>NW_022681462.1:56982779-61982779 GCF_009764315.1 Trachypithecus francoisi | reverse complement strand
GTGGGAGCTCAAGGTGTGACCTTCGGAGCTCCTCCTCCTGACCCCGGGACATTATTTCTATTACTGTTAATATTTAAACTAATGGGCAGTTCTGAGCTCAGTGCTCTTCCCAGTGGGTGGATCCACGTGGATTTTCACATTTCCTTCCCATTCTCATAAAACTTGCAGTTACAAGGGTCAGAGAAGCTGTTTTGTGTACACAGAACGTTTGAAACAGGCGCAGGGAGCTTAACCTACTTTACTTTTTGACTTTTGCTCACAGCAGTCCAGGTAGGTACCTGGATTCCCGTTTTATACGCGAGGAAACCCAGGCTCAGTAAGGTTAAGTAACCTGGAACTTTATTGAGCACCTAACGTGCCCAACTACGTCCTGGATTACCTAGGTAATATGGAGATTGTGGTCTGTTTTCCCCTAAGAATGCACTATCCAGACACAGTGGCAAGGCGTAGTTAGCTCCTGGCCAACTTGCAGAGGAGAGGAAAGACCCTTGCACATGGCAGTAGTGCATCAAGACTGCTTCCATGGAAGAAGTGGGTCTGGAGCTGGGATTCGAAAGGTGGCATGTGAAGAGAATGTTTGGCGGATGAAGGCACAGAGGAGGCGCTAATACTAGGAGAATGTTTGGCGGATGAAGGCACAGAGGAGGCGCTAGTACTAGGGTTGTTCGCTGGCGAGGAAAGACTTGCTGGTGTTGGGCTGTGCCAGGTGTCGTAGGTTGAGGGGTCTGGGATACAGAGCCTGCGAGAGCTAGGTTGAGCGCTCCAGGGAGTCACTGCGACTACTTGCTCCATTTGTGAACTGAGAAGTAAGACTCGTTTGATGGACGAAATTTAAATAATGCAGAAATATATTAAAGTAAAAAAAAAAAAAACTCCCACCAGGCCTATTCTCCCCCAGAAAACATAATTAATAGTTCAACATTTGGGGTACATGCTTTCAGAAGATTTTCTTTGCCTGTAAAACTATATAGATATGTTTATTCATGTACATAAAAATTAATACATGCATGTGTAGTGTGATTTATTTTAATAGGATTATGTTTTAACTACTATTTTATAATTTCCTTATAAAAATTCAAAAATATATTACAGTCATCTTTTAACTTAAAAAAACCTTTTACTATGGAACATTTTAAACATATGCAAACCTAGAACAGTATAATAAATCTCCCTCAGCTTTAACATTTATCAATACATAGTCAATTTTGTTTTCTTCCTACCTCTCTCGCATAGGTTCTCCTGAACTGGATTATTTTAAATAAAGCTCCAGACATCATACATTGCATCTATAAATATATCTGTATCTACCTCAAAAGATAAGGACACTTTTAAAACATATATAACCACAATGCCATCATCACATTAAAGAAGGATGTATTCTTTCATATCATCAAATAGCTAATTAGTGTTCAAATTTTTCCACTTGTCTCATAAACTTTGAACAGCTGACTGATGTGCTTGAGTGATGATTCAAATAAGGTCTATACGTTGCATTTGATTGATTTTTTTTATGTCTCGTTTCATTCATAGGTTTCTACTCCCTCCTTTTTTTTTTGTTTTTGCCATTTCTTTTTTGTTGAAGGAACTAGTTATTGTCCTGTAAAGTTTCCCACATTTTGGATTTTGCTGATTGTATTCTCTTTTTTTTTTTTTTTTTTTTTTGTTGAGACGGAGTCTCGCTCTGTTGCCCAGGCTGGAGTGCAGTGGCCGGATCTCAGCTCACTGCAAGCTCCGCCTCCCGGGTTTACGCCATTCTCTCGCCTCAGCCTCCCGAGTAGCTGGGACTACAGGCGCCCGCCATCTCGCCCGGCTAATTTTTTGTATTTTTTTTTTAGTAGAGACGGGGTTTCACCGTGTTAGCCAGGATGGTCTCGATCTCCTGACCTCGTGATCCGCCCGTCTCGGCCTCCCAAAGTGCTGGGATTACAGGCTTGAGCCACCGCGCCCGGCCGCTGATTGTATTCTCATGGTGTCTTTTAACCTGTTCCTCTGGCCCTATATTCCTTGTAAACTGGTAATAAGTTCTAGGTGCTTAAGCAGAATTAGATTTGATTTCTTGGCATAAAGATGGGAGCTTCTTAGGCAGGAAAATGAGGCGACCACGAGCCAGAGTGGTGGGACTGAAGAAAGAAGGAGACATCTCACTGGCCTCCCCGAGCAATCCCTTTCACCTGTCTTTCTAGGCACATGTGGGAGACACAGGGGGCACCCCAAACCTCTGTAGGGTTGGCTTCAGGAATGCTGAGTTTCCAGAGGGTCGCATCTCAGAACCTTCCATAGGTGGTCCACCCAATCCCACCATCTGCTGAGCCGGGGCTGCTTAGCAACTTGTTCTCATGATGAATGGAAGTCATAGCTTCCTCTTCTCATTGTGGTTTCACATTTGCTTTCTTCCCTTATAAATAACATGTTTCTATTTTCTAAGAAATCACAAAAATGCTCTCTTTCCAATTCTCAGCTAGCTCATCCAGTTGACACTGCTGAGCCACTGAGGACAGCTTAACTGTCTCAGCTCAGAGCCAGGAAAAATTTGGACAGTGTTTGCAGAAATTGCCAGGGCCCGTGAAATGCTTTACATATTGTATCACAAGCTCCTGAGGAAGAATCACTTAATTTAGAAATCAAATGACTAAGCCAGGCATAGTGGCTCAAGGCTGTAATCCCAGCACTTTGGGAGGCTGAGGCGGGGGGATCATTTGAGCCCAGGAGTTCAAGACCAGCCTGGGCAACACAGGGAGACCCCATCTCTACAAAATTAAAAAAAAAGAATAGCCTGGTGTGGTAATACGCCTGTGGTCCCAGCTACTTGGGAGGTTGAAGTGGGAGGATTGCTTGAGCCCATGAGGTTGAGGCTGCAGTGAGCCGTGATCACACCATTGCACTCCAACATGGGCTACAGAGCAAGACCCTGTCTCAAAACAAACCAAAAAGAAATCAAATTACTACCTCTGACTCCTGCTTCCCACCCTATCGCAGGGAGTCCATCCTCAGCCCTGTTTTTCTTAAATGATCATATTCAGTTCTTCATTATTTTTGATTAGTCTCCCCTCCCTCTACCATGGGAATAAATTGTGTTCCTTAACGACAATTTGTTTTTTATTTTCTATTAATCAAAATTTGCAGTTGCAAGTGTCAGAGGGGCTGTTCTGCACACGGGCAGAACCTTTGAAACAGGTGCAGGGAGCTTTGCTCGGAACAAGAGATGCTCATCACCAGCAGCTGATGCAGGGCCTCCACCACCCCCCGACCCCCGACATGATACTGGAGTTACTACACCTGATAATCTAGTTTGCTGCGTGGTCTGATCTCTGTGAAATATTTGCTTTTCTTTAGGCTTTCAGAAATATTCAAAATAGCTTCTCATTATCACTTTCCTAAACTCCTGTGGTGTCTGGAACACCACAGTGCGGGGTTACTTCTCTTAGTTATTAGGATCATCAATTGCATTGCTAGAGGGGACCACAGAAGCTACCCTGGTCCAGGGTCCTGCCTCATCCATCCCTCCCCAGTCCACTCACTTGAAAAACAAATTACCTGAATCCCAGACAGGTTACATCCTTTCTCAGGATCAAAAGATAATAAATGGAGATGAGGTTTGAGCCTTGTTTTTGGTTATGAGTTTTACCAAAATTCTTTTATTTTAAAATAATTCATCTACAGAGAGAACAAACCTCACATTAAAGGCTAGCCTTCTTAGATGCAGTCTGTGAAATGGAAAGTGTTTCTCCTTAAGTCTGCCTTGTACACTCTTCAGAGCTGAGCTAAGAAAGGGATACTTTCTTAATTCTAAGCTACCAGTGCTTTACCGAGCCTCCTCTTGTCCAGGCCCATCTTCCAACTTGACCCCAGCAAGTGCTCACGGCCCCAGGTGCCCATTTCCTGGGAATGAATGTTGATTTTAGAGACTGTCCTTAGGTTCTTTCATGGAGGCAGCGTGGTGTCACAGAACAAACCCCAGACAGACTTGGATTCGAATCCCAAGTCTCCGTTTGGTTAGCAAGCGGCTGTTGGGCAAGTCACTTCGATTCTGATCCTCCATTTCCTTATCTTTAAAATCGGCCGAGAGTCCCCATCCCAGGTTATTCCTGACTGTGCATCTCCAGTGGTGACATATACCACACGCGTCATCAATGGTTGCTATTGTTCCTGTGGAAAGGCAGAGTTGATTCTAGCCTCTAGGGAAAAGAGGATGGGCAAGACCTGAGATAGAAAGCCAGTGTTTCCAAGATAATGTACGCTTGTGTGTGACCCTCAGATTTGGGAAAGATGGTTGTTTTTTATGAACTATCCACTTTTCTTCCTCACCAGCTAGAAACTGAGTTGAGATAATCAACTGTCTGTCAAACAATCTCTTGAGTGTTTTTTTGATGCATTATATACATAGACACACACACATAAATGTACATATACACACACACACACACACCTATATACACACACACACACCCAGAAAAGGGGAAAAATACTCAGCAAAGCTCTGTCCACAGGTTGGCATGTGATTTCTGGAACTTTGTCAGCCAGTTTTGTCGTGTCTGAATCCAGAAAGCAAACTGGGTTGGAGACACTTCACAAGAAACATCCCCTCAGATGACCTACTCAGGTACTTCCTCTATATTATTTCATTACTTTTTTGTCCCGACAAGTTTTGCCCTTACAATTTCAAGATAATCAATTTATTTTCATGCGCCTTCCCCATCCAAATTGGATTATGAATATAAATAGCCATGTGGTGGCCCCAGCGGCCAGCATGCGCTCCCAGGCTGGTGCTTGGCAGCCTGGGTCCTGGGGAAGGACTGGGCTGTTTGTTTATTTTCAGTTGAAGCTCTAAGTGCTGGAATGACTTCCAGCTCCTTTACGCACAGCCATCTCAAAACTCCCTTTGTTCCCTGGTTGCAGAGGCCAAATACTCAGGGTTTTCATTAGTTATGGTAAGAATGCCGGCTCTGGGCATCATCCTGCTGGTGGCTGTCCTGTGGTTAGCCTTTTTATATAAAAATCACTGTGTGCACTTGGGCACACATAGACCCTCACCCAACCAAGGCTACACCCTGAAGTTTACCTTACTGTTGGTTTTCTTTCCAGGAACAGGGAAAGCACCACTGGGTAGTGTCGTAAGGGAAATAGGACAGAGTCTCAGGTCAGGAACTGCAGCCATCTCCTTTGCTGGGTTTCAGCATTTCCCTCCTTGGGAATCTACTTCTGTTTGCAGGTTTTTTATACCTCATGTTCACCTTTGGTTGTATGGAAGTGGTTCTCTTATTGTTTAATCCAGCCTCCAGTGACAGAAGTAGAATTAGCTAAAACACAAGTTAGGCTCCATGCTAGCCAGGAACTTGGTTTTCCTTGGTCTGCAGATGAGGAATGTTCAGTATCCTAAAACCCTAACCTCTGGTCACAGGGTGGTGTTTCTCTGGGTGTGGCCCATGAGCCTCCCACGTTAGAATCTTCTAGGAGCTGGGAAGTGTGCAAGCTCTAAGCCCTACTCCGGACTTGCATCTGAATGTCTAGTGCTGGGGCTCAGGACCTGTGATAGGAAAGCCACAGAAAGAGCATTAGATCTGTCTGAAGAAACTGCTGCAGCCTCCATTCATTTCTTTCTTCATCTTCCAGGCCATGACTTCAGACTTTGTTAGGATCCAAACTGCAGGGAGATTTCGTGTCAGTTCAGTCACACACACATTCACTCACTAGCATCGCTGTATCCAATATCTTCTCTGGATGTCAGAAGAGCTCTGTGCTGGCCCTCAAGGACCTCAGGGTCTAGTTGAAGGGATGAAGTATGCTCATATTAAAAGAAAAGTAGCGGGAGGCCCACACGGGCGGATCACGAGGTCAGGAGATCAGGACCATCCTGGCTAACACGGTGAAACCCCGTCTCTACTAAAAATACAAAAAACTAGCCGGGCGAGGTGGCGGGCGCCTGTAGTCCCAGCTACTCGGGAGACTGAGGCAGGAGAATGGTGGGAACCCGGGAGGCGGAGCTTGCCGTGAGCTGAGATCCGGCCACTACACTCCAGCCTGGGCGACAGAGCGAGACTCCGTCTCAAAAAAAAAAGAAAAGTAGCAGTGCAAGGCAAAGAAGGCCAACTGCAAATGTGCAGTATAAGTTCGATTTTAAGGGAGGGGAGAGGTTTTGGCCTTGGCCAAGATCCCAAGGAAGGACCTGAAGACATGGAGTTGGAGGCAGTGAGAAAGGTGGTATTTGCGGAGGGAGCAGTGTGGACAAGGCTCCTCTGGGCGTGAAGGCCATGTGCGGGTGACGTGTGGAACTGAACCTGCCGAAAAAGGAAGAATTGGGCTGGCTGTGAATCTAGGAGAAGACTTACATTTGGGGAGCTTAAAAGATAATCAGATTAATTGGGATTTGGGGGAGAAACTTTGGCAAATCAGTGCTATAATCAGCTTCATGTTGGGATTTGCAAAGTCGGAATCCAATTTCCTAATTTGATGTCTTCCCATTTCATTAGTTCATGATGCCCCAAATTGTAGATCTCATCCCATTGGAGGGTTAGAGGGTCTAGAGAAGATTTTAGATAAAGTAGGAACAGGGCATCTCCTAGTTTGTTTTTTTTTTTAAGCCTTTTTATTATGAAAAATTTCAAACACTTTTAAAAGTATAACATGAGCAGAACTTTGATTTAACAGTGACAAAGCTATGCCTGTGAGCCAATATATATGAAATTCAAAAACAGAAAAAAGTGAACCTATGGGTATAGAAAGGAAAATGATGGTTGCCTTTGGTTGAGTACTTGACTGTGAAGGAGAAGGGGAGAACTTTCTGGAATAATAATGTTTTTTGTCTTTATTGGAGTATATGTGTATTTGTCAAACTCAGCAAACTGTACACTTAAGATCTGGTACTATAAGTATACCTCAAAAGAAAAAAGGTATTTCTTATCCTTTTCCTGTAATTTTCTTTCAGTCCTTCTCATCAAATCAAAGAGAAACTCTCAGCTTAGGGCTAGAGTGTCATTACCATCTCTCTCATACTTATCATCCTCTTCACACAGAGGCAGAGGGCCTCAGCATAATATTATTTCATTTTCATTGCATTAAAAAAATACTATGGCCAGTGATTCTAATTTTCTTAAGTAGTATTACAGTATTTTTCTTTTAAAAGAAAATTATTTAAGAAAAAAAGAGGCCAGGCACGGTGGCTCACGCCTATAATTCCAGCACTTTGGGAGGCTGAGGTGGGCAGATCACTTGAGGTCAGGAGTTCGAGACCAGCCTGGCCAACATGGTGAAACCCTGTCTCTACTAAAAATACAAAAATTAGCTGGGCGTGGTGGTGCACACCTGTAGTCCCAGCTACTCAGGAGACTGAGGCAGGAGAATTGCCTGAACCTGGGAGGTGGAGGTTGCAGTGAGCCGAGATCATGTCACTGCACTCCAGCCTAGGTGACAGATGAGACTCCTTCTCCAAAAAAAAAAAAAAAAGAAAATAAATGTAAGTGGTAAACATATATGGTGAAAGCTGGAGGCAGTGCATGACTGGCAGAGGTTTGAGAAACGCTGTAGAAGGGGAGCTCCGACTTCAGGTGCCCCTGTGGGATGGACAAGGGCTCTTGCTGAGCACGTACTATTCTTACTGGGCGTCACTCGGGCATTCTGTGTAGCACCTAGTTTTGTTTTCCAAACTTACGGTGACCACTACCCTCAGAGCCAGTGGCATTGAGAGATGCCGATTGGGGTTAGGGGATCTGTGGTGAACTGGAGATCACTCAGCTCAGGCTGAGGAAACACAACAGGTGGGAGTGTTCCTATGACACCAGGAGGCCAAACTCAAACCTCTGCCTCACGTGCAGCACCGGGCAGACTGCGCTGTTGGAGTAAGATGGAGACAGCAGGGATGGCTCGTTGCCTTGAAACCTCTCCCTGATGCACCTGCTGCCGAGACCCAGAACCTTCTAGGGTTCTGCTGCAGTCATGCTGCCTTGGTGCTGCTCAGGGGTCTAGAGTCTCACAGACCTGCTGGGTCATCGTGGGGGTGAATAGATACACATTTCTCTCCAGGGATCTATGGCCTGCCATAGACACCTGCTGGGGATCTTTATTTGAAATGAGCGATGTATTAATAGCAAGGGGCATTGATTACAGTCTTCCAGTGACTCATTTATCCCCTGTGCTGCTCCTTGCTTTCTGGTTTCCAGGGAGTGCTGGGCTTTCCAGTTGCCTGTCTAGCGTCTCTGTGTCTCCCTGGCCTGGCCACACAGTTGAATTCATCCCAATTTCCAGGAGGAGTTACAATGAAGAGACAGTTCAAGTGACAGTTGCTGTTTAACCGCCTCATCCGTGGGGTTCCAAGAAAACTGTGACATCAGTGAAGTTTGTATTCCCTACCGCAACTTCCGTTTTTGTACCCACCCACTCCCTCTCTTTCTGGCTGCTCCTAGTGTCTGCTTTCAGCCATTTTATCTTTAGTTTCCATCTGCACACTACCTAATTCACTTCAACAAGACCTGAAGCAGCCAGGCCCCACTCCCAGGAACAGGACAGGCCTTAGGGGCCTTCAGGCCTCGGCACTGGAGGTTCAACTGGGAAGGCAGAGTATTTTGTGTGAGATTCAGAGGTGGGAGTGAGGGGGCAAGGGTTTAAGTTCATTATCAACGAACAGCAGCAAACCTTCCTGGGGGTTCACGACGTGCCACGTAGGCTCTGAGTGCTGTGTACAGCCTCTCGGCCACCTAATCCTCCAACAGTTCAGTGAGGTAACCACTCCCCTCACCCTCGTTTTACAGAGGTGGAAGCTGAGGGTTTAGACAGCTTAAGTAACTTGCACAAAATCACATGGCAATAGTAGAGATGCGATTCAAACCCCAGGGAATACGATTCCAGAACCTCACTGTTAACCAGGAAACGGGTGTTTCTCAGACTCGCCTGGTGAATCACTTGAGGCTTTGGGTCAAGTCGGGATTTCCCAGGTGTTTCCCCTGGATCCTATGATCCTGTGGGTTTGGGAATCTGCACATTGAATAGAGACCCTGAGTGCATCTTATCTGCTGGAGGGTGTAGGAAAATCTACACTTGGCCATTTGGAAGTGAGGTGTGCCCCCAAGCTGGGAGGAGCGTGGCTGTAGCTGGCAGTCCTGCTGGGGGCGCTGAGCTTCCCGACAGGAGCCGGTGATAGCTGGAGCAGAGTGCAGGCTCGGAAACTTGACCAAAATGGGATTTCAGGCACAAGAACTCAACCATCAGACCTAAACAGTTTTGGGGATGGATTTGGAGAACAAATAGAAAGCCTAGTAGGATAAAATGTGATCAGGGAGAGGCAGAGACAGAAAGGAAGACAAGGTCAGACACATCTGAGCTGAATAGCAGCTGAGAGGCCCCTGAGGAGTCATCACCTCTGGGTAATGCTGGCCACAGAACCGGACTGAGCCTGCAGGTGGGTCTGGGGAGGGGAAGTTCAGTTGTAGGCAATGGAGCCAGGCAGGTCTTTTCCAAATGGCTTCCTAACCAGGTGTTTCACGGGACCTGATGAGAGGGAGGCGTGACAAGACTACTGCTATGGAAAGCCCTTCTACCAGGGGTGTCCCATTTTCTCTTTATAATGTATTTGGGTTCCATATAAGATTTCTTCTGGAGGGGGGAAAGATACTGAAAACAACAAGGCTTGCCGTATCAACAAAAGATACCTGACAACTTGGCTCAGGGTTCACGATACAAGTATTAACCATCCCAAGGATTTTTGCATCTAAAAAAAGTGTCTGGGTAGTGGGATGTATGACCTCAAGGGATGAAGTTCTCAGCAAGGAATTGCAGGCCTGGAGATCCTGTGCAGGGGAGTGATATGTAACCGGCGGCCCACCCAGAGCATTGCAATCCTGCCAGCCACGGAGGCTTCTCCCTGCTCTCCCTGTGCCGTAGCTGTCTCTCATGTTAGGTTTTCAATGAAAGCTTGGAGTACCCTGTGTGTGCCTAGAAACCCTGAAGGTAAGGATCATTCAATAGTTTTCTCCCGCACTTCAGGCCTCACTATGTTTTGACTCTGAGAGGGACGGGATTTCTTCCTGGTCAAGCTGAAACTTTTCCTGCTAAAGTGTCTCCTACTGAAGTCTGTGGCTACCTGGGATCCTCAGGCCATGAGTCGTTCTGGGTGGCTGCAATTTCCAAATAGCTAAAGATGCATTCCTTAAATTGCACTTACCTTTTTTTTATGACTATTTTGGATGGAAGTCATTACCCATATTTCAGCTTTCATAAAAAGGTGATAATGAACATAATTTAACTCATCCTTGGTGACTCTGGGCTTTTCTTAGGAGTATCGGTAATGTTGCTATGCAGTGGCGCGTAGATGTTCACAGAGCCATTCTGGGTACATCAAGGTGTTTGTTCCTTCATTAAAGAATCCTGACTCCAATGTTTTTATGTGCAGTGTCTACTTCAGTTTTTCTGTCTCCTCTCTATTAGCACTCACTTCTCACTGCAATCAGGGGACCTGCTTCTAATAGCCTCTCTCATCCTTTCTACCTCCCCCTCCATCACCTCTAATTTACTTGATTCTGATCAGCTGTTGGTTTAGAAACCAGATAAGTGATCTTGTTTCAACAGTGCATAAAACGAAAGAAGCGCTTCATGAGGACCAGAGGGACACTCCGTCTGAAAGGGATGTATGTGGACATTATAACATCAAATCGAATTCTCTATTCAGATGCCTTTATTACTTACTTCATGTCTAAAGTAGGCAAAGTAGTGCTATTCTTTGGATTTTTAGGTCTGAAGAAATATATGAAGATACATTTCCTGATTCTTTAGATTCATATGTTTAAGGATAAGTCAATCATTGACTTACACCACTGGTCCTCAACTCTGGCCGAATATTCAAATATTATTCAAATACCAGAACCTAATCCTACCCCAGACCAATTAAAGGAGAATCTTTGGGGATGTGTCCTATGCATTGATATTTTAATAACTCTCCTTGGGATTCTAATGTGCAAGCAAGGTGGAGAACCACTCATTTAGACCCTCGCAAAACCACCACACTGAAGATTTGTGTCTTTTAAGACAGATGACAGGTTCTTGGTGGGGGAAGGTGGCTCATGCCCATAATCTCAGCACTTTGGGAGGCTGAAGCAGGAGGATTACTTGAGGCCAGGAGTTCAAGACCAGCCTAGGCAACATAGCAAGATCCCATGTCTGCAAAAAAAAAAAAAAAAAAAGGTGCCTCTGGATTTTATATAATAATGTGATAACTCAGAAATATGTGTACAGAGACCATAAGATTGACCATATTATTCAATAGGTTTATTAAAACACTATTCACAGTTCATGCATTTATTGCATGTCTTCTTTCACTGTGCTAATGTGTATGTTTGACAAAAGCCTAGGACCATAGTAGGACTTTGTCTCTACAAAAAATTTTTTAAAAATCATGTGGGCATGTAATTCATCACTGTAACTCCAGCAGAGCATAGCTCCTGCCTATGGTCCTAGCTACTTGGGAAGCTGAGGCAGGAGGATTGTTTGAGCCCAGTAGCTCAAGGCTGCAGTGAGCTAATGATCATGGAACTGTGCTCCAGCCTGGGCAACAGAGTGAGACTCTGTTTGTCTTGGGGAGGGCGGGGGGAAAGGCAGGGATTCTCAACCCTTAGCCCTGGCTGTCCTTGAGAACCATCTGGAAGAGCTAGAAATCGTTTGAAAATACCCTTGCCACCCATTTTTAATGAGCAGTCAGGGCTGAGAATCACAACTTTAAGATATTTTGCCTGTAATTAATATTTATATTTTAAATCTACCTTTTCTGAGAAGCTTGGAATTTTAAAAAATGTATTAGTATCTTTCTGAAGATAATGATAACTTGTGTCTTTAGATTAGCTTTACATATTTAATACCTAAATGGTAGCATTCATTCATATTGGTAGGATAATGAAGGGAAGAAGAGCTTTGATCAAACGCCTGGGACACCAAAGATTTATCTCTGGTCCCGAGAGTGGAAATCTCGAGAGTGGCCTGGAATTATAGAGCTGGCAGGAGCCCACAAGTGGTTTGTGGAAGGATCAGCTCTTTGGTGATGGCTCTTGGGACAGACAGTTCCTGTATAACCAGCTCTTCAGTATTGTCTATCGTGCATTCTGTAGTTGCAAAAATGCACATATGCATACATGAGAGTATCCTTCAGCCTTTGGATGAAATATGCAGCTGAATGAGGAATGCTGAAGAGATCATCAATGCCACCAAATCCTCCAGTGTTGTATCAAAGCAGCGGTTTCAACCGAGATTCAGGGGGAAAGATAATATGAAAATGTGTCGAGGGTGGCAGCACGTGGGAAAACTTGCAGGATGCGCTGAGAAAAACACACACGTGTGTTCCAGTCTCACTGATTTGGAGCCTCAAATCTGCTAATAGGGCCTGTGCTATTTTTAGCCTTGTTGTCAGAGTGTAGAGCAAGTTTTCAAGGCTTGTAGGATGTATCTATTAAAATAACCTATGTGACTGAGTGGCTGCTCTCTATAACATTTTTGTTCCACTGAAATACAATGAGAGGAAATGGGGCTGCAGGAAATGGCCATTCTATCAGAGGACCCAAAGCACACAGGCCAGTCCAGTATTTACACACATTCTGGCCATTGTGCTTGCAACCTTGGGTAACCCTTCACGTTTTTCTGCTCCTTTTTCATTTTCTGCAGACTTTGACGGTTATTGGGCTTGAGGAGGAGTGTCCTAAGCTCTGGGAAATTGATTTGTGAATACACTTTGTATCTCTTTCTGCACCATCCTTGGAAGTTTTCAAGGCTGTTGATTCTCTAACCAAGCAGCTGACAGTGTGACCTTGTGGTCCTGATGGTGGTGGTGGTGGTGAGTGGGGAATGTGGTGGCACAGCTATCAGACACCTGAAGCCTGTACCTGATTAGGGACCTCTAGAAAGGCATGTAGGCCTCCCGCAGAGGCCAGGCCAACATCTCCATACCTTTGAAAAGGGAAGAGAGTGGGCATGTGTTCCAGCCCCTCCACCTCCGCATAAACCTCTGCAGTCTACAGCCAGCTCACTTCAGTGATGAAGGGAAGGTTTTGTGTAGAGGTCTCTGAATTGGCTGGTAGAGGTGCCTCTGACTGGTCACGGGGCTTGGGAACTAGGGATAGTGTCCTGGGCCCTGCTGAACCCCCTCATTCCCACCTAATTAGCCCCTTTAAGTCCTTTTTACATATTGAGCTTTCTGGTAAAGAGGTTCCTGCTGTCAAAAGATTGAAACCAACTAAGAATAACAGAATGTGAGAGATGGAAAAGACTGTAAGGCCAGCTCTCTGGCTTTCCATGGGGAAAAGCTGTAGTGAGCAGGTGGGGGTCCTGGTCCACAGCCCCTTTTCCCATGGTGCCCCGAGAGCAGGCCCTACTCCCACTGGGCCTTGCCCCCTTCTAGTTTCAGGCTACCCTGAATGTGGGCCAACAGGCTCAGCATTACACTGTATTTGTATAATTCCCTATGTCCTTTCCTTCCATATCCTCTTTCTTTTAGTTCTTTCTTGAAGAACGGGGTCAATTGATTGATCTTGAGTAAACAAATAGAAGCCTGAGTGAATACCTGCAGAATTAAATTCTGATAGCTTATTTCACTCTAGAATCTTTATGGGTAGCTGCACAAAGTGTTATACTTTCCTTAAAGACAGGCTTTCCTTGATGCTGGGTTAATGTGCTCCTCTCTGCCCTTGCTGATGCTAAAGGGGCACTGAGGCTCAGATGCTCACTGCCAGCTATAACTCCAGTGGAGTATAATGGTCAGGAGCACAGGCTTTGACCCCAGCTGTCTCAATGAGAATCCCGGTTCAAGCACATTTGATCCACAGGACCTCTCTGGGTCTCAGTTTTCTTATCCCTGGAATGAGGATAATGGCACCTGTTCCACAGGGTATTGTAAATGACCACATGCCTGTAGTGCTTAGTTGACACACAGTGTTTTAGTCCATTTAGTGTTACTCTAACAGAATACCTGAGGCTGGATAATTTATAAGGAAAAGAGCCTTGCTTAATTCGTGGTTCTGCAGGCTGGCAAGCTCCAGAAGCCTGGTGCTGGCATCTGCTCAGCTTCTGGTGAGGGCTTTCATGCTGTGTCACAACGTGGCGGAAGGGCAAAGGGGAAGAGGTGCAAAGAGGCCAAACCTGAGGGGTGTCCTGGCTTTTAACAACCCAGTCTCACCAGAAGTAGTCCAGTCTCCCCAGAGCAAGAACTCACTACCATGAGAATGGCACCAAGCCATTCATGAGACATCCATCTCCATAACCCAGACACCTCTCACGAGGCCCCACGTCCCAACACCACACCACTCGGGATCACATTTCACATGAGTTTTGGCAGGGACAACTCAAATCATAGCATACGATGAGCGCTCAGGAAATGCTAAGCTATTGTCAGTGGCCACTTTCCATCCCTACCCCAAACACAAAGCTAGAGAAACTGCCCTTCCCACCCCTTCCCTTCTATCAGCTTGTTCTGGTGGCTCTAACACGCAGGAGAGATGCTGGCCGAGGGTGGCTTCTGGTGCCTAGTGCTCAAGTTCATGTCCCACTTTTACCACTCACTAACCGTGTGACTCTACTTAGCCTCTCTGTGCCTGGATTTCCTGCTTTGAAAGATGGGGTTAAGGAGAGTTTCTTCCTTCAAGGACTGGTTGTAGGATTGGTTGCAGGATTAAATGAGATAATGCTCATTGTAAAAGTACATGCATCTTGTCGTGAGCACTGATAAATGGTAGGTGGCATAATTAATTAATTATTATTATTATTATTATTTTTTGAGACAGAGTCTTGCTCTGTCACCCAGGCTGGAGCACAGTGGCATGATCTCAGCTAACTTGAACCTCTGTCTCCTGGGTTCAAGCGATTCTCCTGCCTCAGCCTCCTGAGAAGGTGGGATTACAGGTGCCCAGCTAATTTTTGTATTTTTAGTAGAGATGGGGTTTCACCATGTTGGCCAGGATGGTCTTGAACTCCTGACCTCAGGTGATCTGCCCGCCTTGGCCTCCCAAAGTGCTGGGATTACAGGCGTGAGCCACCCCACCCGGCCTAATTAATTTATTTACCCTTTCTTGTTCCAGAATAGATTTAAGCAGGGCAGAGAAGAGGTGTTTAGTAAACAAAATGTCTTGGAAAGCTCTTTGCTGACTGAGAGAGAGCTGCAGAGGAGCCTTCCTATTTGTTGAATTTGGGCAAATGGGGAAAATGCAAAACTCCCAATCCCCCAATTTCTCCATCTGTTTCCTGGGCTGCTGCTCTTCTTTCTAGCTTGTTCTCTTTCTTCTTCTGCCCTTGTGTGTTCCATGTTTGGTTAGACAGTTTGAGGGAGGGAAGCAAGCTGAGAGGGGAAGAAAGAAGATTATACCCAGACTTTCCCAAATCCTGCTCTTTGGAAACCGTGAGAGCTGACAGGTGTTCTATCTCGTTTGTCTGCAATGAGAATTACTGATGAATCCAAGCTGCAGGTTGTTTTTCTGTAGCAGTGGTGAGGTATGTGTCCAAAAGCAACTCCAGACGGTGGCTTCAGCTTACTGATTTTCTCTCTGATGCTCTGGCCTTTGAGTTCTATATGAGCACATGTCGGGCAGTTAGCCAATTCCAGGTGTGCAGTTTTGTTTTCATAGCCATGATCAAGGCCAACCACCATACTTTGATCGAGGCCATCAGGCACCACCAAAAACAGCAACAATTGTTTAAATTTCCCCCTAGATATGTTTGGAATTGGGATCCGGGCTCAGCCAAAACCTGTGCCGGTGCTTGTCAAGGACAAGGACAGGGTATCACACTGACTGGTGAACAGCCCTGTTAAATAGCCAGGAACAAAGGACTCTGAGTCATGAGTGTTCACATTTTTTGTTGTTGTTGTTGCTTGTTTCAGATTGATTCTAGTTATTGGGATATTAACAGAAATGAATAGGTTTAGATAAAATCCACAGCAATCCCACATCTCCATGCCTGAATCCCAGAGAGTAGGATTTGGATTAGCCCTAAAACCTTGCCTTCTTGTCCGGACCCCAGCTAGAGACGCAGGGAGACGCAGATGTTTCAGCTTGTTGCAAATGGAATTGTTGACCAGTCAATGCAGAACTCTTCCTCAGGAGTGTGGCATCATTGATTTATGAATTATGGCCCTTTTAAACTCTCTGCTTGCCTTCTCGGATATCGATGTTTTAAAAAGCAATTTCTCATGTGGATCCTTTTCAGAAACACATACACATGGCCCGAGATGAGCTCTTATGTCAGAATAAATGGAGTGGCGCATTCTGGGCTGGCGTTCCCTTTGAATAATGAATTATTCAGGGAGGGATTTTTGTTTTTGAAAATGGCAAATGCATTGCTGGGCCGACAGGAAGGAATTACACTCTGGACTGAGTGCCTTCTTATCTTTCGGGGAGGGGTTAACCAGCCTGGATGAAGCAGGGTGCCAATTCGTTCTCATTCCTGTGGTATTCTAGCACAGACCCTGATGCAAGGCTTTCTGTGGTTTCAAGCGCCTGGGGAGGAACCTGGGCAAGGCTGTGGCAAGGAATCTCAGGAAGGGCATGGATCTCGCCTGACAGCCTCGTCTCTGGAGGGAGATGTGTGAAGGTCTCTGACCACTCACTGCTTTTTCATTTTCCTTCTGAGCATCTCTGACTTCCTTTCTTCCTCTCCCACTGCCAATGTTGTTCTGTTCGAATACTAGCCTCCTCCATTTCTAATTATTTGAAGTATTCAGAATAGCGATAAGCATCCTTTATTGATCACCTATAGAACCCTATGGGGGAGGGACAATTATTGCCCTACCCCCACTGCACCATTTCTTTTTTTTTTTTTTTTGACAGGAGAAGAAACTGAACCTCTAACAAGTAGAAATGTGAAGATCACAGAGCTAGTGAGAGCAGAGTGATTCAGACTCCATTTTTGCTGTTGTTGGTTTGCTGCTGTTGTTTTCCACACTCTTTCCTTTCATCTTTGTGCCACCCAGTCCTGTCTGTTCGAGGTACATGATCCCACCTTCCAAGGAGGTGAGGCCAGCACCTCTTCCCTTTCTTGAGGTCCCCCACTGGGTTTTCCAGAGAGTGCAGTATCCACGCTGATGAGCCAGCCAGGGTCCCGGCCTCACAGTTTCCAGTCTTCCTTGGCATGGGTGTGTTGTGGAGTGACCCAACCTTCCACCTGGAGCTTTGACCTTGCCCTCAACCTCTCCCACCTGCCCCCGCCTCCTACCACATCCATGCTCTGCTCTCCCTCAAACCTGAAGCACTTGAACATTTTTTTTTTGAGACTGAGTGTCGCTCTTGTCATCCAGGCTGGAGTGTAGTGGCGTGATCTCGGCTCACTGTAACCTCCGCCTCCTGGGTTCAAGTGATTCTCCTGCCTCAACCTCCCAAGTAGCTGGGATTACAGGTGCCCACCACCACACCTGGCTAATTTTGTATTTTTTTTGGTAGAGACGGGCTTTCACCATCTTGGCCAGGCTGGTCTGGAACTCCTGACCTCTGGTAATCCTCCTGCCTCAGCCTCCCAAAGTGCTGGGATTATAGGAATGAGCTACCACACCTGGCCTGAACATTTTTAATTGCCCAGTCTATTCTGCTGCTGTCCATACTGGATTCCCTACCTGGCCTGAAGGTCATACTCAGCTTCTTCAAACCACACAAACTGGCTCCATGGGCCCTGGTTCCCTCAGCAGGATGCTTTCTGGGATCGGCCACCATGTTCTTTGTCCCTTCTCATGTCACTGTCTGCCAGTCGTGCTCAGGTGGCCAGGAGCAGAGCAGAGCTGGGCAATGCCGTGAGTCCCCCACAGAGTTGTCTTCTGCAGGTTTGCACAGTTTGTGGCATGACCTCCACTCCACCGAGGCTTGACAGTGCTTTTTCAAATTTCAAGCATTCAGAAACGTTGAAGAGAATAGAAAATAAACACAGCTCATTATTTCTAAGCAATACTCCCATCCTCCATCTCCCTTCACTCTAAGCTTCTTTGCGTTTCTTTGAAAGCAGTTGTTCTTCACACCTCTGTGCCTTTGCTTATGCTGTTTCTTCAGTGTAGAATGCCCTTCCCTCCTCTACTCGCTGAACTCCAGCTAATTCTTTGATGTCTTCTCCAGGTTCCCCATTCCCAGGCCTGCCCCAGTTAGTTGTCCTATTCTAGGCTAACAAAATGTCCAGGTGTCGTGTGTATAGCATAGTGATTGATGATAGACTCTAGAGCCAGGCTGCCTGGCTTCAAACCCCAGCTCTCTCACTAGCTGTAAGAAACCGTGGACTGTTGCTGAACACTTTCTGCATTAATTTTCTCATATGTCAACAGAGGACAATAATAATTTCTACTTCTTAGGGATGTAATGAGCACTAAATGAATTAATATACATTATGAGAACAATGCTTGGTGTATGGGTGCCACATAATACAAGCATTGGCTGCTATTATACCTCTTATGATAATTTTGCTGAAATTATCACTAAAGTTGAACTTCTTGAGAGGTGGCACTGTCTTATCTTGACTTGGGCAGCCTACTTCCAGGCCAGTTAACCTCTCTGACTTCACCTTCCTCACCTGCAAAATGGGGTTGACATGATGTACTGGGTAGCTGGAAGGATGAAATGAGTAAATACAGGTATGTCATTGTGGTCAAACAAGGGTGAGCCATCATTCTTAGCTATTGTGCATTTTTCCCAGAGCCCAGGTCAAGACTTGCAGAACTAGAAAAGACTTCACAGGTCATGAGGTTTTCCTTTTTGTTTTGTGGAGGTGGGGGGTCTCACTGTGTTACCCAGACTGGTTATGAACTCCTGGCCTCAAGTGATCCTCTCGCCTCAGCCTCCCAAAGTGCTAAGATTACAGGCATGAAGCACCGTGCCCAGCCATCTTGAGGATTTTTATTTTTTAATGTTATAGATAAAGAGCTCAGAGCAGTTAAGAAATCATTGAGGGGCACATAGCTCTATTTACTACTTATCTGAGAGACAGTGGTACAAGAGGATGAATCCCTAGGAGTGTCGGTGTTGCAGACAAAGCAGCCTTGGGAAGAGGGAGAATAATGCTTGCTGTCTAGTGTTCGATGTTTTCACAGACTGCCTGTGACTGCCTGTATGTAACAGGTACAGTATCATTAGCTTGCTGTCCATGTGAGGAGACTGCACCCAAACCCATTCTGGCGACATCACACAGCTGGCAGGCCACCTTACTCATTCTGCCTCACTGCTTAGCCTTCATAGAACAAAATCCCTACCAGAAACAAGCTGCAGGGTGAAGGGGAGGGAGGGAGCCACGTATCTCCTTATCCTTACTAGGGTTTCTCAGCTCTCCACGACTGCAGTAACCACACACCCTGGTTTGCCCAGAACAATCTCAGTTTACACCTGAGTTCAATGCTGCACCGCATACTTGTTCACTCGCAGAAGTGTCTGTTCCAGGGCCAGGGAGCCACATCTTATGTTTTGCTTTTTTAACCTGCCAGCAGGCTTCTTGCATGCACCAGGCTGAGGCCATTGTTCTCCTTAATTAATTCGCTGTGCAAGCCAGCCAGCCCCACTGAAGCTCTGGGAGAAGGACAAGAGGCATTTAAACTGGCCCGTCTTGGGTGTGGGGGTCTCCGCTGTTGGGGCAACAGCACTACACAGAGGATGGCTGGAGTCCACACACTCAGGAAGGACTGCATTGCACTTCATAGTTATGTTTTCTTCCTAGCCCCATCTTTTTCAGTTGGGACTACTGTAGTAACTTCGGTGCTTTTAGCATAGGTACTGCTATTCTTACAAGTGATCTACCTCAGTAAAGGTTGAGGGGATCCAGGCCTTCTCATGGAACTCTGGTATTTAGCTGGATTGTAGCTGGAAGGAGGATGCACATTGCCAACATAGCAAAACAGGCACTGGGTTTACTGAGTTCCTTCGCCAAAACCCAGGAATGTAGACTTGTTCTCATTTCCTCATTTTATACTCCTGTGAGGAATTCTTGGGACTGCATAAAGTGATTAACCCAGAAGCCAGCTCCTTGGCACGTCGGGTGGAGAGGCCAGGTTTAATGAGTGTCCTTTCTCCTGCCTTGATCTCAAGCAAAAGTCGTTTGTGCAAATAAAGTATACAGTGGAAACCACTGTTTACTCCATTGGATTAGGCTAAACGAGATTGTAAAAGGCAGATGGGAAAAATAAAAAATAAATAGTTCTAAAACAAAAGAGGAATTTATATATGTGGAGCATATAACATAAGCTAGGTTTTATTTTGTCTATTTTAGAGGTATAGAAACTGAGGCTCCCAAGAGTTAAGAGTAGCAGAGTTGTGGTTTGGATTTGGAAGCCCAAGCTCTCCCCGCCAAAACACATTGCCTCCTCCTTTGCCTCACATACATGCCTGCCCCCGACTTTTGTGGGACCTCCTGTAGGCGCTAAGGGAGAGCCATATACAATGTGTCCAAATATTGAAACGTTAAACGTCAAACATAAAGACTGTTAAGATGTGTTCCTTTGGGAGGCCGAGACGGGTGGATCACGAGGTCAGGAGATCGAGACCATCCTGGCTAACACGGTGAAACTCCGTCTCTACTAAAAAACACAAAAACTAGCCGGGTGAGGTGGCAGGCACCTGTAGTCCCAGCTACTCGGGAGGCTGAGGCAGGAGAATGGCGTAAACCCGGGAGGCGGAGCTTGCAGTGAGCTGAGATCCGGCCACTGCACTCCAGTCCGGGCGACAGAGCGAGACTCCGCCTCAAAAAAAAAAAAAAAAAAAAAAAAAAGATGTGTTCCAGCCTCCCAGCTTGGCAAATATACCTTCAGAATGATAAAATTTAAAAAATGTAAAGCCAGTGTTTTATATGATTGAAAGTTAGCAAAATATCAAGTTCAAGTTGCATTTTTAATGAGGATATTTTTCTTGCTAATTTTCATTGTTTTGGTGGGTAATTGTGTCTTAAATCCTTATTAAATTGAGACTTTGTAATATTGTTTCAAATTGTATGTGGGCCATGCTCAACAGAAGCGGCTTTTTTAACCCATGTTTTCAGTGTTTTTAAAATTTAAAAAACTATATTTTATATTTTATTTTTATTATTATGGGCACATAATCGGTGTTTTCTGTTTTTAAAATGTGAGCATTGATCGGGCATGGTGGCTCATGCCTGTAATCCCAGCACTTTGGGAGGCTGAGGTGGGCAGATCACAAGATCAGGAGATTGAAACCATCCTGGCTAACACCGTGAAACCCCATCTCTACTGAAAATACAAAAAATTAGCTGGGTGTGGTGGTGGGCTCTGGTAGTCCCAGCTACTTGGGAGGCTGAGGCAGGAGAATGGCGTGCACCAGGGAGGTGGAGCTTGCAGTGAGCTGAGATCGTGCCACTGCACTCCAGCCTGGGCAACAGAGTGAGACTCAAAAAAAAAAAAAAAAAATTTAAAAAATGAGCATTTTCATTCATTATTGATGTTCTATTATTCTTTTCATCTCCTTTTTTCTGAGCTCCACTTTTCTATTTCAATCATAATCCCAGTTTGTACTCATTTTCAGTGATCTGAAGAATTACGCAAGGAAATTTAATTACATTCAAAGTATATAAAAATTGAGTATATATTTAGTAAATAGATACATTGTATTAAATATAAAAATTAAAATATTTGGTCAGGTGCAGTGGTATGTGCCTGTAGTCCCAGCTTCTCAGGAGGCTGAGTAGGGAAGATTGCTTAAGCCCAGGAGTTGGAGGCTGTTGTGCACCATGATCATGACTGTGAATAACCACTGTACTCTAGCCTGGGCAACATAGCAAGACCCTGTCTTTAAGAAAAAAGAATATTTTCTAAAAAAACTAAAAATTAAAATTATTTTGATGTTTTCAAAAAAGGTTATCTTTCAAATACTCAAAATTAAAAGGCACATGTCAGTATAATTAGGGCATACTCAAAATCTGATTTTTTTTAAAGCATGGGGCTCAGGACAGGTCCCCTTGTCCCTAGTCTGCAGATGGCACTGCTCACACATTTAGTTTGTACAGGGAGGAGATTCCATTTCTTCTTGCTGAGATGATGTCAGAGGTAGTTACCAGAATCAGGACCCAGTCCAGGGCCAGGGTTTTCCAGCAGAGGCAGGATCAGGAATTGGAGTCCTGTCACCAGGCTGCAGCTTAGTGAGGTGTAGGTTAAGCTCCTAGCATCTGAATGTCTGGGCTTCTTGTCCACGAGGCAAAGAAAGCCTAGATTTGAGACTGTTTCCATGGTGGGTCCTGGGGAGGAGAAAAGCTGGTATGTGGGTAGCCACCTCCAGGTTGGTCAAGTGGGGAGAGATTTTTCCCCAGTTCTCTAGTTTGTATAATGCCGGGTAGATGAAAATATATTGCAGGGTAGGGTAGTGGTGGCGCCGGAGTGCCCAGCAGCTGGATACTTTTTTTTTTTTTTTTGGAGACGGAGTCTTGCTCTGTCACCCAGGCTGGAGTACAGTGGCCGGATCTCAGCTCACTGCAAGCTCCGCCTCCCGGGTTTACGCCATTCTCCTGCCTCAGCCTCCGGAGTAGCTGGGACTACAGGCGCCCGCCACCTCGCCCGGCTAGTTTTTTGTATTTTTTAGTAGAGACAGGGTTTCACCGTGTTAGCCAGGATGGTCTCGATCTCCTGACCTCGTGATCCACCCGTCTCGGCCTCCCAAAGTGCTGGGATTACAGGCTTGAGCCACCGCGCCCGGCCTGGATACTTGATGGTGTATTAAAGCAAAGGCATGGAACAATATACTAAACTCTGCACAGTCAGGCTACAAGGTTGCTGGGTCAGGTGGGGGTCAGGGTGTTTTTACAAAATACGAAAGGACTGAACAGGAAAGGGTGACCAGTATGAGAAGTCACCCTTGAGAGCGTGGGGAATCACACTGTGCAGGCAGCAGCCCTTCCTTAATGCCACCTGCTGGGGGGTCTGACTCCAGAGAGCGATCAGGTTGCCTATGTCATTAGTCATGCTTCTGGGCCAGGCCTGGAGTGGCTGGAGCCCAGGAAGACCTGTGGCACCTGGCAGGTGCCAAGGGCAGTTTTAATCGGCAGTTGGCTATAGGCTTTTGCCAACAGGCAATGAGAACCGCGTCTAGACTGGGGTTTAAGGGCAGTCTTCACTCCTTACTTCTAGAAGGAGTAAGTGCTGGAGAGAAGGACAAGGGAGAGTCTTGGCAGAACTGGGCTGCTAGGCAAGGGGTTAAGTTCATGCCTTAAGCCCCACGGGTAGTTTCAACCTATGGGGTTCAAGGCAGAAGAACAAAATAAAACTTCCGCCATTAAAACTGCAGAAGGAACTTGGGGGTAGAACTAACAGTAGAGCTGGCTTCCTTCGGTCTATAAATCTTCACTAATTATCTCCTATGCACCACGCACTGTGCTAGGCACTGACATACATGTATGCATGAGCCATGGTTCCAGGTCCTCCCAGAGCAGGGGATTATAATCCGCTATATGAGAGAGGCAAAAGAGCAGATCACTACAATACATTGAAACTAACACAGTCATAGAGAAATGCAGCGGTTGCCTGGGAAAGATTCCTCGACAAGTCTCAGAAGATGGGTAAGAATTAGTAGGGGGAAGAGCATTCCAGGCAGGGGAACAGCATAAGTGAAAGCAGAGAGGTGGGTGGCAGCATTGGAGTGTTCTCGGGTGTATAGGCAGTTGAGTGGGCCAAGTTTTCAGCAGGGTGGTGGGAGATGTTTTGAGAAGAGTCAGCCACATGTGGGGACTGATGACCATGCTCAGGAGATCTTCCTTTAGTCTCCTGCGCTACCATGGAAGAGTGTTAAGCTTACCAGTGGCAAGGAAAAATTGAATTTTAGAAAGATATTTGATATTTTTAGTGCCTTATTAGAGATTAGATTTAAAAATGAATTTTCAGGGATGAATGTGAAGAGGAGAAGGCCAGAGGAGGGAATCCATTTAGACTGCTGTTCTGGAATTTAGGCCAAGGGTTGCAAAAATGGGGACTGGGGCGGGGCTCATTGGATAGGAAGGGGAGCACTGGAGAAGGGGGTAAACCCCACAGGACTCAGTCATCGATGGGTGCTCAGGGTGAGGGACAGGGAAGAGGCAAGAATGCTGCCCAGGTTTCCAGCTCAGGTGATATGCCCTAAACTCTGCATAGTCAGGCTTCAAGGTGCTGGAGATTTAGGATGAGGTGCTGGGAGGGAAGATGGGGAGTGCAGTTTGGGAGCCAGGTAGAGAGGAGGCTGAGGAAGGCCATTGGGCAGAGCCAGCGTGGGAGACTGTGGGAAAGGAAATGCAGCCCGAGAAAGGACGTTCTCCCCTGGTATGTCCTGGCTGTCCCTGGGACAGATTGCCAAACCTGAAGGAGGCTGCTGTGGGTGTGACCTGAGGATACTCCAGAGACCCAAGTCAGAAGTTTCAATGTTGTGCTGATCCTAGCCTTGCTGCTGGGTTCAATTTCGCACCTCTCCTTTCCTTTTCTACAAAATGCGGATAATAATATTTACCATCTAGGCTGAGATTTAAAAGCAATACTAGGCCGGGCCCAGTGGCTCATGCCTGTAATCCTAGCACTTTAGGAAAGCCAAGGCAAGAGGATCACTTGAGGCCAGGAGTTCAGGAACAACCTAGGCAAATAACAAGATCCTATCTTAAAAAAAAGAAAATAACCAAAAAACTTAGCAGGGTGTGGGCATGGTGGTACATGCCTGTAGTCTCAGCTACTTGGG
The DNA here is from genome assembly GCF_009764315.1 of Trachypithecus francoisi. Taxonomy (NCBI): domain Eukaryota; kingdom Metazoa; phylum Chordata; class Mammalia; order Primates; family Cercopithecidae; genus Trachypithecus; species Trachypithecus francoisi. Next base: position 61,958,171 of record NW_022681462.1, on the reverse strand, counting down.
AGGGTGAGGCAGAAGTTGAAGCTCAGGAGTCGAAGGCTGCAATGAGCTCTGATCACACTCCAGCCTGGGTGACAGAGTGAGACCCTGTCATTCCTTCATACATGAGTAAATAAATAAGCAAATAACAAAAACATGTATTTGGTTAAATCTTACATTTTTTCAACTTTCAATTTCTAAGAATTGCAAATACATCTTGCAAAAGTAGCCTGTTGTATTTTATTTTGGCCCCATTTTTTTTTCTTTCTTAATGATGCATAAAGGTCCATCTTAAAGTGATAGTATCTTAGATAAGACGGCCTACTGTAATTGATGTGAATGTGTTTTGAAAACCTCAACAGAGTAGACTATTACAAAGCCTTTCACAGCCTGCCTCACACTGATGAGGCTCTGTCTTTTGGTGGAATCTTCACAACAACAAATAAATTAAAATGCATTAAAGTACACTTCTAAAAGCAAATGGAGGAAGCCCTCCAGGGAAGTCAGTCACTTTAGAAAGCTCCACTCCGCCCCACTTCACTGCTGGGGATTTGACAGATCTCTGAAAGCAGAAAGGTTGGAATACACATGGGCTTTTCTTTTGTCCTTTCCATAGGGATCCAGTTCAGTGGCTCTCAAACTTGACTGTGAATTAAGATTGGTGGACATAGACGTATAAACATGCGCAGTATGTGCACTATATCATATGGGTGCTTTAAGGTTTTACAGGACCATCTTGACTATTAGTCAACGTTTTTAGTCACCAACTGAAGAACACAACTCACTTCTGGATATGATACAGTGTTACCTGTTTACCGAGGAAGGCCCAAGTGTTATGTGAATAAGCAACTTAGATTGGAACCAGTTGGCTCACGGTATGAAAGGTATAGACACATATGTTTTTAAGCAATCAGGTATGGCTTGAAAGGTGGCACTTGATTTCTAAACAATATTCCAAAGCTATCTTAAAGAGAAATTCAAAATTTAACATGTCTCAGACCATGGTGGGTCTTAGAGGAATCGTTAATATACGTTATGAGGCTTGAAGAAAAAGGAGAATGTTTAGATACAAGGGAAGAAGATTTGGCCTATACCTAGGTGTTTGAATTGTACAAGATGATCTGGTGGTTTAGCTGTGACCATTTCACACCACAAAATAATACACTGAAATTAAGTCCCAGAGTAAAGGTATTGGGTAACCGCTTGGAATATGTTGAGCATCATAGGAGCTGGTGCTAGCCTTGAACACAGTGAAGTCTCTAGTGTTTATTCCCTACTGGAATTTTGCCATATGGACAGTTTCCACTCCCTTTAGGCATGGATTAGAAGATAGCTTGTGACTACGCTTTTCCCATTGGCATCATCAGAGACAGTGGGAAGGGTTTGCTAGAATCCCTCTGTCCTGCTTGTCCATTTGAGTTAGGGGAGTGGTCATGAGGATGCTTTTAAATGTAATCCCTCTTTGGTCCCCAGCTGTTGGTTGGCCTTTAATATTTATTGATGGTTTGGATTTGAACAGTCAAGGGCTTCTGACCATCCTCAGCGGTAGTGAGTACTGGCTCAGTCACTGTGGGTTATGCTCAATTTAGGTCAATGGAATAAATGTTTAGTAAATTGTTTCTGAAATGTTTTAATAACAGAGTACTTCCCTCCAAAATATTGTATACACTGTAAATTTAGTTAATTTACATAAGGTATTATGTTTTGCAGGGTGAGTGGGGGCTCCATGAAATAGTCTGTCTAAAGTTGCAGAGATTCTGTAGACAGGATGTTGTTTAATGGGCAAAGCTGGAAGTCAGGATCCTCAGGTCCTTATCCTTGCCCCATCCAGGAAAGGGGACTTTAGTCTCCCATTTGAGCCAATCTAAGATTCACCATCTTGCAGAAACCTGTTTCTCCCTTACTAGACAGGGGGTCCTGAGTTGCCTGGGCTATCTGTGGCTGGTCCATCACCACCTCTGCAGCACCAGTTCAGTGTCTTGCCTGCCAGGAGTGCTTAATGCATGACTCTAGTGGGTGCTTTATGATGATGCCACAGCCAGTAGGAGCAAACTCAATGCCATGTAGCCAAAGCCAAGGGCTGTTAGGAAAGAAAATGGAATGGGTTTCAACCTGACTAAACATCAGCATTATGTGGAGGAGGTTTAAAAACCACCAGTGCGCAGGCCCCATCCCAGCCCTACCGACCTGAATCCCATTGAGAGGACCTGGGCATGCTGAGTTGAAGTGGTCATAGGTTATGAATGGCCTTCCAGGGTCGAGAGCTCCTGGCCCAGTTGGGAAAGGCAGATCAGGAAAGCCTTGTTTTGATTAGCAGTGACTTCTCCTATACTGAGTTGCTGAAGTATGTGGGTAACAGAAGGAACAAGCTCTGGGAAAATCTCTACAGGCTGCCCTAGAAAGCACTCTGCTGCCTGGGATTTGGAGTTGGCCAGCTCCTTGTAGAGGATGACTTCTTGGGGAAGGAACATGGTTCCACTCAGAAAACAATTCAACTATAATTGAGAAAGAGGAGAGGTTGCTGTTCTTTCTCCCCAATTACCCAGTAAATTTGGAGGCTGAGGGACTTATGTTACTGGCAGTTGGCTTGGCAGTGTTGATGTCTGGATGTTGGAAACCGGAGATTAAGGCAAATTAGTATAGGGAGGCCAACCAGGAATCAAATTTGATTGTTTCAAAAGCCTTCCCTATTTGTTTCTTTGGGACAGGATTTAATTTAAACCTTTTAAGGACTTTTTTCAGCTAAACTCATCAACTTTTTTGTTTGTTTGTTTTTGCATTTGCTCTATGTTCTGTTTTATGCAAGAAGAGATGACCATTCTAGAAAACCTTCCTAGAATGAGGCTGGATATGTGGAAGCAAAGGAGAAGAAAACACAAAAGACAAGTCAAATATTCAATAATTAGAATAGCTAAGCCATAACTGTCTTCTTCTTTTTTTTTTTTTTTTTTTTTTTTTTGAGACGGAGTCTTGCTCTGCCACCCAGGCTGGAGTGCAGTGGCCAGATCTCAGCTCACTGCAAGCTCCGCCTCCCGGGTTTATGCCATTCTCCTGCCTCAGCCTCCCGAGTAGCTGGGACTACAGGCGCCCGCCTCGTCGCCCGGCTAGTTTTTTTTTTTTTGTATTTTTAAGTAAAGACAGGGTTTCACCGTATTAGCCAGGATGGTCTCGATCTCCTGACCTCGTGATCCGCCCGTCTCGGCCTCCCAAAGTGCTGGGATTACAGGCTTGAGCCACCGCACCCGGCCCAACTGTCTTCTTTTTAGATACTGTTCTGAGCACTAATTTATCTAATCTTTACAGAAACCCTGTGGGTTAGACACTATTATTATGATTCCTATCTTGTAGATGAGAAAACAGAGCCATAGAGAGGGTAAATAACTTGCGTGAGATTGTATAGCTGGACTCAAACCCAGTCGAACAGCATGATTTTGTGCTCCTAGCCACTACACATAAGGCCTTTTAAGTTTGGAGCCTGGTGAGGGGTCGTCACACAATTATAGATGAGTCCTCCCTTATTGGTTCGGTTCAGTGTTCCTTCTCAGCATTCGTGCCCACACACAAAGGACACTGTAATACTGTTTACTTGTGTCACTCTTTACTTGTGTGACTCTCTAGGCCATGACTCCCAGAGGACAGGTGTGGGTCCTACGGTGCAGACCCTGGGAATTAAAGATTTTTGAAGAAAGTTCACTTATGGAAGCTTATGCTAAGTATTTGCATACATTACCTTCCTTTTTATTTTTAGACAGAGTTGCATTCTTATTGCCCAGGCTGGAGTGCAATAGTGTTGTCTTGGCTCACTGCAACCTCCACCTCCTGGGTTAAAGTGATTCTCCTGCCTCAGCCACCCAAGCAGCTGGGATTACAGGCACCTGCCACCATGCCTGGCTAATTCTTTTGTATTTTTAGTAGAGACAGGGTTTCACCATGTTGGCCAGGCTGGCCTTGAACTCCTGACCTCAAGTGATCCTCCCGTCTTGGCCTCCCAAAGTGCTGGGATTACAGGCGTGAGCCACTGCGCCCAGCCTACATTACCTTCTTTATCCTATCACAACTCTCCTGTTTTACACAGAAAGAAATGACCTTCAGAGAGGTCAAGGAACTTGCCCAAGGTCTCACAGCCATCTAGTGTTTCTGCATCCATGCTCTTGAGCTCCCCACTGTCTAACTCAATACATGTTTGCTGAATGAGCTCCAAGGTTTTGATGCAGGGTTTTAGTTGCCTGGGATATTGGAGGAGGGGAGACTGGGGCACTCATCCCAACCTTCAAGGGGAAAATTCTTAATCTACATTTACATCCTTGAGAATGAAGATTATAGAAGGATTTTGCTTCGGGAATCCTGGCTGGCGCCTCAACCAAAGGGTCCTGTGTGTGAGAAGGCTTGTGGGCAGGAGATGTGATTGACAGCTTTGCTGGGCCATGATTTGCATGTCAATGGTGCTGCTCTTAACCCACCCACTCACCAAGCAGGAACTCAAGAGATTTACTTCTCTTCTTTCACTTGATTCATTTATTCATTCGTTTAATTAGTTTATTTTAGAACTTGTGGCAAAATACACATAAAATTGAACATCTTCCTCATTTTTAAGTGCACAGTTCAGCGGCATTAAGTCTATTCACATTGTGCAGCCATCACCACCATCCATCCACAAAACTCTTTTCATCTTGTAGAACTGTAACTATCTCTTTAAACGACAATCCCCATTCCCCTCTCCTCACAACGCCCAGGCAACCACCCTTCTACTTTCTGTCTCTATGAAATGTGACTACTGTAGGACCTTGTGTAAGTGGATCACACAGTACATGTCTTTTTGTGATCAGCTTATTTCACTTAGTCGCCAGATTCTTTACCCTTAATGATCCTCAGGATGAGTACAGATGAGGGAGGACCCAGGGGTGGGTGAGGAAGTGAGTGTGCAAGGAGAGACCATGCATGTCAGGGACTAAGGAGGGGAGGGCTGGGGAAGCTCTGAGAGCCCATGGGCCTGGGAAGGTAGGGTCCGGGCTTGCTGCTTAGAGCTTCTGTGAGGCTTATTTAAATAGCTGGGCCCCTGAGGACGTTTTGCCTTGAGAGCCACTGTGAGTAGACCTCATGAGGCTGATAAGACTGTGCTGAAGCTGCTTCCAAGAGCTTTCTGCAGGTCTGGATAGATAGAACAGGACAGGCTGTGGGATGCAGGGCTGGCATGGCCTGGGGAGCAGATGGGCCTTGGTGTTGAATACTGGCTCTGCCAAAATTTTGTTAGAGGTGTGATCTTGAGCAAGCCACGTAACTGGTCTCAGCCTCAGTTTTTTCATCTGTAAAATGGGGATAATAATCACTATCTTGCAATGTTGCTGTAAAGAGGTAATATACATAAAGTGTGAAGCGCAGTGCCTCGCACATGGCAGACGCTCACACATAATAACAGTGGAATGATCAAAGACGGCTTCTCATACTTGGCATTTTTAAAGAAGATGTAATCTCCAACTGGACAGTGTCTTCTGGTCTTTTCTGACGGCCCAGAATCATGGCTGCTAATTTCTCTCAAAATGCAATGTGTTTCACACAGAAATGAGAAGTGGGAGTATGAATAGATGTGGTAGCTAGTGGTTGGTGTCTCCTAATCCCATTGACCCAAAACCAAAAAACAACAAAGGGTACAGAAAAGCCATTTGTAGAAATGGAGACGAGCACAGTGCAAATCATTCCTCCAAACAAATCATGACTTCCGCTCCATTTCCATTTACTCAAGGAAAGATCTCCCAGAGCTCCCAACTGCCCAACATTCATGGCCAACAGTCTAGCTGGGTGGTTCTCAAAGCGAGAACTCTGCACCAGCAGCATCAGCCTCACCTGGAAACTTGTTAGAAATGCAGATTCTGAGACCCGCATCTCAGACCTCCTGAGTCAGAAGCTGCAGATGGAGCCCAGCAATCTATGCTTTAACAAGCCCTCCAGGTGATCCTGATGCAAGCCCAAGTTTGATAGCTCCAGCCCCTGCCCAACCCCATTTCTACTTTCTCTCCCCCTGCTGCTTGACACACACTTCCTGCTCCAGCCAGACTGGTCTCCCTTTTGAAAATACAAAGCGTATTTCTACCCTCCCTCCCTTGCTATGCCACCCCCTGCACCTGGACTGTCACTGGAAGCCCACTCCTCCTCCAAGGCTGCCCGCAGATCTCAGCGCTCCCAGACTGCTGCTGGTCATGGTAGCTCATCGTGATCACTCCCTCTCTGACCATCTGTAACCCTTACCACCCGAGCCTCACACTGCCACTTTTATTGGCAGTTAACTGGTCTTTTACCCAAGCCAGAGTTGTAAGTGTCTGGTTGGCAGGAACCAACCAGTTCTTTGCTTCACCTTTAATATTCAATGTGTATTTTACCATTATGAGCGCTGGAGTAGGGCACATGGTAGACACTCAGTATATACCTAGGTGACGAATTGACATCTGTAGGTTTGGAGGTTGGAGAAAAAAGAACTGTGGAAAATTGCCCAGGGAATACTGTTCCTGTCATTTTTGATGGTACATCGTGATCAACACTAACAACCATAAAAAAGTGTTATTCCCTAGATGCCCCACTTTTCACATCATTAGAGGAAACTCAACAGGTGTTGCTGGAGTGCTGATTAAACAATTATCACTCCTCCCTGGCTTCCTGTTTGTGTACAGTCTGGAGAATGCCAAAGTCACTGGTGGTGCCAGCCCTTCCCATTGTCGCTTGAGCTATCTGCCAGGGAGCTGCTGGGATTGGAGCCCCCTAACCTCTGTCACTGGGTTGGGTGGTGGGAGGGCTGTCTCTGCACGTGACCCTGCTGAGCTGAAGATGCTCTCAAGACTGCTGAGATTGTTTTGTTCTAGAAGTATATAATCTTAGGACTGGAAATTGGTTAGTCCAGTCTCAGATGGGGAATCTGAGGCCCAGTGAGTGAGAGTGCCTTGCTCAGTGAGACTGCCAATTAGCGGGAGGGGATGCTGGTTCCTCTGATTCCTAGCTTAGTGCTTGTTCTCCAACAATACCTGGGATGGGCATGAACGGAGCTATAGTTTGGGGCAGTCTCCTCATACATCCTGCCCCCTCCTACTGCCCTCTTCCTAAATTTCTTCTGTACCCGGCTCTAATCTGCCCAGAATCCTGTGCCTGAGAGTCCTCGTCTACCCTGGTGGTATGTCCCTTCTGTGATTTCTGTGGGTGTGGGCCTGTGAGGAAGCTCACTGAAGGGAAGGGCCTTGGACTTGGTGCATTCTAGCCTGATGGGACTGGTCATCTAGACTAGGGCCCCCTTCTACTCCTGAAACTCTATAGGCATTCATACAGGTTCCTATAGTTTGCTGCCCTAAAACCTCCCAGGAACAAGAGGGGTATAAATCAATAAGTTTGCGTTAGAACCTGGACAACTGAGAAACTTGTACTGATTTGTGATCCTGTAGCAGGAATGGTAATTAAGTGTCATTCATAACCCCTTTTGATACTAATGGCCACCTAGAATGTGACCTTGAGAAGCATTTTGAGTCAGGGCTCTGGGGGGGAAAAAGCTTGATAATCGATTAATGATGTCTGCCAAGAACAGTAAAAAGGAGAATTTGCAGCTGTGCAAAGATGAAATCACTACATATTCTATTAGTAAAAATTTCTCTTGAAGTCCTTTCATTGTTAGATTTGACTGTAACAGAAAGCCTCCAATAATAACGACTTAAAGAAGATAAATGTGTTTTTTTCTCACACATAAAAGTCTGGGTACAGTTGGGCACGGTGGCTCGTGCCTGTAATCCCAGCACTTTGGGAGGCCGAGGCAGGCAGATCACCTGAGGTCATGAGTTCAAGACCAGCCTGGCCAACATGGTGAAACCCTGTTCTACTAAAAGAAAAAAAAAAAAAATTACCCAGACATGGTGGTGCACACCTGCAATCCCAGCTACTCAGGAGGCTGAGGCAGGAGGATTGCTTGAACCCAGGAGGCAGAGGTTTCAGTGAGCCGAGATCACACCATTGCACTCCAGCCTGGGCAACAAGAGTGAGACTCTATCTCAAAAAAAAAAAAAAAAAAAAAAGTCTAGATACAAGTCCAAGGAGGGCATGGCTCTCCAAAATCACGGATAAAGATCACCTAGGCTCCTTTATCTAGAGGTAGTCTCAATCCTATTGTTCAAGATGATGGCATCTCTATTCCAGGCAGCAAGATAGAGAAAAGGATGTTTAAAGGATAACTTTTTTTTTTTTTTTGAGATGAAGTCTCGCTCTTGTCCCCCAGGCTAGGGTGCAATGGTGCAATCTCAGCTCACTGCAACCTCTGCCTCCCAGGTTCAAGTGATTCTCCTGCCTCAGCCTCCCAAGTAGCTGGGATTACAGGCGTGCGCCACCACGCCCAGCTAATTTTTGTATTTTTAGTAGAAACAGGGTTTCATCATGTTGGCCAGGCTGGTCTTGAACTCCTGACCTCAGGTGATCCGCCCACCTCAGCCTCCCAAAATACTGGGATTACAGATGTAAGCTACTGTGCCCGGCCAAAGGATAACTTTTTAAAAAGATGAACTCTTGACTATGAAACAAATATTATCTTTGCACATGGCAAAGATTTTATTTAACTAATTAATTAATGAGGGAAACAGTAAGACGTTATAGCGGGTTCAAAGAAGGACTAAACATATATTCACAAAGAGGCTGCCAAGAATGCTGAGGTAAACCTACAATTAGCTGCACAATGAACCAATATTCCACTGCATTGTTAACTACATCTCCATTGGACATCATTTGCAATGTTTTGGAGAGGACAGGGTCCCACCCTGTTGCCCAGGCTGGAGTGCAGTGGCAGAATCTCGGCTCAGTGCAGCCTCCACCTCCTGGGCTCAAGTGATCCTCCTGCCTCAGTCTCCTGAGTAGCTGGGACTACATACATGCACCATTATGCTTAGCTTTTTTTTTTTTTTGGTAGAGAAAAAGTCTCACTTTGTTGCCTAGGCTTGCAATTTTATGATAGGGCACATTCATATTATTAACAGTATTCTTTCACTCACAGAATGATAAAATGGCTCAAAGACAACGCAAGTCTGAGATAACACAAAAGTGTCCTCTAGACATGATACCCAATCATCATTTTTGTCCATTTCAAAGTCTTTCACAATTTTTCCTGACGAGGTGATCATGGAGAGTATTAAGGGAGTACATTTGCTTTCTCTTAAGGAAAGTTCCTGAAAATTGTCACATATACATTTGTTTGTGTCCTGTGGCGAGATTTGGTCATATGGTCACACCTAGTTACAAGGGGAGTTGGGAAATATGGTCTTTATAAAATTCTGTTGTACAGGAGAAGGGGAACACGGATATTGCCAGGAACTAGCAGCCTCAGCCTCAGCCATCATCTCTAGTTACTGCTGTAGCATTGCTCTTAATAGCAAGCAATGAGAGGCCACTAAGGGGCCATCAGATAATCTGTGGTATGTCCATACAATGGAACATTATTTAGCCACTCAAAGAAGGAGGCAGCTGCCTAAGTACTGATAGAATGGTCTACAAGTTAAAGCATTCAGTGAAAATAAGCATGCAGGAGAGTGTGTATAACAGAGTACTATCTGACCTGGAAAAAAATTATGGATATGTTTGTAAATCCATAGATTCTTATTAAAGGAATAATAGAAAGGATGAATCATCTCTGGATGACTAGGGGCCAGACAAAAGAGGGAGGTTGGTTCATTCTGCATTGTAATTTTTCTTATTCTTTTTGAATTTGTACCATGTTCATGTTATCTATTATCAATAGTATAAAATAAAGTCACCATCTTTGTATCGCTCTAAAAAAGCTGAAGTTGATCTGAGGCTGGGAAGAGGGTAAGGTTTATAAATTGTTTCAAGATGTTCCTCAATTATGGGGAGAAGTGGGAACCTTGGAGAAGGTGGAACCCTAGAATAAGAACGGATGATAGGGAGTCATCCCACTGCATATCTTTCTGGTATTCTTGAATTTCAAACCAGTTGGATTTAATATTGTCTTAAAGCCTTAAAAATATTTTAATATTAAATAAAAATTGTAAAATTATGCTAGCTATTATAGATGTTTATACCTCCACGCGCTTGTGCGCGCACACACACACACACACACATCCAATGTATTTACTCATGTATCTGTTCATTCATTCTTGCTAGGAGATTCCACCACAGGGGAAATCTCTTGGCACTGTCTGTAGTCATCTCCTCTTAAGTGGGAAGAAGAGGGAACCAAGAGTTAAGAAGCCTAGTTTTTAGCCTCAGCCTCAACCCTGATGAGCAGTATGACTTTGGGTGAGTCACCCCACCTCTCTGAGTAAAGATGAGTATGTTTGAAATAGGCTTCACTACACTCATTCTACTTACCTAACAGGATCATTTTCAAGATTTATGTTTGGAGGGGAGGTAATTTGTCAGCACTTGTGAAAAATGTAAAGCATTGCTCAAATGTAAGGGATTTTGATGGCCCACGGAGAGAGAAGCCACAGATCTGGTATGGGAAATTCTATCCTAGGCAGTAGAAAGGCTGTTTGAAACATGAAGCCTAAGGAGGGACCTGTTGAACTGTTACCCAGCAAAACAAGTACTTAAGGAGTGTTGATGTGAGTCAAGCCCTGTGCAGGGGATCCCATAGAAGGCAGCAGAATGTGATAGTGAAGACAAGAAACTCCAGGAGCGCTGGCTTCCCCTCTTACATTCTGTGTGACCTCGGGCCCTTCTGTGCCTCAGTGACCTCCTCTGTGCAGGGGGAGTAATAATAGTATCCACTTCACAAGCTCCTGATGAGGATTAAATGAGCTAACAGATGTAAAACACTTACTACACCCATGCCTGGGCCGTCGTATTAGTAAATGCTGTGAAATGGTAACATTGGTGTCTACTTCAGTAGGTTAGAACCCTTAAATGTGCTGTTGATTTTAAAGCACCAGCAGGGACTGGATCCCATAGCAGCAGTGGTGGTGGTAAGAAGAGAAGTAAAATTGATAGCATTGTTCTCTGCTCTTGCGTGACTTAAAATCTAGTTGAGGAAAGACTCATGAGAAACAACACACATTAGCAAAAATAATAGTCTGCCAGGAAAATGTTTATATATGGAGTGGACATATTTGAATGTTTTAAAGCTTTGACAGGTTAAGAAGTGCCTTAAAGTTTTTAGCTTCGTTGCAAAAAACACAAAAGACACGAATTGGAAGAAAATGGCTATTGAAAATTCTATCTCTAGGGTTTCCTGGCCCCGCTAACAGCCCAGGAATGAGCTTTGTTTGGGATGGAGAGAATACGCTTTTGGCATCTAGTTCCAGGATGCAAAACTTCAGGGAATTCTGCATGATCTCATCCAGTGTGCTAATCGCCAGCCAGGAAGCCATTACACCTTCCTGAGGCACTTATCTAACTGGATTCAGAAGTGCAGCTGCCTCCAAGGACCTGGGATGGGCTCCTTGGCTTCATTCTGCCGGGACCTTGCTGGCCATGGGTCATTTTAAAAAGAAGGCCTTGAAATGACTCCCTGACTGCATTAGCAGGAAAGGGCATGCTGGGGTTAATGGCTAGAGGCAGATCACTCTTCCTCAGTGACACAGTGTGAAGCAGATGCAGTGCTAAGGAAGGGGCTTATTCCTGAGCCGAGAGGAGACAGGAGTGGAGACGGGGGCTGTAGTTTGTTCTCCCCTTTCTTTCCGGCCACGTGCCCAGCTCCCTGGCAGACACCATGTGGGATATGAGAGTTGAGAGCTGGGAGGAACCTTGGGAGACAACCCTTGTCCTTCACAAAGGAGAAAATTGAGGTCCAGAGAGGAGCAAGGAGGTCACCCAGAGACTTGAACCAAGCCACTTCCAGCATGCAGGACTTCAGAGCCCAGGCAGTACAGGAGGCCAGGCAGTACAGCAAGAAAAAACAACACAGACAGACAGAACAGGATCTAAATTGTGGCCTGTTGCGAATTCTCCTCGGTGAAATGGAAATGACCCCGTGGAGCATTTGTCAGGAATCGTTGAGCTGATGTAAAGTGCCCAACACAGCCCACAGGGCACGTGCTCCAGATTGTCTGCAATCGTTCTCTTCTGTTATGGTATAAATACAGCTGAGATTAGCTGAATATTTGTGAAATCTAAACCTCCAAGACTGTGCAGTAAATTCATAACTGAGTATCGTCAGTGTATAATCAACATGAATCTCATAAATGGACCTTACCAAGGTGGGCAGGACATCAGAGAGGCACCCCCTGGCCCCCTGCCACCCAACACACACAGAGGGGAATGATGCTGAGAAAAGGAAGGATTTGGCTAGGTGAGTTTCAAGTTGGAATAGTGAAGATGGTAACTACTCTCCTGCCACTGTGATGAGTCTTGCCATGACTGGGACCCAAGTGTGACTTTGGTGCCAGGTTGAGAAAAATCTTGAAGCCAGAGCTATAGATTGGAAATAGCAAACTTGATGGATTTGATCACTGCAGCCCACCAAGAATGATGAGGAGCCATTTTCCTAGAGAATCACAGACCTGAGTAATTGGATGCCCCCATACCCTTGCCTCGTAGCCAAGGCCGACGGGGGCTCTGCAGAAGTGCTCCCTGCCTGGAAGGCAGTGGCTTGCTGATTGCAGCTGGAGGTCAGAGCCCTGCGTCTGTCCTGATCTCTGGTTTCATTCCTGGCAACACTGCTGGGGGCTGAGTTCACTCCTCCTCCAGAGGGATTTTAGAAATCTTTTATGCTGAAAACCAGGAAGACAAATAAAACTCATGGACAAAATATGTACTTGTACGTGGAAAAGGAGGGATGGGATACTCCCTCATCACCACTAATTTGGAAGAAAGTGAGGAGCACCAATTCTCCTGGGGTCTGCGCTATTTGGGGTTGTGAGCCAGGCATCTTGATTCTTTTAGACCTCAGGCACATTCACGTTGGGTGCCAAGAATATTTGACGCAACAGAGTTGCTGACATGTCCTAGCTCTGGACAGTGTCTTGTAGAGTGCTTCATCCTCTCTGGAGGGAGGAGGGAGGGGAGTTTTCATAGCACCTTAGCCACAGGCTTCAGTTGTCCTGATGAGCCCTTATTAGGAGAAGAGACCCAAGAGGGGTCCTGTGCTTTGGAGGCTGTGGCAATGTGGCTTCTCCAAAAACCAACAAGGTGTTGGTTTGGGTGTTCTCTAAGTTCCTTTCTGCTCCAAAGCTCCATGTTCCTGGTTGGAGATGGCTTCAGCTCACTCACTTAGAGCAGGAGATCAGAGATCTCTGTTCCCACCCTGTGTGATAGAATTAAGCATCCTCCCCATAGGAGAATTACCCTGTGGCATAATTTAGTCCCCAAGCCAGAACCTCATTACCATTTAAGAAGGCACTAATCTCATAAGAGGATTATGCAGGAAATTTGATACACCAGTTACCCCCCTTCTTTGTTCTCTCTTTGGTGGTTCAGGGTCAAGAATATAATTTTTTTTTTACAATGTTTATCCAGAAATACATTTGACAAAGTGTTGGTTCTAGAACCTGAAGAAAGCAGTATGTTCTTTGAGCTGCAAGTGTAGCAGGCAGGCAGTGATGCCAGAAGATTCTGAATCCTTTGTTCTCCTCACAAACTGAGGGGGTGTGTTCCTAGACTGCCCCAGCCTGCGCCATTCTCTCCCCGATTGTGTCCTACACTCCCCTATTCTTAGTTTGCAGTTGGTTGTCTCCTATTAGGTTCCAATCCCCAGGTGCTTTGTCTTTTTCTTCCTGGGTCCCCTCCATTAGAACTCAGTAAAGAAGTGCCCAAGAAGCGCTTCCTGACCAGTCACTTTGCAGTGGAAGACAGCCTAAGTACAAATCTCTCAGGCAAACGTAAACAACCAGGTGTTTGCAGCCAGAGACTTCATGCAGGGAGATGTTTTATTGATAGAACATCCCAGCAACTATACTACTTTCTATCTTATTTGTAAGGAATAACTAGGGAGGTTGTTAAGGAATGACATGGATCTAGAGTGGAAAATCACTACTTCTAGTAACTCCTACTTTTAGAACTAGTAGATTCTAGTTCTGCCTCAGCTGCTTTCCAGTTAGGTGACCTTAGGTATCATCCTCAAGTCCCAGTTTCTCACCTGATAAGTGGGAGCACTGGTATCCACTTGACAAGTCCCGTGCCAGCCCTGGGCTAAAGAATGTGAATGCCAAGAGCTGCAAATGAGAAGCCAAGAGTGTTGATGATACCTTTATGGCAATTAATGTAAGACGCATCCCAAGTGCATTTGGGGCTCTCATTTAACCATTTTATCTTGGCCTGTAAAGAGTACTGGAAAGGCACAACTTTACTTGTGCTTGTATTTATTTATCTATTTGCTTTTTATCACAGCTACCAAAATTCCTATAGTCATCAAGGCCTGGCACTGCGTCATACAGAAGTTTCATGTGTGGACTTTCCTAGTGAGAGTGTGATTTCAGGATCTGCCTGAGAGGCTTTATTTACCTCTTTGCTGGGCTCAGGCCTGCTATGAGTGTAGGAAGATAATTCATCCTAGATGACCAGGCTGAATGATATTTGTTCACTACCCCCTGGAGTGTCCCAAGGTTTAAAGTTTTTGGGGTATCCTGGTGCTCCGGAGCTGGGAAAGCTATCGGTGCCTTTTTTTTTTTTTTCCTGGGGATGAGACCGCGTGGGCTTCATCCCTACAGCACAGGGGTGGATAACTTGGCATCTCACCGTCCCTGACACCCAGAAGTGCCTTTTTGTGTCAACTAGGGAGCTGGCAATCTAGCACTGTCCAGACTCCAGGCTTCTTGTGAAACTCCTGGATTTTGTTTGTTTTGTTTTCTTTCCTTAGCCTTAGATTCATGCCATATTTTGATGATAATTATGCCAGGCCTTTGTCTATGGAGCAATCTTCCTTTCCTCTGTGCACTCTCTTGCATAGCCTACTCCTGTACCAGGGTATCTCCAGCGCCACCCTGCGTGGCCCCAGCCCCATGCATCAGATGGCCCCTTCCCAGCCTTCTCATTGCCCTGTTACCTCCTCGATATTCCTGTCCATCCTCCCTCCCCCTAATTGTTAGAGGTGAGCTAGCCCTAAGTGTAAACAAGGGGATTGGCTTAATTCCTTTTGGAGGTATAGCTCCAGAGAGCCCCTACTCGGAGTTTGAGGATGAAATGATTAAAAACATGTTTTCTATAATTACCCTTGTGAACTTATAATAGCAATAGGTGTCACTAAACATCCACAGAGACACAGAACATTGGGGACGAAGAGATCATTGTGTAAAGAAATGACTTAAATTATATACTGTCAGTAGAGAGAGAGAGAGAGAGAGAGAGCATGTGTGTGTGTGTGTGTGTGTGTGTGTGTGTGTGTTGTGGGTAGGGACATGCCTCAGGGGGAGGGACCTCTTTTGGGCAACCCTTTGCAGCCCCGCCTGCAACCCCAGACCTTGTCGTGATAGCAGCAGCTCATTTCTTATTCAGCTTTGCAGTTTATGTGTAATCAGGCTTCACAGTTGATCAAGTGCCAACTTTCAAATACCTTACTTATTTTTACTTTATCTATATTTTTAAAAGTTTAAATCAGGGTAATCTTGTTTAATTATACAAACTCACCATCAGCTTCAGTCAAAGTTATATCTCATCATGAATCAAATACTTTCTTTAAAAAAACCTTCCAAACCTGAGACTCTGCTGACACTGACGCTTTGCTAGGTTCGGTGGCCTGTCTGCAGTCACCCTGTGGACAGGGGTGACAATGAAGCTGGGAGTGTAATCCTGCCTTTTAAGGCAAATCTGGCACTCTCTCTGCCTGCCCTCTGAAGGTGAGAGGAGCCAGGTGGGCATCTCACTGCCTGCTCTCAAGGTGTTTCGGCAAGCTATAGGCCGAGTTTCCTCCAGCTTCAGTAACCATCAGAACAGGCTCAGTCTCCCTGGAGTTTGTCCTTCTCGGCAGAGTTTGAATCACTTTGATCCTTAGAGTATGACCAGAGACAAGAGGGTAGCACATTTGTGATTCTGTGACTTTTTCTCTTTCATGGGATAGGCAATGGGAATTTCATAATCATTTTACGCAATCAATTGGTCCATAAGGTAAAATGTGTTATGTGCCACATAGAAATTTAAGTTCTGTTTTTGTTTTTACTTTCTGGCATTCACAAAACATGTTTTGGTATATCAAAGGGTTCATTCCAAATATTTGGGATTGAAGATGTAAACAAAAAATCAATCTTGTGACTTGTAGATTTCTATCTTTTTTGGCTTCAGAAGATGGATGAACTGGCTGCCCCACACCCCTCTGGATTTGAAACTTGACTTTCGTCTGAGCCATAAGGATAACATTTATGAGATCAATACCCCACCAGAAGTTTTAGCAAAGGAAAAATAAACTATCCTGGGTCTCAGTCATCCTAACAGATGTTTGCTTAGGAAGGACGGGACTCGGGTGGGCAAGTCTCTCAGAAACTGTGCTATTAAATGAGAACATCTAAAGGGTTCAACTTACACTTTGAGATTCGACCCTTGTGCAGTCCTTTCATCCTCAGTTTTTCCCATCTGCCTTATCTCCTTCGTAGGCCAGCCTTTTGAGCTGGCAGTTTGAATTCAGAAGAACAGAAAACTCAAAGGAGCCTCTGGCTTCGGGGGAGAGTGACCACAGCAGTTTTAACACGAGGAGGTGGAGACCTGTTTTTGATCATTTTAATACCTTGTTTTCTCCTTTGCCCTGCCTCAGCACTCACCATGCCTGTTTCCAAAACATGCATAATGATGAAAACCTGTGTAAACACTCTTGCATTTGCCACCAAGTGTATCTAGTAGCTTGCAAGAATCTGGGGTGTTTTGCTGAGGGAAGAAAGCAAGTACAGCCCAGTATGAAGGCTTTGAATGTTCGGATAGAGATTTGATGTTTGAAGTATAAGAGGCACTAAAAGGAGGTAGGGAGAAAAAAGGATTTGGGGCATGGAGCCTCCTGAGACAGGAAGTTCTGTATTGAGAGTGAGGCATTTGGTCTCCTCCCTAAACAAAGCAGAGAGGAGTAGGTATAATAATAACCAGGGAGATGCTGCTGCTGATGCCGATGATAAATATTTACTCTGTCAGGCATTGTTTCTATGCATTTTATATAAATTAACTCATCAGACCCTCACAACAATTCTGTGAGGGAGGTACTCTGTCCGCAGTTTGCAGATCAAGAGTGAGGCACACACGGAATAATGGGTTTGCCCAAGGTCACACAGCTGTTAATGATGCCTGAGCCCAGGCAGTCTGGCTCCTAATCCCATGTGGTACCCATATCTTGCTCTTGCCTTGAGAGCCCATCTGGCTCAGAGTGCTGCCTTTCCTCTGGGGCTGTCAGGGGGAACACCACGTTTATAAGTCAAGGTCCGTAGCATGGATCCAAGAGGACATATTGTCCTCAGTTACAGCGGAGTGGCCGTTCTGTCCCTCCAAGACTCTGGTTTCAGGGATGGTTCTCTTCCACCTTGCTCCCTGCCAACTTGACTGGTTGTTACTTGTGGTTTTTCATGTTCCTGGGCCTGGGGACAGTCCAGGTGATCGGACGGAAGCACACACATACTCAGATAGGATTTGGGAGGTGAAAGGACTGAGGCCAGCCTGGGTGACACTGTATAGCAAGCTGTGTTGTGAAACTGTTCAACTAAAAGCCTTGAGAGCCATCGACTAGAGCTTTGAAACCCATGGTGGTGCTCTGGGAAGTGTGGAATGTAAAGCAATCATATTCATTTTTCCTATAAAGCTTCAGACAAAGCCATCTGGGTAAATAAAGAACAATGGTAAGACTACAACGAAGCAGCGATACAGGGAAACAATTGCATCAAGATGGTTTTGGGCTGTGTCATTGCACAGCCCACTGCATTCCTAATGTATGGATCTGAGGTGACTGTTTCTTTGAAAACAACAGTGAGTTTAAGGGGTGTTGGGAGTAATCACTGCTGTGGGGATTGCAGATGGAACTTAAATGCAGTACTTTTACAAGACTGAGATGAGCTCAGAGCAAAATAAAGGAGGATGTTTTAAGTGGGTTGGACTGAAGGGGTGAATCTTCAATGGGATTTTCCAGCTGAAGGTAATGGAAACATCACAGCGCATCAGCTTTTCTTGGTATTACATCATTCAACCAACAAGAGTTTATTAAGCACCTTTTAAGTGCCCAGAAATGTTCCACGTGCTCCTGGAACACAGAACATTGCCGGGCACTGAAGAAACATGTGGGGATAGGGTAATCTCCAGGGACCAGCAAGAGGGATACGGGTGTGGACCTGCCTGGTGGGGAACTCCAGGATCGAGGGGGTAACAGATTCGAGGTGGAAGTAGGCCTGAAAATGTAGGTAGATTTTATTTGGAGGGGGAAAGTGGGCGTTTGGAGTTGGGGAGGAATGAACTGTGCGAAGGAAGGGCGGAAGGGCAGAATGAGAAAGGCCTGGCATAGTAGGAGGGCAATATGGCTAAGGCATAAGTGGGTGGGAGAGAGTTGGGAATTTCAGGGCTGGGTTTTGAAGGATGTTAAATGTCAGCAAGAGAAATGACTCGTGACAGTAGGAATCAGAATTAAAGATTTTTTAACTTTGCTATTTGGAAGTGAGGTCCTTAGGAGGCCTTTTGTCCTTGAGTCTTGTTTCAAGACACAAATGCCGTTGAAGTTTTCAAACTGAAAGCTTCTCTCTCTTCGTTTGTTGTTCTCGATCATTCCCAACTTTCTGTTTGGTGCATGGTTGTTGCAGATTTTTGCATTGTCCCTTCAAGAGTTTACAGTTGAGGCTCCAAGAGATTGTCCTGGGTCATGTTGACCTTAGTGGCAGAAGCAAGGCAAGACACCTAGCCTTCTGTCTCCCCACCCCCTTCCCACCCCCCAGCATGGCAACAAACTGCAATCTTATGAGGTTCTAGCTCTAGCTCCCTCACATCCAGAAGACTTGTTTAGGTCTGGTGACAAATCACCTTAGAGATTACACAGCCAGCATCTTTGAGCCCCAAGGGTCAGGGGAGCCAAGCCTGGGGTAGGGAGGTGGAGGAGGCTCTTGGTTCAGAACTTCCAAGGCTAGTCTGGGATAATTCACCCCTTCAAGCCTCTTGTGCCCTATCTCACAGGCTGTGGGCATACTTCCTTTTTGTAATATTTAGAAGTTGGTGATTGATGGAGAGGAGGGACAGCATTTAAAAATATTATTTATGTCTAGAGTTACTTTACTCAACATTGAATATTTACAAGTGGAAGTAATTATCTCCCCTAAGTTATAGCTTCTAAAGGAAGAGACAGACCACCATAGCCTGGAGTGGACACAAGCAACAAATGTTAACTGAACAGCCCCTAAATGCGGGACCCTTTGCTGGGCCCGGGAGGATGTTGGGGGTTGAGGTATAGAGCAGGCTACACCTCTGAAGCGCTGCCTATGGAACCTACCTGGGGACTAGTAGTACAGGTGAGAAGAGAGTTCCTGACAGCCCAGTTGACCCTCAATGCCAAAGGCGTGGCTCAGAGGGAGACTGCTGGAGAAAGGAGTGAGGAGTCAGGATGTGCCCCAGAAAAGAAGGCATTTGGAGCCCAGCGTGAAGCTGATTTGGGGACTGGCATGTGTTGGGGGACTTGGGCAGATTGGTGTCCAGGGGAGCCCGGCCTGAACACTGGGCACTGGTGGTGGTAAAAAAGGTATGATTGGAATGCAGGCCACAGTGCAGAAGTGGGTTACAATGTTGTGGAACTGAATGTCCCCCTGGAGACAGAGGGAAGTCTTGGGCAAGAAGCGTCCCAACAGCAGCTGTACTGTAGATTGGCTAGTTGAGTTTCTCGCTGATGGGTGGATTCGTGCTGAGGAGAGTAAGGGAAGATCTAGGAGCTGTCAGGCTAGAGGCTGAGGATTGGCGCCAGGGACAAGAATGGAACCGAAGGGTGGGCACAGCAGCTTACAATGAAGGGATTGAGGGGGCTTAGTGACTGAGGAGCTCTGAGGGGCGGGACATGGGAGGACCCATAGCCGGCTTTGGAGGAAGGGCCTGGGAGAGCAGGCTGCAGAATGTTCTGGCGCCTGTCCAGGGTACTCTCTTTCTGAGTCATTTGTGTATACCTTTTCAGAAATGGTTGTGTCATGTCCACACATATCAGTTATTGTAGATACCAAATTTGTGTGTGTACAAAGGCACACAGAGACAGGGAAGCTAAATGTTCCTGTCACCTCCAAAAGGGAGAATGGTAATTTTGTAGTTTAGGGAAGGCCCATGGCATTTTAACAGCAGCTGATTTACAGAGGATGAAACTTGAGCCAGCCCTGGAGAAAAGTGCTGTGGGCTCTTGGGAGAAATTAGAAAGCAGCCCACATTGTGCACCCACAAGCAACCCCAGCAGATGAAGTCAGGGCCTGGGGGTACAAACCCTCTGGGGTGGCCCAGGTCCTGCCTGCAGGGTCGTGGCTGTCTGCAGATGTGTCTGTTGTTGGACGTGGACACAAGGGTAACTGCCAGCCATCCCCAACTCTGCACAGTCGCTCACTTCCTTATGCCTGGGCTGGGGTGCCCTGTAATGACTCTGGGCATAGGGAGCTTTGTGCCGTGGGATTTGCACTTTCCATCTGGGTAACTAAGAACAGCTTGGCAATTGAAGCGGTGGTTGGGGTGTCTTTGGAGGTGCTGTGAGGCAAGACATCTGAATACATGTCACTCACTGAATGAGTTCCATCATTGCTAAGACTTTTCTGTAGACTGAATTCTCTTTTCTGCCTTAGTGAGGAGTGCTTGCTTTTTAACCTTCTGTCTCTGCAAGGAGAGTTGCTTCTTAACTTTTTATTTCAGTAATGATTCCCTTATACAAAACTCTCATTAGTAATTACCCTTGTCTCCCACTAAAGGGTATATGATTGGTATGGGATGGCCAAAACGAAACATAATCACAGATAAGTGATGATCTATTTCATTTTCTGATTGGGTTCCGTTAGTCACTCCCTTGTCACTAATTCCTGTTAAACACCCACTACCACCCCAATTGACCAGGTGCCATGCTAGGCCCAGGGGAAACAAAGATGTATGGACCCTGTCCTCAAAGAGCCCAGGCTCCGTTCCTTGCTGTCAAGCCGTGTGCTCCAGGAAACTTGTCAAGGAATAAAATGGACTCCACTAGGGCTTTGAATATTGGGATAGATTCCCAGGCCTGGGATTCTTAAGGCTTGAGAAGTTTGTCCTTGAGGACCGCAGCCTTCCTACTGCTTCAAGCAACACACCTGCGTCTATGAGAGTTATCAGTAGTAACGTTGAGTCTCTGCTCTTTCTGGATGAAAAGGAACTGGAATTGGTTGGAAAATATTTCACCCCTAGTAGCTGAGCTGTTGAATTACTTTCTCAGACAGGCTATTGAAACTTTTGGATCTCATTAAATCAGGAAACCTGCCATTCACTGACAGATTAGTGAATTAAAGAATCAGAGAGTAACTTGACTTTCAAGGAGAGTAAGTGGTGGATTTTCTTCTATTTGACTAATTGGGTACCAGGGGATGTGTTACACTCCAGGATAGTCACTCCACAGCAAGAAAGTTGGGGGTAGGGAGCAGAAAGGAAGCCAGGAATGGGCCATGGTGGCAGGCACTCCCAGCTTCTTAGTTTAAATGCCACCTGCTGGCTTCCTAGGAGAGCAGCTTCCATCTGCCTGGGACAGAGAGCTTCCGGGGACAGAGGCATACCTGTGTCTCTGGCTGATTTCCCAGGTTGTTCCCTGGGCCCAGTTCCACCTCTGAGGGCATGTCCAGCTTTGCTGCTGGCAGCCACAGAGGCATCTGAGAGGCATGTGCCCTGGACAACTGGGTCTGCTCCGTGCTGGCAGAGCTTTCGCAGCGGCCTGCCCAGAGGCTCACAGCTCCTGGGAGGAGCGAGGATATGGTGTCTGGCTCAGCTGAGACGGACCGTGCATTACACTCACAAGATGTGCTCACTGGCTCACTGGCTTTCCTTGGCACTGCTGGGAGGTTGGCAGGCTTATGTCACACACCCTGCAGGCTGCCACAGCTCCATCCTGTGTAGTGCTGACTACTCTCCCAGCTTTCTATGAGGGCACAGCCCAGCACGGCTGTATGCAAGTTTACTATGTTTGTTGGTGGAGAGGTAATCTTGAGGCAATCAAAGAGAATCAGGGATAATTTTCAGGCTTCAGCAGGACTGTTCTGTTGTTAACACAATTAGTTCCATTAATCCTCTCCAATCATCTAAGGTAAACACCAGCCTTTGAAGTCAGGGCAAACATCTTCGTGAAGAAAGGAAAGGATGAAGTGATCAACTTCTTTCTTTCCAAAGCCCTTACCATTGTGAATCATGAACAAAACGTTAAAAGCATCACCACCTGCTATATCCACACAAGAGGACCAGGGAAGCGGCTTGGGGAGTCTCTTAAGCAGGGCGTGTTGTGTCCCCAGCAGGGGATTGGGTTGGACTGGTGGGCAGGACTCCCTTCTCCAATTGAGATCTTCGAGAAAGCCTAGAATTCACCTTTGAATAACAGTCCAGTTGGGCAACATAAGTTGCCTATTTCCTCTCTCCCTCCCTCCCTCCCCCTCTCCCTCCCTCCCTCTCTCCCTCACTCCTTTTCTCTGTCCTTCCCTCTCCCTCATTTCCTCCCTTCTTTTTCTCCTCCTTTTCTTTTTATTTTATTATGGAAAATTTCAAACATATGCAGAAATAGAGCAGAATAATGAACCCTCATGTCTCTACCACCCAGTTTCAATAGTTATCATGGCCCATGAGCAATTTTCCAGTTGGTGTTTAATGATCACCACCCCTCCCTCTATGTGAGTTTTCTGATTTGTTGTGTGTTGCTTATCTGTTTATGAATGAAGGGGGAAATTCTCATAGAGATTTCCTGTCTCTTCTTTCTCTTCTCCTTAGAAGTTGAAGGGGCCAACAATATTGGTTGATGTAGAGGTTCTCTGGGCCAAGAAAGTTGCAGTCAGGGCAGGAAAAGGAGTTAGAGAGGTTGGGTGGTGGGAACTGGGAAAAGGTTCTGCTGAGCGTGGGTCCGCCTGGTGGGGTACATGGATTGAGAAATGGGACTGCCTTTTTGTTTAGATTTCAGCAAATTTGCCAACTCTGCATTACTTTTATTCCCCGGGGATGAATGTAGAAGTAGTAGACTTCGTTACAACAGTTATTCCAGTATCATCTTTGCCTGGCCTTGGTTCTAATCCTGTTACTCCCTTTTCTGTGTCTTACCTTAAAACAGGAGCTGCACCTTGTGGGGACCTTGTGGCTCTGCAGCCTAAGTAAGAGAGCACCTTGGGCAAGGGGTTTAGGCACTAGCCACGGTTTTCCTGCAACAGGCCTGGGACTTGGGGTGCCCTGTTACAGCCCCCCACCAGTGTATCTTGACAGAATTTCAGAGCTAAGGTGTTTAGTGGCGAGGGGTGGGACACTCAAATGTGTTAGAGCAACAGCAGCAGGCAGGTAGGTTTCTTAGCAACAGGAAATGCCATTATGCCAACTTGAAACATTAGTTCAGTTTTTCTACTTTTTTTCCCACCACACAAACCCCACTTTGCAAAAAGTGCAGTTAGTTCGTTCAGTGGTGCATGAAATCAGTGTAACTGATGTAATAAAAACTACAGTATGCAGCTGGGCCCAGTAGCTTGCTCCTACAATCCCAGCACTTTGGGAGGCCAAGACAGGAGGATTGCTTGAAGCCAGGAGTTTGAGACCAGCCTGGGTAACATAGTGAGACCCTATCTCTACAAAATACGTTAAAAAATTAGCCAGGCATGGTGGCAAGCACCTGTAACACCCAGCTACTTGGGAGGCTGAGGCAGGAAGATCACTTGAGCCCAGGAGTTAGAGGCTGTAGTGAGCTATGATCATACCACTGCTTTCCAGCCTTGGCAACAGAGCAAGATGCTATCTCAAAAACAAAAACATGCCTACAGTGTATGTTTGGCAGGGAGGAAGGGGATGGGGGGATGATAGACTTGGGTTTTTTTGTTTTTTTTTTCCATCTCTTTAGAAGATATACAGAAAGTAAAAAGAAGCAAGGCTTTTATAAGCCATGTGTCTGTGAAGAGGGTGCATATTTGGTGATGAAGGTTTAGAAGGAGAGAAGTCAAAGTAGACCCCACCCAGGGCAGCAGAAGTCAGGCCTCTGCATTTTCAGACCCCTGAGCAGGTCCTCCTCACCCTCCTCATCTCATTGTGTTGGAGGGCTCCAGGGTCAGTCCTCATTCCTCCAGTTTCGTGGCTCAAACTACAGATCTATATCTTTTATCCAAAATGCTTAGGGCTAGATTTGTTTAGAAATAAAGAATTTGGGGGAGTTTTAGAAGGTTAATACAGTAAATATTCTGTATATTACATAACATTCCCACTGGGTTCTGGGCAACTCTTTGTGATCAAACAAATAATATTTCTATATCACAAATGTACAGATATTCACAGGAAGTAGAATCAACATAGACAGTAAATAGCCTTATGTCATTTTGGGTTAGGTTTTATTGCTGAATAATTTTGACCCAAACTTCAATGAAACTTTTAGTTTTTAGAGCTTCATGGCTGTCAGGATTGTGGATCGCTGGGTGTGGGTCAGTTCCATCTCTCTGCTGCTGACTACCAAATTCAGGTCTGAAGCTTGGACCTGCCCCCCGAACTTCAGACCTATAGATTCAGCTGTCCCCGGCTGTCTCACAGACGTCTCCAGTGTGGCCGGTGCGAACCTGCTCCTGTTCACCCCTCCCACCGTGTTCTGATCCCCGTCTTCTGTTCAGCCAAGGGCAGCTCCATGTTTTGCTCAGGCCAGAAGTCTCCGTGCCATCCCTGCCTCCCCTCCTTATCTCACACGCTATGTGCAATCCCGCAGCAAATCTTTTTGGCTCTATCTTCACATTACATTCAGAATCTGACCAATTACCATCACCTCCACTACCACCACCCCTTCCCAGCCACCATCATCACTTGTCTGGACTATTGCCATAGGCTCTTAAGTTGCCTTCCTGTGTCCTAATGGGTGCCTCAGGTTTATTCTCCTTGCAGCCACTTTTTAAAGTGTGAGTCACAGCATCTCACTGCTCTGCAGTCTCTCCTCTGGCTTCCCATCTCCCTCACAGCCAAAGCCAAGGCACATGCCAGGCCCTGGCTCTCTGACCTCATCTCCAACTGCTCCCCACACTCTGCTCCAGTCACACCCATCTGCTTCAACTACTGGCAAAGACCAAGTCTTCCCCCACCTCCGTGCCTTTGCATCTGCTCCTTTCTCTGCCCCCAGTTGGGCTGGCTCTTTCGATGATCAGGGCTTTCCTGGATCAAAGGTGATATAATTCTTATGTGTATTTGACCAAAATATCATATGGAAATCTAATATCTAGGATAGAAGGTCATAAATGAAGGACCCATTCTGACATTCAGAGTTTGAACAGTTTTCAGATCCTTTTTGCTGTGTGCTTCAGGAAATATCTTCCCTTCTGGTTCAGATCGTGGTGTGGGCTTCAGCATACGTGGGTCTCATTTGTTGTCCAGCTGTATGAGCCAGAATTGTTCATTTTTAAAGGCCTGAACTTCATAAATCATGTAGAAAACAAGCGTAGATGTATAAGGAGAGTTGCCCATTTTCAGAGAATATATAGTGCCTGCTTCCAAATATAATTTGTACCTCAAAACTTATATATTACTTAGTTACAGAAAAAAAAGCCAGTTGGACAGTTTAGTGCACTCATTAGATTACATGTTAAGGTAGGTTTTATCCCAGAAAATAGAAAATCATGCCCTCCTTCTTATTTATGTCTTGTTCATCATTTTGATATAAAATCTAAAAGTCTTAAAAATTGGATTTATACCTTCAAAATTCAACACAGAGTCAACTGATGAATATTGGATTAAAGGGAAATGTCACTGATTTTGACATATCTAATCAATTCTGTTTTACTTTATGTTATATAATTTGAGACTTATGCTTGGTTTCCTTAGAGAACCAGCATTTTTCTTTTTTTCTTTTTTTCCTGTCTTACAAAGAATTCAAGCCAAATAGGAGAATATATTCCAGTGGATTTCCATACGTACAAAGACAGTGACTCTGAATAGGTTGATGATAGGCACTGTATGGTCATATATAGCAGAAATGTTTGCCCATTCCTGATCAATGAAGTCTGCTGTTATGACAGTTTGTTACATGAAAGGTAGTTAAAAGGTAACATTGTCTAGGATATAAAAAATGTAGACTGCCTCACCTCACAAAAGTGGAGGAACACCATCATATGCAGGAGATTCGATCAAAGCAAAGGATTTTTCAGTTAGATTAAAAATCTATTGAAAAGTCTATTGATAATCCCAACTACTCGGGAGGCTGAGGCAGGAGAATCGCTTGAACCCAGGAGGCGGAGGTTGCAGTGAGCCAAGGTAGCTCCACTGTTGTCCACTCTGGGCAACAGAGCGAGACTCCATCTCAAAAAATAAAAAATAAAAATCTATAGAGCTATTGAAGCTTTTCTTTAATATGTTCAAACTGTATTCAACTAAGAAATACACTTGACTACTCACCACTCAGAGTTGGTGATTAGGATTGAGTAGTACTGTAATTATTTGACCAGGAAATTATACTTTTCCAGAGATTAAATTTAAAATAATTTGTCTCATTTTTAATTTGTACCTTAAAGAACTGAAAAATCAGGATAACTGAGTTTCTTTTTTTTTCAACTGTAGGTAATTTACTCAGGTGCTTTAATGGATTGTTTAACCTCATTATGACTCAGTTTCCTTACCTATAAATGAAACGAGTGAACCACATAATGTTCTTAAAGCACCAAAAATTTACTTATTTTTAACAAAAAAGCTATAGTAGAAAGTAGAAGAAAAGTAGAAAGTTGAGAAACTGTAGATACATAAAAAGAAAACAATTATCCCACTCCCCAATAAACACCTTTTTTCTTTAGCATATGTACCTACCACATACATATTTCAGTTTTACAAAATTAGATCATAGAATACATGTTCCTTTACAATCTCATTTTCTCCCATTGAATACAATATTGTGAATATCTTTGCATGTTATTACATATAATTCAACAAGACTTTTTTTCATGATGGTATGGTATCTAATGGTTTGAATGTACTACAATTTATTTAAATAATTTTGTTATTAATGAACAATCAGTTTCTAATATTACACTCTTAAAATTTCTGTAATGATTATTCTCATAGTTAAATCTTTCCACATATGTGTGATTTGAGATAAATTCCCAGAAGTGGAACTGCAAGATTAAAGGATTTTTGTCATGTAAGGCCAAAACACTCTTTACAAATTTTGTGTCAATTTACATTTCATCAGCAGTGTATAACAGTGTTTGTTTCTTCCCCCATTCTCATACGTACTGCATAATAGCACTTCAGATGACATATTTTGGAATTTCTATTCAAGGTAGTCCTGGAGAAAATGAGTTTTGGGGTTTTTGTTTTGTTTTGGTTTTGCCTACTCAAGACCCCATATAAATTCTAGAAAAGGAGAAAAGGGGGAAGTCTGTATTAACCAAGTGGACAGAAAGAGGTCGTCATCAAACTATTTCAGAGAATTCTGGGAGATGAAAGTAGAAGGTGGGGTGGCAGCTAGTGGAGCAGAATAGAGGACTCTGGAGCTAGAGCCCAGAACATGTGCAGAGGGCACAGGAACCTAGCATAGAGCAGCTTCTCTGCAGGATTCTAAAGGGCTCCAGGCTTGAACACCAGGACACTTGCCCCGGGTGAAAACAAGTGACCATTGGAAAGTCTGTATGTGGAACCATATGCTCCCCACTGTCACTACAGAAGGGCCTAACTTTCACATAAAAAATTGGAAGGTTCTTTGAAAAAGAAATAGTTTAATGGTTTGATGAGAACTAGCAAAGCATTGTGGGTATTACTCTCCAGAAGAAATCAATTTCTCATTCAGGGACCCCCTGCTCTAATAGCCAGATCCCACCATCTAACCCTATGGCAAATGGGTCCACAGTTCTTAGAAATATGCTGCATTCATAAACAAAAATAAATGAGAGAGAGAGAAATGAGAAAATAGGAAGGCACTGCCTGTACATGAGAAAGGCATTATGAATAAATAGAAAGGCATTTCTGGAAACTCAAGATATTGTCAGAATATTTCAGAGGAAGAATTATAAGATAAAATCAAGGAAATCTCTTAGACTATAGAATAAAAAGATAAAAGAAATGGATATATATGTATATATCTCACATAGTAAGAGACATAAGGATCATTCCTACTTGTCTAACATCTGAATAATAGGAGTTTCAGAAAGAAAATGAAGAAGAGACCCATGACAAAGAACAAATAGAAGAGTATCTCCCACAAATTCAGTGTCACTTAGGACAGTGAATCCAAAACGACACCCTGGGACATATCACTGTGACATTTTAGAACACCGAGGATAAACAAGACCCAAAAACTTCCAGAAAGTGAAAACAACATCACCTATTAAACAACAGTAATCGGGCTGACATCAGAGTCCACTGACAATATTGATGTTAGAAGAAAGTTCTGATAGATTGTGATTTTTTTTAAAACCTGGAATTCTATATCCAGCTAAACTATCAATTATGTGTGAGAACAGGCATGAAAGGTTTTGGTAAGCTGGTTTTCTGATTAATATTTCAATCAGAATGTACTGTCCTAGCAAAAACAAGGGAATAACTCAGAATAAGGAAGAGAATGGATTTCCAAGACAGTGACTGCACCCAGCAGAACAATGAGGAGATATGCAGTGCTACAGTTGTGCAGCAGACCAGAGAGCGTCAGCTCAGATTAGGGAGAATAGGACAGTGGGGTGTCCCGATAGGTACACCCTGCAAGAAAAGAACCCTGGGAAGACTCAAAGATCTGAGAAAGGCAATTGGTAGACTGTAAGATGAAGAATGCATTTGAATTAGATGCTAGGTATATTAGCCATTGAGTGGCATGTGGATTGTTACATTGGGCCCATGGGAAAGAAGGTGTATGTAACACCATTTACAAAGTCATAATAAGGAAAAATGATTAGTTTTCAGATTTTAGAACTAATGTATACACAAAACATGGAAATTAACTATGGTTAGAAAACAGAATGTCAGTGTTGTCAACCTTGATAGGTTAAGAGTAAAGACAAAAATTTCAGAGGTGGCTGGGATGCAGGTTGGCAAGCAGAGGATGGGGAATGCTGGAAGCACTAATGTCCTCTGGGTACAATGTAGAGGGTCAAGGGATATATTCTCTACAGTTGATGGAATAAGAAATTGACATTTTAGGTGTGTGGGGTTTTTTGTAGTTGTAGAGAACAGAGAAGAAACAGAATTTGTGATGTATAACTTTTGTGGAGGGGCAAAGAGGAGGAAAGTGGTAAGTAAACTGAATCCTCTTCTATCATAGCAGCAAGGTAAGAGAGGATGTCTAAAATAAGAAATCAGGAAATTGAGGCATACACATTTTATTTAGGGACACAGCAGTGACCACCAGAAAAATCCATGTAAAAATTCTTAAAATTGGTCCCTCTGAGGAGTGATGGGGCAGGGGACTGTTGCTTCTTATGGCAAGCAGACATGTAGCTTTTGGTTTCTTAAAACTGAACACATCACAGTACTTAGTTTTGGCTATATTTTAATGAATAAATAACACAAAAATATATAACCCAAATGAAACTTTGACTAATTTGATAAGCAAAAGAAAAGAAAAAAGATCTTATCCTTTATTTTATTTTTGTATGTATTTTTAAACTAAATGATTTTTAAGTCATTTCTGACTCTTAAATTTCATGCTTCTATAGTTTTTTATAAAACTGTTCTTTTTCTCACAGGACATGGTTCCAACTATATGATGAAAAGCAATGGCAAATAGAACTGGTATACAGAGTATTTTGATATAGGAATATTCCCCAGAGAGCAATTATTCCCCAACATTGGGCATCCTGCATCACATGTGTATGTCATTGTCTGAGCCTCTCAGCCATTTTGCTGTGGGTTTAGTGTACCTTACAACTATGAGCTCCAGGAGGACAATGAAGGGGCATTACTCTCACTGCTCTTGTGTCCAAGGAGCAACTTTTTTTTGAGACGGAGTCTTGCTCTGTTGCCCAGGCTGGAGTGCAGGGGGTGGTGATCTTGGCTCACGCAACCTCCACCTCTTGGATTCAAGCAATTCTTCTGCCTCAGCCTCCCTACTAGCTGGGACTACAGGTACAAGCTACCATGCCCAGCTAATTTTTGTAGTTTTAGTAGAAATGGGGTTTCATCATATGGGCCAGGCTTGAACTCCTGACCTCATAATCCGCCCACCTTGGCCTCCCGAAGTGCTGGGATTACAGGGATGAGCCACCGCGCCCAGCAAAGGAGCAACTTTTTCATCATTCATGCAGTAGGGGCTCCATGACAGCTCACAATGTGTTCTTTCTGTAGATCTCTACCAGAGCTCAGGCTCTCTGTGGGGCAGCCTGCCAGGTCTCAAGGTACCAATTGGAAGCACTGGGTCTCCAGTTGGAGAACCCGGCTTTAACGCACACTCCTCTTTTGCAAATTGTGAGGATGTGTGCAAGTTATTTAAATTCCTAAGCCTCAGTTTTATCACCAGTCAAATGGTTAAGAACAACAATATTGCTTCCTTCACATAGGTAATATGTACTCATGTAGAGTATTCAATAAAGGGTGCTTATTAGAGTTGTGATTATATTAGTATTCATAACACAGTCTCTCTTTTGAAGAACTCAGAAAGATAGAAATGAATGATAATGTCTTGGCTTTTAAGGGGAGTCAAGAACTGAATATCAGCCCAGTGTGGTGGCTCATGCCTGTAACCCAGCGCTTTGGGAGGCTAAGGTGGAAGGCTCACTTGAGGCCAGGAGTTCAAGACCAGTCTGGGCAACATGGCAAGAAAAAAAAAGAAAGAAAAAAGAACTGAATATTTTTGTGAGCAGCCATTGGTAAAAGTTCTATTAGGTTGTGATACCACAGAGACAGAAAATTTTCTGATACGAAGATAATTTTTCTGGTTGCAAAATCCTGAGTTCCTGAATGAGCTTGCCTCTGTTCACGTGGATTCATTCAGTTCCTCTTAGAGTCTTTATTGACTACCTATCTCAATCCCAGCCCTGAATCAAGAGCTATGGAATCCTCAAAAGAAGGACATGGCTTAGCAGGAGAGGTGCTCACAGTCTGGGTGGGAAATAACAATCATAATGACCCGGCGGCTCATATTTACAGGAAGTTGTGTGCCAGACAGTTTCAAGTGCTCCACCGTCTCCTCGAATCCTCCCAACACTCTGAAGCAGGTCCTGCTGACATTCAACTTGTAAGATGAAGAAATCAAAATAAGTGCCACAGAGCTTTAAACAGGCAGAACTGGATTGGAACCCAGGTAGGCTAGCTTCAAAACCTTTACTTTCTATCACTGACAATTGACTTAGTGTAAGAAATAGGAAATGTAAGATAAAACACACACATTCAAATATAACCTAGTGTTAGGGACCATTGCCAATCAAAATGCAAAATGTGAAATGCAAAGTGCCGACTGGCAGTGGATTATCTGCTTCAGAATGCTTGGGTAGCTGGCTACATTGCCTGCTATTAGTACTCACCTACCTCTTCTTAGGATATACAGTCATGTACTGCCATTTCTCTCAAAGTAGACAGGCAGACTGCTGTGACCAGATGATGCTGTGTACCCTTGTATACTCTCCACATTAGGCACTTTGGGACGTTTTCTCAGCTCAAGAAAGCATTTATGTACACATAGAGTTATTCATTTTTAGCTACCTCTGTCATCGGAGGGAGCCAGCTCTCTGGGGCCATTTCTGAGCCTGCTAAAAAGAGGAAGTAGGTGCTAACTTGAGCCGACTCCATTTGTGGTGTGTTGAGAGCTAAGATCTGTAACGTGGGCCTCCCGTCCAGCCAACAGGAGTTTCACAAAAAGACGATGGCTGCTGCTAACTTGGTTCCTGGTGACCTGGCTACGGGTGAAAGAGAAAGCAATGTTTCTGCCAGTTTTGAGGGGTGTTTATTTAAGGTGTGTCTGGCAACTGAAGCAAGCTGTAGTCTCGGGGATTGGAGATTATAAACAGCCAGTGCAATAAAAAGGGACATTTTATTTTTTTTAAATGGGTAGTAACTTAAATTTTTAACAAGTTAGCTCAGAACACAGTTTTGTAAATGGGCATAGAATAAAGAATAAGGCCTCCTTTCCTGATTTCTGGTTTGCTCCTCCTGTCATGTCCATCTGTGGAGTCAACTCTTGCCTTTTGCTGATTAAGACTGCTTCTACAGATGAGGACCTATGTGCAGAACACGTGTGTGCATGTGCGTATGTGTGTGTGTGTACACCCATATACTCCCCCATTGTATTCACACAGCAGCACAGCATCAAAAACTTATGGTGTGTTGCTTTATTCCCCCCTCCACTTAATGTATCACAGAGCTAGTTCTCTATCAGTTGGTACATTTAGATCTTTTTCAGTCTTTTAAGGACTCGCATGGTGATCTACCATATGATGTACCATAATTTATTTAAGCAGTCTCCTATTCATGGATATTTAGGTCATTAAGTTCATTAAAAGGCTTTCTAGAGCATTTGGTCTAATTATCTTGTTTTATATATGAGGAAATTCAGATCCACAAACACACAGACGGATTTAAATAATTCAGCAGACTCTCAAACCTACATTTTGGATGTGTTTATCTTGCTATTATTGTATTTTGATCACAGGAGACAGGAGAAGGTGGCTCAGCTGTGTGCCTGTGAGTGTGCTTGCACATGTGGGTGTGTGTGTGAATGTGCACGCCTACACAGGTAGGTGTACATTATGTTGTGTGACAGATGTGCTCTTGAAAAACTCTGAATGAGTCCTTTTATTTTTAAAAATGGAATATGAAATTTTAAATGCTCCGAGGGTGGGAATAGGATTTGTTATTTAAAGGAAACTTGTGGAGGAATCCTTATGCGAAATAAATCCTTTTTTTCCATTTTTAAGAACTGCTCCATTGAGGTATAATTTACATACAATTAAGTGCATTCATTTTAAGCGTAGGCTTGATTTGTCCCGCCAAATGTCTACATTCATGGAGCCGCCACCACAATCAGGATGGAGAAAACTCCCATCACCCAGGATGTTCCCCTGTGTCTCCTGGCATTCACTGGCCACCTCCATCTCCAGGGAATCACAGATGTGCTTTTTGTTATTGTAGGTTTGTTTTGCCTGTTCTAGAACATCATATCAGTGGAATCCTATGGTATATACTCTTTAATGTTTGGCTTCTTTTGCATAGCATCTGTGTTGTTGCATGTATTAGTAGTATATATGTGTGTGTATATATATATATATATATATATGAAACAGGATCTCACCTAGGCTGGAGTGCAGTTGTGCAATCATAGCTCACTGCAGCCTCAAACTCCCAGGTTCAAGCCATCCTCCTGCCTCAGGCTCCCAAGTACCTGGGACTGTAGGCATACACCACCATGCTCAGCTAATTTTTTTTATTTTTTGTAGAGACAAGGCCTCAGTATACAGGCTGGTCTCAAATTCCTGGCTTCAAGTGATCCTCCTGCCTCAACTTCCCAAAGTGTTGGAATTACAGGGGTGAGCCACCATGCCCAGTCCTCATTCTTTTTTATTGCTAAGTAACTTTCCATTACATGGATGTAGCGTGGTTTGCTTATTCATTTACCTGTTGTTGGACATTTGGGACATTTCCAGTTTTGGGCTATAAGGAATGAAGCTGCTGTGAACATTTCTGTATAGTAGATGGCTTCCCAATAAATCCTCACCACAACTCAGCGTACAGATCCAATTTTTTAATATATTGAAGTAGTATAAGCTAAGACCATCCATTCAATAAGTCAACATGTAGAAATCTGTATTGAATCCCTCCCATGTGCTGGACAGACAGGGTCCTGCCTTGCAGGGATGTACACTGAAGCCTGCATGTCTTTGCACTGCAATGGAAGGTGTTTGAGAAAAGCAATCTGCCCCTCCCCTTATTTTCTGAAAGCAAGTGCTATTATAAGCCCATTAACAGAATAGAATCTTGAACGTATTTGATTACATGTGTACTCTCTGCTTTTTGACCAGTCACTGCACAATACCAATACAGCTAGTAGCAAATTTTACCCCAAATGAAGAGTCTTTAATTAGCTGCTAACTTCAAAATCAGCACCCCGCAGCTGCTGATGAGTTGCTCATTGTATTGCCTCAATGCTTTCTGCTTTCCAAATGCAGAGCTGGGAGGACACCTGCTGCCTGAATGTCCCCTGCTCTGTCCAGCTGGCCTCTCCCATGCCAGGAGGGTCTGGGGATGGTAGTGTGCCTGCGGTGCCTCCAGGGGAGAGTGGCCATCAGTGAAGGGGTACAGGACTTGGGCAGTGGACCCCCTGCTTTGGGAACCAGTCCCCAGTCTTCTCTCCTGATGGTTCCCCGTCTGCCTCCTCCTCTCTCACTGTCCACCCTCCTCCAAGTAAAAAATAAAAAGACACAGCAATAGATTATCTAGGACCTTACTGGTGGAACGAGGGCAGTGCAAGCCTTCCCTTGTCTTTCTCATCCTTTCTGGATTCATCTTTTTCAGACCCTGTCCCTCCCTTTTGCCTCTCTCCACGCCTGTAATCCCAGCACTTTGTAAGGCTCACTTTGTGAGGTGGGAGGAAGGTTTGGGCCCCAGAGTTTCAGGCTGCAGCCATGACGGCACCACTTCACTCCAGCCTGGGGGACAGAGCGAAACTGTCTCAAAAATTTCTTTTTGAAAATAACAAAACTCGCT
This sequence comes from Trachypithecus francoisi, assembly GCF_009764315.1. Classification (NCBI taxonomy): domain Eukaryota; kingdom Metazoa; phylum Chordata; class Mammalia; order Primates; family Cercopithecidae; genus Trachypithecus; species Trachypithecus francoisi. The sequence goes on along the minus strand of NW_022681462.1, from coordinate 61,923,554 downwards.
ACCTTACAGATTAATTGTGAGGAATGAATAAATGAATGCATATGAAGGGCTTTGTAAATGACTGAGCACCACCCCAAAAAAGTCCCTATCTTTTTTTTTTCTAAGATTGCCTTTTCAGGGCTTGCTGTGGGTCGGGCTCTTCCCCATTGCCATGTTCCTAATTCACATGAGAGGCACTCTCGTTGCTGCCCAGACCTCCCGTGAGAGCACCATGGGGTGGTCAAGGTGTCTGAGGCATTGCTCTGCCTTCCCGGTCTGCCTGGGGAAGCCAGTGACACCTGAAAGGGGAATGAGCCCACTCTGGGGATGGGAGGGTTGAAGGAAGGAGAACGTACCTTGGACTGGATTGTCAGAGGAGGCTCAGTTGGCCAGGCGGGGCTGGGGGTTGTGAGCGTGACTTGCAAGCTCTGTCGACCTCTCCTCTGTGCCCCAGGCTGACCTGGGTGAGAATTCTGGCTAAAAGCTCTCTAAGCCTGTTTTTTCATCAGAAAAGTAGAGAATATTGCTGTCTCACAGGAGAATGGATGAACTAATGCAGGTAAGGTGCCCAACATGGTGTCAGAGGCACAGTAGGTGTTGTTGCCCTTCTTTCATGAGTACCACAGGTCCTCCTGATGCCCAGGTATACCCTGGGTATAGCCCTTCCTGCCCCGGGTTTCCCCGAGAAAGGGTACATATAATACTCTTACCTTGGATTTTAAAGTACAATAATCTTACCTTAGTTAAAAAAATTTTTTTTAGAGATACGATCTCACTTGTCACCCAGACTAGAGTGCAGTGGCACATTGCAGCCTCGATCTCCTGGGCTCAAGCAATCCTCCCGCCTCTGCCTCCCAAGTAGCTGGGACTACAGCTGCATGCCACTGCACCTGACCTTTAGTTCTTTATTTAATACTCACAACAACACTGTAAAGTCATCAAGTGTCCTGGAATTACATGTAATAATACAACTTCGTTGAGGAAAGCTTGTTATAGTAGAAATAACATTGGACTAAGAAGCAGAAGACTTGACTTTTTCATGATAACTGCACCAGTGATGACTATTTTATGCCTGGTGTCTTTGCTAAGCACTGTTCATAGACTATCTCATTTAACCTCACAGCAGCCCCGTTTCACTGACAAGCAGGCTGAGGCACAGAGAGGGTAGCTGCTTGCTCCAGGCCACATGGCCACTAAGTCTGCTCTTACCCACCACGTGCAGAGTGTCTCCTGCATGCTCAGTTAAAAAACTTTTTTTTTTTTTAAACTAAGGTAAGGTGCCAAGTGCTTTGCACGTTTGTTTCATGGAATTTTCATGACAACCCATTTCACAGATGAAGAGGCTAGAGGCTCAGGAAGAGTAAATAATTGCCTGAGGTCACTCAACTGATAAAGGACCAAATGGATTCTGCCCTGATTTGACACCAAAGGCTGTGTTTGTCTCCCCCAGTTTGACTGCCTTGCTTCTGGCCCCTGCTGGAGGAGTAGCTGAGGCACCGTAGTGTGAAAGAGAATCATAGTCAAAGAAAATAGAAATAGTAGCTGGGAAGATGTGTAAAGTTGGGGTATGAGGTCTAAGGAGGTTTGATAAATTGGATTGCATCTGGGAGAACTGGGAGGAGCCTGGTGCAAAGAAGGGGCTCAGAACTAACCTTGGGAATGGCTGGGAGGAGGTAACGAGCCTGCTTTTGTGTCATGCCAGCTGCCTGGTGCCAATGCTGACTGACAGCTTGCAGGGTTGTGCAGGGCTGGGTACCTACATTGCATCATTATTTGGACCATGTAATCGTGAGCAGAATTTATGATTAAACTAATTCAGCGGTGAAGTTGTGTCACACTCTTCACCATCTTTTATACTTGGTGACCCCTCCAGTCATTGAAGACCCACCACCTTGGTTGGATTCTCATAGCTTCCTCGCTTGGCTGGCTGGGGGTTGGCCAGCGATCTGCGGCCATCTGCTCATGCTGCAAAGCTCTTTGTTGCTTTTGGCATGTTTAATAGCTTAATTTCTATTTTTCTGTTTGGAAATGCAGTTCACCAGCACTGAGGCTGCAGTGGGTGCTAAAATGGTTTCTGATTGCTATCTTGAATGTTAATATCCGAATACATTTTATCATGAATGACCTGTCCTCCCTGCCACGAGTTCTCACTCCCCTTTTGCAAAGATGGGCATGGTGCCTGCCTTTGGATAGGCTCCGAAGCCCATCTCATTCCTTTGCTCTCTCCCTCCCTGCTTTACACAGATAGCCTTGTACTTTGCCAATAAAGTCCACAGTCGTGGGAAATCTTTGAGTTGGAGGATATGAGAAAGAGTTTCATTTTGCCGGCAGGGTTGAATAGGGATGATCTAATCTCTAAAAGGCATACAGTATTTAAATTCCATGCTTTTGGGCAAGAGGGCCCTCGATCTTTTTGAACTTTGGCAGGGAGAAGATTCTGGTTTGGCTCTATTCAGTAGAGCCGACTGTTGGTTTTCCTGTTTGTCATTCACTACAGGGGCTGGTGAGGGTCAGCACTAGTGCTGAGAATTCTGGAGAACATTTTCTTTACCCAGAAACTTAAAATCATGGACTCTTGGGGAGAAAGGAATGAGAAAGGCAGCATGCAGAATTACCAATTTGGTATTTGGTTCCCATCTGGATTTAAAACCGAAGATCCCAAACTCAGGTGAGCAGCTCCCCCGGGGTGCCCAAGGGGCAGCGCAGGCCTGCTCATGGCACTCCCTCACTCCTGTGCTGGTGGAGTATCTCAGCTATCACCAGTGGCCTCTCCCATGAGGCCCTGAAGAGTCTTGTGGATGAAAATGAAATTTTGAGGGAAACCTTAAGCTCTCCCAACTATTAGAGGCTGAGTCAGGAAACAAGATGGGGCCCCGGAGTGGCTCAGGGAGCCTCCTGGATTGTGTGTAGGGTGAGACGCTGGGAGAGTTTAGAGAACATCGTTCCAGCTGGTTGCTTTGTCTCATGGGGACATGTGGTGCTCATGGTATAGCCGCCTCATCTTTCCTCTCCCCTTGTTCAAATGTCGTTTTACTAGAGATCACATGCCTGCCTTTCTTCCTGGGGATGGAGCCTTGGGAGGGTGAATGATCCCAGAAGAGACTCTGGAAGTTCTGAACACAGAGCCTTTTCCCACCTCCACAAGTGTGTGCTGGGTGTTTCCTAAGCGACAGTGAGCTAAGAACTAGGGATGCAAATCTGGTTGTCATACTTTCTGTCTAGCAGGACGGAGAGGTAGATGGACAAAGTATTACAGCTTAATAGGAGCTGTATTAGTCAGGTATCTGTAGAGGGACAGAACTAATAGGATATATGTATATATGTATATATGAAGGGGAGTTTATTAGAATTGACTCACACGATCACAAGGTGAAGTCCCACAATAGGCTGTCTGCAAGCTGAGGAGCAAGGAAGCCAGTCCGCGTCTGAAAACCTCAAAAGTAGGGAAGCCGACAGTGCAGCCTTTAGTCTGTGGCTGAAGGCCCAAGAGCCCCTGGTAAATCCCTGGTGAAAGTCCAAGAATTCAAGAGCTGAAAAACTTGGGGTCTGTTTGAGGGCCGAAAGCATTCAGCGCAGGAGAAAGATGAAGGCCAGAAAACTCAGCAAGTCTAGTCTTTCAAACTTCTTCTGCCTGCTTTATTCTAGTCACGCTGGCAGCTGATTAGATGGTGCCCATCCAGATTGAGGATGGGTCTGCCTCTCCCAGTCCACTGGCTCAAATATTAATCTCCTTTGGCAGCAGCCTCACAGACACACCCAGGAACAATGCTTTGCATCCTTCAGTCCAATCAAGTTGACACTCACTATTAACCATCACAGGAGCCATGAGTAAGATGTGTCTGGTGTATTGTGGGAACACGGATGAGGGGCTAATTAATTCTGACTGGGCATATCTGGATAGATTTCAGAGAGGAGGTGATAATTGACCTTGACTTTGAAGGAGGAGGAGATATCGACTAGACTGACTCTTCTGAAGTAATTCTTGCTAAATGCGTACCTGCTCTTTGCTGGGGATAGTGAAAAAGGAAAAGGAGGGGGATAGTGGTTCCTGCCCTCAAGATAGTCACAGCTTGTTGGGGAGAGAGCCTGGCACTATGAACCAATGAAAGCTCTGTGTAGACAGATGGGATTGTGGAGGCGGAGAGGCTAGCAGGGGGACTTGGTGATCCAGAGTTTCCAGAGTTACTACTCTCTCTTGTAGAGAGAACACAGTTTCTGTAAGGATAGTTCAGTCCTTTCCATAGATGTCTTTAACTACAAGAGGCCTAGCCCTCTGGCTTTTGTCTTACCTGATTATTTCACCACTCTGTCTCTGTATATTATAAGTAGTTAGCTGGATTTGAGGTGGAGAGGGAGGAAGTGAGGGTGCCTGTGCTGTTTCTTATGCCTTGCATACCTTCCCTTCCCTCTTCCCTTCCCTCTTCTACACTGATTTCAGGCTCATCAGATGCTTTATCAATTGTTCTTCGTCCTTCATCATTAAGCTGGGTTCAGCATTTTTCTCCATTTTTTAACTCGGCAATGAGATGATAAACGCCATAAAAGCAGGAATAGTGTCTTAATGCTTCTCTTATTTCCCCTGGGAGCAGTTTGTGTGGTATAAAGAATATGGGTTTCTCAAGACAGGCTTGGCATCGAATCTCAGCGTTGTCACTTACCTTGGAATTTGGGCACAATTTCCATATCTGTAAAATAGGATAACATAGGACTTTTTTAACCTCAACATCATTGATGACATTTGGGGCTGAATGATTCTTTGCTGTGAGGGGTCGTGCTGTGCCCTGTAGAATGTTTAACAGCATCTCTGGCCTCCACCCACTAGCTGCCAGGAGCAGCACTCTCTCTCTCCAATCATGACAAAACTGCCTCCAGATGTTTGCCAAGCGTCCCCTGTGGAGCAAAATTGCCCCCAGTTGAGAACCACTGGGATGGTGCTACCTATGGGGTATGCATCAGACCTCCCAGGTCTGCATCTGGAACACAGTAGGCATTCAGTAAATGTTGATTCTCTTTCATTCCTAATTCACCTAGCACTCAACACATTGTAGGTAGGTGAATTACATGGAGCTGTGTCTCTAGGTTTTAGCAGTTTGGGGTAGAAATGTTGTAGAACTCTCAGGTTGTCCACACAATGCACTAACAGAGTCACTGTCATTTTCTTAATTGCAGATTGATCTGGAGCCAGAAGGAAGAGTGTATGTGATCATCGATCTCTCAGGGTCGTCGGGTGAAGGTAGGAGAGTGTGACCTCCCATCCCTGTTCTCTTCCACTTGGCCGTTTGCCTTCTGGGTCTCTTCTTTCCCTCCTTGGCCAGGACACATTATAGGGACATTTAATTAATTGGCATCTTTTAAAGGAAAAGGTTATTTTGAAGATGTTTATGCCTGTGTACCAAAAGGGATCAGCCATCTGTTAACTTTGGTGGAGCAGAGGGAAGATTTTGGACTTACCACGTGAGGCCAATAAAACGGGCGTTTTTGCATGCTGTGTGCAAGGCAGGCTTCAGCGGCGGGGCAGCCTCTCCCAGGAGGCTTGCGTGGGGTTTGTGTGTGTGTGGTGGGAAGGAAGTAAAACTAGTTGGTCTAACGGCATCCAGAAATGAAACAAATAAGGTGACAAACTTCAGAATCTTCTCTAGAGCTTTGATAGAAGTGGGACTTCTTTTACCAGTTCTTTTTACAGGCAAAAGCTCTGCTCTTAAAGAGAAATAATGGGGGGTGAGGGAACATCTGCTCCCTACTGACTGATTAGATGGCGTATTACACCCTCTTCCTCTTATACCTTCTTCTTTCAATCATTTCTTTGCTCACTTAATACACTTAAGACCTTTGAAGCACTTGCTGGGTGTTGAGGACTGAGCAGTCGAGGGAAGGGAAGCCTAGAAAATAAAACCTTATCCAAACGGGAACAAGGAGATAGTAACCGACTTACTCTCTAGGAAAGATTTGGAATTCAGACTGTAGTTATTGTGGCCATCTTTTCTCTACTGCTCCTCCATCTGTGGGCAGGGGGACAGAACAGTTGGCTTTGATGCCATGGCAGGGATATTGGAAGACAATGTGTAGTTCCCCTTGGCAGTGAGAAACAAGCCGTGTTTGGGGACTGTGTCCCAAAGGGAAAGACGGACACTCAGCTCTCTCAGCTCTCCTGCCTGGAACACTTGGGCCTTTCACAACATCTCCCCAGAATACTGGGGATCACAAGCTCAAAGTCACAATCCCACACACAGTCTGTAGTTTAAAGCTCAGTGATAGAAGGAAGGATTATATATTCAGTTAGTCAAATGATATGCTTGACAGTGGTGCCTGATGATTTCCATTCGGCTAATTTATCACCCAATCTCAACAGGTATTCGGAAGTATTCAATAATTGTGTATATATGGGGATTATATTAGAATTAAACCCTCTTTTAATAGATCTCAATTATTTGGCATAGGTTTGAAACTTTAAACAGCCTTCCAAAATTGGTTGCTTACATTTCCTGCTCTTTATTGCAATTACATTTTGGCATTTCCAACTTCCCTTCTCTGCTCTCAGCTCTGAATTGCCCAGAATAGAACCTGTTGTAGAAGATTTGAGGATTTAACAATATTTCATATGAAATATTTAAGACCTGCAAAAGGGCTTAAAGACAAATTAAATGAGCACCAGTGTGCCCACCACTCCACTTAAGAATTAGAGCAAGCAGTGAGGTAAAGCTTTGTCCTTGCTTTTAACATAGCAAGTGATCCAAATTCACCAGACCTGACTTAAGGTTTTGCAGTGTAGCCTCCTGATTCTAGACACTGGCGAAACATTTGATGGGCAAAATCAATCCCCTTTTTTCCTTACATAATCTGTGTGCAATATGATAATTAATTAAATATGTATTTCCTGTGCCAAGATGCTGAGCAACCAATGGGAGGCTGGGACTGTTTTCTCTTTCTTTGAAAAGATAAATGACTTGCAAAATTATAGAAGACATCGTTTTTTACATTAGAGGGAAAGGAGATGGACAAATGAATGAATAAATAAATCAGAAGCAATTGATTTTTTTCTGCTTGCTTCCACAGCTTATTGCATGTGAATAGCCAAAGCAATTTCCATTGGGCTAAATTCTGAGTCTATTTTTTAAATCTCTTTCATCTAAAGAAAATAGAGTTTACTTCAGAAATGCTGACACATGCCAGAGTCTGTAAAGTGCTAGCATGTGTTGCTCTGAAGAAAAGAAGACATTTTTCTAGTCTTTCTTTTTTTTTTTTTTTAATTGCTGTTCTTGGACTTGGGATCCTTTCTTTAGATGGTGGGTAGGACCTTCAGTAATCCGTTCTGAGAAGCTGCTCTTGTTGTTTGTGTTATACATGTCTGTTCTCCCATCCTGTTCCTGGGACTGTGAGGGCTCCTAGCCTGGAGGGGGTTTTGGAAGAGTTGGGAGGGCAAGGGGAGGCCCTAGAGAATGAGAAACCATGACATTTCATACCTAAACCATGTGAGATGGGTCTGGGGTGAAGCAGGTTGTCACAGCCACCCTCCTGGATTGACAGACTGTGGACTTTCACAAATTCTTGTCACAAATTCACAAATTTTTTTTTTAGTGAAAATACCTAACTCTGCATTCTGTGAAAGGGAAAGAGTTGAAATGAGGCACAGCTGAAGTTTCACCACTCCATTATTCTGCCATCAAGCATCCCTTCAGCTCTCATCTCTCGAATGCTGCAGCCCCATCAATGGAAAAAAATACATTCATGGGAATTGCACAAAGTTTACAACACATGCAAATTCCAAGGAACTCAGAGAGAGGTGTGGGGGTGAGATGGTGTGACTACACCCCCTTCTTCTAGGATGCGCTGAAGGATTCTTTTCCTTGCTCACATGCTGTTAGAAAGCCTGGGCGTTTACGTCTGCTAGAGTTGGAGCTAATGTGATTTCTAACTGTCTAATAAAATTCCACTGCTTGCATGTCCTGTGCAGTTCACTATAATGGAATCTGACCAGTGTGTGTTTTGGCTAAACCAGGCATCCTAACCCCAGATGTAAGAGGGTCAGTCTGGATGACAGTTAAGGTCATTTCCGGCCATGTGATTTTATCCTTTGGTACAATTTGAATACGACATCTGTCAGAGCTCTGGACTGAGGGCTGGCTAATATGTACAGAAAAAAGGAGTTGCAAGAAATGGACTCGTTTTGACAGGTATGGTGCTAGGCACTTTACCTACATTATACCGAGTAGCAAACCTGCTCAAAATGCTCTTATGGGAAGCTCCAGTCTCAGTCCGTGTTTTACTTACATCATAAGTAATAATCACAGGGGTTCTGGTAAGCATGGCACGCCAGGCTCTCCAGATGCTTAAATCAAAGCATAATTAGCCCAGGTAACAGAAGCATAAAACAGCAATGTAATTCTCACCTGTGCAAATGATGGTTTCCTGCTGTGCCCATTTGTTAGTATTTCCTCCTTTGATATGATGTAATTTGCATATTATTTCTTATTCTTTTTAATAATGTGGCAATGCCCCATGATTCACAGGCTTGCAGATGAGAGATGGTCGGGACCTGGCCTGGGGAGTGATAGGTTCTTCTTCCCATGCCTTGCACCCAGGTGTCATGCTCACCTGGGAGAGTTCTTCAGCATCTAAACCAACAATGGCAACGACAAGTACGCCTCATTGGTATGTTTGGATCACCAAACTGTTTCTCCAACAAAATACAGAGGATACAAAGGAATAGGAATGATTTTTGCAACACAAACATCACAAATCATACAGAAAAGTCAAGTTCTGGAGGGATTGCATATTGTGGAAGCAGAAGAGCACAGAACAGGAGGCACCCTGTTTCTTTCTGCAGCCACAGGCTGAAAGTGGTCAGTCTCCTCTGTGGGACTCAACAGATAAAGGAGAAAGAGCACAGCCTTAGGAGTCCCTCAGACTTGGATTGAAATCCTGGCCCTAGTGTTTAGTAGCTTAGAGTCTCAGATTTCTCACCTACAACACAGGGATAATGGTACCTATGTTAGGTGCTAGGCCAGGATTGTCATAAGAAGAGTACTTTAGTACAGTGCCCTTGCATGTAAGAGATGCTCAGTAAATATCATGAAGCCTTGGAGGCCTGAGGGCAGAGAGATTGGCATAGCTCTACCCAGTGCCCATGAAGGAGCATCAGGCAGGGTATTCAGGGAAACTGTTCGAGGGCAGGTTTCTGACGCTGGGGTGGGACATGTTCACAAGGGCCAAGAACAGAGCAAGGTACCAAAAAGGACTTAACAGAGTAATCTTTCTGGCAGGGACTGCTCACAGTCTTGCTTTCTGCAGAGTTCAGGCCTTGCCTCAGTTTTGCCTATTGTCACTCTATTTATTCCTCATCCTCTCCCAAGTAAAGTAATTCCTCGAAGGACATTCTCTAGCATCCCTGAGCCACTCATTTGCATTCCATGGCCCTTAATGCTAGAGGCTTCTCCTTGTCAGAGCCTGGGCTTGTCCCATCCCTGCTCAGTGTGGACCAGAACATGTGGTCCACATCCTCTCACCAGCCCCTGGGTAAAAGGCCTTTAAATATTTGAGGACAGTTATTCAGTATCTCTTTTTCCAGGCTGAATCAATCAAATCCCTTAACCTTTCAGAAGGGATATTTTAGAAATCTTAACTCATCTTTGCAACCTCTTCTGGACTTTTTTCAAGTCGCACAACAGACGTGATCAAACCAGCTTTGCTTGGTTCTGAAATAATAACATGTGTGTAGAGCTCTTAGCTTTACCAAGTTCCCAGCGGTATTACCTCCATGTGGGAGATGGTGAAATTGAGAGGTCAGATGATGTGCTCCAGGCCAAAAGGTTGATTATGAGACCCTGCTGGGCCACAATCCAGGTCCTGCTTCCAGTCATGACCCCAATAATGAGTTTGCCACATGGTAGTGATTCCCCCCCCATTTGATCTTTTTATTTTAGTTCTTTTCTTCAGAAAGCTTTTAATAGAAATATAAAGCCAAAGTTCTTAGCTTTGAATCCAAAGGTGACCAGAGAGTCTCTTTCATAAATAAGCAGATCCCTTTTCCACTGTGTTAGAAATAAAAGCTCTTTTGGTCCGAGCTCAAGGTTGGGTCTTTCTCAGATTGTCTGTAGTGTGGATCCATAGCTAAGTCTTGGTCTGAAACTAGACCTGACTCAAATCCCAGCAGGTTAGTAATTTTTCCTACTGACCTGCCCTCCTTGTTAGAGACGTTAGTTTTGTACTTGAAGACTCCAAGTCCATAGCAGACATTAGAGCAGTGCCTCCAGGGTTGAAATCAAAGTGAAAGGGGTTTTTCTCTTGAAACTCTGTCTTAGCCAGTGGGCAGGATGCATATCGACAAGTTCTCTCAGATTCGAGCCCCACTGGAGCTTCAATTCATAAGAATTTTACCTCTTTTCTTCTAAATTCTACATTAATAATCCAATGTCTTCTAGTTAGTAGAAAATTAAAAAGAACCATTCATTCAAATGACCAGTAGTTACCAATTCTTTTTTTTTTTTTTTTTTTTTTTGAGATGGAGTCTTGCTCTGTCACCCAGGCTGGAGTGCGGCGGCAGGATCTTGGCTTACTGCAACCTTTGCCTCCTGGGTTCAAGTGATTCTCCTGCCTCAGCCTCCTGAGGAGCTGGGACTACAGGCATGCACCACCATGCCCGGTTAATTTTTGTATTTTTAGTAGAGATGGGGTTTTGCCATGTTGGCCAGGCTGGTCTCCAACTCCTGACTTCCTGTGACCCACCTGCCTTGGCCTCCCAAAGTACTGGGATTACAGGTGTGAGTCACCGCCTCCAGCCTACCAGTGCATTTCAACAAATGTGCCCAGCTTCGTGTTTGTGTTGGGTTTGGGGAATGGAAAGTGGAGAGGGAAGTAGAAAATGGGAGATGGCATTCACAAGAAGTGTAAAACCCTTTGCCTTCAAGGAGCATGCAATTCAATTAGGCACCCTAGACTTGCAGGATGAAAGCATTAGAGAACAATGCAAGACATTGTGTGTTTGATTAGGTGTTACCAAGAGTTCTCCAAGTGGGAATAAGTCGGGACCAAAATAACCCAGGAAAACGTCAAGAAAGAGGCAAGGCTTGAGATGGAAAGGAAAGGATAGGCAGGCTGGATTGGCAGGGAAGAAGTGGAAAGACCATTGTGAATGGAGGGAGTCGTGTCATAATTATCAAAGACAACTTTGAAGCTCTTATTTTTGGGGATGGCTGGATAGATGGGATAAGTTAAATAGATGCAGCGTGAGCTCTCTAGGAGCATCCAAACAAAGACAGTCATCAGCGTTGCAGACAGAAATTTTCATGCTATGCAAACAAGAAAATGAAAGGCCTTCATGTTTAAACTGTCTGAAGATTGAGGGCATTTCCTTCTGGATGTGACTTCTGGGTCAAGTCTCTCTCCCACCATGACCTACAATGGGAAGGAGTGTTCTAGGTCAAATTTGGTCAAGTCTGGGACACTGGGCAGAGCACATTTTACAACTCTGATACTGAGGCATTTAGAAGATCAAGTCCAGGTACAGGCATCCCATCGTGGTCTTTGTGGTCTCTTTTCTCACCTAGTAACCTCATAGAGTCCCATCGCAATCCCTCTACCATCCTCAGCATTCTCTTCCTCTCCAGTCTTTCGAAGGTATCCCACAATCAAGCCCAGATACTTCCACACTTTCTGTTTTCAAATTCGTTCAGTCTTTAATAAGAAATGTCACTTGAGAGGTTAAGGAGAGCTTCCAGCTTCCCAAACAGGGGACCTCAAAGCCAGACACCAGCTCCAAGGTGCTCATCAGGCTCCCTCATATGTTGTGCCTTACGCAATGAGATCCTGATCCTGTTCACCACACAGACTCTCTAGGCATGCATGGACATGTCAGATCCCCTGGCAGTGCATGGAGTCCAGAAAACAACAAAATAACAAAATCCAGATGTTCAACAACATTGATCTTACAATATGCACCCCACGTTACCACACCCCACCCCAGCATAACTTCTTCCTGTGACTGATTCTCAGATCCAGGGAGCAAGCCTCTGTGTCTTGGGATTTTTGGCTCTATTTTTGGTCCTGATGGAATAAATTCTTGTTCCTAGAAGTGACTATATGCACCAGATGAGACCAAGGGGATCAACTGGAAAACAGTGAGCACCAAGCCCCCATCAAGGAGTTTATAATGTCACAAAGGGACATCGCTGAGATGCTCGATGAGACATAAGCCAAGAAACCCTCATTTCCTTCCAAATAGCCTCTAGATGCACAGCAGTTCCTCTGAAATGAATCATCCATGGTTAACAACACCAAATGCCAACCATTAGCAGATGAGAAACAGAACTGAATCTTGAGTGTTTGGAGAGCAGAGCTCTTTTGATCACTACTAGAGCCTCCTTCCCCTCTGCCATTACAGGAGCATAGATATATATTCCTTTTGACTTGTGTGCCTGTCTTACTAATAAAATAATTGAAGGAAGCATAGTTATGTTGAAGAAATAAGCTTATCGGAAAGGTGGATTTCTAATAGATCCTTGGTCAAGAAGTGGGTCCCACATGGCCTCTAGTTCTATCTCTGTTGTCTTGCTCTGTATCATTTCTGTGTCCTACAAAGAAGATTGTTTCTGGAAATTCCTGTTTGCAGCTGAGATCATACTGGCTCAAAATGGCTCCTAATTTAATCATTTATTGTTGCTGATGTCCTCATGATTTGGCTTAAAAGAAAGGGTATTTCCATTCATTTAACCTAATTTAGAGTTGTTTGTCTCTCAGGACCAATTACTTTATTCTTTTATCCAGTTGGAAATGGCCAGTGCTAACAGTTTTATTGATTTTCCTTATTACCTACCTTTGTTGAAACATGCACATTTTCACAATCAAGTGCATTCACCATTTTTAATCGAGCTGTTGACACTGGAGCTTTTATCTTCCTCCTTTATGTAAACCTTTGGTGTGAGCTCGTAGGGGCCAGTGTAGGGGTGTACATGTGCCCATGTGCACACAGGTGAGAATGAATGTCTCTGAACCACCTATTCTGTCTCCCCCTCATCCTCCGTTTCTTCGATTGGAAGCATCATTTATTTGCTTATCTAATATATACAAGGCCCTGAGGATGTAGAGCTCATGAACATAGTGCCTGCTATCAGGAAGCTCATGCTCTGATAGAAGGAGGCAAGCAATAGACCAGTAAGCACAATCTTGTGTTTTAGTTGTTGGGTAGCTATTGGTAGGGCAGGATGCTGTGGGACCACCAAGGAGCCTCCCTTCTATTTGCAGGCTCTGCTGAGTAGGCAGTCAGTAAATGACAGCCACAAACACTTCCATGTGATCGCTGATCCACACGGCAACCCTGAAATGCAGGTACTAACAGTAATCCTTTCTTTGGTTGAGGAAATAGTGCCACTGCCCACTGAAGATTCATTTGAACAGGAGATAAAATAAAGAGGGACTAGGATTTGATTGACCACAATTTGAATTTTTCAGGAAGACATGGGATGTATGCATTCACTCATTCAACATATGGCTATGGGGCACTTTCTGTATGCTGGTTACTCTTCTCAGAACTGGGGGCGCATAAGTGAACAATAGAAACAGAAATTCCTGCCCTCATGGGGCTTACATTCAAGTGGATATGCTTGTGTCTGTTTGGGAGGGGTATGTGTGTGTGTTTGTAGGCTGTCTCTGCAAGGATACACAGCACATTGAGAACAGTGGCTGTCTCTGGGGAAAGGAAAGGGAAAATTTGGAAAGAAGGAGACATTTCTTGTCAAGCTTATTATTTTGTTTTTCTTTCCCATGTATGTGAATGAGCTATTAATTTTTTTATTACTTAGAAATTTTGAAAAAAAATTGAATTATATGGAAATGTGACCATTTGCATTCACACAGTGACTTGCCCATGGCCAGAGGCTACAAGAGGCTCCAGCAAACCCTGCCAGAGAGAAGTGACTCACCGAATCCACAGAACACCATGTGTAAGGACAGGGAACTCCACAAAGAATGCTCTCCATTCATGTATTGCTTGATAGACACCTCTAATGTATAAAGGGCTATGTTGAAATTCGGGATTCCCTCGGGCCATGCCTGTCACCGAGGACTGAATGCGCCTGCCATGGAGAGGCAGGTGGGCCAGGTGGCCTGGGCTCCCGCAAAGTGGGTGATGCAAGACCCCCTCAGAGCAGTAACTCCAGGAGCCACTTGCCTTCACCTGCCAGCCCTGCCTGCACCTTGCTGGATGGACAATCCCACAGTGGCGTTTCTGATGGCAGTATTTTTCAGCATTTAGCCTCCGCTGGTACTTGTCCCAAACTTGGTCATCTCCCCAGACAGAGTGCTTTCATTACCTCTGCCCTTCTACCCAGCTAAGTAGGGCAAGCCAGCTACCAGTGGGTCATACCTACTTTCCAGGCATTCAAGTTTGTGTGTTTCCTCACATTGAAAATAATGGTGATTTAGTTCAAAGGGAGAAAAGTTCTCTGCGACAAAAACCCGTGACCTCTACTGTTAGCCAAGTGTGAATTTGTTTCAAACTGTTTAAAAAAGTTAACTCAAGGGAAGTTAAATTTACTTTCAGGTATATCCATCTGTTATTGGGTTCTGCATTGTAGTTCCTGCTCCATAATTAGTTAATTACTTGATTGACTGATTCATTCAACAGATGTATACTGAGAGTCTGTTGCCTGCCCTGGCACCATGCTAAGAGCTAAAGAAACAAAGATGAAAAAGACATAGATCCTGCCCTCCGGGACCTCTAAACCAGGAGATGTCCAGTGACAAGTCATTTACTCTACTTGGGTCCCACTGGCCTGCTCTGTACACAGAGAGGGGTGGCACTAAGGGCTTCGTCTAGCTCTGTAGTTCTGAGTCAAAACCAAGAGAGGTTTACATACAGCTGGGCACCTGGAAGGGGGAAGTGGGAGATAATAAAAATGTTCAAGCCAGATCTCAATGCACAAATTATTTTATTTAAGGCTAAATGGATCTGCCAGGTAGGTTTTATCATCCCTCTTTTACATATTAGAAAAATGAGGCTTAAAGAGCTTAAGAATGTGGATTGCCTGAAGAGCCTGTGAAAATGCAGATTCTGACTCAGGGGGCCCAGGATGGGTGCTGAGATTCTGCATTGCTAACCAGCTCCCAGGAGATGCCTGTGCTGCTGGTCCCTGAACCTCACTTGGAGTAGCAGGAGACTGGAAGCCTTGAGATGTTCCACCTCTGAACCATGCTGAGCAGGCACCAGTTCCTACTTGATGGAAAACTAAGAAGGAAATGTGCAGATTTTTCTTTCTCGAGTCCCGATCATTTAGCCTTCTCGAAATCAATGCCTTTGAATCCTTTTCTGTTTGGAATCTTCTCCCTCCCTATTCTCCTTTCTTATGAGGAAAGGAGTTGAGAAGGCATCAGTGTTGTTAGCGAGCTGGGAAATGCCCAGGCCTTGGATTTTTCATTCTGGCTTTCATAGTTTGCAGTTTCCATTTTGAGAAGGTCAAAATGGACAACATCAGTGTTCTTCCAAGAAGAGAACAAGAAACAATTATACCAGGAAAACAAAGCACTAAGTAACTAACCCTTTTAAAAGCAGCCAGTGAGGATATTGAATTTTTTGTTTTCGTGTTTGTTTTTCTATAAATATCCTGAAGTATTGAGTGGTGCCTGAATTTGATCCCACTGTGCTAATTTTTTCCTGGTTCCTGGGGCTTTAATTAAAATAACTCACCCAGGGACCTTGCTAGAACTTACCTCTATGTGATCTCCCCTGAGGTAGGCAGGTCGCACCTGCTTTTGATGGAAGGGGAAATGCAGAGTTCTGGATTAGGTGCTGTGTACGCAGTAGGGGCATAATTTTTACTTGCTGGATAAATGAATGCATGACTAAATGAAAATAACAGGAAAAACTGTCACTTTTAAAGGAAACTACTGAGATAAACAAGGTGTTTGGACTGACTTTGCTTTGGATAATCGGTTGTTTCATATTCCACTGTACAATCAAATTCATGAGTGGGCATGGATCTGAATGTTTAAGCTTACTGTACCGGATGCTTATTAGGGACTTTGCAAGGCCACTCAGGGCCTGCATGCACACCAAGTCTCCAGTTATAACACCCTGTCCTCTCCCTGTTTATTTAGCTACTTCTTTATCCTCAAGTTTGCCACTTGCTGGGAGCCTTCCCACACACGAGCCCATCCCACCAGCATTCCCCTGGTTCATGACACTGGATTTGCCCCCATGTTCCTCTGTCTATACAACCACGTACTCACATATTTATATTGTACCTATAATTGGAATCCAGGTTGTGCCCTGCTTGCCCCATGTAAGAGCACAAGGGCAGAGGTTCCTGTACTGGTCCAGAACTGAGAGCTAGCCTGGTGCAGTGTGGCTCCCTGCTGGCCTTGCAATGTGGCATTGCTGAGCCAGGAGCACCATCCTACCATTCTGACTACACAAAACAAGCATGGGGACAAGGACTGTCCCTGTACTTGGGGCCTCTCGGTCCAGTGGGGAACCAGACCTAGAGACAGACCACCAAAACCCAGTGTGAAACAGGTTACCATAGAGAGGCATGGATTAAGTCTACGGGGGTCTTGCTTATTCCAGGGCCTCAATAGCACTGGGCGCAAGACCCCCAACTGGTTATGCTGAATTAGCATTAGGTGGCTTCATGATGAAGTATAGTGGGAGGAATCCTTGTATTAAAATAAGAAGCTTGGATTCTGTTCCTAGCTGCTACTAACTAGCCTATTGAAGGTAAACAAATCATTGGGTATTTCTGACCTTCAACAGGATTGCATTAAGATGCAATGATTCAGCCAATGCTCAGGAATTTGAATTCTCAGATTGAAGACTTGCCGAATACAGGTGTGAGTCCATGAGAAAGTTCCCTAATCTCTCCTTACACTTACCACCAGGGAGCCAGACCCAGTTATTCTTGGCTGAAGAACAGGAACCTTAATATTAATAGTAGATGAGACCTGGTAGGTGTCTTAGAAACTTAAAGTGTGGCCAAGTGGAATAGAAAGAGAACTTACTCTGTGGCTCCTCTTGCAGCTTTGGGATAGCAAGGGTTACAAGGAGTTATAGGGAGGCAGATTTAAGCTTAGTTTAGTGTATGGAAAAAGTCTCCAGCAAGCAGAGCTCACCAGCAGTTAAACACACTCGAACAGTAAGTAGGGAGTTCTCCATCTCTGGAGGTATTCAAGGGGAGACCAAATGAGCATTTTGAAATATCGTAGAACAAATTCATATATTAGCTGGAGGGCTGTATTGGATAATTGGAGTTCTTTTTTCTGGTTTTGATGAACCAATGTTTCCATTTGTTCTACTACAAGACTATTCTTTTAATGATCTTTTGTAAGATCTGGATGTAACAAATAACTTCCATAAATATATACAAGTGGAGGCTGATAGGGCAGTGTTTATTTTATTTTTTAAAAATCCAAGGCTTACACTGTAAGAAGATAGAGAAAAAGAGTATATGAAATAAAGGAAAAGGGAAGAAGTTGGATCTTAGCAGGTATTTACAGAATAGTTAAAATCTTACAAATTTAGGCAAAAATGGAAATATTAAAATTTGAACCTTGTTCCCAAAGAACTAGGGAAGCTCCCTATCTGAATGAACCCCCAATTGTGTGAACCCTTCCTAAGAAAAGTTTTTAGAAGTGAAAAAATCTGTAACATCAGGATTTGCTCCTTAATGTCTCTCTCGTGTGGCTGCACACGTGGAGTTTGTTAAAACGCAGTGCATTGGTGTGTGTCTGGGAACAGGTCCATCTGGGAGAAAGGGAAATGGTAACACAAGCCCTTGACTTTAGGGGAAACATCCTTTCATCGTGCTTGCTCGTGTGTCCTGTGAAGTAAAGATTTCCTCCGCAAACTAACGAGAGTATTGTCTGGAAGCCACAGGAGTAGAAAGAGACTGAGGTTTCTTTGAGAAGAATTTAGCTTCTTAACTTGAGAAGGGGTTTTGTTTTGGGTAGAAAGCTTCTCACTTCAGTGGGTGATGTATTGCCATAAATGGGCTGAACAATGTTCTGCCCCTGTGAGGTGGGGCACAGTAAGGCTGTTGACTGCTGCCCCAACACTGACCTACTTTCTGTATTTGCTTGAGATCGTGCCTTCAGGGCTTTCACGATGATGATGGTTTAAAGTCTCCATGTGCATTAAAAGGCCAACCCTCCCTTCCCTCAACAAACAAAAACAAAACCCTTATAGCAAGATGGAATCCTAAGCCTGTCTTTCTTTTTAAAAACTTTTTAAGAAATTATAATTGATACATAATAATTGCATATATTTCTGGGATACAATGCATTGTATATATTTCTGGCATTTCAATGTATGGTGTACATTGTATATGATCAAATCAAGGTAATTACCATATCCCCCTCTCTAAACATTTATTCTTTCTTTCTTCTTTTTTTTTTTTGAGATAGAGTCTCACTCTGTCGCCCAGGCTGGAGTGCAGTGACACAGTCTCCGCCCACTGCAGCCTCTCCCTCCCAGGTTTGAGTGATTCTCGTGCCTCAGCCTCCCGAGTAGCTGGAATTACAGGCGTCCTCCACCACACCCGGTTAACTTTTATATTTTTGGTAGAGACGGGTTTTCACCATGTTGGTCAGAGTGGTCTCAAACTCCTGACCTCAAGTGATCCACCCACCTCGGCCTCCCAAAGTTCTTGGGTTACAGGCGTGAGCCACGCACCTGGCCCATTTATCATTTCTTCCTGTTAATAGCATTCAAAACTCTCTCTTCTAGCTCTCTTGATATATACAACACATTCTTATTTGCTGTAGTCATGCTACTATATAATAGAACAGGAAAACTTATTCTTCCTGTCTAACTGTAACTTTGTACCCACCAACCAACTTCCTTCCATCCCCCTTGCCTTCTATTTTCCCCAGCCTCTGGTAGCCACTATTTTACCCTGTACTTCTATGAGATCAGCTTTTTTAAGATTCTGCCTATGAGTGAGATCATGCAGTGTTTGTCTTTCTGTGCCTGGCTTATTTCACTTAACATGATATACTCCAGGTTCATCACGTTGCTGCAAGTGACGGGATTTCATTCTGTTTTATGGCTGAATAATATTCCACTGTGCTGATGTGCCACATTTTCTTCATCCATCCATCATTAGATGGGAATTTAGGTTGATTCTATATCTTGGCTGTTGTGAATAGTGCTGCAGTAAATGTGAGTGTGCAGATGTCTCTTTGACATTTGATTTCATTTCTTTTGGATATATACCCAGTAGTGGGATTGCTGGATCATATGGTAGTTCTATTTTAATTTTGTGAGGAACTTCCGTACTGCTTTCCATAGTGGCTGTACTAATAAAGGACCAACAGTTAGGTTTCTAGGCAGTTGGTTCCCTAAGTTGCACGTGATGCTTTCTAAAAATGCTTCTGGAAGTCAAAGGAGTGAAAGTTGAATAATTCAGTTGAACATTATCATGGAGGATTCCATTACCAGAAAACTAAAATGCATTATAAAATCCCCTCACTATGTCTCATTGTTCAGAAACAATTTCTGGTAATATTTCCAGCAGTTTGTTCTTTAAAAGAGTTTTTTTTTTTTAAATGTTCACGTGATCATCTGGGCAGCCTGTCAACCTGCTTAAGTTCTGGAAGGGCCCGGCTGAGGCTAAAGCTTTGATGGTGTGCCCTGTGAGCCTCTATGCTGTGAGGTAGATCTATCGCTCTCATTACAAGGGCCCACATTTTAATTTTTTTCTAATTCATTGTTTTGATTGATTGATTGATTGATTTTAGAGATGAGGTCTCGCTATGTTGCCCATACTGGTCTCGAACTCCTGAGCTCAAGCGATCTGCCTGCCTTGGCCTCTCGAAGTGCTGGGATTACAGGCATGAGCCACTGCACCCAGCATTTTGTTTTTTTTTTCAAAGGGTAGGAGGCAATAAACTATTCAAATAATTGTACAAGCTCTTTAGGATCTAAGCTCTATCAGGGCAGGGACTGTGTTTATTTTCAACTCTGCTGTACTTTCATGACCTAAAACAGTGTCAGGATACAGTAGTCCTTAGGAAATATTTGTTACATGAATTAAGGAATGGCTGTTGTAAATAGTGCCAGGTAAAAATGGCAAAGCTGCGGAGGTGGCTGAGTTGCTTGGCTGGCAGAAAGCATCCTGTGACATGTGACCGCCAGCTGACGGCTGAGCATCCACGTGCGGCCTGTGTGCTGTTTGAAGGCTGAAGGGATGAAAGTCAAGAACTGCCTGTGATAGGTGGGTTTGGGTCACCAGGGTCATTGGCAGAGCAGCTGGAGCTTGGAAGACAGACTTTACCTGCTTAATTACAGATGTTGCTCAGGCCACCCAGCCTCTCCCTGCCTGTAATGATGGCCCTTCTAGCCGCGACACTACCAGGCCAACTAGAAACACCTGGCTCTGCCTGGAGACGAACCTATTTTGCTTTTATTTTTAATTTTTTAAAACATAAATCAAACCAGCATCTTTTGGATTTAACATTCACTTCCTGTACTGCATGAGGCCTTTGTTAGGCTTCTTTGTCTTAGAAAAGAAATGATGGGTTTTTTTGACTTGAGAAAAAAATATCCTCTCTGATTTGTTTCCCTTGAATCAATCTGTCTTTTGGACTGAATTTAAATCAGACTTACCCTCCCTTCCACTATTTTTATTCTGAACTTCTATTGTATATCATGGGTCATACGTCCCTATGGTCCAGCTTTAAAATAAGTGCATCGCCAGTGCCTTTGCAGCCCCTGGGCATCCTTCACTGACTTTGTCTTTGTCATTTTTTTCCCCTCAATGGGGGGAAAGTTTGTAAATATCTTAAATTTCGTCTTAATTATTTTTTTCTTTTTTTATGATTTTAGCATCTAAATGTATATTTTCCGAAATCATATATTGTTTTGTTTTACCTGCTTTTGAGCTTTATTTAAATAGTATCAGGCGGGTGTGGTGGCTCATACTTGTAATCCCAGCACTTTGGGAGGCCATGGTGAGTGGATCACTTGAGTTCAGGAGTTTGAGACCAGCCTGGGCAACATGGTGAAACCCCACCTCTACTAAAAATACCAAAATTAGCCGGGCGTGGTGGCGGGTGCCTGTAATCCCAGCTACTCGGGAGGGAGGCTGAGGCAGGAGAATCACTTGAACCCAGGAGGCAGAGACTATAGTGAGCCGAGATCACGCCATTGTATTCCAACCCAGGCAACAGAGCGAAACTCCATCTCTAAATAAATAAATAAAATAGTATCATCCTATATAAATTCTTTGTGTTTCCCTCAACATTATACTTTTGAGATTCATCCATATTGATGTGTGTATGGCTGCAGTTCATTGTTTTATTGCTATATGTTATTCTACTATATTAATATATCAAAATTAATTTATCCTTTCTTCTATCCCTAGACATTGGGAATACTTTCAAGTTTTTTTCTGTTAAGGACAATAGTGTCTTTCGGAGGTGTACTTGTTTCTATCTATCGTTTCTCTAGGTTATTTACCCAGGCATGGTAAAAGATGGTTCAACAGATATGTGCACATTTGGCTTTGCTAGGTAATAAGTTGTTTTCCAAAGTGATTTTACCAGTTGATGCCGCCACCAGACATGTTTGCAATATCCAATTGCTTTCTATCTTCATGACTATTTGGTATTATCAAACTTTTAAATTTCTACCAGTATGGTGGGTGATATGCCATAATAGTTTTAATTTGTATTTATCTGATTATTCATGATATTGAGAATCTTTTTATGTGTTTTCGACCTTTCCTTAAAAATGTCTGTTCACTCCCTTAGTGCATTTTTCTGTTGTTTTTGCCTATGTCTTAGTGCTTCAGAGGTAGTCATGTATTGCAATATCTTTCCCTCATTTGTAGCTAATCTTTTCATTCTATGGTTATCCGATACATAGATATCCAAAGAATGAAACTTGGTGGATCTTGAACAAATCATGTCACATACCTGGGCCAGTGAGCATGCTGATGCATTCTCTTCCTGCTAACTCAACAGATAGCAGTGGCAAAATGAGCTGATGTGCATGAAAACTCATTTTGAAAATAAAGCACCACACGCTTGTATAATGTAGAAAGTCTAGTTTTCTTTCTATCATCCTACTGCCTCCATTTTTATACATAATATACTTCCTGGGAATCTTTTTTGTTACTGGAGCTGCTTTTATGTCATTGTGCTTAGTGCCTTATGAAACTAGTATTTGTTTGTTTACTAATTATCCATTTGCCCCTCTAGGACGTAAGCTCCTGAGGACAAGAATCTTATCTAAGTTGTTTATCATCGTATCCCTAGCAACCTGGAATAGTGCCTGACATATAGTACATGCTCAAAAAGTATTTGTTTAATGTATGACTGAAGCAGAGGTGTTAATAGTAGTTGGGTTATCATTGCCACGTAATCACCCAAATGCTGTGTTTTGGGGTTACTCCTTGTTCAGATCACTTGCAAACTTACGTAGTGCTCTGATCCATGTAACTCTGGCCTTCTCCTTTTCAGAGCGGGTGGGTGGAGCCAGAGGAAGGGAATTGTGCCTTTGGGAGCTGAGGTTTTAGACTTGTAGCTGGGGCCCCCTGATGGGCTGGCACTCCTCTGAAGGCAGATTTCTAGGGTGAGAACAGAATTTCCCAGGCTATTTTCTTTGCCCTTCTGTATGGTTGCTGTCAAGTTTACTGCTTTTTCAAACCCTGTTAGCTTTTGCTTTGTTACTATAGGAACCAGAGCTGGGAGTTTGGGGGAAATATATGTGCATGTGAGTGCTGGGGGAGGGGGTGTAGTGGCTGTGGTGGCTGTGGACTGGAGGGAGTGAGGACAGCGGAAGATGGTCACTGCTGAAGTCTCTCTGGGGGCCCTGCCCACTTTGGCCAACACTCTCTTCAGAGAGTTTTTGACTTTGCATGGTACACTCTTGAGGAACAGGCATCCCTTTGTAGATATGCGGCACTCTCCTGGCGCCCATCCAGCCCTTCAGTGGAACATCTGGAAAGCCTCGGCCCCTCCCCATGCCAAAGCCACTGAGCCCTGGAGACAGAGATCAATGACCTCTTCTTGGCTGCTCCTTAACCCGTGTCCCAGACAAGTGTTTTTCTGGGAACCAGTGAATAACACAGATCTTTGATGCCAGCACTTGTGTGCTGTTGCAGTAACACTTTCACTTTTGATGAAAGGGTAGGGGCAGAGGAAGGGCCTCGGTAGGGAGAGCAATGAGAATTTGGCTTTTCAGGAAATCAGAACTCAAGTGGGGAGGCCTGCTTCCTACTCACTCGTTTTCTGGCTGGGAAAACAGCAAGCTGAGCCATTGCCTGATGTGAGTGCTCCTTCACGCTGGGGCTGGTATTAGGGGTAGGGGTGGGCTTGAGGCTAGGGACTGATTTGGTTCTAAGCACCCCAGGCAATCCTTGTAACTCCTGGGAGATAATGCAGAAAAACTGCATGGTGATTTTTTTCATGCATATAATTTATAACACGCTGAGTTATGCTGAAGACAGTGAAAAGAACTTATGATATATAATAGATTGGGGGTAAATATGCCATGTAATTACCTGTTCTGCGGTAATGTTTTACAACCCGTGTATTAGGTTGCACATTTAATAGTTATCAAAAATATATACATTATATATGCATACAATAGCAAAAAAATATAGAGTAGAAATGCCCTTAGCCCATTCTTCAATAACTGCCTCTTCACATGAGGCTTCAGGTCCCCAAGACCGGCTTATTTTCAGCGTTACTAAAATAAATTTTCTTTTATTCTCCCTTCTCTCTTGCACATTGTAGGTACTCACTAAATGCCATTTGAACTGTTGAGAATGAAACTAGAGTTTTCCTTGACCCAGAAACTGCTGTAGGTTTACTTCACTGATGAAACTGCCCAGGTAATACACAAAGTGCCAGGTCGAAACAGCAGAATATTGGAGGCAAGGTAAATGTTTACAGCTGAAGGGCATTTGGTAACTCCTATAATGGAGTAAGTAACAACAATGATAAGGTTTTAGGTTTATTTTATATGTTAATGAAGAGAGGTGTTGAAAATAAATGGTTAAATAAAAAATGTAAGTTGGAATAGTAGCTATACTGTGATCCCATTTGTGTGAAAATGAGGAAAGAAACACACAAACACATGCCAGCATTGTGTACACACACACAAATTTACCTCTGAAAAGTAGAAACAGGGACCAAGGGACTTATGCTACCTGTGTAGCCTTTTAACTCATTGACATTTTTGCTGTGAGCTTATATATATGTGAAACAATAACTGCCCTGGAGAATGGTCTTAGGTACTACCCCATCACCCTAGTGTAACCTTTCTTCTTGTATATATATAGTGTTTCAAATTTGTTACTCTGAATTCTTCATTGTGTTCCCTCCTGGTTTACCATGACTACTTCCATTTTCTCCAACAATCTGCTTCCTCCTCGTCGTCCATGTCACCTCCTGGATCCCTCTCCAGTGGAGCTTGGTCCTCTTTGAAGAGCCACAGAACTTCCTGGTCATACCGCCTAGTGGTGCATTAAGCCCAAGATTGTTCCATCTTTTTTCTTGGTGTCAGCTCCTCCAACCAGACCGTCAGAAGTGAGCATGGTACTGCGTACAAGAAGGCATCAGGCATTGCCTACCTGTGCAGTCAGAGGGGTAGGGGATTCTTTGGTTGGATCTTCTGGTTTTCTGTGTCCCTGGAGCTGGACTCAGTCACTAACTTCTGCACTTCTGGGAAACCAATTGCCAGGTTACCCTACAGATCACGGGAATGAAGTCGCAATGCGCAGGGCTTTGGGGGTCGCTAGGACTCAGCGCAGGCAGCTTATTACCAAAAGTCAGCTCTATTCTGCTCCCCAAGGCTGTGTGTGTTTATATGTGTGTGGTGTGTGTACATATGTGCATGCAAATGTGTGCACACATGCACCCATAATCACCTGTGCAGGGTGCGCCTAGGCTCAAAGCTTGGCAGGGGCTGTATTAACATTGAAAACCTAGGGACCCTGTGCCCCAGATCAGGGCCTTCTGGCTGAGATCCATTTTGAAAACTGGCCTTACTCTCTAATATACTCCCCGGTGTCTCCACCCCCTCTACTTGCTGTGGCCCCACTGCTGAAGGAGAAGGGAGCAGTTGGGGACAATATGTGTGGTTTGAAGGACTAGGGGGTTGTGGGAGAGGGAAGCTAAACCCACAGTTTGTCCTGCTAGTGTGTGCTTTGGGTTCCTGGAAGTTGGGTATGCAGAATTAGGCTACTCATTTCCTGACAGCTCATAGCCTTCAGTCTAGACCCTACTGTCTAGGATACTTTGATAGGAAGATCTTGACATTTCAGGAAAATGGAAGGTCTCAGGACCACCCAATGTGTTGCCTGTATAATGTAGCCCTTGATATTTCCTACATAAAGGTAAGAAAACTCTTTTGCACCCTCAAAGGGCTTAAAATTTAGTCCTAGAGACAGGCTTATCTGCAAACACAATACCAGGGTAAAATAGCATTTGCAAAGTCCCAAAGGCTGCTCCATGATGACTCAGGACCCCAAACAGCACTACCTGCAAAGGCCAGAGTAGAGCCTGCCTTTCCTCCCTCCCTTCTTCTTGCCCTCCCTTCCTTGTTAAGTGCTCACGGGCTAACTCTGGGGATGCAAAGATGAGTCACAGGCAGTCCCTACTCTCAAGGAGTTCATGTTTTAGTAGCAGGAATAGGCGTTTAGGCAGAGTAAGTGCAATAGAGTGCCACAGATTTAGGAGCTCATTCTGTTCAGGATTCATTGAGTCTTAACAGATGAACTGGCCAGCTCTTCCTGGCTCCGAATAAGGCTTGCAAGCAGAGATGGTTCTTTTTTGCTGGAGAGAGGACAAATGGTCATGATAGCAGGCTTCATGTGGATGTGCAGGAGGTGAGCTCTCAGGGTGGGAAGGGCTAAACTAGACATTAGGGATGGGAACAGTGTGCCTGGCTGCATTGGAGAGTCTAAAAGGTGACATTGCATCTTGCTGGGCAGCAGATGGCCCAATTCAAAGGCCATAAAGTTTGCAAGTCTGACCCTGCCACTGGCTCTCCTAGACTAGCCCCCACTTTTCCAGATTTCAATTTCCTTATTTGTAGAATGGCAACAGTAAAACTGCCCTTCCTACTGCCACTTTTTTGTTGTAGAGGAGGAATCTGAGGCTCTGGTTTAACTGGTTAGAGAGAAAGCCAGGATTTAGCCTGGGTCTAAATACTTCTACCCCTCAAAGAGCCTCATTCTGCTCTCTCTGGCTGCTTCCCACAGCAGAATGGATACCCTCAGCATCAGTCCCATTGGCCTAGGGGGCCTGAATCTTCTGATATTGCATGCAAGATTTTCTGTACGTTCTGGAAATGCGTTTTAAGGGAAGAAGGTTCATGGCTTTGCTCCAGCTCTCAGAAGAAGGCAAGACCTCAGAAAGCCTAACAATAACTGCCCTGGAGAATGGTCTTAAGTCCTACCACACCACCCTCATGCAACCTTTCTTCTTATCCTTCCACATTTTTAGGAACAACAGACTGTCCTAAGTAGTTATTTTTCACTTGAAAGAAACATAACCGATTGTAATAGAAATATTTTTTTAATGTAAGTGTAATTGCCTTCTTAATGTACTGAGAATGAACTGAATGAACACAACTTAAGGGCTTAATGTTTTACACATTTTTACGAACATCAGTTTTTGGTTTGTGCTCTTCTAAAGAGTATGGGGAGCGTAGGATTTATCCCTATACCAAGGGACCCCAGGTTGCTTGCTTTCTTCTTTAATTCCTCCCCAACCATTCCTATGGATTATAAAGAGATATTTCATGTATAATTGTTTGTGTGGGAGCCCGAGGATGACTTCAGCTTCTCTTTTGAAGTAGAGTACTTGTTTTCATAATCATCTCTTGCTGCTTGGAGCTCTGGATTCATAACAATATGGAGCTGTGTTTCAGGCTTCAGAGCAGTGGGCCTCGAACTTGAGAATACATCAACATCGCCTGCAGGGCCAGTTACAGCTTGCTGGGCTCCACCCTCAGAATTTCTGATTCTGGAGTTTTGGGGTGAAGCTGAAAATTTACATTCCTAAGTTCCCAGGTAACCTGAGACCTCTGGTCATAGGACCAAGTTTTGAGAACTTCTGTTTTAGAGTAGGACATTTCAAACTTTATTGTGCATATAAGTTACCTGGGGAACTTGTTAAAATGCAGAAAGTCTGGAGTGGTGCCAGAGATTCTGCTTTTCTAACCAGCTCCTAGGCGATGCCAGTTCTGCTAGTCTGTGGAACAGGCTTTGTGTAGAAAGACGTGAAAGCAGTGATTCTCAACCCATTTTAATCAATTGGAATTCTCAATCTATTTTAATCACACAAGGAGCTTGTGGCAAAAGGAGGAGGAGGAGGAGAAAGAAAGAGTCATACCCCCAAATAGATGATAATAGATGATAAATCATAATCTCAGAGGGTGGGGCTTGGGCATTAGGTATAGCTCCCCAGGTGATCTGAATGTGCACTCAAGTTGAGAATATCTCTCTCAAGGTTCTGTGGCTGCTGGAAAGTCTGTCCTCTAAATAAATGGAGGATCGTAGTCTTGAATAGTGCCATGTGTTGAATATGTACCCTCCAAAGTTCAGATGTTGTGCATGTGATAGTATTAAGTGCTGGGGTTTTCGAAGAGGTTATTAAGCTGTGAGGGATACTCCCTTGTGAATGAAAAGAAAGACTTTATAAAAGAAGTTCCATCAGCATTCAGCCTGCTTGCCTTTCCACCATGTGAGGCTGCTGTTTCTCCCCTGTGGAGTCTCACAATATTGGAAGCAGAGAGCAGCCCTCATCACACAACTGAACTTGCCAGTGCCTTGATCTTGGACTTCTCAGCCTCCAGAACTCTGAGAAAGTAAGCTGCTGCTGCTGCTGCTGCTGCTGCTGCTGCTTCTTCTCCTTCTCCTTCTCCTTCTCCTCCTCCTCCTCTTCCCCCTCCTCCCCCCTCCTCCTCCTCTCCTTCCTCTTCTCCTTCCTCCTCCTCCTCTTCTTCCTTCTTCCTCCTCTTCTTCTTTTTTTTTTTTTTTTTTTTGAAACAAGGGCTCACTGTCAGCCAGGTGGAAGTGCAGTGGTACAATTAAAACTCACTGCAGCCTCACCCTCACAGGCTCAAGCAATCCTACTGCCTCAGCCTCCCAAGTAGCTGGGACCACAGGTACCTGCTACCACACTCAGCTAACTTATCTTCATATTTTGTAGAGACACAGTTTTCCTGTGTTGCCCAGGATGGTCTCGAACTTCTGGGGTTGTGAGACCCTCTCTCCTCAACCTCCCAAAGTGCTGGGATTACAGGCATGAGCCACCGTGCCCAGCAGTTCGTTTTCTTTATAAATTACCCAGTCCCAGATATTTTGTTATAGCAGCACAAATGGGCTAAAACAGTAGTTCATTGCTTTCCAACTGGGGTTTTACATTTGAATCATCTGGAAGGCTTTAAAAGATATGGATGAGATAATATATCTGGGATTTTCTATTTATTTATTTATTTTGAGATGGAGTCTCACTCTGTCGCCCAGGCTGGAGTGCAGTGGTGCAATCTCAGCTCACTGCAAGCTCTGCCTCCCGAGTTCATGCCATCCGCCTCAGCCTCCCAAGTAGCCAGGACCAGAGGCGCCCACCACCACACCCGGCTAATTTTTTGTATTTTTAGTAGAGATGGGGTTTCACCGTGTTAGCCAGGATGGTCTCCATCTCCTGACCTCGTGATCCACCCACCTCGGCCTCCCAAAATGCTGGGATTACAGGCGTGAGTCACCATGCCCTGCCTGGGATTTTCTTCAAACTAACAATGGTGGGGGGAAGCAGGTGAAGGTGTTGATCTGCGTTGTTCCATATGTAGCCACTAGCCACCTGTGGCTATTTAAGTTAATTAAAACTTAAAAAATTAAATTCGGTTCCCCTGTGACACCAGTCGCATTTCAAGTGCTCAATAGTCAACATGTGGCTAGGGGCTGCCATATTGCACAGTGCAGATACAGAACATTTACATCATTGTGGAAAATTCTGTTAATGAATCTATATTCATCAACACTGGCACATGAAATAACATTGGCTATGTGTTAATAATTGTTGAAGCTGGGTGATTGGGGCTCTTAGGGTTCATTATCCTTTATTGTCTACCTTCATATGCCTTTAACTTTTTCCATGATAGACTGTTTGAAAAAGATGCCCAGGTCCCACTCCAGACCAGTTAAATCAGAATCCTTAGGGGTGGGGTCCAGGCCTCTGTTAACAGTTTCAGCAGCTCCCAAGTGCCTCTAACATGTAGCCAGGGTTGAGCCTCACTGGGCTGAATAGGTGTGCTGAAGAATGATTATCCTGCTTGCCTCTCAGACATGTAGCAAAATCCAGAGAGAAAAAGAGTAGAAAAGACATTGGAAAGTGTCAAGCACCAAAAACACCTAAGAGGTTTGTTGCTTTTTCTTGTTCTGAGCCTTGCTAGTGAGGCCTTGGAATAGGGTTGCCGGGATTAGCAAATAAAAACCTGGGAGGCACAATTAAATTTGAACTTAAGACAAACTGAATAATTTTTAAACTTTTAAAGTATAAGTATATTCCATGCAAGATTTGGGATATAAGTAAATATACTACAAGGTTATTTGTCTTTTACCTGGCAACCCTATGTTGGCGCCTCCTTCCCTACTGCAGCCAACAGGGGTAGAGGACCTGAGCTGCTTATTTGTAACTGAAAGTCCATAGGACTACTTTTATTTGGGGTTTTTTTTCTGTTAACTGTCATTGTGAAAGTGATCAGGATGAGAGATTCAGATTTATTTTTAAAATTCAGTAGAGGAATATCTCCTCATTGATTTAGATCTTTGATTTTTTTGTCAGAGGTTTAGTTTTCCTGGTATAGATTTTGTGCATCTTTTGTTAGATTTATACCTGAGGGCTTTGTCTTTTCAGGGGGTGTATGTGCGTGTGTGTGCACGTGTGCACTCATGTGTTTTTAAGTTCAAATTCATCGCTGGCATCTAGCAATTGACTTTTGTATAGTACCCTTGTGAAGGGAGCAAAAGACCTGATAGAGCCGTTGTGTGGGGGCCTTCCATCCTACCTCATCACTTGTACAGGACAGCCCTTTGGGAAGCCCCCAGGTCACTTGTTTTGGGGCTCCTGAATGTCTCCCTAGTTGGCCACAGGAAGTCCACTTGCATTTTTTAAAAAAGAGGGCGTATCATTGTTTTGATGCCTCATTTCAGCCAGGTTTTCCTGTGGCCCCACATGGTCACAGCTTTTGAACCACTCTTTGGCTGCCTTGTTCTCCGTGAGTGGTGGGTTCAGTCCTGGCTTCATACTGAAATATCTGCAAAGCTTTAAAAAAAAAACAACCAAACAAGAAAACAAAACAAAAAGAAACACCAATGCCTGGTCTGGTTGGGGGCTGTCATGGAGCTTTTTGTTGTTGTTGTTCTCCAGGTGATTCTATGGCCCAGCTTGGGTTAAGAACATCTGCCCTAAAGTCTCAAAATCCCCAATCCCCTTTCCTGTCCAAAAAAAAAAACCTTTTTAGGGCAGTTAGTCCATCTTAGGTAAGGAAGGAAGGAAAACTGATTAAATGAATGTACACTAAGGTGTGAGTAGTTGCTAGCCCAACTCTCCTGAGCCCCCTTTTCCCTCCTGGACTTTTGCTTTTTTTTTTTTTTTTTTTTTTGAGACAGAGTCTCGCACTGTTGCCCAGGCTGGAGTACGGTGGTGCCATCTTGGCTCACTGCTACCTCTGCCTCTCGGGTTCATGTGATTCTCCTGCCTCAGCCTCCCAAGTAGCTGTGATTACAGGCATCTGCCACCACACCAGGCTAATTTTTGTATTTTTAGTAGAGACAGGGTTTCCCCATGTTGGCCAGGCTGGTCTTGAACTCCTGACCTTAGGTCATCTGCCCACCTCAGCCTCCCAAAATACTGGGTTTACAGGCGTGAGCCACCGCAACTGGCTGACTTTTGCCTTTTAAATAGCTGTTAGGGCTGGTCACAGTGGCTTACGCCTGTAATTCCAGCACTTTGGGAGGCCGAGGTGGGCAGATCACCTGAGGTCAGGAGTTCCAGGCCAGCCCAGTCAACATGAGGAAACCCCATCTCTACTAAAAATACAAAATAAAATAAAATAAAAACAACCAGGCGTGGTGGTGCACACCTGTAATCCCAGCTACTTGGGAGGCTGAGACAGAAGAATCTGTTGAATCTGGGAGGCAGAGGTGCAATGAGCCGAGATCGTGCCACTGCACTCCAGCCTGAGTGACAGAGCAACATCCTGTCTCAAAAAAGAAAAGAAAAGAAAACATAAATAAATAGCTAGTAGAATTTCCAGTTGTGTGGTTTAAGCTATGTGGTCAGGTGAAGAAAAAAAGTTCATTTGGTGCATGGGTTTTCTTGACCTTCTAGGTCCTTTGTGATAGGTGATCTACTTTTTAGCTGAATTTAGGAGCTGATAGAAATATTTGAGAAACAATTTGTAAAATATTTGGCTAAATACTTCAAATGTGAAAATCAGTAACTTGATATTAATGACTGAAGATTCACGAATAGCTTTAGAAGAATGCAGCTTGTACTAACTGTTAGCCACCGTTGTTATTATCCTTATGACCAAGATACTATGCATTCCAGCCACATCCTCAGGGAAGAGAGGATTACATGAGGGAATCCATTCTCTGTTCTAGTTAAAACTGTTTGTAATACTGCTAGTAATCACTCATAACAATGAAAGTCACAAAATACTGCTAACGATGATAACAAACACAAAATTTACCATTTATTTAGCACCTATTATGCACCAGGCACTGTGCTGAGCCTTTTGCACATGCTACCTGTTTCTTCCCCTCATAGCAACCCTAGATGAGGTAGGGACAACTCTTCTTCCCATTGTCCTGAGCATAGAGAGGTTGAGCTCATTAAGGGAGCACACCTAGTAAGCCGGCTTCAAATCCTCCTGGGCAGTCTGGCCCCAAGGTCCATTACGTTCTTCTTTTTCTTTTTTTTTTTTTTTGAGATGGAGTCTCACTCTGTCACCCAGGCTGGAATGCAGTGGCATGATCTAGGCTCACTGCAACCTCTGCCTCCTGGGTTCAAGCAATTCTGATTCAGCCTCCTGAGTAGCTGGGACTACAGGTGCGCACCACCACTCCTGGATAATTGTTGTATTTTTAGTAGAGATGGGGTTTCACCATATTGGCCAGGCTGGTCTTGAACTCCTGACCTCCTGATCTGCCCACCTCGGTCTCCAAAAGTGCTGGGATTACAGGCGAGAGCCAGTGTGCCCGGCCACATTACATTTTTCTATAGAGGAGCTCGGTGACCAAGGATAAACTGCTCTCCTTCCTGGCCTGCAGTGTCCTTCCCTACAAGCCAGGTCATTTGGATTTGCATTCCCATCAGGCCCATTGCAGCTACCTCTGAAGGGCTCCTCACATCTGAGTCCTTTCTGTTAAACAGCCCTCAAGTATTACTCTACTCACTCTGGGGAGGAAAGTCAGGAGGCCTGCTGGTTGACCAGATTGCTAGAAATGCAGAACCCAAGACAGAGAGTACAATTCATGGAGTACTTGGGGTAAGGGGATCCTAGGAAAGGGGCCTGACCAGCCTTAAGGAGAAAGATCCTAAGTAGACTCAGCTATTAGCAGCATGCTCCAGTGTTTGTGTGCATGTTCGAGATGCTAACCTGTTTTAAAAGTATAACTGGGGGGAGAGCCTCTTTATACTCAGTCATTGTATTTTAACATCAGCTATTGATTTGGGCATGTAAGTGATGTTCTTTAATGAAAGAATTCACATTCAGGGGTTTTGTTGTTGTTATCTCTATTTCTCTTGCTCTCTCATCAGACATACAGAGCAAAATTTCAGCCCATTTCTCTTGAGCATCATGGACTCAGTTTTGAAAGTAGGGAGATGTGTATGGGAGTCAAGGGGGAAGAGCCTCGTGGTCAAGGGTGTAGTTTTTGGAGCCAGACACACTTTGTTCAAATCCAGTTTCTGCTGGTTACCTTAAGCCATGTCACCTTGGGCAGGCTTCTTTAATTGTTCTAAATCTGGATTTCCTCACTTGTGAGTGTGCATGCTAATTCTCTCTCCTTCACTTGTAGTGACGGAAGGAGGTGAGTAACATACTGGGCACATAGTGAGCGCTCGGTGATGACAGAGACCCTAGATGTCTGGAGGGAGTAAACCCCAGTGAGAGCAATGGCACTCGGGAGAAACGGGCTCCCCAGAAGACAGTGAGTGAATGCCCAGTCCCCACCTGTGCCCAGAAGTTTTGAGGCAAACAGCGGGGCCTGGTTGTCAGGGATGTTGTGAAAGAGACCTCTCAGAGTAGTGGTTGCTCCAGGTGTCCTGCAAATGCTTGTCTTCCAAAGTTCCAGGGCGTCCTAGTCCTTTCAGGACTGCGGTTGCATGTGGGGACTGAGAGAGCAGGCAACTCTGTTAACCACAGAGATGGAAGTCCCCTTCCTCAGTGGCTGGCCTGGTCTGTTGGTCTCATCCTGTCAAGGGGGTCTCATTTGTGTATGGCTGCGGCTTTGAGAGCATTTCATGCTCTCCCTGGTGAGGACAAACAGAAGGTCATGCAGGTTCACACATGCAACTGGAGTTGGGGTCCAGGATCTTCATCCAGAGGAACATTTAAATGAATAAAACGCTTTACCTGTTGCAGACTATGTGCTCCGGGGAACCTGTGGTTAGATAATCTGGGGTCCGCGGTGAAGGGGGCTATAAATAATTGCTCTGTGGCTTTGCTTTCTCTTGATGAAAATTCAAAGTTGTTTTCTCCGCAGCAAGAGCAATAAAAACATCTTCAGAAGAGCTGTCCCTTTTCTTTTTCCCTGACTCCTTGAGAGCAGATGATTTAGAGGTATCTCCATAGGAGATTAAATGGGATTCAGGTAAACAGCTGAAGGGTTTACATGGGATTAAGTTTTATAAACCCCATCCTGAGGGTATTTTCCTTTGCAGAGATGAGGGTGCAAACCACAGCTTTAGAAGCCAGAAGGCAGGTCAGTGGTAAGGATTTAAGGGAAGAGGAGTGGACTTCTCCACAGTTCCATCCTGAGACTACCCCAGAGATAAGAGACAGCCTTCTTTCCCCTGCCAGAATATTCCCCTTACATGCTGAGGTGTTTGATGTCTGAGTCTGGTGACCAAGTGGAGAAGGGAGGCCACCTGAGGACCTTGGAGCAGCTAGAGCAGAACTCCTGCCCCCATTCCACAAGTATATTGAGGATGGAGTTAATGTGACAGTACACTATGCTAGGCACCATGGGAGGCTCTGGGGAGATAATGTGAACAACAGACAAAAATCTTTACCCTCATGGAACTTACATTCTGGTTGAGGAGACAGACTGTAGATACTTGATAAGTCCTAGTTGTTAATAATTATGACTGCTAAGGAGGGAAAAATTAAGCAGAAAAGGGTAATATGAACTGTAGACGGTGGGGATGCTGGGAAATTAGGGGAACAGGTAGCCCTTTGGGTAACTCTGGAAGGAAACAAAGTCAGCCATACAGGAATGAAAGAACATCACGTTGGGCAGAGAAAACAGCAAGTGCAAAGACCCTGCAAGCAAAGAAGTAGCGTGACTGGAACAGAGCATGAGGAGGCAAAGGGTGGAAACGAGGTCAGAGCGGCAGCAGAGAGCCAGCTCGTGCAGGGCTTTGCAGATCAGTTAGGACTCTGGCCTTGGCTCTGAATTAAAGCGGGAGCCGTAGGAGGGCTGTGTGCAGAGGAGTGGCCTGACCTGAGATTTAACAGCATCATTCTGGCTGCTGGGTAAGAATGGGCAGCAAGCCAGAACCAGAGGCCAATTAAGAGCCACTGCCATGACCCAGGCCAGTGATGACAGTGGCCTGTATCAGGGTGGCGGGGATAAGAAGTAGTTAGAGTTTGGATATATTTGAACAGGGAGAGTTGAATCTTATTGACATGCCAGAAGTGGATAGTGAGATACAGAAGTCAAGGAGGGCTCCAAGGTATTTGGTCTGAGCAACTGGAAGGATAGAGTTGGTGTTAACTGATATGGGACAGACCTCAAGGGGGAGGGATCATTTCAAATTTGAGATGTCTAGGAGATATCCAGATGTCTGGATAAATGGCTCTGGTGTTGGGGTGGGCATGGAGGGGCAGGGTCAGGCTGCAGATGTAAATTGAGTCATGGGCATGCAGGTTGTCTCCGGAGCTGTGTGCCCAAGGACATCATGGCACCTGGGAGCTGGAAGGTCCTTAGTGGCTGCCTGGCACAAATCCAGCATCTTCTGAAGGGGAAAGTCAACCACATGGAAACAAAGGGTTATACATTGAGTCAGTTGGAAAGTCTGAACTAGAGCCCAGGTCTGCTAAGGGCCTACCTAGATATACTTCTTTAGAGTGTTTGAAACTGGAGTGATGGCTCTCACATACACACACTAGACTGTCTTAATACTGGACGGCCACTTCCTAGTCTTCCAGCCTCATTCCTGGAGTGAAGCTTAAGAATGGTACAGTCCATGAACTGTCTGTCAGTGGTCAGTAGAAAGGTAAAGCAGGAAGACCAGAAACTGAGCAAAAGCATTTGGAAATTCTCATGACAACTCCTAATTGCCACAACATCCTAAGGCAACATCAGTAGTCTTGTCTTGTTGAGCAGAGAATGGAAAAGTCTGGGTGTTGTTGATGTCACATGGTCGCTTGTTTGTGGTACAAGCTGCATATGAGTTGGGCGTACCAAGACCACATAGATAGTAGATTGCAAAAAAACAAAAACAAAAACAAAAACAAAACCTGAGTCCTTCACCACAGATAGTTTGAGAGGTATGGCCCCAGCATGGTGCCTTCTGAGATGAACCCTCAGCAAACACTTGTTAGATGTACATGTAGAATCCTGTGTTCCTGCTGGGCGTGGTGGCTCACGCCTGCAATCCCAGCACTTTGGGAGGCTGAGGCGGGAGGATCACAAGGTCAGGAGATCGAGATCATCCTGGCTAACACAGTGAAACCCCATCTCTACTAAAATACAAAAAAAAAAAAAAAAATTAACAGGGCATGCTGGTGGGTGCCTATAGTCCCAGCTACTTGGGAGGCTTAGGCAGGAGAATGGCGTGAACACGGGAGGTGGAGCTTGCAGTGAGCCGACATTGTACCACTGCACTTAAGCCTGGGTGACAGAGTGAGACTCCATCTCAAAAAAAAAAAAAAAAAAAAAGAATGAATCCTGTGTTCCTGTGTTCCTTTTTCTGTTTAAGATGCAGGTACTCTCCTCTGCCAAATGAAGTCAGCAGCTTACCTTTGCTCCTATGGGCATCTCAGCCACCTCCTCACTCCTGTAGACCTGTGTCTCCACTCTCTCATGTCCCAGGAGATAGCTTGTCTATCACCTCAGTGTCAGTGTGTTCCCTGAGAGCAGTCCTCCCAGTGAGCCCCAACCTGTCTTAAAGTGTGAGCCCAGCAGTGTTTACCAGAGGATGCCTATAACCATCCACTCCGCCCCAAAAAACCAACTGAGTCTCTTGTCTTGGCATTTTAGGCCAGGGAGGAGAGATATTTTGGTTTCAGTTAGGCACTGAGCTATTATAGAAAGAACAGGAGTTTTGGCAGGAGACAGATCTTGGACAGATGCCATTTACCTTTTTGAATATTTCTTTGGGAAATGGGGCCGTGTTCTCCACCTCATGGTGGTATGAGGAGGGTTAGATGATATAGTGGTATAAAGTACCCACAAGGGCTGGTGTGAAGAGATTGTCAACACAAGTTCTATGAAGTCACAGCATGTAGGTAACTTTCTACTTACAAATCCAGACTTATCCCAAACTTCCATCTCTCACACCTCAATCGGAGGCCTATGTGGGAGCCCCCTTTCTCCTGGTTCCTCCCTTCATGGCCTTGTCTGCCTGCAGGAATATTTAGTCAACATGCTGGATCCCAGGTTGTTGAACCAGCTGCTGGCAAAGAAAGGAAGCGGCTGCAGAGGCTTCACAGTTATGCTGGTCTGCCCTGAACTTGTGCCTGTCCTCTGGCCTCCTGTCCTGCCATCCTCAGACTGAGGGAGGAAGGAGGCTGCTGAGCCTGGAGTGAGCCGCCAGCTACCAAGTAGTCCCTCCCACATTTGGGCAGTGGCTCTCCCAACTTGGCAACTGGCTTAGAGGCAAGTGACAGCCTTCCCAGGCTCCCGGCCTCCTTCCTGTCTCACTCTCTGGCGTAGGTCTTTAGAAGAGTCTCATGGGGAGGGTGTGGCCATGGGGTGTGTCAAATATCCAGCTCAGGTGCACCACCTGTTTTATTTCACGACAGTGCCGTCTTCATCTTAGCCTTCAGGTTCTTAATTCCTGGTGATTGAAAAGCAGCTGGTGGTTTAGGAGTCCAACAAGACGCAGCCCACTGTTTCCAGAGAAGATTCTTGCTTCCTGCTTCCTGCTTGCTGCTGGCACTTGATCTCAGATTTCAGAATATGCCACCAAACAGATAGCAGCTGGGGATATTTGGAATGAAGTGCCTTATTCTATTTGCCTAGTTCTGGCCTATTTTTATTTGGGGGTATAGCTTATGTCTGTTCGGCCTACATTCCAATTAGGTAAGAATATCTTGTTTTTCTCATTGCAGTAAGGGGAAATGTAGATGTTGACATACTAAATGTGAAGAGTGTATATGTGTAGATATACACATACCCACATTACACACATGCATGCAGGACCCCACCAGGTGCCTCCAGTCTCCACAGGTACCCTCAGATGCTACAGGATAGAGGTTGTGAATGGCATGGGCATGAGCGACCCCCTTTAGGCAGATCCAGGTGAGACTTGGAGTGAAAATATTGCAGTGCAGTCTGGGAGAAGAGAGCCAAATGAATATTTCCTTGTAAATTAGTAGAGAATATTATACACTTGAACCCAAGGTTCAACCAGCAATGTTAATGGTAAAACTCCCACAGCATATCCGATCTGTCTTAGCATTTTCATCTAAAGGCATCATGATTTAAAGCCTGCTAATGCAATGTCCACAAGCATACTGAAGACTCTTTGAGTTGGGACCAGTTCTGGTGTCACATGCTAAGGAGAATGTTGAAACATCAGAGTCCAGCTCTGTAGGGACCAGGAAGAGGGATCTGGAGGCTTGGACAGAGGAGAGTCTGTGGCAGAGACACCTTGCATGTATCAAGCCCTCCGGGCAGTGATTTACACATATGGGAAAGGAGGCTTGTGTAGAAGAGGATTGAGTTTTTTTTTTCTGCCTTGATT
This sequence comes from Trachypithecus francoisi, assembly GCF_009764315.1. Lineage (NCBI taxonomy): Eukaryota > Metazoa > Chordata > Mammalia > Primates > Cercopithecidae > Trachypithecus > Trachypithecus francoisi. The sequence continues at coordinate 61,885,433 of NW_022681462.1, read as the reverse complement.
AGGAAGACAGTAAAAACCAGTTGGGGGTAAAATGTAAGCTCAAGATGCTTTCCCACTACCAAACTGGCTGCTTTTTTGGGGTGGTGAGCTCCCATCCCTGGAAGTGTTCACAAAATGTCAGCTAATCTTTCACCTAAAAGGGGCTACAGCAATGCCCAGGTGGTTGGACTAAATTAATTTGTAAACTCATCACAGACGTTTTAGAAAACAAATGACGGATCTTCTCCTACTTTAAGGTTCTGAGCACTTTTCCTAAAGTGCTAGGCAGATGTCCAGTCCTCAGAAAATGCTAAATAACTTTATTAATAGTACAGACGACAGGTTTTAGAATTTCAACGTTAAGCTGATTTTTGAAGAGGTTTAGCAGCAGTGGGAATAACCTTCTATGGGTGCTAAAAATCCACATCAGCTTCTCAGATTTTGGTCTCTCCATCTTGGGAGCAGAGAATAAGAATTCTTACTTCTTTGTACATTACTGAATACCTGTATTTAGGATAATAAAATATTACAGTGGCTCTGGTCTCCCTACTTCCATCTCCCCTTATTTCATTTTCCAAACAATCTTGCCTAAGTGGTTTTAAATGAAAATCTTGTCAAATCACTTCCTAGTTTAAAATCCTTCATCATTTCCCCATCTGCAAAGTATAAATCACAATTCTTTTATCAGAACACAAACCCTCTGTCATCTGGCCTCTCTGGTTCTTTCCAAGTCAACTCCAGCTTATCTTCGCCTCACATTTCACACTCCAGCCACATCACTTCCCAGTGATCCCAAATGTTCTTTATTATTTCTACTTAAAAGCACTAGCTCTTTGTATTTGTGTTTAAGTTTATAATATTGCAACTTGTGGTCACAGATATTTTCTCCTGTGCCTCCTCCAATATTTTTCAACCATTTGGGGGTAAATCCCACTTTTTAATTTTTGCCTAACCCTGTGTAGACTGGTCCAGCCTATCCTGCAGGCTTGATTTGGGCCATATTTCCCTTTAATCTTTACCCCTTACCACACTGATCTCCTGTCAGTTCAGCTTCCCCCTGCTGCACCTTTGCTGTCACTCTCTGTTATGCCTGGATAGCTATCTTGGCCAGATTGACAGCTTCTCATTCTTTGTATTTTACCTCATTTCTTATAAACAGCATACTGTCAGATTTAAAATCCAGTCTGACAATCTTTGTCTTTTAACTAGAGTATCTCGTCTATTTACATTTAACGTAATTACTGATATATTTGGGTATGTAGCCTGATCTGGCTTTTTTTCTTAACTTTCTTGACTTCTTTTGAATTGAATTTAAATGGGTTTCTTCATTTACTAGTTTGAAAAATGAGCATTCTTGTTATTCTTAGTGACTACTTTGGAAATTACTACTTAAGTATTTATGCCTACTTATAAAATTAAAGTTAACCAAAACTTTTACTTGTTTCTGGATAACATAACCACCTTTTATTCTTGCATGGTTTTGTTTGTTTGTTTGTTTGTTGCTAGTATAGGATTCTAGGTAGGGAGCTATTTCCTTTGAGCGCATTAAAGGTAACATTCCACTGTCTAGTATGGTTGCTGTTGAGAAGTTAGCTGTCAATCTGTTACTCTTTTAAAGATAAGGTCCCCTCACCCCATCTCTTTAAGATTTTTATTCTTGTCTTTTTGTATTTTAATAATAACATGTTTAGGTATGGCTTATTTTTTCTTAGAGTTCAGTGGACTTTTAAATTAACATATTATCTTTCAAAAGTTCATTATCTGTTGCTGTCTCTGGGATCCTGATTAAATATACTCCATCCTCTCACTCTTTCTTGTACGTTTTCTATCCTCTCCTGTATTTTCCATCTTTTTCTTTCCATGGTTTTTTCTGAATAATTTCTGACTGGTCAAGTCTCTTTCTGTACCTAGTGTGATATTAAACTGTTACATTGAGTTTTAAAATTATGATATTTTTAGTTTTTAGAAGTTCTATTTGGTTCTCTATAAAATATTCTAGGTCACTATGTTTCCTGTTCCTGACATGTTTCTAAACTTTAAAAACATTCTTTAATATAAGCGTGATTGTTTCATAGTCTGATAATGCCAACACCTGAAGTCTTTGGTTGTTCTTACAGTTTTCAGCTGGTTCTTGCTCATGGTGCCTTTGAAACTGATCCAATAGTCCCATAGACGATTCTTTTTGATAAACATAATTATTCACCCTTCTAGTCTTAAAGCTTGAAACTTACATTTGTTTTATCTGAGTTCCTTCCTTAGGAAAGGACCTTCAAGCCTCTCAAAGTATCAGAGAACTGAAACTTCACCGAATCACCATATCCAGACAATGAGATGCTGGACTCTTCACTCATCATGATTGCATCCTTGCCCTTCCCCAGTTCCTGTTTCTTGCACGTTGTTGCTTTTCTTCCCTGCTATATAAAGCCTCAGTTTTAATTGGTCAGGGAGATGGATTTGAGACTGAGCTCCTATGTCCTTGGCTGCAGTACTTGATTAAAACCTATCTTCCCTGGCAATGCTCATCACCTCAGTTATTGGCTTGCCATGTGGCGAGCAGCAGAACCTAGACCAAACCTCTGGTGTTTCAGTAACATCTTGTTTCCTTGTAGACTTGGTTATCTTTGGACTGGTTCATTGTGCTTGGAAATCTTATCTGGACCTCTTATGAAGGCATCCTCCTCTAGTGTTTGCCTCTGCGAGATGCCTGGTAGTCCAGATCCACCTTATAACAAGTTAAGGGCTTGAATATCCCAAGTTACAAATCTGCACAAAGGTTTATTTCCAGTCTACCCTTATCCTGAGTCTGGGCCTAGTATACTCAGGGGGGATAATCTTTGACTTGCACCTCATCTTTCAGCACGCTCTGGTCTTTTTTATCTGTCTTCCTAATCTTAAAAACTCTTCCAAACTAAATTTTACTTTTCTAGGATTGGCAAATGCCCTTAGGACAAAAGTGACTCCCTGAGTTCTCACTCTTCTTTAATTTCCCTAGTTCTTCCTACCATCTTGCCTTTATTTTACTGCTTTAAAGAAGAATTTTAACAATTTTTTCTAGCATTTTGGGGGGTTGTTATTTTTAGTGGTACAGTTGGCTCAAATAACCTACTCTGCCATTGCCAGAGCTAGAGGTCTCACTTTTTTAAAACAGCAGAATAAAAAGCTTTAATACCAAAGACATAATAAAGAACAATCCATGAAATATGTTTAGCTTTAAAAGATGCACTTATTTTTCTCCGTCAGTTTCATTAGTATTTGCTCTATTTCTCCTCATGCTGGCAATTGAAAAGCAAAGTTTGCTCTTGCTGTCTTTTTTTAAATCCACTTTGTCTCTGTGGATTTGCCTGTTGTAGACATCTTTTTAAATTGACATAAAATAATTATGATAGGGACAGGAGGCAGAGAAATTCTAGGCAGAAAAGGGCTGGGTCCCTGGTGAGGGCCCACCCTCAAGCCTAGAACTACAGCTAAAAGTGAGAACTTGACATCCCCGTTTTCCCATTCGAATGTTGCCTTTTCCAAAGCGCCCTGGCCCACCCTGCCTCTGCATCCTACACATAAAAACTCCAAGCTCCACTGGCAGAGAGCAGAGAAGATGGAAAGAGAAGAAGCAGCTGAATGTCAGAGAGAAGCAGCTTGACTTCAGAGGGATGGCTTGATGGTGGGACTTCGAAGAAGAGTCCAGCCGAGGATGGCCAGACTTCAGGGGAAGAATACCTTCTTACCCCATCCCCTTTCCCGCTCCCCTTCCTGCTGAGAGCCACTTCCATTGGCAGTAAAATCCTCCACATTTACTATCCTTCAATTCATTCATGTGACCTGATTTTTTCCTGGACACTGGACAAGAGCTCAGGATACAGAAAGCTGTCACATTGACCCTCTGCCCTTGCAAACAGGCAGAGGGTCCACTGAGCTGTTAAACACTTAAGCTGTCCACAGATGGCAAAGCTAAAAGAGCACTGCCTGTAACACATGCCCTCTGGGGCTTCGGGGGTTGCAGGTACTCACCTCTAGATGCTGCCACAGGGCCTGCACGGAGTTTTGCCCCTGCTGGCACCCAAAAGCACTTGCTCTGGTTCTTGCACCCTCTCACTTGCCTGCTCCCCCTCCCACGAGGGGTTGAGAGCTGTGGGCTGAGTAAGCGAGGCCCATGAAAGGGTCAAGGGAAATTTCCTGTTTCAATTATACGTATTTATAAGGTACTGGTGATGTTTTGATACATCTATTGTATAGCAATCAGATCAGGATAATTAGCATACCCACAATCTCAAACACTTATTTCTTTGTGATGGGAACGTTAAATATCCTCCTCCTACCTATTTGAAATTATATATTAACTGTATTAATCCTACAGTGGTATAGAATACTAGAATTTACTCCTCTAACCTAGCTGTGTTTTTGTATCCTTTAACAAATCTCTTCCAATACCCTCTTCCCCCTACCCTTCCCAGTATCTAGTATCTTCTTTTCTACTTTTTATCTCTAGGAGATCAGCTTCTTTTACCTTCCACATGAGTGACAGCATGCAGTGTTTAACTTTTCTGCTCCTGGCTTATTTCACTTAGTGTCCTTCAGTTCCATCTACATTGCTGCAAATGACAAGGTTTCATTCTTTTTTTATGGCTGAGGAGTGTTCTGTTATGTGTGTGTACCACATTTTCTTTGTCCATTAATCTGTTATCAGACACCTTGGTTGATTCCATATCTTGGCCATTGTGACTACTGCTGCAGTAAACCTGGGAAGGGGGATACAGATGTCTCTTTGATATAATGATTTTCTTTCCTTTGGATAAATGCCCAGTAGTAGCATTGCTGGATTATAGGGTAGCTCTATTTATACTATGAGGGATGGAGGACTCACTTTGAATGTCACCTCTTACAAAGAGACTTGGCCTAGCCCAATCTTAACTAGGTCTCCTTGTTTTACGCTTTTATAACCCTGTTTTTTCCTTCTTGGCATTTACCTCAATTTGTAATTTTATGTATCTTTTTGATTAAGACAATCTGTTTGCTCCCTGGATAGCAGTGTAAAAGCAAGGAGTATATGTATGCCAGTGCCTCACACAGTGTCTAGTTCATAGTAGGTGCACAACAAATATCCGGTCTTTAGGAAAGAATGCAACAGAGTATTTGTATAGGGATTGGCCAGATACCAAGGACTACTGTGGTTTGAATACAGTCTTATTAGAGAAGCACTACTTGTCACTTTCATTATCGTAGATCAGTAAGTAAGAACTAGATATTAAGGACTCAGAATCTTTCAAGATTTCAGGGTGTATTTTCCTTCAGGGCCTGCAGCTGGTATCTTAATGAGCCCACCTTCTCCTGCTCTGTAGTATCTGTCTGGAGAAGCAGAGCCATGAAATTAAGGCAATCCATATATAGAACATGCTGTGTCTAATTTAGTCTTGTACAGGCTGAAAAATAAAGGATGAGACAAATGTTGCAATCCAGGTGGACACATTTTAAAACACTTAGATGGACACATTTTAAATAGAATTTCTAGGCCTCATTATTATTTTTGGATATAATGGTACTTAAATAACATTTCAGTAACCAAATCAGACATTTATAAATATAGTGATTGCAATGAAAAGCTTTTGTATTCAAAGTGCTTCATAGATCCTTAATATGCACTAAATAGTATAATAGCCAACTCTTACATAGTGCTTACTATTCCCCAAGAAGGATTTTAACTATGCGATGTTTATTCTCTTAATTATCTCAGCATCATTATGTGGTAGGTGCTATAATCATCCCCATTTTTATAGATGAGGAAACTAAGGCCCAGCACGATGGAATGACTTACCTAAGTCACACAATATGAGGTAGAGTCAAGTTGCAAACTCAGCCCTTCTGGCTCTGTGTCCTTAATCTTACTCTTTACTATTGAGGGAACAAGATTGAATTGTAACTAGCTGCCCAAGGCTATCCAGGGCTATGTAGCTGTGCAGGTTAACTAGAAACTAGAAGCTCAGTGGTAGCTCGAAGACCTCTGGAACATGTGGAGCTCCGTGTATTGTCATGACAATAGCCTAAGGAGACATTTCCTTGCTTTCCATTGGGTTTATGAGCTATTTCCAAAGTACTGATATGTCAGGTCTGACTGGCCAGCGGGGAAAGGTGTTTCTGTAGCAAGATATAAACTAAGCATGAGTTAATATTTTTAAAGTTTAGAAATGAAATTAAGGTGTTATAGTTGTTTGTTCTGCTTTGGTGACTTGTCTCACCTACATGTTTTCCTTCCAATATCATGATGTCATAGCTAATATGTGGTGACTGGGTTTTGAGTTTCAGGTTGAGGATGCCACGGTGATATACCTCCATGTAGAAGCTGTGAAGTTACAACACTGTTGTTTTCATGTCAGTTGGCTTTTGATGCTGTTCTCCAAGACAACTGCAATATCTCCTGTAGCCATGTAGTTCTGCATGTGGGTTGCTATTAATATTTGTATGCAAGCATCACACATGCGTTAATGCAACATCCTCACTCTGATGTCCACAGTCTCATAGTAGTCTGAAGCCTCATTGGATGAGTCTACTCTGTGGTACTGGGTCCTCCTTCATTGCTGGGATTGACAAATTCAAAGATGTCTTGGGGACGTGAGTCTAACTACTCCAAAGAAAAATGATGTTTGGAAAATCATCACTGCAGAATAAACAGTTGTTGACTGGCTTTCTACTAGATGCTTTGCCTTATGGTGATATTTGAGGTTTTTCTTTGTTGAGTTATTCAGAAAATTGGCTTATTCTCAATTACTCCTTGACCCTGGAGGCCCATCCACCAATGGAAGAGAAGGACGGAGAAGACAGTGAGCAGAAAGGAGCCTGCCTTAAGAGCTGGAATCTGATTCCACTTGCCCCTTTGGGCCTGCACTCAACGTTTCTTAAATGTTCACGTGTTACCTCCGAGTCTGCTGATTCCAGGGAAGCTCTGGCTTCTGTCATCACCTCTGGCAGGACAAGCAAGCAGGCTCCCTGCAAAAGGACTTGGAAGCTAATAAAGCTGGCCGCTGCTTCGGAAATGCAAAGGCTTGACACGTGTTCATCTGGCAAAGCGGGACTGAAACCACACTCCCCGCAGCAATGAGTGGCGACGGCCAGTCGCTACTCAAATACTTGGCACTCTGGGCTTAAATTTTAGTTGGGAAAAAAATGGGAAAAAAGCCTTCTATATTCAAATTCACATTGTAGTACTTCTTTGAGGTTCTGACTCTCATTCCTCTAGCCAGCCATTCTGTATGTTCGTTCTGTGTGTTCACTGCATATCAACGCTGCCATTTGGGGACTACCCTAAACAGATTGCTCTTAAATAGAGCTAAGTATGGATTTGGATTTTGTGGAGATTAACTGGTCACTGAGCTTGCGTTGTCAGAAAGCTGTAGTGTTGCAGCACAATCCAGAGAGGACTTTGAGGCGCCCTGCAGGGATGACTCTTGGCTGGCCTGTGGTGTGGGTGAAGACCCGAGGGAAGCCCATTACAGCCCCTGCTGCTGACTCAGCTGTGGCCAGTGTCTAATGGCCTGCAGGAGCCAGGCACAGAGTCTGGAAGGCTCCTAGAGGTGAGTTTCCCATCGTTCTGGGGGCACAGGCAGAGCAGAGCTACCCTTCTCCGCATGTGTAAGCCTAACAGGTCCCTCCCTCTTGCTCATCTGCGTGGGTTTTGCCTTTTTGGGGTGGGAGGCATTAAATGTATACTATAGTTCTTACACATTTATAGTTTTTCTCATGCCTGTGCTGAGAGTGAGTCTGCACAACTACCATGCCACACTACACTCCCCATACGATGTCAGTCAGTTCCTTAGGAAGACGTTGTCCTCCCTGCTTGTCATGCTGGAAGGAAGGGCAAATGGGGCTGGCATGTCCTTTCTGCACAGCCACTGTGGGAACAGGGTGTGGGACACACACAGGCAGGAGAGTGTGTGGGAAACTCCCTTCTGTCTGCCTGGGGAGGGGCTTGGGCTTTGGGGAGAAGTCCTGGGAATCCTTGGAGCTTGCTTCCCACATTGTCAATGCTTAGCAGAGCTGAGGTTTTTCCCTTACTGCAGAGTTGCTCAGAATCCTTGAGACTGCCCAAGGCCTTCTGGGGCATAGAGCTGGGTTTTTGGCAACTGCCTTGAGAGTGGGTGGTGTTGTAGACTGCTATCCAGCCCCTCCCTGTCACAGTTTTTAGAATACTTGTTTTTGCAAACAACCAGGACTGTTGTGAACATCTGGATCCTGAAACCAGCACTATTTCAGGTGGAGGGGAAAGTCTGGAGAGGCCTGGCATCTCAGCCAGGAGGTGGGGCCGAGAGGGTTCTGAGTTCAGGTTCTGCCACTGGGCAAGTTACTCAACCTCTGCGTTCAGTTTCCTCTTTGATAAAATGGAAATGCTACTGTTGACTCACTTGTTGAAAGGATGCCTATGATAAAGTCTCCCTTTTATTGCTGGGTAAACCAAAACCAGAAGTGACCTGTCCAGGGTTCATGGTATGACAACAGGATCATGGTGAGGAAGGAGGCCTGGGTTCAAGACCAGATCTCCCTGTTCTGCAACTCCTGTGGTCTTAGGCAAGTCCTCCAACCTCTAAAGTCTCCATTTCTGTGGAGGTAAAATGCGAGCAGTAACTGTGGCAGGAAGTGTCTTGTCTCAACACCTACGACAATGTTATAGGAATAAAGGGAGCTAGCGTATGCCTTGTAAATGGCAAGGAATTTGCAGCTGCAAAACATTTCCACCTCTACAGCTTGTTGGTGACTGAGCCAGTCAACAATGAGCTCTTTAGAGTTCCTGGCCTGTGGGCTCTTCAAGTGATTTTTTAAAAATGTTTTCATGGCTAGTTTTTCCAATTTATGAAAGTAATACTTGCTCATTGTAAAAAATTCAACCAGCACAGAGGGGCGAAGAGCAAAACACACCCTTTCCCCAACCAGTTCTGTTCCCCGGAGGCGACTTCTGCTTACTTCTGTCTCCTTCTAGAAATCGTCTGTACCTGTGCGTATACGTGCGGACACAGACACATATCTGATTGTATAAGCTGCATGTGATTTGTTATATATGGTCCATATATATATATATATATATATTTTTTTTTTTTTTTTTTTGCCAAGAGCTCAAGTGAAAATCCAGGTAGTTTTCAGGATTTTGGTTATTAGAAACAATGCCACAGTGAGCAGAGGTATACTTTCTTATAACTTGGTCTCTCTGGATTTTTTTTTTTTTTTTTTTTGAGACGGAGTCTTGCTCTGTCACCCAGGCTGGAGTGCAGTGGCCGGATCTCAGCTCACTGCAAGCTCCGCCTCCCGGGTTCACGCCATTCTCCTGCCTCAGCCTCCCAAGTAGCTGGGACTACAGGCGCCCGCCACCTCGCCCGGCTAATTTTTTTTTGTATTTTTAGTAGAGACGGGGTTTCACCGTGTTAGCCAGGATGGTCTCGATCTCCTGACCTCGTGATCCGCCCGTCTCGGCCTCCCAAAGTGCTGGGATTACAGGCTTGAGCCACCGCGCCCGGCCTGGTCTCCGTGGATTTAAAACGAATATTGAAAGCAGCTAGTGGCTCAGAGCTTTCAGAATTATCTTTTGCACTTGGCAGAATGAATCTTTCCCCAGAAAGAATTATTTTGTTAATACTGTGGTTTTCCACTGCTCCACCCAGTTAAATTTAATCACACCATGTGACTTCCAAATAAAATGATGTGTGTGTCTGGAGGGAAGGGACCTGACAAAGCTTCCTTTTTTTTTTTTTTTTTTTTTTTTTTTTTTATATCAACCGTAGGGAACAGAGCAAAGCTCTTTTCAGAAGGCCTTCCTTTCAGGGACCTTCTGCCTGGGACATTTATATTCGCAGCCCATTCTCCAATGTCCTTGGAGGAAGCTGCTGCTATTAATTGGGTTGGAGAGAGAGAGTGGCTATGTGTATTTTGATACATGTCTTCCTACACACAACAAGCCTGGCCCACTTCATTTAAAAAAGTTAATCTACATGAATTAATGTATCTGTCTGATTGCCTGTGGCCTGGATGGCTATTTGGGCAGTGCATAATCGTAGCCCGGCCAAATTTCTCTGACTGTCGTTGACAATAAATAGGATTTAGTTCTCTAGCCAAAGCAAACACTTCATCCTAAAGTGTATATTTGAGGGTTAAGGCAACTCCCGTGATTTCATATTGCAGTGGAAAATGGTTTCTCTTACGGTTAAAAACAAATCCACAAATTTGTGGGTTTTGGGTGCTTTGAATTTTGTTATTTTCCCAAAATGTTGTGTGTAGGATAATTTAAAAAGCAAAGTCTTATTTTAAATGCATGAGGGAGCCTCGGAGAAATCCCATGGAGTTGCTTTTTAACGAAGGTTCTTTTGGCAATGTAAATCCAAGAATCAGGTGTGTAAAGAATGTTGGCCCCACACCTCCCCAGAACGTGAATCTTTCCCACTGAACTCCCTGATCAGTGGCCTCCTGCTCCTCCTCTTCCTCCTCAAGAGGCCTACATGGGCGTCTTGCCACTGACCCCACATTTCCTGGCAGTTGGAACCCTTACCTGTCCTAGCCATGGGCTCTGGGCTTCACATGCTGGACAATTTCTGTTCTTGGCCCTAGAATGCATGGCGAAGTGCTTGTAGAACTGTCCTCAGCCCAGGGAGCTCTGGCTCCAGGTGACTCTCATTTCCTCTATGTCAATTGTCCCAATTCCTAACCCACTCCCACTCTGAGCTTCTTAGCCTGTGTCTGGCTGCTGCCTGCTTTCCTGCCTGTTCTGTCTCTTCCCAAGAACCCCTGCCCATGGCTCTCTGGCTATCTTAGAGCCCACTTTGAGATTGTGTGAAGAGGATTTGCTTAGAGGGCACTTGGCATTTTAATGCTAGCGGTAAAACAGACCTGCCATGCTGACTTCTATTGCATTAAAAAGTGAAGTAATAGGCTTGCTTAAACATAAACAGCAACAGTGAAAACCCAGAACTACCTAACTACATGGGCACAGGAAATAGTCCAGCCATCTTGGAGAATAGCACAAAAATACAGCTGACATGATAACAGTAACCCTGCAATGAGTCTTGACAATACTGAAGTCAAATGACTTTTTAAAACCTTTCCAACGCTTGGCTATAATCTAAAGGAAGCATTGCACTTTGAGTGCTGATTTTTTATGAAGCTCATAAACCTTTTTCTTTAAATGCCAGTGTGCTGAAAAGTTATGAGTATTAAATACTTAGCAAGTACCTTTAAAAGTGTGGGAAAAGGTCCCTCTCAGTAATGATTCTCGAATGCTAGTAACAATAGTAGTAGTAATAAATGTAATTCTTTACTAGAATAGTTTTTTCTAAAGACCTTTTGGGTCTACTCTCAAGTTCTTTCATATCATTGTATGAGGTGGATGATGTCACTAGCCTCACGTGGCAGAACGGGGTCAGAACCTCAGAGTTTAAGTAACATGGGCTGGAATTAGAACCCAGGAGTATTGCTCCTTCTCGTAAACTCTGATGCCTGGGTTTTTACATGGTGTCTATCTGTGGTGGCTTATAACAGAGTTGCTCCTCCAGAAGTTTTAGCCTCATTCCTGCTTGATAGGCAGGGCCTCCCATTGGACCTGACCCAGGGTACATGCTTGGTTGCAGAAAGCCAGCTTTGCAGATTATACTCTCAGCATTTTGGCCACAATCAACCATGCAGAAGGCTTCCACCTGGATGGACAATAGATAGTGATCTGTGTCTGAAATTCCACAGCCATCAAGGTGAGACTGAGAAGCTAGATCATCCTTGCTGGAACACAGCTTGAGTTGGGGTGTGGGTCAAGGTTCAGTTGTAGAAAACAGAATATATTACAGCAAACACGAGGAAGGAATTTATAATAAGGAATTAAATGACTTATAGAACTATGAAGAGTTCTGAAGACAAAGGTCTCTAGGTGGCGGTTTCAGGAATAAGTACCCCGGAACCACACTACAGAACTAGACCACCAAGAAAGCTATTGCTGCTCCTACAGATGAAGCCACTTCTCCAGAACCACATTTCAACAGCCATGCTTGAGAGGGTCCCACAGTCAGGAAGCCATGACTTTTATGGTTTTAGAACCATTGCCACATCGGCTATGATCAGCATCTGCAAATGATGTCCTGGTCCTGCCTCCTGGAACCCACAAAGCTAGTACCTGCATGCTGCAACACTGGCTAAAACTGTCATAGAAGAACCAGGTGCCTCTTGGACTTTGCTTGCTGTGCAAATGGCAGCTGCTGCCAAAATGTGGTCTCTGCCTCACTTTGGCCTTCTAAATTTCACAAAAGCACATCTAACTGGCCCAACCTAAATCATATCTGAAACTATAGCTGTAGGGACTTTGAGAGTTGATTTTAGCTTCCCATCATCTGCAGGACAGGTGAGCACACTAGAAGGATAGAGTGTGTGCTGGAAACCAGTCCGATGTATCTCCCGTGATCTGTGATCATTAGAAATGGACCTAGATTTCCAGAGTCAGCAGATGAAAACAGAACTGAGGTTATAGCCAAAACATGGAATGGTTGTGAGTATTTTGGGGAATGTGTGTGTGGATGATCCTTGGTATAAGAGATGGCAAAGAATTAAAAGTGGCACAGAAGACCCTGGGTTTGTCCTCCAGCTCCTGCTTAGCTGCTTTGAAACTGTTAAACTGTAGTTGCAACAGCCCAAGGAGTTCTGGATAACTCTAGTCTCACTGTGTATTATTTGGGGAAACAGTATGTTAAGAAGGTGTCTTAATTGCCAAGCCTTTACTATGCTAATGTTTGTTGTGAATCTCTAGATATGGACACAGCATGCAAGGGTTCCCCAAACATTTGGCCACAGGAAAGCCTCCTGCCTCATGTTTAAAAAATGCAGAAGTAGTATTTCCCAACAGTCACAGTCTTTTTTTTTTTTTTTTTTTGAGCTAGAGTTTCGTTCTTGTCACCCAGACTGGAGTGCAATGGCGTGATCTCGGCTCAATGCAACCTCTGCCTCCTGGGTTCAAGCGATTCTCCTGCCTCAGCCTCCCCAGTAGCTGGGATTACAGGTGCTCGCCACCACACCTAGCTAATTTTTGTAATTTTAGTTGAGATGGGGGTTTCACCATGTTGGCTAGGCTGGTCTCAAACTCCTGGCCTCTGGTGATCCACCCACCTTGGCCTCCCAAAGTGCTGGGATTATAAGCGTGAGCCACCACACCTGGCCAGAAATACTCTTCCAAAGAGGAAGCCGGGGAGTACTGTGGAGAAAAGGCTCGTTTGATTTCCAGGGAGTTAACCTTTTCAATAGCCTCCATCAGGAACGTTTACCGTCAAGATGATAAGATTTCCTCAAGTACAGATGGTGCTCTGCCCTTCAAAGAGAACTGAAAGTGGGAAGACCTTGGCCAGCGAAACCAACCTGTATGGGGTTCTCTCAGGAATTCAGATGGCCTGAGACTTATCCTGAGATACCTCCAAAGAGGTAACCTGTGATCATAATTAGAAATTACAATAAAATACTAATTATCTGTAGACCACATATCATTTGTGTTGCTCTGTTATAGAAGCAGATGGTGTTACAGAGAAGGAACTGCATTTAGCTTAAGGAAAGTAGGGGCAGCTGGGGCAGGAGCTCAGCGACTAAGAGTATACCGAGTCGGGGGAGGGGAACACGCTGTGGGGTGTGAGTGCAGGAGAGCTGACAGCTGCAGTGGTACCACGTGAACTATATGGAGGGTGCGAGAAAGCAGACTCCACCTTATAAGGACTTGCAGCCAGGACAGCAAAGCCCCAGGGACAGTGATGAGAACCGCACCGGGCATAAATAGTCTATAAGCGTCCTCCAAACACTGGATGATGCAGAAGAGGGTGAGAGAGACACCTTCAGATATGAACTTGTGTCTTATAGCAAATCTCCCATCGATTTTGATTTTCTACGTTAATACTTAACAGAGTTTGTCTGTGGCATGTGTGTGTCATTCTCAGGCAAGTCCTTTTTGAAGTTTCTGCTTAAGTATTTAAACGCAGTACTGGCTATTGGTGGGGTGGGGGAAGCCCTCAAATCTGGGTGTACACCTCTGCTTCGTAACACTAGGTGTGTTCCATAGGAAGTCAGGCATGCCTTAAATAGACTTCCCAGGAATGGGAAATGGCGGCTGCAGAATTACAGAAGTTATATCTGCAGAATCATGAGCATGCTTCTGGCTCCTTCCATTTTTATGTGTTCTGATTTAGTGAACTTGATATTCTGGGATTGATACCAGCCTCATATGGACACAAAGGTCACACACTCCTCCTCCAGTTACCACAAAGATTAACATGTGGGCTGGAACTGCATGAGCTGTGCAGAGGATGGAATCACTACCCCTTCACACTTCTGTGCTCTTTAGGCTCAAATCCTCTGTTGTCAGTCCCTTATTGAAGTGCCTTTTTTCCCTGAAAGCACTCTAGTAAATGGAGGTTTAGCATTATTACTGAATCCCAGCTTTTTCTAATACATGGAGCTCAGTGCTTACTCTCTGTTCCAGAGCAATTACTTATCACCATTACCGGAGATTTGAGTCCTCTCCCTTGGTGCTTAGACTCTGAAGGATAGTCGTTTTAATTTTGATAGTTATGATTTAATCTTGTAAAGCTTTTATTATGGACAATTTCAATATCAAAAGCAGAGACAATAATGTAGTTCCCATGGATCTATTCCTAGTTTAGTTACTACCCATGGCCAGTCTTGCTTCATCTGTACTTGTACCCATTTCCTCTTCCCCTTGGATTATTTTGAAACTGTCATAGAAATGCTTCAGTGCATAGTACTCTCTGTTCCTTCTGTTTCTCAGTATCTTTTCAAAACGTGTGTGTGTGTGTGTGTGTGTGTGAGAGAGAGACAGGGTCTCACTCTGTTGCCCAGGTTGGATCACAGTGGCATGATCTCGGCTCACTGCAACCTCCACCTCCCAGGTTCAAGCAATTCTCGTGCCTCAGCCTCCTGAGTAGCTGGGATTACAGGCACCCACCACTACACCTGGCTAAGTTTTGTATTTTTAGTAGAGATGGGATTTTCACCATAGTGGCCAGGCTGGTCTCGAACTCCTGGCCTAAAGTGATCTGCCTGCCTCAGCCTCCCAAAGTGCTGGGATTACAGGTGTGAGCCACCACACCTGGTCTTTTCAAAACTTTCTAAACATCATAGCAATATGTACTGAACTCATGAGGGGCTTTTCAGATTTTTGCCTAGAATGAATAAATTCAGATTGCTCTACAGGTATATGGAGTGCTACACTGCATAAGGCACTATGCTGATTGAGGGATGGGGTAAAGTCAGATTTTGTTGGATAGAGTGGAATTATGCAACAAAGTGGATTTAGAAGACGTTAGGCCCCTGTCCTGACAGCACGCATCGTCTAGTTGGACCTTGGAATGTTGGCTAACAGAAGTGAGCACAAGTTAGGTGCTCAGTGAAGTCGCTTGCTTTGTCTGCTTAGCAGAGCTGGAGGCTATGAAGTCTGGGTGTTTGAAGATGAGGGCTTTTAGGAGGGGGCATAGATACTGGGTTGGATTTGATATTGTTGTTAGTTGTCAGCCAGCAATGGAAAGCGATTCTGACTCAAAGAACTTTTTGGAAGCCCATTGCATAACTAAAAAAGAAATGGGCAGGCTGGTGTATTGTTGGCAAAGCACACTCTGCCATGCCACAGGAACTCAACCCAAGTTGTACCACAAAAGCTGCCACCGTTGCTCCCATACTGATGCTGGCTATCACTACTGAATGCCTTCTCTGGGATTGAATCCTAAACCATCCCTGTGTCCTTTCCACCCCCTCAAGTTTCCAAGTCCCAGGTAGGACTGTGTGATCAAGGTGGGCCACACATTTGAACAGTGGGAGGAAAATTGTGTTGGACTCCTTCGGCTTCTGTAGAAGACTTGGGGCTCTGCCTTCCATCAACAATCACGCAGTGGGGATCTTCCCCACATAGAGTAGGGGTTTCAGAGCTAAGCGCTAGGCATATCACTCTTACCTTGGACTGCTTCCTCTTCCTTGTTCTCAGTCACAAGGCCTTGGCTCTCCTTACAAATGCCATGTGCACCTGTTGCTCCCGCTTTCCTATTCCCATGGCAACCACACTAGCCCAGGTACTCCTCACTGTCAGGTGCCTCAGAATCTCTCGTACAGACTTGCTCTTCTCAGTGGCTCCCGTCCCCACGTCTTCCTACACAGTGCTGCCGCAGCAATTCTTGTTAAGCAAAACAACACGGTGGCTCAAATCTGATATCTTCCTGTTGGAAGACAAAGGCTACCTGCTTACCTTGGCCCCGCTTTCCACAGTTGACATCTGGCTTCTGTTTCCAGCCTTATCTGCCACTCCAGAAACTCTTCTCTCCACGTAAGCAGGTCCCCAACACCCTGTACCTTACCACCTCCACGATTGCTTTTCGATGGTTCTGTTTTCCAGAAGGCTTGCCCTTCTGCTCTCTGCGCAACAAAATCTGTTCCACTCAGGTTCTGCTGACCTCCCCAGAGAAAGGTGACAGCTTTCTGTGAGCTCCCATGGCCCCAGTGTGCATTACTCAGTAAGCCCTTTCATGTCCCATGCCTGTCCACTTAGATGGATGAAGCCACTGGACAGCTATTTCTCTTATAGCTTAACACAGTGCTGGATGAACGGGGGCTCACTAGATATTTGAAACTTTTTTTTTTCATAAGAGAGCAGAGGGAAAAAAAACTAGAAACAGGAAAAGTGAAGTGCATAAATCATAAATTGAGTGTTGACAAGCTGAGAACTTGAGGACTCAGGCAAGTTGGAGTGAGGGAGGAGGGGGACAAGTGCCTCTGGAAAGGCAGTGTGGTGAAGTTTGTGCTCTGTTTGTGTTACAGACCAAATGGAATTGCTTTGGTTGTATGCTTCCCAGGTGTGCTGAGTGCCCACCTGGTTTTAAAGGCTGCTCTGGCGGTGGCCCAGAAGCAAATGTAGCATCGTTTGCCAGAGACTCAAGAATGTGTCTGTATAAATAAAAGTGAAAGTGGCATGTGCTTGAGCAAAATTGGCCTAATGGGATATGGATTTACCCGACACACACTGATAGCAAATAGATTGTCCTTACAGCCTGCACCAATATAGAACTGTGATATGTACCATTCTGTTTGCAGAAAGAGCAACCAGAAATGTGCAGCAGTCAGTAATGTACCCCCTGGGTTTGCTGTTGATTGATGACTTCTCAAGGGCAGCCTCTCCACAGGGCTCAGGGAATTCACCATGAAAGTCAGCCTGGGCCTCCTGCCCACTTTCCCATTGCCTCATTCCGCTGCTCAGAGAAGTGTTGAAAGGGGCTCTCCAAGATGGGCTGACTGCGGCCCTCACAGGACCCCGCAGGCCATATTCACAGCAAAGTTCACATGCAGAAGAATGAGAAGGGAAAGTTGGGAAGGGTCAGAGCACATGCAGCACTCAGTTGAGTAGTTTGGTGGAAAGAAGTGGCCTGTTCCTTCAGAGAACTTGAGGAGATTTGGTGATAGAAGGGCATGACCTGTGAAAATGGCTGCAGTCCGGCAGGGTCAACGTGATGGACTCACAGGGAGAGGCTGTTCTCAGGATCATCTCCCACAGCACAGCCTGGCTCATGTCTCTTCCCTCCTCTCCCCTCCCCTCTCCTGACGGAGTCTTGCCCTGTCGCCCAAGCTGGAGTGCAGTGGTGCAATCTCAGCTCACTGCAACCTCCGCCTCCTGGGTTCAGGCAATTCTCCTGCCTCAGCCTCCCGAGTAGCTGGGATTACAGGTGCCCGCCACCACTCCCAGCTAATTTTTGTATTTTTAATAGAGATGGGGTTTCACCACATTGGCCAGTCTGGTCTCCTGACCTCAGGCAATCTGTCCGCCTCAGCCTCTGAAAGTGCTGGGATTACAGGCATGAGCCACCACGCCCAGCCTGGCTCATGTCTTTCTGCTTGGGGTCTCCCCCAGTGCCCCGCTCTTCCCACATCATGGGCCACTCTTATTTGCCCACTCATTGATCCCCCTGCAAATACTCGCTTGAACTGCAGGGTTTTTTTTAAAATGAGCAGCCAGGCTTCCCAACTATGCGGTGAGCTCCTGAGGACCGCGGCTGGTCTGTTCTTTGTATGCTGGAGGGCTCTTTGCACTGTGCCAGGCAGCATATAGGAGGCCTCCTGGAGAGGCTGGGGCTCCATGGCCACAATCCTAGCCTCTCTGTTTCCAGGCAAGGGACTTCTAACCTAGGTCTCCATTTGCCCATTTGTAAAATGGATATAAATGTACCCCAGATTAAAGAGGTAATGTGTAATGCCCCTAGGCATAGTAGGCACCCAAACACTGTCCTGATCCCTTCCACACCGTGCAGCCCATACACATTGTTGCATAGGGTTGGCACACATTAGGTGTTCCATAGTGCATGTCTGTTGACTAGTGGTAATGAGAGTTGTTGTGATATCAGTTTTTGAAGGTCTCTTTTAGAGCTGATTTTAGCCAGCCAGCACTCAGTAGCAGAATCACTGGGGGTGGGTTGGGGGTAGAGAGTGATTAAGGAAACAGGTTGTTTAATAAAGGAAGATTGAGGAAACGGATTACTTTGAGCAATGAACACCTGGTTAATGCCAGGTAGCGACATCTTAAGGGAAAGGAAGTTGAGTCCAATAAAGGAGCCAATAAAAATCAATAGGATAAACTTGAGATAGAGGGAAACTAGATGGAATGCTCTGGGGAGTAGTGTCATTTAGTTAACACTGAAGAATCTCTTAAGATGAGGCATCCTTGCAGGGTGTGAAGGAAGGTGGCCTCGGGCAAGTTACTTAGCTTACCTGAAATGTGGTTCTCTTCACTCTAGGATGAGGGTTAGTGATACATTTCCTGGAGTGGACGTGAGGATGGGTTAACGGTGCATGTGAAACATTCTCCATGATGCCTGGCACACACAGTAGTTCCCTTCCACTTCCTCTAAAGTAGAAAAAAGTTGTGTGTTTTGCCTTTTGTGTTTTCATTTGTTTGTTTGCTTGCAATGGAGTCTTACCATGTTGCCCAAACTGGAGTGCAATGGTGTGATCTTGGCTCACTGCAACCTCCGCCTCCTGGGTTCAAGTGATTCTCCTGCCCTAGCCTCCCGAGTAGCTGGGATTATGGGTGCCCACCACTACGTCTGGCTAATTTTTGTATTTCTAGTAGAGACAGGGTTTTGCCATGTTGGCCAGGCTGGTTGCAAACTCCTGACCTCACGTGATCCATCTGTCTCAGCCTCCCAAAGTGCTGGGATTACAGGCGTGAGCCCCTGTGCCCGCCTGTTTTGTTTGTTTTGAGTGAGCACATAAATGTCATCAATGATTCCGTCTCTACCTGGGTAAACTTCAGAACTAAAGCGTTAGTTTTGAGGGTTTGGCCACATGGTAGGGAGAATGAAAAGGCACACAGGTGTCTCTTGAGAAAGGAAGTAAGTTTTTTTCAGGCGGAGTGGGGTGGATGAGGCACGTGTTTGCAGACTGCTCTCCATTTTGTTTTCTCACCTCTGGCCACTATCAGTTGTGGATGTGCCCTTTCAGAACACACACAGCTATGATAACAGTACCTCTCCATCCACAGTGAGTTATATGGACTTAAGGGAGTTTCGGTGGGGGAAGAAAGTGGGACTTTTTCATTAAAACAAGACTCTGCTATACAATGAGGGGAGGTCTAACTGTGTCTCCACACCCTGATATCATCTGGCTGGTCCCTGGATGATGGGGATATATGGTACAGCCACCCAAGGCATGGCAACCATGTGGTGATTTAAAAAGGAATAACTGTTAGGATACCAGGAAGTGCTCAATTAATTCTTCTTCAATTTGGTTAGAGGGAAAAAATGCTTTTCTGAGTTTATGCAAAATGATCATGTTTTATTCATTTGGTAGAAGTCACTCTAATGGCATGCAGGGTAGATGATGTCAGCTTTTCCATCTCAGCTGAATCAAATTGTACTGAGCCCTTATTCTCTGTTAGGGGCAGGGGAAATCCAGTGGAAAAGGACACGGTCTCAATCTAAGTGTATTAGGAAAGCAGGAGTCGGCTCAGTGAGGTGCGATCCACGCAGGTGTAGAGGAAGTGCTGTAGGGCCGCAGGGGGTGGGACTGTGATAGAGAAGGGTAGAGAATGCAGGCAAGGGGCTCCCAGAGGAGTTGGTGTCTGGGCTGTGGCTGAAGTTCACCATGTGACACTGTCCATGAGGAAGGCCTCAGATGGAGGAGGGCACTTCAGGTAGAGCATGGGCACTGCACAATGGTTGTTCTGGATGCGCAGGAGTGGGGTGGTCATCCACAAATGAGTGTTGCTAACCTAGATGTTGCCCCTTTAAGGTATAAGCATATCTGGGTCTTTGTCCTTCAACCTGGCTGTGTTGCCTAGTCCAAGTCAGTTAACCTCGCTCTTTGTAGGTTGATTAAATGGCCGGTTATCCCTGCCATGCCTAGAGTGGTCTGTGTAGGATCTAAGGGAAGAAATTTGAAAGACATGGGCTCTTTGCTAAATTTTAGAGGTTGGGGTCTTGCTTTGCTGCCCAGTCTGGCCTCGGACTCTGGATCTCAGGCATCCTTCCACCTCCTGACAAGCAGAGCCTACGTGCTCGTGCCATTGTACCTACATGAAAGTCATGGACTTTACGTGGCTGTGGCTAGGAGGGAGTTAAAAGAGTTTTTGCTCCATTCCGTCTCCTTGGAAATCCTGTTCCCCAAGGATGTTACGACCACCCACATGCCTGTTGCCGGTCCTTCCCACTTTTGCTTGTTTTCTGAACTTCTCTTTTCTGGCTTTTATATACTAGGTTTACATATTCAAATCAAGCAACTGGTTTTTCTGGGAAATGTGCGTAAATACCTACAAGACAAAAGGCAATTTTGAGTCACTATACCTCTTATCAAAGTAGCACAGTGCACATATACTTTTATTAGAGTAGGTTGCAGAGAAAACATATGCAGTTGGCAAATAATCCTGAGACCGAATGTGACTGAGTCTCAGGAGTCACCCAACAGTGACTTATATGTGCACTAGAGCTTCATGTGTAGCCTTTGAAGCAAGGACATACAAGAAAATGACTGCCAGGGCACCATGTCTCAGCCTGTAATCTCAATGCTTTGGGAGGCTGAGATGGGAGGATTGCTTGAGGCCAGAAGTTCAAGGCCAGCCTGGGGAACATAGCGAGACCCCATCTCAATAAAAAATTAAGAAATTAGCGGAATGTTACGCCTGTAGTCCTAGCTACTTGGGAGGCTGAGGTGAAAGGGTCCCTTGAGCCCATGAGTGTGAGGCTGCAGTGAGCCGTGAGCATGCCACAGCACTCCAGCATAGGTGACAGAACAAGACCTTACCTCTTAAAAAAAGAAAATTACTATTAATAACTGCATTGGTAGTATTAAATATAATTTGAAATATCTAAAACTGTATTACACATGTACTCAAATTATCTAGAAAACTTCACTCTTTCGTTCAGTAAGTATAGGCATGAATATATTTCATTCATCAGTCCATCTCTTAGCCCATCCATTCATGTAAGCTTGGCCAGCATTCCCAGACCGTATCTCCTGGAAGGTGATGTAATATCTGTAGACCTGCAGACACTGGTCTTCCTCAGGACACAGCCTGGTGGTCACTGTGAGAGGCAGCATCATTGCTAACTTGGAAATCAGGGCCCCTTTTTGGTCAGGTTGCCAATCTTGTTTTGTGCTGATAGGCATATATCATCTTTATTTTTTGTTTTTATTTTTAAAATTTGAAGAAGGTTTATATAGGTCAAAGGGATGAAAGAATAGTTAGTGTTACAGAACAGAATGCAATTGAGTATCTTCAGTGGGGTAAAAGGCACGTTGCCCATGATAATTGCCAGATGTTTACAGGGGCAAGCGGAGATGGTGCCCCATTTTTTATGGCTACATTTCAGTGGCTTTCATGACAGAGATGATTTGTTTTCTGCCTTGGTTGCAGCCCAGCTGAAGTAAGAGGAGTCAAGGTCAGTGTGGGGGGTACTGAGATGGAGAAAACAGCAATATGGTTTATGATTTGAGAGAAATGTTCTCTTAGCCACTCACATATCTTTCCGTGGTTCTTCCTGAAACTTCATCACAAGAAATTAAATTATTTGAATTAAGAAGTGGCTTTTAATAATCACTGCAGACCAGAGCATGATGAGACACCTGGATAAACTGCTGGTAGGATACCGATTTGCCCAATCTTTGATGTGATTTGGGTGATCTCTATGACAGTCATTTCAGAAGTATATACCTCTTCTTGCCCAGCAGTTTTATCTCAATCAATAAGGACTCAGCTGGGCAAGTGCACACTAGGCACAGGCATGGTTCCCTCGTGATAGAGATGACTAGTGGTAGTCTAATTCCCAAAAACAGAAAGCAAGGATGAAGCCACGTGGCTTTTATTGACCTAGTCTCTAAAATCACACCTCATCACTTCACCTTATTTATTCATTAGAGGCGAGTTATTAAGTCCAGCCCACACTAGAAGGGAGGGAAATTAAGCTTCACTTCTCGAAGGAGGAATAAGAGAGAATTTGTGAGCATAGTTTAAAACAGCCACAAACACATGAAATTATGTTCAGTCTGCACATGTTAGTGTGATTAGGATCTACCTGCTGGAAGCTGTCTGTCTTCTCAGTGGGTAACAGAGAGCAGCAGCAATGGGCAGGGCATTTGACTTTAACACTAGGAGGTACTTGGATAACACTTAGGGAACAGAAAGCTTCTCAAAGAGGACTGGGTGGTTGGAGTCGGGAAGCTTGGTCCCACCACACGTTGCTGGAGGACTCTGAGTAAGTCAGATGTCCCCTGGGCTTTCCTATCTGGTTATGCTGAGAATCTAATAAACCAGTGCAATTGAAAGCACTATATAAAACATGAAGCTGGCTGTTACTATCATTACCACTACTGTAACTGTTGGAAGAGAGCACCAGTGTGGGAGATGGAGAGGGGTGGGACACAGAAATAGATGGAGGAGTAGAGAGAGGGATTTGAATACTATTGTAACCAGATCAGGGTTTCCTAGGGTGGCTCTGAGGCAGGAGTGGAGAAGGCCTGCCTTGGCTGAAGTCGCATGAGGCCATGCCGTGATGATCACAGGGACTTCTGTGAAGGACCCCTGTCTTGGGTCTACCAGAACTCTAAGGCCTGGTGCATGACAAAGGCATCAATCAGGGTGGAATGTTTCAAGAAGAAAGCAGCCCCCAATCTTCTTAGCTAGGCCGCACACCCGACTCATTGTTTCAGGACTTACGTATTCATTCCTGGCTTTGTGCCAAGCCCTGGGCTAGGGGCTGGGGAGATGGTCCAATAGACCACAGTGCCTTCTCTTTAGGATCCAACTCCTGCAGGACAGGAAGACTGCAGCCGTTTTGAGTGAAAGGAGACTGAGCTTTGGCTGGTGGCTTCATTCCCTAAGCCTGGATTTGACCTTCAGGAAACGTTTTCTCAGAAGGCCTTATTCTCTCAGAGGTCACATAGCTCTGCAGACTTTGGCTTTGGAAATTAAACTTTTTTCCCCTTTTGATATTTATAGGCTTCTACAGTGTTGGGCAAAGATAAAGCCAGGCCATTGCATTCAGATGATTAGAATTGCCACTCCTCCTTCCTTCCGAGTCTTTTTTAATTTTTCTTTTTTTTTAGATAGAGTCTCACTCTGTTGCCCAGGCTGGAGTGCAGTGGCACAATCATGGCTCACTGCAGCCTCAATCTCCCCAGGCTCAGAAGATCTTTCCACCTCAGCCTCCCAAGTGACTGGGACCACAGGCGAGCCCCCCAAACCATGTCTGGCTAATTTTTTTATTTTTTTGTAGAGACGGGGTTTGCCATGTTGCCCAGGCTGGTCTTGAACTCCTGAGCTCATGTAGTCTGCCCGCCTCGGCCTCCCAAAGTGCTGAGATTACAGGCGTGAGCTACTGTGCCTAGCCCCTTCCAAGTTTTAATGGCCAACACCATCGTTCCCGAAGGCCCTGCATTCTCTGTCAGAAGGGGCTGGGCCTGGAGGTAGTGCTGTGCAGAGCATCCCTGCCTGAAGTTCCACTTGCTGTTGACCAGGGCACTGTGGAGAAAAGCCTGACACCACGTGAGGAGAAAGCTGTGTGGCAATTGGGTCTCTTTTCTTTTTTTTTTTTTTTTTTTGCTTCTTTTTTTTTTTTTTTTTATTATACTTTAAGTTCTAGGGTACATGTGCATGACTTTTATATCATGTATAACTCCCCAATGCAATCCCTCCCTCCTCCCCCCTCCCCATGATAGGCCCCAGTGTGTGATGTTCCCCTTCCCGAGTCCAAGTGATCTCATTGTTCAGTTCCCACCTATGAGTGAGAACATGCGGTGTTTGGTTTCTCTTCTTGTGATAGTTTGCTAAGAATGATGGTTTCCAGCTGCATCCATGTCCCTACAAAGGATGCAAACTCATCCTTTTTTATGGCTGCATAGTATTCCATGGTGTATATGTGCCACATTTTCTTAATCCAGTCTGTCACAGATGGACATTTGGGTTGATTCCAAGTCTTTGCTATTGTGAATAGTGCCGCAATAAACATACGTGTGCATGTGTCTTTGTAGTAGAGTAATTTATAATCCTTTGGGTATATACCCAGTAGTGGGATGGCTGGGTCATATGGTACATCTAGTTCTAGATCCTTGAGGAATCGCCATACTGTTTTCCATAATGGTTGAACTAGTTTACAATCCCACCAACAGTGTAAAAGTGTTCCTATTTCTCCACATCCTCTCCAACACCTGTTGTTTCCTGACTTCTTAATGATTGCCATTCTAACTGGTGTGAGATGGTATCTCATTGTAGTTTTGATTTGCATTTCTCTGATGGCGAGTGATGATGAGCATTTTTTCATGTGTCTGTTGGCTGTATGGATGTCTTCTTTTGAGAAATGTCTGTTCATATCCTTTCCCCACTTTTTGATGGGGTTGTTTGTTTTTTTCTTGTATATTTGTTTGAGTTCTTTGTAGATTCTGGATATTAGCCCTTTGTCAGATGAGTAGGTTGCAAAAATTTTTCCCATTCTGTAGGTTGCCTGTTCACTCTGATGGTAGTTTCTTTAGCTGTGCAAAAGCTCTTTAGTTTAATTAGATCCCATGTGTCAATTTTGCTTTTGCTGCCGTTGCTTTTGGTGTTTTAGACATGAAGTCCTTGCCCATGCCTATGTCCTGAATGGTACTACCTAGATTTTCTTCTAGGGTTTTTATGGTATTAGGTCTAACATTTAAGTCTCTAATCCATCTTGAATTAATTTTCGTATAAGGGGTAAGGAAAGGATCCAGTTTCAGCTTTCTACTTATGGCTAGCCATTTTCCCAGCACCATTATTAAATAGGGAATCCTTTCCCCATTTCTTGTTTCTCTCAGGTTTGTCAAAGATCAGATGGCTGTAGATGTGTGGTATTATTTCTGAGGACTCTGTTCTGTTCCATTGGTCTATATCTCTGTTGTGGTACCAGTACCATGCTGTTTTGGTTAGTGTAGCCTTGTAGTATAGTTTGAAGTCAGGTAGCGTGACGCCTCCAGCTTTGTCCTTTTGACTTAGGATTGTCTTGGCAATGCGGGTTCTTTTTTGGTTCCATATGAACTTTAAAGCAGTTTTTTCCAATTCTGTGAAGAAAGTCATTGGTAGCTTGATGGGGATGGCATTGAATCTATAAATCACCTTGGGCAGTATGGCCATTTTCACGATATTGATTCTTCCTATCCATGAGCATGGTATGTTCTTCCATTTGTTTGTGTCCTCTTTGATTTCACTGAGCAGTGGTTTGTAGTTCTCCTTGAAGAGGTCCTTGACATCCCTTGTAAGCTGGATTCCTAGGTATTTTATTCTCTTTGAAGCAATTGTGAATGGAAGTTCATTCCTGATTTGGCTCTCTGCTTGTCTGTTACTGGTGTATAAGAATGCTTGTGATTTTTGCACATTAATTTTGTATCCTGAGACTTTGCTGAAGTTGCTTATCAGCTTAAGGAGATTTTGGGCTGAGATGATGGGGTTTTCTAAATATACAATCATGTCATCTGCAAACAGGGACAATTTGACTTCTTCTTTTCCTAACTGGATACCCTTGATTTCTTTCTCTTGCCTGATTGCCCTAGCCAGAACTTCCAACACTATGTTGAATAGGAGTGGTGAGAGAGGGCATCCCTGTCTTGTGCCAGTTTTCAAAGGGAATTTTTCCAGTTTTTGCCCATTCAGTATGATATTAGCTGTGGGTTTGTCATAAATAGCTCTTATTATTTTGAGGTACGTTCCATCAATACCAAATTTATTGAGCGTTTTTAGCATAAAGGGCTGTTGAATTTTGTCAAAAGCCTTTTCTGCATCTATTGAGATAATCATGTGGTTCTTGTCTTTGGTTCTGTTTATATGCTGGATTACGTTTATTGATTTGCGAATGTTGAACCAGCCTTGCATCCCAGGGATGAAGCCCACTTGATCATGGTGGATAAGCTTTTTGATGTGCTGCTGAATCCGGTTTGCCAGTATTTTATTGAGGATTTTTGCATCGATGTTCATCAGGGATATTGGTCTAAAATTCTCTTTTTTTGTTGTGTCTCTGCCAGGCTTTGGTATCAGGATGATGTTGGCCTCATAAAAAGAGTTAGGGAGGATTCCCTCTTTTTCTATTGATTGAAATAGTTTCAGAAGGAATGGTACCAGCTCCTCCTTGTACCTCTGGTAGAATTCAGCTGTGAATCCATCTGGTCCTGGACTTTTTTTGGTGGGTAGGCTATTAATTGTTGCCTCAATTTCAGAGCCTGCTATTGGTCTATTCAGGGATTCAACTTCTTCCTGGTTTAGTCTTGGGAGAGTGTAAGTGTCCAGGAAATTATCCATTTCTTCTAGATTTTCTAGTTGATTTGCGTAGAGGCATTTATAGTATTCTCTGATGGTTGTTTGTATTTCTGTGGGGTCGGTGGTGATATCCCCTTTATCATTTTTTATTGCGTCTATTTGATTCTCTCTCTTTTCTTCTTTATTAGTCTAGCTAGCGGTCTGTCAATTTTGTTGATCTTTTCAAAAAACCAACTCCTGGATTCATTGATTTTTTGGAGGGTTTTTTGTGTCTCTATCTCCTTCAGTTCTGCTCTGATCTTAGTTATTTCTTGCCTTCTGCTAGCTTTTGAATGTGTTTGCTCTTGCCTCTCTAGTTCTTTTAATTGTGATGTTAGAGTGTCAATTTTAGATCTCTCCTGCTTTCTCTTGTGGGCATTTAGTGCTATAAATTTCCCTCTACACACTGCTTTAAATGTGTCCCAGAGATTCTGGTATGTTGTATCTTTGTTCTCATTGGTTTCAAAGAACATCTTTATTTCTGCTTTCATTTCATTATGTACCCAGTAGTCATTCAGGAGCAGGTTGTTCAGTTTCCATGTAGTTGAGCGGTTTTGATTGAGTTTCTTAGTCCTGAGTTCTAGTTTGATTGCACTGTGGTCTGAGAGACAGTTTGTTATAATTTCAGTTCTTGTACATTTGCTGAGGAGTGCTTTACTTCCAATTATGTGGTCAATTTTGGAATAAGTGCGATGTGGTGCTGAGAAGAATGTATATTCTGTTGATTTGGGGTGGAGAGTTCTATAGATGTCTATTAGGTCCGCTTGGTGCAGAGATGAGTTCAATTCCTGGATATCCTTGTTAACTTTCTGTCTCGTTGATCTGTCTAATGTTGACAGTGGAGTGTTGAAGTCTCCCATTATTATTGTATGGGAGTCTAAGTCTCTTTGTAGGTCTCTAAGGACTTGCTTTATGAATCTGGGTGCTCCTGTATTGGGTGCATATATATTTAGGAGAGTTAGCTCTTCCTGTTGAATTGATCCCTTTACCATTATGTAATGGCCTTCTTTGTCTCTTTTGATCTTTGATGGTTTAAAGTCTGTTTTATCAGAGACTAGGATTGCAACCCCTGCTTTTTTTTGTTCTCCATTTGCTTGGTAGATCTTCCTCCATCCCTTTATTTTGAGCCTATGTATGTCTCTGCATGTGAGATGGGTCTCCTGAATACAGCAGACTGATGGGTCTTGACTCTTGATCCAGTTTGCCAGTCTGTGTCTTTTAATTGGAGCATTTAGTCCATTGACATTTAAGGTTAATATTGTTATGTGTGAACTTGATCCTGTCATTATGATATTAACTGGTTATTTTGCTCGTTAGTTGATGCAGTTTCTTCCTAGCCTCGATGGTCTTTACATTTTGGCATGTTTTTGCAATGGCTGGTACCGGTTGTTCCTTTCCATGTTTAGGGCTTCCTTCAGGGTCTCTTGTAAGGCCGGCCTGGTGGTGACAAAATCTCTAAGCATTTGCTTATCTGTAAAGGATTTTATTTCTCCTTCACTGATGAAGCTTAGTTTGGCTGGATATGAAATTCTCGGTTGAAAATTCTTTTCTTTAAGAACGTTGAATATTGGCCCCCACTCTCTTCTGGCTTGTAGAGTTTCTGCCGAGAGGTCTGCTGTTATTCTGATGGGCTTCCCTTTGTGGGTAACCCGACCTTTCTCTCTGGCTGCCCTTAAGATTTTTTCCTTCATTTCAACTTTGGTGAATCTGGCAATTATGTGTCTTGGAGTTGCTCTTCTGGAGGAGTATCTTTGTGGCGTTCTCTGTATTTCCTGAATTTGAATGTTGGCCTGCCCTACTAGGTTGGGGAAGTTCTCCTGGATGATATCCTGAAGAGTGTTTTCCAACTTGGTTCCATTTTCCCCCTCACTTTCAGGCACCCCAATCAGACGTAGATTTGGTCTTTTTACATAATCCCATACTTCTTGCAGGCTTTGTTCATTTCTTTTTCTTCTTTTTTCTTTTGGTTTCTCTTCTCGCTTCATTTCATTCATTTGATCCTCAATCGCTGATACTCTTTCCTCCAGTTGATCGAGTCGGTTACTGAAGCTTGTGCATTTGTCACGTATTTCTCGTGTCATGGTTTTCATCTCTGTCATTTCGTTTATGATCTTCTCTGCATTAATTAGTCTAGCTGTCAATTCTTCCACTTTTTTTCAAGATTTTTAGTTTCTTTGCGCTGGGTACGTAATTCCTCCTTTAGCTCTGAGAGGTTTGATGGACTGAAGCCTTCTTCTCTCATCTCGTCAAAGTCATTCTCTGACCAGCTTTGATCCGTTGCTGGCGATGGGCTGCGCTCCTTTGCAGGGGGAGATGCGCTCTTATTTTTTGAATTTCCAGCTTTTCTGCCCTGCTTCTTCCCCATCTTTGTGGTTTTATCTGTCTCTGGACTTTGATGATGGTGACGTACTGATGGGGTTTTGGTATAGGTGTCCTTCCTGTTTGATAGTTTTCCGTCTGACAGTCAGAAGGACTGTCTGTTGGTCTGTTAGAGATTGCTTGAGGTCCACTCCAGACCCTGTTTGCCTGGGTATCAGCAGCAGAGGTTGCTGAAGATAGAATATTGCTGAACAGCGAGTGTACCTGTCTGATTCTTTCTTTGGAAGTTTCCTCTCAGGGGTGACGCCACCCTGTGAGGTGTGGGGTATCAGACTGCCCCTAGTGGGGGATGTCTCCCAGCTAGGCTACTCAGGGGTCAGGGACCCACCTGAGCAGGCAGTCTGTCCGTTCTCAGATCTCAACCTCCGCGTTAGGAGATCCACGGCTCTCCCCAAAGCTGTCAGACAGAGTCGTTCGGGTCTGCAGCGGCCCCGCTCTCGCTGTCCGCAGCGGTAGAGTCTACAGAGACAGGCAGGCTTCCTTGAGCTGCTGTGAGCTCCACCCAGTTCGAGCTTCCCAGCGGCTTTGTTTACCTACTTAAGCCTCAGCAATGGCGGGCGCCCCTCCCCCAGCCTCGCTGCTGCCTTGCGGATAGATCGCCGCAGACGGCTGTGTTAGCAGTGAGGGAGGCTCCGTGGGCGTGGGACCCTCCCGGCCAGGTGTGGGATATATTCTCCTGGTGTGCCTGTTTCCTTAAAGCGCAGTATTGGGGTGGGAGTTACCCGATTTTCCAGGTGGTGTGTGTCTCAGTTCCCCTGGCTAGGAAAAGGGATTTCCTTCCCCCTTGCGCTTCCAGGTGAGGCGATGCCTCGCCCTGCTTCAGCTCACGCTGGTCAGGCTGCAGCAGCTGACCAGCACCGATTGTCCGGCACTCCCTAGAGAGATGACCCCAGTACCTCAGTTGAAAATGCAGAAATCACCGGTCTTCTGTGTCGCTCGCACTGGGAGTTGGAGACTGGAGCTGTTCCTATTCGGCCATCTTGCTCCGCTCTTCTCTGGGTCTCTTTTCATTTCTTGGTTATATTTCAAGCGTGAAGAGGCTCTAAATATCCAGAAATAAATCTTTCTTCTACTAGCCCAGGCTCAACTATGAAAGGTAAGTTACTTTTACTTAGCTGTTTGTGACCTCTGACTATATATTACACAGTAAACCAAGTCAGTTCAGTGTCTTCCTAGATCAGCTAATCTATAACAGATTTAAGTGGGAACTATTGCTTTGGATAAAATGCAGTTGGAAAAAACTGAGAAAATAAAAAGCATTGATGAAGATGTGGGGAAATGGAAGCTGTTGTTTGTTGCTAGTGCACATGTAACATGGTACATCTTCTCAGAAAATCGAATTACCATATGATCCAGCAATTCCACCACTAGGTCTACATCCCGAAGAACTAGAAGCAGGAACTGATCAGATGGATATTTATACACCAGTGTTTATAACAGCATTATTCACAATAGCCAAAAGGTGGAAACAACTCGAATGTCCATCAATAGGTGAATGGATAAACAAAATGTGGTCTATCCATGCAGTGGAATATTATTCGCCCCCAAAAGGAGGGGAATGCTGATACATGCTACACCATGGACAAACTTTGAAGACATTATGCTGTGTAAAATAAGCCAGTCACAAAAGCACATGTATTCTATGATTCCACTTACATGAGGTCCTAGAACAGTCAAGTTCATAGAGGTAGAAAGTAGAATCATGGTTGCCAGGGACTAGGGGGAGGAGAGAATAGAAGATTATTGTTCAATGGTAGAGATTTTCAGTTTGGAAAGATGAAAAAGTTCTGGAGATGGATAGTGGTGGTGGTTTCACAACAATGTGAATGTACTTAATGCTAATGAATTATATACTTACAATTTACCATTTTAACCCTGTTTGTGTAATTTACCCCTGTAAAACAAAATCTTTTAAAAATATAATTGATTGCTAAATTTATGCTGCAAGGCATACGATTTTGGGATATAGGATTGAACCAGACAGAGGGCCTGACTGCAAGGAGATCTGGATTGCTTTCTGCTGAGGAGAGATGAACAATACACACTTAACAAATGAGTAGGACAATACAGGTACTATAAGGACTTTGGGAAAGAAATTGGGTAATTAACATGGTACAGAACCATGCCTCTCATGTGTGGGATGCAGACGCGTTACCTGGGGTGGCTAGGGAAAGATTCTGATGAATTGACATTTGGGCTAAGTCCTGATGAGCAGAAATGATGTGATATCATAAACTCTACTGTGTATACGGATGTTCAGAATCCATTTTACTCGAAATCTCATTGAGATTTGAGTTGCAGAAAAATTGCTACAAAATCCAGAACTTAGTACAAATTGTGCTTACAGAACCGTCTGTTTTGAGTATTCCTAATCGGTCGCTTGAGGATTGAGCTGGGGACAAGCAAGGCATTAGTGTTTCAGAATGTTAAAATGTTTCGTACCCAAGGCCAAATGCTCAGACCTGGTAATGTTTTCATCTAGGTAAGGTATTAGCCTGTTCACATATTTCTCATGTAATATTTTTAGGAACTCGATCCAATAAAGTTTGCCCTGGGCCTTCTTGGAAAGACTTGTACCTTTTAGAAAAGAACTGATTTACCAAAATCAACGTATGGCTGATAGATTTTTAACTTGTTATCATTTAGAAGATCAGTCTATTTCTTTCACCTTGGAAACTAAGGCTATTTAAAGCTCTGAGTGTAGAGTTTGAAGGATTTTTTTATAATTCACTTGAGATGGGAAGAAATATGCTGCTGGGACGATGAAGTGTGTGCACAGTTGATTTGTACATGTGTTTACATTTCCCATTATGTATCTTAGAGACTCTCCTGTTGTTGCTCAAGTTGTTCTTTTTAAGTCAGTCTTGGGGTAGAAGATTAAAGTTCCCTGAAGAACATGGAAATGCAGTTGAATTCTTGGAAGTCTGTATCGTACTGGCCTTGGTTTGTGATGAAGCTCACATACAATGTCTGTAAAATCCTGAAGTCCAGCCAGGTGCATTAAAAGAGTATGGTGACTTCAGAGTTTAAGAGTAGGTCATTTTGCAATAACTTTTTATAAGAGTACATGGCCATCTTTGCCTTAGGATAGTGAAGTGGTATTTTCTAGGACAGAAGAACTGAAATCATCTGAATTTCTAGTTTGGAGATCCCATAGTCCTTGGGAATTTTAACTTACAAAGTAGGAAACTATTTCACCCTGATGAAAATCTCCAGTGCTCTCAGGTCTTTCCCACTTCCACTTGGGCTGGAACTGGAGTGTTTGCCCTGGTATGGTGATGATTAGGAGGTGTAGCAATGTGGGCCCAGAAGGTGACTTCGGGATTCATCTCTCATCTCTCATAGTGCATGAGAGAAGCCAGCTCGTGGCTCTCTTAGAAAACATCCATTGTTCCTGAAACCTGCAGTAATTGGAACATGAGTATAATACATACAATAAACAGAATTCTGCCTATAAGCTCTTACCAAAAGCCTGCAGATGCCCAGCCTGTCTTGCACTAAGGGGCTCTGGTCCCACAGGAGGGTAGTGCCCACGGGTGGCTTTAAGTCTGCCTGAGGAGCTAAGGTAGAAATGAAGTAATCAGAAAATACTAGCAAAAGTCAAATCAGGATATTTCAATTAACATCCTGAGGACATGGGATGTGTAAAAAGCTGTGCTGGGAAAAGCCAGAAACAAGGAAGTGGCTGGAATGGGCAGGAGAGGCCAGGAGGGTCAGGGAAGTTCCTGGAGCTGGAACTTGGGTAAGGTCTTCAAGAAATACTGTGACTGCACTGGTCTGGGAGCTTGGTTAGGAAGACTTCTGAGGAACCCAGACCTAAAGTAGGGGGTAGAAAGAAACAGTAACTCAAGGGTTAGTTATGTTTCAAAAACATTTACATTTCTGATATCCAAAGTGTTCTCTGTAGGATTAATAGGTATTAGAAGGGAACTGGAGTTCAGTGGGCTCTGTGGCCAAATAAGTTTGGATAGTGCTTGAGTCAGCACTGGGAGTTTCTGGACTGCAAGACTCCTCAGGCCTTTGTATGCTGAAGTACAGTGACTTTCCCAGATGGGCATATATAGCATACAGCTTCCTGCTTATTTGATTATGGAATTATGTGTTTTCCCCCCAGGAGGATCCTACAGAAATATAGTTTAGTTCCAAATAATATAATTGAGTTGAGGAAATGCTAGCCTAAATGATTTCACTTCGGTATGTGTTTTAGTGTGAATCACTATCAATAGTCATGTTTTCAGTGGTCTCAGTGCCCAAGGGAGTTGATTGGAAGGATGTCAGAGGGACTTCTTTAAATAAGTCAGTGAATGAGGAGTCCTCCAAGGGATCCCCGCCTGGCAAGAAATACCCTAGGGCCATCTTGGTTCAGAAGTTATTCCTCCATACACTAACAGGCACATAACACAGGCTTTAAAAAATGCTAATTTTGTGAATATTATGGCTAATCCATAGACAAAGCATCCCCTTTACTTCACTTGAGATACAGGGAAGGATTTTGTGTCAATGGTATGGCGCCCCCATCCCCCTGGGACAGGGTTGCAGCAGCTGGGGCTGTGAGGCAAGATGAGGCCAAAAGACCCGGCAAGATTAGGGTTGCAGATAAGATACAGGACACTGTTAAATTTGAACTTCAGATCAACTCTATGTAACATTTTGGTGTAACTATGTTCCAAATATTGCATGTCACATACTTATAAAGAATTATTTTTTTCTGGAATTGAAACTTAACCAGGCATCTTGTATTTTTATCTTCTGTCTGGTAACCCCATGTAAAAGGTTCAGGGAAGCCTAGACACACAGACCAGAAAGTGACATAGAATCATATCCCCCTCAGTTTGGGAACATTTGTATATGAGAGGCTGTAGCCTGGCAGTTTTTTTTTTTTTTTTTTTTCTTGGCAGAGTCTCGCTGAGCTGCCCAGGCTGGAGTGCAGTGGCATGATCCCGGTTCACTGCAACCTCCCCCTCCTGGGTTCAAGTGATTCTCATGCCTTACCCTTCGGAGTAGCTGGGATTACAGGCACATACCACCACACCCGGCTAGTTTTTGTATTTTTAGTAGAGACGGGGTTTCACCATGTTGGCCAGGCTGGTCTCGAACTCCAGGTCTCAGGTGATCTGCCCGCCTCTGCCTCCCAATATGCTGGGATTAAATCAAGTGCAAGATCCAAAATGTTACCAAAAAAGCTTTTCAGCTTTTTAGATTCTCTTAAAAATGCAAACAAACAAAACAGTTTCTTAGAAGCCAGTTGCATGTAAACCGAGAAGTCTTGAAACCAAAAGAACTCCAAGTTCCCTGCCTGTGCTGAACACTATGGGGGTGGGCACGTGCCCATCCAGGGCAAATCATGGGGAGAAGATGAGGTTTCTTAACAGTACCACCTCTCACTTTTGGTATTTGTAATGGAGGACACAGAATTATATCACATGTGAAAATGAAACAAAGGTTTAAAAAGTCATGTCTCTGTGCTGGCTTTGGATGAGATGAGCCTTTTGAGAAGGCAGAGGCGTGCTTGGTGGGTTGGGCTCTGGGCATTTTTTCCCCTGCCAAGAAGTGAAATGTCTTAGCTCCATGTGCAGTGATGATTACTAGCTGGCCAGGGCTTACTGTAAGTGGGCTGTGCTCGGGGATCTCACTAGGAAGAAAAAGAATCAAACTAATCCCTTTCTGGAAACCGTCTCCCCCGGTTGCCTGGGCCACCTGTCCCAGATGTGCTCTTCTTTCCCAAGACACTTCCTGTCTCCCTGCTGCCCCAGAAGCCTACCTTTTCTCCAGCCCTACCTGGGACATTCTCCTGATGGCAGGGACCCATAAGAGGGGGCTAGATGAACCTATGTGCTGTGAATGTGTTGGTGAGCCCTGAGGGAGGAGTCATGGGAACCTGGGGACCTGGGGTTCCACATGTGAGATCCAGGGCATGGAGCATGGAGCATGGAGAGCCGGTAGCCTTTGTTGACCATTGTACAGACAGTGACGGGGGCTCCACATCACTTCAGCAGGCACGGTGACACACAGGACTCACTGGCTGCTACGGTGTTAATCACACCACTGGTGCTTGCTGTATCCTATGGCAACCGCAGCTCCTTGTTAATTCAGAGTAATGCTGGGTCAGGCAGTAGTACAGGCCACCTCACACTGGCTGGGGCAAACGCTGGCTCTAGAGCATCCTTGATTTATGGCCAAGCCCCAGGAACCTCTTGACTGGCTCTCCAACATAGCCCACCCTAACCCAGTTTTGGAATCTGGTAGTGGGAAAACAGGGAAGCTCCAAAAAAAGTAACTCAGAGGTCAAGGTGAACCCTGAATGAGTCCATTACTTTCCACAATCAATATCCAGCTTCTAAACTTTATACATATTGATGAGCTGATTGCTAGGAGACTAGTGTTGAGAGAGCTGAAATCTATTTTGCTGGGGCCAAATTGGCTGTTGATGGGCCATAGTAGACTATGGCTTTAATAATCAGGTAAAAACACCTGCCATCTAGTAAAACACATCTTAAGCACATTGGAGCCCTGTGAGCTTTCCTGAAAACCGGGCAAAGCAGAGCTTTCACTGGGCTCTGTATATCTTGGCCCTGCAGGTCCTTCCTAAGGGGCTGAGGGCTGGCCAGGGCCCTAGCTGGGGAACCTCTGGTGCTGGGAGGGTGGATGCCAGGTAGTAGAACGCTGCAACTGTGATCTACAAAGATAAGATGTTTACTGAAGGGTAAATGGAGACTGGCCCGTGCTCTTTATAGTCCCTGAACACACGTGTTGACCTGAACTGCTTACTCAACTCTGTACTCACTTACAAATTGGGTGAGATGTGGCTCCCACAGTGGGAATAATTTCCTTGAAGGTCTTTAGTCCAAGAGGTTCCCTGGGAGGAAGGATGTGCCAGTGCAGGGTACGCTGTATGCACCCATGAAGGGCTGGGGTGGGCAGGCTATCTTCAGTGATGATACGCCTTCAGCCCTCCTCCTCTACCCACATGACCCGGGTATGGAGCATGGCTTTGTATCGTGACAGCATGCTGGAATCTAACACGAATTACCCTAACTCACTAGACCCAAATGCAGCGGCTTTCCTGCTCCCCGCAACACTGCCTGACACATTGCTGTAGCTAGGGAGGGAAAGCCACTAGCTGATTGCTAAGGCCTAGGTGAAGAGTCTCAACCACCTGGCCTACTGGGCATCTCCTAGTCATTTGGATCACCATGAGGTGTGCTGGTGCTGAGTCCAGGAGGCTGCACTGCTCACAGGGCATACGCAGCTCTGCTTGGGGCAAGACATTGCCAAGGTGCAGAGAACAGGTTTCTGGAGGCAGGAAGTCGAAGGCAATTGGGTTAATTAAACCCCTGTGGATCTTCTGCTGCAGAATTGCTCTAAGGTACCCTGAAGACTTAAAGTTGTACGTTTACTAAAGCAAAAACAAAACACCCACAGTTAAAACAAGGCAAGTCCTTTCTACCTGTGGTGCTATGTGTGGCTCTAATTCAAGGGCAGGGAAGATGGGGACGAGTTTCTAGTGTCTCATCGAGCACCTTTCCTCTGGTTTTGAGCATCAGCCTGTCTGATGAGATTCCAGGGCCATCCTTTGGTCTTACCTCTGCTGGGTTAGGTTGGGGGAAGCTGTCTCTGCCTTGACAGGGTGATGCTCCCCTCTACTCATGTGCTCTGTATGGGAGGCAGCAGGAGCCAAGGTCTTGATCGGTTGCTGCTGGCCCACCCTCCGTCAGGCAGCAGCTCTGGGCATCAGTGTGCTGGCAGCTTCTGAGGTGCCTGCTGTGCGTGCCCGCCCTGCAGAGGCCTGGGGCCAGCACTGATGGGAACTTCTGTTTGATTCTCAGAACATCTTCAGAGATGCGTCACACCCTGTGCTTGGCTGGGACAGTGTTTCGTGGGCTTCTCCTGCCGCCCTTCTTTAAGGGGCTGCATTGTGAGTGTGGGCCCAGAGAACACAGTAGGAGAGAAATGCAGTGTCTCCCCATAGCCCCCTGCAGGGACCATGCTGGATGGGGACCCAATTGCTCCAAAATCAGGCGTCGGAGGTCAAGTGGTATAGACAGAAAGAAGGCGGTCAGAGGGGACACGGTCCATGTTAAATTTCTGAGGAGCAAAGGTTTTGCTGACATGATCAGGCCAGCGATGGAAAGAAAGCCCGAGAGAAGAGAAAAATGAAGGCTTAACTATCACAGAGCATCTGACTGAGAATAAAAAGATTTTAAGTGGACTGGCAGTTGGCAAAGGAAAAAATAAATCAGCCCCCTATTGAGTGACTTTCAGGAATGAGAGGCAGGCAGATTGGATATTGAGGAAATATCTGAATGCACTGGATTGTGTCTGGGTTCAAAAGCCAAGAACATCTGCGAGGCCTGCATCGCACTTGCTGAATAGCTGTTGGGGTAACACTCCTGTGAACAAAACCAAGACGAGTTTTGTCCCTGCCACAGAGGTAACGATGGACGAAGCACACAGCAGGCCCTGTTCGTCTCTCCATGCAGTGGCACGGCAGGCAGTGAGCATGTGCCCAAGCCTGCTTCCCAGCTTGTATCATTTTCCCAGCGCCAATCATTGTGGTCCCCATTCTATAGACTGCTCTGTCCAAGGAGAAGGAGCATGAGCCCACGTCTGCCGTGGCCACCTCTCCAAGGCCAAGTGGAGCACAGCACCACTGTGCGGCTGTACCACCTGAGGGCGTGACTGAGCCAGTGCCCACCTCTGGGTCTCTGCTGCCTCCTTCTGAAATGGGCGTCATAGCAGTCCCTACTTATAGCCTCACCGTGCCCATCCTCTGAGCTAATAATACTTGCCAAGTGCCGAGAACAGTGTCTGGTATCTGTGTTAAACAAAACGCCTTGTCAAGAATGATCTCCCATGTGCCTCCCAGTTTTCATCTTCTAGGATTCTGTCCGACTTCATCCTTTTCAAATCTCTGAAGTGGGAAGGGCAATTATCACCCCATTTTTGAGATGGGGGAAGCAGAAGACCTTTGAGTCGTTTTCCAGAGTGTAAGTGGCTGGTTAATGGATGGGCAGGGATGGAAGCCAAGACTCTGGGCCCTTGATCACGCCACTGGCCGAGGGGAAGGAATTACATCTGAGTCGTGTGGCTCCTCACTGTGCCTCTGTTTATCCTTTACCTCCTTCAGTTTCCCAGTCTCATCATTGGCCCTATGGGTCTGCTTCTCAGGCACAAGTTGAAGGGAAAGAAAAAGATGATAAAATAACTCCTAGGCACTGGGAAGAAGCAAGTGCTGAAGAGGCAGCTGGGCCCTGGGCCATGCAGAAGAGGACAGCATTGCAGGCCAGCCAATACACAACCTGAAACGGACCGGGAGCAAGGGCGCTAGGGTTTAGAGACTTGAAGACCCAGTCTGCTCCCACGCGCTAAGGAAGTGTGACTGGAAGTGATGCTCTACTCTCTCTCTCGCCCGCTGGACAAAGACTTCGCCAACGGGAAAGGTGCATTGTGTTACGATGCAGATTCTGACTCAGTGGGTGACCATGTGGCCATGGCTTCTGCATTTCACACCAGCTCCCGGTCTTGCCAGCGCTGCTGTTCGTGGCCCTCATCTGAGGGGCAAGGGTCCTGAGGATGCATTGGTATAGCGTGGATGTCTTTGCCATCAAAAGCCATGACTCATTGTGAATGAGTCCTGTGTTCCTTCTCATACTTAGGTTTCTCAACACTAGCCAGATAGGAAAAAGGCTGGAAGAGGCTGATGAGGTCCCACTGGGGCAATGTGGAGGATCTCTCCAGGAGAACGTTGCCACAGTTTCCCTGTGTGAGAAGGATTGTCCTCCAGAGTGGACAAAACCACAGAGATGGGGGCAGGCAGGCTGTACCGTGGGCAGTTTCATACCCCTCTCCTTCCTCTGAGCCCCGCAGTCCTCTGTTCAGGCAGCTTTCTACTTAGCACTCTGATTTCTGTGTCCAATCAATTGGCCACTCTTTGCGCCACACAAAAATGCGTGACTGAGCCTTGACCTTGAAGCCAGCCAGTCACGGAGACTTCTTTCACCATCTGTTTTTGAACTTAGAAAAAGATTGGCAGAGAAAAACACCAGTTTTGCTAAAATAATGTTATTAGTAATGCAACTTCTTTGCATTAAATCCTGCATTTATTAGTAATAGTACCACTTCCTTCCATTTGCAGATTATATTATGTCTTACAAAGCACTTTCACGGTCATTATCTTATTTGATATTCAAAATACCATTATGAGATGAATGAAGATTATTGTCCCCAGGAAACTAAGGCACCAATTGGTTTATGAGTTTGCCAAGTATTATGAGGTGGTGGGCACCAGAAGGGGGATGTGGATGTTCATTTTCTTATTAGAGCTGATAGTAACAATGCAACAGACTTGCCAGTACTGTGCATCATAATCTCCCCCATCCCAAACGTTATGATTCCATTCCAAGGGAAATTCTTAAGGTGTGGCCAGCCTATAGCTAAGCTAGGACTGTTCCTGAAATGATTATTGGTCGTATTGTTCCTAAGGGGCATAGCTGAGAATGCTCTAAAATTTAGAATGTTGTTAAAATAGCAAATAAACAAAGCTAACAAAAATCAGCAAAAATAAAACCTTAGGGAAACAAGCTAGCGAGTGTGTTCTAAATTATTCTTCCTCATCTCCTATCCCCATTCTGTGCTTGGTTTTCCTGGTGAGGCTACCATTTCACAGCGAGGCATTTAGAAAAGCTATCCAGGCAGGAGTCAGTGAGTCAGTGCTTGCTGGACTTGTACTTAGAACGTCCCTTCCAGGTCACCATACCTGTCTCTTTCCTTCAGGCAGGTATTCCAAGCCACTGCCCATGACAAGGTGGGGCAGACACGTGGCCAACAACTTAATTTTCCCCAAACCTTATTTAGGCTCTAGTTGCACATGCTGCTTTGGGTTGCCATGGAGACAGTCTACTGCCTTCTCCCTCAAATAGAACCGGAATCACACTTCTGCTTATGTGCAAGGTAGAAGTGACAGAGTGGCATTTCTGTAAATGGCCCTTTCCAGTAAACTCAGCCCCACCCAAGTGCCCAGGAATGTGTGACCAGGATACCTCAACTCATGCTACAAGGTACTTAATGCAAAATAAGACAGCTAATAACAATGATGTGTAGTTCCGTTTGTAGTTAATGATTCTAAAAATGCCACTGCTAAATTGCTGTTAAAAACATCCCCCATAACTGGAGCCTCACCTTAAGTGTCTCTGAAGGCCATCGCCACTGTGAACTGGTTGTTCTTGAGTCCCAACGGCTGTGTGCAGAGTTCCAGACCAGGAGTAATTGGGAAATGGAAGGAGGAAGTGGGGAGGAATCTAAAGGGTGCTAAGACAGGAAGCCCACCATGAAAGCACTTGCCGCATTCGTGTCCACAATCATGCTTTCTCTAGCCTAGTACTACTTTGGGGGTGTGAGTTGCACGATAGAAAGGATAACCTGGGAGCGCCTTACCTGGGAGTAGGCTAGGGTTGAAATCCTAACTCCTCTGGTTATTAGCTGAGGGTCTTTGGGTGAGTTTCTTAGTATCTCCAAGCCTTGACTACTTCACACTTCCTAAACAAGTTTGTTATGATCATTAAATGAAATGTTATCTGTTGGATAGCCCAGCTCAGTATCTCACAGCTGAGGGGCTCAGTAAACACTAGATTCTTTCCTTAAATACTTCCTACCTGTTGAAGGTAGGTGGGCCCATGGTGAACAGGGAGGAAAGATGGTTCCAAGGGTGGGAGAGAACCTAGCCAAGGTTAGGGGGTTAGAGCTGCAGGCCTGGCGGGAGGTGGTGAGCAGTCCAGGATGTGCTGGACAGAGTCCTACTCTGGTCCTGTTGTGCAGCAAACCGTACAGCGTGAAGGCCTGGCGAAGAGACTGTGCCATGGTGAGTCTCCTGAGAGTCATGGGTGTGTAGGAGGAGAATGGGAGACTGGGGAATGGGAAACAGGACAAAAAGGGATGATGATCACAGAGTGAAAAATGGGAACCACTAGTCCGGGCTTTTTCAATGGAGAGATGGACTGATTGCATTGAGCAGCTGCCGTGTGTGGGCCTTTGTTTCAAACCTGAGCAAAGGCTTGAGTATTCTGCATTTACCCAGGAGATACTGACCACTGGCATTTTCAGCTTAAAGGGGTTTTCTTTACAAATTTCCAGGGAAGATCCTCATCAATCAACATTAGGAAGAGCTGGGTTTATTTTTAAGTTGTTTTTTCCCACTGACACCTGCCTAGCCCCACTGTTGCACAACCTTCCCTACCATTCTTCTCAGAAAAAGGAATCACTGAGAATACAAACCAGGGCTAGATAGCACATGCGCTGCACTGGACGAGAGTGTTTCCCCTAATCAGAAATCCTGCGTTACGCATGCAGAGCATTGCAGAGTCTCTTGGGGGTCAAAAAATCCCAGATGTGGCTTGAAGCGGCTGTGACTATTTCCAGGAGGCCATGCCTCTGGGCTGAACATGGTCCCTTTCCCCGAACCCTAGAGACCAGATGAGAAATTGCTTTGAAAGAATATTCTTTGTTAGCCCTGGCTGTAGGCAGAGGGATGGGCTGATTGTATGACTCCTCACTCTGTCAGTTCATTTTCTATGACTTTAGGAATCCCCTAGACCTGAAGATAACTGACTTGGTCATGTTACCTGGCTTCAAGGAAGCTGGGGGGATTGCCCCACAGTGGTCACAGGCGAGAAAGGTGAGCTGGGCCTGCGTTTAGTCCTACAGTGCCACTTGCTAGCTTTGTTGTTTTACCTTCTCCAGGTTTTCAGTTTTTATTTGATAAGGGCAGATAACTTATGATTTCTGTACCTACTTGGTAGGATTGCTATGAGAATTAATGGTGATAGTGTGTGTCCTGGTCTCTGGTAAGTCTTAGCAGGTGCTGATGCGTCAGCCGCTGCTGCTTGTTGTGGTGGTGGTATTTTGTTGTGTTGTTGTTGTCTTGATTTAGAATGAAAAACTAGAAAAAAGTTTTCAGTTTTCCAGGGAGTTGGGAGAATGTTTCCCAAACATTTTGGTAATGGAGTTTCAGGGTCTTTCTCTTTCCCCAGTTCTTCTAGTGTAGCAGTCATAGCTACACCCCTCTCAAAGAACTGGGGAAAGAGAAGAACAATACCAGGAATGATGGTAACCATTTATTTTTCAAAGTACTTTGATAATCCCTGGGGTCTCTACAACGCTCTGAAGATAGGCAGGGAAGGTGTTATCCCATGTCAGAGTTGAGATGAGGGGTGAATGTCCAGCCTGGAGCTAAATGGCTAATCAGTAATAGATAGAGGGCCCCAGGATCCACATCCCTGCAACTGCAGGGCCTGGGCACTGCCCTGGGGGTGAGCTCTAGGTGCAAGGAGGGTGAGAGAGGAAGAAAAGTACACATCACCATCATCCTGGGCCTGCTTAGCCTTCACTTGGTGGAGGAGGAGTGCTTTGCCTTGGGAGTGGGTGGGGGCTGGGGTTCTGCCACACATTGCAGGGCCTTGAGTGGGGAAGGCTGAGGCTCACAGCTTGAGCCTTCATCAGAGGAGAAGGTTTCTGACAGCTCCTGGCAGTTGAGATAATTCAGGAGGCTGGAAGGAGCCTCCCTGGGCACCATGAGAGACAGGTTCTGCAGGTGGCATGGAGTGGCCTTAGGAACGCACCTTAGAAGCATATCTCACCAAAAGTCTGCACTGGAGCAGCCAGGTAGAACTTGGAGGCTTCTAACACAGTAGATTACAAAGGAAAAGCTTTCGAGAGAAGGATCTGTCATTTGGAAATGACAAAATAGACTTAGTTCCAGGGTCTGGGGCCACACATACATTTGCAGTCAGCTGCCTAGGCACCTCCTGGGAGCCACCATCCAACCCACGCCAGAGCCCAGAATGAAGTCCTGATGAAATTCAAGCCCATACGTTATGGGGCCATTCTGAGTGGTTCCATAGTGACATTGTCAAAATATCTGGAACTGGTGGTCAGGAGTCACTCAGTGAGGGAGCTAAACAAGTACCACCATCAAGTATGTCTTCTCTAAGCCCCAGACTTATGGAGAAGTAAGGTGGTGTCTTGAATACTTTGTGTGAGAAGGTGCTGTCAGACAGCAGGAGATGCTCCTCAGAGTGTTTTGACTAGACGAGCTCTTTTCTTTTGCGACAGGGTCTCACTTTGCCACCCAGGCTGGTGTGCAATGGTGTGATCACATTTAACTGCAGCCTCAAATTCCCTGGGCTCAGGTGATCCTCCCACCTCAGCCTTCTGAGTAGCTGGGACCATGGGTGAGCACCACCATGCCAGACTAATTTTTGTGGGTTTTTTTTGTAGAGACGAGGTTTTGCCATGTTGTCCAGGCTGGTCTTGAACTCCTGGGCTCAAGCAATCTGCCCACCTTGGCCTCCCAGAGTGCTTGGATTACAGGCATGAGCCACCACACCCGGCCAGCAAGAACTCTTGGCTCCTGGTACAGACTCCCTGCTCAGTGGAGCTCTGGGTTCTGGTGTTCCTTGGATTAAATGACTCTTAGTTCCAGTATCTGGAAAAGGGGCCTCATGTACCTTTGAGAGCTGCTTGAAGTCTTGTGGCCTGGCCTGATCTCTCCAACCCTAGTTTTTGGGGCTTCTGGCTGAAAGACGTACTTCAGCATTAGTAAACCAGTTTTTCTGTCAATCTATCCATCTATTCACTCACTCACTTGAACAAATAATAAATTGAGTGCATTCCAAGGCTGTTGGGAATATAACCTGCAGACATTGTCCCTGCCATCCAGGTGTCTAGCGTGTAGTCAAGGAGAGGAGCCAGTGTATAAACAGACACATTACAGCCCAATGCAGCATGACCTCTCATCCATGATGATTCTAGGACTTCCCTGATAAGGTATCCCACCCAAACTTGAGTGTCTGTTCCTCAAGTCTTAGAAAAACAAGAATTTGCATCCTCCTTTATTTCTATCCTTGATGCAGAATTTACTGAGATTTTATTTGTGGCCTACAAACTTAATGGAACGTAGTACTTTTCTTCCTGGATTGAAACTATTAACAATGTCAAGAGCTCTTAGCAGATACAGCTCTGCACGTGTAGCAAAGTGTAATTCACATTCTAGTCTTCACATAACTTACTGATGACTTAAATTACATAGAAGCATACAATATCATGCTAGGTGCTGTGAAGGCATTAAAGAGTTTATAATTAGGAAGATAATAAATTCATATA
Organism: Trachypithecus francoisi; assembly: GCF_009764315.1. Taxonomy (NCBI): domain Eukaryota; kingdom Metazoa; phylum Chordata; class Mammalia; order Primates; family Cercopithecidae; genus Trachypithecus; species Trachypithecus francoisi. The sequence continues at coordinate 61,841,152 of NW_022681462.1, read as the reverse complement.
TGAATTCAAAAAATAACAATGCAAGCCAGGTGGAGAGTAAATGCTGGAGGGTCTAGAATAGCTAGTAAGATGGGTGGATGATAAGTCCAGTGACTGAATATGGAACACCCGAGGCAGTGATGAGCAAGCTCTGTTTGGACATGTGGAGTTGGATGTGTCTCAACGATGTATAGTCCAGAGGGCTGGTGGCTCCCTGAGTCTGGAGCTCAGGAGTGTTCTGTGCTATAGATCTAGATTTAGGAATTGTGGTATGTAGGTAGCCATGGTGGTCCAGGAAGTGTGCGAAACTGATAACTATTTATTTGCTCTTTGGTTGGGGAACCAGTCCCTACCTCCATGTTTTCTCCTACTCCTCCAGGCTGATCATCCCCCACCTGCTTCGTAGGTTCTTCTTCCTCTCCCTGGACCATGCATTTAGAGCTTCCTCAGCAGGTTCTTTCTATACATTTTAAAGTCAATGAACCATAATCTGATTAGAAATTTTAAAGAGTCCATAAAGTCTTTCACTGATGGCAAGTTAATCAAGTGTTGCTTTTATTGGCTTGGCATACATAGGAAGTAATGAATGCCATGTATAGCTATGCAGGAGCACTCAGCTGTTGGGGAGTGATCCATACATACATAATAGGGAACTCTTTCTTGGTTTTCCCTCAAAACCCCAGTTTCTCTTACTATCAGCTGCTGAAAAAAAGTATCCTTTTTCTAGGACTTTCCATACTGTTTTGTTTGTTTGTTTGAGACAAGAGTCTCTGTCGCCTAGGCTGGAGTGTAGTGGCATGACCTCGGCTCACTGCAACCTCCACCTCCTGGGTTCCAGCAAGCACGTCCAGCTAATCTTTGTATTTTTAGTAGAGATGGGATTTCACCATGTTGGCCAGGCTGGTCTCGAACTCCTTACCTCAGGTGATCTGCCCACCTCGACCTCCCAAAGTGCTGGGATTACAGGTGTGAGCCACTGCGCCCAGACTCCATATTGTATTCTAGACTGAGATTTCTGTTCTTTCCACCTAATGATTTTTTGCAAAATAATATAATGAAGGAGTAAGGCATGCTGTTCTTTCAGCCCAACAAGTCTCTATTTTTTTGTTTCATTTTTTAGTAATTAATAGATTTAAGTGTTTAATGCATCTGTTCTTAGCTTCTAAGCACATCTTTAAGATCTATGGCATGAATTTACAAGAAGAAAGGGTTTAAATATTAATAAGATTGGGAATCAACTGTTTTGTATGAGTATTTTAGAATCTCCCAAAGCTCCAGTGAACCCTCAAGAATTCAGCCTCCTTATCATTAGAGATTTAGGTTATTTTGGGTCTTTCCAGGAGCAAGTTGTTTCTACTTGAGGAGAAGACAAAGGACAAATGAAAGGTTCCGAAGCCTCCTAGAGGTAGATGTAGATTTTCAAGTATCTCTAAGTTTTATTCATATGATTTTTTTCTCATTCGCCTTCAGCTCAGCAGAGGGTGGTACTGGTGGAGCTTAGTCATGACCTTGTTTTTTGTGTTGATTGACTCACATGTGCCCCTGGTCTCATGTACAGACATGGCCTGAGTAGAGGTCACTCAGTAACTGGCAGGGCCAGGACGAGAGAAGCCAGTTCTTAGATCCCAAGCATCCTCCTCTCCCACTGTCCCACAGGTGACACACACCTGTAGTCACGGGTGGATTTAAGGAACCTGAGAGAGAAATCGGGGTATCTCTCCCACCGTGGTGAATTATGCAGCATCGACATCCCCTCAACACAGACTTGTAATCAGGGAGAAAAATTTGTCTGGATGGGGAGCCTTGAAAAATTGGTGGTGGAACTTGGAGAGTTAGGATGACTCTAGGGCTCAAGTGAGAGATGGTCATATTAGGAAGGAACTCTAAGGACATAGAGAAGGGTGTGGTATCTGATGGATTTCATGTTAGTCTTTTCTATCTCTACTTACTTTTCCTTTAAAGTTTTCTAAAACGTAGTATCTTTATGACAGGAGTGAGAACTGGTTCTCCTATATGCACTGAGAAATTTCTTTTTTTTTTTTTTCTTTTTTGAGACAGGGTCCAGATCTATTGTCCAGGCTGGAGTATACTGGTGTGAAAATGGCTCACTGCAGTCTCAACCTCCTGATCTCAAGCAATCATTCCATCTCAGCTTCTCAAGTAGCTGAGGCTACAGGCATGCACCACCACACCTGGCTAATTTAAAAAAATTTCATGTGTGGAGATGGGGGTCTCACTATGTTGCCCAGGATGGTCTTTAACTCCTGAGCTCAAGTGATTCTCCTGCTTTGATCTTTCAAAGTGCTGTGATTATAGGTATGAGCCATTGTACCTGGCCCAGGAAATTTCTTATTTGGCAAAGTCTGCAGGTCATGTTTTATTTGAGCAATTTTGACATCCTCTCAAATTGAGTTTTTGTTTAGCAAAAATGGGAATCTTGGGTGCTCTGATCTCTTAGATTACAGTACGTTTAAAAGAGCATACAATCTAAACACAGTAAAGCCCCATTACAGTGTCTTGTTCATACATTTACTTCCTACTACAGGTAAAATCTCATGTGCTGTCTGTGGAAGGGGCAGGTGGGGCCTTTCCTTCCCCAACAAGGGTGGGGACTGTGTATTGTGGGCTTTAGCTTTCTCTTGTCTACTCTATGGTACAGCTTTAACTTTTTTTTTTTTCCAAAATTGTACTCATTTATTTTTAGTTAAGCTCTGGTCATTGTATCAAACAATTTTATCAACAATACATATTTAAGATTCAGCTGCTATTCAACTGGCATTTTGCAAGGACTGTGGAGGAGAACAGGGCCAGAACAGAAAAGGGTTCGGACAATAAATGCAATTGGAGGAGGAAAAAATAATCACCACATAAACCATTTTTTGGTTTCTATAGTTACTTTCAAACCAGATGATTCAAATTCAACCCAAATCTCTGAAGCTTTATGGTTGTATATAGTAAACCAATCTGTCCACCAGCTGGAAACTAAAGACATACATAGGAATGACTTTTCATGGACCAGAGTCCACTGCAGTGGGCCTGGGGCTGAGGCACCGCAGGGCTGAGGTTGGTGAGGGGGCAATGGGAAGGGAGGGGAGAGGTGCAGGTCTTCAGAGCGTGTCCTACTAGTTTGTATTTTGCAGAAGCCTAAAGGACAGGCTGTATTATTGAATGTTGCAGAGGCTGGAGCGTCTCATAGGGCCTTTCACCATCTAAGTTGTGTTCATTCTCCTTTGCTGTCACACACCCCTCCTCTTCAGGGAGAGCTGGCATGCTATGGCAGTGGCCAGGGTATGCCAGCTTGGATGGACAGCCACCTGGAGAGGGTGTCAGAACAGTTAGGCTGGAGGCCAGCCCACGTGGGCTGGATAAGCTGCATGTAAATCAAGGTTGTTATATGGAAACAGCTGGTTCCACTTGAATTTAATTGAAAACAAGACATTAGGGGTAGGGAGACAAGGAGGGGTTGTGGGGTGGCCAGAGGGGAAAAGAGCTGATGAATTGGGCTCTTGAGCTGATGCCGTACGGACAACCTGTCAAGGGAAAGAACACAGCCAGTGAGTCAGGATCAGTGTGGAGCTTGGAAACCAGGTGTGGGAAGGCTGGGCCGGGCCGTGGACTCTGCAGGCTTGGAATCGGACACCTGCTTCCTTTCCAAAGCATGTGATCTCTAAATTACTTGGCTAGAGAAACCACAGGAAAGCCAGCGTAGGCAGCGGTATTTGCCTTCTGCCCTCTGGTCTGTCTTATTTGCTGCCTTTCCACTGAAGTGTGTTTATGCCTTGTCTTGGGGTTGAATTTGGGGAAATTCCTCCTGCACCCCTCTTCCAGTGTGAACTGGCCTCCAAGGGAGGGCCACGGCACGTTCTGTGCTGTTTGGCTCACGTTTAGAGAACACCAATAGGATCTGGGGTGGGGAAGGCCACCAGGTGACAAAGGCCACTGAAGAGGGCATCCCAACAGATCGTAGATCATTGTCATGAAGTCTCCTCAACCTTTTCTTGGAAAATCTAGGCTTTCTTTGGCTCTAGGGCTGGGGCTAGAGGAAAACACAGGAAATAACCTACAGGCATGTACCATGGCATGTGTGGAGTCCCTTCTGATGAGTGAAAGCAGAAGGAAATAAATATCAGAACCTCCCCCAAAGGGGTAAACACATGTGCAGGACATCCTCACGGCTCAGGCAAACACTAGTGCCAGTGTTCATTAGGTGTGGAAAATGGTGCGTGAGTGGGTGAAGGCAGACACTAGGACAGTGGGAGAGGAGGAGGCTTGGGACCTGAGAACTGGCTTCTCTCATCCTGGCCCTGCCAGTTACTGAGTAACCACTACTTAGGCCATGTCTGTACATGTATTTGTGGCCCCAGCTGGTTAGACACACCCCTCACCCTAGATCTCCAGAACTAGTAGCCCCACTGATAGGAACAACTCTTCAATGTTTAGGCAGAGTCTGAATAATCTCTCAATCAAACTCCTGTTTGATAAGAGAAAACTGTATCTTAAGGTCTAATGGAGGGAAACAAAGTGACATCAGCTTGAGGATAAACTTTGAAGGATGATGGAGTGCACACTGAGGGCTCAGCTTGGGGCTTTCTAACTACCCACTCAGTAACCCAATACAGGAATGTAAAATGGTGCAGATGCTTTGGAAGATGCTCTGGCAGTTCTTCAAATGATTAAACATGGTTGCCATATAACCCAGCAATTCCACTCCTAGGTATGATCCCAATAGAAATGAAATCACAGAGACCTGTGCATGCATGTTCATAGCAGTGTTATTCATAATACTCAAAAAGCAGAAGCAACCCGAATGCCATCAACTGCTGAATGGATAAATAAAATGTAAAATATCCATGGTTGAGCTATAAAAAGGAATGAAGCACTGACATGGATGACCCTTGATGATATTATGCTAAGTAACCGATGTCTGATTCAAAAGACCACATATTATATGATTGTACTCATATGAAATGTCTAGAACAGGGAAATCCATGGAGACAGAAAGTAGAATCGTGGTTGCATAGGGCTGGAGGTGGGGAATTGGAGAACAGGGGGTGATTACTAAAGAATAAGTTTCTTTTTGAGGTGATGAAAATGTTTTAAAACTGATGGTTTAGTACATTATCTCTGAATATACTAAAACAATTGAGTTGTACATTTTACATGGGTGAATTTATGGTACGGGATTTATCTCAAAGCTGTTTTTAAGGAAAGTCAACCAAATAATTGTCGTCCTACCCCCATACATGTACCTGTTGCTCCCCCATTTTCATAAAGCAAGCAGGCTCTCGGCTCATCCCTACATCAGTGAGCTGAAGCCATCAGAAGAGAGAGTAGCTCCCTCTGAGGACTCAAGGAAGTCTGGAAATGTCCCCTACCCTAAAATGTTTAGGAAATATTTTCACAAAATTGAAATAAACTGCTTAGGCACTGGTCTTCAATGAACTGAAGGAGACTGAAGAATAAGGACCACATAAAGGTATCAGGGAGGTGGTCTTTTACACAGCCAAGCCCCTTGTAGAATTCCTAAAGTTCTTGGGAAGAGGAGACTTGTCCAGGCAAAAAGACGTGTGGAGTTGGAACTGCCAAAATTCCTATAGCCTTTGAGGGAGCCTATGAAAACAATTTATATTTCCAAAGATGATAGGAAATATAAATTGTTGGAAAAAATATATATATACACATATCGTTAGCAGAGCCCTCTTAAAAGATGGGAGAAAATAATGATAGTTTACCTTTCATGAGCACTTGTGTGCCAGCTACTCTTTCTTAAGTTTTGCATGTATTAGCTTATTCGTTTCTCACAATGACCCAGTGAGTTATGTACTATTGTTGGCCTCATTTTCTAGATTAGGAAGCTCAGTTATAGAGTCACTGGGTCACTTGCTCAAGGTCCTAGCAGGTAAGTGGTAGAGCTGGGTAAACTGACAGGGTGACCAGAGCTCCAGGTCACTCATTTCTGGCTGTGAGTGGCTCCATCTGGTTGCTCCAGTGTTCTGATCTACCATGAGTTTTCCATGTGCCATTATACAACCAAGGCAAGGGAGGCTGGGTTGCGGTCCTTCTGCGACACCTTTGAGGGGAGGAATGTCATTTTGCTATTTATTCCTGGTGTGATGCCTGCTGTCATACAGAAAGGAGTCAATACGTGTTTACTGCTTTAGAATGAATGAAGTTGGATGGGTAAAACAGAGGCAGTCAACTGATTTCTATATTGTTTTTGCTATTTGTTTTAGTAGTGGAGATAGGATTATAATTATCAATATATATCACATGTTCCCTCATATAGGGAAAATGAACTAAGGCTCAAATGAGATTACAGGTGGGCAGGCACTCTGCGATCACAAAAACAGGCCCTTTCTGCATAGGGAAATCCTTCCTCCATGGGACTATTTTCCTAAGGGCACCACTTGGTGTGAATGTGGTTCCTAACGATCTGATACTCCTCTGGGAGGTCAAGTTGAAAGATAGCATGAGAGTGTCTCTATTGACATTAGTTTGAGGTTATCTCTGACACTAGGGGATTGCTGTAGCCTGGGTAATTAAAATCCATAGGATTGGTCCAGGGCGGAGACCAATTAAGACTTACTCCAAAGGAGCTGTCCCCAGGAGCCCTCTGGATTAGTGTGAACTGCTTTTCCTATACTTTCCTTTGTCCAGCTTTCAGGCAAGAGGTTAGTAAATTGGACAACAGGAAAGACTCTGAGCTCTTGATTCCCCATTCCTTCAGCCAAAGCCACCTTTGCCACGAAGCTGTTAACTGTATCACATTGTCTCAGGTGTTTATGTCTCTCTCCATCTACTCTGGAACTTTCTTAGGTGAAGTGCCTGGATTTATCATGATATTAACACTACAGCTCTGCAGAAAGGCAACACCATTTCCACACACACGTTTTCTCATTGGCCCGCACAATAATCCTGGGTGAACAGGTAAGTACTATTATCCCTCTTTTATGGATGAGGCTTAGTAAGCACCTTTTTCAGTGCTGCAGAGCTGGGGAATGGTAGAGTCTGGTCTTCAGCCCCAGTAGCGTAGGTCCAAAATCATCACATCCTCTCTGATTTTATGTCCTTGTTTCTATTCTATTCCCCATAGAACCTGGGAAAGCCTGAGCTTTGTAAGATTTCATTAAACGGTAGTTTTACAAATTGCCATTAGATTTCCTATCCTATGTAGTGTGACTTAATGGAAAAGAGCTGGACTAGAGGCCCCAAAATTCTTCATACTGGCTAACTCACGAAGTGTTGTCTCCAAAGCCAAGCCCCTTTACACCCTCAGGGGGAAAACATCTAGAGCAGGGAACACAGGAGTAAGAAGCAACTGCTTCAGAACTTCCACGGAGGGGGTCAAATGCCCTCCCTGGACTTGTAACCTGTGCCTCATTTTGAATTCTTCCTTTAACTTTTGGATAACCCACCACCTGCTCTCTTCCTACTATCTTCATTAAACCCTTCCCCCCGGGCTGCCTCCACCCCAAGCCCATGTGGGCCCAGTCTCTGCCCAGCAGCAACTGCCTGGGGTGCCTTCAGCTCAAGCTGCACTTACCACGAGGCAAGAGCAGCTCTTTTTTTTTTTTTTTTTTTTTTTGAGGCGGAGTCTTGCTCTGTCGCCCGGACTGGAGTGCAGTGGCCGGATCTCAGCTCACTGCAAGCTCCGCCTCCCGGGTTTACGCCATTCTCCTGCCTCAGCCTCCCACCTCGCCTGGCTAGTTTTTGTATTTTTAGTAGAGACGGGGTTTCACCGTGTTAGCCAGGATGGTCTCAATCTCCTGACCTCGTGATCCGCCCGTCTCGGCCTCCCAAAGTGCTGGGATTACAGGCTTGAGCCACCGCGCCCGGCCTAGAGCAGCTCTTTAATAGAGACGTGTGAGCTGATCCTCTGGCTTGTGTTGCTAAGCAGCTGGCTTTTGGTTGCCTGGAGATTATCGTGGAGTTGAGACCACACAGTGCAAACGTGTGTATCACCCGGTGCTGGGATGTGCTTAAATGCCTAAGAACCATCGCACCTTCCTCTTGAAGCTCTGATTTTATGTTACATCCCTGTAACTTGAGGGTACATCCTTCACATATTAGTCGTTGGAAATAATACGTGCACAAAAGATCATGTTTCGATATCCCTGGCTTTACAGGGCTTGACGGTAATTTCCTCAAGATATAAGAGGGGAGAAAATACTACACACCTTCTGCAGAGCAGAATAAAGGAAAGAAACAGATACTGAACCCTTGTGCTTATAACAAAGAGGAGGAAGACAGTGCTTCTGAATTTTCCTCGGCGTGACTGTTTATCTGCATTGGGGGGAAATAGAGGAGTAGGCCTTGCTGAGTGGAGAGCATTTCAGAAAGTTCTGATGGGAGGGACTATGGCAGTAAAAGTCTTCTAGAAAATATGGAAATTGTAGTCCCTGGGCCCCTGGTATTGTGACGCAGATACCTCTTCTTGAGGTTTTGACAGCTCTCGGATAGGAGGTGGGAGTGCGGAGCAGGTAACCAGGCATTCTGCTGACAAGCATTTGTGTGCCCAGAGCAGTGCCCATGTGGAGAAGCCATCAGCCAGCTCCCTGAGGCTTACAGGCTAGGACCTGAATTTCCTCCTACAAGGAAGAAATGCCAAGTGGGGTCAATAGGATATATGACTTGGGACTGAAATTGCCATTTGGAGACCAGCTTTGGAGCTAGAGCAGAGCCCAGGGACATCTCTAGTTTCTGTCAACCAGCCAGATGTGTTTATCACCTCGGCTGTGCCCTCAGCCCTGTCTTAGGTGCTGCGTTGGATACAGAAGCCTAAGACACAAAGACACCCGTGAAGCAATGTGTGCTGGTTTGTGATTAAGTGCTGACTTGTGCAGCAGAGACTTTGTGGTGGAGGAGGGCAGAACAGGGAACCATCCCTCAAGTTCAGGGGATTGGGACGGCCCCCTGGGGAGGGGGCTGGGCTCACCTTGGAGGGTGGCTTTCTAGGAGCAGAGGGAAGGTGGGAGGGAACTCAAGCCAGGGAGAGCCTGGAAAGCAAAGGTGAGGAGGTTGGAGTGAGCTTGGCATGTAACAGGAATGTGAAGAAACCACACTGGCCAGAGTGGAATGTTCTTGGGTGCAGCAGGAAGAAAGGTTGTTGTTGGAAGTTTTGAGGAGAGAGGTGTACAGTAATCAACATTTAACATGAGTTTGTTGTGTCCCTGGGCTCCTTGGAGATATTGAGAGATGGATAGGAGAAAGAAGCACTCCCTCCACAGGCCTTGATTCACAATCAACAAATGGACCCAACCCACCAAGCCATATTCTTCCATCTCCTCCTGTGCCTTAAACCATCAGGGACTTTCATGGGAACTTTTCCTTATGGGTGGGGAATGAGCAATGGAATTGGCTGTTTATTCCTGTCCTGGCCATTTAGTTGCTGAGTAATTTGTTTTTTGATCTTTATAAGAATGGAAAAGAGACGTATTTTTGTTTGGGGAGAGGTATAACAAATATATCCACTGCCAGGAAAATAAATCCTTGCGCCAATTTTAAGGCTTTCTTTACCGGGTAGGACAGCTGTTTTTGAATAGGAAGATAAAGGAGGGAGGCGGAGGAGACATTAAGGAAACAATGATTATTGGGATGGATGGAAAGGAAGCATTCTTCACTGAATGTTTGCGTTCTATAGAGGCAGGGTAACAGAGAGGCTGGGAGTGCAGGCTCCCATGCCAGACTGAATCCAGACTCTGCCACTTTCTAGTAGTGGACCTTTAGGCTGGTTGTTTAACTCACCAGGAAAAATGATAGGACCCACTTCCCTACCACATCAGGTTTTGTGATGGTTAAAAGGGGGTTAACACATATAAAATGTATGAAAAAGCACTTGGCAAATAATCTTCTCCCAGAAAGTGTTAGAGATGCTGCTGTTACATTACTGGCCTATACAGTGCTGAGAAAAAATATATGTTTTCGTCTATACTTAGTAGCAGCAAAGAGTTGCATGGAAATTAATTCATGGGAGAAGTGAGGCTGAATGCAGGACTTGAATTGAGGGCAGAAACAATGGAGGGCATGGGTCAGTTACCAAAGCCAGGCCTGGGTTTGCAGGAAACAGCAGAGCTCTGAGTTCCTTGGTGCTCATCAGTAAGCAGGAACATGGACAGCTCTGCGTGTAGGGGACAAGTCTGCGGACATCCAGGGCTGCACAGCCAGAGCTCTTGGTAGGTTCAGGGAGGGGAAACTGAGGAACCCTGAGCTGGGCAGGGTGTTTTAAAAGTATTCACTCTGGACACGGGTAGTCTTGCTAAGGTCTTAAAGTAGAAAGAGAACTATCTGAAGCTTGATACTGGGCAGCCAGGACATGAGAACTGTTCTTTAGGATGTCCAGTTTCTCATTTCCAAGACTTGTACTAAAGGGAGAGGGTGTTCCCCTTTCCTTTCCTAAAGGCCCTGTGGACAAGCATATTGTCCTGATAACTCATTTCACCTTTTCTCTCTAAGCATGCTGCATTTTTTATTTATTTATTTATTTTTGAGACAGAGTCTCACTCTTGTTACCCAGGCTGGATTGCAATGGCATGATCTTGGCTCCCTGCAACCTCAGCCCCCCAGGTTCAAGCGATTCTCCTGCCTCAGCCTCCCGAGTAGCTGGGGTTACAAGCACCACCACCACGCCCAGCTAACTTTTGTATTTTTAGTGGAGATGGGGTTTCACCATGTTGGCCAGGGTGGTCTTGAACTCCTGACCTCAGGTGATCCACCTGCCTCAGCCTCCCAAAGTGCTAGAATTACAGGCATGAACCACTGCACCCGGCCAGGCATGCTGTATTTTTATCATCAATTACATCAGTAAGCATTTACTGTGTACCTAAGATACATCCATCCGAGTAGTGAACCCAAGGGAAAATTCTGGAGCGTAAGCTCAGGGAGCTCACAGGCTGGCCAAGGATCACCTAGACTGAGCTGACTTCTATTAGGACTCTTCTAAGACCTGTAATGTTGATGACAGAAGGCTGCTTTCAGTCATCGTGGGGTGGGCAAACTTCCAGCAACAGTGGGACTTGAGTTAGGACTTAAAGGTTTTGCATAAGCAGATAAAATATTGGGGTAGTCATTCCTGGCCCAGGTCAGGGATACCCTGAGGGTGGGGTTCGGTGGGGGAGGCAAGGCTAACTTCAGTGGGTGGAATCAGGTTGGGAGAATGCAGTGGGGCTGAATATTTGAAGCCTCAGTGCCACCCACTTTGGCTTGGGAATTTCTAGAATATCATGCCAGTTTTTTTTCTACATCCCAGGAAATGGGGGACTTGCATCTCACAGACTTGTGAAGTATAAATAACTCAAATGTTGAGAAATGACAAAGTTGGCAAGCATGAATTTTCGGTCTGCTGCTCAGTGGCTGACTGCTGAGGCCTGCAATGATATGCAAGGGAACTTGGCTGGCTCATTTTGAATTTTCTTTTCTCCAGGGCCGTGGCAAGACGGATGTGGGCAGAAGGGGGATTCAGTGCTTTGTTTCAGGGCAATCACCATACATAACCACTGTCTTCAAAGAAAAAGCCTTTCACAAGTAGGTTTCCATTACACAGCAAGTCAAGGAGGAGCTGGTGACATGAGTGAGTTAGGTGAGTCACTCCATCCTCGGGATCTTTTGTTATGGTGGCGGTGGTAATGGTTGTGATGGTGGTGATGAAGAGGAGGGGACATTGCACTGAACATAGTACTGACATATTACATAGCTCTTCATATAGGTCATCTTATTTGATCCTAAAGCAAAACTGTGAGGTAGACAGACTGTTCTCTCCAGTTGAAAGTCAAGAGCATTCTCTCCAGTTGAAAGTCAGAGGCTGAGAAGGAATTGTAAGCCAGTGCTTTTTTTTTTTTTTTTTTTTGTACATTACGAAACTACTGTGTTTCTTGTTAACAACATTTTGTGACATAGATAGCCATGGCTAGACGCGCTCAGACAGAGGGGCTCCTGTGGCCAGAGGCACCAAAAACGATTTCTGGAAATAGAATTTGAGCTTAGAGGTTTGGCCTAAAAAGTAGGACACAGGATAGTAAGAAGTATAGAATGTGTGGTATACGCATGTGTGAGTGTGCACAAGACAGGATGGTGAGAAGTATAGTATGTGTATGGTGTACATGTGTGAGTGTGCATGGGACACAGGATGGTGAGAAGTATAGGATGTGTATACATGCACGTGTGAGTGTGCATGGGACACAGGATGGTGAGAAGTATAGAATGTGTATATGTGCATGCATAAGTGTGCATAGGACACAGGATAGTGAGAAGTATAGAATGTGTATATGTGCACGTGTGAGCATGCACGGGACACAGGATGGTGAGAAGTATAGAGTGTGTATATGTGCACGTGTGAGCATGCACGGGACACAGGATGGTGAGAAGTATAGAATGTGTATATGTGCACGTGTGAGCGTGCACAGGACACAGGATGGTGAGAAGTGTAGAATGTGTATATGTGCATGCGTAAGTGTGCATAGGACACAGGATAGTGAGAAGTATAGAGTGTGTATATGTGCACGTGTGAGCATGCACGGGACACAGGATGGTGAGAAGTGTAGAATGTGTATATGTGCATGCATGAGTGTGCATGGGACACAGGATAGTAACAGGTATAGAATGTGTATATGTGCACGTGTGAGCATGCACAGGACACAGGATGGTGAGAAGTGTAGAATGTGTATATGTGCACGTGTGAGCATGCACGGGACACAGGATGGTGAGCAGTATAGAGTGTGTATATGTGCATGCATAAGTGTGCATAGGACACAGGATAGTGAGAAGTATAGAGTGTGTATATGTGCACGTGTGAGCATGCACGGGACACAGGATGGTGAGAAGTATAGAATGTGTATATGTACATGCATGAGTGTGCATAGGACACAGGATAGTAAGAGGTATAGAATGTGTATATGCGCACGTGTGAGCATGCACAGGACACAGGATGGTGAGAAGTGTAGAATGTGTATATGTGCACGTGTGAGCATGCACGGGACACAGGATGGTGAGAAGTATAGAGTGTGTTTATGTGCACGTGTGAGCATGCACGGGACACAGGATGGTGAGAAGTATAGGGTGTGTATATGTGCACGTGTGAGCATGCACGGGACACAGGATGGTGAGAAGTGTAGAATGTGTATATGTGCATGAGTGAGGTGCACAGGACACAGGATGGTGAGAAGTGTAGAATGTGTATATGTGCATGAGTGAGCATGCACAGGACACAGGATGGTGAGAAGTGTAGAATGTGTATATGTGCATGAGTGAGGTGCATAGGACACAGGATGGTGAGAAGTATAGAATGTGTATATGTGCATGAGTGAGTGTGCATAGGACACAGGATGGTGAGAAGTATAGAATGTGTATATGTGCATGAGTGAGTGTGCATAGAACACAGGATGGTTAGAAGTATAGAATGTGTATAGTCCATGTGTGAGTGTGCATGGGGGGTGTTGTCAAAGAAAAGGGAGGTGAAATTGTAAAGATTTAATTTGCGAGTTAACAAATGTAGTTGGATTTTTTCTGGGATTGGAACCTAGAGTAAGGAAGGAGACGAATATTCATTGACATCCCTCAATGTGCCAGGCTCTGTACTAAGCATTTTTATGTATGTCGTCTAATTTAATCATCACAATCTTCCTGTGAAGTAGGTATTATCTCTATTTTTTACAGCTGAAAACTGATGCATAAACAGAAGAGGTACCTCCCTCAATGTCTCATAGTAAAGCCACGGGCATCCAGGTCTGCCTGAGTCCAAGGTCCGTAACTGCCTACCGTGCCCCAGGACCAAACCTCTGGGCCAGTCTGTACTGCTGATGCAGAGATTATGCAGCCTGGCATATTATTTGATTCTGCAGCCCAGGCTAAGGAGCATTAGAGAGAGGATTTCATCTCCAGAACTGTAAATCAGCAGGAAGTAAAATCTCTCTCACAGAGGCTGATACTCTCTTCTGCAGTGGATTTGAATATTTGTTTTCCCATTAAATAGATAAACACATAATTGCTAGCTGCTGATGTGTGCGGAGAAAAAAAAAATATGTCTTTATTTTTCCTTAGCTCTAGAATAACTTTTCCACAGTGATTTCAAATAGTCTTTGAGATACCCAAGGCTTTGTGCACATGTGTGCCTTTCTAAGTGACTGTAGCCTTCACTCATGGAGGCAGGAGAGGGTGGGAGGGCCTGGGTGGTACTGGAAGACCAAAGGTAAGTACGTAGACTTACCTTTGATGAACCCAGGGCTGAGGAAGAGTATCTGGCTATTGTATGTTCTTTTGGGCTCTAAGATAGTACCCCTAGCACTAAACTCCTTGACTTTGAGGATGTCCTTTCACCTCCCTCCAAGCTTTCCTAGGCTTTAGTTCTATAAGAAACTGGTTCTAGAAGAACTTGTTCTGTGTTGTAATCTATGGAAAGAGGTGGCTGAGTCCCAGTGACCTCTACAAATTTTGCTTGTGGTATGTGACCATGGGTACAGTTCAGACTCAAAGCTATAATGCTTTACATTTGAATATAACTTTATACTTCTTTTTGAGATAGATTCTCCCTCTATTGCCCAGGCTGGAGTGCAGTGGCATCATCTCAACTCACTGCAACCTCCACCTCCCGGGTTCAAGCAATTCGAATGCCTCAGCCTCCCCAGTAGCTGGGATTACAGGCATGCACCACCATGCCCAGCTAATTTTTTGTATTTTTAGTAGAGATGGGGTTTCGCCACATTGCCCAGGCTGGTCGCCAACTCCTGAGCTCAGGCAATTCTGCCCATCTCAGCTTCCCAAAGTGCTAGGATTACAGGTGTGAGCCATTGTGCCTGGCCCATAACTTTATACTTCTCTGGACATACTGTTTCATTTTAGTCCTTCCACAACAATGTGTGTAAAAGTAATGGTAGATATTTTTAACATAAGGATGCTGAAGCATCTTTGCTAGAATGGCAAGAAATGAGACAGAGATGAGGCTAAGGCAAGCCTTCCTCAGTCCTTCTTCATGCTTTTTCCTGCCCCCCACTAATAATGTGGATGAACTTTTTTTTTCCTAGAAAGGTCTGCAGTTCATGCATGTAATGCATGCACATAATCCATGCACAACCAGAATTAGACTATTCTGCAGATGATAGAGCACCTGGAGCCTTTTGTACCCTGAGGCTGGGAGTCTGGGGGCCCCTCTGTCAGTGCGGAGCTCCACCTGTCTGAGTTGTGCTTATTGTAGGTGGGAGCAGCCTTTTCCTATTAGCTGTGCCACAGTTCAATTTGGAATTGTGCGTTCTTTCTTCTTTCCCCTTTTAGAAGGGATGGATTTAGCCTTGGCATGCCAAATACAAACCCTCACTTCATCTCGAGAGCTCTCTTCCCATCCACCCCTCCTCTGGCAGGCTATTTACAGACTTGTCATGATCTGCTCGTCATCCTACCACGCGGGTCAATCTACCAGTGAAATGAAAGAAAGGCCCCAAGCCAACGGATTTGGGCAGATGAGCCTTATATAACACGTGCTAAAAATATGCAGCTAATTGGAATGGAAAAGGGAAAAGTGAGTTGTGCTTTAGTCTTAATCTGAGACACGAAAGAGCGATAGCGGAGCCATTCCTCCCGGCGGAAGATGCCCATATATAAATAATTTTACTCTTGTGCGTACTCTCCATTTTGTGGCTTTTTAACCGTGTTTAATTCCCATTTATTCCCCACAGGACTGAGTTCAGGCAGCAGAAACCGAGACTAAGGGAGCATGAAAGAAAAGATGCAGGAAACTGTTGCCCCTTCAGGGTAGAAGGAGGCAGTGTCTAGGTGGATGGCTGGGTGTTAAGATGCTAATTAAGCTCCCACTCTTGATTTCTTCCAAAGCTAAAAACTTAGAAAACTCATATTATCAAAGGTTCTTATTGCCCTGGAAATTGGTTACATTGGGGATTTTTGTAAGCATTGCAGGGAATACTGTCTTCTTCCTGTTCCATCCGCATCTTCCCCCCACCCCCCAGGACCTCACGTCATATGATTATCTCTAATCCTTCTCTTCCATCTTTCATACTTTTCTTGTGTTTTCTTCCTCTACCTATGATATGCTCAATCCTCCCTTTTAGTGCCATATTGTGGATGGTTCCTGTTTAGTGTCTGCTTTTCCTATAGAGAATGAGCATCTCGAGGGCAGGGCCTTGGCCTAACCCACTGTCAAATTTCTCTAATGCCCAGCATAGTGTCTGGGCCAAGATGGCACCAAATATATGCTTATAGAGTACATGAATCATTCAGTGAATCAATGAATGGACAAACCAAAGGTGGCATATTGTGGTTTCTGAAAAATAGAGTGTGAGAAATGAACCCTGCTCTTATTATTCAAGTCTGATGTTGGTTTCCTTTGGCAGTCAGATGACGCCTCCATCCATCTCAGTCACCTGATTACTGTTCTGTGCGACACCCCACAAATGAGGACATGAGCATTCTAAAGATAGCAGAACAAGATGTCATGGAGTGAATTAGAAATAGAGGAAGGCTAACTTTGGTGTTTGGAAAGCACATGGGTTAGAGTATCACAGGCTGATAAGTGATTAAGAGATGGCCTGTTACTACTTACCAGTTTAAAAATGAAGAAGTCCTAGGGAGTTCAGAAAACTTGACCAAAATTATAATTAGCTAGTAGCAGATCCAAGAAAGTGCCTGGTGGCTCATGTTGGATGCTTAATAAATCTCACAAACATAAAGCATGTCTCCAGAATCTGGCCCTGCCCAGTCACCACCGTGCCTCCCACTAGTGGGGGAGGAAGCTTCACACATACACAGGCAAATCCAAGGAGGGCTGTGGGTGTCCACCTTCCATTTGGAATGCCTGTCCTTTGTCTGTGGAGGGCATGACAGCTGCAGTTACTCATAATGAACTCTGCTGCCTCCTGACTGGGAACAGATCACCATCGCTTGCATGATTTATTGCACCTAGAATCCACTTAATGCATCTGTTATTTGCTTGACGTTGCAGCCATACATCTGAGTCAGACTTAAGGGATTCCAGGTGTCAGATCAGAAAGGCTTGATGTGCAGTCCCTCTAAGAGTTGGCTTTAGGAAGTTTCGAGGAGATGAGAAGCAGGGAGAAGTAGTCAGATTCTTCTCTGCTCAGGGTCAGATTGTATGCCGGGTTTAGGAGAAGGCAACTTACCCTACTGGTGTGGTGCTGCTGGGGACATAATCGTGTCCCTGATCCCTCATTTTCTCCTATAATTTATTTCATCCTTATACCAACTCTATAAGGTCACTACTGTCCCCATTTTCAGGTTGCAAAGCAGAGGCCAATAACATTACGTGACTTGCCCAGGATCCGTTATGCTTCAAAGTCTAAGTTCTTTGTTTAAGATTGCCTCTGGATTGATATTTTAGTATTTCTCTTAAGTCCTTGCACTCTGATAACACATTTAATTTATTGTTCTGTAATTCTGGCATTATGGTGTATTGTTATTAAACAAATGGTTTCGTGATTTATGACATGCCTGGCTCTGTGCTTAATGCCGTGATTTATGATAGAGAAACCATCCCAGAGTCCCTGCTTTCAGGGAGCTTAGAGTTAAGGTGAACATTCCCCAGACATTTAAATAAGAAAACAAGGCTCCATGTGATTAGATGCCAGAATGAATGACATAGGTGGTAAATGCTCTAACAACACCTTCTAGTGTCATCAGCTCATTGACCTAGATTTTTCCCACTCCCTAAACAACCCCCTGATGGTAAATTACTCTAGTTGGAGCAACATGTATTCTTTTGCTTCACCATTCCATTGGGGCTTAACTTCCCACCACTGCTGGTGCTCCAAATGTTCTATAATTGAACACTTCATATGTAGTGCTGCATATGACTGATTCTGCTAACTTTTTCATTAAAGTAACATAGACACAGAAAAATGCACGGCTAGTGAGTATACAGCTGACTTAATTTTTTTTTTTTTTTTTGAGACAGAATCTCGCTCTGTCACCCAGGCTGGAGTGCAGTGGCGTGATCTCGGCTCACTGCAGCCTTTGCCTCCCGGGTTCAAGTGATTCTCGTGCCTCAGCCTCCCGAATAGCTGGGACTGCAGGCACCCACTGCCACACTCAGCTAATTTTTGTATTTTTTGTAGAGACAGGGTTTTACCATGTTGGCCAGGCCAGTCTCAAACTCCTGACCTCAGGTGACCTGCCCGCCTCAGCCTCCCAAAGTGCTGGGATTACAGGCATGAGCCACCACACCCGGCCACGGACTGAATTTTTAAGATGCTGGGTGACCAGCATCCAGATGGAGAAAGAGAACATGACCAGCCCCCTCCATCCTCTCTTCTGCTCACTACCCCTCAAGAACATGGAATAGTTTTTTGGTTTTGAACTCTACATGGATTCATACAGTGTATACTCTTGTGTCTGGTTTTTCATTCAACATTAGGTTTCTGAGATTCATCCATGTTTTTGCGTGTAGTTTGTTCATTTTCATTGCTGTAGACTAGTCCATTGTGGGAATATATCCGTTCTACAACTGATGGACATGCACTTGTTTCCAGTTTAGAGGTAGTACGAATAGTGCAACTATGAACATTTCAGTTCATGTCTTCTGGTGAACAAATGTACACACTGGCATTGAATGCATACCTAGGAGTAGCATTGCTGAGTCATGGGTTGCAGCTGCTCAGCCTCAGTAGATACGGTCCGTGTTCCAGAATGACTGTACAAATTTACACTCCCACCAACAGTCTGAGAGTTCTAGTTGCTTCACAACCCTGCCAAAATTGGGATTATTCATCTCTTTTCCAAATTTAGCTGTTCTGGTGGGTATGTTTTATTTTATCTTTTTTTTTGTGGTAAAATATACAAAATATTAAATTTACCATTTTCAGTGTACAGTTCAGTGGCATTTAGTGTGTTTACATTACTGGACAACCGTGACCACTATCCATCTCCAAAACATTTTTTGTCTTTCCAAGTTGAAATTCCGTACCCATGAAACACTAACTCTCTACTCCCCCAAGTCCCTGGCAATCGTCATGCTACTTTGTCTCCATGAATTTGACTATGTACTTCATATAAGTGGAATCCGGCAGTATTTCTTTCTGTGTCTGGCTTATTTCACCTAGCTCAATGTCTTCAAGGCTCGTCCTATGTTGTAGCACGTGTTAGAATTTTCTTTTTAAAAAGTCTGAATAGTATTCCATTATATCTATACTATATGCCACATTCTGTGTATCCACCATTCTTTGATTTTATTCTGATTTTAATTTGCATTTCCCTGATGTCTTTGCATTGCTCTTGAGTGCCTTTTTATATGTGTACCATCTATTTGGATATCCTGTCTTACAAGTGCCTACTCAAGTATTTTGCCTATTTTTCTACTGGATTGTCTGCTTTAAAAAAATTGATTTTTAGGAGGTTTTCATAGATTTTGGATATGAGTCTCTGTTAAGTGTATGAATTGCAAGTACCTTCTTGTCTGTGGCTTGCTTTATAGCTCCTTAAGAGGATCTTTTGATGAACAGAAGTCCCTGAGGAATGTATCAATTTATCAATTATTTTCTTTATGGTTTGACCTTTTTGTATTCCATTCAAGAACATGCTGCCTACCTGAAGGTCTCAAGGATGTTCACCTATGACTTCTTCCAAAAGTTTTGTTTTACCTTTCACCTCATATGCCTGCCTTTTTAATTGGGGGTAGTTAAGTTGACCCTACGGGAACTAGGCTGCTTATAGCACAATCAGAGGATTTGGGCAGCACTGTAGTAAGGTTGTGTTAAATTGGTAACAGGATCAGAGGACTGGTGGAAGCAACATACGTGCAGGTACTCCTGGCTTCAGGCATCATGTTTTTCTAAAGAGTTGCGTGTGAATTTTATCCAGTGAATTTGGCTGTATCATAAACACTGAGTCTGTGACTTTTCAAAGATTTCCACCAAAGTTCCAGAGGCAGTCTCCTAACTGACCTCTGCTGTCACCGACTTGCCAAATGAACTCTGTCTCCCATTCTCTCTGACACACACTCAGGACACACTTGAAAGCTCACAGCCATAGTGGAGCAGCTAACGCTGTACTCCCACTCTGCGCTTCTGTCCCCACCAGTGGTTGTGTGTTTACCAAAAGCCGCTTGTATTTGTTCTTATTGTAATAAATAATTTTAATTAAATCTTATTTGAGATGAGTGTGAAAAAAAGTTTCTATTAAGACTAAGTTGAATGTGATGGAAAAAGTCAAAGATAAATTTCCTATAAAATTACTGTTGGCCAGGCATGGTGGCCCATGCCTGTAATCCCAGCACTTCGGGAGGCCGACATGAGCAGATCACCTGAGGCCAGGAGTTTGAGTCCAGCCTGGTCAACATAGCAAAACCCTATCTCTACTAGAAATACAAAAATTAGCCAGACATGGTGGCACGTGCCTGTAATTCCAGCTACTTGGGAGGCTGAGGCAGGAAAATCACTTGAACCCAGGATGCAGAGGCTGCAGTGAGCTGAGATCACACCACTGCAATCCAGCCTGGGTGATAAAGTGAGATTCTGTCTCAAAAAAAAAAAAAAAAAAAAAAAATTACTGTTAAATTATGTGTGAGAAAAATAATAAAGCTCTAAAAAGATTCCGAATTCACATTACTTCACAAGTATCTTTAAGTTTTTGCTCCACTAGAAAGAAACCGAAATTGGGCTGGGCATGGTGGTGCACACCTTTAATCCGAATACTTTGGGAGGTCGAGGCAGTAGGATTGCTTGAGCCCAGGAGTTCAAGACCAGCCTGGGCAACATGGAGAGACCATGTCTCTACAAAAAAAAAATACATTTTTTTTTTAGGCCGGGCGCGGTGGCTCAAGCCTGTAATCCCAGCACTTTGGGAGGCTGAGATGGGCTGATCACAAGGTCAGTAGATCGAGACCATCCTGGCTAACCCGGTGAAACCCGGTCTCTACTAAAAAATACAAAAAAAAAAAACTAGCCGGGTGAGGTGGCGGGCGCCTATAGTCCCAGCTACTCGGGAGGCTGAGGCAGGAGAATGGCATGAACCCAAAAGGCGGAGCTTGCAATGAGCTGAGATCTGGCCACTGCACTCCAGTTTGGGCGACAGAGC
Source organism: Trachypithecus francoisi (assembly GCF_009764315.1). Lineage (NCBI taxonomy): Eukaryota > Metazoa > Chordata > Mammalia > Primates > Cercopithecidae > Trachypithecus > Trachypithecus francoisi. The sequence continues at coordinate 61,820,149 of NW_022681462.1, read as the reverse complement.
GAGACTCCGTCTCAAAAAAATATATATTTTTAAAATTAGCCAGGCATGGTGGCATGTGCCTGTAGTCCCAGCTACTTGGGAGGCAGGAGCATTGCTTGAGCCTGGGAGGTTGAGGGTGCAGTGAGCCGTGATCATGCTACTGCACTCCAGTCTGGGCAGCAGAGCGAGACTCTCTCTCTCTCTCTCTCTCTCTCTATCTCTCTCTCACACACACACACATATACACATAGAAAATGGAAATGGAAATCATAGATAATGTTTGTCTATAAGAGACGACGAGGGGGGCCATACCTTAAAGAACTTGGCCTTCTGTTATTGGCAAGTGAGTACATATATTTGTTTTTCAGTGTTTTCAGTTTGAATATTGTTAGTTAAAATACTTAAAGTACATACGTCTTTTCTTTGCATGATTCTCTGCTTTATTGACTTTTTATTAAACAAACATTCTTCCATTCACCACAGATAAGTGGGGCAGAAGAAAATGAACGCCCTCCTCTCAGAGCTGGCCTCAAACTAAGAACTTTTGAAGTACTGTTTTACCTAAAAAAATTAATACTTTAAAATTTGCATACTATACCATATTTATAAACAAAAGTGTTTTTCTTTTCCAAGGTCTTCATATAAAATTGCAGCTTAGGACCGGGCGCGATGGCTCACGCCTGTAATCCCAGCACTTTGGGAGGCCAAGGCAGGTGGATCACTTGAGGCCAGGAGTTCAAGACTTAGTCTGTCCATCATGGTGAAACCCCGTTTCTACTAAAAATACAAAAATTAGCTGGGCGAGGTGACATGTGCCTGTAATCCCAGCTATTTGGGAGGCTGAGGCAGAAGAATTGCTTGAACCCAGGAGGCAGAGGTTGCAGTGAGCCGAGATCATGCCACCGCGCTCCAGCCCACATGACAAAGTGAGACTCTGTCTCTCAAAAAAAAAAAAAAAAAAATTGCAGCTTTGCTGAATTCTTGATAGAAGGTGGTGACTTAGATGCCTTCTCTTCTGGTTTGTCTGCTGTGTCTGTGTATGCCTGGACCCATTGTGCTCTGGAAAGCAGGCACACTGGAGCCCTAGAGTGCAGGCTGGCTGGTGCCTTGTAGTGCCTGGTGATGGCTGGGATTTGGTCCCTGGTCTGTCCCCTGGGGTTCCCATGTGTATTGGTGAGGCAGCAGTGTGTGCTCATAGGAGACCCCCTGTCAAGAGGCTCTGTCAGGAGCCAGCCTGCTGCCCTGCCTTTGAGGCTGATCCTTCACCCTAGGAGGGCAGGCACTGATGGCCAGCACTCTGGTCACGCCAAGGATGCTATGGCAACCCACTGAAGAATGAGCTATTACCCTGCCCACCCCTGCCTGCTGTGCCCCCAAGCACCCCTTGGGGGTTACTCACTTGCCTTCCTGGTATCAGGTTAAGAGGTTATTAGACCTTCCATTTATTTACTCAATTCTCCTTCCTGATCTCCTGAGAAATAACTTGGGAACCCGTGCCCCAGCCATGCTGGGAACATGCTTAGAAAGTAGGGGAAACCTTTGGGCCAGCACCCACGTGGTTTTGAATCACTCAAGGACAATCCGCCTGAGTCACTGGCTTTTGGCCATGGGCCAAGCAAGGAATCATCCAGTAGCGCCTCTGCCCTCACTGTCCTCCTCCAGGTTTCTGTACGGAGAGGAAGCCAGCGGGAGGTCCCACATACAAAACATTGACTAGTGTGCCCCCGTGTGGCTCTGGTGGAAGGGTTCAGAAAACGCAGCCGGGTTTTCCCAACCTTACTCACCAAGGCCAGAGGATGCCCTAAGGACAGCCTGCAGCCCCTGCACCCTTCTTTTTGCATAATCTTTGATTTTTCTTGTTGTTATTTCTTAACAGTTAAGCGCTCTTAACTCATTTAACTTGAGTCAAAGAAGTGTGGTTTTGGGGGACCCAAAGATTTTCCATTGGTGTAGGGAATGTCTCCTCCCGGCTCTGAGAGACTTCTGCCAATCCACAGCCTAGCACAGGTATATGTTCTTATTAAAAGGGGCAGGGACAGAAGCTCTGCCTGTCCCTCTTGTACTTTCAGGCTATAATCAATCAGCAGGCAGTCACCAAACACCTGTTCAGACTGTGAAGTTGAATTTCCGGGATCAAGACCAGAGCCTGGTACAGACACAAGCCTTCTAGTGCTTGTATTTTAAGTTCCATAGATGCTTGGATCTTTTGTGGGCTCCTCAGACAGTGATCATGAAAGAAGAGTGGTCCCAGGGGATGAGCAAGATGATCCCCTTTGGCTGGGAAGAAAAGATTCCATGTCCATCTGTGTTTTTTACTCTAAAAATGTTCCCTTTATAGTTTTATAATTGCACTTAAATAAAAATAATTGCACTTAAACAAAAAAATATTTGGGAGGTTATAGCGGAAGCTGTTGGTGTCCTGGCCATAGATGTGTCCCTTGGTCTGCCACAGAGGTCATTCCCAGCATACAGTTAGGACTCGCTATGTCTCCTTCTGAGGGTGACCTGAGCCATGATGTTATGGAATAGAGACTAACACCTGGTAGGCCCCACATTTTTGACAATTTGGTTTTAAGAAAACTCGTAGGTATGGCTGGGCACGGTATCTCACGCCTGTAATCCCAGCACTTTGGGAGGCTGAGGCGGGCAGATCACGAGGTCAGGAGATCAAGACCATCCTGGCTAATACAGTGAAACCTGTCTTCACTAAAAATACAAAAAAAAAAAAAAAATTAGCGGGGCATGGTGGCGGGTGCCTGTAGTCCCAGCTACTCGGGAGGCTGAGGCAGGAGAATGATGTGAACCCGGGAGGCGGAGCTTGCAGTGAGCTGAGATCGCATTGCTGCACTTTAGCCTGGGTGACAAAGCGAGACTCCATCTCAAAAAAAAAAAAGAAAACTCGTAGGTATATATCATCATTCCAATAACAGCTGCCATTATTGGACGCCTACTGTGTACCTGGTACTTGATAATGATTACATTCTAACTGTCACACTAACTCTGGAAGGTAGATATTATCCTCTTCCACCCCACTTTTCTTTAGAGAGATGAGGAAACTGAGGCTCAGCAATGACTGTGGGGATCTGGGAGCAGACCGCAGGTCTTGCTGGACCCAAGGCCTATTCGCCCTCCTTGCTGCCATGCCGGCTTCTCTACAGTGAGAGCAGCCTTTACGTTATGCACCACTAATGTCACTCAGAGGGTCCTGACCCTTCCCCTTCAGCCTCTTCTTGTTCTCCTCCCTCTGTTCCTCTTGGATTCTCAGGAGCCAGCATTATCCCAGAAATGAAGAATTAAAGACTGTTCACACCCACATAGAACATTTGCTCTCTTAGCCTCAGGGCAGAGCTGATGGGGATGGTATTTAGCCCCTTGGAGAGGTGGTGCAAACAGGGAAGCTGGTGTAGATGGCTTGGCTGGAGGAGGGCTATCTGGCAATTCAATGCATCTTGTGAGTTTGGAGAACTAGGGTGACTATATCATTTATCCTCCAAGAAAGGACAGAGTTGAGAATTACAAGTGGCACTATACATAATTACTCTAAGAAAACAGGCAAAATCTAGAACTATCCTTAGTGACTTGGAACCTACATCCTCCCTACCTACTCTATAAATATCCCTGATGTTAGGTCTACTAAGCCAGAGGTCTCCAAATATTTTTGACTGCATATACCAGCACAAACATTTTGATAGGTTTTCATATAAATTATAAACACATACTCTGGCCATCCATAGTCAAATATTAAAGCTAAATCATGTCCTTTTTTCATAGGTAAGAAAATGAATACAGAGGGAAGATCTGTTTCCCAAATCCCAGTAGCTCATCTTGCCTACTCTGGGCACTGTGTCCAAATTCCACTTTGCAGGCCATTCCTTGCAGCTGCCCCTAATCTGGCCTCTCACCAGACTCCTGGACACACGTCTTGCTGAGGACTGGTGCCAGATTACCTGAAGCGAATGTCCGGTGATGAACTGGAAATGAGGTCTGAGGGAAGCTTCCAATTTGCGTTGCTGATGCCAATTTCAGGAACCAGTAAGAAGGCAGGAAGATGCAGAGACAAGTTCTAAAACATCAGGTTAACTAAGCAAGGAGACTCTTCGAGGCTGTACTGGAAGCAGGGGAGAATGTTCATATTTCTGAATGCACTTGCTGGCAATTCACTGCCAGCTCAGTATGGTGAGGGGCTGGGTTACACCCACATCTCAGAAATGACAGCAGACTCCCAAAACAATTTACAGCAAGCATGCCTTAAAAGTGCATTAGTGGGCCGGGCGCGGTGGCTCAAGCCTGTAATCCCAGCACTTTGGGAGGCCGAGACGGGCGGATCACGAGGTCAGGAGATCGAGACCATCCTGGCTAACACGGTGAAACCCCGTCTCTACTAAAAATACAAAAAAAACTAGCCGGGCGAGGTGGCGGGCGCCTGTAGTCCCAGCTACTCGGGAGGCTGAGGCAGGAGAATGGCGTAAACCCAGGAGGCGGAGCTTGCAGTGAGCTGAGATCCGGCCACTGCACTCCAGTCCGGGCGACAGAGCGAGACTCCACCTCAAAAAAAAAAAAAAAAAAAAAAAAAAAAAACAGAAAAATTAGCCGGGCGTGATGGTGAGCACCTGTAGTCCCAGCTACTTGGGAGGCTGAGGCAGGAGAATCATTTGAACCCAGAAGGCGGAGGGTGCAGTGAGCTGAGATTGCGCCACTGCACTCTAGCCTAGCAACAGACTGAGACGCCACCTAAAAAAAAAAAAAAAAAAAAAAAAGTGCATTAGCTAACAGCCATTGGAATCACTTACTGCATTACATTTTCTCTTAGTGACATGGGGTTGAAATGTCTCTTTGAAAGTCTTAGTTACCTAGACAAAGGGAGGTGCCCAGATGCTACTCTACAGGAGAATATGGTATGAAATGATGAAAGAGCAACAAGCGGAAGGAAGGGCAGCTCCAAGGCCCGACTGCTTGACAGTAAGACATCAGGGAATGAAGTAGTGAACACAGGGGAAGGTGGTAGTGCTGGCTTTAGACAAGCCCATCTCTTGTCACTATTGGGGTGCTACCAAAATAAATGTTTAAGGTCTTCAATAGCAGCACTTGGCACTTGTACCAAATTTCTTTCCCGAAACCCACCCATATCCCTTGTCTCACTGAAGCCTCCAAGTGACCCTGTGAGTGAGGGCATAATGTATAATGTTTGGTTTTGGTTTTATATTTTCCGGGAGAAGAAACAATGGGGAGAGTTATAGCCCGGCACCTCCTCCACCCTGGCAGGGTGCTGTGGGCTGGATTTCACTGGGACAGCAGGGTTGGATGAGGTCAGAGCCAGCGTGGAATTAGCCTACTGCGCTGGATTCCTGAGTGTTGACTCAGCCGCAAGACTCCAGAGGGGAGAGCGCTGAATGTGCTAGAATGAGTTACGAATGAGGTGCCCACCATGCGTAACTGGGTGAGAACACCTAGCCTCTGCCCTCAGGGGTTTACAGTCTAATACATCAGGAATAGGGCCAATGTTTGAGAGAATTGTAGACGAGTGAGAAAGAAAACTGGTGCAACTTTGTAAATATAAGCTTTCTCAATTTAAGCAAACTTGCACATTTGTTTACTTTGTTCTGAGAGTTGCTGAATAAGGCATGATACCACGAGTTTATGGTCAAACAGCCAGGGAAAGGCAGCATTTAGGCAAAAGAGAAGGGACCCATGAGTTAGGAAAGAATGCAAATTGGAGGCCAGGAAAAGTTTGCTAACTGAATAAATAGCTGCTGCAAGGCTTGACGGGGGTCTGAGGGGTGGGCACTGAAATGCTGAAAGGAACCCAACAGATCAACCACAGACACAAGGTGGAAAATTCAGGGATATTTATAGAGTAGGTAGGGAGGATGTAGGTTCCAAGTCACTAAGGATAGTTCTAGATTTTGCCTGTTTTCTTAGAGTAATTATGTATAGTGCCACTTGTAATTCTCAACTCTGTCCTTTGGTGGAGGATAAATGATATAGTCACCCTAGTTCTCCAAAATCACAAGATGCATTGAATGCATCTTCAATGATGGGCATCATTGGTATATTTATCTATAGATTAGGTGATCTGAGGGCAGGTGAGAGGAAAAGACATGGCTTCCAGCCTTAAGAAACTTATTACTATTTGGACTGGGAGATCATACAGATGTACATCAAACTGGGTACGGACGGATGTTTATAAAGTGTTTGACTCTGCAGCTCAGAGGAAGAGGAGCTGTGAAGGAGTAGGTTAGTGGGAGGGCTTTGAGGAAGACACAGTACTTCAACTGAACCTTACAGAATGGGCAGTTGAATTAACAAAGGGGAGGGGAGATTCAGTCAACACAATTCCATCTGTTGAGAGACTGAGGACCTGCTGAGCTAAAGATGCTTTTTGTGAATTGAGTGGTGCCTGGGTCACTGAGCAATTCAAGCATGCAGTGGAAGAGCCTGGGAGGGACTTGAAGTTAGGGCCTAGATAACCTCTACAGTCCACTGGAGCCCTGGAGTGGTCTGATTACATGACGGCCTTCCCTGATTGGTTCTGTCTAGAAGGTTATAGATTCACTAACTATGGGGGAAGGGGAGGTTCTTTACTGGGATAAAATACACTAGCTGGAGGAGAGTTTTACTTCTACCCTGATTAAAACAGGAGAATCAAGCAAGAGGCTGCTGCAGGTAGCTGAAGTTTTTTTCTGAGTTGGCTCCATCTTTCAAAGAGCTATCAAAGCACATGCCTAGAAACCAAACCTAATTGCTGTTATGAATTTGCTAGTTTGAGGCACAGCACCTCTGGGACGGTCCGTGGAATGTGAGAGCTCTTGCTTAGAGATGTATAGGGGCCAGGCTTTCAAACATTTATGTCTCATGTTCATTTGAGGCAGTTGCTATAAGACACTGATTCTAGTTCTGCCTGTTACATGTTGACAGGATGAATCGTTGTGCTAGTTAAGGTCCAAAAACACTAATGAGAGAAACGTTTCTGGCCAAAGACAATGCTTATCTGGATGCACCCTGAGATGCCTCAAAGTTTACATGTGGGGTAGGTGAATGACACATCATTTAGCCGATGACTTCCAAATTGTGCAAGTGAGAAAAAAATCATATAGGCATATGTTCCTCCCTAGAATCCAGTTAGAGGATATCAAAGAGCAAGTCTCCTGTAAATGTTATTGTAATTCATATTGTCATATTATGTGTGACATGTCACATATGAGGAGCATGCAGCCATTGTGATGTCAAAGGTCCCTGTGGCTCTCATGAGGGGAACAGCAGGGGCTGGCGTAGGGTGTGCACTCAGTAAATTACTGTTGGTCTAATGACGAGGTTCCCGCAGGAAGGATTAGAACACAAATGGAATACAAATTCCTCTCTTTCCTGTGCTTTGTTGCTTAAGCACACTCTGTTTTATGGTTCTGCAATTAACTCTTGAAAAAGTCACTTAATCTCCTTGAGATTCAGTTTTTTTCAACAATAAAATGCATTATAATGCATTATGTTTATTATAGTACACATGTAACTAAATAAGTATGTATATCAAAATTTTCTGTAAACTTCACTTTTAATTAAACATCAGTGAAAATTTGCTTACAGTAAAACATTTAACAGTAACAGTGCTTTAAAAGTGTAAAAGAGGCCTGGCGTGGTGGCTCACGCCTGTAATCCCAGCACTTTGGGAGGCTGAGGCGGGCGGATCACAATGTCAGGAGATTGAGACCATCCTGGCTAACACGCTGAAACCCCGTCTCTACTAAAAATACAAAAAAAAAAAAAAAATCAGCCGGGCGTGGTGGCAGGCAGCTGTAGTCCCAGCTACTCGGGAGGGTGAGGCAGGAGAATGGCGTGAACCCAGGAGGCAGAGATTGCAGGGAGCCGAGATCGTGCCACTGCACTACAGCCTGGGCGACAGAGCCAGCCTCCATCTCAAAAAAAAGAAAAAGTGTAAAAGAAAAGTTGTCCCCCTCAAGCCTCTTATTCTCCACTCCCCAGAATTTAGCTGCTGCTGTTCTTAATATACTTTTGAAGTGTTGCACAAATACATGTGATCATAATTACCACTTATTTCAGATACTATTTCTACTTTTATGGAATTTTGTAAATTGATGAATCATTTTAGCCAAAGAGAATGATTGCATCTCGGGGCTAGGATTCAGCTGTGAAGACTCGGGAGGCTTTAAGAGCTCATTTTAGGTAATTTTCTGCTTTTGAATATTGTAGAAAAGAAATTCCTTTGTTAAAGGACACAATTAAATTTACTCTAAAGCAGACTAACATTCATTTATTTCTTTATTTAAAAAATGATTTGGCAGTCATGTGCAAAGCAGCTACCCAGTCTATGAAAGTTTAGGACCATAGCGTCTAAGCCAGTTCATAGGAGTTGCACATGGGTACTATAGCACAGAGCACATCTGCCAAAAGAGGGGTAGGGCAGAGGGCCACAGAACTCACTGTGAGCCCCTCTAGCCGGGGCTTAGGAAGGGCTGTCAAGGGGCACTAACATTTGGACTTGACCTTGCAGGTTAGTTATAATTTAGTTTTACAAGATGAACTATTTTTCTCCCACAAAGATTCAAAATAGTTGAGGTTACACGTCAGAATTTCTTCTTTCCAGAGTCTTTTTTTTTTTTCATCTTAAATGTTTTCCAGTTCCACTGTCTCAGAGGCCTTTGAGGAGGACACAGAATACGAAGTTCTCACCAGACGCCAGGATATAACAAATGTCAGCTAAGTTACACGTCTTAGCAGAAACCAAGCCTCCTCTCCTGCTTTCTGGGTCCCCTTTGTCAGGAGAGTTCCCAATTTGCAGAGTGTACCAGACAGTGGCAGGGGAGGCTGTATCTGTGTTAAGTAAACAAAGGTGAATTTGGAGTGACTGCGCAGTGAAACTGCCCTGTCTAGATCATCAACGCAGGATTGTTTAAGTTGTTTGAGCTACAAAAGGCACGAAGTATTTCGTCCACTCATGTGATTTTACAGTTTTGGAAACTGAGGCACTGAGCTGTGTGATGTGATTCATTCAAAGGCAGATGCGATGGCTGAGTCAGATGTGGAAGGAATATAGGTGTTAGGAATCTATTCCAGGACTCAACCACCTTGGCAACCCTTCAGGGCCATTCCATGCATATTCTTGCCTAGATTCATTGATCCCAAAGCCTTTTAGGCCTGAACCACTTCATTGGTGACTCATTTCTACCCTCCATTGTGCTTTGACTGCTGTCCATTTGCTCCATTCGGACTTTTTGATGCTTCTTTTGTTCCCCGTATTGTGGGGTGCCTCGGGGTACCAGGGGTGTAGGGAAAGCTTCAGCGTCTCTCCAGCAGCAGGCATTCCTGATGCATGAGCTCTACAGGAAATGCTGTTGAGCCATTATAGTATCTAAGGCACAGCTCAGATTGGAGTGATGGCTCTACTGGTATACAGTTTTCAAAACTTACTGACTCATGAACTTAAGATCTATACATTTTACTTTATGTAAATTCATCCTCAATTTATTTTTATGTATTTATTTTTTTGAGACAGGGTCTTGCCCTGTCACCCAGGCTGGAGTACAGTGGTGTGATCTCAGCTCACTGCAACCTCAGCCTCCCAGGCTCAGATGATACTCCTGCCTCAGTCTCCCAAGTAGCTGGGACTACAGGTGTGTGCCACCATACCCGGCTAATTTTTTTTTTGTAAAGACAGGGTTTTGCCATGTTGCCTGGGCTAGTCTTGAACTCCTAGACTCAAGCGATCCACCCATTTTGGCCTCCCAAAGTGCTGGGATTACAGGCATGAGCCACTGTGCCAGGCAATCCTCAATTTAAAAACAAAAACACAGAAACCTCAAGTGACTTCACTTATAAATCTTTGGACATTTAGGTTGGCGGATTCCCTTTGAAACCATTTTGCAAATGGATACAGAGGTGGCCCTAGGTAAAGTGGGGACACTTGTCTTTGTGCTCCCAGCCTTTCCTATCTGTGCCCTTTTCCTTTCCAATAATGGTTCTTCCACTTCTTGTTCCTCTTTCAACTTCCCCCCTTCCTGAACCTTCCGTTGCCACAACTTTCTCCCATTAGGCAGGGAAATGATGGCCACACCAACGCGCTACGCGTAAGGTGCGTTCTGTGAGGATTTCAGTTTCAAGGAACACCTGGGGAAGGCTGCTGTGTGAGTCTGTTCTTGCGGCCGGGTAATTTATAAAGAAAAGAGATTTCACTGGCTCACAATTCTGCAGGCTGCACAAGCATGGCACCAACATCTGCTTGGCTGGCTTCTGGTGAGGGCCTCAGGAAGCTGACAATCATAGCAGAAGGTGAAGGGGAAGCCAGCATGTCACATGGCAAGAGCAGAAGCGAGAGCAGGGAGATGTCATACTCTTTTTAAACACCTGGATCTCATGTGAATTCAGAGTAAGAACTCTTGTTATTAGGAGGACAGCCCCATGCCATTCATGAGGGATCCGCCCTATGACCCAAATACCACCCACCGGGTCCCACCTCCAACCTTGGGGATTACACTTCGTCGTGAGATTTGGAGAGGACAAACGTCCAAACTATATCAGCCAGGCTACGCCACAACCACAGCTACCACTGGTGTTGGTCACATGCTATGTGCCAGGCACCATACTAAGTGCTTTCCATGAGCTATCACGTTCAACCCTCACAGTCCCCTGCAAGGCAGGTACTCTTATTACCCCTTTCTCAGAGATGTTTTAAAGAGATGCTGCATAACTGTGCTCCACTAGTGGGGGGCCAGATTAGAACACAGGCCTCTGGCAAAGTTAGGGCTGTCTGTTTTTATACAACCCCTTGAGAAGAAAGAATGACTTGTTAATGGTGGAATGTCCTGTACTGATGGGGGAAGACCATTTGAAGGACTTCTCTATCTCCTTAAAAGACACCACATGAATGGCCACTTATCCCTATGTGTGATGCCATGGTTGAATGGTGGTGACGATAAACCAAAAAAAACGGGGTGGATTCAGTGCAGTGCTCTGCACGTACAAGTTGTTTTGTATTCACTAATGACTAGAGCTACTGTTAATAGCTCTGGACAGGATTGCTTATGAATTTGGCAGATGCCCTCCCAGGGTGTAGGATGTTGGCTAAATACCAACCAAGGTGGCCAGAGTTTGCAGAACCACTTTGTAAAGGAATGAGGAGGAGCCCTGCATCCCTTAAATCCCTGCCCGCAACTGGGTTCTGAGACCACAGGATTCTTGATAAGACTGTGGTGGTTTGTGAGTTATGCCCTGTCACCTATGACTAACAGTGCAATGAGGCCATTTGGCCCATTCACTTTTCCATTTGTTTTCTGGCTCTCTTCACTTGAATCTATTTTCCATTTAAATTTTATGGTATGGCTTATAAATGACCCAAGTCAGAACCTTGGGATGTGCTGGCTCAGCTCTTCCCAGGGCTTACAGGGAAAGCAGGTACAATGGAAACATCTGTCTATTCGAGGGGAGAGAATGCAAGGGCCTAGAGAACAGAGCTGTCTAATCCCAAAGACATCAGCCCTCCAGCTCTTGTTCAAAGAAGGTCAGCAATGGTGACAGTCCCCCTGCCAGCTCATTGCCCCTAATCTTGGTGAGATCCATGCTGGTGCTGTGGGAAATAGCCAGTTATAGGAAGTTTTTGGTGGAGTTCCATGGAGGAGGAGATGAATTAAAAGCCAGGGGAACCAGCCTGTGACAAAGGTATCAATATGACAATACTGGGTTAATAGCTCCCCTGCCTGCCCCATGGGACTTTAGTGGAAGGAAAGTACCAAAAACATGTGCATGACCATGTTCTGAAACAGTTCAGGATGCTGCATCAGTGCAAGCCTTAGCTATCACTCCCCGTTAGAGGGGTCAACTCCTATTAACTATGGATATGTGAAGTCTCCTTGGGTTGATTTGCCACAGCCAGGAGCTCCAAGAACTGCTGACTGATGTCAGCAAACCCAGTAGACCTAGACTCTATGAGATATTCAGCTTCTCTCATCCTTCAGCACCCCCTAAAGTAATTCATGTCAGAATAGGCTAGACAGAAAACTCTCTCTCTCAACCTCTCTCCATCACCTGGTGTGTTTATTGTTATTGCAAAACAGTACCACATAAAGTGTGGTATATCTGTGCAATCGAATGTTATTCAGAAATAAAAAAGAAATGAAGTACTGAGACATGCTACAATATGGATGAACCTTAATCACTATGCTGAGTGAAAGATGTCAGTCGCAAAAGACCACATATTGTATGATTCCATTTGTGATAGGTCCAAAACAGGCAACTCCATAGAGACAAAGTAAATTAGTGATTGCCAGGAGCCAGGGGGTGGTGAAGAGAGGCAGGAGAGAATGAGGGATGCCTGGTAAAGGGTGTGGAACTTCTGTTTCGGGGTGATGAAACTGTTCTAACATTGACTGTAGGGATGATTACGTGACAGAATATATGCAAAACCAGTGATGGTATACTTTCAACAGGTGAATTGTGTAGTATGTGAATTATATGTCAAACTGTTACTCAAGACAAATTATGCAAACTAAAATGACATAATACTAAAATAACCAATAACATAATACTAACACAGCTTTTTGAACTTTTACGTATCATCCTCTGATCTTTGGCAGCTTGGAGACATCTTTTTGCGTGGTTATAGTCACAGTGTGCTGTTTTCAGTTGTCTTTATAGTCCTTATAATTCCATCAGTTTGATGTTTTGCTTAATTATTTTCCAACTGATAGGCACTCTGGCTTCCAGACTTGTGGTGGTGATGGTTATCACTATAGACAGCATTTCTATAGAACTAACAAATTTCTTTAGGATTTTCTTTGAAGTGGGACTATTGAGTCAAAATTTCTTCCTCTAAAATGTATGTTCCTTTTATAACCTATTGTACTCAATAAGGTTTGGAGTTGTACAAATGGCCGAGAAACAGGAGGAAGTTAGAAAACAATATATATGTGAAGTCAGCAGTGTTGTCTTTGTACGGTAATAGACTCACCTGCCACCCCATCGTAGACCATGTTCAGGCATTGCTCACGTACATGAATGTCTTATATCTAAGTGTTAGGCACTGGCTGATAACTGGAGAACAATTTGTGAATTTCATCTGTTTTAAAGTTGTGCTGTGCAGGACAATCACTTATTAGTGTTCATATGTTACATCTTCAAGTTCAATGCACTGAGGTTAAGTCTCCTTGCTATACCCATAATGTGGCACATGCAAAACAAACGTTCATTGGCACATAGACATACAGAGCCTTTAAAAACACTGGAAACATTTCCAATATAGATGAAAAGGCAAGAATGATTTAGTGACAATCTAATAAACCATAGTTAGCAAATATAAAAAAATTTGTATTTGGGCTGCGTGCAGTGGCTCATGCCTGTAATCCTAGCACTTTGGGAGGACAAGGTGGGATGATCACTTGAGGACAGGAGTTCAAGAGCAGCCTGGGCAACACACTGAGATCCTGTCTCTAAAAAATATTTTAAAATTATCTGGCATGGTGGTATATGCCTATCGTCCCAGCTATTCAAGAGGCTGAGATGGGAGGATTGCTTGAGCCCAGGAGCTCGAGGCTGCAGTGAGCTATGCCAGTGGCACTGCACTCTAGCCTGGGTGACAGAGTGAGACCTTGTCTCTTAAAAAAAAGAAAAAAAAAAAATTTCAGTTGCTTTCTTGAAGAAGTAAAACATCAGATGCAGTTCAAGTCTCCTTGCTGGGGGATTTCTGCTCTTTCTGTCTGCCCAGAGATAACCACTGGGCTGAAGTTGATATTTAGCTCATTCACACGTGTACACTTAAAAAAATATGTGCAAATCTGCCAATAAATGTTTTGTGAATTTTATTTTATATAAATGATATGCTGTACATACTGTTTTGTAGCTTGCTTTTTTAATGGAACATAACTTTATAGATTTATCTGTGATATAGATCTGGTTCATTCATCTTAACTTTTCTATGCTATTCCTCGTATGACAATACAGTATCACAGTTTTTACCCATTCATTTATTAGTGGACATTTAAGTTGTTTTCAGTTTTTTATGACCACAAACAGTGTTCTAGTGAACATCATTGCATGTGTCTCTTTGGGTATAAGTGTGCAGATATCTCTAAGATATATACGTGTATACTGAGGAAGGACCTGCTGGGTTGTAGAATATGCACATCCTCAGCTCAGTTGACATTGTGTGAGTGCTTATCAACATGGTTACATTAGCTCACATCCCCACCAGCAGTATGCAAGAGTTGGTTTACATCCTTACTAACACTTTAATGTCAGATTTTAATTTTTGTCTACTAATAAATATGATGTGGCATCCCATTGTTTTAATTTGCATTGCCCTCATTACCTTTAAAATATTCTTTTAGGATTATTGGCCAATGAATTGTTCATTTATTTTGCTTATTTCTCTTTTTGATGGTTGGGTTTTTTTCCTTGATGGTAGGAGTTTTTGATATACATTGAACTAAATCTGAGTCTGCTACATGTTGCAAATATCTTTTCTCAGTGTCTTTGTCTTGTCATTTATGTTGTCTTCTGTGCAGAAGTCTTACATTTTAATAATCATAGTTGGTATTTGCTTTTTGCATTGTTTGATATATCCTTCCCTATCTAAATGACACACATGCTTTCCTGTTTATTTTTTAAATAAAAGTTTTTATATTTTGCTTTTTGCACTGGGTCTAACAGTTTTTTCTCCCCCAGTTTGACAACCATGGACCTAGGATCGTATTTTGATCGGTCCATGTTTTCCCTCTTGAACCACCTGTTTCTCATTTCTGTTCTGTTCCTTTGGTCTGTCCTCCTGATATACAATGTTTTAATTGCTTTGACTGTGAAATTTTGATATTTGAGAGCAAAGGCTTCACTCTTTGTTTTTTAAAGAAAACTCGGTCCAAATATTCTTTATTCTTATCAAGTTTTTTGTTGCTCTTTTGGCCATTTTTCTTCTGTGAATTTTAGGATTAGCTTCTCAATTTCTGTGAGAAACCTACTAGGATTTAAGTTGAAAATGCATTAATTTTTGAATTACTAATGAGAATGGTTATACATCTATTCAAGTTTTTAATTTCTTTTTAAGTGTTATGAAGCAGAACACTTGCTTAAAATGAATCCTTAGAAAATATGTCTCTAATTGGTATCCTGGGAACATAACAAAATAGTTTTCTGCAAAAATGAAATTTTGACCAAAGGCTGAAGCTGTTTTCAGTGAAGTTATTTTTACCTTTAGTGAAATCAATATATTTACCAAAAATGAATGCTTAGTTTTAACACTAGGAGTAAAAAGAGATCACTCCTTTATAAACCAGACCATTTATTACCCCATCATGGGACATCAGCCAATCTCTGGTCTTTAGGAGAATGCATTTTATTCCCACTTCTTCTTATGAAAAGCTTTAAATGAAATTTTCTGGCAGAATTTCAGTTACACTGAGTTAATTTATTTCTGCTTCTCACATTCTAATTTTGAGGATGGCAGAGAAGGATGTCACAGCGCATTTATTTGCATGAGGAACTCTGGCTGGATGAGGAGAAAATAGCTTTCAAGGTCATTACCAGGGTTTATTCTCGACTGTGCCCCAGTTTCCCTGGGGATTACAAGATGCCTGGTTTGATGATGCCCCAGGCCAAGTGTCTAATAAGCCATGGAGTGAAAAAGATTACTTCAAGCACGCAGAGGGCAAAGCGCGAGATGGATATCAAGGGGCGGGGTGCAGGTCCACCCTCGTGCCTCCCAAGTGTCTGTTGTTCACACTTCCGTTAGCTCAAGGTGAGAAGTGCTTGGGGACAGCAGCAGCAGCTGGTGGACAAGAGGGAGGACTGGTGTTCCTAGAGGACCAGCTTTCCTAGAGGACTTCTCATAACAGGCTCTTCTAATGAAGTCCTAGAACTATCAGCCTCATTTCTTTGACTTACCTCTGCCCACTTGGTGGCTCCCGATCTGAGATCATGTTCACTCGGCCACCTAGACAAAAAGCCCCAAATAGTGTCCTTGTGCATCCCCGCTCATGACTGTGAATGGCACTACAATCCTTCCCACAGCCTCATGCTCAGTGCCCAAACCATCACTGTAAAGCCAGTGTTCAAACACTAGCCTGTTGTCCGGTGCTGTTCTGGCTGCAAAAGATTTCCTGGGGAGTTGATTAAAGTTACAGATTTTCAAGCTTCACCCAGTGGAACTGGGGAGTGGCCCTGGAGTTTATGGCTTCACTAGCTTCCCAGGTGATTCTGGTAAGTAGTCCAGATTGGGAACCACTGCTTTAGATGACTTTAACCTAAGGCTCTAAGGAGGAACCCAGTACTCTAGGAACAGCTTCATATAGTCTGTCCAGGAAGTCATGTTTCCATTCACTGTCATCCCAGGTAGGTCCCTCTGTCTTGCAAATCTTTGGGCTTTCATAATTCCCCCCTAACTCTGACTTCCTCACGGAGACTAGGCAGTATATTTGTGTCCATGGCCCCCACACCTGAGCCAAGGTTTCTCTGGGCCCAGAAAGACAGCCCTTTTGGCTTGGGGCCACACTTAGATGTTAACCACAAGATATGTGCTCTGCTGCCTTTAGGTTTAAAGGTAGTGCTCTCCCTAGGACCAATGCATCATCTCACAAAATGAGGGCCCCAGCTGAGCCAGTGCAACTCTGTGCTGGAGGCAAATGTAGCAAAGGCTGACCACTTTTGTACACAACCACATGCAGTGAGTCTGGTTCTTCCACACCTCATCCTCTGAGTTTGTGCCAAGCTGGATCAAAGCACTAGTGAGTGGTTTAAGACTGTAAAATGTGACAAACTCAGTTGATCCAGATTCTCAGACACTTTTTTTTTTTCTTTTTTTGGAGATGGAGTCTTGCTGTGTCGCCCAGGCTGGAGTACAGTGGCGCCATCTTGGCTCACTGCAACCTCCACCTCCTGGGTTCAAGCTATTCTCGTGCCTCTGTCTCCTGAGTAGCTGGGATTATAGGCGTGTGCCACCACATCCAGCTAACTTTTGCATTTTTAATAGAGACAGAGTTTCATCATGTTGGCCAGGCTGGTCTTAAACTCCTGGCCTCAAGTGATCCAACCACCTTGGCCTCCCAAAGTGCTGGGATCACTGGCATGAGCCACTGTGCCTGGCTGATTCAGACTCTTAAAAGAGCCTGACTCCTAGAATGTTAGAGCTATCACCTAGTCTGATTGTTCCATCACATAGATAAACAACTGAACCCCAGAGAAGGAAAGGGACTCACCCAACTAGGTGGTGGTGGGCAAAAGAGCCCAGGGCCCCAAGTTATAATGATATGCACATTTCATTACACCATGCTGCCCCTGGGCCTCGCAAGTGTACATAAGTCATCACTGTTCTTGTTCTTTCTCTCTCTCTCTCTCATGGTCTTAACACACAGAAGCACCCTGAAGTTTAAACCAATAAAACATCCCTCCTTTTGCTGAAAGTATACATTCTAAAGGAACATGGACTACATGCAGAATTTTTTACAAAATACTTCAGGCTTCTTTGTTAAGGGTTCAAATTAAAGGAACATAAAGCAACCCCTATTTTATGTTGAAATTGCTATGTTAAAAGTTTAGATTTACCAAACAGTTGAATTAAGATGTAATTATTAACATTTCCAAAAAATGTAGTCGTTCTTCAAAAGCACTCACCACAGGGTTCCCTTATATAGCACTTAATGTACTTAATGTACTGTACATTTAAAATTGGGTTTGATTGATGGGAGGGCCATTGACATGCAGCTTTCCAGGAACACAACTTTTTATAGAACAAGTAGGAATGCTGAATGTGCTTTGTTTAGGCCATTATGTGCCATGTCACAGCAAAATTCTATTAGACAACCAGTGTCTCTTTTCAAGGAGCTTATAAATTAACAGCACAAAACACAGCAGCCAAATAAAACTATAGATCACAGTATGAGGATTTGTCTTACACGGTAGGCTGAGTTCACCCTGACATCTCATTTTACGGACAGGGAGATCAAGCCAGTTGCCTTTCTTGACATTACTGAGTAGTGTTTGAGATAATGAAATTCTCAAATAGTAGTAATTCTGAAGTAACTCTAGATCTGTTCTCAAGTTTTAGCATTTGCCATGGATTACCTGGGAGGTGAACACAGTTCTGAAACCCTTCTCCATGGCCAGGTGGTCCAGGCAAATGCATCTGTAATGCCCTGGTAATTTTGATGGAACATACCTAGAGGATCTCAGACCCAGAAGGAACTTGAAAAACATGAACCATCCCATGTAATTTTATCTTGGGCAAGATGAGGCCAAGACAAGAGAAATGACCTACCCATGGGTCACATATTTGGTTGTGACACATATCAGAGCCAAGACGATTCTCCATTACTGGACTCCCTGCCCAGGGCACTTTTCATATGCTTTTCAATTTGGATAGAACATCCTCCTTCCTCTCTCTCCCCATCCCTTCCCTCTCCCTGAGAAGCCAGCTACTACTCCCTTTCCTCCTCCTCTGGAACACCTCTTCTGGAATACCCAACTATGGGCTGTGCCCAAAACCAAAAAATGACATTGAACTCAAAACACTCATTCAGTGTCTCTGCTGAGTCAGAAAGTCACCGGCTTGATCAATGCGGTTGTCCCTGGATGCCTCTCCTACTTTTTAATTGCAATACCACCCACTCTTGTTGTCACTGCTTCTAAACACTGGCTGCACATTAGAATCCCCTTGTGAGCTTTAAGAAAAGTACCAGTGCCTGGGTGCCCCCCACAGAGATTCTGATTCAGTTGTCTGCGGTGAGCCACAGGAGCTGACTTTCTCAGCACTCTCCAGGTGAGTTTAACGCGCAGGCAGAGTTGAGAGCCTGTGTCGTGCAATACTAGTCCTAATTATTTTCGTGTACCTCCTGGACCTAATTTATCAGTTGATGTAGGTAAAGCACAGAGTAAGTGAAGTTTTCACGGAAGTGAATGGATTCACAAAACTGTCTATAAGACACCATAAGCTGCCCTCCCTACTGCAATCTTATGTAGTGCCAGTGCCTTTGCCTATTAAAAAATTTAAAAAGACTTTCAAATGCCATTTTCTACAAATCTACTGGCCGGTTCTTGGAATAAGACAAATCTCCTTGGTCCTGCTCTCACTTTGAAGGGGGCCTCAGGTGCGCAGGGACTTTGTATGGCCCCAGTGAATCTTGGCAAAGAAAACGTTCTCAAACTTGTTCACAAACATGTGCCTACGTATTATTGAAATAAGTTTGTATACCCAAGCCAAATGACAGCTAATGGCTTCCTTATTACTAAATATTGGAGTCAAAAGAATTTACAGGCCAGGTAGAAAACCTCTGAAGAACAGACAATTTTCTTGTGATCAGATTGTAAGTTCCTTATCAATATTGCATCAACCATTTACCCTTTATTGTAAAACAAGCAAGGAGCATGTAATGAAATGTGACATGAGACTCTGAATAGGATGACATCAGCCCAGCATGATGGTCTTGCATCATTGTTCTGCAGGATTAAAAGACTAATTAAATTGGCCTATCTAATTTAAACATAAGCATGCATGAAAATAGGAAACGTTCATAGAAGGTCCATATTAACTCAAGATGCTTGGCCAGACTTCTACAAGAGAAAAGTAATGTACAGAATTTGTTTGATTAGTGTTTTAAAAAAAGGGGGAGAACTCTCATTTCAATGTGCTATCATGAAAGGAATCTTATACAAGGAAACAATTACTGTCAAGAAATGCACGTACTTATTGCATGCTCTTGTGGCCCCTTTAGGGATTGTTAAACTGTTTAGAACCGAGGATAGCTTTTATTTTGTGAAAATACATTTTAATCATGTATGCAAGATAAAACACAGTGATTTTGAGCTGTTAAGTGGATGAATTACAGTGTGTTTGGTGCCACATTGCTTCTCCTACCTACTATTGTCAATACTTTAGTATTTCATTTAATTAATAATGATTAGAACTAGGCGATGGGATGTGGGGTGAGGTTGGGGAGAAGCATGCAAAATAAATCTTAAGGGCTACTTTTCCCTTAAGTAACTAGCAGTCTAGCTGAGGAAACAATATGAACGCTCCATCAAGCACTGAAAGTATATAATTAAATGTTGAATAGATGAATATCCAATTGAATAGTAAAGACTCCAAGTACAATGATAGTTCAAAGAAGAAAAAGATCCCTGTGAACTACCCTGATATCAAAAGGTTTCATGGAAGAATTCGATCTCAAAGGATGGGAAGGATTTAGATGACCAGAGGGCAGAAAGCCCTAGGAAGAACGGGTATGTTGAGAAGTTTGGAGGGAGGAATGAGCTTGGCCTCTGAGAGGGGTTGCCAGGAGACCGACCTGGTTGGTGTGATTAAAATATGAGAGGAATAAAGAAAGGCCCATAGCATAAAAGTAGAACCAGACAGTGCAGGGAACCTTAATAATATCTGATGCCCCAGCTTTCTCTGAACTCTTATGTTTATAGTCTCTTCTGCTCAGCTGAATTCCTAGTTGTAGGCTATTTACATGCTCCAGGCATGCTGGGCTGGTGGTACTCACCTGTAGTCCCAGCTACTCCAGCGTTCGAGGCAGAAGGATCACTTGAGCCCTGGAGTTTGAGGCCAGCCTGGGCAACATAGTGAGACCCTCATCTCAAAAACAAACACCCAAATAGATAAATAGATGCTTTAGGCAGATGTTCATTCTAAATTGTGCTCAGGGTTATTTTTGTATCTTTAGTAGCTCCTGACACAGGGCTGCAGGTATAGTAGGTGTGCCCTAATTTTTCCCTCTACTTAAAAAAAAAAAAAGTGTCATTTACGTGCAGTAAACTTCACCCTTTTTAGCATATAGTTCTTTGAGTTTTGACAATTACATACAGTCATGTAACCATTATCACAATAAAAATATAGAATAGTTCCATCACCTCCCAAATTCTCCCATTATCTTTCCCTTTTCATAGTCAAGCCCTTTGTTCACCCTCAGCCCCCAGTAATCACCACTGTTTTTTCAGTGCCTATAACTGTGCTTTTTCCAGAATGTTGTTTAAATGGAATCATACAGTATATGTGTAGCCTTTTGAGTTTGGCTTTTTTCATTTAGCATGATGCATTTGAGATTTATTTATGTCATTGCTTGTGTCTGTAATTCATTCATTTTTGTTGCAGAATAGAAGCCCCCACTTTATAGCTACACACCAATTTGCTTGGTTGTCCTTTCCTCAATTGAGAGATGTCTGGATTGCTTCTAGTTTTGGGTGCTTATAAATAAAGCTGCTATAAATATTTTCATAAAGGTTTTTATGTAAACGTAACTTTTTATTTCATTTGAATAAATATCTGGAAGTAAGATTGCTTGATTATGTGTGGTAAGTGTGTGTTTGATTTTATAAGAACCTGCAGGCTGGGCGTGGTGGCTCACGCCTATAATCCCAGCAGTTTGGGAGGCCAAAGTGGGTGGATCACCTGAAGTGAGGAGTTCAAGACCAGCCTGACCAATATAGTGAAACTCCATCTCTACTAAAATACATATATAAATATATGTAATATATATAAATATATAAATAACTATATATAGTATATAGTTATTTTATATATAAATATATATTACATATATTTATGTATACATTTTATATATATTAGCCAGGCATGGTGGCATACACCTGTAGTCCCAGCTACTCAGGAGGCTAAGACAAGAGAACTGCTTGAACCCGGGAGGCAGACGTTGCAGTGAGCCAAGGTCATACCACCACACTCCAGCCTGGACAACAGAGCAAGACTCTGTCTCAAAAAAGAAAGAGAACCTGCAAACTCTTTTCCAAAATGGCAGGACCATTTTGTATTCTGACTAGCTATACATGAAAGACACAATGGTGAAATTGCATGTTCACCAGCACTTGATATTTTCAGATTTTATTTTATTATTTTTTAACATTAGCATTCTAATAGATATCTAGTGGTATTTCACTGTTGTTTTAATTTGCCTTTTTCCAAAACTAATGTTGAGCATCTTTTCATGTGTTTAATTACCATATACCTTTTTTGGTAAGGTATCGTTCACATCTTCAGCCCGTTTTTTATTCGGTTGTTTTCTTAGTATTGAGTCCTGAGAGTTCTTTACATATTCTGCATGTGTTTTACCAGATGTGTGATTTGCAAATTTTTTTTCCCATTTTGATACTTGTCTTTTCATTCTCTTAACATCTGCAAACAGCAGAGGTTGTTAATTTTGACAAACTCCAATTTGTCAATCTTTTATGAATTGTGCTTTTAATGTCATAGTTCATCTTTACCCAAATCCAACATTACAAAGATTGTTTGTGTTTTCTTCCACTGTTTTATAGTTTCGGTTTTCCATTTTTGTCCATGATCTATTTTAAGTTTGTTTTTGTAGAAGATATGGGTCTATCCTTATTTTTTATGCATGGACATTCTATTGTCCGAGCACCACTTGTTGAATGACTGCCATTTCTCCATTGACTTGCCTTTGCACCTTTTTTGAAAATCAATTGTATGCACATATATGGACTAATTTCTGGACTCTATTCTGTTGATCTATTTGCTTATGTGTTTGTTTTTCGTTGTAATGATGGGAGTGACAGTCTTTCCAGCTTTCTACATCTTAAGCAGTGTTCTAATTACTTTTGAATAACTAAGTTGATCAGTTTCGGTTTTGGCATGTTCACTTTTAGGCAGTTCAGATAAGATAGATAATGAGACCTAGATAGTTCTTAAATGTGGCAGCCAGGCATGGTGGTGGCTCATACCTAGAAGTTGGAAGCACTTTGGGAGGCCAAGGTGGAAAGATTGCTTGAGGCCAGCAGTTTGACACCAGCCTGGGCAATATAGCAAGACCCCATCTCTGTAAATAAAGACCCACCCAGGCAGAGCGTGGTGGCACACTCCTGTAGTCCCACCTACTTGGGAGGTTGAGGTGAAATGATCGTCTGAGTCCAGAGGTTCAAGGCTGTAGTGAGCTGTGATTATGCCACTGCACTAGATCCAGCCTAGGCAACAGAGCGAGACTGTGTCTCTATTTTTTTTTTTAAATGTAGTCCTGGTCACATCATCACTAAACCGGTTAGAAGTGGTTCTCAACCCCTTCCCAGACCTGGCCTGCTGAGTGAACAATTCTAGAAGTGAAGTCCAGCAGTATATGTTTGAGCATGCCTTCTGGGTAATTCTGATGCATGCCAAAATTTCAGTTCACTATTATTTTAAGGAGAACCTCAGAATTTAGTTCATTTAGAAGAAAATGGTGATGGAGTTATATTAATAGACCTGATCTATTAGGCTCGCAAAAAAAAAAAAAAAGAAGAAAGAAAGAAAGAAAGAAAAGAAAATTGGGCCAGGCACAGTGGCTCACGCCTGTAATCCCAGCACTTTGGGAGGCCAAGGTGGGCAGATCATGAGGTCAGGGGTTTGAGACCAGCCTAGCTAACATGGTGAAACCTGTCTCTACTAAAAATACAAAAAATTAGCCGGGCATGGTGGCGGGCACCTGTAGTCCCAGCCACTCGGAAGGCTGCGGCAGGAGAAGGGTGTGAACCCCGGGAGGCAGAGCTTGCAGTGAGCTGAGATCGCACCACTGCGCTCCAGCCTGACCAACAGAGCGAGACTCCATCTCAAAAAAAAAAAAAAGAAAAGAAAATCAAAACTCATAAAGACAACTCCCTGTCATACCACAATCCACCTGCCAGGGAGCACCCCCTTGAGATGCCCTGGCCTCTCACACACCCCCTCTGTTCCCTGGTATATATATTGTGGTGTGAGAGGGAGTTGTCTCTGTGAGTTTTAATTTTCTGGGAGTTTTTTTAATTTCTGGGAGTTCTTCTGTGTGTTAATTCAGGTTTGTCAAGGGATTGCGGTTATTGTCTGAAAGAGAGAACCACCATTTTTCCCCTCCTCTTGCCTTTAAAACATATTTTTGTCTTTATAGAATCCTTTAGCCATCACACTCCAACAGGAAATGTGTTTCCCCCCTAAGGAGCAGGAGGCAATTTCTGATCTCTAGAAAGGTCTTCAGGCTAGCTATCAACATCAGACAGAGCCACGTCAGGGATCTAACAGGTGCACATTTCAGGCTGACAGGTTAAGAGTCAACCTGAAGTTCTCCTGGTTAATGACTAATTAAGTTGCAGGTAGTTCTTACCTAGAAATCAACTGGAGTTCTCGTGAGCTGAAAATAGGGAGAATAATATCTTTTGAGCTTTTAAAATGCACCATGCTTCCCCAGGGCAAGAGGAAGGTCGTTGTCGTGGTCTTGCCTGTTTGACAGTAGATGCAGGAAGACCTCTACTTCCAAGAAATTATTTGGGCCAGACTGCTAGCCAGAGAGGCCAGGGCATCTCTAGAATGAAGGAGTAATGCCTTTTTGAACACTGCAATCTTATTCTCAGGCAGGTGGTTTGGAAGAACAAACGATATAATGTCATGTCTTCATTTTAGTTCTCCTGCCTTAAACACGTACATGCACACAGATGCATGAGAGTTTCACCTTTTACTTCAGACTTTCCAAATAGATTTGATCTGGGCCTTTGCTAACTGCTGTGTTTAGAGAAAGAAGATCATGTTTATTTAAAAAACAGAAGCATTAATTTCAATCTTTGTAGCCTTAATATTGAGGAGGGGACTGACCTGGAGAGAGAATAGACTTTTTCTTCCTGGCTAGATGTTCCTACTGGGCACAGGATGGCTCAGATCAGATTTAGGGAACACTTTGATCTGAAACTTTCTTCCTTGCTTGGCTCAAGCAGATACAAACTTTTTGTTCTCAGAGGTTAATGACTGTGTGATGATTATATTTGCTCCAGAATCACCTAACTTACCCTCTTACCTTTCAAAATTCTGCGTGAAACAGCAAGGGAGCAAGGGTCTGTACAAATGAGCTGAAGTGGGACTTCTGGTCTTCTCTCTGTCACCTCTTTGTGCTCCCTGGCATGTGAGTTGTGGTGTGAGAGGGAGCTGTCTACATGAGTTTTAATTTTCCGGGTTTTTTTTTTTTTTTTCCAGCAGTCTGGTTGCAAAAAAACTTTCAGAACTTCTTGTCAGATCCCATATACATTTAAAAGAAATTGGCCTTTCCTCTTCCTATCTGCTAATCATTTTTCACATCATTTTTTCATTTACAGCATTTGGGAAGGAAAGTTCACTTTAAAATATTTAAACCACCTGTTAGAGAAATATAAACAGAATGCTTGTTTTCTGGGATAAAGGGGGGGAAAACCTCATTTCATATTTTTTAATATATATGGTATGGTGGAAAAGACATGAACTTTGGAACCAGACTGGCTTTGGGATCAAATCAAACTCTACCACTTAATAACTATGTACGCCTGGGTGAGTCACGTGGATTTTCTTAGCACCGGTTTCCTCATTGTGTGGTGGAGGTAGTGGTACCAATCGTGTAGAATCCTTTCGAGAAATAGAGAAAATACGGTTTAATCTCCTGCTATGCCGTAAATCAGTAGTCCCCAACCTTTTGGTAGCAGGGACTGGTTTCGTGGAAGACAGTTTTTCCACTGATGGGCAGGGAGCGGTGTCGGGGGCAGAAGGAGAAGGACATTAGATTCTCATAAGGGGCCCCCAACCTAGATCCTTCACATGTGCAGTTCACAATAGGGTTCCGGCTCCTAAGAGAATCTAATGCCGCTGCTGCTCTGACAGGAGGTGGAGCTCAGGCAGTAATGCTTGCTCACCGACAATCACCTCCTGCTGTGCGGTTGGGTTCCTAACAGGCCACAGACCAGTACTGTGGTCCCCTGGGGACTGGGGACCCCTGCTGTAAATAGTGCCTATTATTTCTAACATTCCATTTTTAATATATTTTATCTTTTGCTTTAGAGATGCCAAGCACCCATCAGCCTTTGACTGCAAAATTCCCCAAATTTAGCTCCTACCTCACTCTCCTTACAGTTCCTACAATCCTTTCTGCCCTGCAGTTTTCCTACCTGCCCAGCACAACCTCTCCAAAAAGTATCTGAGATTCAGCTATGTTGAACTTATAACGGCCCTCCCAGAGGCTTTCTGTTTCAACAGAGTTGAAAGCCTCGGTCTAAGGAGTAAAGTGAACACAGAGGGACTGGAAGCAAGAGGGATCACTTTATTTTTTAGGATCCCAGGACTTGGTCAGTGTCTCTGAATTCCCAGCTCTCAGAAGTTAGGTCAGCATGACTCGCTTTTACACAGGCCCTGGTTTCCATGTGATAGTGACTTTAATATAAGCTGACCTATCATAGCATTGATCCTTCCTCTGCTTCTCTCCATAGGCAGGAATGTGTAACACCGAGTACAGTAGTCACAATACCCACCTCCTTTTTCTCCCCAGCAAATATTGGTTGAGCAAATGCACAAGTCTCAGAGTTAAAAACATTTTTCCTTCCAATGTTTACCCTAACTTTCTCCTGCTAGTTTACCTATTACCTCTTGAATTAAGTATTTCCTACTATATAACAAATTATCCCAAATTTAGCAGCTTAAGATAGTAGTCAAGATTTATTGTCTCATTCAGTTTCCGTGAGTCGGTGTCTATAACCCCATAGCCTTTAGGGGTGCAGTGCCTATGGCACTAAAAGACTTGCTATTTGTTTGAGGGGGAATGTCCCATTTCGCTTGGCACATTCACACCCTTTCCATGTTCACCAACTAGCACCTGGGGACAGGCAGAGGCCGCATTTAGACTTTGAGTTCAGGAGCAGCTTTAGCTGAGGAGCCAGGCTTGCTAGCATTTCAGAGGTGTAGCAGCCTGCCTTGGCCAGGGTAGTGCTAATCCATTGCCAGGGAATCTTTTTTTTTTTTTTTGAGACGGAATTTTGCTTTTATTGCCTGGGCTGAAGTGCGATGGTGCGATCTTGGCTCACCGCAATCTCCACCCCCCAGGTTCAAGCGATTCTCCTGCCTCAGCCTCCTGAGTAACTGGGATTGCAGGCATATGCCACCATGCCTGGCTAATTTTGTACTTTTAGTAAAGACAGGGTTTCTCCATGTTGGTCAGGCTAGTCTCGAACTCCCGACCTCAGGTGATCCACCCGCCTCAGTCTCCCAAAGTGCTGGGATTACAGGCGTGAGCCACCGTGCCCGGCTACCAGGGATTCTTAAAACTCTGGTAGACCTCAACCCCAGCCTCGCCTTTGCTACCTATTCCCAGGTACTGCTTAAACCAAAACCTTCTGAAAAGGCAGGTGGGTGACTACCATCTGCAGGGCTTAGATTTTTGGATTAGGAATGTGACACTTTAAGTAAAGACACAACTATTGGGTTTTCCTGAGGTCAGCAAGGTGTAGGATGGAAGGTGAATTTTAGGAAAGAAGTTGGGTAATACGGAACCATTCCTACTTTCCCCTCAGGGCCCTAAAGAATGTATGTCTATAAGAAGTCTGGCTGAGATTTAAGTCAGGGCCTGTGGCCAATAATATTTACCTTCTAGACAAAGATAACTCACTCATGTGAGGAATTTGGTCTCTACTTTTACTTCATTAGCACCAAGAACTGAGCTAAATGGATCTCCCGTAAGCATCTGTGGCCTCAGAATTTTTTCTCAGGTTCATTAAACTGAAAACGCCCACCACCCCACCCTCCTTTTTGTTCCCCTCTTGGCAGTTTTCATTTTCTCCAAATGGAAGTTTATAGATATGCAGCTCAGCATTTAGCTGGTGTTTCTGTTGGTTGCAGAGCTATTAGAAATAGACTTTTTTCCTCACACAGTGACTATTCTTTTCCCAGCATTCTCGTATCACTATAGAAGACAGCTCGGGGGGAGAGAGGAGTTGTCAAGCCCTAAGGCCTGAATAACTGGGAACCTGGCGAATTTCCTGGATGATGATGTCCCCTGGCTTGGGAGAAGTGCCAGCAGCCGGGGTGTCAGGGAGAGGCACCGTGTGCATGTGCGTGTCAGAGCTCATGAGCCCTGAAGGAGCATGAGTTAGATTCTGGGATGCTTTCAGTTATTAAAAGCATTATTGCATTTGACCTTCTCATCCCTCTCTCCATGTGCAGAGTTTTGGTTAGTCTCAGTGGAACATGAAAACTGGTAAGAAAAAGTTTAATTGAAGCAGGTTTTTGAAGCCAAAGGAAAAGATATAAGTTCCACAAGAGCTGTGGCCATTATAGCTGTTTCTGTGGAAAGACTTGGGGCTTATTCACCTATATGGAGCTTCCTAAGAGAGGTCTATCTCCCAGTGCCCTGCCATGGGGACTAGATGGGCCTGGGTCAATAGAAGGGAGGGTGGAAGGAAGGCAAGCTCATTTCCTGATCAGAAGGGACCAAAAAACCAGGGAGAGTAGATTGTGTTATGTAAAATGAGTCCCTCTGCTTTCTGGGAAGATGTGGTTTCATTTAGGTATTTACCAGCTCAGATTGGGTGGCATAATAATCATCTTTACTTGTTTTTATTTATTTATTTTTTTAGACTGAGTCTCGCTCTGTCGCCCAAGGTGGAGTGTGGTGGCACCATCTCAGCTCACTGCAACCTCTGCCTCCTGGGTTCAAGCAATTCTCCTGCCTCAGCCTCCCGAGTAGCCGGGATTACAGGTGTGCACCACCACACCTGGCTAATTTTTGTATTTTTATTAGAGACAGGGTTTTGCCATGTTGGCCAGGCTGGTCTAGAACTCCTGACCTCAGGTGATCCTCCCACCTCGGCCTCCCAAAGTACTGAGATTACAGGCATGAGCTACCGCGCCCAGCCACCTTTACCTCTTTTTATCCTCTTTCTCCATTTCCTTTGCCTTACCATTCTTTCATTGCCTTTTATCTCCATTTTATCTTCAGACTCCCTGAAATTCTTCTCCCTTCCTAGGTCATCTAATCAGAATACCCAGCTGGTCAACGTTCTGGGAGTCCTGCTGGGACTCCAGATCTCTTGGTAAAGATCATTATTTTTCTTTTGAATTCTGACTTTAAAATTAGCAAGTGCTCAGAACTGCCTTAGTAAAGAAGGAGTTTGAGGAACTAAAAAGTTGACTCACTGTGGTAGTCTGGGAAATTGTGCAGGCACGTTCCTTTGAGAAGCTCTGTGGAGCCCAAGGTGAGGTAGCTGGGAGCCTTGTGATGTCGAAGGGTGTGATCTTGAGTTCACTTTGCTTTACTCTCATGGAATGTGGCCTGCCACTGACTGGGTGATGTGGAATGGCTGCTACAAACAGCACTGGAAGGGTGTGGGTTTTTCAATAAATAACCCCATAGCCCTTAGGGCTGCAGTGCCTATGGCATTAAAAGACTTGTTATTTGTTTGAGGGAGGAATGTCCCACTCCACTTGGCAAATTCACACCCTTTCCATGTTCACCAACCAGCACCTGGGGACAGGCAGAGATCCTACTAAGACTTTTAGTCCTGCTGTCCACTGGCCTGTGTTAATACAGCATTTTAGAAGCATGAACAGTGGCCAGAACCTGGCTTCATGGAACGTGAGCTCCATTGTGCTCAGGTGCCCGATAATGCAGCAATTGCTCAGTTTCCTGTGATTCATCTCAGATCATCACTGGCACCAACAGGGATTCTGGTCCCACCCTTGGCTGGTGCCCCACTTGGCAGATTTCCCAGGCTGAGAGCACTCTTTGAGCCTTCAGCAGGTCTGCCTGGAGGGATTTTGCTCTGTGGTTTCCTCCTGGAAGTAGTAATTTTTCCTGGGTACCAGAGGCATGCAGTAAAGTTCCACCATGACTCTAATATATGACTGTAAATGGATGTAGGAGGGAATGAATGAATGCGTGAATGAATGAATGAATGAATATAGACTAGAGGCTAGCAGACTTCCTGCTTAAGTGAAATCACTGCTCCTCAGTGCTTCTTCATGTTCAACACAGTGTGCTTGGCATCAGAAACCACGGGGCAGTGAGATTGGAGTTTGGCATCTTCTTTTCTCCCACTATCCGTCAATCACCATGTTTTGCCTCAGTTTACCCTAGTGCTGCTGTGCCTACCATATCAAGGTCTGAGGTTTTCACTTTTTTTTTTTTCCTGTATAGTGAACACTAGCTGCAGTTTTGTTTTCATACCTGGACAGAGCATAAGTCCTGCCATGAACACAGCGAAGATCCTTCAGAAAGTCAAGAGGAAGAAGAAACGATTCATGTTAAACTTGAGACGCTAATCTTGAAATGCCACTGGTTCTCTTCTGATTAGATTACATGCAGAATAAAACATGCAAGCAATCCCAAACCTCTCGTTTCAGACGTTTCTGATTCTCATTGTGTGCGTCTCTGGGAAGATACAGATAGCATCGAATAATCTCTCTGAGGGAATTAGTTGCTGTTTCCTCTTTCCTGTTTTGAACAAATTTTCTTTAATGCATTGTGGGAGTACACATGTAGAACATATTCTTTGACATCACATAAATATTTACACAATATTTAAAACTCACTGTCATGAAGTATTTATTTCACTTGCAAACATTATCATCTATTTTTCTATGGAAAATTACAAAATAAAAGGCGCGGCTGCTTTGATTTTTAGTACCTGGTTTTGTTTGGTTTGTTTTCTTTCCATTGACCTTGCGTATTTACCAGTAAATTTATAAAGTCAAAACAGAGCA
The DNA here is from genome assembly GCF_009764315.1 of Trachypithecus francoisi. NCBI lineage: Eukaryota > Metazoa > Chordata > Mammalia > Primates > Cercopithecidae > Trachypithecus > Trachypithecus francoisi. The sequence goes on along the minus strand of NW_022681462.1, from coordinate 61,789,728 downwards.
TTATTGAAACAGAAAGTTAAGTAGACTGCCCAGAGATTGAGGGGAAGGTTGCATCCTAGCTTCTGTGAGGAGCACCTCCCAGTCATAACCGCTGTAATCTGGACTATCATGGCAATTCCTTGCTTTGTTAGCAGAGACCTGTCTATTAAGGACCAGATCCAGAATTTCTGAGAACAAAAATTGAGAGAGTAGCCATGCGTTATCGCTTTGTGCCTAGAACATTGCCTGGAATCCAGTGTCCACATGATAAACATTTTTAGGATGAATAGCTTATTATATACCCTTTCAGAAATTTTCCATCCGCAGTCTTGCTTATATGTGTTTGAGTATATTCTTTTTTTTCTCTCATTTTATACAAATAAATACACACTATCGATGTGTTTCTTAGTCTTCTTTTTCTGCTCACTTTCTTGGTGGGCTTGGCATAGCTGCTTTGTTAAACCGCTGCCTTAAGTTCCATTATGTGGGTGTGCCATGACTTAATCAGTCCCCCTCAGCTGTCTTTTCTAAGTCTCTACGTGAAAGCAAGGGCAGATGTGTGGGGAGGTGGGTGATCAGCAGCTGACAGGAACCTTCTACACACGCAGTTGGTGCAAGTGGGACTAGGCTGTTTCGCCATCCTTGGGAGATGTGGATGGCTGGGCCAGGGTGGGAAATCCCAAACTGACCTTTACTGTTGGCTGCATGGCCTTTCACAAGACAGTTATTTAACCTCTTTGAGCCAAGAGTAATGCCTTGTGACATTAGAGGAAGTATGTAAGATGCTTACATATTGCATGAATATTTAATATTGATACTTCATAGATGCTTAACATGACCATGGGTGCCTGTGATGCTCTCATGCACGTGTGTATGAGATACTATCTCACACATGTGTGTGATGCTCTGTCACACGTGTGAGCTACTACTTTGCACGCATGTGGGACATTATCTCGTATGTGTCAGATAGTAGTACCTCATACACTTAAGGTGCTTAGAATCATGCTCAGCATCTGGCAGGGGCCCCATAAATGCTAGCTGGCATCTTTCGACTTTTGAATATCCAGGGTTTTGACAGTTATTTAGACCAAAATACCAGGACAGTTGAATTGCTTTCTTTGTGTTGTAAAATTATCTTGAAGACTGTAATCACTCCTTACCTGGATCCCAAGGAAAGCCTCCCGATGAGCTGACCCCCACCCCAACCCCAGGCTTTTCCTCAACCTAGCTCCATTTCTGATTTTGTTCTAGAGCTAAGTCAGTGTTCCTTGCCCAGCCCAGTCTTCCTGACAGTTTTCCCAGTCTGGAGATGGAGTGAGCTGTCCTAAAGCCTTATGGGATGGGGTGTGGGAGAGATAAGGCAGACACTCCCTCTTACAGTGGCAGGTATGTAACATCTGGGGGTAGCTGAACCCCAGCAGGGTGGGGGCCACAAGGGAGCATCAGAGCAGGTTCTGCAGGGTCAGGGCTGAGGCTGTCGTTCTTTCTCAGTAAGGCATTGTTGGCTCTAGGGAGATAGAGAGATGCAGGGTTTCTGGAAGTCAGTATTGGATAACTAAAGCCACAGCTTTGGTGGATACAGCCTGTTTTTGGAAAGATAAAAGAGAAAGAACCTGAACCATGGCTGTACATGTCTGATCTCCTCAGGGCCAGGAGTGTGCTGGTGGTAAATGCTTAACAACAACCTCCCCAAGGAAGTCCTGATTTGTAGCATTTGTTGATTTTCCTGTAAAGGCCCCCACGGTGGCCATTTCAGGCTACTATGTGTAGTCCCCAGATGTGGAGTGGTGTGTACTACAGGATCCAGAGCCGGCTCCAAACCCCACTGCCATGGTCATAGAAGGAGAAAACCCTCCCTTCAGCATGTGCTAGATGCCAGGCGAAATTCAACAGTCACCATCTGAACCGATCACATTTTTGGCAATATTTTTTCTCTGTCACTTCTGGTCCTTACACTATTGATTTTGGGGCCATCCTGGAGTGTCCCCTGGGGTGAAGGAGGTCCTGGAAGCCTACCTACCACCCCACAGTAGACCGCAGAGGGAGAGAAGGGCAAACAGGAGCCACCCTCCCACCACCTTTGCAAAGCCTGGTGTGCTTAGGAAGGAGAACTTCACGTGAGCCTTTATCTACCATTATAGTCAAGGTCAGGACTATGGTGCAAGCAGAATTTAGGGCCGCCCCAAGTCTCAGGAATCAAGATAAATAATATTGTAATGCAGTAGTTTAGAAAATCAGATTAATGAAGGAAATAACAAAATTTGAAGTAAAGATACAGTCAGGATGACTCACTTTTTTCTTTTTTTACTTTTGCCTTGGGATCCAACATGGGTCTGTGCTGCTCCACTCAAGTTGAAGTTTGGGTTGAGCCATGGAATTGCCCCTCTCCTGATAGATAACATAGGAAAACAGTGGCTCAAAGAGATTAAATGACTTGTTCAAGGATATTAGGCAGGTTTTGGGAAAGAACAAAATTTGTCCAGTCTGCTAACACCTCATTCAACCATACTGGCAGAAAGGGGAGGTCAAAAGAGAGAGCTCAGAGAAAAGAAAGAAGATCCCACAGTGTACCTGCCTAGGGAAAGATCCCTATGTGCCCTGAACACAAAGGGTAGGGGACTGTCCTGCAGTGAGGAATGACAGTAGTGCCCCAAGATCATGCATGTCGGCAAGTCTGGCCCAGGCAAGGTTGACCCTTGTTCTTGGCAGTTCTTGCTCCATGTACTCTAGAAGGCATTGCTGGCATCCAGGCATACGTCGGTGTGTGTGTTAGAAATTCACTGTTAGAGATTCACAACTGCAGAGATATGGAATCAATCTAAGTGCTCACTAGCCAATGAGTGGATAAAGAAAATGATATATATATATATACACACACACACATATATATACACATACATATATATACACACACATATAACATACACACACACACACACATACACATACATAACATACATACCATGGAATACTACTCAGCCATAATCAAGAATGAAATAATGTCTTATGTAGCAACTTGGATGGACTTGGGGGACATTATTCTAAGTGAAGTAACTCAGGAATTGAAAACCAAAGACTACATGTTCTCACTTAAAAGTAGGAGCTAAGCTAAGGGTATGCAAAGGTGTACAAAGTGGTATAATGGACATTGAAGACTCAGAAGGGGAAGGATGGGAGGGAAGTGATGATGAGAAACTACCTGTTGGGTTCAGTGTACACTACTCAGGTGACAGGTGCACTAAAATCTTAGACTTCACCACCATATCATTCATCTGCATAACCAAAAACCATTTGTACCCCAAAGCTATTGAAATTAAAAAAAAAGTTTTGTTTTTTTTTTTAAAGAAATTCTTTGCTGACTATTCCTAAACTGAAAGGCATCCTAAGAACACTGAGGTTGTGGGTGCCCATGACCCCACATGAGGAGGGTGTTCAGTTTTTCCAGCTTGCTTTTTGTGTGGGAGGAGATGTGGTGGGTAAGAGAAGGGACAGTGGAACAGTGAAAACTTCAGTGACCAGACTGGCCAAAAAATGTGGTCTAGGGTTTGGCACCAGAGGCCATCTCTCCCTGAGTCCCTGAGTTCCTCTGGTGCAGACTGAGAAGTCTCACCCCCAAGGAAAAGGGGCCAGGTGAAGTTAGACAAACAGAAGAAGAACTGCACAGTACAGGCCCCTTTTTGCTGTTCTTGCCACCTGCCTACAGCCTGTGAGAGATTATCCTGTGCACTGGGGCCGTAAAATGTTCATTGATATAATAGCTTCTGGAGTTTGAAGTTCATAGCCTAATTGAATCAAGGAGAAACCATCCCTGGAATGTTGTTGGAGGTTGGGGTTACTGTGGGTCTTGAAGCTGCTTCAGAGGACGTCCCTGCTTAGCCTTATGCCTTTGTGAATTCTTGTTACATCTGCACAGCCAAGTTCTGCATTTCCACAGAAAGCTTCCCAAAAGTTATCCAGCTTTGTCTTGGCATTTCCTTGACTCAAGTTCACCCCTTCTGCAGTGAGGCAGATGCAGGCACAAAACAAGGGACCTCCAGAGAACCAAATGGGTCCTCTGGGAGATCAGCCAACCTTAGTATTGCCTCAGAGGTCACAGCAAATGAACTGTCACTGTGTTTGAGCATGGCTGAGTGCGTCCAGTGCCAGCATCTTTTGGAGTGGTTCAGAGGTGAAGGGGGATGGGTCCAGTAACTCTGGTGTGCAGTGGGCCCGGCGTTTACTCAGTCCAGAAGCACAGGTAGCTGGGAAGCTGGTGGTTTCCCTCTTCTCTCCCCTTCTCCACGGCAAGCTGCAGTTCCCTCACCTCCTATTTGTGCCAAGCAGCCCCCCACTCCTGCAGCATGATGGAACACCTCATTACCTAATGCTTTTTAGGCAAGTGAAAGCTTTAAAAAGTCATTAAAGAGCACTAGAGAACACTTCTTCAAATGTCAACCTATCTAATCCCATCATCCTAGTGGAGCACCGTTCTTATCTTCAGCCTGCAAATTTGCTTGACATAGAGGTGTATTATTGTTCATTCTTTTTTCATAATATTACATCCCATTTCTCCAGGTTTCTGTGGTCTTTCCTCACCCTTTTAAAGTTGCTGTCAAGGTAGTGTAATTTATCAGACCATTTGCCTAATAGTAGACAGTCAAGTCGTTTCTGTTTGTTGGCTAATATAGATATGCTCAGACCATTTGCCTAATAGTAGACAGTCAAGTCGTTTCTGTTTGTTGGCTAATATAGATATGCAAAGGGAAACATCTATAAGGACATGGCTTTTAGTTTGTTTAATTATTGACTTAGAGTTAATTCCTAAGGAGTTGCCAAATCAAAGGATGTGAATCTCTTTGAGGCGTTTCCTGTGTGGTCTCTGTGTCTTGTGATACTGCTTTCTGAAAACATCTTGCCAACTGGCATTGCCTCCAGCAGTGAATGAATAAGTCAGTTTCATAGTCGACTTGCCAATAATGGAAAATAATTTTAAAACCAATTGGTTACTTTTTTAGGTATTAGATGGTATGTCAGTGGTATGCCAAAACTGTTCTGCTTTGCATTTTAAAATTCCTGATTATAGTCAATATCTTATGAAAATTTTATGTTTGTGTCATTTAAGCCATTCTCTATGGGGATCTTGATGTGTATATTTCAATTTGTTGATCCATAGGCCTTTGTGGTGGTCTTGCCATTTAATCAGAAACTAATTGGGAGGAAACAATCAGAGAAATTCAGGTTGTGAAACATTCAGTATGACAACATCCTGGATGCTACATAAATGTATCATCAAAAGGACACATGGATGTATCTAGAACAGTAAAGGAAACTGTTCTAGACTGAGATTAAGAAGATATGGCAACCAAATGCAAGGCATGAGCTCTGGGTACCTCCTGGATGAAAATTAGAAACTACAGAGGACACTTGGGAAACAATTGGGAAAATTCAAATACGAACTATATATTAGATAATGCCATATCAGTGTTAAATTTCTTGACTCTGTTATTGTGATTATGTAGCTGAATGTCTGTGTTCTTAGGAGACAAAGACTGAAGTATTTAAGAGTGAAGATCTACATCTATAACCTTCAAATAGTTCAGCAAAACTATATATATATATATATATCATACATATTATATATACTGTATTATGGATCAATATGTATTATATAAAGTATACATACTATATGTACATCCACATATACATACGTTTGCGTATCTATTATTTTATACATCAGACACATACATATTACCTCTCATTACTATGAGAGTTGCATTTTATTTATTTTTTTGTGATAACACTTAACCTAAGATCTATCCTTTTAGCAAATTAAGTATACAATACAGTATGTTAACTATAGGCACAAAGCTGCACAATCTCTAGGACTTATTCATCTTGCATAACTGGAACTTGGTGCTCTTTTGCTAAAATCTCCCCGATTCCTCCTTTCTCCCAGCCCCTGGCAACCACCATTCTGCTCTCTGCTTCTATGAGTTCAACCATGTTCGATTCCTCATATAAGTGGTATCATGTAGTATTTGTCCTACCATTGACTTATTTCACTTAGCCAATATCCTCCCATGCATGTTGCCCCAAATGGCAGGATTTCCTTCTTTTCTGTGGCTGAGTAACATTCGATTGCATGAATACACCATATTTTCTTTTTCTTTTTCTTTTTTTAGAAATTGTAACAAAGCATTTTATTTACCTCAAGGAAGAAAGCTATGCTAAGGACGTAGAAATCTGCTTCAGCTTTCCTTTAGCCTTACACTTCATAAAAGTATCAAGTGGCTCTCTTTGGCTTTTACTTAGTCATCTATGTAACTAGGATTGAAGACAGTAGAACACTGCATCTTAGTGTAAGTCATTCATTTGAGAAGACAATCTCTTTTGAATTATGGTTTCTCAATGTTTGTTGTATCTTTGTAAAAAGAGCAATAGAGATTCTTTTTAGAAAATACAAAGAAGCACAAGGAGAAAAGTAAAAATCACCTGTAATTCCACCAGTGTCAATGAATGACCAATGTTAATGTTTTCTAAATATTTGGAACATACCTTTCTGCCTTGTGTTTTCTTTTGTGCGTATGTGATGAATACACCATATTTTTTTAACCATTCATCCATGGACATTTAGGTTGCTTCCATGTCTTGGCTATTGTGAATGATGCTGCAGTGAATGTGGGAGTGCAGATGCATGAAGACTCTTCAAGGTCGTTATTTTCATTCCTTTGGATTTGTAGAAGTGAAATTCCTGCATCAAATGGTAGTTCTGTTTTTCGTTTCTTAAGGAACCTCCATACTGTTTCCTTTAGTGGCTGTACAATTTTACATTCCCATCAGCAGTGAACAAGCGTTCGCTTTTCTCCACAGCCTTGTTAACACTTATCTTTTATATATATATGTTTGTTTATATATAAAATAGCCATCTTAATAGGTGTGAAGTGACATCTCATTGTAGCTTCAATTTGCATTTCCCTGATGATTAGTGATGTAGAACATCTTTTTAATACCTGTATACCTGTTGGCCATTTGTATGTCTTCTTTAGAGAAAAATCTACTCAGTTATTTTGCCCGTTTTTAAATTGGATTGTTTGTTTTTGCCATTGAGTTGTGGGAGTTTCTTAGGTATTTTGGATATGATATATTTCTCAAATATATGGTTTGCAAATGATTTTTTTCCACTCTGCAGGATGCCTTTTTATTCTGTCAATTGTTTCCTTTGCCGTGCAGAAGCTTTTTAGTTTGATGTAGTCCAACTTGCTTATTTTTGCTTTTGTTGCCTTTTTGGTGTCATATCTAAGAAATCATTGCCAAGACCAATGTCAAGAAAGTTTTCCCTATGTTTTCTTCTAGGAGCTTTATGGTTTCAGGGCTTACATTTAAGTATTCAATCCACATTTAGGTGATTTTTGTGTATGGTAAAAGATAAGGATCCACTTTCATTCTTTTGCATGTGGATGTCCAGTTTTCCCAACATCATTTATTGAAGAGAATATCCTTTTTCCATTGTATTTTCTTGGCACTCTTGTTGAAGATCAACAAGAGTTGTTGATCTTGTTGACTCTTCTTGGCTTGGAAGAATTAGTGTTTGTTAAAATGCCCATACATGAATTAATATTTTTTTGAAAGTGACTGCAAATTTAATATGCTTCCTATCAAATTCTCAAAGGTGTTTTCAATAAAAACAGAAAAAAAAATCCTAAAAGTTGTATGGAACCATGAAAGACTGAACAGTCAAAGCAATTCTGAGTGAAAAGAACAAAGATGGAGGCATCACATTTCCTGATTTCAAAATATATCACAAAACGTCAGCAATTAAAACAGTGTGGTACTGGCATAAAAACAGACATATAGACCAGTGGGACAAAGGAATTAAGTTCATACATATATGGGAGCTACATTTTGGAAAAGACCTTTCATAGCGGAGGGAAATGCTGAAGGAGGGAAATGATCCCTTTCTGGTGGTGGACTCCAGGCCCCAGTAGGGAGGTTCCTGGGGACTGAGGGACCTAGTAGCTCCCCTTTTCACATCCTATAGGCCACTTTCTTCTCCACCTGTGGGTGACAGAACTGAGGATACTCTGGCCTGACTCGTGGCTTTCCTGCCCAGAGGAATGTGGAATTGGGGTGTTTTCACCAGCCACAGGCTCCAACCTCTGTCTCCTGTCACCTGCTTTGTAGCTTTGCACATGAGCCTCACTTGAAGCATGAAGTGTACCCATGTTCTTTCCCTCCTGTGACCTTCTGTTTTTCTATATCTGACATCAAATCTGACTTAAAAGGCAGTGCAGATGCTCCTTTGGGGCAACAGTAATAGAAACCCTGAAGGAAGTTGGACTTAGAACTCTGACTTACAGGAGTTATCCTTGGCTGTCTGCCTAGCCTGTGCCTGAGGCTCCCCTCCACACCCCCAGCAACTTTAAACAGCTTCCCCCTAGGTATCAGGGCACCCCGCTGAGAGAACTTTAAAATGAGTGGAGACAAATTAATTGGTTGCTATATTGCCCTATTGAATTGATGTCAACACAGTTTAGAATGTTTGGTTTCATTGCTAGTCATTTCTGTTAAAAGTTGAGAAATAAGGCTCTTAGGGAGGACTGTAACCACCATCATAAGTGTTCCTTTGAGAAAATTGGATTGGTCCCATCATCATTTTAACTGAAAATAGTTTCCCAGGATGAAAACAACTAGTCAATTTGAGAGATTTGTAAATCAAATTGCATCTTAAATGCATTAGGGGATGGGCTTACTGTTCAAATGTATTCCATGGCGAATCCTGTGAAAGGAGTTCAGGATGCTCTTTTACAAAAAGAACCTGCGTCCTGTGTCCTACGATGCCCAGGGTTGATGTTTCTGGATTGGGTTTCTGTAGGTAAGTTTATAGCAAGTAAGGGCTACTGAATAGATTTGGTTTTTGGTGATCACATTTTTGTTCTTGCTTATAAAAATAGTAGAACATTCTAAACATTGTGTAAGTATGAAGTAGAACAAAAACTTGCCTATGATGGCAGCACCAAATAGTGATTACCATACTTCTGCAGGTGTGTGTATTGCTGTCTCTATACTAGAACAGACCTGGGTCCTCCTGTGACAATTTAGTCAGCAGGTCAAGACCCCTAGGTTGGAGCGGGGTAGGAGGTGGTGAGCTTTCTTTACCCAGAAGGTCGGCAATGTCAGAGACTTTTAAAAACAATAAGTACCAGTTGAAACCCAGGTAGGCTAGGGGTCAAGAAGCAGGGGGTCCACAAGCAGACCTCCACCTGGGTCATCTGAGCCTGTGTTAAAGATGCAGTCTGGGAACACCGAGGGCAGATTTCCAATAAACAGCTTCCTGTTTGCTTAGAGGCTGCTGCTTCCTTGAAAGCATATACTGCGCATTTGGTCCCATTCTCACTTTTCACCTTCAATTTTACCTTCTCTTTACCCTACCCTCCAATAACAAGATGCCCTTGGATTAATCCATTGTTCGGGTCACACATATGACCTTCACTTCAGGGAACCTTACATTCAAAGAGGTCCAGAAAGGAGCAATGCTTCTTCCCCTGAAGACTGGCCCTGTTATGGTGAGATGTCAGGCACTCACTGATGCCTGGAGGTATTTTGGGGGCACAGGGCCTTCCAGTGCATTTTAAGCTGACCTGTGTAGGGGACCTTCTAGGAGACCTTCTAGAAGGTGTCAGGAACCTAGGAAGAAGCCCAGAGCCTGTCCATTGTGTTCTTGGGGAAGCCACAGGCAGCTGGACTCTTTGGTGATGAGAGCCACTCAGATGAGAGCTTGGGGACTTTCTGTAAGGAGTGCGGGCCATCCTTCAGAGCATCATGTGGGTGGAGGAACATTGGCCTCTTTCTCACTCTCTGGATTAGAATCTGGGCTTCCTCACTGAGTAGCTGTGTTAACAGGGGTAGGTTACTTAAACTCTCTATTTCTCGCTTTGCATACCTGTAAAATGGGGCTAATAGCAGTACCCTTCAAGTGGAGTTGTTTTGAAAGTTCAGTGAGATGTGTTATATCACCAAGATATGACACACTTAGCATAGCACTTGCCACAGCATAAACCCACGGTAAACATTTATCATGGTCATCCTTGTCTTAATCAGCTCAGGCTGCAATAACAAAACACTAAAGACTGGGTGTCTTAACCAACGGACATTGACTTCTCACAGTTTTGGAGGCTGGATGTCCAAGATCAGAGAGCCAGTGTGGGTGGGCTCTGGTGAGGGCCTTCTTCCTTGCTCACATGGCAGAGAGCTCACTCACTCTGGTCTCTTCCTCCCCTTATAAGGACACTAATCCCATCATGGAGGCCCCACCCTCATGACCTCATCTAAATCTAATTACCTCCCAAAGGCCCCATCTCCAAATAGCATCACTTTGGGGGTTAAGATTTCAATATATTAATTTTGAGGGGGCAAAAATATGTAAAGATAACAATTATCTTTATTATTTTTGTGATCATCTGTGAGTCCCCTTGCAAGGCATTCTCAGTTGGCGGGGCAGTCTCAGAAGTGGAGGGATGGTAGGTATAGGGAAGACCTTTTTGACCCCAGTGGGATCTTACAGTCCATGCTGATGGTCTTGAGCCTTTGGGAAACTGCTTTCACCATGTCGTATTTCCCTCTCCTTTTGACCTCTGGGAAAATGCTCTCGGTTGGCTTAGTCTAGGTCAGAGAAAGAAGGAAGAAGTCAAATTTATTAGGCAGCTACTTCTTGAGCTAGGCAGTTCAGGGTGTGGAGATTCATCTCATTGCATCCTCTCAGCCACCCGTGTGGCCGGCACTGCCATCGCCGTTTACAGAGGGAGATGCGCTCAGATGCTCAGGGGGAGGAAACACCACCTATCCAAGGTCACACTGCTCAGGAGTTGCACTAAGATGCGAACCTTGAGCCTTTTGACCCCCAAGCCCTTGAAACCAGCTGCAGCCTGTGTAGGGAGGAAAGGGGCAGCCAGCCTGGAGCAGAATTTGGATTGGATGGAATCTGAGGATGTAGCAGGAACAGGCACACTCTGGGCCTTTCCACCCTGTGTGTGCTTGCTCACTCCAGCTGCTCAGTGAGACTCCTCAGACCCCCGAGTCCCTCCGCACACAAAGGCTACCTCCCACTCACCGCAGCTCCACTCTTCCAGGAATGGAGTAACTCTCTGGAGGGAGCTCATTTGGAAGGTGCACTAACCCAAACTCTGTTTTCTTCCCTGCTCTTGTCCTTCCCCAGCCCCTAAAGACAATGAAGAGCGCGTGTTCAGGGAACGCATGCGGCCGAGGAAGCGGCAGGGAGCCGTCAGGCGCAGGGTCCATCAGGTCAACGGCCACAAGTTCATGGCCACCTATCTTCGGCAGCCCACCTACTGCTCCCACTGCAGAGACTTCATCTGGTAAGCCTCTCTCGGGAACCTTTAGTTACAACATCTTTGTGGCAAGAAGTCGGGGATGGGGTAGGGGAGACTATGTACCTCGTTTAAAGAATGCTGGCGTGCCTGGTTTCTTCCTTATATGAATGCAGGGGACTATTCTGGAGGGCTAAGTGTGTGTTTAGTACATGGGGGGAAATACATGGAAAGAAGTGATGGTTTCTGGCAACTTTATACCTAGAATTTTATCTTATCAAAGGAGTTAAGATTTTATAACCAACAAGGATATTGTGACTCTGTGTGTGTGTGTGTGTGTGTGTGTATGTGTGTGTGTGCATGTGTGTCTTGTCTTGAGACAGAGTCTCGCTCTGTTGACCAGACTGGAGTGCAGTGACATGATCTCCACTCACTGCAACCTCTGTCTCCCAGGTTCAAGTGATTCTCATGCCTCAGCTTCCCACATAGCTGGGATTACAGGAGCACACCACCATGCCTGGCTAATTTTTGTGTTTTTAGTAGAGATGGGGTTTCGCCATGTTGGCCAGGCTGATCTAGAACTCCTGGCCTCAAGTGATCCACCCGCCTCTGCCTCCCAAAGTGCTGGGTTTATAGATGTGAGTCATTGTACACAGCTGATTGTGTGTTTTTAAAAAGGATCCTTATCTTTTAGAGACATACCTCAGGAATCCAAGGTGAGGATTCCACTGAATAATAATCCACTGAATTATTTACAAGTGAAATTATCTGATGTCTAGGATGTGTTAGAAAATCGGGAAGGAGGCTGGGTGCGAACGCAGTGGCTCATGTCTATAATCCCAGCACTTTGGGAGGCCGAGGCAGGCAGACTGCTTGTGGTCAGGAGTTTGAGACCATTCTGGTCAATATGGTGAAACCCTGTGTCTACTAAAAATACAAAAATTAGCTGGGCATGGTGGCACGTGCCTGTAATCCCAGCTACTTGGGAGGCTGAAGCATGAGAATCGCTTTAACCCGGGAGGTGGAGGTTGCAGTAAACTGAGATCACTCCACTACACTCCAGACTGGGTGACAGAGTGAGACTCTGTCTTAAAAAAATTAAAAATAAATAAATAAATAAATCTGGAAAGAGGAGAGGGGCTGGGATAAAGATGATCCAAGACCAGCTCCATTCCACTAACAATACCAAGGCTCAGAAATGAAAATAGGACTGGCCTGATGTCCTCCAGCTAGGAAGTGTCAGAAGTATGATTCTACCTCTAGCAGTCTGACTTTTAACGTTTATACTTTTCCTGACACCGCAGCAGCCTTTCCGGCAAGCTGTCTGAGCTCTTTGAAGCTGAGGTAGAGGTTGCCTTCATGAACCCTTGGATCCAGCCAGGGAGGGCAAGTGAGGCAGTATGAACCCAGCCAGGGACATCTGTACTGGGCTCTGAGGACCTCTTGGATTCCACGTGTCCAGGAGTCACTAGTCTTATCCTTGCGATGTCACAAAGCCAATCATCCAGGTTGGCGTAGACATCTGAGATGATACAGCTCAGAGCAAGCCCAGCCCAACTGAGGCAGAATTAATGCCCCATTCCAGCCATAGATACTTCCAATTACCAGGGCAGACCCAGCTGTCTGACCTTTACTTGCTATATTTGGTCATGAACTGAGTGGCTGGTCTTACAGATTCGGGTCTCCTCTAAGCCCATGGGTGAAGGCCACTGAGCTCTAGGTTCCCTGGGGTGGAACCCGAATAACTTCTGGCTTCCACTGGGTTGGGAACTGCAGGGAGCTCCCTGACCAGCTGTAGTTAGTATACTAAGGACAGGGGTAAGGCCAGGTTTGTGTGATTGTTCTGTGTCCATGCTGACTTTATGTCTTGCCCTGGGAATACCACTCTGGCCATGGAAGGAACCTCTAATGTTGGCCTTCACCTAGACAACTTCTTGAACCCCCAGTTCGGGGCACAGATTGGCTTAGAATCATTGGTGGTCTTTGGACTGCCCAGGGAAATCTACAAGCCAGCTGCAGCACTCTTCCACAGTTAGAGGGCCCACAGAGCATGTCCTGGTGCTGGGAGAAGAGGAATGTCCATTCTGTCCATGAGGAAAGATATGCTTGACTGCTCAGTGCCTACCAGGAGCAAGCAGGGTCGTTTGTGGCTTTCTAGAACATTGCTGACCGCACAAGAATGGCTCTCTGTGTAGGAAATCAAGCTCTGACGCTGACCAAACCTTGCACGGTCCATAAGCACTGGGGCTGCCCTCTGTGGCCTTCTGGAAGGAGACATTTAAGGCACCTTGCAAGTGGGAGAGAAATTACAATATTCTGCATACTTCACGTACTTGGTGCAATGTGGGTGGTGGCCCAAATTGGGTGGTTTTTCTGTTTGTTTTTTGACCTGGTAAGATTTCACTTAAAAAAAATTTATTCTTCTTTTCAGGGGTGTCATAGGAAAGCAGGGATACCAGTGTCAAGGTAAGAGGCATTTATGAACTAAATCTTCAGAGGCCCATGGTTAGATCCAGATCACTGGCACCCATAGGAGACAGGTGCTGGGTCTGATGACATTTGGAGGCTCTCCACAGCTTGCATGCTTATACTTCCTCCCCAAGAGGCAGGACCCTGCTTTCTTTGTTCCCACTTAGCCATTACTTCTGCATATATGGGAATATATATGGGAGGTATCTTGCAGGTGCCACTCGTCTCCAGGTGTCCTTGTGGTCTCAGCAGGTCCCCGATCCACCCAGCCTTTGTGTCCCAGCTGGAGCAGGTGGCACTTTCATCTTTCTGAAGGAGACATACTGCTTCAGTTGGAGGCTCTTTGAAAGTCCCACTTTGTCCTAAACTGGGTCTGTGTATTCTGCCAGCTCTCTCCCTCTCTCCCTCCCTAAAGAAGCTTCCTCACCTTGCTCGTTGTACTTGGTATCACTGAAAGGTCCTTGTCGAATCCCTTTTTTTTGGTCTCAGCTGTATGATCATTAGCCCTTAAAAATTTAAAGTTCACTTGAAGGCACTAAGATTATTCCTTTCCAGTTAACTGACTACAAATGCAAGGTTAAGCTGTACAAATTTGGAAGGTGGAAATGTGGCATGGTCATGTGGTGGTTTTGCTGAGGTTAGAGCAGAGAGGTTTTTCTATCTCCTCACCCAGCACTGCTGGGTCTCACTCATGGGGTAGTGTCTAGTGGAAGTTGCTGTTCTTTGGGGTAACATGCACACAAACAGTTACTTACCTCTTCAGCCACCTACTGCCCACATTGCCCTATGACACTATCAACACAGATATAGGCCACTTCTTGTGGATGTATTAAAGTCGATGGGAATTTTAAAGTTTGGTATATCAGGACACAGTAAGATAAAAAAGCCTCAGAGCCTCTGCACCGCCTGCTGCAGTTTCCCCTGTCGCATCAGCCACCCTGCATGGTCCTGAGTGGGGTGCGAGGCCACTACAACATCTCTAACAGGCAATGCTCCATGGGAGGGCGGGAAGGAAGTTTTTCTCTGACCTTGGCATATTGAAGTGAAAAAATTGATCAGTACTCCCTGAACTGGAGAAAACTGCTGATGTCCTTTGAATATAACTGTTACCTTGCTCTCTGGAGCATTTAGGAAACTCTGATGGCTCTGATAGCACAGTGTTTAGAAATAGCTGCATGAAAGACTTTCAGGAGGGTATTAAATTAAGACTCAGTGGCACAAGGGGCCTGGCTCCCCTTGTCGCTCCACCATGCCTTGAATAGATCCTGGGAGGGATACTCCCTTCCCCGAGTGTCCCTCAGCATTCCTGTCATTGCTGTTTGCAGTTTGCACCTGTGTGGTCCACAAGCGGTGCCATGAGCTTATCATCACCAAGTGCGCTGGGTTAAAGAAGCAGGAGACCCCCGACCAGGTAAGTATGACACGGAAATTCTGGGCTTCTTCACTGCCAGCCCCTCCCTTCACCGCCTCTTCTGTGGTTCCCAAGAAAACCTTCTCTGCCTGAGACCCTGTCATTTCATTGTGTTGATAAAGAACAAAGGGAGCTGTCCACAGTCTTCCGGCATGAGACACCATCCGCAGGATGAGCACAGGTCCAAGTCAGTTCTATCCCCTTGGATGTTATGCCAAGTGCAGTGTGAGCCCAGCACTCAAGCCCACAAGAAAAATATGAATTCTTTTATTTCATCATCTCATCAGAACTAAAGTGGCTAACTGATGTGTCACTAGCTCCTCACAGGTAATAAACAGTAACAGAAACACAAGCAGGAACCTTATGTTTAATGAGCTGATGGGGAAATGGTGTGGAATGAACAAGCCCAAGGAATACTTAGGTGGTACTAACCACAGCAATAAAAATAGTCAACATTCACTGGGCACTTACCATGCCCTGATTGAAGTACTTTAACATATATTATTTAACCACATAGTAAGCTTAATGAGTTAGACGTTATTATCTTCATTTTACACCAGAATAGAAGCACAGAGAGTGAAATTAACCTGCCCCAAATCGCACGGCTAAGAGCCACATTCAAACCCAGGCAGTTTGTTCTAAAGCCTGAGCCCTTGACCACTGCACTACGTGTTGTCTCTTCATCTCAGAAACTGGCATCAGATTGCCTAGTTTGGTAGAGGTAAGGAAGCAGGAAAATGCAACAGTGAAGCTATAGGTTCTCCTAACTGAGCAATTAGGAGAATGATAGTCCCACTGATAGATTAAAAAGTCTTTTTGAGGAAGATGACAGTTGTGAATGTGGATGTAGATATTATCAGAACACTTGATTTCAAAAGCATGCTCTTAATTCTAGGGGAAATAAATTCTCTGTAGTCATAGGCTATTATAATTGGGGGTTAGAGAGAAAGGCTCTGGGTAGGTTTATAATCAGCTGGTCCACAATTTGACTTCCAACAGGACTGACTTATAGAGACCTTCTGCCTGCTCCTTAATAATTCAGTCAAATAGCATCCTGGCATTTCAGGCATTTCCCATCTTCTCTCTTCTTCTGCTTTCATACTGTCTCTGGAAAGCAGCAAAGGACAAGGCTTAGACTGAGCCTTCCATGTCCGTGAAGGGTAGTCTGAGCCCAGAGCACCAACGTTGTTTGCAGGGGCTCTCTTGTGGTTAAAACTGCAAGACAGTACCTGTGCCTCCTGCTCTAGGATCATGACCCCAGTACACCGTTGTTGTTTTCACAGGGAAATGAAAGAAAGAGATGGCTTGCTTGTTGTCTGCCTTATTTCCTTCCTATGGACATTCCATTGAGCATTTATTGGGTGTGTCCTGTATGACAGGCGCTATGCTGTGTCCCATGGAAGCAAAGAGGAGTACACTAATCCCTGCCTCAAGGATCTCAGTCTCATCACCTGCAAGTCTCTGACTCTGCAGGACTCTAAAGCTCTTCTGCACTTTTTGGAGGGAAAGGTCCCATAGGAGTCCATGCCATGCACGTTAAAGGGTTGAGATTTGAAGTGTTCAGAACCCAGCTTGATCTGCGACCCAGTTCTTCTGACTGTCTTTCCTGGCATATCGAGCAGTGAGAAGAAGTCTCCAATGAAGTGTGTTCCCAAACTTGGCATGTATCACCAGGGACAAATTGCCAGGGACTGAGAGAGGGAGGCTCTGGGTTTCTTAGCTTGGCAGAGTTGACTGCCAGTCCTGGCTCTCCCCGCCACCATCTTGTGCTTCCCGAGGCCAGTCTCCTTTAGTGTCAGCGTATCTGGCCCCACAGGGTCATGGGCGTGCCCTCTGCCGGGTTACTGAGCTGTTAGGGACCAAACTTTGAGTTCATTCTTTTGTGTAACCGCCTTTAGTCTGATGCCTGTGCATACACACATCATACACACATACACGCCACAAACATGTGTAGCCCTAAACACCGTGCTTTCAATGCCCTCCTTCCTATTAAAAGGTGCTCTGGTGATGGGTGTCTTGGGTGTTCTGCACCATGAACACTCTGGTCCACCCCCGTCTCATGTCCGTGTGTCTTAGCATGTGGTGGACTCACACCCTGCCTGCACTTCGAGGTGTGGTAACCAAACAGTGCTCTATCTCCACTGGTGTCACCTTTTTCTTCTTGAATCTCACAATTCTTTCTGCCGTTTTCTTCCTCTCCATGTTCTCTCTGTGAATCTCACTCACCCCATTGTATCTGTGTCCTCCTCAGCAAGCGCACGTGTGACATGTCCCCCTGCATGCGTGCCGTCTTTGTGTTGGCCTCTCGGTTGGTCTGATGCTGTGGCATGCTCTTGTGTGGGTTCCTTCATCCTCCTCCCTCTGTTCTCTGATACCTTAGAGTTTTAAGTGGTCCCAACTGAGGATCATGTAGCTCTTTCCACCCCCACACTGAATTTCTTGGTCACCTGGGACAACTTCTCCACTTTTTCACCTTAGTCTGTCATTCATACCCCTATGAGGTGATTCCTAAGAGACCAAGACTGTATTCTCAGTATAGGTCCACCATGCCTTCAGGGTTTGTGTAGGAATAGAGTGGGCACAGTGATCTCATACTTCCTTAGCAGTGAGAGAGACCACGGCAGAGTCAACAAGTCTACATTCACAAACAGGCACACCTAAGCTATGCATCTAAGGATGGGTGAGTACAATTGTTTTCAGTAGAGCTGACATTCTTGTCCCCAGGCAAGACCCTAAGTGGTAGACCATCCACGTCAGTAGGGATCAGTGAAATCTTGACCCAATGGAAGGATCAGCCATTCCTTGGAACTGGGTGCTAGGGAACTTATCTTCACGCTTGTGTTCAAGTCGCGCTCCTTTTCCAGCTCTCATTTCACCCCTCATTAGTCCCCCATGGGGGCCTTTCACTCATGAGTCAGTTAGGGAGCTGAGGCCCAGCTTTGCCGCATGTCAGCCATTTCCCAATCCCCGGGGTACAAGAGTGATCTCCTCCCCAGCCCATGGATGTCTTGGGTGATGGTCTCCTGCCGATTCTGAGATGGGCTGGGGGTGCAGCTGCTCCACTAGAGACACAGATGGAGGGTAGCACTGTGGAGGGGCAGAAATGACCCAGAAAAGTAGCCCAGCAGACCCTTGCTTCCATGAAATGTGTTATGCTTCTAGCCTCTTCCAACCCTGCAGTCTCACTGACCCTGCCATCCTGTGACACTGGGTGGGATGGGGTGGGGGGCCATCCTTATTTGCCACCTGAGAAATCCAAGGCTCCGAGAAGTCAGTAAACCTGCCTGAGACTCATGAGTGGGTCGTGGCAGACCCAGGCCCCTGATCATACACCTAGACTTCTGTTCCTCTTCCTTCCCCTTCTGTCTTGCCACCATCTCTTTACCCCTTTTAAATAATCAGTAGGAGGCAGCATAGTGGTTAAAAAGCCTGGCTCTGAATGCAGATTCATGGGGATGGAAGCCCGTGTTTGTCTCTCGTCAGTTTACAGGCATCTTTCTTGATCCTGCTGTGCCTTCATTTCCTCTTCTGTGAAGTTGGGGCAATCATGGACCTCTGCCCTGTAGGGTGATGGTGAGATTGAACTAAGATAATGGTGCCTGGTGTGTGGTCAGCGCTGAGACCTGAGTATTCTTAGTGTTCACCACTCTGTATTAGCCATCTTCCTCCTAATTGTTGTCCGTCCTAACTGATCCATAGTTTCCACAACATTGCAGGGTTCACATGCTGCTGCACAGAATCCCATGTTCACCATTGAGCTCCCTAGAGACTTTTTGCCTAGTTGAGGCTTCCAGGCACACAGCAGTATTGAAGGTGCAAATTCTTTTTTTTTTTTTTTTTTTTTGAGACAGAGTCTTGCTCTGTCACCCAGGTTGGAGTGCAGTGGTACGATCTTGGCTCACTGCAACCTCTGTCTCCCGGGTTCACGCAATTCTCCTGCCTCAGCCTTCCGAGTAGCTGGGATTATAGGCCGCACCACCACAGCCGGCTAATTTTTGTATTTTTAGTAGAGATGGGGTTTCACCATGTTGACCAGGCTGATCTTGAACTCCTGACCTCAGGTGGTCCGCCTACCTCAGCCTCCCAAAGTGCTGGGATTACAGGTATGATCCACTGCAGCCGGCCTGAGGTACACATTGAGGACACTCTACTGTGATTGCTTAAAGTCCTGAAGTCCTGGAGGGGACCGTGTTGGGGAGCAGGCCTGGTCTTGCACAGTCAAATGGAGCAGCCAACAATGAGTTAAGAGCATCAGGAGCCAAGGCTGGGGCAGGATGGGGCTCTTTTCACCTCAGGGCAGCTTTCAGAGCCAAGCTAGGGCCTGCCATCTACAATGACACATGCTCTCTTGGAAAGAAGTTCTGCAAGAGTTCTGATGACAAGCCCTCTGGGACGTGGAGGAGCTCAGTTGTGACCCTGTGTCTTGCCATTCCTGCAGGTGGGCTCCCAGCGGTTCAGTGTCAACATGCCCCACAAGTTCGGCATCCACAACTACAAGGTCCCCACCTTCTGCGATCACTGTGGGTCCCTCCTCTGGGGCCTCTTGCGGCAGGGTTTGCAGTGTAAAGGTAAGTCGCTCCCTGCCCCGCCCTCAGCCCCTGCATGTCCCCTTGCCCGCTGCCTACCCCCATCCCTGCTTTATAAAAAACCCTTGACTGTTCTTATAGCCTAGAAAGTAAATTTCAGATTTGGCCAAGAACTGAGCACAAGCCTTTGTTAGTCCTGCATTAGTAACTCTGTGCATTTGGCAGGCATTCTCTGGGCAGAGACCATCCAGGACTGGGTGGAGGGAAACACCGAGGAAGGAGGAGGGCAAACCCCACACCTTAAGATCACTCACAGTCTGGGAGACAAGATGAGTCTACAAAAGCATAATAATTTAAGGAAAGATACATCAGAGCAGAAGGAAAGTAATATTTTTGGAGTTAGGCCATGAAGAAAGTGACAGCTGTGAATTGGGGCTTTTCTTGCATGGTCCATGGCTCAGTGCTTACTCTGAAAGAGCCATGCTAGAACCTTGTCACATAAGATAGCTTGCTGATTCGTCACTGGCTGGGGACATAGGGGATTTTATCCCCACGGCCCTGGTGAGGAAACACAGGCTCAGAGACTAAGCAACTTGCTTACATCACACAACTTATTAGCAGAAGTAGGATGTGAACCTTGACTCTTGCATCCTGGGTTCCTTCCTGTTTCCTGCCGTGCTACCTGCAAACAGTGCGCTCAGATGATGATGCTAAGTGGCACAGGGAGCAGCACATAACACAGGGAGGTAGAAATGTATTCTGGTGGCCTGAGGAGTGTGTCCAGTTTTATAAGCCGGTCCAGCCTGCTGGCAGAGTTGGGCAACTGTGAACTACTAGGCAGGGATATTGCATGGATAATATTTTAAAATAGTGTTTTATTGTTTATGTGGAATGTATTATTAATAAATTCCCATTGTAGAAAAATTAGAAGAATAAGTAAAGTATAAGAAAGTAAACCTAGGGCATAACAAATTGGTCATTGAAGGGATCCCAATGAGAAACTATGAGAATTGGAAATAAGATCAGGGCTGCAGTGGGAATAAAGAGGAGAATGACTTTAAAATATCAAGGAGGAGTGATTTATTGGATGTAGTGACCAGAAGCATCTGGGAGGGCAGTGATAGCATTCACTGAGTTGAGGATACAAGAGGGAGGACAAGGTTGGCGGTAGAAATAGAGCCTGAGTTGGGGACACCTTAACTTGAGGTGCCTGTGGCAAATGGACATGAAGCTGCCCACCTGTTGGACAGTCTCACTGACACTTGGGGAATAGGTCTAGACTGAACATTTAAATGTGGGTTTTGTCAGTATCTAAGCAATTAAAGCTATAAAGTCAATGTCATTCTCCAGGGTAAGCACATTGAGTATGAAGAGAAAAAAGTCAAAGATAACACCATGAGTAGGAGCTCTCTTAGTGGGACAGTGGGATGGAGCCCAAGTGCTGTGGGCTAAAGTGAAAATAGCGGGAGATGTTTTTTCAGAATGTTGTAGTCAGGAAAAAGTCAGTGGCAAAGGAGAGATGGATGAGGCAGGAGGGAGAGGGGACTGACGGCTGATACAGCAGGGAAGGGGAGGGGCATGTGGACAGGCCTTGGGGAGAATGATGGACACCACCTTCCCAGATGGAAGGCAAGCCTGGCCACCAGGCATGGGCACAGATGCATCTTGGGTGTCAGGGATAGAAATCCAGGAAGAGGTGAGTGGGCAAAGTCATCATTTAAGTTTTGAATCTGTTGAGGGCCTTGCAAGGAGATTCCCCTTATTTTCTGAAATAGGAAGTCTTTTTTGAAGTAGGAGGGAGAAGTGGGGGTGTGAGAGGCACGAAGAGGGTGGTGAGGGCTGGAAATAGCAATTGTGGAGACAGAACACAGTCCAGCCACTGGACATGAGGAGGTGCTGACTGTGGACACACCCAGCATTCTGTGAGCTTCCCAGCACCCCTGGAGGTGGGGGCGGAGCCATTCCACTTCCCTGTAGGAATATTCTTTCTAGCGTGTGACCCTGAACAAAACGGGGCCTGCCTGTAATCCTTTAGGTGAGATGAAGAGAGCAGAAGAGGAAGAAGGGAGGGGGCAGGAATCTCGAGTGTCTAGCAGAGGAGCGATGTGCTTTTGGAAAGATGAGTGTGGTTGCTGGGAAGCAGGGCCTGCTTTGGAGGGAACCCTAATGAGCTGATGTCTGGTTTTGTTGTAAATATATTAATTATTGATCTATCTAGGGAACCTAAATGAAGATACCATCATCATAAATATTGATATTTTAAGAAAGCAGCCCAGACACCCAGACATCACTGTTAGGGCTGTGGGTCCCCGATGACCCTGGAAGAAGGAGGGGCAGGGAGAGTGTATTCAGCTGTCATTGGGCAGGAAATGCTCTTGCCCCTGCTCAAGGAAAGAAGGGGCAGAATTAGGATGCCTGGAGCAAGGGTGTCTGTCCATGGGAGCCAAGGAACCCAGAGGAACTCAGGCCCCATAAGGGCTGGAAGACGAAGGCTCAGACCTGAAGCTCCCCAGCCAAAATGTGCGGACTTTTACGCTCCTGTGGCTCTGATATTATTACTTGGCCGTTTTTTTCCCCTTGCTGCTGTTCTCCTGTGACCCTCTCCTTCTCTCTCTCCCTCCCTCTTTGTCTTCCTCTCTCTTTAATTAAGAGACTATTTCTTTTAAGACCATTTTTAGGTTCACAGCAAAATTGAGCAGAAAGCACAGAGAGTCCCCGTATTATGTGCCCCCCAACACACACAGCCTCCCACCACCAGCATCCCCAGCAGAGCAGCCACGGAACCTACACTGCAGACATCATTGTCACTCACAGTCTGTATCTTACCTTGGGATTCACTCATGGTGTTGGGCATTCTGTGGGTTTGGACGAATGGACCGTGCTCGGTATCTACCATGATAATATCATACAGAGTAGTTGGATGGCCCTGGAAAATCACCTGCTTCCACTTACCTCTTTAGATCCTTCCTCCACCTTAAGTCTTCTTGGCCCTGTAGACTCCTTACCCTGTGGAGAGGGGTCATGGCCAGAAGAGGCCAGCATGGGCCCAAGGCAGGGGCTGCTTGTGCCCAGGTCTAAGCCTGGTTCTGCTACTATGATTACTAAGAAAAAGAAATCAAGACTTAGTGACCTGCAAGCATCCCTGAGCAAGTCCCTACGAAGCTGGCTCTTGCGCCCAGGCAGCCTGGCCCTGTTCCTGACTCTGGTAGGTACTCTATGCCACCCTCTCCTGCTTAGGAAGACTCAACCAGGCTTTCTCTCTTGCTGGACCATGCTAGCAGGGCCTCCTGGGCTGGAGCCCTGGTCCCCTGGTCCTGGCTGGAGATCATCTATTTGGCCTGCTGCCCTGTGGATTCAGCATTTTTGCCATTCCCGTTCCCATTCCTGGAAATAGATTCCAGGATTTTCAGCAAAACAGGTTTCTTCAGAGCTTGAGTCTACGAGGAAGGATCCGTGATATTGTCCTAGTCACTCTTTCTCCCGTCTAAAATTGTCTGAGCCACACAGGTTCAAGCATTGTGTGTATACCCTTCCGGGGACTGTCCCTTTGTCAGCCAGGTAGAGGGAGCATAATTATGTCTGCTTTCACTGACAAGGAAATGGAAGACGGGAGAGAATGGGTGCACACAGGGCATACAACCAGGAACTGTGGGTGCACTCAGCCTTTGGGGCTGTCCTTTTCCTGCCCACAACCACAGAGGGGCCAGACCCTTGAAGGATGCTCACACGATCACTGGGTAACTGAGATCCTTAACCGAGGGCACAAAAACACTGGCACAAAGTGAGCAGGCAAAATAGTTCATTTCTTTCTTGCATTTTGTGACTCAAGTGCCTGCCATGTCTGAGTCTCTCCAGACTCATTCATGGGTCTGTCTGAGCCCTTCAACCATTATTAAACAGTCCAGAAATGAGCTTCGCAGGTTCCAGGAGCAGCATCACTAGTCTCGGGCATTTGGAGCCTTTTCATGCTGCACTTCGTTGGAATGGTGCTGCTTTCTCCACTCTCAGGTTCACTGGCACCATGGGCCTCTCTGGGGCCCTTTTCCACCTGTGTTTTATTTTCCCACTGACGCATGGAGTCAGTGCCCCCTGGAGGCAGAGACACCCAATACCCTTTGATTGCAGTTTCCTTCTCTAGAGAAGATCCAGTTCTCACCTGCCCCGGTCCCATCCCCTACACTCATGTCTCAGCACAGCTGCTCTGAAGTCATCGGGCACCAAGGGGCAACTTCACGGGAAAGCCAGACCTCCTGACGGAGCCTGCAGTCAGGCCTGTGGGGGCCTATGGAAGCGGAAGCCCTGCTTTTCTCATCCCCATCTGGGGTGAATGCTCTGCACCTGCTGTCCTCCAGGACAGGGGACGAGGCACAGGGAGGAAGGTATACTCCACGAAGGCCTGGCCTGGAGGTTCCTAAAGAATCTTCTTCCTCACTCCTGCCTCTCTCTGACACACATCTTAATAACTGCTCTGATCTGCGGCTGTTTCCAGGGGCCAAGGGGACAGGGTGTCCCCTCCTCTCCAGTAAGTAGTCAACAGGAGTGGTGGCCTGAAGAGATCACAGGCTAGGATTTGGAGGAGCTGTCCTGGTTTGGGTACTGCCTAACTGGGGGATTGCAAGCAGGTCAGCCTGGCTTGGTGTCCTTGGCTTTTAACCCCAACTACCCTCTGCCCTTCTGAGGACAGTAATAAAAATAATAAAAATGGAGTGATCTTAGCCACATACCTTGGGGTGACTGTGCAGAGCCATAAAGATAAAAGAAAGGCCTGCCTGTCTCCCTCCTTCCTTCCTTTCCTTGTTTTAAAAAAAAGTATTTTGGATACTTAAAAACACTAAAAACACGAAGAATAATTTTTAATTTTCAACATTTCTGAAAATGTCAGTCCTTTAGTATTTTTAACAGCTAGGCCCCTTGTTGTAACATCAGCTTTTATTTTTAGAATTATAAGGAGCACAATACATAAATACATTCTCACTGTTCTTACTGTCAAAGATCCAAGCAAGACTGAAGTTAGATTAAATTAAAAATATTAAAGGCTTTCTTTGTATTCTCTTTCCACTTTCATCCTCAGACTTCTAAAAATGTGCTCTGGGTCCTCTCAGGCTTTTTGTGTACCTTTGCTGCCTGGGTACTCACACACACTGCGTTAGAGTCTATTGCTACATAGCAAATGATCCGAGGACGTAGTGGTGTAAAACAACCAATGCTTATTTTCTCAGAGTTTCCTCTGGTCAGAAATCCGGATGGAGCTTAGCTGGGTGCATCTGACTCTTCATGAGGTTTCAGTCAAGCTGAGAGCTGGGGCTGTTGTCTCATCTGAAAACCCAACTACAAGAAGCTCGCCCACATGGCCATTGACTGGAGACATCAGTTCTCTGCCATATGAGCCTTTCCACATGATGACTGGCTTCCTTCAGCGCAGACAAGAAAGTGAGAGAAGATGCCCTAGACACAAGCCAGTGGGACATTTCGTCACTTTTGATGTTTTCCGTTCATTAGAAGAGAATCAGTACGTCCAGTCGTCTCCAAGGGAGGGAGTTACATAAAGGCGTGAGCACCAGGAGGCAGGGGCAATCAGGAGGCGGCTTAGGGGCTGCCTGGCACACCTGCACCTCCCCATCTGCATCCCCTTCACCTCCTCACAAATGCAATCATCTTGTCTGTGGGGTCTACCCTAACCACTG
The DNA here is from genome assembly GCF_009764315.1 of Trachypithecus francoisi. Lineage (NCBI taxonomy): Eukaryota > Metazoa > Chordata > Mammalia > Primates > Cercopithecidae > Trachypithecus > Trachypithecus francoisi. The sequence goes on along the minus strand of NW_022681462.1, from coordinate 61,764,356 downwards.
GGTAGCTCTCAAGCTCTCATCTCTCATCTCATACTTCCTCTGATTTTTTTTTCTAACATAGCATAGCACTTATCTTCTAATATTCTAAATTTTTTTTTTTTTTTGAGATGGAGTCTCGCTCTGTTGCCCAGGCTGGAGTGCAGTGATGTGATCTCGGCTCTCAGCTCACTGCAACTTTCACCTCCCAGGTTTAAGCGATTCTCCTTCCTCAGCCTCCCAAGTAGCTGGGACTATAGGTGTGAGCCAACACACCAGGCTAATTTTTGTATTTTTAGTAGAGACGGAGTTTCACCATGTTGGCCAGGCTGGTCTCTAACTCCTGACCTCAAGTGATCTGCCCACCTCAGCCTTCCAAAGTGCTGGGATTACAGGCGTGAGCCATTGCACCCAGTCTAAATTACTTACATAATGTTAATTTCTTTCTCTTTTTTTCTTCCTTCCTTCCTTCCTTTCTCTTTCTTTCTTCCTTTCTTTCTCTCTCTCTGTCTCTTTCTTTCTTTCCTTCTTCCTTTCTTTCTCTGTCTTCCTTTCTTTCTTCCTTTCTTTCTTTCTCTTTTTTTTCTTTCTCTTTGTCTTTCTCTCTCTCTCTTTCTTTCTTTCTCTCTTTCTCTCTCTCTTTCTTTTTTTTTGTGAGATAGAGTCTCACTTTGTCACTCAGGCTGGAGTGCAGTGGTGTGATCTCAGCTCACTGCAACCTCTGCCTCCTGGGTTCAAGCGATCTTCCTGCCTCAGCCTCCCAAGTAGCTGGTATTACAGGCACCCGCCACCACGCCCAGCTAATTTTTACATTTTTAGTAGAGACAGGGTTTCATCATGTTAGCCAGGGTGGTTCTGAGCTCCCAACCTCAAGTGATCCGCCTACCTTGGCCTTCCAAAGTGCTGGGATTACAGGCATGAGCCACCATGCCAGACCTTATCATGTTCATTTCTATCTCTCCTAATCCAAATACAAGGTCCATGAGGACAGAGATTTTTTTTTTTTTTTGTCTGTTTTGTTTTCTGTTTACCCAGCATCTAGAACAGTGCCTGCACACCGACACCCAATAAATATTTGTTAATTCAACCCCCCGTGCATAGTTATATAATTTGCTTTTCTACAGTATGTCTTGGAGTATTTCCAAGGCAGTGCACAGACGTCTACTTTACTCCTTCTAATGACTGCCTAGGAGTCCACATTGTGGATGTTCCATAGATTATTTAAAATGTTGCCCTCTTGATGGATGTTTACTGGTTTCTGTGTTGCTGCTATTTTAATATATGCAGACATCCTCATATATGCCTCTTTATGCATAGTGTGGATAATTATGAAAGAAAGGCTCCTAGAAGTTGAACAGTCACGTTAAGCCCTTGTCTTTTTGTGGTTGAATTATATAAGCAGGGAATTACATAAGGGCACTTGTACTTGTTGTCTGCTTTAAAGTCAAGCCATGTTAATGGACTGCTTTACCTTCCTTTTCATTGACATTTAATTTGTGTGGCTTGCATAGTGAGCTTGGGATTCTAGTTCCTGGTTATCTATTAGGTCTAGTCTGAGAGGTGTCATTTATGCCACTGTAGTACTACTACTTTCTGTAGAGTTAGAATAACTGAAAAGCGTGGTGTCCTGATTTGTGCAGGGTGTCGTGGCAAACCTGGAGATAAAACATTACTTTAGTTCTCTAGAAACTTGCACTGTACTTGGTCATTGAACATAGTAAGTTAAATAATAGGCCATAATTCAGGCAATGAGTCAGAAATAAGTGTGAGCAATTTACAGGCAAGAGAGGGCCTGGAAAGGGTGGCAGGGAGAAGGAATGCCACAGGAGTGCTTTGGTTGACTCAGAATCCTTTGCAGTAGCATCCACAATGCCTGGGACCATGCGAATGTCCCCTGCACACGTGGCAGGATGGCTGAAGATTCAGTCTGAGCTTCGATCTGAGGAATGCTGGGTAGCAGACAAGCGGTCGATCGTGGTCCCCAGAAAGCTCTGAGTCACGGTTCTGGTGTGATCAGGACTCTGAAATCTCTTTCTGGGGATGACATTTGGCCCAGGATGACCCCAGGGGCCATCCCTCTTGCCTCCTTTCTCCTCTTCTGCCTGGGACTTTGCGGTCGTTCACTCTCACACCCCTGCCAACTTCCATTGCACAAGCACATGATTTCCCATTTGCAAATATTTGCTCTCTGTCTCTGAGTGTGGCATGACTGGAACCTGTTATGAAATCAAACCATTGCCCTGGCTCACCCTCAAGGGCCAAATTACCCCAACATAAAGAAATTCCTGCAGCATACATGGACCTGGGCCCCTCCGTAGGCTTGGCTTTGTCGCCGTTCCCAGAAGGTTGTCTGCTTGCTTTGGAGGAATTCCCAGGAGCCAGGCCAGCCTTTTGCTTCAATCTCAGCTGTAAAAAGGGTGGAAACATGGAAACCAAGTCTCTCCAAAGAATGGTAGGTTGTGTAATAGAAGGTGAGAGCCAGAATGCCTGAACCCCAGCATGTCCCCAGAAAACATTGCTGCTGCTGCACCACCCAGCACGTAGTAGGTCCTCAACAAATGTGTGGTGAATAGCTGGGTAGTAGTAGAAGAGCGCTTCTCTCTTCCTAAGAGCCCCTGGCAAAGCAGATCTATTTCTTCCTGGTACAACTTCATACAAATGAAACCAGTGAAAATGAGCACTGAGAGGCATTCTGGAAAGAGAAGCCTTAAAGGGCAGCCTAGGGCTGGGCGTGGATTGGCAGCCAGGACTCATGGCCTTTGGCCTTGATACTCCCAGTAGTGTTGTGAGGGGTGGGAGGTTCATCTGGCCACATTAATGAGAATGTCTCTCAGGTTTCTTTTGGTTCCAGCAGGGATGCCCACTGCCCTTTGCTGGTCTGTGGCCTCCCAGTGACACCTGCAGCCTCCAGGAGCCCATCATGCTCCCGTTGTGGCTGCCTGAAGTATCCAGAGCTCCCCTTCCTCACCACCTTTGCCCTTGCATTTCCAGACTTTTCAAAGCACTTTCAAAGTCACTATCTCACATCATGCATGCTAACTGATGTGTGATTGAGATTTTTTTTTTACATATTCAGATGACTGCATAGCTCGGGGAAATAGCAGACTTTTAAAAAATGAAAGGCAAAGTCCTCAAACCCAAAACCAAAAAAGGTAACTCCTTTGCCGACCTGCCAGCCCAGGTTGTTTTGCCAGGACAGACAGGTCTGGCATTTCAACACCAGAGGGCGCTAGTGGTCAAGTTATGTAGCCAAGTTAGCTGCCCTTGTCAAGAAATTCTCAATTTGACTCTCTTTTTCTCCTTGCTGTCACCTCACAAAGAGGCAGAAGACAACTTTCATGGGTTTGGTGGGCGGAGCAGGTGAGGTGAATGAGCCTCAAAGGGCAGCTGATGCAATGAGGCAGGGTAGTGGGGTGGGGACCGAATTCCAGGCACAGTGCTGTTGCCTGGTCTCTGATCAGCCCGTGGATCAGTTATTAGTGATAACTCCATTAGTCAAGACGGTGCCATGGCCTGGCTGTGGTGGAGTTTTCTTGTTTGTTTTGCTCTGAGAAAGCCACCACCTCACCCCACCCCCACCTTTAGCCCAGTGGGCATCTTGGGTTCAGTAGCTCAGTTGAACTCTCCAGGCTGGGTTGGGGGCTCTCTCCAGACCAGTGACCGGGTTATGTAGAGTGTTACAGAGGTCTGACGGCTCATCCTGCCTGGTTTCACTGCAGGAACAGTTTTGGTTTTTAAAAACTTTTTAGTAGACTTTACTAAAAAGTAAAGTAGAGTAGTTTTAGGTTCACCACAAAATAGGTCAAAGGTATAAAGATTTTCCACATACCTTCTGCTTCCACACATGCACAGCCTCCCTCACCATCAGCATTCTGCAACAGAGAGGTATATTTGTTAACGGTCGATGAACCTTCATTGACACATCATCATCAAAGTTCATAGTTTACATTAGGGCTCATCCTTGGTGGTGTACATTCCATTATTTTGTTATACGTTATACAAGTGTATAATGACATGAATCTACCATTATAGTATCTTACAGAATAGTTTTACTACCCTAAAAATCCTGTATGCTCTGCTTCTTCATCCCTCCCTCTCTCCTAACCCCTGGTAACCACTAATCTTCTTACCATTTTCATAGTTTTACCTTTTCCAGAATTTCCTAAAGTTGGAATGATACAGTGGGTAGCCTTTTCAGATTGGCATCTTTCACTTAGCAATATGCATTTAATGTTCTGCTATGTCTTTTCACAGTTGATAACAGTTCTTTTTAAGGCTGGATAATATTTCAGTGTCTGGATATACCACAGTTTATCCGTTCACCTACTGAAGGACATTTTGCTTGCTTTCAAGTTTTGGCAATTATGAATACAACTGCTATAAACATCCATGTGCAGGTTTTTATATGAACATAACTCTTCACCTCATTTGGTTAAATATCAGTAGTATAATTGCTGGATCTTATGGTAACGGTATATTTACTTTTGTAAGAAACTGCCAAACTGTCTCCCAAAGTGGCTAGACCACTATGCATTCCCACCAGCAATGAATAAAAAGTTCCTGTTGCTTCATATCCTAAATAGCATTGGGTGTTATCAGTGTTTTGTATTTTGGCTATTTTAATAGGTGTGTAGTGGTATCTCATTGTTTTAATTTGTTATTTCCTAATGACACGTGATGTGGAGCATCTTCTCGTATGCTTATTTACCATCTGAATATCTTCTTTGGCGAGGTGCATGCTCAAGTCTTTTGCCCATTGGGTTATTCATTTTGTTATTGTTGAGTTTAAGAGTTTGTTGCCTATATTGGATAATATAGGCATATATTATCATATATGTCTTTTGTAAATATTTTCTCCCAGTCTGTTACTTTTCTTATTCTATTGGCAGTGTTTGGTTTGGTTTTGTTTGTTTGTTTTGGTTTGTTTTGGTTTGGGGAGGTGGGGGACAGAGCAAAAGTTTTTTGTTTTAATGAAGTTCAGCTTATCAGTTATTTCTTTCATGGATCATGTCCATTCATCATGGTGTTGCATCAAGAAAGTTATCTCTGTAGCCAAGGTTACCTATATTTTCTTCTATATTATCTTCAAGGAGTTTCATAGTTTTACCTTTTGCATTTAGGTCTACAGTCAATTTTGGATTCATTTTTGTGAAGATTGTAAGGTTTGTGTCTAGATTCACTGTTTTGCATGTCTAGATTTTCTAGCACCATTTGTTGAAAACTATCTTTGCTCCATTTTATTGCCATTGCTCCTTTGTCAAAGATCAGTTGGCCGTGTTTGCGCGGGTCTGCTCTGGGTTCTCTGTTCTGTTCCTTAGATATATTTGTCTGTTCCATTGATGTTTTGCCAATTCCATATTGTCTTGATTACTTCAGCTTTACAGTAAGTCTTGAAATTGGGTAGTGTCAGTCTTTTGACTTTGTTCTTTTTCTTCAATATTGTGTTAGTCTTTTGCCTCTCCATATACACTTTAGAATGAGTTTGTCAGTATCCATAAATAACTTGCTGGGATTTTGATTAAGGTTGCTTTGAATATATAGATCGAGTTTGGAAAGACATCTTGACAAATACTGAGTCTTTCTATCCATGAATATGGTATATCTTTATATGTATTTAGTTCTTGATTTCTTTCACAAGAGTTTTGTAGTTCTACTCATATAGATCTTGTACATATTTTGTTAGATTTATATATAAGTATTTCATTTGGGGGAATGATAACATAGATGGTATTGTTTTTTATTTTTAAATTCCATTTGTTCATTGCTGGTGTATAGGAAAACAATTGACTTTTGTATATTAACTTTGTATTCTTCAATCTGGCTATAATCATTATTGGTTCCAGGAGTTTTTTGTTGATTCTTTTGGATTTTCTACATAGACAATCATATCATCAACAAACAAAGATAGTTTTATAGTTTTATTTCTTCCTTTCCAATCAGTATACTTTTTAATTCTTTTTCTTGTCTTACTGCATTAGTTAGAACTTCCAGTATACGGTTGAAAAGGAGTGGTGAGAGGGAACATCCTTTTTGTGTTCCTGATCTTAGTATGATATTGGCTGTAGGGTTTTTGTTGATGTTCTTTATTAAGTTGAGGAAATCTCCTTCTATTCCTTGGTTGCTGAGATATTTTATCATAAATAAATTTGAATTTTGTCAAATGCTTTGTCTACATCTATTGTTAGAACTATTTGATTTTTTTCTTTCTTTAGTCTATTGACATAATTGATTACATTAGTTGATTTTTCAGATGTTAAACCAGCCTTGCTTGCCTGGGATAAATCCTACTTGGTCATGATATATAATTCTCTTTCTAAATTGTCGGATTCAATTTGCTGATTGTTGTTGAAGATTTTGCATTCATGTTCGTAAAATCTATTGGTCTGTAGTTTTTAATATAATATCTTTGCTTTGATATTATGGTAATGGTGGCCTCATAAAATGAGTTAGGATATATTACCTCCATTTCTTTCTTCTAGAAGAGATTATAGAGAATTGATATAATTTCTTCCTTAAGTGTTTGGTAGAATTCACCATTTGGGCCTAGTACTTTCTGTTTTGAAAGGTTATTAATGATTGATTGTATTGCTTTACAAGATAAGCCTATTTATTGTGTATGTCTTCGTGTGTAAGTTTTGGCAGATTGTGTATTTTAAGGAATTAGTCTCATTTTGTGTAGATTATCAAATGTGTAGGCATAATATTCTTTATAATACTCCTTTGTTCTTTTTTTTTTTAATTATACTTTAAGTTCTAGGGTACATGTGCATAACGTGCAGGTTTGTTACATATGTATACTTGTGCCATGTTGGTGTGCTGCACCCATCAACTCGTCAGCACCCATCAATTCATTATTTATATCAGGTATAACTCCCAATGCAATCCCTCCCCCCTCCCCCCTCCCCATGATAGGCCCCGATGTGTGATGTTCCCCTTCCCGAGTCCAAGTGATGTCATTGTTCAGTTCCCACCTATGAGTGAGAACATGCGGTGTTTGGTTTTCTGTTCTTGTGATAGTTTGCTAAGAATGATGGTTTCCAGCTGCATCCATGTCCCTACAAAGGACGCAAACTCATCCTTTTTTATGGCTGCATACTATTCCATGGTGTATATGTGCCACATTTTCTTAATCCAGTCTGTCACAGATGGACATTTGGTTGATTCCAAGTCTTTGCTATTGTGAATAGTGCCACAATAAACATGCGTGTGCATGTGTCTTTATAGCAGCATGATTTATAATCCTTTGGGTATATACCCAGTAGTGGGATGGCTGGGTCATATGGTACATCTAGTTCTAGATCCTTGAGGAATCACCATACTGTTTTCCAGAATGGTTGAACTAGTTTACAATCCCACCAACAGTGTAAAAGTGTTCCTATTTCTCCACATCCTCTCCAGCACCTGTTGTTTCCTGACTTTTTAATGATTGCCATTCTAACTGGTGTGAGATGGTATCTCATTGTGGTTTTGATTTGCATCTCTCTGATGGCGAGTGATGATGAGCATTTTTTCATGTGTCTGTTGGCTGTATGAATGTCTTCTTTTGAGAAATGTCTGTTCATATCCTTTGCCCAATTTTTGATGGGGTTGTTTGTTTTTTTCTTGTAAATTTGTTTGAGTTCTTTGTAGATTCTGGATATTAGCCCTTTGTCAGATGAGTAGATTGCAAAACTTTTCTCCCATTCTGTAGATTGCCTGTTCACTCTGATGGTAGTTTCTTTTGCTGTGCAGAAGCTCTTTAGTTTAATTAGATCCCATTTGTCCATTTTGGCTTTTGCTGCCGTTGCTTTTGGTGTTTTAGATATGAAGTCCTTGCCCATGCCTATGTCCTGAATGGTACTACCTAGGTTTTCTTCTAGGGTTTTTATGGTATTAGGTCTAACATTTAAGTCTCTAATCCATCTTGAATTAATTTTCGTATAAGGAGTAAGGAAAGGATCCAGTTTCAGCTTTCTACTTATGGCTAGCCAATTTTCCCAGCACCATTTATTAAATAGGGAATCCTTTCCCCATTTCTTGTTTCTCTCAGGTTTGTCAAAGATCAGATGGCTGTAGATGTGTGGTATTATTTCTGAGGACCCTGTTCTGTTCCATTGGTCTATATCTCTGTTTTGGTACCAGTACCATGCTGTTTTGGTTACTGTAGCCTTGTAGTATAGTTTGAAGTCAGGTAGCGTGATGCCTCCAGCTTTGTTCTTATGACTTAGGATTGTCTTGGCAATGCGGGCTCTTTTTTGGTTCCATATGAACTTTAAAGCCGTTTTTTCCAATTCTGTGAAGAAACTCATTGGTAGCTTGATGGGGATGGCATTGAATCTATAAATAACCTTGGGCAGTGTGGCCATTTTCACGATATTGATTCTTCCTATCCATGAGCATGGTATGTTCTTCCATTTGTTAGTGTCCTCTTTTATTTCACAGAGCAGTGGTTTGTAGTTCTCCTTGAAGAGGTCCTTGACATCCCTTGTAAGTTGGATTCCTATGTATTTTATTCTCTTTGAAGCAATTGTGAATGGAAGTTCATTTATGATTTGGCTTTCTGTTTGTCTGTTACTGGTGTATAAGAATGCTTGTGATTTTTGCACATTCATTTTGTATCCTGAGACTTTGCTGAAGTTGCTTATCAGCTTAAGGAGATTTTGGGCTGAGACGATGGGGTTTTCTAAATATACAATCATGTCATCTGCAAACAGGGACAATTTGACTTCTTCTTTTCCTAACTGGACACCCTTTATTTCTTTCTCTTGCCTGATTGCCCTAGCCAGAACTTCCAACACTATGTTGAACAGGAATACTCCTTTATTCTTTTAATGCCCATGGGATCCATAATGATGTCCTCTCTTTCATTTCTGATATTAATACTTTGTGTCTTCTCTCTCTCTTTCTCACTAGCATTACTAGAGGCTTATTGAGTCTATTGTTCTTTTCAAAGAACCAGCTTTTTGTTGTTGATTTTTCTCTATTGATTTTATGTTTTTAATTCAATTGATTTTTGCTCTAATTCTTATTATTTCTTTTCTCCTGCTTACTTTAGATTTAAGTAAGCTACTTTGGTCTCCTTTGTCTAGTTTGCTAAGAGAGAGGCTTAGATTATTGATTTTTAGAATATTTTTCCTAATGTATGCATTCAAACTTCCTTTGAAGTGCTTCCCTTGAAGCACTGCTTTTGCTATATCCCACTAATTTTGATAAGTTGTATTTTATTTTATTTATTTATTTTTTTTGAGACAGAGTCTCACTCTGTCACCCGGGCTGGAGTGCAGTGGTACGATCTTGGCTCACTATAACCTCTACCTCCCGAGTTTAAGCGATTCTCCTGCCTCAGCCTCCCAAATAGCTGGGATTGCAGGCATGCACACCACACCTGGCTCATTTTTGTATTTTTAGTAGAGATGGGGTTTTGCCATGTTGGCCAGGCTGGTCTCAAACTCCTGACCTAAATTGATCTGACTGCCTCGGCCTCCCAAAGTGCTGGGATTACAGGCATGAGCCTCCATGCCTGGCTGATAAGTTGTATTTTAATTAATTCAAAATATTTTAAAATGTATCTTGAGACTTCTTTTCTCAGTCATACGCTATTTAGCAATGTGTTTAATCTCCAAGTATTTTGGAATTTTTGAACTATCTTTCTGTTATTGATTTCCAGGTTAATTCCACTGTGGTCTGAAAGCCGACATTGTATGATTTCCATTCTTTTACATTTGTTAAGGTGTGTCTTATGGCCCAAAATGTGGTCTTTCTTGATGATTGCTTCATGTCTTGAGAAGAATGTGTATTTTGTCACTGAATGAAGTTGTTGATAGATGTCAGTTATATTCAGTTGATTAATGTTGCTGTTGATTCAACTATGTTCTGATTTTCTGCCTGCTAGATCTATTTATTTTTGAATAAAGGAGTGTTGCAGTCTCTAACTATAATAGCACCAGCATCTGTTTCTCCTTGTAGTTCCATCAGTTATTGCCTCATTTATTTTGATGCTCTGTTTTTAGGTACATACATGTTAAAAATTACATCTTTTTTGAGAATTGACCTTTTTATCCCTAATAACTTTCCTTCCTCTGAAGTCTGCTGGGTCTCAAATTAATTTTGCTATTTCTGCTTTTTCGGGATTAGTATTAGCATGGTATATCTTACTCTGTGTCTTTACTTTTAGTCTGTATGTGTCTTTAAGGTGGGTTTCTTGTGAACAACATACAGTTAGTTGCGTCTTGGTTTTTTTTTGATCCACTCTAACAATCTGTCTTTTAATTGGTATATTTAAACCATTGACATTTGAAGTCAGTGATTATTGATTATTGATATAGTTGTGTTAATATCTACTCTACTTGGTACTGTTTTCTATTTGTTGCCCTTATTCTTTGTTTCTGTTTGTCTTCCACTCATTTGCTGCCTTCTGTGGTTTTAATTGAGCATTTAATATGATCCTATTCTATTTCTCTCCTTTCTTAGCATATCAATTATGCTTTTTTTTTTACTTTTTTTAGTGCTTGCTGTAGAGTTTGCAGTATGCATTTACGACTAATCCAATCTACTTTCAAATAATATTGTGCTGCTTCATGACAGTACAAGTACCTTATAATAACAAAATTATCCTAATTCCTCCCTGCCATCCTTGTCTCATTACTATAATTTATTTCACTTACACATAAGCATACCTAGCATATATGTAAACACTATAATTACACATAATCAGCACATTGTTAATATTATGATTTTGGGCGAACTGTTAAATTGGGCGAGCTGTTAAATTAATTAAGAATAAAAATAAAAGTTTTTATTTTACCTCCACTTATTTCTTCACCTTTCTTTACCTGCTCTTTCTCTTGTAGATCCAAGTTTCTGAGCTGTATCATTTGTTTTCTCTCCGAAGAACTACTTTTAACATTTACAAGGCAGATCACTACCCATAAATTCCTTCAATTTTTGTTTGTCTGAGGAAGTTTTAAGTTCCCCTTCACTTTTGAAGGATAATATTGCAGGGTAGAGGATTCTAGATCGGTGGGGTTTTTATCTCAACATTTTGAATGTTTAACTTCATTCTCTTCCTGCTAGCATGGTTTCTGAGGAGAGGTTGGAAGTTATTCTTATTTTTTCTCCTTTACAGGTAAGACTTTTTTTTTTTTTCCTTTGACGTCTTTCAGCGTTTTTTAAATCACTGATTTTCTGTAGTTTAGAAATTATATGCCTAGGTATAGTTTTTTTGTTTTGTTTTTTGTTTGTTTGTTTGTGGCATTTATCCTGTGTGATGTTCTTCAAGCTTCCTGGAGCTGTGGTTTGGTTTGGTGTCTGACGTTAATTCTGGGAAATTCTGTCCTCATTGTATCAAATATTAATATTTTGTTCTGTGCCTTTCTCTTTCTTCTTATAGTGGTAGTCTCTTTATGCATATGTTACACTTTTTGTAGTTTCACCCAATCCTTGGATATTTTTTCCAGTCTTTGTTCTCTTTATTTTTTCATTTTTGAAGCTGCTATGGGTATATCCTGAAGCTCGGATATTGTTTCTTCAGCCATGTCTAGACTACTAATAAGCCCGTCAGAAACTTTCTTCATTCTGTTAGTGTTTTTGATCTCTAGCAGTTCTTCTGATTCTTTCTTGGCATTTCTGTCTCTCTGCTTATATTACCCATTTGTTCTCACATGCTATGGACATTATCCATGAGAACCCTTAGCATGTTAATCACAGTTGTTTTAAATTCCCAGTCTGAGAATTCCTGCATCCCTGCCATATCTGAGTCTAGTTCTGATGTTTGCCTTGTCACTTCAAACTGGGCTTTTTTGTTGTTGTTGTTTTTGTTTGTTTGTTTTGCCTTTTAGGATGCCTTACAATTTTGCTTGCCAGACATTATGTACTGGGTAAAAGGAACTGCCAGTAAATAGGCTGTGAGTTATGTGAGTGAGGTGTGGAGGGAGGGAAAGTATTATATGGACCTGTGATTAGGTCTTTTCATGAATTTGTGCCTTTGAACTGTGAACCTCACAAGTACTGTTCAGTCCTCCCCTGGCCTTAGACAGGACAGGATGGCTAGAGTGGGCTGGAGTTGGGGATTTCCTTGCCCCCAGATCAGTCAGGGTCTGATAAAACCTCAATCGTTTAAGCTCTGATAAAATAGTTTCTCCTAAGAGAAACCCTCGTTAAGAAGAGCAGCGTGCTTGGCCTATTTAAAACAATAGTTCTCTCCCCATGTTCCCCACCCCCAACCCCCACACTGAAATCATGAGATTTTCTCCATATTTACTATGAGAATCTAGTTGAGCTCCTAAAGAGCACAACTCTCAACTGAACATACAAAAGTCTATCAACTCAGTGACTGGGTCCCCCTTAGAGTTTTTGACTCTCAGGTTTGTCTGCTCGGAGCCCCCCATTTGTCAGTTACAGTTACAGTTTTTCTACCCCAGCATTGTTCTTATAGAGATTTCTGCTTCAGTAAGTTGTGATTCTCTGTATTCGCCTGGCTAGCTGTCTAATTTTGGGAGCAGCAGTTTCAGTTTGCTCTAGGACTTCACTTCACTTGGTGGATCTCGGAAGAGCTGTTGATTTTGTAGTTCGTTCAGCGTTTTGCTTGTTAGAATGGAGTGCTGCTGACTTCTAAGCTCCTTAAGTGCCAGACTGAAAATGAGCAGGTTATTTTCACCTTTGATGTCCTACACCAAGGACTACTAAGTTAAGAGGGAAACACAAAGGAATTCATTGAATTCAGACTGTAGATTTGAAAGGGGCCTTAGAAGTCCAACCACTGGTTATTCTTCTCTCAGTAATGTTCCAACATTTTAATCAAATCATGGAGTAGACTGTAAACACATGACCTATTTGGGTCCGGAATTCAAGTTAGCTTTTTTCAGAGAAAGGAATTAAGTTCTTCTAGAGTCAGTGTCCACTCCCTGGAAAGAAATATAAATGTGATATTTACTTACTTATCCGTATTTAATCTACGTAGAAAGGATGGCTGGAAGGAAGTACTAGAAACAGTGGCTATCTCTGCAAGGTAGTTTAATGAATGATTTTGGTTCTGTATGATGTAAGACTTATATATTTTTTTTTTCTTTTTTTTTTTTGAGACAGAGTCTCGCTTTGTCACCCGGGCTGGAGTGCAGTGGCCAGTTCTCAGCTCACTGCAAGCTCCGCCTCCCGGGTTTACACCATTCTCCTGCCTCAGCCTCCGAGTAGCTGGGACTACAGGCGCCCCCCACCTCGCTCGGCTAGTTTTTTGTATTTTTTAGTAGAGACGGGGTTTCACCGTGTTAGCCAGGATGGTCTCGATCTCCTGACCTCGTGATCCGCCCATCTCGGCCTCCCAAAGTGCCGGGATTACAGGCTTGAGCCACCGCACCCGGCCATATATATATATTTTTCTATATTTTCCAAATTATATCTTAAATGAACATGTAATACTTCATGAACATATAATACAATCTCGAAGAAAAGAAGTAACATCTTAGGCCATGAATACTTACTTATCTGTCTTTTCTCCATGTCTCCTTACAGTCTGCAAAATGAATGTTCACCGTCGATGTGAGACCAACGTGGCTCCCAACTGTGGAGTGGATGCCAGAGGAATCGCCAAAGTGCTGGCTGACCTGGGCGTTACCCCAGACAAAATCACCAACAGCGGCCAGAGGAGGAAAAAGGTAACCGGCTGTTTGGCGGTGTTTCTGGAGCCCTTTTCAGACTGGCATTTCTGTGCTGGCTTCCAGAGGGTGCTCTGGAGTTGAGGTAATAAGATTCCTGGGTTTGAGGTATTTTACTCAAAACTGCAAGTGTTTAAAGCGAAAAACAAAGATAGAAGCCAGGCAGGTAACGTTAATGTCTTCTTCAGCTCCAAAAGTGAAGTGAAAACAAAGCAAGCCTCAAGGGTTAGTTTGCCAGAGAAACATAAACTTTGAGATGAGGAATTTGAAATTCCTTCTAGAAAAAGCTTAACAACCCTATACAAGGAAATGGACTTATCTGCTTCCAGAGCTGGCATGAAAGCAATGTTAGTGTCTGAACTTCACCCTTGGTATCATTATAATGAAGATAAATGGATGAAGAACTGGAACCACATTCTTTTCTAGGGAGGAAGCCAAGATGATTTGTGATCATACCAGCACTGAGCTGCCCAGGGAATATTGTTAATGTCTCGCGACACGAAACATCTGGGCCTTTCTTTGGAGACCAAAACTGTCTCTATCTCTGTGACATTCTAAATATCAGTAAGAAGAGATCCATTTGCCAAAATGTTATTTTGGTAAGTCAGGGCCCACAGATGTAAACAGAGGGAAAGGCATCCATAGCATTTCGTTTGTAGGCTCTTCTTTAGCCCTGGCTCCTAGCCTAGAAAATTTAAGATGTCTTTGACGAGTAAGTTATGAGATAATTAGAACCATGTTAACGGGGCAGAAAATCTGAGCAAAGGGTGCAGTGGGGAGTGGCCTTCATTGCCCAGTGGCAAACATCCTCAAGCCCACTACTAGAAAAGCAAGTCTGACTCTAGGTACCTCTGCAATCTTGACACCTAAATAGTCTCCCTGATTTTGCCCTGAAATGTCTTCTAAAGGCATTTCCTGCATTTCCTGGTCATCTTGTCTTGTTAGAAGCTACCCATGGCTCTTCCATGTTGCTTCTCTTGTATAGGAAAGGTTGAAGTGTTCTTATTTTCTTAAACTTCTCCTTCTACTCTGTTTTCTCAATAAGCAGAGCTGTTGTGCAAGGGTTGCAGAAGAAATTCTCTTCTCCCTGGTTGAGATAACTGAGACTTTGTGCTTTGGTGGCTCTGTAAATCCCATTGGTGGAAACAGGACTTCAGTTGTTGACCCAAGGTGCTGGAATGGCAAGCAGAATATCAGTACCCAAGAATGCTAGGGCCCTGCTGAAGAGGCGAGCTGAGCGAACACTCTGTGATGACAGTGTTATGCAGACACATTTAAAAGCTCTAGAGAGAGCCCTTCTCAGGAGACGTGGCTTTTATTCTTGTCTAGAAGTAAATTAAGACAGAATCTTTGTCATGAAACATTTAAAAGAAAGCTCAGTACCAGCTCCCTTTGCCCTATATTTACGTAAGCTATCATGCCAGCTGTGAGGCATTGTCTGCCTTGTCTTGGATTT
The DNA here is from genome assembly GCF_009764315.1 of Trachypithecus francoisi. Taxonomy (NCBI): domain Eukaryota; kingdom Metazoa; phylum Chordata; class Mammalia; order Primates; family Cercopithecidae; genus Trachypithecus; species Trachypithecus francoisi. Next base: position 61,749,296 of record NW_022681462.1, on the reverse strand, counting down.
GGAAGAACTAATAGGTAAGAAGCCAACATGGAGAAATTCAAGGAGGGGCAGGGTAGAAGGCTGATGGACTGTAGTCCTGATATGTTTATTGCTGGGATGCTTCTGATGCAAAAATTGGAAAAACTAAGTTGTAACTGAAGTCACTATGAGAGGATGGGAGAGAAGCGCCCTTGGTCTGAAGCTTCAAGGCCTCTTTGCAGGAATATCAGACTTTCTGGTGCTTTGGTAGCCCTCATGTTGCCCCTTGCAACTAGTCCATCATCCAAAAAGGACATGTGTGCACAGCAGGTAGACCAAGAGTAAGTACTAAAAGAGAGCAGAAGTGTTTGTGATCTTTGAGTCTAAGCTACTGATGTTAATGGAGACTCAAAGTGGAATATGCCAGCATCTATGCCAAGGAACAAACCTCACTAGAGGTGTTCTATTAAAATTTGCCAACAAATATCAATATATCTGAAAATATTTATTGAGCATCTATTATGTTTCTTACTTTGTATAAATCACTAGGGGCATTAAAAGTGCCGGACAGAGTCTTACCTTCAAATATACTATAGTCTACTTAAGTAGAGAACCCCTCACAGTATACATACAAAGGTACTAACTATAGAAAACTGAATAAGATAACTAATAAGTGCCAAACAGGTGTTAGAGACAAGTATCACATTGCTTTGTGTGAGATAACTTGTATTGCTTGGATAGGTGGAGGGGGGCTTTATGGAAGACATGGGGTTGAGCTTTGCTTAGAGAGGTCAATTGTATTTGGGTAGAATAAAAAGTGAACAAACTGAAGTCTCTTGTTTTCTTCCCTTTAATTGGCAAATGAAACCTTGAGTCTGTGCTTTCAGAATATCAATTCAGCAGGTGCCACTGGGTACTAGGAACTCTCTCTCTCTCTCTTTTTTATTTTAGCGGTTTTTAATGAAAGTTGTATAAAAGATTTATTCCTGAATCCTCTCAATTGTTTTTTCGTTATATTTGCCCTTCTCCTTTCCTACTTGGTGAGATGTGGCTTTCCATTCAAGGATCTCTTTGCAGTCTTTGTCCAGCTTTAGCTTGCTGGGGTAGATGCCTACGTGGATAGTTGTACATTAGCCTTTTCCTGCTGTACCCATTCAATGTAGATGATGTATTTCTTCCTGTAAACCTGGATTACTTTTCCAATTTGCTGACCTTTATAGTGTCCTCGCACAACCCGAAGTACTTCATCCTTTTGGACGGGGTTGGATCAAACATTGTACCTCTGTCTCAACTCTTTGGAACGAGGGGAAGACATCATCCTTCTGTGAATGTGGGAAGGTGCATTGAAATTCCTTTTGTGGTTCTTGCTCTGGTCAGAAGTCACAGAGAGATCGAACTTCATTTTGTCTACTTCAGTGATGGCTGCAAGAGGACAGAGATCTACTGAGTTCCCGCTACTCTGGGAACTCTCATGGCTCTTGTATGGCATCTTGATGCTTTTGACATCAGAAAACTCTCAACCCTCCCTTCTGATGCCTCTGTCCCTGCTTTCTCTCCTCTCTAGCTCATTGCTGGTGCCGAGTCCCCGCAACCTGCTTCTGGAAGCTCACCATCTGAGGAAGATCGATCCAAGTCAGCACCCACCTCCCCTTGTGACCAGGGTGAGACCCTCAGATTTGCTTCCTGACCTCTGAGTTCTGCCATTGGATGGACCAAGGAGCTCTGAGGCCTCTTTAACCAAGAGTGAGCTTGTTAGCTGAAATAGCTAGCAGCCTTGGCGGGTTTTCACACACCCTTTGCCTGTTGATTTAATAGTTCTTTCATTCTGTAAGACCTTCTTGAGGGCTGGGCATTCCATGGCCATATCGGCTTTAAATTCCTTCCAGGCCAGGGTGAGAGGAGAGCAAGTGTATGATGTTATGGTTCTCTGTTTTCCCTTGCCTCTGTCCCTGGTTCCAAGGGTACTGGAGAGAGAAGGGTACAGCTCCCTCTCTTAAAGCTCTTGCCTGGCCCTAGACCTGTCAGCGCCACTCCCTTGAGTTGAGTTTGACACTCCTTTCCCCATCATCATACCCAAAACCTGAGATCAGCTTGAGTTTGGGGCTGGGTGAGGGAAGATGTCTTCCATCCTGGCCTTTGAGTGGGTGGGGATAGAAAGATGAAACTAGAAGAGAGACTGAGAAAAGAAGTGGGAAGGAGGCCAGTCCCAGGCCTGATTCCCCTCTATAGCTCCAGATAGCTCCTTCTGTCTGAATATGCTTCAGACAATAAGTTCTGTGGACATAATTTGCACAATAATAATTCTGCAGCCATCTGAGAATGCTGAGGCTGAAGAGGGACTTACACTTGCAAAACCTCCTACTCTGGTGACCATTACCAGATATGACTGGTAAGGGACATACGCATCTGCAGAACAGGAATACCCAACCCAGCCTGACAACGGTGCCTTGGTTTTCTATATCCCCTTTTGTATTCATTATCCTAATTTTATGCCCACACCCACTCTAGGGTGGTGCTTCATTACTGTCCCCCAGGTTAGCGCGTGGGAAGTGGAAGGTCAGAGTGTTGAAAAGGTCTGTCCCAAGGTTTGGAGATAAGTCAGTGGTAAGGGCAAGACTGTACCCATGCTGGCTGAGGGACCCACTCTCAGAAACCCTGCCATCAAACCTTCCTTGGAGGTCACCACCATGACCCAGACCTTCTTACCCAGGAGTAAATAAAAAGAGCTTTGGGGGTCATGCGCCAGCCATGAGACCACAAAATAATTGGTCTCAGTCCCTCTTCGTGCTACTCCAATTAACTTTCTGTGTCTTTACACTCTACCTCATTCCAAATGAGATTTGAAGCATTCATAAGTAGCCTGAAAGTACTCTGGGGCTGCAGAACTTGTAGCTATTTTCCCAGACCAGTTTGGGGGTTTTCACGTGTTCCTTTCTGAGACTGAGATCCCCTTTGGGAGCTTCAGGGAGACAGGGTCATATGGGAAAGAGAGCCCAAGTAAGAGTTCAGAGACCAGGGCTTCTAGGCCTGGCTCCTGCCCCGCATGCTGTCTGGCTCTGAGCTCTGCCATCAGATGGATACAGTGGCAGATTGCAGTGCTCCCCAGGGCCTCTGCTCATCCCACTTGACACAGGGGCCAGGATTTCCCAGTAGTGATGTGAGCACAGATGTCCCTCTGAGTGACATTATTACACAACAGAAATCAGACATAGTTTATTTTTCTTCCCTTGTAAGAATAAATAGAAAAACCTTTTCTTCAAGCTTTGGTGTCCCCAAACAACTGTTTCTGCCTTCCAAAATTCATTTAATAACTGAGGCTTTTAGCTCTATGGTGAGATTAAAAGTTACTTAGTCAAGCTAAGTGATAGATAGATAACTGCTGGATTGGCAAGGGGAGGGTCTGCAGACTCAGCAGCTTTCCCCCACTTCACCCTCCCCAACACATCTCAGAGGAGCCAAACTCCAGATCTAGGAAAGATCTCCGGATTCCTTGAGTGAGCCCTTATGGGACTCTGTCCTCCTGAAAAGAAGCTGAAGATCTCTTTCTGTCACTCATGCCTAATTCTGATTCCCAAGGGCTAATAGGCTGTGTTCGCCTTCTGTAATCCGTTATTCACAAGCATCATTTAAAATCGGATTATGCTCAAGATGCCCATTTCCACACAAAAGAGTGCGTGTCTTGATGAATGAGTTGCTAACAGTAAAGCTTCTTCAAATAGAAAAGGTCAGACGATCATCCAGCATTATCTCCCCCAGGTAATTCAAGTCACAAGCTCTAGAGTGGGGCATAAGACTGTCTCATAGTTGAGAAGTTTTACTGAGAAATTCCCGCCCCATTGGAGATAAGTTTGCAACATGTCACTTGGGAAAGCAATTCTGTTGTTAATAATAAGCCCATTGCTCGTGTTGTTAGATAACCTTGTGTGAGATGGGTATTTAGGAGAAACCCAGCAACAAGGCTGAGTAAAGGCTTTTAGAAGGTGTGAAGGTTTCTACCTTCAATGATCAGCCACCATTCTGATGGCTCGGTTATTGAAATAATTATATCACCAATGATTACTGTGATGACAGTTCCTGATTCATTGTTCTCATCTTCAAAGGAAACTTGAAGGATACATGTGACTCTGCAGAATTCCAGAGAGGGCCCAGATTTGTGTGCTGCACCTAGAACAATAGAATAGGCTACTAGCCAAAGGGGGCTTTCAGAGAGACGGCCAGGTCCAGTATAATCTGGAGTTTACAAGGGCAGGGAAGGGACTGTGTCCTCCTCCTCTTTGCATACTTAGGCTCTGCTGCACATTGGGTGCCAACGAGAATATGGTGAACAGATGAAGGAACATACAAAGGGATGCCACACTGGATCTGTTGTTATGAAGAACCAGAAAAAGGACTGAGAGCTTACAGGGGAAAGTCTGAGTGCTGAGTCCTAATGGAACAGCTTATGAGGTATGCACTAATGCAATTTCTTGTTCCCCTTGGCCCTAGAAATAAAAGAACTTGAGAACAACATTCGAAAAGCCTTGTCATTTGACAACCGAGGGGAGGAGCACCGGGCAGCATCATCTCCTGATGGCCAGCTGATGAGCCCTGGTGAGAACGGCGAAGTCCGGCAAGGCCAGGCCAAGCGCCTGGGCCTGGATGAGTTCAACTTCATCAAGGTGTTGGGCAAAGGCAGCTTTGGCAAGGTCTGTGGCACACATGGGTGAAACTGCTGGTTTTGTTCTACTCCTTAGTGTTGTTTCATCTGTTTGATCTAAGATTGAGAGAGGAACTTTTTAGACTGATCTCGTTAGGTTTTCTTTCGTTCCTTGTAAGTGCAAATGACCTGAGGCCAAGCAGATGGGAGCCCTGGTTCTACTATTAATTGGCTATATGAGACTTTCACATAGTGATTTAATCTCTTTGGAATTCAGTTTTTCTCATTTGTTGAATGGGGACAGGAATCAAGGTAGATGAGAAAGCACTTTGGAAAGTTTTAAATGCTCAGTGTTCCAAGTTAATAATAGTATCAATACATGTCTTCCCTGCTTCAGAGATCCAGCTGAAATTCTGTTTTTAATTCATATGAAGACTTTGAGAATGAATTCCTGCCCTCAGTAAACCTAGGGTTCAAAGCAAATTTAGCATGCATTATTTTGGAAGGTAAATTTTATTTAACTGATCTTTCTGGCGTGTAGTAAATGTTTTGTTTATCCTCTACATGTGGCAAGAGAATGGGAATAATCATCTCATGCCTTGGATCAGGGTCCTCTGTGCTTGGTGCCATTCTCCATATCCTGTTCCCCACCGAGATGAATGCAGTGGTGTGGGGTGTGGCCTTTAGTATGCTCAATAAAGCATGAAGGTGGTCAGCCACTATTCTGATGGCTAGGTGAAATGGAAAAATTAACCCCTGTTCATTTTAGAAAGAAGATGAAGGGGCAGGAAGCAGAGGAAGCTGTTTGCATTTCACCTGAGATCTCTGATTGTTCCCTGGCTCTTTTCAGAGCTGAGCCTGGGATTCACCTTTCTGGGACCTCCTGAGAGGTTCTGGGAAGTCCTGCTCTGGGGACCAGGAAGCTCCTGGGATCACATGCCCTGGCATGTCCTGGACTCTTGAAAGCAGCAGCCTGTCAATCAGCTGGCCCATCCCACCTGGTTCCCAGCTGTCTCACCTGCCCCTATCTCACCCTGATATCACTCTGGTGGGAAGGTAACTGGGATTTACTTAAATGGCGAAAGCTGAAGCAATTACATTCTTTAGAGACTGGCTAAATAAGAAGAGGTCCTCTGGTTAGGCATACTTCTGGGATGTGAGCAGGATGCAGTCTAATTTTGAGCAAGACTCCAAGATTCTAGGTTTTCGTATAGTGTAGGCAGGATGGGAACTTAGATGACTTTGGAGCATTTAGGTTATCTCTTAGGAAAAATCACAGCCAAAGTTTGAGCCAGTTTTAAAGAGTCTGTAAAATATGTGGGCGACAAAAAGTCTTCAGGTTAACATCATGAATTCCCTCATTAAGTTTCTGATGGCTGCTTTTTAGCTTTGATGACTTACATTGGAATACTGTACTTAGGAGTTACTTATTTAAGAAGAGAAAGGCTTGTGACGTTTGTAGGTAAATGAGTGCAAAAATATCAAATGATAGGAACACTTTAAGAAAATAGAACTGTTAATTAGCTCTCTTGAATAGGAATCACATTTCCAGCTTCAAAGTTATAAAAGAAACTATAAAGGCAAACAAGGACAGATTCAACTACATAAAGATACACGATTCTTTTCAATAGAGTAAAATAACAGAAAATCATAAAACAGGCTTCGAAAAACTTTTACAGAAAGTAAAGGGTTCGTATCTTTATATATCATATGTGTATACATTTTTAAGAAATTAATATGATAGCAGCATAATAAGACAAAACAGACGGGAGTAATTTACACAAAAAGAAATACAGTCAGAAAACAGATATTTTTAAGGTTTCATTTTAAGTTAAAATAGCATCATGGTAACATTTCACACCTATTAAGTGAGCAAAAAGACTTTTTAAGTGAAACTACTCAATATTGTTAAGTCACCATGAAACTCCAACACTCCTACATTGCTAGTGGCACATTGTATCACACATCCTTTCTGAAAATAAGAAATGTGCAAAATGCTTAACCCTTTAATCTACTTATGAGAGTTTCCATCTTACAAATGTAATCCAAGAGGAATTGTTTTAATTGTGTACAAAATTACTCAATGCAATTTACATAATACTTAATGATTAGATATAACTTAAGTGTCTAATTTGAGGGCAATGGTTAAATAAATTATGTTTACTTGAATTGAATGTAAGCAGCCATGATAATGATGGAGACCATGTGGAGAATGTCTTTAAGATAACGTTCAGTTAAAAATAGTTACAATATTTTACTGTACTGTAACTGTAAAAATATTTGGTGTATTGTAATTGTAAGTATGACAAACACATATAAACATATGAATAACCATTCAACAGATGTGCATTGAACTTCTCTTTTCTATGCCTGGGCACTGTGCCAGAGATTAAAAATAAATAAATTGTAGTAACTATTAGAATGTAGTAACTGTAGAATTGTAGTAACTGTAGAATAGGAAGTTTTCTTAAACATTATATATACATCTTGAGAGGGGGTCTTGCTGTGTTGCCCATGCTGATCTGTAACTCCTGGGCTCAAATTATCCTCCTACCTCAGCCTCCCAAGTATCCTGGGTGCATGCCACCACACCTGGCTTGTTATAATATTTAAAATTACACACGCCTGTAATCCTGGCACTTTGGGAGGCCGAGGTGGGCGGATCACGAGGTCAGGAGATTGAGACCATCCTGGCTAACACGGTGAAACCCCGTCTCTACTAAAACTACAAAAAAATTAGCCGGGCGTGGTGGCAGGCACCTGTAGTCCCAGCTACTTGGGAGGCTGAGGCAGGAGAATGTTGTGAACCCAAGAGGCAGAGCTTGCAGCGAGCCAAGATTGTGCCACTGCACCCAGCCCGGGCGACAGAGCAAGACTCCGTCTCAAAATAAATAAATAAATAAATAAATAAAAATAATATTTAAAATCAAAGAAAAAACATAATTAGTTTTTAAAGTATTTGGTATTAGCTTGTGTTTCTTCTTTTTATTCCATCCATGCATAGATTGATGGAGGCAATTGATTGATTGCAGGTCATGTTGGCAGAACTCAAGGGCAAAGATGAAGTATATGCTGTGAAGGTCTTAAAGAAGGACGTCATCCTTCAGGATGATGACGTGGACTGCACAATGACAGAGAAGAGGATTTTGGCTCTGGCACGGAAACACCCTTACCTTACCCAACTCTACTGCTGCTTCCAGACCAAGGTATGTTAGGAAGAAGCTGGCTGGCCGCCATGTTGGGGCATCTTGACTATCAGATAAAATACCGATTTTAGACCCTCTACATTGTTCTCTCAAAGACTTTGTAAAGTGGGATGGGTTTTACCCTTGAAAAGATCAGGATATATTTGAACAGCATCTTCTTTTTTAGGGCACTGGATTTTCCATTCAAGGTTGTGCTTGTGAAGGGATGAGAGAGCTGTAGAATTCTTTGCAGCTAGAGCTGGACAAAGCCAAATGGCTAAACTCACTGTTTGCTCATTGGAAAAACCAAGTGTGGTTAGTCCTTGCTCTGCTCCTAACTTTCTATCACTGATCAACTCACTTAACTTCTAAGTTATTTTCATGTCATATGAAAAAGAGTAAAGGCCACCTTAATCTCTTCTAATCTGTGTAATGTCATCTGAAGTAAAGGATGTGAACAAATGCTTAAAATTTCATAGTGAAACACAAATATAAGGCAGCATTTTTAATTTACCACCTAGGTGTCTGGGAACCAGAAGGTGGCAGTAAAGAAACAAAGATCATCCATAACTCCATGGTAGAGTCTGACTTGAGTATCATTAACTGATTTGTTACCTGTTTTTAGTAAAGAAACGACAATGTTCTTCACGAAGCTCTAATTTTGTTATCCTTTTTGAGAGGTTGGGAGGAGTTAAAGTCTTTTAGGATCATTATGGATGTTTGTAGTAGTTTGCTTTTTGAGAAGGCAAACACAGGCATCACCCGAAACTCCTAGCCATGGCTTATGTGGAGCCCAGACCCTGAGGGTGACATCATGAGGAGGTGATGCCCTGCTTCTGGGTGCATTCTCATCTCCATGTCATTGTGAATGCCAGTTTTTCCACTTAAAATTCAACAGTTATTCATTGAGTCATTTGGCAAACTTTTTAAAAATTATATTTCATTAAATCCTTCCCGTGTATCTGATGCCATGCCAGGTGCTGGAGATACAGTGGTGAACTAGACTAGTCTCTGACCTCATGGAGTTTACATTATCTTTGGTACACTCTTTTCCAAAGAGGATTTCTCAGAACCCCAATCACTTGAGCAGCTGTGAGAACAAAGGACTCTGTGACCCGTAGTTGGGGTCACTGCAGACATAACTTCTCTTAGTCTCAACACACGTTTGTTTATTAGCATCCTTGAGGAGACCTGCAATGAAAACAAAATTACCTTTGTTTAATCTACTTTTCCCAACTTATTTGATTCCAGTGTCCCCATCTCTGTCTTACACACACAAACACATGCACCCACACACACACAATGCCCATTCCATACTGAGGAACCCTGATCCAGTGGAATTTTTCCTATCCTTCTGATCTCTCAGGAGAGTAAGAAATATCATCTGAAAATCTGGAAATCATTCTGCTTATCTTAAGAAGGACACATATTTCTTTGTCTACGAAACTTTCACCTGAGACCCCTATTTAATAAGAATCTATCCCTTTTTCTGAACAAGTATAAGAATGACTAGCTATTCTCATTTTTGATGTGTGTTGTGTAATGCCTAATATTTATGGGTTTGTGTGTGTACAGAATCCTATATAATAGAGACTCAGTGATAGAGTTAATTTTCTTCTTTTTTCCACTAGAGCATAATTTTAGATTCATGAGAAATGTGTCATATTTTGTATTTTCCATGGTGCCTATCACAGGGCCTCACACTTGACAGGTACCCACTGACAGAATTAAAGACTTGGAGGATTTTTTCAAAGTCACCTTATCTTTCTTTATCTCTCTCTCTTTTCCTTTCCTTTTTTTTTTTTTTCTTTTCTTTCCTTTTGGTACCAGTGAGAAAATTGGGTTTCAGAGAAGTAAAACTATTTTCCTCATAGGCATTCCATCTTGGCAGAGTCAGACCTGGCATCTCACCTAGTCTCTGGGACTCCCAAGGTAGTGGGGCCTTGCTCTGATTCACATTGCTGCTTTCTTGTGCCGGACCCAGCACAGGGTCCCTTCTGTCAGAGGAACCCTCCCACTTCCCCTGTCCCAAGCAGGTAGCCCTTTCTCTCACTGTCTGAAGTGGCTTTCTAGGCAGGGAGCCACTCTGGCACATTTTCTTTACACACATTGTCAAGAGGCCCGACATTCTAGGAGGGGTCCAGTTTAGTTGTGAGGGCTCTATGGAGCCCCTCTACCTGGTTGTATCATGGGAAGCCACAGTTGAAGGTCAGCTTGGTGAATGAGTGAGGGAGTGGGAATGGATGTCTTCAGTGTCAGCAGTGTTCTCCTTTGTGCATTGTAGAATATCAAGGCTAAGGATTCCTCATCATATGGCAGCTTTTGGAGCACAAAATGGTGTTAAATGACACCAGGGATTTCTTTTATGGCAGAACAATGATCAAACTAACATGGATGTTGTCATGGATGGCTATAGGGTGAGGATGGGCAGAGAAGGAGCTTCTGCTGTAGTTGAGATATTTACTATCTTTTCTTGGGCCACTGTCAGGCAGCCACAGTCACAGGAGCAGCTTTGCACCAACTCTCTCATGCCACCTCAATTTCATAGAATACTTTGCTTTATGTAACAGATACATATTCACTGAATTTTTCTAAAGTGAATCGTATTTTAACCTCATGGAAGGATCTTAACTTACTTATGAAAGGAACCTGATGAAGAATCAGCTTATAAACTTTCAACTTAACTTTTTTAAAATGTGACTTTCCCTTTGACAAACCAATAGTTTGTCATGATTTTAAAGAGACCTGACGCTGAGGTAGATGCTGGGGGTTATTAACACAAAGGAAGACAGTTCTCAAGTGGAAGCATTCAGTGATAATAGACTGGGAGGTTACACTAGCTTCCACAAGCTAAGAGGGAGTAGCAAACAGCATTGAATAGTTATGTTCTAGATGGGAGTATTCAAACCAAGAAGGCTCAGAGGAGGGGGTCTTCCCTAGGATCTAGTGGAAGAAGTGCGATCAAGCCAGGCTTTGAAAGGTAGAGAGGATTTGGACAGGATTTGGGAATAGCAGCTGGGTTTGGTAGCCATAGAATTCAGTCTTGCTTGAGTTTCACTTTTCCTGAAAACAAAGGACAGTTCCTCTGAGCCACCTTAAACCTGGTTTCCACTAAGACTCTAATATACCATTCAGGAACACAAAGACCCGATTGCAATCCTATTAAGATTTCTTTCATACTTGTTTAATTATGATACACAGAACAGCAATAATGTTAAGGCGAGTTTAATTATTTTTAGGTGAGCCTTTATTTTTCAATGTATCGGAAAAAATGGTCCTTTTGGAAACATTACTTTGAGAACTTCTTCTGACAGATTACACATAGCTTCAGGCTGCACACTATATACAAGTTGCCTGGAAAGACTTAGAAGTGTGTAAAGTGGTGTCACCATATCTAATATGGCGACCAATGGCAATGGTCATGCAAACCCATTGGCATCAGTCATGATGATGTAGTCAGGTTCAGGTCTGGTCAGTGCAGCCCACTGAAGGGCCAACTCACTGCTGAAGAGGGAGTGTCCAATGGCAATGGTCGTACAAACCTATTGGCATCAGTCATGATGACATAGTCAGGTTTGGGTCTGGTCAGTGCAGCCCACTGAAGGGCCAACTTACTGCTGAAGAGGGATTTGGGCTTTTCTGTACTGAACCTGCCTACCCTTGGCTCATGTGCCCCATCCCTCTCCTTGGGATCTAGAAAGGTGAAAGCAAATAAAATGGCTCCAGCTCTCCAGGGCTAGTAAGAAAAAGCAGACAGGACAACAAATTAAGCCAATGGTTTTAATTTCAGTCAAATTCAAACCAGTGTGTCTTTGGGATGCAAGAGTAACCTGAACCATGTAGGTAATTCTACAAAACTTGATTTATTTCACGGTCAAAACATAAGGTACAGAAAGAGGAATAAAGGACTTCCAAATCCAGTTAAGATCAAGTAGCCACATTCATCCCAGGTCCTCCCTCTTACAACTAAAAAACCCTGGACATAATTATTATTTTATAAAGGTAGGGTGCTTACCAAAATTGGCATAGCCACAAAGAACTGCATCTGTTGATGTGAACGAAAGACTGAAATTTTTATATTTAAAAATTCCAGATAACTTTTAAGTGGGTGACATTGTCAGTAGTGTTTAATATTTTCTTGCGTATGAGAAAAAAAATTTCTTATACACCCACAGTTGTTTCTTGCTTTAAAAAAATTATGGCTTATAATTGTTTCAATTACAAGTCTTTATTGTTAAGTATTTATTGTTAAGCATCTATGTGCTAGACACTGTGTTAGATTTTAGGGCTACAAAACTAAAAAATACCAACTCTGAACTCATGCCAATTACTGTCTAGTGGAGAGAGAGACATACAAGGAGTCAGTCAGGAAGGTTTCCTGATGGAGGTAGAACCTACCCTGGACCTGGAAGCATGGGTAGCATTTGCAAGAGGGTAGGGGCAAAGACATGGCTGCTGAAACCTAGAAATTATTTCCAAACCTCATTTGTATTATTTTTCCAATTCTTGAACTCCCAACTAATTCTATCTCCTACTTCTTCCAAGGAAATGATAATGACTGAATCAGAGCAAAGAGGAAGAGGAGAAGGGGAGGGTATTTGGAAAATAAGGAGACAGATTCCTGCATCTACAAGATCAGATGCCGGTTGGTAGAGATGGGGAGGTAATGCTGTGAGCCCTCCTTATTGGACTGCTAAGCTCTAAAACTTAGGGACCTGGTCAGGGTTTAGGCCGGGAAGTGACTTTTGGAATTGCCTCTCGCAGTTCCCAGGTTCCCATTCAGGCATTGACTACAAGGGATAGGAGAATCACAGAGAGGTAGTTTTGTTTTTGCTTTTTTTTTTTTTTTTTTTTTTTAAGTTACAGGAAATGAAATTCCCAGAGTTTTAGAGTCTGTGCATTTGTATTTATGACCCCCATTGTTGAAACTGTTCTCTCCAACAGGATCCCACAAAACCTGTCTTGAGTAATTTCATGATTTTTCCTCTTTAAAAATTTCATCTTTACACAATTCTACCCATCCCCCACCCTTTGGCATTTCCTGCCAGGCCTGGGAAGCCAAATTCTGGAGGGCTTTGCTGCGAAGGAAACAAAGGGTGAACTAGAGAATCTCCCTCAGCCAATCTCCCTCAGTGCCCTAGGGAAAATGCAGCATGGAAAAATCCTGGAAAAGCAGCAGGAGACTTTCTTCAGATCATCTGTGTGATTTGCGTTTGAATCATCTATGTGAGCACGGGGAGAAGTGAGAAAAGGAGCATTAACAACTTAGGAGCAAAAGTGTCATTTCAAGGAACTCAACTCTAAACAACAGAAACACTAAACCAAAAAAAAAAACAAAAGAAAAAAAGAAAAAAACAAAGTAAAAATTAGGCCATTGGTAGATTTCCTTCTAAAGAGATGGCTATGTCAGATTAAATCCAAACGAGCTGACAGAGCCATTGAGGATGGGTCTCTTTCCTGCTAGACCACACTGTCTGCCTGAGGCAACACCACTACGACTCTGAAGGAGTTGGAGAGTGTGTGAGCAGGTTTGGTGAGTGCTTTTCGAGAAGAGCTCGAGATGCTCAACACAATCAGTTGGTTTGTGGGTCAGGCAGCCACCTGAGAATCAATATGCTCGCCAATAACAGATTTCAAGCAGAGATAGCCTCAGTAATTTGCAATGGAGTTTAGCGAAATGAGATCCGTGGTAGAGGTTTACAGGCTTGGTGTTGGTAGAATCAGTTATTAATAGAATCAGACTCTAGGGAGCTCCATCTCTTTTCTTCTGAAGACCATCTTTGCCTAATAGTGGGCTGGACAGCAATGCCATTTATTCTGATCAGCCAATTAACACATCTTTAGTGAGGACTTATGGTGTGCAAATCACTGCAAGGTGTGACAAGACTTTTATGGCAGGGACTTTGGTCAAACTAGTTGAGGGGTAAGCTCTACTCTCTTGTGAAGGAACGCAGGGGTGTATGTGTGTGGTGGCATGTGTCTGTGTAGATGGGCTGGCAGTTCTCTGGCCAGTCAAAGAAAGACCGCCACTGGTTTCCACAATCAAGCAAGGCTTCATGGAGCAAGACAACTTCACCCAGGTCTTGAAGCATAACAGGATTCATTCAGTGTGATAGAGGAAAAGTTGTGAAGTTTGTTAATGCTCGTGTGTCCCAGGGGCAGAGAAGGACGTGTTGGCTCTTAATCTAACTGCTGCAGCTTCATGTAACCTCTTTGCATACAAGGAAACCTTACCTTTGAATAGCACCTTTGCTTTTAAAAATGCCCTGACTGGCAAGGCGCAGTGGCTGATGCCTGTAACCCCAGCACTTTGGGAGGCTGAGGTGGGTGGATCACTTGAGGTCAGGAATTCGAGACCAGCCTGACCAATATGATGATACCGCATCTTTACTAAAAATACAAAAATTACCCAGACATGGTGGCAGGCACCTGTAATCCCAGCTACTCGGGAAGGTGAGGCAGGAGAATCGCTTGAACCCGGGAGGCAGAGGTTGCGGTGAGCCGAGATCACGCCACTGCACTCCAGCCTGGGCAATAGAGCTAGACTCTGTCTCAAAAAAAAAAAAAAAAAAAAATGCCCTGACTTAGATCAGCCATTTTATGTCTGCTTCATGATGTCTCTGTGAGTTAATCTACCATACTCTATGGTTATTCACTCCCCATTTTTTTTTTCAGAATTTGTTATTGTGGTAAAATACACATAATATAAAATGTGCCATCGTAACCATTTTTAAGTGTACAGTTCAGTGGTATTAAATACATTCATAATGTTGTCCATCCATCACCACTGTCTATCTCCATGCCTCTTTTCACCTTACAACCCTGAAACTCAATACCCATTAAACAGTACCTTCCTATTCCCTCTCCCCACAGCGCTTGGCAACAACCACTCTGTCAGTCTCCGTAGTCTTGACTACTCTAAGTACCTCTTATAAGTGGAATCATACAGTAATGTGTTTCTGTGACTGGTATATTTCATTTAGCAGAATGTCCTCAAGGTTCATCCATGATGTAACATATGTCATAATTTCCTTCCTTTTAAAGGCCAAATACTATTCCATTGTATGTATAATACCACATTTCACTTATCATCTGTGGATGGACATTTTGACTTCCACGTTTTGGCTACCATGAATAATGCTGCTGTGAACATGGTTGTCTGAATATTTCTTTTGAGGTCTTACTTTCAGTTCTTTTAGCTATATACCTAGAAGTGGGATTCCTGGATTATATAGTAATTCTCTTTTTAATTTTTTGAGGAACCTCTACACTATTTTCCATAATGACTGAACTACTTTACATTCCCATCAACAGTGCACCAGGGTTCTGATCTGATTTCTCTATTACTTTGCCCAACACTTGTTACTTTCTTTATTTGATAGTAGCCATTCTGATGGGTGTAAGGTTTTACTCATTATAGTTTTAATCTGCATTTCCCTAGTGATTTGTGGTCACTCATTTTTACAGATAAGAAAACCAAGGCCCAGTCAAGTCTTATAATTCCTTTGCAGCACAACCCAGATTGGAATCAAGGTTTTCCAACAGCCTTTGTTGTTCACTGTGTATTTCTGTGTCCATCTCTGTCCTCCTGTCCAAATTCTCCACTTCAAATATCTTCACCTCCAAATCCCCTCTTCCCCAGTTCCTGTCACACACATGAAAAGGGGTCTGAAGAGGTGTCAGCTCTATTTTACATGAGCTCAATGACACTGGGATTAAAAAATATTAATGTCCCTTAAGCTGGCAAGAGGAGCAGGGTCGATCAGGGCCTGTTTCTGGAAATGTTTTCTGAAAATATAAGAGAGAAAGGAGGAAAAAGGGGGCGTGAGCACAGGAAGGATCCAAAATGGGCTGGAGTAGGATGAGACCTTCACACTATCTGTTTAGCCATTGCTTACTGGAGCACCTGCTGTGTGCCGTGCCATGGGGCATCACAGGGCATCATGCTGCCTGCTGAGGAACACGGGCATTGGGGAAAGGTAGGTAGGAGTCCCGGCCTCATGAACTTGAAACCTCATGGGAGCATGAAACTCCTGGCCTCTACAGAGGTTACAGTGAGCCAAGATCCCGCCACTGCCCTCCAGCCTGGGCCACAGAGTGAAACTCCATCTCAAAAAATATATATTTAAAAAAGCCCTTCTGGCCTCTATCCAGTGCCCAGAACTCAGTGCTGTATTTTCCTTCAGAAACTGTTGACCTGATCTTTTTTTGTAAATTGTTTTTTAATCACAAAGATTATTTATTAATTGTAGAAAATGTGGAAAAGTCGCAAGAGGACAAAGAACACAATAAGAACAATTCACATGACTACTACTAACATTTTGATGTGTATAATTCCAGTTTTAGAAAAGTACGCGTCTGTTCATACATGTATATTTATAACATCAGAATCATACTCTATGTAAATGGTTTCACTTAGTAATATAGTATAGCTATTTTCCTTGTCACTAAATATTCTTCAGCCAAGGGATTTCTAGGATTCTGCAGTATCTGAGGCCTCTTGTAGACATTCCGCATTGGGGGTTGCAGGTGGCTGGTAAGTGCCTGGCTTCCTGTCAGCTGGTGGTAGCAGTGAGTGGACCGCATGTTCTGCCCAGAGCTGGCCAGTGATGGTGCTGCCTTGCACTCTGCAGCAGAACTGCCTCCTTCTACTTACATTTCTCTCTTTCTGTAACATCAACTTGAGTACAACTTGTAAATAATCTATTTGGCATTGATAGAATACAAACTAAGACTTAAACATCTTTAACATTAAATATGTGTGTATACAGCAGGTCTTTGAGTAACCTGATTTTGTTCATTGTCATTTGTTTATAACGTTAATGAGAAAAATATCAATTCCTGGCTAGGGCCACTGACTATGTGGAGTTTGTACTTTCTCCCCATGCCTGTATGAGTTTTCTTCAGGGACTTCGGTTTCTTCCCAAATCCCAAAGCTATGCACATCGGGAGAATTGGTGTGTCCAAATGGTCCCCATCTGAGTGCCGGTGTGTGTGAGTGTGCCCTGCCATGGGATGGGGTCCTGTCCAGGGTGGTTCCCAGATGGCACCCTCAGCTACCAGGAGATGTTCCACCCACCCATAACCCTGAACTGCAGCTAGTAGGTAAATGATGCTCTTATTCATTTTTCTTCATCTTTCTTAAACGTATATATAGCTCACATTTACTTCAGTGTTTAATATTAGAAGTGTTATTTCAGTTTTACTATTCAAAGTGTTCTAAATAATTTTTCTTAGAAGTTTGATGTTTTTGTAGCCAGAAATATGCCTTAGGAACTTAACTCGTCTTTATACCAATTAACCTATGGTAAAACTGGTTTCCTTACATGTCTTTTCATTGAAGTCGCAGTTTCCAAGAACTTATCAATGACATTGTGAGGACTTACTGCCTACTGTTTGGCTAGTAGGCTTTTTTTTTTTTTTTTTTTTACCACTAAGGAATATATTTACCCATTCTCACAAACTATTTACTTATTCTTCTAAAGCTGTTGGTTTTCTTTTCTTTTTTTTTTTTTTTTGAGACAGAGTCTTGCTCTGTCACCAGGCTGGAGTGCAATGGTGCAATCTCGGCCCACTGCAACCTCTGCCTCCCAGGCTCAAGCGATTCTCCTGTCTCAGCTTCCTGAACAGCTGGGATTACAGGCACGCACCACCAGGCCCAGCCAATTTTTGTGTTTTTAGTAGAAACGGGATTTCACCATGTTAGCCAGGCTGGTCTCAAACTCCTGACCTCAAGTGATCCGCCTGCCTCGGCCTTCCAAAGTGCTAGAATTACAAGTGTGAGCCACTGTGCCCGGCCAAGCTGTTGGTTTTCAAATTACATTTTGTGGAGGTGCCTCTGTTGCTTCAGTGTGTGGTGGGTGGCAGCTGGGCACACACACCCTGTATGCGCTGTTAGGGGAGGACCTACATGCGCCACCTACTCCACCCGGCTGCACAGCTCCACCCCGACTGTTTCACATGTTAGCATTCCAAGGACGATAACGTTTGAAGAAAGGATTTCACTTTGAAACAGTTTAAAACCACTACAACTTCGACTGGGAGCTGGAGTGAGTCTTGATTTGTTTTTTTTTTTTTTTTTACCTACCCATATTATAATCTAATGTATACAGGTGTCATTTCCTGAAGGTCTCCATTACAAATGTCCTTTCATTATTAAAATGGACACATTCCTGAGATTTGGGCAGAAATGGAATTTTGGAAGCGGATTCAAGATTCTGGTATTCTGTCTGAGTAATATATTTCATTGTTGAGATCACTCACAGAAGTGCCTGCTGATATGTAAAAGTGAGTGTTTAAACCTTTGACTCATTGCTGACAGGTGTAGAGGCCTGTGACAGAATGTGACTGCAATGTGACATTGCTCCATTGATCAGGAGAATTTGTGGAATGGAGGGCTATGCTTGTGAAGAAAGCATAGCCCTCCATTTAGCACTTAGAAACTGTCGGTTGCGTAGTCCCTGACTGATTAGAAACAAGAACTTAGGTTGCTGCTAATTGCAGTAGGTGATCTACACATTTTTAAGGTGTCATTTGGTCACAGTTCAATTGGCACATCATGATCCAATTGAAGTAAAAAGTTTCATCTTGAAATCTAAAACTAGAGGTCTAAGTTATCTAACCCGGTCACCAAACAAAACCAGTTTCCTCGTGGCTGACGTCAGATTCTCTCACATCTCCCCAACGCCCACCATCTATTGGATTTCAGGATTTGCCTTTTTTTCGTGTGTGTGTGTGTGTCCGTGTGTGTGTCGATGTTTAGATTCGTGTTGAATCTTTTGAGGCACTGTTGGGAGATAACAGGGACTGGGAAGAAGAGATGTGACAAGGCACAGCAAACAGTAACTTAGAATAAGTCCGCATATATGTGATAAAGAGGAAGGAGAGACTTATTTCTTGAGCACCTATTATGTGGCAAGCCTATCCAAGTTGTTTAAAAGCTGATTTCATAAATCTTACCCAAGTCCCATGGCATGTAGGTATTAAAAAACAATTTACAAAAAAAGATCAGGTCAACAGTTTCTGAAGGAAAATAAAGCACTCTCATTTTTGCCAGTTCTTTGGGCAGGTAAGGAAACAGACTTAGGGAGGCTTAACCATTTGGCCAGGATCACACGGAGTTAAGTGATAAAGCTGGGATTCAGACCAACAGTCCCCACCTTTGCCTCCTGAGGGTGAGAAGGGCCAGTGTGGAACAGGGTGGATGCTGGGGCGTTGTGGAGCAGGGCACAGTGAGTTTGGGGGCAGGAGGCATTTGCAGGAACAGACCCCTGATTTAGGGAGTGTAATGATGAGTCCTGCTGGTGTCGCAGGCTCACGCTGGGAAGCTGTGAGGAAGACAACCTCGTGAGGAGGTTCTGGCTAAGTTGCAGAGTTCTTCCTATGCTAGGCAAGGAGTTTGCACTTATTCTGGAAGTAAAGGGGGATTCCTTGAAGATATTATGGGAAACGATGTCTTAAAAGCACAGTCTGACAGCTCTGCATAGACTGCATTAAAGGGAAAAATGAAAAGCAGAGATACTTGTGAGCAGGCTATTTTAATAGCCCAGGAGTCCAGAGGCAGTGGGGAAGAACTTCTGCAGGAAGCACTGACATGGCCATTTGCTTTCCCCTCTGCATCTGCAAAGGCCTCCTGCTTGTGAAGAAAGCATAGCCTTCCATTTAGCACTTAGAAACTGTCGGTTGTGTAGCCCCTGACTGATTAGAAACAAGAACTTAAGTTGCTGCTAATTGCAGCAGGTGATCTACACATTTCTAAGGTGTCATTTGGTCACAGTTCAACTGGCACATCATGATCCAATTGAAGTAAAAAGTTTCATCTTGAAATCTAAAACTAGAGGTCTAAGTTATCTAACCCGGTCACCAAACAAAACCAGTTTCCTCGTGGCTGACGTCAGATTCTCTCACATCTCCCCAACGCCCACCATCTATTGGATTTCAGGATTTGCCTTTTTTTCATGTGTGTGTGTGTGTCCGTGTGTGTGTCCATGTTTAGATTCGTGTTGAATTTTGATAATGGTCTGATGGTGTTTCCTACAGGGAAAGTCATCTGGGGCCTTTCACAGGGAGCTTCTACTTAGTCTACTGAGATGACTCCATTGAAGCAATGGGTCTTCCCCATATAACCCGAACTTTTTGTCCTAGTGGTCTCAAATACTTCAGACAACCCAGATGATTCCCAATGTTCTGGTTTTGAAGACTTTTCTGGGTGGTAGGTGCAATCTATTCAGCTGTTTGTGTTCATGTATACCCTGTTGACTTGTGGAGAACACAGGATGCAGTAAAGAAGGTACCACAAGTCAAGAAACTGCAGGTCTAGCTGTGACTTCTGCCACTGATGCTTGCTCTGAGACAGTGATCTGGGCACTGACTTTTCTCATTCATAATAAAAGATGTGGGGAGGACACAGAGAGGGGAGTTCCGACTACATGATCTATACGGTCCCTCCAGAATCTGATTCTAAAGACCTGTGACAATGCAGTTTGTTGGGAAATACGCATGGTATCACTACAGGTTTACCTGTTGCTAATGCATGAGTGAGATAAGGACAATGATAAAACCAGTGAGCAGTCCTTCTGTTTAGTGGTCTAGTGGTGTTTTCTACAGGGAAAGTTACATGGGGCCTTTCGTAGGGAGGTTCTACCTAGTCTATTGAGACAACTCCATTGAAGCAATGGGCTTTAACTATATAACCCGAACTTTTCAAAGCTCAGTTCAGCAAATGCTTCTACCTTGATCAAAGCCTCTATGTTCACAAGGCTGTCATTTTACATCAGGGTTTCAAACTCAAACACACTTTCAATGACTAATGCTCCTACATCAGAAAATTTACCAGGAGGTTTTATAGTTGTCTCTTTAAAGTACAGCATAGTTTCTAGCACACAGCAGGTTCAATAAATTCTAGCTTCTGTCTTATCCAGTTAACAGTTTCAATATCATCTATATGGATAGATCCCAAGCTGACCTGAGAGCTTTGTCATGCTTCTCTTTGCCTAGAGTGATGGTCTGTTCTGGCTAGCTGACCAACTGTTCGTGAAACAGAATTGAGACTACCTGAGTCTACCATTGTTGGTAGATTTGACCCCTGGCACACTTGTTTCATAAAGAGAAAATATGTCTTACCTATCCCCTAATCTGGGCCCACATTGCCTGTAACAACAGCAATGGGCCAACCCTGTAACCTGTTTAGTCATCTCACAAGTGCCTGTTCAGGAGGGCATCAAGCAAGAAATGACTGAGAGCCACCCCTTTTCCCAGAAGTTTATGCCAGCTAGAAGATGAATGCTTTGTGGTAGCATTTTTGTTTCTTAATAATATAACCTGTTTTTGAGTTTAGAACTATAGCTGGTTAATGTGAGGATCACATCTTTGGCTGTGTGTCCTCAGGAGTTCGATAGCCCTTCCTTCTGACTGCTTGACCCATAGCTTGAACTAGGGCTAGCGACAAGATTCCAGTGAATTCCTACTGGGCCCTTTGTCTCCTTCCTGTCACTGAGGAGGAGGTCACAAATTGGGGCTGGCTCCCAAATGTGGGAAGAGGAGGTTCCCGGTTCCAATGAGGAATAACTTGGACAGAACTGTGCCCCCCACTGCCCGTGGTTTGTCTTTGGAGGTTGCTGGTGTAGACTGAAAGGAGAGAGAAGCCATCTGGGTGGGCCAGTCACCACCTTCAATTTCAGGGTCATCCTTGGCTCAATAACAAAAATGGCAGGAACTTTCATAGTGTTCATTACATGCCAGATTCAACTTTGAGCATTTTACACGTAGTAATTTAATCATCACATCAACCCTATGAGGTAGGACTGTTCTTCCAAAGAGGGGTCATACAGCTGGAAGCAGCAGCCTGAATTCAAACCTGGTTAGCTAGCTTCTATTATAGAAACCTCATTTTGTCTGAATGCCCAGGGGAGATTAGGCTCCTGAGGATTGATAAACCAAGCTCCCAAGAGCCCAAGGTATAAATAAAATGGCAATTGGTTGATTTATAGTGGGGTGACTGGACTCCTTACGTGAGTTGCCCAGGGCATCCTCGAGTAATTCTTTAGGGGTGGTATTCTAGGCAATCTGAGTTGCATTGGGAAAGCAACTGATGGAAAAACAGACCCTCTGCTTCCTGTTATGAGGACATTTTTTTTTTTTTTTTGCAGAAGCAATAGGAAGTTGAAGCCTCCACTTTTGACCTCATTGGAGCATTTTGTTTTTACCGTGACGTTCCAGGGAGAATGCCAGGAAGGATCACGGGCAAAAAGAATTCTCTCAGTCTGCCTCCTTAGTGTGGCAGGAGGTACAAATTAACTCCTTTGTTGGGTCAGTATGATATTCACTTGGGATTCATCAGCAGTATGTAATCCATTTTATTGGGAACACTTGTGTGCAGGTTGCTAGGAAGCTAAGCTTATTACATGGCTCTGGCTCTTGGAGCTGAGCCTGCTGGCGCTAACAGATTTGGGCCTGGGAAGTTTGTGGCTTTCCCTGGTCCTCTAAAGGAGGGTGGAAGGTCCAGTAAAGTGTCCAAGGATGAGAGTGAGTGGGGAAAATGACTTTTGTTCTCAGTGTTTCTTTCACCGTTTATCCAACCTCTCCCCATGTGTTTTTGGTATTTTTTTTCTTTTCCAGGTAAGAGCTTAAATTCAACCAGCTTTATCAAGCCCCAGTTTATGAAAACTGTCTAGATTCACCAATGTTAACACTAAAAACATACCAACACAACCAAATGAAACACGTTGCCATGAATGGTGCAATACTTCTGCCGTCCAATTTGCCCAGTTTTATTCCCTTGGAGAGCTTCTTAAAGATCTAGGAAGTATCTTTTGACGTACATAACTCAGAGATTAAACACACTTCACAAAGTGTAAGTAGGCTCCACTGAAAGAAAGCTCCAAAATCTGATTGTAAAAAAACAAATGTAGGTGCGATTGTTGACCTTACAAAAGCTAACTCCTATTGTAAAATGTTTACAAAAGAATTCACAAGAGAACTCCCTGGGTTGGCAAGAAAGAGTGGATTTCCAAGTGGGGTGGCTGAGGTATAGTGGTGCTAGACAGAGTAACTGAACCCCAAAATGTTAAAAAAAAAAACAGTTGTGCAGGAGCAGTACCAGGGAAGGTAAGACATCTGAAGCACACACCTCCAGCCAGGGACGAAGTGTTCTGCTCCGGTATACACTAGACAACCAGTAGTTTTTTTTTTTTTTTAATACCTTGTATGGTATGTCTTCAACTTAATATCAGGTATTCCAGGGACAGAAAAAGACACAATCCTTGTTCAAATAACTGCTGGTCTACCTAGGGAGGTTAGGCTAATAGGTAAACCAGAGAATGAAAATCAGAGGAAGAGACGAGTGGGCTGACTAGTAGGTATACTACTACAAATTGGAGGAAACTGAGGCACAAGCATTGAAGTGCCCCTTCTGGGTCACATACACATGTGCTCCCTCTCTCTTGCTCGTTCTCACTCTCTCCCTCTGTCACTCTCTCGCTGTCTCATAAGGGACTTTGTCACAGGAATAAGAACCCTGGGTTCCACCTACCCCACAGGAGCACAGTAGCGAGGTCCCATCTGAGTCAAGGAAATTGGCTTTGTAGGGTTGTTGTTGTGTGAAAAGGAACAAGCCCTGTCCAAGGCAGACCTGGATGTTTGTGTAGTTCGGATCCATTTAGCTTCCTGGCCAGTGTTGATCTCTGCTGCTTTAAACCACATTAATCTCTAGGGGGACAAACTGACCCATCGCTATGGGAACCAGAGTGAGCCTGTGTCCTGGGTACTAGACAAACACTGGAAGTCAGTACCTGGTAGATGCCACAGGCAGAAGCAAACTGGGGCCTTCCAAAAGCGGAAAATGATCAATAGATGTGACTCTTGTGCATCCATATCCCAGGAAGGATGAATTCTGTTTAGCTCTTTGAGTTAATTGTTAATTTTCAGATCTTGAAGACACTGTTTGGCATGAAATGCAGATATTCAAATGTCCCTTTCTCCTTGGTGGGAAATGGTACTAACACTCTGCAGGATTATGTAAGCACATAGGCATTTATGGGGAGAGTATACAAAGTTAGAGGGTATAAAAGCTATGTGGATGGTTCAAAGATTAAGCTAAAGATGTAAGAGCTAAAATCTCATTCTCTAGAATGGGACATTTAGACTTCATGGATAGGGGAAGACAAGAATTGGGAGTATGGGCAGTTAGACAAAATCAGAAAGAAGCATAGAAGACTACGCAGAAACATTAAAAATGTAGTGGTGGAGATGTTACCTTTTTGGAAGATGGTATCATGTGGAAGGTTTGAATGCATTTCTTTCATCTTTAACTCTACCAAAGGTGTCCCTCTGATGTGAGGAAATATTTGGGTTGAAAAGGTGAGGAACTGGCCACAGCTTACCTAAATGTGGCTGACAGCTTGTATCCAAGAGAACAGAATGAATTGGTCGATTTGCTGTGTCATGACATTTTTGGGATGTTTTTGGGATGTTTGAGGGATGTTTTTGAAGGGGATTTTTAAGAGAGAAAATGAGACCCCTTAAAAACAGAGATCTGAGACGTAAGAGCTGGTAATATTAAAAGATACACAGCTGACTATAGAATGAAAGAAGCAAGTCCAAGAAATACACATGTAGCATGTTTCCATTTATATAAAACCCCCAAACAGGCGAGACTAAACAATATATTATTTAGGGAGAAACACATGGATGATGAAACTGTAAAGAAAAACAAGGGGCCGGGAGTGGTGGTTCATGTCTGTAGTCCCAATGCATTGAGAGGCCGAGGCAGGAGGATTGCTTGAGCCCTGGGAACATAGTCTCTACAAAAAATTTTTAAAAATTAGCCTGCCATGGTGATGTGTGCCTGTTGTCCTAGCTACTCTGGAGGCTAAGATGGGAGGATCGCTTGAGCCCAGGAAGTCAGGGCTGCAGTGAGCCATAATCATGCCACTGCACTCCAGCCTGAGCAACAGAGCAAGACCCTGTCTCAAAAATAAATTTAAAAATGGGCCAGGGATGGTGGCACATGCCTGCAGTCTGAGCTATTTGGGAGGCTGAGGTAGGAGGGTTGCTTGAGACCAGGAGGTTGAGGCTGCAGTGAGCCATGATCATACCTCTTGTACTTCATCCTGGGCATCAGACTGAGACCCTATCTCCAAAAAAAAAAAAAAAAAAGAAAGAAAGAAAGAAGGAAAATTAAAAACAAACAAGATAATGATTACCAGGGAAGTCCAAATGGGGACTGAATGAGGATAGGAAGAAGGATTGCAATTAAAGAGGGTTAAAGGGACTTCAAAGGCCAGCAACCATGTTCTGTCTGTCAAGGTGGGTCACAGCTAAAAGTGGGTCTCATTTGATCTTTAAAATGCATATGCATATTTTACGTACTCATTTGTAGGTATATTTTACAATAAAGCAGGGAAGGGGAACAAGAACATGAAAGCATCCAAACTATCATAGACACTAGCATTTTAAATGATGACATGCCCTCCAAAAATTCTAACTTTAATAAAAACCGAGCTTGCGCACTATCTCTAATCAGTCTTTTGCCACTAAAGTTTCAATTTTCCTGTTGTTTTGGCAGTGTGGTCTGTCTCTAGGACAGGATGTGTGGTGACTGGTGACATGGCCTATTTAGCTGGAAGAATGAAGTGTAGTCCCCATCCTCTTTACAAGACCAAGGCCACGATGGGGCTGAAGACCAAGGGGTTATCCACAGAACTGCTGGCCTACCCTCCACCTACCCTGGGGCCTCCCTCTTGAAGGTTGGGATTTTTTTTTTTTTTTTTGCGACAGTGTCTTGCTCTGTCACCCAGGCTGGAGCGCAGTGACACGATCTTGGCTCACTGCAACCTCCGCTTCCTGGGTTCAAGTGATTCTCCTGCCTCAGCCTCCCAAGTAGCTGGGATTACAGGCTCCTGCCACTGCACCGGGCTAATTTTTATATTTTTAGTAGAGACGGGGTTTCGCCATGTTGACCAGGCTGGTCTCAAACTCTTGACCTCAAGTGATCCACCCACCTTGGCCTCCCAAAGTGCTGGAATTCCAGGCATGAGCCACTGTGTCTGGCCGAAGGTTGGGATTCTTAAAGAGTAACCTAGCCCAGCCTCACTCTTTCAGCAAGCAGCTCTGAGTAAGGGAGTAAACTTTCCTCACTGCCACAACTTTGGTGTCTTGCAACGTATTTTTAAACCATGTTTTATAGCTAAGATGTCAAACATTTCATTTGGCAGTTTGTATTATGAAAACCGTAGTTGTCTTTCCATCTTCACCTATAAAGTGATGTTACAAATTAAACCTTTTAAACTGTAGGTGTATGTGTTCTTTCTAGATTCTGGCATATTCTGTGGGGGACATGGCCCTCGCTGTGTTGCCCTCCCCAACTGCCACCTCTGGTTGAAAATAACAGCGTTCCTTGCTGCCGTCACCTACGTAAATGTAGCTAACATTTATAGAGTGTTACTATAAGCCAAGAATGATAATAGCTGATGTTCTTTTTAAAAACTTTTAAGTTTGGGGTATATGTGCAGGTTTGTTACGTAGGTAAGCTTGTGTCATGGGGATTTGTTGTACAGATTATTTCATCACCCAGGTATTAAGCTTGGTACTCATTAGTTATTTTTGCTGATCCTCTCCATCCTCCCCGCTCCAATAGGCCCCAGTGCGTGTTGTTCCCCTCTATGTGTCCATGTGTGCTCATCATTTGGCTCCCACTTACAAGTGAGAACATGTGGTATTCGGTTTTCTGTTCCTGTGTTAGGTTGCTAAGGATAATGGCCTCCAGCTCCATCCATGTCCCTGCAAAGGACACGATCTTGTTCTTTTTTATGGCTGCATAGTATTCCATGGTGTATATGTACCACATTTTCTTTATCCAGTCTATCATTGATGGGCATTTAGGTTGATTCCACGTCTTTGTTACTGTGAACTTAGCTAATGTTCTTATAGCGCTTACTATATACCTGTCATTTTTTAAAGGTATAATGACTTCTCCAACATCACATAGCTAAGAAGTGGTAGAATTGGGATTTGAACCAGGGCAGTTTCTGTTCCATTGTCCTAGTGTTCATCATTCCACAGTGTTGTCTCAGATAATATGTTAACTTCACAGTGTGGTTTCATACTTTCCAGACCTCTGACAATTTTTTTACTCCCCCATTTTATGGATAAGCACATTGAGGTTGGGATTTCATGTCACACAGCGGTAAACAGCAGGGGGAGCCACAAAAGTGGCTTGGAGGTGGGGCCAATGAAGATCCTGTTTGTTCATTGCCCCCACTAACACCACCCCTTGTGAAATGAAAAGGCCTCCCTGTATCCCTCAACCCCAGGGTGAGTGGCTCCTGGAACAGGAAGAAGGAGCAGGTCCTAGACCAAGAGCGCAAGCAAGCCTGTTCATGTATCGCTAATTGCTTAAACATCAGGGAAAGGGGTTTGTCGTCGTATGAGTTTTTTTTGTGGGAAAGCTTTTCATACAATGCTGGCTGACTTCTGAGCCTTAAAGTAAACAACTACATCATCCTGTACAGAGGGAGTCAGGAAAAGGAAACTAAGAAAATATCAAACTCCTGCAGCTTTTTGTGAAATGTAACTGGAGGAGGAAATGATGTTTAGAGGGCATTTGCTGGGGTCCTTGTACCAGGAGACTCCATGAATAATGATCCCCTTCCCAAGCTGTGTATCTGAGTACATGTTTCCCACACTGTCCTCTCTTCTAAATATCTTATCTGTGACGCAAGGAGGAAAACCCACCGGCAAAACATGGCTAGAAGAGTCTGTAAACCCATTAGAAAGTTAAGTTATTTCCCATGAGGGAGTAATGAAAAGCCTCACTTGCAAAACTGCTGAGTGACTGAGCTGATCACTCCCTGAGGTCCCCACATCCTGGGAGGGCGGCATCCTCACTGCTGTCTCCATAGTCTGAGAACATGGACAATATTCTAGGCATCCACCTTGAACATGGAGAAGACAGCACTGGAGAACTTTCCAGATATAGATATACTCAGAAAGACAGCAGACTTGTTGAAAAACAAACTTATTTTCTCATTCATACAACAGACATGAACCTCCTCTCTAATGCCTATGTCCTTTAAACCTACATGGGGCACTCTGGAGTGCTTTCCTGCTTCCCTAGCTAGATTTAAGTCTTTCCTGTCCTCCCAGAATACCTCAAGCAGTGGGGCGGTCCCAAATACCAACTTGATAGTCGGGGTTAGAGAGAGGGAGAGACTGAAATGACAGAAGACAAAATTATCACAATCATGTGGCTGTTCCACCATGCCCCCCACCCTGGGGATTCTGAAGTCCTGTCCCTTCTCCCTCTTGCTGTTACTTCTGAAGAGCTATTGCATCTTTCAGGTGTGATTTGGGGATGCGTAAGATCTAAAGCTGCTACCTGCAGGGTCTCTGAAATTAATGTCTCCTAGGATTGCTGCTAACACTTTCCTGTAGCAATTTGTCATTATGTCCCAACGAAAAGGAATTATTCACTTAAACGACTTCGCCCTTTTCTACCTCCTAACCCACCGTTTGTTTCTCCTAGCCCTGTGTGATGTGGGTAGTCCCTGTATTCCTGCACCACGAACTCTTAACATCCTTGCAGGCTTTGTCATCCACAGAGTATTTCTTCTCCATGAAAACAGTTTTCATTATGTGTTTCCTTTTATGATTGCTGGGAGCTCCTCTGGAGTGTCTTGCATAGTCCTGTAGACATCATTTGTTACCTGCAGGGCATTCTGTATTTAAACAACTGTCTTGTGAATGATGTACCATGCTCTATGTGGGTAGGGATGAATATTTAAATGGATTTCCCTTAAATACTACTTTGGATAGTAACTGAAGCAATGGATTAGAGTGGGATAGCCAATTAGATTTTTATTTGAAATAAATCACTTGGGAAAGGATTTTTACAAATAAACCAAAAGAACTTGCCCACTTTTGTGACCCTGTTTTGATACTTTGAGCGCCACGCATGGCCAGCAAAATAAAATGTCAATAGATCCTTGTTCCTTTGCTGGCTCTCAGCCTGCTGGTTTCGATCTCACTGCCCGCTTTCTGGAAACATTGGCATGTGAATTCTTGCCTGTTCCCTCTGCCTGGGATGCCCCAGCCCTGCCCCCTGATGTCCTGACCTCCCAGTGCTCATCTCACATCCTGCCTCTTCCACGAACCCTTCAGTTCATCCAAACCCCTGTAGCATTTATTAATTTTCCTTCTTTCGTGGCAGCCAGCATACACACCATGACTAGCTATTTAGATTTGTATGCACAAAAGTCTTACCTCCCAAAATCACCGTAAGCACCTAAAGGCAGACACACACTCTTCTACCCCTTTACATTCTGCTCCTGTGCGTGTGTGTGTATGTGTGTATGTGTGTGTACAAAGAACCCACTTACCCAGAGTAAAATGCTCGTGCATCCTGTGGCAGTGATGGTAGTGAAAGCCAGTGTGATTACACCCATCAGGAGTCATTTCTGGAACTAAAATTCGCTGATTTAGCAGCTACTGTCAAGTTGCTAGTCCATCATGATCCTCCTCTCAGCCCATGGCTAGAGAATCCTGAATATCCCACATGCTCCTCACAGCCCCTACTAACTGGTTGCAATTTGCGTGGGAGAGAATCCAAACTTTTTTTTTAACCTCTTCACACCCACACAAACTCATCTCACAGCCCCTTAGCAGGAGGGTATCTCATTTTGAACATTTATTTTTCAGAAACTTATTTGGTTTTTTAAACTTCCAGCAAAGATTAACTATGCCAGTGAATCTTGGTGTTCTCCTTTGCAAAGTGGAAATAATATTTCCCTTAGAGGACTGCCGCAAGAATTTAGTGAAAACATGTATGGCCTTTAGCACAGTGCCTGGCATGTAGCACACATACAACTTTTAAACTGCTTTATAAAGTCCTTTGTCCATGATTTTACTTTATCTTCACGGTGCTTTTGCGATAGGCAGGGTCCTGGGATATCTTTCTTTGACAGATGAGGAAACAGGCACAAACGATGAGCTGGAACTGGAACTGAGATCTTTCCAGAACCACGCCTGTGCCCTTCCTGTTCCTGGCAATGTTCATTTTGAGGAGGGGAGAGAGGACAGCATTTGTCTATGGAATGAGCCCTGGCACCCAGCTTCCGCCTGGGAAAACCGCCATCCCTCTCTTAAAATGGGCACGGGTTTGCTGGCAGGACTTGCCCTTAATTTTGGTCAGGCCACCTCTTCACCCCCAGCCTTCTGAAACCTTCCCCCTGGTTGTCCCCAATTGTACAGTTTGTTAAGGCTACCGTGTTTTTTTTTTTTTTTTTTTTTTGGTTGCATCTTGGTCATCTCCAAAAGTTCCAGGATGACTTGGGAGTTTTTATTGGCTAGGCTGAAAAAATGCCCTGGCAACAATGGTGTGTTGATGCTTGGAGTCAAACTGGCTAGAGCAAGAAGTGATTTATGTAACTCTAGAAGGTCCTAATTGGGAAGCTGAGAGAAAGGGATGAAGCACGTTAATCCTTTCCACAATTTTCTCTTAAGAATGACTTTAGTTAGTCATGGGTAAAGTTTCTCTTCCAAGGTGTGTGCTTTTGGGATAGCAAAAGATTTCATGTTTCCCAACTGAGATTTCTACATCTGCAGGCTGCCAGTGTCTTCAACTGTGAGAAAAGAGCTCTTTCCCAAAAATTCATCATGGACTGGAAACAGGGAGGTATAAGTTGAAGTAGCCATCAATGGTGCTTCTAAAGGTTAGGGTTTCATGTATAGAACTGGAGCCATCCAGTTGGAAGAGAAGCCCGTTCTCACCTATAATCAGATG
The DNA here is from genome assembly GCF_009764315.1 of Trachypithecus francoisi. NCBI lineage: Eukaryota > Metazoa > Chordata > Mammalia > Primates > Cercopithecidae > Trachypithecus > Trachypithecus francoisi. The sequence goes on along the minus strand of NW_022681462.1, from coordinate 61,718,740 downwards.
AAAAATGTAGAAGCATGAGTTGGATGGCCTCCACTTGTGATGCAATGACAAGAAATCAACATGTAGTATTTACAAAGATCAGTCATTTCTGGGAGGATTAGAGAGGAGAAAAGGTGAACCAAACATTACTTATGGACTTAGTCATATCATTTTCACTGATGGTGATGACAGCACGTCAACACATCATATGGGGAGAGAGGTCCGGTAGTCATTGCTCATCATCTTCCTCACTGGGCGTGGTGGTGGCAAGTCCCACCACAGCGGGAGGTTTCCTTGGCATTCATAGCAGAACCCCACACCCTGTCTTCTGATGGCCCTTGGACATGGATCTTGCTGTCTCAGTTGACTATTGCATTGTTGCTCATGCCGGGGTTCTTAAACATGAGTGTGCTTTGGCTCTCCCAGGGAGCTGGTTAATTGGCAAATTGTAGGTCCTACCCCTTGAGATACAGATTCAGTAGGGCTTGGGGATCTGCATTTTTAAATGCAAGGGGGTTATTGGCCACACTTTGAGAAATACTGCCTGATAGTGGCATAGACACCTACTGTTGGAGACAGTTGGCTTTAGAATCAGTCAGCAAATGACTGCCCTAGGCACTGTCCTAAATCTGATTGGATTTAGAAAAGATCTGTAAGCTATGAGCCTTATCCTCAAAAATGTGTGTATGAAATGAGATAAGCAGTGCAGAATTCGAGAGAATCAGATGCCAGGCTGCTGGAGGAGTTCCTAGAAGAATGGAGAGTCAGGGCGACTGGGCATGGAAGGTGGCATTTCACCTGAGCCTGGAGGACTGTAGGATTTGCACTGATGACTCAGAGGGGAAAGAGCATTTCTGATGAGAGGAACAACTTGAGGGGGCACCAGTGTGAGGACAGCCTCGAGCTTGGGACTTCACCAGCCTGAAGGCCTGTGTTTCAGTTTAGAGAAAGCCATAGGCTTTCTAATGTACCTGAAACAGGCACCAAGTCTAGGCAGATGGCCCCAACCCACTGACAGTGGGTAAGGATATAGCCGTAAGGCATGCTGGAGATGACAGCACTCTAGGCTTTTAGAAATTTGGCTCTGAAATAAAGGATGTCTTGGGGCATCCCAGGAGCCAAGACTGTGGTCTGTGAGAGTCCAGAACCTCAATACTTATACCTCAATGTTACTTGTAAAGCAGTTACAGATTTTCCAAGCACTCACTTCCTTGTTATCCTTAGATAGGGGCTGTCACCTACCCCATAGGGTTGTAGGAGGATTAAACGAAATAAATTGGGTAAAGCACTTACCCAACAGCACCAGGCCCATAGCAAGCATTTAATGAATGATGATGGTGATTAAGGCTCTTCCCCCCTACTTTCTTAAAGAGGGGACTGTGTGCTTGTGTTTGCATATTTGGTATTGTATTCTTCCTTGGTCAGAGTATCTTCCATTCCAACTCCTAATTCTGAAAACATTGCATACAGATCTCTAGCCACCAATCCTTCAAACCTCAAGCAACAGCAGAATTGCTGCTTCCTTCCGAAGGCCCTCCCTCCCACATCTGAGGGCACCACAGTAACTCGGTCTCTGTCAGCTTCCCCTCCTGTAGCCTTGGGAGCACGCTGAGGCCGTGAGCTTAGGAGAGGCAGCCTAGTGTGCTGGACAGAACCCAGGGCAGGGTTCCTGTCTGGGCTCTGCTGCCCAACCACAGGGAGTCCTCTGGCAAATTAACTGCTCTGACCTCCTTCAGAGGCTTGTTGGGGCGATTAGAGATATTATTTCTAGCATAGTGCCATGCACATATCAGAGGCCAAACAGTAGCCAGATTCATTACTGGTGGTATGTTCTGAGGTTTGCACCTTTGCAAACCCTTCTGAGACTGCTTGCTTGTTGGCATGCTCTGCCTACACGTTAGAGTGATAGCCCTACTGTGTGTGGTCTCTGTACATCTTGGTTCTGGGAAGGGGCTACAAATCTGGATTAGACCCAAAGAGTTCATTCTTGAAAGCGGCATATCTGTTATAACTCATTTGCCTCCATGGTGTTAGGCTATGTGTATGTATATACACTTACTATATATAATATGCCATATACACCATATATAGTAATTTATGTTTACCTTACCATCTACCATATACACATGCACATATATGGCATATACCAAATATATGATAAATGCTGAACAGATATTTATGAACGCCGTTATTATTCTCTCCTTGAGCTGAGACCTCTAATGGTTTTTCATTTCACACACTCCTTCCCCAAGTCTGCGAGGGCATCCCCTGGACTACAGAGGGGAGTTATGAGGTGGGGATGGAGCAGGCAGGGACTAGGAAGGACAAAGTGTCCTGTTTCAAGTTAGGGTGTGCGCAAAGGAACCTGCCCTGGGGTATGGTCTAGTTAAACAAAGCCCTGACCTTTTGTGCTTCTTGCTCACACAGGAGACCTGGAACTTGTTTTCTCTATGAGAAAGGAGTTCAGATCCTTTGGGCTACAGAGAAGGCTCTGGCCTTTCAGGCCAGCTTCAAAAATTCCGATGTTTGTCTAAAGGTATCAAAGAAACCCTGAAGTGTGGTGTCACGAGCTATGGGCAGGCCTCTGGTGTGTGCATTAATTTAACATCTGTTTATCTTGTATCTGCTACATGCAAGGCACAGTCCTAAGTCCTCGAGATCCAGCAGAGAACAAAAGAGCTGGAAACCTGTCCTCATAGAGCTTCAAGTAGTAGCAGAAAGGCAATAACGGATTAAAAAATCCCTGATGTCAGGTGGTGATGACAAATGAGACCACAAAGCAGGGGAAGGTGGACGTGCTAGGGAAAAGGTGTGTGTTTGTTTTAATCTAGGGTGGTCTTGATGAATTGCAGTAACATTTAAGCAGAACATGAAAGAAGTGGAGGAGTCAGCCACTCACATGCCTGGGGGAGGAGTGTTCCTGGCAGAGCGAGTGGCCCATGCAAAGGTCCTGTGGTAGGAGTGTGTCTGGGACTTCTAAGGAGCAGTGATGCTCTGCTCATGGCTGGAGGCAGAGGGAGTTAAGGGGAAAGTGGGATGAAGTGGGGTCAGAGGGAGAGCAAGCACTCACCTGACCATTCTAGAAAAGAAAGAATAACTAGGCCAGCTGTGTGGTGGCTCATGCCTGTAATGCCAGCACTTTGGGAGGCTGAGGCAGGAGGATTGCATGAGACCAGGAGTTCAAGAACACTCTGGGCCACATAGTGAGACCCCTATTTCCACACACACACAAAATTTAATTAAAAAACATTAGCCAGATGTGGTGATACAGACCTGTAGTCCCAGCTACTTGAGAGGCTGAGGTGGCAGGGTCACTAGAGCCCAGAAGGTGGGGGCTACAGTGAGCCATGATCACGCCACCACACTCCAGACTGGGCAACAGAGAAAGACCTTGCTCAAAAATAAACTTGAGTATCTGGACAAGGCAGGACATGGCAAGCCCACACTAAGGAGCACAGAGCATCCATCTCAAAACTCTCAGAGGGGAGGGAGCATCCTCTCTGGGCTGGGGTGGTCAAGGAAGGCCTCCTGCAAGAGGTAGGACTTGAGATGATGAGAAGGACGCTGCAAGCCTGGCGGACGCTTGAGATGTTCCTGGTAGGAGATAAGTGAACAAACCCCAGTGGAGAGTTTGTGTAGGGGCCTAGTGGAAGATAACGCAGAAGAGAGAGGTTGGGGCTATGTTTAGAGGGCCTCAAGTGACAGAGAAACTTGTAAAACCGATGGAAACCTGGCTGTCCCCTGTCGTCTTCTCCCAGTCAGCCACCTTGGCCCAGGCCCTGGGAGATGCTGACTCTCAGAAGCTCCCCAGCAGCTGCCACGGAGGACCCTCCTCCTCACCTGCCTCCCCACAGCTAGCGTCCAGGACACTTGGGTTCAGCCCCTTCATTTGCTGACTCAGACTTTCCTGTACCCATTCCAGTGATGACTATTGCTCTGCCAGGGCCCCCTCCCAGCCACAGACACCCTCCCCAGACATAAATCTCTGCGGTCTGCAGGAATTCTCTTCCGCCTTTCTGGAACCACTGGAATCCCACAGACTGGGGTGGACAGCTATTCTTATGAAAAGTGTGGCTCCATTTCTGGACTAAACAGGCATACTAGCACTGAAGATAAGGATCCCAAACACCAAGTCAGGCCTATCTGCAAGCAAAGTCTCAGCCTCGCTCACCTCTTCCCTTCTTCCATCAGTCATTAGCCCTGTGTGAGAAAGCAGGGGGGTCATTGTTACTATATCACATGGCAAAAAGGGATTACCTGCTAATGCCATTTGGTTTAGTGATGCCTTGTTACATAAACTACTCTGGAGGAGTTCAAATATCCCCCAGGCGAACGCTTCCATCCCCAGGTTGGTAACACTATAGCTGAGAATTGTTTTGTTTGCCATTTTTCAAAAGAGGCAGAAACATACCCAAGCCATTATTCAGCCTCCTAATAATACATTTGAAGAAAACAACCACAACTCCCAATCCTTTCTTCTGAGGGCAGGGCGTTGTGGGACTATTGTTCCTTCTCAGGCCACTTTTCCACCTACAGAAACTGGTCTGGGCTACAGTCAGATTACAGGGGGTATCAGGAGGCCTTTGGGAGTCAGGAAGAAAGTCTTACAGACGGAAGCCCAGCTCTAGCAAAGAGGGAAAGATCAATGCCTTTGAAGCTGGATGCATATGTGGCCTTTAATTTGGGTGCTGGTTGGCTGACTTTGGGCAAATGACTGAAACTCCTTGATGCTTATTTTCTTTATCTTAAAAATATAAAAAATAAATGAGGATAAGGTGATGATGACCATCATAGGGTTTTTGTTTTTTTTTATTATTATACTTTAAGTTCTAGGGTACATGTGCACAACGTGCAGGTTTGTTACACGTGTATACTGTTACATGTGTAATGCTGTACCCATTAACTCGTCATTTACATTAGATATATCTCCTAATGCTATCCCTCCCCACTACCCCCACCCAACAATAGGCCTGGGTGTGTGATGTTCCCCTTCCTGTGTCCAAGTGACCTCATGGTTCAATTCCCACCTATGAGTGAGAACATGCGGTATTTGGTTTTCTGTTCTTGCGATAGTTTGCTGAGAATGATGGTTTCCAACTGCATCCATGCCTCTACAAAGGACACGAACTCATCCTTTTTTATGGCTGCATAGTATTCCATGGTGTGTATGTGCCACATTTTCTTAATCCAGTCTGTCACTGATGGACATTTGGGTTGATTCCAAGTCTTTGCTATTGTGAATAGCACCACAGTAAACATACGTGCGCATGTGTCTTTATAGCAGCATGACTTATAATCCTTTGGGTATATACCCAGTAATGGGACGGCTGGGTCAAATGGTATGTCTAGTTCTAGATCCATAGGGTTGTTTTAAGGCTGGGATGCAGTGACGTGTGTGCAAGCTCCTGGCACGGTGACTTAATACCAGTCTCCTCTGTCCTGTTTTGCATCTGCTGAGGATGGAGAAGGAGAGCAGTTGAGTGTGGCCCTGCCTGACTGGAGGCCTTTCCTCTGTAGTTATCTTCTTTATAAGCCATTTATATTCTTGGTGTGATTTTAAGGAAAAAAAAATCAAGAAGCTACCTTGCATTTAAAATTCATTTTCAAAACATACTGGCAGCAAACGCCACACTACCGAAGTCAGGGAAGACAGGAGAGCAAATGCCAGGTCTTGGCAAAGTGGGGTGGGGAATTTTTTTGAGTGTGACATTTGAATAAAGAAATCTAAACTAGGAAAAAAAAAAGTTTTCCCCGATCTTATCATGCTACAATGAAGAGTTGTATAAAAACTGTTTGTCCCCGCTGCATGTTTACTTACCCATGGGCAGGATATCTCACAGGCCAAAAGTTCAAACTACTGCTAGCTCCCAAGCAATGTGTGAACTTCAAATGAACTGGCTTCAGAAGAGGCTCGAAAAATGATTCGACCCACAAAGGTTCTCACCTCCCGAATGTTCTATCAGTACTTGTCATGGCCTTTGGTGTGGTGTTAAATATATACAAAGATGGAATGAAGGCATGGTAACAGTTTCACATACACACACACACACACTCACGCACACACACACTCACGCACACACACACACACACGTTTTCCAGATATTTCCTTGTGAATGACCGTCTTATTCCATTACATCAAGCATCTAGGCTTAACCATGCTTTATAATGATAAAACAGAGCTCTTCTACCAACTCCAAACAGAGGAATGACAGAAATAGAAGATTTAGCATGTTTTTCTTAACGTTGATTGAGTTTTCCTACTTTTTGCTGTAGTAACTGTGGACATCTTCAGGTCGGGAATCAGATCTTACCAATAAACATTTGAAGTGCCAATATAGTTCCTGGCTGAAAATGTCTTTTTTTTTTTTTTTTGAGACGGAGTCTCGCTCTGTCACCCAGGCTGGAGTGCAGTGGCCGGATCTCAGCTCACTGCAAGCTCCGCCTCCCGGGTTTACGCCATTCTCCTGCCTCAGCCTCCCGAGTAGCCGGGACTACAGGCGCCCCCCACCTCGCCCGGCTAGTTTTTTGTATTTTTTAGTAGAGACGGGGTTTCACCGGGTTAGCCAGGATGTTCTGGATCTCCTGACCTCATGATCCGCCGTCTCGGCCTCCCAAAGTGCTGGGATTACAGGCTTGAGCCACCGCGCCCGGCCGAAAATGTCTTTTACATGTAACTTATCTAGTTCCTTACGTATCTGAGATACAGTTAAAGTGCAATTTAGCATGGTAGTAAGAATACGGCTTTAATGGCTAACATGGTTGAGATCCCACCTCTGCTCAAACTAGCTGAGCAATTTTGGTCAATCTACTTTTCTGTGTTTTGGATTCTTGATCTGCAAAATAAGATAATGGTCGTGAATAGACTAATTTTCAGGATTAAATGAGTGGATGCAATGTGAAGTCCTTGGCATGACACACATGATTTGCTATGCTTTTAATTATGATTCTCTTCAGGCTTACCATCTCTTGCTCCCCTGCTTCCCTCCCAGTTTCTCTGTCTCTCTCACACCTTCCTCCGGTGAGAGCAGTCATTCCAAGGGGCTTGGAAGCCAGCTGTCTGTTCTCTGCCATTTTCTTTTCACAATGGCATTTGACCCCTCAGAGTTTCAGATCTCCGTATGTACATTCCAAAAATTATTGCTCAATGAGCCTCCACTGAGGCCTGTCCTTCTAACCCTACAGACCATGATTTTTTAGCTGTATTCATGTTTTGTCTGTTTGTTTGTTTGTTTGTTTTTTGTTTTTGTAGAGGGGGAGGGGAGAGGGAAGGGAAGAGGGAGTCGTGTTATTTAAAAAAAAATAAATTTTGCTCCCAGGGTCTAAGTTAGATCTTTGAGTTGGCTCAGCCTTCCTCTTCCAGAAGCCTACTCTGGCTAATATCCTTTAAAGTGTTTTTCCTGTTGTTTATTCCAGAAATAGTTCGGGATGACGATATTGACATTTGGGCTAAGGCATATATAAGGCTCTTCAATTAGACACAAGGCTCAGCCTCTCATTCACTCAGTGGCTCATATTCTCCACTGATCCAGGAGGGGAATATTTGGGTTCACACCACAGGCTGCCCTCATTGGGGTTATTTGTGGGTCTCCGCACCATCCTAGATTTACTTCTTTGCTACTGGGATGGATTGTGGTTGTGCTTGTGGGCTGCCATGCTTACAAGCCTGTGCCGTTTCTGTAGTTGCCATTTTTACCTACTGAGGGGAGGACATTTAATTTGAGTAAATATGTTAGAAAACCTGTTTCACAACCTGGTCAACACACCCGTTAGCCATGGCTGGAAGTTTCCTGAAGGCAGGGCCTGTATGTACCTCTGAACACACACAGTGTTTAGACACAGAACTGAACACAATGCCTGGCTCTCATGGTAGGTGCCTAGGGGATGTTAACTAAATGGAACTGAACTAGGCCTCGAAGGATGAGTAGGATTGTAGCTGGTAGAGCTGGAGAGCTAGGGGCATTCCGGGGAGAGCATCCACACAGAAGAGGAGACGAATGGAAAGCAGGAATTGTGAAGGGTGAACAGCAATTACACCGTAATCTGGTTACACTGGAGGGTACCTTGAGGACAGACAGATGGCAGAGCACCGTGAATAGCTTAGGATAGTCTTGTCTACCTTGGCTTCAGCTTAGAACCACCTGGGCTCCTTTAAAAACATACCACCTCCTGGCTCACCCCAGTTCAGTTGAAACTGAATCTCCATGGTGGGGCCTGGGGGAGCACTCTGGGGAAGGGTTGAGAGCCAGTGTCTAGGACTTCCAGGGACACTTAACAGGATGTAGGGAGAGCCCCACACCAGGAGACCTCTTGTACTGTAGGTTGCTAACAATCTTGAGAAAATGGCAAAATCTGCCTTTAAGTCTTCTAAGCTGGAGTTTTAGAATTTTAGAGTAAACCTAGAAAGAATTGGGTAAAAATGATGGAAAGAGATCTGTTTATGACACAGAGTTAATAGTCAGGACTAGTAACAACCTGAGCAGGCAGCTAAAGACTTACTAAGATTTCACCTCCCCTACCTTTCCCTTAACTCTAACCTTTGCACTCTGAAAATCGCTGATTTCCCAAAAGCTTGCAAACTGATGAATCTCAGTTTTAAATGTAGTTCAGACTTTACCCTCTATCTAGGTCACAGCTAAAGCTGCCATATGTACCAAGAATGAGAACTTTATAAGTTAATCAGGGTACTGTTTATATTTCCAGGATTCAAAATAAATCATTTCATTTGCTGTCATATTCTGACTTTTTGAAAATCATTTCTATCTGTGAGTAGGTGGCACGAGGTACTCATTTCATAAGTAGGTGTGGATTCTGCAGGTCTTCAAGTTCACAGCAGGGACGCAGTCTCCAGTTTTTCTCATATTGGTACCAGTTGTTAAGCCATAGGTTTTAAACTAACACATGATTACCCTTGATGTTAGTGTACTGCGTACACCCAAGTCCAAAGTCAGAATTTTAAAGCAATATTAAAACAAAACAAAAAATCCCTTTTCATGTAGGGATTGACTCATTGGTTTTTCCTTCCATAAGTCAATATCTGATGCTTTGATTTTCTTAAGGCATGCATATTTATAGAGCCACATACACCCGTTAGGACACACGTTGAGTTTTCAAGAGAGAAAAGCACATGTGCATGTGTTTCCCTGCCCTAACTCAGTTCACATCCAGACTGGCTTCTAGAAGAAAGGAAATTTACAGTGTGGAAAGTTGCAGCATTTGCAGGGACTATGGGAATCTCAGCACATAGTCTTAGATAAACTTTACAAGTATTGGCCCAAGTAACCCACAAGGCAGTGATTTGGATTTGTTTACCAAGTTAACTGCCAAGTCACAAATAATAGCTTTTTCCCTTAATTTGGAATGAACAACATAGTACTGAAGTGTTTCCTTGTGAGTACCTTTCCATATGCGTCATGACAAAATACTGTATAGATCAGTTTACATTAGATTGTTTAATTAAATTTAAATTTCTTTGAGCTGGAGGAATTTGCCCTAAAACTGTTCTGCACTGCCAACAATTTGATGTTGACAAACCCAGCCTCCATGTTAACATTTCAGCTTGAATACTCTTATTTTCCACACTGGAAACTTACCATGAGCAGTTCTTTTCAGAGATTAGCTTTTAGTTATCAAAATGGGGGACATCTATATCAAAGGTTATAACATAATTTGAGGTGGCAGTCCGCCTTCCAGGAATCCCATTTTATGGTTTGATTATATCTTTCAATTACATGATCTATAGCTGAACTCCATATACTGACTACTGGGATTACCAGCCAAGTTAATATTAACATTATTGAAAAGAGTCGGTTAATGGGAGAAGGAAAAGTCAAAGGTATTAAATTAGCAGTTTGTTAGGGATTAGTACCTGCTGGTCTTTAGAGTGTGTGAATTTCATCAATTCTTGTGGCTGGGACAGGGAGTAACGTCCACAGCTGACACACGTTCTGTCTGGGTGAGTTCTCTCCTCCTGTTCACTCTTTCCCCCAACATCCTAGTCTCAGACTGTTGCCACTTTTTATTCTTGTTGAACAGGTGAGGAAAATAGTTTCTCCCGTTTGTTTATTGCCTGGATCAGTTGGAGTTTTTTACAAGGAGCATTGGTAAGAAAAGAAAACAAACATAAGTAAACAGGAGAGGTTAGAGTCCAAGATTCTGTTCCAAATTTAAATCAGGACTAGCCACAGGGTGGATTGGCCAGGAGGGCTTAAGAGGTATTTGAGCCAGCCTGAAGTTTTCTCTCTTTGCCTCTGGAAAAGCGTGGCCAAGGCCTGCTTTTAAAGCCCATCAGATAAACCCCTCTTGCTCCTTCTACTTAATTTCAACTAATGGCATGAGCCCTGAGCGGTATTCTGTTAAGTAACTAATGGGAGAAGAAATGTCTCCATGGGAGGCTTCTCCCATGTTACAGAACACCAGAGGTGAAGGGTGGGCGCATACTCTCAAAAGCTCAGCTAGACACTCCCACCTAGTTCTTCCTGGCTAATCAGGAATGGTAACTCCAGCCTGGCTGTAGGCTTCTTCCCGGCATCCTTGTTCACAGGCACTGCCCTGGTCAGGGTTTTGATTTCCACACAATGCTCTTGTTTGGTGTAGCATTTTTACTAGAATAAGAAAGTTTCAGAAACCACATTGGCCTCTGTGTAGCTCCCGTCTTTCTAAACCCTTCTAGAATTGTGGTCGTTTCCTGAGGGACCCTCTCTGTTTTGTTTTGTAACTTCATTCTACACTCACAAGGCAGCTTCCCATCCAAATTAAACATTTGAAGTGGGAAAACTTTGTAGGACCTTCAGAAAAACAGTTTTTTTCAAGGTGTTCTGTAAATATGGGATTATTGCTGATTCTTGTGCCAACGTCATGTTAAATAAAACAGTTTCAGATATGTACTTCTGACCCAAAGCCCTCTTTCATCACAATTAGGTCCTTAATCTCTTCTAGGATTATTGCCATAATATTATCACTCTAATTACAGTCCCTAAAAACGTGAAATATGTTATATAACTCAGAGCTTGTTTGGACTTCTTACAGTCATGCTTATATGGCAAGGCAAACAACTTTCAGTCCAGCAGTGAAGGGGAACGGTCTCACACACAGTAACCATTTCCATTTTTTAAAGTAACATTAGAAATACCCATTGATATCTTTTTAATATATTAAGTTACAAATGTTTTAACTTACAAGAGCAGTATTATAGTATACCCCTAGAGTTGTTATAGGCCATTGTTGCCTATCAGGTATTATGGTAAGTAATAGAAACATCCCCCAAGCTTCTTCATTAGCAGTAAAAATGAATTCTTGGTTGTGTGTATGGGCAGTGGGGATGTGGTAGAGGTGGACGGGGGGTGGGGCAGGGTTTTAGGCAACTGAGGTGATGTATCAGAGAAAGTAAAGTGAAAAGGGGGTTTCTGTGCTTCTGACTGTTCCCCTGGATTTCCATTACGGAACTCCAGATGCAAGGAATCAGAAAGGAGTTTCTGTTTGTCCATGAATCACTATAACGCATCAATTTGTTCTGAAAACATGAGTGTTTTTGTGATTGAAATAGTGGCTTGTTGTTTAGGAGTCTCCTATTTGTTTTTGTGGCAACAGTCTCAAAGCGGATGCCGAATTCTGAATGGGGAAGACTTTTCTGCTTAGGAAGAGTCATGAGTATCTGGCCCACTGGCTGGGGTGTCCTGAGCATAGCAATAATGAGTGACATCATGGTCTCTGTCTTTGTTAGGATTTCACGCTAGCCACCTTGAATGGGAGGCCAAGATACGTTTCTTTTGTTGTTGTTGTTATTATACTTTAAGATATATTTCTAATCCTAGTCACCAGCTATGCAAATTCAATTCAATTGTGTATTATAAAGGTATCCACTGGGGACTCTGTTCAAACCCTGGTTTAGAGAACTAAGAAGATTATAAGAGAAGAGTAATTTGGTGCTTAGTAGGTACAGAACGTTTGTTGAATGAATGAATGAATGAAGAATGAATGGAAAAGTCTGGGCTTGGCCCTTACATTCTTGTTTAGTAAGGAAGATCTAGCTACGTGAAATAATTAAAGAGTGCCTTAAGTCCCAGTGATTTGTTAGAGAAAGGAGATATCAATATCGGCTTAGGGGAATCAGGGCAGGATTAGTGAGAAGACCAGCAAAGGCCTTATGCTGAGCCTATCTGGTGCTTTGGGGGCTTTGATTCAAGTATGAGCACTTAATTTTTGGCTGGGGACATTCATGTAATAAATACGCATGTATTTAACTGTGATGTGGTCCCATTTTTGCACTGTGCTCAGATTTCTCTCTTTACACTCTTGCTCTTGAGTTGAGAGGGTTGCTAACCTAGCATGCTGTTATTAAATCTAGGGTTTATATCTTTTAGCATTTTAAATGCAAAGTCCTGTAGAAACCCAGAATGCTCGACAGCTCCTAATAACAGTAGGAATGCTGTGAGGTCACCACACACACAGTTTTAATTTATGCTAATTTAATTAAAGGTAGTTGGCAAATAAATAAATTAGGGAAAGTGTACTGAGTTCCTCATAGCTCTGGATGAGCCTGATATTGAAGCTGTGGACCCGCTCTGTGCTCAGGGGCCCTCAGCTCCACTCTGCCTCCCCAAACAGGAGAATCTGTTCACAGGGAAGGCTTCACTCCACGTGGAGTGTGATTCTAGTGTGTGTTACATGTTTGTATCTTCTTATTCCATATACTTTGTTATGTGCATACGTTCTCATATTTTATTTTACAGAGCAGTAGACATAAAACCACATATGCTATATTCTACAGGTGAGTTAAAGAGCATTCTTCAAGCTCTAGGTTGTGTTCAATTAGTGGATCACAAAATTCATGTAGTGTGTCTCCGTGGGCATTTTTACTTTATTGAAACAGAGTAGGGTAGACAATCTAGGGTGTACCACATATAGTAAAAATAAGAATTCCATTGGGGAACGTCAGTTACTTATGTGTATGTACACATCTACAGTATCTTACATACATACACCCCCATGTGTGAATAAGTTGGCCATGTATGTGTCTACATGTTTATTTGCTGGGTCATCAGTACTGCATGTTGTAATTAAAAGTAAAACACTGATTTAAGGGATGTTAAAGCAATTTTGACCATCCTCTTTGTCATATACAGAATTTTGCCTGATTTATTTATCCCTAACTCCTACCTAAGACAGGCTAGCTCCAGGTTCGTGGGTTGTGGAGATGTTTAGGCTAGTAATATTGCAGGAGCTTCTCAGGCTCCAGTGAGTAGGATCTGCATGTTGTTTTGTTTCTTCTTTCTCCTTCCTCTGGTGTCAAGGGATATCTACTGTGCTATGGGAAATGAAGTATATGGCTGGGCACAGTCTCTCTCGCCTATAATCCCAGCACTTTGGGAGGCTGAGGCGGGAGGATCACGTGAGGTCAGGAGTTCACAATCAGCCTGGCCAACATGGCGAAGCCCCGTCTCCACTAAAAATACAAAAATTAGCTGGGCGTGGTGGCGCATGCCTGTAATCCCAGCTATTTGGGAGGCTGAGGCATAAGAATCATTTGAGCCTGGGAGGCAGAAGTCATTGCAGTGAGCCAAGATCATGCCACTGCACTCCAGCCTAGGCGACAGAGCAGGACTCTGTCTCGAAGAAGAAGAAGAAAGAAAATGAAATGAAAATGAAGCATGTTAGACTGTAGTGGAGGTCTTAATTTACAGTGTGGAGCCCTGGTAGAGGGAACTGAGTCAGCAGGTGAGACATCAAAACAGCATCTCCTGGGGAACAAAGACAATGGCTGGGAGGAGGTCAGAGTCACAGACATCCTCAGCTGTCATGGGAAGATGCTATCTGGTGGTAAATGAAATAACTCCCCTTCTTCCAGTGAGGCCAGTGCCCTTGCTCACCCAGTGGGATGGCTGGGATTCATCTCTGGTGGCAGTACTGGGTGAGAACCACAAGGGCAGACCTGTTTCCTGACAGATCAGCTGCCATCCTTTGTTCAGAGTAAATCAGCTGCTCCAAGTTGGCTGAGCAGCAAGCCTCCTGCCTCCACCAGGCTCAGCATACTCTAGCCTTGGATATGGGCTCTGGGGCCTGCCCTGCTTCTAGCACTGGAGATCATTTCCCCCCAACAATATGCAGTGACACCTAGCTCCACATGACAGTGTTTCTCAATGGCCCTCAGAACCAGTGCTTCTCATCAGAATCACCTCCTGAAGTTGAAGCTCTGGGCTGAGGCCCAGGAGATTTTAGTAAACCTTGTAGAGGCTTCTTCTGCATGTTCAAGTTTGAGAGTCTCCACTTTTGGGTTTCTTTGATGTATACATCACATTGAAAAATGGAAAAATTTAAGCATGTAGCATTTTTCTAGTTAAAAAATGTTAAGATGGCTTAATTTTGGGTTCTTCCTGGTAGGAGTTTACATAGCTGGTTGAAACTTTAAAAGTCAGTGGGGGAGGCGGGGTGTCAACTGTGTAGCCACAGCAGCAACATGATAGCACTGTCCTTAGGGTCTACACATGGATTCCTTCAGGAATCCTCTTGGAAATACCATCTTATAAGCAAGAACTTAGAGCACTTTAATAGCCAGGATCTCCTTGGATGGGATTCAAAAGGGACTCCACATTCTCTGTTTATTTCCAATGTAGTCATTGAGTGATCATTGGTAGAACAGCCCTATTTCCACTTTCATCTACCAGTTCACAGGCAGCTCTTAAAATCTCATCATGTGCAGGACGTTGAGCTTTCCTCAACTTAGCGTGGAAGGCCATGGTCAGCCTACTTTCTGTCCCTTCTCCTGAAGTAAATTCTTTTTAGGTAAGAAGAGATGTATCTGATATTCAAGAAATGATTGAGGTAGGAATCCAATGGCATCTTGTTCCTGGAGACCCAGCCTTCCTGGCCATATTTATCCCTACTTAGAGAAGTTTCGAGGCACAGGATTAAGAGCAGGCTGGGCCAGGTGAGTCAAAGGCCATGGGCTTTCATTGAACTGCCCTCCTTGTCTGATACCTCCTTGCTAAACTCATTAGAAAAAGAGTACAGGAAATCTCATCTCCAATTGGCCAGGGGAACCCCAGGAACTTGAATGGACAAGATCCCATTAAAGGTTGATAAACACAACTGATGCCTGGTGATGAAGGTCTTCTTTTATACAGCAATGAAGACTGGTGGCTGGAACAAGAGACAGAAAAAAACACATTGTGGAAGACATTGTTCTGGGAGGCGATTGTACCCTCTGCCCTCCTAGCAGGCTGTGAGGTCACAGTGCTGTGTGGTCAGTGGAAGGAGGGCTTTAGCTGGCACATCCTGTGTACTTACTGAGTTAGAGATCAGGATAAAACTCAAACCTATTAGTTGTCTGGACGGAGGGAGAGGGAAACAAAGAACAAAGGGGACTAAGATGGCGTACTTCCGGGTTCTTCATCACCAACTTTTCCCGGGCCGCGAAAATGTAGCCGGCGCCTGGGAAGGTGCAGATCAACCGGGCATGCGCCAGGTGACGTCAATCCGAAGAGACCGAGATTTACCTGGCCGCACCTACGGAACGCCCCCTGACACGCCCGTGTCCCGCCTATTGCCCTCCCACTCCCAGAAAAGCCTCTCCCGGCAGGCGCGCGGGGGGGATCTTCCTCGGCCCCTCCTCATATGCGGACCTAGGAACTTCGCCCGAGAACGCTGGAGCGACTTCCTCGGCCTCCGCCTCTGGAGACCGGTGAACTTCGCCCCTTCTTCACATTGGCTAGCTAATAAAGTTTCCTTTTATCTTGCCTACTTGCCTTTTTCTCTGGCGCTGGCTCTGGTGGTCGCATAAAGCAAATCATTAGTCACATGTTAGGTATTGAATGTTTGAGAAGCTATGCATTTCAAAACACTGAATTTGATCAGGACACAGTCTGGACAATGTCATTTGTTGAAAGCTTCAAATCAAAGTGGTTCCCATTTCCCTTCCCCTTATTTACTTAACTCACTTATTTTTTTAGTAAGAATGCTACATAACTCAAAAACGAAAACTAGGAAAAAAGATTTTTTCAATGGGGAGGATTTCTTGGCTTAAAATAAATACCATCAAAGCATTTCCACTACTTGCTAACCTTTGACTTGCATACAGGAAATTTTCTGTCAAGTATCAAAAAATCCTGGAAAATTGAATTTGGTTTTAAAATGCAATTCTCCCTTGGCTTCAGAAGGAGTGGCTGGATAGCTCATTAAATGTAAAAAGTACTTTGAAAATTGGAAGACCAACTCACATATTAATTATCATCAATAGTTATCAAACCAGTGTCTTTTAATTTAACTCACCTACACAGTGATCAAGGACTCCATAGAGCCTGCCTTCCGCACCGCCCCCTCCCCCTGCCCTTTCCATAATAAGGTTTAGTGACTTGCTTATAGGCACTTAAGGGAAAAGGAGAACTAAGTTCCATTTTCTGTTCTTTCTCTGACTAGCCATAGGACCTTAGGGCAGGTACATGATCCCTTTGAGGCTTATTTTCCTTATCTGTGAAATGGAGACAGTACTCCCTCCCAGCTTCATTCTCAGGACTGTCCTGGGGCTTCAGCTACAGCCTTTTGAAAAGTCTCAAGGGTATTAACAAAATGGAAATGTCACATGTTCATGTTCTTTTGTATTCCAGCTCCCATCAGCTTCCCATGTCCAGAGATGCTTTACAGCCAACAGGGATCCATATGGGGTTCACTGGACTCAATGTCCCACCAGAACCCCTCTGCCAGTGCCTACCACTGAACAGATGACTTTCTAAGCAAGGTGCTTGGGTCTTGGCACCAAGGGATGTACCTGCCCAGTGTCAGGGTCTGTCCAGTTGTCCCTGATTCCCCTTTGTGCAAGCACTTGGCCTTTCTCCAGCGGGGAGATGGATGATAGCTGGAAGGGATCTATTCTGCTTATGGGTTTTGGCCAGCTCTCTCTCTGGTTAGGGGTGAACCAGTGTCTGACAGGTGAACTTTTCCTTAGGGTAGGAAACACATTGGCTTTTAAATGCAAAAGGGTACCTGGTCGGTGAGCTCAGAACCTTCACCAGCTCTGGAAATATTGTTCCTCTTGCAGGACTCAACTCGATGTTGAGGACCCTTGCCCTCCTCATTTCTCCTTCCCAGAGAGAATGTACTCTGCGTTTTCCTATACCTCTCTATGGGGCACCAGTCATGGGTTGTAATAGTTGGCGTGGAGTGTAGAGACTCTCCAGTAATGCCTCCATCTGACCTACATAGGAGGATCTCCAAAAAACTTTTATAAGCAATTTAGTTAGGCTGTTCTCTATAGTTTAGAGTCCCAGGGCCTTCCTTGGAGTCCTCTGATGTCTCTTACCTTCAAAGTCAGAATTGGAAGGCAGGAAGGAGATACAAAGTCCTTCTTTCCCCTTCTTGACTGAGCTTGGGGCAAGATTGTCCAGGCCCATTATTTCCTAGAGATTTCCTTAGTGTAAACCTCACCCTATTTGATGGTCTCCAGGGACCTCTGGGTTTCTGCTTGGAAGCTTCCCAGTTGTCAGTATTACAGAGTGGGCTTAGAGCCTGATAGAAGCCCGCACTTCACTGGATTAGTGCTGCCCTGGTTTCTTCCAAGTCCTGACAATGCACATAGCCCAACTCTCTCTCAGGCCCACAGATACTTTAAGCTTCCACTGACTTAAAGTGGCCTGAGATAGGGCAACAGGAGATGGGCAACCTATCCTGGTTGGTGCAAAGCCCTTTACACACACATCCTGTAATTAACTGTGAGCCTAGACCAGAGTCCAGCCCTTGGGCAGCCAAGGTAGTTTCTGCCTGAATTGTTCCCGAGCAGACTGGTCACAGGGGAAGCAGCTGGATGTTTTATACCCGCTGCAGGAAATACCTTCTGGTATCCTTGTAGCTGTGGGAAAATATTCTCACTTGAGTTCATGAAGGTCACCAGAGGGGCTTCCCTCTGCTTTCCACTCTGCATTCTCATAAGTCCCACCTTTTCTAGAAAGCCTGCCTCAGTTTCCCATCATGCATTTCCTTCTGCCCAGTTCCTTGTGTTACACATCAGTTTAACTCTTCATAATATACCATTTTGTGTTCTGCAGTTGATTTCATGTAATTTACATTTTCCCATCTTGACTAAGACCCTGAGGCAAACCCGAGGCAGGTCCTTCTGTCCATCGAATCCAACACAGTACTGGCCCTGGTGAGTCCTCTGAGAGGTGCCCCCAACGTGGTCACCATGACCAATGTAGAAGGCTGGGGGTAAATCTGAGCCCACCAACTGATGGAGTAAACCTAAAGTTCTTACAGAATTGGAGGCTTGGCACTCCCTCCACTGGTTCCTATTGCCCGCCCTGCTGCCTGGTCCCCAAGTGGAGGGTGGCTTAGGTGAGCTCATGGCCTGTGATGCACATTCCCAGATCTTTGAAGTCATTTCCCTGAAATCACATTTACCGTTCACAAGAAAAAGGCCAAAGCTGGACAAAGGCACTGCTGCCAAGACTCGAGCACTGGTAATTTCTTATGAGCCCTTTGTGATGGCAGAGTTTGTGAAATGTAAGTAAACAGGCTTCCTCCTAATCCCTGAGCCGTGAGAAGCTGTCAGGGTTTATTTGCCGAGCCGTCCCTGCATGCCTGTGCATGGCACACCTAGGCTCCAGTGTTCCGCTCGTTAAAAGGTGTCTAATTTCTGTAATCACCTTGGAGTTTAATGGGTTTAAACCACGTGGGTTGCAGTGGAGAGAAAACATTATTTCTAGTCTTTTGGCTTCCTTTCCTGCCTTCCACACCTCTTCTCTCTCCTTGCCCCTCCCTTGTGAGCTGAATGGATTATAAAATATTAGCTGTGACCTTGTGGGTTGGGAAGGAAGAAAGGTTTCTGTTTCCCCCTCCTTCCTGCCTTCCCAGCCAGCACTGGTCCCTTAATGAGGTTCTAAAGATAAAGGTATCTGGGGACAATTTCAGGACACTGCCACCTGTGGCCTGCAAAGAGCATGACTTGATGGATCTTTGATTTTTTTTTCCCCCCAAGCCATGTCCTGAGAATAATTTAGGAGCAGGCCAACACATTTTGATTCATCTTCTCTCATTTCCT
The DNA here is from genome assembly GCF_009764315.1 of Trachypithecus francoisi. NCBI lineage: Eukaryota > Metazoa > Chordata > Mammalia > Primates > Cercopithecidae > Trachypithecus > Trachypithecus francoisi. The sequence goes on along the minus strand of NW_022681462.1, from coordinate 61,699,737 downwards.
TCATTCTTGTCAAAGTCTCACTCTTTTCTAGAAAAAAAAATCGTGGTCTTTCTCAGTGCCCACAATGGGCAGAAACATCTCTGAAGCCATCACCTAAGGAGTCTTAGAAGTCCCAGTTCTTCGTGATCCTCCCTTCCTTTCACTTCACCTCAGTGTCATCACTTCCTTTGTCTCTCCCACTCCCTAATCCCAAAGTGAGAGATGGAAAGGAAGAAGAAGGACAATATGTGCATCATGTCAGGTGAGAGGAATTAGCCTCCTCTATGGATTCTGCTTTTATAGTCAAGCCACGAATAAGTACTGACATGACCTCAGGTCCCCCCGCAAGAAAAAGCTGATAACAAATCCTGTTTTCCACTACAAGTCTCAAAACTCCTTCAACTTTCAGCTCATGTCATTAAATGCTGAAATCTGACCTTCCCAGAGCACCACAGTGATAGCCTGGGTAGTGGGCACCTGGGCTGGTGGTTTCTGGTGGCAAGAAGCTGTCCACATGCCTCAGTGCACCATACACGTGCTGTCACCTTCTCTCTGAGCTGTGACCGTGAAGGTGGGGAGCTGTGGGTAGGGCAAATGTCATGTTCTCACTTAAACAGATGAGGAAACTGAGGTTCAAAGAAGTTATATGGCACATGGCACAGCTGATCCCCCCTGGCGCAAGGCAGTGCCTTTGCCATTCTTCTCCCAAGCTGCTGATTTTAAGGTGGCTCTGCTCTTCTTTGGGGGAACCTGGAAGACATTCCCTGAATCTAGCACCCTCTTTGAAGGCATGCTGCATCTCAGTTGCTCATGCACCGTTTCCTATTTTCTTTGGGGTTTTTCCACTTGCAGGTATTGTTTTCTCTACTTTATTCCCCCTGCTGTTTTTACCTCAGTGAAATAAAGTGAGAAACAAATCCTCAGTGGTGCTGTATTAGTCTGTTCTCACACTGCTATAAAGAAGTGCCTGAGACTGGGTAATTTATAAAGAAAAGAGGTTTAATTGACTCACAGTTCCACACGGCTGGGGAGGCCTCAGGAAAGTTACAATCGTGGCGGAAGGCACCTCTTCAGAGGGCGGCAGAGAGAGAAGTGCTCAAGAGCAGGGGAAACTGCCTTATGAAACCATCAGATCTCGTGAGAAGTCACTATCACAAGAACAGCATGGGGAAAACCACCCCCATGGTCCAGTCCCCTCCCACCTGGTTCCTCCATTAACACCTGGGGATTACAATTCAAGATGAGATTTGGGTAGGGACACAAAGCCTAACCATATGAGGTGCTTTTCAGTGTGTGGGAAGGGAGGAGAAAAGCCATATAATCTAAGATTGTTTCACTGTCAACACAGTCCCCTCTTCCTTCCAGTAGTTGAGCCTATCTACGATTTGAACCACTTTCAAAAGGTAGTATGTGCAGACAACATCATCTGATATGTAGAAAATACTGATGAATACACATGAAAAAGAAGCTACTAGAACGAATAGAAGAGTAGAGCAAGGCCACAGGAGACAAGATCAACATACAAAATCAATTACAGTTCTTTATACTAGCAACAAAGAATCCAAAGGCAAAATTAAGAAAACAGGAATCAAAAAGAATTAAATGTTCAGGAGTAAATTTGACAAAAGAAGCTGAAGACTCATATACTAAAAAGTACAAAACATTCCTGAGGGAAATTAAGGAAGATCTACATAAATGGAAAAACAGTCCATGTTTGTGGAGTAGAAGACATGGTATTATTAAAATGGCAGTTCTCCCCAAATTGATCTCTACATTCAATGCAGTCCCTATCAAAATCCCAGCAGAGTTCTTGGCAAACATTGACAAGCTGATCTTAAAATTCATAAATTCATATGAAATTGAATAAGAAATGCAAAGGGCTCAGAATAGCCAACACAACCTTGAAAAAGAACACAGTTGGAGGACTTAAATTCCTGGTTCTAAAACATACTGTAAAGCTACATATTCACAGTAGTGTGGTACTGGAATAAGCACAGGACCTATAGGTCAACAGAACGGAGTTGAGAGTTCAGAAGTGAACCCTTACCTTTATCATCAATTGATTTCCGAGAAGAGTACCAAGACCATTCAATGGGAAAAGGATGGTTTTCAATAAATGGCACTGAGACATTTAGTCTTTGCTCTCACACTATACACAAAAGTGAACTCAAAGTGGACTATAAACCTAAACGTAAGAGCCTGTCACACAACTGCCTGTGAACTTATGGATGAGAAAGCGAAGGCCAACTCTACCAGCAGCAGAAAGATGGGCAAGAAGATAAGATTATTGTATTGTCAAAGACTTCAGTGATTTCAAAGAAATAACTGAATGTGAGAGAGAAAACCACATAAACATGGGGAGAATCCCACTCCGGGAGAAAGCTGTTTGGATTCCACTAGACATTTGCAGCCTAGGAAATTTGGACCTAGAAATTTAAACCTAGAAAAATCCCAGAAAAGTGACTTTATTATGTTATAAGGGAGCTTACTTTTTAATTAAAAAATAGTTACTCCCCCCCAATTATTTATTGTGGTAAAATATGCATAAAATGTACCATCTTAACCAGTTTTAAGTGTACAGTTCAGCGGCATTAAATACATTCATAAAATTATGCATCCTTCACCACTATCCATCTCCATAATGCGTTTCATCTTGTAAAACTAAAACTTTATGCCCATTGAGCAGTAAACTCCCCATTACCTACTTCCTCCAACCCCTGACAACCACCATGCCACTGTTGATCTCTATGAATTTGACCATTCTAGGTAGGTACCTCATGTGAGTGAAGTCATACAGTACTTATTTTTTGTGTCTGGCCTATTTCACTTAGCATCGTGTCCTCAAGGTTCATCCATGTTGTGGCATGTGTCATAATTTCCTTTCATTTTAAGGCTGAATAATACTCCATTGTATATACATACTACGTTTTGCTTCTCCATTTATCCTGTGGATGGACACGTGGGTTGCTTCTGCATTTTTATAGTTGCGAGCAGTGCTGCTGTGAACATGGGCCTACAAATATCTCTTCAAGACCCCGTTTTCAGTTCTTTTGGGTATATTCCCAGAAGCAGAATTGCTGACTCATACAGTAGTTCTCCTTTTAATTTTTTTAGGAGCTGTCATACTGTTTTCCACAGCAGCTGTACCATTTGACATTCCTACCAACAAAAACAGCTACTTCTTATTTCAGAGTAACCCTGTGCATAGCTCCTTATCTCTCTCTCACAATCTCTTAGTGAGATAAGAGAATTAGTTACCATTGTCCTCGTGTAGGCTAACACTTACTTTGTGTTTTTTATATAGCAGGCTGTGTCCCTGGCACTTTAGAAATGATTAACTGATCGAATTCTCACAATAGCCCTAGGAGGCTGTTACTATTATTACTTATGTATTACTGATAAGAAAATGGAGGCAAAAAGTTATTTTGTCACTTGCAGCTAGTGAGCTGGGCAGTGTGGCTACGGCAGTGACCTCACCATGCTCCGTACCACCTCTTCCCACTTGCATTTGATAACTGAGGAAACTAACACGCAGGACATTAAGTGATTCCTTCACGGTTATGCAGGAAGTTAAGCATCAGAGCCAGGGTCTTGTGACATCTCTAGTGTTTTTTTTCTACTATGTCAGAATACTCCCTCAGCCTGTATCCACTAGGAGTGCGTCTCCACATATCTAAAGTGTTTGGTAGAGAAGAATTACAGGAGAAAAAAATCTTCCATTCTTAGGACAACTCATGTCCAAATTTAGAATAACTGCAACCCCAACCATACACACAGAATCTCAGGGCTTGAAGGTGTCTCTCAGAAATCCTCTAGTTCTGATAGGGACAGGAGGCAGGGAAATTTCGGGGCAGAAGAGGGCAGGTCCCCAGCAAGGACCCCACCCTCAAGCCTAATACCGTGGCCCAAAGTGAGAACAAACATCGCTGTTTTTCCCACTCCAATGTTGCCTTTTCCAAAACCACCCATGGCCCGCCCCACCCCCTGTCCTGTGCCTATAAAGACCCCAGAACTCAGCCAGCAGAGAGAAGAAGTGGCTGTGCATCAGAGACTATGGTTGGACATTGGAGAGAAGCAGCTTGACTTCAGAGAGACAGCTTGACAGCGCAGCTTCAGAAAGGAGTCTGGCCATCCCAGGGAAGATCACTTCCCACTCCATCCCCTTTTCAGCTCCCCTTCCCACTCAGAGTCACTTTCACCCTCAATAAAATCCCCCACATTTACCATTCCTCCTGGATGCTGGACAACTTGGGTGCTAGGTGTGCAGGTGCAAAAGGCTGTCACACTGACCCTCCACTGAGCTGTTCATACTTAAATCACCATGGATGGCAAAACTAAAAGGACAAATGGCAAAGCTAAAAGGAAACTGTAATACTGCTTCTGGGGCTTCAGGGATCACAGGCACCACCTTAGATGCTGCCACAGGGCCCTCACACAGTTTTGCTCTTGTTAGTGCCCAAAAGTGCTTGCTCTGGCTCCTGCACCTGCTCACCTGTGCTCCCCGTTCCACAAAGGTGTAACTCAGCGGGACCAGATGAGTGGAGTCGGCCCTTGCCAGCACCAAAGCGGCTGGCTAGTTCTAGTGCCCATGAACTCTAGTTCCCTCCCACGAAGGGGTCAGGGAAATATCCTGGTTTGGTTCAATCTCTCAGTCAGAGTTAAATTAATCAAAGCTAGTTATCTAGCTTGTGCATTTTCTGCAATAGGATACCCTTTGTCTATAACTTTGATTCTTTTATACCCCTACCAGATAGAAAATTCTTTTTGAGCCACCATTGGCATTGACCTTGCTGTGACTTCTATTTGCAGTCCTGGATCTGCCCTTTGGAAAAATGCTAAGTCTATTTTTTTTTTTTTTTGTTTTTTTTTGAAGCAAGGTCTTGTTCTGTTGCCCTGTTAGCTGGAATGCAGTGGCAAGATCACCACTCACTGTAGCCTCAACCTCCTGGGCTCAAGCAGTGCTCCCACCTCAGCCTCCCTAGGAGCTGGAACCACGGGTGCACACCACCACGCCTAGCTAATTTGTGTACTTTTGGTAGAGACGGGGTTTTGCCATGTTGCCCAAGCTGGTCTTGAACTCCTGGCTCAAGTGATCTGCCCGCCTTGGCCTCCCAAAGTGCTGGGATTACAGATGTGAGTCATTGCGCCAGGCCAGTAAGTCTAATTTTTGCATGCCAACCCATTCTGGATAAAAAATACAGGACTTCAGGAGTCCATTTTTCTTCTACCACCAACATGCTCTATAACCTTAGGCCATAATTTTCTCATCTATAAAATGGAAGCAAGCTGTTTCAAGGGCTGAATCAAGTATACCCAGTGCATAGGAGCTTCATCAGCTGTTCACTGTTGCCATTTTTGGAAACAATAATTGCATTTGATCTTGATCTTACTTCTTCACTGTTAATGTTCGTGGTTCTTGAACCTTTTTTTTTTTTCATTTCATCTTTTGGCTTTCAGGCACATCAGTTTCAGATCTCTCTCCTCCAGGTGTGCTTTGTCTTCAAACGTCTGTCCCAAAAAACAGAAGCCGGAACCAAGCTCGGTACCTCTGGCCTGTTTGCCCCTGCTGTGAGCTAAACATACGGTAACTTACATGGGAATAAGTTTTCCTAACAGGGGCTTTCTGATAAGCTGTCCCTGTCCTATATGTTATCTGGAGTGATTGTATGGTACTTTCCCCAAATCTTTTCATCTTTTCTTTCTTAAAAGGTATTGTGTTGATTAAGATAAAAATCGTTAGCAATTAGTGAATTCAGATGTTTCCAGAATTTAGATCTTTTCCTCTTGAATGTCTTTTCATTACAAGCTTTACTCTGCCTCATGAGTAATTATTTTTCTATCTAAAAATATGTGTTGGATACTAGTCAAGCCTAGAGTTAGATCTTGTCATCATTATGTCATCCTTCCAGCAGGTGGTAGCAGGGCTGAAATTCCTTCTCTCATTCTTAAAGACAGCCTTCAAACTTTTCTTTTTTTAAGTAGTAAATCATGGTTCTAATATTAATGAGAGAACTCAAGTATATAAAACAGATGAAAGCACTTCTACTCTGACTGATAGGGGAAACTTGGATCTGTTTGGATCACTATTGCTACAAAATAAATCACCCCAAAACTCAGAGGCTCAGCCGGTTGGTTCCAGCTCAGGGCCTCTTGTGTGGCTACAGAGGGTTTGAACAGTGGGAATGGAGGGGGTGGAAGCAACTGGGGGTTGGCTGGGCATCTCTTTCTCTTTATGGAGTCTCAGAGCTTCTCTATGTGATCTCTGTGCATGGCCTGACTTGAGCTTCCTCATAGCATGGTGGCCTCAGTGCAGTCAAGCTGCTCACAGGGTGGATGAAGTGTTCAGGAGAGAATATTCCAGTGAACGATGTGGAAGATGCACTGTCTTCCATGACGTACTCTCGGAAGTCACATAGCATTGCTTCTGCAAAAATAATCCCACCTGGTATCAAGTGATGTGTGAAATGGGAGACATTCCTGAAACGATCTTGAGAAAATATGTTCTTCTTCCCACCAATTCCCCCAAATTTAGGGCTTTTTAATACATAGTTGAAAGTTATTGGTATAAAGTATTGGAAACAGAGTGAGACAGGATAAGAGAAAATATTCCTGTAATCCCAGCACTTTGGGAGGCCGAGACGGGCGGATCACGAGGTCAGGAGATCGAGACCATCCTGGCTAACACGGTGAAACCCCGTCTCTACTAAAAATACAAAAAACTAGCCGGGCGAGGTGGCGGGCGCCTGTAGTCCCAGCTACTCCGGAGGCTGAGGCAGGAGAATGGCGTAAAACCCGGGAGGCGGAGCTTGCAGTGAGCTGAGATCCAGCCACTGCACTCCAGCCCGGGCGAAAGAGCAAGACTCCGTCTCAAAAAAAAAAAAGAAAAAAGAAAAAAAAAGAAAATATTCTCTTCAACTTTTTTTTTTTTGAGTCGGAGTTTTGCTCTGTCACCCAGGCTGGAGTACATTGGCACAATCTCAGCTCACTGCAACCTCCACCTGTGAGGTTCAAGCGATTCTCCTGCTTCAGCCTCCTGAGTAGCTGGGATTACAGGCGCCACCCCCACGCCCAGCTAATTTTTGTATTTTTAGTGGACATGGAGTTTTGCCATGTTGGCCAGGCTGGTCTCGAACTCCTGACCTCAGATGATCCACCTGGCTCAGCCTTCAATTTTTTTAATGTGCTGAATGTCTATATGACCTTGTATTTTTGTTTTATTTGAGTTTTTATTTTTTTCTCAGTAGTCAGTTTGTTCCTTCACAAAAATGGAGATTAAGGCATAGCCACCTGTCTCCCTCACCAAGCTGTTGTGAGGATCAGATGAGCAACAACTTGTGAAAAGATCTAAATAGAAATACCTCTGTTAGGGCCATCCACAGTGATTCTTTTTTACATGAACTGAAATGAAGGAAAGGCAAAAGCCACTTGCCGCCCACAAAGAGAATGCAAAGCTTGCTCAGACCTCGGGAATTACCTCCTAATCCAGTTTCCTTTCCTCTGCTCTCACTTTTCAATTTGCAACAGTGAAATAATGGGCAAATTCATGGTTTCCTCTGCACCTTGTAGTTAGAACTGGAAGGAACCTCAGGGACCATGTAGTCCCATTCCCATTAGGTAAAGTGGCCTACATAGGTGCACACAGATGTTAGACAAGATGAACAGAGGACCAAGGTTTGCTGCTTCTGCAGACTTGAGACTTCCCTCTTGGCAGGACACATACATCCAGGGCTTGGTGGCCCGTGGCAGGTCAGGACAAGAGGAGGCTAACTGGCCACACCACCCATCCAGCCTCTGAAAAGCTGGGACAGGACTGGCTGGGATCCAGATGCTCATTGTGTGGGGATGAAATGTCATGTTCCCAAAGGAACTGGCTCATTGTTTAAACTGCCAAATATTTATTTAATCAACCAAACTTCAACTAAAGAAGCCAAAGGGTCTGAATTTTAAATCCCATCAACCTGGCTTGGAGAAATAGGCAGTGGAGAAGGGGAGATGAGAGTCATTTCAAATCAGAAAATTGTGGTAAAGAGGTTAATGCCAGACTTACTGTGCATATCACCTGGTGGGGGAGTGTTGGACTACTCACCGTCAAGACAGGCCTCGACACTTCCAGTCTTCCAGATGTCCCAGATGCTGTGGTTTCACTCAGTTGAATTGATTGGTTGATTGACTGACTGAGACAGGGTCTTGCTCTGTCACCCAGGCTGGAGCACAGTGGCATGAACACAGCTCACTGCAGCCTCAACCTCCTGGATTCAAGTGATTCTCCCAGCTCAGCTTCCTGAGTAACTGGGACCACAGGCGTGTGCCACCACACACTCAGCTAATTTTTTAAATGTTTGTTGCTATGGGATCTTGCCCTGTTGCCCAGGCTGGTCTCAAACTCCTGGGCTCAAGTGATCCTCTTGCCTTCACTTCGTGAAGTGCCTGGATTACAGACATGAGCTACTATGCCTCACTAAAAGTGTCATTTTAAGTAATAGAATAAAAGATCATTCAGGCTGGTTGCAGTGGCTCATGCCTGTAATGTGGCAAGACCGTGTCTGTACAAAAAAAAAAAAAAAATTAAAAATTAGCTGAACATTGTGGTGCTCGTTTGGGAGGCTGATCCATGAGGATCACTGGGGCCCAGGAGGTTAAGGCTGCAGTAAGCCATCATCACGCCATTGCCTGGATGACAGAGTGAGATCTCGACCCTGACCCTCCAAAAATCACTTTTAGATCAAATAAAATAGTCTTAATGCCTATTTATTTGCACGTTGTTTTCCTTTAGCCAAAAGAATTCTCTTCTGCAATCACTGTATACAGTAGCCTCGGCCCACAAGTCATTACACTAACCAGGGATGATTCTCCTCACTCCTTTAACCAGCAGCAGTGACTAGCCAGTCCTTATGGTGCAAGCACTTCAATATTCTCTTTCCAGAATCTTATTCAGAAAAACTCAGGCCATTAGTATTTATCTCACATTTGCAGAGATTCGTTATTTTTCTAATATTTCTAAGCAGATTTGAGAGGCAGTTTATTATTTTAGTTATTCCCTGCCATGCCTGCACTTCTCAACATTCTCAAAACCCAGAAGCCAGATGCCTAGAGTGTCAGCTACTTGGCAGGCTAAGGAGGATCACCTGAGCTCGGGAGTTCGCGGTTGTAATGAGCTGTGATTGAACCTGTGAATAGCCGCTACATGCCAGCCTGAGCAACATAGTGAGACCCCTTTCTCTTTAAAACAACAACAACTGTGCCTGGTTTGGGCCATTTGCTTACCGCTTGTAATTTGCTTATAAATAAGCCTTTATTTAGTTCAGCATTTGAATTATTTTTGAAATAACTTCAAAGGATATTGCACACTCTAGAGATTATCCAGGAGCATTTCTTATTACTAATTTCACATTTTCTTATCACTTTGTGCTCAAGGTCATGTGTGTGCATTATTGCCACATATATGGGAAAAATTAAAACCAAATAAAATTTTAAAAACTTTAAAGGACTAAAGAAAAAATAGTAAATAAATTCAATGTGAATTATTCTGTATTTTATTAACATCAGAGTGTATATTTGGCTTTGAATTGCTTACTATTAATAGTTGGGAGAAGAGTCCTTTTGCCATATCATATCTTTTTTCTAGGGAACATGACTATTTCAGTTTAGGGATGCATTTTCAGCCCCCCAAAGCTGAAGTTAAGCAGATGTATGAGTAAGGTAGCAAGTTCATGTCTAATCTCCATATATCAGGTCAGACTGCCCTTTCCTTCCTGGGCATTGCCCGGGCAGCCCAAGAACCTGCACCATGAGAGAGAGGACTCTGTCTAAGGTTTTACAATACCTTCATGATGACATTGGAGGCAGGCAAAGCAGTAGAGGGTTAAGTGAGTTGTCTGGGAGCTCTCCTGCTCCTGGGTACCACACACACTCATCAACACGGAGCTGTCATCCAGAAGAAGAGGGGAAAGACCAGAGAAGGAAAACAGTACCCACTCTTGTTAGCTCCCAAAGCAGTCCTTCCCTCCAGGACCACCGAGTTCCAGTGGGAAAAGGGTCCCAGAAGAGTTCTGTGTGATTATAAGACATCCCTCCTGCCCTCCCCATTGCTGTATGCACCTGTGCATCCATCCCACTCACCCAAAGAAATTGTCTAGTTCTGTCAATCTTATAGTCAGATATTTTCCTTTTCTTTCTTTCTTTCTTTCTTTCTTTCTTTCTTTCTTTCTTTCTTTCTTTCTTTCTCTCTCTCTCTCTCTCTTTCTCTCTCTCTCTCTCTCTCTCTCTCTTTCTTTCTTTCTTTCTTTCTTTCTTTCTTTCTTTCTTTTTTTTTGAGACAGAGTCTTTCATGTCACCCAGGCTGGAGTGCAGTGGTGCAATCTCAGCTCACTGCAACCTCTACGCACTCCCCTCCCCTCCCCTCCCCTTCCCTTTCCTTCCCTACAGGGTCTTACTTCTGTTACCCAGGCTGGAGTGCAGTGGCGTGATCAGGGCTCGCTGCAGCCTTGAATGCCCAGGCTCATGTGATTCTCCCACCTCAGCACCCCCCCGGCCCCCCACATAGCTGGGGCTACAGCTACTACTACACCCAGCTAATTTTTGTATTTTTTATAGAGATGGGGTTTTACCATGTTGCTCAGGCTGGTCTCAAATTCCTGGGCTCAAGCAATCTGCCTGCCTCAGCCTCCCAAAGGGTTGGGATTACAGGCATGAGCCTTGGTGCCTGGCCTTTAACGATTTTTTATTCTTTTTTTTCTCCCTATAATTTAGTTACCGTCGTTTTCTCTGGGTCAGAGAAGAACCATTTCTCTCAAGTCCATTGTTACTGTGCTGGGGCCAATGACCTGGAGCAGTCATTTCTGGCTGTTTTAGTAATAGAATCCTTCCTTAATATGAATCCTGCAGAGAAGCTCACTATATAAACTTATGAAAGAGGAATCCTCCCTTTACTGAAGTGAGCTAGGGGCCAACCCCCAAGGCACCTCCTTGGTATCTGTAAGGATTCCTGGTGTAGCATTTTAAATCCCCTAGTTCCTGGGAGAAATCAAGACTGGAAATCAAAGTACCCTGGAGATGAGCATGGTGTTTGCTTTCCTGAAGACCCTTTCAGCATCTCGCTGTCACTCATGCATACATTAGGTATTTCTTTTCTTTCCTTTCTTTCTTTCTTTTTTTTTTTTTTTGCAACAGTCCCATTCTGTCATCCAGGAGGAGTGCAGTGGCACAATCTCAGCTCACTACAACCTCCACCTGCAGGGTTCAAGAGATCCTCATGTGTCAGCATCCCGATTAGCTGGGATTACAGTCACGCGCCACCATGCCCAGCTGATTTTGTATTTTTAGTAGAGACAGGGTTTCGCCATGTTGGTCAGGCTGGTCTCGAACTTCTAGCCTCAGGTGATCCACCTGCCTTGGCCTCCCAAGGTGCTGGGATTACAGGCATGAGCCACCGCACCCAGCCTCCAGCATACATTAAGTATTTCTTGCCCTCCTGCTGGGTATAAAGCCCTGTGTCAGATGCTGGGGGCATGGGAATGAATACGATAGACATGTCCCCTACTCTTTTACTGAGAATAAGGTTTTAGCCTTTCAGAAACAAAATCTGGCCCAGTGCATGAGGTCGTTTGTGTGTTCTGGCAACAGGTCATCCTGTGGGTGCTCCCTGGGCAGATATGTCCTACTCAGATTAGTCAGACTCTTTCAAAGTGTGCCCCTTAGGAAGCCATGAGAAGCCCAGTGTGCCAAGAACACTATGTTGTGATTCTAAAACCATCCCTGGGGATTAGGACTAGACACAAACTGTGAAGACTAAGAGCTAAATAGGAGAGTTCGACAGAATCATACCTCAGGGGCTCTTTGCAACGCAGTAAGAATCTGCTTTCTGTGTTTATGCATTGACCCACCCTCCTCCACTTCACCCCCAATATTCTTTTAAGTAGGAGTTGAAAGGTATAAAAGCTCAGCCTTTTTTTTTTTTTTTTTGAGACATGATCTCGCTCAGTGGCCCAGGCTGGAGTGCGGCACCATCTCAGCTCACTGCAACCTCCACCTCCAGGATTCAAGCGATTCTCCTGCCTCAGCCTCCTGAGTAGTTTTAGTAGAGACGTTGTTGTTTTGCTATGTTGGCCAGGCTGGTCTCAAACTCCTGGGCTCAAGTGATCCTCCCACCTCAGCTTCCCAAAATGCTGGGATTACAGGCATGGGCCACTGTGCCCGGCCTCATCTTATTAATGCAGGTTTTCCTACACTTAAATCAATTACATACAAATCTTCCAGTTTTCTCATTTTAAGTGCATTCTTAGAAATCGCGAAAGAAAGCAGAGTGGGCAAGCTGATCATTTTGTTCCCCATGTGCAGTCAAGTCTCTAAGTAGCTTGCAGTTAACTGCTTTTGCCACGAGAGGGCGATCATTGCTGGAAAGGCAGAGCTGAGTGGGCCAAGGTTGGACCCTGGGGACGTTGATGAAATAGCAACTGGTTATTATGTTCCATTGATCCAGGGCCAGAAAGAGGAGACCAAGGACCTAAAATGCTTTAGGCTTAGCTAGGTGATATTCTAGGAGGAGAAATTTTGGAACTGCTTCAGTTACCAGCATTGTATTATACTTTTATGTGTAAGAGCCTGAAGTTCAACAGAAGAAAAAAAAAAAAAAAGTCGGGGCGGAGCTGTCTTTTCTTTTAAAAATAGACGCATAGAAGCATGTGTTTGTTTGTTCCTACTTGGTGTTTTTGTTTTACTTATAAAATGAAAACAGCTGAAATAATTTCTGGATTGTTCTGAACTTTTGAGCACAGACTCCCAGACGGTTTCTGCGGTCTGGGCCCTCAAAAACCCACCTGATGGGGGATGGCGCCCATCTTTGGAAAAAGCTATTTGAGGCTCTGTGAAGCGGCTGGAGTTTGTTTGTTTTCCCTTGTATTTGAAAATGGAAGTCAAGCGTGCTCCCAGGGCAGAGAATTCCGCAACTGTGACCATCTTGCAAGGGGCAGGAAAGGATTTACAGTGTTTTGCTAGACTAATCTCCACTTCCTTCTGGGGTAAAAATCCTTACCAGCAACTCCTTACCAGCGACTCCTCTTCTGGCTAAATTGGAGTAGCATTTTCCTATCAAAGTCATTTAAGATACAAATTACTCAGTAACCTGAGAGAAGGGTGGAGTATTCATTTCTAATGACTTCACAGAATTCCAGTCCTCTCTGAGCGCCAAGAGTTGTTGACTATCATCAGGTGTTAGGCCTCACATCTTTCATTTGCTCACGGTGTTTTGCTGTCTATGAAAATGGTTAACTGGCCGGGCACAGTGGCTCACACCTGTAATCCCAGCACTTTGGGAGGCCGAGATGGGTGGATCACTTGAGGTCAGAAGTTCAAGACCAGCCTGGCCAACATGGTGAGACCCTGTCTCTACTAAAAATACAAAAATTAGCCAGGCGTGGTGACACGCGCCTGTAATCCCAGCTGCTCGGGAGGCTGAGGCAGGCGAATGGCTTGAACCTGGGAGTTGGAGGTTGCAGTGAGCCAAGATCATACCACTGCATTCCACCTGGGTGACAGAGTGAGACTCCGTCTCAAAAACAGAAAACAAAAAAAGAAAATTGTTAACTGCCCTTAAAAATATAGTCTTACTCCTTTGACACTCAAATGTTCTCTAAGTATATTTACAAATTAAGTTCATATGAATTTCAGTTAATGATTCACTTCTCAGTAATTGGCAATCCCAAATTAATCAGATTTCCTTGCACTAATGGTTTCTTTAATACATGATATTAGATGGTAATAGAAAGGACAGTCTCGGCAATAAATGCTTAAATCATAGCATGAGGGATTTAGATTATCATCAGCAGCTTGCACCAGAAGCAAAGTCTGACTGAATATTATGTCCTTTGTAGATTAGATAGAAGAAGAATTAGGGAGATACAAAGAAACATTTTCTAAGCATAATTAGACTCTGATTTTGGTGACAGTGCAGACTAGGGAAGTTGGAAAATGCCTCATTGGCCTAAAACTGGTAACATAATAAACTAGGACTGGAGGCAAAATTACAGAATTTTTTTTTTTTTTTTGGTAATTCTCTTGGACTCTTTCTGGGGGATTCTTAGTCTTATAGAATGTTGCTACTTGATGCTCATCCATGGCCTGTGGAGTTTATTGTCCTTTCATGTGGGTGTGGGGAGAAAAGGGCTGGGGCAGTGGGAAAGGGGAGGCCACGTTGTTGCTAACACCAAGCCCAAGATTTGTGTAGATGTGGCTCCTCATTTTCAACCAGAAGAAGGAGAAATTTTCGATGTTCTAGCTTGAGAGACCATGCTCTTAAGTTATTTGACCCTGTACATCCTCAACCCTTCAAAATAATTAAATTATTCCACACTTCAGCGCTGGGATCACAGATTATATGATAATAATTTACCAAGCTTCTTTTCTGCAAACAGGTAAAAGAGGAGGAGACATGGATGGTAATGTAATTGCTGTATAGTTTAAACCTAAAAGCCTGCTATTAGGAGAAAAGGGGAAAATGACTGTTCAAGACCTGTATCTTGAAAGAATGCTGTTTATCTAGTATTCAAGGGCCAGGGAGTGTGTCTATGGGTAAACTAAGCAATTCCTCCAAGAATTCTGACGGGAAACAGTTTTGGGGTTTGTCATAGTTTCTAATATTCTCTTAAAATAATCTGTTTCCCAACAAGTAAAAGCAGATGTTATTTCACGTAAAGAATTTCTCTGACTCTGCCAATAGCCCTTCCATCTTCTCATCTGTCCGGTTAAACTTGAATCAGAAAAAGAACCCAATAATTTTGGTAAAAAATTTGTTGTTCTTCTCATCTGAAAAGCCAAAAGTTATTGGTGTGCGAGGACCACAGTTCAAATAAGAGCTACTGTAACTAAGTTTAGAGAAATTACTTTTCAGATTGACTTTTCTGCTCTAAAATTAGATACTTCTGGTTGGTCTTTGCTTTATGTTCCTAATCAAGATCTGAGGTCACTGGAGGTCAGAAACGTATGACAAAAAGGAATTTAAATATTTTCCAGTTGAAAAATTATCCTAAAATATCTTTATTATATTTCCAAGCCATAAATGATCACAGGTGCTTTGAGCCATGATACTGATCCCAGGAAAGTGTTTGCAAAAGTTTAAAAACTAGAATGGATCAGTTGATTCATGCTTTAGCTGAGGGCACTGTCTCTTGGGAAGCTAACCCACTCACCTCTTGCCCATGGGGCCAGTGGAACACTGCTGTTTAGTTTGTCTTAACTACTTCTTCTGAGACTGTATTGGTCCCCAACCACCCATTTGCAAAGATCCAGCATCCTTCAAGACTATTTAACAGACATGTCAAAAAGCTGGATGCCAACAGTCCAACTGTCATTTTAACCTTGGCATCTCCCATGACAGAGTGTGGAGCAGCAGACTGTGACCTAGAGGAAAGACACAGAAGTGGTGAGGGGTTGCAGGGGCTGTGGCATGGTGAGATGACCCTGTACAATATCAGGTGAAGGGGAAGCATTTATAAACTTCCTTTCCTTTGTTTTGATGTATCTGTTTTTCCCCCTATTTCTGCCTATACACCTACTTGAGCACTGGCTTGACTAAAGTTACCCCCAAGAAAATGTTGAAGTAATGAGTCACCTACCTCACTTCATTTTTTTGAGACCTCACTTTCTTTCCTTCCTTTCTTTCCCTCCAAATTTATGAATGAAAATAGATAGGCAGAGGTTGAATTGGCTAAGGCTGTCTGTTCATTTTTGATTTTTCCATTTCCAGGGGAAGAGGGCAGGGAACTATCCATTCCAATTAGGAATCCTAGACTTATATTCATTTAACAACTTTATATTATCCAGAACATTCTGTACAAATACATTGTAAAAATAAGTTATTTCTAGTGCTTGGGGCATAGTCTGTGAACCGATTTGTCTGTATATCTCATAAATTTTCCATTTAGATGATCAGAGCAGGACAGAAGTTTCTTGCTGTGCTCTTAGGCTACAGGCAACTGTTGTGACTGGCTGACCCTTGGTTATAAGTACGTGGGAACTATGTCCTGGGCTTCACAGACAGGAGGAGGAGAGTTAGTTCCGTGGTGAGCTGTGTCTTTGGGGTGGTAGGAAGTCAACCCCACAGAATGATTCTTCTTTTATCATTGCTTCTTTTTTAACTAAGTTGGCAGAGTTTTATCTTCTCAGAGATACATGGCAAAGGAAACTCATTTGGGCAATTTGAACTGGTGGTTAATCTGAGTAATATGGAATATGTTCAAACTGATGACATTGTGTTACTCCTATGCGTGGGCAGGAGTTAGAAATGCTAATAAAATTGTTGTCAGGTAGAAGTTCTCAAGACCCTAACATGATAAAAAGATAAGGATCATTTTAACCAGCACATTTGCTAAATAGGTAGTTGTCACTGCTGTGCCCAAAATTTCTTTCTGTTCTTAAATTATTAAAACATTGTCTACATTTGCATTGGCTATTAACTGGCCAAGCAGTGCATTTCTTTCTACAGATAAATGTTCAGCCTGGTCCTGTACAAGATATCACCATATGCTATTTGAACAAGTGCCAAATGAATGACATGCATTATATATACTGAGTCTTTGTCCATCAAAATAATTTTATTTAAACAGTTTGGATTAATAGGAAAAGAATGGTACTTAAAGTAGTGGTCCAGAGTCACAATAAATGGCCTGAGGTGACATCTGAGAGGCAGTTTTGGCACGACTTGGAAGGCAGAGGTGACAGGAGTGCCTGTTAGCCGAAGGCAGTGAGTTTTGTGCCGTGGCCTGGCCTTTGCTCCCTGCCGTCTTTCTCATCTCTTCCGCATGTTCGGTGCGTATTCAGGTTTGGGCCCAGCCTACATGGTGCAAAATGAAACACCATGTGTAATTTCAAGGGTGGACACATCTTAGAGTTCTGAGCAACAGAAGAATGAGCACTTTATGTGTTGCAGGAACGCCGCTTGCATAATAGATGCTCACAACTTATCTGCTGAACATTGAATGGCATTCACAAAATTAATGCATAAAACTTCCAGTTAGTTTAAAGCAGAGCCTGGAGGTCTCCAGTGGAGGGATTGCCCATCCATACCAAGCTAGACCACTTGGTAATAACTACTTAGCTAACTCTCCTAACCCTACAGACCAAGAATATAACGCAAGGTAGGGGTACAGTAAAAGTCATGTGAATCTGGAATGTCGGTATTCCAGGCATTTGTTGTGGGTTTCCTGGCATTAGATTGTTCATGGGTCAGTATTGCAAGAGAATGCACAATTTTTACATCATATTCTCGTTGAAGGCAGGGTTTCCTTACTGGCTTACTGATTATATCACTCGCTAAGGGATTAGTCAGAATGCAATGGAAACATCTTTCACTTTCATTGTTCATGAGAGAGACTGGTGATTTGTCTGCACTTTTACATTATTGGTGGGTAGAATCTCCCTTTGGGGATTCTTAAAAGAGGGTCACAAATTAGTATAAACCTTAGCTGGTCTGTATCCAGGATGAAAAAAAATAATAATCTATTTTAGTGAGCCACTTGAGTCATAGGCTGTCTAACTTATGAGCATGCCTACTCTGCTAGGTCTAGTAAAGGATTCAGAAAGAGACTTCAGGGGCTGCCCTGGGAAACAAGATCATAAAACAGTGTTGAATTGGGTTTTCTAGAGTAATGGTGCTCACCCACCTTGGTAATTCAGATAATCATAGCAGAGCAAAACCAAAATAATATTAAATATATTAATTGATATATCTAATTAATCAGTCACTATTTATTGGTGTACCATTAGATGCAATGTATAATTCCTACTCATGAGGACTGAGAAAGACCAGTTGAAGAAGGGTAGAAAAATAATACCAACTTTAAAAATCTCTCTCTGATGTAACAAAACAAGGCAATGGTAGAAGGTTGTCATATACAGAATAAAATCAATCATCAGATGTGTGGTTTAAGGATTGCTGTGAATTCAGAAGCAGAAGAGTTCTCCAAGGGCTGTCTTCATTTGCAAAGGCATCACCAAGGAAGAGGAGGATAGGAAATGCCTGGCATGTAGACAGGAGAGACTTGGAGCAGTTAACCAAATGCCTCAGAAGTAACCAAGAGCAAGAAGTGGTTGTGATATTAAAAGAAATCAGCTCAAGTAGGGAGTTGTGAGATACCAGATTGAAATTTAGATTACCACCAGACGAGGGGAGCTCTGGCCCTTGCGACTCCAAGGGTGATCCCTAGACTAGCAACATCGCATTACCTGGGAGCCTCTTAGAAATACAGAATCTCCGGTCCCAGCTTAGACCTGCAGACTCACAGTATTTGGATGTGGAGTCTGGGAATTACGCTATAAAAAGTGTCCAGTTGATTCTTCTGCATGCCCAAGTGTGGAAAGCACTGCTGCTTACAACTGGGGCTTGGTTCCAAATGACAATGGAGATGCTTTGAAGAATCACTGAAGATGCTTTGAAGAGGAGAAGTGGCGTGTCTCCTAGTGAGCAGATAGACCAGGGCATTTTGGAGACTTTCTTTTACATGGTAGCCTCTGCCGTATTCTCACTTACCTGTTGCTCACCACCTGGAAAGTGAAATATCTCCAAATTGCCAGTCACTAAGTATTGAAGTTGAAATGATGTAACTGTTCTCTGAAGTGGTTTCTGAAGGCTGTTGGTAGGCCTTTTCTGGATACTGATACGGTATGCATCTAAAATATGTTTCTGTAAGTAAGGATTTTTTAAAGTATATACTTTGCAAAAAATACTCCAATCAACAATAAGAACACCTATAGGGTACTTAGAGTTTAGAACATAAAACTCATTCATATGTTTTCTAACCATTTAAAAAATCAGTTTCCTGTATTTTGATTCCATTCATTTATCTAGCGCTTATCAGGAAATTCAGGTTTCCACATTACACAGTTAATATGGGCTATTATAAATCAGTATACCACTTTGATGGAAAAAACTTCCAAACTAAATCATTTCATAATCATTCATAGCAATAGCATCACTGTTACAATAAAATCAGCACAAATTTTATAAAGTCTTGGTAAAAAGATTTTTGAATATTATTTTAGTTTTTCTTGGCAACGTTGGTGTAACAGTTGGCTGTAAGAAGGGCTATAAGAAGTTAGGATTGCTTTTCCTGCTTTGAATAGTTCCAGATTGGCAATTTTGGGACATTTCTTGCGGTCACCTATTCCTTTATTTCCTAACCTGGGAAGAATGGAATTTTCTTAAGGTTGAAATCCTAACCTGAATTTTACTGACAGAACCACGGTGGTACTTAGCCGACAGACTCACACATGGCGTTCACTTCTGCTGTTGAGTAGCATGTGAGACTCACACATGGCGTTCACTTCTGCTGTTGAGTAGCATGTGAGTCCTGGTGCTGGTGTTTCTTTTCCCAATCAGAGGACCTCTTCTCTCGTACTGATTTACAGTCATGTCCAGATGGTGGAGTTTGCCACAAAGCAGCCCACTGTATGAAAGACATGACATTGTATTCACCTAGACTCTAGGTGACTCTAAAGAAGGGAAGGGTCCTTGGGTCACAGGGAGAACTGTTGTGTTCCTTCAAAAGGTAGCAGAGACTTTGTGTTCTAGAGACTCGAGACCACCTCTATAAATATAACCAGAGCAGAGGCTTCCTGTGTGGACCCCAATACACATTTTTGAAACTTAGCCTCAAGCACCTTCATTTTTGATGTATAAAAGATGGCATTTTATGGCTGGGCGCAGTGGCTCACACCTGTAATCCCAGCACTTTGGGAGGCCGAGGTGGGCAGATCACGAGGTCAGGAGATCAAGACTATCCTGGCCAACATGGTGAAACCTTGTCACTACCAAAAGTACAAAAAATCAGCCGGGCGTGGTGACACGCACCTGTAGTCCCAGCTACTTGGGAGGCTGAGGCAGGAGAATCGCTTGAACCCTGGAGGTGGAGGTTGCAGTGAGCCGAGATCGTGCCACTGCACTCCAGCTTGACCAACAGAGCAAGACTCCGTCTCCAAAAAAAAAAAAAAAAAAAAAGATGGCATTTTATTGACAGCTCTATTAAATAATGTTGAGGGTGACTCCTGGAGTAACAGAAAGAGCCCTGGCTTTGGGACAGACATGGGCTCAAATTCTGGCTCTACTACTCACTATTTCTATGGCCTTGGGCAAGTCAACTCCTCTGAGCCTCTGTATCTTTGTGTCAAATGTGGATGTTAACAGTGGCTTTCAGAATTCTTGCATCAGTGGAAAAGTAGCTTGTATTTGAAAATAGGAGGTGCTCAATAAATGATAACCATGATTACTCTTTACTTGTTAATTATGTCCTCACATTTGCCTTAGATTCTCATTTTCTAAGAAAATAAAAAGGCCAAGATGGAGATGGTTTGCTCCAAACAGCTAGGTCTCATCACTGTTCTCTTAAGTAAACCAAATGCATAGAGATGCCCATGCCTTCATGGCTTTCCTGTACCCAGAAAACCCAAACCCTACTGATTTTGAAGTCCTTCCCCTAAATCCCCAGTCTTCTATGGAAACTTCCCAATAATAAAATACCGTCTAATAATGTTAATGTATTTCACTGGAGTTTCTCATCTCTCCAACCAGACTGTAGCCTTTTTGAAGTCCTCTATAAATATATACTAGTCAGCTGATTTGAAATTTGTTCATCATGGAGCCATAGGCAGCTACTGAATGAAGACTAGTGAATGAAAAATCAGAACTAATATTTTTCTGAGCAGTTTTTAAGGGGTAGGCAGCTACAGTAAAGATACCTTATTTTAGTTTTCCATGAAGTAGCTACTATTGAATCTCAATTTTATAAATAGGGAAACCAACATTTCCTTTTGTCCAAGTTCATGCAGCCAGTTCATGCAGCTGAGCTAGGATTTGAACTCAGGCAGTCAGGATTCTGAGGCCAAGTTTCAGCCACTATACCACACCAGTGAGAATGAAGGATGAGGAAAGCTATAGGAAACTTTGAAAACGTCCGTGGAAGGAGTGCCCAAACAGGGGCTGACAACAGTCAAATCATGAACTGTTTCAGTTAGGTTCCCAAGCATTTGTGACATTACCCACTCTGTTTAGATAATGAATTTATGTGTTTAGAGAGACCAGCCTCCTATGTGAATTGTCAGCCATCAGTCTAAATCAAAGCTTCCACCCAGTCCTGAATCTCTCCCTTACTTGCTCTAACCACCTTTCCAAGTATTTAGGAACAAAAGATTTGTGAACAGATTAAACACAGGTTGCTTTTGTTCCACTCCTACAGCTACCTATGCCTGCTTAATGCAGACTACATGGTGTTGACTAGAGTCTCTGCTCACGTATGTTAAACACATGCAGGAATTTAGCACCTTCCTCCGACAGCAAAACAATGGTTCAACAATACTTCACAGAAGACCCCGCGCTATTATAGCAAATATTTATAGGTTTATCTCACCACACTGCTCAGTGTTCAGAGTAAATCTGAATGGAAATATGGAGATCAAAGAATTTAATAATTAAAAAAACGTTTTCACGCTTTATCTGTCATCTAATGAAAGTATTAGTGAAGTGGTATGGAAATCCTCTTCAGCGTGCCTTCAGCCACCAGCTGTGCCACTTAAGATTTAAAACAATGTGATCAAGTGTTCAGAATCCACAGGATTGAGTTGTATGTTTACGTTAGTGTATTATTTCCAAGTTTCCAGTTTCCCCCGGGTTAGCACATTTTAATTTCAGCTTTATTAAAGCAGTCAGAACGTGAAAAGGGATTTAGCAGAGTGGAGATGTCAACCACGCTTTCTTACCATCATGAAATGGTTTACTTGGTTCTGGGCAGCCATGCATATGAATCCAACAACATGTCTATAAGACTAAAAGTCAGCCAAGTGGGACAAGAAATGCAATTATGGAGTGAAACCACAGCTATCTAGACATGGGTGGGACCTTCAGGTCCTCAATTTGATTTCATATGGCCCTACAGTTATGAAAATCCAACACAGCATAGTATCAACTAAACAGTAAATGCTTTAAATGTTAGGCATTCCTGGAGTGGCTCATATGAGCCCAGTATGGTGTTAGGCACTGTAGAGACATGGTCAGATACAGGAGACATGGCCCTGGGAACTCCATGAGATACCTGTTGTAGGAAGCCATGGTTTTGATGGGGTGTACTTTGTCCATCAGTGTGCTGGGATAGAAGACTAAAAGCCGCTGGTCCAAGAAATGACTCTTTAGTTAGATTTACCAACACATGAAATTATCAGAGAAAAATGCTAACCAAAATGCAGTAGAATCACCAAATGTTCATGTTAGAAGGCACCCCAGCAGCTGCCTAGTCCACTGGTTCCCAACCCCCACTAATCAGTGGGAAGTACCTGGGGAATTAAAAAAAATGCACATTCCCAGGGCCCATCCCAGAATCAGAAGCTTTGATAGACGGGCCTGGAAATCTATATGCTTTAAAATGCTACTAAGGGGTTCTAAACGTCTGCCAGCTCATCTGGTCCAGCCTGTCAGTGAACAAAGAGTATTTCTGTTCATAGCCTTGCAAAAGTGATCATCCAGCTGAGGCCAGCATCCCCCAGGTTGGAAGGAACTCATTACAGAACAAGGCAGCAAGGATCCGATGTTGCACAGAGGGTTGGAGTTACTAGAAGTTTTTCTCTTAGTGTAATCAAAGGGACCTTGCTGTAACTTCTACCCACTGGGCTTAGTTTGACCCTTTGCAGTAACACAGACCAAATCTCCTTCCAATGTGGAAATCCTTCAAATATTTTAAGAGTTTCTCTTCAGTTTGTCCTTTGTCTGATACTTATTTTATTTGCCCATTCATTCAGTTCAGACTGCCAGTCTCCTCTAAGACTGGATTTACTGGGGCTGGCTGTTGCACTTCCCTCAGCTGCTTCTCGGAGGTCCTGGCTTCTCCTCGCCCTCCTGTTTGCCTTCCTCTGGATGAACTCTACTCAGTCAGCGTTCGGTGTAGTGCACAGTGTCCAACACCACACTGACCGTGTGGTCTGACCAGCTGAACCCAAGAGGAGCAGCAGGAGCGGTTGTTCCCGCATTCCAGGCTGTGTCCTGCTTCAACCGAAGACTGTTCTGAGACTAATCAGGGACCCAAAGTGATGCAGACAGAAATCTCCGTGGCAGATCAGGAAGGGAAAATGTCAGTGTGGTTGAATTTACCAGGCATGAGTCACGTCCTGGTAAATGAATACATCTGGGGATGGAAGAGAGACACCGTCCTTCCAGTATTCCGGGTGGAGAAATACTGTTTCACTGGATACCTGAGTAACTGCTGCACAGACCACACTATGCATGTATGATCAGGTCTGGAAGCTGAACAGATGCTCTCACATGTCATCTCTTAGCGGTAGGATCAGTCCTGGCTGCTACACTCAACCAGGGAAGGTAAGAGGGGGCAGCCTTTTTTTTCCCCTCTCTTTGTGTAGTGT
Organism: Trachypithecus francoisi; assembly: GCF_009764315.1. NCBI lineage: Eukaryota > Metazoa > Chordata > Mammalia > Primates > Cercopithecidae > Trachypithecus > Trachypithecus francoisi. The sequence goes on along the minus strand of NW_022681462.1, from coordinate 61,676,367 downwards.
GAGCAACCTAAATATTTCCATCTAAGCAGGTTATGGTTCCTTCCCACAATTGAAGGGAAATGTTGATGTGCCTGTTTATTGTGGGGGTCAGCTTCCTGGCCCGATTTGCTTATCTTTAAAACAGTCACAAGAATTTTGCATATTCTTAGGAAAGAAAAGGGTAAGAAAAGAATCATTGTGACTTGACAACTGGTTGTAAAGTGAAGGAGTCAGTTAACAGGTTGGTGGTTTTATATACAAGAGATTGAAAAATGTTTCCTTGATTGTTTTTCCCTGAATCGGCTGGTCATTTTAATATCGATGTGGGCATGTTCTAATCCCCTGGTTAGTCAGCAGGATTTTTTTTCTAAGAAGAATTAAACAAGCAAAGAAACAAACAACAACAACAAAACAAAGATAGAAAAAACAGCAACAACAACAACAATAGCAGCAGGAGGAGCCCCAGTGAAATGGTTCAAGGATTGACCTACCAGGACTGCAGGTTTTATTTACTGCAGTATTCAGTACTTGAGCCTCCTGGAAATCAGAACTCCAGCATGACCTCTGTAGGTTTTGCTTTTTTTGTTGGTACAGGAACTGATAAGGTGACTCTTGAGTTTCTGGAATCCTGGAATCAGGGTGGCAGCCACGTGGGCTGCGTAGGTTCTGTGTGGGACTCAGCTCCAGCATCAGTGATTGGAGACCAGGGAGACTCTTTGAGTTCTTCTTTACTGAGCTGCACGTGCACTGAGCCTGGACAGATGAGGATCTACAAGGGGTGTTCTGAACACCAGCTGTTAGCATCTTATGTCCTGCCTGGGACACAGGAAGGTGTAGATGTGGGGAACAGGCAGAGTCTGATGCCGTCCCCACACTGGGTCGTGGGAAATCGCCTGAGCTTACAGGAAGAGCGTTGGTAGAGGGCAAGCCATCATATGGGTTTTGGCTGGGTTGAGGAAATGGGATTAGAACAAGAATACTTTTATTTCTACACTCAAAAATGGTTTTTTTTTCTTTTTTTTGAGACGGAGTCTCACTCTGTTGTGGCGCGATCTTGGCTCACTGCAAGCTCCGTCTCCTGGGTTCATGCCATTCTCCTGCCTCAGCCTCCCGAGTAGCTGGGACTACAGGCACTTGCCATCACACTCGTCTTTTTCAGTAGAGACGGGGTTTCACTGTGTTAGCCAGGATGGTCTCGACCTCCTGACCTTGTGATCCACCCACCACAGCCTCCCAAAGCGCTGGGATTACAGGCATGAGCCACCGCACCCAGCCTGCTCAAAAATCTTATAAGAAATGTTCCATAGGTCCTAAACTTTGGCTGCAAACAGCTGGCTACTGGTGGCAACAGGTGCCAGTGAGCAACCTGTTTTTTGATTTCTATTTAAGTTATTTCTTGGCTTGATGCAGTGGCTCACACCTGTAATCCCAGGATTTTGGGAGGCTGAGGTAGGCAGATTGCTTGAGTCCAGGAGTTTGAGACCAGCCTGGGCCTGGGTGACATAACAAAACCCTCTCTCTACAAAAAAAATATGAAAAATTAGCCAGGCATGGTGGCATGCACCTGTAGTCCCAGCTACTCAGGAGACTGAAGTGAGAGGATCACTTGAGCCCGGGAGGCCAAGGCTGCAGTGAGCCAAGATCATGCCACTGCTCTGCAGCCTGGGCAACAGAGTGAGGCCCTGCCTCTAAATAAATAGGTAATTTCTTGATAACATCAAAAAGGGATTTGGCTAAGGCAACCTCTTGGCCAGAATGGGCAGACCAGAGAGTGAAACTTCTGCAAGATGATCAGGACGCAGCACTGGGTAGAGGCCTGAGGCAAAGGTTCCTGAAGCCTTCCAGCTTTTCTGAAGTCCAGGTGAACAGCCAGGGACAGAGGACAGTAGCCAGATGCCATGCCCCACAAATGGCAATTGATAGAGAAAGCAGCCAGTGGGGCGAAACCAGGAGGAAGCCAGGATACTGGAAAGTGATGATTCAGCCTGGACATTGATGCTGGTCATGCAATGGAGGAAAAGAAAGAGTCTCTGCAAAACAGTACCACTGTGCTTTCTATTGGCTGGGTTCCCCGTCTCAAACCCTCCTGATTCTGTCATTTTCAAAGAGGAAACTAACAACACACCATTCCTGCTTAACTTTAGATGCTGCTATTGTTGTGGCAGGAGATCGCTCTGGTGGTCAGCATTAACGAGATATAGCCTAGTTGGGGGCTGCTCCATTTGTGCTGTCATATCATGTGATGAAAACTTCTTTTTCCTAAGATGTTGATGACCCCTGGAAAAGGAAAGTGTTCTCTGATCTATTGGACCAAAACTTTTCTTCTTTCCCCTGGCTTTCACACACAGATGGAAGTGAGTGGGACAGGGTGGCGGTAATTTGAGGTCATTCCCTGGGATAAGTGCAACTCTAATTAGAGGCAGGAAATGTTTATTTGAGTTTTATTGGGTGAGTCAGTTTGGTGCAGCTTTAGGTCACTCTAAACTTGGGGTATCCTGTTTAAGTCAAGTAAGCATAGTTTTAAGGAACTGGAAACAAGTATCAGATGTATGTGAATAAAATTTTCACTTTTTTAACCAGCAGACTATAGAGTGGAATTTTTACTATTTGGCCAATTGTAATTGAATTGAACCTTTTCTCCAACAAAAAAGACATCTCCCCTTTTGCCAAAAGTGGGATGGACTCTGCCCTCTCTGACTTATAGACAATCGTTATTAGAAAGAACCATGTCTACAGACAATGGAATATTATTTAACCTTAAAAAAGAAAGAAATTTGGAACAATGTGAATGAAATGGGGACATTATGCTCAGTGAAATAACCTAGACACAGAAGGATAAATACTACGTGATACTACTTACCTGATGGATCTAAAATAGTCGAACTCATAGAAGCAGAGAGTAGAATAGGTTGGTGGCTTCCAGAGGCTGGTGGAGGTAGAATCAGGGAGGTGTTCAAAAAGAGGTACAAAGTTTCAGTTAGGAAAGATCATGGTAAGTCCTAGTGATTTGCTGGGCAGCATAGTGTCAATTTCACAATACTGTATTGTATACTTAAAAATTTGCTAAGACTGGAGATTTTATGTTAAGTTTTCTCTCTGTCTCTCTCACACACACACACATGTGCACCAAAATGTAATAATAATAAAAAGAATGGACAGGAGCTTTGGGAGGTGATAGATGTGTTTATGGAATAGATTATGGTGATGGTTTCATGGGTGTATACTCATCTCCAAGCTTATCAAGTTGTATACATGAAATATGTACAGCTTTTTGTATGTCAATCAGACCTCAAAAAGTAGTTTAAAAAAAAGAAAATAATAAAAATACAGCATTGCATTTAGAAAGAAAGGGGAAAAGAAAAGAACTAGTCACGTGAAAACCCATTTTATATATCCCATCTTACAATTGGTGTGGATGGAATTGGCCTTTGCTATAGGAGTTTGGTTGTGATAACCCTGAATTTGGGGAAAGACCACAAGAAGGTTGTTACACACTTGTATATGGCTTTGAACAATGGGAGTTAGCAGGGGGTGAAGGCCTAGTAGAAGAAGGGCTGAAAACATGTGAAAATGACTTTTTAAACATCATTAAGGTGATTATTTTTGTTATTATTGCATAGTAAAATTGACATCACTAAAAATTATTATTACTCAGATGAGACTTTTTCATTCTGTATAAATTGACAGGCAAGTCCCCAGTAAGAAAAAAAAAAATCCTTCTTTCTATTATCTACACTGACCTTCTAGCAATACAGAGTTGGAAGTTCTGGGACACTGACTAAACAAGGCTCTGCCTATAGTTCACACATAGTCTATCTCCTTTAGAGCTGGAAAGTCCCACTCATTATTTACTATTTTCATTTGTTGTAATGATGGTTGTACTTTCTTTGTGGCTTAACATTCAGAAATGGGGAAATAAATTTGATTTGGTTAAGTTTCCCAAAGTGGCTGTATATTTATTTCGTTTCTACCAAGGAAGTGTAGTAGTGAGGCATGAGGATTGCTTGTTTATCTTCTTCAAAGACATAAAACATTTTGGACAATGGAAACGGGGAAGAGATAGAATAATTGGAAGGCTGCCTTCTTCCAATTCACCTTGAACTCTGCTTCCAGAAGAGTTTTCCTTAAAATCAACTTGATGCCATTTTACAACTCCAAAGACTTCCAGGGGCCAGACATGGTGTCTTACACCTGCAATCCCAGCCTGTAAGAGGCTGAGGCAGGAGGATCACTTGAGGCCAGGAGTTCAAAACTAACCTGGGCAACATAGCAAGACCCTGTCTCTAAAAAAGAAAAAATTAGCTGGACATGGTGGCACATGCATGTAGTCTCAACTACTCAGAAGGCTGAAGTGGGAGGGTCATTTGAGCCCAGGAGTTCAAGGCTGCAGTGAGCTATGATCGTGCCACTGCACTATAGCCTGGGTGACAGAGCAGGAACCTGTCTCAAAAAAAAAAAGAAAAAAAAAAAAGACTTTAGGGTTATTTACTTCCTACCTATGTTCTCAGAATCACTTTTCTGTCTCCTTCCTACCTATTTCCTGCATCTATGCACTGTTCCCTAAATGACGGGTTTTTTTACTGAGCTCACACCTGCCTTCCTTATTCCCACATGTAATTTTCATCTCTGCTTACCTCTGCCCTTCAAGGTTGTGCTTCTAATTTACCAGGCCTTCTCCTCCTCACACTCACATTGTTCAAGATTTTACTTAAGTGTAGTCTTTGCCCCAGTTCAGCTTTATCTCAAACAAATTCCTATAGCAGTGGTCAGTTTCATCAACACCAATTATATTATAGAAAATATAGGAGTTTCTGGCTGGGCACGGTTGCTCACACCTGTAATCCCGGCACTTTGGGAGACTGAAGCGGGTGGATCATGAGGTCAGGAGATCAAAACCATCCTGGCCAACATGATGAAACTCCGTCTCTACTGAAAATACAAAAATTAGCAGGCATGACAGCATGCGCCTGTAGTCCCAGCTACTCGGGAGGCTGAGGCAGGAGAATTGCTTGAATCCAGGAGGTGGAGGCAGTGAGCCAAGATCATGCCACTGCACTCCAGCCTGAGTGACAGAACAAAACTCCATCAAAAAAAAAAAAAAGAAAGAAAATATAGGACTTTCCATAGGACTGTTTTGTATAATGATCTTCTCTAAGTGATAAAGCCTGGATGAAAGATGATTCTTCTCTAGGGGGTGCTAAGATACAATCCAGATACATAGGCTTTACAATCTGATTTGATACAGGAGAGTTTAGCACATAATTATACAGCATTTTGTGCTGCTTTCCATGATTTCCTGTCTTCAGTTTCGAGCTCTTGAAAAACATAAGCCATGGCTTATGTCATCTTCTATATCCCCCAGCCGTGTACCCAAAAGCTGGGCACCCAGGAAAGACCTGTTGCAGTTGGTAGGTTAGATGATATAGACATGGAGGGGAGAAGATGTTTCAGAGTGTGAAATTAGGACCCACAATTTCTTTATATGGTACACTGGAGAAATTTCTCATGCTGTCACCAGCACATCAAGTATGGGCTGTTCCAAGCCTGGTCTTTAGTTGGTCATTTATGTGAAATTGATGTAAGAGCTATAAAATCTTTGCACGTATAAACAGCTGACAAGTGACGGAGAATCTGTGTGTCCAAAGAAACCTAACTGCTGCTGAGGGGAAGCCTCTGGCTATCTGTCACACCTTGAAAGGCAAACAGGACAGGCCTAGTTTTCTCTTCAAAGGCAGGAAAGGTTAGCGCTCTGGGAAAATGGAGCCCGATGGGAATTGCAAACACACGGTGTGGTTCTTCCAGCTCGAAGGTCATTATTAACTATTCTTACCCTAAATGTCCGTGACACATAATCTCTTTCCTAATTTTATTATTTTACTTGCTATCACAAGACCGTAACTTTTTAGACATTCAGGTGAGATTAAGGGAGGAGGAGGTGGAATAAGGCTTTTAAAATCTTTGACTACCTCAGAAAACATATTTGCTTACTTTACCAGGAAGTTGATGTTTTGTTTTGTTTTGTTTTCTACCTATGCCAAGAGGGGATTAATGAGTAGCTGCCAGGTTTGCCAGCTTTCTTTTGATTTCAGTTTATGTAATTAAGCAGTTCTCAGAATGACTTGAGTTCTCACCCTGCATCAAAACATGCTTCTCAAATGTGTTAGATTTGAAGGTCAGAAACAATGCAGACTTAGTAAAGGGAGGGGAAATGAAACTTTTACCTTGCTTTAAAACAGCCTGAATGTATAAAAAAAGAGTTGATCATGCTTTGGGGTCATGAACATGGAGCTCTGTTGAGTAGAAAGCAAGTTAAAACTAAAGTTCAAAATGGGCTAAAGTTAGAATAGCTCAAGATGAGGTTTTACAATAGAAATGACATGGGGAAACCAACTCTGGATTACCTTTGAGTTTCTAGCAATCGGAACCTTGTCCATGGTGGGTATTCAAGAACTCAGGCATTTGATGCAGATATAATAGGAACCCACTATATGCCTGGCTCAATTCTAGTTGCTGGGACTACAGTAAGGAACTAAAGCAACAAAAATTCCTCCTCTCATGGTGTTCCCTGGAGCGAAGGTTGGATGAGCAGAGTTTGCTTGAGCACCTTCTCAGGTGTGGAGTTTGGAGCTAATATTGCTTAGGATTGCTAGGAAGAGTAAGTGTGTTCCTCAAGGAGCTGAGCGTCTCACTGGGAAGTGAAGACAACTATCCAAAGAACAAAAGAACCACTCAAGTCTGTAACCAAATACTGAGGTGTTGATATAGACAGACCCTCTGAAATGGTGAGAGTGGGCACCCAGCTCCAGATTCTGCAGACACAGGCTCCCAGCAGCAGGCTGACTCAACTAGCTAACTTAACTAGCTAAGCAGTAAGAATTTGCAGTTATGCAGACACACACACACACACACTTTTTTAGAGGCAGGGTTTCACCGTGTTGCCCAGGCTGGAGCACGGTGGTGTGATCACAGCTCACTGAAGCCTTCACCTCTTGGGCTCAAGCAATCCTCCCACCTCAGCCTCCCCAGTAGCTGGGACTACAGGTATGCACCACCATGCCTGGCTAACTTTTTAATTTTTTTTTATAGACAGGGTCTCGCTATGTTGTTTAGGCCTCAAGCCATCCTCCCACCTCAGCCTCCCAAAGTGCTGGGATTCCAGGCATGAGCCACCACACCTGGCCTGCGGATATATTTAGATCATTCTTTGCTTCTTATAGTCCCCTAACATTTTTTTAGTTCTTCTATTTACAAGGTGTTTTTAAAAGAGATTATAACAACTTCTCTTTCAGGTGAGTTCAATTCCCTTAAAAAACAGCAAGCCAGAGTTACCAACAGTTCCTGCCCTCATGAAGCACACGGACTACGGGGGGAGAAAGTCATAAATTAATTACACAAATAACACCTCTGCTGCACTGAATGCTACAACAGAGAGTGTAGCACGTTACAGGGGGATTTGACCTTGTCAGATAAGTCAGGGGCAGCTTCCTGGAAGAAGAGATGGTTGTGCTGAGATCTGAAGGGTGAGGAGGGGAGAGGAGAAAATATTCCAGGCAGAAAGAATAGCATGAGTAAAGCCCTGGGGCAGAGGGAACAAGGGACAGCTGGAAAGGAGAAGACTAAGAAGATCACGTAGACTTTGAGGTGTATTAGAGAGTTTTCTGTTTATTCCTAGAGTACCAGGGAGACTTTAATAGAATCAAGCTATAGAGGCTGGGCACGGTGGCTCATGCCTGTAATCCCAGCATTTTGGGAGGCCAAGGCGGGTGGATCACTTGAAGTCAGGAGTTTAAGACCAGCCTGGGCAACATGGCAAAACCCCATCTCTACTAAAAATACAAAAAATAGCTGGGCATGATGGCATTTGCCTTTAGTCCCAGCTACTCGGGAGGCTGAGGCAGGAGAATCACTTGAACCCGAGAGGCGAGGTTGCAGTGAGCCAAGATCACACCATTACACTCCAGCCTGGGTGACAGCACGAGACTGTCTCAAAAAACTAAGCAGTAGACTTAGAGGAGGAAGGGAGATGGGTTACAAGCAGATTTCTGTTTCAGCAGGGTCCCTCTACCTAGAGCATGACCAGCATTTGGAAGAGGAACTGGAGTAAATGTGGGGAGCATCAGCAGCAAGGCGTCTGCAAGAATCTAGACAAGGGATGATAGTTGCTTGGGCCAGAATGGTGGGCATGATGGTGGTAGAGAGAGAGAGAGAAATGGACAAGTATACAGGGGAAAAGGTACGAAATGCAAAGGTACAATAAGTAAACATGACAGGACTTGTTGAGGACTGAGGGAGAGAGAGGTATTAAATGACTCAGGTTTCTGAAGGGTGAAGCTTTGCCACGAGACCTAGTTCATTGGGGTAGATCGTGAAGTCAGTTTTGGACATGTTGGGTTTGAGTGCCTTTGGGGGCATCTGGATGGAGGTATCAGAACCGCATTTGGATGAGTGGTCTGGAGTTTGGAACAGAAGTCCAGGATGGAGGTCTGAGCTTGTGAGTCATCTGCGTAGAAGTGCCTTGGAAACTGGGCGTGGAGGAGATCCTCAGTGAGCACTCAGTGAAGATGGGGAGCATCTGGAGCCCAGCCTTGTGGGATTCCAACACTTAACAGCTGGGAAGAGGCGAAACCCATGAGAGAGGCAGAGAATGCCCTGCCAGAAATATAGGGGGGAAATATGAAAGCCAAGGGAAACAAGTGTGTGTTGAAAGAGGATGTGGTCAGGGAAGAAAGCTGCAGAGAGGTCAGAGAAAATGAAGACTTAAGATGATAACTGCTCAAATACCATCTATAGCAACAGTCACAGCCAATCTTCATTTTGAGCCAGGCATTTTAACATCTAATTTAACCTTCATGAGAATTCTGTAAGGCAGATTCTATTACTCAATCATCCTGATTTTTTTTTTTTTTTTTTTTTTTTGAGACGGAGTTTCTCTCTGTCACCCAGGCTGGAGTGTGATGGTGCAATCTCAGCTCTCTGCAACTTCCACCTCCCGAGCTCAAGCGATTCTCTCTCATGCCTCAGCCTCCTGAGTAGCTGGGATTACAGGAATGCGCCACCATGCCCAGCTAATTTTTGTATTTTTTGTATAGATGGGGTTTGACCATGTTGGCCAGGTTGGTCTCGATCTCCTGGCCTCAAGTAATCTGCCCGCTTCGGCCTCCCAAAGTTCTGGGATTACAGGCGTGAGCCACTACACCCGGCCCATCCTCATTTTTACAGATCAGAAAGCTGAGCACAGAGGGTCAAAGGCATTTGCCGGAGTCATTTGCAGCCAGTGAGTGATAAAATCAATATGGGAACACCTCTTTCTCACCCCACAACCCCTACTCTTAAAAACTATGTCGTGTTGGTAGAATAAAAAGCAGCCAGGGAGGATGACGGGGAGGGGAGATTCTTCCCCTTTAGAGATTTGGGTTCTCCTAAACACAGTCAAGGAAATACTCCATTGTTGCTCAAGTCCAAGTCCAGGGCCGGTGACTATGGAATGGGCACCTCAGTGGCTGTTTCAGGTGGTGTGGTTTAGTGTTCGGTGAACGATCCAGCTGTACTTCCCAGGTGAAAGGCTTGCCCTGGTGCTCCAGGGCAGAGGCTCTCACAGTGTTGTCCCTGGCCTGCCAGCATTGCCCGGAAACTTGTTAGAGGATTCAGATTTTCAGACTCTGCCCAGATCTTCTGAACCAGATATCTGAGTGGGGGGCTCAGGAATCCATGTCCTAACAAGCGTCCATGTGATTCTAATGCATGAGTTGAAGAGTCTTTGTTCTTGGAAGGAATCCTTGAAATGACAGACAGGAGACCAAAATAATGTATAATCCTTATATTGCACAGATGCAAGATATCTAGGCAGAAACCAGATGGAGGAGAGTGCGTGCTTCTCAACCCTGGCCACACATGGGAATCACCTGAGGAGCTTCCACAACTACTGAGGCCGGGCCCCCACCCTTAAAAATTCTGATTCCGATGGTCTGAGATTGGCCAGAGCATTTAATTTTTGAAATGAGGATTTGAATGGAGAATGGATGATTGAATAAATAGTCGGCAAGGCAGCCCATGTACTTCTGATTACAAAATTGTACTCTGGGGAGAAAACGAGGTAGGCCTGGAAGGAGAAGGGCAAAATAAATGGAAGAAAAGCCGGACTTAGGTCCTTTGTGAATATCAGTAAAGATTGAATAATTCTGGAGACTGCAGTGGGGATGAAAGTAGTTTGAATTAATAACAATTGTTAACTATGGACTTTATTTTCAAAGAGATATCAATAGTAAGATAGATATGCTTCCTAAATGAAGAAGCTCATTGGTAAATTTTACTGAGACCTAATGGAAAATAATATGCTAACATCCTCCTGGAAGCTTCACTTAGATTATAGCTATGTGTTAAGAATGTGAGCCAGGCACGGTGGCTCATGCCTGTAATCCCAGCACTTTGGGAGGCCGAGGCGGGCAGATCACGAGGTCAGGAGACCAAGACCATCCTGGCCAACATGGTGAAACCCCATCTGTACTAAAAATACAAAAATTAACTGGGCATGGTGGCGTGTGTCTGTAATCCCAGCTACTCAGGAGGCTGAGGCAGGAGAACTGCCTGAACCAGGGAGTCAGAGGTTGCAGTGAGAGCAAACCACTGCACTCCAGCGTGGCGACAGAGCGAGACTCTGTCTCAAAAAAAAAAAAAAAAAGAATGTGCTCTGCCTCTCTGGCCTCTTAAACCTCACCATTTACTTTGCTAACCTTCCTCTACAACTGATCTGGTCAGTTTACTGGCCCCTAAACTTGCTTACTCCATTCCCATGTCCTGGCATTGGTTCCTGCCTCCCCTGACCTTCTTTTTCTCTCTAGGCCTAGCTACATCTAAAATCCTCCATGGCCTCCCAAGTCAGAGAGCTCCTTTTACTCTGAATCTTTTTAGCACTTGGTGTTTTTCATGCATTTGGCTCCTATTTTGTTTTTTAATCATTTTGCCCATTTTCCATCTCCACCCCTGGATTGTAAGCTCCCCTGGACAGCAATGGCTTATAATTCTTTGCCCTCACCTAGCAGAGCGTCCCACACCCTAGGAACTTAGAATATAATAGTCAAGAAATGGTGCAAAGAGAATGTCAGTCCATCCTCTCCTCACATTGTCATAGATTGCAGGTAAGAAGGGGCCACCTCCAATGAGGTATGACTATGGTTTGGCCGTTCTGAGGGCTGCCTTGAGGGAGGAAGCCACAGGGGATCCTGGAGGGAATATCCTCCAAAGTAAAAAGTGGCCCTCACAGTGAATGGGGGTTCACAGTCTCATGATTCCACATTGCAATCTGTTAGTCTCCTGGGACTGCCTCAACAAATTGCTGCAAACTTGGTGGCTTAAAACCATAGAAATGTATTCTCTCACAGTTCTGGAAGCCGGGAGTCTAGCATCACTGGGCCTACATGAAGGTGCTGGCCAGGCCATTCTCCCTCTAGAGACTCCGCTCCTTGCCTCTTCCAGCTTCTGGGGCTATCTGCATCCTTTGACTTGTGACGGCTTCACTCCAATCTCTGCCTCTATGGCCACTTGGCCTCCTCCTCCCTGTCTCAGGTCTCCCTCTACCTGCCTCTTATAAGGACACTTATGATTGTATTTAAGACCCATGCTGGTAATCCAGGATAACCTCCCCATCTCAGGATCCTTCACTTAATTACATCTGCAAAATCCTTTTTTTCTTTCTTTTTTTTTTTTTTTTTAGCCATATAAGGTAACATTCACACATTCAAGGGTTAGGACCTGGATATATTTTAGAGGAGGGTTGTTCAATCTACCACACATATAAAGGCAACTGGAGCCCTAAAAGGGCAGAGACTTGTCCAAGGCCACACTTCCAGTTGGCAACAAAAATCAAAGATCCAGGTCTCCTTTCTGTCCATTTAGGCTGCTTCCACTAGACCGAGCTGATGCCCACCAAAGAAAGACAGAGAAAAAGTAAAATTGCACTTCATCCTGTAATCTGTGTGCTTTATTCCTTTGTCTTCTTTCTGGATCAGGTGCTACCAGGATTCACCCACCTTTGAGGCTTCTTCCCCCTTGATTCCTGGTAACCTTATGCTGAGCTCACACTAAGCTGGCCTGTGTGGGCAGCTGCAATCGAATGACCCAAATGGCATTTTCTTCTCTCCTTTCAGGACCGCCTCTTTTTCGTCATGGAATATGTAAATGGTGGAGACCTCATGTTTCAGATTCAGCGCTCCCGAAAATTTGATGAGCCTCGTTCACGGTTCTATGCTGCAGAGGTCACGTCGGCCCTCATGTTCCTCCACCAGCATGGAGTCATCTACAGGTAGCTTCTTCTCTCCTCTTCTCTTTGCTGAAAGTGAAGAAAATAAAGGATGCTTCAGATACTTGAACTGACTTCAGCTCCTGCCCACTCATCTCTTAGCAACCTGCTGTAGATTAGCTGTTTGTTCCAATTTGCTTACAGAAGGCTTTTTGGGGGGCTGTTTATTCCTGTGAATGTTAGTATTTGAATGGCCCTGGGAGATTTGACCCACTGTTTGTGCCAGTTTTGATTTAAAGCTCAAGCATGACATTTTAAAGGCTTGGTGCCAGGTGACCTTGGTGTGACCTTCATTTCTCTCTCTCCTCCACCCTCTTCCTTGAACATCAGGGCATTCTCTTTATGTTTTTCTTCTGTGCCATGAACTTCCTCCCCTTCCCAGTCTCTTGCCACTTCCTGAGTTTGTTTGGCTTAGTTTTCTCCAGCAGATAGAATCAGGGAAGGAGGAGTTGCTTGAGGGACTGGGGGTTTATGATCTTGGGTGGGGAACAGGGAATGGGAACTAGACAATATCCAACAGGAAGTGACTTTTTGCAGATCATCCAATCCTTTATTACTGCCCGCTCCCCTTCCAAGAAACACACGCACGTCCACACACACATGCACGCGCACACTAATTTTCCATAAAGAGAACAAGGCTATGCAGGCTCTTCTGTGAGGTCAGGAATTCTGAGAGGAGTAAATATTTATAATTAGCAACAAGGACACTAAAGTTCCTTAAGGTTTTCTCAATGCTGTTAATTTCTTCACTTGGTCTTTGCCTCCTCTTTTTTTATTTTATTTTTATTTATTTATTTATTTATTTTTTTAATCGGGTAGAAGAGTAGCTGGCTTGGTTTCACCTAGAACTTGGTTACTCATCTGAGCATTACTGACCTGCTCCTGGGAGCAGTGCCCTGGCCAGATGTTCTTCAAGGCATTCTGGTCAACCCCACTCCAGGCTTCCCTTCCTTCTGCCATCTCTTAGCTTCCTTAGTCAGTGATTTCCTAGAACCCATATAATAAAGCCCATGCTTCCTAGCCTGCCATTCATGGCCCTTTGCCATGGGAGTCCATGCATTTTTTACTGTTGCTGCATATCCAATGACCGCAAACATGATGGTGTTAAACAGTACCCATCCATTATCTTGCAGTTTCCGTGGGTCAGGAGTCCAGGTATGACTTATCTACATGCCCTGTTCAGGGTCTCATGAGACTGTGATTGAGGAATCAGTCGGGCTGCATTCTCTTCTGAAGTTTGGGCTCATCTTTCAAGCTCATGTGCTTGTGGGTAGATTTTTTTTCCTTGCAGCTTTAGAACTCATGTGACTTGCTCCTTCAAGGCCAGCAGCAGAGCAAGTGTTTTCTGCCGTAAGTCTCTAACTTCAGGGAAGGTCTGGGCCTTCTTGTCAATGGCCCTAATCAGGCTTACGCAAGATAATGTCCTTTTGATTAACTCAAAGTCAGATGATTTGAGCCTTAATTATACCTGCAATATCCCTTTGCCATATAATGTCGCGTAACCCCAGTAGTGATATCACATCAGCTTTGCCATATTCTGTTGGTTAGAGGTAAGTCACAGGCCCCACCTTACTCAAGGGCAAAAGATTATGGGATTATACCAGAGCATGAGTTGGGGGTCACTTTAGGCTGTGTCTGCTACAGCTTCATACACCTTTCTCTCCTCACTTCCCACACCCCTTGTTTCGCACCCACAAAGGTTCTTAGCTTTCCTCAAACTCACCTGGCAGTTTCCAACTTTGCTGTGCTTCTGCCCTCATTTGTACCTCCTCTGTCCAGCCACAAAACCCCATGCAGCACTGCCTGCTTGGCTCCATTAGCCAGAGTGAGTCTCTGCATCCTTCACTTTCCTTTGTGAAGAAATTGCAGTTTGAGACTTTCATTGCTGCACCTGCCACTGTTCACCTTGTGGTAGGATTGGACATCTATATGGATCCTTCTCTAAGTTTCAAACTCAAAGGGCCATTTCTTCCATTTCTTCTTTTTATTAAACCTTCAATCTTCCTTTATTCTTATTCTACATGCTTTCTTGATTTGTGCATAATAAATATCAACATAGGATCATTGACTTCAGTTAATGGTCTGAATGGCCTTAATCCCTATCCTCAAAGCAATTTACAAGCTACTTAGAGATGCAGGAATTGGATACAATGCACGTACTTCAAGGCTGTGCATTGTTAGGTGCCAAGGACAAGAAGAAAAACTGCCATTCCTTGAGATGTCTTCCCCATCTCTAATAGAGTGAGTACAATCACCAACATTTTATTGCAGGGATACAGAGACTCAATTTAAGGAATGTGTCCAAAGCCATACGTGGTAAATGACAGGCATAGGAGGTGTAACTGACACACTAATGCTGCACACCATGACACTTGGTACCCCACCTTTTCAAGTCCAAATCTAAACTCCTTCGCTAATCATTTTAGGTACTCCAAAACTTGACCTTCCCTTACATTTCAGCTTCTCTAAATGAATGTCTTCCTTTCACCAACCTGTGACCACTTTTGCTCTATTGGCTTCTATGAGCCATTCTCTTCTCCCCACCTCCCTTCCCATTGTCCTAACCATTCTTATCACCATGGCTGGCTCCTTCATCCTGTAAATGCTGGTTTTCCCCAGGGACTTCATGCCTCTTCATTCTTATTCTACACACTGGGCAGTTTCAGCCTTCCCGTGGCTTCAGACAACTTCTACATGCCAATGACTCTTCACATCTCTGTATCCAGCATTCCTCTATATCTAGCCCCCCATTATTTCCAGAGCCCCACACAAGATCTCTTCCGTTAAACCTCTCCCCGTCAACATTGGACCTTCCCAGCCCTCTCCCTTCTTCCCTGGCTAGTTTGCAGTAGTCGCTGTCTTCACTAGCTTACTGCCTCTTGGTTTTCTGCCCTCCAGTCTATCTATCCACCTCCCCTCCATTGCTGCCCACTATTCTAAAACACAGACTGGTTGTTGCATGTTCCCCTTCTTAGCAGCCTTCAGCCCTTATAAGATAAAGTCCAAACGCTTTTGGGAACCAGACCCCAGGCCCTGGGGCTGCTGTGCATAGCTTTGTAGTTTGGGCCCAGCAGAAGTGAGGGGCACAGGTAGTGGGTGGGGGAAGGCGTCCAGCCCCTCTCCACTTGCATGGGGAGCTTCAGCCCTCAGCAAGGGATGCTTTTCTGCCCAGAGGAAATGGAGTTTTGTGCTTCTCACAAAGACGCTGTACTGTTAACAGGGCCCTGATGGCCCTGATGACCTTTTGGCCCTTATCCCCATTGCCACCCTTTAGGCACTCCAAATTACTTGCCATTATCCCCCAAATACCATTCCCTCTCACTTCTCTGAGCCTTTACCCCCATTGTCCCTAGGATTCCCTTGCTCCTAATCTGTGTCTGCATCAGTGGTTCCCAGTTCACATCCAAGATCTGACTGCCTCAGGGTCCCTGGTTTAAAAAAATACAGATCCTATAATACTGGGGGAGGGGAAATAGGTAAGGGGATGGGTGAAAACAGAATGGTCATGAGTAGGTGATTTTTGGAGATGGATGATGGGCACTTGGAGTTCAGTGTTCTGTCTACTTTCATGTATGTTTTGCCATAATAATCATAAACAGATTCCAGAGTAATACTCCTGGAGCTATTGATTCAATAGATCTGATATATGGAGTTTAGGAATTTGTATTTTTTAAAAAATGTTATCTAGGTGATTGGGAGACCATAGCTGAAGAGAATTCATCCTCGCGACCTCATCAAGCACTCCAGCTGTGAGCGGCCTCCCCTGACTCCCTCCCATAGTGGGATCATGCCTCCCCTGAGCAACATGACAGTCTCTTTATTGCGCATTCTGCTTGTTCCCTCTGCCACCCTTGGGTTTTTACTTATGATACCTCTTCTATCATTGAGAACTCCACCTGAGAGTGCTTACCTAGTTGATCTAAGATGGTATCCTACTGGCAGTAGATGATGAATCAATATTTGTTCTTGTAGTCTCTACTGCCCCAGAGTCTTCTAATCCAGTGGGTTGCTACCTCACAGGTGTATATTTCTCAAGTCTTTGTTTGAAGCATTTCTAGTATACAACATATTTCTTTTTCTGTGACCCTAAAAAACACTCCATTTCTTCTTATCTTTTATTTTATGAATTCGTGAGGACCCTGTGGTCTGTGTTTCCCATGCTGCCTTTGTATCAAGCTGCAAAAGGCTCTGAGAAGGGCTCTATGGGGAGGTCTGTATGAGGTCGATGGAGAAGTTGTGTGTATGTGTTTCTGCCTGTTTGCTTCTGGCTCTTCTGATCCAGGCAGAGAAGACCATGTTTTGTGTGTGATACAGGGAATTTATGTGGGAGACAGGCAAGACCAAGTTTAGGAGGACAAGCGTCATTGCTTAAGTTGAGATAGAATTTTCCAGCTTTCCTGTTGGAATTGATACACAAGCTAATTAGCAGCTAATTGGTCCATGTCCAAGAAGTAAGAGAAGTCATTTCTCTGGCTCACACTTGAAAGAGAGCCCAAGCAGATAGACACAATCTCCTTTTCCTCTGGTCTCTTTTCCCCCTACGCAGCAGAGGGCGCTGTCTCTGTGTCCCCTGCTGGACATGGGGTGGGGGTGGGGTTCCTGTCCCTTGTGCTGTAGTAGAAGAATGCATTAGATCACCTGTTTCCACTCTTCCTAATTATGGCATTTAACAACGCGCCCCCCATACACTTGTAGACACTGTGGGAGGTTTTTGAAGGGTGGGCCTTCCGGTTGATTCAGGGAAATTCCTCCTCCTCAACATGCTGCTCAGTGCTTATGCATATGACTCTCCGAGCCACTCAACGGCAGCAGCTGACTTTCAGAGAATACTCCCTCTGTCCACATGTCATGAAGGAGAGATTTTGTGATGATGCCTCAGACAGTGAAGTTCTCAGTAAATATTAGCCAGTCACATTATACCTCAAATTTACATTATTAAGATACAGTGAAAGAACATTAGAGATTTCTTATCCATCCCAGTCACCAAAAGGGATGCCTGAAATCACTTTAGAGAAATGAATTATTTCTTGTCCTTTTATCTTCATTCTTTCCTTCTGATAAAATTGAACTCTTTCTTTTTTGAAATGATAAAGTAGTAGTCATAGGAAAAATAAAAATTTAAGCAGTGAAGAAAGGTGTAAAGTCCATTTTTCTTCATCAAACTCATAACTACCCAGGGGTAAGCAGTTTAACAGTTTCTAGAGAACTTTCTGAGAAATCTTCTTGAGCAGCTTACAAAATCTCTTTGTGACTGGTCTCCACTTGTGAAGTTCAGATAGTACCTGCCTTGTCTCCTTCAAAAGGTAGCTGAGAGTGATTGCTGGAAGTCAGACTGTGATAGAGGATATGAAAGCCAGTGGGAAATGACAGAGCATGTTATTATGTCACATATCATGAATAATTAACATTTGTCATTTTGAGCACTAAAATTTGGTCTTTATCCACCAGCGGAGAAAGGTATAAGTTATAAACTCTCCCTCCCTAGATTCTCCAAGCCTTTTGATTTCTAATGAGCCCTTATCATCATTCCCTGGGAGTCAGTCTTCCCTCAGTGCCTGTCGTGTGCCCGGTGCCAGCATTGGGCAGAGGGGAGAGAGAGGAGGAGGTGCCTCTGCCTTGGCGAAGCCTAGATTCTTCTGTACTCAGGAGGTGCTTCGAAAGAGCTTTCCTTGTTGACCATGATGTTTACAAAAAGTCAAATAAGAATTAAGAGCAAGGAACAATAATTTAGTCAGAACCTCAGTGCACCTTATAAACCTGTCTTAACTATCTTGTTCTCTCCAGAGACGGGGAACAAAGCCCATAGGGGAGGCTTAGGAGGGCCTTTCCTAGAAGGAGCTGGGGTTGTACTGAGGTCTCTAGCTGTGCCCTCCAAACCAGGCCTCCGTATGGAAAATGCATACGAAGTTGTGATATAAATTTTAGTCCTGCCATCCTGCTAGTCAGAGGGGAAAGTGTGTGCCTTAATCTCTGGAATCATATCCTGCCATTGGCACATGGTTAGGAATTTCCTGACTTGGATGAAAGTCTTTAGTTAAACCTGAATTAATAACTGGAAGGTCTAACGTGTAGTCTCATCCTCTTTTAATACATTATCAAGTTATTTAAAACTCTAATACAAAGAAAGGGAGGAGAAAGTAGGGACATCTCTTTTTGCCTTTGAGTTTTCTAGGACCTGAGCTTTAGAAAGTCACTGAGGGTACTTGGGGATTGTTTTCCCCAGAGAGCATTGTTCTTAGCTGTCAGCGTTACCCCACCCATTATAGAAAACGATATTTTGACATAAAACTCCTAAAGATCTAAGGACCGAATCTCTAATGGAAGGAGCTCAGCTACCACGGCAGTAATGATGAGTGAATGTTAAATCAGGGAGGGCCTTGGAAACTGCATAATCCATCTCCTTCGTTTTATAGATGCAGAACTTGGAAACCAAAATTGGTGGAATAACTCACCCGAGTTCGCAGAATGAGATAGTATAAAGCTCAGATGTTACTTTAATCAAAGATATACATGTAGATGAATCAGTTCTACATGGTGTTTTGGTAAATAAGAAGGCATTTTTTTTTTGCCTTCCCTCCTCTCAGTTTCCCCTTCCAAAGAAACAACCACATTCAACTCGTAGCTGGGTCTTTTGGTATGTACCTCTGTATGTAGAAACAACATTATCTTATTGTTACCTTTATTTATTTTTTTTTTTTGAGACAGGGTCTTGTTCTGTTGCCCAGGCTGTCATGCAGCATTACAGTGATAGCTCACTGCAACCTGGAACTCCTGGGTTCGAGGAATCCTCTCACCTCAGCCTCCCAAAGTGCTGGAATTACACAGCCATGAACCACGGCACCTAGCCTTATTGTGATTTTAAAAACATTTATTTTAGACATTCTCTAGTGACTTTTCACTGTGGAAGATGAGGATTTAGTTCTGCTTCTCACCCACTACCCACCTCCACAGCCCTATCACATATGCACACCCTTCCCAAACTCCCATCCTTTCAATATAGTTTTCTGTAATTTTAGTTAAATGAATATGTAGTATACATTAGTATGACTATGAAATACTATTTGGAATTCAGTTATGTGGTATGCTATAGTTACTTTTCCTTCCCAATGCATTTTTTCTGTTTATTTTCCCTGGAGTTAATAAATATCTCTTTGTTTTCTATGTAATTATTATTGATTCAACCACAAACTCTCTACAAACTGTCCATATCTCCTTTTAGGATGTTTAGATATAATCAGTATTCTATCAATTTCATATTCTTGGATACATTCTTCCCCAAGCTTTGTAAACTGTTCCAGTCTAAAAGGTTACCTTCTGCCCCGTGTGCGTGCCACAAAGTTGTCACCCCTGGGATCCCACTTCACTTTCATCCTAGGCTTCCTTTTCCCACTGTCATGTTAAGTTCCTGGTTCCAGTATCTCCGGCCTTCCTCTTTTTGTATACTGCATCAGTTTGGTGAAGCACCTTTAGTAGATTTCTGAGAACCCAAATATATAGGAAGTGAAATTGAGACTTTCCTTTTATATCTAAAATCATCTTTATTTTGCTCTCAGTCTTGATGAAGAGTTTGACTGGGCATAGAATTTTAGATTAAAAAGAATCTTCAGATGAGATCATGTCCTTTGCAGGGATGTGGATAGAGCTGGAAGCCGTTATCCTCAGCAAGCTAACACAGGAACAGAAAAGCAAACACCACATGTTCTCACCTGCAAGTGGGAGCTGAACAATGAGAACACATGGACACATGATGGGGAACTACACACTCTGGGGTCTGTCAGGGATGGAGTTGGGAGGGTGGGGAGAGGGAGAGCATCAGAAAGAATAGCTAATGGATGCTGGGCTTAGCTAGGTGATGGGATGATCTGTGCAGCAGACCACCATGGCATGCATTTACCTGTATAACAAACGTGCACATCCTGCATAAGAACTCAGAACTTAAAATAAAAGTTGAAGTTAAAAAAAAAAAAAGCATTTTCACTCAATTTTAAGGTATTGTTTCATTGTCTTCCAACTCTCAGTGTTGCTGTGCAGAAGTCTGAAGTCAATTGGATTGTCAATCATTTGTATGGATCGATTTCTCTTTTCCAGAAGTATGTTAAAGCTTTGTCTCCATTATTCTAAAATTATTGAATGATGCGACATAGATCTGTTTTCATCTATTGCACTCACCCAGGATAGATCTCTTCAATTTAGAAAATTAAACCCTTCAGTTCTAGAAAATGTATTACTTATTTCTTTAATGATTCTTTCTCTTCTGTTTTCTCTTTCTGGAACTATCATTCAGATATTGGACTAGTCAACTTGTGGTTCACCATAGACTAATCTGGGTGGCCCACTTACTTGGGGAGCCTCAGACTATCACTATTTTTAGGCCTTTCCTCTTGGAGTGCTTTGATTACTCCCAGAGTCTTGCCTAAAGGGAGATGGCTTAGTGGCCAGCACCGTAGGAACCAAGTGAAGCCAGATTGGAGGACCCAGCTTCCAGAATAGACATGTTTATTTAATTATCCTATGTTCAGTACTATACCCTCATGCCCAACTACCCTCACTCCATGCTTAGTCTAGAGATCTTGTTTCACTGCTCCAGAGAACAAACCTCTAGGGACAGGGAAGGGGCCATGTCAAGAGGAAAAAAGAATCTGGGTTTATAATTAGTTTTCAAGCAAATCTCTCTTTTATCTCTCTCCACATCACCCTCATCTCCAGAGTAGGTGTTACTGCGTATTTCCTGAGCTTTGGGGATACGAAGGTGGAAATTCTGCAGCATAAATTTGATTGCTCCTGACCTTCCCCATTGCTGTTTCAGGATTCTGTTTTCTTGGATCTACTAATTCAGTGACCACTCATCCGTTTACTTTCAAGATTCCAACATTGTGTTGCCTTGTTTCTTTTCTTATTCTTTCCATCTTTGTGTGTAATTTTAGGAAGGAAAGTAAAATAGTGGTGAATATTCAAAATCTATACTCTTTATCCAGAAATGAATAAGAATCATAATAACAGCAGCAACAACAGCAGCAACAATAATAGCAGAACACTTACTTAGCCTTTGTGTAGCCAAACACTATTCTAAACACTTTGCACATATTAATTTATTTGGTCATCACACCAACCTTATACAGTGGATACTCTTATTGTCCACTGAATTTATGACCTTTCCAAAAAGGAGATCTTGCCACATCCCACCACCATCACTGGCACTGTCAGGTCACCCTGTCCTCATTGCTGTCAGTCCCAGTTTTACATGGGAAGCAACACTGTATGTTGGAGACAGCACAGAGTTTGGGGTCAGAAGAATGAGGCTGAATTCTGGGTCTGCCTCATCTTTGTTGTGTTTTCCTGGGTAGAATAATTAAACTGTTTGAAATGCAGTTTTCTCACTGTTCCATGGGAATTATAATGCAAACCTCTCTGGACTGTTTTGAAAATTACATGAGAAAACATTTGCAGAAGTGCTGAGTGCAATCTTTGACACCTAGTAGGCTCCATTATTATTGGTTGGCTAAGCGGAGAACACAGTTTTGGAGTCAGAGGGTGAATGGGCTGAATCATGCCCCCGATCCCCAGATTCATATGTTGAAGCTCCAATCCCCAGTACCTCAGAATGTGATGGCATTTGGAGATAGGGCCTTTAAAGAGGTAATGAAGGGAAAATGAGGTCATTGGGTGACCTAATCCAATATGGATGATGTCCTTATAAGAAGAGGAGATTAGGACACAGACAAGCACAGGGAAAGACCTTGTGAAGAAACTGGGAGAATACAACCTTCTGCAAGCCAAGGAGAGAGACTCAGAAGAAACCAACCCTGCCAGCACCTTGGTCTTACGCTTCCAGCCTTCACAACTGCAAGAAAATAAATTCCTGTTAAGTCACTCAATCTGTAGTTTTTTGTTATAGCAGTTCTAGCAAACTAATACTGAGAACCTTAGTCCAAGTCCTAGTATTGTCACTTACTAACTGTGTAGTGCTAGGCAAATGACCTCATCTCTCTGAGCCACAGTTTCCTCATCTGTAAAATGGCACCACTAATGTATATTAAAATAAGAGTGCAAGGCCTGTGGACCTGGCATAAATTATAATAGTTAAATAAGCTACTGGGCATAAAAATGTCTCCAGGGTTGTTTGGGGGCTCAGCCAGTGCCTGAGGAGTTACAGGCACCCCCACGATGGTGGCAGTGCACTAACACTGCAGTCTGGGAGGAGCAGGTTGGTAGATACGCGAGTGTGTGTCTCTTTTGCAGGCTGAGGGCCCAGATCTCACAATCAGGTGTTATTTTATTCATGTGGTCACTTTGGAACCCAG
The DNA here is from genome assembly GCF_009764315.1 of Trachypithecus francoisi. NCBI lineage: Eukaryota > Metazoa > Chordata > Mammalia > Primates > Cercopithecidae > Trachypithecus > Trachypithecus francoisi. The sequence continues at coordinate 61,653,792 of NW_022681462.1, read as the reverse complement.
GGACAGAATACGTAGATACTGATAAATGTGCATGACAGTAATCAATAGGCTGCAAGGGCTGACATATCTGCTTGCATTATAAACCTGCAAAGTCAGCCAGGCGCAGTGGCTCACGCCTGTAATCCCAGCACTTTGGGAGGCCGAAGCGGACAGATCACGAGGTCAGGAGATCGAGACCATCCTGGCTAACATGGTAAAACCCCATCTCTACTAAATATTCAAAAAAAAAAATTAGCTGGGCGTGGTGGTGGGTGCCTGTAGTCCCAGCTACTCGGGGGGCTGAGGCAGGAGAATGGTGTGAACCCAGGAGGCAGAGCTTGCAGTGAGCCAAGATTGTGCTACTGCACTCCAACCTGGGCGACAGAGCAAGACTCCATCTCAAAAAAAAAAAAAGAAAGCTGCGAAGTCTGACTTTGGTGCCTTGACTTCCCTGTTGGGCTCCCTTTGCACCCAGCCACCTTCATGAGAACCCGGCCCCACGCTCTTGTCATATAGGGCTTCAGCATCACCAAAGAAGCTGACTTTGGAAATGTGCACTTTAGTCATAAAAATCATTCTGTCCCTCTCCCATGTCATATAAATGAAGGGCTTGTCCCCTAATAAAGGAATGCCAAATGCCAGCATGAGTTTTTCAGGAGTCATCACTGTTTTTTTTTTTTTGAGATGGAGTCTCGCTCTGTCGCCCAGGCTGGAGTGCAGTGGTGCAATTTCAGCCCACTGCAAGCTCTGCCTCCTGGATTCACGCCATCCTCCTGTCTCAGCCTCCCGAGTAGCTGGGACTACAGGCACCTGCCACCATGCCCAGCTAATTTTTTGTGTGTGTGTATTTTTAGTAGAGACAGGGTTTCACTGTGTTAGCCAGGATGGTCTCGATCTCCTGACCTCGTGATCTGCCCACCTCATCCTCCCAAAGTGCTGCGATTACAGGCATGAGCCACCGGGCCCGGCCAGTCATCTCTTTTTCATGGGTCCAAATCTACTTGAGGCTGAGACTATCTTTATCCCAAACTGATTCCATGCAGTGTTACCTGCCAATGACAGTTGTGGGGGCGAAAGCATTGTGACCTAACAAAGGGGAAGGGAGGAGGAGATAGGAGAGACCAAGCTGACTGGGATGAAAGCCAAGTTTACATTCCTTGGAGGAAGCCACATTATTGCTGACCAGCTTAGAAGTAGAATTCTGACTGCCATTGACATCAGAGGTTCAGAGCAAACAGGAAGTTTGGAACCAAAGGGAAATTCCTGATTGAATTTGTTTGAGTGTTTCAGCTAGTAATGTGTGTTCAGAGCAAAAATTATGAGGGACCCCATCATCTCTTATTTTTGTGTCTTTCATGGTAGCTTGTATAGAACTGAGAACCCATTATAGTAGTTAAGGGCACAACTCTGGAACCCCTGGTCTCTAACCCTGCCTCTGCGCTCATTAGATCTGTGATGTCGGGCAAAGAACTTAACTTCCCTAAACCTCAGTTTCTTCGTCTGTTAAATGGGGTTATTACTCCCCCCTACTCACACAGAAATATTGTGGGAATCAAATGAGAGTTAACACAAGTAAAGCAGTAACAACTTGTTCTAGTACAGAGTAATTGCTCACTAAACGTTTGTTACTGTTATTATTATCATTGTTATTCTATTTTGCAAGTGGCTGAGTGCAGAGTTCGTAAGATTCACTTTGTCCATCTCAAAAATGGGGATGAGTGTATCCTGCTAGTTAGTCAACTGATGAAAACACTTTGTCTGGATAGAGTCTTCCAAACAAGGGCTAATTTGAGGTGTTGGGACCTGTCCTATATAGGGACATTTGGCATCAATATATTTTATTTTATGACTATGCTGTGTTCTATAGAAAGTAGATGTCTTGGAACAATTATTGCTTCAATATATTCAGCAGCCAGTACTGAATGCTCCAAGGCTTAGTCATACGATTTTTGTTACTTCAATGCCTTTGGCTAATGATTGAGCTACGAAAAATGGGAATTGTTTCAGCAAACAAGTGGCAGCTTTGCCATGGTAAGCAGAGTCCTGTGTGAATGTTTGAAGCTGGTCTCTGTGCTCGGTCCCTCCCAGTTGGCCATGTTTGTTTCAAGATGACTCAGGCTGGAAGTGGGATGAGGAGGAGAGTGGTAGGGGTACCACAGTGAGCTGAGGCCGTGGAGACTACACTTAATTGGTTTTGCTTCCCTCTGGTCATGCAGCAGCAAGCTAAGGATTCATACTGGTGATTGTTGCCTCCTTCTCTCTCCTTGTTTCTGGGTCTCTTCTTCTAACATTCTTGGCCAATTAATTCTAATAAGCAAGGAGTTGGGTTGCTCTCCTGCTTAGAGCCTGCCATGACTCCGTTATCACAGGATCACATCCACACTCATCTGCCACTTACTCAAAGCCACTCATAAGCTGACCCTGCCCCTAGCTTCCTCTCTGGAGTTTGTATATGTTTGTATACTGGTCTCTTTCTACCCCACAAGATGACCCCTTTCCATCTCCTCAATGGCTTCTCCAGCCAATCTCCTCTTTGAGTCACTATTTGAGCCTAACAGAGGTGCTCATTGACAGGCCTTTGACACACCCAGACACAATGTGCATTTATTACCAAGATCTAAGCATCAACAGTCACAACACAACATGTTTCTACCACTCTGTGCTTTTGCTTAGGAATACCTTACCTTTTCCTGGAATAACTTTTTTTTTTTTTTTTGCGCTAACTTTTCATCCTTTGACATTCAGCTTCAGATCATTTTTTCTGGCTGTTAGTTAGTTATTTCTTCCAGCAAAGTTAGTTATTTCTTCCTCCTGTTAACATTGCATCTGCTACATTATATTTTAGCACTTTTTATACTGCATTGCAACTATTTCTTGGTTGGCTGACCCCACAGAGTTCCCACGGGTTATGATAAATATATGGTTATATCCAATGGCCCATGATTTCTTGACTAACTGATTTACATTTATCAAGAAAACAACTCCGGGGAGATGAGGGAATTTTCTAAGCATATTTGGCTACAGGATACATTTTCTAATGGACTTCTCTCTGGACCACTCTTCCCCTGGGCCTCCTTTCTGTGTGCATGGCCCCATTTCACCTGTCTTTTTAGTCTTCACAAGGTCTGGTTGGTGAGTTGCTGCAGTGGAAAGAATACAGAGTTAGGAATTAGGGACCAGAACTCCAATAAAGCTCAGTCTTAGTTGGGTGGCCTTGGGCAAATGACTTCTCCTTGCTGGGTCTCAGTTTTCCTACCCACAAAATATGGTGGCCAGACTGGATGATCCAGCTCTGTGATTCTAAGATTGTTTGGTCTGGGAATGCCTTGAATAGCATCTAAAAATGACTTTCTGAAAATACTGTCTCAAAATTACCTCAGTGAGGCTCCAGAGGTAACTGATCCCAAGTAACAAGAGTACCCTGAGGAACATTCAGAGATCCGGGCCCACAATTCCTGTCATTCCTCGGAAGGTGAGACTTCATTGGCCGGTGGTCCTGTGCTCTGCTGTCTGTATGTCAAATCACCGTCTGTGGGTTTTCCTCCCTCTCTAATTTACCCAAAATCCTCCCTCCTAACCAAAACAGATAGCTTTTTGGGGATCTGATGTTGCCAAGTTTAACTATTTGCTCCTGTGGCAAGCAGAGCTCCTTCAAGGGGCTGTAACCAACCATGTAAGCAAGAACTGCTGGCTGAGGAACAGGGATGCTTGCTTAGAAGTCCTAGTCCTGTCAGGATTGAGAATGCCACACCCCCGAGACAACACCCTCTCGGAAGCGGGGCATCTCTCATGAAATCCCCTCCCTTGATGGAAATCTGCTCATGCAAAAGCATTAATCAGAAGGGGGTTTCTTTCTAGATTTGTACTTTTGTCTGGGGAAGCAACTAAGAAAAATATCTGTTGTTTGGAGAGCAGTATAATTTAAGCAGACATTCATTTATTCAGTCAACAAACAACGAGTAAGTCACTGTTGCTGTGCCAGGTATAGGACTCCAAGGTGCCATGGCAAGGAAGTGGAGCACATTCTGTCTCTACCCTCTTTTTGAACCTTCCTTCTTTCCTTTTCTTTTCTTTTTTGTCTTCTCTTCTCTTTTCTCTTCTTTTCTTGATGGCATCTTGCTGTCACCCAGGCTGGAGTGCAGTGGCATGATCTCAGCTCCCTACAACCTCCGCCTCCCAGGTTCAAGCAATTCTCCCACCTCAGCCTCCCTGAATAGCTGGGATTACAGGCACTCTCCACCATGCCTGGCTCATTTTTGGATTTTTAGTAGAAACAGGGTTTCACCGTGTTGGCCAGCTAGTCTCAAACTCCTGACCTCGAGTGATCTGTCCGCCTTGGCCTCCCGAAGGGTTGGGATTGCAGGTGTGAGCCACCATGCCTGGCCTATTTCTTTTTTTTTAAACTGATAACCAGAGAAACAGTCTCTGCCCCTTTGGCACTTGAATTTAGGTGGGGATGGCAGACCATAAAAGAAGCAATAACAATAAGAGTTATGATAGAAAAAAAAGATGGTATTGCCAGGGAAACATATCACAGGGATACTGCAGCTGGTTTGGAGAAAGTCAAGGAAGACTTTCTGGAGGAAGTGACCTCTCCCAGACAGATCCAATGGGCTAAGTAGGAGTTGGCCAGAGTAAGAGGACATGGAAGAGTGGCCCAAGGAGTGGGAATAGCATGTGCAAAGGCTCTGGTGGAGGGAGAGGGAACACCAAATGGGTCTGTGGCTCTACAGAATTTGTATATGCCTGGAACCCAAAGCACAAATAGAGGCCAGGGACCCTAGCCTGAGAGGCTATCGAATGACTGTCAAAGCTCTATAAGCGCATGGTGACATGACCTCAGGTTATATCTGGAACGACTTGTGGGAACTGAAAGACAATCCTAGTGTTTAACAGAATGTCAGAGGTGGGAGAAAACTTGGGAGGTTAGTCCTCCAATTCTCTCTCATATAGATGACTAAACTGAAACTCAGAGATGGTGTGGCTTGTCCGAGGACACTCGATCTCATAGCAACACAGACAGAACCATGAGTTGGGACTCTGGTGTTTTGATGCTATATGCTGATAAGCTGGCTTTCAAAAAAGAAAAAACAAAAACCCAAAACCCTGATTTGTAGTATTAACTGATTTCTATGGTATAAATATTCCCCCTGGGGCTGATTTCAAGCTATCCATGTTGAACAACGAACTCACAAAATTCTGAAATTTTAAGAATCTGCTCTTGTGAGCTGGTGTGAGTTAGCTACGGCTCCCGGCAGGAAAGCTGAGTGTGTGTCTCTTGCCTGTTCTGTGTTCAGTCACATTATGTTGGTAGCTTGAAATCAGCCATGATGGTGGTACTTATACCATGGAAATCGGCAAGGTTTTTCCCCATTGGAAAGCCATTGTTAAGTGCTTACCAGGACTCCACTGGAGTATGCAGTCTTCAGGACTAGTAGTCAGAGACTCTCTCATGAAGATAACGGAAAGCATTCCAGTGCGTTAACAGGCCTACACTGGGTTACTTTACATCTCTGGTCTTGATTTCCTCACCTGTAGAATGAGGATAATATCATAGTTCAATAAATTTCAGATGTCTCTAAGATACACCATTATTTTTATTTAAATAAACTTTTTGTTTTAGAACAGCTTTAGATTTACAGAATAGTTGCAAAGATAGTACAGAGAGTTGCCACACACCCTACACCAGCTTCCCCTATTAATGAACTAATACTGATACGTTATTATTAACTAAGCCCATATTTTATTCCGATTTCCTAAGTTTTTACCTAATGTCTTCTTGTCGTTGTTCCAGGATCTCATCCAGAATATCATATTACATTTAGTCATCATGTCTCCTTTGGCTCTTCTTGGTTGTGACATTTTCTCAGCTTTCCTTGTTTTATGACCTTCACAGTCTTAGGAGTACTGGTCAGGTATTTTGAAGAATATCTCCCAATTGGGATTTATCCGATGTTTTCCTCATGATTAGACTCTGATTATGGATTACACAGGAAGACCTCAGAGGTGAAGTCTCATTTTCATTACATAATATCAAAGGTCCATACTATTAACATGACTTATCATTGATATTGACCTTGATAGTCAATATCAAATGTTTGCCAGGTTTCTTCACTGTAAAGTTTCTCTCCTTTTTCATACTGTATTCATTGGAAAGAAATCATTATATAAAGTCCACACTTGAGGAGTGACAAATTATATTCACCTCTGTGAGAGTAGAGTAGCAACGTAATTTATTTAGAATTCTTCCGCCTGGGTGCATTGTCTCCTCCACCATTATATATGTATTTGCTCATTTATTTATATCAATATGAACTCATAGATGTTTATTTTATATTTTGGGTTATAATTCAATACTACTTTATTTTATTGCTCAAATTATTACAGATCTGCTTATTGGGAGCTCCTTTAGGTGGCTCCTGTGTGTCTTTGACATACCCCCATCATTGTGGAGTGGTTTGGTTTTGAGCACTTTCTTACTTTCTGGTATTACAAAATGTGTATTTCTTGCCCCAGTCCTAGAATCAGCCATTTTTTCCAAGGATCCCTGGCTTCTTTTATTGGAGAATGGAAATAGAAACCAATATCTAGGTGTAAGGTGTGCTAGTTGCTACTGGCATGTCATTTCTTGTAAGCCCTCTCAAAGGACAGAGCAAGGACTTTTATGTGTTCTAACTCATGAATACACACATACACAACTCATGTATAATACACATATTAAGTATTTCTATAGTTGACCCTTGAAAAACATGGGAGTGAGTGAGCAAATTGAAAAAACAGTTGAAAATCTGTGTATAACTTTTGACTGCCCCCAAGCTTAACTACTGATGCCCTACTGTTGCCCAGAAGCCTTACTGATAACATAAACAGTTAATTGGCACATATTTTGTATGTTACTTGCATTATATGCTGTATTCTTAAAATGTAAGCTAGATAAAAGAAAATATTTATAGAAAATCATAAGGAAGAGAAAATATATTTACAATTCATTAAGTGGAAGTGGATCATCATAAAGGTCTTCATTCTTATCTCCACATTTGAGTAGACTGAGGAGGAGGAAGAAGATGAGGGGTTGGCAGAGATGGAAAAGGTGGAGGAGGTGGAAGGGGAGGCAGGAGAGATGGGCATACTTGGTGTAACTTCACAGGAATATATCATAATTTCTGTCAGACTCTTTTGCCTTTTCATTTCTCTAAAAATGTTTCTATACTATACCAATTCTTCTTCCACCATTTGCTTTAGTTTCAGTGCCCATAAGATAAAAAGGTCCATGTTCTGAAAGAAGTCAAAAGCAACCTTGAATAATCAGAATCCTCTGCCAGATTGCCTAACGTCAGTTTTTATTCTGGCACTGCTGCTCTACTTCTTCCTCATCATCTGGCATTGCTTTGGAAGCCTTCATCTCCAGCAAGTCACCTTCTGATAATTCTTCTGATGTGGTATATATTAGCTCTTGAATTACCCCAAGATCCCTATCTTGAAACCCTTCACCTTGTACTTTTTTTTTTTTTTTTTTTTTGCCATATCCACAATCTCTTTCATGATTTTCTTGATTGGTCTGTCATAAATCCTGTGAAGTCATGCACAACATCTCGACAGTTTTCTCCTGCAGGAATTTATCGTTTCAGGCTTAATGGCTTTCATGACTTTTTCTAGAACAAGGATGGCATCTTCAGTGATGTAACCCTTCCAGACTTTCATGATGCTCTGTCTGTTGGGGTTCTTTTCTGTAGCATTGACAATCCTTTCCATAGAGTACTATATATAATGAGCCTTAAAGGTCTTTAGGATCCCCTTATTAAGAGGCTGAATTAGAGACATTGTGTTTGGGGGCAAGTAGACCACTTCGACATCTTTGATGTTCAACTTATGGGGTTCTGGATGGCCAGGGATATTGTTCAATATCAAAAGAACTTTAAAAGGTAGTCCTTTACTAGCAAGGTACTTCCTGGCTTCAGGGACAATGAAACCAATTGTCCAATGAAACCAATCCAGAAAAAGTGTTCTTGTTGTCCAGGTCCTTTTGTACAACCAAAAGACTGGGGGCTGGGGTTATCTTTTCCCTTCAAGACTCTAGGGTTAGCAGCTTTATAGATAAGAGCAGGGTTGATTATAAACCTGACTGCATTTGCACAAAACAGTGGAGTTAGAATATCCCTTCCTGCCTTAAATTCTGGTGCTTGGTTCTCTTCCTTACTAATAAATCTTCCTTTTTTTTTTTCTTTTCCAGAATAGGGCACTTTTGTCTGCATCAAAAACCTATTTGGGCAGGTGTCCTTTCTTCTCAATGATTTTCTTAATGGTGTCTGAGAATTTGTCTGCTGCTTCTTGGTAGATAGAAGCTGCTTCTCCTGTTATCTTGACATTTTTTAAGAAAAAATTTCTTTCTGAAATTATCAAACCATCCTTTGCTGGCATTAAATTTTTCAGCTTTAGATCCTTTACCTTCCTTTTGCTTTATCATATAAGTTCCCTTCTTGAATCATATTAGAGTAAAAAGGTATTTCACAAAAAGTGCAAGGTTTTCATGCCTGCTGGTATAGCTGCAACAACTTTACAAATTATCTTTATCTTTCCTTTTTTTTTTTTTTCACAATAGTGCTTACATTTGATTCATTTATCTTGAGATGTCAGGCAACCACAGATGTATACCTCAATTTATGGCACATATCAAGAAATTCAACTTTTTCTTCTAATACCATGACTTTTGAGAACACTTCCAGCATCACTAGTGAATGGCACTGAGTATTGTACTAAACACAAAAATACTCAAGAACCACCAGAGATCACTTTTTACTGTGACACAATTTGGTGGAGAGAGGAAATGCTCATATGGAGGTGATTAGCATCACATGGCCTTTTAAGCAGATAGTCACAACACTTGAACTTACCACAACAGCAACAGGAGGTGGCCACAAAATTATTATAGTAATACAGTATGTAGTACAGTTAATTTATGCAGTTATGACTTAATATTGCATCTTTATTTTTCATGACTGCAAATGGCACCAGGTATGGTTGGTGTTTGTGTAAGTTTTGATAAATTTTAGCTTTTTATGATAGATTTATGTATACTTTATAGTAGTAAATGATAAAATAGATTACTGTCTACATATATTGTATTATTCATGACATGCCTAACTTGTGCTTAACTTTTTCAATATTTCTAGGGTATGTGGTTTGTCTGCAAGTTTATTCAAGTTGTCTAAATCTCCAAACATTTTTCCAATATATTTATTGAAAAAAAATCCATGTATTAGTGGACCTAGGTAGTTGAAACTCATGCTGTTCAAGGGCCAATTGTATATGTAACCATCTTTGTCTATATGAAGCTATATAAGCTCACACTGATGTCTAATTCTAATCTGTTAACATATGGATCATTCTAGCCTCTTGCTTATCTGTGAACTCCCACTCTGACATTAAGAAACCTAGCTCCCACCACCTGCCACCCATTTACTTAAGTGTTCATTCCCGGTATATATGCATAGAATTGTTAACCCACCCTACTGTGGGAAAAACTTTATCAACTAGAGTACTGTAGTAGTTTGCTTGGGCTGCCATAACAAAATACCACAAACTGGGTGAGTTAAACAATAGAAATATATTTTCTTATAGTTCTGGAGGCTGGATGTTCAAGATCAAGGTACCAACAAATTCTGAGGGCCATAACAGAAGGATCTGTCCCAAGTTTCTCTCTTTGGCTTGCGGATGACTGCTTTCTTGCTACCTGTTTGCATGGTCACTCCTCTGTGCACATCCACACCTGGTGTCTTTCTGTGTGTCTGAATGTCCACTTCTTATCAGGACACCAGTCAGATTGGAGTAGAGCCCATCCTACTGGCCTTATTTGAATTAAATGACCTCTTTAAAGGCCCTGTCTCCAAATACAGTCATTTTCTGAGGTATAGAGGGTTAGGGCTTCAACATACAAATTTTTGAAGAACACGATTCAGTCGCATACCAAGTGTAGTGCTTAGGCTTAAGTCAGCACCTTTCTTACCCACCCTTCAGTGAAGTTGTTTCATACATTTGTGATACAGATAAATTATTTTGTCACATGTTGCACTCCATCTGGGATTTCTCAGTTTCCTAAATAATTTTTCAAATTTGTGTGTATTAAGTTTCACTCTTTGTGCTGTAAAGTTTTATGGGTTTTAACAAATGCATAGCATCATATAACACCATTACATTGTCATACAGAATGGTTATATTGACTTAAAAACCCCCTGTGCTTTACCTGTTCAACTCTCCCCTCCTCCCCTAAGCCCCTGGTCACCACTTATCTTTTTTACCAACACCGTAATTTTGCCTTTTCAGAATGCCATTTAATTGGAATCAAGCACTATGTAACCTTTTTGGACTGGCTTCTTTCACCTGGCAATATGCATTTAAGATTCATCTATGTCTTTTAGCTGCTTGACAGCTCATTTCTTCTTATTTTTAAGTAATATTCCACTTTATGGTTGTACCACAGTTTGTTTATCCGTTCACTATTGAAGGACATCTTACTTCCAGTTTTGGTGATTATGAGTAAAGCTACTATAAACACTCACATGCAGATTCTGGTGTAAACATGTTTTCTAATCAGTTGGATAAATACCTAGGAGAGCAATTGCTGGATCATATGGGAGACTATGCTTAGCTTTCTCAGAAACTGCTAAACTCTCTTGCAAAGTGGCTGAACCATTTTGCATTTCTATCAACAGCAAATGAGAGTTCCTGTTGTTGCACATCCTCTCTAGTTGTTAGTATTGTTAGTTCTTGGATTGTAGTCATTCTAATAGGTGGGTAGTGGTATCTAATTGTTGTTGTAATTTGCAATTTACTAATGATAAATGATGTTACATATCTTATCCTATCTTATTTGGCATCTGTATATCTGCATATCTGTAAAGATATCTTTACAGATCTTTTGCCCATTTTTTAATTGAGTTGTTTTCTTATTGTCGAGGGGTTTGTTTTTGTTTTTGTTTTCTTCTAAGACAGGGTCTCACTCTCACGAGACTGCAGTACAGTGGTGTGATCCTCGCTCACTTAACCTTGAACTCCTGGGCTCAAGCTGTCCTCCTGCCTCAGTCACCCAGGTAGCTGGGGCTACAGGTGTATGCCATTGCGCCTGGCTAACTTTTTAGGTTTTTTTGAGATGGCGTGTCACTCTGTGGCCCAGGCTGATCTCTAACTTTTGGCCTCAAGCAACCGAAAGCTCTGGGATTATAGATGTGAGCCTCCATGCCTGGCCTTATTGTTGAATTTTAAGAGTTCTCTATATATTCTGAATACAAATCCTTTATCAATTAAATGTTTTTCAGATATTTTCTCCCAGTCTGTGGCTTGACTTTTTATTATCTTAATAGTGTCTTTTAATGATATCATATCTTTTGCAGCAACACAGATAGAATTGGAGGCCATTGTCTTAAGTGAAACAACTCAGACACAGAACAACAAATATTGCATGTCTTCACTTGTAAGTGGGAGATAAATAAAATATGTGTGCACACGTGAACAGAGTGTGGCATGATGGACAATGGTGACTCAGAGGGGTTAAAGGGAATGGGTGATAGGAGGATGTTTGATGGGTACAATGTGCATTGCTCCAGTGATGGATGCACTGAAGACCCTGACATCACCACAGTGCAGTATATCAATGTAGCAAAATTGCATTTCTACCCCATGCATATATACAAATAAAAAAGTATCTTTTGAGGAGCGTAAGTTCTGAATTTTAATAAAGTCCAACTTATCAATTGTTCTATTTCATATATTGTGTTTTTGGGTGTGTTGTGTCTAAAACCTCATCACCAAACCCAAGGTCACCTAGATTTTTCTCCTGTGTTTTATTCTAGAAGTTTTGTAGCTTAGTGTTTGATATTTAGATATATGATCTATTTTGAGTTAATTTTTGTGGAAGGTGTAAAGTCTATGTCTAGGTTCTTTTTTTTTTTTTCAATGTTGATGTCCAGTTGTTCAAGCACCATTTGTTGTCAAGACTATTCTTTTTTCATTGCATTGCCTTTGCTCCATTGTCAAAATTCAGTTGGCCGTATTTGAGTCTATTTTGAGGCTCTCTATTCTGTTTCATTGATCTTTGTGTCTGTTATTTCCCCAATACCATGCTGTCTTGATTACTATAGCTTTATAGTAAGTCTCAAAATTGGGTAATGTGAGTCCCCCAACTTTCTTCTTCAGTAATGTTTTGGCTCTCCTATGTCTTTTGCTTTTCCATACACGTTTTAGAATAAGTTGCTGATATCTGCAAATTAGCTTCCTGGGATGTGGATGGGTATTGTATTGAATCTATAGATTAAGTTGGGGAGAATTAACATCTTAACACTATTGAAGCTTCTAATCCATGAACATGAAATAACTCTTCATTTATTTAGATTTTCCTTGATTTCTTGTGTCAGTGGTCTGTAGTTTTATACATACAGATCCTGTACATATTTTGTAAGCTTTATACCTAAGCATGTAATTTTTTTGTGTGCTACTGAAAATGGTATTTTTTAATTTCAAGTCTCAATTGTTCATTGCAAATATATAGGACATCAGATGACTTTTGCGTGTTCACCTTGTATCCTGTAACCATTCTATTATGCTTATGAATTACAGGAGTTTTTGTCAATGATTTTGGATTTTCTACATACACAATTATGTCATATGTGAATAAAGACAATTTTGTTAATTCCTTCCTAATCTGCACACCTTTTATTTCCTTTTCTTGTTTTATCACATTAACTAGAACTCCAGTACAATGTTGAATAGGAATGCGGGGAGAGGACCTTCTTGTCTTGTTATAGACCTTAGTGGGAAAGCATCCAGCTACTCACCATTAAGTATGATACTAACAGTAATTTTTTTTTGTAAATGCTCCCTACTAAGTTCAGAAAATTCCCCTCTATTCCTAATCTGCTGAGAATTTTTATAATGAATGGGTATTGAATTTTGTCAGATGCTTCATCTGCATTACTTGATAAGATCGAATGATTTTTCTTCTCTAGGCTATTGATATGGTGGATTACATTGATTTTCAAGTGTTGAACCAGCCTTGCATACCTTGAATAAATCCCACTTGGTTGGGTATATAATTCTTTTTATACATTGTTAGGTTTGCTAATTTTTTGAGAAATCTTTGCATCTATGATCATGAGAGATATTATATTGGTCAGTAGTTATATTTTCTTGTAATATCTTTGTCTGGTTTTAGTGTTTGGGTAACGCTGACCTCATAGAATGAGTTAGGAAGTATTCCTTTTGCTTCTATATTCTGGAACAGATTGTGGAGAATTGGTGTCATTTCTCCCTTAAGTGTTCGGTAGAATTCACCAGTGAAACTCTCTGGGTCTTATACTTTCTTTTTCGGGAGAGATTATTAATTACTGATTTGATTTCTTTAATAAGTAGAGGCCTATTCAGATTATCTCTTTCTCCTTGTGTGAATCTTGGTAGTTTGTATCTTTCACAGAATTGGCCCATTTCATTTAGTTATCAAATTTGTGGGCATAAAGTTCTTAACAGTATTCATTTATTACTGTTTTCACATTCCTGTGATCAAAAGTGATGACACTGCTTACATTTCTTATATTGGTTATTAGTGTCTTCTCTCTTTTTCTGGGTTAGCCTGGCTATAGTCTTGTCAATATTATTGATCTTTTTAAAAAAGCAGGTTTTGGTTTTATTAATTTTTCTCTATTGTTTTCCTGTTTTACATTTCATTAATTTATGCTCTAATTTCTATTATTTGTTTGTTTCTGCCTTAGGTTGAAATTGCTCTTCTTTTCTAGTTTCTTGGGACAGAAGCTTAGTTTATTGATTTTTAAGTTTTTCTTGTTTTTTAATGTACGCATTAAATGCTATAAAATTCTGTTGAAACACTGCTTTCACCGTATTCCACTAATTTTGATGGGTTGTATTTTCATTTTCACTTAGTTTAAAATATCTTAAAATATTTCTTAAGAGTTCTTCTTTGACCCCTGTGCTCTTTAAAAGTATATTGTTTTATCTCCAAATAATTAGATATTTTCCAGGTATTTTTCTCTTAATTGATTTCTGGTTTAATTCCATTATGATCTGAAAGTTTTTTTGTCAATTTTAATTCTTTTCAATTTAAGGCAGTTTTTCTGGTCTAGATGTGATCTATCTTGATGACCGTTCCATGCAAGCTTAAGAAGAATGTGAATTCGTATGTTATTGGATAGCTATTTTATAAATGCCAATTAGATTAAGTTGATTGCTAATGCTGTTCAGGTCAACTATATCCTTATTGATTTTCTGCCTGCTTGATCCATCACTGAAAGAGGGGATTTGTCTGTTTCTCCTTTCAGTTTAATCAGTTTTTTGGTAACAGCTTCATTGAGATATAATTCACGTACTATGTAATTCATGCATTTAGAGTGTACAAATCGATGGTTTTTAGTATATTCAAACAGTTATGCAGTCATCACCACAATCAACTCTAGAAAATTTTCCTCACACCAAAGAGGACCTCTGTTCCTTTTAAAAATCATCCCCCAGTCCTTCCATCCCCTTACCCTGAGCCTTAGGCATCCACTTATCTACTTTTCTTTTAGATTTGCCTGTTCTAGACATTTTGCATAAATGGGATCACACAATACATCGTTATTTGTTACTGGCTTCTTTTATTTAACATTATGCTTTCAAGATCCACTTTCTAGTGTGTATTAGAACTTCTTTTATCACTGAATAATATTTCATTGTTTGGATATACCACATTTTGTTTATTCACTCTCAGTTGATGGACACTTAGGTTGTTTCTACCTGCTGCTGTAAATATTAGTGTGCAAGTTTTTGAGAAGACTGATGTCTTCATTTCTCTTGGGTATATACCTAGGAGTGGACTTGCTGGGTCAAGTAATGACTCTATGTTTAACTGAGGAACTCCCTGCATGTTTTCCAAAAATGGCTGTACCATTTTACATTCCCACCAGCAATGTATGAAGGGTCTAGTTTCTCCAAATCCTCACCAACACTTGTCATTATCTGTTTTTCTTATTATATATCCACCTGGATCATCACAACCCACGGTGGTTTTGAGTTCTATCATTTCTTGCCTCTGTCAGTTTTGACACCCTGTTGTTAGGTGTATACCTGTTTAGGATTTTTAGACCAATTTGAGGAACCGACATCTTTATCATTATTTAATGCCCTCTTTTTGCCTGATAATTTTCTTTGTTTTGAAGTCGTCTTTGTCTGAAGCTAATATAGGCACTCCAGCTTTCTTTTCATTAACGTTAGCATAGTAATTCTTTCTCTATCCCTTTACTTTGAACCTGTCTGAGCCTTTATATTTAAAGTGGTTTTCTTTTAGAAAATAGATCGTTGAGTATTGTGGATTTTTGGTTTGTTTTGGTTTGCTTGCTTGCTTTGCTCATTTGTTTTATCCACTCCATCTCTGTCTTTTAATTGATATATTTAGACCATTCACATTTAAAGTGATAATTGATATAGTTGGGTTAATATCTACTCTCTTTATCCCTGTTTTTGTTTTTTTGTTTTGTTTTGGTTTTTGTTTGTTTGTTTGTTTTTGAGACACAGAGTCTCACCCTGTCACCCAGGCTGGAGTGGTGCAGTAGCATGATCTTGGCTCACTGCAGCCTCCACCACCCGGGTTCAGGCAATTCTCATGCCTCAGCCGCCCCAAGTAGCTAGGATTACAGGCACGTGCCACCATACCTGGCTAATTTTTGTATTTTTAGTAGAGACAGGGTTTCACCATGTTGGCCAGGCTAGTCTCGAACTCCTGACCTCAAGTGATCTGCCCACCTTGGCCTCCCAAAGTGCTGGGGTTACAGGTGTGAGCCCCCACGCCCAGCCTCTTTATCACTGTTTTCTATTTGTTATATTCATTTTTTATTCCCTTTCCCCCTACCTTTTTTGTTTTTTTTTACTAAAAAGAAAAATTACCAGTTGTAGGTTGCATCTTAATTTCAGATTTGTTAAAATATGAAAAAAGTATGTTCTAGAATCTATAACATATTGTCATAGTACCCTCCCCATAGAGAGATTGTGAGGCTTAAATAGAACAATGCATTAATGTACTTAGCACAGTATTTGGTTAGGCAGTGAGCACTAGATATTAACCGTTGCTATAATTACTGTATTAGTGCTGCCCAGCTACTTTATGGACCTCACAGCTGATTTAGACACCCCAGTTCTATCACTGCACCACAGTTGAGAATAATTACCCTAAATACATAGTTCTGGCTGCTATTTTGTGGTCAGCTACTGCAAGTGTGTTCTCTTTGCATGTTTATTCTATGGTCTGTAGTTAAATGCAGAACTCTAAAGTCAGACATCCATGTGTTTGAATACCAGACTGTAGTTACAGATATCTGAACTTAAAGAGGTTTCTTAATCTCGCTCCATCTCATTTAGTCACCTGAAAATATTTATACTAACACCTTCCTCACAGAATGTGGTCAGGACCTAGCAGGGGCCCAAATCATAGATATTATTATTGTCATCAGTTGTCCTCATATCTCTTCCTCTTAACAAGGTGCTCCCTGTGACTCAGTCTCCCTTTTTGAGCTGGAAACTCTGGGGAGAAGTACTTTGGACCTGACGAAGGCAGAGGCTGCATATAAGAATTTAAGCATTAGCAGGGAGAATGTCTTGACCTATGGGGAAAGATCTCTGCAGGTAGAGTTTGCAGTCCTTGACTTGCAGTGGAAGGGGGATGTGCTGCCTGCTCACCTGCCTCGTGGAGAGGCTCCCACTTAGCCCTGGGTAGGGGTAACTTTTGGGCAAAAAGATTCCTGAGGGATGAAGGCAACAGGGGTGACATGACATGTGACCCCTTCTCACATCCATCATATCATAAAGCAGTGAGTCCTGAACGAGGACCAGCCACTTATTCGTCAGTCCTGGCTCTGGTGGGGACCTCAGATAGATGACTGGGCTTTGTCTCTACAGTTTTCTCTTCAGGACTATTCGAGATACTGCTAGTTATTCATCTTCCTTTATTTCATTATTTTCCTCTTATATTTTTGTCATCTGACTCTGCAGTTTGGGTTTAATGGGAAGGAATCACTGCCTCTCTCTTCACTCCCCAGACACATTTTAATGTCTGAACATCTACGAGGCTGGGCCTTTGGACCCGAATGAGCAGGGAGAAGCATATCTGCAGAAGAACCCTGCGGTTCTTGGCTCTGCTTCGCAGCAGTGGTGGGTATGTCGACTGGCACAGAACTCGGGGTTCTGTATAGACCTCGGGGGTATAAACCTGTGTAGACCTCAGCCTGCCCTGAGAGGACATTTCTGTGTCTTTCTTAGTGTCCAGTGATCAGGGGGCCTTTGTGGATGATTTTTCTGAGTTGAGGTTACAGTCTTCCGAGAGATTGGGCATTGCATGACCAATAGGGCTGGAAATAATATTGTCCTCCCAGAGTCCAAGGCTTTTAAGAGAATCTAAAACCCTTTCCCTCAAGAAAGCCCATTCCCTGTGCCTTATGATTTCGTGAGAATTCTAATATACTGATGTGAGTTTAAAATATATGTGTGTGTGGTAAATTAGAGTAATTGTCTGGATGACTTAAGCCAAAAAAAAGGCAAAATTTAGAGAAAAATATTTGAGACCTTTATAATATATGTTTAGGGATCTTTCATATGATTATGTATTCTAGAAGGTCCCAGGAACTCTTGTGCCATTGACCTGGGCTGGTGAGGACATACCGGGACAGTCCCATGAAGGTGTCCAACCTCTCCCGAGTGGCCCTCCACATGAATCACGCTGCTAGAGAATTGTTCCATCTGATGTTCCTGCTTGACCACAGTGTAGTGCAAGCGTCAGTTCTAGGCACTGGCACGTTCTCTTTGGATTAAGATGGCAGGGAAGCAGTATTTCACAAGTATCAACTATCCAAAGCAGAACAGAGGCGCTAAGCTCAGCCCATCACCTTGGCCTTTTGCCATCTGGTCTTCTGCACTTCCATAGGGCAGACATTCCCAGACATTGCTGCCCATCCTGCCAGCTCCCTGTGAAGCAGGGGGAGTGATTTTGCTATTGGCAAGAGTCTAAAAGTCTAACATTTTTTTGCACAAAGAGATGCACATCTCATAAAACCCAAATCCGCAGTGAAAAATTTTCATCTAGTCTATCTTGCTCAGAGATTTGAGCCACCAAACACATGGCTGGAAGAATAAGCTGAGAGGGGTGTAAGGAACCAAGAAGCCCCATTTCTTTTCAAATTCCTCAGCATTCTCCACTGGGGATCCGTTTATCATCTAATCTCATGCTGTGTATATACAACATGATATCTGGCCATTGTTGCATACAGCAGGCCAGATTTTGAAAATACCTCTATGTGCATCAGTGCTTGCATCAAAGCTCCCAAGTTCTTTTTGTACATTTGTCTGAATTATAAACCAGTGTTTTAGATTCAAGCAAGATTCAGAGGTATAATTAAGCCAGCCTGGAACCAGACACAGGCCACTTTCCCCCTCTGTAATTAGCACCCCATCACAGAGGGTACCAGGTACCACGGGGAACACAACTGAGAAAGAGTGATCCCACCCTTTGCCTTCTCTTTTATCTTTGTATATGACTCTTCATCTTTGATTTTCTTTTTGATATAAGACATAGACATTTCTTTACTTCTAGAAGCCTGTGTCAACCAAGGGTCTAAAGTTACAGAGGAAAGAGTTTGGTTTATAATGTTCCAGGGCAGGAGGATTGGGGTGAGGTTTCTCCAAAAGATGAATGATCATTTGCCCAGTGGCTTATGGGATTTTGGAGTGTGGGTACAGATGTAATGCTTGCTTAGTCTCAAAATGTTTCATTTTGATTAGTCTTGTCTCCTCCCCAACCAAATTGCCAGCCCTTGGAGGTCAGAGACCATGACCTCTCCTTCTCTTGGATCCTCCAAGGTACGCAGCTTAGGGCTGTGTCCAAGGTAAGCCAACTTCAGAGAGGTGACCACCCTCCTCTATGATGGAGAATGTCATGTGAGAGTTGCTTTCTAGGACTTCTCAGGAAACAGTGTGCACAGGTGGACATGAGCTGCCTTGCACCTGCAATACACAGGATTCTAACGTAAACATCCCTGTGACCCAGTAATGAGCAATTTGGTAACTGTGACCTGGTTGCTTTCATCCCAGTTTCAAATAATAAGATGATTAAGAAAAATGTGAAAGGAGGTTGGAGAACTGCTGAGGTCGCTGTTGACACTTTGAAACAATTAGGAAATCAGAAGGCTGGGTTACCATGAGTATATGCTCCCCACCTTTACAGTCTGCCCTTCACTGAAAGCAAGTGGGTCCTTTGATTGATGGGGTTTGGTCTGTGCAGCCTTCATTTGCTTGTTAGCCAAGTTCATGGTCTATACATCTGTCCCCACCCTCCTCTGTGGCTGGCCAGAGATACTCATTCAGTCATCACACATGGTGTTGTTTCTGAAAAGGATGCCTATTTGGAGAAAAAAGGCCCCCTGAAGGTCTGGCTAGAGCAATAGGAGGAGTAAAAGCATCCCTTACTGAAATGAGGGAAAGGAGAAAGAGTAGCCATGGAGAGTGCACTGCAGCGGTTAGGTCTAGGAGGGGAAAACAAAACCGGAGAGCGGGCATTTCACTTGGAGAATCTAAAGAATTGCAGGATGGTTTCTCTTGCTATTGTTTGAAGGGAAGCCAGCAGTCAAGAAAATTATTGGTCAAATTTCACAGAAGAAGGAACATGACAGAGGATTTTAGTTCTAATAGCTCAGAATCAATCTGATGTTTCAAGGAAAATGAAGAGAACAATTGACTATCAAAAGTATTGGAGACTCTGCCACTGAGCTCTTCCCAAAAGCAAGTAAGGGCACCAGAGTGGGGGGAGTTTCTCTCCTTTGCCATAAGGAAATAGATGACTTTTTTAAACCAACATACCAGAGTTTACACATTCAAATGAGTATTGTCCTCTCCTTTAACTGTCCTCTTGGGAGGCTTCATTCTCAGGGCAAAAATACTGCTTTTACATTGAATACGTCTACTTTCCTCTCTAGGTTTTTATTTGACTACATAGTCTCTTTTGGCTAATAATCCTGCTATGGGGGTAGATCTGATTTCTGAAAATCATTTTGTATCCAAAATAATGTAAGCCCATAAAGGAAAAACCTGATTTTTCTGAGTTGGCTGTGAAATGATGGATTCTGAAATTAATTCTACATGAGGTCCGGAAATCATATGGGCAGAGATTTCAGTGCTCCCCATGGTACCTTCTGGGGAGCTGGAAGTTCAGCCAAGCTGGGTGATTACTCGCTTGTGAGTCAGATACTCCTGTGATGGGATCCTCCCTCCACATGTGGATCCTAAGCCAGTTCTTTCTACCTTCTGATCCTCAATTTTCTCACTTAAAAGCTGGGATAGTAATAGTATCTACCTTATGGGATTACTGTGAATATTAAATGAGGTGATGCTTGGGAAAACTCATAGGAAGGGCTTAGTAATTGCTTATTATTATTATTATTATTATTAATCCCTTACATTGCCATAATGTGGAGCCAGGTACATGGTAGGTAATCACTGAATCTTTGTCAATTGGTTGCAGGGTTGTTGCTGAGGATGTCAGGTTTTGACTTGAAAGTACATCTATATTTGAAGAGTTGGGTCATGTGAGGTAACTCCAGGACTAGAAAAACATTTCTAATCCTCAATCCTGTAAAACACTTTAAAATGGCATTTGTTCACCTCTAAGATCTACCCTAGCTCTAGTAGTCCCTGAAATCATGATGCTGAATTACATAAAACAATGGGATTAATGTGAACAATGAGAAAAAATGTTGATAAATAGCATGGATAATTGAAGAATGAATGGTCAGAGCCAGGTAACTCTAGAGGAAAAGCTTAGATGACAGTTTTGTGGAATGATCAATGGGAGAGACTCCTTTGAGGTTGTTTAAAATGATGACATCATTGTTTAACTCAAGCATGGGAACCATCACTAGGAGGAAACCTACCTGAAATTCTACACTCAGAAGAGTTGGCACTTGGGTAGCTGTGGGACATGGTGGCGAAAGAAACTACACAACGTTGGCCAAAGAGCTTGTCAGTGTTCTACAATGATCTCAAATTGGAAAAGGAGGTTTTCACCGCTTTTCCAAAGGTTTGGAAGAGAAAATAGCTACTGGTGGCTGTGAAAACACTGCATTGGCTGCAAAAACCAGTGTGATCTGGTGTCAGAAGCAAGGTGTTAAATATTATCCAAAAAATGCAGACATAACATACTCTTCATGGAAAGCCTTGGACTAACAAAAGAGAAAAATGGAGATGAGGCTATTATTTGATAATCACTGCCTAACAACTGGCTTCAATAAGGAGGCTCCCCATGCTGTTGTAACCACAGAATACAGAGCCTAAAGAAACGGACTTAAGTTACAGCCAAAGAGATGGCAGATGAGGCCTAAGGAAAAAGACTTTCTTACCCTTCTTGAAGATAAGGCATAAGAATGAAGATCCCTAGAGATGGATGGGAGTCACTGTGGAATCTGGCAGTTTGGGCGTTGACCTGTCTAAAAGCAAGCCCAGAGCAATGACCCCAGGGAGTCTGGGAGCCTCCAAGAAAGCAGAGACTTCACCCAGGAGTCTCGTTCGAACAACCTGACTGAATCTCAGCCTGCAACAGATGGAGCAAAACTTCCATCTTAGGATGCTGGAGGCTAAATGGGTTAGGAGTAGAGGGGGAAGTGCACGAACTCGGCTCCGGGAGGAAGAGAGCAAATGGCCCATGGAAGTTTTCCTATCTCTGGCTCTTTGGAACCATGGAGTCAACATGATAAAATTAGCAGAGCTAAGTAGGCAGATTTGTGGGGTTGGAGGCATAATTGGTCCTGTTTTTCTCTAGTCTTGACCTAACTGAAGTTCACTGGGTATGTAATGGAAAAAAAACAAGCAGCTTGATATAAAAATGCAGGAAATGCCTGCAATCACTGCTGATTACAGTAGCAGCCTTCCTTCTGTTATTTTTGTGAAAGAGAAAAAAAAAAAGAGGGGGGTTGTTAGGGCTTTTTTTTCCCTCCTTTCCTAAACTTTAGAAACAACTTGGGCTATTAGTTCTTTTTAGGACATTCTTTACTCTAGCTAAATGATGTCACTTAATCTTTATAAATAAAGTGGGTGGGGGGAGACATTTAAATTCTTATCATAAATAAAATTCCTGTGTATAAAATACATACAAATGGTTCTAAATATGGTTTATTGGACCTAAGGGCTTGTGTTTTCCAAATTTCCCTAATTTCTAATCTCTCTAGGCTGAACAGGATAAATTTAGTTTTTAGCGTAGTGCCTCATTTTGCAGTATGGTTTGCATTCATGCTAGGAGAGGAACACTGTTTCCAGCGATTTATCTCACAGAAATCATCTCTGCTTAGCAAGTGAAGAAATATTTGCAAAGAGACTCTTTCAACCAGGGGATTGAGAAACACGCGTTGTTCCGGCAGCAGAGAGAGAGTACGTAGATTCTCACCAAAATGGAGCTTGTGAGGAACACTCCACTCAGCGTGTTAGTATCACTACTTATATCTTAATTTTGGCTTCAGGATTCTCAATTCCTGTTGCTAGAATTTAGATAGAACTGTTGAAGTCTGTAATGATAATGTGTCTTTTAAAATGTCACCTTGGAATTTGTTGGATTCTGCTGGCTTTTAGTTGGCGGGTACCCTGGGAGTTTGCAGCTGGGAGGGTCCTTGGGCACCTTTTGGAGATGCTGTGCTTTGTCTGTTAAGGCCTGGGGCTCCTTTGTTCATAAGGTTTCAAAAGATGCTGTCATTCTGGGACTATGAAAACTCTTCTCCCCAGCATGAAGCTCAGATAAAAAATAGAATTTGGTTATTAAGCAGTAGCATTGTTAGGAGGAAACGCACTGACCTCATGTTCAGACACTCATCGGCCATAGTCTCTTCACCTCCCCAATGAAAAGTGGTTCTTGATGTTCCTCTAGCATAATGGTTCTCAACCACTAGTGGTCATTTTATCTCCAGGGGAGATTTGGCAATGTCTAGAGACATTTTTGGTTGCTGAAACTTGGGAATGGGGGCCAGGAGAGTGCTGTTGGCCTCTAGTGGGTAGAGGCCAAGGATACTGCTAAACATTCTGCAATGCACAGGATGGTCCTCACAACAAAGAATTATCCAGCCTAAGACATCAGTAGTGCCCAGGCTGGAAAACCTGCTCTAGATGCAAAGTTCTCTGCTTATGTGACTCTGAAGGTTTGGGGTAGCTGTGAGCTAACAGGTCTCTTGTTTTGGCTAGTAAGGTGTATACAGATTTGCCGTGGTGTTTAGGTCGAGTACAGCCAGATTTGCAGGTTTCTCAGACCCTGGAGAAATCAGATGGAGATGGTGTAGGCTTTTTGAACTCTTCTGAAGATAGGAGAAGGCATAAGGGAGAGACTTCTATTTGTCATTTCGCTTCTTTTCTCTACTCAACACGTTTTTGTAACTTCTCAGATTGTATTGAACTTTCTTTCAAAGGATGCCACCCATGTTTTCTTTTCCTGTCAATATTAAGTCAAGAAATATATTTAATCTATCCATACTGTAAAAACTAGAATAGTCTGAATAGAATCCTGTCTTCTTACTGATGTATTAATATCAGTTTTCCACCACTTGCAGCTGTTAGTTTGTTTACCATGAATCTGTGGCATTTGACCTACATGATCAGGAAGATGATTTTTTAAAACCCAACTCAGTCAAAGCTGTAAAATTTATTGTCTAAGAAAGCATAGGAGCCTTTTGAACTACTTGGATTCATTCCCAAATTAAAACCCTTTCTTTTGAGATAAACTGTGTTTCAAACAAACCAAACTTTTTAAAATGTCACTTTACCATCACAGCGCCATCTAACCAGAGTATCTTCACCCACCCTTTCAGCAACTTTTGTCGGGATTGTATGCCAATAATGCTTTGGTATTCTTGGGGTTAATAAGCTTAAGAATACACAGGCAGACAATTTTCATTTCTACCTTGGTGCACCCATTGTAAAGTAGTCATTGCATTGTTTATGGCCTCTTGGGGACAGACTGCCTTGAATGTTTTATGGCATGAGATCAGTCCCCATGATCTGAGGTGGGCCCCACCCTGCACACTGAGAGATGTCCCCTGGTTCTGTTCTCTCTGACACCAGGGTGCCTGGCACAGTCATTGCCTGTCTTTGACATACAGGTACCTGCAACTCCCTGCCCAGTCTGTACAGTATCACATGGTGGACTCTGAGATATTATAGAGGTACCCATAGGGAATTTACAGGACCTGGCATGGTGCTGGGCTTGTAAAAGATGGCTAAAATATATTGACCAATTGGTGGATGGGAATTCTGGGTTGATGGTCAGGCTCACCAAATTCAATGCAAAGATCATAAACGCTAGGCTTTCAGCACATGTCAGTAAGCACATTTAGTCTGACAACAGACAGGTGTGCCAGCCCTAAATGCATACCCTCAGGGCCTCGTACACCTAAACATGTACTAAACTGATGCTCATGAATGCCTGTGGACAGGAGTCAAGATCTGACCATGGAGAAAAGACAGTACTGTTCTTTCTTGCCAGTCAGCTCACTCATTGAGATGACTTCTCCTAAGCTGGGTTTGCAGGGAACTTAAAAGGAGTAAATCAGACCAAGGGAAATCATTTACATTCACCAGTATTCTTCTCTTTTCACCCTTTTTCCCTCCTTCCCTCCTTTCCTTTTTCCTATTGAGATATAATAGGCCTACGGTCGAGTACACAGTTCTTAGATATTAATGCATTTTTACATGAATACACCCTTATGTAACCCAAGTGAAGAGAAAACATATTCCCAGCACTAGGCAGACTTCCTTAGGCACCTTCAGTCAGTGCTCCCCACTGCCTGGAGAGGTAGCCACCATTCTGCCAATAGGTAAGTTTTGTATTTAGGTATCTTTATTTGTGTTTTGTGTTTGTTTGTTTGTTTTTGTTTTTTTGAGATGGAGTCTTGCTATGTCATCCAGGGTGGAGTAAAGTGGCGTGATCTCAGCTCACTGCAACCTCTGCCTCCTGGGTTCAAGTGATTCTCCTGCCTCAGCCTCCTGAGAAGCTGGGATTACAGGTGCCTGCCACTATGCCCAGCTCATTTTTGTATTTTTAGTAGAGACAGGGTTTCGCCATGTTGGCCAGCTGGTCTCAAACTCCTGACCTCAAGTGATCCACCCGCCTTGGCCTCCTGAAGTGCTGGGGTTACAGGCATGAGTCACTGCACCCAGCCCACTTATAGGTCTCTTTAAAACTGACCTTAGTGATGAAATACGTAAATAGTCCTCACGGGGCGAGGTTACATCCCTCTGACCTTACCCAGGTTTGGGTTGATAGACGAAGTTCCTCACTTTTATAAAGAATAATAATTATATTTGAGGGGTTAAATCGGGCCTAACAGTAAGTGTTTTCTGTACATTCTTTCATTTAACCATCGGGAAGATAGCTGCAAGAGGTAGATAGCATTGTCCCCATTTTACGGGCAAAGAAACTGAGGTTTCAAGTTTTAACATGAAGCAAAAAGTCCAATGGCCAGGAAGTGGGGGCACAGTGTTGAAACCTGGCTTTTTCTGGCACAACGGTCTGGGTTTTTGTTTTTGTTTTTAGCAGTACACCAACAAGCACTAGTCACCATTATAATCAGGAGAGTCCTGGTGAAATCAGATTATTTTTTATGTAATACTGAGTTCTTTCCTCCCTGGTAAAATCTGTTGAAAGATCCTAGAAAGCTTTACCAGATCACCTTGACATTGGTCATTGTGGCAATATTACTGCCTAGGGGCCATCGTTTCTGAAACCTGTCTCTGAAATGTATATTTAAACTTTAAGAGGAAAGCTGACTTAAGTTCACTAGCAAAAAAAAAAAAAATGTGCAAATACAAGGAAAGGAAAAGCTTTACAAAGGAAAACACTTGCTTTTTTTTTTTTTTTTTTTTTTTTTTGGTCTACACACAGCTTAAAGGAAACTCAGAGTAAAGAGATAAGCAAAGCACATGCTTTAATGTCTTAAACTATTCCCTGCAATTGTGGAGCAGTAGACAAGTAGTGAGGCTGAAATGAGGATCATTTGGGGGAAGTCAAACGCAAGGGATTACTTTTATTGAGGGGAGGGATGATTTGTCCTGTTTACTCTTAGAATCCTTAAGATCACATAGACCAAAAGCAAACTTTATGGGTTTATTTATTTCTTTCTTTTTGAAGACAGAGTCTCGCTCTGTTGCCCAGGCTGGAGTGCATTGGCATGATCTGAGCTCACTGCAACCTCCGCTTCCCAGGTTCAAGCAATTCTCATGCCCCAGCCTCCCGGGTAACCAGGACTACAGGCATGCACCACCGTGCCCAACTAATTTTTGTATTTTTAGTAGAGATAGGGTTTTGCCATGTTGACCAGGCTGGTCTCAAACTCCTGACCTCAAATGACCCACCTGCCTCAGCCTCCCAAAGTTCCGGGATTATAGGCGTGAGCCACCATGCCCTGCCAATTTTTATGTTGTATCTATTTCTTCTTCAGCTCTCTCAGATGTTTGGTGGTAAGGAGTTGTACTTTTCCAAATCAAAGAAATAAAGTTGCCTACAATGAATGAACAAGCAAATGTTTATGAGCCATGCACTGATTGACAGGGTTGCTAACTCAAGGCAGTGCTGAGTGCCAGCAGTTGGCAGGTGTCAGACAATTTCACCAAACCATCCTGGGTTGAAAAGTGATTTTAAAATGTTTACTTTTTAATAAAGAGATATGGGCCGGGTGTCGTGGCTCACACCTGTAATCTCAGCACTTTGGGAGGCCGAGGCGGGCGGATCACTGGAGGTCAGGAGTTCGAGACCAGCCTGGCCCACATGGTGAATCCCTGTCTATACTAAAGATACAAGAATTAGCCAGGTGTGGTGGTGCATGCCTGTAATCCCAGCTACTTGGGAGACTGAGGCAGGAGAATCACTTGAACCCAGGAGGCGTAGGTTGCAGTGAGTCGAGATCGCACCACTGCACTGCAGCCTGGGCAACAGAGCGAGACTGCATCTCAAACAAAAATAAAGAGAGATACTAGTGTTGGGTGGCTGACACTATTCTTATTTCTAATTTTAATGGTGTTGCTGCCTTCTGAGATGTAATCAGGAATATGAATAGATGGCAATCTATAGAGAATTTTCTCTTAATGAATGGTTCAATTTTATCCACTGATACTGATATAAATAAGAATCACCTCCTCTGTGAAACCTCACTTCATTGGTTTCCTTGATACTGCCCTATCACTTTGTGTTCATTCCCCAATGAGAGACCCCTGCTTATGTTAAAAATGACCATATAATCCATGGCTCTGCATTTACGTTCGCACTTGTGGGCAGAGGAAAGGGATCATGTTCTTTGTACCCAACACTTCACTCATCGATCTATGTGTGACAAACTACAAACTCTTTGAAGACTGGGCTTATTCCCAGTCTTCTATCTCTCTGATCTCCTAATATATCCAGCAGAGATCCTTAGTCACTGTGCGGAATGATAAGGATGATGTTGCTGTGCGGTTATAAAATATCACGTGCCCCAAAACAACTAAAAATATTTCTCCACTAGCAACCTCCACTTAATCGACGAATATGGTAAGTCTTGAAAGGAACTTTTTAGACACAGTTAAGTCTTAGCTGGAAAAGGGGATGTCTCACTTGGCCTATCCCAAAGTGGCACAAATAAAGAGACTTTGGTAGTTATTTGCAATGGTGTCTTGCCTAGTTCAACCACTGATTGCTCAGTACTTTCTCCCTGTAGCCATTTCTCAAGTTCTTCTTTACTGCCGTGCTTAGTTATATGTCTGCGGGTAAGCTTTAGAAAATTGGAATCTAATTGACTTACACTTCTCTAAATATTAGTAGAAAAGTCTTTGGGAAGAGCATTTGGGAAAATGAATTGATGGTCAGGACTATAGTCCATCCAGTCTGTAGAGCTCAGTGATACAAACCGATAGGAAGGGAAAATAGTCATCATCCCGGGTATGTGGTTGACAGGAGGACTGTTTGGTTGCTGATATACTGTGCCTCTCTAGAAACTCCTTTGTACCCAGCCAATAACAGTGACTTTGGGGGGACATTTTAGGTAACAGTGACTGGATTTAAAATAAAAGTTTGAATTTGTGGGAGTCATTTTATCTGAAAAAGAGAAATATTTTCTCAAGTCAGTATGTTGTACGAGAGGTGGCTATTACATGAAGGCCTTAAGAAGGGGTTGGGGGAGGATGATCGGTTTCCTGCACATGGTTAACCATACATCATCAGGAGAGAAATGAACGAGTCATTGACTTCATCTAGCCAAATACAACCGACTTTTCAGTGTCTTTGAATAATTTTCTTCTCTTAAATTCATGCATGCCA
The DNA here is from genome assembly GCF_009764315.1 of Trachypithecus francoisi. NCBI lineage: Eukaryota > Metazoa > Chordata > Mammalia > Primates > Cercopithecidae > Trachypithecus > Trachypithecus francoisi. Next base: position 61,625,477 of record NW_022681462.1, on the reverse strand, counting down.
ATAAATACAGACATAAATATACCTTCACAGTATACAGACACTTAGCAGGTACATAAGAGAGAATTCTGAGAAAAATCAATGTTCTGCCTATTGACAATGAGTCATTCTTAATTCACATTAGAATTAAATGAGCATAAAAATCAAAATCCATTGCATACATGATTACTGCCAGAGCAAAATAGAGTGTGAATCAAAATCCAGTTGTACGTGTCTTCATTCTATCTGAGTGAAGTACCTGTTTAAAATGATTAAAAATGATTTAAGACAAGTTAATCTGCTCCAACAGCATGGCAGATGTAAGCAGCAGGCTTGGACCGCCGAGCCAGAGCCCTAATACCCCAACAGGTCGGTTCTTGCCAAATGGGCTCAGGCAGTGTTGTTTTACCAGCCTGGCATCCAAGCTCTGGCACAGGTAATGCTGTTTCCAGAAGAAAAGTACTTAATGGATGTTTCTTTGGTAAATACTCCAAGGTGCATGTTGTCTTAGAAGCAGATTCCGTTCAACCCACAGAGATCTCTCTGGGTCTCTTCTTAACCCCTCTGTTCATTCTTAGCCATCGGATATTTACTAAGGGCCTATTACATCTCAGGCACTGTGCAGCGTGCTGGGGGTAATACAGTGGTAAACCAAACTCAGTTCCTTTGTTCCCTCTTTGTAGACCTTGCTGCCTGCTGGGGGCATTCACATTTTCTTGTAATATATACTATACCAGAAAAGGTATAGTGCCTTGGACCCCTTAGGATGGGCACTGAACCCCCACATGGACTCCCATGGGGGAGTCCATGAATGCTTCTTACAGAAAGTGATGGGAGTTGGCCAGAGAAGGCATTGGGCGACGCTGTTACAGACAGAGGAAACAGTTTATGCAAAAGCCTGAAAGTCAACACTTAATAGGCATACCTTTTATTTTATATTTACTCGTAATTAAATATGTATTTGCCATTTGAATATCAGATTAAAAGGCTTTTCCTGGTGGTAATTTTGGTTTTTCTTTTGCTTTCTTGTGTCTCCCCATAGGACCTAACACAGAACTAGGTCTATGGTAAGGGCTTGACAACTGTGAATTTCCTCCTCCCTTCCCTTGAGCAGTCCCATGGGAGGGTGAATGCTGCCGTCACAGCCTTTACTGGGAGCTGATGGGTGAGGGCTACAAAGAGCATGGAGCCAGTAGGTGCTGGAGGCAGGGCAAGGGTGAGATGAGGAAAGGCTACAGACAGCAAAGACACACCTCGGCGGTTTACAGTTTTCTTAAGACCCAACATTAACAGACTTGTCCTAGGTGAGCAACTTTGAAATATGAGTGTTGTTGAGCTTAAAAATCTAGAGTCAGTGAGTGCTATTTTAAGCCTCCAGACCCTTGGCCTAGGAGTTCAGGTGCAAATGCAGAAAAAGGAGAGCTTGAGAGCCAGAAAGCCTACAGATCTGGGCCTTCCTGGTTAGCTCTAGGGGAATTCTAGATGCTTCAGTGTCCATTCTGTGTTTAGCTTCCAGGATTGTTCAGTTCAAAATGGTTGACCCTTGCCCTTAAGCAATTTATCATTGATATTTTCTTCACATCACTAAAATCCTGTATTCTTAGGATCTTTTAAATACAGTGTTCCGCACAGTGAGTCCTCCAGGTTTTAGTAATATACTTGATGTTTTCTTTTATTTTGAAGCTGCAGTAGAAACAGCTATATAGACTTTTTTATATATATAAAAGAGAGAGCATGCCATAAACCAGCATCTGATCCTAACCTCTCCGCGTCTAGATGTTCACAGTCATGGCAATATTCATCCAGTAGCTAATTTTTGCCTTGACCTTCTCTTAGGGCATAGAACCCCACTGCATTTGTAATGCTGGTCGTATTGCACTTGACTGCTTTTCACAGTATTGGTCTCTGCTATCAATCAGTGCTGTGCACTTGTGGGGAATGTATGATGGCCAGCAGGGCCTCTCCACACTGACTTGGATCTTGAGATAGTTCTGAGTTGGTAAACCTTTGACAGTGAGTGGCTGTCATTGTGGGCAGCCTTTTACCATTGAGGATCAAAGGTTAGACTGCCCTGGAACTTGGGAGTTTGGTCAGAGTTCTCAGTAGCATGCACAGCTCTGTCTAACTTGCATGGATAAAGAATTTGCTGGAAAAACATGAGACAGCTCACAGATACAGTAGGCAAACTGGAAAATCAATGGGAAAACGGACAGGAACTAAGGAGGCTGGAACACAGCTGTGCTTCTCAGACGCGGCCATGGGAAACCACAGCAGGTCAGCTCACAGCCGGTTTGCCTCCATGCCACTGCCTCAAAAGTCACGGGGATATCAGGAAGGCCAAGCCTCGGTGTTCCATGTGCTTCCCAGTTCACACACTGAGGTACGCCCTTTGTGGCAGACAAAGTCAGCTACAGTGGGTAGTAAAGATAAAATGAAAGCAAGCAGGTACACCCACCAGGTTGCAATTCCTGGACAAATTATTCCAATGATATCCTCTTTCTATTCCTCACCTGGTTCCCCCTCTAGTTGGTGTTGTCATTGGCCATTGTGTTGTTCCCTTCCAGCATCACTTGTAATGTCGTCAGTCAACAAAAAAAAAGAGCAGATATTCGAATCTGTTTACGTGACAGTGGTTTTTTTAGTATGTGAGAAAGGGGTAATGAACTCATGGTTTAAATGGTTAAGTTTGGAAACTGCTCATGAAGGGCAATTGGAACTAATATTTGTTAAGCACCCACTCTGTGCCAGGAACTGGTGTAAACCCTTTCCGTATTACCTCATTTAGGCATCACAGTAAGCCTTTCAAATGAACCTGAACCTAAGTGAGACTAAGACATTGTATTCACACATTATTAATACTAAATCAGAGTAATCTTCAAACTTAGCCTGGGAGACGTTATGTTCTCCTGCTCAGGCTCAGGCGTCTCTGCCTTACTAATCCTTAAGTAGCATCGTGGGAGCTCCCTGTTTTGGTAAATGTTCTCTAATCTTTATGTCTTCGATTTTTTAATCCCTTTTCCAATGGCCCCAAATATGTGGTTGACCATTAAAAATAAGATTGATAAGCCAATGAAGTGTCATCATTGAGAAGTCAGGGCTGGATAACCACACACCTGAAGACCTTCTGCACTGAAAATGTTGGTGATCCTGGGGAGAGACACCAGAGAGTGACCAGGCAGTCAGTATTTCTGGCCCTGCTCCTGGGCACCTGACTCTGGAGCAGGTGCTATGGACTTGAGGAAAATATGGACAGCAGAGCAGATGTGGGTCCTTCTTGGAGGAGTTCAGGGCTTCTCAGGACCTTCTCCTCCACTGTCCAGCCTAGAAACTGGGTGGTTAAGGGTTTGCTCTGTGAGTTTCAAATCTTAGTTTCCTACCCCCATACTAGCTGTGGGCCCCTGGGCAAGGCGTGCACCCTCTCTAGGTCTCAGATTTGTCATCTTTAAAATGGGAGTGATGATAGTACCTATTTCAGAGGTTGGGGAGAATTTAAGGAACCCCTCTACATGAGGCACACTAGTAAAGGCTCACCAGCACCATCAGTGAGCACAGGGTCTTCGTGGTTTTCTCCTTGTTTCACATGAGGATGGCAGAAGCCAAGTCTCAGAATGATACCTCCCATCCAAGGAAGGCAGGGGCCCAAGGCAGGTGCTCAGCACATAGCTGTTGATGAGTGGAAAAGAAACAAGGGCGTGGACCAGAGTTGATCTCAGCATGTACGTTCACAACACTTTTACTCCTCAACGTTATTTTTTTAATTTTTATATCTGTTGATTGTCTCTTTCCACTCTGGGATATAAGCGCCAAGAGGATAGGGAACATGTTTCCATAGTGCCAAGAACAGTGCGTGTCACGTGGTAGTCACTCCATGAATATTTGAATGCATGAGTGTATGGGTTTTTTTCTGTGAAAGGGAACAAGCTGACAAGGAGCCTGTGGGTAGCTTCTGCCCTGGAACCTCCTAAGCCCTGGGCTGACTGTCTCATTCTTCCACCAGGCACTCCAGGCAGCCTCGTGTTCTTGCTGGCTGAAGGCTGCCCACAGGAAGCTGCCTGTGCCTGCTCCTTGCCCTAGCAAACTACAGGGCTCAGGGCAGAGCCTTGCAGATTGGAAGCTGCTGAGTTTGATGTTGTAAGACTCGCTGGGAAATGCTGCCATTTGGATTTATTATTTTAATTGTTTTATAGTTTATATTTATGCCCTGCAGTGGTTTTCCATTAAATCAGAACACTTATGTTTTCAAAAAAGAGCATGTATGGTTGTGGGTATATATCTTAACAGCTAATCTCTGGCAATAAAAGCTGTTTGACAGTCATCAACAGATTAGGAAATTAGTATTTGTTTAATTTACCTCCCTTAGGGACTATTAGCACATGAAAATAGCGATTTTTTTGTGTGATTTTCTTTTTTTAGCCTGATAAGATGACAGATTTTGCTCTTGTATATTCTTAAGGTTTCAGGTATAATTGTTTTTGTGGTTGTTTTCATTTTTATTAGCATAAACCATTGGGTTGGTAAAAGTAATTACAAAATTGGAAAGAGACAACACAAAGTATAATCTAATAAGTTATTTATAATTAAACTTTTATTGATTTTATGTCATATTTATACCATATGTATATATAATACCATATAAAACATAAACATGCATATATAATATACCATTACATATATTAATCATACTATATACTTTATCATACATACTTTGTTATACATTATATGTATACTTTGTTATATGTAATAAAGTATATAGTATGATTAATATAACATGACATTGATACATAGAAACGTTGAGAGTTACATGTTGTCTGGGTACATTCTCACAACACATGTTAATTATCTTTTTAGTTTTCACTGAAGTTTCCATTTTTGTCATAGCACTTGCTAAAATAAATTTTTAAGTCATGATTTCTTTATTTCAGAATCGACTGCTTAAAGGATTTATTTGTCATAGATCTGAACCACCAACAAATCCCACATTCCTTTCTTCAGTTTGGTCAAAGCACTTGCTTTCTGGCTGAGAAATATTCCTTCCACAGACCTCATTGCTCTGTTTCCACTTGGTCTGGCTCATTTGCTGGCCCGCTAACCTACCCACACGTAGCTTCATTACAAAACACGTTAAGATATGTCCTCTACACAGGTAGAAAGTGCTGCTTGTTTTAGACCCTTACAGTAGCTTGAGAAGGGTAAAACTACAAATGGTAAACGTGAGGGTCTGCTATACTATGTGTGCGCACCCTTGTGCCATCAGGATGCTTCCATACCTGAATCGTAATTGAGAGACTTTGCTTAAAAACTGGGGGTCACTTTTTCCCAAAGCAGAGATAGGTTATCCTTTTTAAGTACCTCTCTTCCTTGAATGTAACTTACTAATATTTCATCCACATCTATGGCCAAACAACCTGCTCTAGTGTGAGTATAATCCAGCTGATGACTGCCAGCAAAGTCAGGGATTGAACAGCACTCTGAATTTTAGCTGAATGACTTCAAGAAAATTCAAATCTTGCTCCAAGTAGAGTCTTCAGGTTAAAGGAGGTAAAAGGAAGCAGTTGGCTGGGGATGGACTCAGAGGCAGGGGTAAGGCCGGAAATCTGGACTCTTCCTGCCAGGATTTGAGAAGTGGTCTTGAAGCTGTGCCCCATGCCTCGTCACCTCTACTGACTCTCCTGGGTCTTCTGATCCATCTCTGCAAGTTCCCTGGGGGAAGTTACATTTCAAGCCATAAGGGTCCATCTTAGCTCAATGACACGGAGCAGATTTGTGAGTAGTTCAGAAGGGATCATAGTTTAGGGAAGGGTGATTTTTAAAAAGAAGGAAGTAAAGAAATGTCCAGAGTATAGGCATCCCTTCTATGGGTCTGGTGGAGTGGAAAGGAAAGAGATCACCCAGGAACACTGAGTTGATTTGGGCTGGGTCACCATTGCCCCAACTAACCTGCTCCTCAGGGACAGCCAAGGGTGGACAAAGGAGAAGCTGCTGGGTCCTTCTTGCTTGGAAGACTGGAAGGCTTATGGAACACAGAATCTGGTGGGTTTTTTTCGGGTTTTCTCTGAATGGGGTTCTTCTCACATGCTGACTCTACTGCCTTGAAAAAGGGCATGTTGGCCGGGCGCGGTGGCTCTCGCCTGCAATCCCAGCACTTTGGGAGGCCGAGGCAGGCAGATCAGGAGGTCAGGAGATCGAGACCATCCTGGCTAACACGGTGAAACCCCGTCTCTACTAAAAATACATAAAATTAGCCGGGCGTGGTGGTGGGCGCCTGTAGTCCCAGCTACTTGGGAGGCTGAGGCAGGAGAATGGCATGAACCCGGGAGGCGGAGCTTGCAGTGAACTGAGATCTGGCCACTGCACTCCAGCCTGGGCGACAGAGAGAGACTCCATCTTGAAAAAAAAAGAAAAAGAAAAAGGGCATGTCTCCCAGTGTCACTCCAAGAGTTATTGCTTGCTTTTCTTTTTTTATCCAAGTGGAATTCTGGAACTCTCCTTCTCTCCCATTGGCGGGTTTGAGGTTTACAGTTCCTTTCTTTACTAAAGCTATTCACTGGGCAGACCCTGATACACAATTCCTCTATTAGTCTGGAAAGTCTTTTCTCAAAAGATACAACAAATTATTATTATTATTATTATTATTTCTAAATCAGAGTCTCAAAGCATAAAAAGAAAAAATAAATAAATAGAAGTAAGGGCAAGTGACTTTATCTGCCTGGGCCTCAGCTGGATAAAAAGACCTCTGAACCACCCAAGTTCAGAGCCCTTCACGGACTGACTACACTCTTTGTTTAAGATTCTCTCTCTTTTTGGGTTTCTCGAACACCAAAGTCCTGTGTGGTTGCTCTGTCCCAAGTCCCAGCCATCAGGAGTTGTGCTTGCTCACAGATCATTACTAGCCCTCTTCTCTTCTCACACTATATGTGATCCTCTTCTCGAAAAATCTCACCCACATTCATTCTTTTCCTCCAGCCCAAAGCTTCACATATGACACCTAGGCAGCGTGTCCAGTGAGGTCCCTCCAAGGAATCAATAATGTTCAGCATGCACAAGCTCATGCATGAGCTGAACTGCTGCTGTCCTCCTGCCTCCCTCCAAACCCTGGGCCTTCCTGGTATGTCATAAGTGCTCAGTAGATGTCCATCACACGGAGAAATGGAGGCTGTCTTTATCTCTAATCGCCTTTGATTTGTAAACTCTACCAGATTATGTCCTCCCCAATGAAGAGGAGGACTCTTCTTAACCTACCTCATTCGCCTGAGCCCGTGCAGCCTCATTGTCCATCAGACCACAGGTCTAGGCCCGTAACAGGGCATAAGTGCAGCCCTGTACCCCTTCTTATTGGCATGTATGCATATGCGCACACGTGCGCACACAGACACATTTCTTAGCCGTTGGAAAGCACCGCATGATCTTAAAGCAAATACCTTCCGTGGCCAAATTAAACAAATACAAATGTAAGACTTCTTTTTTAAGAATAATAAAATCTGTTTTCTGTCACTTCAGAGGTCAGTCCATTTTCAGCCTTCTAACCTTGAATGAGGCCTCTGATATCCTCCAAGTAACTTGAGTGACCCCCACTTTGCAGGAAGACGTGCCTTCCCTACATCCCCGTCAAATTGTGTGGAGTTACATTTGCGTTTCCTCAGCTCTTTATCTGGGCTGGGGTGACCTACAAGGGGCTAACCAATCTCCTAGCACGTGGCTCTTTACGTGGCTGGACATGGAAGATGTACGCCTACTAGTTTTGGCAGCTTCTGGTCCTGACAAAGGAGCTTGAAGTGCAGTTTTCTGGCCTTCCTGTCCGGGAATTCTGGAGCCTACACTGGGTTCTATGGTCCACTTCCACCAGGCTCCAGGAACGCCCCTAGAAAGGTTACTCTTGGTCCTTTAGCTGGAGTGGCCCTTTCTGTGACGACAGAGTGCTGGCTGGACTTGGAGCTGCAAATCTCTGGGCCCAAAAGAGGTGAGACCGGCAATCCTTGCCTTCTAAGGCAGTGATGATGTCCTGTTTCTCCCTCTGGTTTTAGAACTTGCCATCCTAGTACTCTGGCCTCATGTCCATCTCTCCCTCTAGACCCTAGGCATCTCCTTGAAAACAGGGATTGTGTCTTTCTTCCCTCTCCATATCCTCAAACAGACTCTAGGTAGAAACTCAGTAACTATTATAGAATTGTTACATAATAGGGCCAAGTAGACAATCAATGTATCAGTAGTTGTAATCATGCCGCCAATTAGATGGATGCTAAAATGGACTTCATAGAGACCCTGCCCATCATTTTGTTCTGACATTCAGTGAACATTGAATACTGGGTACTTTGCAGGGCCCTGGGGACCAATCTGTGAACACAAAGGCACCATCTCTGTTCTCCTGGAGTTCATGTGAAGAAACCAATAATGCTCAAGGAAATAAGCAAAATAATGACAAATTGTGGTCATTGTTGTGGAGGAGCTGACCAAAGTGTTGTGACTAAGATTAAAGGAAGGGTTGCGGGTGGTAGTGAGGGGCTGCTTTAGGTAAAATGGCCAAGAGAGGCATCTTTGGGATAAAGGCAAAGACCTCACAACAAGAGGGTGTTGCTTGGTTCTCTTCCTGAGTATAATAAGGAGAATGGATTGGAGAGTGCAAGAGAATGTTGGATTCAGCTGCCTCTGATGGTTTTGGCCCTTAGTTTTAATAATTTTCAATAAAAATGTTTTAATCATTCCATACGTTATCTGGAAATGCATGTTCATATCATCTGGCTGCTTGGGACCACGATCTGTGAATTCACTTTTCTGATCTTATTCCTTCATCCATTTTGACCAGTAGGTATTGAGACACTGGGATGCATCAGACACTATGGGGACTTGGAGACCCTGCCCTCATGGAATGGTTGCTTGTGGAGGATAAGACACTCATGGTGGAACAGGAGACAGGGACCACCCAAAGGTTTCTCTGGCCTTCTAGCCTCATCCATCATTATACACTCTCCTGATCCAAACTGGATGGATGAGGCTAGAAGGCCATGGGGGACCACAAAGGGCCTCTCACACCATGCTGACAACTCTGCTTCTGGGGTGCCATTGAAGAATGCAAGCAGCAGGGGAGCATCATCTGATTTACATTTCGTGTAAAAATGCCTGCTGGCAAAGGTTTGCTCCAAAGTGGAAAGGGGAAACATTTGGTGTGCAACAGCCAGGACTGCAAGTTCAAGCAAGTTCTTTCACGGGCTCCAGCTGCCTTTGCTTCCTGGATCTTAGACTGGAAGGACCCTTGGGGATTAACTTATCCAGCCGTCTTATCTCATATTTGAGGACAGTAATGCTCAGAAAAGTGACTTGCTTATGGTCAGTCTGTCCTGGGCTCTGCCCAAACAGCTGTTTTGATGACCAAGTTGATTGACCTGGAGAGGGATAGGGGAACTAGGTGTAAGTGTCACGACGGATCATCAGGGTAGCTCACCCACATGCTGGAAACACAAGGCAATGCGTTTCCCCTCAGCAGGGATCAGAATTTTATCCATGAATATTAAGGATAAGAATGTACTTTCATTATTATGGGCTTAAAAAAAGTAATTGGATGATCATGCAATCAGATAAGCAACTCTGTAGTGATTCCAAGGCTTAATGCCCAGGTACAGCCACAGGCTGTTTATTATTGTTTTTTCTGTTGGCGGGATCAACCAGGTACCAGGCTATTTATTTTGGCTTCAAACTGAGATGTTGTTTGACACCTCTGGCTTCCAGCTGTCAGTGTAGTGGCTCAAAGTCTTCTCTCTCCAGTTGAGAGGACATCTGTTTGATCAAAATAGCATTGTCTGGCTTATCAGTTACATCTTATAAGCATGTTTCCATGAGTTAGAAACAACCACCGCCCCAAAAACTACAACTGTGTTCTCTGTCCCATGAAAGGGCGGGCGTGTGGACACAATGTATATTTTTTTCTCCTCAAGCAACACAGTGAAGTGATTCAGAGCATGGAAGTGGGGTCAGGTAGGGTGGACTCTGTTGCTCACTCACCACCTGTATGTCCTGGGCCAGTTAAATAACCCCTCAAACCCTTTTTCCTCATCTAGCAGGTAGGGATAATATAGTCTTACCAGATTCACAGAACACTTCTGGGATTAAATGAAGTAAGGGATAGAAAAGATTCCACACTGGGCTTGGGATATAAAAGCATTTGGAAGGAGAAAAGTAGTTAATTGTTTTGCTTCTAAATGATTGAATTTTTCTATGCAAAGACTTGGAGAAGAATTTCCCTGGAGATTGACCCAGAATGAAATATTATCGTTGACTCTCAGTTATCAGCACTGCAATGGAGAACTTGAAAATCATTTACCTTGGCCTCAGAAACAAATTATGCTTTTTTTTTTTTTTTTTTTTGGATGGAGAGTCAATAAACGCACCTTGTTTGCCTTTGTGTTTGGCCTCTGGCTGGTAGTCTTTGAGGGACTTGCTTCCTGAGAGTAATGGGAGGTGCCTGTGCAGAGAATGTCAGGAAGAGGGTGCCTGCCATTCACCAACATTTGCCACAATGTTGAGCTGGAAAAAACATCTTTCTCTCAAGTGTATTACTAAATTTATGAAGGTGCCTGGTAACATCTGCCAGAAGAGCCAATATTCCCGTCTGATTGACCACAGTCATTCACGAGTCTTCACTATTTGTCCCAAAACAAGCAGGGTTTCTTCATAATCTCCCTCGAGGGCCTGCTCTAGGACACGAAGTAATTTTTCTAATCTCTTATCTTCAAGTAACTGGAGGAATTTGCTGTTATTTCTGCAGCACTCAGGCCTGAGCTTTGTGGAATTTGCATGCCAGGGAAGTGAGGGCATTGGAAAATGAGCGAAGAATAAAGGAGCATTACAGGGCTCTTCTATGGTGAATTTTCAGGTCAAGCATAAAAGAATTGTTTCCCATTCTTTCTGATATGTTAAGGGCCTCACACGTGCTAACTCTTTGCTAGATGCTGTATGGTTTACAGAAGGAGAGTTTTCTGGCTGTTATTCTTAGGGAATCTACCATCAATATAGAAAAATACAATTTTCCAAATGGGAAAGGATAAATTCAGATGAGATAGCTGAGGTGCAGGGTAAAGAAAACAGGATTCCACTAAACCTCTATAGTTCAGGTCCCAGTCACCTCCCTAGCCTTGTTTACTCACCCCCACCCCACCTCAGGTTCTTTATCTGCAAACCCATGATGGTACTGACTGCCCAGGGCTGTTGTGGGAAGGAAAGGGATTCTGTATGTGATAGCACACAGTGGTGGCCAGTCCTGAGAAGTATAAGTGTCTGGAAGCTGTTGCGTGAATCCTGTTGATCAACATCTGCACAGCCTCACCCCGACCTGTGAGCCCCGTTGTCTTTGCTTTCTTCCGGGGAACTTTGCGTTTCCATACACAGTGTCATTCCCCAGTCCCTGGGAAAGGAATCCTGACTTTCTCACTGGGCTATGCTAAAAGTCTCAGTCAGTCTCATCTCTGCTCCACATCGTTTGTCCCTTTCCCCTGTGTTACAGTTGTATATACTTCATATGTTTCATCCCACAGCATCTATCTCAGTGCCTTATACACATAAGAGACCTTAAGTACTTTTCAAAAATAAAAGGATTTTTATGGATTTAGTGACTTGCACTGGCATGGGATGTGTATTTTAAGAAATGAGTGTTAGACCCCTGCAGGAGGCAGAATTTCTGGGATATCGTGGATCTGGCACTGTGCTAGAGCTTTCGCAGAGGTTACATCATTCCCTCGTGGCAATACTATCCTCATTTAACAGATAAGAAAACTAAGTCTTCCAGATATGTTGGACCAGCCCAACCTTATCCAGCTGGTAAGTGGCAGAGTTGGGATTCAGATTCACAGCTGCCTCACTTCCGGTCTGACATCGGGAAGAGAAACATTGGGCACCCACTCAGCATCTCAGATCACATGTAGGCACAACTTCTTATACATAAATTATTATACACAGAATTACATAAATGCATAGCCAACCTGGGAGGCAATTCTTAGAAGCCAAAATATGTGTTTCAGATTATTCTAGACACATTGCTAGAGACCTGAACCGTCAGTTTCTTTGCTGGGCGCGGTGGCTCACACCTGTAATCCCAGCACTTCAGGAGACCAAGGCAGGTGGATCATTTGAGGTCAGGAGTTCGAGACCAGCCTGACCAACATGGTGAAACCCTGTCTCTACTAAAATTACAAAAAAAAAAAAATTATCTGGACAGTTGTGGTGCATGCCTGTAATCCCAGCTACTTGGGAGGCTGAGGCAGGAGAATCGCTTGATCCTGGGAGGCAGAGGTTGCACCAAGATAGCGCCACTGCACTCTAATCTGGATGACAGAGTGAGACCCTGTCTCAAAAAAAAAGTCAGTTTCTTGTCACGTTAGAAGTAGAGGTAGAATTCGACCCACCACTGGTCTCATCCCTTCTCCAGCAGATATCTTGATACAAGACCTTCCTTGCATACCAGTTCTCCCTCAGTCTTAGACCATTTCTTCACTGCCTTGCAGCAAAATCATGTCAGGGATCTGTTTGTACTCACTGATGCCTTTCCATTTTCCTTCCCTAATAAATTAGTTTGTATAGGTGGTCTTAGAAGTCAAACTTTTTGTTTCTCCCCTGACACTATAACTGCTAGGTCTTATTTTTTTCCTGCTCAGATCGGTTTTATAGAATATTTTTAAAGTACATTGTTTAGGGAATTTCCTTTCTTGTCATGTTGTGATTTTCTGGAAGAGATCATCCAGAAGAGCCTTCATCGTGTCACCCTGCTTCGAAGTGGGTCTGTGCCTGGTAGTGTCTGTGATCCATTGGGCTCCATGTTCTCCTCACCACAAAGACTTCTTTTCCCAGCCCAGAGGAATTTTAGTCCAAGCATCAAATAGAGATTTCCAACTCATACCTCTCTCATTTTATCTAATAGGTGGTCACAGGCAGTTATGTAGGGTCAGCCCATGCTGCCTCTTACCAGCCATGTGACCTCAGACAAGTTATCTTTTCTAAGCCTCAGTTTCCTCATACATTTAAAAATGTGGATTGAGGATGCCAAATGTTAGCAGGCTTGGTAGAGTCAGGATTCCCGTCTCCCAGGAATAAAATGGCTGAGGACACGCCAGGCGAATGCACCCTTTCCTTGTAGCCAGGGCATGGTTTCCAAATCTCTGTCTGGCTCCAGGCCAGGCCATGTTAGAGCCCTGATCACTGCTTAAGACTCAGATTAGAGCAGTGGTCGTCAACCAGAGGGCCTGCAAGGGACATTAAGCAATGTCTGGAGACACAGTTGGTTGTCACGACTGGAGAGGGGGCGTACTAATAGCATCTAATGCATTTAATGCATAGATGCATAGTGTCTCATAGCATCTAATGCATAGAGACCAGGGTGCTAGTAAACATCCTGCAGTGCACAGGACAGCCCCCGACAGCAAAGAATTATCCAGCCCCACATGTCAATCTGGTCACAGCATGGCAAAGTTAAGACACACTGGACTCGAGGGAAGCTGAAGAGCCTCGTTCTTATCACCTTCCTGTAGCCCACATCCCAGTTGGCTCTTGGCACTGGGGGAGGAAGTGGAGTTCCCTGGAAGTTCTCGTAAGTCTTCATTCAAGTGGAGAGTAAAGTAGCCATCCATCCAGGTGTCAGGCAACAAGGACTATCACAAAGGCATTCAGGCTGAGGGGGAAATGCTAGGAGTGGCCCTCCTAAAATCAAGGACCACCAAAGATGCTATCACCATTATTACTTAGCATTTTTCTTGAGGTTCCAGTCAACACAATCAGACAAAAGAAATGAATTAGAAGTATAAGCACTAAAAAGGAAGAGATAAATTAATCATTAATAGCGGACAATTTGAAAAATCCAGGAGAATCAACTGGAAAACTGTTACAAAAACTGAGGGTTCAGTATAATGGCAGGGCACAGAATGATAAACAAAAATCAATACCTAGCCTATACGTGTGTGACCAGATAGAAGACATAACAGAAGAAAGCCCCCATTTACCAGAGGAATTGAAAATATAAAATAATAGCCTGTATTATTTTGAAGTGGATTCCATTACAATTAACATATAAACCCAAAATAACTGTGCTCTAAATAAGATACAAGTTTATTTCTTTTTCATATGAAAGTTTTCTGAAGGCTGATGGTCCAGTGACCATTGCTAGGACTTAGTCCTTGTCTTTATGGTTGTAGGTGGCTGCTACTACTGTAGGTATTATATCCTCATTCATGCAATATACAGAATATATAGAAGAACATATATGTATGTGTATGTGTATATATGTGTGTGTGTATATATGTGTGTGTGTATATACATACGTATATATGTTTATACATATATATATGTTTATACACATATACGTATGTATATACACAGAGAGAGAGAGAGAGAAAGAGAATATATAGAAGGAGGAAAGAAAAAGAAGAGTAAGGCTCTTCCTTTTAAGGAGACTTCCACACATCTGATTGCCTAGAACCTAGTCACATAACTACACCCAGCTCCAAGCGCAGCTTTTAATTCTAGTTCATGGCTATGTAGCTATGTGCCTGGCTTAAAAAATAGAAAGTAAATGTTCTCTTACAAAGGAAGAAAGTGAGAATAGATATTGGGACAACCAGCAATCTGCCAGAAAATGTCATAAGAAATTTACAAGATCTATATGAGAGAATTTTAAAATGTTTCTAAGGGACACAGATGACATGAAAATGGAAAGACACAAAACATTATTGGATAAGAATGGAAGACTCAACATCATAAAAATATCAACTCTCCCTAAGTTAATGTATAACTTTAAACATATTCACAATAAAGACATCACCAGGATTGTTTTTTAACTAGACAAATGATTCTAAAGTTCATATGGAAAAATAAACAGGAATGGCCAGGAAATTTTGAAAAATAATAATATGTAGACTGGTACTACCGAGTGTTAAAAGGCATTATAAACTTGCAATAATTAAAAGAGTGTGGTATAGAGTGACACTGTAGAATAAAAGGTACAGGAAAAATCCAAGTGCACGAGAGGATTTAGTGCTAGTATTTGATAAAGGTGGTATTTCAATCAGTGAGGAAAAGTGACCTATTCTACATATGGTATTGGGACAACTTACTAAGTTTCTGAAAACAAGTGAAGTTGGATATATATCACACATCTTTTATCAGAGCAAGTCCCAAATATATCAAAGACTTACATTTATCAAATGAAAACGTAAAAGTACTAGGAGAAACCTTGGGAGAATACTTTTGTAACTTTGAAATGGGTAAAGCCTTTCAAATTAAGACATAAAACCCAAACTCATGTTATAAAACATCAATTCAATTACATAAAAATAAATAATATTGGCATGAAAAAACCACCATAAGCAATGCCAAAAGTCAGACAAAAAACTGGGATAAGTGTTTGCAATTCTTATCTTACTGTTTGCCCTTTCATGCTTGAAGTTTGTTTCCTAATATAGAAAGAGCTCCTAAAAATCGATAAAAAACAAACACCACAAAAGAAAAATGGGCAACAATTCATGGGAAAAAAATACAGATCTCTTTTGAATATATGAAAATATGCTCAAACTTACAGAGAAACTTAATAATATAATGAGGTACTGTTTTCACCTGTCAAACTACCAAAACTTGATAATATACCATGTTGGCAAGGATGTGGGAAGCAGGCACTGTCATATGTTGCTGATGGAAGTATAAATTGTTCTGCCTCCAAGAAGGGCAGTTTGGTGACATCCATCAAAATTCACATTCTTGTAGTACCTGATTCAGAAATTTCTTTTCTAGGAAATGTGTACAGTTACCTTCACACATGTGTGAAATGTCCTATGTAGACGGTTATTAACAGCAGCACTGTTTGATAGCGTATGCTAGAAGCATCCTAAATGTCCCCCAATAAATACAGTGGAGTATTATATAGCCACAATAAAGAATTAGAAGCTCTTGAAGTGCCAAGACAGACAGAGCTTCAATATATATTAAGTGAAAAAGATAAAGTCCCAAAGAACGTGTACAGTAAGCTCTCATTTTGTTAAATGAGGGGAAATGAATATATAATCATATTTTCTTATTTATATATAAAGTATGATCAAGAGAATACACAGGGCATGAATAAAAAGAAATCGCCTGTAGAGAGAGAAAAGGGTGTCAGGGAATGGATACAGGAGGGAGAATTTTTACTGCATGCCCTTTCATGCTTTTTGGTTTTTTGAACACGTGAATGTATTACCTATTGAAGAAAAATTGAATGAAACTGTAAATAGATAAATGAGTATAGGCTAGTCACATTGGCTCACATATTGGGAAAGAAATTTTGCTGGGATCCCCCCCTCTATTAAAAAAATGACCCCCCTCTTTAAAAAATGTCCCATTCCTCAAAAGTACCCTGGCCTTGCATTTGAGGACTGAGTACACAGGGACTAATAGCTGGGCAGTTGTCCCTCTTTGCAAAGCTGTCAATCTCCAGCAAGTTTGATGAGTACTTGCTACCTGCCTGACCATGTCCTGAACACTGAACACCATGGGAACCCTCAGGAGAATAGACAGCCTGCCCAGTTCTGCCCTGCCAGCAGGACCCCAAAGTAAGCAAGGCTGGGAAACCATTATTCCCAATCTTCCTCCCCAGGAATGTCTACAGGCCCCTAGCAAAGAGGCAGCAGTCAAAACATACAGCCAGGAGACTCCTGGGGCAGGAATAAGGACTGGAAATTCAGAGGTCCTGGGGTAGCAGTGCTGGTAAGAAAACCATGAAGGAATCTCTTAGGGAAAGACTAACTCTTTCTCTTCCTACCACCTTCTACCTCCACTGCATCTTGCCCCTCCCCCACCCCGAGCCATCATGGCACTGGGCTTCCCTGAGCCATCCCATCCACTGAAACCCCACTCATGAACTGCTTGCCACTGAGAGCCCAGTGCCAGGCAAGTTTAGTCCCAGAGGTGTGAGCTCTTTTCTTTATAATGGAACTGAAGACCCCCAGAGAAATAGAAAGTCCTGGCAATGGCCCTTCTGGCTCCCGGAAGTCTTTGGACCCACTCTAACTTTTTCTGTCATTAAGGAAAGGAACATAAGTCCCTAACTCTTCCTGGACTTGGTTTTATATGGACAGTTAGAGTTTTCAAGAAATACAGAGGGGTAATTGGAGGAAGTGACCAAGGGCAGGCTTCAGGCCTCAGTGGCAAGACAGCAGGAGGCAGCATTTTGGCCAGGGCCTCCCCCAGTCATAGCCAAGGGCAGCTGCTGCGTGCTGCCTACAGACCATGCTTGGCTGTGGCAGCCACCCTGGACCACATTTCCCCTGGGGAGAAGAAAGGGTAGAAAGCAAAGGGAGGGTAAGCATCTGGGGCCAGTGCAGGGGCAGGCAAAGAAGAGCAGGAGCTGGGGAGCAGTGAGGCCTTCCTCCTTCTTTGCCCCGCCTGAGGCAACTCCAGGCAGAAGGAAAGGCGGAGCCTTGCAGCCTGAGTCAGAAAAGGGGCAAGGTTCAAGCTGGCTTGGAATCTTCTGAATCCATTCAATGTATGCAAAATTAGAAGAAGTCCTTCCCTGGACATAACAAAGGCTTTAAAAAGAGTGCTTAGGGGGTGGCATTTAGGGTATTTTATGAAGTTGGGCTTGGTGGCTGGCATTAGAGGAAGTCAACCAATGTGAAGGCAGGAGGGCAGAGGAGCGTGACACACAGGGACAAGGATGCTGGCTTGCAGGGCAGATCCACCAAGCCTTCATCACCTGTAATCACCTAACTTCTTCTGGCTTCCATTGACTTATTTCTGTAAGGGTAGTTGCCATGTGTGCTTGTTCTAACTCACAGTGCTGTGCAATGGAATTGTTTAATGGAATTCACAGTGCTGAGCGTGGACCGTGAACTACGAGGTGCTTCCCACACATAAAGAAGCATCATTGTTGTTCCTTTTCCAATTAGTATCACCATTGTGCTGATCGTGTGTGCCATGGGGGTTTGCAGCACTGGATACTACAAAAGAGAGGAAATAGAGGGGCATGTGACTCAGTGGGGCCCCAGCTGTCAGCTTCTCAAGGACTCGGACATTTGCAAGTAGGCAGACAGTTCACCCAGTTCCCTTGAACTTGGTTCCTTCATGAAGAAAGTGAGTGTGACAATGTTAAAGACCTTCTACTTTACACACATCATCAGTCCTTCACATAAGCCTACAAGCAGGAGCGTGTCATTCTGATTCACCAGATAAGGTCACAGACCAGCAAGGTGACTTTACCAGGACAAGGCTGCAACCAGTGCTGCAAACTCAGGCCCTGAGTCCCTACCCAGTATTTGTCTCACTGCTCCATCACCCATAGCCAGAGCTGGGTCTTGACCACACACAGTGGCCAGGGTCGGGGTTGGGGAACCCTGGTCCCAGGGGGTCAGCTTGGTTGGGCTCACTGTTCTTTCTGTAGTTCATAAGCATTTGCTTAGAGCAGCACATTTTATATGCTCTTTTCTCTCAAGAAGTCCCAGCTGTAAGCAGAAACAGGGTCATGGGTACAATGCAGGCAGGTCCTAAAGTGCTTCCTGCCCCACCTTTGCACTCAGGCCTGGATCCCTGGCAATGACCAGAGTTCACATCTTGACACCAGCAGGCCCCCCTGCTTTCTGTGTGCAGAGGAATGGGCCTTATTTGCAAGACCCTTCACCCTCCATCCCAGAGTGGCTGTTGCGGGGAGCCCAGGGTGGAGACCACAGTGCAGTCTGGGTTCTTCTATGGGATCAGGCTTGCAGGTTCCAGGCATGGTAGCAGGGAATTCTTACCTAGAACCCCAAAGTGTAAAACAGGCCCCAAGGGAGCTGCACTGTTTGAGACTGGCATGCCTCTATGGCTCTTGCTTGCCGCACAGAACCACGTGGGCTCTGTGGGTCCAGGTTATTATAAGCAATGTGCCTTCCTTCCCGCCTCCAGACCTTTCCCCCACCCAGCCTGCTGGCCCCTAGGAAAGAGATCTTACAAATGCGTTGTGCTCATGCAGGCAGGATGCTTATTGCTGTTAGCATGCATTTCAAATTCTTTTTCCTAGCATTCCAGGCTCTTTGAGCAAAACATTCCTGTCTTGCTTCACCATTCACTGCGGCCCAGTTCTCTGGCCTCCTCACTCCCTTTTGCATCAGGTATATTGGCCTTCTCCTCTCTCCCATCTTCTCTCCTCACAGTGTGTCCAACCCTTACCTCCTAGCCAAGTTTCTCTTGAGGGGCGCTATTTTCTGGAGGCCCTCACTGCCTGCACTAGCTGTTTGTGGTCTCCCGCTCTGACACACAATAGCTCGCATGGTGCTCTATAAAGTAGTGCCTGACTCTTACGTGGTTTTATCTCTTTCATTGATGTCCCTATGTGTCATGCAGGGACCCCTAGCTGATCCCCATGGTTAGTTCATGAGGGACAGGGGTAGATGCTTCTTTCTTTCATAGCAGGGTCTGATTAATATGAATATGGGTGCATAGCAGGGCTTCCATATATACCTACTGACTTAGATCTATTAAACCACAGCAGTTGATATATTCCTGGGGTTACGGAAGTTCCTCCCTCTTGCTGAAGAGAGCGGAGGTGCCATTAGGGGCTGACTAACGTGAGAGACAGCCCCTGGACTGAGATGGATTTCAAGAAATGCAAGCTTCTTTCAGGACTTTTTTTCTGGAGATTTCCCTAAGATATGCACATACCTTCAACTCAAGAAGATTATATTGGGGTGAGTGGCATATTGACAATATGGTCCTGGCCTATCTTGCAGGGATTTGAAACTGGACAACATCCTTCTGGATGCAGAAGGTCACTGCAAGCTGGCTGACTTTGGGATGTGCAAGGAAGGGATTCTGAATGGTGTGACGACCACCACCTTCTGTGGGACTCCTGACTACATAGCTCCCGAGGTAAGACCTGTGTGCAAAGGTTCACCTCCTCCTGGTGCCAGGACCGAGGCAGTGGTCCAAACCCATGCACTGGGGTCATCTAGGGGTGCTGGGGGAAGGCTCTGGAAAACCAGGATGGATTCTAGGGAGGAGGGAGAAAAGGGAAGGTAAAAAGTTTGCTGATTGATGTCTGTCAAGAAGTCCTAGTGTTGGGGAGATGATGAGTGAAATGAGAGTAACAGGCTATTTCCCAAACCTGGGCAAGTTCTCATTGAACATCTCTTTCCCATCCGAGTCCAGAACCACCAGTAAATCTAGGACCAAGAGAAATTTGTTGACTTTTATTATTGCTTTCATGTCTTTAAAATCAGAATAGGGTGGGCACAGTGACTCACGTCTATAATCCCAGCACTTTGGGAGGCCAAAGCAGGCAGATCGCTTGAGCCCAGGAGTTCAAGACCAGCCTGGGCAACGTGGTGAAACTCTGTCTATACAAAAAATACAAAAATTAGCCTGGCATAGTGGTGCAAACCCGTAGTCCCAGCTACTCGGGAGGCTGAGGTGAAAGGATCAATTGAGCCCAGAAGATTGAGGCTATAGTGAGCCATAATTGCACCATTGCTCTCCAGCCTGGGTGACAGAGCAAGACCCTGTCTTAATAAAAAAAATTTTTTAAAAAGTAAAAAATAAAATCAGAATAAAGGAGCATTACTAATCACAGGAGCACTTCACTTTATCAGCTATAATTTACTGACCGTAAAACCAGGAACTGTTTGCCATTTCCCACATAGTGGCAGTTCTATGCTGTGGGTACACAGGATGGAGCAGGAAGAGGAGAGTGACTGCGCCTCATTGTATACAGATATCAGAGATATTCACTGTGGCCCACTCCAATAGGTTGCCTTTCGTGAACGTTGTTTGGGATGTTTTGCTTGGCATAAAGTGTTTGTTTGCCTTATTCCTGCCCAAACTGAGAGATACCTGGTATGATATGATTCAGGTTTAAGACATGGCCTGTCATAGACATTCAAAATGATCTTCATGGTTCTGAGACGTGTAAGATAGGAAAGAAGTACCAGTCCCCACTAACACCGCCCATGGCGGATAGGTATTAGCACATTCGGAGCTGGTTTCTTTCAGTGGGCATTGTTAGAACACCTGCTAGGCACAAAGCAATATGGGGATAAAGAAATCACTGAGACACTTGTCCTATTCTAAAGAAACTTTTGGTCTAAAGGGAGTGACAGATAAGTAAACAACTAATTAAGCAGAATAAATAGGCACATAAGGCCGGGCGCGGTGGCTCAAGCCTGTAATCCCAGCACTTTGGGAGGCCGAGACGGGCGGATCACGAGGTCAGGAGATCGAGACCATCCTGGCTAACACGGTGAAACCCCGTCTCTACTAAAAATACAAAAAAAAAACTAGCCGGGCGAGGTGGCGGGCGCCTGTAGTCCCAGCTACTCGGGAGGCTGAGGCAGGAGAATGGCGTAAACCCGGGAGGCGGAGCTTGCAGTGAGCTGAGATCCGGCCACTGCACTCCAGCCCGGGCGACAGAGTAAGACTCAGTCTCAAAAAAAAAAAAAAAAATAGGCACATAAAACAAGATGGTATCCTCAGGGATCAGGAAAGGCTTCTTGGAGCACCTGGTGGATGAATTGAGTTGTAAAGAATGAGGATTTCCTTTGACGGAAGGGGTGGGGAGGGTATTCCTGAAAACAACAGGACTGGAACGGGGGCAGGACAGGAAAGGAGGTTCAGTGTCCCTGGGCCCTGGATCCTTTGAGGGCAGGGTCTGTGTTTCTAATCTGGGTACTGCCAGGATCCGGCACACAAATTAGGCTCTTATAGAAAGGTTTGTTAAAAAATGAGAACTTATGACGTTCCAACATGAGCAAAGGCCAAGGGACAAAAACATCTTGGTCTTTTCCAGGACAGTTAGAAAGTATAGCTAGATCATAGGGTTTCCTGGTACTCATCGTAATGAATGAGATTGGGATAAAGACCCAAGGAATGTGGCTTTGATCCTGTAGGATCTGTGGACCCACTCAGGGTTCCAGTGGAGGAGGGTCCTAGTCAGATCCATCCCAGGAAGAAGGCAGGCCACAGCCATGCAGATCAGAAGTCAGGGAGTGAGGGACTGATGGTCAGGAGGCTTCACAGACCAGACAAGACAGGGGAGGCCTGAGGAACATCTCAAAGTGAAGGTGATGAGTAATAGGTGGTTTCCCTTTAGAACCTTATCTTCTAAGAGATCTGAAGAGTAGGGATTTCAGGCTCTCTGCGAGTGTATTCCCTTAGCAAGAACACTAGGAATTCAACCTTCAAGTAGCAATAAATGAAAGTGAGAGCTTTCAACAGGGAACTGCTTTTCTTGTCTTCTTCATTCATTCTTCATTGTCAGAATACTCAGTTCCAGTTCCTCTGTAAGTCGATGCCAGAGTTTAACAGTTGACAGCCCATGGTATAGTGAAGGACCCAACCCAAGACAGAACGTTCACTTTATGATGAACAAAACAGCCACTCAGCTTTCATGAAAAGCAATCCATTGACGAGACTCACAATGAACAACTCTGATCTCTGTTCACAATGAAGCACAGACACTCTTCCTTCCTGCTGTAGCCTTTGTGCCCACTATGCAGAAACATCTCTGCACTGGCAGTGACAATCCCTGGTCTTGCTGTAGGCAAATTACAGCTGATAAAGGTATTGCTGCCTTCATCGAGGGCTACTGGGAAGATTAAATGAGATTATGCCTCTAAAGCATTAGCCCAGTGCCCAGCCCACAGGGAGTGCTGGCTAAATGGTGGCTTCATTATTATCATCATTGTTGGGTTGTGTGATGGGATAGGAAACCCAATCCTGAGAATTGAGTCTTGAGTCCAGGCTTGACCACAAATGCACACGTGTGACCTTGATGAAGTCACAAAATGTTTTTGAGTCTCAGGTTTCTCATCTTTCAAAGGAGCCATAACTCCTGCCCTACCTACCTCATCAAGCTGCTTTGAGTCTAATGAGATTAGAGCATGGAAATGCTTGAGAAAGCAGAAGCTTCTATTCAAATGGGAGAGGTGATAAGGTGCTGAGCTAACCTCAAAACCAGAGACACCTTCGGAGGCATGAGCTCTGCCCCAAGGCTTCTCTTCCTACCACATGGTATGCCCCGTGGCACCCCCTCTGCTTTCTCCACTCCCCGCCCCTGCTCCCCAGGAAGTGGCCACCAGCCTTTGGTAATGGCATCATCAGGCCTAATGCCTTCTCCCTTCTCCCCAGCTCTGATGCAATTGAAGGGTTGGCTGCCACTCCAGGTGCTTTCCCGTGGCATGGAAGCCTTGCCCTTCTGCCCAGATCTATTGCCGACAGTTAATTAGGAAGCAGATAATTAGAACCAAGCCTAAAAGGAATCTTACAAAAGATGCCACCCAAAACGAGAAGGCTGTGGAAGGGGCCTGGAGCGGGGTGGCAGGGTGGCTCTGCAGTTTCCACAGCACCATCCAGTCTCAGCACACACAAGCCACCTTCTCCCCACCCCTTGAAGGCACAGAACCCAGCTGACTCCCTCCAAGAAGCTGGAGGGTGGCCACCGTAGCACCCAGTGTGCCCTGAGCCCAGGAGAGAAGGGAGCATGCCCGGTAGGTACACACAGTGGCCATGCATGCTAGCCAGTCACAAAATGTCTGTCTCCTGGATGATAGAACAGGCTGGCCACAGCAGTGGGCTCAGTAGTATGTTACAGCTCCTACCCTCTGGTACCTTTTAGTTGCACTGGGGAGACAGTTGGCCATGAAAAAATAACTAACAATGCAGCGGTATGTGGAAAGTGAGAAAGTGCCTGCAACTTGTGGGGACAGGCAGGGGTCTTAAGTTGGGCGCTGTGTCTTTTGAGGGTGAGGGAGGAGTTGGCATTGGCTTTGGAGCACAGAAGAATCACTGGCTCCTCAGGACAGTGGAGCCCATGGCTCTGACCTTACAGCTCGAGGAACACTAACCACTGGGCTTAGACCAAAGGTATTAGCTAAAAAGATTACCAGACCCAAGTAATGTAGAGTTGGCTGCATTTGCTCACATTCCTTTTCATTCCAAATTCAGAAGATTCCTAAACTGTGAGTGTTTTAACTGTGTCTAAATGTTTCTTCTATCCAAATCTGTCTAGTTAATCCTAAGCAATTTGTAATCTCTAGAAGGGTATTTAGAGTAGACCACAGAAAGTCCAGATACTTGAATTCAGCCTCCTCTTCCCTAGCCACCATGAAATCTGAGAACTAAATTGGAGCCTTGTCCCCATCCTGAGACGTTATCTGCCCAAGGTGTCCTATGGGCTGGAATGACGAGGCATGAACTTTACCTTGTTTTTCAGGGTCCTCAAAGTGTTCTCCCTTTCAGGACATGCACACCAACCTTGTTTCTCCCTCACTTTTTGAAATTCTTTATAGAATTATGGACCTGGATAGGCCACCTCATCCACCCTCCTGTTTCTGGGCAGAGCCATGCCTAATCCCACTCTAATAAGAAGAGAAAATAATTGTGGAATGGGAATATCACTTCATGATCTCTTCCTTGTAGAGGGGACAGCTCAGCATTTATTTTTCCTCTGAGCCAAACACCTCATTGACCACCTGCTACATATTTTATTTATATATGTTATATTTTAAAGGCATACTATAAAATGCAAAGCTCTCTGCAGCTGAAAGGTGATATTAAATTCCAGTCTTTTCTATTGGATTTTGTCTCCATATATATATATGATATATATGTATGAATATATATGTGTATATATATACACATCGTTGACTTGCTACATATTTATATGTGTGTGTGTATCATGTATTTATGACATATGTGTATGGAGAGCAGACCAAATAGAATAGCCAATCAGAAAAGATCCTTTTTTTTTTTTTTTTTGAGATAGGGTCTCACTCTGTTACCCAGGCTGAAGTGCAGTGCGTGATTATGACTCACTACAGCCTCAACCTCCTGGGCTCAAGTGATTTTTCCACCTCAGCCTTCTGAGTAGGTGAGACTACAGACATACCACCATGCCCAGCTAATTTTTTTTTTTTTTTTTTTAAAGAGACAGAGTCTTACCATATTGCCCAAGCTGGTCTCGAATTCCTGGACTCAAGTGATCCTCCCATCTCAGCCTCCCAAACTGCTAGGATTACAGGTGTGAGCCACTGCACCCAGCCAGAAAAGATGTCTTGTATTCGGTAGCATCATGTCATACATGCATTTAATCTAAGTGAATTTGACTCTACACATTTGGCTAGAGGAAAAAAGAGAGACAGACAGCATAGATAAGACAAGTGACTGTTGTCAAAGGCAAATGTACCAATCAAGGAGATGGTTTGATTCTGGCTATTACAATAGGGAGTTCATTAGTGAAGGTGGCCCCAAAGTAAAGGAAGGGGGCCTAGGGTTTCATAGAGGCAAAGCGGGGGATTCCTCAGTGTATCTTATGGGAATCATGATGAACAATAGAGATGGGTTTTTTCTTAGAATATGCAAGAGTATGCTGGTCCTTTATAGGTAGACCATGACAGGGTGGGGAGACTTATTCATTGCAGTTTCCTCTCCAGGAGCACAGGACTCAGGTAAATTCAGTGTTGCACCATTTAAAGAAGACCTCTGCTCACCTTTCCACTCAGGCAGTGAGCTGTGCCCTGCACTGTGTGTGAGATGGGAGACCTGACCTCGCTGCACTCTGAGTCACTTACAGCTCGCTCGTTCTCTCAGTCTGCATCGTGCTCCCCGACCCTGATTTTAGTGTCAAAATATGCAGTTTTTTAAAATGTGGCCCTCATGCCAGTCAGGAACTTTCTCTGGTGCTCATGTTCCCATTGGAAGACAGACTGTCGATACTGACTTTGGAAAGACGATAGCCGGCCCCCAACATAGTGCCTCCAAACTCAACTGTCACTGAATTTGCTGATTTAGAACTTCACATGGACTAGGACTCAACGGTAGGGAGGAGCAAGTTAAAATTGAAGTCCTTCCCACGGGCATTCGTAGCACGGGTGTCACTGGGGTGGGAGCCTTTGATGGTGCCTGACATTGCTGGTTTCCTGAACAGATCCTGCAGGAGTTGGAGTACGGCCCCTCCGTGGACTGGTGGGCCCTCGGGGTGCTGATGTACGAGATGATGGCTGGACAGCCTCCCTTTGAGGCCGACAATGAGGACGACCTATTTGAGTCCATCCTCCATGACGATGTGCTGTACCCAGTCTGGCTCAGCAAGGAGGCGGTCAGCATCTTGAAAGCTGTGAGTCCCTGCCCCTTACCCATGGCTGTGCTCTCCTGGGCTCCTCCCCCTACACACACACACACACACACACACACACACACACACACACATACACACACTCCCTTCTCCCTTTCTCTGTCCAGCTTTCTCCCTCCCACCTCTGCTCATCACCATGGAATGGGAAAGACTAAGGGCAGTTGCACTGGGAGTTCAGGCACGGTGCAGAGGGCTGCTGCCAAGAGAATGGGGCCTGAGATGACTTGCTCTTCTGGTGGGAAAAGGAGCTCATGTCTGTGCTTCCTGAGATGAGGCACTGTGTACATCTGTGTCCTCCAGCCTTTCAGAGGAAACAGAAGCAACTCAACTGTGCTGACATCACCTCTGCCACTTCCATCACTTCCTTACATGTGGCCTGTCTTCATCAGGGACCTGTGAGGGAGAACAGAGAGGAGGGGAGGGAGGGTGGGCACTGCCCAACTGTGTCCATGACAGCATCGCTGTGGCTCAAGAGCCAATCAGAGAAGATCTGGTCCACTGGAAATTCATGCAGTCCTGCTGGATGTAGACACAGAATACAGAGACTGACTCTGCCCTAGGAATCGTCCCTCACATGGGAAAACCCCTTATGCTTTCTTAGCACAGTCCTCTCTATGGTGTAACCATGCTTGTACTGTGTCAAGTAAGTGATGTTACCTGTCCCCTTTTGAAATCCGTGAAAGCTGAGGTGCAGGGAAGTTAAGCAAGAAGTCTGCCCAAGGTCACCCCTCTGAGCTAAGACAGGACGAGGGTGACAGCCCAGGGACCATGACTTCCAGAACTTGACTTCTTCCACGCATCTGAATGCCCCAAAATTCAGTCGTTTGCACATTGTAGTCACAAAATTTGCCATCTTCAAGTGTCTTCTCTACTATTAGTTGCTTTTCTTGTTCTTTTAATCAACTTCCAATATTTACCTGATTATATGTATTTTATGAAGAATTTTTTTTTTTTTTTTGAGATGGAGTCTCGCTGCGATGGCCAGGCTGCATTGCAGTGGTGCTCTCTTGCCTCACTGCAACCTCCTCCCGGGTTCTAGTGATTCTCCTGCCTCAGCCTCCTGAGTAGCTGGGATTACAGGCACCTGCCATCATGCCTGGCTAATTTTTGTATTTTTAGTAGTGACGGGGTTTTACCATGTTGGCCAGGCTGGTCTTGAACTCCTGACCTCAGGTGATCCGCCCACTTCAGCCTCCCAAAGTGCTGGCATTACAGACATGAACCACCGCGCCCAGCCTGTATTTTACAAAGAAATTTTATACCATTATCATAGGTAGAAAATCAGTATCTCTTGCCATAATGAATTAATGTAATTTTTTTTCAAGATGGATTCTTGCTCTGTGGCCCAGGCTGGAGTGCAGTGGCCTCTCAGGTTCAAGAGATTCTCCTGCCTCAGCCTCCCAAGTAGCTGGGATTACAGGCACCCACACCACGCCCAGCTAATTTTTGTATTTTTAGTAGAGATGGGGTTTCACCATGTTGGCCAGGCTAGTTCCTAACTCCTGACCTCATGATCCACCCACCTCAGCTTCCCAAAGTGCTGGGATTATAGGCGTGAGCCACCATGCCCTGCCTAATGTAAATTATTGTATACAAATTTTTGAAAGATCTAAAACCATTTTGTAGGTATCTGAGGATGCATGTACCATGTTTTAGAAAATTCCACATCAGAACATGTTACCCTTTTCTGTAGTTTTTTTTTCTCCTTCCTTTCCTTTTTCCCTTGCCTCATTCCTTCTTTCTCCTCTGCCCTTACTCTTCTCCCTCTCTCTTTCATTCATTCATTCTATGAGCTACTATCTATTGAGCGCTTCCAACATGCCAGGCATGGTGCTAGATGCCGAATAAGTATTGGTGAGCCCTGGTCTCTGCCTTGTGAAGTTTCCAATCCAATGAGATTATTTATTATTTTTAATAAATTAAAAATATATCAATATGTAGCCACAATTGGGATAAGAGAAGGAGGCAAATAGAATATGTTCATTCCTGCATTCATTTATTAAACAAATATTTACTGAGCATCTAGTAATGACTATTTTATTCATTTATTCCATAAATATTGGCAGGCATTATGCCAGGCACTGGAGATCCAAAGAACACAGTCCCTGCTAACAGACTAGTGAATAAATGAACAGACAAATGACTGTATATTGTCCTCAATGGTAACAAGTGCAAAAAGACACATGCAGCGGCTCAGGAAATGAGGAGTAACAGGCTGCATGGGGAGCTCGTGAGTCTGGAAACGCCTATCCCATGAGGGGACACTAAGGGGAGGTTTCAGTCAGGTGGCTACTGGGGGAAAGGATGTCTGTTCAGAAGGAACAGTGAGTGCGTAGGCCTTGGACTAGAAAACATCTGCCAGGGTGGACAGCCCAAAAGGAGCTCAGGGAGAGCGGGTGCGAGGAGGGTGATGGGATGGCGGTACCTGAGTATGCAGGGCTGCTGCTGCTTTTTTTTTTTTTTTTTTTTTTTGAGACTGAGTCTCACTCTATCTCCCAGGCTAGAGTACAGTGGCGCGATCTCGGCTCACTGCAACTTCCCTCTCACCAGTTCAAGAGAGTCTCCTGCCTCAGCCTCCTGAGTAGCTGGGACTACAGGCATGCACCACCATGCCTGGCTAATTTTTGTATTTTTAGTAGAGACGGGGTTTCACTGTGTCAGCCAGGATGGTCTAGATCTCCTGACCTTGTGATCCCCTGCCTCTGCCTCCCAAATGCTGGGATTACAGGTGTGAGCCACTGCGCCCGGCCTGAGTATACAGGGCTTCTGATGCCAGCATGAGAGCTTCTATTCGATTCCCAGTGCAGGGCTAGCCCTCGGAGAACCAGGCAGGGGAGTGACCTGGCTGGTACACCTAGAAGGTAGATCTGGCTGCTAGGGAGAGCATGGTTTGGAGGGTGCCTCTCCTGCCAGCCTCCAAAGTCCTCCGCCCTTGCCCCAAGCCAGTGAGAAGGCCTCAGGGGTAGTAGTCTTATTTAGGGGGACTAGTTTGTCCAACTTTCCAGATTCAATGTGTGTTCTGGGCTGGGCCTCTCACTCCGAGCTTGGTTCTTGCTACTCGTGGAAATGACTTCCGTTGCACTCTTCTGCCTTGATGTCCTCATACCCCCATTTCTCCTCGGCCCCCTGTGGCTCTTTGAAGCTTTCAGGATCCCTGCCTTGGAGCCTCCCAGCCACATTCACTGGCTCAGCCAAGCCCTTCCGTGTTAAAGCCCTCCTTGTCCTTGCCCTCTGGGACTGGGTCTCCTCTGGTGTTGGGCAGCTGCCTCTCCATCTCCTTTGCTACCCCTTCTCCTGCTGCCCTCTGAGTGCCGACGTTTTCAGAGGTTGACTCAGTAGCATGTTCTCAGTGAGGCTTTTTTTTTTTTTTTTTTTTACAAAAAACTAAAACTTGTCCCCTTCCCTATCCACCTTTATCCTGCTCAGTTGATCCCTAATAGCAGTTTCACTTTCTAACCCACTATATATATTATGTATTATGTTTATTGTCTGTTTTCTTCCACAAGATTGAGCTTCATGAGGGCAGGAACGTTTTCCAGCCTATTTCTCAGACGCATCCCAAGGACTGAGAACAGTGCCAGGCACATTGTAGGAGCTATGTAACTGGTGAAAAACAGAAACAGCTCTTAGCTCTCTGTTCTTTCCATTTTATCACAGATTGCAAAGTTAAATGCCTGCAGGAGCCCAGCAGGAGCCCTGGAAGGTGAACAGGACTGGGTGGGGCAGGGTAAATGGAGAACCCTGATGATCCCCTAGCAGCAATGAGGACTTCACCTCACCAGATCTGGCTTTCCAAGAGAAACACAAAATCCAGATTTTTATGTAAAATCTCGAAACGTTAAATGATTGTAACTAGTTCAATGAAATGATTATAACTAGTTCAACTGAGAGCCAAGGAAAACTTCGACCTAGGTGCCTCTTGGGTGACAGTCTTTGAGGGACCCCTGCTCTTCCCAGCTCCTTGCTGGTGTCACTCACCAGCCCCTGTTTGGCTCCTTCATGGATGGATTCTGATCACCGCCTCTCTTGTTCCTCAGGCCTGGGCCCCGGGTCCCCTGGGTACCCTGTGCTTTCCCCTGCACTGCACTCTCCCACCTCCCACCCTGCACTCAGGAAGGGGTATCCCCAGCCAGACCCATCTTCCAGCCTCCAGGCCTGTGTTTCCAGTTCCCTACTCACTTCCTCCCCTCGGCTGGCCAGGGGTCCCTCACATTCAGTATACACCCAAACAGCTCTGGATGGTCCCCCTCAAATCTGCTCACTCTCAAATTCCGTGGCTCAGTAAATGGCACCCTGTCTTCCTGTCTAAGCAGACCAGAAATGGGATGCTATCCCTCTCTCCCCATCACAGCTAGCCAGACATCAAGTCCATTCCCCCTGCTAACCTTTTCCATCTAAGTTACCTTTCCCCATCCTCCTCCCCACTACCCCCATCGGAGCCACCACCGCCTCTCCCTTGGTGAACTGCAGGACCTCCTAACTGGCGGGTGGGTGGCCCCTCTTGCCTCCTTCTCAAGTCTGTAGAGTGATCTCTTAAGAATGCAAATCTAGCCATTTCATGCCTCATCCCCTACTTAAAACTCATCACATTGTGATTAAAGATCTTTATCTTCCACACAGCCTCCAGGGTCCTGCATCAGGCCCCGCCTCCCCCTCAGCCACTCTCCGTCATCTGCTGGGCTCTGCTGGACTATGTCCAGCGCCTATAGAATGCAAGTATCTTTAGTGTTCCTTCTCCCTGACCACTCTCCCCCTGTGCCCTTTTTGCCTAGGTACATTCAGGTCTCAGCCTAGGTGTTGCTTCTCAGAGAATGCTTTGCCAAGTTCCTTGCCCATCACACTGTCAGAGCCTGCTGTGCTTCTCTCGGGGCATTCATCACAGTCTTCGCTAATTGATTCTCTAGCAATGACATGTTTCTTCTCAGCCTCCCTTACTCTTCATGCCCTGTGAGGGCAGGAACCATGTCTCATCACTCACCACAGCACTTGGTGCAGAATGGAGACTCGTGTGTCCAAAGGAAGGAGAGAAGGGATTTTCATCGATGAGTACAGGGCACCTGCTAGGCCAGGCATTCAGCGAGACTCTCAGTATCCAAAAGTGGCTCCCAGCCTCTTCCATTCTGACTTTCCTACAGGAAAGCACTTTAGGAAGGGCACGTCACCCAGTGGGAAGGAGCATTGCTTAGGGGGACTCGATTGTCCAACTTCTCAAATTCTGTTTTGTTCAGTTTATATATTTAGGCCTTAAAGATTTCATTATTTGCTTGCTTGTTTGATCACATGCTATTTAAAAAAATACACACACAAAGCATAAAATGGGATACAGTGAAAGGTGTCTGTCTCATCCTTGCTTCCATCTGCCCATTTCCCACACACACTCTACTCACGTTTTGAGGCTTTTACATATCCTTCTGAAATTTCTTTAGATATATACAAGCAAATACAAATATAACATTTCTTTTTTCTGTATTATACAATTGTAGGAATGCTGTACACATATCTCATTTTCCTGTCAATGGTGTATCTTGCTTTTTCCACTCAATGAGATCTTGCAACAAGCATATCTTCACCGGTTCTGCCTCTACTTATACTTTGGAGCTGCAACTCCGAATCACTGCAGAGGACTCCCTTGGGTGATTAACTTGGGGTGGACATGGCAGCTTTTGCCTCCTGATTCCTGGAGCCCTATCTCTTTCCAGGTCAGCTGAGTAGCTAAGGGAAAACCTCAGCTGCACCCGAGGCCACCAGAACACTATGCCCAGCAGAGCTGGCCACCATCCCAGGCCCCAACACCAGCCCATCACACCTCCCTGTGAGTCCCCTGCCAGCATACCAGCGGAGCCCTTTTATTTTGGAGACCTTAGAGCAGTGGCCTTTAACTAGGGGCAATTTTGTCCTGTTCCCTTAGACATTCAGTAATGTCTGGAGATATTTTTGGTGCTGCTGGCATGTAGTAGGTAGAGGCCATGGAGGCTGCTAAACTGCCTGCAATGCACAGGACAGCTCCCCCCACCCACCCTGCAAAGAAGTATCCAGTCAAAAATGTTAATAGCACGAAGGCTGAAAAACCTTGACCTACAGAGATCCAGAAGTTAGAAGTCATGCCTAACCAGTTAACCAGTTCGTAAGGGTGAGACGTTCATGAGAAGAGCATATTTTCCCCCTGAGAAGAGCGTCTGGCTCAGGGGCAGCTTCCTAAGATGCCCAAACCTCTATGTTTATCCCTGACCCTGATACTTCCCCTCCCAGAAAAGGGAGGACGGGAGGAGCTGAGGAAGTGAGGAGTCTACTACACTCTTGGCCTCAAAACACTTCATTTCCTCACACTGTCACTTGACTGCAGGGCCAGACCAGGATTTCCATGACTCTACTGTGTCTCCGAGGGCTACTGCCTATGTGAAGGTGATGCAGAACTTTAGAGAAGGCCATTTGTATCATAGAAGTATGCAGTGCACAACCTGTGCAACAGTAAGTGGCTGTGCCGCAGTCTCCCTCCCTCAGCACTGTGCCCTGAGACCCAACCTTTAGCCCCTCACTCCATCATCACGATTTACTGAGTGTACAATGGGAACCAGGCACTGAGCCAGGTTTGGGGCAGATAAGACAGATTCCTAAATCATAGAACTCACCAAAGGGAAGAGATGTTTAGACAAATTATAATTTAAATAAACCAGAAGCATGGGGTCTACGGTATCAATAGAGGAGGGAATCTAGGGAGGCTTCACAGACGAGGTAGCATTTTGAGTAGTTCCTAGAGAAGGCCTAGGGACTGGAAAGGGACTTTCAACCAGAAGGAAGAAAGAATGCAAAAGAACAGCAAGGTAGATAGACAGGGTTCAGGCTGAGGAGCTCCTGTGTGCCAAACTAAGGAGTATGGACGTCATGGTGGGAACCATCCAAGGAGTTAAAGTAGGGGTTAACTTGCTGACTTGTAGATGAGAAAGATGAGGCACACTGGTACCATTCCTGACTCACGCCTACTCTCCACCCCTTTCACTCTTTATCTGGGGCTATCCCCTCCAGTCGCATTGAACTCGAGGCCAGGTGCTTTGGTTCCGAGGGCACCAGGCAAGAAATAGTTAGAGGCTCTCTCCCTTGCTGATTAAGCCTGAAATTCTACCAAAGATGTATTCTTTTGGATTATAGTTTATTCTCTCAAGTTCCTCTGTTTAGATATTCAGCCTTCACACTACGAAATGTGACATTTTGTCTCTAACACACATACACATACATACACACACATGCTGTTATTTCGGGGAGCTATCAGAAATATTTCCACCTACTGGCACTTTTTTTCCCCAAGATTGTATTGGTATACGTGTGCTCAATTAAATTAATGTTTACTCTCAGGACTGACTCATTTAATAGGAATAACAAGTTCACCTGGGTGTGTGAGGCACACAAGACACCACCCAGAAAATATAAAACACATCTATGTGATTTTTACCTACAAGCATCGAAAAGGAATAAGCCTTTTTCTTGTTTTTTATCTTTTGACCTTCATGAGCATTTTGTGTAGAGATTGCAAATTCAAACATAAAAACAGTGGAGAGGGGCTGGGTCCAGGAATAGGAAAGGAGCAGGAGGAGGTATTAATACCTTTGATCATTTACCTGGTCCTTATTCCTTACCTCAAAAAGGACTGTTGACCTCTCCGTGTAAATGAGTTTATTAGACTGCAGTCTCCCTGATGAGAAGACCTGAGAATCTGAGGGGGATCAGAGAGTAAGAGCCAGAGTTCCTAATCCCAGCTTGGCCCCTTGCTAGCTGGGTGACTCTGGCCAAATTAGCTGACCTCTGTGTGCTTCTAGTGCCTCATTTATAATATAGAGACAATGATAGTACCTCGTAGGGTGAAATGAGTTGATACATGTACTAGGTCTAGAATGGTGACTGGGACATAGTCAACTCTATGTAAGAGTTAAAAAAAATCCCCAACAGATGTGGCCCCTGAAATTGCAAAGAACAGACTCGGGAGGTGATGCTGAAGATGCTGCCTTGGCTGACCTCCATCTGTCCCTCATAGCCTGTGCTGGCCAGGCCTCTGTCACTAATTCCGACTCTGTCCTCATCCCCACAGTTCATGACAAAGAATCCCCACAAGCGCCTGGGCTGCGTGGCATCGCAGAACGGCGAGGACGCCATCAAGCAGCACCCATTCTTCAAAGAGATTGACTGGGTGCTCCTGGAGCAGAAGAAGATCAAGCCACCCTTCAAACCACGCATTGTAAGTTGTTCCCCGTGCATGCTCGGCACCGTGGGTCGGGCCCAGGTACTTGCAGGGCAGGCTGCGCGCACCCAGGAAGAGTGGTCAGGGGATGTGTATTACAGCAAAAATGACAAAGGCCGGAGGTGGCTGAGGCTTTCCCTAAGACAGTGTCTTTAGGCCTCACGTGTGTGCTGTTGAAAACATGTAACCTACTGCAGCAGCACCCAAGATGATGATTTACGTGGGCCACAGAACACCTTCTGTGTTAATATTCAATTTATTTATTTAGATTGAAAATGACTAATGATACTAGTTTTCCACGTATGGCAGAGACATAAGGTTTCTTTATGAAGAACTGGGTTTGTTTTCTAAATGGGTCAGTTTAAAGGCAAATATTAATTAAATATTAGCCGTGGTCATTCTGTGGAACTAGCACAGAGCGCGAAGCTGGGATTCACTGACTGGCAGTGGGAAGGATGGTCCTGCGGGGAGCTTCTGGGAGGCCCACTGTGTCAAAGGCATTTCTGTGAGGTACCCCCTCCCTTCTCAGCCGCACTTTCCCTTCTACCTTCCAGATCCTCAGGCCTGCTGTGATGCCAGTTGGAGGGGGCATGTAACACAGGGCAGTTGAAGCTCAGAGCTTTCAGTCTGGGCTTGATTCACAGAATAAAGACCATGTCCTGGCAGTGGTCTTCTGCTGGAATGGGACGAGGGTCATGTTGCAGTCCTTAAACTTATATAGTGTATGTGTCTTAATTCTGTTGTGTTGTAGCCCATTGAAGCAATCAGTCATTCAGACTGAAAATTGAGGTAGCCGGCTGGCAGGCTTGCTGGGAGGTGAAGGGGATGTGCAGTGTAAGAGTTTACTAGGCAGGGGCCCCAGTGCTGTGGGGCTGTGGAACTGGGGTCCCAGGCAGAGAACACTTGCCATCAGGCAGTCAGCCCTCGATCACCTGGCATACTGTCAGATGAGCCTCTGCTCCCCTTCTCCAAGTACAGAAAAGACCTTCCTGTGCCTTGTGAACCATCAGAGAGGAATTCCATTCTATTCAAGGAGATTTTCTGGGGAGCCGTTACTGACAATGTTGTGATTCTTAGAAATGTTCCACGGTGGGAGTGGGGGTGGGGGATAGCGTCCACCCAGTGGACGGGTGTGGTCCAGGCCTCAGCCAGACTCGAGCACATGGGGTTGAACGTCCCCGGATGCTTGGTCCCGTCACCGCTCCTCATTTGCTTCCTCCTTTGGTTTTCATGTTTTCGCTGGATAGCACAAGCTTGGAACAGCCCAGATTTAGGATCACCTTCTTTCTTTGTAAATATCACTTCCTCTTCAGCGCATCTCCACCACAGCTCCAGGCCCACTATTCCAAGCCAGGAGGGCTTAGAGTCTAAACTCCCTGGGCCAACTGTCCCCTGCTGCCACAGGGCTCCCTGCACATGCCACAGCCTGCCCGATGGCTGGGGGCTGAGGACCTCTGCAAGTCACCTTTAAGGACAGGATTAACTGTGCCCCTGGCAAAATAGGGGAAGTAGGACCCCAGAGGCCTCAAAAAGGAGGAGGAGAAATTAAAGTCTCAGATGGTAGGGTGAATTTTAATTTCTCATTAATCTAAGTTAATCAACCCAAAGAAGAATGAGAAGTAGAGCTAAGAATCCAGGCCCAACTAACAGAAACACAGGATGAGACTGAAGCTGAGGGGATTATCAGTGCAGGGCTATAAGATGGCTTAAACTTGAGTCTCCAGGTCTCAGCAAAACCACATTAAACCAGGCTTACGGAGCACCAGGCTCCAGCTGTACTGGCAGAGATGCAGGAGCAGCCCCTTCCTGCTTGGGGAAGAGTGGGGAGGACCAGTGGAGCCCCAGGGGGAATCGACAGCAAGGGGTGTGAGGATAGAGGGTCTGGGGTGTGGCAGAGGAAGCCAGGGGGTTTTTGTTGAGAGGCCACGGGGTGGGAAGGAAGTAGGGAAGAACCTTAATCATAAAAGACACAAAGAAAGTTTTAGAGTGTGGATTCATGAAGAATCATCTCTCCCTGAGGTATAGCAGATTCCAGAACACTGCCAAAGCCCTTTCCAAAGCCCTGGCAGGCACAGGAATTCCTCACTGGGGCTCGCAACTTTCAGTTTGAGACTTTGAGCCAATGACAGTGCAGGCCTTCTGAGAGGCCTCCGTCTTTGAGCAGCATGTGGCAGGAGGGTATGAAGAACAGGGGTGAGGTGAACAGGTGCAGGTCTGAGGGATGGGGAAAAACCCAGATAGAGAGGAGAGAGGAAGAGAGGGAAGGACAAACCAGGAGGGAGGCAGGCACATGACTTGCTCCACTAACATGCAGGCGTTGCCTTGCCTCAGACAGGCAGGGAGCCCCTTAAAGCTCTCCCTGGCCAGAAGTGAAGGTGCTCCTGTGGGCAGGGGTATGAGGGGGCCTGGGAGCCAGCAGGAGGAAATACATCCCTGGGTCAGGGGTCAGGCAGGAGTCCACCTCTGCCTGGACGTCTAGAGCACAAGGGACCTGTGCTTTCTGTCCTTGGGCCTCTTGAGAGTTCCCTGCTGGGAGTAAAGAGCAAGAAAGACCCTGTTTGTTTTCTTTCGCCTGGAGGGTCAAGGAAGCCTTCAGGGTCCTTATCACCCCATGAGAGGCTGGCAAAGAGAAAGGATGGGGCTGTCCAGGAGCTCCCACCAATTTCAAAACTGCCTCAGTCTTCCTAAAGACTGACTTCTTCATTGTCTTGAAGGGATCTCCTGTGCGTGTTCCCACTCTCCCTGCCTCCCCAGACCTTCAGAGTTCACCTCAATGCTCAGTGCTGTGGAGAGGGGCGGGGTCAGGGGAGAGGGTATTGATTAGGTAAGTTTGAAT
This sequence comes from Trachypithecus francoisi, assembly GCF_009764315.1. Taxonomy (NCBI): domain Eukaryota; kingdom Metazoa; phylum Chordata; class Mammalia; order Primates; family Cercopithecidae; genus Trachypithecus; species Trachypithecus francoisi. Next base: position 61,588,337 of record NW_022681462.1, on the reverse strand, counting down.
TCAGTTGGGAGGAGAGAATTAGAACATCTGGAAAAAGGAAGGCTGAAACGGAAAGTTGACGTTGTTTAAGAGGTGTTTCTGGCCACACTTGGAGCTGAGTAATGTTGATCCTTAGAGAGTTCTCAGCTGCAGGTCTTTAAAGACTTCTTCAAGTTATTTAAATGTCTGACATTTACCTTGGCGCTAGAGATTTCTCTCAGGAGAAATACCAAAATTGAGGAAAAAAATAAAAAAGAGCAGTCCACATCTAGTTAGCAGGTTGGAAAAGTGACCCAAATCTGTCCCTACCTAAGTCGAAAGCTCTTTTCTGAAAAATGTCAATGGCACCAGCCCGACTCATCTGTGGGCTTGTGTAGAAAGAGCAGAAATACATTTTAAATAAGATGAAAGCCCAAGGAGTAAAGCCCATGGCAGTGATGCACATACTGCGTTTCTCATCTCAGAAAGCCTCAAAAGACTAACGGGAAAACTCACTTGAGGTTTTCATGCACCATCGCACCCCTGTAACCAGTTCGGGGCTGACCCCGGGGATGTGGGTGCCTGCCTAGCTCAGGTACCAGCAGTGAGGTCAGGTGTGTGCTGCATGAGCAGAGTCAACCTTACCATAGGCAAAACAGATGGCCGCCCACAGAGGCCACTGAGAGACACGGGGAAGCTGAGGTGCACCCCACAGAGGCCACTGAGAGACACGGGGAAGCTGAGGTGCACCCCACAGAGGCCACTGAGAGACACGGGGAAGCTGAGGTGCACCCCACAGAGGTTGTCCTTCTATTCAGGGGGCAGATTGCCATCACAAGACAGGATTTCCTTGGACTTAAGGCATCAAATAACTTGAGGACATGTGAGATGCCTTCCTAGAGGAACTGGGAAAGAAAGGGCTTTGACAGGGAAGAGGGAAAACTGGTTTAGATCCCAACATTGGGAAAAAGCCTCCAAGTCACCGGATCACAAGCAGCCAGGGACAGTGTGCAGTTGTTGGTCCTGGCTCTTTGACAGACTCCAAGTCAAAGGCAAGACACTGTGAGAAGGGAAAGGATCAAGTCCGTCAGCAAACACCGTCAGTCTTGCAATTTGGTGGTGGCCTCAAGGAGACATTGGGCATGTGTTTAAGCAAGCAAGGAAAGCAGCTGCACCAGTGCCCTAATCTGGCAAAACTGAATACGTCCAGGGGGATTCATTCAAGTGCCTGGAGCCCCTGAGGGAGCTCCAGGCTTCCTCTGTCTTGGGTTACCTCCAGTTGCTTCCAAGCCACGCCCTTTTGGCATCATACCAGAATGCTACCAGTCTCCAGAAACCTGAATTAATCCACTCCTCAGCTGGCCATACTGAATCTGGGTGACCTGGGGGGTGCCCTGCCTGTCTGATACAGGGAGGATCTGGTTTTGTCAGGTGGTTGGTGCTGGAGGTGAGGCTGGGAGAGGTCATGTCACTTACAAAGAGCCAGGATGCAGTGGCATATTTTTCCAGAGCTCCTGACCCTCTCCACTCTCACTACAAGGACAGAGCCCCTTCGTGGAAGAACCTGCCAGGCACAACAAGGCTGTACTCTGCCCAGGCTGGCTCGCTAGAGGCTGAGGGCCCCTGGGTCACCACCACAGAGGCCGAGGATGCAACAGCACAACAGCTTTCAGGCCTGACTTCCATTCCTGCACAGGAAGCCTCACCCCTCTGAAGCCATCACCAAGGAGATTGTCCAGATTCATAGCTGGAATTTGGCCTCTGGTCAGGTTCCATCACATACCTCAATTGGCTTCTATTCCCCCCAGGCTTTTGCCTTCTTGAGATGTCTGCTAAGCTGAGATTTCTGCTCCCCTGGCTCCTAAGCCTCCCTTGTCTAACCCCTGCCCTGACTCACCAGCTGTCACTAGTCCAACTGGGTTTCCTGATTACAGGCCAACATCCCTTTGTACTAACCCCCACCCAGTGCAGTTTTCAGTGGCCTCTGCTTCAGCGTGGAGACTTTCCTGTCTTTCGTTCTCTCAGCTCTCTTACGTATTCTCCCTCCTCCACTTTCCCTTTTGTATTCCTGTTGTTCACCCTCTGTCCACCCACGTAATGAACTGAGTTTGTGCAAGCGATGTGCCATCAACACCAAACCAAAGACTTTGCACCATCACGTACTCAAATCAATTTTCCGGGGTGGCTTGCTGCAGAGCAAGGACACACAGTGGGGGGCTGTTTGGTGGCAAATACCCCAGCACTGAAGAGTCGGGGAGACAGGAAAGCCAGCAAGGCTGGAGTCAAAGCCTTTGATGCTGGAGAAAATCTCCAACCCTAGAATTCATTGTTCTATCCCATTGGGGATTTCATCCCAAGATAATGGCATGGTCTAATTGCCAATGAAAGTTGCACATTTCGCTTTTGTGTTATTGGTGGGCTTGCCTTCTTTGGGGACTGTAGGGGCAGAGCGATGTGTTTGGTGTGGTTGAAGGGCACCATCTGACCTTGCAGATCCTGGGGACGTTCTGCTCACTCCTGGCTTCTCTGCTATGTACGCATTCCTTCCCCTCAAAAGCGTTCAGCCCTGAGACTCTGGCTCCCAGGGCTTCAGCACTGGAATGGGGGGAAGCCAGCTTAGGAGGGAGAGATTTGCCTCCCCCAGAAACCTAGTTGTCCTCAGTGAAAGCCAGAGGCAATGAGGGAAATGCTGGCCAAGTAAACTTCTCTTTGTGTACATGTTCTCTCTTTTCAAGTTTGCTTCAGTGTGAATGTCCCTCTTTAAGGTAAGGCCTCCAGAGTGGGGAGTCTCTCCAGGTAGGTGAGCCCTCAGGCCCGGTGACATAGAGGCCCCTCTCAACTTCATGATCCGTTTCCATCCAGCCATCCGCGCTGCATGGCGGGACCCCCGAGGGAGGCCTCTCCTGCATGCTCCTGCATGACTGGGCTGTGCTGAGAGAAAATCTGGGAAGTGGGCTCGAGACCCGCACACTTCACCAACTTAGTGACCTGAGGAGGAGCCCTGTTGAACAGGCAGCCCCTTCCCCTAAAGCCAGCCCACCTGCCTAGGGACCACCAGATAGCGTGGGTTGTGATGATGGAGGCCAGTTATGACACCATCCTCATCCCCTGTCCTGGCAGAGCTGGGGCAGGAGCAAGGCTGCGTTCTGCAGCCCCTCCTGAGGACATCCCCCTGGACCGTGTCCACCACATCCAAGCGGCTTACCATCCAAGAGGCTACAAGAGCCCTTACCATCCTAGAGCCCGTACCATCCAAGAGGCTACAAGATCCCTCCAAGAACCAGGGCTCTGATCCAGGGCTGGAGGGCATGGGAAAAGTCCAGAAACCTGTTTTTGGTGGTTGGCCCAGCAGGTGGCATGGTACAGTGGACAGGATACTGGCTTTGACTTCTGAGAGACTTGGGTTGGAATAAAATTGCTATCACAGGAAAGCCATGTGACACTCAGAATTCACCTCACCCCTGGACCTCTGGCTTCCTTGAGCCTCCTTATCTGTAAAATTGGGTTACTATGAGAATTCTTCCCTCATGGAATTATAAACAGGAATAGCTGGGTACTGTGGTTCCTACCTATAATTCCAGCACTTTGGGAGGCCAAGGCAGGCAGATCACTTGCACTCAGGAGTTCGAGACCAGCCTGGACAACATGGCAAAACCCTGTCTCTACAAAAATGCAGAAAGTAGCCAGGCGTGGTGGCATGCACTTGTAGTCCCAGCTACTTGGGAGGCTGGGGTGGGAGGATTGTTTGAACCCAGGAGGTTGAGGCTATAGTGAGCCATGTTCATGCCACTGCACTCCAGCCTGGGTGACAAAGTGAGATTCTGTCTTGAAAAGAATTATAAACAGGAATAGATAATAAGTCTAAGCTACTTTGTGCACTGTAGATTCCCAATGAATTTTAATTCCTCTCTCTCCATTCACCACCCCTACCCTGGCCTTTTAAAGGCCCTCTTCTTCTCATCCCCAAACTCCAAGAATCAAGAGTTAAGAATTGCAGGAGGTTGGTGTGATGTTTGGAGGCTGGGTTTTGGAATCAGATGCAACCAGGTTCTAATTTGGGCTATGGGATATTGGGAAAGTCACCACTTCTGTCTGAGCCTCAGTCTGCTGATCATAGCATGGGGGTTATAAATATCTACCACCCAGGGTTGCTGTGAAGAGTCAACAAACCTAATTACATGAAATGAGTAGCACAGTGCCCGATACAGGTGAACACTTGGATGGTGTTGATGCTGATGGTGAGGAGGACAACAGGAGACTGAGGCCAAGGGAGGCTGGACTGCATAACACTCCTGTCCCAAAGGGGCTGAGGAGCCAGGAGTTCAGATGAGGGGATGGTACCATCCAGCAAGGCACCAGCCATTACAGGGCAGAAAGCATCTGAAGACAGGGAAGGAGCACAGTTCAGAATGCTGAGGCACCCGTGGTGGCATCATTCCAGCACAGCCACTGGTACGAGCTTAGTGCCAAGAGGAGGGAGGTACTGTGCGAGGGAGGTACTAACTCACCCCAGGTGCCAGCATTCCCAGCCCTTTTTGCCTCTTGGCACTTGGGATGGCACTCCAAGTTCCCCCACATTTTCAGCACCCCCTACACCCTGCCAGTCCCCTGCTTTTACTCTGTGACCATGCTTACCAGCCTTGACGTTCCCTGCCTTCATTCTCAGTAGTGTTTTTGCTGGGCACAGCTGTGCGGCTCTCAGCACCCCAGCCTTGAAGTGATAGCGGTCACCAGTGAGACCCTGTTCCAGCACAGCAAGCTCCCAAATATTTCTAAGCTAAACAGCCTCAGTGGAGCATCTTTGACTCCACACAAGTGATTTCGCCATTTTAGAATTCTGATTGCAGGAATTTTGCCATTTGAGAATTCTGATTGCAGGAACAATGATTTTGCCTTTTGAGAATTCTGATTGCAGGAACGTTCCTGTGGCCTGGGGTTGGGAGGGCCAACGAACACATCATTTTCATCCCCTACCGCCACCCCAGGGAAGAGTTTGAGGCCTGGCCTTGGCTGGGCACTTTCATAAGCTCCTAGGCTTTTCTTTATGTCTTAATGGCTGTTACTTTGGTATATGCCTTCCTGGGTTCATCAAACTAGCGTTTCTTGAACTTAATCTCCTCCCTGCCCCACCAGCACTTGAAGTAACACACAGGCAACTCACTGGGGAGCAGGGGAGGGCTTCCTAGGCCATGCCTGATCAAGCCAGAGGACAGCAGGAGGAATCAGGGAATGTTTCCTAGAGGAGCTGGAACTTGACAGAAAGCTGCGAGGGGTCAGGAAGAAAGAACTACCTAGGAAAAGGCGTAAAAGGAGAAAGGGGAAGGCAGGATTCAGATCAGTTACATTCAACAAGGATTTGTTGAACATGTCCTTTGTGCCCTCTGTGAAGCCCTGAAGCCCTAGAGGGAGAAGCTTGACAAAGACAAGGAAAGAATCTTCTGCCACCACCCTAACATTGCCACCTTGAAAAGCCTCGATGGCAGAATACATGGTAATGCAAAATACTTAAGGGATAATAGGCACTAGGGTAAAATCCGGCACCTGACCCTAACAGGATGCTCATTTGGGAGAGGGATTTGGAGCTTTGCCTTTCAGGGTTAGAGGACAGGGAGAAGGGGGCCTCCCCAAACAGGCTGGGAGCCAGGGTTTCTGTGGGTCCTGAGAGCCTATGTCAGCCCACTTCCGGTCTTGGGTCTTGCAGAAGATCCTCCCCGAGTGGGGCTGCATTGCTGGATAAGTAATGCCCTCCTGCCCATCTCTGGGGAGAGGACTAAAGGATGGTCTGGCTGCCAGGAGGGACAGGGGTCAGAGCCTGGTTTGTGTGTATTGAAGTGAAGGCAGACAGAGCCTCAACCCTTCCTCACAGAGGGGCTCAGCCCTCCAGCCAGCATCTGTTCCCGGAAGAGTACAGGCACCAAGGGGCACTTTGCAAGCTGACGGGGTTGGCGGGGGCGGGAGTGGTTCTGCCTGCATCAAGTGGAGGACCTTTGATCTCTGGAGGCATATATGTCATGGAAAAAAGACACTCTGGGGAATCCAGTTTTGCACTTGGAGGATCAGTGCCCTCTTTACTTGCCATTGTTTGTGCTGGGGAGAGGGATGGTAACAGAATTAGGTTTGGCCGAAACTTAACATCCCATTGTTATTCTGGAATTCTGGGATTTGACTAATACACAGCAGGTTTGTGAAGGTTCGTTAAGTTTCCACATCAACCTCAGTCTCCTCAATGTGAGAAGGCCTGGCCACATAGTGGCAGCCCCCTGCCCTCCATGTTCCTCTGGCTACTCCTTTCTGGACCTACTCCACCTCAACAGCAGCTTTCTTGGAGCACAGAGCTTAGATGTCAATGGAGTATTTCAGGTGTGAGAGCCTAGCTAGGTGTGGAAGAGGGTGGCGAATGGCTAGGCCAGGGAAATATGAAATATATTTGCCTTAAGTAAGGAGATGGAAAGATAAGCCCTCCAGAGTAGGGCTTATCAACTGAGATGACTTAGAAAATAAACCAGACCCTGACCTAGGACTTTAGCCGCACTCCTTCCCCCCCAGCGCAGCAGCTGACATCTCAGCTAGTGTTGGCAGTAACAGGATTTGCAATCTTCCTGGGAGGCATGGCAGACTCGGACTATAGGGACCTGGGGTGTGGATGTTCAACCAAATAATTGAGAAGACAGTCACCCCAAAATGTGGCACTTCAGAATGCAGCACCCACCTTGTATCACAGGCAGTGAGCTAAGGGGAAGTGCTGGACAGAACGGGGTGCTGGTCTCCACTGTTACTATCTGTGAGACCCCGAGAAATTCACTGACTCTCTCTGCTCATTTCCTGTAAAATGAGGGACTTAAGCAATCCCTAAGATTTCTTCCAGCCCCAGCCACGTGAGAGCAGGGAGTTGCAGGGTTTTTTAATCAACCGTATTGCAATAAAATTTACGTAGAATAAATGCACCCATTTCAAATCCACATTCTGATGCATTTGAAAAATGTATATATCCGTGTGACCACCAGCACAATAAGTATATAGAACACCTCCATCCTCCCAAGAAGTTTCCTGCCCATAGCCCCAGGCAACCCTGGTCTGCTTTCTGTCACTGGAGATTAGATTCGTCTTTTCTAGAGTTTCTTATAAATGGAGCCACATAGCATGTACTTTTTTTGTGTCTGCCTTCTTTCACTCGGCATCATGTTTTTGAGATTTGGGACTTATAATTTTAACTTTAGTATGGAAATTTCCAAACATATGTAAAAGTAGAGCGAATCATTGAAGGCATCCCCATGTGTTCATCACACAGCGCCAACAATTAGCAATGCACGGTAATTAGCAATTAGCAATCAAGGGAGACAGTTCTATCTGTTTTGTTCACAGATGCATCCGCAGCAATGAGAACAATTCCTGGCACATAGTAGGTATTCAATCTGTATTTGTGGAATGAACAAATGAATTCCCCAGATCTACAGTCTTTTTTTCAGCTCCATCTCAAAATTCTCTTCTCACCTTTTATGGCTCAAGATCAGTTCCAGTGTATGCCCAGGGATTTGGGGTCATAAGATCCTGCTTTAGGAAACCTGAAATTATTGTTGAATGGTGAGAGAAGGTGGGTGACCTCATCTTGACTTGAGAGGCACATATTAGAATGTTTACAGTTCCCATTTCACAGGCAGTGCAATAATAAGTCCTGGGCCAAGAGAACTGATCTCTATCTAGAACATTTTCCTAAATAAGTTGGGGAGAGATTGGTAAGTGGAGGAACTGGGTCTTTGCCAGGGCCAGATTGGAAAGTTTCTTCTTTGGATACCAAAAATATCCCTGGAATGGTAAACCCAACAGCTGTCAGCAATAACACGGCTTTGAAAAGTAGACAATAAATGAAAAAAGGCCCCCAGTTAGAAGCAGAATGAGTCCAAGTTGCCACTGTTTTCTTACCCACTTCCAGCTGGAGACACAGGCTCCTGCTGCATCGCCAGGCTCGGGTCCTGCCACTGCACATCCTGCTGCGGGGGGCCAGCTCACTGCAGGGCCTGGCTCAGCAAGCTCAGGCCCCAGGCAAGCCAGGGCAGGCAGGGTACTGTCTCCTCCTAAGGCTCTTTATTCCTGGATAGCCACACAGCATTTTCTACATCATGTTCTGTCCCAGGCATCTCCTGGGGTGCCCCTAATGTCTATGAAACAACCCCAAAAGACTTGGTGGGGATGGTGGCCTCTTGCACTGTGAGGGGTACATGGCAGAATGCAGTTGTTTGTTTGATCTTAACACAGCAACACTGCTATTGACAGAAACCATTGAACTGGCAGCTTGTGCTGGGCACAGTGCTGCGTGTCTTTGTGCAGATGGCTGCATCGATGCCTCCCGGCAGTTCATCACAGAAGGCAAGATAGCACATGCCAGGGGCACAGCCTTGGGGTCAGAACAAGCTGATTCCAAGTCCTAACCCCGCCTCTTGCCCAGCCTGCACCTTAGACAAGACGTCTAATGCCTCGGAGCCCATTTCCCCATCTTTACAATGGAGATGTGATCACAGCACTCTCCTCCCTGTGGAGTGGGTGTGAGGTTACAAGAGCCGGGCATGGAAGGCATCAAAGCACTGGCAAAGTCTCCATCTGCAAGCTTTGTTATGTTTTCCTCCTAAAGAAGCTAAGGCTGTCCCAGGCACTGAGCTGGCGCTAGAAATACAAGGCAGATGCCCTTGTGGAGCTCCAGTCCAGTGGAAAGAACACTTCAGACTGAGTCATCATTTAGCCCCAGTTATGAGGAGTACCAAGAAAGAGAACCCTGGCACAAGGGTCAAGGTGTATATAGGGGGGGACTAGCCTGGTTTGGGGATCATTCCCCCAGGAAGAGGCATTTCCTTTCCCATACAGCAGCACCAGACACATCCCTTGAGTGGCCTCAGGAATGGTTTCAGAGCTCACGTGCAGCATCCTCTCAGTTTGGCTCTTGGAGGGCTGGTGGGCTCAAAGGTGGAGAGAACGGCTGTGGCTCTCCGCCGTCCTCTAGAGACTCTGCAGGGTTCCTTCCATTAGCTGGGAGCCTGCAAAGCCAGGCTGAGCTGGGCCCTGCTAGTGTCAGAAGCCCCAGGCCCTCTTTGCCCCCAGGCACTGCCAGCCTCTTGGGGGAGCCAAGACTCCTGGGGCACTTAGCAACATACCCAGGCCATTTCTAAATCCCAGACTGGATGTCATCTGGGGCCAGTGTGCACTGGATGGACGATGGGGACTCATCCATAACCAGGTGGCCCCATCCATAACCAGGCTGGAATGTATGCTTTATATTTTTGTTACCAAATTTCAGAATCAACGTGTCACAGCCAAAGGAGTGCATAGGTGTGGGCCTGGGCGGGCCTGGATGGGCCTGGGAGGGTTTGAGGAGCAGGAATAAGCACCACCCCTCAGAACTGCCCAGAAATGCTTCCTTCACTAACAAGAATGGAGACATAATGTGTTTGGAGCTAATGCTTTGAGACTATTGGCTTCACCTGCACATAGAAGACACCTCTGGAAAGAGGCTTAGATACACAGTCTACATCCGGGGGAGTGTTCTCAGCCATTTTTACATGAGACAGCCTTCCCGGAGACTGGAGAGGGGAAATAGTTGAATTCCATTAAATAGCGGACCTGATAGAATTCAGTTGTGGTTGATTGTTCAGAATGCCTGGCAGTCTGAGAGAATTTGGTCCATTTAGCAAATAGATGTGTGTGTCTGACTGCCTCCAAAGGAGTGAAGCAACTTTCCCTCAGAAGTGGTTTAGCGAGGAAGCCAACCAGATTTTGGGGAAGGGGCCTGTGAGGCCCAGCCTGAGGCTTGGGCAACTTGTCCCTACGGCTATAGGGGCCACCGAGCTGCCAAGACCCTTTCCGTTGGGCTGGGGAATGGTGGGCCAAGTGGCTTCCCATTTTAACTGCCATTTGTGCCCTTGTGCTTAAAAAGCAAGTGGGTCTTCAGTTTCTTCTCCCTTAAAAGGTGGAAGCAGTGATCTTTTCAACGATGTAAAGGTCACAAACTGGAGGATTGTGAGACCCATTCAGCCAGGAGATAACTTTTAAAAATCGAATTAGTAGGCCACATTTAAAAAGGGATGTAAGTGAAAATGTCGACTGGGGCATTTAGTGGCAACTCCAAAGACCTGGGATCCCTGGGTCTGTGTCCCCGACAGGCGGCAACAGCTGGTGAGGCATGCAGCCCTCAGCTTGCTGGGCTCCTCAGTTCCCGGGGCGCCCAGGCTCCCCCATGCCACTGGACTTTGTGCACACACAACACAACACACACAGACATCCAAAGACACACACGTGTCCCACTCATTAGAAAGAAAAGGAGATATGATGCTTTTTAATGTTTTTGAGATAAGATCTGGCACTGTCAAACCCAGGCTGGAGTGCAGTGATACGATCTTGGCTGGCTTGCAACCTCTACCTCCTGGACTCAAGCCAACCTCACACCTCTGCCTCCTGAATAACTGGGATTACAGGCACATGCCACCATGTCTGGCTGATTTTTGTATTTTTTTGTAAAGAAGGTTCTCACTATGTGGCCCAGGCTGGTCTCAAATTCCTGGGCTCAAGCTATCTACCTACCTGGTCCACCAGAAGTGCTGGGATTATAGGCATGAACCACCACGCCCAGCCAAGAGATGGTGTTACAGCCTGCAATTTTAGCCAGCAATGCTAAAATTTGCTTCCTTCCTTGTTTTTCTAAATTCCTTCCTTGTTTTTCTCATCTTATTCCAGAAAGTTTAAAGATGGCCCACCAGTATATATAAAGATTACTATGAGTGTAGTGTCAATGGAAAGGAAGAAAGAGAAAACAGCACAGGAAGGCAAAAAGGAATCAGGAATGTTCTTTTGGGTGGGTCACATAGTTGGCTCTTTGCCTCCAGTGAAAACTAATTGGTTCTAGATTTCATGTGCATGGGAGAAAAATGCACACAGGTGGCCCAGGTGAAACAATGATTATTCCGTGAACTAAGACCAAATAGAAAGTTCTCTCCAGGATCATCCCAAAGACAATTCTGTTTGTTCTAACCATACAGTTGTGATCTGTAGATATATTGAGGAAGGAACAATGCCAATAATTTACGCGATGCCATCTACTGTTCTTGCCCTTGATTGTATTCTTTCATTTAATCCTTATAACAAATGTGTGGGGAGGACTACTAATGTCCCCATTTTATGGATGAGAAAATGGCGGCACAGAGATTACATAATTGACCCAAGGCCACAAAGTTAGTACCTGGAGAGGCAGGCATAGAATTCAGATAGTTGGGTTGCAGAGCATGAAGGCTAAGCCACTAAGCTACCTCCTCTCACAGATCGGCATTTAAAGAAACCGGTCTGATTCCACGAGAGTTCTCAGATGTCCCGATTTTATAAAGACCAATATAAAATAGACCAAGAAGTCATGAAGCTGAGAAGGAATGCCAGTATATAGCATGAACTCACTATGTGTTGGAGGAGGCCAAATCTAGAATGGTCTTAGGCTCCTAAGCAGGCCTTTGGACGACAACAACAAAAAAGGCCTTTTGAAATTGTTAAAAGAAGAAAGAAAGAGACCCACAGCCTTTTTATGGAGGGACTCCACCAGGCTGCCCGTCAGAATCACTTGTGGAGCTTTAAAAACTCACTGTCTGGAGATTCCAATTCGTCAGGTCTAGGACCATGCCCGGGTGTCTAAATAGCTGTGTTTGGTTTTCATGCGCAGCCAAGATTGAGAACCACTGTGTTAAAAAATGGCAAAAGGCAGACCTGTTATTTTACCTCCAACTTTTCCCCAAAGAGAAATAGCTCCAAAGTACAAAGGTAAGGGTGCAAACCACAAAGGGAAAACTGAAACCCAAGACAGGCAAATTACATTTAATAAAGCTCCCCTGGGGAGCCCTATTATTCCATGCCCAGACCAGATCCCAAAGCAATCAAACAGAATCCCTAAAGTGGGACGAGCATCTCAGTGGGTTGAAGCTCCCCCGTGTGACTCCAGTGTAGGTCCAGGTGAATTACATTCCAGGTTACAGAAGAATCTGCTCTGCCTACTGGTTGGTAAATTGGAAATGATGGGATAGAGTAGTGATACCAAGTGATAGGAGAAAAGCAAACAGTCTCCCAGTATTCAGAAACTGGGAAAATGTGGACTTAGGACACTTTGAAATTGATATTATTAAAGCAAGTTTCTCGAAATTCTTAATGAGAAGATAGTTTGTGGACATTTAGGGAGCAGTAATAACCACTTGAAGCAATTAACTTCATTTCCAGCAGAGAAATGCTCAGCCATTTGTATCTTTATTCCAGCAAAGCAACTGAGCAAAATGAAAACAGTGACCATGGCTGGTTGCTTCTCAATCAATTTCACAACCACACTCCAAAGAGTGCTGGTGGGACTTGATGTCACCTTTGTAAGAGGGCTATTTCAGGGGCCAGGTCAAATGGCTCTGGTCCTGATCCTGTGCTAAATAATATTTGCATAAGTGTCCCAATAGATTGGAAGCATGCCAATCAAATTTTAGGATGACATAAAGCTGGAGGATATAGCAGATAAGATGAATGATAGACTTAAAATGGCATTTGCATTGTATTTTAAGGTTTATCTGGACTTTACCTATAACCCTCAGAAAGTTAGGTATGTCTGTTATCTCTACTTCCTAGCTAAATACACTGAGATTCAGAGAGGTAAATTGCAGAATCATGGTGATCTTGACAGGCTAGAAATATGTCCCAAAATAAGAAGAAATCAAGATTAAGTGTAAAGGATTACGTCTGGACTTTAAAAACCAATTTCAGGCTGGGTATGGTGGCTCACACCTGTAATCCTAGCAGTTTGGAAGGCGGTGGTGGGAGGATCGCTTGAGGCCAGGAATTTAAGCCCAGCCAGGGCAACACAGCGAGATTTCGTCTCTCTACTTTGTATACTTAAAAAAATTTTTTTAAATCAATTTCAGAAAAATAAGATTGGAGTTTGTATTAGTTGCCCAGGGCTACTGTAACAAAGTACCAAAACCTAGGTGGCTTAGAACAACAGAAATTTATGATCCTCACAGTTTGAGGCTAGAAGTCTGAAATCAAGGGGTTGTCAGGGTCTTGCTCCCTGTGAAACCTACAGAAGAATCTTTCCTTGCCTCTTTCAGCTTCTGGTAGCCGCAGATGCTCATTGGCTTGTGTGGCACAGCTTCAGTCTTCACACATGTGTCCCTGTGCCTCTTCCCTCTGTGCATGTCTCTCTCTGTGTCCAGTTTCCCCTCTTATAAGGACACCAGTCATATTGGATCAGGGCCCACTCTAATGACCTCATCTTCATTTGATTACATCTGCAAAGAACTTATTTCCAAATAAGACCACGTTCTGTGGTGCTGGGGGTTAAGACTTCACATATCTTTTTTGGGGAGACACAATTCAGCTCATAATGGGGTAAAATTGAATTGATACAACTAAGATAGTGTCAACGTTTTCTCATAGCTATTTAAGAAATGATAAAACATTGATACTGTCTTAGATAATGTTAATGTAATTTAAGGGTTCACACCAACTAGAAAGCAACACCACTGCACTTGGCACTGTTCAGACTGCAGAGGCAGGAACGTAGCACTCACCTCTGGCCACCACCTTCTAAGAAGGAGATGGATTTAAAAAAAAAAAAAAAAAATGGCTGGGCACGGTGGCTCACACCTGTAATCCCAGCACTTTGGGAGGCCGAGGCAGGCAGGTCACCTGAGGTCAGGAGTTCGAGACCAGCCTGACCAACATGGAGAAACCCCATCTCTACTAAAAATACAAAAGTTAGCCAGGTATGGTGGCACATGCCTGTAATCCCAGCTACTCGGGAGGTGGAGGCAGGAGAATCGCTTGAACCTGGGAGGCGGAGGTTGCAGTGAGCCAAGATTGTGCTATTGCACTCCAGCCTGGGCAACAAGAGCGAAACTCCATCTCAAAAAAAATAGAGACCTGCCATGGACTCCCGATAGAAAGTTCCATGGGCAGTCCAGCGCCAGATGACCCCTTTATATGTTTTGACGTGTTTACTATAAAGAAAATCCAAAAGTATGAATATTTCTTGGCTAACAAAATTATAAAGAGGAGGAAGGGATGACAGATGATTATGTTTAGAGAAATGTTTAACTTGAGAGTTAAGAGATTCTCATTTTTGCCAGGCAGGGCACTACGCAGTGATACCTTCCTTATTTCATTTAACTTCACACATCAGTATGAGTGTATAAACATATACACATATATTATTTTAATTCGAATGTATGGCTATAAAGAATATATGCATCTATGTGAGGATCTAGTTAATGTTGAGATGTTGAGGAAGTGTTCTAATTATTTAAATTCTTTTTCTTTTAGAATATTTAAAGGAGAAAAGTGGAACTTAGATAAGAATATGGACATTTCAAAGCTAGGGCGAACTTGGGATTTGGCTGTTATAGTGACTAAAATTATTTTCAGCCAATGATCATTCAGTGTCTGCTGTGTGCCCTGCCTTGCAGTAGGTACCTTGAGGGGTATGATGGGGAATACGATACACATGAACTAGCAGAAGGGGCTAAATGCATGATCCAGACAGTGCCATAGGAGCTGGGAGGAGGGCAGGGTGGAATGAGACTGGAGTTAGGGAAGTCATAAGAAGGAGGCTCACATGGGACCTAGAAGGATGCTGGCATTTGGGAGACGATGTAGAGACAGCATGTCTCAGTTCAGGTCACACCCCATGAAGCAGAGGACCTCTGGCTTGGGGTCACTATGCTACTTGTGCTGTTGCTGTCACGCCAAGCAGAGTTAAGGGGAAGGCAGGGACCAACAAGGTGGCCACATGAAAGCCAGCCCTATGCCCCAGCCTGTAAGATCAGGGAGTTTTCTCAGTGCTTTAAAACAAAGTCATCTGTTGATCTCCTGGGAATCAGATGAAGACAGAAGCAGACACTGCTGGCTCCTCCGAAAGCTTGAGTTTATGACTTCAGCACAGTGAGGGCTGTGAGAGATTGTGCTGGCCAGACAGGAAGTAAGCATTGACGCTGCCTGCCCACCTCTGTCCTGGGCTCCCACCACCACCACAGCCGCTAAGCCTTTAGGCCTCGGAGTTGCCTGAGCTCTAAGGCGGGCCCAGTCTCTGAGAGGGATATGGAGTGACCTGAAACTCTTGTTTCGTTCAGTTCTACCTCCCTCCCTGACTACAGACACCAAAAATGTGCCCTTCCCCCAGAGTCAGTCCCAGATTTCTCAAATCCAAGACCTTATTTCTGAAACGATGCCAGAGGGAATCGGAATGTTGTTTTCCTCTAACATCAACCACAGGGGTCAGGGACATACCCACCAAGTCCCTAAACATATCTGTCTTGATGGAATTTTCCCAAACCATGGTCGAACCTGTTTCTGTTTCTATCTTGTGTCAGCAATTAGAGAACACTAGTGCCCCAAGTCCTGGGAGAAGACATTTCATTAATTGGGCCTAAGCCTACCTGTTTTGCAGGCCCCATGGTGCTAGTGATGGTCTGGCTCCAGGCCCTTCATGAATCAGACTACAGCCATCTCCCCCTTCACCCCCTGCCTCCACTTCCCAAAATCAAAACACCCCCTGACGGGACAGTAGTGCCTGGTCCGGAACCCAGATCGCGTTACTGGCTCTAGATAAAGTAGCAGCAAGAGAGGTGCATTTATTAATTTTTTCTAGCCGATATCTATTGAGTACGCAGTATGTGCCAGGCATTGTGCTAGGCTGAGGATAGAATGGTGAGTTCAGCCCAGTCTCTGCCTGCAAGGAGCTCATAGATTAATTGAAAAGAAGAGGCCTCCTCAGTGTGGTGAGTGCTAAGTTAGAAGAGATGGTGAGGGCACCCACAAGAAGCTTTGTTCAAGCAGCCTTGGAGGGACAAGGAGAGTTCCTGAAGGAAGGGCACGTACATGGAGGTGGGGAAATTGCATGGATGTGGGGCAGAAGGCAGGGATGGGGGAGGGCATTCCAGGTAGAGGGATAGCTGTGCAAGGCTGGAGGCAGGAGAAAGCAGGTGGAAGCCCCACAGTTGGACAGTGCCAGGGAGATGGAGCTGGGGGAGGAGGCAAGGACAAGCTCCTGAAGGGCCTCAGAAGCAGGTGATTGAAAGATCTCAGGACTTTACCCCAAAAGCAGTGATGTGCAATGGAAGCATCTCAATTGCTGGAGGAAGCACTAGGATGTTCAGGCAGGCCCGGGCTCAGCCCTAGTTCTGGATTTGGAGGCACAGAAAGAAAGGTAAGACTCAGCCCCTACCTTCAGGAAACTCATTGATGGGCAGATTCCATGCACTGTGTTGGGTAACAACCAAGCTGTGCATGATGCATGCCCATGGCACACGAATGCTAAGATTTGAAGGCATGATGGGAGCTATCATTTATTGAGTGCCCTCTATATGCCAGGTTCTGCAGAAGGAACCTAACATCGCATCTCACTCAGTCCTCAAGGCAGCCTATAGTGTGTCTGTTACCACCCCCATGTGATAGATGAAAAAATCACGGCTTAAAGAGGTTAACTTCACAGCTTCAATAACCAGGAAGGGATGGCACCAGAATGAGCTCAGCCAGTGATCTTCCTCCTACTCTATGCAGCCTTCCCTAAGTGTGGGCCGAAGGTTGTAGGAAAGGCTTCAGGGATTAGGAAGGGACCGGAGAGTTAGAATGTTGTTCCCCGTGTCCCACTGTCATCTCTCAGGCTCTGCAGTGGGAGGCAGGAGCCTGACAATTTAGGCATTAGGGGCGGGAGGGATAACTGAGGATCACGATAAACAAGTGTCTCTGAGAGCCTGCCCCTCAGAACCTTTAAGTCAAGTCCTGTGCCTGCTCTGTGAGGGAGGTAGCAGCTTTTCAAAGAATGAAATCAGTGAGTAAAGAATATAATCTGCAGGTCTTTCCAAATTTGAGGATGCTGTGCTGCCTACATACCATTAATAGGGGATGGGTTTTCCCAGGGACGTTTGCTTTGGAAAACTCCCAAGCCTCTAATGTTAACACTTAGAGATTGCACATAATGGGGATGGTTATTTGAATTAGAAATGGGTAACTCAACATGTACCTAAAATCTCTCCAAGGAAAGTAGGGTAGGGGCCAAGTAGTGTAAGGAGATGGGTGAGTCAAGTCTGTAACGATCATGAAGAATGGCATATTCTCTCGAATGCCACAGATGATTCTGGAACCTCAGGAATCGCAGAGCTGAGCTAAATGGCTCTCCAAGGTAGACCACCATGAAGCTAAAGTCCTCTGGGAATGACACCATTAGCAGTATTGACTGAGCCTGGTTCCCTAGTTCACAACAGCAAGTTGTGAAACTCAGACATCCTGTAGAATCTAGCTTTACCACTAAGCTCAGTTGACCTCAAGAAATGAAACCAGCTTCCATGAGTAACAGACACTAATGACCAACAGGTGAAACTCAATCAGGTAAATAGGGAGAGCCAGTGGCAGACAGCTTACAGATTTTCTGAAGGTCTTCATACACAGGTTCCTCTCATTAGCAGCCCACTGGGAGGGAGCTGGGGATGATTCTGAAACCTGGAGAATCCTGGTCACCATATCATACATGAGTTGAAAAGAGGGGGCCTCCTCAGTGTGGTGAGTGCCAAGTTAGGAGAGATGGTGAAGGCATCTCCTGCCTCCACGCATTATACAGCCAGCCCTCTGCCTAGATTATACTGGTCTACCATAGACCTGGACATGGCCCGTCTTTGGTGATGTTACAAATGGAGTATTCCTCTTGCCATATGCCTTGACTCTTTTTCTCTCTACTGCCACCCCTACTACTCCATTGTCCCCTTCGGCTCCAGCTCCCCCCAGCGTGGATGCCCCCGGCTTGCCTTCTGGGATGATACCCAGTGCTTCCCCAATTGTTGCCACAGCCTACCCAGCCCACTCCTCCCTCTGGACTCACTTCACCAGGCACAGAGGGCCCATAGCCTGCAATCCTCCCGTCAGTGAATCCCTCCCCCTTCCATAGAGATATTCAGAAGAGGTGTCCCACACCCTTTGCCCAGGCGCCACCCTCCCGCGTCGATGTGCGTCACTGTTGGGATGGTCTTTGTTGTTTCCCTCTCAAGCAGGGCCCTCCTTTTCCTCTTGTTCTGTACACACTGGAGAGGGAGAACAGATGGTCCTCCTGCTGGGGGCCAGCCCTCCTGGCAGAGGTGACCAAACCACCCAGCTTTCCCTTCTCAGGGGCAGCATGGATGCCCCTCAGCTGCAGGTTCTGTTTCTGGGAATCCCTTGGCTTTTCTGTGTGTCCTCTCCTTCCGCCTTCCAAGGTCTCTGAGACCTGCTGACCTATGCAGCTCAAGCCCAGAAAGAAGACACCAGGCAGGACTGGTGGTGCTAAAAGATGGTAGAAATCAGTTTGTCCCTCCTCCGTGCTGTTTGTGATTCTGATTTCAACCTGGGGCCATTTGAAAACAGTCCCCTGCGCAGCTCACCCGGCCCATGTTACCCCTATCTTCCCGGACTCACAGCTGTCTCCCACCATGCTTGCCTACTGGCAGGCCTTTCTGGCTTTATTTTGCCTAGTGATGTTACCTAAATGTCTCCTGGTTGAACTTGACTCTTGTTATATCTTCCAATTTCTCCCATGTCCAGATTTCCAGACCTTACCCACTGTGGAAGGCGTCACACTGAAGCCCAGACATGAGTTCTGGCTCTGTTCTTAACCAGTCCGGTGACCCTGAGAAAGTCACCAAACCTCTCTGAGCCACAGTTTCCTCATCTGTAGGATCAGGATGTTACCGGCCTGTTCTGAGGATCAAATGAGCAAATAAATGCAAAGATGCTTTGTAAACTATAAACCAACATTCTCCAAACTGCATTCTGTAGAAACTGCTCTCAGGAGAGGTGTTCATAAACTATTTAGGAAAAAAAAAGAAAGTTTTAGGTCAAGTTTGAGGAAGCCTGGCCCAAACAAAGCAAACCAGATTTCCTCACTCCAGAATTTCTCGGAGACTAACTTGCCAATGTGCATAGCAAATCTCCAAGAGCAGGGTAGAAAACATGGCTTTGTGTCAAAACCCCTTTTTTCATGGACTACTTATTAACTTCTTTAGGTTACTGGTTTCCACAGAGCATAGTGTATATTAATATTATTTCTCCTACAACTAATAATGTGAATCTTTCCACAAGATTTATTCCATCATCCGGGTCACTAATCCTGGGTAATACCAGTTAATCAGTGCCTGAAAAAGTATTGCTGGAGTCCTTGCCTTTAATCTTCTGGGCATTGTGCTCTGTGCTGTGGGGGAGAGGGTACCCGCTATTGAAGGCCTCTGCCATTGGACTCCAGCCCTAACTCCCACCATCCCCACGCTGCACTCTGCCCCTGCAGCTTGGTGAACCCATTGGCCTGTGTATGCATCTTTTGTCTTCCTATTCCCTGCCTTTGTTCCATCCTTCTCCCTGCCAAAGTACCTCCCTCCCATTTCTACCAGTACAATTGTCACCCATTCCTCAACTTTTAGTCCAAACCCTGCCTTCTCCATGGAAATTTTTCTAACTAAAGTGATATGTTCTAAACAGGACTACTGGCCCCTCAAACTCAACTCTAAGTCCCTAAAGGCAGACAGCATTATTTATACTTCCTGATTTTCTCCAAAAACCAGGATTCATTTGTGGATTGATTGATTGCTCCCTTCCACCCCACCCCCCAGAACCATAAGGCACACAGTTGTACTTTGGGAACTTGAACCCAGAGGTATGAGTCCTTCAGAGCTGCGGAGTCAGTGGTGAGTTTACTTACTTCATTCAATAGACACTTACTGCTAGGGAACTGCTGGGAACCCAAGGTTGAACAAGACAAGGTCTCTGCCTTTAAGAAGCTCTTGGTCTAGACAAAAGCATAAAAACATCATGGCAAGTCAATGTGCTGAGTGTAGTAATTGAAAAAATATGGGAGCACACAGTTGGATTCATGGTGAGAATAAGTGGAAATCGAGGCAGGCTTGTAGAGAGGATGTCACCTGGGGCAGACGTGGCTGGGGTATGGGGAAGAAGGACCTCTGGGAGGGGATTCAGGAGGGAGGTTGTAATGGAGCCAGAAGGTTATAGCAGTTGCTGGAAGAGGGTGTGAGATGGGACCTTTGCATCATACACACACAAACACACACACACACACACACACACACACACACACACATATACGTCTGTGGGAATCCCACTTCCCTGCTTTTCCATCACACCCTCTCACCCCTTCTTCCTTCTCACCTTGACTCATTCTTCCTCTCCTCCTCTGTCACCTCCGGGTCCTGGGGCCATCCATCGTTACCTCATCGGGACAGCCCTGTGTCTGCTGTCTGTTGGTAGCTAGAGGCCTGCTTTGGTGACAGGTTGGTCAGTGCGGTGCCCACTCCCCATGGGGGGCCCTCAGGAGGGAGGGCAGCCTCAACTTACCACTTTCTCTTTTCTTCCCACAGAAAACCAAAAGAGACGTCAATAATTTTGACCAAGACTTTACCCGGGAAGAGCCGGTACTCACCCTTGTGGACGAAGCAATTGTAAAGCAGATCAACCAGGAGGAATTCAAAGGCTTCTCCTACTTCGGTGAAGACCTGATGCCCTGAGAGCCCACTGCAGTTGGACTTTGCCGATGCTGCAGGAAGGGGTGCAGAGAAGACTCCTGTGTTGCAGAGACTCAGCAGGTCTTGAACTACTTCTCCTCCTCGGAGCCCCAGTCCCATGTCCACTGTCTATTTATTGCATTCCCTTGCCCCAGGCCACCTCCTCCCCCTCCCACCTGGTGACCAGAAGGCGCTCTCGGTTCTTGTCTCACCAGTAATACAGACTCATTGGGTCAGCAGTTAGCTGTATACACTGCCGTGTTTGGACCGTTGGCAAGCCTGGTTCCACTCCTCAGGGGCTCCTGGCAGTGAAGCAACTTCAGTTCTTTTACTGCAAAGAAAAGAAAAAAGAAAGAAAGCAAACAAGAAGACTCTGGCTCTGCTATTGGACACAGATCCTGACCCCTCTTGCTTCTTTTCCCTCCTGCGCCCCAGCTTGCCATCCCTGCCCTTCTGTCCTGGAGAAGAGACTGGTGCTTCTCCGCACGCACGAGGGAGGGCGCCCTCAAGGCATGTCCTCTGAGGGAGGGAGACCAGAGATGCAGGGATTGGCCAGCTGGGTTGGTTTGCTCTGGAATGGCTGACTCTTGCCTGCTTTGGTTTTAGCTTTTCAGCATGCCAAAGTCATGTAAGTTTGTGTCTTGTGGAAGAAATCCTCTTTGTGGAAAAAGGAACGGGGTTTTGAACTCTGTTAACATTTGAAAAATATATTTTCAAATTCACTTTCTAATTGGCCAAAAGATATAAATTCCAGTCTGAATACAGGTAGATATTAAAGGGCTAATACAAAATGAGAAACCGGTCGTCCAAGGTGGATGCTGTCAGTGACCGAGTGACACATGAGGGCTGTATGAATTGAGAGAAAAAGCAGCAAGTAGCGTTCCTCATTATTCAAGTTCTACCTGGACACAAAGGCCAGGACCCTGGGGTTCCAACAAAGCTCAGCTCCCAAATTCTCTTTCCAGTTTCATCCTAAGTTCCTAGCATAAACACTATTTATTTTCTGCAGCAGTGTGTTATTTTAGCGCACTTATACAAAATGGTAGTACTACTGTGTTGTGGTTTTTAAACATTAAACATGTAAAGTTATATATGAAATACCTGCTTTTGGAATAAGCAGAATGAGGCTAAACATGGGTTATACAAAGGGTATCTGGAGACTGAACAGCAACCTGTTTGAAAACTGACAGTGTCACAAGATGTAGTCAGTTTTGTTTCTGTGTGACATGCAATGGCAACTCATGTGGACACTATTTAAGGGATGTGACATTACCTCCTGTAGATATGCTAACAGTGTTATTCTTTCATTTCCAAGGGTTCTGTGTGGCTTTGTGTATATGTTTCCTGGAGGTCATTTGATTACCTAATTTACTGAACTGATTTAGCAGGGAATGGAATCCATTCCAACTATTGCACGTGGATTTCCCAGCTGCCCCTAAATATATATACTTGTGAGTGGCAAAGTGGCACTAATGAAGCTTTTTGCCTTTTGTACATTTGAGATTTTTGTATATAGTGTTTGCTGCAAGGCCTGTGGAATTAATTCATTGAATATAGAGGTATCAACTGCTGCATGTTCAGGCATATTATAAAACTTTAGTCTATGAAAGAATAATTATAATAATGTCCAGGTGCAATACTCTGTAAGTGTATTGGTTCAAGTTACCGAGACATAGGTGTGTTCCTTTATGGGGGATGGGGGTGTGTGTTGGGGATTCTTTGTATTGTTCATTTCATTTTGGTTTATTTTAAAAGATGTAAACATGTATTAAGCTATATTAAATCTCACATACAGTTCTCCTGTGCTCTATTATACCCTGATAGAGATGGGGGAGAGAAAGGAATGTTTTTGATGGTGGTTTCAAAACTCGGACAGTAACTATCTTGAGCCCATAGAGAGTCTATGTCCATATTTGCATCTGGCTGGTCATAGCCTTTGTTACTAATGATGACATTCAGTTCTCTTTTGTTTTTATTTTTTAAAAACTCAGGTGTAATTATTATCTGTTCTTATAATAATTGCAAATATTAAATATTATGATATATCAATTCATGTGTTTGGCATACCAGTGAATGATGAAGAACATTAGATTAATTTAATTTATCTTCGGTAACTTGACATTCTGGAGAGAGATTATCTTCTGGAGTTGAGTACAAGCACAGAAACATCTTTACGGTGGCATCATCTCATTTTTTAGGAAGACATGATAATACTGCCCATCATACTCATGTGTAACTACTGTTCTTTCTTCTGCTTTCTTCACCATTATAAACTTTGGACAACCAAGCAAGCTCTAACTGCAATGCCAGATGGCCTTGTCCAGGGGTCTGGTGTTTGCATGGCAGTGGGGACTGGGCCTTTCCTACAGGACAACTGGCAAGTTTGCTGGGAAGTCAAATAATACATTCCACCTAGCAGCTGAAGGCAGTCAGTCAGTCTGTCCCAGAAAGGGCCCTTTTTAGCACCCAAGGCTGGGCCGGCTGGGATGCCTCTGGCTGGTGAAGTTCTCACACAGGCAGATTTAAATCCAGCAAAGGTCTATAGAAAAAGGCTTGTGTGTTCCTTGAGTAATCATTGTTTCATTTTCATTTTTACAAGAGTTTGAAAATACACACACTGTTAACACTTCTGCCAGTTTTTTCTAATCTTTCCCGCCCCACCCCCTTTCTCTTTCTCTCTCTCTCTAACAAAAAAAAAAGGAGGGGGGAGTGCAAAAAAAAAAAAAAAAAAAAAGCCAAAAAATATATATGAAGGATAGCTGTTCTCCTGTGTTCTCTCATTATGGGCTTTGTGAAGTAGAAACATAATTTTTTTCCTCCAAAGGTGAAAAAACAACTTATTCTTGCTTTAAAAAAAAAAAAAAGAAGGCTAAAAAATTACCTCTTTTTAATTATGTGCAAAATAATTCTGGCTAACTATAAAATGTATTCAATTTTAGGATTTTTTTTTGTATTGTGATGCTTTATTTGTACACTTTTTCTTTTCTGGATGTAATTTTAATCTCTTGCCATTCATTAGTGTTATTTCATTGTAAACATTATTGTGCCAAATGTACTGTATTCAAAAGGATGTGAATGTGTATTGTTTCAGAACCTAATAAATACAATGACGTTAAGTCTTATTTCTCATTGCCAGTAAGAATTTTTAATCTCCCTTATGAGTGGCAAAGTGGCACTAATGAAGCTTTTTGCCATTTATATATTAGAGATTCAAAAATTCCTAAACCTAAATGTGGTTTCAGCTTTCCTTTCTCCTTGGAAGATGCACAAAAGCTGCAAATGACCATATTTGCACATTCCCCCTGCCTCTGTGCTTCTGGGCTGTCAGAAGGAATAAGGGGACCTGTGCCGACTGGACATGGCTCTCAGCTGCCTTGGCTTGTCTGCCTTGGGGTGCTGGGAGATAGGCAAGAAAGCAGGCGGCATCTGCATTTTTGTCTTTCCAGAGAAGCAAATGCCGGACCACCTTGCAACCGATGCCCATTTGAGCCTCCTCATGACTCAGTTTTGGGCCCAATGCTTGGAACTATAGGCCTTTGGGATCCTATAGGGACTCCTCCTAGGGCGAGAGTTCCTTGCAGGCTGGCCTGGAGCACAGACTGGCCAGTAGGGCTCCATGCTTCGCTCTTGCCCACCTCCCCCACGCAGCCCATGTCTGTGCCCATCCTGCCGACTCCTGGGCTCTCCAGGTTCCTCCTTCACTCTGGGTCTCCTTTTCTGCCATTCCAAGCATGTTGCCCCAGTACTGCAAGACTCCTCCTCTTTTCCCAACACGAACTTTTCAAGAATGTTTGAAACTCAAAAGCACCCTCTTGAGTACACCAGAAATTTCCATTGGCCAGAATTTCCTGTTCCTTAAAAGTTACAGAAATGGGCCGGGTGTGGTGGCTTATGCCTGTAATCCCAGCACTTTGGGAGGCCGAGGTGGGCGGATCACCTGAGGTTGGAAGTTCAAGAACAGCCTGACCAACATGGAGAAACCCCATCTCTACCAAAAATACAAAATTAGCCAGGCATGGTGGCGCATGCCTGTAATCCCAGCTACTCGGGAGGCTGAAGCAAGAGAATCGCTTGAACTCGGGAGGCGGAGGTTGCGGTGAGCCAAGATCACACCATTGCACTCCAACCTGGGCAACAAGAGCAAAACTCCATTTCAAAAAAAACAAAAAAAAAAAGTTACAGAAACGATTGCAGCTCTACTACTTCTTATCCTAAGGTAAGGGGATGGCCTACCTTGTCACCCTCTACTCACAAAATCACTTCCTCATAAGCCCTCCAGTGACTGGCATATCTGCCCGAAAGGCCTCTTCTCTCACAGTTTTTCCTCTCTCAGCAACATCTCCTGCCCACCTGGAGATCTAAGCATGAATTTCCAGACCCACTCCAAGAAGGATGTGTTTAGCACATAGTTTTCTCTCTGATTCAGGCAGTTGTTTCTAGGTAAGTGACCACTCAAGGAGAAGCAACCTTCCCACCAGCTTGTCTGTCTTATCACAAACTTAAACAAAATTAGGAGAAACATCAAACTCACAGAGGCAGAGAGTATGATGGTGGTTGCCAGGGTCTGGGATGAGGGTGGGAATGGGTAGATGTTGGTCAAACTAACAAAGTTTCAGTTAGGATAAATACGCTGCGAAGCTTGATTGTAGAACATGGTGACGATGGTTAATAATAACGTATAATTGAAAGTTGCCAAGAGAGAAGATATTATGTGTTCTCACCACAAAAAAAGAATGGGCTGGGGCCAGGCACATTGGCTTACACCTGTAATCCCAGCACTTTGGGAGGCCAAGGTGAGAGGATCACTTGAGCCCAGGAATTCAAGACGAGCCTGGTCAATAAAGTGAGACCTCATCTCTACAAAAAAAAAAAAAAAAAAAAATCAGCCAGGCACCATGGTGCACGCCTGTGGTCCAGCTACACAGGAGGCCACAGCAGGAGGATTGCTTAAGCCCAGAAGGTCAAGACTGTAGTGAGCCATAATTGTGCCACTGCACTCCAGCCTGGGCAACAGAACAAGATCCTGTCTCAAATTTTTAAGAAGGAGGAGGAAGAGGGGGAGGAGGAGGAGGAGGAGGAGGAGGAGGAGGAGGAGGAGAAAGAACGTGAGGTGATGGATATATTAGGTTGGTGCAAAAGTAATTGTGGTTTTTGCCATTTTTAAAAGTAATACTAACACTTTTACCTATGTAACAAACCTGCACATCCTGCACATGTACCCTGGAACTTAATATAAAAATTAAAAGAAATACTATATATACTATTTTAACAAATTTTAAAAAGTAATGGCAAAACTGCAATTACTTTTGCACCAATCTAATATCAATTAGCTTGATTTAATCATTTCACAATGTATACTTATCAAAACATCACATATACCACAAATATACACAATGTTTACTTGTCAATTATAACTTAATAAAGCCAAAAAACATTAGCAGAAACAAAAGGAGCTGTTGTAGGAAGGTCAGGAGATATCCGCAAGCCCTTGGCTGAATGAAATGTGACCAGCCTGCACGTCCCCTTACCTAGAGCTCTGGAAGAGAACAGCTCCAAAGTCCTGGAGACAAGGGACTCGTCCTCTCAAATTTCTGTGCTCCGCAAAGCACTAAGAAAGGTCAATTGCTGTCAGTATATCTGGTTTGGAACCTCTCTTCCCACCCCCAACCACATTCTAGATGAGAAAGCCAGGCGCTGACCCACCTGTTCCAGGGGAGCTCTGGGCAGGGTCCCTAGCAAGGTTCAGGTGGCTGCAGAGCCGCTTGAGGAGAGTATGTGTGGCTGTGCCCTGAACTAAGAAACAGCCAGACTAATAGATTTCTTGCCAAGGAAATCAATGGGGATATTATCCCTTCTCTATTTCCTTGTACCGAGGTGCAGACCATCACTCGGGCTACCAGGAGCCTGAAGATCTCCATGCAAGGCAATCTCAGAAGCACTAGGTGTGTGTTGTCCTCATGTTTGGAGCGGCAGAGAGGGGGTGGAAAGAAGGCTTGAAAGCCACATTATGAAGTCTATTTCCTACTTCAAAGTACTTTAGCCCAGACAATGACATTACATATGTGGTATGTCAGTTTTAAGCTATACTTGAAGGAGGACCCTTCAAGTACAATCAGAAATACATTTTTCAGGGATGGACAGCAAGTTGAATAAATAGTATTTATTCAAAAAGCTACTACAAGTTCTTCAGCCTTCTTTTACCTCCCAAAGCACAAGGGAGTTTGTCATTAACATAAGGGATGCTAGAAAACTATTTCCTCAAGGAAAATGGTAGCTTGTTAATTAGCATAAAGAATGTTAGAAAGGTGACATTAGTGGTATCTGAGATAAGCAGATTGGCAAAGACATCTCAAGACAAATCTCCATGTTTTAAAACACAGGCTATGAAAACCTAGCGAGACTTCAACTTTTCTAGTAATTGGAAAAATGCACATTTAAATCGAACTGCGATACCACTTTACCTCCACCCAAACGACTAACTCAAAAAGTCAGACATAAGATGTGGAACAATTGGAACTTTCAATGTTTCTGGTCTGAGTAGAAAATGGTGCAAGTACTTTGAAAAACTTCGTCAGTGTCTGTGAAAGCCATATTGTATACCTTTGACCCAGGAGAAAAATCTATCCACTATGGAAAGGAAAAATGAATTGTGAAATATTCCCACAATGGAACACTATATAACCATAAGAATGAGTGATTTAGAGCTACACGCAACAACACAGAGGACTCTTCTAACATAACGTTAAGGAAAAGAAGCCAGGCCGAAGAGTACACACTGTGATTCTATTGATAAAATCCATGCTCTTGGAAATCAGGCTAGTGGTTAGCCTTATGGGGAGGCGAGGTCATGATTAGGAGGGGGCACAAAGGGGCTTCTGGTGGTACTAGTTTTGTTTTCAGAACGAGGAGCTGGCAAACAGGTGGGTTCACATTGTGACAATGCATTAAGCTGTATCCTTAAGATCTATGCACTACTCTGTAGTGTACTTCATGTAGAACCCCATGGCCGGGCGTGGTGGTTCGTGCCTGTAATCCCAGCACTTTGGGAAGCCGAGGTGAGCAGATCATAAGGCCAGGAGATTGAGACCATCCCGGCCAACATGGTGAAACCCCGTCTCTACTAAAAATACAAAACTTAGCTGGGCATGTTGGCGCACATCTGTAGTCCCAGCTACTCAGGAGGCTAAGGCAGGAGAATCGCTTGAAGCTGGGAGGTGGAGGTTACAGTGAGCCGAGATCGTGCTACTGCACTCCAGCCTGGTGGCAGAGCAAGACTCTGTCTCAAAAGAAGAAAAAAAGAGAATAAATAAGTAAATAACCCCCTGCCGGGTACAGTGGCTCACACCTGTGATCCCAGCACTTTGACAGGCCAGTGTGGGCAGATAGCTTGCACCCAGGAATTCAAGACCAGCCTGGGCAACATGGCAAAACCTTGTCTCTACAAAAAATTAGCCAGTCATGGTGGTGGTGCCTGTAGCCCCAGCTACTTGGGAGACCGAGGTGATGACCTCAGCCCAGAGATTGAGGCCACAGTGAGCCATGATGGCACCACTGCACTCTAGCCTGGGTGGCAAAGTGAGACCCTGTCTCAAAAAAAGAGAAAATACCCCAAATCTAGAAAGACCTTTGTCTATCGCCCTTGGAGACAGCAACCTTGGCTGAACCCCTACCTGGCCTGTGTTTCCTGCTGCCTTGGAGGTGTCCTGTTGTCTAACTCCCATAGATAGCCTGATGCTATGGGGGAACAGGGTCACATTTGTTGTGGGAAACCTTTCCTGGGAGGCACTATCAAAAACACCCAAAAGGACAGGGATCTGGGACTTGATGGAGCTTTCAGAATATCCACAAGGCTCTCTGTGCCTACTTGCTAATAAATTGTATTTGTCTCGGAGGGTGGGCTGAGAACTTGTTATGGAGTAACTACGTCTCCCCTTCTTGCAGCTGTAGGAGTCTACCAAAAATAATGCAGGGATGTGCACCAAAAATTGGCTTAGGGAGCTTGCCCACCTTGGGTGGGTAACTGTACCTTTCTAAACCTGTTTCTGTATTTATAAAATGGTGGTAATGAGACCTACAGCCTCAAGACCTGTTGTGAAACACCAGTGAGATCAAAAGGTCCAAGGTACAGCATCTGTTCAATTGCCATCATTTCTCCTCCCTGAGGCACTCGCACCCCCACTTCTTGATCAGAGTGCAGGCTGTACCACAGGAAAGTCTAGCTTGGTGTAACGAGGGCAGCCTTTCTTTTCTGTTTTCTCTTATCTTTCAGATGTCCTGCTCCTCAGCACTCCTGGGGGCGCCTTACACAACCCACCCCACCAGTGAGGGACCCTCAGTGCAGGCAGAAAGGAGCATATCCAAGGCAAGGTTGTGGCCCTCAGGGAACTGACAACCAGCATGAAACAAAACAGGCCCCACGCAGGAGGGCAGCGGAAGGCAGGCAAGAGAGACAAAGAAAGCCCTGCTGACGACACAAGGGAAGTCCAGAGAAGCGGGGGAGGTTTGCATTATGGAGGCAGGCTTCCTGGATGAGGCAGTGCTGAGAGGGCACTAAAAGGGGAGGAAGATGTGGGCAGACAAAAGGCAGGGAAGGGCAGTCAGCTTTGCATGGCATGGACGGGCTGGGAGCTTGGGGGACTTGGGTTCCAGGATGGTCCTGCAGCAGTCTTCAACTTCATTTCTCAACCTGAGAGTGTCAAGGTCATGGGAATTGTTTATAAAGTGGTTTGATGGTTTTTGTAGGGGGGACAATCTTTGAGAACCCAACCCACCCCTTCAATAGACACCCTTATCTCTGTGTATGATGGCAGAGTTCATGTTTCAGTGCTTACTTTCCCCAGTTGGATCAGGTAAATACTGCCAGAGGGTTGAGATCAGACCAGGCTCAGCTTTGGAACCTATGTGCAAGGTGAACAATTACACATGCCACTGCCTCTCAGGCCTTACGTACATTGGAGCAGGAGGCCACCCACTGATTGCTTTGGGAGGCTCTGAAAAGGCTGACTTCTGGGAAACCAATTGCAGAATCTACCATTCATGCTTCCTTCTTTAGGTTATTAATAACCTAAAAACCCTTCTTTGTTCCAGACACTGTACTAAGTATGTCACATAAATTAGCCTATTTAACCTCATCAAAATCACATGAAGTAGATACTCCAATTATCCCCCATTTTATAGATGAGGAAACTGAGTCTCAGAAATTATATAGTTTATTTAATTCTTACAAATTCATAAAGCTGTTGTATTTGTATGTCAGTTCTACAGTTAAGGAAACTGAACGTTGCTCAGTTCACAGACCTAGCAACAGGCCAGATCTGGCTGAACGCCAGAGACCATACAGAAAGTACTTGCACACAGGACAGATGACACACAGAACTATCCATTCACTCCTTCATTCACTCACTTATTAGACAAATTTTCATGGAGTTCCCACTACATGTAAGCCATCCATCTAGACATCAGTGAACAAAGACAAAAATCCTCACCCTTACACAAGGCAAGGATGTTGGCAGAGAATAATAAACTGTAAACATGAACATTAAGTAAATTACATAATGTGTTAGAAGGTCCAGGCTGCCCCTGACATTTAAGGAATAGTATAAATGGACCAAAGGGCTAAATATTTTTAAAGTTATAAATCAGGGTATTGTTAAGTAAAATACATCCTAACTTTGTCCCTTGAGATATACATTTCCATAACAACCTGAAAGGCCAGGTTTGAATTTGGAATAGGACTCCTTGGAGTCCTGGCTCCCAGGAACGTGGCTGCCTGGGGAGAGCTGGCCCTGCTTGTGGGCTACTCCTTCTCTTCCCACTCCAAGTTGTGTCTCACACCAGTAGGACACCCCCAGTCATCATGTCCAGCTTCCATCCACACTCCTTGGCCAAGGGTGCATGTGCTGGGGGTTGGGTCACCCTGGGAGGATGGGCCCGAGGATGTGCAGACTCTGACAGCAAACTCTGGACCATGAGTTTGCTCATGGCAGGGAATTCCACATCCTAGGTACCCAGAGGTAGTCTAGCAGCAGGGCTGCTGGCTGCAGCTACTGGCTCCTTGGCCCTTGGAAAGGAGGAGAAGCTGGAGAAGGGATCCCTGTAAATTGCAGAGCCCGGGCAGCGCCCCTCCTGCCTGGATCTAGGACTGTCCTGAGAAGGTGGCACATGCTATGGAGAAAAGAAAGAAAACAACGCCGGAGAGATCACAACGTGGGATGAAGTCGTGATTTTCCCTAGGGCTGAACTATATTTATATGTAATTAAAAGAATGAATGAATGAATGAATGAACCAATGAACAGTCATTCAGGGCTCCCAGAAGCATCCCAGAGAACAGACTGGTAGGATGAGGGGTGGGAAATGGCCTGCCGAGATTCACTCAGCCTTCCTCTTCCTGCTAGAACCAAATCAAATAAATAGACCCTCCCAAGAACCCTTCTTTGGCATTTGATCCCACCTGGGTGGAGGTTTTTCCTGGAGCAGAACAATGTTGTGATCATAGAATTATCGGCCACCCCCAGCTCTGAGTTCCCAGGGCTCCTGCAGAGAATGGTTTTCTGAGAGCACTTCCCCCAGGAATACATTCACCCAGGGCCAGCAGGCCTGGCTCTGCCTCCACCCCAGATCTTTACGTGTGCATGCGTAGAGAAATTTTCACATCATTGCCAGATTTCCTAAATCTACCTCACTCCTACTTTATTGTCCTGAGAAAGGCAGGAGGGCGAGGAGGAGAGAACGAGGAGAGACTCAGGAAGGAGGAGAAAGGCTACGTGGGCAGAGTCCCAGGCAGGCTCAGCTGTGTCCAGCTGTTCCCTGCTCAGGTGAGAGCGGGCCTCAGGCGGCCTCTGTTCTGGGCAGTTGTCAGGTCACTCGGCGCCTCCAGCAATTCAGCTGCTCCAAGGAGGCACCACTCCAAAGGGAAAGGTGAGGGCCCATCTTCATGGACATTATCCATCCAGAGGCAGGGGTGGTGACACAAAAGACAGCAGGCCAAGGGCCAGATGGAATCTGAGCAAGGCTGGGCTGGCAGGCCCTCCCCACCCTCCCCTGCAGCCTTCCCGTCTAGGCCAGTTCCTCCACACCTGGACCCACCATGGGGATGGGAGCTGTGGGCCTCATCTGGCCAACACCTCCTTCAAAATTGTGGTCCGTGTTAATGACCTTTGTAAATGGCCTTACTTTCTACCCGCTCTCTCCCAGCTGTGCAGGGGGCTGTTAATCTGCACTCCATGTTGATGTTGGGGCTTGGAGGTCCTGGGTGATCCCTGGCAGGGGCAGAGGAACTGACAGAGTTTAGTGTGGTGGGGATAATGGGGGCCAAAGGTAAGGCAGGTGGGGCCAAGCAGGAAATTCTGTCCTACCCCGATCCTCTTTCGACTCACCACCCAAAGAGACAATACAGGAGAGCCAGAGCTGGGCAAGTGAGTGGCTGGAGACCAGCTTGTGCCTGTAAGTCACAGAGAAGGCAGGAGAGAGGGCTTGGGGAGGGGCAGCAGCACCAGCCTGGAGCCTTCACTTTGGCGGAAGTGGAGCTGATTGCCTTGTTTGGGGAACAGATGAGCCTCTGGACCCTTCTCCCGCTGCAGTCAGTTGGAAGGAAGGAGACTGGCTTCCAATGGTGCCTGGGAGGGGTTTATTTGGATCCCATTCTAGAAATGAAGGCTCTGAGGTTCAGAAAGGCCAGGAATTTGTCCACGCAACATACCCAGCATCAGGGACAGATGAGCACTCAAGCCTGTGATTTGAATCTGGGTCTGGGTGGCGCCAAAGACCCGGCTCTTTCAACATGCTTCTGGTCACCATGCCAACATAGGTCCTGCACACTTTTTGCTTTTCCTCTCCAGAGAACTTTCACCTCCATGTGAAATACACACAATTGTTTGGGGTATGATTATGCTGGTGCTACTCCCTCTAAGGGCTCTGGTTGTGAACACAAAGGTACAGCCAGGAAATAGGCTGGGGTGTCCGGGGGTTCTTGCTCTCCTTTCCCACTCATCTCCCTGGGCCTTCTCCTACCAGGGCCCTGAGAGCATGTCCTCAAGTCCAACAAAGCCTGTGCCCCCAGACACTCTGCCCACCATCAAAAAAAGAAATCATCCTTATGGACTGTTCTAAGCAGGAAGCTGAGTTTTCAGTTCACTGGAAAACAGGAAATGCCTCCAAGGGCCTGAAGTCTTTTTAGTGGCTGCGCCCTTCGTGCAAGGGCTATGTCCCAGGCCAGCTGCTGAGGACAGCCCTAGAACCAAGGCTATGCCAACTCCAGCCCGGTGAGCGAGTTCCTTGGTGCCCTACCTGAGCCCCCTCTACCCCTGGAGAAGGAGCTGATCCCTCCATCCTCTGCTCAGGACACTGGACCTTCTGTACTAAGGCAAGAGGGCTTGGGATCTGCTGCGTGAAGCACCAGAGGTTGATTAGTGTTGCAAGAAACAAACAGTGGCCGTGGACTGACACCACCCCAACCTAAGGCTGGCCTCTTACTCCAGCCAGATTGACTTCTAAACCCCGTCAGAGATAGGCTGAGCCTCAACAATGACTGACTTCCCCATCCTGGCTACAGGCTGACCCTCTAACCTTGACTTTGTCAGAAACCGACTTTTAATCACAGGAATCTAACCCTGGTCACAGACCAAACCTAAAAACGTGCCAGCCTCCTCATTCATTCTCAGTCACTGATTGACCTGCTACTGAGCCCAGCACCACCCTCACAGCACCCATAGCCTGGGGTGGGGGTGGCGGGCCCCTCACGTGAAGCTCTAATATGACACTGGTTGTGAGTGGGAGTGGGGGAGGGGAGCAGAAGTCTTGTTTGAGACCTGATCTTATCTCTACCTTGCTACGTGACCTTGGGCTGGTCACATCATCTCCTGCGCTGGGCTCTCCATTTCTTCTTCCACAGTGGGGTGACAGGCCCAGATCGTCTCCAAGTCCCTATCCTCATGGCACATGCCATTGGAGGAAAGCCAGGACTGATCTAGAATGTGAGGTGTCATGGTCAGGATTGATGTTACTCTTGGAAGTAGGAAGATATAAGAGATCAGGAACTTCCACTTTTGCTTAGTAATTAATATGGTTAAAGGAATTCCTCCGTTTGAATGTTGTTTTCCTGGTTCTACCACAGCCTCTGGAACCCTGACTGGATGCCATTGATTCTCCTTCCTGCCTCAGCTTTTCCATCTGTAAAAAGAGCTATGACATCAGTAGTTCAGGAATTTGGAAGGATGGACAGACGGGCCTGTATGAACATGAACATCTGCGAATTCAGACAGAAGACTTCAACTGGAAGACAAAGTCAGATTCTGGCTATCTATGTTGCTCACCCCAAAGACAGAAGCAATAGGATAATTTGCAATGACTGCCCTCCAAGGCCCCAGTGCATGAGTTGTAGGGTTGCAGTTTAGTTCCCCAGAGAGCACCAGGATGGGGGTGGGCAAGGTGTGGGTTCACTGAGGAGGGGACAGACTCCACCTGGAACCTGCCATGATCTGCCATCATGTCCCTGATTAGCTGCACACGGCCTGAAATTCCACACTCAGGGAGCAGCAATGCGATGCGCAGGCACCATCCTGACCCAGGACTGGAAACGCACACTATCACCTGTTACTGCTCACCTGTACAGGGCCTCATCCCTATATACCAGTCCTCTTCCTCCTCTCCACTGAGAGCAGGACAGTGAAAGAAGAGGCAGATACTGACTGGATAAAATCCACAAGAGCAGTCGAAGAGGGATAGTTCTAGAGTAGCAGTTCTCAAAGTGAGGTCTGGGGACTCCTGGGCGTCCCTAAGACCCTCTCATGGGTCTATCAGTTGTCCAGTGTTGTGGAAGAAATTACTCCAAAGCACAGCAGCTTAAAACAACACACATTTATCTGCAAGTATCTCACAGGCAGTCAGGAATCGGGGCAGGCCTAACGGATGCCTCAAGGTCCCTCACAGGCTACAATCAAGGGGTCAGCTGAGGCTGCAGTCTCATCTGAAGGACCGACTAGGGGAAGATGTCCTTCCAAAAGCATTGCTGTGGTTGTTGGCAGGATTCAGTTCCTCGCTGGATATGGGACAGAGGTCTCCTTCAGTTCCAAAAAGCCGGTCTTATTGTAATGTAATCTTCAAAGTTATGTCTCACCACTTTTGGCATATGTATTCCCTAGAAGGAAATCACTAGGTCCAGCCCACATAGGAGGGGAGGGGTTTACACAAGGATATGAATGTTGGGGGGCAGGATCACTGGGAGACATCTTAGAGGCTGCCTAACACAGGATCCTTGAAGTCCTCTCTTTTCCAACTGCGTATCTCTGTGATGCTGGAGTTTCTTCATATGCTTTGACCAAAGCATATCTTAACATATTTAATGCAAAAGCAGATATAAGAATCCAGCTGTCTTCTACTCAGCTGCACATTAAAGAGATTTATAAAAATATAAAACAATGCCGCTATGTTGATAGATACAGCTCAATAAATCTCAATAAATGAGAGCTCTTTGGAGCCCTCATAATTTTTAAAAGTATAAAGTGGTCCTGAGGCTGGGCGCAGTGGTTCACGCTTGTAATCCCAGCACTTTGGGAGACCGAGGCGGGCAGATCACCTGAGGTCAGGAGTTCGAGACCAGCCTGGTCAACACAGTGAAACCCCATGTCTACTAAAAATACAACAATTAGCCAGTGTGGTGGCGGGTGCCTGTAATCCCAGCTACTAGGGAGGCTGAGGCAGGAAAATTGCTTGAACCTGGGAGGTGGAGGTTGCAGTGAGCCGAGATAATTCCATTGCACTTCAGCATGGATGACAGAGCAAGACTGTCTCAAAAAACAAACAAACAAACAAAGGGGTCCTGAGATCAAAAAGCTTGAGGACTACATGTCCAGAAAAATAGAGCTAAGATACTGCCCAAGGAGGGCTGCCCTGGGTGGGCATGGGGGACAAATCTGTAAGAAGCCTTCCAGCAGCCAGACATTACCAGAGCCCACAATCCTGGGAAAGGTGGGGGGCGGGGGTCAAATACAGCAGGAAGAGGAAGGGCCTAGATTCCATCTTTTGCTTTCTTTACACTTTTACACAATGTCTCTATGTTTGTCTTTTATACATTTGTGTGCATAGAGGTTCACCGTGCACACACATTTCTTGGCATGAGCACGTGTGCATGTACATACATGGGTGTATCTGGGCACCTGTCATGGTTGTCATGTGTGCACATACATGTGTGTACATATGCCTGTTTAAGCACAATGTGCCTGGAGCCCCTGAGAATGAGCAGGGCCTGACCAGCAGGTCCAGGGGCATCCTGTGAAAGGAAGGGGCAGCAGACTGTTGGGTGGCATGGGCCACTACCACCTCCACAGCTGTGTATCCCTGAAATTCCCCAGCCCTCAGCCCTCTGCTCTCAGCATGACTCTCAAATATTTTCATCTTCTATGGGAACTTCCTGTCCAACTTCCTGTTGTTCTTGGACTTTTCTTTTTTCGTTTATTTGAAGGTTGTAATTCTTTAATCTGCCTTTTTATTTTGCCCAGAGAGGCACTGTGGTCCCCAGCCACCTCTGAGGAAGGGAGAAAAAAATCTTGCCAGACAGGCCAGCTCCTTGGCTGGAGTTAAAGGCTCCCAGGAATTGAGCCTTTTTCCATCAAGGGACTGAACTCCTTTTTCCATCAAGATAAACGAAATAGTTTAAAAATCCCAATTTGTCTCAGAAGATATTCAAGAGCTTCTGCCTGCTGTGCACCAGAGTGAGGGACAGCGGGAGAGAAAGAGGCCTCAGGACAGGTTTCTTGGGGGTTCAGGAAGGGCTGCCCTGAGGTTTACAAGGCACCGAGTCTCATCAGTTCTGCCCCTCCCTTCTCCTTTCCTTCAGAACCTGCCAAAGGGAGACCAGCCAACAAAGAATCCAGAAGTACCTGCCGGCCAGAGCCCAGCCTCAGCTCAGCCCAACCAAGTCTCCAGCCTCATCCCCCTGATCAGTCCCTCCCCACAAATGGCAGTTCCTCTGCAAAGTCCGGTGCCTGTGCCCTTGCTGTCCTTCTATGCCCTTCATTTTCCATCCAGCCTCTACTTGATCAAATTATTCTTTCCAGCTGTCATCAAACGGCCTCTGAGAAGCCTTCCCTGGTCTCCCAGGCCGAGGAAAGTGCTTCATCCATAATGCTCCCTGGCCAGGCCCTCCCCAGGGCTCCTTCAGCACTGGGATACCTCCCTGGTATCCCTCAGCACTGCTCCTACTGCCTGCCCCTGTAGCTGGTCCTGTGGTTGAGTCATCCTTATCTTTGTATTCTGGACTCCCTGTGTGTCCCAGCAGACCCCAGATGCCTGCAGGCCTGCTGCAAACCTGCTTCTCCCAAGGTGAGCCGGGGTTCCGAACTCCATCCCCTTTTCTCCTCACTTCCCTCTAGCTGCTTTCAAAGGGCAGGTCCCCCGCTTTTCTCAACCAGTCTCCCCTGCCCAGGCTGGGACCTAGCACAGTTAGTCCCGAATAAGTATTTGTTACTTGTGTTGTTTCATCTCCAGCAGTGCATTGCTTTGTTAAACTCACCCTGTTCAACTGTTAATAGCTGATGTGTCTTTCCCTCATCAAGCCCTCCCTCCTTCCCCAGCTGAGAGGTGTTTGCATTTTAGCTAGAGACAAACCTTAACCGAATAAAACAAATGAATCTGCAACAGTGAGATTTTACGGCACCCTGAAGAAGGTGGGGGTGGAGGGTGGAGGGGAGCACCCCTCAGGCCTTGAACTGTCTCTTTCACCCTTGCTTAGGGCTGAGTTCTTCCCAGCTGTAAGATGCCAAAGCTAGACCACTCCACTTCTCTGGGCTTGCCCAGAAAGCAAACCAGTCTCCTCTAGCAGGAACTTCCGTAAATACATTCAAGTGAAAATGCGAATCTTGGCCTCCATCCCTTAACTCCTGAAGTCGGAATTGGAGGGTGGAGGGTTTCAAAGGTGACCTCATGTGTAGCTAAGGCTGTCGAACTCTGTCCTCACAGTGTCCTCAGTTTCTAGCTGAGTGACTGCCATGGTAGGTACCCCATAAATGTTTGAAGAACTGAATGAGAGGCAGGGAAATAGAGTGCAAGCAGCCTGGGTCTAAGGGATCTGCCATGTTCTATGGGATCCTGGGCACATTCTGTGCACTGCTGAAGTGGAGACATTCTCCCCTGCCTTGCAGGGTTGCTGGAGGGGCCCCTCAAAGGCCAGGACGTACAGTGGTGCCCAAGGAGGGTGTGTACAGAGAAACTGCTCAGCCCTGTCTTCTGAAACTAAGGAAAACCAGCAGCAGCCATATCCTGGGGCTTTCCCTCACTAGCCTTGGCCGGAGGGGCTCCTTGGAATCAATGTTTATGGTATTGGGATTGTTCCTTGGGCCAAGCTCAAGCAGGTAGCATTCCTGGAATCTGTTGTTTATTAGCAGGGATGAGAGGACAGGACACCACTTGCTGGTTAAACCATCTCCTCTAGACCTTATCTCTGCCCAGCACTTTTAAACACAACCTTTGCCCTGGGGCTGCAGCCCTCTGAAGCCACCGCAGCTAATGAGGTACATCTGGGTTTTGAGTCTGTTGAGTCACACTTAACCTCCAGGGAGTTCTCCTTCCTCCCCTAAAGCTCCCTCTAGAAACTTCCCACAGGACCCAAGAGGGAACCTCTGCCAAACCAGCCCAACCTCCACCATCTAATTCCATTGGTATGGATAAATCTCACATCACCCCAGGCCTCAAAACTCATAAGACAAGGAGTTCAGATGGTAGTTTAAAATGTTTCCCTTCTCCTAGCCCTGCCCAAGAGACTAATTCCCGATTACTTCAGCCTTCACCAGAAGTCCAGAGTCCTCCAGGGTCTTACTGCTCTGATCCGTCCGGGCCTAGTTTTATCCAATCCCCTAGCTATTCCCTCCTCAAACCCTCCCACTGGC
This sequence comes from Trachypithecus francoisi, assembly GCF_009764315.1. Lineage (NCBI taxonomy): Eukaryota > Metazoa > Chordata > Mammalia > Primates > Cercopithecidae > Trachypithecus > Trachypithecus francoisi. The sequence continues at coordinate 61,549,968 of NW_022681462.1, read as the reverse complement.
CTCTGTCATGGACTGTAACTCTTAGCTCACTGTTTCTCTCTCCTGACTTCTTTCTATGAGGCTTTAACATCCACATAGCCACCCCACCACCTTCTCCCAGTTCCCTGCCCATCTTGCCTCCAACTTTTCTTTTCTTTTCTTTTCTTTTTTTTTTTTTTTTTTGAGACGGAGTCTGCTCTGTTGCCCAGGCTGGAGTGCAGTGGCGGGATCTCGGCTCACTGCAAGCTCCGCCTCCCGGGTTCACGCCATTCTCCTGCCTCAGCCTTCTGAGTAGCTGGGACTACAGGCGCCCGCCACCACGCCCGGCTAATTTTTTCTATTTTTAGTAGAGACGGGGTTTCACCGTGTTAGCCAGGATGGTCTCGATCTCCTGACCTTGTGATCCACCCACCTCGGCCTCCCAAAGTGCTGGGATTACAGGCGTGAGCCACCGCTCCCGGTCTCCAACTTTTCTTCTACCCTAACTCAGTCACTTCCCTGCCCCCATGGTCGCCGCACTCCTATTCAACACCAGTGACTCCAGCACCTCTGAAACTCAACCACAAACCTCCCATCTTCTCACCACAACCTTCTAGCTTTCTAGACAAAAGTACATCCACTTTTGTGTCCCATCAATGTGTTTTCAACTTCATTGAGACTTCCAATCCATTGATTCCATCACTTTTCACTATCATCTTTCTTTTATCTTCAATTCTTTTTGTACAGCTTAAATTCTATAATTACTACCTTTCAAACACTCTCAGCTTCCTTGGGATTTAGTGTTTCTTCTCTGGTAAAATCCTAAACTAGGTTAAACTCAACAATTTCACCATGCCTATCCCTGAGCACACATTGGTTGAGAAAATCATAAACTATTTATTTATTTATTTATTATTTATTTATTTTGAGACAGAGTCTCTGTTGCCCAGGCTGGAGTGCAGTGGTGCGATCCTGGCTCACTGCAACCTCCACCTCCCAGGTTCAAGCAATTCTTCTGCCTCAGCCTCCCCAGTAGCTGGGACACCAGGCGCCCGCCACCACACCCAGCTAATGTTTGTTTGTTTAGTACAGACGGGTTTCACCTTGTTGGTCAGGCTTGTCTTGAACTTCTGACCTCGTGATCCACCCACATTGGCCTCTTGAAGTCCTGGGATTACAGGCGTGAGCCACCACGCCCAGCCGAAAGTCACAAACTTACTCACAGGTTTCCTCTTCCGTTCATGATCACCAAACACAGTAGACATTTAACTTTTTCTCACAGTCCTTGGATGGTTCCCGAATAAGTTTGCTCTCCCACTCTGCAAGATGCTTAGTCAATACCTTCCCCTCTTACCAAACCTCTGACAGCTTCCCACCTGTGTTCAGCTGATAACCTTGCCTCATGCTTCATGGGGAAAATTAATGCCATCAAAGAATTCCTCATCCTCCTACCTCACAATCTACCCTGGGGAGGACACAACCAGGACAATTCAAATAGAAACCATTATTATGGACATTCTTGATTTGCTCCTGGTTTTAATGGGAAATCTCCCATACTTCAATATTAACTATAATGATTGCTATAGGTTTTAGAAAGATGTCTCTTTTCACGTTACCTTCTAGTACCAGTTGGCTATGAGGTCTGTTTTGTTTAACAAGAGTGAGTGTTGAATTTTATTAAGTACATTTTCTGTATTGATTGACATAGCTAAATGGTTACAGAGATCCACAGACAATAGAGTGGCAAGTGTTGTAAGTTACTGAGATTTAGAGTTATTTGTTACATGACATGAGTGAAGCAAAATTTAGCTAATATATTTTGTAAAATAAATTGGATATTTTTTCTTTTTATATTCTCTGAAATAATTTGTATATTTTTCTATTCTCTGAAATGAAGCTTTCATGTAAAACCATCTGTGCCTGGTGTGTTTTGGGAGAAGGCTTTTGGTTACCAATTCACCTTCTTTCAGTCTCATTGTTTTGTTTTGTTTTTTTAATTTGCTTTATGACTCAATCCTTACCATGTATATTGCTCTAGGAATATATTCATTTCATTCAAGTTTTCAAATGGTTTCACACTATTTTTATTTTTATATAAGTGAGATATTCACAAGGCCCACAAATCAAAAGGTATAAAGAGCTTCTCACTATATAACTCTTTATATCTTTTGATTTGTGAGCCTTGTGTTATCAGTGTGTTATCAGTTCCATTTGGTAACAATGGACTAGGTAACTCCAACCTACCCTGCTGCTAAGAATAAAGAAGGTATAATACTTTTAAAAATCGTAGATATATCAAAAAACTTGTCGCAGGCTGAGAAATCTTTGGGAGACAAGGGAAACATGGAGAGTTAAGCCCAGTGATTCCAAGCTATGCTTGTCCCTGAGATAATTTACCTGGGTAAACAGCTGTGAAGCAGACCCTAACTCCTAGTTGGTTGCTTTATATAATTCACCATAGTAATAATTATAAGCCAAAACCCATATAATAGTTTTAGTTGATTCAGAAAAATATTTGTTAAAAATAAACAACCATTTATGATAAAGATATTTTTAAAACGAGGCAGACAAGAGGCTCATAGAGTACTGCAAAGATGCAGATTTTTCTGGCGCTCTTAGGGGGCAAGGCCATCTTTCCTCCCCCCTTCACCCAAAGCTCAGCTACACTGTGAAGAATATCAAAGCCAAAATTCAAAATGAGGAAGGAAAGCAACACTTCTAACCAACAGCTTCTGATTTTTGCTAGCAAGCTGCTCAGGGATGACCTTGCTCTCCACACTCAAAATATCTAAACAGAATTTATCTACCATGTACCTGGTGCTGTGTTTTGGGGGCATTATCACTGGGTCTTCCTCTGCCCGTCTACCCAGAGATATTACTGCAACAATTACCTATTGAAAAATTACACCTAGCTGAATACCTTGCTTCAACACAGAAAAAGAGTGCAGTCGTGCCAACAATTTATCCCCAAAGAAAGTCAAATAAAGGCCTTCTCCTCATTTGCCTGATAAAGGTGACCTCATTTCTGAGTTTTGTAAGACTGGGGTCTCAGTGAAGCTCCTCTTTGGTTGACAGTAGCAATTAAACAACAAGAAGAACTATAACTTCTTAGCAAATTAGGAAAAGAAGAGAATTTCCTAAATTTGGCAGCACATCTTACATTTGATAAGTAATATTGGAAGTTCTCCCTTTGAAATTGTGAGGAAGACAGATACCTGTGTCACTATGTAATCATTTCCTCTATTCAGCATTGTACCAGGATGTCCTAGCTTGTGCAACAAGGCAAAGTAACTAACGAAACTAATACCAAGAAAAAGGAAACACTTGTAAAAGTAGGAAAACAAGAAACAAAAGTTATTTCCCAAACAGATAATTGTCTGTGAAGTAAGCCTAAAAGAATCTACAGCTAAATAATTTGAATTAATAAGAAAATTTTACAAAATATCTCTGTACAATCATTGTGCAAAACCAAACTGTATTTCTATATATCAGCAATAAATAGGTAGAAAATGAAATTTCTAAAAATAATATTTACAATAACATCAAAAAACATGAACCACCTAGGAATAAACAGCAAGTTGCATACAATACCAAGAAAACTACAGAATATTATGAAACATTAAAGAATACTTTAAACAATGGAGAAATCTACTATGGTCAAAGTAGTAGAAAATTTAATTTATACAATGCTGCTGTGGGAAAATCTGAGCCTACTTAGGTTTTTCCTCCCTTATAAATGATTTAATCTTTTTTCATGACTGGCCAAAAAGATTTTCTTTCTCTTGGTTCTCTTGATGTATATGTGATATGGTTTGTCTCTGTGCCCCCACCTAAATGTCATGTCAAATTATAATCCCCACGTGTCAGGGGAGGGACCTGGTGGGAGGCGATTGGATCATGGGGGTGGATGTCCCCCTTGCTGTTCTCGGGATAGTGAGTGAATTCTTATGAGATCTGATGGTTTAAAAGTGTGTGGCACTTCCTCCTTCATGCCAGCTCTCTCTCTCCTGCCACCATTTAAAGAAGGCCCTTGTTTCCCCATTTGCTTTACGCCATGATTGTAAGTTTCCTGATGTCTCCCAGTTATGCTTCCTATTAAGCCTACAGAACTGTGAGTCAATTAAACCTCTTTTCTTCATAAACTACCAGTCTCAGGTAGTTTTCTGTAGCAGTGTGAGAATGGACTAATACACTATGTCTTCATATTGGCCACTCTGTCAGTTTGCTATGGCATGTGGTGTGCCCTTTCATTATGTAGATTCAAGCTGCCATTTATTGCAAGGTTTCAAAATTCTCCTGAATTCTGCATTCTAACTTAAGATTATCTAAATATCTGTTCCACTCTGTTTTTCTCTTTTTAATAAACAGTGACTCCAGTTACACATACGTTGATCTCCTTTGCCTGTGTTCTATATATTTGCCCCCTCATCCTTTGAAAACCTTTATTTCTGTTTCACTGTGGTCACAGTTTCAAAAATTTCTGACAACCGAGTAACTCACTTATTTTCTGCCATGCCTAGTTTGTCTTATTTCCCTTTTAATTTCCTCTTTGTTTCCAGGATAGTTTTCTTTGTTTCTCTCTTTCCTGAGTGCTACCAGCTCCTGTTTTATCCTATTATTTTACCATCAGCTCTTGATTTCCTATCTCTTTCCTGAATTCTTATGTTTTTTTCTTTGTGGTCTTTTTTTCACAAAAACTATTGCTTTGTTAGGTTTTAATTTTTAAATTATAACAAAGTGTTTTCATAGGATTTTTTTCTCTCCCTTGGCAATATTTTTCTGATGAGTGTTCTGCATCTAGTAAATATTGCTGCCCTTTCCCAAATGATTTGTATTTTCCTGGCCCAGCTCTTTCTAAGAGACAGTTTCATGGAGTTATTTTTGCTGATATTTTTCACAACCTGCTATCCTGAGGCTGTATTACCATTCTCTGCATGTTTCATTGTACTTTTCCTGTGCCTCATACCCTATCCAGCCCTGCCCGTGATTTCTGTCTAATTTCTGCCCTGTCCTTCTTGGATCTTGAAACATGTATTTAAAGATACACGATCATCACTACGGGGTGGGATTCTTATCCCCACGGGTAAGTTTTTGACAGAGTTCTCTCATGCCTGCTGCACCTGGGCTGTCCAGATATTGTCAACAGTCTATGGTACACTCTTGCAGATGTTCACAACTTTGGGGTTTTAGAATGTGGATAAGGATTATGGATCTTTATTTCTTTTTTTTAAGTCTACCTGTAACTGGTTTATTTTTGCCTGTGTGTGTTCTATGTTAAAAAAAAGTCATTTTTTGTTTCTTGAATATCCTAAAATACTAATTTTTAAAACCATTTCAACTTTCATTTTAGATTCAGAAGGTTCATGTGCAGGTTTGTTACATGAGTATATGGTGTGTTGCTGAAGTTTTGGGTATAATTGATCCATCACCCAGGTACTAAGCAAAGTAATCCAAAATTAGTTTTTCAACCCTTGTCCGCCTCCCACGCTCCTACCTCTAGTAGTCTACAGTGTCTATTGTTGTCAACTTTATGTTCATTTGGTACCCAATGTTTAGCTCCCACTTATAAGTGAGAACATGTGGTATTTGGTTTTCTGTTTCTGTATTATTTCACTTGGGATAATGGCCTCTGGCTGCATCCTTGTTGCTGCAAAGAACATGATTTTGTTCTTTTTTATGACTGTGTAATATTCTGTGGTATATGACATTTTATTTAACCAATCCACTGTTGATGGGCAGTTAGGTTGTTTCTGTGTCTTTGCTATTGTGCCTAATGCTGCAATTAACATATAAGTACATGTGTCTTTTTGGTAGAATAATTTATCTTCTTTTGGATATTGACCCAATAATGCTGCTCCTGGGTTGAATGGTAGTTCTGTTTTAAATTCTTTGAGAAATCTCCAAACTATTTTCCACAGTGGCTGAACTAATTGACATTCTCACCAATAATGTATAAGCTCTCCCTTTTTTTTGCAGCCTCCTCAGCATCTGGTTTTTTTTGTTTGTTGTTTTGTTTTTACTTTTTAATAATAGCTGTGGTGTGAGATGGTACCTCATTGTGGTTTTAATTTGCATTTCTCTGATAACTAGTGATGTTGAGCATTTTTTCATGTTTGCTGGTCACTTGCATGTCTTCTTTTGAGAAGTGTCTGTTCATTTCTTTTGCCCATTTTAAATGGGGTTGGCTATTTTTTCTTGTTGAATTGTTTACGTGCCTTGTGATCCTGAATATTAGACCTTTGTCAAATTTATAGTTTACAAATATTTTCTCCCATTCTGTAAGTTGTCTGCTTACTCTGTGGAGAGTTTTTTTTTTTTGCTGTACAGAAGCTCATTAGTTTAATTAGATCCCAGTTGTCAATGTCTGTTTTCATTGCAATTTCTTTTGAGGACTTAGTCATGAATTCTTTCCCAAGGCTGATGTCCAGGATGGCATTTCCTATGTTTTCTTCTAAGATTCTTATAGTTTGAGGTCTTATGTTTAGATATTTAATACATCTTGAGTTAATTTCTGTATATGCTGAAAGGTAGGGGTCCAGTTTCATTATTCTGCATTTGGCCATGGCCAGCCAGCTATCCTAGTACCATTTATTGAATAGGGAGTCCTTTCCCCATTTTTTATTTTTGTTGACTTTATTGAAGATCAGATGGTTATAGGTGTGTGGCTTTATTTCTGAGTACTCTGTTCTGTTCCGCTGGTCTATGTGTCTGTTTTTTTTGTACCAGTACCATGCTATATTGATTACTGTAGCCTTGTAGTAGAGTTTGAAGTCAGGTAATGTGATGCCTCCAGCTTTGTTCTTTTTGCTTAGGATTTCTTTGGTGATTTTGGTTATTTTTTGGTTCCATATGAATTTTAGAGTAGTTTTGTCTAGTTTTGTGAAAAATTACATCGGTAGCTTGATATGATTGTGTTGAATCTGTACGTTGCTTTGGGCAGTATGGCCATTTTAACAATATTGATTTTTCTGATCCATGAGCATGGAATGTTTTTCTATTTGTTTGTGTCATCTTTGATTTCTTTCAGCAGTGTTTTGTAGTTCTCCTTGTAGGGATCTTTCACCTACTTGGTTAGATGTATTCTTATATAATTTTTGTAGCTATTGTAAATGGGACTGTGTTCTTGATTTGGCCTCAGCTTGAACACTATTAATATATAGAAATGCTACTGATTTTTGTACATTGATTTTGTGTCTGGAAACTTTATTGAAGTCATTTATCAATTCCAGGAGACTTTTGGCAAAGTTTCCAGGGTTTTCCAGGTATAGAATGATATCAGTGAAGAGAGATAACTTGACTTATTTTCCTATTTGGATACCTTTCATTTCTTTCTCTTGCTTTATTGCTCTGGTAAGAATGTCCCATACTATGTTGAATAGGAGTGGTAAGAGTGGACTTCCTTGTTTTGTTCCAGTTTTCAAGGGAAATGCTTTCAGTTTTTGCTCATTCAGTATGATGTTGGCTGTGAGTCTGTCATAGATGGCTCTTATTATTTTGAGATCTATTCCTTTAATACCTAGTTTCTTAGGGATTTTTATTATAAAAGGATGTTGGATTTTATTAAAAACTTTTTATGTGTCTATTGAGATGAGCATATGGTTTTTGTTTTTAATTCTGTTTGTGTGATGAATCACATTTATTACTTTGCATGTGTTGAACAAACCTTGCCTCCCAGGAATGAAGCCTGCTTGATCATGGTGAATTAACTTTTCAGAATACTGCTGGATTCAGTTTACTAGTACTAAAATACTTATTTAAAGGGTTTATGTATCTCAGAAAACAAACAGAAACAAGAAGCATTTGGGAGGGAAAAGAAAACCTCACAAACGCAAGAAGTACTATTCTTAATATCCTTAAGAGAGAAGAGACTTTTCAACTTTAAAACAAAAAATTGGTATGTTATTTTTAAAGAGAGTAAGGAATATTTGAAGAACAACAACAACAACAACAAGGCTCTCAGAAATATTTTTTAATGGTAGCAGGAAAAAAGTCCCAATAGAATGATTGGAAAATTCTTGACCATTATTTCTTTAAATACTGCTTCTTTTCCCATTCTAACTGTCCCTTCTTCTTCTGGGACTCCAATGATATGTATGTTGAATATTTGTTACTGTGTCTCATATCTCTTTTATGCTCCTTTTTGAATTTTTCCCATTTCTTTTCTTCTGTGTTTCAGTTTAGATATTTCTTTTCTTTTCTTTTTCTTTTTATTTTTTGAGAAGAATTTTGCTCTTGTTGCCCAGGCTGGAGTGCAGTGGTGTGATCTTGGCTCACTGCAACCTCCACCTCCTGGGTTCAAGTAATTCTCCTGCTTCAGCCTCCCAAGTAGCTGGGACTACAGGCATGTGCCACCACACTCAGCTAATTTTATATTGTTAGTAGAGACAGGGTTCCTTCATGTTGGTTAGACTGGTCTCAAAATCCTGACCTCAGGTGATCCGCCACCTCAGCCTCCCAAACTGCTGGGGTTACAGGCATGAGCCACCTCACCTGGCCTAGACAATTTTTCTTAATCTCTCCTTTAGTTCTGTAAATCTGTCTTCTCTGTGTCTAGTCCATTGTCCAACTTGAGAATAAAAAATATTCCTATTTTCTTAGGTAAGAATACACTCTCTAGCAATAACTAATCACCAAAAGTGGTTTTATATTCATTAGTCATGCTAATTGACCGATTACAACTTGTTTTACTAACTATGCTTCTGAATGCAGCAAATCAACAACAACCTTCATTTGATAATCTGTGCTGCTATAGCTAATGATCAGCCATTTCCTGAATACATTTACTTCTGAAACTCTTCCAATCCTGAGCTCCACCCTTCCTCAAACTCTATACAAGACCAGCTTTAAGCTCTACTCAGAGATAATGTGTCTTATAATAATAGCACAATACATTCAGCTTTTTATCATATAGTAAATGATGGTCTCTTTTTTGACAATCTAATCCAATGAGTTTGTTTTGTTTTGTTTTGTTTTTGTTTTTGTTTTTCTGACAGAGTCTCATTCTATCACTCTGTCGCCCAGGCTGGAGTGCAGTGGCACAATCTCTGCTCACTGCAACTTCCACCTCTCAGGTACAAGCGTTTCTCCTGTCTCAGCCTCCTAAGTAACTGGGTTCTTTATTTTGTTCCATTGGTCTAAATGTCTGTTTTTATACCAGACCATGCTGTTTTTGTTGCTATGGTTCTGTAGTATAATTTGAAGTCAGGTAATGTGATTCCTTCAGGTTTGTTCTTTTTGCTCAGGATACCTTTGGCTATTCTGGGTCTTTTGTGATTCCATATAAATTTTAGGATTGTATTTTTCTATTTCTGTGAAAAATGTCATTGGTATTTTGATAGGGATTACATTGGCTCTGTAGATTGCTTTGGGTAGTATGGATATTTGAACAATATTAATTATTTCAATCTATGAACATGGAATATTTTTTCATTTTTTGATGTCCTCTTCCATTTCTTTCATCAGTGTTTTATAGTTTCCATTGTAGATTTCTTTTACTTCTTTGGGTAAGATAATTCCTACGTATTTAATTTTGTGTGGCTGTTGTAAATGAGATTACTTTTTAAATATATTTTTCACACTGTTCACTACTGGCATATCAAAATGGTTTTTGTATGTTGATTTTGTATCCTGCACCTTTACTGAATTTGTTTATCAGTTCTAGTAGTTTTCCTGCAGAGTCTTTAGGCTTTTCCAAATATAAGATTATGTCATCTGCAAACAAGGATAATTTGACTTCTTCCTTTCCAACTTGGATGTCCTTTATATCTTTTTTTTTTTTTTTTTTTTGTCTGATTGCTCTAGCTAGGACTTCTAGTACTATGCTGAATAATGGTGGTAACAGTGGGAATCTTTGTTGTGTTCCCTATCTTAGAGGAAAAGCTTTCAGTTTTTCCCTGTTCAGTGTAATACTAGCTGTGGGTCTGTTGTATACGGCTTTTATTATATTGAGGTATGTTCGTTCCTTCAATCCCCATTTTTTGAGAGTTTTTTCATGAAGCAATGTTGAATTTTATCAAATGCCTTTCAGCATCAATTGAAATGATTATATGGTTTTCATCTTCATTTTGTTGATATAATGTATCACATTGATTGATTTGCATATGTTGGACTATCCTGAATCTCAGGGATAAATCCCACTTGGTCATACTGAAAGATCTTTCTAATGTATTGTTGAATTTCATTTGCTAGTATTTTGTTGAAGATTTTTGCATCAATTTTCATTAGAGATGTTGACCTGTGTGTTCTTTTTTTTTTTTTTTTTTAATGTGTCTTTGTCTGGTTTTGGTGTCAAGGTAATACTGGCCTCATAGAATGAGTTTGAAAGTATTTACTCCTCCTCTGTTTTTGGAATAGTTTGAGTAGGATTGGTATTAATTCTCTTTAAATGTTTGGTAGAATTCAGCAGTGAAACCTTCAGGTCCTTGTTTTTTTCTTTAGTGGGAGACTTTTTATTATGGTTTCAATCTTGTTACTAGTTATTGGTCTGTTTGGGTTTTGGATTTCTCCCCAGTTCAATCTTGGTAGGTTGTATGTATCCAGGAATTGGTCCATTTCTTCTAGATTTCTAATTTATTGGCATATAGTTGCTCATGTTAGCCCCTAATGATCCTTTGAATTTCTGCAGTTTCAGTTGTAATATCTCCTTTTTCATTTCTGATTTTCTTTATTTGAATATTGTCTCTTTTATTCTTAGTCTGAATAAAGATTTTTCAATTTTGCTTAACTTTTCAAACAATGAACTTTTTGTTTCATTGATCTTTTGTATCATTTCTTTCATTTAATTTATTTCTGCTCTATTGTCTAGTATTTCTTTTCTTCTACTAATTTACATTCGGTTTGCTCTTGCTTTTCTAGTTCTTTAAGAGGCATCATTAAATTGTTTATTTGAAGTTTTTTTCTCTTTTTTGATGTAGGTACTAGTAACTACAAACTTCCCTCTTAGTAGTGCTTTTGCTGTATCCCATGGATTTTGATACACTGTGTTTCCATTATCATTTGTTTCAACAAATTTTTCAGTTTCCTTCTTAATTCCTTTATTGACCCACTCAAGAGCATATTGTTTAATTTCCACATATTAAAATCGTTTCCAAAATTCCTCTTGTTGTTAATTTCTAGTTTTATTCCATTGTAGACAGAGAAGATGCTTGATATGATTTCAATTTTTTGAATGTTTTAAGACATGTTTTGTGACCTAGCATATGGTCTATCCTTGAGAATGATCCATGTGCTGAGTAAAAGAATGTGTATTCTGCAACGCTTAGGTGAAATGTTCTATAACTATCTATTAGATCCATTTGGTCTATAGTGCAGATTAAGTCTGATGTTTCTTTGTTAATTTTCTGTCTGGAACATCTTTTCAATGCTGAAAGTGGGGTGTTAAGTCTCCAGCTATTACTGTATTGGGGCCTATCTCTCTCTAAATAATATTTATCTCTGTCTCTCTCTAATAATATTTCCTTTATATGTCTGTGTGCTGCCGTGTTGGGTGCATATATATATTTAAAATTGTTACATCCTCTTGCTAAATTGACCCCTTTATTATTTTATAGTGACCTTATTTGTTTCTTCTTATAGTTTTTGTCTTGAAATCTTTTTTTTTTTTTTTTCCTGATGTAAGTATCGCAATTCTTGCTCTTTTTTGGCTTCTATTGACATGGAATATTTTTTCCCATCTCTATTTTCAGTCTATATGTGTCTTTATAGGTGAAACGTGTTTCTTGTAGGCAATAGATCAATGGGTCTTATTTTTTCATCCATTCAGCCAGTCCATATCTTTTAAATGGAGAGTTTAGTCAATTGACATTCAATATTATTATTGATAAGTAGGCCTTCCTCCTCCCATTTTCTTATTTGTTTTCTGATTGTTTTTTGGTCTTCTCATCCTTCTTTCTTTCCTTCCTATCTTCCACTAGGGAAGGTGATTTTATCTGGTAATATAATTTAGTTTCTTGCTTTTGTGTGTGTATGTGAATCCATTGTATGATTTTTGGTTTGTGGTTACCATGAGACTTGCAAATGCTATCTTATAACTCATTTTTTAAACCTCATAACAACTTAACACTATTTGCATAAACAAACAAGCAAGCAAATACAAAACTCTCCTTAACTTTGTCCCCTTGCTTTTTAACTTTTTGTTGTTTCTATTTATATTTATTGTACTATATCTTGAAAAGTTGTTGTAAATATTTTTGATTGGTTTTTTAGTCTTTCTACTTAAGAGTAGTTTACACACCACAGTTACAATGTTATGATATTCTGTGTTTTTCTATGTACTTACCAGTGAGTTTTATACCTCTAGGTGACTATTTATTGTTTATTAATGCTCTTTTCTTTCTTTCTTTTTTTTTTTGAGACGGAGTCTCGCTCTGTCACCCAGGCTGGAGTGCAGTGGCTGGATCTCAGCTCACTGCAAGCTCCACCTCCTGGGTTCATGCCATTCTCCTGCCTCAGCCTCCCGAGTAGCTGGGACTATAGGCACCCGCCACCTCGCCTGGCTAGTTTTTTGTATTTTTTAGTAGATACGGGGTTTCAATGTGTTAGCCAGGATGGTCTCAATCTCCTGACCTCGTGATCCATCCGTCTCGGCCTCCCGAAGTGCTGAGATTACAGGCGTGAGCCACCATGCCCAGCCGGGAGTTTAATTATTAAATGCCTTGAGGTAGTCTTCTCTGGGTTAAATCTACTTGATGTTCTATAACCTTGTACTTGGATATTGATATCTTTCTCTAGGTTTGGGATATTCTCTGTTGTTAATCCTTTGAATAATCTGTCTACCCCTATTTCTTCCTCTATCTCCTCTTTACCTTTTAGATTTGCCCCTTTAAGGCTATTTTCTAGCTCTTGTTGGCATACTTTTTTTAAATTCCTTTTTCTTTTGTCTCCTCTGACTGTATATTTTCAAATAGCCTGTCTTCAAGCTCACTAAGTCTTTCTTCAGCTTGATCAGTTCTGCTATTAAAGAACTCTGCATTCTCCAGTATGCCAATTCCATTTTTCAGCTCCAAAACTTCTGCTTGATTATTTGTAATTATTTAAATCTCTTTGTTAACTCTATTTGATGTAATTCTGAATTTCTTTGAGTTTCCTCAACACAGCTATTTTTTTGAATTCTCTCTCTGAAACATCACATATCTCTGTTTCTCCAGGATTGATTTCTGGTGTCTTATTTAGTTCTTTTGGTGAGGTCACGTTTTCATGGATGGAGTTGATGCTAATAGATGTCCTTTGCTGTCTGGACATTGAAAGGTTAGGTATTTATTGTAGTTTTCACTGTCTGGGCTTATTTGTAGTCATCATTCTTGGGAAGGCTTTCCAGATATTTGAAAGGTCTTAGGCATTGTGATCTAAGCTGTATCTGCTTTAGGGAACATTCCAAGCCCAGTAACACTATGGTTCTTACAGACTGACTCATAGAGGTACCATCTTGATGGTCTTGGCCCAGATCTGGGAGAATTCTCTGGATTACCAGACAGAGACTCTTGTTCTCTTCTCTTACTTTCTCCCAAGCATACAGAGTCTCTCTGTTCTGAGCCACCTAATACTAGGAGTGGAGTGATACAAGCACCCCTGTGACCACCACTACGATGACTGTGCTGTGTCAGACCTGAAGCCAGCACAGCATTATGCCTCGCCCAAGGCCTGCTGTAACCGCTCCCTGGCTACTGGCTACATTCACTCAAGGCCCTGGGTCTCTACAATTAGTAGGTGGCAAAGCCAGCCAGTGTCCTTCATTTCAGGGCAGCAAGGTCCCCCAGTCCCTGGGTAGGTCCAGAAGCGCTTTCCAGGAGTCAGGGACTAGAGTCAAAAACTTTAGAAGTCTACCTGGTGTTTTATTGCATTTTGGCACAGAAACCACAAGGTACAGTCCTTCCCACTCTTCCTTCCCCTTTCCAAAGGCAGAGGAGCCTCATCCTATAGCCACTGCCACCCCAGGCCGTGAGGAGCACTGCCAGACTACCACTGATGTTCCCGTAAGGCCCAGGGTCTCTTAAGTCAGCTTGTTGTGAATGCTGCCTGACTCAGGACTCATTCTTTAGGGCAATGGACTCCCCTCTGGCCCAGGGCATGTCTAGAAATGCCATCCAAGAGTCAGGTCTTGGAATCAGGGATCTCAAGGGCCCACTTGGTGCTCTTAACCCCCATTTGGCTGTGCTGGTACCTAAGATGCAAGACAAAGTCTCCTTTACTTTTCCCTCCACTTTTCCCAAGCAGAAGGAGTTTTGCTCCATAGCCACCACAGCTGGTAATGTGCAGAGTCTCACCTGAAGCCGGCAAGTCTGAGGTTCACCAATGCCCTCCATGTAGTACGTGGGTGTCAATGCTGGTTATTTGAGGCCCAAGGGCTCTTCAGTTAGCAGGTGATTAATGCTGCCAGGACTTGGTTCTTTCCTTCAAGGCAATAGGTTCCCTTCTGGCTCACAGTGTGTCTAAAAATGTCATCTGGGAACTAGTGCCTGGAACATGAGCCTCATGACTCTTTGCTCTATCCTGATCTATCCTCTGGCTGAGCTGGTATCCTAGATGCAAGGCAAAGTCCTTTCCATTCTTCCCTCTTGTCTCCTCAAGCAGAAAGAAGGGGTCTCTTTTGGAGCCTTGAACCTGGCGTTAGGGGAGGGGTGATGCCAGCACTGCCTTAGCTGCCCCGGCTAGTGTTTCAGTATGTTGTATGTCCCCTCCGTCCACTGTCTTTGGGCCTAGTTCAGCATTAAAAATTGCAGTCCTTATGGCCTAGACTGCCTTTCAAGTTTACTTGGAGATGTAGAGTGCTGTAGCCTTTGGTGGTGAAATTTGCAGGCCCTCAAGTTCTGACTGTTGAGCTTGGTGATTTCCTTCTGGCTAGGGCTGGTTTAAATGCTGCCTTCATGGGCAGGCATCATCTGAGTTTGGTATGGGTTTCCTTTCTGCTCTAACAGGACAGCACTGAATCCAATGCATCACAATTGCTATGCTCTCCCTGCCTGAGTGCCCAGAGATACTCTCTGCACCATGCTACTGCTGCTGCAAGGGGTGGGGGTGGTGTCAACAATTCAGGACTGTTTTTTCTGTTTCTTCAGTACCTCTTTCAGTGATACGAAGTTAACATCAGTTATGATGAGTGCTTGCCTGACTTTGGGTTCTTATGAAGGTGGTTTTTTTCTGTGTAGATAGTTGTTAACTTATTGTCCTTGCTAGGGATATGATCAGTGGAGCTTTCTATTCTGCCATCTTGCTCCCCCAGCTCTACCATCTTGCTCCCCCATCTGATTATCTGTTGAAACACACCATTATTCATCCATTTATCCATTGTTCCTATATATTTTTTCTTCTACCAATGGTAGTTGTTTAAAAATCCTTGTCTGCTAACTCAATGACTGTATCTTTTCTGTGTCTAGTTATATTGACCCTTCTATCTCTTGATCAGTGCTTCCCATCTCCACCCCCCTCTCTTTTTTTGCTTGATTACAAAATTTTTAATGCAAGCTGGATATTATGGATGACACATTTTAGAAGCTGAGGATTATGTTATCCTTATCTAAAGCAGAGATATACAAACTACAGGCAAAACTGCTGCTGCTTTTAAAATAAAGTCATATTGGAACACAGCCATGTCCATTTATTTGCATAGTGTCTATGACTGCTTTCATATTACAGTGGCAGAGTTGAATAGCTGTAATAGAAATCCTCAAAATATTTACTCTCTGATTTTTCATATAAATATTTGTCAACCTTTGGTCAAAAGAGTGTTGAGTTTTATTTGAGAAGACAGTTATTAATATATTACTGTGAATCTCCTTGACCCAACTAAGGGTTGATTTTTACTTTGTCAGGGCAGGTCTATTTTAGTTTTGCCTTCTTAAAGCATAGCTCTGGGCCGGGCATGGTGGCTCACGCCTGCAATCCCAGCACTTTCGGAGGCTGACGTAGGTGGATCACCTGAGGTCAGGAGTTCAAGAACAGCTTGACCAACATGGTGAAACCGTGTCTCTACAAAAATACAAAAGTTAACCAGGCATGATGGTGGGTGCCTGTAATTCCAGCTACTCAGGAGGCTGAAATGGGAGAATCTCTTGAACCAGGGAAGCAGAGGTTGCAGTGAGCCGAGATCACACCATTGCACTACAGCCTGGGAGGCTGAGTGAGACTCCCATCTCAAAAACAAAAACAAACAAACAAACAAATAAAAAACACATAGCTTTTACTCCTAGGACATGACTATTTTGTGGTTTCTATCAAATGCCATGGATTCTCATCAAAGTTTCTCCACTCTGGCCAGATAGAATCTCTAACGTCTCTCCAACTCTAGACAATCTCTAAAATCTCTATTCAGTTTCTAGGACACACCCCAACAGATCTTTTCTTTAGGCTTTCTGGGGTCTCAATTTGTGCATGCACATCTGAGGACTAATCTAAGGATTCAAGAAAACCGCTACATAGATTTTTGATGTTCCCTCTATGTGGCTATCTTCAGCATCATGCCCCCTCCAAATTCCATCCATCACCCTACCAACCCCAAGCTCTGAAATTTGTTTCCTCCACCCACCAAGACTTCCTCTCTCTGCTTGGGCTCTACTTCCTTCTACCATAGTTATGAAATGCTTCCAGGAGGAAAGCCAGAGTAAATGTGGGGTTCACTTTGCATGCTTCCCTTTTCTTAAGTCTTGCAACCTTGCACTGTTAGGTATCCAGTGCTTATAAAAATTGGTTGTTACTACTGGTACCAGCCACTGCAAAAACATGCCAAATTGTAAAAACCATCAATGCTAGGAAGAAACTGCATCCACTAATGAGCAAAATAAACAGCTAATATCATAATGACAGGATCAAATTCACACATAGCAATATTAACCTTAAATGTAAATGGGCTAAATGCTCCAATTAAAAGACACAGACTGGAAAACTGGATAAAGAGTCAAGAGCCATCAGCATGCTGTATTCAGGAGACCCATCTCACATGCAGAGACACCCATAGGCTCAAACTAAAGGGATGGAGGAAGATCTACCAAGCAAATGGAAAAAAAAAAAAAGGAAGGTTGCAATCCTAGTCTCTGATAAGACAGACTTTAAACCAACAAAGATCAAAAGAGACAAAAAGAAGGCCATTACATAATGGTAAAGGGATCAATTCAACAAGAAGATCAATGCATACTAAATATATATGCACCCAATACAGGAGCACCCCAGATTCATAAGGCAAATCCTTAGAGACCTACAAAGAGACTTAGACTCCCACACAATAATAATGGGAGACTTTAACACCCCACTGTCAACATTAGACAGATCAACAAGACAGAAAGGTAACAAAGATATCCAGGAATTGAATTCAGCTCTGCACCAAGCGGACCTAACAGACATCTACAGAACTCTCCACCCCAAATCAATAGAATATACATTCTTCTCAGCACCACATCGCACTTATTGCAAAACTGACCACACAGTTGGAAGTAAAGCGCTCCTCAGCAAATGTAAAAGAGCAGAAATTATAACAAACTGTCTCTCAGACCACAGTGCAATCAAACTAGAATTCAGGATTAAGAAACTCACTCAAAACCGCTCAACTACATGGAGACTGAACAACCTGCTCCTGAATGACTACTGGGTACATAATGAAATGAAGGCAGAAATAAAGATGTTCTTTGAAACCAATGGGAACAAAGACACCACATACCATAATCTCTGGGATACATTTAAAGCAGTGTGTAGAGGGAAATTTATAGCACTAAATGCCCACAAGAGAAAGCAGGAAAGATCTAAAACTGACACCCTAACATCACAATTAAAAGAACTAGAGAAGCAAGAGCAAACACATTCAAAAACTAGCAGAAGGCAAGAAATAACTAAGATCAGAGCAGAACTGAAGGAGATAGAGATACAAAAAGCTCTTCAAAAAGTCAATGAATCCAGGAGCTGGTTTTTTGAAAAGATCAACAAAATCGATAGACTGCTAGCAAGACTAATAAAGAAGAAAAGAGAAGAATCAAATAGACACAAGAAAAAATGATAAAGGGGCTATCACCACCGACCCCACAGAAATACAAACTACCGTCAGAAAATACTATAAACACCTCTATGCAAATCAACTAGAAAATCTAGAAGAAATGGATAAATTCCTGGACACACATACCCTCCCAAGACTAAACCAGGAAGAAGTTGAATCCCTGAATAGACCAATAACAGGCTCTGAAATTGAGGCAATAATTAATAGCCTACTAACCAAAAAAGCCCAGGACCAGATGGATTCACAGCCAAATTCTACCAGAGGTACAAACAGGAGCTAGTACCATTCCTTCTGAAATTATTCCAATCAATAGAAAAAGAGGGAATCCTCTCTAACTCATTTTATGAGGCCAGCATCATCCTAATACCAAAGCCTGGCAGAGACACAACAAAAAAAGAGAAATTTAGACCAATATCCCTGATGAGCATTGATGCAAAAATCCTCAATAAAATACTGGCAAACAGAATCCAGCAGCACATCAAAAGGCTTATCCACCATGTTCAAGTGGGCTTCATCCCTGGGAAGCAAGGCTGGTTCAACATACGCAAATCAATAAACGTAATCCATCATATAAACAGAACCAAAGACAAAAACCACATGATTATCTCAATAGATGCAGAAAAGGCCTTTGACAAAATTCAACAGCCCTTTATGCTAAAAACTCTCAATAAACTAGGTATTGATGGGACGTATCTCAAAATAATAAGAGCTATTTATGACAAACCCACAGCCAATATCATACTGAATGGGCAAAAACTCGAAGCATTCCCTTTGAAAACTGGCACAAGACAGGTATGCCCTGTCTCACCACTCCTATTCAATATAGTGTTGGAAGTTCTGGCCAGGGCAATCAGGCAGGAGAAAGAAATGAAAGGTATTCAGTTAGGAAAAGAGGAAACCAAATTGTCCTTGTTTGCAGATGACATGATTGTATATTTAGAAAACCCCATCTTCTCAGCCCAAAATCTCCTTAAGCTGATAAGCAACTTCAGCAAAGTCTCAGGATGCAAAATCAATGTGCAAAAATCACAAGCATTCCTGTGTACCAACAACAGACAAACAGAGAACGAAATCATGAGTGAACTCCCATTCACAATTGCTTCAAAGAGAATAAAATACCTAGGAATCCAACTTACAAGGGATGTGAAGGACCTCTTCAAAGAGAACTACAAACCACTGCTCAAGGCAATAAGAGAGGACACAAACAAATGGAAGAACATTCCATGCTCATGGATAAGAATAATCAATATCGCCGGGCGCGGTGGCTCAAGCCTGTAATCCCAGCACTTTGGGAGGCCGAGATGGGTGGATCACGAGGTCAGGAGATCGAGACCATCCTGGCTAACACGGTGAAACCCCGTCTCTACTAAAAATTACAAAAAACTAGCCGGGCGAGGTGGCGGGCGCCTGTAGTCCCAGCTACTCAGCAGGCTGAGGCAGGAGAATGGCGTAAACCCGGGAGGTGGAGCTTGCAGTGAGCTGAGATCCGGCCACTGCACTCCAGCCTGGGCGACAGAGCGAAACTCCGTCTCAAAAAAAAAAAAAAAAAGAATAATCAATATCATGAAAATGGCCATACTGCCCAAGGTAATTTATAGATTCAATGCCATCCCCATCAAGCTACCAATGACTTTCTTCACAGAATTGGAAAAAAATACTTTAAAGTTCATATGGAACCAAAAAAGAGCCCGCATTGCCAAGACAGCGCTAAGCCAAAAGAACAAAGCTAGAGGCATCATGCTACCTGACTTTAAACTATACTACAAGGCTACAGTAACCAAAACAGCATGGTACTGGTACCAAAACAGAGATATAACCCAATGTAACAGAATAGAGCCCTCAGAAATAATACCACACATCTACAACCATCTGATAAAACAAGATCTTTGACAAACCTGACAAAAACAAGAAATGGGGAAAGGATTCCCCATTTAATAAATGGTGCTGGGAAAATTGGCTAACCATATGTAGAAAGTTGAAACTGGATCCCTTCCTTACACCTTATACAAAAATTAATTCAAGATGAATTAAAGACTTAAATGTTAGACCTAATACCGTAAAAACCCTAGAAGAAAACCTAGGAAATACCATTCAGGACATAAGCATGGGCAAGGACTTCATGACTAAAACACCAAAAGCAATGGCAACAAAAGCCAAAATTGACAAATGGGATCTAATTAAACTAAAGAGCTTCTGCACAGCAAAAGAAACTACCATCAGAGTGAGCAGGCAACCTACAGAATAGGATAAAATTTTTACAATCTACCCATCTGACAAAGGGCTAATATCCAGAATCCACAAAGAACTTTAACAAATGTACAAGAAAAAATCAAACAACCCCATCAAAAAGTGGACAAAGGATATGAACAGACACTTCTGAAAAGATGACATTTATGCAGTCAACAGACAAATGAAAAAATGCTCATCATCACCGGCCATCAGAGAAATGCAAATCAAAACCACAATGAGATACTATCTCACACCAGTTAGAATGGCGATCATTAAAAAATCAGGAAACAACAGGTGCTGGAGAGGATGTGGAGAAATAGGAACACTTTTACACTGTTGGTGGACTGTAAACTAGTTCAACCATTGTGGAAGACAGTGTGGTGATTCCTCAAGGATGTAGCACTAGAAATACCATTTGACCCAGCCATCCCATTACTGGGTATATACCCAAAGGATTATAAATCATGCTGCTATAAAGACACATGCACACATATGTTTATTGTGGCACTATTCACAACAGCAAACACTTGGAACTAACCCAAATGTCCATTAATGATAGACTGGATTAAGAAAATGTGGTATATACACTGCTCAGTGAAATCAAAGAGGACACAAACAAATGGAAGAACATACCATGCTCATGGATAGGAAGAATCAATATCGTGAAAATGGCCATACTGCCCAAGGTTATTTATAGATTCAATGCCATCCCCATCAAGCTACCAATGAGTTTCTTCACAGAATTGGAAAAAACTGCTTTAAAGTTCATATGGAACCAAAAAAGAGCCCGCATTGCCAAGACAATCCTAGGTCAAAAGGACAAAGCTGGAGGCGTCACGCTACCTGACTTCAAACTATACTACAAGGCTACAGTAACCAAAACAGCATGGTACTGGTACCATAACAGAGAAATAGACCAGTGGAACAGAACAGAGTCCTCAGAAATAATACCACACATCTACAGCCATCTGATCTTTGACAAACCTGACAAAAACAAGAAATGGGGAAAGGATTCCCTATTTAATAAATGGTGCTGGGAAAATGGCTAGCCACAAGTAGAAAGCTGAAACTGGATCCTTTCCTTACCCCTTATACGAAAATTAATTCAAGATGGATTAGAGACTTAAATGTTAGACCTAATACCATAAAAACCCTAGAAGAAAATCTAGGTAGTACCATTCAGGACATAGGCATGGGCAAGGACTTCATGTCTAAAACACCAAAAGCAACGGCAGCAAAAGCCAAAATTGACAAATGGGATCTCATTAAACTAAAGAGCTTTTGCACAGCAAAAGAAACTACCATCAGAGTGAACAGGCAACCTACAGAATGGGAGAAAATTTTTGCAACCTACTCATCTGACAAAGGGCTAATATCCAGAATCTACAAAGAACTCAAACAAATATACAAGAAAAAAACAAACAACCCCATCAAAAAGTGGGGAAAGGATATGAACAGACATTTCTCAAAAGAAGACATCCATACAGCCAACAGACACATGAAAAAATGCTCGTCATCACTCGCCATCAGAGAAATGCAAATCAAAACCACAATGAGATACCATCTCACACCAGTTAGAATGGCAATCATTAAGAAGTCAGGAAACAATAGATGTTGGAGAGGATGTGGAGAAATAGGAACACTTTTACACTGTTGGTGGGATTGTAAACTAGTTCAACCATTATGGAAAACAGTATGGCGATTCCTCAAGGATCTAGAACTAGATGTACCATATGACCCAGCCATCCCACTACTGGGTATATACCCAAAGGATTATAAATTACTCTACTACAAAGACACATGCACACGTATGTTTATTGCGGCACTATTCACAATAGCAAAGACTTGGAATCAACCCAAATGTCCATCTGTGACAGACTGGATTAAGAAAATGTGGCACATATACACCATGGAATACTATGCAGCCATCAAAAAGGATGAGTTTGCGTCCTTTGTAGGGACATGGATGCAGCTGGAAACCATCATTCTTAGCAAACTATCACAAGAAGAGAAAACCAAACACCGCATGTTCTCACTCATAGGTGGGAACTGAACAATGAGATCACTTGGACTCGGGAAGGGGAACATCACACACTGGGGCCTATCATGGGGAGGGGGGAGGAGGGAGGGATCGCTTTGGGGAGTTATACATGATATAAACGTTATGCACATGTACCCTAGAACTTAAAGTATAATAAAAAAAAAAAAAAAAAAAAAAAAAAAAAAAAAAGAAAATGTGGTATATATACATCATGGAATACTATGCAGCCATAAAAAAGGATGAGTTCATTTCTTTTGTAGGGACATGGATGCAGCTGGAAACCACCATTCTGAGCAAACTATCGCAAGGACAGAAAACCAAACACTGCATGTTCTCACTGATAGATGGGAATTGAACAATGAGAACACTTGGACACAGGATGGGGAACACCACACACTGGGGCCTGTCATGGGGTTGGGGGAGGGAGGAGGGATAGCATTAGGAGATATACCTAATGTAAATGACAAGTTAATGGGTGCAGCACACCAACATGGCCCATGTATACATATGTAACAAACCTGTACATTGTGCACATGTACCCTAGAACTTAAAGTATAATTTAAAAAAAAAAGAACAGTGCTTTTTGGAAGAAGGTAATATTCCTCTACTTTAAGGACATGCATGTTTTCAGTAAAAAAAAAAAAAATTGGTTGCTACCTTTTCTTAATATTTTAGTGTTTTCTGTGTGTGTGTGTGTGTGTGTGTGTGTGTGTGTGTGTGGCAAGCAGGTTATTCTGATGCTGACTACTTCATCATGATCTTAAATAGAAGGATTTAAAGATAAATATGAGGAAACCTCCAGAAAAATTGAATGAAGAAACATTGAGATAATAAATAGGAGTAAAACAATTAGAAAATCAGAGATCTAGTTTAGGAGATCTAACACCCAATAATTAGAGGTTACAGAAAAAGAGTATATATTAATGATCCATTTGGGGTGACAAATTACTTCAAAACTTAGTGGCTTGAAAAATGATAAACATTTATATCTCTTTCATTTCCTGTGGCCACGAGTTCAAGAGTGACTCAGCTGAATGGTCTGGCTCAAGGTTTCTCATGAAGTTTAGTTGGATGTTGGCCAAGGCTGCAGTCTTCTTAAGACTGGCTGTAGCTGGAGAATTTGCTGCAAGGCAGAACATTCATGTGACTAGCAGGTTTATGTTCTTTCTCAATTTCTCACTATGTGATTCTCTCCTCAGGGTCACTTGAGTATCTTCATGACATGACAGCTAGCTTTTCCCGGAGAGAGTAATCCAACAGACTAAGAAAAAAGGTGAAAGGTCTTTTATGACTACCCATTGATGTCATCCATTGTCACTTTCACAATATCCTACTGGTCACACAGGTCCTCCCTTTTAATGTTGAAAGGGACTACACAACAGCATGCATAGCAGGAGGCCAGGATCATTGTAAAGGGGCAAAAATAATCAAAGAAATAATAGAAGAAAATGTCCTATATGAGAAGAGCATGAAATTTCTACTGCTGTAGATTAAATGAAAAACACCATGAAATTTCAGAACACTGAAAATCAACAGAAAATTTCACAAGATTCTAGGAAGGAAAAAACAAATTTCACAAACAAATGTTTAGAAAAAAATGGCTTCATAGGAGTTGGTGCAGTGGTGTGCCCATGTAGTCCCAACTATTTGGGAGGTTGAAGCAGAGGATCACTTGAGGCTAAGAGTTTGAGGCCAGTCTGGGCAACATAGCAAGAACCCATCTCTAAAAAGAAATAAAGAAAAAAATAGCTACATACTCCTCAGAGGTAACATTGTAAGACATAATATATAATGTCAAACAGAATAAATGAAGACATATCATAAAGCAATATCTTTAAAATTCTGGGAAAAATTATTTTAAACCTATAATTTAATACCCAAGTCAAACCTTCAATTAAGTTTTAGTGTAGAATAGACACTTCAAGATAGGCAAGTTAAAAAAAATTATCTCCCACACACCCTTTCTCAGAAACCTTGGGAAAACAGAGGATTCAGGAAACAAAGGATTCAATACAAGGAAGAGGAGAAGGAAATCCCCAGAATGATGAAGAAAGGATTTCCCAAGACAACAGCTATGTGCCAAGTGCAGAGGGCAAACAGAACAGACTTTAAAAGGGCAGAAGATTCAGGAGATTGTTTCAAGGTTAAATTGATAGAACATCTAATGCGTTTAAACACACTGAGAGATTTACACAAGTGGGGAAGAGTTTAAAGTTGAACTGCTTCAGATAGTGAACTTAGTGATAAGTTTGAACTTAGTGATAAATTCTTCAAAACGGAAGGCAATGGAAAAATAAGCTTAATTCCAGACAAAACAATAAACTGTGCAGGAAAGGTAATACAACCAAAGTTTACTGTATATCTCTGCTGGAACTGGCATTTACAAAGTCATAAAAATGTGAACACAGAATACTGATCTAGTGAAATCATAATATAATTATACTGAGAGGGCAGAGGAATGAAAAGTATGCATGTATGTGGTGGTACAGGCCAGGCATTAAAAGACAGCTAAATCTTCATTTTCCATAGTGGAAAATCAATAGGTGGTAAATTGAACTGAAAAATCAATAAATAGCAATATAAGCATGTTCTTTAGAGACGTGGAAGTAAATACCAAATGAATCAACTATAGTTGCTGAAATTGGTTGCCTCTGGGGAGCAGGAATTAGTGAAGGGTATGGCAAAATTCTTGCTAATTTTCTTAATAAACCTCATAAAACTGGTCTGTTCTTTCAACTATGTTTGTATAAATTTTCATCAGAATAAACTAAAAACTATTAAACTTGAGAAAAATCATGGAAAAGCAGGGAGTAGCCAATTGCGTTGAACACTGCTGAATACTCAAGAAGATAAGAACAGAGAATGGTTCATTAAAGGTGACAACATGCAGATCATTGGCAACCAGAGGAGTAGTTGGTGTGGAAACCCCTTAATATTCAAAGAGAAAAACAGGCACGGAATATAAATAGACATCACAGAAAATAGGTCCATAATCATCCATAGACACATGAACAAATACTCCATCTCATTCATAATAAAAGAAATGCCAATTAAAGTGATATCATGATATTTGGTAATATATTGGCATCAAATAAAAAAAATGTACTCATCATTGATAATGGTGAGGACAGAATGGCAGCCTCATACACAGGATATGGGAGCATAAATTGGGAAAGACTTCATTGAAGGCTAATTTGGAATATCTGTGAAAATATATAATGCACCTGCTCTTTGAGTAACCCCTCTTCAGGGGTTTTATCCTACAGATAAACTCACGGAAGTATGCAGTATGTTTGAAGATACTCAGTGGAAAATAATACAAATGTCTGTCAGTACAGAACTTGCTAAACAAATGATACGTTCTTCCCACGGAATACTAGGTGCATCAGTAAGAAGAGTGGCTGTTCTGCATATGCTCATATTGAAGAGGGGATAAGATACCTTAATTTAGAAAAAAAAATGTTAATAGTATTTATAGTTATAAGTCTGTATGTGTGACAAATGAAGACAAGTCATTTGTAATGATCTGGCACCTACTTGATGGTCAATAGAAAGTTCTTAGCTACTGTTCCTAATGCAAGCTGTAAAACTAAGCAGTGATTATGATTCCAAATAAAAATGCATTGGATAATAAAGTTCACTTGGCTGCAGGGGTCATGCAAATCGGACTTTACATTTTTCTGTGTGATTTACAACAGCTTTGCTGTTCTCATTGATCAACTTCATCATGATTTAATGTAATAAATTTGAACTTACAAAATCATATAACATTCTACTGTCATATGTTTTGTATGTTTTGCCTATTGGGTTTTTTTTTCCGAACAAGCTTTCTTTAAAAGTTATGTAATTCTTTGGCTTAAAGAAAAAACCTAGAAAATAATATTCCCCAGTTGGCCTGTACTTTCCCGACCCAGTAAGCCTTCAGCAGATTTGTCTTGGACTAGAATTCAAGACACCTGGGTGCCAGTCCTGGCCCAGCTACTCAGTAGCTGGGTGACCTTGAGCAAACCGTTGGGCCTCTCTTAGTTCTTAGCTATCATATGGGATACAGTATCTTTCCTATCCACCCTGTGGGACCACTGTGAAGAGCAAATGAGGCAACAGGTATATAAATTTGCAATCTGTAAAAGCATGCAAATGAAAGCACTTTTATTTTGATAGCTAGGAGGATCCTCTCGGAGGTTAAATATTTCTGTTTTCTGGTCCCCCCAGTAGAGAGGCACGCCTGGGAATTTATTCAGTAAACCTTGAGTGCCTTTCTGGACCAAGCAGAGGCTGGTGAGGCAGAATTGAATATGATGCAGTCCCTGTTCTCGAAGAACTCAGTTTGGTAGCAGAGGCATTTACAGTAAAATGTGAGAAATACAATGTAATGGTTATAGACAAAGACTGGTGGGACTGACAGGAGTCACAATCTCTGATTAGGGAAAACATCACTGACAAGTGACACCTGGATCGAGTCTTCAAGAACCTGTGAGAATTTACCAGGCAGAGAACTGATTGATTGCTGGGTGGAACCCAGGCAGTGCCGTAACTTTGGACCGATTTCTCACCCATCTTTCTTTATCAAGTCTTTCCTCTGCTGTGAGACAGCAGACCATCAGAAACTTGCTCCCAGCTACCTATCCTATTGGAAAATATTTGAAAAAGATGTTAATGACAGGTTAGGTGTGCTTCCCTCCAGAATAGATTCATTTGGGTCCAGAGGGTGAGATGGTTCTCTATACACAGAAATATCAATAATTTTTTAGATTTATAGCTAAATAGATTTCGGGAAAGTACCTAAGTATTTTCTTTTTCTTTCTTTCTTTCTTTTTTTTTGGAACCAGGGTCTCACTCTTTTACTCAAGTTAGAGTGCAGTGCTATGATGACAGCTCACTGTAGCCTTGACCTCCCGGGCTCAGGCAATCCGTGCACCTCAGCTTCCAGAATAGGTGGAACCACAGGTGTGCCACCACACTTGGCTATTTTACTTTAAAAAACAGGGTCTCGTCATGTTTCCCAGTCTGGTCTCAAACTCCTGGGCTCAAGTGATCCTCCTGCCTAGGCCTCCCAAAATGCTGGAATTACAAGTGTTAGCCACCATGCCTGGCCAATACCTAAGTACTTTCTGTGGCCACCAACTGGTACCAGATCATTACAAATGATCTTTTCTTCATTATCACAACAACCCTGTTTTCTCTTATTATAGGTGGCAGAACAAAGGACCTGAATCACCACCCAACCAGTTATACCACAGCCAGGATTCAAACTCAAGCCATGATCTTGCATATCCATTGACAAATTGGTTCTCATAACCACCCTGGAAATGAGCAGGAAAGGAATGTTATCCCCACTTAAGATGGAGAATCCAGGCATGGAAAGCTCTGTGGGGGACTCCCCACTGGGCTTCCTGACTCCTGCCCCCAACCGAGGTTGTTACCTTGAAATGGAGGTCAAAGTCCTGATAGGCAGTGGGGAAGATACTTTGGGGTAGGGCTGTCTCCCTGGTGCTTCTCAAATCTCATCCTGTGAAACAATTGGTTCAAGTTCACTGGGCCTGGGTGTGCAGCCTTCCCTGGCTGGAGCTGGGACCCTGCTGTTCTGAAAAGCTATTTGGAAGGAGATTTCTTTCCTTCTCTGATTATCCTCACCACGAGGTGGGATGGAAGCTGTCTACCAGAGTCTGCTGCAGGTTAACCCTTCCCCTGCCCTCATTCAAGGACATGACAGGGATGTTCCAGGTAAATGTGCCCCCTTGGCTTGAGACAGCACTTGGGGTAATGGAATAGCTTCCTCTTCTATGGACTGCTTGTGTTAGTTCACTGAGAATGGACCCTCTGTGGGTTCATAGAGTGCAATAATTGAAGAGCTTGAATAATGGTTAACCAGGATGAAGTCACATCCGAATACGCATCACCTCACCACCTCCTTTGCTGCAGTCTGAAAACCCCACTGAGTCTTTGTTCTTTTTCCATCCATCTGTCTCTCTTGGTATCTGTCTCTCTCTTTCTCATCGCCCCTTAAGGGTATTGATGCTTATTGGTACTGGATTTTCTTTCTCGCTCCTGTTTTTCCTATCTCTGTCCACTTGTCTTTCTCCCTCCAGATCTCCCTCACTCTCTCTCCCTCCCCTTTTCCTCCCTTCTTGTTCCCCATTTTGCTGATCTCATTGTAGACCTGCATTCATTTAGGATTCGTTATTCTTACTGAAGAGATCCTTTAATCTTGTCTGTTCAAAAGTAACTGAGTTGCACTCTATACACCAAGAAAAAACAAAATCATCTTTATTTAACTTTTTTTCTGGCCATGGGCCTGTGGCTGGAGCAAAAATAGTCTCCCTGTTTCTGGCACACACACCAGCCTCCCCAAGCTGCAAGCCAGCCCAGTGGGCAGACACAGCTGCGGGGCAGGAATCCTGTTACCCAACTCAGGGTGGTGCCAGAGCTCCGAGTGCCCAGGAAGGCCTCCCCGCCAAGGCAGGGATCGCTCTAAGGCCAGAGGAGGCCCAGGGGACACAGCCAAGGCTCCTGCTCACCTGGCCCTTGGGCTGTGGCTGGTGCTCATCAGCTGCTTCCTCCCCTTCCCCAGCAGGGCAGCAGGAGGGTTCTACTGGAGCCCAGCCCCGTCTCAGCTTGACCCCTATACCTGGTGACATCCCGCAGCCTGGGTCAAGCTGTCAGGTTAGCACATAGCCCAGTTAAATGCACTGGGCTAACATCTGAACTTAGAGTTATGTAATGTTTTCACCTCATAATATTGTAACCTAGTAGAGGACATTTTATGGAGTCTTTAGAGGTGGTCAAACTGAGGCTCATGGAGGTTGAGTTATCCAGTTAGTCAGGGATGGAGCTGGTGCTCAGCACTCTGGAATCCCTTGCCCAAATGTTCCCAAACCAGGTTACATGGGCTGCTCCCCTAGGCCTGTTTCCTAGGGTAAATGGTAGCAAGGATCCCCATCACCTCCAGTTTTGAGGGCAGCCACAGGGCAGTAGTTTGCTGGGGGGAGGGTGGAGCTTGGACATGTAAGCTGGAGTGTCCCCTGGCATGAGTGTGAGGTCCTCTTCAGGGCAGGATGTTGCTGGGGGCAGGAAGTAAAGGCGGGTGGGACAAAGGCTGGGGGCTGGGGGCCTGCTCTTCCTGAACCACCACATTCAGGCATGGAAGTCCCGGGAACCCAGTGTTTTGAATTTGAACCTGGCCTTCCAGGTCATGATGAATGTGTGTTTGCAAAATTAGAAGAATAGAATGTATTTTACTTAATGATTGTTAAGTCAATACTTTTGAAATATTGAGATGTGAATTGGGCTATCACTAGACTTAGGGGCTCTGAGCCTCACAGATATTAGAATTGGACCTGTGAAGCACTTTTTCACCTGTTTATTGGTCATTTGGTTTCCTCCTATGTGACACACCCCACAGCTGCTGTCCCAATTCCCCTTCAGATCCTCTCCTCTGGGGCCTGGGAGCTCCTCTTTACCATTGTCCTGCCCCCAGCCTGGCTCTTCTCTATCCCCTTCTCCATTCTGTCGCCAGAGAGACGCTCCTAAATGGCTCAGAAACTTTCCAAATATCCCACTGGCCATGAACTAGAACTCCAGCTCCCAGCCTGCCCTTCAAAGTGCTGGCTCCTTGTGGAGCTAACTGTAAAGACCAAGTTGCTTTCTGCAGTGAGTTGGGGAGGCCAGGTGAGGATGCACAAGGAAGTCAACTGTGTGGCTAGACCTAGTCAACACTGTGGCTAGGCAAAGGCCAAGAAGCGCCACCAAGAAAGAGCAAGGAGAAGAGCAGGATGAGGGCTTGTGGAGACTGGGGTACAGATGGGGGGTTCAGAGGCAGGGCCACCCTGTTACCTACTCAGCTCTGTGCTCCACTCTCACAGAAGGACGCACAGCCCTCTGCTGCTCTCTTTGCTTTTTTCCTTCTACTCTCAACACCAGCCAGCTACCTGTCTTTTTCTGTCTCTCCACTTACAATCCCCCAGGGGAAGGATCTATTGATCCAATTAGTGCCAATATTCCTTTGGGCAGAATGTTCTTGCCTGACCGCAAAGGGAAACAGAGCAGGTACCCAGGCTGACCTAATCAACTGAGAGCTAGGAGGTGGGGTCCCATGGTTTCTGAAGCTGGTCTTGTTCTGGGGTGGATAGGCAGGTGTTCCAAGGTTTAGCCTACCCTGTTCATCAGCCAGGCTACAAGGCACCATCTCCAGAGGCCCAGCTGCTGCTAAGCCCCATGGTCTTTGCTTATGCCATTCCCCTCACCAGGTACACTTAGCTTTCAAGCTCAGATAAATGCTACTCCTCCTTCCCTTTCCCTCCCGGGAAGGCTTCCCTAAACCCCTCCAGCTGGAATGAACCGTTCACTCTGGGCCCGTGTTGCCAGTGCTTACAACCTTTTGTTAGCGCTGATTTCCTTCTTTCTGTTATTATTATTATTGAGATGGAGTCTCACTCTGTTGCCCAGACTGGAGTGCAGAGGCTCGATCTCAGCTCACTGCAACCTCCAACTCCCAGGTTCAGGCAATTCTCCTGCTTCAGCCTTCCAGGTAGCTGGGATTACAGGTGCCCACCACCACGTCTGGCAATTTTTGTATTTTTAGTAGAGATGGGGTTTCACCATTTTGGTCAGGTTGGTCTTGAACTCCTGACCTCACGTGATCCACCTGCCTCAGCCTCCTGAAAGTGCTGGGATTACAGGCGTGAACCACTGCATGGGGCCCCTTCTTTCTGTTATTATTGTGAGTTGTCACTGATCTATCTCCTTAACTGGGCTGTAAACATCATGGAAGCGGAGACTTTTATGCATCTTTGTATAGAGAGTCCAAGTACCTAATACAGAGCCCTGCATAATAGGCTTTCGGTTCAATATTTTGTTAGATAAATGAATAAATGATCTGGATAAATCAGCACAACAGATCCCAAGATTAATTCTCTTTTTCCTTAGATGCATCTTTTAAATATTTTAAACGCTGGGGGCTCAAATACTGCCCCCTCCACCCCCATCTCACCCTGCACCAGCTCCTCCTCAGTCAGGTCCAGGGTTCTGCCTCTGTCCCAGTGGCTACCTGGCGGTGGGGGCAGGGTGAGCCACCCAGGAACCTGTGTGGTCAGGGCTCTGTGTGGAGGGGCTGCCAGGGCAGCCTGGGATGTGGCTGGGCTGCTGCTGTGGACTGGGTGGGGTGGGAGGTGTGGACAGCTTCAGCGTGCTCTCCCTCACGTCCTTGAAGTTTGCCCGTCCTCTGACTCAGCTCCAGCATCTCAATTCGTGGATGAATGCCCTGGTCCTAGACAGAGAGCCAATTCAGCCCAGCAGGGTTTCTGGAGGGCTCCCAGGAGGGGGAGTCCCGGAACATGGCCCAGGACAGTGAAGTTGGGGTGACGGCCAGTTCACTCCAGCTGCAGCCTAGGACACATTCCTTTCAATTCCCACCCCCACCTCACATTCTGCTGGAGCCCTCCATGGTGCCCAGCTCTATGGGTAAACAGGAGACTCAAATATACCTTGCGGGCTCAGCTGCTAGTGCACTCAGCTCCTCTGCCCTGTGCCTCTGTTTCCCTCCATCGGGCTTTGTGTATGTGCACATGTGTGCTTGTGTGTGTAAGGGTGTACACTCCTGGTGGCAGATGCAGATGAAGCCTCCATTCAGGGTTCCTACAAGTCCTCAGGACTGCTGTACATAGAGCTGCAGAGGGAGTTCAGCCTCCTGTTGAGCTGAAAAAGGCCCCAAAGGCAGGCTTAAACTTTTTTTTTAGTTTTTGAGACGGAGTCTCGCTGTTGCCCAGGCTGGAGTGCAGTGGCGCGATCTCAGCTCACTGCAACCTCTGCCTCTCAGGTTCAAGCAATTCTCCTGCCTCAGCCTCCCAAGTAACTGGGACTACAGGCTTCCGCCACCATGTCAGGCTAGTTTTCTTTTGTATATTTAGTAGAGACAGGGTTTCACTATGTTGGCCAGGCTGGTCTTGAACTCCTGACCTTGCGATACGCCCTCCTCAGCCTCCCAAAGTTCTGGGACTGCAGCTTAAACTTTTTTTTTGGAGAGGGGGTCTCACTCTGTCTCTGTCTCCCAGGCTAGAAAGTGCAATCATGGCTCACTGCAGCCTCAACCTCCTGGGCTTAGGTGATCCCCTCACCTCAGCCTCCTAAGTAGCTGGGACTACAGGCACACACCATCATGCCCAGATAATTTTTTCTGATTTTTGTAGAGACAGGGTTTCACCATGTTGTCCAGGCTGGTTTCAAACTCCTGAACTCAAGTGATCTGCCCACCTTGACCTCCCAAAGTGCTAGGATTACTGTGTGCCACTACATCTAGCCTATTTTTTCTATATAATTGATATTATATTAAAATGATATCATTTGATAAACATACAATAAAATGTACATATCAATTGATAATGTTTGACAATCTGGGTGCCGCTGTCATCCAAGTTATAGAATAGTTTGTCTCCCCAAAATGTCCCTCATACCCCTTTCTACTCAACCCTCTCCCTTTTCAATCACTATCTGATTTTTATATATTTTTATATATATACCTCAACCAGTATTAAGGTTTAAATTTTAAAAAGATCTTCTTCAGACAAGACATCACATACTATGCCATTTGAGTATACAGACAGCCACATGGCACCCAGTCCTCCTGAAGCTAAGGGGTTCTGACCTCCTCCCACCTTTCTTACAGGCATCCCTACTCCAGGGCTACACTAGGGACTGCATGACAAGACAGTGGCATTTATAAAAGCTCCAGGGAAAGAGCCCAGGACTTGAAGTCAGAGGCTGGGCAGGGGTCCTGGGTTTGCCCTGTGTGGTTGGGACAAGGCACTGGATCTTTCCAAGGCTCAGGTTCCTTAGCTATACACTGGGGAGGTGATGGTCACCCGTAAGGATGCTAGGAGGATTAAAGCCCATTTTGCAGCCAACTTTATTCTTCTGTAGATGGAGGCAGGGCATCAATCTCACTGCAAGCTCATGCTCTTGTGTACTGTACCAGTCTTCCTCCCAGATGAATACAGTAATAGATAAAAATAAACTTTAGGCTGGGCACAGTGGCTCACACCTGTAATTCCAGCACTTTGAGAGGCTAAGACAGGAGGATGGCTTGAGTCCAGGAGTTCAAGACCAGCCTGGGCAACATAGCCAGACCCTGTCTCTACAAAAAAATTTTAAAAACTAGCTGAATGTGGTATTACATGACTGTGGTCCCAGCTAGTTAGGAGGCTGAGGCAGGAGGATCGCTTGGGCCTAGGAGCTCGAGGTTGGAGTGGGCTGTGATGGCACCACTGCACTCTAAGCTGGGCAACAGAGCAAGACCCCTATCTCAAAGAAAAAAAGAATGAACTATAGCTAATAGCAGTTTGGAAACAAGGATGTGCTGTGCAAATACTACTTGTAACTATTTCTACCAAAGGTTTTGAGACCCAGAGAAGTGGATGACACCTGCAGGCCCCACCCCCTGAGCTGGTCTGTCCTAGTACATTTCAGAATCATGGCTGCTGCCTCCTCTTCTTGGATCCACAGAGTATTGCATCTCAGCTTCTGAGACAGAAAGTCCTTTATATCTAACTTCAATCTCACCTGCAGTGGCATAGCCAACACCGAGCTCACTCCTGGCCTTACACAAACTGATGCGCATGGGTGTCGATCAGCTTTTGTATCCCAGAATGCTCAGACCTGAGAGGGGCTGGTCTCCATAGTGCCCCTCCCAATCCTAAGCATGACAGTTTAGGGTTTCTGTGGGGTCATTCTCTGGCAAGGAAGGAGTAGAAAGGGAGGAAGAGTGTAGAGAGGGTACCTGAGCTGTCTCATCTGCTCCTCTCAGCTCCTGCAGTGGCCACTGTGTCTGGCTGAGAATTCCCCATCCCCCATAGACTTAGCCCCCATGTCTTTGTGGTATTTCTGCAAGTCTTAGGGAGAAAGGAGAGCAGGGGGCTGAGAGAAATGCCCTGCCTTTGAGAGAGAAGGCCTTCTGGCTTGTCACTTGACCTTGGTTGGCCAGGGCCTATCTTCATCCCCTGCCAATGGAGATAATGAGATCTGCTTCCCAGGGTGAACACCTCTGAGCTCAGAGGCTCAGATAATACCAAAATGCTAGAAGGACTTGACAAAGAAGAAAGACTTTAAATTCAGCCCCAGGGCTGAAGACTTGAAGAACACCACGTAGCGGAGAAGGACTCTGACTCACCTAAGGGAGCTCAGGGTCAAGGGCCTGGCTTGCTGACCACTGGTCCAGGCTTCTCATGGACACATGCTGTGCCAAAGCATGAGGCAGAAGGACAGACAACCTACCCCAACCTCAAAGCAAAGGGCCCCCTGCCATGCTGTGTGTGGGTTGGTCTGTAGGCCTCTATGTCTGCACACTAGTCTGTGCTATAGGGTGCAAGTGGAGGTCTCTCTGTGATGACAGGGGAGGCTCTGTTGAACCATGCAGCTCTCAGGGCATCTCTGTGTGTCTGCTGTGTGTCTGTGTGTCCCACTTCGTGTCTCACATGCATCTCTGTGTCTGTGTATGTTGAAACATCTGTTTTTTATAAAGCAGTCCAGGATTTATTGTCTGTTAAATGGAAATGAGGCATCTTAGTCTCTAAGCATCTGGAAGCATATGGTGATTGTTCTGTGAAGTGAGGGTGGGATGTGCACAAGGGCTTCAAAATCATTCCTCAATGCAAAAGCCTTAGCCTGACATTCAAGGTTCTCTGCAGCCTGACACACACGGGTGTCCTCAGCACACTTGTGCATTCTCACTGGGCACAGACAGGAGAGGCTGCCACTTCCTGGAGAGGTTGCCACTTCCTGGCTGTGTGACTTGGGGCTTGTCATTTCTCCTGTGCCCCTTATTCTGTCAAATGTGAAATGAGCTATGAAAAGTTGATTGCAGAGTGTAAAGCATGGTGTGTGCACAAAGGATGTTTCCTGGTGCCCCTCCTGGACTTTGGGGCCTCTATGCCTTTCCTCCTGTCGCTCCTGTATCCTCCTGTGTGAGCACCCTCCCCTGTTTCTCTGAATACTCAGCAGCTGCCCGGCTTCAGCACTCAGCTCCCCTCTGCCTGCACTTCCCCTCACCCCACACCCTTCCCCAGGTCCCCTCTGTCCTCACGATTTCATGAGGGTCCGTGTGTGTGTGTGTGTGTGTGTTGTGGGTATCTCTGTGTATGCATTTGGCTCTACCCTCTAGATATACCTTTCATTCATTCAACAAATATTTCTTGAATACCTACCAGACATGGTGCCAACTGCTGGGAATTCAGTGTGAACAGGGCAGATGCAGGGCCATCACTAGCCCATTGGGCATCTGTGCAAATTAGAAACAGGTACCATTGGGTAGATGCAGATCTGTGGCTGAATGACTTGATGAGCAAATGATGCTTTCGCACAGAGAAAAAGAGTTTTTTTCCTCCTAGCAGGCACAGCCCAAATTAAGATACAATGCTTGGGAAATAGAGGTGGGGGTAAACTTGATCCTCCATTCACCCCACCTGGCTAAGCCAGGCACCTTTGTGCATTGAACAAACATACATCTCAAAAAGCAGCCCAGGAAATCTCCTACCTACCCTTGGCAAGTAGACCTCCAGCTTGGGGTGTGTCTGTGTACCTGTGTGCTGACTGTGTCTATTTTAGCCTGTGTGAGCCTGTGAGGTCTGTTGCACCTCTGTGCATGTGTCTCTCCCTTTTGTGCTCCTCTTTGGACTCGTGTCTGTGGGCGTGGGGACCTACATGTAGTATAAGCGCATATGTGTGCACCTCTAGCACTGACGGCCATTTCCTCAGCAGCCTGCATATCTCTTCTTGGATGGCCACCTCATCTTCCCTAGTTGCTCTGTGTTCCCCAGCTGAACCCCATGTTCTCTGAAATCTTTCTTGCTGTCTCCTGCCAACCCACCACCACCACACCCTCCACAGCCTCAGGAACTCATACAGCAGAGGGGGGTCGAGTCACCGGCACAGCCAGACCAAAGTTGGGTCTCGCCCTCCTCCAACCTGTTTCCACTTCTTCATTCTTTCTAAGAAAAGACTGAACCCCTCATGGGGCAGCGTGGGACAGGGAAAAGGACATAGCCATAACACAGAGGGCCTAGGTTCCTTCTGCCTCAGAGTTTCTGGGAGACCCTGGCTAGTTCCCTAACCTCTGCTGACCTCCTACCCATGTGGAACAGGATAAACTTCTTTGTTTTTTGCTAAATAAGTTTTGCCCAGACTTGCCTCTGCACCTTTGCTCAGACTGTTACCCTTGGGGCGTGCCTGTCCATCCGTCAAGACTGAGGGCTACCTCTCCTATAAAGAGCAGCAGCAGCCCCCTCGACAAGCACTCACTGCACCCAGGCGTGTGTGGAAACATGGATTGCACATATTGCTGTACACCTGCCTGTTATACACACAATCTCAACCCTCACAACGATGTCATTAAATGGATATTATTATTGTCCTAGTTTTACAGGCAAGGAAACCAAGGCCCAGAAATGTTCAAGCACTTGCCCAAGGTCACAGTGCCTCACTAGCCTTCCAGGTAGTTAGGATTGGACTCTGCCTAACCCTTGGGCTCCTGCATTCATATCCTTGGGTCAGCCCCTGACCCTGTGGCTCACTGTCAGCACTCCCGCTCTGAGCACCTGTGGCCCTCTAGGCGCAGCTGTGATCTGAATTCATAACCCCAAGCCATTGTCTTAAAAATCTATACTAAAATTAAAATTGTGTAACATCGTAGCTACCTTCCTGATATGGCTTGGCTCTGTGTCCCCACCAAATCTCATCTCAAATTACAATCCCCCACTATTAAGGGAAGGACCTGGTGGGAGGCAATTGAATCATGGAGGTAGATTTCTCCCATGCTGATCTTGTGATTGTGAGTCCTCACAAGATCTGATGGTTTAAAAGTGTTTGGCAGTCCCCATCCACCCTGCCTCCTGCCACCATGTAAGATGTGCCTTGCTTCCCCTTGGCATTCTGCCATGATTGTAAGTTTCCTGAGGCCTCCTAAGCCATGTGGAACTGTGAGTCAATTAAACCTCTTTTCTTTATAAACTTCCCAGTCTCAGGTAGTTCTTTACAGCAGTGTGAAAACGTACTAATACACTCCCTGGCTAAATTGTATGTTTCTGAAAGTAGGTACTGCGTCTTTCGGCCATTTGTTTCTTCAGTTCCTTATGCCTAGAAGGTGGTGGTGTGATGATGGTGATATGGTGATGGTGGTGAGGATAATGACCATGATGGTAGTGATGGTGGTGATGATGGTGATGATGAATCATCCTGCCCGCAGCTGCTTCCCAGTCTGTCTCCTGGGCCAAGAGGTCATGGTGTGACCTAGAAGAGCAGTGTTTCTTGTAGAGAGTTTCCTGATTTGGGAGGAGGAACTGTGGGCAGCTGTGGTCCTCTGGCCTGGCTATGCCAAAGGAGCTTCTGCACCCTTGAGGACAGAAGTAGAGAAGGCTGCTCCCTCCCTCCTCCTGAAGCCTCAGTTCTTGCCAGCTCTGCCGCTCTGACCACCCAGGGCACTAGGCTTTGCAGGCCTGAGTGGATAAGAAGTAGGTAGGAGGAGGACCTCTTGCTTCTTCTGTGGCTAGAGTATAAAATTCTGTGGTCCTTTCAGTATGTTCAGAAACCCCATTCCCACAGAGGTCTGGACCAGGTGGAGCTGACCTCCTAAGGGCAGCCTAGTTGGATGGTCTGGGCCTCGGAGCCACCTTAGAGGTACCTGACAGGTGCCACAGGATCTGGGCTGTGATGCCTCAGTTCACCTGAAATCAGCTGCCCAAGTCCTAGCATCTGAGAGGCCCACTAGTAGCAGCTATGGGAACATAATTCTCTGCAATTTAGCAAATAATCAAGGACATGGCAAGCACCAGACACTGAGCGGGAAGGCTTTGAGATGCATTTCCTGCCCTATGCATAGGTGAACTAGATACACACAGTCTGCTCACTCCAGAATGGGTGATAAGTTCAGAAAGCAGTGCTGGGTAGCAGCAGTGCTGTGTTAAGCTCAAGAGGGGCGGGCATGGTGAGCCAGATGAGTCTGGGGAGGCAACACAGAGGAAGGGGCTGGCAGTTGACAGGGTAGAAGGCTCAGGGGATCTGGAAGGTTATCCTTGGGGTAATGTGCCCACCATTTCATAACACGATGGTTTCCATCTCCCTCTACAGTGGATAGAGGCTGGGGCCTGGCATGGGCTCTTCATGAACATAGAGGTACCTACTCAAGACAGACCTGACATCTGATGTTGGCACTACTGACTTCTAGGCGTGTGAACCTGGGAATGTTATTTCACATCTCTGAGGCTCAGTTTCCTCATCTGCAAAACAGAGATAATGACTCTTACCTCTGAAACTTTTTTATTTTTGAGTCCATCATTCTCTGGAGTGAGATAGCACTCTCAAGAGACACTTGTAATCTTTCCCTAATTTGAATGAGGTAGAGAATGGTACTGTTTGGATTCTTTGACTTCTAGCTGTCAGAAAGTATTTATTTTCTCACCAAAATAAAACCAAATATGTATGATCTCACTAATATGAGGTACTTAGAGTTGTCAAAATCATAGAGACAGAAAGGAGACGGTTGGCTTCCAGGGACTGGGGGAAGTTTCTTTTAACGGGCAGTTTCATTTAATGGGTACAGGGTTTCTGTTTTATGGAAAATTTATGGAATAGATATTGGTGATGATTAAACAACATTATGAACATATTTAATATCACTAACCTGTACACTTAAAAATGGATAAGATAGTAATTTTATGTATGTGTATTTTACCACACTAAAAAAAATTGGGAAAAAGGTACTGAAGTCCATAATTTTGCCATGTATTGTGTGTCATGAGGGAAGCAGGGGACGGTCTTTGGAATCTTCAAGCCTCTTTTGAGACACAAGGTTGGTCTTGGTTACAAGAGTGGCTCTGAAGAGACAAGACTGTGCCTTGCCACAGTCCAGGGCAGTGTAGACAAACTGCACAGGCCAGACAGCAAGGGCTGCAGTGGCTTATAAAAGGGGACAGCAATAAGGGCTGGAGAAGCCAGGATATACTGCTGTAGAAGTTGGTACTTGAATGGAACTTTTGACTTCGTTAAAAATGTCCCAGCATGTTTTATATGGATGATCTTTCCACCTATCCTTTGAATAATTTTTATGTTAGCATATAAGTAATCTATTGCTGCCTAACAAATTGTGCCAAAATATAGTGGCTTAAAACAACAAATATTTATTATGTCATATTTCCTGCGGATTAAGAATTCTGGAATGGCTTAGCTGGGTGATTCTGACTCCGGGTCTCTCATGGGGTTGCAGTCAAGACGTCAGTAGGGGCTGCACTGTAATCTGAAGGCTTGACTGTGCTGGAGAATTCATTTCTAAGTTCATGCCCGTGACTATAGGCAGAAGGACTCCATTCTGCACTGGCTGTTAGCTGAGACTGCAATTCCTTACTATATGGGCTATTTGAGTGTCCTCACAACATGGTAGTTGGCTTCTTTCAAAGTGAGTAATTCAAGGACAGGGCAAGGAGAAGCTACACTGCCTTTTATGACCTCATCTTTGAATTACACACCATCACTTCCACTCTTTCCTATTCATTAGTAGCCATCACTAAGTACAGCCCACACTCAAGGGGAGAAGGGAATTAGACTTCACCTGTGCAAGGGAGGCATATCACCAAATTTGTAAACATATTTTGAGACCAACACAATTATGGATTTTTTTTTCTTTTTAACTGAAAAAATTTTAAACACATGTAAAAACAAACAGAATAGGATAATGAACTCCCATATACCCATCATCCAGCTTCCAATTATGAACACAGGCCAATATTTACCAGCCTTATGGAGGCATGCCTGGCATACAGTAAACTGCAGATAATGAAGAACACGATCTGCTAGTTTTGACATCTGCTTATACCCATGAAATCATCACCACATTCAAGATAATGAGCATACCCAGACCATCAGAAGTTTCCTTGTGTACCTGTTTGCTGCTTATTCACTTTTCTGCCTACTCTGTTATACTGTTTTCAATATAAAGACTATAAAACTCCATTTGCAAAAGTCTATTGTGAGGAGAGCACATCAGCAGGAAAGATTCTTAAACGTTTTTCTCTGTGAGTTTTTCTGTTGGTTTTGCTAGTTAACAGTTAAATATGGGACCCACCATTTTTGCAGATTCATCTGAAGCTTACAGCTGTATTCACATTGCTTTTTTTTTTTTTTTTTTTTGAAATGGAATCTCACTCTGTCACCCAGGCAGGAGTGCAGTGGTGCGATCTTGGCTCACTGCAACCTTTGCCTCCTGGGTTCGCGCAATTCTCCTGCCTCAGCCTCCCAAGTAGCTGGGATTACAGGTGCCTGCCACCATGCTTGGCTATTTTTTTTTTTTTTTGCATTTTTAGTAGAGATGGGGTTTCACTATGTTGGCCAGGCTGGTCTCGAACTCCTCATCTGCCTGCCTCGGCCTCCCGAAGTGCTGAGATTACAGGTATGAGCCACTGTGCCCAGCCCACATTGTTGTTTTGAAGCAGCCCTGCTCCTCTCAAAATTGATCAGAATCTGAGCTTCAGTCTACAGGCAGTGAGATCAACAGGCAGAGAGCCCATTTGGCTCTACCTATGAACAGCTTTCAGGAAGTATGATTTCTGAAGGGGTATGCATTTCATAGATTTACACATGCAGCTCTGTTTGTTAAAGTGCATTCTTCTTTCCAAAAATAAACAAAAGGAATCATCTTTATCCTCTTTAATCAAGGCACTTAAAAAAATGAACTTTTTGGTTTCTCAGCAGATATTCCCAAATTGATTCTATCACTATTAATTTTAGCCTTCTGTTTACAGACATGTATGGGGTACAGGTGGAGGGAACCTTATACAATTAAAGTCGTGGCTTCTCTTGAAGCAAAAATCAGTTCGACAAATTCATACATAGGAATATACACTTGGTTTGCAGTGCATACGCATGTGGATATTTACACAGAAATTGAAGACATCCCCCTGCAAAAAAAAAGATTTAAAGTAATTTCCAGCCTAAACTGTCATTGTACATCTATATCAGAAAACTGTCTCCTGCTATCAGATTTGGTTTTAATCCATTCATATTATTTCTGTACATTCTCTCCTGGCAGAATGTCAGTCCCAGCTTTGGAAGGAAGAATCTAGTTGAAGGAAGCCCTTTGTGCCCCTTGGTAATTCATTTTTTGCCTCCCACCCTACCTCCATTCCCTGGTGACCACTGATCTGCTTATAAAATAGTTCACATTCTCTATAATATTATAGAAACAAAATCATACAGCATGTACTCTTTTTGTTGGATTCTTTCACTCAGCTTAATTATTTTGAGATTCATCTATGGTGTTGTGTCTATCAATAGCTTATTCTTTTTTATTGCTGAGTAGTATTCCACTGTAGGTATATATTGTTATTTGTTTATCCATTCATCTGTTGATGGACATTTGCATTGTTTCTGGTTGTGGCCATTACAAACAAAGCTACTGTAAATATATGTGTACAAGTCTTTGGGTGTACATATGATTTCATTGCTCTTGGGCAAGTGTCTAGCAGTGGAATGACTGGTTTATACAGTAGGGTATACTTAACTTTTTAGAAAACTACCAAACTATTTTGTAAAGTGGTTGTACCATTTTATATTCCCAGCAGCAGTGTACGGGAGTTAGTTGTTCCACCTCATCACCAACATCTGACACAACCAGTCTTTTTGATTTTAGACATACTAAAATTAGTAGTGGCATTTCATTGTGGTTTTAATTTACATTTCATGGCGACGCACGGTGGCTCATGCCTGTAATCCCAACTTTTTGGGAGGCTGAGGTGGGCAGATCACTTGAGGTCAGGAGTTCGAGACCAGCCTGACCAAAATGAAGAAACCCCGTCTCTACTAAAAATACAAAGAAAATTAGCCGGGAGTGATGGCGCATGCCTGTAATCCCAGCTACTCGGGAGGCTGAGGCACGAGAATCACTTGAACCCGGGAGGTGGAGGTTGCAGTGAGCTAAGATCACATTACTGCACTCCAGCCTGGGTGATAGAGTGAGAGTCTATCTCAAAAAAAAAAAACAATTCGCTAATGACTAATGAAGTTTAACTTCCTTTCAAGTGTTTATTTGTCATCCTCTTACTGTCTTTGGTAGAGTGTCTGCTGACAGGTTTTGTTCATTTTTTATTGGGTTGTTTGTTTACTTCCAGTAGAGGTTTTATTTTTCTTTTGAGGTAACACCCAGAATTATGTTTTAAAGCACTTTTTTGAGGTCTGATTGACATAAAAAGCTATACATATTTAATGCATGTAACTTGAAATAGATATATGTTTGTGACATTATCACCACAATCTATGGCATAAATATGTCCAGCATCTCCAAATGTTTCCTGCCACCCTCTTTACTTATTATTATGCTATATTATTGTTATGATTATTGCTATTTTACTATTTTTATAAAGTTTTGAGAGGTCTTCCTATATTCTAGATAAAAGTCGTGTTTCAGAAATGTGATTTGCAAATATTTTTTTCCCAGTCTATGACTTCTCTTTTCATACTCTTAAATGTCTTTTAAAGAGAGGTTCTATGTTTTTAATTTTAATTTTTTGAGATGGAGTTTCACTCTTGTTGCCCAGGCTGGAGTGCAATGGCACGATCTCGGCTCACTGCAACCTCCACCTCCTGAGTTTATAGGAGTTTCTTTCCGCAGCCTCCCAAATAGCTGGGATTACAGGCATGTGCCACCCAACCCAGCTAATTTTTTTTTTTTTTTTTTTGTAGAGACAGGGTTTCAACATGTTGGTTAGGCTGGTCTCAAACTCCTGACCTCAGGTGATAAACCCACCTTGGCCTCCCAAAGTGCTGGCATTACATGCATGAGCTATCATGCCTGGCCTAAAGAGAGGTTCTTAATTTTGATGAAGTCCAATTTATCCTTACTTTTCTGAAAATTTCTTTTTAAATAAAATATCCTTACTTTTCTGAAAATTTCTTTTTAAATAAAAATTTAAATAAATTTCTTTTTAAATAAAACTCATGTGTCTTGGTGCTGTTTCTAAGAATTCTTTGCCCAAGCCTAGGTCATAAAAGTTTTCTGGTATGTTTTCCTTTAGACCTTTTATAATTTCAGGTTTTATATTGAGGTCTGTGATCCATTTTGAGTTAAATTTTGTATATGCTTCAAAGTATGGGTCAAAGGGTTTTTTTTTTTTTTTGCATACATATATCCAGTTTTCCCAGAATTGTTTGTTGAAAAGACTATCCTTTCTTTGCCTTTGTTGAAAATCAATTGGCCATCTATCTGTGGATCTAATCCTATAATTTTCTATTGATTTGTTTACCTACCTTTAAACCAAAACACACTTTATTAACTACCGTAGTTTTATAATAAGATTTTTCCTGTTTTTAAAACCTGAGATATAATTCTTATATGATAATATTCATCTTCCTAAGTATACAATTCAGTGGGGCTTACGTATGAACAAAGTTGTGCAGCCATCACGACTATTTAATTCCAGAACATTTTCATCACATTCCCAAAAAACCCTATACACATTAGCAGTCATTCCTTGTTCCCCCTCCACTTTGCCCTTAGTGGCCACTAATCTACTTTGTCTCTATGAGTTTACGTGCAATGGTATGGTCACTTCT
This sequence comes from Trachypithecus francoisi, assembly GCF_009764315.1. NCBI lineage: Eukaryota > Metazoa > Chordata > Mammalia > Primates > Cercopithecidae > Trachypithecus > Trachypithecus francoisi. Next base: position 61,506,184 of record NW_022681462.1, on the reverse strand, counting down.
CACAACTAATTTTCCCTTCCTTCCATACTTATTAGGTAATAATAATACTGCATCCTGCATCCTTCATTTCCTTGTACTCCTTTTTTCTTTTTTTAAACTTTCCAACTTTTAGGTTCAAGGTATACATGTGCAGGTTTGTTACATGGGTAAATTGTGTGTTGCAGGGGTTTGGTGTACGGATAATTTTGTCACCCAAGTAATCAGTGTAACACCCAACAGGCAACTCCCACTCTCCACCCTCAAGCAGGCCCTGGTGTTTATTGTTCCCTTATTTGTGTCCATGTGTATTCAATGTTCAGTTTCCACTTATGAGAACACACAGCATCTGATTTTCTGTTCCTGTGTTAAGTTGCTTAGGATAATAGCCTCTAGCTCCATTCATGTTGTTGCAAAGGACATGATCTCATTCTTTTTATGGCTGCATAGTATTCCATGATGTATATGTACCACATTTTCTTTGGCCAATCCACTGTTGATAGACATCTAGGTTGATACCATGTATTTTCTACTGTGAATAGTGCTATTGTTGGAAATGCTTGTTTCCTGGTCCCGTAAAGAAATAGCACTTGAACATAAATTTAATTTACTCAGCAAGGCCATTTTTACTTGCTGCAGAAAGAGCACACTCGTCAGCATTTTTGCCACGAGAGTACACCCAACAAAGGAGACAGGGTCATTTATAACCTGATGCGTCCGCCTTACTGTTGTATCTGGTTTCCATTGGCTGAAACAGGACCTCACATTCTGTATTTGTCCTGATTGGCTAGCAACTTAGAACTTTTTAAAAGAGGTAAAGGCAGAGAAGAACAAAGGAAGGAGGAATGCTGAGAAAGGTAAACAAACACCTTCAAATAAGGAAGAGGAACAGACTATGACCTAATGCTTGCTTGGGCCAGTATAAGCATGCCAGAGCAAATATTTAGGCTAAATTGTGGGAGCTAAGAACATAAAGTACATTGACTTCTTTATCATGGCTAGCAGATATTTAAGAATGTTAGCACAGGTCTTTGAATAAATTTTGCTTCTAAGAGAAGTTACTATTTATTCCTAATTAAATGGGGAGGAAAGTCTTTGAAGAGGAACCTCTACTTTACTTTTTACACTAGGATGAACATACACATTCATGTGTCTTTGTGGCAGAACGATTTCTATTCCTTTGGGTATACACCCAATAATGAGATTGCTGGGTCAAATGGTAGCTCTATGTTAAGTTCCTTGAGAAATCTCCAAACTGCTTTCCATTGTGGCCAAACTAATTTACATTCCCACCCGCAGTGTATAGATTTTTCTCCACAGCCTCACCAGCATCTGTCATTTTTTTACTTTTTCAATAATAGCCATTCTGACTGGTGTGAGATGGTATCTCATTATGGTTTTGATTTGCATTTCCCTAATGATTAGTGATTACATTGAGCTTTTTTTTGTATGCTTGTTGGCTGCAATGGTTGTTGTTATAAGCCTTCTTTTGAGAAGTGTCTGTTCAATGTCTTTTCCCATTTTTAAATGGGATTATTTGTTTGTTGCTTGTTGATTTGTTTAAGTTCCTTATATATTATTGATATTAGACCTTTGTCAGATACATAGTTTGCAAATATTTTCTCCCACTCTGTAGGCTGTCTGTTTAATCTGCTGATAGTGTCTTTTGCTGTGCAGAAGCTCTTTGGTTCAATTAGGTTCCACGTGTCAATTTTTGGTTTTGTTGTAATTGCTTTTGAGAACTTAGTCATAAATTATTTCCCAAGGCTGATGTCCAGAATGCTGTTTCCTAGGAATCTTATAGTTTGAGGTCTTATATTTAAATCTTTGATCCATCTTGAGGTAATTTTTGTATATGGTTAAAGGCAGGGGTACAATTCTATTCTCCTGCATGTAGCTAGCCAGTTATCCCAGTACCATTTATTGAATAGGGAGTCCTTTCTCCATTCCTTATTTTTGTTGACTTTGTTGAAAATCAGATTGTTGTAGGTGTGTGGCTTTATTTCTGAGTTTTCTGTTCTGTTCCATTGGTCTATGTATCCGTTTTTGTACAGTACCATCCTGTTTTGGTTATTGTAACCTTGTAGTATAGTTTGAAGTCAGGTAATGTGATGCCTCCAGCTTTGTTCTTTTTGCTTAGGATTGCTTTGCTATTTGAGCTCTTTTTGGCTTCCACATAAATTTTAGAGTAGTTTTTTTCTAGTTCTGTGAACAATGTCATTGGTAGCTTGATAATAACAACATTGAATCTATAGGTTGCTTTGGGCAGTGTGGCCATTTTAACAATATTGATTTTTCATATCCATAAGCATGGGATGTTTTTCCATTTGTTGGTGTCATCTCTGATTTCTTTTGTGGTAGAAATCTTTAACCTCTCTGGTTAGCTGTTATTCTTAGGCATTCTATTTATTTTGCAGCTATTGTAAATGGGACTGTATTCTTGATTTGGCTCTCAGCTTGCATCTTATTGGTGTATAGAAATGCTTTTGTACTGCTTTTTAGTAGTAGTAATGTATCCATATAACTTCTTAAATGTAATTTAAAAATTTTTACCTAACTTTGTAAAAATGATGTCATACTGCATGTAGTTTGGAGAAACTTACATTTTTCACTTGATATTATACTGCTTAGGTTTATTCATATTATTGTCTATCACTACAGTTTATTTATTTTAATCCCTATGTGAGAATATGCCAGAGTATAATCTTCCACTCTCTGGAGATAGACATTTGGATTGTTTCCAGACTTTGGCTATTGTGAACAGCACTGCTATGAATACTCTTACACATGTTTCCTGAGTACATGTGAGTGAGTGAAAATCTGGGGCATAGATTATGTTTATTTTCAACTTTAGAAAATAATGCAACTTTAGAAAACTGTTTTATAGAAATGCTTTCACCAATTTATGCTCCCACTAGCGATGTGCAAGAGACCCTGTAGATGTGGATCTGCACATTCTAAAAACTTGATATTGTTTGACTTTTAAAATATTTCCCGATTGAATGGATGAAAAACAGTGTTTCATTATGATCTTGATTTATGTTTCCTAATCACCAATGATGTTGAACATCTTTTCATGTTTATTGGCCATATGGCTTCCTTTCTGTGAAATCTTTATTCATGTCTCTTGTCCATCCTTCTGTTGGGTTGAGTGGGCCTATCCTCTTATTCAAAATGGTTGTTATATATATGAAGATATTGTTGATACTAATCTTTGTCAGTTGCGTGTATTGCAAATATCTTTTCCAATGTATAATTTATCTTTTTTACTTTAAATTGTCTCTTGAAAAACAAAAATTCTTACTTTTAATATAATCGAATTATCATTCATATATATATACATGTGTGTATATATATATGTTTTTTGATTTTTTGAGACAGAGTCTCGCTCTGTCGCCCAGGCTGGAGTGCAGTGGCCAGATCTCAGCTCACGCAAGCTCCACCTCCCGGGTACACGCCATTCTCCTGCCTCAGCCTCCCGAGTAGCCGGGACTACAGGCGCCAGCCACCACGCCCGGCTAATTTTTTGTATTTTTAGTAGAGACGGGGTTTCACCATGTTCACAGGATGGTCTCGATCTTCTAACCTTGTGATATGCCCACCTCAGCCTCCCAAAGTGCTGGGATTACAGACGTGAGTCACCGTGCCAGGCCTTGTCTTTTATATTTTAACCAATGCTTTTTGTGTTTTAAGAAACCCTTTCCTAATCCCCAGGCATAAAAGATATTCACACATATTTTTTTTTCCTAAAAAGATTAAAGTTTAGTTCTTGACATTTAAGTCTAATCTGTTTGTAGCTGTAAAGAAAGGATCTAATTTAATCTATTTTTCTTTGAGTAACCATTTTCTCCCAGTTTCATTTATTGACTAATCCCTTTTGTCCCCACTGGTTGAATGTATGACATCTATTATTTACCACAGTTTCATGCTATATGAATCTGCTTCTGCACTCTTTTTTGTTTGTTTGTTTGTTTGTTTTTGTTTTTTTGAGATGGAGTGTTGCTCTGTCACCCAGGCTGTAGTGCAGTGGTGCCATCTCAGCTCACTGCAACCTCCGCCTCCTGGTCTGAATTCTCTGTTCTATCACACTGATCAATTTGTCTATACCTACACCTCACAGGGATACCACATTGTTTTGACCATGAGAGCTTAAAAATAAGTCTTGATATGCAGTAAGGCAATTCCCTGCTTATCTTCAGAAGTGCCCTATCTATTCTTGGTCCTTTGGTTTTCCAATTAAATTTTAGAATTGTTTTCTCATGTTCCATTTTTTAAAGCCTCCTAATGGATTTTCAATGGAATTGTATTTAATGTATAGATCATATTGGGAAGAATTGACATCTTTATGATACTCAGCTTGTCAGTTCATAAATTATTTTCCATTCATTTATGTGTTTTAAATATCTCTTAATAACATTCCCGTTCTTCAACATCACTTGTTCGATTTATGCCTACATATTTTATATTCTTTAATGCTATTGTAAACGATGCCTTCTCTTCAGCTGCATCTTCTATTACTTGTTGCTTATACATAGAAATGCAATTGACTTTTGAATATTAATTTTCTATCCAGGCATCCTGATGAATCTCTCGGCTTTTAGAATATTTGTCCTTGATGGTCTTAAATTTCACTGCATTATAGATAGGTATGAGTCTTCCCTTTTTTCTCCTCTTTGGCGCTCTTATAGGTCCTTTCAAACTGAGGTTGCTCAGTTTTTCTTTTTTAATTTCAGGAAATACATATCTATTATTTCATAAAGTATTTTATCCCTTTTTCCCTTTCTCATTGTTCCTATTAAACAGACATTAGCATTTCCACCTCTCAAATTCATATCCCCTAACTTCCCTTGCATGTGTTCTAATTCTTTCTTTTTTCTCTTTGAGAGCTTTTTCCATTTCATTTTTGGGCTTAGGAATTCATTTCTAGGTTGTAATCATCCTGCTATTTATCTATCTATTGTATTCTTTAATAAGAGTATAAGCTCCTAACTAATACTTCTACTTGGTTCTTGTATTACGAGCTTTTCAAATTGCCAGACTATTTGGGCTGGGGGCTCATTTTCTCCTAAGGGTACTGGCTAATGCATTAGGCAATAACTATGTGGGGAGGGCCAGATTCAGTCTGTGAAGATCTCAGAAGACTCAAGAGATGGCAATGAATAAACCTGAGGGTGCAGAGAGCTTCCAGCACCTGAAAACCGCAGTCCCCACCCAGGACCAGCTTATCTACCAGCCGCAGCACACACAGTGCCTAGGGTCCACAACATTTTTAAATGCCACAGAAATGTTTTATTTCTAATTTATTTCACTATCTGAAGAAAGATATGAGTATAATAATTATGAATATGTAATAATGAATAATTCAGCATGGAGTTTTTTTTTTTTTTTTTTTTTTGAGATGGAGTCTCACTCTAGTGTGCCCAGGCTGCAGTGCAGTGGCATGATCTCGGCTCACCGCAACCTCCGTCTCCTGGGTTCAAGCGATTCTCCCATTTCATTATCCCAAGTAGCTGGGATTACAGGTGCCCACCATCACACCCAGCTAATTTTTTGTATTTTTAGTAGACATGGGGTTTCACTATATTGGCCAGGCTGGTCTTGAATTACCAACCTCAGGTGATCCACCCGCCTTGGCCTCCCAAAGTGCTGGGATTACAGGTTGAGCCACTGCACCCAGCCCAGCCTGGATTATTTTCATCTTTATTTCAATGCAGGCATAAAATATATTTTTAATATATTTTATGAGGGAAGGGTACACAGGACTCACTAAGTCATAACACAGGTCTGTCCTCACTCCCACAAAATAGTCAATCACTGCTTAATCTACAAAACAACTGCCAGGCCAGTTCTAGTCTTTTCTCCTCCTCCTCCCCCCATGCCCCAGACTGAGAAGTGCATTAGGAGGAGACACTCCCTAGGGATTTCCAAGCCCTCAGGACTGGAAGGAGATGGAATAGGAAAAGAGGCCAGTTGGTCCCTACCTATTTTTGTCACTTCCTTTTGAGCACAGGGCTCCTGCTCTGCCTGATTTTAGTTCTGAGGCACCAGAGGTATGAGGACAGCACCTGTTTGACCCAGAGAAATGGTAGTGGAGAAGCAGGAGCAGAACTCCAGCAGTTCACTGCTCAGTTTACCCTCCTAAGAAGTGCTGGAAGCCAGAACACGTCTAGCCCCCAGCCAGAGTCACTTCCCACACCACAAATGAAAACAGTTTCTATCATGCTAGGATGTCCTCAGTTTTCCATCTCACAGTTCTTCCTGGTTGATCATGAGGGAAGAAAGCCAGCAGCTGTACTCCTTAAAGATGCAAATCTTACCTTGCCACTCACCTGACTGAATAGCCTTTGGTGTTTCCCTCTGGGCTTTCAGAGTCTTAATCTTATTCATTTAGGAGAAAGGAGAATTTATTATAATCTCCACTCCTATCCTATTCTAAGGTCTTCTCTGCTGCTTCTTCCCAACTCTCTCTCAAGAAGTATTAACTGGAAAGCTCAGCTGATTTGGTGCCATGGAGAAGTAGGCGGGCATGCTGTGCATTAATGAATCACGTGTATCCATGTGTCTTTCTGCGTCCAGCTGATGAGCAAGTTGACTTAGTAAATGAGTTCATATTTTACTGTACAAACCTGGCTGTATTAATTCCCCTCTACCTCTGATTTCTGCCATGCAATCCCAGCCAGAAGATGGTGAGCTCATAAACTGGATTTGGGCCTGGGGGCAAACAGGACATCTTATCCAGCTTAGAGTCTAAGCCTCATGCTTCAACCCAGCCGAAGACCTGCACTTAAGCAGAAATGGAGTGCAATTTTGATTCCTATTTGGCTCCTGTTCCTTCCAATGGGAAGTTTCTGGGGCTGAGAGGAAGGGAGAAGAAATAATCTGCAGGACGGGAGAGTCTAATTTTCTAGGATTCCTGACCACATGCCATCAAATGCCAGCTGCACCTCTTCCCTTGTGATGGTGAAGCTTTTCCAGTCCCTCTGTGAACTGGCTCAGTCCCTATCGCTGCAGTCTTCTTGCCATTTCACTTCTGCTTGTGGCGTTTCTGAGAGCTGGTCCTTCTTGTGTGTCCCCAGCATTTAACATGGTGTCTGGCACCTCCCTTATATTTGTAGAATGGACATGCTAAATAGGCCTTGTCACCCCTATTTCCTGAATGTAACTCAGAGAAACTCAGTAATTTCCCCAAAGTCACACAGCTAGTAAGTGCTGGATCTGGGATCGACATCAGGCTGGCCTGGTTCCCAGTCCCTGCTCCTCTCCACAGGGCAAAGCAGAGAGCTGCTTTCCCTGGCACGGCCCCATTTGCATCCGGAGAGGGAAACTTCAGCTCACAGAGATTACATGCTCCGGTGCTGACAGCTTATTCATCTCACCCACTTATCTGCTGTCTATCTTTCATACTAGTGAAGGTACTGGGGCATAGTTCTTATTAAATTAAGCATAAGACAAAATCATTTATTTAAAGCCATTTACCTGTCCATTTCCCCAGGGCAGCTCTTTATTAAGTGATTTCTCACATTTTCCGGATGACTCAGTCAGTACGATGGGTTCTATGCCAGGGGAAGAGAGAGGGAGGACAGAGACAGGGACAGAGAAAGCCAATAAAGCTGACTGAGTAGCTGGAAGGGAAAGCACAGTATCATGGCATAGGGGTAGAGAGAGTATCTGAAGCTTACTGTGAAGGCTGTCTGTCCCCACAGAGCACTGGGAGTTACCCAAAATGTCCTCATGAGCAATTATGCCCTTCTGAGCCACTCCCTCTGAAGTGCTGATTTCCCCCAGGAGGAAAAGCAGCTGCTGTTTGCCGGGTCAGGAACCTCAGGGCAGAAGGCAGGTCCTGTGTTCCCAGAGGTCTGGGAAGCAAGGTGGAAAGGCCTAGAAACGAGAGGGACTTGGGGATCATACCAGAAGCCAGATTTTATCCAGGGTAGGGTGTTGAGGGGGCTGGGCCCCTGTGAGAAAGAAAACCTCTCTGTGGCGAGATTCAAGGCCTGAAAGCCACACCGCCCAGGGAACGGCCACATGGCCAAGGTCCCATCGCCATCACTGTCACGATTTTGAGAAATTCAGAGTAAACCAGTAAGGAGAATCTGTGAAAAGAAGAGGCAACTGTGCTGGGATCCAAGACATTAAACTGGGTGTTCGCCTGCTCTTGGGCTCGAAGGCCCTGCATGTGGAATGGAGTGTTAATCTGATGGTTCTCTCAGGCCCCTCACGCCCAGGGTGGAATCTTCGGCCTGGGTCAGAGCTTCCTGGTGGTGCTGTCTGGACCTGACCTTTAAAGGCACCTGCCATACCACCACATGTGGAACATAGATGGGCTCATGAGGCTCAGACCCTGCCCTGAACCCCAGTGTAGACAAAACATTTCTAATACTCCACAGGGCTCAGAGCAGGCTGGCTACCTAGGCAACCCAAAAAAATCCAGATCACTGGCCCTGGATCAGGATACCTGGACCCTAACACCAGCTGCCTGTGTGACCCTGGTCAAGTCTCTAACCTTTCTGGGCTCCAACTATAAAATAAGGAAAATAATATTTACCCCTTCTACCCCATGGGGGCTTGGAGATCCAAATGGGATCCGTCTGTAAGGAACTTAGACGAATGTGAAGTTCTCTTGCAGAGGAAGACAGATGACCCATACAGACGTGGCTATGCAACTGTCAGCACAGATGCTCAGTGTTATCAGCATAGGTGGTTGTCTTTCGTGGAATTATTTTAGAAGTGGGTCATTTGCTTTAAAGAATGAGATCATCATGGACTGGCTACACAAGGAGCAGGTCAGAAACACTTCCTCCTAATGGGAAGCCTGGGTGGCTGCTGCACCCACATCCTGGGAGATTCCCACCTAGGGGGCCATCAGGTTTGGGGACCACATGACAGCCAGCGCTGGCCACAACCAAAATGATACGGAGTAGTTATGGGCAACCTAGGCTGGCAAGGTCTCAGCTATGAGGTCTCTTACCCCAGGGCTGTGCCCCGCCAGATGCTGGCTGGGTGATCCATGGCACACAGTGTTCCATCCCCCAATCCCTAACCCCAAAACTTTTCCATCACCTCACAACCCTGTAGAGCCGCATTCTTCTGCTCCACTGTATTTCAAAACTCCTTGAAAGAGTTGTCTAAACTCACTGTCTTCTGCAAGAAGGGGTTCCTCTCCCTCCCTTATTTCTTTTTTTGTTTTTCTTTTTTTTTTTTTTCTTTTTTTTTTTTTTTGAGACGGAGTCTCGCTCTGTCGCCCAGGCGGGAGTGAGGTGGCGCAATCTTGGCTCACTGCAAGCTCCGCCTCCCGGGTTCACACCATTCTTCTGCCCCAGCCTCCCGAGTAGCTGGGACTACAGGCGCCTGCTACCATACCTAGCTAATTTTTTTTGTATTTTTAGTAGAGACGGGGTTTCACCGTGTTAGCCAGGATGGTCTCGATCTCCTGACCTTGTGATCCGCCCGCCTCGGCCTCACAAAGTGCTGGGATTACAGGCGTGAGCCACCGCGCCCGGCCTCTCCTTTTCTTATTTCTTAAACTCATTTAGTTAAGTTTCTGCCCCATCCCTCCACTCCCATCAGAGCTACCAATGGTTATCATGCTGCAAACTGATGCAGGGCAGTCACTTCTCAGTGCTCATCTTCCTCCACCTCCCAGCAGCATTTGATGCAGTGATCAGATCATTCTCTTCTCTGTGGCCTCTCTTCTTTTGATGTCCAAGGCCACTGTCTCTTGGTTCTTAACTTCATTGGCTGCTTCTTGGCCTACTTTGCAGGATTCACTTTGTTTTCTTGAATTTCTTGATTGAACCTTGGGATCCTCCAACATTCAAACAAAATGTCTTTATTTATTTATTTGTTTATTGGATGTAGGAGGATCCCAGGGTTCAGGCCTCAACTCTTTCCCTTCACCGTCTATACTCACTCTTAGTTTAATCCATCCAGTCCCATATTCAACAATGAATATGCTCATAATCCCCAACGTATACTTCAGTCCAGACATTTCCCCTGAACACCATGTACATATTCAATTCCTGTCCAAAATGTGTACTTGGTTGGCATCTCAACTGAAATACATCCAAAATCAAATTTCTGACTTTTCCCACTCCTCATCTCCAATATTTCACTCTCCTTGCAACTTTATTTTAGTTACTCCAGCTGAAAACCTTGCCATCATCCTTAATTCTGCCCCCAATCTCTACCCGCCCCCTCCCTCTACCTGCCCCCTCCATGTAATGCATCAGCAATTCCTTTCGGCTCTACCTGACTGCCTCATACCACCCCCATAGCCACCACCCGGTCCCAGATCACCCACATCGCACCCAGAGACCTGCAGCAGCCTCCGCACTCTCTCCTTGTTCCATCCTCATCCCCATCCTTTCATCACAGCAGCGTGAGTGATCCTTCCTAATATAAAAGTAGATCATGCTATACATTTGCCACAACTCATAGGATATATGCAACTCAAATGGTGACCCCTACTATGAAGAATGGATTTGAGTAGATAGTAACGTATCAGTATTGGTTCATCAATGATAAGAAATGTACCACACTAATATAAGATGTAAATAGCAGGCGGACTTGAGGAGAGTTGGTGTGTAGGAACTTTCTGTGCCTTTCCACCAATTTTTCTATAAACCTAAAACTGCTCAAAAAAATTATCTTAATAGAAAAAAAGTAGATCACATCACTCCTCTGCTGTAAATCCTCCAGGGGCTTCCATCTCCTCATAGGGGAGAGAGGAACAAATCGCCTGCAAGAGCCCAGAAGAACTCCTGTGGTATTGACATCCTATGAGCTCTAGAGCCTCAGCCTCATCTCTCTATGTCTCCCTCTCCCCTTCACTGTGTTCCAGCCACTCTTTGCTCTCCCTCAAACACAGCAAGCACCGTTCCCTGCCTCCCCCAACCTAGGGCTTAGCATTTACTCTGCCTATTGCTTGGAAGATGCTCACCAGATGTCTCCTTGCTGTCTTCAGATCTCACTTTGAAGTTTAGCTTCAGAGAAGTCCTCCCTTACCACTCCATGAAATATGGCACCTCCTCTCACTCTCTCTCCCTTTATGATGCTTTGTCCTTCTCTGCATGTAGCACCTTCTGACCTTTAGTAAGATTGTCACTGTATTTCCCTACGCGTCGCTTCCTCAAAATTAAAAGAACAAAAAGTCCTGAAGTTTAGAACTAGATCACTTGGCCCTTTCTCCTCTTATCTCCTCCCAGCTCAAAGTTCTCGCATCTCTATATAGCCAGCATCCTCTTGATCTGCAGTTGGGCGTGACATGTTCCAGCCTTGGCATAAAGCTCTTGGTGATGTTAGCCTTCCTCTGGAAAACTGGCTTTGTTTGCCCACCATTGCCACTCTGTTTCCCATCACAGCAGTCTTTCCCTGGGCACTCAGGGAATCCTTGCCCTTCTTATACCAGGTGACTCTGTGAGGCTGATGTGTGCCACACTTCTTATAGAAAGTTCTTCAGTTTCCAGGTACTTTGACATCTTGCAGTGGAGGTGTCTACATGGTGAAAATGGAAATCTGGCATCTGCCCTCTCTGCCTTGCCCTGCTGGAGCCTGTCACCTGATGTGTCGTGCAATTTTGTTGTCTTCCTCCATTAGAATGTAATCACCATGAGCACAGGAACTTTGTGCATTTTGCTTAATACTGTATCTTTGATGCCTAAAAAAATCTGGGTATTGATTTATGTTTAATGAATATTTGTTGATGCAATGAATTACCAAAACAGAACGAATTAGAGTCCTTCCAGGCAGTCAGCCCTGGAAAGGCTCAGAAAGTCAGGAGTAGTAGGAGCTGGGTAGCCAGAGGATAAGAATGGCTCAGTCGCCATAATGATGCAGTTTGACAGAAAGAACTTCAGCATCTGTTGCTAAGGGGATGGCTAAACACCCATGTCACTCCAGCTGTGTTGTTCCTAAACAATAACGTATTTTCCAGCTGGTGATTCAGCCTCCCTGAGATCTGGCTTGTGGTGCACTTGAGGTTGCTTCCTGTTCATTACGCTCTGTACACTTTCAAAAAACCCTCATTAGCTGAATTAACCCAGCTACCTTTATTTGCAAACAGAAGGATCCAATTTATACAGAGAAGTAGAGAGCTATCTTCATGCCCAAGTCTAAAAATTTACTATCAGTTTAACATTTTTTACCTACTTGTATTCTTGTGGTTTGTTCTCTTTTCTTGACCACCTTCAATTTGTTCCAGGTTTCGAGGAATCAAAAACAACAGATGACAATGTTACCTCAAAATTTTTGATGTTATAATAACATTTTTGCAAACAAATCTTTCTTTGTGTCTCTGATCATTTTCTTAGTTTCTCTTTCTAACAGAATAAAGCTATGAATCCTGATTACGCTCAAGTGTAAGCTAGGGTTTTTTGTTTGTTTGTTTGTTTTGAGATGGAGTCTCACTCTACTGATCAGGCTGGAGTGCAGTGGTGTGATCTTGGCTCACTGCAAGCTCCGCCTCCTGGGTTCATGCCATTCTCCTGCCTCAGCCTCCTGAGTAGCTGGGACTACAGGCGCCCACCACCATGCTCAGCTAATTGTTTTGTATTTTTGGTAGAGACAGGGTTTCACCATGTTAGCCAGGATGGTCTAGATCTCCTGACCTCGTGATCCACCTGCCTTGGCCTCCCAAAGTGCTGGGATTACAGGCAGGAGCCACCGCGCCCAGACGGGTCTTTTTTTTTAATCCTAAATTATTCCTCAGACAAGAAGAAATCACTTATCGTCGCCTGCTTATGAGTGCTTTTATTAGCAGCACTCTTTAAATTATAGTTCACCTTTGAATAGTGCCTTCATGCAGTTGAAAATCCATGTAGAACTTTTGGCTCCCCCAAAACTTAATAGTAGCCTCCTGTTGACTTGGAAGCCTTACTGAGAACCTAAATAATTGATTACAATATACTTCGTATATTATATGTACTATATAGTGTATTCTTACAATGAAGTAAGCTAGAGAAAAAGTGTTATTAAGCAAATCTTAAGGAAAATAAAATGTATTTATTAAGTACAAGTGGATTATCATAAAGGTCTTCATTTTTGTTGTAGGCAGAGAGAAGGAGGAAGAGGAGGGCTTGGTTCTGCTATGTCGGGGTGGCTGAGGCGGAGGAAAATCTGTGTACAAGAAGACACCCACAGTTCAAACCTCTGTTGTTCAAGGATCAATTGTGCTTTATCTTTTAACAGCAAAGTGCTGTTGGAAGAAGATACATAAATTTAATACTTCTAAACCCTGGCCAGAATGTTGGGGGTGGGGGAGTTTAAGAAAATACTGATGATCAGATCCCACCTGAGACCAAGAATATCAGAATCTCTGGGGTGGTACTGGGCATTGGTATATTTTTTTAAGCTTCCTAGCTGTTACCAGTTCATATGGTTTGGATATTTGTCTCCTCCAAATCTCATGTTGAAATGCAATTCCCAGTGTTGGAGGTGGGGCCTGGTGGCCGGTGTTTGGATCATGAAGGCGGGTCCCTCATGAAAGGCTTGGTGTCCTCCCCATGGTAATGAGTGAAGTCTTGCTTTATTCATTCATGTGAGAACTGGCTCAAAAAGAGCTTGGCACCTCTCTTGCTCCCTCTCACCATGTAACACGCCTGCTCCCCCTTTGCCTTCCACCATGATGCAAGCTTCCTGAGGCCTCACCAAGAAGCAGATGCTGGCACCATGCTTTGTGTACAGCCTGCAGAACTATGAGCTAAATAAACCTCTCTTCATTATAAATTACCCACCCTCGGGTATTCCTTTATAGCAAATGCAAAATGGACTAATACACCAGTGTAAAGCTAGGACAGACAGCCTCTGTCCCTAAATGACCTCAGTCCTTGCTAATTTTGTATATTTATAGAAGCCACTTTTCAGAGTCAGTGTCCAAGGAGCTAAAGAAATTTAACTTTGATTTTGTCATTATTCTTGGAGGTGTGGCTTCCTTCTCTTCTTATCAACCCATTCTCAGGAAACTGACAAGCTCAGTCACACTGAGGTGTTAATGACTGATAACACTTCATGTGTTAGTTTTTTAACAGAATATCCCTTGCCCTGAATAGGAGGAGCCATGGGAGCCTTCTACATCCACTCCTCCTTTTCCACCATTCTGTGGGTGACCAGCTGCTTCCTGTAAGGCCTGTCCAGATTCCTGAGAGAAGCTTCAGGGCTTCTGGTCATAAAAATAGGGTGTTCCAAGGACATAAGCAGGGCAGTGAGCAGGGCAGTGTCCCTTTAATTTGCTGCTGGAATTGGGCAGCATCTGAGATCGAGACCTTTGAAATATTTATCTGCTTGTTATTTATCTGGGCAGGGTGCAGGGGAGAGGAAAGGTCCTGGGAACTCTACCCAGAGTCAGGGAGAATGCAGGGAAAACTTTGCTAAATTTGTTTTAATAACTTTTACTGTACTTTTTTATTGTAAAAGTAACAAATGATTACTAGAGAAATTTTGAAATATACAAAAAAGTGTAGAGAAGAAAGAAACCATCTATAATCCCACAAGCCAGCGATAGCCAATGTTAACAGTTTGGCATATTTCCAGCTACAGCTCTTTTTTAAGCACAGATACATGCGCTGTATAGAATTCTGTATAATGTTGCATCCTCTTCTTTTTCCCTTGACCGTTACAGCATAAGCACATTCCTATGTCATTAGAATTTCTCTCAAAACGTAATTTGGAATGGTTCCATAGTATTTCCTCGTTTGTTGTCTCACAATTTATTTAACTGATTTCCTATTGTTGGATATTTAGGTTATTTCCAAGTTTTCATTTTATGAAGATAATGAGACTAGTAGCCGTTCACAGATCTGCTTGTATTTCTGCTTAATTTTTAGTTTAATCTTTGACCAGAAAGCCAACATGGTTTTGAGAAAAGTCTACCTTTTTTTGTTTTGCTTATTGTTTTTTTTTTTAATGGAGGCAAATTTTATTTAACATAAAATTCACCATTTTAACTATTTTTAAGAGTATTTTTTGTGGCTTTTAGTACATTCACAATGTTGTGCAACCATCACCACCATCTAATTCCAGAACATTTTCGTCACCCCAAAAAGAAACCCTGTACCCATTAAGCAATCACTCCCCATTCCCCCTCCTCCCAGTCCCTGCTTTCTGCCTCTGTGAATTAAAGTACACTATTCTTGTTCTCAGGAATACCAGGATTCAAATCGTGGTTCACCAGCTGGCCAGGTTTATGACTGTAGGAAGTTACTTAGCCCTCTTCAGTCTTAGAATCTTCATATGTAAAAACTGAGCTCTTGACAACTTAAATGAGATATAATATGGGAAAACTCATGGCATATAGTAGATGCAAAATAATTTTGAAAATTAAAACATTACAGCTAAACTGGACTTTTAGAAATAATATCATACTATCTACTCTACAGATGAGGAAACTGAGGCCCAGAAGGAGTAAATAAGTGGTGTCTTCCCATTGTAACTATAATTGAGCTTATACCTAATTACTTTGCATGCTGTCCCAAGTATGCTACTACAATCCAATGTGCCCAATATATATAGCTATAGTTCAGTGTAGCTGCACTTGAGCTATGTCTACACTAGTTTGTACACATGCTTTGGAGTGACAATGCTCTGCTTTTTATGAAAAATACAATCCTCACTTCAAATGATTATAAATAGCCCTTGGGCCCAGAAGCCAACAGCTTGCAGAGGCACTGGGGATTCCAATGCAGCTGGTCTCAGATTAGTGTTTGGGAACCAGGCATCTGGTTACTGTTGTACCATTGTCTCTTTTTGTGTTCCCAAAACACCTACAAAGGTGCTAAATAAGCCAAAGGTGACAGTCTCTAAATATCACTCCACAGATTGCTTATGAGTTAAAAAGGGAAAAGGGTCACTCTACAATGGATAAAGCCAGTGGAACCCACCTTAACAATGTGGACAAATTTGACATCACCAATCATGAGACAAACTGACATATTTGCCCCTGATGTGATGTACTGAGAAGGACATGAAATCACCTCTGTAATATTCTTCCCAAAAATGTCTGACCTTTTATCATGAGGATACATAATCAGGCAAATCCAGACTTAGTCTTCAAACAACTGGCCTGGGCTCTTCGAAACTGGCCATGATATGAAAGACAAAGAGGGCAAGGGAAATCTTAAAGATGAGATGATAGTAGAGGGGCTTGACATCTAGTACAATGTGTGATTCTGGACTAGATTGGGAATTTTAAAAAGAAAAAGGAAAGTATTATGACAATTGGGGAAGTCTGAATATGGACCATGCATTAGATAATATTATACAATGTTTAGTTTCTCGAAGCCAATTGTGTTACAATTATGTAGGAACATGTCCTTGTTATTGGGAGATAGACGCTGGATTATTTAGAAGTTAAGGATCATCATGTTTGTAATTTACTCTCAAATCATTTAGCCAAAAAAAAGTGTGTGTGTGTGTGTGTGTGTGTGTGTAGGAAGAAAAGGAGAGAAATGAAACGTGTAAACGTGTAAAATGCTAACAATATGTGAGTGTAAGGAATACAGATGTTCATCTTACTTGTCTTTAAACTTTCCTGGATTTGAAATTTTTTAACATAGCAAAGTTTGAGGAAAAATAAAATGATATCTAGCCCATAGAAATGTACTGTTTTAGCTTTACAGTGTTTAAAATTTGGAGGGACCAATATTTAAGCGTCAAGGAATTTCACTTACAAATCTAATTTTCAACTTTTTAGGGAAAACTATCAGATCTGGCCACACAGCCCACGTTTTTGGTAGGTGCTACTAAATGGTCTCTTTCTGCTTTAAAAGGTCCCCTGCCCCCACTACAATCCCAGGCTCTTACACCCATGGTATAGGAGCAGCATTTGGACCGAAAAGCTTTGAAGGTGGAGAATTTTACAGCAAGCTCTATATAGGGAAGGAGAAGGTTCTGGATCAAAAGCCCTCAGAAACCTATAGAGCAGGTTGGGTTGCCAGTACGGCCAACCAAACCAGCATGACCTAACAACTTGACCACATTCCTCCTTCCAGACAGATGGCTTGCTAGGATGGGGGCTGAGCCTCCTCCTTCTGAGTGGGGACTACCCCAGAGTCTTACCCTTATCAGATGAGGGGCTTCCTGAGAGCAGAGACTGTAGACTTCTGGCCTTACTCCAGAAGAAGGTGTTTGTTAGGCACGCATCTTTGACAGCAGACACTCAAATAACATTTTAGGAATCTTGACCACACTAACATCCATAGAGTACTCCTAACAAAGTGTTTCACTCAGAAGCATGTGGGTTATTGGTGACCAACCTATCACCATGGTGTCCATCATGGTAGCCAACCAATCATAGATCAAAGCAGGCTGGGGCAAGAGCAACACCTCATGTCTTTGCAGAAAATTTTGATACTTAATTGGCTAAGATGAATCCAATTAGGAGACACATACACTTGACCAACATGACATCATTTTAATGGGATAATGTCGTCATTGGTGGAGGAAAAGAAAATGTCAATTTTGGTCTCAACTTCACCACTGACTCACTCTACAAGATTGAGTGAGGCACTTAACTCATCTGAACCCTCAGATGCCTCACTGATCAATTGGAGACAATTGTCTGTGCAGGCCCTTTTCACTGGGATGTTGTGATGAGGTAATAAGATATGTAGGAAGGATAATATGTTGAAAAATATTTAAAAATACTGAAATGATATTAATGTACGATTTGGGGACGGTACTGTTATTTTTCCCCCCAGAGATATCTTCCCTACTTCAAGGTCATCTATTTTTTGTTTGTTTTGTTTTGGTTTGCTTGTTTGGTTTTTTTTTGTCTGTTTGTTTTGTTTTGTTTTATCTCGCTTTACTTCAAACTTTCCCTCACCCTATCCTGGAGTTCTTTTTTTTTTGAGACGGAGTCTCGCTCTGTCGCCCAGGCTGGAGTGCAGTGGCCGGATCTCAGCTCACTGCAAGCTCCGCCTCCCGGGTTCACGCCATTCTCCTGCCTCAGCCTCCGAGTAGCTGGGACTACAGGCGCCCGCCACCTCGCCCGGCTAGTTTTTTGTATTTTTTAGTAGAGACGGGGTTTCACAGTGTTAGCCAGGATGGTCTCGATCTCCTGACCTCGTGATCCGCCCGCCTCGGCCTCCCAAAGTGCTGGGATTACAGGCTTGAGCCACCGCGCCCGGCCAACCTGGAGTTCTTAAAGCTCTCAGGAATGGCTTTTCTTGAAGACTCTGGCACCAAAACATACACAGATGAGGCCTGGACACTCAAGCCACCGGACTCCCACAGGAGCAAGAATGGGCCTTATCTATCTCTGTCACTTTTGACAGATACGAAGAGGCTCTGCCCTGGATCTGGTGTTAAATAGGAGCTCAGTTTGTGTTTGTTGAGTGAATAAGTGAGTAACTCAGGAATGTGGGATGGACTGTACCTGAGGAGGGCTCAGTTGGGGAAGGGAGGAGGTGGGATGGGTACCAGCAGCCAAGTTTCTCTGCACAGCACGATGGCCCAGGGAGCAGAGAGGAGGGGCCTAGGTTTGGGGCTAAAGGAGAGAGAGACCTGCTTGATTATGTGGCGGAACTTCTGGCTTGGGCAACGTCCCCCCTCTCTCACACCTCAGTGATGTAGGAGCCAGTTGGGTAGTGTAAATGGATTAATAATGGTCTATAGCCAGCAGGGCTGAGACTCCATGCCTCACCTGCCACCTGGCAGGACAGTCTCAAAAGCCTCTGCGTTCTCAAATTCACCAGATGAAAGGAAAACAACTTCACTTTAAAGCTGCCCAGTGTCACTCTCTGGTTTTGTTTTACATTTCTTTGGTGCAGGAAGGCTTTGGTGTTCTACCTAGGTACAAAAATCCAACTAACTGGATTCAGCTTTGCAAACAATAGATTAATGGCCAGGTGCAGTAGCTCATACCTGTAATCCCAGCACTTTGGGAGGCTGAGGCAGGAGGATCGCTTGAGCCAGGAATTCAAGATCCTGTCTCTCTAAAAATAAAATAAAATAAAAAAAATAAAATCTGTTCGTGGTAGAGTCTGTCTGAAGTCCTAGCTACTCAGGAGGCTGAGACAGAAGGATCACTTGAGCCCAGGAGTTCAAGGTTACAGTAAACTATGATCATACCACTGAGTTCTAAAACAGGCAACAGAGCAAGATGAAAAGAAAAAAAAAAAAGAAGAAGAAGAAGAAAGAAAAAGAAAAGAAAACAATAGATTAAGGAAGGTGAAGTGGCCCACTGCTCTGAAAGCAACCATTCTCAATCCTGTAAAACTGGGTGTTTTTGACATCCAGAAAATGCCAGGCACTGTGTTGGACTCTAGAGACAGAGATTAAAAAAAAAAGACTTTCATACCCTCAAACCACTTGTAGTGACAAAAAAAGAGGCAAAAAATGGACGAGTGAATGAGTGGTCAGGGTGGGGCTTGGAGAAGAACCAGGTGCTGCAGGAGCCCGGTGAAGGCAGTCCTAACCCAGCCACCAGAGGACAGCTGGAGGCCTGTGGGAGCCGTGGAGGAGGGGAAAAGGGCATTAGACAGTGGTTGTTCAAAATCAGCCACTTTTTAAAAAGAACCATTTTTGTGTGTGTGTGTAGATATATATCCATGATAAAAATCATTACATAACACAATTGTTGCTTCTAATCCTAAACTCAAATGCTTCAAACACACAAGGAGTTGGGAAGATGTGATAGAAAGATGTGATTTGTGTAGGTATGCACGCAGAATTACAAAATAAGTCCTTCTCTCCTCAAATTATGACAGCTCCCCTCCTCCTCCCCTCCCTTCCTCCATGAAGCCCTCTTTGACTCCCTCCAATGTGATCCCTTCTCTTCAGCAACCCTAGCAACCCTTGTCACATTCTGCTCCTCACCTGTGACAAGAGGTGTTAGTCATTTTTATATTAGTTATTTTTATCATTTAGCAAGTACTTTCTAAGAGCCTGCCACGTGCCAGGTGCTGTCTCTAGTGTCTAACACAGTGCCTGGCATTTTCTGAATGTCAGAAACACCCAGTTTCACAGGATTGAGCACGGTTGCTTTCAGAGCCACTTGAGAAACAGTTTGGCAGTTTCATATAAAGTTAAACATGCACTTACCAGATGATCCAGCGATCCTACTTCAAGGTATTTACCCTGGAGAAATGAAAATTTGTGTTCACACAAAAACCTGTGTATGGATGCTTGTAGTAGCTTCATTTATAATTGCTAAACTAAACCCAGATGGCCTTCAACCAGAAAATGGACCAACAACAGTGGCACATCCACACAATGGATGAAATGCTACTCAGCCATAAAAAGGAACAAAGTATTGATTCAAACAACAACATGGCTGAATCTTAAACATATTTAGTAAACGAAAGAAGCCAGAACCAAGAGGCTCCATATTGTGTGATTCCATTTATGTGACATTCTGGGAAAGGCAAAACTTGAGGGGTGGTGAACAGATGAGTGGTTGTCAGAGGTCGGGAGGAGTTAATGACAAAGAGGCAACATGAGGAATTTGGGGGTGATGGACCTGTTCTGTATCTTGGCTGGTGGTGACACACTATTCTATGCATTGGTCAAAACTCTTAGAACTATACATTAAAAAGAATGAATTTTACAGTACGTAAAATTTAAAGATCAGTTAAGGTGTGGAGTGAACTCAAATCAGGACACAAACTAACAAATGAACCTAACTATAAGTGAATAACATTACCACACTGATGGGGATGGTGAAGAAAAGAACTGATCTAAGTAAGCGAGTGGTGTTTTGACTGGGAATTGCAAGGTTAAAGAAAAATGAACTATGCACAAATAATGTAGTCAGTAAATTTGTTTCTCATGAGGACACGTATTAGTAATTCTGAAAATGGATATGCTTGGGTTGAACAATAAGTAAATATACTATGAATAAGAAGAGCCCAATTTCCCCCACCAGAGAAAGAAGTTACAAATAAAAACAAAGGGAAGGGTAGAATGAACTCTATTACTGGATTGGATGCAAAAGTGTCACCATGAACTCATGTTTGTTTACGGTAAAATACACGCAACATAAGATTTACCTTTTTAACCTTTTAAATCGAACAATTCAGTGACATTAACCACATTCACAACATTGTGCCACCATCACCACCATCCAGTTTGGGAACTTTTTCATCATCCCAAACACAAACTCTGTAACCATGAAACAGTAATTCCCCATTCCTTGACCCTTCCCACCCCTCAGTAATCTCTGTGAATATGCCTATTCTTGTGCTTCAAATAAGTGGAATCTTACGCTATTTGTCATTCTGTGTCTCACTGATTTCACTTAGCATACTTTCTAGCTTCATCCATGTTATAGCATATATCCAAATTTCCTTCCTTTTTGAGGCTGGATAATATTTCATTGTACTATATATCACATTTTGTTTATTCATCTGTTTATGGACCCTGATGGTCTTTTAATATATATAGAGAGAAATAGCTACAAAAATAAATATAGATACATGTATATTTACATATTAGTGCACATACATAAAAATCTTATCTTGGCTGGGCACAGTGGTTCATATCTATAATCCCAGCACTTTAGGAGGTGAAGGCAGATGGATCGCTTGAGTTCAGGATTATAAGACCAGCCTGGGAAACATGGTGAAATGCTGTCTCTACAAAATATACAAAACTTAGCTGGGCGTGGTGGTGTGCACATGTAGTCCCAGCTACTTGGGGGCTGAGGCAGGAAGATCGCTTGAACCCAGAAGGTTGAGGCTGCAGTGAGCCATGTTCATGCCACTGCACTCCAGCCTGAGCAACAAAGTGAGACCCTGTCTCCTGGAAAAAAAATAATTATATATATATATATATATATATCCTATCTCTGTCTGCTGAAAGAGCCTAGAAGCAATAGCATCCCAGTGGCAATGAGCACACCAACTCCCACAGGTTTGTTTAAAATATCATTCTCCAATAAGAGAAACGAGGGAGAAGTAGATGATTCCAGGTCAGGGGCAGGGAAAATGCAAGATGATCCTGAAGTATCTTGTGGCGCCAGAAAGATGTGAGGCAATATGAAAGAGCTCCCAATAGCCAAGGCTGGAACAATGGGAGGAATACGATAAATAATGGTAATAATAATATTATTAGATTATAACCATATAAATATCCATAAGTTTATTCTGATATAAAGAAATAATTGGAGAAATAAATAAGTGGGAAGGAAAAGAATCTCTTCCTTTCAGAAGAATTTCAACTAATAAATGTGGAAGGAATGAAGGAAATAGAAAAATCACCATTAGGACACTACAGTAATAATATCAAAGGCAAGATCCACAATAGATATTAAAATTAAGGGGCACAAATTTGGGACGAAAGATATTTGCAAAGTGTCTTTCTCCAAATATTTATGAACTACAAAGGTTAAAATTGTAGCTTGACAGTAGGGAAACCCAGCAGACACCACCTCAACCAATTACCAAAGTTAACATCATCCTGTAGCTCCTGGTATGACAGACTCAGAAGAACGCATTGGCTCTATGCTATTCTTGCCAAAAATCTATAACCACAATATAAACATCAGAAAACCTTATACAAACCCAAACTGAGGGACATTCTACAAAATGTTCCAGTCATGAAAAACAACGAAAAACAGAAACTGTCACAGACTGGGCCAAGAGACTAAAATGACAAGACAACTGAATACAATGTGGGATCCTGGCTTGGATCCCAGAACAGAAAAAGGATATTAGTGGGAAAACTAGCGGAAATCCAAATAAAGGCCATAGTTTGGTTAGTAGTATTGTGCCAATATTACTATCTTAGTTTTGATCATTGTCGTATAATGATTATACAAGATATTAACATTAGGAGAAACTAGAAGAATGTATGAACACTCTCTTTTTGCAACTTTTCTATAAGTTTAAAATTATCTCAAAATAATACGTTTTAAAAAGAAGGCATAAATGCTTTGCTGCTCTCTGTATGTTTTTCAAATATACATAGTACATTAGTAAAGTGGTATAAATGTATTAATTTATAAAGTAATAACTATGACATACTGGTGGTATGTGTGCTAAGATATTTAACAGTGGGAGTTCATGGTTAAAAAGGTTTGAAGACCACTCTTCTTCAGCACAAGCAAGAAGTTCTAGACATACTTAGTGTAGTCAAGCTCACATACAGCCAGAAAGTAAAATAGTGGCTCCAGGGGCTGGAGGAGGAGGGAATGGGGAATTATTGTTCAGTGGGTGAAGAGTTTCAGTTTTGCAGGATGAAAAGAGTTCTGTAGATAGAGGCGGGTGATGTTGTGCAACAATGTAAATATTCTTTTTTAAGACGGAGTCTCGCTCTGTCACCCAGGCTGGAGTGCAGTGGCGCAATCTCGGCTCACTGCAAGCTCCGCCTCCCGGGTTTACGCCATTCTCCTGCCTCAGCCTCCCAAGTAGCTGGGACTATAGGCGCCCGCCATCTCACCCGGCTAGTTTTTTGTATTTTTTAGTAGAGACGGGGTTTCACCGTGTAGGCCAGGATGGTCTCGATCTCCTGACCTCATGATCCACCCGTCTCGGCCTCCCAAAGTGCTGGGATTACAGGCTTGAGCCACCGCGCCCGGCCTAACAATGTAAATATTCTTAATGTCACTGAATTAGACACTTAGAATGGTTAAAATGGTAATTTTACAAGTATCCTATCGCAATTTTAAAAAGAAAAACAGGGCTGCAGAGTTTATCACTCAGCTCTGCCCTATCTCAGTTTTACATATTTCTTGCAGGTTAGATTTTGCTTCCCCCAGGCTTCACATGATCTAGGTCTGGAATACACCTTGTTCTGGAAGGCATGGCACCAGGCTGATATCAGTTTATGCTTAGTCCATAGATAGAGATTGATAGGAGCTGGGAAAGGTCAGAGTGCACAAAGGAAAACTTACCACTTGTGTTCATTTGGGGGAAACTATTAACAAGGTTTCATTGAAGATTATCTCAATCTCCCAGAGACAAGACAAGCTTCCCTCAGGTCTTTGAAGCCTGGCGACTCCAGGCTCAGATGTAACGTGGGAGACGCATGCTCCTTCTCCATCCTCCTTGACCATCTTCCTGAGGGCACTCAGCCCAGGCTGTAGGTGTTCCTTGGTTCTGTGATATCTTCCTACCTGATTTATGTTTAACTGATTTGTATTTGTCATGAACCCATCTGTAGAGGCAAGGTTATGCCATGGTAATGAACAATCCCCAACATCAATGGTTTCAAACATCAGAGGTTTATTTCTTGCTCACTCTGCACATCTACCATAGGTTGGCTGGGGGTTCTCTGTGCTGTCATCCCTGTGGATCCAGGATGATGCCACAGCCACTTTCCAGAATGTTGTGGTGACCATGGGAGCTGGCTCTTGGAGTCTTTGCCTGGAAATGACCCAGGTTGTTTCTGTGCACATTTCATTGGTTAAAGTGTGTTACAGCCAAGCATGATTTAAAGTAGATAAGAATTTCTAATCCTCATGTTATCTATTATTGGTGAACAATAATATAGTCCACCACTCTTGTACTTTCCCCACAACATTTCCCTACTCCCAAGGGGAATAAGTTTTGGGGCTGGAGAGAATGGCATCCCCACTCCCAGCCCACCCCCACCCCACACACCCTATATCACTGAAAAAAATCCTTAGTGCCTCTGCCTCCTGGAGGTAAGGCCACAAAGTCCAATTAAGATCATTTGTTTTGGGTTTAGAGGTCTCTGTTGCTACCCTGGGAGCAACAGAGACCTCTAAACCCAAAACAAATTTAGTTCTATTTGCATGCTCCAGGCTGAGTCCATCCAGATGGTTGTGAGGGTCCCACCCTACTCCTTCTGGGAGAGGACTCATGGCCATTGATGAAGAGCACTTGTGGGCTGCCCACCGTGGCCCCGTGTGACTCACTGGTTTCCCAGAAGCTAATCAGCCACTGGTGATTAGTGATTCTCCAGCCCTTTTCCCCTCTACCCCTACTGGGAATCCGTAGCTGAATCAGGAGCTGCAATCCCGGAAGATTAGGAGAATCCCTATCCATTATTTGCATTTTTAAAGGCAACAGCACTAGTGAATTTTTTCCCCTTGTTTTTCTTTTAAGATAATGTAATGTAATCCTTATTTTAAGATTGAACCCTTAGCAACAGAACACATGGGAGGGTGCAGTGGGTGCAATGTGTCCGTATGTATGCATAATTTCTGTGGTTTAGCTGGGTTTTACCTTACACTGATTTAACAAATTATTCACTTCCTATACAACTTCACTGCATTCTTAAAATAACCAATTCACATTGTGCATTTAAAACACTAAATTGTCTCATAAAAATCCAACTTACACCCAACTTTTTGGGAGCATTGTTCCTTCATAAAGCAAAACATTACTTTGTTGATGTTTCTCAGCAAATTCCTAGAACTACAGACAATATGGAAATGGAGAGTCTTGGATATAACAATTGGAATATTTGTGACTTGCCCACAACTTGCTTCCTTTTAGGATAGGGGATTTCTAGCACGGAGGAAACAGATTCATATATTTGTTTAACAGACGTTTGTTTGACTGAGTGTCTTCTAAGAGCTGAGCACTCTGCTAAGTACCCTAGAAGATAGAAAGAGTGATTAGCACCCATCTCTCTCTGCTAGGAGTTTACAGTGTGGATGAAGGATCACATTTCACTTGCAGGACATCCTCCCTAGAGAAGTATTTTCCTACCCAAAGACCCAGTGAGGAAAGTGAGACCTAGAGAGATTAGGGCTCTGGCCCCAGCCCACACAGCCCCTGGCTGAAACCTCCTTGTGTCCAGCTCCATACTTATTCCACTGGACAGGTCCCTATGCAGGTGGGAGCTGCAAATGCAGCCCTTACCTGACAAACAATCCCTACCCTTTTGTCCCAGGCACACATCCCCTTGAAAGTTATCCTTGGCAGGTATGACTCTCTCCATCAATCCTGTGGCCTCCCAGGACCCAGCCCTGCCAAAGGACAGGCTGTGGCCCCAAATCAGTTAGACACATGGAGCATCTAAGCTCAGGTTTCTCTATTTGCTTAAATTAATCCTTTGTTATTGTTCGACATTAATGTCTTATTAAATCAGGGTGGGCCTTCATTGGCATGTGAATGCTGGTAAGGGTTGGCAGAGCTGAGCATAACTGTGCTCTGGGTACAGAAGTCAGCATCTTAGTTTGCCAAGATGGGTGTGGTGGCAGCGGCAGTAGCCTGGAGCAGTCTTTCAGGATGTGGGAGATCTTGTCCATCACATAGCCAGGAGGTGATGGGACTGTCCTGGCTGAGAAAGGCTGCTGGAAAAATTGGTCCCTCCTTTACAGTCAAATCACGTTTCCCACAAAGGGAAGGCGATTCTAATGTTAATGGCGCGATACTAATGAATTGAGAAATTTCTCCAAACCTGACCTGCCATTTGGTGTCAAGACCTCTTCTGTGGAAGTTCTAAGAAGGAGTTGGGAAGATAAGCTGGGCTCCCCTGGAGGCTGATCTGAGGCCCTCAAAACTTCTGCAAGAACCCTTGGGGAGCCAATCATCTTAGAAAGCCAGTGAGAGTGCACACACCCCCACACACGTAGGGGGATAATGCCTTTTGAATCCCTGCAGAAAGCAGCCACCTTGAGCGCAGAGGTGCTGGACGAGGCAAACTGGCTGATGTGGTACTTCTGTGGGATTGCTGTTTTACTCCTTGAAGGGTTATGGCTCTAAACATAAACACCCCTGCAGTTATAGTTTAGAGTTTAAAGAAGTGGTCTAACCAGCGTAGTCCCCTGGGCAGGATGTTATTTAAGCTACATGGTTTTTTCTTTCTTTCTTTCTTTCTTTTTTTTTTTTTTGAGACAGAGTCTCGCTCTGTTGCCAGGCTAGAGTGCAGTGGTGCGATCTCGGCTCACTGCAACCTCCAACTTCCTGGTTCAAGCAACTCTCTTGCCTCAGCCTCCGAAGTAGCTGGGACTACAGGTGCATGCCACCAAACCTGGCTAGTTTTTGTATTTTTAGTAGAGACGGTGTTTCACCATATTGGCCGGGATGGTCTTGATGTCCTCACCTCATGATCCACCCGCCTCAGGCTCCCAAAGTGCTGGGATTACAGGTGTGAGCCACCGCACTTGGCCACTACATGGTTTTTCTAATGCTTCCATGTATTCCCTCTCATCAGGCCTCCGCTGTGTCTGCTCACCTTCTTTAGAGTGTCTCCCACAGAAATACTGTCTCTCCTCTCTTTCTGTACTTTGTTCATTCCTCAATTCCAGGCAGCACAAACGACTTGCCTCTAGTTGAGAATGTTGAAGGCATTCTCTTCATCTTGCATTTCTCGTTTTAAAGTAGATAAGAAATTCTAATCCTCATGCTATCTATTATTGGTGAACAATAACATAGTCTACCACTCTTGCACTTTCCCTGCAACATTTCCCTACTCCCAAGAGGAATAAGTTTTGGGACTGGAGAGAATGGCATCCCCACTCCCAGCCCACCCCCACCCCACACCACTGAAAAAATCCTTAATGCCTCTGCCTCCTGGAGGTAAGGCCGCAAAGCCCATTGCACAGATCATTTCCAGATGGTAGCATAGTGCCAAGCACCAAGTGGCTGCTCAGAGGGTTTCAGAATTGACTAGAATGCTTCCCCCGAGAGATTCGATGGACTCTGTCAGTGGCTGCTTTCCAACTCCCCTGGGAGCCAGTTCCTAATCCAAATTCTTTACCCCAGATCTCAACCTTCTTTCCCTTAGAAATAAATTACTAGAGATGAAGGACAGCTTCTTCCTTAGTCTTTGGTTTCAATGAGGAGGGAATTATCTGTGCACTCCTGGCAGTTTACTCCACCATGCCTGACACCTGACAGAGGTGAACTGTGGTAGTGACTGAGTGAACAGTTTGGGAATGGATCAGGACCCAGTTGGGTGTGCCTCACAGCAGGTAGTTTGCACTCTAAGCTGCTCTGATAGGGGTAGGGGTAAAGGATGTACCAACTGAGGGGGGGCTATAGCAGGTTGGGGGTCTGCTGAAGCTGGTCTTCTCAAGGGCCTCCTTGGAAAGTCCCTGGTCCTCAGCAGCTCAGTCCATAACAGAGCCAACATCTTTCCATCCATCCGCTGATTCTATATTTTAGAACTTTGGGCCTGGCACAGTGGTTCACACCTGTAACCCCAACATTTTGGAAGATGCAGGTGGGAGGATTGTTTGAGGTCAGCACTTCAAGACCAGCCTGGGCAACATAGTGAGACCCTTGTCCCTATAAAAAAATTAAAAAATAGCCAGGTATGGTTGGCATGCATCTGTAGTCCCATCTACTCAGGAGGCTGAGGTGAGAGGATCACTTGACCCCAGGAGATAGAAGCTGCAGTGAGCTATGATCATGCCACTGCACTCCAGCCTAGGCAACAGAGTGAGGCTCTGTCTCCAAAAAAAGAAAAAAACAGAATTTGGATGGGGAAAACATGATTGTTATGTATCAACCTCCTCAGGCTCCAACAGGCCCAGAAAGAAACTTAAGAGGCATTTTTAAGAACTGTTTTGGGGCCCAGAGGCACATGGGAAGCTGGGTGCCCAGGGTCTGGAAGCCTGTTTTACAGAGTGGTTATCTGGGTCTCTAAATCTGTTCTTGGTTGCTTTTTCTCCTTAGGGCCTCTTGACACATACAGACACTTGGCTGAGTCCCGGAAGCTGCAGTGTTGACTTAAACACTGTTCTCAGCCCAGTGTAACTACCCAGGGTCAAAATGAGTCAGCAGGCACCCCAGGCCCTCATTCATTTTCCACAGTCTCCTGAAGGAAATCTCTGGGCAGACAGGGAGGTATCAAGGAGCCACCAGGGAGCTGGACTGAATTCTGGGTAAGGCAGGAAGGATGATGAGGTATCTCAGGAAGAAAGTCAGGACACCCCCAGCACCCATTCTCCCTTTGTAATTAGAGCCCCCACCCATCTAGCTCTCTGGAGATCAGGAGTACTGGCCAACACTTCCTGTTTAGAACAAGCATTTGCTATAGCTGAACTTTGTCTCCAATCCCTGAAATGGGTACATAGGAAGGGCACCCTGAAGCTGAATAAAACATGTATCTTAGGGATTTAAGTCAGGCTAAACTTTCAGTGTGTACTTCCTGAGCCAATTGTGGAGAATTCTTAGCTTTCCATTTCCCTGAGGAGTTAACACTTGACAACTTTCAGAACGGAGGAGTGATTGGAAAAACACTGCTCTAAAGAAGTCTTGAAATTTCTGGGCCCAGTGTGAGCCCCAAATTAAACAATTCTAGTAGGTCACTCTATCTTTAACTGGCTCAACTCTATGACCCAGATGGAGGGAGGGAGCTGCCTACCTTGGGGACGTTCCTGCCTTATTCAGAATTTAGACCAGCTCCCTGGTGGCTCCTTGATAACTCCCCGTCTGCCCAGAGATTTCCTTCAGGAGACTGTGGAAAATGAATGAGGACCTGGGGTGCCTCCTGACTCATTTTGACCCTGGGTAGTTACACCGGACTGAGGACAGTGTCTAAGTCAACACTGAACTTCTAGGACTCAGCCAAGCGTCTATACATGTCAAGAGGCCCTAAGTAACTGGCACTGGGTGATATTACAACTTGGTTAAACCTAAGTTGTCACTTCCATGGCTAGTGGATTGATCATTTACCAATCTTTAAAGAACAGTTCTGTCAAGCAAACCTAACCAATCCTTCTCTGATGTGTCAGACGTATTTCAGGATCTCTTGGGGTTTCAGAGTACTCTTGGAACTATCATTCCCATTGCACAGATCTGTCCACTAAGAGAGTAGGAAGTTTATGGGAGGAGCTAGGGCATTTAGTCTAGAGAAAGGATGACTCAGTCTACAAATACAGGAAGGGCCAGACAAATTTGGTCTCTCTCAGAGAGCAGAACCATGTCCAATAGATGGAGGGAGGGAGCTGCCTGCCTTGGGGATGTTCAAAGAAAGACTGTATATGCATCAGCCAGAAAGCAGAGAGGGAGTGTTTATGTCTCCCATGAGGGCTGGTTTCCAAGACACTCCCACCTGTTATGGACTGTGTTCCCCCAAAATGTATATGTTGAAGCTGTAACCCTCAATGTGATGGGGTTAGGGAGCAGGACCTTTGGGAGGTGATGAGGTATCAATGAGGTCATGCGGGTGGAGTCTCCATGATGAGGTTAGTGCCCTTATAAAAAGAGGATGAGATACCAGAGCTTCCCAGCCTCCAGAACTGTGAGAAATAAATGTCTTTGGTTTAAACCACCCAGTCTAGGGTATTTTGTTACAGCAGCAGGACTGGCTAGGCTACCACCCATGAGTGATGGGGCTGAGTCTACACCAACCTTATGAGATGACCTGAACATTATAAAAAAGAAAAAAAATGTGCTCCTTTGTCTCCTCCCAAAAGCAGGCAAAAAATTCCTGTGGTTTGTACTTTCATTGAATTATGGATAAACAGGAATCTGACAAATCTTCATGTGCTTTCCTGGGATCTGGAAGGTGCTATTTAGCGATGGCCTGGGGGCAGAGGTATTCTGGCCTTCACTGTATCTTATGAGTCCATGAGTATCCTCAAAAATCCCCCACTTGGAGATTGTAGTGACAGGTAGAAACCCAAATTACCAGGAGGTGACATTGGCTGGACCACTACTGCCAGAGACCACCTCTCAGGTTTTCTTCTTTTCTGTTCATGCAACTTCTCCACCATCTAATTCGTGTGGCAACAATTGAGGTCTAGGTCAGAGGCAAAAAATAAAACATGCAGGAAGCCAAGGAAGAAAGGCAGGCCCTTTATGTGGGAAGAGCAGGTGGCTCTCTGCATGGTGAGCCTTGAGAGACACTTAAAAGTGCCTTTGTCCCCACTCCCACCCTATCCATACTCCCTGACCCCTCATTCTGCAAAGCTCTGCCCTACCACACTGCCATGGTGCTTTGGTTTACCGACTGGTTATACAGCAACACCAAGGCTGGATCCAGGGTGTTCATTAATTCAGCAAAGTTCCAAGTAGTCATCATAGAAAAAAATATATGAATCTTGTTGATTCATATATTTATTTGCATTCTTCCTTATGTTCTTTGTTATGTTTCCTTTATTTTTAACCTTGAAGTGTTTTAAAGTTACAGAAAAGTGAAAAGAACCAGCATCCATATTTTCACCATCTAAAACAAGCCTTCTTTCTCTCATTTGCTTCTAATCACTTTATTTTGCAATAAATAAACATTTCAGATAGAGCTAAGCGTCCTTGTGTTCATGCCCCAATCCTACTCTTACATATCTGTTTGTGTCTCTTTCTTTTTATATAAATAAATATAAGTATAAAATTATGAATGGGTACCAGGACACTGGGATATTTTCAGTGCTTGGGACCCTGTTTAGGAGGACTTTGGGGTCCAGGAGAGACCTGTCATTCAGCAGTGAGGCGACCCGCCCCCTGGGTTTGTGCCCAGCAGCCAGTAGGGCCTTGTGAACTCAAGTTCCCTCTCCTTCTCCAGGCAGGCAAAGCAAGGCAGAGTAGGGCTGCTTCCTAGAAAGCTCCGCCCAGGCTTCCCTGGCTGGCTGGGGGGAGGTGTTTCCCGGATGCAAGACCCCGGCAGCCTGGCAGGGCCACCCCGCGGAGGAAGTGCTTTATTCTCCGAGTGGCACGTTCGCCCCAGGCCGTGCCAAGTGCCCCGCTGGGCGGCAGGGAGTAAGTGGAACCCGCACCACTCTGGGGGGCCCAACTAGGCCTTGGGGTTTGCAGGGAAACCCGAGGGCACTCACTTGCTGGCGCCCTAATGATGGTAGCGTTTCTTACACACATGCATACGTCTTACAGCTCTGTGCTGGGCACTGGAATTACAAAGACGGGTTTTTCCTTCATTCATTTGTTCCACAGATAGTCATTGAGCCTCTACCTGTGCCAGGCACAGTTCTAGGTATAGGGGAAACAGCTGGGGAACAAAATATATAAAGATCTTTGCTGCCCTGGAGTCACATTCCCCAGAGACAGACAATGAGTAATAGACATAAGAAGTGAGCATATTCTACTGTAGATGTTAAGTGCTATGGAAAGATAAAAAGAAAGGAAGAGGATAGCAGGGTCTGGGAAATTAATAATGGAGGGGGGAGTGGGGAGTGGGGAGAGAGTTGCCAAATTAGGTCTCTGGGGGAAGAGCATTCTAGATAGAAGAAACAGAGCATGCAAAACCCTGACAGGGGAACCCCCCTGGTAGAATGTGGTTTATGCAGAGATGGTTTTCTCCCTCAGACACTTGTGCCTCATCTGGACTCCCTAAGCTCCCCTAGAGGAAAAAATGTAAAACTTCCCCAAGGCAGGTCCAACAGTGAGTGGCCACATCTGAGCTCCAATGGCTACTATGATCTACAGGATAAAATTTATACACCTTGGGAAACCCACAGGTATCCTCATTACCTGGACCTTGTGTATCACTCCAGTTCCATTTCCCACCCGTTTCTACTTTCTCCCCTACAGCTTGACCCGTGACTTGTGGTTCTGTAGTTGCACCATGATGCTTTAGTCCTTGGCTCAGAGCATCTCCTGGAATGCAATAAATGTACTTTGCTCCTACCTGCATTTACCCGACAAGCCCTTTCTCTTTCTTTAAGACTGTTCAACATCACCTCCTCTGTGAAGCCTTTTTTCATTTCCCTCTGAACATTCCAGCCCCATCCTCTGCTTGTTTGACACCTGGCACAGATCTCAGCCGGCAAGTGTCTGACTACATTGCAGCCATGTGTTGACTTGTCTGTGGCCCCACTGGATGTGGTTCTGTCTCCCTCACCTCTGTGTCCTCAGCATCCAGCACCTGCCTCGTGCAAAGTAGGTCCTCAAGAAAGACATGCTAGGTGACCGAGTGGGCAGTGCTTGGTTGCTTTGGGCCCCTGAGAGGGCCCTGGAGGCCTGCACCAGGCAGCACCTGGCCCGTCTTGAGCTATTTAACAGACTGTATTCACAGCTGTAAACTCCCGGGACACGGATTTCCTGTGGGTGAGGGACTGGCGGGGAGAAAGGCCCTCCTTTTAACCACAGAAAATGGCAGGCTTGGGGGCATTGTTATCCAAGAGAATAGGAGGAGCCGCCCTTCTCCCTGACCCCACCCTTGCCCTGGGTGCCAGTCTGTACTGGTGCACAACTCCTGGAAACCCTGGTCAGAAATGTGCTTCCTCTCCCTCCCCCAGAGACTCTGAGCACTCCTGGGGCAGTGGCGCCTCAGCTGCTGAGACCAAGGTATACAAAGAGTGCACTGGGCTGGCAGATTGGCCACCACTCAGCCCCCAAGGCCTGCCCAGTCTTCCCTTGAAAGTCCTTTGCCACTGGTCCTTTTCTTCCCATTCCCACCTCCACCATCCTAATCCATGCTCCTGGCATCTCACCTGGATGGTATGAATGTCTCTGACTCACCACTTTGTTTATAATCCCTACCAGTTCCTACTATCACCTGCCAATGTTTAGAATCACCTTCAGATACCTCTTTTCAAAGTCACCTCTTTGTTTGGAAATTTGCAGGTGCCTCTCATTGTCCAAAGGACAAAGTCTGGACACTCAAACCTGGCACCCTTAGTCCTTTGCAAACTGACCCCAACTCCCTTGCGTGTAGTTTTCCCTACTCCTCTCCTTCACCAACATCCTTCCAACAGTCTACACACTGTCCCTCAAATGTCCCAGCTCTGTGCTTTACCTGTCCTGAAAGCCTTTCCCAGTCCTCTGTGGCAGTCCAGCTCTAACAATCCTTCTGCACTCCCAGACAGTCCTGGCTCAACCCATGTCTGAGCTCTGTGTCCTTTGTGATTACACCTCTACAACAGTTATTTGATAACCAATTAGAAGGTCAATCTTGAAAACTTTTAAGATCCTTTCAGTCCTGCAGTTCTATGCTACCATATGTTTTTGCTGTTATTTTTCACAAGTCTGTCTTAGTTCTCCATTTACAGAGTAAGAAACCTGAGGACCAGACCTTGTCTCATATTGGTCTGCATCTTCTGTGATATAGTAGTGTCTGGCACAGGGTAGCCTCAGTATGGGTTTACTAATGGAAAATTCCAGACCCCCATCCCCAGGTATGTCCATTCTCAGTAGTTCCCTGTTCAGTTCCCTTATGCGGGGGCTCTCACATACATGCCTTCTGAAGGGGAGCTGATAAATATATACATATCAATATGTGCATATTAATATATTTGTCCTCCAAAGGGAATCTGCATCATGAAAGGTATCTTGAAAGAACATTCAGCTTTACTGGTGGGATGCCAGTTATCAGCGAAGGCGAAATGCTTGGCGTAGGAACCTTCCTTAGAGCCATCTCCCTACCTTCTTTCCCTGGATGTTCTGCTGGCTTTAGACTGGGGGGATAGAAAGAGGAGGAAAAAAATCATTTACAAGGAAACTCCCTCTCACTCCTTCACTCTATGCAAACTTTACCTCCTTAGATGTCATCCTGAGAAGAAACCCTTAATATGGGTTGTCAGGGTGAAGGGAAGGAGAGATCATCCCTGTTCCTCCATCACTAGTCAGCAAGGCTGCCTGAGCTCCAGCTGGCACCATGCCTTGAAGGAAGGAGCTAGCTCAGTCCTCCTGGGCCAACAGACTTGCTGAGAAGACAAATGTTACTCGAGTAAAAGTGAGTGAGACAGACTGTCAATGGCACATAGGGTTCAGAGCAAGAAAGATGTGTGCAGGGAAGAAGAGGGAGGCGGAAACAAACCTGCATTTATTTGAGCATCTGTTATATGCCAGGCACTGTGCTGGTCACAATCATCATCTAATGTTCTCAACAATCTTGATAATTGTCCTTAGCTCCATTCTCCAACATAGAAGTTCGTTTCTTCTCAGACTCTTTCTCCATTGTTCTTTTTTCTGTTTTTTTAAATAAGCTCATGAAGTATTGATAGTCGTTATAGATATGGTATATAAAAGAATATAAAAGTATATGGAAGAAAATAAAAATCATATATAATCCCATGCCCAAGATAAATCATTGCTAGCATTTAAGTGTGTGCATTCCAGGTTTTAAAATTCATTTTAAACATATATTTAAAATATGTATATACAATTTTCCGTTCTTCTTTTAATGACTTTTATAACACAAATATTTCCATGTCATTAAAATTTCTAAAAAGCATCTTTAGTGCATTCACAGTGTCCTATTATGTGGAGATACAATTAGTTTCTTAACTGTTCTCCAACTGCTAGATACTTTGTTTTGCTATCTTTTAAAATTATTAGTGGTTTAATCACCATTGATTCTTGGCTCTTTATACCAACATGTTTCACTGAATTTCTGATTTTTTAAATACATTTGAAGAAGAGGAATTACTGGGTCAAACAGTGTAGTTGTGATTTTAAATAGTAGTTTATTTTTTCATTTTAAAAGTAGGCCGGGCGCGGTGGCTCAAGCCTGTAATCCCAGCACTTTGGGAGGCTGAGACGGGCGGATCACGAGATCAGGAGATCGAGACCATCCTGGCTAACACGGTGAAACCCCGTCTCTACTAAAAAATACAAAAAAACTAGCCGGGCGAGATGGCGGGCGCCTGTAGTCCCAGCTACTCGGGAGGCTGAGGCAGGAGAATGGTGTAAACCCGGGAGGTGGAGCTTGCAGTAAGCTGAGATCCGGCCGCTGCACTCCAGCCCAGGGGACAGAGCAAGACTCTGTCTCAAAAAATAAATAAATAAATAAATAAATAAATAAATAAAAGTAATGCTTGTTTACTGTGAAAAGCTTAGAAAATATAAGAAAACGTCATGTATGACCTTTCAAATTACTATTATTAACCTTGTGGGGTGTTTCTCAGTCTATTTTCTAATGGTATACTTAATATATAAGCATAAATATTAGCTGCATAAAATTGAGATTATACGTTATGTATGTTATTTCCTGCTTATCAGCAAATATTGTATTGTAATCACATATCATCAATCTATAAAAATATTTTTATTAGCTATATAATTCCACTTTAAGAATGCATTATAACCAATTTAAACATTCTTTTACTCATGGCCATTTAGATGTTTTTCCAAAAATTTCCTGTTAATAACTCTGTGATGAACATCTGAACATCTATGAATATTAATCTTTCACCTCATCTCTGATTATATCCTTCAAACAGATTCCTAGAAGTGAAATTACTAGGTCAAAATGCATGAGCACTGTTAAAGCTGTTGGTACATATTGCCAAATTGTGTTCCAAAAAGCACTCATAATAACCAAGTGGGGGCTCTCCATCTTATCACACCCTTGTCAATACTGATTATTATAGATTAAAAACTATAGTAGCTTTTCATAAGTGAAATGTGTCTCATTTCTTTAATTTTCACTTTTATTATTAAAGATGCTAAACATGTCTTAAAACGTTATTAGCTACTTGGATTTCATCTTTGGGAATTATCTGTTTGTGACTCCTATCCGCTTACTGTTTTTGTCTTATATTTCTTTTCAAAATTTATTTATTTAATTTTTTGTGACACAGTCTCACTCTATTGCTAAGGCTGGAGTGTAGTGGTGTGAGCTTGGCTCACTACAGCCTTGACTACCTGAGCTCAAATAATGCTCCCACCTCAGCTGAGTAGCTGGGACTACAGGCGCATACCACCACACCTGGCTAATTTTGGGGTTTAGAGACAGGATTTTGCTATGTTGTCCAGGCTGGTCTCAAACTCCTGGGCTCAAGCAATCTGCCTGCCTTAACCTCCCAAAGTGCTGGGATTACAGGCATGAGCCACTGCTCCTGGCCCTTAGTAGACTTCTTGTTGTTTTAGATGAACTCTTTGTATTTTAAGGATGTTAACTCAGTGCCCGTTATATTCATTCTTGAAGCGTTGTCCAAAAAAAGAAGAAAATAGCCCCATTTTTATAGAAGAGGAAGCCAAGACTCAATGAGGAAAGTGAATATCTAAGGTCAGCCAACTGGCAAGTGGCCTAGCTGGGATCTGAACTCAGGTATGACTGGCTCCAGGGCTCTTCATCAGAAAAAATAATAAGAGAAGGAGCAACAATAGCAGTAGCTGTGGAAGCCTCAGTGGTAGAACTTGAGTATGTTCTGTGGGATGACTAGAGATCAGCTGTTGGAGGGGTTGGGGACACATATGGGGAAGGAGAAGGAATAAAATGCTGTAGACTTGGGAGCCAGAAAGAGACCTGGCTTGGTGCCAGCTATGCATCTTTCTACCCATTGCCTCCAAGCTGAGGAACATGCTCTTGGCACCCCTCATCCCTTCACAACCCTTCAGAGGATTGTCTCCAGCTACTTACCCACGTGTTCTCCAAATCTGCCACGTGTACAGCACTGCAATCTTTGACTTGCCCTCAACTGTATATTCCCAAGGCTTTGAGGGGGTCCCTTTTATCTCTTGCCCCATTATTTAGGGATGAGAGGGGCCTCAGAGGCAATATTCCCTGCAGAGTTTAGAATCTAAGGACTTCTTTGATCAACTTTTCTTACCCAATCACGCTTATTCCAAGTCACAGTTCTATGATCCTTGCTAATTGGCAGGGAAAGAAAGGGGAAGAGGAGGGAGAAGAAACAAAAAAGAAGATTGGATTGATTTCCTTAGGAGGGGTGCCCATGCTCTCCCATCTAGTCTATAAGCTCCTTCACTTCCCTGCAGCCTCTCCACCTCTGCCTTTCTCTTCCCCTAGCAGAGGGTCTGCACCAAGAAGGGGGCTTAGTAAATACCTGAGGATAACTGAAGGGGATCAGACTGCTGCTGCAAAGGGCTTGATGCTCTCCTCCCTGGCCCGGGAAGGAAAGGAGGTAAATAACAATAATAACCATCATCATCATCCAGTAGTTTACTCTTGCATTGCAGTGTCAGAGAGGTTCCCTTTGGGGAGTATGGGGAAGGTGACGTAGGAAGGAGGAAGAGGAGAGGCTCCTGGTTACTTGCCCTCTCTTCTCTTTCATGGCTCCATCTGGGCCTGTCCTTAGGGAGTTTGGAAATGCCTAAAAATTTATCTTGGCATTTAACTGCACTGTGGGAAATGGTTGGAAACTTGCAGGTTTTGGAGCCGTATGGAAGTAGGGATGGAAGGGTAGAGAGGCTGTGGTGTCCCTGGTAGGGGAAGAGAATTGTGAAGTTCTGCAGGTTGAAGGGAAAGAAAACAGAAACATGACCTACAGAAATGAATGAAGAGCATCAATGACCTACAGAAATGAATGAAGAGCATCAATGACCTACAGAAATGAATGAAGAGCATCAGAAATTGTTAAGTGTAGCGGTAACTTTAAAA
Source organism: Trachypithecus francoisi (assembly GCF_009764315.1). Taxonomy (NCBI): domain Eukaryota; kingdom Metazoa; phylum Chordata; class Mammalia; order Primates; family Cercopithecidae; genus Trachypithecus; species Trachypithecus francoisi. The sequence goes on along the minus strand of NW_022681462.1, from coordinate 61,468,120 downwards.
AAATACTTTTTCAATTCTTAATGTCTTTAAGACATAACTATCTAAAGCAATAACAATAACAATAATAGTGGGGCTTATGACATACGCAGTACTTAGGTATATGATAACAGTAGAACAAAAGATGGGGGTTATAAAAGGGAATGACACTGGTTTAAGTTCTTTTATGTGATTTCAATGTAGACTATGACAAGTTTAAGGTACATATTATAATCCCTAAAATAAACCCAAAATTGAAACAAAGAGGTTTAGCTAAAAAGCAAATGGAGGAGGCAAAATGGAATACTAACTAATGCTTGATTGATCCAAAAGATGGCAAGAAAAAGGAAAAAAGAACCAATGGGGCACATAGAAGATAAAAGATGGCATGTATTCATTGCAATATTATCCCTAAAGGGAAGAAATTCGATTATCTCTAAGGTCTTTTCTAGCTTTCAGTGTCACCAATTTTAGTCCATACCTCCCCCATCAGTTTCCACTCAGGGAAACTGAGGCAGATCTAGTTAAGGTTCAATATGGCAGGACTGGGATAACAGTCTGGCCTGCTTATGTCTAGGATTCTTATGGATCTTATGTCTAGGATTGGCCCATTGAGTAGAGGGGACTGTGCTTATGGATTTGGGTTTGCCATTGAGATTAGAGTGCCAAGTTAAGGCGGTTATTAGGGACAGGATTAAAGTTAGAAGAAGGTGTTGTTTTCACAGTCAGGCCTAGGGTTAAGGCCACATTTAGAGTCAAAGTCTGCTCTGGAGTTACTGCTGGGTTTGGCTTGTTGGTCATATTGGAGAGGGGGCGTGAGCCTAGGGCTTAGGAGCCTTAGATCAGTGGGGATGGGGTGACCCAGTAGAGCTTGTGCAATCTCTGATAGCAGCTATTCACTCATATTGGGCATATCGTTTCCCATCGTTAATAACTTCTTTTCCTTCACTCTCTCCCAGGACTTTTCTCTCTTTCTTTTATCAATACAGTGCAATATCCATTCATTCAAAAAAACCTTCACTGATTACCCTGTAAGTGCCAGGTACTAATCTAGGTACTGGGGATGCAGCATCAACAAAACAAAGGCCCTGACCCCATGGAATTGATGATCTGCTGATGGGAGGCAGGAAACAAACACATAAACAGATAAATGAGATGATTCCAGAGAGCGAAAAGCAGGCAGTGGGACAGAGTGATTTGGAGGACGAGGAAGCCCTGGGATTGAGGAGGCAGGCTGTGGAGAGTCAGTGGGGGAGAAGCATGATGGCAGCCTGGTGTGAGAGATGGGGAGGAAAGCAGCTTAAAGAAGGTGAGCCACCTGCACTGTGCTCTCTCTATTGGGAAGCCACGAAGAGTGTGAGCCAGGAGTGACATGGTCTCATTTGAGGTTTAAAAGATGACTCTGGTTGATGTGTACAAACTAGCCTATGGCAGAAGAGAAAACCAAACAAAAAAAGAATAATGGACTAAGAGAGAGGAGCCCTGGATCCCTCAGTATGCTGTGTGATCTTGGATATGCCACTTAGTCTCTAAATAAATGCTGATAGTAACATCTGTGTTGTTGATGTCCAGAAATAAGGCGGGAATCAGTGCTAGACTGTTTAAAAAGTTACTTTTAAAGAGCAAAGGGCTATATGAAAGCTAAGTCTGTGGTGATTTCCCTCCTCCTTGGTATATGGACACTTACTAAATGCAATTGATTATGTGGGGTGTGTATAATAATAATTTGAGTTAATTTCCTCCATGAACATTGGGGCATCTGAGACATCACTTGCACAGCGGCTGGTTAGCTAATTTGGTTAATGAGGCCAGACTCAGCTGTGTAACCCTAGAGCTAGCCAGATTCTTCCCCTCCATTCCCAGGCCAGGAATGCTCAGAGACCTTGATCGACAGCTTTTAACTGGATGTTGCTGGTCACTACCAGCCCCACTGAGAGAGTGAAGATTATTTCCTGTGCCTTCACTGCTGAGGCAGCCCCTGGTGCAAGGAATTCTCACTCCTCAACCTCTGGGATTGACACGAGCTTCAAGTCTGGTGGCCCCACATCTCCAAGGCAATTGTTGGGGGTGGGTGGGTGGGAGGATTCAGGGTCAACAGAAACCCCTGGGGAGGTGTCCACATGTTCATTGTGTTGTTGTTGATGTTGCTGATGAACGCTTCCCTGTCCTTAGTGAGAAATAAGAGAAATAAAAGCCTGTGGCACATCAAGAAAGGTTTTAGTGTTCCTCCAGCGGTGTTATCTGTGTCCAGCCCTGGCCCTGCAGGCCAGATCTCAGTGATAGGGCATTTTGTTTAACTACACACATGCACAATGCAGAAAACAATCAACTAAACAACAACAACAAAATGCAAGAAGCCAGACCCCGTCTGCACATACACTTTGAGTGGTGCTATAGGTGATTTGTGTGTCTGAACACTGTAGAGGCCTTGGAGATTATTTAATCCTTATAGCACCCTCTGAAGTGGATAACTTCATCCCCATTTTACAGATAAGGAAATTGATATCAAGAAAAGTTAATGGATTTGTCCAAGACTATAGGATGAATTACAGAGCGGGGAGGCTGACCACATCAGTCTGATTCCAAGACGCCGTGTTCTCCGATCCTCAGGCTTGGACAGTCCCAAAGCATTTACTGTACCTTTTCTTTCTTTCCATGAAGCCCAGAGTTCCCAAAACCCTGGAAACTCCTCAGGCCAGAGATGATGGAGGACAAGCTAAGACCTCATAGGGCTGTTTGTCATTCAATCCATCAAAAGACAAATGCTCAATCAGCTGGGCTGCATTAATTGAGGTCTGTGAGGGGTCTGGCAGGACAGGCAGGAGGTATGCATCCCTATAAATAATTTGAAAGCAAGATGCAGCCATGTCTGCACCCAGTGGAAGGGTAGTGCTGGCCACTGGGAAGGAGCTGACCAGGGGTTAAGGGTGAGGCAGAGCCAAGGGATGCAGGGTGTATTTGGAAGAGGGAATGCCATGGGCTCAGATGCCACCATGGTTAAGCCAGAGGTCTGACTGCTTCCCTTCCTGGGGCCTGGGACTCAGGGTCCAGGATTCCTCTGGATCCTAGGAGAGGCCAGGCCAGGGCCACTGGGAGCGCCAAGCAAAGCCTGCACCCAGATCTCAGGCTTGCCCAAGTGGCCCAGGTGCCAACCCTGGCCCCTGTCCTCCCCTCCAGAGCCATCCTTGGCACTGCCAGCTCCTAGCTAATGTCTGGATGAGTGATGGAGGTTGCCAGGATCTAGATACAGGAACGGGGCTAGGAGCAGGTGTTTCTTTCTATGTGCAAGGAGGCCCCAGGAGAAAAGGGAAAATCAGGGGAAGGAGAGGTTCTCATGGAAACACTGTGTGGGGCCAGGGCCATGCAGCACCCTCTAATTTGTGGGGCTGGGCTGACAGCTCCCCTGGGGTGACAGAGTGACTGGGTGTGGGGCAGGTGGGGAGAGAGGGCAGGAAAACCTGTCCTTCCTGTCAGGTGAGCCTCCCTGCCTGCCTGCCTCTCTCTCAACACTATTTTTAAAGCATAACCAGAGGCTTACCACACTCCCACCCAACTGCTCAGGGGGAAGGGGAGGGAGTTCACCCAAAGAGTCCTACACTAGTGGGGTGGGAAGGGAAAAGGGCCTTCTCCTCCAGAGGCAGGCCAATTTAGCAATGGCAAAGAGCAGGAAAAGAGTCTTTCCCAATACTTAGAAATGCTTCTGAATGTTAATAGAAACTGATTTTTAAATGATCTTAAATAGAAACTAAGTTTTAAAATGTACTGAATTTATATTACCTTAGTGTACAAAATTTAGTTTCTTTGGTTCCTTCTGAGGCTATTTTATCTTGCTAATGTTCTCCCTTTGGAAATCCATTACGGTATAAGAAACACCAAGATATTAATGAGGATATTAATAACCACATTTGTATTGTAGTTTATACAGTGACTTTGGGCTTAGTATTGCATTTGATTCTATCCCTAAGTGTGTGAGGTGGGATTAGAATTCTCGTCTTGCAGATGAGGAAGTGGGGACTCAGAGATGTTGTTCGGGTTGATGGAGACCTAACCTGGGCTCCAGGATTCAGGCTTCAAGCCCCGCTCTGCTCCCCTCCCCTTCTCCCACAGTGAGCTCCACAACATCATCTGATCCAGGGATTTCTAGGCCCACAGGAGAAAAGGGCAAGTGAAACTGCTTCCTATTCCAAGTCTAGCCCAGCTCGGAGCAGCTGAGCCCACACAGACCCAGTTTAGAGGGTTCAAACCCTTATATTTATATTGAGCTTTAGACTTTTCTTATCTTATGTCTCATTTATTTCTCCACCATATGAGGAAGATATGTTTCCTTTAATTTGGCAGAAAAATAAAGTTAGGAATCAGTGGGAAATGGGACTTCATTGCATGTCCTAATACCTTCTCTCAGGTTCTCTCTGCCATACCTCTGTAGCATTCCTTACCCTCAGGCTACCCCAGGACCACCCCCAAGGCCCAGCACAGTGTTGGGTTCTTGGGTGCTGGCCTGAGTGACTGAAAGCCATTCATCTTTCCCTCCAGCTCCACATAAGCAGTCTGGCCAGGCCTGCAGAGAGGAGCCTCTGCTGTCTGTCATCCAAAGACACTGATGGAAATAGCCTTCTTATCTCTGTAATCAACATGGTCATTGAAACCTTCAAACTCAGTAGAAACTTCTAGAAAAAAAGATATATTTACTGAGAAAGAGGAATGGGGAAATAAGAGAAGAATTGGAGAGGAGAAATAGAAGAGAAGGAATACGTACAGAGAACAGGTGGGGGCAGTGCCCAGGGTGAGAAATTGAATGGAAACTTGCAGGGTCCAAGGACTCCCCACTAGGTCCACTCTTTCCAACTCTGGAGACCTCTCTCATGTTCCCTATGCCTAAGAATAACTCCTGAGTTGGGCCATAAGGAGTCTGATTTGCTTTTGACCCCATTTAACATCCTCAAGATGCTGTGGCCTCCACAGCCATCCATCTGTACTTCCAGACCATAGATACTAATCAGTGTCCCCTCCAACTTCAGGGCTGCAATAATTGGCTCTTTGCTTAGAGTAAAGTACTCTAGGAGATTCCGGAACTCGTGGGAATGTTGCTCTGATGCTAATGGCTACTGTGCAAAATTTCAATTTTAAGAGAACATTAAGGTTTTATAAAAATTGGGCTGAACAAGAAAGATACATCTTCTTGGGAAGAACTTGAAGAAGGTGCCTGGTAACCTGAGTCAACTGCTGCACAGGTCAAAGGCATCTGCACTTGGTTCCACAGATGCTCCTGGAGTTTGCAGAAGAACACTCACTACCGTGCTTTGGTGTCACTCCTGCTGTGATGGCCACTTAATTATTGGGAACAAACCCAAGGTAGGAGAGCTGGAATGTCATGACTAAAAGATGAGGGTCACATCCCATTCACCTCCAGCACAGGCATTACTGTCATCCTCAAAATGCCCTATCAGGCACTAACTTAGGTGGTCTAAGTACTGCACAAAGTCGGTAGCAGCTGATAGTCTAGCATGGGCAATAATAACTAAATCTCTGCAAAAGGTCTTTGGAGTTGCTCCTGTATGACCTGACATTTGCTTTGTGGATTATAAGAGAAGACTCTGTCCTAATTCTCAACCCAGAATGCTCTTCCTTCCCTGTTGTAACTAGCAAACTCCTGGTCACCCCTCAAGATGCAGCCAAAATGTCACCTTTTCTAGAAGTCTTCCCTAAGTTCTCCTCCCTCCCACCTCCATCCCCAGGCAGAGTTATTTCCCATTCTGAGCTCCCAGAAAAATGGGGTTTTCTCTTTGGAGGCATGGTATTTTGTTTAGAAGTCTGTCTCCAACAGGAGAGAGTGAGCTTTAGAGGGTAGGGCCATGTGTCATTCAGCTTTCTCAGCTGAGTTTCAACCACAGCCATGCATATGGACTGCACAGTCAATAAAGGCCAATGAATAGAGGAATTAATAGACGAAATTTATTCAACAAAGATCAGAATGCATGCAGTCAAAGAGGATGGTGCCTCAAGCACAGTGGAATTTGAAAAGGAAATTAGAAAGCTGCGTTGTGTAAGCACTATCATTTTATTACTTATAAAATGAGTTTTCTACTCTTAACAGGCAAAGCTAACTTGGAATTGTGTATGGCTCTTTTCAGTGCTCTTATAATTAGGCTCTCAATTATTCTTTAAAACCTTGGGCACATGAACTTCACTCTGTAATTCTTTCATACACAGTGCACTCTGGGCTCTCTGCCTTGAGGTCATCTACTTAGAGATTTACCCCTGACAGGTTTTTAGGCCAGAAGGCATCTCTTCACCATAAATTACTATCTGATCAGGATGCATTTTAATCTAGCCTAAGATGGAAGTAATTAGGAGAGCTAATCTGGTATCATATAAAATTAACAATTAAAATTAAAATTAACATTTTAATCTAGCCTAAGATGGAGGTAATTAGGAGAGCTAATCTGCTATCATATAAAATTAACAATTGAGATAGGGCATGCTGGCTGGGTGCGGCAGCTCACATCTGTAATCCCAGCACTTTGGAGGCTGAGGTGGGCGGATCACTTGAGGCCAAGATTTCGAGACCAGCCTGGCCAACATTGTGAAATCCTGTCTCTACTAAAAATACAAAAAGTTAGCCAGGTATGGTGGCGCATGCCTGTAATCCCTGCTACTCAAGAGGCTGAGGCACAAGAATCACTTGAACTCAGGAGACGGAGGTTGCAGTGAGCGGAGATTGCGCCACTGCACTCCAGCCTGGGAGACAAAGTGAAACTCTGTCTCAAAACAAAAACAAAGAAGATAGGGCATGCCAAGACCCATTGCCTAAAGGTTTTGAAATGTCTGTGTCTCATCTTCCTTCCACTGGGTAGATCATTGAGCACATAGGGGCCAGATGGCCTTGAAACCCCAGGATTCATGCACCACAGACTACAACCCTCTGAGGAAACCAAGAGAAAATCTTCGGAGTTTAAAATCTGAAGTATTTACAGTCACATTCTCAGCATTGCATCCCTGGTTTTCTTCAAAGGGCAAAGACAGAGGTATGCACTTAAGAGAAATGAAAAGTTTACAGGGAGGTTTGTGTAGAACCCTATTTCTGAGCTTGGCGGCAGGGAGGTATATGAGCATGTACAAGTGTGTATGTGCAGGTGCATCTGGGGACATGTCAGTGTATGCTTTAGACATCACCCCTGTATCTCTGTTCTATAACACCATGACATCAGAAGGACCCACATTCAGTCCCCAGAATGATGCAGATATAGAAGGGCCTTACAAAGTCACTGGGAATCATAAAGGGGCAAACATTTTCCTCATTGTTAGTATATTATTTATTGAGTGTCCATTTTATGCCACGTGCCCTGCTAGGCATTGAGGATGCCAAGACATTTTCCCATCTAGCACCTCTACCCCATCCCCTTACTGGCCCCATCTTGGCCCCTGTAGAGTAGGAGGGAGAAAAAAACAAGGAGTAGGAGAGGCCTCCCTGTCTGCCTTCCTTCCTTTTTTCCTTCCTTCCTTCCCTTGATCCTTCCCTTCCTTTCTCCCTCCCTGCATCCTCCTTCCCTCCTTTGTTTCTAGCATGGATGAAATATCTCTTTGATCTTCCCTGGCCATGGCTGGTACTTCCCTCTTGGGTATCTTTGTTACCTTGCATGTAACCCTCCTGGTCCCCTGGGACCGCAGTCCTCATGGCTCCAAAGGGGCCTCTCCTTCAGCTGGTCACTTATGGTCCTCCTTCAGCCTCTATCTCTAGTTGCACCTCCACCTTTTTCTGCCAAGGTCTTTTTGAAGAAGCCCATGTGGACAGAGTCCCCTTAAAAATTGCTGGGCACAGTGACTACTTGGGAGGCTGAAGCAGAAGAAGTGCTTGAGCCCAGGAGTTCAAGGCTACAATGTGCCATGATCACACCTGTGAATAACCACTGCACTCTAGCCTGGGCAACATAGCAAGACCCTCACCTCTAAATTTTTTTTAAAATTCTAGGTGGTTATTCTTTTCTTTTTTTTTTTTTTTTTTTTTTTTTGAGACGGAGTCTCGCGCTGTCACCCAGGCTGGAGTGCTGTGGCCGGATCTCAGCTCACTGCAAGCTCCGCCTCCCGGGTTCACGCCATTCTCCTGCCTCAGCCTCCCGAGTAGCTGGGACTACAGGCGCCGCCACCTCGCCCGGCTAGTTTTTTGTAGTTTTTAGTAGAGACGGGGTTTCACCGTGTTAGTCAGGATGGTCTCAATCTCCTGACCTCGTGATCCGCCCGTCTCGGCCTCCCAAAGTGCTAGGATTACAGGCTTGAGCCACCACGCCCGGCCCTTTTCTTTTTTTTTTTAGGTGGAGTCTCTGTTGCCCGGATAGAGTGCAGTGGCGTGATCTTGACTCACTCGACTCACCGCAACCTCTGCCTCCCAGGTTCAAGCAATTCTCCTGCCTCCTGAGTAGCTGGGATTACAGGCACCCGCCACCACACCTGGCTAATTTTTGTATTTTTAGTAGAAACAGCGTTTCACCATGTTGGCCAGGCTGGTCTCGAACTCCTGACCTCAAGTTATCTGACTGCCTCAGCCTCCCAAAGTGCTGGGATTACAGATGTGAGCCACTGTGTCTGATCCTAGGTGGTTATTCTTCTTGCAGGTTCCACATCTGGTACCCGCATGCCATGTGCCATACTGGACCCTGTGATCACTGCCCAGATCTCCCCTTAGGAATGAAGGACACATTCCCCCAGATGCTGTTGCTCAAGGTCACAGCCTTTCCCCAAGCTCAGCCAGAAACAATGATCGATCTATGGCAGGGGTAGAAAGGTCCCTTGGCTCTGTCTTGGGACAACTCTGAAGGGCCATCCCAGCTTCAGATCTGGGCAGTGGGGGTTCACTTCTTTCTACGATCCTGCTTCTTCTCTTTTCCTCCTCTGGGTGCTATCCCAAGAGCACTCTCTAAAAAACCTTCCTCACACTAATCTTCCCCCTCAGAGTCATCTTCCAGGAAACTCAACCTGCCACACACTCCCTTGCCATGATATAGGCAAGAGGGAGTGACTTCCAAATGGAAACATCCTCTACAATAGGCGTCTTCAGCCAGCTGTTCACCAGTAGGCAGTCTCCTGTGTTCCACAAGCTCCAGGGACACACATCAAGCTCTGTGTGTAGTCTCAGGTAAGCCCTAGTCACTGGACTTAAGAGACAGGAGCAAGGCATGTCCTCTCTCCATGGTATGGGGAGGAAAACTGATCACAATGTTGACAACTCAATCCTAGAACTCCAACTTCGAGTCTTCTTCTGTATCAATCCATGCACTCCCTTGAGGTGGACAGTGGCTGGAGAAGGCATGCAAAATCATTTTCAAGGAGCTCTTTCTTGTGTTCTACATTTTGGAAGTGGGAGTAGTTGGCATTGATTGTCTTGGGAACTCAGCTTAAACTGAAGTAGGAAGAGGCCATTTTAACATTTTGCTACAGGCCAAAGCAATGCCACAGGATAGGGAGGGTGTCTCTGACTATGCCCCCACTGGCCCTGTCCTCTATGCTTGTCTTAGCCAGGTGCCAGAGAAAATTGGATGCTTCGGGCCCAATGTCATCATTTTTAGCGATATAGCACCTTCATTTCTACTCATGCCTTTTTCTAAGGTGGGGCTGGCATGTGCTTCTTATCGGCCATTCCTTCCACACGGGTGTTATTTTATCACCTCAGAGGTCCCATTCATTAGCCCGGCAGCTGGGCCAGTCCAGGCTAGGCTTCTCCGGGTCCTAGCAGTGGACATGGCTGGGACTCCAGATTTTCTGGTTGTTCACCACCACCAAATTCTTACCACTCCTATTGTTTAGGCTATAAGATTTTGCTCTCGAGTTTCACATTAAACAATTTTAAGAGCATATCAATTGTATATATTTACCAATTTAAAAATTGGGGGAGGAAAAGGAATTACCATGTCAAAAGATACCTGATTTTGGAAGCCTTAAAAAGTGTGTATTCAAAATCTTGGAAATGCAGTGTGTACCCAACTGAACTATGTTGTCTTGGAGAGAAGAAAACCACCAGTGCTCTCTTCCACAGACTAATGTCTTATGCTGTGGCTGGAGGCAGCAGAGCACATTGGCCCTGGACCAATGACTCCTTCACCATTGGTTGAATGACAGTTGTAAACGCACAAGCCCCTTCATAGGCAAAACTTCATCCCTAAGCCTAGGAATGGAAGATGTTAGTCTCCAAGTCATCAATATATAGGTGTGAGGAATGGAGAAGCTGGGGTTCTTTAAAACTGCATCCTTCATACCAGTAAGTACTTAGGAATTCAAGTGGAAAAAAAGGTTTGACTCTTGCCTCAAAAAAAAAAAAAAAAAAAAAAAAATCACAGAACTCTTTTTGAAAGATGACAAATTCTAGATTTGTGGAGTCAGAAGTCACAACATTTAAAAGAAGATACAGCACATGTCTGTGTGGAATATCTCACAACATTGGCCTAAAGCCAAACACAGGGGGCAGAGTTTTCTGGACCTGGAGTTCAGTGACAGGGAGTGTGAGGATAGATTTTGTAAAGTCACAAAAGGGGCTGGTTTCGTTTGGAAGGAGTAACATGCAAGTGCGAGGGAAGGAGTGACTCAGGCAAGGCTTTTCATAGAGGAGGAGCCTCTGCCAGCTTGTCCTCTCTCCCATCTCTGCTCCCTACCTCCCCTGCTCTCTCTACCCCCAAACTAACGAAATAGACAGACAAGGGTCAGTTGGGTATTACGTGAGATAACGCATGTGGCAGGACAGAGGCCAGTGTACTTGCAAGGCCTCTCTTGCCTCACCCTGGTCCCAACTCCAACATGTGACAATGCATTGGAAGTTGTAAGGTACTAATGAGAAAGCCCATCCTTCCAAGAGCTCTTCCTGTTAGATCCCACTCATTCCAACCTAATTTCCAACCGCATCCTGGAACATACTGTTACTTCGATGGGACTACTGAGGCCATCTTTCTTCCACCAGCCCACTGCATCCCAGGTGCTTGCTCTCTGCCAGGTTTGTAAGTTCATACTTTATTCTATCCCATCCTCCTGAGGGCACACCCTACAAAGAAGAGAGGAAGCAAGAGAACCAGATTTGTCCCTTGTCAAAACAAATAGGTGTTTCACTGGTGCCACAGCTTTTGTTCCCAAACCACCCAATCCAGAGCTGTGGGGCAGGTAGGGAGATTTGCTGGGAGGTGGGCAGTTTGCTCCTATTTTAAGCAGCTTGGAAGCTTTGCTTACTGGTGTCCTCTGCTGCCCTCTGTGGCCAAAACATCAGTGTCTCTAAAGACACCCCTCTAAATCCGGGGACCCAGCTCCCCATCCCCCACTCCCTCCCCCAGTATTACCTTTCAAAGTTTTTCTCCTTTAGTTCTCTACAGGCTCTAAAAAGTAAAATTGGATGTACCCTAGCCACAGCCTGCATCTGGTTTACACGCTCAGCTCCTTCCTGCAAAGGTTATTGAGCTGAGTCCTGGAAGAAATCTTAGGCCACCCAGCTCTGCTCTAAGCAAGAGCTTTTGAGAATTTATATACAGTTTTTGGTGAATCTCAGACACTGCCAAAATCCCAGACTTGGCAAGGCACAGTGGCTCACGCGTATAATCCCAGCACTTTGGGAAGCCGAGATGGGTGGATCACATGAGGCCAGGAATTCGAGACCAGGCTGGCCAACATGGCAAAACTCCATCTCTACTAAAAATACAAAAATTAGCTGGGTGTGGTGGTGCACATCTATAGTCCTAGCTACTTGGGAGGCTGAGGCACGAGAATAGCTTGAACCCGGGAGGTGGAGGTTACAGCGAGCCGAGATTGTGCCACTGTAATCTAGCCTGGGCAACAGAGTGAGACTGTCTAAAGAAAAAAAAAAAAATCCCAGACTCAGTGCCAGCTGTTTGTCTTAGCTTGGGGAACTTTCACTTACAGGGTACAGCCAAGAGGAAGGAGCTATATAATATGGTTGATGAAATTTCCAACCTTTAAGTTCAGGGGTGTGCAGGTTTGTTACATAGGTAAACGTGTGCCATGGTGGTCTGCTGCACAGATCATCCCATCACCCGGGTATTAAGCCCAGCATCCATTAGCTATTCTTCCTGATGTTCTCCCTCCTCCCACCCCTCACCCTCTGACAGGCCCCGTGGTGTGTTGTTCCCAAGTGTCCATGTCTTCTTAGGTTGATGTGGTCTTGAGTGACCCCTCCTTGCCTTTCCTTTTTAAAAACAAGATCTAAAAAGCTATGTTCTCTATGCATTGGAGGTGTTGCCTTAATCTGTCAAGCACAGTCCAGGATGAAGATGCTGTTGTGGTGAACTGCTGTAGGCACCTGGAAGCCACCAAGGTGCCCTTTTCCCGCAGCCTAGTCCCAAGTAAGGGAAATAAGCTTATGGTTAAGGGAGAACTGTCTACCAATTTGAATTCATTAAAATACATAAATGTGTCCACTAGAAATGGCTGGCTGGAGAAGCCCAGTACGAAATCACCCTATTCCTGAAACCCACCAGCCCCATGAAATAGTTCACTAGAGAGCGATTTGCAATCTTTGAATTCGTTGTCTATCAACCCGTATAGGTGCTCCATGGCCCCGAGATCTGAGAAAATGACAAAATACGTCTACTTCCCGGCCGGGCACAGTGACTCACGCCTGTAATCCCAATACTTTGGAAGGCCAAGGCGAGCAGATCACTTGAGGTCAGGAGTTTGAGACTAGCCTGGCCAACATGGTAAAACTCTCGTTTCTACTAAAAATACAAAAATTAGCTGGGGGTGATGGTGGGCGCCTTTAATTCCAGCTACTCTGGAGGCTGAGCTACAAGAATCGCGGGAGGCAGAGGTTGCAGTTAGTCGAGATCCGGCTACTGCACTCCAGCCTGGGCGACAGAGAGACAGAGTGAGACTCAGTCTCAAAAAAAAAAAAAAAAAAAGTACTTCCTAATTCTTCGTCCGTTTTCCCCTGTCCCCACTTTGCCTTCTCCAGGTTCCTGAAAAGTATCTCCCCCAACCCTTTCTGTGTACACGGGGAAAATATGCGTTCATTTTTGTTGGGCCACTGAAACCTACCCTTCTCTTCAAATCGTTTACATAGATTGTTCTAGCATAAAATGTGGCAAGAGGTTAAAGGGAGAGATATAGACCAGTTCTTTGGCCCTCGCTTTCCCTTCAAGTTACACCTGTGAAACTCATGCGTCCTTCCACAGGCTTCAAAACCTAAGGGCGTCCCCTGTCCTCTCCCCAGATGTCCCTTCCCCATCGCCAGTAGCGAGTGGGAGACAGCTCAGCGCGGCGGAGGGGGGCCCGGAGATTGAAGGCAGCGTCAAAAGCGCTGCTAGAAAATCCCAGAGCGCTAACCGTTGCCTGCGTAAGCCCTTAAATCTACGAATTTCCAACACCTGTAGCCTTTGCGTTCCCCAGTGCTTCAATCGACCCTGGGCAGGCCTGAGATGCAGTGACTTGAGGGCACATGGCCAACCTGTCACTCCAAGATCACACTGGGGAACCAGACTGACTTCTCCAATTCTGAACTCGCCCCGGCCCGCGCAGGAGCGGCGGGGTGCCGAGAGCAGGGACAGAAGATCGGGCGGCTCAAAGGGCCTCCTCGCCCGCATCCCCGTCAAAACCAAACCGCCTGGCACAAGCCCGTAAGCAACCACTGTACTGGGAGGGGGAAGGAACGGCAGGCGCAGCCCTAGATCAATTTCCTTGCGCTGTTTCTCCCAGACAGTCAATTCAGCTGCGTCCCACCGAAAAGAGCGCATCGCCCACGCCCGAAACGCAGCCGCTGGGGCCAGAGAAATCATCCCCACCTGGCCCGAGGGCCACGTCACGGGGCCAGGGACGCGGGAGCGCAGCAGCGTGAAGGGGCTCCCCGCCGGCCAGGCGCTGCCCGCGGTCCTGCCCTCGTTCCAAGGGCACAGCGCCGGTAGGAGGACAACGACGCTGTGGCGGAACTGCCGCCCCGCAGCAATCCCGGAGCCCGGCTCCCGGCCGCCCCTCAGCCCCGTGCAGGCCGTCTCCCTGACGCGGAGTCCCACCCCACTACCCGCCGCCCAGACGACCTCATAAACAAGTCCTGGAAGTGCGGAGGCAGGAGGCGGGGCGCAGCGCGGGGGCAGGGGGCGGGCCGGGGTCAGGGCAGAGGCTGCGGCCGCGCCTCCCCATTGGCCGGGACGCAGAGAGCTGCCCGGAGCGCGGCGCGGGCGGGGCCTGCCGGCGCGTGCCCGCCCCCACCCCTGCGCCGGTGCCCGCCCCCCGCCCTCCGCGCCCGCCCAGTGCCCTCCCCGAGCCGGCCGACGGAGTTTTTAAAGTGGGCTGGCGGCCGCGGGAGCCTTACACTCGCGAGCGGCCCGCCACACAGCTCCGGCGTCCGCCGCGCTCCCGCCCCAGCGCTACTGAGGCGGCCGTACAATCCTCGGCAGTGTCCTGAGACTGTATGGTCAGCTCAGCCCGGCCTCCGACTCCTTCCGACTCCCAGCATTCCAGCCACTTTTTTTTTTTCCTTGAAAACTCAGAAAAGTGACTCCTTTTCCAGGGAAAAAGGAACTTGGGTTCCCTTCTCGCCGTCCTCTTTTCGGGTCTGACAGCCTCCACCCACTCCTTCCCCGGACCCCGCCTCCGCTCGCAGGTTCCTCCTCGTCACCTTTCTCCACCCCCACCCCCGCACCTAGCCCGCAGCGCGCCACCTTCCACCTGACTGCGCGGGGCGCTCGGGACCTGCGCGCACCTCGGACCTTCACCACCCGCCCGGGCCGCCGGGAGCGGACGAGGGCCACAGCTCCCTACCCGCCAGGAAGCCCAGGTGCTCGGCGTCTGAACGTCTCAAAGGGCCACAGCAACAATGACAGCTGACAAGGAGAAGAAAAGGTAAGCGGGCATTGGGGCCGGTCGGGGGCCGGTCCGAGGCCAGTGCCGGGCTGCGCTGGGCAGGCGTGACCGAGAGTGTTTGGGAGAAGAGTGCGGAGAGGTGTTCGGAACTCGAGGCTCGGTTTGGAGGGCTGTGAGGGGGAGAGCATGTGCCCGGTTTGGGGGCGCGGAGCAGCAGCTTTGCAGTGGAGACTTCTGTGGCTCGGAGGAGTCGGGGATCCGCGCGCGCAGCGAGGCCAGGAGGCCGAGGGAGATGGCCTGGAGGTCGGAGGTGCTTCCGCGGTGCCTTTGAAAATCTCCCAGCCACCCGGCACCAGATTACCGTGGCCACTGGCGCTTGGAAATGTTTGTGGGTGCATGTCCTCGACTTTCTCTGGTCTCTCATGTTGGGACAGCATCCACGTCTCTATTTTTCTCTGGATTCCCGGGATCCTTCCAAATGCGCTCCTACGCCCGCGCCGTGGCCCAAATAGGCAAGGGGGGCGGGAGGCGGAGAGCGGCTCAGGGACAGGATTCCACCGAAGAGCCAGGACCCTTCAGAGCGCCCCACTGCCCGGCTCCACACCCCACCGAAGGTTGGAGAACCCACTTCCCTCGTGGCGCACCTTAACTCTGGGGATAGTAGGTAGTGAGTGACCTGGATTGCCCTGCGGGGGCAGGTGGTTCGGTGTGTAGGGAGCGGACGGCAACACTGGACGTCCCTGGCAGGTCTGGGTGTCTGTCTCCTAAGAGGACAGGGAAGGGCAGCCACGATCTGCCCGCCTGGCCTCGCGAACCTCTCGGCACTGGGTGAGAGGCAACTTCGGCCAACTCTTGCTGCCCTCTCGCCCTCTCCCGGCCGCTCCCAGTCCAGCCGGGCCTGGCGCTACCCGAGCCAGGGTTCGAGCCCTCTGCGCGGCCGGGCAGAAGCAGGTAGGGCCTCATCTTCTGCATATGTGTGCGGCTCGCCGCCTGTCCCCTTTCTCCTCCTGTCTCCACCCCTGCGGCCCCAGTGGCCTGGAGCTTCCCGCCCTGCGCTCGGCCGAGGCTTGGCGAGGCTATGCTGCGGGAAGCTGGAATCCAACGCGCGGCCAGCTGAACCGCCTGAGCCGCGGGAAACCAGCGGCGGGGCGGTAGTGAAGAGGTGCGAGGATGAGGAGGACCGACCTGCGAAGGAAGGGAGGTGACTGGCCGGGAGGGCTCACTGCCGATGTTGTTTTGCTCTTGGTCCAACTTCCATTACGGGACTGGAGCCAGAAACCGTGTATCCTCCGGTCGAAAGCGGCGGTTCCCACCTCGGGGCACCGATAAGGATTTGATAAACGGGAGCGAATCGCGCGTGTCCTGGCTCGGCGCCCGGGCCCTTCATTGCGGGATCGCCAGGGTAGGGGATTGGGTCCTGCTCCCCTTTCCTGGCCGCACTTCCCCCTTTCGCGTCACCGTCGCGCCCTCACACCCAAGACAAGTGAGGGAGCCCTGAGACTGCAGCCGGCACATCCCCAGGGCCCTCGGAGCCGTCCTGGGATTCCGTGTCTTTTGAAGGCAGCAGAACAAGGAAAAGACTCTAAGATTCCAGTGGGTTTTGTGAAAACCAATCATAATGCTAATAACGACTGAACCATCGAAAAGCAAAATTATAGACAGCTCCTCTGCAGGCGCTCTCGGGTCCAGAGCCGGCGAGGGAACTTGTGTATTTTACAACTGCGATGCCTATCGGGAATGTGCCAATCGCCAAGGTGGGGCCTGATAGTAATCTTGACAAATGTGTGAAGTGTCAGCTCCTCCTGCGCGCCTTAGCGCCGGGTTTTGTGCAGTTTTGTACCGTATATACCGAGAAACTTGGGAGCAGGGGAAAAATTATTTCGACACACCCGGCTACAGTACCTGCTTCGTTAGCGGGCTGTTGGAGAGAGAGAAGGAGCGGGAATGGGAGCGGGAAGAACGCTGACTCCCAATTATTGGCGAGAGCGGCCGCTTTAAGAACCACTGTCGGGACTGCCTGCGAAACCCCTTGGAGGCCGCTGTGTGAGCTGCGGCTCCGGGCTGGTGGCCACGCCAGGGTGTCCGCCCTTTTCGACCTGCCTGGATTTTTGTGCTGCAGAATGGCAGGGCAAACAGCGTGTCCTTCACCATCTAGAGCCCCTTAAGGGGCTGTCCAATTCCTGTTGGACTAATCATTTTGAGACTCATTTACTTTTCGTGCCTGGGTCTGTTTGCTGGCTGCAGCTTCTTTAGGGACTAAGATGTAATTAAAATATGTGAACCAATGCACTGAAAGTTGGTGTTGTTATGTAAGTGGCTGCTGTAGCTTTCCTGAGTGCCTCACAAGGGCGATGTGACGGTGAGGGGGCTCTCGGCTGATGATTCTGCCCACTAGTTCTTACATTTTGTGTTTCTTTGGTTTAGCAGAGCAATTTCTTCCCCCAAATGCAATATGGGCAGAACATTTGGAATATTCCTTCTAACAATGGCCCCTCAATAAGTGGGCAGATGATTTTGTCCCAAAACGTTCACGCGTCGATAAATATGTTAATGTTTAATAATAAAGAGTTTGCTTTCTAATCGGTAGTTGGCTGGCTGGCCTCCATAGTACCAGTTTTGGTGGTAGTGGGCATTTGCGATGACATCACAAATGTCAGAAACAAGCCTGGTGGGTGGGAGTACTGCACTTTCACCTTTTTGTGCATGCATCTATCAGGAATGCCCAAGTCCTTTCACTGGGAAAAAATGTGGAAATTCTGGGGTGCATGGCGTTTGGGGAGTGGTTCAGGCAAATGTAAATGAGATCCTTGGATAATCAGGGATCAAAGTCCTGTCCCAAAGCCAGACCTAGGTCCAGACACCTCCCCAGAGTGCTTATACAGTAGTGCTCAGTACAGGTCTAGCATGGAAGGGGAATTGGGGACACCTGGATCAGAAGTTTTCAAGCTCTCTCCCCGTCCTTCTGACAGCTGGACTTAGTTGTTCCTCTCCTAAAATCAAATCAAACTCCATCATTGTTCCAACTCTGAAGGGAAAAAATATTGCTGGACAGTTTCTCTCAATTTAAACATATATTTTAAATAAATATTGCCTCAACACTTGATATGTTTCCATTGTATTACCAGTAGTGCAGGATGATACAGAATTGATGTAACACATTGTTGGCTTGAGTATTTAAGTTTTAATTCATACAGCTTTCATGAAGTTCAAAAGAATGCCATCATTTCAAGTTTTTTCAGTGGTGCTTATAGGGAGCCTAGAAATATTTTATAAGAGACCATGGAAACCATCTAGTTAGACTTTTCTCTTTCTGGATAAGGAGACTGATGCCCAGAGAGGTTAAAAGACTTTTCCAGTCATAAGGAAAATTAGTGCTGATAAAAGTCAGGGCTGGTAGTGGTGGCTCACGCCTGTAATCACAGTACTTTGGGAGGCCCAGGCGGCGGATCACCTGAGGTCAGGAGTTCAAGGCCAGCCTGGTCAACATGGTGAAACCCCGTCTCTATTAAAAACACAAAAAAATTAGCTGGGTGTGCTGGTGGATGCCTGTAATCCCAGCTACTCTGGAGGCTGGGGCAGGAGAATTGCTTGAACCCAGGAGGCGGAGGCTGCGGTGAGCTGAGATACCGCTGCACTCCAGCCTGGGCAACAGAGTGAAATTCTGTCTGAAAGAAAAAAAAAAAAAGTCAGAACCCTGGTTTATTACTTTCAATTAAGTATGTATGTTCCTATTGTTCACAGGAGAGTACCTCAGCCCAGAAATATCTCTAGATAGTGAGGATGATTTCCAAAGGATTGCCCTCCCCATCACAACTCTCAAACCATTGAACCTTATAGAAAGGAGATTTGCTTTTCTAGATGATTAACACCTTTAGGCTGCAGTAGAAGTGATTCTGTTTGCTTTTTGTGGGGAAAAAAAAAAAAAAGAAGAAGCAGAGTTGGAATTGATGCTGTTCCCAGTGTCTGTAAACTTTGGGAAGTATGAATTCATTGTTTTAGTTAGAAAAAATCTACTTATATAGGTAGACCTCATTAAACAAAACCAATGCAAGGACCACTCCCCAGTGGAGCAGATTGCTGTGGGAGGTAGAGAACATTCAAGCAGCTGCTAGATTGATTTTCGTACTGGGTGAGTTGGCATTTTCACTAGGAGTGAAAACCATGAGACTAAAACAGTTTAATTTACTTAGAATGTCCCTCTTTCTTTCTCTGCGCGTGTGTGCGCGTGCGGGAGGGGGGTGATTCTCAACTTTCTAGGAATTTATTAAGTGAAGTGTTTAGAAATGGAAGGAACCAATTAGATAATTCTCAGTGCTCCAGGATTTTAGGCTCATACATTTGAAAATACTTGCTGTCATTAATTGTCTTGAGATTTAGGCTTTTCTACTTTTCAGGAAATCTATCTAGTAGTTTTTTGGGGGTTTTGTTTTGTTTTCCCTGGTTCTGCCCTATGCCAACCTGCTAGTTTCCCTTTTCATTTTAGCCTGATGAATCTTCCCTTTTGCTTTCAGTACTGACCATCGCTGGTAGTTCATAACAGGTCTTTTACCAATATCGTCAAGTTAGCAATATTGGCTCCTGGGGCCCTAGTACTCTATACTTCCACCGCCCTCCCCACCAATACCATGCTGCCTGTTCACATGATGTACACCAGCTCTGATACTCTCCCTAAGATATAATCCATAAGACAACAAACTTGTATTGAACACCTACTCCTAATCTGGCTAAAATGCTGAAGAGAATACTAAGAAATAGGGGACATGGTCCTGGTTATCAAGTTGCTTAGTCTGATTAGGAAAAAAAAAAAAAAGATACAGGGAAGCTTAAGTGAAAATATAAGGGGTTGGGCACGGTGGCTCATGCCTGTAATCCCAGCACTTTGAGAGGCTGAGGCAGGCGGATCATGAGGTCAGGAGTTTGAGACCAGCCTGGCCAATATGGTGAAACCCCGTCTCTACTAAAAATATAAAAAATTAGCCAGGCATGGTGGCACGTGCCTGTAGTCCCAGCTACTCGAGAGGCTGAGGCAGGAGAATTGCCTGAACCCGGGAGGCAGAGGTTGTGGTGAGCCGATATCACACCACTGCACTCCAGCGTGGGTGACAGAGCAAGACGAAAGAAAGAGAGAGAGAGAGAGAAAGAAAGAACATAAAGAGCTGACAGCTTACATGCTTTTCTGTAGAAATCTATTATTTTGAAGCAAAAGATAAGCTCTGAGTAGCATTTCAGGTAATAACCACCCCCCCACACACACACATAAGCACACACGATTATTTAAGAGTATTATATGTATTTAGAGGTGGAGAAATTTGTTCCTAGGGTCCCTGGAACCACACAGGGTAGGTGCTGACCACCAGCTTAAAGACTGGCTCAGAAGGAAGGTCAAATGGGAGAAGGCAGTGTTTGGGGGATAACGAGAAGAAAGAAAATACACAGGGCTCCCTGTGATGTATTCCTTATCATGTACTTCGACACCATACACAGAAAGGCCCCTGAAATGGAATGTTTCCTGTTCTTTACACACTTGCTTTGGGTGGGGACATGGAGAGGGAGCTGGTAGGGGTCCACAGATGACAGGGGTAGTAATTTCTTTTCCCCCGAGAATATCAGTGGAGACAGCTATGACTCCAGGAAGGCCAAGAAGGCAGAGGGAGCTTCTTAACTAGGCTTTGTGAATGGGTTTCAGAGGCTGGCGTGTAAATCTCTGAAACTGTGTGCAAGGCATTATGTATAGAAGCAACTTGTTCTGAAGGAAGTCTGTTCAGCTCTCAATAGCCTTTCGAAGGTTCTAGGATAGGGAAAAGGCAAGCCCTTGCTCTTGGATGTCTGATTTGGTGACTGCCTTATGTTTCAGAATCTTTCTATTCAGATCCCAGACAGTTCTTGTGTTTCACTGCCATTGCCGCTCCCTGTGGCGGAGAACAGGGAGGAGGATGGTGTATCTAGTAAAGGTTCTGAGGTGCCGCCTAATCTTCCCTGTCCCTGGCTGGTTTGTCTGTCCACCTACATGTCTGCCCTCAGTCTTGGAAGGACGGGAAGCTGAGTGCCCTGCACAGGGTAAATACTAGTATGATTCATTTTGTTAATGCTTCTGAAAAATGACTGTGAAAACAAATTTATCCTCAAATATTCCATCATCCTCAAACAGTTATCTGGAGGACCTTCATGTACTAGGAATATATGTGTTCTTAATAGAAATTGTATTTTGCGGCTAGGCGCGGTGGCTCACACCTGTAATCCCGGCACTTTGGGAGGCCAGGGCGGGTGGATCATGAGGTCAGGAGATCGAGACCATCCTGGCTAACATGGTGAACTAAAAATACAAAAAATTAGCCGGGCGTGGTGGCGGGCACCTGTAGTCCCAGCTACTTGGGAGGCTGAAGCAGGAGAATGGCGTGAACCCGGGAGGCGGAGCTTGCAGTGAGCTGAGATCTGGCCACTGCACTCTAGCCTGGGCGACAGAGCGAAACTCTGTCTTAAAAAAAAAAAAAAAGAAAGAAATTGTATTTTGCATCAGGACAAAACAAAAAACTGACAGTCTTA
Source organism: Trachypithecus francoisi (assembly GCF_009764315.1). Classification (NCBI taxonomy): domain Eukaryota; kingdom Metazoa; phylum Chordata; class Mammalia; order Primates; family Cercopithecidae; genus Trachypithecus; species Trachypithecus francoisi. The sequence continues at coordinate 61,446,820 of NW_022681462.1, read as the reverse complement.
TTTGTGCCAGTGCCGTCCTCAGAACTTTATATAGATTAATAATCCTGTGAGATAAGCCCTGTTATTATCCCCACTTCATTGATGGGAAAGCTGAAGTCTAGAAAGGTTAACTGCCCAAGGTCATATAGGTAGCATGGGCAGAGCTGCATTCAATCTGAGTAAAGGAGGTCCCCAGAGTCCATACTCTCAATGGGTGTTCCATATATCCTTTCCTTACTGAAGATATCTATAAAGTATGTAATACCGCTTCTGACTCACAATAAGTGCTCTATAAGTGAGAACTGCCTTTGTTGTTTTCCTTATAATTATTATAATTACTTTTCTTTTTGTGATTTATCACTTGCATCAAACCTCACAAGCAGATAGGGATGGAAGATCTGAAAGGCCAACATGGAACTCCTGGAATTTCTTATTTTTCATGGGTTTTCCTAGACCCTGACAAGAGGTGGTTCTCTCCTGCCCCAAGAAGTTCAAAGCTTTCCACCTCCCACCCTTCGCTGGTGGCAAGACTTCAATAATTACTTCAGCCTTCGGACTCCATTGTGCAGGAGAACCTGTTAGAAGTTCTTCCTCTGTGCCTTCTGAAGAACCATCAAGATGCACAGGACTTCCTGTGGCTCTTTTGATCCTTTTGAAATTGCAAGCACAGGAAGGAAAGAATGGATAGGGGGATAAAGAATAGCTATGATTATTGTGATAATAGCATGTTGCATTTCTATAGAGCCCTTTTGCTGATGAGTCCTGAGCCTTCACAGCCATCACACTGTTGGCCTCTGCACTGTGAACGTAGAGGGTACCTTGAGTTTTTCCAGTGCTGTCAAACAGAATTGTATTGACACATACCTTAACCAAGAGAGAAGCAAGCCGTGTTGGCAACCGTGCGTCACAGTCCATGTGGTGGTCATCCATGGGGTGCCCCTAACAGCATCTGTAATTTTCAAGTAGATGTTGGGTGTAATTTGGTGATCATTGTCTGTTCCCCCTGTTGGAAGCCACAGAACTGATCTGATGAAAGCATAAAGTGAAGAAGAGTGGCGAGATCCTTTATGAGATCCCTGGAGCTGAAGAGTCAGGTGTGGAATGGACAAGAATGTTATCCACTTCTAAGTGACCTTGCTTTTTCTAATTTCTTAAGAAATACCTGTTTGCTTGACTGCCTTAGGCTGTTTGCAGGGGCCACTTGTACGTCAGCAAAACTCTTACTAGATGACATCACTGCCAGAAGTTCCACGTTTCCAGGAGGTACATTTCCCACTGCCCCCACTCCCCCGAACTTGGAAAGATTCCTCAGTTTTAAAGTTGTAAGTAATTTCCATGCCAGACAATGATCCTGTGAACAGATCCTTTTCTCATGTGGAAAAATATTTCAGAAAGGGTGTCTTGTCAATGAGAAAAATGACCCCATTAAAACACGTTTATTTGCCATGTACTCATCTGACATTTTCTGAATTCTACAAAGCCATGGACTTGGATTGTTAGAAGTGTCTTATACACCCCTAGTGACTTCTTGAACTGTCCCCCCCATCCCCAGCCATGGAACTCTCCAATTAAAAAAAACTAAGAGATAAGTGGTTGCAATCATAACAAATTAGTGATTTTATCTGGTTAGGCTGTGTAATCAAACACATGGTCAGGAAAGTGGGTCCAGTATGTTGTACTCTTGATTGTGGTGCTGAAGGTAACCCCCATTGCCCTATAGGCTGCCCCCAGAAGCAGGGGGTACAGCCGATAGTATTCTTACAAGTTAATCCATTCTGTAACAGCTTTAGTTTTTTGGTCTCATTTTTAGTCCGAGGTGCCCTGATGTTGGCCTGCAACTATGGGGAGTCAGTGGCTTGTTGTGAATAAGAGGACACATGAGCTGAATCTGAGAAAGTTCAGAAACATTTTATACGTTGTTTAAAATACATCTGTTAAAGTATATGATTATTTTTTGGTAATCACTTAAATCATTGTGCTGTGTGTCTACCCAGGCAGTATTTATCTGTCTCTCCATGTTGTATTAGTATAGTATTAAAAAAAACACATATTTTACTCTCGATAAAAACTTTGCATACTGTCGCTACTTTGTATAAGATTTTTCCTGACTGCCTCTGGGTAGGGGGCAGGGAGCAAGAAGACCATCATTCTTTCCTTCCTTTATATTTGGGAAATGGAGGTGCTGAGAGAAACAAGCCACACTGTCTGAAGTAAAACCTACAAGTGGACCTGGGTGTCCATGGTGAGGGAAGGCCCATATGTACCACCTTGGGCTCCAGTTACAAGGTAATGAGCCGTGAGCACAAAAGGGTGACTCAAAATTCAATGCCAACCATTCTCATTACTAATGAGTAATTACAGCAAATATTTACAGGCCTCCTTCCTACCTTTACGACTTCCTGTTACTGAAGCACTTTGGAGTATTGAGAAAGATTGTCCTGGAAAAATACGTCACACACAGTTGCAGGAAAGAGTGCCTTTAAGCACACAGAAAAGAGCGGTTACTTGGCTTTGTTTATGAATTCCACATAGAAACAACAGAAAATTGTGCCTTTTGAGGGACTGCTTAAGAATCCTTTCTTCTGCATTTCAAGATAAGATTTTAAAAATCACATATATCAAATATATGGGGAAATGAGAAACAATGTTTTTAGAGAGTGTCTAGAAATAATAGGACTGTGCAAGTTAGTACAGCAAAATTTGGGATCAAAGCACGGGTCATTTGATAAACTCTCTTTTATGAACATTACCTCTACAATATTTTTCTAAATGAAAACAATCACGCTTAATAGAATTAATCAGGATGGGAGCTAGAAGCATCTAATTCACTTTACACAGATTGGAGTAAATCCTCATAATGCCCCTTTCCTGTATATTTAGTTAAAAAAGCACTCCAGTGAGATTGCTTTTGCAGTAAGTTTCTGTAAACCACTGTACCCTTGTATTTCTCTCCTGTGTTTCCAAGAGTTCTCAGATGCTATTTTCGAATGGCAGCGTTCACTCCAGTGCTGGCTGAGGTCGACGAAGCTAATTTTGGTGCCTTGGTGCCCAGGGTGAAGGGAGAGAGAAGTCCTCTGCAGAGCTAAAAGGACTCTCTGGGGCCTGGGTTTGGAGCAGTGTGGTGTTGTTGGACACACCACATTTCACCTTTAGAACCTTTATTTGTGTGCTTGCACAACAAATGTTTACCCAGATATTAAGATAAGGAAAGTATGAAGGTCACATTTCACTGGTGACAAGAGAGCTTCTATAAATGTAACCATATTGTGCGGCAGGAGTCTGTCTTTTATTCTGTACCTGGGACTTAGGGGGAGTTATTGGTGGGTGGGGCATGGGAGTTGAGGCTCTTCTTGGTTTTTTGGTTTTCTTGCCATCACTCTGTTTGTCTTGCCTCAGCTGACGTGCCCCTCCCATTTGGTGAGGGCCTTTGTCATGGCCAAGACGTCTAAGGAAATCCTAGTCGGTGTAGCTGGGCACTGTGTGGTCCCCTGACTCTCTAGAGTCTTCCGGAGTTCCATGGAAATTAGTGCCCCCGTGCATTTCCCTGCTAACTGACTGGAAGGCACCCTGGCTGCTGAGATTGCTCTCCTAGTCCCCCAGAAGAGATCTGCGAGGTGCTGATCCTGCAGCTGTTTTGGGCCTCCTCAGCAGGATTGTCCTGTCCTCAGAGAACAGAGAATCCTGAGTGGGACAGGGGTTTCTTTTGTGGATTTGGGTGTTTCTCTTAGGGATCTCCAAAGACTAGCTAGACACTCAGGGCCTCAGTGAAAACATGGGTCCTCGGTCTAGTTTTCTTCCCAAGGGCAGCCACCATGGCAGTGGGAGTTCACCTTGTTAACTACAAGGGACCCTACCCCACCTCTGTCGCCCATTCACCATCATTCACTGTGCCTCCTAAGTTCCTAATACACAAGCCTCCTCCCACAGCCTCAAAGGCAGTGCTTCCGTACCCATTCCCACTTGTGTTCCCTCACACTAGCTCCTCCATTTGGATGCTTTTCCACTCTCTTCCTATTCAAATAGCTCCTACTTTTATATTGTGAGCCCAGGCTTCCCGAAATCTTACACAAAATCACTAAGGGAACGTAGAAATTTCCACAGTGGGACTCCCACTCCCTGCATTACTAGCTTTTGGTTGTTTGCCAAAGAGCCTGCTTATATTTCCTTGTTATCTAATGACACTTTATTTGTTTTTGCCTTTCTAACAATATAGCATGTTCCTGAAGGCCAAGGATGTCTGATTTTCTGATGTGCCCTAATACCTTACTTTTTTTTTTTTTTTTTTTTGGCTCTGAAATCGTGCTTAGTTTTTTTTTAAAAAATAACAGAATTGCTTTGTTCATGCCCCTTGGGTTACTTGGAAAGCTTGCCTCTTGTGCTCTGCTTTCTTCATTTATGTAGATTTGACCTCTTTACTTATTTCCCTTTAAAAAGAAAAAAAAAAGGAAAAGAAAAAATTGGGGGGACCACAGTCAGGTCTTATTGATATATAACTATATCAGATGCCAACATCAGGCTAGTATTACATTAGTTCTTCACTTCAAGAATGCCTTATTCACTAAGGTGAGTACAGCCAAACAAAATACTCCAGCTTAATCTCAGAGTTAAAAGCAAGATGGGGAAGTTGTGCAAGAGGGCACTAGCTCTCAGTTCAGAGATCATCTTCCCTGGGAAGCCTTCCCTGATTAACTGCACATTGGTTACCCCTGTGTTTGTATATGGTCTTCAGTCTGTTTTGTTATTTGTATGACGCTTTTACAACTTGCTTTTGAAGGCTGGGGGTGGCATATGTCCCTGATCACCACTTAAGTGGTAAGCCCTTCAAGAGCAAGGACCTAGTCATTTTTTCCTGTTCTTTTTTTCCCCACAGAAGTCAGAATAGAGGTCTCTTTAGGTGCTCAGTAATTATTTGTAGACTGAGTAATTCTGTCTGTGTCAGGAACTTTGGGAGTTTGGTGTAGAGAACTGGAAGCACAGGTAGACACTTTGCTCACATCAACCTAACTTATCCTCATTGGTTATCCACCATCCATATAGCAGGGTTTGTGGGGATCATCACTGTGTGTAGACATTTATAGGTTCCCTCCCAAATTCAGGTGCTATGCTGTACGGTGAGGTTACAAAGAGGCGTTAGATGGACCCTGAACTCAGGATGTCCTAAAATGATTTGTTTAAGCAATGTAAGATGGTTTATGTTAATGGATGTCCAAGCTCTGGCTTTACAATGTTGCCATCTTGTTAGGAAGTCAAAACCAACTCTGATAAAACATTGAGCAAACAATGGAAGATTGATAGTAATAAAGTGAGAGTAAGGGTAAATAGATCTTGTGTGCTGGGAATAGTTAGGGAAGTGATTAGTGGAGATTAGAGGGAGGTTTCCTGGAGGAGCATGAAGATCTAGGTCTGTCTTGAAGATTAGGTAGAATGTGGATAGGCAGATGAGTATCGGGCATTCCATTTGAGGTGAATTGCATAAGTAAAACGAGGAGGCAGGAATAAACAGAGTGTGCAGGCCAGGACTGGTAAGCCAGTTCCTTCCAGCAGAGACGAGATGAGGACCAGGCCTGGGCTGGCATTGGGAAGTTTAGGGGTTGCCTTCCTGAGTCATGTTGTGATGGAATCTTTGGGTTGCCTTGGGGCCATGGGAGCAGTGCATGCCTCTTCTGGCACATGAGAAGCTGCTCAGGACATCTCCATTAGCCCTCCAACCAGAAGCCTGGCTCTAGTGTGAGCACCAAGTGGGTGGCTGGAGGAGGCCATGATTTGTCTTCTATAATATTGACCTCAAAGCCTCCCCTGCTAGCCCTTAGTAAATCAGTCATGTGTGAATGTGCCCAAATCACTCTGATACATGTTTCTTTTTGGCCTGTACCACTTCTCAGGGTAATAAACGCCATGTCTGAGTCTCCTAGTCTATGGAGTGGGAGCTGGAAGAGGACAGCTTGCTGTATCCTAAAATAGCAGTGACCCTCATCCCCATGTTCTCTTTCTGATGGTAAAACCTTTGTCCCTCTCATTATTTGATGAGGCTCTCATTTTTTTCTCATTCTGGATTCTAGGTTTTTGAGTCTAACCATTATGGAAAGATAGAACAGTCCCTTCAACATCCCACTATTTGTAGGGCACGAAACAGCCAAATCCAAGTCAGACCATCCCTTTTATGAGTTTCTACCAATAACTGTTCATTGCACACCCTGTACAGAGCACTGTGACCAAGTTGTTCCTTGACTTTCTCCTTTCCTAGTGTTGATCACAACATTCCCTAAAGCCCTAACTCAAGTTCTTGGGATGGTACTGCCAGAAGAGGGAAAAAAGGAGCCGTCTTCCTGAAGTCACCTGGGTAGAGCAGCTGGGGGGTTTTCCCTCCTTGAGCAGGTGTAACCTTTTCCCTAGAGGAATTTAGAAGCACTTAAAGTCACAGCCGAACACTGTGGGCCAGGCCTTGGCCAGAGATCCCAAATCACTGGAGAAGATTCTATTCCAGGGACCAGTAGAGGCCAGCCGGTCTCATCCAAGTCACTTTAGCTCACTCTGTCCACTGGTACTTCGAGGGAGGCTATATAACTCCTGAGTACTTTTGGCTTGGAATTTAACCTCACAATGACAGCTGCATGTTTGGTCTTTTTTTTGGGGGGGGGGGACGGAGTCTTACTCTGTCGCCCGGGCTGGAGTGCAGTGGCGCGATCTCGGCTCACTGCAAGCTCCACCTCCTGGGTTCACGCCATTCTCCTGCCTCAGCCTCCCCAGTAGCTGGGACTACAGGTGCCTGCCACCATGCCTGGTTAATTTTTTGTATTTTTAATAGAGACAGGGTTTCACCGTTTTAACCAGAATGGTCTAGATCTCCTGACCTCGTGATCTGCCTGCCTTGGCCTCCCAAAGTGCTGGGATTACAGGTGTGAGCCACCGCGCCTGGCATGTTTGGCCTCTTATTCCTTTTCTGTCCCTCTAGTAATAAATGCCTGTAGAACTGGGAAACTGCTGCCTGGTCCAGGCAGGATTGGTTGGTTCAATCACCCACTCCACAGTCATTCTCTGCTCATTGCCTACTCTGTGCAGGCTGCTGAGCCTCAGGTCTGAGAGCAGGGAAGGGCCCTCTGCAGTTAGGTGGAAAGGAGCCTGGACTGTCAGAACCAGGAAAGGACTGCAGGTCCTTTCCTGCACTGGAGCACAGTGCAGCCCAACCTAGGGAACTAGTCTCAAGAATCTCCTAAGAACTCCCCTAGGCCAGAAAGTGTTGTTTACCCAAATCTTGCTATGGCTAGAAATTTGAGTCTAGTCGGGCGCGATGGCTCACGCCTGTAATTCTAGCACTTTGGGAGGCCGAGGCGGGCGGATCTCGAGGTCAGGAGTTCGAGACCATCCTGCCTAACACGGTGAAACTCCGTCTCTACTCAAAATACAAAAAAAAATTAGCCGGGCGTGGTGGTGGGCGCCTGTAGTCCCAGCTACTTGGGAGGCTGAGACAGGAGAATGGTGTGAATCCGGGAGCGGAGGTTGCAGTGAGCCGAGATCGTACCACTGTACTCCAGCTTGGGGGACAGAGCGAGACTCTGTCTCAAAAAAAAAAAAAAAAAGAAAAGAATTTGAGTCTAGCATCTACCTTCTCACAGCTCCAGGTGGACCTCCAGAAGGAAAAGGAAGATGTCCTACCAAGCTAACCTGTGACTAGATCTCTGTTAGGGTGTGAAACCTATGAACATATCCATGTCTATTCCATTGTGTTCCTTTTCTCTTCCTTTTTAAAGTAAAACATCCTTTTGAAAAGTTCCAATGTTGCCTTTGCTGAACTCCTAGGAAGTACTTTTCCCCACCTTGGCTAGTGAGATGTTGAGACACGGGCACACCTGAGGGTGGTGTGGTCACTGTGGCCATCAGCCAGCCCAAGGCCTTGGGAAAGCCTGGTGAGCAGAAAACCCAGGCAGAAAGGAGTCTGGGTGACTGTGAGCATTGATTCCTTTGTTCCTGAGCCATCTATTTTGAGCACATTTGAAACCATTTTCCATACCCAAATCAACATAAGCCTGGTGATTCCAGGCCACCTGTATCTCCTTGTATGGCTCCAAATATTACCAGGGCAATGACGACAACTTAATTCTTCTTGAGTTAGATCTTCAGGGCCAAGGCAGAGTACATGTTTATTTTGGAGAGAGACAAACTTTCACCCACTTGAATTTCTTTGCCTCCAAAATTAGCGTTGGGATGACCACAGGGTTCTGTGTTTCTTGGCTTTTATCTTGCCAAACGGATTGTAAATGCTCCCGAGTCACCTTTTCTTTTTTTGTGTCCCTGGCAAAGCCTACCTCCACATGGGGTTCAGAGGAGCTCTCAAGTCTCTAGGAGTTCGAAAGACTTTTCTAGATCTTTCTATGATGCGTGTGACCTAGGACAGGTAATTTAACCTTTCTTTCTTTAACCCCTTTCTAAATGGGGTTAGACATATTTGCTGCTTTCTCGGAGTACTATTATGAGTTTGAAATGAGCTAGAGTTTCATAAAAGCATGCATTTTTAAAGTCTATTATATTTTAAAAATCACTTTTGCAACAATTATCTCAATGGAACTTTGACAAGTATAAAGGGCAGACCTTCAAGGCATCATTATTAACAAGCACAGCAATATAATCATTAGGTACATTATTGCCTGTTGATGTGATTCGGCTGCAGTTGGAAGGGAGCCTTAGGAAAAGCTAGGAGACTCTTGCTCTCAGGCCTTTAAATTTCTTACCTGGCTGGGATTTTCAGAATTATTAGTTTTTGCTAACAATGATTTTTGGGTGTAAGTTCTATTTTTGCCCATACCCTGAGATGTGAGGAAATCTGATTATACCAAGAGACCAAGGACACTTCCAGGATTCTGGATAAAGGGTCTGACCAGTTATGCTCCTTTCCACATCTGACCCGTTTTTCCCTCCCTTGTGGAGATGGAGATGGTTTGTGCCAGATGTGATTCTGTCGAGAATGGGAATATCCCTTCAACTCAGCACACCCAAATCGCTAAACCTAAAGAGCTACATCTGTACCATGTCTGCTCAGGTCCTACTTGTTGCTTTGCATCTTATAAGCAAGACCTAATTGTGGGCTCCCAAAGAAAGCAGATGACTTGCCCACGGTCTTTAAGAGGTCAGACGGCTACTAGCCAATAGAGAAATAGAGTGAATGCTGACACCTAAAACACACCTTGTCCTTCTGGTGTTTCTAACAGTGGAAAAAAGGCTTTGAGTGCAAACGTCTGGCTGTGCTACATACTGACCATGAGATGTGACAGGCCACTCAGCTCTGGCCTCTGATCCTTCATCTGTAACATCTCTGATGCCCCTAATGCCTAAGCTTGCTCATCCCTCAGCCCCACCCATGAGCCTGGCCAGCTGACTTCGGCTTTCAGGTCTCAGCTTAAATATCACCTCCCCAGGGAAGCATTTTCTCACCTCTTTTAGTTAACCTCCCTCCTGTTTGGTTGTGTTTTGTTTTGTTTTAACAACATTTCCCACTTATTTATTTATTTATTTATTTAGAGACAGTGTCTCACTCTGTCGCCAGGCTGGAGTGCAATGGCGGAATCTCAGCTCACTGCAACCTCCACCTCCCAGGTTCAAGCGATTCTCCCACCTCAGCTTCCTGAGTAGCTGAGATTACAGGCGTGTACCACCATGCCATATTTGTATTTTTAGTAGAGATGGGGTTTCACCATGTTGGCCAGGCTGGTCTTGAACTCTGACCTCAGGTGATCTGCCCACCTCGGCCTCCCAAAGTGCTGGGATTACAGGCGTGAGCCATAGTGACCAGTCCCACATGTCGTAATTGATTTGCTTATTATCTGTCACCTTTGCTGCCCCCTAGTTTGTAAGTTTCATGAAGGCAGGGACCGCACATTACGTACTTACTGCCATATCCTCTGGGTTTGGGGCGGCACCTGCACACAGGAGGTGCTTCTTAAATGTTTCTTAAGTGAAATAATCTGGGGTTGTTGGGTCTTTGTCTTCAACATTATTATTTCCTTTTTTTTTTTTTTTGAGACGCAGTCTCACTCTGTCACCCAGACTGGAGTGCAGTGGCCGGATCTCGGCTCACTGCAAGCTCCGCCTCCCGGGTTCACGCCATTCTCCTGCCTCAGCCTCCCGAGTAGCTGGGACTACAGGCGCCCGCCACCTAGCCCGGCTAGTTTTTTTTTGTATTTTTTAGTAGAGACGGGGTTTCACCGTGTTAGCCAAGATGGTCTCGATCTCCTGACCTTATGATCTGCCTGTCTTGGCCTCCCAAAGTGCTGGGATTACAGGCTTGAGCCACCGCGCCCGGCCTATTATTTCTTATATTTGTTCAGTGCTTATTTTTTTTCAAAGCTCTTTATATAGATTGAAGCTTTTGTCATTTTTTGTCAAATAGATGAAACAACTGAGGTACAAAAATGTGATCGCAAAACCAGAGAGTGGCAGTGCCTACCTGAACAGCTCCCAGACCCAGACTCTTTCCACATACCCCTGCTGTCTCTCTTGGCACCTTCTTTTTCTGTCGTGGTGATGTTATTGTTTGTCTTATTTGGCACTGTTTACACCAGAGGAGTAGAGGCCATTGTGTGTTGGTGGCGTCTGGAAATACACAACATAGTCCCAGGAGAATGCCACTGTCAGTTCTTACCACAATTAGCAATTGTCAGGCCAGGGGCAGTGATTGGGTGGGTGTCACTCTCTACATGGCTGGCTCTGCATGTTGAAACGCCACCGCCTGCCCCTCCACAGATGCCAAAGGGATTGGAGGTCCTAGGACTACAGCCCCATTTCTACCCAGCCCTGGCTATCCGTCCACTCAGATCTAGGTCCTTTCTGTTCGGGAAAACATCCTATTTGCGTGTCTATTCCTGTGGCCTGCTAGTCAGCAAAGGCAAGTGCTAACCAGCTGGATGATATCTCTGGGCCTCAGTTTCCCCGTCTTCAAAATGGACTAGTACATGGGAACCAGTCAAAATTGGCTCAGAGATCCCCAGTAGGGTTCCAGCTCCATTGTGAAGTAAATTTCAAGTGGAGCCTGGTCCTGACTCCTGTTTTCACATGCTCCCTTAGAGGGAAGGAAGGTGGATGATTAAAGTTAATTGGTGGGAGGTTGTAGGAAGGAACTCCCCGTTCTCCAAGAGGAGGTTCTGTTGTAGAGGGGCAGAGACTTGGAAGTCACTGTTGGGCATGGCCCAGCCCACTTCCATGACAGCAGCAGGACCACCACCCTCAAGAAGGAGGTGGGCTAGGGTATGAGAAGGTGAGCTGCCCAGTGGTTTCTACAAAAAGGGATAGTTGTGCTTGCAGGAGGGGTAGTGTCTCCATCTCTCGATGCCAGGGAGAAGGAGGCAGGCTGCTGGGGTGATGGAGAGCACCCTCAACTAGGTCACACTGCACTCCCTCTGTGCCTCAGTTTCCACTTCTGTTAGATGGTTGATATGATCTCTGCCCTGCCAGTTAGATTAGGGCTTCCAATATCAACTACTGCAAAAGAAGAGGTTGTGGCCACTGTGACTCATGTACACGTACATGAACGTATCTGAGGTTTTCAGCGCTGATACTGATGTGAGCCACCCCCTGCAGGCAAGCCGGAGGAACTGTGTCCCTCACTCTGAGACAGTGAGAGAGGACTGAACTGGAAAGCTGGTGGCTGTGAGAGGAGCAGGTTTGAAAATCACTGAATGAAGTCATGTTGTACAGAGGGGGCGGGGTGCGTACTGTGGGATGGAGGTGAGTCACAGTGCATAAGTGTCGGGGAGTCACCTTGAACTTGGGCCAGAAGAGTAGAATATTGAGACTTGGGTTTATCTGCCTCACATCAGGTACATCAAGTTCTGGATGGCTGCCCACTGGCCAGAGACATGAGGTGGACGGCTCCCTTTTGCTGCCCTGGGAAGGCTTTCTGCTGGCTTCGGCCCCACTGAGCAAAGTCTGCTTGTTCACTGGAGTTCACACAGACTCCTTGCCAGGCCTGCCCAGAATCCTGTCTCCTCTGACTTCCTGTGCTCTTGCATAATATTTCCTTGCTCCTTGAATGGCTGGCCCCAGTGCAGGAGCAGCTCACTCACACGGCTGGACTGAGGGCAGGATGTAGAGGGAGGACAGGGATCTGCAAACGTCACCCAGGGGTGCTCTGGGCTCTGAGGGTAAAAGGCAAGAGAGGCAGAGCCCCCTCAAATTCTTTGGAAGATTATAGCACAAGGGGAGTTAGGGAGGCTCTGGGACCATGTGCACATACATCCATCTCCATGAATTGTCTCTCCTGTAAAATTATTTTTAAAGTTGCTACGTTTTCTTCTGATCATAAAAAATACACATGTTGCCCATAAAAAGTCATAGTAAAAGAAGGCATGGAGATAAAAATAAAAATCACCAAAATTCCACCACCCAGAGATAACCACTGTTAACTCTCTGGTGAACATACTTTTCTCTGTATCATGAATATTGATATATAATTACAGAATACAGGCATACTTCTAATATATTGTAGGTTTGTTCCAGGCCACTATAGTAAAGTGAATATCACAATAAAATGAGTCACATGATTTTTTTTGTTTCCTTGTGCGTATGAAAGTTATGTTTATATTTTAGCATTATGTCTAAAAAAAGTATGTACTTTTTTTTTTTTTTTGAGACAGTTTCACTCTGTTGCACAGGCTGGAGTACAGTGGGGCAGTCCTGGCTCACTGCAACTTCCGCCTCCTGGGTTCAAGCGATTTTGGTGCCTCAGCACCCCCGAGTAGCTGGGATTACAGGCATGTGCTACCACACCCGGCTAATTTTTCTATTTTTAGTAGAGATGGGGTTTGCCATGTTGGCCAGACTGGTCTCGAACTCCTGACCTCAAGTGATTTACCTGCCTCAGCCTCCCAAAGTTTTGGGATTACAGGCATGAGCTGCCGCGCCTGGCCAACAATGTCTATACCTTAATTTAAAAATATTTTATTGCTAAAAGAAATGCGAACAATCATCTGAGCCTTCAGCGAGTCATAATCTTACTGGGAGAGGTTCTTGCCTCCATGTCGGTGGCTGCAGAACTGATTAGTGTGATGGTTGCTGAAGGCTGGGGTGGCTGTGGCAATTCCTTAAAATAAGACAGGAATGAAGTTTTTTACATTAATGGAGTCTTCTTTTCGTGAAAGACTCTGCAGCATGTGATGCTGTCGGATAGCATTTTTACCCACAGTAAAACTTCCTTCAAAACTGGTGTCAGTCCTCTCAAACCCTGCCACTGCTTTATCAACTTAGTGGATGTAATATTCTAAATCCTTTGTTGTCATTTCCACAGTGTTCACACCATCTTTACCAGGAGCAAATTCTATCTTGAGAAGCCACTTTTCTTTGCTCATCTGTAAGAAGCTCTGACTCATCTGTTCAAGTTTTATCATGAGGTTGCAACAGTTCAGTCACATCTTCAGGCTCCACTTCTAGTTTTCTTGCTATTTCTTCCACATCTGCAGTTACTTCCTCCACTAAAGTCTTGCACCCCTCAAAGTCACCCATGAGGCTGGGAATTAACTTCTTCCAGACTCCTGTTAATGCTGATATTTTGACATCCTCTCACAAATTACAAGTGTTGTTAATGGTATCTAGAATGGTGAACTCTTTCTGAATGGCTTTCAATTTACTTTGCCCAGATTCATCTAGGAATCACTATCTATGGCAGCTGTAGCCTTATAACATTTCTTGAATAAGACTTGGAAGTCAGAATCACTCCTTGATCCATAGGCTTCAGAATGGATCTTGTGTTAGCAGGCATGAAAACAACATTAATTTTGTACATCTCCATCAGGGCTCTTGAGTAACTAGAAGCATTGACAGTGAGCACATACCCATATGTGCTGTCATCCAGGTTTTGTTGTTCCACTGATAGAGCACCAATGAAGTAGATTTGGCATAATTTTTAAGAACCCTAGGATTTACAGAATGGTAAATGATAAGTGGCTTCAGCTTAAAGTCACCAGCTGCACTAGTCCCTAGTAAGAAAGTCAGCCTGTCCTTTGAAACTAGGGATTGATTTCTTCCCTCTTGCAGTGAAAGTCCTAGATGGCCTGTTCATCCAGCATAAGGCTCTTTCATCTACACTGAAAATCTGTTTAGTGTAGCCACCTTCATCAATGATCTTAGCTAGATCTTCTAAATAACTGGCTGCCGCTTACATATCAGTACTTGCTCTTTCACCTTGCATTTTTATATTATGGAGATGTCTTCTTTCCTTAAATGTAACGAACCAGCCTCTGCTAGCTTCATACTTTTTTTTTTTCTTTCTGAGACGGCGTCTCGCTGTGTCACCCAGGCTGGAGTGCAGTGGCTTGATCTCAGCTCACTGCAAGCTCTGCCTCCCGGGTTCACATCATTCTCCTGCCTCAGCCACCCAAGTAGCTGGTACTACAGATGCCTGCCACCTCGCCTGGCTAATTTTTTTTGTATTTTTAGTAGAGATGGGGTTTCACTGTGTTAGCCAGGATGATCTTGATCTCCTGACCTCGTGATCTGCCCGCCTCGGCCTCCCAAAGTGCTGGGATTACAGGCGTGAGCCACCTTTCCCAGCTGCTTCATACTTTTCTTATGCAGCTTCCTTACCTTGCTCAGCCTTCATAGAATTGAAGAGAGTTAGGGCCTTGTTCTGGATTAGACTTTGACTTAGGGGAATATTATGCCTGGTTTGATCTTCTCACTAAGCTTAATCATTCCTTAACTAAAGTGAGAGATGTGTGACTCTTCCTTTCATTCGAACACATAGAGCCCATTGTAGAGTTATTAAAATTGGTCTAATTTCAATATTGTTGTGTCTCAGGGAATAGGAAGGATTGGGGGGGTGGGGGGATGGGGAGACACACACACACACACACACAAACAATCACTGGACCATCAGAACACACACAACATTTATTGAGTAAGATCACTGTCTTATATGGGTGCAGTTTATGATGCCTAAAAACAATGACAGTGGTAACATCAGAGATCACTGATCACAGATCATCATCATAATAGCTATCATAATGAAAGTTTGAAATATTGCAAGAATGACCAAAACGTGACGCGGAGATATGAAGTGAGCACGTACTATTGGAAAAATGGCATGGATAAACTTGCCTGACAAACCTTCAATTTGTAAAAAGTGCAATATCTGCAAAGTGCAATAAAGTAAGGCATAATAAAATGAGGCATGCCTATGTTTCTTAACCACTTAACATGTATAAAACTGTGCTATCATTTTTATCAAGTTCCCATCTTTTTGTGTTGCTGAGAAAGTTTTTGAGTGTTATACTCTAACCTCTTCTTTCCCATAAGCTCTGTGGTTTTTATGTTTGCATAGTGTAGTGATTTTTAGAAGCTCATATGCCATGTTGTAGCAGAACTACTTGTAAATTCACATGACCTGTCTCCTCTAAATTCACCATTAATTATTAGTTATTAATATTATTAATTGTGAGTAGGCCTGCATTATGTTATATGCTATTGTGAAATGCATTTTTTATATAGCAATATATCAGAACTATCTCTTGCTACTAAGTTACAAAGATTTAATACATAGTTGTATTAAGTTCCACTTATAGAGGTATCATAGTGAAACTCTTACTCATTGTCCAGGCTCAGAAAACAAGCTGTAACCAGCCCAACATTATTTTCAAACCTGAAAAGCAGCATCTTTTCTATGTGTCTGACCAATGTGTTACCTGAAAAGTGGCATCTTTTCTATATTTCTGACCAGTGTGTTAGCTATGGCGCCCCAGAAATAGCTACAAAATAAAAGGTTAAGTGCCATGTAGGCCTTTCTCTAGACTTAGAATAATTCACTTGATTACATAGGAAGAGGCTGTAATGATGACAGCTTCCAGGGCTGGGCCAGACCTTATTCTGGGTAAAATGATCCTCCAGTGTGGCCCATATGTATGCTTTGAGCCAGGAGCTGCTAGCTGGGAGAACAAGTTCTTCTTCAGTGGTGTTCCTGTGACCAAGATTTCAAATAAGCTCCATTTTTAATTTTAATTAGTTATTGTCCTCCTGAAATTTTATGACACAATCTTTAAAAAGGCACTCTTTCTTCTTTATTCAATTGTTTCCATGATATTGAAATCTTTAAAGAAAGTATCATTCAGATTTGCTGACAGTTGGAAGATTATTTTTAAAACCCAACTAGTTTAGCTGAAAAAGGTGCTATCAGTGTTTATATCTCATCCTTGGACATGGTATATTTTTAAGGGTTGTGATTAGCTTTTTCTCCTCCATTGCTGATCGTGGTTGGAAGTGTGGCATAGATTTACAATAAACTTTGATATTCTGGTGATTCCTCTTCATTTGGGGGCCAGGTGTGTGTGGTATTTGCTTATTTTCTTTGATTCATTTTTAAACTGAATTGAATGTTTGATTTAATCAGAAGTTATAGTATGAGGCTGGGGACGATCGCTTGTGGTTGGGAATTGCTTGTAAAGTTTACTGTTTAGTCAAGACAAATCGTTTCCTAAGCTCTCTTTTTCAGATTTTTTTGTCTCTGTGGGAAAGCATGATAATGCCAGTCAGTTTAAACATATTTAAGAGTTCCCAGGCATCTTGTAAAACAAAAATTTGCAACAAAATTTGGCAACTGCAGAATGCGAGGATTTTGCCTCATTTTGTTTATAGTTGTCTGCTCTTCAGGCAAATGACTTATTACAACAATTTGAATAATTATAGTCTCTCCTTCAGTTTATTCACCCTGGACTCCTTTTTGTAGAATTACTGGCCAGACTCTCTCATTACATCAAATTCCTTGACTCTGTATTCCCGAGGAATGAGGATGGGAGTAGGAGTACAAGTTAAAGAGAGGAACTAATTGTTGCCTGCTTTTAAAAATTTTCGGTGTGCAGACATTTGCTGATTTTGTCATTGCTCCCTTAGTTGGTCATTACCTGATTCTGGTGGGGTCCTTGCCATGTGTGCACATTTGGGGAGTGCAAAGGGACAGTAAGACTGAATTGGTCCTGAGAATTGTTGAACGGGACTTTGTTGAAATGGCTACTTCTGTACAATGCACATGGAGCAGCTGTTGGCATAGCAACTCCTACGTGGAAAAGTGCACGCCGCTTGCAGATGACTTTTGCAGTACTCAGTGTTAATTTGATAAATGGCTTTTCTAATAGTAGTTTGTGGGCTAATGGAAAGATCGAAGCAAACCTTCATTAATGGAAAGGAGAATAGGGATTTTGAAGCCACTGGATGAACACACTGGACAGCCAGAGCTAAATCTCCATTTTCAGCTGTGTCTCTTTTTTCACAGCAGATATGCTTGGAGTGTGGCAGATGAAAGTACATTAAGAAAACTGTCTGCCCGTGCCATTATCATCTTAGATTTCAAGCAGGGAGAGGTTTTGAAGTCTTTTCTATTCAAGATACTTACTTCATGTGAGAGTTTAGTTTAAGAGTACTGTAGAAGCTTTGCATTGTGTTGTTGTTTTCCTTTGCTGGTAGTGGTGGGGTTAAGGTGGTTAAATCTTCTTTTTTTATTGTGGTAAAATATACATAAAAAATTTTTTTTACCATTTTAACTATTTTTAAGTATGCGATTCAATGGCATTAAGTCCATTCACATTGTTGGGCTACAATCACCACTGCTCATCTCAATAACTTTTTCATCATCTCAAATGGAAACTCTGTACTCATTAAATAATAACTCTTTATTCTTCCCCACATGCTCCAGTCCCCGATAACCACTATTCTACTTTCTCCATGAATATGACTATTCCAAGTAGATTGTATATATAGACATATAAAATATTTGTCCTTTTATGTCTGGCTTATTTCACTTAGCATAATGTTTTCGAGGTTCATCCAAGTTACAACATGTATTCAACATTTTATTTCTTTTTAAGGCCGAATATCCTATTGTGTGTAGACACTATATTTTGTTTATCTTGTCTTCTGTCAAGGGACATTTGAGTTGTTTCCACCTTTGGGTGTTGTGAATCATGGTGAACATGGTGTACAATTTGAGTCCCTATTTTCAGTTTTTTTGGGTGTAGACCTAGAAGTGGAATTTCTGGATCATATGGCAATTCTGTGTTTGTTTTTTTTCAGAAACTGCTGTACTGTCTTCCATAGCAGCCATAGCATTGTACATTTTCATGAGCAATGCATAGGAGTTCCAGTTTCTTCATTTCCCTGCTAACACTTGTTATTTTCTGGGGTTTTTTTTTTGTTGTTGTTGTTGTTGTTGTTTTTAAGATATCAGCCATCCTAGTGGGTGTGAAGTGGTATCTCATTGTGGCTCTGATTTGCATTTTCCTAATGATTAGTTATTTGTCTTTAGAAACATATTGCCTGTTTTCCCCGGCACCCCCACAACAGCCTGTGCAGGAATGGAAACAAAGACTATATCAACATCATGATATTTGGGAGTGAAGGGTGTCAGGGAGAGAAGGATGGAGGCACCATAAGTTTATTATATATAATACCTGGTATATAGGATATAGTACAGGCATCTCAGTAGACCTATTTTCAGTTCGTCCTGTGGAGCATGTGAAACTATTTTAAATAGAGGCCTTTGGGACTTAAGTAACTTCAACTCTCTGAATGAGGTTTAAGGCAAGCTTACTATGGGCTGGATCTGTCCTACATAATCCTTCCTGATTTGGGTGATGTATAGGTACCCTTCCCTGAAATTGTTCCCTGAGAATAATTATTGTTGTCAGCTGCTACAGAATCCTGGGCCCACTTACTTCCTTCTTCTTGGAGGGGGAAATCTCGCAGACATCTTGCCAAGCATTTGCTTAAGTCTTTGAACCACCACACTAGCTAATTTCTCCACCTGAAGCAATATACAAACCCCTTCTCTTCCCCATCCGCTAGGTTCTTATGCTGGCAGCTCATATTTTTACAGGAAAAAGAGGTTAGAATGTATTGAGCACCTGCTATAAGCCAGGCTTTGCTAGTCACTGTGTGGCAGATGACTACATCAGTCATGACTGATAAAACATAACTTCTATCCTTGTAAGTACTGCAGGACTTATTTGTGACTCTTTACAACTAGGGTTCCAAGCCTTAGTGTGCATCAGAACTGCCTGGGGCTTATTAAAACTCAGACTGCTGGACCTCATCCCCAGAATTTCTTACTCAGCCCGCAGGTCTGAGGTGGGGCCTGAGAGTGTGCATTTCTAACAAGTTCCTAGATGATGCTGATGTTGCTCGTCCCTGGACCACACTTTGAGAACCACTGCTTTCCATCAAGCCTGTGAAATAGATATTCCCATTTATAGATGAGGAGCTGAGATGTAGAGAGGCCAAATGACTTGCCTCAGGTCTTGTAGACAGAGCCAGAGCCCAGATTTGAAGCTGAGAGGCCTCACTCCAAAGCTTCTGCTGTTTCCATTATATCGGGGATGGCAAATGCATGGATACCACTTGTGCTTCCCTCACCCAGTCCACCCCCAAAACAGGCAATATTAATCAGTCACAGCACCTCTGAGCCCAGAGAATCTTTCACACACTGCTCCTGATAGCCAAACCTACCTGTCAGTGGGAGCTGAAGTTTGCAATTTCTGTACTAACCTGTATGGCCTTTCTAAAATGGAGACATTACCAAGGAATCAATCTATTAACAGCTGAAAACAAACCTTGCGTGAGCTCCAGTCCTGTCTGCCTAGGAAGGAAGTGGGTGGCAGACTGTGGGCTGTGTGAAGCACAGCACTCCCAAATTGTATGGCAACCTCACGGATCATAACTAGAGTCTACACTCAGCACACAGGCAACATGGGGCCGTTACCCTTGAAAAGTTTAAAAATCTAGACGAAGTTAATGAGGAGACTTTTTAAAGCTGCTATATTTTGTCTAATTCATATATGCTACATTTTATTCTAAAAATAGTTATTCTACTATTTGGTGCTAAGTTTGGTGATGGATGTAAAAGAGTGCTCAATAAACAGTTGTTAAGAAAGGTAAAATAAAGTAGGTGCCAGAGGCAACTGTGTCCACACCTGATGAGGTCTTTTAACAAATGGATGGAAGGAATAAACAAGACTGAATAGGGAATAACACCTTGAATTTACAGAGTCATCCACAGATTGATGTCTTGCTTCTCTTCTTATGGCATAAGAGACTGGTAGAAAACTGACCAAACTCATCAAGAGAGTAAGATTATTTTTTCCTCTGAAAGTTGTGAATTGTATCAGATATTGCCACTATTATGCCCCTATGTCACTTGCTCATCTGTTTTCCACAGGGAAGTCAAAACAGAATTTTACAAAGATACACATGAGTAATCAAAGGAAACTGACTATATCGGGTGTGATTCTCCTGTCTTCTGAAATAACCCACCATGATCTTTTGCGTGTTTCTGCCAGCCCATACAATGTCTGGTCTCACCACCAACAAATATTTAGTCTATGGTTACTGTGTATACAGGGCAACCTCTTGTCTCATTTGCTGTTTGTGCAGCTTAAAAGCAAGGGCAGGATGAATTATGGGGTTTTTTTGTTTGTTTTTGAGATGGAGCCTCGCTCTGTCACCCAGGCTGGAGTGCAGTGGTGCAATCTTGGCTCACTGCAAGCTCTACCTCCTGTGTTCACACCATTCTCCTGCCTCAGCCTCCTGAGTAGCTGGGACTACAGGCACCTGCCACCACACCTGGCTAATTTTTTTGTATTTCTAGTAGAGACAGAGTTTCACCATGTTAGCCAGGATAGTCTTGATCTCCTAAACTCATGATGCACTCACCTCGGCCTCCCAAAGTGCTAGGATTACAGGCGTGAGCCACCACACCCAGCCTGAATTACGTTTTTATATGTCTCACGCCCCCCACAGTTCTTAGCAAGGCCCATGGGCAGTAGATGCCCAATAAATATTTATCATCTGAAACTACAAATCTTGCTTGTGAAAATACAAAGCATAGATGCATGCCGGAGGTAGGGAACAGTAACCCTGAGAACAGACTGGTTTAAGGCCATCTCTGGCCAAACCAAGACACAGTTAGGGGGAGCATTTTTGTCCCCATTTGGCTGTGATATGCATATAGACTGGGGCAAGACTGTGGCAGCCTGGCCAGGATGAAAATGCTCATCCTTGAGCTGACCCTAGATGCCAAACTTTTTCCACGTAAGTTTTCAAGGCACGTATTAAAAGCAGTTATGTAAGTGGGAAACTAACTGCACCTTATAAAAGGCTTAACAGGAGAGACAGAGTTCTCCGTTTGGAGCCGTTATGTTAAATGTTGAGAATAGAGAAATCCAGAAGTGGTTGGTGTTTCTGCTCTACACTGAAAATGAATTGGGTTGGAGCCCATCTCACAGCCTTCCTTTCTTTCTTCTATCTCACTTAGCTTGGGCACAGGCTTTCGCTATACTGTTGGATTGGGCAGTTCCCCATTGATAGAGATGTTGTTTAATATTTAAGTATGTTGTGTAGCTCTTAACATCAAAAGAGAAGAAAAAAGGTCCAGTTTATCTTTAGGGTGAGCTGACCTTTCCAGATGGAGCAGGGAAATCTCCTAAGGACAGGACCCTGGGAGGAATCCACTTCTCTGCTTAAAAAGCACAGCGAGGAAGGTTCCCTTGGGCCTGTTGGATCCAGTACTCTCTAGTGGGCAGTGCTCTGTATGTTCTAGGTTAGAGTCTTAGATAATATGGGATTTGAAAACCAGTATTGTATTACATTAGAATATTAATGCCCTTGGGAATTTTTTAAATAGTTCCTTTTGGGGAGAGAACTGTTTTGTCCTACCCATTTGGAGATGAGAGCAAGAACATACAAAAGAGCATAAAGAAAAATTCTGCCACTGTGGGCATTTCCTTGAGGCTGAGGGACTAGGAGAGGCACCAAAGGGTGTGCTTCATTCATGGTAAAAGCCCTAATAGCCTCGGTGTAAGAGTATCCTGTAGGCAGGCTAAGGATGACATGACTCACTTTGGTGGTGACCTCCTAGTAGTTCAACTGAGAATCCAGGCGGGATAAGATCAGTGCAGGGTAATTGCATGGTAGCTAGTCAACCTTTCCATTGCTTAGCAGGAGAATTCTGGCTTTTGTGCTGGTGATGTCAGGCAGGTGTTGGAGGAGGAGTTCCATAACCATTTTCTCTGTTCCTGCCAACCAGAAAGCTCCACTGGGACGTGCATGCTCACTTCCAGGGTGTTTTATATTCATCCATAGCTGCTGCATGGATAACAAATTTGGTGAAAAACTTGAAATCCTATTACCATGATGATCATTAGAACTCATGTTAGGGCTTTTTGTTTTTAAAACAGGGACACAAAGAAGAAACAGAAGGCTGCTATATACAAGGTTAGTGAGAGCCCCTTACCTTCACCCTATTTAAATCCTGAAGAGAGAAAATAGCTAAGCTGTAGTGATTACTTCCTGCAAAGAAAACCATAATTATGGCACCCAGTTATTCTTCCTAAGGGGCAGCCTTGGAATAGTGTGGGTGCTATTTTGAATATTTGAGAAAAGAATGGCATTCAATATGAAATGGAAATGATTCTGTGCTGCTGGGATTGGGTCAGTTCCTTCTAGGCATCAGTTGCCCCTGGGGTTAGCCTAGTTCCCCCTCCTGTGTGAATCTGGGAAACACTGGACTCTTATAGTTGTTGCTGACTCTCCCACCAGCAGGGAACCAACTTATGCTCTTGGGAGAAGTAGGGGGAGTGGAGAATCTGCTTTTCTGTTTTAAGCTTCCAATCTCACCTGCCTAATAACAAGGGAATTAGACTATCAAGATTTCCTGGAGTGACCTAACTTAAGTATGGGAGCCAGGATGAAGTCTTCTATACAGAGTGAAAGAAAATGGGGGTAAAAACCATGATGAATAGGTGCAGAGAGGAGTGGCTAGATCACCTGCCTGGGGGATGAGCCTCCCACGTGACTTTAAGGTTGTGCAAGAATTGGGCAACATTTGGCCAGGGTGGAGAGGCCTTGGCAAAGGCATTTGTACTCCCAATAGATTCCTATCTCCTCCATGGGGAAAAACAAGTATTTAAAGTTCTACACAGTGTTTTAGGAGGAGGAAATGGATTGCCTTCTACCCTAGCATACTTCATCTGTACATATTTGGAGTTCTATTCACTAAGCACCCACTGTAGGAAGGGCACTGGGCTGAAGATCCCAGAAAATTAAAGGAGACACCTTTGTTCCTGCCCATGGGAAGTATAGTCTAGTGGGGGCCAGGTAGGGGTAAGACGAGCATATAGGTGATCATACTGAAGACAGGAGATAGTAAATACCCTGATATGGAAAAAGGGGAAATGGTTTAGGGGTTCCAGAGAGGAGAAGTGAGAGGGAGGCGGTAAGCCTGCAGGCGCTGGAGCCAGATTGCCTGGGTTCCAGTCCTAGATTTACCACTTACGAGTTGTGGTATCTTGGAGAAGTTACTTAAACATGTTGTACCTTTGATTCCTCAACTGCAAAACGTGGATCACTGTTGTACCTATGTCAGTAGGTAATGGTTTACTGCCCGTAAACATTGGTCTCAGCTTCAGGACCAGGAGGGGCTGTGCTGACCTTGAGCTCGTGACTTCCAACCTCCAGGTCTCAATTTCCTCATCTGTACAATGAAGGGATTCGACTGGATAAATGCTAACATTTTCTTTATTCTAAAGTGCCATGATTTCATGGTTGAATATGTATTAAATGCCTGCTGTGCCCAACACTGTGTTGGCATAATGAAAAAGAGAAAAAGTAGAATATTGGTCCCTGCCCTCAAGGAGCTATAATCTAAATGAGGAGAGGACATTAATATACAGGAGAGTATTAGAGAATTAGAGAATATTAGAAATTAAAAGCTAGGTGGTATGGGCAGTGAGAAGATAGGAAGAGATTTCAGAATGGACCAGAGTAGTGAGGAGATTTGACAGCGACCTATCTACTGTTTAGAACCACAGAGACTTTAGATAGGAGCTCAGACTTGTTTACAAAATCCATGAATTCTGAAGCTTGGAACACTGCCATTAATATTTAAATTAAAGTTGAACTGCAGAAAAACAAAA
Source organism: Trachypithecus francoisi (assembly GCF_009764315.1). Lineage (NCBI taxonomy): Eukaryota > Metazoa > Chordata > Mammalia > Primates > Cercopithecidae > Trachypithecus > Trachypithecus francoisi. Next base: position 61,422,905 of record NW_022681462.1, on the reverse strand, counting down.
GTTACCTATTTGGAATGTAAGGTGGGACAAAGTTTATAAAACATGTCTAAAACCGGCAGTGTGGATGGAAGCTATAAAGAGGCTCAAACCAGCTTCCCATATGTCCTTGGGTGACAATTCCATTAGAATATAGCCCCTGGCACAGAGTAGGCACACACAAAAATTCATCTGTTGAGTGACTTGTGGGAAAACAGTGTTCTGCCCTATTCAGCTTTGAACAGCTGTGGGCACCCTAGTGGTGGTCTCAGCTCCACCTCCAGAGGGCAGTGCACAGAGGAGACCCCGCCAGAGCCCTCCTGCCAAGTCTTTGGGAAGAGCTTAGTATTGCCTCATGCCTCCTGAGCCAGCCCTCTATCAAAGGTGAATTCTCTGCTCCCAAATGTTAACCCACCTACAGGGGGGGCTACACGTAATCCCTCCCCACCATTGTCTGAACTTAGGTTTTGAGAAAACTTGGCAACAGCCTCAAATTTTTCTTCCAGTCTAACTATCCCATGGTCCCCCAGGGTCCATATGCAGATTGGGCTGTTAGTGACCCTGGCTTACACGGGTAAAAACAGACTTAACGAAACTTGGCAGAGACTGCTAAGTGCCAAAAGAGTGGTGTAGATAGTAAGTGAGGTCACCCCGGCCAGGAAATTGGGGGCACCTCCTGGAAGAAGGGAGAGCTAAGAGTTTGAGTGGGTCTTGAAGAATGAGTAGAGGCCACGCTGGCAGGTAAGACAGGTGGAGGCATGACATACTTCTGTCCCCATGACCAGTCCCCCCCATACCACTCTTCATTAACCAAACATGGGAGGTGGCAGGCTGTTTAGATGTAGATCTGCTGCTTTATTCTAGGGGAGGAAATGAGATGGAAATGACAGATGAAGTGCAAACTTGAACTCCCTGGCCTCAACCTGTCACTGAGAATGGCTGCCCATCACCCAGTCAGTGATGGCCTGCCTTGATGGGCCAGTTTATGACCTCCTCGCTTGAGAGCAGCAGACCACAAACCTTCACAGAGCTCTCTGCTGGATTTCCTTCCCAGTACAGAACCCAGAAGTCCTGGTTATACATGTCACTACACTTTATTTATGTAGCATCCTCTGTGAAAACACGAGTATATATCATATCTACCATCAGAACACACCTTCAGCACTCACTCAGAATAGTGGGGAGGACAGGGTGGGTCTTGGAGGTTCAGGAAGGTGAAACGTACAGTATCTTCCCATGGTAACTCTTCAGAGCAAATCAGAGGTGAAAATGTTCAGAACACAAGTCTGCCTTCCAGGCCAGTCTTCTAAGCACCTTTTTCTTCTCTTTCACATTTTACCCTTGTCTCAATCCCTGTTCCCTCCTCCTTTTTGTTCATAAAAAAGTTATTTTTTTTCCAAATAAGCAAAATGGAATCAAACTTTGCAACCTCAAAATGTATGAAGTAAACATTATTCCTAATGAGCCTCTGGGAAAGTGCTCACCTTTGAACTTGGCCAAGGATTATGGAGCAAAGAAAAAGTCTTAAGAACTTGATAGAGTATTAGAGCTTCCTGGGTTTTTAAAGTCAAGTTGCATATTACATTTCTTTTCCTTAATAGGGGCAGTTCCAGAAACCCTTCCTAGTTGAGTAGGCCAGTGTCTCAAAGTGAAGCGCTGGGGTTGGTTACTGACTCTGGTTCAGGGATTGTCATCTAGGTGCCAGGCAACCACAGGGTAGGAGGCACCATTTCTAGAATGCTTGCTCTTTCCTAGGACTCAGCACCTATGCCGACAGTCCTTGCAAGACAGGAGAGGAATGTGTGGCTATCCTATTTATGGTAAGGGGAGTCCTAGGAAAAAACAGGAAGATGGTCAAGGGAAGCTGGCAGCAAAAAGGCAGTGAGACCAAGGAGTTCTCCCTCTAAGATAAGCTCTTTTCTCCTTGGAGACTTTGCCTATTCATTGGCCTGTGCTCATCTCTGTAGGCTTTCTTACTGAAACACACACAAGGCCAGGTGCGGTGACTTGCGCCTGTAATCCCAGCACTTTCGGAGGCCAAGGTGGGTGGATCATGAGGTCAGGAGTTCGAGGCTAGCCTGGCCAAGATAGTGAAACCCTGTCTCTACTAAAAATACAAAAATTAGCCAGGTGCTATGGTAGGTGCCTGTAATCCTAGCTACTTGGGAGGCTGAGGCAGGAGAGTCGTTTGAACCCGGGAGGCGGAAGTTGCAGTAAGCCGAGATTGCACCACTGCACTCTGGGTGACAGAGCAAGAGTCTATCTCAAAACAAGCAAACAGACAAACAACACACACACACACACACACACGCATCCTTCTTAAAGACAAAAACACCACTGGCTGTCTGCATAGCTTCTGCCTGCCTCTGTGGAATATTACACATTTTAAATTCCCCAACTATTGCCTCACAGCCAAGAAGTTCACTTATAAGCATTGAGATGAAGCATTCACAGAATGACTTAAATCCAACTAAGAATGTGTAACTGCTGAACACATTCTGATTGAGGTTCCAGACCGTTTATGCCACATGTTTGTTGTAACACGTAGAAGCATCAGTAATATTTTGTTTCTCTTTTCTTGAAACTTTCCCTCCAAGTATCCATCTTAATGCTTTAAATCATGACCGAATCAAACAGGCTCTGTGCCCTCTGCCCCGGCCCCCCCGTGATGGCATGAGCTTCACCAAGCACCCCCATTCCCACAGAGATCTGGGATAAAAGGCTTTACAGAATCCAGAATCCAGCTCCGTTTCTGAGCTGTTATGGCTTCATAGCACAGGCTGCCTTTTTCTCTTCCCTCAAATCCCTGCACATAGAGCTAGCCCCACACAGACGTGTAGTGCACTGTCCCTGAATTGAGGCTCTCTCAAGTCCAGGCTACCATCTGCCCAGCACCTACTTAGTGTAGCTTATCTTTTAAAATAAGCCATCCTGCAAAGAGCGGGGTTCCCAGTGGCCTTGAGGTTTGTCAGAGGTTCTCTAGAATTGGCAACTTAGCTGTGACCTCAGAAGTCTTGGCTCTGGCAAAGCAAGGTCTTTGCGCTAAAACAGGCTCAGTGCCCATGGAGATAATCACCTCTTGTAATATCCACACAATCATCTCATTGTCAAGGCACAAGGAATGCAAAAATAGAAGAAATGCCACAATAGGGTTGCCCCAGGGTTCAGCTAAACCAGGATTCTGCTTCCGGCTGAGGGCACCTTGGGACACCTCAGGAGGGACGGTCCGAACATTGTTCTGGAGTTTAGCCCCTGTTGGCAAGACCTGTGCTCCTACAACCATAGCCTCACCAGGCCTGATTTTGCCCCATCTTTTTGGGACTCCTTTACTACTTCCTTGTCCTGGCTAACTCTCCTTTGTCCTTAAATTCACAACTGGGGAAACCCTCGAGGAATCTTTTTTTTCCTCCCCACTTTGGGTTATGTCATCTTTCTTGCTCCCTGGAGCACTTGCTCCTGACTTCTGTGGCAATGGCCTCAACACTGTTGAGTGTGTAGTATGTGTTAGACATGGTTCTCAGCGTGTTACATGTATATATTATTTATTCCTCACAAGGGCTCTGTAAGGCAGGCACTCATAGAGTAACTGTTTTTATAGGATGCTGAGGTTTAGGGAAACTTAAGTAACTTGCCCCAGGTCATACAGTAAGTGCCCAAGCCCTCAAGCCCAGGCAGTCCAACTGCATCTGCATGGCACATGCCCTTGGCCTGGTCTGCTCAGTGTGTCTCCTTGACTGGGCTCTCAGCTTCTGGAGGGTAGGGATCTGTCTTCCCTTCTCTGTCCCCAGTGCCTGGCATGTAGTAGACACTCGGTAATTGTCAAATAAATGAAAGCCATAGCTCATCAAACAAAGACCAGATGTGATTTAAATTCCAAGGAGCCATACGTTTTACAAAAATGTTAAATTGCCAAGAAGTACTTTTTCATTAAAACAAAACAAATCTGTTTTAGCTATGTAAGGGTGGCCTTTTAGAACTCTGATTGCTTTAGATCTTTCCTCTAGGTGGCATAGAGTGGTGGGGTTTGGCAGACCACCATGGGAAAAGAACAGATGCATTTGTCAGAGTCTCTGTGGCCATCAGACATCCCTCCAATGAAGCCAAAGCTCCAAGGCTTAAAAATAATTAAGGGAAATAACTAAGCAGAGAGAAAAGACCACTTCTTAGTTGATTCTGGAAAAATGAACCTTTTCTTTCTACCAACCGGCACCAAAATTCAGAGTATCCTGGACACAGCTGAGAGACAACTCAGGGAGAGCCACTGTAGTCACACCCCACCTCCACTTAGGTCTCCCTACAAGGCTAATCTTCTAAATCGTTTAATCGAACACGGCGCTGCCTCTGAGGCTTCAGGACTTTCAGGCTGTTTCTCCCCCGGGCTTAAAGTCTTTCTCTGCTGCTGACTCACATGTTAATTATTGCTTTGCACAAAGTAGAATTAACAGTGCTCCTGCACTCACCTGCCTGGGTGTTATACAACTGTTTCATCTGCTGGGCAGAACTGAGTGTGCATGCCAGCCGGCCGCGGTATCACCAGCAGCCCCTTCTTGAGCTGCCAGGGCAGTGAGCATCACGAACACAGAAACCAACCATTGCTTTAGAGGCTCTGGGGAAGAGGCTGTAGGGTGTGCTCTGCTTGTCCCAGGAAAAAGAGGGTTAAGTACCAAGTTTTGACCAAAATCTTAGAAGAATGGCCCAGGAGTTCAGTTGCCTGTCACCTGCCAGTGTTAATGGACAGAACTGGTGTTTCACAGAAGAAAAATATATATATATATAATATATATATATATAATTATATATATATATATAATAATATATATATTATATATTATATATATATTATTATATATATATTATATATATTATATATATATTATATATATTATATATATATATTAATATATATAATATATATATATATATTATATTATATATATATCTCAACTTGTTCTCTCTTTGACCGCTGGACTGGATAATGAAGTAAAGATGACATTATCTCTAATAAAAGTGATTTGCAGAAATCACTGACAGGACCTCAGTAGCAGAGATTCGCCATTAGCGGACTAGCCAGATAAGAGGGGCAGCTGGGTTCTGTTAACCCCCTCCTGGTCTGATGTGTGTCTTGCAGGGAAGTCAAAGGCTGGGGAGTGGAGTGGAGTAGACTTTTTGAAGTTTGGGCTAATGGAGGGTGTTTTTTCCAAAGTGTGGGCTGTTCTTTAGCCCTACTTGCTGATCTTTAGGGTTGTCATTGGGTTTTTAATTTTTGTTTTGTTTCTTAGGATTTTTGTGTTAGTGGCTTTTTCCCCGGGGGCTTGGCCCATTTTCTCACCTCCATGTTATATCACCAGAAGGGTGGAACCCTGGCCAAGCCCTGGCATCCTCTCTGCCAGAAATCGAGTCCAAGCAGGGCACCTACACATGTGAGGTGAGGGCTCTGGGCCATGGGTGTTGGGCAACAGATTGTTCTGTAGTGTTGAGGAGGTGGGATCTGAGGCAGAAACCTCCCTGGCCTCTTAAGGATGGAACCGGTCGGTGGGGGAGGGGTCTGCCCTTGTCAGGACTTGTTCACCTGTGTCAGTGAGAGCTGACTAGTAGCTGGCTCATGAAACACACCCATGATGTGGACAGCAGGCACAGCCAGCTACTTCTGTGTGAAAACATCCTTAGGGAATAGGGATTTGTTTCCTGGGGACAGTGAGGAGTCATGGGGTGTTAAGCAACCTAATGATGAATATAACCACCATCACTCCCCTTTAATAATCCACTTTCTACTGGAAAGCACTAAAGTATTGGAACTCTGCAATACTGATCCACAGCTGGGGGACCATGACTGATTTAATCTTCATGTCAGCTCACCATACCATAACTGAAAGGGCCATATGACACTATTATTGTTGGAATAAGGTACTTGGATACATGAGAAGTTTGACATTTTGCCTGTGCCCTCAGAGAACCTTAAAACAAGGACTAACAAGGTGACGGTGACTTGCAGTCAAGTAGCACAGATTGTCTAAGTGTTCCAGGCAGGAGTGAGGAGGAGACACCAGTGTGGGCTCAGTGAGATGCTCAGAAAAGCCTCTGTGGAGCTGACAGGCCTATGTTGGCTCTCAAACTATGGGGTTTAGAAGGTCAGAAAGGAAGAAGCATTTCAGGTGGAACAAATCAAGTGGGGACATGGCTGGGCCGCAGAAAGGGGTGCTGAGTTTGGGGGTGGCAGGGCATAGTGCAGTCTGGCTGGAGTAGGCATGGAGCTACAGGATTTTAGGAGCTAAGTTTGGAAAGGGCTGGGAGACCTCAAGGAGCATGTCCAGCTTGAACTTCATCATGAGGATAGTCAGGAGCAATTTTCATTTTAAAATGGGGGAGTGACAAACTGAAAATGGTTTGAGGGAAAGAGTGGTGGGCTGGCGAGCTGTTCCTTGCTCCAAGGTCTGACTCAAATTTTATTCTTGGTCAGTGGTAAAGAAAGTGAGGGGCAAGGGAAACAGAAGATGGGGACTAAGGTCTGTGGAAAGAAAGAAAACACCACCGGAGCCAGAGGAGGCGTGTGCCCTGGGTGAAGTTTGTTTTCGTCCCATGGGTAACATTTATGAGTTACTGTTCAGCAAGAAGGCCTTGCGGAGGTCTCTGTGGACTGAGCTGAGGCTCCAGCCTGTGGCAGCCCAAGGGTTGCTGCCATATTTAGAGCTTCCAACAGAGGGTTTCATTTTCCTTGGCTTTGGTGCCAAGAAAAGAGGGGTTCTCACACTTGCTGTCCAGCAGGGCCAAAGCATGGCTAGCAGGAGGAGCAGGGAGGTTGGGTTCTGGCACTGCCCACCACCTGGCACCTTAGCCACTAATCAGACAACAGGCTAGGCACTTATCTGGGCATCTGACTTTAGCTACCTGTCCTTTTGTTTAAAGCCATTTTTTGTGCTTGGCACCTTATGGATACTCAACAAGGGCTGTTTAATGAATGCGTTCTCCCCACCCCTGTCTTGCTCTGTGTTCTCTGGCCTGTCTCCCGATCACTGGCACCTCTGCTCACTCCTACAGTGTGTCTTTGTCATCCCTCTGCCATCCCGATTGCCTCCCCATATCCTGCTCTTCCTTCAAAGCCTACCTCCAGCAGAGTTCTCCCTCTCTTCTCCAGTCTTGCAGGCTTTCTCCTCCCAAACTCCTAAAGCCCTGACTATTCAGCCCATTCTTCAGGACTTGATTCTTCACCTCTCTGCAAGCTCCCTGAGGTCAGGGATAGTTGTTCCACATTGCATTCTACTGCTCACAGCCCCAGCATAGGAAAAGGGAATCATTAATATATGTTGAATGAGCAGAGGGAATAAGCCATTGCTGGGGGAAAAATACAGTTTTATTTCCCAAATTGCTCAATGTTATTTGAGAGCATGATAATAAATTTGGAAAAGACTTTTAGCATTTCCTGTGGCTTTTGATGACTTCTTTACAAAGGAATGGAAATGTGCACAGACATCTCACTTCTCATCAGAGCAAGAGGGGGCAGAACTAGGGGAAAGCAAGTGTTTGCGCTGTGGCATGAATCAGATCCCACAATGCTGGACATGTGACCATGTGAACAGGCCTCAGATCAGGGTTCTTTATAAAGGAAACCCAGGAGAGATTTTCTACCAGCTCATTCCTCTTTCACTTTTCCTTTTTCTTTGCTTTCCTTTTTCTTCTTTTTTTAATACGGAGGGGAGAAGGGGTTATGGGATGGGGGTAGGAGAGTGAGGGATCTGTGTTTTTTCCCCCTTCTCTTGCTGTTTTGAAATACTTTAAATTCCAGGAACCAGAAGTTCTGGCAACATGTTGGGATTAGTAAGGCAGATCCTAGGATATTTCACTATTAGCATGTGATCAAGCACCAGTCCTGATTAAAAGGCTAAACAAATGTTGTTTTCTTTGAAATTAAAGTGTCTGAAATAAAGAAGAGAGAACTGACCCTTCAAATCATATTCTGTACTTGAAAAGAGTCCCTACAACTGTCTGTCCCGGTTATGCGCACCCCCACCCCCCGCCCGTCTTTTTCCATCCAGAATGTTTGACGACACTGCCAGGGGAATTTCTGCCCCCTCCTTCCTGTATATACCCAGTGCTGGCCTCTGAGGCCGTCCAGCTCTGTTTTCTCATGACACAGTGATTATTTTTGGCATTGCAGATATTTTCTCTAATGTTATTACCCACCCCCCCCCTTGGTTGCCTTTTGTGGAACAATCTTTTGGGTAACTCCCTGTAAATCTGAGGGTTAATTTTAGTTCAGTGTGGTAGAGGAGGCAGTAGGAGAGAGGAGGAACGACTTCTACTCCGAAGCGCCCCACCCCCACCTTAGAAGAGCCGGAGAGGTCCTCTCACGCCCTGCTCATGAAAGAGCTTGCTTTCACCAGCTCTATGCTCACCATTCATCCTTTCTGCCGGCGGGCTTGAGGATATGGATATCCAGAGGTGACGCTGGGGGCTGCACCTCGGGGATGGCATCTTAATGACTTGACTTGGCGGGTGTTAGAACAGCCCCATTCAGAGTGAGTTCACTCCCTGCGCAGTTGGCTCACTCAGCCTCTGTCCATAGAGTTCTCTTGTTCACACTGCAGGAGGAAATGGAGATTTCCAAGTGGGAAGGAGCCTTCCCGATGCTTTAACTCTTCACTGAAGGGAAGAGGAGCTGCAGAGAGCGAAATAAAATCTAAGCCGCCCCAGCTGCAGCGCCTGGGAGAGGAGCGAGGCTGGGCTGGGGATGGAGCCCAAGGCAGCTGGGATCACTTTTTCTTGCCTCCTTGAGAGGGAAAGGAAAAGAGTAAAGGGCATTTTTGATTGTCTTTCAAAATCAGCAAATATTTACGCAGTTTGTCTGCCCTAGCCCAGGTTCCAGGGAAGGATACACAAAAGTGGAAGCTGTTGTGTCTGTGCCCTTCCTCCAGTACTTATAATCCAGTTATAGGAGCAGGACGTTTGCATAGAAAAGCCACCAAGACAGGGAGGCCTTTAATAACGGCCTGTGAGTAATGTGGGCAGAAATACCCTGGAGAATTGCTAAGGGGCCAGGGACACTGCTGGAAGAAGTAGGGCTTGAGCTGGTCTTGAGGGGTGGGTTCTGAAGAAATAGGAAGGAATAAAATGATACAAGTAAGGAAGACGTGAAGGAGGAGAGGGACATTAGTGTAGGGCTTAGTAATTGGCCGGGCGCGGTGGCTCAAGCCTGTAATCCCAGCACTTTGGGAGGCCGAGACGGGCGGATCACGAGGTCAGGAGATCGAGACCATCCTGGCTAACACGGTGAAACCCCGTCTCTACTAAAAATACAAAAAAATTAGCCGGGCTAGGTGGCGGGCGCCTGTAGTCCCAGCTACTCAGGAGGCTGAGGCAGGAGAATGGCATGAACCCGGGAGGCGGAGCTTGCAGTGAGCTGAGATCCGGCCACAGCACTCCAGCCTGGGCGGCAGAGCGAGACTCCGTCTCAAAAAAAAAAAAAAAAAAAAAAAATCTCATAAAGATACAAAGAGAACAGGATTCTTCCTGGCAAGAGAGAAGATTGGACTTGTTGGACTTTACGTGCCTCAGATTAGGATGGCAGCAGGCAGCACTAACCCTGCCAGGTGGCATCTTCAGTCTCAAGATCGCATGTGTTCCTGGGTCTCTTTCTACTCAAAGTGTGAGGTCACAGACCAGTAGAATCAGCATCATCTAGGGGTTGTTAGAAAGGCAGAATCCCAGGCTCCAGCCTAGATCCTACTGAGCCTGCACCTTAACAAGATCCCTGCGTGATTCCTGGCCACAGCAAAGGTTGGGAAGTGCTGCTCTGGGTGACCCCACAGGCAGCTGTCAGCAGCACTAGTTCAGACACCAGATTTGATTCACAGAGGCGAGAAAACACCGACAGACACACACACACCTTGAGTGTCTGCAAGGTGACTCTTCCCAGATGGAAGCCGCCTATTCTAATTAAGAGCTGAATTAGAATTCTTAGGAAAGATCTAGAACAGTGAGTAGCTTTGAGGAATCCACCGAACTGAAGTCATTGAAGTGGTTTTTATCCGATGTCTCCAGTTGGTACCACTTTGTACTACTGATGCTTTAGAGGACACCAAAAGAACAGGTGCGGGATTCTTTCCCTGAAGAGTATGTGGTCTCCTTAGGGAAAGAGAAGCCACGGAAGTGAAATCAAGGGAGAGCAACACAGGGCCGAATCGTGCGTGTGTAATCTGTGAAGTGGGACTTGGAGGAGAAGTCAGTGCAGGTGAGGCGTGAGGCCTTCCTAGGGAAACGGATGCATGGGAGACCTTGAAATATGAGCCTAGTTCAGACAGGCCTAGGACATGGAGAGAGTATATTCCAGGCAGGGAGGGGGAGGGGCAGCAGCAGGAGCTAAGTCCCCCCTAGAGGCTGAAGTGGGGTGGGAAGCTGCTCCCCACTTGTCCCACGGGGTTTCATGCCGAGGAATCCGTTTTACATCTCAGGCCCTTTCTTCTTGATTCTACTGCTGTGCAATTTCCTTGTCAATTTTCTTAGCTGAAGGCAGTGTTGTAGGAACAGGATGGCAGCACAGGCAGAAGGGTTTGAGCCAAACCACAGATTGTGCTGTTGGAAGCTTGTGAGATCCAAAGGAAGAAGGCTGCTGATGGGTAGATGCCCTAAGGAAAAAATCTAAATCAGATCTGGTAACAGCCTGGGTGTGGGGAAATACCTTCAAGCCCAGAGAGGTGGCACCAAAGAAAACAGTCTAGTGAAAAGGAAACAACCTGTGGCAGCTGAAGACTCCGCAAGCAAAGCACAAACCTTTTTTTTTTCTTTTTCTTTTAAAGGCAGACTTCTCCAAGCTGAGAACTATCCCAAGGGGGCTGGTCTGCCAGCTGAGGGGCTGACCTCAGGCAAAAGGGTGGCCAGCGTGTCTCACTTTGCTGCTTCCCAGACCCAAGTGTATATCTCAAAAAGCTCATCAGATTTAGTATCCTAGAAGGCTCCACCCTCAAGATGCCCAGCTCCCCTAAATCTTTTGAACCTGTAAGAGGGACTTGCTTATTGGCCTTGTAGGGAAGGTCACCCAATTACAATCAAGAATATGGGATTTAGGGTCAAATGATCCAGGTTTGAGTGCTGGCTCCATCACTGGGTGATGGCTGGGCATGCCACTAATATCCGTGGGGTCTGTCTCCTCATGTGTAAAATGCGAGTGATATACCTGCTCCGCAAGATTGATTCAAGATTAAACAGAAGCAATATGCTGAGAGTTCTTTACTAACCAGAAAGAGTCACATGTGGTTGTTTCCTGGTTGTATAGTCAGTATCTCAGCTTGTGGAGGTTAATTAGTCCCTTAGCTGAAGCCTGTATGGTGTCAAGGGTCGGGCAGTGGCAGACATCAGAGGCCACAGAGAGCAATGGAGAGCCAGGCAAATGCCTCCTGCATCCGCTGGCTTTCTCCCTGCTTTTTCATGAGTGAAGACAGCACCAAGTCTTTTCTATACATCCCTGCAGTGGATAAGATGAGGGGTGGGAAAGATGGAAAGAACACTTTATTTTACACTGGGGGAAAAGGTCCTGCTCATCAACAAGGGTGACCCTCTTCTCAGAACTGGATTAGAGTCAAAGGAAGCCGCCAGTTTTAGCACAGCTGGTGTTCTCTTCAGATGCTTTGACCTGTGTCTGCATAAGGAAGAGAAGCAGTCTAGAGAGAGCTGGCCATGGGGAAAGGAGGCTGAGCCTGGTTCCAAGGCTGAGACTGTTGCATGTTCTGTCTTCTTTCCCTCTGATACTGCCCTCTGAAGCACCGCAACCCATGCTCTGTGCTCAGTAATGCTGGCCGTGGTCCTGAGGATGCCAGTGTTGCCAAATCTGCCAACTCAGCTTTCATGGGGTGGGGGTGGGGTCACTGTGAGGTGGCTATGGGGAGCTGGCAGCAAGCTGGATACATATCTTTTATTGTAAAAAAAATAAGCAATACCTGATGCCAAGGTAGTCGCCATGGTGTTATTTATAACAGCTAAAAATTAGAAACTATAACTGAAAAGCAATCAGGGAATAGTAAAATGCATTGTGGTTCAGCCACATGATATGATATTGCCGGCTATTATGAATATTTTGAAAGAATTCTTAATGGGACATCCTGTTAGTAAAAAGAGCAAAGTATTAATTTATAAATCCAATGAAATCTCTGTTTTCTTCATACCTTTTTGTATTTTTCAAGTTGCTTATGCTAAATATGCATTACCTTTATCTTCACCAAGGCATTTTTAAAAAGGAAATTATGTGTTGGGAAAAGCTAGGTTATAGATGGACAGATAATGAAGGTCTGTTTCTAATCGTGCCATATGTCCAGCGCTGCTTGTCAGCAGGCGCTCTGTTCACAGGTCCTTGAAAAAGCCAGAACTCGGGGCTTTTGTTCTAGTTCCACATATTCCCATTAACTTTCTAAACCTCAGTTTTTCCTTATCTCTAAAATGGGAATGATGGTAGCTGCTCTTCCTATCCTACTGTGTGAAATTTACAAGGTTAGTTATAGATTTCCAGATTCACTCACAAGTGTTTTACAGACTGTAATGTGTGATCCAAATGTAAAGTGGTATTATTCACTAATATGTACAATAAAGAATGCCCCACTGTCTTAGCCCATTTGGGCAGCTACAACATGATACCATAAACTGAGTGGCTTATAAACAACAGAGTTTCATTTCTCATGGTTCTGGCTGCCAGGAAGTCCACTATCCAGGTGCCGGCAGATTCAGTGTCTGGTAAGGGCCCACTTTCTGGTTCATAGCTGTGTCTCCACATGGTGGAAGGGGTGACAGCGTTCCCCTGGGCCTCCTTTACAAGTGCAGTAATCCCATTCATGAGGACTTCACTGTCATGACTTAATCACCTCCCAACGGTTCCACCTTCAAATACCATCACATTGGGAGTGGGGATTTCAACATAAGTATTTTGAGAGGACATAAACATTCAGACCTTGGCACCTACTAAGGCTTGGGCTTGAGGAAGCTCAGCACAGGGACAGTTCATTATGATTATTCCTGTGTATGCACAGCTTTTCTCAGCTGGGCTGGGGAGTCCATGTGTTCTCTGGTTACGTAAGGAGCTGGGTTATCTGGAGCCCCAGATGGGCTGCTTAGTAATTGAATCTGCTGCTTTCTTCTACAAGGCTGCCTGGGGCTGAGAAGGCCAGAAGATAAGTATCTCCAGTCAGCCCAAGCAGAATTGACCATTAGAGGGCCACGCTGGGTGAGCCCCAGACATTACTGTTAGCTCTGAATGCAGTCCAGGCTCTCTGCTCCAGGGACACAGACCGTCAGAGTAGGTCAGAGAGCTGGAGGCTCAGCCCCAGTGGAGGGGAGGTTGGGAGGCTGAGGTATGAGACGCTTTCCAGGATTCCTCTTTCAGGGAAGTGGCAAGTGAAAGCATTTGTCCCTGTTTCAGCCACTCCAGTCTCATGTCTTCTCTCTTCTTTGTCCCCTCTTGTAGACTTCTGATATACTAGTCTGGATTATTAGTCTTATCTGCCAGATGGTCTGTGGTCTCTTTCAGGATAGAGACCATGCCCCTCAGGAGAGGTGTGTATATTAAAGCATATTAATGCCTTTTTTCTCTTGTCAAAGTCTGTGTGATCTGGCCAGCTCCTCCTGAATTTGCTAATTTAATATTTTCTATTCTGAATTTGTAACTTTTTGTTGTTTTGCTTTGAGATGGGTTCCCACTGTCACCTGAGCTAGAGTGCAGTGGTGCATGGCTCACTGCAGCCTCGAGTTCCCAGGTCAAAGGATCCTCCTGCCTCAGCCTCTTGAGTAGCTGGGACCACCGGTGTGTACCACCATGCCCAGCTAATTTCTAATTTTTTTAGAGATGGGGTCTTTCTGTGTTGCCCAGCTGGTCTCAAACTCCTGGGCTCAAGCAGTCCTCCTACCTCAGCCTCCCAAAGTGCTGCGATTAATAGGCACGAGTCACTGTGTCTGGCCTATTTTCGGTGTTCACTATCTATCACTGATACCTTTCCTCCCCTTTGTGATAGATTCCCCTACTGATCACTGCAGCCATTGGACATCAGAGTATATCTAGAACACTGGCCACTGGAACACTGCCTGCATCTCAGACATTTTTGTCACTCCTTTGGAATGGCCCTCAGAGCCAAGACCATTCTTTTCAATACCTTCAATTGTGGCAAAGTCTTATCTTTTGAGGGCACATTTTATCCTATCAAACAACCACAATCCATCCATAGCTAAGTCTGGTGAATAACGGGGTGGGTAAACTGGATAATATTGTTTAGGGTTTGAAATGAAGTGTGTCCTTTGAAGAGTTGTGACTGATTTTCTTATATGGCTCTGAAGTTAATTGTAAAAAGACTTCCCAAAAGAGCAATGGCCACCAACCAGCATAAAGTTACAGGCTTCTCGCAAGGTGGCTTCTTTGAAGGGTAGCCACCTTCTGTGTGGCATCCATTTCAGATGTCTCATTACTTTAATCTCCCTCTTCCTATTAGCCATAGGGCCTGGTACAGTGGTGATCACACCAACTCCTAGATAAACAACTATTTGGCTTGTGATGGTGACTTCAAATTTGCTGGACACAGTGCATGGTAGAGGGAAAGAGTGTGGTTAGGTTTTGGAAGTGGATCTCGGCGTCGGTATTCCAGACACATGATCACAGGCCCAGAAATCTATGTATTAATAAGTCCTCCAGGTGATTCTGATGCAGGCTAAAATTGAGAACCACTGCTCTGCAAAAATGGGGCCAATAACACTTCATCATTTAAGTGAGGATCAGTTGAGACTGTTTATTAAATGCACCTGGCCCCAGTGCTAAATAAAGGTGTTTCCTTTTCTTCCTACTCTTTGAGAAGGTGACATAGCTGTTTGCGTCTCCAAAAACATTTAAGTCCAACCCCATCTGCCTCTCCCCACCACACACACCCACCCACCCACCCTTCCTTTAAAAACTGGCTGCTTTGGAACTGTGGTCCTCAGCCCTGGCTACACATGGGGAGCTTTTAATACTCCCATTGCCCAGCCCGCACCTGAGACTTATTAAATCTGAATCTCAGGGGTAGAGCCCAGACATCTGTTTTTTAAGGTTCCTCTGGTGACTCCAGTGAGCAGCAAAACTGAGAACCACTGACTTTGGTTCTGCCCCAATAAGTATGGGGACCAGTGACTCTTCCTCATCTCTGGAACCTGGAGCTGGGTGTGTTTCTCCCATCAGGCAGCCCCTGTACAGCAGCCACAAGCCTCATTGAAGTGTCACTAGACCTCTCCCAATTGCATTTAACCTTTATTTCCTCCATTCTCAGCTTCTTGCAAATTGGCAGCAGCTTAGAATTTCACCACCAACCAATAGACTGATCCCAGCTGGCTTAATTAGCTTCAGTCATCTCTACCTGCTGAAATCCATTCTGTTTCTAAGCCATTTAACCTTATAGAGTAATAGGCATATTGTTCCGATACCTGAATGGCCACAGGCATTAGGCATGTGAGTTCTAATCACTCTAAAAGTCTAGCTCATTAGGCAGCCAACCCCTCGGTGTTACTGGTGACAGACATCTTGGGGCCTCACTGCAGGCTATGTTCATATGAAAGTCAGGAACCAAGATCATCGTGACCAAGAACAGATCATCCTTAGATTCATGACTTAAGTAGGGATCCCTAAGCCATGCTTGGAGCAATGACCTGAAAGAAGATGTTTTTAAGATAATGAAGCTCTGGGCAAAGAGGTTTTTCCTGGATTAATTGTAGCATATCTCTGCTGACAATTTTTGGATGTTCAGTATTGTTTTATCTTTTGACTGGCTGCCTGGTGCTTACGTGGTTGTTAACTTTAGCTGGGATCGAATGTTTCAGAATGTGAGTTTCCACCTCAGGGAGACTAACTATAAATTTGTGCATATTAAAATGTCCAGGGAAAAAAAACCAAACCCAAAACAAACAAACAGCTTGTTCTCCACCTGCGGCATAGATAGATACTGCGGCAGGGTTGGAACTGCTGCTTTTATGGAGCACTGCCGAGCCACATCTGATAACATTCTACCACATTCCGAGCACTACTGTGACCGGCACCTGTGTCTGCTAAGGCCCACAGCACTGAGTCCCTTCTTCCCCCTCCTACCCCATCTGAACTCTGATGCTAGTTCTTAGTCCTACTCTTAACATTCCAGGTGTTCTCCTAAGGTGAATGGGTGCTCACTTAAAGACATGAGGCTCCCCTCATGAAATTTTTCTCACTGTATTTAAAAAAGTCTTAGCCTCTTCTTCCCAAAGTATATGTGAACATCCAGGTTGTGGGAAAGTATCAGCACAGCACTGGGAACATCAAAGTTGTACAGTAAATGATAGTTTCCTTGCTGCCAATGGAAAAACTTTTGATCTTGGACCCAGAAGAACTAGGTTTGAGACAATGTTTTTAGCAAATTATTTAATCTCTAAATCTCCACATCCTCATCTATTAAATGGGGATGATAGTTTCTATCTCTCAGGGTTGTGAGAATCAAATGAGATAACACATGTTAAGAAAAAGTGCTTTCTGCAAAGGTATTATTATTTGTCCTTTTAGTTTCAGCTGAAATCCCACCTCCCTGACTTTTGAACCAAGAGGCTGCCTTAGATTCTCAAGCTTTCTTTTTCTGGAAGTTAAGATGTTGCTGTTTCTTTATTTCTTGCTAAAGCCACTGTCTCCTACCATTAAGCAGTGAGAAGAGTATCCGCCTAGGAAGAGCAGGGTTCTAGCCCTAGCTCTGCCACTGATTAGCTGGATTGCTCTAGGCAAGTAACTTACCTGCTTAAGTGTCTGTTTTCAGATCTGTGAAAGGGGAACAGTGACAACACCTGTGTTGCCCACCTCACTTGGTTGCAAGGATGGAATTAGATAGGAATCCCCTGTGTATTTCAGGACTTTTACGTGTCTGCTCACTGACTACAAAGCCTTCAATGGCTTATGTAGGCGTTGGCTTTGCGACATTGGACAAATGACGTATTATGTCTGAGCCTCAGTTTCCACATCTCTAAATTGTGTAAACAATACCTACTTTATTTTGTTGTTAGGAAGAGTATAATGAGCTGATATATGAAAGGTTCTTGGTATAGCACCAGGCACAAAAAGCATAGCAAGACTCACATATCAGATACCATTGTCAGAGCATTGACTCCAGATTGCCTTTTCCCTACCTGGCTTTTCCTCTCTGCCTCTTCTACTCCAAGGAAGGGGCCAATGGCAGAGGGAAGCCGTGTGCATGCAGATATTGGCGTTAATGCCATAGCCTGTGCTGGGATTGCTTTTGCTTCAGGATGGCTTCTCTTGGCCCCTGATGACGAGGTTATGTGTTGATGATGCTTTTGTTGGAGAGCACAAGAGTTAGTGCTAGAGAATGAAATCCAGCATCTTTCACCTGACCCTCATGACCCAAAGGCATGATGTGTGCGGTTTCAGCATCCTGCCCTCTTCCCATCTTCCTTTCCTGTGCCAGAATACATGCAATTCTTTAACTTTTTCTCCATAATCAGGTCAGGATTAAAATGCAAATGGGAGGGACCAGTATAAAAACTGCCACTAAAGGTCTAATCAGGGCAATTCCTGAGAAGGTGGGGAAAGAGGGGTACAGGGGTAGGTGTCCTGAGGGTTGGAGGTCAGGGAGAGAGGGAAACAGGGATTAGGTAAAGGAAGCAGAAAAGGGAGCGAGGACAAGAAAAATAGTTTCACTCATTTCGCAATTTTTCTGAAGGTTCTTCTTGCCCATCAACAGCTGTTGGACAATTCGTCCTTTAATCCGAGTATATGATGCTCAATCCATCCGCAGAGCTGAACAGTCTGTCTTTTTAAATGAAGCATGTTGTAAAATCAAAACAGTGCTTCTGCCCCAAATCTTGAGGGATTTGAGAGGCATGTTCACATTCCATGAATCCCAAAATACAGACTTTCTGTCCAAATAACAGGCTGCAAAGCCAAACAAAAGGAGGAGCAGTCTCTGGAATCTCAGATGGCAGGACAGAGCAAGCCAGCTGGAGCTAACTGAATTGAGGCCTTGAAACCTATGAACCGCGCTGGACACTTTTTTATTTTATCTTATTTATATTTTTATAGAGATGGGGTCTCACTATATTGTCCAGGCTGGTCTTGAACTCCTGGGCCCAGGTGATCCTCCCATCTCACTCTCCCAAGTACCTGGGACTACAGGTTCAAATACTACTATGCCCGGCTTAGATGCTTTTTAAAAAAATAAAAAACAGATTTGTTTCTTTATTAAATATGCAATATAGGTTATTTATAGAAACAGAAGACACAGATAAGCACTATAAACCAAAACAAAAACCGAAGAAACTTCCTGTAACCTCACTACCCTGCAACTGCTAACATTTGTGAGTAGGAGGAGACAGGACAGTCATTGGTGGTTAAGTGCCATGATTCCTGGGGCCACCTGCCCAGTGCAAAGCCTGACTTCCCCATTTACCTGCTGGTGGCCACAGGTGAATTACTTGGCCTCTGTGGGGCAGTTTCCTCATATGTAAATTAGGTATAATAATAATAATGCCTACTTCCATGGGCAGTTGTGTGAGTTTAAATAAGCCAAGATGAACATCACACACTGGGTCCTATTGTGGGAAGGGGGTGCGGAGGGATGGCATTAGGAGATATACCTAACGTAAATGACGAGTTAATGGGTGCAGCACACCAACATGGCACATGTATACATATGTAACAAACCTGCACATTGTGCACATGTACCCTAGAACTTAAAGTATAATAATGAAAAAAAAAAAGTACTTGTAAGAACTATTTCTGTGATACCTATAGTAGTAGTTATACATCTAGCCTTTCTCCTATATAAGTTATAGGAAGTATTATGTATAATACATTTCTATGAAAATAGAATTGTCCTGTACTGTTTTGTAACTTTTTAACTCTCATGATTGCCTTTTCATGGCCATCTTTTTAATTAGTATTAGCTAACATCGATCGCTTGCAGTTGGTGGAACAGGCTTAGTGCTAAAGATTTTATATAAATTATCACATTTAGTCCTCACAATTAACTCTGTAGGGTAAGCACTATTGTTGTCATTTTACAGATGAGGAGACTGAGGCTAAGCAATTTAAATTATCTATTTACAGAGCTAACAAGCAGAGAAGTTAGAACTCCAATCTAAACATTCTGGCTTTTAAATTTGCCTGTGTTAGAACTTGCCATGGACTTTATAAGAAAGTCCAGGATTTCTTTAGGACTTCCTGAAAAGAGGCAAGCTTCAGTGCATGTCATCTTTCCTTCCATCCTGCAGCAAAGAGGAGAATGCGACTGAGACAGCCTGGCAACTTATGCTGGCAGTGCTTAGAAAATGTTTGTGCCCACTCCTTTTTAATCCTTGACAGAATGCACGTTGGTACTCTAGACTGCTGGGTGTCTAGCTGACTGTTCTTGGGCTGTAATGGTATTTTCAGTTTTTACTGTGGAAATCACTCTCTGATATGAAGCGGGATCTAGGGTTCAGTACTACTCTTAATTTTTTCTGAATGTGTCTTATGCAGAAAAATAACCTTAAAGCAGTTTTTTATCTTGTTCTCCAGAGCCCTTGACAAAGCCATCTGAGCCACTGATCATAGCTTCCTTACCCTTCTCTTTCCATCCCTGGACATTCACCCCTGTCCCCAGATAATCCAGGGCCAGGTCCCAGGCACTGACAGTTAATTTAATCAGCAAGTCTTTGCCCAGACTCCACCCATGTGAAGCCCTGTTTTGGCCTTCACAGGGCATGCAAGAGGAGGACATTGGTTGCAAAGACACCAACACACACAAAAGCAGAGCTAACAATACAAAGCAGCTGGTGTGTGGCTCAGATGACTGGTGTGAGCCCAGATCAGTCCAGTGGGGGAGTGTGGCTGCGCTGTGGGTTGGGACCGTGGGGATATCCTGGCCAGAGGTATGATAGGCTGACAGTAACCTTACCGGGACTAACCCCTTCTTCTCCACTTAGGAGTAGCTCGGAGAGGAGGAAGGAGAAGTCCCGGGATGCCGCACGGTGCCGGCGGAGCAAGGAGACGGAGGTGTTCTACGAGCTGGCCCATGAGCTGCCTCTGCCCCACAGCGTGAGCTCCCATCTGGACAAGGCCTCCATCATGCGACTGGCGATCAGCTTCCTGCGAACACACAAGCTCCTCTCCTCAGGTAAGGCCAGCAGGCTCCCCTAGGCTGGGCAGATGCCAGCCTTATCAGCATGTTCCTATATGCAGGGGACCCTTCTGCTGCCAGAGCTGGAAAGTCTTCCCATTACAGAACTTGCACCCACAGAATCACCATCATGAGTGCTTTATTCCTTTGTGTTAAACATCTCTCTTCCAGCAGTGACCTTCACCGTGAATCCAGCCGTGAGAGGAGGGCAGGGACAGGACCAGGGAAGAACACGGGCACCCAGAGGCTGGGGAGAACATAGGCTGGGGAGAACATGGGCTGGGAGAACCAAGGACAGCTTTTGCTGACTTCTCAGTTTGTTGCCATCTGGCCCATAAGACCCATCTTCCACACTAGATTGAGTCTGTAGGATGCCTTTTCATCCTTAACTTCCAGTGCCTTCTCCAGAACAGCAAGAAGGCGTGCCCAGATGATCTTTTCCCTCTGAGAAGCCAGTTAGGCCACGCAAATCATTTAGTCTCTCTGAACATTGGTTTCCTCATCTATAAAATGGCGTTAAACATACTTCTTGCCCAGGGTGTCAGTGAGAATGGACTGAAATGATGTCTGTAAATCATCTGGCCTGGCTGAGCTCACTCACACTGGGGAGTCCTTGACAGCTGACAGCCGAGAGCATCACCCCTCCCCAGAAAACAACTGGTTTTCCCGTCCCTGGTACCTCTGCAACTCCAAAGTTCACACAGCATTTGCTTTTTCTCAGTTACATTCTTCAGGAAACCATTTCCTATGCGTCCTGACCAGAAACAGGTGTCCTGAGAAGTCTTCTGGTTTCAGATTCTATGTGACATTCTCGTCAGGGGTGTCAGTTCTGTAAGGATGCTAGGCAGCGTGTTGTGCTCCTCCCCGCCTGGTCTGGTGCCACAGGTGGGGACAGTGTCTGATGGGTGAGCGTGAGGGAGGCACTCAGGGAGGGAGGGTTCTTTGGTGGTTGTTTTTCAGTTTTCCGGCGTAAGCCTGGTGCCTTGGAGACGGTGGATTCCGCCATCCTGTTATGAAGTGGCTATTCTGGGAAAGAGGGAATCCAGTGTGAGGCTGGGAGGCCAGACCAGAATGTACTATTCTAGTCCCTGGAGTACAGGAAGGATATGGGGGGCAGACTTTCAGAAAATAGGACGACAGTTCAGTGGGCCTGGGGTTGGAGGGTTAGGCCTAAAGAGGCGAAATGTGCAGACAAGAGCAGGAGAGCCAAGGGGGGAAGATATGGGCTATAAATACTTTCAAAGAACAATGCAAGACAATGGCAGATACATGGTCCTAGATGCTGCAGAGAGAGAACAGTGGGCTGAGCGCTGGCAAGGGTTGGATTGCTGGATATAAGAAAGGCCGGGAGACTCCATCACAGGGCATTTGTGCACCCCTCCCTTTAAAAAGGCTTGTCTTCCTGGATAACCGAGGGCAAAGTCAGCTAATGTTGCAGTCATCTTTACATATAAAGAGTAGACAGTGGAGGATTTCATGACTGGATGAAGGCCCCTTCCCCACAATGAGACCCCTCTCCCCTGCTTTCCTGCTGTGGTACTTGAGATTCTGCTCTTAGGTATTAATTCCTTTGGATTAATCATTGCTTCCTTCATCACCACTCCAATTCCTCCACCAACACACAGCCCCAGAAGGGGTAATACAGGTTGAGTATCCCTTATCCGAAATGCTTGGGACCAGAAGTATTTTTGATTTTTTAATTTTTTCAGATTTTGGAATATTTGCATTGTATTTATCAGTTGAGCATCCCTAACCCGAAAATCTGAAATTTTAAATGCTGCAATGAGCATTTCCTTTGAATGTTGTGTTGGATTTTGGAGCATTTCAGATTTTCAGATTAGGGACAGTCAACCTGTATATTAATTGTAGAACACCTCTGACTAAATTTGGACTCGTTGAGTGTTTCTCCTTGTTACACAGATAAGTGAAGCACAGACAGGTTAAGATTGCTCAAAGTCACACATTTAGCACATGGTGAACCTGCACCTGGAATTCAGGTCCTTTTGAATTTTGGTCCATGGGAAAACAGACATGGGACGGCAAGAGCATTGTGTAAACCTGGTCAGGCTAAGATGTTAACAAAGATGTTGACAAGGGCTGGGGTATTGGGTGTGGGGGAAGGGAGAAGGTAGGGGAACGAAGGTCAACAGAGGCAGCTGGGGGCCAGTGCGATGGGGAGGAGGTCCTCACACATTCAGAGAATTATTCCTGTCCTTCCCCCTAGTGCAGGGCTTCGTTTTCCATGCTTGCCCTCCTGGGCCTGGCTGTCCATCTCAGTGGTTCAAAGGTTGGCCTGGAGAAGGCCAGGAGTTAGGCTGGGCTCTCTGAGCACATCTACCCGTGTGCGTGCTGGTGTGAGCCCTCGTGTGCTGATGAGAACCCTTGTGTGCTAAACACACCCATAGAGATAGGACCAGAGTGGCCACACTGGGACATCCCTTATCTATCCCATCTCAGGAGCCTGTTGAAAGCTGTGGACACAAACTTGCCTGCCCTCTGGCTGGGCTTGGCCCTATACCAGCTAGAGCCCTGTCAGCTCAGCTTAGCCTGTCAGCTCTGGTCCTCTCTGTCCCAAGGAAAGAAAGGAAGAAAAGGGATAAAAAGTTTCTACTTTTGGCCATGTGGTCCTGGTGTCCTTGAAGGAGAAGTTCTCACTGAACGAGCACAGCCCAGGGAGGAGGAGATGGTTTCTCAGCACCCGCTTTTCTCTGACTTCTCTCCTAGGCTCCTGCTACGCATTCTCTAGACTGATTGTTGAATTATTTTCAGAAATTGTGAGACAAGATCTTTTTCTTTCTAAATCGTATTTTGCTTTTCCAACACATGTAGCATCATGAAGAAGAGTACAGGATTTGTGGGCAGATAGACCTGCACTGGAATCTTAGTTTGGCTGCTTTCTTTCTCTGCAATGTTGTAAAAATTTCTCTTTGAGCTTTAGTTTCCTCATCTGCACAAAGGGAATAATGGTGCTTACCCTGCAATGTTATTTGAGGATTGAGATAATAGATATAAAAGGCCTTATCCTTTAGCCTGACACATATTAAGGTCTCAATAAGTTATAGCTTAGAAACAAAAATTATTATAAACAAAATTATTATAAACAAATTGATTTTTATTAAATATAGGCTTCTGGAGAAATGATGTAAAAGAAAACCCAATGTAAATTCTTGCAATTTCTATCAAAATGCAGAGTTGTCAAGCTTTTCCAAGGCAAAACAACCCGCACATTCATTATTTAAGCATTTCTAACAAAGGTGAGTACCAATTTTGGCTCACTTTATAGTAGGAAATAGCTGGTTGCATACCTCAAAGTTCAAAAGGCTAAAAAATACCAGGTTTTTCTTTAGAAAAGTTTCTCTTTACTTAGTAACATGCTTCCCTTTGATTTTCACAGTAGGCTGTTCTGTGTGGGAATGTTGGAGAGGAAACCTCAACGTTGAGAAATTCAGGCTGTGGGTCTGGGCTGCCGATTGAGATTCATATCACAGGAAGCAAACTGAAACAATAGCTGTATGATATTAGCTTCCACGCTGGGCTGAGGACAGAACACACTCTTACAGGAACATCGGTGGAAATGCCACTTGATTGTCTTAAATCCTCTTTCAAGATGAGCCCCACAAACCATGAGCGAATCAGGGTCAACTCTGCATTCTGAGGGCATTAAACCGCAGTGAATATACAAAATTTGCTTTTCATTGTAAAATTAAATTTTGGGCTTGCCCAAACTCATGCTGGTGAAGTCAAATTCATTTTCCATGGAGCTGGAGATCAGCATGAAGCAGGGTTTCTAAAGAGAAGTGTCAGTTGCATTATGGATTCATCATTTGCTTAGCAAAGACATCAGTTATAACAAGAGGTGGTTTTCCTGATCTGTAGACTACTAAGGGAAAGATACTAAAATGTGATTTTAAAGTTTTTAAGGCTTGATATGACCTTCCCATGCAGGAAAAGTGGGACAAAGAAAGAACTGCGCAGGCAGATACATGTTCTGGTACCCTCTCATACCCTACTTTCAGACTTCTGTTCCCAGGCTTTCACCCCTACCTCCACCCCTTTGTCCCACCTACTCCAAATCAAGGCCTTTTTCTGTCCTGTTTGGAAAGAGCTCAATAAGCTGATTCATGTGAGGATGTTAATGGATGAGAACAGCTAATATACAATCTCTTCTAGAGATACTTTGTTCAGATCATTCCTTTAACTTAAACTAAAAAGTCTGCTCAGTCAATAGATGTTTGCTGAACCCAGTCCTGTACTACATCTTATGAGGGTAATACAGAGAGGCAAGATAGGATAGTAAGATATATGCAAAGAACAAAGGCATGAATCTCTCCTAGTGGACTTTCAGGGAGCCCAGGAAGATCAGGAAGGACACAGTGCCTTCTGTCAAAGGCATCAGAGAAGCCCAGGCCTGCTAATGGTGGCATTTAAAGGTATGGCTAAGGATCCAGTAAGCGATCCCAGAATGATTTCCCTGTAGTTTGACTGGCACTGTTCTTGCAGTCTGCATATCCGGGAGGGAGGGGATTGGGGGTCCAGGTCGTGGGTCAGGTGGAGGGGAGGAATCGGTTTAGGCAGAGCCTTAGAAGGAAGACCCCTGTGGTGGTCACAAAGTAGTGACCGCCAAGCACATCTGAACCAGGAAGACCCCATCAGAATGGCTTTAAGAACAGTCAGAGCAGTCCTGGAACTTCTCGGAGTAGGAAACAAGAGGTAAAGTGACCTTGGTCGAATAAAATTACAGCCAGTGTTCTGACCAGCAGCACCGTGGAGCAGCCTGGTCTCTGAGACCACTCAGGAGGCTCTGCTCTGCCACTCTGCCTGCTCTCTCCCAATGCACAGCCCCTGCCGCCCAGGAAGTCCCACCCTACATGGGCGGTGCTGCTTGAAGGAAATGAGCGATGCTCCGGAAAAAGTGCTCCAAAACCTCAGCCCGCGCATATCCTGGCTGTGGGGAGTCATCAAAGCCTGTTTACTGGGGCTATTTTTAGCATTAAAGAATCTTGTTATGCTCCCCAGGATGGGCATGCGCCGTCTCAGCAGAGCACCTCTGGTTTTAATGACCCATCTCTCGTCTTTGGGGTCAAACCCTGCAGGGTCCTCGGAAGCAAGTAACTGAGATCTAGAGCCCAGGATGATTTACAGACCCAGCTGGTGGCTTATTGAGCACCTACTCTGGGCTCCTCACTTTGTTCTGACCAAGAGTTGATGCTGGATTGTTGCATCACCTTACAGCAGTTTATCTCTGTCTTCCCCACCAGTCTGTCGATTCCGAGGGGATTGCTCTTACACCTTTCAGTATCCGTGATTCTCCTTAGGACAGGACTGAGCACACAGTAAGTGACACTTGTGGACAGATTACCTTGTGCCTAGCATAAAGCAGACATGAACACAGTAGAAACTTCATAACGGTGTAGGGAATGAGTGCATTTTTCCATGTCCCTAACACTGAGTAGGATATTAATGGTACATCAGGGAAGACACAGTGTTCACAGGGGAAGGGGCAGAGGGGTCTTCAACCGATTTGTGACATGAGCCTCTAGGGTGACTAATCTCCCCAAAGCAATGCTTTGAGATGCCTCCAGGGTGAGGGTCTACCTCCTGGCTCCACAGTTTTCATTCTCAGCTGCAAGCTGGGAGTGACCTGGCCAGGTTCCTTCAGAAGCTCCCAGGAGAATAAGCAGGTGCTGTGAGGGCAAATAGTTCCACAGAGGGAAGAGACCCTGCCCCAGTCCTGCCGTTGCAGGGTTTCTGGGGCCAACCTGGTGGCTTCCTGCTCCTCCAGCCATTGTGACCTTTGTCCCAAGACATTCTGTTTCCCTTTGTGGCCCTAGATTGCCCCTCTCCCTCCCAGAGGCCAGCTGACCCGAAGCTGCTGTAGCCAATTTCACCACCTCCTGGAAACAAATGCACTGGGCATGGGTGGAAACCAGTTTGGCTGTGTTGGAACTGTTAAAAACAGGAAATTTTAAGCAGGACTATTTCCTCTGGGACTAGTTAACCCAAATAGGGTTGTCTTGGGATTACTCCAGATTTTGAAGTTGGCGTTACCACTGAGATCAAAGAAATTGAAGAGAAAATATCTTCTCAGTTGGCTAGAAACCACAGGGTTGGCCTCTGTGTATCTATAGAAGGTGGTCACCTATCTGGTGTGATTGAAGTGGCGCTGAAAACCTCTCCTCACTCATCTCCAAAATAAGTCACCACCTGCCAACACAGGCTAAATAAGGTCACTCATAGGACCTTTGAGTTGAGGCAGTGGCTCTCAGCATATGGTCCTGTGAGTAGCAGGGTCAGCATCACCTGTGAGCTTTCTAGAACAAACAGATTCTCAGTTCCCACTAAAGACCTACTGAACCAGGAACCCAGCAGGGGCCCATCCAGGGCCAGCTTCATGGGCATGCAGCACAGGCGGTCTTAGAGGGCGCCACACTGAGAAGGTTCTCAGGCTTGGTTTAATTTTTCCAATGAGAGGTCTCGCATTTTTATTTTGCACTGGGTCACGCAAATTATGTAGCAGTCCTGGTCCCAGAAATTTTTCTTTTAGCCTGGCCTATAGATGATTCTGATGCATACTCAAATTTGAAAGCCCTGAGTTAAGTCATTTTCTCCCCTAAAGCCCCCACTCAAAAGAAGATTTTAGCTGGGAAAGCTAACATTCACAGTGGCATCACCCACACCTGGGACACTGGTTCATCATCACTTCAGCGGGCTGGTCAGCTGGCAAAGAACAGGTGTGTCAGCAGAAACCCCAAGCAGGGATCAGATGTGCATATATGTATGGTATAAGGCCATTCCCATGACCTGTGGTTCTCCCTTCTCCAGGCTAGCCACCTGAAACAGGGTGTGGAGAGGAAAGAATTTCCCTTATTTTGGTTCACCATTTTAGCAAAACAGAGGGAAAGCCACCGGGGCATTACTCTGTACAGCCCAACTCTTGGCTCTGAAGGCTTGCCCATCCCTGGACAGGACCCACTGTGATGCTGTGCAGAAGGCATCTGTGACTCCGGCGTGTTCTCTCATCCTGTGTCCTGGAAGGTAGCTGGTCCCCTGTGCCTCCACTGAAGCCTCTTGGTAGGAAGATCTTGTAATTTGGATTTGTTCTTCTTGAGGAATAACGGCAGGTAACCCAAAGCTTAAATTTAGAGGCTCGAGAAAACAGATAAAAGAGAAATCCAGTGCCCTTGCAGAAAGGCCCTTGAACGACATTTCACAGCATTGGTGTGTCCCTGGTCAAGTGGCCCATACACTGAATTGCATTTTACATTCCTTAGAATAGTCTCCATTTGAAAGACTCCTTTTAGTTAAGTGAATATTAATATTTGCAAGTGACAAATTATTCTCTAATCCCCTCGTTCTGTAAATCAAATGAGGCATACTTTGATGTTTGCACCGGATAAATACAAATTTTCATAAGTAAATGTCTTTGGAATTAAATAATGAACTAGGAGAAGAGGGCTGAAATAAAGTCTGTGGTCTGTGTATAACAACCAGAGACCTGGGGCCTACGAGGTTTCTTTGGTCTGGGACAAGAGCCGAGTCTGTGTTTTTCAGATAGCAGAGGTATACTAGACAGGCCAGGATACTCAAAGTGTGGGTGGTTCAGGGTGGAAGTTTTCCCAGGCTGCACCCAGCAACCACCTGTACAGCCTGCTGAGAATGCAGTTGCCTGCTCACTCTGTTTTGCACCTCTGGGCTTCACTCTCTCCAAGCCATTCTGTATGCCATTGCCAGACTAATCTCCCCAAAGCAGTGCTTTGAGATGCACTCCTCTGATCACATTTGCTTGACACGGGAGGCCCCTCCAGGACACTGGGCCTGTCTCACCAGCCCAATCTCTGAGACTGGGAGATGGATTCTCCTCTTGAGCCAGATGGGCCTCTCTTCAGTCTAGGAGGGAGCTTGCTCCAGGTGTTTTCCAGTGCTCACATAATCCCATCTGGTTCAGAAGGCCCTTCTTTCATTCCACAGAGTGAAATCTGTTTTTTCTAAGTCTCTGCAAATCTTCTTTGGAACAGTTAGTTGTCTGTGATCACCCCAAAGCGACCCCCTCATCCTCTGACCCTTAGAGCTCGTCCCATCTACACTTTTCCTTGGGAGCCCAGCTATGACACCCTTGAACTTTTACTTAGCTTTGTATCTCTGAGCGCTATATATTCCTCACCTGGGATCTGAGCAATTTGAGGGTAGTGCATGTCTTGCAGCAGAAAGAAGAAAGAATTTACTGTTGTTATAGTTTTAGGCACTTTACATACTTATCTAATCCTTACAATTCAGAGGTGGAAATTGTTATTCCCATTTAGCTGATGAGGAAAGTGATATCCAGAGAGGTTGATACTTATCCAGAGTCATAGCCTAATAGGAGGGTGATCTAGGAATAGAACCTGTGTTTAACTCCAAAGCCTATGAATGGTTGAATGTGGCTTCTGGATTCAGCTGTCAAAGCTTGCTGACTTTGCAATCTTTATACCTTTGGACAAATGGCTTAACCTCTCTACACTTCATCTGTAAAATGAGATTAAGAATAGTATCTACCTCGTAGGTCATTGTGAAGATTACATAGCATGATGCTTAGTGCAGTACCTTTCATGTAGTGATTGCAGTATATATTAGCAGCTAAAATTTGTTCCTACTACTGTGACTACCGTTATATTCAGGCATACTTTGATTGATGTTTGCACTGGGTAAATACAAATTTTCATAAGTAAATGTCTTTGGAGATAAATAATGAACTAGGAGAAAAGGGCTGAAATGAAGTCTGTGGTCTGTGTATAACAACCAAAGACCTGGGGCCCAAGAGGTGTTTTTGGTCTGGGACAAGAGCCGAGTCTACAGGCTGTACAGGTGGTTGCCAGGGGCAGCCTGGGAAAACTTCCACCCCGAACCACTCACACAGCAGCTCCTACTGCTCCCGTTACTGGTGCCAGAAGCACTGTTGTCACAACAAGCACACTGTCCTCACAGCCCCTGTCAGGGTGTCCTCTGTGCAGTGGTGCTCATCCAGTGCCTGCTGCTGGGCTGGGGCAGACATTCAGATGGTCGGCAGTGTGCATTTCCAGAAAAGTCCACCCGATGCCTTTGCGCCATCCCTGGCAAATGCCTATCTGTGCCAGTCACATCTGTTTTCACTCCACATTCATGTAAGCTGTCCCACCCCCCTCTCTTTCCAGTTTGCTCCGAAAATGAGTCTGAAGCTGAAGCTGACCAGCAGATGGACAACTTGTACCTGAAAGCCTTGGAGGGTTTCATTGCTGTGGTGACCCAAGATGGCGACATGATCTTTCTGTCAGAAAACATCAGCAAGTTCATGGGACTTACACAGGTGACACCCTCCTCTATCTCTTTCAAAAGAAGAAATGTTTCCATTTGGGGGTAGAAATGAGTAGAAGGTGCTAGCCACAATCCCACTTGACCTCTCCCTGTAAATGACCACTGTGACCCTCACTGACCTCAGGCCACATGCCTCAGGCCACACTCCAACCCCCAAGCATTGGATTTGGCTTTGCTCATGTCCATCCTGGTAGACAGCTCTCTACTGACTCATTAACAGACCAAGTCTCTGTCAGCAGTAATCCCCCATTACATCTTTCTGTCTGTGGACCTGACACTGGACTGGGATTATGAGAAAACCCAATTCAATCTCCTCCCTGCCTCCAAATCTGGAAGGTGGCTCAGCTTCCTCTTGGAGTCTTTTACTTCACTGTTAGGAATAATGATGCCTAACCTTGTTTTTGAAACAGGTGGAGCTAACAGGACATAGTATCTTTGACTTCACTCATCCCTGCGACCACGAGGAGATCCGTGAGAACCTGAGTCTCAAAAATGGTATCCTTAATTGTGTTTATTTCCTTCTTGCCCCCACTGGGTGGGAATCTGCCTCCCATTTGTCTACAAGTATAAGGGAGACAGCTCATGGCCTTGCGATGCAGGAAAAATGGATGTCCTTAAAAAAATTAGCTAGGCTGGCCCTCCATTTAAGTGTGTAGCCTGTGAGATGAGATTGGGGCATTGAGAGGACCCGGTACTCAGAAATATCTCCTGCTGGCCCCGCATGGTGCCTGGTGTCCCATTACTAGGGGACTCCTTTGGGTTAGGACACTGTCTCTAGGAGGTTTCATCACCCAAGAGTCAAGCATCTCTGCCAAATGACACCACCCAAACCAGTGAGAAACCAGTCTGTGCCAAAGTGCTCATAGGAACTACTGTAGTTATCTATTGCTGTGGAACAAACCACCTAAAACATAGGGCTTTGATGATTATCTCCCAGCGTTCTGTGGGTTCAGTGGGGTGGGTCTTGTATTCCATGTGATGTCAGCTGGGCTGTAGTCATCTGGGGGCCAGACTAGGCTGGGGTGATCAGGATAGCTCACACACGTCTGGGACCTTGTGGCAGGTGGCTGGAACCCTGGATTCAGCTGGCATGCTGGGACAATGGGACTGTTCTCTCACTCCATGGAGTCTCAGAGACGCTCCCTCTCCATACAGTGTCTCTAGGGTAGCCAGACATGTGGCAGCTCAGGGCTCCCAGAAGCACTAAAGTGGAAGTTGCCAGGCCTTCCCAAAGCTTTGTCCTCAAATTGGCAGAGCATCACTTCTGCCCCATCTTGTTGGTTAGAGCATGTTACAGGACAGCCCTGGCTCATTGTGGGAGGAAACTACACAAAGCCGTGAGTGTCAAAAGGCATGGCTTGTTGGAGCTACTTTTGGAGATGAGCTACCACAGGAAATGGTACCCTGATGAGACATAGGTCAAGTAGGTTTTGATAGAGAAGAGATTTAAAAAGATCTAGCGTACAGGACCTTACCCATGGGGATACCCAGCAGGTGCCAGTGGATGAGAGGACCCACACAGGCAGAAAGCACGTTGCAATGGCAGTGGAGCTTCCTCTCTTGTAACTGTGGCCATTCAACAAAGGCATGAATAGGGACATTGTTAAGAGGACTGAAGCTTTGGGCAGAAGTGGGGCTTAATGACTGTCAAGGTCGCTTCCAAACCTGAGAGATTCTGTCACTGGTCTGGGCAGATTCTGTGCATGTCTAGATGTCCTCTTTAATAATATCACCTGTCACTGCCATGGGGCTTATGCTTGTCCAACCTGAATAACAGAGGCAGTGAGGCTAAGCCTACAAGGTTTGGCTCTTATTACCACACATGCTGCAAAAGCAGATACTTCATTGGCTCACCTCCACCCTGTTACAGACTGAGCCTGCAAAGTACAGAATTACAACCACCTCCTCTTCTACCACTGCCACAGCTCCCTCACCCAGCTCCTCTGCTCTCTCATCTGCAGGCCTTAGGCCACCTGGGACCTAGAGCACACTGGCAGAGAGCACCCCATGGGCTGCTCAATGTCTTGTCTGGTTCTATGGGGAAAGGGCTACCAGACTTTCTAAATTTCTCTAAAAAGAGATTCATGTTCTGAATGGGTAGGTGCTTAAAGCTTGAGAAAGCCTGAGAAAACCAAAGATTGATTTCTTCTCTACTCCAGAAACCCTTGGGCCTTTGGGTTCTTAGTCTCAGTTCAACCACTGACCATAGTCTGAGTTTGAGTCTGTGACCAGAAGCAAGTACCCTATTTCTCTATTCCTCACAGTCTGTCTTTTCAAATTGCTGGTATTGAATTAGGCAAAGGCGACGACCTTTCAGTTCTCAAGTGCCATGATTCACAGCCAAGTGACCTCTAATTATCTGAGTAGAACTTTAGATCTCTTGACCTGCATATTGAGGACTTGAGATCAAACTCATGAATCAGCAAGTCTTCACTGAAGGTGCTAGCCTGTGGATGGACTCATGATCTAGACCTAAAGGGTTAGTGTGAGTTCCTAGAGGAAAAGAAAGCCATGAGGCAGATTGCAGAAGGCTTTGAAGGCCAGGTGGAGGGCCTTGAACTTTATTCCATAGACAATGGGGGAACTATTGAAGGTTTTTGTGCAGGGGTGGAGTAATCTGTGTGGAGCAGTGTTTAGAAAGAATGATCAAGGCCGGGCACAGTGGCTCACGCCTGTAATCCCAGGACTTTGGGAGGCCAAGGTGTGTGGATCACGAGATCAAGAGATTGGGACCATCCTGGCCAACATGGTGAAACCCTCTACCGAAAACAGAAAAATTAGCTGGGTGTGGTGGTGCATGCCTGTAATCCCAGCTACTTGGGAGGCGGAGGCAGGAGAATCACTTGAACCCAGGAGGCAGAGGTTGCAGTGAGCCAAGATCATGCCACTGAACTCCAGCCTGGCGGCAGAGCGAGACTCCGTCTCAAAAAAAAGAAAGATCCAGTGTCAGCATGGAGAGAATCCAGAGGTTAGCAAGTTAAAAGGCCTCAGTAATAGCCAAGGAACAGCCACAAATGAATCCCTCCAGCCCCCTCATACCCAACAACTGGTCTGATCCTGGTGGTGGGGCCAGATCCCAAGATACAGGTATATCTCATTGTATGCTAATCCCACCTCTGAAAATTAAAATGGCAAGAATCATAATTTGGTGTGGGAGAAATGGTTTTATAATCGTGATGAAGGAATGTTCTGTCCTTTTTTAAAAAAAGTTCACTATTCAGTCTCTTACTGAGTGGGGTCCCCTAAGGATGTTGAAGTTTTGTTCAAGGGTGCCACAATTCCTTTGACATATAACTCTTCAGGAATATGTCAGTCAAGTCAAGGTCCTCTGGAAGTTTAAGTGCAGGGGCTGGTGACTTCCTGGAGGAAGGAGTGTGACTATTTGAAAGAAGGCTCTAGATTGTTCTATGATGCTGGGTAGGGGCAGGATTATATCTTTGAAAGTAGGAACCAGAGATGGTGGTGTAGGCAGGATTTAGACACACACAAGTGGGATTCAGCTGGCACTCTATTCATTACTTTGTTTTACAAAAAGTGGAAAATGGTTCTGAATGGGTAGGCTGTTTGGCAACTATAAGGAAGGAAGCTATATTGCTGGTCTTGGTGATTTATATAATTCTTGCTGAGAGAGGATATGATCCAGGTTGAGTTAATCCGTAAAGTGGACTTGCTCACCAAATCCACTGTAAGGAGATTCACACCAGAGGTCTCTCTAGAGCCTTGATACATATGTCACTTCAGGGAGAAAGCTAATGGCATGGTATCCTGAACACAGCTATTGCATTTTGCAAATGGAGTACAGGAGGGGTTAAATTCCTCCTGAGAGACAGGTTATATAAAGGAAAGACGGGAGTGTCTGAGAGACATTTCTAACCTGTGAGGCTTACACTCTTGGAGTAACTGTGGTCTCACCCAGATTGTCTCTTGGAATTTCTGCAAGAACCTGGTCCTTGCCCCAGAAAAGGGTTGCTGAGTTAGTGGCTGGTAGGCACTCATTGTCTCGTTGCCCTGAAGGCACCACTGACCATGTTCCAGAAGCAACGGGAAATCAAATGATGGAGCAGCTCCTACCTTGTGGGAGTTAATGCTCCAGTGGAGGAGATAAGCTGGAGAGTGGGAACCATTAGTCCACAGGCCATGATGGAGCTCAGTGTTGATGGCAGACTACAGGTCCTAAGAGAGCAGATATTTGGAAAATACAAACAATAGGCTGCCAAGAAAAACTGCAGCTGGGCATCTCTCATGGATATCCATACAAAACTAACTTCAGCTGATTCTTCCCATCCTTCCACATTCAGGCTCTGGTTTTGGGAAAAAAAGCAAAGACATGTCCACAGAGCGAGACTTCTTCATGAGGATGAAGTGCACGGTCACCAACAGAGGCCGTACTGTCAACCTCAAGTCAGCCACCTGGAAGGTAGGGCAACATGAGGCCTGGGTTGGAGTCCCAGGTGTAGGGCGATAGCAGTGTGGGGGATGCCTAAGGCCCTACCCCCACCCCCAGAACTCAGCCCCATGTCTGACCCTTCCATGCCTATCTCAGGTCTTGCACTGCACGGGCCAAGTGAAAGTCTACAACAACTGCCCTCCTCACAATAGTCTGTGTGGCTACAAGGAGCCCCTGCTGTCCTGCCTCATCATCATGTGTGAACCAATCCAGCACCCATCCCACATGGACATCCCCCTGGACAGCAAGACCTTCCTAAGCCGCCACAGCATGGACATGAAGTTCACCTACTGTGATGACAGGTAGGGGGCCATAAGTGTGTATGCTGTGGGCAGAGATGGGTCTTACCTGTGTGTGGGGGGAGTTGTGCCTGCATTAAACGTATGGAACTGGACATAGACGTGGTATTGCCGGGTGCCATGTTCATGGACCTGTGCCACTGTTTCATTGCATCATTACCCCTCAGAGGTTCCCGGTACTGTATTTGGTGGTCTCCCATGGACAGAGTTACAGGGTCCATCTGCAGAGCTTTCCTGGTGTGCAACTCTTCTCATCATTGTGGTGTGAAGATATTTCTCCATACATGTATCAGGCTCCTGAGGAAATTCTCAAGGTGGTTTTCTGATGCAGGAGAAAGAGAAGAGTCTAAAAACTTCCATCTGTACTCCTGCTTCAGAGGCCAGTAAGGAGCATCAGCTTCTGCCCTGGAGACTGACCCTCTTCCATTACTGACTGAGCCTTTCCCTCTGCCTTATTCCTTCCTGCATGCAACTCCATTCCAGCTGTTGTTCAGCCATTTTGAAGGCTAAGATGAAGGTAGCTAAGCTAGACGCTAAACCCCCAGTGCCAGGCCCAGTGTCTCTTAGGAGTCACAGTAGTGATTAAGAGCATGGGCTTCAGGACTAGATGGCCTAGGTTCAAATTTAGTAATAAATGTTCAGTGTTAGCTCTTATTATCACCTTTATTAGAGTTGTTGAAAGATTGCCTAAGACTGCTTATGCAAGTCATGCCCTCTCGGGTTCTTACCTCATTTAGAAGATTGAAGCAGGTGGGGAAGAGGCTGGAGTTGTCATAGGTGGGAGTATTTAAACACCCTACAGCTCCTAACTCCCCCACCAGCCCTGCCTCTGGGACTGTGGCGCCTGATGATGGGAGGTAGGAGGAGGAAGATGGGGAGAACCAATGCCCGGAGCAATGCCCGGCCCCAGGGAGGGCAGGAAATGCAAAAGACTGGGCCCAGGGTAGGCCTGGCTTGAGTAAGTGCCACTGCGGCTTGCTGAGCAGCACACCCCGGATGTGCTCTTCCTGGCAGAGATCTCCCCGCCTGACCTCAGCTTTCTGCAGCATCTAGAGCCGCCATGTGTCCCAGGGTGATAGTTCCCGTCGCAGCTCTTTGCCACTCTTTTCTCATCTTCTAGGGTTTTTCCTCAGGAGACCCTGAGATCTCAGTTTCCCCTTCTCCAAAACAGAGATAACACTTTCTCAACCTGTTTCATGGGGTCGTTGTAAAATGAGATAATGACTGTGCAAGCACTTTGAGAAGTCCAGACACCACAACACGTGTGAGGCTTCTTGTTATTGCTTATATCTTACTTCCTGTCCTTGGCCACCTCCAAAGCAAAATCTTCCACTAAACTCAAGGAGCTGAAATCACTTCTGAAGGCAGTTAGTGGCTGGGGGGCAGGAAGAGGAAGAATCTGACCCCCAGATCAGCAAGAATCTGCCTTGTCTTATTCAGCCAGCAGGAAACCACGGAACCCCAGGAAAAAAGCTCCTGCTCAGCCTCCCCCAGGCCTATCCACTTTTCTCTTATCAGCTGGACATCCCAAGGGCAGCTGGTTTCTTCATGGGAGGGACCCTCCTCTCCAGGATGGGGTTTCTCTCCTCTGATTCCAGACTGGCCTGGTGTTGGTTGGTCGCCCCTTCTTAGAGTTGGCCACCACTTGTGGCACAATTTCAGAACTTTTGTAAAAGTATCCTTGAGTCATTCCTGTCCGTCAGTTCTGACCACAGTAGGGCCAAGACTCACAGCTTTTGCAGCTAGTCGGAAGTTATATAAGTAGAAAGAAATGCTCTAACCTCATAGGGAGAAAATGACATGTATGAAGCCTTTCGTCCTGGAACTTCGACACAGTCACCATTTATTGTAATTGTTAGTGATGGTGGTGGTGGTGGTGTGGTGGTGGTGGTGGTGGTGATAATGATGGTGGTTCAAGAAGAAGATCGCCCTTTTAGTGACAGGCACTGTAGGAATCCATGTTATAGGTACGGTTATTTATCAGATGCAGTCTTTGTATTCAAGTGAACGTTCTGGGCAGAAGACACAGCTTCATGCACCCCTCTCAGTAGTCTTGTGAGATAACATGGACAATCCCAGTGCATAGCTCCTGTGTCACTGGCTGTGAGGTGAAGTGGCTCAAGCCGACCTAGCCATATAGCCTGGGAGCATATATAGTGCTGTGGATGATGAAAGTCAGATACGTGCTTCACCCTGGTGAGTGAAGCACATCCGTAATGTGACTCCATAAGCACTGGGAAAACCCTACTGTCCTAGAAAATAACTTGGCATCCCTAGATAATAGAAGAGATTTTTTTTCAGTTTAAGATTTTGATCCTTGTTACAGTGAGAAGAAATCCTCTGGAAAGGGTAATTCAGCATTATCCTTTATTCATTATCTTGGTTTAAATGAGTTTCAGGTAATTTTCTTAAGGTACTAACCTTTGGACAAAAGAAGAGGGAGAGAAACACAAGGAATTGGATGTCTAAATGTGGCCGGAGAGGAAATGTACATAGAAAGGGGAAAGACGCTCTGCTGACTTCTTAGTTTGGCTCAGGGCTGGTAGGCAGGGTAGCTTCTGGCTTAAAGGAAGTATGAAGCCTCGTGATTTAGGACTTTGTGACTCATAATGTAGAGGGTGATATTGCTTATAAGTTCTGTGGGACACACTGCATTTTCAGCAAAATCTTGCCTTTCAAGAAATCTAATTACATGGCCCCAAGTCTGAATTCAGTGGTGCTGGAGAGCTGCATGTAGAAGCATTTAAAGACATAGAATGCTGTGTCACACAGAAGTTGTGTTTAACCGATTAGCAGATTAGTTAACAAGGGCACAGACGTGGCTTAGACAGTTGATGAAGTGACTATTTTAAGTCCTTAATCCCTAAGTGTTATATCTTAATTGCTTTGATGAGGCCTGGGATTTTTTGGTTTTGGTAGCTCGTTTTGTTTTCACTCTTTGTGTTGGGATGGGGAGAAGCATATGCACATGGACACATATACACACTCTCCACCTCAATTCCCCTTCAGAGACAAATGCTGCAAAAACCAATGCCTGTCCATGACACCTAATGGGGTGAGGGGTTCTCCATTTTAATCAGGAAATTCACTAGGTTTAATGACATCTGCACAAGGGGCTGTGATTCCCACAAAGGGGATTGTTTTCCTACCAGAAAAGTTAGAATCTGAAGAAAATGTATGGCAGTTAGAATCCACAAAATCAATTTTGAAACAGTTTGGTACTTGTCTTAGATATACTGAGACCACAGACACAATCAAGCAAAAAAAGAAAAAGGGTCATGGAGAAAAAGATGAAAGCAGACAGGAAAGAAGGGAGAGAAGTGGAAGAGAAAAAGACAACTCTAATTTTACACTGAACTCTCAGGTCAAATCAGTTGAATCTGAAACAACCTATTCTGAAACATCTGAAATTGAATAAAGGAATACAGATGGTTCAGAATGCATTTGTCCTCCTGTTAATGAGGGATCAGAGTACCATATTAAGTCCTGCATTAATTATTTTAAAAATAGTAAACACTTTAAAAAGTAAATTTCATAACAATTAATATGTCAATCACATT
The DNA here is from genome assembly GCF_009764315.1 of Trachypithecus francoisi. Taxonomy (NCBI): domain Eukaryota; kingdom Metazoa; phylum Chordata; class Mammalia; order Primates; family Cercopithecidae; genus Trachypithecus; species Trachypithecus francoisi. Next base: position 61,385,176 of record NW_022681462.1, on the reverse strand, counting down.
TATGTACCTATGGTCAACTGCTCTAACAAGGGAGTAAGTTGAGTAGCAGGGTAAAAGAAAAATGTCCTGATTATTGATGGAATTAATGATCTTTTCTTCATTTATGACTCAAATATAGGCATTATACTCTGTTTCCCAAAATACTGAGCAACCAGTTACGAGCTGTCATTTACTGAGCATCTGCCATGTAACTGTATGCTAGAGACCATTACATCAAAGTAAAAGAGATGATTCCTGATCTCCAGGAGTTGAGAGTTTGAGACATAAGCCATTTAATGAAACCACAGTGAATGGTACAAAATACAACGTTCCATTTACCCAAAAGGGAGACAAAAGTTGTTCCCAAGTAGTTTAACTTTAAAATAGGGTGGTTCTTAAATTCATGTGGAGGTGCCGTCTAGTGGTGAAAGAGAGAACTGTGAAGGAAACCAAGCCATCAGGGAGATAGAAGCAAAGCCTTTCTAATTATCATATAATCCTACTACGATTCTGTCAGTTGTAGGAATCTTCCTGTATCTTAGAAATAAATTATAAAACCAAATTATGTGGATAGGAGCAGTATCACGAGGGGAAAAGTTTTCAAAATTACAGTAAAAATTTCAAATCAACAAAGAAGGTCATATAATTTTTACAGATAAAGAATTTGAGGGCAACCCTGTTTTGTCATTGGATTCATGCAACACAGGACATACTAATATCAGGAGTTACAGTTTAATAAATCAAGATGCCTACATTCCAAGTTCTGTGGATAAATTTATGAATTGTTTTTGTACAATGAAGTTGAGAATAAGTAAAAATGGTAAAAGTGAGGGAAAGGTTGAGGATCCTAAAGATAATATCAGTAAGGATAACTATAAATAAAGAGCCGTAAGTTGTAAAAACACACACGCAACCTTCCTATGTATATACTTACCCCCACAGGTACCCTGTAACACTCCACAGATAGATAGGATAGAAATGGATTTCCCATTAATTACAGAGCTGGTTTTATAGATTTCATATAACCATGTAGTATTTGAGGAAAACACAAGGCTTAAGTACTGTTTAAAGCAAACAAAATCTAGATGAAAATACATTAAAACCAACCAAAGGCGCTGAAATCTGAGTTAGTGAACAGTGTAGGTATTAGTAAGGAAATGCAGTGTCAAAGCTTATAAGCACATATAGAAACCAAAATGAGATAAATCACGGGGTGCTGAGGAGAGGCGATGGGCAGAGTGTGGAAGGAAAGCAAGCCGACTTGAAGTATTTATTAGCAGATACATTCTTTGGAAAACAAATAGGTGGTTACGAAGTACTTAAAACTTTTATCCTCTTAAACAGTTTAAATACTCTCTCACCATCTTGCTTACATGATTAATTTACCTAGCAAATCCTTTACTCGTGTAGGGAACGGGGTAAAAACTGCAGCCAGATCTTGCGTGACTCCAGGCAGTGGCATCTGAAGTCAAGGACTGTGGCGCTGCACCACACGTGGATGGGTGCTGGCGATTACACGCGGGGAAGAAGAGCGAGCCTTCTCAGGCCTTTGGGTGGATTTCTCTCTGCCACTTGAGGTGGCAGCACTCACACTGAAGCCAAGAGAGAAATTTTTTTGCAAGCACTCTGCTAGAGGTGGTGTATTTTGAATAGAGCTTCTAAACAGTTTTAAGAGTAAAGGGCAATGAATCATTCATTTTACATTTTGAAGGCACATCTCACTCTGAAGTCTGGAGCTCAGAGAGCTGGCCCACATAGGCACTTGGGGTAACACCAACTTCAGAGTTTAACAACCCCCTTTAAAACCGTATTTCCTATTTCCTTTCATCCTTCCTCTGCCTCCTTGTGGCTGCCTATCTATCTGCATCTCTCTCCTCACTGCATCCTTGGTGTGCTGTTTTTTGACTTTATTATTAAAAAGTATCCTCTGTTCTTATGTTTGAAATCTGGTGAATTAAGTCCTTGTACATTTCTCTCTTCTCTTAGAATGGCCCCACTGAGTTGACTTTTACATTTATGGGTGACCTCCAACTGATTTTCTTTTTCCCAGTGAGTCAGGGGTCCTTAATTAGAAAGAAAGAAAGAAAGAAAAAAAAAAAACCAGTTCCCTGGCTCCTGATGGAGAGAGCAGATGAACCCGTGTTATCACAGCCCAGCTCGGAAGGCTTGTCTGGAGCCTGGGGGAAATGAGCGGGGAAGGCCCTTGTGTGCCGTAGGAGCGACCTTATAAACAAGCTCGGTTCATTAACCTCCCCACTGGCGTCTACGTGCCTGCACATGGGGGCAAATGACCATGAGCTTTAAGTTGGGGTTTCCTGGCTTTGTGAAGTTTGACAACTCAAATGTTCTTCAATTGTGTTTGGGATGTGGTGTATTTCCCAGTTTTTATAGTAGTCTGTTTAAAGGAATGAAGAAAGACATTAAATATTTATTTTAGTTGACAAGATAAATGAAAGCTGCTACTGGGAAGATATCTGGCAGTTCTGAAATCTAGGTTTGTTTGTCCACTTCCAAAACATGCCCATTGTGTGCCTTTGAATGGATGATACATTAATTAGATAAACATTTTATTATGAGGCTGATTGTAATAAACATCTACTTTGAACATTTTAATTTAAAGATTCTAATCTCGAAAGGAAATTTAATTCCTTCAGAGAGTAGAAAGACATCTTTCCTAGCATGCCAGTAGACTCATTTTGGAGGGTCTCTAGAAAATTCTATACCTGCCCAGGAACAGAAGCAGTTTATCTGGCAAGTCAGTGAGCCTGTAGATGGCCAGCCCATTGTCAGCAGGGCTCACTCATGCAGTTCTAGTTCCCAGGCTAAGCTTGAAAGTCATCTGACCCAGCAGCGAAGCTAGTTGATCGTAGGACCAGCACTGTTCTGTCTCCTTGTTCCCCCAGTCTCCACCTTTGCCAAGGTGTACTTGGGTGCCAGCCCCAGGGTCAGGTTGCCAGATAATGTATCCATTGCTAGTGAGTTCAGAGACCTCTCTGCTCAGGGTCAAGCGAAGGGACAGATCCTTCTGCTCTGAGACTAGCTGGCTGGCACAAATGAGCTGCTAGGATCTCACTGGAGAAATCTCCATTGGGCTGAATCAGCTGAGACCTAAGCCTCTCAGCCCTGTTGAGCTGCTCCTTGTTTGACAAAGGCTTTAACCTCCAAAGTCTCACCCAAGCAGAGAACTTGTCTCTTCTCTGCCCACTTCAAAACCAGATGCCTTATAGAATGAAGAAAGGATGGATAGAATATCATGACAGGTTCTGTGTGTGTGTGTATATGTGTGTGTGTGTGTGTGTGTGCATGTGCGCATGTGTGTGTGTGCATTGAGACAGTTAATCACATTATTCTAGAAAGAAAAGTAGATCCTTAGTGCCCAGGTTCCTTAGCAGTATTGGGATAGACAGGTGTCTGTCTGTACCGTAGGTTCAAAGAGAAAATCAATCTACTGGTCAGCTGTTGAGGTTTTTACTAAGCACCCATTATAGAGGAAGCAAAACGAGAAAGTGGTCCCTGAGTTCAGGGGTTGACAGCCTAGGATGTGAGGAGACAAATGCATAATTTTCTGTAATACTGTGCATACTCCTTAGGACTTCATGAGAGATGTCATGCTGGAGGAATTGGAGGGGGCTCTGTGGAGAAGATGAGGCTTTGAGCTGGTCCTGGAGGTGTCAGGGCTTGGAGAAGAGAAGGCATAAAGCTTCTGCAGCAAGAATGAGTTTTCCAGGCATGAGGAACTGAGGGGAGAGGGGTCTTCCATGACAGAGGGTGCATAACATTTTACAGATGAGTTGAAAATGGAATTGCTCAAAAGGTGGAGAGTAGGTTCTGGGGAGAACTGAAAGTTAGGCAGCATTTACTCTTGGTCTGGTTGGCAAAAGTGAAAGTTGTAGATACTTAAATAGGGGTGTGGCAGGGTGCAAATAGTATTTTAGGGCAATTTGGTCTGACAGACATATGAAAGCTGACCTGTTTGGGGGGTGGGTTGAGAGCAGAGACAGGAAATAAGGAGCCACTGCTTCCGCTTTCTGCTTCTGCTTTCCTCTCCATGTTATTGATCCCCTACAAGGATAAATTACAGGACTGTATCCAGGAGTCACGCCTTCTAAAGTAGAGTTGTAACAATGAGACTGTGGCATCACTTCTAACTTGTGATAGGCCAAGTAAACAAGACAGCGAAGCCATTATTTAAAGTCTGTGAGAGAACCTAGATTTTGAGAGAGAACATGGAGGTATTATACAGCCTAATATAGTAGGACATGATATTGGGTAAAGCAGCCAACCTGGTGGTTCTCAGGCAGGGCTTTTTTTATTTTAGTGATTCCAGCACAGAACAAAGGGTCCTAAGAGTGTTAAGTGATCCTTCATGGTTCTCCACATGTACCCTTTCCTCTGCCCACTTCCCATCAAAACCAGATACCTTACAGAATGAAGAAAGGGACACTGAAATGACAGCCAAGTGCTGTCATCTCAGAGCTGCCTATTCGAGTATGATAAGGGACATTTCTGTGACTATGATTTAATATTTCTTCCTCTCAGCACCTCCTTGCCGCCCTCCTTTCCTTGAAATGTGAGGGACAAGTAGAAAAAGTCGTGGAAGGCAAACCTCATGTCTGAAGGCACCTGAGGTCACAGGCAGGCCCTGCAGAAAAGTGAAGGTTTAAGCACAGACTGCCTCTGCCTGCCTGGACTCCCTCTCACATGCTGGTTGACACAGAGACAAAGGTGGCTCTACCTGGGGCCACATAATTTTCATGTTTCATTTATACTGCCTTCTACTAGAATGAGCTTGACACAGCAACTAGAGGCCCCAGTTTTCATTCTTGCTCTGTCCCTGGACACCTGTGTAGGCATCAAGCAATTGTCTGCCCTTCCTGGATGTCTACTCCCTCATCTGCAAAAACCTGGGGGTGAGCCCCTTCCAGTGGTACTTGGAGAACAGACGTGTGTGTACCGGGGTGGTGGGGAGAGGGAGTCCTCAGAACTGGTGCTTTTCTCTCCTCCCAAACATGGCTTCAGGAAGGGCAGGAACAACAGAGGTTTGGTTAAACTTGCAATTGTAGATTGAGCACAGTGTTCTTTTGCTTGGATACATGGTACAACAAGAAAGTCTGGATTGTGTTCGTCTGCATGTGTGTGTTTGATTTGCCTTCTGGGGTTAGGTGCTGCCTACATGCTGTGCTAAGTTAATATGGTCTTTTTTCCTTACATCCTGCCTTTTTGAAAACTCAGAATCACAGAACTGATTGGTTACCACCCTGAGGAGCTGCTTGGCCGCTCAGCCTATGAATTCTACCATGCGCTAGACTCCGAGAACATGACCAAGAGTCACCAGAACTGTGAGTTCCAGGAGTGCCCCTTGTGGCTTCCTTGTGTCTGTGGTATCTGGCCTTGAGTGGGGGGTGATTGGTGAGACAGAAGACCAGGTCACTTCCTCCACAGAGCTGCTGTCTTGTGTGGCAGACAAGACTCATGCCCTCAAGATGGTTAGAAAACCAAGGCTGGCCACCAGCCTATAGACTCCTTGGTGCATATCAGAAAAAGGACACTTCCTCCAGGGAGACACATCCGTGCCAAGGTACACAGCTGAGACACTAGAGGGTGGGTTGAGTCTCAGTCTCCCATACCTCTGTGGTATGGGAGTGCCTATGTGCAGTCAGTGGTTTGTACACCCTGTAGCACAGCACTGTAGAGAGTAACATGTAATTCAACATATCATTAACTTGGGTGCATGCTGTAGATTCGAGTACCTACGCTCACAGAAGAGGAGGGCAGGGGGAGTTGAGGAAAGGACACTCGAGTTGGACCTTGAAGGATCGGGGAGGCTCAGGCTGAACAGAAGGGAAAATATTATGGGTCCAGCTTACCACATGTGTTGAGGTAGGCCACAGTTCTCAGAGAGCTTGCTTGCTGGATCAAGGGAGCTTTAGAAAAGGCTGTCCAGGCAACCCAGGGATGGCGTATGGAAACTCTGCTTTGCAGTTTGAAGGAAGCCTGAGTTGTGCAAGGACTCTAGAAGAGGGCTGCCCGATAGAACTTTCTGCAGTGGAAGTGTTCTTGAAATGTGGCCAGAGAAACCGAGGAACTGAATTTTATACAATGTAGTTTTAAATGTAAATATCCACACTTGGCTTGTAGCTACCATATTGGACAGAGAAGTTCTAGAGTGTATCCTTGGCTATGTTCCCAATTCAGGCTTCCTATAGGCAGGTGATCCAGGACCATTCCCTTGGATCCATGCAACTTATCACTGTGCAAGGGCTCTGGGCCTATAACCCTGTACTTGGCCCACTGGGGGTGATGTAAGTTGGTAGAATTGATTCCTGCCCTAAGGGATCTTATTTCTGAGGAAAAAAAGAGGACTATGGGCTCCATGGGAACAAGTGGCTCATATCTTTAACCTCAGTATCTAGCATAGGGTCTGGTACAGAACAGGCACTAAATGTACTATATAAACCCATGGGCAAAACTACATTTGGAAAAGAATGCGTCAAAACAAGTGCCCACAGTGGTATAGACAGTGGTGCTGAGAGGATTATGGGAGGATTAAAAATTGGTAAAGTAAGTCTGAGAAGATTCCCATTGGCCCTGCTGGCAATGGAGAAAATGAAGTGCAGCCATTTGTCCATGGTTCCTAAATCCATCCATCTACCCCAAGGCTAGGACAGCCAAGTTCAGAGCAGCCAACAGAGTCACAACCCCACAAGCTGTATGTGAACATGGTTAACACTCTTAAGGAGTGAGATATTTTCTTTCTTATTGGTTCCTCTGCCTCTTCCTTATGGCTTTGGGTTTGACAGTACAACAGGGCCCATTATGATATCTCAGAGAAGCTTCTCACTGTGCTCTCTGGCAAAACACACACACAACAACAACCACCACCGCCACCACCACCACCTAGATTCAGCCCCACTCAGGAACCCAGAAATGGGGTAGGGGTGGAGGTACTCTTTTATGCTTGTGAATGTGACCCCACCTTAGCCTGCCCAAGCTTTGAAATTGTAACATCTGGTTCCAGCCTTCCCTTTGGGATTCCTTCATGCTTCCTGGTCCCTGAGGGGTTCCTGTTTTCAAAGGCAGGTGACAGAATCATCCAGGCACTGGGACTCAGGGGCCCAGGCTCTGGTCCAGCTGACCCACTGATTCCCCAGGGCCTGGCTTTCTGGACCTTCCTGACTTTAGATGTAAAACTAGGGAAAAAAGTCTAACCTTCCTTCCAAGCTAAGGGTGAAGCCAAAGCAAGGGACAAATGTAAAAATTTCTGGGACTTCTTGGAGGACAGTATCGTCTTTTATCTTCCAGGATGGGAAAGCAGAAGAAGCTACTGTCAAAGGAAAGAAAAATTGTGACTTCTCACTAGGCATATAAAAAGGATTTTCCCTCTCATTCTTCTTAGAACATCTTCAATCCATAAAAAGGGTTAGGATAAAAATGGTTCATGTTTTCTGCTGACTCTAGAGAAAATAAGGTGCTTTTCACTGAATCCATGTATTTACGCATTAGGCACACTAAAAGGTAATTCACAGCCCAAATAGAAATCACAGGCTCTCTCTCCCCCTGATAGAGCCAAGTAAAGCTGCCCTGAGCTCAGAAACCCATAGCTAGCAAAGGGACAAGCCCACAACCAGCCAAGGGAAATCTGCATGGGTTGGAAATTGGGTTAATGACAGTTATAACTGACAGGAGCTTGCCCCTTGCCCCTGACCCGTGTCTCTCGTTTGTCCTTGAGGTTTTGCAAATAAAGTTGCACTACAGAGTCACACACATGCTCTAGAATAACTGGACGCTCAGGTTTGAGATGGGTCCAGAGTCACACACTGGGGTCCCCCATTGCCACACATGTATGTCTTAGCCTGTAAAGGTTTACCATTGAAATGCCTGGAGAAGCTCAACCAGATTTAGATCATTGAAAGCTGTAATTTCCAAATGGATTAATAATTTGTACATTGTTACTCTGGGGGCGAGGTTAGGGGTCAGTTTCCCTTTGTTATATGAGGATATTATGTGCTGTTAGGCTTTTTATGGCCTTTAATCTTATTTTCCTATCTATTAAGCAGCAGGCCCTTCACTAAGGCTGGCATTAATGACCAGATGATTAGAAAGCTGGCGTTAATTATATTCTACTGACAGAGCAGGCCCTTGCCTGCAATTGTTAGAAATGCAGTTAAAACCTTTGCTTGCTGCACTGTTTGATCAAAAAGAGTAAGAGCCCTGAATTTGGTGTGCATTAAGGACCGTCTAAATAAGTTAAATACAGGCACTTGAAATTGTGCAAGAATCATTTTACTGCAGCAGAGGAGCCTCTGGCACAGCTAAAGGGAGAGCAGAGAGGATAAAAGTTATTTCCTTGGCTGAGTCCATGATGGTTTAGGACAGTGGCAACAGCAAATTTGGTCTTCCCAGTGATTTGTAGACCCAGTTAACCAAGAGACCATTGTACTAGGAGCCACAAGACGTGTTGTGTAGCTCAGACTCTCTCACTATTGTCTTGTAAGCTGTGAAGCAAATCATAACCCTCTGGCCTTAGTTTCCTTGTATTAAAAGAAAATACTTATCCTTCCTGTGGCACAGGATTTTGTTTAAAAGATTAGACAAGATGATACAACCACTTTGGAAATAATTTGGCAGCTTCTTGCAAACATATACTTTACATGTAATCCAGCAATTGCACTCCTAGCTGCACCCACGAGAAATGAAAATATGTCCATACAAAGATTTATGCATAAATGTTTACAGCAACCAAAAACTGAGAACAACTCAAACATCCATCAACAGGCAGATGGATAAACAAATTATGGTACATCCATGCAATGGAATACAACTCACTGATGAAAAGGAATAAACCACAAATGCCTGCAACACCATGATGAATCTCAAAACATGCTAAATGTAGAGAACCAGACACAAGAGTAGATACTCCTATACAATTCCACTTACATGGAAATCTAGAAAAGACAATTCGAATATATAGTGGCAAAAAGCAGAAGAGTGGTTGCCTGGAACCAGGGTGGGAATGAAGATTGCCTAGGGGCATAAAAAATGGGGTGGTGGAGGCGGTGATGGAAAAGTTCTACGTCTTCACTGTACGGATGTCAAAACTTGTTGAACTGTATACTTCAAATGGGTATGTGTTTTATTGAAGGTAAAATTTTTAAAAATCAAGAGCAAACAGAAAAAGCTTAGACTAGGAATCTTTAATTTGAACTATAATTCTGTCTACTGTTTCCACTGAGGTGGAATCAGTAGTTTTAAGCCTCAGTTTCTTCAGCTGTAAAGTGGGAATAATAACTGGCACCCCATGGTGTTGCCTATGAAATGCAGTGATGATGACCTAATCCTTAGTGAGTGCCCTATGTGCCAGGCACTGTTCTAAATGCTTTGCAGAAATGAATTCATCTTATCAGATAGTTTTGAACACTATACAAATGTAAGTTACAGGAATTCTTGCACCTTGCAGGTGCTTGTTAAATTTTGAAGAGGAAAGCAAAACATAAGTGTAAAGGATTACTAAACTGCACTAGTATGAAGACAGCCACATTCTTCAGCTGTATGGGGCTGATGAATGGGGAGGAGGCTTGCAAGCCTACCAGGAGAACCTGGATATCCTCCCAAGTGGCCCCTCATGACACTATCTACCAACCTATAACAAATTGTCTGTGACAGGGCATGGGCACAATACGTATTAGTACCTCTAAGAAAGAGGTAGCTTTTCCTATACAAAATTTGTTGGTGACAGTTGGTCAACACTTATGTACCTGATAAGCCATGTAGATACATTCGATCCTCAGTACAAATGGCAGTGGTATACTGGGTAGCTAATGATGACGATTATTACCATTACTACTGTTATTATCAATATCCTGTTTTGCAGAGGAGGAAACCAAAACCAAGAAGGATTGTTCCTTTCTCAAAATCCCCAAACTAGCAAGATTTCCCAATCCTCCCTCCATGCTGTTTCCTAATGTCTCTGTGATTTGGGAGCTTCTGAGCTGGAGTTCTATAAATTCACAAGGAATGGGCAGTTCAGAAAAATACCAAAAATTCTAACATTATTAGACTTTAAAGAGAGGTACTGATTCCTTTTGAATGGAAGAAGATGGAGCATTCTGCACTGGGGAAGGACAGTCCTGTGATGTGAAACCCTTCCCCAAGGTAGACAATAAAAGCACTTTTTAAATGAACACTTGGTAGAACAATCTAGAAGAGGAAAAACCTCACAAACAGGAAGCCTAGCTGGCAGTTGAGAAGAAGAAGGAGTGTAAGAGATTTATTACAGCTTATGAAGAGACTGTGTGTGGGCTGCCAGGGTCCCAGACATTTCTCAACCCCAAATGAGAAAGGGTGAGGTGGTTCGCCTCTGCCTTTGCTGTGGATCACAAACCTTCGATGCACCGAAAGGTGGCAAGCCTGACAGATGACCTGGAAAAATCAAAGATATCAATTTTTTAAATGCTTTTATTCATAAGCAGGTTTTGGTGGTGGGTCTGCTGCAAAGAAAAAAAAAAAAAAAACTGCCCTGAGGTCAGGCTTTCTCCAAGCTGCTTAGAAGTCCCCCAACCTGGAGTGCTTGACAGGGGATGGCTCCCCTTACCCAGTGTGAAGGGGCTTCTTCCCATTGAACCCCGTGAAGAAAGTAAGGCAGGTTCTGGTCTTGGTTCTGCTTATAGCCGAGCTGGTCTGTGAGCCTGACTTGTCCAGGGATTGGGGATGGGCCACTGCACAGCTGCCCGGTGAGTGGGTCCCTCCCTCAGTGGATAGCCTTGGGCGAGTCACTTCACCTCTTCTCACCTCTTTTTCCTAGATTTAAAATGAAGAGTTGGCTGAGGTGATCCCTAAACTCCCTCCCAGGTCACTCTCCCTGGTCCTCACTGTCCTGGTGCCCTGTTCTGTCTGTTCGTCTGTAGATTAGACTGCCCTCCCATGGGATCTGCTGAGCCTGTGGTGCCCACCCCTGCCCCACCTCCCTAAGCTCAGCTCTGTTTCTCCCCTAGTGTGCACCAAGGGTCAGGTAGTAAGTGGCCAGTACCGGATGCTCGCAAAGCATGGGGGCTACGTGTGGCTGGAAACCCAGGGGACAGTCATCTACAACCCTCGCAACCTGCAGCCCCAGTGCATCATGTGTGTCAACTACGTCCTGAGGTGAGTGTGTGAGGGCTGGCAGGCCTTGGTGCAGGGTATGTGGGGGTGCCCAAGCTTCCCAGACTGAGGATGACAGGCCTAGGAGATGCCAGGCCTCTCAGCGCCCTGGGAACCACCTCAGGGAGCTCTTGCAGGGCTAACCCTAGTGACTGAGAGGATTCCTGTGGATGTCTTAGAACAGTGGGATACTGGGTTGAGATTGGTTGGGATTTTTTTTTCTGCCCTTTCCCTGTCATCTGTCATTTATGCCATGCATCTGACCCAGGTGGGGAGGCAGATAGCACACAGTAGCCAATATTTTCTGAATGGGGAAAAAGGAAAGAGAATTGCTCATGCTTTTGGGAAAAAACAATGTCATGCCTTCACTCTATAGTACCTGGAAAGAAAGCTAGAGGAGGTCATTTCTAGTTGTTTCTAGAAACAGAAAAACAAAAGCATTCAGACCTCATACATACCACCCCACTCAAGTGCAATAATATTTAATAAAACAGGATCCGAAATGGACATACATTCAGAGGATACCTCTGTTGTCACTACCTCCATGGCTCACACACTTCTATTGTGTGGTTCTTTATAAGATGCCAGTGCCTGGGGGCCTACCCATTTTTTGTCTGAGAGCTTAGCCATCAGGGTTTCCATGCATCTGGGGGAGCAGAATTTTTCTAGAAAATGTGGAAGGTCTGAATGGCTCTTTTCCTCCATTAGTGAGATTGAGAAGAATGACGTGGTGTTCTCCATGGACCAGACGGAATCCCTGTTCAAGCCCCACCTGATGGCCATGAACAGCATCTTTGATAGCAGTGGCAAGGGGGCTGCGTCTGAGAAGAGTAACTTCCTATTCACCAAGCTAAAGGAGGAGCCTGAGGAGCTGGCCCAGCTGGCTCCCACTCCAGGAGACGCCATCATCTCTCTGGATTTCGGTGGGTGCTTCTTAGCTAAGCCAGGCCCCTGGAACCCTGTTGGGGCTGGGAAGAGTTCTTACCGTAACAGGCCTCCCTGGCTACAGCTTTTTCTTAACCAGAGCTACCCCAGCCCCTTCCCCAAGTCTTGTTAATCACCTGTTAGAGGCCAGGCTCTGCTGAGCACAAAAGAACACCACACGCTTCTGCCCTGATAAGACCATCCCATATCCGACCTCAGCAAGTGCTGTACGAGGAGGGGTTAAGAGAGGACACTCCCCTGAGGAGTCGATTCTCCACCATGGGTGGTGAGAGTCTGAGATGAGAGGGAGGGGAGAGGTGAGGGATCTGCTCCGAGGCAGTTTGGACACTGTCAAAGAGAAGGGGCCAATTCCTACCAGGGTCTGGAAGGATAGATTGCTTATTTAGGCAGAGAGCTAAGTTGGAATAATGTTGGGAAGGATAATTCCAAAAACACAGAGAACATATTGAGGCCTGGGATTAAGCTCTCAAACCAATGACTTCATTCAAGTGTCTGCCTGTCTCTAGGGATTTAAGTCACTGGGGACCCTAGCAGGGTTTTCAGCCCTCTGCTGCTCCTATCCTGGAAACACCCTTGAAGCCCCATGATCCCCAGTTAGCAACCCGCTGCCACCCTCTTCTGGCCTTGCTGTGGCTGCAAGAGTGGTGCTCACCCTGGACTGTGTCAGCCCCTTTTAGATGTGTTCTACAGCAGTCACGTGAGGATTGCAGCTAAAGAGAATCTCAAATGCAGCGGGCCCTTGGCCAGTAGGTCTCGCAGCTTGTTTGTGGCAGTACTGAGGCAAATAGCCCAATTCTCCTCTCATACCTTCCTTGTCTACCCTTCCGGATTGCTCCTTAGGGAAGAGTGGCTCCTACTATATTTAGTCTCTGAAAATTAAATGTTCCAGGAGACTGTTCCCTTTACAGGGAGTCTCTACATTGACTCAGCCAGAGTCAGAGGCCTGTGTGTCCCAGCTAAGCCCCAGGGTGTGCCTAGCCCCAGGCATGCCTTCCAGACCTTCTTAGGGCCTTCTCTGCAGTGTTTGGGACTCGTCTGCCTTGGGGTGAGCCTGATGGTTGTGGGTGTTCACCTCCCAGGCCCTTGTCTCCACAGGGAATCAGAACTTCGAGGAGTCCTCAGCCTATGGGAAGGCCATCCTGCCCCTGAGCCAGCCGTGGGCCACAGAGTTGAGGAGCCACAGCACCCAGAGCGAGGCTGGGAGCCTGCCTGCCTTCACCGTGCCCCAGGCAGCCGCCCCGGGCAGCACCACCCCCAGTGCCACCAGCAGCAGCAGCTGCTCCACGGTGAGCAGCCCTCTTATGGCGAGCACACAGAGAGGGCTCCTTATGTATGACTGCTGCCAGATGGCTGAAGGGACATTTGGGACAGGTACTGTCCTTCTCCTTCTCCAGTTATCACAGAGCTCCCTAGAGTGGCCGTGACACTTACCTACCAGGTATCAGAGCTATTTCCTTCCTTTCAGTGTTCATCCCCCCACCCCACTGAAATAAGCTCCCTGAAGGGCTTTGAGCCCCCAGCTCAGTCCCTCTGCAGGGCAGTAACATCCCGTATGTGGCATAGAGCTGCAGTTTGCACAGCCTTGCTGGCCGCAGCCTGTATTATGTTTGTTCCTCAAGAAGGACAACCTGTGAAGCGATAGTAGCCTCATTTTATGAGGAGGAGACTGGAGTTGAAAAAGGTTGATGAACTGACCTAATTCATACAGCTTGTTAATTAGTGGCCCCTCTACAAATAGTTATGTGGTGGAATGGAATTGAACCTTTGGGTCCGGGAATGCATTTCTTCTTCCGTGCTGGAGTTCTGGGGAGACCAGTGCCATATCTTTGACTCTGTCCCCCTCCTTCCTGGCCCCTAGCCCAATAGTCCTGAAGACTATTATACATCTTTGGATAACGACCTGAAGATTGAAGTGATTGAGAAGCTCTTCGCCATGGACACAGAGGCCAAGGACCAATGCAGTACCCAGGTAGGTGGCTGTGGAGATCAGGGTAGGGTGTGTGCCTGCTGTCTGGTGGGCAACAAAGGCTCGCATCCATTCTTGTAGCCTCATCCCTTTGTTGCAAAGAGCAGTGGAGATGCCTGGCCAAGGCCCAGGTCCCCTAAACAAGGTGAGGGTGCAGGCTAATGGGACCTGTGGTCACCCCCTCCTCCCACTGTCAAATCCAGTTCTTCCAGCATATCTATCTCCTACTTAGATAACTTTCTTAGTGCACATGAAAACCGAAATACCACTGCACCTTTCTTTAAACAGGCTCTGCATTTAACAAGCACAGCCAAATGCATAAAACATGTATAAACATAGGGGACAATCCCTTTACAAACACATTCATCTTGTGATTTAAAAAAAATAATCATTTTATATGAAATGCATTTTAAAATAACATCGGTTTGACAATTTTTCATTTACATAAACTTTTCAGGAACACATTACATAAGGCCAGTGTTCTTGCAAAAACTATGTAAACAAGGATAAGGTAGAGGGAGGGGTACGTGTTTTACAAAACCCCAGGGAAAACCATTAATCCCCCATTTATCTTAGTCTTGAGTTCAACCAGATTTCTGCTTTACCATTTAGTTTGTATCTTGATCCTACTTGGCACAAATCCCAGCTACTCTGCAAAATGTTCCCTATTTTAGCTTTTCTATCACCCTCCCTCCTCAGAACTCCTGTAGTATGTATCATGTGGCACTTAATCACAACTATCTGCTTCTGCTCCTTAAAGACTGCTTAGTATTGCAGTCATTAGTCAGCTGACACCCAGTGAGGGCGTCAGTCTCTGAAGGTAGAAACTGTTTTCCGCATCTGCTTACATTCCCTGTAGCGTCCATCATGATACTGCCACGCTAAGGGATGATCTGAGTATCTGCTGATTGGAACCAAAGTCTTTCTATCCCTGGGGTCTGGCTATTCCTCTGCAAGAGTCCACAGATGGACCTGGACACTCATTGCTTGCTTAGGCCCGTGCCAGCTTACAGGAGGGAGAAGAGGACAAAAAAAGCCACAGTGTGCACCACAGGCCTAAGCATTGTAGGACACGGACAACCACCACAGGCTGGAGTAGACAGGGCTGTCTCTGTGGAAGAGGGGCTGCCTTGGCTTCGAGAGAGAAGGCGGGCTCTGGCAGGTGGGATGGAGAGAGGAGAACATTTCTGAATGTGCAGGGTGAAGAGGGGGTAACCTCAGGAGAAGGCTGGTACATGATACAAGGTCATGTACATGACACAGCCAAGTCTGAGGTTTTCCTGATAGGCCCTAGGGAGCCAGTGGAGGTGTTTGAGCAGCACTGTGAAATGGTACTTGAGATGAATGGCTCTGCAGGAGCCAAGTTGGAATAGTGGTTGTGAGGTCGTACCAACCCCCTTGCCTCTTTGCCTGTGCTCTCTCCCCTCAGACGGATTTCAATGAGCTGGACTTGGAGACACTGGCACCCTATATTCCCATGGACGGGGAAGACTTCCAGCTAAGCCCCATCTGCCCCGAGGAGCGGCTCTTGGCGGAGAACCCACAGTCCACCCCCGAGCACTGCTTCAGTGCCATGACAAACATCTTCCAGCCACTGGCCCCTGTAGCCCCGCACAGTCCCTTCCTCCTGGACAAGTTTCAGCAGCAGCTGGAGAGCAAGAAGACAGAGCCCGAGCACCGGCCCATGTCCTCCATCTTCTTTGATGCCGGAAGCAAAGCATCCCTGCCACCATGCTGTGGCCAGGCCAGCACCCCTCTCTCTTCCATGGGGGGCAGATCCAATACCCAGTGGCCCCCAGATCCACCATTACATTTTGGGCCCACAAAGTGGGCCGTCGGGGATCAGCGCACAGAGTTCTTGGGAGCAGCACCGTTGGGGCCCCCTGTCTCCCCACCCCATGTCTCCACATTCAAGACAAGGTAAGTGGCAGACACTCGGCTGTACCAGTAGGGCCGGAACGAGAAGCACCCACTAGTGAGATAGCTGGACCCCCAGGGAGGCCCCTGCCCCTCTCCACAGCCATCTGATACCCCATTTAGCCCTTCTCTGAGCTCAGACTTCGGGGAATCACCTCGAGCCATGTGAGGCCTAGTGTAGGACAGGTTTTTATCTGGGCTGGAGGAGACTAAGGGCAGGCAAAGAAGTGGCTTGTTGCGAGCCCTGTACCTCAGTGTCTCCCTTCGAACTACCACCAGAATGCCTTTCTTATCTGGGTTCATCATCTGAGCCACAGAACACAGAAAACTGAGTGATGATTTTCCCTGGTGGGAAAAAGCAAAAAGATGTCCATGCCTCCCCCTTGCCTTTTGACTGCCCCTGGGTCCCCACCACTGCAGCCTCTCCGAGCTGTGCCCAGGCTCCAGAAGTGCCTTCCCATCTCCCCAGCATGCTCATTTCACCAGCTGAGAGTTCACTGGGCTAAGCCACAGTGGTTGGTACATGACCTGCCACTCCCAGGGGCCAGTGGTACTTGACCTTTATAGAGCAGCCTAACTAGTTTTCAGTGGGAGCAAAAGGCAGGGGAGAGACGGAGCAGAAGAAACTCTCCTAAGGACTACCACTGCCCAGCCACCGCCCCCAGACCAGGAGGCTTGAGCCCTTCAGCATCTTACAGCGGAGGAAGGAGGCAGAGCTCGGGCTTGGCCTGCGGGTGCACAGCCTGCTTCTGAGACTGTCTTTTGGGTCTTTGAGTCATCATAGGCATAAGCATTGGGCCCCTAAGATGAGAAGGCACTGGGTGGCATGAGGCTTCAGACTCCCTCATAGCCTGCTCTCTCGGGCTTGGCAGGTCTACAAAGGGTTGTGGGGCTCGAGGCCCAGACGTGCTGAGCCCGGCCATGGTAGCCCTCTCCAACAAGCTGAAGCTGAAGCGACAGCTGGAGTATGAAGAGCAAGCCTTCCAGGACCTGAGTGGGGTGAGGCATCCTGACTGGCCCCAGGGGCCGGTCCACAGACCTTGGGAAACCCAGGGCTGCTGAGAGGGGTGACAGTGACAGCCCTGTTCCAGGCCCACCCAACCCATCCAGTCTGGGGACCTGGTTCTCTGGCCCTTTCCCCTTTCCATCTGCCCTTCTTACTCCTAGGGGGACCCACCTGGTGGCAGCACTTCACATTTGATGTGGAAACGGATGAAGAACCTCAGGGGTGGGAGCTGCCCTTTGATGCCGGACAAGCCACTGAGCGCAAATGTCCCCACTGGTGAGCAGCGGCCACAGGCCTAGGTCTCCCGGGGGTTCTGCTGGAAGGACTGGGGCTCAGGAGCCTATCCTGGTTCTTCCATTCACTCACCACACACCGTACCTGCCTCTCTGAGCCTTGTTAGAATGGGGCGATATCCTCTGTCCCTCCCCCAGTCCCGCACACCCAACTTTTCCATTTCCACTCTGACTTAGATGACGCCATCAGAGGGTCCTGAAGGCTGGCTGTAGTTCTAGTGACTCTGGGCACCTTTTATAAAGGAAAGGGATGCTAGGGCTTCCTGGCCTCTCCCCTCCCTCAGGCCAGTGCTACCATCACCCTCTGACTTTGGTCTTTCAGGTAAGTTCACCCAAAATCCCGTGAGGGGCCTGGGCCATCCCCTGAGGCATCTGCCGCTGCCACAGCCTCCATCTGCCGTCAGTCCCGGGGAGAACAGCAAGAGCAGGTTCCCCGCACAGTGCTACGCCACGCAGTACCAGGACTACAGCCTGTCGTCAGCCCACAAGGTGTCAGGTGGGTGTACTCAGGATCCAATGCCGGGGAAAGCCCACCTCTATTTTTTTCTTTCCAGCGTCTGCACAGTGCCAGGCACAGGGAAATGCTTGACTTGAAGTCACATGTCCAGGGCTCAGGTCTCCTTGGATTTAGGGAACCTCTTCACAAATTCCTCGTGACATCAGTGACCAGGCCCCCTAGGGGGTGGGTCTGAAAAACTCAGGCTAGAATACTGAAGGAAAGAATCCAGACCACTACTTGCTGCCCACCGAGGGCTGAACACAGGGTTGGCCACCCCTAGAACACCGTACCACTGTTGACTGACAGGAGCACTTTCAGAAGAAAGAGCAGGCAGCCACAGTGGTGAGGGCCTGTTGAAGAGAAAGTTCAGGGAGCTGGGAAGGGGTCTGGGCAGAGGCAGGGGATCTCTGGTCTATGCAGGGATGAGCTTGCCGCGTGAAGAAGGGAGTGCTCCTTCCCTGGGGCTTCAGAGGGAATCCTGCCATGATCAGGTGCCATCCAGGGCTCTTTCCACCCTGAGAATCCCGGAGCCTTCCCACTTCCTCAGTGCTTCATGTGGATGTGTTTTTTTAAAGCCCCTTGGGCACACTGGGGTGTCACTCTGAGTTCAGGCAGGTGCTGAGAACATGCCGAAACTTGCTGCAGGGAGAGCAGCCTGGAAAGCTCTCGTAGGCCCACCCCACTGGAATTGGTTCAACTGCAGGCACCGATGCCTGCCTTCAACCCTGGGCCACCTTCGTCTTGATAGTATCTTGTGAAACACAGATGTCTTCATGAGGTTTCTGTTTGGCAGGAAAATAATTCGTGGTTTACGGAAAAACAGACCGGCCCCTGTCCTAAAAGGCAATTTCCTCAGCAATAGAGTTTGGGGAAAGTGATAGTTCTGTGCTTCAGAGTCCAGGCTGTAGAACCGCCAGACAGCCCTGGCTTAAATTCTGGCTCTGCTGTTGAGTTCAGTGACTAGTATACATTTATGTGCAGTAAGAGGTAGCCAGCACTATTCTTCCTGTTATGAAGCCCACAAGTTACCTTGAATATTGAAATCAAGGGGAAATCATATTCTTTTCAAAAGAATTGAATCATATTAAACTCTTTTCTGACCATGAATAAGAGGAGAAGTTAGCAAGGGATGGTGAGCAGGTATCCATTGATACCGTCCACAGGAGCAGTCAAGTTGGGGAGGCAGGCATGGACCCCAGCAAGGACCTGGGCTAGGAAGTGCAGGAGGGAATGGCCACTGGAACGAGGCTCTGCAGATAGGGCAAGGGAAGGAAGGTGGGCATCTCACATGGGACGGGCAGAACGCAGGGCTTCCAGGCTCTCTGCTGCCACCCAAGCCTTTCCTCCCTGGGATGGGGCCTGTGTGCGTGCTAGGAATGTCCCCTCTGCCACTCACTGGTCTGCCTCCTCAGCAGAAGAGCACAGAGGCAAGAAGATAGGACTGCTGAGGGTGGTGACTGGAAACTGGATTTTCAGACCCTTGAATCTTGAGGCAGTCTGTGTGTGCGTGTGTATGTATGTTTGTGTTCTGTGTATGTGAGCATAGGTGCCAGGTGGTTCAGAACTCCCTCTCAGCCTTTCCTCTCTGTTGCCAGCAGGCATGGGGTCAGCAACCCCAGGCTTTTGTTGAAGCCTCCACCTCCCTGTGCTGCAGCCCGCACCTCACGCTGTCCTCTTTCTTGGGTCCCAGCACCCCACCTGAGGCAACGGGTCTGGAGGCAGACACGTTCCCCGGGCATGCAGCAGACCATGGGGGAGACACCACTGAAGGAGCAGAGTGACTTTAGGGCTGCCCTATTGGTACCCCCCAGTCACAAAGGAGTAGACACTTTTCCAGATGTTTGATTTAGGCCTTTAAGTTATGGTACCAACCCTTCTTTCAGGCATGGCAAGCCGGCTGCTCGGGCCCTCGTTTGAGTCCTATCTGCTGCCTGAACTGACCAGATATGACTGTGAGGTGAACGTGCCTGTGCTGGGAAGCTCCACGCTCCTGCAAGGAGGGGACCTCCTCAGAGCCCTGGACCAGGCCACCTGAGCCAGGCCTTCCACCTGGGCAGCACCTCTGCCGACGCCGTCCCACCAGCTTCACTCTCTCCATCTGTTTTTGTAACTAGGTATTTCTAACACCAGCACACTATTTACAAGATGGACTTACCTGGCAGACTTGCCCAGGTCACCACGCAGTGGCCTTTTTCTGAGATGCTCACTTTATTATCCCTATTTTTAAAGTACACAATTGTTTTACCTGTTCTGAAATGTTCTTAAATTTTGTAAGATTTTTTTTCCTCCCCACCTTCAATTACTTCTAATTTATATTATCTATAGGTTTCTCTCCCTTTCTCTCCTTCTACACACACAACTGTCCACACTAACAAGTTTGGTGCATGTCTGTTCTCCTGTAGGGAGAGTGTTAGCTTCATTTCACTAAAAAGATTCCTCGTTACTGTTGTTGCCAAAGAGAAACAAAAATGATGTTGCTTTCCAAGCTTGGTTTGTGGCTTCTCCCTCGCAGAGCCCTTCTCCTTTCTTTTTTAAAACTAATCACCATATTGTAAATTTCAGGTTTTTTTGGTTTAAGCTGACTCCGCTCTAATTTTGGAAAAAAAGAAATGTGAAGGGTCAACTCCAACATATGTGGTTATCTGTGAAAGTTGCACAGCGTGGCTTTTCTTAAACTGGTGTTTTTCCCCTGCATTCGGTGGATTTTTTTATTATTATTCAAAAACATAACTGAGTTTTTTTAAAAGAGAAAATTTATATCTGGGTTAAGTGTTTATCATATATATGGGTACTTTGTAATATCTAAAACCTTAGAAACGGAAATGGAATCCTGCTCACAAAATCACTTTAAGATCTTTTCGAAGCTGTTAATTTTTCTTGGTGTTGTAGACGCTGCAGACTTGTCCAGTGCTCCCACGGCCTGTATGGACACTGTGGAAGGCCTCCCTCTGTCGGCTTTTTGCCATCTGTGATATGCCATAGGTGTGACAATCCGAGCAGTGGAGTCATTCAGTGGGAGCACTGCACACTATCCCCTCATGTTCTCTATGTACTATGTATGTATGTATTATTATTATTGCTGCCAAGAGGGTCTGATGGCACGTTGTGGGGTCGGGGGGTGGGGCAGGGAAGTGCTCTAACTTTTCTTAAGGTTTTGTTGCTAGCCCTTCAAGTGCACTGAGCTATGTGACTCGGATGGTCTTTCACACGGCACATTTAGACATTTCCAGAACTACCGTGAGATGGTTTAGATGGGAATTCATGCAAATGAGGGGTCAGAAATGGTATAGTGACCCGGTCCACGTCCTCCAAGCTCACGACCTTGGAGCCCCGTGGAGCTGGACTGAGGAGGAGGCTGCACAGCGGGAGAGCAGCTGGTCCAGACCAGCCTTGCAGCCCCCCCTGAGCTGGCAGCCAGATGGCCCTGCAAGGCCTCCAGGGATGGCCCCTAGCTGCGGCCCTGGCTGAGGTCTCTGGGTCGGGCAGTGACAGGTATAGGTAGGAAGCACTGAAAATAGTGTTCCCAGAGCACTTTGCAACTCACTGGGTAAGAGGGACGACACCTCTGGTTTTTCAATACCAATTACATGGAACTTTTCTGTAATGGGTACAACGAAGAAGTTTCTAAAAACACACACAAAGCACATTAGGCCAACTATTTAGTAAGCCCAGATGGACTTATTGCCAGAAACAAAAAGTAGCTTTCAAAAGAAATTTAAGTTAATTGAGAAATTCCTTAGTCATGGTGTTGTCTAAATCATATTTTAGCTGCACAGCGTTACCCCACGCAGGGTGGCAGAACTTGAAGGGTTACTGACATGTAAATGCTGGTATTTGATTTCCTGTGTGTGTTGCCCTGGCATTAAGGGCATTTTACCCTTGCAGTTTTACTAAAACACTGAAAAATATTCCAAGCTTCATATTAACCCTACCTGTCAATGTAACGATTTTATGAACATTATTATATTGTCGAATTCCTACTGACAACATTATAACTGTATGGGAGCTTAACTTTATAAGGAAATGTATTTTGACACTGGTATCTTATTAAAGTATTCTGATCCTACCACTGCTGGTGGCTCTTATTTCCTGTGGATTTATCATGGGCTATGCTAATGTAAAGTGAAATATTAAATAGTTTATAGAAATTGAACACTAGCACAGACCTTTATGAGACTACTGAAGTGAGTTGATAAGACTGGTGAAGGAAAGACTGTTGTTAAATACTCGGCAGTTGACTACGTCTGAAAATTCATACTGTATCTTCCTTATTTCTGCAAGTATTTTTCTATCTATCTGCCTCAGAGCCATTTTTTGTATCCTATGGGGAACCAAAGGAAAGAAGTCACAGTCTCTGCTTTCAGAGAATTACATGAAGTCGTCTGAGAGCCACGCTGCTCTGTATCTTCACATACCGCACTTTGGGATGGAAGTCCCGAAGGGAAAGGGGAAGCCTGGGCATTAGTACTTCAATGTGGAGGTGGCTGGGCTTGAGTAGGGTCTTCTCAGGTAGACTGTGGTCGGGAAGAGCAGAGATCCCTTCTTCGGCCAGAGACAGAGCACAGTGAAAGCCCAGAACTGGACATGAGCATGATGTGTTCCCTAATTCAGATTTCACTTTTCCAAATCATGACCTGCTTGTGAGCAGGCCGTTGTCTCCATGGAGAGATGGGGGCAAGGGGAGAGC
This sequence comes from Trachypithecus francoisi, assembly GCF_009764315.1. Classification (NCBI taxonomy): domain Eukaryota; kingdom Metazoa; phylum Chordata; class Mammalia; order Primates; family Cercopithecidae; genus Trachypithecus; species Trachypithecus francoisi. The sequence goes on along the minus strand of NW_022681462.1, from coordinate 61,362,748 downwards.
TGTGCAGCAGCCTGTACTCTCGCTGTCCACCCTAGAACCAGCCATTCCAACAGCATGTACTTTGCCTACGCATTTGGTCCATATAGTATAGTCTCATATGTTAGCTTGTTAGCTCACTGGATCCTAGGTCTAGGCAATGCCATGAGCGCCCATTCTACAGCTGAAACTGAGGATCTTATTAGATGACTTAGCAAATCACAGCTTGTTGATGGGAGAAACAAAACTTAAACCCCTTCCTGGCCAGTGCGTCTCTCTTCTCACACCTCAGACTGATGGCTGGGAGGTTGGTTTTATGACAGGACCCTGTTCTCATTTCTAAACAGAAAACTCATGTCTTTATTACTTTAGCCTTTAGACTTCCTTCTGGTTCTTTTGCTTACTCTTCTCTTCCAAAACTTGGGGCCTGGACCTTCAGATTGGAGTTTCTGGGCTCTGTCAGGTTCCTACCCACCTTTGCCTGCCATCTTGGACTTCCTGAAAACATCATCTGTTCTTTTCTGAGGGTTTTCTGTGAATGACACATCTCAGCCCATCCTTCAGGAGCACAGTTGTCTCTGAGCACTGGCAAATTCAGTATTCAGGCCTGGAAAGGTGCTATCCCAGCCCCCTAACAACTGCAGGGTCCCATGGGGTCCACAGTGCTGTCCTTGGGCCATGATTGTACCCTCCTGCCCCTGGAAGTGCTGGGCAGCTGAAAGCTTCTCTTGCTTCCAAGTCCAGCCAGCAAGCCAGAGAGGAGCACAACGAAGCCATTGTTCCTGATGGGTCAGAGGAGCTCAGCCTCCAAGCACAAGACACAAGACCCACACAAGCCATCACTGCTTCACGTTTTGCCTCAAGCAATCCAGTGAAGACTGACTTAAATGTTCCTGATTTTATATTTTCAAAACATAGGTGACTCAGGAATAGGTACATGCCTGTGTGGCCAGATGTGCAAAGACCAAGGCAGGGGCCTGCACAGAATTAACAATTGTTCAGCCACTGGGGGTCCTATTGACGCTAGATATGTTCCCCTCCAGGCAAGCAAATCCTGGTGGGCTGCGACAGCATCTCAGCACTTGTCTTGGTTGGCAGGCTTATGGATAAAAAATCTCTCTGGGAGAGGGACTCTGACCCAAGGCTGGAACATCAGAAGGCCCTACCTGGGAGAGAAGGGCCAACCCTGCCCCTTCTGATCATGCAGGGCAAAACTGATCCCACTCCGCAGCATGGGCTTGGAATGCCCATTTTCAGTTGGGGATGGAGAGTGAATGAACTATGTTTTTTTTCTGGAGATAAAGGAAAGGCAGATTCATTTCTTTTACAACATACAAGATTCAACCACTTAACATCCTTCCTTTCCAAGATCCCGCACAAAAGACTCTCTGCTGTTTTGTGAAAAAGAACTTTTACCAGGAGGCCTGTAGAAGAACGGTCAGGTTAACCTGGCTCTTCCTTCCTCAAGGCAGTGGCCCAGGGTAAGACAGCACAGGATGTGTTATCTCAGATGCACTCGGGATGCTGAGAGGAGCTGAGAAACAATGTCACCCAACCCCATCACTTCTTTTTTTCAACCTCCTCATTTTAGAGATGAGGAAACTGAGGCCCAGGAAAACAAAGCAACTTGCCTGCAGTCACACAGGGAGTTAGTAGCAGGGCGGGGACCAGAGCCCAGGCCAGCATCATGGGAATTGGGGCTGAACTCACGTAAGTGAAAGGGCAGTGTTGTCTGCCCCAGAGGTCACTACTCACTGTCTCAGCCAGCACTGGGCCTCCCACATGGCCCTTCCCACTTCTTCCTTCCAGTCTCCTGCTCCTCACTTCCCTCCAGCACTCTCAGTTCTTCCAAAAACGATCCTGTCACCCCCGTTTCTTCCAAACATTCCTTTGAGCTCAGCGACCCCTGTGGGAACTGCTCGGCCTCTCTGTGACCTCAATGAAGTCTAAATTAATTCTTTCACTACCAGACTGAACTTTCCTTGGCCCCCCAGGACCCAGGAGAAAAGGATTTTGAAGTACTTCCCCAGGCCCACCTAATATACACAGTGTTTAAAAATGATACTTATTCAGCACTCATGATCCTTCTTTCTAGAAGCTTCCCAGCTAGTAGGTGAAACCAAACAAAGCCCGCCTGGATGACTGAGACCCTGTCTGAGATGGTGTGTGATGATGGAGGCCCATGGCCCAGTTTTCCCAGCCAGTCCCAGCGTTAGATCACGTGCTTCCGCATCCCCGTGGGTGCAGTTGTACTTGGGCCAAGGGCCCCGTCGTGGGTTCAGAAAGCATGATAACTATTGATGCAAATGAACCCTTGGTTGTTTTAGGGTAGACTCCAGCACCTGCAAGTGTCCAGAGGAGGCCAGCAGAGATCGGCCTGGGTCTTAAGAGTGGAGAAACTCCCACCAGAGCTGGGATGGAAGAGGATTAGACAGGCAGGGGAAAAGAGGTTATTCCAGGAGAAGTGGACCAGGGAGACAAAGGCCTGAGGCCACAATGAGCAGGACATGCAAGAGGCCCTGGGGAGCAGGTAGGACGGGGGCTGGGAAAGGAGGGGGCGCCTGGGCAGCCTGGCAACTCAACAACACAGGCCTAGAGTCAGACAGACCTAGGTTCAAATCCCAGCCCTGCTGCTTCCTGCTGTGTAACCTCAAGGAAGTCCCTTAAACATCTGATAGCCTAAATCTGCTGTTCCGTAGAATGGTGGTGACAGCAGTCCCTACCTCATAGGGTTTAAAGCTGGAGATACAAATTTGGGAATGTGCAGTAGGTAAATTGTACTGAACTCCATGAGATGGGATGAAATATGCCTATGAGATAAGAGTGCAGTCAAAGAAGAACAGAGGTCTGGAGACAGAACGTAGGCCACTGGTAGAAGCCAGACGGAGTGGGAGCAGCCAAGGAGCAGGAAGAAATCCAGGGGTATAGTATCCCAAAAGACAAGTGACAAGGGTGCTGTGGGAAGGAGGGCATAGTGAACTGGGTTACACACACGCTAGACTGAAAGGTAAGGGAAGGGGAAAAAATGGACTCAGATTTGCCAACATGGAGCTTACCATCAACCTTAACAAGAGCAGTTTTGGTGGGAAGCTAAGGACAGCAGATTGGAGTGGACTGAGGAATGAGCTGGCTGGAGTGGGGAGATAGAGACGGTAGCAATATACAACTCCTTTGGGAAGGTTCCCTGTGCAGGAAAGCAGGGAAGTGGAGTGAAGCAAGAAGATGACATGGGTCAGGGGAGTGTGTGAGTGTGTCTGTGAGTGTGTGTGGTTTCATATTTAATCAACTTTTATCTTAGAATAGTTTTAGGTTTACAGAAAGCCTGTGAGATTATTATAAGAGTTCCCTGCACTCAGTGTCCTCTGTTATTTTATTTTAATTTTAGAATAGAGACAGGGTTTCCCTATGTTGCCCAGGCTGGTCTCAAACTCCTGGGCTCAAGTGATCCTCCTGCCTCGGCCTCCCCAAGTGGTAGGAATATAGGTGTGAGCCACCGTGCCTGGCCTTCTCTATTGTTAACATTACTATGGTGCATATGTCACAATTAATGGACCAGTATTGGTACCTTATTATCTAAAGCCTGTACTTTATTCCGGTTTTTAGTTTTACTTAATAGCTTTCTTTTTCTGTTCTAGGGTCCTATTCAGAATACCACATTACATGTACTTGTCACGTCTCCTTAGGCTTCTCTTAGGTTTTCCCTGCTTTTGATGGCCTTGACAATTTTGAGGAGTGCTAGTTAAGTATCTTGTAGAACATCCTTCCATTTGGATTTGTCTAGTGTTTTTCTGGTTGGACAGAGGTTGTGGGTTTTGGAAAGGAAGACCACAGAGGTACAGTGCCATTATCACCTTCTCACATCACAGCAAGGGTACATTCCGCCATCATGACTCATCGCCTTGATCACCTGGCTGAGGTGTTTGTCAGGTTTCTCCACTGTAAAGTTACTGGTTTTAGGAGGCCAGGAGGGACATTATTTTTGAAGATGCGCTACATTAGGAAATGTATATATGGTGATGGCAGAAAGAGAAGTTGATGAAGACAGGAAAGAGAGGAGATAATTGCAGAAGGAAAATGATTGAAAAGGTGGGATGGGCACAGATGGAATCCACTGCACCATCGAGGGGCTGGCTTCAGACAGAAGCATGGACAGCTCATCATTTTAAAAGGGGGAAGGCAGAGAAGGGAGTAAAACCTTAGTCCATCAGGTGGAATTGATGGTGGGAGGATAATGAGCAATCTCTAGTCTGATCGCTATTTCCTCAGTGATATATGAGGCTGTCAGAGGGTTTGAAGAGATACAAGTATGAAATAGTCACTAGAAAGTCAGACTGATCGATGATCAGTATCAGAAGCTCAGGTGAGATTTACGGTCATGAACTGGCCTGCGGCACAGTTGCATTTTCTTCTAGCCACACTGTTCTACTCTAATGGAGGCTGAATGGGTGGGTAGTTGAGTTTACCAGGTTGTGGTTCAGCCAGGAGGGTATGTTTAAGGGAGTGAGGAAAGTTTCCAGTAGAATGACTATTATGATGGATCACTAAGTTGTGTGAGAAGGAAAGAAAACAATGAATAGGTTCATGATCAATGAAAAAAATGGCAGGCTCAGTGAACTGGAGGTCTTAGTGAAGTCACAGCGGTCACTGTGATATGTTAGAGAAAGGAACCATGTGGATGGGGGCATAGTTGTCAGAGGAGAGGAAACTTACAGTTGAGATCTCACATACATAGGACCCAGCAATGACCACTTCTAGGTATCTTAAAGAAGTCAAGGTTTTAAGTTCACACAAAATCTGCACACAAACGTTCATCCTCACCAAGAACTGAAAAGACCCAAATGTCCTTCAGCAGGGGTAGATTTTTTTTAAAAAACTGTAATATATCTACACAATGGACTACTACTCAGCAATAAAAGTTAACACGCTTGATTCAAACAACAGCATGGATGAATCTCAAAGGTATTATTCTGTTGAACAAAGGAGGCCAGTACCAAAAGGGCACATTCTATATAATTCCACATATATGGCATTCTAGAAAAGGCAAAACTGTAGGAACAGAGAACAGCTCATTGCTTGCCAGAAGGCAGGGGTGAGGAGAGATGAGGGCGTTCTCTGGAGTATTGGAACTGTTGCATGTACTGTCTGTGGTGGTGCTGTGAGAATCCATGCATGTCTAAAAAACCATAGCCTTGTACATCAGAAAAAGAATTTTACGTACGTAAACTTAAAACATTTTTTAAATAAAAGCAAATGTTGAGATCTCAGAGGTGGCTGAAATCAAATGAAGGCAAGAGTCTGAGGAAGTTGGGGAGCCAGGATGTCGTCAGAGTGCTCCAGGTAGGTGTCAGCGCCAGTGAGAGTAAAGGTGGACGGAGAAAGCAGCTGGGGACTGAAGTCACTGGGGGAAGAAACAAGAGTCTGAGGACTGAGGGGGAGGAATGAGTAACTCCTCCACGTCCGGCCCTGCCCGACACCTGCCTGTAGGCAACAGAAACCAGCCTCAACCTGAGTGGTTGCAGGGAGCAGGGACCTTGAGGACAGGCAGGCTTCAGTGAAAGAAGGTGAAGGCCCCGTCAGAGGAGGGGAGGCTCTAGGAGACAAGAGTTCCCAAGAGTGCAGTGGAAGGGTCTGGAGGGTGAGGAGGGGTGAAGGAGGCGTGAAAGAGGAGCTGATGTGCAGAACTCTCCCAGAACAAGGGCCACGTGGTGACTGATGACCTGGAAGGCTTGGTCTGCAGTGGTGACTGAGGCAGACAATTAGGAGGGATAGCATGTTGCCCAGAGGTCTCTCAGAGTTTCGAGCAAGCAGGCCAGTGGGGGGAGGAGGCTGACCTCTTCTGTAGCTGGAAGGAAGATCCAGCATGCTCCCCACACATGAGCAGAGCTTTCGAAATGGCCCTCCTCTTGTCCTGCAGCACCTAGGGACCAACATACATGCACACTCACGGAACGCAAAGTGGGTTTGTGTTTGTTCGTTGATTTCCAACAACAGGTATCAGGGTGGCCAGGGGACAGCTCCCTCCCTCTCTGTCCTGATCTTGGCTTTAGACTATGTGGGTGGGCCCAGCACTTGTAGGAACAAAAAAAGAAAACAGCTGCAGTTAGAGAAGACCCATTTGGCCTAAAACAAAGAACGTTTTCCCCATCCTCATTAGCCTGGTTGAGGCGAGGGCAGCTGAGCATGAACGCTGACATCATTTTGGGGGCCTCACTAAAGGCCAAGGCAGTGCTCTAAGACTCAAGTCTGGATGGGAAAGATGACTCAGACCGGGGTGGGTTGGCCTGCACGGGTTTGGGAGATCCTGGGTATGTGTGACCCGGTCTCTGCTCAAGGTTCCAGGAGCCAGCTGTGGGTGGCATCTGCAGCTCTCCAGGGGTGGGGATGGGGAGGATATGACTGACAGATCTTTAACTTTCTGGGTCCAATAATGACTCACATGGGTGAAAGATGAAATTCCAGGCATCAAAGCAGGATAGCAAAAGGCATCTTCTAAACAGCAGGAGGTGGACGGGGTCTTCTGGGTATTCCTCAAGTCACTCCAGGTGGACCCATCCCCTCGCATAAATCTGCTCCTTTTTTTTCTACAAGCAGAGGTGGGGGTGGACTGGTAGCAGTACTCACAGTCAGAAAGTAGAGACGGTCACAGTGACTTTATTATTTATTAGGCTGAGCTTGACCAGAGTATCTCATTCATTCATCATAACAGTCCTGTGAGCTCATAGTATCATAATTATTGCCATTTGGAGATGAAGAAACCAAGACAGAGAGAAATGCTTTGCCAAGGAAGTGCCTTTGGTATGGAGTATGGGAATTTCTGAAAAATATCTTATTAATAAATGAGTACTAACCTATAAAGTAATCATAGTAATAATGTGACCCTAAAATGCATTAATAGAAGAACAATGCTGAGAAAAAAGGAACGGGTAATCCTGCAGTACTATGGGCTAGGAAGCCACCCTGATATATTATATCCCTCTCTGGGCACCAGGTTTTAATAAACAGGAATGTATTCAAAGAAGGATGACTAAAATGGTGAGGAGACTCTTAACTATGTTACAGACACTGACTAGAAAAGCTGAGGAAGTTTGTACTGGAGAAAATAAGGTTTGGGGGAGCTCAAAAGCCCATCTGCAAATATCTGGAGAAGCAGAAGGTGTAGAACTTTTCTGGGTGGCTCCACAGGATAGGATCAGGCCTATAGGTGCAGGAAAACAGAGTCCAGCTGAATGCAAATACACTTGGAAACAAACCTCACCCTTTCCCTAATGTTTCAGTGTTTACGTGCTCGGAATAACAGAGAAATCTCTTTACTCTGATCACCAGAGAAAGCTATTTAGAACATGATGGGCTAAGAATAACAGGAAAAGGTAAAGAAAAACTAGGATTGCAAAACTTCACTCACGTCTCTGTGTAGATAAAGCCTGGTCGTGAAAGACAGACGGCCTGTATGCAACCCAGGATGACCGGAGGGGAACTGGCACTGCCCCTTAACTGTGAGCCGGAAAAATGGTGCAAATTATGGTGAATTTAGATTTTAAAATGTGTTTCTTCCTTAATAGAGATTTAGACTGCATGGCCTTCATGGACTACTGTTTCTCTTTGGGAGGTACTGTGGCATTGCATCTGAAGTTAGGAAGAAAGCAAAAAAAAACCCACCAAGTCAGAATTCCCCTTGAAAACCCCTAAGGAAGGTGTGAGCACGCTGAAAACCAACACCCCACTTCTCCAGCACAGTCAGCTTTTCCTCCAGTGTCAGAACAACTGTGGTTTCTTTGGATAAGCACCAGATGAAATAGTTGGCTCATATCTAGAGATCACCTTGTAAAGAAAACACATCTTTAAACACAGCTATACTCAGCACAGCAAGATGCTCACATCTCCAGAGGGATGTGGTGACTGAGATTCCCTAAAGAAACATAGGATCCACAACTCCTTTCTCAGGGGCATATGGTCATTTCCCGGAATGATCTATTAGCATACTTAACCGTATTCAGAGGGAGATCTAGATTTTGAAGGGCTTGTTAATGGTATGTGCCTTTAGCTGGGCATGGTGGCACACACCTGTAGTCCCAGCTACTTGGCAGGCTGGGGCAGGAGGATCACTTGAGCCCAGGAGTTCAAATCCAGCCTGGGAAACATAGCAAGACCCCATCTCAATTTTTAAAAAATGGTATGTACCCTTGACATGATATAATAAAAACCATATTTTACCTCTATGATTCTTCCCCCTAAAAATCTTTAGGGAGTCTCAGTCTAATAATGAGAAAGAGAATCAGACAAATCCCAACTGAGGAACATTCTACCAAAAAACCTCATCAGAATTCCTCAAAACTGTCAAGGTCATGGAAAACAAGGGCTGCACATGTGGCTCACGCCTGTAATCCCAGCGCTTTGTAGGGCCAAGGTGGGAGGATCACTTGAGCCCAGGAGTTCAAGACTAGCCTGGGCAACGTGGCAAGAACCGATCTCTACAAAAGAAATTTAAAAATTAGCCAGGCATGATGGCACATGAATAGTTCTACATTTACTTTGAAAAGTGAGTCTTTAAATAAAACCTTCTCACTAAGAAAACTTCAGTACCCAGATGGCTTCACCACTAAATTCTCCCAAACATGTGAGGAATATCATTCTGTCTCCAATACACTTAGAGAATAGAAAAAGAGGGAACACTTGGAACTCATTAGTGAGGCCAATATATCCGTGACATCAAAGCTTGGCAGACATACAACAAGAAAAAAAAATTTGCAGGCCAATCTCTCTCACAAGCCTCAATTCAAATACCTTCAAGAAACTATTATCAAATCAAATCCAGCAGTACATGAAAAGGATGATGCATTCCAAGTAATCTGGGTTTATTACAGATACATGGTTAGTTTAATAATGAACAATTGGATCAATGTAATTTACCATATTAACAGAATAAAGAAAAAACCTATCTCAATAGATGTAGAAAATACATTTGATAAAATTTGAAATGCATTATTTTGTTAAAAAAAATTCTTAGCACACTTGGCATACAGAATAACTTCCTGAATCTTATAAAGAATATTTATTTTAAAACTTATATCAAACATCATACTTAATGGTGAAATCTAAAAGCTTTCCCTGAAAGAAACAAGACAAGGATGTCAACTATTGTCACTTCTATTCAACATTAAATGAGATAGAAAAAAACAAAGTCAGTTTCTCCTATTCTTTACTTTCACAGTCACTCAACACAAAACTTTCGACACACCAACCAACCAATTTTCCAGCAGACACCAACTGGATGTCCTATAATTCAACACAATTCTGACACGACCTATTTGGAGATAGTATCAGATCCCACAGGTTGAGGGCTCAGTCCCACAGTATTGCCTCCGACTTCAGATGCTAGTCGCAAGTAATAAGCTCTACCTATACTTCTGATGGACTGGCAATACATTGGGGGTTCTCGTAAACCCCTTGTTGGGCTCTATTAATTTTCTAGAGCATCTCGCAGAACTCAGGGAAACACTTTACTTATGTTTACCCATTTACAATAAAGGATACTACAAAGGATATGAATGAACAACCAAATGAAGGAGATGCATAGGGCAAGGTATGAGAGAAGGAACACAGAGCTTCCATGCCCTCTTCAGCAGTGCCACCCTCCAGAAACCTCCATGTGTTCAGCTATTCAGAAGCTCCCTGAACCCAGTCCTTTTGAGTTTTTATGGAGTATTCATTATTTAGGCATGATTAAATCATTGGCCACTGGTGGTCAACTTAACTTTCAGCCCCAGAGGTTGGGGGGATAGGGCTGAAAGTCCTAACCCTCTAATCATGTCTTGGTCTTTCTGGTGACCAGTCCCTACTCTGAAGCTATCTAAGGGCCCTCCACCACCAGTCATCTTCTGAGCATACAGAAGACACTCATCAACACTCTGGAGATGTCAAAGTTTTAGGACCTGTCAGGAAAAGGGGATGAAGACTAAATATATATTTCACAATATTACAAATATTGTACTAAAAAACCTAACCCGTGTAATAAGACAAAAAAAAAGGTATGTAGATTAGAAAGGGGAAAAAAAAACCTATTATTTACAGTCTACACGACTGTATATACAGAAAATGCAATAGGATCTTCAAATAAATTATTATGGTTCATTAGTGAATTTAACAAGATTGCTGAATTCAAAGACTATATACAAAAATCAACTATCTCCAGCAACAAATAACTGAAAAGGTACATTTTTAAATGACTGTACATAAAAATGTACATTTTTATTGCACTAATTAAAAATAAGAAAAAAATCTAAAAGACATACAAGAATGCTAAATACAGAACTTTAGAAAATATGGAGAAACATAAAACACCAAAATAAATCCCATATTCACAGATGTCATCATCCCATGTTTAAGATGTCAGTTCTCCTCATATTTGGTTATATTATTAAGAACATTCCCAATCAGAATACTAGTAGTTTATATGTATATGTATGTTCATAGTCAAAAATTTATTCTAAAATTTATGTGGGAATGCTAACAACCAAAAGTATCCAAAACAATATTGAAAAGGAACAAGCTGGAGAATTATGCTACTGGATATCAAAACTTATTTTATTAGCTGGGCCTGGTGGTGTGACCCTGTTGTCCCAGCTACCCTGTAGGTTGATGTGAGAGAATTGCTTGAGTCCAGGAGTTCAAGACTGTAGTGCACTATGGTACCTGTGAACAGCCCACTGCACTCTGGCCTGGGCAACATAGTGAGATCCAGTCTCTTCATTAATTAATAACAATAAAATTCAAAACCTTATTTTAAAATGACAATAATTTTGACAGTGGGGTATTGTGTATGGATAAGTGAATACATCAAATAGAAAAAAAAAACAAACTATCACTGTTATCATTATTAAAAAATTATCACTAGCCCAGAAATTAACCTACTCATATATGGACACTCTGTATGACAAAGGTAACACCACAAAGCAAAGAGGAAAGGTCAGTCTTTTCAATAAATGCACTAAGTCAATAGGACATTCATATGGGAAAAAAATTATTCTTGACTCCTACCTCACACTAAGTATAATTTCCAGGTCAAGTAGAGATCAAAATGAGAAAAATAAATTAGACTTCTAGAAGATAACATAAGAGAATGCCTTCATGACCTCAGTAGGCAAGACTTTTTGAATATGAAAAGATGATCCACAGAATGGGAGATGATATTTGAAATATTTACATCTAACAAAGGACTCATATATCCAGGATATATAAAGAACTTCTCAAATTAGTCCCAACAAAAGAAAAAAAAAAGACAAATGACCCAACAGAAAAATGAACACGAGACTTAAATAGTTACTTCACAAAGTTTTTATGGCCCATAAAAGTAGTGCTTAAACTCAGTAGTCATTAGGAGAATGAAAATTAAAACCGCAATCAGAAACCGCTTACATACCCACTAGAATGGCTACAGTTGAAAAAACACAGTCATAAGTACCAAGTCCCAGAGAGGCCATGAAGCAACTGGAGCTCTCAGATATTACTGCTGGAGGTGAAAATTGGCACAGCCACTTAGGGAGACGCTGAATGTATGCATACTCTCTTACGCCGTTATTCTACTCCTGTGTATACCCAAGAGAAACGAGTGCATTTGCCCTGCAAAAGACAGGTTTAAGAACACACCTAGCAGCATTATTTCCAATGACCCCAGACTAAAAACAGCCCAATTGTCCATCACTAGTAAAGTGGACAAAAAAGTCATGATCTATTCATAAAATGGAATATGCTATAGCAATGAACATAAACGAACTACTGCCACTTGCAAGAACATGGATGAATTTCATATATGCCATGTCAGAAACCAGAAACGACAGATTACAAATTGTGTAAATTTCATGTAACAGTACAGGTAAAACTAACCTAGACCATTAAAAGTCAAATATTAGTCATCTTTGGGCAAAAGGGTGGGTTGTGACAAAGAGGGACAGGAGGAGGGCTTCTAGGACGTTGTAAATAGTCTAGTTCTGACCTAGAAGGTTATACAGATATGTTTCACTTTGGGAAAATTCATCTAGTCAAATACTTACAATTTCTGTGCTTTTCTGTGTGAATTTTATACCTCAATAAAATTTTATCAATAGAAAAAAAGCTTTGATAAAATATTATTGATGAGTATGTAGTGAGACAGGCACCCTATATGTGGTAGAAGTATAAACTGTAAATATCTCTGAAAGGCAAACTGGTCATATCTACACAAACTGCAATGCTATATATATCCTTTGAACCAACAATTCTACCTTGGATATTTACAGTTCTACTTCCACATAGGCAGAAAGATACACATAAAAGGATTTCCATCCTTTCATGGCCACATCATTTTTAAGCCTAAACATCTAAAGGCTTGTCTGAAAAAATCACAGTGCATTTAAACAGCAAAATACCAGTGTTTAAAACAAACAAATGAATGTCAACCAAATCTGGCCCAAATCCATGAAGTCACATTCTAGGTTTACATATGTTAGGACATCTCTGAAAGGGCACACAAGGAGCTAGCAGGCGTGGTGGCCTCTCTGGCATGCACTAAGCGATGGAACCTCAGGGTAGGAGGAGGATGATCCCTTGTACCCTTTGCAATTTGCACCATGTCAGAATATAAACTTGTTAATCAAAACAGAAACATACTCCTAGCCTTACAGTGGAGTCCAGATGTGAGAGCATATAGGATGCCAGAGGGCAGGGTTTCAGAGGCCATAGCATCCAACTTTTCCTTACACAGGTGAAGAGACTGAGGTACCTATGATCTGCATTCCTTCAGAATGGAAAAACACATTACCTGGGAGGTAAACACACCCAAGCCCCACCACCCTCCTATCTAAGTGCAGATGAAGCTATCAGATAGCAGCTAAGGCCCCTGGAGATGTGCACAGGAAAAGCAGGTTTTCTGGGGAAGCAGGGGGTGGGTGGGGGGTATGGTTGCAGGTGACAGCAGTGGGGATAGGAGGCAACCACATAAGGTCCCGGTGGCACCCTTGGCAGACTGGAGGTGGGAGAAACAAGAGGCAACTACTGATAAAGTTCTCCTGCTTCAAAGTGGGCTCGGGATACAAGAGCTGGTTTCAAATCCAGTCGCTTCTCTTAAATGTCTACATCCATTCATTCACTCAATTAATCAATTATTCATCCATCAATTTTGTGCATGAGTGATATGCACTAGGATGTGGGCTGGGCGTGAAGAATATAATCAAAAACAGTCCTTGCAGAGCTCAGGAGTTACTATAGCACTTACTGGCCCAGCGCAGATAAACTGTGGTGGTCTATTGAGATGACTATTGACAACCCCCTCTCCTCTTTTTGTAATTTAATGAAATGTGAATGTAGCATGAACGTATACTTTCATCCTTTGTGCTCAACTGAAATATCTTTTTAATCTTTTCCCAAAATTTATTGTGGTATAATTGAAATTCAATGAACTGCACACACTTAAAGTATACAAATTAATCACTTTTGACATATGTATACAGCTATAAAACCATTACCACAATTAAGATAGAGAACATTTCCATCACCCCAAAATGTTTCCTCATGTCCTTGTGTAATTACTCCCTCCTTCCATCCTTATCCCCAGGCAACCGCTCTCCTCTAGAAAGCCTTTTTGGAAATAAGGAAGACTTCTGACTGCTATCAGGCCAATCCTTGGAGGGCAGAGGTGAGGGAGGATAAAGAAGTATCAGGAAATGGGGTAAGTGTGGAGATATCACAGGCCCAAGGCCTAAGGAGACCTGAAGGGCAAATAGCTTTAGCAACATATAGGCATTTAACCCTTGCAGCCAACGTAAGGGAAAGGTTCATGATCCCCCTTTTTAAGAATGAGGAGACAGCCTCACAGAGGGTAAGGAACCGGGACAAGGTCACACAGGTAGCATGTGGCAAAGCTGCAGTCCAAAGCTCACACCTGCCCAGCTAAGTGCTTTCCCTCCAGGACTTGCTGAGGTCCCCACCTGTGCCCCAGGGGTAGCCTTCCCAGTGTGCACTGAGCCTAGCTGTGTCCAGTGGGATTCCTAGCACCTCTCCCCCATCAAGAACACGGACTTCCCACCCACCCCTCATATCCTAGCCCCATCTGATGCTGGGACCAAGGAGCCCCAGCCACGCAGGGAGACCAGCGCCTCCCCAGGGAATTCCCCAAGCTGCAACACTCCGGCACAGGACCGATGTTGGAACAGTTTAATGCCACCTAAAACCAAAACAACAGCAGGCACATGCATCCAAAATTTAGCTCCTGAAAAGTTACCAAGTAATATGCAAATGCTTTCTTCTTCCCCACACCTGCTTCATCATCATGTGAAGATCAAGCAGGGGCTGGGAAAGTCAGGGTCAGGGCAGGGTTGAGGAAGAGGAAAGGGAGAGACCAGGTGGGGGTGACATGGCTTACAGAGATCCCTGGGAGATACTACTTGGTAACTTAAACAGAAGTTTAAGTTACCAGTGGTTTTGCATCTGGGCAAAGTCATTTTGACACAACCACACCAAAATGGCTACATATAGGTGGCTTGAAAGAATATTCCAGAGCCCTCTCTGAGCCTCAGCTTCCATAAGCAGTGTTGGGTAGAGGCTGCAAGAAGCATCTGGGAATGAAACATGTCACAGGATTCCATTCCTCCAGAAGCTGAGAGACAGAGGCGGGGGACACATCCACTTGGTGGGACAGAAAACTGAAATGAGGAGGAGACATGTCCTAAATTTTCAGTGACTAGCATTAGAGTTACCAGACTTTCTGGGGTGGACACTTGATGGGGAAAATGATTCCTGGCTCAGTTTCCTTCTCTGCACAGTGGACACGATACCCCAGCTCCTAGGCTTTCAGGACTCAGTGAAACCAGGTGTGCCATTTGCCAGGCCTAGCACCAGCACAAGACCTTCAGCAGTAGCTCCCTCCTGCCGCACTGCCACTCTTGCCCACACCCCTGATACCCAGGTCATCAGTCTGAGAGGAGCTCTCTGGATGCTGTGGGAAGTTGGCATCAGCCTCTCAATGCCCTTCCTGGGTCCATCTCCTTTGTCCTGCGTATGGATTGGTTATAGTCATGGGGACAGGGTGGCTGCTTATTCCGCATTTGGATTCCTTGTTACTCTTTTCATCATTTGAATTGGGAAGCAAGGGGCTGTGGTGACACAAGAATATCCCAACAGGATGCACTGCTGGTGTGTCTCCTGCCCTTACCTCCAACACCTTTCTGCACTCTCCCTTCCTCACCCAGCTGGACAAGAGCATTAAGGTGTGATCTGACCCACTAAGCTGCCTTCTACCAAACAAAAAAGAGCCAGAGCTTCTCCCCAGCCTGCTGGCAACGTATGGCTCCTCTGCCATCAACCAACCTAATCAAGAACTGACCACCAAGAGTTCAAGACCAGCCTGGCCAACCTGGTGAAACCCTGTCTCTACTAAAAACACAAAAAATTAGCTGGCTGTGGTGGCAGACACCTGTAATCCCAGCTACTTGGGAGGCTGAGGCAGAAGAATCGCTTGAACCTGGGAGGTGGAGGTTGCAGTGAGCCGAGATTGCATCGCTGCACTCCAGCCTGGGCAACAAGTGCAAAACTCTGGAAAAAAGAAAAAGAAAAAGAAAGGAGGGAAGCAGGGAGGGAGGGAGGGAGGGAGGAAGGAAGGAAGGAAGGAAGGAAGGAAGGAAGGAAGGAAGGAAGGAAGGAAGGAACCAACCAACCATATACACATGAGCCTTTTGCAAGAGAGAAGGCTTCCAGCAAAGGAAGAGAGTGAGGGTGAGTGAGGGTGAGTGAGGGTGAGTGAGGGTGAGTGAGGGTGAGTGAGGGTGAGTGAGGGTGGGTGAGGCTTCAGGAAGGATAAGCGTTGGAAACAGAGGGCCAAAGGCTGATGGAAGCAAGAAGGCATTCTGTTAAGTCCTACAGATGACACTTCATTCACCGGCTCTTTTGGTTTAACAAACATCTATTGGGCACACACCAGGTGCCAAGCACTGTGGGCCATGAGGATGTGAGAATGAACAGAACACAGTCCTTGCCCTCCAGAGGTTCGTCGGAAAAAGCACTATGACAAACAAATGCTGTGGCAAAGCAACAGGAATCACCAGCACCGAAGGGAAGCACCAAACAGTGCCTGGGGAGGCCAAGTGGGCATCAGTGGGAGGGCAGTGCCTACGAGGGGCTTGAGACAGAGTGTAGTGGTCAAGTGCAGGTTCTAGCACTGGTGCATGGGTTTGCACCCAGGCTCTGCCAGTTACTAATTCTATGAGCTTGGTCAACTTACTAACTTCTCTGTGCCTCAGATTCTTCATTTATAAATGGTACCCACTTCAAGAGGTTGTTGAAAAGATTATATGAATACATGTAAATCACAGTCAGTATAGCGTCTGGCTACTGGGTCTATAAATGTATTTATTAAGATTGTCTTGGCCGGGAGCGGTGGCTCAAGCCTGTAATCCCAGCACTTTGGGAGGCTGAGACGGGCGGATCACGAGGTCAGGAGATCGAGACCATCCTGGCTGACATGGTGAAACCTCATCTCTACTAAAAAAATACAAAAACTAGCCGGGCGAGGTGGCGGGCGCCTGTAGTCCCAGCTACTCGGGAGGCTGAAGGCAGGAGAATGGCATAAATCCGGGAGGCGGAGCTTGCAGTGAGCTGAGATCTGGCCACTGCACTCCAGCCCGGGCGACAGAGCGAGACTCCACCTCAAAAAAAAAAAAAAAAAAAAAGATTGTCTTTCACGCAATTTACCTAACAAATGTGCACATGTACCCCACACCTAAAAGGTAAAAAAATGTAAATTTAAATTTAAAAAAGATTGTTGTCTTGATGGCAAAGCAGGCATCTAGCAGGTAAAGAAGGATACAGGAAAGATGTAAAGCAGAAAGCAGGAACAGCATGAACAAAGGCAAGGAGATGGAAGTGTGGGTCATGGTTTGGTATGGCTGCTACAGGGGAGCGTGTGGTGAGAATTAAGCCAGAAGGGTGGGCAAAGGCCAGGTCTCGCCAGGCTGTGCACACCTTGGAGGTTGTGGACTTGATTCTGGAGTTGATAGAGAGCTCCTGGCCGCCTTTTTGTAATGATCAGATTGGGCCACTGTATTAGGATTGTATCAGATTTGGGGACTGTATCATTCAGCTGGCTCAGGAGCTAGGAACTCACTACTACAGAAAAGAGAGAAATAAAGAGGCCCTCAACTAACACAGGGCCGCAAGAATGGACAGGCAGTGAGGACTGGGGCCTAGAGATGACTAGATATGGGCACAGGCAGGACACAGGGTGGCCTGGGTGAACCACTGAGCCACGAACCAGGACCGGGAAGACTGGAGCATGAGCAGGTTTGGGGCTGGAGTAGAGAGACGATAAAATAATAGGTGCTAGGCAAAGATCTAGGAGCTTAATATGAATTATTTCATTTAAATCCCACACTGGGGGACCTTTGAGAAGGGCACAGCTATTATCCACAACTATAGATGAGAAAACTGAAGTGTAATGTGATTGAAAACCCTGTAAGAAGCAGAGCCATGATGTGGTTTTCAGAGCCTGCATCCTCATTTCTGGGCTCCACGCTGACTTGGAGACACCTGAGGGCAGAGGCTGGGCATCTCGGGCTAAGCAGAGAGGCCTGGGCTGGAAGCTCTCTGTTGAGCCACAGGAGAGATGAGACTGAGATTGGCAGGGAGTGTGAGAGAGTGAGGAAGAAGGCAAGGCCAGTGGACCATGGAGAGAGGGGCTGTCACAGAGGGTGGTGGGTAGGCAGAAGTTCCGCCAGCCAGGAACCCATCCCAACCCCGGAATCCAGCAGGAGCCTTCCTCAGCCCTCTCCCCAGCCCACAGGGAAGGAGTCCAGCCCTAAAACTTGGCCTTTTGCCTACCTGCCCTGCCCACAGCCCACATAGCGCACAGAGGCGGCCTGGCCCTCCTCCGGTGCCTGGAGCTGGTTGCACAACCACCTGAGCCGGTGAGGCAAGGATAGCGTTCCCTTCCTCCCCCAGAGGAGTCCAGAGGCAAGGGCTGAAAGGATTAGGCTCAGCTTTGGGAGACAAAACCCACTCTAAGTGTAAGCATGCCAGCCCTTGCTGGGCTATTGTGAGGCACAGTCATGGTTCCCAGTCCACATGCAGACAGGGCTTAGGATCTGTTGACAAAAGTGATTCAGGCGTTTACCTCAGGCCCAACACCCACTGGCCCAGGTCCCACCTGGGTGTGTCATTGGCTCAAGTGAGGTCCCATGAATACACACACACACACACACACACACTCGGGAGCCAACTCCCTGAGTCACCCAATCCCAGCCAAATTCACCTGAAGCACCTGGCATTTCTCTCAGCATTCAACAGGTCATTGTGCTGAGCTGTCGGTGCAGAGGAGGCTTAGCCGGCTCCATCATTCACATCACGAGCTTCATAAATTCCTGAGGAGAGTGCCAAGGGCCGAGATTGCTGCAGCACTTTCACCGGTGAAAGAGGAGAGGCTAAGCAGGCAGGTGGTCACGGAGAGCCAACAGAGGGAGCAATTCCAGCCTCCACATACTCCCCCTCTGCCACTTGGTTCCATCACATGCAGGGGCAGTGTCTGGCCTCAGTGTGGTGAGAGAAAAAAGAGAAAACACATACAGAGAAGCAGGGATCACAGAACATGGAATGTGTGTCCTCAAGGGCCCTTCCAGACCTTTAGTGTGGCTCCCTCATTTACAGATGACGAAACCATTTGTCAGACACTCAACGGGTGAAGGACGAACAAGAGACAGAACTCAGGGCCTTCAATGTCCTCTCAGTGCTCTTGCCCCTACATCACACAGACTCCAGACAAGTAGGAGTGGAAGAGGCTAAGAGGACCATAAGCCTGACCCCACACCTGCTACTGGAAATACCCACAGCCTCCTCATCTGGGCTCTTCTGGCCATATGGCACAGCCTGGTGGGGTAGGTTTTACTCACTATGGCATCTCCAGTACCTGGGGCACAGTAGATTCTCAGAAAACATTGCATGAGTTAATCTAATGGAATACCAGTTTCTCCCATATGGAAGTATGCCAGCCACTCTTTTGGAAGCCACAACAAATTTAAAGCAGACTTTAAAAAAAAAAAAAAAAAAGCAGGCATCACTTCGCTTCAGCCTGACAAGAATTTTTCTGGCTGGACAAGAATTCTTGACAAATATGCATTTAGGCAGATAAGTTCACCTTGTGGCATACCTGAACTGCTCTCTCTCCCCACCATGCAGGTGCCCAGGAAGCAAGGGATGGAGGTAGCTGAGACAAGGCCTTCCCGCCTTCCCAGCTAGCCGTGGTGGTAGGAACACCATGACCAGCTTCCCCACTACATCCCCGGCAAACAGGAATCTTAATGCCACTGCCAGAGCTGCCCAAGGCACATGCCCTGCTCCTCTCATCTTTGGCACAGCTGAGCATGTGTTGGCCAACAGCCCATGCTCTACCCAGAACGGGTGCCCAGGATCAAGTGGAACCTTCCTGGTCAGCTGGGAGAACAAACACTGAGAACGTTTCTTTACCAAACATTCCTGAGTACCTCCTCAAGGCCAGCCCTGATCCAGGCTCTGAGGATACAGATGTGAAGGAATATAGGCCTGCTCCTGCTCTCATGGGGCTCAGAACCCTCCTTACTGTTCCAGAAACACACGTGCAGCTGTGTTGATGTAGCCACACTGGCTCCATTAGATGAAGATGGACATAAGGATGGATGAATGAACACATGTAGTGAAGAGGGGAGGTTCAGGGCCTTGCTAAAAAAGATGACTATTAAAAAGCAAGTTAAGAGATAGCAATGCTTGAGAATCATCACAGCAAACACTCGCTGAGTCTTTCCAGTGTGCCAGGCCCTGTGTGCAGTCCTTATATGTCTTTACTCACTTAATCCCTTACCTACGCTGAGGCCATTAACTTTTATCATCTCCATGAAAAAACTGAGCCCAGGGAGGTTGCTAAACTTGCAAAAGTCTCACAGTTGGGAAGTGGCAAGTGAGAACCGGAACCAGGCACCAGGGCACTGGTGCCCAAATGCCTAGCCGGCATACTTCATAGCTCCCTTCGGAGGCTTCCAGCTGTGTTAAAGCTTTGAACTGAATCAGGTGGGGGTCATACATGAGGCAACAAAACGGTGGTAACACCAAGGGACGGAGAAGGTGACACTGCTTTGGCATTTCTTGGCAAATTTACCATGATCAGAGTCTGGCCTTAACTGACCAGGAAGAGGTCTCTGTCATTCATGCAGAGATGAAAATACTTATTAGTAATTAACTGATGCTGATCCAATGCAGAAGAGATCTATAAAATCCCATCTAAATGCATTCATTTACATTGGGTGGGGTATATGAGTAATAGTGACCAGAATGCTCACTCCAGTCAGGGGTCACCAACTCAGGAATGGGGCATGGCCACTGTGAGACAGGCGTGAAATCAGCGCACAGGAAGCAGATAGCACAGGAAAAAACAGGTCTCTTGCTGAGGCAGTCTGCCCCCAAGGCACAGCATACCTCTCTGGTCATGGCCCATTAGACCTTTTGCTGGGCAGTGGGGAACCATCTAAGAACCAGAGCAACCGAGGCCCTACCTCACTGAGTGTATGGTCCTAACAGAGAAGCCAGACACTAAACATGTCATTACGGGCGGGTAACAGTTACCCAAAGACATACTAAGGAATGCTCTTGCCAAAGAAAACTGAATGACACGCATTCCCCAGAATTGAGTCTCCTCTTGCCTGGGTAGACCTATTGGGTGTTCACCATCAGATTTTTTTTCCTCTGATCCCCACTTTCTTATATCCCATGATATAAGACAGATGACACACTCCTGAGCTCTAATGGACCTAAATGACTCTCCTGTCTCAACCCGAAACATCCAAGTG
Organism: Trachypithecus francoisi; assembly: GCF_009764315.1. Lineage (NCBI taxonomy): Eukaryota > Metazoa > Chordata > Mammalia > Primates > Cercopithecidae > Trachypithecus > Trachypithecus francoisi. The sequence continues at coordinate 61,341,941 of NW_022681462.1, read as the reverse complement.
AGCTCCGTTCTTTCCCTGCTTTTGTTCCAGGAGGACCAATTCATTGTTTTGGGCCGATTCCAGCTCTGCTGAACCTGCATCTGCTGCTGGAGAGACCCCAGAGCACACTTCCCAACCTCCTTCTCAGAGCTCTCAGGCTGCACGGCTCTGCCTATGTCCTTGTTCCCCTCATTGCCAAGTTTCAGGGGTAACTGTCAGCCCCACATATCACCAGCTGCCAGTGTCTATCACAGAGAACTGGAAAGACACAGAGTGATCCAGGTTGTTGGAACCAGCAGGATGCTAGGAAATGATGTTGCTATACCGTGTAGACAGATGATTACACATGAGCACCCTGGACAACCCAGGAATGTCCTGGTCCTGGAAGCACCTGCTTCACACCCAGCCCTGGTAGACAAAGAAATCACACATTTGGGCAGCTAATTTCTCTGTTATTTTCTCTGCCAAGCACAGAAATGAACAGCCCAAAAAGGGCAAGAAGAAACAGAGCCAAGAGTTTATATGCTCCTGATTTAAAACATAAGAATAAGAGAAATATTCCTACCATGCAAATAACAAATAGACCAACCCTTACTCCCCAGCCAAATATTGGTATTTCCTTTAAATTTTTGATGAAAATATCTGTGCTTGGGGGTAGGGAGAGACTTGTGGTTATTTGGCCAAAAGCTGTTCTAGGTCATAGGCAGCCATCAAAATTATGATTTTCAAACAAAAGTTACAGATTTAGATTGACTTTTGAGCCCAAAGTTATTTTGACATTTCATAAAATAAATCATCAGATAAGCACATCACATTATGTTGACAACAGTGCCCAAAATAGTTTCATTATTTTTAGTATTTATATCATTTTATTTTTATTGATTTATAATTATATAATTTATAATTAAATAATATCTATATTTGGGATTTTAAACAGCCAGTATAAATAGACAAGAATGGAACAGTTATAGTCATGTATATGGCAGGCAATATGTAAGGCATCAGTTATCCTGGAACGTGTGATTTCTCTCCTGAATGGTGATTAAATTCATCTCCCAAGAAGCTTTTGGTTTGAATTCAGGTAGACTAAGCAAAACAAAAGACAATACAGCATAGGACCCACAGTTTTAAACTTGTCAGCTAAACAATTCAGATGGTCTCTTTCTTCAGTCATGGCCACTGTGCGCTCAATCAGCTCAGCCTGTAATTGATTCCTGTCCCAAATCAAATGCCAAGGACCCTGTTCTTAATACTCCTGCCCTGACTTCCCCATATGTGTGGCAATGGCAGTCTGAAGTGGGAAAGCTGTGTCTGGAGCCTGCCTGCATCTCTTGTAAAAAACTGAACTGAGAAATGCCCGCTTGCAATTCAATGCACAAAAATTGACATCCATTTTAGAAGCAATGCTCAGTCAACTAACTTGGCATTTGAGGGGGTGGAGAGCTGCCTTTTCCAAAAAGAACAAGGCTACAAGGGACAGGATCCTGCCTGTAGAGGTAATAAAGAAAAGGAGGCTGGGTGTCGTGACTCACACCTGTAATCCCAGCACTTTGGGGGGCCAGGGCCAGAGGATCACCTTGAGCTCAGGAGTTTGAGACCACCCTGGGCAACATACTGGTATCCTGTCTCTACTAAAAATTATTTTTTAAAACATAGCCAGACGTGGTGGTGTGCACCTGTAACCCCAGCTATTCAGGAAGATGAGGTGGGAGGATTGCTTGAACCCATGAGGTAAAAGCTACAGTGAGTTATGTTTGCAGCACTGCACTACAGCCTGGGTGACAGTAAAAACCTGTATCAAAAAGGAAAAATTAAAAAAAAAAAAAAAGCAGAGGGACAGGATTCCAACATTCTGAGTAGCTCTTAAATGGTGTGGGAATAAGACATCTTCTCAAGGTGAAACTGTATTTACTAGCAAGAAAATAGGGATCAATTAAATTGGTCCAAGTTCTGCACAATTTGGAGCAGTTGACTTTGATTTGTAAAACTGCATGTTAATTGTTATCTGAGCTTTTAGGAGCTTAGCCCCAAAAATCATACCTGAGGTAAGGGAACCCTAGAAACCATTGAATGACCATACATAGGTAGTACAGCAGAGGGGTTGGGCCAGCCTCCAGAACAGTCAGGATTTGAATAGCAACTCTATTCTCTACTAATTGTGCCACCCTGGGCACATACACCTCTCTTTTTCTTTCTAAAATGAGAAAAATGGTACCTACCACATAGTTGGTTTATGGATAGAAGAGAAATCCAAAGATCTGCAGAGGGTCCCTGTGGGTTTTCAGCTGGGAACAAATCAATGCATTCCTGTGAGGAAGTTACCTGATGCTGAGGAAAGGACCACTCAAAAAGAAAAAGCAAACCAATGGAGCTCACGCAGCACCAGGAGCAGTTTGTATTTCCAGCAGCCAGAATAGAAAACCTCATTATCCATGATATACCAGGTGAAGGACTCAGATATTGCCTCAGTAGTGTAGAGAAATTTAACCCTAGACTAAAGATTATGATGGTCCCACCTAACTTAAAAGAAAGACTCAATAGTATCATACTGTTTCCAAAAAACTTAATTGCAATCCAGAACCAAATTTCAGAATATTTGGAGGAATACAAAAATATCTAGAATCTGAAAAGGTAAAATGTATAATATTTGGTATTCAGTTAAAAAAAAAAAAACAGAGGCCAGGCCCTGTGGCTCACTCCTACAAATCCCAGCACTTCAGGAGGTCAAGGTAGAAGAACGGTGTAAGCACAGGCATTCGAGACCACAGTGGGCAACACAGTGAGACCTCATCTCTACAAGAATAACTTTTTTTTTTTAAATTAGCAAGGCATGGTGGTGCATGCCTGCAGCCCCAGTTACTCGGGAGGTAGAGGGGATGATCGCTTCAGCCCAGGAGGTCAAGACTGCAGTGAGGCAAGATCAAACCACTGCACTCCAGCCTGGGCAACAGCCCTGTCTCTGAACGAAACAAAAACAAGCAAACAAAAATGACAGGAAACAGGAAATATGAAAGGAAACAGGAAAGGAAATAGTCATGAAGGGAAACAGGAAACATAAGGGAAAAAAATTCAATCAATAGGAACATAGGAAAATGGCACAAATGATAAAATTAGCAGAAAAAATTCATCAAAATAATTAGTATGACTATATTCTATATGTTCAAGTAGATAGAGGAAAAATTGAATATGTTAAGCAGAGACAAAGCAAGTGAAAAAAAACCTCAAATCACACCCTAAAAATAAAAACCTCAACATCTAAAATAAAATAAACACTGGATAGAATAAATAGACAGACACTACCAAGGAAAAAGACTTGTGAGCTTGAAGACACAACAATAGAAAGTATCCAAAATGAAACAGAACAAAAAGACGGGGTGAGGACAGAACATCAGTGAACTAAGTGAACAAATTACATGTAATTAAAGGGAAGGGGAGAACAAAAATATTATTTAAGGAAACAATGGCCGAAACTTTCCAAAAATGATGCAAGCTGTAAGTCCACAAAAAGTCTCCACAAACCCCAAGCAAAAGAAACGCCAAGGACATTACACTTCAGAATATCATAATTATATCACTTAAAACCAATAATAAAAAGAAAATCTTAAAATCAGGCAGAGATAAAAGATACGCTATAACAGAGTAACAAAGATAAGAATTACATCAGAATTTTCATTGGAAACAATGCCAGCTAGCAATTAATAGAGTAAAATCTTTAAAATTCTTGGCGGCGGGGGCGGTGGTGGAGGAAGAAGGCTGTCAATCTAGCAATCTAGACCTAATGAAAATGTATTTCAAAAACAAACACAAAATAAAAACCTTCTTAGAAATGCAAAAGCTGAAATTATTCTTCATCATCAGATTCATATTACAAAAACATATATTAAATGAAATTTTTTAGATGGAAGGAAAATACCAGATATATAAACAGCATTGGAAAGGATTAATACGTGAGAAAATATAAAATAATGTATTATGTTTAGAGTCTTGAAAACAAAATTGACTATCTAAAGCAAAAATAATAGCCAATAACTTAAAATGGATATAAAACTAACATATATAATAAGAATAGCACAAAGGCCAGAAGAAGGGAAATATAAGTAAACTGTTATAAGTTTTTAATACTATATATAAAGCAATAAAGTATTACTTGTAGACTGTAAGTTAATATGTACAATATAAAGCCTAAAACAACCACTAAATAAAAAAAATGGATAGAACTATAATCTAACAAAGAAAGCAGCCGGGCGCAGTGGCTCAAGCCTGTAATCCTAGCACTTTGGGAGGCCGAGATGGGCGGATCACGAGGTCAGGAGATCGAGACCATCCTGGCTAACACGGTGAAACCCCATCTCTACTAAAAAAATACAAAAAAAAACTAGCCGGGCGAGGTGACGGGCGCCTGTAGTCCCAGCTACTCGGGAGGCTGAGGCAGGAGAATGGCATAAACCCAGAGGCGGAGGTTGCAGTGAGCCGAGATCCGGCCACTGCACTCCAGCCTGGGTGACACAGCGAGACTCCGTCTCAAAAAAAAAAAAAAGAAAGTAAAACAGAATAAAAAATAGGCAAATAGGCAATAAATCCAAAAGAAGGCAAAAGAAAAGGAAAAGGGGAACAAAGGACAAATGAAATGAAAACAAATGACAAGATCGCAGATTAAATCAAATCATATCATTAATATTAAATGTAAATGGTCTAAATACCTCCAGGTAAATGACAGAGAATGTCAGATTGGATAAAAAAGCAAGGCCTAACTATCTTGCCTATCAGAAATTCACTTTAAAAAGACAAAAACAGGTTAAAAGTAGAAGAACAGACATAACGCTAACCAGAGCACACAGAGTGAAAGAACACATTTAACACTAACCAGAGCAAAGCAGGAATAAACAGGGGCATTTCACAGGAAAGGTTAAATTCATCAAGAAGACATAATCCTTAAATGTATATGGGCCTATGTGACATTATGAGATACAGATACAGGTGGGTTTTTGTTCATGGCTCCTGGCTCATAATTGACATAGCCCTTGTTACAGTAAAAAGAATTTCTCTCTCTGATCTTCTCTTGCCCAAGGCTTTTAAAACTCTGATTGTAGAACATAAAAGCCTCATTCCAGAAAGAGTCCTGCCTCATATTTTGAAGGAAGGAATGTTGCACAGAGACGCCAAAAAGAATCTGAACAGACAGGCTTTGCTGTATTTGGATCATACCCTTTTAGTCCACTCACATTTGTACATGGTCATCAATCATGCCTATCCAATGAAATCTCCATAAAACGTCCAAATGTTCATTCAGGGAGCTTCCAGATAGCTGAACATATGGAGTTTCCTGAGAGTTGGCATACCCAGGGAGGGCATGGAAGGTCCATGCCCCTTCCCATACCTTGCCCTATGCATCTCTTCATCTGTAGCCTTTGTAATATCCTTTATAATAAACTGGTAAACATGTTTTCCTGAGTTTCTGAGTCACTTAAGCAAATTAATCAAGCCCAAAGTGGGGGTCACGGAACTTGAAATCCAACTTAAAGCTGGTTAGTCATAAGTTCTAGAGGCCATGAATTATGACTGGTGACTAAAGGGAGGGGCAGTTTTGTGGAATGAGATCTCAACCAGGGGATCTGACACTATCTCTAGGTAAATAATGTCAGAATTGAATTAGAAGATATTCAGCTGGCACCCACTGCAGAACTTATTGCTTATTTGTTGGTGGGGAGAAATCCCAATACACTTTGGGGTCACAGAAGTCTTGTGTTGATATAAGACGAAAGGAATAATGGTTTGAATTTTTCCTAACAGCCTAATAACAGAGTTTCAAAATACATAAAGCAAAAACTTACGAAATCACAAGAAGAAACTACGAAATTTAGAAAATCCTTAAATATTCTGAGGCATGAATTGCAGAAGAAATTTAAGAAGAGCAAATTAGGAAGTAATTTTTAACTGGAGGGAAATGAAAACACAACATATCAAAATTGTGAGATACAGTAAAAGCAATGTTTTAGGAAATTCACAGTACTGACATGCTCTTATTAGAAAACAGAAAATGTCTCAATTCAGTGGTCTCAGCATCCATATTAAAGATTAGAAAAAGAACCCAGATGAACATATATGTAAAAATTCTCAACAAAGTATCAGCAAACTGCAATAGCACATTAAAAAGATCATTCACCGTGATCAAGTGGGATTCATTCCTGGGATGCAAGGATGATTCAACATATGCAAGTTAATAAATGTGACACACCATATTAATAAAAGAAGGACAAAACCCATATAATCATCTCAACAGATGCAAAAAAAATCATTTGACAAACTTCATCCTTTATTATAAAAACTCTCAACAAACTAGCTACAGAATGTACAAGTAACATTCCACAACATAATAACGACCCTATATGACAAGCACACAGCTAACATCATACTCAACAGTGAAAAGTTGAGAGCTTTTTCTCTATAATCAGGAACAAGATAAGGATGTTCACCCTCACCACTTCTATTCAATATAGTAATAGAAGTCCCAACCAAAGCAATCAGGCAAGAAAAAGAAATAAAGGCATTCAAATAGGAAAGAAAAAAGTGAAACCACCATATTGCTGATGACATGATCTCATATATAGAAAATGCTAAGGATTTCACACACAAAAAAATGTTAGAACTGATCAGCAAATTCAGTAAAATTGCATGATACAAAATCAACATACAAAAATCAGTAGTGTTTTTATACACTAACAGCATATATAGAAAACAGCATATATATCTCATATATAGAAAACCGCAAGGATTTCACACACAAAAAAACTGTTAGAACTCATCAACAAATTCAGTAAAATTGCATGATACAAAATCAACATACGAAAATCAGTAGTGTAGCATACACTAACAGCAAACTATTTGAAAAAGAAATGCAGAAAACAATCCCACTCATAATAGCATTAAAAAATGAAATACTTAGGAATAAATTTAACCAAGGAAGTAAAAGATCTATATGCTGAAAACTATAAAATATTAATGAAAGAAATTAAAGATGACACAAATAAATGGAAAGAGATCTTGTACTCATGGATTAGAATATTTTTTAAATGTCCATACACTACCCAAAGCAATTCACAGATTCCATAAAATCCCTATCAAAATTCTGATGTCATTTTTCACAGAAATAGAAAAAACACTTCTAAAATTTGTATGGAACCCCAAAAGATCCCAAATAGCCAAAGCAATCTTCAGCAACAAGTTCAAAGCTGAAGGCATTCACATTCCTTGACTTCAAAGTATATTACAGAGGCAGGAGTAGCTTGCAGCTCCCACTCAGATGGACAGAGCAGCACATGGTGACCACATCGTGAATTGTTGCTCCAAGAACTACTGCAGGAATATACCAGGAAAACTGAGGGAATTCACAAACCCTTTGCAGGAATTAGATCACCAGTGCAGGCTCCCTGAGACGACAAAAAACTAACTGCAGTCGATGCACTCTTGAAAGTGCCACCTCCTGGCTGCAGGCAACCAACACAAAACCAGCACACTAAACAAAAACACAATCAAGGACCCTCACAGAGTCCACTTTGCTCTCCTGCTGCCTCCACCAGAGCAGACACTGGTCTCCACAGCTGAAAGACTTAAAGATGAATCACATTACAGGACTCTGCAGATACTCCTCAGTGCCCAGAGCCTCGTAACTCTACTGGGTGGCTAGACTCAGAAGAGTAAAAATCCAGTTCAGCTCTCCAGTTCAGTTCCCCATTCTTAGCGGAAGAGGGAGAACACCAAATCAAGGGAGCATGGCATGGGAAAAAAGAATCTGAACAGCAGCCCTTGAGTCCCAGATTTTCCCTCTGACATAGCCTACCCAAATGAGAAGGAACCAGAAAAGCAATTCTGGTAATATGACAAAACAAGGTTCTTTAACACCCCAAAAGATACCAACTCACCAGCAATGGATCCAAACCAAGATGAAATATCTGGAATTGCCAGAAACAGAATTCAGAAGGTCGTTTATTAAGTTAATCAATGAGGCATCAGAGAAAAGTGAAGTCCAACTTAAATAAATCAAAAACATGATACAGAATACGAAAAGAAAAATATCCAGTGAAATAGACAACAAAAAATAAAATACAATTACAACTTCTGGAAATCAAGGACACACTTAGAGAAATGCAAAATACACTGGAAAATCTCAGCAACAGAATTGAACAAGCGGAAGAAAGAACTTCAGAGCTCGAAAACAAGGCTTTTGAGTTAACCCAATCTGCCCAAGACAAAGAAAAAAGAATTTTAAAAAGTGAACAAAGCCTCCAAGAAGTCTGGACTATATTACATGTCCAAACCTAAGAATAATTGGTGTTCCTGAGGAAAAAGAGAAATCTAAAAGTTTGGAAAACACATATGAGGGAATAATCAAGGAAAACTTCCACAGCCTTGCTAGAGATCTAGACATGCAAATACAAGAAGCTCAAAAAACACCTGGGAAATTCATCACAAAAAAATAATCACCTAGGCACAAAGTCATCAGGTTATGTAAAGTCAAGATGAAGAAAAGAATCTTAAGAGCTGTGAGGCAAAAGCATCTGGTAATCTATAAAGGAAAAGCTATCAGATTAACAGCACATTTCTCAGCAGAAACCCTACAAGCTACAAAGGATTGGGGTCCTGTTTTTAGCCTCCTTAAAACGATTATCCCAAGAATTTTGTATCCAGTAAAACTAAGCTTCATAAATGAAGGAAAGATACAGTCTTTTCCAGACAAACAAATGCTGAAAGAATTCACCACTACCAGGCCAAAACTAAAGAACTGCTAAAAGGAGCTCTTAATCTTGAAACAAATCCTTGAAAAACACCCAAATAGAACCTCCTTAAAGCATAACTCTTACAGGACCTATATAACAATAATACAATGGAAAAAAAGTATTCAGGCAACAAGTAGCATCATGAATAGAATAGTACCTCATATCTCAACATAAACATTGAATATAAATGGCGTAAATGCTCCACTTAAAACATAATGGCACTTAAAATGGCAGAATGGATAAGAATTCACCAATCAAGCTTCTGCTTTCAGGAGACTCAGCTAACACATGCAGACTCACAGAAATTTAAGATAAAGTGGTGGAAAAAGATATTCCATGCAAGTGGACACCAAAAGCGAGGCGGAGTAGCTATTCTTATATCAAACAAAACAAACTTTAAAGCAACAGCAGTTAAAAAAGACAAAGAGGGATATTATGTAATGATAAAAGGACTAGTCCAGCAGGAAAATATCACAATTCTCAATATATATGCACCTAACACTGGAGCTCCCAAATGTATAAAACAATTACTACTAGATCTAAGAAATCAGATAGATGGCAACACAATAATAGTGGGAGACTTTAATACTCCACCAACAGCACGAGATACGTCATCAAGACAGAAAATCAACAAAGAAACAATGGACTTAAACTATACCCTAGAACAAATGGACTTAGCAGATACTTCTACCCAACAGAACATTCTTCCCAACAACTGCAGAATATAAGTTCTATTCATCAGCACATGAACATTCTCCAAGATAGACCAAGGTAACAAAACAAGTCTCAGTAAATTTAAGAAAATCAAAATTATACCAAGTACTCTCTCAGACCACAGTGGAGTAAAACTGGAAATCAACTCCAAAAGAAACCCTCAAAACCATGCAAATACATGGAAATTACATAACCTGCTCCTGAATGATCACTGGGTCAACAATGAAATCAAGATGGAAATTTAAAAATTCTTTCAACTGAATAATAGTGACAAAACCTATCAAAACCTCTGGGATACAGCAAAAGCAGTGTTAAGGGGAAAGTTCATAGCATTAAATGCCTACATCAAGAAGTCTCAAAGAGCACCCATAGACAGTTTAAGGTCACACCTCATAGAACTGGAGAAACAAGAACAATCCAAACCCAAACCCAGCAGAAGAAAAGAAATAAAGATCAGAGCAAAACTAAATGAAATTGAAACAATCAACAATAAAAAATTACAAAAGATAAATGAAACAAAAAGATTGTTCTTTGAAAAAATAAATAAGATAGATCATTAGCAAGATTAACCAAGAAAAGGAGAGAGAAGATTCATAAGCTCAATTAGAAACAGAACGGGAGATATTATAACCAATACCACAGAAATACAAAAGATTATTCACAGCTACTATGAACACCTTTACATGCATAAACTAGAAAACCTAGAGGAGATGGATAAATTCCTGGAAATATACAACCCTCTTAGATTAAACCAGGAGGAAACAGAATCTCTGAACAGACCAATAACAAGCAGTGAGATTGAAATGGTAATTTAAAAAAACAAAAAAGTCCAGGACCAGATGGATTCACAGCTGAATTCTATCAGATATTCAAAGAAGAATTGGTAACAATCCTATTGACACTATTCCAAAAGATAAAGAGGGAAACCTCCCTAAATCATTCTATGAAGCCAGTATCACCTTAATATCAAACCAGGGAAGGACATGACATAAAAAAAGAAAACTACAGACCAATAATGATAAAAGGACTAGTCCAGCAGGAAAATATCACAATTCTTAGTATATATGCACCAACATTGGAGCTTCCAAATTTATAAAACAATTACTATTAGACCTACATGAGATAGATGGCAACACAATAGTAGTGGTGGACTTGATGAACACAGATGCAAAAAAATTCTCAACAAAATACTAGCAAACTGAATCCAGCAGCATATCAAAAGATAATCCAATATGATCAAGTAAGTTTCATATTAGGAATGCAGGGATGGCGTAACATACATAAGTCAATAAATGTGATACACTACATAAACAGATTTAAAAACAACAACAAAAATCACATGATCATCTCAATAGATGCAGAAAAAGCATTTGACAAAATCCAGTATCCCTTTATGATTAAAATCCTCAGCAAAATCGGCATAGAAGGCACATATCTTAAGATAGTAAAAGCCATCTACGACAAACTCACAGCCAACATTATACTGAACAGAGAAAAGTTGAAAGCATTTCCCTTGAGAACTGGAACAAGACAAGATGGACCACTTTCACCACTTCTATTCAACATATCCTGGAAGTCCTAGCCAGAGCAATCAGAAAAGAGAAAGAAATACAGGGCATCCAAACTGATAAAGGGAAGTCAAACTGTCACTGCTGATGATATGATCGTATACTTAGAAAACCCTAAAGATTCATCCTAAAAGTTACTAGAACTGGTAAATGAATTCACCGAAGTTTCAGGATACAAAATTAATGTACACAAATCTGCTATACACCAATAGCAACCAAGCTGAGAATCAAATCAAGAACTCAACCCCTTTTGCAATAGCTGCAAAAAATATAAAATGCTTAGGAATATACCTAACCAAGGACATGAAAGACCTCTGCAAGGAAAGCTACAAAAACACTGTGGAAAGAAATCACAGACAACACAAATAAATGGAAACACATTCCATGCTCATTAATGGGTGAAATCAATATTGTGAAAATGACCATACTGCCAAAAGCAATCTACAAATTGAATGCAATCCCCATCAAAATACGACCATCATTCTTCACAGAACTAGGAAAAACAATCCTAAGATTCATATGGAACCAAACAAGAGTCCACATAACCAAAGCAAGACTAAGCAAAAAGGACAAATCTGGAGGCATCACATTACCCAACTTCAAACTATAATATAAAGCTATGATCACCAAAACAGCATGGTACTGGTCTGAAAAGAGGCACATAGACCAATGGAACAGAATAAAGAGTCCAGAAACAAGCAAAATACTTATAGCCAATTGATCTTTGACAAAGCAAACAAAAACATAAAGTGCTGAAAGGACACCCTATTCAACAAATGGTGCTGGCATAGTTGGCAAGCCACATGTGGAAGAATGAAACTGGATCCTCATTTCTCACCTTACAGAAAAATCAACTCAAGATGGATCAAAGACTTAAATCTAAGACCTGAAACCATAAAGATTCTAGAAGATAACATCAGAAAAACCCTTCTAGACATTGGCTTAGGCAAAGACTTCATGACCAAGAACCCAAAAGCAAATGCAACAAAAACAAAGATAAATAAATGGGACGTAATTAAACTAAAAAGCTTCTGTACACCAAAAGAAATAATCAGCAGTTAACAGACAACCTACAAAGTGGGAGAAAATCTTTGCAATCTATACATCTGACAAAGGACAAATATCCAGAATCTACAAAGAACTCAAACAAATCAGCAAGAAAAAAACAAATAATCCCATCAAAAAGTGGGCTAAGGACATGAATAGACAACTCTCAAGAGATATACAAATGGCCAACAAGCATATGGACAAGTGCTCACTATCACTAATTATCAGGGAAATGAAAATCAAAACCACAATGTGATACCACCTCACTTCTGCAAGAATGGCCATGATCAAAAAAGTAAAAAAAAAAAAAAAAAAAAAATAGATGTTGGCATGGAAGCAGTGAAAAGGGAACACTTTTACACTGCTGGTGGGAATGTAAACTAGTACAACCATTATGGAAAACAGTGTGAAGATTCCTTAAAAAGCTAGATCTACCATTTGATCCTGCAATGCCACTAGTAGGTATCTACCTAGAGGAAAAGAAGTCATTATACAAAAAAGGTACTTGCACATGCATGTTTACAGTAGCACAATTTGTAATTGCAAAAATATGGAACAGGTCCAAATGTCTATCAATCAATGAGTGGATAAAGAAAATGTGGTGTGCTGGGCGCAGTGGCTCACACCTGTAATCCCAGCACTTTGGGAGGCCGAGGCAGGCAGAACACAAAGTCAGGAGTTGGAGACCATCCTGGCTAACACAGTGAAACCCCGTCTCTACTAAAAATACAAAAAATCAGCAGGGCGTGGTGGCGGGTGCCTGTAGTCCCAGCTACTTAGGAGGCTGAGGCAGGAGAATTGCTTGAACCTGGGAGGCGGAAGTTGCAGTGAACCAAGATTGTACCACTGCACTCCAGCCTGAGCGAGTAAGACTGTGTCTCAAAAAAAAAAAAAAAAAAAAAAAAAAAAAAAAAAAAGAAAATGTGATAAATATGTGCCATGGACTACAACTCAGCCATAAAAAGGAAAAAAAAAAATGGCATTCACAGCAACGTGGATGGAATTGGAGATTATTCTAAGTGAAGTAACTCAGGAATGGAAAACGGAACATCATATGTTCATACTGATGTGAGAGCTAAGCTATGAGGACGCAAAGGCGTAAGAATAATACATTGGACTCTAGGGACCTGGAGGAAGAGTGGGGACGATGAGGGATAATAAAAGACTGCACAATGGATACGGTGTAGACTGCTCAGGTGATGGGTACCCCAAAACCAAAGCCACTGAAGAACTTATTCATGTAACCAAACACCACCTGTTCCCTAAAAACCTATTAAAATAAAAAATTTAAAAGATCCACAAAGAATAGTGAAATCTGAATAAAGTCTAGAGTTTTAGTTATTAGCTTTTTTAAAAAAGTTGAAGTCATAGAAATAGAGTAGGATGGTGGTTACCAAGGGCAGAGGAGTAGGGGTGGGTTTAGGAGATGTTGTTCAAAGGATACAAAATTTCAGTTAATCAAGAGATCTATTGTACAACATAGTACTATAGTTAATAACATGTATTCTTGACAATCTCTAAGAGTAGATTTTAAGTGTTCTCTCTATAAAAAATTGTGTAAGTATGTTAGGTAATGCATACATTAATTAGCTCAATTTAGCATTCCACATTATATACATATTTCAATACATCATGGTATATATAATATATAATATATAATTTTGTCATAATAAACATATTTTTAAATTAATTTAAAAATTAATTTAAATTTATGTTGTTGTTGGAACATGACAGCCTCTCCACGTATGAATGCCAATATTCAATATTGAAAAAACAGTACATTATAAAGCTACTGTAATCAAAACAGCATGGTAATGGCATATAAAACAGACACTCCAACCAATGGAACAGGATAAAAAGCCCAGCAATAAACCTATACTCTTATGGCCAAACCAATGCTCAAGACTGTAATCCCAGACTTCAGGAGGCCGAGTCAGGCAGATTGCCCAAGCTCAGGAGTTCAAGACTAGCCTGCGTAACATGGTGAAACTTCGTCTCTACTGAAAATACAAAACATTAGTCGGGCATGTTGGTGTGTGCCTGTAGTCCCATCTACTTGGGAGGCTGAGGTGGGAGGATTGCTTGAACCCAAGAGGCGGAGGTTGCAGCTAGCCAAGATTGTGCCACTGGACTCCAGCCTGGGTGACAGAGTGAGACTCTGTCTCCAAAAAAAAAAAAAAGGGAAAGCTCCATGACACTGGTCTGAATAATGATTTCTTGGAAAAGAACCCAAAAGCACAGGTAACAAAAGCAAACGTACAAAAATGAGACTGCATCAAACATAAAAGCCTATACAGCAAAGGAAATAATTAGCACAGTGAAGAGACGACCCACAAATTGGGAAAAAACATTTGCAAACCAAACAGTTGATAAGGGACTAATATCTAAAATATATAAGGAACACAAACAACTCAATAGCAAGAAAACAACCCAGTTACAAAATGAACATAGAACCTAAATAGACATTTTTCAAAAGAAGACAAATGACCAACAGATATAGGAAAAAATGTTCAATATATTTAATCCTCAGGGAAATGCAAATGAAAACCACAGTGAGCCTCACACTTCTTAGAATGGCCATTATCAAAAAGACGAAAGACAAGTGTTGATGAGGACATGAGAAAAAAAAAAGGAAGCCTGGCCCACTTTAGTGGTAATGTAAATTAGTACACCTATTTTGGAAAACAATATGAAGTTTCATCAAAAAACTAAAAACAGAACTTTCCTGTGATCTAGAAATCCCACTTCTGTATATCCAAAGTAATTGAAATCAGTAAGTCAAAGTGACAGCTGCACTCCTATGTTCATTTCAGTAGTATTCACAGTAGCCAAGATATGCAATCAACCCAAGTATCTATGCAATGAAGGGATGAAGAAAATGTATATATAAATTCTGGAATGCTATACAATCTTAAAAAAAAAAAAGGAAATTCTGTCATTTGGGACAACATGAGTAAAACTGGCAAGCATTATGACAAGTGAAGTAACCCAGGACCAGAAAGACAAATACTGCAAGATCTCATTTATATGTGAAGTCTAAAAACATCAAACTTATAGAAGCAGAGAGTAGAATGGTAGTTACCAGAGGCAGGAAATGGTGGTTGGGGTTGAGGAGGTAAGGACAAGAGAGATGTTGGTACAAAGCTTTGGTTAGAGAGGATCTATTTTTGGTGATCTATTGTACAGCACTGTGACCATAGTTAAAAATAACATATATTTCAAAATTGCTAAAAGAATAGATTTTAACATTCTTACCATAAAAAAAGTAGGTTAGGTGATGAATATGTTAATTAGCTTGATTTAATCTCTCGACAATGTATTTATATTTCTAAATATCACACTAAATCCCATTATATAATTTATCAATTAAAATTTTTTAAAATTAGAAAAAGATGAGAAAATTAAACCAAAGTTAGTAGAATAGAAATAAGATATAAGCAGAAATCAATGAAATAAGAAAAAGGCACATTGGCTCATGCCTATAATCCCAGAACTTTGAGAGGCCAAGGCAGGAGGGTTGCTTGAGCCCAGGAGTTTGAAACCAGCATGGGCAACTAGTGAGACCTCACCTCTACAAAAAGTCCAAAAATTAGTTGAGTGTGGTGGTGCATGCCTGTAGTCCCAGCTACTTGGTAGACTGAGGAGGGATGATAACTTGAGCCCAGGGTTGAGGCTACAGTGAGCCATGATTGCACTACTGCACTGCAACCTGGACAACAGAGCAAGGCCCTATCTTAAAAAAAAAGAAAAAAAAGGAAAACAATAGAGAAAAATCAATAAAATGAAACCTGATTCTTAGATAAGATCAATACAATTAATAAATCTTTAACCAGACTAACCAAGAATAAAAGAGAGAAGAACAAATTACCAATATCAGGAATAAGAGAGGTGACATTACATACTCTAGATATCGAGAAGATAATTAGTGAATACTATGAATAATTCTATGCCAATAAGTTCAAAAACTTAGGTAAGATGGACAAGCTCCGGGCCGGGCGCGGTGGCTCAAGCCTGTAATCCCAGCACTTTGGAAGGCCCAGACGGGCGGATCACGAGGTCAGGAGATTGAGACCATCGTGGCTAACACGGTGAAACCCCGTCTCTACTAAAAAAATACAAAAAATTAGCCAGGTGAGGTGGTGGGTGCCTGTAGTCCCAGCTACTCGGGAGGCTGAGGCAGGAGAATGGCCTGAACCCAGGAGGAGGAGCTTGCAGTGAGCTGAGATCCGGCCACTGCACTCCAGCCTGGGCGACAGAGCGAGACTCTGTCTCAAAAAAAAAAAAAAAAAAGATGGACAAGCTCCTTGAGAGACTGAAAATACTAGACCTCATTCAAGAAGAAAAAAATAACCCGAATAGTTTTATATCTTTTTAGGAAAACTCTGGTCTCCAATGGCTTCATTGATGAATTCTAGCAAACATTTAAGAAATAAACATCAGTTCTACATATACTCTTCCAAAAAGAGAAGAAAAATCTTCCCAATTCATTATTGCAATCTAGCATTTTCCTAATATCAAAAACAGGCAAAGATATCTAAGTAAAAATAAATAAATACAAAAAACAAAAAACAATACTCCTCATAAACATATGAGCAAAAATCCTTTTTAAAAACTTTCATCAAATTGAATCTAATAGCATATGTAACGGATAATAGATAATGACAAAGTGGTGTTTATCCCAAGAATACAAGGTTGGTTACACACTTGAAAGTTAATTATTTAATTCATTTTAATATATTAAAAAGGAAAAGCCATACAATCATATAGAGACACAGAAAAAGCTTTTTATCAAATTAACCACCCATTTCTGATTTTTAAAAAACTCTCAGCAGACAGAAGAAGAGAACTTCCTTAAATTGATAAAGAGCATCTATAAAAAACCTATGGTTACATCTTACTTAATGGCAAAGACTGAATGCCTTTCCCCCAAGATTATGAATAATGCAAAGATGACTATTCTTACCACTTCTAGTCAACGTGATACTGGGAGGTTCTAGCCACTGTAATAAGGCAACAAAAAGAAATAAAAGGCCTCCAAATAGGAAAGGAAGATGTAAATTATCCGTATTTACAAATGACATGAATATCTTTCTAGAAAATCCTACAGAATCTACAAAAAAGCAAGTAGTACTAATAAGCAAATTCAGCAAGATTGTAGGATATAAAATCACTATACAAAATAACTTCTATTTTAATATACTAGCCATAAACAATTATAAAATTTAAAAAATATTGTACTTGGCTGGGCACGGTGGTTCATGCCTGTAATCTCAGTACTTTGGGAAGCTGAGATGGATCACCTGAGCCCAGGAGTTTGAGACCAGCCTGGGCAACATGAGACCCCATCTCTAAAAAAAATGTAAAAATTAGCTGGGTGTGATGGTACACATCTGTGGTCCCAGATACTCCAGAGGCTGGGATGGGAAGACCACTTGAACCCAGGAGGTTAAGGCTTCAGTTGGCCATGAGGTGCCACTGCACTCCACCCTGGGTGACAAAGACCCTGTTTGCTTGCTTGTTTCTTTCTTTCCTTTCTCTCTCTCACATCTATATGTGTGTGTACATATATATAGTATCAAAATATGAAATAAGACATTTGACAAAAGACATTCATGACCTATACACTGAAGACTAAACAACATGCTGACAAAAAAATTAAAAAACTTAAACGTACTGTGTTCATAAATTAGAAGGCTCAGTATTGGTTAGATGCCAATTCTCCCAAACTGATCTATAGATTCGATGCAATCCCAATTAAAATTGCTGCTTGCTTTCTTGTAGAAATTGGTAAGGTGATTCTAAAATTCAAATAACACAAATGACCTCGAAAACTAGAAACAAAGTTGGAGCACTTATACAAACCAATTTCAAGACATTATTAAGCTACAATACAGACATTGTAAAAAAATAATAATACTGTATAAGAATAGAAAAACAGATCAATGGAATAAAATAGAGTCCATAAATGGACATATACAGATATGGTCAATTGATTTTTGACAAAAATGCAAAAGTAATTCAGTGATAAAAAGGGATAGTCTTTTCAACAAATTGTGCTGGAACAATTAGATATCCACGTGCAGAAAATGTGAATCCCCATCCATACCTTGCATCACACCCACACACAATTTATTAAGGAACATATGGTAACTTCCATCACTTAGGATCTGGTTCTCAGCCCTGTCACAACACAATTCATAGTCTAAATACACCCGTGAACAATGGCATTCAAACCCCCAGGGAATCTCTTCTACCCATCAGGCCAGAAAGATTTATGGGTTTTGCCACTGCCAACAACAGAAATGGACACTTACTTAGAATGTAGAAAGGATTTAAGTGACAAAGCACTTAGGTAAAAGACAAGACAAATTAACTTTCCAAATCCTAAGTCTCAGCATGAATTCACTAGATTCTTACATGAAAAAAAAAAAATTACTTCCCAGTAGTGTTAGGTATTCATTTTCTTGCTCCTTTTATGTTCCAATTAATGGTTTCACAGGTATTCACAAATTACTGCCAATTTCACAATACTTGCTCATGATGGCTGAGGAGCATTTTGCAATATTAAGCCATTCATATTACTCTTAAATTTATATATATATATATGTGTGTCTAGATGTAATATGCATGAAATGTAATTCTGATTCTTCATCTTGGCAACTAGATGGACACTGGATGCTAGAATCATGAAGCTTATATTTATAAAAACAATATGCATTAAATAATTAATAAAAAAACTTAAATGTTTCAGATTTTTAAAAATTTTTATTTTTATTTTTGAGACCAGCTCTCACTCTGTCGCCCAGGCTGGAGTGCAGTGGCACAATCCCAGCTCACTGCAGCCTTGTACTCCCAAGCTCAAGTTATATTCCCTCCTCAGTCTCCCAAGTAGCTGACACTACAGATGTGCACCACCACATCCAGCTAATTTTTTAATTTTTTTTTTTTTGTAGAGAGGGGATTTTGTCATGTTGTCCAGGCTGGTCTCAAACTCTTGGGCTCAAGTGATCTACCCGCCTTAGCCTCTCAAAGTGCTGGGATTATAGGCACGAGTCACTACACCCCGCATGTTTCAGATTTAAATTATTTTTACTTAGAATTTTGATAGTTCAATTATAGTTTGTATTTTATTTCAGTAAGTAATTTTGCACAGTTTAGAAAAAATACAATTTTTGAAACACTCATGAAAGACAATTTTTTTTTTTTTTTGGAGATGGAGTCTCACTCTGTCTCCCAGGCTGGAGTGCAGTGGCGCCATCTCGGCTCACTGCAAGCTCCGCCTCCCGGGTTCATGCCATTCTCCTGCCTCAGCCTCCCGAGTAGCTGGGACTACAGGCGCCCGCCACCATGCCCGGCTAATTTTTTGTATTTTTTAGTAGAGACGAG
Organism: Trachypithecus francoisi; assembly: GCF_009764315.1. NCBI lineage: Eukaryota > Metazoa > Chordata > Mammalia > Primates > Cercopithecidae > Trachypithecus > Trachypithecus francoisi. The sequence goes on along the minus strand of NW_022681462.1, from coordinate 61,322,473 downwards.
ATTTCACCATGTTAACCAGGATGGTCTTGAACTCCTGAACTCGTGATGGCCTCCCAAAGTGCTGGGATTACAGGTGTGAGCCAGAAATATAATTTTTAATTTTTTATATTAGCTAGAATCTTGAATGAAGATATATTCAAATTTCATATACCTGAGCACATTAAAAACTTTTTTAAAATGCTTTAGATGTTTGAGATGTAAAAATAAAGATATACTAGAGATAAAAAATAGCAAGGCAGAACTCAGGAAAGAAAAATTGAGACAATACATGATATAAATGATGAATTGATGGGTGCTGACGAGCTGATGGGTGCAGCACACCAACATGGCATAAGTATACATATGTAACAAACCTGCACGTTATGCACATGTACCCTAGAACTTAAAGTATAATTTAAAAAATAATTTAAAAAAATTAAAAAAAAAAGAAAAAAATGAGAGAAAAAAGTAACAGAAAAATATCCCAAGTGGTGATCTGTTAAGTTTTTTAATACTGGAAACAATGAAAGTAAACAGACCTCTGTCAAACATGACCCAAAACAGAATGTGAGAAAAATACATTAGAAAATCTTAGCTCAATGAAACATAATTTTTTATCAAAATAAAAACAAGCAAGAAAATTATTTTTGCCAAATCTGCAATGTGAACAAATCAGATGAAGCTCTTACAACTTCATACTAAAGTGACAATGAAAACAATTGATCTAATGCACAACTCAGAATTAAAAATTTACACTCTGGCCTTTCTATTACAAAAAGAAAATCATGTTTTAGAATTGGTACATTTCATGTAAAAGAAAGAAACCTCCATGGCTTTAATCTGCTTATTGGACAACGATTGTAGGAAAGAGCAGTCACGTTTCACACAGCAAGAGAATGTGTCTCAAACATAGTCTGATATGAACTAATGTTTACAACTTTCCATTGGATGAACATGCAAGAAAATTTAACACTTCATTTTACACCAAAACTATTTCAAATGTAGAAATGTAGATGAAGAATTTTGTAACTATTGCTATGTTTTATAATCAATATTCAGGCTGGGCGCGGTGGCTCAAGCCTGTAATCCCAGCACTTTGGGAGGCCGAGACGGGTGGATCGCGAGGTCAGGAGATCGAGACCATCCTGGCTAACACGGCGAAACCCCGTCTCTACTAAAAAATAGAAAAAACTAGCCGGCGAGTTGGCGGGCGCCTGTAGTCCCAGCTACTCGGGAGGCTGAGGCAGGAGAATGGCGTAAACCCGGGAGGCGGAGCTTGCAGTGAGCTGAGATCCGGCCACTGCACTCCAGCCTGGGCGACTGCGAGACTCCGTCTCAAAAAAAAAAAAAAAAAAAAAAAAAAAAAATCAATATTCAAAACTAGCATTGATCATGAAAATAAAATACCTGTGACTGGAGAGACCTAGGTTCTTGGTAAATGGAAAACATTACTTGCACACAAAAGACAAGCATGCAACTATTATACTAAAAGTTAAAAAAAAAAAAAGACTGAATTAACAGCAAACCTGTGACAGTACTCAATTAAGGTAAGTGAACACTGAAAACCCTGTGTCTACCAAAAACACAAAAATTAGCTGGGTGTGGTGGCAGGCCCCTGTAATCCCAGCTACCCAGGAGGCTGAGGCAGGAGAATCGCTTGAACCCAGGAGGTGGAGGTTGCAGTGAACCGAGACTGTGCCACTGCACTCCAGCCTGGGCAGCAAAGGGAGATTCCGTCTCAAAACAAAAACACACACAAAATAAAATAAACAAACAAAAAACTTGTTTTGATCCTCTGAAAAGAATAAGATTATGTCTCATTATTTTAGCCAAGCAAGTTGAAGTTCTTCAGGGCACTAATCACATAATATTTTTTTAAAAAATAAAGACAAGGTATAGGTTTAGAGGAAATCATTTTGAAACAGTGCTACAGTGGCAAGATATAGAAGTGAAACTTTTTTTTTTTTTTTAGAAACTTTGGTTACCATCTAAGATGGAGAAATAAATGAGATAATGATTAACTTAATAGGTAATCAAGTAGTGAAATCATACATAAATGCATAAAATAAAACTGAATATTACTTTATTCAACTAGATTATAACAGCAACAAAAGTTACATTTAACAATATCCTTATTTTGTACTGATGAACTACTAGAAGAGGGAAACTAGGAATTGATGAATTCTTCACCTGCTATAAAAAGTACAAGTTTTGTCTTAAGCAAAAAACTACATTCAGTGAAGGAATTGATTTAAAAGACGGTCTAGAGTAAGCCTTTAACAAAAGTACCAACATGGTTGGTAAATTAAAAAACATTAATGAGCCAGAATTGTGGCCAAGCATTATTTAAAAGCATTATTAGCACTATACAGGACCGCAGTTTGAATTTGTTTCTAGGAGACGCAGGCTCATGTCAAAAGCGAATGATACTCAAAATATGTTCATATATAATTTTAAGATTATATATGGAGTGTCTTGGTGAAACACATATCAAATTTGATCTCACAGATACCCTGAGATACATGATGGAAACACTGACCAAATGTTCTTAGATTAAGTAGATTTGATCTGGACAAGATATGAAACGCATTAGATGAGCTAAGCAAAACAACAGACTATTGTCAAATAAAGTGCCTTGGGGTCTGTGGTCTTTGATATTAAGAACTGAATCTTGGCTGGATGCAGTGGTTCACACCTGTAATCCCAGCACTTTAGGAGGCCAAGGAGGGCATATCGCCTGAGGTCAGGAGTTCGAGACCAGCCTGGCCAACATGGTGAAATCCTGTCTCCAATAAAAATACAAACATCAGCCAGGCGTGGTAGCAGGTACCTATAATCCCAGCTACTTGGGAGGCTGAGGCAGGGGAATCACTTGAGCCTGGGAGGCAGAGGTTGCAGTGAGCCGAGACTGTACCACTGCACTCCAGCCTGGGCAACAAAGCAAGACTCTGTATTAAAAAAAGAATTGATTCTTAATATTAAAAATGATATTTTTAATTTGAAAATACAGTTTGGTATGAACTTTTGCTTGCTATAATATTTTAAAACTTACCAAAAAACCCAAGCAGGTCTATATTAGACTACTGTATTTTTTAAAAGGATTACAAACTTAAAAAACAACTTTAGAGGAAATAATTTTTCAAAGTCCAAAAGAAACCACATGAGAAATATGCAATAAAGTGACATTCCAGTAAGATGAGAAAATTAGAAAAAGAAAACAAAAACATTTGCATGAATATGAAGGAAAGGATTCACATACAAATAAGCCCCCCAAAAATTTGTATAGTCTATTTTTTGACAATTATAGATCAAGGTACAGTCTTGACTGAAGGAGTTTTGAAAAAATTGTGGAATAAATTCTGCCTTCAGTTTTTATAATATCTAAGCATTGAAAAGTGTGAAAAAAGAACTTACTGTAGAGATCTAGATATTGCTATAAATTGATGGTGATAAGAATTTTTTGATGAAGTCAAAATATTTTGTTGTATTTCAGCAGTAATAATTTGTCATGCAACCACATTACAAAGTTTGTACTTACACGTAAAATTTTTGTTTCATTTCCTAATCAAAGTAATGCTTTAAGTATTTTATTGACAATTTCAGTGGCTACTGCCTCTGCAGAAAGCAGTTTTTCCAATTAGAATGAATTTTTAAAATAACTACAAAGACTAAGGAAAGGCTGTCTAATTTGACATTACAGTCAATCAACAAAAAATTTGTGAAAAACTCAATTAAACAAAATAATTTTTAATTTTATTTAAAATATAGAAAAATAAAATTTTCACTGAAACATTATTATTCCATAACCAGAATAGCCAGATATTCCCAATAAAAATAAAATTCAGTTATCTCTGATGTTTCACCAGTTTTAACCATATATAAAACCACAGCTTTTACATATCTTTCCATTTTGTAGCTACATAGCTTTGTCATGGTAGGATAAAGTCAACGGTTTCTTAATTTATGGCTTTAAATATATATATTTTTATATATAGTATGATATATATGTACTCCATCAATACTCTTGCCTTAGACTCCACATATTTTAGGGCAACCCTTTATACTAGAGAAGATAAATATCGTCAAAAGATAGTTCTTTAAAAAGACTAATAAAATTGATAAATCTTGATGAGACTGTTCAAATAAAAAAAGAAAACTCAAATATCCATATTATGAATAAAAACAGGGGCATCACTACAGAGCCAACAGACATTGATATCTCATGATTATGTCATAATTATATCTCATAAGAGGTATTCTGAATAACTTAAATAAATTTTAAAATTTGGATGAAATAGACAAATTTGTTTAAAAATAAAATTCACCAAAACTGCCAAAAGAAATAGAAAATCTAAACAGTATTATAATTTCAAAAAATTTAATATATAAACCTTCCCACAAAGAAGTTCTTGGCCCAGATGCTCATAAGTAAACTTTACCCAAGACTTCATGAAGATATTTTGTCAGTCTTACATAAATTTAGGTTTAATGAAGATATTTTGTCAGTCTTACATAAACTTTCCAAAAAACCAAAAGAGATGGCAAGCTTCAAAACTGATTTTATAAGATTGGTATTAATCTTGATATCAAAACCTAACTAGTATATTTTAAGGAAGTAAAATTACAGACCAATCTTACTGATGAACATAAATGAGAATTTCCTATACTAATGAACGAACGAATGTGAACATGATAATGAATGCATGGGCTTATTTCCTGGTTTTTCATAGACCTACGACAGAAATCCACTCAGCCTGACAAAGTAAGGATTTTAATACCAGTCTTAGCTCATACCCCCAAGAACCCCTGGATGCTAAAATGGCTCAAAGAGCTAACAAAGTCTGGACAAACCAACATGCCTGGTTTAATTAATCGGTAGGAAGTCCAGGTATCGGTATTTCTTAAAAGCCTTCCAGAGTTCGGGCAGAGATCACGGTGAGACGCTGAGCTCCGCGGCCAACTCCTGGGCCAACGAGTGAGTTGGGGAAGCCCCGGGACAGACTGGGGCCTCAGCCCTGCAGACACCCCAGAGCCCTTGCTGTGTCTCCCACTGGCCACATCCAGGCCTTGAAGGAGCATTGACCATATTTCTCAACCCACCTCTGTAACCTGATGGTGGCAGCAGCCTCTCCCAGACGACCCCGCCGACCGCTGGATCTCCAGAGGACACCCCTGCCAAGCCGTCCGGATGCAGAGCCTTTGAGTGGCAGATGCCGTGGCTGGCCGGAAGCATGGCAGCGACAGGGAGGTCGCTAGGGTGTGGAGGGGCGGGTCTACGGAGGCCTCCTTAGGCCACAGAGCCACATAGAGCGTAGGCCTGCAGTGACCGCTCAGTCCCAGTTGAACCAGACCTACTGAGTCCTGAGGACAACCGACAGAGGCGTTAACAGCACAGAAGGTGAGCCAAGTCCCGGAGGAGGGTGAGTAGAAGGATGAGTGGCCATCGCGGGTTGGTGATCGTTCTACCAGACCTCTATGTTGCAAGAGAAATGGTAGGATGACAGGGCACAGTTGGCCCGCTGGACATGCCCACCACCCTTTGGGAAGGTTTACTGACCGTTTATAGAAAGCTTGTGTGTATATAACATGAAAAAGTTGCTCTCGACTTCCCTCCAACCTTTTAAAAGAAAACATTTTCCACATTTAGGCTTTCTAGATGTGAAGAGGTTGCCGACGAATGACAGTGAGAAAATCACACATCTTGTAAATTCTCATTTGTTTAAAAAGAAATCATAGGTCGGGCGCGGTGGCTCATGCCTGTAATCCCAGCACTTTGGGAGGCGAGGCGGGCAGATCACGAGGTCGGATCGAAACCAGTCTGACAAATACGGTGAAACCCCGTCTCTACTAAAAATACAAAAATTAGCCAGGAGTGGTAGTGGGTGTCTGTAATCCCACCTACTTCAGAGGCTGAGGCATGAGAATCGCGTGAACCCAGGAGGCGGATGTAGAGGTTTCAGTGAGCGGAGATTGTGCCATTGCACTCCAGCCTGGGTGGCAGAGCAAAGACTCTGTCTCAAAAAAAAAAAAAAAAAAATTACCAAAATACATGTCTTCTGGAGGTGACTTTGAAATGGATAGACCACCTCTGGAAGCAAAGCTTCCATGTTTGTTCAGTGAGTTAAAGGACATAGGACAGAAGACCTGAGAAGGAAGTTCTAGGCCAGTCTGGTCATATCTGAAGAGATTTTCATGTTCTAATCTAACCGTGGTTTTGTGTACATTTTATTAATGCTCACTACTGTATATAAGTTGACTAACGTAAAACAATCCCTTTATAAATGTCCTTTTGTTTGTTTATAGGAAGTCCTGTCTTCTGGGATTGAGTTTGGTAATCCACCCCTTGGAGCTAGACACAGTAGTATACTTAGTCATTGGGATGGTGGGAGAGAGAGAAGAGGGAGAAGAGGAAGGATGAAAGAAAGGTCTCTTTGCTAGTATCTCCATATCTAGAAGATGGTTTAAAATCATAACCGTAGATCTATATGAGCATTTTCAGTAAAGTGCCTGTGTTTGTTGTGGACAAGTCTTATTATTTTGCAACATCTGAGCTTTATGAAAGTCCTGGGGTGACAATGTATGTTAAAAAGTAGAGCTAGTGAATTAGGCAATTTATTAATTTTTTTTGTTATAATTGATAGAAAAGATGCATCTTGGACATGGAATCGTTAAACCACGTCTGAGCAGTGTATGTCAGAACTTGTTCATTAGGTTGGCAGCAGAGGGGCAGAATGAAGTATAAAGGGAGAGATGTATGCAAATGTGTCCATGTTTACATTTTGACGCTAGCCATTGATATATGTGCAACTCTTTTGGCTGTACTATAGGAATACAGTAAGTAATTCGATGGAAACATACCTTCTTGCTAATATTTTAATGGTATAGATATAAATTATCTTAGAAACATTATACATAGTGTATTCTGCTGCTTTATGTTTCATTTTAAATTGAGCATTAAGAAAATACAGTGTTTTAATCAGAACTCTGCTAATGCTTTTATCTAGAGGCATGTTATCATTTGGGCCTTCTATGAAATTTTAGTCCTAAGCAAGGGAGGATTATATTTTTTCTAGCAGATGGAGTTGGTGTAATGTGTTGCTTGTTATCAGAATACTCATATAGCTTTAAGATTTTGAATTGGTAAATATTCATGATGTGTGAAAAGGCATAATACATAACATATGATCTCAAGTTCATAAAACTGGATGTTGTATCTACACAAATAGGACTTAGAAGGACATGTGAAACTAAATTGCTTGTGATTGTGGATGACTTTGTTCTTTGCTTCTAGTGGTTTTCCGTTTCCTATAATGCACACATTAGCTTTTAAAAGTGAAGGTTATTTTTAAAACCTGTAAAAAAAAAAAAAAAAAATATTCCAGGTGACTCTAAGCAGAAGGTTGAGAGCCACTGGGGTAAGTTACTGACCCTGGTATGTAGCTAGTATTTATTCTAAGTGCAATGGGAAGGCATTATAGGGGTCAAGGAGAGGTGTGACATAATCTAATTTGCTGTTTAAGGCTGAGGCCTTGTAGAGACTGCACCACGGAGGGTGACAGCAGAAGCAAGGTACCAGTTAGGAGCCAACTGGGGAGAGTAAAAGGAGTCAGGATATATGTCAGGCATAGGGCTGCCCAGTCATGCTGACAACGGAAGTCCTGGGAGTGAAGGACAGAGAAGAATCCCTAGAATCTGGGAATCTTTAGCAGTACCAGACACGGAGCTCCTGTAATTTCACGTGTCAGACAGTAGTCTCTGCCACCCCTTCCTCTGGCAACTCCCACAGCCTGCAGCAGGGCAGGCACCTGGTAGAGGCATATACAGATGGCTAGAATGAAATAACCTTTCTGGTGCAATAAACCTCCAGGCTCTGTGGAAGCCCAGGTCTCCTGTGTGACTCTGATAAATTCCTTCCCCTCTCCGGCCTTTGTAAAACAGAAATTATATTTTCCACTGCCTGCCTTACGGGCAGAGGTATTTTGAATATCCAGGACAGCAATGCATAATGACAGTTAATAATAGTTGTTTTCAAGAACAACCACCTTGCAAGGTAGAGATGTTCAAACACTCTTACAAACATCAGAGCTGAGAGATAAAGTAACTACCTGAGGCCAACTTGCTATCAGTGCTTATGTGGGGTTTTGATCCAGGCCAGTTTCACTTCAAATTCTAGATTCCTTTCACCACATGATGCTGAAATTGCAACATATTAGATGATGCACTGGCAAGATGGCAGGAAAACTATTACATTCTTTCATTGTTCCTGATACCAAGATTGGTGGGATTCTTTTGAAAAGCAAATTAGTAATGAGTATCAAAATCTACAAAAGTGTTTCTACCTCTTGATCATCTTGAATTTATTCTCAAGACAGCAATTTTGAATTATAAAAAGGTGTATACCTAGAACTTTTAGTTCTGCATCATTTGTAAAAGCAATAAATTCAAAGTAATTTAAATAGGGGACTTGTTTAAAAAAAAAAAACAAAAAAAAAACCAACTATGGTGTTAAATCAAAGGAGTACTATACAGTGATGGTTCTCCGTGAAGGATGACTTTGCCCCGCAAGAGACATTTGACAGTGTCTGAAAACATTTTTGGTTGTCCCAGCCTGGGGGGAGGGTGAGTTCTATTGGCACTTGATGAGGAGTGACCAAGGATACTACAATGTATAGGACAGTCTCCCCAAATGTCAATAATGCTGAGATTGAAAAACCTATTCTACAGATGTTAAATATGATGAATGAAGATTTTATGATTTAATAGAGAAAAAGTAGAGTTCCAAATTTGGGGCACACCATGATTACAACCATGGAAAACCTTATCTTGCACATAAAGAAACAGCAGATGAAAACACAGGAAACTGCAAAACTATACATTGATGGAAGTAGAGATAAGTCTTAATCTTTGAAAAGTTTTATTTAATGATGTTATTTTTTACTCTCAGCAAAATTTGGGGAAAAAAAATTGAAATGCAACTTGTTATAGATATCCATTGTTGTCGTTGTTAGCCAGATCAAACATTGTACACAGCACATTTTTGTGCTCAATTGATTCTCCGAAAGGAAAGAAGGAATTTTGTTTGTTTTGCAAAAGTTATGTGAACAGATCCAGATCAAAAGTGGTATTTTTAGAAAGCCATGCAACTGTCATATGCATTATGTTGGTCAAGACTCCTTCTGGTGCAAGGAACACAGATCAAACTGGAACTAGCTTACACAAGAAAAGACATATTGGTTCATGTGACTGGGGGGAAGATGTCTGACATCAAGTCATGTGGACCCGAGAGCAGAAACAGTGCTATCTGCTGCTTGGTATGCCCTGTGCCTTTGCTCTCTTGCACTCTCAGACTACCCACTACATTCATTCTCCGGGTGTGGCCCTCATCCTCTATTGCATACTGCTTTCTCACTGGGAACAGAGGAGACACAAATGTTTTGATGGAGCACATGCTCCAGTATATTCCTGGTAAAAGATACACGGGAGGTAAAATTCTGAGACCCTGCATTTCTAGAATTTGCTGGCCTCCCAAAGTGCTGGAGTTAAAGCTGTGAGCCACTGCCCAGAGTTTTTTTATGATATAACTTTCTTCATCTCAGAGTTAATAAATAATCATCTAAGACCTACTGAGGGCTCTTTTTCTATAGGATCACAGTGGAAAACTGTAAGAGTGGTACTGGGAGAGAGCACTAGTTTGAAAAGAGAAATGATGGTGGGACCTGGGCATTGCAGTCAGCAAGAAAAGCTGAAAGAAATGCAAACATTCATTCAAAAGCTGCCTAAGTTATCTAAGTTTCCATTTCCTCATTACAAAATAGGGCTCAAATAGGACTAGAATAGACCTAAAATGTGTCATAAAATTTCTGTACCTGGAATTGAACATTCATTGCCTCATGTAATGCACCAAGCAGAGCCAGGCAACTAGAAGTCGTCTGTAGTAAATGTTTCCATTGTTCCCAACTCTTGGCTCCCTTTCTTGAGAGATGATTGCAAGACACTCATGACCAAGTGACTTGAGTATGTTCCTGTAAGTAGGGTATGCTTCCCTGCCCATGTCAGACCCAGCCACGAGACTCAGTGGAGCCAATACAACGTAAATGGAAATGACAGAGAAAAGCATGAGGGACAATGCAAGTTTTTTCCAGTTCTCTTACACTTTCCCTTGGTCATCACTTGTCTTGAATCTGGGCTTCTCTTTCAGCTGGGTCCCAGATGAGAAGACACAGAACAGGGCCCCAGCTAATCTAGCATATTCATGAAACAGAAACAAATCTATGTTTTTTGAGCCACTGAAGTATGAGGGTTACTTGTCACCACAGCAAAGCTGATTAATACCGAGTCCCACATACAGCTAATAAGGAAAAGCAGGAGGAATAGGAAGATGACAGTGTAGAGCAATAGGAGGAGGGGGCAAGAAAGATGGAAAGGAGAAAGATGATGAAGAAGAGGAAGAGAAGGAGACTTTTAAGTAACTCTTGCTGCTTAGAATCATGTTAGCATCTGTGAAAAATAAAAGACCAAAGCTAGGATATGTATGTTCCCATTTAGAAGATTAAAAAATCTAGTTGGAGAGGAACCATAGATAAAATGTCCTAGTCACAGGGATAGCAGAATTTAAGGGCTAAGCATGCTCCAGACCAAAGGCTGCAGAAATTCTAGCTGTAGAGGGTAACTGTTAGAGGGGTAGGGAGAACTGAAAGGGCTGGAACTGAGCATTGAAGGACGCATATACCACTTGAATGTTCAAAAAGAGGGGAGGTCACTGTAGGCTGAGCACAGAGCACAGAGGGCGGGGGAGTCGGGGAAGCCAAGGGGAGAGGCCACAGCCAAAGACATTCTTGGCTTGAGGACGCCATGACTTCTGAGAGTCATCCCAAGAACCTCTTCCTCTTCGTCAGAAATGTATCAAGACCGAAGGACCACCTGTCTTTTTGGTAGGTGAAATAAAGTTAATCAATTGGAGACCTGCACTTGTGAGCTGAGCCAGAGATGCATGAGACTGCCATGCAAGGGGAGAGGGGTGCTCAGAGCAGCTGCTAGTTCCCCCAGATGTACGGCTAACTGGGCTGTGGAGTCTTGACAGCGGGCGTGTTTGGCTTTCTGACCCCAATCACCCACAAAGTCTGAGTGGATTTCTGGAGACTAAGTACAGAATTTCCATTTCTGGAACACCTCTGTAATTTCCTAAAAAAACCAAACTTCGTGGTTTGAGCATATTGCATGTGACCAGTAAGGGTTAGAAGAGGGTTTTGCAGAGCTGAGATGCAAACAGATGCTGACCTTTGTTCTCTCAGGCAAATACTCCCCTCTTTGCTCTCTCCTCTGGAATTTCCCACAAACTGTGCTGACCTTCACCAAGGGATAGTAGGCTCTTAAAAATTCTGCCTTGCCCTAACTTGTTCATAAAGGAATTCATGGCAGCTGCAGATCTCCTTGAAGTTCAATTATAGTTTTGTTTCAATGAGAAAATTAGGCCAAAGGAAAAATAAAGTGGGCAAAAGAGATGAAACAAGGAGTAGGACACAATACTAAGGAGAGAGAGGACCACAAATGTTACAGTGTGCTTCCTGTGGCAAATCCACAGATGGTAATATTGATTACAAGTTTTCTGGTTTCTAAAAGATAACAGCAGATGCCAGGTGAAGCCCAAGTTTTCCTGGTATTGAAACCAGGGAGAATTTTCCCCCCGCCCCCAATGTAGTAGGTTGGAATGACTTCCACCTTCCGTAATGACCCTCAGTGAATACAATAGCAGGTTTCAGTTCCTCAGTACAGACTAACAACAAACGTCAAAGTTCCATTAATCAAATGAACTATTTGAAAGACCTAGGCAATTCAGTCCAGTCTGCAACCATCTGATGGTACCTCTTGACCCAAGGATAGCATGTAGCATATGGAAAAAGAAATGAATGGCTTATCCTTCAAGCAATCTTCTATGAACAATTATTTCTTTTTTAAAAAATGAGCTTCTGATAAGAATAGAGCTGCAGAGTTTGAAGTTATACTATCAGGCAAAAACTTGAGATTCACACAATGTATTGTTCTTGTCAAAGGAAGACTGGATATGCTTTGGCCATAAGCCAAGTAGAGGGTGGGGGCTAATGTCCTCTTTTGCCAGTTTAAGGAGTCTAATCAGGATTGCAGCCAGCATGAAAATTCACTGAACCTCCACCAAGAAGGGGGCCAACAAGAGCAGCGATGATTCCCACAGGAGCTAGTTATGCATCTATTCCAACCTGTGGCAAAGTTCCAAACGTTGTATGTCATAGAGATCACCCTCTAGCATGTTAGCCTAGAAAATGTTCAAAGTAGCTATTACCAATTGCCCACTAAGACCACAAAACATTTAATAAAGCACCCAGGACATTCGAATCCTAATACCAGTTCACCGCTAAAAAATATTGTATGGCCTAACCAAAATGAGCTACACATGATTACCTTCATAAGTCATAAAACGAGAGTGCTATCGTGAGAGAGAAGGGGGAAGACTGTGCTGATGTTTTTAAAAGGTTTGGATATCACTATGAATTGTTATCATTGAAAATAGTTACTTGTCCCTACAAAGTCTTCTGATGATGTGAAAAGAAAGTTCTAAGGAATTCTCATTTGTTTTTTCCCTTCTTGCCCCACTGTCTATAGCTCACTCAGCTTACCCATTAAACCCTGAGGGTCTGTTTCCCTTTTTCCTTCCCACACAAACATCACAGTAACAGTCTGGCCTTCCCAAACCACCACTAGAAATTTCAGCTGAACTGGTCATATATCAGTCAATTCTAGAAGACCAGCTCTGATCCCAAGAAACTGTGACATTGCCTCCATTGGAAGTTACAACCTTCACCTGCCCACCTGGACTCATCCCATAGGGAATTGAAGGAACGTTTCTCCTCTTATTCATCTCAAGCAACAAATCTGGGACAAAATTCAAATTAGCCTTAAGTTCCTTAAGTGGGAAGGATTAGTCTTATAAATTAGTTTATAAATTCCCCCATGACACGTAATAGAGTACTGCATACACTAAAGGAGCTTAACAATAGTTGCTACCATTTGACACTTTCTTTATTCCAGGAGCTGTACCTGAAGCTCTACATAATTGTCTCATGCATACATTTTGTCATTCATTCTAACTCTCCTAAAAAGGTATTATCCCCATTTTTAAGATGGAGAAATGAAGGCTCTGGTAAATGCATTGACTCATCTAAGACAATACAGCTAGTAAGTAGCAGAGTAAACTTTGATCCAAAGACTGATCGGTGCCAAAACCTAAACTCTTTCTACTCTATAGGCTGCCTCCCTGTAAACATTTCATTCCTCCAGTGACCACTGTATCAATGATGGAAGTCATAGGTGGGTCAATGACTTCCCAATATATCACATAAACTACCTAACAAAGCCCAGCAACAATATGGATCTTCAAGTAGTGAATACCATCACAGAAACGTCTTTCTGTCAGAGATTTTATAGATAGGATCACTACTCTGATTGAAAAACTGGACTAGATGATCTCAATATCTAAAATAAAAAAGCAAAGACTGGAGTCATATTCTGATCAACAAGGCCAAAGTTAAATTCCAGGTTCCTTTCATTTCAGAAAATGCCCATTAAGTGCCTCATATATGAGATACTGTGTTTCAGAAGACAGAGACAAAAGAAAAGACACAGTTACCAATATGGGAGAATTATTATTATTTAAGCTAGATATTGAAAAGAAATAAGATTTTAGAAAATTAGGGTAAAAAAAATGGAAAGTTATACCTAGTATAGTAGCAGATGAAGGGAATTGGCGTATTCAAACACAGGAAGGTAAGAAACTATAGAAAAAGTTTAGAGAAATAAAGGTACTTCACAGAATGTAGTGGAAGGGAAGCACTGAAAAGTAAATTGAAGCCAGGCTATAGAGGACTTTGAATGACTAAAAAATCTAGATTTTAGTTGATTGCACTGGAAACCACTGAGACTTTAGAACAAGAGAGTGATTTGTTTATGGCTGTGGCTTAAGTAGATCAATCTGAATCCTCAATAAAATATTAACAAATAGAATCCAATGATATATAAAAAGAATTATACACCATAACCAAGTGGAATTTATTCCAGGTATGCAAGGCTGGTTCAACATTTGAAAAATCAGTGTAATCCAAGGCATCAATAAGCGAAAGAAAAAAAGTCATATGACACTATCAATTGATAAAAAAAAAAAAAAGCAGTTGACAAAATCCAACAACCATTCATGATAAAACTCTCAGCAAATTAGAAATAGAGGGAAACATCATCAACTTCATGAAGAACATCTGCAAAGAACCTACAGCTAATATCATATTTAATAGTGAGAAACTGGATGTTTTCTCCTAAGATGAGGAATAAGGCAAGGATGTTCAATCTCATCACTGTTTTTCAACATCGTACTGGAAGTCCTACCTACTGCAATAAGATAAGGAAATAAAGGGTATACAAATAGGAAGGGAAGAAATGAAACTGCTTTATTCACAGATGTAACGTAAATAGATCAATATGGCACCAAGTATAGGACAGAGTGTGTGGAACTAGTAATTCCTTAAACTCATGCTGGTGTAGAGACCTGCCAGAGCCCACATTAAAAAAATGAAAAACAAACCAACAAGTAAACAAAGCCAAACTCCCAATTTAAATAGCAACCTTGAGCTGAGTTGATGTGGATGCTGAGGCACCTGGGTAGAATGTACAGAATTGTGCTAGATGTCAGGGATCTATCTGTTGTGTTTAGGGCAATTTGATTGCACTCTCCCCACTCCTCAGCCACCCCAAATATTGATTTCTCTTCTGGGTATACGAGGGACATGACATGATAGCTGAAGTTGTGTAGTAGTAAGCTGCTTTATAATGGCAATGTATTGATTTTATCTTCTCCTTGTCTTCTGGAAGGCTCAGCCCAAGCAGCTAACACTAGAAACAAAAATGGCCATAATACAATCTGACATTTCCATATTTCCTTGATGGTTTCCAAGTGAATTTGCCCTTCAATAGCCTTCAAACTAAAGCAGAAAGTTTCAGAGTAATTCAATTGATGAGAATGTAGTTGAGTGCCAATAATGTGTAAAACCCGATAGAGAATAAAAGGAAGTTTAGACAAATATAGTGTGGGGAAAGAGAAAAAGCAGAAGATTTGGAGTTAGTTGAAGCAATCTGAGTTTTGAGTCTTACATCATTACCTTCAGTTGTATGACAAGCAAGTCTCTTAATCTCTGAGCTCTCAGCTTGCCTACTTTTGCAATAAGAATGATAATACTAACCTGAATGCTGTAAGGATGAAATGAGAAAATGTACATGAAGTTGGTTGGCTGCAAATGGCTAAAGAGATGTTCAGTTTGTTTATCCAATTGGTTAAGGCCAGTTGGCAAAGTCTACACATGAAAGCATTAAATATCCAAAGGAGATGAAGAGTACAGGAAGCATAAAGAGCAGAAGTCTGTGGGCTGGAATGAACAACAAAGGCATCCCAAAAGATGTGAGACTCCAGCCAAATCTTAAAGGATTCAGAGTAGAATTCAGAAAGAGGAGGCAGGGAAGAGCGTCACTGTCATAAAGGAGGCGCTCAAAAATAGTTATTAAATGAGTAGGTGAATGAAAGCATACAGAAACACAAGAACAAATTAGAATATCTAAGAAATAGTCTAGAGGCAGTATGTAGACCAGAGTATAAAATTAAAGATAGTCCTTGATGCTGCAGAAATTTTGTTTAAATGAGTTTTCTATGAGTGCCCATATGAACACTAAGGTATTTTCTAAAGATGGGCATTTCTGTTTCAGTAATCTTAGATCACATTGTAGAAATCACACTGTGGCTGGTTTGACACCTGTACTGTACTGTGCTATCTCTTTGACCTATCTATGACCTGCACATTTTGGTGAATACATTTCCTGTAGCCCCAGTGGGACAAGATAGCTCTTGTACCTACTGACATATTTAGACACGTACTATCTTAACGGCCACTGTTCTTTCTTTATAACCACCATATCACCTAGATTGTTAAAGTCAGCTTCCTTCACAAACCACAGTGTAAAAGATTCTCACGGGAAAAAAAAAAAAAAGGTGCCAAGGTATCTTATGACTTTGGTGCTTGTGTTTTCAAAAGGAAAATTTCAGGTAAGAATAGTAAAAGGGACTTAGGAGTAGGGGTTTCAGGGGAAATGCAGAGGGAGAGACAGAGCAGGCAGAAGAGGGGAGCAGCAGAAATGGATAGAAACAACCATACAGATCTGGACTCCAACTTAGGACCCTGTCATTAAATCTCTCTGTGATCTGGGGCAGGTTGTGACATCAGAAAGTTGATAGATGTGATCTCTAAGAATCTTGCCGGATATTCTAGGACTGCAAGTAAAAGAGACACTATTTTCTTTGCTAGGAAAAGGCAAGTCAAGCCCAACTCTTCTTTTCTGGGGCTCTATTATCCTCCTTCCACCCCACCCCAATAACCCAGAGAAGCAACTGGCCCCATCATTCAGAAGGCAATGGATACATTTGGGTTGAATCAGTAGGTCTATTTTTTTTTCCTGTTATTTTCACTCTCCCAAGCTTAAGTGGAATTTCTCATCAAGTTCTAACCCCAGAAACATCATTATGAGTACCACACTTTAAGCCAGACATTGACAAATCAGACTTTGTCCAGAGAAGACTAGCCAGAATGGCAAGGGTTTGAGAATTTTGTCTAATGAGAAATAAATTAGAAAATAAGATGTTCAGGCTAGACAGGAACAGGCTTGGGAGAAGCCCAGCCTCAGCTGAAGCATGGGCAGAGAAAAATCAGTATGTTTGGTGTTACTCCACAGGCAGAAGGAGGGCCACCAGAGGAAGCTCCAGAACAGCAGATGACACTGCCACTAGAAAAACTTGCCCACAATTAGAGCAACCAACGTAGCTCATGGGGCAGTGACCTCCCTGTCTCAGGAAAGGTTCTAGCTCAACAGGCTCCATGCCCATCTGCCAGGAGACCTCAGAAAGTATACAGTCAGCAGGACAAGGGATCGAAGTATCCTTTCCAAGGCCAAGATTCTAGGATTCCACCTCAGAGTGGACTGTGAAACTTGTCAATTGTTGGTCATTTTACTTTCTAACTGTTTTGTTTTGTTGCAACTTGCCTAAGTTCTTGTAAACTGAATCCCGTGCTGTGTGACTGTATGTTACTGCTTTTCCATGGGTCTTCAAGGGAGCAGGGACATCAAAACCTTTGGTTTAAAGTTTCCGTGGTTTCTGTCTCCTCTCCCAAGCAGAAGTCCCACGAGTGTGATCAGGAATAAAACATTTCAGGCACGACATGATCATTATTCCAAGGTTCTGTGAAGCCAATTACCGGCTTTGCAAAGTGAAAAGTGCAACTTTGGATTTTTCTGATCAGAGTATTATAGAGAGGAGCCCACCCTTCTCTTACTATACAGAGAAGAGTAAAACACAGTCACCTTTCCACAGCATCTGAGTGGACCTAACACAGGGCAGTGAAAGTGACGTAGAACCATCTTCAAAGCCTCCAGGAGCACACGTGACCTCAGGTGAGACATCTAGGAGGTGGGGAACAACTCACAGTGGCCTCTGTTTTGACAGTTTCAAGTTTCTTTGCCCACTTTGAGTCCCTTAAATCCTGGCTTTTCTTCCTTAAATTGTTCCCTAATTTGCACCCAAAACATTTCTCTTCAAGAAATCATTAAATTTAACATGAAAATACTATTTCTAATAGGAAATGAACAGAAACAACCTAGCTCTCTGAAGAGGGGTATTTTATTCAACTCTGAACTGCTCACACATTATGCAACTGTGAACAAGGCTCATTTAAAACTCCATGAAGCTTCTAATGTTTTCACCACAAAATATATTAAGTATTGAGGTGCTGGATATGTTGACTAGTTTAATTATTCCACATTGTATTCATAAATCATAACATCATCTTGTTCCCCATAAAATTATACAATTATACATTGTCAACTTGCAAGTAAAACAATAAAATCCAGCCTGACCTGGTGGCTCACATTTCTAATCCTAGCATTTTGGGAGGCCGAGGTGGGAGGATTGCTTGAGCGCAGACATTTGAGACCAGCCTGGGCAACTCCATCTCTACAAAAAAATAAATAATTAGCCAGGCCTGGTGGCATGCACCTGTAGTCCCAGCTATGCGGGAGGCTGAGATAGGTGAAGCACTTGAGCTTAGGAGGTCAAGGCTCCAGTGAGCTGAGATTGCGCCACTGCACTCCAGCCTGGGTGACACAGTAAGACACTGTCTCACATAAATAAGCAGATAATCAATCCATGAAGCAACTATATAAAAATGCCAAGGTGAAAATGGAAAGAGAACTATGCATATTGTAAGGTTGTGACCCCATAAGATATGCATACATATGTACAAATACATAAAAGGAAAAACATTTTAAAGACAAATAGTTAAAACAATATTAGGGGAAACTTATTTGAAGGATACCTTCTTCCCTGTCTCCCCATACACATCTATTTTAAATTTCCATTAAATTCTTAAAATTGTTTGCATAGCAAGTAATAATTTAAACAAATATTTGATTATTTCAGCATTACTTTTTTTTTTTTTTTGGCCAGCATTACCTTTTGGAAGCCGGTTTCCTTCCCCCAGAACACACTCATGTGTAAACTGGGGATGGTTTGGTTCATCTGATTTTTATTTGAAGTTGCCACAGCCTGTTCACTCTGAAGGCTACATACATGGAAGAAACTTCATAATAAAATGACAGTCAGCCTACTGCTTCATTTTCTTAGCCAAGAAAGGATCTAAACCCTTCACATAACAGGAAGGGGCATGCCAGCCCAGGTACTTAAACCAACATTAGCATTCACCAAAAAATACTGGTGCTCCGCACCCCTACTCTCACAGTGCTGTGAGCTTAGGCTTCCTTTAGGATATAGCTAGTGTTCTGTTTCCTATTCAGACCTTCACATCCAGCAGACCCTGCACCCCAGTTCTGCACCTGGAATGGGACTCCCAATTGCCATGTGCCCAGCTGAGTTCCAGTTAGAGTCAAGTTCCCTAGACCCCATCCCTGTCTTCTGGTGTCCACAATTCTAACAAGCAGGCACATGGCCATAGGTGGCCTTCAAGACAGCACTCCTCAACAGTGTTCCTAAGTTATTGTCCCCCTAACTCACCCCACAATATGACTGTTGGTAACACCTTTAAGGAAACCTAAAGAACTTTTACCAATGACCTCAATATTGCAGATCAAGGCCAGGGCATACCTCCCTCTCCCCGACCTCCCTGGAGAAAACAGGGGTCCCAGGCTGTGCACATCCCCCACAGGCCCGATGCCACCTGTTTGGTGTTCCCAAAAGCTTTTTCCAGATGGAGCCACAAAGGCCTTTCTAGTCCCTTAAATCCTAAACCTTAAACATTAACTTTAATTCACCTGGGTTTATACATCGTATCAATTTTACTAGAGTTGTTGAACATTTTGTTATATGGAAAAAGCCACCTCGTGTTGGCCTAATAGACCATCCAGACTAATACTGTCCCTCTGATACCTGTCCCAGCTCTACTCGGCTTAAGACTGGTCCTTCCCCAAACTCCCACCCACACTGGTTCTGCCTCTGCACATGTCTGCTTCCTGTGGGTCACACTCTGAGCAGCAGCCCTAAGTCTCTGATTTGTCTCTAATTAGCCTTGCTGTCTCCCCTTTACTAAACTGAAAGCTCCTTTTGGGAGGGCCTGGGTCAAGGACCAGAGAAACAGGCACTGGATAGGGGCACATAGCAGGTACTCAACTAGGGACTCGTGGAATGAAACTGGAACAGAGACATTACCAAACACCCCGAAAGCCCTGAATAGTCTAATAGGAATGTCATCCCTGAACTCATATGGAACACCCAATTCAAGTAATTTGTCATATAGTGTCTTCCAATTACTGGCTTCTGGAATGTGGCTGGTAGGCATAGTCCCCTTTGCCAGATCTTCTATGCATATCTGAAATATAGTACAAGTCCTCTAACCACAGAGGAATGTTGAAAGTTGAAAATATTATATAGCACATGTTGGCTCTGCCTCTGCCCTCCGGGTACCCACAGCTCCTGGGCACCTACTGCCAGTTGAGACCACATAATCCCAGAGGCACACACTTCCTGAAGGCCACTCTCATGTCTCCCTGGCTCATCCCAGTGTCTCTAGGTCTCCTGCTGCTTTAACAGCCAATGACCCCTTGAGTCTCCTTTCGGGCCTCTTCCTCCAACCGTGGCCATGTTTTCTTGCTTACATATTTCTGAGCAAAAGAGGTAAGAACTCGTCCCAGCCTCCCTCCACATTCCAACAAATGACCATGTAGAACTGAGGAGACCCTTAAGTTGATTTTCCCCTAATTAAAGTGGGACAGACAAAGATGTCCTAAATTCAAGTTGTTCAAGATTCTGGGGGAAACTGCCCCATGTGCATTACACTAGAGGCTCATCCCTCAGCTCTGAACCCCTTCCTGGGTGCAGAAGTGGGGATAGAGACCCAGGGAAGCGTGGGGCCTCCAAGTCACTCAGGTGACTGGCTCCACCCTTGTCATGTGCCTTGAAGGGCCCCCCACAGCTCAGGCACTCAAAGCAGCACACTCCCATCTTTGCAAATATCTGGGAAGCACGTATTTCTAAACAAAGGAAATCTGGAGAGTCAGGCTTGAATGTCTCCAGATGGACACTCATTCCTTGGAAACCTCCTCTCTGCAGCTCAGCCTGAAAGGACGACTTTTCCCCTCAAGAACTTAGCATTCATGAAAAGAAGTTTTCTTCAGAAACTTGAAAGCTATTTCAGTTGCAAAAAAATATGTCCAAAGTTTTCTGCATGTGAATACACAAACATGAAGGTACACACTCATTTGAAAAACTGGGAGGAAAGGCAGCCCAAAGAAAATCTGCATATTGTTAAAAATGTAAATCAAGGCCATCATGATGGCTCATGACTGTAATTCCAGCACTTTGGAAGGCCAAGGTGGAAGGATCGTTTGAGGCCAGAAGTTCAAGGTCAGCCTAGGCAACATAGCAAGACACTATCCCTACAAAAAAAAGACGAAACTTCACCAGGCATGGTGGCATGTGCTAGTAGTCCCAGCTATGTGGGAGGATCGCTTGTGCCCAGGAATTCATGGCTACAGTGAGCTATGATTGTGCCATTGCACTCAAGCCTGGGTGACAGAGCAAGACCTTGTCTATTAAAAAAAATGTAATTCCAATTTCTTCAGGTCTACTTAATATTCAAATTCAGTCTACTTAATATTCGGTGGTATGTATCTTTCAACAAGTTTGTCGCATTCTTCTAAATTGCCAAATTTACTGACATAAATTTGTTTATAATATCCCTTATTATCCCCTTAATAGTGATATCACCTCTCTCATACCTGATACTGATTATGTTTTAAGTTTGGCAAGAGGTTTACCATTTTTCTTGACCTTCTCTCACAACCAGCTTTTGATTTTTTCTATTTATTGGTTCTGTGTAATTTTTTCCCACAAATTTTCACTCTGATCTTTATAATTTCCATTCTTCTCACATTTTTGGGTTTTATTTGCTCTTTTTATTCTGCTTTTTTAAGGTGAAAGCTGAAGTCATGATTGGAGATCTTCTCTAATACAGGCATCTTTCATGCTATAAATTTTCCCCTAAGTACAGCTTTAGCTGCAAAGCACTGTGAAATCCTATATTATCATTTTCTGTTTTAAATACTTTCTAATATATTTTTTCTTTGACCTATGTATTATTTAAAAGTATATTATATGGTTTCCAAATATTTGAAGATTTTTCCAGATCTCTTTATGGATTTTTAACTTAATTCCATTGTGGTCAGAGAACACACTTTGTAGGACTTGAATCCACCTAAATATATTGAGACTTGTTTTATGGCCCAGAATGTGTTCTATCTTCATAAATTTTCTACATGAACTTGACAAAAATGTGCATTCACTTGTTGGGTGGAATGACCTATAAAGTATCAATTTGGTCAAGTTGGTTTATACTGTTGTCCAAGTCTTCTATATTCTTACTGGTTTTCTATTTGTTTGGATTTTTCTATTCCTCCTTGAAGTTCTATCAGTTTTTGCCTCATATATTTCGAAGTGCTGTTATTAGATACATAAATGTTTAGGAATGTTGTCTTCTTGATGAATTGACTCCATTACTATGAAATGACTATCTCTGGTAATATTCATTATTCTGAAATCTATGTTTGACAATATTAGTCCTAAAGTTGGTATATTTTTTTCATCCTTTTAAACCCATTCATATCTTTATATTTAAAATATTTATATCAGTCTTTAAATATGCAGATTAAATATTTGTTGTTAAAATGGGTTTCTTGTGGGCAGTATGTAGTTAGCTGGGTTTTCCATTTTTATGCAATGTGACAATATCTTTTTATTTGGGAGCTTACACCATTTCCACTTAATGTGATTATTGATATGATTGAGTTTAAAGCTACTGTCATGATATTTTCTATTCATCCCATCTGTTTTCTTTTTTTGTCTTCTTTTGGATTATTTATGTTATCTCCTTTGATGGCTTTTTTGCTAGACTCCATGGTGGTTAGAGTTTATAGTATGTATGAAATAAAAAGAAATATGCACATATTAGTCTCTGACCCTGGTTTCTGATGTGGGAACTCCTAAAACCCTTGTAATGTCTTAAGCAATAGGAGTGCTAAGAGCATCTTTTGTTCTAATATTTGGTCTTTGACCCAGGTTCCTGACACAGAGATCCTAAATCCCTTGGAATTGCCTGGGCAATAAGGGCATCTTTTGTTCTAATGAGGTGACCCTTGGTGGGCTCCTGGGTGGGGGCTGGTCACCAGAAAGACCATACCAAGATTAGAAACCTGGAACTTTCAGCCCCATCCCCCATCCTCAGGGAGGGGAGAAGAGTTGAAGATTGAGTGAATAATGAATCATGCCTATGTGATGAAGCCTCCATATAAAGTACAGGCTTTGGAGAGTTCTGGAAGAGTAAACATATCCACTTGCTGGAAGAGTGGCACACCCCAATCCCACAGAGACAGAAAATCCTTCACTTGTGACCCTTCCAGACCTCGCCTTATGTATCTCTTCATCTGGCTGTTCTTCTGTATCTGTTGCAATGCCCTTTGTATACATTTGTAAATGTATACATTTTGTATACATTTACAAATGTATAAATTTTCCTGAGTTCTGTGAGTCATCCTAGCAAATGATAAAACCTGAGGAGGGGATCATGGGACTATCCCTTCTATCTGTAGCCAAGCCAGACAGAAGTTGTGAGTAACCTGGGACCCACTACTTGTGATGGGCATCTGAAGTCAGAGGCAGCATTGTGGGATTGAGACCTCTAACTTCAGGCACACACTGTCATAATTTAATTGAACTATAAGACAGCTAGTTGGTGTCCAAGGGGAATTGGAGAAATGCCTGGTGTGGTGTGTGATTAAAATGGGTTTCTTGTGGACAGAAACCCATACACACACATACATCTGGTGTTAGAAGTGTTATGACTATACAGAAGGAAACATTTGTTTTTACTATGCAGTATGCTTCTTCACTTTCAAGGGTTAATATACTACTTCACATATAGTAAAAGAACCCTACAACAGCATACTTATATTTCTTCCCTTCCTCCCTCCTGTCCTTTGTGCTATTGACATACATTTCACTTCTACGGATGTTATAAAACACAGTATACTTAATTTTTGCTTTAAAAGTCTACTGCCTTTCAAAGAAATCTAAATAAGAAAGAAAAAGTCTATACATTTACCCATGTAGTTACTGTTTCTGCCACTCTTTACTCCTTTCTGTAGATCCAGGATTACTCTGGTATCATTTACGTCCTGCTTGAAGAATTTCCTTTTAACATTTCTTAGAGTGCAAGTATGTTGATGATGAATTTTTTCATCTTTTTGAGGTCTGATAATATTTTATTTTGCAAATGTTTTTGAAGAATATTGTTACTGGGTAAAGAGTTGTAGGTCCACATTTTTTTTTTTTCATTACTTTAAAGATGTTGCTCCACTGTCTTTTCATTTATGTTGTTTTCAATGAGCATTCTGTTATTCTTATCTTTATCTTTTTTCCCTGGTTGCCCAGTTGATTTTCCCTTTATCAGGAGTGTTAAGCAATTTTATTATAATGAGCGTTGGCTTAGTTTTGTGTTTGTTGTTCTTTGTTCGTTGGGTTTCAGTGGATTTATAGTTTTTATCAAATTTGGAAATTTGTTAGTTATAATGTCTTTTATTTTTTATGTTCCTCCCTCTCTCCTCTCCTTTGGGATACCAAAAGCATGTATAATTGATCACTTGAAGTTGTCTCAAGTTCACTTGTGCTCTGTTCATTTTTCCTGTTTCTTTTTTTTTTTTTTTTTTTTTTTTTTTGAGAAACAGGGTCTCACCATGTTGCCCAGGCTGGAGTGTAGTGGTTATTCACAGGTATGGTCCCACTACTCATCAGCATAGGAGTCTTGACCTTCTCCATTTCCAACCTGGGCCACTTCACCCCTTCTTAGGCAAACTAATGGTCCCCCACTTCTGGGAGGTTACCATATCAATGCCAATCTTAGTGCAAACACTGAGTCGGCATAGTATAGCCCAGAACTCCTGGGCTCACATGATCCTCCCACCTCAGCCTCCCTAGTAGCTGGGACTACCGGTGCTGTGCTCGCTCTCTGTTTCATTTTAAATTGTTTCTATTACTGTGCCTCAGAAGTTTATTAATCTGTTCTGCTGTAATTTATAATTTGCCATTATTTCCATCTAGTATTTTTTTTATTTCAGACATTATAGTTTTTACTTCTGTAAGTTCAACTTAGGTCTTCCATTTCTCTACTTATTATGCTCAATCTTTCCTCCAGCCTTTTGAACATATGAGATATAGTTACAATAATTGTTTTAACCTTTGTCTTCTAATTATTATCTCTGTCATTTCTTGGTTAGTTTCAATTGACTGACCTTTCTCCTCATTTGGGTTGTATTTTTGTTTCTTTACATGCCTTGGAATTTTGAATGGATGCCAGACATTGTGAATTTTATCTTGTTGAGTGGTGAATATTTTTACATTTCTATAAGTATTCTTAAGCATTTTTCTTTTTTTTTGAATACCATTATTTGGAAACCCTGATTCTTCCAGATCTTGCTTTTATACATAAGAGCAGCATTTAGTCTAGGGTTCATTTTCCCCATATAGCAAGGAAAGACCTTTCTCAGTCTACCCAATACTTTGCATGTTTTGAGGACTTCCAGGCTGGTATTGGGATTAAGCACTTTGCTCATCTCTGTGTGATCTCGGGCCACGGTTCCCTCTTGTCCTTTCCGGTGCCCCAGGTAGTAGTTTCTCACGTGCATGCACTGAGCAGTACTCAGCAGAACACTTGAGGATGACCCTCTGTGGATATCTAGAGTTCTGTCTGTATAACTGTCTCCTCTTCTATTCTCCATTCTGCAAAGTCCAGCCATCTTAGCTTCCCCAGATTCCTAACTCCACCTACTTCACTCAGGAAGACTTGTGGTCAGTTCCTGAGTTCCTCCTTCCTAATCTGCAGCCTGAAATTTCTCTCCAGACAGTAAAGTATGGAAACTGTAGGACTCCTCTTGCTTTTTTTGTCTTTCAGGGATTACTTTCCTTTGTTGCCTCATACCCAAAGTCTTGAGAGCCATTGTTTCATACACTTTGTCTGTTTCTTTGTGTGTGGTGGTGGTGGTGGTGTTTCAGGTAAGAGGATCGATCAGTTCAGTCCCTGTTATTTCATATTGAGCAGAAGTGGAAGTCAGGACTGTTGATGTCATTTTAATATCTGTGACAGTGGTAGCCATACCAGAGTGAAAAATACAGAGGAGAAATATAACAAGATTGTATTTGCTCCTTAATCAGATGATAAAAGTGATTTGTAAGGGTATAAAGAGCCAGGAGCAAAATACATGTAAATATTAATACTTTAGAAAGTCAAAGAAAGAAACTTTAACTGAAAGAGTAGCAGAGTTTGTTGTAATATTGGTGAGGTAATAGTTACCAAAATTCAGGCGATGTGTTATCTAATACTGACTATAGAAGAGGGGCTTACAGTGCCTATTTGGAGGTCAGAGACCTGAGCCTGCTGCAGTGTCTTGGGCAAGAGTCAGGCTTTGTGCCCTGGCCAGGATCTTCTCTGGTTAATAAATTCAGAACATTTTTGTCAAAAGTCCCAAGTCACTCAAGTTGAGACGACACAGTTGTTTTCTTATTGAATAAGTCCCTTTCTAATCCTAAGAGATTTACATTTAAGTATAGAAATGATAAATCTATCTAAAAGTAACATGTTAAATTTTAAGAATACATATAAATTTAATATTTGAACCCATATCATGTTTAAGAGAATTTTCAAATTAGAGTATCAAACAAATTAGACTTGTGATTCTAATCTAGGATTTCTATTACTTTTAGTCTTATACTTTTAAATTAAAAATTACAGGCTGGGAGCAGTGGCTTATGCCTGTAATCCCAGTACTTTGGGAGGCCAAGGTGGGTGAATCACGAGGCCAGGAGTCTGGCAAAAATGGTGAAATCCTGTCTCTACTAAAAATACAAAAAAAATTAGCCGGGAGTGGTGGCATGGGCCCGTAATCCCAGCTACTCTGGAGGCTGAGGCAGAGAATTGCTTAAACCTGGAGGGGCGGAGGTTGCAGTGAGCCAAGATCGTACCACTGCACTCCAGCCTGGGCGACAGAACGAGACTTTGTCTCAAAAAAAAAAAAAAAAAAAAAAAAAAAATTACAATAGGCTTTAAGTTTACAAAGAATACTGAAAGCTGGCCAAGTGTGGTGTCTCACACCTTTAATCCCAGCATTTTGGGAGTCCGAGGCAAGAAGATTGCTTGAGCCCAGCAGTTCAAGACCAACCTGGGCAACATCACAAGACCATGTCTCTAAAAAAAACATTTTTTAGCATGGTCCCAGCTACTCAGGAGGCTGAGGTGAGAAGACCACTTGAGCCCAGGGGGTTGAGGCTGCAATGAACTGTGATTGCACCACTGTACTCCAGCCTGGGTGATAGGGCAAGACTCTGTCTCAAAACAAAAAAAAAGAACAACAAAAGAATACTGAAAGTTACTCTCTCTCTCTCTATATATATATATACACACACACACATACACACACACATATACATACACATACATATATATACACACACAAATATATGTTTCATATATTTTTGAAAATTATGAAATAGTTTAGAAGATAATGTTAATTACACAGTTGAAACTCTTAAAAAATAAAAATTAGGATACATGGAATTTCAAAGGCAGTTTGGACGTTTTAGGTGCCCCTTTAACATGATTCGAAATATTCACTAGATTAAAAAATAGAATGAAATCTGTGGGTTAAACTTAAAAGCTTAAGCCATATGCCGTGGTGTGCACCTGTAGTCCAGCTCCCTGCCCCTCCAGCTACTTGGGAGGCTGAGATGGGAGGAACACCTGAGTACAGGAGTTGGAGGCCAGCATGGGCAACATAGTGAGACCCCCATCTCCAAAAATATATATTAATAAATAATTTTTAAAGGATGTGTAACTTTTGAAAAGCTTATGGGAAAATTAGTTTTCAATTTAAAACATTCACATAAAATTTAAAACGAAAGTAGAACCTGAATAGTCTTTTATATGTCAGTGCTCCCCTGCTTTCCTCAGAATACCAAACACTGCTCATTGACAGAAAGAGCCCCAGGCCTCTAAGCACAATGTGAAACCGATTGCTCTAAGCTGTGGTCAGTCACCGAAAGGTAACTCTGAACCAGGCACTGTCATTTACAGATTTGCTCACTGAATTATCACAACAGCTCTCTGCCACAGGGATTAGTTTTAGTCCTAGTTTTACCAGTGAAGCAACTAAGGCTCCCAGTCAGGATATGGCAAAGCTTTAGTTTACTTAAAGCGAAGTTCACTCCATGAACTTCGTGGAGTTCACGAAGTCCATGCTCTCAGTCACTATGCCATGTACAGTGTAATCCCTCTGCATTTCGTTTTTTTCACTTTTTCAAAGAGTATTACAGCAACAACATAGAGGATGGATTGATGAGAAGATAGAGCCAGGAGACTAGGTGGGAACAGTGGCCCTCTCCATGTGATGTAAGAAGGGCATGGTCTATGACTATTGCTGGAGTTGGAGAAAGAGGACAGGCCTGATAAGAAAGTTGGGAGAGGGCTATTTGGGAGGTGGCCATTAGACTAGCTGAGAGAACGGCGACTCTAGGTTACTCCAGGGAGTTGGGTGGGGACCCTGCAGAGGGCAGTGGGGGCTTAGGTGGAGAGAAGGGGAAGGTTTAGGAGGAGGAGGGTTGGGGGTTGAATCTGAGTGTCTGCAGAAGCAGTCAGGGAGCAGCTAGACATGGGAGTCTGAAGGTTAGGACAAAGATTGGTTTTCAAAAACTGGAGAGGCAAAATATGTATTGGCACTCATAGCACTAGGAAAAGAATGTTGTTAATCCAATTCAACCCATAACTACTTTTTGGCTAAAGGAAAGATTTGGTTTTGGATTTGTTTGCTAATTTTTACATATCTAAGTCTCTAACGGCTAACATGGAATCAATGTGTGAACTAAAGCTGCCTTTTACAAATACTCCAAAGA
Source organism: Trachypithecus francoisi (assembly GCF_009764315.1). Classification (NCBI taxonomy): domain Eukaryota; kingdom Metazoa; phylum Chordata; class Mammalia; order Primates; family Cercopithecidae; genus Trachypithecus; species Trachypithecus francoisi. The sequence goes on along the minus strand of NW_022681462.1, from coordinate 61,293,933 downwards.
GAACACATCAGAGGCAACTACTGTATATACAACTGTATCCAAAAAGCAGCAAGGCCTCATTACTCAGGGGACAGAAACAGAGCATTCCCCAAACCAACTGTGGGCAATGCCTATGCTATGTGCAAGAGGAGACCAAAGAGAGACCTAGTACCTGCCTTCAAGGGGCTACCAACATCCCTTTGTTCCCGGCATTCAGGTATCTACCATCCACAAGCAGGCTAAGTAGGTCAGTCCAATCTGTATTAATGAGTTCTGAAGCATCTTCCATAATTTAGGATCTGGTCTTGCCTTGAAGTTGCCAGGTTCTAGAAACTTTGTTATTTCTACTTTTGTTCACTTGGATCATCAAAGGGATAGAACACATAATCATTTTTCCATTGTATTAGCAGGACACATCCCAGTTGCTGAGAAGTAGTAATTGAGTTTATCAAATACAATTACCTCCACTCAGTCCACCTCTTCCTCAGTTTGCCTTTCTTAATCAGGGAGAACTAACTCTACCTCTCACAAAGGACCCTTGCATATTTGAATGGCTTCCCAGGAGTCTTTGAGTGGCATATAATTACACTTAATTTAATTTTTTTGTCATTAGTCCCAGAGGCTTTGATCCAAGGTCTCTGTTATTCTGATATAAGGAAAATAAAGCTCCACCTAAAATTAAATATTTGCCTTTGCATTCGGTTTGCTGTTCATTGTACAAGTAATCTTCTGTTAGAATCTTTGGTTTCCAGCGGCCATTTCTGGGCTTGGCATATTCTCCAGTTTCTTGTGTTTCCCCATCAGTTGTCAGGTCACCAGGAGCCTGAGCAAACTCAGGTTTCTTGAAAACTTCTAGATCAAGGCCTCAGGAGGTGACAAAGAAGGGACTCTTACATCTCTCTTGTTTTCCATGCAAGGCCAGAAATCCTCAGACCTTGAGCATTTGGGAATGGGGTGCTTCTGTTGAAGATGCAAATTGGTAGAGAAAAAATAAAGCTCTTGCCCATTTGGTTTCAGGCAACGTACCTAAAGTAAATCACAATCCAGCCCACCTTCCATTTGTAAACCACCGTTCATTAGGTATTTACAGCGTGAGAGCATAGTGTACCTGTCCTGAAGGACCTAACGGTATTATAGAAGAAAGAAACTAGTAAAGCAGTCAGTAATAGTAGGAGGTCAAATAGAATACAGACTGTCACAGATGCAAAAAAATATACACAGAGGGGCTTCAGAAAGAGAAATAAACTTACCAGGCCATTCCTCTTCAGCTTTTGGGCAAAACCCCTCTTTCCTTGGTGGCAAAGCCAAGCATCACGTTGTCCTCAACTCTTCATTGTCACTTTTCTTTAGGGACTGCCTAGACTTTCCAAACTTAGATTGAGGGATTTATTATCCAGACCAACTGACTTCCTTTTCACCCTAATTCCTGGCACCATCTTGGGAGAATTATTTATCATGTAAATGATACTGAACATCCTAGTCTCCAGGTTCTTAACAGTCTCAACTCCAGTGACTCCTGCCTTTCTATACTGGGCTGCCTATCCTCCTGGTCATACCTTCTATCTCAACACCAACAAGAACTACCTCATCATTCAAGTCTTCATCTCAATTGCACACCAGATCAGAGCCTCTCATCCCTTCAACTCTCACTCATGTCCTCCCACTACACTTAGTCTCTGGCCTCACACCTTGACCTCTGAGCTCCTGACTCTACCTGGCTCTCCATATCTACCTGTACATCCTGACTTCACTTCCTCATCCAGCCAAGACCTTACCGGGTTTCACTTCAATTGTTCTATTGGCAGCCACCTTGGCACTGTCATCTTCTTGTCTATCATATCTACCCCCAATAAACTCCGAATCCTGGATTGATCGAAATATCCTCCCTCTAGACAAGGGTTACTTTTTGGGCTGCTGGAGAAAATCTCACCACGGGGAAGAATGATGTCCCACAGAATTTATGGCATCAGCTGTACCATCAACACTCCTGGCTGCTCAATTGTCTCCTCAGGGACTCTTCTAAACATGTATGTTTTTCCTCAAGTTTCCCAAGCCAGTTTCCCTTCTCTCTCTTAGTTGTCCCTAATTCTTACTTTACAGAAACGTAAATAAAAATGTCCCAACTCCCTGCCCCTCCACCACCACCCCCTAGAAATCTTAACTCCATATGTCCTTCAACGTACCCCTCCTCAGAGGAAGGGACATCTGGATGTTCAGATGTATCTGTTGTCACTGACTCCTCAAGGACCTGGCTCCCTCAGCAACAAGTTCTCTTCAATGACTGTCAACCTCTGGATTCCCACTGGATTCTTCACTTCTTCCTGTAAACAAGCTCATGCCTCTTCTTTCTTTAAGAAGTCTTGGCCAGGCACAGTAGCCCAACGTCTGTAATCCCAGCATTTTGAGAGGCCAAGACAGGAGGATTGCTTGAGCCCAGGAATTTGAGACCAGCCTGAGCAATATGATGAAACCCCATCTCTACAAAAAAAAAAAAAATGCAAATATTCGCCAGGTGTGGTGGTGCATGCCTGTAGTCTCAGCTACTCAGGAGGCTGAGGTGGGAGGATCACATGAGCCCAGGAGGTTAAGGCTGCAGTGACCTATTATTGTACCACTACACTCCAGCCTGGGTAACGGAGTGAGACCCTGTCCCCCCCACCCCCACCCCCAAAAAAAAAGAAAAAAGAAAAAAAAAGTTCTCCTTCAACCCACCATCTTTTCCTGCTGTCACCATAGAGCACACCCTTCTTTCATAGCCAAGTTCATGGGACACGTGGTCTACAGTTTCAGCCTCCACTTTCTCACCTACATTTCCTCCCCAAGGTGAGCACCACCAATGCAGCTTCTACTCTTCTCAGCTGCCAAAAGTGCCTAGTCCACGTCTACATTTAGATGTCTAATGGATGGCTCAAACTCAACATGTCCAAATCTAAACTTCTGATCTTTGAACCCAAACCTTTTTCACCCATAGTCTTCACCACTTCCGTTGAGGACAAAGCCATCCTTCTAGTTGCTCATGCTAAGAAAGACAAAATAATACTTTTCTTCTTTTTTTTTTTTTTTGGCCCTCCACATCCCAATCTATCAGGAATTCTTATGGCTCTGCCTTCAAAGTATAGCCAAAATTTGACCACTTCTATGTGCTCAGCACACAGAGTTGCTGAAATCAAATTTGGCCACCTCCCTGCCACCACCCTGATCCAAGCTGCCTGGATTCCTACAGCAGCAGGTCTCCCTGTGTGACCCCACCCTCCCTACAGCCTATTTTCAACACAGTAGCCAGACCATAATTTAGACCATGTCATTCCTTGCCTCAAAACTCTCCATAGGCCCCCCAAAGCCAAATTCCTTCCATAGCCTACCAGGTTCTGGAATATTTGCCTCTACTTTGCCCTTACCTCCCTGAGTTTATCTCCTGATACTCTCCCTCACTCACTCCACCCCAGCTGGCTTCCTCTGTAGAGTTTTTAGAACATGCCAGGCATAGCTCACCTTAAGGCCTTTTTAATGGCTATGCTTTCTCTAAAATGCTTTTTCCAGATATTTACATGGTCAACCCCTCACCATTTTCAAGTATTTGCTCAAATGTAACCTCATGACCACCATATTTAAAATTGAAACCCCTGCCCAACATTCCTGATTTCCCTCAAGGATGTTCTACATTTTTTAATTGGTAGCTCTTACCTATAGATATAGTATAAATGTGCATCTAACATGCTATAAGTATACTTGTTTGTTGCATTCATTCTTTGTTAGCTATCTTCCCTCTCTAGAATGGAATTATTCACTTGGATAGCCTAAGCTCCAAGAACAGTACCTGGCATATAGTAGATATATATAGCACTTATATATAGATATGTGTACTGTGTATAGTATATATAAAATATATATACTATATATGACATATATATTATATATATAATGACATAACTATATAATATATATTATATATGCAGATAGTAGGCACTTTATATAGTAGGCACTCATATATACATACTATATCTATATGGAAAATAAACTGAATTGCCAAGGTCCCCAGTGACCTGTTGAACCCAAAAGAAACTTTCCAGTCCTCACCTTACTGGATATCCCTGCAATTCTGACACTGCTAACCACTGCATCTTCCTTGAACCTCTCTCCTCTAATTTTCTTTCTCTGTCTCAGGCCACTCCTCCCTTGTCTCTTCTGTAGGTCTCTTTAAGTATTGAGTACCGTCAGCTACATCTTAAATCCTCCCTTGTTCTTCACATTCTAAAAACAAAACACAACAACAACAACAACAACAAAACCCATACCCAAGGTGTCATTGCCACCTGAACACTGAACAACTCTAAAATAGATGCCTCCACACAGACCTCTCTCAAGTGTCAGACCTAGCCAACCAGCTGATTATCAGACAGTCGCAAATTTAACATAGCCAAGCCAGCTCCTTGTGCAGAGCTTGCTTTTTCAGTGAGCACCGTTCACCCAGTTGGCCAAGCCAGAAACCCAGGAGTGGTCCTCGGCCATTTCCTCTCTCTGACCCTCCACATCTGATTGATCACCAATCCCCTCATCACTGCCACCTCCTGATCACCTTTTATCTGAACTGCCATCACGGCCTCCTCCAGTTTCTCTGCTTCTGATCTCACCCTTGAAGGCCATCCTACAGGTGTTTCAACTCCCTTGCCTCTCAGTCATCTACAGGGAAAATCTAAACTCCCCTTGGGCAGGGATGCCAGGCCCTTCAAACAGGCCCTCTAGGTCAGCCTCATCTCCAGCCACTGCCCTTCTTCCTCCAAGAGTCCTGGACCACGTGCCCTCTCTCCTGAGGGTGCCTCCATGCCCTTGTGGGTGCTTCTCCCTCTGATGGTCAAGTCCCTTCAGTGCCTGTTTGTCTCTACATATCTCACCCTTCGAAGCTCAGATGCCATGTCCTCTAAAGCCACTTTTTCAAGTCACCCGAAGCATCCCACCTAGGTGCCCACCACATTTTGTACATACCTCCACCATGGCAACGACCATGTGGTCTTCTAATTTTAATAAACCTTCTCTATTGGCTCCCCATGTTGGCTGTGATGGTCAAGTATTAATAAGGAAAAGGGCTTCATAAGCTATAAAACCTCAAACAGATGTTTGTCACTGAGGGAAGCAGGAACCAATAGGGAGACATACAAAGAAACAATTACAATGAGGTTATTACTTTTGTGAAGCGATAGATATGGAAATTGAGGCTCAGAGACCCTATGCAACTTCAACAAGAAGCCAGGAACAAAAAGCAAGGCTTGGATCTAAGCATCCTGGTGACTAAGGAGTATCACAGTCAGGGTTCAAGTTCAGAAAGTAGAATCTACTCTTGTTTGTTGGCTTTTTAAGCTAAAAGGCCATAACAGAGAATTCGATGCCTACAGAATGAGTTATGAACATGGCAGGAGAAGAGGGCTCTAGACTGGGCCATCAGAAGTGACATTCAGAACCGTGCCACCTAACTCACCCACCAGGGGAGATGCCCTTTACTATAATCAAGAAGGCAGAGAATCAAAGCTCAGCACACAGAATTTAAAATCAAGAACACACTGCTAAATTTCCAATCCCAGGGTCAGGGAGGCATTACACCCCTGTTGATGTGCCATGACACCTATGAAGCTAACAGCTGGACATGGAGTCACCACTGCAGCAACGTTCATACCTCAGAGCTGTGCTGGCCACCAGCAAGAGCCAGCATAGCATGAAGATGGCCTCTGCTCCACGCCCACCTTCTAGAGATCTCATTGGTGCATCTGTTGGTGGAAACTGATTTAAATCTAGAATACTAGGAGCAAGGGAATCTAGGAAATGCCGTTTTCAATTTTCTAGCCTCTCAGATACAAGAAGACATAAGAGCTTGAAATGGATGCCAAGTGTGGGTCCACAGCAGTCCCATGCAGCACAAGATGGAAATACCCTAAGTGACGTGCATCTTACCATGGCAACATACCCCAGCAGAAGACAAAAGTTTTATGTGTTGTTCTAGAACAAAGAGCTAAGAGACATTTCAGTTCCTGGGGAAAAGATAAAGATTTTCCTAATATGAATTGCTGAAAAATTTCTTATGGAGGTGCGGAGGACCTTCCATAGTGGACATTGTGTAATGCTCAATGAAACATACATTGTTTATCTTTAACATAAGTTTCATAGCAGACACAGAAGGAGAATTCGCACACTGGTTCTTGAAGTGACTTTTAAAAAGGCAACAGCATAATATGGACCTGGAATCAGGGACCTCACTTGTCCCCATATCTGCCATTAGTTTGACTCCTGGGTTGGTCATGTTCAAACTGCGCCGCTTAGAGTCTGTGAGTTCCATGAGGGAGCGTGGGGGTTGGGCAGGTGAGAAGAGGGCATGCTGAGCCGTCCTCTAGGCCCCTTCTACCAAAACAGCCAGAGCTGTATCCGTTTTATCTGAAGTCCACATAAATTTTCCTTTTAAAAAAAGGGCTTCATTGCTTTTCAAAATATTTGAAAATTATTTGACCATCTCTCTTTTTTGATATAAGATCCTGTGGCAGCATATGGAGATTATTGCTCTTAAAAGTCTTTGTTTTTGGTAGAGACAGAATCTCACTACCATTTCCCAGGCTGGTCTTCAACTTCTGGCCTCAAACGATCCTCCCTGCTCAGCCTCCCAAAGTAATGGGATTACAGGTGTGAGTCACTGTACCTGGCCTAAGTCATTTATTAAAACTAGCTCTGGTCGGCCTGGTAGGCCAGTGTGAAACCTGGTAGGAGCTACAGAACAGTGTGAGGTTCTACACTGGCCTATAAGATCAGAATTCTGTTCAGCTGATCCAGACTGATCTAAAAACTTATGAGTGGCTCAAAATAGCCAGTTTTATGGCTGCCTTGTCCAGACAGCAAATTCTGTGCTTTTTTTCTCCACCATATCCCACAAAACCCAGCTCCAGGCTGGGACCATGGCACAAAATCAATCAGAATGCCAGGATACAAAAGAAGCTTAGAGATCCTCTGGCCCAGTATTTTCATTTCACAGGTGAGAAAACTGAAGTCTGGAGGGAGCAGGGGACTCAGCTCTTCTGTAGGCTCTTATACCTATCTTCTCTTGCCAGTTCCATATTTAATCAACATTTCGCCTGCACCTGCAGCTGCCTTAGAATTAAAATGCACACCTCATAATGCCAGCAGTGTTCTCCTCAGGGGTGCTGAGCACTGACGAGAGATTGGTGATTCCAGCAAATAAATATCTCCATCAATCATAGGAGCAGCTGTCTGAAAGGCCCAAACTGAAGGGAAGAAACTTGCTGCCTTTTGTTCTTCCCAGAAAATTTCCTACCTTCTGTTTTCTCTCTCCCCTCCTTCTTGACCAGAATTTCTGGTCTCTACTTCCCAAATGAAGCCTGCCAAATGGAGCTAAGTTCTCAACCTACCCTCAAAACAGCTGAGTCCTGGCTTTGCAGGGAGAAGAACGGCAGCCCCTGGTGAAGCAAAATCCAGCCAAAGACACAGCTCATTCTGGCCAGGGATCTTTTTACATAGGCCAGGGTCAGAGCTCGGCAGAGAGCCAGGCCAGCTGGCCCATTTATGAAACTGATCGACAGCTAGAGGCTGAGTCGGGATGCAGGCTCAAGGTAAAGACTGCCTTCTGAGAGCACGAGGAAACCAGAATGGTGAGGAGCATTTGTCGGAGGATTCCTATCTGACTGTGGGCTGCACTCTCCTTCCCACCTGTCACTGCTTATGTGTGGCCAAATGAACACAGTCACCCCATGTAGAGTACTTTTGAAGCTAAACTTTCTGCCCAGACCTGGCCTTCTGTGGTCTTCCCTGATTCTCCATGGTACCACCATTCCCCTAGTCTCTGAGGCCTGAAGTCAGGCAAGCCCTGTTGATTCTTCTACAGGAGGGTTTTACATCTGTCCCCTGGGCACCTCTCTCAGTCTCACACATCTTCCTCTCTGGCCCAGAACTTACAATCATCTCCTAAACGGGCCCCTGCAGCCTGACATACACAAAAGCCACAGTAATCATCCTAACGCGACTTTGCATGTGATCCTTCCTCATAAATTTGCAATGTTCCACAAAATAATGAGCTGGGACTTCAAGGCCTTGTATAATTGGATCTTTTACCAAGTTTCCAGGCTCATGTCCCCATTACGAGTGCACTTATGCATGTGTGTACACATTCACAGCTTTTGATTAAGCCAGAGTGATGTACCCACTGTCCCTTAGAAATGTTCTGTGGATTCCTGTCATTGTGCTGTTGTTCTCACCATTTCTCCACTTGGCACAGTCTCCCCCATAATGTGACATGTCTAAATCCCTCCTGTCCTTTCCACTCTTCTCCCCCTCCTTCCACCTTCCAGGCCCACAGAGAGTCCTGTCCACCTTGAATGCACATCCCATTTGTCATCTGCACCATGTATGTGAGCATGGCCTCCAGATGACTGGTAAGTTAGATGGGACATGTGTTACTATCCCCATTTTACAGAAGCAGAAACCATGCCTCGGGAGCTGAAAGATCTGTCTCCCCATGGTGGCACAGCAATGGGTAGCTTCAGCAGGACTCGCCCTGGTGTCCCGCCCAGCCCAGTCGTTTCTCATTCTTTCTGCAATGCCAGAGGCAGAAGAGCCAGGGCTGGAGAGGAGGAGGTGGCAGCAGCAGGGGGAGGAGACAACAGGCCATCGTTGAGGACGTCACTCACTCACGGTCCAAAGACCCTGAGGAAAAGCAGTGAGTAGTACTTGGCTCCCCAGTCAGCCAGAAAAAATAGGACAAGCTCAGCTTGAGAAAGGATCCAGCCCAGCTCCCACCACGTGGTCAGCCAGACTTGAGGCGGAGGAGTGGCTGCTCCTATAAGCAACCCCACTGCCATGTGGTAGAAACTTGAGGGGCAGTGTTTCTGGAACAGTATTCCTGGAAACTTGAGGGGCAGTGTTTCCTGGAAGGTCAGACTGAGGCAACTGCCATCGTTGTATATTTCTGTTATCACGTTGACTCGGGGGAGTCCAACACCATTTGTCAGATGGTGCAGGAAGACACAGTAGCCAGGCCTTCAAAACAGGGCGCCTTTGTCCACTACTGACACTCTGGCTGGGAGCCCAGCTCAGCTTCAGGGAAGGATTTAGGTCAGAAGAAAAACGGGAGGGGTGGGGGCGGCTGCAGCCTTAGAATCTGTTTCAGCACAAGAGCTTTACCTCTTCCCACAGCCACACCTATGCGCCCCAGGCCAGGAGGTGGGAAAGGCTGGCCTTACCTTCCTCATTACTACTGGCTTTGAGGGGGAAAGTCTATCTGGCAAATTCCTGTCTGCTGGAAAGGCCCCAGGCCATTTTTATCAAGCTGTCACCTCTTTCCCGTCAGCTCAAGTCAGAAAGTCTTTACTGACCTCGGGGCGAGCACAGACCTGTGCACAGAGGGATGTGGCTCCTTTGGAAATTTCCATACACCTGGGGAATGGGAAGGAGGATCCCTCAGGGCCACAGAGCCAGGAGCAATTTCCAAAGCAAAGGGGCATTGCCAGGCAAGGAGGAGGTTGTCCTGGATCATTTGGAGTGTGAGGGCTTCCTATTGACTTCCTTCTGCTTGGTGTTTCAAGGGACACTACTCAAAGGGGGTTTATGAAAAGCAGCCCCTTCACGACTTGCTGTGACAACTTCTCTTCAAACATCCTTTCCAAGAGACTCCTTTTCACTGGGATCAGCCAGAGAACCTTCCTCCAAGCCCACCTCTTACTCTCAATGTGCATTTACAAGGTTGCAAAGAGGTTCCTGCATTTTGTGAAACATATTAGTGACCTGCTCTGACCTGGCTCTGGCTGCTGACCGCCACCTTCCTGCTGGCCTCGCCTGCCATCTCGTGGACGAAGGCAGTACTGCTGCCAGAGAGATGATCTTGAGCTCAAGTTTCTAGAGCAAACTTGAAAATCAACCAGGGGAGGGCCATGAAGAAAATTACTCTTGAATGGCAAGAAATCAATAATGATAAGTTTCACTTTCTCCAGTCAAGATGCACTTCTTTGCCATTTCCGGCATGTCTTATCTCACTTATCCAACAAGTATGCAGGTGAGCACCTACTGTGTCCTAGGTGCCATGCTGGGCACTCGGGTAGACATGAATCAAACAGTCCCTGTCCCAGAAAAGCCTGCAGTCTGGAAGTACAGAAACATGTGAGCCAATAGAAACATTTGAACGTGAGTGGTGCATTAAAGAAATGTACCACAGGCCGCAAGGCTCCCAAATAGGAAGTCTGCTTGGGACAAAAATGGGAAATGGTCCAAGGGGAACAGAAGGTAACATCTGACCAATGACGAGCAGCAAAAATCAAAAATTGAGGGCAGAGAAGTTTCAGTTAAGTGTTGTCAAATCGAAACTTCCACCACTTTCTTCATCCCTGAGTCAGCAGTGTTGTTAGTAGGATACTGGTCATGTGTAAGCTTGCAGGGTGCCTTAAAGGGGGAGAGGTAAAGGGTTATGGGATCTTTTTCAAGGCAGTTTGTGGGGGCCTATATATCAGTCCACATGTGTGTGATGGTATCAAGTCCAAGAAGAAGGAAAACAAGACAGACTCTGGAGTAAAACAAACCTGGGTTTGGATCTCAACTTTACTACTTAAGAGTTGTGTGACATGCATGAGGAAATCGCTTAATGTTTCTGAGCCACAGTTTCTTCACACATAAATAGAGGTGATAATCACAATACCCCATGAAAGGAATGAAACAAAGCTGTTCATGTGGACCCCTAGCCCAAGGCCTAACATAAATGACTGCCCTCATAAATGACTGGTGGTGGTGGCATTAGGGCATGACGCCAAGGGCCCAGCACAGTTCTCCCCTAGACCTCTCAGGGACCACCTGTTCCCAGAGGCTTCCCCATACCTCTCAGGCATCTTTCACATAAGTTTGCCAGATACTGCCTGGGACATACTTATATGAAAACGTTATTTATCTGAAATGTAGCTGGTCCTCTATTTTTAGCTGCTAACTCTGGCAATCCTACTTCCAATCTCATGTTGCAGGTATATGACCCAAGGCAGTCAAGGGAGATTATAGGAGTGGATTGGGGCTGTCGTGGAAGCCCTTTTGAAGTTGCAGGTAGTGCACACCAAGGTCAGGGGCTTTCTGGCAGCTAGGTCCAAGTTTCATTGGATCCACTCTCTTATATCACCAAAGCAGGTTCCCCATGAGTTCTGTGGGAAACTAGTTCTGAAGGAATGGAAACACAGAGCACACCAGGGGTAAGGAGTCTAGAGTCAAATAAACTTGGGAAAGTCTGCATTAAACAAAAGTACAGCGGTTCCCCTCAATGCCAGATGTCTCAAGACGCTTCATCACAACCATGTGAATCATGAATTTCTAGCAGGCGGGTATGGTATACAGAACTTCCCAAACTTTCCAGTCATGGAAACTTGATCTTCATGGTCGATCCCTTGGGACTGGCTTCCTGAGAAATACTCGCTGGGAAACACTGCCCCAGTGGTTGACCTCGGAAAGCAAAACCATGTTCAAAACTCCCCTAAACCTCAGACGAAACCCAGGTGCTGATTCAGTCTCTGTAAAATGAGCCATTTTTGAACCTGCCAGCAACAGGCAGCCTCTTAACCAGCAGACAGCCAACACAGTCACAGCCACAGCCTGTGTTTCAGTTTTTAAGGAGGGACCTACCTTAAGTACTTGTGTTTTAAGCTGATAGGTATTTATCATCTTGTGGCACAAGAAAGGGGTCTGAGAAGCCTTCCCCTAACTCCCAGCCATCTCTCTCATTAATCTGCCTCTACACCTAAAACTTCATCGTTAGGTGACGAGGCCTTGATACAAAGGCAAATATGCCTGGGAAGGGTGGCACGTCACCACGTGTGACCCGTCACCACGAGTTAGCATGGGTCCATAGATGGGATTCCTCTCAGAGTCGCAGCTCCCATGCCAGCTTCAATTTCCTGGCAAGGAAGTTACACTGGGGCTCAGATCAGGCTCTAGCAGTGCCAGGTTAGGGAAGGGGCAGGGCCTGAGCTGTCTGGGGTGGGTGCAGGCTCTGCTGGGGTTGGCAGAGAAGAAACAAGCCAAGTGTTCCAGAATTTGCCAAACTCAGATCTTATACAGGATCTTATAAAGATCTAAACACGGGTTTGGAGTGACCATCCGTCACATGCAGCTGGGGCACTGACTCCTTTCCCATAGGTCTGGCTCACCTCTGGGTACTCTGGTCAACCCAGGGGCCTCTCAGTCACCTGAGGAAATACCCAGTGCCTATGGTGCAGGCCAGCCTTGGACCACACCTGCCCTAACCTAACCCCCAAATCTGGTAACTGAGTCCCAACCACTGCTGCAGTTCTAGACTCAAATGCCTACTCTTGGCCCCTCACCTTATTTCCTCAGCCTTGAATTTGACTCCCTGCCAGACCGTCCCCCCTCCTCCTGCCTCAGTCTTCTACCTGTCATTTCCACTTCAGATCCCCCAGCTCTTAACCCAACATCCCTTCAAGAGTCTGAAGTCCTACCCCAAGCCACAGAACAAACCCAGCTCCTTACTGCCACAGTTTGCCCATGCCTCCTGCCTGCTGGAAGGAACCTCAGGCCATGCTGCATCTGCTTGCTGGGATGGCTGCTTACTGCCTCCTGCTAGGCGTCCCGAATGCTGAATGCCCCCCTACTTCTGGCTCCTTCCATGGTCAGTGTCATTCCCACGGTTCTGTGTGGGTCCAGCTCCCAGGTATTCTTTTGTTTATGACACCCTCCTCCCACCTCCATCTCCTCCCTGGAACACAGACCTCCACAAAGCCAGTGCTACTGACTGGGTTGCCACCGGCCATTCTCTGAAGCTGAAACCCCTCACAAGGGTCTTGTTGGTTCAGCTTTTCTGGGGTGACCTGATAATTCTGCAATGGGGCAGGAGCAGGAATCCCCGGACAAACTAAGCTGAAAGCCTCCCACGAAGGTTAAGCGGGGACCACAAGGGGGCAGCATTGGTCAATGCTTGCTTCACAGAGCTACACACGGGTTACCCTCTTACTGTTGCTGAGGGGAGTGGGAGGAGGATAGGGCAGTGCAGAGGAGAATTCTTTAGAGGAATAAACTTATTTTGTGTTAATTTATGCAAAATGAAAAAAGGGTGTCAGAGGAAACATTCAAGGAGGCTTTATTGAGGGAGACTCCAATGATGTCATAAGGGAGACCCTCTACTATCTTTCAGCTGAGCCAGTTTGTGCTCCGGTAATTAAGAAAGGAAAGCAAATTCTAAAGGGCCGCTTGGGAGCAGCACCAACAGTAGGTGCATGACTACGCTCCAAGCCCACGTATTGTAAGATGGAAACAATAACAGCCCCATAGGAGGCAGAACAGGCAACATTGCCCTCATTTTTAGATGCAGCAGCTGCACCCCCAGAGGATTTCAATAACTTGCCAAGGCCTTGGCTTGGCTAATGGCAGAGCTGGGGCCAGAACTCCAGGACTCCTGTTGCCCCCGCAGAACATCTTCCACTACACTCCGTCGGGTCTCTCCTCTGATCCCAAATGAATCAATCAGTAAGCTGTTACTGCTAGCTACCATGGGCCCAGGCTGGATGGTTTCCAGGGCCCCTTCCAGCTCTGAATAATGAAAGCCCCAGATTTCAGCCTAACACAGACTCTTCCTTGGAACATTCCTTTCTTCTGCAGCTCCAAACTGCTTAAGAGTCCAAGAACACCTTTATTCAGGTTTATCTGAGGTCACCATAAGTGGGCTTTGATTTACCAAACCTAGTACATGAATAACTATTGGGTTCCCATAAATTATAAACTGAGGGAAAGCAGTTTGTTCAATTATGCATGAAGTTCTTTTAAACAGCAAAGTTCCCACACCTGTCACCCTGCTACCCAAGCATTTAAAATAGAATCGAACTTATAAGACTTTGATTTACATCCAACCTTGTGGGAATTCATCTACTGCTGATCCACCCACATCAAGGTAGAGAAATAAAAGGAAAGTGGTTAGGAAGTAAGGCTTCTGGTTCTGCTGGGTGTGTGTGAACGCAAAAAGGAGAAGGTGGCCAGGTGCGGTGGCTCATGCCTGTAGTCCCAGCACTTTGGGAGGCCAAGGCGGGCAGATCACAAGGTCAGGAGTTTGAGACCAGCCTGGCCAATATGGTGAAACCCTGTCTCTACTAAAATTACAAAAATCAGCTGGGCATGGTGGTGCACACTTTTAGTCCCAGCTACTCGGGAGGCTGAGGCAGAAGAATCACTTGAACCCAGGAGGCAGAGGTTACAGTGAGCTGAGATCGCGCCACCGCACTCCAGCCTGGGTGACAGACTCCATCCCCCCCAAAAAAAAGAGAGAAAGAAAAGGTATCATTCTTTGATCCTCTGGTCCGCCAGCCTTTTTCATACTCGCCAGCCAGAAGGGAGCCACTCCCTCCTAGCCAGGGCCATTGGCTAAACTGAGTCTTTAATGGCACCTACAGTGAGCAAGGTAGTATGCTCCATCCTCAGCCAGCCTCTAATCTAGTGGGAGTGATGACACAAGGCCAGACCATTTTATCACCAGGCAGCCAGAGAGACGTGAAGCATGGGTGGTAGTAGCTGGAGACTGGGGAGTATGTTCACAGGTGGAAATAAGAGGGTTTTGTAGGCCAAGGAAACTGCCAGCAAAGATAGGAAGGCAGGCAAGCATAGGGTGTATTTAGAGAACATTAAGATGTATTCCCTCTCTCCCACTTGATTATAAATTCCAGAAAGGAAGGAATTGCATATGATGATCCTTGGTGTTTCCTCAGAGTGCCTAGCACAGGGTCATGAATGTGGAAGGGGCTTGCAAAATACTGTTTTTGGGTGAACTTCTCAAGTCAGGACATTTCCCCAGGGCAATGAGGCATGTGTGTTGAAAGGAAACTGACTTGCTAGTAAGTACACACTATGCCAGTTTGCCACGTATTGCCTCTCTGCGATACATCCTCACTTAATTTCCCTGCTTGTGATAACTGAAGCTGAACCTATTAACATTTCCCTTGTTAGCTGGCATGATATTAAGCTTTGTCAGTAGATAGCACTGGAGAGAGGTCACTGGAGGAAGGGGCTTCTCTTCCTGGTTCTGGAGCGCTTTTCTTTTTCCTACTCTGGCAAAGCTCTAATGCTTGGCCCACATGTAGAACACCTAGTGACTGTCACCCCCAGAAAACTTCAGTAGCACCTTGGGGCAGCTCCGCAAAAAGTTTCCCAGCTAAGGTTCTCTTCAGTAACTTTCTGGCAGATTCAATGGCAGGAAGCTTCCCAATGAGTTTTGTTCACACCCGGCACTTACCAGGGTTGACCTGTTTGACCTTGACCTCAGCCACACTTCTATGCCATTCAGTGCCTCAGCCACACTGTCTCCAAAGAGGGGCACCTCTTCTAAGTTTATTCTAGTCTAGATATATTAGAGTTCTCTTTTGCCCTCTAAGTAGTAGCCAATCCCCTGTTCCTAGTTAATAATTATTTATATTCTACCTTCCCTGTTGGAATAATTGTGTGGTTTCTGTCTCCTGACTAGGCCCTGACTGATACAACACTTATACATGTGCATTCACCCACATCCCTGCCTACTCCTTGCTCCCTCCTCAGTCTCATTTCTCCAGTGAATCCTTGGAGCACCTTGAGTCAACTCTTTCTCTTGGATAGTACTTATGTCAGCCAGGGTTCAGCCAGGAAAACAGAATCCACATTAAGTATTTCAAGCAGGAAGGGACTGAATACGGGGACTTTAGTACCGAAATCCTAGCTTTACCTCTTCCTAGCCGTGTAACTGTGGGCAGGTAACTTCTCTCTGCAACTCAGTTTCCACTTCTCTAAAGATAAAAGTAGGAATGGTACCTAACTCATAGTTTGCTCTGAAAATTAAGTAAAATGATCCATGAAAAATTCTCAGTGCCCGGTACATGGTTAGTGCCCAGTAAATGTAAGCTAGTATTACTGTTACTATTATAATCTTCTAAACACTTGAAGACATCTGAGGAAAGTGTTCAAAGCCACAACAGAGTCTGAGGCTGAGGCAGTTAGAAAAGGAAGAGGACATTTTTGCAGTAAGATGTCCATCTCTGGTTGAAGTAAGACTACCCTGGATTGGAGGTAGGGGGAGGTGGCAAGGATATGACCAAATGGCTCAAAGATACCTGCCGGTCCTCAACTTGAACAAGTTATACATACTAAACTTTCTTCACCTGTGCTGAGCAAAGGTCTCTCCTCCAGACGTCTTTTTACGCTTTTAGTTGAAAAGATAGGCCAGACACAGTGGCTCACACCTATAAATCCCAGCACTTTGGGAGGCTGAGGTGGAAGGATCACTTGCATCCAGGAGTTCGAGACCAGCCTGGGCAACACAGCCAGACCCCATCTCTTGGATCAAAAAATCAAAAATCAAAAATTATCCAGGCATGGTGGCATGCGCCTGTAGACACAGCTACTTGGGAGGCTGAGATTGGATGATTGTTTGGACTGGGAGAGGTCAAAGCTGCAGTGAGCCATAATCTCACCACTGCACTCCAGCCTGGGTGACTGAGTGAGACTGTCTCAAAAAAAATTATATATATAAAATATATATGCATATATATGATGCATATAAATTATATATGTGCATATTATGCACATGGTTAAGAAAAGTCAAAGAGTACAAAATGGTATTATAGTTAAGAATCAGTCTCCTTCCCACCCCCAACCCCTCAGCTCTCCTACCACAGACAGCCACCATGAACCAGTTTCGTGTATCTTTTCAGACATATTCTACTATATTTTCATATTTTAATACATATGGGAGAACTGTTCTTGCTTTCCTAGTAAATAACATATCTTGGGGCCAAGCACAGTGGCTCACACCTGTAATTCCAGCAGTTTGGAAGGCTGAGGCAGGAGGATCTCTTGAGCCCAGGAGGTCAAGGCGGCAATTAAGCCATGATGGTGCCACTGCACTCCAGCCTAAGTGATGGAGTGAGACCGTCTTGAAAAAAAAAAAAAAAAAAAGTCTTGAAGAACAAGGCATTTGCACTGATGAAGCTACTGTATTCTCATTTTTTCTTTCGTCTTCTTCTTTTTAGCATCTGTATGGCATTGATAAGGATGCAGCACTAATTGTTTAACGAGATCCCTTCTGGTGAAAATTTGTTTCCGGTATTTTGCTGTTATAAATAATGCTGTAATATACCTCTATGGATATGCTAATTTTTATGAGGCAGAAAATCCTCTCACCTCTTAAGAGCTACAGGCCCCAAAGACCATCTTTGTAATCTTGTATAAAGACACAGGAGAAGGAGATGGGAAGTCTGCATTCCAGTCCTGGAATGCTCAACCACTAACATCCTTTGCACGCAGACATGCATCACCTCATCTGTCCGAGTGACTCCATTTTCTTGTTTATCAGGCAGCATCACTGTACCTGCTTTAAATGGCCTCACAAGGGCATTCTGAGAATCAAATGAGATAATGTACATGAAAGCCTGGGCGCGCTGTACTAATACACAAGTCTCTCATCTGGTTGTCAAACCTAGAATTGATACATTGCTCTGTGAATGTGTCCATCAGTCTTCAACATGGTGCCTGCTATACCCACTGCCCCTTCTGAGGGAAAGTAGCCATCTGCAGCTCCTGCTGACAGACAATCCGAGGCTGCTCTGCACTGTGCCCTATCACCCTGCCCTCCCCATCCTTCGACTTCACCAGATTGAACGGGGCTGGGCACCTTCCCCATCTGATAATGATCCTCATCTGTTGCCTCTACTTTTCCTCTCTGCCCTTCCCCTAGGAGGCAGACCTCCATGAAACTGCATTAATTCATTAAGCAAAGCAATGCAAAGCAACACAGAGTCTAGCATTCCCATTTCCCTGTCTCTAGATACCATTCCTTTAGGGAATTTCCCAGAAGTTGAGAAGACTGGTTGCATGAGCCTTAGGTTGGTTTGGCACTGGTGACAGTGTGAAAAGAGCCTCCGCCTCCTCTGCTGAGCTCAGAGAAAGGTTTATAGTAAAGCCATTTGCAGGGGTAAGGGAGACAGGATCACATGGTAGCCCAGCAACAGGCTGCCCTAGAATGAAAAGCTCTGCCCCAGTAGAGATACAGCCAAGTTATTCCGATTCCTGCCCTTGGAAAGGTCTACCAGGAAATCATGAGTGACTCATGTAGGACAAGCAACACAGAAGGCATACAGAGAGGCCATACAGTTGGGGCTATGAAGAGCCATTAGAAGCTGAAGTTATGAGTAAGCTGAAGTCGGGAGGAAGCAGGAACCTTGCCTACAGTGAAGCAGGAGGTTGGAGGTTGGGGGTTGGCAGGGCGGGGGTGAGGAAGGCTGTTGGTGGGAAGTGAGGGGATACAGAGAAGCAGAAACACCGGAATTGGCCAAGTTATACCAATGACAAGGCGCATGTGAAGGTGCACCAACTCTGGCTGCTGATCCCAGAATTGCCCCGAATCCAGCACAGTCCCTGCTAAGCCAGCTCATCCCTCATCCCTGTTGCTGGGCTCCCACGTGTTCTTGTCTCCTTTACCCTTGCATATGGCTTTACTATACAATTCCTTTCTCGGAGCTCAACAGAGGAAGCAGAAACTCTTTTCACATTGTCACCAGTGCCAAACTGACCCAAGGCTCATAAGACCCGTTTCCTCAACTTCTGGGAAGTTCCCTAAAGGACAGGGGTCTAGAGACAGAGAAATGAGAATGCTAGACTGTGTGTTGCTTTGGAATACATTGCTTTGCTGAATGAATTAGTGCACTTTCATGGAGGTCTGCCTCCTAGGGGAAGGGCAGAGAGCAGAAACAGAAGGCAACAGATGATGAGGATCAACTGACACTTTGCTCATGCTGATCCTTTCCTCTCACCCAAATCCCACCCACCCTTCATGTTCCCTCTTCCACCAAACCTTTCTCAGCTACTCCAACCACATCAGCGCTGATCCTCTTTTTTTTTTTTTTTTTTTTTTTGAGTCAGTCCAACTCTGCCACCCAGGCTGAAGTGCAGTGGCAAGATCACGGCTCACTTAAGTGGGTTCAAGCGATCCTCACACCTCCACCTTTCAAGTAGCTAGGACCCTAGTACATGCTACCATTCCCAGCTAATTAATTGTGTGTGTGTGTGTGTGTGTGTGTGTGTGTGTGTGTGTGGTAGAGGTGGATTCCCACTGCTGCCCAGGCTGGTCTTGAACTCCTGGGCTCAAGTGATCTTCTAGACTCAGCCTCACAAAGTACTGGGATTACAGGCATGAGACCCTGAGCCCTGACCTCTTAACTCCTATGGTACATTGCCCAGTTGGCCCCAATTCTTCATCCCCTATATCCAGACCTTTTGTCTTTCTTTGTGGTTCCTCCCACTAACTGGGAAGAGTACATTTCACCATCCTTTGACTTTGAGTTTGTCCATACAACTGGCCTTCTCCAATAACATAAGATGGAAGTGATGGTGTGCCAGCTCCAAGGCCTCTTGTACTTCTTCCATCCCCGAGCAAAGGGTATGCCCAGGCTACCCCACTATTCCCAAGAGGAAGATAAGAGATACATGTAACAAAGCCGCCTTGGCCAAGCTCCCCCAGTTGAATCCAGCCTAAATCAGCCCACCTTTAAATGTCTGAGCTAAGGAAATGTTTATTGTTGTAGGCCACTGATCATTTACGGTTGTTTGATCTATATCTGACAACTACCCATAGTACTTATTGTGCATTTCCATACTTGGTGATTTAACAGCAGTGGATTATTTGTACATATGTCATTGTGTCTTTGAGCAGATCTCTCCTGGTTAAGATTGCCAGGTTTCACAAATAAAGATGCAGGATGCCCAGTTAAATTTGAATTTCAGACAAATAATTTTTTAGTAGAAATGTGTCCTGTGCAGTTTTTAGAACATATTTATACTAAAAATTATTTATCTAAAATTCAAATTTAACTGGGAATCCTGTATTTATCTGGTAATCCTACTCCCAGTAGTGCTTGAGACAGGATAGATATCTTACACAACAGCTGTGAGATCATTTACATGGTCACCACCATAATGTTGGGAGGGGAAAGCCATGGTTCAGTTAAAGATTTGCAAAGACAGAAAGTGAACCTTGAGCATTCTCCTCTCCCCAGTGGCAAATCTACTCCGCATAATAATGGCGATCATGGTTATCTTTTGCCTAGTCCCTGTATGGGCAGTGCGTGGGCTAAACACTCTAATTTTTATTATACTTTAAGTTCTAGGGTACATGTGCACAACGTGCAGGTTTGTTACATATGTATACATGTGCCATGTTGGTGTGCTGCACCCATCAACTCGTCATTTACATTAGGTATATCTCCTAATGCTATCCCTCCCCTCTCCCCCCTCCTCCCACCCCACAACAGGCCCCAGTGTGTGATGTTCCCCACCCTGAGTCCAAGTGTTCTCATTGTTCAATTTCCACCTATGAGTGAGAACATGCGGTGTTTGGTTTTCTGTTCTTGTGATAGTTTGCTTAGAATGATGGTTTCCAGTTGCATCCGTGTCCCTACAAAGGACATGAACCCATCCTTTTTTGTGGCTGCATAGTATTCCATGGTGTATATGTGCCACATTTTCTTAATCCAGTCTATCATTGATGAACATTTTGGTTGGTTCCAAGTCTTTGTTATTGTGAATAATGCCGCAGTAAACATATGTGTGCATGTGTCTTTATAGCAGCATGATTTATAATCCTTTGGGTATCTATCCAGTAATGGGATGGCTGGGTCAAATGGTATTTCTAGTTCTAGATCCTTGAGGAATTGCCACACTGTCTTCCACAATGGTTGAACTAGTTTACAGTCCCACCAACAGTGTAAAAGTGTTCCTATTTCTCCATATCCTCTCCAGCACCTGTTGTTTCCTGACTTTTTAATGATCGCCATTCTAATTGGTATGAGATGGTTTCTCATTGCAGTTTTGATTTGCATTTCTCTGATGGCCAGTGACGATGAGCATTTTTTCATGTGCCTGTTGGCTGCACAAATGTCTTCTTTTGAGAAGTGTCTGTTCATATCCTTTGCCCACTTGTTGATGGGGTTGATTTTTTCTTGTAAATTTGTTTAAGTTCTTTGTGGGTTCTAGATATTAGCCCTTTGTCAGATGGGTAGATTGTAAAAATTTTCTCCCATTCTGTAGGTTGCCTGTTTACTCTGATGGTAGTTTCTTTTGCTGTGCAGAAGCTCTTTAGTTTAATTAGATCCCATTTGTCAATTTCGACTTTTGTTGCCATTGCTTTTGGTGTTTTAGTCATGAAGTCCTTGCCTATGCCTATGTCCTGAGTGGTATTACCTATGTTTTCTTCTAGGGTTTTTATGGTTTTAGGTCTAACATTTAAGTCTTTAATCCATCTTGAGTTAATTTTTGTGCAAGGTGTAAGGAAGGGATCCACTTTCAGCTTTCTATATATGGTTAGCCGGTTTTCCCAGCACCATTTATTAAATAAGGAATCCTTTCCCCATTTCTGGTTTTTTTCAGGTTTGTCAAAGATCAGATGGTTATAGATGTGTGGTATTATTTCTGAAGGATCTGTTCTGTTCCATTGATCTATATCTCTGTTTTGGTACCAGTACCATGCTGTTTTGGTTACTGTAGCCTTGTAGTATAGTTTGAAGTCAGGTAGTGTGATGCCTCCAGCTTTTCTTTTGGCTTAGGGCTGCCTTGGCAAGGTGGGCTCTTTTTTGGTTCCATATGAACTTTAAAGTAGTTTTTTCCAATTCTGTGAAGAAAGTCATTGGTAGCTTGATGGGGATGGCACTGAATCTATAAATTACCTTGGGCATTATGGCCATTTTCACGATATTGATTCTTCCTATCCATGAGCATGGAATGTTCTTCCATTTGTTTGTGTCCTCTCTTATTTCCTTGAGCAGTGGTTTGTAATTCTCCTTGAAGAGGTCCTTCACATCCCTTGTAAGTTGCAGTCCTAGGTATTTTATTCTCTTTGAAGCAATTGTGAATGGGAGTTCACTCATGATTTGGCTCTCTGTTTGTCTGTTGTTGGTGTGTAGTAATGCTTGCGATTTTTGCACATTCATTTTGTATCCTGAGACTTTGCTGAAGTTGCTTATCAGCTTAAGGAGATTTGGGGTTTTCTAAATACACAATCATGTCTTCTGCAAACAGCGACAATTTGATTTCCTCTTTTCCTAATTGAATACCCTTTACTTCTTTCCTCTGCCTGATTGCTCTGGCCAGAACTTCCAACACTACGTTGAATAGGAGTGGTGAGAGAGGGCATCCCTGTCTTGTGCCAGTTTTCAAAGGGAATGCTTCCATTTTTTGCCCATTCAGTATAACATTGGCTGTGGGTTTGTCATAAATAGCTCTTATTATTTTGAGATGCGTTCCATCAATACCGAATTTATTGAGAGTTTTTACCATGAAGGGCTGTTGAATTTTGTCAAAGGCCTTTTCTGCATCTATTGAGATAATCATGTGGTTTTTGTCTTTGGTTCTGTTTACATGATGGATTATGTTTATTGATTTGTATATGTTGAACCAGCCTTGCATCCCAGGGATGAAGCCAACTTGATCATGGTGGATAAGCTATTTGATGTGCTGCTGGATTCGGTTTGCCAGTATTTTGTTGAGGATTTTTGCATTGATGTTCATCAGGGATATTGGTCTAAAGTTCTCTTTTTCTGTTGTGTCTCTGCCAGGCTTTGGTATCAGGATGATGTTGGCCTCATAAAATGAGTTAGGGAGGAGTCCCTCTTTTTCTATTGATTGGAACAGTTTCAGAAGGAATGGTACCAGCTCCTCTTTGTACCTCTGGTAGAATTCAGTTGTGAATCCTTCTGGTCCTGGATGTTTTTTGCTTGGTAGGCTATTAATTATTGCCTCAATTTCAGAGCCTGTTATTGGTCTATTCAGGGATTCAACTTCTTCCTGGTTTAGTCTTGAGAGGGTGTATGTGTTCAGAAATTTATCCATTTCTTCTAGGTTTTCTAGTTTTTTTGCATAGAGGTGTTTATAGTATTCTCTGATGGTAGTTTGTATTTCTGTGGGGCGGTGGTGATAGCCCCTTTATCATTTTTTATTGCGTCTATTTGATTCTTCTCTCTTTTCTTCTTTGTCTTGCTATCAGTCTATTAATTTTGTTGATCTTTTCAAAAAACCAGCTCCTGGATTCACTGATCTTTTCCTCTAAACTGCTTTTCTTGCTTCATTTCATTCATTTGATCTTCAATCACTGATACCCTTTCTTCCAATTGATTGAATCGGCTACTGAAGCTTGTGCATGCATCACATAGGTCTCATGCTGTGGTTTTCAACTCCATCAGGTCATTATAGGACTTCTCTACACTGGTTATTGTATGTAGCCATTCGTCTAATCTTTTTTCAAGGTTTTTAGCTTGTGATGGGTTTGAACATCCTCCTTTAGCTTGGAGAAGTTTGATCATCTGAAGCCTTCTTCTCTCAACACGTCAAAGTCATTCTCCATCCAGCTTTGTTCCATTGCTGGCGAGGGGCTGCATTCCTTTGGAGAAGATGTGCTCTGATTTTTAGAATTTTCAGCTTTTCTGCTCTGGTTTCTCCCCATCTTTGTGGTTTTATCTACCTTTGGTCTTTGATGATGGTGATGTACAGATGGGGTTTTGGTCTGGATGTCCTTCCTGTTTGTTAGTTTTCCTTCTAACAGTCAGGACCCTCAGCTGCAGGTCTGTTGGAGTTTGCTGGAGGTTCACTCCAGCCCGATCCTTCCTCTGGAAGCTTAGCCTCAGAGCAGCACCCGTCGTATGAGGTGTCCCTACTGGGAAGTACCTCCCAGTTACGCTACTTGGAAGTCAGGGACCCACTTGAGGAGGCAATCTGTCCGTTCTCAGATCTCAAACTCCACGCTGGGAGAACCACTACTCTCTTCAAAGCTGTCAGACAGGGACGTTTAAGTCTGCAGAAGTTTCTGCTGCCTTTTGTTCAGCTATGCCCTGCCCCCAGATGTGGAGTCTACAGAGACAGGCAGGCCTCCTTGAGCTGCAGTGGGTTCCACCCAATTTGAGCTTCCTGGCTGCTTTGTTTACCTACTCAAGCCTTAGCAATGGCGGACACCCCTCCCCCAGCCTCGCTGCCACCTTGCAGTTCTATCTCAGACTGCTGTGCTAGCAGTGAGCAAGGCTCGTGGGTGTGGGACCCTCCAAGCCAGGTGCAGGATATAATCTCCTGGTGTGCCGTTTGCTAAGACCATTGAAAAAGCGCAATATTAGGGTGGGAGTGTTCCGATTTTCCAGGTACCGTCTGTCACAGCTGCCCTTGGCTAGGAAAGAGAATTCCCCAACCCCTTGCACTTCCTGGGTGAGGTGATACCCCGCCCTGCTTCGGCTCATGCCCCGTGGGCTGTACCCACTGTCTGACAAGCCCCAGTGAGATGAACCCAGTACCTCAGCTGAAAATGCAGAAATCACCTGTCTTCTGCATCACTCACGCTGGGAACTGTAGACTGGAGCTGTTCCTATTTGGCCATCTTGGAACCCCCCCACCTCCTACCCTATCTAATTTTCACATCGGTGCTGCAACATAGGGAAGTGGCTAAATCTTTTTAGCCATTTACAAATGACTACACTTTCCCTTGGTCACACAGCTGGAGAGAGTAGCAGAGCCGGAATTCTAATGCAGCCCTTTATCTTTCCATATTGCAATCCTGCTTTCAGCTACCAAAGATGTTTTGCTGCTGTTTTCACAAAATGGAAGATGACAAAATATATTCCCCAGCCCTCCATTCTACCCACATGGGAGTATGAATGACAGGTTGTATTAGTGTCCTAAGTTTGCTGTAACAAAGAACCACAGACTGGTTGGTGTAAGTGACAGAAATTTATTTTCTCACAATCTTGGAGACTCAACATCAGAAATCAAGGTGCCAGCAGGGTTGGTTCCTTCTGAGTACTGGGAGAGAATGATCTGTTCCAGGTCTGTGATGGTTAATTTTATGTGTCGATGTCACTGAGCCATTGGATGGCCAGATCTTTGATTAAATGTTATTTCCGGGTGTTTCTGGAAGAGATTAACATTTGAATTGGTGGACTGAGTAAAAGCAGTCTGCCCTCCTCAATGTGGGTGGGCTTCATCCAATCCATGGAGGGCATAAATAGAATAAGGCAGACTGCTGGTTGAATTGGTGCTCTCAATTCAATTGCCTGACTACATAAGGTGATCCGTCAGTCTCCTCCTGCCCTTGGACTGGGACTTCCACCATCAGTGCTCCTGATTCTCAGACCTTTGCACTCACTGGAATTTATACCACCCACTTTCCAGGGCCACCAGCTTGCAGATAGGAGATCATAAAACTCCTCAGCCTCCATAATTGCATGAGCCAATTCTGTGTAATAAATGTCATTTTATGTTCTGTTTCTTTGGAGAACCCTAATACAATGCGTCTCTCCTTGGTTTGTAGATGGCCATTTTCTCCCTTGTCTTCACATCATCATCTTCTTACAAGGACACCAGTCATACTGGATTAGGATCCCACCCTAATGATCTCAATTTCACTTAATCACCTCTATAAAGACCCTGTCTCCAAATAAGGTCACATTCTGAGGTATTGGGGGCTGGGATTTAGGACTTCAACATAGGAATTTTGGGAAAAGAAGGGGACCTGGTTTAGCCCATAACAGGGTTTATGGAGCTGAGACGTATCCCAACACAATCTTCATTTAAAAAAGGAACCCAAGGGAACAGATTTCAAATGGTGGAATTCTGAGTTTCACAAGGTGGAACTCTAGTTTTCAAAGCAATCCTTATGAGCAGGAAAGGCCCATCCTGCAGTTCTTAATATTAGCATGTTAGCACCTCAAAGGTGTCACGCCCTCCACCAAAGGGGCCCTAGCAACTTGTAGAATGTAGGTTATTATGAGGACACAGGATTGTGATGGCGGCCAGGCTGTGGAATCTGGTGAGGCCAAATGTCAGCAACCCCACCTGGCAGCGTTCTGGTTTTCTAGATGGCAGCAGAGGACAGGGAGATGATGGAAGCCCGGGGTGCAGGAGAAAGCTGCCCGACCTTCCCCAAGACGGTGCCTGGTGACTCCAAGTCTGAAGAGAAGCCAAGGGCTTGTCTGGTAAGGGGGCTGCTGTGTCTCACTGACCCCGCCTATTCCATCAGGGGGAGCAAGAATACTGTAGGAACACATGATAGGAGCTGAGTACTTTGAGGTTCCAGACAGCTGCCAAGAACATCAGGTGACATGTACCCCACCCCTGTAACTGGCACCCAGCTGTCACCAGGGACCAGGTAGCCCTCCATAAGATTGTGAAGTCACATGAAGATGGCTTTGGTCTCCTCCATCTACCTCCCCACTTGGGGCCCTTCCCTTGCTGGGTGGATAGGACCTGGCTCCCCGCAATAGCCCTCTTCCTCGTCCCCAAATATTTAGGTTCTGTCAACTCAGACCCTAGGTTTCTTTCTCCCTCTGACTGGTCTCAAAGTCAGGTCGAGTTGAGGATGGGCCCGGAAGTTGCCTCTTTGGTGATCTGAAAAATTACTAGGAAAATGGACATCCATCTACTCAACTTGCAGTGCCTCCACTTGCAACTTTAGGGCACCATTACTTGGTGCTAGTTTGCCTTCACCTTCTTGACCCTCAGGTCCTGACAACTCTGGGTAAGAACACTTCTAATAAGAATTCAGCCTAGATCTTTTCAGTTCAAACACCCCAGTCCACTGTGGCCTGGGGCTGTGGGAGTTCCATGGGGTCGGGGACAGCCCCATCCTGACTCCTCACAGTACCTCCCCCCTCCCTGCTTCCCCTGCCCCAGGAGGCAGAGTCCCAGAAGCCAGACTCCTCCTCTGACTACTTGGAAGAGATGGAAGCTTATGAGGACGGAGGCTGCCAAGGGCCGCTTAAATCGCTGTCCCCCAAGTCCTGCCCTGCCACCAAAGGCCAGGCAGGCGACGGACCCAAACCCGCACAGCTGCCCCCGGCCCCTGGGACTGAGCGCAATCCCGAGATGGAGCTGGAGAAGGTGCGCATGGAGTTCGAGCTCACACGGCTCAAGTACCTGCATGAGGAGAACGAGCGGCAGCGGCAGCATGAGGTGGTGATGGGGCAGCTGCAGCGGCAGCGGCAGCACGAGGTGGTGATGGAGCAGCTGCAGCAAGAGGCAGCGCCCCGCCTGGTGGGTGACAAGGAACGGGGCACTGGGAGGAGGGAGGCCTGGAGCTGCGGTCCCGTGGGGCCTGAAGCAGGCGCCCACCTTCCCTGGTCTGCACGGCATCCCACCCTGCAGATCCTGGATCTCGGCTGAAAAGGGCTGAGCGTCCACATGGGCGGTCTCCAGCCCTCTCTGCCTTGGCTCACTTCCAGAGATGTCGGCTCACTGCCTTAAAGCTCGCTACTCTACCTGGCCAGCTCTGTTAAACAGAGCTTCCACGGGGAACTGAGATGTGATTCTCTAAGGAGAGCTGAGGCTGGGAGGGGCCCCAGAACCACATCGCCCACCCAACAGCATTTTTGGTAGCTTCAAGGAAAAGTCTTCAACGTTTCCTCCCTCTTCCACCGCTCACAAGTCCTCTCTGCATCTCTTAAAATTTGGTGCCTGGAGGCTAGACCCAGAATCCCCACTGCAGCCTGGCCAGTGGATTTTGACAGAACCATCACCTCCCGGATCAGGGCTATGTTTATTCTGTTGGATCATACTGCCTTCTAGTCAACTGAAACAGCCATCTTTTCACAAGAAGTACACCACTCTTCCCTAATCTGTATTAAATAGGGATAAGAATGCCCGACTTGAGATTAAATGGGATGTGAAAAGCTTAGCACAGTGGTTAGGCTATTGTAAGCATTCAATAGTGGAAGATGTTTAAAGCAGTGTTTCCTGGGCTTTAAAGTCAGAATGTCCTGGGTTAAAATACCAGGTATAGGCCGGGCACGGTGGCTCAAGCCTGTAATCCCAGCACTTTGGGAGGCCGAGACGCACGGATCACGAGGTCAGGAGATCGAGACCATCCTGGCTAACACGGTGAAATCCCGTCTCTACTAAAAAAAATACAAAAAACTACCCGGGCGTGGTGGCGGCGCCTGTAGTCCCAGCTACTTGGGAGGCTGAGGCAGGAGAATGGCGTAAACCTGGGAGGTGGAGCTTGCAGTGAGCTGAGATCCGGCCACTGCACTGCAGCCTGGGCGACAGAGCGAGTCTCCGTCTCAAAAAAAAAAAAAAAAAAAATACAGGTATAAACTCCCTGACGCTGGGCAAATGACTGATTTCTTTTAGCTTTGGCTTGCTCATCCATGAAGTAGAACCTACTTCATAGGGTTGTTGTGAGGATTCAATAAGAGAACACATGCAAGGCACTTTGCAATTAGCCCAGCACATTAAGTAAGCACTCAATAAATGTTAGCTATTACCATTTTTATATACTCATGCAATTCACTTCTTGACCCAAATGCAACAACATACATTTCTCATTTTTCAGTTTTATTGGGATGTGATGTATTAGCTGTGCTTCCCAGCTCTGAGTCATCCTCAGTTCTGAGCACCGTGCCTTCTGCCTTTATCCAAGTCAGTCATTGCTGTAATTGTTGAGGAGGATATGACCTAAAGTAAATACCACTAAATGTCTCTCTATAGGTTGGCAATGTTCCATTCATCATCACCCTTGAGTTACATTTTATCCTGCTAACATTTCTCCACCTTATCCCAAAAACAGAGACGCACTGTCAAATGGTTTCCCAAAATAAAGATATTGTATTACCTATAGCATTTCCCCAATTGACTAGTCCCATTTTTGTTTTTGTTTTTTTAAGAAAGTAAGGTTGGTTTTTCATCATTTGTTCTCAATGAACACATGCTGGCTTCCTAAACAATTATTTTTTTTTCTGTTCACAAAACACCTGCTTCATTATACATGAAATGATTTCACCGAACTCAGTCAAGCTTACCAAACTGGGATTTCCAGAATTTAAATCCCAGTTTGGTAAGCTTGCTCCCACCCCCTTTTTGAAAAGTCTAGAAAAGATTTGCCTATTGCTTAGACTTTAGTGCACTTCCTAATATTTTTGAATTCTAAGTTCCATTTCCAAACTTGTGACTTTTCTCAGTAGCCTGGGATAAAATCTGTCACAAAGTGGAGCCTGAAACTATTTAAAGCAGATATGATATTGTAACTATGCCTTTGGCCTGTGTCTCCTTCTAACCATATTTATTTTCCCCCCTTTTTAGTTTGACAATCTTTCTCCTCCCTGGATGAGATGAAAATCTTTGGTATATAGTCCTATCTCTATCTCTCTCTCTTTTGCTCAAAAAATAGAACATTGAAAGTATTTTGAAAAGTCTAAAGGGTTTCACAAGCACATTTTTTTAATGGAAGTCATAATGATCACCTATCAGCATTTCAGACTGAAACACGCACAGACTGCAGAGAGGTGGCAAAGTCCAGGGATCCAGAGCCATACTGAGCCTGCAGAGAACCGTCGGGTCAGCCCCGCCCTCCACTCCCATTAGAACACTGGATTGCTTTCTCTGGTCTCCAGCTTTCCTAGCTATTCATTTTAGAGGCAGCATCACCAGAGTCATTTTCTGCCCCCTCAGTTTGGTCTAGTTGCCCTCACATTTTATGTAGCTGTTTCAATAGTGATGTGTCCCCATCCCCCAGCCTTTGGCGATAGTTTACAAAAGTGTTTACTTTTTGTGCATTTACTAAAAATTGGAGAGTTGACTTGATGTTGAAGCTTCCCCTCTTCTCTTTTTCTGGGAGGGTAAATAGATGGACAGACAGAGTTTATTGAATTGAAATACCTCTGAGTGTGTTTCTAGCTAGTTTAGGGCATCTTGGTCCCTGCCACCTGGTGCTTTCCAAAAATATGGCATGATTTTTACAAATATTTTTTAAAATAATGCATGGGTTATGCCCTCTTAACTATGGATCAAAATAGTGTCAGCTTTTGCCTTACTTATACATTGACACTTTCTACAGTTAAAATGAAGACTGTGGGGCCCCAATTATATAGATTCAAGAAAAGAGCAACCCGCAGGCAGAATTAGCCAGACAACTCAAGCTGCTTTCCCCCAGCCCAAATATTCTGAGGGTTTAGGAAGACCCCATCACCAATCTCTCAGCACCTGCCTCCAGGAAAGACCAAACTCTGGATGGAAGGACCATGGACTGATGCACGTGATATGTGTCAGGACCCAGGGAGTCGGAAACAGTCATTTATATGCAAGGGACACCGTGTTATTGGGCCACTGTCCAGGAAACTAGGTTGAATGTCAGGGCACTGTGAGAGAACACTCCCAAGACCCAAGATCCAGATGTGAGGCTCTTGGACTCAGAGAGAGAAGGCCCACATGTGTGGCTCCAATGGGCAGTACAGACCGTAAAGAGAAAGGAAGGTGGTGGCCTGGTGCCCCAGTCAGGAGGGATAAGAGCAGCTCAAAAAGTAAAAAATGATGAGTTCCTTCTATGTGCTAGTTGCCTGACTAGGAATGTTTCATTATCTCAGTTTTCCTCCTTGTGATCTTTTATTTATTTATTATTTTTTTAGAAACAGGATCTTGCTGTCTCACCCAGGCTGAAGTTAGTGGCATGAGCTTAGCTCACCATAACCCTGAACTCTTGGGCTCAAGTGATCCTTCCACCTCAGCCTCCCAGTAGCTGGGACTATAGGCACACATCACCACATTTGGCTAATTTTTAAATTTTTTTATAGAGACAGGGGTCTCACTACATTGCCCAGGCTGGTCTCAAACTCCTGGCTTCAAGCAATCCTCCCACCTTGGCCTCCCCAAGTACTGGGATTATAGGTATGAGCCACCTTGCCCAGCCCTCATGATTTTGGAAATGGGCACTATTACTCCTTCCTTAGGTGAAGATGATGACCTGAGGTCACATACAGGCAGGGACAGAGCAGGACTGAACCTAGATCTGCCTGGCGCCAACAGTGGCATCACCATCTCCACTGTCTTCTCTCCCCCACAGTTTTCAGGAGGCCTCCAGAACCTCCTGCTGCCCCAGAACCAGTTTGCCATGTTCCTGTACTGCTTCATCTTCATTCATATCATCTATGTCACCAAGGAGATGGTCTTCTTTCTCTTCACCAAGCACTACCTGTTCTGCATCGCGGCCATTTTGCTCTGTTTGATTAAAACTTTCTGGTCATACTTCCAAGTGCTTTTGCTCTCTCCACCACTGGGAACCCTCGCCCCTGCCATGCTAGAGTGTTATCAGTGCATGATCCCAGCCTCCCGGGCACCTCATTTGTTCACTTTGTGCCTCTGCTCAGTCAGAATCCACTCTTAGGAAGGGCCCTGCTGTCACTCATTTACACCTGAGAGTGAAGAAACATGTTCATGCCCCCTTATACAGAGCCTGAGTTCTCACTGTGGACACGATGCTTTATCCCAAGAGGAAGATATCAGATGTTAGCAGGTCAGGGAGATATCTGCAGGGAAGGAGTGTTTAGAACACCTTTCCAGAACCCTAGAAGTAGATCATGACCAAGCTGCCTTGGGTTTTAGCACATCTGCTCGTGTTCATAGACCTCTGAGGGGTGGGAAGCCTGTGATCGGCTTGGGAGTGGCCCCCGCCCCCATCTTCTGCAAAGATGTCCATGTCCTTATCCCCATGAATACTTCATATGGCAAAAGAGGCTGAGATGTGATTGCGTTAAGGACCTTGCAGTGGGGAAATGATCCCAGATTATCCAGGTCAGCGCATGGTAGTCACAAGGGCCCTTGTAAAAGGGAGGCAGGAGGGTGTGAGTCAGAAAGGAGATGTGACCATGGAAGCAGGGGCCGGAATGACTCGGGGCTGTGGGTCAGGGAATGTGGGAAGCCTCTAGAAACCAGAAAAGGCAATAGAAGGATTCTCTGCTAGAGCCTCTGGAGGGAGCCCAGCCCTGCCGCCCCATGTTAGGCTCCTGACCTCCAGAACTGTAAGAAAATAAGTCTGTGTTATTTTAAGTCATTAAGTTTGTGGCAGTTTGGTACAGCAGCCACAGGAAACTAATACGGGAGCCAAGACTCCCAATCTCCCTCCAGCTGTGCCAACATGGCAGGATACCATCACCAGGCCACTGGCCAGGCCTCATTTAGCACTGGGCCTGAGCAGACTTGTACACAGCTGGCCTTCAGACAGCATATGGTTAAAAAGGAGAGGCAGCGAAGCTCCAGGGAGCCTGGCACAGGCCTAGCTGAACCTGGTGGACAAGGGGTATCCCTATCACTGAGCTGTGTGTCCCCTGGATGAGGCAGGTGGCAAAATAAGGGCATACCCCTAGGGGACATAAGGAAGGCGGAATTAAATGCCTGATTAGACCCAGAGGACGTCATTAATTCTACTCTATTGGAAAGCTGGACATAGGAAAAAAAAAAAAAGTTGGCACATACCCCCACCCCTGTACCCACCTAGTAATCCAAGCACACAGACTCACAAACATGCAGGAAAGCTAACCAAGGAACAAATACACTGACACAGAGATTCCAAACAAGCATACAGGTGTCCACAGTAGAGAGGTTCACAGCCCCTCAAACACACAACAACCCAAAGGAACAGACTTGGAACACCAGAGGGCTCACGGTCAGGCACAAAGGGAAGCTGCCCCGCAGGTCCGCAACAAAGAAAAGGGGTTCAACTCCCCCAGTCACCAGCCCCTCAGCCCTTCAACACACAAACACTCCTTGCAGACTGTCAGCTGTTCTGAGCCCAGCAGCCCCCCCACGATGGCTGGCTGTGCCACAGGACACTTTAGTGATAATGTGGCAAACGGACGAGGCTAGACACAGCTGTGCAATTAATCAAGTCTTTATTGACCCCTTCTCTCCTCTGGCATAGGGCTCTGCCTTAAGAGGGACATGAGAATAAGTTTCTGTCTCATCGGCTCTTGAGCGACTCTCAGTAAAATCACGTGAAAAAATGCCTTGGGACTTCAATGTCAGTACACATTATCATGCTGTTTAAGTCCATGGTGACTTCTCATTTCCCACCCGGCTCCATATATCCATCCCCACTGACAGCTGCATGTGACAGGCACTTAATTTGGAAGTGATAAAAGTATCATTTCTCATTAAACTTTCAAGGATGGGCCATTGTGGTGTGGGTCACTTCTTCCGATTATATTTGATCTGGGTTTCTGCCCCATGGGGTTGAGGTGAGAGAGATGGAGATAAGGATAGCAAAATGTTTAAGCACCTATTTACCTTCTTAGAGCAGACAGAACTGGGCATTTATAACACACACACACACGTGCACAAACCAAAAAAACACAAGTGCTATGAGGTCATTTAATCCATCCATCTGTTGCCAGGTAAAACTAGACTTAAATACATTCCGTTTTCTTAATCTTCAGAGAAAGTAAACTCCCCTGAGCAGTTAAGTGAGCATCTCATCCCACATCTTTAGCCACAGGCATGAAGTCTACTCTTCCCTATTGTGTTTGAATACTGAAGCCACTAGCCTTAGATCTGCCCTCTAGGAAAATGAGAACTACTCATGGTCACTCCCCAAACTTAAAACAGATCTTCTGGTTCAAATGCAAAGCAGAAAATCAGAAAAGAGAGGGTGGCAAAGGATAGGAAAAAGGCCCAGCTAAGCAGTTACCAGCCGGGTAACAAGCCAATGTACAAGCGCCTCTTCAGCACCAATGCTAATATGGCATGCACCCTAAGTCCCTAAGGAGGCTATCATCACCAAAACCCTGCAGGTAGAAATGTATATCATCTCCGCTTCACAGCCAAGGGTACCGAGGTTCAGAGAGGTTAGACTTAACCGAGACATCCCAGAGCACATGTTCTTTCCATGTTACCCTGCTCCCAAGATCCTGCCTTGGGAGGATCTCACAACCTTGCTGGTGAGATGACTTTAACACACATGAAAATGTAAAGCAGCTATCAGTATACAGACCTCAGCTATAAATGAGATCATAGAAGAGCTCCCTGGAGCCCAGGGTGATAGAGGAAGTCTTCTTGAAAGACGAGCTCATAAGGCTAGGTAAGTCCAAACAGGTAGAAATCAGGTGGGATACCTCACACAAATGAAGATCAGGGTGGGAGTGTGTAACGTGTATCCAGGAGAGAAGGGTCACTCTTGCTCCAGGGAATGGTGTAAAAGGCAACAGACCCAGAAAATTGGTTTGGGGCTAAGTTTTAGAGAGCCTTGAATATTGGTCTGAGGAATATAAACTTAATCCCTTGGGAAACAGGTAATACACTAAAGATTATAGAGTGGAATAGTAATTCAAAACATAAATTTAATAATAATAATTATATATATAAAAAAAACAAAACAGATAAATAAAAGCCTTTCTCCTTCTCCTTTAATTCCTGGGGACCGCTTTCCTGCCTGGACCTTCCCATTTCCAGACCAGAAACTTTCTGAGGTCCCGAGTTTGAGGATTACTTTCAGCTGTAAAAGAAATCCAGCCACAATGGCTTCACCAAATAGAAGTTTATGTTGCTCACATACCAAGAAGTCCCAGGTAGTCCGTCCACGGCTGGTGAAGCTGCTCTCAAAGTCACAGAGTACCCAGGTGGCGCCTTCCTCCACCACCACAGAGCTCTTAGCCTCAGCCCATGGCGTCCAGCCTCGTAGTGGCAAGTCAGCCGAAGCAGCTCCAGATACCAGGTCCACTACTCCAGATCAGAAAAGGAGCTGCCTTTTAAAAGCTTCCGAGGAAGCCCCACCCAGAGACTTCTGCTTATATGCCATTGGTCAAACTAAGGTCATGTGGCTGCACCTATCTGTAGGGTGTCTGAGGTGGTAAGTCTTTTGCGTGGACACTCTTGCAGCCTCAAACAAAATTAGAATTCTGATAGTATGAGTGGAGGGGGGAGACACTGAATTAAGCAAATAACTGGTGTATCATCCCTAATTCCTTAGGCCCAGCTCCCACTCCCTTCCTGAGCTGCTGAGCCAGAAAGCCTTGGTTGGGTTGAAACCATCGGGTAGAGCACAGCCGTAGCCAATCTGGGCCTGGCCACTGCTGCACTCGGCTTTAAGGAAGAGTACTGCATACCACAACAGGGAGGTCATGGTTTTCCCTGGTCACACACCTGGAGCCACTCTGCCTTCATCCTCCTGACTGCTGCCTGAGGCCCCATGACCTGACACAACCAAGGCAGCAGACTGGGAAGGGTACTCCTCTCTGTGCCAGGTGCCCTCAGCAAAGCTGCAAGGGGAGGCAAGTTGGACTCCAGAGCCCTTCCCCTTCCTGATCCCAGATCCCACAGAACAGAGCCCGGAGCCAGTCAGGAGACTATGGTCAGCCCACGGACACCAAGCTGCTGAAGTCTATGTATAAGAGATTGCACTCATTGCAAAGGACCACTAAGCTTCAGCCTAAATAATGAAGCACTAATAGTAAAGTTTCAGGCAGGCTTAGGGAAAAAAGATGGGTGAATCTTTCCTGCTCCCTAAATGGAATATTGTAGGTTGCCACCCTGAGCCCAAGGACAGGACTACAGTTGGAGAGACTCAGGAGCAGGAGGGTTAAGGCTTGATTCCAAAGGCCACTTTCCTGCCATGTCTATTTCTAGTCACAAGTTAGCAGATGACTGTAAGCAAGTCAGTTAAGTTATCTAGACTTCATTTGGGTGACCTCTAAATTATTTAGACTCTAACTCAGAAAAAAGAAGGACCAAAGTCTAGAGATTGTTTGAGAAATTCTGATTTAATTGATCTGAGATGGCATCCAGAGGTGATTTGTCAGCTTTACAAGTGCCCCAGTTGATTCTAATATGCAATCAGGGTTGAAAGACCTAAATCCTTGCTCTTCAATGTGTGATCTGTGGATCGGCAGCATCTGCATGTTAGAAATGCGGCATCCCAGACCCTGCCTCAGACCCACTGAAGCAGATGTGGTTTGATAGTATCCCCCAGCCTCCAGCAATTCATATGCATCTTAAAGTCTGGGAAGCCTGCTATAGGTGCTGAGACTCAATTCAATCTGTCCTCGTCTGTCCTGGGCTAGGGCGGTGGCTCACGTCTGTAATATCGGCAATTTGGGAGGCTGAGGCAGGAGCCCAAGAGCTCGAGACCAGGGAAGGCAACATAGGGAGATCCCATCTCTCAAAAAAAAAAAAAAAAAAACGCCAGGTCCGGTGGCATGCATCTGCTGTGCTGTCCCAGCTACTCAGGAGGCTGAGACTTGAGCCTGAGAGGTTGAGGCTACAGTGAGCTCTGATTGTGCCACTGCACTCCAGCCTGGGGGACAGAGCAAGACCCTATCAGAAAAAAAAAAAATCTGTTCTCTTTTTGAAGACAATGCTCTTGGCCAGAAGGGTCTTCTAGGGGAATGAGAAGGAGAACAACTGAGTGCATGGCCCTTCAGAAGTGCTATGGGGTCTCCATTAACCTCTGCCGCAGGCTAGGGGTAGCAGGAGCTTACTGTGCCATATCAGGAAGCTGAGCCTGTGGGTAGCACATCTGCCCCTCCCTCCTTTCACCAGTTCATGCTCTGAGCTTCTGGAGAACCAAATGACTTCACCCTGCAGGCCAGGACTTAGCAGAAAGTTCCAAAATGCCCCCAGGCCTGTGTCTGCCTCTGTCCCTTTTTTGATCTGACTCCCATGTGTAGCTTTGGGGAAATCTTGCCAATATACAGTCATTCATTATTTAAAGGTTGCTGCTGTTCTTCAGGAAGGTTAAGCATGATTAAAAGATGGGATTTTTCCACAGGGCACAGCAGAAAAGCTAGGGCTCCCACATTTTTAAGCTGTTTTGGCCAAGCCTTGTTGCATAATTCAAAGTCTGTGACTTACTTAGATTTAATTAGCCAAAGGAGCAGCAGCTGCACGTTCATTAGTCCGTATTTATTAAGCACCCTCAGAGGGCTTTGTAGGCGCTTAAGAGTGAAGTGGAGGATGGGTTTCAGACTTGCAAATGTCTTACACTTAAGTAGGAGGGGATTACAGATAGCCAGGAGGTAGGCATTTCTGTTCCTCAAAGACAGCAAAGGGGTGGCATCAAAAGGCCTGGGCTCATGGGGCAAATCCTACAAAGGGCCACGAGTCAGAGAGGTGTCAGCCCCTCACAGCCCCTCACCTGTGACCCCTCACAGGTGTCACAGGGTTATAGTGACAATTAGTGAGATAACGAGGTGGAGGCTGGTGGTGAATGAGAAGCTACACAGATGAGAGGTATCAGTCAGAGCAGGGAAGGGAAGTGACTGCTAACCAGAATGTCAAGAACTGGGAGAGGTGGGGAGGTCGGCTCCTGAATTTGTGGGCCCAGTGCAAGAGGACAGTGCAGTTTCCCGTATTCAAAAACATCAAGAATTCCACGACGATGACAGCAGAGCATTAAGCCATGTGCAGAGCCCCCGCTGAGTGCACAGCCCTGTGCCACTGCCCTGGCGGTGGATGACGGAGACCCCAGGGGTAAGGGGCTTTTGTGGTGCCTCTCAAATCTCACCCAGAGAGTGACTGTCCTTGGCCTGTACTCCCATCAACAGGAGAGAGGGAGGGAGCAGGCTCTTTGCATTTTGCAGGGGCAGGGACCGTTGGAGCAGGCCATTGGAGGAAGCGCGGGGCAAGTGGCCCCTGCATGCCTTCCAGCTCTTGGCACAGAGTCCGGCTGCTGAGGTGCCTCTTCACAAGCAGGTCACGCTCTAGGCTTCCAGCGGCTAATCACAGGGGCTCTCCAGCTTGGGGGCATTTCCTCTCTCTGCTCCTGGCTTCCGCCCCAGCCCCATTCAGCTGATCATTCTCCTTTGGGCTAGAAAATCCAAAAATAGAAGAAAGCTACACTTTTTACCCCCTTGAGCCTCTTGTATCAAATGACACAGTCACTGTGCCTCAAACTTTTCATCAAAGCAGCCTTTGTAAGGTCCTGGGGCAGAAAACAGGCCTTGGAAGACAGCCACCAGGAAGCCGTGCAGAAAAGTGCTGAGCAGAGGGACCCTTGGTGGAGGAGGTGGGGAGAGCAGGGTTTTGGGAGCTTCCCTCTGCCCCAGAAAGAGCCAGTGACAGACTTGCTACCACGGGACAGCTCTTCTCTGAGCACCAGCTCTAGCTTCAGGTCTTGGAAGTGCAAGATCAGCAAATAGTGTGGCTGCACAGACCACCCATTGCCAGGGGCCAACAACCAGACCACAAAGCTCAATCAGCGATTAAGGAGCAATGATTAATCAATCAAATAAACAGAAGGAGTGTAACAGACAATCTGAGAAAGGCTCTGCGAGCTAAAGCATTCTGTGACGGCTTCTTGAAAAGGAAGCTCACCCTTGCTGAACACCTAGGATGTATTGTACCCTGTCCACTGCACTTCATGTCATCTCTTTTATCCCACAGCCCTTCATGAAGGAGCACTGGTACGCACTAGATTAATCTGCCCAGGCTGCTCTAACAAAACACCACAGACTGGGTGGCTTTAACAACAGATGCTCATTTGCCCACAGTTCTGGAAGCTGAAAGTCCAAGATCAAGGTGTTGGCAGGTTTGGTTTCCTCTAGGGCCTCTCTTGGCCTGCAGATGGCTGCTGCCTTCTCACTGCATCCCTGCGTGGTCTTTACTCTCTGTGTGCATCACTGGTGTCTGTCTGAAAGTCCCAATTTCCTCTTCTAAGGACACCAGTCAGATTGGATTAAGCCCTCATTTTAACGCCATGACTTCTTTTTTAAATTTCAATAGTTTTGGGGGTACAGGTGGTTTTTGATTACAGGGATAAGTTCTATAGTGGTGATCTCCGAGATCTGGGTGCACCCATCACCCGAGCAGTGTACACTGTACCCAGTATGTAGTCTAAAGCGCCTTCTCCAGATAAGATCACATTCTGAGGTATTGGGGGTTAGGACTTCAGCACGTGAATTCGGAGAGGAGAGAATTCAGCCTATGACATCCACTTCACAGATGAGAAATCAGGCTCCGAGAGGTTCAGGAATTGC
Source organism: Trachypithecus francoisi (assembly GCF_009764315.1). Taxonomy (NCBI): domain Eukaryota; kingdom Metazoa; phylum Chordata; class Mammalia; order Primates; family Cercopithecidae; genus Trachypithecus; species Trachypithecus francoisi. The sequence continues at coordinate 61,255,216 of NW_022681462.1, read as the reverse complement.
CCAAGCTTGCTCAGCCAGGAGGCGGCAGAGACCAAGTGTGGCAAGGAGCTGAAAGATAATTGGAAGAAAACAAAGAACTGTCCTGTGTCTTGTTCATTTAGGTTTGTGAACAAAGGTGCCGAGCTGGTTTGATAACATGGAAAGAGAACTGCTACTCCATTTCAGATGGCATTGTGTGGCCCCCTGTATATCTCTCTAGACATGTGTGACTGGGGGTAGCGGCTCCAAAGTTTTCCTGCTTATGAATCTACCCTTTTATTCTAACCGTTCCCATGTTTCTTTTTTGTTTGTTTTGTTCTGTTTTTCTGAGACAGGGTCTCACTCTGTTGCCGGTGCTGGAGTGCAGTGGCACAATCTCAGTTCACCGCAGCCTTGCCATCCTGTGTTCCCACACTTCTCTCACCAAGCACTAAGGAGGAAAATGTCTTTGAGAGGGGACACATGGAAGGCCTCACTCATGGACCCACCTGACCCACACACCTGCCATTCCATGAGTAGCAGCAGATCTATACTCAAAGGCCTGGGTAGCTCCCTCTGGACCCCACCCCATGTCCTCTCCTAGGTCCCCCAAGACGGGAGAGTGAGTCTGTTACTGGCAGCCTGGGGTCTTTCCTCTTGAATCTGCTATGCCTGGCTCTTTTTCTGAAGACCAAGTTGGTACGTCCACTCTGAGACAGGAGTAGGTATATGAAAGAAGAGGGAGGTGGCTGGGCTAAGAGAGAAACCCTACACAGTTCACTGTGCCTGACTTCACTTCTGAGCAATTTCCACTGCCTCACATACACAAAGCCCATAAAATTTGAGCTAGCCTGAGTGGGTTCCGAGAAAACAATGATTGGAAGACTCTGGAAGCACAGTAGTTGGTAGAAAGCTCACCTGCTCTCAGGTATCAGGCTAACTTCAAAGGAACTCCAGATGACTGCCCCTAAGCAAACTCCACGCACTGTGGGAGAATCCTGGTTCTCAAAACAGATCAGTTAGGAGGCCAGGCATGGTGGCTCACGCCTGTAATCCCAGCACTTCGGGAGGCCAAGGCGGGCGGATCACCTGAGATCAGGAGATCGAGACCAGCCTGACCAACATGGCAAAACCTTGTCTCTACTAAAAATACAAAAATTGGCCTGGCATGGTGGCATGCGCCTGTAATCCCAGCTACTTGGGAGGCTGAGGCAGGAGAATTGCTTGAACCTGGGAGGTGGAGGTTGCAGTGAGCCGAGATTGCGCCACTGCACTCCAGCCTGGGTGACAGAGAAAGACTCCATCTCAGAAACAAACACAAACAAACAAACAAACAAAAAACATCAATTAGGGCCAGGGTCAGAAGCTCAGGTGCCAGGAGGACCCAGGTGGGCCAGGTAAAAGTGGGAAACTGGCCAGGCGTAGCTGACAGGAAAGGAAGAACCCATAAAGCAGGAAGCCTCTACTCCTTCTTCCCTCCTTCCCATCTTCACCATGTGGAGATACACGCCCCATGTCCAACTCAAGGGCAGCCAGAAATCCAGACTTTTTTGTGATACCTGCTGATTTTCAAATGTTTGTTCAATTTTCTTTAGCCACCCTACAGACCTAACAAAAGTCCATGGGGCCAACAGCTCACAATCTCTGAACTTAAAGTGTTATTTCCTTTATGATAAAGTCTCTGTTTCACTCAGAGACACGCTGGGGGATTTTGTTAAACAGAAGACACTCCTAGTACAAAAATAGAATGTGATTCACTCTCTAACAATGTTTAAGCACAGAAGCCGCAGTAAGAGATGCTTCTTCCCTTCACAAATTGCCTCACCTTGAGGTGTTTCAAGAGACAGATCTCTTAATGCATTTCAAATCAGGTTAGAGTGGCAAAAATCTAATTTTCATCCAACTTCTTGAAGAAAGATGGTAATTTCACTAAACCCTGGATCAAGATTAAGGAAGGCATGAAGCAGAAGCCTGGGAGCAGGAAAATGAGGCGGGAGAGGGTGGTGGGGTGGAGGGTGAAAAGAAGGTGAAGCTGCATGCCCAGGCTGAGTGTTTGCAAAGAAGCTGGCAACCGCGGTGTGAAGCCAGTCAGACAAAGAGCAGTGGGGCCTGGGGACCAGAGTGAGCAGAGAGGGGAAGAGGAGGAGGGAGCATCATTGGTTGCCATGGTGACAAAGGAACAGGGATGGGAAGAAAGAGTGAGGGGGATGTCAGAGAAGAGCTATGTTGTGCTGCTGCCTACAACGAAGTCTTCTTTACCAGGGCACCCTTGTCTATGATTTCTTGGCCCCTCTGATACTCCCCCCATCTGGATTCTCTGCTCATTCCTGGCACGAATAAATTACTGTGAAATTAAGGACATTCAGATCCTAAACATGGATGTGATGGATGAATGGGTACCTACTTATTGAGCCTCTGGGTCTCCAAAAGGCCTCTTGGATTCAAAATATTTTCTCCAATGTGCTTCCATAAAGTCCATGATTCCACCATTAGGGCAACATTGCTTATACTGAGGCTTTGTTCAAGTTCAATGATAAACCCTCATTAAGAGGGGGAATATCTTGGCTATCAATTTCTAGGGTCTTAAAAGGAATTGATTTATTATATGTAACGACATGTATGTAACGATAACGTATCTAATGGGATCTCAGCGTCAGCCTAAGAATGTCCACTACTAGGGCTCAGGCCTATCTGGATACGCATGACAAACTGGTGGGGCAGACCCCAGACAGGACAGTTCGTAGGACGGTTCCAGTAACATCTGCTGCATGTGTCCAGCAGTTATTTCCCCTTGATTTTCTTTTGGGCCACTCCCTCTTCCTCAATCTTAGTCCATGAAGTTCAGGTAAACTGACTTCTAGTCAAGGGGTAGGCCCAGGACCCAGATCTGGCCAACCAGGGCATTCCATCTTCTGGCCAAAATGATTGGTCCATATGCAGACACATGACCCAAGCCTGACCAATGAGTTTCAAACCTGGATGTTTTGCTGAAACTCTTGGAAAGATGAGCTCTTATTCCATTGGCTACTAAGCTGGTAGACTGTGTGTCCAGAGATGCTGTTGGTTATATTGGTCCACTTGGGGAAGGCCTACCTGAGAATAAAACCGATATAGAGAAAAGCAGAGCCAAGATATGGGAATACAGATGGAGAAGGAGGGAGAGAGAAAGTGATTTCTTGATGCCATGATTTGGGTCCCTGGATCCACCTGAGATAAGAGAGATCCCTAGACCTTTCGACTTCCATTTTTGCTGTTAACTGATTTGAATTGGGTTTCTCTCACTTACACCCAAGAGTTCTGAATCCTGCAAGGGCTTTCTCATATGAGTTGGCACCTGGGCTCAGCAACAGCTAACACAGGAGATACCATGGCACCTGTTCCCAGCCTGTTCTATAAAGAAAGATGTGTTCATGAACCTAACCAAGGGAGTCTGAAGGAACTGTAGAGAAGCAAAGCCATTGAAACATATGTGAGCACGTGTGCCCATCTGCAGGGAAGGAGCCATTTCACCACTTCTTGAGAGAAAACAGCCCTGCTCTAGCACCATGAAGGGCTTGATGATGGTGCCAAAGGAAGTGGCAGCAGGGCCTGGCTGAGAGGGGATGCCCAGCGGGAAACTCCACAGACAAGCATATGCTGTGTGCTGCCAACATACAGAGCACTGCGCTTGCAGGATGATAGTCCATGAAAGGTCTGGAAGCAGCCCAGGTGTCAATCAACCAGTGGGTAGATAAATAAAATGTGGGCTATCCATACAATATTTGGCAATAAAAAGGGATGAATTACAGATTCCTGCTACAACATGGATGAGCCTTAAATATGTTATGCTAAGAAGCTAGTCACAAAGAGTCACATGTATGATTTCACTTACATGGAATGTCCAGAATAGGCAAGTCTATAGACAGAGAGTAGATTCTTGGTTGCCCAGGGCTTGAGAAACAGAGGGATTTGGCAGTGACAACTAAAAGGTACAGGGTTTCTTTTGGGGTAAAGAGATGTTCTAAAATCGATTGTGCTAGTGGTTGGTTGTTCAGCTCTATGAACATAGTAAAAACCATTGAATCATATACTTTAGAGGGTGAATTGCATGGTACATGAATTATCTCAATAAAATGGTTACCAAAAAAACAAGGTTTTTGAGATATCTGCCCAGTTGGTGTGTGATGAGGGTGACAGCAGGGGATTGGCCTCCAGAAGGCAAGGGCACATCACATAGCTGCTGTCACTCTGGGCAGTAGTGCCCTCAGACCTGGACAAGAGGGACCTTGCTCTGGGTGGGCACTTTTAAGAGGCCTCTACTCTGGCTCTCCTCTGGCTTGACTCTTCTCTGTGGGGTAAGGAGTCTCCAGGACCCAGTGGCTGTCTCCACCCATGCTCACACTTCCTTCTTCCTAGACCATACTTTGGGTATACAGGACCCTGGAGTTACTTGCCCAAAAGGCCCCAGATCTGTCTCTAGAAACTGCAGGCCATGGCCAGGCTCAGTGGCTCATACCTGTAATCCCACCACTTTGGGAGACAGAGGCAGGCAGATCACCGGAGGTCAGGAGTTCGAGACCAGCCCTGCCAACATGGTGAAACCCCTCCAGGAGTGGTGGCGGGTGCCTGTAGTCCCAGCTACCTGAGAGACTGAGGCAAGAAAATCACTTGAACTCGGGAGGCGGAGGTTGCAGTGAGCCAAGATCGCGCCACTGCACTCCAGCCTGGGCGACAAGAGCGAGACACCGTCTCAAAAAAAAAAAGAAAAGAAAAAAAGGAAACTATAGGCCATAAGAAGTATGATTGGAACTTGGATATGGAGTCTGGAATGCCCATATCAGACTCCCCAAAGATTGAGGCAGAGCGCAGTGTGACAGGAGGAGGGCAGGCCATGGGCTATGAGTTGCAGGGTCCGGGGTCAGGGATGGGGACTGCCTGTAGCCAGCTGTCCCCATAACCACAATGTTCCAGCATGGCTATCTCAGGACAATGAGATTCTAATTCAGACTTGACCTTCCAGGTCATTATGAAGATTTGTCAAGATAGGGGGCTATAGCATTTGACAGTTTGCTATTACTAGATGATAGTTAAACACATGTCAACACAAGGTTTGTGGATCTCCTTTTGTCCTCTTGTCCTAGGTCCCCACAAATGTTAGGCACTGACTTGCTGGGAGGTGCTGTATTTAAGACAGAAATCTATCAGAGCTTTTCTTTATAGTGAATTGCGGTGTGGGGTTTTCTCAGGGTGCATTTATGGATTTGGGAAACGCAATTCATAGACTCCTTGCTCCAGGCTTAAAAAAAAAATAGGTAACACATGGCTGCCTGCAACCTTGAAGTTTAATGATTTCTCTCAACGACATCTTCTCAGCTGAGCCCAAGGATTGAGGCATGTGCTGAGGCTGGAGACTGGGGTAGTTCTATGAGCCATGCTAGGGAATTCTATGTTGGTCTGGCTCTCCTTACTTTGTTTTTTTAAGGTATAATGTAATAGAGTCCATTTGGCAGGGAATTCCAGCAGAAGCATATGAGAAACATCTCAGAGCAGGGCTGGGGGCAGGCCGGAGTATCCGTTCATCCTTCTTCTACATCTGTCCTGAATGTCCCCAAACCCCCCTGGTTAGGCAGCTGTGCAATGCCAAAAGGTGCCCAGCTGTGGGGACATGTGGGAGCTGAAATCCAGCACACCCTCCCCTGGCCAAGTCACGCCCCTTGGCACTGGGCTGCATCAGTTGAGAAGAAGGGGAGCTTTTTTCTTAGTACAAAGGTGTCCTGTCCTCCCCACCCCATGGGCTCATGGTGCTACGTCTGCCCAAAAGAGGGTCTTTTTCTAAGGACACAAAGGCACCATGAATGAGCATGCCCTGGCTGGTGAGCAGAGAGAAGCTAGCAAAGGAGGTCAGTGCTATGTCCGGGTCCGACAGGACTCTAGCTCTCCCTCACCTTGGCTGACCCCACAATGCTCCCCTCTACTCTGATGGGTCTGTGGCAGACACCACCCTGCCCTTGAGAGGTACCCCATGGAGGAATGAGAAGTAGGTTCTTTCAAGAGCTCAAATCCGGTTGAACCAAAAAGAGAAGGAAGGCTCTGAGAGAAGAGTCTCGGTCTGGAGAGACAGCAGCTGGCAGGCCTGGGGTTCAGATCAGTTTTGCTTTTGCCTCCTCCCAAGAAAGGCTCTGCAGAAAGGTCACCGCTCAGGGAGGTCAGCCCTTGGGAAAGTACCTTCTCTCCTGCAAATAAACCTTCAGAACTTGCAGGAAATCCTCACCCCATCGCCTTTCTTTCCTTTGCTCACCCATTCAGGAATGGGCCAGTACAAACTAAGAGGCAGGTACTCTTAAGGATATGAAGACTTTCCAAAGGATACACATTTTGTTGTGGGTCATTTAAAGAGACTCGCAGGACCAAATCCTCAACTTCTGCTTGGCTCTCTTGTACAGGTGACCTGTCTGAGCACAGGCCAGTAGATGTTGCTGCTTCTGGTTCTCCCTCTTGCCTCCCTTTCTCCCATTTCCCCAAGAAAAAAAGGGCATACCTCTTATCCATCCCATATCTTACCAAGATGCATTGACCAGGGAAAATGTCCAGTGCAATGAAGGGAGAATCTAAATCCTGCTATCCATGTTGAGAAAATGAACAGGAGCAATTCTAATGACCGAGCAAATCAACTAGCTTTCAATTCCCTGCCTTCATTCAAAGTGAAGGAGAATCAATTCTAGCTGTCAGCTGATAGATTTTTAATGATCTGCCCATATGATTTTTGGCATATAACTCGAAAGGAGTTTATACAGTTGAGTGACACTGCTACCACCAAAGTCCTTGCATTCCTTTGTCCTTATGTGAAAAAGGTTTCTGAGCCAAGCATCAATTTTTAAAAAAGAAAAACAGGAATAGAATTAATGCTGAACTCTGACCCTTTCTAGCAATAAGGATTATTCACCCACGAATACAGGAACTAACTGGGATGAGGAAGGAAGCTTCATTTCCTTAAAGGATGCATTTCTAATTAATCTTTATGCTTTCTTATTACCTATTACAATTTGTAAAGCATTTGTTTTGACTGTGTACTAGTCATCCTAGTACAAATAAAGGCAAAATGTTCTTTAACGCTGAGTATATGGTCACAGAAAAATTTAAAAATAAATGCGTTTTATACACATAGTTTTGTTGGGAAGAAAGATGATAGAGTGAAGGGTGATACATAAAAGACTTTGAATCATAAAAATATATTCTGCTAAAATTCTGTAGGGGAAGTAGAAGAGAAATATAAGTTCAAGGAGAAAAAAATGAAATTTGTTCAGCTTGTTCATGTATTTTTAAAAGGGATGATGGTAGTATCCAATCACAACAGCATTACATTTAGAAACATTTTTCAGAGTACTGTGACAGTTTCATTTTAAAATGTCAAATATTTGCAATACACCAGAAAGTAGACTCTATGTAATTATTTAAACTTATGAAAAAAATTTAAATGTTTGCACCTAAAAATGTGCAAGGGGTACATAGATTTTCAAAATTCTTTTAGGAGTCTGCAAGGAAAATGTTTAGAGAACCAGGGTCACGGAACTGGCGCTTCCCTGCAAGAGGAGTGTACTTACACGCAAAACCAAGGGCTTTGGGGATGGGAGGGCACCCTCAAAGTTAGGGGGTAAACTCTCACTGGGGCTGGGTTGGGCCCTCCCCCTTCATCCTAGCAATCCTTTCCTCTGGTCTTTTGTTTTCTTGTTTTATTTTCAGCGTTCCTCTAAAATCCCATTCTCTCCACTACAGATGCTCTGCCAAGTTAGGGTGCGTTCTGTTCTGCGTTTTTCCCATCCTGCCTAAACGCTTCCTTTCATCAGGGAAAGCCTCCCAGCCGGCCGCGCCCCCACCCCACACCGGCCCAGTCCTGGCTCCCCGAGTCCAACACGGTGTTGCTAGCTAGGCGTGCGCCGTTTCCTCCCATTGACTGTGACTTTGGGCCAATCCTCCCTCCCCAGCTGGTTCCTAAGTTTTGTCATCGGTGTCTGCAAGTCTGTTTCCTCGGCAGTGAGATGTCGATAATCAGAATGAAGTAAGATGAAACCTGGCACGGAGCTTGGCCTGCAGCCAGAACAGGGCACCTAGTTGCATTTAGCAAACGTTTGCTAATTGTGAGCCTAAATCGTCTCGCTTCCCAGCGATTAGAGAAGCCTGGGCTTCCCAGTGCCCAGGAAACTAAGGAGAGTTCCCAAACCCTTGGGTCTCCTTTGAGTAGCTTGCCAACTTGGGGTGATGAAAACGCACTCCCCTCCTCCCGCCGCCGCTGAGTCGGGCTCTGAACGCACGAGCCTCCGAGCTATGAGGTCATACGCGGGTCATGTGACCGCTGCCGCATCTGTCAACTGTGATACAATTACTAGACTGTCGGGGCGCCTATGACATTCAAACCTGCCCTCTCCTCCTCCTCCTCCCTCTCGGGTGCGCCGGCCCTTTTCACACCAAGGCACCGTCTCAAAAGTCTAGGCTCCAAATGCTACAATTTAAGAAAAGAGGAGGGAGGAAAAAAGTCCAAGATTGCACTTCTCGTTGCTGCCGTTTGCAACCATGCTTAAGCCCGTTCTTTAAAATCTTTCTGCCAAAGCAAGTTGGCATATGTATGAAGAGCCTTTTAGAAATCGTCATACTCTTTAACTCATTAATTCCTGTTCTAGGATGCTTGCATATGGAAATAGTCCAAAGTAGAGCAAAGGTTTAGGTACACAAAATTCACTCCCTTATTATTAAACCAACTATATATGATGATAATGAATAAATCAAGGTATAAAAGAACAATATAAGGAAGTCATTTAAAATGCTGATTTTTAAGAATTTTTCATGACATGGAACACGCACCCCAAAAATGACAATAGCAAGTATTTGTCGTGTGCCAAACGTTCTGCTAAATGCTTTATATGGATTGACTCTTACAACCTTAAGAGACAGATCATCTAATTCTTTCTTTCCTTTTTCTTTTCTTTCTTTCTTTCTTTTTTTTTTTTTTTTTTTGAGACAGGGTCTTACTCTGTCCCACAGGCTAGAGTGGTGCAATCATGGTTCATATGGCCTCAACTTCCCTGGCTCAAGCAATTCTCCAACCCAGCTTCCCAAGTAGCTGGGACTACAGGCACTCGCCAACATGCCCAGCTATTTTTTAAATTTTTTGTAGAGATGGGGTCTCATTATGTTGCCTGGACTGGTCTCTAACTCCTAAACTCAAGCAATCTGCCCACCTTGGCCTCCCGAAGTGTTGGGGTTACAGATGAGAGCCACTGCTTCTTCTTCTTCTTCTTCTTCTTCTTCTTCTAAAAACTGGCCTAGACAAAAAAAAAAAATTGCCCAAGGTTGACTAGCTAATAAAGTGTGAAAAATTGAGGGTTACAGTTGATCCAAAGGGATGAACTCTGATCTAGGTTAATTTGAGTCTGGAGCCCAGCCTCTTAGCCTCCACATTCTGAACTGTCTGCCACAATAGTAACCAGTAAGAAATAAGAATACAACATTGCATATACACCATCAGGCCAGTGATGTGTATATATGTGTATACATTTGCCACTACACACAATGTATGGAGTGGAAAAGGATGGGAAGACAGACTCCCACATTTTCACTATGGTATCTCTCAGTGGTACAATCACCAGTGATTTCGATTTTCTTTTAAATTTTCTATAATGTGTGTGTATTAATGTAACAGACAAAATGTTATGTACAGATCGATTTCACTAAAAAGCCAGGTGCTGATTACAGCAGTATTCATTGTAATAAAAAGTTGAAAGTAGCTCAAATATCAATTATTATTGGATTCATTAAGTGAATTATAAAATATATATCTATTGCAATAGTTTGCAGGCATTGAAAATGAAGATTACACAGACCAAGTGATACCATTATGTGAAAATAAAAAATGCTAGGCATACTCTGCATAATTATTTGAGGATATCATTGTAAAATCTATGAGGAGAGAGGAAATGATAACTGCAACAGGATGGTAAAATTAAATTTGATTAAAAGAATTGTTTTGAACTTCTATAACATTTTTCTATTTCTTGTTTAATAATAAAACTAGTTTCATTGATTTAAGGTTTAGTATCAAAATTAGCATGGAACACATAGATATCTCTTTTGCCTTTTAGAATGCTTTCTGTTTTATGTCATTTTATTGCCAAAATATCCCAATGCAAATAGGCATTTTCTCTCCCACGTTAATGATAGGACAGTTACAGCCAAGAAAAAAGTGAGCAAGTTGCTTGATGTAAACTAGCAGATAAATGGCAACCCTACACTAGAACCCTAGGCTTGCAAGCTCCCACCCCAAGGCTCTGGCCTATAAAAGCACACTGATTCTCTCACAGAGAGGGCTGCAAAGCTCTGCTTAGACAATACAAACTGCCATTATTAAGACCCCAAACCAAAACAGACAGAGAGCCAAATCATGAGTGAACTCCCATTCACAATTGCTTCAAATAGAATAAAATACCTAGGACTCCAACTTACAAGGGATGTGAAGGACCTCTTCAAGGAGAACTACAAACCACTGCTCAATAAATAAGAGAGGACACAAACAAATGAAAGAACATTCCATGCTCATGGATAGGAAGAATCAATATTGTGAAAATGGCCATACCACCCAAAGTAATTTATACATTAAATGCCATCCCCATTAAGCTACCAATGACTTTCTTCATAGAATTGGAAAAAACTGTTTTAAAGTTCATATGGAACCAAAAAACAGCCCACATTGCCAAGACAATCTTAAGCCAAAAGAACAAAGCTGGAGGCATCACGCTACCTGACTTCAAACTATACTACAAGGCTACAGTAACCAAAACAGCATGGTACTGGTACTAAAACAGAGATATAGACCAATGAAACAGAACAGAGCCCTCAGAAATAATACCACACATCTACAACCATCTGATCTTTGATAAACCTGACAAAAACAAGAAATGGGGAAAGGATTCCCTATTTAATAAATGGTGCTGGGAAAACTGGCTAGCCATATGTAGAAAGCTGAAACTGGATCCCTTCTGTACACCTTGTACAAAAATTAATTCAAGATGGATTATGGACTTAAATGTTAGACCTAATACCATAAAAACCCTAGAAGAAAACCTAGGTAATACCACTCAGGACATAGGCATGGGCAAGGACTTCATGTCTAAAACACCAAAAGCAATGGCAACAAAAGCCAAAATGGACAAATGGGATCTAATTAAACTAAAGAGCTTCTGCACAGCAAAAGAAACTACCATCAGAGTGAACAGGCGACCTACAGAATGGGAGAAAATTTTTGCAATCTACTCATCTGACAAAGGGCTAATATCCAGAACCTACAAAGAACTCAAACAAATTTTCAAGAAAAAAAAACTCCATCAAAAAGTGGGCAAAGGATATGAACAGACACTTCTCAAAAGAAGACATTTATGCAGCCAACAGACACATGAAAAAATGCTCATCATCACTCGCCATCAGAGAAATACAAATCAAAACCACAATGAGATACCATCTCACACCAGTTAGAATGGCAATCATTAAAAAGTCAGGAAGCAACAGGTGCTGGAGAGGATATGGAGAAATAGGAACACTTTTACACTGTTGATGGGACTGCAAACTAGTTCAACCATTGTGGAAGACAGTGTGGCGATTCCTCAAGGATCTAGAACTAGAAGTACCATATGACCCAGCCATCCCATTACTGGGTATATACCAAAGGATTATAAATCATGCTGCTATAAAGACACATGCACACGTATGTTTATTGTGGCACTATTCACAATAGCAAAGACTTGGAACCAACCCAAATGTCCATCAATGACAGACTGAATTAAGAAAATGTGGCACATATACACCATGGAATACTATGCAGCCATAAAAAAGGATGAGTTCATGTCCTTTGTAGGGACATGGATGCAGCTGGAAACCATCATTCTGAGGAAACTATCGCAAGGACAGAAAATCAAACACTGCATGTTCTCACTCATAGGTGGGAATTGAACAATGAGAACACTTGGACACAGGAAGGGGAACATCACACACTGGGGCCTGTCATGGGGTGGGGGGAGGAGGGAGGGATAACATTAGGAGATACACCTAATGTAAATGACGAGTTAATGGGTGCAGCACACCAACATGGCACATGTATACATATGTAACAAACCTGCAGGTTGTGCACATGTACCCTAGAACTTAAAGTGTAATAAAAAATAAATAAATAAAAAATAAAGAAAAGCTATAATCATTAAAAAAAAAAGACTCCAAACCCAAGATCCAAGTGTAGGTTCTCTCTAGCGGGTAAGCCTGGAGGCGGGAAACATGCCTATTAATGCTCTTTGTCTTCAGAGTGGGAAGTCAAAGGCATAAAGCATTTTCCTGCACTCTCCATACTCATCCACACACCCACTTCCCCCAACCATACACACACAGCCACCCTTGTCCCCAAAAGCAGTCTCCCTGGGAACATGCTCTGCTCTTGGATGGAGAGAGAGACCAGTAGATTTGTAGTTTATCCTCTTCTTGCAGTTTAAGGCACAACCTTGCCCACAAGAGAAGCAAGGATCCCCGAGGCCAGAATGTGCCAAAGACCAGTTGCAAACCAGACTGGTATCAGTGAAATAAACCTGGAAAGAGAGATGAGAAGAGGTCAAGGATCAGTGACAGCCGGTGAAGCCAGCACTGGGGTGGGGATTGGGGGCCTGGAGAGCCCCAGGAAAGTTGGTTATGGGCCCCTGGTCCCTCACTTAGTAGAGATGTGACTTGCCAGGGTCACACAACAGCTGGAGAAAATGGGGGAGTGAGTCCAATCTAAAGCCCAAAGGAATCCATCAAAGACAGGGCCACAATTCCACAAAGCCAGGCTCTATTCATTCATTCAACATATACCCAGTACCCTTCTTGCTTATCATTTCTTTCTGATTTTTATGGGGCCAGAGCCAGTACCCTAGCCCTCACCCCACTCCCCAGTCCCTTGGTGGGGCTGGTGAACCTCATGGCTCAAAGTGGGAAAAATCTGGGAAGTCACAGGTAAAGGGGTGGTCATCTCTCCAGGGCAACAAACCCGAACTCCGAAGAACATGAAACAAACCAGTGGGCTGAGAGTCCAGGAGATGTCCGAGTCTGAGGATTCCACAGCACAGTGGGAAAGTTTCTGGAAGGTAGAAGGAGGCAGGAAGAGGTGCCTCTCAACTCAAGCAGTCGAGACATTTAAGCATACTTTAAAGAACTAAGAGAAAACTGAAAGGTATGGAGGTGTGGTAATGGCACAAAAATGTAGAAGGGGGAGCTAAGTCTAGGTTTAGCAGTCCTGCTGGCAGATGAGGGTCCCCAGTAAGGAGAAAGGGAGGTGACAGTGTGTGGATCTGGTGATGCTTCCTCAGCTGGCCTGAAGGATTTCTGTAAATAGTACGTGTGTTTGTTCCTGCCTTGGGGTGGGATTATCATAATGTTAGTCATTTCTGCTACTAAAGACATAGGTGAAGCGAATGGTATTCTTTGCGAGGAGAAGGGATATCATTGGCCCCAAAGGCTATTTACAGGGGGCTTTCCAGAAAAAAATGTTTGAAGTGTGCATTGGTCGGAGCTGGCTGACGATGGGGCATTGGCTTTCCTACTTCTGTGGAGTTGTTGAGAGTTATTTTGAGCAAGGAAGGGGAGAGGCAAGTGCAAGAATCGGCATACAGTAAAATGAGGCCGTACCCCTTACATACTTTGGAGCTCCCAGTGGCTTCCCACTCTAGTTAGGATACATCCAAATTCCTTACATGCCACCCACAAGACCCACAAAAGCCCTATCCTTTCTCTTTCTCCTCCACACACTTAGCGAAGCCCCGTTGGTCTCCTTCCTGCTCCTTACACCAGCAGAGCTGTTTTCGCCTTGATGCCCCTATGGTTCAAGTGTTGCTATGGTCTGCATGTCGATGTCCCCCTAAAATTCCTATGTTGACACTTAATCCCCAATGTGATAGTGTTAAGAAGTGGGGCCTCTGGGAGGTGATTTAGATCGGAAGGAGTCTGCTCCTCATGAATGAGATTAGGTGCCTTGATCTTGGACTTCCCAGCCTCTAGACTGTGAGCAATGAATTTGTCTTGTTTATAAATTGCCCAGTCTAAGATATTTTCTTATAGCAGCCCAAACAATCCAAGACAGATGTGATGCGCTTGCCGTTCCCTCTGCTTAGAATGAATGCCCTTCCTATCTCCCCAGTTCCCTCCTCCCCTTCTTCTGTTTTTGTGGCTGGCTCCTTCCCTTCCTTTAGGTGCAAGGTAGATTTAGGAAGAGGCCTTCCTTGAGCCGGGGTCATGGAAGGCCATGCTGCCTATAACCCGTTACTTCTCATTAACACTTAAACCAATCCCAAGTCATCGCCTGGCCACTTGTTTAGGGTTTACCTGACCCCTCCCACTGTACCCACCCCTCCCTGCTTCATTCACGTTAGAATGTTCCTTTGTGAAAGCTGGGCCTTAACTGTCTTGTTCATTGCAAGGGATGCAGTGCCTGGCAGAGTGCCTGACACTTGATAACTACTCAATAAATATTTGTCAAATGAATGAATGAATAAGAGGTCTACTGATTTGAATTTAACTGAATGAAAACCCAGGGTTCAATTTCCAAACAAGCAAAGAAAAAAATCCTCAAACCCTCCCTATTGTTCTCTTTCTACCAGTTGAACCCCAGCCCATTTTGTTTCTGCTCCCTCCCCTCCGCTTCCTTCCCTCTCTCCCTTCCTTTCTTTCTTCCTTCCAGTCTTTCCCTGGGCCCCTCAAGTCACATCCCTTGTGTAGTCACCCACAGGCACCCCTTCTCTGTGGGCCTTCATTTTTACTGAGCCCTGAGGTCACAATACCCTGGGAAGGAGAAAGGAAGGATTTTCCAAGGACCCAGCTGTGGTCACGCACTTTCTGTCCTCTGTCCTGCTGGAAGCCAAAGTTCTTAAGCTTCTGTACAGCAAGTTTTTCATAAAATGAATGATGACAACTTAGTCTTTTCAGGCTTTCTGTTTGCAGTCCCAGGAGGCTTCTTAGCTGGTGATGACCCTGGACTACTTCCTGGCTTCCTCTGGGCTTCAGATTCAGACAAACATTTGGCTCTCAAGGTCCCTTCATGCTCTAAACCTTCTGTAATCTCCAGGACATGAATCCACTCAGGTTTGGTAGGAACTAGAGTGAGTCAAACATCACCCTCTAAAGGCTCATCTCCCAGAGACGAAAGCATGTGCTCGGTGCCCTCACTCCAAGGATGTGCTGGAGGGTGTGGGGAGCCGGGCCCAGGGCCTGTCTGGACTGATCCCCTTTTGCTGCATCCGCAGCGGGAAGCAGAGTAACTCAACTCTCAATGAAAGGAGTTAAGAAAAGAAACTTTATCTGAGGAATACAAGTCCTTTCAATGATCAGGCCCAGAGAGACACTAAAACGAGACAGCAATCATGTCCAACTGCCCCGCTCTGAACAATGTGTTTGTCTCTTGAAGCTGCTTGCTATCACCACAGTAGCTATAGATCAACCTAATAATGCCCTACCAGACACTGTAACCCACACTCTGTAGCTTAACAATGTACAGCCAATCAAATCAATGTTATTTATGTAAACCAATGAGAATTCCTGACAAACAACTTTATATCAACCCATGCCCTATGTTCTGCTTTTGCCTTTAAAAATCTGCTTGTAACTTCAGCTAATCAGAGTGTATATTTAGGGCAACTTGAATCTATGCTCACAGGTTGCAATCCTCAAACTTGACCCAAATAAACTCTCTACTTATATTAATTTTGTCTCTGCTTCTACCTTTTAGGTTGACATATTGCTGTTCTATAAGGCAAGACCACTGGGTGAGCTGTGTGATTGTGCAGGAAAGCATTGGGTGCCAGGAAAGGTGAGGTTTTATTGTGCTTTAGGACTGCCCATAGGAAGGTGGGGGTGGGAGGTGAGACTAGAGTCCTTTCAGTGCTGTCAGTATCAGGTGTGGTTTCAGAGATGAACTCGTTAATTGGAAGGGGTGTCTGGGTGGACTGGGGAGAGCATAGGATGGGGGCAAAGACTTGAGCAATGTCCCTGGGGAGCCCAGGAAGGGGCTGCAGTTGCTCCCTAGAGGTGGTGGGGGGTGTGTGTGCTTGGGCCCAGAGTTGATCTGCTGACCCACTTCCAGGGGCCCTATGAGCCCAGGGTCAGAGACGAAGCCCTGCAGCATTTTCTGTTGGTTCCACTGCCTTCTCTGAGGTCCTGCCACACAGTCAAAGCATCCCCTCCATCTCTGGCTCTCCAGGCAGCTCAGGATCAGAACCAAATCCACACTCTTCCTTCACCAAGTTACTCTGCCTACCATCCTCAGGAGGCAGCTGGCCTCCTAGCATGTGGGGCAGGACCTCCTTGCTGTGTGTTCAGTTCCTCCAGGTCTTGCCCAGTAGGGAGTGAGTCTACAGCAGTCCCATGACCATAAGCAAAGCCTCTGCATCAGTAGCAGACAGCTTCTCTTGCGCCTGGGGAGGAAGTGTTAATGAGGAGAGGTGTGGGGAAGGGTTGTGCCTGCCTGCCGTTTTAACAGTTTGCTCCTTTTGGCTCACGGGACCAAGGAGCTTACACAAGGAACATGCCTTCTAGAGGGGAGGATGTTAATGCCAATAAAGGATGCATGTTAGTTTGTACCATTCACTCAACTAAGAGAATGCACCCAGTGCAAACTTTTCTAAGGTAAAGACCTCTACAGGGCCATAGTTGTCGGAGCTCAACAGGATGGTGACAGGTAGCCCACCCCAAAGGTCAAGTCTTGCCTTGATGGCCACATAGACACGAAGGCTAAGATGTGCCTCTCCCATGGCTGAGGCCCCCATGGAGGACACAGACCAGGCCCAGTCCCTCCAGAGCCTCCTGCCTCTGCACCCAGGTCCAAAGCAAAACCCCTTCCATCTGTTTCCCATGGAGGGATGGGACTCAATAAACCCTCAGGCAAGCCCAGGAGTAACCAACCACTGGACTGAAGTGAGGCAGGGAGCACATCCTGCCTGACTTTCAGGCTGTTCCCATCCACAGTCTTTCCCTGGGACCGATAGGGTATTTTCTTGTCCAGAAGGATCCTTGGAATACAATGCACCACCTTTCCCCTGACCACCATCTCACATCCTTGCCCTTTTTTTATGGCCAAATCTATGGACTAGGAGAGGAGAGAGGCTCTGGAGTCCTCCATCCATAACCCAGAGCTAGGCCTGGGGAGAAGAATATAACAATGATCAACACTTGTTCAGAACCTACTGTGTTAGGCACTAAAGTAACACAGCAGCAGGGGATGCAAAAAAGAGAAAAGACACAGTCTCTGTCCATAAGGAGCTGTGTCTAAAAAAATGAAACACAGTAGATAAAGTTGCTGACAGTAGAGAAAATCAGTGCGTGAAAAGTCCTCACGCACTGGATGAGAGACACAGTCCCTATGTGATGAGATGAGTCCTGGATCAGAGACACAGTCCCTACATCCAGAGACTGCGGGAGGCCAAGGTTTTTGTGTTGCTGAGGGGACATGGTGAGGAAAAGGCTGGAACCCACGGGTTTGAAGGAGAATGCTGGGGGAGAAAGAGCTAATGTGTGGTAGCTCCAGCAGAGAGAAAGGTTGGAAAACATAGAGATGCTTAAATGCGACTTAGGGGAAAGTTTGTCCCATAGGTACGATGCAATACTCTCCTCAACTTCCCACAAAACCTTTCATAAAACCTACGACTGTCCATTTTTGGGGGAGGTGAATTGATGTTGGGGGCAGCTAACAGACTGAGGGTGGCTCAGGGGGCCAGAGCTAGGGTAGGCCGAGGGGGTTCAGACACTCCAGGGTTACAGCAGGAAGTGGGGGCTGACTTCCCGGAAGGGGAGGGGCTGGGGGCTTGATGAGCTGGGAAGTGGCTGCTTTGCTGGGCCTGGAATGATGGTGAGGAGGGGCGGGGGGGAAGCTCGGAGGGTAAGGAGACTCTCATAAGAAAAAACTGTAAGATGATATGAAACTGTAATAAAGCCTCAAGCCTGGACAAGTGAAAAAAATATATTGGGGTGGGGGAAGGGAGGAGGCATTGGACAGAAGTCACTGATTCTAATCTCTTCCACCTTTGTATCATGAAGTTCACCTGCCTCACGAAAGAGCGGGTAAGGTTATTTATCACCTCTCACTCAGGCTGATAAATAGCCCCCGTGCTCTCACGGGGAGCCCCCTGCCTCCAGTCTCTCCCCCGTATTAATGTGTCCTCCACCCACAGCAACACTGGAATAATCTTTCTGAAAGTCCTGCTCTCATTGTTTCATTCACTCTTAAAGTCCCTCAATGACCTCCTTATCACTCACCCAACAGAATTAAGTCAAAACTCCCAAGCAGGCCAGGTGTGGTGGCTCGCGCCTGTAATTCTAACACTTTGGGGGGCCAAGGCAGGAGGATTGCCTGAGCCCAGAACGTCAAGACCAGCCTGGCCAACAGAGTGAGACCCGTCTCTACAAAGAATAAAAAAAATTGGCCAGGTGCGGTGGTGCATGCCTGTAGTCCCAGCTACTCAGGACTGGGGACCAAGCCCCCAGTCTATCCCCTTCTGGAAATTTGGCTCCTACTTCCTGCTGTAACCTGCTGAGGTGGGAGGATCGCTTGAGCCTAGGAGGCTGAGGTTGCAGTAAGCCAAGATCACACCACTGCACTTCAGTCTGGGCAACAGAGCAAGACCTTGTCTCAAAAACAAATAAAATAAAACAAACACACACACAGAAACAAAAACAAACAAACAAAAAACCCCACCAACCTCCAGAGCAACACCCTGTAATGAGGCCCATCTTTCCACCTTCATCCATGGTCTCTTCCTCCTCACCCCTCACATTCCATCACCCCAAACTACACAAAGCTCCTCTAATGCGCCCTGCATTTTCACACCTCAGGGCCTTGGCACATGCTTTCCTTTCTTTGCCTGGAGGGTTTTCCCCAGCTCAACTGCCAGCGCCCAGGAACCCTTCTGTTACCCTCCCTTCCTGCCACCGTCTTCCCACAGGGTTTCCCATCAGCACTAGGCTGGCACTTGCCACATTGTATCATTATCATGATCATCATCTGTTTATGTGTCTATGACTCCACAGTGCCTGGCTCATCACTGGCATTTAGAAAATGTTCATTGAGGCCAGGTGCAGTGGCTTGCATCTGTAATCCCAGCACTTTGGGAGGCCGAGGCGGACAGATCATGAAGTCAGGAGTTCGAGACCAGACTGACCAATATGGTGAAACCCCGTCTCTACTGAAAATGCAAAAATTAGCCAGGTATGGTGGCACGCGCCTGTAGTCCCAGCTACTTGGGAGGCTGAGGCAGAAGAATCACTTGAACCCAGAAGGCAGAGGTTGCAGTGAGCTGAGATTGCGGCACTGCACTCCAGCCTGGGTGACAGAGCTAGACTCCGTCTCAAAAAAAAAGAAAAAAAAAGCTCATTGAATGACTAAATTTGAAACTCAAAAGGGCCCACATAGAAGACACCCTGTGGGGAGTCTGTCCAGCTGACAAAGACCCTTCTTTCTCTGGGAACTGCCCCAGACACCAACTGGACCATAGGTAGACACCTGACCCCAGTTTGGCCAAATAGATTCCCTCCTGGGAAAGTGGAATGGACTTCAAGAGAAGCAAGTTTGTTTCTGGAACTATAACATGTCAACTTTGGAACTGTGGGGCATGCATACTCTACCATTTAAACTGGGCAACAGAGAAAGTCACTCCTTAAAGAAAGAAAAATGGCCACATAAAGGATTTCAGATGGCTTTCTGAGTCCCAGTTCCAGCCCTCTCCTGAGATCACGAAGGATTCCTGTTCTGGGTTCTGTGAGACACCCCCATGCACTAGTAGCCTATCCCCTTACTTTGTGTTTGAGTTTCATGAAGTTTCTGTTCCTTACAGAGTCCTAACCACACAGGCCAACCTTTGCCCTCAGCAGAGCATCTTGGGATTTCTTTTCTTCAAAAAAATTCTATTTTAATAAATAAAGCAACATCAGATATGGACTAGACCTTAAATCACACATACTTATGCAGAACCCGCTATGTAATCTGCAGAGCCCAGTGCAAAATGAAAATGTGAGATCTGGCCAGGCACGGTGGCTTATGCCTGTAATTCCACACTTTGGGAGGCTGAGGCGGGTGGATCACCTGAGGTCAGGAGTTCAAGACCAGCCTGGCCAATATAGTGAAACCCCGTGTCTATTGAAAATACAAAATTAGCCGGGTATAGTGGCATGAGCCTGTAAGGCTGAGGCAGGAGAATCACTTGAACCCAGGAGGCAGAGTTTGCAGTGAGCCACTATTGTGCCATTGCACTCTAGCCTGGGCAACAGGAGAGAAACTCCATCTCAAAAAAGAAGAAGAAGAAGGAGAAAGAGAAGGAGAAGGAGAAGAAGACGGAAGAAGAAGAAAGGAAGAAAGAAGAAAGAAGAAGAAGAAAGAAGGAAGAAGGAAAAAGGAAGAAGGAAGAAGAAAGAAGAAGAAGAAAGAAAAGGTGAGATTCTTTGTTCAAAAAGCAGGAAAGAAGTGCCATGAACGGCACTAAAGTATAAAGCTTTTTTCTTTCTTCTGTAGTCTCTTCTTGACTTTTCACAGTGTTTATTTGCTATTTAATGTCTTTTTAAGTGAAGAAAATTTAAATTATTAGCATGAATTCTACCATTTAAAGTTTAAATTATTAGCATGAATTCTACCATTTACTTTTCTATTGTGCAGTGCCTACATGCCAAATCACAAAAATTATATAATCTGTATTTCTTGGCTCCTCCCAGAAGGTGCCTCACACGGGCCAGAAAAGATGCATCCAAGTTCCCCCAGGCACTGAACTATCCAAGGGAGGACGCTGCCAGGCACAGGGATACTTTGCAGGACAAGTGCAGACATTCACAAGCTCCTGAGGGTCCTGCCCTAAGACTCTGGTGCGGCAAGTTTGGCAGTGGTTGGCTCCCCCTTCCCACTAGCCACCAGTGTGGGCCTGAGCCAGGATCAGGGAAGCTGAGCTGGCATCTCTCCTTCCAGTGAGCGGGCTGCCCTATAGCGGACAGTAACTCCTAGGGTCTTTAAACCTCTACACCAGGACGGGCTCAGTATATGGTGGGTAATAAGAGACTCACCCCTTCCCCCAAGTTGTCTACTGAATATGCCACGGAGCTGCCAGCCTTGGGCAGGGATTTCTGGCCCTGAAACTCCACAGAGCATGAAACCCCATTCTGACCCTCCCTGCATGTACACCAGGCCCCCGCCAGGGGCAGAGGGAAGCAGTGCTCACTGGGTGAGGTGGAGGAAGGCTGGGCCTCAGGACACCAGAGGACTGGGAAATGGTTAGCCAACAACCCATCCAAAGAAGGTAGGTAGATTTTGGGAGTCAGTACCATGCGTGAGCCAAGACTCCAAACCCCTGGCACATGCCCCAATGTTCCATCAAGTGTCACTTACAAAACACACATTCAAAGATGAAAGTAGGAATTTCAGGGCAGCAAATACAGATCACTAAACCCCAGGTGCTGGGCCCTTCGGAGCATGGGTCCCTGTGTGATTGTGCTGGTTGGATGCCCATTAAGTTGATTCTGGACATGTGAGGAAAACCTCTAGACCTCATTAAATAACATAAGTTTGGGTACCGAAGCTGAAACAAAGGAAGAAAAACACACTTCACACGCATATTAAACTAGAGCACCCAGCTCCACAGGCCAAGAACACTATTCACATCTCACACATTCACCACCTGAGGCCAAGCTGAAGAGCAGATGTCATCACTCCCTCATCCCAGACTGCAGAACGGACCAGAAGCTGTGGCGTGTATGGATGAATTGGAATTTGAATTCTGAGCATTCATTTGGGCTTTATTTCAAAGTTAACACTTTAGCCATCCAAGGGGTATTTCATGAAGAAAAACAGAACAATATCAGAGCACCAAAGAGGAGGAAACACTACTAGTTTCCTTTCCCCCCCAAAACTTAAACTTTTGTGGTTTGGTGGTTCAACACTAGCTTCACTTCCCAGAGGCTTATATAAAGAACTTTCTGTTGGCGTTAGCACCAAACAAGGCCATTCGTATTTCTGGCATCTTTTCCTTGGCTGAGAGATCCAGTCGGCTTTCCAAGGTATTTGAAACCTTTATTCTCTGATTGCCACTGTAGACCTCCACACCTCCAGCTGCATTCACAGCCAGGTATGCCTCTTGATCAATCTGGACCTCCACATGTTTTTGGGAAATTGTCATGTATTTGGGGATGGCTTTTTGCACAGCAGCCTCCACCAGGAGGAGGTCCTGTGGCCGGCAGCGCACAATCATCACAGGTTCCAGCAGTCGGAGCAGACCCTGGAGCACCAGTTTATCCAGAAGCCCCTGGTAGACCTCTGGGTTCTCCACAATCCGGCTGAGTCTCAGCTTCGCCTCACTGAGCAAATCCGAGATGAGGTCATCTCGGGCTCTCAGGACTTTCAGCCTTGCCTGATTCCTCATGGTGGACATCTGGATTTTCTTCTGCTGCTCTATCTGCTTCTCCTTTTTCTTATAATACTCCATAATCTTCAGTCGTTGGGTTTGCACAAGGCGTCCTTTCTCAATGTTAAACTCTTCCTCAGCCTTGGCATCGATTTCCTCTACTTTCTCATTGGCTTCCTGCTCAATGAAAGCCATCATGTGCTTAATCTGCTTTTTCACATCGACATCACTCAGGGCCATGGCTACTCTCAGAGGGGATGGCAGAGAGGGAGCTGGCACACTGTTCGGCTCCTTTAACTTAGGACAATTTCAGGAGTGTCTCTGGAATTTCATTTTCTCCGCTATACCAGTGAACAACAGGACGAAAGAGAAAGTCAGAGGCTTTAGAGGAGGATTGCAGAGACTGTATATATACCCCTTACTTCACAGATGAGGAAACTGAGGTTCAGAGAGGGAACACAATTTATCCAAGTTTATACTCTAGAAGAACAGAGACTTGAACCTGGGTCTCCAGAATTCCATCCCTGCTACACTCACTATCATTGTCATCAAATAATAATGAGACAGTTAGGGCAGACCTAGTCCAGAAGCTCTCTATGGAGCAGTGGCCTGAGACTCAGATAGCAAGCCAACAGCATAGAAACACCAAATTAATATATAAATGGAAAGTATATCCACATTTTGGGGTCAGGAGGGTTGGGGAAAGTCTTAAGAAACTCGTGGTCAGCCAGGATTTAATCCAGAAAGGCTGCCTGGAGATAGGAGGGTTGTAAGAACCTTCAAATGATACAGAGAAAAGGAACACTACTAAGCAGAAAATGGCACCTTGGAGAGATGAGATTTGCTTTGTAACCTAGCATGAGATCCATCCTAAAGAATGTTCCATATGCACTTGAGGAGAATGTGTATTGTGCTGCTGTTGGTTGGAATGTTCTGCATATATGTCTGTAAGGTCCATTTGGTCTATAGTGTTGTTCAAGTTCTCTGTTTCTTTACTGATTTTTTGTCTGCATATTCTATCCATTATCTATTCACTTCCCAGAAGTTTATATTTAAAAACTTTATGGCTGGGCACAGTGGCTCACGCCTGTAATCCCAGCACTTTGGGAGGCCAAGGCAGGTGGATCATGAGGTCAGGAGATAGAGACCATCCTGGCCAACATGGTGAAACCCCGTCTCTACTAAAATCCAAAAATTTAGCCAGGCATGGTGGCGCATGCCTGTAGTCCCAGCTACTCAGGAGGCTAAGGGAGGGGAATTGCTTGAACTCAGGGGGCAGAGGTTGTAGTGAGCTGAGATCGCACCACTGCACTCCAGCCTGGTGACAGCAAGACTCTGTTTCAAAAAACAAAACAAAACTTTATATACTTTATATAAGTCTAGACCTCCCCACTTCCCCAGAGCTCATATAAGGGAAGGGGGAGAGATTGAAGGTGGTCTTTTTACTGGAAGTGATTTCCAAACCTGGACGTATATCTGAACCACTTGGAGGATCTTTAAGAAACATAGCTTTTAGCGTGGTGACTCATGCCTGTAATCCCAGCACTTTGGGAGGCCACGCTGGGTGGATCACCTGAGGCCAATAGTTCAAGACCAGCACTTTGGGAGGCCGAGACGGGCGAATCACGAGGTCAGGAGTTCGAGACCATCCTGGCTAACACGGTGAAACCCCGTCTCTACTAAAAAATACAAAAAGCTAGCCGGGTGAGGTGGCTGGCGTCTGTAGTCCCAGCTACTTGGGAGGCTGAGGCAGGAGAATGGCCTAAACCCGGGAGGCGGAGCTTGCAGTGAGCTGAGATCCGGCTACTGCACTCCAGGCCGGGCGACAGAGCGAGACTCCGTCTCAAAAAAAAAAAAAAAGACCAACCTGGCCAACATGGTGAAATCCCATCTCTACTAAAAATACAAAAATTAGCTGGGCGTAGTGGTGGCTGCCTGTAATCCCGGCTACTCAGGGAGCTGAGGCAGGAGAATCACTTGAACTTGGGAGGTGAAGGTTCCAGTGAGCTGAGCTTGTGCTATTGCAGTCCAGCCTGGGTGACAAGAGTGAGATTCTGTCTCAAAAAATAAATAAATAAAAAGAAAAAAGAAAAAGAAAATATAGCTTTTAAGGCCCCAACCCTATGCCTACTGAATCAGAATCTCTGCCAGTAAGGTCTGGGAATCCATATCTTTAAAAGGCTCCTGGGATGCTCAACAAGCCCAGGAAAAGGATGTATGAACAAAATGAGAATATCAAAAAAGATATAGAAAATATGAAAAAGAACCAAACAAATGTTGGAGCTGAAGAATACAATAACTGAACTGAAAAAACTCACTAGAGGAGTTCAACAGGAAAAGATCAGTGAGCTTGAAGATACAACATTTGAAATTATCCAGTCAAAGGAGAAAAAAAAAAAGAAGAATGAGAGAGAGTAAAGAAAGCCTAAGAGACTTATGGGACACCATCAAGCAGACCAATATATGCATTATGGGAGTCTCAAAAGAAGGCTGGGAAAAAAGGATAGAAAGTTTTTAAAGAAATAATGGCCAAAAACTTCTCAAATCTGGGGAGGGAAATGTCTATCCACATTCAAGAAGTCTAATGGACTTGAACTAAGATAAACCCAAAAAAGTCCTTATCAAGACACATTATAATCAAATTGTCAAAAGTCAAAGACAGAGATAATTTTGAAAGCAGAAAGAGAAAAGAGTCTCATCACATATAAGGGAGCTTCCATAAGACTACCAGTGGATTTCTCAGTAGATATCTTGTAGTACAGGAAAGAGTAAGATGATATATTCAAAGGGCTGGGAAAAAAAAAAAAAAAAACCCTGCTAATCAAGAATACTATACTTGGAAAAACTGTCCTTCGAAAATGAAAGAAAACTAAAGATTTTGCTAGATAAACAAAAGCTGAGGAAGTTCATCACCACTAGACCTACCTACCTTACAAGATATACTAAAGGGAATCTTTCCATTTGAAACAAAAGGCCACTAGACAGGATATGAAAGTATAAAGCTCACTAGTAAAGATAAAGCTACTGGCAAATACAGAATACTGTAATACGGTAATGGTGGTATGTAAATCACTTTTAATTCTGGTATAGAAGTTAAAAGGTTGGGGGGCGCCCAAGATGGCCGAATAGGAACAGCTCCAACCTCCAGCTCCCAGTGTGAGTGACACAGAAGACGGGTGATTTCTGCATTTTCAACTGAGGTACTGGGTTCATCTCACTGGGGTGTGTCAGACAGTCGGTGCTGGTCAATGGGTGCAGCCCAACCAGCGAGAGCTGAAGCAGGGCAAAGCATTGCCTCACCTGGGAAGCACAACGGGGAAGGGAATTCCTTTTCCTAGCCAAGGGAAACTGAGACACACAACACCTGGAAAATCAGGTAACTCCCACCCTAATACTGTGCTTTACCAAGGATCTTAGCAAACGGCACACCAGGAGATTATATCCTTGGCCTGGAGGGTCCCACGCCCACAGAGCCTCCCTCATTGCTATCACAGCAGTCTGAGATCTAACTGCAAAGTGGCAGTGAGGCTGGGGGAGGGGCACCTGCCATTGCTGAGGCTTAAGTAGGTAAACAAAGCCACTGGGAAGCTTGAATTGGGTGGAGCCCACCACAGCTCAAGGAGGCCTGCCTGCCTCTGTAGACTCCACTTCTGGGGATGGGGCATAGCTAAACAAAAAGCAGCAGAAACCTCTTTAGATGTAAATGTCCCTGTCTGACAGCTTTAAAGAGAGCAGTGTTTCTCCCAGCACAGAGGTTTAGATCTGAGAAAGGAAAGACTGCCTGCTCAAGTGGGTACCTGACCCCTGAGTAGCCTAACTGGGAGACATCCCCCACTAGGTGCAGACTGACACCTCACACCTCACACGGCTGGGTACACCTCTGAGACAAAGCTTCCAGAGCAAGAATCAGACAGCAGCACTTGCTGTTCAGCAATATTCTAGCTTCTGAAGCCTCTGCTGCTGATACCCAGGCAAACAGGGTATGGAGTGGACCTCAAGCAAACTCCAACAGACGGGCACCTGAGGGTCCTGACTGTTAGAAGGAAAACTAACAAACAGAAAGGACACCCACACCAAAACCCCATCAGTAAGTCACCATCATCAAAGACCAAAGGCAGATAAAACCACAAAGATGGGGAAAAAGCCGTACAGAAAAGCTGGAAATTCAAAAAACGAGAGCACATCTCCCCCCTCCAAAGGAACGCAGCTCATTGCCAGCAATGGAACAAAGGTAGACGCAAAATGACTTTGATGAACTGAGCGAAGAAGGCTTCAGTCGATCAAACCTCTCAGAGCTAAAGGAGGAACTACGTACCCAGTGCAAAGAAATTAAAAACCTTGAAAAAAGAATGGAAGAATGGATAACAAGAATAACCAATGCAGAAAAGTCCATAAACAAACTGACAAAGATGAAAACCATGACACAAGAACTACGTGACATATGCACAAGCTGCAGTAACCAACTCGATCAACTGGAAGAAAGAGTATCAATGACTGAAGATCAAATGAATGAAATGAAGCGAGAAGAGAAGTTTAGAGAAAAAAGAGTAAAAAGAAATGAACAAAGCCTCCAAGAAATATGACATTATGTGAAAAGAACAAATCTACGTCTGATTGGGGTGCCTGAAAGTGACGGGGAGAATGGAACCAAGTTGGAAAACACTCTGCAGGATATTATCCAGGAGAACTTCCCCAACCTAGCAAGGCATGCCAACATTCAAATTCAGGAAATACAGGGAACACCACAAATACACTCCTTGAGAAGAGCAACTCCAAGATACATAATTGTCAGATTCACCAAAATTGAAATGAAGGAAAATTATTAAGGGCAGTCAGAGAGAAAGGTTGGGTTACCCACAAAAGGAAGCCCTTCAGATTAACAGCAGATCTCTCGACAGAAACTCTACAACCTAGAAGAGAGTGGAGGCCAATATTCAACATTCTTAAAGAAGAGAATTTTCAACCCAGACTAGCATATCCAGCCAAATTAAGTTTCATAAGTGAAGGAGAAATAAAATTCTTTACAGACAACCAAATGCTGAGATTTTGTCACCACCAGGCCTGCCCTACAAGAGATCCTGAAGGAAGCACTAAACATGGAAAGGAACAACCGGTACCAGCCATTGCAAAAATATGCCAAAATGTAAAGACCATCAATGCTAGGAAGAAACTGCATCAACTAACAAGCAAAACAACCAGCTAATACCATAATGACAGGATCAAATTCACACATAACAATATTAATCTTAAATGTTAATGGACTAAATGCTCCAAATAAAAGACAAAGACTGGCAAATTGGATAAAGAGTCAAGACCCATCAGTCTGCTGTATTCAGGAGACCCATCTCACATGCAGAGACATACATAGGCTCAAAATAAAGGGATGGAGGAAGATCTACCAAGCAAGTGGAAAACAAAAAAAGGCAAGGGTTGCAATCCTAGTCTCTGATAAAACAGACTTTAAACCATCAAAGATCAAAAGAGACAAAGAAGGCCATTACATAATGGTAAAGGAATCAATTCAACAAGAAGAGCTAACTATCCTAAATATATATGCACCCAATACAGGAGCACCCAGATTCATGAAGCAAGTCCTTAGAGACTTACAAAGAGACTTAGACTCCCATACAACAATAACGGGAAACTTTAACACTCCACTGTCAACATTAGACAGATCAATAAGACAGAAAGCTAACAAGGATATCCAGGAATTAAACTCAACTCTGTACCAAGTGGACCTAATAGACATCTACAGAACTCTCCACCTCAAATCAACAGAATATACATTATTCTCACCACCACATCACACTATTCCAAAATTGACCACATAGTTGGAAGTAAAGCACTCCTTAGCAAATACAAAAGAACAGAAATTATAACAAACTGTCTCTCAGACCACAGTGCAATCAAACTAGAACTCAGGACTAAGAAACTCAATCAAAACTGCTCAACTACATGGAAACTGAACAACCTGCTCCTGAATGACTACTGGGTACATAATGAAATGAAGGCAGAAATAAAGATGTTCTTTGAAACCAATGAGAACAAAGATACAACATACCAGAATCTCTGGGACACATTTAAAGCAGTGTGTAGAGGGAAATTAATAGCACTAAATGCCCACAAGAGAAAGCAGGAAAGATCTAAAATTGACACCATAACATCACAACTAAAAGAACTAGAGAAGCAAGAGCAAACACATTCAAAAGCTAGCAGAAGGCAAGAAATAACTAAGATCAGAGCAGATCTGAAGGAGATAGAAACACAAAAAACCCTTCAAAAAATCAATGAATCCAGGAGCTGGTTTTTTGAAAAGATCAACAAAATTGATAGACTGCTAGCAAGACTAATAAAGAAAAGAGAGAGGAATCAAATAGATGCAATAAAAAATGATAAAGGGGATATCACCACCGACCCCACAGAAATACAACCACCATCAGAGAATACTATAAACACCTCTATGCAAATCAACTAGAAAACCTAGAAGAAATGGATAAATTCCTGGCCATATACACTCTCCCAAGACTAAACCAGGAAGAAGTTGAATCCCTGAATAGACCAATAGCAGGCTCTGAAATTGAGGCAATAATCAATGGCCTACCAACCAAAACAAGCCCAGGACCAGACAGATTCACAGCCAAACTCTACCAGAGGTACAAGGAGGAGCTGGTACCATTCCTTCTGAAACTATTCCAATCAATAGAAAAAGAGGGAATCCTCCCTAACTCATTTTATGAGGCCAACATCATCCTGATACCAAAGCCTGGCAGAGACACAACAAAAAAAGAGAATTTTAGACGAACATCCCTGATGAACATTGATGCAAAAATCCTCAATAAAATACTGGCAAACCAAATCCAGCAGAACATCCAAAAGCTTATCCACCATGATCAAGTGGGCTTCATCCCTGGGATGCAAGGCTGGTTCAACATATACAAATCAATAAACGTAATCCAGCATATAATCAGAACCAAAGACAAAAATGACATGATTATATCAATAGATCCAGAAAAGGCCGTTGACAAAATTCAATAGCCCTTCATGCTAAAAACGCTCAATAAATTCGGTATTGATGGAACATATCTCAAAATAGTAAGAGCTATTTATGACAAACCCACAGCCAATATCATACTGAATGGGCAAAAACTAGAAGCATTCCCTTTGAAAACTGGCACAAGACAGGGATGCCCTCTCTCACCACTCCTATTCAACATAGATAGTGTTGGAAGTTCTGGCTAGGGTGCATTCAATTAGGAAAAGAAGAAGTCAAATTATCCCTATTTGCAGATGACATGATTGTATATTTAGAAAACCCCATCATCTCAGCCCAAAATCTCCTTAAGCTGATAAGAAACTTTAGCAAAGTCTCAGGATACAAAATCAGTGTGCAAAAATCATAAGAATTCTTATACACCAATAACAGACAGAGAGCCAAATCATGAGTGAACTCCCATTCACAATTGCTTCAAAGATAATAAAATACCTAGGAATCCAACTTACAAGGGATGAGAAGGACTTCTTCAAGGAGAACTACAAACCACTGCTCAGTGAAATAAAAGAGGACACAAACAAATGGAAGAACATACCATGCTCATGGATAGGAAGAATCAATATTGTGAAAATGGCCATACTCCCCAAGGTAATATATAGATTCAATGCCATTCCCATTAAGCTACCAATTTCTTCACAGAATTGGAAAAAACTGCTTTAAAGTTCATATGGAACCAAAAAGAGCCTGCATTGTCAAGATAATCCTAAGCCAAAAGAACAAAGCTGGAGGCATCACACTACCTGACTTGAAACTATACTACAAGGCTATAGTAACCAAAACAGCATGGTACTGGTACCAAAATAGAGATATAGACCAATGGAATAGAACAGAGCCCTCAGAAATAATATCACACATCTACAACCATCTGATCTTTGACAAACCTGACAAAAACAAGAAATGGGGAAAGGATTCCCTATTTAATAAATAGTGCTGGGAAAATTGGCTAGCCATAAGTAGAAAGCTGAAACTGGATCTTTTCCTTACTCCTCATACGAAAATTAATTCAAGATGGATTATGGACTTAAATGTTAGACCTAAACCATAAAAACCCTAGAAGAAAAGCTTGGTAGTACGATTCAGGACATAGGCATGGGCAAGGACTTCATGTCTAAAACACCAAAAGCAATGGCAACAAAAGCCAAAATGGACAAATGGGATCTAATTAAACTAAAGAGCTTCTGCACAGCAAAAGAAACTACCATCAGAGTGAACAGGCGACCTACAGAATGGGAGAAAATTTTTGCAATCTACTCATCTGACAAAGGGCTAATATCCAGAAACTACAAAGAACTCAAACAAATTCACAAGAAGAAAACAACCCCATCAAAAATTGAGCAAAGGATATGAACAGACACTTCTCAAAAGAAGACATTTATACAGCCAACAGATACATGAAAAAATGCTCATCATCACTCGCCATCAGAGGAATACAAATCAAAACCACAATGAGATACCATCTCACACCAGTTAGAATGGCAATCATTAAAAAGTCAGGAAACAACAGGTGCTGGAGAGGATGTGGAGAAATAGGAACACTTTTACACTGTTGGTGGGACTGTAAACTAGTTCAACCATTGTGGAAGACAGTGTGGCGATTCCTCGAGGATCTAGAACTAGAAATACCATTTGACCCAGCCATCCCATTACTGGGTATATACCAAAGGATTATAAATCATGCTGCTATAAGGACACATGCACACATATGTTTATTTTGGCACTATTCACAATAGCAAAGACTTGGAATCAACCCAAATATCCATCAATGACAGACTGGATTAAGAAAATGTGGCACATATACACCATGGAATACTATGCAGCCATAAAAAGGATGAGTTCAAATGTTTAGGGGCGGAGCCAGATGGCCGAATAGGAACAGCTCCAGTCTCCAACTCCCAGCGCGAGCGACACAGAAGACCGGTGATTTCTGCATTTTCAACTGAGGTACTGGGGTCATCTCACTGGGGAGTGCCGGACAATCGGTGCTGGTCAGCTGCTGCAGCCGGACCAGTGAGAGCTGAAGCATGGCGAGGCATTGCCTCACCTGGGAAGCGCAAGGGGGAAGGGAATCCCTTTTCCTAGCCAGGGGAACTGAGACACACAACACCTGGAAAATCGGGTAACTCCCACCCCAATACTGCGCTTTAAGCAAACTGGCACACCAGGAGAATATATCCCACACCTGGCCGGGAGGGTCCCACGCCCACGGAGCCTCCCTCATTGCTAACACAGCAGTCTGTGGCGATCTAACCGCAAGGCAGCAGTGAGGCCTGCCATTGCTGAGGCTTAAGTAGGTAAACAAAGCCGCTGGGAAGCTCGAACTGGGTGGAGCTCACAGCAGCTCAAGGTAACCTGCCTGTCTCTGTAGACTCCACCTCTGGGGACAGGGCACAGCTAAAAAACAACAGGGGAAGCAGCAGAGGCCTGTGCAGATGCGAACGACTCTGTCTGACAGCTTTGAAGAGAGCAGTGGATCTCCCAACACGGAGGTTGAGATCTGAGAACGGACAGACTGCCTGCTCAAGTGGGTCCCTGACCCCTGAGTAGCCTAACTGGGAGACATCCCCCACTAGGGGCAAACCGACACACCACACTTCACACGGTGGAGTACACCCCTGAGAGGAAGCTTCCAAAGTAAGAATCAGACAGGTACACTCACTGTTCAGCAATATTCTATGTTCTGCAACCTCTGCTGCTGATACCCAGGCAAACAGGGTCTGGAGTGGACCTCGAGCAATCTCCAACAGACCTATAGCTGAGGGTCCTGACTGGTAGAAGGAAAACTATCAAACAGGAAGGACACCTATACCAAAACCCCATCAGTACATCACCATCATCAAAGACCAGAGACAGATAAAACCACAAAGATGGGGAAAAAGCAGGGTAGAAAAGCTGGAAATTCAAAAAATAAGAGCGCGTCTCCCCCTGCAAAGGAGCGCAGCCCATCGCCAGCAACGGATCAAAGCTGGTCAGAGAATGACTTTAATGAGATGAGAGAAGAAGTCTTCAGTCCATCAAACTTCTCAGAGCTAAAGGAGGAATTACATACTCAGCACAAAGAAACTAAAAATCTTGAAAAAAGAGTGGAAGAATTGACAGCTAGACTAATTAATGCAGAGAAGGTCATAAACAAAATGACAGAGATGAAAACCATGACACGAGAAATACATGACAAATGCACAAGCTTCAGTAACCGACTCGATCAACTGGAAGAAAGAGTATTAGCGATTGAGGATCAAATGAATGAAATGAAGCGAGAAGAGAAACCAAAAAAAAAGAAAAAGAAATGAACAAAGCCTGCAAGAATTATGGGATTATGTAAAAGACCAAATCAACGTCTGATTGGGGTGCCTGAAAGTGAGGGGGAAAATGGAACCAAGTTGGAAAACACTCTTCAGGATATCATCCAGGAGAACTTCCCCAACCTAGTAGAGCAGACCAACATTCAAATTCAGGAAATACAGAGAACGCCACAAAGATATTCCTCCAGAAGAGCAACTCCAAGACACATAATTGCCAGATTCACCAAAGTTGAAATGAAGGAAAAAATCTTAAGGGCAGCCAGAGAGAAAGGGCGGGTTACCCACAAAGGGAAGCCCATCAGACTAACAGCAGATCTCTCGGCAGAAACTCTACAAGCCAGAAGAGAGTGGGGGCCAATATTCAACGTTCTTAAAGAAAAGAATTTTAAACCCAGAATTTCATATCCAGCCAAACTAAGTTTCATAACTGAAGGAGAAATAAAATCCTTTACAGATCAGCAAATGCTTAGAGATTTTGTCACCACCAGGCCTGCCTTACAAGAGACCCTGAAGGAAGCCCTAAACATGGAAAGGAACAACCAGTACCAGCCATTGCAAAAACATGCCAAAATGTAAAGACCATCGAGGCTATGAAGAAACTGCATCAACTAACGAGCAAAATAACAGTTAATATCATAATGGCAGGATCAAGTTCACACATAACAATATTACTTAAATGTTAATGGACTAAATGCTCCAATTAAAAGACACAGACTGGCAAACTGGATAAAGAGTCAAGACCCATCAGTCTGCTGTATTCAGGAGACCCATCTCACATGCAGAGACATACATAGGCTCAAAATAAAGGGATGGAGGAAGATCTACCAATCAAATGGAGAACAAAAAAAAGCAGGGGCTGCAATCCTAGTCTCTGATAAAACAGACTTTAAACCATCAAAGATCAAAAGAGACAAAGAAGGCCATTACATAATGGTAAAGGAATCAATTCAACAGGAAGAGCTAACTGTCCTAAATATATATGCACCCAATACAGGAGCACCCAGATTCATAAAGCAAGTCCTTAGAGACTACAAAGAGACTTAGACTCCCATAAAATAATAATGGGAGACTTCAACACTCCACTGTCAACATTAGACAGATCGACGAGACAGAAAGTTAACAAGGATATCCAGGAATTGAACTCATCTCTGCACCAAGCAGACCTAATAGACATCTATAGAACTCTCCACCCCAAATCAACAGAATATACATTCTTCTCAGCACCACAACGCACTTATCCAAAATTGACCACATAATTGGAAGTAAAGCACTCCTCAGCAAATGTACAAGAACAGAAATTATAACAAACTGTCTCTCAGACCACAGTGCAATCAAAGTAGAACTCAGGACTAAGAAACTCAATCAAAACCGCTCAACTACATGGAAACTGAACAACCTGCTCCTGAATGACTACTGGGTACATAACGAAATGAAAGCAGAAATAAAGATGTTCTTTGAAACAATGAGAACAAAGATACAACATACCAGAATCTCTGGGACACTTGAAAGCAGTGTGTAGAGGGAAATTTATAGCACTAAATGCCCACAAGAGAAAGCTGGAAAGATCTAAATTGACACTCTAACATCACAATTAAAAGAACTAGAGAGGCAAGAGCAACACATTCAAAAGCTAGCAGAAGGCAAGAAATGACTAAGATCAGAGCAGAACTGAAGGAGATAGAGACACAAAAAACCCTCCAAAAATCAATGAATCCAGGAGTTGGTTTTTTGAAAGATCAACAAAATTGACAGACCGCAGGCAAGACTAATAAAGAAGAAAAGAGAGGAATCAAATAGACGCAATAAAAAATGATAAAGGGGATATCACCACCGACCCCACAGAAATACAAACTACCATCAGAGAATACTATAAACACCTCTATGCAAATCAACTAGAAAATCTAGAAGAAATGGATAATTTCATGGACACTTACACTCTCCCAAGACTAACCTAGGAAGAAGTTGAATCCCTGAATAGACCAATAGCAGGCTCTGAAATTGAGGCAACAATCAATAGCCTACCCACCAAAAAAAGCCCAGGACCAGATGGATTCATAGCTGAATTCTACCAGAGGTACAAGGAGGAGCTGGTACCATTCCTTCTGAAACTATTCCAATCAATAGAAAAAGAGGGAATCCTCCCTAACTCATTTTATGAGGCCAACATCATCCTGATACCAAAGCCTGGCAGAGACACAACAAAAAAGAGAATTTTAGACCAATATCCCTGATGAATATCGATGCAAAAATCCTCAATAAAATACTGGCAAACTGGATTCAGCAGCACATCAAAAAGCTTATCCACCATGATCAAGTGGGCTTCATCCCTGGGATGCAAGGCTGGTTCAACATTCGCAAATCAATAAACGTAATCCAGCATATAAACAGAACCAAAGACAAACCACACAGATTATCTCAATAAATGCAGAAAAGGCTTTTGACAAAATTCAACAGCCCTTCATGCTAAAAACGCTCAATAAATTCGGTATTGATGGAACATATCTCAAAATAATAAAGCTATTTATGACAAACCCACAGCCAATATCATACTGACTGGGCAAAAACTGGAAAAGTTCCCTTGAAAAACTGGCACAAGACAGGGATGCCCTCTCTCACCACTGCTATTCAACACAGTCTTGGAAGTTCTGGCTAGGGCAATCAGGCAAGAGAAAGAAATAAAGGGTATCCAGTTAGGAAAAGAAGAAGTCAAACTGTCCCTGTTTGCAGATGACATGATTGTATATTTAGAAAACCCCATTGTCTCAGCCCAAAATCTCCTTAAGCTGATAAGAAACTTTAGCAAAGTCTCAGGATACAAAATCAATGTGCAAAAATCACAAGCATTCTTATATCCAGTAGCAGACAAACAGAGAGCCAAATCATGAATGAACTTCCATTCACAATTGCTTCAAAGAGAATAAAATACCTAGGAATCCAACTTACAAGGGATGTCAAGGACCTCTTCAAGGAGAACTACAAACCACTGCTCAGTGAAATAAAAGAAGACACAAACAAATGGAAGAACATACCATGCTCATGGATAGGAAGAATCAATATCGTGAAAATGGCCATACTGCCCAAGGTTATTTATAGATTCAATGCCATCCCCATCAAGCTACCAATGAGTTTCTTCACAGAATTGGAAAAAACTGCTTTAAAGTTCATATGGAACCAAAAAAGAGCCCGCATTGCCAAGACAATCCTAAGTCAAAAGGACAAAGCTGGAGGCATCACGCTACCTGACTTCAAACTATACTACAAGGCTACAGTAACCAAAACAGCATGGTACTGGTACCACAACAGAGATATAGACCAATGGAACAGAACAGAGTCCTCAGAAATAATACCACACATCTACAGCCATCTGATCTTTGACAAACCTGAGAGAAACAAGAAATGGGGAAAGGATTCCCTATTTAATAAATGGTGCTGGGAAAATTGGCTAGCCATAAGTAGAAAGCTGAAACTGGATCCTTTCCTTACTCCTCATACGAAGATTAATTCAAGATGGATTAGAGACTTAAATGTTAGACCTAATACCATAAAAACCCTAGAAGAAATCTAGGTAGTACCATTCAGGACATAGGCATGGGCAAGTACTTCATGTCTAAAACACCAAAAGCAACGGCAGCAAAGCCAAAATGGACAAATGGGATCTAATTAAACTAAAGAGCTTCTGCACAGCAAAAGAAACTAGCATCAGAGTGAACAGGCAACCTACAGAATGGGAGAAAATTTTTGCAATCTACTCATCTGACAAGGGCTAATATCCAGAATCTACAAAGAACTCAAACAAATATACAAGAAAAAAACAAACAACCCCATCAAAAAGTGGGCAAAGGATATGAACAGACATTTCTCAAAAGAAGACATTCATACAGCCAACAGACACATGAAAAAATGCTCATCATCACTCGCCATCAGAGAAATGCAAATCAAAACCACAATGAGATACCATCTCACACCAGTTAGAATGGCAATCATTAAAAAATCAGGTGTTGGAGAGGATGTGGAGAAACAACAGGTGTTGGAGAGGATGTGGAGAAATAGGAACACTTTTACACTGTTGGTGGGATTGTAAACTAGTTCAACCATTATGGAAAACAGTATGGCAATTCCTCAAGGATCTAGAACTAGATGTACCATATGACCCAGCCATCCCACTACTGGGTATATACCCAAAGGATTATATATTATTCTACTACAAAGACACATGCACACGTATGTTTATTGCGACACTATTCACAATAGCAAAGACTTGGAATCAACCCAAATGTCCATCTGTGACAGACTGGATTAAGAAATGTGGCACATATACACCATGGAATACTATGCAGCCATAAAAAGGATGAGTTTGCGTCCTTTGTAGGGACATGGATGCAGCTGGAAACCATCATTCTTAGCAAACTATCACAAGAAGAGAAAACCAAACACCGCATGTTCTCACTCATAGGTGGGAACTGAACAATGAGATCACTTGGACTCGAGAAGGGGAACATCACACACTGGGGCCTATTATGGGGAGGGGTGAGGGGGAGGGATTGCATTAGGGAGTTATACATGATATAAATGATGAATGGATGGGTGCTGACGAGTTGATGGGTGCAGCACACCAACATGGCACAAGTATACATATGTAACAAACCTGCACGTTATGCACATGCACCCTAGAATTTGAAGTATAATAAAAATAAAAAATAAAAGGATGAGTTCGTGTCCTTTGTAGGGACATGGATGTAGCTGGAAACCATCATTCTCAGCAAACTATCATAAGAACAGAAAACCAAACACCACATGTTCTCACTCATAGGTCGGAATTGAACAATGAGATCACTTGGACACAGGAAGGGGAACATCACACACCAAGGCCTATTGTGGGGAGGAGAGAGGGGGGAGGGATAGCATTAGGATATATACCTAATGTAAATGACAAGTTAATGGATGCAGCACACCAACATGGCACCTGTATACATATGTAACAAAACTGCATGTTGTGCACATGTACTCTAGAACTTAAAGTATAATAAAAAAAAAAAAGAATGCTGTTTTCTTAGCTTGAGCTAAAGCTGTATCAAACAGCTATTCATAATTAATTTTTTTGTAAAATAGATATAGGCCTTTCATGTGACTCATATTAAATGTACAATGCTCTTATTAGATAGCTATAGCACTAGCAATAGTTACCGTTCATAAAAATAAAATTTTAGTGCTCGCTTCGGCAGCACATATACTAAAAATAAAATTTTAAAAAGGCAAAATTAATTAATTAATTAATTAATACTTTTTTGTTTAAAAAAGTTAAAAGGCAAAAGTATAAAAAGTAACTATAATTTAAAAAATGTGTTAATGGATACATAATATAAAAAGATGTAATTTGTGATATCAATAACAATGTTGAGGGGGTAAAAAAAAGAGTTTTTGCTTGTGATTGAAGTTAATTCATCAGCTTAACATAGACAGTTAAAATTACAACATGTTTCATGTTAGCCCACAGCTACCATAAAGAAAATACTTATGGAAGTTACACAAAATAAAATGTGAAAAGGATTGAAGTATGTTGCCACCAGGGGCTGGGGGCAGGTGTGGGAGAGTCAAACACAAGGAAGATAGCAAGAGAGGAAAAGAGAGTCAAAAAGCCGTGAGACAAAAAAACAGTTAACAAATGGCAAGTCAGTCTTTCTCTATCAGTAATTACTTTAAATATAAATGGATTAAATGTTCCAATCAAAAGATATAGAGTGGCTGAATGGATTAACAAAAGAAACAAGAGCTTACTATTTGCTGTCTACAAGAGATTAATTTTAGAAATTAAGGACACACAGACTGGGTGTGGTGGCTCATGCCTGTTATCCCAGCACTTTGGGAGGCCAAGGTGGGCAGATCAGGAGGTCAGGAGATCGAGACCATCCTGACTAACACTAAAAATACAAAAAAATTAGCCAGGCATGGTGGTGGGCGTCTATAGTCCCAGCTATTCAGGAGGCTGAGGCAGGAGAATGGTGTGAACCGGGGAGGCAGAGCTTGCAGTGAGCCAAGATCGTGCCACTGCACTCCAGCCTGGGTGACAGAGTGAGACTCCATCTCAAGAAAAAAAAAGAAATTAAGGACACACACAGGCTGAAGGTGAAAGATGGAAAAATATATTCCATGCAAAAGTAACAAGAGAGGGCAGGGGTGGCCATACTTATGTCAGACAAAATAGACTTTAAGTCAAGAACTGTCATAAGAGACAAAGACATTATATAATGATAAAAGGGTCAATTCACCTGGAAGATAGAACATTTATATATGTATCCAATGTCGGAGCACCCAAATATATGAAGCAAGCATTCACAGAACCAAAGGAAGAAATAGACAGCAATACAATAATAGTAGGAGATTTCAATACCCTACTGTCAAAA
The DNA here is from genome assembly GCF_009764315.1 of Trachypithecus francoisi. NCBI lineage: Eukaryota > Metazoa > Chordata > Mammalia > Primates > Cercopithecidae > Trachypithecus > Trachypithecus francoisi. The sequence goes on along the minus strand of NW_022681462.1, from coordinate 61,216,101 downwards.
TGGAGAGAATATCCAGACAGAAAATCAGTAAAGAAACAGAGAACTTGAACAACACCATAGACCAAATGGACCTTAAAGACATATATGCAGAGCATCCCACCCAACAGCAGCACAACACACATTCTTCTGAAGTGCACATGGAACAGTCTTTAGGACAGATCACATGTTAGATTATAAAACAAATCTCAATAAATTTAAGAAGATTGAAATCACACCAGGTATCTTTTCCAACTGTATGGGATGAAACTGGAAATCAATAGCCAAAGGAAAATTAGAAAACTCACACATATGTGGAAATCAAACAACACATTTTTGAACAACCAAGGGTTAAAGAATAAGTCAGACCACGTGCAGTGGCTCATGCCTATAATCCCAACACTTTGGGAGGCTGAAGCAGGAATCGCTTGAACCTGGGAGTGTGAGGCTGTAATAAGCTAATGAGGTGCCACTGCACTCCAGTCTGGGCAACAGAATGAGACCCTGTCTCTAAAAAAAAAAAAATTTTAAAGAATAAGTCAAAAAGAAAACTAGAACATATCTTGAGAACAAATGAAAATGAAAATACAACATACCAAAGCTTATGAGGTGCAGCAAAAGCAATTCTAAGAGGAATGTTTATAGTAGTAACATCTACATTAAAAAAAAAAAAAAACTCTCAAATAAGTTACCTAACTTCACACCTCAAGGAACTAGAATACTTGTTTACTGAAAACTATAAAACATTGCTTAAAGAAGTTAAAAACACAAATAAATGGAAAGACATCCCGTGTTCATATGTTGGAAGAACTAATATTGTTAAAATGTCCATACTAATCAAAATGATCTACAGATTCTGTGCAATCCCTATCAAAATCCTGACGGTATTTTTTGCAGAAATAGGGTGGGAGAATTCTAAAATTCATATGGAATCACAAAGGACCCCAAATAGCCAAAAACAATCTCGAGAAAGAGCAACAAAGCTAGAGGTCTCACACTTCCTGACTTCAAAATATACTACAAAGTTAAAGTAATTAAAACAGTATGTTACTGGCATAAAGCTAGATATATAGACCAATGGAAAAGAATGAAGAGCCCAGAAATAAACCCCACATTTACAATCAAATGATCATCAATAAGGGTGCCAAGACTACATAATGGGGGGAAGGATAGTCTCTTCAATAAATGATGTTGGGAAAACTAGATATCCATATGCAAAAGAATGAAAAGGGACCCTAATTTTAAGCATACACAAAAATCAACTAAAAATTGATTGAAGATTTAAACATAAGGCCCGAAACAGTAAAATTCCTAGAAAGAAACATGCGGGAAAAGCTTCATAACATTGGTCTTGATGATGATTTCTTATATATGACACAGCACAGACAACAAAAGCAAAAATAGACAAATGAGATTGCATAACATTTAAAAGCGTCTGTGCAGCAAATCAAACAATCTACAGAGTGAAAAGGTAACCAGTGGGAATGGGAAAAATATTTGCAAACCATACATCTCATAAGAAGTTAATATCCAGAATACATAAGGAACTCTTACAACTCAAAGCAAAAGCAACAACAACAAACTTGATTTTAAAATGGGCAAAACACCTGAGTAGACATTTCTCCAAAGAAGACATACAAAGGCCAACAGGCATAGGAAAACACATGCTCAACATCAATCATCAAGGAAATGCCAAGCAAAAGCACAATGAGATATAACTTTACTCCTGATAGGATGGTCATTATTTTTTTAAAAAGAAGAAAGAAAAAGAAAATAACAAGTGTTGGCAAGGATGTGCAGAAACTGGAACTCCTGTGCACTGGGTTGGTGGGAATGTAAAATGATGCAGCTGCTATGGAACACAGTATAGTGGTTATTCAACAAGTTAAAAATAGAATTACCATATAATCCAGCAATCCCACTTCTGGGTATTTATTCAAAAGAACTGAAAATAGAATCTTGAAGAAATGTTTGCACACCAATGTTCAGGGAAGCATTATTCAAAATAGCCAAGAGTAGAAACAATCTACATGCTTATTGATGGATGGACAAAGAAAATGTGTATACATAAAATGGAATATTATAAAGCCTTAAAAAGGAAGAAAATCCTGTCACATGTCACAACATAGATGGACTTTGAGGACATAATTCTAAGTAAAATAGGCCCATCATAGAAGATTAAATACTGCATGATTCCACTTATGGGATATTTAAAGTAGTCAAACTCATGGAACCAGGAAATATTAATAGAATGACAGTTTCCAGGGGTGGGGGTAGGGGAAATGGGGTTCTGTTCAATGGGTGTAGTTTTTGTGATGCAAGATGAAAAAGTTCTAGAGACCTGCTGTACGGTAATGTGCATACAGTTAACAGTACTGTACCATCCTCTTAAACATTTGTTATACAAACACACACACACACGTGCACACATACACACACACACATGCTATCCCAGAAAGCTGTACCACTTACCGAGCTTGGTGGAAAAACCACCCAGTGTTTGTGACAAAGACCAAGCCCTTGGGTTCAACCTTACAAAATGTTGTTGGAAGTCAGAAAGAAAATTTATTTAGCCCATCCACTCCATTCATTACTTTAGGATGTACTTTTAAAAAAAAAAAAAAAAAAACTCTGCATTTTTGTAACTATAGCAAAAGTATTTTCTGTGCCTAAATAAGACAAGTCAAGTGTGTGTGTGTGTGTGTGTGTGTGTGTGTGTGTGTGTTTTAAGGCTCCCTGGGTAACCCTGATGCTGACCAGCTTTAGGAACCACTGTCAATGAAAGCAGAGAGAGTACAAGGTCCAGGAAGCCTCAGGTTACGTGTATATAGGAAGAAATACACTAGGTGAAGCCTTACCAGTCTCCTGCCAGGGGCCTGCCTTTGCTCTGGCCCTGGGAGTCTGCACACAGAATGTGGAACTTGGAATGCACGCTGGAACCTGGCACTGTTGATTCCGTCTTCACACAGATGACCCCTGCAGTCTGACCAGGCAGCTTGAATCCAAACAGCCAGGCTGTCACTGGGGAAGGCTGGCCAAGTTTGCCAAGAGGAGGCCAAAAGGGATTTCCTTGGCACCTGGGGCCATGACCAGGGTTATCCTTGCACACTCAGAATCTCAGTTAAGTTGGCACATGGTAGCCTTTAGCTCTGGGGTGGGCTCACCTTAACAGGTACGCATGGGGACCCAGGCAGCCAGTTTGCTAATTTACCCACGAAAAGTACAGCTGTCATGTTGGTGGATCATGGCCTCCTTTCCTTCTATGTGAGTTGCACGTGAAGCCAAATCTGAAGGTTGTTGAATAAGAAATCAGCACAAGCAAAATTCACCAGATGGTCTTCAAGAGAGCCACACCCACAACAGGGGATGCTGTGTTCCAGCTCATGAGGGAGGACATCCTCTTCATGCCCAGATAGGGCCTAATGGGCATCGTCAGCTTCCACAGCGTCGGCGTGGGCTCTGCAGTTAGACTGCTAGAATTCAGATCCTGATTCTGCACTTATCATTTGTATGACTTTGGCAAGGCAGTATACCCCTCAAGGCCTCAGTTTCCTCATCTGTATAATAAAAATAATAGCAGCCACATCATTGGATTTTTGTAAGGATTAAATGAAAGAAGTGAGATGTTTAGCACAATGCTAGGTGTGGTTAATCTTCATGTCTGGTAGTTATTATTATCATCATGACCACTACTACTATTATTATTGTCCTTGTCTCCTCTGATTTAGGCCTCACTCTTCATCACAGTTGTTCTGTGTGTATAGGATACCTATGAATGATTAGGTTTCCACTCACTAAAGTGGAAACATATTCTAGTCTTGCCTCTTTGTAACAAACTTAGCAGCCCTGCCTGGAGTTAGTGACCGTCCTCTCCACAACACTTCATGGTACCTTTGCCCACAGTCTCAGGTGGCCAGCCATATCCTTTGTGATGGTGGTGGAAGTTCCTGAATTCCAGGGGATGAGGTGGAAGTCATCTCACAGTCTGTCACACATCTTTGCGCCTGAATCTGCAGTCCTGAGTTCTCGTGTCCCCTCCCTGCATCCCCACTTCTAAATAGCTCATTCGTGCTGGGACATGAAGGCAGCTGCAGGGTGGGGCAGAGTTAAAAAGCAGGGATGGAGCAAGTGCCTCTGCAGGAACACGTGTGCCTATGTAATGTGTCTGGCAGATGTAACTTCCGGTCTGTCTGGGATAGAGATTATGAGCCCACATGGGCTTGTGACTTAAGCAAAACAACAAAACAAACCAAGAAATGTGAAACACACGTCTGTTCTCACACGAGGGCTCAGATACTTCTACACTGCTGAAGCAGGCGGATACTGTGGCACCCACTCCGCCTGTGCTGGGGACAGCAGAAAGGGCCCCCCAAGCCAGACTTGGCTCTCGTGAACCCTTCACTACTGGGGCCTCCCCCTAAACACAGCCTCAGTCCCACTTAACAGCTTTGGCTTATGCTGCTGTCTTGGCTATGTTTCCCTCCACTTAATAAATCCTATCCATATATTCAGGCCCAGTTTAAGCCCCACCACTCCTTGATCTCTGGACTCCTCCTCCAAATGACAGCATGATCTGTTTTCCAGATACAATTCAGAGCTGGATTCAGTGTTTGTTTTTCCAGTTATTTTTGCTTTTGCTTCCTTTAGGAAACTTCTTTGAAAATGAGAATCTCCTTCCCTAGCAGGGACTGAGTGCAGATACATGCTCCTTTAACATGGATTGATTGGATTAAAGTCTTGGGGATGGGAGGATTTTTTTTTTTTTTTTTTTTGCCTTTTTAAAAATTGCGAAATACAAAATGCAGTCAGAGAAGTACATAAAACAGCAATGTCTGGCTTAATGAGCATTACGAGGCAAATATCCTTTAACCACCATCCAGATCAAGAGAACATTGCCGGCATCCCAGAAGCCTCTCCATATGACCTTTGGGAAGCAGACATTTCCAAACTAGTGATTGTATATTTGTGGGCGTGGGAAAAGTCTTTCTTTCATTTTTAGAAATGGGTCTCACCATTATGCTGAGGCTGATATCAAATTCTTGGGCTCAAGCAATCCTCCCACCTTGGCCTCCCAAAGTGCTGGGATTATGGCCATGGGCTACCTTGCCTGGCCTGGGAAGGATCTTTAGAGGAAGTGTGAGCTGGGAAATCTCTTCTCGGGCCCATGCCTGCACGAGCTTGGGAGCATCTTGGGGAAGTGCCAAATCCACAGCACCATGAGATGGAGGAGGCAGCCGCAGGGAGTGCTTGGTGATGAGATGGAGGAGGCAGCCGCAGGGAGTGCTTGGTGATGAGATGGAGGAGGCAGCCGCAGGGAGTGCTTGGTGATGAGATGGAGGAGGCAGCCGCAGGGAGTGCTTGGTGATGAGATGGAGGAGGCAGCCGCAGGGAGTGCTTGGTGATGAGATGGAGGAGGCAGCCGCAGGGAGTGCTTGGTGATGAGATGGAGGAGGCAGCCGCAGGGAGTGCTTGGTGATGAGATGGAGGAGGCAGCCGCAGGGAGTGCTTGGTGATGAGATGGAGGAGGCAGCCGCAGGGAGTGCTTGGTGATGAGATGGAGGAGGCAGCCGCAGGGAGTGCTTGGTGATGAGATGGAGGAGGCAGCCGCAGGGAGTGCTTGGTGATGAGATGGAGGAGGCAGCCGCAGGGAGTGCTTGGTGATGAGATGGAGGAGGCAGCCGCAGGGAGTGCTTGGTGATGAGATGGAGGAGGCAGCCGCAGGGAGTGCTTGGTGATGAGATGGAGGAGGCAGCCGCAGGGAGTGCTTGGTGATGAGATGGAGGAGGCAGCCGCAGGGAGTGCTTGGTGATGAGATGGAGGAGGCAGCCGCAGGGAGTGCTTGGTGATGAGATGGAGGAGGCAGCCGCAGGGAGTGCTTGGTGATGAGATGGAGGAGGCAGCCGCAGGGAGTGCTTGGTGATGAGATGGAGGAGGCAGCCGCAGGGAGTGCTTGGTGATGAGATGGAGGAGGCAGCCGCAGGGTGCTTGGTGATGAGATGGAGGAGGCAGCCGCAGGAGTGCTTGGTGATGAGATGGAGGAGACAGCCGCAGGGAGTGCTTGGTGATGAGATGGAGGAGGCAGCCGCAGGGGGTGCTTGGTGATGAGATGGAGGAGGCAGCCGCAGGGGGTGCTTGGTGATGAGATGGAGGAGGCAACCGCAGGGGGTGCTTGGTGATGAGATGGAGGAGGCAACCGCAGGGGGTGCTTGGTGATGAGATGGAGGAGGCAATCGCAGGGAGTGCTTGGTGGGCAAAATGTGTCTGTCAACCTGGAGCCCTGCTCAGACCCTGAAGCAACTGCTCTTCATTCCAGCTGGGATTTGTAAGCAAATCTGAGGTCAGATGTGTCTGGGTTGTGCTTCCTACCCCTAGACAAAAGGGAAGCAGGACCAAACGTGGGCCTCCAGACACTTAGAGATTGCAGACTGAGGAAGGAGGAGAAGGGGCTTTCCAGAGCTTGGAGCACAGGGCAACTTACAGGGCCCAGGAAGTGGGTGAGAAAATGTAGAGAAGTAATGACTCCTTTGGGGGATTTTAAATATTGAGTATGTGGGAAGTGGGGCATCCCCTCTTCTGTTTTTCTTTCTTTTATTATTTATTTATTTATTTATTTTTGAGACAGAGTCTCACTCTGTCACCCAGACTGGAGTGCAGTGGTGCGATCTTGGCTCACTGCAACCTCTGCCTCCTGGGTTCAAGCGATTCTCCTGCCTCAGCCTCCCGAGTATCTGGGACTACAGGCACGTACCACCACGCCTGGCTAATTTTTTGTACTTTTAGTAGAGGCGGAGTTTCACCGTGCTAGCCAGGATGATTCAATCACCTGACCTCGTGATACACTCACCTCAGCCTCCCCGAGTGCTGGGATTACAGGTGTGAGCCACTGTGCCCAGCCCTGTCTTTCAAAAAGTATTTTTTGGCTGGGTGAGGTAGCTCATGCCTGTAATTCCAACATTTTGGGAGGCAGAGGTAGAGGATTGCTTGAGCTCAGGAGTTCAGGACCAGCCTGGGCATCATAGTGGGACCCCCATCTCTACAACTGTTTTTTTTTTTTTTTTTAAACTAGCCAGGAATGATGGTGTGTGCCTAGCTACTTGGGAGGCTGTCCTAGCTACTTGGGAGGCTTAAGTGGGAGGATTGCTTGAGAGGTCGAGGCTGCAGTGAGTTGGGATTGTGCCCACTGCACTCCAACCTGGGCAAGAGAGTGAGATCCTATCTCAAAAAAAAAGTACTTACTGAACACCTACTATGTGTCAAGCACTGGGCAGACACCAGAGATAGAGCAGAGAACACGACAGACACCAGCTCTGCCTCCCAAGCCCATGAGGAATGGGGGAGAGGAACCGTGGGCAGGTAACACACTAAAGTAGGGTGTTTAGGAACTGACATTTCCAAGAAAGCCGAGAATGAAGGAATCCCATCCCTAAGCCTTCCTTCCAAGCTCATCATAGGCTCTTTTATAATGTATTGGGTTTTTTTTTTCTTCACTTCTGCTAAAAACAAAAACAAAAACAGGGCCAGGCATAGAAGCTCACGCCTATAATCCTAACACTTTGGGAGGCCGAGGCAGGCAGATCAGGAGTGACCTCAGATTTGAGGTCAGGAGTTCAAGACCAGCCTGGCCATATGGCAAAACCCCATCTCTACTAAAAATACAAAAATTAGCTGGGCGTGGTGGTGGGCCGCTGTAGTCCCAGCTACTTAGGAGGCTGAGGTAGGAGAATCGCTTGAACTCAGGAAGCGGAGGTTGCAGTGAACCAAGATTGCACCATTGCACTCCAGCCTGGGTGACAGACCGAGACTCTGTCTCAAAATAAATAAATAAATAAATAAATAAGAGGATACTGGCAGAACGTGCAGGTTTGTTACATAGGATATATGTGCCATGGTGGTCTGCTGCACTTATTGACCCATCCTCTAAGTTTCCTCCCCTCACCCCCAACCCCCAAAAGGCCCTGGTGTGTGATGTTCCCCTCCCTGTGTCCATGTGTTCTCAATGTTCAACTCCCACTTATGAGTGAGAACATGCAGTGTTTGGTTTTCTATTCCTGCGTTACTTTGCTGAGGATGCTGGCTTCCAGCTTCATCCATGTCCCTGCAAAGGACATTATCTCATTCCTTTTTATGGCTGCAGAGTATTCCATGGTGTGTATGTACTACATTTTCTTTTTTTTTTTTTTTTTTTGTTGAGACGGAGTCTCGCTCTGTCGCCCAGGCTGGAGTGCAGTGGCCAGATCTCAGCTCACTGCAAGTTCCGCCTCCCGGGTTTACGCCATTCTCTCGCCTCAGCCTCCCGAGTAGCTGGGACTACAGGCGCCCGCCATCTCGCCCGGCTAATTTTTTGTATTTTTTTAGTAGAGACGGGGTTTCACCGTGTTAGCCAGGATGGTCTCGATCTCCTGACCTCGTGATCCGCCCATCTCGGCCTCCCAAAGTGCTGGGATTACAGGCTTGAGCCACCGCGCCCGGCCTACATTTTCTTTATCCAATCTATCATTGATGGGCATTTGGGTTGGTTCCAAGTCTTTGCTTTATAAATAGTGCTGCAATAAACGTATGTGTGCATGTGTCTTTATAGTAGAATGATTTATAATCTTTTGGGTATATACCCAGTAATTGGATTGCTGGGTCAAATGCTATTTCTGATTCTAGATCCTTGAGGAATTGCCACACTGTCTTCTTACAATGGTTGAACTAATTGACATTCCCACCAACAGCGTAAAAGTGTTCCTATTTCTCTACGGCCTCACCAGCATCTATTGTTCCCTGACTTTTTAATAATTGCCATTCTGACTGGCATGAGATGGTATCTCATTGTGGTTTTGATTTGCACTTCTTTGAAGATCAGTGATATTCAGCTTTTTTTCATATGTTCGTTGGCCAAGTAAATGTCTTCTTTTGAGAAATGTCTGTTCATATCCTTTCCCCACTTTTTGATGGTTTTTTTTTATTGTAAATATGTTTAAGTTCCTTGTAAATTGTGGATATTAGACATTTGTCAGATGAGTAGATTGCAAAAATTTTCTCCCATTCTGTAGGTTGCCTGTTCACTCTGATGATAGTTTCTTTTGCTGTGCAGAAGCTCTTTAGTTTAATTAGATCCCATTTGTGAATTTTGGCTTTTGTTGCAATTGCTTTTGGCATTTTTGTCATGAAGACTTTGCCCATTCTTATGTCCTAAATTGTATTGCCTAGGTTTCTTCTAGGGTTTTTATGGTTTGGGGTTTTACATTTAAGTCTTTAATCCATCTCAAGTTAATTTTTACATAAGGTGTAAGGAAGGAGTTCAGTTTCAGTTTTCTGCATATGGCTACTCAGTTTTCCCAGCATCACTTACTGAATAGGAGATCCTTTCCCCATTGCTTGTTTTCGTCAGGTTTTTCAAAGATCAGATGGTTGTAGATGTGCGATGTTATTTCTGAGGTCTCTGCTCCATTGCCCTATATGTCTGTTTTGGTACCAGTACCATGCTGTTTTGGTTACTGTAGCCTTGTAGTATAGTTTGAAGTCAGGTAGCGTGATACCTCCAGCTTGGTTCTTTTTGTTGAGGATTGTCTTGGCTATATGGGGTCTTCTTTGATTCCATATGAAATTTAAAATAATTTTTTTTTTAATTCTGTGAAGAATGTCAATGGTAGTTTAATGGGAATGCATTGAATCTATAAATTACTTTGGGCAGTATGGCTATTTTCATGATATTAGTTCTTCCTATCCATGAGGATGGAATGTTTTTCCATTTGTTTGTGTCCTCTCTTATTTCCTTGAGCAGTGGTTTGTAGTTGAAGAGGTCCTTCACATCCCTTGTTAGCTGTGTTCCTAGGTATTTTATTCTCTTTGTAGTGATTGTGAATGGGAGTTCATTCATGATTTGGCTCTCTGCTTGCCTGTTGTTGGTGTAAAGGAATACTTGTGATTTTTGCACATTGATTTTGTATCCTGAGACTCTGCTGAAGTTGCTTATCAGTTCAAGAAGATTTTGGGCTGAGATGATGGAGTTTTGTAAATATAAAATCATGTCATCTGCAAACAGAGGCAACTTGACTTCCTCTCTTCCTATTTGAATACCCTTTTGTTGACCTGAAGATGTTTAAACAAGGTAGGGGATGGTTTGAGACCTTCCATGGGTAACAACAGAACACCAATAGGGAGGGAAGGAGATGAAGATAAATGAAAGAACATAAGGCAATTCAGGAAAACTCAGACAAGAAAATGAGGTTTCAGGGCACATCAATGTAGTACCTTAACTTGGAGGCAAGTCACCTGGAAAATGTAGAAAATTGTATTATTTATTAAGGAGAATTTATCCAAATAAATAAAAATCAATCACATCTTTATGGAGATCCAACTTCAAGCAATGCCTTGTGGTTTCAGAGAGGGCCCTGGTTTAAAATAGCAGAAACGTATCTGGCACTCAAAATGGGATGGGATAAGGGGCAGGAAAGGACACAGCCGGAGTGACTGCAGACTTCAGCTGAGGGAGCAGCCCTGTGGGCAAGGTGCCAGTCAGGGAGGGAGTAGTGATGATGGGTACTGAGAGATGGACTGTCATCATAAGCAGAAAGAAAGTAAGACATTCTGGATGGGGAGAACACTGCGGGCAAAGGCCTGCTGGTGGAAAGGGGTCTGAGGTCTGGGTGTGGAGAGCAGGTGGGTTTGGCAGTAGCCAAGAGACTTGCAGAGGACAATGTCTAGAAAGACACTGGGGTGCGGCTGGGGAAGGGTGGAAATGTCTGCCTGAGAGTTGGGGCATTACGCAAAAGAGCCCGTCAAAGGCTTCTTAGCATGGCTGTACCTTCGCCAAACCTGGACTCAGGAAGATCAGCCTGGGGGTGGTGGGGGCAGGAGTCTTGGACTCTATGCCAAAAGCCAGAGGGAGCCTGTACACAGTGAGGGCCAGGACACAAGACAAGGCATCGTGAGTAGAAGGAAGAGATGTGGCCCATGGGCTGTTGGGTGTCAGGTCTGAGGATTCGGCCTCCGGCCACACAGAACAGAGCAGCTCAGCTTGGGGTGAGGGTGTGAGAAAGCAGGGACAAGCACTCTGCCCCCTTGCGAGCAAGCTTGGGAGAGAGGGCAAGGGCGAGAGAGTTCATTTGCTCTGGAAGTAACAGGAGACACCTGGAGAGGAAATCAGAAGGGCCTGAAAAGCTTCATCTCTGCTTCAGTTGCTGACAAGGGGCCACATAGAGTTTTGTTCCAAGAACTCCACTCACACTGGCAAAGCAGGCTTTGGTCGGGACTGGAGAAAGCTAATGCCTACAGGCAGGGGAAGAAACCTTTCTCCCAGAATAATTTACATGAAGAATTCACAACCAAATTTCTCCTTCTAAAATATCTGCAGACAGGTTACTTCAGAGCAGTCAGATTCTCCCCAAGAGTCATTTGCTTCAAAGCTGCATATCTAGAAGTTTCCAGTGGCAGTTTCTTCAAAAAGAAAAGCCCTTCATTTCCATCCCCGTCTAAAGGGGCAAGTACTTCCCTGATCTGCTGCCTTAGAAAATGTGGACTAGGATGTCATAAGATCTGATTTTTTAGAGAAGTTGGAAATCCTATTTTAAAAGTGAAACCTATCTTTTTTGTTCTATTGTGGTAAAATGTACATAACAAATTTTGCCATTTAACCATTTTTAAGTGTACATTATTTATTATTATTATTATTTTGAGACAGCGTTTCACTCTTGTTGCCCAGGCTGGAGTGCGGTGGTGCGATCTCCACTCACTACAACCTCCGCCTCCTGGGTTCAAGTAATTCTTGTGCCTCAACCTCCCGAGTAGCTGGGACTACAGGCATGCATCACCACGCCTGCCTAATTATGTATTTTTAGTAGAGATGGGTTTTCACCATGTTGGCCAGACTGGTCTCGAACTCCTGACCACCAGTGATCCACCTGCCTCAGCCTCCCAAAGTGCTGGGATTACAGGTGTGAGCCACCACACCCTGCCTTTTTAAGTGTACATTTATGTAGCATTAAGAATATTCACATGGTTTTGCAACTATCACCACCATCCATCTCCAGAACTTTTTCATCTTCCCAAATTTAAACTGTGTATCCATTAAACACTAATCCCACATACTCTTCCCCAAGTAACTGTTGGCAACTACCATTCTACTTCCTGTCTCTATGAATTTGACTACTCCAGGTACCTCATATAAATAGAATCATAATATTTGTCCTTCCTTGGCTGACATTTCACATAGTATGATGTCTTCAGGATTCCCCATATTGTAACACTGGTCAGAATTTCCTTCCTTTTTGTGCTGAATATTTTCATTGTGTGTATATACCACATTTTGTCTACTCATCCATTCATAGAGACTTGGGTTGCTCTCCCTTCTTGGCCATTGTGAATAATGCTGCTATAAACATGGGTATATAAATATCTGTTCAAAGACCTGCTTTCACTTCTTTGGGGTATATGCCTAGAAGTGGAATTGCTGGATCACATAGTAGTTCTAAGCTCAGTGTTTTGAGGAATGTCCACACCCTTTTCCCCAGCAGCCGCACTATTTTACAGTTCACAGCAATGCACATGGGTTCCAATGTTTCCACAACTTTGCCAATACTTGCTGTTTTCTGGTTTTGTTTTTGTTTTTTTCTTTCTTTTGTGTCTTGGCTCTGTTGCCCAGGTTGGAGTGTAGTGGCATGATCATAGCTCACTGCAGCCTCAAACTCCTGGCTCAAGCAATCTTCCCACTTCAGCCTCCTGAGTAGCTAGGACTACAGGTGCACACCACCATGTCCGACTAATTTTTTTTTTTTGAGACGGAGTCTCGCTTTGTCGCCCAGGCTGGAGTGCAGTGGCGCGATCTTGGCTCACTGCAAGCTCCGCCTCCCGGATCCACACCATTCTCCTGCCTCAGCCTCCCGAGTAGCTGGGACTACAGGCGCCTGCCACCATGCCCGGCTAATTTTTTGTATTTTTAGTAGAGACAGGGTTTCACCGTGTTAGCCAGGATGGTCGTGATCTCCTGACCTTGTGATCCACCCACCTTGGCCTCCCAAAGTGCTGGGATTACAGGCGTGAGCCACTGCGCCCAGCCAGTCCAACTAATTTTTAAATTTTTTTGTAGAGGAAGAAGTCTCACTTTGTTGCCCAGGCTGGTCTTGAACTCTTGGCCTCAAGTGATCCTTTCCCTTAGCCTCCCGAGGTGCTGGGATTACAGGTGTGAGCCACCATGCCTGGTCCTGGGTTTGCTGTTGTTGTTGTTGTTTTAAATAATAGCCATCCTAATGGATATGAAATTACCCATTGTGGTACCATTGTGGTTTTGATTTGCATTTCCCTAATGATAAGTGATACTAAGCGTCTTTTCATGTGCTTATTGGCCATTTGCTTATCTTCTTTGGAAACTGTCTACTCAAGTTCTTTGCCCATTTTTAAAATCAGGCTGTTTGTTTTTTTGTTGTTGTTGAGTTACAGAGGTTCCATCCCTCTGTGGTCCTGAGCACTCACCTCCAGCCACAAGCCAGTGCACTCAGTCAGCAGAGACCTGCATTGGAGTGTCTCCAGGTATGGACCGTGACCCTCTGGTGGACTGTGAAATCATTTAGTAGGTCATCACTGAATAAAAAGAAATGAAACCAAATGGAATAAAAAATCCAGAATTCATTACAGGTGATAAGGTTAAGTATTGTTATATCAAACCTTTTGTTATATGTATAGATATATGTGCACACACACACAAACAATTATGTATGTGAATGTATTCCAGTTCACAATGAAAAATGTATTTGTTACTGCAATTTGCAGGACAAGATTTTTGAGAAACACTGCACTACAAGTTAAATAAATTCACCCTTCTTAGAAAGCAGTGAAGCAACCATCTGTTGTTACTTAAGACGATCTTGGAGGGTCTCATGTACCCACTCAATCCACTTGTCAAAGTATTCACCCCCCGAAATAGCCCTCTTTGAAGGTGGGAACGGGGTGGTGGCAGTGATCTGAGAGTCTGGCTGCATGGCATATAAGCAGTCTATATGGCTAATAGTGGGCATGCCCCATGTGCTGTGTAGACACGGGGCATCACAGGATGGTGACTCCTCCGGGGCAGGACTCCCTTCTCCCACTTCATGAGGGTGGAAACCAGGCTGACCCTGGAACAGGAGGTCTCCCTCTGCCTTGGAGGCTCCATGGGCAGCATCTTGGTGTCACAAGATGCATCCGGGACTGGGCATCAGAGGCTCAGACCCCAGTCCTGATGCCACTCACAGGCTGGGCAATCTGGATAAAGGCTGACAATCTGCTTGAATTCACCTAGAGACACAAAACTACTTCTGTAAAACCAGGATGTTGATGAGGAGTCCTGTTTCCCTCACGGTGGAGCTGAGAAGGCCAAATAGTGGAAGAAGCAAATAAACTTTGTAAAGTGAGGGAGAAATATCAGATGCTGTCATTTACAAATCACCACTTCCCTGCCCATGGGCTCCCAGAGCTCCTCATTCTGCCCTTCCTTGAACCATACTCCTAGAGCTGCCTATGGAGAAGTTGACCCAGGCTGGAGGTCAGAGCCCCAGGAAGCCTCCAGAGGGGCTGAGGCTAGGTATGAAGTCAGCAAGGAACCCTGGGAAATAGCCCTTCAAAGGCAGCTGGCTGCCCAGGCCTCTAACCTGGAAGTCGTGGGTAGGGATAGCCCCAAGAGGGAGGGCAGGAACACCAGAAGCAGTTTCTACTAGTCCTCAGCCTCGAGTTACACATTCAGATGCCCAACACTGCTTTGATACTGACTTGATTCTCACCATGACAAGTCCTGGCTAGCCTCATGTTTGCTGTTAGACACAGCTCAACCTAATGCAGGGAAGGTACTGGTTTGCAAGGAAGAGACTGTACCCATTCAATGCTGTCCCTCACCACGCCTGGGGGCTTCCTCGGTGATCTTCTTGGGAAGAGGACTATTTCTGACCCACTCTGCACTCATCTCAACACTGCCCACAGAGTCTAGTACATAGCAGTAGCTTAATAATAATGATTTGACTGGGTGTGGTGGCTCATGCCTGTAATCCCAGTGCTTTGGAAGGCCAAGGCAGGAGGATTGCTTGAGGCCAGGAGTTTGAGACCAGCCTGGGAAATGTAGTAAGACCCCATCTCTACAAAAAATTTTTAAAATGAGCTAGGCATGGTGGTGTGCACCTATGGTCTCAGCTACTCAGGAGGCTGAGGCAGGAGGATCACTAGAGCCCAGGCGTTTGAGGCTGCAGTGAGCCGTGATTGTGCCACTGCACTCCAGCCTGGGCAACAGAGTGACACCTGTCTTTAATAATGATGATGATGATGATAATAATAATAATTTATTGAACCCATGGATGAATGGGTGGGTGGTGAGGAAGTCGTCTCCCCAGTAGACTCTCAACAATCTTAGGAATTTGCAACCTTCTTTGAGTTGAAGGAGAGAGGGGTACAAAGATGATGAACGTGAGGGTGATGCAGTGGCCTGATCAGGGCTTTCAGGGAGCTCAGGGCAGGAAATGTTTTTAAACCAGAAAGAAATTATTTCAGTATATTTATAACCTGTCCTCTTACATTGTTGCAAAGGGGGTTGGAGGATATCCCTGACTGTATGGCATCTGCTGGAAATTCCCACCTTTAATTGAAGGTCTCAGGATCACTCAGTTCAGGCCACAGCTGCACCTCTCCAGAATGCAGCTCGGTCTCCTACCACCTACATACAGAGCCCTCTCCTCTTCCAGCCCCAGGATTCCCTGGTCCCTACAGATCTTATGTGAGAGATCAGGGTGGCTCCAGGAGAGAAGCACTGGGCTGAACAGAAGCCAAGAAGAGGTTCAGGTCTGTGCACAGTAACGGGATGGTGCTGGTGGGTGGGGTGGTCATGCCCCCAATTCTGCCACTATCTCAGGGTAGGTCAGGCAATCCAACTTTCAGGAACCAAGAACCATCACCCTCCTCCCTTCTCTAATACTCATTTCAGAGGTCAAACAGTTTGTCATTTAGGTCTTCAAACACAAAGATTCTCATTATTACCTGCTTTCTCTGGCCACCTGCCCTGCACTCTCCCCAAGTGTTATTATATATGATACAATTATCAGTATGGTTGGATTTAAGTCTTTTATCTTGCTATTTATTTTCCATTTTAACCAGCTATTCTTTCTTCCTTTTTTTCCTCTTTTCCTGATGTATCAGTTTGTTCTCACATTGCTAATAAAGACATACCCAGGACTGGGTAATATATAAAGGAAAGAGATTTAATTGACTCACAGTTCAGCATGCCTGGGGAGGCCTTACAATCATGGCAGAAAGCAAAGGGGAAGCAAGACACGTCTTACATGGCAGCAGGCAAGAGAAAGCTTGTACAGGGAACTCCCCTTTGTAAAACCATCAGATTTCACGAGACTTATTCACTAGCACAAGAACAGCACAGGAAAGACCCGAGCCCATGTTTCAATTACTTCCTACCGGGCCCCTCCCATGGCACATGGGAACTATGGGAGCTACAATTCAAGATGAGATTTGGGTGAGGACACAGCCAAACCATATTACCTGACTTTTTTTTCTCTTGGTTGGTGGATACATTTTTTGAAATTGAGGTGAATTTAAAGTGAATATTTCAGTGGCATTTATTACATTCACAAAGTTGTGCAACTATTGCCTCTATCTAGTTTCAAAACACTTTTATCGAGGCGGAGCAAGATGGCCAAATAGGAACAGCTCCAGTCTCCAGCTCCCAGCGCAAGCGACACAGAAGACAGGTGATTTCTGCATTTTAAACTGAGGTACTGGGTTCATCTCACTAGGGAGTGCTGGACAATCAGTGCTGGTCAGCTGCTGCAGCCTGACCAGCGAGAGCTGAAGCAGGGCCAGGCATCGCCTCACCTGGGAAGCGCAAGGGGGAAGGGAATCCCTTTTTCTAGCCAGGGGAACTAAGACACACAACACCTGGAAAATAGGGTAACTCCCACCCCAATACTGCATTCTACCAAGGGTCTTAGCAAACGGGCACACCAGGAGATTATATCCCACACCTGGCCGGGAGGGTCCCACGCCCGCCCACGAAGCCTCCCTCATTGCTAGCACAGCAGTCTGCGATCTAACTGCAAGGCCACAGCAAGGCTGGGGGAGGGGCACCCGCCATTGCTGAGGCTTAAGTAGGTAAACAAAGCCGCTGGGAAGCTCGAACTGGGTGGAGCTCACAGCAGCTCAAGGAGCCCTGCCTGTCTCTGTAGACTTCACCTCTGGTGACAGGACACAGCTAATCAACAACAACAACAACAACAAAGCAGCAGAAACCTCTGCAGATGCAAACGACTCTGTCTGACAGCTTTGAAGAGAGCAGTGGATCTCCCAACACGGAGGTTGAGATCTGAGAACGGACAGACTGCCTGCTCAAGTGGGTCCCTGACCCCTGAGTAGCCTAACTGGGAGACATCCCCCACTAGGGGCAAACCAACACCCCACACCTCACACGGTGGAGTACAGCCCTGAGAGGAAGTTTCCAAAGCAAGAATCAGACAGGTACACTCACTGTTCAGCAATATTCAATCTTCTGCAGCCTCTGCTGCTGATACCCAGGCAAACAGGGTCTGGAGTGGACCTCAAGCAATCTCCAACAGACCTACAGCTGAGGGTCCTGACTGGTAGAAGGAAAACTAACAAACAGAAGGACACCCACACCAAAACCCCATCAGTACGTCACCATCATCAAAGACCAGAGGCAGATAAAACCACAAAGATGGGGAAAAAGCAGGGCAGAAAAGCTGGAAATTCAAAAAATAAGAGCACATCTCCTCCTGCAAAGGAATGCAGCTCATCACCAGCAACAGATCAAAGCTGGACGGAGAATGACTTTAAGGAGATGAGAGAAGAAGGCTTCAGTCCATCAAACTTCTCAGAGCTAAAGGAGGAATTACGTACCCAGCGCAAAGAAACTAAAAATCTTGAAAAAAGAGTGGAAGAATTGATAACTAGAATAATTAATGCAGAGAAAGCCATAAACGAACTGACAGAGATGAAAACCATGACACGAGAAATACGTGACAAATGCACAAGCTTCAGTACCCGACTCGATCAACTGGAAGAAAGAGTATCAGCGATTGAGGATCAAATGAATGAAATGAAGCGAGAAGAGAAATCTAAAGAAAAAAGAAGAAAAAGAAATGAACAAAGCCTGCAAGAAGTATGGGATTATGTAAAAAGACCAAATCTATGTCTGATTGGGGTGCCTGAAAGTGAGGGGGAAAATGGAACCAAGTTGGAAAACACTCTTCAGGATATCATCCAGGAGAACTTCCCCAACCTAGCAGGGCAGGCCAACATTCAAATTCAGGAAATACAGAGAACGTCACAGAGATACTCCTAGAGAAGAGCAACTCCAAGACACATAATTGCCAGATTCACCAAAGTTGAAATGAAGGAAAAAATCTTAAGGGCAGCCAGAGAGAAAAGTCGGGTTACCCACAAAGGGAAGCCCATCAGACTAACAGCAGATCTCTTGGCAGAAACTCTACAAGCCAGAAGAGAGTGGGGGCCAATATTCAACATTCTTAAAGAAAAGAATTTTAAACCCAGAATTTCATATCCAGCCAAATTAAGTTTCATAACTGAAGGAGAAATAAAATCCTTTACAGATCAGCAAATACTTAGAGATTTTGTCACCACCAGGCCTGCCCTACAAGAGATCCTGAAGGAAACACTAGACATGGAAAGGAACAACCGGTACCAGCCATTGCAAAAACATGCCAAAATGTAAAGACCATTGAGGCTAGGAAGAAACTGCATCAACTAACGAGCAAAATAACCAGTTAATATCATAATGGCAGGATCAAGTTCACACATAACAATATTAACCTTAAATGTAAATGGACCAAATGGTCCAATTAAAAGACACAGACTGGCAAACTGGATAAACAGTCAGGACCCATCAGTTTGCTGTATTCAGGAGACCCATCTCACATGCAGAGACATACATAGGCTCAAAATAAAGGGATGGAGGAAGATCTACCAAGCAAATGGAGAACCAAAAAAAGCAGGGGTTGCAATCCTAGTCTCTGATAAAAAAGACTTTAAACCATCAAAGATCAAAAGAGACAAAGAAGGCCATTACATAATGGTAAAGGAATCAATTCAACAGGAAGAGCTAACTGTCCTAAATATATATGCACCCAATACAGGAGCACCCAGATTCATAAAGCAAGTCCTTAGAGACTTACAAAGAGACTTAGACTCCCATACAATAATAATGGGAGACTTCAACACCCCACTGTCAACATTAGACAGATCGACGAGACAGAAAGTTAACAAGGATATCCAGGAATTGAACTCATCTCTGCACCAAGCAGACCTAATAGACATCTACAGAACTCTCCACCCCAAATCAACAGAATATACATTCTTCTCAGCACCACATCACACTTATTCCAAAATTGATCACATAATTGGAAGTAAAGCACTCCTCAGCAAATGTACAAGAACAGAAATTATAACAAACTGTCTCTCAGACCACAGTGCAATCAAAGTAGAACTCAGGACTAAGAAACTCAATCAAAACCACTCAACTACATGGAAACTCAATAACCTGCTCCTGAATGACTACTGGGTACATAATGAAATGAAGGCAGAAATAAAGATGTTCTTTGAAACCAATGAGAACAAAGATACAACATACCAGAATCTCTGGGACACATTTAAAGCAGTGTGTAGAGGGAAATTTATAGCACTAAATGCCCACAAGAGAAAGCTGGAAAGATCTAAAATTGACACTCTAACATCACAATTAAAAGAACTAGAGAAGCAAGAGCAAAAACATTCAAAAGCTAGCAGAAGGCAAGAAATAACTAAGATCAGAGCAGAACTGAAGGAGATAGAGACACAAAAAACCCTCCAAAAAATCAATGAATCTAGGAGTTGGTTTTTTGAAAAGATCAACAAAATTGATAGACCGCTAGCAAGACTAATAAAGAAGAAAAGAGAGCAGAATCAAATAGATGCAATAAAAAATGATAAAGGGGATATCACCACCGACCCCACAGAAATACAAACTACCATCAGAGAATACTATAAACACCTCTATGCAAATCAACTAGAAAATCTAGAAGAAATGGATAATTTCATGGACACTTACACTCTCCCAAGACTAACCCAGGAAGAAGTTGAATCCCTGAATAGACCAATAGCAGGCTCTGAAATTGAGGCAATAATTAATAGCCTACCAACGAAAAAAAAGTCCAGGACCAGATGGATTCACAGCTGAATTCTACCAGAGGTACAAGGAGGAGCTGGTACCATTCCTTCTGAAACTATTCCAATCAATAGAAAAAGAGGGAATCCTCCCTAACTCATTTTATGAGGCCAACATCATCTTGATACCAAAGCCTGGCAGAGACACAACAAAAAAAGAGAATTTTAAACCAATATCCCTGATGAACATCGATGCAACAATCCTCAACAAAATACTGGCAAATCGGATCCAGCAGCACATCAAAAAGCTTATCCACCATGATCAAGTGGGCTTCATCCCTGGGATGCAAGGCTGGTTCAACATACATAAATCAATAAACGTAATCCAGCATATAAACAGAACCAAAGACAAAAACCACATGATTATCTCAATAGATGCAGAAAAGGCCTTTGACAAAATTCAACAGCCCTTCATGCTAAAAATGCTCAATAAATTCGGTATTGATGGAACATATCTCAATATAGTAATAGCTATTTATGACAAACCCACAGCCAATATCATACTGACTGGGCAAAAACTGGAAAAATTCCCTTTAAAAACTGGCACAAGACAGGGATGCCCTCTCTCACCACTCCTATTCAACATAGTGTTGGAGGTTCTGGCTAGGGCAATCAGGCAAGAGAAAGAAATAAAGGGTATTCAATTAGGAAAAGAAGAAGTCAAATTGTCCCTGTTTGCAGATGACATGATTGTATATTTAGAAAACCCCATCGTCTCAGCCCAAAATCTCCTTAAGCTGATAAGAAACTTCAGCAAAGTCTCAGGATACAAAATTAATGTGCAAAAATCACAAGCATTCTTATACACCAGTAACAGACAAACAGAAAGCCAAATCATGAATGAACTTCCATTCACAATTGCTTCAAAGAGAATAAAATACCTAGGAATCCAACTTACAAGGGATGTCAAGGACCTCTTCAAGGAGAACTACAAACCACTGCTCAGTGAAATAAAAGAGGACACAAACAAATGGAAGAGCATACCATGCTCATGGATAGGAAGAATCAATATCATGAAAATGGCCAGGCCGGGCGCGGTGGCTCAAGCCTGTAATCCCAGCACTTTGGGAGGCCGAGACGGGTGGATCACGAGGTCAGGAGATCGAGACCATCCTGGCTAACACGGTGAAACCCCGTCTCTACTAAAAACACAAAAAAACTAGCCGGGCGAGGTGGCGGGCGCCTGTAGTCCCAGCTACTCGGGAGGCTGAGGCAGGAGAATGGCGTAAACCCAGGAGGCGGAGCTTGCAGTGAGCTGAGATCCGGCCACTGCACTCCAGCTTGGCGACAGAGCGAGACTCCGCCTCAAAAAAAAAAAAAAAAAAAAAAAAAAAAAAAAAAAAAAAAAAAAAAAGAAAATGGCCATACTGCCCAAGGTAATTTATAGATTCAATGCCATCCCCATCAAGCTACCAATGACTTTCTTCACAGAATTGGAAAAAACGGCTTTAAAGTTCATATGGAACCAAAAAAGAGCCCGCATTGCCAAGTCAATCCTAAGTCAAAAGAACAAAGCTGGAGGCATCACGCTACCTGACTTCAAACTATACTACAAGGCTACAGTAACCAAAACAGCATGGTACTGGTACCAAAACAGAGATATAGACCAATGGAATAGAACAGAGTCCTCAGAAATAATACCACACATCTACAGCCATCTGATCTTTGACAAACCTGAGAGAAACAAGAAATGGGGAAAGGATTCCCTATTTAATAAATGGTGCTGGGAAAATTGGCTAGCCATAAGTAGAAAGCTGAAACTGGATCCTTTCCTTACTCCTATACGAAGATTAATTCAAGATGGATTAGAGACTTAAATGTTAGACCTAATACCATAAAAACCCTAGAAGAAAACCTAGGTAACACCATTCAGGACACAGGCATGGGTAAGGACCTCATGTCTAAAACATTAAAAGCAACGGCAACAAAAGCCAAAATTGACAAATGGGATCTAATTAAACTAAAGAGCTTCTACACAGCAAAAGAAACTAGCATCAGAGTGAACAGGCAACCTACAGAATGGGAGAAAATTTTTGCAATCTATTCATCTGACAAAGGGCTAATATCCAGAACCTACAAAGAACTCAAACAAATTACAAGAAAAAAACAAACAACCCCATCAAAAAGTGGGCAAAGGATATGAACAGACATTTCTCAAAAGAAGACATTCATACAGCCAACAGATACATGAAAAAATGCTCATCATCACTCGCCATCAGAGAAATGCAAATCAAAACCACAATGAG
Source organism: Trachypithecus francoisi (assembly GCF_009764315.1). Lineage (NCBI taxonomy): Eukaryota > Metazoa > Chordata > Mammalia > Primates > Cercopithecidae > Trachypithecus > Trachypithecus francoisi. The sequence continues at coordinate 61,193,692 of NW_022681462.1, read as the reverse complement.
ATACCATCTCACACCAGTTAGAATGGCAATCATTAAAAAGTCAGGAAATAACAGGTGCTGGAGAGGATGTGGAGAAATAGGGACACTTTTACACTGTTGGTGGGATTGTAAACTAGTTCAACCATTATGGAAAAGAGTATGGCGATTCCTCAAGGATCTAGAACTAGAAGTACCATATGACCCAGCCATCCCATTACTGGGTATATACCCAAAGGATTATAAATCATGCTGCTATAAAGACACATGCACACATATGTTTACTGAGGCACTATTCACAATAGCAAAGACTTGGAATCAACCCAAATGTCCATCAGTGACAGACTGGATTAAGAAAATGTGGCACATATACACCATGGAATACTATGCAGCCATAAAAAAAGATGAGTTTGTGTCCTTTGTAGGGACATTGATGCAGCTGGAAACCATCATACTCAGCAAACTATCACAAGAACAGAAAACCAAACACCGCATGTTCTCACTCATAGGTGGGAATTGAACAATGAGATCACTTGGACTCGGGAAGGGGAACATCACACACGGGGGCCTATCACGGGGAGGGGGGAGGAGGGAGGGATTGCATTGGGAGTTATACCTGATGTAAATGACGAGTTGATGGGTGCTGACGAGTTGATGGGTGCAGCACACCAACATGGCACAAGTATACATATGTAACAAACCTGCACGTTATGCACATGTACCCTAGAACTTAAAGTATAATAATAATAAAAACAAACAAAAAAACACTTTTACCACTCCAGAAAGAAACCTCATATACATTAAGCAGTTGCTCCTCATTTTCCCTTCAAACCCTACCATCCCCAGCCCATAGCAACCACCAACCTACATTCTGTCTATGAATTTACCTGTTCTGGATATTTCATGTAAATGGAAACATACAACATATAGCGTTTTGTGTCTGGCTACTTTCACTTAGCATAACGTTTTTGAGGTTCATCCATATTGTAGCAAGTATCAGCACTTCATTACTTTTTACGGCTTAATAATATTCCACTGTATCAATATACCACAATTTATCCATTCACCAATTGATAAACATTTGAGCTGTCTTCACCTTTTGGCTACTGGGAATAGTGCCATGTGAACATGGTATGCACATGTATTTATTTGAGGACCTGTTTTCAATTCTTTTGGATATATACCTAGCTCTAGAATTGCTGGGTCTTATTGTAATTCTATAATTAACTTTTTCAAGAACCTTCTAACTGTTTTCCAGAGGTTGAACCATTTTACATTCCCACTAGCAATGAACAGGGTTCCAATTTCTTCACATCTTCACCAACACTTATTTCCCTTCCCCTACCCCTAATTATAGCCATCCTAGTGGGTGTAAAGGGGTACCTCATTGAGGTTTTTATTTACACTTACCTAATGACTAACTACTAATGATGTCGCATACCTTTTCATGTGCTTGTTGGTGATTTATATCTTGTTTGGAGAAATGTCTGTTCAAGTCTTTTGCCCCTTTAAAAAATAAATTATTTGTCATTTTATTGTTGAATGATAAGATAACTTTATACATTCTGGATGCTAGAGTCTTATGAGCTATTTGATTTTTAAGTATTTTCTCTCATTACGTATGTTGCCTTTTCACTTTCTTGATAATGTCCTTTGATGCAGAAAAGTTTTGTTAATTTTTATGAAGTCCAGTTTTCGTTTTGCTTTTGTTGTTATGCTTTTGACATCATATATAAGAAACTGTTGATCTATCCCCAGGTTTTCTCCTAAAAGTTTATGGTCTTAGCTCATATCTTTTGCTTGTCAATTCATTTTGAGTAGATGTTTGTATATGTTGAGAGGGAAGGATCCGGATTCATTCTTTTGCATGTGGATATCTAGTTTGTCTAATCACCATTTTTTGAAGAGACTACTCTTTTCCTAAGACCACTGAATGATCGTGGCATCCTCCTGACTTTCTTTTTAATTTTTTTTTTTGGGGGGTATTCCACTTTGTCTTTACTGTTGGCTTATTAGAAATACCTCTTTGCTTGCTTTATTTATTTATTTATTTATTTATAGTGATTGCTCTAGGTTTTACAACATGCATCTTTAATTTTTCTTAGTCTACCTTTGTTAGAGTTTGAATGTATGTATCCTTCCAAAATGTATGTTGGAACTTAAACCCCAAGGTGATGGTATTAAAAGGTGGAAACTTTGGGAGGTAATTTGGAAGTGGAGAGCCCTCATGGATGGGATTAGTGCCCTTATAAAAGGGCTTAAGAGAGTTTTTTGTTGTTTGTTTTAACCCCCTTTTCCCTTCTACCACATGAGGTCATAGTGTTTGTTCCTTTCCCTCTGGAGCATGCAGCAACAAAATGCCATCTTGGAAGCAGAGAGTGAGCCCTCACCAGATGCCAAATCTGCTGATTCCTTGATCTTAGGCTTCCCAGCCTCTAGAAGTATGAGAAATGAATTTTTATTATTTATGAATGACCCAGCCTATGGTAGATTGCTATGACAGCAGGAAGAGACTAAGACAACCTGCAGATGATACTCTACCACTTAATGTGCAATGTAAGGATTTTATAAGAATATAGTTCTATTTCTGTTTTTCTATCCCTTTTGTTATTATTTTTATAGGTTTTATTTCTACATGTTATAAACCATGTAATATACTGCTATTAGTTTTGCTTTAGATGGTCAATTGTGGTTTTTATTTTTAATTATATATATCTAATGTTATATATCTAACATTATATTATAGATCTAATATCATATTATATATCTCACATATTATATATCTAACATTATATATAATGTTATATCATATATATAGTATGTGTGTATATATATGCATATATATATATATATATAAAAATAGTTTGGGTTTTGTTTTATTTTTTTGAGACATGGTCTGGCTCTATCGCCCCGACTGGAGTGCAGTGGCATCATCTCAGCTCATGCAGCCTTGACCTCCTGGGCTCAAGTGATCATTCCACCTCAGCCACCTGAGTAGCTGGGACAACAGGAGTGTGCCACCGCACCCAGCTATATTTTTGTATTTTTTGTAGAGATAGGGTTTTGCCATGTTGCCTAGGCTGGTCTTAAACTCTCGGGCTCAAGCAATATACCTGCCTCAGCCTCCAGAAGTGCTGGGATTACAGGTGTGAGCCATCATACCCGGCCAAGATCAATTATGTTTTAAAGGAATTTTTTAACAGAGAAAGGAATGTCTCATATTTACCCATATATTTACCATTTCTTGTGCTCTTCATTTCTTTGTGTAGGCCAGTGGTTTCATCTGGTACCATGTTCTTTCTGCCTCAGAAACTTTATTTCATATTTCTTGTATTGAAGATCTTCTGGTTTAAAAAAAAAACTTTAAGCCTTTTGTTGTCTGACAAACATTTATTTTACCTTCAATTTTAAAGAATATTTCTGGTGGATATAGAATTCTAGATTGACAGTGCTTTCTTTTCCTTTTATCACTTTAAAGACACGATTTCATTAAGTTCTAGTTTGCATTATTTCTGAAGAGAAGTCTGCAATTATATCTGTCTTTGTTCCCTGTATAAAATGTGTCTTTTTTTCTCTCTGCTGTTAATTTTCTCCTACTTATTACCGGTCTTCAGTGATTTAATTACGAAGTGCCTCGCTTGATATGGTTTGCTTTGTTCTTATCCTACTTCGGATTTGTTGAGCTTCTTGGATCTATATGTTTATAGTTTTCATTGAATTTGGGACTTTTTGGCCTTATGTCTTCAAATCACCACCCTTAATCCCTTTCGAGGACTCTAGTTATGCGTGTACACTAAATCATTTAATATCATCTTAAGGTGATTGAGGCTCTGTGTTTCCATGTTTCTTTTGTTTCCTTTCTCTCTGCTTTAGTTTGGATAGCTTCTACTGTTATGTCTTCAGTGTCACAGATACTTCATTCCACAATGTCTAATCTACTGTTAAGCTCAGCCACTGAATTATTCATTACAGGTGTTGTATTTTTTAGCTCCACAAGTTCCATTTGGTTATTTTCTATGTCTTCCAGGTTTTTCTTCACTATGTTCATGTTTTCCTTTAAATCGTTGTGTTTATTTTAATTTTTTAAGTCCTTGTCTGCTATCATTATTATCTCTGTCATTTTGGGGTTTGTTTCTATTACATGATTTATCTCCTGATTTTGGGTTCTATTTCCCTACATATTTGCATATCTAGTATTTTTAACATTCTGAATTTAATGTTGTTAAATATCTGTATTTTGTTGTGGCTTTAAAAATGGTAAAATTTGTTTTGGCTGGCAGTTATGGTAGTAGTGGATGAACTTCCTCTTTTTGAGGCTGCTTTCTAAACCTTATTGGAGGAAGTCTAGAGTTACCTCTACTTTTCGGCTGAGTTAGCCCTTCTACTAATGCCTTACCCTTTGGGATTTCTGTTGAATTCCCTGGACAGTCAGCAAGGTTTCTTCACATCGGCGAGTTGAAACTCAAACACTGCCCAGTGAGCCCTAGGAACCAATCAGCTCACAGCTCCATGGTAGTTCTTTGGCTAGCACTGTGAAGTTTCACCATATGCATGTGCAGCTTAGTATTCAGCAACGGATTCAAAGGGATCCCAGGAGACTTTTTTGCTGTTATATTCTGTCCTCTCTGATACTCTGCCTTGAAAAGTCTGCTCAAGTATCTCCTCAACTCGGCAAGACCACTATGCTCTGCTTGGGTTCCCCCTCATTGTGCTACAATCTAGAGAGCATTTTCAGCAGAAAGTTAGAGTAATAGTAGGGTTTGCCCCATTTGTTCCCTGCTTTCAGGAATCACAGTCCTGTGCTACATGCTGTTCAATGTTTGAAAAGAGAGGTTTCATATATTCTGTTCAATTTTAAAGTTGCTCACATTAGAAAGGTATGTCTAGTACCAGCTATTTGGGTATAGTGGAGGTGGAAATCTCTACTCTCTCTACCTGAAGCACATCAATAAAGTGATCTGCTTCTCCAGTCCCTTCTCAGGAGCCTGGGTTGCAAGCAACAGAAGCTGTTTGTGGCCGATTAAACAGAAAAGAAATCTTAAAAGGATCACAGGCAGGTCACAGGATTGTAGAAAGGCTAGAGAAGCTGCTCAAGATAGAAACAGTGTCCAACACATGACTCAGGAACTAATTTGATGAGAAAACCACTTTCAACACCATTGCTTTCACCAAACCCTAGACATCCCATGTGTACGGTTGTCACTTCTGAACCAGGAACTCAATTATACCACAACCAACATCACCGCCTGCCCTAACGTGCCACTTCCTGGGTCAGGAACTGAATTGTGTACCCACCACTAAAGCTGCAGTCTCCAGAGACAATGTGCCCTGTATTTAACTCTAGCTACACTAGCTTTTAAGTCTGACAAGGAAAGCAAGAGTCTGTAATTTCAGCTTCTATAAGGAAGGGATATTCTTTTCTTCCCACCAAGGCTCACCATGTAGAAGATTCTTCAAACTCAAAATGTGGTTCTGATGTCCAGTGGCCAAAACATCCACTATGAGGAACAACCCTATGTGAGTCTTGGGATGGTTTTCTGGCACTCTTGGTACTGAAACACAAAATAAAATCACTAATTTCATTTTTGGAGGAGGGATCTGTGATCTAGCCTCCTTTGGAGCCTATGAGAGGAGACCACTCCTGAATCATATGATTATTCCATACCAGCAACCTGTAAGGAAATGTCCTTTGCTATAGTTCAGCAATGGGTGGTGATGCCATCAGTAATAATGAGTAGTCTCTTGAACTTAGGTTTTGGCAGAAAACAGTTAGAAATGAAAATGGCAAAACATTAATAGTGCTTGAGCCGAAGTTCTCAGAGGCTGGGCCATATTTCTGAGTTTCTGGTATGTGATGAACTAGAAAAAGAGATCTATGTACATTCTAACTGGGAATGAAAACCAGGCAAACCAATCCTACTGGGTTTATTTATCAGCCTGATCATTAGGAACCAGTGACCTTTAAAAAATTGCTGTGGTGTTTAAGTCATTAATACCTTAGCTCAGAATATTGTGCAGTATACATACACTGGAGCGCTAAGAGAAGAGGGTGCCAATGGAAGGTTTTAGTGGTAGGGAGAAAAATAGGGATAGGGATAGGTAGAGCATGTGGCAGGATGCTGTAGGGAAGGCCAATAGGCACCCTGGGGAGTGAAGAGGCTGCATTGTGAGGATTCTGGGCATTGTGGTGGGAAGAAGTGTTAAAGAATGACCATCATTTTATCTCCTTACCAGTGACTTCTGAAAAGATGGTTCAGAGAGGAAGAAGAATACAGGCCAAAATTAGGGATTCAGAGTCAGTATGGACTCCTGTATTGACAATCCACCTGAAATTTGGAACAAATCACAGATTTGATTTGGAGTCTTCTCACCTTCCTCTCCTCTTAACATTTGCCTCTCTCCTAAACTTCTTTTTTATTTTTTTTGAGACAGAGTCTTGCTCTGGCTCCCAGGCTAGCGTGCAGTGGCACCATCTCAGCCCATTGCAACCTCTGTTTCCTATTTCAAGCCTCCTGAGTAGCTGGGATTACAGGCGCCCGCCACCACACCTGGCTAATGTTTCTATTTTTAGTGGAGACGGAGTTTCACCATGTTGGCCAGACTGGTCTTGAACTCCTGACCTCAACTGATCCTCCCACCTCGGCCTCCCAAAGTGCTGGGATTACAGGTATAAGCCACCGTGCCTGGCCTCTCCTAAAATTCTTTTTTTCCAGTGTAGCCAGGGGAAGTCCTAGGAACTTTGACCCTTAAGCAACAATGTAGATGTATATTGCTGGTTGCCTTCTTAGCATGCATTCCCCCAAACTTGTCACCCACTGTACAGAAACCATAGAACCTGGGTAGGTGTGAAACCCCAGCCCCTGTGGGGGCAGGGCTGATAGGCCCAATTAGGATAGTCCCAACTCCTTGCTGCAGTGATGGTTTTAGGGATGGACAGTAGCCCAGGCCTAAGGCAACAGTCACCTGACAGTTTACTACTCACCATGATTGGTTCAGGGATGAACTAAGTTGAGCTAATCAGAAGAAGTCCAAGACTTTGTTTAATGAGTGGGTCAAGAGAAGCTCTCTTTCATTCTGGGAAACATGGTATATGGATGGTGATGCCTGGACTTGGTGCAACCATTTTGCTTCCAGGAAAGAAGGTATGCTAAGTAGAAAGTTGACCCATAGAGAAGAAGAAAAACTGAGAGATGTGCAGAAAAAAAAAGAGAGAGAGTTCTGATCAATTCATTCCTGAAGCTTGGACTACTTATGGATTTTTCCATAACAGAAGTCCATATACTTCCCTCATTGCTGAAGCTGGTTCGAGTTGAATTTTCTATGACTTGCAACCTAAAGCATCCTAGCCACAACACCAAATGATCCCTTGGAGTCCATTTTTCCATTTCCTAAGCAGACATGAGGGAACACACAAAATGATGCAAATGAATGTGTTTTAGAACATACTGTCCTCTAGAGTTCTAATCTCAGCTTGATTTAGACAGTCAGTTGCGTGGTTAGGAAACAATTGGAGATGGAAAGGCTTAAAAAACGAGGAAGAAGTCCAAAGAAGAAGTGGGAAGATAACAACAGAGGACATTAAAAAGAAAAAAAAAAAAGAAAGAAAGTAGATGAAATCATAATGTGGATGCCTCAAAGGTATTGTAAAAACCTTGTTCTCTCTCGCCTCCTCTGTCATCCCCACACTGCTAACAAGCCCTGTGATTCCATCATCCGAATCTCCCTGAAACCCACTGCCTCCTCTTCATGTTTACTCCCATGCTTGGGTCAGGCTGTTGTGATCTGTCTCCTCCTAGCTCTTTCTACCTTCACCCTTATCCTTTCCAAATCCATTTTCTATGAGTCCCAGAATGACCTTCTCAAATGACAGGTCTAAGCTTGTCATATTTTTACTCAAAAATGTTTGATACCTTGTCAATATGAAATATGGCAAATGCATGAGCTCTGAAGACAGATGATTTTGAAACCTAGCTCTGCCACTTACCAGCTGTGTGATTTGGGGCAAGCTTCTTTATCTCATCATCTATCTGAACTATAGTTATAATATTGTAATAGGATTCCTTTGGTTACTAGTTACAGAAAACTAAGCCCTACTCACTGGGTAAAAAAAGGGGAAGATTTATTAACTCAACTGACCAACTGGAGAACAGTTGTGCAACAGGATCTCGGGGATAATGTAAATCAGTCACTCACAGATGGCCTGTTTCCTCTCTGCCCTTTTTGATGGGGGAGTAGGGGTGGTGGTGGTGGTAGTGGTGGTGGTGTTCTCTCTCTATCTTTGCTTCTCTCTGCACTTTAGCTACATTTCCTTGTATTGGCTACTTTGTGAATGGCTGAAACATGAACGGCCTACAGCTTCCAGCCTCACATTGCCCAGTTCAGTTAGCAAAAGAGGAGAAACTCCTGCTGTGAATCCCAAATTCAAAATTCTCAGGCAAGGCTTGGTGGCTCATGCCTATAATCCCAGCTTCTTGGGAGGCTGAGGTGAGAGGACTGCTTGAACCTGGAAGGTTGATGCTACAGTGAGCCAAGACTGCATCGCTGCATTCCAGCCTGGGAGACAGAGTGAGACTCTGTCTCAAAATTCAGGAAACAGTTCTAATTTCTAATTGTCCCATCTTGAATCAGGTGTCCACCTAGGGCTCAACAGGTACCAGGGTCAGGATGTATAAGAAGATGGCAGCTTCCATTTAAACCACATGATTACAGAGATTACATTATAAAAACATTTAGCAGAAGCAAATGGTGCTGTTCTGGATAGACAAACCAATAGATGCTCTCTACAAAGTTTACAAGGTGGTTTGGGAGATGAAATAAGATGTCCTATATGAATAAGCACCAAATACCCGGGACCATAAGTGGATAAGGTATACAGCAGATGCTCTAGAAATTTGTGTTTATTCCCTTCATTACATTCTTGCTCCCAGAACCACTGCTTGCCTAGACAGTGCCTTCATCTTTTGCTACATAGTCCAAGGTTCCCCTCTGAGTGGATACACCCCTATGGGCACAGGGTTTGACAAACAGAAGTCATATCTGTGACAAGAAAAAAGTGCCCTTCTTGCAATGAACACAGCTTTGAGCTGGGGCCATGCCTTTGTAGTAAGCGTGTGGACCATATTTCTTCCTCAGTGGCCCTGTTGGTCCTGGCCTTTGGCCTTTGGACAGTGGAGACTGCCCAACCCATGCCAGACCCTGCATTCTTCTCTGTCTTTCAGAAGCTCATGGACTGCCTGCATTATATGGTTCCCAATTAAATACAAACTAGTTCCCCAGCACCACTAATCATACACTCTGTCCACCTTACACGCCTCACCATTCCCAGAAAGTTGTGTACTGTTCCTTCTTGCTTTGATGCAGGGCTCTTGGCCTTTCCCAGGCATTCTTACCTCACTCCCATTAGACTCTTAAGCCCCAGGTTAATTACATCACTTCTGCAAATCCTTGCTCAGCACACCCGGAGCTATGTACTAACTGCCTCCTCTGCACCTCCAGAAGCCTATTCTCTATTCTCTAGCACAGCATTGCTCACACTATATAGAGTGCTTGCCTGTTTGCTAATAAGTTCCTTGAATGCTTTAGCTAGAAGTGACTGTGGCTTTCCAGCTCTTTGTCCCCTGCCCAGGAATAAAATCTGGCATCTAACAGACCTCAATAAATGCTTGTTAATTGAAATATGGAATGAATTAAGTAGGGGAGGAAGGAGGGAGTAGAGGAAAAAGAGTAAGAGAAGGCTAATTAGGAATTTCACTGTTCTCAGCCAGGTGCAGTGACCTGTAAGCCCAGAACTTTGGGAGGCCAAGGCAGGCAGATCACCTTGAGCTCAGGAGTTCGAGACTAGCCTGGGCAACATGGCGAAACCCCACTCTACAAAAAAATACAAAAATTAGCCGAGCATGGTGGCACATGCCTGTAATCCCAGTTACTTGGAGGCTGAGGCTGGAAAATCACTTGAACCAGGGAGGCAGAGGTTGCAGTGAGCCAAGATCAAGCCTTTGCACTCCAGCTTGAGCGACAGAATGAGACCCTGTCTCAAAAAAAAAAAAAAAGAAAAAAAGAAATTTCGCTGTTCTCACACAGACCTGTGTCTGTTTCAACATTTGCACAAATAAAAGGAGAGAAGCAAGCAGACAGCCTATGGGACATTAAGAAACAAAGTCCTTTCTGTCTCCAATCCCTGAAATTTGAGAGCTTTTTCTTTAACCTTTCTTTTTTTTTTTTTTTTTAACCACTTGGACATTATCTTCTTTGCTCATGGGAAAATGAGGTTTCTGTTGAGGTCTGATTGGTGCTTCCAGCTAAGGCATTCATGGGCTGACGGGGGCATTCTGGATAGCCCCCCTCCCCATCCCACATACACACCAAGTGGGATCAGCCCCAGAGCTCTAAGGATTCCTGGCAGTCAGTTTAGGCATCTCTGTGGGCCAAAAGAATGAGGTCACTGTCACCAATGAAGTCACCACTGCATGATTCATCGGACATCAGTTCCCCACTTGGAGTGCTATGACATTCCCAGAGCTTCTCCTACTCTTAGTTCACATTTATAGATGAGAAAACGGAGGCCCAGAGAAAGGAAGTGACATGCTCAAGGTAACACTGCTAACCAGGGTCAGAGCTGGGACCAAACTCACCTCTCCTGGCTGAGTGCTCTCCTTCTCAATCTCCTGGATAGACCCTCCTTTCGGAATACGAGTCCCTGCAAATGCTGCCTGAACAAATGGTCCTGCAAGCGAAGAACGGGGTAGGCCCTGCTCTCTTTACCGCTAAGAACAAGTGGCAGAGGCCGGTCTTGAACCAGGAACTGACCTGAAGGCACTGTTCTGCCTTCCTCAACCTGTTATTCAGTCCATACAAAATATCTTCCAAGTTCATTGCATCGAAAGCAGCTAGCAATGCGCATTCCTACTCGCAGACACACAGGGCCAAAGGGTGGGGCCTGGGGAGAGGCTCAGTGACAATCTGCAAGGAACTTTCCGTTATTTCCGTAGCCTTCCTGGGAGAGTGGAAATCAGATTCGGAGTTTGAGAGTTCAGGCCTCCTGAAAAGTGAGGAATGGGAATACAACAGTGAGAATCTCCCCAAGTGTGCTCCGAGTCCTTGAGTACTGGGAGCAGCTGGAAGCCTTTGGGACAACCGCTTCACCTTTCTAGGTCTCAGTTTTCTTTCCTGCAACCTAAGGGTGATGGTCCAGTTGACCTCCGCGCTGCCTCTCAACGCTGCATTTTTCTAACGCTGTGAATCGATGAAAGGAAGCGATTATTCCTGGTCAGCAAGTTAAGGGGTGGGGTGCGGTGTCAGCGTGGAGTGCACCCCCGCCCCAGTGCCCCATGTTCATGCTACACTCTTGGCCAGTGAACAGGACCTGGCCAGACGGGTGTGTTCAAGCGTCGCCAGGCAGAGGGGCAGGGGTTGCCGCCTCGAGCACAGGCCAAGTTTCAGAGCACTAGAGTGTATCAGTTATCCGGGATTGCAACGGAATACCTGAGGGACACTGGGGACCGAAAGGGGACCTCGGAGAATGTGGCCTCCAGGGGGAGCCGAGGTACATTTGCCAGGTCCAGAGCCGACGGGGTATCCCTTTTCTTGCTGGTGTGTGTGGGGGGGCGTGCTTCAGTGGTTCAATACGCTGTATCTCCCTTAGTCACCGGTTTCATAGTAAATGATTCAAGCTCGTGCTACGGAAGGCGTGCGGTGGGGGTGGGGGTGGGGGTGGTGGTGGTGGGGGAACCACGCAGTAAGCCAGGGTCTCAGCTTTCCAGCTCAAGGACCCCCACCACCCCACGCGCCTTAAATTTTTTTTTAACCCTTTTGGTCTCTCTTCCTTGATTTCTAGTTTCGTTGTGCACTTAGAGGCCGAGAGGATGGCTCTGGCCTGCCGGGTGGAGGTGAAATATACATGTATAATTTGGCATGACTATTGCGTCATCGTGGAAGTGGTCCTGGTTCCCCGAGAGGCCTCCACATATTCTCCCAGCATTGGGGCCTTTGGACGCTTCCGGGCGCTGCGGGCACTTGCGCGAGGAGCCCTCGGCTTCCCAGCGCGGCTCCCCTACTCTCCTCCTCCCCTCCGCGGTCCACGGCTCCTCCTCCTCCTGCGCGCCCCTCCGCGCGGCCCTCGCGGGGAGTGAGGCTCGGGTGCGCCGGCTGGGCCGCGCGGCGGTGGCGGGCGGGGGCGCGGGGCGAGGGCCACGCTCCGGGAGGCGCCTGGGCCCGCCCTCCTCCGGGGCGCCGCGGGAGGGGCCCGGGCCGGCGCGGGGCGGAGAGAGACTCCTGGCCCCTCCCCTCCGCCACCCTCCCCAAAGTTGCCGTCTCCCCCGGGGCCGGCCGGTCTTATGATCCGGCGGATCCTCCTGGGGAGACCGGGCCGGGGAGAGGGCGCGGGCGCCGAGTGGCGGGGGCAGCAGGCGGGCGCGGCGACAGGGGCCGGGGCGGGGATCCGGGCGGCGACCGCGGCGGCGGCAGCGCCCCGGGCCCGCCGCCCCCTCCCCTCCGGCAAGGGGAGCCGCTGCATGGGGCCGGGGGGGCGGCCCTGCGGCGCGGAGCGGCGGCGACGGCGGCGGACCCCCCAGGCGGGCTGGGGCTGAGCCCGGGGCCGGGGCGGGGGCTCCGGGGGGACCATGCCCGGAGGCCGGCCGGCCGCAGCATGGCTCACGGGCCCGGCGCGCTGATGCTCAAGTGCGTGGTGGTCGGCGACGGGGCGGTGGGCAAGACGTGCCTACTCATGAGCTATGCCAACGACGCCTTCCCGGAGGAGTACGTGCCCACCGTCTTCGACCACTACGCAGGTAAGCCTCGGAACTGCTGACTAAGGGGCCGCTCCCCGGGCCGGGAACTTTGGAGCAACTTTGGCGGAGCCCCCTCGCCGCCTCCCCCGAGCGCGCTCCTCTCCCCTCCCCCGCCGCACCCTCTGCCAGGCGGCCGGCCCCACTCCCGAAGCTTCGCTCCTGGCGACCCCTCGCCCGCTGATCCACCCCCTCTCCCGAACTCGCCCCCCAAGCGGCCCCTGCTCCCCGCACTTCCTGCCCTTCGGCGCCCCGGGCCGTCCTCCTTGACCTTCCCACATCCCCTTTCTTACTGCCCCAAGGCCCCAGGGGAAACATTCGAGGGGACCGGGCGAGACGTGTCTACGGGACTTGGGAGAAGGGGTGGACGGCTGGGGACCACATCACACCCCGGCCCCTTGCCGGTTCACAGTGAGCCGGGCGCACGGAAAAGGGATGACATCTCGCGGGGAGCGCCCCCATGCCTCTAGCTGGGTTGGGAGAGGAGGGTCCGGGTGGGGAGCGAAATTGCCCCAGAGCCCAGGTCATTGTGAGCTTCTCTCCCCACCCCCACTTCTGTCCTTGCAGTCAGCGTCACCGTGGGGGGCAAGCAGTACCTCCTAGGACTCTATGACACGGCCGGACAGGTGAGTGTCTTGGCCTCTGGCCGACGCCCCCATCCTGTTCCCCAGTTCTTTGTGGCTGCGAAGGGCCTTTGGAAACCGAGGTGTCTAGGTGGGAGGGTGTGTCTGCGAGGGGCTCCCCCTGGATTAGGTCTTTATTTCTTGTATCAAGTCAGCAAATTAGGAAAACAAACAAAACAAACAGACCCGGATCAGCCCACCCATGTGAGCCCCTGGGCTGTGAAAGTTTTTGCCTGTGTGGGTCGTTCTGTGTGGCGCCTGGTGTGTGGGTCCCAACTCCTGTTGCAAAGTGGCAGCAGCCAATCATGAAGCGCCCTTATTTTTAGTTGCAGATGACCAGGTCTCCCCCCCACAGCCTCTGTCTGGTCCCTCATTGGTGAGTGGTCTGCCTGCCCAAGGAGCCTGATTGGTGGGAAATGGCATCATCTAATATGATGGGAAGGCATTTGGTCCTGGTTATGTTTATTACAACATCATTGCACTCTGGGACTCCAGTCCCTGAAAACGTAATTTGTGGTGTTACCGAAGGACCACAGGGAAAAAAGAAAAGAAACAACAGCCATCTAGCCACTCCCTGGGGCGGGGACGAAGGCATAGAGTTCGGTGTGAATCTTGGAGGAGGAGAGGTTCCCCCCGGCCCTACTTCAGAAGGACCAGGTGACTTTGTCTGGGTTTTCTTTGGGAGAGATTAATTGTGCAGAAAGAAGATGCACACTTTGCCCTGCAGCCTCTGGCCAGTGTTTGCAAATCAGAGGTGGCCAGGCTGTGCTTCTAAAGGACTAAGGTCTTCTCTCTGTCTCCCTGTCCCAGCTTCAGCCTCTTCTCAAACCCACTTTTGCTCTGGGGCTAAGCTGATTGTGTGTGATGAATTTTGTAGAATCCAGCACTATCATTAGAGTTGAAGACTGGCAGAAGTTTCCACATGTCATACAGACTTACGTCCTTGAGAACATAGGAGCAGCTGAAAGTCTTAGAGAATGTCTTTGGGGGAAGTCCAGTAGTAGAATTTCCTTATCTGCCAAATGGGGTTAAAAAAAATAAGATGATCCCCTTGTGCAGCTATTGTATGGCAAATGTTTAGCATTGAACCTGGCACATACTGTGTGCTCAATAGTGCTGTTCTTTGAAGCTTGTCTAGATTTGGATTTCAGAACTGTGATTAGAGTTTGGGTTAGATTCTGAAACATGCCTTGTTGAGGGGAGTGCCTTGATGTGACCTCTCATTTCTAAACTATTAGAGGAAGGTCTGAAGATAGAGAACTGCTGGCAGTTCAAGGTGCCTGAGGCCACCCCCTTTCACCAAAATGGCCCAGGTCAGTACAGCCAGTTCTCAGCTCTCCCGGGCCCCCTTGGGTTGCCTGCCCTATAGTCGTTATTCCTTCTACCTTCATTGAAGGATGTGGAGGGCAAGGGGCAGAGCTTGCTCAATCAACTAAGACTGACTTTTAAGTCGTGTTATTGATAAATAAGAGGTTGACTTTATTGGTTGAAAAGAGGAAGGTTTTTAAAAAATCGCCTCTAATTTGAACTTCTCACTACCTTCCTTTCTCTTATCTCCTTTACTTGTGACCATGATAATTTTTGACCGCACTCCCTGTTCAACAGGATGTGTATAGTCAGAGCTGTTCTAAGCACTTTTAACCCTACTAGTATTTCCTGGGTTTTTTCCTACATAATGGGCCAGGGGCAGCCACATGCAAATATTACGTTATTTAGTCTATAAAACAACCCCATGAGATAGGTGGTATTCCATTTTTGCGGTGAGGAGACAGGCTCAGAGAAGCTAGGTTGCTTGCCTGAGGTCACACAGCTACTGAGGGGTGTTGCTAGGATTGGGAAGGGGTCTGAATCTGCTCCAATTTGAAGTAGTTATACACACAGGACACCATGGGAATGCTGAGATGCCACAGGGTTGATTGGGTTGTTTGCGCATCCATAGATGTGGTACCTGTAGTCTTCACAGCCATTCTCTGAGTGGGTGATGGATGGCACCTCTACAGAGGAGAAAACTTAGATCCAGAGTCACTTGAAGTTGACCCCACTTACAAAACCAGGGCTTTCCATATATTGCCATAATTACTCTTTCCAGTGGAGGATCATAAGATATAGACCAAACAGGATGAACATATTAGTGAGGCTCAAATACTACTGTTCTCACCCAGTGGTGGGACACCTACTCTGTTGGCCAAGATGTGTGTGAGGCCCCATTGGTGTTTCTCCCAGTGTCTAGACTTTTGTTTTTGCATCAAAGCTAGCAATATTTCATCTCCCAGCATTGGAGGGTTTATTACTAATAAGCAACTTAGCAATGATGAGACCACATGGCAAGTGCCTGCTGTGTACGTGGTACTATGTCCAGGTACTTTTGCACCTGAGGAGTTCAAAGGAATGAATTTAAAATGGGGATCTACCACGGCTGATATCAGCATAGGGAGAAATGTCTGTCTCAGGTCTCTGTTCATGTGTTAGGTAGGAGATTTCTACATTGTACTTGGTCATTAAGACCTCAGGCTTCTAGGAATGTGTATCAGATTCATCTTACAATAATAATAAAAAATAAACATGTAAATAAAAAATAAAAAACATTAAGGATTTGTATATATATGTATCCATATACATATGTATGTATCTATATACATATATACACACACACACACACACACACACACACACAAATCCTTAAGCCTAGTGGGCAGCAGAAAAAGGTCCATGGGCTTTGGAACAAAACAGGCTTGGGCTCAGATCTCCACCTTAGCTAGTCATGTGATTCTAGCTAAATTATTTACCTTTGTGATCTAGTAAAAACGTGGATAATTAGAATCTACATTGCAAGGTTATAGGCTGGCTTTAACTCTTTAACATATTTAAAGAGTTAAATATGTTAACTTTATTAACATATTTAATATGAGGGAAGGAGGGAAGAGGGAAGGACTGAAGCCCAGTTTATACAGGTCCCAGAATATCCACACCCAGGAGGATGTGTGTTGAGGGTGAGTTTGGGATCCCTAGAGTTCCAGATTTAACCACTGTCTCAGTGTGTGGAAGTCCATTTAACATATTTAAAAGCAACTGATACTTTGTGCATAGTGGGTGAGTGACAAATAGTACAGGAAATTATTGTATTCTACTGTGGCAGTTTTGTGGGGTAAATGTTCACAGAGTGGAAGAGAACAGTGTATTGTGCCTGGAGTTGATAGAAATTCCACTAGAATGCCAGATCCTAGAACCTTTTCAACAGAGGTGTGGAGCAGCTTTGCACGTTATCACTCCCATAGTCCCCATTATGGGATCCATGGTTCCAAGCCCAGTGCTCCCTGCCATAGATGCCCTGTTGTATCAGATGGTTTTCTGTCTTAAGCAGAGCCCGTATCCCCATTGATGGAAGAGAAATAGCTTAGAGTTCTGTGCAGAATTTGACAAACAAGTAGGGTATATAGCCTTCAGCTGGTTCTACTTTCAGAGAGTTAAGATGGAATGAGGCAGCTCATGGCACTACAGGTCAGTTGTCTTCTCTCCAAAATGTTCACTCATGCATGTGGGCACTCATTGTATTTGAATAACAGCAACAAGTACCTCCCTCAGTTTGGAACCTCTAGTCCACTTGCTCACTCATGGTCCCTGCCTTAACCCCAGTCAAGTTCAAATCGAGCATCATTTGCCCGATTGACATATTAGGGAATCTACCAATCAAAGGGTGATTGTTGTAGATGACCTTTGGCTTTTTAGAGCAGGCTGCTTTCCACTTGACCTCTGCTGCTATTAGCAGACAGAGAGAATGGGAGAGAGAGTGTATTGGACTTCAGTCCCCATCATGTGCTCTGCCTGGGGACATCCCAGCACACTCAGAGCATCACTGCCAAAGGGCAGGTTTCCCTTCTGTTGGCCAAGCCCATGGGTGGTCTAGGAGCAGCTGTGACATTTTGACTGCCAAGCATTTTGGAGTGGAAGTTGACCGAGGCATCTTCCTTCTCACTGGGGGCCTTGCGTGTGTGTTGGGGGTGAGGTGTTGGCTTCCTGCCTGGACCTCTGTGGAGCTTCTCCTTTCTTGCCCAGCCTTCAGGACTTCGGTGTAGGCTCTGCAGCAACCCCAGTGTCTGCTCAGGGAGGGACTGGAGAGATGGGATTTTCCTTCCTGCCACTGCACTGTTTGGAGTGATGGGAAGTGGAAAGAGCTCTCCCTCTCTGTCCAGACAGGCCAGCGGGGAGCTGCCTGGCAAGCTGCTCTCTAGCTGTGGGCTCCAGGCTGATCTCTTAATCCTTGGCAGGAAGTCAGAACTTGATACTCGGGAGAGGGAAGGACTGAAGCCCAGTTTATACAGGTCCCAGAATATCCACACCCAGGAGGATGTGTGTTGAGGGTGAGTTTGGGATCCCTAGAGTTCCAGATTTAACCACTGTCTCAGTGTGTGGAAGTCCATTTGTGTGCTTTGGGATGTATTGTTTCTATGTCTGTTAACTTCAACACGCAAGTTCAGGGATGTGTCCATGACAGCTATAAATATCTTTTACTCTGTGTCCACTGGTGTTGCTTTTTCAATGACAAGTGAGATTTGTTTTCACTTGACATGACCCAGCAGCTGTGACTCCCCTGCATGCCCTCTGGGTGCCCACAAGGCACTTCCCCTACAGAAGGGAATCTCCACCGGAGGCAGGCTTGGCATGCCCCACCTTCTGCATTTCAGCAGAAGGGCCTGGCATGATGAGAAAGGGGAAGGAGAAACGGCCATGGGATCACCACTCACCAGGCTCCTCCTACCTCCAGGCAGGGCATCGTCACAACACCCTTCAAGGTAGACTTCTGCCAGGTGAGGAAACTGGGAACAAGTGGGCTTATGGGAAGCAGATAGAGATGTGATTAGGAAAAAGGTTTTCCTACTTTGGAGAAGGCCTGCAGGGAACATTAGTAGGGTTTAGGAAATGCCACTCACAACACCAGACTCTGGGTCCTTGTAGCCCCGTGTTCCGTCCTTGCTCAGCCCGGTGAGCAGAGCCTGGGTGGAATCCCAGCGTTCCTTCCAGGCATTAGCTGCAACAGGTGAGATGCTGGCACTGAGCATCCTGGTTTCCCTTAGTAACCTACTGTAGATTTGTCATCTGTGCATTTTGCTAACCTTTTTAGAAGCTATTTATATCTCCAGCCTGCACCGCATCACATGGGAATGCTGTTTCCTCCTCTGTGTTGGGAAGGTGGATAGCCTTTGTTGACTCCAAAGCCTTTGCCGTTTCTGAATGTCCTGTGTTCCCCTCCTTGGGACTCTGATGTGGGTTTGGGTTATGCCAGCTTACACTGTGGGCTGGCAGGCAAGGACCTTAGGGTGGGGGCAGTCCCCACCAGCTCTGGTTGGTCTCTGATTATGCCTCATAATCAGGCACATAATCTGTGCCCTATCCCCGTCCTGGACCTTTGATCTGTTTGGCTTCTCCACTTCCATCATGATTCTCCTGAGGTTTGGTGACATTCCCATGCTTTGAACGAAAGCTTCCCCGCAGGTATCTCAGGCATGAGTGTTACAGGTGTGCTGAGATGCCAAGCTCTCATCTTTGAGGGGCCGGGGGAGTGACAGCCTAAGGGGGTTGAGCATGTATTGTCAGTTGCTGTGGGTGCTGTGATGTGAAAAAGGTGGGAAGCATTGCTTTAAGCCCCTCAGGGTCAGAGACCTCATGGAGGATTGGGCTTTTGCGATTTTGTTGTGGAATTTGGGGTTTCAAGAGATGAGATCTAATGGTATGAAAACAAAGCAGCTCTCCCAAGATGAGATCTAATGGTATGAAAACAAAGCAGCTCTCCATGGGGGTGTTGGTTTCCAGAAAGGGCACATGTATTGGCAGCTGTGGGTGCTACAGAGGCCTCAGACACAACAGCAATGCTTCAGGAGGAGAGGGACGCAGTTACAAAGAAACAAGACGGAAGACCATGTGTGGCTCTTAAAAATTAAAATTCCTGACTCTCAGCTGAATTTCCTTTCTCTCTGACAGACTTGGCTTTGCCCTAATTTGGCACACTTGGGTCAGAGAGCAGCTTTCCTTGCCCTCAGCAATTTGCCATTCCTCTTTTAGTTTCTGACCACAGCGGCTTTGCATGTACGGAGGCCGGGCCGTCTGAGCTCTCAGGGGTCCCCCGGCTCCCTGGGTAGAACCCTCTCCGGCCTGCTGCCTGCCGGGACCTCTTGGATGCGTTCTTGCTCTCTTCAAGGGCAGTGTCTTTCTCTACCATGTTGCAGTGCTCAGCCCGGTGCCTGGTACCTTGTAGGCATGCAACAAATATGTCTTAAAATAAGGCGATTCTTGGCCAGGCAGGGTGGCATGTTCTTGTCTGTAATCTCAGTACTTTGGGAGGCCAAGGCGGCAGGATCATTTGAGGTCAGGAGTTCAAGACCAGCCTGGACAACACAGCAAGACCCCCACCTCTACAAAATTTTTTTTTTTTTTTTTAATTAACCAGATGTGGTGGTGCTTGCCTCTGTAGTCCAGCTACTCAGGAGGCTGAGGTGGGGGGATCACTTGAGTGCGGGAATTCAAAGCTGCAGTGAGCTACAATACACAGCTCTGTTGCACTCCAGCCTAGGCAACAGAGCGAGACTATGCTTATTTAAAAAAAAAAAAAAAAAAAAAAGAATTGATTCTCATTTGACTGTCAGCTTGTTTCTGCTAAAAGGTTAACCAAGGACTAAAGTCATACCTGCTAAATAATAGCATCAGCACAACCCCTTTCCTAGGAAAGCTTTGCTAATACAGTAGAAGTCTCCAAGGTTCAAAGGAGAAGCAGGCACGTAGGTATGGGACAGGCCACCAGTTTTGTCTTTCCACAGGCCCAGGGGCCTTAGTGATCACCAGTAGGGCTGTCTGTCCCCCAGCACTTTCTCAGACTCCAGCCTTTGCATATTTCCTGAGACCTCTTGCTCCCAGATCCCCTGAGGAGGAGACAGGTTGGCAGTGGAAAGAGTGTGGGTTTTGCAGCCACCAGATGAACTTCGAATCCTAGCTCTACCTCTTTGTAGCTGTGAGACCGTTGGCCAGCTGGCTCACTTGTGAGCCTCTCTTCCTTCTGTATGAAGTGACGAGATAATTTCTACCCTGCAGCATAGCTGTAAGGATTAGAAACGATGTATGTAGTTACCCCATAGGGCTTGGTGCTGCGAGTGCGGACCCAGCTAGCTTTGGGGGCTCCACACTGGCCCAGTTCGGTTGGTGTTGATTCAATGCCTGGTGTGTGCTCCCACCTTCCATGGGAGAAGGTGGGGGATCGGGCCACAGAAAGGTCCACTACACAGCTGGGCAAGTTCATCGTGTGAAATTGAGTGCTGCAGGCTCCCACACAGGAAGAGGTGACGGGGAGGAGCTTTTTGGAAGATCTAGGCTTACAGGAAGAGGTGGAGGCCAGTAGAGAACTGGTTGCCAGTGTGGACCCCCACATTGGACTGCCAGGGCCCAACTTCAGCTCTGCCGCTTCCCAGCAAGGGGCTTAACCTTCAGAAACCTGTTTCCTTATCTGTAAAATGGAGATTATAATAGTACCTCCGTGTGGGATTGTTAGATATGTCGGAGCTTCCCAGCTCCCAGATAAGGGATTTCCTCAGCCCTCAGGGCAGCTGGGTAGGGCCTGGGACAAGCCAGGGCTCAGGTTGTCCTACCGTGAGCAGTCTCACCTCAGGCATGCAGCAGTGGCTCTCCTGCCCCACCCCATGTGTGCTGAACACATGATCTCATTTTCTCTGTGTGCCATGAAGTGAAGTTTTGGGAAACATTGACCTAAATGAGTTCCAGCAGGCAGAGGGGTGTGGAGAGCTCATATCCTGAGTGGGAAGAGCAGTGCAGGGAGGAACAGCAGAGGGGGTGACCCTAACATGTCTTTTTATGGACCCCAGATCCCTGCTATCCGTGTCAACATGTGGAGCAGGGTTGATAACTAAATGATGGCTTTTCACCTGGTGACTGACAACTTGGTAATTAAAGAGATATTAATCTGGTGCTGTGTTGCTTGTTGATTTTAATAGAAAGAAAAGAAAGTGGGGGAAGGGGTCTTTATTGCTGTCACTGTTCCTTTTTGAGTGAATGGTGGGAGCACTGAAGCAGCCGCCTCTCCAGATCCCTAGATTTTCCTGCTCTACCCAGGCTCAGGGGAGACTGAATGGCTTAAAAGTGGCAGACTCATCATCAAATGACATTTTTACAGCACATAAAGCATGTTGCACCTGGTACCACCTTGAGTTCCCTCACCCTGCTCTGTGAGTAAAGGAAGCCAGTGGTGGCTGTCTCATTTTGCAGGTTTGGGGAGGTTAAATGACTCGCTCCAGGCCACACAGTTGGTAAAAGGCAAAGCCAAGATCACCAAGCAGGCTGTCGGACTTGAAGCCCTGGGTTCTTGATGTTAAGTTACTCTCCCTAATCATCTGGCCCACGTTAAAGGCCTCTTTTTTATCACACGCACTCTGTTGTTCAGCGTTTCGTGTAAAAGGTACATTCCAAGCATATCGCTTTTCTAGATAGAAGAGTTGGTGGAACATTGTGTATAGATGGAACACGTAAGGATTGCTGCTAAAACGGCTCCTACAAAAACTTCTTTCCCAGGTGACGTTAACGGGTGTTTTGTCAATGTGTCCCTAAACCACCATGCTTCCTCAAAAAGGAGCAGGCCTGAAGTGGCGTCAATGGCCCCATTGCTGATGCATGTGTGCAAGAAGCTCATGCCATTTGCCTAAAGCTGTGGCCCCTTCCCAGAAGAGAGGAACCGCGGAATGCTGTGTGGGGGGCTGTCAGGCAGGCCAGCTTTAGCCTGCAAAGGACAGGTGTCGTTTCTGTCCCATGGGGGCTACCTCAGGCCTTTCTTTTCTCCCTTCAAGGATTTCGTTATTCAGGGGAAGCCTACCTCTTCAAATCTGTTTGTCCCTCTTTTATCTGAATAGTCTCTGAATATGGCACAAAACTTCCTCTGCCACCTGCTGCTCATATTGTTTGCCCTCTTGGGCCATCCCCATTGCCACCACCTCTGCATGGGCTCCCAAATCCTGCCCGGCTGTTTCCTGTGGTGGTTGGCAAGCCTAAAAGAGAACATTCATCCAGTCAGTCAACATACATTTACTAAGCACCAGATCTGGGCCAGGGGCAGGTGTTAGAAGATCTATCAGGCACAGGCCCAGCCCCCAGAGGCACAGTGCTTTGAAGGGTAGGTCAACCATGAGTGGTGGGAGGGCAGTGGGGCCTATTTATTGGGGGCACAGAGGAGCAAGGCTTATCCTTCCAAGGAGGTGAAATGCTAGTAAGAGTTAAGTTGAGTAAGGTTGTTTCCACGAAAGTTGTTTTTTAACTGGAGAAAGTGATCAGTTTGGATTCTTACATGTACTAGATGCTCAGCAAGGCTTTGAATGGTGGCACTGGTTCTCAAAGTGTGATCCTCAAGCCAACATGGATTTCCTGGGAACTTGTTAGACATCCAAATTCTTAGGCTTTACCCCAAACCCTCTGACTGAAAAACTCTAAGAAATCTCTTTTATAAAAGCCCTTCAGGTGATTCTTATGCAGGCTAAAATGTCAGAGCCACTGAATTAAGGACTGTACGCTTCTGTACCTGCTCTTTGCAACCCACCTCCACCCCCTGCCCCCTGCCCCCTGCCCTCCGTAGCACATCCACCCCTGTCTTACATACACGCTGTCCCTGGAGTGCAGGGAACGTGAGTTATTTTATTCTTTTTTTTATTTTTTCAATTTTTAAAACAATGTTGTGGGTGTATAGTAGGTGTACACATTTGTGGACCATGTGAGATGTTTTGATACCGGCATGCAATGTGAAATCAGCACCTCATGCAGAATGGGGGATCCATCCCCTCAAGCAGTTATCCTTTGTGCTACAAACAATCCAATTACACTCTTTGAGTTATTTTTAAATGTACAATTGCGTTATTATTGACTATAGTCACCCTGTTGTGCCATCAAATAGTGTCATGTTTTTTTCTAACTTTTTTTTTTTTTTTTTGAGATAGAGTCTTGCTCTGTCACCCAGGCTGGAGTGCAGTGGCACAGTCTTGGCTCACTGCAACCTCCACCTCCTGGGTTCAAGCAATTCTCCTGCCTCAGCCTTCCAAATAGCTGGGACTACAGGTGCCTGCCACCATGCCCAGCTAATTTTGGTATTTTTGGTAGAGACAGGGTTTCACCATATTGGCCAGGCTGTTGCCAAACTTCTGACCTTGTGATCTGCCCACCTCAGCCTCCCGAAGTGCTGGGATCACAGGCGTGAGCCACCATGCCTGGCCCTACCTATTTTTTTGTACCCATTAGCCATCCCCACCTCCCACCAAGCCCCCAGCTCCACATCCCAGCCTCTGTGCCCATCCTTCTACTCCCTATGTCCATGAGTTCAATTGTTTTGATTTTTAAGATCCTACAAATATGAGTTTGTGTCCTTTGTAGGGACATGGATGCAGCTGGAAACCATCATTCTCAGCAAACTATCGCAAGAACAGAAAACCAAACACCGCATGTTCTCACTCATAGGTGGGAACTGAACAATGAGATCACTTGGACTCGGGAAGGGGAACATCACACACTGGGGCCTATCATGGCGGGGGGGATGGGGGAGGGATTGCATTGGGAGTTATACCTGATGTAAATGACGGGTTGATGGGTGCTGACGAGTTGATGGGTGCAGCACACCAACATGGCACAAGTATACATATGTAACAAACCTGCACGTTATGCACATGTACCCTAGAACTTAAAGTATTATGATAATAATAATAATAATATAATAATAAAGGATCCTACAAATAAGTGAGAACACGCGATATTTGTCTTTCTGTTGCTGGCTTGTTTTACTTAACAAAATGATCTCCAGTTCTATCCATGTTATTGCAAATGACAGGTTCTCATTGTGTTGTTTTTTTTAATTTATAAATTTTTAAACCCCCACCCCCACAAAACACACCCCGATACACCCTCATTTCTAATTCTTTACACATGGTTGAGATTCTCTGTAGTTACTGGAATGAGTTGAATGATTCAGCCATGGGTGCTGCCTACCCAGTTCACCTGGTGGAGAAGGGCCGCAGTGCTATCAGGAGAAAAAAAAATGGAAGCAGAGTTTTGTGGGGTACCTTGGCTCCATTAGTGTGCTGTGGCCCAGGGGTGTGTGCCCAGTAGGCTCTGCAGGTATTTCTTGATGAGGTCTAAACACCAAGCTATTTCTCTCCCGCATATTAAGGCACTTGATAGACAGGACGCCTGGACAGGGCTCTGTTCATTGTGGCTGAGGTTAGCACTCCTCTGGGTGGTGACAGACCCTGTCCCTTAGAAGGGTGGCAGCTTGGTCTGTGCTAAATTAGTTCCAAAGCATCAGATGGGCAATGACGTCCTTTTTGTGTTAACACTCCCCAGGCGGGTCACAAGGAGTGACTGGAGGGAGAGGAAGGGCTGTGTTACTCAAACACCCATCTTGCCAGTAATTACTTCTTTCCTGGCTGACCTCTGCTTCCTGCGCAAGTGTCCTCCCCTCCCGTTATTCTCCTGCCCTCCTCTTTCACATTTTTTTTCTCTCTTTTCCTTTCTTTTCTTTCCTTCCTTCCTTCCTTCCTTCCTTCCTTCCTTTCTCTCTCTCTCTTTTTCTTTCTTTCTTTCTTTTTCTTTCTTTTCTTTTCTTTCTTTCTTTTTTTTTTCAAATTTGTTCCAATCTAGAAAACCCATCCTCTTTCAAATGACATAATGATTGGGATTATAAATGAGTTGGCTCAAAGTGTGCCCCCTCTAGGAGCTGCCACTGAGAGAGCATTTCATTTGGAGCGTCCAGTTCAATTAAAATTCCATTTAATCCAGCTTACTTTTCACATGGTTGTCTTCCCCAGTGAGCTGATTACCCGGAGGTGTTTCTAGCAGCCTCCTCAGCCCTGGAGGAATGGGGAAGGGACTGGACATGAGGAGGGACAGAGCAGGGAGATGCTTCCTTCGGACAGGGACTTCGTCCAACAGGTGAGAGCTTTGGGAATTCATCCACTGTGGAAAGTGAGAAGTCCAACTGAGGCTGAGGCACTCTGTGACCTCCTCACCTCTGACTCCAGCCCTCTAGAAGTGAGTCCCTCCTTAGAATTTCTACTAAGTGAATTGTCTCCAGGCTGCACTCTAGCATTTGGTTTTATTCATGTGTAAATCTTTGCTCCCCATGCAGATTGTAAACTCTTCCCCTTCCTGTCCCTGCAGGACTGCATGTAGCACATAGCACTTTGCACAAGTGTTGGGGGCCCCAGTAGGAACTAGGTGTGTGTTAAATTTAGGGGGGTCTGGTGGTAAGATTATATGGAAAGAACCTTTCCCATGACTTTATATCATCTCCATATTGGCTTTCCTATCAGCTCATTTGAGAGGGGATTCTGACCTGTCCGGACATTACTAAGTGACTTTAAAGCAGGTTATAGGTGGCGATTTGAATGCATTGACCATTTAAGGAAAGCGGGACTCACTTCTGGACTCACGAAGCTCATTAACAGACAGGCCGTCAGGTCTGTTTGAATGAAATACTGGCACATGGCCTGTGACCCTCTGTGACAAGTTGGAGGAGGGGGACATGGTGAGGATGCTGACCTGCTCCCTTGTGTCTTGACCGGAAGGGAGACCCAAATGCCTCCTGTTGTCTGAACAAGGTAGTATGGAAGTATCAGCATCTAGGCAAGCTGGTATTAAGAAGAAAGTAATTAATCAGAGAAATTGCTGTTTTATCAAACTGCTTCATATGTAAGTTTCCTCCTCTTTCCTTTGTTTTCTTTTTTGAGACATAATTCAGAGAACACTTTCAAAACCCCATACCCACTGACAGTCGCTCCCCACTATTCCTCCTTTCCCATCTCCTGGCAACCACTAATCTGTCTTTCTATTTCTATGGATTTACCTATTCTGGACATTTCATATTAATGGAATCCTTCAATGTTTGCCCTTTGTGTCTGACTTCTTTCACTTTTAACATTTTCTAAGGTTTACCCATGTTGTAGAAGGTATCAACATTCCATTCCTTTTTATGGCTCTGTGATCCTTCTCTTTACGTTTTGTTCCTTTTTTCAGTGGTTCTTCCATGTCCATTCTTTCCCAGGCTGTGGGGACTATTTTCAGGGCTTCAAGGTAAAAAGTGAAGTTCTGCTAGTTGTGCACTTGTGGTGCTGCCTTTGCTCTTAGGCTCAGGTAGAGGCAAGGGCTGATCTCTTCTCTACCCTTCTGATATTCTTTTTCTTAAAAAAATTTTTTTAATTTACTTTTTTTGTGCCTTTTAATGCTTGGGTCTGGAGCTTCCAGTGTTCTTGTTTTCTCTGTGCCTCTGTTCATATTCTCTCCCACCCCAACCACACCCTAATAGCTTTACTTATCAAATATATGAGTATCCATTAAACATAAGAGTGAGGTGAGGAACACAAAATTCCATCAGATCGGGTTCTTTCCCCGTAGGAGTTTACAGTCCAGTTGGAAGAGAAGATGAATAGAGCTGGCCAGAATGCAAGTAGAAAATGGGACATGCATATAAATCATGAAATGTGAGTGAGGAGTGTTACAAAGGTGCCCGACTACTGGCCTGTTTGACCTGAGCCTCCCAGAAAGGCAAGGTTTCTGTGGGGCCATTTAGATTCAGAAACGATTTTATTGGGGCTTTCAAGGATCATCAGGTACCTGGGTCTGGTTTATGTTAACTCATAAGAGATCAGCATATAAATGAGGTTGCCAAAGAGTTAATCTACCATGTATCCCCAGCGGAAAAATGGACAAGACATAAACCAATAGCTCACAGGAGAAGAAAAACAAATAGCCAATGAAAACACACTCTGTAAAGACATGGGAATAAAAACTTTGTTTTTCAACCTATCAAGTTGAAAAGGAGAAAGGAAAGTAAATACTCTCTGCCCCGTTTTTTGGGAATGAAAACTGAAACAACCAGTTTGGAAGTTAATTTGCCAAAGACTCTTTAATTTGCAGTGATCTGATTTTATGAATTTATGCCTAGAAAACATTCAGCGTACCCAGAGATTTACATAAAATGATATTCTTCACAGTGTTATTTATAATAGTGATAAATTATAAACACATTGATGTGTAGTAAAAAGGGAGTTGCTAAATCACAGAATGATTTATATTGGAATAATCACAGCCATTAAAAACTGCCTTCAACAGATATTTAAAGAAATGTGAAAAGGCTAATGATGTGTTAAGTGTGAAAAAGCAGGAATCAAAACCATATATAAATATATGTATAGTATGATTAAAACTTTAAAGAAAATGCACATGTATAATATGCAGAGGAAAAATCAGAACAAAATAGTCAAAATGTTAAAGTGATTGGTTCTAGGTGGTGATAATGAATAATTTTAGAAACTTACTTCTTTATACTTTATTATGATCCCCAATTTTTAAAAAAAAGTCATTTTATTTTTATCAAACTTATATATGCAGATGGTTTAAAGAGTCAGCAGTTCTGGAAGGACTTATTATGAAGAAATAAAATATTCCTTTTTACTTCTCCTGCGGAAAAGACATTTCCCACTACCCTGAGACAACCACTTTCAACTCTCTGCTGTTTATTTTGATAACAATTATTCTCTATTGAATTCACATGATGACTGATGATGCCTTAGCTCCCTTTCACACATATCTTCCACTTCCTATCCACCTTTCTCCAGGAGCTATATTGTAATTTCAGTTTGACCACTGATCAGTGTTTATATTTTTATGACTATTCACAGCTGAGCCATGTAGTGTACTATGACTATATTTTTCTTCTTGTACCACTTTCTGTTTCTCAAGTGAACAATTATCTTGTTGCTTCCCTTACTTGGTTTTCACTGTATGTCTCAGCTATTTCATGCAAAACTCACCCTCCCATGCAGTCAGACATATCAAGTATTCTGTCAGTTTCTTCTTTTGCAGCCATTCCTCCTGAGCCTTCTAACCTGCTCTAGCTGGGCTGGTGCCTCTTGCCTGCTGCACAGCTGTTATCCTGGGATTTCCCTTCATGTTTATTAGGATTCTCTTTGCCTCTATCTCTTGTATTAGATCCCCGTTTCCAGGATCTCAGGTCTTAGTGGCTTATTTCCTCACTTTGGTGGAATGTATATTTTATTAGTTTCCTGAGAAAAGAGTCATTGTAGGCAACTTTTGGGATACCAGTATGTTTGAAAATGTTTTTATTTCCTTTATACCTGATTGATACTTTGAAAATAGACTGTATTTTTTTCCCCCTTTGGAATTTTTAAGGCATTGTTCCATTGTCTTTCAGCTTCTATTTAAGTTGTTTAGAAGTCCCATGCCAACCTGATCCCTGATCCGTTGTCAGGAACCCATTTTTCCTCTCTGAAAGTTAGGATGTGCCATTTTAACCTCCTGAAATTTCACAATCATAGGCTTTGGGGTAGGGCCTGACTGGCTACCCACAATCTGGAAACTCATATCTTCCAGTTCTAACAAATTTTCTTGGATTATTTCTTTGGTTTCTTTAGTTTCAGTCAGTCTCCTCTGTTACCCTGGAACTTCTACTATTTAGATGCTGGAGTTGCAGGAATGATCCTCTAATTGTCTTATAATTCCTTTCTATCTTTTTTCTTTATTTTGGGGAGAAACAGAAACTTCCTCAAGTTTATCATCTACCCCTTCTATTGTGTTTTTGAAATGTGATTCTATTTTTAATTTTAAAGTGCCTTTTCCTGTTCTCTGGATGTTCTTCTTTTTTCCTTTAGCATCTTCTAAGTGGTTTGGGGTTGTTTTGTGTGTGTGTGTGTGTGTGTGTGTGTGTGTGTGTTTTGACAGGCTGTCACTCTGTTGCCCAGGCTGAAATGCAGTGGTGTGATCTCGGCTTATTGCAACCTCCGCGTCCCAGGTTCAAGTGATCCTCCCACCTCAGCCTCCTGAGTAACTGGGACTACAGGTGCATGCCACCACTTCTGGCTAGTTTTTTGTTTGTTTGTTTGTTTGCTTTTTTATGGTAGAGAGGAAGTTTTGCCATGTTGTCCAAGCTGGTCTTGAACTCCTGTGCTCAAGTGATCCACCTGCCTTGGCCTCTCAAAGTTTTGGAATTACAGGCATGAGCCACTGCGCCTGGCTAGTTTGTTTTTTGATGGTATATCATCTTTAATTTATCTGAGGATATTAATGATAGTATTTCAAAGTTTTTGTCTCTCTGTGTAGTCTCTAATTTTGATCTCTTTCAGGTAGTTCTCAAATGTCTATTTGTGTTTACAAGAGTGGCACTGAGCACATGAGAAACCATGTACGGGCAAGGCTGGTTGACTCTGAGCTTCTTTTAGGTCAGGGTTTCTCAGCTTCAGTACTGTTGACATTGGGGGCTGGATTGTTTGTTGTGGGGGGCTGTCTTGTGCACTGTATGTTGTTTAGCAGCATCCCCAGCCTCTTCCCCCTAGATGCCAGCAGCATCCCTCCTCCATTGATGGCAATCAGAAATGTCTCCAGATATTGCCAAATGTTTTCCTGGGGCAACACCAGTCCTCACTCACCCCACCCCCAGTTGAGAACCACTGTTGTAGGGTGATCTGTTGGGGCCTTTTATTGGGGAACTATAGTGTTAGCAGGTATTGGTCTTCCCCCTTGGGCTAGTCATATAAACCAGGAAAGAATCTTCTACTCTTCTGCCTGAGGAGTTCATCCTGGGAGGCAAGTGAAAGAAGCAGGGTGTTGGAGGGGGGGGTCTCAATTTTCTTTGTGTACCACCGTGGCCTTGTGTGCTTCGACTGGGCTTTGTGTCTTCCATTTGGGGAGCCCTAATTCTGCCCTTACCAGAGAATAAGTATCATCTGCCTTTCACCAGGGTCTGGGAACATTTACCATGACAGGGAAGGGGATAAGGTATTAAAAAGCAAACTTGTTCCACCCTCTTGCCTGTAGCTCCGCGTTCAGTCCAGCTGCAAAAGCAGGCGCTCTTCCAGTTCCCATACGTTCAGACCCTCAGGGAGGTCTGCCGTGCAGTCCAGTGTTGATAACTGGCATCTCATTGCTGGCTCCAAATTTGGCTCCCTGGGCCTATTAAGTCAGTTCCACTTGTTTTTTTGTTTTTTTTTGCCTTTTAGCTTCTAAATTTTGTTGCTGTTATTTCTTTTCCTATTTGTTTTGTCCTTGTGGCTTTATGTTTTTTAAAATAATTACTGTACATGTTAAAGGATTTTAGAGAGGTCCAAGATAAATGCATGTGTTCAGTTGGCTGGGATTTAACCGAAGTCTTCTCTTTTTTTATAGTTAGAAACGTAAATATGAAGAACAAAGTTACAGTGGTGGATATTCTGTTCAGGGCCAGGCTCCTGATGAATTCATAAAGAAGTTGCTTGGCATACAGGCTTTGGAGCAAAACGAGTTGGATTTCTGGGAGGAGATTTCTGTTTCATCCAGGTCCAGGGGACACGTGATCACGTTTTCTTTCCATACAAGAGCATGACTTTCTAGCGGCCAGGATCTGTTGTGTCCACTAGCTCCACCATCCGCTGTCTTACTGTTGGACAGAGGTGGATGGACACTAATATGATCATTATGCAATTTCTACTTTGCTAGACTCTGTGTAGAGTCTGTATAGACCATGGCTTTTCAGTTAACATATTTTTCAGATAGGCCAAAACATACTCTATTAGATTTTAGCTTTCTTTAGTTACATTGCAGTCACCTTGATTAGATTTGGGTGTTTTCAAGTGTCTCAGTCATCTGAATATAAACCATATTACAGATGACTAATAACTATTACAAATTGATTTTCATTAACTTAATTTTCAAAATGTAGCCCTATCTCAAATGAGAGTGTCCTACTATAGACCCCATACACACACACAGACACACACACACAAAAAACCCTGTATATATATATCTCTAATATATAATATGTATTATTATAGATATATTAGATATATATATGTATATACAGGTGTGTGTGTGTGCGCACATTTATATGTATATATATACACATATGTGTGTGTATATATATATACACCTTTGATATATGTATGTGTATATATGTGTGTGTATATGTATATATGTATATATACCTTTGATACAGGTATCAAAGACATTGACCAGGCAGGAAAGAGTATGTCCAGCTCTAGGGATGGTGGGGGAGGGTCTGGACAGTTTTCTTAAGTGAATAGCTGGTATGTGTGTATGTTTTGGGGTGGGAAGGGGGCCCAGGCAAGACAGAGTATTCCAGGCCAAGAAAAGAGCACAGAAAGAGGCATGTGGGAGAGGCGGGTGGACGGGGAGGTGCGGGAGCAGCCTATGTTCATTCCAGCTACAGATTAGTTGTTCATTGGAGAAGCCATTAAATCTAAGGTGGGAAGAGGAGTTTGATGACTGCATGGCCAGTCTTGAACTCTGAGCTAAATAGTTTGAACTTCTAAAGGGCATAGTCTTCTGAAGATGGGTGCCTTGTTGGAGAGATTAACAGAGAACATCCAATAATACCTATTTTTCCACATAGCCTTTTCTGTCAGTCAAGGGCAGATGTATTCTCTCCACTCTGAATCCCTGTGGCACTTAGCATCAATGGCTCTTGGCTCTTGTATTCATCTGTGCCTACATTTGAGGCTTCCTTGAACCCATTTATCCCATTTGGCCCTAACAATGACATTAAAGAGGTAGGTCATACTGTCTACTCCTCCCTCTGCACCCCCCTTTTTTAGTGGATGAGGAAATAGGGTCAGAGACAGGGAAATGACTTGAACGAGATTACATACATGGCCAGTGAGAGGCCGCCCTGGACCTCGGGCCAGGCCCTCTGACTCCAGATCTGCATTCCGCTGTTCTCGTGACATCCCCTTGCTGCCAGTGTCTCACTGGTTGCTTAACTAAGCCAGTGACTCTTTGAAGGGAGACTCACACGATTTGATTTTCCAGGCAGCACATAACACAGGCCCAAGCAATGGAGCACAGGCTCTGACAAGACTCACTTATTGGCAACACAGGGTGGGGATAGGAACAGGGACCTAGCAGATTCCTATTGCAATTTCACCAGACTGTAGGGTCCACACCTCTTACGTTTGAAACTCCTTGACTCCCACCGCTGCCAGCCCAACTGCTCCAGTGATAGTTCCCACCACTTCACCTAGAGCCTGGCTGGGCTCAGCTGCTGCCCTCACTGCCCTGGAGAAAGAGAGAAATGATACCACCTGTCGCATTGCTGACTCTAAGGCTTTTATGAGAATACACAAAAGAGAATAGATACTTGAAACCACTGAATGACAGTGTATCTGGTGATTCTCTTATGAAGTTTTATTGTTGCTAGTTTCCTCCTCTGTCTGTACTGTTGCTTCTCTTTGATTTTGTCTCACTGGCTCTTGCTTTGCTTCAGAAATGGCACGCTTCCCTAGCTAGGTCCTTTCGAGTAGGAAATCAAGAAGTTGAGCTGCTAGATTGTCTGAACTTCTTGGAACAGAGAGGATGCTAGTGTAGACATGTGTGCATTATTGTACAGGGAGCCACTGAAACCTGCCTGCTGTGTGCAAAATGGGCCGAGAGGACTCCATGGCCACATCAAAGTCCATGTGCATTTGACTCTTTTCCCTTCCCAGGTCTTAGTAGCCATTGATTTTTTTTTTAAAAAACGTATTTGAGATATATCAGTTTAGCTATTTTCTCAGTATTTTCATAAAATACCTGACTTTAGTCCTTGCCTGCCATGTAAACATACACACTTATTTAAACCAGCAAAATTTCTCAGTGTGTTTGTTCTGAAGTTAATTTCACATTCAGTTCTCATTTTCTGCCTGTTTATTACTCTGCCCCAAATCTGCTGAAACTGAACGGAAAAGGAACACTACTCGGTGGACATGGTTATAAATTAGCAGCCAGCACATGTATTAAGTGCCTTTCATACCCTAGCTCATTTGTTTTCCCAGCATTTAAGAGAAGGCTCCATTAGTAGTCCATTTTATAGATAAAAGAAACAGAAAAGGTAAGTAACTTGCCCAGGGCCACACAGCTAGGAAGCCTGACTCAGAGACTCAGGAGGTCTGTGTCTGAAACCCATGATAGACTACCTGGTTGAAACAAAGAGGGGGTGTGTGGGAGAGGGTCCTACACTCATTGTTAGGAGAATTGCATTCCCACTTCATTCCTACCCACCTCTCCGTGTGCCTCTGGACGGGTGGTGAGCTTCTTTGATCCTATTTTCTCATCAGTGAGGTGGCAGCTGACCTATCTCCTAGGCTGACGGTGAAGACCCAGTGGGTAGCATGGGTTGCTGTGAAAGCATGAGCAGGCACTCTTCTGGGCTGGGAAGTTACATAGGCTGTAGTAATGTGGTGAGACTATTTGTTTTGTGATAGGCTGGGAAGAGCCCCACGGGGAACTGTCTGTAGTATAAAAGGGCCAGAGCTGGTGGGAAGAAGATAAAGGGAAGTAATACAGAACAGGCAGGGGGAGGGGGAGGGCATCAAACCCGTGCAAGGAAGATAAGCTGTGCTCAGTGGTGATGAATGCATATTGTGAAGAGTTGATGTCAACACATCAACTCTTGGCCTCCAGGGACTTCTTGCAGGGTAATTCTGCAAGAATTTTCTGAATTTTCAAAGAAATCTAGGTGAGTGTGTATGTGTGCATACACGCGCACATGTGTGTGGGTACCTGCAAAGCAAGATCATATCTTTGCACACTTGTGGACCTGTGTGTATTTCTTTCCTCTTTTTTTTCTCTTTTTCTTAATAGAGACAGGGTCTCCCTATGTTGCCTAGGCTGGTCTCACACTCCTGGGCTCAAGGAATCCTCCAGCTTTGGCTTCCCAAAGTGCTAGGATTGTAGGCGTTAGCCGCCGCACCCAGCCCCTGTGTGTATGTTTTTAAAATTGAGGTGAAATTTACACAACATAAATTTAACCATTTTTAAGTATATAATCAGGCTGGATGTGGTAGTTCGTGCCTATAATCCTAGCACTTTGGGAGGCCAAGGCGGGAGGATTGCTTAAGCTTAGGAGTTCAAGACCAGCCTAGGCAACACAGTGAGACCCCCATCTCTACAAAAAGTAAAAAATTGGCCAGATGTGGCAGCACGTACCTGTAGTCCCAGCTACTTGGAAGACTGAGACAGGAAGATTGCTTAAGCCCGGAAGTTTGACTCTGTAGTGAGCCATGATTGCACCACTGCACTCCAGCCTGGGTGACAGAGTGAGATCCTGTCTCCTGTCTCTAAAAGAAAAATTAAAAAATAAAGTATACAATCCAGTGGCATTTAGTACATTCACAGTGTTGTCCAACCACCAGCTCTGCCAGTTCCGAAACATTTTCATCTACCCCTCAGAAAGTGTGTGTGTTTTTGCAAGGGCCTGTTCTGTTCATGCGTGACTAGGAGGACATCCTGATTTCTCCTGCTGGGAAGCCATCCTCGTCCTCAGATGGCAGATTGCACTGTATGCATTTGTTTGGCCAGCAGAGGGGGGCTCAAGTATTCACATGCCACATGGGTTTGCTGGTCATGGCTTAACTCCTCTGTGCACTCTGGCTGCCTCATCTGGACAGAGGAAAGCAGCACTGCAGCCTTCATCTGAGTGTAGTTACCGGGGTCTTCTCTTTGCTGCTTGGCTGCTTATCGCTTTTGTCTATTATAAGAATATGTGCAAGTATGTATGTCAACGGGGGACTTCAGCCTCTGTAGGCCAAGTGTTGAAAAGGGTGAGAGGGCTGCTCTGGTAGAGGTGTCAGACCTGGGATGTCTGTACGCCTCCCTCTCCATAGCTAGTGCTGGAGATAAGTAAGTGGGGTTCTGGGACTCAGCTGTCGCATAGACCCCGGTGGTGATAACAGAAAACACGGCAATGGCCTATGTAGAGGGGGCCCTGAATAATCTCCATGAGCTGTCGAGATAGGGCCACTGAGTGGTAAATCCTTTTATACTATGGGCGAGAGGAGGTGGCGAGCAGCTGCAGAAGCAGGAGGCGGGGCAGGAGCTACCTTGGACAAGCCAGTGAATACTTTGCTCTGATTGGACAACCCAGGTCATGTGCCCACCAAAACCCAGTGACTTAGTGGGAGGGGCAGGAGTGGGGAATGAAACTCAATGATTGGCTTAATCCAACCAGGGACTCTCGATATAGCTAAGTATGGGGCCAGGGTCCCCAGGGGCATGTGTCTGAGTAGAGAAGGGGTGGGGGTCCTGAACTGAATCAGAGTTTTGGAAAGAAGGAGGAAGTAGAAGAATGCTGGATAGACAGTCAGCTGTATTCTCCATACCTAGATAAGACAAATGTCAAGACAATGCAGAAAAAGTTGTGGTGAAAAGCAGCAGCAGGAACTAAAATGCTTAAAGCATCACTCAGTCTAAGGCTCTTCTATTAAGAGCTCACATTATTCAGGGAGGTGGATTGGACCCATTGGTGTGCCACAGAAAAATGGCCCTGCTCACGGGAGGCAATTTGATATCTGGCCGAAACTGATGTCAGCAGCCAGATAAATTAATCTGTTACTGGAGAGAATTCAGGTATTTGATCCACTTTCTCAAGCTTTGTAGCTGGTGAAGGAGGTGCAGCTAGCACTGTGCAAGCTACCTGCACGATGACTGCAGCTGACTTTTCTCACTTCACCTTCCCATGAGCTACCATCATTCATTCAGCAGGAATGTAATAAGCTGCTACCATAAGCCAGGTCTTGAGCAATAGTCCCCTGCCCTCAGGGAGTCCTGATGCAGAAGGGGAAGATGCAGATCAGAAAAGAGGCAATTGTATTACAGTGTAAACAAACAGGATGACAGGAGAAGCTCCTGGTGCCACAGAAGTGTGGAGCGTTGGGATGCTTAAGCTGAATTGGGGGTTCAGAGAAGATCTGCTGGACGAAGTGATTTCCAGACTCAAGCCTAGAAGACGAGTAGGAGCTCCCAGGTGAAGAAATACGGAGAGAGAAGAAACAGGGAGACTCGCTGGGCAGGTGACTGCTTTGGTATGTTTGTGTTAGGGGTTGATCCTGAGAACTTTCAGGTTTCTGGCTTGTGCACCCTGATTGAGTGGTGATATCTTTTAGTGAGATGGTGAACACAGGAGGAGTTGCAGTTTTGACTGGGAAGAAGTGAATTTAGTTCAGAAATGTTGAATTTGAGATGCTTCTGGTTCAGCTAAAAGGAGGTACATAGTAATAAGCTAGTTCTGGAACTCAGAGGCAGAGACCGCTCTGACCACCTGCTTGACATCTCAAGCTTAACATATCCCAAACTGTCCTCTTGAGTTCTCTCCCTATGGTGCTTCTCTACCCTCAGTCTTCCTCGTCCCTCTAAAAGATGTCACATCATCTAGATATATCCGGAATGTATCTAGAATCCACCATTTCTCCAGCTGTCAACTGCTATCCCTTAGTCTAAGCTTCCATCTTCTCTCAGCTGAATTACTATAATAATCTCTCCCCTTATAAGCCTGCCTGCCTCCAATTCATTCTCCTTGAAGTAGCCTGGATTGTCTTTTTCAAATTTTGTGACTTTTTTGCGGGGGTTGTGGGGGAGGTGAGGGGGGACTCACCTTTTAATGACTTTCCATTGCAGGTGGGCCCTGGTGGTCCAAGCTGACTCCCTCTCTCCAGCCCCACCTGTCACCCTGGCCTTTCCCTATGGTCTTCAGTATGTCAGGGCTTTTCTGCCTTGGGACGTTTGCGTACACTGTCTTGTCTGTCTCCTTAAGTGGTCCCTCAGGTCTCAGGTTCAATGTCATCCCTGCAGAGAGGTCTTTCTTGCCTGCCCAGATTGAAACTCATCTTCCTGGTTATTCTCTCTCCCAGAACCTGGCTCTTTTCCTTCATAGCACCTGCCCCAATTTGCATTTATAGTCATTTTTGTCCCAATTTGTTAAATGTCTGATTTGATACCTCAATTTTATCAGATCCATCTCCCATTTTTTTTTTTTTTGAGATGGAGTCTCGCTCTGTTGCCCGGGCTGGAGTGCTGTGGCCAGATAGCTCACTGCAAGCTCCGCCTCCCGGGTTCCCGCCATTCTCCTGCCTCAGCCTCCCGAGTAGCTGGGACTACAGGCGCCCACCACCGCACCCGGCTAGTTTTTTGTATTTTTAGTAGAGACGGGGTTTCACCATGTTAGCCAGGATGGTCTCGATCTCCTGACCTCATGATCCGCCCGTCTCGGCCTCCCAAAGTGCTGGGATTACAGGCTTGAGCCACCGCGCCCGGCCTCCATCTCCCATTTTTATAACAAATACTTCCTTTTTACTTATCCTCAAATGAAATCTGTAGATAATATAACCTCCCTATACATGGAATTTTAAATCAGTATAACGTCCTGGCAGTGATATGGAGGAGAAATAAAAAGGAAAGTAATTCATCATAAAACTATTTATTTCAGTATTAAATTCCTAAACTCCCAAGGCTGACTACTCCAGAAATCATAATAAAGTAATCAGGCCTGCACCTATTAGGTAAAATGACCATGAATGCAACAGTTAAAAATATTGGCTGACATAGTTATGTTTTTATTGGTGACTCAGATGCTGAGAGCAGTGTTGCCAGTGGCATGTGATTTTCTGTGATGGTAAGTAACTCCTGTGATGTTTGTTTTTTCTTTTTCTTCTTCTTCTTCTTTTTTTTTTTTCTTTGAGACAGGGTCTTATTCTATCACCCAGGCTGGAGTGCAGTGGCATGATCTCAGCTCACTGCAACCTCGGTGTCCCAGGCTCAAGTGATCCTCCCACCTCAGCCTGTCAAGTAGCTGGGACTATAGGCACACACCACCACACTTGGCTCATTTTTGTATTTTTGTAGAGATGGGGTTTTGCTATGCTGCCCACACTGGCCTTGAACTCCTGGACTCAAGCCATCCACCTGTCTCAGCCTCCCAGAGTGCTGTGATTACAGGTATAAGCCGCTGCACCCAGCCTCCTGTGATGTTTCAAATAAAATAAAGTACAATCTTTCTCCTTCAATGTGGACTGAAATTACCTTCCTAGAAAATTCATTAAAGTCTGAGGGCCATGGCTCATGCCTGTAATCCCAACATTTTAGGGGGCTGAGGCAGGATAATTGCTTGAGCCCAGGAGTTCGATACTAGCCCAGGCAACAGAGCAAGACCCCAGTCTCTACAAAAAAAAATAAAATAAAAAATATTTCTGACTAGCTGGGCATGGTGGCACACACCTGTAGTATCAACTACTCAGGAGGCTGAGGTGGAGGCTAGAGCCCAGGAGGTCAAGGCTGTAGCAGTCTGTGATCACGCCACTGCACTCCAGCCTGGGTGACAGAGTAAAACCCTGCTCCAAAAAAAAAAAAGAAAAGAAAGAAAAGAAAAGAAAAAGTTTAAAAAATGCACTAAAGTTATGCCAAAAAAATTTATTTTTATATATGCAGCAGAATCAGGTCCTAGATGCATGCAATTATAAAAGGTGTTCCATGGCGAGCAGGTCTATGCAAACCTGCCTTCAAAGGCCGAGGGAGCTGAGAGGCTGAAGAAAGAGGCTGACAAATCCAGTTTCTCAGAAAGAAATATTTAATACAGACTTAGAAACAGAAATGATGTCTAGGTAGGCCAAGAGATGGTGGATTCTCACAACCAACCTCTAGAAAGTATCCTTTATATACTCTGCTTTTAAGGTAAAGACACAGGAAGCTCATCATCCCTCAGACTTCCTTTAGAAACTCATGACCACTGGGGAGGTTATGAGGGCTTATCTATGCTACTGGAACACCTTGAATTGTAGGCATCAAACATTGGTCATCATGGCAGTTTTACTTCAAGGTGGCCTCACTCTTGCTATGCAACAGGCTGTTTTCCCACAAAGGAGTTTTTCATATTTATGAATGTCTAGCAGTACGCTCACTACTCATGCGGGCCTGGGGCTGTTTTTCCTCATACAGGTCATGTAGCACCACGGCTCCCACCCTTAAATGCTAGCAGAGCTGCCCCATTCATTTTGACAATTGACAGCGCCTCCCAAATGTCTGAAATGCCTCCCCACCAGACATAGGGTGGTACTGCCCTAGCTGAGAGCCCTGTGCCTACTCCTCTGCTGTACTCTACACGGCATGAGGGCAGGGTTTGTGTTGTGTTCACTCGTCTATATACAGCACTCAGCACCTACTTGCCAGATATTTGTGGAGTGAATGAATGACTATTCTATCAACATGAAATTTGTACCAAAAAGTTACGAAAGGAATATACCACATGGAAATGTGACCAGACATTTACCTTCTTTCTGCATGCTTTAGGCCAGCTGACCTCTGTTTTAGTGCAAGAGACTTGTAATTATAGCTCCAGACAATATGGAATTTCAGCTCTAAATCCTCTACAACTGGGGAAGTCACCTCACCATGCACAGAAGAAATAGCACTGGCTCCGAAGTTGTGGTTTGTCTTTTTTTGGAAAGTCAGGCTTGTCTGCCGAAGAGCTCGAAACACTTGACCAGCTCTCTCATTTATCTTAACATGTGTATGCTATATTTATTCTCCCTTCACAGATGGGGAAGTGAAGCTTGCCTGAGGGCCATATTTAGCTTAAGTCTTGATCCTCTGCCTTGTGGTGGTCAGCTTAGATAAAATGGAATCCTAAAACTTGATTTTTATCCCGTAGTGTGAACCTCCTCCCACATTAAATCTGCTACTAGGGCTGCTCACAAGGGTAAGAAGTGTTCGTTGGAGTGTTTTTCATCATCTGACGTGGCGATCTTCTAGTTCAGTGCCCTGCTTTTAGAGATGAGGAAGTGCCGGTTCATCACAACACAGTTAGATAATGACAAGGCCAGTCCTCTAGCTGGTTTCTTTCTGCCCACCACATGTAAATTTTCTCTCCGTTTCCTCCAGCCAACCTAAACAGGAGTTACGATCAGTCAGGTGGCCAGAAGGAAAGCACAATGGAAAAGAAGCCCAAGATCTGGTTCCCTAGCTCCTAAATAATTGGTACATTCATTAGGAGGCTGACTTAGTATAAATCAAAATATATGAAGATGACAGTAGCTAAAAGTAAAAAGCTAAACCTTTAATTTCAAGGATTCTTTTAGTAAGTGCTAATCAGGCCAGTGACATATAAATACCATTTCACAACTGAACCGAAAATTAAAAAAGAAAACACCAAATGTTTGCAAAGTTTTTGAAAAACAGTGACCTCTTAATAATTTATAGCACCTAAAAAAAACCTTTCTCTTCCCCAAATTTTCTTTAGTCCAAGAGTCCTGGGAGGTAGTAGGAAGTGGTAGGCAAATTCAGTAAACTCATCACTGGTAAGTTTTGAACCAAACTTACCAAAGTGTTTTCAAAAGGGACCCAACCCAGCTTCCTTGAAAAACAGAGTTATTTTTAAGGAGGTAAAAACTGATATTTTCATTTCACAAAGTTAAAATGAACTCAAAAGTATCAAAATGACTACACAATAGAAATGAGGTTTCAGGCCAGGCGCCGTGGCTCATGCCTGTAATCCCAGCACTTTGGGAGGCCGAGGTGGGCGGATCACGCGGTCAGGAGATTGAGACCATCCTGGCTAACATGGTGAACACCCATCTCTACTGAAAGTACAAAAAATTAGCTGGGCGTGGTAGCAGGCACCTGTAATCCCAGCTACTCAGGAGGCTGAGGCAGGAGAATTGCTTGAACCCAGAAAGTGGAGGTTGCAGTGAGCCAAGATCGTGCCAGTGCACTCCAGCCTGGGCTACAAGAGTGAGACTCCGTCTCAAAAACAAAAAAAAAAAAAGACAAGAAAAGAAATGAGGTTTCATAGGCTACTCTGACCAAGCATTACCATAGACACATGATATATAAGTTAGATAGAGGAGAAAACAGTTTGCATTCTCAGAAGCTGGCTTCATGACATGTGTCCTCTGGGCTTCTGTGTAGCACCCTTTGAAGGGCTGAGGGTTTCAAGAGCCTGATGCCTGTTTTGGACTTCTTGCTAGAAACAGATGTTATCTATCAAGATTACTACTGTGTGCCTTGGAAGTGACACAGAGAATTGCTACTGCACGGACCACAAAGCCACCACTTTTCAGGGATATTCTTGCTTAGTTGTCATACGTTTTATATCTTTCTTCAAGTAGTTAGAAGCTGCTTTAGATTTTGGAAGGCTGGGACTTATCATTCTAGGTTGTTTCTCATTCTAGGTTGTTACAGAGGAAAACTGTAGTAGGTTTTGATAAATGACTATTTCCTACATCACAGTACTATCCTGCATTATTTGGGGTTGCAGTACATTCCTATAGTACTTTATGGTCTTCAAAGCATTTGTCGCTGACAGTCTCCCATTTTTCAGACAGAGAAACTAAGGCCCTAAGGAATAAGGGACTGGGCCAAAGTCACATCGCTAGCACATTGGATACATTCAAGTTCTCTCTCTTCTGTAAGGACCAACTCAAGTACCTCTTCCAAGAAGTCTTTAGTGTCCTCTCATTACTATTCTAACTTGTACTATCATGTTCATATACATCTTGTCTATCTTACCATGAACTTCCTAAGAGCGAAAGCCGTTATGCATTTGTGTGTATCTCCTCACCTATCAGAGTTATTCCTCTTGGGTGCTAACCTGACGCATGTTCCCACACCAGCCTACAGTTTCCTTTTCTGGGCTGTGGCTTTGAGGTCTGCAAGGCGCTGGAGTGGTGTCCAGGCACATTGTGGGCACTACTGCACATTCGAGTGCATTGCCTTATTTTTAACATACAGATACTTAATGAGAAAGCTTTGTAAATGTTTACAAGGTGTTTTGCAAATAGATGTTATTTGAATCTCATCCTTCCCTCCTTTATTTATTGCAGTTAGCACTGTTCTGGGCACGCAGTAAGTGCTTAGTGATGTTTCTTAAATTAAGCGTTTCTGTATTCACTTGTTCCAGCTTACACTTTTATTCCCTCCTATTGTTGTATATGACTGTCTTTTTATATGTTTATGTCTTGAATTCCCAACTAAACTGCAAGCTCCAGAGGGCTATAGTCTCAGTAAATCTTTACTGATTGCTTTTAAATGACACATGATAGCATTCCAGCTAACAAAGCATGACACAAGGTAAATCATCCAATGTGAGTGTTTTTATTTAAAATATGTTTTGGATATGTATTTTAAAATAGACATACCCATCCTAAAAACATGCATTTTAAACAGAGATCACTAAGGTGGGAGGGAACACCCAGGTCCACATGAAGGGGACAAAGAATGGTGCAGAAGTGAGAGGCTCATGGGCACTGCTGGCTGAGCTGCACACAGAAAGGGGTCTCCAGCTGATGGTCGTTGGCTACATTTCTCTGTGGCACTGGAAGAGCTTTTGTTTCCTCTCAGAGCACATTTCTTTCGTTTTTTGTTTGCAGATTCTTGTCAGGTGGTAAGTGTATGATTTCTTTTTTTTTTTTTTTTTTTTGAGACAGGGTCTCACTGTGTCACCCAGGCATGTTCATGGCTCACTGCAGGCCCAAACTCTTGAGCTCAAGTGATCCACCCACCTCAGCCTCCTGAGTAGTTGGGACTAGAGACATGTGCCACCATGCCCAGCTAATTTTTGTATTTTTAGTAGAGACAGGATTTCACCACATTGGGAAGACTGGTCTCAAACTCCTGGACTCAAGCAGTCTTCTCACCTCAGCCTCCCAAAGTTTGCTGGGATTACAGGTGTGAGCCACCGCGCCTGGCCATGTGTGATATTTTTGAAGTAAGGTTGTCATTATCACACATCGAGGACTCTTCAATGAGGGAGAGCCTGATCACTAAACTGCCAGAACACACTTAAAAACTTGATACTTCTGGTACTTAGCCAATTGGTAAGAAGCTAAAGAGTCTGCCATGCAGTCCAACAGCCATGTTGACTAAACTCACCAGTTCTTTCATTGTTTTGATGTTGAACAGTTGTCTTTAATACACTTCTCTCTACTCCTGAGAATGTTCTAGTTACCACGCTGAAATGTTTAAATACCTACATTTTAAAATTAGAACTAAAATATAATTGGTTTGTTAATTAGGAGGACACTGGAGAGTTGGCTTTGAGAAGTTGTGACTTTGCTAAGTTGATCTTTTAAAAGTAAGGGCAGTTGCTCTACATTTGACTTCTTTGTGTTCTCAAATATAAAATATATGGCTTGAGATGAAAGATTCTGCACACTTCCACTTATTCATTCCCAAATCCCACATTTCATATCAAATTCACTCAGGATACTGTGTGATGGATATAAACCATTTTATATGATGCAGGGTACAGTATGCACAGGGGATAATTTATTTTCTAAATTTGCTATTATTAGACTTCTAATTACTTGGCTGGATAGAAGTAGAAAGGTCTCATTCTTGTATTA
Organism: Trachypithecus francoisi; assembly: GCF_009764315.1. Classification (NCBI taxonomy): domain Eukaryota; kingdom Metazoa; phylum Chordata; class Mammalia; order Primates; family Cercopithecidae; genus Trachypithecus; species Trachypithecus francoisi. The sequence goes on along the minus strand of NW_022681462.1, from coordinate 61,150,132 downwards.
ACTGCCTTTTTTTTTCTTTTTTTCTTTTTGAGACCGTGTCTAGCTCTGTTGCCCATGCTGTAGTGCAGTGGCACAATCTCTGCTCACTGCAACCTCTGCCTCCTGGGTTCAAGTGATTCTCCTGCCTCAGCCTCCCGAATAGCTGGGATTACAGGTGTGCACCACCACGCCCAGATAATTTTTGTATTTTTAGTACAGATGGTGTTTCACCATATTGGCCAGGCTGGTCTCAGACTCCTGACCTCAAGAGTCCCACCTTGGCCTCCCAAAGTGCTGGGATTACAGGCACGAGCCACCATGCCCAGCCACTAACTGCCAATTATTTAGCCAGAGATGATAGGCAGAAGAAATTCATTTTACATAGTTCAGACTTAAGAAGTAAATTTCTCTCCAAGGAGGTCTAAACATACGTGTGTGTTTTATTTTGTAATAGCCCCAGTTTTTCACATTTTAATTATTCAAACAAAACCTGCAATTCAAGAAATATCTAGAAATGATTGGTCTAATTGTCCTCCTTTGTGCCCACATGTCTCTCACAGAGGAAAGTCAGGATTCACTGTGGTTATGAAAGGAATCTGTACAATATGTTTACCTTCTGTAAAATATTTGGATTAATATTGTGAAGCATCTCTAGAGAACATGGCATTCAATTAGTTTTTATTTCTTGTCATCTCTCACTAGAGAAAGAGTGCACACTTCTGTTTCCCTGAGGAGGTAAACTTGCTTGAAAAGTAAAATTTCCATTAAAATCTCTAATTTGGCTTTCTTAAATATAAATCCATTTTTGTTACATTTTAAATAGTCTTAAGGCTAAGTGACTAATTAGTACAGGAATAATATATCATTCTCTTTTATTCATCTGAAAATTATACTGTCTCGAGAGACCTGAGTTTTGTGTGTTTTGATTTTATTTCTTACTAAAAGACTTCTTTGTGATTGGAGGGAGCTGCAAAGCTGAGGCAAGTGTGGCACTCAGGGGACCCTGCGTGGATTTGCAGAGGAATAAGAGACTCGGTTTCCCATGGGATAAAGAATTTATGTTAAAGCATTGAAAGAGTTCTTTGATGTACCAGGTGCTATGCGGAGTGCTTTAGTTGCATTGTTTCATTTATTCCTCATAACCCTATGGGATAGTTTCCCCATTCCTATGTCTGTGAGAATTGGAAATCTAAATATGGATGAGCAGTGCTTTTTAATGAGAACACCCCATTACCCAGCCATGCCAACTGCAGGTTTGCTCCGAAGTATGGAGTTGCTGGGTGGGATGCTAAGATGAAATACTGTTTCTTTCTTTCTTTTTTTTTTTCTTTTATGGACTTGCAGTTTGAAACAGGCAGTAGAGCTCAAAAACTTCATATAAGGCACCCAATCGTACTGTTTAACACAAACTGATTTTTAAAACGTTAACATTTCAAGAAGTCTTCCTCTAGTGACTGTCTGGGGGTGTAACATGTTTCACACCCACCCTATTTGATTTCTTCGTTGTGAATTTCTTAACACCAGAGCACTGCTTTAATCAAAACCATTTAGAGGCATCCACTTTAAAACATAAAAGTTGCAGAAGATTGGGGGTGGCGTTTCCCCTGTTATCCTGTGATAGCCAACACCTGAGCAATCTTTTCATGCCCACAGCTCCAGATTATAGGTGTGCTCTCCAAAAGCATCGCAGAAAAACAAAAGGGTTACCCACCAGTCAAGGGGCTGAGACGTTAACATACTTGAGTTGAAAGTTGTATTATGAAAAATGTCAGAAAATTGCATGAAAGGAAAATTGTTCCATGAGGGAAATACTACTGCTGAAACTCCAAGTGGAAGATGATGTTTTTAATATTCCCTTAGTTCCACATTTGTGTAGTTCTGTAGTGAAGCGAGTCATTTAAGAGGGGAGGTGGCCCAGGCTAAAAATAAAGTTTCTTTGAAACCAGATGAGAGTCTAGCTATGCCAAAAATGGAATCCGGACTCTGTTCACTCTCGAGAATGTAAATAAGTAGAATTTTGTGTCACATAAAATAGTCTATGCAAAAAAGCATATTCACTGCCTTTTGTGATAGAGACTAAAATAACCATCAGGAGTATAGCTGTTCTGGGGACTCTGAAGCAACAGTGTAAAATGATATGGTAGTCTAACGTATTCTAATTTAGAAAGATGTCCAAGACAAAGTGCAGAACAGCAAGTACTGCATGATTTCATTTTATATACAGACGTACGAATATGTACAGTTATTGGTATATTCATGCATAGAAAAAGAATTGGAAGAATAAACATGAAAATATTAGGTAGAGGGAATGGAAGTTGGAGAGTAAAGGAGGATTTTGGTGGATTTACTGTATATGTTTCTCTTTAAGTTTTCACATACACACACACACAGAATTAATAAAACTATAGAAACAAGGAAAGCAAAGCTTGAAGGTCTCAGTGAAGCTGTATAGTGGTTAAGAGTATAGACTCTGGAGTAAAAACTGGCAGGATTTGAATCTCAGCTCCTTGACTTACTGGCTGTACATCCTTACACAAGTAATTTAACTTCTGTGCTTCAGTTTACTCAAATGAAAGTCAGGATTAAGGGTTCTTGTGTCATATTGTTGTTATAAGGATTAAATAAGTAATCCATGAGAGAGCATATCGACTAGTGCCTGACACATAGTAAATATTCAGTATGTATTAGTTATTATAAATTATAATACTTAGGCAATGTCTAGCTATATTCAATTCTTTGTGCAAACTTTTTAGTTAAACATGTTTTTAGTGACAGCATTAGTGATCATAATGTATTTTTCCAAAGTTTTCATTGTCATTGTTAATGATATTGTCATTTTTTTTTTTTAACCTCACGCGTGTTCAGAACTTCACAAGGAAGAATAACAAAAACAGAGTTATCTGATTTTACATAGAGTGCCATACATTCCACTAGTGGAGTAGTCCTGCATTTGCATCTTGGACCATGTAATCTGATGTACATATTATTAGTACACGACAGAAATGTAAATACATAATGAGGCTTTTCTTTGTTCCTTAGGAAGACTATGACCGTCTGAGGCCTTTATCTTACCCAATGACCGATGTCTTCCTTATATGCTTCTCGGTGGTAAATCCAGCCTCATTTCAAAATGTGAAAGAGGAGTGGGTACCGGAACTTAAGGAATACGCACCAAATGTACCCTTTTTATTAATAGGAACTCAGGTACGTCTGGTTTGAGTTTCCTCATTTTAGAATAAGCTCTTTGGCCTGTCTTAGGGGTTGCTCTCAGATAAACAGTCCCAAAGCTGAGCAAATGATGTGAAGTGTTTAATCTCAGCTGCAAGTTAATGAGTTCGATCATATTTTTGGAAAAAATTGTGCCAAAAGAAAGCAATTATATTCCTGGTTTTTAAAAATTAAGTTCTTTTGTTTAATCTTTTTTTGGTATGTGGGGATTAAGTGGGATTACATGCTTTTTCTTTAAAGATTTGTAATATTATCGGACATTATTGACCTTTCTTAATTAGATTGATCTCCGAGATGACCCCAAAACTTTAGCAAGACTGAATGATATGAAAGAAAAACCTATATGTGTGGAACAAGGACAGAAACTAGCAAAAGAGGTAATGGAACACTTACAGAATTTAAGCATGAATGTAAAAGATGCTAAGATAACAATAGAAGCTAACATTTATTGTGCATTTACTGTATGCCAGGCACTGTGCTGAGTGCTTTACATGCATTATCTCATTTAATCCTTGCATGAACTCGGTGAGGTAGGTCTGTTTCCCCTGTTATACAGAAGAGAGAGTGGAGGCTTGGAGATGTCAGATAATTACCCCAAGATCCTGCAGGTAATAAATGGCAGAGTTGGGTTTCAGTCCAAAGCCTGACTCCTGGGCTGAGGCTCTTACACCTGTACTACATTGCCAGTGATATTTTCCTAAAACGTCACATATGGAAAAAAGCATTGGAAATACATGTCACTACTTTCAACCCTTCTTCATTACTTAAACATTTGCACTGTGCCAAATCAGCTCTCTTAAGACTCATTGAGTTAGACAGTGGAGCCACCTAGGATGACAGTTTCAATTTGTGGTTAAAACCAAAAAAATGATGACTAGGTTTGCAAAGAAATGTGTTGAAATTTCTCCAATCTTTTTATGAAAAAAGGATAGAAAATACGAAAGTTCTAAAAGTATCTATAAAACAGTGATGCATGCAATACCTTGTAGCTTATCTTCCTTTGTGCCCCAAAGCTAGGTTTACTTTGTCCCTTTTTCCCCATTTGGCCTTAACATTATTGGATTCTATTTTTTTACATGTTGTGATTTCAACAGGACTTTTGTGGAAACAGAATCCATATATGGTCTTTTTTGTTTGTTTGTTTGTTTGAGACGAAGTCTCACTCTGTCGCCCAGGCTGGAGTGCAGTGGCTGGATCTCAGCTCACTACAAGCTCCGCCTCCTGTGTTCACGCCATTCTCCTGCCTCAGCCTCCCAAGTAGCTGAGACTACAGGCGCCCGCCACCACGCCTAATTTTTTTTTTTTTTTTTTCATTTTTAGTAGAGACGGGGTTTCACCGTGTTAGCCAGGATGGTCTCCATCTCCTGACCTCATGATCCGCCTGCCTCATCCTCCCAAAGTGTTGGGATTACAGGTGTGAGCCACTGCGCCCAGCCCATATATAGTCTTTTAAAATGTAATATCAGGAGACAAAAGAAAGCGAGAAAACTTTTGGAGGACAGTTTTTCCTAAAGCAAAAAATAAATGGCTTTACTAACAAATCACTTCAGAAATTCCATGTATTCAATTTTGTAATCTTGGGGAGAGAAGAAATTTCTAAAGGTTATAAAGATATAAGTCATAAATGAAAATATTAATGATTTAACTGTATAAAAACTTAATACCACATCAAATGCCAGATATAAAATGAAAAGTCATATAAACTGAGATGGATGGCAGAAAATTGGGTTAACATCCTTAGTATATAGGAACCTCTTGCATATGAGTTAATCAGAAGACACAGATTCCAATAGAAAAATGGGCTAACAATGAAAAATTCACCTCCCAAAATGCAGATTGCCATTGAAGATAGGAAATATGTTCAAACTTATTAGCAGTCAAATGTAAGCTCAATTTGCACCTATAGAATTGGCAAAAAATGAGAAATTAATTATAATACCTGCTATTCCAAGGGTGTAGTAAAATGGACACTCTGTTGTACTGGTCGTTGAATCAAAGCAATCTTGACAATATGCAAAATCCTTAAAATCATGGACACTTTTGATCAAGCAATTCCATATGTAAGAGTTTATCCTAAGCAAATCATTAGGATGTTGGTCAAAGGGTACAGTGTTAGACAGGAGGAATATGCCTTTTTTGAGATACACTGCACAGCATGCTAACTATAGTTAATAATGGTGGTGCTGGGCGCAGTGGCTCACACCTGTAATCCCAGCACTTTGGAAGGCCAAAGTGGGTAGATCATTTGAACCCAGGAATTGGAGACCTGCCTGGACAACATGGTGAAACCCCATCTCCACCAAAATAAAAAAAAAGCCAGGCATGGTGGCGCATGCCTGTAGTCCCAGCTACTTGGGGGCTGAGGCAGGAGGATCACTTGAGCCCAGGAGGTGGAGGTTGCAGTGAGCCAAGATAGTGCCATTGCACACCAGCCTGGATGACAAGAGTGAGACCCTTTCTCAAAAAAAAGAAACAAAAACAAAAACAAAAAAGGGGGATTGCATATTTCAAAATTGCTAAAAGAGTAAATTTTAAATGTTCTCACCACACAAAATGGTATTTAAGGTGATAGATGTTAATTATGTTGATTTAATCATTTCACTTGTGTGTGTGTATATGTATATATAGATACTGCTTTTTACCTCATATATAAAATTATAATTTGCCCATTTATATTTAATAATAAAAGTAAATTATTAGGGATGTGCTTAAAGAGAGCTACAAAGATGCTGAATTGTTTATAATGGCAGAAATTCCAATCTATTAAAACTTCATACTAAAATATCTGCTAAGATTTCATATTTGTTATGTAGTTAAAGGGAAAAAAGTAGTTGCAAAACAATATGATCTCATTTCTAGACTCACCAGCATTTGGCACAGTTGCATCCTTCTTGAAACTTTCTTCACTTGGCCTCTCTTGGTTTTTCTCCCCTCTCATTGGACTCTGCTCCATCTCTTTACCTCCTTGGTCCCTGGTTGGAGGGCCCCAGGGATGAGCACTCAGCTTTGTGGATGTCGTCTTCTATAGCTACACTCCCTAGGCCTAAATGAGCTTCTGTCAGTCTTGTGGCTCGCACAGTCTATAACCAAAGATTCTAGACTTCCATCTCCAGCCTGGACCTCTTTCCTAAATTCTCAATTTGGTCATCCAGCTGTTTACTCACCAAGTCCATCTAGGTGGCTGAGTATCTCAAAATCAACATGTTTAAGATATGATTCTTCTTTCTCCAAGGCTGTCCTCCCAGTTACTCAGGTCAAAAGCCCTCAGCTGGGCGTGGTAGCTCACGCCTGTAATCCCAGCACTTTGGGAGCCTGAGGTGGGCAGATCACCTGAGGTTGGGAGTTGGAGACCAGCCTGACCAACATGGAAAAACCCCATCTCTACTAATACAAAATTAGCTGGGCATGGTGGCACATGCCTGGTAATCCCACCTAGTTGGGAAGCTGAGGCAGGAGAATCGCTTGAACCTAGAAGGTGAAGGTTGTGGTGAGCCGCTATCAAACCATTGTGCTCCAGCCTGGGCAACAAGAGTGAAACTGTCTCAAAAAAAAGAAAAAAGGCCTGAGGTTATACTTGCCCTTGCTCTTGCTCTCATACCACACATCTAGCCTTTGGCACAACATACCTTCAGAACATATCCAGAATCCAGACACTTTTATCTCTTCCCTCTATCACTTGGTTCAGGCCTCCTCCATCTCTGGCCTGCTTTACTGGAATAGCTTCCAACTCACCTTTCTGCTTCTGCCTATGCCCCATGGTCATCTGTTCTCAACACAGCAGCCAGGGTAAGTCTTAAAAATGTAAGCCCAATCATGTCACCGCTGTGCTCAGAATCCTGTGGTCCCCAGCTCAGATTAAACGCCAAAGTCCGCACTGTGGCCTACAAGCCTCTGTTCCCTCTCTGCCTTACTCATTGATCCCCAGGCCTCCTGGTCTCCTTGCTGTTCCCTCAAAGTTCTGAGAACCTTTGTACTTTTGCTGCTCCCTCTGCCTGGAATGTTCTTCCCTATGGATATGATTCATTCTTTCACTCTTTTCAGGTCTCTGCTCAAATACCACTTTCTCAGTGTGATCCTGTTCCTTGACTACTCCAGGCATACTCCTGCATCAGGATCTATCTGCCTGGAGCTCTTCCACTAGGTATCCCTCACTGCTCAAACTTCCCCATTGAGAAGCCTCCCCCGACCCCCACTACCACTGTCCTCAGCACTCCCTGCCTCCCTCACTCTGCTTTTTCCCCACAGCATTTGCCACCATCTGCTCTGTATTCCCTCCCGTGTGCCTCTCACCCAGCAGATGTCAGCACATGTGGACACCACATAGCAGGGACTCTGCTCTTTTGTTCAGTTCACTGATATATCCCCAGGACCTAAACAGTGTTTGACATATAGTAGATACCCAGTAAATATGTGGTGAATGAAATAATTTTTCATAGAAAGTCTGGAAGGACATATACTAGTATTTTAAAATTCCCCTCTCGGGGGTTATGAACATGGACGATGAATGTATTCTTTCTGCATAGCTGTATTTTATAATTTTCTTTATAATGATGTGCTTATGTCATGCCAATTGTATAAACATGATTTTATATATTTGTGATTTTTTTCTCCCTCCCAGATAGGAGCATGCTGCTATGTGGAATGTTCAGCTTTAACCCAGAAGGGATTGAAGACTGTTTTTGATGAGGCTATCATAGCCATTTTAACTCCAAAGAAACACACTGTAAAAAAAAGAATAGGATCAAGATGTATAAACTGTTGTTTAATTACGTGAGAAACATCTTCAGTGGCCAAGGAAACTGTCCATTTCTCTCAGAAAGCAAATGAAATGCTACAGCTATACCCAGACCTTTTATAGGTAATGAAGCAGTTCAAAACTTGAAAGAAAACAAAACCTGTCCTCAGAATTCTATAAAGGTTATTAAGAATGTTCCTTAAAGGTTTAAGAAGCAGTAAGCAGCATCTGAAGCCACAATCTATTATAAATACTTTATTTCAACTAGAAGGTACAATCTCTCAGGGGTTTCATAGTTTAAAAAGCTACAATCACATCATGTTGTAACTACATAAAAAACAGTGCTGTAAATGGAACTGCTTGGCTTTGACCATACACATTTCTGCACAGCCCTTACAGAATCTGCACAAAGAAGTATCTCCCTTTGCTCCAGTTAATTGTTCTTGTATGTAAGTTGCTTTCTATTCCAGTATATCCAGAGTGGTGAAATAACAAGGCCAGCCACATAGCCAAAGGTCGCTCCAAGCGTACAGGAGATGGGCCATACCTGAGGAGAGAATGTATGAGATCAAAAAAGAACAAATGTTTTTATTATTACTTGAGCACAAGTGTAACCTAAATATTTCTATATTAAAGCTTAATGTGCTTTCTTAAAGAATGCCAAAAGTGTAATAAGGTCATAATTGCATTTATCATGAACACTAAAAATGTACACATTTTAGTTAATGTGCATTAAACTGTAACAAGGCTCTGGCAATTGTAGATTTAGTTTGACGCTCCCCAAAGTGCATGAGACATATGCTAAAATTACAAATTAAAATTTTGGGTCAGACGTTGCCATAATGCTGGACTCAATTTAGCTCTCTGAACTAGTTGGTAATTTTTTTTTTTTAATTCCCACTTTGGCTGTGTACATCAAATGAAATGAGAATTGTGTATGTTGACCAAACCACAAGAAACTCTAAGTTGTGTTAAAGAGGGAAGACCTAGAATCCAAGCATGTTACGTGAAAATTGTAACAGAGCAGCTGCTTCCACCTTTCAGGTATAGATGTTGGAACCACAGCAGAAGTTATAGAATGACAACTATATACACATCTAGAATGTAAGTTAAACAAAATACCGGCTTCCAGAGACCCATTTTCTCCAGCCATATTACATTAGGCTAGAAGTAATTAATTTTGAATTATTTAATCTACAAGCAGTGCATGTGTTGGTCCCTAAGTGAAAGGCTCTGCTTAAAAAAAAAAAAAGTTGGAGAAAAATTTTCGTGTTCTTCTGTGAAGCTTATTTGGTACACTGGAGCCATTTCTAATCTTTCTCTGGGGGGAACAGGCCACAGAACTGTGTTAGAGGTGAACCATCTTAATTACTAGTTCTATTACCTAATTCAGCTTCCTTGTTTGGTCTGCTGTGGATCTGCCTTATTGCATATGCCATGCATCAGATAATGGTGTTAGACAAAGCTTCATTGTGAACAACCTAATGCATTTTAGAGAAACAATCTCATCTACACATTTTTTTCTAGCCTTTCCTACATTTAAACTTGCTGTTGCCTAAATTATAATTTTTTAAATGTCTTTGGTGGGCTTCTGTTAATTCACATGACTTAAGCTTACAGCTATGTCTACTGCACAGATTGGGTAATGGAACACTAAACTTTTATACTTGAAAATGACAGCCTTAAATGCTCATATCAGTCACAAATCTAGGATGTACTGTCTTGTTGTATGTGAGCTTTGTAGAGATTTTTTAAAATATAAGCATCACCTTTCCATTGAAGAGTGGAGAGAGTCTACTGGATGACTGGCCAGGAACTTTCTCTCTGCATCAGACATTTGGATGTCTTCTTTCTTCCAAGAAATGGTGGTTCACATTAAGTATCATGGCCTTATGTATGCTCAAATGGAATCTTATGTAACTTTCTTATTTAATTTTGGTCTGCTATTTTTAGATAAAATTGAAAGGAATTGTATAAATCAATTAACATATTAGCTAAGTTGTCCAACACATGGTATAAAGGAATTACAACAGTAAACTATTATACATTTCGAACTTGCCTTTGGGGATTTATGAGGATTTTTTTCGGGGGGCTCCAATTCATATCTCTGAAACCCTTCACACTTGGTTTACTAGCCATTCAAAGTTAAAAGTCTAGAATTTGTCCTGCCCTAACAGAAACAGATTAGGAATCTGTCGACACAAACTGGTGTCACCTGTTTCGTGACTGGGTTTTGGTTTCCTCATTATAAATATGGGAGGTAGAACAGAGGTCTCCAGCGTCTCTCCCATTTATCACAATAATTTTCTTATTCACAGTAATCATTGTTGGACGTTACTTTTTCAGTTTCACATTCTCGAGATGGTAAAAATCATGTATATAGATTATCAGAACTCTAAAGCAAAGATGACTGTCGCATCTGAAGCTGAGGTGCCTTAGGTACTCTACTGACCTTGATGGGTTTAGAGTTCCCTATTGCTTATCAAGAGCTTTTTAATTGCTTTGGTTCCTTAGTCTTTTTGCAAAAACCCTTCCTCTCACTTCAACTAAAAACCAAAGACTTGTTTTCTGTTAATAAGCAGACTAGAGAAAAATTGCCTTATTTTCAGATGCATGTCTTCATTAAAAGCTTAGGTTTCAACAGAAAATCAGATTAATCACTGAAATGACTATTTTAAACTAGTGAAATATCTGGGAAATAAACTGCTTCAAAAATATTTTATTGACATGAATTTTGCTAGTGAATACAAATACACTGCCTCAAATAAGGCCATGTATGAATGCACTTACAAGAAATTTGAGTTAATCAGTGTTTGCATATAGAGAATTAGTTCTAAAGTTCTTAAAAATAAATTTAGGGGCTCCCTGAAATCTTATTTAATACTTTGCTAACTTACACTCTTGTTTTATCTCCACAGGTACATTTTAGGTTAGCTCATGGTGAATTCTATTTACAATAAGTAGAGCTTGGATTAATGGGTTTTGTTATGAATTATCTTAGTTACTTTAGACAGTGTTTCCATTTGATTTTTAACTATTTAAAATACTAAATTAAATACCAGTTTGTTGGTTGTTACTTTTAAATGATTGTTGCTTTAACAGTGTCCCTTCTTAACACATGGGGTTACAAATAAAATATTATGCATAGTTTACTATCTACGTAAAGCACTGAACTTTTTACCTTGGTAGTTTTCATTTACTACCCTATGTAAACATTTGGGATAATACTCTTTCCTCTGTTTATGCTGAGAGTCTACTAGTCATTGGCAAAGTATGAGTCCCTATACTCTGTTAAAACAGCTCCCTGTTAAAGTGTAGGGAGAATAGTAATCCCTCATGAATCCCAGCTAGATTCCAATTTGGGTTACTAAATTGTACTTTAATCATTTTGTAATTTCAGTATGGCTCTTTGTTCTCAAACACATACATACCATCACACACATTCTTTTTTTTTTTTTTTTTTTTTTTTTTGAGACGGAGTCTCGTTCTGTCGCCCAGGCTGGAGTGCAGTGGCCGGATCTCAGCTCACTGCAAGCTCCGCCTCCCGGGTTCACGCCATTCTCCTGCCTCAGCCTCCCGAGTAGCTGGGACTACAGGCGCCCGCCACCTCGCCCGGCTAGTTTTTTGTATTTTTTTTAGTAGAGACGGGGTTTCACCGTGTTAGCCAGGATGGTCTCGATCTCCTGACCTCGTGATCCGCCCGCCTCGGCCTCCCAAAGTGCTGGGATTACAGGCTTGAGCCACCGCGCCCGGCCACACACACACATTCTTTAAACAGCTGCCACACTTCACCACCAACAGAATGCCAAAAATGAAATGTTAAAAAATTTTATCTCATGAAGGGTTACGGCTTGGTTATTCATGTTATGTAAATCAAGAAGTGCATGCCATCCACAAACTAAAATGTGGACTGGCTTTGAGGACTGGTAAAGATGGGTCAGTCATTGTACTTACAAGAGTACCTGCTTGGCTTTCCTGAAATAAGCATTTCTTAATTGTAACACTGTCATTTTTTAAAAGAGAATTTCTAGGGGCCAGGTGTGGTGGCTCATGCCTGTAATCCCAGCACTTTGGGAGGCCGAGGCAGGTGGATCACGAGGTCAGGAGATCGAGACCATCCTGGCTAACACAGTGAAACCCCATCTCTACGTAAAGTACAAAAACTTAGCCGGGTGTGGTGGCGGGCGCCTGTCGTCCCAGCTACTTGGGAGGCTGAGGCAGAAGAATGGCCTGAACCCAGGAGGCGGAGCTTGCAGTGAACAGAGATCATGCCACTGCACTCCAGCCTGGGCGACAGAGAGAGACTCCGACTCAAGAATTTCTTTAAGGGCAGTTTTCATGATTTTTGAAAATCAAAACAGATTAACAAAATAGGGAACAGCAAAAGGAGAGAGGCTGCCCACTAAGAACTATTCCTCAAGCAATTTCCTACTGATTTCCTTATAATTATTGTAAAAATTTTAAAACTACACTATGGCAACAGAATTCATTTATAAATCCTAGCTTAATCATGTATTTTCATAATTAGATCCTAAGGTTTTCCTTTAAAACTATTTCCTTATCTCACATATAGAAATGTTTCTATTCAACGTTCTTCATGCCACAAATAGGATTTTTTTAAAAAGTGGTATCTATTAAACACATAATTCAGCTGCAGTGCTATAAAGATTTCTCTAAATTATGGTAATCTGAGATGGCTTTATATAATTATTTTGTTTCAAGAAAATAGAAAACTTAGAACAAAGGCATTCATGTAAAGGAAGTCATTCACAAGTGTTTGCCACCTAAATGACAAGGGCCCAAGCACTGGAGGCCAGCCTGGGCAATACAGTGAGAGTTTTTTATAAATTAAAAATTTTTTTAGCCAGTAAATAGAGGAAACAACCTATGGTGTATAATCAAATATATTACAACTCAAGTGGGTAAAATTATTAAAATTACCACGAAGAAGAAAAATCTATTTAAAAAATAAGTGGTATATCAGATGTTAAGTGACCTTGGCCAGCTCATTTTAACATCTGAGCCTCCGTTTCCCAATCTACAAAACAGGGACAGAAGTACCTACTATCCTTAAAATGCAAGGCTGAAGTAATCTCTTAAAATTTGTCATGAAAGCTATAAAGTACCATGTATCAGTATTCTGTATATTACATGTTTTAACTTGAAAAAATTAAACTTACACGAACAGTATTTCTCGGTCACTGACACTACTATGTAAAAAGTAGAATCGGCAGTTTAGAACAAATAGTTCATGAGTAATATGTTATACTGTGTGGTAGGAAGTGGTAGGAACTATTCCCTTACCCTTATAAAGCAATCATCTTTTTTTTTTTTTTTTTGAGATGGAGTCTCACTCTGTCGCCCAGGCTGGAATGCAATGGCACAATCTCAGCTTGCTGCAAGCTCCGCCTCCTGGATTCATGCCATTCTCCTGCCTCAGCCTCCCGAGTAGCTGGGACTGCAGGTGCCTGTCACCACGCCTGGCTAATTTTTTTGTATTTTTAGTAGAGACAGGGTATCACTGTGTTAGCCAGGATGGTCTCAATCTCCTGACCTCGTGATCCACCCGCCTCGGCCTCCCAAAGTGCTGGGATTACAGGCGTGAGCCACCGCGCCCGGCCGTAAAGCAATCATCTTTAATACATGCTGTTCTTCATGTGAAATGTCTGTTACAAGAGCAAATTCAGGAGCTATACAATATAGTGGCATTACGTTAACCATCTGTAGCCTCACCTCAGGAGGAGGAATGATTCCCTGCTGCTAGCTGTCATTTTTCATAAATTTTAAGAAACAAAATAAGTACAGATAGTGGTTTTAAACTAATCATTGGTAGGCATTTGTGTTAATTTTTCAAGGCTCATATGAATGACTCCATTCATTCAAAACTATTTATTGAGCTCCTACCTTAACCCAGCAGTTAAAGGTGTAAACTAAGATTAAATTATTTAATTTTGGATACATTTTAGTATAAATTCTTAAAAATGTGTTCCAATATAATAAATATTACTTATAATTTTGGGGGAGATTTACACTGTCACAGACAACATGGAGAAACGGACCTATCTGCAAATCAGAACACCTGCAGACATTTAGAACAACTCACGACCATTAGGATTACTGTCTCTCTCTCCAGATAAAAAAGAAGATAAAATCTAGTTCTCAATCTCTCAAGAGCTACTTTTCAATGTTTTGTTGATTGTGCTTATCACAAATTTGCATTTGCATGACTGAGAGAGTTCATCTTCCGAAGCCTGCTGACCTACTGGTTATAAATAATCATTTATATTCTCCTCCAAAATTGGTCTTGAACAGTATGTTGTTCCAGATATTCCTAAAGTAAATGTCATTGTCTGATACAGGAATACATGCACAAATGAATCTACTCATCATGATACATTTCTCTAGTTAAAAACCTGCACTCATCCATGTATACACTCTTCTGTGACGAAGACTACTACTTTAGGAAGAGTTATTTGCGAAGGGGTGTGTAGTTCCTGGTCTGGAATTCTTGTTAAAATGACACTAAAAGGTCCTGGTCACAACTCATGCAAACGAGTTAACTTAACTTGGCCAGCATTATTCTCTCTCACATGAAAGTCCTGTTAGCAGAGCATTATCAACATGATTACCCTACAATGAACATGCCTTTTAAATCCAAAATCATTTCATGTCAGTTAAGTGTTAACACATTTTTCTCATGCTTGAAACATAAACCATATTCATATAAATGAGTATTTTATTTTGGTCTAAAACACAGTATCATCCCTTTGGTAATGGAAATACCAATTAATGTAAAAACCTGCAGCTCTTCAAGCAATCAAATCCATAATCTTAGTTTTAATTTACCTCCAGCATTTTGCAGTAATTCAAGTAGTTATAATCCTATGATTTCTAGTTTCAACTTATGAAAGAATTATCTGTAGCATCTGTGACTTTAGGAAATGAATATACATATTTCACAAATATTAAATTTCTAACCTGGTAAAACTGAAAAAAAAAAAAAAAAACCCAAAATTGTTAAATACAACAATTCCTCATTTATCTGGTGTCTGATGGGAATAAGTACAAATGTTTTAAAACAACTTTAAATTGTTTCAAAGACAATCTCAGGTGTCTAAAATTCAAAATCTCCAAATTCAGTTATTTAAAATACTTTATATCAATTTTCCTTTTTACCTTCATAAGAAATAAGAGTCCTAGAAGAGACTTGATTATTTGGTTCAAATCTTTTTAAAGATTGTAGCACTGAAGTCCATAGTTTAAAGGCATGTGTGGATTTGTTAGGGACAAAAGTATTGCATATTAGCTTTAAATATTCTCTTACAAATAAATTATGGCCTAAAATACAGACACCACCACAATGGTCAAGGCATTTAATTAAAACAATGTGGGGAAAGAAATGAAATATAACTACTTTAGCTATTCCAAAGAGACCTAAGCTATGACCATTTTTTAAAAAGAAAAGCTATGTTTTAGTCTCCAGCAAAGAAAAGAACATGGTGCCGTGGGGCTCTCACGTGAATCTGAAGTCTTTCTCTTCCCACCTGAGTAATGCTAAGCAAGATATGTATTCCTCCCCTCTCACACTTTGACTTTCTAGTGTATAAAATGGGAGTGAAACCTACCTTGCACTATGGCTGTGAGGATTAAGTTACTCGTATGACAGTGCCAAGCCCCATGCAGGGTACACGGAGAGATCTACAAATGCTACATTTTCTTTCTACTGTCATCTGAAATGTCAGACAGGATTGAAAATTATGTGAAATCCAAAGACCCTAAATTGGTATAACGAAATACCAGAGAAACAGATAAATTAATGGTCCACTCCACCAATTGAAAGACTGCTGGGCAGAAAAAATAAAACTGAGACAATTAGCATATTCTCTAATATATGAGAACTCAAATAAATAATGGAATTTGCACTATGGAAGGCTAAAAATATAGTCATTAAACTATTTCTTTATAGTCACTAAACTATTTCTTTTCTAATGTTACAGGCTCACAAACGCCTGTCACATTAATTAAGTAATAACCACATGTCAGGTGCTGAGCTAGATATTTTAGAGGGATTTTATTATTTCATCCTCACTAGCAAGTGACAGAGCCAGGATTTCAACCCAGTAATCTGATGCCAGAACTCCTAATCATCATGTTACCTGCCTACCCATTAATAAAACATGTGAATTTAAAAACCTCATGGTCAATTTCCTGTGCTCAGAATAACTAAAAATATTTGTTAACCTTCCACTAATTTTTTAAAACATGAAATACTAGCCATGTTTTGATAAGACATTTTCCAGATGAAAACCTCATAGCTACATATTCTATGAAATATTTACAGCATATTAAATCTAAATCGCAGTCCAAATCTAAATTATTAAATAATTAAATTCCAGTCCTGGGTGTATTTAAGTGTCTGTTGTACTTACTCACACAGAACATATGCCTTGCATACAGTAATAACAACAAATACTTATTGATTAGCTATTTAGTTACAGCAGATAAAGAATCAAATTATAAAATACAAAGGTTTTCTGTAGTCCAAATATTTATTTTGTCAGCAACTATAAGCTTTCTCCAGAAGTTGAAAAAGGCTATCTGGATTATGGGAAATTCAAATATTTGTTTTCTTGCTGAGATTTTAAGGCAAATAATTAAGGGAGAGGCAAGAAGGTACTTTCAAATATTAAAACAACAACAAAGATGACCAACAGTATAATGGGTAGCTACCCTACCATATTCTCTTTAACCATATCCCCTTGCTGCCTTCTACAAAAGAAAGGCTTCCTCCAACTATAAAGATGTCTAATCTTTCATCACTTGCCATTATTTAAAATCACATAAGATTTATATTAAGTTAAAAAACTTTTTCATTGAGATCACATATTTTCAGTGGGCCTTTCCAATCATTTAATTAAGAAATTATTTTAAACATAAAAATATGCCTGAAACAGCTTATTACAGAATCCACATCACTGTAATCTATGGTTGGCCTCACGAATGTTATACAATGATTTGAGTTCAAAGTAAAGAAAACTGAAGTAAAACATGTAGTAGATTTTGTGGGGTTTTGTGTGTGTGTGCATGTGTGCGTTTTTAAAGGTATAATTGCTTAACCAGACATTCCTGTTTCGCTGACTGGAATATAAATAAAACCAGAACACAATCCAGAAAAGCTTGCTTTACCACAAACAGATCAAATCTGTATTGGGCTACAAGGAACACAGAACAAGAATCGCTTCTTAATACATGTTCTATTTTAGATAATAAAGTATATTACTGTATTGTCTTCTCATGAAATTTTGCTCTAACAACATCTCCACTTTTAGGAAATGCCATATTCCCTTATCTGATTTATTGCTTCTCTGGGAGATTCTGTTCTGTGGAGTTAGAATTATTAAAAAATAACAATAACAAAAACCAAGCAACCTTGTTTGCTGGAAATAAAAAGTGAAAAAAAAAACCTCATTTCTTTAGTTTATTAGTAAATAACTGCAAAAAGGGCAAGGGGCAGATGAGTGCTATGCGAATAAAATATTTTTAATTATACATCAATTCTATCATTCCCTCAACAATACATTTCGTAATTTAAAAGGTTTACAGTGAATATGTGGGTCATTAACTTGGAATATTCTAAAAACCACCCAATAGTAAAGATAATTACACAGCCAGTAATATTCCAGCTGAATGAAACGCTCTTAATGGAAACCAACACTTGTTATGTATTTAAATTAGTTTTAAAATTAAATTAGATTTCCAGCTAGCTAGAAAATCTTTTTAAAAAGTCAGTAATTCAAATGGAAACTTTATATTAATTTAAAAAGTAATACCATCAATTTGGATCTAGTTCATCCTTATTGTTAACAAGCACTGAGGCAGAAAAATGAGTCATCAGCTAAAAGTCTGAACAATCCCAAAATGGGTGATTGAACTGTAAATAACTAAGATATATATTTTCTAAGCAAACCTAAACATGTATTTTATAAAGCATACATATTCCCCTTAGTTCAGTTTCTACTTCTGCACTGTCTTGTAAACAGAAAAGACTTACATTATGTGTAATATATCAAACCTTTACACTCATCTATATACAAAATGATACATTTATTATATATTATCTTACTAACTCATTAAAGCTGATGTCCCATAGTGCTTTATCAATATTTTCTATTTAGATTTAATTGCATTACTTGAAAGTAAGGAATCTACCCAGTTTCAAACAATTTTCTGTGTATACTTTTCAATGATTTTGATTGTCCTCCAATTTAGAAATCACTGACACTCTGTTGAATGATATTAAGTATGGATGACTTCTACAAGACGTCAACAACTTAAGAAACCTTTACTAGCACCAAAAACTTGGGATGAGTATCTGTAACGATACACACCCCAAACCTCCAAGGATTTCTCTAATATAGTGATGAAGAGTTAAAACAGGCAAGGGCAAACCTACCAGACTTACTAAACATGAAAGAACAATTTGACTTTCAGGGAGACACAACATCGAACTGAAAGCACAAAGAATGGAGTTAAGGTAGGCAGTTATGTGCAAGGCACACAATCTGGATCCCACATTTGGCAAATGAGGTATGTATCAAAGATTTAATTCATCAATTCATTACCTAGGATTTTACGCTACAGAGAAAATTGGACAAATATTCAAAGATGTATGTTTAATATAACCATATTTGATAAAATATTAATAATAATGAAATAGGAAATAACCTAAATGTTCTTTAATTAAAAACAGGTACAATATTTTACACAAATAATCGAATATTACATATATGTAAGTTTTCATTGACATAGAATGAGCTCCATAATATACTGCTAAGGGGAAAAAGCAGATTAAAAATAACATGAATATTATAGTTACAGGCATGGAGAGAGACAGCTGCAAAAATTATCACCAAAAGGAAATGGAGGTTTCCTCTGGGTGGTTGGGGAGGAAAGTAATTTTTACTTTCTTCCTTAGAATTACTAATATTGCTTAAATTTTCTAAATAAATATACATTATCTTTGTGATCAGAAAAAAATTCTCTTCATGTTGGAAAAAGAAAGCACATTTATTTTTTAACACCATAATTCTTTTTGGGAGTAATTACTCTATGAAAAAAATTAGAAAAATTCATGAAGCTATAGATTCAAAGATTTTATCACAGCAGTGTTTATTATCATAAAATACTGGCAATAATCTAAATGATCAATAATGTATTTGTTAAATAAGTTATAAAGTAACTATATAATGGCATACTACAAAGTCATTAATATTAAGATAAGGATACAGTCATCACTGTTAAGTTCAGCGACCTTGGGAATGTTACATACCCTCTAGGTGTCAGTTTCCTCATCTGTAAAATTGGTATAAGGCCGGGCGCGGTGGCTCAAGCCTGTAATCCCAGCACTTTGGGAGGCCGAGACGGGCGGATCACGAGGTCAGGAGATCGAGACCATCCTGGCTAACACGGTGAAACCCCGTCTCTACTAAAAATACAAAAAACTAGCCGGGCGAGGTGGCGGGCGCCTGTAGTCCCAGCTACTCCGGAGGCTGAGGCAGGAGAATGGCGTAAAACCCGGGAGGCGGAGCTTGCAGTGAGCTGAGATCCGGCCACTGCACTCCAGCTCGGGCGAAAGAGCAAGACTCCGTCTCAAAAAAAAAAAAAAATTGGTATAAAAAGAGCCCTTACTTTACAGTGCTTTAACTAGCATATCAGCTTTATCTTATTGTGATACAAGATGAAAAATCTGATGTTTGTGAGCTGTCTTGATAACACAGGCCACTGCTGCAAAAATTACCTTGCTATCTGCTTCTAAAAATCTCAAGATGAACATTCAATTTGGCCATCAATCAAGTTCAGAAAATGTGAATATAAGACCACAAGGGCAATAAATACCAAAGTTGAAAATAGGACATTTCTGCAACTATTAACCTAATTTTCAAAAATTCCTATACTGGCTGGGCTCGGTGGCACACACCTGTAGTCCCAGCCACCTGGGAGGCTGAGGCAGGAGGCTCGTTTAAGCCCAAGCACTGGAGGCCAGCCTGGGCAAGAGAGTGAGAACCTGTCTATTTTTAAAAACAATAAACTGCCTATATACAATCACAAAATAAGCTTGTTTATTCATCTATACATGTGTAAAAAACAGTGCTAGAAGATAAAACCAGGGCTACCTAGACGCCTGTGGCACTGGGACAGTCCCTATTAAGAAGTTGCCCAGATTACGGTGACTGACAGAATTGGTATCCCTACTTAATTGAACAACAGAACAATTTACATATACATACTAGTTTGCTTCATCAGTTTTACTATCATTGTACAAACATTTATTTTGTTGCTCTAAGTAACTGAAACCAACCTGCCATGGTCTTTCCCAGTCCAGCGGAATAGGAAGTGCTCCAAGCCATGCTCCTACAAAACTGGAAATTGTAGTCATCTGGAGACTATTCTCCCATATGGATGTAACTCTGTGAAGCACAAATTGGTACATCATTGATGGTACATACATTAGCTGCTGCAGAATCCAACAAGCACTAGCATACATTATCAGTATACATATATTTTCTGTAATTTAAAATGAAAATCTCAAACTGACATATAAATATTTACCATGAACTATTAATAGTTACTTGGTAAGAAGATATAAATGTTTTCCATCGGAAAGGTAATATACAGATGTAGTAGGAGTCAAACCATGCTAAAGAGCATTTGTAGAAACAGCTAAGTCCTCCACCCCTATCAACTCCTGGTTCCTTTCCCCACAGGCAACTGCTATTACCAAATTATTACATTTTCTTCCAGAAATATTTTATACATGCACAAATACACACATAATTTTGTTTTGAAGGATATATGTATATTTGCATAAATACACATGTACATATGTGTATTTCTTCAAAACAAAACTCAGATGCATCATGTTATAAACCGAATTTTGCTTGTTTTTCCTTGGTAACAGCTGTAATAGTATTCCATTGTATGGATGGTGCATCATTTATTCAACCAGTCTTTCTTTCTTTCTTTTTTTTTTTTTTGAGATGGAATCTCTGTTGCCCAGGCTGGAGTGTAATGGAGTGATCTCAGCTCACTGCAACCTCCACCTCCCGGGTTCAAGCAATTCTCCTGCCTCAGACTCCTGAGTAGCTGGGATTACAGGTGTGCACCACCACGCCCGGCTAATTTTTGTATTTTTGGTAGAGATGGGGATTCATTATGTTGGCCAGGCTGGTCTCGAACTCCTAACTTTGTGATCCGCCCACCTCAGCCTCCCAAAGTGTTGGGATTACATGCATGAGCCACTGCACCCAGCCTCAGCTAGTCTTTCTTACATCACATTTCATTTATATAAACCAATTCAATTTACTTGGCAAGAAACAGGCAGAGAACAAGAACAAAATATTCAAAAGATCTGGTGATTTTGCCTACCATTCCTATATACTAAGTGCACATCGGAGAGTGTAAAGGTGGAAAAGACTTAATTCTGCCATTCTCTTAGTAGGTGTTAGTTTCAGCCTGGCCCTCATAGTGTGAACACTTCATTGTAGAACAGGAGTCTGGTTACAGTCAGGTAAAAGCCCACTGCAATGCAATAAGTAGGGTCCAAATGTTCAATTGTTTAAATTGCAAGGTGAAGCTACTTTGAAGTTAATGAAAAGTAGCCTCTTCTAGATAGTATGGGGGAAAACATTTGTTTTGTTAGATGATTTATTTAATTAGAAACAGGCCAATTATTACACGCAAAATGTACACTGAATTTTAAAAGTCGCAAATGATGACAAGTCAGTTCACAAACCAATCCCTCTATCATCCATCCATCTCATACTCCCCAACTACACAAGGTAAGAACCTTAGCTTCTTTCCATTGAAGCAGGGCTAAGAACAGGCTGGAGCCAATCACATGTATCCAGATTTGTACTATTTTTAGGGCTTTATTGTTCTTTTTTATTTCATATAACACCTGTAAGTTAGCTTTTTCAACTAGCATTCAATAGAACAGAGATCTGTTCCAATGTTGGAAGGAAAAACTGGCCAAGTTCAATGTGAAGAGAACTGTACCGTTCAAGCAATTTAAAGGATTTTCAAAGGCAATTTTTGACTACATGTGGCTGACAATGTTGACTAAGCTCCAACTTAACACACACCTCCTCTATACTGTAATACATAAAGTGAAGACACAAGGTGTGGTAGAGGTTAAGAGCAGAGATTACTTTCTGTTGGGAAGAATTCACTTTTTCTATTTTATGGAACAGGAGGAAGTTAAGCTGGATTGGAAAGAATAGGTAGCGTTAGGTCTTAAACTGGAGGACTGGAGAAAGAGCTGCACTGCAGACAAAAGAACATAAATCAGATTGCTAAAGGCCAAGTGGAAGTACGAGAAATAAGGCTGGAAAAGTAGGGCAGAGTTAGGATTTTTTGTTTGCTTGTTTTTTGTTTTTTTTGTTGTTTTTTTGAGACGGAGTTTCGCTCTTGTTGCCGTGGCTGGAGTGCAATGGAGCGATCTTGGCTCACTGCAACCTCCACCTCCCGGGTTCAAGCCATTCTCCTGCCTCAGACTCCTGAGTAGCTGGGATTACAGGTGTGCACCACCACGCCTGGCTAATTTTTGTATTTTTAGTAGAGACGGGGTTTCATCCATGTTGTAGCATGTATCAATATTTCTGTCCTTTTTATGGCTCAATCATATTCCTTTCTATGGATATTCCACATTTTATCTATTCAACAGCTGATGGATATTTGGGTTGCTTCTGCTTTTTAGTTATTATGAATAATGTTGCTATGAACATTTATGCACAAGTTTCTGTGTGAGCATATGTTTTCATCTCTCTTGGGATTACACTTAGGAGTGGAATTGTTGGCTCATATGGAAACTCTAATCACTTGAGGAACTAACTACCAGACTCTCCCAAAGTGGCTGAACCATTTTATATTCCCACCAGCAGTGTTTGAGGATTCCAATTTTTGCACACCCTCCATCATGACACTTGTCATTATCTTTTTTTTATTACAGTCATCGTAATTGGTGTGAAATGGTATCATGGTGATAGATTTAGGGTTAGGATTTTAGAAAATTCTTAAATGTCAAACTAAGGAACCATGAAGGTTTTTAATCAAGACAACTATATGATCAGAGATATTTCAGTAAGATTTATGTGGCTGGGCGTGGTGGTTCACGCCTGTAATCCCAGCACTTTGGGAGGCCGAGGCAGGCGGATCACAAGGTCAGGAGTTCGAGACCAGCCTGGCCAACATGGTGAAACCCCCATCTCTACTAAAAATGCAAAAAATTAGCTGGGCACGGTGGCAGGCGCCTGTAATCCCAGCTACTCGGGAGGCTGAGACCAGAGAATCGCTTGAACCTGGGAGGCAGAGGTTGCCATGAGCCAAGACCACGCCATTATACTCGAGCCTGGCGACAGAGTGAGATCCTGTCTCAAAAAAAAAAAAAAAAAAAGATTTGTGTATCTTTCTAACCTCTAAGTTCCTTGGGCTAAGAGGCAAGATCCATGCCTTCACATATTTCATGGTTCCAGCACACTTGTGGCCATCTTATGTTTATTAAAATAAAAAGTATGATCATCCGAGAGGTTGCCCTCTATTTTGCTGTAGCCAAGTGTTTATGATCCTACATACAATAAATGTAGAAAAAAGGGAACCAAGACCTATTGTTAAAAATAGAAAAACTCTGTGCCCTGTCTTTTTAAAGTAAAAATTTTATATTTATCAAAATAATATATGTGACATCTTTAAAGTAAAGGAGTACAATTAAACTAATATTAAAACAGTAGTCTCCTCTTCCATCCCTCCCGACTCCTGATGTCTGCTCCAAGGCAGATATTTTCTTTTTTTTTTTTTTTGAGACGGAGTTTCACTCTTGTTTCCCAGGCTGGAGTGCAATGGTGTGATCTCAGCCCACCGCAACCTCGGCCTCCCAGGTTCAAGCAATTCTCCTGCCTCAGCCTCCTGAGTAGCTGGGATTACAGGCATGCACCACCACGCCCAGCTAATTTTGTATTTTTAGTAGAGACAGGGTTTCTCCATGTTGAGGATGGTCTCGAACTCCTGACCTCAGGTGATCCGCTTGCCTCAGCCTCCCAAAGTGCTGGGATTACAGGCGTGAGCCACTGCGCCCGGCCTCAAGGCAGATTTTTTCAACCTTTTTGCTGTTTCTTCTATTTACCTCAAATGAAAAAAAAAAAAAAACCACACATACATTAAGTATAGATTTTTCAAGATTAACTTACTTTCTGCCTTCTTCTATGGGAGAAGAGGATTTAGCACCTTTTACCTACAAGCTGCCTACCTCCACATACACATTTCTCCCTGACTCATGTCCCTTCTACAATGGTAACATCTCCTCCTTTCAACCGAATCAATAGGAATGTTCTACACTATGATGATTATAAAACTGCAATCACAGTGAACCACACAGTAAACCACAATCATACATTTCTTTTCTCATAGTAAATATAATCTTTAATTGTCCATGGATGTTAAGAACTGCCTCTTGGGAGGCCGAGACGGGCGGATCACAAGGTCAGGAGATCGAGACCATCCTGGCTAACACGGTGAAACCCCGTCTCTACTAAAAAATATAAAAAACTAGCCGGGCGAGGTGGTGGGTGCCTGTAGTCCCAGCTACTCGGGAGGCTGAGGCAGGAGAATGGCGTGAACCCGGGAGGTGGAGCTTGCAGTGAGCTGAGATCCGGCCACTGCACTCTAGCCTGGGCGACAGAGCGAGACTCCGTCTCAAAAAAAAAAAAAAAAAAAGAACTGCCTCTTTTTCACCCCTCAGTTTGCTTATGTACCTGTCATTAAATAATCTTCAAATATTCCAAAGAAGCTAAGTAACACCTCCAAATGCTTGATCTCTTCTCCCTGCTCCTTCCATCTTTTTGGAGCCACCTAGGACTGCTGCACAACTGCTGTGTTTGCGAATTCCCTTTGCCTCTCTTAGTTCTTTTGGATCTGCTCTTTCCTAAATTCCAAGACTTTCTCCGTCTATGTTCCTTTTTCTTTTCTTTTCTTTTTAAGCACCTCCTTTAATAGATTCCTGAGAAGTGAATTTTCTTTTTCAGCACTTCCTTCCAGAGATTCCTGAGAAACGGTACATGGAAAATAGATTCTTAGAGATGTCTGAAGTCTGAAAATGAATTTACTATAATTTTTGGGAATCGTTCTGCCTCGGGATTTGTGGGGGGAGGGTTGTTATTTTTTGGTTTGTTTGAGATTGAGTCTCACTCTGTTGTCTGGGCTGGAGTGCAGTGGTGCGATCTTGGCTCACTGCAACATCCGCCTCCTGGGCTCAAGTGATTCTCCTGCCTCAGCCTGCGGAGTAGCTGGGACTACAGGAGCCCACCACCATACCCAGCTAATTTTTGTATTTTTAGTAGGGACAGGGTTTCACCTTGTTGGCCAGGCTGGTCTCGAACTCCTGACCTCAACTGATCCGCCCACCTCGGCCTCCCAAAGTAATGGAATTATAGGCGTGAGCCACAGCGCCTGGCCCTGCCTCAGAATTTGGAAGGCAATGCTCCACTGTTTTCTGATTCCCATTTGAGAAGTTCAGTGCCATTCTGGTTTCCCATCCTCTGTAGGTATCATGTTTCTCTCATTCTCTAGAAACTTTTATAATAATCAATCTCTTTATTCCTGGTTATCAAAAATTTCCCAAAAATGTGTTTTAAAGTTTTTTCATCCACTGTGCTGAAAATACATGGGCCTTCTTAATCTAAAAGCTCAGGTATTCTGGTTCTTAAAATTGTCTTCTATTTAAAGACCTTGTTTATCAGATCACTTAAGAATTTCTTCCTTACTCTTTTGCTAGGAATATTATTATTTTGAACTAATTTCTGCTTTTCTTATCTTTTAACTCATTCTGCAATCTTTGCCTTTCTGTTTGACTTGGGAATCTTTTCAACTTTTGTCTCTACTTCCGCTGAGTTTAATAGTGTGTTTATTTCCCAAAAGTTTTCTTGTTCTCTGAATATTAATTTTGACTGCTTCCTGTTCACCTTTTATGGTAAAGTTAAAAAAAGTAAATTTTTTTTTTTTTTTTTTTTTTTTTTGAGATAGAGTCTCGCTCTGCCGCCCGGGCTGGAGTGCAGTGGCCGGATCTCAGCTCACTTCAGCTCACTGCAAGCTCCGCCTCCCGGGTTCACGCCATTCTCCTGCCTCAGCCTCCCTAGTAGCTGGGACTACAGGCGCCTGCCACCACGCCTGGCTAGTTTTTTTTATTTTTTAGTAGAGACGGGGTTTCACCGTGTTAGCCAGGATAGTCTCGATCTCCTGACCTCGTGATCCACCCGTCTCGGCCTCCCAAAGTGTTGGGATTACAGGCTTGAGCCACCGCACCCGGCCAAAAAAAGTAAATTTTTAAGTTATCTTCTGTCTTTGTATATTGCCTCTATTTCCCCTGAGTTTCTTTTTTGTTGTTTTCATTTCTGGATTTTATGTGAGGATTCCTCAAATATCTGGTGATTCTTTACTTGTCATTCTACTTAAAATATGATGTATGAAATGTCCAGACTAGGCAAATCTACAGAGATAGGAAATATATTAGTGTAAGCTTGTCTAACCCATGGCCCATGGGCCACATGGCAGCCCAGGACGGCTTTGAACGTGGCCCAACATGAATTCATAAACCTTCTTAAAACATTATGAGATATTTTTTTATAATTTATTTATTTATTTATTTATTTTTTAGCTCATCAGTTATATCGTGAGTGTTAATACTGCATGTGTGGCTCAAGACAATTCTTATCCTTCCAATGTGGCCCAAAGAAGCCAAAAGACTGGACACTCCTGTAGTGGTTGCCTGGGCCATGGAGAGATGAGTGGGAATAGGGGAAGACTGCTAATAGTCATAGTTTCTTTTTGATGTGGTGAAATGTCCCAAAATTAGATAGTGGCAATGGCTGTACAACTATGCCTATACTAAAAACCACTGAATTATACACTTTATGAGTGAATTCTATGGTATGCAGTTATATTTCAATAACACTATTTTTAAACAACAGCAACAACAAAGTGAAACATTGAATAGTTGACTGGATGTTTACAATGCATAAGTAAGATAATTCAAGCAGGGGGATGCACAGAACTAGGGACTGGGTAGGAACCCTGACTTTCCCTTAGAGAATCCCAAAATGTCAGTATCTGTAAGTTTTTCTTTTGTACCATTTTCCCTCGAAAGAAGTATTTCAATATTCTGCCTAGATGGTATAAGCCTGGCTCCCAGTACTTTGGGCCAACCAGGAGAAAGGGGCTAGCTGTAAGGTGGGGACTCATGGTTTGAGATGTAGGATTTCATTTAAAACTATTCCTTGAAGAGGTTGTACCAAACAGGCTCAGTATCTGGGGACAGCCAGAATAGTTGGGGATATGAGGAGTACAATTATATTTTCTTCACTGCTCCTCCCTGCACTGTTCAACTTCCATTGCTTGTATTAGTTTTTATTTATATTGTTCTGCAACTCTAATTCAGTTATTTTCTTGATATAGTGAGTCCCTTTAATGTACAAATTGGAGAATCCCCTCATTTGTGGAAACTGTCTTCTATCATATCTTTGAATCATTTTTTATTGGGTAATTTAGAGACACTAACTAGTCTTATGTTTGTATCTCTTTTGTTTCTCCTCTATATTTATCACATCTTCTCTAAATGCTTTATTCTTCCCAACCCCCTCCCTACCCCTCATTCATTTTGATTAGCTCAAACCTTTCTTCCATGCTAAAACCTGACTTTCTAATTTGTCTGTTTCTTGATATTTCTAACTTATGACCCATAATAGTGACCTTTGCATTCTCAATTTATTTCACTAATTCTGCAATCTTCTTCTCCACGTCATTTTGTTTCATGATCTCCTCTTTGCTCTTAATTTATTCAATTCATATCCTTAGTACTATTTTTCATGATAAACTGCGTGGAGGCTTTTTTGTTTGTTTTTGCTTCTAGGGTAGCATTTTCTTTCAGGCCAGATTCTTCATCTTCTGCATGCCCTTTTTCCTTCTTCTATAGTGCATTTTTAGGGTTGTCATGCCGTTTCTTTTCTCTTGCTCACACTTCACATGGGCACACTTCCTATCTTAACTAGCCCCAATTCTCCCTGTGTTGAAGCTGCCTTTTGAAGACTGGATGTTATTTTCTACTGAGTTTTCTGTAACATGAGTCAGGAAAGAGAATGGAGGCAGGGAGGCTGGGTAAGATAAATGTTCTCTCTGTGATTCAGTTAGTAATATTCCACTGAAATTTAATAAATGGTGGTTCTATAAATCAGACTTAAAAATTCATGGCCAAGGCTTAAGCCTCCTCTTAGAAATCAGATGAAGCTACTATAGTGCACAGTCTGCCCCCTTGGCAGACCCCTGTAGGTAGCAGCCCTGGTAGATTGATAAGAGGTAAAGAGCCCTGATGGGGAGTCAGGGAAACCCACACTCTATTGGTAGGAATATGTATGCGGGTATACACATATTCTTCAAATTAGAACTTTAGTTTGACAGTGTCTATCAACTTCCTTTGATCTAGGAAAGTTACTCCAGTAATCTAGTCTACAAAAACCTTTGCACAAGAATACAAAGTTATATGGTACAAAGATATACCTAACAACATTATTTAAAATCATGAAAATTTGATAATAAACCTTAATAGGAAATTAGTTAAATAAATCATGGTACATGGAATACTTGTAATGATGATTAATTGCTCAACATTCATCTCAACCCTGATTAGACTAATTAATTAAATACTGATAATCCCATTCTGTTTCCCAATGATTAGGAAAACTCAAGGAAGAGAAGCTGCTGCCATCCCACTACCAGCCTGAGGATAATAACAAGGAGAATCAGTAAGAAGCACAGCCATACCATAACTATCTGTATCTAGAACCATCCAATCTCCGTTATGTGACATAATCAGTTTCCTTATTATTCAAACCAATATAAGCTTAAGTTTTATGTTACTTACAGAGATATACTAGCTAAGAATACTATGCAAGAAGAGGTAGATCACACACACACACAGATAAGGATGTTCATAATACATTAGTGGGAAAAAAGTTATAAAGCCATGACTAGTTTAACTATTTTTAAATTTTATATATATAATACAAAATTCAAAGAACATATAAAATCTGCTAGCAGCTGTTCATTGCTTCTATGATAGCATTACTAGGATCTTTAACTTTCTATATTTTTCTATTTGAATTTTTACTACAAACATATATATACATTATTTTGTAATAAATAAGATAAAAAGAATAAAATAGGTAAATTCCTTTCTATTAACTAATTTCTAGCATCACTGACATTGATGTACTCTCATTTTATAAGTTTCCATAATAAAGCTATTTGAATTCTACGGTTATTGGCTAACTTTTTCAAAGTTAAGGAATATATGCACAGTCAATAGGGCTCAGAATAAATAAATGGCCTCCCTGTGAATGAACTTAAAAAGTGACTAAAGCAATGTTACAGACCAATCTTCATGACACTGTGCTCCAAGTACTTGTCCAAAATATTTGACTCCACTGGAATTCATTACATCAAATATTAATTGAAGTAAACAGGCCATTTTGAGTGCCTACTACATGCCAGACACTGTATCAGGCACCTGAGGATAGTTCATAGTAAACACTCATGGTTTAAATATGCTGTCATCAGAATAGTGTTTGTTTAAATAGATTTAATTTTTTGAACTGCTAGTCTCTTCAGCTAAAAAAGAGACACTATACAACTCCTCCTAGTGGCTAAAGGTATTTTATAAAATTCTAATATAAATGTTTTCCTTCCCCACTGAATATTTAAACAAATGCCTCTTTGCCACTAAATTTTTTTGCCCACATTTATACTAAATTACCTAATTTTTATATGAATAAATCTTTGGTCACTCACTATATTTTCACTCTTAGTGTCCACAGTGGTTGCTTCAATATAAAATCTATTTCAATATAAAGATGACAAAAAGAGGCCTGTTGTCTTTGTCTACACAAACAGGTGTTATTGAATGTTTTCAGCTTGGCAATATCAGTACTATTCAGGAATCTATTTAGTTCACCAAAAGTGATCAGATTCTAACTTTCAAATAACAGCATAAAAGAACTGATAAGTCAAAAAGCAAGTTTCAATGAACTATACAGGTGTATAGTAGTCAGATTAATACTTTCCTTTATAAGAAAAGTCTGCAAATGAAAAAAATAATTTTAATGCCAATGCAATAACTGAATTAAATTGGTGCAAACTGAGTATATTATTTAATAAGTATACCAATAAGAAGTTGGTAAAATATTTTAAGAAACCAAATGACTTTTCTACTTCCAAGTTTCTTTATAATAGCATTCTTTTGTTTTGTTTTCCCGCAGTAACTTAACATTTACTGTAAGGAGACATCTTGTTAAAATAGTGTCTTTTAGTTATGTATAAAATCCCAATAATATCAGAATTGATCCTTAACTCATAGGATGTAGTTCCTACACAGTTCACAAGCTCAAAGCTTTGGTGTTCTCTGTCTTCACATGATTATCATCTGTTCAACATAAGTTTTCTATAAACATGCAAATAAATACATTAAAAATTAGTATATAAAGTTATTTCACTTAAAAAATTATAAAACATTTATATTGATTCAACACTAATTGAGATGTCATACCAACTCAAAATTAGCCTATTCACACTGAACATCTGAATTATTCATATTTCAGTAATACTAAAAGGGCTGTCTTTAAGTTAAAAAAACACACACAAAACTCTACTGTGTTTTACATATTAAAACACAGGATGAATGATAAAAATATTTAAAGTTCTAAAATCTTCACTTGATACTTCAAGTGAAGTATTTAAATACTTTTTATTAATTAGAACTACAGCATAAGAACTTCAAACTGAAATTTTAATTTCTGCTCTAAATTATTATTAAGTAGGAAAAAGCATGTATTAGTCATGTATTTTGTACAACCTCCTTAAATAATTAAATAGAGTTCTTTGAAATTAAGTTGTGACTCAGGAAGTCCTAGCTAGAGCAATCAGATGAGAGAAAAAAATAAAGGACATCCAAATTGGAAAGGAAGAAGTCAAATTATCCTTGTTTGCAGATGATATAATCATATATTTGGAAAAACCTAAAAACTACCAAGAACTATTAGAACTGATAAACAAATTGAGTAAAGTTGCAGGATACAAAGCCAACATACAAAAATCAGTAGCATTTCTGTATGCCAACAACAAATAATCTGAAAAAGAAATAAAAAAGTAGTCCCATTTACAACAGCTACAAATAGAATTAAATATCTATGAATTAACTTCACCAAAGAAGTGAAAGATATCTATAATGAAAACTATAAAACACTGATGAAAGAAATTGAAGAGGACACAAAAAAATAGAAAGATATTTTGTGTTCATGAATTGGAAGAATCAATATTGTTAAAATGTCCATACTACCCAAAGCAATCCACAGATTGCAATCCCTATCAAAATACCAATAATAATCTTCACATAAATAGAAGAAACAATCCTAAAATTTATATGGAACCACAAAGACCCAGAGTAGCCAAAGCTATCCTGAGCAAAAAGAACAAAACTACAGGAATCACATTACTTGACTCAAATTATACTACAGAGCTATTGTAACCAAAACAGCATGGTACTGGCATAAAAACAGACACATAGACAAACAGAACAAAGAGAGAACCCAGAAGTAAATCCATATATCTACAGTGAGCTCATTTCATCAGAGATGCCAAGAACATACAATGGGGAAAAAGCAGTCTCTTCCATAAGTGGTGGCAGAAAAACTGGATATCCTTATGCAGAAGAATGAAACTAGACCCCTAACTCTTGCCATATACAAAAATCAAACCAAGATGGATTAAAGACTTAAATTTAAGACCACAAACTATGAAACTACTAAAAGAAAACACTGGGGAAACTTTCCAGGACACTGGATTGGGCTAAGATTTATTGAATAACACCCCACAAGCACAGGCAACCAAAGCAAAAATGGACAAATGGGATCACATCAAGTTAAAAAGCTTCTGCACAGCAAGAGGAACAATCAAGAAAGTGAAGAGACAACCCACAAAATGGAAGAAAATATTTCCAATCTATCTATCTAATAAAAGGTTAATAACCAGACTATATAGGGAGCTCAAACAACTCTACAGGGGGAAAAAAAACCCTAATAATCCAATTAAAAAGATGGGCAAAATATCTGAATAGACATTTCTCAAAAAAAGACATACAAGTGGTAAACAGGTATATGAAAAGGTGTTCAATCTCACTGGTCATCAGAGAAATGCAAATCAATACCACAATGAGATATCATCTCACCCCAGTTAAAATGGCTTTTATCCAAAAGGCAGGCAATAACAAATGCTGTCGAGGATGTGGAGAAAGGGAACTCTCATATGCTGTTAGTGGGAATGTAAATTAGTACAACCATTATGGAGATCAGTTCTCAAAAAAACAAAAACAGATCAACAGATCTACCATATGATCCAGTAATCACATTGCTAGGTATATACCCAAAAGAAAGGAAATCAGTATATTGAAGAGATAGCTGGACTCCCATGTTTATCACATCACTAATCACAATAGCCAAGATTTGGAAGCAACCTAAGTGTCCATCAACAGACTAAGGGATTTTTAAAAATGTGGTACATACATGCAGTACTACTTGGCTATTAAAAATAATGAGATCCTGCCATTTGCAACAATGTGGACAGAACTGGAGGTCATTATGTTAAATTAAATAAGCCAGGCACAGAAAGGCAAACTTTGCATGTTCTCACTTATTTGTGGCAGCTAAAAATTAAAACAATTGAACTCATGGAGATACAGAGTAGAAGAATGGTTGTTACCACAGGCTGGGAGGGGTCGTAGTGGGGATGGAGGGTGCAGAGAATGTGATTAATGGGCACAAAAAAAGTTAGAATGAATAAGATCTAGTATTTGATAGCAAAACAGGGTGACTATAGTCAATAATAATTTAACCATACATTTAAAAATAAGTAAGAGTATAATTGGATTGCTTGTAGAACCATACATACAGAAGATAATGCTTGATGTGAATACCCTGATGTGATTATTATGCATTGTGTCTGTATCAAAATATCTCATGTACTCCAGAAATGTATATATCTACTATGTACACACAAAAAATAAAAATTAAAAAATAAAGTTGTGATTCAATATAAATAATGCTAACTATGTATTGGAGCAATTTCAGTATAACTAGTAATTTTTTGTGAATATTTCATATTATCACTGCAAAACCATCAGATCTTTAAATTTTTAAATATTTTTGCTTAAAAGTGAACATTTAAGAAGGCAACCTATAATGTTCAACAAGTCAATCTATCCAATTATTTCCTAGCTTATTCAAAATTTGACATCCTTTCCACAGTAAAATTTGGAAGTATAATAAAAGTATTAAGAAGAAAGTGAACTAACTCTAGTGTATGGTGGAAACATAAAGACTTAGATTCTTCTCTTAGTCAAAGTTCAAATTAACTTCACATTATATTAAATGAGAAACCAGCCCTCCTCTATAGTTATCTATGCACTGCACTCCTTGGTCTGTCACCTAAACGAGGAAGAAATACTGAGACAAACTGCAGTAAGGATTGAAAATATGATATATAAAATGTTCCGACATTTTTTAATCCACTCAACAAACATTTCTTGAGCACCTACTATTTGATTTCATTCATTTCACTCAGTTCTGACACAGCCCTGCGAAGTATATATTAGTTTTATTCTAATCATATTACATATAAGGATATGTGAAGTTAAGTAGCTTGTCTAAGATCACTTGGCTGCTAAGTAGTAAAAACAGGGCAAGAACCTGTTTTCTGATACTCAATTACTGGAGTCATCTAACTTCTATACTATTTAATGATCTAGATTCCAATCCCAGCTCTACTACTTCCTGGCAACAGAACTTGGGCAAATCACTTAACCTGTCAGCTTCCTAGGTTCTTCATCTAGAAAATGGTGAAAGTGAGTATCTCACTAGATTGCTCTGAGAAATGCTATAACAAAAATGCTTTAAAAGTTATTAAAATACTTTTGCATTACTATTTCATGTCATGTGCTATGTGATATTATATGTTTTATATTACGAATTGATACTTTTTAGCCATAGTCCTCTGGCAACTAGGCTGTTCTCCAATACGTTGGAGATTTTAGAAGGACAACTTTTGCAGTCTACTGAAGTTTAGGTGACATCAGAGAAATCTAGCAACTTCCTGATATAAGCCTACTTTCCATAAGCAAGAAGTTAAGTACTGGCAAAATCTAACTCATTATAACTTTTATTTTGACTAGGTAGTACATTAATGTGGTTCAAATTTCAAAAGATAGCAAAGGATATTCAGTGGAAAGTCTCCTTACTTTGTCCTCTAGTTTCTCAGATCCCCTCGCAAGAGACAACCAGTTTTATCAGTTTCTCATGTGTCCTTCCAGAAATATATGTGTATCTATGCCCTCTGACAACTTTTGACATAAATGGTAGCATCCTGTACACATTTTTTCACCTTGCTTTTTTCCACTAATATATCAGTAAATAAAGAGTTTTGTTTTGGGTTTTTTTTTTTTCTGTTTTTATGTGTTTAGTTTTTACAAATGCATAGTACTTCACAGGGTGGGTTAAATTTATCCTAACCCTATCCCTTACTAAAGGATATTTAGGTAATTTTCAATGCTGAAATGAGTAATCTTATATATTCAACATTTTGTAAGTGTACAAGTATATCTACTGGATAAAGTCCAAAAAGTAGAATTGCTGGGTCGAAGAAGTGTACTTGTAATTTTTACAGATACTACCAAACTGCGCTTTATAGAGTTTGAACACTGGAGCTTGCTTCTCAAACCCTTAACACTACCATGTGACCCAGCAATCCCACTCCTAGGCATACCCAAGAGAAATAAACACATATGTCCATAAAAAACCTATACACAAATGTTTGATGCAGCTTATTCACAACAGTCAAAATGTGGAAAGAACCTAGATGTCCATCAACTGATAAATGGGTAAACAACATTTGATATATATCCATACAATGGAATATTACTCAGCCACAAAAAGGAACGAAGTACTGAAGCATGCTACAATATAGATAAACCTTGAAAACATTATGCTAAGTAAAAGAAGGCAGTCACAAAAGATCACATATTATAAGACCCAATTTATAACAAATTTCCAGGATAGGCAAATCTATAGAGATAGTAAGTAGATTAGTGGTTGCAAAAAACCACTGAATTGTATATTTAAATAGGTGATGTGTACGGTATGTGAATTGCATCTCAATACTGTTTTAAAAAATACCCACCTCCCAGCTACCTCAGTTCACTACGTGTCATGAGCCACACACACCCACATCTGGTGTTAATTTTCCCTCAGATTTCCAACAACCATCTCACCACTTCGCAATAACTCACAATAGGCAACCCTTCTCGCGTCTATTTCCAGAAGCAAACCTTTGCCAAGGAAACCTTTTCCAAGGAAAAGTACCATGTTTATTGTAATATTTGGGTGTAGGCACACCTTGTAGATACTGCAGATTTGGTTCCACACCACCAGAATAAAGCAAATTATACAATAAAGTGAGTCATATGAATTTTCTGGTTTCCCAGTGTATATAAAAGTTATATTTCTACTATATCATAGTCTATTAAGTAGGCAATAGCATTATGTTTTTTAAATGCACGTAATTTAAAAATACTTTATTACTAAAAAATGTTAATAATTATCTGAGCCTTCAGCAAGTTGTAATCTTTTTGCTGGTGGAAGGTGTGGTCTTCA
Source organism: Trachypithecus francoisi (assembly GCF_009764315.1). Taxonomy (NCBI): domain Eukaryota; kingdom Metazoa; phylum Chordata; class Mammalia; order Primates; family Cercopithecidae; genus Trachypithecus; species Trachypithecus francoisi. The sequence goes on along the minus strand of NW_022681462.1, from coordinate 61,114,396 downwards.
TGTTGATGGCTGCTGACTGATGAGGGTGATGGTTGGGGAGGCTGTGGAGATTTCTTTTCTTTTTTTTTTTTAAGATCGAGTCTTGCTCTACTGCCCAGGCAGGAGTGCAGTGGCGCAATCTCAGCTCACTGCAACCTCTGCCTCCTGGGTTCAAGCAATTATTGTGCCTCAGCTTCCCAAGTAGCTGGGATTATAGGCGCCTACCAGCACGCCCAGCTAATTTTTCTTGTGTTTTTAGTAGAGACAGAGTTTCACCATGTTGGCCAGGCTGGTCTCAAACTCCTGACCTCAAGTGATCTGCCTACCTCAGCCTCCCAAAGTGCTGGGATTATAGGCATGAGCCATCGCACCCAGTCCGCAATTTCTTAAAATGAAATTTTAACCATGAGGTTGGTCGCATCAATTGACTCTTCCTTCCAGAAGATTTATCTGGAGCACGCCATGCTGTCTGATAGCGTTTTACCCAGAGTAGACCTTCTTTCAAAATTGGAGCCAACCCTCTCAAATCCTGCCATTGTTTTATTAACTAAGTTTATGCAACATCATAAATCCTTTTTTGTCATTTCAACAATATTCATGGCATCTTCACTAGTAGATTCCATCTCAGGAGACCATTTTCTTTCTCATCCAGAAGTAATTCCTCATCTGTTCAAGTTTTATCATAATGTTGCAGCAATTCAGTCACATCTTCAGGATACTGTTCTAATTCTAGTTCTCTGGCTATTTCCACTACATCTGTGGTGGTTTCCTGCACTGAAGTCCTGAACCTCTCAACATCATTCATGAGGAACAGAATCAGCTTCTTGTCAATGTTGATATTTTTATCTCCTCCCATGAATCACAAACGTCCTCAATGGCATCCATCTAGAATGGTGAATCCTTTCCAGAAGGTTTTCAATTTACTTTTCCCAAATCCATCAGAGGAATCATTATCTATGGCAGCTATAGCCTTACAAAATGTGTTTCTTAAGTAATAAGACCTGAAAATCAAAATTACTCCTTGATCCATGGGTTACAGAATGGATCTTGTGTTGTAGGCATGAAAAAAACATTAATATTCTTGTACATCTCCAACAGAGCTCTTGGGTGACTAGGTACATTGTCAATGAGCAGCAATATTTTGAAAGTATGTGTGTGTATATATATATATATATATTTTTTTTTTTTCCCTGAGCGGTAGGTCTCAAAAGTGAGCGTGAAATATTCAGTAAACCATGTTATAAACAGATGTGGTGTCATCCAGACTTTGTGGTTCCATTGACAGTATACAGGCAAAGTAGATTTAGCATAATTCTTAAGGACCCTAGGATTTGCAAAATGGTAAATTAGCACTGACTTTAACTTAAAGTCTCTAGCTGCACCGGCCCCTAACAAGATAGTCAGCCTGTCAAGCATTGAAGGTGCCACTAATTTCTCCTCTCTAACTTTAAAAGTCCTAGATGTCATCTTCTTTCAATAGAAGGCTGTTTAGTCTACATTAAAAATCTGTTATTTAGCCACCTTCACCAATGAGCTTGGCTAGATCTTCTGGATAACTTGCTCCAGCTTCTACATCAGCACTTGTTGCTTTACCTTGCACTTTTATATGATGGCGATGGCTTCTTTCCTTAAGCCTCATGAATCAACCACTGCTAGTTTCAAACTTTTCTTTTGTAACTTTCTCATCTCTCTCAGCCTTCACAGAATTGAAGAGAGTTAGAGCCTTATTCTGGATTAGGATTTGTCTTAGAACGTTGTACCTGGTTTGACCTTCTGTCCAGACCATAAAACTTTCTCCCCATCAGCAATAAGGCTGTTCCACTTCCTTGTCACTCACATGTTCACTAGAGTAGACTTTAAATTTCCTTTAAGAACTTTTCCTTTGCATTCACAACTTGGCTATTTGGCACAAGGGGCTTCACTTTTAGTCTATCTCAGTTCTTGACAACCTAACTTTTTCATTAAGCTTAATCACTTCTAGCTTTTGATTTAAAGTGAGAGACATGTAAACTTTTTCCTTTCACTTGAACACTTGAGAGGCAATAGTAGGGTTATTAACTGGCCTAAATTTGATATTTTTGTATCTCAGGGAACAGGGAGGGGAGAGAGAGGGAGGGTGAGAGAGACAGAGAGAGAGAGAGAACGTCGGTAGGTGAAGCAGTCAGAATACATACAACAATTATTAAGATTGCCATCTTATATGGGCACGAGCCATGGTCCCGCAAAACAATTACAAAAAGTAACAGCAAAGATCACAGATCACCATAAAAGATATAATAACAATGAAAAAGCCTGAAATATTGTGAGAGTTTCCAATGAAGAGAACACTTGCTGTTGGAAAAATGGCGCTGATACATTTGCTTGATGCAGGGTTGCCACAAACCTTCAATTTATAAAAAACAGTATTCGAGCAATATCTGAGAAGTACAATAAAGTGAAGAACAATAAAATCAGGTATGCCTGTATTTCGTAACCATTTTACATGTGTAAAACTGTGCTACCATTTTTATTAAGGTCCCATCTTCTCTTTACATGTCGCTGATGAATTGTTTTAGTGTTATGCCCTAACTCCATCTTTCCCATAAGCTCTGTGGTTTTTATTGCCCATTTTGTACAGTGTAGTGATTTTTAGGAACACACAGGCCACATTACAGCAGAACTAACTGTAAAATCACATGACACTATCTCCCCCAGATACACTCATTATTAGATATAGATTTGAAAACTGGAGAAATCACTAATCCAACAGAATAAGATTTCAATCCAATTTCACTATTTAAAAATTTCAAACTAAAAGGTTAAAAGCAATTAATACCATTCGGGATATTATGGTAATAATGTAGAAAATGCTTTCAGTTGTTACACTTCTGTTTTCTAGAGACTTTATGAATATTAGAAGACCGTTCCAAGGGAAAACAAACAGTACTAATTCCTTTTTTTTTTGAGGCAGAGTCTCACTATGTTGCCCAGGCTGGGTGCAGTGGTATGATCTCCGCTCACTGCAACCCCTCCACCTCCTGGGTTCAAGCAATTCTCCTGCCTCAGCTTCCCAAGCAGCTGGGACTACAGGCGCCCACCACCACGCCCAGCTAATTTTTGTATTTTTAGTAAAGATGGGGTTTCACCATGTTGGCCAGGCTGGCCTTGAACTCCTGACCTCAGGTGATCCATCCGCCTTGGCCTCCCAAGCTGCTGAGATTACAGGTGTGAGCCACCACACCTGTCCCAAATAGTACTGATTTCAAAGGGAGTAAGTCAGTAATTTATGAAGCCAAGCTATTCAGCATGCATCTTTTGCTGTCATTGGGCTGTAACCTTTCAAATCACACAAAAATACCCTGTTAATTTCAGTTTCAATGCTTTTATCCATTCTCCTTGCACAAGATGGCTTTCTCTTTCTTCTTGTTCTCACCAAATCATATACTCTTGACTTAAGTCCATCATAGATCATTCCCATCTTCCCCTCCATTCTTTACTGATGCTCTGTCCCTCTGAGTTCCTGCAACACTTATTGCTGGATTTCCACATTTATAATCTTATGTGATTTCCTCATTTCATTTTTGCCCCTTGAATAGATAAGCTCCTTAGCAAAAGAATCCTCCAATAAGGCCGGGTGCGGTGGCTCACACCTGTAATCCCAGCACTTTGGGAGGCAAGGCAGCGGATCATGAGGTCAAGATCAAGACCATTCTGGCCAAAGTGGTGAAAATCTGTCTCTACTGAAAACACAAAAATTAGCTGGGCGTGGTAGCGTGCGCCTGTAGTCCCAGCTACTTGGGAGGCTGAGGCAGGAGAATCACTTGAACCTGGGAGGTGGAGGTTGCAGTGAACCAAAATCACGCCACTGCACTCCATCCAGCCTGGGGACAGAGCGAGGTTCCGTCTCAAAAAAAAAAAAAAAAAAAAAAAAGAATCCTCCTAATACTTCAGAATCCACACAGCCTAGCATAACACAGAGCACAGAGTCAGTGCTCAAGAAGTTTTTGCTGCTGGGTGATAAATAGGTCAGAATCAAATAACCTTCTGGCTTTATTAGCTAGATCGCCACTATTTCTGGTGCATATCAGTTCAATGACTTTCAAGAAGCTAAAATTTTAACTCAGTCATGCTGAAGATATATACGGCCGCCAAGGAAATGAAATCCCATAAAACTTGCGCTCTGGTATCTTATCGCGAAAAAGGCTAAACAAGAAATCATCCTTGTTACACAACACATTTTTAGATTGTGGACCCCATTTCTACCTTATAAAATGTATGTAAGCTATTTTATTTACAGCAGTTTTATCACAGTACCAAATGATCCCAGAACCACGGTTTGAAAGCTTTCTATTAATATTTCTTCTTATTCTTCTTCTTCTTTTTAAACAAACAAAAGGCTAGGTGGAATTCTACCATATAGAAAAAAGCAGAGCTGATCTTGCTAATGTGGAGGGAGGGGCTTGTAGCTCTGCCTGCCCTGTCCCCAGGCCCCAATTGCAGAGGCTCCTTAAGGCATCTCTGAGCACCATCAGCAATGAGAAGCACTCAGAATAATCAGCAAACTGCCACGAATAGAAAAATACTTCATTACTTTTTTTAAAATTTCAATATCATTATAATATAAAATTAAAACTTACCCATTTCTACTGAAAACCCTTAGCCATGCTTTGAGGTTTGGTCCTAACAAACACAAGCAAGGCACAGTAGTAAAAGTAGACAAAATAACTGCAAATAAAAATGTTTCCAATGCCAACCTGGAAAAAAAAAAAGATTAATTTTTTAAAAAGTGTTAAAGGTACACATACACATATATAATCATTATTATATAAACAAAATATAAAATGTCTTCCTCCGCTTTACTTTGAAAGGTAACATAAGTACCTCCAAAATGATGACTATAAATAATTTTACTAGCAACACAGCTTTAAAAAAACAATCTAGCAAATATTTCACTTTAATGATAGATTTCAGAAGTGTTAAAGACCCTAGGATTCATGCTGAGACTTTCACTGCAAAAACAAACAAAGAACCAGAATCCATTTCTAGATAGTTAGCTTTCTCCTCAATAGTCTCTGGAACTTTCTCTACAACTAGTGGTTCAATGTTAACATCTATTGGAACCACCTGGAGAGCTGGATAAACTAAAGATTGGCGGGGGCTCTACCCCTAGAGTTCCTGACTGAAGCTTGAGTATCTGTATTTTGATAAAATGCTGATGCTGCTGCTTTGAAAACCACATTTTGAGAACCACTGTGCCAGACACATTCATTCTACTTTAAAACGGATTAGACAGGAATCACCATTTCCCATTACAAAAGTCTTGTTCTCTCCCATCTAGGAAAGAATAACCTGTCGGTTTAGTGTGTGTACGTAAAACTATTTATAAATATGTATGTATATATAAAAAACGGTATACTTAGCAACACATATATATGTGTGTATATGTATATGCATCTCATCACTCATTTCACCATGATCGTTAATCACTGGTAAACTGAAGCTTCTCAAATTATGATAAACATTTTGTAAGAAACATTCATGAATTTGGTTTCTAAGAATTTGAAATTTGTCAGTTCAGAAAAAGTGTTATATTTTATCTTTAAACTATAAACACTACCACCAGTATATTTTGTATACACTTAATATACAAAAATATTAAGCATTTGAATACAGGAATCTATTAACTTTTGTTAAGAAAAACTCCATTCAAGTACTTTAGAATCACATTTATAAGAACTGATATGCTAACTGTAACTAACTTACACATATAATCATAGTAAGTTCTCTCAGAGGTTCTAAGGGCCAAATATCTATTGGTATAGTATAGTTTCTCTACTCTCCCTTCTCCCAACATGTAATTGGATAATAGAAGGCGAGGTAACAAGAGTATTTAATAAATTAAGTTATTCTGCTGTTTTTTAAAAAAGAATAACACTGCTAATGGTGTTGGTGCCCTTACTTGATCTATTAATGATGCACATCATGGTTTTTCTAGTTGCTAAGAATGAGCACAGTTTGGTAAATGAATGTTTCAAAATATAAATTTAGGGTAAAAGTTTCAAACTTACTCTATTAGTGGTGCTCCATATAGAACAAAAATTACGTGAAAGGAGAAACAAGACATAAGAAAGTAGATACAGCATTTCAAAAATCTGGTTACCTAAAAGAGAAATGAATAACCTGAAGACTCAAGATAATGCCTAAAGGAAAATAAATTCTTCCATTTTATCTACAAACACAACTTGTTCCCATAATGTGTAAAACAGTTCAAATGTTCTTGGGTATACTCAAATCAGATCACATGTCCTGTACCCAGTCACTTACACAGCCCTCGATACAGACTAAAAAAGCCTAAAAGGCAAATATCACCCCCCGCCCATATTCCACCCATCCGACCTACATGAGTCTAAAAGAGGTTCTGTTTCCATGATAACATACAGAGCTATGTCATTAATCAGTATTTATTAAATATTGATTGATATCAGAGCTAGTATACAAAAAATACAGTATTATGTGATGACAGAGGAAATATCTGCAGAAAATAACAATTTTTTTCATTTTAAAACAAAATTCCTGGGAAAATTGCACTAAAAAAGCAAAATACTAAAGAATTCTTGAAATCACACTCATATTACACGACCCGTATGAAAAAAGACCTGAACATCTACAAAGAAACATGAGACCTTCTTGATTTGGAGCTTAAGAATATATAAACATAACACATACATTCAGCTTTTCCAATCATAGGCAGTAAATGACCTAATAGAGCTTATAACACAGTAGAAAATAATGTTAAGTATGGACATTATTAGTAATAGCCAAGTGAATATCTACTGCAGTGAATATTCTGGACAATTGATTCTAATATCTGAAAATTATTTAGTCAAGGAAGGCCATGTTGGAAATAAGCATTACCACAGGCTTATATTGCAATTTCTGAAAAACCCATTAAGTGGCTTTCAAAAATGCAAAAATAAATAAAAATAAACTACAATGTCTTATTGAATAAGGTTTAAAGATAGACTGTCACATGTATTTATTTTCAATGGTGACATAAAACAATGACTATACAGGCTCACAATATTATCATAAGCTCTGAAGAAGTCATAATTCCACAATTAATGCAAGGCAGGGATCAATCAAACATTATGGGCAGCCTTCCAGCAAGTAACTTGGTGGGAAAAAATCAGGTTCCCTTTACTCACTGTAAATAACCTAATGAAGACTTGATGAATACTTTATTCTTCCATTAAAAGAAGCACTAGCTCCATCCAAAAACCAGTTATTGAGACATAAGCCTTACCTTGTGTGATAATGAACTTCTTTTAGAGGATGTATTTGGTTTCACTGCTAAATATAGTACTAGATTGACAGCAGTTACAAAACCAGAACAGATACACAACCATGTCAAGTGTGTTTCCAATATTGAGAAGTTCTCCAAGAAGAGTGACGGAATGAAGACACTTAGGATAATTGAAAATATGCATAAAAGATGGGTATACAGTAGTCTCTTGATATCGGTGTCTTTCATGGTGTTTTCTTGGGTGGCTAGCTAACGAAAAACAAGAGAGGAAGAGCATATGCAATAATGACTTTTTCCATTGTCTTAAATGTTTCAACCCCTAAAAATAAGTCATAAAGTCAATTTGCTATGACCAATGTATTTGTTTCAAAACACAGAAGATGCAGACGTGTAGATGCACATATAGACTTAACTTTTTATTCTACCTTTGATTTTTTAATATGGTACAAACATCTCTCAGAGCCTAAAAAAAACAAATTTACTAATTTCTTTAATATTGTGACTGGTTTCTGCAAAAGGGTCATGTCCTAGGACCAATAAAACAATTCATTTAAACTTTTTTGGCCAATATCACAGAGATGAAATCAACTGTGTAGATTACATTATCTACTGCCTGTTGGAATTACAACCAAAGTTTATTTATGATGTTTCCAGAATGCATAGGTTATAATTCCAACAACCCCAAAAATATAATTAGGCTAAATTGCTGGTATTTTTTTTACTCTTGTCTAACATTACAGTAGTTCACATCTTCTAGCAAATGCCAAATGACACCAAGTGCACACTCGAATACTCAAATGGTGGCCAGTGGAATCAAGAGTTCAAAGAGCACCACACTAAACTAAGGGATCCCGATGCTTCAGAAATACCAAGATGACAACGTCTGTTACAGGTGTTAAATTCCAACCAAAAGTAGAGCACGAATGGAAGGAGGGAAAACAAATTACTCGCCTCTAAAATACACGTATTTAAATTACCTGAGTTAATTGTACTGTTAAACAAGGACTTTATTAATTTAAAGTAACAGTCAATATGTTACACTATGGAGAATATTCCAGAAAATAGAAATATCTCAGAAAAAAAATACTATACATACACACACACGCGCCCGCACGCGGAGTAGCGCCCACTAGTGTGAAAAGCAGAAGGGCGAACCTGGGCCTTATCCTAATAGTTCTCATTTAATTCACCCAGTGCTTTTCAAAGACAGATATTTTACTGATAAGGAAACAAGGCAAACAGGTGAGGTGGTCCAAGGTCCCACACGCTACAGCCATCTCTCTGGCATAAGGAAATACACTAGGCATGAAGAAGCAAACGGATGGCAAGAAGGGACAATGGTAAACTTTCCCATAGATTCTCTTCAGCTGATTGAGGGAGGGCAAGGGGATCAGAAATCCATTCTCTCAACAGATAGCCCTTCAGCCATTTTTCTGAGCCATCCTCGGAATCGCAGCTGCCATCAGATGTGGATGTAATACCGTGAGCAGGTACCAAACTCTACCGTTTGCTGAATGAATGAAGGAACCAGAGTAGGCAAAGTGGGAAACCAACTCCCCTGGGAAACCAGCACCGTGTTAGGCCCTGGCGTGCCCCCAGGGCGCCTGCAGGGGTGCCACGGGAATAACGCGGCCCACCTCGCCAGGCACCGCAGCGGAGAGAAGGCTCTTCAGAGCGGCCCCCAGAGGAGCCTTCACGGGCATCGCCGCACCTCCACCGGCAGCTCCACCCCACCCCTGGTCGCTGGGGATTCTGCCCGACCCTAGGCCGGCGCGAGCGCGGGCAGCGAGGAACCAGCTGAGAAGCAGGATCAAAGAGCTGGGGAGTTGGAGACAAAGAAAAACTGGGGGACAGAGGCAAAAACTCGGATCCGAAAGGGGGTCTGTCCATCAGGGCACGCCGGAAGAGTGGCGCTCGAGCTGACGGCGAGAGCCGGCGGGCCGGGGCGCCGAGGCTCAGGGCTGCTTCGGCAATTCGCCGGGGTGGCTTGCACCCCGGGAGGCGAGAGCGCCTGGGAAGTCCAGCGGGGCTTACCTAACTCTCCCGCCCGCGGAAGGGAAGCGGGGAACTACTGCCTCCCACCATCAGGTACGACGGGCGGCCCAAGCCCACGCGCAGACGCAGGGTTGTGGGGCGGAGACCCACGGCCGAACAGCCAGTCGCAGAAAGGGAGGGGCGGGCAAATGGGGCAGCCCCACCTAGCCGCTCGCGTTCATTCCTCCCGCAGCCTTCCAGGTTTGGGGTAGGCGGGAGCGGTGGGCTTAGAAGCCGGAAGTGGATTGACGTAGCCCGGAAGGGGAATATTTCCCAGTTACCGTGTTGATGTTTTCAGACTGCTGCTGCTGCTGCTGTCGCGGCTAGGGGAACTGTCGTGGGGAAGGATGGTGTGCGAAAAATGTGAGTTAAGGGGCCGCTTCTGCGGGAGGAGGAGGCTGGGATAATCTAACTGAGCTCTCCCGGGAACTTTGCCTTCTCTTTATTTTTTCGCCCACAGGTCTCTGATTCTAGCCGCTGTCTTTCTACCCTACCCTTTGACCATTTTTGCACCTCCCCAATGACCATACAGTCCTATATATTTTGTACTCAGAGTGGTCTCAGTTCTGCACCTCCCTCTCTATTTCCATTGCCTTCCCCCACCCCCAGATCTCATCGGCTCCCCTCCCATATAAAAATGTTCAGTTAAACCCCAGCGACACCTTTCCCTCTTGGCAATTCCTGGCCTTTCCTTTTTATTCGTGTAACAAATACTGTACTCCTGCCAAATGTTAGACACTGGAACCAAAGACTTAGGACTTTGCCTTATTCATTCTCGTTAGTCATTATGCCAGGATATGGCTTAGAGTAAACCCAGAGATGTTTGAATTGAACATCAACGTAAGTGCAAATTATTATTTCCCTAATTTAAATCCTTTAATAAACTCTCAGTGTGCCGAGAATAATTTGGGGATTCTATATTTGGAGCCTGGCGTTCAGTACCCTCCACACTAAGGCGCCAACTTATTTTTCCAGCTTCATTTTCACTGACCCTCATCCTCTTCACACTTTGACCAAACAAAATACTCTTTGTGCGCATGTGTACTCTAAGCTTTCTATGCCTTTCCTCAGAATGTGTCCTTTATCTAGTTTGCCTTCATCCTCTTTACTCCTTTTTGTTCACAGTCCTGTTGCCACATATTCAAATCCTCTCTCTTGCCTTCTCTCCAAACTTTCTTTTCTTGGATTTCCTTAGCCAGGGTTATTTTTTCCTGCATGGAATTTCTCCTAGTACTTTAGTTCTCAATTATTGTATCTTTTATTTTTTAGCTTACACTTTGGTTGAATGGTTCTTTTTGGGGGATGGTCTCTGATCCCCCTGAGAATCTGATAAAAACTGTAGACTTTTGCCAGGAAAAAAAAAAAACTGAAAATATAAAAGGTTTGTGTACAACTCCACTTTGTTCACATATCTCTTAAGATCCACCTGGGGAACCCAGGTTACAGATTGCTGTTAAATAAATTAGTATACTATAATCTCATTAAAATTTTGTCTGATTCATCGCTTTATTTTTCTCAGCACTTTGTATAGTTTATACATCATAGATGCTTAGTAAATAATTATGGAACAAATAGATTTATCGGATTTGTTTAAAGTATAAACAAGCAGTAAAAGCTTATTATAAGCCATCTTATTATCCTACGAATTTTACTGACGGTCAGTCATTCATTGCCCACAGTTAATATGAGTCTAAGTTGACTGGCTGCTTTCCCAGCATTAACAGGCTCCTACGGTAATAGCATTGATAGTCGATGCCATTGTGAGCCTTAGGCACAATGTAATGCACTTATGAAATAGTAAATTTTAATTTTCCTTTTACTATCTTGTTCTAACAGGTGAAAAGAAACTTGGTACTGTTATCACTCCAGATACATGGAAAGATGGTGCTAGGAATACCACAGGTATTTCTTCTTTTAGAAAATAGGAATTTAACCAAATACTGTGAATAATATTTTAGCTTTTACATTGTTTGTACAATGAAATGTTGTATGTTCAAAGTATTTTATCTATTAAATATTAAAGAATATTGGGTCCCCAAGTGATTTAATATCTTCTATTTAGTTCTCAGTTACTTGTACAGGTTCCTAATATCAGGAGATAGCAAAATTATTAAATGATTGTCAACTGGTGACAATATCACAGTATTTGATTGTCACAGTATTTGATTTGATTCAGCTTATTTAGAGTCTGTATTTAATTTCCCCACTCTTCTGAGGAGAAATTGTTTTAAATCTTCTGATTTTTATATTCTTGAATAAATAAATGCTTTAATCCATTTTACCTTCATTATCATTAAATCCTTATAATGAAGTATTTACCTTCATTATTATTAAATACGTATAGTAAAGTATGTTTTCAAAGCGTAGACAAATAAACATTTTCATTATATTCAAGGTCTATGACACTGAAGTAGTGGCTTCTAGATTTTACACTATATAGAGTAAATATAGACCCATTCCTAAAGTACTCCCTTGAGTCTGAGAAATAAAATGATCGTATTTTATACAAATTTTTTTTTTTTTTTTTGAGACGGAGTCTCGCTCTGTCGCCCAGGCTGGAGTGCAGTGGCCAGATCTCAGCTCACTGCAAGCTCCGCCTCCCGGGTTTACCCCATTCTCCTGCCTCAGCCTCCCGAGTAGCTGGGACTACAGGCGCCTGCCACCTTGCCTGGCTAGTTTTTTGTAGTTTTTTTTTTAGTAGAGGCGGGGTTTCACCAGGTTAGCCAGGATGGTCTCGATCTCCTGACCTTGTGATCCGCCCGTCTCAGCCTCCCAAAGTGCTGGGATTACAGGCTTGAGCCACCGCGCCCGGCCACACATTTTTACTGTTTCCCTAATAAATGTTTTCTTTTTAAGCAGTGTCTTAATAGCCTACTAAATGAGGATTTAAAAATTAAATATAGGCTACTATTTTGATAGAAAGTCAAAGAATGAACTTTTTAATGTTTTATGTTAAATGTATAGAAATAACCCACTAAAATATCTTTTATTCTGATACAGAAAGTGGTGGGAGAAAGCTGAATGAAAATAAAGCTTTGACTTCAAAAAAAGCAAGGTGGGTAAGAGCATCCATAGATGGATCATATAAATTTCCTTTCTTTTAGTGTTAAGTCTGCTGGAGTGAATTTGATGTGCATCATTCCATTTGCAATAAAACATAAAGGGAGGTGGTTCCTGGCACTCAGAACCAAGCTATCTGTTATAATCCTGCTGGTTTTACCTTGTTCCTCCTTGCTGTATCAATATATGAAGATATTAGTGTTGTTCTCTTACAGTTTCACCAGAAAACATGACTTTTATTTTGTCTCCTTCTTAATTATCCTATGAATCAGAGACAGCAGGGAAATGTGGAAAGATGGTAAGCTTTGGAGTCAGACCTGAATTTGAGTCTAGACCCACTGTCTAGCCTTACGACCTTAAGCAAGTTAAGCAAGTTTCTTGACCTTTCTAAACTTTACTTTTTCCTGAGAATTGGGGTAAAAATGTCTCCCATCTTAAAAACAAGTTTTTGATACCACACTTTATTAGATCCAGTCTTAAAATTTCTGCTGGGTATGGTGACTCACACTTGTAATCTCAGCACTTTGGGAAGCCAAGGCAGAAAGATTACTTGAGCCCAGGAGGTTGAGACCAGCCTGGGCAACATGGGGAAACCCTGTCCTTACAAACAATGGAAAAATCAGGTGGGTGTGGCAGCACGCGCCTGTAGTCCCAGCTACTCAGGAGGCTGACATGGGAGCATCACTTGAGCCCAGGGAGGTCGAGGCTGCACTGAGCCAGGATCGCACTACTGATCTCCAGCCTGGATGACAGAGTGAGTCTCTCAGAAGAAAATTCCGTGAACCCTTTCATCTGCCATCCGATTTCTTTGCTCCCCTTCACATCAGAGGTTTTCCAAAGTCTTATCTAGACACTTTCTCAGCGTCCTTAAGTACCTTTCCCTCTTTTAGCCCTTCCAGTCATATGTTATCCCCACAAAAGCCCTGAAACTGTTCTTGTTGAGATCACAAGCGACCTTTAAAACTGATTCTGTTCTTATTTAGCCTCTTCATAATTCTCTCATGTTATTCTCTTGGCTCCTGGGACCCCACACTCTCCTGGTTTTCCTCCCAACTCACTGGCTATTCCTTCTAATTGAGTACTTCAGAACTCAGTCCTAGGCTTTAAAAATTATTATAAATTCATAAACTCTCCTAAAGTGACTTTAATCTACTGGCTTTAAATTCAAGCTATATGTTTATACACACACACACACACACAATATTATTATTATATATATAATAGCTCCCAAATTTATACCTCTGGCCTGAGTTCTCTGAGCTCCAAACATATATCTAGCAGCTTATCTGACATACCTCATTTAATGTCTAACAGGCCACTTCTTTTTCCTTCCATCTTCTCATCATAGTAGCACCACTGTCTAATCCAGTTGTTCAAGCCTAAAAGCTACAATTCCTCACTGAGTCCTCCCTTTCCCCTGCTTCCCCTATCCATCAACAAGTTCTTTGGATCTACCTCCAAAATGTAAAATGTAACCTGAAACCACCTGCTTCTGTCCATCTTGCTGCTATTGCCCTGTTTCAAACCACTGTTATTTCTTACTTGGAACTGTAATAACTATTGAACTATCTTCCTGCTTCTCTTTTTCCCCGTAGTTGTCTCATAGTAACAAGAGTGATCCTTGACAAAGTTCCTTTGCTTAAAACCCGCCACTGGTTTTCTTTTTCACATAGCATAAATTCTAAGCCTCCTACCATATTCTTACAAGGTCCTCCTTGATAGGACCCCCCGCACCTCTCTGGCTTCGTATTGTACCGCACTGCTCCTCACTGATCATACGCCATCCTCGTTAGTTCTGCCAAGCCCACTCCCATCCAAAGATTTCTACTTGCTGCTGTCCCCTAGGAGTCTTCTGTTAGAGCTTATATGTCTGGCTCCTTCTTGTTGTTTGGGTCTCAGCTGATGGGTCACTTCCTCAGAGAAGGTTTCCTAATCAGCATCTAAACTAATCTCTTCTTTCGTTTTCCTCATCTCTGCCTTAGTATCCTGTTAGAATTTTCTCTATAATGCTACTATTTGACAAGCTTGCTTGTTTTATTAGATTCTCTGTTTCCTTACTGTTTACCTCTTCTCACTAGAATATCATCTGATGAGGGCAAGGACTTTGCCTGTCATGTTCATCTTTGGTATTTAGAACAGTAATTGGTACATAATAAGCACTCAGTATATATTTGCTGAATGAATAAATACCTGTTTTATGATGTCATCCTGAGGATTAGAAATAGCAACAATAAAGCCTTAACTACATACAGTGCCTGGCACATAATGAGATCTTTAATGCAGAGTCACACTATATGTTGTTGACTGACTTATTGATGTCTTTGAGGACCATTCAGATTTTGTTGACTGAGCTATTATTTGTACAGATTTTATGGTTTTATATACTTCCAGTTCCTTTATGCTCTCAAACTTACTCTGATGTCATTAAAAAGTAGCTGTTATTCTTGGGTACTGTCTCACTTTGGAAAATGTACTACAGTATTGCTTTGAATCTGTGGTACTGTTATTTATAAGATGCATTGTTACTTTAAGAAAAAACTGCCAGTTTTAAGATTTCCAAGGTTAAAATGTGTGTTTTTGAATAATAAAATATGGTTTTAAGAAAAAATAGCCTCTAGAAATACATGTCCAAACAAATTGAACTTATTGAAAGGAAGAAGAGTACCTATCTTCACTTGTGGGGAATAAAGTGATATTCTCAGCCAGGTGCGATGGCTCACACCCTGTAATCCCAGCACTTTGGGGGGCCAACGCAGGTGGATCACCTGAGGTCGGGAGTTTGAGACCAGCCTGACCAACATGGAGAAACCCCGTCTCTACTAAAAATACAAAATTAGCTGGGCACGGTGGCGCATGCCTGTAATCCCAGCTACTTGGGAGGCCGAGACAGGAGAATCGCTTGCACCTGGGAGGTTGTGGTGAGCCAAGATCACGCCATTGCCCTCCAGCCTGGGCGATAGAGTGAGATTCAGTCTCAAAAAAAAAAAAAAAAAAAAAAGTGATATTCTCTGTGGTTTGGAAAAATTAACCTTTGTAAATGGGCCGTTGTGCTATACCCAAGAGGAGACGCTAGGTCTAGGACAGTGTTTTGTATCCAGTATATGAGGATCATTACAAAACTCATTTTGTAGTTAGGGAAGCACATTTAAAGCAGAGTATTATTGCCATTTAGGGGGAAGTATTTGTTTTTTTTCACTCCAGTCACTGTAAGATGGCATTTTTATATAGTAGAAGCCCTTTTATCTAAAAGGATTGAGTCAGTTAATTAAAAATGTCAGCTAATGTAAGCAGTCATTAAAAGATACACATACCTTATTTTAAATTAAAGCACATAACTGTAGATGTATTAATCATTTGGTATTGAAACAAAGCCTTTTGAGCGTAAATCAACTGATAAGTGCTCTACATGATTGTCATCACAAAAATCACAATCAGAATATGTTCAATATCTTTAAAGTGGAGCAAAAATTGATGCTTGAGGTGTGGAGTTCCTTTCCTAGTGATTTTCCCCTAGTTGTCAACAGTTGTCTTACCCATACCTAACTCAATAGCAATTCCGATTATTCCTAGTCATCCTAAAGTAGTCACTTAGGTTTTATGGAATCAGTCACTCTTTTTGCACCCACACTTCATCAGTTTCCATAATATTTTTGTCACACAAATAGAATGACAGATACAATTGATATAAACACGTCAAGAATAAATACTGTACAACTGACTATAAGTATATATCTCACATGGATGGAGCAGGGCAGAGATGTACAGGCATATCAGACAGTAGCCATCTGGAATGGGCTAAACCCATCAATTGCAGAGGTTGATGGAGGGATGAAGAGCATGGATTAATCCTGTGTGTTGCGTAAGTGGGGTTATTTAAGAGTGTGTTTCTAGTGTAATATACAATTTTCTCTCTTTAAAAAAAATTTCTAGATTTGATCCATATGGAAAGAATAAGTTCTCCACTTGCAGAATTTGTAAAAGTTCTGTGCACCAACCAGGTTCTCATTACTGCCAGGGCTGTGCCTACAAAAAAGGTAAGTTTCTTTTAATACCTTTTTTCTATTCATAAAACCTACTTCATTTGCTGCTGATTTGGTTAACAGAAACAATGTAGCCTGTCATAAATTCTGTTAACCAAACACTCTTTATCCTAAGGCAAAATAGACCCTAAAACCTGTTTATAATTAAAAGTATATATATATATATATTTTTTTCTTTTCTTTTCTGATGCTGTTAAATTATATTTTAAGCTTCAGAATTGACTTAAACCAACAGTTGGTATTATGATTTGATTGATCACATATCTTCTTTTGTTTCAGGCATCTGTGCGATGTGTGGAAAAAAGGTTTTGGATACCAAAAACTACAAGCAAACATCTGTCTAGATGTATTGATGGACTTTCTAAATGATTTTACTTTCTGCCTTGAATTTTCAAGGCATAGATGTCAACTTACAGAATAACGTGTTTTAAGACAATTAAGTTTAAACCAGAGAATTTGATTGTTATTCATTTTGCTCTCATGCTCTAAACAGCAGCAGTGTAACTAGTCTTTTGCCGTAAATGGTTTTTTCCTTATGAGCATTTTATTGAACTAAGTGGCAAATTCCATGAAAAATTTCTCAGTTCTGTATGCACTTTTATTTAACATTATTCATGTAATTCTCCCCAACACACACTTTATTTATAGATACTGCAAAAGTGAGAAGGAGGTAATAGATATTTTGCTGTGAATTTGGCATCCAAAGTTAACAGTTCTCCCCTCACTCCCTTACTCATGTCAGAGTTATTAGAATCAGTAGCCTCTTAACTAATTGCAGTTTCATAGGATGTATAAATGTTTCAAGCCGTTATTGCTGAATGGTTCTTTAGTTATTAACCTAGACCCAAATCGAAGACCAGTTTTTATTTGTTCTTGCCGCCAAAGTGCCAGTTCCTTTAATATGTGACCAGGAACACAAGGAATATCCATATGTCCAAATAAACACACTGAATTTTAGAAAAACGTATTACTTTGAATTCAGATTGTCATGAAAACCAGAACAGTGTTTGTCCATGTTGCATGTAATGAAAATAAATCCCTACTCTTTGAGAAAAGCTCTTTGAAGCAAAAACCAAACTTTTTTTTTTTTTTTTACCTCGTGTCTTGCTCCCTAAAAGAAATAAATAAAGCAAACATCTTGACTCTCCCTTTTTAAAATTTCTTTGTTTGTTTGTTTCTTTGATACAGGATCTCACTCTGTTGACAAGGCTGGAGTGCAGAGGTATCAGCAAGCTCTCTGTAGCCTCCATCTGCTGGGCTCAAGCAGTCCTTCCACCTCACCCTCGTAAGTAGCTGGGGGCTACAGGTGTGTGCCACTGTGCTCAGCTAGTTTTTATTTTTAGTAGAGACGAGGACTCGCTATGTTGCCCCAGCTGTTCTAGAACTCCTGATCTCAAGCAATCCTCTGGCCTCAGCCTTCCAAAGTGCTGGGACACAGGTGTGAGTCACAGCACTTGGCCTCTCTCTCTCTTTTTTTTTTTTTTTTTTTTTAATACTACAGGTTTCAAATGAGTACTTTTCTTATGTTGCCTTCAGAGGTTCAAGACTTCTGCTTTTAAAATCTGCAGGCTACTATGGGAGACCAAAAAAGCATTCCCCATTTCCAACTGCAGTATGTATAAATACGTATCACTATAAAATGTGTAGAATAGATAGTGTGATAAGATATATGAATGGCATTTTTATTGGTCATAAAATTTTGATGAAAAGCATTTAAAGTTCTAACTTTATAAGGCTTTTCAAAATGTGTTTTTCTGAGATACCTTGTTATTTATTCATATCCACAAAAATTACAAGGATAATGCAAAATATAATAAATAATTTCTCTGAGAGCAGGAAGTATCCTCTCATGCTTAATCAGTTTGAGGTTTTTAATTAAAATTATAACACGGGGAACTCATAACAGGACCTGGTCAGAGAGTGTCTCAGAGCCATTAAAGATTGGATTTGTTGACTTGGAGAAAAGTACATTTCTCAGGGATCAACTGGAATCTGGACTTGCCTAACTCACATTTCATTTTTTTTTTAAATAATTTCAGTTTTTATTTTAGATGTAGGGAGTACACGTGCAGGTTAGTCATATGGGTATATTTTGTGATGCTGAGGTTTGGCGTACAAATGATCCCGTCACCCAGGTAGTGAGCATAGTATCCAACAGTTGGTTTTTCACCCCTTCCCTCCCCTCTTCCCTCCGGTAGTCCCCAGTGTCTGTTCTCATCTTTATGTCCATGTGTGCCCATTGCTTAGTTCCCACTGATAAGTGAGAACATGCGGTCTTTGGTTTTCTGTTCCTGTGTTTATTCACTTATGATAATGACTTCCAGCTGCATTCATGTTGCTGCAAAAGACATGATTTTCATTCTTTTTTATGGCTGCATGGTATTCTATGGTGTATATGTACCAGATTTTCTTTATCTAGTCCACTATTGATGGACATCTAGGTTGATTCTGTGTCTTTGCTGTTGTGAATAGTGCTGTGATGAAAATGTAAGTGTATGTGTCTTTTTGGTAGAACATTTTCATTTGGATGTATACCCAGTCATGGGATTGCTGGTTTGAATGGTAGTTCTGTTTTAACTTCTTTGAGAAATCTCCAAACTGCTTTCACAGTGGCTGAACTAATTTGCATTTCCATCAGTGTGGGCGCATTCTACATTGCACTGGCTTCTGCATTGTAGAAGCATTCCCCTTTTCCCACAGCCTCACCAGCATCTGTTATTTTTTTGACTTTTTGATAATAGCCATTCTGACTGGTGTGAGATGGTAAGTCATTGTGGTTTTGATATGCATTTATCTAATTAATAATGTTGACCATTTTTTCATGTTTGTTAACCACTTGTATGTCGTCTTTTGAGAAGTGTCTGTTCATGTCTTTTGGCATTTTTTAATGGTTTCTTGTTTGTGTGTGTGTATTTTTGTTTTTGTTTTTGTTTTGAGATGGAGTTTCGCTGTTGTCACCCAGGCTAGAATGCAATGGCACCACCTCAGCTCACTGCAGCCTCCACTTCCCGGGTTCAAGCGATTCTCCTGCCCCAGCCTCCTGAGTAGCTGGGATTACAGGTGCCTGCCACCATGCATGGCTAATTTTTGTAATTTTAGTAGAGACAAGGTTTCACCATGTTGGCCAGACTGGTCTCGAATTCCTGACCTTAGGTGATCCACCCACCTCAGCCTCCCAAAGTGCTGGGATTACAGGAGTGAGCCACAACACCTGGCCACGAGTTACTTGGTTTTTGTTTTCTGAATTGTTTTAGTTCCTTACAGATTGTGGACATTAGACCTTTTTCAGAGGCATAGTTTGTGAATATTTTCTCCCATTCTGTACGTTGTCTGTTTACTATATTGATAGTTCCTTTTGTGGTGCAGAAGCTCTTTAGTTTAATTAGGTTCCACTTGTCAATTTTTGTTTTTGTTGCAATTGCTTTTGAGGACTTAGCCATAGGTCTTTCCCATAGCTGATGTCCAGATGTTATTTCATAGGTTTTCTTCTAGGACTCTTATAGCTTGAAGTCTTACATTTAAATCTTTTATTTTTATTTTATTTTTTTAGACAGAGTCTCCCTCTGTTGCCCAGGCTGGAGTACAGTAGTGCAATCTTGGCTCACCACGACCTCCATCTCCTGGGCTCAAGCGATTCTCATGCCTCAGCCTCCCGACCTAGCTGGGATTACAGGCGCATGCCACTATGCCTGGCTAATTTTTCTGTTTTTGGGACAGGGTTTCACCATGTTGGCCAGGCTGGTCTTGAACTGCTAGCTTCAAGTGATCCACCCACCTCAGTCTCCCAAAGTGCTGCGATTACAGGCATGAGGCACTGCACCTGGCCCCTTACATTTAAATCTTTAATCTATCTTGAGGTAATTTTTATATATGGTGAAAGATAGAGGTCCAGTTTGATTCTTCTGCATATGGCTAGACAGCTATTCCAGCACCATTTGTTGAATTAGGGAATCCTTTCTCTGTTGCTTATTTTTGTTAACTTTGTCAAAGGTCAGATGGCTGTAGGTATGTGGCTTTATTTCTGTCTATTCCATTCCATTGGTCTGTGGGTCTGTTTTTATACCTGTACCACGCTGTTTTGGTTACTGTAGCCTCCTTATAGTATAGTTTAACTCAGGTAATGCGATACCTCAGCTTTGTTTTATTTGCTTAGGATTGATTTTTTGGTTCCATATGAATTTTAGAATGGTTTTTTTTTTTTTTTTTTTTTTGAGACGGAGTATTGCTCTGTCTCCCAGGCTGTGACTGCAGTGGTGCAATCTCAGCTCACTACAACCTCTGCCTCCCAAGTTCAAGCAATTCTCCTGCCTCAGCCTCCTGAGTAGCTGGGTTACAGGTGCCCACCAACTATGACCTGCTAATTTATGTAATTTTAGTAGAGATGGGGTTTCATCATCTAAGGCAGGCTGGTCTTGAACTCCTGACCTTGTGATCCACCCATCTCGGCCTCCCAAAGTGCTGGGATTACAGACATGAGCTACTGGGCCCGGCTGGATTTTTCTAATTCTGTGAAAAATGATGTTTGTAGTTTGATAGGAATAGCATTGAATCTGTAGATTGCTTTGGGCAGTATGGTCATTTTATTTTTTTTTTTTTTTTTATTTTTTTTTGATTTTTTTTTTTTATTATACTTTAAGTTCTAGGGTACATGTGCATGACGTTTATATCATGTATAACTCCCCAATGCAATCCCTCCCTCCTCCCCCCTCCCCATGATAGGCCCCAGTGTGTGATGTTCCCCTTCCCGAGTCCAAGTGATCTCATTGTTCAGTTCCCACCTATGAGTGAGAACATGCGGTGTTGGTTTTCTCTTCTTGTGATAGTTTGCTAAGAATGATGGTTTCCAGCTGCATCCATGTCCTACAAAGGACGCAAACTCATCCTTTTTGATGGCTGCATAGTATTCCATGGTGTATATGTGCCACATTTTCTTAATCCAGTCTGTCACAGATGGACATTTGGGTTGATTCCAAGTCTTTGCTATTGTGAATAGTGCCGCAATAAACATACGTGTGCATGTGTCTTTGTAGTAGAGTAATTTATAATCCTTTGGGTATATACCCAGTAGTGGGATGGCTGGGTCATATGGTACATCTAGTTCTAGATCCTTGAGGAATCGCCATACTGTTTTCCATAATGGTTGAACTAGTTTACAATCCCACCAACAGTGTAAAAGTGTTCCTATTTCTCCACATCCTCTCAACACCTGTTGTTTCCTGACTTTTAATGATTGCCATTCTAACTGGTGTGAGATGGTATCTCATTGTGGTTTTGATTTGCATTTCTCTGATGGCGAGTGATGATGAGCATTTTTCATGTGTCTGTTGGCTGTATGGATGTCTTCTTTTGAGAAATGTCTGTTCATATCCTTTGCCCACTTTTTGATGGGGTTGTTTGTTTTTTCTTGTAAATTTGTTTGAGTTCTTTGTAGATTCTGGATATTAGCCCTTTGTCAGATGAGTAGGTTGCAAAAATTTTTTCCCATTCTGTAGGTTGCCTGTTCACTCTGATGGTAGTTTCTTTAGCTGTGCAAAAGCTCTTTAGTTTAATTAGATCCCATGTGTCAATTTTGCTTTTGCTGCCGTTGCTTTTGGTGTTTTAGACATGAAGTCCTTGCCCATGCCTATGTCCTGAATGGTACTACCTAGATTTTCTTCTAGGGTTTTTATGGTATTAGGTCTAACATTTAAGTCTCTAATCCATCTTGAATTAATTTTCGTATAAGGGGTAAGGAAAGGATCCAGTTTCAGCTTTCTACTTATGGCTAGCCAATTTTCCCAGCACCATTTATTAAATAGGGAATCCTTTCCCCATTTCTTGTTGTGTCAGGTTTGTCAAAGATCAGATGGCTGTAGATGTGTGGTATTATTTCTGAGGACTCTGTTCTGTTCCATTGGTCTATATCTCTGTTGTGGTACCAGTACCATGCTGTTTTGGTTACTGTAGCCTTGTAGTATAGTTTGAAGTCAGGTAGCGTGACGCCTCCAGCTTTGTCCTTTTGACTTAGGATTGTCTTGGCAATGCGGGCTTTTTGGTTCCATATGAACTTTAAAGCCGTTTTTTCCAATTCTGTGAAGAAAGTCATTGGTAGCTTGATGGGGATGGCATTGAATCTATAAATCACCTTGGGCAGTATGGCCATTTTCACGATATTGATTCTTCCTATCCATGAGCATGGTATGTTCTTCCATTTGTTTGTGTCCTCTTGATTTCACTGAGCAGTGTTTGTAGTTCTCCTTGAAGAGGTCCTTGACATCCCTTGTAAGCTGGATTCCTAGGTATTTTATTCTCTTTGAAGCAATTGTGAATGGAAGTTCATTCCTGATTTGGCTCTCTGCTTGTCTGTTACTGGTGTATAAGAATGCTTGTGATTTTTGCACATTATTTTGTATCCTGAGACTTTGCTGAAGTTGCTTATCAGCTTAAGGAGATTTTGGGCTGAGACAATGGGGTTTTCTAAATATACAATCATGTCATCTGCAAACAGGGACAATTTGACTTCTTCTTTTCCTAAGGATACCCTTGATTTCTTTCTCTTGCCTGATTGCCCTAGCCAGAACTTCCAACACTATGTTGAATAGGAGTGGTGAGAGAGGGCATCCCTGTCTTGTGCCAGTTTTCAAAGGGAATTTTTCCAGTTTTTGCCCATTCAGTATGATATTAGCTGTGGGTTTGTCATAAATAGCTCTTATTATTTTGAGGTACGTTCCATCAATACCAAATTATTGAGCGTTTTTAGCATAAAGGGCTGTTGAATTTTGTCAAAAGCCTTTTCTGCATCTATTGAGATAATTATGTGGTTCTTGTCTTTGGTTCTGTTTATATGCTGGATTACGTTTATTGATTTGCGAATGTTGAACCAGCCTTGCATCCCAGGGATGAAGCCCACTTGATCATGGTGGATAAGCTTTTTGATGTGCTGCTGAATCCGGTTTGCCAGTATTTTATTGAGGATTTTTGCATCGATGTTCATCAGGGATATTGGTCTAAAATTCTCTTTTTTTGTTGTGTCTCTGCCAGGCTTTGGTATCAGGATGATGTTGGCCTCATAAAAAGAGTTAGGGGATTCCCTCTTTTTCTATTGATTGAAATAGTTTCAGAAGAATGGTACAGCTCCTCCTTGTACCTCTGGTAGAATTCAGCTGTGAATCCATCTGGTCCTGGACTTTTTTTGGTGGGTAGGCTATTAATTGTTGCCTCAATTTCAGAGCCTGCTATTGGTCTATTCAGGGATTCAACTTCTTCCTGGTTTAGTTTGGGAGAGTGTAAGTGTCCAGGAAATTATCCATTTCTTCGAGATTTTCTAGTTGATTTGCGTAGAGGCATTTATAGTATTCTCTGATGGTTGTTTGTATTTCTGTGGGGTCGGTGGTGATATCCCCTTTATCATTTTTTATTGCGTCTATTGATTCTCTCTCTTTTCTTCTTATTAGTCTTGCTAGCGGTCTGTCAATTTTGTTGATCTTTTCAAAAAACCAACTCCTGGATTCATTGATTTTTGGAGGGTTTTTTGTGTCTCTATCTCCTTCAGTTCTGCTCTGATCTAGTTATTTCTTGCCTTCTGCTAGCTTTTGAATGTGTTTGCTCTTGCTCTCTAGTTCTTTTAATTGTGATGTTAGAGTGTCAATTTTAGATCTCTCCTGCTTTCTCTTGTGGGCATTTAGTGCTATAAATTTCCCTCTACACACTGCTTTAAATGTGTCCCAGAGATTCTGGTATGTTGTATCTTTGTTCTCATTGGTTTCAAAGAACATCTTTATTTCTGCTTTCATTTCGTTATGTACCCAGTAGTCATTCAGGAGCAGGTTGTTCAGTTTCCATGTAGTTGAGCGGTTTTGATTGAGTTTCTTAGTCCTGAGTTCTAGTTTGATTGCACTGTGGTCTGAGAGACAGTTTGTTATAATTTCTGTTCTTGTACATTTGCTGAGGAGTGCTTTACTTCCAATTATGTGGTCAATTTTGGAATAAGTGCGATGTGGTGCTGAGAAGAATGTATATTCTGTTGATTTGGGGTGGAGAGTTCTATAGATGTCTATTAGGTCCGCTTGGTGCAGAGATGAGTTCAATTCCTGGATATCCTTGTTAACTTTCTGTCTCGTTGATCTGTCTAATGTTGACAGTGGAGTGTTGAAGTCTCCCATTATTATTGTATGGGAGTCTAAGTCTCTTTGTAGGTCTCTAAGGACTTGCTTTATGAATCTGGGTGCTCCTGTATTGGGTGCATATATATTTAGGAGAGTTAGCTCTTCTGTTGAATTGAACCCTTTACCATTATGTAATGGCCTTCTTTGTCTCTTTGATGATTTTGATGGTTAAAAGTCTGTTTTATCAGAGACTAGGATTGCAACCCCTGCTTTTTTTGTTCTCCATTTGCTTGGTAGATCTTCCTCCATCCCTTATTTTGAGCCTATGTATGTCTCTGCATGTGAGATGGGTCTCCTGAATACAGCAGACTGATGGGTCTTGACTCTTTATCCAGTTTGCCAGTCTGTGTCTTTTAATTGGAGCATTTAGTCCATTGACATTTAAGGTTAATATTGTTATGTGTGAACTTGATCCTGTCATTATGATATTAACTGGTTATTTTGCTCGTTAGTTGATGCAGTTTCTTCCTAGCCTCGACGGTCTTACATTTTGGCATGTTTTTGCAATGGCTGGTACGGTTGTTCCTTTCCATGTTTAGGGCTTCCTTCAGGGTCTCTTGTAAGGCGGCCTGGTGGTGACAAAATCTCTAAGCATTTGCTTATCTGTAAAGGATTTTATTTCTCCTTCACTGATGAAGCTTAGTTTGGCTGGATATGAAATTCTGGGTTGAAAATTCTTTTCTTTAAGAACGTTGAATATTGGCCCCCACTCTCTTCTGGCTTGTAGAGTTTCTGCCGAGAGGTCTGCTGTTATTCTGATGGGCTTCCCTTTGTGGGTAACCCGACCTTCTCTCTGGCTGCCCTTAAGATTTTTTCCTTCATTTCAACTTTGGTGAATCTGGCAATTATGTGTCTTGGAGTTGCTCTTCTGGAGGAGTATCTTTGTGCGTTCTCTGTATTTCCTGAATTTGAATGTTGGTCTGCCCTACTAGGTTGGGGAAGTTCTCCTGGATGATATCCTGTAGAGTGTTTTCCAACTTGGTTCCATTTTTCCCCTCACTTTCAGGCACCCCAATCAGACGTAGATTTGGTCTTTTTACATAATCCCATACTTCTTGCAGGCTTTGTTCATTTCTTTTTCTTCTTTTTCTTTTGGTTTCTCTTCTCGCTTCATTTCATTCATTTGATCCTCAATCGCTGATACTCTTTCTTCCAGTTGATCGAGTCGGTTACTGAAGCTTGTGCATTTGTCACGTATTTCTCGTGTCATGGTTTTCATCTCTGTCATTTCGTTTATGATCTTCTCTGCATTAATTAGTCTAGCTGTCAATTCTTCCACTTTTTTTTCAAGATTTTTAGTTTCTTTGCGCTGGGTACGTAATTCCTCCTTTAGCTCTGAGAGGTTTGATGGACTGAAGCCTTCTTCTCTCATCTCGTCAAAGTCTCTCTGACCAGCTTTGATCCGTTGCTGGCGATGGGCTGCGCTCCTTTGCAGGGGGAGATGCGCTCTTATTTTTTGAATTTCCAGCTTTTCTACCCTGCTTCTTCCCCATCTTTGTGGTTTTATCTGTCTCTGGACTTTGATGATGGTGACGTACTGATGGGGTTTTGGTATAGGTGTCCTTCTGTTTGATAGTTTTCCGTCTGACAGTCAGAAGGACTGTCTGTTGGTCTGTTGGAGATTGCTTGAGGTCCACTCCAGACCCTGTTTGCCTGGGTATCAGCAGCATTGGTTGCCGAAGATAGAATATTGCTGAACAGCGAGTGTACCTGTCTGATTCTTTCTTTGGAAGTTTCCTCTCAGGGGTGACCACCCTGTGAGGTGTGGGGTGTCAGACTGCCCCTAGTGGGGGATGTCTCCCAGCTAGGCTACTCAGGGGTCAGGGACCCACCTGAGCAGGCAGTCTGTCCGTTCTCAGATCTCAACCTCCGCGTTAGGAGATCCACGGTTCTCCCCAAAGCTGTCAGACAGAGTAGTTCGCGTCTGCACCGGCCCCGCTCTTTCCCCTAATGGACTGCAGCTGTGCGCTGTCCGCAGAGGTAGAGTCTACAGAGACAGGCAGGCTTCCTTGAGCTGCTGTGAGCTCCACCCATTTCGAGCTCCCAGCGGCTTTGTTTACCTACTTAAGCCTCAGCAATGGCGGGCGCCCCTCCCCCAGCCTCGCTGCTGCCGTGCGGATAGATCGCCGCAGACGGCTGTGTTAGCAGTGAGGGAGGCTCCGTGGGCGTGGGACCCTCCCGGCCAGGTGTGGGATATATTCTCCTGGTGTGCCTGTTTCCTTAAAGCGCAGTATTGGGGTGGGAGTTACCCGATTTTGCAGGTGTTGTGTGTCTCAGTTCCCCTGGCTAGGAAAAGGGATTCCCTTCCCCCTTGCGCTTCCAGGTGAGGCGATGCCTCGCCCTGCTTCAGCTCACGCTGGTCAGGCTGCAGCAGCTGACCAGCACCGATTGTCCGGCGTCCCTAGAGAGATGACCCCAGTACCTCAGTTGAAAATGCAGAAATCACGGTCTTCTGTGTCGCTCGCGCTGGGAGTTGGAGACTGGAGCTGTTCCTATTCGGCCATCTTGCTCCGCCCCCCAGTATGGTCATTTTAATAATAACGATTCTTCTGGCTCATGAGCTTGGAATGTTTTTCCATTTGTTTGTGTCATCTCTGATTTCTTTGAGTGTGTTTTGTAGTTCTTGTCCAGCTCACATTTTATCTTCATACTTTGAGTAGCCTCCTTCCATGAGTGGATCATCCAGTGGCCACACTTAGGTTCTCCTATGGAGATTTTTGTTGTTGTGTTGTACCTCAGAACCATCTCCATATTCTCTAAATAATAATAATGATGGTAATAAATTGAGTAGAAGTATTTACTAGATGAGGAGGAAAACCCTAAAACAAAACATGAACATAAAATGTTTTTAAAAGGAAGGCATACAAACAGACACTATAACAAAATAAGATGACAGAATTAAGGCCTTATGCCACAGCCAAAGTTGAAAAATAAAAAGCAGGAAAAAAAGGTTAAAAACATGAAAGAATTAAAGCCAAACAACTTTTATCAAAATAAATGTAAAAGTGATGAAACACCTTAATTGTTATCAGATTGTAACATAAAAGATGCTAGAAACAAATGCCAATAGAACACTTAAATACATTTTACATATTTCATCCATTAGAATATATAGCTGTCAGAATGACAGAAGAATTACATGTGTGTGCAGAAGTTTATGTATCCATATGGAAAACACAGGAAGCTAATAGTACTGTTTTTCTCTGTAGTGGGTGTAAGGGTAAAGTAGAGACTTAACCCTTTACATCCTTATGGCAGCCTTCAGATACCTTTTAACTCCCAGTTCCCTTACCTGGGGGTGTGCATCCCCTAGAATCCTTGACCCATTAGAAAATATATTGTAGACAACATACTGTTTACCCTTTAATACTACGTATGTACTTCATAAGAACAAGCATGCTATCTTACCCAAGTACAGCTATCAAGTTTAGAAACTTAACTTTGACATAATACTTTACGTCCATATTTCAGTTTCATTTGCTGTTTTATTGGTAATTTTTTTCAGCTCGACGATCCAGCCTAGGATCATATGTTGTATTGCCATAAATCTCTAATCTGGAGCAGTTCCCCAGCTTTTCTTTGTTTTTTTGTAATAGTAATACATTTGAAAAATACAGGACAGCTAAAGGATGGAGTGTCCTTCAATTTGGGTTTTTCTGATGCTTCCTCATGGTTAGATTCGGGTTGTGCAGTGTGGGTTGAAATACTGTAAGTGGGCCGGGCGCAGTGGCTCAAGCCTGTAATCCCAGCACTTTGGGAGGCCGAGATGGGCGGATCACGAGGTCAGGAGATCGAGACCATCCTGGCTAACATGGTGAAACCCCGTCTCTACTAAAAAATAGAAAAAACTAGCCGGGCGAGGTGGCGGGCGCCTGTAGTCCCAGCTACCCGGGAGGCTGAGGCAGGAGAATGGCATAAACCCGGGAGGCAGAGCTTGCAGTGAGCTGAGATCTGGCCACTGCACTCCAGCCTGGGCGACAGAGCGAGACTCCGTCTCAAAAAGAAAAAAAAAAGAAATACTGTAAGTGATATGTATTGCAGGTATACATCCAGATGCACAGAATGTCCATTTGCCCCTTATTGGTGATACTAATTTTGATCACTTGGGTAAGATGTTGTCCAGTTTCTCCACTGTATTGTTACTGTTTTTCCTTTTGCATTATTGGGTAATTTGTGAGGAGAAACTTTGAGACCTGGTTGACAATTCTGTTCCTCATCAAATCTACCCCTCCTAGATTTAGCATCCTTTGACGATTCTTGTCTGAATAAATTTTTTTTTTTTTTTTTTTTGAGACGGAGTCTAGCTCTGTCGCCCAGGCTGGAGTGCAGTGGCGCGATCTCGGCTCACTGCAAGCTCCGCCTCCTGGGTTTACGCCATTCTCCTGCCTCAGCCTCCCAAGTAGCTGGGACTACAGGAGCCCGCCACGTCGCCCGGCTAGTTTTTTCTATTTTTTAGTAGAGACGGGGTTTCACCGTGTTAGCCAGGATGGTCTCGATCTCTTGACCTCGTGATCCGCCCGTCTCGGCCTCCCAAAGTGCTGGGATTACAGGCTTGAGCCACCGCGCCCGGCCTGAATAAATTTTTACTAGGATGTTTCCAAAATTGTGATTGTTCTAACTCCATTATTATTTCTGTATTAATTAGTTGTCATTCTACTGTAAGGAAGAGGTTTCCCTTTATCATCAACTTCGAGTAAGTACTTTTTTCTGAGCCATTTGAATATTCCTTACAGATGTGATACCTCTTTACCCCAATTACTTCAGTTTGTATTTCCAAAGAACAAGGGTGTTTTCCTGCATAGCCATAGCACAATTACCAAAATCAGAAAAT
The DNA here is from genome assembly GCF_009764315.1 of Trachypithecus francoisi. Classification (NCBI taxonomy): domain Eukaryota; kingdom Metazoa; phylum Chordata; class Mammalia; order Primates; family Cercopithecidae; genus Trachypithecus; species Trachypithecus francoisi. Next base: position 61,085,026 of record NW_022681462.1, on the reverse strand, counting down.
TAACATTAATACATCACTATTATCAAATCTTTTTCATATTTCGCTAATTGTTTCAGTAATGTGAAAAAAAAATCTGTTCTGGGATCCAGTCTGGAGTAATATTAAACTTAGTTGTCATGTCTGTAGTCTCCTTTATTCTGGAACAGTTCTTCAGCTGATCTCTCAAAATGCCAAGGTCATGGGCCAGTTGTACTTTTAAAAAAAAACTTTCAACTTTTATTTTAGACTTGGGGTATATGTGCAAGTGTGTTTCTTGCCTTTCCCTATTCCTATTATATTGCGTGATGCTGAGGTTTGGGGCACCATTGATCCCGACACCCAGGTAGTGAGCGTAGTACCCAATAGGTAGTTTTTCAACCCTTGCATCCTCCCTCCCTCCCTCATCTAGTAGTTCCCAGTGTCTATTGTTGCCATCCCATAGACTTTTTATAGAGTAACTCTTCATCTGGGTTTTTCAGATGTTTCTTGATGATTAGACTGAGCTTATACATTTTTGGCGGGGATACCACAGAAGTGGCATTATTCTTTTCAGTGCACCGTATCATGGTGTCAGTTGTCTCATTACAAGGATGTTAATTTTGATCACTTGTTTTAGGTGATATCTGCTGTATTACTCTACTGTAAAGTTTGATTTTTTCCATTAAGCTAATAAGCATTTTGTGGGGAAATACTTTCAGATGATAACTATTTTGTTTCCCAACAAACTTTCACACACTCATTTTAGCATCCAGTGATATTTCTTGGTGGAATTAATTGTTACTCTGGTGTTGCCAAGTGGGGATTCTTCCAATTTTATTATTATTACTATGTTTATTCTGTGGCATTCTACTATAAGGAAAATCTACTAAAGCCTTGGAGTCAGCCATTTCTCCAAAGATCCTTAGTTTCTTTAAGTGGAGAATGGTTTATAGAAACTATGATCTGAGCCTCCTGGGTTGTCATTGCTTTTAGGCCCCTTGGACAGAAAGAGCTAGGAAACATATATTAGAAATCACAAGTTTTACTGGTATCTCCAGTTCTAGTCCAACCCTACAGGGTTCTTCCTTGCCTTTCCCTATTCCTTCTTTTTATCTTCTTCCACAGTGAAAACCCTGGCAGTCAGCATTATCAGTGTATTTGTTCATTCACAAAACTGTGAATTTTTTAAGTGTTAGGTATGTATGCCTTTTGTAATTAAAAATAATTTTAAGTTTAAAAAAAAACCTCTGGGTAAGCCCACAGGAGTATTACACATGTGAATGTCATTCATTAATATGTTATTACAGCAAACAGCTTGGGAATTTCAGTGCATGTACTGCTTCCTAGATAAATTAGGCAAATGAGCAAATGGTGCCACTTCTTCAATTCAGCCAACATTTACTGGACTTCTACATTGTTCTCATCTCTAGCCAGACTGCTGTTATTGGTTCCACAGTTTTTGCTCATAAGCAAGAACTTGATACAGAACCCATCAAATTAAAGCCAGGTGCAGTGGCTCACACCTGTAATCCCAGCACTTTGGGAGGCTGAGGTGGGTGGATCACCTGGGGTTAGGAGTTCAAGACCAGCCTGGCTAACATGGTGAAACCCTGTCTCTACTAAAAATACAAAATTAGCTGGGCACAACACACCTGTAATCCCACCTACTTGGGAGATTGAGGCAGGAGAATCAGTTGAACCTGGGAGGTGGAGGTTGCAGTGAGCCCAGATAGCACCACTGCACTCCAGCCTGGGCAACAGAGTGAGACTCTGTCTCAAAAAACAAAACAAAACAAAACAAAGAACATCAAATTAATGTGGAAGTGTAAAAATAAGATTGACAATAAGAAAAAGGAAAATCTATTGAAAGAATAGTAACTAAAGGGAGAGAAGCCAAGTGCAGTGGCTTATGCCTGTAATCCCAGCACTTTGGGAGGCTGAGGTGAGAGGATCACTTGAGCCCAAGAATTGAAGACCAGTCTGAGCAAGATGGTGAGACCCCATCTCTACAAAAAATTTAAAAATTAGCCGGGTACAGTGGCATGCGCCTATTGTCCCAGCTATTCTGAAGGTTGAAGTGGTAGAGCTCCCATGAGCCTAGGAATTCAAAGTGGCAGTAAGATATGATCGTGCCATTCCACTCCAGCCTAGGTGACAAAGGGAGACCCCTTTTCTTTAGACAAAAAAAAAAGAAAGGAGGAGGAGACCAATTGAAAAGCAATGATTTTAGCAAAAAAAAAAAAAAAGAAAAAAAAAGAAACTGGACTAAGGTACTAGGAGAATGGAAGTCAAGGGGACAGATTTGAAAGACCTAATAGTTAAAGATTTGGCAGGACTCAGTAACTAAATGTGGGAGGAATGAGAAGGCCTTGCATGAATCATTGGGTCTCATTTAGATTGGTAATAGTAGGTCTCTCCACCAGATGGCAATGATGCTCTTTCTTAGTTTTTAATTTATCATGCTAAAAGATTTGCAATTACAGCACTTTAAAGATCAAATAGATAGACTTAAGTTTCTGACAACTGCCAGAGAAACTTGCTATACAGCAATAATAAAAAGCCTGAAAAAAAAGATATATAAACACACATGTGCATATACATATGGAAATATATATATATATAATTTAAAAACATGAATATGATTAAACTATCAAGAAGTAATGATTATCTTCAGAGGCTAGAAAAAAAGGGAAAGTACGAATTCAAAAAAGTGCTAATGCTTGCCCTAGGAATATCCACCATTCCCTCAGGGTCTAAAGCCTATGCTTTAAAGAGCATCATATGCACGGAAGACAAAGCCCAGGACTTGAGCAAGGTGAGGAGGTTAGATCAGAGATACGTGCGCAAAGCATGGAGCCCTGAAAAGCAGCAGTTTTAGTGTGTTTACTGGAATATCCCCTCACATATGCCAAGAAAGACAGTGGGAATACTTTTGTATCTTGGCCTTAGCCCCAGGAAGAGTGGGAAAGAAAAAAATTGGAAACCTCTCCAAAAACTTAAGCACAAAGATCCAATGATAGAAAACATGACAAATAGGCCCGGCGTGGTGGTTCATGCCAGTTATCCTAGCACTTTGGGAAGCTCAAACAGGAAGATTGTTTCAGCCCAGGAGCTCAAGACCAGCCTGGGCAACATGTGATCCTGTCTCTGCAAAAAAAAAAATTTTTAATTAGCCAGATGTAGTGGTGTGCATCTGTAGTCCCAGCTACTCAGGAGGCTAAGATGAGAGGACTGCTTGAGCTCAAGATGTTGAGGTTGCAGTGAGCCAGGGTCACACCACAGCACTCCAGCCTGAGCAGCAGAGTAAGACCCTGTCACCATGCCCAGCTAATCTTTGTATTTTTAGTAGAGATGGGGTTTCACCATATTGGCCAAGCTGGTCTTGAACTCCTGACCTTGTGATCCACCCGCCTCGGCCTCCCAAAGTACTGGGATTACAGGCGTGAGCCACCACTCCCGGCCTAAAATTTTTCATAAAATACCTGCTCTACCACATGTCAAAGTGTATTTTAAAGCTGAAATATTGAGACAATATGCACCAACACAAAAACAGACCAGGAGTAGGAAACTACATAGATGTAACAGTGATATATGAAACAGGTGGTATTGTAGATCACTGGGGAAAAAATTGTCAGTAAATTCAAACTGGATTCTCATCTCTTAACCATACATGCACACAAAAAAAATCAAACCCACAAAAAAAAAAAAAAGATAAAACCGGTAGAGAACAACTATGAATGAGGTTCCATGTTTCAAAATTAATTTAACTTTTTTGTGGTTTTCGACTTTGTTTTTGCTTCCACATCATTCACTTGAAGAACCAACTTCCTTCAGTAACATTTATTCAGAGTCATTTTTGATGAGATTAATATTTGCCAGACACTTTCAAACACCAAGGATACAGTAGTGAGCAAGACAAGCTCTCTGCCTGCACAGAGCTTGTGGTGACTATGCGAAGGTACATAGTAACCAAATAAGATGCTTACAGAGTGTGAAAAGTGACAGAGAGTAACTGAGTGAGGAGTGTGGTCAGAGTAGGCCTCTCTAAAGCAGAGACATTAGAGCTGACACTTAAAAGATCAGACAGAATTGGACATTTCAAGAGGGAAGGGTGTGCATAAGAACAGAGTGAGAAATGTCTTTGTGGGGAAAGTGTGTGTTGTGTGCCTTGAAAACTTCCTTGGGTCTTGTAATATCCCTGGCATTTTTCAAGTCCTTCCTTACTGCCTGCTGCCACCTCTGCTGAGGTAACTGGCATAGCCTGCTTCATATTATTGTTTTTTACTGTCACCAAATCTATCAATCATATGTTTAATATTTTCTGCAATTTTTATATATAAATTAGCATGAAAGTTTTAACATGAAGGCGTAGGAGCAAGCACAAACCTATCTGTGCCGAAAGAGGGCAAAACAAAATAAAAGTTCCTAAGAGAAGATAAGCTACACAAAGTCATAGTTTTGGCTTCAACGTTTTGGAAAGTACACAAGAATACGTTTCTAGAAAGTCAGCAGGCGAAGTAACGAATAACTATTGGGGAGCATAGCACTTGCTATAGTCTAGACATGCGGCTAGCCTGTACTGTAGGCCGTGTACTGACCATTCACTGGTCATGTATCGTGGACCATGTACAGCAGCAGGAATTTGGCTTCTAAACTCAATGTTTTTTTTTTTTTTTTTTTTTTTTCTTGAGACGGAGTCTGGCTCTGTCACCCAGGCTGGAGTGCAGTGGCCGGATCTCAGCTCACTGCAAGCTCCGCCTCCCGGGTTTACGCCATTCTCCTGCCTCAGCCTCCCGGGTAGCTGGGACTACAGGCGCCCGCCACCTCGCCCGGCTAGTTTTTTCTATTTTTTAGTAGAGACGGGGTTTCACCGTGTTAGCCAGGATGGTCTCGATCTCCTGACCTCGTGATCCGCCCGTCTCGGTCTCCCAAAGTGCTGGGATTACAGGCTTGAGCCACCGCGCCCGGCCTAAAACTCAATCTTAACTACCCCCAGCTCTGAGGAATGGGACAGAGAAAACATGTCTATAGGATGAAATGAGTATCTTCAGCTGATCCAAGCTGTAAGGTGTGGAGGAGAACACATGAATTTTACCAGGACATGATCTAGGCAAGGCAAATACAGATAATCTTGGTCAGGTTCAGATTTTAAAAATGAAAAAGGATAATGGCAGTAAGCATGTTGGTGATGATAGCCCCCAGTGTACCTGTCTCTTAAGACTCACTCTAGTATGAACTGATTGTATGTACACCTGGTGCACAGCTGTCACCTTTGGATTTCCCGACACCTCTCTTCCATGTTGAATGTCCTATTTCTTTATCACTATGTCTTTTTCTTAGTTTGCTTAGATTGGTTTGTTTGCTTTGAGGCAGTGTCTTGCTCTGTCGCCCAGGCTGGAGTGCAGTGGTATGATCACAGCTGACTGCAGCCTTGACTTCCCAGGGCTTAAGCATTCCTCCTGCCTCAGCCTTCCAAGTAGCTGGAACAACAGACATGCGCCACCACACTCGAGTAATTTTTTAATTTTTTTTTAGAGACAGGATCTCACTATATTGCCCAGTACAGTCTTGAACTCCTGGGCTCAAGTGATCCTCCCACCTCAGCTTCCCAAACACTCCATTATTTTTCTGGAGCACATCCTCCAGTAAATTCCTGATCAAGGATACATGGAGGGTAAAATTTTGAGACCTTGGATTTCTATAATTTGTTTTTATTCCACTTTCATGTTTGATTGATAGTTTGGTAAGGTATCAAATTCAAATTAAAAAGCACTTGCCTTCAGAATCTTGAAGGCATTGCTCTATTATCTTTTAGATCCCAGTGTCGCTGTTGAAAGAAGCCATTGTGATTTCAGATCCTTTATTGCTCCCCACCCCTCTGGAAACTTGTAGCATCTTTCATTCATCCTCAGTATTTCTTTTTTTTTTTTTTTTTTGAGACGGAGTCTCGCTCTGTCACCCAGGCTGGAGTGCAGTGGCCAGATCTCAGCTCACTGCAAACTCCGCCTCCCGGGTTTACGCCATTCTCCTGCCTCAGCCTCCCGAGTAGCTGGGACTACAGGCGCCCGCCACCTCGCCTGGCTAGTTTTTTATATTTTTTTAGTAGAGACGGGGTTTCACCGTGTTAGCCAGGATGGTCTCGATCTCCTGACCTCGTGATCCGCCCGTCTCGGCCTCCCAAAGTGCTGGGATTACAGGCCTGAGCCACCGCGCCCGGCCCATCCTCAGTATTTCATGATGACTTATTTTACGGTGAGTCTATTTTTGTCCAATATACTGGATACTCAATAGGCCCTTTTAATCTAGACACCAATGTCCTTTAAGAAAATTTTCTTAAAGTAGTATGTGTCCATTTTCTCCCCTTCGAATTTTCTGTTCTTTCCAAAACTCCTTTTATTGAGATGTCACACAAATTGTAATCTTTTCTCTACCATTCCCCTTTGTGTGCGTGTGTGTGTGCAGTTTTCTCTACTTTATGGGAGATTTCCTCACTTTATCTTGTCACATGTCTATCGTTTTTCATTTCTTCTATCTTGTGTATTTATAATTTCTAAGGTTTTGCTGGTATTGTTCTATGATTTGTTAGAGTCTTTTTGTTCCATGGGTGTACTAGCTTCTCTTCTGCCTATGAGTATATTGACAGTTTTTTTCAATGTAGCTTTATGGCCCAGCATATGATTTATCTTGGTGAATGTTCATATGCTTGAAAAAAATACCAATCTTGCTCTTGTTGGATCAGTGTTCTAGAAATGTCAGTAGGTCAGATTAGTCAATATTGTTATTTAGTTCTGTGGCTTTACTGATTTTTTTTCCCACTTGTTCTATCAATTACTGAGACAGGCAGATTAAGTCTTCAACTATAGTAGATTTTTCTGTTTCTCCTTGCAGTTCTTTCAGTTTTCATTTCATATATTTTGAGGGTCTTTTTAAAAATGCATACATATTTAAGATTTTTATGCCCTCTTTATGAATTAAGCCTTCATCATTATTAAATATCCCTCATTATCCCTGGTAATATTTTTTGTACTGAAGTCTACTTTGTCTGATATTAATATAACCATTCTGGCTTTCTTATAATTAGTGTTTTTATGACATATATTTTTACGTGATTTTACTTTTAATCTACCTATGCCTTTATGTTTAAAGTGGGCTTCTTGTATACAGCGTATATTTGGGTATTATTTTTTATCCAGTCTGACTTTTAGAAAAAATTCAGCCTGTCTGTGAAGTGTTTAGATTATTTTCATTTAGTGTAACTATTCAATGGTTAGGTCGAAAGGTTGAAATCTAATAACTTGCTACTTGTTTATTTGTCCTACCTGTTCTTTGTGCCTATTTTCCTCTTTTTGTGCTTTCTTTTGGGTTGAATTTTTTTTTTTTTTTTTTTTTTTTTTTTGATGGTGTCTCGCTCTGCTGCCCAGGCTGAAATGCAGTGGCATGATCTCAGCTCACTGCGAACTCTGCCTCCTGGCTTCAAGTGATTCTCCTGCGTCAGCCTCCCAAATAGCTGGGATTACGGGCATGTGCCACCACGCCGAGCTAATTTTTTTTGTATTTTTAGTAGAGATGGAGTTTCACCATCTTTATTGGCCAGACTGGTCTTGAACTCCTGACCTTGTGATCCACCCACCTCCGCCTCCCAAAGTGCTGGGATTACAGGCATAATCCACCATGCCCAAGCCATCACGCCCGGCCTAATCTGTTTTTCTTCACTTAGTAAGATTAACAATATCTGCTTGGGTATGGAATGTGTCTTCAGGACTCACCCCTCTCAGGAATCACAGTCCTGTGCAGCCTGCTACTCAGTATTAGAAAATACTTTCTAAATATCCCAGTTTTCTAGTTGCTTAGGGCAAGAAGGTAAATCTGGTCCCTCACAGTCAGTCATGGCCATAAGTGGAAATAGATTATAGTTTTTTAAAGCTTTCATCTTCCTGTAGAGTCTCCAAGTTGCTGTTTTCTTTTTGTTTAGATCTCTGTTTGTTGTTAGAGGTTTTCCTCAGATGTCTGGTCATTTCTTGTTGTCTGCTCTTTCTTTCTTTCTTTCTTTCTTTTTCAGGTCTTACTCTCTCACCCAGGCTGGAGTGCAGTGGCACACTCATGGCTCACTGTGGCCTCAACTTCCCCAGCTCAGGTGATCCTCCCACCTCAGCCTCCCAGGTAGCTGGGATTACAGGTACATGCCACCACATCCAGCTAATTTTTGTATTTTTGTATTTTTGTAGAGATGGGATTTCACCATGTTGCCCAGGCTGGTCTCAAACTCCTGAGTTCAAGCAGTCTGCCCACCTCGGCATCCCAAAGTGCTGGGATTACAGGTGTGAGCCACTGCACCTGGCAGCTTGCTCACTCTTAATGGAGTGGGAGGACCATTGGGTTGTTTGAAAACTCTGCTTGTATTTGTGGTCCAATTGACCATGAGTTTAACGTAAGGCATAGTTTATCAACAGTGACACTAATGATATTTTGGACTGGATAATTCTTTGTTGTGGGAGGCATTTGTTGTGCGTTATAGGATATTTAGCAGCATCCTTGGGCTCTATCAGCTAGATGCCAGTAGCACACCTCCACCTCCCACCCCCAGTTTTGTGGCAATTAAAAATGTCTTCGGGCTGGGTGCAGTGGCTCATGCCTATAATCCCAAGACTTTGGGAGGCCGAGGCAGGCGAATCACCTGAGATCACGAGTTCGAGACCAGCATGGTGAAACCCCATCTCTACTAAAAATACAAAAATTAGCCGGGTGTGGTGGCACACACCTATAGTCCCAGCTACTCGGAAGGCTGAGGCAGGAGAATTGCTTGAACCCAGGAGGCAGAGGTTGCAGTGAGCGAAGATCGCACCACTGCACTCTGGCCTGGGTGGCAGAGTGAGACTCTATGTCTCAAAAAAAAAAGTCTCCAGACATTGCCATGTACCTCCAATTGAGAAACACTAATATAAGAGTATCTATCTAAGATGTTTGTGAGGAGACTCTTGAAGTCGGTGTGTTTAAGTGTTTCATACTGAGATAGTAATATTCTCCAGAAAATAGCTCTGTCATTTCCCTTGCCTGAAGAATAAAGTGCAGGAAGAGAGCAGGGAGCTCAAGTAGTCAATACACATACCTTCAACTTATTCTCCCGACTTTAAGTACTTCATGCTCACCCTCAACCGTGCCTGATGTTCCTTCACCCAGAAACCATCAGTTTTCCCCTCTCTGGAACCTAAACCTGTAGACATTGGCCAGAGTGCGGGAGGAGCAATCAGCCAGTGGTACAGAGTGGGGAAAAGGAGAAATCCAGGAACTCACCTGACTCTCAAACAGCCTTCATTCAACCAGTCTTCCTTAATCCAACATCCCAGTTCACCCCACTTCTAGAGGTCTCATCAACTCTTGAGCATTTTGACAATACTGGAGTGCATATTGAATTTGTTCTTATATTTACTTAATGTCCATTTACAATGTGGTTTTTCAAGCCTGCCAAGTATATTACCACTTATCTCTGTGCTTTCCACCCTCCAAAATTTGGCTCCTTTGATGTATTTTTTCACATCGTTATCCTTAGGGTTTATGCTAGCCCCACTGCCCCCACCCCATACTTTTTGTATAGTTTTAGTGGAAACACTTGGGAAGGATCAAAATTAAATGTGTTTCGGCTAAGCGCTATGGTTCATGCCTGTAATCGCAACACTTTGGGAGGCTGAAGCAGGCAGATCACTTGAGATCAGGAGTTCGAGACCAGCCTGGCCAACATGGTGAAACCCCATCTCTGCGAAAAATACAGAATTAACAGGGCATGGTGTTGCACACCTGTAGTCCCAGCTACTTGGGAAGCTGAGGCAGAAGAATTGCTTGAACCTGGGAGTCAGAGGTTGCAGTGAGCTGAAATCGTGCCACTACACTCCAGCCTGAGCAACAGAATGAGACTCTGTCTCAAAAAATAAAAAAAAAAATAGGCCAGTCATGGTAGCTCATGCCTGTAGTCCCAGCACTTTGGGAGGCTGAAGTGGGCAGATCACTTAAGGTCAGGAGTTCAAAACCAGCGTGACCAACATGGTGAAACCCTGTCTCTACTAAAAATACATAAATTAGCCAGGTATGGTGGCACACCCCTGTAATCTCAGCTACTCAGGAGGCTGAGGCAGGAGAATTGCTTGAACCTAGGAAGCAGAGGTTGCAGTGAGCCGAGATGGCACCACTGCACTCCAGCCTGGGCAACAGAGTGAGAGTCCATCTCAAATAAATTAATTAATTAAATAAAGGGTGTAGGCATATATCAGTTCAAAAAAAAAAAATCTGTTTCATTCTCTTTTCCAGAAGTGTGAATTTCATATGCTTTTGAGACTTTTGTCACATTTCTAATGGTTGCCAGACGTTGACTGTTACTTTGGAATGTGGGTTGTCAGGTGGAAGGTGATAGATATAACCTTCCTTCATTTTCTTCCCATCCTTCCTAATATGTGGCCTATAGGTAATATTATAATTAGATTTTGACACAGAAAGGATACTCCAATTAGTAGAAGTAGTGGGGACAAAAACAAGCAAAGGCTTGGAGGTGGGAATAAGGAGTGAGATATAACAGAGGATGTGGGAGATGAACCTGATTGAAGTTGAAGTTCATGTTGAGGGGTCATGGGAGATATGAATATAATAAATAGATTAGGTGGGACCAGATTACAACACCTAAAATACTGGATTGAAGAACTCTGATTGGATCCAGGAAATAATAGGAAAGTACTATGGACTTTTTTTGTTGTTATTTTTTTTTAATGGAACCTTGCTCTGTTGCCAGACTGGAGCACAGTGGCATGATCTCAGCTCACTGCAACTTCCGCCTCCTGGGTTCAAGCAATTCTCCTGCCTCAGCCTCCTAAGTAGCTGGGACTACAGGCGCCCGCCACCAGCTAGTTTTTGTATTTTTAGAAGAAACGGAGTTTCACCATGTTGGCCAGGATGGTCTCAATCTCTTGACCTCGTGATCCACCCACCTCGGCCTCCCAAAGTGCTGGGATTATAGACATGATAGACATGAGCCACTGCGCCCAGCCGGACTTTTCATCTGAGAAATAATCTGATGAAAGTAGGTTTAATCTAATAGCTCTGACAACAGATGGACAAGAATAGGGAGAGAGTAAAGTCAAAGGAATTTTATAGGAGACTGTGGGTGAAATCCAGATAGGAGTGATCAAGTACTAGGCCATAGTGGAGGAGATGGGCATGGAAAGGACAGATCAAAAAGTCATTGATGGCAGGTGGAGTGTTTTGGGCCTATAATCCCAGCATTTTGGGAGGCTGAGGCAGGAGGATTGCTTGAGCCCTGGAGTTTGAGGCCAGCCCGGGCAACATAGGGAGACCCCATTTATACAAAAAATTTAAAAAATTAGCCCGGCATGATGGCATGCTCCTGTGGTCCCAGCTACTCAGGAGGCTCAGGTGAGAGGTGCTTGAGCACAGGAGGTTAAGGCTGCAGTAAGCCATGATTGCACCATTGCACTCCAGCCTGGGTGACACTGCAAGATCCTGTCTCAAGGAAAAAAAAGAAAAAGGAAAAGTCACTGATAGCCAGGCCTGGTGACTCACGCCTGCAATTCCAGCACTTTGGGAAGCCAAGGTAGGAGGATCACTTGAGCCCAGGGACCAGCCTGGGCAACATAGTGAGACCTAATCTTTATGTATTTGTTTGTTTGTTTGTTTTAAAGCCATTGACAAGGAAATTTCTATTGGATTTGTTACCTACAGCCAATATAGAAGTTAAATAGATGTCAGCCAAGCCTATGGAAGCTTGTGTTCTTGGATGACTAATCTAAAAAACATGAAATAAAATGTTTCATGGCATGTTTCTGTGGCAACCAACCAGTGTTACATGTGGCAAGACTTGTGCCCAGTAGAGCATCACATGATTCTGGAGTGCATATTGGAAAGTCAGTTATTCATTACTGAGAGAGGCCCACTCAAGGCAACTCAAGAAAAGAGAAAGAAAAGCTTTTGTACATCCACAGAGTGATCTTTCTGGAATGTAAGGATTCCTGAATAGGAACAACTGGCCTGGATTCTAGAACTGGAAACGCTTTCATAATATTGCTTGTGCCTTTTCATTGAACACATCTTATACAAGGCCTCCCTAGAGGCTATTCCAAGACTTGAGGCCACATGACCCTTCTGCCTGCCTCTCTGCCTGCATTTTCCCACTTGCTTTCAGTTCAGATGACTGAAAGAGAACTAGGGCCCAGCTCCACTTTTCAAGACAGGGTGCAAGTTACACATAACTGAGTGGCCAACTATGGCAGGGGATAGGTTGTGGAGAGTGGCAGGGTGGGGGGCTTACAAAGCAATGTTTATTCAGCAGGGACCACGCATATGGCAGGAAAATGGACCTACCCAGCCCCAAATGAAACATTTGCTGAGTTAGAAAGGAAACTGGAACTTTTTGGCGTACAACCTTAACTTCTGAAATTGGTATCAGGTGCAGAATCCCCATGTTACCCCACAAAGCCACAGTCAAGGTCAAAGTGTGAAAAGACTGGGATTGGCTCACTGTGGTTATTCCTGTGGTTTATTCTAACTAACAATTCTTCCTGAATCCCACAGCAAGTCTGCTGCCTGCTGAGTCAACTGGCCTCTTTGATGGCACCCGTCAGTCTTTATACAAGCTTCCTTATATAATGTTTACAAATAAAGGGGCTGGGCGCAGTGGCTCACACGTGTAATCCCAGCACTTTGGGAGGCCGAGGTGGGTGGATCACGAGGTCAGGAGATCGAGACCATCCTGGCTAACACGGTAAAACCCTATCTCTACCAAAAATACAAAAAAAGTTAGCCAGGCGTGGTGGCAGGCATCTGTAGTCACAGCTACTCTGGAGGCTGAGGCAGGAGAATGGCGTGAACCCTGGAGGCGAACTTGCAGTGAGCCAAGATTGTGCCACTGCACTCCAGCCTGGGTGACAGAGCAAGACTCCATCTCAAAAAAAAAGGGCGCAGTTTGCAGGCCAGTGAACTAATACACCCTCACCATATAGCCCCACAAAAATTGATCTGCCGTGAGTTCTAAAGAACTCAAAATTTCTCCAAAAGGACCATCTTTCTGCACCTATGCAGTTGTTCAAAATCAAGGGTCAGCAAACTGTGGTCCGTAGAGCAGTTGCATATTTTTGCACATAAAGTTTTATTGGAACATAACCATAGCCATTTATTCACATAGTGTGTTTGGCTGCTTTTGTGTACAATGGCAGAGTTGCAAAGCCTAAAATATTTACTATTTGGCCCTTTAAGAAAAAGTTTCCTGACCCCTGTTTTAGTTAGTTCTGGAATGATCAGCATGTGTGGAAAATCCTCGGATTGATGCAGAAGCTTAGTGGCTGCACAGTAGTGATACATTGTTTTCCCAGGCTATTTTATTGTTTCTTAATTCCTTAATCACTTTGTGGATTAAATTCAGGGCCAGAAGTCACTCAGACATCTCTAAGGATTGTCTTACTGGCATAAGCTAAAGCACATATTATTCTACATTCATGGATTAAAATATTAAGTAATTTGATCTAGATGATTGTTTACAGTTGAACAAATGCACTTAGTCTGTTCTGATTATTTACTCAAGGATTATATTTTCTTACTACATTCACTCAAGAATAATAGTATGTAATCATTTCCTGTGGGATCTGCAATGTTGAGGCCCTCCTTCAAATTTAGTTCTCTGATTTGTTTCCATGACATGGAGTTGGCCTTTAGGTTATGTGGTTGAGGTTCCTCAAACAGGATGTTAATTTTCCACTCTTCGTGGCAGGAGAAATATAGTCTAATCTCATGATTTAGTGAACCAAAGAGCCGTCTCCTTTTTCACACTATCCTTCTTTTAAAAAATAAATGTTAATTTTGTTTCTTTGTGCATCTTTTGGAACAAACTTGTATTTTCAAAGTGCTCACCCCATACTCAGGTGAGCATACTCTCTAAGGCAGCCCATTTGGAACAAATGAGCTTTAGCCAAGAGTGTAGTGATAAAAATACATTGCTTGCAAAGCTCTAATTTAGCACCGTGGTGCCTCCTACATGGTTTTGCCAACAAACTCATCTTTGCCTGAAATATAGGCTCTTCGAAGGCAGCTGCCACTCTCTCTTCAAGATGCGAGGGGGAAGAGAGTTTGAGGCTTTTCATTGTGAAGGACCCTCCACCCCCGTGTTCCTCCCACGGGCTCCTGACTCACACAGCAAAGTTAAGAAACAGGGAAATAGAATCTTCTTGCCGAGGCATGCAGCAGCTAGCTCCTTTGAATCAGAAAAATGTGTGTGTGTAATCACCAAGTTTGAAATGCAGAACCATCACTGCTGCTGGAAATTTGAGGCTGGTTCAGAGCCAGACCAGCCGCTCCTGGGGCCCTTTTCTATATAAGAGGCAGTCTGGCCTGTTTAAGGTTGCTCTGTCCCCAGAGCCCTGGCACTCCCTCTGTCAAGTTTCCACTTACTCCTTTCTGGCCTATCCAGGAGCCCTTCTCTGAGTTTTCAAGGACTAGCTAGGTGTCCTGCCTCAGAGTCACCTACAACTTGCATTTTCCCCATCATAAATTTGAAATCGCTACTTTGCCTATCTTTGCATGGGCTCTTCCTCCAACTACACTGTAAGAGCCTTAAATCCAGAAACCTTGTCTTTTTTTTTTTTTTTTTTTCCAAAAAGACTCTTAGATGAATTTGCCAGGACTAAAATACAGTTCCCTGTTTCCCATATATAGCCCACTATAGAAATTCAATGGTTTTTGAATGAAAGGATAAATGAGTGAATGAAGGGACTTCAGATCTGACTGGGGCAGAGACTGTGGAGCTAGAAACTTACTGCTTTCCCTTCCTTCCCTTCCCATTGCTCCTCTTCCAATACCCAAGTCTGACAGGCTGTGAAGCACCTCTATATATGGCTGATGGAGCTTTAATTGTTCACCCTATCTTTTTAAATTTAGCACTGTGCCCGAAGTCCAGGCACTTAGCTCTGGATGTCCGACTGCAGAAAATACCAAGAGCCAGTAGAAAAACTGCACCAATGCTGGGGGTCCTATTTTCATTATTCTAGAAAATCACTTTTTGCTCAGTGTTTGGTTTCATTTGGGGATGACCTCCTTTCTTGCAGGCCCTAGATTCATGAAATCTCTATTAATCAGCAGAATAATTTTAGCCAGTTCCTTACCCTTGTTTTTCCTTACCCTCATTTGGACAGCTAGCCTCGTTTGTACTCCTTATCTCAGAGATGAGATGTGATAGTAAGAGGCAGAGAAATAAAAGTATGTTCCTGGCTTTTGGATTCAGAAGTTGCCTTTATGGGAAGGAAAAAACAAAACAAACAAATGCAGCATAGATAAAATATTTGGAAGAAAAGATAACAAGAGTAGAAAAGAGTTTCTTATTCTTAGGGGGAGGAAGTGAGCTCATGGGAAGGCACAGAGGGCAGAGATGTTTCTGGGTCCTGTGTGCTGCTTCACCCTGGGAAGGTGACACAATCGCAGATGTTTCTGTGAGAGTTGGAAGCAGAAAAGACACATTCTTTGCCTCCTCAGTGGAGCGTCGGGAAAGAAATGGGTGCATAGTGGGTGCCCACTGAAGAGAACATAGGCAGATGTGCAAAGTTTTCCATGCCCCAGTGAGAAAGAAGCATGTCTCTTCATGCCCAAGAGCACATCAGAGAAATGGAGAGTGCTCCTGAATCCGAAAAGGTCACACAGTCAAGAGTGAAGAATGTCTCAATAAATACCAGTGTGGAAGGATGATCTTGAGGACCACATCCCTCACTCTCTCTCCTTCCCTGCCCCTTTCTGCACATCTTGCCTCTCAGAAGCCCCTCCCAGAAACTAGATACAACCCCAGGGGAAGGCGAGGTTGAAATCCACAAGTCCACTGAGATAGTTTCTGACAATGCAAAGAAAGCGAGACTTGAAATCAAAATTAGGTTATGTTTCCCACATAAATGTCTGGACTAGAATTGTGTCCACTGCTCACATCTTATATTCAGGGATGACATATCTCATGGAAGAACAGGGCTCAACTGGCCATTTAAATGTCTTCCTAACAAATGTTAAGGTTCTAGAAACCAAATGGTGGGTATACTATCCAACATATGCCATGAAAGCAGAGCCAATCCTGGGGGAAAGGTGCTCTCCTAATGGTAAGGTGTCCATATGCCGTGCCCCAAGAACCAAGACAAGTGATCTGACAAGTGATCTGACAAGTGTGAAGACTGCATTTCAATATGAAAAGGATTTTTCTTAAACTCAAGCATGATATTAGCTCTACTTTGAATACCAGTTACGAAAATTCATAACAAGCTGAGGTATCTTCACTAACATTGCAAATTAATTTCTTGTATTCATCACAATGACATTTATGCATATTTGAAAAGTAGTCCATATGGATGAGCATATTTTTCATTCACTCTACAGACGGAACATGCACACTGGTTTGCAGATCCCTTGCAGTGACTCTACATCTCCCAGGAATCTGAGGTTCACAAGGTGAAACCCACCAGGCCAAACAATTTAAAACTGGTTTTGTTTTGAAAGTCCAATAAGTATGATGGCAATGTCTTGCAGAAATTCCTCTTTTAGTATTCCAGTCTGTGGGCTCTGGCAGAAGTAATAGTCTGCTGCAAACAGATCACTCTTTTTTGTTTGCAAAGTCTTCATACCAGCTGAATCACAGCTTGCTTTTCACTTTTCGTAACACCTTGCAACATCGCAAAATATTTGCTGGAGTTTGTGAAGGGCGGCTGCAGAATTAGTAAACTGAAAGGAGGCCTTCCTTTACTCCCACCCCTGTCAGCACCTTCTGTTCTAGCAGACCGAAAGGCAGCTTGAGAACTCTGATTGCTTCTCCAGATTATGACAATTCTTGGCACCATCGCCCGGGGCAAGAATGGAAGCAAAGGAAACATTATGGA
The DNA here is from genome assembly GCF_009764315.1 of Trachypithecus francoisi. Lineage (NCBI taxonomy): Eukaryota > Metazoa > Chordata > Mammalia > Primates > Cercopithecidae > Trachypithecus > Trachypithecus francoisi. Next base: position 61,068,176 of record NW_022681462.1, on the reverse strand, counting down.
GTTTTGCAGGTGCCAGTACATAATATTGTCACTTTACAAACTTTAATTTATAAATGACTTCATGAAGGTAAGTTGCTATGGTAACCAGCCTTCTCAACTTTTGTATCTGGAAGTAAGGATCATATGGCCCCTTCTCTTTGGGACTATGTATTCTGGATTTAATGAATAACTACCCGTGCTCTAACTTCTAGTTAACTAGGCTCATAGGATGCTAGACCAGGAAGCAACATTAGCAACCATCTCATTCTACCTCCTTCATTCATAGATGGGACCTGAGATGCAGAGAAGTGGCGCTGTACAGCTAACATGTGTCAGCCCTGAGCCTGTGGTTTCTCACTTAGTTTTCTTTTTTCTTTTTTTCAAACTGAGTGATTTTTGCAAGGCAGTTTACTTATATATTGTTATTTTTAAACATTTTAGATTCAGGATCCATATGCATATTTGTCACATCATGTACTGATGGGGACTGGGCTTTGTGTTAGGGTTCTCCAGAGGATGTTTTCTTGCTTAGTTTTCTAGTGCTTTTCTTTCTACCACACTGCCTTTCTGAAGGGACACACTCAGCTTCCACAAGTGGATAAGAGACATGGAACCACAGTTAGACATAGGGCCACCGTCACTTCTTACTGAGATGTTAAAACAAGTCCTCTCCATGTGCTGGTGTGTGAAAAGTCTAATTTTCTCTATCAGAGTTATTACAAATTCCACATGACAACAACTTTCATTGATTCAAAATGTATGAGGGGACAGTGTGGGGAGGTGGGGAATGACCTGAAGAAACATGATCTAGTATTGTGGTTCCATAGTCTACCATACATAGATTAGCAATCTGCAAAGAATTAGACTGTACCCGAATTGTAGTGAACATAACATAAACTTCCTTTAGTAACTCAAAAAAATATGTCTTTGGCTTTTTAAAGCCTAATTTCTTGAACAATAATTTCTGTTGCATAAATACATGAAAAGGTGCTTCTGATAAAGAGCTTTCCTTCCAGTTAAGAAATCACCAGGCCACAGAAGATTTAGCTGTTAGGATTTTCCATAGATTCTTGGAGTGAAGAATGGCAGAAGCTTAGAGTATTTAGTACATTCTTCTAAAAGCAAATCAAAATGCAAAATTAAAACTAAACAGTGAAATTACAGTGTTCGTTCATTTTAAAGAGATATGAATACAAACGCTGGATCCTCAACAGTCTTTAAACGTCGCAGATCACCTGGATATTGTTAAAATGCAGATTCTGGTTCAGGAGGTCAGGGAAGAGACCCAAGATTCTGCATTGCTAACAAGCTCTCAGGTGGTATCAATGCCACTTGTCCTTGGTCTACACCTTGCGTAGAAAGGGACTAGTTAACGTGCTGTCTCCTTGAATGCGTTTCCTGTGAGGGTCAGCCCTGACCACCCCAGTCACAGGAATCTTTCTGGCCTCCGGATTCCTAGTGCTCATTTTGTATATATCGTCCACAAGGTACTTGGGTACTGCCGTATATTGGTATGTCCCATATGTGCATGTCTTCTGTCCCCAACCAGATTGTAAGCCCATCTGTGTTTGCTCAGCCCTGTGTGTGCAACAGAGGTGCTGAATGAAGAACTATCGATGATTGATTGATACGTTAAAGACTATTTCCTCCTTCCTCAGAATGGTACACTTCGCTCATCAATGGAGCTCAAGACGTAAAAGTCTGGTTTAAGAGACGTTGAATCTATTCTGCCTTTTATTTTCCCTTTCTTGTAAGTTGACTTTTAAGAAATCAATGACTGTGTGGAGAGTTCTAATTGGGTATGTAATAAAATAACTGGGGGGGTGAGGGGGGGCCCTATCACACCAGGAAGCATGTTTATTGGTTGCATTAGACCACTCAAGTGGAAGTACTGAGATATTCTGGAAAGAACCCAGGCTTGAGGGCCAACAGATCTGGGTTCAGAGCCTTACTCTATCACCTACAAGTTGTGTCTCTTTAGAAAATTTACTTAAAATTACTGGGAATTTATTTCATCATCTGTACAATGGGCTACTTTTTTCTGTGATTGTTGTTAAGTATTGTAGTAACTGGTAAATTGCCTAGCACGGTGCTCAGTACAAGATATTACACTCTCAGCAGACTCACTTCCAAGTCAAATTGGAAATTGAGTGTTAGCCACCCATCATTCTGGTTTGAGAAAGCTGGTGGGATAGTTTACATGCATGGCGTTGGCGCCATCTAGTGGTGTACTGCTGCCTATGCTTCCTTACAGAATTCTGTCTTCTTTCGTTACCTTTGAATGGCCACTTGATTTATTCATTTTATTCAACAAGCATTTATTGAATGCCTACTGTATGCCAGACACTGATTTGGCAGCTGAAGTTACAACAGTGAACAAGATAGACATGGTCCCTGCCTTTAGGGAGTTTGTGTTCAGGTGGGAAGATAGAAATAAAATAATTACTGAAATAGAATTTGAATTCAACTTACAAAAAGCACTATGAAAGAGGACAGTGTGTGAGTCTAGAATAAGGCTTCCCTAGGGAAGTGATATTAGAGGTAAGAAGTGTAGAATCCAGCCAGGAGACCACATCAGGCATGTATCAGCCACCCAGTAGCACCTCCCTGGACACATTTACCCCATCCAGGATCAGGATCCTGCCAGTCTGTCAGGAACTCCTATCTTGAACCGTGGCCTGTTTCGTCAATCATCTAATGTCTATCACATCCCACTCGGTGCAAGTCGCTTTCCATACACCGCTGCTGACTGTCTCATGTTATCCTTTTACAGGTGATGTGCAATGAGGTTAAGTAACTTGTACAAAGACATAAAATGACATGTCAGAGTCAAGATTCACACCCAGGTCTTTCTGCTGACAGCGCCCATGCTCTTTCCTCTACTGAAGCTGTCTCCGGACGCCAAGCCCAGATCTCTTTATTCTGCATTATGCTGCTTGCCTTGGCAGAAAGGAAACCATTAGGAGAAGTGCTTGGGGAAAACGAAAATGCAAAGGGAGGGAGGGAAAATGAAATAACAGCTCAGTGGGTCATGTGTGAAGGGCAGAGAGGAAACTGCTGACTTGGCTAGTTATGTTCCTCTGGTGTGATTTTAGGAAAGTAAGCCCAGGAGATCTCTTTCACCAGGAAAGAAAGTATCCCTAATAATGTCGCTTATACGCCTGTGGTTTACAATGTGTTGCAGTTGCTGCTAAATTAAAATGATTTGGAGGATCATTTGGAGAAGAGAAGTTATCCTCTGGAAATCTATAGGAAGTTGCAAGGATTAATAACTGCTAAGGAGCAAAACATCGCTGGGTCAGAAAATAGCTGCAGGACTTAGAGGTTTTCTGCAACACAGGACTTTCAGCTTCAAAACTGGGACATTCTCATGGCAAACTTATGACAGTTGGTCACCTGGCAGTGAGCCAGACTCGGAGGATCTGATGTACCCGTGGAAGTTAGGCCGAAACACTTACTGAAATCTGGGGTCAGTCTGAGGCCTTGGCCACAGACCAATGCAGAAAAGGTGGACAAAGGGTGGTACAGATTCCTCAGTACGAGTACCTTGGTACTCAGTCCCTAGATTACCAACCCAGAGCACCTGCTCTAGGTCTTGCATGCAGAATTAGTTGGCCCCAGTTCTGAGGGAGGGCTCAGGCGGAGGGCAAGTATGACCGCAGAATCAGGCCACTCTGTGCTTCTCATCTGCAAAATGGGATAAATAGCAGCACTTTGTGCCTAAAACTTCATGTAAGCTCTGTTAGTTAATATGTATAAAGTGCTCAGAATGGTGACTGGTCCATATGAATGTAGGAAGGAGCACCATGGAATTCTCAGGCAGAGAAACAGGTGTGTGGCCCTGGCTGGATCGTGTCTATGAGAGCTCAGTTTTCCCATCTGTAAAATGATGAAGTCCCTGCCAAAGCTTTCAGAAGAAACAGAATGAGACACAATCAACAAGGAAAGAAGTCACAGTAGGTAGGAACTTGTGCTCTGAAATCAAACCCCCTGGATTACATCCAGCTCTGCCTCTTAGGTGTTCATTTATTTATCTGCCATACCCCAGCCACCACCCCAAGACCCAAGAAACCAGGGTTGAAATGCCAGGCACCAAAGCTGCCACAGCCATCATCCAAATCCCCCACACAGACCAGGGGCCCCCAGTCACTGGCCCAAGGCAGGGTGTAGCATCCAGACAAAGTGGGGAATGGAATTTGCCAGATAAGGGATGCCAATGTTTTGAGGAAGACAGCAGCCAAGGGAGAAACGGAAATGCAAACGAGGTACAAACATCAATGGGCCAGGCGCTGTCCTGAGCACTTTATGCACTAGTTCATCTAATTCTCCTAGCAATCTTACGAAGTAGGCACTGTTATTCACCCCATTTTACAGATGAAGAGACTGGGGCACACAATGGCTATAACTTGCTAAACTCAACACAGCGAGCCAGAACTTTAGGCAGGTTTGTTGACGTTTCTAGTCCCTAGTTCCTCTCAAAAGAATGAGGATAATAAATTATGACATCTACCTCATAGATTTGTTAGGCAGATTAGATGGGATAGTCTATATACAGCACTTAGCAAAGGATCGGAAACATTTTAAGCACTCAAACCCAAAGTCACTCCCTAGGTAATTGGTGTGATAAGATACATAGGCTACAATTACCAAAAATATAGCTGATAGTTTAAGAAAATGGCCAAATGTGCAAGGTAGTAAAAGTCTGGGGTGGGGCAGGGGACAAAAAATACCACAGGAACTGAGGAACAGGGGGTCAGGTGTGAAGAATCTGTTTTGCATGAGACACGTTGTAGGCCTTTGGAGAGAAATGGTGAAGAGGACTTTAAGCATGAACAGTTGGCCTCCAAACTCTGGGCTTTCATTCCCTGAACTAAGAGGGACCATGAGCAAGCCCTCACCTCTGGGAAGAAGCCCTCAGCAGCCCAGATAGGCGAGCTGAGGTGTCTGGAAAAGCCCACACCAAGACCCGGGGCTGGGCCGGCTGTGGAGGGCCAGCAGTGCAGCCCCGTCTTGACTCCTGCTGCAGAAGGCCTGGGCTGGGCTGCAGCTCTAGCCGATGTTCCAGATTTCTGCCATGACCAGCCTCCTGCTTGCCAGCTTGAAACCATCGTTTGTTGACATGATCTCCCTGACTTCATCCATTTAGACCATCTTTGGCTCACTGACCTCAGTCCACTCAATTCGCCTGCTGTATTTTTTTTATTGTGCCCCCCTGATTCCAGGCAAGACATTCCATTCACTCCAGCCCCAATCTGGGAACCTTGTCAGCAAAGAGGGTTGGCCAGGGATGAGGAATTGTGGTGAGGTGAAAGGAATACCTCTGATAAGAGATGTAGCAATGCTACTCACTAATAGCTCTAGATTCTTGGCAAAGTCCTAGAAACTCACCCCACATTTTTCATCAGAGGGTGTATTAGCTGCATTTTAGAAACCTATTAAGAGTTGTAATTAGCGGCAGGGAGAGAACAAGAACTCTTCTCCAGGGCAAGTGATAAGAGCAGTAAGCACTGAGTGGACAGTGATCATCAGCCAAGCTATGATCCCTTTCCTCCTCTTCCATCTCTTAAAAAGAGACTGCTCTCAGGCTCAGGAGCTGTGCTCTCAGGCTCAGGGGATTCTACCTGACTGTACTGCTTTGCGTCCAAATGGATTCCCTCTCTCTCCTGAGCCCTTTCAGGTACACGGCTGCTTTGGACAGTACCTGGTTTGCACTTCCATTTCTCCCTTGGCTGCTGCCTTCCTCAAATCACTGGCCTCTGTTATCTGGCAAATTCCATTCCCCCCTTGTCTGGATGCTACCCCCTGCCTTGGGCCAGTGCCTAGCAGCCCCTGGCCTGTATGGAGGATTTAGATGATGGCTGCAGCAGCCTTGGTGCCTTGCATTTCAACCCTGGTTTCTTGAGTCTTGAGGTTGTGGCTGGGATGTGGCTGGTGGAACCCAAGAAGAAGATTTACCTCCAGCAGTAAGGAGGGGTTTCTGTGGGAGGAAATGAGCACCTGGGAACCCAGGCGGCCAGAGGTGATTGAATTGTTCCACACAGACTGGGTTCCCTTCAGGGCTGATGTGGCCTAGAGAGACACCACTAGAGTCATCATGTGCCTCTAAGATTTTGCTAGGAAAGTCTCCAAGAAAAGGCTAGACTTCCATTGGGCTTGAAAAGTGGGCCACCCACACTGGGCACTCGGGTCTGTGTTTCTGCTCCAGTGTTCCCTCAGTCCAATTTTACACAGCAGTAACACCCTCTTCCACTCATGTTCTGTTTTGTTCTGCAGATCCTATAGGGGAACATCCTGATAACGAAACCTTTGTATTTTCCATTGCTGCGACAAAAAGACCAGATTAAACATTTTCTGACACTTTTGTTTTTGTTTTTTCTGTACGCTGCATGTGAAAATATCTATTACACAAATCAAGTACTCTGCTTTCCATTGCCAAGCATCTTTGGCACAGGAGCTGTAATAAGAAGTGTAATGAACATAAAACAGTTTTTAGAATCACTCATTTGGTAGCTGGTATATGAAACTGACAAGGCCCCCTCTGCCAAAGCTGCAGAAGGTCGGGCATATCCTTCCCTTAGCTCATATGGCTGCAGAGGAAGGAGGTGTCTTTCTTTGGACTTCATCCCCAGGCAGCCCACACACTTTGATGCTCACCTGTCTGCCTTGGGGGACTGGAGTTGAATGACTGCTTGTTTTGTTCCTGGGATCTGTGGGCTTCTACAGTCGTCCCAGGCCTCCTTGCCTAATCGGACTCCCACCCATGCCATCTGAGTAGTTCCTCTTCTGGTCCTGTCACTATCATCTCCCTTCCTCTCTCTCGAGGCCTGTCCTTCTGTAGTACATCTTTTTAATAACTGGGAAGAGTCTCCTCCGACCTTCCCTTTGGAGACCTTTTCTCCTCAGTCAATCCCCGCCCCATCCAGTCCCCATCCCTTGTTCCCAGCATCCTGTTCACCATCCCTTTCACGATGCCACTGACTTACCCAGAATGGCTAGGACATCTCTGTTTGCATTGCATTGCAATATGGACAGAGGTGAGCTTGCCTATGAAATCAGCTGTGAACTTACTTTTCCTTTACTGTGATTTTAAAGGGCAGGGAGGAGAAAATGAAGACTGAGGGAAGGAAAGGAGACCTGATATTTATTGGGTCATTGGAGTTCTTCAGATAGATGCCTCATACATATTAACTTACGCATCCTCACAATGATCTTGGGAGGTGTTATTTACTCCATTTTACAGAGGAGGAAATGGAGGTTAAATCACTTACACAGGCCGGGCACGGTGACTCATGCCTATAATCCCAGCACTCTGGGAAGCCAAGACTGGAGGATTGCTTGAGCCTAGGAGTTTGAGACCAGCCTGTCTCTACAAAAAAATAATAATTTTTAAATAATCACTGCACAAAGTTCCAACGGTAGTCAACAAAGAAGCAAGTTACAAATTTGTTCTTCATTTAGTGTAAAAATCAATGAAACTTTTCTGAATGTTTCAGTCTTTAAAAAAAAAATCATGAAGCATGCCATCCGATGAGCTGTGTGGCCTGGGGCAAGTCAGTGAACCTCTCTGGGCTATAGTTTGAACATCTTTAATGTTAGGAGCCTGTCCCAGAAGGTTCTAGCTCCTACGAGCTTTTAACCCAGGCTTTAATTGTCCTTGTTCTCAAAAAGGACTTCTTCATGTCCCATCCAAATCTTTAAAGAACCCAAGTCATGCTAACAAGAAATAAATGACTAACACTCCGGGAGCACTAATAAGGAGCACATCAGGAATTCCTTTCCTTTTTCCTGCCAGGCAGCAGTTTCACAGCCGTGCTCCAGCTCTCCTAAATCAGGATCTGTGGGTGGTCAGAAGGATGAGAAACACAGTGCTAAAGGGGCCTGGGTTTCTGTGTCACCACCTCTGCCCACCCTCTGCCCCAGCCACTGTAGCCAGCATGCCTCCATCTGGCTGTCCTTCCCTACGCAGCCCGCATGCCCCCATAGCTGGCTGCACTATGGGAAGGACTGATCCCCACCAGACAAGCTGGACTTTCCTGGCCTCCCTTGCACCCTGGGAGATCCTTGTCCATGTGGGGGAAATAAGATTATATTTATTAAAAACAATATAATCTACAGCAGCCATGTGCACACCTTGAAATTCCTGGGGCCATAAACTGGAAGGGCATTTCTTTAATCCCTGCAATTTACAGTTTTTACTCACCTGGCTTAGGTGAGGGGAAGACTCACACACATACATACCTGTTCACACATACATATGTATATGCACGTGTGTGTACTGAGATACTGAGTGTCTCCTTGGGATGTGCTAAGCCTCTCACAAGAAGCCTCAACAGCCCTAGGAGACTGCTCAGGACTCTGATTCCACTGGAGCTTGCCAGCATTCCAGGGCCACGTCAAGACTTTTGTAAATTGCTGAGAACTGAATTCTGACCTGGGAGCAAAGAGTGGACAAAGAATGGCACGGAGATGCCAACGAAGCTGAGTTCAGGAGGGAAAGTGAAACCTGCCCCACTCACCATCCTTGTCCTTCTCTTCTCCCCAGCCTCCCAAACCCCAGCCCCTACACACACACTTGAAAAGAGGATTCAGCAACTGAATGTGAGATGAATTTCAAGGTGTGCACCTGGCTGCTGTAGATTCTATTGTTTTTAATAAATATAATCTTATTTCCCCCACATGGACAAGGATCTCCCAGGGTGCAAGGCTTTGGTACCTGTGAAACTATGCCCAGTAATGGATCCAGAGATTGACCACCAGAGGCAGTGTTATCATTTAAGACAAGTTTCCTTTGGCACTCACCACATCTTACAGCTTCTCCTATTTTGTTCTTGTCCCAATCCTCTTCCAGCCTCCATCCAAGAAGCTCTGTGCAATTCAACTAAATTTATAGGACACTACTCCAGTTAGCACTGTGCTTAGGAATACAAAGTCCTTCTGGTACCAGGTCTGTTCCAAGCTCTTGCACTCCTCAGGGTCACAGACTTGACAAGAACACTTGATTCTGTTCTTGCTCCAACTTACAGAAACTGGAATGATGCAAGAAAGTTGATGACAAGCTCATGCTCAAATAAAATACCTGGGTCTTTCATCAAAACAGTGGCAAAGAAGCATGTATCTGTACATTTTAAGTTAAAATAAGATGTTGAAGGCTGGTGTGTTTCATTGTGTTAGTGATTATCCTGTTCTAACTACTTTTTTCTATTAACTGGCCAACAACAGTCCCAATTGCTTTTTTTTTTTTTTTTAAGACAGAGTTTCGCTCTTGTCGCCCAGGCTGGAGTGCAATGGTGCGATCTCAGCTCACTGCAACCTCCGCCTCCCAGGTTCAAGCAATTCTGCCTCAGCCTCCCCAGTAGCTGGGATTATAGGCATGCACCACTATGCCCGGCTAATTGTTGTATTTTTAGTAGAGACCAGGTTTCACCATGTTGGCCAGGCTAGTCTCAAACTCCTGACCTCAGGTGATCCACCCACCTTCGGCCTCCCAAAGTGCTAGGATTACTGGCATGAGCCACTGTGCCCGGCCCCAGCTGCATTCAATGAGAGCATGTGTGATGATACCTTAACTCCTATTTTTATTAACATCTAGTTTGTAAAGGACTACGGAGACACTGCGCTGAGCACACTGGAAGTGGGGTCCTGAGCCAGGCTGATGGACATATGGGAGGACCAAGCTGGGGAAGGACTTAGGGGCATGGACTTCTGTCTGGATACAGCACCAAGTGGGACAGGGTCAGGGGTCAGGGAGATCGGATTGGCCAGAGCACAGGAACTTGCAAAGAAACACACAACAGGACATAGGTAGGATAGAGAAGAGGCAAAAATATGTTAGTAGGCACCAGTTTGTGTAGCACATGATTTCATATCTTGTATATAATTTAATCATAGCAACCATATGAGAATAGTACTATCTCTTGACTTTCAGTTGAGGATTAGGCCCCCAAACGGCTGCTGATACAACAGTACTTAACTTCAGATAGGGCCAGGGACAGTGGTTCCCCAGCCTCTAACAGGGTTCATCAGAGATTATTTATTTGCTTAATCTGAGCTACTTAGCAGTAAAGCCTAGATTCCATCCACCTTTTGTCTGCAGGCCTAGTGAATGCTCGTTTCATTTGACCTCGCCTACCTAGTTACTACCATATTAACTTGCTAAAAATATTCTATGAAATGAATTATATCTGCAAATAAGCTTCTTCAGCTGTCTTGCTGAAGAAGAATAAAATAAGCACTTGTGGCCGGGCGCGGTGGCTCAAGCCTGTAATCCCAGCACTTTGGGAGGCCGAGACGGGCGGATCACAAGGTCAGGAGATCGAGACCATCCTGGCTAACACGGTGAAACCCCGTCTCTACTAAAAATACAAAAAAACTAGCCGGGCGAGGTGGCGGCGCCTGTAGTCCCAGCTACTCGGGAGGCTGAGGCAGGAGAATGGCGTAAACCCGGGAGGCGGAGCTTGCAGTGAGCTGAGATCCGGCCACTGCACTCCAGTCCGGGCGACAGAGCGAGACTCCGCCTCAAAAAAAAAAAAAAATAAGCACTTGTGACCCCACCACCCAATTTAAGGCATAGAATATTACCACTGCCATCGAAGCCTTTCAGAGGCGACCGCAATGCTGAAATGTCCGCTGATGACTCCTTTACCCTTTACAATGTTGCCACATACGTCTGCTGTGTAACTTCCATTTGCCCCTCCAGATCCATCTCCAGGCTTCTCCGTACTGCCGTGTGTCCCGTGAGGCTGGCCCATCTGGACTGCACCAGGGAGCTCCCTTGATCCTTGGCTTCCTGGTGGGTTTGGCCAAAGTGAAACTCTGACAGGAAGGCAGAGGATGAGAATGAGGCCAGGGTATCTGCTCCCCTGCTCCCTCTCTGCTGGGGCACCCACCTTGAATTGGTCGCGTTCATCTACCAAGGTCACTCTTGGCTCTGGCAGGTAGCCCTCTCTACCCTGCAGCCCTTTCCCTGCCCTTGCCGGCTACTTCAGGTCTAGGGATGGTAAAGCTTCCTGACTTCTCTGCCAGCCCTAGGGTGCTGAACCATTCCCTGTTGGTTTCCCAAACCTAGTGTATCTTAATCATTTTTAAAAATCATGACTCCCCTAAATACCCTTTTCAGACTTTTTCCCCCAATCATCTCCCTGCCATGAAATTTGAATACCACACATATACTGTTGATCTATTTATGTACTGTAGATATCTTCATGTTTTATATATGACAAGAATACTATATTTTGCTCACCAAGAAGCAATTTTCACCCCTTGAGGGTGATATTGACCTTATTAGGAATATATACCCTAACCCAACTGATATTTTTGTAGTTCCCTCTAACACATTCTCTTTAGTCACCCATTTCACGTGTGCTATCTCCTTCTTGCCAAGACACTAACATATATATGTTATGCACCATATTGTTATAGTATATGTATTAGTTAAACATATAATAATACAACAATAGACTGTGTCCATAAATAATATTTTAGTTCAGTCAGGTTTTAATCTTTAAGTGAAGCAACACAGTATGTTTTTCTTTTTCTTGGCCTTTGTCAATATTTGTGAGATTCACCCATATTGATGCATGCAGTTATTGTTCATTTTTACTGCCATATGGTATTGCATTGGATGAACATATACAAATTTACAAGTTTGTTTAGTGGTGGAGATGGATATTTGGGTTGGTTATTTTGAACACACGTCACAAAACATTCTTGTACGTATCTTTTGGTAAAGACCTAGATATACATATACATAATATACACATATATATACAGAGTCTCTAGGGTACAAACCTGGGAGTAAAATTGCTGTATTGTAGGGTTTGCCTATTTTTCTCCTTACTAGGAAATGCCAAATTGTTTTCCTGTAATGATACCAATTTATTTTCATACCAATAGGATTTGAGAGTTCTTGTTGCTCCACATTCTTTCCAGCATTTGTTATTGCTGGACTTTTTAAATGTTTGCCTGTCTGGTAGGTATGAAAAAGGTATTTCATTGTAGATTTGATTTTCATTTTGTTTATTACTGATAGGTTGAGCATCTTTCCCCTTCTTCACTGCCCATTTGATTTTCTTCTCTGTGAATGCCAGTTTATGTCTTTTGTCCACTTTCCTATTGCAGTGTTTCATCTTTTCTTATTGATTCATCGGTTTCCTTCATGTATTCTAGATGCTAACCCTTTGCCAGTTAGATAAACTGCAAATATATTTTCCCAGATTGTGGCATGTCTTTTCACTATTTTAATAATGAGTTGTGATGAACATACATTTAAAATTTTAGTGGAGAAAATGTATTAACTGTTTTCTTTCTGGTTTGTGTCTTTTGTGACTTATCAGAGACATTCTTTCCTATGCTGAATTCATAATGTTTTTCTGTAGTTTCTTTTAAAAGACATTTAAAATTGTTCCCTTTACATTTAAATTTCATTTTTTTGTATATGGCAGGGATTCATTTTTTTTCCATATTAATGGAAACCAAGTTTCCAGTGTCATTCATTGAATAGACTATCAGCCCCCTTGCCCATCTTTCTTTTTTTTTTTTTTTTTTTGAGTCTCACCCTGTTGCCCAGGCTGGAGTGCAGTGGCATGAACATGGCTCGCTGCAGCCTCAACCTCCCCAGGCTCAGGTGATCCTCCCACCTCAGCCTCCCAAGAAGCTGGAACTACTGGCGCCCACCACCACACCTACCTAATTTTTGTATTTTTTGTAGAGACCAGGTTTCACCATGTTGCCCAGGCTGGTCTTGAACTCCTGGGCTCAAGCGATCCACGCCCACCTCAGCCTCACAAAGTGCTGGGATTACAGGTGTGAGCCACCACGCCCAGCCCCGCTTGCCCATCTTGACTGCCTCCTCTGCCCTGTGTTTATAAACATGTGGGTCTGTTTCTAGGCTCTCTTTTCTATTCCACTGGTGTATTATTATGTCCCTGCACCAATAACACAGTTCCCATTTCTTTTTTTTTCGTTTTTTCTTTTTTGTTTTTGAGATGGAGTCTCGCTCTGTCGCCCAGGCTGGAGTGCAGTGAAATGATCTCGGCTCACTGCAACCTCTGCCTCCTGTGTGCAAGCAATTCTCATGCCTCAGCCCTGAGTAGCTGGGACCACAGGCGCATGCCACCACACCCAGCTAATTTTTTGTATTTTTAGTAGAGGCAGGGTTTCACCATGTTTGCCAGGATGGTCTTGATCTCCTGACCTCATGATCCACCTGTCTTGGCCTCCCAAAGTGCTGGGATTACAGGCGTGAGCCACCGTACCCGGCCCACAGTTCCCATTTCCATAGCTTAGTAATAAGTCGTGATATCTGTCAGGATAAGTCCTTTTTTCTTCTTTAGAAGTATCTCGTATATTCTTTGCCCTTGACTCAATGGTTTATCAGATTCCAAAAAGATCCTGAGCGGACAGTGTCAAGGGTAAACAGCAAGGGCGGGGATGAGCATCTACGTGCAGATCAATAATGCCGGTGCAGCAGTGCTGGGGCAGAGTAGGGGCCAGACCATGCAAAGCCGTGTCAGAGACCACAGCCCGTCTGCAGTCCAGGGCAAGGCCACCCCATGTAGGTAGGGTCAGCCAATGTCAAAACATGATGGGTGACTGTCTCTGCTTACTATTATCCCAGTTGCCCAGGGACATCACAAAAGTACTAAACCTTTATCATAAGGCTCCTTTGGAAGGTTTATTAAGGAAATGGAATTATTTATTCTGAAAGAGGAAAAAAGATAGGAAGAACTTAATTATTAAATATTACTCTAGGCTAAGAAGATAAGTGAAGATGGAAAAGAGGCCAGAGTTGGGATTCAGACTCACAGGGATCAATGAGTATCACAAAGAGACAAACCTAGCTGAATCCGTAGCTCCAGCCTGCTTTTTCCCAAAGGGAATTTAGATGGTTTCAGTACAAATCCATGTTCATTACTGGGGTTTATTTTAGTTGTTTGGTTTTGTTATTCATTTAAGATAATACTTATTGAGCTTTTACTCTGGGCTGGGCTTTCTTCTAAGCATTTAATATGTATTCACTTATTTCCATGCTCCCTGCCCACTCAAATCAACTCAGAGTATGTATCCAATAGATGATTGATCCGTTAGCATATTTCCCATCAGGAATAAATCACTGAGGAAAGATGAAGAATTCCCTTTATGTATAGACCTTTGACAACCACTCCTCAAACTGGGCTTTTGAACATTTTCCTTGCGGATCTTGTTTATTTGGCCTGAATGGAAAAAAATGTAAAGCCAGGAGTCAGGTTATATCATTTAAAAACAAAAACCAGACAGGATCATGGTGACCACCTCTTCTCTGAGGGGAGGCAGGCAGAAGGAAGGGGATGAGCAGGAAGATGAATATTCTAGAACAGACTGGGAGGAGTAGCCATTCTCTCCTCCACAGAGGTTTCTTGAACGAGGAAGACTTGGCCCCTTGCTACGGGCCAGGAAGTCCATGGAATCAGATGCCAAGTATTGGTATCAAGGAATTCCCAACAAGAAGGCAGCCGCCTCAAATCCTTTGTGGAACAAGGCAGGTTATAAATAGATCTATACATTTTTTTAACCAGAAGGCAACAGGCTTAGCACAGCTATTCTTCCCTTTCAGTTCTCCTCCCTGCATCGCTTTGCCTATTAAATCCCTGCTACCAGGCAGAGCCATCTGCGTATCAGCCAATCCGCTGCCACAGCCTCGGGAGAGCCAGGATGGAAACTGGCTTCTATTACGATTTCAGGCTGTGACCTTGCTTGTGGGAAAAAGTAAATCTTCCTATCTTACCTCTGGCTAATTGGGCAGGAGGTAGAAGAGACAAGAATTTATTGTACAATTTGCCTCCTGCTGACTAGAACGCTAATGTAGCCCTTGCAGAGGCAGGCTCTGGTTTTAGGGACAGGCTGAGAAGAGAGAAGCTATGGGTTGGGTCTCTGGTACAAGCAGCCAAGACCTGCTCATGGGGCTTTTAACTGCAAGATTTTAGAAGAAGGGTTGTCTTACTGGCCAAGTTATATGTGGCTTGTGTGTGTGTGTGTGTGTGTGTGTGTGTGTGTGTGTAAAGAGAGAGAGAGGGAAGACACAGAAAAACAGGTTGATTTCATCTCTCCTAATAGATGATGACTTAGAAATTATTTAGCCTATTGAGTCTGCAACCTTGTTGTAGATCAGAACCCCCGGAGACATGTTAAAGCACAGGTTACTGGGTTCCACCGGCAGAGTTGCTGATTCAGTTGGTTTGGGGCAGGGCCTGATCATTTGCATTTCCCATGTGCTCCCTGGTGACACTGGTGCTGCCAGTCTGAGGATCACATTTTGAAAACCAGTGATTTAGTCTAACCTCCTGATTTCACAAATGAGGAAACTGAAGCCCAAAAGCCCAACAGTTAATGAAAATACATGCTCAGGCACCCACAACTGGTTATTGGCTAAAGCCAGACTAGAACAGGGATTCCTGGACTCCTAATCTGGTGCTTTCTCCACCACATCAGGCTGGTACCTGGCCAGGATGCCAGGGAGTTGCTATTCTAATAATAAACATGTTATCCTTCATGGTTGAAGATTACCAGTCCCTGCATGGTTTCTTCTTCCTTTGCCTTCCCCAGTCCAACAGAGTCTGCCCTGCTGGCTCAGTACAGAAATAGCCTAGCCCAGCCCACTCACCCACCAACCAGTGGGGCTTAGAATCAGGTCATGCCCCACAGCCAGGTGCCTAAGCACCTGGTGTCTACGTTACTGTCCAAGGGTTATTGCCGGTAAATGAATTGGAGATCTAAGGCCTTTGCAGTGACTACTGGGTGTGCATATTGGCCTTGAGTTATATATAGCTCTTTCTACATTCTCCATGTTCTCCTGAGGCTTTGACCTTGATGTGGGACATTTTAGCTCATTATTCTGCCTAGCACCTAAATCCTCTGCTGAGGCTAGAGCTCTAGTCTGAATGATGATCCCATGATGGGAGACTCTACTTCTGTTGGTCCTTATGACTGAACTAGAGTGTTGGTCTATACCCAAATTTGGTTGCTGAGTCCTGCAGCCCACTGGTCAACCGCCCATGTGGTATCTGCCCACCCAGAGGCTTTCTGAGCTCTGACTGCCTCTCGAATTCCCTGGGCTATGCTCTCCTGCCAGATTAGAAACCTCAGGCTCAACCTGGTATGAAATCAAAGCTGAGACTGACCTTGAGATGCTTGTCTACCTGTCACTGGCACTTCCAGGGCCAGCTTCTGCACTGGATCAGTTCCCCAGCCCCACCTCACCCTGGCCACATGCCTTCATGTGCCAGTGAGATCTGGCACAAAAATGTCCTGCAGAGGACAAGTGCTTCAAGTGATTTTTTTCCAGCATGGGGAAGGAGTATACTAACCCGTCTATAGTAATAGTTTGCAGGTCTCTTTTGATATGGGAGGTGGTCATCTGGAAGGAGGCAAAGGGATGGCTCAATTGTTCTGCATAAAGAATTGGTAGATACTGGAGGTAATGGAGAAAATACAACAGAGAATCTTGGAGAAGATGGGAGCAATTTGAGTGATGCAGGAGGCTGGAACATAGATGGGGAAAGCAGAAAAATTCCCTGTGTGGAATAGCCATAGGACTTTCGCCACTCAATTTTAATTTGTCCACTATAGGACAATATGACCTCCTTCTTGCTCCAAATCTTGATACGTTTGTATAGCTTTTGTGGTGGTGGCAGGGGTTGGGGGGGAAGGTGAAAGAGCAGGGACATATATAGAAGTGTGGCCTGCTCCACTCACCTCTACTGAGACCTACGTGTAGCTAGCAGCATTGTAACTTGGTTCTAGGTTGCACTCTCTTAGTTCTAGGTGGTGAACCTGGAGGAGTGAGCAGTGGCTGGAAATGGGGCTGGAAGAAGAAGCAAGGAGAGCTTAATGCAACTGGCAACTGGCAGATGGGTGACTTGCGTAGGGGCATGAAACATACACCTAGTTTAGTATGTTTGCCAAACATACTAGAGGCTTGAAAGGCAACTCTTAGATGATGGTACTGGATAATTCTGTAATTTACTGTCAGCACACACTAGCCATTTGAGAGAACTAGCCTGATGTGAGACACAGTAGATTTTCTTTCTTTTCTTTTTTTTCTCTCTTTTTTTTTTTTTTTGAGACAGAGTCTCCCTCTGTCCCCCAGGCTGGAGTGCAGTGCTTACTGCAACCTCCGCCTCCCAGGTCCAAGCGATTCTCCTGCCTCAGCCTCCTGAGTAGCTGGGATTACAGGCACCCACCACCACGCCCAGGTAATTTTTGTATTTTTAGTAATGATGGGGATTCACCATGTTGGCCAGGCTGATCTCAAACTCTGACCTCAAGTGATCCGCCTGCCTCAGGCTCCCAAAGTGCTGGGATTACAGGTGTGAGCCACCACGCCCAACTGGTAGATTCTCTTTCATTTAGATCCAGCTAACTTGGAATCTGTACTTCCTTGGTCAGAATTTTGGGGGAAATAATCTTTTGTCTATGAAGAAACAAATCAGAACTGGAAACAAAGTGATAGGGAGGGGGTTTAGATTTTGTAAAGGAACAAGTCAGTACTTTTCACATGCTAACAAACTGTTTATTGCCCTAAAAAAAATTTGCAATAAATCCATCAGTAGCTTACAGGAATTTTTAAAATTTTAAAATGTGACACCCTCAATCCTTTTTTGCAATTTGGTTTGAGGACAGTTCTAAACTTCTTCCTAACCCCTTTCTCTCCCATAACTTTCATCCCTTTATTTCTCCCAACGAGGCCTTCCATGATGTGGAACTGACACGGAAAGCCAGGTTGCCATTTTTTGTAAGGTTCCCCATAGTATCCTGGCCAAATTTTCTTTCTCCTCTCCAAATAAGCGTCAATTGTCGGAATGAAGTGGATGGCTGAGATGTTGCAGTGGGAATAAAAGGAGGTGGTGAGAAGGTTCCTGCCTAAACCATTCCCCTTCCTTTGTTCCCAGCCCAAGGGCTGCTGGACAGTGTCTCTGAGTACACCTTGGTCCTTTTCCTGAGAAAGCCAAACTTGGAAGTGACTAGCAGGTCTAATTGTGCCTCTATGGAATCCAAATTCTGGAAAGAGACAAAGAGAAGTCTGGAGGCCTCCCACTGGAGAGAGAGCCTGATGGATTAAATCCAAGCTTTGCACAGTCCCAAAAAGCTGTCAGGGTGCCTGGGCAGCGTGGAGCCGATCTGGACGATGCATTCCAGATGGCCCGCCTTCCTTCTTTGGGTTTGGGGCCAGTTGGAGCTCCTGGGCAGTTTCCCAAGGTAGCCCCCCAGAGAGCTCAGGGCAGCTGTCCAGATGGGAGGAACCAAAGTGTAAGGATCACTGTGGCAGGCTTGGAGTTGGAGGAAAGCCCCCACCCCCCAACTTTGTGTTGAACATCTGGATATCATTTTTCAGACTTTTAAAAACACTAACTCTACTCTGCTAAATACAGCCAATTCATTTCTTTAAAAAGAAAAAAGAAAAAAAAAAGCCCTTGGGGGACATTCTAGGCCAATAGGTTTCCCCAAAGTGGATCCAAATAATTTTGGGCTATATGATATAGTGGAGCTCAGAGAATCAGAGAAGGGCCTCCAAAACTAACAGGCTTCTGATCATCACCCCACTCCCCACCTCCCCAGTTCACCAGCTGGCAATGATGCCACCCGCTACAGGGACTCCAGGGCAATGCCAGGGATCTGCAATATATTTTACTGTTCGGTTTTGTTTTATTTTAGCTTACGCAAAATGTACAAGTCAGATGTGGAAGATTATCTCATATTCAAGGATTTCAGGCTAAGTTACAGAAAATAAGCATGAGACAGAGAGAAGGGACAGAGAGAGTATGTGAGAGAGAGGGAGGGGAGAAGGAACAGACCCACTGAGTCACTTGAAAATTCCACGGTCTGTGAACCTGCTCTGGCCATGACAGAATTCTTTATTGTGAAGACAGGTCTATTAGCCTGCAGGTCCCTTGCAACCACGTGACTGAGTGGTAACCTGAATTGAGTCAGCCAACCGCAGCCCCTTCTCAGAAGGACCTGAGGGGAGGCGAGAGGCAGGAGCCTCTACCCCAGGAGTGCCCATGGTCAAAAGGGAAAGTTCTGCTCTTAGGAAATCCCAACTTATGAGGCATAGGTAGGTCCTAGTGCTGGCGAGCTTTTGGCTTACCAGAAAAGAATAGTCACGGAGCACCACGTGCTAGACAGTTCCAAGGGAAAGGAGTCTAAAAATATTGAGCGGACACAGTGAAGGAGTGAACAGAATAGGTTGGGGTTATTTGGAAGGAAAAAGGTTGCTGAAAGAGAAAACCGTTTCCAATCCAATAGTCATACACAAAGGAAGCCCAGGTACAAATCTTGCCCAGCCATTCCAATTTCAATTCTGTGACTGTTAGAATTGTACTTCAGTGAAGCTATGTGGATGCATATCTAGAAAGTATGTGTCAGAAAATGAAAATCTGACACATCCAGTCAATTCTCCAAGTGTGCCTTGATTGAGGAATAGAAAATCTTTCAGCTAGTGTACATTGGCAGAAAATAATAACACCCAATACACAAATATCTACTGTAACTACATATCATTGTATGAAAACAAGCCATGAATAATCACATACATAAGTCTATAGACTGCAAACACGTGGTGATACATCCTTACGCAGCATATCCACGCATTCCCAACTGCCCAGTCTCACTGTGTCCTCAGGAGTCACGAGAGCATCGTTATCCCTATCACTCAGGGACCTAATTCGACCCTGGTTCTCCTGGATGGTTCAGCATGCAGATCTACAGCCTTAAGGCTTAGACCTTTGTCTGTCTTGATGAGGGCTTTTCTGAGCTGCCAAACAATTCCCTGCTGTTTGCCAAGGTATTATTAATTAATGTTGATCCCACTCATGGCAGCTCTGCTGTGAAATGCCAGCCCTGTTAATAGCTCAATGCTGGGCTCATGTCGACTTGGAGTTATAACTCTGTCCTAACCTTTATCTCCTTTTACGATAATAGAACACTGAAAGACTCTCAAATGCCATAAACGATACTCTTCTGAAACTCATCCACCTCGTGGTAGCAGAAGCACGCCATAAGCACCAACCACTCTTCCTGAAATTATGTTGTGACAGGCACACAAGGAAATGACAGGTATTTTTTACTTCCAGATATAAAGGAGAGTTTTTGGTATTCTATTCCAGACCAGGAAACTTATATGGTGGAGAATTTTCCTGGACTGGATGTTTCTTGCTCACTTGAATTTTAAGAGAAACTTTCCCAAGGGGTCCAGACAAGTGCTGTTTTGCTCTAAGTCTCTGTATGCAGCAACATTGGTTGTTCTCATCATACCGATACCTGGTAAGTGGCAGCATTGCCCTTCTGCACGATATTAGTACTTTCCCACTGTGGTTGGACTTCTCCCATTGCGACTCCTGCTTCTCCACGATGTGACCCAGATTGAATGAAGGAGCATGGGGATCTCCCAATCAGAGATACCTGAGATTGGCCCCAACCACCTTGCCCAGAGAACAGAAGAAGCAGACGCATACGATGTGGAGCGAGGCCCCACATCTCTGCCCAGTTCCAAATTCCGTGGCCACCCAGTCTTCATTTCCTTTCCTGAAACTGCATGTGAGCTCAAGTAAGATGGAAACTCCAAACTTAGAAAGCAGATGCCTGAGGAGTTACTCTGTGCAGAAACTGGAGTCCCTGAGGCTCTGCCTCCTAGGGGTTTGGCCTGAATTTTCTAGGACAACTCACTGCACTGGGGAAAATGAGCTCATCCAGTCACTGATCAGACAGATGGCAGTGACTGATCAGGAGTGTCAAGGACAATTCCCCAGAAAATGGCTGCTCCTCCCTGTGGCTTTCGTGGCAGTGCCACACAGATGGGTTAGTCTACCTGGTAGCCTTCTCAAATCCACAGAATGTAAACACCAGAAGAAGCCACAGTCCCTGGGACCTGCATAGGAAATGTCTCAGCAGGCGTCTGACCGGACTGGAGTCTGCAGGGGAGAATCTGTCAAAACAAATCCTGTTTTGGAAATGCAGGGCTGTTCTGGTAGGATCCATCCCGGGACCTAAGAGCTGAGGAAAATTGGCTTAAAAGGGCAAGACTCACCCAAGAAGCTGCAATGGAGGCACACCCATGCTGCCCTGATGGCTGGCTGGCACTATAGATGAGTTCCAGATAGGTTACTGGCAAAGAAAACAGCACTTCTTCCTGCCTTGCATCGGCAACCTGTGCCTGGATTATGAGCCGCTGGGGCAAGGGTAGACTGGAAGGACACCAGGAGGTTTCTGCTGTCTAATAACATGCCTGGGGCTCAAGGAATTCTTCCATCCAGTCTCCTACTTCCAGGAGGCTTCCTCCCCTGGCTTCTCCCCCCGGTACCATGATGGGCCTTTCATTTGACATTGAGCAGCTATTTCCACACTGTCTCTGTCCATGCCTCCATCTGTGAGACTTTGTTGTATTCTTGGTTGACTCAGGTGGTCACAAGCGCCTGTTACTGACAAAGTGGATTACTATGCAACAAGTGCTCTAGGAAGAAGGTGCATATGTTTGTTGTTACCAAGAATGTCTAACTTAACTTTAATCCGTAACAACTCGTGTTAGGGGAAATGGCACACCAGTTTTCCTTTTCAGAGAGTTTTCCTTATCATGGTTCATTTGTCCTTATACCTCTTTGGACCATGTAGAGATTAGTCAAATTACCTGCATTTGACAAACGAGAACAATGCAGCCCCATAGTGACTTGTCTGAAGAAGCCCAGAGAATTGGTGACAAAGCTGACATCTGGTCTCCTGATTTCCATTCTGGGATTCTTTCTACTGATCTTTCTTATTTCATTTATTCAGTGTACCAACTCAAATGAAAACGTGCCTACTACATGGCATGGAAGAAACAGGCTTCTTGTCTTATCTCTCACAGTCCGCCCACGCAAACCATCTGTCCAGCCAAACCAAAATAGCACTGTGCTTCCAGCCTCTGCACCCTGGCTCCTGCCCTGTCGCTGGCTTGAACCACCCTCCCCCAACTCTCTGTTTAATGAAACTTAATCATCCTTTAATCCCAAGCTCAACTGTCCTGTCTTCTATATTGCCTTCCTGATTATTACAGCAGGAAGTAATTTCTCTTGCTTGAAATGCAGTTAATTAAAAAAAAAAGGGCAACTTTGGTGCCATCGTACTCTGCCTTGGATTATAGTGTTTTGTTGGTGAATTTTATCTCCCCAAGTAAACTGTGGGCCTGAAGAAGGTAGCAACTGTATTTCACACATCTTAGTATTCTTCACAGTCTTGCATATGATATAAGCTAAATATTTATTGAATGAGTCAATGAAAGTGATTTTCAGTGTTGAGAGCTGAATTCAGAACCCCAGAATCTGGTCTCCGTGTTTCTTCTATCAAGTCTTTCTGAAAGCAATGCAGTTTCTACTATGATTTGCCTCTTTGTAGGCCAATCACAGTTGAAAATAGGCTGTTTCATATGGTGCAGTCTAACCCAATGCATATTGAACTGTTTGGACAGAATAAAATAGTTTAAATGGCTGAGCTTGAAAACTGAACTTCCTGTGCTGTTGTTGGCTAGCATTAAATGAGTAGCCCCTCCCAAGAAGGCCTCCTTCTTTCATAAACTTGTATTAGTTCTCACCATGTGTAGTGTAAGAATAAAGTATAGTGGTCATTGGGGTGTCTCCATGGACCAAATGAAGAGGAGAATGAGGGAGTGGCCTGGTGTTGTGTCTTCCATCAGTCATCCATTCATGATTTCCATAAGCATTGACTAAGCGTTTTCTGTCACTGGCCTAGATGATGTGAATACAGAAATAACACAAATCTCTACCCTCATAGAGTCCCAATATACTAATCATCTGTGGCCACTGCAAACAATTTAAGTAAAATTCTCAAATTTACTGGATAATTGTTCTTACTCTTCTTTTTGTTTTAGCTGAAGAGCTGAACTAAAGGTGGAACTCCAGACACCATTCTGTAAATGAAACATATACTGAAAATGGAAACAGCATACTGAATCGATCTGTATACTGATATGTAATAAAACAGATAATATGCTTTCTAGGAGCCGCTCAGGAAGCTGTTTGGGGTGGCAATGGAACGCTGAAACTTCCAAGGGCCTGCTCAAGTAACAACAGACATTCCCTTCACCTACCTGCCTTCACAGAGGGCTGGGGGTGTTGGTTACTGCTATTGTCACATTCTGCTGAGCAGAGGGTACAAGTTTGAGTTAGAACTGAATTGTTCAAGCCAGTGGAGAAGAGGCCTATCCTATCCTCTTTTCTCTGTGCTTATCAGGCTGTCTTTAAATAAATAATAAGCACATATTTAAAGAATATGAGCTTGAAGCAATACTAAATTGGCCTACACAGACAGCTGTCTGTCTTGGTCTAGCTTTGCTTATCTGTATCCATTTACTTCAAAGGGAATAAACCATTCCCTGGGCAGAAGCCACAGAGAAACTCAGGAGTCTTAACCCAGTCTGGCATCCTATGCATTAATATCCCATTGCTAATAGTAATTCATCCCATTTGTTTATTTATTAATGCCAGTTATATGCATTGCTCAAATAACTTCCTCATCCAAATTAAATATTAGCATATTAGGTCAACAACATCAGTCTTCTGAAGGTGATATCTCTCTGAAGTCCAAAGGGATTCAACAAATCAAGCAAAGACCTGTAGCCTACTTCCTATCAGGCATTGTCCTGGGTACTGTGACACTCAGTTCATTAAGAAGACTACTGTGTTAGACAAGCTAAGAAATGTCTTTGTGGAAGAACAAAAATCATCTTCAGTACATCATCTTTACAAAAGTATAGACATATCCTAAACAGCTCTGTCTCCCGTTAACAACTCATTGTGAGTACTTTATCCATGCGGTTATCTGAATCCCTTCAGCATGTATTCTCTTCATGTCTCTAGTACTGCTTGGCATGATGAATGTATAACTCAAAGAGTAGAGTAGAATTTCCTTCTGTACGTTCTAAAATTACTTCTTTCAACACGCAAGCGCTCCTTCTCCCCTTCAGTTTCAGTGCTGCAGAATCTGGTGAACCATTCCTGATTACACAGTATATAAACTTCATCTTTTCATGAAATGTAATCAAGTTCCTATTCGGTCTTCCTTCCAAAATGCTTTATCCCCTGCGGTAAGCCATCAGTCCTTAAGTCATTTCTGAGGTCATCCTGAAAATTTTCTAGCTCTTCATGTTTTTATTGATGTGTGTGGTTGACAAAAGAGTAGGCAATAAACACACAAATGTAGACGGTGTGATTCTGTATATATTTAGGTTGATGTCTCCATGATTACTTAATAATACATAGGTCAGTATGTCATACAATCATTTATCATTAATTCATGTTTCTGATCCAGACACATTTTTGCTATATGAACTTCTTTACTGCAAAAGCAAACAAACATACAAACAAACAAAATAACCCTAATGTAACAGATACCTGTTTAGCACATTCCTTTAAAACTCCTTGTCTGCTGTTGCATGCTCTTCCCTGATTTTGGTTTTCTGTGTACACTTAAGCACTCTTCTATGTACTTAAAACAAACAAGCAAAACAGAACAAAACATAATATATCCCTCCTTTCTTCCTGCAAGACACCAAACAACAAACCTTCTCCTTATTCCCTATATACCCCTTATTTTTTGTTTAACCTATTTCTACTCCCTCCCTAAACTCCGTTTTCTCTTCTGACCTGTAGGGGTTCTTTCCAATTTTTTTTTTTTTTTTTTTGCATGGTGTATGTTAAAAGCATAACAAAAAGAAAAGACTGCTTATTCCCCAGCTAATGCATAGCTAATGCAATGAGGAGCGAATAGGTCTCTTAAGCCAAATAAATTTTTAGCAATCAGTAGTATCTTCTATGCATGGAATTAAAAAATATAGTTTTTAGCTGGGCGTGGTGGCTCATGCCTGTAATCCCGGCACTTTGGGAGGCTGAGGCGGACGGATTACTTGAGGTCAGGAGTTTGAGACCAGCCTAACCGACATGGTGAAACCCTGTCTCTATTAAAAATACAAAAATTAGCCTGGCATGGTGTGGGCCCCTGTAATCCCAACTACTCAGGAGGCTGAGGCAGGAGAATCACTTGAACCCAGGAAGCGGAGGTTGCAGTGAACCGAGATTGTGCCACTGCACTCCAGCCTGGGTGACAGAGAGAGACTCTGTCTCAAAAAGCAAAACAAACAAACAAACAAAAACCTCTTGACATTTCATATTTTACGAATGCCAATTGTAAAAGTGTATTTAGGTAACAATTAACTGCTTTAAAACTAGACTCTACAACATTGGATATGATTTAGGATGGTGCCTTGGGTGCAAGAAATATATATTATTATTATTATTTTTTTTTTTTTTTTTTTTTTTTTGAGACGGAGTCTTGCTCTTTCGCCCGGGCTGGAGTGCAGTGGCCGGATCTCAGCTCACTGCAAGCTCCGCCTCCCGGGTTTACGCCATTCTCCTGCCTCAGCCTCCGGAGTAGCTGGGACTACAGGCGCCCGCCACCTCGCCCGGCTAGTTTTTTTTGTATTTTTAGTAGAGACGGGGTTTCACCGTGTTAGCCAGGATGGTCTCGATCTCCTGACCTCGTGATCCGCCCGTCTCGGCCTCCCAAAGTGCTGGGATTACAGGCTTGAGCCACCGCGCCCGGCCAAGAAATATATATTAAATACTCGATCGGTCTTTATTCTGTTGACTACGTGAAAAATATCCCACTGTCTTGTAGGTTGTACTTTTTAATGCAGGTATCTGGTGGAAGTTTAGTAAGCCTTGTGAATGTTTTGGATGAATAGATGGAAATCATGTGGTGGCCTGGTGAAGAATGGGATGGAGTGTTAGGGTTTTCCCTTTTTAGGAGGTAATAGTCCTTTGGTACCATATAGATGGTCTGTGAGCTAGTGTTCTGTAGAATTCATGCAAATATGGGAGCAATATATATTTAAATAAATTAATGAGTTCTAGAAACTGATGCTTTTTAATGTTTCACTGGCATGTCCTCAAAAAGGTTTCATTCACTGTTGTACCCATTCACTGGAGAAGCTTATAAAAAGCACATGAAACTTGATAGTAATGGGACTCCAGGGGTCTTAAACCTTTTATTAAACTGGTCCACTCTAAGTACTTTTAGCCTAGTCTACAGAACCATCATTGGCCTAGAACTCCCCAAAGAAAGCCTCTACTGAGTTTTCTTCCTGAATTTTCCAGTGGCAGGTTCAATGCCACAGGGCTGCACGGAGATGTAGGTGGGATCCTCACCTCTAGGTAATCAGGCCACTGAGTAAGTAGGTGGAATTATATTTCAGTGAATTTGAACTAAACATGAAATTCACAGGAATAATGTTGACCCAAGCATAAGGAAGAAGATTGTTAAATCTAATATTCTAAAATAAATAATTTGTCAACAACTAAGAACCCATCCACATATCAGTCTGGAAAGATAAGTCACATACAGAATATTTTCTTTTTGTAACTTAAATATCTGCACTAGTTGACTAGACAATACTGTCAGTTCCTAATTTTAGAGGCCTTGGAATCATTTTTACAGTATAGGCATAAACTAAATGTGAGGTTCAAAAAAGCTAGCTTTTTTGAGAACATAACTAAAAGTCCCTGTCAGAAGCTGCTTGTTGTTAATGAAAACATTATTATATTCTGTTGGAACAGAATATAATAAAAACCAACTGTCCTTCTCAGCTGACTTAATTTTTGAAGAAAGCTGAAGAAACACTGACATGTGACCTGTGGTTTGAGAGATTCCCAAATAAACTCCTTGAATGTATTTAGATACAAACTTGACCCTGCAGAGATTTGCAATTTCTGTTTCATAGATATGATGGCTCATGGAAGGATTTATATACATTTTCCTCTGACTGGGACTCTGGAAGTCAGCATGTTTCCCTGTCCTCTAGCTGCATTAATCATCTCAGAGCAGGCCAAAAAGATTCTGTAAAGATTCCACAGAATTTACAATCCTACCAATCCCTTTTTGCAAAGCTCTTTGATACTATTCGCAGACTTTGGGTTCAGAATGAGAAGGCATAAGACATATGGCTTCTTCCTGGAATGTTCATAGTTTTCCTTTTGTTGTTTAGGAATAGGAAACCTTTATTAATTTAAAGCAAATGTCCACAAGAAGCACATCATCCTCTAAGAAGTTTGGTAATACCTATCAAATTTTTAAATCAGGAGAGGATTCTTGGAAGATGGCAGAGGAGGAAACATCAAGGTAAATTTCCCCAGATCCCTTTACAAAAAGAGTAACTAAATAGCAAAGCCCGAAACTCTTGGAAATATATATGATAAAGCTAGGTGACAGAGTATCTCCATAAACTTCAAAACACTAGCAATAGGGGATGGCCACAAGACCTGCATGCTGTTAACACCTGTGCAGGAAGAAGCAGAGGGAAGGAATAGTGTATTAAAAGATCTGGGAGTGGGAAAGCTATGAATATGAAAAGTATTAATTGGAAGGCACAGTGGGCCAGTGTGATAACAGTGGCTGAATCTGAAGGAATTTCACCCTTTTCAATAGTGGATGAGTGCACAGAGTCCACAGTGAGAAGAACTGAAGGGGGTTGAAGCAATGTAACCCCTATGAACTCTTGAGACTGAAAAGCCAGAGCATCTTTCCAAGGCAGGGCCCCACATTAAGGAGAAACTTTTGAGAGTAGAACCAAAATTGTGGTTCTACTTTTGGAATAGAACCAAAAATTGGATTAGGATAATAGAGACAAAGGAAGATACATTTCTGATTAAGAAAGGGGAGAAGAACATAGCCAGACATCTCAGAAAGCTGGCCACTGTGTTTTTGTACACCTCACAAAGGTTACACAACAGGGACCTCTGTGAAGTTAGCTTTTCTAACTTCTGAGCCATGACTTTTTTTTAAGAGATGGGATCTCACTATGTTGCCCAGGTTGGTCTCCAACTTCTGGATTCAAGTGATTTGATTTTCCTGCCTTGGACTCCCAAAGTGCTGGGATTACAGGTAAGACACTGCACCCATCCTGATCCATGTCTTTTAACTAAACATGCCCCTGATAAAAATTTAGGAAAACTAATTTTACATAGAAATGAACAACAGAAAAGGATCCAGGTTAAATCCCATACAAGTTTTGTTAGAAAAAAGAGAATAAGGAGCTTAATAAGGCAAGTCCTAAAGTATTAAATAAAATCGAAACTATAACCTACCATTTCAAAATGAAATGAAAGACACTAGGAAAGTTATATAACACATGAAAGGATAACACAAATCAAAATTAGAAAAGTTCAGAAATGAGGAGTCAGAACTCAGGAAAGACTTAGAAGTAAAAGAAAAATTTATTTTAAAAATAATACTAAATAAGAAGGAACAAAAGAACAAATAAATACAACAAATAATACTTTACATATAAGGTAAAAAGGAGGAAAATCTTTAAAATCCATATGAAATGAAGAAAGAAGTAAAAAGATCCAAGAGAAAGTGACAAATATCCATGGTAGGCAAAGAAGACACAACATACAATAATAGGAGTCCCTGAAGAAGAAACTCAAAGCATGAGAACAGAACAAATATTTTTAAAAGGAATATTCAAGAAACTTTCTTGAAATTAAAAAGATATCTATCTATCATCTATCTATCTATCTAAAACTATGTGTAGAAAGAGCACACCATGTACCTGAGAATTGACTTAGAGTGATGAACCAAGATATATTCTAATAAAATTACTGAATATTTAAAAAAAGGAAAAAGTCTTTTGGTATATAGTTCTAAAAGACAGTGACTTGTAAGGGAAAGAAAATTAAGTTAGCATCAGATGTTTCAACAAGAACACTTATGTCTAAAAAAATGGAGTAACATATTTAAGATTCATAAGAAACTATGAGGATTTTATATGTGGAAAAACTGACTTTCAGTTACAAATAATACAAACTGCTATCAATATGCAAGAATTCAGGAAATATTGTTCCTGTGAACCATTCTGAAGACTGGAAAACAAACTTCAGAATGACCAGAGACATATCAATATAAAGACTCCTGGTGAGCATTAAATATGTAACTACTTGTAGAACTAAGATTAAGGCCAGGTACGGTGGCTCACGCCTGTAATCCCAGCACTTTGGAGCCCAAAGCGGGCAGATCTCTTGAACCCAGGTGTTTGAGACCAGCCTAGGCAGCATGGTGAAACCCCGTTTCTTAAAAGAAAAAAAAGATTAAGTGAGGGATAAAAGAGATCAAGTATTGTGTGTAATGGCTACATACTCTGACAATGTAGATACAGTAAAATTTACTTTTAGAAAATAGAGGCAAATGCAAAGAGCAAGTGAAAAAATGTACATCTTAATAACTAAAAAATTTTTATTATAATTTTATTAAAATAGAGACAGGGTCTCATTATGTTGCCCAGGCTGGTCTCAAACTCCTGGGTTCAAGCAGTCCTCTCACCTTGCCTTCCTAAAGTTCTGGGATTATAGGCACGAGCCACCACACCTGGGCATAACTCTTAGTAATCATATTGGTTAAGGTACTGCAGCATTGTTGTTTTCAGCCTGTTGCATTTATAAACACAAATGGGACTAAATTTGAATTGGAATATCAAAATGAATTCAAAAGGTATTTTATATTTTAAAAATATATAGATATTGTTGGGCCGGGCACGGTAGCTCACACCTGTAATCCCAGCACTTTGGAAGGCCAAGGCAGGCGGATCACGAGGTCAGGAGATCGAGATCATTCTGGCTAATATGGTGAAATCCCGTCTCTACTAAAAATACAAAAAATTAGCTGGGTGTGGTGGCACACGCCTGTAGTCCCAGCTACTCACGAGGTTGAAGCAGGAAAATCGCTTGATCCCGGGAGGCAGAGCTTGCAATGAGACGAGATCGCACCACTGCACTCCAGCCTGGTGACAGAGCGAGACTCCATCTCAAAAAAAAAAAAAAAAAATATATATATATATATATAGAGAGAGAGAGAGAGAGAGAGAGAGAGATATTTTCTAGCTGTGGCCACTGAAAAGGCTTACAAACTATAACTAACACGGTAATGATGAACATGTTTAGTGCCTGGATTTTGGTTTTGAAATACTATTTCCCATCAAAAGAATCAGGGTTTGTTGGAGAAATGACAGATTCCAGGTCTGGGGTGTACAAGATGAGCCTAGAATATCTGGTCATATCAGATAGCAAGGCAGCTATCAAAGGCTACTACGGTCAAATCAAAAGGATTCAAGTGCCAATGGGAGAGGCTCTCACTATCCAAAGATGGATCAAATTGAGCTGCAATAACGATAATGATTGCAGTGGCTTAAAACCCATAAAATATGTTGAATGCATGTGTGAATACATACATACATGAGATCAGGCAAACGAAAATGAAAGGTCACCTTTGTAGGATGATAGGAAAAATTCATTGTCTTGAAAACTGGTAAATAAAATCAAGCTTTTACTTTGCCTTTCCCATCTGAATTGTACCACTGATTAAACAAATAATAGATTAAAGGAAGTATCTTTTTATAGAACTATTCCAACTAGTAAGTGAAAAAGAAATAACAGAATTGGAATATTCAATAGCCCACAATAAATTAATAGATCCAGACATTGAGCATTGATGTCTGCTAATGTCATGAAGAGAGAAAACCAGATGTTGTGTGCCCTTAGATGTACCACCCATCACTGTCTTGCCAAAGGAATCAAACCTGAGTCTGGTTAAGCCTTCAGATCCAGCTGGCAGGTTGCAGGAAATATGTAAAAGACAAAAGAATGTGTTGAACTGCATCAGGAATAAGCAATCAGCGCCATCCAGACTGCAGGAAACTCTAGGGAAAATGCTCTGGGTACTTCAACAGATAAATTGCATGGAAAAGAAAAGTTTGAAGAGGAAAACTGTAGGTTTAAGAGATTTTAAAGACGTATCAAAGTTTTCAAAAATGGACAAAACTAAACTATAGTGTTTAGGGATGCCAATTGGGTGATAAACCACACACACACAAAAATAGAAGGAAGTGATTTCTGTAGATGTCAGTATAGTAGTTACTTATCGGGGAGGGAGACCGCCGTGTTCACAGCAGAGCACTTGGAGAACTTCTGGCCTTTTATGTGGCAGACAAAACTACTGTTTCTGGCTAGATGCGGTGGTTCACACCTGTAATCCCAGACTTGAAAGGCTGAAGTGGGCAGATCACTTGAGGTCAGGAGTTTGAGACCAGCCTGGCCTGCATGGTGAAACCGTCTCTACTAAAAATACAAAAATTAGCCGGTGGGTGGTGGGTGCCTGTAATCCCAGCTACCTGGGAGGCTGAGGCAGGAGAATCCCTTGGACCCAGGAGGCGGAGGTTGCAGTGAGCTGAGATTGCGCCATTGCACTCCAGTTGGCCGGGTGCCATGACTCATGCCTGTAATCCCAGCAGTTTGGGAGGTGGAGGCAGGTGGATTACCTGAGGTCAGGAGTTCAAGACTAGCCTGGCCAATATGGTGAAACCCTGTCTCTACTAAAAAATACAAAAATTAGCCAGGTGTGGTGGCGCATGCCTGTAATCCCAGCTACTTGGGAGGCTGAGGCACAAGAATTGCTTGAAACCTGGAGGCGGAGGTTGCAGTGAGCTGAGATGGTGTCAGTGCGCTTCAGCCTGGGTGACAGAGTCAGACTCTGTCTCAAAAATAAAATAAAATAAAATAAAACAAAATAAAATAAAATAAATTGATGTTATCTTTCCCGACAATGATTTTTTTAATCTCTTGTTTTATTTGAAAACTTTGAGAGTAATTTAAGAAGCACCTCAGACTCTGCTTTATGAATTCATGCGCTTGTTAGTGATTTTCTGTACTCCTCTGCTCTTCTCCATTGTTCACATTCTTCTACCTTGCTTTGGAGCTTTTCTTGATTCTTCCAGCATTTGGTTGGAGTATAAGGATCTACTTGAGTACGATCTCACACTGTTTCCATTTTCAACATTTTTTTTCTGACCAGAACTACATTTTTAAATATTATACTCATTGCTTTGAAAGCTTGTGCATGACTTCCTTTTATTTCTCATTTAATTAAGAAAGAAGGAATACACTCTACTTTAAGAGGTAGGCCATGTGACTATTTTAGTAGTTTCTATTGGGAGAAGACTATTTGCATTATTATTTTTTTTTGTAGAAATTTTAGATTACTTAGTTCCTTGAATAACATAAAAAAATCTAGATTTAGAAGGCCTTAAATTAGAGAAAGGCTTCCTTCCACCCCCAAAAATGGCAACTCCTTGGCTATATGGGAGAATTTCGAGGATAAGAGGAAAGAGAAGATTTGGGGTACCATTTTACTTTGCTTTCCAAGTTCTGAGAAAGCCTATTTGGCAAGAAATACAAATCGATCCAAAGCTTATTTTGACTGAATCAACAACATAGGCTCTCCAAATTACAAAAAAAAAAAAGGAATAATAACAAAACAAACAAAAAACACATTACTTTTCCTCCTGAAAATATTTAAAGAGAGAAGCAAGGAACAGTAGGAAAATGTTTTTAGAAGAACATGGCAATTATGTCTTCCACTCAGAAAAAGATACAAGAGATAATGTCAAATAAGTGCTTTCAGAGTCAAAAAACCTGGCAGCCTGGGACCTGCGTTTTCACTTCTGCTAAGTATTTTCTCCCTTTCCAACTGCAACACAGTCTTGAAACTACAAAAATGCTTTTCTTTTTCTTTTTCTTTTTTCTTTTTTCTTTTTTTTTTTTTTGAGACGGAGTCTCATTCTGTCACCCGGGCTGGAGTGCAGTGGTGCAGTCTTGGCTCACTGCAACCTCTGCCTCCCGGGTTCAAGCCATTCTCTTGCCTCAGCCTGGGATTACAGGCACACGCCATCACACCCGGCTAATTTTTGTATTTTTCGTAGAGACGGGGTTTTGCCGTGTTGGCCAGGCTGGTCTCAAACTCCTGACCTCAGGTGACCTGCCCGCCTTGGCCTCCCAAAGTACTGGGATTACAGGTGTGAGCCACCGCTCCCAGCCTACAAAAATACTTTTCACCAATCAAACCATAACAGCAACAACAAAAACAACCGTATGAGATGTTTTATTTTAAGTTTGTATTTTGCTTTGTGTTGTCTGTTTTATTAGCAACTCCAAAAACACACATGGCCCCAGAGAATAAGAGGACCACAGACATGAGTTGCTTTTCAGACATCAGATAGCTGTCCTTGTGGTTGAAAGAAACTCCTTTCCAACTTTGAAGAAAATGTCCGGGGATTTGGGAGCAGACACGTGATATTCTTCAAGGTACCACCAGTCTTCTCAATAAAACATCTCCAGTGGGAAAACATGGAACCCAGAAAGGGCAGGTGTGGGAAAAATATGACAAGGATGGCCGGCAAAGTAAACCCGTGGTGAATTCAACCCTGAGAAAGCAGATTTCCTAGAGTGTGCAAGCTTTGCTTAGGCTTAGTTTTAATAAATAATAAAGAGACACAAATTAAACAAACTAAAGGTGATCTTGCCCCACATGGCTCCTTAGGATCTTTAGAACATGGTGATTCAGTTTAAACGTGGAGCCCCTACCCTGCTGGACTGACAGGAAATTGAACTGTCCGGGTCATGACTCCAGTGTATGAAGTGCGGCTGTCCGGGTCACTCCCGGAACATCTTTCACACACCTGCTGCGGGCCCTGGTAGGAACCAGGCATCTTAAGAAGCACTAGGTCATCCGGAGGCCCCTCCCATCATTAGTTCACATGTGCATGGTCTCCTTGGGGTTACCCCTCTATTAAATATTTTCTAGAAAAAAAAAAAGAAGAAGACGACGACGACTCTTTGGCAAAGACCCAGCCTCCCTGAGGCACATACAGCAAGGGGGTACCACCAAGAAGCAGGGTGACATCCTTGATGCTTCTGGATTCACAGATCTTTTTAGTTTAGGAAAACACAGCCCTCCTCAAACCCTATTCTTCTTAGCAGGTTTATTTGGAATGAAAGCCTGGAAGTCCAGCCACAAGTCTCTCCTGAGACTGAGACACAGGGCCAGCCAGAATGAAAAAGGGAAAGGGGAAAATACAGAGAGAGAAATTAAATCAATATTTCAAAGGTTTTCCTCTTAAGTGTTTTCTAAAATGAAATTCCTTTCATTTTAGTGTTTATTTTAGGGTTGAGGCAACTGAGACATGGGCATAATGACCAAAGGCACACAAACTAGCTACATACTGACAGCTACTAGTTACTGACAGATACTAACAGCCAACAATAACTGGCTCTATTATATCATGGTGCCTCTTCATTTTTTCTAATTTCCAATCTCTGTTCTATTTTAAATCTGCCTTTGTTAATAGGCACTTAAGTCTCTGCACCTAGAGTCTTAGACATATTTGGAAACTTCTCTTAAACATGTTGATCCACTGAGGGCTGAATTATCTGTGATCGAAAGATTACTCCACCCTGGGACATAGCCAATAGGATGAAAGATTCAGAAATAAATTACATTGTGCTGAATTCTTCCTGGGTCTCAGTATCTTCCCACATGAGAAATCAGTTTCCTGAGAGTCTCCAGGCTCCAAAAGGCCATTCTAAGGGTTGAAGGCAAAGTCTCACGGGTCCAGCCACCCACCACAGACACCTTTAGGATGACTTTTGGGGACTTGATTGTTCCTGTTGCAATGATGCATTTGGCCTGAGAGTTTTGGGAAAGGCAGGTTCATGAGCTATTTTTGTGTAGTTAAATGTTTGGTCTTTGTCTGCATCAGCTGGCAAGGCCTTGTCCTCTTCCCACTGCCTCTGAGAGTCACTGCTTAGCTGTGTCTAAGCAAGGAGGGGAAGAGGGGGTGATATTGTGTCTAACTTCGAGAGTAATTATCACTGTGTCAGTGTGCAAATGACAAGTTCCAGTGGGTAGTGTAGGAGGTTTTCTAATTATTTTGTCTATTACAGGCATAGTCCAGTCCTTCCTCTTCCTCTTTCTTTTAATAAAGGACTGAGAGAGAACAGGATGTACTGTTATGCTTTATAATTCAGGCAGACAATACAGGTATTGGCTAACTTGATTTGCCATGATCGGCTACTTTTTTTTTTTTTTTAAAGCCAATCTGGCAGAAAAGAGTTGGACTGCTGTGAGAGTTGCATCGGCCCTTCCATTGCTTTTCTGTCCAATCCATTCATCAGCAGCAGAATAGTCAAGGGACCACATTACTTTGCTGTAGCACAGAGAGGTCTGTGGTTGTGACTGGATTGACTGGGAACAAAGTTCTATCATTCCAATTCTGATTCTGGATTCTGAAGTCATTGCTAAGTTATTACCAGTCCCCATCTCCACAAATCACTTGGTGGACAATTAAAACTAAGTTAAACAAAGTTGAGCCTACTGAACACAATTTTTTCTTGCAGTCGGGGGCAGAGGCATAGTGGGAAGGGGGACCAAAACTAGACCTAACCAAATAAGTGAAGAGCAAACAGCCACAGTGGAGATTCTCATGGTGGCTCGGGTACTTCCGCATGCCCCACCTCTGCACCTGCCATCTCTCTGCAACCAGAGTCCCTCTGAATGCTACTGCCACAGCCATTCTCTTCTGTCACCCTTGGCTCCCTCCTCACAGATTCCCAGGACTCGCCAGAGTTATTGCCTTCTCAAATGATTTAAACCTCCTCTCTTGAGGCTTTCCTCCCTAAATTCTCCACCTCCCCTCAATTCCTCTCACTCCCTGGTACATTCCATATTGTTCTCTTTGTCTCTTTCTTTCTCTCTTTTTTACCACTCCCATATCCAGGTATGCTCATGTGTGGAGAGACAACATTCTACTTAGGTTAGATGATCGCCTTTTCAAACATGTGGAATGTATTTCCATGAATCTCAGACACTGAGTAGGTAGGATATTAGAGTTGCAAGAATGTTTGGACAGTAGCAACTTTAAATATTGCTTTTCTGTTTGTGGTTCTTTGAGACATATCCAAACAACTAATGGAAACAATTTTTTTTTCTAAGTTTTAAGTAAGCTCTGGTTGCTTTGGTGTCAGCAGCCTCTACTGCTGCCTCTTGCCAGCTTTCCACTTGGTAGAAGATGCTTTCTAAAGATGCACTTTTTGAAGTCTCTGCAGAACCAGCATAGACCAAGCCAAATCATAATGAAAATTCTTGCTGTCTGCTCCTTCTGCCAGTGCAGTCCTGTGTTTCCACTTGTTGGAAATACATCTGCCTGTCAATGTTTGAGAACGCCAGCACCTTTTTGATGTTACAAACTCACAGTGCACCTCTTCCAGAATGCCAGCACTCATAATTTTTAAGCCTCAAATTTTCAAGAAATGGAAGCAATTGAATTTCACTGCATTTAAAAGTAGAAATGGTGCTATTACATTGAGCTGGAAATTTCTATCAGGTATGTATTGGCAGTAATGTTATTTATGCTTTAAAAAATGAGTCCTTCTAAATTTACGTTTATGTTTCTAGAACGTTCTTTAGCTTCAAACAACTTTCTTTTGGTCCCAGAAATTCTGGCTGCTGTGATACAGAAATTTACAGAAGTTTGAATTGAAACAAAAAGTTTCAAAATTCAGCTGAACATAAATTATATCTATTACTGTGAGGAAAACACTCAGTTGTAACATCTCTTACAGGAAAGTTTTTGAATTTTTTATATATGACTCATAAAGATTTATGAGGTACAACTTCACAAGGAGAAAAAGGATTTGAGTGAAAACTTTTTTTGGAGGTAAAATAGAAAATCACAAGTGTAACTATAGATGAACTCCTATAGAAATCATCTACTAACTTAATTGAGCAAATGAAATCCATTAAACTTTTGAAAATCGAACATGCATGATTGAGTTCTTTTTATTTACCTGCAGAGTTGTTTGTGGAATCTATTTTTTTCAAAGCATGCTATTGTAACATGGGTTTCAATAACTTGGTTCTAGTTATATGGTAGAAAGGGCATTGAATTAAGAACCAGATAACCTGGGTTTTATTTTCATCCTGCTATTTACCAGGTTTGTGACTATGGTCGTGTCTCTTCAATACTTTGGATCTCTGCCTTCTCATCTGTTCAACAGAGATAATAAATACCCTACCTCCTTGCCTCTTAATGTTGTTGTGAGGATCAAATAAGGTCCTAGTTGTTAAATCACTCTGAAACTATAAAGTGCTATACAATATAACACATTCTGCTCATTATTACCTCAGAATTCCTCTCAGATTACATTGCCTCAAATGCATTATTTAGGAAAAGTACAAACTTGAATGCCATATGGAGTCCTTGTTGACACTGCAGATGTTGGTTAATTTTAGATTCTAAAAGAACAAAAGAACAGAAGCACTACCAAGCAAATTAGCCTCTCTTTAGCTTTTTCTTCGAAATCTCATATTATACGAATACCAAACTAAAAATGGCAGGCTAAATATTATAGACAATTACATCATTTGAAGCATTGAAATTCTGTATATCCAAGCCCTTTTGCAGAACATGAGTTTATTCCCTCCAAAGCAGATTGCCAATGAATTTAATGCTATAAGATTAATTATGGTTACTTTTCTGAAGGCCAAGTAAAAGAATTTAAATCTCAAACTTTAACAGTAAATAATACAAAACCAAGGAACATATAAGACAAAAAGACATGCAATCCACTTTGGTAGCCATAGTCTGTCTTAAGCTAATGGAAAAGTGAACTAAGCTTAGCTAACCTTGGGCCCATCTGAAAATCTGCTCATATTTACAAGTGAGTATTTCTTTGCAGAAGAACAGGTGTGACAGACATCCACATATTCATGACAACTGCTTTGATGGCTCCATCAGTTTGGGAAGACCTGTCCTTCTCACATGTACCATCTGTAAGACATCTTTTTGCATCTTGTCAAATCCAACTTCTGCTTACACATGCATAAGCAAGAGGTGTTTTTGTAAAATATATAGATAGCATCTGTCATTCTATCTTTTGTTTGCATGCCACCCACTCACAAAATATATGCTGGAACAAGCTGAGCATTTTGTAAGTGTCTTGAAATTTAAAAAAAATTATGGAAGCAATGGAACAAATGATACTTCATCTCAGAGCATATTCAGTAGATTACCTGAAGTAGTTTAAAATGGTCTATTTGATATTTCGAGTCTATGTTTTTAATGACATTTTCCACCGAATAATTCTGTCCCAAGACTGCTCACTAGGTCTTACAGCCTTAAGATACTGACAAAATATCACTCTAACTAGAAATAATTTTCAAATACAGGCTATAAATGTTTCACCCATAAAAATCTTGTTCCTCTAAAAGAGGCAAAAATGACAAAAGATGTTTTAATCTACATTTTAGTAACTTAGTGGCCACTATAGGATATATTTCAAAGTATGCTCTCACGTGGATTAGAAATATTGAAAGTAAATCCAAAGGGTAGGCTTTATGACACTGCTTATTTTGGATGCAGTCTAGACTCACTTTTTCAAGTGTTAACTATATTATCAATGTCCCTCTACCCTGCTCATATGTTACCTCTTTCAGTACTAAAGACCTGGTAAGACAGGTGCTACCTGATTCCATGTTTCATAGTTCTCTCAAATTGGAATAACATTTTAACCCTCCAAATATTTGTCCCACGTGAAGAATTTTGGATCCATCCAGATGATTACAGGCCTGAACCAGAAACTGATTCAAACAACTTCATTCACTGCTGAATGTGAACTGCAACTGACCCCTAAAGTAAATTGGCTTAATTCCCTCAGGTTACCATCTGTTCCCTTCCTTCTTTAACTTCACCAGTGGGCTGAGCTTAATCATAGACCTGAAGGAGTCCTTCGGGGAAGGGGAGGGAATTCTAGCCTGGATTGGTGTTCAGGCCTTGGGTAGGGCTGCAATAGTAGCATTATTCCTACCATGAAAAGCAGACTCTGGGAATTATCTAGATAAATCATTTGTCAAACCATGGGAACACCATGAGTTTAATTTGTCTAATTTTGCTTGAAGATATTACATCAACTAAAAATCCTCTGCCAGAGATTTAAAAACGTAATCCAAACTAACTTAATGAAAAAGGTGAATTTGGCCGGGCACAGTGGCTTGTGCCTGTAATCCCAGCACTTTGGGAGGCCAAGAAGTGGGGAATCACTTGAGCTCAGGAGCTCAAGACCAGCCAGGGCCACATAGCAAGATGCCCATCTCAAAAAATAAATAAATAAATAAAAATTTAAAAAGGAAAAAAAGTTCAAAAAGGTTAATTTATTGGCTCATGTAACTGAACAATTTAGGGTATCTCATTCGGGTGAAGCTTGATCTAGGGCTCCAACAGTGTGACCCAGGACCTGATTTTTCTCTCTTCATTCTTAATTCAGCATCTTCAATATTGACTCCATCCTTGGGCAAGTTCACCCTTTGTATGCCCAATATGGATGCAAGCTACTCCAGGGACTACTTGCACCTAGGCTCAGATCCAAGTAGACTTTTTCTTGTGAGTCCAGAATGGATTATTGTGGCCAGGGGAATAGGACATACTAGATTGTATAGGCCAAGGTCATATGCTTCACCCCTAAGGCAGGCAGGGAGGGATTAGAGGTGGGGACATCACTCCCCTTGTCAATCCCGTGGACTGAGAGTAAGGGAGGACCATAATTCCCTGAAGACCATGAGAGTGTGGTCAGTAGAACTGATGTTCTTGACAGACATTGGGACTATGTGCACAAATAATTTCAGAAAATAGTATTTTTCACATAAGAAGGAATTCTGGATAGATAGAGTCCAAGTCTTACCAGCTAAGGAAAAAAAGAAAGGTAATAGCTAAAGCATAGACTGTACCATTTTAAAAATGGAAGATAGTTTCAACTAGAGTTGGGACTAGATACTCTTCAGAGAATTTGGACGGTTCTACAACTTGTAGATTTTATGATTCCTGAAGTGCATTGGAGCTAAGAAAAACTTTCTGGATGGTTATTTACTGTATCTTGTTAACCTCATGTTCTATTTTTACATACTTTCTCTTATGTTATAATTAAACAAACAAACAAACAAAAAACCTCCATACACGTGAAACAGGACCAAAGAGAGATTCTATGTGGAAAGATAATTTTATTTTCTAATAATGATAGTGGCCAAGTGTGTTGGCTCACACCTGTAATCCCAGCACTTTGGGAGGCCAAAGTGATCAGATCACTTGAGCCCAGGAGTTCAAGACTAGCCTGCGCAACATGGTGAAACCCTGTCTCTACCAAAACTACAAAAATTTAGCCAGGTGTGGAGGCATCTGTCATTCTAGATGTCTAAAGTCCCAGCTATTGGGAGGCTGAGGAGGGAGGGAATCTCCTGAGCTCAAGAGGTCGAGGCTGCAGTAAGCCATGATTGCACCACTGCACTCCAGCTGTGGTGACAGAGTGAGACCCTGTCTCAAAAAAATAGAAAATAAAAAATAAAAATCATAGTGATGTGTCTGGGCTAGCTTCTTAAGATGTATATATTTTTTAAATGGCAGCTCACACTGCCACCTGACTCATACACATTTCTACATCTGTATATATTCTCACAAAGAACTCATGTAAGTTTAGGATCCTTCTATCATCATCTTGTATATCTAGAATCTGATAAATAAGAAAAGGTCTTTTGAGAGTAGCGGGGGAGCTAATGTAAAGATAGAATACCTGCTCTACATGGCCCAGTTATAAAGCACATTTACAAAAGTCTACTCACTTCACCAAGCCCTAAAATCTATTTTCCAAAAGCAACTAAGGGAAAGTGAAACATTACTAAGGGAAATGAGAAGGGACGCTAATGAAAAATGGTCAAAGGGTATTTGGCCCTGGGGCTAGGGTAGCACTAGAGCTGTCTGGGGCAGGGAATACCTTACAAGTTTTCAATTCCAAACCCATCAATCCTATTTGAGACTTCATTCCAGAGATGCTTCTATATGTTGAATTAAGAAAATGCAAGTTTTCTACAGGATGCAATTCACTAGCTGGGGCATAATCAAATCAAATTTTATTCTCTCTGAGTTTTTTTTTCTTTCCTTTTAAAGCATCATTCCAACTATTATTGGTTGCAGGAGAGGCAGATTAAATATTTTTAAACGTTCCTTATTAGAAAAAATACGGCTGGGTGTGGTGGCTTACGCTTGTAATCCCAGCACTTTGGGAGGCCAAGGCGAGTGGATCACTTGAGGCCAGGAGGTTGAGACCAGCTTGGCCAACATGGCAAAACGCTGTCTCTGCTAAAAATTCAAAAATTAGCTGGGCATGGTAGTGGGTGCCTGTAATCGCAGCTACTCAGGAGGCTGAGGCACAAGAATCACTTTAACCTGGGAGACAGAGGTTGCAGTGAGCTGAGATGGTGCCACTGCACTCCAGCCTGGGTGACAGAGCAAGACTCTTGTCTCAGAAACAAAACCAAACAAAACCAAAAGAAAACCCACAAAGAATGTACAGGGTACTCTTTTTTTTTTTTCCTGAGACAGAGTCTCACTCTGTCACCCAGGCTGGAGTGCAGTGACGCGATCTCGGCTCATTGCAACCTCTGCCTCCTGGGTTCAAGCAATTCTTCTGCCTCAGCCTCCCGAGAAGATGGGACTACAGGCACATGCCACCACCCTCAGCTATTTTTTGTATTTTTAGTAGAGATGGGGTTTCACCATATTGGCCAGGCTGATCTCGAACTCCTGACCTCACGATCCACCTGCCTCAGCCTCCCAAAGTGCTGGGATTACAGGCGTGAGCCACCGCGCCAACCTGTACAGGCTACTCTTAATGAAATGAGAAAGTAAATTCTTGGAAAACTGAGGTTCTAATTTGGAGTCCCAACATCTTAGAACATTCCTTTGGAAGACGTTATCAGTTTATTAAAGTTTGGGAGACTTCTAGGGATTTATCATAAGTATATATTTGCACAGAGATGTGCCAGGTTATTCACTACAGAATTGTTGTAAGAAATAGCAACGATTGGAAACAACCCAAGTGTTCGTCAAGAGGGGAACGATGAAATAAACTATGGCATATCCTACAGTGTAACGCCACGCAGATGTTGAAAGAATGAGGAGGCTCTCTTAAAATATCCCCAAGGCACATTGTTAGAAAAGCAAGATACAGATCAGGGATACAATATGCCACCTCCTACGTAAGAAGACGGGAAGAGAAGAAATGTAAGAATTGCTTGTACTTGTATGAAGAAACACCGAAACGATATACAGACAAACCAATATAGATAGATAGCTTTACCTATGAGAGTGAGTTAAGGGGGAGAACAGAGTGAAAGGGCAGGGTAGGAGAGAGACTTTATTTTTCATGGTCAGCTCTTACAAAGAAGGAGAGAGACCTTTCCACTTCACCTTTTTACAGTAGTCTCCCCTGATCTTTGGAGATGTGTTCCAAGATCCCCCGTAGATGCCCGAAACTGCAAATGATACTGAACCCTATATATATACTATGCTTTTTCCTATAAATGTATACCTATGATAAAGTATAATATATAAATTAGGCACAGTAGGAGATTTGAACAACTAATAATAAAACAGGACAATTACAATATGCTGTAATACAAGTTATGTGAATGGTCTTTTTCTCTCAAAATACCTTATTGTACTGCAGATTTGAGCGACCTCAGCCTACTATTTTGTTTTCTTTCTTCGAGAACTTTCACCCTTTTACTTAAAGAGAGCATTTTTCAGCTTCTCGTTTGACGTATCTGAATTTCCAGCTTCCCTACTCTTATGCTTTGGGGCCATTTTTGAGTAAAATACGGGTTCTTTAAAGAAAAACACTGCAATACAGCGACGGTCAATCTGATAAGCGAGATGCTACTAAGTGACTAATGGGCGGGTAAGGGGATGATTCACATCCTGGGTGGGACAGAATGGGATGATGGGCAATTTTATCAGGCTACTCAGAACGATGTGAAATGTAAAACTTCTGAATTGTTTATTCCTGGAATTTTCCATCGAATGTTTTCAGACCACGATTGACTAGAGGTAACAAATCACAGAAAGCAAAACCATGCATGGGGTTTTGATTTGTAAAATGTGAATGTATCAGCTGGTTAAATATAAATAAATATTAAAAAGGAAAACGCTTGAGAGAAGTCATTCAGGAGTCAGAGGGAAATTTCACAAAAGCTGTAGTTGCTTTTAAAACCACAACAAAAACACTGAATCCACCCTCCACAACGAAAGGCATCCTGTCGGTAGGAGTAAAGTTGGGGGCTGCAACAGAAACCCAGACCGTACAGATTCCCATTCTCTGAGTGTCCCATTCGCTGAGCACCTGGCCTGTCTAGTATCTTCAGTGTGCTTGGCTATCTTTTCATAGCTTTCTTTCCTCTAAGAAATCAGAGATTCTGGAAGATGCTGCTGGCAATGATTATACTTTATTCATTAATAAAGAGTTAAGTTAAAGCTTTACTAAGAATGTGGATTATTGCATATATTCACAAATGCCAAGAAAGTTCCCTAGTTATCTTCCCAAGAGGGTGAGACTCCTGGTTCATGTATCTGGACTGGGTTCTTTCTCGATGCCCTCATGGTCACCTGTGCATAGCTTTGGTATTGAGCTTAAAACATTCCATGGGAATCACTGTATGAGGTAGTCTTTTCCACTAGACTGAGTTTTTTGAGGGCATTCTATGTGTCTTATTCATTGAGGTTTGTATTCTCAGAGTCTATCACAGTGCCTGCCACAAGATTGGCACTCTATAAACTAAGCTTTCATCCACCGAATTGCTTAGGCCAAAGTGCTGAGTCATTCTGCATGTCTTTCCCTCACTCACCCCATTAAATCCATCAATAAGACTTTTCAGTTCTACCTGCAAAACATACCTTAAAACCCACTCCTCTTCACCATTTTCGGTGTTACCACCCTCATCCAGACCACTGACATCTGTAGTCTGAACCAAAACAACTAATCTTCCTTCTGATCCTCACTCCCAAAGACTCCAGGATGCATTCTCCATATGCATCTGGAGCAATCTTTATTGTTGTTGTTGTTGTTGTTGTTTTAGAGACAGGGTCTTGCTCCATCACCCAGGGCAGAGTGCAGTGGTTTGATCACAGCTCACTGCAGCCTCAAACTCCTGGGCTCAAGGGATCCTCTCATCTAGGCCTCCCAAAGTGTTGGAATTACAGACGTGAGCCACCGCATCTAGCCCAGAGCACTCTTTTAAAAAATAAGTCATATCACATATCTGCTTAAAACCCTTCAATGGTTTCCTGTTACAATTAGACTAAAGTTTAAACTATTCACCCTGACCTTCAAAGTTCTGCATGATCTGGCCCCACTTGCTTCTTTGATTTAAATTCCTACCACTACCCCTTGCTTCTGTCATGCCACAAAGATCTTTCAGTTTCTCAAATCTACTTGGCCTGCTCCTGGCTCAGGGTCTTTGCACTCTTCCCTTTGCCTGAAATGCCCTCCTCTTGATTTTCATGTAGTTACTTCCTTCTAGTCATCGATGCTCAAACACCACTTCCTTAGCGAAGTCCACCATGACCACTCAAGTTACATTATTGTTCTATGCTATTTGTAGC
This sequence comes from Trachypithecus francoisi, assembly GCF_009764315.1. Taxonomy (NCBI): domain Eukaryota; kingdom Metazoa; phylum Chordata; class Mammalia; order Primates; family Cercopithecidae; genus Trachypithecus; species Trachypithecus francoisi. The sequence goes on along the minus strand of NW_022681462.1, from coordinate 61,023,814 downwards.
ATCTTTAACTATATAGATGAAAATCTTGGTTTGTGTTTATTACCCCCACTATATTGTAAGTTTGATGACGACTCGTGTTCATCTCTGCATGCCTGATGCCTAGAATAGGGCCGGGTGTATAATGCTTTAAAAAGTTTTTGTTGAGTAAATAAAGGCCTTTAAAATTAAACATGGATAGAATATTTCATTTCTGTAGAGACCTTTTTATGTGACTAATTATAAAGGCAATAAACAATTATTAAAATAAATGAAGATGTCAGGATTGGTTTTGAAGAAACATTGTAGAACGTAGGCTAAGAAGCTAGGCATGGTGGCTCATGGCTGTAATCCCAACACTTTTGGGAGGCTGAGGCGGGAGGATCACTTGAGTTCAGAGGTGGAGACCAGGTTGGACAACATGGGGAGACCCTGTCTCTATAAAAAATAACAAAATTAGCTGGGCATGATAGTATGTGCCTATAGTACCAGCTACTTGGGAGGCTGAGGCAGGAGGATTGCTTGAGCCTGGCAGGCTGAGGCTGCAGTGACCCATGACTGCACCACTGCACTCCAGCCTGGGTGACAGAGTGAGACCCTGTCTCAAAAAATAAAAAAAAGAAAGTAGGCTAAGAGAGTTAATTGAGGGACTAATTGGGAGAATGTGATTCTACAAAAATAATAATTTATGCCATAAACCAATCGAGGGAGGCCCAGGCACTATATTAGGTAGAAGGCATACAAAGATGACTGGACAGGTCAGGCACAGTGGGCTCACCCCTGTAATCCCAGCACTTTGGGAGGCCAAGGCAGGTGGACCACCTGAGGTCAGGAGTTCGAGACCAGCCTGGCCAATATGGTGAAAGCCCATCTCTACTAAAAATACTACAAATTAGCCAGGCGTGGTGGTGGGTGACTGTAATCTCAGCTACTCAGGAGGCTGAGGCAGGAGAATCACCTAAACCTGGGAGGTGGAGATTGCAGTGAACTGAGATTGTGCCATTGTACTCCAGCGTGGGCAACAAGAGCGAAATGCCATCTCACAAAAAAAAAAAAAAGTGAAAAAAAAAAAAAAGATGATTGCACACTGGTTTTTTACTGAAGGCACTCAAAATCTATCAGGATATATAGTTCTGTAATTATAATATCTAATATCTGCATAGAGCAAATCATGTTCATATTTATAATTACTCTATTTGATCACCACAAGGGTCCTATGAGGTAAGGTATTACTATGGTTTTATTATAATTTTATATGTGAAATAACCAAGGCTCAGAGAGGTTACGTGATTTGTCTTGGATGACACAGCAAATAACTGATATTTTAAATGTAAACTCAGATCTTCTGACTCAGGTCTCCTGTTCTACTTCATCACCGTGTCTATTTAGTGTGATAAATGTATGTGCAACCTGTTATAGGAGGTTAAGTGTGACTGAGAGGACTATTTTTATTGGAAAGGTCTGGAAAGACTTCACTGAGGAAAAGTCATTTAAATGGGGCTTGAAGGACAGAGAGGAGTTTTTCCGGTAAAGAAGGAGTCACATTTTAAGCAAGTATGTGATGAAAAAGCACAGAAAGATGAAAAGGAACAGCACATTCTATGTAGTGGGTAGCAGAGAGGTCCAGTAGGGAAGGTTGGGGCAATTTTGTGCCATTTTGTATGCAGTTGGTTAGTCCATGAAAGCAGGGGACTGAAACAGTCAGATCTGGGCTTTCAAAAGAAAATTAGAGTGGCAGATTGGTAGATGAATTGGAGCATGAAGAAACAAGTTAGGAGATTTTGCGATCATGCAAGCAGGGTGTTTGAATGAGGATAGTGAAAATGGAAAATACTTACTAAAAAATGCATGTGTGAGTTAGAGTCACTTATTGACCTTGGGAGGTAGAACACAGGGAAGAGAAGATTATTTTAGACAACTTCTAGCATATGTTTTTTTTTTTTTTTTTTTTTTTTGAGACGGAGTCTCGCTCTGTCGCCCAGGCTGGAGTACAGTGGCTGGATCTCAGCTCACTGCAAGCTCCGCCTCCCGGGTTTACGCCATTCTCCTGCCTCAGCCTCCCGAGTAGCTGGGACTACAGGCGCCTGCCACCTCGCCCGGCTAGTTTTTTGTAGTTTTTAGTAGAGACGGGGTTTCACCGTGTTAGCCAGGATGGTCTCGATCTCCTGACCTCGTGATCCGCCCATCTCGGCCTCCCAAAGTGCTGGGATTACAGGCTTGAGCCACCGCGCCCGGCCAGCATATGTGACTTTGATAAATGATGATTAGCTCAACCAAATCGGAGAGTACAGAAAAAGTGGTTTGAGAAAGAAATGGTAGGTGGGGGATGGGAGTTTTCTTGTGGCTAAGATAAAGCATTTACCATTAGCCATGTTTGGTTTGAGATGCTTGTTTGTAATAGGTAAGTAGATATGTCGAGCAGGTAGCTAAAAATATGGTTCTAGACTTCGCAAACAAGGTTGAAGCTGGAGATATGAATTTTAGAGTCATCAAAATACAAGTTGTATTCAAATTCCTACTGTAAACAGGCACAAGGAAACTTTTTGGGTAATGCAAATGTTCTATTTCTTGATTATGGTAATAGTTACAGGGTTATGTATCTCTCAAAACAGATCAAACTGGTACACTTAGAACGCATGTATTTTACTGAAACTTAAATCCCACTAAAATTAGTAGAAGTAAACTGCTTTGTACAACATGGTAAGTACTGAATCGTTAAAAAATTGACAAACATTATGCTATTTAAAGATGAAAGCAATGACTTAAGTTAAATAGCTAAGTTTAAATTAATTATATAACTATTTAAGGGGAAATAGTTCTACACACATCAGTTAAAAACAAGTGATTAGTAGCAAAGAAAGTTGCCATGGTTTCAGTTGTTTCAGAAGCCACTGCAAGATGTGCCAGTTTATTGGCCACTGGGGGATCTCTCCACTCAAAGACCTATTCCCTCCCCAAAACACCTGCCTCCACCCTGAGCACACCCTCCCTCAGCCTATGCCTGCCAACCCAGTACCACATGGGTTGACTTCCCCATTTGGTGTGACTGAGACAACAAAGGTACTTGAAGAATACAATGTGACTCATCGCTGAACAAGAAATCTTTCCTTATTGATTGATTTTAGGCTTATGGCCAATTTGGCCTCCTCATTTGGCATAATTCCCCCAGCATCACTTCTGAACTGTCCTTTCAGTGCTCAGCTTAAAATCTATTTTGTACAAGAAACCATTTTTACTTTGATAGAAAGAGGTAACAGAAATCTGTTACCTCTATTCAGCTACCAGTATGAACAAATCCACTATGAGTATACAATCATCAAACTTATATAATTATGTTGGTATCTTGGTTCCATCACTTACTAAGTCTTTGTGATCTTGAAGAAAATGTGGATAATGAAACCTACCTTGCAGGGTAGTATGAATTAAGTCAGATCGTATATGTGAAAATGCCAATGGCAGTATTGAGTAGGTGCTCAATATATGGCAAATTTCTTGTCAAACCTGACTATCCTTTCCTAAATATTTAGTCTCTAAGTTTCTTGAACACTCTTTCCTGTGCTTTGTACTTTCACCCTAATACAGTGGGATATATTCTCAGGAGTCATTGTGGAATGATGTTTACAAAGCTAGCAGGTCAAGGATAAAATTGAAAAAGATTTATGCAATAAATAGGTGGATGAGGAGAGAGCGTTCTTAGGGGATGGAAAAAAAGGAATTTGATTCAGAGGCGGTGGCAAAGGTCCTTCTTTACATTTCCTCTTTCCATTCATTTACAATTTTATTTTGCCAAAAAGAGGGGACAGAAAGTCTCATCTTGATGAGTGTGAAGCTGCAGGATGATGTGCCAATACACCTGGTATTGGTTCATGCCAGCTGGGAAAGGAGCTTGGCTTCTCGGTGTTTTACTACTGTGGTTTCCTGGGCTGGGCAGCTGGGTGCCTAATAATGATAAAAACCATAATAATACTTCATAATTACGTACTGCCCTTTGCCAGAACTTGGATTTAATTACAATGACTATGACAGAACTGGCAACATCTTGCTCCCTGTTGGGGTGCAATACCCAAGGGCCTGGAAATACAAAGTGAAGTGGCAACTGCAGCCTTCTGCAGGGCCTATCCTGGCAGTTCACCCAGAGTTTTCTGGGTTTGAAGCTCATCATCAGAAACAAAGAGTACTTTTAAATTGCTTGCATGTACTTGGCACTGTCAAGTAAAGTAGCATTTATGAAGCAACTACTGCCACACATGGGGCACAGGATCATGGAATCCCAGGCTCAGAAGGGACCAAAACAGGTGATATCATTCCTAATTTTGTCCCTTGCCTTCAGACATCACCACTGCTACACTCAAGTAGGCGTGTTCACTGACCTTTTCATTCTCATTTGGGCTGGAGGTACTTACGTGGTAGCCTGCTTCAGGTGTTAGGGGACTCACCAATTCATTTAATACTCATTTTGCAAGCACCTATTCTGAGCTAAGGCACTGTGGGGGTACAAAGATGTGTAAGATATGAACCCTGACCTCAAATAGCTTATCGTCCAGTTGAGGGATTTGCATTCAGGTAGCTGTAATATAAAAATATAAAGATAGAGGAAAGTCCTGGCTGATGAAAGGGCATGGAATCAACACACTAGGTGAAACAATCAAGGCAGTCTCTTCTTGGAGAGCAAGAAGAAAGCAGAAGGAAGAGGGAACGGACATCAGTGAAGAGCTGAGCAACAACTTGGGAAGTTCTTATCAGTTTCCCTGCTTTATTGTCTTCATAATATTTATCATTCCCTGAATTATCTCATGTATTTACTAATTTTCTCTTACCATTTGTCTTGTCCCACTCAGGAACTTTGTCAGTTTTATTCACCACTATATCCTGAACATCTCAAACAATGCCTGGTGCATAGTAAGGTGCTCAGTTAAGTACTGGCCTAATAAATAAATGATGCAGGTGAGGCAGTGGCAATAGAACAGGAGAAAGCATTTAGTAAATATTACCAACACAATAAAGTTAGAAGAGGTGGGGAGATATTAGAGCAATGAGGAAGTGGCATGAAAGGCTACTCCCAGGTTCCTGGCTTGGGCAAGTAAGTGGATGGTTGTTATCAAAAAAAGATAAGGAAAGGAGAAGGAGGAGCAGGTTTTGTGAACCTCAGAGGGTATATGAGGTCCCACCTGGAGGCATCATGGTTTGCAAGAGCAGATGCCCAAGAGGCACTTACACCTGAAGATCTGGACGTCATTAAACATACATTCAGCTGTTGAGCCATCAGATCACCCAGTGGGCAGAGAAACGACTGCATGCCCACTAAGTAGACGACTGAGGGTCAGATCCTTGGGCTTAGAGTCAACATAGCACAGATTTAGAAAAGCTAACTGAACAGAAAGACAATCTGAGGGTTTAGGGTGTTAGGAAAAGTGGGGTGAGGGGTGCATCAGGGAAGAGAAAAAGGCTTCATGTAGTCCACAAAATCCACTGCAGGAGACCAAGCAGGATGACTAAAAATCGACCTTTGAACCCGGTCATACGGGTGTCACTGGTAGCCTTAAGAGAAGTACTTTTCAGTGGATTAGTTGGGAGAATAACTTAGCCAGTACTTGAGGGATGAATTTAAATAAAGGATGACAGTTAGTCTCACAGGAAAGCTTTTTGTTTATTAAGTTGAGGCGCTGGAACATCATCAAGGTTATGTCTAACACTTATGAAGTGACCGGTAAGTTTGTGAACGACGACAAGGTTTCTAAAAGGCTAGTGGGGCCGGGCACGGTGGTTCACGCCTGTAATCCCAGCACTTTGGCAGGCCGGGGTAGGAGGATCCCTGGAACCCAAGAGTTCGAGATTAGCTTGGTCAACACAGGAAGACACCGTCTACCAAAAGAAGAAGAAGAAAAAAAAAAGCCAGCGGGAACAGCCCTTGCAGGCGTGAACTATGCTTCTCTTCCTCTGTCCTTTCAGCCATTTCCAGGGAGGGGGCCCTTCCACATAAAATGCAGACAAAACGAGGGAGACCGACACCCCTCCCTCCGATTTGTGAGTCATTTTTGTGGCAGCTGGGGGCGGGGATGGGAATATTTGAATTGCAGGAGGTGCCCGGTTTCCCGTGGATCTTGGAACTTGTTAACTGGGTGGCTCCATGCTGAAGGGCGCTAGGGAGACTCATTCACATTTTCCTACCCGGCACTCACGCCCTCCATTCAGCACTTTCCTCTCCTTCTCCACGAAGACTTGAAACCAGGGACAAAGCTTTCCCCCAACTGCTACTTCAGGTTGACCTTCCACCCACAAGCCCACCGCTGGCCCTTCTCCGACCACGTGACATCCCCCCAACCCCCGAGACTCCCCGCCGTCGACCCCTCCCTTCGGGCCGCAGCCCGCTTTACCCCGCCTCTCAGGTCCACGTGACCGCCTCTCTCCCACCTGACTGGCTCCTCCCTTTCCCCGGCCGGACACGGCCGCCGTCGCAGCTGCCCGACTCCAAAATGGCAGCCGCGCACAGCGCGCACCCAAGCGGCCGGACCTCCCTGACTCCAGGGCCGCCCCACTCTCGCGCCCTGCCTCCCTCCTTCGGCCTTCACCTACCCGCCTCCGGATTGGCCGCTAGGAATCCCGCCCCTCTAAGGCCCCGCCTGCTATTGGTCACGGTAGGCTGCCCTTCAGAGAGGAGTGCCCCTCCCCGCCCCCCGCCCCCCGCCCCGGGAGGTATTTTCCATTCTGGTGGGGGTTGGGGGGAGGGGGGAGGGGAAACGGGTGAAGAGGGGGAGGCGGCAGGGAAGGGGGTGGGGGCCTGGCGGGGGCATCCGGCGGAGCTGGGGTCCCCGGGCTCCGTCCGGAGGAAGCGAGGCTGCGCTCGCTGGGCAGTCGGAGGGGACAGGACGCACCGGAGGGCAGGCGGACTCGCCCTGTCGGTGACTGCGCCGTCCGGGCCCGTCCTGCCTGGCCGCAGGTGCCCTGGATGAGGCCGCCCCGCGCGCCCCGAACGGTGAGTGTCCCTGCGGTCGCGCCCGGCCCGCCTCCTGGACCCCGGCCCCCGCGCCGTTGTCCGTGGCCGCCTCTCGGTGCCCCAGTGCCCGCGCCCGGCTCTTTCCGCCCCCGGCTGTCGCCCCCGCACCCCGGCTGAGGCAGCGCCGGCCTCGGGCTGGGATGGGCTGGCCGGGAAAAGGACGGCGAGCCCGGGCCGCGAGCCCAGTGCAGACCATGCCGCGCACAGTGGGAGCTTGCGCTTAGTAGGCTCTCGATGCATTTCTGTGGAATTGTTTTTCTGGTTGGAGGAACGTGGGGTACCTAAGGGGAAGGGAGTCGTCCGGGGCCAGTAGGAGGGCATTCGTGATCGGGGTCGGGGGTCGCGGGGAGGCCACTGGAGACTGAAGCAGTTACGCAGGCTGAAGGGAAGGGAGCACCGACCAAGTCACCTGGGGCTCCAAGAGCCCAATCTGGGGGTCTTCAAGGTCGAGGAGAAAAGATCCTCTGGGGGATGAGGAAGGGAACCGAGGAGTATAGATGTGGGAAATGAATTGAGTGCCCCGAGAGGTTTAACTAACCTAGGTGAGTAAGGGATGCGGAGGCGGGAGCTGGAAGACCGCTCTGCAACTGCTTGGGCTCCTAAGAGTCTTTGATGTGGGGTTTGGGCATCCGAGTAGGAGAAGCGAAGTGACTCTGTGGAGAGGGAATTGCATTTAAAGAAGGATGCTAAAAACAGTGTAAGTACATCTTGGTTTGATTCTGAACTTTGAAAGGCTTGAGGGTTTGGAGTCACAAGGAAATTTTGACCGTTTCTTGTGGCATTCCAACTAAAGGGTGCCTGGCTGCTGGACTTTGTCAGTTATCTTTTATTGAAAAATGTATGTGTATGTTTGATGGTATTCTATCCGTTACAAGTTTTTCTGGAAATTCTCATAACTACACCTTGAAATTCTTGTAGCAACCTCTCTATCCATAGTGGTGGCTTCTTCCTTATTTAACATTTAGAATGGATTGTGCTATTATGTACTACTGACTGTTATTCTAGAAGACTAATAAGTAATTCACATTCTTTCTTTTCCTTACTTTCGTTTCTCTACAAGATCATGCAAAATTGAACTACGGATTCTATAGAAGTTTTAAAATATTTTAACTTGTGTTGACTGGGAAGGAGGTGGTAAGCTAGCAACTCTATTAAGCAATACTAAAATCAGGTTGAGTTTCCTAACAATTGGTAATCTTAATGTCAGTTGTTTAGTTTAATTTTATCAATTTTTCATTTATATAGCACTCTGGAGAGTGGGTTGGGAACATAGAAAATGCACACCGGGTTTAGGCAGTGGTGGTCCCCAGAGTGCACTTCTGTTGCTGTCCGTGGCGGTTCTTCATTTCACTGAGAAGAGATCTTTAATCTTACGAATATTTTCTTAATTTTATGTATGTTAGTAATTTTTTACATTTGCAGAGTACTTTACGGTTTACAAAATGAAAGCTGATTAGTTCTTGAACATCTTTTGGAAAAATTTGTAGATCATATTTTGGCTCTTTTATCCATCAGAGAAAACGTTTCTGCAAAAAGGTGTTAATATTTTCAGTTGGCACCTGCTAAGTTCTTGAATAACTAGTGGATAATTATATGTATTTTCTCTCTATTGTCCTTGAATTTTACTATTCGTCCTCAGGGAGAATGTACTGGCATGCAAAACAGTAGCCTAAAATATTGAAACCTAACACCTTTTAACATTTTAATAGCTTCTACATTATTCACCTTGAGAATCATCTATGGCAAACCAGTGGTCAGGAAAGCTTTCCCCTATCACCTTTGTTTAGTTAGACTGGGCTGTTTTCTCCTTTTGTGGAACTAAGGAAAAATAACACTTACTGGCTGTGAAGTTGTAGTAATAACTAAACAGAATGAGAATGGGAGGCTTGGAAAAAAGATGTATGTGTATGAGTCACATTTCTTCTAGAGCTGGAAGGGTAGCATTGGAGATGATGTTTTGCAGATTAGGAAACCAAGGCCCAGAGCAGTTGAAGGGATTAAATTGCTATTTAGTGGTGGGGCCAGGATTGTTGGGCAGGTCTGTGGATTCCAGCACAGAGATTTTTCTACTGAACACTTTCACATTGTTTATTTCTAAAGTATTCTCGTGCCAACTATTAATGGTTTTTGGATTATTTGTGATATTGTTCCCTTCTAAGGATGAAGAAGTTTGAGTTGACTGCTTTTATCCGTGACATTATGTAAAACTGGGTGAGCTTTTATTTAAAAGTTTAAAACAATACACTGCATTGTTAGTGTTAGTGCTGATAGTTCCCTGTCATTGGAAAGAGACAAACTGTCATTTAGATGAAAATATTCAATGAATGTCTTAGAGTAGTTTAGCATTCTATAATTTTTATGCTAAAAATTAATTGCTTAAAAGATTTTCAAAATTCAAAAGGCTTTTATATTTTGAAAGTAAATTATATGAAAATTATTATTTTCAGTTAGTGTGGGGGTTTTGTTAAAATGGGTTTAGTACCTTTAAAAAGAGAGTAGAATTACATGATCATTATGAATACGTCATTCCTATCATAGTTGTAATACAGAAAGACACCGTCTGTATCCCAGCTCCTTCACATGATCTCAGGCAAGTGATTTAACCACTGTGTACCTGAGTTTACTCATTTGTGAGGGAGGGTGTTAAAAGTACCTACCTCACAGCATAGTGGTGAGGTTTAACTGTGCCTACCTACTACAGAGAAAGGGTACAGCAAATATTAGACATTATTCTCTGTGGTTCGTTAAGTGTAATTAGGCAGTTGTGTGCCCATTTATTTCCTTGCTATACGTGCACTTTCAAGTTACAAAAATTCCTGGAAAAATGCACAATCAAATCATAGTCTTTGGTAAGGGGGTGCTTGTGCAAATGATGCTCTGAGGTTTGGTATTGCTCTCCTCTGCTTACCTTGTACCTTTTATTAGGTCTGCATATCAAATTAGAGTGAATGTGTTAGTGTTTCTGAATGTTATTGGGAGATCTTTGTTGCAGTTTCATTATTCTAGAACAAAAATATTAATAATTGAATTGCAGGTATTCTAGTGAAAATACAGTACTAGAGTACTAGAGACCTGCTGGGTACGCTTAGGTGAGGAGGTCAGGAATTATAAGTCAGGAATTATTAATTATTGATCGCAGCTCTTCTCTGCCAGTGGAACCATGGGGAAATCATTGAACCCTGTTTTCTATTAAGCGAATATTTTGATGACTTCATTCATTAAGCTGAGATTTTAGTGATAAAATTTGTGTGACTCCAATTTTATAACATATGGTTCTTTTTAATTTGCTGTAACCCAGGTCCAACTAGTGTCATGACCATGTTTTTTAGCAAATGTTTTTGACGGTGATAGTTTGAGTCATAAGTTATCTCAGAATCTTTGTTAATGGTGTATCACCTAAAGAATAGTGAATTTCTCTTGGTGTTCAATGGTTCTGCCTTCTCAGGTTTTTCTGTTGCTTTTGTAACAGCCCTTCTTCCATCTATGTAGTCCTTTTAACTTTGATTCTCATGCATCTTTGTGGTCTTTCCTTGCAGCATCTTTGCCTTCTGTCACAATAGGTAACTTCTTATCTGTTTTGCAAGAGCTCTTTTTTAATGACTATGTTTTCACATTAATTTTCATTATTTTTTAAATGTATCTCACACAATGTCTTTTAATTGCTCTTATTTTTAGAGTTTCATTGAAGTGAGTCTATTTCACAGGTGAGGGATTAAAATTAGAAACAAGCTATAGCTCAAAAGCATTGTTACTGTGCCAGTAGTAGTCTTGCTATTGTTTTAGATCTCGGGCAGGCATGCTGTTGGTGGTACTTCCGTTGATAAATACCTGGGCCAACTCTTTAGTCCAAAGTGATGCTAGCAGGGCTAAGAAAGTCACATGTAGCCATCACAAGGTTCCACAGTTGTTTATTTTTTTCACTGATACAGAATTTTCGTGTGTGAAGGGTGACCAATTTCTAATAATCTTTTGGTTAACGCTTATAATAAGGATTATGAAGTTACCACAATTTATTGGACGTTTATTGCATTCATGACATACTTTTAGGAATTTCATAGGTACTTTCTTCAAGTCTATTACATAATCTAATTATGTGAATAAATTAGTTAAATATGGTTTTAGAAGGCATGTCATGTTAAAATATAACCAACCATTGCTCATTTTTTCATTAGGTTGGAGTTTTCTTTATACATTTAAAGATAATTATACCATTGTGAATGGGCTGTTATTCATATTTAAAATTCATGGGTATGTGAACTGAGTAGGTGTAGACTGTACAAATTACTTTCTTAGCTTCAGTGCAGTTGTTAGAGAATGAAAGAGGGAAAATACGAATTATTTGCCTTGTCCATCTTAACAAATTCTTCATCTGAGGTAGCCAGCTATCCTACTTTCAAGGGGAGGGGAGGGGGAAGGCTTTTGAATCTGGTTAGAGCAGAAGTAATCTTGAAAGGGTAATTAGGCTGGATTGTTGACTCATGTTAATATTGGATAAATTTGCATCTTAGTGACCTGAGAATTAGTTGCCTGCCTTTACATGTAGGTGAAAAATTGTAGGGAATGATTTCAGAGAGACCATACTGTATTATGAAATATAATATAGCAAGAATATATTTTCACAGGTTCATATGCTGCTTAACACCAAAATTAAATTTAACTTACTTCGATGAACTTTCATACAGTAATCTTTTTATCAAAGCTGGTAAGAGGAAGCAGTAATGAAGATAATTTTTTTAAAATTGTATTTGAAATGGGCTTGTGTGCCCTGGGACTGTCTTTAAATTGACTTCCTTATTTTATTTGAAGATGACTATAAACAGGAACAGTGTCCAGTCTTCCTATTCTGAGCAGTGTCCTTGAGTTAGAAGTATTTCAAGCAATTTAAAAGGGTGGAAGCTTATTTAAATAATAGATATGGGGAAATGGAACGATGAAAACTAGAATGATGGAATGGAAATGATATGGGAACTGCAGGTTAGACCTGTGTATATGGTAGGTAGTTGGAGGAAGGGGAGTTAGGATAAGAATTGGAGGTTGGATAGAGAAAAGTGTTGAGGTAAACTGGATTTTGTAGGAACTTAACCCTAATGTAAATCCTGAATCCCACAGGTTGGCATGCCTTTGCATCAGGATGTAATATTATTATGTACTGTATACAGTTTGCTTTTCGGCTGTGGTTCCTGGGTCAGCACAGCTCCTGTAAGCCTCGTTATTTCCTAAGCACTAGAGCAATAAGAATATCTTTTGTTAAAGCAGTTGGCCTCTTATCCTTGGTTCCTGAAGCAGCCCTGAAACCGCTTCTGAGCAATAAAAGTGAAAGATAGTCTTTTGTTATTTACAACAAGTCGTTTCAAACACACCTGAGCATGTGTTAATGAGGCTATTTTTGGAAAGTCCCTGGGTAAACACTGGTTGGAGGTGTTGATCCTCCAGGGAAATCAACCTTGGGCTCTGAGGGTTGACACTTCAACTCCACCTCCCAACCACTGGGGAGAAGAGAGGGCCAGACCTGTGGGGGCTTCCAGGAAGATGAACAAGAACCCATCCATGTGCTGGGAGGATGGCCCACTCCAACCCCATGGGGACAGAAGCTCCTGCACTCCAGACCTTGCTGTATTTATCACTACTTCTGGCTGTTTATTTGTATCCTTAAAATACCCTTTGTAATAACCAGCAAAAGTGTTGTAAAACACTATTACTTACTTTAGAGTGTTTCCCTGAGTTCTGTGAGCTGCTCTAGCAAATTAATCAAACTCAACGAGAGGGTTGTAGGAACCCCAGTTTATAGCCGGTTGGTCAGAAGCACAGGTAAAATAATGGAGCTTGGGATTGGCATCAGAAGTAGGGCTCAGTCTTTTGGGACTGTGTCCTCAACCTGTGCAGTCTCCCGCTCTCTCTAGGTGTAGCTGGTGTCAGAATGGCTTTGAATTAGAGGACACCCAGTTGGTAGTCGCTTTAGAATTGATTGCTTGCTTTTTGGTGGAGAGAAATCCCTACAAATATGTTTTGAGGTAACAAAAGTCTTCTGTCTTGATTGTTGAAGGACAGTGTGAAGAAACTGAGTTTGTTTTTTCCTACAGATTACCAGACAGGAAAGCGTCTGAAATGTACTTAAAGCTAAAGGATAAACCCACTGAATGTTAAATATAATCTTTTAAGGAGAAGCTCAAGCACTTTCTTACGGTTAAAATATGCGTATGGCCAAAGGGGGAGCTCATTTATCTAATTATTTAGTTTTTGACATTGGCTATTTACATGAGAACAGCAGTCCAACCCCATTATCCTTCAGGTGATCAGTACTAGGATGAGTTTTATTTAACATTTTTATAAATGATTTAAAAGATGGACTGGCAGTGACAGTTGCCAGATTTGCAGCTGACTCCATGTGCGTTCCAGGTAGTTAAAAGCCAAGCCAGCAAGGAGAAGCTACAGGGATCTCCTCTGATGAGTTTTCATGTGGCACAGAACAAGATAATGCATTTAGGGGAAGATATTCCAAATTATATTTACAGGACCTGAATTGTGACCCAGGAAGGGGATCCGGAAGTTATGTAGAAGACTTCCTTGAAGGCATTTATTGTGGTTGTTGCTGGGCCAGAAAGTCCAAGGATATGTTAAACGTGTTGGGCATGGTTCTGAAAATAAAAATGATGTTATATAAAAATAATAAAGGGGTTATCGTATTTTGACTGTTTATTATGTTCCAGGCTAAGTGATTTATTATGACCGTTCTTTCATTTAATTCTCTTAGTTCAGAAAGGTGGGTGGCATTATCCCATTTTATAGAAGAGCAAGTTTGACACGGGAAGGTTAAGTGACTTTCCCGTCAGCCCATGTGTGGTAGAGTTGGGACTAATGTGCTAGTCTTTTGGTTGTTAATCCTAGACATTTCCCAGGATATTAGGAGGCAGCACTTAAAACTTGTAATAATTTAATTTAGGGTTTGTGAAGTGCTCTTTTACTGTTTGCTATGGTCGGCTTTGGATGTCATTTTACCACAAGGATGGTATCTAAATACTTTGAGAGGATTTAGAGACATTCCTTAAATTCTTGATTTTTAAGGAAAGCTAGGAATGTCTTGGTGTACAGTTTTAGTCACCTCTGGTGACCCCTGACATTTCTCCCCTTGACTTTATAAAATGCTGAATGGTTACATTAATAAAAGGAACATGAATTAACAAGGAAAATATTGTTTAATAGAAAAGTCACCAGAATAGGAGTCCAGAGACCTGGATTGTTCTAGTGGTATAAAGTAGTGATGTGAAAAACATTAGGATGGCATGGAAATAAGCATAACATTCTTTTTGCACTGGAGGTAGAGGAAAGCTTGAACTGTGTCCTGAGAGATCAGCCAGTGAAGAGGGGTTGTGGAGTTGCAGGCAGAGGGAATAGCAGTATATTAGATGAGTCACTGAACTTGTTTGAACTGCAGTTTCCTCAAAATTGAGATAAAATATAAGAAAGTACCAAGGGCAGCCTTTGATTTTGGAATCTCAAAAAGTAAGATTGTAAGGATCAAGTGAGTAAGTGTATGTAAAAATGCTTTACAGATTTTAAATGCTGTACAAATGAGGATAAAGGAATACTGATGTTCCTTTTGCAGAGTGGACAAAGAGGATGCAGTGAAAATTTAGGTGGCAGGACTAGCACAGAAGGTAGAGGAGGAGAAGTGGGGAAGGGAGGTGTTAAAGATGAGAGGAAAAGGACAAATGTGGAGAAAGTTGAATTATAGTTCTCTTTGTGCCTGTCAATCAAAAGGTAGGTATTACATCTATAACGGAAGAATTTTAACATCAATTTACTGTAAAGTGGAAGCTCAGGAGATAGTTGAAACATTTTAATCACTTTTCATTTAGTCTATATTGGCCATGTTAATAAGGCTATGAAAATAAGCTAATTGAGAATTGGTGTGTTGTCTGATTGTTTCTTCACTCATTACTTCTGTATAGGTTTAGCTAATGATTGTAAATAGTATAAGAGCGCTCATAAAAATGAAATAAGCGGCCGGGCGCGGTGGCTCAAGCCTGTAATCCCAGCACTTTGGGAAGCCGAGACAGGCGGATCACGAGGTCAGGAGATCGAGACCATCCTGGCTAACACGGTGAAACCCTGTCTCTACTAAAAATACAAAAAACTAGCTGGGCGAGGTGGCGGGCGCCTGTAGTCCCAGCTACAGTGTCCAGGAGAATGGCGTCAACCTGGGAGGTGGAGCTTGCAGTGTTTAAGGAGGAAGATGCTATTTGATTTTTCTAAATTAGTGCAAAAGAAAATTAGGAAATCAGACTCGGACCGAGGCAGGAGGAGAACAAATTGTGAAGGGTTTTGTATGTAGCCATACTAGGAGTTTGGATTTTTATTTAGTTTTATAGATGGGAAGTGACACGAACAGTTTTGTGTTTTAGAAAATTGATCATAGTAGTAATAAAGAGAATATTCTGGAGGAGAAAAGACTGGACCCATTACCAGATAATTACTGAGCAAATACAAATGCTCCTCAACTTACAATGGGGTTAGTCCTGACAAACCCATCCTAAGTTGAAAATATCACTAGGTCAGAAATGCATTTAATATGCCTAACCTACCAAACACCATAGCTTAGCCTATCCTACCTTAAATGTGCTCAGAGCACTTACATTAGCCTATAGTTGGGCAGTATAATGTAACACAAAGCCTATTTTATAATAAAGTGTTGAATATCTTACATAATTTAATGAATACTGTACTGAAAATGGAAAACAGAATGGTTGTGAGTTGAACCAAATTATAAGTGAGGGACTGTCTGTAATACACATGGGCAAGGTTTTTGAATGAAGCAATTCTCTTTGGCTTGTGGTAGATGGATGACAGTGAAGGATGACATTTAAGGCTCTGCTGTAGTTCAGGATGGTCTGAATTAAGGAATTTGTAGTGGGGTTGGAAACAAGAGCACTGCTGATTTCAGAGATATTTAAAAGTTTGAGTCCTCCAGATTTTGTTAATGTTAGAAGGTGATAGAAGTTGTGTATGAGTATAAGGTTCCCGCCTTGGCAATAGAATAATATATGCAGGTTTGGGAGAGAGAGAATACTGAGTTTAATTTCAGGTAAGTGATAATGCTTTTTAGGTAAGTAATGATACCACAATGTCAGTTGGAAATACGGGTCTGGATCAGGAGCGTGGTCAGGTTTATAGATACAAGTTTGAAGGCATATACTTTGTAGTTGAAAATAGATGAGTAATGCCCATAATATCTAAATGATAATGTGTTCAGAACAAAAAGTAACTGCCATTACTGGTACTTAGTTCAAGAGTGTAGACATTTCATAATATTAACCTGTTACCCATTGCCACCCCAAACTCTGCTACCTAGCCTTACAAAAAATACAGAAAAATATTTGCTGCCAGAAAGCCAGAAATATTTGTGTGTCCTTGAAACACTGTGCCAATTGGGATCTTTCTTCCTGCCTTCGGTATCCTGGCTAGCCATCCAGAACAATACAGGATTCTTAGACAAATGCACAAATGCACTTCCTTATCCCTCAACTAGAATTTCTTTTTGGAATCCCTGTTTGCTTCTTTGGGCTGTGAAGTGGTCTGAACAGATACTGAATCCTGAAGTCTTTTTTTTTTTTTTTTTTGAGACGGAGTCTTGCTCTGTCGCCAGGCGGGAATGCAGTGGCACTATCTCAGCTCACTGCAACCTCCACCTCCCGGGTTCAAGCGATTCTCCTGCCTCAGCCTCCCAAGTAGTGGGGACTACAGGCACGCACCACCACGCCCAGCTAATTTTTGTATATTTAGTAGAGACGGGGTTTCACCATGTTGGCCAGATTGTCTCAATCTCTTGACCTTCCCATCCTCCCGCCTTGGCCTCCCAAAGTGTGGGCATTACAGGCTTTCACTTTTTTGTGTGTCTATTCCAGAGCATCCCCAAGCAACTAGCACCTTGCCTCTTTCCCTCTTTGCCTGTTTACCTCTCCAGCCCCTTAGAGCAACTTAAAGAGGGAAAAATAAAAACAGCTTGAGAGAAGAGGCTGTAATCTTTTCAGTTCTCCCCCAAAGGTTCTACTTTCTAAGCAAGAGATGGGGTTAATTTGTCATTAAGATGAGATGTCCAATTTCAGTAAAATAAATATGTCTGTTAGGAGGAAGATCTTCAAGTGCTGAAGGGAATTTGGCAAGAATTTGACTTAGGTGGTGTTTAGCACTTAGTGGAAAAGATGAGTTTTGGATTCTGTTTTAAAGGAGGTAGAAAGACAAGGCTGTGCAGAGAAAAGTAGGAATAACACTGTTAAGAGATGGGGAAAACAGTACCAAGAAAGTAATAGAACATTAAGGGTGGGGCAGCAGGGGGAAGCGAAGGACCTGGTGAACAAGAGTTCTTACCTAAATTGCACATTTTGAGTTGGGATTAATGAGAAATTTGGGTGGTTAGATGATTGAAGACTAAAATTTGGAATTGCAACTCCCTAAAGCACTAAGTAGAAAATTGAACAAGAACAGAGGATACTGTAACATAATTTAAATAGCAATTTAGGGGCAGTGACAACTGTTACAGTTTATGATGTTTGTAGCACTGATTACTTAATTTACATACTATTTTTAAATCCCTTGTATATTTTTGTTTTCTCCTTACATTCTTCTATAATAGCACTTCTTAAACTTTCTTGGACATGAGAATTACCTGGGGCTCATTTTTAAAATACAGATTTCCAGTCTCCCACCCCCATGCTTGAATTCTGATTCATTAAAAGTTAAGGCAAGGGTTCAAGTGATTCTGATATATATGGTCCTCAAACCAAAGTGTAGGAGATACTGTTCTAGAGGGTGGGCAAAGAGTAAGAAGATAGAATTTCAGTTTTTGGTTGTTGTTTCCCTTTAATTATGTATTTTTTTTTAATTGTTTTAGATAGAGTCTTGATCTGTTGCCCAGGCTGGAGTGCAGTGGCGTAATCTCGGCTCACTGCAACCTCCACCTCCTGGGTTCAACCAATTCTCCTGCCTCAGCCTCCTGAGTAGCTGGGATTACAGGTGTGTGCCACCACTCCCAGCTAATTTTTGTATTTTTAGTAGAGACGGGCTTTCACCGTGTTGCTCAGGCTGGTCTTGAACTGCTGACCTTGTGATCCACCCGCCTCAGCCTCCCAAAGTGCTGTGATTACAGATGTGAGCCACCATACCTGGCCTCCTTTAATTTTTTTAAAAAGTGGAAGTATAATTTACATATAGTGAAATACACAGATATTAAGTGTATGTACAGTTCCATACACTAAATATCTTTAATTACCTTAAGTTAAACATCCACTTGTGAAAAAAAAACTCTAAGCAAACTAAATATAGAAGAGAACTTCTTCAGTCTGATAAAGGGCATCTATTAAAAACCTATAGCTAACATCATGTTCAGTGGTGAAAGACTGAGTTCTTTCTACACTAAAAAAGAAAATTTAAGGATATAAATAGGGATATATACCAGGTTCAAGATATACCTAAGTTCAAGATTAGTTTGGACAATTAATACCTCTTTGTAATTTATGATTTCTGTCACCCAGAAAGAGCCCCTGTGCTCCCTTCCCATTGAGTCCTTGCTGTTTCTCCTTTTCCGTGGCTGCAGTCACTGTTCTGATTTATTTCACTGAAGATTAACTTTGTTCTAGAATTCTATATAAATGGAGTCATACAGTATGTACTCTTTTGAGTCTGGCTTCTTTTTATCAGCATGTTTTTGAGGTTCATCCATGTTACATGTAATAATTGTTCCTTTTAGTTGTAGAATAGTATTCCATTGTATGAATATTATTATTGTGGAAAAGATTGTTTCCAGTTTTCAACTGTTGTGAATAAAGCTACCATGAACATTCTCGTGTAAGTCTTTTTGTGACACGTTTTCTTTTCTCTTGGGTCAATACATGAAGTGGAACTGCTGGGTTTTAAAGTAGGTCTGTGTTTAGCATTATGAGAAACTTGCAGAACAATTCAATTTCTGAGATAGTTTTACCATTTTACATTCCCGCTAGCAATCCGTGAGAGTTCTGTTTCTTATTATCATCAATATTTGGTTTAGTCATCTTACTGGGTTATCTCATTGTGGTTTGAATTTGCATTTTCCTTGTGACTATTGATGTCATGCAGTTTGTCATGTGCTTATAGGCTATTTTGCTTATCATCCTTAGTGATATGTCTGTTCAAGACACTAGCCAGTCACCAATTTTATGTCATTTTACTGTTAAGTTTTAGGATTTGTATACTAATTGGATACAACTTCTTTGTCACATAAATGTATTACAGATTTTTCTCCTAGTCTGTGGCTTGACTGTTCATTGTCTTGGTGGCATCTTTTGATGAACAAAAGTTTTGAATTTAGTGATCTATTTTATCAATATTTCCTCTTATGTTAGTGTTTTCTGGGTCCTGTCTAAGAATCTTTGCCACCCCCACAGTTGTGAAGATATTATCCTGTGTTTTCTTCCAGATGCTTTATGGTGGTAATTTTTGTGTATTGAGGCTGAGATATCAGTTAAGGTTAGATTTTTGCCTCCATATGGATAGCTAATTGTTCTAACACAGTATACTTTCCTTTCCCCATTAATTGCTTTGGCACCTTGTTAAAGCTCAGTTAATGGAGTAAGTGTGGATCTGTCTCTAAACTCTATTCTGTTCATCTATTTGTCTTTCTGCCATTATCACACTGTCCTGATTTACCGTAGCATTAAGTCTTGAAATAAGGTAATAGAACTTCTCCAGTTTAGTTCTTTTTCAAGATTGTTTAGACTTTTTCGTTTTTTAGGTGGAAATTGTACCTTTCCACATACATTTTGTAATCAGCTTATCAATATCTACAAAAAAGCCTTTTGGAATTTTTATTAGGATTGCATTTGAATGTATGAATTGGAGAGAATTAACATCTTAACATTAACATAATATAGCTCTATTTAGATCTTCTTTTTTAGTGTGGAAAGAACTCTTTTACCATTGTGTATGTTAGCTATACATTTTTCATAGATGTCCTTTATCAGATTGAAGAAGTTCTCTTTGCTTGGAGGTTTTTTTTTCCCCCATAAGTGGATGTTTAGCTTTCTTTAAAAATGATTCTGCATCTATTGAGATGCTTATTGGTATTTCTTCTTTATTCTATTAAGATGGTGAATTACATTGATTAGTATTTGATTATTAAACCAACCTTGCATTCTTGAGATAAACTTGGTTGAGATGTATTGTTGTTTTTTGTTTTTGTTTTTGTTTTTTTGTTTTGTTTCCTCTGGATTCAATGAGGGATTATTCTTGGTCTGTAGTTTGTTTGTTTGTTTGTTTTTAAGGCCTTTATCTTGTTTTGGTATCAGAGTTATGCTGACTTTATAAAATGAATTAGGAGGCGTTTCCTCTTATCTTGTGGAAGAATTTGGGTAAAATTGATGTTCTTTCTTAAATGTTTGATGGAATTTATCAATGAAGCCATCTGGACCTGTAGTTTTCTTTGTGGAAAGTTCTTAATTAAGGAATTTAATTTATAAAAGAATGAATATAGGCCTAGCATGGTGACTAACACCTGTAATCCCAGCATTTGGGGAGGCTGAGGTGGGAGGATCACTTGAGCCCAGAAGCTTGAGACTAGCTTAGGTGACATGGGCAGACCCCATCTCTACCAGAAATTTAAAAATTAGCCAGGTTTGGTGGTGCACACCTGTAGTTCCAGCTACTCAGGAGGTTGAGGCAGGAAGATCCTTTGAACCTGGGAGATCGAGGCTGCAGTGAGCTGTGATCACGCCACTGCACTCCAGGGTGGGTGACAGAATGAGTCTCTGGATCTAAAACAAATATAAGACTACTCAGATTTTCTTTTTCTTTTTTATGTCTGTTTTGGTAATTTGTGTTTTGGAGAATCTGTTGAATTTATCAGCATGAAAATAAATTATAAATTTTATAAAACAGTATTTCCTTTTTATGTCAGTAGGATCTTTTCCTTCTTTCATTCTTGAGATTGGATGCCTTTTCTCTTTTTTTTCCCCTTGATTAATCTAACTTGAGAAAAGAATATAAGAATATCAATTTCATAAATCCTTTCCAAGAACCAGCTTTTGACATTGCTTTTTCTCTGTGGTTTATCTGTTTTCCGTTTCATGATTTGAGCTCTTTAATTCCTTCCCTCCTCCTTACTTTGGGTTTAATTTGCTCTTTTTTCCCTAGTTTTAAGTGAAAGCTTAGATCATTGATTTTCAAAACTCCTTTTAAAAAACAATTATTAACATTTAAAGCTGTAAGTTTCCCTGTAAGCATTCTTTAGCTGCATCCCACAGATATTGATGATTTAATTATTATTCCATTCAAAATATTTTTAAAGTCCTCTTGTAATTTATTTGACCCATGGGTTGTTTGAAAAAATGTTTCCAAATAATTTTCAAACATTTGGTATTTTTCAGGTATCCTTTTGTTACTGTGTTTTCATTTAATGCCATAGTGATCAGAGAACATACATACTCTTAATAACTTCAACCAATATAAACTTTTTGATTATTTTATGGCCCAACATATGGTTTGTCTTGGTGAATGTTCAATGGGTACTTGAAAAGAATGTTTATTTTCCTGTTACTAGGTGGGGTGTTCTATAAATGCCAGTTAGGTTAGTCTGATTTTCTTATATCTTACATCTTTATTAATTTTCTGTCTATGGTTCTGTCAACTATTGTGAGAGGAGGGTTGAAGTTTTCAACTGCAATTTTGGATTTGTCTGTTTCTTCTTTCAGTTAGTTCTATTAGGTTTTGTTTCCTATTTCAAGCATAGTTTACAGCACTGTTGAGTGCATGCACATTTAAGATTAAGTCTTATTGGTGAATTGACCCCTCTGTCATCATGAAATGGTCCTCTTTATCCCAGGTAGTTTCCGTTGTTCTGAAGTCTCTGTCTGATACAAACTTTTCTTTTGATTAGTATTTACATGATATATCTTTTTCATCCTTTTACTTTTAACCTATTTATATCATTATATTTAGAGTGGATTTCTTGTAGGGAGTATGTAGTTGGGTCTCACTTTTTTTATCTAGTCTGATAATCTCTCCTTTAATTGATGTGTTTAGACCAGGGTTGGCAAACTATGGCTGGCAGGTTAAATCTGGCCTGCCAACTGTTTATGTAAATAAAATTTTATTGGAACATAGCCATGCCCCTATGCCAACTGATGGCTTAGACCATTTGCACTTAATGTAATTTTGATACAGTTGAATGAAAATGTGCCATCTTACTATTTGTTTTCTGTTGGTCCGTGTTGTTTCTTTTTTCCTTGATTTTCTACCTGTTTTTGGATGGATTATTTTTTATGATTCTATTTTATCTTTCCTGTTGGTTTGTAACTTATATCTCTTTAAATTTTTTTATTGGCAGCCTTAATTAGTTAATCATGATTTGCCTTCCACTAATATTTTACCACTTAATGTGTAGTTCAAGAATCGTCCATTACTTCCAGTTCTTCTTTTCCATATTTTGTGCTTTGTTGACATGCATTTTGAGTTTAAGTATTCTTTTTGCTTTGTCAGGCAGTCACCTTTTCAAGCAACTAAAAGTGACAAAAATACTGTAATCCCAGCACTTTGGGAGGCTGAGGTGGGCGGATTGCTTGAACCCAGGAGTTTAAGACCAACCTGAGCAACACAGTATCTACAAAAAATAACAAAAATTAGCTGGACATGGTGGCTCATACCTGTAATTCCAGCTACTCTGGAAGCTTAGGTGGGAGGATTGCTTGAGCTCTGGGCTGTTGAGGCTGCAGTGAGCCTAGATCATGCCTCTGTGCTTGAGCCTGGGTGACAGAGAGTGAGACCTGTCAAAAAGAAAAAATATATCTTTAATATTTACTTCATTTAATCGTTTTTTTTAGATCTTTATATCTTTGTATCCATCCAAGTTTGTGTCTAGTATATTCCCTTTGCTTAAAAAACTTGCTGTTACATTTCCTGTAGTACAACATTCCTCTCCTTTTGTTTTCAGTTTTGAAAGTTGTTGGTGTGGGTATAGAATTCTAGGTTTTTAGGATCCCCCACTACCATCTTAAAGATGTTGTTCCACTGTCTTCTTGTTTGCATAGTTTCTGACAAGAAGTTTGTTGTAATTCTTGTATTTATTTCTCTGTTTATAATATTTTTTTTTCTTTGGCTGCTTTTAAGATTTTGTATCACCGATTGACAGCAACTTTATTATGTTGTGCCTTGGTGTGGCTTTTTGGAAGTTTATTGAGCTTCGTGGATCTGTGGGTGTATTGTATTCATCAAATTTGTAAAATTTTTAGCCATCTATATTGAAATTTTTTTCTTCTCAGGTGTCTTTCTCTTACAGATTCTAATCCCACATATGTTCAACCACTTAATATTAACTCGCAGGTTACTGAGGCCCTGTCCATTTTTTCTTCCAATCTGTGTCTTTTTCCTTTAGTTTGGAATTTTTCTGTTGCCCTGTCTTCAAGATAACTGATTTTTTTGTTAATAGTTTCTTTGTCTGATTTGATGTTATGCCTGTCCAGTTAGTTTTTCATATCAGATATCCCTTTTTTTTTTTTTTTTTTTAGTTCTAGAAGTCCCATGTGGTTCCTCTTACATAGATATGGTTTCCACTTCTCAATGAGGTATTTCCTTTTTTCTTCATTGTGTTGATGTTTTTCTTTATGTCTTTAAATTCTTTTCTAATAGCTGTTATAAGGTCTTTTATTCAAATGTCCTTTACCTACCCCAGCCATTTCTTGGTCCTTATTATAGGTTATTATTTCTTTTTCATAGGTCTGGTAATTTTTTATGGATTTCATGATGTTGAATGTCTTGATTTTTTTTTTTTTTTTTTTTTTTTTGAGTATAGTGTTTCTTGATTGTTGAGTTTTGTCCTGGCAGGCAGTTTATTTATAGATCAACTTTTAAAAATTTTTATTTAATTAACTAATACATTTAATTAAGACAGGGTCTCACTTTTTCATCCTGGCTGGAGTGCAGTGGTAGAAACATGGCTTCCTATAGCCTTGAATTCCTGGGCTCAAGAGATCCTCCTGCCTTAGCCTGCTGTGTAGCTGGAACCATAGGTGCACACCACTACACCCAGCTAATATTTTGACTTTTTTGTACAGACAGGGCCTCTCTGTATTGCTCAGGCTAGTCTTGAACTTCTGTCAAGCAGTTCTTCTGCCCCAGCCTCCCCAAATGCTGGGATTACAGGCATGGGCTACTGCGCTTGGCCAATTTTATGGATCAACTTGAACTTTCAAGTTTTGTTTTCAGGGTTTTTTGTTTGGGGAAGTTTTGTTTGTTTTTGGACAGATATGGAATAGCTTTTAGTTTAGTGCCTGTTTGAGCCCACCACTGAGGTGTGCACTTTTTTGTGTCTCCTTTAATTTCCCCATGTATTCATCAAGGTTTATTCATCCCAGCTGGTTATTGATCCTGGCCCTGTGTGAACTCTAGATTGTTGGAGAGTGTCCCAGTATTTGTTATTTTCTTGCATGTTTTTCTTTGTGTAGCCTCATGGAGTTACACACCACATGTATGCAGATTGGTATTTGGCCAGAAACTCAAGAAGACCCCTTTTGCATATTTTTGGAGCACTTTCTCTGTGTAACTTCTTCCTTTGTGGTTTGATGCTCTGCAAATTGTAGCTGCCTCAGACTCTACAAATTCTGAGCTCTGTCACCTCAACTTAGTGAGACTACTGACTCTATTTGGCTTCCTCTCCCTGTGTTTTGGTTCTAGGCAGAAAACTGGAGCAATCATAGGGCTCCCCTTATTTGTTTTCCTTCTTTAGGGGATCATGTTTTCGTATTTCTTCTTATCTCATGTGAAAACTATTGTTTGATATTTTGTCTCGTTTTCTACTTGTTTATAATAGCAGGACAATTCTGGACTTTGCTTCTGGCTCATGACTAGAAGTAAGAAGTCTTCTGCCTTCATTTTTTTAAGGATATTCATGCCAGATATACAATTTTGGGTTAACAGTTTTTTTTTCTTTCAACATTTTAAGGTCATCATTTCATAATCTTCCAGCTTATATTATTTCTGATGAGAAGTTAGTGGTATTTCTTAGCATTGCTCACTTGATGCAGTATGTGTTTTTTTCTCTTCCCACTGCTCTAAAGATTTCTCTTTTTATCTTTAGTTTTATGCAATTTTGTAAATTTTAGGGTTAGGTTACCTCTAATATAGAGGCATGCCTTTTCTGAGTCTGTGTTGAGAGCATGAGGAATTCAACAAGGTCTTTTCACTCTAACTGCTAGGAATTTTAATGTCTCCCGGACCTGTGCTTACAAGCTCAGGTAGTGGTTTGGTTCACACTCTTTAGTTGCTCTTTTCCTAGATGTTATTCTTTCACTGGTCTGATGGAGTATTGCCTGCACATGTGCAGCTTAGTCTCTAGGCAAAGACTCAGGAGATCTCTCTAAAGATTTCTGAAACTTTGTCTCCACAGCTCCCTTTTTCTAGTTTTGCTGCTCAAATTCCAGCAACCTCAGTAGCCTCAAACTTCAAGCTCTATTTCCTCAACTCAGTGAGATTCATGTGTTTTTTTGTGTTTCCGCTCTATGGGGTATAAGCAGAAAGCCAGGGCATTTGTGAGTCTTTGAGTCTTTGTTTCTCTTTTCTCAGGAATCACAGCCCTGTGCTACCTATTGTCCGACATCTGAAAATAATATTTCATGTATATTGCCGAGTTTTATAGTTGTTTACAGAAGATCTAGCCCAATACAGTTTCCTCCATCATAATTGAAAGTGGAAATATAGAAGTTTACTTTTTCTTCTTTTTAAAAACTTTACAGTTTTTGGTATATTATACTTTTTAGGCTATGGCCTTATTTTTAAAAATCGTGTCAGCTCATATTTTAATTTTCAAGTGATACGGAGAGTTACAGAATAAATTTTTTTAAAAAGGAGAAAAAACTCTATCTCCAAACCCAAAGTTTACCAGTTATCTGTACATCATTTTGGGCATCTTTTATTGCACATCTACTCGTAAAAGGATAATTATTTTATTTTTAAAATGCCATTCATACTATTTCTGATATAAGGCATTTAAGTTTAACAGAGCTAAATTTGTTAAATAAAAGCAATATGGGAAAAACTGCTCAACCACAGATAAATATTTACTACCAGAGATAATACTTTCTAAAAGATTTTTCTCTTGGCTTAAGGAATAAGGTTACAGAAAAAGCCAAAGAGCTTCGAGTTATGATACTAATAATTGTGTGCTCCAATAGGTCTCTCACACAGAAAAGAATAAAGTATTGGCAAATGTCTGTTGCTGGTAGGAACGTGCTGTAATACTGCTTTCTAAATGGCAGTTTGGCAATATTCGGAATCCTTAAAATGTTCATACCCTTTGCCCAAGTTTAATTTTTAGGAATTTATTATAAGGAAATAAGACATGCACACAAATATGTATGTTACTTATTCATTACAGTGGTATTTATAATGTTAAAAAAATTAGAAACCTCAAGTGATTAGGTTATGCTCTAGTTGTGTAACCAAATACCATAAAACTATTCCAAATCATGTTCTTTAAAATTTTTTTAGTGTACTGTACTGATTATAATAAAAATAACTGGCAGGAGATGAAAAATGAAGAGCTTTTGGATTTTGAGGGTTATAAGAAACTGTTCACAATATAGTGAATGATAAAAGCAGGATGATATATGTCCAATCCTTTTTTCCATTTTTGCAGATACTTTCGCTTGAGCTTTATTGAGCTTTATAATTAGATTTAATGAAAGGAACACTTATTCTTACACTGTACATGTAATATGTATCCTAAACTTTCTCCAAACTAAGGCAGTCTCTCATGTTTCATAATTTAAAATTATGAGTTTCTATCAAACAGTTCTTTATGCAATTGAACAAATTTAATATCGCTATCTTTCCTTTTTTCTTATTTCTAGAGTTGGTTTTAAAGAAGTTTTGATCTTGCTTTCTCAGCCAATGTTCCTGCCCACTTCCTTGCAGGTGTGAATGTCCTTATGTTGAAGAAAGAATGGACGTCATAGTCTTTCGTTTTCTCAATAAAATACTATGTTTGCTGTCTGTATCCCTGGCATCTTAAGCATATGGACCTGGTGCTGTTCAGGAACTCACTGTAGTGACTCAACTCCACATATTTTGCTATATATAGAACATGTTGGAAGTCCATAGCAGAAAGTTAGTAATTAAAAGTCAAAGCATTATTGTGGTTAATGAACAAAGAAATAAGTACGTCCTTCAGGGAAGCATCATGCATACCAGACCTCAAAGAATGACCTTAACCTAAGATCATTAATAGACTCTAGAGTCTATTCCTCGGCAGTTGCAGATCTAGAAACTCAGTTTGGTCAGGGAACTGATTCCATTCTAAGTAGATTTATGGAAAACTGGTAAAGAAAGCAAAACTAATTTTAAACATTTATATTGAGAAACAGAATAAAGCCATGATAGTCTGATGGCCCACCCTTTCATTGTAGCGTTATATCTGCTGAAAGGATGTGAGTGATTGGGTTCACTGATCAGAGCATGTTGTTCTGAAGTCTTATTATTTAACCTGAGCCTCAATGTTCTCATCATTAAAATGGTGATAAAAACTTGCACCTCACAGGATTGTTGTGAGAACTAAAGATAATCGAAGTAAAGTGATTAGTACAATTCCTTGCACATCCTTGCTGTTCAGATAGTTTTCCTGTACATCCAAATTTGAGGTCTTGAACTTAAAGGTTCACTTGATCTTTTCTTGATTCCTGCAGACATTGCTGGGAACTGTACTGCTCTTGGTATTGTAGGATACTAACATTACTTCATTTACAAGAATATTTTTGTTCTGAGTGGTAAAACTTAATCTAGTAACAAACTACGATGAGTTTTTGCACAGATTATGTCTTACCGTGAGATCTGGCTATTTTACTACTTTGTGTCTATGGTAAGAATCTCTTTTAAAGAATTCAGCCGTATTTGCTTTTCAAATTTGGCATTTCTAAAACAGCTTGATATTTCTTATAAAACCAGAAGTAAAATCCAGGTAGCAAATTTAATAAGCGGTTTTTACTAATAGCTGACAAATTTGTAAGATTAGTGTTCTGTGGTTAGGGTTTCTAATTCATTGTGTTTGTAGATTGTGGTATTGTAAGGGATCTGGTCCAATTCCCTGTTTTTCAGATGAGTTTACAGAGAACCAGACTGAAACCAAGCCAGACAGCTGATGCATCACAGGGGGTCCCTGGGACTGTGAGGTGCCAGTGCAGCTGGGCCCAGGACAGTGAGGCCCTTAATATAAGTGTGTGTACTCTGAAGGAGGCAGGGAGAGGAGCCAACTCCTCCTTTTGGGTGTCAGCATCCTTTCTTTCACACAGTTCTGAGAAAGCAGTATTGAATTAAGCAGCGAGCTTGCTGTCCCAAGGTGCAGTCATCCTGAGTGAGTCTGTTTTAGGAGGAACCCCTGCCTGCCCCTGCTTTCTTGATTAGCCAAATCCAAATCAGAGGTGAATGAACAAATGTCCTTTTTGTGTCAGGTGTCATGTCTACTACCTAGATATTGTACAGCAGTTGAGACTTATCTAAGAGCATTTTAATGGTAGAGCTGAGACTCCTTTGTATCGCAGTGCCTCTCTACTTTAAATGAATTTATTTTGTCTTCCATGGAAGAGATTTATATGGGAGACTTGTTAAAGAATGTTTTGACATCTATTTACGTTATCCCTAACTGTACTCATAGTACTTTATTATGTACAGTCCTGGCGTCTAATTATCTCAGATCTGCATTGTCTCCTTAGCCAAGTCCCTGAGGCCCTGTATCATTTTGATCTCTCTTTTGTATGACCCTTAGGGCATGGGATATTTTAAGCATCCAATAATTAACTTGATTAATAGGTAAATATTTGTTAATCAGTTTTTTAATTGCACCAAATTTTACATTTTAGCATAATGGAAAACCTATGAAGAGCTAGATTTGCTACTTAAAGTTCGTATCCTCAGAAAGTTTAAGATAGAGAAGTTATCTACTGCTGTTGTCATTTAAGAGGAGCCTAGTGCTTCCACATTAGACTTATATTTAATATGTTAAGAATTAAAATTAGGGGCCGGGCGCGGTGGCTCAAGCCTGTAATCCCAGCACTTTGGGAGGCCGAGACGGGTGGATCGCGAGGTCAGGAGATCGAGACCATCCTGGCTAACACGGCGAAACCCCGTCTCTACTAAAATATACAAAAAACTAGCCGGGCGAGTTGGCGGGCGCCTGTAGTCCCAGCTACTTGGGAGGCTGAGGCAGGAGAATGGCGTAAACCCGGGAGGCGGAGCTTGCAGTGAGCTGAGATCCGGCCACTGCACTCCAGCCTGGGCGACAGAGCGAGACTCCGTCTCAAAAAAAAAAAAAAAAAAAAAGAATTAAAATTAGGAAGAGTGAGACAGGTCATTGATTTAAATAGTTTTTAGTCATCTGGTTAGTCTACTAACTTTTATGGCATCATCCCAAAATATATGTAGTTAGAAATAATGAATAGCTGTCTTCTAATGAATTTTATAATCTTCTGTGTGTTTTGTTGTACTGATTTGCTGTGGGTTTATCTTGGAGGAAAAAGAAATATTTCATGACTTCTTAGGATGGTTTTACAGAGGGGTACAACTGTGACCAGTCTTAGTATTTGATCCCAGTCAGCATTCAGAGTGCATGTTTTTGGTGTCAGAGGGAATTAGGTGAAAAAAATATGGATAGATTAGTATAAATCTGTAACTGCTGTTAGAAAAAACAAGACACATTCCATATTAATAATGGACAGTATTGTCATTTCTGTTTCAAGGACCCAATGAATATCGAGTATGAATATATAATCTTTATTTAAACTTCTATTTGATTTGTATATACTCTTTACTTTGTCTTAATTCTCTTTTTTACATGGTGATGTTAAATATTTGTATTTAGTTGATATTAAGTATTAATAGCCTCTATGGGTGGTTGAAGATACGCTTGTTTCTCAGTCTAGAGTTTATAACCATGTCATATCTTTGTAAGTAATTTTTTAAAGTCTCCTTCCAGCTGTCTTCATTCTCCTGTTTCACTGATGCACATATACTCAAAAGATTTAAGACATTTTATATACATTTGCCAGTCAGGGGGGAAAAATCTGTCAACCACATCTCCAGAGTCTGCTTTTTCAATTAGTCTGTAATTCACATTTACCTTGAGGTATATGTAGGCTAGTAGGTTAGATTAGTGGGTATATTCAAGCTTGCTTCTTTTATTCATCATAATGTCTTTGAAATTCAACCAGGTTGTTGCATGTATCAATGGTTGATTCCATTTTGTTGCTCAATAGTATTCCTTTGTATAGCTGCACTAACAGTTTGTTTATCCATTTACCTGTTGAAGGACATATGGGTTATTTCCAATTTGGAGCGATTATGAATAGAACTGTTATAAACATTTATATATGGGTTTTTGTGTGAACACAGTTTTCATTTCTCTAGGATAAATACCAAGGGTTGGGATTGCTGGGTCATGTGGCATATGTATGTTTAACTTTATCAAAAGTTGCCAAACTGTTTTCAAGAATAGCTGAAAACACCCCAACTCACAATGTTACGAGAGTTCTAGTTGCTTTGTATCCTTGCCAGCATT
This sequence comes from Trachypithecus francoisi, assembly GCF_009764315.1. Classification (NCBI taxonomy): domain Eukaryota; kingdom Metazoa; phylum Chordata; class Mammalia; order Primates; family Cercopithecidae; genus Trachypithecus; species Trachypithecus francoisi. The sequence continues at coordinate 60,993,281 of NW_022681462.1, read as the reverse complement.
TTGTGTTGCCACCACTTTTTATCTTATTTGTTCTTATGTCATTTTGGCTTTAATTTGAATTTCTCTAATGTGTAATAACATTGAATATTTTTATGTACTCAGTTGCATTCCATCTGTTTTTTTCAGTGAACTCTGTTCAAGTCTTTTGCCCGGTTTTTAATGGCTATAGTTATATGCTTTCTTACTGTTGAATTTTGAGAGTTCTTTACATATTCAGGATACAAATCCTTTGTCAGATATGTCATTTGCTAATATTTTCTCCCAGTCTATACTTTGCTTTTCATTCTCTTCACACTGTCTTTCATGGAACAAAAGTTTTTAATTTGATGAAGTCCAGTTCATAATTTTTTTTCTTTTATGGATGGTACTTTCGGTGTCCTGTCTAAAAATACTTTGCTTCACTCCATGTCACAATTATTTTATCTCATGTTCTAAAAGTTTTATAGGTTTGCATTTTACAAAACATTAGATCTGTGATCCATTTTGAGTTATTGTATAAGGTGTGAAGTTTAAGGTTCATATATTTTGGTTTATGGGTGTCTAACGGTTACAGCACCTATTGTTTAGGGAAAGACTGCCCTTTCTCCATTGAGTCATCTTGCACTGTTGTCAGAAATCAGTTGGTCACATTTGTGTGGGTCTCTTTCTCAGCTCTAATCTGTTTCGTGTATCTGTCCTTTCCCTATACTACAGAATGTTTTAATTACTGTTGGTTTTTATTATGTTTTTAAACCAGGAAGTATGATTCTTTCAGTTTTATTCCTCTTCAAAATTATTTGGCTATTCTGGTTCCTTTGCCTTTGGTTTCAGGATCAGTTTGTTTGTATTGAAAAATATCCTGAGGAGGGGTTGATTAGAATTGTGTTGAATCTGTAGATCAGATGGGAACAATTGACATATTTACTGTGTTGAGTCTTGCAGCCCTTGAACGTGGTATCTCTCTCTGCTTATTTACATCTTTTCTTATTTCTTTCGTAGTGTTATTAGTTTTAGCAAACAAGCTCTTGTACATGTTTTGTTAGATTTAATATTTCAGTATTTCAGAGCTATTATGGTTTTAAAAATTTTTAGTGTCTGACTGTTCATTGGTAATATATAAAAATATGATAGACTTTTGTGTGTTGACCTGTATCCTGTGACCTTGTCATCTTACTCTTTAGTTGTAAGAGGTTTGCTTGGTAGATTCTTTGAGATTTCTATGTAAATAAATATGTCTGCAAATGGAGGTGGTTTTATTTCTTTCTAATCTGTATGCTTTTTTTTTCCCCCACTTCCTTTCACTGGCTAGGAAGTCAAATACAATGTTGAATAGAAGTGACAAGAGTAAATATCATTGAATCCAATTATAGAGGGGAAAGCATTTTTCCCAGTTATAGAGTGAAAGCATTCAGGCTTTCACCATTAAGCATGACGTTAGCTGTAGGCATGTCCTTTTACCTGATTTGGGTTTGTTTTGCTCTTTTTTTCTTCTAGCTTCTTAAGGTGGACAGTTAGATTACTGATTTGATAAGTTTCTTTTTTGTTAATATAAGCATTTAATTCTATACATTTTCCTCTGAGCATTGCTTGACTACATCATGCAAATGATGTATTTTTATTTCCTTTTCAGTTCGAGATATTTTCTAACTGCATTTGAGACTTCCTTTTTGACTTGTGGATTATTTATAAGTACATCACTTAATTTCTAAATTTTTGGAGATTATTCCTGTTATTTATTTGTAGATTAAGTTCTTTATGGTCAAAGAACATATTTTATGTTGCTTCGGTTCTTTCTAATTTGTTAAGATTTGTTTTATGACCTAGGATATGATCTGTCTTGGGGAACATTTTGCATGTACTTGAAAAGTAAGTGTATTTTGTTTGCTCTTGCTGGGTAGAATGTTCTGTAGGTATCAGTTAGATACAGTTGGTTGATGGTGTTCTGTCTTCTGGTTGATATTTTTGTCTATTAGATTTTTGTTGCATAGTTTTTGGAGAGGAGGGTGTTGAAATCTGTAACTGTAAGTGTAGATTTGTCTATTTCTCCTTCCATTTCTGTCTGTTTTTGCTTCATATATTTTGAAGTTCTGTTGTTAGGTGCATACACATTTAGGATTATATTTTCTTGGTGAATTGGCCTTTTCATTATTATGTTGTGGCTCTTTTTATTCCTGGTAATTTTCTTTGCTTTGAAATGTATCTATTTGATAATGATATAGCCAGTTCAGGTTTCTTTTTATTAATAGTTCTGTGGTATATCTTTTTTCATCCTTTTTATTTCTAACCTACTTATCTCATCATATTTGAAATAAATTTCTTGTAGGTAGCATACAATTGGGTCATCCTTTTCAAAAAAAATCTAATAATTTTGTCTTTTATTGGTATTTTAGGTTATTTACATTTAATATGATTACTGGTATGTTTAGATTTAGCTCTGCTGTTTCATTATTTGCTTTCTGTTTGTTCTCTTTGTTGTTCCTTTTTTCCCCCTTCCTGCTGTCTTTTGAGTTATTTAAACAGTTTTTAGTATTCTATTTTAATTTTATTGTGGGTTTTAAAAAATTATTACATCTCATTATAGTGTGTGTTTGTAGTTGCTCTAAGATTATAACATGTGTATTTAAGTTTGTGTAGTCTATTTAGAATAAGTATTTTTCCACCTAAGTGGGTTGTAGAAATCTTAACACCATATATATTTCTCTGCCTTCTTCCTTGTTTGTTGTATTGTCTTTTATATTACATCTACATACATATAAAACCCCATCAGACAATTATATAGTTTCTGCTTTCAACCCGATGGTTACTGTGTTTTTTTCTTTTTAAATCTCAGCATCCACTGGATGGTTACCATTTCTCTGATCTTCCTTAATTATAGATAATACATCTTTCCCTTGATATCTTTTCTCTTCTCTCCTTTAGTAACTCTTTCAGAGTGGGTCTGCTGACAATGAATTCTCATAATTTTTACCTTCATCCAAACGTGTCCTCATTTTGCTTACTTCCCTAGAGTCTGAGTTTAGTTATTTCCTTTCAACCCTTTAAAAATGTAAAAATGTGCTACTTCCTTTTGAACTGCATTGTTTCTGGTTAGAAATTTATAGGCAGTCAAATTATAAAATGTATAATGTATATAAGTGGTGCATCACTTTTTTATTGTATATATTTAATGTATATAATTTATAGGCAGTCACATTATAAAATGTATAATGTATATAAGTAATGCATCACTTTTTTTTTTCTTGCTACTGTCAAAATTTTTTGTTTTTATTTTTTACCAGTTTGACTATCTGGGCATGGGTTTCTTTAGATTTATTCTTTTTTTTTTTTTTTGGGGGGGGGACGGAGTCTCGCTGTATCACCCAGACTGGAGTGCAGTGATGCAATCTCAGCTCACTGCAACCTCTACCTCTCCGGTTCAAGCAATTTTTCTGCCTCAGCCTCCTGAGTAGTTGGGATTAGGCACGCGCCACCATGCTCTGCTAATTTTTTGTATTATTAGTAGAGATGGGATTTCACCATACTGGCCAGACTGATCTCAAACTCCTGACCTTGTGATCCATCTGCCTCGGCCTCTCAAAGTGCTGGGATTGCAAGGTATGAACCACTGCGCCTGGCCCTCTTTGGGTTTATTCTATCTACTTGGTTTCTCTGTGCTTCTAGAATCTGATATACATTGTATCTTTTACCAAGTTTGTTAAAGGTTTCAGCCATTATTTCCTCAAATATTTTTCTCCATTGCCCTCTTTCACTCTCCTTTCAGGATACCAATGACATGAATACCAGACCTTTTGATATCCCAAAAGTCCTTATGGCTCTGTTCACTGTTTTTCTCTTGTTGTTCAGACTAGGTCGTTTCTACCAGTCTATCTTCAAGTTCACTGACTGTCCTGTGTCATCTCCATTTTGCTTATTAAGCCCATCCAGTGATTAATGTCAGTTATGGTATTTTTCAGTTCTAAATTTTTTTTTTGAGACGGAGTTTTACTCTTGTTGCCCAGGCTGGAGTATAATGGCACGATCTCAGCTCACCGTAACCTCTGCCTCCCGGGTTCAAGCTATTCTCTTGTCTTAGCCTACCGAGTAGCTGGGGTTACAGGCATACACCACCACGCCCAGCTAATTTTATGTTTTTATTAGAGACAGGATTTCTCCACGTTGGTCAGGCTGATCTCAAACTCCCGACCTCAGGTGATCTGCCTGCCTCAGCCTCCCGAAGTGCTGGGATTACAGGCATGAGCCACCGCGCCCAGCCTAAAATTTTCATTCTATTCTATTTCATGGCTTCTGTTTATTTGCTGAGACCTATTTGTTTCAAGAGTGTTTTCCCTTGTTGGAACATTTTTATAATAGTTGCTTTACAGTGTTTGTCAGATAATTCAAACACTGTATCATCTCAGTGTTGGTGTCTGTTTATTGTCCCATGCAAGTTGATATTTTCTGGGTCCTTCATATTCCAAGTAATTTTAGATTGCATCCTGGGCATTTTCAATATTACATTATAAGACTCTGGATCTTACTTAAATTCCATGGAGAATGTTGCTATTTGTGTTTTAGCAGTCAGTTGACTCTGTTAGGTTCAACCTTCAAGTTGCAGCCAGCTTTCTGTGGGTAGTGATTTCAATGTCAGTTTGTTTTCAAAGCCTGTAGTGCTTCACTGTTTGGGTCTGTCCTGTGTGCAGTATCAGTTTGATACTGTTCCAGTTTGAGATAGGTGATAATCTCTCTCTTAGTTCAGTTCTCATAGTTTTTGGTATGCTGTTTAGGTTGAGATCCATGCCATGTTCAACTCTGGGATGAAGCCTGGAGTTTATAATCAACTTTATGGATTCACTTTTCTGTGAGTTCCTCCCTCTCAGCAATTTCCTTTATGCTGTCTGCTCCCAACCTCTTTTCAGTCCTTGAGAAGAAAAGCTGGGTCTTTTTCTACTCTGCTCACTTCCTGTGATTGCACCCACATCCAGGGCTAAGTGGTAGGAGTACAGAGAGGGAAAAAAAAAGTCGATGGAAAGAGGTTGCCCACTCTCTTGAAACGACAGCTTCTGGGATTGTGGAGAAATGTTTCCCTCCCTCAGATTTTTAGGTACCTGTGGGCGCCCAACTATTAACTACCAGGATCTTTTTCCCAGCTTCTTCAGCCTGAACTGGAGGGCTTCTCCTGGATCTCTGCATTGATTTCCACTTCCAGGTTTTCCTCAAGTCCAGGTGGCAGGATATAAGAGGAGAAAAAAGTATCCTTAACACTGGTTCCATGCTACCATTGAATTTTGATATTTTGCCATCTACCTCCCACCATTTACTTTTCAGAGTCTTTAAATAGCTGCTCCAAGCATTCTGGGGTTTTGTAGCTATATTCAGTAGGAGAGACAGGATAGAGTGTTTTTACTCTATCTTGGTTTGCATTGGAGCAATGTGTACTGTTAAGTATGACATTCATTTATTCAGCCAACACACGTAGCTGTCATTTGAGTGCTTACTATGTATTGGGCACTTATTACATATATTATTTGTTTAATTCTCCAATAATTTTCCTCATTTTAGACATGAGGAAATTTAAGGGTAAAACTGTTAACCTATGTCCATAGATGTTAAATACAAGCAGGGATTTGTATTTCTTACTTTTCAAGATAGAGTCTTGCTCTGTCACCTAGGCTGGAGTGCAGTGCTGCTATCTCAGTCACTGTGACCTCCACCTCCTGGGTTCAAACCATTCTCCTGCCTCAGCCTCCCTAATAGCTGGTACTACAAGTGTGTGCCACCATGCCCAGCTAATTTTGTATTTTTAGTAGAGATGGAGCTTTTCCATGTTGGCCAGACTGGTCTTGAACTCCTGACCTCAAAGTGATTTGCCCAACTCGGCCTCCCAGAGTGCTGGGATTATAGGCATGAGCCACCACACTGGCCAGGAATTTGTATTTCTGACCCCCAAAGCTTTGCCATTTGCCTCTATGCCAGTGGTTCTCAAAGTGTGGTACCAGGGCTAGCATCATCAGAATCAACCTGGGAACTTGTTAGACACACAAAATTTCTGGCTCTACCTCAGATCTACTGAATCAGAAATTCTGGGAGTGGGACCCAGTAATTAGTTTTGACAAGCCCTCTGTTATCCTGATACATGCTAAATTTGAGAACCATTTCTCTATGCTGTATAATTTCACAAGCACTATGTGTGGTTTAGTTTCTTAGCAAAACCTTAATATAAGAAACGAATCTTTCACTATTGTTTGAGACTTATGCTAGTATGCTAAAATCTAATTTTTTACTAACATCACTGACATATAGCTTGAAATTCACACTTTTCTATGTTACTCAAGACAACAGTAGTTAAAATATAAATACTTTGACTTAAAAATTTTAAATGTATGCATATAATAGGGGCTCCAAAAGTAGTCATCTGTTGCTTAACAACAGGGATACGTTCTGGGAAATATATCATCAAGCGATTTCATTGTTCGAACGTCACAGACAAGACTTACACAACCCTAGATGTTATAGCATACTATACACCTAGGCCATCTAGCATAGCCTGTTGCTCCTGACCTATAAACCTATGTAGCATGTTACTGTACTGAATACTCTAGACAGTTATAACACAATGGCAAGTATTTATGTATCTAAACATCTGTACATAGAAAGGATACAGTATAAAATATTTTAAAATGGTACACCTGTATAGGGCACTTATTTTGCATGGAGCTTGCAGAACTGGAAGTTGCTCTGGGTGAGTCAGTGAGTGAGTAGTGTGTGAATGTGAAGACCCTGAACATTACTGTATTGTAGACCTTATAAATACTATACACTTAGTCTACACTAAATTTACTTAAAAATCTCTTTCTTCAATAACAAATTGACCTTTAGCTTCCTGTAACTGTTTCACTTTGTAGACTTTTTAATTCTTTATAACTTTCTGCCTGTTTTGTAGTAGTACTTATTTTAAAACACAAACATACAGCTGTACAAAAATGTTTTTTCTTTATATCCTTATTCTATAAGCTTTTTAATGTTTTTAAATTTTTAGCTTTTTTGTTAAAGACTAAGATACAAACGCACATGTTGTCCTGAGCATACACCTGGTTAGGATCATCTAGACATCACTAGAATAGGAGCTTTTCAGCTCTGTTATGATCTTAAGGGACCACCATCATATATGCCGTCTCTCATTGACACAAATGTCGTTATGCAGCACATGACTGTATATGTAAAGAAATCAGTCTTAGATACGGTTTTCTGCCAACAAATCACTTCACGTCTGGTAACTACTACACTATGTAATGCCCTGTATTTTAAATTTCAGGATATTAATACTGTTTGTCCTAGATTTCAGGGTAACTTTTGAGATTGGCTCAGATTAAGATTAGGTTGGCTGGGCATGGTGGCTCACGTCTGTAATCCCAGCACCTTGGGAGGCCTAGGTGGGTGAAGTGCTTGAGGCCAGGAGTTTGACACCAGCCTGGCCAACATGGTGAAACCCCGTCTCTACTAAAAATACAAAATTAGCCAGGCGTGGTGGTGGGCGCCTGTAATCCCAGCCACTCCGGAGGCTGAGGCAGGAGAATCGCTTGAACTCAGGAGGCGGAAGTTGTAGTGAGCCAAGATTGTGCCACTGCACTCCAGCCTGGGTGACAGAGTGAGACTCTGTCTCCAAAAGATTAAATGGCCCATATTTGGAGAATGGGTCCTATTTCATAGAATTTTTTCCCACAAAATATTAAATGTATAACTACATTTAATTTGCATATTCCTGTAAGACATTTTATATACACTTACCAATTAATGGGAAAAAATCTGTCAACCACATTTCCAAAGTCTGCTTTTTTAATTAGTCCATAATTCTCATTTACCTTGAAGTATATGTAGGCTAGTATATTGGATTAGCAGGTATATTCAGATGTGAAGGTTAATTATGGACCATTGTCTCTTTTGTGATAAATTTTGGGGTCAGAAACACTTGTGTTTAAATCTGAGCTCTCCTTTTACTAATAAGGTTGGTGGAGGTTTGGAGCAGAGCAGATGTTACTAATTCTCCATTGTAGAAATAGGCTTTATAGCCATTCTTTTTGTATTCGATTTTAAGTTCATTACTCCAAGGTGTCTGCATTAGCAAGATGCATACTATCTGCTGGATACTCTTCAAGGAGTATCAGTACTAAGGTAGAAAGGGCTGCTCTAGACTGAACGTTTCTATTCCCCCCAAAATTCATATGTTGAAACCTAATCCCCAATGTGATTGTATAAGGAGGTGGAACCTTTGATAGGTGATTAAGTTATGAGGGTGGTACCCTCATGAATGGGATTCATGCCTTTGTACGGAGCTGAAAAGATGAGAGTTCTCCTTCCACCATGTGAGGTTACAGTGAGAAGATGACTGTCTTTGAACCAGGAAGCAGGTCCTCACCAGACACCAAATCTGCCAGTGCTATGATGATCTTATACTTTCAGCCTCCAGAACTATGAGAAATACATTTCTTTTGTGTATAAGCCACCCTGTTTATGGTGTTTTCGCTATGACAGCCAGAAAATATTAATACTAAGACAAGGACCCTGCCCTCAAGGAGTTTACTGTCTATGGAAATAAACAGGAAAGGACTTATGCCAAAAATGTGATTGCTATGATGCAGATATGTACAAAGGACTGTGGATGTGCTGTTGGTGGTACATATACCACAGAAACCAGCAAAATACTGCATCCAGTCAGTTCTGCTATAATGAGATGTATACATTCTTAAAAAAAAAACCAAGTGTAGGGAAAAATAAGATTGGGGCACAACACATAAAAGTTTCATCAGTAACACATTTTTAAAAGAAGTAGGAACCTAATAAAAATGATAGCACCATTTTAATGGTTTTACATGTTAAAATGGTTAAGAGAAACATAAAAACTACAATAAATATGGCACTATACCTTTAAAAAGACCTGAAATTTGCTTTTGAATATAGTCATGGGAAAAGATGCCTCTTGTGAGTTACTATGAAATGGTGGAAGGACAGTTGCCTGAAATCTGAGGGAAAGTTAACACCAGATGTGGATGGCTGTGGCTGGTAACATAAGAGATGTACTGAGGTAGCTGGGAGATGTTTGAGGTATATGTTTTATGTATTCCTATGTTCAGGCTCTGGCTGGATGCAGTTTTATTTCATCTGTCTAGTGTTAAATGGCACATAAGCAAATGGGATTCATGTGCTTATGTTGTGCCCTAGTGTAACCAGCACATTGAAACAAATTGTAGATTTCAAAACAAACATTACAGTAGAACTGACTGTATCAGGGCTTTTATTCCATTCCAAGAGCTGGCTTACCAGCACACCACTGGAAAGAGCTGTCCATCGGCCTGGTGGAGTCTTGGATGCCTTTACAGGGAAGATGATGAGTGAACTGAGACTTGCTGAATGAGTGTAGTAATATTTTTGCCAGGTATAGTATAAGTAGAGGGAGGGCATTCCAGGCAGAGGGAACAGCAGCTTGTGGAATAGTGTGCAGAGGGAAGCCTGGTGTCTCCAGAAAACTCCTATATAGTTTGAACTTGGAAAGAAAAAGAAACACTGTTAATGAAATTTAGCGGCTAGGCAGGAGCCAAATTCATCATGGCCCAATGTACCACTTGAAAGAATTTACATCTTATCCTTCAAGAGGGAGAGACCACTGAAGAATTTTGAACAGAAACTATGTCCCAGTGCTGATTGATGTGGCTCTCCTGGAGACAGCATGGAAGATAGTTTGAATCAGGGCCAGCTGGACTCAGAATCTGGAGGTAAGGAAGAACAAATGTGTATCTTTAATAGGCTTGGCCCCTTTGAGAATATTGTAAAAGCTATAGATGCTCACTGGCAACTGTGTCCTTTCTTTGTTCCTAGAAATCATTATCACTGTAATTTCATCTCTTGGTATTAAGGGCCAGGGCCATGAGAGTTAGCCTTTTATATGGTGATGAGTCAGGTGAATTTATAACCAGCTTTCACAATAGCTAGTTTCACTGTTAGCTTTATTCTTACAATGTTTAAAAATCGTGTGGTGAATCATAATTGGAGAGATTTTAACATCTTAATGTGTATCCATTGGCAAATAATTACATAGGTCAAAGACCTCTTTATGTACTAGATTCCTATTTTGCCCAAATTATTTTTATTTTATTTATTTATTTTTTGAGGCAGAGTCTCGCTCTGTTGCCCAGGCTGGAGTGCAGTGGCATGATGTCGACTCACTGCCACCTCTGCCTCCCAGGTTCAAGTGATTCTCCTGCCTCAGCCTCCTGAGTAGCTGGGATTACAGGCATGTGCCACCATGCCCAGCTAAGTTTTGTATTTTTAGTAGAGACGGGGTTTCACCATGTTGGCCATGCTGGTCTTGAACTCCTGGCCTCAGGTGATCCACCTGGCTCAGCCTCCCAAAGTGCTGGTATTACAGGCGTGAGCCACCATGCCCAGTCCCAGTTATTTTATGATAAAGAATAACTAGGTGGGTGTGTTGGCTCATGCCTGTAATTCCAACACTTTGGGAAACTGAGGTGGGGGGATTGCATGAGTTCAGGAGGTCGAGGCTGCAGTGATCCTGGATTGCACTAGCCTAGGTGACAGAGTGAAACTGAGACCCTGTCTCAAGAAAAAAAAAAGGAATAACCATTGTAAAGGATGAATAAATAATAAGCAAGTAAAATTCAAGGTTAAAAAAAGCTATAACATTCTTTCAAGCAAAAGTTACAATTAGATACAAATGACTTGAATAACACATCTAAATGAAATAAGCCATATATCCCATTCTTTAAAAAATCAGTATTTTCCCACAGTGCTCCTTGGCAAGTGTTTTGGTGCCTGTTACAGAGTCAGGTGCTGAGAAAACTCATAATCTGGTTGAAGATACTAATGACACACTAAAAGTAATTAAAGCAGGAATATCAGGTTAAAACATAAAAACCATGTCCTACAGTTTTCTAGTTGATAAACTATCACATACTCTATTTAGGATGTGATCAGTATGCAGTAACTATTTATTAAAAGACTAAAATGTAGTACTTAAGGGAGAGTTAGGAAGAAATAATGGAAACATCGTGGGACTTTTTGAATTTTCTGATCTTTGAAACTTTGGAGAGTATAATTAATGAATTATGGATTCACAGAGGCCATACACCCTTTCCGTAATTTGTCTCTGGTACTTCTGTAGAGCAATAGTTGGTGCTGTTTTTTATTTTCTTAATAGGGCACTGGTGGTTTTTTTTTTTTATTAGAAAACTGATATAGAAAATTATATTATTTTAAAATTATATATATTATTAAACTAATAATATATTAAACTATATAATTAAACGAATATAGAAAAGTATATTATTAGAAAAATAATATACAATCATTGTGGAAAATAAAAGAATGCTACTTGTATGAATAAAAATTAAAGCTCTTAATAACCTTTAAAAGCACTGATTTTTCTTTGTAACTCTTTGATAAGAGCCAGATCATCAAATACCAAGTTTCTGCTACTGGTAAGATGCTGTTCAGCTATCACTTACTAACCTGTGACAGCCATTTGTGAAAGGAAACCTACATGCAGGTGTAGTAGGCATATAATAAAAAGGAATTTTATTATTGATAGACGGTTACAGTTACACCATAATTCATTGGCCTTAGTTCACTTTAATAGGCAGATATTTGAATCTTTACTTAATCTAGACGTTACCAAAGTATACATTTATCCATATTCTTCTCCCTCAAACTCTTAGAGTCATACATAATCTTTTCTTCATGTCATATATTTCTTCTAGTCCTCAGTATTTACTAAAATAATAGTGTACTCTTCTCTTATAGAAATAAGGTGTTTTTTTTTTTCCTGAAGCCCTGTCCTCATCATACATAATCCATACTGCTTTGTCTTCCAGCTGAGCCGTTTGGTTCTTCTAACATATGCAGAGAAATTAAGTCTTAGTCATTTAATAAGACCACATCCAGGAATAAAAGCGCCTTTTAAACATGGCATGGAAGACCCTTGAGAGTCTCTCTCTTCCCCACTTTTCAGGTTGCTTTGTCTTTTACTTGACACCATCCGCCCCGTGATCAGCCATCTGAATCACTTTCCGTCTTTTGGAGAGCCAGGCGCTTCCTGAGTCCATGCCTTTGCGACTCTGCCTGAAATGCCGTTGGCACGTAGCTATTCAGTCATTAAAACCTAGCTCATGATCACCTTTTCTGTGAAGCCTTTCCTGACCCCCTGCATTGGTTAGGATTAGTTGGGTATGGTAGCAAGTAACAGAAACTCCAAAATAAGGATGGCCTAAAAATGAGAATTCTTTTCCTATAAAAGTTCAGAGTTTGCAGTGTAGGGCTAAAATGACAGCTCTGCTCCACGAAGTAATTTTCAGCTTATGACTTTGGAAGCTCTCAGATTTGACCCTTGTCCTCATGGTTCAAAATTGAGGTATCTTTGTTTTAAGCAGCAGTATGGAAGAAAAAAGAGACAAAGGGCATACGCCAGCTGTTTCTTAAAAAAGCTTCCCTAAAGCCTCCCACACCATGTATCTGGTTGCATCTCATTGGCCAGCACTTAGTCCGTGGCCACAAGGAAGGTTATATTATTATAGAAGAAAAGAGAACAGGTATGGGGACAATTGGCAGTCTGCCACATTACTCCAACTGGAGGTAGTTGCTTTGTGCTTTGTGTTCCCAGAGCATTCTAATTATTTCACATTTAGGCTATGTTGTCATCTGCCTTCTCTGCTGGATTCTGGACTTATCAGAGACTGTGTTTTTCATCTTTTTATCTTCAGCACTTTACATAAAGTTTAGCACATAGTCCATGCTTGTACTTGTTGAATGAATGGATAAAGACATTTGGGAAGAGTACAGCAAAAATATCAGACATAAGCAGATGGCAGTATTTAAATACCCATGTGTACAAAGGTAATTGCTTGTGTAGACATTGATGTCTTTTCTTATACTTAATTTTTTTCTATTTTCTTCATTATGTGAAAAGAATAGACACAGTCAATAGTAGAGGGCATGCCTCAAAATTGACCACATAGAACATAGAGTTATTTAAAAGATAATATGATTCTCTGTGTTATACTTTTTTTATTATTGTAGTAAAATATACATAACAAAATTTGCCATTTTAACAATTTCTCTCTCCCCCCCCCCACCCTTCCCTTCTCTCCCCTTCTCTACCTCTCTTTCCCTCTCTCTCCCTCCCTCTTTTGAGACACAGTCTCTCTCTCTGGCTCAGGCTGAAGTGCAGTGGTGCCATCATTGCTCACTGCAGCCTCAACCTCCTGGGCCCAATTTGTCCTCCTGCCTCGACTTCCCAAGTAGCTGGGATTGTAGGTGTGTGCCACCATGCCCAGCTAATTTTTAACTTTTTTTGTAAAAATAAGGCCTCACTATATTACCCGAACTGGCCTTGAACTCCTGGGCCCAAGTGATCCTCCTGCCTTGGCCTCCCAAAATGCTGGGATGACAGGTGTGAGTCACCACACCTGGCTCATTTTAACCATTTTTAAGTGTATAGTTCAGTGGCATTAAGCACATTCACGTTATTGTGCAACCATCATCACTATCTATCTGCAGAACTTTTTCATCTTCCCCAACTGAGGCTCTGTACTCATTAAAAACTAACCTCATTTCCTCCTCTCCCCAACCTCTGGAAATTACTGTTCTACTTTCTGTCTCTATGAATTTACTACTCTAGGAACCTCATGAGAAGAATCATCAGTGTTTGCCCTTTTGTGACTGGTTTATTCCACTTAGCACAATGTCTTCAAGGTTCATCCATGTTGTACATGTGTTAGAATATCCTCCCTATTTAAGGCTGAATAATATTCCATTATGTATGTACCACATTTGGTTTGTCCATGCATATGTTGATGGATGCTTGGGTTGTTGTGCTACCCTCAACCTATTACCCACAAACACAAGCCACATACAGGTTGATATCCCTTATCTGAAATGCTTGGGACCAGAAGTGTTTTGAATTTCAGATTTTTTTTTTAATATTTACATTATGCTTACCAGTTGAGCATCCCTAATGTGGATATTTGAAATGTTCCAATGAACATTTCCTTTGAGCATTATGTAGGCACTCAAAAAGTTTCAGAGTTTGGGGCATTTTGAATTTCAGATTTTTGGATTTAGGGATGCTCAACCTGTACTCACATAGCTTCTTAAAAGGAAATTTAAGAAAAGTAAACTCACCTATATTAAGAACTTATTTTTCTAGCAAGTAATTTATCATCTCTCTTAATCTTAGCTTCTGAAATGTAAACTAAGAAAGTTATGAAGAATCTTATCTAGATGTCACATCTTAAAATTAGATCCAAGAGTGGAATTAGAGAAATACAGTGGCCTTTGACAATAAAAGACTAGATTTTAAGAGTGTCTTAATTATTTGGTGAGAGACACAGGACAGTACAATCTGTAAATTTCTATTCTTTTGAACTATGAATATTTTATCATGACTGGAATGAGAAGAAATATTATAGCTGTAGCTTGATGGTTTTGCTTTTATAAAATTCATCTGGTATTGAAGAGAAAAAGATTATTAATGGGTAAAGTAAGAAAAATTAACTCCGTTCCTACTGCGTGACTTTTATTATCAGTAGCAATCTGATAACTGATTATTATCAGTTTGGTGACAATAATTATTGTTGGATGCTTGGTTGCTAATACTTTGCCTGATGCCTAGAAAATTGTGATTTGGGATCTGTATCCTAATGGGCACATAGCCCAAATGAGCAGTCAAATTCTTCTATTAAAATTATCTGATCAAGCTTTCAAATAATTCATACATTTACATGGAATACATACTCAGTGGTTTAAACAGAATTTCATAGAAGCTTTCCCATTGAAGCTGATTGTTTGGCAAAATGGTGAGTCATGCTTTACTGGCCAACTCACACACCAGCTGTTGGTATAATCAGTTACCTGAGCCAAGATCAAAGCAACAGAATAGAATATAGTACCTTGGCTCTGATACTTTGTCTTTTCTAAAAGAAAAAAAAATCGGGATGTAAATTTCCATCCCTCTCCTATGTGCTTTGGGTTTTAAGAAGCAATATAAGACCATTTTTTATCTTTAGAATCTTACAGTTGTAGAGATAAAATTGATATGCTTGTAATGATCTGAAAAGATGAGAACAAATTGTGGTGTTAACTGTAAACCCTTTCAGAGAAATCAACAGGGAGACATTTGAACTTGATGTAGATGTTAAAAATAGAATTGAATGGTAGAGGGCCAACTAAGGGAGGTATTTCAGAGTAAGGAGAAATTAGTTTGGATAACACAGGGCCTGATTATGGGTGGTAATGAGTGAATGCGAGGCGCAAGATGATCCAACTGTTGAATGTTCCTAAAAGAAATGGAATCTGGCAGTATTATGAGTCCAGGAAGACCGAGAGAGACTAAGGTGTTGTAGAAATCTGGGAATGAGACAAAAGAAATCTGGACAAAGTTTCTGGCGGTGAAAGGAGACAGAAAAGGTACATTGGAGGGACATCTTGAAAAAAGAAACTGTTGAACTAGGTAACGTTAAATATGGTGATATTAAGTGGAGGAAGAGTAAGATACTCTAAGATTTTCCCAAGAAATCAAGTACAAACCTGGTAAATGACATTTTAAGTACAAACCTGGGGAGACATATTGTTAATTTTGGATATAGTTAATTTGAGGTGCAATGGAGAATAGCCAGATTGGGACAGACTTTTAGGCTGTTAGTGGACTGAAGAGTGTGTTGAATGTATAGACTAGAAGTGTGTTTCCCATACACATCCAGTTGTATTTGAGGAGGTGAAAATTGGTCCTAGAAAATACTTGTTTATAACTGTAAAGGCAGGAACATATGTTCTCATAGCTTCTATGTATATGTTAAAAAATCTTTAAGTCAAATAAAATTTTTTCCCCATTAGCATCATTTCACTTGAAGGAACTAGGTTGGTTAAATAGATGAAGTTCATCAATCACATCCAGGAAACTGAAGTTTTTTCCCCATACAATGAAATAAGAAGGATAGTAAGCTGCATCTTGCTAGCAGTAAGAAAGATGCAGAACCAGGATAAGAACTCAGATTCTTTAAGGAGCGACATCTTAGAATAAACATTGTGGCAGAATAATGTCATATCAAGGATATATCAAGATGTCATATCAAGGATATGACATTATATTCTTAATTATTGTACATTATTGAATTATTTAACACGTTTAATTTTACAACATTTGAGGTAATGTACCAGTAGAAAGTGGATGCTTCATGTTTTTCTTTGGTGGAATATTTAGTTTGGTCGACTGTGCCAAATTTTATTTGTGGCTTTCTCTCTCAGAATGACTCTTTTTGTAAATAGCAAAACATATATAACCATATAGAGTCAAAGAGAAAAAAAAACTTGGCAGAAGACTATATCCATTGTTATTGGATTGTAAATTGTCCTAAGAAGTAATATCTTACAGGAATGATAATTAGAAAGGTAATATAATTAGAAATAATAGTCTTGTGTAGGGGTGGACTATTATTGGGGTTTCACTGAAGAATACCTGAGGTGGTTGTTAGTAACACTTTGTGAGTGCCTCCAAGTACAAGTACAGTACTGCTTTCTGCTTTCTTTGTTGTCTGTCTTGTGTATGCTGCTTTTTGGTTATTCTCCTTTTCTGTAGTAAAATGTAACCCATATATAAAGGAATGAATACATTATAAAGGGGCAGTTTAATGAGTAATTATAAAGCATATATGCTACCCAGATTAAGAAATAGAATATTGCCGGTGAACCAGAAGCCTGCTGTGTGCCCTTTCCCAGTCAAACTCCATCTGTCCCCACCGCATCCCATCCCTCAGAAGTAACCATATTCTTTTGTGAACATCATTTTTTCTTTCTCTTTAAACTTTTACCATCTATGTGTGCATCCCTAAATGGTATAGTTTAGTTTTGCCTCTTTTGTACACGTGTCTACACGCATAGGTATACATGTCAGTATTCATGTGTATATTTTTATTTCTCTAATCCATTGTGCATATACTATTCCATTGTATCAATATACCATAATATATGTATTCTGCTCTACTTTATAATACTGAAAAACGCAGCTGTGACCAGTTGAGGAAATAATGCCCAGGAGGATCACCTCTCTCAGAGAACGAAGGAATTAATGTATTCAAATGGATACCTTTATTTGTAGAATACTTCTTAATATCATGTGATACACTAGAATTCTAGGGAACATGAGTTATGAAATACTGGATAAGACCTTTTGTTATTACATTCTGTCACTGAGTAATTTCAGTGCCTGCTATTCCTACAGTCATGTCTAAGGAGAACATTCACTGAGGGAGTAAACCAAGGTAGCTGTGCTTTAGATCATGAAAGACCTTACCTTACCTGGCAATAGGTGATTGAACTGGCATGGGTATCCAAATTAAAGTCACCAGTGATTGGTCGGACACTGCCCAACCAGGTGGACTAGCACAGAAAGTTGTCTCCAAATGGGAATGAGCTTAACCAGTCAGGTTCTGACAGGCCTTACAATTGGCTATATTTGGTTAAAGAACTATTGCTTTTGCTTTTAATTTTCTGTCTGGATGTACTCCAGATAAACAAGGTAGAGTGCTGGTTACTGTAAGAATACACATGATGCGTATCATAAAACTCACAAAAAGAAATAGAGATAGGCAG
This sequence comes from Trachypithecus francoisi, assembly GCF_009764315.1. NCBI lineage: Eukaryota > Metazoa > Chordata > Mammalia > Primates > Cercopithecidae > Trachypithecus > Trachypithecus francoisi. Next base: position 60,975,671 of record NW_022681462.1, on the reverse strand, counting down.
TTAAGTATTGGAAGCAGAATTTGAAAAATCAAGAGAAAGAGATAGGAGGGGCCTGTGATAGACCAAGAATTAGCAAAAGTTATGAGAAAGTGGCACCTATGAGGTAGAAGAATACAGAGTCTAGAAGCAGAGATACAGCTGGTGGCTGGAGACAAATCACATATCTAAAGCTGATACCCAGGGAGTTGCTGGGTGCCAGTAAGAACCAGAGTTCTAGGATGAGGATCTGCCACTGCCTACTGCCTCCTAGGGCAGACCTGGAACCACACCCATTCTCAGTCCCAGTATCCTTGAGGCCCAGACCCACTTGTGTTACTGATTTTGTTCTTGGACTTCTGACTATCAAATCCATGCTTATTAATCAGGATCCTTCCTCAGCCATACACACCTGCATTTGTCTACCCTTAGTGTGTCAGAACCTTGCAACCAGAAGAGACTCATAAATGAGTTGAAATTCATTAGTTGTATTACTTACCACTAATTCCCAATACTGTTTGAGAAAGTCAAACTGGCTTGAGTGGAGACCTGTATTTGTGATTCCTTTCTCCATTGATTGTGTTCTCTGCCCCTGTAACCCACCATTTATTTGTGTCTTTACTTCCTCACTGTTGCTTCATCTTTAAAAAGTTTTAAAAATATTTCATCATTCATTTCTTCTGCATTTTGCATGTATATTTGAGTTTATAATATGAAATTAGATTGATCTTTTTCAAGATCGACTTCCTTTTTATTTATTTGAAATGGAGTCTTGCTCTGCCACCCAGACTGGAGTGCAGTGGCGTGATTTCAGCTCACTGCAACCTCTACCTCCCAGGTTCAAGCAATTCTTTTACTCCAGTGTCCAAGTAGCTGGGATTACAGGTGTGCGCCACCATGCTGGGCTAATTTTTGTATTTTTACAAATCCCAAAGTGCTGGGATTACAGGCATGAGCCACCGCACCTGGCCCCAAGATCCACTTCCTTTTTAAATAGCATTTTAAAAATATTGGATTTAATATTTTGAAAGTACAAAAAAAAAATGAAATTACAATAAATAGGAACTATCCAGAGATAACCACAGTGTTATTTCCTAACTATATATTTTTTTAAATGTTTGTGGTATATATGTGTGTTAAGGTCTATTTAGTTGTACTATTTTATAACCATTTTTATTTAATATCATGAACGTTTCCAGAATATTAAATGCTCCAGAAACATGGTTTTTTATGTCTATTATTCCAGCATGTAAAGGCACCAGAATTTATTTAACCAGTCCTCTGTTCACTGAGCAATATGATTATTGCCAATTTTTTCCTAATATAACTAATGCTATGATGAATATTTCCTGCATATAAATCTGTATCCTTATCTGATTATGTTCTTGGAATAAATTTCTAATTGTGAAGCCTTGGATAGAAAGATGTGCATAGTTTTAAAGCTTTGGTACATAATATACAGTTTCCTTTTTGAAATGTCATGTGGATCTATGTTCTCACATCAGTGTGTGACAGTGCTACTTTCTCAATACCCATGTTAGATAGTACCATTAAAATGTAAAAGAAATAAAAGCAGACTTTGCCAGTTTGGTTAGTGATAAATCTTGTATCACATTTTAATTTGGATGTCTTTGACAAATTCCAAGAATGACCTTTTTTCCATATATTTATTGGCCAAGTATACATCTGATTTGTGATTATTCCGGAGATATCCTTTGCTGTTTTTTAATTGAGTTGTTGTGTTTTACCATTTTCTTTGTCTTGTTTTCTTTTTTATTTTTTTATTTTTTTATTTTTTATTTTTTTATTTTTTATTTTTTATTTATTTTTTTTTTGAGACGGAGTCTCGCTCTGTCACCCAGGCTGGACTGCAGTGGCCGGATCTCAGCTCACTGCAAGCTCTGCCTCCCGGGTTTTTTACGCCATTCTCCTGCCTCAGCCTCCCGAGTAGCTGGGACTACAGGCGGCCGCCACCTCACCCGGCTAGTTTTTTGTATTTTTAAATAGAGACAGGTCTTGCTTTGTTGCCCAGGCTGGACTTGGAAGTCCTGGGCTCAAGCAAGCATCCTCTCCACACCCCCACCCCCACTCCCACCTTCTTAGTAGCTGATCTATAGGCGCACAGCACTGCGTCTGGCATATCTTTTTCTTATAAATTATATATATTAATTTTCAGCATATGACAACATATTGTCATATGTCATCTCCATATGCCATGTTGAAAATGTTTTATTCAGCTTATCACTTACCTTTGTTTATGACATTTTTGGTATACAGAAGTCTTAAATTTTATGTCATTTAGTCTTTTGATCATTGCCTTTTGGTTTATTGCTTCAGCATTTTGCTTAAATAGGCCTTCTCATCTCTTATTTGGGAAATCATAAGTTTTTCTATGTTTACTACTTTTTTTTTTTTTTTGAGACGGAGTCTCACTCTCACCCAGGCTGGAGTGCAGTGGCGCAATCTCTGCTCACTGCATCCTCCGCCTCCCAGGTTTAAGTGATTCTCCTGCCTCAACCTCCCGAGTAGCTCACATTACAGGTGCACGTCACTACACCTGGCTAATTTTTGTATTTTTAGTAGAGACACGGGGTTTCACCATGATGGCCAGGCTAGTCTCGAGCTCTTGACCTTGTGATCCGCCCATCTCAGCCTCCCAAAGTGCTGGGATTACAGGCATGAGCTGCCACGCCCAGCCTGTTTACTGTGTTTTAATGGTAGGTTTATGTTTTTACAGTCCGTTGAAATTCTTACCCATTCATCTTATGGGAACATTTGAGATTACTCAATTTTAGGCCCCAAAGTATAGTTTTTTAGTTTCAGAAAACTTGACTGTTAACTTTTTATAAGTTTTTCATCTACTTCCTACCTCCTTCCTCTATATATATATCTGCCCACCACCATATAAAATTTGTATTTTATATATATAGACACACACATATATGTATCTATTTTATATATATGTGTGTGTGTGTGTGTGTGTGTGTGTGTATAATCAACATGTTACAGGAAAGGGGTCCTGATCCAGACCCCCAAGAGAAGGGTCTTGGATCTCGTGCAAGAAATAATTCAAGGTGGGTCCATAGAGTAAAGTGAAAGCAAGTTTATTAGGAAAGTAAAGGAATAAAAGAATGGCTATTCCATAGAGTGGCCCCGTGAGCTGCTGATTGCCCATTTTTATGGTTATTTCTTAATGATACGCTAAACAAGGGGTGGATTATTCATGCCTCCACTTTGTAGACCATATAGGGTAACTTCCTGACGTTACCATGGCATTTGTAAACTGTCATGGCGCTGATGGGAGTGTAACAGTGAGGATAACCAGAGGTCACTCTTGTGGCCTTCTTGGTTTTGGTAGGTTTTGGCTGGCTTCTGTAATGCAGCCTGTTATCAGCAAGGTCTTTATGACCTGTATTTTGTGCTGACCTCCTATCTCATCCTGTGACTTAGAATACCTTCACTGTCTAGGAATACAGCCCAGTAGGTCTCAGCCTCATTTTACCCAACCCCTACTCAAGATGGTTCATATGCTTCTGGCAAACTCACGTATACTCAAATATTTACTATAATGATGATTGATTAAGAGTCATACAAGGAACTGGGGGGCATCTCCAAATATATCAGAAATGTAAGCAAAGGCCTTCCATTTGTATTTTCTGTTGGTAATAGGAGAAAAAGGAGAAACACAATGAGTTGTATTTTTCTCAATTTTCTGCATAAAGGAAGCATATCAGTTTTTTAAAGAGAAACCTTGGCAGTAAAGTCAAAGAGGAATTTTTTTGTGTAGGTGTTTATATCAGGGGTGATGTCTTTGATACCTTTTTTTTTTTTTTTTGAGAAGGAGTCTCACTCTGTTGCCCAGGCTAGAGTGCAGTGGCGCAATCTCGGCTCACTGCAGCCTCCTCCTCCCGGGATCAAGTGATTCTCCTCCCTAAGCCTCCGAGTAGCTGGGATTACAGGCGTGCGCCACCACACCTGGCTAATTTTTGTATTTTTAGTAGAGATGGGGTTTCACCATGTTGGTCAGGCTGGTCATAAACTCCTGACCTCAAGTGGTTCAGCCACCTCTGCCTCCCAAAGTTTTGGGATTACAGGCATAAGCCACTACACCCAGCCCTTTGATACAATTTTTATAGAACCTGGAATAATACAAGACCACTTATTTGATAAACTCTTAAGAAGTTGAGAGCATAACATTAAGTTGTAATTCTGGTATAGTATTTGTGTAGGGAGCCAAAATAATACAAACCACATATATATATATTTCTGGTGAAGTAATTTGATAACAGATAGAACATAGAAAATCAGTGTGGGTGGTGAGATAGTCCCAAACTAGTTATTTCAAAATAATAATCAAGATTTTTTTTTTTTTTTGAGAGGGAGTTTTGCTCTTGTTGCCCAAGCTGGAGTGCAATGGTGCAAGCTTGGCTTACTGCAACATCCGCCTCCCAGGTTCAAGCGATTCTCCTGCCTCAGCCTCCTGAGTAGCTGGGATTACAGGCGTGCACCCCCATGCCCACTAATTTTTTGTATTTTTAGTAGAAATGGGGTTTTACCATGTTAGTCAGGCTGGTCTTGAACTCATGACCTCAGGTGATCTGCCCACCTCAGCCTCCCAAAGTGCAGGGATTACGTGCATGAGCCGCCATCTCCTGCCGTAATCAAAATTTTTGACCTGATTTTATTTTACGTATATTTGTGATTTCTATTGAGTACTTGGGAAATAGTTGTGGAATGGTTCATCCATACTAGATCTAAGTATTTCCCCTGGAAAGTTTTACATTTTATTGTGAAAATTAGAAAATCTATATAACAAGATGTAGAATTATCCCATTTAAGTGGATTTCCAGGGTTGACCTGCAAGCAATAAGAAAGGATTTTTACACACTACACTTCAAACAATGATGATGCGAACTGTTTAAGTTAATAGTAAGTGTTAATTCATTTCACATCTCAGAGAATGTCTAAGAATTTTGGGGATGTTAATGAAGCACTACATCCTTATCAAAGAATATTGAGAATTCTGCTTTAAACTACTCAGTTTATCTTTGAGACTGTTTAAACCTCCCTTTCTTTATCTGCAAAAGAAGTCTCAATCTTAAGCCATGTTTATGGGAAATGACTATACCTTAAACTGTGTAGGAAGTTATTTTAGGGGGAGACAGGAAAGGGAGAGTTTGTGTTGGAAGAACAGCATTTCTTTGATTACATTTTTTTGTATCTGACACTACATTTACATTGTTTAAATTGAACATAAATTTGTACCTGATCAAAAACATGTCTAGCTATAAAGTATGATTCTATTTAAATAACTCCGTATTATACATTAGGATTTTACTTTAATTTAATTGGAGAGTAGTATGATCAGAATTAGTTGTAACTGTTTTGCTATGTTAGACCTTAAATAACTTGATTCCATTTGTAGAATACTCTGCTTATTTTAAAAATTCTGATATTAAAAGAAAAATCACAGATCTTTGAGGTTAGCTAATTGAGTTGCGTGTAGAGGAAGGACTACCTGGGTTGGCTAGAGACAGAGGGTTGTTTATCCTCTTTAACATTTCCCGTGAAAGGCTCTTCACAAATCTCTTTTGGTTGTTTATTTACCTTTTTAACCATTTGAAATTTAATTTTTTCCTGAGAGTTTCTTTGTCTTTGGTCTTTAGAAGGATTGAAGAGTGGCCAGTCAGAATTCCTCTTTTTAAAGAAAGAGTCTGTATATGTAAAAACAACCATTTGATCACCTTCATTCTCCAGATGGCATAATTCCAGCTATATTATCTTAATATTCCTAAATTATAGTACCCTTAACTGTTGTTTTGCTGTACTTTTTCTTCCCAGTTTTTAAAGGGTGGAGGAAGTAGCCAGACACAGAGCACTTTGATTTTTTTTTTTTTTTCTTTGATGCTTGAAATCCTGGGATCAATACTATGAAGGATGCTCCAGAAGGGAGTGAGAGTGGAGAAAGGTAGACTATTTAGGCATCTGATTCATCCATGCAAATGATGAAGACTGAACCTGTTAGGGGGCAGTGGAGATAGAGAGGAGGGATAGGCCTGATATGGCTGTGAAGTAGACTATAGACCCACATTCTTCTTATTCACCACTACCCAGAGTAAGTACAAAGACAGTGGTAACTCTAGGATATCTAGCATGTTTTCTCTCTTGCCATTTGAATCTTCTCCTTTGGAATATAGAAATATTCCATCAGGGCCAGGCGCGGTGGTTCACGCCTGTAATCCCAGCACTTTGGGAGGCCAAGGCGAGCGGATCACGAGGTCAGGAGATGGAGACCATCCTGGCTAACAGGGTGAAACCCTGTCTCTACTAAAAATACAAAACATTAGCTGGGCGTGGTGGCGGGTGCCTGTAGTCCCAGCTACTCGGGAGGCTGAGTCAGGAGAACGGCGTGAACCGGGAGGTGGAGCTTGCAGTGAGCCGAGATCACGCCACTGCACACCAGCCCGGGTGACAGAGCGAGACTCTGTCTCAAAAAAAAAAAAAAAAAAAAAAATCCCATCAGCCTGTCTCCTTTACATTTTTTGTTGCATCTCTTTTAATTTTGGTTTCTACATGTTTGTTGTTAGTATGGCATATAGTTATGTAATTGATTTTTGTGTGTTGATCTTGTATCTTGTGACCCTGCTAAACTGCAAAGTTTACTTTTCTTTCTTTTTTTTTTTTTTTTTTGAGACGGAGTCTGGCTCTGTCGCCCAGGTTGGAGTGCAGTGGCCAGATCTCAGCTCACTGCAAGCTCCGCCTCCCGGGTTTACGCCATTCTCCTGCCTCAGCCTTCCGAGTAGCTGGGACTACAGGCGCCCGCCACCTCGCCCGGCTAGTTTTTTTGTATTTTTTAGTAGAGACGGGGTTTCACCATATTAGCCAGGATGGTCTCGATCTCCTGACCTCGTGATCCGCCCGTCTCGGCCTCCCAAAGTGCTGGGATTACAGGCTTGAGCCACCGCGCCCGGCCTACTTTTCTTTCTTTTTTAAGATTTCTTAGGGTTTTCTATGTAGACAATCGTGTCATCAGAAAATGGAGTTTTATTTTCTTTTCCAATTTGCATGACTTTATTCCTTTTTCTTGCCTTATTGAGCTGGCTGTTGCATGTCTTTTGATCTCTTGTTCTGGCCATCAGTGATTACACATCAAGGTTGTTAGACAGATTTGTTTCTTCTGCCTAGAACACTTTGCATAGGCTGGCGTTTTCCTTCAGCAAGGATTTTAATTACTGTTTCTTTTTTTTTTTTTTTTTTTTTTTTTGAGACGGAGTCTCGCTCTGTCTCCCAGGCTGGAGTGCAGTGGCCGGATCTCAGCTCACTACAAGCTCCGCCTCCCGGGTTTACGCCATTCTCCTGCCTCAGCCTCCCGAGCAGCTGGGACCACAGGCGCCCGCCACCTCGCCCGGCTAGTTTTTTGTATTTTTTAGTAGAGACGGGGTTTCACCGTGTTAGCCCGGATGGTCTCGATCTCCTGACCTCGTGATCCACCCGTCTCGGCCTCCCAAAGTGCTGGGATTACAGGCTTGAGCCACCGCGCCCGGCCTAATTACTGTTTCAAAGTCTTGAATGGCTTTTGATTTTTAATTTCTTCTTGAGCCAGTTTTGGTAATTTATGTTTTTCTAAAAATCTAGTCATTTCTTCTTAGTTTTTAAATGTATTTGCTTAGTGGTCTTGGTCTCTTACTTTTTTTTTTTTTTTTTTTGAGACAGGGTTTTGCCCTGTTGGCCAGGCTGGAGTGCAGTGGTGCAGACACAACTCACTGCAGCCTTGACCTCCTGGGCTCAAGTGATCCTCCCACCTCAGCCTCCAGAGTAACTGGGACCACAGGCACATACCACTACACCCGGCTCACTTTTGTATATAGAGGTAGGGTTTTGCCTTGTTGCCCAGGCTGGTCTCAATCCTGGGCTCAAGTGATCTGCCTGCCTTGGCCTCCCAAAGTGCTAAGAATTACAGGCATGAGCCACTGTGCCCAACTGGTCTTTTATCTTTTAAATCTTTGTTTTATGTCTCCATGTGTTCCCTTTTTTATTCTTGCATAATGTGTCCATGTAGTCTGTGGCCCTGGACTGTTACACTTTTTAAGGTTTCTTTGGTCTTCTCTTGCTGTGGTGATTGTACTTACATGTAGTGCTCCTTTATTACCACATCCCCAACCCTTCTAATTTGCAGTTTGTAAGTATGCACTTGGTATCTAGCAAATAAAGTTTGCTTAAATTGAAGGTGAATTTAGAGTAAATAGGCATAGAGAAAGAGCTTTAAATATTCACATCTGAGAGCTTGAACTTTATCATCATGTTGACCACATGTGGTACTCAGCAAATGTTAAAATGAATATTTAAAAAATCTTTTCAGCTTCTCAGCTTTTGATAGGTTATGTTTAATTTTAGTTGTTAATAAACTAAAGATTTCTTGATTGTCCTACTTCTAAAAACTAAATTTGTATGTTACATGCTAATTGGTAAAACCAAAACTAAGCTGTATTACTTGGAGTTTCTAGTTGATGATTTTGTTCAACATACTTCTCTTTACATTGTTTTCTTACATGATTAAAAGTTATCCTTATTTGCCTTTACTTCTCCTGATACCCTTCTCAAATATCCTCCTAAAGACTAATTTTAAGATGTTTCCATTGTCTTTTCTCTTTTCTTTTCTTTTTTTTTTTTGAGACATAGTCTCACTCTGTCACCCAGGCTATAGTGCAGTGATGTGATCTTGGCTCACTGCAGCCTCAGCCTCCCAGGTTCCAGCAATCCTCCCACCTCAGCCTCCTGAGTCGCTGGGACCACAGATGCATGCCACTTGGCCTGGCTAATTTTAGAAAATTTTTTTGTAGAAACAAGGTCTCTCTGTGTTGCTCAGGCTGATCTTAAACTCCTGGGCTCAAGTGATCCTCCTGCCTCGGCCTCCAAAAGTGTTGGGATTGTAAGCATGAGCCGCTGTGTCCGGACAAATTTTCCTTTTTTTTATGGTGTCAGGGAAGGTAGATCCAAAAAGGGGTGCACATTGTCCTGATTGGTTTCTTTCTTTTTTTTTCTTTCTTGGATTCATTACAAGTTGTCAAATTATTTTCCATTAGTTTTTTTTAGAGCTAAAATTTGGCATAGGAGACAGTAGTATCTTTAAGTTTGTTAAAGATTAGTAAATGTATTCTAAACAGTTTTAGATAAAAAGTTAAAAAGTTGTTATTTTCAAAACATTATTTTATTTTAGTCCTTAGAGTCTTTGTATTTCTTGTGATACTTGATTTAAACTGCTGGGGTTATAAAATGGTTATCCTCCCTAGTGAAGGAAGTGGTGCAGATTCCATTTGCTCACTTACCATTGGTAACTGAATATTATTTGTAAATTATTAGCAGGATCATAATGAGCTCACTGTCAAGTAGTTCCCTCAATCGGAGACTCTTTGCTGGATTAAGCTATCTACTATATTCCTCAACTGAGAATTGTTTTACTTTGTTGGATTTTTTTGTTTATATTTAACTACCTTTTATATTAAGGGAGATTTGTAGGAAGCACTGATGCCCTGTGCTGTAGTAAGCATGATCAGTAGAGGCAGTACTGACAGTACTAGTCACATTTGGTTATAATGCTGAGTAAAATGTTATTGACTTTACTAAGTTGGTTTGCCTAACAGAAGTAGTCTCCCTGGAGGTGGGATATCAATGCAGAACTGACTCAGCAATAATCTTTCCCTAAGCATAAAATAGCCTTACTTTTTGTTACTGTCACTAACATGAACTAACATGCTTTGGATTGGTTGTGTATCAGAAGCTATCATTTTTGAGGCCCTATTATATATGCTTAGTTGTTCTTACCTTATGTCATGTTATCCTGGAAAGGCCAAGACTTAGGTCTCTTACACAGCTAGTGAGAGCTTGAATTTGATTTTAGATCCTGCTAAATCTAAGGCTTATGTTATTTGTGTTATACCAGTCTGCCGGTAATGCTGGCCAAATAAGAAACATTTCAATGAATGTTATATTTGTTAGTATATTATATAAGATATATTATATAAGAAAATGAAATATAACTTATTAGGATTTTAGGCTTCTCTAGTGTACGGTATCTATAGAGCAAAATTTAAATTGTGGTAGTGTTTTATAGACTAAAAAGGAATCAGAAGCCCCTCCAAATGAATAAGGACTGTGTTCCTGGACCTTACCCAGTACTGCACAGATTAGCTGTCATTAGCTTTTGTGGATGAGCTGTAGAGTCAGTGAAGAAACATTTCAATGAATGGTATATTTGTTAGTATATTATATAAGATATATAAGAAAATCTCCATAGCGTTTCTTAGGCTATGATATGGAAATTGGAGTCATGGATAGAACTTTCACTCTGGCAGATACTGTATGTAGGAAAATGACATTTGTGGCATGATCCAGAAAAACTGAAAGAGAGAAGTATTTTTTAAAAGAGAGAAAAGCTGAAGATGCTAGATAATACTGGTAACATTTTTAAAACCTCTCTGTCTTTTGAGGGTCTCCTACGAGCCAAGCATTTTATGTATATTATTTCTATCATCACATCCAACCCGTAAGGTAGATGTTATCCTCATTGTACCAAGGGGCAAATTTAGGTTCAGAAATATGAAGAAAGACATTCAAGGTTCTAGCATTCTTAAATGGTAATACTAGAATTCATCCTTTCTGCTCCTGCCTCCCAAGTGTTTGGTTATTTCATTGTCTATCTGCTTTTCATTCTGGTGCCCTAAGCAAAGCATAGGCATTATCTTACAAGAGATTTGGGCTTAAGAATAGGATTTCTGCTAGGCCTGGCGTGTCCTCCTACATGATACTAGAAGTTAGAATTCTGTGGATGGATAAAACTTAGGAACTGGAAATGTAAAATTAAATACTTTTTTTTTTAATTAGAAAAAGAAATAGCCCTAAAATTTTCTTTTTTGGAGAGTAGGATTGTAGGGACTATATAACACATGACTCTTAATTTGGTTCTGTGTCTTCTTTTTAAAAATGGACCACTATATTAATGTACAGAGAAAAATGTAAGAACTTTTTAAACTCCATCCCTTGAAATTAGGCATATGATTACAAAATACATTCTTAACTGACCATATAATTAAAAGTAGTATTCAGAGAAGCAGTAGAACTTATTAATATAGAACCATTTGTTACAATAGTACCAGAACATTTCTGAGTGGCATGCAGGCCTACACAAAGGGTTGTGGGTTTAATAGTTGATAGGCATATAGAGTAGAGATACCAAAACATTGTTGGTAGGCCCATGAATATACTTGAGATTCTTTTGGTCAGAGTATTGTTTCATTACAATTAAAATGGAATAAGCTAGAAATTTTCTCTTGAGTGTGTATGAGCTACCTCTGTCAAATTTTCATGTTGGAGTGATGCTGAGTTTGTATAATAATTTGAGATATATTCCATCTTTTTATGCTCTCCAATAATTCAAAATATGGAAATGATGTATTCTCTGAAGTTTTAAATAACTTAATGACACTATAGTACTTAGACTTAGAATTAATATACAATTTTAAAATTGGCTAAAGAGGAGAGAAGCTGAATAGACTAAATAATAATAGAAGAAATTGAAGTCCAAGTTGTTATTAATCTCTCAGATGTATGGGTTTATACATCTATAAAATTGAGATAATTATTACTCGTAGGGTTGTTGAGAAAAGTAAAATGCTTATGTCAGAGCCTGGTACATTGTTAGCCCTCAATAATGTAAATTGTCATCACAGCCATTACTATCATCATTATTACTCTTTTTTCAAGATTCAGCTTTTTTCCAGAGTTTTATTTCTTTGATTACTTACTTCAAAGACTCTTAGATTTACTGTTAAAAAATGTAATTGCCAGAGGTTTATCTCTTTTGCTAGCCGATTCCATCTCTGACATAGTTTGCTTAAAAACAAAATACACTTTATAAGAAATAAAAAGGAATGTAGACACAGACATGGAAGAGTTTTTTATTATTATTATTATAAGAGAAGATTATGTACAGGTTTTGCATAAAAGAGAACATGTGGAAAGATACTCACCAGAATATTAACAGTGATTATCTCTAGGTGGTGGGACTTAAAATGAGGGTTAGATTTTTAAAAGTATTTCTGGAGTATTTTAGTTATTCTGTGTGTGTACTATTTTTCTAAGAAAGTTTTCTCTTTTATCACTTTATGCCCTAGTGGTCATCCATTTACTTTATGTACTTAAGATCATCTTCTTAGAGTACTGATCTTCAAACTGTTCCATAGAATGACTATTAGATTTGGTAAACATAATCTTAAATGTTTTATGTAGTACATCAGGGGTTGGCAAACTATGGCAAATGGGCAAAATCTAGCCCACCACTTGTTTTTGTACAGTCTACCATGAACTAAGAATGGATTTTACAGTTTTAAATGGTTAATGAAAATCAGAAGAATAATATTTTGTGACCAGGGAAAATTATATGAAATTTAAGTTTCACTGACCATAAATAAAGTTATATTGACATGCAGCCTATGGCTGCATTCAGGCCACAGTGGCAGAGTTCAGTAGTTGCCATAGAGACTGTATGGCCCACAAAGTCTAAAACATTTACTGCCTGACCCTTTAGAGAAAATGTTTGCTGAGCCCTGCACCACATTAGAGAAACCTATGTAGTTCAGTGTTTTGGTTTTTTTGTTTTTTGTTTTTTTAATCTTATGTTTTTGTTCAGCAAGCGGGTATTACCACCTGAGCTCTACCTCCTTGTCCAATCAGCGGCAGCATTAGATGCTCATAGGATTCATCCCTGTTGTGAACTGTGCACAGGGAATCTAGGTTGCATGTTCCTTATGAGAATCTTAACTAATGCCTGATGATACAAGGCGGAACAGTTTCATCCTGAAACCTTCTTCCATGAAACCAGTCCCTGGTGCCAAAAAGGTTGGGGACTGCTGTTTTAGAAGCCTCTGAGTGCCTCTTCTAATTCTCTACCCTTCCCCGTAATAGGCAACCATTATCCTAACTTTGCTGACATCCCCTTGCTTTTGTATCTTTATTATAGATGTATGTATACCTAAACAATATATTTGGGGATTTGCTTGTTTAAAAGGTAAATTGTTTCATAATGGATATATTCATCTCTTATAATTTCTTTCTCTAAGCATTATGTTTTGAGTGTTACATTTTATATTGATGCAGGTAGCTGTAGTTGATCATTTCTGCTACCTAGTGCTCCATTATATGAATGTATACTAACGGACTAATTAGCATATACTTACATATCTCCATGACAGCCACAACAGCAACATTTTAAAAATTCAATTTGTTGACTCTCTTCAAACCCCTACCTGACAAAACTGTTTTATTTCATGTTTTCTCTCTCTGAAACAGCATCTCTATTCATCTGTTTGCCTAAGCTAGACTCCTAGTGTCATTTGCGGCATCAGTCTCTCCTCATTTCTCATTTTCAGTTGATCTTCAATCCTATAGATTAGACATCTGAACATCTCATAGTCATCTCTACTGTCACCATCCTAGTCGGGTGCTTACTTGGACTCCTGCGGTAGTCTTCAGTGCCATATCAGCATCCACCCTTGCTCTCTTGTCACGGATTATGAGGCCTACCTCTCCAGCTTCATCTTGACACACTTCCCCTCACTCACTGGGTTGTGTTAACTTCAGCCATTGTTCATGCCATGCTCATTCCTGCTTCAGGGCCTTTGCAAATGCTGTTCCCTCTGCCTATAGAACATTTTCCTGATTCTTCTTATCCTTCAGGATAAAAGTTTGAAATATCACCTCCTCAGAAAAGTCTTCCTTGCTCCCCAACCCCGAAACTAGGTCATGTTTCCCTGTTATCTTTAGGACTTTGTTACTTGCTACTCAATCCTGGTACTACTACTATAAATTTTAATTATGATTGTTGAGGAAGGCCTCTTACCTGATTCAGTCAGAACTAGTTGTCTATAAAGTCTAATAAAGCAATAAATCATAGAAGGGATACATACCTTAGTTTATTCTAATTTTAAGAATATAATTATGTTCATTTGCCAGTCTTTTGATTAAGGAGCTGTTATTGGAAAGAGGTTTGATCCATACCCCAAGAGAGGGTTCTTGGACCTTGCACAAGAAAGAATTCAGGGTGAGTCAATATAGAAAAGAGAAAGCAAGTTTATTAAGAAAGCAAAGGAATAAAATAATGGTTACTCCATAGGCAGAGCAGCAGCATGGGCTGCTTGACTGAGTATACTTACGGTATTTCTTGGTTATATGCTAAACAGGGTTGGGTTATTCTTGAGTTTTCCAGGAAAGGGGTGGGCAATTCCTGGAACTGAGGGCTCCTCACCTTTTTAGACCATGTAAGGTAACTTCCTGACGTTGCCGTGGCATTTATAAACTGTCATGGTGCTGGTGGGAGTGTCTTTTAACATGCTAATGCATTATAATTAATGTATAATGAGCAGTGAGGACAACCAGAGGTTACTTCGGTTGTCATCTTGTTTTGGTGGGTTTTAGCTGGTTTCTTTACCACAATCTGTGTTTTATCAAGGGTCTTTGGGATCTGTATCTTGTACCAGCCTCCTGTCTCATCCTGTGACTTAGAATGTCTAACCTCCTAGGAATGCAGCCCAGTAGGTCTCAGCCTCATTTTACCCAGCCCCTATTCAAGATGGGGTTGCTCCAGTTCAAACACCTCTGAAGGATCCAAGGCCTTTTCTTTCAGAGCGGGTCTACTAGTTGTAGATCCATATTATCTGTGTTGGGGAAGCCATGCCCATAATGTATCATGTAAGATTCCAGTTTGGATTTTTTAAGTAGAACAAGAATTTAGGCTCTTCAGATGAATTCTTAGTTTAGAATCCTTATAGATCTTTGCAATATTTTTTCCATTTCTTTGAACTATTTTCTTGGCCTATACCTAATTCAGCAGCATAAGTATTTCACTTTTATTGAGTATTTCAGAGTCATTTAACTTTATAAAACTCCCCACTCTTCCATACTTCATTACGTTACTTAACATTTAATTAAATCACACAGTTACAATAATATAAATGGTATGAACAGGTTTGGAACCAAACACAACTAAAAGTGGAACTCACTGCTAGGAACCAGAAGTGTCTGGGTATACTAAATTAGAGGACTCGACCTTTTTTTTGAGTATACATGGTGTACTGCATTAACGTATTATGTACACTGTAACAGTGTAACTCTGAGGTTGAATTATATGTTTATGTTTTACCCACAAAATAGCAATTTTATATAGTTCAACCTAATATTAATTAACAGTATAAAGGATAAGTGGCCATCCAATTAGATAATAATAGATCATGTCACAATATGATGTGTAAATAACAATAAAAAATAAATCATGTTTAAAAAGCCAGGTGATTCTTAGATTCTTTTAAGAAGCTATAGCTATGACAGCCCCACATTCCTGAAATTCTGGGTCAGTTTTACTGTCAAGTGTATTATCTTTTTCTAAAAATTATCGAAATGCCACCAAAATATCAATCAGAACTTGTCTCCTAAACTGCCTCTTGTGCCTGAATTTGATACAGAAATACTTTTAATCAGTCTACCTGTCCCAATTTTTGTTACTGTAACTGAAGGACTTTCTATTGGAAAGGTGTTATGGCTAAGAAGTCTAGATAGACTGAAGAAGAGGAAGGATTTGAGTTGTCACATTCTTCCTCTATGGCATTCAACGTTAAGAATATAACTGTTATGTTATAACTGTGTATTTTAAGAATGTAACTGTTATAATTATGTAAGTATAATAGTTCTCTCTCAATGTATTCTTAAAACACATTAAACTTAATTTATTTCTCATAAAGCATGGGTTAAGTCCCATTGAAATAAACTCCTGGGAACTATTTCAGTTATTTTGTTTTGTGTAAATTTTGTAATAGATACTACTTGGCATTAAGAAGGGCCATTGACTGTACTATTTCATTTTTATATATGTAAATTTATGTAGTGATGGAATTTGACCTAATTTTCCATAATTCTAATTTGTAGCTTATCCAGTTAAATAAAATTTTTCAACAAAAGCTATTTAACTTCCAAAAGCATTATAAAATCAGTTTTAAATTATTATTCTTTGGGGGAAAGAATAACTTTTTAGAAATTTGCTTTGGATAGTTTTCAGAATAGCTAAGCATGTGTAGAAATCTAAGAGATTGTAATGGATGATAAACTTTTATTCTAGAATCAATGCAATGGAAATTTTATACTTTTTTTAGCCCTGTATAATTTTATATAAAACCATAAAGTAATAGAGTTGTAATTTAGATCTCAAAGGGTTTCAGCTCTGTCTAAACACATTTCTAAAAATTTAACAAAACAAAAGAGCTTTGAATCTGACATTGTTAATATCAAGATAGTTGAAATGCCTTCCTGATTGTTATGTCAACTAGTCTATGAATTACTGTGAGTATTTTTTCCTTCTTGATATTAAAACTGCCCACATCACATTTCACATGTCAAGAAAAATCAACTGTCTTTCTCCATGGAGTAAGACACAATCTGATAACATGCTCCAGAGTAAGAATACAGAAATAACTAACTTTCATGCTCTGTGAAACTGAACCAGAGGGTTCAGTGTTAGAAACTGCCTTTTGTGCCTTGGCAAGTACAGATGTTTTCTGCGTATCATACTAATTCATACAACTTATAAAGAGCTATATAAGGAGATGAGTGGTTTTAGGTTAGGTCACTTTTTAAAAGTTATTTTTTGGGTATAATTTGCTTGTCAGAGAAGTATCTTTAGATAGCTACAAAATTTATAAACACAGAGAAGAGAGTTAAATTCTTGAACTTCTTGTGTCTAGAGTGATGTGGTTTATCTCAAATAGGTAGAGTAGGGTCAGTAAACTTTTTCTGAAAGGGGCTAAATAGAAAATATTTTAGGCTTTGCAGACTACATGTGGTCTCTGTCAAATGTTCTTTGTGCGTGTATGCTTTTTTAATCCCTTTAAAAATGTAAAAACTTTTCTGAGCTGGGATCCTTTCAAAAACAGGCCATGGGCCAGATTTGGCCTTCAGACTTTGGTTTGCCGGCCCTTGCTGTACATCAATAATGTTCAATACAAATGTAACCTGAGTCACATATGTTACTTTTAAATTTTCTAGTAGTCACATGGTGGGTGGTGGTGCTATTTTTTGTTAAGAGTCTTGTAGTGGTATTTGACCTTCAAACTACAAATATGTGAATTAGGTAAAAATAAAAACTAACTTTAAAATAAATGAGAAGAAACCAGGATAGAAAGGGGCTAGGATATTGGAAGAGAACATCTACAAAGACAATGGAGTCACCAAGAATATGGCAGGAATTCGGCTGTGTTAACAGGACTATGGGCAAGGAACTGAAATCTTAATTTAAAAAGAAGAATAAATGATAACAAGGCACATGAAGTTCAAATGGCATAAACCTCATAAAAAGGCTTACGAGAAAGATTTTTGCAAGACAGAGGAGGCCGTGTTCTAAAATAGACGTTGCTGAGATTTAACAGTTCTGTCTAATACATTTTATTATAATATATGCCAACTACCATGCAAACGTCATATGTGCCTGACAGTGTGCTTTTAATAAAGAAATCATCTGAAAGTACATTTTATGATATCATGGACATTAATTTTCTATGTTGTGTTTCCATTAGTCCAAGAGCCCTTTCTGTGAGAAACTAATGGGAAGACCTACAGTTCATTCTAAGAAAGTTTATTCTCTGTTATTCTCTTATTCCTAGTCAGCTTCTTGAAAATATAAGCGTTTATGACAAAAATAACTAATCAAAGTTCAAGATCAGCCAAAGTTTTCTGCTATCATAATGTGACAAAACCAATTGAATTTTAAGTTTAGGTTTTTCCATTTCTTCTAATGTTGACTTGTAGTTACTGAACTAGACAGTGTGCCTGTTGATATTGTAGTCTTAAAAGAATTTATTTGTAAAGTGTCATACACTGCTTTAGTTTTTTTTTTTTTTTTTTTTTTGAGACAGAGTCTCACTCTGTCGCCCAAGCTGGAGTGCAGTGGCGTGATCTCGGCTCACTGCAAACTCTGCTTCCCAGGTTCATGCCATTCTCCTGCCTCAGCCTCCTGAGTAGCTGGGACTACAGGTGCCCACCACCACGCCCGGCTAATGTTTTGTATTTTTAGTAGAGACAGGGTTTCACAGTGTTAGCCAGGATGGTCTTGATCTCCTGACCTCGTGATCCACCTGCCTCAGCCTCCCAATGTGCTGGGATCACAGGTGTGAGCCGTCATGCCCGGCCTAGATTTTTTTTTAAGGAACAAGAATAAAGATGCCAAATTGTATGTTTTTGGTTTTTATTTTTGTGATTACTATAGTACCGTAGCCTTTCTTTCTATTACTCTATTATAATTTCCAAACTCTTCCAGGATTAAGAATTGGAAAGCTTAAGACACCTTTCCTGGCCGGGCGTGGTGGCTTATGCCTGTAATCCCAGCACTTTGGGAGGCCAAGGCCAGTGGATCACCTGAGGTCAGGAGTTCAAGACCAGCCTGACCAACATGGTGAAATCCCATCTCTACTAAAAATAGAAAAATTAGCCAGGCATGGTGGTGCATGCCTGTAGTCCCAGCTACTCGGGAGGCCAATGCAGGAGAATCATTTGAATCTGGGAGATGGAGGTTGCAGTGAGCCGAGATCTCACCATTGCACTCCAGCATGGACAACAGAGCAAGACTTCTCAAAAAAAAAAAAAAAAAAAAAAAAAGACACCTTTCCTAAATATTACATTCTTTTTCTTTCTTTTCTACTCAAACTCCTTCTTCAAAATCATGGATAAATTTGATGCATTACAGGGTAGGAGGGAAGATACGGGTTTTTCACAAGTGATGAACCTGTAAACCTTAGAATTGCAAGGAACTGGTTAAGTGAAATTGGGAAGATTGCTACTAATGAAAGGTTTTTGAACTAATTTTAATGTGTTACAAAATGTGGTCCTGGTTATAACTTTTGAAAAGTTGAATACAAATGTGTTTCAACAAGATGGAACATATTTTGCCTTTGTAATATTCAAGTTAAGGAGACAGGTTGAAGCACGGGAAAAAGAAACCAGAGTTTAAGAGCGTTTATTTCCTTTCACCTGAGTTCAGAATATTCTGCCTGAAAGGAAATGGGAAGTAAGGACTGGCTTGAACAAGGTCAGTGCCTAAAAGGCCCAGTGGCCTTCCTGCTGCCCAACAGAACACACGCCTCATCACTTCAGCACAGCAGTATAGGTGAACTCTTGGCCAATATCACTGAAATTCCGAACGGAAAGGGACGTGGGCACTGCCTTAGCTACCTTCACATGCTACTCTGATTAATTTATTTTTCTCTTTTTCCTGTTTTGTCTTTAGATTTTATAATCAATGGATAAAGTGGGGAAAATGTGGAATAACTTCAAATACAGGTGTCAGAATCTCTTCGGTCATGAGGGAGGAAGCCGTAGTGAAAATGTGGATATGAACTCCAACAGATGTTTGTCTGTCAGAGAGAAAAACATCAGCATAGGAGACTCAACTCCTCAGCAACAAAGCAGTCCCTTAAGAGAAAATGTTGCCTTGCAACTGGGATTAAGCCCTTCAAAGAATTCTTCAAGGAGAAATCAAAATTGTGCCACAGAAATCCCTCAAATTGTTGAAATAAGCATCGAAAAGGATAATGATTCTTGTGTTACCCCAGGAACAAGACTTGCACGAAGAGATTCATACTCTCGACATGCTCCATGGGGTGGGAAGAAAAAACATTCCTGTTCTACAAAGACCCAGAGTTCATTGGATGCTGATAAAAAGTTTGGGAGAACTCGAAGTGGACTTCAAAGGAGGGAGAGGCGCTATGGCGTAAGTTCTGTACACGACATGGACAGTGTTTCCAGCAGAACTGTAGGAAGTCGCTCTCTGAGACAGAGGTTGCAGGATACTGTGGGCTTGTGTTTTCCCATGAGAACTTACAGCAAGCAGTCAAAGCCTCTCTTTTCCAATAAAAGAAAAATCCATCTGTCTGAATTAATGCTTGAGAAATGCCCATTTCCTGCTGGCTCAGATTTAGCCCAAAAATGGCATTTGATTAAACAGCATACAGCTCCTGTGAGCCCACATTCAACATTTTTTGATACATTTGATCCATCTTTGGTTTCTACAGAAGATGAAGAAGATAGGCTTAGAGAGAGAAGGCGGCTTAGTATTGAAGAAGGGGTTGATCCCCCTCCCAATGCACAAATACATACATTTGAAGCCACTGCACAGGTTAATCCATTATATAAACTGGGACCAAAGTTAGCACCTGGAATGACTGAAATAAGTGGGGACAGTTCTGCAATTCCACAAGCTAATTGTGACTCGGAAGAGGATACAACCACCCTGTGTTTGCAGTCACGGAGGCAGAAGCAGCGTCAGATATCTGGAGACAGCCATACCCATGTTAGCAGACAGGGAGCTTGGAAAGTCCACACACAGATTGATTACATACACTGCCTCGTGCCTGATTTGCTTCAAATTACAGGGAATCCCTGTTACTGGGGAGTGATGGACCGTTATGAAGCAGAAGCCCTTCTCGAAGGGAAACCTGAAGGCACGTTTTTGCTCAGGGACTCTGCGCAAGAGGACTACCTCTTCTCTGTGAGCTTCCGCCGCTACAACAGATCCCTGCATGCCCGAATTGAGCAGTGGAATCACAACTTTAGTTTCGATGCCCATGACCCCTGTGTATTTCACTCCTCCACTGTAACAGGACTTTTAGAACATTATAAAGATCCCAGTTCGTGCATGTTTTTTGAACCATTGCTTACTATATCACTAAATCGGACTTTTCCTTTTAGCCTGCAGTATATCTGTCGCGCGGTAATCTGCAGGTGCACTACGTATGATGGAATTGATGGGCTCCCTCTACCCTCAATGTTACAGGATTTTTTAAAAGAGTATCATTATAAACAAAAAGTTAGAGTTCGCTGGTTAGAACGAGAACCAGTCAAGGCAAAGTAAACTTTCCGGTCCCCAAAGGGTGTTAACTAGGTCCGCTTTCATGTGCATCAGACAGTACACCTATAGCAAGCACACGTAGCAGTGTTAGGCTTTTTCATACAGTATGTAAGCTTAGTGTTAGTATCTGTCAGATGCGACCTGCTGTTACTTATTCAGATAAACGTGGTGCCTATTGGAACACCAGAGGATAGAGCTACAGGTGTTAAGTAAGACTACAAAAACATTTTGCCGATTTCGCTAACAGTTTGGTTTTTAATGGCTGTAGTATTTGAGTGAGGCAACTCTGGGGCATTTGTTAAGAAGAATTCTATTTCTTACTGAAGAACAAATTATTAATATTGGATGAGTATTTCAACAGTGTGACTAATGTTTGAAATTATTTTTTCTAAGAGTTTTTCTATAACCTTCCAAAAATAGTGATGTTTGTAGTTACTATAAATCAAGCTTTGGAAGTCCAAAAAGAATGAAAGACTGCCTTCCTTTTAGAAAAAAATGCAATTTTCTGGCCACAAGGGCATAGTGCAGTTCACTTACGTGTTGATGTAGTTTATAATCAGATGCCTTTTCTCTTCTGCAAAAGGTACCGTTAAGTAAACCAGGTTTTCTAAATAGTCATTCTTAAAGTTTCAGACTTACAAAGCTAGTAGTAGAATTTTATTGAAAGGCCCTAGGTGTTAGTTTTTTAAATGAGTGCTTTAACTTAAAACAGGCGTTTGGAATAGCTGCTGCAATGTAGTCTTGCGTGTGATTTTTTTTTTTTTTAAGTTGATGTGCAGTCTAATTGTTGTTTCATAAAAGTTGGATCTGTTCCTATGCCCAGGATGATTTTGTGAACCATGAAGTACATGAGACTAGAAGATGCCCAAACAAGTCAGATAATAGTAACTACAATGGTTGCTGATGTTGAGATATTGTTGAACTGTAATTAATAATTTGGATGGCAGAATTTGTCTCTTTTTTGTAAACTCTCATAGCTGAGTTGCTTAAGTATAATTTATAGAATTTCAGTGCAGTTAATTCTTAATGGAAAATCTGAAACCTAAATTGCAGATTTAAAAGGTACTGTACAACCATTATATCTGTAAATAACTTTACTTAGCACCTTTTTGTCACTTAGAATAATATGTACTACTACTTGAGTGAGCTCTTTTGGAAGTTATATCAAGTTCTAGTGTTTGCTTCTTAGTAACTGAACTGAATTTACAGTTCTGTCCTAGACATTTTGCACTACAGTAGCCAAATCCATTCTTGTGTCTTTTTGTTAATGTGCTCTGTACCACTGGTGAGTGCTCCATAGTTTCCTTACCTGCTGCTACAGAATGTTATTTTACATCCCTATGGCTATTGCCAAGGCTACAAAAAAGAAGAGCTATATTTGTATGCAACACTAACCCTTTGACTGCTAATGTATGTTTCTGCTTGCTGTGCCTTGTTATGGCTGCTTTTTTTGTGCTAATAAAGTATGTTTGGTGTTCTCCTTGTATATCTGCTGTTTTATACATTTGCAACAATTTCTCTTGTAAATGGAATGGTTTGGGGTTTTTAAATAAGCATTAACTAACAACCTTTTAATAGTTAATGCAGAGTTACTGTACAGTCTAATATTGACTTATCAAAATAAGCTAACTCTAAATTTAATGCTCTACATCTTATCAGTCATAATTATATATACTGTGGAGCAGTATAGTTACTGCAAATTACTGTACAGTTTAGGTTATAACAGAAAACTGACAGAGAAGTAATAAATCTATTAATTTCTCTGCTTATAAGTGAAAGATTGAAGCTATCCAATGACATATTGTAGTAAATGAGTATCTGTAACCTCCCACTGCATCAGAAGCAGGTTAAATTAAGTCTTGTGAATTTGTAATACATCAGTACCATGTATTGGTTTGGGGACCATCTTGATTAAAAATAAATGCCCAAAATGTAGAACTTTAACCAAAGACTTGTCCATTTTAAAGCAAAATGGGGATTGAAGGGACTTAGAATTTCTGTTGTTTCTAATTAAAGTCCCTGAAGATCATATACCAAAGTGTTTGAGAACTTCATCCAAACCTACTTTAAAGCATTATGTGCAATTAAGTTGTTATGACATAATTATATCGCATAATTGTTGGGTCTGTTTTCTTGAGCTTATAATGTACCTGGAAAATAAACCTCTTGAGAAACAAAAAGTTCATACTGATTATTGGAAAAGGACTATATATGTGAGCAAGATTGTGTTTTAGAGAGGAAACTTGAAACTCCAAGAAAGCACTTGATGTTTTTATATGCTTGTAGCAAATTGATGTTCTAACTGTAGTTTTATAGAAAGTATTAATGCTTTTATGTATTTCAAAACTTTCATATGTTAAATGGAAATTGTTTTAAATGTGTTTGAGTTTATGTAAGCATGTATACACTGTGCTAAAAGTCACTTATGTTTCAGTTTGTGTATAATATTAATATGCAATTTTTGGTTTAAATTTTTTTCTTAAAATGTTAGTGGCTTACATTTTCAAAAAGAAAAATCACCAGCATGAACTTGCACCTAAGTCTATATTCACTGTGTCCTTTTCTGAATCCCATTGTAGCCTGTCAACTAAATTTGAGTGTGTTATGGTCTTTTTAAAGTGCATTTAAATACAAACCAGGAATTTCTTCAGAAGTTGAGATACATCCTTATAGTTGAAATAATTAACCCAAGAAAAGGTTGCTTTGATTTGTACCCATTCTTATGCATTCTCTTCATTCCCTTCCACACACACACACACACTCTCTCTGTCACACACACCCCTCTCCCTTCGCCTATATGTGTAAGTGTGTGTGTATGCACATATATACATTTATGTTGTTAATATTACTTTAGATGGCATTGCCACCTGATACAAAAACATTTAGAGCTCTTATCCTATAGATACTACCTGAAGAGTATTCTTGTACTATTCAAATTTTATTATCTGCACTAAAAGTTTAGTCTTGCTACTTTAGCCTTGTTTATAATACAATCACCTTACAAAGAGAAAGCGTTCATCTGTATTTTCTTTTCTGGCTAAACACAGTACAAAATATTTGAAGCAAAACAGCTTGGATTAAATAGTTACTAAGAGTTATCATTAAATTTATGTTTCTTAGACAAAACTTGAGCCCAAATAATCATTATAATCATTCTCCACACACCAATCTGTTTTTAGCTCTCATGTTTACATAAGATTTGTAATGGCTGGAACCATAAGAACTGATACTTGAATTTTAAGCTTCATTTGACAAAATCCAAAGCTTAAGAATTTTTTAATTTGATTTTGATCTGGTTGCTATTTATGTTTATTTCTAATCTTCCTTTTCTCTCTGGCATTAAGCACTAATTTGGTAAGTTTTATTGAGACTGGTCTTAGATCTCTTATTTTTATAGCAAATACTGCTTTTTAGTCAAGCCAAAGAGCCTGTGATTGAATCAGGACACTTTTTTTTTTTTTTTTTTTTTTTTTTTAGTGACAAGAGCCTCACTCTTGTCACCCAGGCTGGAGTGCAGTGGCCCGATCTTGGCTTACTGCAACCTCTGCCTTCTAGGTTCAAGTGATTCTCCTGCCTCAGCCTCCTGAGCAGCTGGGATTACAGGTGCCCACCACCATGGCTGGCTAATTTTTGTATTTTTAGTAGTGACGGGGTTTCATCATGTTGACTAGACTGGTCTTGAACTCCTGACCTCAGGGGATCTGCCCACCTCAGCCTCCCAAAGTGCTGGGATTACAGGCGTGAGCCACCACGCCTGGCCATAGGACCCTCCTAAGAAGGATACAGAACCAGGTCCGTCTTTGAGAGTGTTAACATAAAGCAAATAGCACTGATTTGTTTGCTTACCTGTACCCCAGCACATACAGTTTTACTTAGATGAAATTAGATAGAAATGTATACCAAGGGCTGACTTGAGGGTAAGAAAGTTCCAAAGAGGGCAATGCTGCTTGGCCCATGTGCATAAAAGCTACATATATTTGAGGCTCTGGTTTTGTTTTGTAATTTTGCAACAGCTGATCCAGAACATAGACTTTTAAAGTACTATATTCTAAAGAGGTTTGGGGTGGAAATTTTGTGGGAGGTAGCTGGTTATTTGTTGGGGACGGGAGGAGACGTTGCTATGGCAAAGTGTAGATGAGTTGGAGCAACTGTGTTGTTTTCATGCCCTGGACGCTTGATTAAACATTAAGACTCTCTTCAGCCATGCAGTCAACAAATATTTATTGAAGACCCGTGTGCCACTCACTATTTTAAGTATTGGGTGTACATTGGGGTACAAGACAAAGCTTTACTGCCTTCCAGAGTTTATTGAATTATAGTAGATAAGACAGCAATGAAATGGTAATTTCCGAAGCTATGAGTAAAATGAGGCAGAATATGGTGGTGGAGGGACTGGGGCACAATTTTACAGGTTCGTAAGCTTGAATGATAAGAAAATTAGACCAAGATCAAAGAACAAACTTTTGAGATGAAGAGAACAATAAAACTAGTCCCCAAAGCACAAATGGAATTATTTGCTGAGAAATAAAGAATGCCAGTAAGGTAAGTCCATTGATCGGAGGAGAATAGTAGGTGATGAAGTTCTAGAGATTGGCAAGGGCCTGACCATTTAGGGCTATACGCCTACAGTGAGGGATTTAGGATGTTTTTTGAGTGTAATGGGAAGCCACTGGAGAGTTTTAAGCAAAGGGGACGTGTGGTGTGTTGTAAATTTCACTGGTCAGTGGAGAATAGTGGAACAAGGTAAGGAAGACTTACAGTCATCTAGGTGAGAGATGGTGGGACCTTGGACTGGGGTGATAGTCATGGGGAGAAGTCAGAATTGGGGTATGTTTTAGTGGTAGAGCTGATAAGACTTGGTGATGGATTAGATGTGAACAAGAAGAAAAAGATCAAAAGATGACTCCACTTTTTGGTGTGAGAGGGGTGGTGCTGCCATTAACTGCGATTTAAGAAAACCAATGGAGGAGCAAATTGGAGGGTATAAATCAAATCCTGCCTTGAACATAATTGAGTTTTGAGATTGCTATTAATAATTCTAACAGAGACATTGTGTAGTAGGCAGTTGGACATATGAGTGTAGCGTTTAGGGGAGAAAATTAAAATGTGGAATCACTAGGCCAGGCATGGTGGCTGACACCTGTAACCCCAGCACTTTTGGGAGGCCAAGGCAGAAGAATCACTTGAGCCGCAGATTTTGAGACCAGCCTGGGCAATGTAGCAAGACCCTATCTCTACAAAATGAAAATTAGCTGGATGGGTTGCCATGCGCCTGTAGTCTCAGCTACTTGAGAGGCTGAGGCAGGAGGATCACTTGAGACAGAGCCAGCTCCTGTCTCTAAAAAAATATTAAAAATGAAATGGGGAATCAGTATATTGATAGTATTTGAAGCCACAGAACAGGATGCAACAGCTAGGTATTTTGCATGAGATTAAGAATTTCTTTGGAGGAAATAATTATGACAACATTTAGTTTGTCAATTCAAGATTCTATATCTTAGATGTTTTTAAAAGCCGTCTGCTTTCAATAGCGCACTTGTCTCCCAAAAAGTTTTAAGATACTGGGATCAAACCTTGTGCTGAATCTTAAAACTTTATCCACGTCAAATTTGGTTGTCATGCTTTCCATGTCAGATTTGCTTATGTATCTTTTTTAGTGTGAGTTTTTATATGATAAATCCAAGTTCGTTATGGAATATTTAAGAAGTACTAAAGATTTTAAAAGAACCTACCAAAAAAATTCATACTGTTAACTGAACATTTAGATTCTGACCATTCATTCCACAAATATTAATTGAAGACTCATGTGCCAGTCACAATTTTAGGTAACGGGTATATATTGAGTTACATTACTACGACCAACCCTACCCCTACCCCTTCCAACTCCCATTTTGAAATTTTCCAGAGGTAACTGCTATTAATATTTGGTACATTCCGTTTCTTTTTTTTTTTCATGTATTTTTAACAGTTCAAAAAAATCACATAAAAGATAAAGTTGTACATCTTGAGTCAGTTACTGAAGAGTTTTTTTGAAATAGGATTTCAGTAGAAGATTAAGACCCTTACTTTACTAAGTTTATAAACTGGTGGGGATGTAGGCAAATATATAAATGTATGGTTATGAGAATATATGGAAATAAAGTAATTAAGTAAAAACTGGTTTCATTGGTGATAAGGAAGAACAGAAAAGTGACCCAAGTGGAGTAGGGATGATTGGAAAGGTATTGGGTTTCTTTTATCACAAGAATGAGAATTTCATTTAGCAGAACATGATGGAGAGGCCAGGTGCAGAAGTAAGAGTGGCAGGTAGCAAGAGAAGAGGGGCAGGATTGAGGTGGAGGAATCAGGTGCTTGTAGCATACGCTGGACTGAACAGTCTCAAATTATCTAGGCTTTGCAGCAAGGAAGAATTAGAAATTATGGCAGCAGCTGTAAGACAGCCTATAACCAAGAGGGATTGGAGTTAGGAAGTCCTGTGAAATTTGCCTAGATCAGGTCACTAGCACTGGAATCAAACAGGAGCACATGCAGAAGAAAAATCAACATAATTTTCAGTAAGGAAAAGCAAGCAGTATGCATGCCTAGGAGACTTCTAGTTAAATAAGTCATAGTTTCTCCAAATTTAATAAAATCATAAGCCAACAGTAAAGTAAATCATAAGCTTACAGTAAAGTAAGACATGTATATTGGATATTATGGATATCCAATTATGGATAACATCTTAAAAGACATTTTAATGCAAAAAGTAAATATTTGATCAAATAGGAAAACATCACTACTATGCTTACATTAGAGAAAATAAGACTTTTCTATGGATAACATTTTAAAAGGCATATTTTAATGCAAAAAATATAAGATGTGATTAAATAAGGAAAACTATCACTGCTAACTCTGCTTAAGTAGAGAAAATAGGAACATGAAAAGCAACATCAAAAAAACTTTTACTTGACAAAAATGCTAAGAAAAGGTGGCACAATCTTAAATCTTAAGAGGGAGTTACTGAATTTAATCCCCAAAACACTATTATAATTGATGTAGTTTTTCTCATTTCTCAATTATACTAAGTATGAAAACTGCTTTGAATTTTTAAAATTTATTTTTATTTTTATTTTTTTGGAGACAGAGTCTCCCTCTGTCGCCCACCCTGGAGCACAGTGGCATAATCTCGGCTCACTGCAACCTCTGCCTCCCAGGTTCAAGCAATTCTCGTGCCTCAGCCTCCAGGTAGCTGGGACTACAGGCACGCACCCCCATGCCCAGCTAATTTTTTGCATTTTAGTAGAGACGGGGTTTCACCATGTTGGCCAGGCTGGTCTCAAACTCCTGAGCTCAGGCAATCCACCCACCTCGGCCTCCCAAAGTGCTAGGATTACAGGTGTGAGCCACTGCACCCGGCCTGTTTTGAATTTTTGTTGCTTAGTAGTAGTATATTTAGAAATATATAGCATTACTGCCTGACATTTCTTTTTCTGGGTATTTTTACTGAATATTCCTTCCCAGCTAGCAACCCAAGATTTTAGGGTTGTTTTTGTCTTTTACCTAATGTAAATCTATCATTACACTAAATGGTTTAATTTCTTCTTACTTGTCTTTAATATACAAATAATCATGCTCTTAATCCTACCTAATATTTTATTTCCTTTAATTTACAAAGGGTGAATTATTTTAAATTTATTGTGCTTTTCTTAACCCTTTAAGTCATTTTTTAAAATTGAACTTGAATACTTAATTTTTTGTTTGTTTGTTTTGTTTTGTTTTTTGAGATGGAGTCTCGCTCTGTCGCCCAGGCTGGAGTGCAGTGGTGCTATCTCGGCTCACTGCAAGCTCCGCCTCCCAGGTTTACACCATTCTCCTGCCTCAGCCTCCCGAGTAACTGGGACTACAGGCGCCCGCCACCACGCCCGGCTAATGTTTTGTATTTTTAGTAGAGACCGGGTTTCACCGTGTTAGCCAGGATGGTCTCGATCTCCTGACCTCGTGATCTGCCCACCTTGGCCTCCCAGTGTGCTGGGATTAGAGGCGTGAGCCACTGCGCCAAGCCGCACTTGAATACTTTAAAGCTTTGCACCTAATTTAAAAAGTATTTTTCAGTACCCTTGGGTGTAATTGCAACAGCATTACATTTTAATGGCACTAAAGGAATAGAGAAATATTTGGGTATAGTAATTCCAACACTGAATGATATAAATTTACAAATTGCGTCTTTAAAATATTGTATTAACTTTTAGCAATTTCTTTCCCAATGATGAGAACAGAACTGAAAGGCTAAAATTAATTTCTAGGATTTGGCTATGCTAAGTTTCTCAGTCCTTCAAACAGATAATTTGAGAGGCCGTATAGTTTATTGGTGACATAAGCAAAATAAATATAAGGGCCTACATTTGGTCTATAAACAATTCTGTCAGAGGCTGGGCAATGTACTTAAAATAATCCTGGGGGAAAGCTGCCACAGTAGTTTCCCGATCACCAAACGAGCCACATATAACTTGATGCAGCAGGCAGATTATTGTGTAATATAGAAGATTTAACTGAGCTGCCTGGGTCTCATCCTATACTTTTTTTTATTTTTATGTTTATTTTTTATTTTTTTTTATTTTTTTTTTTTTTGAGGCGGAGTCTCGCTCTGTCGCCCAGGCTGGAGTGCAGTGGCCAGATCTCAGCTCACTGCAAGCTCCGCCTCCCAGGTTTACGCCATTCTCCTGCCTCAGCCTCCCGAGTAGCTGGGACTACAGGCGCCCGCCACGTCGCCCGGCTAGTTTTTGTATTTTTAGTAGAGACGGGGTTTCACCGTGTTAGCCAGGATGGTCTCGATCTCCTGACCTCGTGATCCGCCCGTCTCGGCCTCCCAAAGTGCTGGGATTACAGGCTTGAGCCACCACGCCCGGCCTATTTTTTATTTTTTGAGATAGACTCTCACTCCGTCACCCAGTCTGGAGTGCAGTGGTGTGATCTTGGCTCACTTGCAACCTCTGCCTCCCAGGTTCAAGAGATTCTTCCACCTCAGCCTCCCTAGTAATTGGGATTACAGGCACGCACCACCATGCCCGGCTAATTTTCGTATTTTTAACAGAAATGGGGTTTCACTATGTTGGCCAGGCTGGTCTCGAACTCCTGACCTCAGGTGATCCGCCCACCTTGGCCTCCCAAAGTGCTGGGATTACAGGTGTGAGCCACTGTGCCAGCCTTTATATTGTCTTGGATACCTGGCTTAGAGGGATTAGATAACTTGTCCAACGCCATAGAGAGAATGTTAAAGCTAGATTTCAAACACTGGTCTGAGACCAGAGCCTAAGCGCTGATCGATGATACTTTGCTCTTTGGATTCTAATTTTGTCAACCAAATTAACATTTCTTTCAATGCTTTGTTCTCTTTTGTTGTATTTAAAAACAATCGGCTATACATAACTGATAAAAATGGATTCTAAACCATTGGTAAAAGAGTTGAAAGAACTGGCCACTAGAATCTCCTTCATTCATCTTTTCCAGTTTATTTGGGGAGTGCCCCTGCCGATTTCTCCAACTTTAATCTAGTACAACTATCCCCCTTACTCACCACTCTCCTGACACACTGGCCGCCTTTCAAAGCTCCCTTATTCCAGTATCTTTCCCACCTCTGGGCTTTTGCACACGCTACCCCTCCTGAAACTGTCCTCTTCCCACTGTTCCTTGTAGCAAGGTAGATTCTTTTCATTCTTTTTACACCTGAGCTTAAGTGCCTCCTCCTCAGAGAGACCTACTCATGCTATTTAAAGGAGATTGCCCCCCCCATTCTCTTATCTCTGCCCTGCCTCTGTTTTCTTTATCGTCTGTATTACAAAAAAACTTGCGCATATGTTATTTATTTGGGCTTTTGGGTTTTGACTGTCCCTCTTGAGAAACTGAGGACAGAGACCATATCTATCATTTGCTGTTTTATCCTCAGTGCCTAGTATAGTGCTTAATACAGAGCAGGTATTTATTAGGTTGGTGCCACATTGAAGTTTTCGCCATTACTTCTAATGTCAAAAACCACAATTTTGCACCAACCCAATATTTGTTAAATGAACGAATAATTAATTCATTTGTATTTATTTCTCCTTTCTACCCACAAAAAAGTCATGAAACCCTTATTGCTTGTCCTTCTAAAATCTAGATTGCTTCACATATTTCCACAATCTCCCATTTATTTTATGAAAAATAAGATAAGATTAATCTGACATGAATTATTCTTGGTGAACCCATGCTGGTTCTTGGAGATCACACTTTTTCCCCTAAATACTCACAGGCCCTACCTTTAATCATCCATCCCAGAATGCTGTCCAGGATGATGTCAAGTTCATCAGTCTGCAGGTTGTGGAACCACCTGACTCTCCTTGTTTAAAGATAAGAATCGCCTCTCTCTGGTCTTCTAGCCTGCCTTTCATTTGCCTCAGCACCTCTGATGACAACCAGCAGAGACTTTATTTGGAGACTCTTAGTTCTCTAGAAGAAATTAATCCAGGCCAGGACATTGTAACATTTATAGTAACTATGTTTTTTTTCTAGAATCCCCTCACCCATTCAGACCATTGATTCCTTCTTGCCAGCTTTTCTGCCTTTTTCCAGAAAAAGTGGAAGTGTAATAGGAATTAGATAGCTGAGCCTTCCATCATTTATCAACATTATATCATTTACCATTTCCTTGATAGTCTGTCTCAGACATAACTAAAACCATGTGTGTGTGTGTGTGTGTAATCAAAATACTTTCCAAAGGTAATAAGATCAGATATCTTTATAAGTGCATTTTAAAATGTGCCACAGCTGTCTAGCAAAAACAGGTAATTCTAAAATCGTTCCTCTTGAAAAGCCTGCATTTTAAGATAAAATACACTTTGTAGCTGCTATAAGTACAACTAGATATTTAAAAGAATGCAGAGTGGTATTTTTCACTAAAGTTAGAAAATTGAAAATTTGCCACATCTGAAACTTTAGAAAGTGTTTGGGAGTAGGCCGGGCACAGTGCGTCACACCTGTAATCCCAGCACTTTGGGAGGCCAAGGCAGGTGGATCACCTGAGGTCAGGAGTTCAAGACCAGCTTGGCCAACATGGTAAAACCCCGTCTGTACTAAAAATACAAAAATTAGCTGGACGTTGTGGTGGGCGCCCGTAATCCCAGCTACTCGGAGGTCTGAGGCAGGAGAATTGCTTGAACCTGGGAGGCAGAGGCTGCTGTCAGCCGAGATTGCGCCACTGCACTCCAGCCTGGATGACAGAGCGAGACCCTGTCTCAAGAAAGAAAGAAAGAAAGAAAGAGAGAAAGAGAGAGAGAGAGAGAGGGGAGGGAGGGAGGGTGGGTTTAGGAGGAGATTTCATATGAAAGAAAAAAATCTAGATTGTGTTCTCTACTGGAATATCCAGAATACAGGGCCCGATGAGTGATAAAATTAAATGGACAAATCTGTTTTTCCTTCTTCACCTGTTTCCTCAATCTTGTTTTCACACTCAAATATTTTTCTCCTTTATACATGAAGAGATTTTTTATTTATACATATTCTTTTTCAAATTTCTTTGGGTAATTTTTTTGTGAATTCCAACACAAAGGGGTGTGTGTATTATAAATACAAAAATAAAAAGTGATTGTTTTTATACTAGCACCTTAAAACCATTTAGAACTTTAATAAAACCATGAAAAAGTGCTGCTTTGGAAATGGAGAAATACTCGAAAGTGTGGTGTGATGTTTTCAAGTGGATTGTGATTACAGTCTCAATTTGCTGATCTTGACCTCTAGTGGACAGGTGCAGGCTTACTCTGTTCAACCTTAATAAATGAGGCTCAAGGGAACCCTACGTTCACATCTGAATGGATGAAATGTAGGTATGGGTACTGTGTCCTCTCTTGCAGTATGGGCACAAAACTGTCTTTAGAAAAGAGACAAGCAGATAACTAACATGTTGGTCTTCCTGTGATGAATGGAGAAGCCTGTGGATAATACAGAACAAATGAATGCTGGAAAACACCAAGGCTTATCTAATTAGAGGTAACTGTATCTGTGAAACTACAGGTCCTAAGTTATATGATACTGAAAGTCGTTTATTTTTTAATGAAAAACAATGCCCTTGAATAAACGTTGGATGAAGTTTTATGAGATCTTTGGGAGTCGAGATATGGTGGGGTTTGGCAAATTGTGCCAACTCAAGGTTTGGGGGCTGTCACCCCATCATCTTGGTCAGATCACAGTTTCCAATGACCTTTGTTTCTTCCTGTCATGAAGAAAACAACACCTGCCTACACCAGTGAATTCTATTTGGAAATCATCTCAGATAAGAAATGACAGATAAAGTACCAGTGATTAGTTTTCAGAACTGTGGCATTTGGGAAGAATGGACATTTTGTAACATATGTATATGAATTAATATAAGACAGAGCAGATTTACTTAAAATAATTTTTGAGCTGAGAAGCTGTTCTTTCAGTAACATTTTTCTTCTGAAGAGCTCAGATTTCTTCCGTAGCTGTGGAACTGCTGTCAGACTGCCTGGCTTGTGCTCAGCCCAGCTACTTATTAACTGGTGGGTTTCTTAACTCTTCCCAGGTGTGGATTCTTCATCACCTACCTCATCGTGGTGTGGAAATGTAAACTGAATAATCTTTGAGAGATATGTAGCCCAGGGCCCGGCACAGCATATGTGCTTGGTAAATGTTGTTATCATTTTCTTTGTGCTTACATCCATCTATGCATGCTAGTCCATTTGTGGAAATGCAGTCCTGGAATCCAGGGGTCCTGATCAAAATTGCAGTCTTTCTTTTTTCTGCCTAAGGCTTGGCTAAAATGTAAATTCAGCTGGTAATTCTCCTATATACTATTGGTTTACTGTGGAGTTTTATTGAAGGACAAAGGCAAAATGTTGAAACATTATCTCCAAATCTTCATAGAAAAAAATCTATAAAACATCTTGCTCAGAAAATTACTAGGACGCAGATAGTATAAAAGCAAACCATAATTCTATTCAAATTTTTATTTTAATACTCATAAATGTTTTAGTTTTCCATCAAGTGAAAGAATTTATCTTTGGAATCAATAGAAATATAGTCATTATAAATTTAGTTTACGCTTTCACATCCTGGTAGAAATGTAGCAATACACATAAAAATGAAAGTTTCATTAACTTTTTTCTCCAAATGCACCATCCTATTTTGTAACCTTGGCTATGAGTATAGGACCAGGAAGCATACACACACACACACACACACACACACACACACCACACACACACACACGACATGACCTGGGACATGGCTACAGTAGCCATAAGAGCTCTTTTACCATCTCCCACTAATGCTAATCATCACAAGTGTGTCATCTGTGGAAATCTACATTGTCTTCAGCTGCTGCCTAAGACTTTGAAAACCACTGTGCTTCCTTTTACGACAGAAATTTCTGGGAAGATTCCCAAGTGTCCCTTTTCATCTATTTCTGCTGATCCCTCCTTCCTTTTACACACTTGCTAGTTGTTCCTGGGAGCTCCTTGAAGGCAGGGATCTTACCATCCTGGCCCTTGCTGCATCCTGAGAGCCCAGCGCAGTGCTTGGCTTATGATAGGCCGTCAGTAAATATTTGTTGAAAAATGAATTAATTTTCAAAAATATTTAATTATCTACTGTATAAATATTTTTAAAGCATAAAACATGGTCTTTTGCCCTAAAACTAAATCGCTTCAATTCAGAAGAATTGAAAGAATAATATTGTCTGCTAGTTTTACCTTGCCTTATGTCGAAAAGTTTAATTAAAAGTAATGCTTTGGCCGAGTGTGGTAGCTCACGCCTATAATCCCAGCACTTCGGGAGGCCAAGGTGGTCAAATCACTTGAGGTCAGGAGTTCAAGACCAGCCTGGCCAACATAGCAAAACCCTGTCTCTACAAAAAATACAAAAATTAGCCGGGCATTGTGGTGCACACCTGTAGTCCCAGCTACTTGGGAGGCTGAGGTGGGAGAATTGCTTGAACCTGGGAGGTGGAAGTTGCAGTGAGCCAAGATCGCAACACTGCACTCCAGCCTGGGTGACAAAGTGACACTCTGACTCAAAAACAACAAAAGGCCGGGTGGGGTGACTCACGCCTGTAATCCCAGCACTTCGGGAGGCCTAGGTGGGCGGATTACCTGAGGTCAGGAGTTCCAGACCAGCCTGGTGAAACCCCACCTCTACTAAAAATGCAAAAAGTAGCCAGGCATAGTGGTGTGCGCCTGTAATCCCAGCCACTTGGGAGGCTGAGGCAGGACAATCCCTTGAACCCAGGAGGCAGAGGTTGCAGAGAGCTGAGATCGCACCCCTGCACTCCAGCCTGGGTGACAGACTGAGACTCCATCTCAAAACAACAACAACAAAAAAGAAAACCAATGTCATGTGAGTTACATAATCAAATCAGAAAAATTTTGAGGAAAGAAGTAAATAATCTTAATCTCTTTATCTCTGATTCTCTGGCTCTTTGGGTGGCTAGTTCTTTTCGGTTTAAAAACTTTATGTAGTCTTTGATTCTGTGGTAATTTTATTCTCCTATCGAATGAAAGGATAAAATCTAATGGCCCAAAATATACTTAATTTGCATTTTTTGGTTAAATATATTAAGTGGCTAAAAAATATCATCCATCTGGAATTTCTGAACCTCACATCTCTGGAAAAGGATATCTCATGCTCACCACCTCTATGTCCAGTAAATGACTCCTCCAAGAAAGAACTTGGCCCAACCCTTGAAAGCTCTGCTCTAGTCCCCGTCAGTTGTAACAAGAAACACATTAAGGTGTGGTAGGTATGTGGTCTTTGGCCTGTGCCTTTTTTTCTCTTGTCTCTTACTGAAATTAGGTGGACTCACTTCTTTCCTCTAACTGATACACACCTCAAGTTACTTGAGCCCACTTCTCAACATACCCTAGGTTCCCATCAGTTTACAGCAGTGCTTCTCAGACTCGTTGGTTTCAAGACCCCATTACATGCCATAAAATTATTGATGACCCCAAAACGCTTTTATTTGTGGATTTACCTACCAATATTTACCATATTAAAAATTAAAACACAAATTAGAAATATATATTTGGTTATAAATAACAATAAGCCCAACATACATTAACATAAATAACATGTTTTTGGAAAATAACTATTTTGTAAAACAAATAAAAACAGCATTGTTTTAATCTTTGCACATCTCTTTAATATCTGGCTTAGGCTGGGCACAGTGGCCCATTCCCATAATCCCAGCACTTTGGGAAGCTGAAATGGGAGGATCACTTGAGCCCAGAAGTTGGAGACCAGCCTGGGTAACATGGCAAGACCCAGTCTCTACAAAAAATTAAAAAATTAGCTGGGCATGGTGGCATGAGGCTGTAATCCCAGCTGCTACTTGGGAGGCTAAAGTGGGAGAATCACTTGAGCCTGGGAGGTTGAGGCTGCAGTGAGCCATGACTGCACCACTGCACTCCAGCCTGGGCAACAAAGACCCTGTCTCTCTCACACACACGCACACGTGCACACATGCACACACACACACACACATCTGGCTCAATAGAAAACAGCTGGATCTTCTTATCTGCCTCTGCATTCAATTTGTTCCAATACATTACTTTGGTTAAAGAATATGAAGAAAATCTGGCTTCACATAGATATGTAGTTGGAAAATGAGAGGCGTATTTTGATAGCCTTTTCAAATAATTGTGGGTATTCTTTCAAATAATTGTGTGACATTAGAGCAAAACTTGACAAATCATAGTTTCTTAAAGGCTGGTTGCAAAGTAGAATCTGAAACCCGATCAGTGAACTGTGAAAATGTATTACATTAAAATGCACTGGGCCGGGCGCGGTGGCTCAAGCCTGTAATCCCAGCACTTTGGGAGGCCGAGACGGGCGGATCACGAGGTCAGGAGATCGAGACCATCCTGGCTAACACTGTGAAACCCCGTCTCTACTAAAAAATACAAAAAAAAAAAACTAGCCGGGCGAGGTGGCGGGCGCCTGTAGTCCCAGCTACTTGGGAGGCTGAGGCAGGAGAATGGCGTGAACCCGGGAGGCGGAGCTTGCAGTGAGCTGAGATCCGGCCACAGCACTCCAGCCCCGGCGACAGAGTGAGACTCCGTCTCAAAAAAAAAAATAAAATAAAATAAAATGCACTGGTTTGTCTTGTTCTTGGAGTAGATTTTGTAGCATCAGGCATTGCATTGGTCATTTGGAAAATACTGGTTCACTGAGTCACACAATTCTTCCAAATTTTTAGTCATTTTAGTATACAATATTTCTTAAGTCCTATTTAATAATAGCACCACTGATCTCATCCTTAAGTACTGGGAAACTCATAATATTGGATACAAATTTCCCCCAAATTCCAATTTTTGGTTGAAAACTCAAATTTTATCATTAGCAACAAATACTGTCGTTGTTTTTCTTGACATGGAGTGGCTGGAGTGCAGTAGCACCATCAGCTCAGTCTCCTGAGTAGCCGGGACTACAGGTGTGTGCCACCAAGCCCGGTTAATTTTTTAAATTTTTTGTAGAGACAGAGTCTCGCCATGTTGCCCACGTTGGTCTCAAACTCCTGGCCTCAAGCAGTCCTCCAGCCTTGGCCTCCCAAAGTGCTGGGTTTACAGGCATGAGCCACCATGCCTGGCCCCAGGATATTCTTGAGTGAAGCTGACTTTCTTTTGCCTTTGCCAGGCCATAGTAGTAAACAGTCAGTTAACTCCTAGTACACTGATTTCATTGATGCTAAGGCATGACTTTTGCTGATAATTGCTTTTGCACCGTCCATGCACATTTCAACACAGTTGTATCAGAATAAACC
This sequence comes from Trachypithecus francoisi, assembly GCF_009764315.1. Taxonomy (NCBI): domain Eukaryota; kingdom Metazoa; phylum Chordata; class Mammalia; order Primates; family Cercopithecidae; genus Trachypithecus; species Trachypithecus francoisi. Next base: position 60,937,974 of record NW_022681462.1, on the reverse strand, counting down.
GTAAGATTCCAACAGTTATTCAACACTTTGGCTATTTCAGCACATGTGTGTTTGTTGCCAAGCATTTATGTAATAAAATATCTTCAATCATTAATTGGGGCCAATAAGAACAAAAATAAGAAAAATAACAAATACAGTTATATCTGTAGATGTGTCCATTTTTAAAGCACAAGTGCAATTCTGCAGATGGTATATTAGTCTTCATGTTTATAGTGCAATCTGAAATTTGACGAGTTACCGTGTTTTGGGGAAGTGGCACTGGTTTCTTTTACTAACTTGTCCTTCAGCAGGCATTGAGCAACGTCAACTGTGCAAGGCTTTGTCATTCAGCTAGTATATGTACTTTTCCAGCCAATGCAATATGATAACTCACCCTGTAGGATGCTTTGGTGTCTTTTTCATTTCTAGTTTGAAAACCTGAAGAAATATTTAGCTTTTAAAAAGCTCATATTTTGTACATTAAAAATATTTATTTTCCTTTATACTCTCATCAGTCTCAAAATGACAATTTGAAATTGTTTTGTTGTATAAGACACAATAAGGGGAATTATTAGTAACCATAAAAGGAGGGGAAGATATCTTTCATTGTGTTTTCATTTCTTCCTCCAGTTTTTTTTGAAGTTGATCCACCCTTCCATGAGGCAGGGAACTCTGATATTTCAGGTTCAGGTACATTAGCATCTGACATGTAGATGCTACATGTGGTAATTGAGAAAGCAAGCCAACCATCTATCCTTAACGATAAGAAAAATATTCTATAAATAACTTTTCTTTTTATTTTAGAATATTGAACTCTAAAGCAATAACAGTTTTAGATGATTTTTTTTTAAATTTATGAAGTTTTGAAAAAAATTAAAATGTTGCAAAACAGTATATTATTTGTTGTTGAGTTTTCAAATAGATGTAAGGGAAGATCGGGATTTTGAAACAACAATGCATTGGACAATAATGAGGTTACAGAAATTATAGCAGGTATAATGAAAGATAGATACTGCAGTCAAAGTATTAAGAACAAACTGAGTTAATCTCTGAAAATGCACATATATATATTCTAAATCTACCACCTTAGAAAATTCTAAAGAACACAAGAATACGAAAAGCACTTGCTTCCAGACAGAACAAAGCATCCTAGGTCATGTAGCCTCTGGAAGCTCTACCATATTCTTAAGAAAGGATGAAAGCAAGAAAAACAAATGATGTCTTCATATTATTGTAAAATAGTTTTGACCTCACAGTCCTCCTGAAAAGATCTTAGCGCCCCCTGGAGTCTCCAGACTACATCTGATGAATCACTGGTCTAGGGAGCCATCAGTTTTAAATGAGTTTCGATTATCTTAAATATGCTTATTACACTTTCTTTATTTGATGCACCTTGTAGAACCTAAAATTAGATTTCAGGAGCTGCTGGTGCTTTGAATGAAGTAAGAGACATCAGAGGTTAACAGTTCAAGAGCCATGAATTCTCATTTTGATCCATTAACTCCTTCTACCTTTGCATTATGAGTCTGGAAGCCCTGATTCAGTCCTTGTTAAAAAGCTGGAAATAGGCCGGGTGCGGTGGCTCACACCTGTAATTCCAGCACTTTGGGAGGCCGAGGCGGGCAGATTACCTGAGGTCAGGAGTTCGAGACCAGCCTCACCAACATGGTGAAACCCCGTCTCTACTAAAAATTAAGAAAAAAAAAAAAATTAGCTGGGCGTGATGGCACATGCCTGTAATCCCAGCTACTCAGGAGGCTGAGGCAGGAGAATTGCTTGAGCCTGGGAGACGGAGGTTGCAGTGAGCTGAGATTGTACCACTGCACTCTAGCCTGGCCAAGAGAGCAAGACTCTGTCTCAAAAAAAAAGAAAAGAAAAGAAAAAAAAGAAAAAAGCTGGAAATAGCTGTTTTGCTGTTGATAAATGAATGGATTTACATTCCCACATGTTGCTTCTCCAGATCATTTCATGATCACTTAAGCGGAAACTGCAGCAATTAGAAGTGTTGCATATGGTTGGAATTTAATCACTTTACATTTTGAGCATGCCTTCTAAAAGCAATTTCTTTTGATTTAATGTAAAAATTCATAAGTACGTATCAGGCACCCATACTGTCCATGTACTAGAGGGAATACAAAAGGTGCATATCCTACTCCTCAATTATTAATTTTTGCGGCTGGGTGCAGTGGCTTATGCCTGTAATCTCAGCACTTTGGGAGGCCGAGGTGGGCAGATCACCTGAGGTCAAGAGTTTGAGACCAGCCTGTCCAACATGATGAAACTCTGTCTCTACTAATAGTATAATAATTAGCTGGGCGTGGTGGCACGCACCTGTAATCCCAGCTACTGGGGAGGCTGAGGCAGGAGAATCTCATGAACCCAGGAGGCAGAGGTTGCAGTGAGCTGAGATTGCACCACTGCACTCCAGACTGGGATTTAAGAAAATGTGTAAATATTGCCTCAAATGTAATCAAATGCTTGAATGTAGCTTATAAATAATGAGAATAGGGCACACAAAGAGATTTTCATTCTTCACAGAAGTGAGACTTAAAAAGGCCTTGAAGGATAAATAGAAATAGATAGAAGCAGAGTAGAAGGATCATTCCAAGAGAATATTCGTTTGGATGAGGGTACAGAGGCAGGAAGATGGAGCTTAGCTTGAGGGAATGGAGGTCACCGGTGCTGTGAATATTTGCAGACAGCCATATCCAGAGCTGAGAAGTGCAGGAGCAGACTGGAATAGTTCTTTTTTTCTTCACTCTCCTACCCTATTTGCCTTTGGTTTAGCAAGGAGGATCGAAAGTAAACCAAGAGAAATGGTCGGGGGCAGCAGAGGGAGGTGGGAGGGAAACTCCAGGATGTTATGGTTAGCCAAAAGAAGCTGTTGAAATAAAATGACCAAGAGTTAATGCCATTTTAGGTGTGGGGATGCACAGCCTAGATCCCCTTCCTCTAAAGGACTTAGCTGTCCATCCGCTGAAAGCTTGGTCAGCAGCCAACCTGCAGCTATCAGCTCTTTCGGGGCCTGCCTTGTTGCAAAGGGCCACCTCCCTGCAAAGAGCTGCCTTGCTCAAAGAGCCACCTTGCACTAGGTCGTGCTCTTCTGGTGGCAGCTTGCATCCTGTCACGGAGAGGCAGGGGTGTGAAAAGGGTGTGAAAGCACAGCCATCTCATATGTTGTGCAGGACAATATCCACTCCAGAGTTCCTGCTAGACTGGCCAAGATCGTGTTGCAGCTCAACTTCTTTCCCATTCTACTCACGCCCTCTTTCCTTCACAGGTGTTGAGCCCTAATAAAATTTTGCACCTGAAATTCTGCCTCATTATCTGTTTCTGGAGAATCCAACCTGTAACATTTTCCCAGCCAGGGCTGAATACACACACACACACACACACACACACACACACACTTGCTCTCTCTCTCTATATATATGTATGTTTATGTATATGTATATATGTATGTATATTTTTAATTAGTTTCCTCCATTTAATAGTATACTGTCTATCAATTATTAGCAAATTATGTTTTCAAAGCATGATTGCTTTGGCATTAGTAATGTTAGTCAGAAATATGAGTAACTTTTGGAAAGAATGAGAAGCACTCAACTTGTAACTTCAGAAAGACATTATCTGAAAGGTTGAAGGCCAGTTTCTAATAGTACCTGGTGTCTTGGCTTCAGGGCTTACAGCAATCCTGTGGAGAAAGTATGAGTATCCCATTTCAACAAAGGAGGTGAGGCTTAGAGGGAAAGGAAGTTGCTCAAGGTTTGCTCTGGAACAGAGCCAGGATTCCCACTCAGATCTTCCAACTCTGAATCCTGCAGGCCTTCACCTGTCGAGCACTGAGCACCTCCCTGCCGGCTCCAGAGCTCCTCTGGGGCCCTGGTCATTGTGGTGTTGTTTATGTCCAGCACACATTCCCTTGGTCTACTGGAGGACAGTTTCTGTACATGCAGATAACTTCCTTCCCCACGGACCTGTGCCTCTCTCTCTGAGGGCTTTCTCTGACACCATCTGCACGTGGGCAGGTTAGACTGAAAGTTTCAGGGGTCAGTGGCTTCCAGAGGCACCTCTCTAACAATAAGGGCCCAGACTGAGTGGAAATACCCCAGCTTCCTTACCACTCCAGCCTCCGTGCCTTTGGTGGTGTGATTCCGAGATGCATCCTACACTGACTTACAGTGGCTCCCTGGCCACAGCTCATTCGCGTGGCCCTCAGCAGCTCTCCTCCTTCCCTGGCTGTCTTCCTCACCACCTCTCCATGATTCCAGGAATCAGCTCCCGAATAAACGACTTGCACCCGAATCCTTGTCTCAGGGTCTGCTTCTGGGGGCACACTGAGGAAGACAGCAATGCCGTCCTAAGGTTTTGCACATCTGAGCCAGAGGGACCCCCTGGGACTGGGGCTCAGGGCTGAGTTTGGAGGAGTGGGAGACACTCAGGGTGTGGCTTGAGGAGGGATGAGGTGAGGCTTTGAGGTTGGCAGATGGCATTTCTGGCAGGAGCCTAGCATGGAAGGTGTGAGAGGAAGAGGGAGGTTGGGGATAGTGGATGTCCTTGGTGGTGGTGGGGAAGGAATCAGGGCTGGGATCCCGCCTCTATCAGCAAAGGGAACTGTGCCAGTGGGCCCCAGGGCCAATGCCAGGGAGGCCACGTTCACCCAGAGGCTCAGCCAAGGCTTTTAAGGAGTGGAATTGAAAATGCCGTTTACTGGCTTGCTGTTGGCCCAGTATTTCTTGTTTTACATTTTTGCCCTGGAATTTCCATTGTCCTTACTCCTTACAGGAGACTACACTTTTGCAGCTAGTAAAATATGTTCTCCAGGTTAAATGGCATTTCAGCAAGTGCCATCATTACATTTTTCAGCACCCAGCCACTTACGTCGCTCTTCCATTTTGTCCTTTTAAAATCACCCTGTGCAGTGAGCAAGGCAAGGGTTATATGCCCACCTCTGAGATGCTGGCTAATGTGTTCACAGCGCCCCAGCTGTGAGTAGCGTGGGTCAGGGGAGTGCACAGAGCCTATCAATGCGGCTTCACTCCTATGGCAGGCTCCAAGGGTGCCGGCCCTCTGCTGGCGGACTCAGCGCTATTCCAGGAGTGGGCTGGGCCGGCCCCGCCAGGGGCAGAAAGCCAGAGCCTATAGATGCAGCTCTCTTCTACCCACCTGTCCTCTTGAGTCCCCACTATAGCCGACTGGACTTTCTAACAGCAGAAAGCTCTTTTACCAAGGAGATTTCCAAGTCCTGGTTTTTTTCCATTGATTCTAGGGATGGCAATGTTTGGATAGAATATCAGAGCTTGGCTGGTGCCTGGGCAGTCATGACCGTGGGGCCTGGCCGTGCATGGGCAGGGCAGAATTGTGATGTGGGGCTGGGCTCAGGATCAAATGAGACAGGCCTGAAGTCCATCAGAGCCTCTTAAAGCCTGGACAAGTGGCGGTTCTTTGAAGGGTTTATATCTATATAGCCTAGTGCAGCTTTCAGATGTGTGGTTTAGGATGTTGAAAGCACTTATTATTGCTTGTGTTAATATGATGAAAGCAATACTAATAAAGTGTGGTCTCTGAGGCTGAATGAATGTGATCTCTGAGGCTGCTTTCCCCTACCTGGGGGAGGTGGGCTGCTGGGTGGCCATGTCAGGTTCAGTTCCGGCAGGATGCTGGGGCCCTTCCGGCAGCACCAATGCCCTGGTTCAGAACCTTTTGCTTGTTGCTCCCCAGGGGTGGTCAAGGCCAGGGAGCAGCTGTAAGCCTTCCCAGCAGGGTTAGCTGTGGAGCCGAAAGCAGGGACCCTGCCGCATCCATCCACCACAGACTCCAAGCCCTTCCAGGCCTGGCCCCAATGCTCAGTCCTGCTCAGTCCCACGTGAAGGGAAAACTCCGAATCCTAGAGTGCCCTGAAGTCTCCCAACTGGGGGGCAAGGAGTAGGCAAATTAGTACCCTTTCTACTGGAATACCAGCTTCTTTGTCATGTCCAACAACTCCAGGGAATTGTGACCTTTTTGACCAGCATTTTCCTCTAACCTTTCCATCTTCCTCCCAGGAAAGTGAGGACTCAACAATGCAAGTTACAAAACCCTTCTGCTGGAATCAGACCAAAAGGAAGCTTCTAATAAGAGTCTATTGTGAATGTTGTGCTGTTGTGCCTAGATCTCCACAAGGGCACAGATGACTGGGAATTCATGTCTCTCGCTCCTTTTAAACCCTCAAGTCTGAGTCTAGCTGCTGCCATACACGGACTGTTTCCCTGTGAAGTCTACAGAATTGCCACTGAATTGACCTGGCCTGTAGAGAGGACATTTCTCTTCCCTTTGGATAGAGAAGGCTATCTTTGAAGCCTCAAAAGACAAAAGACTGGCTTTTATCTCCTTTGTTCCCATAAGGAAAAAGATGTCAGATGAGAGGCCAATCTTGTATCACCCTCCCAGAGACCACCCCCATAGGAATCTTCCCCTCCTCCCCTCTTAGCTATAAGTAGCTAGATCAGGGTGCGCTCTGACTAAAGGGTAGCCTCTCCCAAGGCCACTGAGTTGTGGCCTGGTGAAAAAGATGATCCTGGCCTCTTAAGATTCCTCCTTCAGGACATAAATTTGGGAAACTGAGTGGCTGTTGACATTTGAAGTGAGAGCCAAAGCAGGATTTTGGTGCAGAAAGCGGGGAAGCAAAGAGAAACAGGTCATCTCCATGATGGTCATGTGCAGGTGAGGGCATCAAGGAGCCAAGAGCAGGGTCAAGAGAATGGAGCAGATGCTCAGAGAGCAGGGTCAATGCTCCACAGGTTCCTGGAAAGGTGGGAATGTGACCCTAGCTTGGGATGGCTTTGCCATCTCAGTCCCAGCTCTCATGAGAGCCACCCAGGCCAAGGCTCCTGTTCTGAGACACCATCTCTTCAACATAGATCCTTGCACAAAACCCCTTTTTTCTGAGCCAGCCTAAGGAGGAGTCTCTGTTTCTGAACCTCCGTTTATCAAGGGCAGGTCTCCTGGTTAGTTGAGGATAATGCTAGAAACCTGCCTTGTCCAATGCAGCAGCCACTAGTTACACATGGCTCTCAAGCACTTATAGCTCAAGCACTGTGACTGGTCCAGACTGAGATGTGCTGTGAATCTAAAATTCACACTGCACCCTGAAGACTTAAGGCCAAAAAAAGAAGGTAAAATATCTCACTAATATTTTTTCTATATTGATTATATTAAAATGAGAATATTTTGGATAGATCAGTTTAAATAAAGATATTATTAAAGTTCATTTCACCTGTATCTTTTTACATTTTTAACGTGGCCACTAGAAAATTTACAATTACATATGTGGTTCACATTATTATGTTAAATATTTCTATTGGATACCCTGCCTTATACTGAAATATCCCAGAAAGAAGAACTGTAGATATTTTAGCAATCACATTGATTAGTTCCAATACTGAAATTGACGTCTCAAGGAATCAACACACGTCATCTCCTGCCTCCAGGCATGCTGAGCCTCAACAAGTGCAGCTAAAATGGACCTTCTTCTCAAGCCCCCACTCTACCCCAGGGAAACCCTCTCACCTGCCCCCAGCAATTCTCTTCATGCCCTTGCAGTTGCTGTGCTATAGTTGCTGTTAGCCCTAGGTGAGATTATGTATGTAATGTTTACCATTATGGAGACCCAATGCAGATTTCATTATTAAATAATCTCACATTGAATTTACACAAGATGGAGATTTAAAAAAAGAAACAACCTGGGATGTGTCATAAGATCCAAGGATGCAACCAGGCTCTCAGCCATAGGATAGGGCTCTCTCCGTCTTTTATCTGTGTACCTCTTAAAGCACCTGCTCCATTTTTCTCTCTGCTGACGAGCAGCCTCTGCTTCCCCAGGGTGGGAAATGTGGGGACTGCCCCACATTTGACAGAGTTGACAGCCCACAGCTCCTTTTTTGCAGAGAGACACCAATGCTACTCTAGGTCCCACGTCCAGAGGTCCGGGAAAGGGATTCATGGCCCAGCTTGAGAGAACCACTATGGCCAGGAGCCAAGCCACATAAGGATATGACTGTCCCCCTCCCTGCAAAGCTGTGTAGTGAGAGGATGGGATGGTTCCCAGAAAGTAGGAAGCGGACCCTAAACAAAACAGGAAATTTTCGTGATATCCATGATTATTAGTGTTTGCTTAATCTGGCTCTTTGGTTAAAAAGAACTGTTCTTCCATCCATGGAGGGCTCCAGATGACACCTCCCACTCCTATATCCTCCTTAGAACTTTGCACACCTGCATGAAAACTTTCACCTCCTCTCTAACTACTAAAATTTGATAATGAAACAATCTGTGAAATTCAACATGGACCTGAGCCATGCAGTCTGTGGGTGGATCACATGAGCAGCAAGGCAGCCATTTGGAAGAAAGCAGTCACTAAATCACAGACAGTGAGAGGAGCCCCACAACAGTGATGCCACAGAGACCTAGCAAAATTGGTCACTTCAGGTGATGATAGGGATATTTCAGGGAGCCTTATTTAACCTGATTCATGGCAGCACCTGAGGAAAAATCCTGTGCGGGAATGAGTTCATCCATACCTACTGGCTATTCACGTCCTCCCACAGCCATCTGGCCCTGGCTAAGTCACACTGCTTTGGAGTTCATTTCAAAAGCCCAGTCATATGCATGTTAAAGAGGTTCACGTATCATTGACTCATAGTAAGAAAGCCAGTTTCCTGTGTGCTTTTCAAGAGTCTGTCGGTGGGCACACCCAGCTAACCTAAAGTCATTTCTCCCACTACTCCCTATGGACCTTTCCACTGCCACCCGGTCAGCCCAGACGCCGTCTTGCTCCTGCACACACGATGTGCAGGTCACCTGAGAGTCTATTTCTGTAGCCTGAAGATGGGCTAAAAAGGTCTAAACCCAGCTCTGTGCGTGACCAGCTATGCCATCCTTGGAAAGTTTCTTTTTCCTTGGATAAAATTCAAGTAATTATCACCACCTGGCAGGGTCGTTATAAAAATCAAAAAAGATTTAAAGCACTTAAGCTGTATCTGGAATACTTTTGTTCTTTAAAAAAAATTCTGAAGCACATATGGCAAATTTTAACATGTTCACTGGTTGAATTTTCTCCATATTTTTCTATGTGCTTGTAATTTTTCATTTTCTTAAAAATGATAAATATTATTTTGGGGAAACAGGGACCAAACTTGCCTCCTACCATAACCAACTACAAAAATGGACAAATTATATACCACACCTGTGTTCAGGTATTAGACAACAGTCAGCCCAGGACTATGATACATGAGAGAAGAAAAATGAATGAGGTGAACCCTGTCATTACCCCAGGTTTCTGCCTGGGGACAGTTTCTGGGACCATATTGCAGGGAGTAGGATCCTGGGAGAGCATGGTGGACTTACTGAGTTGAAGTATCAGAGATCAGAGTTCAGGGAGGCTGAGTCAGCCAGAATTTGTGTAACAAAGTACCTTGAAGAAGGGAGTTATGCTGAGAAAACTTTCAGAATCTGCAGAGGGGTCCCCTTGAACCTGCTGCTGAACACTAAGCTGAACTTGAGTACGGTGAAACTCCAAGAGACTAAGTAAAGAACTACTAGGCAGATATAAGCTGAACAATTCCCAGCAGTCATACAGGGCTACAAGATACATGCATTCAACCAGCCGGCATAGAAAGTCCACACTGAGGTTCAGAGTCATTCAGTTAGAGACCACGAAAGAGTCACACCTTAGCAGAAGTGCTACCAAAGCTGAAAAACAATCCTCAAAAGGGTTAAACTATTCTGCAAGTAACTTAACTGCCTGCCAGAGCAAAGATCAACATTCTTCAAAAGAACATAACAAAATCCAACACAGAACAAAATAAAATCCACAATGTCCAGCATCCAAAAGAATATTACAAAGCATGAAAGGAAGCAGGAAAATGTGACCTATAACCAGGAAGAAAATCAGTAGATAAAAATTAAGAAATGACAGAGATGATGAAATTAGCACACAAAAACTTTAAAACAGCTATTATAAATAAGTTTATGTAGTCAAAGAAAAATGAATATAATGAGAAAGAAATGAAAGATATGAAAAAGAACCAAATGGGACTTCAAGAGATAAAATGAAAATTTCACTGGATGAGACTAACAGCGTATTTGGCACTACAGAAGAAAATAACAGTGAATTTGAGGACATAGCAATATAAACTTATCTAAACCAAAGAAAAGAAAGAAAGAAAGAAAACTTGTGGGGGAGTAGGGAGAGACAGCATAGCCTTAATGCCCTGTGGGACAATACGAAGCAGTCTAGTATCCATGAAATTGGAGTGCCACAAAGATAAGAGAGAGGAGGAAATAGAAAAAAGCTTGAAAATTTTATAGTGAATTTCCCCCTAAATTGAGGAGAAATATAAATCTATACAGCCAAATGTCTTACACCAAGATGTTATTAATATATGACCAAATTTCTGAAAAATGGCTCCAAAGAAAACATCTTTAAAGCATCCAGAGACAAAAGAAACATTTTGTACAAAGGAGAAAAGATAAAACTTAATGCAGACTTCTCTTCAGAAACAACGCAATTCAGATGACAATGGAATGCATTTTAAAGTATGGAAAGGAAAAAAGCAAACCTAGAATTCTAAGTCTAGCAAAAATATAATTTAAAATGTTGCCAATAATAATTCTGAATGCCATTATCCTGAATATCAAAATCCCAAAGATTAAAATCTGGCCTGGCATGGTGGCTCATGCCTATAATCCCAGCACTTTGGGAGGCCAAGTCGGGCAGATCACTTGTGGTCAGGAGTTCAAGACCAGCCTGGCCAACCTGGTGAAACCTCATCTCTATTAAAAATACAAAATAATAATAATAATAATAACCTGGGTGTGGTGGCACGTGCTACTCCAGCTACTCCAGAGGCTGAGGCAGGATAATCCCTTGAACCCAGGAGGCAGAGGTTGCAGTGAGCTGAAATTGCACCACTGCACTCTAGACTGGGTGACAGAGTGAGACTTCATCTCAAAAAATAAAAAATAAAAAAATAAAGATTAAAATCCCTAATGTCTAAAATCCTGAAAAATCATAATCCTAAAAGATTAAAATCTCAAACTGAACTGAAATTCTGAAAGCCAAATTCTGGAGAAGGGATTAGTGCATCTTCAGTTGTTACACAAGATAGTTGAATCATGTTGGCTGCAGCATGGTAATAGGCAGAACTATTACCTTGTTATTGTCTTTATTTGGAAATTAAGTTTGGTTTAAGGAGATGCGTGTATGTGCCAAATTGACAAGGGAAATTGTGCACTTAATTTTAAGTGTCAGTTCAACTGGATTAAGGAATACCTAGAAACCTGGTAAAGCATGATTTCAGGTGGGTCTACGAGGGTGTTTCCAGAGGAGATTGCTGTGTGAGTCTGAGTGGACTAGGTGGGGAAGATCTGCCCTCATCATTGGTATGCACCATCCAGTCATCCAGGGATCCAGAGAGAACAGATACAGAAGGTGAATGAGTCTGTCTCTGAGAGCTAGGACAGGCTTTTCTTCTACCACTTTGGACATAAGAGATCCAGACTTGACAGCCTCTAGACTCCAGGCCTTACATCAGCAGCCCCCGCCTGGATCCCAAGGCTTTTAGCCTTGGACTGAGAGTTACACCATTGGCTTCCCTGGCTCTGAGGCCTTCAGACTTGGACTGAACCACACTTCCCATATTCCACAGTCTCCAGTTGGCAGATAGCCTGTCGTAGGACTTCTCAGCCACTATAATTGCATGAGCCAATTCCCCTAATAAATTCCTCTCATATACCTATATACAAATCCTATTTATTCTATCTCTCTGGAGAGCACTGCCTAATACAGATTTGGTATTGGGGAGGCCAAGTATCATTCCTTCTTACCGTATTCCTTACAGAACAATAGAAAAGAGCTGTGAAATTGTTTCCTTACAAAAAAAAAAAAGTGAAAAGTTAAAAGTGTACAAGGTTACTTAATAGTGAAAGATACAAATTTAAAAGCTAATTTTAGGCCAGGAATGGTGGATCACACCTGTTATCCCAGGACTTTGGGAGGCTGAGATAGGAGGATCGCCTGAGCCCAGAAGTTTGAGATCAGCCTGGGCAACATGGCAGAGACCCCATCTCTACAAAAATTTAAAAAATTAGCTGGGCCTGGTGGCATAAGCCTGTAGCCCCAGCTGCTACTTGGGAGGCTGAGGTGGCAGGATCACTTGAACCCAGGAGGTCGAGGCTGCAGTAAGCTGAGATTGTGCCACTGCACTCCAGTCCTGGGTGATAGAGTGAGACCCTATCTCCAAAAAAAAAAAAAAAAAAAAAAGCTAATTATGGCCGGATGCAGTGGCTCACGCCTGTAATCCCAACACTTTAGGAGGCCGAGGCAGGCGGATCACCCAAGGTCAGGAGTTTGAGACGAACCTGGCCAACATGGTGAAACCCCGTCTCTACTAAAAATACAAAAAATGAGCCAAGCATGGTGGTGGGCGCCTGTAATCCCAGCTACTCCGGAGGCTGAGGCAGGAGAATTGCTTGAACCCAGGAGGTGGAGATTGCAGTGAGCCGAGGTCACACCACTGCACTCCAACCTGGGCGACTGAGTGAAACTACGTCTCAGGAAAAAAAAAAAAAAAAAGGTAATTATTTTTGACACTGCAAAAACAGAAAATTGCTTAATTGCAACAGCCAAGCAATAACCAGAATTTCAAAAGGACATCATATACTTACAAAATTTGTACACCATGACCACTCTCCAAATACAAGTTCAATGAGTGTTTCAAAGATCAAAGAAGTGAAAATGCAGGCAAAAAATACAAGAAATCTCCCCTGCTAAATTATTCAATTGTGTGTGATTTCTGCCCCTTCATACATAACACCAATTTGCTATGCTATGTATTTCATCTTCACATCATTTCCAGTACTAAGTATAAATTGTGTAAAGACTTTTAGTGAGTTCCAATTTGTTTTATGAAATTTTTGCAAATGTAATTCCACAAAATTGCATTATCACAACGTTGACTTTGTCGTATAAGCATTGTCCATGGATGTAAAATGTTGAAACTTCCTTAGCAAATGAAAATATGTTCTTTTTGTACATCTGCACTTGAGAAAGATAAAATGTCTCAAAATCTTGGCTCTTTGGGCCACTGCATATACAATGGTGACCTACCGAGGTTTTTGATTGATTTCATCAAAAGACTTAGGTTGCCCATCATGTTATTTCAAATGACAGTGGTTATAAAGCTGGGCACACACAATTACTGACCATACTGACATGCATGTATACATTTTGCTTTTTCACCTATTCCTTTATGAATATGATTCATCTGCTTATAACTATTATATCCATGTGACTATTATTAGTATACCTGAGTGTTTATGCTTGTAAAAATATGTATGTTATGATTGCCCATTTTATTGGGTAAAGTATGAAGTGTTCTGTTGTGTCTTTGTATGTTTCTCAAGGAATCTCTCTTTAAAAATGTAAATAAATGTCTTTAAAGAATTTTTTGAATTAGTTTTTCCAAAATTAGATTTTCAGACTTTGATCTTTCAGCATTATGATTTTTAAGACTTTAGACTTTAGGGATTTTGATCTCTTGGGATTTTAACAGGATTATGGCATTTAAGATTATGTCTTTTAAGATTATGGCCCAAACCCACTTTAAAAATGAAGGTGAAATGATGACTTTTTCAGGTAGACAAAAGATGAGAGCACTTGTTCCCAGGAGTACCGGACTTAAAAAAGTATGAAAGTTCTTTAGGCAATAGGAAAATGATGTCAAGTGGAAACTTGAATCAATACAAATAACTGGAGAGACTAGGATATGGCAAATATGTGGATAAGAAGAAACTACCTTTTTTCCTTTTCCTTTATTTAAAATTAGTTTTTAAAACAATGATTTGAAACAAAAGAAAGTATTGTGATGTTAATAACATGCAGCAGTAAAGTATGTGTATGACAACAATATAAAAATGAAAGTATATTTTTGGAAGGTTTTTATATTATATGTGAATTAGTATAATATTGTTTGAAAATAGAGGTGATATATTAATTATGTATATTTTAAACCCTATTGCAACTACTAAAAACAATAAAACAAGGTGATATATTTTGCAAGTCAATAGTGGAGATAAAATAGAATACTAAAAAATGTACAATGAATGCAAAAGAAGACAAAAAGGAATAAAAAGGGAACAAAGAACAGATGGGACAAATAGAAAACAAGTAGCAAGATGGTAGATATATATCTGACTTAATCATTACGTTAAATGTAAATTATCTAAACACTATAATTTGTAAACGTAGATTGTCAGACTGGATATAAAAGCAAGACCCTACTATACACTCTTTAAAAAGAAAACCCTAAAATATAAAGATACAGTTAGATTAAAGGAAAGGGATGGGAAAAGATATACCATGCAGTAATACCATGCACAACATTAATTATTTAAAAAGTCAGTGTAACTATGTTAATATCAAAGTACACTTCAGAACAAAGAATTCTGTAGTACTGCAGATAAAGAGAAACATTTCATAATGGTAAGGGGGTCAATAGATCAAGAACAAAGCAATCCAAAATGTATATGTACCCAATATGAAAACTTTAAAATACATGAAGCAAAAAAATGACAGACCTGAAAGAAGAAAGACACAAATCCACAAAAGTAGCTGGAGATCTCAAAATTCCTCTCAGTAACTGATAGAACAAATAATCAGAAAACAAAGATATAGAAGACTTAAACAATACTATCAACTAACTTGACAGAAATGACATATATAGTACACTTCACATGACAATAACGGAAGACACACTTTTTCAAGTATACATAGAACATTCACCAAAATAGACTGGATGCTGAGATGGAGAGTAAGTCTCAAAAAACTTACAATAACTTAAATAATCCAAAGTACTGATACTAATATGAATGGTCATAGTAATTTGAAATTAAATTATAAATCAGTAACAGAAAGATGTGGAAAATATGCAAATGCTTAGAAATGTAAAAACTCACTTCTAGTAACCCATGGATCAAAGAAGAAATCACAAAGGGGATGGAAGCATATTTGAACCAAATGAAAATGACCATACAACATGTCAAAGCTTGTGAGATGCAGCTAAGCAGTGTTTGAGGGATACTTACAGCTTTAAATGCTTATATTAGAAAAGAAAATAGCTTTAAAATCAGTGATCTAAACTTCTAGCTTAAGAGTGTAGAAAAATAAGAGTACATTAAACCTAAAGTAAGCAGAACAAAAGAAACAATAAAGGCAGAAATCGATGAAATGGATTGAAATCGATGAAATGAACAAATAATAGAATAAAATCAATGAAAAAATTGTTTCTCCATATATATCAATAAAAGTAATAAACTTCTAGCTAGACTGATCAAGGAAAGAAAGAGAGAAAATATAGATTACCAGTATTAGGAATTCTATATAAATTAAAAGATCTTATAAACAGAATAATAAGCAAATACTATAAACAATTTTAAATAAATTTGACAATGCAGAGAAAATGAATAAATTTCTTGAAAAACACAAATTACCAACATTGAATCAAGAAGAAACAAAAAATCTAAATAGCCCTATATCTATTAAAAACTGAATTTTTGATTTACAACTTTCCATAAAGAAAAATATAGCTCCTGGTAGCTTCACTGGTGAAATTCTATCCACCATTTAAGGAAGAAATACAAATACTACACAAACTCTTTCAGAAAATATAGGAAGGAATGCTTCTCAATTCATTTTAGCAGTCCAGCATTACCAATACTAAAGCCAGGAAAATATATTGTAAGATAATTACCAACCAATATTCCTGACAAACACAGACACAAAAGTTCCTGCAAAACATTAGCATAAAGAATCCAGCAATATATAAAATAAATAATACCTCATGACCAAATGGGACTTATCTAAGGAATGCAGAGTTGATTTAATATTCAGAAATTAATCAAGTAGTTCATCATCTTTACAAAGTAAAGTATAAAAAAGTTATCTCAGATGCAGAAAACATATTTGACAAATTTCAGCATCATTTATTGTAAAACTCTCAGCAAACTGAAAATAAAAAGGAATCTCCTCAACCTGATAAAGAAAATCTAGGGAAAACCTATAGCTAATATCATCCATAATAGTAAAGACTGAATGCTTTCTTCCTAAGAATAAGGACAAGGCAAGGATATCAATTCTCACTACTCCTATTCAACATTGTACTGGAGGGCTAGTCAGTGTACTGGCTGGCTGTTTCTGTGAAGATTTCTTTTTGGATGAGATTAACATTTAAATCAGTGGACTTTGAGTAAAGTAGATTATATGCTATAATGTGGATGGGCCTAATACTATCAATTGAAGGCTTTAGTGGAACAAAGACTAACCTCCCCCAAGCAAGAAGGAATTTTGGCAGCAGATGGCCTTTGAACTTGATCTGCAACATTGGTTCTTCTCTGGATCTCCAGCCTACCAAGCTACTCTGCAGATTTTGGACTTGCCAGCCCCCATAATTGCATAAGCCAATTCCTTAAAATAAATCTCTCTAAATAAATATATGTATGCTATTGTCTAAATGTTGATTTCCCCAAAAAAATCATGTTAGAATTTAATCCTCATTGTAGTAGTATTAAGAGATGTGACTTTTAGGAGGTGATTAGGTCAGGAGGGCTCCACCCTCTTGAATGGGATTAGTGACCTTATAGAAGAAGCTATGAGGTCTTACAGAAAAAGTTACCTTATAGAAGAAGCTATGAGAGGCCTATTTGTCCTTTTCATCATGTAAGGATGCAGGAAGAAGGCACCATCTTTGAAGCAGAAAGCAAAGCTCTCACCAGACACTGAATCTTTTGGCACCTTGGTCTTGGACTTCCCAGCCTCCAGCAATAAATTTATACTATTTATATTACCCAGTCTAAGTTATTTTGTTATAGCAGCTAGAAGGGACTAAGACATACACAGATGCTCACACACACATCCTTTTGGTTCTGTTTCTCTAGAGAACTTGGATGAATACAAGCAATAGTGTTTAAATTGTCAGGCTCGGCACAGTGGCTCACATCTGTAATCCCAGCACTTTGGGAGGCCGAGGTGGGTGGATCACTTGAGCCCAGGAGTTTAAGACCAGCCTAGGCAACATATCAAGACCCCATCTCTAACCAAATACAAAAAATTAGCCAGGCATGGTGGCATGTGCCTGTAGTCCTAGCTATTCAGGAGGCTGAGGTGGGAGAATCACCTGAGTCCAAGAGGTTGAGGCTGCAGTGAGCCATGATCACACCACTGTACTCCAGCCTGGGCAACAGAGTGAGACCCTGTCTCAAAAACAAAAACAGAAAAAAACAGTCAAGTTATTCCCAAATTGCTTTACAGATTCAGTGCAATCCCAATCAAAATCCTAGCAGGCTTTTGTATAGAAATTTATAAGATTTCTACAAAATTATTATTTTGTGGAAATTATGCTAAAATTTATAAGAAAATACTAAAGACCTTAAATAGCTAGGGAAAAAATGAGAAGAAAATACCATTACATAATTTAGATGCCCTGATTTCAAGACTTAATAGTAGTGTTCACTTAAAATCACAAAATTTGTAAGTTTGGAAAGGATAACTTTATTTCTTATAAAGGGTTGCAACCTGAAGACTTGGAGGTGTAGCCTCTGGCAGAGACTGAAAGCAGGTGTTTCGAGGGAGGGAGTGTGTTACAGGAGTCTCATGCTTGGTCAATTGGATAGACATACATATTTAACAGGTTACAGGAGGGGCCATGAATATGCAAGAGGGGACATTGCACGCATGCATAGTAAGCAAACATGTGTTATGTATGTCCCGTGTTCACTTTGGGGTGGAGACTTAACATTAAAATGCAGTAAAATTAGGCTGTACACATCAAAAGTTAAAACAAAGGACACACAGGTGCTCCGTGTGCAGCCTCCATGGGCACGCCAGAGACAGTCCGTGGTCAGCAGTCTCTTATCAGGAAGGAATGCTGGTTGATTGTTCTGTTGAAACTGAAAGGGGAGGGAAGTCTGGCCAAGGTACCAGGTTGTTGAGTGAATCTTCTCTTCTTTGTGTTCCAGGGCTGGTTTCTGTTTAACTCTTAGGGAAAAAGTCTAATGGTGGTTAGCAAGGGAGGGGTAAATGGGTGACCAACCTCCCATCTCATCTTGGTCAGAACACTTAGTTTTTAAGGTTCTTGGGGCTCTCTTTGGCCAAAAAGGGTCTGTTTAGTCAGTCAGGGAGCTTTGAATTTCATTTTTGCTTCACAGTAGTAATCATGACTATTGGTATTGGCATAAGTACAGAAATATAGATCAATAGAACAGAATAGAGTCCAAACATAGACCCATGCTTATTTGGTCAATTGATTTTCAACAAAGTTGCCAAGGCAATTTAATGAAGAAAGGATATTCTTTTCAAGAAGTGGTTCCGGAACTATTAGATATCATATAGAAGAAGACAAACTTTAACTCTTACCCCACACCACACAAAAGTTAACTTGAAATGGATTATAGACCTAAATGTAAAAGCTAACACTGTAAAACAGCAAGATGAAAACACAGGAGAAAACTTCAGCCATCTCTGGATGGATAAAGATTTCTTAGATAGGACACAAAAAACACAAATTACAAAAGGAAAATTGATAAATTTGATTTCATAAAAATTAAAATTTTCTACTCTTTAACACTACTCTTTAAGGAGATAAAAAAGCAACAGACTTGAAGAAAATATTGGTAATACATGTATTTTACAGTGGAATTTTATCTAGAACATCTAAAGAACTCTTACTAGTCAATTATTGGAAAGCAAATACCCAATTTTAAAGTGGCCTAATTATTTAAACTAATTTTAATCCAGACACTCATAGAAGATATACAAATGTCAATAAGCACAAGTAAATACTCTACATTATTAATCATGAGGGAAATGCAAATTAAAACCACAACGAACTACGACTACACACTTATTGGAATTACTAAATTTAAAAAGACTGACAATACAAAGTGTTGACAAGTAGGTGGGGCAACTTGAAGTCTCATACATTGCTGTTGGGAATATAAAATTATTAATCAACTTTGGAAAACAATTCATCAGTTTGTTATAAAATTTTTCACTCACCATATGACTCAACAATTCCACCTCTTCATGTTTATCCAGGAGAATCAAAACATGCCCACACAAAGGCTTGCACACAAAGGTTCATAGAAACTTTATTCATTAAACCCCTAAACTGGAAACAACTCAAATGTTCACAAATAGGTGGGAGGATAGCCTTACAATGGAATACTATTCAGTATTATAAAGGAACATCTACCAATACATGCAACGACATGGATGAATTTCAGAAATATGCTGAGCCAAAGTTGCCAAACATGAAAGACCACTTGCTGTAGGATTCTATTTATGTGAATTCTAGAAAAAGCAAACCTCATCTACAGTGATGGAAAGTAGATCAGTGATTGGCTGGAGGGAGGGAGCTGGTGACTGACCACAAAAATAACATGAGAATGATGGAATTTGAGAATGATGGAAATGTATACAGTTGTCCTTTCATATCCAGCAAAGAGGTTGTTTCTAGGAACCCAGCCAATGCCAAAATTCGGGTCCTCAAGTCTCTTATATAAAATTGTGTGCTATTTGCA
Organism: Trachypithecus francoisi; assembly: GCF_009764315.1. Lineage (NCBI taxonomy): Eukaryota > Metazoa > Chordata > Mammalia > Primates > Cercopithecidae > Trachypithecus > Trachypithecus francoisi. The sequence goes on along the minus strand of NW_022681462.1, from coordinate 60,918,384 downwards.
TATAACCCACCCACATCCTTCTATATACTTGAATCATCTCTAGATTACTTAAAATACCTAATACAATGTTAATGCTATGGAAATAGTTGTTATGCTCTATTGTTCTTAAAATTTATATTGTTGTTCATTGCTGTATATATATATATATATGTATGTTTTTTTTTTTTTTTGAAACAGTCTTACTCTGTCGCCCAGGCTGGAGTGCAGTGGCACAATCTTGGCTCACTGCAACCTCCACCTCCCAGGTTTAGGTGATTCTCCTGCCTCAGCCTCCCAAGTAGCTGGGATTACAGGCATGGTAGTGTTAATTTTTTATTGTGGTTTTTTTTGCAAATATTTTCTATCTGCAGTTGGTTGAATTCATACAAGGGGAGCTGCAGATACAGAATGTTGTCTTGTATGTTGATTGTAATGATGATTACACAGGTATATACACTTACCAAAACTCATTGAACTGTGCACTTCAAATGTATGCATTTTCTTATATATGTAAATTAAAACTGAATATAGTTGATTTAATAAGCGAGATAATATGCACAAGCCCCAGCACCATTCATGGTACACAATAGGTGCTTAGTAAATGTTATTTCTCGTCTCACCAGCACCACCTCTTTAATGTTCTCTGTGTTCCTGCTCTTTTCACACACTCTCAACTTAATATGCTTCTCATACCTCTCTGCCTCTGCAAATTCCTCCCATCCTTCAATGTGCAGCTTAAATCCTTCCAGTCTGAATGTTTTCCAGGTTACTCCAGGTCACAGTGCAGAACTCTTAAAGCATCCACCACTTGCTTCTCCAAAATTAAGCATGGTTGTGTGGTGACATGTGTCATTCACAACTCGTTTGATGCAGCTGCGTCTTGCTTCACCATTGCTTTTGAATTCTGCAAGGATGAGTACTACTTTTTCTCCACTGCAACCTTACCACTGGCTGCTACAATACTGCCAGGAGGTGTTTCTCATTGCCTAGGATGGAGCCTCCCATCTTTGCTGGAACCCTGCAGATCTCCTGCCACTGGACAGGGAGTCCCTGGGGGAAAGAGGCTGGTCTGCAAAGATAGTGTGTTTGCCTTTGCAGCCTAGCTGTCCTGGTTTGTATCTCAGCCCTTCCTGCTGCCTACCTGTGTGGCCCTGGCCAAGTTACCTAGCGAAACTGATCCTCAGCTTGCTTATCCATTTATTGGGTGGTATTGTTGGAGAGAAATGAGAGAATTGTGTCAGCACCTGGCTGCCATCTGCTGTCACTGAGAGCTGGGTGAATGGGAGCAAGACCAGGTTCGCAGTCTGGCAGGGAGTACGTGAAACTGGTAGGCAGGTAACACCTTGACCTGTGGTTTTTTTTGCCAGTTTTAAACTAATTTCCCCGGAGAGGAGAGAAACAGGCTGGGTCTCTGGGCTCTGCATCCCTCACAAAAGTTTGGTGTTTCTTCAACCCCATCCACACATCTGGTTGTACTTACTGCTCCAAAACTGTATCCATCCTGCTTACCATGTTCACATTTCAGAACATGGGGCAGCCTCAGGGGGAAAAGACCTCATAAATACCAAGCATTTAAAAAAACCAATGTAATGCATTTACATACTTCCAGAAGATGAAGGTCCAGGAACATAACTTTCTCTGCAAGCAGCAGGCACCATGAACACAAGGGCTGACCTGCCAGGGTCTCCCTGGGGGAGGAAAACCCCTCCAAAGCAGTGAACAGGACTTCCTGTCTAGGAACCCAGAAAATAAAAGATTCTTTTGTCTTCCTAGGAAATGCTCACTTCCAACCATGAGAGGAATAACAAGGAGAGGTCAAGAGTTGAGACACCTGTTTCTGCCTTTCGACTTCCTGGGTGACCAAAAGCATGTCACTCAGCATCCCTGGGCTCTCTTACCCATCTGTGCATAATTGCTTCTCTCCACTGCAACTGTGACTCTGTGAACAACTCTGAAATGAGTGAGGCACAGATATTTGTCCACGTGTTTGTATTCATGTATGTTCATGATGCCTAGAATAGTGCTTGGCATGTAATACATACTCCACAAATGGTTTTGGGTTTTCTTTCTTTCTTTTTTTTTTTGAGACAGAGTCTTGCTCTATCACCCAAGTATGACCTCTGCTCACTGCAGCCTCCACCTCCAGGGTTCAAGTAATTCTCCTGCCTCAACCTCCCGAGTAGCTGAGATTACAGGTGCACACCACCACGCCTGGCTAATTTTTGTATTTTTGGTAGAGATGGGGTTTCACCATGTTGGCCAGGCTAGTCTCTATCACCATTCTGCTTGTTGGTTTTGCAGAGGCTATAGGCATTTCCCCCTTTCTTTTGTCTCTTCTCTCTTCCACCTTCCCACTCCCAATGTGATGGTGTGCATCCTGGAGTTTCTCACTCAAGGGCCTGTCTCTGAGGATCAGACCAAAGAGAACTGGCTTGTGCTGTAGTAGGAGGTTAGATCCAGGTTACAGCTGAACAAAGGCTGTCAAGCTTTGAGAGAAGTTATGAAAATCGGTGGAGAATCTCTCCACAGAAACTCTGCTGGGGAAAGATACAATAAATGTTTTCCTCAGCGTGGACTAGCTCCTGTGTTGACACATGGGGAGGGGCATGAACTCTATAGGCCCGTGAACAGCTCACAGGCATTGTGATGAGGCCAGTGGGCTCAACTAGAGATGCTGTGTGTGTGACCTGCTCTACACTGACTCACAGGTCTTTGAGGTTAAAGAGCTGCTGAAATGCAATACTGTTGCCTGAGGACAGAGTGAAAGAAGCAGAGCCCTGCCTGGTGCCCTGAACCAGCCCAATGCACGGCTTTGAAAGAGAGAATAGAGAAAGGCCCTCACCAAACCTACTTTTCCATGAGGCCCTGATGTGTCCTTCAGAAACCTCCTAACAACCTTAGAAGTTCACCTAGGGACACCTTGGACACTTGCCTGGGTTCCAGCACAACTTCAATGGCCAGGTCAGTTGGGGCCAGGCAGGCAGGGCCATCAGCTCTACAACAACACCTTCTTTCCTTCTGTCCATTTCACTATGGTCTCAGTTTGCAATGGGAGAAGAGTCATCACACTCTCAGCTGAGCCGCGTGTCCTCCAGGGCTTTCCATCAGGGCTGCAGCCTTTGCCAACCATCCCGCAAGTTCTATATTCAGTAACAAAGCTGGGTCCTTGGACGTTGTTATGAGCACCTGCAATGGGGGTAGGTGGAGGTAACAGGGAATGGATGTCATGATTGCAGTTTGGACAGAGAGGAGATAGGAACCTCTGTTCGTGTGTCTTACTCCACTAGCTTTGTCTGTGGCAGTTGGGGATAGAAAGTGCTGATCCATGACTAACAGGCAATATGAAGAGTTGGGTTAAACTGAGCAGAACTGAGCTAAAGTGAGTAGAGTTAAGCTTAGTTGAACCAAGCTGAGTTGAGTTGAGCTGAGATGAGTTGACCTGAGTTGAGCTGAGCTGAGTTGAGCTGACCTGAGCCAAGCTGAGTGAAAATGAGTTGAGTTGAACTGCACTGAGCTGAGTTGAGCTGAGCCAAGCTGAAATAAGCTGAGCTGAGCTGAACTGAGCTGAGTTGAGCTGAGCTGAGCCGAACTGAGCTGAGTTGAGCTGAGCTGAGCTGAGCCAAGCTGAGTTGAGCTGAGCTGAGCCAAATTGAGCTGAGTTGAGTTGAGCTGAACTGAGTTGAGTTAAGCTTAGCTGAGTTGGAAAGACAAATCCTACCCTCTTATAATCCCCAGGGATGAGGCACCCTTTCCAATGCCAGAGATTGTTATTCTCAAAACTGTTTCTGGCAACTGGGAAAGAGTCATGCTTTACTTGTTGATGAGACATCCCCAAAGACCGCGTCTGGGTCCTCTCTGGTCCTCAGAGGAGCACTCCCACAAGTGTTCCTATAAAGCCTCTCCCTCCAGCCAGCCCCTGGGACGCCTCCTTGTCCTGTGCACCTTCCCACCCCTGCTCCTCATCCCCACGTCTCCTCTCTGCTATCACTCCTCTTCTCCCATGGATGGGAATGACTTCCCAGGGCCTTCTCCATGGGCACTTCAGGAACAACTCTGCTCCAAGAGCGTCTGCATTTACCCACCCATACATTATCTCCAATTGCCGTGTTTGTCCCTGGCTCATTTTCTCTGAATAATTGTGAGTACTATGTAGGAGAGTCTTGAAATTCTTTTGTGTCTCCCAGAATACTGAGTTCCGTATATAACAGTATATAAAGGTGCTCAATAAAGGCTTACCTCATATCTTATAGTGCACTTTTAATTAATTTATTTATTTGGCTTGGGAAGCCCAAGATCAAATATAGTGTAGTTTTTTTTTTTTTTTTTTTTTTAGGTTGTGTTAAAACAGGTATGCACTCAGCTTATATCTTACGATGTATCACTGAGAAATGTGTTTTTTCTCTGACTCCAGGCTTGAGTGCTCTGAAGTGAATGAAGAGCAGTGAAGTAAGAGTGAGGATATTAGGACCATGCCCCAACCCTGCCACCAATTTGTGTGTGATCGAACATGAATCAGGTAACCTTTCTCCACATTTCCCTACCTGTGCAGCCGGTTAGCACCTACTCTTATGGTGTTGCGAGTGTACAATGGCCCAAAGTTTTGGATGAGCTTGTTAAATGCTGAATACATGAAGGAGATCATTATTCTAAGGGGCTCATGAAGAATTCGTTCAACAAAGCTGTATTGATGATTTACTCTCTGCATCAGCTCCTGGGACTGCAAGTATAAAAGTGTTTCAGACCTTGCCCTTGGAAAGCCAGGGAGAGACTCAAATAGCTAACAACAGGGTAAGTAAGCCTTATAGTGAAGTGCCAGTAACAGAGGGGAAGGAGGCAGGAAAGCGTAGGAGAGGGGGTGCAGAAGGGAGCAGCATTTGAAGAGATCTCAAGGAAGTTACCAGATGTCACCAGAAAGAAGGGGAATGGGCAGTAGCATATTCCTGAGAGCGTGCTGAAGGCTGAAGGCGTGGCAGGGCAGTGAGTGGTGCCTTGTAGCTGCAGCAGAAACGATCAGGGTAATGAGGCTATGTGGAGGTGACCAGAGGCCCAAAGAGATGGCAGCAGTGGCTGTGAGGCTGCAAGCTCTGTGACTCGAGCGGGGTGTGATGGGGCGGGGTGTCGTGTGGGCTGAGGGAGGTTTTAGAACTCCTTGGGACTCTGGCCAGGTGCAGGCTGTGGCATAGCCTGGAACTACTGGGTAAGCGGGCAGCCCGGGCTCTCTAGGGAGCTCTGTAGGCCATGGGCAGAAGCACAGGGCCTGGTCCTTCCCACTCTAAGGAGCTGCAAAGACAGAGAAGGCCAGGGAGGACCCGGGGCTTGCAGGTAGGAGGTAGGGAGGAGGCCCAGGGCCAGATTCTTCTCCTGCTTCCCAGATAATGTAAAGCTCCCTCTCCTCCCGGACTGCACTTGCCTTCCCTCTGCACGTGTTGAGTTCTTCCTGCCTCTCCCTAGCCAGGGCCCAGCTTCCACATCATTCTTCTGCAGGCCCTCCTTCCCCCCAGTCCTCTTTGCTATTCTCCATTCTCTATCACAGTTTGTTCCTTTCTGGGCACTTAACACAATTTGTCTGTGTTGGGCTTTCTAGCTCTTCTCTCCCCACAAAAGTGTCAGTTCCATGAGGGTGGGGACTTCATCTCATCCCGAGGCATTGCCAGTGCCTGGCACAGGATGTGTGGCATACAGTAGGCACCAAATAACTGAATCAATGGTCTGGCTGTGCAGCATGACTTCAGGAGCATAGCATTTGGATGCATAGTATTGTCTCTGGGTTAAAGGAGGGATCCACATCCCCCTCAGTAGAGACCAAGAGATTGGGGTCTCACTGTTACTCTGCAAGATAAGACATTAAGTGTCAGCTCTTCTCCCCCTCTAGTACAGATCACTCTATAATCCAGAGTGGATTCAGTCCTAAATCCAGCCTGGTTAAAGGACACCCAGGCTAGGACATATAAGGGTTTCTCAGCGGACCCCAGCCAGCCACAGAATATGGGAAGAACAGGCTTCAATGGGCAAAAGCTGCCGTTTCCTTACTTAGCAATACATGTGTCTTTCTAAATAACAGATTTAAATAAGTAAGGCAAACTGTGAAAATCTGTGGTTAAAAATGTAAGGGGTGGGGTGGGAATAGAGAATCTAGCAGATGGTTGCCGTGCCTCCCTCTGTGACAGGTGGGGTAGACTCATCTGCATGAGCACATCTCTAAAGGTCTTCTTTTTCATGGGCACATTTATTGGCATACTGTAGAATGAGCCCTGTACATTCAAACAGCAGAGTCGGCCCAGCCCAGAACAGCTCTGGAAAGGAAGACCTTGGCCTTGGCTGTGCCTCACTTATGACAACAGAGCTGCTCCTCATCAAAAAGAGGAAAAGGAGAGAAAATCAGAAATGCCTGGTCAAAAGTGTAGAGACCTGATGAAGGTGGGGCAGGGAGACCTGAAGCTAGTCCTTGGGGTGGGTGGCTGAGTCACAGCATCCCACACACACGCCACCTCCCACAGCCCCTTGGCCTTCTGCCCATACCTACTCCCAGCCCATGGCTCACTGGTCACTCTGCTTTCCAATGGCCAGAACCACACGCTGCAGTTGACCCTTGGGAAGACCCCACCTGGGCCACTCATTGGTTCGTGTGAAGAGTCTTCTGTCCCCAGCCAGACGGTGCCCTGCTTGGAGGCAGAGGCCAGGTGATGTCCTTCAGCATCCCCATGGCCAGTCATCAGCTGTGTCTGTCTAAGGCATTTCCACAGGCCAGGTCCTGCCACACTTGGGCACTTTTCCCAACATGCTAACAGTTTGGGGACAGGCTCCATGGGTGGAGTCACTTCTCATTAGCATTTCTCCCTCTGTGGTTCCCACTGCCTGTCCTGAGCGGGCCCCTCATCTGTGAGTGCAGAAGCCTGGCAGCCTGAGCTCCTCTGCCCAGATGATGGCAGGGCGAGCTCTCCTAGGGACAAATCATGAGCTCGGGGATGCCTGCCGTGTATCCCGCTTGTCTGGGCAGGCCCTGCTAAACCCTATGTATGCAGAATGGTGTTAAAGCCTTACAACCACTCCAGGAGGTGGTGTCCTCATCACCATCCTCAATCTTCATTTCATTTATAAGAAAACAGAGACACAGAAAGACCTTGGCCAAGGTCAGAGTTGGTCGAGGTGGGCCCAGGATTCAAACTCCTCCAGTCCAACCTCATGCTTTCTGCTCTAAACTCCAACTAGGCTGCAGTGGTATTGTACACCCCACCCTGACTTCACCTGTTCCACACTGTCACAGGCACCTATGTGAAGGCCATAGGACAAGTGCAGGCTCCAGGCAGGAGGCTGCCTCTTGGCGGTGGTACCTTTGGTCAAGTCACTGCTCCCTGCTGAGCCTCTGGGCTCTAAAATGGGGTTTATGATAGAAGCTGCCTCCTTAGGGGATTGGGAGGATTAAATACGCTCATCTGTGTGAGGGCTTGGAGCAGCGCCTGGCACTGGAAGCACTCAGTAACATGCATCGTTGCCACAGTTATTAATAATATGATTATTCCCACAGGAACCTTCCAGGTCTGTCTGTCTGACCTCGTCTCCTCTCCAGGAGGAGGCATCTGTGCATTGACTACCAACATCTCTCTTTTTAACTTATTGCTCCATCTCATTCTTTCACCTTCTCCATTTCTCCTCCCAACCCTGACATGCCATTGAATCTGTTTAATTCAAGCAAATGCTCAGAGCCCCAGATCCCTGAATGCGACAGATTGAGAGGGTGGGGGTGGGGGTGGAGAATGGAGGAGCTTGTGTAATAGGACATAAATAAACTTGCACATGCTCTTCTTTTTAATTGCAGATTCTATCCCATCACGGGGCAATTTTTATTTTGCCTTCTCTTGAATAAGTGGGAAGATGTTTTATTCATGTGCATCTTCCCAGCACGCAGCCCAGTAGGTGCTCAATGTGCGCTGAATGAGTCGGTACATTCAGTTTGGCTCCAGCCAACACGTATGCCAGGCGCTGTTGTAAGCGCCTCACATATGCGAGCTCATTGAATACTCTGGTGCCGTCTTAAAGCCCTGGAGATGAGCACTCTAAATTCGGGCCAATAAAGGAAATGTGTTTGGTGGCCACCCTCTTGATGGCACACTATTGAATCTCCAGCGTGAGCTGTGTGGCTCCCACTTCCTCCCCGCTTGCTTGTGGCAGTGCTCCCCTCTAACATTTAGGAAGAGAGTTTCAGCACAAACTTCCAGCTGGGTGAATGGTGGGGCCTGAGGGATGGTGACAAAGCTGAGCACACACCTCAAGGGACCTCCACGTTTTCCAGTAGTGTTTGATTTGAACAGTGCCAAGAAACCCCCTCAGATCTCTGGAAACTGCAAATCATGGAGGCTTAACACACCATGCCACCGCCTGGCCAGACAGGCCTGGGTTCAAATCCCAGTCCCACCACGTATGGAGCCAATTCCTCGCTGAGCCACAGCGTCCTCCAGGGTGGAGCAGGGCACACACCGTGCCTTGTGGGGCTATGGGAAGATTACCCAGCTCACCATGTGACATTTAGTGGGCACCTTCCTCACTCTGACAGCCAGCTGAGCACAGGCCACTAAGGAAAGAAGAATTCTGAGGGAGAGAGAAGAGGCCAAAGAAAGACAGAAAGGATGCCTCCTCTAAGAGCAGTCAGGCTGGGGTGGGACAGGGTGGTGGGCGGAGGTTGGCCGGGAGGGAGCCATTTACCGGCACAGTCAACAAACAAGGATTGGGAATATAAAGCTCAGCATTGTGCTAAGTGCTGAGGAAGTAAAAAGGAATTTTTATTTATAATTTATACCCCACCTACTTCCAAAGAGAATTTTGAAGGTGACTCACAATGAAAACCACATATGCAGCAAGATCACAAAAATAGAAATAGAAAATCAAATCCATGGAGATGAAGAATGGAAACCCACATTTATTTACCCCAGGTGCCCTGTCCTTGAATGCACTCCATCATTTAGTCCAACAACCCCATTTTACAGATGAGGAAGACAAGCAAAGAGGCATGTCCAGGGCAGGCAAAGGTGCAAGCAGGGCTCACTTCTCCAATAGGCGCAGGGCCCAGGATACTCTTAGGGGCTAAAACTAAATGTTTTAAAATTTCTTTTAAAATCAGAAGAAAAGAAAGGAACATTCAGGTTGAAAAAAATATTTTAACATATGATATTAATAGATTTGTCTCATGCCAACCCAATGGTAAAATATATTTAATTTTTTTAATGAAAGAAGGAGTCCACAACTGTAAAAGTGCCTGGAGTCTACAAAAGTCACAATCCAGCCCAGGCCACAAACCCAGGCCTGCCAAACTCCAACTCTTGTGTCCCTTCCACACTTGTGCAAGAACATTTGTTGTCACTGAATGTAACACGTGAGTCAGCTCTGCAGCTAAAAAGAGGCCACAATGAGACAAATAATTCTTAGTTTCATAAAAAGTATGTGTAGTGACGTGTAGTGAGGAAATGAGAAACATTTACTCACTCTACAGTGCAATTCTGGGGAAAAATGTAACTTTTACAATTTTCTTTCTTTTTTTTTTTTTTTTTTTAAGCGACGGGATCTCAATGTGTTGCCCAGGCTGGACTAAAATTCCTGGGCTCAAGTGATCTGCCTGCCTCTGCCTCCCAAGTAGCTCACATTCTCAAGTAGCACATGCCACTACACCCGGCTAAAATTTTCTTTATAATGAATGTCTTCTTATCAGTTCCACTAGGAAGCAGGAGAGTAAAATCCTAACTTTTATCCAATTTGGTAAATTTCAAGCTTGATTCAAAATTGTCTTTCATAGATAATTTGGCTGACTCAGGTAAATGTCAGCCTTTTGGAGACTGCCATCTCTGGCTGCTGAATCCCCGTGTGGCAGATGATTCTGACCAGAGTCTTGTACAGCCCAGGAGGGAGGCCCTTGGGTTCCCGTGGTATTGCCTGGATCTTCACAGCCTTCTTCCTGAGCCCATGATCACTGGGATGGGATGGCCTCATCTTGCTTTCTGGGGCGCTGTGCATGTCTTTAAAAGCTCCCAACTTTCTAGGTTGTGCCCTGACACACTGGTGGGGAAGGTGGGGAAGGTAATCATGGTAGTGGCAGAGAAGAGCTCTGGTGCCTGATCTACCTGTTCCCTCTCTATCCCCTCCCCCTTCCCACAGTCTATGAGGATAGAGGGATAAGCTTTCCTTCATTATCTTCTAAAATGTAGTCAGCCAGGCCTACCTCTTGATGTGCTAAATGAGGGTCAAAAGCATGTAGTAAACCTTTTCTCTCTCAACATCTAGCTTTCTGTCTGAGACTCAGACATTACTCCAATGTACAAGAAATTCCAGAACAACACGGTTTACAGGACATGAAAATGTATCTAAAAACAATTCCAGAAAGTATTAACCCCATTGCAGACACATGTTAGTTCAATAGGAGAGACTAACTATACTGACACTTAATTCCAAACATAATATATGAGTCCTTATGTAGGGAACATCGAAAAACATAATGAACACCATCTCCAGTATTTATTTGGCAAACCTTCTTCCAATAGCTGTTTGTTCTATCAACCCTCAATATAAGTAGACCAGAACATTAGGCACTTCTCTGGTGAAAGGGGCTGATCCTGGTGAGTCTAGTTGTGCTGTATCTGGTGTTCTCACATCTGGATGCAACTTAGACACCCCAGAGACAATAGCATAGCATAGCGCATATCACTTCTTTCAGCCAGTGCTAGGATGTGGGAACAAAGGCACAGTCCATCTCTCTCACCCTGGAGGAGGGCAGAGAGAGCTTCAAAAAGGGATATGGGCATAGCCAACCTCTCAGCCATCACAGTTTTTTTTTTGTTTTTTGGAGGTTTTTTTTGATGATTAGTCATGATTCAAAATATGAAACAGAAATGGCTTGGGAGTTCGAGGAGGAATGGGGTTTTGAGAGGAAATTACTCAACCAATACAAAATGTTGGAGAAGAGATCAGACTCCAGGATCTTTTACATTCAGGCTAGAGATATGCAACTATCAAAAGTCTGGATATAGCTGGGTGGTTCATGCCCATAATCCCAGCACTTTGGGAGGCTGAGATGGGAAGATCACTTGAACTCATGAGTTCAAGATCAGCCTGGGCAACATGGTGAAACCCTGTCTCTATGAAAAATACAAAAATTAGCCAGGCATGGTGGTCTGCGCCTACTCGGGAGGCTGAGGTGGGAGGAAGCCTTGAGCTGGGGAGGTGGAGGTTGCAGTCAGCTTAGATTGTGCCAGTGCACTCCAGCCTGAGCAGTAGTGCCAGACCTTGTCTCAAGAACATAAAGTCTGGATATAAATTATGATTCTCAGTCTCACTCTAGAAAGCTGTGGGTAGTTGCTTGAGCCAGAAAGATGATTATGAGGAAAATCAAGATCTTTACATTGGAAAGAGATCATCTTGTCCAACCAGCCTTTGAGATGGAGAAAAAAAATAGATAGTTACTATCACTACTTCTATTAATATTGTACTAGAAATCCTACCCATTTCAATAAAGAAAGAAAAGAGCCAGCCATGGTGGCTCACACCTGTAATTCCAGCGCTTTGGGACACTGAGGTGGGTGGATCACCTGAGGTCAGGAGTTCTAGACCAGCCTGGCCAACATGTTGAGACCCTGTCTCTACTAAAAATATGAAAACCGGCCAGCTGTGATGGCATGCGCCTGTAATCCCAACTACTAAGGGGGCTGAGGCAGAAGAATCACTTGAACCTGGGTGATGGAGGTTTCAGTGTGCAAAGACCATGTCACTGCACTCCAGCCTGAGCAACAGAGTGGGACTCTGTCTCAGAAAAAGGAAGAAAGAAAGAAAAAGAAGAAGAAAGAAGAAGGAAGGAAGGAAGGAAGGAAGGAAGGAAGGAAGGAGAAGAGAAGAGAGGAGAAAGGGAGGGAAGGAAGGAAGGAAGAAAGGAAGGAAGGAAGGAAGAAGGAAGGGAGGGAGGGAGGGAGGAAGGAAGGAAAGAAAGAAGAAAGAGAAAGAAAGAAAAAGAAGAAGAAGAAAGAAGGAAGGAAGGAAGGAAGGAGGAAGGAAGGAAGGAAGGAGAAGAGAAGAGAGGAGAAAGGGAGGGAAGGAAGGAAGGAAGAAAGGAAGGAAGGAAGGAAAAGGAAGGGAGGGAGGGAGGGAGGAAGGAAGGAAAGAAAGAAAGAAAGAAAAAAAGAAAAAGAAAGAAAAGAAAGAAGAAGAAGAAGAAAGAAAGAAAAGAAAGAAAGAAAGAGAGAAAGAAAGGGAAAGAGAGAAAGACAGAAAGAGAAGGCTGGGTACAGTGGCTCATGCTTATAATCCCAGCACTTTGGGAGCTTAAGGTAGGAGGATCACTTGAACCCAGGAGTTTGAGATCAGCCTGGGCAACAAATAGAGGCTCTGTCTGGAAAAAAAAAAAAATTAGGCAGGCATGGTGTCATGCGCCTGTTGTATCAGCTACTTAGGAGGCTGAGGTGGGAGGATCATTTGAGCCTGGACAATCAAGGCTGCATTGAGCCACAGTTGTGCCACTGCCCTCCAGCCTGACTAATAGAATGACTGCCTCAAAAGAAGAAGAAAGGGGGGGTGGGGGGCGGGGCGGGGAGGAAAGAAAGAAAGAAAAAAATTAAGTCTTAAGTTTGGGAAAAAAAAGAGACAAAATTATAAATATGTATAGACAATATTATTGTGAGAAGAGGAGGAGGAGGAAGAGAAGAAGAGGAAGGAAGAAAGGAAAGAAGGAGGGAAGGAGGGAAGGAAAGAAAGAGAAAGAGCGAGAAGCAAGCAAGTTAAGACTTAAGTTTGGGGAAAAAGAGATAAAATGTTAAATGTGTACAGACAATATTATTGTGTAAATAGAAAATCCAAGTTATTAGACCAAGTAAAAGAGTTAAGCACGACTGCTGGGTATAAAGTTAACATGCAAATCATGAGTTTATTTCAATATATGAACAGTAAACATTGAGAAGATAAAACATTTTAAAGTGATCATTTACACTTGCAACACAAATGAAGTATTTATGAATAAGTCTAACAAAATGTATGCTAATTTTGTATAAAAATATAAAATTTTATTGAGAGACATTAAAGAATGCATTAATAATTCAGAGACATACTATGTTTATGGATGAATGAGTCTATATTGTAAATATGCCATTTTCCCCAAATTTATATGCAGATTCAATGCATCACAATAAAGATCCCAACACATTTTTGCATGTAGAATTTGGTAAGCTTATTATAAAACTCACATGAAAGTGCAATAATTATAAGAAAAACAAGGTGATGGAATTGCCCTACCAGATATCATGACTTATTATAAAGCCATAGTAATTAAGAGAGTGTGACATTAGCACAGGCATAGAGAAATAGATCAATAAAACAGAAGAGAGAGCCATGAACAGACTCACACATATATGGATACTTAATATATGGCTGATCGCAGATTATAGGGCAGTGGGAAAAAAAGTCTTTTTAAGAAATGATACCTGGGAGAGGGGGCGGGAAAGAGCTATAAGGGGGAAAAATTGAATCTCTATTTTACACCACATACTAAAATCTCTTTAATTTGGAATAAAGAGCTAAATGTGAAAAGTAAAACTACAAACCTTTTAAAAAAAGAGAGAGAAGCAAATACCTTCGTGGTCTCAGAGCAAGAGTTCTTTAATGAGATATGAAAGTAAAGAAATAGCTAGGTGTGGTGGCTCACACCTGTAATCTCAGCACTTTGGGAGGCTGAGGTGAGTGGATCACCTGAGGTCAGGAGTTTGAGACCAGCCTGGCCAACATAGTGAAATCCTGTCTCTACTAAAAATACAAAACTTAGCCGGGTATGGTGGCACACGCCTGTAATCCCAGCACTCGGGAGGCTGAGGCAAGAGAATTGCTTGAACCCGGGAGGTGGAGGTTGCAATGAGCTGAGATTATGCCATTGCACTCCAGCCTGGGTGACAAGAACAAAACTCCATCTCAAAAAATTAAATAAATAAATAAATAGGTCCATGAAGCAGACTGGCATTAAAATTAAGCACCTCTGTTTATCAAAAGTTATTATAAAAGTTGGTGATATTAAGTTCTTTTAAATATTTTTAGGTGTCATACTGGTATTGTGGTTATGTTATGAAGAGAGAGACTATCTTTTAGAGATAAATCCTCAAAATTTTATGATGAATAGTGTTTTAGATTTGCTTAAAAATAAAACTAGAGGAGCAGACATTGAAAAGGTATAAGTGAAATGAGATTGTCCATGAAATTGTAATTGTTGAAGCTGAGTGATAGGTACAAGGAGATTCATCATATTATTCCATCTACTTTTGTATATGTTTGGAATGTTATCATAAATTATTTTTGAGAGAGAGAGAGATCAAGGAGGGACTATAAAGAGATGAAAACAAACCATAAACTGGAACTACACATATAAGCAACGAAGGACTTATATTCAGAACATAGAAAGAACTAAAAATCAAGGGGAAAAAAACAATTTTTTTTAAAGGTAACAAACAAGTCTGAAAAGTAGAAATCCAGACGGTGAAGAAACAAACAAAAAGCTCAACTTCATTAATAATCTGGGAGATAAAAATGTAAACTGCAATAAGATACCATTTTGTACCCCCCAGATTGGAAAAATTAAGTCTGTACTACCAAGAGATGACAAGGATGCGGATGCCTCTGGGAGCATACATTGGTACAGCCAATGTGGAAAGCAACTGGACTTGATCTAGTCATGTTGAAGACCATGTCATCCAGCAATTTTATTCCTAGATAAATACCCTAGGGCAACACATGCATGTGTGTACCAGGAGACAAGAAAGCTTTACAACAACGTTGTCAGTAAGGACCAAACACTGGGAATAACTCAAATGTCCATCAAACATAAAATGCATTAACTGTGAGCTTGTCTCAGCAGTGAAAATATATACAATGAAACTGTAGCTATGTTGACCAAATGAAGCAAATCATCAACGAATGCATACAGTATATTTATTTCCAAGTTTAAAAATAGACGAGTAGGTTAAACTATATGAAGCTGTATGAATTTGCAGTTATTCAGCTACTTTTCTCTTACAAATGGCATTTATCATTCACTCTAATACTGTTTAGGGTGCATACATAAATGGTAAAACCATAAAGGAAAGCAAGATTCAATCGGACTTTTTCTGATTAACAGAAAAGTCAGGATAGTGTTACCTCTGGGAGAAGGAAGGGAGATTTGACTGAGGAAGGACCTGGGGTGATGGAGGTGGGGAACTTCACAGGTACTAGCGATGTTCTAATCTATATATTTATCTCATGAGTGATTACAAAAATATTTGCTTTATTTATTTATTTATTTATTTTAGAGACAGGGTTTCACTCTGTTGCCTAGGCTGGAGTGCAGTGGCAAGATCATGGTTAACTGCAGCCTCCAACTCCTGGGCTCAGGTGATCCTCCAGCCTCAACCTCCCAAGTAGTTGGTGCCACCAGCATGTGCCACCATGCCCGACTAATTTTTTAATGTTTTGTAGAAATGGGATCTTGCTCTGTTGCCCAGGTTGATCATGAACTCCTGGGCTCAAGTGATCCTGCTGCCTTAGCCTCCCAAAGTACTGGGATTATAGGCGTGAGCCGCCATGTGCAGCCAATATTTGCTTTATAGTTCTGCTTTAAACTATGCATATGTTTTATGCATTTTAAATGATTTTATTTTTTAAATAAAAAGAGGAAATAACATTTTAGATGCCAGTTCTGAACTCAGGACACACCAGCCAAGCAAGAGATCAGGGCACAGTTGAGAGGTAGAGAGAGCAGGCCCCCTGCTGCTGAGGGATAGGGGATTCACATCACAGATGACCTGTAATGGTCACTCCACACATGTGATTTGTCTTGCTCTGTCTTGTTTTTCCCAGATAACAATTGCTAATATAATTATTATTCCACTCGGAATGCTGAATATGGTAAATTTATTTATCCGTGGCTTCACTTATAATGATATATAATAAATTACTTAAGTGTGTTTCCCCAGCAGAAGATAAGCCCCCTGGGGGCAAGGACTGGGACATTTTCATGCTTGTACCAAAGCAGAGTGCCTGACACTGTAGATCCTCAATTAAAAGGTCACTGAAAGTATGGACTCCAGATGACTGGATGGACAGGTAGATGGATGGATAGACATCTTAATGGTTGCAGGTCTTTGTTAAATAGGGGATTTTATTTTCAGAACTAGTGAAGGGATTTTTGAAGCCTCCCATGGGGAATAGAGTGGTTTTATAAACATAAAAGTGCTAGTGTGGTATAAACAGAGACTGCAGCGTATTTAATGATTTAGTGAATAGGACAACACATTCTATATTTTGAGTGCTCCGTTATGTCCCTGTACTATTATGCTGCTGGGATTTGTCAGCCACACAGGGTGTGCCACCTCCTTGCACCGCTCCAGGGCACTTGTTCGCTTTGTGTTGTAGGTAAATCGTGTTCCTGGAGTTGTGCAATGGGCGGTTCTGAGCCCACCTTTTTTGGGGAGGCTCTGGAGTGACAGGCACAGCGATGGGCCCAGGATGTGAGCTGAGCATGTAGGCTGGCTCAACACACCTCCCACCCCCTTGTCAAGGATGGCAGCACTCAGATGACATGTTTTGGGAAACATTTTCCTTCCTCACTCTTCTTCCTTCTGTTTTTGTTTCTTCTCACCTGCTTTTCTCCCGCCCTTTTTCCTCCTTCTTCTCCTTTCTCTCTTCCTCTTGCCCCCTTTTCTCTTCCTTCCTCTTGCCCCCCTCACTTCTCTCTTGGTCCCCTCAGCCTCTCTCTCTTCCTATCCTTGTCCTGTCCTTGTCCTTCTTTTGTCTCCTTCTCCTTCCCAACCCCCGCACTCAGAAGCGATCTTTCAGGTCCTCTATGTCTATCTCCTACTCTCAGTCGGATGGCCCAGCAGTAAAGACCTTGAAACTTAATTCTGCAACCCTCATCTCCCCTCCCCAAGAGACCAGCTCTGACTGTGGTTTTTAGGAGGCCCAGTTTCCTCTGGGACCTTCACCCTGTGCACTCCCCACCCCACTGCCACCCACAATGTGCAGACCCCTCTGGGTGGCCTGCAACCTGCTCCACTAGGTGACCACAAAGCCCCTTTGAGCTGGCTTGGGAGTCCTTTCCAAAGCTGGAGGCAGGAGAGGAACCCTCTTTTTACTTCGAAATGTATCCATCCTTAGCTCCGTGAGCAAATGCCCCGCTCTTCCTGGACCCCACAATAGAAACACAGACTTTGGCTGCCCTTCTTTTCACCCCTAAGGAGGGCTGCTTTTGTGCTAAGGGGCATTAGAAGATCATCCTCTGCCAGGAATGCATAGATGCTTTTTCTCTGCAGACTCTGCCCTGAGCTGATTTGACCTGATTGACTGGAGAGGCAGGGATTGTGGAGCAGAGGGGGAGGAGCATAGTTGGAGGGGGCTGGGAGAGGGAGGGGGAGAAGGAAAGCTCAAGTCTACAATTCTAGAACCGGAGGAGGAGAAGGAAGGACCCTGTAGGATCCAGCACCCCACCCCACCCATTTCTCTGCCAGAGTCACAAGCAGTCTGCCCCCTTCCTGTGTGGGTAATTGGCAAGGCCCGGACAAGCAGGCAAGTCTCCGACTCCATCCCAGCCCAGTACCGCCCACCGCCTTATTCAGGCAAAGAGAGTTGACTGTCTTGGCAGCAAAATGAAACCTTTTGATTTACGAGGAATTCTGAGATATCTTCCAGCTGACAGTCTTTGGAGAATTGCACAAGCCCACACTTTTGTGGGGGCAGCATTTAATGAAACGAACACATGAGTTATTCGTTTTTCATTAAGGATGACAGGCAGAGAGTACATATCAGGATGAAAAATAAGTCCTGGCCTGGGGCTGCACAGCCTCATGATCTTGAGTGAGCAGGAGAGCCAGGAGCACCCATTTCCAGAGGCAGGGAATGGGAGGAGGGAGAGCTGACACCTTCGGAGCACTTACTGTGATTTTCATTGTCTCCCGTAATTCTCACTAGGTACTATTGCTCCAGAGTTACAGATGAGAAAACTGAGGCTCAGAGAGAGTAAGGAACATGCCCAGAGTCACCCAGCTAGTGAGGGACAGAGCTAGGATTTCAGTCCCAGGCTGCTTTGGCTCAGCTCCAACAAGCTGTCCATGCAGGAGCAGGAGGCCAACTGTGCAGGGCCTGGGGACCAGTGGTGCAGACGGAGTCCACGCTGCAGACGCTCACTCCAGATGGATGCTGAAAGACAGAGGAGCCCCGGGGCCTGGCAAGGAGAACGGTAGGCTTTGGTGGTCAGCCAGGCCCGGCTGGAGAGTGGCTGAGCCTATGAAGTCTGGGGAGCAGTTGGGCCATGAAAGTGATGCCCGGCAGTCTCTGTTTTTGCTGTTTTCCAGCTTTCCAGTCTCAGAACGACTTGGCATCTGTATCAGAAAACCCAGTCAGCCCTCATCTCAGTTGCAGGTGCAACATATATGGCCCTCAAGCTGGGCAGACCCGAGTTTGAATCCTGAGCCTACCGCTCATTAACTGTTAGACCTTGAAAAAGTGCCTCAACCTCTCTTGAGCCTCCACTTTCCATACCTGTCATGTTTATTTAACGATACCTACCTTTCAGCATTTTCATGAAAGTTTTAAAATGATATTATTATGAGTAGCAGCTGTATAACAGTAATAATAACTCATGTATATTGAGTACATTTGTATCCTCTGTACTATGCTGAGAACTTTACATACATTACCACATTACCCGATTTAACCTTCACAACACCTCTCCGAAGTACCACTGTTACGTAACAGGCCCATTTTACCTGCGAGAAATGGAAGCTCAGAGTTCTTTGCTGCCCAGGTCGTATAGTTAGCAAATGGGGTCAGGGTCAGAATTTGAACCCAGGTCTTCATGTGCCTCCAGCCCACCAGTATGAGTCTTAATGAACAAAGTACCTACTGCATAGTAGACCCTTAACAAATGGGAGTTCCAGTCCTTTCTTTCTCCCCTAAAAGCACAGATTTTCACAGTGCCCTCTGAGATTTGCTTTAGAGCTTGCCCACATGGAGTTTTCAGAAAGTCAGGAGAAAGTGAGGTGGTGGATGCATCCCCCGATCCAGGGCCCCCCTTCCTCCCCCCGCTCAGCCTTCCTTCCTTTTAGGGTTTGGCAAAGGCTGCTTCACTCCAGGCCTCTCGTGGAGCTGGAAACAATGCGAGTTTATTTTGGCACAGGAAAGAGGGCCCAATTCCCCTTCTCTGGATGCCTCTGTGGGAAGAGGACTAGAGAACGTGGCCCAGGCCTCTGTCAGTTCCCGTTACTCTCCCCAGCACGTCCACCGCCGAGTCACAGCCATCACATGTAGTTCTGAGAAGGAAATGAGATAAGAGCTTTCTTTCCACTTCAGATGGATCATAAGATTTCCCCTCCTCTCTCCACGCTGCCCTCCAAAAAGAAGTTGAACCAAGGACATGGTGCTGCAGTTAAACTGAATACTCTTAGCAGGTCTCTTCTCAATCCTGTGGGTACATCCTCACCTGGGTATTTGTCTACCTGTGGCAGATACAATAAGCAGGGCCCATGGTCAGTTTGGTGATGGAAGTCATAGACACTCAGAGTAGCAAGGAACTGTCACTGTCCTCTGATCCCAGCCCCCACCTGGTTTAGATTCAGATCCAGCCAGTATTTACCAGATGCCAACCCTGGGTCAAACCAGGAGTGCTTTTGCATCTGTTATTTCATATTTCAGAATCCACACAACAATCTTTTTGGAAAGGCCTTACTTTCCCATTTTTACAAATGTGGAAACTGTGGCTCAGAGAGGTCAAGTAGTTGGCTCAAAGTCATGACATGAGTAGGTCAGTGGTAGCGCTGGGATATGGTCTTCCAGCTCTGAGACCAAGCCCTGTCTGTCCCAGGCACAGGAGGAGTCTCTTCTACAACACTCCAGGTAGAAGGTTCATCCAGACTTTGAACTCCTTGGATGTTCCTTATTTCTAAGGAAAGTCTCATCTAAAATGTTTTTAGGGGTTGAACTAAAACCTACCTCTCTGTCACTTTCATCTATGGGTCCTATAACTCCTAAATCTAACTCCAGGCAGAGGGGGGAAAGCCAGAGCTCTGCCCTTGGCCATGTCTGTTCTTCAGAGATGAGAAGGTGGCCCCAGATGACCCTTGGCTGCCCCTGTCCTTGTCCTAGAACCAGCCCTGCCACTTCCTAAATGTGGACTCATTTCTTAACATCTCTGAGTTTCCATCAAATGGGGGCGATTGTGTCTACATTGCCAGATGGCTAAGGGACTCAATGAGAGGGTGTCTCAAATGCACTTCCCCCAGAGCCTGCACACAATTAGCTCTCAGCCAATGGTAGCTATTGTCATTTTATCATCAATAGTATGTAACCTCTCCAAACCTTGGCCCCTTTTCTATGGAGTGGGAATTACAATACCTACTTTCGTTTCCCCCATCAACGCAAGTGGGCATTCCAGTAATGCCAGCTTCACATGTCTGGGAGGAACACACAATGATGCAGGCAGAGAGGGCTCAGAAACGGTGAAAAACAGGTCACACGCTCTGGCACCCTGGCCACCTTTTCGGGGAGCTTGTTTCCTGAGCCTTCTGTCCTTCACGAGAATTTTCAGGGTTGTGATGTTTTTCTCTTCAAAAGCATCTCCTCTGTAGCCTACTCCCCAGCCCCAATAAACTTTTTTAAGCTAAAGAGAAAAAAAAACCCATAAAAATAGACAAGTATTTCATTGGCCAGGTTCAGTGGCTCACGCCTGTAATCCCAGCACTTTGGGAGGCTGAGGCAGGTGCACCTCGAGGTCAGGAGTTCGAGACTGCCTGGCCAACATGGTGAAACTCTGTCTCTACTAAAAATACAAAAAAAGTAGCCAGGTGTAGTTGTGGACGCCTGTAGTCCCAGCTGCTTGGGAGGCTGAGGTGGGAAGATTGCTTGAACCTGGGAGGTGGAGGTTGCAGTGAGCCGAGATCACGCCACTCCACTCCAGTCTGGGTGACAGAGTGAGACTCTGTCTCCAAAAACCAAAAACAAAAACAAAAACAAAACAAAAGTGTTTTATCTCTTTTTTACCTCCGCATGCACCCTGGGGTCAGCTGGAGTCTTCCCACCCTTTACAACATAACAAGGGTGATTCAAATCCCCCATCCTGGAGGTGGTAACACTCAAAACACAGTTGAGGGTAGAAGACGAAATGGCACACATCTCGAAGACAGAAAGCAGAGAAGGTGTGCAGGTGCAGAAAGGACTGCTAGTGTCCACAGGGAACCAAAGGCCACTGATCTGGAGGGTGGGAGAGAAATGGGTAGGAATTGGAGGATGTTGGGGGTGGAGGAAGGTGGCCCACATCTCAGCTGGGAGGCCCTACTGGAGTGCACAGGCCCCTTTGCTTGAAATCCAGGAGAAGGGGGCTCCTGAGGCCAGAATTTGTGTAGTTCTTAAAAGTTTTCAGAAGCACATTTCCCCCTGTAGATTCTTTCCTTGAACAATCCCACCAAGCCTGCAAGTTGAGGAAAGAAATTGAACACACCCTTCCTGAGCTCCTTAGGTGGACCTTGTGCTGCTGTCCTGAGCCCATCTCCCAACTACTCCCATCCCCTCCCAACCCCTCATGGCCCTGCTCTGGGGCAAATATTCCTCATGCCAGCAGGTGAGGAGGCTGGGGCCAGATAACAGCTAGTGAGGGAGCAAAGACAAGACGGGCGAGCCTGCGACAGAGCAAGACCCTGTCTCAAAAAACAAAAACAAGACATGTGAGCTTGGACTCCAGGGTGGAATCCTGTGTCCACTCAGTGCACCCCTCTGCCGCTGAAAGTACAAATGGAGAGGGGAAACCCACAGGTGGAGCTGGCCATGAGGACTGTCATAGTAAGCTCAGGGGCTTTGGTGCCACCCCACAGGCCATGGGGATCTGCTGACCAACTCTGGGAGTGACATCATGAAGAATGTGGCATTTCAGGACAGTTGCCTTCTTAATGAAGAGGACTCTGCTGAGTCTGGTGTAGCCAGGGGTGGCAGGAGCCAGCTGACATGGGTATGAGGGCTACTACCTGGCCCTCTCAGGAGGGTATTACTAGCAGCAGCTGCTGCAGCCCTCAGCCCCAGGAACACCACTGTGGAGGTTTCCAGTGCCTTCTTGGAGATACCCAGCTTTCCCTCACCAGTTGCTGGTCCTTGCTTCCCACCTGCTGCCATTCTTCCAGCTTTGGGAGGCAAACCCAAAAATCAGCCCTCCAGCTTCCTCTCCCAAGAAGACTGGCGTCTACAACCCTGGCTCTGTGGGGCTTCTCTTGCCCTCTCTTCTGACTGCCCCACTTGGCTCCAGGGGCCAAGTGGAGAGGAAGCTGGAGATGGAAGATGCAGCCGGGGGAACCCACCAGGCAGGTCCCAAGTGAGAAGGGTGGGTGGGGAACCCGGCCCTGGCCCAGAGAACTGGAACTGTCCAGCAACCCTGGGGAAAGTACCAAACCACCACTGAGTAGGCAGTGACCTTTTGGGGGCCAGTGAGGGGAGCCCATGGGCTCCAAAAGGCACACAGGGGCTCCCTTTCCTCATTCACACTCCACCCTCCATTGACCCCAGCTTGGCCCAGGGCCAGGTAGGGGAGGTGCTGATCATTCATCAGTAATGCGGCGATCACAGTTTTCAGAGCTCCTTCCCACCTTAACCCTCGTGATCTCTCAACAGCTCCTTGGAGGAGGGAGGCAGGGCAAGCTTTGTCTTAGTTTACAGATGTGGAAACTGAGGCTCAGAGAGCTCATATGACTTTTCAAAGCCATACAGTTGATGAGGGACAGAGTGAGTTCCAAATGCAGGACCTCCCAAGAATGGTGGACTTTTCCTCTCTGCCTTGTCCCCCTACTTCCTCTGTTAACTCCAGGAAGATTGGTCTGGGGACCCCTGCAAAGGCACAGATGGGAATAAGCACCCTTGGTCAAAGGATTGTAAGGAAAATGGTGGACAGATGGGTTGAAGAAGGATTGATTGATTGAATTATTGAGACCTTACGTCCCTGAGCCTCCATCAGGTGATCCTTATATCTGTCCTGGAGCACTAGACCACCCAGAAACAGGTGCAGCAGCCCAGGCCAGCCCAGGCCGCTCAGTTGCTCCGCCTCTTGCCTCTCCTCCTCCAGAGAACTCTTTGAATAAGAGGACACCAGATCATGCCTGCAGTTCCAGCCCAGGGTGAGGTTGAAACACTTATGCTTCCTATTTAAAGCCACATCTCATTCATCATTTCAGCACCAATCAACGATTAAACCTGATTCAATGAAGCCCTGACAACTAATTGAAACCTCACAATCGGCCTGTCGCTTGCTATTTAAAACTCTGTCCTGGCTGCTGGGGCCTTTCGGAACCAGGACTGTTTGTCCTGCCAAGAGCAAAGCCCCACCCGCTGTGGCCTGGGATCCCCATATATGTAGTGTGTAGGGTCTGTTCCAGCCATCACTGTCTCTGCCGGGCTCCCTGTGGGGCTGTGGGAGGGTTCTGGGAGAGGCTGGGAATGCCAGGAGGAGCAATTGGTGAAGCAAGGAAAAGGGAAAAGCCCACTGAGAGGTCTAATGAGCCCCAGGTGCACACACTTGTGTTGTGTGGCTTTCTTCAGGCCCTGGGCGAATGTGGCAGCCTGCGGTATATTGGGAGCATCGAACTCAGGTCGAGTCCTAAATCTGCAATCCAAACCAGTTCTGTGACCTTGCCCAGGTCCTTCCTTAGTTTCCTCACCAGCGTGGTGAGAGTAACAAAGATCTCTTCTCAAACTGTCTCCCTTTGAGGTAAGAGATTCCCCCATATCTGGTGATCCCAGGTAAAGCACATGAAAAACCATCAAGTCCTAAAGCGTAGAAGTTCTGAGCAGAGCAGGCCTGAGCTTGCATGGGGCCTGGGGCTGTGGGGCAGCATGGTGGATTCCAGCCCGTGGTCATGATAGGGTTATCTGGTGTCCTCATAACTCTCTAGGGCTGATGGAACACAGCCTCGTGTCACTAAGTGTGGACAATAACCCCTCCAGGCTGAGGAATGGGTCCAGACTTGTGTAGTCAGAGGCATCTTCCTGGAGGCAGTGGACTTGAGCCGAGCTTTGGAGGCTGAAAGAATTGAGTAAGTCAGCCAGGTGCAGTGGCTCACGCCTATAATTCTAGTACTTTGGGAGGCCGAGCCAGGTAGATCATCTGAGGTCAGGAATTCAAGACTAACCTGGCCAACATGGTGAAACCCCGTCTTTACTAAAAATACAAAAAAAAAAAAAACCATTAGCTGGGCATGGTGACAGGCACCTATAATGCCCTACTTGGGAGGCTGAGGCAGGAGAATTGCTTGAACCCAGGGGGCGGAAGTTTCCGTGAGCCGAGATCATGCCACTTCACTCCAGCCTGGGCAAAAGAGCAAAACTCCATCTAAAAAAAAAAAAAAAAAAAGAATTGAATAAGCCTAGAATGAGAGGGAAGCCAAACCAGACACAGCCACTTAGAGCTAGCAGAGCTTCCACAGCCATTTCCTATTGGATCCTCAAACTCCCCTTTATTGGATGAGCACATTGAGAGTTTCAGTGACTCGCCACTGAGAGCTTAAGACAGCAGGACACTGGCTGGGCTGTCCTGATATCACTTGCTCTGCCCTGTTCTGCCCCATCCAAAGAGCACGGAATACCAGAAGTAGGAGGTAGGGAATAGGAGAATGGGAAAGAGGAAGGACTCCAGCAGGGCTCCTTCCTCTAGATTCCTAATGCAGACCCTTCTGGAAGGAAACACCCATATAAAAGGTGCAGTTGGAAGGCTGAGGGGCACCACCCAACCCTATCACTGCTGGGAACCTGAGCTGCCCCCGAAACAGTGAGAGGGGTCTCATGGGTCCCCAAGCTCTCTGTGTGGGAGGAAACAATAGCCACTTTTCTGAGGCCTCCAGGGAGAGGAGGAGTGAGATCACATCTGGGGAGGGAGGAGGCAGAAACACAGGATATGAGCATCCTCCCAGGGGAGCACGGGGAGCCAGGAGCAAGGCCTGGGGCTGACTGCCTCCTCCCAGTGTCCCTCCTTCCTCTAGGTTCCTGGGCCACACACTCTGGACTACCTGCTTCTGCTGGGATTCTTCAAGGGTCTCATAGACCCAACTACACTGTAAGCTTCTTGAAAGCAGGTCACAGTGTCAGACTGTGGTTCGGGACTCAGGTCCTGGAGTAGGGCAGGCTGGAGGCCGACCTACTTATTAGCTGTGTGATTTTAAGCCAGTCCCTTAACCTCCTTGAGATTCTCCTGTGCAATGAAGATAAAAATAGGACCTATCTCATGAGATCATGGGAAAAGTAAATGAGTTAATGAGAGTAAGTGCTTAACAAAAATATCTCCATTGCATGTGCCCCCAGAGCAGCTAGCACCAGCCTCAGCATGGAGCAGGATCAGCTCCAGCAGCAGGGACTGAGAGCAGACACAAGAGAAAGCTCCCTGATGAGGAGGGGTGATTCTAAACTGAAGGGGAGAAATTATCTAGGGAATTTCCTTCCTGTAAAGCCTCAGGAACATGCCAGTCCCCCACATCGGACTGTCCTGGGGGTCTCACACCTGTGTCCTCCTAGGGAAATCTAGATCCTCCAAACTCTGCCTGGGTTCTTCCTGGGGAGTCTTGACCACTGCCTTGTGGTTGATGTGGGATGGGGGACCCGGGAACAGGGCTGCCTTCCTCTGGCCAAAGCCTGGCAAGCAAGCATGGGATGGGTGCTGTCTTCCTGAGAGGGAGAATAGGAGAAGTGACGGAGTCCCTAATTCAAGACCTTGCAGAGGTGGTGTGAGATCTCATGATATCAGTCTCTAAGCCAGTGCCTCTCAAGCTCTCTGTGGGGAAGAATCGATTTTTAAAATATATAATCAGTCACAGATAATGCTTTTGTAAAATGCAATAAAAGTTAATTTCCAAAAAAACGATCACACACTTGGGTACCGTGGTAATGTCAATGTAAAATTGCTGTAAAATTGTTCTAAGTGCTCACTCTCAATGTCTGTGCTCAGCTCCTCAGCAACCAATAACAGTTTGTACCACTGGTTTGTACCACGACAACCACACTACACTTGGAGCTGACACTTTCATAAAGGTTAATTTCCCTCTTTTCCTTCCTCAAGTTTGACCTCCTCCTTGATTAGATAGGAGGAGGGATTCCGACAGCCCCTCACCATCTGTTTAGAACCTCTCCACCCATTGCAGGTCCTTCCTGGTCATCTAATACCATATGCCATACGGAACAGTCCTGATTATACATATTCTGGCTCATGGGCAACGTGTTCTGATTTGGGTCACTTTTTTTTTTGAGACAGAGTCTCTGTCACTCAGGTTGGAGTGTGATGGTATGATCATAGCTCATGCTGCAGCCTCCAACTCCTGGGCTCAAGCGATCCTCTGGCCTCAACCTCCCTCGTAGCTAGGACTACAGGTGTGAACCACCACAATAGCTAATTTTTTTTTTTTAACTTTTATTATTTGTAGAGATGAGGTCTCACTATGTTGCCCAAGCTGGTCTCGAACTCCTGACCTCATGCAATCCTCCCACCTCAGCCTCCCAAAGTGCTGGGATGAGCCACCCATTCACGCAGGCATGAGGCGCTGCTCCCAGCTTGATTTTTTTCTATTGACTGCCCTACAGTAGATGTGTTTGTGAAAAGGTGAGCATAGATTCTGTATTTGATGCAAAAGAGAACGAGGAGAACTGGGTCCTAAGGCAGGCAATCCCTTCCTGGGATGGGTATAGGAACCAAGAGGGTCCTTCTGAGTGGGACACACTGCAAAGGCTTCTGCCTGGAATGATAACAACTGCAGTTACAATCTTTTTGAGCACCTAAGATATGCCAGCCCCTGAACTTCACAAGCCATATCTCTATTTTTCCCAGCAATTCTGCAAAATAGGTATGATTTGTCTAATTTAGAATGAGCTATATCAAGTCCATGTGGCTATGCAGGTGCTATGCAACCTAGAAGGTTTTAAAACCGCATCTTCCAAATGCTGATCTGGGAGTGGCTTCACAGCATCCTGAGGGGCTTTTTTAAAATGTAGACGCCCAGCCCCACGTTCTCAATTCTTATTCGAAGCCTGTGAGCCTTCCCCAGGCCCCCCAGGTGACTCCAAAGCCTGGCTGGCTCTGGCACTGCTGTTCTGGGGCTGCTGAGGGCTGGGGTCTTGTGGGCTGAGGGGGAACCCTAGGAAAGTCCAGGAAAACGACAATGGAAAGGGTGCCCAGGAGGGAACTTCAGTCAACTATGATACAGCCATATGGCAGCATACTATACAGCCCTTAAAAATGAAGAATGTGGCCGGGCACAGTGGCTCACACGCCTGTAATCCCAGCACTTTGGGAGGCTGAGGCGGGTGGATCACCTGAGGTCAGGAGTTCAAGACCAGCCTGACCAACATGGTGAAACCCCATCTCTACTAAAAATGCAAAAATTAGGCAGGCGTGGTGGCGCACGCCTGTAGTCCCAGCTACTCGGGAGGCTGAGGCAGGAAAATCGCTTGAACCCGGGAGGCAGAGGTTGCAGTGAGCTGAGATTGCGCCACTGCACTCCAGCCTAGGCGACAGAGCAAGACTCCATTTCAAAAAAAAAAAAAACACCACGAAGAATTTGTAATAACATTAAAACAGACATTAAGGGAACAAGACAGGTAATAAATTGCGTATATAATTTTGCCACAGCTATGTAACAAATGCAGAAGTGCATTTAAAAAGAAAAAAACAAAGACTGGAAGGAAAAACAAAATATTTTATTGGTTATTTCCACATGAAGATTCTAAGTGATTTTACCTTCCTCTGTACACTTTTCTACATAGGGTGCATGTTACCTTTCTAAACAGAAAAGCATAAGCGCTGTTTTTGAAAGAGAAAAGTCTCTCATCCCTTGTCACCCCAGCCAGCAGGAGTCAACTTTCACATTCTGGGGTTAGGCAGAAATTGCTGGGGTTTTTGTTTTCTTCTTCTCTCTGAGGGCAGGAAATAACTCTTTCCCACTGGGTTTCCTGCTGGAGTTGGAGGCCCAGAAAAATTCTGGCTGAAGACTGGAGACAGGTATAAACACGCCAGGCTTGCCAGGCCCTCTGTGAGTGGCTCTTGGGTATCTCCGTGTCCCTCTCTCTCCAGCACCTGCTCTGGGAGCAGTTTCTGGAAAGCACCACACCCACTTTTGCAAGGCCATCCTCTTTACCTGGAAGGCTCTTCCCTGCTCCCCTCTTGCTTAACGAACATCATTCGGCCGTTGTCTTAGGTGTCCATGTTCTAAGGCGATCTTCTCTGACCCCCAGTCCTGAGTCAGGATCCCCAAGAGCTCCCAGAACATCCTGCTCTCACCGATTTGATTGTAATAATGGGTTACTTCTAAAGCTCCGCAAGGGTTGGGACTGTATATCCCCTGCATTATCAAAGCCTGGTACACAGCAGGCACTCAATAAATGTTTACTGAATGAATGAAGAAATCCTGCCTTGAGATCCAGTATACCAAAGGAGCTCTGAGAGAGGCAGGTGTCATCCCGAGGAGCTCTGGCACCTGCCTCTCTCAGAGCTCCTTGGAGGAAAGAAAGGGTCCAGGCAGTTCTTTCCGCATAAAGCTGTTATGACTGGTGCCAGGTGATTTGCAAAACCACATCCACAACCTGCTCCAAGGGATTAGACCGGGAATTGGGAGGCAACCAGATAGCGGGCAGGAGGGAGCTGGCCTCCTCCTGGATGGCTTGCTCAGAAACTCTGCCCCATGCAGGGACTCTGTCTGGGGTGGTGGCTAACTGGCACGACAGCTAGCTTCTTGGGAGGAGGTTCATTGAGGGACGCGGTTGTCCTAAGGGCCGCGGAGTTTCATCTGGTTGCTCTGGGAAGGATGCGCTTCTGCAAAAGCCCTGGAGGCAGAACCCTTTCAGCCTCTCCAGGCCTCAGAACTGAGCGCCGCCCCCACCATTCCGCCACCCATCTGACTCTACTTGACAAACTAAAAAGGCTGCCTTGCAGGGGAGGGCAGCTACCCACGGTGTCACCCTCTGGCTGCTCACTGGCCACCCTGGGGCCTCTCCTCTGGGCTGCCCTTCCTTCTTGAGTGCTGTCTGTGCGAGGGCCCTGGCCTGCTGGCCCCAAACAGGATTTGGGCACCCAACCCAGACGGGCAGGTTTGCAGGTGGTTGATGAATTGAGGGCCCTGCCGTCCTGTTTCTGGGATCCCCTAGCCTGGGGTCTAGGGGATGAGGTAATGGGACTGCCCCTGCCTCCCACACATCTCCTAGTGGAGTGAGGGACACATCTGGTGCGCAGGCGCACTTTGGTGGGGTGGAACGGGCCACACAGGCGAATCAGGGGTAAATAGAAACGTGTTATTGGTGCTGCAGAAACGTGCTAGGGGCGGGGCCTCCTGAGAGGGCAAAAGTGGGCTTCCAGGGCCTGGGAGGGACTTACCCTGTGGATCAGAGGGCAGTGGCCTGCTAAGGCCAGCCCTTAGGATGTCTCGAGTTCTGCTAGGTTGTCCTTGCCCCCACCCTGTCATCTTCTGTGCCCTTTCAATACTCTTCTCCCTTTCCTTTCCCCTCTTCGGGAACCATCACTGTGCTGTGGCTCCCCCAAAGCCTCCTGCCACGGAAGGCTAGTGGCTGACACACTCACCCACACTGAGGTGTCAGGAACTGAGGATGGCTTGGGGCAGACGGTGAGGAAGCGGGGGCAGATTTAAGAGTGGCTCATGGAAAAGAAGACTTCTGCCAAAGGGATGAATCTCTCAGATGAGGAAGGAGTGGTCCAGTCAGAGAGACAGAGTGGGGGCTCCACTCAGAGTTGACCGCCTTCTCTGCCACAATAGGGAGGCTCTGCCTGGGGCTGAGAGGTGGGGAGGGAAGCCTGGGGATGTGAGCTTAGTGAGGGCCACCCAACGTGGAAGATGAGCCACCTCATCACAGCTGAGGTGGAGAGAGCACCGAGCAGGGAGCCCAGACCCCTGTCAGTGCTAGCCCTGCTCTGCCTCAGATGGCCCGAGTGTGTGCAGGTCACCTACTGGGCCTCAGTTTTCCTACTGATAAAATGGGAACAACCCTACCCACATCTCAGGGCTGTTGTGAGAGCCATTGAGACAAGACAGGAAAGACATGGGCAAGTCAGAGGAGAGACGCTGTGAGGCGGTGGAAGGGTAGCCAACAGGGCGTCAGGAGATTGACCTGGGCCAGTGCCTGCCCCTCTCTATACACTGCAAGGGTCAGACCAGCTGATCTCAGAGGACCTGTCAGCCCCAGCTTCCCTCATCACCATCTTCATTTATGAACAACACTGTTATCTTTCCCTGCTCCAGGGAACTTCCTGAGGAGGTGCTGCAGCAGCTCCAGCCACTCCCCATGATGGCTCAGAGCCAGTGCCAAGGGCCTCGCTCCGACACTCACTTGAGGACACGTGGGGAAGCAGGCAGAGGGAGGAGGTGGCCCCGCCCGCTCCTGCAGGTGAACTTGCTTCTCCTCCGTCCTCACCCTCTGGCTTATG
The DNA here is from genome assembly GCF_009764315.1 of Trachypithecus francoisi. Taxonomy (NCBI): domain Eukaryota; kingdom Metazoa; phylum Chordata; class Mammalia; order Primates; family Cercopithecidae; genus Trachypithecus; species Trachypithecus francoisi. The sequence goes on along the minus strand of NW_022681462.1, from coordinate 60,887,981 downwards.
GTGGGTTTTCCTGTCCTATTTGCTGTGATCCCCTGACAGCCAGCACCCCTACACACACCACACACACACAAACACACACAGTGTATGTGTGCACAGCGCTGGCGCTAGACTGACTCACACACACTCACACACACTCACACACTCACATACACACAGTCATGCATATTCACACACTTTCACAGGCACAAACGCATACACTGACACACACTAACACACTCATGCACGCTTACACTCACACACACATGCACACACACACTCTCATACACTCACACATGCAAACACACATGCATGCGCGCACACACACACACACATGCACGCACACACACTAGTCTCCTGCCCTGCCTGGTCGCTTCTGGTCACGTCCAATCCTGGGTCCAGAACCAAGCTCCTGCCGTCTGAGGCCTCCCAGCAGAACTTCTGTCCTAGGAAAGCCACCTCCCTGCCCCTGCCAGGCCTGGACCCTGGGCCCTGCCCTGCCCTGCAGGGACTGCTCTCAGGGAACAGCCTGGCCACTGATCCACTTCACAGTGGGCATGTTTCAAGTCACCTGGGTCAGGAAGCCCACATTCTCCCAGGGGAAGTGACTCATCGCTGATGTCTGAGGGTGATCTGAGCACTCTCTTCACCACCCCGTCAGCCCTGAGCTCTCATCTCATCTCCTTGCCAACAGCACGTAAGTGTGAGTGACTCCTCACTGCAGTTCAGGCAGCCTGGGGGCTACAAGGGGCTTCAGAGGTCCTCATCCCCAGCCTGTAGGCTTGGCCATACTGGACCCATGAGATCAGCCACCCTGTCAGCTGGGATCTTGGGGTCCTACAGCCCTCCTCACTCAAGCCCTGGTCCCCTAACTTGGAGGTGAGGTGTTGGGCTGGAGGAGACAGGCAGCCAGGTAAAAGTGTGGGGAGACATGGATACCTAGTGGGCGGCTCTGCCCTGGGTGCTGCTGTTTCTGCCTCTCTTGGGATGGATTGGGTTGGGGAAGGGGCCTCTGAGAAGGACGAGGCCCACGTGCCCTTTGCCTCCCCTCCCCCAATGCCCCGTCCTCCCCATCCTCCTTGTCCTGCCTCACTTGCCTCAAGTGCTCTCTGCATTGCATTGCTGACCTCACCTCTCCATGTGTCTCTGGATCTCTACCACTTTGTCACTCTGTTTTCTATCTCTGGCTCCTTCTTTCTCTGTGTCTATGCCTGTGTCCCCCACTCTCTTCCGGTCCTCATGCCACTCTCTGCCTCCCTCTCACTCTGTGCCTCTTTGTCCTGTCTCTCTCTGACCAGTTCTCGGACTCTCCTTCCCCTCCAGAGTTCTCCTCTTAACAACCCACTTTGCAGCAATCTCATGAAAAAAAGGAAAGAGAAGGCACTATGTGGTTTTATCATCGCAATAAAACCTGGTGGTCTTGACATGTGGCTACAGGGTCTGCCTACTCTCACAGCTGCCACCCTCCCTCCTCCAGGGCAGTCTCTGTGCATTCAGCAGAGGCACCAGTCTGGTGCAGCTCCCCTGCCTGACACTTCTAGAGCAGAAGTCCACCAGCCACGGGGCATGTCCTGAAGGGACAGCCAAGTGTAGGGACAAAGCAGGAACCCAGGGCCAAAGCAGGGGTCCAGATGGAATTAGATGTCTGCTATGGAATGCATGTTGGAGATTAGGTGAAGCCCTAACCCCCAAGGTGATGGTATTTGAAGATGGGGCCTTTGGGAGGCAATTAGGTTTAGATGAGATCATGAGGGTGGGGCCTCCATGATGGGATTAGTGCCCTTATGAGAAGAGGAAGAGAAGCCAGAGTGCTGTCTGCCTTGCCATGTGAGGACACAACAAGAAGACAGTCAACTGCAAGCCAGACAGAGAGCCCTCACCAGAAACTGAATTGGACAGCACCATGATCTTGGACTTCCCAGTCTCCAGAACCCTGTGAGGAATAAACCCTGATTGTTTAAAGCCACCTGGTCTACCATATTTTGTTGTGGCAGCCCAAGATGACTCAGATGGTATTTCAACCTTGTTGGCCCCTCTGTAGGAAAGGCAGCAGCCTGGTGAGACTCCAGGCCTGACCTGGACCAAGGTCAACCCTGCCCTGCACTCTGCACCCTCTAAACCCTCACCTATTGTGGCCTCTGGCTTCTGCCACAGAGACTCCTGCAGCAATGTGAAGAAGGCATATGCCCCAGAGGGCTCGACCTGTTCCAGAGTCAGCCTAGCAACCGGCTGACTTAACTATAGTAGGCTCAGAGGTCCCAGGAGTGGCCCCTGGCTAGCACAGGACCCTGACACAGGGTGCTTCCTGGTGGGGGTGGGAGGGGAATGGGCACTGGGACAATCCAGGTCTGCCCTTCCCCAATTTTTCCTGTCACTGTCTCACATCCTAGGAGTCTCTATGTGCCTTCACCACCCACATCCTATGCCCACCCAAGGGGATCCACAAGTGGTGAGCCACCTGGAGCAGGCGTGAGGAAGTGCAAACTCCAAGCCCTCCCCTTCCAAGCTTTGGGCTCTGTCCTGGTAACAGTTGCTTGTTTTTTGAATATCTAAAGTGTGTAGGAACAAAAGCCTGAATTTTCTAGACGCCATATGTTAGATGTAGTCAAGTTCTGATCAATGGGAGCTAAATAGTGTGTCATTACGACTCTGAGAAAGTATTGATAAATGGTGAGGTACCATTCTTCTGCCGTCCTTTTCTACTTCCTTCCAGCTGAAATGTGAACATGATGGCTGGAGCTCAAGCAGCCATTTTGGGCCGTAAGGTGGATGCTGTGTATGAGAATGGCACAGTACTACAACTAAGGAACTTGAGATGCTGGTGGTCATGGATCTTCCCATACCTGGGCTGTTTACTTCTACACTTTGCTTATCTGAAGGGATAATGAACTTCTCTCTCGTTTACACCATTATATTTTGGGTCTTCTGTCACTTTAGCCAAATACTATCCTAACTGGTACAAAAACGACAACCAACCAATGAGTCTTTATTGAGTAGTTACTTTGTGCCAAGCCCTGTAATAGGTGAGGTTTTAAAAGCTGTTTTTCATTTAATTTTCACAGCAACCTTAAAATCAGGTGTTAAGACTAATTAAATTTGTGAGCTTCATCTCCCAAATGAATTGTGTTTGTTCATTTGTTGGCTTCTGCTACATACCAGACATTTGTCAAGGCATTGAGGATACAGTAGCAAATAAGAGAAATTCCTTTTCTTCAAAACATTGACAGTTCAGTGGGAGAAACAGACAAGTAAGTGGAAATAACAATGCAATGTGATGATGATAATAATGTTATATTATCATTTTAAGGTGCTATCAATTGTAACATGTGCTGTTATTTTATGTACTCTCAAGAAAAAGTATACTGCCATTAAACTGAATCATAATACCTTAACGATAGTCTCATGTGATACATGAACCAGATACACCAACCTCCCTTTACTTTGAAATCGTTTATTAGCTATTCCAAGGGATTTCATAATTCTTCTGGCTCTTGGTTGCTTTGCTTGATAAGTGACATGCTGTCTTTTCAGACATATCTCAGTAACAAAACATAGCACAACTTCATCTGTTTATATCTTCCTTTCCTGTCCCATAAAGTATCTGGTTGTGATTCTGGAAGAGGCACAGACTATGGCAATGCCTCTGTTGGTGAATATTTGCCTCATTAATATCGAGTTTATGCCCTGCCACTTGGTTTCACGTTCTTCTTCACATTCAACGAATCTTCATTTCTTTGTTGAGCCATAGCATTCTTGAAGGCAGTTTAGAGGCAGTTAAACTCAACACATAAAATATGTAGGAATGACAAAATTATACATTCATTTAGAACTCATAGCTCTAAAGAGCAAAGACCAAATGTATGCTTATTCAGGCAATGACAATTATGTGGGAACGCCATAGGATAAACAACAATTATAAGATTTTTGGGGGGCTGGGTGCAGTGGCTCATACCTGTAAGCCTAACACTTTGGGAGGCTAAGGTGGGCAGATCGCCTGAGACCAGCCTGGGCAACATGGAGAAACCCCATCTCTACAAAAAATACAAAAATTAGCAAGGTGTGGTGGTACATGCCTGTAGTCCCAGCTACCAGGGAGGTTGAGGTGGGAGGATCTCTTGAGTCCAGGAAGTCGAGGCTGTAATGAGCCGTGAATGTGCCACTGCACACCAGCCTGGGCAACCGAGTGAGACCCTGCCCTGAAAAAAAAAAAAGAAAAAGACGTTTTTGATTGTAAGTACTGTGTAATCTCAAATGTTTGAAGGAGTTATTTTTTTTTTAAGTATCTTCCAGAGACTAGGAGAGGGAGGAGGGGGAATGACTACCTGATAAGAATGGGGTTTCCTTTGGGGATAATAAAAATGTTCTGAAACTATACAGCGGTGATGGCTGCACAACACTGTGGATATACTAACTGCTGCCAAATTGTGCACTGTAAAATGATTAAGACGGTAAACTTTATGTGTATTTTACCACAATTTTATAAGCTATGGGTCTTAGATTTGATGAAAATAAGGGCTGCTTTTATTTTTAAATTGCTAGGTTTTAAGTGAAAGAAGCCAATCTGAAAGGCTACTTACTGAATGATTCCAACTATATGACATTCTGGAAAGGGCAAAACTATGGAAACTAAAAAGATCAGTGGTTATCAGGCGTTAGCGGGATGGGAGAGATGAATAGGTGGAGCCTAGAGGATATTTAGGGCAGTGAAACTATTCCGTATGATACGATAATGGTGGATACATGTCAGTATACATTAGCGCAAAACCATTGAATGTGCAGCACCAAGAGTGCACCCTAATGTAACATACAGACTTTGCGTGATGATTCGTCATTGTAGGTTCATCAGTTATAACAAATGCACCACTCTGGGGGTGTGAGTGGGGTGGTGGTAGTGGGGGAGGCTGTGCAAGTGTGAGGGCAGGGGGTATATGGGAAAGCTCTGCACCTTCCTCGCAATTTTGCTGTGAACCTAAAACTACTCCAAAAAGGAGTCTTTAAAAAATCACTAAATTGCAAGCACCGTCCTTTTCATTGTTGTTGTTGTTGAGACGGCATTTCGCTCCTGCAACCTCCACCTCCCAGGTTCAAGCGATTCTCCTGCCTCAGCCTCCCAAGTAGCTGGGATTACAGGCATCTGCCACCATGCCCAGCTAATTTTGTATTTTTAGTAGAGATGGGGTTTCACTATGTTGGTCAGACTGGTCTTGAACTCCTGACCTCAGGTCATCCACCCGCCTCAGCTTCCCAAAGTGCTGAGATTACAGGGGTGAGCCACCACACCTGGCCACAGCACTGTTCTAAGTGTATCACATAAATAGTCAAATGTAATGCCAACAACAACCATAAAACATAGCTAATAATAATCACTAACATCCATGGGCCACCAATCTCTCAGTGACTTAGGACTTTACAGGCACTAGGTCATTTCCCTCTCATAACAGCCAATCAAGTTCAGTCTGTTCTGCCATAATGCTTGTTTTGGAAATGAGAACCTGTTCCAACATGACTGGTATATCAGGGAACAATATAAGCATAATGCAGATCTTGCATTTGCTCTTGCGTGATTTTGTCAGTGGGAAACACTGTCAGGGGTTGATAAACTACAGCTCTCCGGCCAGTAGTCTGTTTTTGTTTTTTTTTTTTTTTTTGAGGCGGAGTCTTGCTCTGTCGCCCGGACTGGAGTGCAGTGGCGGGATCTCGGCTCACTGCAAGCTCCGCCTCCCGGTTTACGCCATTCTCCTGCCTCAGCCTCCCGAGTAGCTGGGACTACAGGCGCCCGCCACCTCGCCCGCTAGTTTTGTATTTTTAGTAGAGACGGGTTTCACCGTGTTAGCCAGGATGGTCTCGATCTCCTGACCTCGTGATCCGCCCGTCTCGGCCTCCCAAAGTGCTGGGATTACAGCTTGAGCCACCGCGCCCGGCCTGTTTTTGTAAATAAAGATTTATTGGAACACAGCAACACTCATTCACTGAACAACAGCAGCAGAGTTGAGTCATTGCAACAGATACCTCTGCAAAGTTGAAGGTATTTATTATCTGGATTTTTAAGGAAAAGTTTGTGAAGCCCTGTGTTATGGGAAGCCAGAAAATGCACCTAGCTGAACCACATATCACAGAAAAAACACGCATGTACTTTAAAGAGTTAATGAGCTGTCTTTTCATTTCTTGATGCTATCATAAGCACACAATATTTTTTAATTTTAGCATTTAAAAACAGCTTTATTGAGGCATAATTCATGTACCATACATTGCATCCATTTTAAATGTGCAATGATTTTTAGTAAATTTACAGGGTTGTTCATCACCATAACAATCACCATAATCCAATTTTAGGTAGAACACTTCCATCACCTCCAATAACCCCTTGTGGCCATTTGCAGTCAATCCCTGTTACACTGCCAGTCTCCACCAACCGCTGTAGATTTGTCTGTTTTGGACATGTCATGTCAGTGAAATCACATAACATGTCATCTTTTGCATCTGGCTTCCTTCACTCAGCATAGTGTTTTTGAAGTTTGTTCACATGGAAGTAACTATCAGTAGTTTGTTCCTTTTAAATTGTTGACTAGTATTCCATCGTTTATCCATTCACTATTTGACAGACATTTAGGTTATTTTGCGTTTGGGGTATTTATAAATAATGTTGTTATAATTTAATGTAGTTGTCTTGGTTAGCTTGGGCTGCTATAACAAAACACCATAGACTGAGTGGCTTAAACAATTGACATTTATTTCTTACAGTTCTGGAGGCTGGGAAGTCCAAGATCAAGGTGCTAGAAATTTCAGTTCCCAGTGAGGGCTCTTGTCCTGGCTTGCAGAAGGCTGCCTTCTTGCTGTGTCTTCAAATGTAGACCTCTGGTCTCTTTTCCAATTCTTATAAGGATACTAATCCCATCACATCCCCACCACCATGACCTTATCTAAACCTAATACCTTTCAAAGGCCCTACCACCAAATACCATCATATTGGGAATTAGGGCTTTAACATATAAATTTACAGTGGGGGACACAAACATTCACTCAATAACAGTAATTATTGATATTATTGGATTTATATCTATCATTTTGCTCTTTATTTTTTACCTGTCTCATGTCTGTTTTGTTTCTATGTTGCTCCTTTATTGCTTTCTTTTATGTTAAACTTATATTCTTCTAGTAAACCATTTTAATTTCGTTGTTCATTTTTACCCTGTAATTGTTGAGTTATTTTCTTACTGGTTACCCTAGGGATTACAATATGCATCTTAATGTATCACAAGGTAGGAAGGTGAAATACTTGATTTGACAACTTGTTGGCTTGAATTATTACTTTTTAATATTTAGGCATTTGGCATGTTGTCTCCATTTGTACCCCACCCCAGGCCTTGCACACACTGGGGGAAGGCCTGCCTTTCACATATGTGTATGCATGTGTTTTTTCACATAATTATATTCGTATTATGAATTATATATTCTGAATATTGCAGTTACATATTCTGCTTTTTAAAGTTAACATTTTGTCACAGGCATTTTTATTTGCCATACATTTTTATACACTTTTAAAAGGCTGTATTGTATGCCACTGAATGCATGGGGCAAACCTCAGTTAATCATTTCCCTACTTTAGGACATTAAGTCATTTAAAATTTTTCCCTTTAAAAAAAATAAAATGCTGCAATGAAGTCTGGGCATGGTGGCTCATGCTTGTAATCCCAGCATTTTGGGAGGCCAAGGTGGGCAGATCTCTTGAGCTCAGGAGTTTGAGACCAGCCTGGCCAACATGGCAAAACCCTGTGTCTACTAAAAATACAAAAAATTAACCAGGCGTGGTGGCATGTGCCTGTAGTCCCAGCTACTTGGGAGGCAAGGGGGCTGAGGTAGGAGGATCGTTTGAACCTGGGAGACAGAGGTTGCAGTGAGCCGAGTTGGCACCTCTGCACTCCAGCCTGGGTAACAGAGGGAGACCCCATCTCAAAAACAAAAAAAAACAAAAAAATCACTGCAATGAGGATTTTTGTACACATAACTCTTTTCACATTGTTGAATTTTTGGCATAAATTCCCAGTTCTAAAATGACTCTGTTGAATATAAAAAATATTTTCATAGTTCTTGATATCTTTCACCATATTATTTTCCTTGAGAACTGTAACAATTTTCTCAGGTCAGCAATGTATGGGGCTAGCTATTTTATCACATCTTCACGAGTTCTGGGTGTCAAGTTAAACTTTCCACTTAACTTTGCATTTCTTTGGTGATTAGGAAGCCTGCACATTTTTCTGTAAATCCATTTACTAGTTATAACTTGTTTTATGTAAATTGCTTCATTATGCTCCTTGCTTATTTGTATACATATAAGGCTTTTTGTTTGTAACTATCAGTTTGTATGGACTCTTTATGTAATATATCCTCCTCAAAACATTTTAGGAAAGAGATAGAATATCAATAAAAGCAGATAATTTTTAAATTTATCTACTTTAAATGCTGCAAATATTTTTCCCACTTGCCCCTTTTCAGTCTTTTTCTAATATAGAAAATTTACATTTCTCTGTAGTCAAACCTGCTAATCTTTTCTTTGTGATTTCTTCAATCATTTCTAAGTTTAATAAAAGACATTCTCCCTCCAGAGATTTGGTAATTGTTCAAGTCTCTCTTTTAGTTTGCCTTGGTTTTTAAAAAGTATGTATTAATAACTTTAATCCATGTAAAATTTCTGGGTAAAAATTCCTTCTGGTTGAAGAAAGAAGAGGATCTCAAAGCCTAAGTTTCTCAAACTCAGTAGTTTCTCTTCTCTGGTTTCCTTGCCTGCATCGGACTGGGCCCTGAGCCTGAAATCCCAGAATTTTGAGAGGTTAAGGTGGGAGGGTCACTTGAGGGCAAGAGTTTGAGACCTGCTGTCCATCTGTCTACAAGGAGATAACACAGAATCAGAGCTTGCCTCAACTCTCCAGCGCTGGACCCACCTCCAAGGAGGATGGCCCAGAGTGGTGGAAAGAACATGACTTGGAACCCGAGTTTGGACCCTGGCTGTGTGTGAACTCTCAGCCTCCAGTTGTCCCTCTGAAGAATGGTGCAAAGGATACCTGACTGACAGGACTGCTGTGAAGATAATACAAGACGACATATGGAATGTTCTAGAAAAGTACCTGACCCATCATGGATCTCTCAGGGCCCTGCCTGTGCACTGACTTGGCTCCTGGGTCCCACCTCAAGATCAAAGGTGTTCCTGGGCCTCCTTGTCCTCTCCAAGGAGCATGGGCAGGCCTGCCAGAGCAGTCCAGAGTATCGGCAACTTTAGATAAGGAAACTGAGGCTGGGAAAGGCTAAGTGGTAGAGCAGCAGATGCTCTTACCTGCGCTGACATGCTGCCTCCTCCAGCATCGCTTTCCTCACAGCACCTCAGCCTCCTCATATGTCAAATTGAGCTAATGGCCCTTACTGGTCTCTACCGCTGAGGCGTTACTTGAGCAAATGAAAGGTTCTGAAAAAGCCATGGAAAAATCGAGAGGCAAGGTAGAGTCCCTATGGGCTGCTCAGTGTACTCCTTCCGCAGCTCTGGACACAGACGAAGCCTCTGTGTTGGCTCTGACAGGCTTTTTGCCTCCCCACCCCCAGCTCCCCAGGAAAGCCCTGCAGAGACTCTGTGAAGGCCCCTTGTGCCCGTGGCTCACCAGGCAGGAAGCCTGGGGCTTGGCTGAGGCCCCAGGAAGCAGAGTCTGGGAGGTGAACCGTACCTCAGGCCCAGCTGTGTTCAGCTTGGAGCAGTTTCTGAAGTCTCAGAGAGGAAGGGTGAGGAGGAACCTCAGAGGTCACTGGGCCACTCCATTTCACAGATGTGGAAGTTAAGGCACAGAGTGGAGAGCCCATGAGTGGCAGTGTCAGCACTTGGGCTGGGGGATCCTGGCTCCCCGTCCGGCATACTTTCCACTTGGCCTCCGCTGCTGCAGTGGCCTCTTTAGAAGGCTCCCTGTGATCCTTCTAGAAAATTCTCTGCAACCTAATGACATTTGAGCAAAACTGCCTGATGTTGGAGGATCAGGGCACTTCTGAGAAGCAGAACGAAGCATTAAGAACGAGGTGTTCCCACAGGAGACATGAGAGGGTCAGGAAGGAATTTCCTGGGAACAGGACTTTTCAGAGAAGGGAAAAAAGTGTTTTGAGCAGGAGCTTGGCTTTTTTGGAGCAGCTGGAAAATGTGGGGGCAGCGGCTAGAGGCAGGCAAAGGTGGCAGGGAAATCTGACATCACCAACCCACCCTGGCAATTTAACATTTAAAATTAAAGTTGCCTTCTCTCTTAGCACTTTTTTTTTTTTTTAAATAGAAGCCATACTGCTGAGGTGTGAGGGGTAACTACGGTTCTCAACCGTGGCTGCACATTAGAATCCACTGGGGTGCTCTTCCAAACCCCACGCCAATTACACGGAAGTCTATGGGGCAGGACCTGGGCATCAGTGGTTCTTACAACTCCCCGGGTGATTCTAATGAGCGGCCAAGGCCAAGTGCTACCTGCCCCTGGATCATTTTGCCGGCTGACTTATGAACCTAAAATGGAGCAAATGCGTAATTCCATTCGCCACTCACACTTGTCCAGGCCTTCTTCACAGGAAGGCCACAGGGAGAGATGGTGCCCTTCTCTCTCCTCTGCCCGGCTTATCTTAGTCCCCTCAGGGCCCTGCCTAAGGCCCACCTCCATTCCAAACCAGGATTATTCCCGTCCTCCAAATCCCTACAGAGGTCAGATTGGGCCACCAATGTACCTAGGGCTCCGTGGCCAGCCTGTGAATCTCCCCGGTGGCTGTTACACAATGTCGGTTGTTATTTCTGTTTTCAGTCTTGCACGTGTCATCCACCCAACTCAATGTGAGCTCTCTAAGGACTAGACCCCCATACCTTCCCCCACCCTGGCTGGCCAGAAGGCTTCAACTGAGACTTGTTGTCGGGGAGCTGAATATATTCACTGCATCCACTTGAGTCACAAGTACACATTTAATGCTGAAAATGGCTCTGGGAGATTGAGACTGTATTTTTTTTTTAATGTCCATTTTATGCTGAGGAAAACAAAGCTCAACCAAATAAATGGTTTGTATAAGGTCACAGAATGAGGAAGTGGCAATCCGCTGGGTCCACTGAGGTCCCTTCCCCACCACACAGCATTCTACTGCTATAGGGGAGTCCGCAGAGCAGGCAGAGCTGGGCTTAGGGCGAGCTCTGGAGGCCTCTCTCTCCCGGGGAAGGTCTGGTCTGACCAGCTGGGGAGGCCATCTGTGAAGGCTGCTTGGTCTCCAGTTCCTCAGGCCTTAGGAGAGGGTGTAATATCATGTTAAAACGGAAGTTTCCGCTGAGATGTTAAGATGCTGAGTATCACAGAGCCACTGGAGCAAAATGCAAATTTTATAAGGAAATATTTAAAACCTAGGTTTTTACAACTCTTATAGCCCTACTTATGGCTGAGGGTCAGGTTGTTGGAGATTAAGGGGGAAAGGAATTGCCTACTGAATGCCATGTTCCTCTTCTCGCAGGAAAGACAGTGGAAGGCGCCTGCCTCTCACAGTAAGTCTATGAGGGTGGCTTCATCAGAATGTCTCTGAAAGAGGAGCCAGGATCCCTATTCTATGGGGCCCCAGTGGACTGGCTTCCACCTGAGAATTTTTTTTTTTTTTGGAGACGGAGTCTCGCTCTGTTGCCCAAACTGGAGTGCAGTGGCATGATCTCGGCTCACTGCAACCTCTGCCTCCCAGGTTCAAGCAATTCTCCTGTCTTAGCCTCCTGAGTAGCTGGGACTACAGGCATGCGCCACCACGGCCTGGCTAATTTTTGTATTTTTAGTGGAGGCGGGGTTTCACTATATCGGTCAGGCTGGTCTCGAACTCCTGACCTCAAGTGATCCACCCACTTTAGCCTCCCAAAGTGCTGGGATTACAGGTGTGAACCACTGCACCTGGCCTCCACCTGAGAAATCTAAAGGACTGGGGATGGCGTGGCTGACCAGCTGCTCAGGGATGAGTTGAAGGGGAGGCTGCTGTGCTGAGCTTAGCCGAAAGTTCTTGAGTCTTCTGAGAGAGAGGAGGCCTGGAGGTGTCCCATGGGACCGATGAGAGCCCCAGGGTAGACAGGATCTGTTGTGAGTTGAATTGTTTTCCCAAAAAGGAGATGTTCAAGTCCTAATTCCCAGTACCTGTGAACAGGACCTTGTTTGGAAACAGGGTCTTTACAGAGATGAAATCAAGTTCAGATGAAGTCATATTAGATTAGGGTGGCCCCGTATCCAATGACTAGTGTCCCTATGTGGAGAGGGAGACTTGAAGACATAGAGACAAAGGGACGCAAAGAGATAGGAGAGAAGGCCACGTGATGACAGAGGCAGAGACCCGAGTGATGTAGGGACAGGCCAGGGAAGGCCAAGGATTGCCAGCAGCCAGCAGAAGCTAGGAAGAGGAAGGAAGGATCCCTGCCTAGCACAGCCCCGCTGATAGCCTCCATCTGCCCTTTTCCTCCAAAGTCCTGCCCAGGCTCCCCTTGGATTGAAGAGTCCTGAGCCCAGCCTTGAACTGATCACTGCAGCCAGGGAGTGAAATGTGCTGATTTGCTGTGCCAGGAGCCGGTGGGGTCAGCCCCGTTTAAAGCACAGGAGCTCAGCGCAGGAGAAAGGGTAACTCCCCAAAGGAAAACTGAGGTGCTATTACCAGAAGCAGAAGAGCTGCCACTTAAACAAGCAAAATAACCCATGTCCCCACACCCTTCAGTACCAAGCCCATCAATCACCATCTAAGCTTACATATATAATGCAGATAGGACATGAGAGAGATGGCAAAGGTTTAGATAAAATACTGTGATAATTTAAAATACATGGGATTTTTCCCATATAAAGAGTCAGGGACTGCCTCATGGAGGAAGCTTCTGAACTGGACTTTCAAGGAAGAATGGAATGTTGTGTGTGTATCTGTGAGAGGAGGGCACTCCAAGATGAGAAAACTATATGACCAAAGGTGTGGAGGAGCAAACTATAAACAGGGAAAAGTCAGTGGTTCCATGCAGCCAGAACACAGGCCCCGCAAGAGAAGCAGTAGTCTATGTGGTAGAAAAAGGAGGTAGGGATCAGATCTTAGAGGGCCTTAGGTGCCAGGATAAAGATCTTAGATGGCGGTGTATAGAAAGTAGAAAACCACTGAAGGTCAGATTAATTTAACTTAAAAAGAAAAAAATAAATGAAGCACAACCAGGCAAGAGGCTCCTGGAATGGTGTATGCAAAAAACAAAGATAATCTGAATGTCCCATTGGCACCTCCAACCCAGCTTGTCCACGATGGAAGCCGGCCTCATTTTTCCCATCCGTAACTGTCTGCCTGTTTCCCCTCTCCTCGTGAGCGGCATGGGCATCCCCAAGAGTCACTCAGGACTCTTCCCTCTCCCATATCCCCCACTGCAAGCTCATCTCCAAATCCTGCTGATTATTCCTTCTAGATGTTTCTTGAATGCACTTGTCTTGTTCCTCCACATCACTTACTCTTCAGCCACCATCATCTGTTTCTTGGATGACTCCAACAGCCTCCTAACTGGTCTCTCGCTTCCAGCCTGGCCCCCCATCAGTCCTCTACATAGCAGGCAGTGTCCTCTGTTTAAGTTATAGCCAGTTGGGGACTCCCTGCCACCCCCCTTCAGAATTGGTCTTTAGCCCCACATCTTCCTGCTCCCGGATTTGGAACACACCAGCCATCCTGAGCTGCTTTCCATTCACAAAAGTAGTGTGACCCGTCTCCCCTCTGGCCCTTTGCATATGCTGTTGCCTCTGCTGCCCTCTCTTTTCCCCATCCCCTGGTTTAGGAGCTGGAAGGCTGTTTCTGGTAGAAAGGTTTTTTAGGAGGCTGGGGAACAAGAGAAAGAAGTTGGGAGAAAGCAGGGAACTCCCTGTGGTGGACACTTACCTCTCATCTGCCCTGTACTTTCCTTCTCCTGGGAGCAGTCACCACCCTCTTGTGGAGCTGCTCCTACCCTCAGCTGTATGGTCCAATGGGAGCCTCCATTTTTTTTTTTTTTTTTTTTTAATGGAGACAGGTTCTCACCATGTTGCCCAGGCTGGTCTTGAACTCCTGGGGAGACTCCATCTTTCATGATCCTTCCTTCCTGTCCCAGTGATGGGTTGTGAGGTTGGCAATCTGACCTGAGCCAGACTAGCTACAAACTTCCCAGAAATTGTTCTAAATAGAGCTAAGGAGAGAAGGCCTCTTTCCTTTTCGGATGTAAGGCTGAAAGGACAGACTGTAGACCTTCATGCTGCTAGACGTCCTGCCTTGTGGTAAAAGGTGGTATACAGAAAGGTGGTATACTGAAAATGACAGGCCAAAAGACAGGATCCTGACAAGGCTCAAGTCACTTCTAAGTTCCAGGGTGACTTGTTACTTCACCATCCCCTAGAGCAGTGCTTTTCAGGCTATCTGGAGGAAAAGCCAGATTTTTTTGCCCAATTTGCTATAAAGTAATAGTACTTCTGTGGAATACATTTAAAACTTAAAAAAAAACAAACCCAAACACAGTTTATTTATTTGTTTATTTTTTGAGACAGGGCCTCACTCTGTCACCCAGGGAGTGTAGTGGCACCATCACAGCTCATTGCAGCCTCAACTTCCTGAGCTCAAGCAATCCTCCCACCTCAGCCTCTCGAGTAGCTGGGACTACAGGCATGTACCACCATGCCCGGTTAATGTTTTTGTTTTTGTTTTTTTCTGTAGAAACAGGGTTTCGCCATGTTGCCCAGGTTAGTCTCAAACTCCCGAGCTCAAGTAATCCACCTGCCTTGGCCTCCTAAAGTGCTGGGATTATAGGTGTGAGCCACCACACCCAGCCCAAACATGGTTTTAAAATCCCATTTTTTTTTCTACTGTTATAGTCAATAGGCCTAATATTAGTTTGTCAATTTGTTATGAAAGTTTGTAAACACTTCATCTTGATTCTGTACTCACCTTCTCATTGACTGTATCAAGTAGCCAGTTCTGTGAACCAGACTTTGAGTAGCCCTACCATAGAGGTTGTCACAGAGCTCCACCCTTGCTGGCACCAGCTCTGCATTCCAGCCTGCAGGAAGAGGAAGTTTAGGGCAAGCAAGTTCCTTTTATTTTTTTTATTTTTTTTATTTTTTTATTTTTTATTTTTTTATTATACTTTAAGTTCTAGGGTACATGTGCATGACGTTTATATCATGTATAACTCCCCAATGCAATCCCTCCCTCCTCCCCCCTCCCCATGATAGGCCCCAGTGTGTGATGTTCCCCTTCCCGAGTCCAAGTGATCTCATTGTTCAGTTCCCACCTATGAGTGAGAACATGCGGTGTTTGGTTTCTCTTCTTGTGATAGTTTGCTAAGAATGATGGATTCCAGCTGCATCCATGTCCCTACAAAGGACGCAAACTCATCCTTTTTTATGGCTGCATAGTATTCCATGGTGTATATGTGCCACATTTTCTTAATCCAGTCTGTCACAGATGGACATTTGGGTTGATTCCAAGTCTTTGCTATTGTGAATAGTGCCGCAATAAACATACGTGTGCATGTGTCTTTGTAGTAGAGTAATTTATAATCCTTTGGGTATATACCCAGTAGTGGGATGGCTGGGTCATATGGTACATCTAGTTCTAGATCCTTGAGGAATCGCCATACTGTTTTCCATAATGGTTGAACTAGTTTACAATCCCACCAACAGTGTAAAAGTGTTCCTATTTCTCCACATCCTCTCCAACACCTGTTGTTTCCTGACTTCTTAATGATTGCCATTCTAACTGGTGTGAGATGGTATCTCATTGTGGTTTTGATTTGCATTTCTCTGATGGCGAGTGATGATGAGCATTTTTTCATGTGTCTGTTGGCTGTATGGATGTCTTCTTTTGAGAAATGTCTGTTCATATCCTTTCCCCGCTTTTTGATGGGGTTGTTTGTTTTTTTCTTGTATATTTGTTTGAGTTCTTTGTAGATTCTGGATATTAGCCCTTTGTCAGATGAGTAGGTTGCAAAAATTTTCTCCCATTCTGTAGGTTGCCTGTTCACTCTGATGGTAGTTTCTTTTGCTGTGCAAAAGCTCTTTAGTTTAATTAGATCCCATGTGTCAATTTTTGCTTTTGCTGCCGTTGCTTTTGGTGTTTTAGACATGAAGTCCTTGCCCATGCCTATGTCCTGAATGGTACTACCTAGATTTTCTTCTAGGGTTTTTATGGTATTAGGTCTAACATTTAAGTCTCTAATCCATCTTGAATTAATTTTCGTATAAGGGGTAAGGAAAGGATCCAGTTTCAGCTTTCTACTTATGGCTAGCCAATTTTCCCAGCACCATTTATTAAATAGGGAATCCTTTCCCCATTTCTTGTTTGTGTCAGGTTTGTCAAAGATCAGATGGCTGTAGATGTGTGGTATTATTTCTGAGGACTCTGTTCTGTTCCATTGGTCTATATCTCTGTTGTGGTACCAGTACCATGCTGTTTTGGTTACTGTAGCCTTGTAGTATAGTTTGAAGTCAGGTAGCGTGACGCCTCCAGCTTTGTCCTTTTGACTTAGGATTGTCTTGGCAATGCGGGCTCTTTTTTGGTTCCATATGAACTTTAAAGCCGTTTTTTCCAATTCTGTGAAGAAAGTCATTGGTAGCTTGATGGGGATGGCATTGAATCTATAAATCACCTTGGGCAGTATGGCCATTTTCACGATATTGATTCTTCCTATCCATGAGCATGGTATGTTCTTCCATTTGTTTGTGTCCTCTTTGATTTCACTGAGCAGTGGTTTGTAGTTCTCCTTGAAGAGGTCCTTGACATCCCTTGTAAGCTGGATTCCTAGGTATTTTATTCTCTTTGAAGCAATTGTGAATGGAAGTTCATTCCTGATTTGGCTCTCTGCTTGTCTGTTACTGGTGTATAAGAATGCTTGTGATTTTTGCACATTAATTTTGTATCCTGAGACTTTGCTGAAGTTGCTTATCAGCTTAAGGAGATTTTGGGCTGAGACGATGGGGTTTTCTAAATATACAATCATGTCATCTGCAAACAGGGACAATTTGACTTCTTCTTTTCCTAACTGGATACCCTTGATTTCTTTCTCTTGCCTGATTGCCCTAGCCAGAACTTCCAACACGATGTTGAATAGGAGTGGTGAGAGAGGGCATCCCTGTCTTGTGCCAGTTTTCAAAGGGAATTTTTCCAGTTTTTGCCCATTCAGTATGATATTAGCTGTGGGTTTGTCATAAATAGCTCTTATTATTTTGAGGTACGTTCCATCAATACCAAATTTATTGAGCGTTTTTAGCATAAAGGGCTGTTGAATTTTGTCAAAAGCCTTTTCTGCATCTATTGAGATAATCATGTGGTTCTTGTCTTTGGTTCTGTTTATATGCTGGATTACGTTTATTGATTTGCGAATGTTGAACCAGCCTTGCATCCCAGGGATGAAGCCCACTTGATCATGGTGGATAAGCTTTTTGATGTGCTGCTGAATCCAGTTTGCCAGTATTTTATTGAGAATTTTTGCATCGATGTTCATCAGGGATATTGGTCTAAAATTCTCTTTTTTTGTTGTGTCTCTGCCAGGCTTTGGTATCAGGATGATGTTGGCCTCATAAAAAGAGTTAGGGAGGATTCCCTCTTTTTCTATTGATTGAAATAGTTTCAGAAGGAATGGTACCAGCTCCTCCTTGTACCTCTGGTAGAATTCAGCTGTGAATCCATCTGGTCCTGACTTTTTTTGGTGGGTAGGCTATTAATTGTTGCCTCAATTTCAGAGCCTGCTATTGGTCTATTCAGGGATTCAACTTCTTCCTGGTTTAGTCTTGGGAGAGTGTAAGTGTCCAGGAAATTATCCATTTCTTCTAGATTTTCTAGTTGATTTGCGTAGAGGCATTTATAGTATTCTCTGATGGTTGTTTGTATTTCTGTGGGGTCGGTGGTGATATCCCCTTTATCATTTTTTATTGCGACTATTTGATTCCTCTCTCTTTTCTTCTTTATTAGTCTTGCTAGCGGTCTGTCAATTTTGTTGATCTTTTCAAAAAACCAACTCCTGGATTCATTGATTTTTTGGAGGGTTTTTTGTGTCTCTATCTCCTTCAGTTCTGCTCTGATCTTAGTTATTTCTTGCCTTCTGCTAGCTTTTGAATGTGTTTGCTCTTGCCTCTCTAGTTCTTTTAATTGTGATGTTAGAGTGTCCATTTTAGATCTCTCCTGCTTTCTCTTGTGGGCATTTAGTGCTATAAATTTCCCTCTACACACTGCTTTAAATGTGTCCCAGAGATTCTGGTATGTTGTATCTTTGTTCTCATTGGTTTCGAAGAACATCTTTATTTCTGCTTTCATTTCGTTATGTACCCAGTAGTCATTCAGGAGCAGGTTGTTCAGTTTCCATGTAGTTGAGCGGTTTTGATTGAGTTTCTTAGTCCTGAGTTCTAGTTTGATTGCACTGTGGTCTGAGAGACAGTTTGTTATAATTTCTGTTCTTGTACATTTGCTGAGGAGTGCTTTACTTCCAATTATGTGGTCAATTTTGGAATAAGTGCGATGTGGTGCTGAGAAGAATGTATATTCTGTTGATTTGGGGTGGAGAGTTCTATAGATGTCTATTAGGTCCGCTTGGTGCAGAGATGAGTTCAATTCCTGGATATCCTTGTTAACTTTCTGTCTCGTTGATCTGTCTAATGTTGACAGTGGAGTGTTGAAGTCTCCCATTATTATTGTATGGGAGTCTAAGTCTCTTTGTAGGTCTCTAAGGACTTGCTTTATGAATCTGGGTGCTCCTGTATTGGGTGCATATATATTTAGGAGAGTTAGCTCTTCCTGTTGAATTGATCCCTTTACCATTATGTAATGGCCTTCTTTGTCTCTTTTGATCTTTGATGGTTTAAAGTCTGTTTTATCAGAGACTAGGATTGCAACCCCTGCTTTTTTTTGTTCTCCATTTGCTTGGTAGATCTTCCTCCATCCCTTTATTTTGAGCCTATGTATGTCTCTGCATGTGAGATGGGTCTCCTGAATATAGCAGACTGATGGGTCTTGACTCTTTATCCAGTTTGCCAGTCTGTGTCTTTTAATTGGAGCATTTAGTCCATTGACATTTAAGGTTAATATTGTTATGTGTGAACTTGATCCTGTCATTATGATATTAACTGGTTATTTTGCTCGTTAGTTGATGCAATTTCTTCCTAGCCTCGATGTTCTTTACATTTTGGCATGTTTTTGCAATGGCTGGTACCGGTTGTTTCTTTCCATGTTTAGGGCTTCCTTCAGGGTCTCTTGTAAGGCAGGCCTGGTGGTGACAAAATCTCTAAGCATTTGCTTATCTGTAAAGGATTTTATTTCTCCTTCACTGATGAAGCTTAGTTTGGCTGGATATGAAATTCTGGGTTGAAAATTCTTTTCTTTAAGAACGTTGAATATTGGCCCCCACTCTCTTCTGGCTTGTAGAGTTTCTGCCGAGAGGTCTGCTGTTATTCTGATGGGCTTCCCTTTGTGGGTAACCCGACCTTTCTCTCTGGCTGCCCTTAAGATTTTTTCCTTCATTTCAACTTTGGTGAATCTGGCAATTATGTGTCTTGGAGTTGCTCTTCTGGAGGAGTATCTTTGTGGCGTTCTCTGTATTTCCTGAATTTGAATGTTGGCCTGCCCTACTAGGTTGGGGAAGTTCTCCTGGATGATATCCTGAAGAGTGTTTTCCAACTTGGTTCCATTTTCCCCCTCACTTTCAGGCACCCCAATCAGACGTAGATTTGGTCTTTTTACATAATCCCATACTTCTTGCAGGCTTTGTTCATTTCTTTTTCTTCTTTTTTCTTTTGGTTTCTCTTCTCGCTTCATTTCATTCATTTGATCCTCAATCACTGATACTCTTTCTTCCAGTTGATCGAGTCGGTTACTGAAGCTTGTGCATTTGTCACGTATTTCTCGTGTCATGGTTTTCATCTCTGTCATTTCGTTTATGATCTTCTCTGCATTAATTAGTCTAGCTGTCAATTCTTCCACTTTTTTTTCAAGATTTTTAGTTTCTTTGCGCTGGGTACATAATTCCTCCTTTAGCTCTGAGAGGTTTGATGGACTGAAGCCTTCTTCTCTCATCTCGTCAAAGTCATTCTCTGACCAGCTTTGATCCGTTGCTGGCGATGGGCTGCGCTCCTTTGCAGGGGGAGATGTGCTCTTATTTTTTGAATTTCCAGCTTTTCTGCCCTGCTTCTTCCCCATCTTTGTGGTTTTATCTGTCTCTGGTCTTTGATGATGGTGACGTACTGATGGGGTTTTGGTATAGGTGTCCTTCCTGTTTGATAGTTTTCCATCTGACAGTCAGAAGGACTGTCTGTTGGTCTGTTGGAGATTGCTTGAGGTCCACTCCAGACCCTGTTTTCCTGGGTGTCAGCAGCAGAGGTTGCCGAAGATAGAATATTGCTGAACAGCGAGTGTACCTGTCTGATTCTTTCTTTGGAAGTTTCCTCTCAGGGGTGACTCCACCCTGTGAGGTGTGGGGTGTCAGACTGCCCCTAGTGGGGGATGTCTCCCAGCTAGGCTACTCAGGGGTCAGGGACCCACCTGAGCAGGCAGTCTGTCCGTTCTCAGATCTCAACCTCTGCGTTAGGAGATCCACGGCTCTCCCCAAAGCTGTCAGACAGAGTCATTAGCGTCTGCAACGGCCCCGCTCTTTCCCCTAATGGACTGCAGCTGTGCGCTGTCCGCAGAGGTAGAGTCTACAGAGACAGGCAGGCTTCCTTGAGCTGCTGTGAGCTCCACCCATTTCGAGCTTCCCAGCGGCTTTGTTTACCTACTTAAGCCTCAGCAATGGCGGGCGCCCCTCCCCCAGCCTCGCTGCTGCCTTGCGTATAGATCGCCGCAGACGGCTGTGTTAGCAGTGAGGGAGGCTCCGTGGGCGTGGGACCCTCCCGGCCAGGTATGGGATATATTCTCCTGGTGTGCCTGTTTCCTTAAAGCGCAGTATTGGGGTGGGAGTTACCCGATTTTCCAGGTGTTGTGTGTCTCAGTTCCCCTGGCTAGGAAAAAGGATTCCCTTCCCCCTTGCGCTTCCAGGTGAGGCGATGCCTCGCCTGCTTCAGCTCACGCTGGTCAGGCTGCAGCAGCTGACCAGCACCGATTGTCCGGCACTCCCTAGAGAGATGACCCCAGTACCTCAGTTGAAAATGCAGAAATCACCGGTCTTCTGTGTCGCTCACGCTGGGAGTTGGAGACTGGAGCTGTTCCTATTCGGCCATCTTGCTCCGCCCCCCGCAAGTTCCTTTTAAAGAAGCAACACAGGCCAGAGCGAGACTCTAAATAAATAAATAAATAAATAAATAAGCCACACAGAAGTTGCATATATCACTTTCATTCTATTCCATTGGTAAAAATGTAGTCACACTTAGCTGAAGGAAGTCTAGAAAATATAGTCTCTAGCTAGGTGGATTTGTGCTATTACTAAAAAGACAAACGAGAGACGGCTTGTGGCAGACTATAGCTTCTGCCACACACCCCTGCTAGCTGCTTCTATAGCCTGGCTTTGCACTTAGGGGTGCTGGGGGCCTGGCTAGGTGAGAACTATAGAACACATCTACCACCCTACAGCAAACCATCCCAAAATGTAGTGGATTGAAGCAACAATTTTACTGGCTTGCAGTTTTGTAGGTCCACAATTTGGCTGGGCTCAGCTGGTGGGTCTCCTGCTGGTCTTGCCTGGGGTCATTCATGCAGCTGTAGTTATCTGGTGGTTTGACTAGGGCTGCCTGGTCAAAGATGTCTTCACATTTCTGGCAGTTGACCAGCTTAAGGCCTCAGTTCTCCATGTGGTCTCTCCAACAGGCTAGCTCAGGCTCATTCACATCATGGTCTCTACATTCTAATCACAGCCAAGGAAAGGGCAAACCCCATGCACAAGTATTTTCAAACCTCTATTTGCATCACCTTTGCTAATGTTCCCTCGGCCCAAATAAGTCACCTTGCCAAGTTCGTATTCAAAGGCAGGACAAATAACTTTACTGCTAGATGGGAAGAGCAGCAAAGTCACATTGAAAGGGGCACATTATACAGGAGGAATTATTGAGGCCGTCTTCATAAAGGGTCTTCCACGGTAATCTCAGGCTGAGGCACCTTTATCTAGAACAAGGCATGTCTGTCTGCCCTTGTTCTGGTCAGGATCTAGTGGCCCCAACGAAAAGACTTTGCAAGTGTCTCAAAAGTCAGTCACTCAAAAGTGGAATCAAAAGTCTCAGGGAACTTTTGAAGGTACACGTGGCCCTCCCATGTACCTGAAGGGCTGCCAGCAACCAAAGCCATCCCTGGGAGCAGCCTGTCTCTCTGGTGGGCTTCAAGATCTCCCTTGTGGCATCTCTTTCCTCACTGTGTGTCTCCTCACTCTCCTTTCTGCTCATTGGTTTCTTCTAGTTACATCCAGCACCTGCTCCCTCGCAATTTCTGCTTGCACTGGACACACATGGAAAGCACATTTCACCTTCTGGCCCTGCTGCAAACTGGCTCAGGCTCTCCATGTTTCCCGCCTCCTGTTTCAGAAAGAATGAGCTTGATCAACCCAGCTCCTACACTCAGTCTACACCACATCACAGGAGGCTGGTCATGCTATGGATGAGCTGCCCTGAGCTTAGAGGCTCACATCCCATCCAGTCACCCGGAGAGGGGTGTGTGTGGAGAGGGAACTGCAGTAGGTTGAATAATGATCCTCCCAAAAGATATGTCCACATACTAATCCTCAAAACCTGTGAATGTGGCCTTTTTGGGGAAAAAGGTCTTTGCAGATATAATTAAGAATCTTGAAATGGCATCACCCTGGATTATTAGGGTGGACCCTAATTCTAATAGCAAGTGTCCTTATGAGAGACACACAGAGGAGAAGACAGACACAGAAGAAGGCCATGTCGTTGGAGGCAGAGGTTGGAATGATGCAGCCGCAAGCCGAAGAATGCCTGGAGCCACGGGAGACCGGAAGAGGCGCAGAAGGATTCGCCCCCACAGCCTTCAGAGGAGCACTACCCGGCCAGTCCTGCCATTTCAGACTTCTGGCTTCCAGAATTGTGACAGGATACATTTATGTTTGTTTTGTTTTGCTTTAACATTTTTTGTAGTGAAAAATACATAACATTACATCATATTTACCATTTGTAAGTACAAAATTCGGTAACATTAATTACATGAACAAGGCTATGTTATCACCATTATCTTTTTCTTTATTCTTTTTATTTTTATTACATTATTATTATTATTTTGAGACAGAGTCTTGCTGTCGCTCAGGCTGGAATGCAGTGGCACAATCTCTCGGCTCACTGCAACCTCTACCTCCCGGGTTCAAGATTGTCATGTCTCAGCTTCCTGAGTAGCTGGGATTACAGGCATGTGCCGCCATGCCAGGCTAATTTTTGTATTTTTAGTAGAGACAAGATTTTGCTATGTTGGCCAAGATGGTCTCGAACTCCTGGCCTCAAGTGATTTACCTGCCTCAGCCTCCCAAATTGCTGGGATTACAGATGTGAGCCACTGCGCCCGGCCGCCATTATTATTTTTTTTTTTTTTTATCATGCCCAACATAAATTCTAGCCATTAAACAATACTCTCCCTTCTGTCTTCTCCCTGTCTCCTGGCAAACTTTATTCTGTTCTGTGTCTCTATGAATTTGACTACTCTAGCTACCTCATGTAAGTGGAATCCTACAATATTTGTTCTTCTGTGTCTGGTTCATTTTACTAAGCATAATGTTTCCGAGATCCATCCATGTCACGGCATATATCAAAATTCCATTCTTTTAAATTGGTCAATAGTATTCCACTGTATGTATATACCACATTTGGGTTATCCATTCATCTGGTGATGAGCACTTGGATTGTTTCTACCTTTTGGCTGCTGTGAATAATGCTGCTATAAACATTGGTTTACAGATATCTGTTTGAGTCCCAACTCTTAGTTCTTTTGCTTATATACCTAGAAATGGAATTGCCAGATCTTATGGTAATTGTATGTTTAACATTTTGAAGAACCGCCCAACCGTTTCCCAAGCAGCAGCACCATTTTACATTCCCACCAGCAATGTGCAAGGGATCCAGTTTCTGCACATTCTTGCCGACACCTGTTATTTCTCCATTTTTTGTTTTGCATTGTTTTTGTTTTTATGGCCATCTTAGGAGGTGGAAGGTGGTATCTCATTGTGCTTCTAATTTTCATTTCTCTGATGACTGATGATACTGAGCCTATTTTCATGCGCTTATTGGCCATTTGTGTATCTTCCCTGGAGAAACGTCTATTCAAGTTCCTTTGTCCATTTTTGAATTAGGTTGTTTGTTTTCTTTTTTTTTTTTTTTTTTTGAGGCGGAGTCTCGCTCTGTCTCCCGGACTGGAGTGCAGTGGCTGGATCTCAGCTCACTGCAAGCTCCGCCTCCCGGTTTACGCCATTCTCCTGCCTCAGCCTCCCGAGTAGCTGGGACTACAGGCGCCCGCCACCTCGCCCAGCTAGTTTTTGTATTTTTAGTAGAGACGGGGTTTCACCGTGTTAGCCAGGATGGTCTCGATCTCCTGACCTCGTGATCCACCCGTCTCGGCCTCCCAAAGTGCTGGGATTACAGGCTTGAGCCACCGCGCCCGGCCTGTTTTCTTTGTTGTTAACTTTTGTTGCTTTAAGCCAACAAGTTTGTGGTATTTTGTGACACGAGCCCTAGAAAACGAATACGTTGCTCAAAATCCAGCCTCTTGGGCAGCAGGACCCCAAGGTCAGGCAATTTCTTCCAGAAGGCTGAGTAGCCATAAAGGTGACATCAGCACTGACCTTATTCACCTGCCAGCGGACGAATTCTTCAGCTCTTCCCTTCCAAGCCCTGAGACCTGCAAGCCAAGAGGGCTCAAACACCAGTCTCTTCTTGAGTGTACACATGCACAACTCTTTCAAGAGGTTTGAAAGTAAAAAGAAGGAGCAGGATGGAGCAGCAGTTGAGGAGAGGATTATAAGATCCCCTCTCTCATCAGGAGGTGTTGCTTTGTTTGGTTGTCTGTCTTGAAAGGATGCGAAAACCTGAGTATTTGTATAGGCTGAGAGAAGAACCCAGGGGACAGCGAGAGGGGATCTGAAACATCACATCTGGATGCCAAGCACATCATCTTTCTGTCTCACTGGTCAGAGTCACGGGAGCTTAGCCCTGAAAGGGACCTTAGAGTTTAGCTCCTTCATTTTGCAGATATAGAGAGAGTAGGCACAGAAGAGGACCTGCCCGGGGTACTTCTGCAGCCAGCTGCTTGCTCCTGACATCCCATATGTCTAGGACTTCATACTGTGCCCTCTGGAAAGACAACTATTTTTTAACTGCCTTTTTTCACGTCTCCACAAGTTGTAAAATAACTCTTCTATGTCTTCTCTCTTCTTCTCTGTTCCTATGCCCTTACCCATCTTCCCAGAACACAATGGCATATGAACCCTTTGTTCCTGCCAAATGCAGCCGAGGAAGTGGGAAGGGCCATTGGGTTGAGTGGACCAGGAGACTATGCCCTGACGATGGGGATGCTGCCAGGCTTGGCAGGCCTCCACTTCCCCTCTGCCTGTCCTCTATCTTCCAGGGTAGGGAAACCCAGGGATCTTTATTCCCCAGCATTCCTTTCCAGCATAGTGCTAAGTTAGATTCTGGCAGTAAGATGCACTTGCACAAGCATCAGAAGCTGAAGGTGAGAGAAAGTCCTTCTCTGAATTGGCCTGGGCAGATGCGTGGTAGACGGCAGCTTTCAGACAAGCTCCTGCACGCTGTCTGCTTTCTGCTTTGGTGCTGCAGGCAATTGATATGATCTCCATGCCTTCTCTGCAATCCTGGCACTTCCTGATTCTGTGAGGTCTCACAGTGGCTTCCCTGATCTTCCCTAATTCAGCCCTTCCATCCATTATGAATGCCTCTAAATCCCTTGTATGAAAACCCTGTGTATTTGGAATATCTAGAGCAGCTTCCAGTATTATAACCAAACCCTGACTGACACACTGGCACAGATAAAGAAGCTACGTAAAATGATGTGGGGGAAACATCCTGTTCAATCTTCCCGGCAGTGCTGATGTTAGACTGTCATTTTCCCAGTTTCATAGATTAGAAGCCTGAGGCTAAAGAGGTCAAGGTTGCCTGACTCCCAAGCCATTCTCTTTCTACTAGATCATTCTACTCTGCTTCTCTTAATAGATAGGGAGAAGCAGGCATCAAAGGGAAAGAGAAAAGCAGCAGGGGAGGACATGACAGAGATGGACAAAGGAAGAGGCGAGCAGAAACTTATTTGAAGTAGAAAGGGAGAGAGGAGAGAGAAACCCCAAGGGTTCTGGAAAGTTGGAGAAACTTCTCATAACCTCTTCTCAGACGGTGCTTTACAAGGTTACCCTTGCTCTTGGGCAATAGTAATTAGCCAGGTAACAACTGTTCACAGCCCTTTGCCTGTTCTTTATTCTCAGGCTTTTGAGATTGCAGTGTGAACAGAAGACACGGCAACCCACGGAGTGAAGAATTCTTTGGCTGCCCCAGCGATGCAGAGCAATGTTCCCCTGGAGAGTGGGTGGACTCAAGCAGAAGGGCAGCCCCAGCCCTGGGCTCATGGGGAATGGGAATCAGGTTTGCCCTTGAACCCCAGGGTAGCTGGTAAAGGCTGTCTTGGATAATCTTCGGCCTCTCCCTTCCAGACTCTTCTCAAAGCATCCCCATCTCACCTTGGTATCCTAGTCCTTCTGCTACTCCCATGCTTGCCTTCCTGGGACCGTGACACTTGCAGTTCCTGCTGACTCGGAGTGCCCCTCCTTGCTCTGTGTCCTGTGAGAAAGCAGGTAGGTTGATGAGGGAGGGCAGGGGTGGGAACCTGGAACCCTCCTATGTGACACCCTGGTCACGGTCCCTCTATGTGGATAGGAAAGGCCAGGCTGGAGTTGTGGGGATTAAAGGCAGTACATGAGATCTGGTCCAAATCTCACAATATCCTGAATTCCCACAGCATGGACAGGGGCCTTAGAGTTCCTATAAGCCAATCCCTTTATTTTATTAACAAAGAAATCAAGGCTCACAGAGGTGAGGGCAGGAGTCCAAGGCCATACTGTCTGCACACCGGCTCAGGGCCTGGCGCCCAGCCCAGCGCCCTTCCCTCACCTTCTCACTGCCTGGCAACCCTGCGCCTCCCCCAGCCCTGGCGCCCAGTGAGCCGGCACCTCGCATATGATTACAATTACCGTGAGTTTGGCTTGAGCCCAGCCGTACTGCGAGCACAACCAGGCCTGGTCACTGGCCAAGTTTCCATCTCAGTAGAAAAATGAAAAAGTTCAAGGGATGAATGTTAATCCCAAACACACGAGCAGGAAGGAGTGGGGTGAGGGGGAGAGGCCCAGCCAGGATCTCTTAGGGCAACATCAGTCCAGCAAGAGCTCCTGAGACCCACCCCAGGGGCACATTTATGCTGGCCACATTTATGTTGCTTTGTGGTTGTAAATGCTGCTGCCTCCAGGGCCTGAGATGGAACTCAGCTGGTGAGACTTGGCTGGTGGTCCTGGCCCTTCTCGGTTGGCTCCTGCCTTGTGCATTGTTCATGTGTATTGTTCATGACCTTTGTGTTTCTGTCATTTACTTGAGCATCTCCATCTCCTGCCACAGGTAAGGCAGCAAGCACAGAGACCAAGGGACTCGCTTGAGGTCAGATAGCCACTGAGGAGTGGGACTGGCTGAAACATAGGCATCTGGACAGCCAGGCTGTCAGACAGCCCCTCTCCGTCAGAGCTCCCCAGAGCAGCCTGGGCCTTCCTAGGATGTTCCTGCTCCCTTCTGCCTGCCACTCTGCTCAGCGTCCGAGGAGCTACCTAGCTCTGTCTGCCCCACATCTTGCTGCATGGCCTTGGTGAGGCTCTGAATTCCACCCCGGCTGCTGACTTCTGTCCTTCTAATGCTGACGTCTCACATCTTTGAGGCTTCCAGGCTGATATTTTTCCAGATCTTTCTCTCTAAGACTAAGATTCCTGTTTTTTTCTCCCAGACTTGAAACATTTCTGAGTAATACAACTCTCCCAGATTTCTCAACTCCCAGGAACTCCTGTCTGCAAACTGTGCTTGGTTCTAGTTTCAAGAAGGGCAGCAACATATTGGAATTTTTGATCAATGATATATAGGCAGTTACCCTAACATGTATTTACCCCAGGTTAGATAGATATGAGGAGAGCCACTGCTCCCCTGCCTTGGGGACAAAGGAGTTATCATTTTGCTGGAACTCTAAGAACACCATGTGATATTCTTATGGAGGACAGCAGCCATCAATTAAATATCAGCTGTCAAGTGGGGAAGAGCTGTGGTCCCATAGGGAACAACTGACTTTTTGATTGCTAGTGTCCCCGAGGGGATCCACTTCGTCAGAAAATGAGGTCTGTCTGAGATAAATGTGCTTATTTACACCAGCTTCTAGACTGGTTGAGGTCGGCCCAGGGCCTGCAGCCAGGTATCTGAGCAATGGCAATGGGGAGAGCTCCAGAGTGCAGCTTCTTGCCGACTTGGGGATTTATAGGCTTCCTGACAGGCAGAGCAGCCTCAGTTTCGAGGCTAGCAGCGGGGAGCCAGGAGATTGGCCAAGGTTTTCTCAGAGGCTTTGCAAGAAGCTGAGCCCTTGTTGGAAACACCTTTGAAACCCAGGGGTGTCATCTTGCATCTCCTCTTGAGTCAGAGCCACAGCAGCAGGGCATTTTCGGGGGCCGTGGGGGAGAGGGGGAGAGGGGAAGAAGGGCATGAAGGCAGCGGGTAGGGGGCAGAACGTGGAAATAAAGCATTGTTTCCAAAAGGTCATCGCTCTCTTTTTTCTGCTTTTCAAAGGCCCAAATGATCACTTTGTGTTTGAGACAATCTGGTCTTAAAAAAAAAAATGAAGAAAGGAAAAGATGTTTTTCCAGGTCTAATTATAAAAGTCATAAGGCTGGAAAGATTTGGAGAAAACATCTATCTCTCGGCTCTGCCTCCACTAGGCACACACCTAAGTCAAGGGGGAGGTGTTTGTCTATGACTAACCGGCTGGCGGACTCCGTGGGTCTCAGGGCACTCCCGCCCTCAGTCTATCCACAGTCCCATCGCTGGAGTTAAAGTCCACTTCTTCTTTTCAATCCTCATGGGAACTGGAAAGTGGCCAAGAGACTGGAAGAGCCAATGATTTGGGTTCTCCTGGAATGTTAGGGAAAGCAGGTTGGGAGTCTCTGTCCCTCACCCCAGGGCACCCCGTCTTTCAAACCTGTGCTGCCCCGAGAAAGGGCAAGTCTCAGAGCCAGGGCTGCCTGCAGGTCTTCTGTCCCCAGCAGGAGTGGACTGAACAGCGTGCCCCTGGGAGGTTCGTCTTCCTAAGCAGATCCAATCGGTCTTTTTGTTCTGATCAAGTAAAACAAAGTGGATATTCCTTGAGTTAGTGCTGGTGGGAGGAAGTTTGGGGATGGAGAAAAAGTCTCATTCTCTCCCCCACCTTTCAAAACTACAAATCTCCAATTCCCCGAGGTGAGGTGGGGGTCGGGGAGGGAACAGGCAGGTGTCTGGCAGGAGAGGCTGGTCTCCAAGGGCCCCTCCATCTCTGACCAGCTTTGTGCTCTAAGCCAGGCCCTGGCAGGACCCCTGTTCCCTTGCTGCAAGCCTCTCCTTGTTTCCACGGCTGTTCACAGCCCTGACTGCTCAAGATGACATTTTCTAAACACTGGAGACAGAGATAAGAAGCAGACGGAGAAAGTCTGAGAACTGGAGCTGGGCCCAGGGAGGGAAGTGGGCTCCTTGCTGAGAGCAGGCAGAGGCATCCAGACCCTGCCGCTGATGAACACGCTGGCAGGAACCTCTCGCCATTGCTTTGACACAGTGCTGAGTCAGGGTCCAACGCCACCACCAGAGCCTGACCCCTTGGTCCAGCCAGTTGTTCACTGGTCAGAACACGTGCTCCCTGAGCAGCCTCCTTGCAGGCACCACCCCACCCCCTGAGGACTCCTTTATTTATACCCAGAAAGGGAGAATGGGATGCAGTTTCATGAAGCGCTGTTCACTGCTACGCCCTGGTCCCTAGATGAGGTCTGGCACGTGGCTTTGCGGCACTCGGTAAATATCTATAGAAAAAAATAACTTGCTGTACTAGTCTTCCTGGAATGAGCTGGCATTTGAGCTGGGACCAGTTTCCTGGAGAAGGGATTTCAGAAAAAGCAACCAGGTATCCCTCAAAGCAAACACACAGTGGTTTGTTTAGGTACAGATGACTTGCATGGGGGAATTGGGGTGAGCTGCGCTCTTAAACCTCTCTGGGTGTTTTCAGGGAAGCCATATAACAGTAACAACAACAATAAAACCAGTGCTACCTTTATGCAGAGAGGGAGGGCTCTTCTGACAGGGCCTCCTGAGAGTGGTCTCAAGGTCACTTCCGGGCTTCCTCCGATCCCTGAAAAAGAACCAGACTGGCCTGCTTCTCTGCATCGCAGGGCCCTCATAAAAGTGAGGGCTGTTTGGGGGTCCTGGGTCAGATCCCCATCCAACTCCTATCCTGTTGAACTCCCACCTCCAAAGGCAATCTAATAGCTCCTGCCGGGATCTCGAGCGCCAAGGGAGACCTTCATGCCATGCACATTCTGGGACCATCTTTGGTTCCCCTCTCAGCCTGGACAAGCAGTGAAATACAGCATCCAGCCGCTGCCCGGCTCAGTCATGCTGTCTTGGGACAGAAACCTTGAAAGGCATCCCAGCTCTAGCCAAGGAAAACATGAGTCAGGTCTGGCTAAGCCAGGTGGCTTCCTTCTCTCCACCTTCCATCCCCACACCCCGAACTCCACAGCCAATGAGTTCTTTGGGTAACCCCAAGACCCCACTCCCACATAGCGTACGGCCAGTGAAGGCATGCAGGCAGGATTCTAGAACCTTGGCCTGGCTGTGGGTTGCTGACTTCGAAAGTGTAGCAGGTGTGGGGCTCTAGCTCCAGCCCTCCTCAAAGGAGACAGGAGCATTCCCTGTGGCCGTCCAGCCTTCCACCTACCCTAGCCTTCTCTGCACAGGTTTCCCTTTTGGGGCACTGTGATTGTTCTCAAAGGCAGAGCCCACCCTGGCCAGGAGCTGCACATAATGTGGCTCATAATGGCTTATCCCACTCATAATGGAAGACTTTTCCATTATAAGCCATAATGGCTTATCCCACTCATAATGGAAGAATTGTCCTGACTCCTCGTCCCAGCCTATCGGGGGCTTCCATTCTCCTGCAGGTCTCACCTCAGGCTGAAATGTTGATATTTCCTTGTGTTTGGGGACACGGCTGCTGGACTTTGTGGAGAAACCTTTCCTGCCTTCGTGTGGCTTCTGTTTTGTTTGTTTGTTTATGTATTTATGTATTTATTTATTTATTTTGAAACAGAGTCTCACTGTCAGCCAGGCTGGAGTGCAGTGGCGTGATCTCAGCTCACTGCAGCCTCTGCCTTTGGGTTCAAGCGATTCTCCTGCCTCGGCCTCCCGAGTAGCTTGGATTACAGGTGCCTGCCACCATGCCCAGCTAATTTTTGTATTTATAGTAGAGATGAGATTTCACCATGTTGGCCAGGTTGGTCTTGAACTCCTGACTTCAAGTGATCCACCCACCTTGGCCTGGGTGCTAGGATTACAGGCGTGAGCCAGTGTGCCTTGCCGGGGCTTCTGTTTTAAAAGCTTCTCCACTATCTCTTCTCCAGAGGAAGAGGCACAGGGTCTCACACACAGGGACCTCAGAGTCCCTTGTTTGGTACACTCTAGAACAGCGTTGTCTGATAGAAATATACAGCAAGCCATAAATGAGTCACCCATGCAACCTAGTGTTTTATAATCACCTTAATTTCGTAAGAAGTAAAAAAAAAAAGTGAGATTCGTTTTAATACTATATTTTATTTAACCCAATATATTTATATTAACCCAAATGAATATTATCAAATCAGTCATTTAATTCATATAAAAAGTTACTAATGAGAAATTTCACATTGTTTTTCCATACTAAATGTATTGCTTCCTAGGGCTGCTGTAATTGTCACAAACTGGGTGGCTTTAAACAACAGACATGTATTGTCCCACAGTTCTGGAGGCCAAAAGTCAGAAATCACGGTGTCAACAGAGCCATGCTCCCTCTGAAGACTCCAGGGAATGTGAAAGCAAAGTAAAAACTTGGGAGCCCAGGCTGGGCACGGTGGCTCATGCCTGTAATCCCAACACTCTGGGACGCCGAGGCAGGGGGATTACTTGAGCTCAAGAGTTCAAGACCAGCCTGGGGAACATGGCAAAACCCCGTCTCTATGAAAAATACAAAAATTAGCCAGGTGTGGTGGTATGCACCTGTGATCCCAGTTGCTTAGGAGTCTGAGGTGGGAGGATCACTTGAGCCCAGAAGGTTGAGACTGCAGCGAGCTGAGATTGCACCAGTGCACTCTAGCTTGGGTGACAGAGTGAAACCCTGAAAAAGAAAAAAAAAAAAAAGGGAAGCAAGCAAGAACAAAAGAAAGAAAGGAAAGAAGGAAGGAAGGAAAGAAGGAAGGGAGGAAGGAAGGAAGGAAGGAAGGAAGGAAGGAAGGAAGGAAAGAAGGAAGGAAGGAAGAGAGAAAGAGAGAGAGAGAGAGAAAGAAAGAAAGAAAAAGAAAGAAAGAAAGAAAGAAAGAAAAAGAAAGAAAGAAAGAAAGAAAGAAAGAAAGAAAGAAAGAGAAAGAAAGAAAGAACGAACGAATGAACTTGGAACTCCAATTCACCCTGCCAAAAGAAAAACATATTAAGCTGAAAGCTGAGTCATAGAAGAAGCTGCCTTCCCCCGCCCCCCCCCACCCCGAGCAGATAGCTACAGATAAAAAGTAAAATACCTCCACAGTAGCTACTGAATGTTCACCTTATCTTACGGTGAACTCGAAAGGAATACATAAATGGCCATTCCCCTACCTACTTTTCTCTTGCAACATATGGATTCAGTTATGTGACGTCTTTCCCCTCGAGCCTGCTTTTCTCTGAGGACCTGTTTTCTGAGGTCCTCAGAATCATCCTTGGAGAAAGGCACAGACCTGTCTCCTGGGCGTGTGTCCTTAACCTTGGCAAAATAAACCTCTACATTGGTTGACTGATATCTGACTCAGATACTTTTTTGTTTACAGGAAGCACCCCTCCATGCCTCCTCCCAGCTTGGGTTGGTGCTAGCAATCCCTGGCTTTCCCTGGCTTGTAGCTGCATCATTCCCACCTCTGCCTTCATTACCACATGGCCTTCTTCCTCCCGCGTGTGTCTCTGTGTCTTTATATGGCCTTGGAGAACAGACATTGGATTTATAATCAGCCAAACCCAGTAAAATCTTATCTAATTACATCTGCAAAGACCCTATTTCCAAATAAAGTCGCATGCTGAGGTTCCAGGTGGACATGAGTTTTAGAGGGACACTATTCGCTTAGTACAATGTTGAGTGCAGTGATCACTCACCCACCTGATATTTGGCTCCCAAGATCCTGTCGCTGTTGGCTGTTTTTTTATTGTCTTTGTTCTTTATTTTCATTCTGGCAGGCCTTTGGGTAGGATCAAAGGTAAAAAGAAACAGGTGAGATTAATTTTAATAATATTGTTTATTTGACCCAGTATATTCACAATATTATTTCAATGTACAATCAGTATAGATAATTATTAATGAGATATTCTTCATTCTTTTTTTTTCACACCAAGTCTTCAGAATCTATATGTATTTGACCTTGTACCACATGCCAATTTAGACTAACCACATTTCAAGTGCTCGACAACCACATGGGGCCAGTGGCCACCCCCATATTGGACAGCACAGCTCAGGAAGTTAGAAGAAAGGGGTGAGGCCTCTGGTGAAGCCAAGGACGCCTCTGGGGAGGCCAGTGGATCCCAAGGAATGGTATTCACCTGATGGCCTCACCCCCTCCAGGTTCTGTCCTGATTATGTTTCATCCATGAGAGGTGGTCTCATGGTGACGAAGGGAGGAATTCATGCAACATCAGCTCACACTGTATCAAACCAGAAGGATGATATGGTTTGGCTGTGTCCCCACCCAAATCTCGTCTTTAATTGTAACTTCCACAATTCCCATGTGTCGTGGGAGGAACCCGGTGGGAGGTGATTGAATTATGGGGGCAGTTCTTTCCTGCACTGTTCTCATGATAGTGAATGAATCTCACGAGAGCTGGTGGTTTTAAAAATGGGAGTTTCCCCGCACAAGCTCTCTTTGCCTGCTGCCATCCACATAAGATGTGACTTGCTCCCGCTCGCCTTCCACCATGATTGGGAGGCTTCCCCAGCCACGTGGAACTGTAAGTCCATTAAACCTCTTTCCTTTGTGAATTTCCTTTGTGAATACCCGTTCTCAGGTATATCTTTATCAGCAGCATGAAAACGGACTAATACAGTGAATTTGTTCATTCACAAGAAAAGAGGCAAGCAGCTGGCTGCTCTCTCTCGTCCCTACATTCAGTCCCTCCCTTTCCTGTAGGCACAATGCTTAAGGACCCAGGCCTGGACTTCTGGGCTCGGAACCAGGGCCTTTCCTTACTGAGCGCAAATGATTGAAAATCTCAGGTTACAAAAGTGGGAGGCATGCACCTGCCCAACTGAGACATGCCATTGCCAGTGGGGACACGGGACTCCCTGTCCCCAGGCAGTGTGGGATGGATGTGGCCGTGTGCCTAGGACTGGCTCTTTTCTACTTCTCTGCTGCAGACCTGACCCCTTCTGACCAGCATCTTTTCCTTTAGATATGTGGGTCTCACTGGCCTGGGTCCCATTCTGTCTCTTTTTAGCATGGCTTGGCCTCTGTCTGCTTTGATTTCTATGTGTCAATTTTGTGGTCAAACTCCCAAAGAGCAACCTCATTCCTCTAGGGAATGGGCTCCCTCAGTTTGCTCCCTTGAAATACCTACAATTCTTTATTCTCCTGGACCCTGCTCTATAGCCTCTGTGTTTTTCTGAGAAAATCAGAAATAACCAGAACCCAGACCTGGAAGCTAGACCCGAAGACATAGTTCATCCACCTCTTGGGCTCTGGGGCCTGCTCAGGGTGTGCACGCTGGGGAGTGGAGCACCCTGTCAACGGGCCTGCCTGTCCTCAGGCCCCATAACAGACAGTGGTCCTGAGCTGGGACAGCAGGATGACAAAGGCTTGCATTTGCACTCTGGAGCCAAAACATCACGGGATGGAAATTGAAGTAGAGAGAAAAAGAATGAGTTCAGGGGATGAGGAATCTATGATGTTAACTCAGGGGTACCACTAGTCCCCTAAAGCTGCAATAACATGAATCAATCCCTCTCTCTCTCTCTTACACACACACACACACACACACACACACACACACACTCATCTTGAAAGCCTTCCAATTTTTTTCTGTAATGCACGGACCTCACAAAAAAATGACTCAGCCTTACATAAGAGATGGGAATTTGAGGGGGACCAGGAGGGTGATGACTCACTGCCTTGAAATTTCCAGTGGGATACACATGTTTTCTTAGATGACTTTTTAAACATTTATCTTTAATGATTGTCCAAAATAAATGGTTTGGGAGGCAAAACGGAGTAAGGATCCCACGTCAGGGCAGGAAAGAATAGTCATGATGGAGAGGAGAGGGCAGGAGGCTGAGGACAGGGCCCTTTCAGGTCAGGTCTCAGAATGTTCTGGTGAGAATCCAGAACTCTCCTCCCAGGACCTCAGGGCATTTCAGGAACCATAATAATACAACCACTTCATATAGCAAGAATCAGCCCCTGAGGCCTCCAGGAAGTACCTTGATTTGAAAGAGCTGTGACCAACCTCAGAGGCATCGACTACCACGCTGCAGAAGTCTGCCAGGCCGTGGTCCTCAGCCCTGTGCACAGGCTAAAACCCCAATCCCAGCTGCACCCCAGACCAATCAATCGGGATCTCTGGAGATGGGGCCCAGGCATCCATGTATCTATCTATCTATCTATCTATCTATCTATTTTTGTTCCTCAGATGATTCCACTGTGCAGCAATGATGAGTAGCTGCTGGGCTGGAGAGACTGGGGCCATTTTATACCAGGTGAGTAATTCAAGGTGTTGATGTCACCCTGATCCTTAGAGGGCTATTAGTCAATCCCTTGAATTTCAGATACAACCAGTTATCGCTGTCCCAGGAGCCTGAGATTTTTTTCTCCCTTTTCTGTTATTTGCGAAAAGCAAATCCCTGCAGGGAAGCCTGGTGGCTACACAGAGCTGACAAGGGAGCAGCTTGGGGAAGTGGGCCAGGCTTTGGGAGCAAGTGGGCCCCTCCAAGGGGAAGGCCCTTGGATTCACCTACAGGCAGCCCAGAGCCCTCCGAAACCAACCTAACTCTCCCACGCCATGCCCGGCCTAGAGGCCCCTAGGCCTCCAGCTGGATTGTACCAGCGATCTGCTGTCAGGGCGTCCAGCCTACGCCATCCATGGCTCCGCTGGCAAAAGGATAAAGTCAAGGGCTTCATGCTGGCACTTAATGTTATACCCAATCTTCCTTCAATCTTCCTCCCTCTCTACCCAGTGCACATGGACCCTGCCCCACCAGGTTGCCCTCCCCCCACCCCAAATGCCCAGCGGGTTCCTACTTCCAGACTTCAGTCACACCCAACGTTCTCTGGCTTACCAGTGTACAAGGTCTTCAGGCATCTCCTGTGGAATGCAAATTCCCCTGGCAGGAAAACCCTCGTGTCAGTCCACAGCTCAGGGGGGATCTACTGGAGATTGGGTGGAGGTACAGAGAACAGGTCCTGAGCACCAAGGGGAGGTGAAAGAAGGAGGCCGAAAGCATCCTGAGCACAATTCATCCCCATGGCCTCAGCCTCACCCCCAGACTCCTGGAGCCTGGGCCTGGCTTCTGTGTGTGGCCGCTTGATGCCTGGCACTACCTGTCCCATTACCTGCCGACCTCCACAGGCATGTTCTGCTCTTCTCACCTTTGTGTGAGAACTTAGCCTCCCCTCCAAGAGCTGCCGAAAGGGGGCTGGTAACTCCGGACCATATCTGTCCACACTGTCACATACTGGCTTTATGTCTGAAGGAAAGGGGTTTCATCTCCTTGAGCCTCCACTTCTTCCACTACAAAACAGAATTGTAAAAGCACTAGCCACAGAGATTCGTTGTGGGGATTCAGTGAGGCAGTGCGGGTGAAGAGCACGGTCCTTTCAGAAAGGCTGTCTCATAAATGTCACCACCATTATGGTGCATGATTATGTATAATCCTTGCAAGCTCACTGGATTCCACATTGGACTGTAAGTGCCAGGAGGGTAGGGACCTTGCCTCCCTGTATGCTGGGTGCCCAGCATGTGCCTGGCACCAGTAGGGACTCCACAAATATTACTTGAATAAATGAATGAGGCAGAAGCTATTATGATTATTTTGCTATTGTTCTCATTATCATTGCCATGGTTCTTATTATTGTTTTTATTGTTATTCTTATGAGGTCCTTTGAATAATGCTACCAGGCTTGAGAGTATTGTGCCCTCTCCCTGCCCCTCTCCAAAAGCTGCATTATCTCTCTGCATAGCCCCTGTTGGCTGTGAGCCTCCTCTGATTTCTTTGCAACCTTCCTCTTTGGGGCTGCTGCTGTCCCCTGCCTCTCACTCTGCAGCTGTGAACCGGAGACACCTGCACATCCATGCGACTCCCTGCAGCCAAACGAGCATCTTCACAAGGAACCCTGTGTGCACAAGATCAGCCCCATGGGCGAGGAGTCCTACTAGGTGACTCAAAAGCCTATCCTTGAGCACCCACTGCCAGGCAGCCTTTCCACCCATGACTGAGGGATTGCTGCAGTGGGAAGCTGGGGAAAGTTCTGTGCTTGCCTCAGGTCGGTCTCTCCTGGAAATGCATGAACAGGGTACCCAGGCCAGCCACACCCCTCCAGTTCTTGACCTTTTTGTTTCAGACCTCTTATCTCACCTACTCCCCTCCCTTTTCTCTCCGTCTCTCTAAGGTGAGTCCCTTGTTAGCGAGCAGTCAATACCTCCCTGCTGCAGCTCCAAGGTTGATGGGAAGTTAGTGGTTCCTGAGCCTCTGCCTCCAGGAGCTACAGCTTGAATACCCTCACTAGCCTCTCTCCGCAGGGTCCTGACCTCTGGGAAAGGCTGGAACTAGGGATGAGGGTGGGAGTAGGAGGGTAGGGAAGGAGGTAGGTTGCAGCGCTTGTGACCCTGCTATGTCCTGTTTCGCACCTGGGAAAACCGTCTCAAGCAATGCAGGCACTAAAATGGCACAGAGTTGGGACAATCTGTTTCACACACCTTCATTCTGAAGAAAATTGGAACCAGGCCAGGCACAGTGGCTCACGCCTGTAATCCCAGCACTTTGGGAGGCTGAGGTGGGCGGATCACGAGGTCAGGAGATCGAGACCACCCTGGCTAACATAGTGAAACCCCGTCTCTACTTAAAATACAAAAAATTAGCCGGGCATGGTGGCGGGTGCCTGTAGTCCCAGCTACATGGGAGGCTGAGGCAGGAGAATGGCGTGAACCCAGGAGGCAGAGCTTGCAGCTAGCCAAGATCACGCCACTGCACTCCAGCCTGGGCGACAGAGCGAGACTCTGTCCCCCCCTCCCCCAAAAAAAAGAATAATAGAAAATTGGAGCCAGACGCGGTGGCTCACCCTGTAATCCCAGCACTTTGGGAGGCCGAGGCGCGTATATCACTTGATTGATTTTCCCTCAAAAGAGTCACAGTAGGTCCCAAATATTCCCAACGTCTTCTTTATTTGTGTAGCAGTAAAAATGCAACCTGTTGCTCAAGACTTTAAGCCTTCCTTGACCTAACTAGTATTTTCTCCTGTGTTACTCTATGCTGCAGGGCTACCACTGATTAGCCCAACTGAAGGATGAGGGTGGCCTCATTAATCCAACACTCTAGTTAACTCTCATATCTATAGCAACAATTTTCAAAGGATTATTATAAAGCAAGGACCATCTTTGATAATCGTGTTTTTCTCTTTTTATTCAGAAGAGCCTTCTAGGGTCTTAGGGCAATGTTTCCTAAAGTCTATTCCATGAATCTTGAGCTTTGTGAGATGTTAATTGGTGTTTTATATACATTAAAAAGTCTAATAAGTTTGGGAAATATTGGAATTTTAAAATGAATATATTTAACTTTGGGAGGCCAAAACAGGCAGATCACTTGAGGCCAGGAGTTTGAGACCAGCTTCGCCAACATGGCAAAACCCCATCTCTATTAAAAATACAAAAATTGGCCGGGCTCAGTGGCTCATGCCTATCATCCTAGCACTTTGGGAGGCTAAGGCAGGCGAATCACATGAGGTCAGGAGTTCAAGACCAGCCTGGAAAAAGTAGTGAAACCCTGTCTCTACTAAAAATACAAAAATTAGCTGGGATTAGTAGTGCACACTTGTAATCCCAGCCACTCAGAAGGCTGAGGCAGGAGAATCGCTTGAACCCAAGAGGCAGATGTTGCAGTGAGCCGAGATATCACCACTATACTCCAGCCTAAGCAACAGAACGAGACTCTGTCTCAAAAACAAAAACAAAAATTAGCTGAGTGTGGTGGCGCATGCCTGTAGTCCCAGCTACTCAGGAGTCTGAGGTGGGAGAATTGGTTGAACCGGAGGCGGAGGTTGCAGTGAGCTGAGATCGCACCAATATACTCCAGCCTGGGTGACAGAGTGAGACTCTGTCTCAAAAAAAAAAAAAAAAAGTTTATGCATGATTCTGAGACTTCACTAAATGTATTAATGGTGGGTAAAGTGTTTTCCAAACTTCCTTGACCACTCAACGCTTTTTTTTGAGAGGATGCCACGTGACTGGTGTTTGTGCCAGACTTTGGGGAATTCGGTCTTTGTCAGGCTCAACACAATAAGGCTTCTCAATGCTCATTTTCTTGTTACATATGTTGTAGGATGTTACACAGAAATGCCTGGAAAGCAAGGAGCAGCTATCAGAATGTTTGGTGACGCAGCTCCTCCTGTCGTGGGTCCTTCAGCATGGACTTCACATTCAGCAGGCCCATGAGGTGTTCCCTTTCGGATGAGCTCCAAAGTCTTAAGAGAGCATCTCTGGTCTCCATGAGTCCCTCTGAACGACGGTCCTGAGCAAGAACCACCTATAACCATCTGCTCAAATTAACTCAGGGGAAGTCAAAGCTTTCTATGTGGAAGGTAACTGAAACCACATACACAGACCACTGCAGCACTCCTGACATTATGGAGCTTGGAAATGATTCCAAACGCAAACATAGCTTGCTACGCGAGTGACATGTTTTTCTATGACAAGAACTTGGAGTGTAATCCTTCCCCCATCAAGAATGTGACATCACACCTTATCAGATCTTATGCATGAGCTACCAACCTCAACCACTGAACTTCAAACTACGTGAAAACCTAAGGGTTTGACAGACACTTTGAGAGCTTGGGCTGTGGCAAGCTACACTCTGTCAGCCTCTCTTCAACAGGGCCCCACCCTGCTAGCCTTTGAACTTGGAAGTCTCGCCTGCCAACACTGGTGCCGCCCTCTAGCATTGACGGACGGTATGTGTCTTTGTGAATCTCCGTTGTGTTGGACGGCTTCTCTCCCAAGAGCTGCTCTTATAAAAGAGACACGCCACACTTTAATAAGCCTTCACTCTCCACCGAGGCCTGCTTCCATCTTAATTGAGCAAGTAGGCTTTAGTAACTTTGGAACTCACTCACTCTGTGACTAATACACCCTGTCTACCCAGAGCATTCCCTGTGAAATTTGTTCATGTTGCTCTCCCCCTCCTTAAGCATTGTGAACCTAAGACAAATATCATCTTTGTAGGGCAATAAACCATGTGATTTGTGAAATCATACTTTGAGCATCTCCTAATTTTAACCATACACAATGCCTGAGAACTGGGAAATGAAGAAAGGAGGAATTGGATCTAAAAATGTGTTTAACAAAGTATAAATGCCATAGATATCCAACAACAAGGTGCCTGATCAGATAAACAAAGGCAGGTTACCTCTTCCAAATGTCGTAGACTACACAACACATGGAAAGAGGGTCATGGTAGAATATGAGCTAAAAAGAGGCCGTAATGCTGAAGGAGGAGAATCGTTGCTTTACAAGATGGTGTGGAGTCTGCCATAGAGAGCATCTGTTTGGCCCAGTACCAGGAGGCCTCTTTGGTGTGAAATGTGAAGCCCCCAGGGAATGGCCCTGACAGGATAAAAGGAAACACAAAATGTGAAGGGAGCGGTGTGGGGATGGCTACTAAATTAAAAGAAATAGTAGGAATTTGAGAGAGTTGGGGCTGGCTGCTGGAGGAGACAGGAGCTGCCCAGTAGGACATCCAGGCATCGAGCGGGTGTCTGTGAAGGAGCGTGCACAGAGAAGTCCTCACGCCAGAGTCTTGGAGGTGCGGGACGTTGTGTTTTAGTCATTTGCTCTATTATCACATAAGGTCGTGCCCCTCTTGATCCTCATGCCTTTAGTAAGCGACCAGGGCAGAATCTCCTAGCGAGGGAGAGCTGAACTGGGGGTGGCCCCCAGCCCCACCTGATGGAAATCCTCAGAGCAGCCTGGAGGGCTAACATACCCAGGTGTCAGGCAGGGCCAGCAGGAGACAGCACCACTCAGAGTGGATGAGTGAGCAGAGTTACAGAGGGACCATTTTACAACCGTGTGAGCGGGCTTGGGGGAAACCAGATGCGGTCGGTTGTGCAGTCCTCAGAGGCGGTAAAGCTCAGCAC
This sequence comes from Trachypithecus francoisi, assembly GCF_009764315.1. Lineage (NCBI taxonomy): Eukaryota > Metazoa > Chordata > Mammalia > Primates > Cercopithecidae > Trachypithecus > Trachypithecus francoisi. The sequence goes on along the minus strand of NW_022681462.1, from coordinate 60,846,403 downwards.
TGTTAATTCCACCTAGCTGGGGGCAGGTGGGGAAAGAGAGAAAGCAGTGGGGGCAAGGGAGCTGGGGCACTGCCTGACAAAGCTGTGACCTTCTGTCATAGGACACAACTGGCCCTCAGTGACCATACAAAGAGGAAGGAGGGAGGTGATGTTATGCTGAATTGTTCCCCCAAAACCCATATGTGGAAGCTGTAGCCCCCAGTAATTTACAATGTGACCATGTTTGAAAATGAGCTTAGACAGAAATGATTAAGTTAAAATTTGAGACCCTCATCCAATCTGACTGGTGTCGTTGGAAGGAGAGGTAAGCCAGACATACTAAGAGACACTGGGGTCACACACACAGAGAGGAGAGACTGTGTGAGGACACAGGGAGAAGGCAGAACCGAAAGGAATCCATTTCTGTTGTTTAAGCCCCTGAGCCTGTGGTATGCTGTTATGGCAGCCCTAGCGAGCAGATACAGTGAATCCCCAAACCTCCTTCCTTCCTCCTTATTGTCTCTGGCTGGGGCTCCTCTCTGGCCAAACCCCACCAAGGCCAGAGGGCAGGGGTGTGAGTGGGTACATTCAAGACAGGCCAGCCTCCCAGGTCCAGAGCCGGATGACGAAGGTGGAGAGACAGGGGTGTTTGCACACCTGGGAGGGGTGTGGAGCCGAGGTAACGTATCTTCAGATGGGTGACCCAGGCTCCTGACAGCAGGTTCACAAATAAGGCATAGAACAGCATGGTGAAGGCAGGTCAGCACCTGGACCAAGATTGGGAGACAAAGGGAACAATGACAATGGTTGGTAGGACTGCAGCTGATTTGTTTTCCCCAGGCTTTTATTTTATTTATTTATTTATTTCAGATATGGTCGTGTTGTTTTAGACTAAAAAGAGCCAGTCCAGAGGCAGACTTTTCAAACGAAACAGCTTACTCTAGCTTGGGGGCAGGGAAGCTGTTGGGACAGACCGGTGGTAGACGGGGGCAGGCAGCACCTTTGAACTGCTGAAGCTCCATCAGAGAAGAGATATCCAGGTCTCCTGTGCCCTTCGCCCCTGGGTTCTCGCATGATAAAGGATAGACCAAGAGCGTGACCTTCTGGGTATGATGGGTGCTTCCCCCAGCTCCGGACTCCATCTCAACATGAGTCCGAGCACCCAGGGCCCAGCTCTGAGAAGAATAAAAGCTTGGGGAGCTGTCCTAATATCCCTCACCCCTCGCTTCTTCTCCAGAGTCCTGGGGAGACATCATTTGTGACATCTGTTGCCCGGTATTCTTGCCTTAGGTTCACAAGCATGTGAGTTTCCTCTCTACTGGATGAGACAGGTGAGGCTGTGAGCTGCCTGCCCCAGTCCTTCTCCCTCTCCCTGTCTGCGGCTGGAGCCCTTGCTCCGGTGCCCCAGGACTGTCCACCAGCCCATCCTCCCTGTCAGCCCCTCCCTGCTCAGCCCCTGGCCCTCCACACCTTAGTTTTGCAGACTGGGAGGTGCTGCCTGTTCTCTATTCTCATGGGGACTGCAGACAGGACCACATGGGGGGTTCTAAAGACATACCCATCCCCCTTTCACAGGGTTGCTATGGGGACACAGGCTCAGCTGCTCCCAAACCTTCTTAACCTCTGGAAATTGCTCAAATGGAAACATTAACACAGGACCACCCTCTCACAAAGCCCATATGAGGGCGGAATGAGAGTCAGGAATGGGCTCCGAGCACAAGGCATGCAGGTGTGTTTCACAGGTGGGGTGGGGGCAGATAAACCTCAAAACAACTAGGTCACCAAGTTCTGGGAGACAGCCCAGCTTTGTGAGACCTGCATGGGAGCTCACAACTATGCGCCAGATCCGAATGGGCTTCTGTGCCACCTTCTTTCACCCTCCTGGCCACTCCATGAGGGATGCTGTGATCTCCACATTGCACAGACAAGAAGCCGAGTTGCAGAGTGGCCACATAAAGTCCAGGGACACGAAGATAGTCATGGTGCAGCCAGGATTTGAACCTAGGCAGATTCCAGAGGCTGCTGTCTGAGTCGCTGGTCTGAGTTTTCTTCTAGCTGAAGGTAGCAGGGAAAGAACCTACTGCCTGTAGGAAAACAAGATCTATTTTCTTAAGCAACATGAAGCCCTCATGAGGACGACAGGACTGGTCATGTGAAGTCCAAAAGAGCTCCCTGACTTCTCCTGGCTGAGGTCCACTTCTGTCTGCAAGCTGATGAGGCTGGCCCTGAAGTGAGCAGATTTTTCTTACCCCACTGGGGCTTAGCTGGACTCAGAGCTCCTGCAGCCCTGACTTCCCCAGGGCATCCACAACTCCCATATTCAGCCTAGGACTTATAGAGCTCCCTAGAAGGAATTAATTGTGGACAGCAGTGGGGACAGTCCATTTTCAGTCTTCCTAATCCTCTCTGGGAGCTGTTTGACTTGAATTCTTTGACCTCCAGGATTTTAACAGAAGCCTACTTGTTTAGGATGCGTTCATCAAATAAGGGATGCAAGCTGTGAGTCCTCTTGGGCAGAAATGGACTTTTTCTGACCACAGCTGCACTCCTCCCACTCAGCATCTCAGAGGTGGACATGGGACAAGCATCTCAGTGGTCTCAGCTGTCTGGCTTGGAAGTGGGTGGAGGGGAGAGGGAGAAGGTATAGACCTTTAATCTTCCTCTTTTTGACACCAGAAAATATCCCATATTAATCAGTCCTGTATTAATCAGCTCCTCCCTCAGGCAAAAGCTGAGCTGGGAGAGGCCCAGATGGGGCAGTGTCCCCATCATTCATTATGAGTAAGTCAGAGATATCCAGCAGGGATCAGTGGAGTTTGCAGTGCTCATCTTATATTCAGGGAGCACAAGACATTCCAAGGCAAAACTAGATAGTGGATACTTAATAATTCATCGATGTTGTCCAACACAAGCTTGCATGTAACATATCTCATCATACCCAGTAACTCATAAAACAAGCAGTGAGAGACATTTATCAGACAAACACTTCCTCAGATCATTTCATCTGCCTGAGAGAACAGACCTGCCACAATGGGCCTTATCCAGCAAAACAGACTGCGTGTTGGGAGGGCAAAATGGCTGTTACAGGAGCCCACCCATCTTGCCATCAAAGGGATGTGTTTGCACCCTGAGTGGTGGCAGGGACGGCTTGCTATGTGAAAGCTATAAGAGAATGACACCTCAGAGACCAAGCCACCCAGCTATGGGATCCTCTAATGTGGGAGAGAGAACATGCTTTTCCTGCCCCTTTTTCAGTGAGGCAAGAAGCAATAGGGATGTTTTTAACGGCCATCAACAGAAAACCCAACTCAAAGGGGCTTCACCAATAAGAAATGTATTATCTCCTATAACAAGAAACCGCAGGTAGCCTTGCTCCAGAAAAGGAGCAAGCTCAGTGGCATCAAGGACCCAGGTGCTATCCTCAGTGCTGCTGTGAGCTTCAGGCTGGCAGCGGGATGCCTATAGTGGTTCCATGCACAATATCCAGGGCATCTCAGGAGAATAAAATGAGAAACCTTTCCAAAGTACCCCTTACAGACTTCCACTTGAATCTCACTGGCCAGGATTGGGTCACAAGCCTATGCCTAAGTCAGTCACAGGTAAGAAAAGTGGAACGGTTCTCACTGGCTCGAATCAATTGGGATCCACCTTAAGGGGCTAGAGATGGCCCCAGCTGGGCTAAAGCCCGAGGCTGGCTGGGAGAAGGTGGAAGCCCGAATAAAATCAGTGTCTGTTAGTGAGGAAGAAGGTAAACTCCAGCTGAGAAGACCAACCCCAGGAGCTAACAGATAGCGGGAACTCAATACATAGAGTTATTTTCTTTAAGTGACTTGCCAAAGGGCACAGAGCTATAAGTGGCAGAGCCAGAACTCAAATCCAGAAAGAGAACAAGGATGCTAAAGATAAACTGGGCTTAGTTCACAGCTGTTCCCAGGACAGCCCCCATAGTGAAGAGGCCTCTTCCTCTGGGAGTCCGGCTGTTTTGTTATCCTGAAAGTGAAGGGCACAGCAATGCTTTCTGAGGTAGGGGACCCCCCTCCTTCACCATGGCCCCAGGAGTCCTTCCTCTGCCAACATCTAGCCAGCCCAGCTATCACATCACAGCTGCATTTTTCTACTCTTCTCTACAAAATAACTCCAAGGAGGTTGACAGTTTTTCTTCTGTCCGCGTTTGATTTATAGCTGCAATTACAAGCTTTCCTTCACAACGCCTGCATGCCAACAGATGTCTTTTGCAAGTCAGCAGTGCTGCCATCACAGCTGCTGGCTCAAACTCCCAGCATGTGTGCTACTGAAGACCTTTCCCTCCACATTCTGAGGGATGCCAGGCTCTGCCCCCACCCCCTCCCACACTAGCTGGGTCTGAGCTGCCTGGGATATATCAGAGTTGGGTGAGAGGTTAATGATCTCTTTCAACAGAGACCCCAAAAGACAGGAGAGACCACTCCCTCCACCCAAAACCCACCTGGGATGGCTCAGAGAGCAAGGTCTGCAAACATGGGGGATGGGGTGGTCTACCTGCCTGGAACTTCCTCCCAAATGAAATCTGTAGCAAATGTTTCAGTGGGGATCCCATTCTTAAGAACAGAAAAACTTCTGGGCCATGTTTGATTAGTTCTCCAACTTCATTTCTGCCCCTTCTTGCTACCTCTTCCTAAAATGGCCACTGTGGAATCAGTATCTCTGGGTTCAAGTCTTGGTTCTGCTCTTGAACCAGTTCCTTACTTCTCTGTGTCCCAAATTCCTTTTGTAAAATGGAAATAGTATTTCAGGTTGCCATAACAGAGTACCATCGGCTGGATGGTTTATACAACAAGCATTTATTTTTCACAGTTCGGGAGGCTAGAAGTTTGAGATCAGGGTGTTTCATGCATGAGCAGGTTCTGGTGAGGGCCTCTTCCAGGTTGCAGACCGCCAACTTCTCTGTGTCTTCACACAGTGGAAAAAGAACTAGCTAGACCTCTGGCCTCCATTTATAAGGGCACTAATTCCGTTCATGAGGGCTCCACCTTCATGACCCAATCACCCCCTGAGGCCCCGCCTCCCATACCATCACGTTGGGGGTTAGGGCTTCAACATGAATTTTCAGGAACAGAAACACTCAGTTCATAATAGATAGTATCTACCCCATAGAGCTATTCTGAGTGTTAAATAAGATTAGATTTAAGTCCTTAGCTTAGTGTCTGGCATAAAATGTGTACTTTCCCTGTGCTGGTTTTTATTACTACTATCTGAGTTCCTTTTTAAATCTGAAGTAACTGCTCATTACCACTTACGGAGCATCTCACAGAGCAACCTGGACACTCTACAGGTCCTCTCCACAGTGATTCTTACAACCACCAGGAAGATAACATCCCCATCCCCTGGGATGAGCAAACGTAGGCTGTGGGAGCTAGGAACCTGTCCAGGGTCTCACTGCTAGGTATCAGGAAAGTGGAAACTGCAACCCAGATCTGAGTCCAGAGCCCACACTTTTTCACTATGCCAACTGCTTGCAAATTCGTTTTATGTGAGTCATTTTTTTGAGGAATTTGTGGGAATCAGGAATACTCTGAGGTGTGGGAAGGGGGCATCACCAATTAGGACACAATGCCAGGATTCAGAGGTCACCAGGCATCTAAGAAGGTGGGGTCTGCAGAACCCTCCCAACCTCCTGCATCTGTGACATATGTTGTCTGCTACCTGATTCTCCATCAAGATTTGGGGGAACCTGGTAAAGGAGAACAGCCTTCAAAGTCACCGCATGGAAGCAAGCCAGGCCCACTGGGGCAGGGAGTACTGCTGTGGCCTTCTGCAGGAAAAAAATGTCTCTCTGTACCTTCTCACTGTCTTCCTGGGCCAACTCAGATGTCAACTGGGTCACTGCACTAGTGGGTGGGGTCACTGTGCCTGTTTAAAAACCCCAGTGTACATGGGAATGGCCCCTTTCCGGCTCTGCCAGGGCACTGCTGAGCCTGGGGCTGGGGCCAGCCCTCATCCACTTTGCAGAGCGCAGGGAGGGAAAGCCCGGGGGCTGCTCTCCCTTACAGCATGTGTTTCTCTGTCAATGTTCCTCCACCTGTTTCCAAGTAGCCCGAGACATCTCTTTCTCGCACCTTCTTCTTTGCTTGCTGCAAGTCCACTCCCATTCAGACAGTGTGATCCTGAGTCTCTTCCCTGGCAGGCCACCTGGACCACAAAGGCCCAAACATTGAGGCACCTGCTGCTTCTTGGTGCTAGTCTTTGCTCACCTAAGACTCAGGTGTGGCCGTAGGAGAAAGAGGTTCTTTGGTGCAAAACTATGGGGCCTGACAGGCTGAGGAGAAAGGTGGCCCCAGCATTGCTTCCTAGGTTGGGGCAGTGGGGTCAAAGCCCCAGCTGGCAACAGGGTATCCTATTAGTTTGTTTTACGTTTTTCTGTGAAGGATTGAGAGGTTAGGAAAGATTTGAGTACTTCTGGGTCTTCTGATGGAATATGCATCTAAAGCCATCTCCATCTCACCATGACCCCTGGAGTGGACAGTGACAGCTACTGAAAAAAGAAAAGAAATTTTAAAAGAAGAGAAAGAAAGAAAGAAACAGGAGAGTGGGTGGGATCCTTGAGCCTTTGGAGATAAAAAGGTTGTGTCTTTGGCCCTTGGGAGTTTGCAGTTGAAAGACCCACTTCCCTGGCATGTGGTCACTGACCCTAAAAGCATTTAATTTTGTAAGGGTGACAAGTCCAAGAAAGACAAGAAGCTGGAGGTCAGAGGGCAGATTATGGGGAGGAGGAGCACAGAGAGACAGCTATGTCTTGTGCCCCATGAGCTAACAAAACCCTTAGACTCAGATCCAATCCTTTCATGTTCTATAGACAAGTCTAGTGATCCCAGGGTAGCAGGGAAGGGCTAGAAGCAGCTCCTGACAAACCGCCCATGTGTCCCATAGCAGACCAGAGCCTGGTTTCAGGCCTTCGGTCTTCAGGGTGAGGATGTGGTAGCCAAGGCCAAAGTCCAGCTGGCCAGGGGGGAATGTGGGCCGGGTCCTTGGGAGGGAGGTTGCAGCTGGGGCTGCAAATTTGAAAGCACACATTGAACATACAGTAATGGGTGACTCTGTGTGGGGATGGAGTGGGGGTGGATGGGCTCTGAGCAGAGAGAGGAGGGGAGGACTCTGGGAACACTGAGTTCTCAGGAAACAGCAGTTCCTGTTGTAAACCCTGGCTCCTCGCCTGTGACAAACTTCCTGATTCTGAGCTGTACAACGGCCCTCAGTGCTGGCACCTTCCCAGGAGGAGCAGGAAGTGGGGGTGGTGGGGGGCCCTCACCTTAATGAAGACCTACTGTGTGCTGTCATTGTGCCTCGTGACATTTACCGACTTCTTCAAAGCAGGTGCTGCTGTTCCCACTGTGCAGATGTGCGAGGCTGATTCCTACCTGGTAGCTCTTCAGAGTCAGGGCTACACCTTGGAGGGGTCAGGGTTTTTTTGTTTGTTTTTTGTTTTTTTGAGACGGAATTTTGCTCTTGTCGCCCAGGCTGGAGTGTAATGGCGTGATCTTGGCTCACTGCAACCTCCACCTCCTGGGTTCCAGAGATTCTCCTGCCTCAGCCTCCCAAGTAGCTGGGATTACAGGTGCCCACCACCACGCCCAGCTAATTTTTGTATTTTTAGTAGAGATGGGGTTTTGCTATGTTGGCCAGGCTGATCTCAAATTCCTGACCTCAGGTGATCCACCCAACTCAGCCTCCCAAAGTGCTGGGATTACATGCATGAGCCACCACTCCCGGCCCAGCTTGCTTTCTGAGGCAGCCTAAGCCCCAAGCTGGGATTGCAGGGACCTACGTTCTTGCTCCAATTGAGTCACTAACTACCTGGGTGTGCTAGAACAGAGCCTGTCACTTCTTTGGGCCTCAGATTCGTTGCCTGTAAAGAAGGTTGGCTCTCAGAGCCACTTTGCAATTTTAAGGTTCTAGAATTCCACTTTTGGGACCAGCTGGTGCCCCATGAACAGCTTGTTGTGGTTCCTACGTTAGTTTATATTGGGGTGTCCTACAAGTTCCTGTGGTGAGAAAGGGCATTCAGAGCCTACCTTGGCAGAGGCGTCGGCCTTCCTAATGGGCTGAATCTCCTTCTGCCTCTGAATTGTGTTCAACTCAACAAATATTGATTGGGCCGATCGGCATGCCTGGCTCTGTGCTGAGTGTCATTGAACTCAAGGAACTTCCCTCCAGGAATTCTGAGTCTAGTAGAATAGACAGGCAATAAAACCTTACTGAGAGAAGGGCAGGGCTGGGCATGATGGCTTATGTCTGTAATCCCAGCACTTTGAGACGCTAAGGCGGGAGGATTGCTTGAGGACAGGCGTTCTAGAGAGAAGGGCAAGAGACAAGGTCCATGAAGGGAACAATTCACTCAATCAGGGAGGTGAGGGATGGTTTCACAGAGGAGATGGTTCCTAGGTTGGATTTTGAAGAATGAGTAAGAGATCAACAGATTGACAAGGCATGTAAATTTCTCTAGGCAGAGGAAATAGAATGTACAAAGACACGTCATTATGAAACAGCATAGTACAGAGGAAAACTGCAAGGATCTGAACTGAAATGAAGACGAGAGGAGCACCAGGGATGAGGTGGAGCTACACGTGGGGGCAAAGCACGCAGGTGTCCCTGACCACACGCCTACCTTCTAGTGCTCTCCTGATGGGATAGTCAGTGTTCCCCCAGCCCACCCAATCTGACTTAAAACAGCTCCCAGGTTCCAAACAGCAGCTCTCCTTCTGTCTTGGAGGCTCAGAATTCTGTTTCCCATGATAAGAAGCAGGAAACGGGACCTGGGAGAGATGAAGGGACCCACCCCAGGATCTGCCAGTGCAGCCCCTTGGCTCATCTGTCCTGTGGCTCATCTTCACCTGTCTTCCCTTTAGACCCATGGCTCTCAACAAGGGGCACCTTTGGCAAAGTCTTGAGAGGATTTTGGTTGTCATGATAGGGTGCTACTGGCATCTAATGGGTAGAAGCTGGGGATTCTGCTTCCTGAAATGCACAGGACAGCCCCCAAAACAAAGAAGCCTCTAGCCCAAAATGTCACCAGTGCCAAGGCTGAGAAGCCCTGCTGCAGGCAGGGGTGTCAGGGGTGGTCCTGCCCACAGAAGCCAGGAGGAGCCCAGATGCCTGACAGGGCTCCTGGAAGGCTCTCCACTGATGAGAATAATTCTGATAATAGCAATAGTTATAGTCCATGTGCGCATGTCACCGATGAGGCTTAGACAGGCTGTGAACTACCGAAGGTCCCTCACGGGCAGGAGCAGGGCCAGACTTGGAGCCCCCATTTCTGGCCTTCTAGGCCAAGCTCCCTGTGTGCCTCCTGGACAGAGTCCTCACAGACTCCCAAGTCCTCACTGAAGGTCAGAGCCTGCCCGAGTTTGAGGAGGTCCTTCTCTCCCGTTTCCAGGGTCCCCAACTCCAGGCAGCCCATGAGTTTGGAACTTACCACATGTTCTGAGTCTCTGACACTGTGGCCCAGTGAGGTGTCTAATAGGAGCAGCTCTCAAGCCCACCCTCGTCCAGCCTCACTCAGGGTGTGTGGCAACTTGTTCTGTCTCCAGGACATTGTTTGGGCCCCCCAGTGGCTCCAATTTTATTTGTTTATAGACCAGATGAGGCCTGCATTTGCTGTCATTTTAACCCTCACTCCCAGCTCTCCCAACTCACTCCTCTGCTGTCTGGAGAGTCCCCCTCCTTTCTTCCCTCCTACTCTTTTCTTGCTCCCACTCCCTGCCTGGGCCTGTGTCTTGCCCCTCCCTCTGCACCCTGAAGCCCTGCTCAGCTGACCTGCCTGCCTCGGACCCCCAGGATCCCTTTGCCTGGCAGGCCTCACCCAACTCCTAGGCTCAGGACTCCAGGGCACTGATCCCAGAGCCCCAGCAGCGCCCAGCCCTGAGTTTGGCAGGATCTTCTGAGTGAAGGACTTGCTGGCTGTAACAGAAACCCTCCAGCAGATCAGTACATGTCCAGTGGGAGCACAGGCCCACAAGCTGGGCTGTCTGGACTGGAATCCAACTGCTCCCCTTCCTGCCCTGGGACCTGGGGCAATTCCTTCACCTCTCTGTGCCCAGTTCCTCATCTGTAAAATGTGGGTGGCAATAGCAGAGTTATGGTAGCGATTCCAGCTGTAAAGTCCTTTGAGCAGTGCCAAGCACAAGATAAGAATGTGTTGCTATTATTATGATTATTATTACTATTATTATTATTATTATGTGCCTTTGTGCTCACTTTTGAAGTCTGAGCACTAGAGTCCTGATCTTTGGCCACGTAGCGGTCTGTGCAGGGGTGAAGACCACCCCATCTCCTGACTGGATCCTAGGTGAGCACCCCAAACGCCTCCACCCAAGGTGCATCCAGTGCTGACTGAATGAGAGAATGAAGGGGGACAGTTTTGATGGCAGACGCCATTCTATTGCTCCTCTTAGCATATGCAGTGCTCCGAGGAAGATCCAAGCAGCTCTTTGCTCCTGGGAGGGTGAAAACCTGGCCCTGATATTGGTCCACAGAGAGACTATGGAACTCACTGCCCAGTCCCTGGAGCCCATCTCTGTTCCTGCTCTAAGCCCCTGTCTGCTCCCCAGCCCCACCTTCCCCTCCTCAGCAGTACCCAGCCCCTCTGGTGCCTCAGAAGTATCCACACGTTCCCACCGGGCTTGTGAGCCTGACTCGGAGGCAGAGGGGTGAGGGCATCAGAATTCGAGCCTGGGGAAGGCCAGCCTTCTGCTCCAGGCTGTGACCATCTTCACTCTTGCCTTTGGCTGTCCCTGTGTATCTGAAACTCACACAGCTCACCGCAATTTCCATGTCCTGCCACAAGTCCTCCCCCATGGTCAATATACCAGGCTACTACCCCCTCATCCCAGAACTGTGATTCATCCCCTACCCACCCTAGAACCAACTGTGGGGCCCTCTCCCATGCTCAACCCCAGGAGATGCTTTGCCCTATTCTATTCCAGTTCCTGTGCTTCCTACCCATCCCTATCCTGCCCACCTCAGCCATCCCACTCCATTCTTTTTTCCTCCCTTTGCCCTGTGGTTCCTGTTTTATCCCCCAGGAGCTGGCCCCACAGAAGACTACCCATCACCAGGGTAGTATTGGGCAGTCACTTATAGGGAAAGTGAGGAGTCTGGTCCTTAACCATCCTCAGAGCCTTGACATCAAGCCATCCAATCTGCAGGCCCTGGCTTTTGAATGATCTGTTCCTAATGTTGTTTTTGTTGTTTAGCACTCTCTTATCAAAGGGCTCATTTACTCCTTGCAATAACCTGGCAGTTATATAGGCCAAGTCTAAGGTTTCTCTTGTGAGCGGCCCCAGCTGGGAGGAGTGTGAAGTCCTCCCAACACCTGTGCCCAGACCATCTTGGGTTCCTGTTGCCAATTTCAATTAATTGCTATGAAGGATGAGAAACAGGACATAGAGAAGTTCTATCTTCCCTTTAAGACCAGGAATACCCTGAAGGCATTTCCTGAGGATATCTCAAAAGGAAGGACCACATCTCCTCCACACCAGGACACCCCCAAGCAAGGTCCTGTCTTTCCGTCTCTCTTTGGTACTCAGTCCACAGGACTATATGAAGACCCCCAGTTGGTGCTTTTTCTGGGTGAGTGACCAGCAGTGCAACCTAGGACTCACTTCCCCCTCTGTCTCTTTCTTTCATAAAAATGCTTTTATTTTGCTCTGGAGATAGCCTGACAGTGGGGCCCTGGGGCCCATCTGCTGGAGGAAAGAGTCAGTGAGGGACAGAGAGCACAGCTGCCAGTCTGGCTAGAGCCTGCCTCTCTGAACTGGAACTCCTCTGGAGATGAGTATGGGTGTGAAGGGCCTGCGGCCGAGGATGTTGAGGGTTCTCCACCAACTATCCTCTCCTGATCAGGTTAACCCTTGAAAACAACCACTAGAACTTTCATCTCTGCTTGGCCTCAGCCCAGTCATTTCCTTCTGCCCTCCCCAGCATGAGTTCTGGAGCTTGAAAGAGACCAGGGTTGGGAGAAGATGTAAGTACAGAACTACTATGGCTTCCAGACCTGGTCACCTTCCAAATCTACTGTCTCAGGCTGTTCCCTCTGGTCCATCTTCCTTATCTAATAGGTCTAAAGCTGAACTGTCCTTCAAAGTTAACCTCAGACTTCACCTCCTCCAGGAACATTTCCCTGAATCTAGCCATGATGCTGTCTCCCTTCTCGGAATTTCTGAGGCCAATAGAGTCTGTACCAGGAAACTGCATGCCGTGTCCTCTGGTTGAGCATGGAAGTTATTAGGGCTGTTCACAAATACTCCAGCCCTCCCTCCTCTGGACTCTTGGAAGGGGTTACTCCCGGTCCACTTGAAGTTAGGCCATGTGACTTGCCACATGAGCAGAAAGGATGAGTGTTGCTTCCAGGTGGAAACTTTTAAAGTCAGCATACTCTTTTCCATGACAATTGTCCAAGTGCCAAATAATAGCTGCTTGGCCCTCTGGCTGACTAGGACAGGCTGAGCACCTGAAGATCTGTGGTGAGCATGTCATTGTGAGCAAAAAAGAAATCTTTGTTGTTTTGAATCACTAAGATGTTCTAAAGCTGTTTGTGACTCAGCATAACCTGGCCTATCCTAGGTGATGCATTATGTGAGCAATCAGGATGTCCCTTGACAAGCTTGGAGTTCAGAAGAAGTTCATATTTTCTCCTAATTTTCATTCAAATTAGAAAAGCTTTTGATCCCAACCTGCTAAGACTGGTAGAAAGTAGTCTTTCTCACGGAGTTCTCACTCCTAAGCATTCCCAGACTGCTTAGTGTTACTATAAAGGAATATCTGAGGCTGGATAATTTACAAAGAAAAGAGGTTTATTTGGCTCTTGGTTCTGCAGGCTGGGAAGTTTGAGAAGCATGGTGCTAGCATCTGCTCAGCTCCTTGTGAGGGCATTTGTCCTGCATCACACATGGTGGAAGGTCAAAGGGGAGGTGGACATACCTGAAAAGGCAAAGCCCAAGGGGCATCTTGGTTTTATAATAGCCCACTCTTGCAGGAACCAATCTACTCTCCCTAGAGTGAGAACTCAGTTATTACCTTGGTAACAGCACCAAGCCATTCATGAGAGATCTACCCTCAAGACCCAAACATCTCCCAATAGGCCCTACCTCCCAACACCACACTGGGGATCAAATTTCAACATAAGATTTGGTGAGCACAAATCACATCCCAACTATAGCAGACCTCTAGGATGGCTTCCATGGATCATTTGAATCTGTCTCCCATTCCTCCTTCTCATCCTCAGTTACATTGGTCTTCCTGTTCCTCCTTTGTTGAATAAATAGATGCTTTCCCAACTCTACAACCGGGACCCTGGACGGGCCCATCTGCTGGTGGACATGCTAACCAAAACCACAGGCAGGGCAGTGGTTTTGGGATTACAAAGTGCTGGTATTACAGGCGTGAGCCACTGCGCCCAGCTGATAATGGCTTTCAGACTGGCAATTTCTGGTCCCCCTGAGACATTCCTCATGCTCGACACTCCAATCTCACTTTGCACCATCCATGGATTTCTGAAAAGATGCCATGAAATCGATTACGGGGAAATTATCCCTTGTTCTGAATTTCCAGCGCAGAGTGCTGTGTTGAAGCACATCTTCAGTAAATCATCTCATGAAGTAACACCCCCGCCAGCACCCCATTGCTCAGATCTGGTGAATTCCTCTAGGCTCTCCCCTCCCCTCCTAACTGAACGAGATCTCTCCCTCCAGGATCCTCTGGGTTGGAGGTGGAGGCCAGGTTAGGGACACCCCCATCAGGGACGGTTTGAAAGGACAATAATGAGAAATTTGCTGTGAGGACCTTAGGACCCGCAGGCCTCTTAGTCACAGGTGATGAGTCACCCTGCATTGTTTGTGTTGGTGATCCTTCGCAGATGCAGGCAGACTGCAGGAGGAGTTGAGTTCCTCCTCTTGCTCTGGGTGTGTGGACTGCTGCGTGCTCATGTGTATGCACGTATGTGTGTGTATATGTGTGTGTACATACACCCATGTGCTTGGGCCCCCAACCCAAAGTGCACAGGACAGCTTATATCTCGGAGATTACTATTTCCTCACACATTTGGGGTAACAATTACTGTCCTTCAATCAGAAGCTTGTGTCTCAAAGATAACAGGGCACGTGGGCTGTATGGGCATCAGTTTCTGGTTGGAATCATCCCTTTGAGGTTACATGGAGGTTTAGGGGCTGTCCACTCAGCATCCCACCCCACTCCTTTTCCCTGGGAAATGCCCTCCACCCACCAGTTCTCTTGGTTACAGCTACAGAGACTTCTGGATCTTGTCCATACAGTGTCTCCCTCACCTGGACACAATTTACAAGGCCAGGAGTGGGCATTAGACATGGAAAATTGGAATTTCATTTTGCAGCTTTGGCCCAACTGCACTGGCCGGAAGCCATGTAAATTGAGGGCCCTGGTTGACTGTTTTCCCCACTCTGCGAGCTGGAAGCAGGGAGGTGCTGTTGTGAGAGACAATGAATGCCTAGATGCCCAGACACCCAGAGAAACAGTGCGGGCAGCCTCTTCCTCTGTCCTTGCCACTTGTCCTGTTTTAACGTCAATCCCCTGTCCTGTCTGCATCCTTCAAGATCAGCTCAGGGTTTACCTCCTCAGTGAGGCCTTTCTCTATTTCCCCATGCAGGGCACCTCTTCCCCTTCTGGGTCACCTCCCTCTCTTCTTGCCAGTCACATCAAGGTTATTTTTGTTTCCCCCTAGAATGAGCTCCCTAAGAACAAGAACTCTGGCTCTGTGACCTTTCTACACTTAGCAAAATGCATCGCACATAATGGTGCTCATAAATGCCTTGGGACTGATGAATGCAAACAGCTGTGTCCTACAGCCAGTTTTGACCTTGTCTTTCTGTTCTTTTTAGGAGGAAAGAGCCAGGCTTAATCTTGGTCTCTCCTGTCTCTGTGGAAGCCTGAATTCCCCTCAGTTTATGACGTAAAGAATAGCTGGTGTCCTTCACATGCTTTCCTGACCCTATCCTGGAGAAACTGAGGCAGAAGGCATCTGCTTTCTACTCTAACGATGTGGCTGCCAGGGATGCCTCCTGGAGAACTCGAATGCTGCAGGCTGAGGGGCTGGTTTCTGAATTGCTTGTGACGTGTTTGACTACCAGTGACTAAAGTCCCCTATGGCTGACATTCTTTAGTTTAAGGAATCGAGGGTGTCTCTTAAACCAGGGATGAGGGCCTTGGAAACCTTCCAAAAAATTTTTATACAATGCGGGTACATACAACTTTTTACAAATATGAAATCATACTGTACATCCTTTCTTTTGTGACCTATTTTCATTCAATAACATTTTACATTTTTCATGTTAATAAACCTAACTGTACGTTACTGATACATACTAGTTACTGGTACATTGACATTTATGACCAGTTGTGTCTCCATGGTAAGGTTGTGTCAGAGCTGGATGCATGTTCCCTGTTGTTGGATATTTATCTTATTTGTTATTTTTACATTGAAACAACGCTGTGAATGAATAGTGTTGTAAGTGCATCTGGACTGATCATCTCTACTGGATAAGTTATTTACAGTAGCATTGCTGGACTAAAAGGTAGACCTTTTTTCAAAAAGTTTTTTGATGCATAACACTGTCAAAAGACAAAATTAGGCCAGGTGTAGAGGCTCATGCCTGTGATCCCAGCCCTTTGGGAGGCCAAGGCAGGCAGATTACTCGAGGCCAGTTTGAGACAAGCCTGGCCAACATGGTGAAACCCCATCTCTACTAAAAATTAGCCAGGCATTGTGGTGTGACCCTGTAATCTCAGCTACTCAGGAGGCTGAAGCGTGAGACTCACTTGAACCGGGGAGGCAGAGGTTGCAGTGAGCCTAGAATATGCTACTGAACTCCAGCCTGGGTGACATTGTGAGACTCTGTCTCAAAATAAATAATAATAATAATAATAAAAGATAAAATTACACCAAATCTAGTTTTAAAAATTTCATTGTTTTTTATTTGCAATTCATGAATTGGGCAACACCTCTTTTGGAATGAAATAGCTGAACAGAGGAGGTTGTCTTTATAGACAGAAAAGGGCTGAGGAAAGGAGACACAGTGAACAAAAAGTGGATCGGTCATTTTAAAGTTACTCTCCTTATAGGGTTAAAACAGAGGGGACTTCCTTATTCTGCCTGCTAGAACTGGCTTGTTTGGGAATCTGGCTACTATCTCTCACTCTCCTGATTTCTGGGAAGGTCAGATAAACAATTTATTTTTGGCTTTCTGGGGTGGAGCTTCAGCACCAGTGACTCCATTTTGGTTTGGTCTGTCCGATCCTAGCATAGGAGCTCAGTCCTAACCAATGAGCTCTTCTAAATGTATTTGACAATACCCAACCACTCTGCAAGAAAAGACTGTACCAGTGAAACTCCTCCCTCTCCAGCAGCCTATGAAAGTGCACATTCCCTCACACCTGCACCAACACTGGCCTCTATGATCCTGCAAATGATTTCAAAGGAGTCAGTTCATCCGTCATAAGAAACAAACATTGCCCTCTGCTGCTTAAAATATAGCTTCGCAGGAGAAAATCCGAACTCCCTTTGGAGGGACTGAAATCTATCGAATAGATTCTACTGCATATCAGGCACAAGATAGGTCTGCTCTCATTCAGTCCTGCAAGGTAGACATGATTGTTCCCATTCAGATGAGCGAGTGAACACTTAGAGGAGTTGGGTAATGTGTCCAAGGTCACAGAGCTAAGGAGTGGCCAGAGTCAGGCTGTGACCTCGTCTGAAGACAAGGTTCATGCTCTTTCTCCGTGTGGCTTCTGTCTCTCCATCTATATCTGTCCCCAGGCCCCGTCTTCCAGCCTCACTCCTTCCTCCACCCAGCCAAGTCCCCACGCGGTAGCCACACTAATGCCTTAGAGGAGGTTGTGCCCTGTGTTAGCCCGGGCACTGCTAGATGGTGGAATCAGAGAGATTTTAAAAGATTCTTTATCAGTATTTTCTACCATGGCAATATTTTACCTATTTAATAAACAAATGGAGGGTTTTTTAAATTAAAAAAGAAAACCCCATTGCCAAGATTCTCTTGGAGAAAAGAGTCTCCTGGAGAGCTTCCTGATGTCCCCAGACACGCGCACACACACACACTGACACACACACACACACCCACTCACACATATACACACCACACACACACAGACACAAACACATACACACCACAAGCACTCACACACATACACACACATACACGCACCACACATACACATACACACTACACACACACCACACACACCACATACCTGTACACACACACCGCACCCACACACATGCACACACCACACACACCACACACAACACACATACCACACACACCACACATACACCACACGCATACACACATACACATCACACACATACCAGACACACCACACACATCACATGCACATACACGTATACCACACCCACCTCACACATACCACATATACACCACACACATACACACATAGATGCACACACACATACACATCACACACATATACACACACCACACACATACACACACACCACACACACTCCACGCACACCACACACACACCACACACACCACACACACACCACACACATACATACATCATACTCACCACATACACATACATACCACACACATACACATGCCACACACACCACACACACACAGACACACACATAGACACACCACACATACACACATTCACACACCTGCGCCAACACCACACACACATACACGTCATACACACCACACGCCATACATCATACATAGACACCACCCACATACACACCACATACACATACACACTCACACACACATACACGGACACACCACACACATACATACACACTACACACATACACATGCCACACACACAACACACACACTCACAGACACACACATTACACAGACATACCACACATACATTCACACGCCTGTGCCAACACCACACCCACACACACATACACACACCATACATA
Organism: Trachypithecus francoisi; assembly: GCF_009764315.1. Classification (NCBI taxonomy): domain Eukaryota; kingdom Metazoa; phylum Chordata; class Mammalia; order Primates; family Cercopithecidae; genus Trachypithecus; species Trachypithecus francoisi. The sequence continues at coordinate 60,828,444 of NW_022681462.1, read as the reverse complement.
CACACCACACCCATACTCATCACACCCATACACACCGCACGCCATACACACCACACACATACACACCACACATACACCACACACCACACACGTATACACCACACATACATACACACACTCACACACACATCACACACACATACACACCACACACACATCACACACATACACCACATACATATACATGCACCACAAATACACACCACTCAGACACACCACACACACATACACACCACACACATACACAGAGCACACACACACCACACATACACACATTCACATACATACATACACACACACACATACATATACATACACACCACACCCATACCACACCACACCACACACACACACACAGTGTCCGCCTGGGCTGGGTGGGCTACAGACTATAGGCAGGAGAAAGCAGAGCGCCTCAGAAATATCTTGTGACCCTCAAAGGCCACAAGGGGTAGCTGGAGCCAAGCCCACCCCAGTCAGTTCTCCCACAACAGGCCACTGGCCTTTGAGCATGTCCCAGAGCTACTGCTGGTCTCTGACTCGCAGGGCCCCGACTCCCCCAACTCAGGCCAGCCGTCTCCAGCACAGACCATCCACCAGCCAGGCCCGAGGGAAACAACTGGAACCAAATGACTGCAGTGTTTGCTGCTAAATGACCAGGCCTTCCAAAATAAGCAAAGGAAAGTCAAGGGAACCAGGACTGCCAGCATCAATGAGGGAGTCGGCTGAGGGCAGTGAGGTGGAGGCAGAGCCTGGGAACATATTGCTGGCAGGGGTTGCCAGGGCAGCGACACGGTTACTCTAAGAAAAGTCCCTCAGCCAAAGGGTAGACATTGGGGAATAGGATGGAGGGCAGGGAACTCCCCCAGTAATCCCACATCCACACACATATGCCAGAATGTACACTTTTTTGGAACTTCTGCAATATATTTAAGGCTTAGAGGAATTTTGGCATATATTGGGAGGATATGTAGATGGATGGATAGATGGGTGGGTAGGTGGGTGGGTGGGTGGGTGGATGGGTGGAAGGATGGATGGATGAATAGATGGGTGGGTGGATAGATGGATGGATGGGTGGATGGATGGATATATGAATGGGTGGGTAGGTAGGTGGGTGGATGGATGGATGGATGGATGGATGGATAGATATATGGATGGGGGGGTAGGTGGGTGGTGGATGAATGGATATATGGATGGATATATGGATGGGTGAGTAGGTAGGTGGATGGATGGATGGATGGGTAGGTAGGTGAATGGATGGATGGTGGGTGGATGGATGGATGGATGGATGGATAGGTAGGTGAATGGATGGATGGTGGGTGGATGGATGGATGGATGGATGGGTGGATGAGTAGGTGAGTGGGTGGATGGATACATGGATGGGTAGGTGGGTGGGTAGGTGGGTGGGTGGGTAGATGGATGGATGGATGGGTGGATGGATGGATGGCTAAGTGAAGTAATGAATGCATGCATTTATGGGTAAGGAGTAAGAGTAAATAGGCCCAGGGTTTTTATTTAGGCCAGTAACACTAAGGTGAATCAAGAGGCATAAATTCATACTTGTTGAATCCTTAATGTCATTTTTTAATTATTCAGGAGAAGAAAATTGTTCTGGTCCCAAAAGTTTGCAGTAGCACTGCTTCTAATACAGCAGTGGCCTGAGCCATGACCTGAGCTGCTGAGTAAATTAAGTTAAAATGTTAAATTGTGCAGCTATTCAGATGATGACTAGAGTGGTAGTATAGACAAAGATAACCACATTTCTGAAAATAATATTAAGTAAGAAAAGAGTTTAAAATGTATAAGTGTGTAGAGCTACGCAGAAAACCAGGGGACAGGTATTTTGGTGGACCAGGGGACACTACAGGCTTGGATACTAGAAGATCTGTATTAAGGCCACTTGCATCTCAGACAAGTCATTGTAATGTCTTCGCCTTGCTTTCCACATCTCTGTGGAATGGGAACAATAAGAAAACCTCCATCTCCTAGTTGTGAGGACTGGGTTAGCTCTTATGTATGAGGGTGCTTTGTAAACTGTAAAGCTCCAGTCACATGCTGTGCAAAATTACATATGTCTCTGGGTTGAAATTAGAAGGAAACCCAATAAATAAAGTGGTGGAGTGGGGGAGGGGTAGAACTGGTATTCAGGAAAATGCAAATTATAACAAAAAAAAATAACATTTCACCCAGACAACATAAAACAAACAAACAAACAAAAAGCACACAGAGAACATCCTCTATGCTTGAAACCTGAAACCAGGTTGGGCTGCCTGAACCTTGTTGCCCACCTTGACCAGGCAGAACTGGGTCGTGGACGTGGACCATGGGGCCGTGGGACAGGGCAACTGGAGACAGAGGGCTTTGCTGTCTCCTGCTCCCTGGAAAAGAAACAGTGAATTCAGATTCACTGAGAAACAAGAACCTTCTATGTGCCAGCACCTTCATGGACATTAGAATGATAGCAAACGTTTACAGAGGTTTGCTCTGGGCCAGGGACTTTGCAAGTGCTTTTTATGTATTAACTCAGTTAATCCTCATAACAACTCATTGACAGAGATAGTCAATTTCCAGATGGAAATTTGTCACTTTCCAGAGATAATCACTTTCCAGATGGGAACACTGAGGCACAGAGAGTTAGCTAACTCTGCCCAAGATCCCTCAGCTGGTAACTGGTAGAGCCAGGTTTAGGAACCCTTCCCACCTGTGCCTAGTCCAGCCTCTCGCCCCTGCTATGCCTGTCCCATGCTCTCTCCCAAACATGACTTTCAGTGTCCTGAGATTGCTAGGAGCAGCCCTGAAATCACAATGCAGGTGTCTGGTTCCACTCCAGGGCTCTTTCCAGGAACAAACCCCACTCATTTGTCAGCAATTGACCATTTTTTCTGGGTGAGTAGGTGTCTGTGCTGCATTGGAGCAGTAGACCTGGCCTGGACCAACTCCAGATGCTCGTCCGTGCACCATGCTGTCTCAGCATGTGCCCTGCTGCCCCATCTCCAGCTGCTACCCTGACCCAGCACCAGCTATCTCCCTCCCAGGCTCCATTCCCCCAGGGAAAAGGGGGAGTATCCTCCAGGGGACACCCTGCTCCTGAATGCAGACAGCCCTGGAAAAATGCTTGGAAAAGAGAAACTGACTCTGTGACCTGGCCAAATAGCTGACTTCCGCTGATGCATGTTTCCTTATCTGTTAGTATGAAGAATAATACACATTATATTCCCAGGTTCAACCCCACACAGGGTTGCAGATGAGGTGAGGAGGCAGGCTGGGAGTTGTGGGCCATTCAGCCTCAGGTGGGAGGAGGGGCAGGCCTTGTCTGGACTGTGTGCTGATGCTGACAGGTGGACAGGGAGCCTTGGAAGGACCAGGGCATGGGCTGGAAGTCCTGCAACACCAACCCTAACTCACAGCTGTTTGGAATTCGGTTCCCAAACATTTACTCTGCCGTTGCTGCAAATGAACTGTGCGCTGGTGCGTGTGTTTGGGCCCCATGGAGTATGGGGGAGGCAATGGAATGGAAAGCAGCGGTCAGGTGGCTAAAATGAGCCATCTCTCACTATGCACCAGACTTACCCATTTATTACTTCACTTAACCTTCATCACAACCTCAAAAAGTGAACGCTCACCCCCTTTTTCAGACAAGGATGCAGAGGCCCATTCTAAACTTCAACCAAGGGGTTGGGTCTAGGAAGAGATGCTTGCCAGGGCCTCTGGGATCCTGGCTGAGTCACCTGGCCTGGATGTCCATTTCATATCTTCTCTGTTACTCACTGACCAAGAATATGACTTAGATCCCTGTGGGCAATAGTCACTAGGCTCATGAGAAAATGGATAATGACCATGACACAGAAGCTAAAAGCCTCAATTACCCTTCATGACCAAAGCGTGGGACTTTTCTATATAGAGAGAAATTTTTGCCTGATAAATTGCACTTGTGAGAAATCAGTGCACGCAGGCTGGTGGCCATGGTTACCTCTTCTACAGCCAGAGGCAGCCTGCCCTGGACAGCCGGCAGTGTCACCCCAGCTCCCGACTGCCAGGAAAGCCTTTGGAGGGAGCACCCCGGGTTGGCCAGAGCAGGATTAGGCCAGGGCAGGCAGCATAAAGAGCCAAGTTCAGGCAAACCCCTGGCTCTTAATCTTGGCTGCTCATTGGCAGCAACTCTGGAGGAAAGGGTGGCAGAGGGGCTTTCAAACATCCTATTGCCCAGGTCCCAACCCCAGAGAGTCTGATGTCATTGTTCTGGGTGGAGCATGAGCCCTGGACTTTAAAAGCTGCCCAGGTGATTCTCATGCACAGCTGAGGTTGAAAGCTAAATGGACCTTACCCTGTGTGGCCAATCAACCAAGCAGCAAGCTTCTAGCAAGAGCAAACTGGGGAGGGAATCAGAAATAGGGCAGAGTTTCTACCCAGGAGAAGCTGACCATGCGGCTTGTGTACATGATGCCAGATTGCTGACTCCCAGCCCCCATGGGCAACAGAGACCCTGGGAGGAGGCCAGAGTGCAGGGCATAGCACCTTTGAGAGCAGCAGCTGTATCCAATCCAAGCCCAGAGGCCCAGAAGGCACTTGGGAGCCACGTGGGGATCACGCTAGTTTTCTGCTCACCACTCTCAGCTTTGGAAGTTGAGGCAATACCTGTTGGCCCAGCAAACCAGCTTTTGTCCTTGCCCATTTCACATGCATTCATTTCTCATTCACTTGTTCCTTGCTGGGCCTCATTCGCCAATTCTATTTTTCTTCATAGAACTTGGATCTGTTTGGGGGCTCCCACCATTGCACACAACCGTTACCCCTCAATGCCATCGTCACATATGCACACATCCTCTTGGTCCTGCTCTCTTTTTCCTCTGCCTTTCATCAAATATCCAAAGGCAGCAGACCCACCTGCCTGAGAATCCCCATTCATTCCATTTACAAACATTTGCAGACCACCTCAGGCATGTGAGGAGCACCAGGATGGTGCTGGGCAGTGTGCTGCCCATGTGAGCTAGTGATACAGAGGTAAAGGAGGCTGTGCCTGTGCCCCCAAGGCCTCAGTGACTCTCATCACATGACGGGGCGAATCCATTCATTTGATGAACGGGAGGATGCAGGAAGAGGCAGGGTCTCCCTTTGTCAACCAGGCCAGAGTACAGTGGCATCCTCACAGCTTACTGCAGCCTGGACCGCCTGTGCTCAAGCAATCCTCTACAGTCAGCCTCCCTAGTAGCTGGGACTACAGGCACACCACCATGCCCAGCTATATATATATATTTCATATACACATATATAAACACATATATATTTACATATGTATATACTAAAATTTATATATATGTATATAAATATATATGTTGCTTTTGTAGAGACAGAGTCTCACTGTGTTGCTCAGACTGCTCTTAAACCCTGGCCTCAAGTGATTCTCCTGCCTCAGTCTCCCACAGTACTGAGATTACAGGAGTGTGCCACTGCACCCAGCCTCCAATTTCTATAATAAAAAAGTCTAGTTCAATTGCATATCAAAGGCTCAAACTCTCACCCAATGTAAACATTGCCCCTGCCGACTCCCAGCCCGATCAGGCCTGAGTTGGCTCCTAAACTGCTTGTGCTCTGGATTCTCAGGTGTGTTCAGCACTGACTCCTTGGAAAGATTCTGTGTGTTCTTGGGGGACTCCCAATGGCTGGAGATGCCAGCCTACAGTTTCCTGGACTTGATGACTTCTCCTAGAAACTGACGTGACAGGATAAGCTCTGTTTAACAATTGGTTAATTACACAATATTCAAACTTCTGTGGGTTTTTGTTTCTGATATTGTTTTCTAATAAAAGCATTTAAGGGTATGAATTTTCATCAGAACACACTAATTTTTTAAATTAATATTTGCATCTACTGCTTCCCTTACCCTTCAACAGTTATATATGCTCACTGTGCCGTGATTTATTGAATTCAAGAAGCCTTTCATTCAATCATTCATTCAATAAATATGAATCAAGTGCCTTCCGGTTCTTAGGGATGTGGATATATCAAGAAATACATTAGTCAAAGACCCTGTACTCAGAGAGCTTACAGTCCCCCCGAGCGTAGAGTGTCAGAGAGAAACTAATCATTATAATGACATGCAATGCAGACAGTGAAAACAATGCAAGTCACTGGTGATCTCAAAGCCCAGAGAGGACCATGATTCACATTTTAGTGCATGACTTCCCAGTACCAACCCTGTATACAGCGTTATATTATGAGCATTTTCCCACATCAGCAAGCATTTTTGAACAAAATAATTTTAGTATTTCAAAATGTGGATGAATCATAAATATCTTAATCATGGAATCTTAAGCTGAAAGACTTTTTAATGGGTGTCTATTCTACAGGTGAGTGAAGTGGCAGGAAAAATTGGGAAATGGTGGCAACTCTGAATTGTAGTGGCATGCTCCTTTAAGAAAGGGCAGGGGCCGGGCACGGTGGCTCACACCTGTAATCCCAGCACTTTGGGAGGCTGAGGCAGGTGGATTGCCTGAGCTCAGGAGTTTGAGACCAGCCTAGGCAACACAGTGAAACCCTGTCTCTACTAAACTACAAAAATTAGCCGGGCGTGGTGGCGGGCACCTGTAGTCCCAGCTACTTGGGAGGCTGAGGCAGGAGAATTGCTTGAACCTGGAAGGCAGAGGTTGTGGTGAGCCTAGATCGTGCCACTGCACTCCAGCCTGGGCCACAGAGCAAGACACCGACTCTAAAAAAAAAAAAAACGAAGAAGAAAGAAAGGGAAGGTAGCTGCTTCTACCTTTTCCACAAAGCCCAAGGTTGAGAGAATCCACTTTGAAAGCTAACTTTTTCTCTTTTAAAGGGAAGACACTGTCTTTCCTGGAGCTATAAGGCTGGACCCTTTAATACCTTCTTACTATGAAGGCTGGATCTGGCTCAAAGCCCCTTGTCTCAACTGCAGCCCAACTGCTGCTGAATTTCAACTTCACTTAAACTTTGGAAATGTCTGGGGCGTGTTTTCAGCTGGGAAAGATTTTTTTTTTTTCCTTTCTTTTAATCAGCTCATAAGTCAATAAGCAGCTTGGGCAGTAAAGTTCAGACTTTGAGAAACCAAAAGCTAAATCACCATTTGCATTCACACCCAGGGTGGACAGTCTCAGCTCTCAGGAATTTTATGTTTCTCTTGGAGAAAACTGAGAAGCTAAGTGCAGCCAAGGGAATGAGGAAGAAACGCTGCTTCAGCCTGAGTGCTGCTTTTCCTACAAAGATGGGGGTGACGATCAGAGAACCATAATGCAGGCAAGGAATCTGGTCGAGGAAGATGGTGCCTGTGCGGGTGGTTCCTATGAAGGATGTGAGACTATCCTGCATGGCCCCTCGATGTGTCTGTGCAAGGGAATTCACTAGCCCATCTGCCAATGGCGAAGCCCTCCAGGGCTTGACTTGGTCATCATCCTCAGGAGATTCCCGTGTGGGTATTTAAGCTTTCCAACTAAACTGTAAGCTTTGGTTAGGAATTTTGTTGGTTTGGGTATTAGGTTTGTTTTAACACCACCTATCCACCCAGGTCTCTGTACACAGGCTCTGCTGTCATGGGATGGGATGGTGGGAAGCACAGTTGGCCCTCGGTGTCTGTGTTTTCTACATCCGTGGATTTCAGCTAACCACAGATCGAAAGTATTCAGGGGAAAAATGGATTGCTGTGTTTGTACTGAACATGCACAGACTTTTTTTCTCATCATTGTTCTCTAAACAATACAACATAGCAACTATTTACATCATATTTACATTGTATTGGGTATTATAAGTAATCGAGACATGATTTAAGGTACACAGGAGGATATGTGTTGATTATATGCAAATAATACAATATTTTTTATCAGGGACTTGAGCATCCATGGATTTTGGTATCCACAGTGTCCTCGTGGGTGTGGGTCCTGGAACCAATCTTCTATGGATACTGAGGGACAACAGTACATCAAAAGTTTCTGTTCCTGCCTCGCTTAAACACCACATTACTCTAAGCAAGTCAACTTCTAGGAACCTTGGTTTCCTCATCTGAAAAATGTCTGTGGTGTAAGGTTATGCCACATGAAATACAGCTTGTTAAACTGTAAAAGATTACATAAAGTTACTATTATCCTTCCTGCTAAATGCTAATCATCCACACTGAGATTTGAATTGCATCATGAAGTATGTTCATTTCATTTCATTCTCTCCCAGGTAAGTTCCCAAGGAGAAAACATTATAGGAAACTTCTAGAGCAAAAGAATAAACTGCTAATCACTAGAGCCTAGCACTGGGCTAGATGCTTTCTCATACTTGAAGACTCATTTATTCCACAGCTCTATGAGGTGAGAAATAAAATAATCCCCTTTCAGATGGAAAGACTTGGAGTGATTTTCAGTGGTATCTTCAAGGTTACCCAACTGAAGAAAAGTTGCAGTTCTGTGCTGGTAAACTGACTCTGAAGAAAGAGAAAAAAAAAAAAAAAAGTTTGCCAATTACTGTGGTGTAAATGCTCCCACTGTGGCTGATTTCACACACACGAGTAAGAGCTAGCCTCCGGGCACTACTGGAGGGGAAGCATTTGAGTGCAAGCTCAGGTTTCCTAATTTTGGGTAAAGATCATTTCCTAAGCCCAGGGCAGCGACACTCCTCCCCAAGCAAAGAATCCCCTCACACCAGGAAGGACCTAGAGCTGGTTGGATCACTTAGGCCTCCACCCTCAGACCAACCTAACCAGATCCTTTGAGGCAGGGGCTGAGGATCTGCATTCTAGAAAAAGACCTATACATGCACTGTAATTTGGGTACCACCCAGCCCTCAGCACTGAGATCAAAGGCCTCTCCTACTCCTGTCTCCCAAAACCAGTGGAGAGAGGAGCAGACATGTTCCAGGAGACAGAAGACAGCATTCTGTAGCTGTCCCCTGTACTGGAATTCTGATTGGGTGCCTATGGGCTGAATCAGGTGGTAAGCTGATCATTCTGTTCCTATCATTAAACTCTCTTTACGCTTATGCTGCTTTTCACCAAATCTAAGATTCCACTGATTGTAAGTCACGCCATTATTTTTTTTTTACCACCAAGAATTAAAAACTGTTGTCAAAGATGTTAAACTATGAAAAAGTACATCTGAGAATCATGAAATATGATATCAGTGGGTGTATATACACTCCTTTATCTCCCAGTTTTATAATAGCACAGTAAATACTCTATTCTTTGAAAGCTGAAGTTGGGTCTTACTCATCTTAATTTATGTCCTCAGAGATCCAGCAGGCTTGGTTGAATGAATACACGCCTAGCAAAATACAAAAATAGACAATTTATTAGTTAGTCATCAATAAATGCCCCAGGTTTTGCACCAAGCACTTTCTATTTAATTTCCATAACAATCTGATGAAGTAGGTGCCAGACTTTCTCCACTTTACAGAAAAGGTAACTGGGGCTTGGAGAGGCCATGTAACTAGTAAGAACCCTGCGTGGGACTTGAATCCCAAGTCAGAAGCTCCTGATACCATTCACAATATGGAGAAATCCTTGGAGATATTAAAATGTTTTCACCAGGCCAGGTGCAGTGGCTCCTGCCTATAATTTTGGCACTTTGGGAGGCCAAGACAGGTGGACCGCTTGAGCCTAGGAGTTCGAGACCAGCCTGGGCAACATAGTGAAACCCCATCTCTAGAAAAATTACAAAATTTAGCCAGGCATGGTAGCATGCACCTGTAGTCCCAGCTACTTGAGAGGCTGAGGTGGAAAGACCACCTTAGCCCAGGAGGTCAAAGCTACAGTGACCTGAGACCACTGCACTCCAGCCTGGGTGACAGAGTGAGACCTTGTCTCAAAAAAAAAAAATAGTTCACAAAATAGAATTGTACAGCACTACTATCTTAGTCTGTTTCTCAAGACTTGACAATAAATAAATCTGTTTGATTTCTCTTTGGTGCTTGTGTTGCAAGAGGATGGCTAACATTTTAAAAAGCAAAGTCACCTTATCTTCTCACCTCCGTTGGACTTTTAGCTTTCTCAGACTTTTTGAAGAAGAATGGTAGCAGGAGGGTTTTCTCGGCTTTGGTAACTTCTGGAGGACTTGCTGAAACTGAAACTTAAGGATCCGTGTTCCCATGGAAGCCCCAGGGAGCAAAGCAGTCAGAGCCCTCACTCCCTCTCCCTCGGGGTCCGGCCCTTTCAATCTACCCAGTTGTCCAAATTCAGCTTGCATGCCGTTGAATCCCATGTCGCTCGTCTGCTCATCCCCATACTCACTGCAGCCCCTGGGGTGGCTGACTCCCCTGGGTAGCCATCCTCATGAAAGGGTGGGGAAAATGCCTTTTCCCATCTGCTCAGCTGCTACCAGTTTGGAATTTGTCAGGAAGCATTTGCATTGGTGCAAGAAAGCCAACAGTGGCATGGGAGCTGACAGGATGTGGATTCCCTCTTCGGGGTCTAGGCGCAAACTGCTTTGGACAGCTCAGGGTTTACAAGGTCCACAGCGCCACCGTCACCTCTCCCTTTTCTGGCCATCACTTCTGTTCGGGGAAAGGCTAATAATTCCTTTCCCTAAAGCAGGTCAGTGTGAGCGTTTTGATTCTTTTCACGTTCTTATTCATTTTCGAGTGATTTCGGGGTGTGTGTGTGTGTGTGTGTGTGTGTGTGTGTGTTGTGGAGCTTTTCTGGTGGCCATTTGATACAGGGAGAGGTGAAGAGCAGTCATTCCTGGATTTTACAGGAATGAAATAGAAGTGACACGTAAAAACCCTGGATGGGATACTAAGGCCTAGAAAAGGACATTCTGTGGGACACTGCTGCCATCTAGTGGTTCATCTGCAAATGACAAATGTTGTATTAAGAGAACTAAGGGGTTCAACGATTGTCAGGATTGATAATAAAAACTTCGGAATCTTAAAAGGTTGGCGATCAAAGAGTTATCACAAGTAGATTGTCAACAAATGCTGAATGAACATTCCTTCTGGGCCCAGCCCCTGCCAGGCACTGGAATGCGGGGAGTGGGGTAGGGGTGCAGTTCTGGGAACAGAAGAAGACAGACTTGGGTCCACTGTGCACAAGAATCCACCACCCCTTAGAATTAGGCAAGTGGGTTGAAGATGTGATGGAGATTGAACTTTAGTACACATGTACTTGGCTTGCATTTTTAAAACCACATTATTTTGGTGGTTATAATGAATGTATTATATGTTACTGAATCTGTGCCATCTAGGCAAGAGCTCTTAACCTTGGGCCCACCAACCCTTTCTATGTACTGTTCAGCGACTTATAAACTTGGGTGGAAAAAATTATATCTTTGTTTTGATGAACGTCAAACTGAAATTTAACATTTTCTTCAATTAGGAATAACGCAAAAAGTCATGCTAGAATCTGCAACTTCATCGCTCACAGAAATTATAAATATTTCCATATCACGTTATGGTTGTTGCAGATATCTCAAATTGTTTTAGTCTTCACTACTTTGAAATTACAAAGATTGAGCCCAACGCAGTGACTCACGCCTGTAATCCCAGCACTTTGGGAGCCGAAGCAAGCAGATCACTTGAGGCCAGGAGTTCGAGACCATCCTGGCCAACATGGTGAAACCCCATCTCTACTAAAAATACAAAAATTCGCCTGGTGTGGTGGCGCACACCTGTGATCCCAGCTATTTGGGAGGCTGAGGCATGAGAATAGCTCGAACCCAGGAGGCAGAGGTTGCTGTGAGCCGAGATCCCTCACTGCACTCCAGCCTGGGGGACAGAGCGAGACTCTGTCTCAAAAAAAAAGAAAAAGAAAGAAAGAATTGACAAGAGATTGGTAGACCTGCTACTAGATCTTACTATGCTAATTAAGAAACACATATATTCTGACAAAGCCTTATAAAAAGAAAAATAATAAGCACATGTTACTAAATCACTCATTTTAAAAATATTTTGATGCCTACATTTCAATATGATTGATTTCTTCGAAATCCTTTGTTTTTTATTTTATACATTTGAAAACATTGTTCTGTAAGGGGTCCACAGCACACAGAAGGTAAAGGATCACTGCTCTGGAGCCTCAGAGAAGGGACAGGTGACCATGGCTGGACTAGGCAGAGAGGGCCAGGAGCTCTCTTTTAATAATGAGAGTGGTGGCTCACACCTGTAATCCTAGCACTTTGGAAGGCCGAGGCAGGTGGATCACCTGATATCAGGAGTTCAAGACCAGCCTGGCCAACATGGTAAAACGCCATCTCTGCTAAAAATACAAAAAAAAAAAGCCAGGCATGGTGGCAGGTGCCTGTAATCCCAGCAATTTGGGAGGCTGAGCATGAGAATCACTTGAACCTGGGAGGCAGAGGTTGCCTTGAGCCAAGATCGTGCCACTGCACTTCAGCCTGGGTGACAGAGTAAGACTCTGTCTCAAGAAAAAAAAAAAAATTAGTCAGGTGTGGTGGTGGGCACCTGTAATCCCAGCTACTTGGGAGGCTGAGGCAGGAGAACCGCCTTGAACTTAGGAGGCGGATGTTGCAAGCTTGCAGTAAGCGGAGACTGCGCCACTGCACTCCAGCCTGGGCGACAGAGCAAGACCCTGTCTCAAAAAATAATAAATAAATAAATAGAGCCCCAGAGCAATTTCAATACAGGCCTTCTCTGAGAAAGTAGGGCCAGGCCTTTAACCAAAGTATAAAAATAGAAAGGTTTCTGTGACTTCTCCTATGTCCAACCAAGAAAGTGGTCTCTTTGGCAAGAATCTGAGACGATACTTCATACTAAAGGATAAATGACTAGAAACTTTCATTTCAGGAGGATTTTCATTTAACAAGACTCAAAGCATTTATTTGTTTATTTTATTTGTTATTCAGACTCGGTCTCGCTCTGTCCTCCAGGCTGGAGTGCAGTGTTATGATCACAGTTCACGACAGCCTCAACTTCCCAAGCTCAAGTGATCCTCCTGCCTCCGCCTCCCAAATAGCTGGGACCACAGGCATATACCAACATGCCTGGCTAATATTTTATTTTTTGTAGAGACAAGATCTCACTATGTTGCTCAGGCTCGTCTCAAACTCCTGGGCTCAAGCAATCCATCTGCCTTGACCTCCCAAAGTGCTGGAATTATGGGCATGAACCACCACACCTGGCCTATTTATTTTTTCCCCTGACTCAAAACATTCATGAACACAAAAGACTGGCCCTCTGCGGGTGGCGTTTGGTTGTATGGCAAACTGCCTGATGCTCTGGGCAAGGTCAGCCTCCCCTTGAATCATACTGTCCCCACCAGACCTGCACCTATTCATTGATAAGATTTTCTTGGTTAAAAGCAATACAGAAACCAAGCTGGCCAGAGTTAGGAAAAGGCAATTCAATAGGAGGCCCCTGGAATCCAAAGGAGCGTGGAACCCCCCCTCTCAGAGCAGCAGGAACTGGGCAGCTCAGGCCTCTTGGTGATAAGTGTTGCCGGACCTCTCCAGAGCAGAGCTTCTCAAATTTAAATGAGCATGCAAGTCACTGGGGATCTGTTGAAAAGTAGATTCTTCAGTCCTATGGGATCTGGAGGAAAACAAAGTAGATTCTGACTCAGATGATCTGGATGGGGCCTGATGTTTCACATTCATAAACCCCTGGGTGACACTGCTGGTCTGTGGCCCACACATTGAGTAGCAAGGGCATGGAGCTCTACGGCTCCTGTGCCTTCCCACTCCTTCTGCCTGCTGCTGTGCTCCTCAGGCCCGGTCAAATCCCAGGGGAGATTATGTGTTGGCCCAACTTGGGTAGGAATCCAGGCCTGGCTCTGAAGCTGTGGTCCGTGAGGCTGGGCAGGTCTGCTTTCTTGGAGGGGATGAACTGTGAGAAGAGCCGAGAGGGAGGCACACAGGTACCCAGCTGTAGCCTGGAGGCCTCACCTTGAGGAAGGGGAGGTGGTCAACTGTGGCCCCAGACTTCCCCTGCTGGTCTCCATGCAGTTACCATCGGCCTCTGCTCCATCTGCACCACCTTCTTCCCATCCCGTGACCTGCTCCAGGACCCCAAGGCTGGACTGTTGATGAGGTTGTCCTGGATGGGTTCCTGGGCTCCCATTAACCCACAGGTTACAAGAATGGGCACTTCTAAAACCCTTCAAAAAAAGTCCAGGGGCACCTGGCTTAGCATCCTCCACATCTTTGTCCCTTTAGAGATGGTCACCTTGTTCCATTCACACACCGGCCAGAGCCCAGGAATTTAACTACAGACACCTGAGACCCCCTCATGGCTAAGCCTTCACTACCTCCTGCACTCCGATTCCCTGGCATGCAGGAGGCTCAGGATCTGTCCTCAAGATCTCCTTGATTTGCATGCCTGTTGGATCTCTGGTTTCAGGCTTGCCGTCAATGGCCATGCCCCCTCATCTCCTCTTGGGCTGTACCCTCAGCTGGGAGCAGGGGACCCTAAGCCTGCTTCAGTCCCGTGGGACTTGAGCCACTGAGGCCAGCCCTACACCAGCCCCTCAAACTCTCCCTCCCCTCCCTGGGCAGCGGGGCCTCATCACTCTGGATGACCTGCAGTCCTTCTCCAGCCACCCAGAGGGGAATTGGAAATCCATGGACAGAAAATGCTCAGCGATTAGGTTTCCTTTCGATTCTGTCAGAGCAAAGCAAATTCTCTGAGAGCCTCTGAAACAGGCTTTTATCGGGAGCACCACCAATACAGTCCCTGAGGTTAAACACCAAGTAATGGGCCTAGTGAGACACTGTCCCAGAGGGCTGAAGTTTCAAACTGCCATTGTGGTGTTGAAAAGATTATGTCGCCTTCAACACTTCTTTTTAATTTTTTTAATTTTTAAAAGTATAAATAGAAACAGCGTCTCACTAGGTTGCCTAGGATGGTCTTGAACTCCTGGGCTCAAACAATCCTTCCACCTTGGCCTCCCAAAGTGTTGGGATTATAGGCGTGAGCCACGGCACCCAGCCTTAACACTTTTTTTAAAATTACACTTTTTGGCCGGGCGCGGTGGCTCAAGCCTGTAATCCCAGCACTTTGGGAGGCCGAGACGGGCGGATCACGAGGTCAGGAGATCGAGACCATCCTGGCTAACATGGTGAAACCCCGTCTCTACTAAAAAATACAAAAAAACTAGCCGGGCGACATGGCAGGCGCCTGTAGTCCCAGCTGCTTGGGAGGCTGAGGCAGGAGAATGGCGTAAACCCAGGAGGCGGAGCTTGCAGTGAGCTGAGACCCGGCCACTGCACTCCAGCCTGGGCGGCAGAGCAAGACTCCGTCTCAAAAAAAAAAAAAAAAAAAAAAAAAAAAAAAAAAAAAAATTACACTTTTTATTTTGATTATTGTAGATTCTCATGCGGTTGTAAAAATAACGGAGAGAGATCCTGCGTGCCCTTGACCTTGTTTTCCCCTAATGGTAACATCTTCCAAAACCATAATACAATATCCCAACCAGGATGTTGGCCCTGGTGCAGTCAAGGAACAGAACATCCCCATCACTACAAGATCTCTCCTGTTGCTCTTTGATAGCTACGCCCACACCCTCCTGTTCCTACCCCTTCCTTAATCCTTGGCACCCACCAATCTGTTCTCCATTTCTATAGTTTTGTCATTTGAGGAATCCAGTATAAATGGAATCATACAGTATGTAACCTTTTGGGATTGGCTTTTTTTGCTCAGTGTAATTTTCTGGAGATTCATCCAGACTGTAACATGTTTGTTTCCTTTCTACTGAGTTGGCTCCTTTTTATTGCTGAGTAGTGTTCCGTGGAACAGACGTGCCACCATTCGTTTAACCGTTCACTGTCTCCAGTTTTGGCTATCACAAATAAAACTGCTATAAACACTCATGTGCAGGTTTTTGTGTGAACATAAATGCCCCAAAATGCCATTGCTGAGTCATATGGTAGTTCCATGTTTCGTTTTTTAAGAAACTGACAATTGTTTTCCAGGGTAGCTCTACCATTTTATGTTTGTCATTTGACCACTTAAACTGACAGGTAGAAAACTTACTTTTCTTTACATTCTTTTACCCTCCCCCCATTTAAATATCTCCTCTACATACATTTAGAACATTAGACTCTGTTACAACTTTTGCTTCAATCCCTAACCATCATTTAGAAAATTCAAGAGGAGAAAGTCTATTGTGTTTATCTATATTGTTACTTACCATGTTCCTGATATTCTAAGCTTCTCTTATGTGTTGTTTTTCTGCTTCTGAATTTCCTTCAGTTTGTGCCCTTAATGTAGATGCTAAGAAAATCACAACCACAGCAACAAAACCAAAACCAAAACAGAACAACCACAAAAAAAGAATTTCTGGCCGGGTGCGGTGGCTCACGCCTGTAATCTTAGTACTTTGGGAGGCTGAGGTGGCTGGATCACAAGGTCAGGAGTTCAAGACCAGCCTGGCCAACATGGTGAAATCCCATCTCTACTAAAAACACAAAAATAAGCCGGGTGTGGTGGTAGGCACCTGTAATCCCAGCTACTCGGGAGGCTGAGACAGAGAATTACTTGAACCTGGGAAGCAGAGGTTGCAGTGAACCAAGATCGTGCCTCTGCATGCCAGCCTGGGCGGCAGAGGGAGACTCTGTCTCAAAAAAAAAAAAAAAAAAAAATTTCCTTCCACCGTTCTTTTAGGGTACATCTGCTAGGGACAAATTCTCTTAGTTTTCCTTTAATTGAGAATATCTTGATTTCTCCTTCATTCCTAAAGGATATTTGAAATGGATATAGGATTCTGGATTGACAGTTCTTTCAGCACTTGAAAAATGTCGTGCCACTTCCTTCTGGCTTCTGTTGAGATAGCTGCTGTCATTCCATTGTTTTTCCTTTATACACGAGCTGTTGTTTCTCTTGCACTGCTTTTAAGATTTTTTTCCTTTGTCCTTAGTCCTCAGAAGTTTGGCTATGATGTGTCTTGGAGTAGCTTTACTTAAGTTTACTCTCTTTGGGGTTTGCTCAGCCTCTTAAGTCTATAGCTTCATGTCTTTTGCCAAATCTGTGAAGTTTTCATCCATTATTTCTTAAAGTATTTTTTCAGTCCAACTCCCTTTTCCCCTTCTTCTGGAACTCAGATGACAGGAATATTAGGTTTGTTGTTATAGGCCACAGGTCCCTAAGACTCTGGGTGTGCATTTTTCAGTCTATTTTCTCTCTGTTGGTCAGACTGGGTAACACCTATTGTTCTGTCACCCAGGTCATTAATTCTGTCCTTTGTCCCCTCCATTCTGCCATTGAGCCTACCCACTGTTTTTTGTTTTTTGTTTTGAGACAGAGTCTCGCACTATCGCCCAGGCTGGAGTGCAGTGGCATGATCTCGGCTCACTGCAACTTCCACCTTCCAAGTTCAAGCGATCTCCTGCCTCAGCCTCCCAAGTAGATGGGATTACAGGCATCTGCCATCACACCCGGCTAATTTTTTGAATTTTTAGTAGAGATGGGATTTCACTGTGTTGGCCAGGCTCGTCTCGAATGCCTGAACTCGTGATCCACCCACCTCAGTCTCCCAAAGTGCTGGGATTACAGGCATGAGCCGCCGCACCCGGCCCCACTGAGTTTTTTATTTCAATTATTGTATGTCTCAGTTCTAACATTTTAATTTGACTTTTCTTTATATCTTCTTTATATTTATTTGCTGAAATGTGTTGTTTTCATTTGTTTTATATATGTTCATAATTGTTCACTGAAGCACTTTTAACTATGGATGCTTTAAAATCTTCATCAGATCATTCCGATATTTGTTTTCTCAGTGTTGACATCTTTTCTCCTTTATTCGTGATCTTCCTGGTTCTTGGTATTAAGAGTGATTTTTTTTTTTTTTTTTACTGGAAACTGAACATTTTTATAATATGTTATAAGACTGGATCTTATGTAAACCTTCTGCTTTAGCTGGTGTTCTAGGACACCCCTCTGGCAGGGGAAAGGAGGTGTGCCACCCTATCACTGACAGTGTCCAGGCTCCCTGCTCTGCCTCCAGAGACACTCAAGGAAAGGACTCATCATTACTGCTAGGCAGGGGCAGGAGTTTGGGCTGCCATGTGTGGTCTCTCCTGACACTGTGGTGGACATGACCTTGTTATTACTGGGTGGTGCTGAAAGTCCTGACTCTCCAGTAGGCCTCTTCCAACACCACCAAGCAGGAAGGGGAGGAGAGCCTCCCTATTGACAGTTAGGGGTCCAGGCTTCTTGTATGTTCTCCACTAACTCGGTGGCAGAAGGGGGCTCGTTACCACCCAGGAAAATCCCAGCTCCTTCTTGGCCTCCTCTGATGCTACCACAGCAGGAACAAGGAGGGGTGCCTTGGCGAGCCCTGGTAAGGGTGGAAGTCTAGGCTCCCCACTCTACTGCCATGGATGCAGGTGGGGCCACAGCCTTCCTTTGGTGTTTGTTTGGAGCAGAGCGGTTATTATCTGGAAGCTGTCTGTCTTGCTTGTTCTTTTCTTCATCCTTTGGGTAGAGAGAGCAAGTTTTTATTGGGGCCTTTCTACATCCTTTGGTGTTTCTGAGCTCCTGCTTCCTTAGCTCCAAGTCTACATATATGAGGCAAAAGGAAAAACTGGGAAACTCATTGCCACGTTGTTGCTCAGGTCTCAAGGTCCCTGGACAGTCTGCTTTCTTTTCTCCACTTTTCAGAATCTTCTTCTTCTTGTTTTTATAATGTCCAGGGTTTTTGTTGTAATTTGCAAGAAAAATTATGGGGAAGTGCCTCTACTCCATCTTCCTAGAAGCAGAAGTCCTGTTTGGTTTTTAAAGATCCAAAAAGTTCAGATATAATGTTCATGGTTTCTGCTATTAGTTCCGTGGTTGAAATGATAGATAAATAGATAGATAGATAGATAGATAGATAGATAGATAGATAGACAGACAGATCGATGATAGATAGATAGAGTTCTTAATATAATGACTTCTCTCTTGAGGTAGAAAATGAGTTAGCTCTTTTTATTGAGGATGCTATGCAAAAATACATCTGTGTCCTCTGATGAAAATACTCTCAGGGGAAGCCTTTAAGCTGGGCATGGTGGCTCACACCTGTAATTCCAACATTTTGGGAGGCTGAGGTGGAAGGGTTGCTTGAGCCTAGAAGTTTGAGACCAGCCTGGGCAGTACAGTGAGACCCAGTCTCTACAAAAAATAAAAATTAGAAACAAAAGGTCTTTTTTTCTCTTCTTCAGAAAGTATTTAACTCCAGAGCCTAGACCAAAGAAGTTACATGGCAAACACACAATAAATATCCAATGAATGAATCAACAAATAAACAAACACACAACTGAATAAAATGGTAGATATATGTAGTGCTGGTGCACACAGCACTAATGTGACCAGAAATTTAAAAGCACTAATATCTCATTGCTCTATGTTTAGGGAAATGCTTGTTGGGATATGCTATGAGTCTAGTTAAAGGAAACAGCCTCTTTATATACAATGTGAATTAAGTTTTAATTAGAGTAACTCTTTGGGACAGCAATTTAGCAATATTGACCAAGGTTTAAAATTGCTCAAACCTCAGTAACTCAATTTCCTCAAGAAATAATGGTAAAAATAGAAAAGGTTTTATGCATGAGCATGCCTTTGGTAAAACAAACAAACATACAATTGTATAAATACCACAATTACAACTCTGTGAGAACCATAATACAGTGGCTACATGGGACAATTAGATTGTATTTTCATCCCTCCTCTATTCTGTATTTTCAAATGATCTTTAATGAAAGTGTGTTATTTTTATAATAAAACACCAGCATTTTATTCCTCTAGCACCAAGAGTGACAGAGTGAATTACAGTTGTGTAGTCAAGCACAGAGTGGGAAAAGATGTCACATTTATGTATTTTAGAGAGCATTACTGTAAAAATCAATTACATCTGACGTACAAACTCCCCTCCCTTGAGTTCCCCTGCTAAATGTTCATCCTCACACAATATCCTGTAGACTTTCCCAGTCCTGTCCCCATCTGCAAGTCAGCATCCTGGTGCCATCGAATTCTTGGCACAGACCAGAACATGGTTGACCTTCTGTTTGCCTCCCATCTCTCATGTGCCTTATTGACATATTTCCATTCTCTCTTCCTGTCTATAGGACTTGGGTGGATGACTTCATTTTTGTAGGCAGACCTTCCCGCTTGCTCAGGAAGTATCCCGCTGAAGGGATCTGTCAGTCTCCTGGCTGCAAAGCAGGCACTCCTCCCTGCTAAGGAATGCCTGGGGTGAGGGGAAGCAACCCAGTGCAGATGCTTTGGGTTAAGGTGTTGAGAGGTGTAGATCTGTTCAAATGGCCCTTGCATAGTTGAACAATTTTTGTTTTCCTAAAATGGTTTTAGAGGGGATCGTGTCTGAAAACTACTGTTTGTTCCTGGAAGGTAAGTTTGAGTGATTCCCGGCAGTCAGGGAACAAAACTAGATGATGACGTGCTGACAGAAAGAATAGGCAACACAGCTTCCCCTCTTGTTGATGGTAGGGGCACAGGCGAGAATACAGTGCCCACGGCCCTCTGAACTGCTTTGCTGAAGGCCTGAGCCTTCCAATACAGTATAATAATGGTCTCAGCCGAGCCATGAGGCCAGAATACCAGATAGCAGGCAGGAAGGATATTTCTCTGAAAGAAGCGAATAGTCCATTGCCAATCATTCTATGGCATCCAGTGCAGCAGCTCCCCACCTGCCTCTTCCAGTAATTGTACCCGGATTTCCTTCTCTGAAATGCCTCCTCCCCACTATCAATCATTTTATTACGAGTGGGGCTGCAGCCCGTGACCCAGGATGCAGCATATAACCAAGGGCTGAGCCAACTGGCCCATGTAGCGTGGCCCTGGCCTCAGTGATTTGTCCAGGGATGGACTAAGAATAATAATGCTGGCTGTCGCTGAAAAAGTGCTTCCTCTATCCTGGCTTCTTTGTTAGGATTTTACATATGTTAACTCAATTAACCCTCACAGTGGCCAGATGAGGTGATACCATCATTATTATCCCTATTGTCATATAAGGAAACTGAGGCACAAAGGCACTAAGTAGCATGCCCAAGCGACACAGCTAATAAATGGCAAAACCAGGACTGATACCAAGGTAATCTGACGCCAGAGTTCATTCTCTTAGCACTATGCCATGGAGCCTTCTAGGTCAGCCGTGGCACAGGTGTGTGGCATAGGTGTACCGTGATGGGTTTTTTTCTGAAGCTGAAGGGCACGCTCTGGAGAGGGCGCCGCCATCTTGCCCCTACACGGAGCCCGAGAATGCAGATCTGACGGGAGGAGATCAGAGCCTGGTGGCACGGTGAGCTCTCGACTTGGTCTGGTCTGAAGCCAGTTCATAATTTGGCCAAAAAATTCTCACGTTCCCACCTCCTGGGCCCGTTTGTTTCTCGTTCCAGGCTGAGTTGGTTTTGGTTACTCTCCTCCTCCTATCGCATTTTGTCCTCTCTTCCTAATAACTCCTATTGATTGGGTATTAAATGTCCACGACAGATCCTCTTATTTTCTCATCCATTCTCTGTTATCACTCATCTATTTGTCTTTTTGTTCTGCTTTCTGGGAGATTTCCCTGAGCTTATGTTTTAACCCTTTTAAGAGAAAGCATGGGAGAGGGGTATCATCATTTTTATTTCTAGATTCTCTTTTCTAGTTGTTCCTTTTTTTCATTGGCATGTGAATGTTGTTCATAGATGTGATGAAGTCCTACCTCTCTGAGGATACTGATTATAATTTTTTTTTTTTTTGAGACAGAGTCTGGCTCAGTTGCCTAGGCTGGAGTGCAGTGGCGCGATCTCGGCTCACTGCAACCTCCGCCTCCCAGGTTCAGGTCATTCTCCTGCCTCAGCCTCCCGGGTAGCTGGGACTACAGGCGCCCGTCACCACGCCCGGCCAATTTTTTGTATTTTTTAGTAGAGACGGCGTTTCACCGTGTTAGCCAGGATGGTCTCTATCTCCTGACCTCGTGATCCGCCCGCCTGGGCCTCCCAAAGTGCTGGGATTACAGGCGTGAGCCACCATGCCCAGCCTTATAATTTTTAAAAGTTATCTTCTAGTCCCTGCATTATCTCCTTGATGTTTCCTTTCAGTTTGCTTTGATTTCTGTTTCACCTTAAAGCTTTCCTTCAGGCTGGGCACGGTGGCTCCTGCTTGTAATCCCAGCACTTTGGGAGGCTGAGGCGAGCGGATCATGAAGTCAGGAGTTTGAGACCAGCCTGGCCAACACAGTGAAAAACTGTCTCTACTAAAAATACAAAAAGTAGACAAGCATGGTGGCGGGCACCTGTAATCCCAGCTACTCGGGAGACTGAGGCAGGAGAATCGCTCGAACCCAGGAGACGGAGGTTGCAGTGAGCCGAGATTGCACCATTGCACTCCAGCCTGGACGACAGAGGTAGACTCCGTCTCAAAAAAAAAAAAAAAAAAAAAAAAAATAGCTTTCCTTCAGCTGTCTTATGATCCTAAATAATCCATTGAGATTTAAGTGTGAGACACTAGAAAGCTGATCTGATGCTGTCGAGGCATGGAAGGACTCAATTTAGTGGCTTCTCTGCTGGGAAAGCAGGAGGCCAGCCAGATTTTTCATAGGAACTCCTAAATGTCAGGACTTGAAGGTCCTTTCCCTGGGGGCAGTTTCAGTTTCTCCAGAAAAAGAACCTTTAACCTCATTCCCAGGGCATGCGAGGCTGGCTGCTGTGATTACATGCAGTTCATTGCTGTTCTGTTTTCAGCATGGTCTCTCATTCCCACTGTCTTCTGCTTGGTATTTCCAAGCTGAGAGTTTCTCTGACTCAATTTCTTCAGTGAATCTCCATCTGGTATTCTGAAGAGACAGAGAAGTCACCTGTCAGATCAGGTGAACCACGAACTCCTTTGGTCTGGCTCCTATGTCAATACTTTTTTTTTTTTTTTTTTTTTTTGAGACAGTCTTGCTCTGTCGCCCAGGCTGGAGTATAGTGGCACAATCTCGGCTCACTGCAAGCTTTGCCTCCCTGGTTCACGCCATTCTCCTGCCTCAGCCTCCTGAGTAGCTGGGACTACAGGTGCCAGCCACCACGCCCAGCTAATTTTTTTGTATTTTTAGTAGAGATGGGGTTTCACCGTTTTAGCCAGGATGGTCTCGATCTCCTGACTTCGTGATTGGCTCGCCTCGGCCTCCCAAAGTGCTGGGATTACAGGCGTGAGCCACCGCGCCCGGCCTATGTCAATACTTTTGTGTTATTCATTGTACCTGCCATGACCCTTAGTTCCTCCTTGAGAGAAGTCACTCATTAATTCATCCATTCATTCACTCAGCATTTATATGGAGGAATATAAGAAGCTGAGAAGACCCTTTGATCCTTGCCCCTAAAGAGTCATCAATTTCTGCAAAGCCCCTCCAGCCCCTAGTTTTCAATGAGGAAGGAGCCCAGGCTCTTCAGCCAGGCTGGGGAACAGATGACTGTTTATTTAGCACCTACTCTGTACCAGGCACAGCACTAGGTGCTTTATCTACTTTCTCTCAATTTGCTAATCTTGTTAACCTTCTGCAGGGAACTTTTATTATAGTTATATTTCAGATGATAAACTGAAGTCTAGAAACTTCAATGCTAAGAAACAGGCCTAGGATTTCAACTCAGGCCTGCCTGAGTCCAAAGCTTGTGCTCTTTCCTCATATAAGGCTGCCTCTGCTGGATATACTTACCTCCATTTTAGAGAAAAGGAAACTGGGGTGCAGAGATGTTCCTTATACATCCTGAAGAATTCTTGATGGAGGCTGCAAGAAGCCAAGGCCTCATGTGTGGGAGACAGAGGGCAAATGCAGGGAAGGACCCGTCATGCTGTGTCCCTGATGTCCCAGGAACCTCTCCCATCAGGAGAATTTTTTTATAAGGAAAGGCAGGCAAGCAGGACCACAAAGGCCAGCATGGAATGGTTACTAACAGCAGCCAGCTGTGGAGAAAGAAGGTTCCATCCTTGTCTGTTTGATGGGGTGATTCCACTGTCTGAGGATCTGTTTCTCTCCCTCTCCCAGCTGCGGACAACTGTGAGCCCATTCACCAGATCCATCCAGAGGGGCAGTTCTGGATGAAGAAGGGTCACTGCAAGGTCCCAGGGTCTCAGAGGGTGGGGACTGAGGCAATGATAATTTCCTTTTCAAAAGGCAGAAAAAAGTGTGTCTTCTCAAAATGCCAGGGGAGACTGTTTTTTTGCTTGGGTCCAGTATGTTTTCAATAATGCTATCAAATTAAAAAATAGTCACCAGACCAGGGAAAAACACTATGCATTCTCCTAGAGAATGGTGTCATAATCTAAATTTGGCCAGAGAATGAAGATCCAAAAGTGATTTCATTCAGAAGAAAAAATGCCTAAAAGGGGAAAGGAACTTTGAATTCTGAGAATTTACTCCTGCAAAAGGAGCAGGGTATAGCCGAGGATAGTCACAGGAACTATGATAAGAGCAGGCACATGTGAACATTTGTATTAAACACACACTTCATGTGGCAGGAGAAGAAGCTGATGTGAACAAAATCAACTGCTCGAGGTTTTGTTTCATCAGTTTTATTGGTCATATATCCAGAATTCATCATATAAATCTTTCAAAATAATGAGCTATTACAAGAATAGTTTACAAGTTGGCTCTGACTGCACAAATACTTGACACAGGAAACCATTTTTACAAATACATATGTTTTCTTATAATACTTTAATAAAGAAAATAAGCCTGTATACATCTTACAGCAAATTTTATGTAGTCTCTTTTTCCCATTCAATCGTTTCAGGTTTTCTATTACAGAACGTCCATCACATCCAATAAACCAAATTACAATCTGTTGCTTCTTCTCATTTTCAAATACTATTAAGATTCACACTGTTAAAGGGTTTTTTGGGTTCCTTTTCTAATCTTTCCTGATTTTAAAAGAATCCATGTATCTACGCTAAAAAAGGTAACTTCAACAATATCCCTCCTAACTAGAACTTCTATCTGATTAATCATTGTTTGGTGAATTATCTTTTCACTTCCTACTTAGGCTAGGCCAGGTGGTAGTTTTACTCCTGCTGATAAAGTCCTGACATTCCTAATAGTTCCTAAACTGCAAATAAAAAACCCTAGAAAGAAGAGTGAAATAGAAATATTAAGAAAGCTAAAACACTATCGATTAGAGAACACACTTAAATTCAAGGTCTCTCCCAGGTTGAAGACAGAAAAGCAATAAAGTATAAGGATGTGGCAGTAGTTGTATAAAATACTGAAAATCTGAAAAAGAGTCATCAGTTAAGCTAGTAGTGTATCATTTCCAAAATGTCAGAGGATACAGAATCTTAGACTCGGTGGCTAGGCTGACATTCTTATGCTGTGGCTTTGAAATAGCCTAATAAATATCCACTTGTTCAGCGCAAGTAATCATTTAGGCCAGGGGAACTTTACAGAATACTGACCATGTTTACCTGGATAGGAACCACCAGGGCAAACATTTGGCATTCACTCCACTCCTTCACTGTTACTGAAAAGTATCTACTTGGCAAAGCCTGTTGTTTTACTTTTCAGGTAACGTGAATTAAAATTAAGAAACTAGCAGTCTTCTACTACAGTCAACTTCCTGAGTAT
Source organism: Trachypithecus francoisi (assembly GCF_009764315.1). NCBI lineage: Eukaryota > Metazoa > Chordata > Mammalia > Primates > Cercopithecidae > Trachypithecus > Trachypithecus francoisi. The sequence continues at coordinate 60,802,988 of NW_022681462.1, read as the reverse complement.
TCAGCTCCAATTATCCAATATTCTTGAAAGGATGCTGATATGGTTTGGTTGTGTCCCCCCTCAAATCTCAACTTGAATTGTATCTCCCAGAATTCCCACGTGTTGTGGGAGGGACCCGGTGGGCGGGGGAGTAATTGAATCATGGGGGCCAGTCTGTCCCATGCTATTCTCATGACAGTGAATAAGTCTCATGAGATCTGATGGATTTATCAGGGGTTTCTGCTTTTGCTTCTTCATTTTTTTCTTGCCGCCATGTAAAAAGTGCCTTTCGCCTCCCACCATGATTCTGAGGCCTCCCCACCCATGTAGAACTGTAAGTCCAATTAAACCACTTTTTCTTCCCAGTCTTGGGTATATCTTTATCAGCAGCATGAAAATGGACTAACACAGTAAATTGGTACCAGGAGAGTGGGGCACTGCTGAAAAAATACCCAAAATGTGGAAGCGACTTTAGAACTGGGTAACAGGCAGAGGCTGGAACAGTTTGGAGGGCTCAGAAGAAGATAGGAAAATGTGGGAAAGTTTGGAACTTGCTACAGACTTGTTGAATGGCTTTGTCCAAAATGCTGATAGCAATATGGACAATAAAGTCCAGGCTGAGGTGGTCTCGGATGAAGATGAGGAAGTTGTTGGGAACTGAAGTAAAGGTGATTCTTGTGTTTTAGCAAAGAGACTAGCAGCATTTTGCCCCTTCCATGGAGATTTGTAGAACTTTGAACTTGAGAGAGATGATTTAGGTTATCTGGCGGAAGAAATTTCTAAGCAGCAAAGCATTCAATAGGTGACTTGGGTGCTGTTAAAGGCATTCAGTTTTATAAGGGAAACAGAGCATAAAAGTTTGGAAATTTGCAGCCTGACTATGCAATAGAAAAGAAAAACCCATTTTCTGGGGGAGAAATTCAAACCAGCTGCAGAAATTTGCATAAGTAGCAAGGAGCCTAATGTTAATCCCCAAGACCATGCGGAAAATGTCTCCAGGCCATGTCAGGGCAGCCGGGAGGCCCAGGAAGAAAAAGTGGTTTCATGGGCCAGGCCCAGGGTCCCCAGGCTGTGTGCAGCCTAGGGACTTGGTGTCCTATGTCCCAGCCACTCCAGCCATGGCTGAAAGGGGCCAACATACAGCTCAGGCTGTGGCTTCAGGGAGTGGAAGCCCTAAGCCTTGGCAGCTTCCACATGGTGTTAAGCCTGCAGATGCACAGAAGTCAAGAAGTGAGATTTGGAAACCTCTGCCTAGTTTTCAGAAGATGTATGGAAATGCCTGGATGCCCAAGCAAAAGTTTGCTGCAGGGGAGGGACCCTCATGGAGAACCTCTGCTAGGGCAGTGCAGAAGGGAAATGTGGTATCAGAGACCCCACAGAGTCCCTACTGGGGCACTGCCTAGTGGAGCTGTGAGATGAGGGACACCGTCCTCCAGACCCCAGAATGGTAGATCCACCAACAGCTTGCACCATGTGCCTGGAAAAGCTGCAGGCACTCAACACCAGCCGTGAAAGCAGCCAGGAGGGAGGCTGTACCCTGCAAAGACATAGGGGCAGAGCTGCCCAAGACCATGAGAACCCACTTCTTGCATCGGCATGACCTGGATGTGAGACCTGGAGTCAAAGGAGATTATTTTGCAACTTTAAAATTTGACTGCCCTGCTGGATTTCGGACTTGCATGGGCCCTGTAACCCCTTTATTTTGGCCAATTTCTCCCATTTGGAATAGCTGTACCCCTGTTGTATCTAGGAAGTAACTAGCTTGCTTTTGATTTTACAGGCTAATAGGTGGAAGGGACTTGCCTTGTCTCAGATGAGACTTTGTACTGTGGACTTTGGGTTAATGCTGAAAAGTGTTAAGACTTTGGGGGACTGTTAGGAAGGCGTGATTGGTTTTGAAATGTGAGGACATGAGATTTGGAGGGGCCAGGGGCAGAATGATATGATTTGGCTGTGTCCCCACCCAAATCTCAGCTTGAAATTGTATCTCCCAGAATTCCCACGTGTTGTGGGAGGGACCCAGGGGGAGGTAATTGAATCATCGGGGCCAGTCTTTCCTGTGCTATTCTCGTGATAGTGAATAAATTTCACAAGATCTGATGGTTTATCAGGGGTTTCTGCTTTTGCTTCTTCCTCATTTTCTCTTGCCGACACGTAAGAAGCACCTTTCGCCTCCCGCCATGATCCTGAGGCCTCCCCAGCCATGTGGAACTGTAAGTCCAAGTACTCTTTTTCTTCCCAGTCTCGGGTATGTCTTTATCAGCAGCATCAAAACAGACTAATACAGATGCTTTAAGCAAGCCCTTGTCCAATAAGGTATTTAATAGCACTTAGGGACTATTAGATGTCCCATTTCTCTTCTCTTTCATTTCTCTTATCTCTTCTCACCCCAGTGTAACAAATTGCTACAGGTTTTTACCAAAATGCTGCAGCAGTAGTTGGAAATGAGTTATTTTGCATTACTAAAGTGTTCAATCACATTATCACGGGTCACATGTGCATATAACCAGGAGATGGCCAAATAACATCTATTGCAGTGATTTTGCAAATTCAGCATAGTCAATGTATCCATCATTGTTCTTGTCATCATCTCTCAAAACACCATCTATTATGTTAATCAGTTCATCTTCGCTCATTAGTGGTGCCTGTTCACTCCCTTCCTACAAAATACAAATTAAACAATGATGAGTTGCACATTTTACCAGAAGTGCTTAGCTAATGTCCAAAATATCCATGTTCTTTCATGGGCAGTGTTTATTAAAAAAAAAAAAGAAAAACAAAACAAATGTCCACGCTCATATGTGTCCAAAAACTTTCAATGGAGTATGGGGCGACTTCTAGGAATATATATACACACACACACACACATATATACATATATATATAGAGAGAGAGAATATATATTATTGAGTCAATTTATAATAATCCAGTAGAGAAATTACATTTGCCAGATAAAAGAAGGCCCTTCGAAATAGGTTTTTGCTTATTTGTTTCATTACGGCTCATTCTTTTTTAATTGGAAAAGTGCCAGTCCTCCTGAGGGTCAGTTCTGTGCACAAATTTGCCTGATAAAATAGAAATAGTGACGAACTGGACAACAAGTTGGCATCAAAACAAGAGGAAGAAGGCACTGCTGATCAGCAGAACCTGTTACGATCTTTGAGGAGAAAGTATTTCCCATGCTCCAGGACCAGGGATAGTGGGCTGAGGCTGCTCACATCCTTGGCTGGTTCTTCCTTTGTCACATCTCCCACATTCACCCTTCCCTTTCCTATCACCACCACCATCCTCATCTGCCAGGACTGCCGAGCGCTAATTCCTCCGCCTAATATTAGTCTCTCCTCATGTCCTTCGGTGTGTCTCCCACAGCCAAGGATCTTCCCTAAACAATGCCATTCTCCTGGGCAAAACCGTTCATGCTCCCTGCTGCCTTCAAACCTCACCTGCACTCCTAGCAGCCAATGTAACCCCACCCACCTGGCTAACTTTGCCTTGCTTCCTCTCTATAGAGGGCAGTGTGGCAGAAGGGGAATGACATTAAACGTGGAGGCACAAGGATTTGTTTTTTTTTTGGAGACAGGGTCTGCCTCTGTCACCCAGGCTGGAGTCCAATAGCATGATCACAGCTCACTGCAGCCTCGACCTCCCAGGCTCAGGTGTTCCTCCAGACTACCCTCCCACCCCGTCACCTCAGCAGCTGGGACTATAGGCGAGCATCACTATGCCCAGCTAATTTTTGTAGAGATGGGATATCGCCATGCTGCCCAGGTTGGTCTTGAACTCCTGGGCTCAAGCGATCCTCCTGCCTCAACCTCCCAAAGTGCTGGGATAACAAGCATGAGCCACTGTGCTTAGCCTGGCACAAGATCTTGATTTCAGTTTCCTCACCTAGAAAACAGGAGGGTTTTGTTTGTTTTTTTGTTTTCTGAGACAGGGTCTCGCTCTATTGCCCAGGCTGGAGTTCAGTGGCAAGATTGCAGCTTGCCGCAGCCTCAACCTCTCAGGCTCAAGTGATCCTCCTACTTCAGCCTCATGAGTAGCTGGGACTATGGGCACATGCCACTGAAAATGGAAGTATTAACAATGCCTGCCACTGCCTACTCAAGATGTTGCAAAGATCCAATGAGGTCTCTAACCTACTTGAAAGTGCTTCAGAAACTTTGGAGCACTGTACAGTATCACATAGCCCTCAAATATTGCCATGTCCCTGAATCCCTTGGTCTCAATTCACCATTCTTCCCAAATGGAATAACTTCTCCCTTGCTCTGCAGTTTGAATGCGGTCTGTCTTTTAGGCACTAACTCTCATACTCTGGTGTGTATCAGAAATGCTTGTATCACTTAAAGATACAAATGCCCAGCCCTGGGACTTCTGCCTCAGCAAGTTATCCTTTTCCGGAAGGATCGCTGAACAGAAAGAGGCAGAACACAGAAGAGAAAGCAGCAGCAGCACCTTTCTTTTCTTTTTCTTTTTTTGAGACAAGGCGTCGTTCTGTTGCCCAGGCTGAAGTGCAGTGGCATGATAATGGCTCACTATAGCCTCGACATCCTGGACTCAAGCAATCCTCCCACCTTAGCCACCTGAGTACCTGGAACTACAGGTATGTGCTACCAGGCCTGGCTAATTTTTTAATTTTTGTTTGTTTTGTAGAGATAGGGTCTCACTATAGTGCCAAGGCTGGTCTTGAACTCCTGGCTCAAGTGATCCACTTTGGCCTCCCAAAGTGCTGGGATTACAGATGTAAGCCACCATGCCCAGTGGAGAAGCAGCACTCTTGGCACATAAGGACAACACAAGTCAACAAGACGGGGGACCAAATTAACAAAGGGAGGCCTTTCTGTGATATAGCCCCCCAAGCCACCGCCACACCTACCTCCTTATGGACATGAGTGATGGCTGTGGAGAGTTCTAAGCCATCAAGCAAATTATTGCCATCATAATCATGCATTTTGAAGTAATGGAGCTGCAGTTCTTGTGGTGACATCTCCGCCTCTGGTTTGTTGATGACACCTTCTAGATGCTCCATGATATGTCTAAAAATCAACAGTCAGGTTCAGGCCAATTGGCAGAGACACTGGGATCACGCTGAAATCTTAAGGACTCTGAAAAGTTCAAGTTGTTAAACTTCCTCCAGCTCAGAAAAACAAACACCAACAGTGGCAGACCACACTCGAGGATTACATAGAGATAGACAGACAGGGCCTTGACAGGAGCAGGGAAAGTCAAACAGACTATCTGTTATGCTGGCAGGATTAGGGTGTTCTTTCCCCTTTATTATTAAAACTTTGTTATAACATTTTCAGGCCACCAATTTAAAAATATGTCTTTTAAAACAATTTTTTTTTTTTTTTTTTGAGACAGGGACTCTGCCACCCAGGCTAGAGTGCACAAGCATGATCTCGGCTCACTGTAGCCTCAACTTCCCAAGTTCAGGTGACTCTCCCACTTTAGCCCCCCAAGCAGCTGGGACCATAGGCATGTACTGCCACACCCAGCTAATTTTTTAATTTTTTAGTAGAGACAGGGTTTCCCTATATTGCCTAGGCTGGTCTCGAATTCCTGGGCTCAAGCAATCCACCTGCCTCAGCCTCCCAAAGCACTGGGATTACAGGTGTGAGCCACCGCACTCAGCCTTAAAAACAAAGGATAACTGAGTATAATGCATGAGGCTAACTGGTGCAAGACAAAAGCTGCAAGAAATGATTCAATGTTTGAACGTGTTGATTAAAAAAAGGTCTTGTTATAGTCAAGAAACCTTAGCTATTTTCTGAATTCTGCTACTACCACTGTGTATGCGTACCTGTGTGTCTATTTGTATGTGTGTGTGTCTGTCTGTGGTGAAAAAAGGAGAGACTGGATTCAGACAAGTAATTTATCCCATTTGGGCCTAAAGATCTTTCACCTGTGATACAATGATGAAAAAAGAATACCTGACTTATAGGTGGCAATAAGGAATAAGAATCATCCTCGAAGAATGTCAAGGAGCCATAGAAACAGGAAGAAGGAAAGGAGGACTGAGCACGCCCTTGCTGCTGGCTCAGCTGCAGATGAGGAAGGCCCCTGGACCACAGCCCGGGCTGAATACGTACTCTTGGTCGTGCACTGTGTTCTTATCCAGGCCCATGCTGCCGGGTTGGGAGAAGCTGGCTGCAGGCTCCTCAGCCCTGGCGCCTGGGGCACAAAAGGCCCAGAGCAGGCTACACAGGAAGGGGGTTCTGAGCAGGGATCTCATGGTCATCAATATCTGTGAGACGGGAAACACAGAAGAGGAAGGCAGAGCATCAGAGCCAAGGTTTCGTTCAGGGCTTGACATGGCATGATCCTGGGAAACCTGATGAAGCAGTGAGGTTAGGAAGACAGCTTGTCAAATAGGGCCCAATGCCAGCTCTGCTTTGAGACTACAGGATGACCCTGGGCACTCCAAGTCACTCACATGGCAAGGGAAGGCTCATGAGGTTTCCTGAAGTGCCTGCAGAGTGCCAAGCAACACGTGAAAGCTTGAAGGGACTGGAAGATTATTCCTGCCTCCCAGAAGCTACAGTCCACTGAAAGAAATATTTTCTACCAAGAGCACCAGGAAAGGCAGCCAGCAAGTTATACCAGAATATCAGAGAAAACCCTCTAGGAGTTCAGGGGAAGAAATCTCCTCCGGGTAAAGGAAAATCAGAAAAGGCTGACTGAGGTGACACTGCAGCTGGGTCTGGACAGATATGCAGGGACTGAAGGACCACAGGAATGGTGGGAGCAGAGTGGCAGGTGCCCACAAGCGGGAAAGAAACTACAAGTAGTTCAGCTGGGCTGCAGCCTAGAGGGTAGGAAGCTGACAGGACAGAGGTGGCTCCAAGGGCTAGACAGGCTGCACTGGACATGGCTTTGCACACTAGGCCAGGGCTTGACATCTCCTGCAGAGAAAGAGGACAGTCACTTACAATTCATGAATGGGAGGTGAGATCAGAGCTTGGTTTCAGAATGACTCATCTGAAGGCACAGTGGGGAAGGCATGAAGTGGCAAAAGCAAGACTAGAGGCAGAAGCATGGTAGCCAAGGGAAGTGGTAAGGCGGGTCAGATCAAGGTCTGCGGCAGTGGACCAGGAGAACACCTTAACTCCTCCTTCTGTACCTCCTGGTCGGTGACAGTGGCAAGTAACTTAACCACGGTGAGCAGGCAGGCACTGGAAAGGAAAGTTATGGAGAAATCAGGATTCTATCGGGAACTCCCAGGGTTTGCCACACTTGGAATTGTGGTCAATAAGATGACACAGTCAGCTACAGAGCAAGTTCTCAGAGGGCAGGGAGAACTTTAATCCCACCAGTATTACCTGCCAAGAGTCAGGCAGGCCTTTAATAATTGTTGATTCAATGGAAAGTCTTGGTCTGTCCTAGGGCTGACAGACTGACCTCAAAAAGGAAGGTGAAGGGCAGCCAGGTGACCTACATACAAAAACAAAAGACCTGACCAAACACTCGCTTCCCAAAAGGCAAAACAGATTCTGCTAGATAACAAGGCCAGGGATTTCTAATAGGCCAATTGTAGTTCACAGCCCCAAACCAACAGTGGTAAAGACAAACCATAAGGCACTGGTCATCCCCTTACACACGCTACACACAGGGCTCAGCTCCGAAGCTGCAGCTGTCTCTGTGCCTGGGGCTGGGAGGTAGAGGTGTTATAGCCCCTCTTACCCATCCTAAAAGGCTCTCAGGGCAGAAGCCTGAGAGTGTGAGTGTGCCACCCTACAACACTTAGAAAAATTTCCCAAATCCATTTTTCCCATTACCAGTATTGCTTCCCATGGCCTCCTCCTTAAAGGGGACAATGGTCACTGTGATGTCTAACTTACAGGATAGGCCAGGCATGGTGGCTCATACCTATAATCCCAGCACTTTGGGAGGCTGAGGCAGGAGGATCACTTGAGGCCAGGAGTTTGAGATCAGCCTGGACAACACAGCGAGACCCCATCTCTACAGAAAATAAAAAATTAGCTGAGCGTAGCAGTGCACCCCTATAGTCCCAGCCACTCAGGAGGCTGAGATGGGAAGATTGCTTGAGCCCAGTTCAAGGTTGCAGTACACTCCAGCCTGGGTAACAGAATGAGACCCTGTCCCCCATCACCAAAAAAAGGAAGAAACTTCCAAGATGCTAAAAGCACCTAGAATCTAGTCTGCTACTAAACAGTGACATCGAAATGCAATCTGTCTCAGACTTTTTATTTTTTAATTTTTATTTTTTTGAGATGGAGTCTTGCTCTGTCGCCAGGCTGGAGTGCAGTGGCACAACCTTGGCTCACTGCAACCTCCGCCTCCCAGGTTCAAGCAATTCTCCTGCCTCAGCTTCCAGAGTAGCTGGGATTACAGGTGTGTGTCACCACGTCCAGCTTGGCCAGGCTGATCTCGAACTCCAGACCTCAGGTGATCCACCCGCCTTGGCCTCCCAAAGTGCTGGGATTACAGGCATGAGCTACCTTGCCTGGCCATCTCAGACCTTTCATACCCGTAGTTTAAAAAAAAAAAAAAAAAAAAGCAATCTGTCATACGTAATAGGAAAGAATGCTCAATATATATTGAATAAAAAAGAACAGGCTGCAAAAAAGCTATAAATAATATTATACTTTTGTAAAATAAAAATGTATATTTCATACACAAACTAATAACAAAGATTATCTTGAGATATGAGATTAGAATTGTGATTTTCAGCCGGGCGTGGTGGCTCACGCCTGTAATCCCAGCACTTTGGGAGGCCAAGGAGGGTGGATCATGAGGTCAGGAGATTGAGACCATCCTGGCTAACACTGTGAAATCCCATCTCCACTAAAAATACAAAAATAAAAACTAGCTGGGCGTGGTGGCAGGGGCCTGTAGTCCCAGCTACTCGGGAGGCTGGGGCAGGAGAAAGGCGTGAACCAGGGAGGCGGAACTTGCAGTGAGCCGAGATCACTACATTTTTTTATGAATATGTATTCAGTGTAATCTATCCCATAATTTTGTCCCAATACTATATGGATGGGATACAAAAGGAGTTTCCACTTAATTCTTATCTCCAGAAAATAACTTAGAAACAGTCAGAAACGACACTTCCAATTTTACCAAATAAAAGTGCCCAGACCTTGGCCAGGCACAGTGGCTCACGTCTATGATCCCAGTACTTTGGAAGGCCGAGGCAGGCAGATCACTTGAGGTCAGGAGTTTGAGACCGGCCTGGCCAACACAGTGAAACCCGTCTCTACTAAAAATACAAAAAAAATTTGCCGGGCATGGTGGCGTGCACCTGTAATCCCAGCTATTTGGGAGGCTGAGGCACAAGAATTGCTTGAACCCAGGAGACAGAGGAGACAGAGGTTGCTGTGAGCCAAGATCACACCACTGCACTCCAACCTGGGCAACAGAATGAGACTGTCTCAAAAAAATTTTAAAAAAAAGTGTCCAGACCCTGATAAGGCCACTGCCACTGTACCTGGTACCAGAAAACAAGGCTTCAGGTAACTCCTAGCAGTGACTGCCCAGGCCATAGCAGAACAACTTGTTCTGACCACACATCTTAGAGTTCTGGGACAGGAAGGATCAGAGAAGGGAATCCAGCTCCTCCTAAGCCTTTTAGACTCATTTACATCAAATATCTCTTCCTCTAGTGAGGCCTTTCCAAGTCTAGAGTAGTTATTCTTCCTACAGGCTCCCAAGTGCTTCCGTTCAGAACACTCCTGTCCACAGGTGATGATAGCTGCAAATGAATTCTTTTTTTTTTTCTTTTGTTTTCTTGTGTGTTAATGAATTCTTGAAAAACTGGCTGATTACTTGTCAGTGCCCCTTGCTGGATGGGCTTCGAGAGGACTTGGACTGAATCCACATTCCTAGTATAAGGCACAGTGCCTGGAACAGAAGCTGCTGGTTCTTAGCCTGTGTGCCATGGTCCTTGGGGAGCTGGGGGGACCACCTTTGCAGATATGCTGCCAATTTTTAATGTCACTGTAACTGAAGATGAAACTTTTCTTTTGGAGATATCTATCATGGAACCTATGGCCCCATTTCCTCCAACTATGTGATTGGATGCTTAACATATCCATTTGGGGTGTGTGTGTCAGGGGCAGGGGAAATTCTATTTAGATAACGCCAAAAATCAACTAAGTGATTAATAATATAGTAACTATGAGTCCAAATTATCCCTTCTTTAAGGGAGGCAGGATAAAGGCCAAGAACCACTGATTTTTGAACTTGTCTCATTTTGGTTTGGTGTTGCAGGTTTCTAACCATTGGAATGTAACAAAGGCAAATCAATAAACATACAGAAAAAAAATTGCTCCAAGCGGTACATTGAAAACAGGAAATCAGGCTGGGCATGGTGACTCATGCCTGTAATCTTAATACTTTGAGAGTCTGAGGCAAGTGAATCACTTGAGCCCAGGAGTTCAAGACCAGCCTGGACAACATGGCGAGACTCCTCTAATCAAAAAAAAAAAAAAAGAAAGAAAAAAAAGAGAGAGGACGAAAGGAAGGAAGGCAGGCAAGGTAGGAAAAGATAGAAAACATGGAATCTAACTGCCATATAACAAATTAAACTGCTGACAGTCAAAAGAAACCATAAGCAACTCCCTCTGCCCAAATAGGAGGTTGCATCATCCATGCTCTAACTACTTAGCTCAAAGCCATGGGCAAACAGCCTGAAGATAAGCCCCAGCTCATTGGCTTTCTTTAGGAAATTATAAAGGCCAGGCTGAAGAAAAATACAAGGGAGGAGAGATTTCTGCAAAGGGACTTTAGAGCACAACCCATACCTTGAGACAGCCCTCACAAGGCGCAGCCTCAGTCCTGGGAGGGCAGTGTTGGACCATCAGCAGCAGTGCGCTTCCCAGTGCCTTGGCTGTTACAGTGCTCCCCTCCTGCTCTGCCAGCCTCTTCCTGGACCACAGCCTCCCCTCCTACTGGTTCCATCTGTCCATCTCCACCTTCCTTCCAGGACAGGTTCAAATGTCACCTCAGGATTCTTCCAGCCAACAACAATTGCTCTCTCATCCCACCTCAGTCTGCAGCCTCTCACATTCATTTGACCTGAACATACGATCACAGGTTGTTCTCCTTTTCCATTTTTCTCTTTTTCTCCCTCTCTGAGAGTCAGGACCCTCGCTCCTCTGTCTCTCATTTACCCTATTGATTTCTGCTGAGCTGACCTGGCTCATGGTTGAATCAGGGCAGTGAGTCTTGGCACCTAGGTGTATGGTTCCCTATCCCACAGCAGATTTAGCCTAAGTTGGAACTTCCTTTGGGGCCCTCCAGTGGTTTGACCTGGCCCAACCCTTCCCTCCTGTTGTGTCATCAGTCCTATCAGCACTAAGAGTTTGGGGCCAGCCTTCCTGCCAGCAGCTAGTAGCAGCTTCTCCCTCAGATCAGGGGCTCTTCTTGGTTAAGAATTCAAACCCAAAGCAGCCACACTCACCAACATCCAGATATCCTGTACCCACAGCTAATACCAAAGAAAAACTGACCAGTACTTTCTCACTTACCCCTGTTATGGTCCTGGAACGAAGGCAAGAAAATAACCAACTTCCTAGGCTAAAGAAACCTCTACACGGACTGAGGGTTGAGAATTGGTTCTGAAAAAGCAGGCATTTAATATTAATAACTTGATCTATTTGTTCATCTAGGGAGTGCAAGGAGCACCCATGCTTCATTTATACATTTAATTACCGTACTAATAGCACAAGGTGCTGAAGATAGTAATATGACCTCAATAAACTCCTCTCACACAGATTACAACCTGGTAGAAAAGAGACACCAGCAGGCAGACACTCGTGGGGTACCACGAAATCACCAACTCACAACTGAAATAACACATGAAGGATAAGAAGGATTATTTCAACCAAAGGACAGTGCCTCAGACATTACGAACATATTGAAGGAACATGTAAACCCAGGAGGAACTAGTTCTGATCCAAGAACCAAAAAAGATACAGTATGGTTGAAGACACAGTAGTGTGGAGACAAATGAATCTAAAGTTAAAAGAAGACAAGTCTTGAAGGGCTTTGTAAGCTCTGTTCAAGAGCTTGGAAAAGCAATGAGAATCCAACGAAGGGTGGTAAGGGAATGGGGGGACGGTTCTGATGACATGATCAGATTTCTGTTTTAAGACCACAGCTCTAGCCTCTCTGTATAGTACAAACTACAAGGATGAAGAAGAGATGCAGGCATCATCAGGAAGACACCGAAGTAGTTCAGAGGAGAAAAGGTGGCCTGAACTAGGTAGGGTAGGGGGATGGGACTAGAGAATGAACGTATCCAAGACAGCTTTGCGAGGGATTAGATGTGGGTGGGTAAAGGAGTGCAGCAAGTGAGAATGATGCCCAATTCTGGCTTGGGCACCTGGGTGGATGGCACTGTCATGCCCAGAGAGGGACTACAAATAGGAGATCAGCTTCCCCCGCCGGGCACGACGGGACCCGAGGTTTCCCCCAGAGGGAGATGGGGGAACAAGGAGCAGACGGAGAGTAAAGCCTCCGGCCCGCTGCTTTTGGTCCGGGCCAGGAGCAGTGTCCACCCGACACAGCTGGTCCCACAGGACGATCCTGGGGCCCCCAGGGACTAGCGAAGGGGGCGGAGATCTGCCCAGTCGGCCCCGTCTGGCTCCAGAGCCCCGATGGGGCACAGGCTTCCGCCCCGGGAGACAGGCCGTCCTCCTAGCCGTTTAAGCGTCCCGAGACGGCCTGGGGGCCCAGCCCCCGCCCCTAGACAGCTCCAGCCTCTCATTTTGAGCCCAAGCCCCCAGCCCAAAGGAGAGGCGCCGGGATCCCGCCCGCTGCGGACTGTGCGCTACTTCACTCACCCTTACGGGCTCCTAGGCAGACGCGAAGCCCTCCAACGTGAGCCTCACCAGCCTCCGTCCCCAGAACGCTCTTCCTCGGCCTCGCCCCGCCCCCACGACCTACCCTGCGCACGCGCGCTCCCTACCGCTCGCCCATTGGCGCCGCCAGGCCCCTCCCGCTGCGCGACGGCGGGCTATGAGGAAGGCTCTAGTGAGTCCACGTGTAATGGGCCCGCGCCCAGCACTGGCGGGACTGACGTAGTTCTACCTGCTTTCCCGAGGGCGACACTCGGCTCCACTCCAGTTGGGCCGCTGGACGCCCTAGGGGCCCGGCAGGTTGCTAGGCAACCCCGGAAGCCCTCAGGAACGTAGTTCCACGTGCGACGTAGGATGGCGGATCCGGATGGGGCAGATTCCAAAGCCGGCTCCCAACTCCGCTCCGCCTCTCCTATACAGGGCCGTTGTTTCAGGTCTCTTGGTTCGTCCTGCAGCAAGTTGGGAAGAAAGATAATAGGAATGCTAATTCCTTCCTGATGAAATGACCAGAACACGCTGGAGCCGGCCTTGGACGCTACGTTTCAAGATTGGCCTGCTTCCAGCTTCTGCCAGCCCCAGTGCACAAGCTGCGGTAGCTGCTGTACCTGCTGTACCTGCTCGCTTCCACAGGAGTCCCAGCAAGACTATGCGACCCAGTTCAAATACCACTTTCCCTGTACCGTTCGTGAAATCAGCAGCTTTTGTCATTCAAGAGAGGACAAATTACTTAAAAACAGACTCATGAACAAATAGGTAAACGAAAACATCATCCCTGTATAATCCTGCCCTTACACCTGTGCTCCTATACAAGATGAACATTCAGTGAGTATCTCTTAACCTGATGGATAAATAGTGTAGGACAGTCGTTTCGTTTTTTTGTTTTGTTTTGAGACGGAGTCTCGCTCTGTCCCAGGTTGGAGTGCAGTGGCGTAATCTTGGCTCACTGCAACCTCCGCCTCCCAGGTTCAAGCCATTCTCCTACCTCAGCCTCCCGAGTAGCTGGGATTACAGGCGTGCGCCACCATGCCCGCCTAATTTTTATATTTTTAGTAGAGACGGGGTTTCACCATGTTGGCCAGGCTGGTCTCGAACTGCTGACCTCTTGATCCTCCCGCCTCAGCCTCCCAAAGTGCTGGGATTACAGGCGTGAGCCACCACGCCCAGCAGGACCATGGTTTTTTTTTAAAACCCTTCTCCCATTTCTGTCCATAAAGGTGCATAATCGTTTTTCAGATGAACTTGGGTCCGGATAGGAAAGACAAAGGAAGTGGCTAAGTAGTTAGATGCCTTGAAAGTTGGCTAACGCCACTGCCATTGACTGTCTCGTACCTTTTCCCACCTTCATCTGAGATTGAAATCTGTCACCCCATCCCTGAGAAAAATCCCATAATCCCTAATTTTTTTTTTCTTTTTTTAAAGAAAAGAATCTCCATGTTGCCCAGCTCATCTCGAACTCCTGGGTTCAAGCAATCCTCCCACCACCTCCGCCTCCCAAAGTGCTGGAATTACAGGGGTGAGCCACCGCGCCGGGACAAAGAATCCTTAAGTTTTGAGGAAACCCTATTAATTCAAGACCCATTCTTCTTTCCTTACTCTGAACTTTGGGTTAGTTTGATCTAGTTCCTTCTTTTACCCTGCACCTGCCATTCATCCATCCATCCACCCCTCCCTTTGTTCATTTATTCATTAATTCAATAACATTTCTTGAATATCTTCTATGTGCTACACACTCTACTAGGAGCTATTAGAGATACAAATAAGACAAATGAAGTGTCAAGAAGCTAGTGTCTGGTAAATGGATAAAGTGTCCTCATTCTAGCCATTGCTTTCATTTTTTTCCTATGGATCTTATCCTCTGTTATGTCTCTCTTGAATCGACAGTCACTCCCTCTCTACCAGATAATTCCCATCAACATATAAACTTGCTCTGTTTTCTCCCCCACCATACCACTGAAACTGCAATCTCCATGCAAATCTAGTGGTCTCTTTGATCTCTTGTTTTTATTTTACTTGCCCTCTCAACACTGTTTTATCAAAGCCGACCACTCTCACTTAGGAACACTTTCTTCTCTTGTTTTCTGACACCACACACTCTGAGTCCTCCTGCTACCTCTCTGGTTATCCTTTCTTGGGCTTCTTAATTGGCTTCTCAACCTGTAAATATCAAAGTGTCCAGGGTTCTGTCCTGAGTCACCTTCTCTACCCTCTCTCCCTATGTGAGTTTACCTAGTCCTATGCTTTAGATACCATTTATAAATAGATGACTCCAAAATATGTGTCTCTGACAGTGACCTCTGTGTGTAATTCCTAACTCCTGTAAATAACTGCCTACTTGATGTCTCCATATGAATGTCAGACTGGCATCTCAAATTTAATGTGTCCCCCCAAAATCTTGATTTTCACCCCCAAACCTGCACCTCTCTCAGTCTTGTCCATTTTAGTAAATGTCACTGCTACTCATTCTGTTGTTCAAGCTAAAATTCTATGAGCTATTCTTGATTTCTCTCATTCCTTTACCTTTAAATCCTTCAGCAAAACCTGTTGATACTATCAAAGTATATCCTGAGTCTTTGACTTCTTTCCACCTCCACTAAACCATTCTAGTCCAGTAGTAGATGATGCTGCCGGACTACTTGAGAGAGAGCTTCCTAACTGACCGTCCTGCTTCCATTCTTGCCCTGCTATGGTCCATGAGTGAGAAGCCGCCTTTGATTAAGCCATTTTATAGGTGAGTGTTCTATAACTTGTAGCTGAACCCATTCCTAACAGGCAAATAATTTGGTACAGCAGCAGGATGCTAAAAACAAGATGCTAAAATGTGGAATTGGCTAACTGGAGGTTAAGGTAGCCAGTGTTAAAAGACTCTATTTCAAACTGGAAAGTTGGTGACCCTTATAAGCAGTAGTGAAACTGTCACTTGCTGAACCTTGGATACAGGCCACATGCCAACCAAAGCTGTATTTTTGGAGAAATCTCAGGAGCAATATGGAACATTAGTGAGTGTTGCCTTTTTTAGTAGCTTGCAGCAAACTCCTTCAAGAGAGGGGCAACTCTAGCTTAGAAATAACTGATTTGAAAGCAGAGATTAAAGAAAGTAAGGACTTGGTAAGAGAGGATCTCTTTACCTGCAGCCTACTATTTAAGTTGGCCAAGAGTCTCATAACTTGGAACCTTGCTGAAATACCCCCATTTACTTTGTGTACTCAGGTTGAAACTAGTACAAGTAGAGACAAAGAGGTAGCTTTATCAGGAGATAGGTCGGCCATCCTAAGATACTAGAATGGCCTCTAGGCGGCATCTCTTTCCTCAGCTGTTTTGAATTGTCTCAAGACAATGTTTTACCTATGTAAGAGATTCCAGAGTGGATGAGAATAGAGGTGAGAATAAGATTTCAATTTACACCTTTTTAGTATTGCTTTGATTTTGTAAACGATGTGTTACTTATTTGGAAAAATAAATAGAAAAATATTGCATAAAAACAATTTAAAGACTCTAGATAGGCCAGGCGAGGTGGCTAACGCCTATAATCCCAGCACTTTGGGAGGCTGAGGCGGCGAATCACCTGAGGTCAGGAGTTCGAGACCAGCCTGGCCAACATGGTGAAACCCCGTCTCTACTAAAAATACAAAATTAGCTGGGTGTGGTGGCGCATGCTTGTAATCCCAGATACTTGGGAGGCTGAAGCAGGAGAATTGCTTGAACCCAGGAGTCAGAGGTTGAGGTGAGCAGAGATCGCACCATTGCACTTCAGCCTGGGCAACAAGAGCTAAACTCTGTCTCTAAATAAATAAGTAAGATTTTAGATAAGTTCTGTGTGATTATGATACATGAAATTGATTGGAAGTCTAACAAATGATTGAGGTAATCCTGTGTCCCTAAAATTTCAAGCCTGGTCAACAACAGTCTGTTGCTGTTCAGCCCTGTGGTAATCTCTGAACCCTGGAATTCCTTCCAACAGGGAGTAGGATGCAAAAGGTGTGCGTTCTGCACAACTAGAGGAAAAAACAAGGGTGCGGCTTCCAGATTCTCCAACTGAGAACTTAATACACTGCCACCAAAAAAACTGCAGTTTCTTTTGTTTAGAGAAAGGGTCTTGCTCGGTCACCCTTGCATTGCATGAGGGTAACCTCAATGAGTTACATGTTCTAGGCTCTGTTGTCAGCTGGGATGGGGCTTTGTATTTCTCTCTCCCTTATTCGTATTTCTAATAAGGGTGAACTGTGGTGTGGAAAGCTTGGAATGTTGACATGTGCCGTGGTGTTCTGAATTCAGATATACTATAAACTGGGATGGTGAAAATGATGGCCATCTGCATTTGATGACCTTGGTTCTTCCATCTCTGACTTTATCAAAGCACACATCACTCCTAATGAAAAGTCTGTGTTGATTTCTTCAAATTCATGTTAGGGGGAAGGTATATATATTAATTATGTATACATTAATACATAATGTATGTATTAAGTCACCTAAATTAGCATTCCTTAATATGCCTTTTGCCTCCCTCTCTTCTCTCATCATGTTGTTCTTGTTTGGGGTTTTTGACATTAGTTACTCTAGATAAACATTCTCTTCTTCACTCTTACCCTTTTTTTGAGACGGAGTCTTGCTCAGTCACCCAGGCTGGAGTACGGTGGCACGATCTCGGCTCACTGTATTCTTTGCCTCCTGGGTTCAAGCAGTTCTCCTGCCTCAGCCTCCCAAGTAGCTGGGATTATAGGCAACGACGACCACACCCAGCTAATTTTTTGTATTTTTAGTAGAGATGGGGTTTCACCATGTTGGCCAGGCTGGTCTCGAACTCTGAACTCAGGCGATCCACCTGCCTCAGCCTCCCAAAGTGCTGAGATTATAGGCGTGAGCCACCATGCCTGACCTTAGTCTTAGCCTTTAAAAAGAAAAAAAATAGATACATTTATCAAAAATTTGATCACCCTGACATCCCATATCTCTTGAAGTTTCTCCTGAACTTGCCTATCTATTTGAACACCTCCTTCAAAGGCATTTTCATTGTGAATTTTGTGTGGCAAACTTCTGAGGTCTCCCCTGCCTGAGGATATTTGTATTACTCTCACGTTAAAGTGAAAATGTGGCTGTCTACAAAACTTCAGAGTTCTTTTCCTTCGATACTTAAAGAAATAAATACATGATCATAAGAAAAACTATATGATAATTTTAAAAAGGCATCTGATGAAATTTAATCCCTATTCATGATATTAAAAAAAACAAAAAACTGGCCGGGCGCGGTGGCTCAAGCCTGTAATCCCAGCACTTTGGGAGGCCGAGATGGGCGGATCACGAGGTCAGGAGATCGAGACCATCCTGGCTAACACGGTGAAACCCCGTCTCTACTAAAAATACAAAAATGAGCCGGGCGAGGTGGCGGGCGCCTGTAGTCCCAGCTACTCAGGAGGCTGAGGCAGAAGAATGGCGTAAACCCGGGAGGCGGAGCTTGCAGTGAGCTGAGATCTGGCCACTGCACTCCAGTCCGGGCGACAGAGCAAGACTCCGCCTCAAAAAAAAAAAAAAAAAAAAAAAAAAACAAAAAACTTTCAGCACACTGGGAATAGAGGGATACTCTCTCAACCTGACAGGGCACCTGTTAAAAACCCACAGTTAATATTCTTAGAGTGGAAGACTGAATGCTTTTCCCTTAATATCAGAAACAAAGCAAGGATGTCCACCTTCAACACTATTGAAAGTGCTTTAGTATATTTGTTATACTAGAGCTTTAAGCCATTAGAGAACAAGATGTAAAAGGCATACAGACTAAGAAGAAAAAGTAAAACTATCTTTATTCACAAATAATATGATCATGCATGTAGAAAATCCTAAATAACCTAGGAAAAAGCTACTAGAGCTATTGATTTAGCAATGTCACAGGATACAGTATACAATTAATGGTATTTCTATACATGAGCAATGAGCAAGTAGAAATGGAAATGCTTAAAATACCATTATAATAGCATCCCAGAACATGAAATACTCAGGGGCAAGTCTAATTTAGTTATTTGAAGGATACTTTCTCTTCATAGTCTAGTCATTCTCTTCTCTAAGTTATTGTGCTCCAGTCCTGCAGTGGTGTCTACTCTTGTCTCTTGTGAAAGCATAACTCAAAGACAATAGTTATCTTCATGCAAATGATATGCTCACTTTAAAGAAAATAGCCATTAAACTATATAAACAAAAAAAGGATTTATAAGACAGCAATCCCCAACTTTTTGGCACCAGGGACCGGTTTCATGGAAGGCAATTTTTCCATGGAAGTGGTAGGGGAAGGGACAGTGGTTTCAAGATGAAACTGTTCCACCTCAGATCATCAGGCATTAGTTAGATTCTCATAAGGAGTGTGCAACCTAGATCCCTCACATACACAGTTCACAGTAGGGTTCACATTCCTATAAGAATCTCACGGCCGGGTGCGGTGGCTCAAGCCTGTAATCCCAGCACTTTGGGAGGCCGAGACGGGCGGATCACGAGGTCAGGAGATCGAGACCATCCTGGCTAACACGGTGAAACCCCGTCTCTACTAAAAATACAAAAAACTAGCCGGGCGAGGTGGCGGGCGCCTGTAGTCCCAGCTACTCGGGAGGCTGAGGCAGGAGAATGGCATAAACCCGGGAGGCGGAGCTTGCAGTGAGCTGAGATCCGGCCACTGCACTCCAGACCGGGCTCCATCTCAAAAAAAAAAAAAAAAAAAAAGGAATCTCATGTTGCCACCGCTGATCTGACACTGACAGGAGGCAGAGCTCAAGCGGTAATGCTCACTGGCCCACCCAGTGTTCACCTCCTGCTTTGCAGCTGACCCACACTAGTCAGTGGGTGAGGGCCCCGTAAGAAATGAGAGAGAACAATAAAAAACTAAAGACATTCTGGGAACAATAAGTTTTTGGATTTTTTCTGGTTTTATATTTGAGTGGAGGAAAGCTGATTAGCTGGTATCCAGCAAAGAGTCTAGTCTGTGAAGCGTGCCCTTGAGCAGGCTGGCTAGGGTCATCAAACAACTTTAGTTACCTATATAGATTCTAATGACCTAGAGATTTTAACCGTGGAGTATTGGTGCCAGGCTGATACTATAATGTTGCATTAGGCCTATACCATTTCCTCCTCAGAATTTCTCAGCAATTACTCATGGTGGATTATTTCCTTGAGCATTTTTATAATTTTTGATGAGTTCATTTTTAGTGGGGTTTTTTTATGGGAGTCCTGTGTGGCCTGGGTTAAGGCTGTGTTTCCTCAAAGAGATTTGATGTTAGCTTCTATCTGCCTGCTATACATTTTTAGTTATTTTTTTAACTCGTGGGTCCCTGGTTTATATAGGTAGTATTAGACTAAACTCCAGACCTGAGTGCGGGCAGAGTGTAATTGTAAATGCTCAGGGGAAATTTTTATTTTTCCCAGTCAAGGGGCTAGGCCAAGACATACAGCTTTACTGTGTTTCTCTGCATCTCTGCAAGTTTTGTTTCTGGTTCATAGGTACTTCAATCCCTGAAGTTGTGAAAGGTAGAAACCACTCAGAGTTTCTCTCACTCAGCAACAAAAAACATGGAAGACATGTCTACCAAAATGTGGGGAGGGGCTCTTCCCATGCTGGAGCAAGCACATCAGTTCTGCAGCAGACACCAGCTGGGGGTCCTCCAATTCAATTCAGTTCTGATGCCATCTACCTAGAGATAGCCTCAGAAACCGCTGGGTGAGGGTTCACTTTTATAAAACAGCCTCCTCCTTCCCACCAGTCACAAGTCCAAGGCCCCTAAAACATCTGACCGAACAGCTTCTAGATGGGGTTCCCAAGACTCCCTCTTTATTACAGTTTATTACAAAGGCTATTTTAAAGAAAACAAATAGCCAGATGAAGAGAGACATTGGGTGAGGTCTGGAAGAGTCCTGAGCACAGGTGCTTCTGTCCCCATGGAGTTGGAATGCACCACCCTCCCGGCCCATGAATGTCTTCTCATTCATCTTCCTGTCAGCCTCCATGTGTTCAGCTCTCTGGAAGCTCTCCAAACCCTGTTCTTTTGGGTTTTTATGGAGGCTTTATTACATAGGCACAATTGACTAAGCCATTAGTCATTGGTGATCGACTTAACCTTCAGCCCCTCTCTCCTCCCTGGAGGTTGGAGGTGGGGCTGAGAGTCCCAACCTTCTGATCACACCTTGGTCTCTCCAGTAAAGAGCTGCCGTTCTGAAGTTTCCTGGGGTCTGCCAGCCATCAGTCAATCGTTAGCTTACAAGAAGACATCACTGCAGAGTCTCTTAAGGATTGTAGGAGTTGTATGCTAGAAAACAGGGTCAAAGACCAAATATATATTTCACAATATCACAGAAGGTCTAGGCCTTGGAGAGTCCTAGTCATATGTGAAAGTATCAGATCTGTGTCTTTACTCTTTTTAACCCCAAATTTCTTCTCTTGTTGCAGTCTCCATTAAAACTCAGAGCTGGCCAGGTGTGGTGGCTTATGCCTGTAATCCTAACACCTCGGGAGGCCAAGACCGGAGAATCGCTTGAGTCCAGGAGTTTGAGACCAGCCTGCGCAACATGGGACGACCCTGTCTCTAGAGAAAAACTTTTTTTGTTTGAGACAAAGTCTCGCTCTTGTTGCCCAGGCTGGAGTGCAGTGGCGCGATCTTAGCTCACTGCAACCTCCGCCTCCTAGGTTCAAGCGATTCTCCTGCCTCAGCCTACAGAGTAGCTGGGATTGCAGGTGCCTGCCACCACGCCCGGCTAATTTTTTTTGTATTTTTAGTAGAGACGGGGTTTCACCTTGTTGGCCAGGCTGGCCTCAAACTCCTGACCTCAGGTGATCCAGCCTCCCAAAGTGCTGGGATTATAGGCATAAGCCACCACCCCCAGCCTATAGAAAAATTTTTTAAAAATAGCCAGGCGTGGTGATGTGGGCCTGTAGTCCCAGCTACCCAGGAGGAAGAGATGAGAGGATCGCCTGGGCCCAGGAAGTCAAGGCTGCAGTGAGCTATGATCCTGCCACTGCACTCCAGCCTGGGTGACAGAATGAGATCCTGTCTCTTTAAAAAAAAAAAAAAAAACCAACTAAAGGAACCAAAAAAAAAAAAAAAAAAAAAGTCCCTGTAACCCAGTAAAACTGTAAACCCCAAAGGGAAGCTTTAGTATCAGTTCATCAACACTCTTACCTTCTCTCCACTAAGTTAACTCCTTCTTAATTTTTTGAATATTGAGAATTTTCCCTACTTTCTTGTGAGCTTAGCTCTCCAATTAACTGAAAGCTTGGGTTTTACATTTGTGGACTATAAACATATTTGTGAAGAATTTATATTTTGTATGTGCGTATAATAATATTCTAAAGAAAAATTATAAAATATATTGAGTATGAGTGTTTTTAATAGAATATGAGAAGAAAACTTGAGGAAAATCTTGAATAAAAATATTCCATGTGATATTCATAAGAGTACCTTACTATTCATTGGATATTTTCTTTCTTTCTTTTTTTTTTTTTTTTTTTCCTAGAGATAGGGTCTCACCCTGTCACCCTGGCTGGAGCGCAGTGGTGCGATCTTGGCGCACTGTAGCCTCAACCTCCTGGGCTCAAGCGTTCCTCCTGCCTCAGGCCCTGGAATAGCTGGTACTACAGGCACACTGCTACCACGCCTGGCTAATTTTTGTATTTTTTGTAGAGACAAGGTTTCAGCATGGTGGCCAGGCTGGTCTCGAGCTCTGGGCTCAAGCAATCTGCCTTCCTTGGCCTCTCAAAGTCCTAGGATTATGAGCGTGAGCCACCATGCCATAGCCTTCATTGGAAATTTCAAGAGTACTCTTTAGTTTTTGGTAAATCATATGTTTGGCAAATGGGGTAGCTTGGATATTGAACTAACTAATCCTTCAACAAATTGGCCTTTAGGGATGTGGGCTGCTGCCATTCAGCTTTCAGTATTTTTCTATAATACAGATCTATTCATTGCACCGTACTTGTTATTTATTTATTTATTTATTATTTATTTATTTTTCAGTGATGGGGGTTGTCTCGCTATGTTCCCCAGGCTAGATTTGAATTTCTGGGCTTAAGCGATCTTCCCACCTCAGCGTCCTGAGTAGCTGGGACTACCAGCGTGCACCACCACACCCACTTGTTTTTTTTTTAACAATATGTTGAGCCGGGTGCAGTGGCTCATGCCTATAATCCTAGCACTTTGGGAGGCTAAGGCAGGTGGATCACTTGAGGTCAGGAATTCGAGACTAGCGTGGCCAGCATGGTGAAACCCCATCTCTACTAAAAATACAAAAATTAGCCAGGCGTGGTGGCGGGCGCTTGTAATCCCAGCTACTTGGGAGGCTGAGGCAGGAGAATCTATTGAGCCTGGGAGGCAGAGGTTGCAGTGAGCCAAGATCACACCACTGCACTCCAGCCTGGACAACAAAGCGAGACTCTGGCTCAATCAATCAATCAATCAATCAGTCAATAAAATGTTGACACATGCCTGGTCAGAATAAATTAACCTGACTGTATCAACTGACTCATTTGATGTGAAAAGGCAATTCACAAACCATTTCCTAAGCTGACTTCTCCCCTGCCACCTCCCCCCAAAAAACCCACGTTTGTTTTATATTTTTCCCTAAGCAACATTAATAATTGATTCTAGCTAGGGAAAGACCATGTTAACCCCCATTGAAAGGAATTAAAAGTCAATGGAAGATAAAAATAAAGTGGCTTTTGTGGATACAACCCATACTTCCTATGTATTCAGCATAGGAATCATGTGTTCCACAAGATTCCTTTTTGTTGTTCTTGTTGAGACAAAGTCTCGCTCTTGTCCCCCAGGCTGGAGTACAATGGCGCCATCTCAGCTCACTGCAACCTCCGCCTCCCCGGTTCAAGCGGTTCTCCCACCTCACCCTACTGAGTAGCTGAGATTACAGGCACCTGCCACCATGCCTGGCTAATTTTTGTATTTTTGTATTTTAGTAGAGACAGGGTTTTGCCATGTTGGCCAGGCTGGTCTCGAACTCCTGACCTCAGGTGATCCACCCGCCTCAACCTCCCAAAGTGCTGGGATTGCAGGCATGACTAGAAGTGTTTTTTAATTTCAAAATAAATGTGGCTTTTAAAGCTCCCTGCTCCCCCTACCCCCAGTGTAACTGCATTATACCAGTGAATAAACTTACATGATTTCAAACCTTGGACTTTTTTTTTTCTTTTGAAACACAGTCTGACAACATTACCCAGGCTGGAGTGCAGTGGTGCAATCACAGGTCACTACAGCCTCAACCTCTTTTGATCCCGAACTTGTAATCTTTCATTGGTTCTGGAAAATTTTAGATATTATCTCTTCAACTACTGTCTTTGCTCCTTCTCTCCTCTCCTCCTGTGACTTCAACTACATGCAAGTAAGACCTCACTGACTTCTCTGTTGGAGTGAGCCAAGATCGCACCACTGCACCCCAGCCTGGGGCAACAGAGTGAGACTCTGTCTCAAAAAAAGAAACAAAACAAAAAAACACTTATAGACTTTGTGCAGTGGCTCATGCATGTAATCCTAGCACTTTGGGAAGCTAAGGTAGGAAGACTGCTTGAGGCCCAGAGTTCTGAGACAGCCTGGTCAACATAGCCAGACCCCATCTCTAGAGGAAAAATTTAAAAACTACCTGGGTATGGTGATACACAGCTGTAGTCCTAACTACTTGGGAGGTTGAGGCAGGATTGCTCGAGCCCAGAAGTTTGGGGCTGCAGTGAGCTATGATAGCGCAGCTGCACTCCAGCCTGGGCGACAGAGCAAGACCCTGTCTCAAAATACATAAATAAATAGCCCTTCTAAATAACACGTAGGTCAAATAAGATATCATAAAGGAAATGTAAAAAAATTTGTGAACTGAAGGTTAACAACATTTCTGTGTATCAGTGCTTATGGGATACAGCTAACACAGAAATGTATATCTTAAATGCATATATCTTAAAAATAAGAAAGACTGGGCCGGGCGCGGTGGCTCAAGCCTGTAATCCCAGCACTTTGGGAGGCCGAGACGGGCGGATCACGAGGTCAGGAGATCGAGACCATCCTGGCTAACACTGTGAAACCCCGTCTCTACTAAAAAATACAAAAAAAAAACTAGCCGGGCGTGGTGGCGGGCGCCTGTAGTCCCAGCTACTCGGGAGGCTGAGGCGAGAGAATGGCGTAAACCCGGGAGGCGGAGCTTGCAGTGAGCTGAGATCCGGCCACTGCACTCCAGCCTGGGCGACAGAGCGAGACTCCGTCTCAAAAATAAAAAAATAAAAAAAAAAATAAAAAAATAAAAAAGACTGAAAATGAGCTGAGATTGAATTGCAAAAAGCTAGAAAAATAAGATATGGGATACTATATTATTATTCACAAAGATTCACTGCCCATCTCTGGGCATTGGTATTAGGCTGAGTCATATTTCTTCCTCTGGTCAGTGGAATATGTACAGAAATGTTGTGTCACACCTAGACAGAAGTTTTAAGAATCAACATACGGTTCACCATATCATCTCTTTTCCTTCTGCCATAATAATTGTCAATGTTTTAGACAGTGGCTGCTTTGCTAGCTTAAGCCCCAGAGTGAAGACAATGTGGAGAAAAACTCAGCCAAGCTGGGTGGAATAGGTGGCATGAGTGAGAAATAGACTAAGTTGGTGAAAGCCATGAGATTTTGGGGGGAGTTTTTTTACTATGTACCCCAGCCCGGGGCAACAGAGTGAGACACTGTCTCAAAAAAAGAAAAAAACAAAACAAAAAAACACTTCTAGGCAACCTTTCCCTACTGTTATATAAGTATAGAAGAAACTTGAATACAATAAGATAAATGAAAAAGTAAAGATAACAAAATTAATGAAGTGGAAAGCAACATGTAATAGGATCGTTATAAACAAAAACTGGTTGTTTTTAAAAAATTAGTAAAATTTATAAATCCCTGGAAAATTATCAAGAAAAATTTTGAAAAGAGATAATGCACAAATAACAAATACGAATACCAGTAATGAAAATTCAAGTAGCACTATAAATTCTACAAACAAAAGATAAGCGGATTTTATAGTTAACTTCATGCCTAAAACGTAAAACGCTAGATGGAATGTATTCCTAGGGGAAAAAAAAAAAACTTACCAAACATTGACCAAAGAAGAAATGGAAATTTGAAGTCCTATAATTTTTATTTATTTATTTATTTTTGAGATGAATTCTTGCTCTTGTACCCCAGGCTGGAGTGCAATGGCGCGATCTCAGCTCACTGCAACCTCTGCCTCCCAGGTTCAAGCGATTCTCCTGCCTCAGCCTCCCTAGTAGCTGGAATTACAGGCACCTGCAACCATGTCTGGCTAATTTTTCTATATTTAGTAGAGACAGGGTTTCACCCTGTTGACCAGACTGGTCTCGAACTCCTGACCTCAGGTGATCTGCCCACCTTGGCCTCCCAAAGTGCTGCGATTACAGGCGTGAGCCACCGCGCCTGGTCTGAAGTCCTATAATTTTAAAAGAAATCCAATTAGTATTTTTTAAACCTTCCCATAAATAGCTAAGTGGAAAAATAATGCTTTATACAAACTCTTTGGAGAAAAGAAAAATATATATATACCCTCCGATTCATTTACAAAGCTACCATGATTTTGATGACCAAAAGCCAATGAAGACAGTTCCAGATGAGAAAATTTAGCTGTATCTCATGAACATGGATACTAAAATTCTAAACAAAACATTTTATTAGCAATTCAAATCAAACAGTATATAAAAAGGAAAATACATATTGATCAATGTGGTAGATAGAATAGTGGCCCCCAAAGATGTTTATGTCCTAATCCCTGAAATCTATGAATTTTATTTATTTAGGAGTGCAGTGGTGCAATCATGGCTCACTGCAGCTTTCAGCTGCAGCTGGGATTATAGGCATATACCATCATGCCTAGCTAATTAAAAATAATTTCTTTTAAATAGAGACAGGGTCTGGCTATATTGCCCAGGCTAGTCTCGAACTCCTGGTCTCAAGCGATCCTCTCGCCTCAGCTTCTGAAAGTGCTCGTCTTACAGCCATGAGCCACCATGCCCAGACTGAATGTTATTTTACATGGCAAAAAGGACTTTGCAGAAGTGATTAAATTGAGGACCTTGAGATGGGGAGATTATCTTGGATGATCTCCATGAGCCCAGTATAATCACAAGAGTCTAAGAAGGAAACAGGAGGGTCACAGTCAGAGAGTAGAGGTGCCCTTAGAAGCAGAGGTTAGAGTGATGAGGTTTGAAGATGTAGAAAGGGGCTACCAGCCAAGAAATGCAGTTGGCCTCTAGAATTGATCTTCTCTATTCATGTTTCTAGAGGCCAACTGGTTCTTTGGGGAAAAAACAAACAAAAACAGAGAAAAAAAAATCAATAAAATTGTTAAATCCCTGACAAATTATCAGTAGTAGATTTGAAAAGAAATGCAGCTCTGCCAACTCCTTGATTTAGTTCATAAGACCCACTTTGGACTTCTGACCTCAGGAATTTTAAGATAATGAATACATGTTGTTTAAAGCCATTTAAATGTGTTCTAATTTATTACAGAAGCAATAGGAAATTAATACAACTAAATTGATTCCAGAAATGTGAGGATGGTTTAACCTTTGAAAATCAAAGTATTTCACCATGTTAGTAGATCTAAGGGAGAAAAATCATATGACAATCTCAGTAAGTGCAAAAAAGTATTCGTAAAATTCAATTTCAATCATGTTTTTTAAAAACCTTTACCAAACTAGGAATAGAAAAACTTCCTAAATCTGAGAAGAGATATCAGAAAGCAATGTAGGGCTCCTGGGATTCTTTTTTTTTTTTTTTTGAGACAGAGTCTTGCTCTGTCACCCAGGCTGGAGTGCAGTGGCGGGGTCTCTGCTCACTGCAACCTCTGCCTCCTGAGTTCAAGCAATTCCTGTGCCTCAGCCTCCCAAGTAGCTGGCATTACAGGTGCCCCCACCACACTTGGCTAATTTTTGTATATTTAGTAGAGATGGGGTTTCACCATGTTGACCAGGCTGGCTGAAACTCTTGACCTCATATGATCCTCGCACCTTGGCCTCCCAAAGTGCTGAGATTACAGGCATGAGCCATTGTGCCCAGCCTGAAACCTTATTTATTGACCCTAGTTGATGGTTAATAAGAGTTTGCTGTATAATAATTATATGCACTTTCCTTTGTGTTATTTTTTACAGCAAAAATGTTTTTAAAAGAAAGAAGAAAAAGAGGAAGAAAAGAAAGAGAAAGATTAGTTTAGAAGCAGGTGGAGGCCAGGTGCAGTGGCTCAGGCCTGTAATCTCAGCATTTTGGGAGGCCGAGATGGGTGGATCACCTGAGGTTATGAGTTCGAGACCAGTTTGGCCAACAAGGTGAAACCCCATCTCTGCTAAAAATACAAAAATTAGCCAAGCGTGATGGTGCATGCTTGTAGTCCCAGCTACTCAAGCAGCTGAGGCAGGAGGATCGTTTGAACCCAGGAGGCAGAGGTTGCAGTGAGCACAGATCGTGCCACTGCACTCCAGCCTGGGCAACAGAGTGAGACTCCATTTCAAAAAAAAAAAAAAACAGATGGAGCAAAGCTGTGTTTTAAGGCTTAAAACTGCTGTAATCTCTGAGTGGCTAGACACTCAAGGCTAGCCTTAGGAGTGGTGGGACATAAAACCAGATCAGCCAAGCTGCGCTGAAAAGGCTCTGAGCCCTTGTGGGTTGGGGTGGCTTCTCTTCCTCAGGATGGCAGTAGCTGGGCAGAGAACCAGCACTAGGCAAGATGGAGAAATCATGGGCTCCTGCTCTGGAGAGGGGCCCATTGTAGCAGTCTTGCAAAATGACACAGAAGCCACTAACGAGAAACAGGAGTCACCTGGGACCCTGAGGAACAGAAGGGACTGGGATGGTGGGAGGGAGGGCAGTGCATCTGGAGAGATACTGGTATCTCAATCATAAAGTGAGTGGCTGGGGATAAAAAAACACCCCAAAGCTCTCGTCTTCCAAGTGTGGGAAAATCTTCAACACTCTGAGATTCTAAAGTTAATATAACATAATTACTGAGTGCCTAATATGTGCCAGCACAAAGAATTCATGATTTTGAAGCTTGCCTTTGTAGGACTTCATCTCTTAGCGTAATGATTACATGTAGTTTTTCAGGCAGCTGTCAAAGGAAAAGACCATATAGCCAGCTCCTGGCAGAGTTTTAATGTCAACATTCTGGGAGGGCTGGTTCAGTATTGAAATTAAGTAAGACATAAGATACCATGGGCAAGATATGCTCTGAGCCAATGATCATGGTAATGAGTAAAAGTTCATTTCTGAATGTAAGGATCCTGGGCCATGCACATGACTACATAAAATTGGGAAGGCAGTTGTCATTGTGCTCTATATCACATATACGGATGATCTGAGTGGCTGAAATGACTGTTGATCATGAAGCAAATGTTTAATTCATATTTAAATTTAGGATTTCTAGGGTGACAGCAAGGTGAAGTGTCATAAAAGGCAGAGCACTGGTCAGAAATCTAGCATGTGCTGGGAACACAGGGCTCTAGGGGACCCTACATGGTAAGTATGAAAGAAGAGGTCAGAGTAGAAGGTGGGAAGGACATCTCATTAGACTTGGTGCTCTACTTCTGATGGCTGGGAGCACTTTGCCTCACAGCCGCTGTGGCAACGAGTACAAGAATGATTTGATGAAGGCGAGGAGAATGTCATAATATTCATCCAAAGTAAATTTTTAAGTCAGTACACAGGAAGAACAGAAACCATCTGCACCCAGGGTACTGTTGACATTGACATGACTTTACTATTGCAGGAAACTCTTACCCAGGATGATAAAAGTTGTAAATAACTTCATTGTTTTTTGCAGAAGTTTTCAGAAGAAACCATTTAAATGAACTCAATGACGTTTGGTTTTGAGACAGTCTTGCTCTGTTGCTCAGGCTGGAGTGCAGTGGCACGATCTTAGCTCACTGTAACCTCTGCCTTCTGGGTTCAAGCAATTCTTGTGCATCAGCCACCTGAATTGCTGGTATTATAGATGCATGCCACCACGCCCAGCTAATTTTTGTATTTTTTGTAGAGATGGGGTTTTGCCATGTTGGCCAGGCTGGTCTTGAACTGGCTGGTTTCAAACTCCTGACCTCAAGTGATCCAACCACCTTAACCTCCCAAATTGCTGGGATTACAGGCGTGAGCCACCTTTCCCGGCCTGTGACTTTTCAACAGATAGACTCAAACTGCTTTTTATTCTCTAAAACACTTTAAAAACCCTCCCCTCATAGGTTGCAGTGAGCCTGGATGACAGAGGGAGACTCCGTCTCAAAAACAAAAACAAACAAACCCTCACTTCAAAACCATCACTTTGCCCTGTCCCAACAATCCCAATCCTGGAATAAGGTATGAAGACTACTGCTCTTTTTTTTGAGACCGAGTCTCACTCTGTCGCCAGGCTGGAGTGCAGTGGCACCATCTCGGCTCACTGTAACCTCTGCCTCCTTGGTTCAACCAACTCTCTTGCCTCAGCCTCCCAAGTAGCTGGAACTACAGGTGCGCACCACCATGTCCAGCTAATTTTTGTATTTTTAGTAGAGACAGGGTTTCACCGTGTTGGTCAGGATGGTCTCAATCTCTTGACCTCATGATCTGCCCGCCTCGGCCTCCCAAAGTTCTGGGAGTACAGGCGTGAGCCACCATGCTTGGCCCTAAGACTACTGCTCTTTAAGGCCTTTGATTACTAGACCAACATCCCTGAGAAGCGTTGGTCACTAGAAGGCTGAAGTATTGTCCCTGCTGGAAAAGACCTGTGAAGGGGTCAGGTGTGTGTTCAGGAACAGCTCATTACAAATGTGAGCCATGACGACTGCTCCTCCCCACACTCCTTCATCCTGAGCCCAGAAGTTCATGGCTGCAGTGAGCTATGATACTATTGTATCATGATCCTTGCCCAGTCCTAATCAAGTCCCGTCATTGGAAGAGCTGCTTTGAAATAAACTCCTTTCTTGCCACTGAGCTTAAGCAAAAAAAAAAAAAAAAAACAGACCTCAACACTTTATAACTATTGCAACTTTGCTTTCCCTATTCCAGATACTGCTATGACTCTGTCAGGGTAGTGTTCTCCTTTCCTGCCATGAGAACAAGCTAAGCTTTGCGCTATCACAAAAATTGTCTTGATGATATTTTCAGGGAGCTAGCATTCAATTATTGAGTCCCGCAGTGATCCAACTGAGACCTCCTCAACACTGCAGTCCAAGACCCCTGACTCGGAAATAGGGTGATCCTCTGAGACTCTTAAGCTTCCTGCTTGGAGTTCTTTCAGACTGAAACAGTGAGAGATGCAAGTCTTGTATTGGACCCAAGCTCCAATTTCTTTTTTTAATTTTTCTCTTAGGTGTGATGGCTCACACCTATAATCCTAGAGACTAGGGAGGCCGAGGTGGGAGGATTGCTAGTGGCCAGGAGTTTTGAGACTAGCCTGGGCAACATAGCAAGATTCAGTCTCTAAAAAAGTTAGAAAACATAGCTGGGGGTGGTGATGTGTGCCTGTAGTCCCAGCTACTTGGGAGGCCGAGACTGGAGGATGGCTTGAGCCCAGGAGTTGAAGGCTGCAGTGAGCTATAATTGCACCACAACACTCCAGCCCAGGTGACAGAGCAAGACCCTGTCTCTAAAAACATAAAAAATAATAAGAAATAAATATATCTGCTTATTTAGCTTCCCAAATACTGAGCCTGTTTTCTCTTCTACCAATAAAGAACCCTTTGATTATCTGACCATATTTGAAAATATTTTCTCCTTGGTGGATATCTACCTTATTACTAACAACGCTACTACTTGTCTGTGTTCATCCTTGTCATTTTTTTGTTGTGCATCTGTAAGAGGAAAGTTTTTAATGGAAGAGGACAGGTGTAGGTCTCAGTAAGTCTGTCCCTTAGCTGGCCCAGGGACAAATTTTGTCTCTGATCAAAACTTTATGAGAACTGATTCTCAGACGTGTCTTATTTTGTCTTTAAGAGTTTGGTTCAGGAAAATCTCTCTGGACCCACTGTCTGCTGGGAACTGTAAATTCATCAGGGTTACAGTTGGAAAAGGTCTAGCTATGAGGCTGGGGAGTCCTGAGCCACAGGATACACAAGCAACTGTCAGCTCACCATTCGCAGACTCTCATGGGTCTGTCTCAGTATCAACCTGTCTGTGGCTTCCTCAGGCCAGACTTCTGCTTCTTGCATGTATTTATGTTGTCACCCAAATGTGTACACTTAACTTGTCTAGATAGCATCATCATTTCCCCAAAGATAATTTAGAATTGCAGTAGCCACTATGAGGAATTTCTGATATGAACAAAAGTATTCACTTTAGATTGCAAAGTGAACACAATTCTAAACATCCAGTGGTCTTCATTTTTTTCATGAGCATGAGCAAGCATACAAAAGAAACAGGATTCCAAAATTATTATTATTTTTTTTTGAGATAGGCTCTCTGTCACCCAGGCTGGAGTGCAGTGGCACGATCTGAGCTCACTGCAACCTCTGCCTCCTGGGCTCAAGCGATCCTCCCACCTCAGCCCCTCAAGTAGCTGGGACCACAGGCACCTGCCCACCATGCCAGGCTAATTTTTGTACTTTTTGTAGAGATGGGGGGGGTTGCCATATTGCCCAGGCTGGTATTGAACTCCTGAGCTCAAGTGATCTGCCCACCTCGGCCTCCCAAAGTGCTAGAATTATAGGAGTGAGCCACCACACCCAGCCCCAAAAATTACTTCCTTAACAGATTTCTTGGCCAAAGCAAAATAAAAAGCTGAACTACTTAAAATTATCTTTTAGACTTCCCCGCCCCAGTATCACAGCTGAAACCTATTTCTTTTCCCCTACCCTATGCTCCTCCATCTCTGCCTTTTTCTCTCCCTCGGGCCCACTCCCCTTTCCTCCTGGCTGGCTAAATACCCCAAAGCTCACTTAACTTCAGAATAGAAAAAAAAAATAGAATAGAAAAGGAAAAAAAAAAAAAAACTCTATGGTGAATTTTAAGCCCTGTTTTCATTTTTAGCTGAAAGCCCTTGTACGAAGGCCTAAATGGGACTTCGAATTGTTTTAGGAACATATAATCCAGAGCAGCCAGATGTATAGTAATTCATTTATATGCCAGTTGGAGCCTCAGATGCAAAACATTCGATGAAAAAGTCAGAATGGAAAACCCCCCAATGATTATTTTTTATTTATTTTGTAGAGACAGGGTCTCACTAGATTGCCCAGGCTGGTCTTGAACTCCTGGGCTCAAGTGATTTTCCTGCCGCCTCCTCCCAAAGTGTTAGCATTATAGGCACGAGCTGCCATGCCTAGCCCAACGGTGATTTCAAAGACCATGGATTGCATAGGAAGCTGAAGGGGTTTGGGGAAGCTGTGAATGTTAGTCAAGGTCTTTTGGAGGCTATCCGCAGTCTTCCCTGTGAAACCAAACTGTGCTCTAATTAATTCTTTGTCAAGAGAGAAGTCTGTTCAGCAGGTCATGGACTGAAGAAAAATACATATGTATATATGTAAAAGAGAGAAGTCTGATGGAGACTTTAGGGCTAGGTCCTTTACTATCTAGTGGCAGAATTCTGGAGTAGATCTTGAAGCGGATGTGATGGGATTCTTTTCTCTTTTTATGAATGGCCTTAAACCAGAAATAGGGGATTTATTATGCAAACAAAAACTAGAATGGGAAACAGCCCCATGGCCAGATCGCCAAAACCTCCTTGAACATTTTGAAAGAACCCTAGAATTAAGAAACTAAAAGCAAAAATCAAGTCACCAATGAAGGTGTTCAATTTCCCATTCTGCCTTTAAACCCATAAGGAAACATTTCTCTAAAACATAAAGGCCAACCTTACAAACTTGATGGATATAGGCACAAAATATCAATCTTAAACTTGATCACTATTATACCTTTTTTCCCTTAATATCAATACACTTCTTGGGCCATACGCCTATCTAATCATCCTCAACACAACTTCCCTAGGCCACAGCCTAAAACCGTGCCTTGGACCTTCAACTGAGGGGCATTCTCTTCTACTTTGTGACACTATACTTTAATAACTTAATAGAGAGGGATTCATTGTGTGAATGGAGTTGCCACACGACATGCTCTCCTGAGGGTTTTTTCCTTCTAGTCCCTGGGGCCCTTCCTATCCATAATAAGGTCATAGCTAATTTGGATATGGATTTATCAGTACTTTGGTGTGTAAATCAAACATTAAGTTGAAGCTCTCTTATAGTCAAAAAAATTCTACTGGCCCTGTGTGGTGGGTGGTTCATACCTGCAATCAAAGCACTTTGGAGGCTGGGCGGGGTGGCTCATGCCTGTAATTCCAGCACTTTGGGAGGCCAAGGCGGGCAGATCATGAGGTCAGGAGTTCGAGACTGCCTGGCCAACATAGTGAAACCCCATCTCTACTAAAAATACAAAAATTAGCTGAGCATAGTGGTGTACGCCTGTAGACCCAGCTACTCCGGAGGCTGAGGCAGGAGAATTGCTTGAACCTGGGAGGCGGAGGTTGTGCTGAGCTGAGATCGTGCCACTGCACTCCAGCCTGGGCAACAGAGCAAGAGTCCGTCTCAAAAAAAAAAAAAGAAAAGCACTTTGGGAGGCCAGGGTGGGAGGACCGCTTGAGGCTGGGAGTTTAAGACCAGCCTGGGCAACACAGCAAGATCCCGTCTCTACAAACAAAATAAATTAAAAATAATAGTAAAATAAAATAAAAATTTTACTGATATTCTACAGGAGCTAAACCCATCAAGGTTCAGACTGACCCATCTAAATCCCTACCCAAAATTGTACAATAGCCTCTAAAACAAGGCACTAGAGAAGGAATAAAACTGGCTGGACACAGTGGCTCAAGCCTGTAATCCTAGCACTTTGGGAGGCCGAGGGGAGTTCTTGTTCCTAGTTTTTTACACCCCTGAGAAATGCTGGTCATCAGAGGGCTGGGGTTTTGTCCCTACTGGAAAAATAGCTGTGCAGGGGTCAGGCGTGTGTTGAGGAACAGCTCATTATAAATGTGAACCATGAGGACTTTTCCTCCCCACACTCCTTTATGCCCACACATATGAGAGTATTGGTGACCCCCTCAAAGAAACAAGCAGTGATTCCCTCTACAGTTAGTTCAGTAGGTGCTCTACAACCTGGGGGTAGGGCTGGCAAAGGACTAGGAAAAAAGACACAGGAAAGAGGTCTTATTTCTGCCAAGGTCGCCTCCCTCTTATCAACCCTGCTGTTCACTCCCTGCCCCAGGGCTGACTCCCAGGAATGCCAGGGGTGGGGCAAATCACAGTGTGTTCTCGGGTCACCCTAATTCACCCTCCCTCTCCAAGTGAAATCCGGTTCTGGTGACCATCAAAGGCAGCCAAAGGGTAACAAAAAGCCAGCTTGAGGAGT
Source organism: Trachypithecus francoisi (assembly GCF_009764315.1). Lineage (NCBI taxonomy): Eukaryota > Metazoa > Chordata > Mammalia > Primates > Cercopithecidae > Trachypithecus > Trachypithecus francoisi. The sequence continues at coordinate 60,767,818 of NW_022681462.1, read as the reverse complement.
TGGCTGGAGTAAGCCAGGATTTTACAAGCTGCTTGAGTAAACTGTCTCTAAATTCCAACTGCCAGAGCAGCCTCAGCTTCCCTTCATCTACCTCCTGGCCTCTGGCGGTTGAGAACAGTCCCCAGGTCCTCAGAGCAGCACCCACCGTTAGGAAATCCTGCCCACCAAACAAGGACTGGAGCTGCATTTAGAACCCGGAGAGCATGGCCTCCACAGTGGAGTCGGGGGGACAGTGGGAACAGGAAGGCTGTCTTCAGCTAATCACCCTGTGTGGCTTCATGTGAAAGGCCACATGGGAGCCTCTGCACTAGGAGCCTGGGTTCTGCTTGACATAAAAACCTTCCCTCGGTTACAGTTGTCCAAAAACACTTAGGGCAGTGGTGAAGACTGCGGAGGGAGGATGTAGAGCACCTTCTAACTCTTAGGAGTCTGCTCAAAAGTTTGCCCCGACCCTGCTGTCTTTTGGGTCTTCAGTCGACCACACAATATGTCACTTAAGTGCAGGTGGTTTTTGGTTTCGGGTCTTTCTGTGGCTTCTCCCGCACTAGTCTGTGAGCTGCGGAGGCAGCGGGGCCGGGCCCCTGTAACAAGTCTCCTCGCAAGGGTGGACCTCGGCGGTCCCCGCCCCGTAGTCCTGTGAACTTCTGGACACCCCACAGCGCCGAGATAAACCCTGCTAAGCGCTCCATAGAGCTTTGATCACAGTCTTAGACCAGGATGAAGAAATAAATACCAAGTTGGTGAAACAGCCTAAAGCCTTTAAGAAATCCAGGGCAACTGAGATTCCACAGAGGACAGGTCAACCGGTTAGGGAAGTCAAGTTGGAAAGAGGAACTCCGCTAAAATAAGAAAATACAAATGCTCCCAGCGGAGGGGCGTCCAGAGAGTCGCGGGCCTGGGAATGGGCCTGGGTCCTCGCGCAGCAGGCCAGCTCTCAGGAGGCTCGCCGTCGGGGTTGCGGCCCGTCGGCCGGCCTCTCCCCATTTTTGTGACGTGTCGGGGGCAGCAGCGGTGACGGGGCTACCACACAAAGCCAGGTCGTCGGGCGGTGGTCTCCCAGGCCAAGAGCTCCGATGGGATGGGGAGGGGGCGGGAAGCGAGGCGCCCCTGGGCGCCCGGGCTCCGCGCGGGATTAAAGTGAGCTCGGACTCCGCGGCGGCAGGGGGCGGGTACCGGGGCGGCCGCGAGCTGTCGCGCGCCTGGCTGCTGTGGCCGCGCTGGCAGCCAGCAAGGCGGGCTCGCCGAGGCCTCGCCACGCCCCAGCGGGGGTGGAGCCGCGGCCAGGGGCGGGTCCGCAGCTGGCGGCGCCGGGGCGCGGGGCGGAGGCTGTGGCAGCAGCTGCAGCGGCGGCGGCGGCAGCAGCGGTACGGGCTGCTGCAGCAGAGGCGGCGGTTGCTCCTGTGCGCGTTTGGGCCGCTCAGCCAAAGCCGCAGCCCGGAGGCACCGGGCGGTGCGCTGGGTGCTGCTGCTGCTGCTGCCCGCCGTCCGCTGCCCGGGCCCCCGCTGCCGCCCGGGCCCCGGCTGCAGTCTGCGCCCCCGTCAACCCCGCCCGCGAGTGCGCCCCAGCCGGGACGCCGCCCCCGGCCGGGTCTCCACTTCTTGGCCGCACCTTCCATGACAGCGCCCGCGAGAAGATGGCTGCGAAGGGCGCGCACGGCTCCCACCTGAAGGTGGAGAGCGAGCTGGAGCGCTGCCGCGCCGAGGGCCACTGGGACCGCATGCCGGAGCTGGTCCGGCAGCTGCAGTCGCTGAGCATGCCCGGCGGCGGAGGTAGCAGGCGAGGCATCCCGAGCGCAGCGTTCACCTTTCCGGACACCGGTGAGTGAGGGAAGAGGCTGGCTCGCCGGCAGCTAGCGCGCGAAACGCACCGCCTCCTCCAGGAAGCGCGCCCAGACCGTCCTCGGCTGGCAACGGGCGTCCACCCGCCCACTGTGCTGGTCTTAGGAGCAGCCAGGGTAGTTAAGAAGGTCCTTCTGCCGCGAGAGAAAAATCACATGTAGTTTGGGGGCTTGGAGGGAAGAGAAACGGCTTTTCCTCTCTGTCCTTTAGGATAATGTGGCTAACTAACTCTGTCTACCATGAAATGGTGGTATCTGCATATTATGAGATCAGTGCATTGGCTGGGCTCTTGCCCCCCACCGCGGTCCGATGGTGGGGTGTCCCTAAACTCCAACAGGTGAAGTGTGTCTGTCTTGTCTTTGTTCATTGTTCTTGCAAGTAAAGTTGAAAACGGAGCTCTGTCCGCAGCAGACAGGGGCGAGGGTTTGACGAACCCCAGGGTGGGGTGCTGGAGAAATGGGGAAGAGGCTTGGCCAGCCTCAATTTTCTCATCTGTGGCGATCTCGGGACACATCCAACTCTGGCAGTCGGTGGCTTTAGCAGTAGGGCTGGTTTGGCTGGGCCGGGCTCTTGTGCTGGGGCGGGAAAGCACCCTGATGTGGCAGCGGGGAACACCCCGCCCCAGCCTCTAACCTCAGATCCTGTTCCTGGGGCCTTCACCTCACCCTCCCTGAGTCCTCTCTGTGGGCACAATCACTTAGGAGGCTTTGTGGAAGGAGGCAAGAAATAAATGAATACAGATAGAGTTTTTAAAGACTGCCCAGCCTGTAGAAGGCTCTGAGAGTGACAGATCGTGATAGTAATAGTAATAGTCAACACTTATCTGGTGCTTCCTGTGTGCCAGACACTGTCCTGAGCCCTTTAATCAACCCTATGAAGCAGGTACTCTTGTTTGCCCCACTTTACAGATAAGGAAACTGAGGCACAGAGCAACTAAATAACTTGCTCAGCTAGCCAGTAAGTTGTGGATCCAGGATTTGAGCCCAGGTTTTGAGTACATCCTTTAAATCACTTGCACTGTTACCTCTCAAAGATGTACAGCACAAAATCCCTGTCCTTGAAGAGCTCCCATAGTGGCAAGAAAGTGATCGAAGGGCAATTGTTTGTGGGTTTTTTGTGGTTTTTTGGGTTTTTTTTTTTTTTTTAAGCAGGGTCTCTCTGTTACCCAGGCTGGAGTGTAGTAGTGCCATCTTAGCTCACTTCAGCCTCGACTTCCTGGGTTCAAGTGAGGCCTCCCAAGTAGCTGGGACTGCAGGTGCTGGCTACCATGCCCAGCTAATTTTTGTAGTTTTAGTAGAGACGGGGTTTCGCCATATTGCCCAGGCTGATCTCCAACTGGGCCGAAGCATTCCGCCCACCTGGGCCTCCCAAAGTGCTGGGATTACAGACATGAGCCACTGTGCCTGGCCGCTTTCTCTATTTTCTAAATTCTTGTAAACAACCCTATTAGGAGAGCAGGAGTTACTGTCCCCACCAAGGCCCAGAGAGGTCACATAATGTGTATGTGGTAAAGCCTGTACTCAAGCGTGAGTCTCTGCCACCAAGTCTCTTAGTGTCAGAGTTGGGGACGTGGACCCTGGGCTGGCTTCACTGTGGGAACTGGCCAGTATAAGGAAGGAGATGGAGGGTCAGCGGGGTCTCTCCTGCCAGTTTTGGAGTCTGTGAATGATTTTTCTCCCACTGTTAAATCCAGATACACTATGACAAAGCATGCACTCACACTGGGACATATAGTCATACACGCATATGCACACACAGAAACACGAGGAACAAAAACAAATGCCTCCTAAAGCCCATGCTTAGAGCGTTGTTTGGATTGACTGCTGTTTTGGTCCTTTCTCTACAGGGTTCCTTGATCACTCAAGGGATTGAGAGCTTGTTCTTCTTTGGGGTTTGATGCAGACTCCCCTGCATCCCTGCAGGGAGATTCTTCACATCCCACCTGGCCTGTTTGACTCTTACGAGTCAGTGATCTGAAGCTTCCACAGTTACAGAATTGGGAGAGGTTCTGAGGCTGAGGGTTGAAACCCATTTTACTGAGGCCTTGAGGTCCAGCGGTGTCTGATATTTCCCACAGAAATGAGAAGTAGCTCCCAGAGGCAGATTCAAGGGGCAGAAGGGGAAGATGAGCTGTGGGGACTCTTTCTGATATGGGGGGATGAAAGATCAGTAGTTGCTTCAGCGGAATAGGCCCCTGTACCCTTTTCCTGTCTGAGGTTGCTCCTCGCCACCCAGCCAGGGGGAAGGCACTTGCTACTACTGTCTTCTCACTCACATCCGGTCTAGATTTGGTCAGGATGGAGCAGGGGAACTCCAGAGTCCTGCTTGCTGTGCTGGGGTTTGTTCATATAAAAACAAAGAGCCCATCCGAGTAATTAAAAAACAACTTTATTATGAAGAATTTTCAAAATATTAAAGAACATGAAAGAATGAGTCCCATGTATCCATCAACCAACTTCAGTGATACGAACTCATGAAGTCTCATCTGAGCTATACTCAACCCATTTCTCCTCCACATTTCAGTTTTTCAGCATATACTTATTAAATAAGATCTCTGGTTTTTTTTTTTTTTTTTTTTTTAAGAGACCGGAACTATCTTTTTCACCCAGACTAGAGTTCACTGGTATAATTATAGCTTACTACACACTCAGACTCCTGGGCTCAAAGGATCCTTCCACCTCAGCCCCCCGACTAGAAGGAAGGGCAGACTGGGCAACAAAGTGAGATCCCATCTCTACCCCCCATCCTCCCAAAAAAAATTAGCTAGGCATGGTGACACACACCTGTAGTCTCAGCTGTTTGGGAAGCCAAGACGGGAGGATCACTTGAGACCAGGAGTTCGAGACCAGCCCAAACAACATACCTCAGGCACACATCAGCAAACCCAGCTAATTTTCAAATTTTTTTTGTAGAAATGGGGTCTTGCTATGTTGCCCAGGTTGGTCTCGAACTCCTGTGCTTAAGCTATTCTCCTACCCCAGCCTCCCAAAGTGTTGAGATTTCAGTCAGGAGCCACCACACCCAGCAGTAAAAACCCTTTTTAAAAATATAGCCACTATACCATTATTATGCCTTACAAAAAATCTAACAATTACATTTTACAATTAGTTTATTAGAGTCAGGATCCAAATTAGGCCACACATTGCACTTGATTGTTAGGTTAGGTCTCCGTACCCCACCAAATATTTTGTTATGAAAATTTCAAATATATAATGAAGGTCAAAAAAAATTTGCAGTGAACACCTGTGTACCTATTAACTTTTTGCTGTGCTTGCTTTATTACATATCTGTTCTCTACCCATCCATCTTGAGACTTTCTTTTTAATTTTTTTTTTTTTTTTCTTAGAGACAAGGTCTTATTCTGTCATAGCTCGCTTCAGCCTGGGCTCAAGTGATCCTCCTGCCTCAGCCTTCCAAGTGGCTGGGATCACAGGTGTGTATGCTACCACACCCATTTTTTTTTTTTTTTTTAGATGGAGTCTTGAAGCTCTGTCGCCAGGCTGGAGTGCAGTGGCGTGATCTCGGCTCACTGCAACCTCCGCCTCCTGGGTTTAAGCAATTCTTCTGTCTCAGCCTCCCAAGTAGCTCGGACTACAGGTGCACACCACCACACCTAGCTAATTTTTGTATTTTTAGTAGAGACGAGGTTTCACCATGTTGGCCAGGATGGTCTCTATCTGTTGACCCCATGGTCCACCCACCTCGGCCTCCCAAAGTGCTGGGATTACAGGTGTGAGCCACGGTGCCCAGCTACCCAGTTAATGTTTTTTATTTTTTTAGAGACAGGATTTCACTATGTGCTCCAGGCTGATTTTGAACGCCTGTACTCAAGCAATCTTCCTGCCTTGGTCTCCCAAAGTGCTGGGATTATAGGTGTGAGCCACCATGCCTGGCCTTTGAATTTTTCCTAATCTGTAGTCACCCTACCCCCCGCCCTGCTTTTTTTTTTCTTCTCCTTAAGGCTGGAGATTGTTTTGAACATTTCCTCAGTTTCAGTTAGAAGGGGTTTGTTCGAGGCAGATGGCCTCTTGCTAGTTTCAGTCTTTTCATCCTGGCTGTGGTTGGCAGGTCCCAGCCCTCTATAGTCCTGGGAGGTGAGCAGCTGCAGAAACCACTGTGCCCCTGTTTGCCGCAGCAGGGAAGGGCCCGGTCTGAACCCTGGCCTGGCTGGCTAGACCAGCGTTTCCTGACTGTGAATGGGTGGGTTGTGGAAAGGGGATCACTGTCATTCAAACATGGGGTCTTGAAGGGTGTCCCTGTGACCTGGCACTCTTGGAGAGGCCTGGAGGGGATGTGAGCTGAAGGTGCTGTAAGGAAGGTGGGCACCGAGGCCTTCCCAACACGATGGGGTTGGGAGACTAGGTGGCCAGTAAGTGGGGCTTTGGGACTTTGCTGAGGGCAGGGTGCTGAGCAGGGCTGCAGAATCAGCACCCAGGGTCGGATTCACTATCGGTCTGATGGGAAGGTCTTCTTAAACACCCCTGGGTAGAGGGAAGCTGCAGCACTTCACCAGAACTGGGATAGAGAGGAGGTTTCAGACAACAGGATGATAAAAAGCAACTTGTTTTCCCTTTGGAATGACAGAGAAGCCTTTATCCACCTGAATTCTTTTTTTTTTTTTATTTTTTTATTTTCTAGAGATGAGGTATTGCCCTGTTGCCTAGGCTGGAGTGCAGTGGAACAGTCGTGGCTCCCTACAGCGTTGAACTCTTGGGCTTAAGCCATCCTCCCACCTCAGCCTTCCAAGTAGCTAGGACTCTAGGTGTGTACCTGTAACCTCAGCTAACTTTTTTTGTGTGTAGCGACAGAGTCTCACTGTGTTGACCAAGCTGGTCTCTAACTCCTGGTCTCAATCGATCCTACCACCTCGGCCTCCCAAAGTGCTGGGATTATAGGCGTAAGCCACCACACCAGCCTTGAATTCTTATTTAATAACTAAAAGTCTAGAAGTTCTACTTCCGAAACATCCTTCATTTCCATAGATTGGACAGTTGAGAATAGTTGGATGGAAAGAAGAGAGGAAGGCAAGAGAGAGGTAGGGCAGAGAGAGGAGAGTTGAGCAAAGGAGGAAAGGAAAGTGAATTTCTGCTGCCTACTGGGTGTCTGGTAAACAAACAACAAGTAGATTGAGTTGGGGGGTGAAAGGGGCAGGCAGAAAGCCTTCTGAGAAGGACCTGAAGTGTCAATCAACAAAACAGTCTGAAAGTCACAGGTATATGAAGGAGAGGACAGTTCTTATCCCTGTCCTTGGATTTACAACTAGCTTTTAATGTACTGTTTTAAGTTGTTAAGACTATTGTTTATTTTGAAATTACCAGCAGCTCTGTTCTGCATGGGATGCAGGACAGACAGGGTGTTTTTTGGCTGTGTTATGTTTTTATTATTGTTACTAGCTGTGACCCTAACAATACTGCATATCTTTATTATCATCTATAAAATGGTGATAATACCTACCTTTCAGGGCTGTGGAAATGAAATGATGCTATATGAAAAAGTGTCTGGCCCATACTAAGCCTTCAACAGTCACTCTTATGGTTTAGAGATATGTGGTGAAGGATCAGTTTTGTTTTGTTTAAATTCCCAATCTGGCCAGGCACAGTGGTTCACATCTGTAATCCCAGCATTTTGGGAGGCCGAGGCAGGCAGATCACTTGAGCCCAGGAGTTGGAGACCAGCCTGGCCAACATGGTAAAACCCCGTCTCTACCAAAAGTACCAAAAATTAGCTGGGTATGGTGGCGCATGCCTGTAGTCCCAGCTACTCAGGAGGCTGAGGCAGGAGAATCGCTTAAACCCAGAAGGTGGAGATTGCAGTGAGCTGAGATCATGCCACTGCACTTCAGCCTGGGTGACAGAGACCCTGTCTCAAAATAAATTCCCAATCTGTTATGCTCCGATACTTTCATAAAGTGCAATAAAAATGAATTACTAGAAAAATAAAAGAAAAATACACAAAATACTACCTCCCAATTTTTTAGTATTAGATTTCAACAGATTTAAAATTACTCTGTCAAATTTCTAGAGGTGTACTCTTAAGTTTCTGCACTCATCTCCTTGGGATTGGATCACAAGCATTGAGAGACCCGCACCAGGCCATGGCCAGCCGCACTTGGAGCAGCCCGGGTCCAAAGGGGCATGCTCTGGGGAGGAAGCTGGTTTCTTTGGCATGAAAGCACCCAACCAAGCAGCTCACCCAAGCGAGGAGCTCTGGTCCGGGAAGGTAGATGGCAGAGTGCACGGGATGGCCACCGATGGTGCTGTGTCTGGTGGCACGGTCGCCCAAGGGTGCGAGCCCTGTCAGTGCACAGAGGAAAGGGGGCAACGAGGCAGGGACCAGCTGGGGGGCATGGCCAACGTCCTGAGGGGTTTGTTTCCCTCTTTAGGCTCTGACTTCAAACCCCACCCCTGGCTTTACAGAGGCAAAGCAGATTAGAAGCAGGGAGCAACTTTCCCCAAGGCCCACAGCTCTGGAATGCGACTCTGACTGACTGGGTCTATGGGGATGTGCAAAAATAATTTTGATGTATGTTGCCAAATTACTCTAGAGATTCTACTAACTTATAGTCTGCCAGCTATGAATGATAGTTTGAACTAGGTACTTTTTTGACCATTTCCTCAAAATGTTAATTTTAAAAGTCATGAGGTATGTAGCAAAGGATCCCATAACAGGTGCCTTCAGAAAGAAAACCCCCGCGATGGTGTTCTCAGGATTCTGGGCTTTAGAATCATTCTCTGTGGGGAATCTCCCTTATGATAAGACATTCGTCTTCAGAGGCATGAAGTTTTTTGTGTTTTTCTAAAGACGGGGTCTCCCTGTGTTGCCCAGGCTGGTCTTGAACTCCTGGGCTCAAATGATTCTCCCACCTCAGCCTCCCAAGAAGCTGGGACTACAGGCATGCACCACAGTGCCTGGCTAAGGCATGCAGTTTTGGACCAGTGGCTGTGAGATGTTAGCAAACTGTGATATCCTGAGAGTGAGGAGGGAATGGCAGCCCTGTAGATCTGAGAACACTGTACTGGTAGCAAAAAGAGCACTTTGAAAAAGATGGCACCAAGCAGGCATTCGTAGGGATATTTTTGGACTGGCACTTAACTCTCGATCCTGATGGCTTCCCTGTGGGGTAGTTGAGAGATCCGATTCACTCAACAGGTATTTACTCGGTGCTTATATTGAATGGTGGGCCTGCTCCTCACCCCAGTTGTTGGGAGGGGCAATAAGCACAGCCACCCAAGAACCATGGTGAAACCACTCTTGACCTCAGACCCTGTACACGGAACACCCGACTCCCATGTTCGAGCCACCTCTGCTGTAGGTAGCAGGAATCTGGTGGTCACAAGATGAGCTTTCAGTGTGGTAAAGGGAGGCAGCAAATAAAACAAGCAGTGTATTATTTTTATTTTTATTTTTTGAGACAGAGTCTCACTTTGTTGCCCAGGCTGGAGTGCAGTGGTGCAATCTTGGCCTACTGCAACCTACACCTCCCAAATTCAAGCAGTTCTGCCTCATCGTCCCAAGTAGCTGGGATTACAGGTGCCCATCATCATGCCCAGCTAATTTTGCATTTTTAGTGGAGACAGGGTTTTGCCATGTTGGCCAGGCTGGTGTCAAACTCCTGACCTCAAGTGATCCGCCTGCCTTGGGCTCCCAAAGTGCTGGGATTATAGGCGTGAGCCACCGCGCTCACTAAACCAAGCAATATAAAACCACCTACTAGGTGGTGAGGGATGCAAATGAGCTACCCTCATTTACAGGTATACCCTATATGTGAGAGAACTCCAGAAAATGCAGAGGTATTAAACATGTTCGAGGATTTGCCTTGGCGACAAGTAGATCTGCTTCCCACCTAACTCTACTGTGGCTGCCAGGTTATCCTGAGTCATGTCAAATTGCCTTAAAAACGGAATGGTGCGGTGGCTGATGTCTGTAATCCCAGCACTTTGGGAGACTGAGTCAGGAGGGTCACTTGAGCCTGGGAGTGCCATAATCATGCCACTACACTCCCGCTTGGGTGGCAGAGTGAGACTCCGTTTAAAACAAACAAACAAAAACACTTAGAAATGGAGAAAACCAATTATGGTTACATAGAAATTAGGAGTATGTGAAAGTACAATATTAAGCCACTTCATATATTTTTCCTCTTCAATCATTTGGGGAGAATTCCTTCTTGGTTTAAGAACTTATTATCCACAGCACAGCGTACGTATGACTTTGTCCCTTATTTTAAATTCTGAAATTCTGAGAATTTGTCCCCAGGTCCTGGGAACTCTGTATTCCCAACCATTAAACTACAGCAGAAAATAAATCCAAAGGGGCAATTTGTACTGTAATCATGGTAGAATGCCTATGTCTTTTCTTTAAAGGCTGTTGAAATTTATGGAAAATGTGCCTTTATTTTCTCAGACCTGAGCCATTCATGTACCAGGTAGGAGTGGTTGGGTGGGTCCAGGAAGGAGTGTGCACCGCCCTCCATTATCCGCCTTGTTCAGGGGGTTGCTGCTCTGATCCCTACTTTGCTTTGCAGATGACTTTGGGAAATTGCTGCTGGCTGAGGCCCTCCTGGAGCAGTGTTTGAAGGAGAACCATGCCAAAATAAAAGACTCCATCCCTTTGCTGGAGAAGAATGAACCGAAGATGAGCGAAGCCAAAAATTATTTGAGCAGTATCCTTAACCATGGGAGGCTCACGGTAAGTCGTCAGCCTTCAAGCGTGAGACCTCCTCTCCTCATCTGCGTTGCCTCCCATCTGTCCAGTCCTCCCTGAGTCATCTGGTCACCTGAGCAACAAGTCTCTCTTTCAAGCTGCCCTTGCACTTAGAGTAGCCACTGGCTACACGTGGCCCCTTGAGCACTTGGAGTATGGCTAGTCCACATTGAGATGTGCTGTAAGTATGAAACATACACAAGGTTTCAAAGTCTTAGTACAAAACAGAGAATATAAAAGAGCAGTAACTTTATGTTGATTACATGTTCAAATGGTATATTTTGGATATATTGGGTTAAAGAAAACGTTATTAAAATTAATTTCACCTTTAACCTTTCTCAGTGTGACTAAAAATAATCTTACTAGAAATTTTTAAATTACACATGTGGTTCACGTTTGTGGCTTACATTATATTTCTGTTGGACAGTGCTTGGTTGACTTAATATGTGCCTGGCCTGTCGGGCACGGTGGCTCACACCTGTAATCCCAGCACTTTGGGATGCCGAGGCGGGCGGATCACGTGGTAGGAGATCAAGACCATCCTGGCTAACATGGTGAAACCCCGTCTCTCCTAAAAATACAAAAAAATTAGCTGGGCATGGTGGTGGGCGCCTGTAGTCCCAGCTACTCAGGAGGCTGAGGCAGGAGAATGGCATGAACCTGGGAGGTGGAGCTTGCAGTGAGCCGAGATTGCACCACTGCACTCCAGCCTGGACGACAGAGCGAGACTCCATCTCAGAAAAAAAAAAAATATGTGCCTGGCCCTTTGGGCTCCTTGGGTCAGGGGGCTCTCAGGAAAATAAAACTTCAAGAAACCTGTGACCTAGTTAAAAACAGGCAAGTATGCAGAGTTGGCTAGAGACAGAAGAGCTCCATAACAGGGCAAGCCCATTTAAGTCCACATGCAAAAAAAAAAAAAAGTCCACGTGCATTTATCAAGCTCCTACTGAGTACAAGACACTGAGGGAGGTAGAGGACCCACCTTTCCCTCCGAGAAGGAGTATAGTCACAACTTCTCTGGACTTTGCTGCTCAAAATGTGGTCCACCCACCAGCAGTGTGGGCATCATTGGGGAGCTGGTTAGAAATGCAATTGAGAATTAGAATCTGCGTTTTAACAAGCTCTCCTGGAGATTTATATGTGCATCCAAGTTTGAGGCTGTGGCTGTTCTAGATTACAGTGTATCCTGAGCTATAATAGTGGCATGGGTGTGTCATTAGAAACTCAAAGAGGAGGGGGAGGGGGTAAAAAAAAAAGAAACTCAAAGAGGAAGTGATCCCTCCCTCCCTTCTTCCTTCCCTTCCTTCCTTGCTTCCTTCCCCCTCCCACCCTTTCTTTCTGTCTGGCTGTCTGTCTTTATTTTCTTCAGGGTCTTGCTGTGTTACCCAGGCTGGGCTCCAACTCCTGGGCTCAAGCAATCCTCCTACTTCAGCCTCCCAAAGCGTTGGGATTACAGGAGTAAGGCACTGCGCCCAGCTGATTTTTAAAGAGATATTCCAAAGTAATATATTCACTTCCTTAAACCTTTTATTCCAACATACTGTGTGCAAGGCATTGTGTTGTGCACTCTGAGGGCAATCAAGATAAATCTAGTGTGGACCCTGCCCTCAAGAAGGCTGCAAGTCTCTTGGGAAGATAAGTCCTATCAGTAAGTAAATAGCCTTCCTCCAAGGTGGACCATGATAGGAGTGGTACCCATGAGGAAGCAAGTCTGAGGAGGATGCTCTTTGGGGGTAAGCAGAGAGCAGACTCCAGGTAATGGTAGTACTAGAATTGGATCCTTCTGGGGCTGGATCTAGACAAGGTTGTAAAGGTACTTTGGGGCTAGGAAGGGCAGACTGGAACACCAGGCCGGGATGTGCAGGGCTTATTCTGTAAGGGAGGGAACGGGAAGGGACAGGGGAGAGGGGAGTGTTTACTAGAAGTTTAAGGTTACTGCTTTTAGGCTCCTTGACAGATATTGTAGCACTGGGAGGTTTGTATTGGTTTAAAATAACTGCCTGACCGTGCCCTTGACCCCACAGACCTTCTAGTTTCTCATCTGCTGGTCAAAAGGGTTGGACCAGATTGGTGGGGTTCAAGCTTTTCCCACCAAGACCTCTTTTCATTTTAAAAATATTAAATTAATAATTAAATATTAAATGTTTAAGATTGTTTTAAAAATAAACATGATTCAGGCTTATTGTAAAAATTCCAGTCAACAAATAAGTAATTTGAGTGATAAATAAAATTCCCAACTGACCTATGACTTATGCCTGTAGTCTTAGCACTTTGGGAGGCTAAGGTGGGAGGACTGCTTGAGCCAGAAGTTTGAGATCAGACTGGGCAACATGGTGAGACCCCATCTCTACAAAAATTTTTTTTAATTAGCTAGGCGTGGTGACTTGCACCTGTGGTCCCAGCTACCCAAGAGACTGAGGCTGAAGGGTCACTTGAGCCCAGGAGGTTGAGGTTGCAGTGAGTTGTGTTCATGCCACTGCACTCCAGTCTGGGTGACAGAGCAAGATCCTGATCTCTAAAACCCTGTCTAGCTCAGTTGTGTGGAGATCAGCGAAAACAAGCCACTTGTCCTAAACTCTGTTCTCTGCTAGGTTGAGGCTTTGCACCATCCCATGTAGGCCTCCAAGGAACTTTCTGCAATGGTATTTACTATTAGCCCCATTTCTTTTTGTTTTGTTTTTTTTTCAATTTTTTGTAGAGACAGGGTTCTACAGGTGTTGTAGAGACAGGTGTTGTTTGAGCTGGTCTCAGATTCCGGGTTTCAAGCGATCCTCTTGCCTTGGCCTCCCAAAGTACTGGGATTACAGGCATGAGGCACTGTGCCCTGCCAAGCCCCATCCCTGAGACTCAAGAAAGGTGATGACAACCCAGGCCTTTGGTGTCTACAGCCCATGCTCTAATGCTGTCTCTCACTTCTTGGTGCTGCCTCCCAGAGTACTGGGGTGGAAATAGAATAATGACTGGGAAAGTTGGATTCATGTGATGGATGGTGATCACACCCCCCTACTTTTATAGTTCCCACGTTAGTCTGTGAAGTATTTCCTCATCTGTTCTTTCCTCATACCTGGGTGTCTCCATGAAGTCCCTTTTCCCTTTTTATTGACAGGGACAGTGAGGCACAAAAGGAGTAGGTGATGCGCTAATCCACACAGTAGAGGGTACTGTTCCCCTGGTAAAGCGACCTCCTGCGTGGCACCCTCCCACTGGGCGAGGGTTCCGTTCCCTGACTGTTGGACTGATAGACCAAGAACATTTCACATCCACATGCATGGGTCCCACGGAGTGCAGCGGACTTTTCATGCTGCCAAGTAAGGATATTAAAAAGCAAGAAATAGCAGCAAAATAATACCATCTTCTGCTCTTACTGTGCCATAACAGAAAAACAGCTTAGCATTGAAGGGCAAGGTAGATATCCTTTCAGAACTAAGAGCCTTTTTTTTTTTTTTGAGACAACGGAGTCTTGCTCTGTCACCCAGGCTGGAATGCAGTGGCACAATCTCGGCTCACTGCAACCTCCGCCTCCCGGGTTCAAGTGATTCTTCTGCCTCAGCCTCCCGAGTAGCTAGGATTACAGGCGCCCACCACCACACCCGGCTAATTTTTGTATTTTTAATAGAGACGGGTTTTCACCATGTTGTCTCAAACTGGTCTCAAACTCCTGACCTTAGGTGATCCGCCTGCCTCGACCTCCCAAAGTGCTGGGATTACAGGCGTGAGCCATTGTGCCCGGCCGAGCATCTTTTTAAATAGTGTAAATGTGGCTTTATAAAACATGCCCTGCGTTGTCTAATTTTTCCCCAGCTTGGTGGAAGCTCTGTTGTAAACTGCCACTGGTCCTCCATGAACCACCGCTAGCCACACCCCATCAGCATGCCTGAAATGTCCTTCTGTGCCTCGCTGCCCTTGTCTCCATGTGCAGGATAATGATAATTACACATACCCTGTATTTATCTTGCTCTTTTCCAAAGAAAAGTTCAAAGCTCTTTTCTGGACTTTACCCTATTAATGTCCTCAGCATCGCTGTGATAGGCAGTGAGGAGTAGGTGTTATTATCTCTCCCTCACCCACGAGGAATACGCAGCCCGAGCAGGGAGGAAATGAGCCCATGGCTAGAGACCAGTGCAGGGAACGCAGAGTCACTGCCCGGCTTGGAAGGACTATAGGCCACATACCTCTGGGATGTGTCATCTGTGGCCCTGGCCCAGGAAGTGGGTGGCCTATCTGAGGAGACTAGCAAATCCCCTCAAAAGATTCAGCTTTGGAGAGTTAATTAATAGAGAGAGCAGGTCAGGCATGCAGAGGCTGAATGGGCTCATTGGTAGAGGCATTGGAGGAGTTCAGCTGAAGGGAGCTCCCTGGTAGTCGGGGAGGCTTTCAGGAGAAGGTGGGCCTGAGCAAGTCCCCAAAGGATGGGAGAGGATCTGGTTAGGTCAGGGTGAAGAGAACCTGAGGAAGCACAGGCAGAAAGAGGAATGTGGACTCACAAAAGCCAGAAGGACGAGTGGGGAAGGAGAATTTGGCTTCCCTGGAGCCTGTCTGTGCCACGCTCCATTTCTCTTGGCTTTTGATAGGGCAGTAGATGGTAAGGAGTGCTGGAGGCTTGCCCTGGGGTCACGGGGACCCCAGACTCTTACCTCCCTGCAGGGAGACAGGAGCAGCACCTTCCTGCCAGTGACAGATGCCAGGGGTGGGACCAGAGCTGCATCTTTGGGGAGCTTTATGGACAGATTGTTGCCTGTGTGGCAGGAGCAGTGCCCAGGGCCTGGCCCGTAGGCATTGTGAGCCAGCTGAGGACAGAATCAGAGGCAGCGGACCAGAACAAATGGCCTGAAGAGGTGGGAGGTCACAAGGAGAACTGGGGCCATGTCCAAGATCAGAACTCATGTGCCAGAGTGGCACAGCCCAGGGCCAGCACAGCCTCCCTCAGGCAGCAGCACAGGAGCCCAAGCCAGAATAGGGGTGATCAGGGCTGTCCAGACCACTGCAGGCCCTAAGGGAGGCCCTGAGAGTTCCTCCGTGGGGTGGAGATTGAGATGTAAGCAGCTTTTGAAAAAGGAGGGAAAAGAAAACAGGTTTAAATTCAGCCACTCTTGGCCTCTGTGATTCTGCACTTTGACCCATTTCTGATAGGAAGAGGATGGTGACGCAGCAGGCCCTCTCCTCCTCAATCTGTCCCTCCACCACTGTTGGGGGAGGCATAAGCCTCCCGCACAGGCTGTTTCTGAGGCCTTTCACCTAATTATGATTTGCATATACGTGTACACAAGAGAACCCCCAAAATGAGAAGCCTGGGGCTTCACAAAACTTAGCTCCATCTCTGACTCTCCACTTGTGTTTAGAATAAATGCCTGAGCTTCTGAGTGACCCCCATGGGCTGCAGTCTTTGGGGGGCTTCAGGAGAGGAAAGACAGGGCCTAGTCTGCAAGGTCTCTGGAGTCTTGCTGGGGGCATAAAACGCACACATTTGAAACGATTAGGAACTCATGAGAATTTCTTTGAGAGCCACGATGTAGGCTATGGACCATGGTTGAGAACGGGGAGCGGTTGGCATGTGCTTGAGCATCAAGGAACGCTTCCTGGAGGTGGGGGGTTCTGAGCAAAGTCTGAGGCAAATAGGGTCAAGGTTCAGTGGGGGGTGTTCACCCCAAGGTGAACTAACATTTTGGGGGAGGCGCTGCTAACATGTCCTTGTCCTTTCAGCCACAGTACATGTGTGAGGCCATGCTGATCCTGGGCAAACTGCATTACGTGGAGGGCTCATACCGAGATGCCATCAGCATGTACGCACGGGCCAGGATTGATGACGTGTCCATGGAGAACAAGCCCCTGTATCAGATGCGGCTGCTGTCGGAGGCTTTTGTCATCAAAGGTAGCTGTTAGCGCCAGCCTGGGCTCCCCTCCACTGTGTGCAGCTCATTGCACTCTGACTCCCAGGGCCCTGCTGGGCTCGTGTCCAGATTCTTCACCCCTGGTAATGCCTGTGCCCTGGCACTGGTGTCCAATGTGGATGCTGGTAGTAACTGGCCATGTTGACATTGCCTGGTGCCTGGGACGTCAGGAGACTCAGATTCTCGCCCTGACTCTGTCAACAATGATTATCCTACTGTGTACCCTTGGGCAATCACCTCTTCACCTTCTTTGGCCTCAGTTTACTTGTTTGGAAGATACGGTTGTAATACCTGCCCTCCTAGGGTTACCATGACCAAGAGGCATCAGCGGAGTTGTGTAGCCAGGTTGAGAAAGGTTTACAAAGTATGACCTCTCACTGGCAGGCTGGCTCTGCTGACTGGCGCTGGCCCCAGAGCAGGTGCTGGGCACTGTAGGAGTCTGCTACTCCTCAGTTATTTGTTGGGCACCTGCCGTGAGTGGCCCAGGGAGCAGGGGCTGAGACCCAGTGATGAACAGTTTAGAACCGGTTCCTGGAGGAGCTCTCAGCCTTCCAGGGACAAGGGGTGCTCTGGAGGGGATTTAGGGACACAGATCAATGATGTAGGAATTTCATGAGGGGGCTGTGGACAGCCCAGCTGGGGAAACCATGCCATTTAACAGGATCCCAAATGTGTTCAGTGTTAAAGTCATCCTACCCCAAACTTTGTGCTTCAGGCTCCTCCTTCCCTGGATCCCTGGCTGCGGGAACCCCTCTGCCCAGCCTTCTGTCAGAAATCTTGGATGTTTGATCATCTCCTTAGTGCAGCACAAACCAACCCCCAGAGAAAAGTCTAGAAAAGATGGCTGTGGCTCAGTGGGGATTTGGTGCCTGGCATTTGTAGAGTATGTGACACCCTCTATTATAGATAGGAACATTCTCTCCATCTTGTATGTGGGGAAGCTGAGGCCCAGAGAGGATAACTTGCCCAAAGTTACCCAGATTAATGGTGGAGCCAGTACAAGAACCTCCATGCTCTGACTCTGGCCTTGGAATATGAGTCCTCCAAGGCCCCTGCAACACACACTCAGTTTCCCCGTCTCCCCTGGGTCCCAGGAGGAGTGACTGTGACATCTGTGGAGGGCACACCCTCCTTGACTTTGGCTGGTGGGACTTCCTGAGGGGGTTTGCCCACCCCAGATCCTTGGATCCCTTTTCCATTGGGTCCACACCATGCCAGGAAACCTGGCAAGATGGTCACTGTGGGTGGACCCAGCCCCAGCCGGTGGGAGGGCAGGTGCGTTTCTGGGATGGCCTGGTCTATGGGTGGTCTTCTCCCTTTGCTCTCTCATCCCCAGCTCTGCGCCTCTGGCACAGGCCAGCCTTGGGGGTGATCTGCATTTGGCATTTGGATCTTTCAGGTCTCTTAGAAACCCTTTCAGCCATGGACGCCCTGAGCGGAACCCCCTTCCTCGGGCTTCCTTTCCGGGACTTTCTCCTGAGCCTGGCTCAGGACGGATTGCCCCCTGTCTCCTGCTCTCTCCTCTTTCTAGCATGCCTCCAGCTTCTTGGGGGAAACACAGTCCCGGTGGTCAGAGGTTCTGCAGGGGAGGTAAGGAGCCGGGCGCTGCCGGCACGGGCTGCTCGGTCGCGGGCTGTGCTAGCTCCCGTTCCCCAGTGACTGCACATGGCCTTCCCTTTGCCTGCCTCCTCTCTGCCTGTCCTCCTCCCTGTCCTGCTGCAGTGACCATGCCTGCTGCCCGGCATGCTGAGGTTTGCCTGACTGACCCTGCGTGTGCTTGAGACCATGCACGTGGCTACCAGGGTGTGCACGATGTTGATCTGCCTGGGTTTGGGGGATTTGGTGGGTCTTCCCATGCAGAGTAGAGGCCACACCCTTCGGGGGCTGAGGATGCTGGTCGTTGGTCCTGACTCCATCTGTGAGCATGAGGGTGGTGGCAGCAGGGGCCACAGAGTTCACAGAATGCTGATATTTATTCAGCCCCCCTCCATGCCAGGTAGACCCTCGTTGAGTCCCCTCTGTAACCCTCTGAGGTGGTGTTCCCTCATTCTATGTCACGGATGAGGAGTTAAGGTTGGAAGAAGTGAGGTGATTCATGCGAGGTCTCACAGGAAGTGGCGGAGGCAGGATTTGAACCCAGGCAGCTGGAGCTTGTGATACTGTTGCTGAGAATCCTAGGATGAAAGGAATCAAGTGATCCAGGCCAACCCCTCATGTTACAGTTGAGGTAACTGAGGCTGACAAAAGTGAGGCAGCTTGCCCAGGACATCAGTTAGCGTGTATTTGAACTGGAGTCCTCCGTCCCAGACAGCCACTCAATCTTGGGCTCTGTTTGACGCTGGGCTGCCTGCAGGAGCCAGACTGACCCACACTCAGCACTCCTGGCCAGACTATTAGGCCATGGCTTGACTGGCCATTTTTCACAGGAATCTGCTCTGTGGTTCTGTTTGGTACTCTATAGTGGGGTGGGGAGTCTGGGTCTCAGGCACACCTGACTGGAGGAGGAGGACAGGGCCTGTGTGTCACAGGGGGACCTGAGCTTGCCAAACTGGGAGGCTCTGTGGGGGCCCCAGTGTGGAGCGATTCCAACATGGAGCTGCTGTTTTTTTTAGGGGAGTCAGGAACAGGCCCTGGGTCTCTTCACCCCCACCCTCAAAAGACATAAAAACACATTCCCCTCACTCTCTTTCCCCATCAGAGTAGAGGGACTTGCACTGTGACCCTGTGAGGCGTCACTCACAGAGGCCCAGCCTTCCTCTGAAATGTGCACCCATGTGTTACACCCAAAGATGCGTTTGATTCCCGGGAAAGCTTTAGATGTCAACCCAGGAGCCTGAGTGAAGAGGCAGTTGCAGCAGTCTTGGGTTTTCATTAGCCAGAGTGCAGAGACATCACATGCATATTTGTGTATATAAGGTGTAGGGGAGTACATGACCTCCACCTCCTCTGAGGGGAAAAGAGTTATTGTCCATGTCACGTTTGTTTAGAAACAACAGAAAAACCACATGTTCCCCACTAAGATAGAAAAATAAGACAACTTCATGGGAAGACCTGTTGTTTCCGTGTCCAGGTGGTCTGTGCCCAGCCACCAGCACTCCTGGTCCCCTAACATTTGAGTCACACATGTGCTCAGACTGACCAAGTCCAGCCAGGAGTAGGAGACTGGATTTTAGGGCCTCTTGGTAACCTGGGAGGTGGGCTGGGCCCTGCTGGAGGCTCTGGAAGAAGAACTACCTCTTCCTTGGTCCTGCCTTCAGCTGCTCCTGGCTGCAGAGAAGTTGTCATGTTGACCTGTTACTCAGTAATGCCCTGTCCTGTGGCCGGCTGCTCCCAAGTCACCTGTGGCCCTGGGCAGAGCCTCCCCTGCCTGTCAGAATCCCCTGTTTGGTTCTTCATTTCCCAGGTACCAATTTCCTGAGCTCCTCTTGTATACCTGATGTTTGATGGCATTCCCAGAAACGTGGGGTGCAGACCCCTCCCTCTGGAAGCTGAGCCTCTGATGTATGTGTCTGATGTATGTGTATGTAGGGGGATGGGGGAGGCAGGATGATCATATGTGCACCACCCAGGAGCTTGCAGGGCCCCCCCAAACCCACTGAATCAGAATCTACCCCTTACAACGTTCCTGGGTGATATACACACAAATTACAGTCGGTGAGACACTGCCCTGGAACACTTGTTTAATAAATATTTGTTGACTGATTTTTTTGTTGGTTTGTTTTTTGAGACGAAGTCTCGCTCTTTCGCCCAGGCTGGAGTGCAGTGACGCCATCTCGGCTCACTGCAAACTCCGCCTCCTGGGTTCACGCCATTCTCCTGCCTCAGCCTCCCGAATAGCTGGGACTACAGCCCAGCTAAGTTTTTGTATTTTTTAGTAGAGGCAGGGTTTCACCGTGTTAGCCGGGATGGTCTTAATCTCCTGACCTTGTGATCCTGCCGCCTCAGCCTCCCAAAGTGCTGGGATTACAGGCGTGAGCCACCATGCCCAGCCTTGTTGACTGATTGTTAACCTTCATCTCTCCTCTGTAAATGGTAGATGGTTGTTATGCCCATTTTGAGGATGAAGAAGCTGAGGAAGTTCCTGCAGCCTGTAAGTAGCATTGGTGGCCAGATGGATGTCTCTAAAGCTTGTGTCCCACCTGTAACAGAGGAGCCAGGAGGCAGTAGGTGCTGGGAGGCAGATTACGGTTGCCTCTAAGATGGGTCACACAGATGAGGACTTTCTCCTCTCTGGGCCTCCTTCAGCCCTGGTGAAGCCCTGCAGCCATTTTCTTGGCATTTGCTTTCCCAGGGCCGTTTATGGGTGTTTGGTGGATGAGTTGTTCAGAAAATTTGCTTTTATATTTCAACCTAACATCAGTCATCTTGGTTTAGACTGGAAGCCCACCCCTCTCCTACCCCATTCCCCAGGACCTGCCATGGCCCCCTTGTAACTTCTGCCAGCCCACTGACCCCTGACCAACCATGTCAGATCAGGGGAAGGCCCTGGAAAGGAAATGCTCCCAGCCAACTCCAAGTACAGGTGATAGATATATCTTCAGATGAAACAGCTCCATTACCATCCTTGTTTGTTTGGTGAAGAGGGAACATCATCCATTTACTCTGTATTAAAAGTAATCAGGCCGGGCGCGCTGGCTTACGCCTGTAATCCCAGCACTTTGGGAGGCTGAGGTGGGCGGATCACAAGGTCAGGAGATCGAGACCATCCTGGCTAACACAGGTGAAACCTGGTCTCTACTAAAAATACAAAAAATTAGCCGGGTGTGGTGGTGGGCGTCTGTAATCCCAGCTACTTGGGAGGCTGAGGCAGGAGAATGGCGTGAACCTGGGAGACAGAGCTTGCAGTGAGCCGAGGTCATGCCACTGCACTCCAGCCTGGGTGACAGAGTGAGAGTCTGTCTCAAAAAATTAAATTAAATTAAATTAAAATTAATAAAAATAATAAAAAGTAATCTAGGCTGGGTGCGGTGGCTCATGCCTGTAATCCTAGCACTTTGGGAAGCCAAGGCGGGCGGATGACTTGAGGTTAGGAGTTCGAGACCAGCCTGGCCAACATGGTGAAACCCTGTCTCTACTTTAAAAAAAAAAAAAAGTACAAAAAATTAGTTGGTCATGGTGGCATGCACCTGTAATCCCAGCTACTTGGGAGGCTGGGACAGGAGAATTGCCTGAACCTGGGAGGCGGAGGTTGCAGTGAGCCGAGATCACACCAAGGCACTCCAGCCTGGGTGGACAGAACGATACTCCGTCTCAAAAAAACAAAAATAATCTAGAATGCTTTCAAGGCCCTTCTAGGATGGCCTGTCTTCAGTGCTGCCCACTCCCTTGGCAGAACCCTCTGCGTTTGACCCCATGTGCTCATGGCTGTGAGCCCTGTCTTCCACTGAATTCCAAGCCTCTTGAGTACAGGTGTTCATTTCTTTTGTACCCTCAACCAGTCTCCCTCTCTCCTTTCCTGAAGCCCTACCTGTCAGCCTAATGAGGTCTGCTCCTGGTATCCAATATAATCTATGAAGTTCTTCCCTTCACTTCTTCTTGGGACATTGTCCTTGCCTTTTTTCTTCACTCTGCACATAGCTGTGTCCTTACATTCTCCTCTGACACAGCTCAGGTGCATCCTGTGCCAGAAGCTTCCCTTAGTTGTTCAGCTTGCCGCATCGTCTCCCTCCTTCCAACTCACTTGGACCTCAGCCCAGTATGCACGTCCATTCTCCCCAGTTAGGGGTCAGTATGTTCCTTCCGCCGAGCGTCTGACCTCTTGCAGTTGTATCCCCCAAGGCTCCTGGCCTACCTCCCACAGGAGGAAGTAAAATTTGTCAGCAGTTGATTCAGCAAACACCTGCTGGGGATGCCAAGTTAGGGTCACTTCCCTTGAGGGAGTGGCAGGTGGGTGAGCAAAGCGTGCTCCGGGATGCAGCTCCAGGAGAAGCAGCTGTTTGGAAGACCCCAGAGTGGCTGGTCTGCTGCTCCTGCCATGGCTCGCTGGGGCAGTATGGCAGATTTCCTGCCTGGCCGTGGTGTCTCGGCCATATGGCTGTCCCTAGTTTTGTCCTATGGAAAGCTCTGCCTTGACTCTTGGCCTTTTGGCCACCAGAAAGGGCCATTTGTGAAGAGTCCCCTCTGTGCTTCTGGGCAGCCCAGCCCCTGATGGGAGTGGAACACTTGAGCCTACCTTATGGGTTGAACGGTGCAAGGACTTGTTTGCCAGATTTGGAGTCTGTCTGCCTCTACAGCTCCCTAAAACTCTGTAGTAATAAGCCTTTGGGCAATTGGCATTGCATCATCTTCATGGCTGAGAACCTAGAGCCAAAGATTGTGTTGACTCTAAGTCCGTGGATCTAGATCCAGGCCTCGAGGGTCTGTCCCTCAGCAACAGGCCTTGGGGCTCCTCTCAGGCACCCACCCCTGGCTCTCTAGCAGTGCAGTGAGAGCTGCAGCAGGGGGTCCATGTGAGGTTTGCATGGGGAGGGATTCAGGCCTTTCCAGTCTTGTCCCCTAATAGAGTCTGGTCCCCCTGTCTCCTCTGGCACTGCCTTCAGCAAGGACAGGGAATTTTCAACTCCAGTTATCTGACTTCACTCTCAGCTGTCTTGAATTGTTTTATACAGACAAAACTTTCTTATTCAGAGGGCCTGCCAGGAGTGATGCTTGTAAGGCTTATTTTTATAGGGCTTAACATAGGCTCCAAGAAGCATCCGGCATAGGCCAGTATCCTGAAGTATTCTACCACATGCCCAGCGTCTCACCTCAACACAAAATAGGCTGCATTCCAGCCGGTGGTGCTGCTGCTGTGTATCTGGAATTCCAGTTTCTTAGCTGGGAGATGGCAAAGTCCTCCTGCCCCACCTGACCTCAGCCCAGCCAATTTTGTATTTCAGGAATTGTCCCCTCGGGCACCATGCCTCTGGGGATCAGTTTCTACGTAACCAGACTTATGGTTGTAATGACAAACATGCAGCTACAACTAGTTGGAAAGTAGCAACAAAAAGGAGGAGGGACTGGATATTTATGGCCCCTTGTAACTAGAAAGTTGTTGGAGCAGCATGGCATCAGGCATAGCTGAATCTGGGGGCTCAGCGAGGTCTGTTGAGGTCTTCCTTAGCAGCTCCAGGAGTACATGGTTCTTGCAGCATGGCACCCACTACCTCAGAAGGAGAGAGTGCCTGGGGAAGCTTCTCGTGGACCTGGCTTGGTCTCATGCCCACCCTGGAGCCAATCGTGGTGCCCAGCACCTAGGATACTGGGATGGTACCAGGGGTGGGATTTCCCCCACCTGAATCCTGTGGACTGAGATGCAGGAATGGTTCCTCAAAGGAAAACCAGGGTACGGTTACGAAAGTAGGTAAAAGGCATGGAGGCAGAACACCAGAGTGCAGGCAGAAATGATTCACCTCAGGTTACACCAGTAGTGGAAGGGTCAGGCTGTGTACGTCGCTCTCTCTGACTCCAGCATCTGGGCTTGTTCTATTGAAGCACTCTTGCAGAGGGAGGTGAGATCCAGCTAGTTGTAGGGCCTTCACAGGCGAGCTGGGTGGTGAGCCTGAACTTGAGGATGAATCACCGACAGTTGAGTGGAAGAGGTGCCTTCCAGCAAGGGAAGGCCAAAGGGAAGCCCCAGGGGGAAACCAGGGGAGGTGGCTTGTTTGGAGGTGCAGTGTAATCATAATTCTTGGAGCCAAGAGGAGGTGTGTGTGGGATGGATTGGGAATGAGCGTGAGGGCCAGGTGGGCTCCACAAGAGGGCCCAGAGCAGAGAGTCCATGGTAAGGCTCAGGGTGTCTCTCTTTACTGGGGTTCTAGAACTTTGGCTGCGGGTCACCACACCATGAGGTGCAGCACAGCCTGTTCTCCCTCCAGTCAGGCCCACCTATGGGTCAGCACGCTGTCTGTGGTCAGCACGCTGTCTGGGGCAATCTTCTCTAGGGTCTGGAGCTGAGGGGTCTGGGCCCTAGACTAGAATGAAGCCTTTGTGGATCCAAGGTAACGAATCACCCACTTTTTTGTTGGTCTGAGCTCTGAGGGTTATTCACTGGCTTTGATTGGCTTCCAGGATGTTTCGGGGCCTGCTCTTTGGACATCTCCAGCTTTAGCCGGTTCAGCCTCCCCAAGCCCCGGTGGGTCTCTTCCATTTCTCCAGCCCTAGCTCAGTATGCTAATGGCGTGGAGAGTGACTCATATTTCTCCAGCCGTTCATTCTACCTTGAACCTGGCAGACTTTAGTCATTGGTGCCTAATTTAGGGTTCATTGTGGCTCCACAGATAGAGCGCAGGCCTCTTGAGAACCTGTCCTGCCCCCAGTGTCAGCCTGGCTGGCTTGTGTTCTCCTTTACCTCACACTCAGCACCAGGGAGGTCCTGGTGCCCTGACCCTGGTACACAGGAACTCTGCATTGCAGTGACATGCTAGGTTGTGAAGCTGCTGTGCAAAGTCAAAAAAGGTGAAATGCCCTCAGCAGCTGGAAGGATTATGATCTGCAGATTCTCTTCTCCCAGCCCCTTGAAGGTGGGCTTCTTTTTTGACTCTTCTTTTTTGTCAGTGTAACCCCAAGCTATTCTGCTGTCACCTGGAATTGTGTCGCTGATTACAACTTTTAAAAAAGAAAGAACACTACACTGCTTCCAGGACAGGATATGATAGCATATTTGGTTTTTGTGTTTTTAGCCCTGGTATGGCGGGAATTCACTGTTGATTTTGGCTTCCCTCTCCAAGGGGTGTGGGCTGTGTGCCTCACATGGACAGGAGCTCAGTCCTTGTGGCACTGCTGTCCTGACCCCAGGTGAGAGGCTGGCTTCCAGATGCCGAAGGAGGAGCCGGCTGCTAGGAGATCAGGCCTCATCCAGCCAGAGACCTGGATCTAGTTGACACTGGTGCTTTTAGCTGAGGGGTCTTGGAATTAATCTGTTTTCCCTGGATTCAAATTTTTTTTTTTTTTTTTTTTTTAGACAGTCTTGCTCTGTCACCTGGGCTAGAGTACAATGATACGATTTTGGCTCACTGCAACCTCTGCCTCCCGGCTTCAAACAATTCTCCTGCCTTGGCCTCCAGAATAGCTGGAATTACAGGCGCGTACCACCACATCCAGCTAATTTTTTGTATTTTTAGTAGAGATGGTGTTTTGCCATGTTAGCCAGGCTGGTCTTGAACTCCTGACCTCAAGTGATCCGCCCGCCTCAGCTTCCAAAAGTACTGGATTACAGGCATAAACCACCAGATGCCCTGCCTAGATTTTTTATTTGTAACTCTGGAGAAGGGTTAAACCCCTACCTAAGAGGTTATTGTGAGCATCACTTGAAAATATTTTCTAAGTGCGTACTTTTTTTGTTTGTTTGTTTGTTTTTTGAGGTGGAGTCTCACTGTGTTGCCCAGGCTGGAGTGCAATGGTGCGATCTCGGCTCACCTCAACCTACACCTCCTGGGTTCAAGCAATTCTGCTGCCTCAACTGGGATTACAGGCATGCTCCACCATGCCTGACTAATTTTGTATTTTTAGTAGAGATGTTGGTCAGGCTGTTCTCAAACTCTCCACCTCAGATAATCCTCCTACCTCAACCTCCCAAAGTGTTGGGATTATAGGCGTGAGCCACTGCGCCCGGCCAGCATACTTTCTATGCTTTATAATATTTCATCTAATTTAATGATCATGGCTACACTACGAGCTAGGCATTATTAGTAACTCCATTTTGTATTTGCGGAAACAGACTTAGCACTCTGAACATTTTGAGATATATCCTTCCAGTCTTTTTTTCCCTGTAGGCTTACATGTGCTTTTAAAATATAAGTTCATACAGCTATGTTTTATAATCTGCTTTTTAAAATGTTAGTATTTCATGAGTCGTTTTTCAATACACCTCTATGTCACTGTAAGTAACCTCATAGCATTTCATTGTAACGTCCTGTCATAATTTTGTGAAGTCCCGTCATTGGACCTGTATGCTAAATCTTTTTTTTTTTTTTTTTTGCCTTTGTAAACAATACTGAAATGGATATCCCTGAAGCTAAATTTTGCATACATCACTTTTTTTTTTTTTTTTTTTTTTTTTTTGGTGGAGATGGGGTGTGTGTTGCCAGGTCTGGTCCTGAATTCCTGAGCTCAAGCAATTCTCCCACCCCACCCTCCCAAAGTGCTGGGGTTACAGGTGTGAGTCACCGCCCCCCGCTTTTTCTTTTTCTTTTTTTTTTTTTTTTTTAAGATAAATTCGCCGGGCGCGGTGGCTCAAGCCTGTAATCCCAGCACTTTGGGAGGCCGAGACGGGTGGATCACGAGGTCAGGAGATCGAGACCATCCTGGCTAACACGGTGAAACCCCGTCTCTACTAAAAAATACAAAAAAACTAGCCGGGCGAGGTGGCGGGCGCCTGTAGTCCCAGCTACTCCGGAGGCTGAGGCAGGAGAATAGCGTGAACCCGGGAGGCGGAGCTTGCAGTGAGCTGAGATCCAGCCACTGCACTCCAGCCTGGGCGACAGAGCAAGACTCCGTCTCAAAAAAAAAAAAAAAAAAAAAAAGATAAATTCCTAGCAAGTAGAATTACTGAATCATAGAGTATACATTTTTTGGAGACTTTGATACAGAAGCCAAATTGCCTGTTTTTTTGTTTTTTCCGTTAAAAAATTGTGTTGGCTGGGCAAGGTGGCTCCCGCCTATAATCCCAGCACTTTGGGAGGCCAAAGTGGGTGGATCACCTGAGGTCAGGAGTTCAAGACCAGCCTGGCCAACATCGTGAAACCCTGTCTCTACTAAAAATATAAAAATTAGCCAGGCGTGGTGGTATGTGCCTATAATTCCAGCTACTCAGGAGGCTGAGACAGGAGAATTGCTTGAACCCAGGAAGTGGAGGTTGCAGTGAGCTGAGATTGAGCCACTGCACTCCAGCCTGGGTGGACAGAGCAAGATTCTGTCCCAAAAACAAAAACAAAAACAAAAACAGTGTTAAATATACATGCCATAGAATTGACCATCTTAACCACTTTTAAGTGTTCAGTTCGGTACTTAGACGTTGTTGTGCAACCAATCTCCTGAACTCTTTAACATTTGCATTATTGTGCAACCAATCTCCAGAATTCTTTTACCTTATGAAACCGAAATTCTATGCCCATGAAACAGCAACGCCCCGTTCCCTCCTCCCCTAACCCCTGGCAACCACTCTTCTATTTTCTGTTTTTATGAATTTGATTATGCAAGTACCTCATGTAAGAGGACTCATACAGTATTTGCCTTTTTGTGTCTGGCTTATTTCACTGAGTAAAATGTCCTCAAGGCTTATCCATATTGTAGCATGTGTCAGAATTTCCTTCCTTCTGAAGGCTGAATGATATTGTATTGTACGTATGTATATATGACATTTTGTTTATCCGTTCATCTGTCAATGGACACTTGGGTTGCTCTGCATTTTAGCCATTGTGAATAATGCTGCTATGAATGCTAGTGGGCTGATATCTCTTTGACACCCTGCTTTCTATTCTTTCGGGTGTACACCTGGAAGTGGAATTGCTGGATCATATGGTAATCCTATTTTTAAATGTTCTAATTTTAACAGAGTGATCTGTGAGGGTTCTTTCCTACCTGGCCTTCCAGTTTCCCCCCGAGACGTGAATGAATTGCCTTTTTTCCCTTCTTCCCCTGGCTGCAGGGTACCCAAGTCTGGGATTCATCGTCCGTGGATGCTGCAGCTGTACCTGTGCCCTTTTGACAGGCTGGGTAGGTGGGAGGGAAGGGGTTCTGTTGCTGAGGAAGTTTTCTGTTTTCTACCTCTGCATCCAGGGCCCAAAGCTCCAGGGCTCCAAGGGTGGGGCTTCTTGGAAGGGTGGCTGCCTGGGATGTGATGAGTCATTCAGACTGAAGGAGCTGGGACCAGCCTGGTGTTGGGTCTGAGGCTGTGCCAGGATCAGCTTGGCTCCAAATCGAAAGTTCTGAGTTAATGAAAAAGCAAGTCCTCCTCTTGCAAGGGGCCTCTCTTAGAGCTGGGTATTGGCACAGAAAGGCCCTTGCTGGTGGGAATCACAAGGCAGTGCGTGCCCCACAGGGCTGCATTACAACCCTCCGATGCCTCAAGGACTAGGCGCAGGGCAGCCCACCTTCATCCTGGATTGAGTGCCGTGGTCTGGCCACTTGTGCAGAAGCGCTCGAGGGGCAGAGGGTAAAGAAACCCAAGCCTGGAGTGCCTGGGTGGTCTTCCAATCAGATGTTTGTGGGCAGGAAAATAGACCTTATCAACCAGGGGACAAATACAAGGTTGCCTGCCCCTTTTTATGGGCAGAACTGGGTGACTGGACTGTGACCTTGCTTAGGAAAAGCCACTGCCAGCTCCAGAAACATTTTGGCCCTGTGTATGTTGGAAATTGCTTTACAGAGGACCACCTCAGTGAATGTACCCCTGTACTTTGAACTTTTATTTCTCTGAGTCATGACAGCTCCCTTCAAAAAGGCATTATCTCCATTATTTTTAGATAAATTTTCATGTACTGAGATGTACAAATCTTAACTATGTAATTTCATGAATTGGACCAGTATAAATATCCATGTGACCAGTACCGTAACAAAGATACGGAACATTTCTATCACCACAGAAAGTCCCCTTGGGCTCTTTTCTAATTGGTCTCCACCCCAAGCAACCACTGTTTTGTTTTTGCTTATTTTTTGAAGAGATAAAGTCTTGCTATGTTGCCCAGGCTGGTCTCAAACTTCTGGGCTCAATTGATCCCCTGCCTTAGCTCCCACAGTGATGGGATTACAGATGTGGGCCACCACTCCTGGCATTATTTTCTACTGATATAGATTAATTTGCTCTTTTGAATAAATGAAATCATACAGCATGTATTTTTTTAATGTCTGGTTTCTTTTGCACAATGTAATTTTTAAGTAATTCATTTGTGTTTTTTTTTTTTTTTTTTTTTTTTTTGAGACAGAGTCTCGCTCTGTCGCCCAGGCTGGAGTGCTGTGGCCGGATCTCAGCTCACTGCAAGCTCCGCCTCCCAGGTTTACGCCATTCTCCTGCCTCAGCCTCCCGAGTAGCTGGGACTACAGGCGCCCGCCACCTCGCCCGGCTAGATTTTTGTATTTTTTTTAGTAGAGACGGGGTTTCACCGTGTTAGCCAGGATGGTCTCGATCTCCTGACCTCGTGATCCGCCCGTCTCGGCCTCCCAAAGTGCTGGGATTACAGGCTTGAGCCACCGCGCCCGGCCCATTTGTGTTATATGTATATGAGTTTAAAAAAAAAAATCTGAGTAGTATTCCATTATATAACTATACCATAATTTGTTTATGAATTCTCCAAGAATTTTTTTTTTTTTCTTTTTGAGACGGAGTCTCGCTCTGTCACCCACACTGGAGTGCTGTGGAGCAATCTCGGCTCACTGCAACCTCTGACTCCCTGGTTCAAGCAATTCTCCTGCCTCAGCCTCCCGATTAACTGGGATTTACAGGCATGTGCCACCATGTCCAGCTAATTTTTGTATTTTTAGTAGAGACGGGGTTTCATTATGCTGGCCAGGATGGTCTCAATCTCCTGACCTCGTGATCCATCTGCCTCGGCCTCCCAAAGTGCTGGGATTACAGGCATGAGCCACCACACCTAGCCCAGGAAATATTTTTTAAGTGGAGAGGGAGGAACTCCTTTGGGCCGTACACTTGGCTATGTGAATACGCTCATTCATCTACGCATCCATCTGCATGCTTCCTAAACACTAGGCCCTGGCCATCACTTGGGTGCAAAGATAATCGGAAATGGGTAGAGAGGATGAGGACAATGCAGGAAAAAGGCACATACATAGGAGATGCAGCCAAACTGTTCAAGTGGTTTAGACACAGGGAAGCTTAACTCTACCTGGCAGAGTTTCAGAGAAGAGGTGGCTTTGCTTTGAGCTTTTTTTTAAATTGAGATGGGGTCTTGTTCTGTCACCCAGCTGGAGTGCAGTGGCGTAATCTTGGCTCACTGCAGCCTCTGCCTCCCGGGCTCAAGCGATTCTCCCACCTCTGTCTTCTGAGTACCTAGAGTCACAAGTGTGCACCACCAAGCTCAGCTATTTTTTTCTATTTTGGGGGGGACAGGGTTTCACCACATTCCTAGGCTGGTCTCAAACTCCTAAGCTCAAGCAGTCGCCTGCCTGGGCTTCCCAGTGTGCTGGGATTACAGATGTGGGCCACTTTGCCTGGCCTACTTTGAGCTTTCAAGGAGGATGAGATTTGAGGTTCTTGGAGAAGCATGGTGGGGAGGTCCCTGCTGAGAGTGGAAGGAACAAATGCCACACGGGGAAGGTGGAAGCCCCACAGACCATTTTTCCTGAATTCACAGCTTTGCAGTGGCCAGCCCTCTGGAGGCTTGGAACTGGCAGCTTGAACTTGACAGCAGCTGGCATCACCCATTCCAGTGCTGGACCCAGAGGTGTGGCAGGAGGGAGCCCAGTCTCAGCACATCTCTCTGGGGACCACAGGGTAGCTGTGTTGAAACAGATCCACTCTATGTCCCCTGGAATTGGCTGTGCCCTGCCACGTGCAGTTGGTCTCCTGGGCCAGGCCTCTCAACAATTCATAGGTTCGCCCCACCTTCCTGCAGGGTGGATAGGCTGCATGTCTAGGGAGCAGGGGCTGGCCCAGCTCTGGCAGTGAGCAACGAGGGCTGCCTCCTTAATTCTTTCTTGGTTCCTCTTCCCCGTTTAGTCCTCTGGAATGAGGATCCTCCCCCTCCTGGTTGTGAGTCATTTGGCAGGAGGCACGTTGACACGCGGTGACCCAGGCACCTGGGTCTTTGTGTTGAGCAAGGACCTTCATGTTCTGTGCCCGCCTTCCTCCAGGCCAAGGCACCCGAACTTTGGATCTGGTCACACCCCAGCCTGGCAAAGGACAAGGTCACTGAATCTGTGTGCATGGGAATGTGGCTAAGAAAAACAATAATTCCTTACCTTGTATTTGCAGAGCACTTTGTTCTTTGTCAGACATGACCAGGCTTGTGTTTTTTCATCCAGCCAGCAAATGCTTGTCCAGTACCTACTGTGTGCCAGGTGATAGAAAAGTAAGCACGATTAGTGTGATGTCTTGAAGGAGTCTACAGTCTGGGGAAACATATGAACAAATAAGTATAAGAAATGGTGAGTTAGGAATATGTATAGACTGGGGCTTAAAGGAGGAATGTTTGGTTACACCAGGGACTATCAGGAAGGGCTTTGTAGAGGAGGTAGCATTTACTAGGTCAGAATGTGAACAGTAATTTTGGGTAGACTTGGTGGGGTCGATACATTCCAGGCAGGAGGAACAACTTGAGCGAGTCAAGAAGGCATCCTACAACCAATCAGTTGGGAGCAGGAAGTTGGGTGTGGATGTGGCAGGTAAAGTGAGAGATGAGGCTGGAGAACTGATACCAGGAGGGCCTGGTATGAAGCCTCCAGAAGTTGGACCTTACCCTTTAGCAGTATGGACCCCTGGAGAGTTTTAGAAGGATCCCCCTGGGGATTAAAGTGAGACTGGAGGCAGGGAGGCCAGTTAGGAGGCCAATATAGTCATCCGCTCAAGACATAAAAGCTGATATAAGGTAGTAGGAAGAGAGGAAGGGAAGGTTTGAAGTGTTGAGGACTTGGTCATTACGTGGATGTTGGGGCTTATAGGGCAGGAAACAGTTGAGGATTCTTCTATTATACATCCCTTCAGTAAGTTCGTCTTCACATGTAAAGTACCTAAAGTACCGTGTGGGCACAAAGACGAGACAGACATTGATTCTCCCCATTGAGAAACAATAGTTCAGAAGGACAGCACTCTCTAGTCAGGTCTATATTAGCTGCAAGTGACAAAAAAAGGGAGAGCGGGAGGGAGGAAGGGAGAGAGGGAGGGAGGAAGGGAGAAGACATGGGAGGTATTTAATGGCGCTCATACACTGGAAAGTTCCAGCAGGTAGAGCTTCAGGCAAAGCTGGATCTAGGTACTCAGTCTCTTTAGGAATCCACCCTTCTCCATGCTGTCTTACCTTTTCTTTGCATGGATTTCATTTTTTTCGTGACTAAGAGTTTATTCAGTATTTTTCCTGTCTTAAAAAAAAGTAACCTGATGCAAATAGAGTTGTTGTTCTGTACAGCATTAGTTTCTAGTAAGGCTAACAATGCTATATCCCTTCTTTGTTTCTTACAGATTGTTTTTATTTTTTGAGCTTTTTGGTTTTGGCTTTGAAGCTTTTATTTAAAAATTTTTTAAGTTGCAGCAAAAAAGCCCCATACAACATAAAATTTACCATCTAAACCATTTTTAAATGTACACTTCAGTAGTGTTATTTATATTCATATTGTGTAGACTTCATTTTAAGGTAGGTTTTCTCTAACATTTCTAAACTGATGTCTGATACCTGCTTAACAACCCCAGTGGAAAGAGTGACAATTCTGAGACTGTTTTTTATTGGCCCAAATTGGGCTGTGTGCCCACACTTAGCTGATTGCTAAGGCAGTCATGGTTATCTGAGATTGCAAGAGAGGTGGTCAAAAGGAGAGGAAGGTGCTATTACTGATAAGTGGGAAAGTGGTTGTCCCCTGCAGGCAGAGACCTGAGCATCGGTAACTTCTGCAGGGCGGAACTGTTGGGTTCCATGGGAAGCGTGCATGTAAAATGCTGCATAACTTGAGCACCTACTGTGTGAGGTGCTGTGCAAGGGTTGTGGTTGTCCAAAAAGATTCACATTTGCCCCCATGGAGCTTTCAGCTAGTTGGGGAGAGAAGAGCTGGCCAGAGATTACCAAAATACAGTGTAGAAAGTGGTGAGCACCAGGAGAGTGGATGTTTTTCTTCTAACAACTGCAAGTGTAACCAAGTAACCCCATCTTCAGGCCAGAATTCATTGTGGCCCAGGTGATATTGGGTCCAGATAGTATTATGGTAAAAGATCCTCTTTTTCCTAGTCATGGGCTCACAACTGTATGCTTTTCAATTAACCAAAATGCACCCCAAGGGGCTCTTTGAGGGGACAGAGACCTTGTTGCCAGTGTCCCATCCTATTCCCTCTTTAAATCCAAGGCCCAGGAGTAGAATGGAGCCCCTGAAAATGAGACTTGTGGAACAGCAAAGTGAAGGGAAGGGGAGAAACTTGTCCTTGCATTTTACGGAGGAGATAAGAGTATGAAATTTCTGGCTGGCTTTTGCAGCACAGCCAGGTTCTCTAAGAGTGGCATGACAGAGAGAATGGAAAGAGAGAGGAAAAAGTAGAGTGACAGAAGAGGAGCTTGAGAGCCTTCCAGCCACCACATGGTGCAGGGATACCCTTGCTACCCTCATTTATCCCCGGTCAGGGAGGGCCTCAGTGCCCGGTGCGGCGGAGGGCCGATCCCTCCCACTGCCCCAGGTCACCTGTTGAGGTGAACTGTTTCCACCCGGAGGGAGCTCAGGAAAGAAAGAAATCAGCCTGTACACAAAGTCATTACATTCACACAAACAAACGGCATGCTTCCAAACAAAATCCCCAGTCTGAGTGGAGGGACTCCAGGGACTGAGTGGAGTTCTGAACCCCCTGCCTCAGCTGGAGATACCTTGACAGGAGCTGAGTCCCTATAGTACCACAAATGCAAATGCTCAAAATGCCCAAATGATGCCAGTAGCGGCCAGGTCTCCACAGAGTGAAGTCCCGGGGACACCCAGAAGAGACAGAAAAACGTCGGGTCTAGTCCAACTTGCTCACCCAGTTTCAAGGTTGCTGGCTTCTTCAGGGGTCACTTTCTTTGTACCAGTGAAACATTGGAGGCAGCAGATGTCATGCCAGGGGGTGAAAGGGAGGTTCCCCAAAACAAGAACATTTTGGCAGCTGCTGAGAAATCCCCTTAACATTCCTATTCTAGAGTCCAGTAACCAGGAGCAGCTGGCACTCCCAGGCAGCCCCCGCTTTGCCTGGTAGTGAAACCAGGCTGATAGGCTCAGTCGTCCGAAGCGTGCTGCAGTCCTCATAGGGGCCACCAAAATTGTAACTGAAACGCAGTTCAGTCACTCACCACTTGCAGAGTCCAATTAACAAGAGTGAGGTCTGGAATAAAGAAAGTCACTTTATTCCAAAGCTTAGCTTAGGGGAAGAGGTACAGGCTCCTGCCTTAAAAGATAACCACTTCACTTCCTGGGCAAAAAGCCGGGGCTTTTAAAGGGGGACTTGGCATGAACGCCATGCAGAGGAGGGAGCAAGCAAGTGCAGGGTCTGCATGACTTGCCTTGGTGCCTTACCTAGCAGGTAGTCGAGCTGGCACCATTGTGGCCAGAGCCAGGTTGTAAAGTGAGCATTACTTCAAGATACTCTCCGGTTGCGAGAGAGTTCCTTCTCAGTCACACTTTCGGATGTGAATTGATTGTTATCTCTAGAGGCAGTCTCCTGGTGGGAAAGTTCTGGCTCCGGAGCTTCTAAGTCAGCACATGGATAAGCTCGCTGTGTAGGGAGTGTCTGGTGAAGGGAAGGTAAAGGTTTTGCATTTCTAAAGAGCTAAGTAGGAAGTGGGGAACAGGAAAAGGAGGAAAGAGGAAAGAAAAAAATACATTTTTAAAAAAAACTTCATTCTCTTTTGCTTAGAAAAATGGGGATACTCCGTTACAGAGGAGGGGTCAGGAGTGGCTTCCCGGGCAGTATGATTCCCCATGTGCTGTCCCATCGCTTACTCCCAGCCACTGCTAACACCACCGTCGCTTCAGCTTCCTCCTCCCCTCCGCAGACCTCCACCTCCTCCTGGCTGCACCAGAGTGTGTGCCCCCTCGGATGAGCCCACCCTGGGCCCATGGGGAGGGCCTGGAGTCAGGGGGCCCAAGCAGGGCAGGTCTGAGGCACCCTCTTCCTCCTGCAGGCCTCTCTCTGGAACGTCTACCCAACTCCATCGCTTCCCGCTTCCGCCTGACGGAGAGGGAGGAGGAAGTGATCACCTGTTTTGAGAGGGCCTCCTGGATCGCTCAGGTGTTCCTGCAGGAATTGGAGAAGGTGAGCTGGAAATAACACCGTGGTAGGAGCTGCTGTCTATTGAGCACCTATATCTACAGATCCCACTAAACCCATAGGTCACCTGTGTGCTAATTAGAAGAAGGCACCTTCTCTGTCCCCCAAAGATACTCTACTTCATAGGTTGGAAAACTCATTATGGTATACGGATTCCACTAGAATGAGACTCTTTACTGGAAAATAGTTTAATAGATAAATGAGTCCATGCCATCTGCTAGGCACCAGGAACTCCTTGGTGAACTCATCTTGCAGCACCAAAAGTGACAGCCCTGTTTGTATCCATTAACTTGTTGACTCCTCACAGCCACCTCTGAGGTGGGTATTGTACTTATCCCTGTTTAATAGATGAGCTTTAGGAGATTGAATCATTTGCTCACCATTCTTTCCCTGGCAGGGGTGGAGTCCGCCTGGGTCTTACAGCTGGACATCCTTCCCTGCTCTCGGTGACCCAGAAGCGCCTCCCTGGATCCTGTGGGGAAGCAGGATCTTGGGATTCCTTCTCCGAGCCTTTCAGAGGCTGGTGAAAGAGCTGGTCACCAGGGCCCTGGCAGTTTTCAGATCTCCCTCCCTCTCCATTCCCTGTGGTGGGTCTGGGTTAACTGTCTGCAGGGTATCAAGTACAGGTGGTAGCAGCATTTGTGGTAAGTATCCCAGCCCTTCCCCTTCTGGGAGGCTCTGGTTTATTTTTATGTATTTTTTTTTTTTTTTGCTTTTAATTTTTATGCATTTTATTAATTATTATTTTTTAGATGGATTCTTGCTCTGTCACCCAGGCTGGAGTTCAGTGGCACGATCTCAGCTCACTGCAATCTCCGCCTCCTGGGTTCAAGCGTTTCTTCTGCCTCAGCCTCTTGAGTAGCTGGAACTATAGGCATCTGCCACCATGCCCTTCTAATTTTTGTATTTTTAGTAGAGACAGGGTTTCACCATGTTGGCCAGGCTGGTTTTGAACTCCTGACCTCAGGTGATGTGCCTGCCTCAGCCTCCCAAAATTCTGGGATTACCGGCCTGTGCCTGGCCTCCATTTTATTCTTTTTCCCTCCACATCTTAATACTATGCCATGAGGGGTACTTGGTTCAATGCTAAGGGGACAGGAAACTATTCAACAAAGATCCTGCTAGCCCTTCTTGAGTGCCTGCTTTTGTGTCAGACACAACTCCAAGCGCTTTACATTCATTCTGTGATTTAACCCTTACACTGACTGGATGAAATAGGCCCTGCTGTCGTTCCCATTTTACAAATAAGAAAACAAATTGGAGGAGGAGTTAGCCTGCCAGAGTTTACCTCGTTAATAAGTGGTGTCGGCAGGATTTGAACCCAGGGAGTGTGGCTCTGAATGCTCGCACAGAAGATATTGGGGGTGATGCTTAGGTATTCTGTGGAATAGATATCTAACATGTTAGATGGAAGGTTCTAGAGCAGAGTAGATTAGGATTGGTGCCCTGAAGGAGGAGGTGGTCATGGACTGAGAGACTTAGAGCCCAGGAGGCACTTGCACCTCACCTGCCTCGGCAGATGCCAAAATGTCAGTCCGGTACCATTTTGGAAGAGTCTACCCCAGGCCAGGTCATTTCCCCTGGAGCAGGATTCTCAACCTCAGTGCTGTTGATATTTGGGGCTGGAGAATTCTTTGTTGTCGGTGGGGGCGGGGGGATGCTGTGTATATTATAGGATGTTTAGCAGCATCCATGGCCTCTCCCCACTATGCCAGTAGCACTATCCCCCTTGTGACAACCAAAAATGTCTTCAGTTACTGACAACTGTCCCCTGAGGGCAAAGTCACCCCCCTGCTGACAGCCACTGCTCTAGAAGATGTCTCCTTGATTGGACTTCAGGAGGAAAGGAGAAGTGACTGATGGGCTCAGCAAATCTAGGACTTGAGTGCCCGTTCTCTGGCAGAGGCCATTTAGAGAGTCAGCATGATTGAGCTGACCTCCACCAAAGGGGAATGGGTCACTGCTAGACAGTAGTAGTGTTTTAGGAGCTTTTCATGTTTGCATTGCATGTGGTTGGGAGGAAACTTTCACGGAAAAGATAAAGTCTGCTGCTCATCTGGAAGCCTAGGCTTTGGACTTTCAAAAGAGGATTAAGGTGATGAACTATAGTGCCAGGCACTGTACTGTCCCTGTCGAATGTCTGATGATGATGTCCAGGGCTGGAATCAGTGCCTGGTAGCAGTGGGCAGACAAACGGGGCCCTATAGTTGTTATCTTAAGTTGAGGGAGGGCAGGCCATAGAACCTTGTGCACCCTCAGAAATGCTGTGTGTCCCTCCTGAGACCCAGTCCTGACCTCTAAGGAACTAAGACCCTCTCAAATCTACTCTGAATTCTGAAAGAGGAGGTGGATGCCTCAGATTTTTTTCCCCTCAGATTAGACAAAGGAAATGGTATACAGAAGGCAGGCCAGTCTCGTTGGGCTGGAGGACCCTGTTAGGGCTGAGGCTTTTAAGTGACAGCTCAGTTAATGATGTAATTGTTCCTCAGCTTTTCCTGGAACCGAGGGGGTCTCAGTTCTCTGGATGTTCTGATGTTCCATGCTTGTTTGACAGGGACAGTACAGTGCCTGGCAGGCACTCAGATGTTTGTGGAATGAATTAACTGATACATAGTGGAAATAGCCTGGAATCTGTTCCTGGCTAGGCTTGAGTTTGAGGTCCAGACTGACACCAGCTTTGTGACCTTATGCATTAAATTATTATTGATGGATTGATTGGGATAGTCTCACTCTTTTGCCCAGGATGGTCTGGAATTCCTGGCCTCAAGCGATTATCTTGCCTCAGCCTCCCAAAGTGCTGGGATTACAAATGTGAGCCACCACGTCTAATTTACGCTTTTGACTTTAGACGTTTTCTGAGCCTCAGTTTCCTCGTCGATGAAATGCAAATAAAACCAGCCCTGTAGGACAGTTGTGAGACATAAGATTTGGGCTTGGGTGGCAATTTTGTAAGAGTTTCATTTCCCCTTCTCTTTCCTTAACTGGAGGTGAGGTGTGGACAGCAGTGAGACTAAGGAGACACAGCTCCTGTCCTGTGGGAGTGAAGTCTGGTGGGAGCTGAGGTTTGCATATGCAGAACAGGGAAGCAGTGCTGCATGAAGTGGTCTCTCTACCACGTGCTCAGACAATGAGTGCTGTCTGGTTGAAGAGCGAGCGCTCAGCATGGCTCTGTATAGACAGGGAAGTCATCCTGCAGTAGGGGGTAAGAGTGGAGAGGGGAACCTGACTGCACTGGCTCTGCCACCACCCCTCAACCTGAGTGGCCTTGGGGCAGGAAGAGACCCTCTCTGTTCTCACCTGTGAAATGGAAATGATGACTGTTCCTACCTAGTAGAGCTGCTCTAAGGACTAAGTGAGTTAATGAATTTAAAGCTCTGTGATTGTTGAATGAGTATTAGGGGCTTAGTGTGGTGGCTCATGCCTGTAATCTCATCACTTTAGGAGGCCGAGGTGGGAGGATTGCTTAAGCCAGGAGTTCGAGATCAGCCTGGGCAATATAGTAAGACCCTGTTTCTTAAAAAAAAAAAAAAAAAAAAAAAGGCCGGGCGCGGTGGCTCAAGCCTGTAATCCCAGCACTTTGGGAGGCCGAGACGGGTGGATCACGAGGTCAGGAGATCGAGACCATCCTGGCTAACACGGTGAAACCCCGTCTCTACTAAAAATACAAAAAACTAGCCGGGTGAGGTGGCGGGCGCCTATAGTGCCAGCTACTCCGGAGGCTGAGGCAGGAGAATGGTGTAAACCCGGGAGGCGGAGCTTGCAGTGAGCTGAGATCTGGCCACTGCACTCCAGCCCGGGCGACAGAGCAAGACTCCGTCTCAAAAAAAAAAAAAAGGACACAGGGCTTGTGGGCATCTAACAGTTGGATGGGGAGAGAATGCTTTAGACATATTTTGAGTTAAAGCGAGTTAGATCGAGCCTGGTCTGAGAATTGCAACAATGTGCCCCTGAACAGCAGGGACTGGGATGGTGATGAGGCCACCTCCTCTTGCTGAGTGACCCCCTGCTTCAGAACTTTGAGACAATGGCTCTCTCTCTGTTCACCTTCCCAGACCACAAATAACAGCACGTCGAGGCATCTGAAAGGCTGTCACCCGGTTGACTATGAGCTCACCTACTTCCTGGAAGCCGCCCTCCAGAGCGCCTATGTGAAAAACCTGAAGAAGGGGTAGGTCACTGGTAGTTGAGTGAGTGTGGGAACAATTCCCCTGGGCTGAGACTTTTGACGTGGCCTTAAGGCTGCTCTCCCTCTTCTCTGGCCTGTGCACACATGCTCTCCCAAGAGGATCGGTGGGGACTGGCTTGTGTCACATCTTGTCAGACAGGAGTGTGCAGAGGCGTTCTCAGTGGGAAGGACCACGCTTTAGGAAGCCATGGAAGCAATAAAGCCTGTGTGTGCTCAGGGGAGACTGCCAAGAAGAGAAACAGGAATGGGCATCTCACGAGGGAGGGTAGGGCGCAGGGCACCTGGGAGGTGATGTTGAGAAAGCAAAGGACAGTGAGCTGGCCAGTGGGTCTGGTTTTGTCCACTGTCGTCTGCGGTGTGAATGAAGTTATTTGGTTCCTCTGAGCCTCACGCTCCCCAAAAACCCAATGGGAAGGCAGATATCTGTTCATTCCAGCTTTTAAGGAGTGGTGAGGGACGAGGGAAAGTATGGTAGAAGTAAAGTTCTGGCATCACGCCAGGCCTGTGGCTGTCCCTGCTGACGAGGCGGCAGAAATGCTTGTTTTCCTGTGGGTTGTCTTGAGGTCCTTCAGAATACTGGCCTATCTGAGACCTAAGAGCCACAGTGCCTGGAATGCCTTCCGTAGGCTTTTGCTCCTGGGTCTCTGAGTTCCCTTAGTATTTATTGATCATTATCTTTACCATCTTAGAAAAAGGGAAGCGGCAGGATAATAGGATCAACGTAGGGAGGTCAGCAGTAATACATATGAATAAAGATCTCTGTGACATGAATAAGTTTAAGGAAAAGTGCTGTGCCTTGATATACATATGCAAATATCTCCATAAACCTTTTTAGTGCATAAAGAGCAGCACTGCCGCTAGCACGTCCCACCTTCAGCCCTAAGGCGGTTTTCTCCTTTCTCAGTAAACAGAACATACAATCGGGTTTTACACCTCGATGTTCCATTGCCCAGGGACGGGCAGGAGACAGATGCTTTTCTCTATCTCAACTGCCAAGAGGCCTTCTTTCCTCTTATATTAATCCTCCTCAGCACAGACCCTTCACGGGTGTCAGGCTGGGGGATGATAGGTCTTTCCCTTCCCACGAGGCCATATTTCAGACTATCACATGGGGAGCAACCTTGGACAATTCCTAGCTTTCCTAGGCAGAGGTCCCTGCGACCTTTGGCAGTGTACGTGTCCCTGGGTACTTGAGATTAAGAGAATGGTGATGCATACTGCCTTCAGGCACTTGTTTAACAAAGCACACCCTGCACAGCCCAAAATCCGTTAAACCTTGAGTCACCACAGCACATGTCTCTTGCAAGGACAAGGTTAGGAGTAGGGTCACCGATTAACAGCATCTCAAACACAGAACAAAATGGAGTCTCTTATGTCTACTTCTTTCTATATAGACACAGTAACAGTCTGATCTCTCTTTCTTTTCCCCACAACTTGTTTAGTAGAATAAAGCAAACTTACTGTTTTTTTCTACCTGATACTCTCTCTTTTTTTTTTTTAAAGACAGATCTTGCTCTGACATCCAGGCTGGAGCTCACTGCGACTCCCGCCTTCTGGGCTCAGGTGATCCTCCCACCTTAGCCTCCTGAGTAGCTGGGACGACAGGCATGCACCATCACACCTGGCTAATTTTTTGTATTTTTTGTAGAGAGGGAGTTGCACTTTGTTGCCCAGGCTGGTCTCAAACTCTTGGACTCAAGTGATCCTCCTGCCTCAGCCTTCTAAAGTGCTGGGATTACAGGCGTGAGCCACTGTGCCTGGCCCTACTTTATACTCAATACAACACAGGTCATTTCTGTGACCAAATGTGGGGTTTTTTTCCCCCACTTACAACCAGTTCTCTGACACCAGCTGGGTTTCCTACAATTAAATTCACTTCTGATGCTTGATCTGGGCCCTGGCGGGGGCAGGGGAAGTGGAAGGAGTCTGGGAGGCGCACAGAGGCTCAGTCCCTTGAGGGACTGCCTTCCATAGCAGACACCAGTCACAAGTAGCAGGTCCCCAGGTTACCAGCAACTTCTGTTTGAATTGGCTACAAATCAGGTTCCCACAACCTCTTCTCGGTTCCACAAGTTGCAGAGGAGCTCATGGAACCCAGGAGAGCAGTTTACTTGCTAGGTGACTGGTGTACAGTACCACATAAAATGGTACAGCCTAGCCAGGTGGAAGAGGCGCATAGGGTTAGGTATGCGGAAGGCATGCGGAGCATCCAGGCCCCCTCCGGATGCACCACTGCTGCACGTCCAGCAACCTGGAAGCTCTCCAAGCCCTGTGCTTTTGGGTTTTTATGGCTGCTCCATTATGTAGGCATGTTGTATTAAATCACTGGCCACTGGTAATCAGCGCTCAACCTTCAGCCCTTCTCTGGCCCCTGACAGAAAAAATTTGCTGATCCATCCCCCAACTTTAAATAATCACTTTTAATATTTTGATACATGTCTTTCGTGTTTTTCTATGCATAGATACACAGATGTTTTTTTTTTTTTTTTTTTCAACAACCACCACAAAATAGTATCCTAGAGGACACACTGCTTGTAGCCTGCTCTTTCCAGCCAGGCTTGGCTGTGAGCCTCTTTCCTTCCTGCTTATCTCCCTTCCCCACAAAGTTGCTCGATGGGGGGGTCGAGGAGGAGGTGGGCCAAGTCCACTCCTGCAGGTGGGCTCAGGGCTATGTGGGGCTGGGCACATAGTGGACTTGTGGCAGGTCAGGCTTGATCCAGGCCCTGGTGGGGACGGGGGAAATGGGAGGAGTCTGGGAGGGGCAGAGAGGGTGGGATGAGGCTAAGGATTGTAGGACAGCAGGAATCTGCAGGAGAGGGTCCATGGCCAAATAAGTTTGGGAAACAATGGATTGAAGACCTCTGAGAC
Source organism: Trachypithecus francoisi (assembly GCF_009764315.1). NCBI lineage: Eukaryota > Metazoa > Chordata > Mammalia > Primates > Cercopithecidae > Trachypithecus > Trachypithecus francoisi. The sequence continues at coordinate 60,725,412 of NW_022681462.1, read as the reverse complement.
TGTCTAGAACCGGAGCCTGAAGGTGAGTCATGCATCTCCAGGAGGAGACAAAGGCCTGTGAAGCTGCTGACTGTTCGATGTGGTGCCCTTGTCTGGAGTGCGTCTCCAGGTGCTCTGGGACTGCCAGAGGAGCATTCTGACCAAAGCACATGGGGCTGGCCCAGGCAGCTTTTCCATCTAGCAGATATCCCTGCCCAACGGAGCTGCATATCAGTAACCTTGAGCTTGAGTTCTCAATTGCCTGGAAGAGAAGGAGGTGGAGGTATTTGTCCAGAATGTGGAACAGGCCGTGGTGACGTCACTTCCAGGAGGCAGTGGCTGTGATGACTGCAGCGGGCAGGTGGACCTGGGCCTTGGGGAGGCAGACCTGCCCCAGCAGGACCGTTGGCCCAGGGGAGGCCTATGCCCTCTTCCTTCTCTTTCTCTCCACCCTGCCCTTGCTGTTGTGGGGGCAGGAACTGCATGAGTTCGTATCTTCCAAATGGAAGGAATAGGGTGAAAGGAGCTGGGAGCAGTGGCTCACATACGTAATCCCAGCAGTTTGGGAGGCTGAGGCAGGAGGATCGCTTGAGTCCAGGAGTTTGAGGCCAGCCTGGGCAACATAGGGAGACTTTGTCTCTACAAAAAATAAACAAAATTGGCCAGGCTTAGTGGCATGCGCCTGTAGTCTCAGCTACTTGGGAGGCTGAGGTGGGAGGATCATCTGAGCCCGGGAGGCGGAGGTTTCCATGAGCTGTGATTGTGCCACTGCACTATAGCCTGAGTAGCAGAGTGAGACCCTGTGTCAAGAAAAAAAAAAAAAAAAAAAAGAATAGGTTGGAAGTGCCCCTTCCAACTGGGAAACAGGCTGCCTCTCTTTCTCTCCTCATGCCTGGCAGCCAGGAGAGTGAGAAGCACAGCTGTGGAGTCAGCACACCTGGGAGTGAATCCTAGCTCTTATGACAAGCTTGTGTGTGCATGGGCAAGTCCCTTGAGCTCTCTGAACCTCTGCTTTCCTTACCTGTAAGGTGGTGGTGAGGACCATGCCTGCCTTCTCATAGCGTTGTTGTGGGGATCATATTATATATGAACACCCACCCACCCACCAGGGTGCCTCAACAGCTGGTAGATCACAGCTGCCTAGAATTCATGCCTGTAATTCCACAGCTTTGGGAGGCCGAAGTGGGAGGATTGCTGGAGCCCACAAGTTTGAGTCCAGCCTGGACAACATAGTGAGACCGACTCTACAAAAAAAATTATTTTTAATTAGCTGGACATCGTGGTGTGCACCTGTGGTCCTAGCTGCTCGGAAGGCTGAGATAGGAAGGTTGCTTGAGCCCAGGAGATAGAGGCTGCAGTGAGCCGTGATGACGCCATTGCACTTCAGTCTGGGCAACACAGCAAGACCCTATCTCAAAAAAATAAAATAAAATACAAATACAAATAAAGGAAAATAAAAGCCAGTATTATCATTTGTTTTTATTATTTTTGTGTAGTTCATAGCTAGATAGGCTGCTGGCCCAAACGTGAGCCACCTTTTGTTTTCGTTCTGTAATTTCTCGAGTGGTAGGCCAGGGAGGTGGTGGTGTCTCTGGAATGTGTGGATGTGGAGGCTGGGAGAGAAGGCAGTTCACCCGCAAGGGTAGGACCCACTGTGGAGTCCTGGGCTCCTTGGACCACCTGTGCCAGAGGTGGGGCTGAGGACCCAGGGGCACTGAGAAGCACAGCTGCCTTGTTCCACCTCCACCATCTGCTTTTTTGATCCTTTTTCGGTTGCTGAGCTTTGGTCTCAGAGAAACAGTGGCCCGGAGTGCTGGTTCCTGTTTTCATGGCCCGGCAGTTGAAGCTGGAGACCACCACTCCCCCACGGCTGCTACTTGGAGCCCCCTTGTCTCCTTCTGCCAGTTGTGAGCTCCCAGGGATGAGTCAGGGGGACCTGAAGAGAGGCCATCCTCAGCTCTGCCTGCAGAGCTCTGCCTGCGGGAGATGTGGGAGGAGCAGGGATCACCACTCTAACTCCTCAGTGATTTATGACGAGGACCTGGGGCAGTTGTGCCTGTAAGGCATGGGTGGCCTGCCACCTGGTTTTTTGTAAATAAACTTCTGTTAGAACACAGCCATGCCCATTCATTTACATATAATCTCACCACAGACTTGAGTAGCTGCGTTTGGGACCTTATGGGAAAGTCTGTAAAATTTGCTGTCTTTATTTGCCCTTTAGAGAAAAACAGTTTGCTGGCCCCTGCACTACAGAGGTTAAGGAGTCCTCAATTCCTCCCTCCCAAGGACCTGCATAGGCACGAAGGCCAGGGGGGCTGTTCTTATCTATGAAAGCTTCTTGGAGTGGATTTTGTGGGGAGGGGATAGTTCTAATTTCAATAGTCCATCTCCTTCATTCATCCATTTCAGGGATATTTCTTAGGATAATGCATGCCCCTTAGGAAGTGCTAAATTCTCACCAGGCACCTGCATGTGTGTTAGTCCTGCCAGTATTCCCTGAGGGAAGCGCCATCGTTAGCATCCCTGCTTCACAGAAGGGAAATTGAGGCACAGGGAACAAAAGCGACTTGTCCTCAGTAGAGCCAGGATTCTGTGCGCAGTGCCCGGCTCACTTTCTTAGCTAGCAGTCTTATCTGATAGGCTGCCTACCCACAGCAGGAATTCTGTTACTGAGCCCCTGGGCCACCACCCTTGGAGTGCTGCTAACCTAGTGTGGGTTCCCCAAGGATGCTCACGCCCTGCAGGTGCTGTGTGCCAGCTTCTGGTGTGAAAACTTTGGTGGGTGCCCTCGCCATCTGGAGGAAGTAAGGGTGAGGCCCCGGGGTTGGAGGCTACTCTGTGGCCCTGAACAAGTTCCCCATCTGCCCCCTCTAGTTGGCTTCCTCCCCTCTAAGTGTGTCTGCTTGTCCATGTCCCAGAGGGTGCAAGGGTCCAGTGAGAGGGAAGGAATGCAAAACACCTGGAGTATTTTCACAGCTATTAACTTCCTCTCCATTGAGAGCCCCCCCACAGCCACCTCTAGGGGTTGCCTGCTCCCCTTCCCCACAATTGAATTTTCTGCAGGTATGACTTTAAGGTGAACATCAAGGACAGCCAGGAGGAAAAGAGGGAGAGAGACCAGTGGCAGTCATGCTTCTGCTGCGGGCCTGGCTGGACCATGTGTTTGGTGTACAGTGCTCTGGGAAGGCCAGGTGACCCCATACACTAGTGAGGGAGGCTTGGAGAGGTTGAGTCACGTGCCCGAGCTCACCCACTGGGATTCCAGCTTCGGGCCTGAGCGGCCTGGAAACTCATGCCATTTCCAAATTTGGGGGCATGGAAGGACAGCCTGGGCAGCCCATGGGTGTGTGGGAGAAGCCAGGGCCTGGTGATGGCTGGGAGCATAGAGCTGATCCATGGTGCGCTGACTCCCACCTCTCTGGAACCCTGAATCACCATTCTCAAAGGGTGTCTCCTCTTCTTGCAGGTGGTCCCTCCCTCCCCAGAGCCTGCTTCCCCTTCTGCACTCTGTGCTAAGGCCACAGGAGGGTTGTCGGTCAGTGTGTATGCAATGCAGCAGTGGGCAGAGGTGTTGACTCACCATCACCCCCCAGAAAGCCCAAGCGATTTCAGTCACTTTCTGTTGCTGTAGCTCCACCCCCTCCCTTCCTCTTCTTTCTCCCTGAGGCACACATTTTGGTCCTTACAGTCAGGATCCTGGCTCCACCCCGCCCCAACCTCACCACCCTGAAGAGGGGTAGAAATTGAGTCATCATTTCAAGGAAACAGCCCAAACATTTGAAAGTCTTGGCGCCGGGCGTGGCGGCTCAAGCCTGTAATCCCAGCACTTTGGGAGGCCGAGACGGGCGGATCACGAGGTCAGGAGATTGAGACCATCCTGGCTAACACGGTGAAACCCCGTCTCTACTAAAAAATACAAAAAACTAGCCAGGCGAGGTGGCAGGCGCTTGTAGTCCCAGCTACTTGGGAGGCTTGCAGTGAGCTGAGATCTGGCCACTGCACTCCAGCCTGGGTGACAGAGCGAGACTCCATCTCAAAAAAAAAAAAAAAAAAGAAAGTCTTGGCGTGTAAGTAGCAGTCCCAGGACACGTGGCAGTTACTCAGCCCCTCTGTCTATTTCCTGTGGCTCATCCAGCCCAGAGGAGCTGGAGTTGCAGCCTGTGTGCCTGGCTGGGCTGTAAATAATTTCTGTGCACCTTTCCTCATAATTGTGGCTAATATTTGTTGAATACTTACTCCATGCCAGGCCGAATGCGAATGCCTTTCTGTATAATCCTGTGAAGCAGGAACTAATAAAATCCCCATTTTACTGAAGAAAGGAGAGGTTAAGTAACTCGCCCAAAGTCGGAACTCACAGATGTAAACCCCATGAGCCTGGTGCTGAAGCTGGGTCTGTCCAGCCCACGGCACCATGGCATGTCTACATCAGTGAGCCACATTGTCCCTTGGGCACGGTGATATCCTCGTAGGTGAATCGTCAGTTCTAGTATTTTTTAAATATATTTGTTAGGAAGTTAAAAAATAATATAAAGATATCTTAGCCCAGGGTTGCTCAGCCTCAGCACTGTTGATATTTTGAGCCAGGTAACTTCATTGTGGGGCTCTCCTATACATTGTAGGTTTTAGCAACATCTCTGGCTTCTACCCACTGGATGCCAGGAGCACCATCCCTCCACTCCCCCCCCCGCCCCCACTCCCCCCACTCCCCCTGGCCAAGAGTGACACCGGAAATGGCTCCAGACATTGGCACATGTCCTGGGTGGGGGCACAGTTGCCCCAGTTGAGAACCACTATCTTAGCTTAAGGTGCTAGAAGCATAATACCTGTCAGATACTGACGTCAGCGCATCTGCATTAGGGCAGCTCTGAACGGTCTGTTAAAGGGCTGCGGAGTCAGGGCAGCGTTTTCTGCTGGTTACATTCCATCCTGCCCCCCTGGGCTCTTGGGATGTTTGGGAAGCAGGGAGAAACCCTTCTCGGTGTTCAGGGAGCTCACTGCCCCATGAAGGGAGTCAGGTTTAGGTGATGAAGCCCAGAGAAAGGCCCTCAGTTCCTGTCCCAGGTTGCCTCCAAGTGCCTGCTATGGGCCAGACGCCCTGCCCTCACTGCAGGGTTCAAGCTGTGGCCAGGAGGAGGTCCCCTCCCATCATGGAGTGACCGTCCCAGAGGGGAGCCTGTGGTGGAGACGGTCAGGCAGTGCTCTGTGCTGGGGGAGAAAGCAGAGAGGTGGGGGTGCTGCCTGGGCTGGGGTGGACCCTGAAGGTGTTCACCCCAAGGGGCCAAGAGTGGAGCAGGGGTGCTGCAGTTCCTCAGGGGCCCAGGGAGAGGGAGAGATGGTGGAGCCTGCCTCCTGCCTGAGCTCATTCCCACATGGGCCTGGGTGGACCCAGCTGCCAGCGAGACTAAGGAGACCCTGCTGAGAACAGGGTGGAGCTAGATGGCCACAGGCAGTGCCTGCCCCCAGAGTTCAGCTTGTCCCTCCCATTGAGGACTTGACCTAAGTTAAAGAGTGTGCTGTTGTCTGTTGTGTATGGTGGGTGGCAATTGCTGGACCCCAGACGCTTTCCTTGGAGCTTCAGGAAAGCCTGAGCCTCCCCTTCTCTGGCCAAGCCTGAGACTGCTACCCAGTTCCTCATCAGGATGTCTGAGGGATGTTAATTTCCTCCAGGAGCCTTGCCCTATTGATTCAGCGGCTGATTCCCCCAGATGGCTCTTGCCCCTTGCTCTGTGGCTGATGATAGTGTTCCTAATTGAGCTAGAACTGAAGGCACGGGCCTGAAAGGACCATCAGGAATTGGGAGGCCCCAGTGCAAAGAAGCCAGCGGTGGGTGGGGGTGGAGGACGTCTCTTCCCCTCACCACCACTAGAGGGCAGCCGTGGACTCTGTTTGGAGCCTCGCCCCAGGCAGTTCGGCCACCTGGTTGCCAGGAGGGGGCACCTTTCTGACATGTTTTTTTGGGAGGCGGGTAATGGCAGCTGGGCCCAGGGTTCAAACTATAGGGGAGGCTCCAGAAATAAGCTTGGTTCTGTTTTACATGAAACTGCTCCAGGGGTGAAGCAGTGGGGGCCTGGAAGGGGAGGGGGACTTTTCAGTGCCAGGGAAGCTGGTTGTCCCTGTTAGTGGCTCTCACTGCACTAGGACAAGTGCCTGGGTATCTCCCAAGAACAAGTACGTGAGCCGACTCTGTTCCTTTACCCAGAGTGGGCAACAGTCCATTTCTCTCTAAGTTGGTTTTTCCCTTCCTTCTGCCTAGACCTGGCAGCAGCTATTCTTTGCCCTGGGCCCAGAGTGAGCTTGGTCCATGCACATTGAACCAGGTGGGCCGTATGTTTTGTGCTTGTTCTTGTAATTTTTTAAAGTTTGTAAAGCAACATGTGCTCACTGCACCAAAATCAAACAATAGAGAAGGGAGTGGATGTGTTTTCTAAGGGAGTTCCCCAGGACTTTGGCAGGTTGTTCAGGCCTATGAAAGCACTGTCCCTTTCCGTGTGTGTGTGTGTGTGTGTGTGTATTTGCTCCACCTTTCCAGCTGGATGCCAAGTTGGAGAGGCAGCAAAGGCACCTTAGAAAGCCCAGCCTGCTGTTTGCCATGACCCCCATGAGGGATTCCATCAGTCATTGTGCCTTGTTCTAGCAGCCACCTGGTATGTGCAGGGCTAGGGGAGGACAGGAGTCAGACTGGTTCTCACAAATCTGGGGTTCCGGGGCCACAGTCACCCAACAGTGAATCCCGTTCTGAGAGCCTCCTGGTGCTCTGTGTCATGCTTTGGGGCACAGGGTAACCTCTGAGGCCCATTCCAGCCTCTCTGAATGCACAGCCTTTGTCCACTCTTAGCACCACCTCCTCAACCTTCCCCACTTCTATCCCCCGCCTCACTAGAAAGGAAAGAGCCCGGCACCTGGACAACATCCTCAGTGCCACAGGAGGGAAATGTCACAGCCCTATTCTGGGCTGGGAGTGAGGAGGAATCCTGTGTTTGAAACAGAGGATTTGGGTCTGCAACAGGAGTGAACAGTTTGATGACCATTTGAACTTCACCTGACCTTGTCCCCTGATTCACGCATTCAGCTCTTGGGATCTGCCAACTGGCTGTGCTCTTCTGGGTCTTTGACCGGTAACCTTTCATACACAGTTAGCGGTACCGGCCCTGGAATAGGGACATCTGGCCAGGGCCATATGCACTAGTATCTGTTTAGGTTCCATTCAGCCATCAGTTCCATGTAGTTTCTCATTCTCTGTTTTAGCTCAAACCCAGTCTTCCCCAGATATTTTTTGAACACTTACTGTATGGAAAACACTTGGCCAAGCTCTATCGTGAACAGAGCTGATGACCAGGCACTTGGTATGCAGCTGGCACTTTGTAAAGACTTAGCAAATTGAGTCCCAGGAGTTCTGGAGTTCACATGGTCAGGAAAAGAAAATGTAACCATGCTGGGTCAAGAGACAGGTGTCTTTCTCAGAGGTCTCAGGGTGAAAAGAAAGGAAAATCTGAACCCCTTTGTGCCTGCCGTAAGCCTGCCTCTCCCTTTAGGTAAGGGAGGGAAAGGCAGGCATCTTCCGGGCTCTCTTTTTCCTGTTGGAACCTAGGGATTTATTTATTCAGTGGTCATTTCTTGAGTACCTTCTGTGCACCACACATTGTGCTGGTGCTGGGATAATGAAGCCTACCTCCCTCACCAACCTCATGGGAAGCTGCACGGACTGAGTGAGGCAAAGGAAGGGCTCTGTGAAATGTGCAGCACTGCCTGCTGCCGCCTAGGGGCCTGGGGAGCTTGCCAGCCCCTTGCACATCCCACCTAGAGGCTCCCCTAAGGTGAGCCGTGTCCTTGACCCATCATCACACCCACATCTCTCTTTCTGTTCCTGGCCAACCAGGCTTTCCTTGACTTGGAATAAATGGCTTCCTGGCTTCTCCCCATGCAGGCTGTTTCTGGGCCAGGGTTGTTTGAGGCCCTGTTTGGGTATTGTTAAAAGTGGGCAGCTTTGCTCAGAAAGGTCAGCATGAGAGACGAGAACAAAGAGATCTTTCAAGCTGGCCTCTGGCAGGGCAGCCAGGAATGGCTCGGAAAAGCCCCAGCTCCACCTGGCACTGGCAGCTTCAGAGCTGTGACGTGATTGCTCAGGCTCATGGCCATCTGCAGAGCCCTGGAGAAGCCCCGTTGTGTGCCTTCTTATTTCTCAGAGGGGTAAGCTGAGGCAGGGGGCATTCCCAAGTCAGTGTTAGCTGGGACCCCAGATCTCTCCCTGTACAGCCCTAGACACTATGATCTCTGTATTTTTTTTTTTTTTTCTTGAAGGGCATTCAATAAAAATTGGGATTTACCCAAAACATCCCTGAAGGTGATTATTTGGTTTACTAAAGAATTCCTGGGAGCTTATATGCCAGAATCCCTTACAGATTTGAAAGTAGTAAAAAGACACAACTTTTAGATACAGAATCTTAAAATGCATAAGATGCAATGCTGATGTGCTGATTCCTTGAGAGTGTGTGTGTGTGTGTGTGTGTGTGTGTGTGTGTGTGTGTGTTTTGGAGGGGAATCTGCGTTTCTCCCAAGCTTCCAGGTAATGCCAGTCTGCTGGTGCAAGAGCGTTGATGATGTAAAGGCTAAAGGCTGAGCTCATTCAGCAATGCAGAGAGAGGACAGTCCTTGCGGTGGAGTGGGAAGAAGGGACCACAGTCATTCTTGGCTTTGGCCTCTTGATAGCAGGTCCCAGGACCTGCCAGCGTCCTCTGGGCCACAGGGCCCTAGGCAGCCCCGGGGTCCAGCTCTCTTCAGCCTATTGCTGTTGGGCCCAGCTGCCAGGGTTGTCTTAGACTGATATCCCAGAATCAGCCAGTTCTTTTCTCTTCCGGGAGCTCATGAGGCCTGTCCTTTTACTCAGTTTACTGCAGTCTGTCTTTTTCCTGTCTTCTGTTGGTGGCTGGTGCTGGGCTGTCCCCTAAGCTGGCCTGGCCTATGGGACCCTTCAGCTTTGTGACCACCTTCCTCCTACCAGCCCCCAGCCCCACAGAGGACAGAAGAACAGGATTCCTGGTAGATAAACCAGGCCCAAGGACAGGCCTGGGCCCCCCACAGGAAGCTTCTTTGGTTCCACTGAGGCCTCTGTCTTGGAAAATAACCCAGAGCTAGAGAGCAGGCCATAGGCCCAGAGATTGGGACTACAGGCACAGGCACCACCACAACCCAGCTAATTTTTATAGTTTTAGTAGAGATGGGGTTTTTACCATGTTGGCCAGGCTTGTCTCAAACTACTGACCTCAAGAGATCTGCCAGCCTCAGCCTCCCAAAGTGCTGGGATTATAGGCATGAGCCACCACACCTGGCCCACCCCAGAGTCCTTAATTCAGCAGGTCTGGGTGGGGGGGTCTCAGAATTTGCATTTCTAACAAGTCCCTGGGATACGGATGCTGCTAGTCCAAGTACCACATTTTGAGGCCCTCTTGTCTGAATTATCATTTCTGTCCAGGTGTGGTAGTGGCTTATGCCTGTAATCCCAGCACTTTGGGAGGCTGAAGTGGGAGGATCACTTTAGTCCAGGAGTTCAAGACCAGGCTGGGCAACATAGCGAGATCTCATCTCTGCAAATAAATAAAATAAATTATCATTTCTTGGAGTGTGGGACGAGTACTTCTAGTGACACACAATGTGGTTTTAAGTGATGTGCACACTAACTTTTTAAAAATACTTCTGTTATTATTAAGGGAAGGTGAGTTATCTACTCACCTTAAAAGAAGAAGGAAGATATAAGGAAAAGTATGACATAAATAATAGTACTGGTGATAGGCAGCTAGTGGTAAACATAGTGAATGAGGTATGCAGTCTACAGAAGTCTGGGAGACACTGAGCTAAGTGAAGTCCTCATTTTACAGACCGTATCCAGACTTGATGGTCTCTAAGGGGGCTGAGGTTCCCTGTCCTGCTTGCCACTCCCAGGTCTTCAGAGCACTTGGCAGGCTAGGGAAAGTCATCGTAACTCTGATCCTACCCCAAGAGTCTCCATTCTCAACTCTGAAGAAAAGGGTCTGTGTTGGTAATGTTGGTAGTTTGCACGTTTTTTTGCTTTCATGTCCTGAGGCCAGAGCTTTCCAGAAGGCAAGGGACTTGATCTGCAAATGTATCCTTTCATGGCTGCCAGGCCCCAAAGCCCCCAGGAGCCTGTTTTGTGCATGAAATTGAAGAAGGGGCTTATGTAACTTTCCTGGCTGCCAGTTTGGGCTATTCACCCTCTAATGTTAATTTTTCTAAATTCGCTGGCCCAGCAGCCTCTGCTTTCCCTTGTGTGGTGTGATCCAGGGAACCCCCTGAGCAGATGAGCAGGGCAGCCCTTGCATTTTCCTGAGCATGTGCTATGTGGCAGGAGCTGCTGGGCGCAGCTTTAGGAACATGGTAGTGATGCGCCTGGCCCTCAGGAGACCACAGTGTGCAGTGGTCAGACCTGCAGGTGGAAAATGACCTTGAGAGGTTTTACTTGCTTCACAAGAGGAATTAACAGGCAGGGCAACATGGGGAGGGGTCTGGGGAGGCTTCGTGGAGGAGGTGACATTGGAACTTGCTTTTGAAGGATGAAGTGGGGAAAGGCTGTGTAAGGCAGTGGAAGAAGCCAGTGCCAAGACTTGATATAGGGGATTGCGGTCGTTCAGACGGGACTTGCTCTAGTGCTGGGGGCTGAGGTGGGAGAAGGGTGAGAAGCAGACCCTACAGCCTCAGATGCTATGCTGGGGGCCTGGACTGGATTCTGTGAGCCCTGGGACCACTATAGGGCTGGACTTGAGAGAATCCAGGTGACCTTCCTGCATCCACTAGACCCCCAAGGTGCAGAGGGAGCAGTGTTTCACATTGCAGGCCACAACCTGTTAATGGGAACTCAAGATCTATTTAGTGGGCTGCAGCCAGCATGTTATAAAACGGGGGTAGAGGGAGAAGGAAAATGGAAAACCTCAGTGTTGATTGCACATCGGAGAGATGGGTATTGTGTCGAGAAACTTCGGTTTTATGTCAGGGAAGTGTGTGTGGATACTGGGTTGCAATGTGAGATGTATTTCTCACTATGGCTCACACTTTTAAAAGCTTTAAAACTATTTCAACGCACAGAAGGCTGACTGGAAGTGGTGAGACTGGCTGGTGTGGTCATCAAGGCCCAAGGTGAGGCAGGCCAGCCTGGGGTCATGGTACTAGGGACAGAGAGGGGAGGATGGAATCCAGCATTGACCAGATACAGCAAGTGAAGCTGGAAAATTTGAGGCTGACTCAGGTCAGAAAGTCACCAGCCCAAGGCTCTTGGGCCAAGGTCACACCTTGTTTGAGATACTCAATCTTGGTACCCCTTTGGTAGTAAACTGGAAGCCCAAGTGCTGAGGGGAAAGAGGGAAAGGGACTAGGGGAAAAGGGATCCTCCTTCCTTTATGTTGATGTCCTGGGCCTCTACAGTCCTGGTGTTACAACTCTTAAGTTTTCACTCCAGTTATCGAATGTGTTCAAATGAAACTCTAGCAGGCAGCTCCTCCTGGGATCTGCTGGTATGCTGAGAGCATCCTTCCTTGCGAGCTAGGCTGGTAACAGCTCTACTTCTGCCATCCTCCCACCAGGAACATCGTGAAGGGTGTGAGAGAGCTCCGGGAGGTGCTGCGGACTGTGGAGACCAAAGCAACTCAGAACTTCAAAGTGGTAATGTGGGGTGCTGGTGGTGCTGGCTTATTCAGGAGTCAGTTTTGGTGGGAGACAACAGAAGTCCTTGCAGGGAACCTCTGAAGCAGGGGTGGCAGTAGGTCTCCTGCCTGCTCATGGCAGAGGTTGGTAATCAATCTCAGCATCCTTTCCCACGCAGCCAGGGAGGTGCAGCCTCTTTCTCCCTGCAGCACTGCAGATAGCCCCTCATGTTAAATCAGATTTCAGATCTACTGCCAGCCCTTCCCCGGGCAAACTGTGTTGACAAACTTGCTACCACCACTAGCAAGGTGCTATGCGAACTTTTAGGGATTTGTTTGCGATCCTAATAAATAACAGTGACCCTGCTTGCCTGCCCCAACACAGTCCTGCCCTCCTAGGCCTTAGTTCGTCCAAACCAGAGCCACAGCTGCTTCTCATGCTGTAATTCTCAGTCAAATAATCAGAAAGGCACCTGGGAGAGAGAGCTACCCGTGCCTGTGGCATTATGCTCTTCCCAACACTGCAAGAGCCTGCTGAATACTCAGCGTGGGGCTGGGCTCCAAGGGGTCAGGAGAGGGAGAAAATACTCCTCTTGTCTAGGAGAGGAGAGAAGAGAAAAGATGAGGTAGGAGCTGTCTGAGGCCAGCAGAGGGGTGGGAGCCCCAGTGTTGGAGGGACTGAAGGAGCAAGGGGGCTCCCTTGGGAGCGGGGTTGGGGGGCCTACGCAAAGGGCTGCACATTGCAAGGGGGGCAGATTTAGCTGGGTGACTGGCAGAGGGCATTCTAGGTCATGCTGGGGTAGAGCTGACAACCGTGTCTGGGTCTGAGTGCTTCCCTCTCTGCCAGATGGCGGCCAAGCACCTGGCGGGGGTCCTGCTGCACTCCCTGAGTGAGGAGTGCTACTGGAGCCCCCTGTCCCACCCTCTGCCCGAATTCATGGGCAAGGAGGAGAATTCTTTCGCCACGCAGGCCCTGCGGAAACCTCACCTCTATGAAGGAGACAAGTAAGTTCTGCCTGCCCTGCTGCACCTCACCAGTCTCACATGTCGCGCAGGGTTCTATCCCCACGGGTGGCTTTCTCTTCGCCCCATGCTCTCCTCCAGTCTCCGCTCAGCACACTGCCAGGCAGCCTCCTCAGTCTCAGCAGGAGCCAGATCAGCTAGAGAAGGCAGGTGTTGGGGTCCCGGTTGTGGAGATAATCCCATAAGGCACTCGGAGGCCAAAGAAATCATTTGGAGGTTACCTGTCTTCCCAGTAGTCCTGTCTGATACACCTCTCTCTCACTTGTGCCGTTCCTCGAAGGTGGGGTCGCTCGTTGCCCCAGCCATTCCCTGCGGTGCTGGTGCAGGGAGGAAAGCTTCCTCCCCAGGAGCGTCCGTACTATTCCAGCCCAGCAGCCACCGCCCACCGCGGCCTTTCAGATCCAAAACTCTGAGGCATATGGTATCCAGTGCCCGTGAATTATGCAGGAAGGGGTCACCTTACCAGGCTGGTGCTGACTCCAGGGCAGAAGGCTGGCATGGTGGGTCAGTGGTGCTGTCTGGTGAGGTGCGTGCTCTAGCCAGGCCTGTCATTTGTGTCTTTCAGCCTCTACTGCCCCAAGGACAACATCGAGGAAGCCCTCCTGCTCCTCCTCATCAGTGAGTCCATGGTAAGCTCCAGGATGTCCTTCAGGGGCCTCTGGCCCTCTGACCCTGTGGGGAAGGGCTGTGGGGCCCAGGTACAGGCCATCCGTGACCTACCCAAACTCTGTCGCCAGGGATACTCCTAAAGTAGATGCCTCTTGGCCCTGGGCCTCCATACGGCAAGTCTTGCTCATTAGGTTTGGGATTGGCTATAGAAGGCTTCATTTGGAGGCCTGCATTCTGCCGCCCAACAAGTAGAGACTGAGTACCTGGAGCCACACCCATCTCTTTTGGGATTGAAAAAATGATCATCAACAAGGTCACAGTAAAATGTTACATAGCTGTGTGCTGGGTGCCGTGACAGATATGAGAACATGGCAGGTAGGGAATGGAAGGAATGTACACTTTGGAGTCAGAAAGCCTGGAATCAGGTTCCAGTTCTGCATGTTAGCTGAGGGCTGGGGCACATCACTTATTTTCTCTGAGCCTCCGTTTTCTCCCCTGTAAGATAACAGTACTCACAAAGGTAAGCGTGCCTATGGAAGGAGTTCATTTAGTCACACAACAGCTATTTATTGAGCATCTACTTTGTGCCAGGCCCTACTCTAGATGCCAGAGATGCCTCAGCAAACAAATGGAGAAAAGTCCTTTCCCTCATGAGCTTACATTCTAGTGAAGAGAAGCAGGCAGTAAATTAATCAAAAACTACAGTATGCAGGGTGTCCACGCATGAGCGCTATGGGAAAAGAACACAGAGCAGAAGACAAATTGTGCTAGACAAAGCACACATGAAGTTGGCTGTTTAGACTTTTCTGTAGGACCCACTGCTCATGTCCTGGGCAGGAAGATGAGGCAAATGCACGCATGTGGATGCACGCACACTCATGCATGCACACATATGGTGGCCATGGTACCAAGGAATGTTTGCCCAGGGCTAAGCACTTTGGAGGCTCAGCATAAGGAGAGTGCAGTGTGGCTGTGTGTTTGAGGAGATGGTAAGATGAAGGATGGACTGGACTCGTTCAAAGAGGGCACAGGAAGAGTGGAACAGGAGCAGCAGAAGCCAAGCACAGAGAAGTCATCTACATGGTCAGGTCCAAGTCCTCCGACCAAGGGGCCCATCAGAGCTGGTGAGCTGGGAACCACCGGGTTGAGAAATTGGTTTTTAAAAAAACAATGCATCTGAGTGTATGGATGCGGAGGTTAAGAAACCAAGACCCCATGAGCGGGATCCCTGAACAGCCGGAAATGAATGTTCCCTTGGATGTCTGGGACCTTGCGATGCCAGGGCTTGCTTAGATAGCGTTGGTGATCAGATTACCTCTGGTGCCTCAGGCCTCCCAGCAAATAGGAGCAGGCACTGGGCTGTGGGACAGAGGGATTGCATCCTGCCTCAGCTGGGGCTGTTCCGTGTTGGATCTGAGAGTTTCTGTGTAGGGTGTGGATATTTGGATGGGAATGCCAGCTGGCCAGGGTGTTGTCCTAAAATGTTTGCCTGTGAGGTGGGTAAGTGGTTGCCCAGGGGAGGGGCCATCTCACTGGTTAGCGGCTGTGGAGATAAGAGGCACCATGTGCCACATCTGATTTTCATGGGAGAACAGTGTGCTTTTTACTTTTAAAAATGGGCCCTTACTCTGACCACAGACTGAATCCTGTACAGACCAGTACTCCCATCCCGTCTCTACCATTTCACCACGTCCACCCTCCAGTGAGACTGCACTGGAATTACCTGTCTGGAAACAAGGGTTTTTTTGTTTTTGTTTTTTTTTGGTTTTGTTTTGTTTTGAGACAGAGTCTCCCTCTATCATTCAGGCTGGAGTGCAGTGGCGCAATCCTGGCTCACTGCAACCTCTGCCTCCCAGGTTCAAGTGATTCTTCTGTCTCAGCCTCCCAAGTAGCTCGGATTACAGGTGTTTGCCACCACGCCTGTCTGATTTTTGTGTTTTTAGTAGAGATGGGGTTTCACCATGTTGACCAGGCCAGTCTCAATCTCTTGACCTCAGGTGATCCACCCACCTCGGCTTCCAAAGTACTGGGATTACAGGCGTGAGCCACCGCACCCAGCCTAAACACCGGTTATTTTGTAGCCTTTGTGTACTGAGGCTTCCAGTGCAGTTTACAGGTAGGTGGTGAAAGGCTGAAAACAGGGTCATCTGTTAGGTCCTTTCTCAGCCAGGGAGGTTCCAAGCTGATTAGGTGAGCATTATGTTGAGTCATGTGAAATTGCCTAATTTTCAATTGCTTATGACCTGCAAAAACAACAGTTTCATAATAGTTCCCTCTAATACTATATGTTCCCATCTTACAGATGACAAAAGTGAGGTCCAGGACAGGTATGGCTGTTGGTCAAGGTCGTATACTAATAAGCCTTGAAGCCATGACTCGAACATGTCCTTCTCCC
Source organism: Trachypithecus francoisi (assembly GCF_009764315.1). Taxonomy (NCBI): domain Eukaryota; kingdom Metazoa; phylum Chordata; class Mammalia; order Primates; family Cercopithecidae; genus Trachypithecus; species Trachypithecus francoisi. Next base: position 60,709,758 of record NW_022681462.1, on the reverse strand, counting down.
TCAGCAGTTTCCAAGCCCCAGGACACAGGGCTCCTGGACTTCCATCCTGGTGCTTCCTTTGCCCACTACTGTGATCCTTGGTCTTCTCAAGTGTAAAAGGCCAGGGAGGTGACTTTGGGGATCAGAGGGCTTTGTAAAAGGGACAAGCCTGTCAGGGTAAGGATGGTCATAATTTTTCTCCTGGTAGGGAGTGAGGCTGGGCTCCATCTTCCCAAGTCATTTTCTGTAGCCTCTGCTTGATCAAAGTCCTCAGGACAGAGTTCAGATGCCTTTCAGTTAAGGCTGTCCACCCACTCCCAAACCCTCCAAGCAGAGAATGGCCTTTTACAGAAACATGGCCCATGCTTGGAGCCAGGTGGGTTTTCCTGAGTATGCATTCTCCTCCAAGCAGCTCTTTCCCTTTTGCAAGACAGTGTGGCTGGCAGCCTGCCTCAGAGACTAGGGGTTAGGGGGTGGGTGAGTCTGGGTTGGCTGGCCAGGCGGTGTCCTGGGAGATTCCCTGTGGTGTAGGAAACAGGCACTGCGCAGACACTGTTTGCACTGAGGCTGGGAGGAGGCGCCTCTTGTGGGACTGGCTGGTTTGTTTACCCTTATACCCAGCCTGTTAGACATTCAGAAACTTGAGGGATTTGGGGGAGAGTGTTGGCAATGTACTTAGCTTTAGTGTTTCGTCTGTGGTGACCTTTTCCCCGGGTGCTGGATCTGGCCTCTGTGGCTGGGAATGGTTTCTCCGAGTGGCCAGACCTGCCATTTCTCCTGCCTTTGTTTTAAATTCTCCTTCCCTCCAGTCTCATTCTTGAACAGTGAGAGGACTAGGGTATGGGTTCCACTCTACCAGCTTCCCAAGCTCCTGCCCTGATACCTCTCAGCTGAACCCCAAGGCTCCATGTACCTGCAGGGTTTTCCTCATCCCCCTTTGATGTTGGCTGGGTTTGGCTGCAAATGATGGGCTTGGAGAGAACCCTCTAGAACAGCAGCTGTTGGTCTTGGCTACTATTTAGGTTCTCCTAATACCTGCAGAATGTGTTATGCTGCAGTGAAAGCTTTTCCCGCAGGGCCAACCCAGGAGGCATCATCATCATTGCTTCCACCTCCAGGACATCCAGAGCAGCTGCTGCAGGAAACAGTGTTTGCAGGCTTCCTTATTTTGTGGTTTGGAACTTAGAGGAGTGGCTGTGTGGTATGGGGCTGTTACTTTGGATATGGTTTTTATTACAAGCTGACTATGTGCGATCAGAATGAATGAGGGAGACCTTGTCTTTCAAGAGGTAAATAGAAACCTTACTAATGCTTTCACAGGAATGCAAGGAGGATATGAGATGTAACTGGTTGAAGATGATTTGTGTTCTAGACCTAGTTTTGAGTCTTTGAGGCCAAAATGGCATTTAAAAATCCACCTACTTATCATTGATTCATTCATATATCCATCATCTACCCACTTTCCCATTTATCCTTCTGGCCATCTACCCTCCCATCATTTCTCCATCCACCCATCCTCCTACCCACCATTCATTCATCCACTTATTAATCCATTCATCTATCATCCATCCATCCACCCATTAATCCATTCATCCACCATCCATCCATCCACCCATTCATTCATCCATCTACCCACCCACCCACAAACCATGCATCCCCCTACCCATTCATCCATTTATTCATCTACCTCCCATTCATCCAACCACCCTTTCATCCATCCATCTACCCACCTTTCATGTATCCACCTATTCATCCACCTATCATTCATCTATCCACCCATCATTCCATCCATCCCCCATTCATCCATCCAGCCACCTACCAACCCTGCATCCACCTACCAACCCTGCATCCACCTACCATTCATCTGTTTATCCATCCACCATGTATCCATCCATTCATTTACTCATCTATCCATCCACCTACCATCCATCCATCTAATCTAGTTCGAGCAGCTACAGCATGCAGGACCATGCTCAGCACTGTAAAGACAATGTTTAATAGTTCAATCATAGTTCCTGTCCCAAATGGACTCCCATCTACTGCAGTTTGTTCCCAGGGATGTGGAGGAAATCCTGGTCCCCAAATCAGAAGGAATGATCCCAGTCTGCTGAACTCAAATGTAAATGCTTGTTTTTGAAAGAACTGTGTATCAAACCAGCCTGATTTTCTGAAACAGTTGGGGAACTAGGAGATACAGGAATCTTTATTATTTCTAAAATACTGGTCTGGGACATAAAAATATGTGCTAAAGTAAACTGAACCCTTGGATCCCTGTTTCAAATCGCTGGCGAACAAGTTGCTGCTCTTAGCAATGGAAAGGGTACAGAGCCCTGGTGTTGAGAGAGTGGGGTGGATAGGTAAGTCTCTGAGTCTTGGGGTTTCTGCAGATTAACAGACTTTGTGCCGTGCCCAATGCTGGGCATCTAGCTATTTGAATCTTGAATTTACCATTCATAATCTGTGTGGCCTGGGTGAGCTTCTTACCACCCTGAGCCTCGGTTTTCTCATCTGTAAAATGGAGCTAATAAGGTCTCTCTTGTATGACTTTGGTGGATTAAATAAGAAAATGAATGTGAAGGTGCCTGGTACCTTTTGGTTCTTCAATATGTGCTCATTTTGTCCTGATAAATACTTGATTCTGACTTAGTCATTTTTGAAAACATTTATGTTCAGGTCTGATTGGGAGATAAATTGGATTAAGGATGCCATTCGGTTAAAAAAACAAAACAAAACAAAAAGTGCTTCCTGGGCTTGATTCCATCAGGGCTTCAGCAGATGAGCACAGATTGTTTCAGCTTTTGGGATCTGGTTTGCTCTAACACAAGGCCCTGCTCTGCTAAAGGCTGAAGCGGTAAAGGGTCTGATAACACTGCCAGCTTAGAGCCCTTGGTTCAGTGGAGGTGGGAGAGCCTCTCTCTAACTGGCGGAAAGAGCTGTTTTTTCTGCTGCAGGAGCCTGATGCAGCAGGAGCTTGGAGGCTGGCATGGGCCTGGCCTGGGTCGCTGGGTGGATGGGACATGTCACAGAGCATGTTATTTCTTGGCTCTGTGGACTGGCAGCTCAAGAGCCAGTGGTAATTATGTCTGCTGATGGGGACGACAGCACAGGGGGAGCATGACAGTGTCCTCCAGGGAGAGGGCGGGTGTTGGGTACAGATGCTGCCAGGAGACTTGTTTCCGGGGTAATTTTGCGGAGGGTGGGGGTGGCAGCAGCAGGCCCTGAGCCTTGTTCCTTGGCCAATGGAGAGCCGGTTTTTGAGAATGGGGTTGATCAGGGCTTTGGACTTGTTGCCCAAGGAGCATGTTCTTTGTAGAGAAGCAGTACCCAGGGCCTGATGGGGGAAGCCTGACCTTGTGTTTTGCTTCAGTTCTTTTATAAGCAGAGCCAGCCCAGGGTCTCTTACGGCATGGATGAGGCTATTGGACACTTCCTTGGAGGTACCTGGAGGCAGGGAAGGAGCTGGAAGTGAAGTCAGAATGTCTAGGCTCTAATTTAGGTCCCAACCCCCTGTCTCATGTGCATTGGAAAGCTTACCTGGCCTCCCATCTGTAAAGTCTTCCCACCTGTAAAATAGGCTGAGAGTACACAGAAGATTATTCTGAGCATTTTGAGATGCCGTACAGAGGTACAGAGCATGCTCCACATGGTAGTTCCCTTTCCTTCTCTTAGACTGGAGCCCTGTTTATGACCAGGGTTAGAGAAGAGAAACAGGGCTGGGCAGCAGGAGAGGTTAGTGCTGCCTGTGGCCCTACAGCCACCGAAGGATCAGGACTGGTCTTGTATCTTACTAGGTTGGAAAAAGCTGGCAGAGGAGCCCCAGGCGTCTAGAGCTCAGGCAAGCCGCAGCGGTCCCAAACTGGCCGACTGAGGGAAGTGGGGGTGGTTCAGCCTCAGCTCCCTGGGATCTTGCGCAAGGTAGTTCACTTTCTGGGGCTCAGTGTCCTTATCCGCAGAGGGTGGGGGGTAGTCAGTGATTTCTTCCCTGCCCCACCATGGGGTTACTGTGAGGCCAGATGAGATGGTGGATGTGACAATTTAGCTTCTAAAAGAGGAATGCGGGCCGGGAGCGGTGGCTCAAGCCTGTAATCCCAGCACTTTGGGAGGCTGAGGTGGGTGGATCACTTGAGGTCAGGAGTTCAAGACCAACCTGGCCAACATAGTGAAGCCCTGTCTCTACTAGAAATAGAAAAAAATTAGCCAGGTGTGGTGGTGGGTGCCTGTAATCCCAACTACTCGGGAGGCTGAGGCAGGAAAATCGCTTAAACCCGGGAGGCGGAGGTTGCAGTGAGCCGAGACCGAGCCACTGCACTCCAGTCTGGGCAACAAAAATGAGACTGCCTCAGAAAAAAAAAAAAAAAAAAAAGTAATGCGTGTCACACACATAGAGCTGGCTATTTGACCAAGAGTAGCCCTTGCCTTAGGTTTCTCGTGGGCCAGCCTGCCTGTGGCCTTTCCCTAAGGTCCCGTATTTGCTTCATGGATACTTGGTCAAAGACCAGAAATGTATTATGCTCGCCATGCTGAGCTGTTGGGTGATGGGTGTATGGGGACTAGCATTGTTTCTTTGGCTTCTCCTCTTCTGACCTGCCAGAGGGCTTGCAGTGAATGTTCTTTAGTCTAGGAGGGGCTACCCTAGGAGAACAGCCAGAAGGACAAAGGCTGGGAGCCGGACAACTACACCAGCGCTAGATTGAAATCCTGGGATGAAATCCATGGATTCAACAGAGCAGTGCGTCGCCAGCGCCGGGCAGCCTTGGGGTGGGTGTGGGGATTATGGCAGTGCACACTAGGCAGGGAGAAACCAGAGGAGAATATTCTGCCATATTCTAAGAACAGGGAGAAAGAGACGGTGAGAAGATTTAGTGTTCATGTATTACTTTAAAGGTCACAAGTGCATTCACATCTGTTACTGCATTTGATCTAGAGGATGTTCTAATGAAAGCAGGTCTGAGGCCACTTCAATGGTGGAAGAGAAAGAATGTAGCTGGGACTAGGTCAGAGCTACTGCCAGAGCATGGGGGTATACCATGTGGCCTCAGGGCAGTGAGCCAGGGAGGAGGGAACAGGACAGCTGGAGGTGCTGGGAGGGAACTGATGCTCCCATAGTGTCTGAGGCCCTGGACCCTGAGCTGCACATGAATTTTATTCTGCTGTGTCTTACCCACCAGCCCCCACGCCTGCCTTTTCTCTGTCCCATTTCCCCCTACCCCACCCTGTTGCCATGGTTACACACACAGGCACTGCCCAGCAACCACCAGGAATATTTCACTTTGGCCCTGCCCCAAAGCCATAGTAACCACTCAGCCCACTTCCACTTCTGGCTGGGGAATCACAGCCCTCTCTTGCACAGGCCCCAGTTCACACAAGTCCTTAGGACCCCCAAGGAGCCTTCCTGGCTGTCTGCCTATTGAGGGCCTATCACCAGCCTGAGGATTTGTGCTGCTGCTGCTGCTGCCACTACTGCTAGACTGATCCTCTCTTCTGTTCCTATTCTTCTGACCTAATTAACACCCAGTTCTGAAAATTCACCCCTCCCTCTGCCAGACACAAATTCAGACACTATTCTCTTAAAGGTCAAGGTCTAGGGTGGACAGGGGGAGGTTTCCACTCCAGGCCCAGAATCTTTCTCTCCTGAGTGTCACACCCTGCAAAGGCAGGTTGAGTCAAGTTCTGTGTGTGCGGTTATGCCTGGGGCCAGGAGTCTAGCCAGGAGCAAGAACTGGTGAACCAGATGGGGGCGTATGGGCTGAGGTATGGGCCGGGTTGGGGGAGGACTGGAGAGGCCTGACCTCTCCTGGTGAGATGAGTCAGGGATGGTGCTGTAAGAAGGTGGTCCTGAATGGAGTTTTGAGGAGCTAGAAGGTATCCAGGTTGACAGAGGGAACTGCAGCATGACCGAAGATGGGCCATGGTGACTGTAGGGACCAGCAAGGGATTCCATGTCACTGGAGAGAAGCTGGCCAGTTAGGCAGCCCCAGAAAGGAGTTTAGACTTTATCCCGATGGCCATAGTGATGGCTCGCGGCCCACTATCCCCTGAACAAGATGGGTCTGCACGGGCAGGCAGGCGGGTCCCCAGACCCTGGATGTGTCCAGCCAAGCTGCTTCCCACCCCTGCAGACTGCCTGTCCCCACTCCCTCCCATCATAACCTCTCACTCCCACCAGAATTCCAGGTCAGCTTCCACTCGGGGATGTGCATTCTGTACTGCTGCTCCTTCCTGTTCTCCCCACAGACAGAGCCTCTGTGCCCCATCCTCTCACTCCTGAGCCACTCCTGCCTGGTGGAGGCCGCCCCTGTGGGTCCCCACCCAGGATGGCCAGAGCTGGGGAGCTGCTGGAGGTGGCAGAGTGGGGCGGTACATCGCCAGGGATAGAACAAGGGCTGTATTCCTAGTTGGCTCAGGGAACTAGCTCCTGCCAACCCTCTCCTTAGAATTTCTTTTCTCTTCCTGTTGGTGGCTGTGTGGGTGGACTTCACTGGGAAGGAGGGGGATTTCTTGGCACCTTCTTTCTCCACTCCTCTCCTTCAACCCTTTGGAGCTCCTGAGTGGCTCCTGTTCCACAGGCTGACTCCAGAACTCAGCCTTGCCGGGATTTCCGGGCATCCCGGCACCCTCTCCTGGGCCATCTGAGTCCATGGGGGCATGGGCAGCACTCACCAACTGTGGCAACGGGGCAGCCATCAGAACCCCTGACCACCAGTCTCTCAGTGACCAAGCTGTCCCCCAGAGTGAGTCACCTCCTTGGGTCTTGGAGGTGTTCTGGCTTCCAGAGGCCTCTAGGAGGACACACTCCAGCCCTACACTGCAGGACACACCCAGAGCCTGTGGTCTGGAGGCCTCAGGGGCTTGGGCTTCTGCCTCCAGCCCCTCACCTGGAGGAGGGGAGAGCAGTCCTGCTCAAGGGAAGCTATGAGGCCCACTTGCTGCACAGGAGGGATGGGGTGGCTCTCATGAGGGAGATCTGGGTTTTTAGGGCTGGCAGCTCCTTTTTATTCTGTTAGGAAGGCTGAGTTCTTGGTCTTGAGGTCCTGCGTATGGAAGCAGAGGAGAGCAAGTCCCATTGCACAGAAGGAGACTCAGACAGAGGGAGGGAGATGCAGGAGAGAGCCCCATTTGGCAGAGGGGAATGGGCAGGAGAAGGGAGAATGCTGGGGGCAGCCAGCAGCAGCTCTGCCCAGCTCCCGCACAGCCCTTGGAGTGGGGATGGGGATATGACTGTTTCTGGCCCCAGAGTGTCCTCTGCCTAAATCCCTGCCCTGTGGCTGCTCGGAGGCGCCCATGACCCCTGCAGTGGGGGAGCCTCTCCCCTTCCACCCTGTCTCTTTTGCCCCCAGCCTGCGTGTTGTCCCCAGGGTATAGAGGTGGGCAGAGGGGTGGGACCACCTGCACAGACCAAAGAACAAAAGAGTCCCACATCCTTGATGGGGGGGCTTCTGGCTTGGTGATGAGGAGCTCCCCTCTTGGAATTAGGCAGAATTTCCCACTCATACAGCACATTTCCCTCTCCTACCCCCACTCCCAGCAGCCATCTGGCAACTCTGTGAGCTACTGAAGTCCTTGGCGCTGGATGCCAAGAGCGGAGTTCTTGAGTGTGGGGAAGCTCTCCCTGGGGAGGGACGGAGGAGAGTTTCCATGGTTGGAAGGAGCCTGGAGAGGGTCCAGGCTGGACACAGAGGGGAAGGGAAGGGGGGCTCTGGGAATGTCCTTGTCAAAGCTACTTGAAAGACTGAAGAGGAAGAGAAGAGGGCACTGGGGGCCACAGCCCAACCTCCTTCAAGCAGCAGAGCCACCTACCCGATCCAGGCACTTTCATATCTTAGCCAAAACTCTTGCTGTAATTGTGAGAATTGCAAACACACCAGGGACTGTTCCATAAAATGACTGGCCTGTGCTCCTGAAAAATGCCAGTGTCATGAGAGAAAGGTGGAGGGCCTCTTCCAGATGCAAGGAGATTAAAGAGACATGGCACCCAAATACAAGGTATGATCCTGGACTGGATCCTAGAATGAGAAAAAGTAACCAATTATAAAGGGTAATAATAATTCTGTAGAGAGAGGAACATTGAGGAAGGGTTTTCGGTTATGAGACTATTCTTGCAACTTTTCTGTAGGCTTGAAATTTTGTAGAATAACAAATTTAATACCAGAAGCTTGACCTCTCAGAACTGCTCCCTCACCCAACCTGGGCTAAAGGTGGAGGATTTTCTGTCTTGGAGCGGGCCTTTGTGGAGATGAGAAAAGGCCATTTCTGAGAGTGTGGCCGTCTTTCTGGTCTGGGTCAGTGGCAAAAAGGTGATAGTGTCTGGGCCAGCAAGGTGGGGGCCCCTCGAAGACGGACACCTGCTTATCTGCTGTCCTCACTCTTACCAAACAATGTCCCACCCACAGGCCACTCGAGACGTGGTGCTGAGCCGGGTGCCAGAGCAGGAGGAGGACCGGGCAGTGAGCTTGCAGAATGCTGCAGCCATCTATGACCTCCTGAGCATCACGTTGGGCAGAAGGGGACAGTATGTCATGCTCTCTGAGGTACGGCCGGCCATGCAGCCCATCCCACTCCCCAGAGTCAGGCAGTCTGTAAAGGAAATCAGATGGAGCCATTTGTCCCTTCACCTGTCCCTCCCCTGCCAGGCTGCTCTGCTGCTTTGACCTTGGCAAGTTGTACAAGTCTCAGCTTCCTCACTGGTGAAATATGGGCAGTTAGAGAACCCACCTCACAAGATTGTTGGGGAGAGTGCATGTGAAAGGCTGAGAACAGCGCCATGCACAGTAATAATAAATGTTCCCTGCTATTTTTATTGCATGTCTATGTTTTGAAAGCACTTTCACAAATCTTACTCCATTTGCTCTTTGCTATCACCCTGTGAGATCATTCACATGTTAAGGAGGTGAACTGAGAGCCCGAGAGGGTGAGAGACTTGAGCAGGGTCACACAGCATGCGAGAGGCAGGAACTGGGTTTCTGCAGGGTGTCTCACAGGAGCCAAGGGTGGGCCTCCTGCAGCCTCCCAAAGGCAGTGACTACCCTGGAAGGGTGTGGGTGGCTGGAGTGTGAGGACCCCTGGTGAGTAAGTGCTGACTATCTCCCCTCCCCAGTGCCTGGAGCGAGCCATGAAGTTTGCATTTGGAGAATTTCACCTTTGGTACCAGCTGGCCCTCTCCATGGTGGCTTGTGGGAAGGTAAGGTCCAGGGGGTGCTAGGGGTTGTACACTCACCCTCAGGGGGCTCTGCTGAGGTGGACGGAGGGGTTTTCTGGCCAGGGGAGAGGGTGGGGACTATCCTGCAGCTGGTTTGAACCTCCAGGAGAGTGAGGGGCGTGGGGTGGGCTACACAGACACCTTGTGTGAATTCCTGTCCACGTGTGAGCTATGAGTGTGCCAGTGTGCAGGTGTGAGTCTCTGGATGCTTTTCTCTGAGTCTGCGTACATGCACGGGAGCACTGTAACCTCTGTGCTGAAGAGCTAATAATGTGACTGCATGTGGCGGACATGAGGTGTATCGAGGTGACGGAATGTTGTTCCATGCGGGCTGTAGCTCTCATCCTGTCCACTGAGTATGGCGTCAGGAAATGGCCTGCTTGTGGACTGGAGACTTGCCTCAGAGGGGAAGCTTAAAGGGTGGAGCAGAGCAGCAGCACCCACAAGGGAGTTTGGAGGGAGTACTGCATGACGCATGGGGCCAGGAGCACCTGGATGGGGACAGGGCCCGGCGGGATGCTGCCCAGAGCAAGGAGCACCAGGCATGAGTTCACTCTGTATCCACCCAGCTCCGGTGCCATCACCCCTGCTTTTTGCTCTGATCAGAATTATACTTACATAAGCCTCTATTTTAAGCAGTGACATGAAAGGAAAACCTTTCTGGAGCTGAGTTCTGAGGGTGTTGGGGCTGAGGATGCTATGAATGCAGGAAATAAGGTGGCATGAGCTTGCAGATTGTTCCAGGAGCTGTAAATATCCAGAGCCCTTTCATGGGGCTGAGGGAATTCCTCGCCCCCCTGGCCCATCTGTGCCACGTTCCATTTCTGGCCCCGCAGCCGTCTCTCAGGAGGGCCCTCCCAGCTTGCCAGTGCCTCCTCCACGCATGAAGGGTGTGCCAGCCAGCTCGGGGCCTCAGCAGCCAAGGCAGGCCAGGTCCTGGCAGGGAGGGGGAAGAGGAGCAGGTGCTGCAGCCTGACTGTGGGGAGAGGCTTTCTGGGGAGCCTTCCCTGCCCCCATCTGCTGGGCATGTGTCTTCCCAAATCTCTGTACTCTCCCCCATCACATCGGACACCTCACAGAACATCTTGAAGTCACAGCATGATCTCCTTGGCTTTGTGCTTAACAGGGTCTTGTTGAGGCTCGGGGAGAATTCAGAACACAGGGCAAGGCCCCGGCCCTTCAAGGGTTAGGGAGTGAGAGAAACCCTCCTACAGAACTGCAGGCAAAGGAGACAACGTGGGCAATGGTGGAGGGGGTGGAAAAGATGAACCAGCAGTGGGGATGGGGACAGGAAGGTATTGAAGGCAGCGGTCAGCCTGGGGTAGTAGGGACAGGGCCGGGAGGAGGTGGGGCTGGAGCTTCCATGGAGCCTGGGCAGACAGCTCACAGTGGCATGGGCCAGTTCTTCCTGCCTCTGGGAAACACAGAAAACCCATCTAATCTTGGGACAGTGAGTACAGGTGGGAGAGGCCTAGGGCCAGAGCAGTGATTCGAACCCTTCTGTGGGTCATGGACCCCTTTCAGGAGGTAAGGGAAGCTGAGGACTTCTGCTCAGAAAAATTGACTGCACATGCAAGTTAGCTTTACATCCGAGCAGCTCCTAGAAGCTCCCCAGGCTCAGTCAAAGGTGTAATGATATCCTGGGAGGTAAGGAGTCTTCTGCCACTGACTAGCTGGACTCAGAGAGATCCAGACACAGCCTGGCACCATCCCAGCATCTAGGGAGCTGGTTTCACGACTTGGCTCCTTCACAGACCAGCAAGGTGGCCCTGGGAGTGGGCTTGCATCAGGGAGTTGAGATTGGCCAGTTCCTCATGCATGAGGCTCCATGGGCTGGAGACACTGTGTGTTCGGTGCAGCAGGAGATTGTTCTGGAGAGCATTCTCCACCCGCCTTGGGAACCCTGCCCACCAAATCAGTCTGCCTGATTGTCCTAGGCAGCCCTCAGGAGTGGCCAGACCTTGCCTTTGCTGAAAGCGTAAGGTGGAATCAAGGGCCTGTATCTGTGATTGTGCCGAAAGGCCTTCCAGAAGGTGAGTCTGAGCAGTTGAACCTGCAGGAATGATGGATGAGTTCTGTGGCGTGATTTAGGTCGTTCCTTCTCTTGGTCTCTGTGCGGCAATTGCATTGGCTGTGTTGCTAGGTAACCAGCATGACAAAAAAAAAGCTGCTGCTCCCGCTGCTGAGTCCTCAGATGGCTCCTTAAATAGCAGCGTTTTTTGGTGTACATGGGGGTGGAATGCAGAGGGTCAGGGTTAGAGAACCCTGTATGGCAAGGATCCAGAGTTTAGCAGCCATGAGAAGGAGGCTGAGGAGAAGCCTGAGGCTTGCTGGGGTGTGGATGGAGGGGCCAAGTCCCTGGGGAGGGACTTGGAGTGGTGTTTCCAGGGCAGGGTCTCAGGAGGAGGTAGATAGCCTGACAGTGCCTTCAAGCCCCTCATACCCCGTGGCACCTGCCCACACTGGGCACGTTGTGGAGTCTCCCAGCCTGCAGGAGCTGGTCACCTGCTAACACCCTTTTGTGCTTGGCCTCCTACCCTCTTGTTTCCAGAGAGAGCCATGGGGGTGGTGGCCTTTGTTGTCTCTCCTACCCTTTCTGTGGGGTCCTTTGAGGAAAGAGCCATGGCCTCATCCCCTTCCCTGAGTGACCCCACAACCCCTAGCCCAGTACTGGGTTCAGAGCATACCCTTGGCAAAGACACCTGCAATTGACCTAATAAGTCTGAGTCAAAGCCCAGGGAAATCTATCACGTCTGGGTTGAGAAAAGCTCTTCCTTAGATGGCGGGGAAAATGGGAGGCCAGCTGGAGGGAGGCGGGGTGTCCAGGGTGGACACAGACCATTCAGATCCTAGCTGTGCACCTGCCAGTTGCTCATACCCTGCTGCGGACAGGGGAGCCTCCCAGAGCCTTCATTTCCTTCTGTACCTCCAGAGTTGCTGGGGGGATATGAGAGCTAATTAATGGGGGATTGCTTGGCCCACAGTAGGGCCCAGTACATGGGAATTGTCATAGTTACACACAGGTATCTGCAAACCTGGAGGCCACACAGGTACAGGGGTGTACACACTGGGAGGATTACTGCTGAGTTTCCTGGAAAAGGTTCCAGCCCAGAGAGAGAGAGAGAGAGAGAGAGAGAGAGAGAGAGTGAGTGTGTGTGTGTGTGTGTGTGGGTGGGTGTGTGTGTGTTTGGGGTGGGTGGGTGGGTGGGCAGGGAAACAGGAAACAGGCCTCCTTTCTGGCCAAAGTGATCATCGTAGAGGCAGTGTAGGGTAGTGATTAGAGCCAGGCTACGTTCAAACCTCAGCTCAGCCATTCATAGGCTGTGTGGCTTTGAACAAGCTACCTAACTTTGCATTTCAGTTTTCCCACCTGTACCAAGTAAAGTCAGAGTATCTACATCATAAGACTGCGTAAAAATTAAATCACTTGGTATTTAAAATGCACTTAGAACAGGGGTCTCCAACCTCTTTTCTGTAATGGGTCAGTCAGAGAGTAGATGGTTTTGACTCCGCAGGCCCAACAGTCTTTGGCAACTATTCCGCTCTGCTACCGTATCAGGAAAACAGCCATAGACAGTATGTAAATGAATGCACATGGCTGTGTTCCAGTAAAACTTTATTTACAAAAATAGACAGAGTGCCAGATTTGGCCTGTTAACTGTGTTTTGTCAACCCCTGACTTAGGACAATGCCTGCATATCCCAAGATCTGGATAAGTGTTTGCGGCTGCTGTCCTTCTCATTACTGTTATTGGTAACATCCCTGTCTGGCCGTGGCTGCCCACCACCTCAGCCCTCCTTCACACTTGGCTGTCCTCAGCAGGTCCAGTCTGAGCCTTGAAGCCTGGCGGGATCCTCAGATTCCTGTCTGGAGGTTCTCTCGGGCTCTGCCAGTTTAGAATATCTCCGCTTCCTCTCCACCAGCCTTTATACGACCCCCAACCCCTGCCGTTGGCCATGCCTCTGGAGTCCTTATTTATTTATTTATTTTTTTTGAGACACAGTCTCACTGTGTCACCCAGGCTAGAGTGTGGTGGCACAATCTCGGCTCACTGCAACTTCCACCTCTTGGGTTCAAGCAATTCTCGTGTCTCAGCCTCCCGAGTAGCCGGGTGTGGACACACGCCTCCACAGCCGGCTGATTTTTGTATATTTTAGTAGAGATGGGGTTTCACCATGTTGGCCAGGCTGGTCTCAAATCCCGAGCTCAAGTGGTCAGCCTGCCTCAGTCTCCCAAAGTGCTGGGATTGCAGGTGTGAGCCACTGTGCCCAGCCCTCATTTAGAGAGCCCCTTTCTACCTCTAAAATTTCTGTGCTTGAAATTTGAATTCCTTTTGGAGAGCTTCCATTTGTTGTCATGTTAGCGGTCATCATGTTACCTAAAGAGCAAGGGTGACAGCTTCTAATCTTCAGATGAGGAAACTGAGGCCCAGGGAGGGATTTGCCTGCCGACACTGCCTGGGCTTCTCTGCCCTGGCCCTCTTCCTGGCTCCTGAGAGCAAAGGGATACAGAGCAAGGCTTGGTGGTTTGGGGAGCTCGCCCCACTGTGGGCCCTTGAGATCCAGGGCTGTGAGTGACAGTGTTTCCTGCTGTTTTTTCTGCAGTCAGCCTACGCCGTGTCCCTGCTGCGGGAGTGTGTGAAGTTGAGGCCCTCGGACCCCACTGTGCCCCTGATGGCCGCGAAGGTCTGCATTGGGTCCCTTCACTGGGTGAGTGAGCTGTGAGGGCAGGGGCCAGAGGCCTCCTGTGGGGAGGGTGGCAGCAGCTGACTGTGAGTGGGGTGTGCACGTCTTGGCATGTATGTGAGGGTGCATGTGGAAGGTGGAGAGGATGGGAGCTATCAGGCAGATGGGCCTGGGCAGGGAGAAAGTCTCTGAGAAGCCACCAGCCTCCATCTCGAAGGCAGGGTCCCCTGACTCAGGATGGTGTCTGGTTTGTGGTTCAGCCTTGAACTGTGGCCTCCAGAGAGTGAAATATAGGGAAGTAGAGGTGCCCGCCACCTGCCCAGCAGCAGGGTAGTAGGTAAGACCTTGAGTTACCTGGACCAGCCCCATCATTTCTGAGGCTTCAGATGATCCTAGCATCTAATTTCCAAGCGGTGCAAGGCACGATTCGTGGGGCAGAGCTGCTCTTGGCGACATGGGAAGGTGGTCTTTTCTGTCAGCCCCTCTCCTTCCTCTTGGCTCTAGCCCTCCAGGGCCCTGCCCTGTGCTCCGCTGCTTGCTTACTGCTCTCTGCAGAGGCAGCTGAATTGTTAGGAGGCTATGGCTCCAGGTATGCCCGCTCCCCAGTTGGAGGCCTTTACTGCAGGCACCTGAAGACCCCCCTGAGATCAGCAGCTTGAAGTAGTGAAGGAGAACAGGGCCAGGAGCCCAGGTTCCCCGCCTTGCTGTGGTCCTCCTGCCCCAGGTCTGCTCAGAGGCTGCTCCAGGCCTATGGGGGCTCTTGGGCCATGGCACTGGGCCCCAGCAGTGGGGCCTCTGCGCAGGTATCTCTTCCAGCTGGGGGCTCACTTCTGGACAATCTTTGCTTTCTTCAGTCCCAGTCAGCTTGCTGATTTCAGCCTCCTATTTCTACTCTCTCAAGCAACACAGAGCAAGTGCATCCTCCCTCCCACACGGTGGATATCAGGCCCTTCCACACCCACATGTCCCCAGTTCTTTCATCTGCTCTCTGGGCCCAGGGTCTCCTAAAGTGGGCACTTCCCCTGGAGATGGCCTCCCTGTCTTCCTGTTGGCCTGACACCTTCAGCCACCCCCTCACCATTGTGTGCCCAGCTTGTTCTAAGGCAGCAGGGCCCAGGCTCTGGGTGCATACAGCAGGTGCTTCGTAATTAGCAACCTTTACAACTCTTCTTACCACTTTCCCTCCTGTACACAAACAAATCATGGATTCTGGGGAGGGAGGCAATGAGCCTTCCACAAATTCCATGTTCCAACCTTTCTTCCCTAGGATTGGAAACTGGCCCCATCCCTCTGCTGGGTCCCCTCCTCGTCATCGCAGCAGGGCTCGCCTTCTCTCTGCTCCAGGGAGTCAGTCCTCCCAAGCACAGAGAAGCTGGGTGAAAAGAGCACCTGTCCCGTTTTCCACCTGGTTCTCAGATCCCTGTGTCTGCAGTGCCCCGTCCCCTCTGGCTGATCAGGAAGAGGGGAAAGTGTGGCATCTGGCTCATGTTCTTTATGCTGTCATTTAGGTTGGGGAGAATTTCATGAGATCAATCCTGTAATAGGCTCTGGGCTTTTGGAAGGAGCAGTGTAATGAGGTAGTTAAGAGTTTCACTGCCCACCCACTGGGTACCCTAGAGTAAGGCACCTAACCTCACTGTGCCTCAGTTTTCCCATCTGTAAAGTGGAAACAGTAAGTCTCCTCAGGTGGGACATAAATGAATGACCAAGTAGGGAGAGGACTGGACAGGTCAGGGAGGCATCATGGAGGAGGCGGCCTCAGACTGGACTCAGAGGGCGAGGGAGGATACAGCAGGGCCAGAGCCAGGCCTTTGCTTTCCCCCGCCTCATGAGTATCAGGGAACCCTTGGTTCCCAGGTCTTTTGGGGAAGACAGTTGGCACCCAGAGGTAGGGAGAACTTGTGAGCAAGCACTTTAGATGTGGGCGGCCCATGGGTGCTGAGCACATGCAGCAGAGGATGGAGATATGAGCCAGAGTGTGCAGAGCAGGTGGGCTCCCTTACCCCAACTCAGGCCGCTGCTTGCTCCCTGGGTTTCTGAGAGGGGCCTCAAGCTCATCTCTGAGATGAAGCCCAAAATACCCATTTCTGAGGGGGTGTTGCAGGGGAGGGCATCTGTGCCCCTCAAGGCTGCCAGCTCTGAGGTAGCTGTGGGTCCACCCAGCCAATGGCCGCCCTTGCCAGGAAGCCCTAAATTTAGGTCTTCCCACCATGCAGGAGCTGTTTCCCTCAGCAGCATAATTACAGTAATTATGTGCATTCAGATTACATGGTAATAAAATTAGGATCAAATCAGTCCAAATTGAAATCAGATGAGTTAGGAGCAAAGTAATCAATGACAACATAAATAGAAAAGCCCAAAAGGAAACTTAAACATGCAGACTTGTCATCAGAATTGAGGAGAAGGAAGGGTGAGCTGTTTAACTTCGGCTGGGCAGCATATTTGGGTTTAGGGGCTAGTTTGAGCCAGGGTTTAAATCAGGCACAGGCTAGAGTGATGTCCCACGGGTGGCCTGGGGGTGGACTCCTGGCAACCTTCCCTGACCTGGAAGCTTCACCTCCTGCACTTCCTACCTGTCTTGGATACAGATCACGTCACGTTGTGATTATCTGTGTTTCTTGAGTGCAGGAATTATCTGTCTTTTCTTTGAAACCCCAGCCCAGGATTCAGTGCCTGGTGCTAGCTGGGTGGATCCTTCTTGCCGATGCACACATTCACTTGGCAATGAATTCTGTCGTGTGTGGCACATGACTTCCCAGCTAGATGAGGAACTTGCTCACTTGCCATGTCTTGCACTCTGACCCCCTCTCCCCTACAGGAAGCCTTCATATAGTAGGTGCTATACTAGTAACTGACCAAGCGACACACACCTCAACTGGCCAGGAAGGGACGGGATGAGGGATCTGTATTTGGTTTGGGGGTTCTCCCAGCACTCTGCAGCTAATTCTTGCTCCGTAGGTGGCACTGTAAAGAGAGCAGGCTGTGGGGTATCCATGGGTTCTGAGAAGGGAGCAACAAGCTCCCCACAAATTTCGTGTTTGAGCCCCTTCTTCTCAAAACTGGCCCCATCCTTCTGCTGGATTCCTGCCTCACCATCGCTAGTTCTACAAAGAGGGTCAACCGTGTACTCTCTGTTCCCGAGGCCCACAGTGAAAAGAATGGGTCTGCCTGGCAGGCAGGGGGTATTTGTGCATGAGACAGGGCACACATCCCAAAAGGCGGCTCACACCCCCTTCGTCTCCTGCCTTCGCAGTTATTCTGGCTCACGTCAGCCCCCAGCAGGCCCAGCCAAGCCCCATGAGCAGGGGACAGAAATCTGGGGGTGGACAATTTGGCCTGGGTTGCAGGAAGGGAGGCTGAAACTAGGACATTTGAAAAACGAGTTGTGCTGGGTGAAGCTGGACTGGGTGGCCACGTGCCCAGAGGCGGAGCACCTGCTGTTCCCACGTCCTGTCCTCATGCCCAGAGCCACTGTTGGATACCCCACACCCGGTCTGGGTCTGAGAGCAAGGTTGTCTCTTGGAGATTGTGGCAGGCAGAGAGACGTGCATGGTCACGTGCCGGCTGGCTGATTTGGGGGTTTACACCAGGGTGGGAGTAGCTGAACAGGGTTGAGTTTGGCATGGGAGAGCACTGACCCTGGGGCTTAGCCTGAAACTCCCCTTGGTGAGGGAGGGCTTCCCAGGCTCTGACTCAGTGACGCCAGAACTGAAATCAGAGAGGCCTGCATGGCGGCCTCCTGCCTTGGCATGCCCAGCCTCCTGCCTTGGCATGCCCAGCCTCCTGCCGGGGTCCCTATTTTTGCAGCAGAAGGAAAGAGAGATGTAAATATTTTTTTGTATCTGAATTCATTTAACTTAAAAAGTTGAAACCTTTACAGGAGACAAAGTGGATAGGCTATGCGTGTATGGTGTCACACAGACAGGAGAGGAGTTGCAAAATGGAAACAGGGCATGCTCATCATTGGAAGGGTCTCTGATGCCATCTCTCACCTCCTTCCTGAGGAAGGCAGCAGGGGGTAGTGGAAAAGTGCATAGGCTTTGGAGGCAGAGATGATAGAGTTCAACTCTCTGCCTACCCATGTACTCCCACTTACTAACTGTGTGACTTTGAGGGAGTAATTTACCCTGTCTGTGCTTCAGTTTCCTCATCTGTAGCCTGGAAACAATCATGTCCACCATTATAGGGTAGCTGTGAATATCAGAGATGACATGAAGAGTGCCCCGACTTAGTACCCTGTGGGTACCTGAATGGTAGCTGTCACTATTATTGCCCCTTGAAAATAGCAGGCACACAGAAAGGATGCGCCTTTATGTTTTGACTTCATTTTTCAAATTCAGGGGTGGGTAGAGCCAGAAAGATGGATTAAGTGTTGATGAGGCAGGGGAGAGAGAATGCCAGCCCTCCTGCCACCAGCTTGTAGAAATTGGAAGAGTGCCTACTCCTCCCAGGGAGAAAAAAAGGGGATTTTTCACCAGAGCAGCTAACAGCAGGTTCCGGGCTCTGTGGGAAGGAGCTAAGGAGAAACTGGAGGTGCTCTTAAAAACTCTGCAGGCTCAGAAAGAAACTTTCTCTAGTTCCCAGAAAGAGAGGAACGAGAGTGAAGATTTCCAGGGTAAACCTCTTTGGCTCACTGCAAGGTGAGGTAACCCTTGAAATGGAAGGCAGTCCTGTGAATTAGCAGAGTGTGTGAGCAAGAAGCCAGTCTGTGTAGGGACCAAATTCAAGACACTGGAGAGACAGAGAAACTTGTAAAGTCACAGGAAATTTTTCCTTACTTATGTAACACAAAAACAAAGGAGCAAAACATTATGTCCTTTGATGCATCCTTTTTCCAAAGGGTCAGAGAGGAGAAACATGAAAACCTACAGAGGGCTGTGAATCAGCATCGGGAGACTGGAGTTGGAAACACAGTTCTGCTACTTCCTAGACAGGTGACCTTGGGTAGGTCGCTTCAGCTCAGCTCCCTGTGCCTCCGCGCCTTCTGCTGTGAAACACCGATGCCATCAGGTAGCTGTGGTGCTGTGAAAATGCCAGGGAAGGCCTTAATCACTGTAGAATTGCAGAAGAGGAGGCGGGGAAAGATCTTCACCTGGGTTTTAATGGCGAGGTTCCATGGCTGCCCTAGATAAAGAAGTCATTCAAGAGCAGTGTATCGTTGGGAGAAGGAAGGTTGAAGAGAACTTGGGAAACTCCTCACCCTAGAAGTATTTTGATGAGCAAGGAGGGCCGGGTGCTGTAACCTGAGCTTGCTGCAAAAGCAGCAGCCTGGACTACAGAGCCACCAGCTGTTGACTTGGAGGCCACAAGGAGGAAGTGTCTGGAGACGGGAAAGGGCACATGAGGTGCGTGCTAGGCAGGGAGGAAGACGACTGGAGTAGAGCAGAAGGGCCGGCACTGGACCGCTTCGCAGCCATCTGATTAGAGCAATGTTTCTGGATCGCAGGTGGAGCCCATTCGTGGGTCGTGAAATAGAACTCTTAAAAAAAAAAAAAGAATTTGAGGCCAGGCGAGGTGGTTCACACCTGTAATCCCAGCACTTTGGGAGGCCGAGGCAGGTGGATCACCTGAGGTCAGGAGTTTGAGACCAGCCTGACTAACATGGCAAAACCCCATCTCTACTAAAAATAACAAAAATTAGCCAGGCGTGGTGGCAGGCACCTGTATCCCAGTAACTCAGAAAGCTGAGGCAGGAGAATCGCTTCAACCCAGGAGTCGGAAGTTGCAGTGAGCCAAGATCGTGCCACTGCTCCCCAGCCTGGGCAACAAGAGCGACACTGTCTCAAAAAAAAAAAAAAAAGAAATGAAAAAATATTTTTGAGACTGGTGTGGTAGCTCATGCCTATCATCTCAACATTTTGGGAGGCCAAGCAGGGAGGATCGCTTGAGCCCAGGAGTTCTAGACCAGCCTGGACCACATAGTGAGACCCACCCTGCCCCCTCTCTACAAAAAATTAAAATAACAAAATAAAAAATAAAAATAAAAAAGTTAAAAATCAGCCTGGTGTGATGGTGCAGCCTCCCAGCTACTTGGGAGGCTGAGGTGGGAGGATCACTTGAGCTCAGGAGGTCAAGGCTGCAGTGAGCCATGACCATGCCACTGCACTCCAGCCTGGGCTACAGAGTAAGACCCCATCTCAAAAATAAAATAATCAAAACCTTGAAATAAACTATAGATTATCAGAGAATAAGACAGGAAATACTCCAATATATTACCCAGTGGGGTGAGTGGACCCTGGATAGGGGATGGAAAGCTCGACCAGCTCAGTATAGTGGACTGTGCAGGGCTGCAGAGGTGCCAACTTATCCTCGTGTAGAGTCACTCCTTCTCAGTGGCTGAGGATCTGGCTGAGAGACAAAAGGCAGACAGTAATGTCTACTCTCTGGATTCCAAAGGGTCTTTGATGCCACTTCCCAGTTTGTCAGATCATGTAGCTATGAGGAACCAGGACTATACTCAGATGACCCTTGCCATCTGAGATTTAGGCTGAGATTTAAAACCCTGGAAAATTAAACAAATTGTATAATACATATACAAAATATTTGTGTGTATATATGTATTAGTATATATGAGTATTGTAAATGATATACATACACATATATATATATATATATATATATGCCTGGCTAGGTGCAGTGGCTCACTCCTGTAATCCCAGCACTTTGGGAGGCCAAGGCAGGTGGATCACTTGAGGTCAGGAGTTCGAGACCAGCCTGGCCAACATGGCGAAACCCAATCTCTACAAACAGTACAAAAATTAGGCAGGCATGGTGGCACACACTGGTAATCCCAGCTACTCAGGAAGCTGAGACACAAGAATCCCTTGAACCTGGGAGGCAGAGGTTGCATTGAGCCGAGATCACACCACTGTACTCCAGCCTACTGGGTGACAGAGTGAGAGTATGTCTCAAAAAAAAAAAAAAAAAAAAAAAATGCTGACCAGGCACGTTGGCTCACGCCTGTAATCCCAGCACTTTTGGAGACCAATGCAGGTGGATCACCTGAGCTCAGAAGTTCGAGACCACCCAGGGAAACATGGTGAAACCTTGTCTCTACTAAAAATACAAAAAAATTAACCGGTATGGTGGTGTGTGCCTCTAGTTCCAGCTACTTGGGAGGCTGAGGCAGGAGAACCACTTGAACCCCAGAGGTGAAGATTGCAGTGAGCCAAGATTGCACCACTGTACTCCAGCTTGGGCTACAGAGTGAGACTCTATCTCAAAAAAAAAAAAAGCTTGTATTATTATATTAAAGCTTATATATATATAAGAAAGTATAGAGATATCATATGAAATACACAGTTATATATCTACATATGTAAATATAAAGATATATGAATTACAGCTATTAATAATAGTTAATATTTTTTTAAGCACTGCTATGAGCATTGCCCTGTCTTATCTCATCCTGTCCTCCCAGCACCTCATCCAGGGAGAGACACTGTTGTTATCCCCGTTTTACAGAAGAGAGAGGCAAGCACAACAAAACAAAATGACTTGCCCAAGGTTAGCAAGTGACCAGCCAGGATTTGGACCAGGGTAGTTGGCCCCAGAGCTTGTGTTCTTAGCCACTAGGCTGCCCTGCCTCTTTGCATGAAGCACCTACTCATGGATGTGGGGCTGATTCCGGAGTTAGGTGGGATTATAGTACCTCAAAACAGAGGTGGCAGAGTCAAATTCTCAAGGGCTTTTGGATTTCCACTCTTGTGACATTATTCTTCCCTTTTGCCAGCTACAGTACCCATGTATATTAATACTGTGTGCTATTGTATTATGTATTGTCATACTTAATAGAATTGATCATACTTTTTTTCCTTTCTAATCACTGCTGTGACTCTGCATGCAAAAAGCCTGCCTTGTGGTATGGTAATAGAAATCAAAATTGTGGCCAGATGTGGTGGGTCACACCTGTAATCCTAGCATTTTAGGAGGCCGAGGCAGGAGGATTGCTTGAGCCTAGGAGTTCAAGACCAGCCTGGGCAACATAGTGAGACACCATTTTCTACTTAAAAAAACAAAAAGAAATTAAATTATGTTGGCCATATAGGGAGATGGTACATTAAGCCTTGGGATTTTGATTTGAGGCAAATGCTGACACCATGCTTAGAGATAGTTTTAAACTACGTGGACAATGCTGGCAAGTACTGGAGAAGGAATGCTACTAATCTCGGAGTCAGAGTGGATCACAAATTGGACACACTAAGGATATATGTCTTCACTTTGTAAAACTAAAGGATAATGAACTCTTTTAATCCAGAATATGATGTATATGAACTGGAGAACAGATACTTTGCCAGTATTTACTGAGCCGTGTTCCTGGTACCCTCTTTGCATGGGTTGCAGGAGCTGAAGCTGGCATTTGCTGAGCAGAAGGACATGGCCATGGGAAGAATATGTATTCATGGAGTGCAGCAGGTGTCTGGATTCTTTTTATAACTTGTGCTTGGTGTTTATAAGAAAGCTTGTTCTGTTTGAATGGAGCCTCATAATGCCTGAGATAGTGTGTGAGGTGAGCCTCATCAGCCAGGGGTATATTAGGAAAGAAAGAGGGTGCTATTTGCTTACTTTCCCCTCCCTTGTTGCCTCCTGTTCTACCTCTGCCACCTCCTGGGGTAACTACAGCCATGTGATAAGCTCTTGGAGTTCCAATAGCCCTATGTCAGCACCACACAGTGGGGCCTTAACTAGGGGCCACCTGGTCCTGCCATCTCCTCAACCAGGCCTAGCACAGGGCCTGGTGCTACAGAAGCCTCAGTGGAGGGCTCTGGGGAGGAGGGAGGAGCAGGCGTCCAACCTGCCATTTTGCAGATGAGGACCTTGAGACACAGTAACTGAGTGTGTTCTTCACAGCTGTCAGGTGCTGAGCCAGGACTGGAGCCTATCTGGGGCTTGTCTTCCAGTGCTCTTCTCATCATGTGGCTCTGGCTTCAGGCCCTGGCAGCCCCGCTGAGTCCTGCTGCCGCGTGGCCCAGGAGACAGATCTTAGCATCTGTATAGCCTTGGGTCCACCTGGCCGGCTGAAGCTGAGCTGTAGACAGCTGTGGTGTTTCCCCAACTATGGCCTTCCATGAACCCTGGGTTCTCGGGCCTATTGTTGCCAAAGGCAGAAACCCAGCTCCCCGAACACCTTCATCCTTGCAGTGGCCAGCCCAGCAATCAGGAAGCAGCCCACTGCCCAGGCTGGCAGCTTGAGCTCGCCCACGAGGTGGCTGGAGGGCTACTGTGGTCAACTGATTCGGGCGTGGTGGGCAGACAGCCTCTCCCGCCATCTCCCTCCAGGCCATGATGCAGCTTCCTCAGCTTCTCTGTGCCTTGGTATTGTTTTCTCCCCTGTGCTCTTCCAGGTTGCACATAGCTCACCCTGGCTAATAGCCTCTGTCTCATGATCTCAGGTCCTAACTCCAGGGAGAGAAAATCCACTGCCCCTTTTCTAGCTGTGGCCAGTGGTCAGGCGCCAAGATACCTAGAGCTGTCCATCTCCTGCTAGGGGGATGGGCCTGAGCAGGGACAGGGACCAGGCAGGGGCAGCGCTGGCTTTGGGGCCAGAAGCCAACTTGGGTTTGAATCTCATTCCCTGGTCTCATGACTCTGTGAGCCTCTGACCAGGAGAGATGCCCATGGCTGGGGGCTTTGATGTCTGGGTGGCCCTGAAGGGTTTGCATATGGCATTCAGTCTCTTGCTGTGGGTCAGCACCAGTCTTAGTGACAGAGGAAGCATCCCTGCCCTCTCTGGAAACTGGTGTTTTCAGTGACATGAAGTTGGGCACACTACTATACCAGGCATGCCATTTCCTGGGTTGGATGGGAGGAAGGGGGCCTTTTTTGGAGGCATGTGTGCCATGAGTGGGCATGACCAAGGCCCTGGCTTTCCCCTACACCCTAAACCAGCCTGACTCCTGTGGGGGGCCCAGAGTGTCCCCAGGCCCGCCTTGTGTGTGCCCCTCTCTTTGTGCCCCATGTCATGTGTGATGATGTGTGCACATGTGACCCATACCGGTTGGTCCATTTCCAACTGGAACAGTCCCTCCTGCTCCCAAGACAAAAACAGCCCCAGGCCTTTTTCCCCTGAAAGTTTGAGCTCGTCTCAGAGAGGGAGTGAGCTCATGGGCGGGGCCACAGTGGCTGCCTGTCTGTTCCGTGGTGCTGGTGACATCCAGCAAGACACGTGTTCCTGAGGCCCAGTCACAGACCCCTGCCTGCCCCAGCCCTGGCTTCCCTCTCTGCCGAGCAGGACAGGCACAGACACAGGACCCTACAGAGGCCATGGGAGGAAAGGAGCTGGCCCAGACTGGCCTGGTCTTGGGTTCATGCTCTCAGCAGAACAAGCTCTGGGGAGCTGGGATCTCTGGGGCAAGGGAATCTTCTCCCTGTGAGATACCTCATTTGCTAACTCCAGGGAGAGAGAATCCACTGCCCCTCTTCTAGCTGTGACCAGTGGTCAGGCGCTGTGACCTTGAGCACAAGGCTTCTGTTTCGGGAACAGGTCCAGGGAGTCACTCGCCGGTAGAGGAAACTCCAACCCCACCCCCATGACCTTTGTTTCTCCTCTTTGCAGCTGGAGGAAGCAGAGCGCTTTGCCATGATGGTGATCAGCCTCGGAGAGGAAGCCGGGGAGTTCCTCCCCAAGGGCTACCTGGCGCTGGGTCTCACCTATAGCCTGCAGGCCACCGACGGTGAGTGCCAGGCCCTAGGAGGCTTCTGCTTGGGGATGGCTCAGGCTTCCTAACTGCCTCGGAGGTATCTTGTCCTACCGGCGCCCGTCCCCTCAGGCCATGCCTCCATAGGCACCCTGCACTCCTCTGGGACAGATGCCCATGTGTGTACACACACACACATGCATACACACATACACGCCCCTCAGACCCATTTCCACTGTTTCACCCGGACTGTCGCCACCCTCAAACATGCCTTCCTCTCCCCTCTTCATGGACCCAGTTCCTCCCACTCCTCAAGGCCCAGCCCCAGCTCCAGCAAAGCCCATACTGATCTTCTCTGTGGAACTCCTGCTTCCCGTCTGTAATGCGCCATCAGCCTTCCACTGCACAATGTCTCCATTCTGGTTCTCATAAGCCTGCCCTTACCCTCAGCACTGCTATGACCTTCTGGAGCCTTTTAAATCCTCCTTATACATGGCATAGGGCTGGGTACACAGCAGGTGCTTAGTAACTACTAGTGCTCGGCTAATGGATTCTGCTCCTTCCTGCCCCACACCTGGCCTTCCCTTGCCAACCCTGCCAGCTCAGCCACGTGTCTCACCCCGTCTATCAGGCAGCCACCTACTTTCATCTCCTTGTAGCTTGCTTGAGGGATGGGGAGTGACGGGCCACCACCCAGACCAAACCTGGAATAGTAATCAGCCCATGCCCACCTCCCCCAAATGTCAGTTGCTGGGAGCGGCAGTCACGGTGACATCAGGTATAAATGAGCCCTACATAAGGAACACCTGGGTCTGCACATGCTGGTCAAGTGAGGGAGTCATCAGCCCCTTTGTCAAAGTCTACTTTGAGCAAGACACCTTCCTTGTCCCTTTAACTCTACAAATAGTGGTGGTGGTCTAAGCTTTCGAATCTGGGGAGCTCTGACAACTGTCAATGCTTGGTCCTCGCCAGTGGGATTCTGATCAGGTTTGGGAGGGGCCTGGATACAGTCATGTTAAAGCTTCCTGGGTAGTGAGTTAAGTGTGCAGCCAAGGCTAAGAACACCTGCCCTGCCGCATTTAAAATAGGATGCAGTTCACCAGAAAGGTGCCTGGTTTGGGTTCAAGCTTCCTAGTGGGTCAGGAAGCCTAGAAAGGTATGTGGCCAGGCAGAGGTGGTAGCCTCTCTCTCTCAAGACTTGGGCCTCGTGAGTGGGATTCCCATGTCGTGGAACGCTTGTAGGCATCGGCCTTTGAAAGGGTTAAGGTGGTTCAGGTGGTGGAGAATGCAATGCAGTAGAAGCAACTGGCATGCCAAGGAATGTGCTAGAGGCCAGGACGTTGGCCCAGGCTGCCGGAGTTTGAGGTTTGCCAGATGGGGCCCTGGTGGGACCTTTATCTGCAGAGCTGTGTGCTTTGAGGATGGTGCAGGGCTGGGCCAGCACCCTTCAGTGACCCCTGATGGCTCAGTCTCTGTACTGTCCCCTGCAGCCACCCTGAAGTCCAAGCAAGATGAATTGCACCGGAAGGCACTGCAGACACTGGAGAGGTGAGTAGGCTCCCACCTGCAGCAGAGACCCCTCTTGCCTTTGGTGGCACATTCACAAGCTTTACCTCATTGGACCCTCTGATGTGGGCAGAACAAACATTTCTATCTCCATTTTACAGATGAGGAAACTGCACACAGCAAGCAGGGATACTCGTTTGGGGTTGAGCGGGTAGCCAAGCCCTGCCCTCAGCTCCGGGGGGGCTCCAGCAGCCACCAGGCTCAGTTCCTGCTCTCCCAGGGCTCAGGGGTCTAAAATGGGAATAGTAACCCATTGCTGTTGTAGTAATTACAGGAGATAAAGCAGGAAAAACACCTTGCACAGTATCCTATATGTAACAGGGGCTCAAAAATGGCATTCACCTCCTTCTAGCTCCTCCCCAGCCACCCCTCCCACTAAACCCACCCACCCCTCCCACTACCCTGAGCCCTTACAGGGATTTCCTGGCAGATGCTCAGAGCAGCAGAGCCAGCTTCTCTGCCCTGGTGCCTGACTTGTCACTCCCTCTCTGCCCATGGGATGTGTATTCATCCCATCGTCTTTCTCCTTCGGGGTCTTTCACCCCAGATGGCCCCTACTTCAGCGAGTGCCAGCCCCCTCAGGCCCACCATCCCTGCCTTGGGCTGCCTGTGGGCTGTCTGCCTTGGTCTTCATCTGCTAGCTGGATGCCCCTCTGAGACAGAGTCTGGCAGAATCCCCCACTATTGCCTCATAGTGCCCAGCACAGGGCTCGCATGCTGGAGGCCTGAGTCACACGTTGGTCACTCAACCCCTGGTGCCTGACTTGTCACTCCCTCTCCCCATACAGGGCTCAGCAGCTGGCACCCGGTGACCCCCAGGTCATCCTCTATGTCTCGCTGCAGCTGGCCCTCGTCCGACAGGTAGGTTGTCCCTGTTCCTAACCCCTGGGTCCCCGGGGACTGCTGATCTTCTCCTGGAAACCCAGCTTACCATCTGTGTGACCCTCTGCAAGTGACTTCACCTCCCTGAGTCTGTTTCCTTATCTGTCATGTAAGCCCTTTGAGTCCTCATCAGAGGGTCCCAGTGAGGATGAGGTCAGATAATGTGGGTAAAGCCATGGCAGATACACAGGAAGGGCGTGTTCTCCGTCTTCACTCCCCCTACGATATTTCAGTGGCCTGAGATGCCGATGAGTGACCACCTGTCACTCATTTGTTTGTATCCTCGCCTTCCACTGCCTTTTCCCCAAGGGTCTTGGGGATACAGTGGTGGGCTCATGGAGCTGTTGCAGGATGGGCTTTCTCTATGACCCCCAAGCTACTCCTTCACTGTGTGGACACCACCATCAGGCCTTGACCTCTGGGGCCCCATAGGGGCCTCCTGTCTGCTCCTTGCCTTAGCCCCAGGACCACCCCCACGATGACTCTGCAGGCAGACCCGCCTTTTCCCCAAGGGTCCTGAGAGAATGTTGGCGTGTCCAGGACTCCCTACCTCAGGTCCTTTAGAGCCTCCTTTACTTTCCCGTGGCATCTCAGCCTGCAGGCTGGTACTCTGGGCGCACACACAAAACCTCTAAAACAGTACCTCTCAGGTGGCTTGACCCTGATGCCTACCGATGCCCCCCACCTGAGTGCCCGGAGATTGCAGACAAGCCTTTGGCTCCCACAGTGCAGTCTTCTCGCCTGCGTCACCCAGGAAATGGGCTGAGCTCCAGGCTGGTGGAGGGAAGCCCACAGAAGCCCATGTACTTGCTGTCAGGTGGGGGGCAGCCCTGCCTGCTGGGGGTGCTGCTGTGTCCCTGATACCAGCCTGGGAAAGCCCTACCTTCTGAGGAGGCAGGCCACAGCAGTCCCATTTTTTACCCGAGGACACCACTGAGGCCAAGCCAGCATAGAACCCAGGCCTCTGATCCACAGCCCACGGGGTCTAGGTACCCCGCTCCCCTGACCCTTGTGGAGATGGGGCCCTGGGAGCGTGCTCACCGGCTGGGTCTTAGTCTTATGGTCAGCTTGGTGAGCTGTGTTTCTCCTGCTTCTGGGGCAAGCCAGGCTCTGCCCTGCGTCAGCCTGACTCCTCCTCTCTTTTTTTTTTTTTTTTTTTAAGACGGAGTCTCGCTCTGTCACCCAGGCTGGAGTGCAGTGGCTGGATCTCAGCTCACTGCAAGCTCCGCCTCCCGGGTTCACGCCATTCTCCTGCCTCAGCCTCCCGGGTAGCTGGGACTACAGGCACCCGCCACCTCGCCCGGCTAGTTTTTTGTATTTTTTAGTAGAGACGGGGTTTCACCGTGTTAGCCAGGATGGTCTTGATCTTGTGACCTTGTGATCCACCCGTCTCGGCCTCCCAAAGTGCTGGGATTACAGGCTTGAGCCACCGCGCCCGGCCTCCTCCTCTCATCATAGTTACTCTCAGTGCTGGGACACCCTCCCTGTCACCCTATGCCTAGGCCCTTATTCCGGCACCTGTGTCTGTCCTGACCTGAATTGTCACTCTGTTTCTGAGGCATTATGTCTCCCTTTCCAGGTCCTTCTGTCTCAATCGTTTTCTCCCCAACAGCCCTGATGTCATTCCGGCTGTTGTTTCTGCTGTCGTTGGCAGCTTCGCTCCCTTCCTCTTGCACCACTCCTCCCCCTGTGACTCCCTCCATCCTCCTCCACCTCTAGGCTGCGCCCCCCGCCCCCCGTCCCCACTCCTCACTCCTGACCCCAGGTCCTGGACAGGGCCGGAGCACCTCTGTGCCCCTCCGGGAGCATCCCTCCACTCCCAGAAACGCCAACAGAAAGACACCTGACACCACTTTATTTTTAGTTCTCTGTAAAAGAACCAGTGCTTTTCTTGCTAACCAAGGGAATGATAAACCTTTGGTGAGGCATTTTTTGACCTGTTCAATTACTCACCCCTCTCTAATGAATAGCATCCATCCTCTTAGAAAGATGGCGGGCCAGGCCAGTGGAGCCTAGCACCCAGTTTCGTTGGAGACCTCATTTTGGCAGCCTCGGAGTTGAGAACTCAAGAACTCCCTGAATGGACAGTCCTAGCCTGCCTGGGTCTCTGAGGCCCCCAGCCGGCCCATCCTGCCCAGAGCACATCTGGCTGGTTGGCACAGTGATGGCTATGGATTTGGATACGTAGCCCAGGATAATCGGGTCTGCTCTGGCAGAGTCACCAGCACAGGAGCAGCCTTAGGGCCACCAACAAGCCGAGCCAGTGGCCACGGTGATCTTAGCGTCCTCCTCATATGCTCCTTGACCTATCCACAAAGTAAGGTGCCCCGGGGGAGAACTCTGGGCCTGGCACTGGTGCCCACAGCCTGCACAGAGACCAGGCTGGGGACCAACACAAAAGCCAGGCAGACTGGGGACCCAAGGTACCATGAGAAGGGTGGAAGGCTGCGTTTGAGGTTTGGCAAGAAGCAGGACTCTTAAAAGAGACTCATGAGGTTCCTGCAGGGATGGAACCCTGACATGGAGAGAGTCACAGGAGCTAACGCAGCTCCCAGGCCTGAGAGCACGGAGGAACGAGTTCCATCAGGCTGGAAGGAAGGGTCTTTCCTCTTCCTTAGTTTTCTGGCTTTGGGGCTTGAAGAGGGAAACTCACACTTCAGAAGTGTTTGTTCCGCCAGTACTTCGCAAGGCATTTTTTATAGTGTCTCATCTTCATGGACACTGAAATAGGTTTAACCTTTATCCTTGTTTTGTAGCAGAGAAACTGCAGCTTAGAGAGGTGAATCCTCTTGCCCTAAGATGCCAGCTGGGAAGTGGCAGAGCTGGGAGCCACACCCCAACCTGACCCCAGAGCCTCAGAGCAGGAGAGGGTGTTTATCTGTCAGCCACACATCAGGTTCTTTCCACATCACTGCGTGAACATGTTCAGAGAGGAGGGCCTCGTCAGCCCTGGGTATGTAGCTGGCAGATTCTCTATCCCAGGGCCAGGCCTTCCCGGCCCTCCACCTTCCAGCCTGCCGCAAGTTTCTCTCCCAAACCTCTCTCTCCAGACCTGGTCACAGCCTTTCTACAGGGTGCAGAGCCTCAAGCTAAGGGTGCTGCTCAGTGAAACAGCAGTATGTGGGGGAGAGGATTCCCTGCATTCTGGGGAGTCAGGCCAGGTTGAAAGTACTAGGAATCAGAGATGAGGAGGAGATGGCCAGCTGGGCCCTGCCATGCCCCTTGGCCCACAGCACAAGGAGGGCTGGCCTTGACCTGGGACAGCTTTGAGGGCAGGCCCGTCACTCACCAAACACAGGCTTAGCAGCCTGCACAGCTCACACAAGAACACTTGGCCTGGAGTCAGGACCCCCATCTGAGAGTGCCTGCTCTGCTGCTAACTCGCTCTGCTGCTAACTTGCTCTGCTGTGTGAAAAGAATGGAAGGGATAGAAGATAGCATTTTTGCACATACATTAGCTCTTTGTACCCTTCTGTGGAAAAGCATATGCCTAATTTGCAGATAAGGGAACTGAATTCAGAGAGAACCAGGGACAAAGGCGAGTGAGCGGCGCCAACTGTAGAACCCAGCTCTTGTGTATTCACAAATACAGGACCCCTCCACTGGCCAAAACAAGCAGGATCAATCAGCTCAGATGACAGGCAGCAGGTGGGGGCTGCCCCAGGCAGGGCATCGTGCAGGGGTGCCCAGCAGGGTGCAGGGGCCAGGGACTGTGGGGTGTTTTGTAGAGAACGAGGAGATGACATAAGGGGGACAGCGGGCCACCTCAGAGGTCAAATGGGGCTGTGTAAGGGGTTGCTACAGTCACCAGGACTGGCCAACCTCTTTTGAAGAAGAGAGTTTATGTTGGTAACTGCCAGAATTCTTTTTTCTCCTTAATGCTTGTGAAAACATTCCCCAGACCCTGTCAGGGATGCACAGGCCAGGGCGGGGAGCTTTTTCTCTGAGGGTAGTAACCGCCACAGCTGAATGTAGATGGGTCTGGAGAGGTAGAATCAGAGGCAAGGAGAGGGCTCTCAGGTGTCTCTTGCATCCAGGGGACTCTTAGGGCCCATCCTGGGGATGTTGTGTTATGCTGAGAATGGTCTCTTCAGGAAAGGGCTCCTTGAACCTTCCACATCCTCCCATAAGTCCAGCTATGGGCAGAGACCCATCCTGGCAAGGTGGCAGGCAGCCAAGCAGGTGTGTGGTCTCAGCCCTGAAATAGTCCCCATAGGATGTACTGGGGCACCGACTGACCCCGTAACCCTGTTACCACTTGCAGGTGGGGCCCTGGCCACAGCTGTAAATCATCCATGCCCTCTGCAGCCAGATCCAGTAGAACATTGGAGTCCTGCCTGCAGGGTTGGCGAGAGCAGTAGAAGGTGCCCTTCCATGCTGCACCAGCCCCTCCTGGGCTCACTGACTGGGCTACTGGAGCAGCTAGGGCCTGCCCTCTTTCATGCAGTGCTCAGAGAAAGGAGGCAGCAAACTCAAGCCAGTGAACGTTGGGACCTGTGGTGACCCCTGGTCTCCCCACCACATGAAGGAAAGGCTTTCCTGAGGCCACATCCAAATCCAGACCCTTCGAGTATGGCTTTCCTGACCCTGCATAATCTGGCCTCATCCCACCTGTCCAGAACCAGGCTTAATAAATATTTGTTGAACTGAAAATAAAACACAAGACTAGAATCTGGATTCTAGTCCCAGATTCCCAGTGTGCCCATGTTAGAGGCCAGTCTCCCCGTCTTCTAGGCACTTGCCTCTGCACACTTCCCTTCCTGTGGTCAAGCTGCACCCTCTACCTGGAGCACCCCGTTTACATCATCTCACCCTGGAAAGCAGGGTCTCCTGACACATCAGTAGAACTCCAGGGTGACGTTTCCACACGTGGCTGCCTTGCCCTGTGGCTCCCACTCCTCCCATTTAGGAAGTACTTCCTGGTGGCTGCCCTGGTCCTTTGTGCCACACCACAAACCTGCTCCTCTTTATTCCTGAGTGTGACAGCAGACCCCTCTGTGCCAGGCCATCTGGGGCAGGTGTTTTCTCACAGCAGCATCCCTGCCCCCAGTGCCTGGGGCCCCCTTGAGTTGAGTGTGGGTGCCTTTGCTGACTGGCACCTGGCTTCTGAGTCCCAGGGCAGCATGTGCCTGGGGAAGGGCACTAAGCTGGTGGGTTCCTTCGACAGATCTCCAGCGCCATGGAGCAGCTGCAGGAGGCCCTGAAGGTATGCAAGGATGATGCCCACGCCCTCCATCTGCTGGCACTGCTCTTCTCTGCCCAGAAACACCACCAGCATGCCCTGGATGTTGTCAACATGGCCATCACCGAGCACCCTGAGAACTTCAAGTAAGTGCCCTGAGAACACTCTGGCAGTGGGGGAGCTGGCTGGCCTCTGCAGCAGGTGCCCATGCACACCTGCCCTGCCATGGTGCCAGCCAGCACACATGGGGTAAGCACCTGCTGCATGCACAATCCCTGGTGGAGAGACAGGGG
Source organism: Trachypithecus francoisi (assembly GCF_009764315.1). Classification (NCBI taxonomy): domain Eukaryota; kingdom Metazoa; phylum Chordata; class Mammalia; order Primates; family Cercopithecidae; genus Trachypithecus; species Trachypithecus francoisi. Next base: position 60,677,338 of record NW_022681462.1, on the reverse strand, counting down.
GGTGAGGACAGGTGGGGTCAGCAGATAGCTGTGGCGCTCTGCACCAGGAGGTGCCTGGTGGGGAATAGGGTGCATGTGCTACTCCTCATCCCCCATGAGGTGGGGTCTGCATGGGCCACAAGGGAGACTGCTTGAATGCATGTGTTTGGGCTGCTTCTGCCTGCCCTGGGTTCTGCATGAGCCTCAGAATGAAACTAACTTGTGTAAGTTAATCATAGCCCTAACACAGCCAGCCAAGGATGGGATTCTAACACCAGCTAGGCTGGCAGCTGGAGACAGGGGTTACAGCCCTCCGAGGTGATCCTGCTCCTTCATATCTCCCCACCTCCCTCATTTACTGCATCAGCCAGATGCCCCACTTCTTGGAGCAAGGTTTAAGTTGCACTTGGTCTAAGTGGTGGTGGGACACAGAGGACCTGCTGCCACCCAGCCAGGACATTGGGAACAAGGCCGTGCTGGGCCAACTGAGGTGGGAGGATGTGTTGCTCTGTCGGGGGAGCAAGGGGGAGTCATCTTTTGATTTCTGCCTTCTGCCCCTAAGGGCAGGTGACACTGAGTGTAACAGGCTTTGTTTCTCAGAGTCCTGTGATCCCAGATTAGGGACCTCTGAGTAACCCACTTCCCCTGTTCCACCTTAGGGCCTGAAGGAAGGTGATTTAGAACCAGCCCAAGGCTGTCCCCTGCAGACAGCAAGGAAGAAGCTAGAGTCCTGGCTGCCCTGATGGGTGACTCATGCTGTGTAAATAGGTTCACAAAGGATTAGGAAAAAATTGCTGGGTGATGAAGGGAAGCTTCAGTGGTCCCAGCCTAGGGAGGTTCCCGTCACTGGGCTTTCACCTCTGTCCATCCCCAGCCCATCAGAGGCAGGGCTGACCACAGGGGTGGGTTCAGGTTTTCCTGCACCCTTGGCCTCCTTCAGATGACAGCAGATAGTTCTGCTTGTGGCCTTTGCCAGCATGCCGAGCACTGCTGTTGGTGGCTTCCTCCTCCCCAAAGCTAAAGAAAGGTGCTTTGGGAGTGGCAGTGTTTCCTAAATATAAACCCCATAATGAGCCTCCCTGAAGAGGGGAGCCCCAGTGGCCACGGCCAAGGACAAGTGTTCATCCTGCTGGTCAGCCTGGTCTGCAGCCCCAAGACCCCTGAGCCTTGCCCTGCTTGCCCTGCTTCCCCTAGTCCACACTGACCCCTGCCCCACCCATTCCCCTCCATCCTGGCCTAGGCAGGTCCCCACTGCTCACAGCCAGGTGTCAGCAGAATGGCCAACTTGACATAGCCTGTCTTTTGTGTTCGTGGCTGGCCCTGAATCTGAGCCTTACCCCAGCAGCATTCAAGAGACTACAAAAGGCCAGGCGCAGTGGCTCACGCCTGTAATCCCAGCACTTTGGGAGGCCGAGGCATGCGGATCACCTGAGGTCAGGAGTTCAAGACCAACCTGGCCAACATGGTGAAACCCTGTCTCTAATAAAAATACAAAAATTAGCTGGGCGTGATGGCAGGTGCCTGTAATCCCAGCTACTCAGGAGGCTGAGGCAGGAGAATCACTTGAACCCGGGCGGCGGAGGTTGCAGTGAGCCGAGATCGCACCACTGCACTCCAGCGTGGGCCACAGAGCGAGACTCAGTCTCAAAAAAAAAAAAAAAAAGAGACTACTAAAATTCCAGTCACTTCACCCCAAAGGCCGGTAGCTTAGGAAATCCTAACACAGAGAAAACAGTATGGGTGGACAAGGGATTAGTTACCTTGTCTCATTAATCCCAAGTACAATACAGTAATACGAGGTAAGAACATTTTATTTTTTATGAAAATGCACAAAAGATGTAGGTTCCCCACTCCTAGTGCCAGTGCCTTACTTTGATCCCAGCTCCATCCTCACACCTCTCTGGCAGGGTCTGACCCACTGCTGCTGGCCTGCGTGCCTGTGTGTGTTTCCACTTCAGTTAGGCTTCATCGGAAACTGAAATGGCCAAGCAGAAAGACTTAGAATCCTAGGCTGGGGAAAGGAAAGGGCTCTTCGTCCACCCTGGGTCTGTGGAGCACAGGAGAAGCAAGAGGCCTGGCTCAGCTCGGCATCAGAATTTCCTAATGAAATCTTACTTGGAAACTGAGACTGTGATGCAGGTGGGAGCACCGCTGCTCTGATGGAGCCAAGGAAGGTGATTCACACCTGCCCAGTTACAGCTGAGGGGGTCCCTCCATCCCAGCACCTGGCATCTCACCACTCAGCATCTCTTGCTGACTTCTGAACTGATTGCTTTCTACCAGGCTAAAGCAGCTCCCCTGGCCTGCTGTGGGGAGGCTAACTCCCTTTTTTGGAAATCTGGCTGCAGCCCAGGCTGTGTGAGGTGTGGCAGAAAATGGGGTCTGTCTCCCCATCAGCTTCCTTGACTGTCACGCCAGGAGTACCTCCTGCCTACATCTTCCCAGGCTCTTGGACTGGGCTAGGAAGCTGTCCGTTGCCCTGTGGGCAGTATGTGTGCCCCCGCTGCTGCCATGCCTCGACACACGCACTTTCCACCCTTCCCTTCTTCCCACGCTCACTCAGGTGCCGACTCCTTCCCCAGGAAGTGTGCCGCTCACTGACAGTGTCCTTGGTCAGGGGTTGCCTTGAGGTTGGTGACTGCCCCCAGGTGGCCCAAGGGTGGACATCTGGGTCTCCAAGAACCCCTGGACCTGAACTATGACATTTTGTGCATGCGAGCCTGAGTCCATGGAAATGGCTTTCAGCAGATTCTCAAAGGGAGCCCTGGTGCAGACTGCTGTTTGTCAACATGCAGGGTAACTGTACCCCTGTCTCGGGTGCTTCCCCAAGGCTTGCAGGGAGCTTCCTGGAGAGCAGCGTTTGCAGGCAGGAACCTCTACCTTGGGAACAACTCACCCATGCAGACATCACAGAGCGACTGCAAGGGCTTCAGGAGCTGTGGAGGGTGAGGCCTAGGGGCCGCAGGAGGGAGTCAGCTCTGAGGTCAGAGGAAAGCATTGAGTTCCATGCCCTGAGGGATTCTGAAGGTTCTTCTACAACCTGTCACTCACTGTAGAGTACTGTGCTGTGGAGCATTTGGGGATCTGCAGGCCCCACCCCCAGTGGTGCCTCACTTTCCTCAGTCTGCTTGTACAGGGCTGTGGGGCTGGGGGGAAGCAGCAGTAGGTTCTTCGTCTTGAGCCACCATGAGCTCCTCACCTCCAGGATCCTGAGGAGCTCTGTTTTGATCCAGCTGGCCCTAAAAGGCTGCAAAACTAATTGGGGGGAAAAAATTACAGGGACTTTTGGCCTCCAGAATTGTAAGAAAATAAATCTCTGTTGTTTTAAGAAAAAAAGAAATTGTGTCTCTATATACCATTTATAGAGACATAATACTATCTGTACGGCTGGGGTGGGGTGGAGAAATCCACCTACCGCCAAACTTTGGTGAGTGACCACAGGGTATGACCGTTGTCTCTTTGTAAGTAAGTCAATGCTATTCGCCACAGATGAAACCACAGAGCATAGAAACTCATGGATTAGCAGGAAATGTCACTGAGTCCATTACAGGTCAGGGATCACTGAAAAATGTCATTGCTCTTCGATTGACACTGCACCCTGCTTCCTCAGCTGCTCTCTGCATTTGAGGAGAAGCCTTTTGTGGTTCCAGCTGTTGCCAAGGCAGTTAGTTAAACAACCGGTCTGGTAAATATCACTGCAGCAAAACAACAAAAACCAAACTCCCTTTGTCCTGACCTCATCGTCCCCAGCAACGTCTGTATCCACAGGACACTTAAAGGCACCTTATAGAGGGCTGTCCCAGTGCCTGAAGCCTATTAGAGGCGTCTCCTTTCAGCCATCAGTGTTAGAGGCCATGCGTGCATGGGATCCCAGAGCCTGCTTCAGGAATGGCAGAAGCTGGCTCGTGCTAGGCATGGGCTTTGCCTGTTTCACCACTTTCAGGGAGGCCTGCCACAGGGGAGGAAACTGGTGGGGGAATGGACCCCTGTCCGTGTGAGCTGGTCCTTGTGTGAGAGCCACAGTGAGGTCCCAGCCCTTGAGTCATGTCTGTCACTGGCCTGTGCCACCTGCAGCAACTCACTCCTCTTCCCCTTGCCTCTGTTTGCTCATCTGCCAAAAGACGGACAGCTGCTCTGTCTTCCTTGGCTTGTGAGGTTTATTGTGAGACTCAGGAGAGGGCACACAGTCGATGGACAGCCGTGTTTGAAAGGTGGCAGTATGGAGGGGAGGGGAGGCTGCCCACCAACAGCATCAGGCTGTATCCTGGGTCCCAAGGGTGGCAGTGCCTGGGGAAGGCCAGATAGGCCAGGAGGTGCAGGCAGCCGAGACTGGGCCCTGACAGAGGCAGGGAAGGAAGCTCTGGGGAAAGGTTAGTGAGCTCCTTGACTGCACAAGAAGTCACCACTCCCATATAGGCAGACTCTAGGCTCCCGGAGAAAACCCAGCTTTCGTGGAGTCGAACTTTTGAAAAGCCTTCTGAATTCAGGTTAGAAAGCAAAGCGAAGAGGATCTTGATTTCTGTGCTGTGGGATGACCTTTAGTTAGTGGAGCTTGGGTTTAAAAAGGCAAAAAACATGATGAGGCAGAGACAGCCCCACAGGGACAGCATAAACCTCGCACGGTGGGAACCAGACACCCCAAGCAGCTTCCTGAAATCCTGTGGGCTTCTGACTAAGCCCTGGACACATTTGCCGGCTGGGCTGTCCCCGGCCAAGAGACCAGGCCCGCAGGGGGCCTCAGGGGGCAGCAGCTCCTTATCCAGGCCTGGGTTCCGGGCCAAGCCGCGGAATGCGAAAGGTCCCGTGCACGCTTGGAGATGCCTGTGCGAGTCCTTTCTTCTCGTTTTGGATATGAGAGGCAGCTGGGAGGCCCTACCAGGGAGGGGCAGGAATATGGGGTGAAGGGGAACAGGCAACTGATAAGCGTCCTTTCTGAAGCCATGGGCTCCGTGGGGCGATGGTTTTAGGTAACAGATTCCTTGGGCTTTAGTCAGGCCGCTTGTAGTGAAGGTCACCATAGTAACCAAACAAAGTTCCTCGGCTCATGATGGGAGCTTTCCAATAACCAGCCTGTCAGTCACGGCTCCCGTCCCAGGTCTGGCAGTCTGCCAGGGTGGTTTTGAAAGCCCAGGCCATACATAGGTCAAGGGAAGAACAAACAATTTCCCCTTCCCCTCTCCACAGTGGGCAAGGCCACCTCCTCCCAGCCCCCAAACCTCCGTTGGTGGTGATAGGTCCGCTTGGGAGTTTCTGCTGAAACTGGTCTTTGGGGACTTGGAAAGTCCTCGGGGAAGCTTTCAGAGCCCGGGAGACCCTCCCCAGTACAGGAACAATATGGGCCTCCCAACAAGCCAGAGCATGTGCCTGTAAACAAATGGAACCACACAGCCTTCTGCTCAGGAAACCTAGACTGTTTGGAAACTGTCAGAGCTGATAACCGGGCGTTAGCTGGAGCCATACCTTGGCTGACTCTAGCTAAGGCTAACGTTGGAGCTCAAGGGCACCCCTGGGATCTACCTGGCGTACCTCATGTTTTTTTCAGGTGGTACGTGTGATATATTTCTCGTGGTCCATTCCACTGAGCAGGGGGATGAGTCCCGGGGCTTCTGTTAACATTTCTGACTTAAACCCAGCGTGTTTATTTGATTGCCCTTATTAAGGACTTGTAGTATATCAAAAGGATGCTAAGCATACCAACACTCCAGCGAGGGGCTGGAATCAAAGGTATTAACACAAACATAGTTTATCACTTTGCTGGGTTCATTAAACACGTTTGGCTGCCACAGCCCCTGAGGAGGACACCAGCCATGGGGGAACCTTGCAGGCCATGTGGCAGAGGGAAGTGTTAAGCCGGTCATCATCACTGGCAGCACCGGATCCTTCCCCAAAGGTCAGTTCCTCATTAGGTAAGCTGAGTTGACATTCAGCATTTCCCTTCGTGGGCTGGCCCGTGAGAACCTCTGTGACCTCGCTCTGTGTGACATGTATAGGTGAAAGATAATGGTCATCATTCTCCAGTTAGTGGTCTGCCTGCATTCAGACTTCTAGGGTAGATGACACAGGTCTTTTTGTTTGTCTGGGGAAGAGAGGAAAGAAAGGAAAAAGGAAGGAACATAGATATTTTCAGGCTTTGTTTTCCAAAGTGGTGGTAACCCTTTCCTTCTGGTACTTGTTGCTTTCCCTCCTTGCAGCAGGGGCTGGAGGCAGGAATTGTGGCCCAGGGCACATGGTTCTCTGTAGCAGGAGAGGCCCAGGCCCAAGACAAAGCCTTTTTGCCCCTGGGAGAAAGCCCATGCCCACAAAGCAGAGTTGACCTCCCCTTTGCAGTGGGAGATCTTTAGGTCCCTGGAGGTCTGACACAGGGCAGAGAGACCAAGGCATTTGCTTCGTTGTGTCTCAGCCCTGGCTGGGAACCTGCCTTTGTTCCTAAGGTAAGAAGACCTAAGGGTCTTCTTTTGGGAAGTTCTTCCACCCTTGAATGACCATGAAAAGGCTCTGTGTGGTTTACATTTAAGTCTTTCAAGATCAAGAATTTGTGTTTGGGGATCCTCTCAGGGTAGCTGGAGATAGCTGCAGGGAGGGAAGCCGAGACCTGAAGGCCAGTTGTGTCAGCCCAGAAACAGATAAGAATGCTGTGTAACCCTGCGGCCAGCTGCAGGGTAGGGGCAGGCTGCTCCCAGAGCAGCCCTGGGGTCCTTCACCAGGTCAGGACAGTCTTTGAAGTAAGGAGACGCTAACTTCAGGAAACCAAAGCTTTTGAGGCTGTTGATTTTTAAAGCTTCAAAGTGAGATCAGGTTAAATGAATTCGTTAAGAGGTGGAAGATCATCATGAGCCTTATAAGATTAGAGGACATGGGTCAGTCTAATCCTCTAGACCCAAGGAAAAATAAATAGTTTTAGGGTTAAGAAGAGCTGCTAAAAAATGTCCCTTCTGTGTTAGGGATTAGTCTCTGGGAAGGTAATAAAACCGGGGCTGACTGTGGCCCTCCCCCTTTCAGGGAGGGTAAGGCCTGTTAGAGTCCTTTTAAAAATCATACCTTCTAGGCTGGGCACAGTGGCTTTGGGAGGCCAAGGCAGGAAGATCACTTGAAGCTAGGAGTTTGAGAACAACCCTGGCAACATAGCAAGACCTTATCTGTACAAAAAATTTTAAAAATTAACCAGGCGTGGTGGCACACACCTGTAGTCCCAACTACTTGGGAGGCTGGGGTGAGAGGATCAGTTGAGCCTAGGAAGTTGAGGCTGCAGTGAGCTGTGATCACACCACTACACTCCACCTTGGGTGACAGACTGTCTCTTTAAAAAGGTCCTGAGCATGTGTTGGATTTAACATGGGTGAGAGACCATGTGTCTGGGAGACCTAGATCACTCAGCACATCCCTGCCCCCCCTAGATCACTCAGCACAGACCTAGATCACCCAGACGCTGGCCAGAGTCTGGGTGATCACACCTGAATGGGGGGGAAGGGGCAGGCTGGCCCCTCTCTCCCACTACAGGCCTTTGTTTCTGCCCTTCCTGCCCATCTTCAGAGGACCCCTCAGGTCCACTTTGCCCCTGGAGCCCCTATACTTCAAAGCTGAACCACTCAATTGAGTACCAGATTCTGTTGTTCTTGTGTTTCCTAATGCGTTGGATGTCTTGTCTGAGTTTAGAAGTACCTTTGGGGCAGAGACTGGCCTCTCCTCTGCCTGCTACCCCCATGGTAGGGAAACCCCCACTAAGCACAAAACATACTCCAGTGGACCCTCCAGCTGCTAGACAATGGGAGCTGTTTTGTTTTTTGGAAGGAAGAGAACCGTGTGGGGGATTTGGGGATGTCACAGCCAGAGTGCTGTCACACCCCTCACCCAGTTTGGTTGTTTTGGTTTGGTTGCTTTGTTTTTTGGTCTATACAGCACCCCTGTTTTGAAGATGAAGAAACTAATGTGAAAGTTAGATGATAGCTCAAGATCACGTTGCTGATGAGTGGTGGAGCAGAGGCTAGAACCCATGCCGGCTGATTGGCAGGACCACCCTGGTATACTTGAACTCCGAGAGCTTCAATAACAATGATGCACCCAGTGCTGGCTCCTGCCGGGCACTGCTGTGAGCACCTTGCTGCATTAGCTCTGTAATCTCAGCACCCTAGGAGGGATAGAAACTGTCATGATTCCCATTTTATGGATAAGGAAACAGAGGCACAGAGGACTTAAGTAAGCACCTGCACGTAATGGGGGCTGGGGGACTGAGAATGAAAGTTTGGGCAAACTTGGATTGAACCCTTTCTGAAGTGCCAGCCCTTGCTGGGCCTTTTATGTGCATGATGTCCTGCAGCAGTCCTCAGGGTAAATAGATGCTGTCATTCTCATTTTACAGATAAGAAACTGAAACTCTAGGCTTGGCGCTGTTGCTCATGCCTATAATCCCAGCACTTTAGGATGCCGAGGCGGGCGGATCATTTGAGATCAGGAGTTTGGACCAGCGTGACCAATATAGTGAAACCCCGTCTCTACTAAAAATAAATTTAAAAAAAATTAGCGGGGCGTGGTGGCGCATGCCTGTTGTCCCAGCTACTCAGGAGGCTGAGGCAGGAGAATCACTTGAACCCAGGAGGCGGAGATTGCAGTGAGCCGAGATCATGCCACTGTACTCCAGCTTGGGCAACAGAGCGAGACTCCATCTCAAAAAAAAAAGCGGGGGGGGAAGGAAGGAAGGAAGGGGAAGGGAAAGAAGGAAGGAAGGAAGGAAGAAAGGAAGGAAAGAAACTGAGGATCTGTGACTTGCCCAAGGTCACATGGCTTCAAGGAGGGACACTTTGGTCATCAGACTTGGACCCTGCTTGTCACCATGAGTCCAACTTGGTGAAGCCTGGGCTGGGGCCCATTTACTATACAGGCTCTGGCCTCATGGCCAAGGAATTAGACTTTCCAGAGGCATGGCCCCCTGACTCAGAGAATAGCCTGCTTTTTCACTCAATTATGTGTTTTCTATAAAAATAGAACTCTTCATTAAAACAGCTCAGCACAGCCATCAGCTGCAATTACTAATTACTGTCCTTTTAAGAGATAATACGCCTTGCTATGCATTCACCACACCTGCTGCCACTTCCCGCCACCCTCCCACCCCCTCTACCGCCACCCCCGACACACAGAGGGTTCCCAGAATGGCCAGGAGCCAGAGGGATCCGGAAGAGCTGCCCAGGGCCCAGTGAACACACATGGGACCAGTAGGACCCAGAAGAATGGAGAGTTTCAGGGACACCCTGCAGCTTTACTTCCTTGGAGCTGCTTGGATCCTGGGAACACCTACAGTGTTCCAGGCCTTGGTGAGCCCTTGTGACTCTATTTTCCTCTTCCGTTCTTCACCAATTTGTTGAGTGATATGAGAGCAGGCACCAAGGATACAAAGATAAGAAAGACCTAGTCCCCGCCCAGATGAAGGAAGGATCTCGCAGGAAGACAGGTCTGACTCTGACAACAGCAAAGATGACTGAGAATGACAGCTAACCTCTCTTGAGGGGTGACACGCGCCAGGCACAGGCTCTCTTTCCTTTAGTCCTCCCAGCAACCCTCCTGGGCAGTACCGTGACTGTCCTGCCTTGCAAATGAATAGGCACCATCAGAGGTGAAGGCACTTCTAGGAAGCAACAGAGCCTGGAAGTATACCCACATCATCTGATGCTAAAGACCATGTCTCAGCGGGGAAGTGGCTCCCTCGTGTACATGGTGGTTACTGTGTTCAAGTGTTCATTGCAGGTGCTGAGTAACTACAGGGAGTTACTTTCAGGAACATGAAAGTAAAAATGTGGACCCGTCGTGCTTGCTGCCCACACAGCCTGTGTGTTTCCCTGCAGCCGGCTCTGCTCTGCCAACTTCCACCACCACCAAGAGTGGTGTGCTGGGGTGAGCAGCCAGGGCCACAGGAAGGGTGAGGATTGGTGCCCCCAGGTAAGGCGATGGAGATGACCTCTGACCCCAGGACTATGCTTTGCTTAGCCAGAGACACCACAAAAATATCCCCTATTTACAGGATAACTATTTTTCTTTTTTTTTTCATTTTTGGAAAAGCCATACTAAGGGTCTCACCCTCAGATCTCTTTATAGCAGTGGGAAGAAATTGTTTGTCTTTGCCTCACATGGGAACAGCGCCAAGTCTTAATCCTTCCAACAGATCATTAGCAGCATGATCCTGCCCTAGGAGTGCAGGCGAGGCAAGGTTAGAAAGAAAAGGAGGAAGAGGAGGCAGATGCCAACATTCTCCTGGGAACCTCCATCATCAGCCCACACTGGAGCGATTGGGGAGATTGGCAAAGCTGGTGGCCTGTGGCACAGCCATTTTCTAACGGGGAACAGAGACACCAGCCTCACTGGTCTCGGTCTTCCTCCTCAGAATCAGGGCTGCCCTCGACATACAGGCCCCGTGGGCTGAGATGTCCCATGGTTCAACAGGGGCTGGCTCTGTAAGGTCACCTGAGTGCCTTTCTGTGTCGCTGGATGCTGCATCACGCTTGCAGATGACATGGGAGTCGGCAGGTCCCAGCGGTTAGGATGGTGGGTGAGGGAGCACTGAGCCTGGGTGTGGGGTGGCCGGTGTGGTCTACCGAAGGCTCTGGCAGCATCCTGACGAGGGTGTAAGCAAGTAAAGAGAGGGCTTATGTCTGCACTGGGCTCCCCACCCCGGCCAGGGCCTGTGTGCCACATGGCTTGGATGGGCCTGCAGAGAGTACCAGGAATGGGTACCCAGCCATCCTTCCCTAGCCCCAGCAGTGTGACCAAGCCCTTGGAGTGTTTACACTGACCCACGCTCCTTCCCCTTTTCCAGAGAGAACACTCACTTTCACATCATCCTTCGATGCCGATGGCATGGCAAAGGCGCTTGGCCTCAAAAGACCTGTGTTTACTTCACATGGGCTTCCACAGCTTAAAACAGGAAAATGCTTGCAAGAGGGGTCACAGCAAGGATGCTTTGCCCAGAGCCCAGTTCCTGTAGCTTTGTACATCTCCTTTCATCCTCTTCCTGTCATAAGCCTGTCTTAGGTCCTAGGAGTGAAGGGCCTAGTTGAACAGGCCAAGAAGCTCGGGGCTTTCTGGGAGCCTTCAGAGGCACCTGGCCTGGCTTGCTTCTTGGGATCTGGCCGGCCTGCAGCTTCAAAGTCCCTTCCCTGTGTGCTGGAGAGCTGAATGCAGCTGCTGCTGAGAGGTCATCACAGTTCAGCCTGGTGGGAGTTTGTGGGACAGGTGACTTTACTCTTACTGTACAGGTGTGGGACCTGTGACATGCCCAGCTGGGTGACCACAGAGCTGGGACTTTGGCTTGGATTTCTGATTCCTGGGCCAGTGTGTATTCACTTTGAGTGACGACACGGTGTGGGGCTTGAGGACAGTACTGTGACCATTGCTCTTCTGGAGTGGCTCTTACTGGACGGCACAAATGTTGAAAGCTGCTGGATTTCAGTATTCAGGCATTTCGATCACAGAGACTCTCCTCAGTGATACTCTTTGGCCTTGCCCAGTGACTGTCTCCTGGGATGGAGGCCCTCCACCCCCACCCCAGTCAGGAGGAGCCAGAAGCTTCCACATCTGGAGCCCTCTGTTCCTCCCCAGGTCCTGCTTTCACAGTGAGGAAAACTTAGCTTCTGGACAGTTTGGAATGGAATTGGCCAGCGCTCTGCTTGTCAGCTGTGGGAGTCCGGCCCACACTGCAGCTGTGGGGAAGCAAGTAACAGGCTCCAGGACTAGGCAGATACTGTGTGCTCAGCACTGCGCCAGGCGCTGGGGAAGGGCAGCGGGGCCCTGCCTGCAGGCACTTGCAGAGCAGTTGGGGACGCACGATGAGGCACAGGACAAGATAAACGGTGGTTTCACCATCTATAGGCCAGGCTGGCTGCACACTGATTCTAGAATGTCTGACATTAAAAATGCTTGAAATGCCAGGTGCAGTGGCTCACACCTGTAATCCCAGCACTTTGGGAGGCCAAGGTGGGTGGATCACCTGAGGTCGGGAGTTCAAGAATAGCCTGACCAACATGCAGAAACCCCGTCTCTACTAAAATACAAAAAATTAGCCGGGCCTGGTAGCATATGCCTGTAATCTCAGCTGCTCAGGAGGCTGAGGCAGGAGAATTGCTTGAACCTGGGAGGCAGAGGTTGCAGTGAGCCAAAATTGCACCATTGCATTCCAGCCTGGGCAACAAGAGCAAAACTCTGTCTCAAAAAAAAAAAAAAAAAAAAAATCTTGATATGAGTTTATTATTAAACTCTTAAGCCTAGGTGGCAAAAAAAAAAAGATTATATACATAGTAGGGGAATGGAAAATGGTTTCCCTCCCCCCTTCTAGGGAGGAGGGCTTTGACTGGGCTATGAATTAAATTGACATGACAGATTAATGGGAGAAAAAAATGTATTTAATTATATACATATGCATGGAAGTCCCACTGAATATGAGATTCGAAGAAAGACCAGATGATTGTAGCTTAATAGCATCTGGAGCTACAGAAAGGAAAAGGGGGTTGGGGTTCCTATGGGTGGTAGAGACAAGTTATAGGAGGGTGTCAGAGAGGAGATGATGAATAAAGATTCTCTTGTTATGCAGATAAAAATCTCTCAGGTGATAGAAGTTGTCAGGAGCAGCCCTCTTCTTTATAGATACTTTTGCTAATGTGGATTTCCCTGAGAGATGGAAGTTTCTAGGCCAGGCAGTGTGGCTCATGCCTGTAATCCCAGTGCTTTGGGAGGTTGAGACAGGAGAATCATTTGAGCCCAGGAGTTTGAGACCAGCCTAGGCAACATAGTGAGACCCCATCTCACAAAAAATTAAGAAGTTAGCTGGGTGTGGTGGCCCATGCCTGTTAGTCCTAACTACTCAGGAGGCTGAGGCAGGAAGATTGCTTGAGCCCAGGAGATTGAGGCTGCAATGAGCTACGATCACGTCACTGCACTCTGCCTGGGCAGCAGAGCCAGACCCTGTCTCTTTAAAAAAAAAAAAAAAAGGAAATTTTTTTATAAAAGGGCAGCTTTTCAGAGCTACTTCTGTGTCTGCAGTTTCTTGGAATAACTAACTCAAAATATGCCAAAGTATATTTTGGGGTGGCATATTCTGGTCTCAAACAGTCATATTTTAGGGTGGTGTGTCCTGAGCCCCAAGTATATATATATATGTATAATGTAATTAAGTGCTAATGGAACACAGTGCCAGACATTCAGAGAAGGACAGCGTGATTACATAGGGACATCTTGGAGGAGGGCTGGAGCCGTGGGATTGAAATAGTTTTTTTAGTCTCAGAATCCTTTATTGAAGTGGTGTTTTAGGCTCAGTTGGTTTATAAGACAGATAAGCGAGGGGAAGGGGAACCCAGGCTTGCCTACTCTATCCCCAGCCCCAACTGCCAGCAGCCTCCCCTCAGCTTCGCACAGGAGTCACAGCGTTCTGATGAGGCTGTGGCCACAGCTTCGATTCCTCCTGGCTGTGAGGGCCCCAGAATGTCACCCACCAGCCCTGACGGCATGCCAGGGCTCCACCAGGCTTCCTGCTTCCTGAAGAGATGGGCTAAGCATTGATAGGTGGGTGAGTGGGCAGCAGCTCCCTGTTGCAGTGGACAGGATGGATAGGGGCCTGTGCTCCTTAGAAGAGCAGCTGAGTTGCTCCTTCTGAGGGAGTGGAGTTGTTTGCTGATCCCTGTTGGGAGTGGGAGAAAGTTCTGCAGTGAACTAGAGGCAAGCCAGCAGAGGCGCAGATAACCACATCCTGACATCAGGATGGGGGTGTGCACAGCCCCCATGGGGACACGGAAAGCCAGAGGGTGACATCTGGTTAGGAGCTGGCTGGGTATCAGAGGGGGAAGGGTGATCTCAGCAGAGGCTACAGCACAAGCACAGCACGATGAGTCCAGGAGCCTATTCCGAGGCTCAGGGAGCTGCTAATACCCATGTGATCAGTGTACCAGCGCCCAAGGTCATGGGGAGGATGGCAGGAAGGGAGGGTAGAGCCAGAGCAGGAAGGCTGTGAAGACCACACAGAGGCACAGAAGGGGAGGACCACGGGACAGGGCTCTTTGTGGAGGAAAATCCCTCTGGCAGCGCTCACCTGCCAGCCCGAGGAAATCTCAGGAACAAATCTGGATCTTCCCAGGATCCTGGAGTGAAAGATCAGACCAGAGTGACTGGTGGAGCACTTGCCCCAGCCCAGAAAGGATGCGGTTGGGTTGAGAAAATCCGCTCTGGGCCACTCATGCTAATGGAATGTCAGCAGCTGCGAAGGTACAGCCTGCCTTTGGTAGAACTTACTGTGATGCCAGCTCAGTTTTCAGCCACTTCTTTGCCAGGCACATGGTGTGGTCGGGTCTGCCCTAGACCCATTCCGGCCCTCAAAGATGAAGAAAGTGAGAAGGAAGCTCTGGCAGAGAGAAGTGTGCTGAAGAGGCAATGACTGCAGAGGGCCCGGGGAATGCAGCAGGGCTGGCCTGCCCAGGGAGCTGTCCCCAGGAATCAGCCCAGCCCAGGGGACTTGGCTGTCTGAGGGAGGGGCTTTCCCACCTCACTGACACCTACTGCTCCAACCAGCTGCCACACCTTCCACACCCCAGCCTCTTCTCTCTCCCCAGCTCCCAGCCAAATCCCACTCCACCCGGCTTTTCACCAAACACCAGCTCCAGTAAGATCCCTTTCCTGTTTCTTCCCTTGCACTGAGTCTGATCCAAAAATGCAGCCCTTGATTCTCTGGTCAATGTGTCATTTATAGTGCTCTAATTGTTGTCTCGAAGGCAGCCCTTGTGTTTTCTTCTTCATATTCCTGAAAGCAGAGGCCCCTGATACTTGTGGAGTGTTGGATCCTTTGCAAACCTGGGGAAGGAGAGTACAGTGGCAGGACCAGTTGTCTCCAGCAGTTGCCCACTGGGGTCATTCCTACTCAGGGCTGTGTCCTGTGCTGACTGTGCACTCCGGTCTGTGCAGTCCATGCTAGGGGGATCCCAGTTTCTGCCCTTGGGACCTGATAGGCAAGCCAGGTGGTCATTAGTTATGTTCCAAGACGAGTGCAGGGCATCCTAAGAATTGGGAGAGGTGGGATTTAAAGCCAGGCTTGGGATGGATGAAAATGAAGAGAAGAGGTGGTATCTGAGGGGCAACCTGTGTGCAGGGTCAGGAAAGGCATTTGGGGATGCAGTGAGGAAAAAAAATTCTTGTCTAGAAATCCCCTCTTCTGAAGATCCTGGGGCAAATTCCACCCTCTTCATTCTCTACCAAGTTGCAATCTAAGAGACAAAGTGTGGAAAGACAGGCAGAGAATAAGGGCATCAGAGGGCTTTATGAAGCTGGGAGCCCAGGTCTCAGGGCAGAGGCCCAACTGAGAGAGATCAGAGGAGCAGCTGCCAGGGCCAGGCCTGGCCTCGCCAGGTGGCGCCTGCAGCCTTCGCAGTCTGGGTGGGGACCCTCCGATGGAGCAGGCCTGCGTACTACCCTCGGGTGCGCTGGTAGAACCACCGGGCAGTGTTCAAGTGCAGGGCCTGACTGTCCCGTGGTCTTGTTCCTCAGCGGTGTTGAGAAGAAAGGGCCTCACTACTCAACCACGGGCGAGAAGCGGGAGGTGCTGCTGTCTGGCCCTCGGTGGTTCAAGCTCTCCGCAGGCTGCCCAGGCAGCTGGTGTGTGTTGGTACTGCTGGCAGTACCAAGGTGAAAATATGGCTGGACTTCCCATTTTTGCTATATAACCACTGCCTGGACCCCTCCAGAACCCCCCGACCTCCCCAGCATCTGAAGGGCCAACACCAGTCACAGCAGCGCCTCCAGGGCTCCACCCCAGCTCTTGATGAGCAGGTGTCGTGACTGGCCTGTGAGAAGCATTCTGGCTGTGCCTGCTGTGTCCAGGGCAGAGGGAGGGAGCCAGCCACCCCTCCTGGGGTCCTGCCTCCAGGTGGGACCAGCTCTTCTTCTCAGCCATTCTAAGGGCCACTCCCCACACTGGTCTTACCTCAGAGGACTTCAGGTTTTCAGGTCAAAAGAAATTCTGAAGTTGCTTGCTCTCATTGCACAGTAACTGTCCCTAAATGGTGATTGAAAAGGATTTCACGTCACTTTAATCCTATCGATTATATAAGGGGAGCTGGCTATTTTGGGAAATCCAAGAAAGAATCCTTTGATAAAGCATAACACCGCCTTCTTTGTGTATCTCCAGGGTCAGGAAGCAAACTCTGCAGTTCCACTTAGGAGGTGTTGCTTGGGCACCTATACTGTTGTGGCTGGCAAGGTGGGAAGTGGAGCTCTGTCCTTAGGGGACCTCCTTGCCAGTTCCTTGCTCTACCTTCACTCATGGATTCTAAGTCACTGTCTGGATGGGTCTCTTCTCCAAGGTCCCAGGCTGGGCCCTGTGGGGAATGTGAGTGTAAGCCTGGTCCCACGTTCAGTAGGCACAGGGCGTTGCTCAGTGGAGGATGTGGGTAGGAAGAGCAAACCGAGCAAGACCTCACAGGGCAGTGCTTCAGAGATAGGCAGGATGGTACGTGGTCAGGGGACATGGAGCATCAGCAGTGTGGACACTGACAATGCTTCATGGAGTGCTTCATGCTTTGGCAGCCAAGATGGGGAGAAGGTGAGGCACAGAGAGAAAGCAAGCGGTCCAGGGGCCTGGCAGAGGCTGCCGCCCTCATGGCACTCTGCCTTCTGCGAGCTGGGGAGGTGGGCATGTGGGGCCGTCCTGGTGGGGCAGGATCCTCAGGTGAAAGTGGGCCCTCGCTGGGTGTGCTGATGGCCGCTCCCTCCCCACAGCCTGATGTTCACCAAGGTGAAGCTGGAGCAGGCGCTGAAAGGCCCAGAGGAAGCCCTCGTGACCTGCAGACAAATGCTGCGGCTGTGGCAGACCCTGTACAGCTTCTCCCAGCTGGGGTGAGTGACCGTCGTTATCTCTTGGGTTGCCAGAGGGTGGTTGCCAGGGCATCAATCCACAGCTGGGTGGCCACCATGCCTGCCAAGATGGGGAGGAGAGTGAGGCTGTTGAATGAAAGCATGGAACTTCTTGCCCACGGAGCTTTTCACATCCGTAGTCCAATTTGAACCTCCTGACAGTCCTCTATGAAGTACATAGAGACCCTGGGTAGGACACTGAGGTTCACGAGTGGTAAGAAGGAAGAGAAATCATTCTTGAGCGCTGGAGCTGGGTGCTGGGCTTGTTCCTTTATCTTATACCTCAGCTGCTTATAGCTTATGCATTATCAGATTTTACTCCCAGCCCAGTGAGGAAACTCAGACGCAGAGACTTTATATATAGCTTACCAGAATCACTCGCCTAGTAAGTGGTAGTGCTGGGAGTTGAACCTGGGTCTCCTGAGTGCCAGCCCATAGAGGCTGTCACTTCTTTCCTCATTCCATTTGGAGGCTAGAAGAGGAGGAGGAGGTGGAGTCCTGAAGGGCCACCCCTTCTTCCCTAGTCACCCACACCCTTCATACCTCCTGTCTCCTGCCGGAGACCCTGGCCTGGGATCTGGGTCTTTCATGGGCCAGAGCAGGGCAGTCTTGTCCGGGCTGAATCTGCAGAAAGTCTTTGCTCAAACCCAGTGGGACTCCTAGGCTTAGCCTGTGTGGCCCAAAGGGAAAGAGGGCCTCCTGCTGGTCAGGGGCCCTGCCTCTTTCTGATCCTCTTGTCCTTTGAGATAGCTGGCTGTGTCATCTCCCTGAGGCCTCAGGGGACAGCCACCTGGTGTGTATTTGTGTTTTCACAGAGACTCTGGAAGCCCAGAAGGCTTCCAGACTGTGAAATTTACAGAGGAGGGTAATCTGATGCAGTAAAACACCTTGGGCAGAGTCAGCCCTCACTTTGCAGGCCTGGGAGACCAGGGCAAAGCAGGAACAGTGGGTGGAAGCTGCCAGAAGGACATTCTGGGGTTGAAGGACTTTTCAGAATGGGAATGTAAAGCCACCTGGCAACTGGATACATGAGGCCGAGGGCCACACTCTGGGTGAGGGGACCTGCATTCCGATGACCTTTTTCTCCTGCTCACTGGCTATGGCCACACAAGCAGGTGCACAACCCAGCTCCCCTCCTGCAAGGGGGTTGCCCCGGAGCTGGCTGCTGTTCCTGCATCCTTATCTGGATGACTGCTTGTCTCTTCCTCCAAGTGGTCAGTCGTGGTGGGACCCCTCTGAGCTGCAGCCTTGTCTCCCAGCATTGAAGACCTGGCCTGTGTCTCCATTGGAACAGCAGAACTGCAGGGCTGGGGCTTGTCACAACAGGAAGCCCCTAAGTACCTCTCCTTGGCTGCCCCAAACTAGATTTTACAAGCCCTGGTTTCTGATCTGTGGCCCCAAGTTCAGAAAAGAATCCTCCCTATCTCCTGGGAAAGCCAGGAGGATATTGGATCCAGGCTTCTGGTCCAGATAGCCCTGCCCTACACTGGGGATAAAATCTAGTTTGGGGTAGCCAAGGTTTAAGACCACAGCCTGCAGGTCTGGCCTAGCAGACCTTCACTATCAGCCACACCTTCCACTGCTCTGCCTGGGCCAGCGCCACACTGCTAGTCTCATGTTCTAATTGCCCCTCAGGCCCTGTCGAGATACCCCTCCTTCATGGAGCCACCAACCACCCAGCCTCTGCAATGCTTCATTCAACCCTCTCGTGGGTTTTTGCTAATTGCTCAACTTGAACTGTCCCTTCTTCCATCTGGGCTGTAAGGTTCCTCAAGGTAGGGACCATGCTGTATGTTGGCCTAGAACCAAGCGTAGTCCTGGAGATGGACTCTTTCTGGAGCCCTAGGAAAGGCCCCTTCATGGGATGGGAAAAGAGTAGGATGGGAAGCTGCACCCAGCCCTGCTTCACGCCAGCCCTGCACTAGATCTGCCCATATTGTCTCATTCACTCCCCATGACCACCTTGTGTGATGGACATTCTCACGATCATTTTCAAGATGAGAAACCTAAGTCTTAGAAAGGTCAAGTAGCATTGCCAAGGGTCACAAAGCTGAGAAGGGTGGCCCATGATTCCAACCTAGTGTTTCTGGCTTTTTTTGTTTTGTATTGTTTTTGTTTTTCTGAGACAGGGTCTCACCCTGTTGTCCAGGCTGGAGTGCAGTGGCATGATCACAGCTCACTGCAGCCTCTATCACCTGGGCTTAAGCAATCCTCCTGCCTCAGCCTCCCAAATAGCTGGAACTACAGGCACTCACCACCATGTCTGGTTAATTTAAACATTTTTTGTAGAGATGGGGTCACACTGTGTTTTTCAAGCTGTTGTTGAACTGTTGCCCTCAGTTGATCCTCCTGCCTCAGCCTCCCAAAGTACTGGGATTACGGGCATGAGCCACCATGCCTGGCCTGTCTCTGGCTTTTTTGCACCACACTTTATGCCTCCTGGGAATGGGAAGGGGTGGGAGAGGAAGGGAACCAGCCCAGAGCCATTGTGGTTTTATAGATGGTTTCCTCTGATGCCCACTAAAATTCCCAGGCCCAAGTTGAAGCCAATGTGAGCCTGAGTTAGGATGGCAAGGACACCCCTGGTATTCTTTGTGGGATCATCATCTTGGTGCTTCTCTGAAGGAAAGAAACCTTCTTGTCCTGCCTCCTCCTCTCCTGTGCCTTCTGCTTCTATTCTCTAAGTTTCCCCAGTCGACAGGGTCAAAGGTTGTGGGCTTCCTCGGCAGTGGGAATGTGCTGGCTGGGACTGCTTGTTCTCCGGGATGGCCACGGCAGGCTTAAGCTGGAGGCTATTTCCTGGTTCCCCCCAGCCCCCACTCTGTGAAAAGAGGAACCCCTCCCCCCACCAGCAGTATAGCAGCAGGGATCTGGGAAATTGGGGACAGGGGTTGGGGGACAAGATGGGATCTCCATGACTGTTTAATCTGCCACCCCAGGGGCCTCTGCTGGCTCCTCTGGGGACACCCTGCGGCCTAAGGAATGGTGGCATCTGGACCCTTTTTCCACAGGGGTTTGGGGGTTGCAGCACTTCTGGTGCCCTGTCAAGACCAGGCTTTCCTTGGCAGTCAGTCCACAGTCCCCACTCTCTGCCTGGCACTCTGCTGGATGTTGCTACCCCTGGCCTGGGGAGCTTCTGACCTTACCCACTTCAGAGAAGACAGTAGAGAGGGTGGGAGAGTTTCCAGGCCTCAGCCTGTGTGGCACGCTACCTATGTTGATCCCTTCTGCCTCTCTAGTGATATTGGTGACTTCAGCTTTGTCTTTGGGCCCGAACCCACAGCCCCAGAGCCTGCCTGGAGTGAGGCTGTCCCATTCTCCCTCTCAGTCCCCATGACGCTAGCCGTCTACCTTACCGGACCCTGGCCCTCTTTTGCCTTCTAGAGGCCTGGAAAAGGATGGTAGCCTCGGTGAGGGCCTCACCATGAAGAAGCAGAGTGGCATGCACCTGACTTTGCCTGATGCCCATGATGCAGACTCTGGTAAGAATGAACTCCTTGGGCAGCCGTGTGCATGGACCCACAGCTCACGCTCCCAGCTTGAGAGCACCAACATGGAGAAGGGCACCTCCTGGCCGGGCCAAGCCCACCACTGGCTCCTTGCCAGCTGCTGCCCAGGTGCTAAGGGGCTACTCTTGGGCAACTTCTAGGACTGATCTTGGCTCTGGGTCGGGGCTGGCTGCTGGTCCCACAGCGGGCAGTGGGCAGGGGAGGAACCCTGCCTCCTGCATGGGGGTGAAGAAAGAGGAGCCTGGCTGGAAAGGTGGCTGTGGAGCACAGAAACCATTTCCCCTTAGGCTCAAGCCAGAGGCCACAGTCCACCTAATGTCCTTGGCAGATCAAGTCAAATATAAAGGAATGAACTGAACTCTTTACAATTCTAAGCTGAAAGCAGACTCTACTGGAAAAACTCATCCTGAAACCCATGGCTTGTGAAATTCAAATGAGTTCAGGAACTGCAGACTTACATTTTTCAACTGAGGACCTGCTTAAAGCAGAACACCTTCATCAAAAATACAAGAATTAGTCATGGGAAAGAAAGTGTGAGTGGCCGGGCGCGGTGGCTCAAGCCTGTAATCCCAGCACTTTGGGAGGCCGAGACGGGCGGATCACGAGGTTGGGAGATCGAGACCATCCTGGCTAATACAGTGAAACCCCGTCTTTACTAAAAAATACAAAAAAAAAAAAAAACTAGCCGGGTGAGGTGGCGGGCACCTGTAGTCCCAGCTACTCGGGAGGCTGAGGCAGGAGAATGGTGTAAACCAGGAGGCGGAGCTTGCAGTGAGCTGAGATCCGGCCACTGCACTCCAGCCTGGGTGACAGAGCGAGACTCCGTCTCAAAAAAAAAAAAAAAAAAAAAAAAAAAAAGAAAGTGTGAGTGGAGTTGTATTTAGTGGAATTGCTTGGTTTTTTCCACTTCTGTGGACATGAGCCAAGTTGCACCTTTGTTGTCAGGTGACAGAGTTGATTTCAGAAGCCAAACCTAGCACCCGACTTTAGAGGCACATCTCAGGGGTGTATGGCTGTATGCAGAGCTTCTGTCTCCCAGGAGGGAATGGTTAAGGTAGGGGGGAATGGTAGCTCCCTTGCAATTAAAGAGGGAAGAATCAGGAACAAAGTTATTAGGACTCCATGTACACTTGTCTCATGAACTGAAGTCATCCGTGGTTTGCCCTGAGGTCTCCTGAGTTTATTGGAGCCTTTATTGCCTCTGTGACAGAGAGAGAGAAAGTGCTCACATTTCACCTGCATGGGAATTATAAATGTCAACAGCTTATGTATCCTGAACCGGAGCCCATGTCACCCAGAACTGCCACTGGGAGAGGTTTTCCAGAGGGCAGTATTCTGACTTGAGCTGCTATCCAAGGGTCCTTCTCAGCACAGCTTTGAATGGGGACCTTTCTACAAACAAATGAGAATATGCACTTGTGAAAACAGAGTGAAAATAGCCAACGGAAGAAAAGAAAAATCACTCCTAATTTCACCACTTAGACCTTAATAAATGGCCTTTCAGACTTTTTTTCCATGCCCGTATTTCTTTTTTATAAAAATGTGATCCCGTTCTTTTGTAACTTGCTTGTTTTCACCTAACTATGTAGTGCGAACATCTTTCTACATTGATATCTGTGTTTGTACTTTGTTATTTTAATGACCGCAGAGTCTGGGATGATTATACCCCCACTTATTTTTAATCAATCCCTATTGTTGGACACTGAGGTCATTTCTGTTGTGTTCACATAAAGAGCATCTTTGTCGACATTATGGTTTTCCTAGGAATAGATTCCTAGTGAGATCTCTGCCTGATTGTCCTCCAAAGAGCTCCCCTCCCTAGCTGTGGGTGAGAGGACATAGTGGACCCTCCCTAGTAGGTCTGTGAGCTGCTTTCTGGCTGCCCAGCCACACCACCCTGTTTCGGGGTACCCTGTCTCCCCATGGTGCTGGGCAATGACTGCTCCTGGAGCCTGCAACATGTGACCATGCTCAGCTCATGCCCTCTTGCTCTGCAGGCTCCTGGCGGGCTTCATCCATCGCAGCCTCCCGGCTGGAGGAGGCCATGTCAGAGCTGACTATGCCCTCTTCGGTCCTGAAGCAGGGTCCCATGCAGCTATGGACCACGCTGGAACAGATCTGGCTGCAGGCTGGTGAGTGCCCTAGTCCCAGTGACACACACAGCCTGTCTGCAGGCCATTCATGCTCTCAGAACCTGTCCTGGAGAAGGGAGTGTGGGGAGGTGGGGACTCCTTGCTAGGCCCACGCGGGTTACAGAGTCCTCACCTCTGGGTGTACGTTCTCCTTCTCTGCCCAGTGGAGATGGTGTCTACCTCCCTGCCTGGGAGAGCTTCCCTGGCAGCAAACCCAAACATGAGAGGATTGGAGGTCCTGAGAGGCCACATAGATGGACAGTTGTCTCAGTCTCAAAAACGGGCTTCAAACCCTAGAGAGCTCAGAGAGGGGAGGTGTGGAGGCCCCAAGAAAGAGAGGGCTGGGGTTAGAATTCATTGAAGGTGGAGGAAAGACTGGTAACTTTGAGGTTGCCATTCAGGTGACAGTCCCTCTTGGTAACTAAGTGGTACCATTGCTACCAGGAGTCAGTCTGAAGGCCAGCCAGTGTTAAGGAGGCAGGCTGCAGGAAGCCTGGCTCCAGAGTCCCACAGACCTGGGTTCTGAACGCGGCCCACAACTGGCTAGCCCTGATCTGAAACAAGCCAATGTGTGACACAGTCAGGGTGGCCATTACAGGCGCTCAGCAAAAGGTGTTTGGCTTCTGTCTCGTCCATGGCAGTCATGGTGGAGGAAGAGGCAGCATGGCCCCATGGACAGTGAGTGTCCTAACACCAGCTGATGAATGCCCAGGAGGGACTCGCTGCCAAGAGTTTTGAAAATTTACCCTGACAGTGGTGTGAGAGGTGGATCAGAGTGGAAAGAGAGAGAACCAAGGCCAAAGATGACAAGTACCTGAATGAAATAAAGTGGCAGCAGAACACAGAGGAGGAGGATAGGCTAAATGGACCCCTAAAGTACCCCAGGCCAACACACCCCCTTGGCCTAGAGCTGCCCAAGCAAAGTTCTGGGCCCAGGAGCACCTCTTGCATTTTCTCTGATTACCCTCCTCTCTGCTCCTTCCCCATCATGGGGGTGCGCTGGAGAAGAAACCGAAATGATGATCTGTTACTGGGACATGGGGATTTGGTAAGTTAGAGTCAGAATGTGCTTGTTAGCTGAGAATCTTAAGGTTTCCCACTGCATGTTCCTCACATACGGACACATTAGTATGCAGTACGCCCCCACTCTCCCCACTGTAGGTTCTGAATCTGCAAAACACACTGGACAGGATTCACAGGAAGGCTAGACATGGGAGCAGTTTAACAATGCAGAAACTGCCCAGTTAGCAGCTCAGGGTGCCCTCGGAGGCTGGGGGTGATCGGAGGCTGCACTTTCTCCACAGTCAGCTAGTTGGGTCTTAAGTAGGAAGAGGGATATTGAAAAATCCAGAGGAATAATAAACAAGGCCTCGCCTTAAGCAAAGATTCCCATCTTCTTCTAAGACTTCTAAGACTAAAATAATGACTTCCAACTTCCAAGGGGCCGCGTGGAGCCCCAGCCCCCACAGATTCGCACCCATGCTGGGGGCTTCCCCAGCTTTAAGGAATGCAGCATAACACGGTGATCAGAGTCTGCAGTTGTGGGTTTCCTGTGCCGGAGCTCCCAGGTCTTTTGTTTGAATTACTTGCCTTGGTTTTTTTTTTTTTTTTTGCTGGGGGGGGTTGGTGTTTTTTTGTTTGTTTGGTTGGTTGGCTGGCTGGTTGGTTGGCTGGCTGGTTGGTTGGTGGTTGGTTTTTTGAGTCAGAGTCTCACTCTCTGGCCCAGGCTGGAGTGCAGTGGTGCAATCTCAGCTCACTGCAACCTCCACCTCCCAGGTTCAAGTGATTCTCCCACCTCAGCCTCCTAAGTGCTGGGACTACAGGTGTGCGCCACCGTGCCTGGCTAATTTTTTGTGTGTTTTTAGTAGAGACGGGGTTTCACCATGTTGGCCACACTGATTTGGAACTCCTCACCTCAAGTGATCCACCCACCTTGGCCTCCCAAAGTGCTGGGATTACAGGCAAGAGCCACCGCACCTGATTTGTCTTGTTTGTTTACTACCATCATCGCAAGCTTGCTTGCAGTTTTCAGATTGTATATTGCTGTATACTAGGGATACTAGCATGTTCTGGTAACTCCAAGTAAGGTTAAAGGCCCTCCTGAAGCCCGTAATTAGACTTGGGAATGTCAGTAGAAACACACGCCCTTAAATCATTTGCACATGAGCCTTTCTTCTCTGGTCGTTATCTTAGGTATTCACCCCACAGGAGAGAACTCCCGAGAACAGATCTGAATGCTTTGAAAGTGGCGCCGCGTCAGATGGGTCAGGCAGTGTAGTGTTAGGAGACCAGTGTGGGTGCATGTAAGAACAAATCCAAAATAGCAGTGTCTTGCACAAGGTGGATGCTTATTTCTTTCTCATGTAACAGTTTAGAGATGACAGCCTTGACTGGGACAGCGACTCTTCTGTCCCTAGGGTGTCACTGTCGTCCGTGTGGTCCAGGATGGCTCTCTGCCACGTTCACATTTCAAGGCAAACGATTAACAAGGAAGAAAGGCACCCCCTTCCCTATAAGGACATGTCCTGGATTTGGCACACATCACCTCCCCTCATGATCCATTGGCCAGAACTTAGTTATTTGACTGCCTCTAACTGCAGAGGGCTCTGGCAGATGTCATTATTCCGGGTGTCCCATTAAAAGTCAGGGCATCAGGCCGGGCACAGTGGCTCATGCCTGTAATCCGAGCACTTTGGGAGGCCGAGGCAGGCAGATGGCTTGAGCCCAGAAGTTCAAGACCAACCCAGGCAACATGGTAAAACCCCATCTCTACTAAAAATACAAAAAAAATTATCTGGGCATGGTGGTGCATGCCTGTAGTCCCAGCTACTCTGGAGGCTGAGATGGGAGGATCACTTGAGCCTGGGAAGTTGAGGCTGCAGTGAACTGAGACTGTGCCACTGCATGCCAGCCTGGGCAATGGGAGTGAGACCCTGTCTCAAAAAAAAGGGGGGGGATCTATCCTGCTAGAAGAAGGGGAGAATAGACTGGTGACTGGTGCATAGCCGCCACAGCCAGGAAACGAACATGAGAAGGTGTCCTGGCTCTTTCATTCTGAGCATGAGAGAATTCCAGGGTAATTTGCACCCCCTGAGCCCTCTCCCCTCCCCTGGCTGCCATCATCACTAGCAAGCATCTACCAAGCACCTGTTGAATGGAGGGCTGCCAGGACCAGATCACCAGGGCAATGATCTCCCTAAACCGCCTCCCCAGCCTGACCCAGGCTAAGAATACGATCAGCATCCCCACCCCCTCCCACCCACCTAATGACTCCACCAGCTGCAGCAAATTTGCAGGAAGGGAAAAAGATGTCTTGATCATTTTGGAAGGAGCTAATCCCCCTGGTTTGGTTCAAGATAAATTGCATCCCAGTCTGTTTGGCAGTAAGTTCCATGATGAATTCACTCTTTGGTTGAATTCAAAGGGACTGTGTAGCCTTCCTCTCTCATCTCTTGCCCTCCTTCCCTCCCTTCTTCAAGCCTCCTTCCAGTTCCAGTCCGGTGTGAGAAGCTGATGAATGGTACCCACTTGAGAGACGGGCTGCAGGGCAGTGCCTATTGGGCAGCGGATCTGTGTGAAAGTGAGAGAGGCACAGAGTCCCATAGACGCTCCAGGATCTGAGTGTTGAGAGAGGTGCTTTCCCTAAAAGCAAGAACCACCCGTTCATCCCCCATGACCCCCCATGATCTCAGGTCATGGCTCTGGGAGCTGACAGTGCACCAGAGCGGGAGACGCATGTAGGGAGAGTTCCCCTGCCCTGGAGGTCGAGGGGCTCATGGGCAGCTCTGGGCTTTCTCTAGGTTTAGGGGAAGCTGGCCTGAGTCTCAGCTCCCCAATGCCAGACTCCTGTGGTCTGGTGCTGGTGTCCTGGCCTGCAGTTGGAGGCCACCCCAGGTGTCTCCTGGGCAGAGTTGGGGGGCTGGGGTGGGGTGGCCAGCACTGTGGCTGAAGCAGGTGTTTATGATGAAGCCATAGTCCAGGGAGAAGCTGGCGCTCGTCCTTGGTCCTGCATGCTCCTCTACTCTTTGTCATCCTTCCTGCCCCCTCCTGTCTTCATTCAGTGCCTTCTTCCCACGTCCTCCTCTTCCCTAGCTCCAGCTTTTTCTTCCCTTCTCCCAGCTTCCTGAGTCAGCGAGGCCACTCAGAGCAGGCCCATGCAGCCCCTGACTGCCTTGTGCCCTCTGGGTCCCAGGGATGGAGGATCTCAGACCAACCTGAGAACTCCCTGCAGACCTTTGGATTCTCTGTGTTGGCCTGGGCATTCTCCATTCTAGCGCCCTTGGTCTTCGCTCTCCTTCCTCCCTTGCCCTCTCCCCACCTTCCTTTTCCTGGGCATTCATATGCTCTGAGCGACTGATGCTTATTTCCTCTGAGTCACCAAAACGGGCCCCACTGAGGATCAAGGCTAGCCACGGAGAATTCCTTTGGGGGGCCTAACCTATTTTTCTACTGCCCTGTGGCTCACCTCTCTGAAGTCAGGGGGAGGGTCTCTGTAGGAAGCACACTCACCTGGGGAGGCCCTAACAGGCCTTAGGGGTGGGCCCAGGCTCTCTGTACCCTTCTCATCAGCACAGGGCCACCCTGCAGGCAAGGCCCTCCTGCAAAGAGGGTATGGAAATAGCCCATGGAAAGTGGGCCTATCCCCTGCCTGGGATGGGAGAGCCTCGGCTTTGCTAGGAAGACTGGAATCAGCTCTGGGTGCAGGGTTAGACCAGGATGCCTCAAAAATAATAATAATAATAAAAGGGCCTCTTGCAAAGCTCCAGGGAACAGATGTTTTCCATTTGTAGCCTGCTGAGAGAAAGCACAGAGGGGAGAGGGGGTGGAGAGAGATGTAGGGAAGTGGAAGAAACCGGAGACAGACAAGCAAGAGAAGAGGTCATGGGGTAGGCAGGAGGATGATGACAGCAGAGAGAAAATCAGAAAGGGGAAGAGAGAGTGAAGGAATGGAGGGACCCCTTGACGCTAAGGGTGCAGCAAGGCCTCGTGTGCTGGGGTGATGACCTCGACAATAAAAATTCAAGGAAAATGTGGTGCCCTGGCCAGAGGATGCTGGAATGGGTGTGGGCACCACTGGGACCCGGCAGCCAGGGCCAGGCTGGGAAGGATCAGGGCCGTGAGTGGATGCAGTGCCCCAGGGCTCCTGCAGCCGTCTAACCATGGCTGGCAAAGCGTCGAGCAGGAGCCGAAGGCATCTGCTCAGGGACACTGAGACTAGCAAGGGGTGGTGCACTGTCACCCCAGACCTGTGGGCCTGTCTGCAAGTCGGAGGCCTACCCTGGAGGCTGGCCCTGCTGGGCACCGTCTGCCAGGCCGGCAAAAGCCCGCGGGAGGCGTCCCTGGGCTCTGGTCTGTGTCTTCTGGTTTCCTGTCTAACTGGGGATGGAGCCTGTCAGTGGAACAGCCCTACGGTTCTTCAGGACGTGTTCTCTGGTGTGTGGCCAGCCCAGCAAGGCCCAGGCCTCTGGAATACCCAGGGCCCCGAGGCAAGACGGATTGGGATTGGGTGGGGTGCCCTTTAATTAAAATCTCTTGATGTGAATTCACTATGAGGGGTCCCCAAGGGAGGGACCAGGGACAGCCTCTGGAGACAGGGCAGCAAGTTGTAAACAGCTTAATGAGCTGTGCCAGGGTCAAGTGGTCCAGGGGAGTGGGGAGCTTGACCCCTGGGCCCTCAGCTAAACTGAGCTTCTGGCGATGGAAGAAGCAGCCACCCTGCAAAAGTGACACCCACACACTTCCTTCTGCTTCTCCTCTCTCGTGACCCTGGGGGATTCTGCCACAGTGAAGCCCAGCCTACCTTCCTTGTCCTCTTAGTCCAAAGGCCTCTGCAGCCTTCAGGCTTCAGCTCCGATGCCACCTCCCTCAGGAAGACTTCCCTGACCACACCAGCAGCACCGACCTGGCCCCTCTTGAGTGCCCATAACACTCAGATGTGGCACTTGTCATTCCACTGCCCTGGTCCCTCAAGTGGTTTAGTGGCTCAGCTGCTCCCACCCCTGCCTCCACTCTTTCTCCTCCTCATGGGGACGAGGCACGTAGTCAGTACTCAATAGTTGTATGTTAAGCACTCAGTTATGAAGGTAGCCTGTTCAGACGCCCCAGCAGCAGCTCAACAGCAAAGCAGAGAGGGAGAGCTGAGGCTGAGATAGCCAAATCTCTGACCCCTCCCCCCACCAGCCATCTGCCCCTGGGTTCAAAGCCCCCATTTCCTGTGCTCTCTGTCTTGGGAATCTCCATTTCAGGCTGTCCCCAGGGACTAGAGCCCACATTTCTCTCCCATATCCGGGAAGCCTGGCTTCTCTGTGTTTAATTCTCTGATCCTCCCAAGTTATCATCTCCACTAGAGAAAAAGAGTCCTCTCACTCAGAAAGCGTTGTATTTTAGGATGTGGCAGGCTACTTGGGTTGTACAATGAACCTTAGGCAATGCTCGTGCTAAGTACCCCAGTGCCTGTGTTGCAGTCAAGGCCTTAGTTAGGCCTCTCCTGCTGCCTATTGGGACAGGAAGAGAGAATGTCTGGGCCTGGTTTCTCCACCTCTTTCTGGGAGATTCCCTTGGGCATATCTGTTCTCTCTCCACCCCAGACATAATCTGAACTAGGGTAACCTCAGCTGTCAGCTTTTGCTAGGCAGAGTTCTTGGCAAAACCACAAGTCAGACTCTGCTGGCCCTTCTGCGTTCCCCATCTGTGTCTTGATCCTTCTGTGCCTTCAGCATAGGCTAGGCCCCAGGAGTGGGCCGCCAAGCCTGGGGGCTGCTTTGGACAAAGGCTGAGTGCCCAGTGAGGCTGAAGAGGCGCGTCTTCTAAAGTGCCTGGTGTGGGGTGTACCTGTGCCCGTGGGTCTGAAATGTGTGTTTGTGTGGGCTGGCCTGGATTGGAGAAAGTGCCCCATTCCCTACTCCTCTGGTTCCAGGACAGATCCTCTCCTGCCTGCTGGCCCAAAGGGGTGTGTGTCTGCTTTGGAGGGAGGCCACGGAACTGCTGGGGAGTCCAGCCCTGTCTTTGCCCTTTCTCAGTGAGGGAATGGGACGGGGTCCTCACCTCCTAAGCCTGCTTTTTTTTTTTTTTTGGAGATGGAGTCTGGCTTTGTCACCCAGGCTGGAGCACAGTGGCACTATCTCAGTTCACCACAACCTCCACCTCCCAGATTCAATCAACTCTGTGCCTCAGCCTGTCGAGTACTGGGATCACAGGCACCCGCCACCATGCCCAGCTAATTTTTTAAATATTTTTAGTAGATACAGGGTTTCATCATCCTGGCCAGACTGGTCTTGAACTCCTGACCTCGTGATCTACCCGCCTTGGCCTCCCAAAGTGGTGAGACTACAGGCGTGAGCCACGGCGCCCGGCCATCTGCATTTTTTAAGTGAGGATTATGCCTGCTTCCAAGACTTGCTGTCAGGATTAATGAGAAAATGTTTCCCAAACCCGGACTTGGCCCATCAACTCTCCATCAGCTCAGGGGAGGTTTCTGTAGCTGTTACCAACAATGCTTGGTTTGTGCCCTCCTTTGCCCCTGAGCCTCTTCTCCCTCATCCTCCCACCCTATCCTTGGCAGGGTCATTTGGTTCTCCCTGGCTCTGAGCACATACCCACCTTCAGTCAGCCCCTGCCTGGGAGACCAAGGGACCCAAAGAGAGCTCCCTGGTCTGCTTCCATCCCCTTCTCCCTGGACATGCAGTGAACTAAGGAAGTGAAGGAACACTGAAAAAGAGGCTGGAGTCACCTGAGCAAGCTTTTAGCTCAGGGGACGCCATGTCCCCTCGCCAGGTTCTGAAGTCAAACAGCCCAAGGCAAACCCTGGCTTCACCACTTACTCCCACTGTGGCCTTAGTCCAATGCCTTGACCCCTCTGTGCCCAGTTTTTGCCCCTCTAAAGTGGGGTAATAAAAGTACTTGTGCAGGGTGCGGTTTCTCATGCCTATTATCTCAGCTCTTTGAGAGGCTGAAATGGGAGGATCTCTTGAGCCCAGGAGTTTAAGACCAGCCTGGGCAACATGGCAAAAGCCCATCTCTACAAAAAATACAAAAATTATCTGGGCGTGTTGGCACATGTCTGTAGTCCCGGCTACTCAGGAGACTGAGGTGGGAGGATTGCTTGAGCCCAAGAGGTCAAGGCTGCAGTGAGGCCGAGCACAGTGGCTCACGCTTGTAATCCTAGCACTTTGGGAGGCTAAGGTGGGCAGATCACTTGAGGCCAGAAGTTCGAGACCAGCCTGAGCCCCTCTACCAAAAATACAAAAATTAGCCAGGCATGGTGGTGCGTGCCTATAATCCCAGCCACTCGGGAGGCTAAGAAAGGAAAATCACTTGAACCCAGGGGGGCAGAGGTTACAGTGAGCTGAGATCGTGCCACTGCACTGCAGCCTGGACAACTGAGGGAGACTCTGTCTCTAAATAAATAAATAATTTTTTTTTTTTTAGAAAAGGCTGCAGTGAGCCATGGTCACATCAGTACACTCCAGCCTGGTTGACAAAGGAGACCCTGTCTCCAAAAAAAAAAAGCTTGTTCTACAGGATTTTTGTGAGCATTAACTGAGGCGATCTTGGTGCCATTGACTGGCACTTAGCAAGGTGCCTGACACAGAGGAAGCTCTCAGAAACTGTTACCTAGTGTTCCCACTACATCCCACAGTCAGTGTGCCCCATGCTGTGACTCGGTGGGATAGTGTTCATCACCTAAGACGGGTTCCCCAGCTCTGAGGATGCAGGGAGGGGGTCAGGATGCCTCTGACTCCCCACAACTCACACCTCCCACTGCCCTTCTGGTTTTGCAGCTGAGCTGTTCATGGAGCAGCAGCACCTCAAGGAAGCAGGTTTCTGCATCCAGGAGGCAGCAGGCCTCTTCCCCACTTCTCACTCAGTACTATATATGCGGGGCCGGCTGGCCGAGGTGAAGGGCAGCCTGGAGGAGGCCAAGCAGCTGTACAAGGAGGCGCTCACGGTGAACCCAGATGGCGTGCACATCATGCACAGCCTGGTGAGTCAGACCCCGCCCCTCTCCATCCGCACTCCCGCAACCTCCCACAGCCTCAGGGCCCTTATCCCCCTTTGTCCCTCCTTGTCCCCATACTCCACTGCCTGCCTACCTGAGCCTTGCTACTGCTGTTCCCTGGTGTCCTGCTCTGTTGGAAGAGACAGTTCTTGGGATACCTAGCCTTCTCTTGTAGACACAGGCCATTTCCCTTCAATCAGGGTCTGTGTTGACGACAAAATCTAGAAGGTTTGGTTGATACTCTTTGTGACTTCCTTTTGCTGTAAGTTTCTACAAAGGGATCTAGCCCCAAAAGGCTCTTATTGTTACCCATCAGACCCTTGCCCTGAAGGCTAATCCAGACTCTAGGCGGTTACCAAAATGCTTTTCTTTCTGGGAGTCCCCAGACCCTCCCTGCCTTCTCCATTTCCAAGGAGTTCCACATCTCTTTGGTGGGATTCAGGGGGTTTTCTGGGGTGGGCTGTCATGTCAGACCTGACTCAAGCACACATTGAGAATGGTCCCTGGGGTGCTAAGAGGATCCAGTAGTCCCTGGTCCTCATTCATGAGCTCAGGACTTGGGTGTCCAGGGCACAGTGGCCTCCCTGTGGGAAGCAAAGAGGCTGGGGTGCAGGATGCTGATACTCTTGTCCTCTACCTGGTGATCATGGGTAAGTCAGCCACCTTCTCTGACCCTTAGTTTTAATCATCTGTCGGTGGGTATCCTCTGGTCCAGGCGACATTTATTGAGCACCAGCTCTGACAGGTGATATTCTAGACCTTAGAGATGATCATTTTTTCCCTGCTTTCCTTTGCTGCTTCCAGAGAACAGGTATCCAGATAAATGTAGTGGTCTGGAAGCTTGCAAGCCTGCATCTGTACAAGTGATTTTGGAAGGATAATCTAGGAGCCCACAGTTAGCAACAATCTTTCCCTCTTAGGGTCTGGGTTCCACCTTAGATGTCTCCATGGGAGAGAGCATTGAAGGGAACAGCCCTTAGGGTATCCTTGACGTCTGGCACAGAGAGAGCACAGAGGCATCAGGAGCATGGCTCCAGATGGCTGAAGGGTTGGCATTGCCAAAAGGGGGCTGATTTGTCTGTGAGTAAAAGCTACAGGGAGTTAGATTTCAGCCATGTCAGGAAAAACATTATAACTCTTAGCATAGTCTAGGCACATACTCAGTAATCATCTGGTGAGAGTGTTGCCAAGAGAATGCAGTGTCACATGGGGAGGAGCCAGACCAGGCCATCTTCAGAAAGTCCTTTCCAACCTGACAGTCCTTGAAAAGGAAATAGAACAGGATTTCCCAGCTCAGCTATTATTCCCGCTGCCTGATTTCTGTAGATTTCTAACTTAGGTCTGTGTGAAATGTTCAGCCTCGGATGAAGAAAGCTCGTGCAGTCACCATACACCCTTGTCCATGTTCCCTCCCGCATGGCTGCATTGCCTTCCGATCAGCTTAACAAATGTTTGCTTTCTGCAAGAGGCTTCCTCCCTCCTCCCTCAATTTAGACGTCAGCTTCTCTGATAAATGCCTCGCCAGAGGTCACATCCAGAAACTTGATTAGGGCAGTGGGAGGGAGGGTGTGGGCTATATCATTAGGCCTGCAGCCAGGCAGAGATGTCTGCCTTCCACTGTGTTCACGGATATGAGCCTGCAGGCTCAGCCCTAAAAACCCAACAAAATCCAATAACAAGTACAATTTTGAAGTAACAGTGTACCATTTTTCATTTATGCTTATTATTGTTTGTAGCTATTTTCCTGAAATTGAGGCAGTTTCCAAGGGCAGGTTTCCATGGTAACTGAATAGCCATCCAGAGTGGCTCCCTGCAGATGTTTCTGAAGTGGTCCCTTTTTCCTTCCTGGGGTGCCTTGCTGATTTGATGAAATTGGAGCAAGTTGGAGCCAGGCCTGCCCTCTTTTGAAGTTACAAGCAACCAGAGGGGCAGTCGGCTTCTGCGTGGGCAGCCCATCCCGTCTACAGGCTCTGTTCCTGCCAGCATCCCACACATATGCATAAAGAATAGCAAATGTTCAGCCTGGGGAAGATTTGCTAAGCACTCATTTTCTAAAGACATTTGAACGCTTTAGTGAGTCGATCTCAAGTGTTCCCAGATCTAAGTGTCTTTGCTGTGCTGGCCTGAGACTCAGGACATCTGGGGTCTAATCCTGGCTCTGGCCCTGATCCACTTGGGGGACTTAGGAAAAGACACGCTTAACTTGCATGCTCCTGGTGTCCCCTTTTGTAGATAACGATCCTCATTGTTCCTGGGCCATAGTGTTGTTCTAATCAAATGAGGTGATGCATGTGAAAGTGTAAATGTCTGCAATGCAGTCCCAGAGACAGCAAAGCATAGCGCGGAGGATCCCACTCCCCTTCAGTCCCTCACCAGCGTCAGACATTGCTAAGCAATCACAGCACCTTTTTCCCACTGAGCAAAGATGTGATCTTGGAATCTTTTTCAACGTGATACAACATGATAGGAACGACTAGCTGTCATTCTAAGTCACTTTCACATTTTTGTAAGGGATTCATTGTAAAAATAGTAGAGGAAAGAGACACATCAGTCATCTGAGCCTTTGTGAATTCTGGAGGTTGGTACAGCCTTGGAGAATTACCAAGAGAGGAATGTGGAAGGGAGGTGGTATCCCTGCTGTGGAGTCAAGGCAGGCTTCCAGGGAGGACAGTCTGGCCTTACCATGCCACTGTGACTTTATGAGGACATTGGCCTCTGATCAGTACAAGGAGAAGGAGAGCTTCCCCTCCGCTAAGGGCACAGCCACCCACAGGCCTGGGCTAGAGGAGCTTAGGGCCCCCAGCGAACCCTCTGAGGTCATGGGTGGGTCCTGCTCCCTGAGGTCTGGAAAGCGGTCGGTGAAGATATTCTTACTGTGCTGTGTGGGTGCTGGGTTTGGCCCTCTAGTCCTTAAAATGGGGTTGGCAAGTGCCAAGAGGCTAAAGAAAGCCCACTGGGAGTTGAAGACTTTGCTCTTAGGGGCCAGGGGCCCCATGTTTCTAAGAATATAGGCTTTGGCCAAGAGCGGATTCTCTACTCTCCCTGTCCCCCTGTCCCTGCCCTAGATGCAATAAGAGATGTTTCTGTGGTTCTAGCCCTGCTCTGGGTTCAGCTCAGGGTTTTCTACCCAGACCAGGCAGGAAGGAGATGCCATCTTGGCAGTTCTCTGCTGGGCAAGAGAATCAGCACAATTTGTCCCGAGTTTGTCCATCAGGCTCTGGTCCTGCTGGCTGCTGTCTGCACCGGGCTCAAGGATGGCCAGGGGCCTCTGGGAAACTGGCAAGTGTAGAAAGAAAAAGAAGTGTGCTCTCTGCAGTGGAAATCAAATCACAGGAGCAGGTCCTGACAGTCTGCCAGCGTGGTCCCAGACTTCTGTCGAGGTAGCTGGAAATCCCACTCGGCTGGGGTATTCAAAACCAAATTCACTGGCAGAAAATTCTAGCCAAGAAGGGGAAGGCTGAACTTTGCCTGCCTGCCTGCCACTGGGGAAACGTGAGAAGGAAGGCAGAGGCCTCCCAGGATGCATAGGAGTCGCCGGTTGATACTGCTCTTCAGAGAGAGCTTCAAGGCTTGGCCAGGAAGGGACCCCCGGCAGCCTGCACTTCTCTTGGAGCTTATCTCTGCCCTGCCACCTCCCTGGATCCCCTCTGCACCAGGCACTTCCAAGGGCAGAATAGGTACCTGAGGAAACCAGGGAGCTCCAACAGTGACTGGTAGACTGGTTGGGTCACTGAGAGCCCTCCCAGGAGGGGGTTCTTTTGAGGTCACCAGACTTTCGTGATAGGAGGGTCACTGGTTGGTCATGAAGCTGAGATTAGAGCACCTCATGGAATGAGTGGCTTGACTTGGTTTCCCAGTGTAGGGAAGGAAAAACCATTTTCTCTCTACCTTTCTGAGTTCTTAGCTCAGACCCTGGTAACAGAAGACAGATTAACAAGGAAAAACAAACAGAACTTTATTAACATGTATAAAATGTTCTCATGGAAGATACTCAGGAAAAATGAGAAAAGCTTAAAGAGGTAGCTTAGAGGCCTGGCATGGTGGCTCACACCTGTAATCCCAGCACTTTGGGAGGCCAAGACGGGTGGATCACAAGATCAGGAGATCTAGACCATCCTGTGAAACCCTGTCTCTACTAAAAATACAAACAATTAGCCAGGTGTGGTAGCAGGTGCCTGTAGTCCCAGCTACTCAGGAGACTGAGGCAGGAGAATGGCGTAAACCCGGGAGACGGAGCTTGCAGTGAGCCGAGATCACGCCACTGCTTTCCAGCCTGGGCGACAGAGCGAGAGTTCGTCTCAAAAAAACAAACAAACAAACAAAAGAGGTAGTTTAGAACTCCGGCTTACATAGCATTTTCAACCAAGAGCATACACTTTAAAAGAAGCAAGAGACAAAGAAAAAGGACTTGGAGTCTCTGGGGATGGCAAATTGTGGGAAGACAAATCAATGGGAAACTAATGGTAGATAAAGGCTAGTTAGCAGAGCTTGTTAATGTAGATTCCTTTGTGCCATCTCCAGGCTGATAAGGTTTTAACATTGTCTTCTGTGATCAGCCTTTGTCCTTCCTGGTTGAGAGGGGAGGAAGGACACCCTTGTAAATTTATATCCTGCTTTTAGGCAAATGGGGGGGAGGGCAGAGAGCTTTTCTTGTCTCTGCTTCTTCTCAGTTGCCTTCAGCTTAAAACAATCCTTGTGCCCAAGTGACATATTTTGGGGTGGCATGTTCTGCTACCCTTCAGCAGCCCCTGAAGGAGGTCCTAGCCCTGGCCACAGAGCCACCAACTCTCCCTGCCCTCAGCTTGGCTAAGGAGAGTGTGGACACTTTGGTGCAGCTTGTCTGCACTGCAGGAGACGACTTGACACCCTCAGGCATGAGTGGGCAAGCGAGGTATCTGGGTGGCACTCTGCCCTCTTCTCCCAGGGGCAGACTCTGGAGAGGAGGAGTTTCCTGGTCCCTCCCCTCCTCATGCTTTCTTGGTGAGGGAGTTCCAGGCTCTCCAGAACCTCTCCCTGTCAGGCACCCCTGCAGGAGTAGGGAGATGGCTCTGCATGAGCTTTGGCTCTAGTAATGTAATTCCTGGGATGCAGTTTCTGAAGCATTCCTGGCATGTGACCCAGCTTCTCTCTCCAAATGCCCCTGGAGAGACAGGAAGACAGCGTTGTTATCTGCAGTCCTCTTGATGACAGAGTGACAATGATGATTTTCCTTAATTGGTTCCCTCTTGCTGCCAGTGTATAGCAGGCCACCTCATTCTTTAAGTGGGTTTGCGGGATCAAGAGCATGGGGATGGCCTCAGAGCCTCTCATCTCTCACCCCAGGCTGTGGCATAAGGGGGCACATCTTAAGTCCACAGAAGCTCCCTACCACTACCTCTGGTACCTCCCAAGGAGGGACCTGAGTCACTGAGGTCCAGAGCTCTGCCCATCCAAGCCCTGAGGCTCTGGGCTGGGCCTTTTTAGGTGCTCTGGGACTCCAACAAGAAGGCTCTGGTCTCTAAGGTCAAAAGAATGAACTCTGGCCGCACAGAGCTTCATCCGTCACTCCCTCCCCCTGCTGGCTGGCCCCCTCCCCCATCATGGAGGGTTGGACCAGACACGAGAGGTGACAAACCTAAGACAACCCGCCCTGCGTTGTCAAGGGGGCGCTTGAGGGTTACCTTCCTCGCCAGGTGTCTCAGTCCATTTTGTGTTGCTATAACAGAATACCTGAGACTGGGTAATTTATTATTATTTTTTTTTTTTTTCTATTTTTTGTAGAGACAAGGTCTCACTATGTTGCCCAGGTTAGTCTTGAACTCCTGGGCTCAAGGAATCCTCCCACCTCAACCTCCAAAAGTTCTAGGATTACAGCCATGAGCCACCATGCATGGCCTTTTTAAATATATATTTTTTTAATAGTAATTTACAATAAGCAGAAACTTATTTGCTCACAATTCCGGAGTCTGAGAAGTTGAAGATTGAGGGCCACATCTGGCGAGGGCCTTCTTGCTGCGTCATCCCATGGCAGAAGGTGGAGGGGCAAGAGAGTGTGAGAGAAGGGGAAGCTGAACTCATCCTTTTATCAGGAACCTGCTCCCGAGATAACAGCATCAGTCCATTCAGGAAGGCAAAGCCCGCTGGACCTCGTCACTTCTGAAAGGTCTCACACTTCAATTCTGCTGATTGAGGCTTCAGTTTCTAACACATGAATTTTGGGGGACACATTCAAACCATAGCACTTGGTCAGTTTTTTCTCCTGTCAAATTGGGATGATAATTTAGACCCTCTTGTGACTTCAGGGAGTAGTTTTAGAGCTCAGGTGAACTGAAAGCTGTGAAAAGATTAAGTCAACATTGGGCATTTTTATCACTATATTCACATAGATGACTTGGTGGCATGTGGCCTGAGCCTGAGCCCCACCTTGGCTGATTTCTGTTGGACAATACTTACTGTGGGATGAGGGTCTTTGGCCCAGATTTCCTTGTGATGCCAGCAGGGTGCTGAGAAGACAGGGAGGGAGTGCCTGGAAGGGACAGGGACCTCCAAGCTGCCTTTGAGGTTCTCCTAGGGTTGGTTGGCTGGGATGGTTTTTAAAATGAGTATCAGAGCTGGCTCTGGAGGAGGCACCTGCAGGTTGGAGCAGGGCCTTCAAGTTCATCTGACCTGGACCTGAGTCCCACTTTGCCTTCACTCACTGACCAAGTTCCATAACCTCTCAGAACTTCAGTATTCTCATCTGTAAAATGAGCCTTGCTATACCAAGCACCTAGGGAATTTAGAATTAGGCACCTTTAGAATTAGGTTAAATAATTCCGTAAGTTCATGGTACAGTCATTAGGGTTATTTTTACGTTTTTCACTTTGAAGCGTAGCTGCCAGGCCATGTTCAGATGCTCTTGGTTCTCGGTGGGGAGTGGAAACCTGGTGCCAAGCCCCAGAGACTCATTGCAGTAAAGCCACCCCATCCCCACTGAGTCCACAGGGGAGTCTGGCCAAGGTGACAGACCCTAGCTGCCCTGTGGATAGGACAAGAGTGCACACAGTGCAAGGCCCAGGCTGACCTTAGCTACGGGGAGGGCAGCCTGCCTCGTGGGGAAGAATGAGCTGAGGGACGAGGGAGAGACCTTGGGTAATCTGCACCCGTTGGGGCAGAGGCTCTGCGGTGGCAGGCTCAGGGGAGGCCCTGGCCTACCGTCATGCCGGTTCAGCATCTGGTTCAGCATCTGTTTTCTGAGTTGAAGGAGGAAGGATGTTCTGAGCAGCTGAGGAGTGACACTCAGTGCCTAGCATTTTGGAGGTGCCCTGACACTGGGTGGGGCTTAGTGCACACACAGCAGGGTCCCGGGTTCCTGGGGACAGTGGCCTCTGCTGCCTATGCCCCATGTCTCAGGGTCCAGGACGCACCACCAGCTCTAGGCTTTTTTCTCCATGTTCATTTCCTGAGCTGTGGCAGGCAGCTTAGAGGAGTCTAGGCCATGAAAGGACATGGAGTCTTGCTGCTTCTGGGCAGGGAAGTTCAACAGGAGCATCTTGGCTGTGTGACCTCTGATGAGGTGATTTTATTGTGAGTGCTCTCTTCACCCCTCACCAGTACTGCCTGAGGTCACACTCCCTGATGGGAAAGTGGAAGAGACCAAAGTAAAGGGTTCTGCAGGCCCACGGTGTAGGGGGTGCGAGGATGTGTCCCCCAGCACCTGCTCAATGGGGATCAGAGGGCCCCTCCATACCCACCTTATCCCTGGGCTGGCACAACCCCACACACACACCCTGAGCCCTGGATCAGGACTTTGGGAAAACCTTAAGCTGATGTAGGCTCCTGAAGTCCATCACCAACCCTGATGAGGAAGCCTGTCATAGATTCAGATCTGAATGATACTTGAGCACTGCTGGCTTCATTAAGCTCCAGAATCCATTTTTTACGAAAGAGTTAGAAAGACTCACCCTACATGGAAAGAGAAGGTGATGTCCTTTTTCCCTGTCCAGCAGCCCCTTCCCCAGACTGACCTTCACTGTGCCTTAGGCTGTACCTCCTGCCCAGAGAGGGGAGCGTCTGTGACTGGGCCATCACGGGGACTCACTTCTAGAACCAGGGATCCAGAGGCCTAGCCACAGCCTCTTGACTGACCTGGAGGGCTGGGCCAGGCAGTGCTCCAGGATGGGCAAAGGCCCTTATAGACCTAGAACCTGATACTAGCCCAGGAAGGGGAGGAGAAAAGGCCCAGCCCCTGCCCAGAGGAGACGGCTGACAAGGAAGTCAATTTCCTGGTGGCTTGTCAGGCTCCAGAGTCCCCCAGGGTGTGACCCGTCTGGCCCCTGGCCGCTGGCCCCTGGCCCTCTGAAAACAGACAACCCTTAGCCCCAGCTGAAGAGGCTGGTGTTCTTCAACATCTCACTTGTAAAGGACCCCAAAAGAGAAAGGGACAGGCACCCACTACCCCAGGAGACCCCCACCTAGGTTGGGCTCCATGTGAGTCTGGGCTCTTCTCAGCAGGAGCCTCTTCCTTTGAGGCCCAGGGGGCTCTGGGGTGAACACATCCCACCCCAGCACTGGGTGGAGCTGGAAGAGTTTGCTCCCCTTCCAACATCAGGGAAGTGGGACCCTGTGGCTTTGGAGCTGCCCTGGATCCAGGAAAGCGATGGTGATGGGAGTGGGAGGTTCTCAGCCTAGAGAGGTGCCTCCCTCCTTCCCGTTCCAGATCTGGTTGGACAGGTTGAGGCTGACACACCTGAGAGAATCCGGAATGCCAGAGAGCCCGGAGCTGGGCTGGAATGCGGGCCTCCCTGGAAGGGTGTGTCCGTGTTCCAGGGTGGTGAGAGGGAGGGCCCTTCCTGTAGAGCAGGCTCCTCCCAGCAGCCCTGGTGTCCCCAAACGCAAGGCTCCAGGGACCAGAAGGCTCCTGCAGCTTCCAGCTGATTCCTGGCTTCCCAGCTGGAAAGGCTGTTACAGAATCCCAGGAATGTGCCTTGAGCTCAGAGAGAAAATTCCCAAAATAACTTCTATAAATACTTGAGGGCAGGGGTGGGGAGGGAGGGCTCAGCCTGGCCCACAGCTGGCCTAGTGCCAAGGCTGCTTCCCAGGGCAGGCCCCCCTCAAAAGAAGAAGAGGCATGCGCACCCCTAGACCTCTGTACTGCTCCGCCCTTGGAGGGCATCATCAGGCACTGAACTTACGGGGTGGGATGGTATGCAGTGGATTCTGAAAAGGCAAGGCCCTTTCCGTCATCCACTCCCAGGCCACAGCCCCTGGCCACACACTGCCTCTGCAGAGGACCTGGGTCCCACAGGGAGGCTCCCCGCTGAGTGTGAGCCCAGACCAGCAAGACCCTGGGCCCCTTAGGTTCTGCGCCTTCGTGGCCGTAAGAGGCAAGGTTTGCCAGGCTCCACGTGGGCAGCATCCCTGGTCGGAGGCCCACATCTGTAAGTGTGTGGGTGCCTCAGGGTTCCCTTGCTCTCTGTGTGGGCTACATCCTGAGCTCTGAGCCCTGTTGAGCTGCTGTCCTTTGGGGAATAACAAAGCAGGCAGGAGGCTGGGGCTCTATCCCTCTCAGCCTCCGGAGGGGCAGGACAGGGATCGCATCCATGAGCTCCACAGTAACTAAGCATGACGTTGAGGCAGTTGTGTGGTCAGGAGGAACTCCGTCCCCAGGGAAGGCTTCCTGGGAGAGCAGGGTCTCGAGCACTTGAGATGTGGCCACACATCCCCACTCCCTGAGATCCAGGAAGGCAGAGAAGAAGGAGGATCCTGAGGTGGGAGTTTCTGGGGACTCCCCTCAGAGCCCTGCACCTCCCTGGAACCATGTTTGTGGCTGTAACCAGCCCAAAGCGCCCCCTTGGAGTTGTGGTGTCTGATCACCATAAACAACTTTCAAATCCCTGTGGGCTGCCAGCACAGCGATGGCATCTCCCAAGGGAGGGTCAAAACTGGGAGCCTCTTAGCAGATCTGGTCTCCTCTCTCAGCGTGGGCCACCCCCTCACCAGGATGGGGGATGGGGGATTCACTTGGGACATTTGGATGCAATTGAGATGCCAGTTCTTGTTCCCACCATCTCTCTGGAGGCCTGTTCTCTGGGAGGGTCGGGGTGCCAGGAGGATTGTGTGCAGGCCCTAGATGCAGCGCTGGGCTCAGGGCAGAGTAGGTGAGACCTCGCATCTTCCTGGGGCTGTCTTGCCCAGTTGTCAGGCAGCAAACAGCGCTGAGTTGCTACCAAACATGAACTCGGCTGGTGTCAGGGGCAGGTGGCAGAAGATCCTGTTACAGGCCCCGGGCCTCTGGGCCCCAGCCTGACCCCAGCCCGGTGTCTCCTTTCAGGCTCTAAGGTAAACACCCCAGGGTGGGGGCACATGAGCCAACCCACCCTAGCCTACAGTCCTCCCCCACAGAGAGCCATGCCCTCTCCCAGCTTCTAGAGAGATCAGCCATCCACCCACTCCCCGCCCAGAAGG
The DNA here is from genome assembly GCF_009764315.1 of Trachypithecus francoisi. NCBI lineage: Eukaryota > Metazoa > Chordata > Mammalia > Primates > Cercopithecidae > Trachypithecus > Trachypithecus francoisi. Next base: position 60,635,423 of record NW_022681462.1, on the reverse strand, counting down.
ACCCTCTGCTCATCTTGGAGGTGCTGTTGTTTGCTGTCTGCCCCTGCGGTGATTTTTCCAATTCATCATTGCAGACTCCTCACAGGAGCCCCACGAGGGGCTCTTGTAAGCAATGTAAACCAAACATTGCTTGGTTTACAGATGAGGAAACCACAACTCAGAGAAAGCTGGCCATTTGTCCACGGTCACAGCACTTGTCAGTGGCAGAGCTGGGATTCCAACCTGGCCAGGGCTTCCAGCCACCAAGCCCTGGGCTTTTTCCTCTCTACAGACACACAGAGGAAGTTACTGCAAACCTCCCAAACTGAGAATAAAATACACATACACACACACACACACACCAGCCTGCAGACACATCTGGCCCCTTCCCAAACATCCACATACTTCTTGATATCAGGGGTTTTCAAACTTGTTTTTAGCAGTTGAGCCCTTTTTTCAAACAAAATCCCATGTGGAAGCTTAATATAGAAAACTTAATGTGTGGAAGCCACTCCGGGCCTGCCCCTCTCTGAGAGGCCTTGCCGGCCTTTCCCTTCTGTCCTGTGTTGCTCCCTCGTGGGCAGAACTCACAGGGCTCAAACCCTTCATTATTGGTGCTTAATTTTGTGTCTGGCGGCCCGTCGGCTGGCCTTCCTTCCCTCCTCCCTGTGGGCCCTGTTCCATTGTGAGCTGCTGGGGTCTGGCCCTTGGGCCATGTGGGCCAAACAGCTAGGCCTGGTGCCCTCCTGGCCAGCCTGGCCACTACCCTTGGTCCCAGGCAGCCCTGAGTCAGCACCACTCCCATCTGGCGAGAGCGGAAGACCCTGCCTGAGGCTCCACCCTGCCCGCAGCCACTCTGTCCTCCCCTGGCCTCTGCACGCCTCATCCATGTGTGTGGTTCCTTGGTACAACGTTGCCCAGGGCTAACAAAGGCTCTGTGAGGACAGCCTCTTCCTCCCCCACCCCCTGGCCACAAGATCTCCAGCCAGCACCTATGGAGAGGGAGAGGCTTTTCCTAGGGCTTCCTGAGCGCCATCTTTCACTCCCGCCGAATTGGTTGTGTTCCAAGCTCTCTGAGGACTTGATGAAACCAGGCATGCGCATCTTCCCCAGTGCGTCTCCATAGCAACAGAGGGCCTAACTCTGGGGAGCTCGCTGAGGAGGAAAATGTTCCAGCTAAAAATGTACATGGCCATCAGTGGGCGGGCACTGGAGAGGGGGCTCCAGACACATAGAAGGCAGCTCCCCACCCCCACTGCGGCCCCCGCCTGTCCAGGAAGTCGGTGGTGGGTTTTACCTCCCGTCTTTTAACAAGAGAAGGGTCCCTCCGAGGGACCATCTCATGCCACCCTCAGGGCTGAAACAGGGATCAGTGGGACGGCGCGAAACAACCTTTCTGCTGAAAGGGAGCCCTGCCCCTCTGCCTCCGCTCACTACCCTGTCCTCGCTACCCACTTCCCAGCGTGGGTAAAAGAGGATGTAGAGGGGACAGGGTGCCAGTTTCACCTCCCAGCCTCTTATGACGATTCCTGTTAGTTCCTCTATCTCTTTGGTAACAGGGTTGTTTGAGCCAAACAGCAGGGCCAAGCTTCCCTGCGCCTGACCCAGACCCCCCCCAGGCCTTTCATCTTTCAGCCAATCCAGCCTGTTCACCCAGCGCCCCATTCACCCGGCACCGTCCCCCGCCATCTGACTCTCCTCCTGTGACCCTCTCCTGAGGAGCCACCGCACACGCACACATGCCTGAGCTTTTCCTCCCTGGTGGCAGTGATGAAGCCCCGTAACGCGTCCTCCTCAGTCTTTCTGCATCCCTGGGGTGAAGGGCAGCTCCGGGCCGCAGGAAGGACTGAGAGGCATGGTCCCACTGAGAGAACACACTCCTGCCAGATGCTTCTCAGAGCTTTACACCTCCTGACTCCTTTCAGCCTCACCCCGCCCTCGAGAGAGATGCTGTGATTTTCTCATTTACAGATGAGGAAACTGAGGGCCAGAGAGCTGGGATTTGCCCAGGATCCCCCAAACGAGGTGACACAGTCAGATCTGGTGACTTGAAAGCCAATTCCTCGGGACCGGCAGGAACAGAGCTCCTGCCGTGGGTTTCCCAGGAGGCTGGGGTTAAAGCAGGGGTTGGGCAGGGCCAGGTAGGATTTACATGGGGAAAGGCACAGTCACTTGACAGTGCCCAAGCCAGAGACGCAGGGAGCCTCTCGAGCTGATGGCTGCTGCCACCCATGCACCTGCGCTTGGCCCAGTTGCCAAGATGCCTGTGCCATGGGATACCCCTACTCATCCTGCCCTGTGCTTGGTCCACAGGGTCTGATGCTGAGTCGGCTTGGCCACAAGAGCCTGGCCCAGAAGGTGCTTCGAGATGCTGTGGAGAGGCAGAGCACGTGCCACAAGGCGTGGCAGGGCCTGGGCGAGGTGCTGCAGGCCCAGGGCCACAACGAGGCTGCTGTCGACTGCTTCCTCACTGCCCTGGAGCTAGAGGCCAGCAGCCCTGTGCTGCCCTTCTCCATCATCCCCAGAGAGCTCTGACGACACTGCAGCCACAGGGAGGGAGGGCCGGCCCGAGGGAGAGGCAGCCGTCAGTGTGGGGTGACAGTGGCATCAGGTGCGGGGCCTCAGGGAAATCCATCTTTAGTGAACGCCTCCGCAGCTGCAGCCCTCGTTCTCCTGGCTCGGCCAAGAGGGTCTTCTTGGATTTCTTTGTTGGTGCCTTGGTAAACAGTCTGACTTGAACCGTAAGTGCCTTTTTGCAGAGTTTTGTGGTGACCAGACTTGCTTCCCAAGAGCTGGGCAGGGGGGAGCCTCACAACTACCCTTCACCCTCACCCATGCCCCTGGCTGGGGGTCTGGGGATCTCACTCCCCACTCTCAGCACAGCACAGACTTCTGGATCCCTCTCAGGTCTTGCCCAGGGCAGTCATGACGTGAAGAAACTGTGGGCAAGTGGGAAGACGATGGGATTTCTGGGTTCCCTTCCCAGACTTGGAGTTAGTAGATGATGCCCACGTTGCCCCTGTTTGCCCCCTGAGGCCAGCTGGGCCCCACTCTGCTCTTTCCCTCTGCTACCAAGTGCCTTTGGGGCCTCTGGGGTCTAGCCAGGGGGTACTGAGCACTGGCCCTTACGCTTCCATTTCCACCCACCCCATCTCCCTGGAAACGTGTTCCAGCCCGAGCAGCCTCCGTCGGCTTTAGATCCTGTGGTTGCTAGATCCAGTCCTTTCTAATATCCTGAGTCAACACATTATTCCTGCAGGTCTTACACTACAATGCAGGTCCCTCGAGGGCCAATAACATGGAGATGGACAATTTCTAGGACTGTCCCCAGGACATCTCACCACCCACAGCCCTTTTTTGCCTTGATTCGAGCCTCACCCTAGCCTTTTGGGTTGCCCTGCCTGAGGGAGACCTGAGGAGGGGACAGAGCCCAGCCCTTCTCCTGTGACTGAGCAGGCCTCTGTGTCCATGACACCTTTTTCCAGGCCTGGGGGCTGTGGGTGTATGTCCTCCCTGCTGCTTCCCCGGCCCCTGCTGCATGACGCTCTTGGAACTCTTCCCCAAGGAGTCAGTCCCCCAGGCCTATCAGGGAATCCTTTTGTATCTGCACTTTGGGTTTTAGTTTCAAAGCTTCATCAGGTACAGCTTACATTTCAGGATGTGTAGAAAGCTCAGGTGAGGGCTGCCCTGGTTTGTCATAGCTCCACCTTCCTCGGAGGGAGAGGGCTGTTGGAGACCCCCATCCATGGCACACTAGTTCAGCACTGCATGTCGCGAGATGGTTCCCGAGATAGCTGGTGCCTCCTGGCTTTCCTGCAGCAGGCCAAGGGGCACCCCAGAGGACGCTGGATCCTTTGCCTCTTCATGGTTGAAGGATCTCTATGTATGTGTGTATATAAATATAGTTTATATATATATATATATATATATAAAATAGAGATCTATTTTTTTCTGGAATTACATTAGAAAAGTAAAGAAAAAGCAAATGCTGTTGATTTATCTCAGGGTGCCCAAAGAGTTGTAGTCAATTGTTGGTACTAGGAAAGGCACCCAATGCATTTCCTGACTTTTAAGCATTTCCTTGTTGGAAGCAGCAGAGGGCCAAGCCAAGTTACTGACAGTGACTTTACAGGTTGAATAAAGAGACCCTTGGAGGGGAAGCAGGCTTGTCTGAAGCAGCATGTGTATTCATTGGCATGTAGTTCCCGCACCAGCCTTGAGCCAGGCCCTGGAGAGGAGGGGCTGTTGCAGGAGGAGGGAGGCCGGAGAAGTCATCGAAGCCAAGACCTGGGCCCAGCTGAGGAGGGATGTGGGGAAGGAAGGATGGGAGGGAGGACCCTCTGGGAAAATGCGGGTTTGAGCTGGTGAGAGTGTTGCCAGTTGAGGCTGGGCTAAAGCCTGGAGGGGGTAGGAGGAAGCAAGAGGGGTCCAGGCAGGGCTGATCCTGGCCTCTGACTTGTCCAGGGGGCCACCCGGAACCCCCTGCTGCCTCTGGGATTGCTGGGAGAGGCCAAGGCAGTGCTCATATCTGCACAGAGACCCCTCCGGCATTGCTGGGAGAGGCCAAGGCAGTGCTCATCTGCACAGAGATCCCTCCGGCATTGCTGATGGGAAGCCTAGGAGAGGGGCATGGGAGAGACCTGGGCCTGTTCAGATTGGCCACCTCTGCTGAGAAGTCCATACCAGTACACCCCTAATAAGTTATGCCACATACCAGCGTGCTGTGGATGTTATAACCTGCCTCAAAATAATTCTAAACAATGCTGCTCATTTACACAGAAGCTCTGTTTCTTCATGTACTCCAGGGGACCACCACGGCACCCCCAAGGCTGCAGCCACCTCCTTTTGAAGACAGCTGTCCTGAAGCTTTCCCTTAAACCCAGGGCTGTTCTCGGCCATCTGGACTCCTCTCTTGCCATTCCTCCATGTGGCCTGGCCTCCCCCAATGCCCACCCTCCATTCCACGCTCAGCCAGACATTGCTGTCCCCGTAAGGAAGGGCTTTGCTTGCAGCCTTTGGGTGCCCAGCTTCTCTTGCTGTGGCCTTATTTTTTTTTTTTTTTTGAGGCGGAGTCTCGCTCTGTCGCCCAGGCTGGAGTGCAGTGGCCGGATCTCAGCTCACTGCAAGCTCCGCCTCCCGGGTTCACGCCATTCTCCTGCCTCAGCCTCCCGAGCAGCTGGGACTACAGGCGCCGCCACGTTGCCCGGCTAGTTTTTTGTATTTTTTAGTAGAGACGGGGTTTCACCGTGTTAGCCAGGATGGTCTCGATCTCCTGACCTCGTGATCCACCCGCCTCGGCCTCCCAAAGTGCTGGGATTACAGGCTTGAGCCACCGCGCCCGGCCTTTGTGGCCTTATTTTAAGGTAACACATTTACAGGCTTGAGTGATTGAACACTTGGTATCAAATTACTTGTCACGTACCCTAACCCCCAGCTCATGGCCTCCTTGGGTGAGAAGTACAGGCCACCTTAGGTGGCAGGGGGTGTCTGCCAGCCTGGGGGAAGCGGCTTAGAAACTCATCCTGCAGGGAGGGGAATGGAGGGAATGTGGAAGGAGGGGAGGCTCTGCCTTCCTCTTCTGATGGGAACAGGGTTTCCCAAGCTGACCTTAAATTGGTCGAATGTCGGAGAGTCACGCAGCGGTGGAGACCTGCTGAGGGCCGCAGGCAATGCTTTACCCCAGTTGCCCATCTGCAGGCCCTGTGCTTGCACAGGAACCCTCACTGGAATGAGAGGCACCTGGCTCCTGTGTCGAAGCCCATCATGCTGGGACCAGGGTGAGAGTCTGGGGACAGACCTCAGACTGCCTGTCACCCTCTCGGACTTCCACCCACATGCCACTTTCCAGGACACAGCTCCCACTTGTGCGCTTTCGTATTGATAGTGCTTCCTGCAGGCACAAATATGAATGGCATTTCAGCCGCCACCACCCAGACTCCTTTCTGGTACCAAAGTGCTCATTGTTGCATCCTATCCCCCACCCAGCAGTCAGATATCGTCACTGTGCAAATATTTCTTGGGCTTGGGAAGCCTCTGACTAAACAAACCTCCCCATCCGCCTAGACTTTGATGACGACCCACGGGCAGGGAACCTCATGCCTAAATGATCTGTGAAACTGACCCATGAGGTACTGATCCAAAGGATCCTGATAGGTCAGGGAGGTCCTGATTTGAAAGGATCCCACCATCCCCTGCCAGAAACTGAATTTTCATCAAGCTCTTTCAGTTGCAAAGAACAGAGACACCCTGAAGGTAACTCAAGAGACAAAAGGGAGCTCGCTGGAACCCTAGGGCAGGAACTGCAGTGCCCAGGCCTGGGGCCAAAGCAGCCACACACCATGAAGGAGGCAGCAGGGTGACACTGCAGTCACCAGTCTGAGCTTGAAGGGGCAGCTCTACCACTACAAGCTGTGTGGCCTCCAGCAAGTTTCTTAATCTCTCTATAGCTGTTTCTTCATCTGTACAATAAGAATGGTGGAATAGTGCCTGCTCTGTGGATTATGATTAAGTGATCCTAGAATAGTGCCTGGCCCATAGTAATTGCTCAATACACGTGAGCAATTATCATCTTCTCTGCCTTTGCCTGCTCCGCCCTCCTCTTCCTGCTACTGACAGTTCCCGGAGAGGTGCTGCTCCCCTAGAACTATATTCAGCACTGCCCTGGTTGCACCAGCCCCACCCCTGACTGACCACCTGCAGCACTGTGACCACTCCCCTCCTAATGGCTGAAACTTGAACGAGAGGATCTGATTAGTCCCACTCATTTTTCCATGGCAGTAGGCAGCCTGTAGACTGATTTTCCCTGGATAGGTGCCTTCTCTTGATCCAGTCGGCTATGACCAGGAGGCATGGGCCTCAGGACACATACAGCTGCTTTTGCAGATGGAGTGCTAAGTGGGCAATGCCCTGGGCCCTTCTGGTCCCCTGTATCAGCCCATCACGCCATGCCGTGTCCTTTCTGGGAATGGGTACAATGCAGGTCCCTCTAGAGAGGGCAGACAACAGAACACACCCCCTTAAACACCCTCCTTTCTCCTTTGCATCATCATCACCTGAGGGTCCACCCATGGAGGGGCTTCTGTCCTGGTTGTGGTCTTGGAATGAAGATGACAATGGGAAAACTGACGTGCCTCCTGCACTGTACTGCTAATACGATGCTTCACTTATCAATGAACTCTCAGTCACACCTTTGATTGGGAACCACTCCAATCAACAACTTTGGGAGGTGGGTTTTGTTCCCAAGAAAGGTGAAGAGATCACGGGGCCTCCACAGTACAGGGCGGGGCCTGGGAGCGCAAGGCCTTGCCCTCGGAAGACACCGCGTAGTGCCGGCTCACCCATCCTGGGCAGAGGCAGGAGCCTCCCCAAATCGCCGCAAGGAGGACCCCTCTGGATCCATGGAAACTTGCATGACCAGGAGTCCTCTATGGGAGTGCCCAGGGGAGGAAGATACATGGGTCGAGGGGCCTCTTGGGTGCCCAGAACCCCCACTTGCCAGCCCCACCCCACCACCAGCTTCGCCCCACTGGCTGCAGAGGAATGCCAGTGCTCTGTGATGTCTGCTACCCCAGCTCCTCTGCAGCAGGAGTAGAGGCCCCTTAAGCAGCGGTCGCAAGAGGCTGGACATTGCCCCAAATAGAGTGTTCAGAAGAGGCCCGAAAGCATGGGCAGCCACGGGAACTGCGTTGGGTCGTGGAACCCCACAATCCTGATCACTCGCTGACGGCATCATGGCTGGGTTCCAGAGCCATTGTGTTCCCCATGGGCTGGCCCACAGCTCAGAGATGCCGACACACCAATGTAGTGGCCCCCAGCACAGGTAGGGGCTGTCATTGTTTTCTTGTTCTTTTTCCCACTCACCCTCAGTTTCTCACTCTCAACTGTCTGGAATTTGGCAAGAAGTCCTTGTGGACTTCTTTAAAAATATGTATCATTGTTTCTTGAACCATTTGATAACAGGTAGCATAAATGGTGCCCCGTTCCCCTTAATACTTCAGTATGTGTTTACCAAGAACAAAGGTCATCCCTGTATCTGACCACAGCGGAGTTAACAAATAGGACATTCAACACTGCCGCTGTGCTCTTATCTAATCCACCACCCCATTTCAGGCTAGGCACTAGCTTTCCTTAGCGTATTCTTCTCCAGCCCAGGATCACACCCTCCACTTTACAGCCAGCTCCTTCGGCTCCGTTAATCTGGAAGAGCTCCTCCTCTCCCTTTGCCTTTTGTGATGCTGGCATTGCGGAAGGCTGTAGCGGCCTGGCCTCTGCAGGTAGGCAGAGGGAAGCAGGAGGCGGGGCGGGGGTGGCCGGGGGAGCAGAGGCTAGAAAGCAGCCGAAGCCAAGGGGCTGAGAGAATGGAGAACCGTTGATTGGTAGGAGCTGGAAGATAAAAGCAAAACTGAAGGGCAGGTGAATCTCTGTGCAGGCAGAGCTTTGGAAACAAAAGAAATGGCCACCTACTTGCAAGGTGCATGGAGATGATGGAAGCACTGGAGCTCCATTCCGTCCTGAATGAGCTTTCCAACACCTGCAGCCTAACTGCAGGCAAGAGTCCACCTGCCTCCTCTCCTGATACGGTGGCTCCCATGAAGACTTGAGGGACCCTGAGTGTGTGTCTGCTCCTGGCAGCCCTGCACGTCCCCAGAGAGAGGCTCACTCTGCTTCCCTGCACCATCAGACAAGCGGAAGCAGGACATGTTCCAGAACTTCACCCACTGCTTTTGTCTGTGGCACCCACGCCCACTCAGAGAGCACATGTGCCAAGCTGGGAATGGGGCAGGCATGGAAGACTTCCTGAACAGCAGCAGCTCTGACCCCTGAGGTGGGGCCTGTCCCCACATAAAGGTCAGGAGCACAGACGGTCTCCCCCAGGGCGCACATAGCTGGGCAGTCTCCTGCCACCCTGACTGTGATCTCTCATTTCAGCCTGGGCCCAGAAGGAAGAGGCCATTGCAAGCTTCTTCTCTCCTGTCTGTGCCAGGCCTGAGCCATCTCAGGAGCCCACAGCTCACTCCCCAGCCCCCACGCAAGGCCCAGGGCTCAGTGGCTATGGTGGTGGCATCCTGCCCAGCACACACACTCCACCCCTGAGAACACCCACGCCAAGGGTACGGGGCCCTTACACAGCCTGGCCTGGTGCAAGCTGGGCTGAGCCCACAGAGGCCCCTGTCCTGGGGGAGGTAGGGGAAGCTGGGTGTTCTCCCCCATGCAGAGAACTTTCTGAGCTGGGAGCCCCACCCTCCTAAGTGCTTGTCTTCTTTCCTTTCTCTTCTTTCTTTCTCTTTTTCTTTCTTTCTTTTTTTCTTCCTTCCTTCTTTCTTTTCTTTGTCTTTTCTCTATCTCTCTTTTTTCTTTCTTTCTTTTTTTTTTTTGAGACAGAGCCCAGGCTGGAGTGCAGTGGGTCTTGGCTCACTGCAACCTCCACCTCCCAGTTTCAAGTGATTCTCCTGCCTCCGCCTCCCGAGTAGCTGGGAGCCACCCGCCACCATGCCTGGCTAATTTTTTATATTTTTAGTAGAGACAGGGTTTCACTATATTGACCAGGCTGGTCTTGAACTCCTGACCTCAAGTGACCCGCCCACCTCGGCCTCCCAAAGTGCTGAGATTACAGGCATAAGCCATCATGCCCAGCCTCTCCTCTTTTCTTTTCCGGTCCATCAGGCCTCCTGTGGCCTCAAAGAGCCATGCCTCCCATGCCCACCCCACACCCTGCAAAATGCCTTTCCAGAATGCCCACGGAGACTCACTCCTTGTTTGTGCCTTGTCCTTTAAGATCCTTCCCACGCCTTCTAGAAGTCCTGTGCCAACTGCCTCCCACCTTACGGGGCCTTTGTGCTTTGGCAGAACACCCAGGCTAGACAGTCCTGTGGGTTCTACTTCTTGAGTCGGACCCCCACATTCCACGTACCCGGGCTCAGCCACACCTGTGGGTGCCCCCATGAATGGAACACCAAGTTGGGTCCAGGGAGGCGCCCCTGCGGCTGGAAGGCTTGTGGTACAAAAGTGGAGTGAGGCCGCCATGTCCCCACCCACAGGCTGACCTTGGCCTTCTCTCTCTGGGCAGATGGACTTGCCCAAGCCATGCACCATCCCAGCTCTGTACCCTGGTGGTGTCTGGGAGGGGACTTTACACAGGCACAGCCCTCCTGAGCCTATTGTGGCTGCTCAAGGGCCTGTAATTGGTCCCAAAGCTGTTACATTTTCTTAGTGAAGTTACACATATGTTTAATCCTATTCTATAAATTAAGTTACTTTAGAAATATGTATCTTTACATTAGGATCTTCTGGGACACACAGGCCATTGAACACAATTTTCAGAACCTTCATATTCATGTCTATGAAGCTATTTCAGATAAAGCACTTTACAAATCCTTGAATAATGTGGCCACCAGAGATTTTATCTGGAGCCATAAATACCATTTGTAAAACATTAGGAGAGTTCTTCCCATCCCTGACCCCATTCTCCATAAGGCAACTTTTAACTAGATTGCTTTTTCAGTCATCTACAGAGAGCTTGTTGATAACATCTAACACGAACAACCATACAATCAAAACTCTGGGGATGATTTCTAAATCAGTTCTAAATTTTTTTACTACTTTTTTTAAAAAAATTATTTCATCAGATGATTTCCATCAGCATCCAACACCAGCAATGACTGAGGTTATTCAGGCCAAGAGATCTTCCCTAAATTATATTTTGTGACTCAAAATAATCCAAGGAGGCTCCCTACACTTCAAGGTGACTTTCTACAAGGTTTCTATTTCCTGATAGATCATTGTGAGGGGGGACGCCCTCACTTTATCCTGGAGCACATATAGTATTCATTGAGCATCTACTATATGCTGGTGTGTTCAGCACTGGGAAACTTACCAATGCCCCAGTAGGTCCCAACTCGATGATCAGGGAACCTACCATCATCCATCACTGGCCTCAGGTAAGTCGGTGAGCTGGAGCACTTAGGAGAGGCACCAACCAGCCTGGGAAGACACGAAGGATGCTTGGAGGGAGCACACGAAGGGCCAGGGGTGCGGGTGAGTATTTCAGGCAGAAGGGTACCTCGATCCCAGAGAAAGGTTAGAAAGGTGGTGTGGTAGGCTGAAATGTCCCCCCAAAAGTGTCCATGTTCTAATCCCCAGAACCTGTGAATATGTTACCTTATAGGGTAAAAGGGATTTGAAAATGTGATTGAATTAAGAATCTTGAGATGAGGCCGGGTGAGGTGGCTCATGCCTGTAATCCCAGCACTTTGGAAGGCCAAGGTGGGCGGATCACTTGAGGTCAGGCGTTCAAGACCAGCCTGGCCAACATGGTGAAACCCCATCTCTACTAAAAATACAAAAAATCAGCTGGGCATGGTGGTGCCCACCTGTAATCCCAGCTATTCAGGAGGCTGAGGCAGGAGAATCACTTGAACCTGGGAGGCGGAGGTTGCAGTGAGCCGAGATCATGCCACTGCACTCCAGCCTGGGTGACAAGAGTGAGACTCCATCACCTAAATAAATAAATAAATAAGAATCTTGAGATGAGGAGGTTATCCTGGATTATCCAGTGGGCCCAATATAAGTACAACAGTCCTTATATAAGGCAGGCAGGAGAGTCAGAGTCAACAGGAGAAGATGTGATGATGGAAACCAGAGTAGAGTGATTGGAGGGAAGGGCTGCGAGGAAAGAAACACAAGTGATCTGTAGAAGCAGAAGAAGACAAGGAAGCCAATTCTCAGAGCTTCCAGAAGGAACTAGCCCTGTCAAAATCCTTGCTTTGGCCAAATAAGAATGATTTTGGATTTCTGACCTCTAGACTTGTAAGGTAATAAAATTGTGTTGTTTTGAGCAACAAAGTCTGTGGTCATTTGTTACAGCAGTCACAAGAAATTCATACAGAGGGTTGAGTGAATGAGCTACCCCAGCACAGATGGGCACAAGGGCTCAGGGAGGCCTTTGTGAACCTGCACTTCGGGGTATTCTGCAGTCCAGCTCCCATGCGCAGCCCAGGAGGGGCTGAGGATTAGAAGCCTGAATAGGCGTGATCCTGCTTGGTATATTTCCAAGTGTCCACTCTGATGCTGTTGAATCAGGAAAGCTCTAGCAACTTCCCTCCTTCTTGATGGCCCTCAGCGACCATGCAGGGCCTTGGAGCCCTGGAACTTCAGAGCAGGGATGAGGGGGCAGTGGCCAGCCTTCAGCAAGCCCTGCCCTCCACCTGTGACCGGCACAGCTCCCAGCACATTGCCTTGCTGTCCCCCACTGCCTTCTCCCAGGCTGCTAGGCTGCAGTGGGGTGAGGTGAACAGAATGCTTGTCAGTGCCTGCCTCTGCCCCCACCCAGCCCACTCTGGTGACCAAAGATGCAGTGTCATAGCCTGAGCTACCTTCCTGCAGTCACCCTGTCTGCCTACAGTTTTCAGGAACTAAAGCACACTCCCACCAAAGCAGCCACGGTGCTACCTTGCTCCCATGCTAGTTAGACCCCTTGGAGCCCCTACAAATGTCTAGAAGGATGGCACCTTTTTCTGGGCTCAAATATGGGCAAGGGTGTTAACAAGACAATGAGGGGCATGTACTGGGAGGCCTCCCCCTACACGTCCACCCCCAGGAGCCCGTTCTCTTGCCACTCCATCCTTCCTCCTCCAGTCACCCATCTCCTGCTCCTTCCTTACTCACGCCCCCACCACCTCTCAGCCTCCCATGGTTCCAGCCTTGGCCCTTCCTGCTCTCCAGAGTTGCCTTTTCTCTGAGGAGGCTGCAAATAAGAAGGCACTGGCCCCCAAAGCTCACCCAGCCTTGCTAAGAGGGTGGGATGGGCAGGCCATGAGGCCCTGAATCCAGAGCCCAACCCCTTCCCTTTGAGCCTGGCAGGTTCTACGTGCCTGCAGCCCTGCCCTTGGCCAAAACCAAGGGGTCTGTAGGGACCCCAGCCAAGAATCAGGCCAGCAAAAGTGCATGGGTTCAGGCCCTTGTCCTTCTCCCCAGAACAACTGTGGCTTGGTCATGGTCAGGCATTAGCTTTCCCCAGAAAATCACGTAGGAGTGCAGCATGGCTAGCACCCCAGGGATCAGGAGGCTGAGATCAGCAGAGGAGAAGGAGGAAGGTCAGGGGCAAGGAACCCTATCTGGGCAAAAGCCCAGAGCAGGAAGAAACATCTGCTGGGGGAAACAGAGGCAGCCCAGATGGCCCTGCAGAATCTTCTCCATTCGTTCTACTTCCAGGGGAAGTCTCTGCAGGCCCCCACCCCCTTCCTGCAAGCTGGTGTAAATGCTCTCCCCTTACGATTCCAACAGGGTCCTCATTCTCTCCTGGGATGCCAGGAAGCTGCCCTCCACCCCAATTACACGCACCTCACATAGGCCCCCACAGCCGTGCCTGCAGCAAAGGTCTGGGCCCTTCTGACCACAGCTCGTGGCCCAGGCGCAGACCCCTGACCCAAGGTGGCCAACTGGATTCTCTCTCCTAGGAATTGGAGACTTAAACCAAAGAGGTGCCAGTTCTATTCTTTTAGAATGTTGACTCAGAAAATGATATGAGGTTGCCACATTTGATCCTCTACACATAAAGAGGCAGTGAAAGCCAGCCTCCAGAAGGAGAAAAAAGCAGCCCTAAGAGAGGCAGAGGGGAGGCCATGAGGCCTGAGAGAGGTGAGGGGAGACCATGAGGCCTAAGAGAGGTGAGGGGAGACCATGAGGTCTGAGAGAGAGGTGGAGGGGAGACCATGAGGCCTGAGAGAGGTGAGGGGAGACCATGAGGCCTGAGAGAGAGGCGGGGGGGAGACCATGAGGCCTGAGAGAGGTGGAGGGGAGACCATGAGGCCTGAGAGAGGCGGAGGGGAGGCCATGAGGCCTGAGAGAGAGGCGGAGGGGAGGCCATGAGGCCTGAGAGAGGCGGAGGGGAGGCCATGAGGCCTGAGAGAAAGGTGGAAGGGAGGCCATGAGGCCTGAGAGAGGCAGAGGGGAGGTCATGAGGCCTGAGAGAGATGAGGGGAGACCATGAGGCCTGAGAGAGAGGTGGGAGGGAGACCATGAGGCCTGAGAGAGGTGGAGGGGAGGCCATGAGGCCTGAGAGAGGCAGAGGGGAGGCCATGAGGCCTGAGAGAGGCAGAGGGGAGACCATGATGGCTGAGAGAGAGGCAGAGGGGAGACCACGAGGCCTGAGAGACAGGAGGGAGACCATGAGGCCTGAGAGAGTGAGAGCAAGACACACACACACACACACGCACGCACGCACACACACATACAGAGTGAGAGTGAGAGAGAGATAAAGAGAGAGAGAGAGAGAGATGGTTCTTGCCAGACCCTGGTTTACACTTTTGTTGATGAGATGCCTCTAAGTCCTTACAATCTGACCCCCTTCTTCCCCTTGCTAGTTTGAGGGGTTTCTCTAACCTTTCCATCACTGAGCCTTGGCTAAGACACACATGGCCATCTCCCGCCTCTATCTCATTCTAGAACGGCATCTGAGTGTCAGATGCTGCCTGAGCTGCTGCTTCCTAGAGAAAACACCCTCCATCAGAACGACCAGCCATTACTTTCTGATCATGCAGGGGACTTTAGCCCACTTGGAGACTAAAATTGGAAACTATCTTCCCTGCAGCCATCTTCTCATCAAAGTGGGACAAGAGACACTATCCTGAGACATCAGTCTGATCTTCCAAGTGTCTGTTTTCTGCTCCAAAGGATGTAATGCAGGGTGTTTATTCCACAAATGTGAACACATTCCAGGAGATGATGGCCTTCCCTTTCGCCCCTCAACAACCATTTTACAAGGGTCTATAAGTCTAGGGCTTTGCTGCAGCCAAGAAGAGACATTCCCTTTGGTTGGAGCCCAATTCAGAGGGCAGTTGTGGAAGGCGGGTAATGTGTGTGTGGGAGGAACAGAGGGATTCTCGGGGAACCAAAGCAGGGATCTAGAGAAGCCAGCATCATAGCAGTTAATGGGGAGGGGCTGGGCTATTTACTAAAATATAACAAAATGTAAGCATTGTATTAGCTCTTCACTGTATTAGCTTTTTAAAAAAGACCCTTTGCAATTATTTATTAACCACTCTGGAATCTCCCTAGCCTTTGCCGAGACACCACTGTCATGCATAGGATCCGACTGGCTAGAGCCCCTTGGGCAGAAAGCCTGTGGTCCCAGCCTTCTAAGGACCCTCCTCCCCTCCCACACCCTCACTTGCACCCTCCACTGTCATTGGTCCAGACTGCCTCCATTCCCCTCCTGCAAATGTTTATTCCTGCCCTGAGCCTTTGCCCAGATAGGCTTCCTCTCCCCTGACTCTTTCCTCTCCTGATCACAGCCCCCTGATCCCTGGGGTGCCGGCCAATCTACCCTCCGCTGTGCGGGCCACCCCTCACCTCCCAGGGTCAGGCCACACTGCCTTCTCCTTCCTCTGAATGCCTGCGGCCTTCCTTGTCACAATGGCTCCTCTGTGCACCTGGTGCAATGATTTGGCAGCTTCCTGAAACCACAGCTCGTCTTCCTGTTGGAATTGCCATCCACGTGAGGGCAGCCCCTGAGCTTCAAACACAGGGCAAATGGCAGGAAAGTCTTGGCACATGTACGGCCCTCCCCCAACCGGCACTACCCCACACTCCATTTCCGGCACAACCCTCCCCGAACTCAGTCACATGCCTCATTCATCTTTGTTTCAAGACTCCACTCTCCAACCCCAGCTCAGCACCTTGCACATAGCAGATACTCAAAATGTTGTTGACTTGAAAACACAAATATTCATCAGGTTGAATCAACATTGTTCTTTTTAGGGGGTTCAAAGAGAGAAAGAACCAGCTTTTGGGATGCTGTGATGCTCAACTTGGCCTCTGTTTAATGCTGAACACCCACAGAAGTCTTCAAGAGGGGCCATGAGGCCTTATAACCCTGATGCAGTTGAGTTCCAGCTAGAGAGAACAAGGCCACACAGAGCAGAGACCAGACATCTCAGGGCCTGTCCGAGAGCAGCCCGGGGCACACTTTGTCCGAATCTGCTCTTTGGTAATCAGCAGAGTGAACATATAATTTATTGCTCAGACCAGGACACTTTTGAGAGAGAACTGGTAATTATGCTGGGACTATCCCAGATAAGCAAGCAGGACGGTCACCTCAAGCAATCAATCATGTTCTGTGGCCAAACCCCTCCAAGGAAAAGACAAAATACAGTTTTCTAAACATAAGAACGTGCTAAACCTCAAAGTAGAGCTTGGCGCCAAGATTGCTTTATTTTAAAAGCCAATTGTGTTGTTGAAGAAAAGGCTATGTTCTCGGCCCATTTTGGCTATGGTTGGAGACTGCTTAGGGAATTGTCTTAAAGTTGTATATGCTCCCGGGCCTGGGGTTTTCTGAAAACAGAGCAGAAAACAGGGACTGATGAGACAGTGAAACCAAAACCCTGAGGCTCCTGTGCCTGGCTGCTGGCTTAGATGTGGTGGACAAATTCCCCAAGGATGAAGACCAGGGCCACACCAGCCTGGGCTGAAGCTGGCAGACCCTGTAATTGGAACATGTCCTTGGAGCAGAGGCTGCTCCTGTTAGGGGCTCACCATGAGGCTGGAGGGGGGCTGAGAGGCCAGGCCAAGCCAGGGGCCACCTAGAACCTGCTGGGAGAGGCGGGGTCACATGCCACCTGCACCTCAAGGCACACCTTCTCCCAAAGAGCACTTGGCCCAGGCAACTCCTAGCCCAAGGAATGCCATCATCCTTCCCCCAGTGACCTCGGCCTAGCAAGAAGTGAGTGAAGAGAATGAATTCTGAACCTGGTTGGTCTAACTCAAAAGCCCAAACTGCCTCTCAAACTCGGGTTGTGTTTTAGTTATCCACCCAGAGTTATTAAAGTAAAGTGTTTCTCAACCAGGGTCCACGGACCCCAGGGTCAGAAGTATTCTCAAGGGATCCACAAGTTCTAATTTTTGAAAGTCATGTTTTTGTTTTTATAAAATGCTTGAACAAATATTATTATTATTATTATTTTTTGAGAGACAGTCTTGCTCTGTCACCAGGCTGGAGTATAGTGGGCGTGATCTCAGTTTACTGCAATCTCTGCCTCCCAGGTTCAAGCTATTCTCCTGCCTCAGCCTCCCGAGTAGCTGGGATTACAGGTGCCACCACCACACCCAGCTAATTTTTTTTGTATTTTTAGTAGAGACGGGGTTTCGCCCTGTTGTCCAGGTTGGTCTTAGTCTCCTGACCTTGTGATCCACCCAACTCCGCCTCCCAAAGTGTTGAGATTACAGGCATGAGCGACGGCACCCAGACAGGGTTTTTTTTGTTTGTTTTTGTTTTTGTTTTTTTTTGAGATAGGGTCTCACTCTGTCACCCAGTCTGGAGTGCAGTGGCACAATCTCAGCTCACTGCAACCTCCACCTCCTGGGCTTAAGCAATTCTCATGCCTCAGCCTCCTGAGTAGCTGGCATTACAGGGGTGCACCACCACACCTGGCCCTATTTTGCCAATTATTTAAACAAAGCTTCTCTTCTGTAGTGATAAAATACAAATAAATGCCATTTTCACAGATTAAGACTTCAATTTCTTTTTTTTTTTTTTTGAGACAGAGTCTCGCTCAGTTGCCCAGGCTGGAGTGCAGTGGCACGATCTTGGCTCACTGCAAGCTCCGCCTCCCGGGTTCATGCCATTCTCCTTTCTCAGCCTCCCAAGTAGCTGGGACTACAGGCGCCCGCCGCCACGCCCGGCTAATTTTTTGCATTTTTAGTAGAGACGGGGTTTCACCGTGTCAGCCAGGATGGTCTCGATTTCCTGACCTCGTGATCTGCCCGCCTCGGCCTCCCAAGTGCTGGGATTACAGGTGTGAGCCACCGCACCCGGCCTAAGACTTCAATTTCTTAGGTCGATGTCTCCCATGCTGGGGGCACATGCACATATTCTTGAAGGCATTTGAGACACCAGTGTAATGGTTAAGATCAAGAGTTTTAGAGCCCAACAAGCCTGAGTTCCAGTCCTAGTCCCACCACCAACGGCTTAGTGGGACCCCATCAAACGGCATAGAGTACCTGCCTCTAAGGGGCTATGAGGCTCACTGGCGCCTCTCTAGGACAAAGAGACTTGGACAGGCCAGCAGTGAGCTACCGCCACTACTATTCTGTACTGTTATCACCTACTTGTCATTTCTACCCTGCCCTGCGGTTTCTTATCTCTTCAGGAGACAGTGAGAGTGGAACAGAGCAGTCAGTCCAGAGCACATGAGATCAGCTGCCTGCAGAAACCGCTTTAAATGACAGGATGTTTCCCTTGCCAAAAGCAGAGGAGCAGCCTGGAAATCTAATCAAGTCCTGGCCAAACGTCAAAGGAAGTTGAAGCCTTTATTAGTGCTATTAATGAGGGTGCAACGTGCATGTGGAGTCCTGGGAGGCCAGGGCAGAGAACAGAAGGTTCAGGGGGCCTGCACCCTACCAGGCTGCCCCTTGGGAGGCTGTTGGTTGGGGTTCAGCCACCTTGAGAACATCAAGCTCAGTTCCCCTCCCCTGATTTCACTGCCACCAACAACCTTCTGGTTGTCTTCAACTTCCATGAAAATTTTCTATAAGGGAGAGACTCCACCAATCAGTGCTCCAGTCACAAGGCCCATGTGGTGAATGCTTAGAAGTTAACACCACATCTTCTGGCTTCTTGCTCAGTTGCCTGGGAGTTTAGTTAGCATGACTCAGTGTTCCTGAGAATGCCCGACCCCGTGGGCTCTGACAAACATGTTTCTGGATCATGGTGATGCCACTAAGGTGTGTGGATCCCCCAGCCTCCTGCTGTCGGTCTGTCTACAATGTCACTGGCAGGGCCTCCCCATTATCAATCTAGATAAAGGCTGTGCTACCTTACTCTGCTGCCCAGCAACTCTGGGGCAGAGATTCTGAAGGCCATGGCCTGGGACATGGGCTAGGTAGGGCTAGAGGAGGTGATTTGCAGCCCAGGCAGTGGCAGCACTAGTCTTCTCCTACCCACCACTCCAACTTCTCCTCCTAGTCCCTTGACTCCCCCTGGGTGGGCCCGTTTTCTTACGGGCAGAATTTGTATTTCTGTCTCCCCAGCCACCTCAAATGAGTCTACATACCACCAGTAAGTCTTGGGGACTTTCAGACTGAGTTGGAGACTGAAAGAAACAAAGCTATGGGAATTAAAACTCTTTTGACATTAAAAAAAAAAAAAATCCACTGTTGGTAAACTTCACATTATGCTTTTATAATGTTTCCTGGTCTTCTCTAGGTTTGGAGTCGTCCTACATGCTCCCAGGATCCACGTTCTTCGTATCTCTCCATGGACCTGAGCCTCTTCCCTGTCTGTCCTGAGTCTTTGGGGATCGGGTGATCGCTAATGCCTTAATGGTCCCATTTGGTTCAGTAAAAATGTTTCTGCTTCAAATTTTGCTTCCTTGGGCTCCCAGAAGCCACACACACGCAGAATAGCCATTCTGGCTGGCAGGAGGCAGCCACTGCAGGCACTCCCAACAAAGCATCTAGTTGGTAACATTGATGGCTGATTAATGTGCTGCTTCCAAGTGGCCCCATAATTCAGCCACAGATTTTGGGCCTGGAGTCACTCTGAATCCGAAGTTGGTTGAGAACGTCCAGGTATTTGAGCATTTCACTTCTGATTACCTTGACAGGCAACTGTATGTACCAGAACTGTATACACATGATCATTCCCCCATCTCACCACCAGCCCGCACCTCCCACACACATGGGAACAGAAAACCTACCACCATAACCATACCCCTGGGGGTGGAGGGCGGTCTGTCTTTCCAAATACTTACTGAACAGCTAGGCAAGAATCGAGGGACTCTGGATTGAAAACAAGAAGTGATAGAGCTTGTTGGAGGTATTTTCACATTATAATCACCTGGACCAGGGCCTTCATGCTATTGAACATTTAAAAAATTGCTTCATTATTATTATACTAATATTTGATATATTTTAATGCTTTATTTGCCTTCTACAAATAGACATATGAATCAGTATGATATAGTAGAAAAATCCCATGTTTGGTCTCAAGAGATCTCATTAAGGGTGTGAGCTGGGACAAGTCGCTGTGAAGCAGGAGGAACTCCTGCCTCACCTCCCTTGTGCACGACGGTGAGGAGTGAAGGAGGGTTAGGTGAGCGGCGCCTGCCTCCCTTGTCCCTGCCAGCGTCCCCAGTGCCCCTGGGCTCCCAGCCCACACTCAGGTCCCCCCATCCCCTCACAGCAGCATGCATGCCTCATGCCGTACTTGTCCCTCTGACTGTTAAAGGTGACTTGCTGCTCTAAGCTGTTAGCTTTATAAAAATGCTTATTCTTTCATATAAATGTCATATATGTTATCTTAGTCCAAAAAAGTATTCATAGCAATTCACTGATATAAGCACAATGCTATGAGATTAACATAAATAGGTGAACACAATTTTAAAAAGACAATCACTCCAGTAGGAAAATTAGCAGCAGCCAATTCATAAAGAGGATATACAAACATTTAATGAGAAAACTTTGAGGAAGGAGGGCTTTCACCTCATTTATAACCACATAAATTCTAATTTAAAAACAAACTTCCTTTTTTTCCCCACGAAGTGAGGAGAAAGGGTTCTAAAAATTAAAAAAAGGTTAACAAAGAAGAGAGAGAGGAAGGAAGAAAGGGAGGGAGAAAAGGAAGGAAAGAAGGAAGGGAAGAAGGAAGGGAAGGGAGGGAGGGAGGAAGGAAGGCGAGAGGGAAAGAAGGAAGCCAGAGCTTTAACAAGCAGCACAAGCACTCCTTATGATGCTGGCAGAAGCATGAATTTGCTCAGCCTTTCCAGAGTGCAATCTGGGAAGATATGAAACAGCTTAAAAACATATACGCCTATCCAGAGAGAGAGAAAGAAGACAGGAGAATGGTTATTGGTTGTTGCAGGAAACCGGGGAGACAAATGATGAGTCTTGAGTCTCGAATGTGGCAGGGAAAATGGGAATAGCCCAAACACCACACTGGATAATGCTAACATGATGTTCATCCTTTTTTCCCCCTAGTAATTCACTTTTTTCCCCCTCCATTTTCAAATAGCTAATGTTCCTTGCCTCCGGGGTGGGACAGGCCAAAAAAACAGAAATAAGTGTTTTTCTAGCATGATGTCTTGGATCTGTTTTTAAATAATGGAGGAGTTAGGGGAAGCGGGTGGGAGTATTAGCCCAGAACACTGGCCTAAGCTGAACATTGTGGATTTGTTGACTAGGTATATGAGGTTTCAATACAGTATTCTAAGTTACATATATTTTTCAAGTTTTCACAAAACGGAGTTTAAGACAACGTATATTTAATATTTTGACCCAGCAATTCCAGTTGTAGGCATTCACCCTAAGAAAACAATTGAGGATGCGTGCAAATATTTAGCCACAAAGACTGTAACATTGTTTCCAAAAGTGAAAACTGGGAAATAAACTAAATCATGGATGATATGTGCCTGGTTAAATAAATTACAATGCTTCCATCCAGCAGTCCAATGTTGATGAGTTTTTATAGACATAACAACTACTTCCAAATGTCATTAAGTCAAAAATGCAAGCTGAACAAATGTGCATAAAAATACTTGGAATGAAATTATCTCAGAATGTTCATAAACAGTAGCTTTCTTGGGGTAGTAGTGTGTTGAATAAAAAGGAAACAAAAATCTTTTTTTGCTTATATGCATTTTCTAATTTTTCTACAATGAACACGAGTGCTCCTGAAACGAGAAAAAAAGATAATGTACAGATAAATGACTATGGAAATTAGGTAAAGAAAAAAAGAGGCCAGGCATGGTGGCTCATGCCTGTAATCCCAGTACTTTGGGAGGCCAAGGCTGGTGGATCACTTGAGGTCAGGAGTTCAAGACTAGCCTGGGCAACATGGTGAGACCTTGTCTGTAAAAAATATAAAAATTAGCCAGTCGTGGTGGTGTGTTCCTGTGGTCTCAGCTACTTGGGAGGCTGAGGTGAGAGGGTCACCTGAGCCGCAGAGGTCAAGGCTGCAGTGAGCCATGATCACGCCACTACACTCCAGCCTGGGAAACAGAATGAGGGCCAAGAAAAGAAAAAACAAAAGAAAGAAAGAAAAGGGGAGGGGAGGGAGGAGGGGAGGGGATGTGGAAGGAAGGGGAGGGGAGAGGAGAGGAGACAAAGCCAGCAGTAAGGTCATAATAGGGACATATATCTGTAAGATCCTTATAACAGGTAAGGCTGGCCACGAATGAGCGCCTCAGATTTTGCAGAACAAGCACTGCGCTGCAGACCCTCCACAGTTTTTTTTTTTTTTTTTTGAGACAGTCTCACTCTGTCACCCAGGCTGGGGTGCAGTCATGCCATCTCAGTTCACTGCAAGCTCCACCTCCCGGGTTCAAGCGATTCTTCTGCATCAGCCTCTCAAGTAGCTGGGACTACAGGTGTGTGCCACCAAGCCTGGCTAATGTTTATACTTTTAGTAGAGATGGGGTTTCACCATATTGGCCAGGCTGGTCTCAAACTCCTGACCTCATGATCTGCCCACCTCGGCCTCTCAAAGTTCTGGGATTACAGGCGTGAGCCACCCACTGTACCCGGCCCTTCCACAGGATTTAAAGCAAGACTTTCCCATTCTTTCTGGCAGGTGGCACAGCCATGGAATCAGGGCTGCCATTCTCAATTACTCCACCATGAATGGAGTCTGTTATTATCAGTCAAGCACACATCTGATCATCAAGGATAGATTCGCCTCATCATTTTACAACTCATGGCAGAGAGATGACAACAGTCATATTTTCTTTTTTTTTTTTTTTTTTTTTGAGACGGAGTCTTGCTCTGCCACCCAGGCTGGAGTGCAGTGGCCGGATCTCAGCTCACTGCAAGCTCCGCCTCCCGGGTTTACGCCATTCTCCTGCCTCAGCCTCCCGAGTAGCTGGGACTACAGGCGCCCGCCTCATCGCCCGGCTAGTTTTTTTTGTATTTTTAAGTAGAGACAGGGTCTCACTGTATTAGCCAGGATGGTCTCGATCTCCTGACCTCGTGATCCACCCGTCTCGGCCTCCCAAAGTGCTGGGATTACAGGCTTGAGCCACCGTGCCCGGCCAACAGTCATATTTTCAAACTGATGTATATACGTGTGACAGAGGTTGCTGTCAGGGTGAGGCTCTCTGGTGTGAATTCTGCACTCACACTGAATAAATCTAAGCCATAAGAAACACAAAGAAGCAAAATGCCAAGAATATCTGCACAGGAACAGTTCATCCAGGAGCCTCTCAGTTTGGCTATAATAACACAGTGCTCTGAAGCCAGATGAGTAGCTGGGGCAAGATATGATGCTGGGTGTGCTACCACTGATTCCACACCTATGGCGGCCATCTGCAGAATGGCTAAGAAAGGAGCGACCTGCCCATTTTCCCCAGGCCTAATGCGGCTTTGCTTTCTAAAGCTTCCTAGTCTCAAGCTGCCTGGGAGTCCAGGCATGAAGCCTGATGAAGCGTGATGCATTGCCATCCCATCCAGCAGTTTCCTTGCGTGGGCTTGGTCATCTGAATCAAAGGGACTAAGATGTGCTGCAGAAAGAAGTTACCGAACGCTATTCCACATGCGGCAGATGGGATCTTTAAGAGGGAGCATTAGGGAAGGGGATATAAGCCCAAGTTCATATTCCAAAGCCACAGGCATGTTGCGGCGAGGCTGTGACTATTCTGAGACTGCTCATGGCTGGGCCCTGCAATGGCCAGGAAACAACTCTAGCAGAGTCCCTACTGCTGCCCCATCTGAGGACAGCTTGAGTGGATAGATGGTTTGGGATGTGCCATTTCTGAACCCAGTTCAATGGGAGGGTATTTAAAACAAGAGGGACATTTGAACCACGTCCTCTTCCTTAAAGCTGAGCACTCTGCTCTCTCCTTTACTGGGGATCCTCAAGTGTGATCTAGACCTTGGGTCTCACATTGTGTATGATACGTGTGCAAAGGGAGGCCTCGGGTTCACCAAGCAGCACTAAGCGCCTCTTCCACAAATCAAATGGGCCGTTTCTTAAACCGTGCTTTTGTCAGGGTCATGCTTTGGCAACTGTGGGTTTCCCAAAGCTACACCTTTCGAATACCACTGGCAAAAATTCTGTCTCCACGGGACAGCAGAATAGTCACCTTCCTAGAGTCCTAGAACTTGATGTCAAAAGAAACAACAGGGAAGCTTTATAGTATCTATTCCTCAGCTCTGGTACATGATTACATCTCAACCCTCCTGATGAGAATATCATTCTCTTCCCTTTGAAAAAGCCCTGTTTAATTGTGCTTTTACTTGAGGGCAACTTTAACCAATGGGAGCTGTAAGGATTATTACACAGATGAATAAAATACTCTCTTTGGCCTCTGAGGAGTTTCGAGTCCAGTGAGGGATACAGGCAGAACCAAACAGAAACACCACAAAAGAACAACTGGACGTAGGAGGGGCTGGAGTGGTACTGAGCAAGAGCTGAGCTATCTGCCTGGCTTTCAGACACCAAACCAGGCTCTGGTGTAGCCGGGCTGTCTTGTTAAGTGTGATCCCAGTGGGTTGCGGGATGTCGCCAAGGCCAGGAGCTTTCATCTTGCTGCAGAAGACTCAGACTTTCCTGGAGAGCTCCTGGGTCTCTGTCACACCACGAAGAAGCCTGGCTTATTCGGTTCCAACTTCTGATGGATCATCATGCTGTGGAACATTCCAGGCCTTTGGTAAGCCTGACATGCCCTGCCTGCACACATTCCTCCCCAGGGCTGAGAGGCTGGGACTGGGAAATCTGCATAATCACGACACTCCTCTGGAGTGAAGACGTGTGTCACTCTGGGGCAGCCCAGAACAGCCAAATGCCAGATGCCTCCAAGAGAATGTGAGAGTAGACGAAACTGTCCCAAGTTGTTAGGTATTGAATTCTATACCCCCCAATCATAAGTCCTGTGAATTTCCATTGTGTTGATGTGGCTTCCATGATGAATGCTGTCTCTCCCCGGTTTTTAAGGACTTATGAATTTGGAATTCCCAGTACCTCAGCATGTGACCTGATTTGGAAATACAGTTATTGCAGATGTAATTATTTAAGCTGAAGTCATTAGGGTGGGGCCTCGTCCAATATGGCTGGTGTCCTTTATTAAAAGGGGAAATTTGGATACAGAGACAGGCTCACAGGGAAAACACCATGTGAAAACAAAGGCATGGAACTCTAAACCGAGGAAGACCAAGGAATGCCAGCAAGCCACCACGAGCTGCGAACGAGGCATGAACAGATTGTCCCTCACAGCACTCAGAAGGAACCCACACTGCCAACACCTTGGGCTGGGACTTCCAGTCTCCAGAACTGTGAGACAACACATTTCTGTTGTACTGGGCACAACAAATACCCAGTTTGTGGCACTTTGTTACGGCAGCCCTAACACATGAATACATCAGTGTTCAGCTCATGTCTTTATTCAGCCAATATACATTGTTCCAGACAGTAGGCTGAAAGCTGGGAATACAGTGGTATGTGACTGTCTCCTAATAACTGTTCTCCCCTCATTGCTTACTGTTAGAACAATTTTTAACTGGACTCGTGTCTACTCAGAATAAGGATTTACTTTCCCAGCCTCCCTGGTAGCTAGGTGTGGCCGCATGACCAATCTTGGGGATATAGGATGGAGTTGGAAAAGGTGCATGCAAATTCCAAGGGCAAGTCTTCAGGAGAGCACATATTGTGTTTCTTCCCCACACTCCTTCCTGCCCGCTGGGCCCCTGTTCCCTACTCTCTGGGACCATGAGGATGGAAGCCATGCTCAGCAGAACAGCCCATAGGAGGAGTCTGATGCGGTGGAGTTGCCACACCAGCCCTAAACTGCCTACTGCAGAGACTGTATACAAGAGAGAAATCAATTCCTATCTTGCTCGTAACATTGTTATTTAGGGTCTCTGTTACTGGCAGCAGAACTTAGTCCTCATCGACCAGGTAGGCGTGGATTTCCTACGCTCATGAGGCTCACATTCTAGCAAGGACGGCACACCTTACCAAAAATAAATAAACAAATCACAAACATGGGGAGTATCACACAAAGGGATGTACAGGATGCTACGGAGAGCACACCAAAGAGTAAACCCATCTGGTTCAAGGGGTCCCAGGAGCTCCTCAAGGAAGTACCTGTGAGGATGGTGGAAGGGTTTGTGGGAAGCTGGGTTGAGAAAGCTAGGCCAAAATGGGCAGGGCCTCGAGGACAAGCCTAGAGAGAAGGATGTTATTCATTTTAACCTTGCTGGGACAAATTCACTGCATTGCAAAAACAAAATAAAAAGTGTTAACTGGACTGTGCTGATTTAATTAGTAGAAAAGACCAAAGAACAGATGATTAGTGGTCGCCGGGATATCTTAATCTGTGTGCAAGTTAACAGTAGGAAATTCTCTTCCGTTCAACTTTCTGAACCATGAATGTCTCAGGCGGTTAGGGACTGCCGCTGGGTTGAATGTGGCAAACCTCATTAAAACAAAGCTTAAAAAGTCAAATCCACACACATTCACTGAAACCCTGCTGCTGTGTGCAAGGTATTTAGGCCAGGGATCCTGGCAGATGTTAAAGACATTTTGTCTAGGATCATTGACTTCAGGGTGCCTGCAATCTAGTTGTGAAGACAAGGACAAAAATCTAGTGAAAATCACAATATACACATTAAGGAACCACCACCACCACAACAACAAAAAAAAGCAAACTGTCGCAGAATAGATTTAAATATGAAATGAGTGAGTATACCAACTTGGAGGGCTTACGATGAGTTCACGGTGAGGGGAGGCCACGGGGAAAGGCAAGTGGTATGAGGAAGCTCCAGGAAGAGGGGTCTGGAGTAACACCTTGAAGATAGAGAGGACACAGGTGGACAGGGAGGAAGGGAGATGAGGGCAAGGGCACGGGGCAAGCAGGTAGAGACCGGTGGAGTGCACTCAGATTCACGTGCAAAAGGGATTTTTAATCATTAGTATGTTACAAAATTTGACCTTACGTTGTTAAGACAAATGAGATCATGTAAACTCATAAGGAAAATAAACCACAGAGCAAATCCTTTAATATGAGATGCGTGACTCAACCTTACTCCACAGTAACCGACTTGAATTTGCTAAACTTACTTTTAAAAAATCATCTTTCTCCAGAAAGCGCACACATTCTATTTCCCAGGTGAGGAATCTCTGTGTACTGCTATGGTCTGGATGTTGATGTCCCCCCAAAATTCATATGTCGGAACCTAATGGTCCCTGTGATACTGTTAAGATGTGGGGCCTTTGGGAGGTGATTAGATCATTAGGGCTTCTTCCTCATGAATGGGACTCCTGCGCTTATAAAAAAGGCCTGAGGAAGCTTGTCTGCCTTCCTCAGACAGGAAGGATGCTGCTTTCTAGCTGCATCCTCTTATGGCGCAAGCTTCTGCCCTTCGCCATGTGTGGATGCAGCTAGAAGTGTCATCTATGAGGAAGGGGGCCCTCATCAGACACCAACCTTGACCTTGGACTTCCTGGCCTCCAGAACTGTGAACAATAAATTTCTATGGTCTATAAATTACCCAGTCTAAGGTATTTTGTTATAGCAGCAGGAATGGACTAAGTGGACCAAGAAACATGAGGTGTGTATTCATAGATGCCTGCATAGGCTCCTGTCAAAAAATGCATGGAGGGGCTGGATGCGGTGGCTCATGCCTGTAATCCCAACACTTTTGGAGGCCCAGGTGGGTAGATCTCTTGAGGCCAGGAGTTTGAGACCAGCCTGGCCAACATGGTGAAACCCCATTTCTAAAACAAGCAAACAAAAAAAAATGTACCCAGGGACCTGAAATTCAACTTTCTCAAGTTAAACCTTTTTGCTTTTCACGTGTGTATGAACATGAGAACGGTTTTTACAGTTTGATGGCAGATGTAAACATCTAAATGTCACCATGTATTTCCAGTTTCTGCAAGCCTTCATTCTGAATTCTCGTTTACAGATAGGGGCAGGTTAAAGCCCTTTAGGTGCTGGTCTTCCAGGCCTCCTCTCTACCCTGACCCAAAATGGGTTCAGCAGGCAGGCTTCACTGCTGCTCAGTGACAGCTCCCCACAGACTAGAGAGCCAGAGGGCGGCCCCCTCCCTGCAGCCATCTCTACTTCACAGCATTCTTTCACACACCTATTTTCATTTAATCCTCATGCCAGCCTGATGCAGGAGGTGCTAATATCTCTATTTAACAGTTGAGAAAGTGAGGCTCAGCGGGGTTAGAAACCAGTGATTTAGCGTTTCAGCTGTGGGAGCCAGAGCCAGTTACTGGCCTTGTTTCTCAGTGCTGGAAAGTATCAGTACTTAGTTCCAAGCTGTTTTTCTTCAAAATCGTAAAGCTAAAGGGAATCTAGAAAGAGCACATAATCCACTCCCACTTAGCACAAACAACTTTCAGTTGATATACTGAAAAGAGAACGGGTCAGAAAACAATGATGACCCTAAATATCTATATATATCCATGCATTAAATACAACTAATAAGCAGCATAAACTGAAATTACTACGTGGGGTGGTAAAAATGATCTCCCCAAATTTGGTGTGTGTGATAGGTGGGAATACACTGCTCAAAAAAGAAAAGAAAAAAAAAGCCCCTCAGCAAGGACAGAAAATCCTGTGTGGAGGTGGCTACAGAGAAAAACTACAGCCACCTCTCTGAGGCACTCAAGAGGAGGTGTGTGGCAGGGCCTATGCAACTCAGGAAATTCTAGAATTCTGTAAACACTGGTCTACAGGAGAAGGGGGACATACACGCTGGTGGATGGGGTAGAAGCAAACCTGTTAGGGGCCAAAACTTATTCACATTTGCAAAATTAGTAATTGATGATACCTCTGAAGTCTACCTTGGTACTGTTTATTTCTGCAAAGAGAGAAGATGTGACAGTCTGGGTTTCTAGTTAGGCTGCCGCATGGGAGGGGTAACACCAAGTGATCACAAACCCGCCCCACCTCAAGGTGCAGCTTTCACAGGAACACACATGCCAAGGACGCCCAGGTAATTCAACTGGCTGTAGGTGTTCACTGCCTCGTCCTCTTGTTTTCTTAGGAGGCCACAGGAGCAGAAGGCAACCCACAGTGGTTTGAAATCTGAGGCAGTTCCGACCTCAAACTTGGACAGGGCTGGCAACTGCCCTGAGCCCTCTCCTCCCACTTCCCCAGGCTGCTGCCCCACGTGTGAGAGCTGCCCTGACAATGCAAATGGCTAAAGCCTCAGCACCGGCAGGAGCAGGACTGGGAAGTTCTCTTACATCTCCCAGATGCTTTGCTAACAGTAGGAGAAGCAACTTCAGACAAGTGAAGCACCAAAGGAATGAAGGGCATTGAGAAGAATGGAAATCTGGAAGGCCACCTTTCTATTTTCATGCCTCTGGCTCCTGGAGATTCCTTTCACTCAAGATAGCAAGAGCACCCTCTTTTTGCAGTCCAGGTAGTAGGTAGGTGTTGCCCCGCTTCCTGACATTCTTTCTCTAGTCTCTGGATAACTAAGGTCACTCCCTCAGCGTGGGTAGGGCAGAGCACCTCATGCCACACATAGAGATGGGTAGGGGACCTAGACGGACCAGAGGATCCCCTGTTCCTGATCACAGTGATTGGCCCAGGGGCAGGCACATGACCCTAACTGGCCAATCAGAGGAGCCTGCCTTTTCACATTCCCTGCTAAACCGGCAGGGTGTGGCCCTGGGGCGGCCATCTTGCCTAGCTCAAGGGATAGCTTGTGCAAAAGTAGAAGAGAGATGAAGATAAAACAGTACCTAACGTGCCAAGGTTATAGGCACCAGTACATTCCACCCCACCTTTATGTTTTTATTTTTTGCTTAGGCTAATTTGTAAGGTTTCTGTCAATTACAACTGAAAAAATTCTAACCAATACATTCATTCTCCTGTTCCCAGTCAAGACATTGTTATAAGAAAGTGCAGGAAATTCTTCACTCTCACAACTGGAGGACGATACTTGACTCGGCTGATGTTAACGCTGTTGGAAAAGCAGCACAGATTTTTTAAGAAGAAAATTTGCCAGGATAAACATCATTTTCTTAGAAATTCTAGCACAGGCCAGGCGCGATGGCTCACGCCTGTAATCCCAGCACTTCGGGAGGCAGAGGTGAGCAGATCACCAGTTCGAGACCAGACTGGCCAACATGGTGAAAACCCGTCTCTATTAAAAATACAAAAATTAGCTGGGCATGGTGGCGGGCACCTGTAATCCAGCTACTGGGGAGGCTGAGTCTGGAGAATCGCTTGAACCTGGGAAGCGGAGATTGCAGTGAGCCGAGATCCCGCCACTGAACTCCAGCCTGGGTGATAAGAGTGAGACTCTGTATCAAAAAAAAAAAAAAAAAAAATCTAGCACATCTATAAGCTATATTTGAAATGTTATATTTTTCCCAAAATGTTACCCACAAGTAAAACTTATCTTTGAGGAGGCTGAGACTGGGACCTACTTTAATCATCTTGGCTTCCAAATTCCATTCAAGCAGAAATCAATTTTCTGGTTTACTCAACCAGACTGTGTTTATTAATTCTTTTTCTGCTCCCCTAGGAATTTCAAACTATCAGCTTAGTTTTTAATTGAACTAATTCCTTAAATGCTAAAACAGTTGGAATGATTCCACAGTGTTTCACAATGCTGATTTGAGGGCATAGTCTATGCCACAGGTCTGATACTTTCAAACTTTTAAAGGTGACTGAAACAGGCAGATCATGTAACAATCATTTGTATCTGTACAGACTCCTGTTTATCTAATCCTTTCCTTATTCTTTATAGGCCTGTCAGGTTTTAAGAAATATAGAAACGGCCAGGCGCGGTGGCTCACACCTGTAATCCCACCATTTGGAGAGGCCAAGGTGGGCGGATCACAAGGTCAGGAGTTCAAGACCATCCTGCCTAACATGGTGAAACCCCGTCTCTACTAAAAATACAAAAAAATTAGCTGGGCATGGTGGTGGGCGCCTGTAGTCCCAGCTACTCAGGAGGCTGAGGCAGGAGAATGGTGTGAACCCAGGAGGCAGAGCTTGCAGTAAGCCGAGATGTCGCCACTGCATTCCAGCCTGGGCGACACAGTGAGACTCTGTCTCAAAAAAAAAAAAAAAAAAGAAATACAGAAACACCCCAGAATATTTCTGATATCAAAGAAACCCACTTTTTTTGTTCCCACTATCAGGAAAGATGTGCGTGTCTCATTTTTTCACTATATATACAACTAAGAGAAACAATAACTGCAAAGAATCTGCTTAGTAAATCACTACAGACCCCAAACATACGAATGACTGAGTCCCCAAACATCATACAAATGACTGAGTCCTAATTAAGTAGCAGAAAGTGGGACTATTTTTATTTAATTACAAAGTGTTTTCATCTTAACCATATTGATGGCTCTTTTCCTCAAACACTGCCTGTTTTCCGCTTTTAAAAATTATATTTTAGGCTGGGCACGGTGGCTCATGCCTATAATTCCAGTACTTTGGGAGGCCGAGGCGGGCGGATCACTTGAGGTCAGGAGTTTGAGACCAGCCTGGCCAACATGGCAAAATCCTGTCTCCACTAAACATACAAAAATTAGCCAGGCCTGGTGGTGGGCAACTGTAATCCCAGCTACTTGGGAGGCTGAGGCAGGAGAATTGCTTGAACCCAGGATGCAGAGATTGCAGTGAGCCGAGATCACGCCACTGCACTCCAGCCTGGGCAACACTGTGAGATTCCATCACAAACAAAATTATATTTTGAAATACTGTGAAACCAATGGAAGAGAAAGAAATATAAGCAATCACCCCTAGTCACTGTCTCAGCACAGCCGTTAGAAGAATTTTAATGCATTTCCTATTTTTCATACACATGATTTTTCTGACCTTAATCATAATACACATCTCAATTTGATCCTGCATTTTTCACTACACATTAGATCATAAAAATTTCTGGTGCTATTTTAATAATTTTCACAATCATTGTTTAAATGGCTGCCAAATATTTTTTGAGTGGATACATAATATTCTTTTAAAATGATTTCCCCTCTGCTATTAAATTGTTGCTACTGTTATCTTGCTATTACAAATTATACCTTTTAAAAAATTAAAACTCCTAACCACATTTGAACAAATTATCCCTTGATCATATTTTTGTATAGATGACTATTTCTGTATTTAAGATAATTACTTTTGGAGGGTTTTCTCAAAGTAGAATTTGTGAGTGAAAAGGCAGTTTTTTATACCTTAATACATACTGCCAATCTCCTTTCAAAGAGTTGTATTAATGTATACTCCCACCAGCAATAGACAAGAAAAGCACTGAGTCGCTATAGTCTCAATGCCAAGTAGATAGATGGTGGTGGTGGTGGGGAGGGATGGTCTTTAGAAAAATAAAATCTTCCTCACTCTTCTTTATTCTAATGTGATTAACAAGTAGTCATCAAAAAGTAGTCCCTGTATGTTCAAAGAAGTAGTGCAGAATATCTGATATCCTTAATGCCCACATTTTGAAACACATTCATGAGGAAATAAAATCATGCAGTTTTTAGTAGATCAAGAGACTTATTTAGGTCACTTACGAAAGCAGTAAAATCAATTAAAGGGGAGGAGTGAGGGGAGGAGAAACTACAAATGCAAGTTTTCTTTTGTCCAGTTCTCTTGGATGAAAATGATTAGGATTTGTTGCTCTTAAAACCATGCTGGTGTGAGTGAACCGCACATTTTGGTCTTGGGATTTGTGAGGCTTGGTCCTTATCAAGGAGCTAAAAGTGAATGGTGTCTGGTAGAAGTTTTCAACACAATGTTTTTCTGTTGGTAAAAAAATGGCCCTTTTTACTTATGGTAGAACATGTCCTCTGGCGTCTACCCCAAAAGGCACATGTGGATACTCTCCTCATAGACTTTCCCATGGACAGAAAAATGATGCTCATCCATCACCAATGATTCAGTTATTTCGAAAATAACTGAAATCACCAATAAGTATACAACTTTACACTGGTAATGTGAAGATTAAAAATCATTTTCCAACCAAATTCCTTACCAGTTGTTTCTCCTGATAGCCACCTACACTTGGGGACAAAATGTAATTCATCTGAATCCCTGACACAAAGAAGGCTGCATGTTTTGTTTTGTTTTTAACAAGTGAGAATAGCTCCTCTAGATCAAGTGGACTTTGGGTACATAAGATCCTAGAGCATTTTTAAATTCAAGCTTAATGTACTTTTGTTAACTAAAAAACTAAGTAGTACTCTGCTATGCCTTCATATTGTCATTATTCATTTTTTCATAGGTTAACCTTTGAGATTTTGTTGTTGTTGTTTTGTGGTTTGTTTTTGAGATGGAGTCTTGCTCTGTCACCCAGGCTGGAGTGCAGTGGCATGATCTCCGCTCACTGCAACCTCTGCCTCTCAGGTTCAAGCTATTCTTGGGCTTCAGCCTCCCAAGTAGCTGGGATTATGGGTGTGTACCACCACGTCCAGCTAATTTTTGTATTTTTAGTAGAGATGTGGTTTCACCACGTTGGCCAAGATGGTCTCAAACTCCTGACCTCAAGTGAGCTGCCCACCTCGGCCTCCCAAAGGGCTGGGATTACAGTCATGAGCCACTGTGCCTGTCCTAACCTTTGGGATTGTATGTATAACTGACTAAAATATTTCAGTGAGCTCATTTTCACTGATCATGTTAAGAAAGGAAAGATGGGTGCCTGTATGTATCTTTTATAACTAGCCTCATTCTCAGAAGCGTTTGAAAAGACTAGGTAAATGTCTATAGGTCTCTACTATATTGCACCAGATCCACAGGTCAGATTTCTGGTGATTGTAGGTTTCATATATATCAACGATGAGGCAGCCTATCCTAAGTCAACAGGGCTCAAATGACACCACAACCTTAGAATGCAAAACACATTTCAGAAGAATTAGAGAGTTAAAACTTTTTTGCAAATCAAAAGTACCAGCCTAGACAACATAGTGAGATCCTGTCTCTACCAAAAAAATTAGCCAGGCATGTTGACACACACCTGTTAGTTACTCAGGAGGCTGAGGAGGGAGGATTGCTTGAGCCCAGGAGGTGGAGCCTGCAGTGAGCCGAGATTGTGTCACTGCACTCCAGCCTGGGCAACACAGCAAGACTATCTCAAAAAAAAAAAAAAAAAGAAAAAAAAAGAAAAAAAATCAAAAGTAAAAATTAGAAGAAATTAAAGTGAATATGTCTCTGGAGGGAATTTTTTAAGTAGTGGAAGAAATAAATAAGGGAAAGATACATAGATCTCATTCATTAATTCAACACATTTTTTCAGCACTATATGAGGTAGTGGGCATTGATAAATAAGGCAGACACAGTCCCTGCTTTCATGGGACTTACATTCCAGAAGATGATGACAAACTGCCTAATCTGATGACACAGACATTTTACATTTTAAACTTCTGTATAAATAAAATACAAGCAAAAGGAAAAATCCCTGAAAAGCTTCAACAAATGTAAGTGCTAATATCTCTTAACTATATAGAGTTTATACAAATCAACAGAAAAGAATACTAAAACTCTACCCAATAGATAACTGGGCAAAGACTGTTACCAGAAAGTGTAGAGGAAAGGCCACAAGTAACTAGTTAATAAACACTAATTAGAATGCATAGCCATAAATCAATCAAACATATTAAATTAAAACAACTAGATACCATCTTTAAACTATGAAATTAATGAATATTTTAAAAATAACAATAACCAAGACATACAAATTTGGTGAAATGAGTATGCTCTTGATTGCTGAAGGTCTGTCAAAATTTATCAACAACATGTATATAATCTCTAGTAAATCCCATTTGTGACAATCCATAGAAAGTAATGCCCAAATTTAGAAAAGACTATGCATTGAGCTGAGTTTGGTGGCTCATGCCTGTAATCCTAGCACTTAGGGAGGCAGAGGCAGGAGGATAGCTTAAGTCCAGGAGTTCAAGACCTGTTTGGACAACATAGCAAGACCCCATTTTCAAAAATAAAAATAAAAAT
Source organism: Trachypithecus francoisi (assembly GCF_009764315.1). NCBI lineage: Eukaryota > Metazoa > Chordata > Mammalia > Primates > Cercopithecidae > Trachypithecus > Trachypithecus francoisi. Next base: position 60,600,534 of record NW_022681462.1, on the reverse strand, counting down.
AAGCCAGGTGTGGTGGCTCATACCTGTAATCCCAGCACTTTGGGAGGCTGAGGTGGGCAGATCACTTGAGGTCCGGAGTTCGAGACCAGCCTGGCCAGCATGGTGAAATCCCATCCCTACTGAAAATGCAAAAAATTAGCCAGGCATGGTGGTAGGCACCTATAATCCCAGCTACTCGGGAGTTTGAGGCAAGAGAATAACTTGAATGCAGGAGGCAGAGGTTGCAGTGAGCCGAGATCACACAACAGCACTCCAGCCTGGGTGACAGAGCAAGATTCTGTCTCAAAAATAAAATAAAATAATATAAAATAATAAAAATAAAAGACTATGCATCATCTTTTTACAGCATTTGTTTTTTATCTGAGTATTGAGTACCAATGTTCTTGCATGACAAAGTTGTATATGTAATCAAAAGTTATCATAACACAAATTATCCAATGAACTGACCACTTATAAAATTACATTCTATTCAAATATCCCTCCCTGCAGACAGGTTCATGTCTTTGTGAGTCAGTATCACTCCCTCATTCTTAAACGATCATCCAACAATACAAATTTTTTTTTTTTTTTTTGACAGAGTCTTGCTTTGTCACCCAGGCTGGAGTGCAATGGTACGATCTTGGCTCACTGAAACCTCCACCTTCTGGGTTCAAGCAATTCTCCTGCCTCAGCGTCCTAAGTAGCTGGGACTACAGGCATGCTCCACCATGCCCAGCTAATTTTGGCATTTTTAGTAGAGACAGGGTACATTTTTAGTAGAGACAGTACAGCCATGCTGCCCAGGCTGGTCTCGAACTCCTGACCTCAAGTGATCTGCCTGCCTTGGCCTCCCAAAGTGCTGGGATTACAAGCATAAGTCACCATGCCTGGCCTATTTCTTTTCTTGTACAGCTTTTTGTTTCACCTGGAGTCAATTAGTGCCTCATTTTTTTTCACTTGCACATTTTGCTACATATATTGTCTTCATTTTTCCCCATCATATCAGCTGTTCTTGTGCCACTTTTACTTTTGAAACATTCTTTCTCAAGTTTCCTATTTTCTTTTTCTATTATATTGATTGGTTTCTCTCTCAGCTTGCTGTACAGTGGTCAACCTGGGACATTTCTTCACTACTCCTCTCCCAGATCGTATCTATTTTCTCCTGGGTCCCATGCCTTCCTCTTTCTGGATCTGCTCCTTTGTTTTGCTGTATTTATCACCAGCGACATCTTTTAAAATGGTATTTGGGAGGTAATTTTTATGAGTTTTTGCATGTTGAGTCTTTGTTTTCACAATTCATTGTTAGTTTGGCTAAATATAGAATCCTAAATTGAAAATAATGTTCCTGTTCTCATCTTTCTGAGGATGCTAATTGTATTTTTTAAAAGTCTTCCCCTTCTATTCCCAGAGTTCTATTTTCACCTGGGTTTCCATCCTTCTGTCTATCTCCATCTCTTGTTCACATTAAAAGCTTTTCTTTTTTTCTTTTCTTTCTTTTTTTTTTTTTTTTTTTTTTTTTTTTTTTTGACACGGAGTCTCACTGTGTCGCCCAGGCTGGAGTACAATGATGCAATCTTGGCTCACTCAACCTCCACCTCCTGGGTTCAAGCAAGTCTCCTGTCTCAGCCTCCCTAGTTGCTGGGATTACAGGTGCACGCTGCCACACTGGACTAATTTTTTGTATTTTTAGTAGAGACGGGGTTTTACCGTGTTTCCCAGACTGGTCTCAAACTCCTGAGCTCAGGCAATCTACCTGCCTTGGGCTCCCAAATTGCTAGGATTACAGGCGTGAGCCACCACATCTGACCTAAAGGCTTTTCTTACTTGCATGGTGGAAACTCTGGGTATGTGGCTAGGATATGCTGAGATCAGACAAGTGAATGGCAAATCCAGTCTTTTTCCTAGGGTTCCCTAAGGGTTAGGATATAGTGTTCTTTCCTCTGGGTTCATTGAGTTTTTCCAGAGGATAAACTCCACCAATCTTTTGCCCAAGGAGCCCATGCCCAGTGGCTGGCCTATGCTATGATTTGAATGCATCCCCTCCAAAATTCAGGCATTGTCAACGTGATAGTATTCAGAGGTGTGGCCTTTAAGAGGTGATTAGGCCCCTAGGGTTCCCTGCAGATCTAAGGATTAGAAGGGTATTCAAATTGCACAAAATAACGGTTTATCCCACATAAGCAGGAACTCCACTTATTTAACATTCATTGTTGTAGAGCTTCTCTGAAACTATTCTATTTCACATTTATGTCAAAATTGCTTATCTTATAAGAATCAACAGACTTATGTATTTTACAAGTTAAACATCTGTGAAAATTCCTCACATAGCAACTCTGTAAATTTTATTTTATTTTGTAGAAGGTTTTACGGAATTATCTTAAGGCTACTGTCTAAAAGCATAGCACACATGTTCCATGCACTGAAAGAACAGTTAATAATGACATAAGTGGGACACTTTCTCACATTTCTCTCTCTTTTCGATTCCTTTTCTTTCTCTCAGATACCCTAATTCTTGTCTCGTTTATGTTCCTGGGAGCATGGTGGAGAAGGGGAGAGAATCTGATAGGTCACTAATGCCTTAGTATGAACTTGATCAATATTTTCCTCCTTTTGGGACCTTTTGCATTTAGAAGAGGACATGTGAAAAGACAAAATCCTCCACAAAACATTTCTCAACAGTTAAATCAAGGTTGATACCTGTCAGCTCTTGGGCTCTCATGCCAAAATCCTTACCTGTGGGGTTTGAGGCATTGCTGCAGTGAGTGAGAAAGATATAAATACAAATTTCCCTTCCTGGGCCCCTCAACTAATGAAAACCTTATGGAAAGTCTCTTTGATCCAAAAGCTTATTTAATTTTTGCTTAGGATATGGGCTCCAAGAAATAGGTATGGGTGTCCCTTGCCTTAACCAAGCTTTCTCTTCACCCATGCCCTCTTCTCCTTCCTCTGCCTAGGGTCAGGCACTTGCTGGGAAGCTTATCAAGCAAATGTACTGGAAAGTTTTGGAGGTGGCTGTTGGAAGACAAAAGATGCATGTGCTTCTATTAACAGATAGTGTTTTTTTGTTTTGTTTTGTTTTGAGAAGAACTTTTGCTCTTGTTGCCCAGGCCAGAGTGCAATGGCACAATCTCAGCTCACTGCAGCCTCCTCCTCCTGGGTTCAAACGATTCTCCTGCTTCAGCCTCCCAAGTAGCTGGGATTACAGGCATGCGCCACCATGCCCAGCTAAGTTTGTATTTTTAGTAGAGACAGGGTTTCTCCATGTTGGTCAGGCTGGTTGTGAACTCCCGACCTCAGGTGATCTGCCTGCCTCGGCCTCCTAAAGTGTTAGGATAACAGGCGTGAGCCACCACGCCCGGCCCAACAGATAATGTTAAATTGAGTCATCAGTGTCTAATTTGGGGCACCATGTTTCAAGTTCTGCATGTTAACCCATGTGTTCCCACATTAGCCAGACACACGCCTTGTGAATCAGAGACTCTCATTTAATATGTGTAAGTTTGTGTGTGCTTGCCTGTATACACACTGGTTGGATAATTGACTTTAGACTATCCCTGCCCTGTGGAAGCACAAAGACAGCATTGATAAAATGTCTCACTTGCCTTTGTATCAACAATGCCTACTTGGCATAGGGTGTCACAAACATAAGCATCCAAAATGATTTCTGGAATAGATGAAAGAACTTGCATATGAACTCATTCTACTGCAAAGGGGTCCAGTGGGGGAACCTGGCCTCATGACCAAGCCTCTGTTATCAGGGGGAAGTTGTCACTTTAGAGATGGCACAACTTATATATTTATTTATTTAAAATAGAGATGAGGTCTTGCTATGTTGCCCAGGCTGGTCTTGAACTCCTGGTCTCAAGGGGTCCTCCTGCCTTGGCCTCCCAGCATGTTGGGATTACAGGATTGAGCCACTGCACCTGGTCTGACAGCACAATATTGACTACTTGGCTTTAGGTTTTAAGCGAGTTGCTTAAGTCAGGGGTCCCCAACCCCCAAGCTTCATAGCAGGAGGTGAGGGGTGGGCAAGCAAGGGAGTGAAGCTTCATCTGTATTTACAGCCACTCCCCATCACTCGCATTACTGCCTGAGTACTGCCTGAGTACTGCCTGAGTACTGCTTCTATCAGATCAGCGGCAGCATTAGATTCTCATAGGAGCGGGAACCCTATTGTGAACTGCACATGCAAGGGATCTAGGTTGTGCATTCCTTATGATTATCTAATGCCTGATGATCTGTCACTGTCTCCCATCACCCCCAAATGTGACTGTCTAGTTGTAGGAAAACAAGCTCAGGGCTCACGCTGATTCTACATTATGGTGAGTTGTATAATTAGTTCATTATATATTACATGTAATAATAATAGAAATAAGGTGCACAATAATGTAATGCGCTTGAATCATCCCGAAACCATTCCCCACCCCAACCCCTGTCCATGGAAAAATTGTCTTCTGTGAAACCAGTCCCTGGTGCCAAAAAGGTTGTGGACCACTGCACTAAGTGGTAAGACAGCTCAAAACCCAGGTTGTGAGGTCACCAAAAAACTAACTTTATCTCTAACCCTGACTCTATCTCTTAATAATTGTGTGACTTTGAGCAATTAATGGCCACTCTATCAAATAGAGATGATAAATTAATACCATCTCCCCAAGTTATGAGGATTACATGAGACAGTCTATGTCAGTCACTGAACACTGCACCTGGCACCAGAAGACACTCAATGGATGGTAGTCAAGATCATGATCAAAGTTCACCCTAATAGATGCTGTAGTTGATTTATAAAGTTTCTTCCAATTCTAACAATCCTTCACACTTCCATAACTATGATGTTAATTTTTAGAACAATTAAACTGAATGACAAAATCAACCAAATGAGTTTTCATATAAAAGTTGAATGGCACATTATGATGGCCTAAGTATTGAAGCATTTATCACAAGAGGGTTTGAGACATTGTTCTCTTGGCAAACATTGCTTCTTTACCACACCCACGCTGCACGCCACCATCTCCCACTGCTGGGATCAAAAGAGTTTCCTCTCTGCAGTTCACAAGTTTATGGATCTAAACCAGATCCACAAGTCGGCTCTGGGAATGCATGTTTAAGACAGACATGAATCACAGTCCTGGGCTGTTTCTTTGCCTTGGAACATTTTCCATAAAAGTATTCCTTTTACTTTTTCAAAGGACAGGATGTTCCAAATCAGTGAATCACTTTTATTTATAAGATGGAATGGATGAGGTGATATCAGTAAAAGTGGCAGAGTAAGCATCTCACAAAATCTCCTCCATAAAAGCAATAGAACATTTGGCAGAAATCGTCAGAATCGACTACCTTCTGCTATTTCACATACCAAGTAGATTGTCCTGCCTGAATTATTTTTCAGTTGCTCTGTACTAATAGTAAACAAATCATTATTAACTCACAGTCTTCATTTAAAGCATGCATTTCAAAGGAAATACAATATCATGCAGTGGAGAAAAACTTGGGTGTCCTAACTACTCGCTGCCAAAGCCAACTGAACACAAGTATTTATCTCCATTCTTTTCCCATCAAATAAAAAAGACATAACTATTGTTATAGAACAGACTAGGCCGGGCGCGGTGGCTCAAGCCTGTAATCCCAGCACTTTGGGAGGCCGAGACGGGCGGATCACGAGGTCAGGAGATCGAGACCATCCTGGCTAACATGGTGAAACCCCGTCTCTACTAAAAAAATACAAAAAACTAGCCAGGCGAGGTGGCGGGCGCCTGTAGTCCCAGCTACTCGGGAGGCTGAGGCAGGAGAATGGCGTAAACCCGGGAGGCAGAGCTTGCAGTGAGCTGAGATCCGGCCACTGCACTCCAGCCTGGGCGACAGAGCGAGACTCCGTCTCAGAAAAAAAAAAAAAAAAAAAAAAGAACAGACTAGGGGCTGCTCACCCAGTGCAGTAAGACCAGATACCTCAAGTGAGGTTTGTAGTGGTAGAAAGGAAGGCATTTATTTGCAGGTACCAAGCAAGGAGGACCAGGCAACTAATGTTTAAGTCCTGACCTCCGCAGTGGCTTGCAGTTAAGAAGTTTTAAGGGTAGGGCTAAATGTGAGGAAAGCAGATGTTACAGGCAAAATTACAAATTATATATGGAGGTTATACATTGGTTTTATTTAGCCTAAAAGGGTGAGATTGCTTGAAGCAAGGGCTTACAGGTCATAGGTACATTTAAATATTTTCTGATTTGCAGTTGGATAAAAAAAGAGAGGCTTGATTTAAAAATTTGGGGCCAGGCCAGGGGCAGTGGCTCATGCCTGTAATCCCAGCACTTTGGGAGGTTAAGGTGGGTGGATCACTTGAGGTCAGGAGGTCAAGATCAGCTTGGGCAATATGGTGAAACCCCTTCTCTACTAAAAATACAAAAATTAGCTGGGCGTGGCGGCCTACACCTGTAATCACAGCTACTAGGGAGGCTGAGGCAGTAGAATCGCTTGAACCCGGGAGGTGGAGGTTGCAAGTGAGCCAAGATCGTGCCACTGCACTCCAACCTGGGCAACAGAGAGACTCTTGTCTCAAAACAAAAAACAAACAAACAAAAAAACCCTGGGGGCCAGCAGAAAAGAATGTTAGCTCTAGCTTATGGGTGTGACTTTTTCCAGGTCACACCTGGAAGAAATTTAGAATAAGAATGTGGTTATAGTTTAGTCCCAGTTCCCCCTTATTTGACATCTGTGGACCAGGCATATCCATTTGGTGGGGGTCTGGGTTTCAGTCATACGTTAAGATGTCATCTTTATTTCCTATGGGGTAGTAAACATCCTGTGATTTTAGTGTTCTTGGCTATGGTTTTTGGCTACTGTTATCTTTTCGTTATTGTTTATTTACTTCTCAGAGCTAGCTATTAATAGGTATCTGAAATTTTTTTGAAGGAATTTAAAATATAAAAAACATTTATGTTTGGGGGGCATCCAGGTCCCTAAGAGGGGGTTCCTGTTCTATCTCACCCTACCCTGCAACACACACCTATACATACACATACACAGACAGCCAAGAGAAGACAAAACAGTCAACATGAGATGACATATTTTTGGAAGATGTGAAGCAATTTGGAGGAATAATAGCTGACCTGGCAGGGTAGAGAAGGCAGAAGCCTAAATCCTTGCAGAGGACTTGCCAAGGAGAAGCAAGCTGATTTGCTCCACAGAACACAAGAAAAGCTGGGGAATTTAAGGCAACAGGCACCTGTGAGGTGGGGGTGGGGTAGATCTGAAAGCAGAAGGTCTGGTTGAATATTTTTACTTCAGGTCCCTGTCTCCCCTCACCCCTAGCTGTCAGGCAACCCCCCTTCCCACATCCCTACAGGAGACAAGGAGTTTAGTTCTGAGGAGACTGCACCAGAGATCTGAACTCAGGAGCCCCAAGCACTGTGAGGATGTGGGCCTTTACTGAAAACCGGAATTAAGTGAACTTCTACACACTGACTGATGAGACCACCAGCCCCTCCCTCCACTCAGCTCCCAGAACACTGACAACTGGCTTAAACCCCAGGCAGGAAGCTGACGTGTCATTTTGAATTAACTGATGTATCCTAGAAAAAAGACCTACAGATACGGATATTTATGGGCTATCAAAGGAAAAGCCAGATCCTTATCCCACCCATCCAGTATGAAACCCACCTGGAGATAATCCCCACCTGTATTCATTCACTATGGCTGCTATAACAAATTACTACAAATTTGGTGTCTTAAACAAACAGAAATTTATTCTCTCATAGTTCTAGGGTCTGAAGTCTGAATTAGTTTCACTGGGCTAAAATTACGTATCAGCAGGGCCATGCTCCCTCCAGAGGCTCTGAGGGAGAAGTTGTTCCTTGCCTCTTTTAGCTTCTAGTGGCTGCCAGCATTTCTTGACTTGTGGCTGCACCACTGTCATCTTTGCTTCTATATTTATTACCCTCTCCTCATGTGTGTGTGTGTGTGGTGTGTGTGTGTGTGTGTGTGATATCTTTGGGGGCTATAATTTAGCCTTCTATACCACCCACATACAGAGAGCTTTCAATCAGCCTTTTAGTCTCTCACACTTAAATGTTAGTGAGATCAAAAGATTTTTCACCTTTACTGGATATCTGAATTTCTTATTTATGAATTGTCTATTTATGTCCTTTCTCTGTTTTACTTTTCTGTTGTTTTTCCTATAGATTGTTATGATAATTTTATAGATAATGCTATTAATCCTTTATCTGCTAGGAATGTTGAAAATACTTTTCCTAGATTGTATTTGCCTATTAACTTTGTTTGCAGTTTGTTTTCTGATATACAAAAAATTTTTAATGTTATATAATCAAATCTAGTATTTCTTTTCCTTTGAAATTTCTTCCATTGCTATTATCTCAGAAAGTTTGCTTATCCTTAGATATATACTAATACATTTTTCTCCTGGTTTAATGGCTTCAAAAGTATCTAATTCTTTAATCAATATGAAATTTATTTTAATATGTGCTATGAAGTGAGACTCTAACACCTTTTCCAAGTTATTTAATAATAAGTTATCTAACATATCTTTTCCTTTCCCTACTGACTTGTCATACTATCTTTATCAAATATAAAAATCTTATATTAAGGCCGGGCGCGGTGGCTCAAGCCTGTAATCCCAGCACTTTGGGAGGCCGAGACGGGCGGATCACGAGGTCAGGAGATCAAGACCATCCTGGCTAACACAGTGAAACCCCGTCTCTACTAAAAAATACAAAAAACTAGCCGGGCGAGGTGGTGGGCGCCTGTAGTCCCAGCTACTTGGGAGGCTGAGGCAGGAGAATGGCGTGAACCCGGGAGGCGGAGCTTGCAGTGAGCTGAGATCCGGCCACTGCACTCCAGCCTGGGGCACAGAGTGAGACTCTGTCTCAAAAAAAAAAAAAAAAAAAATCTTATATTAATGTATTCTAGGATCTGTTTCTGAGCCCTGTTCAGTTATTCAGTTATCTCAGTTTTTTTTTGCAGATGTTTGCTATGTGGTCTTTTTGATCCTGAGTTTGTAACTACAAATAATAAATAATTATAGTGCATCAAACTATCCCAAAACAACAATTTTATATTTTCTTTCTGGTTTTTTTTTTTTTTTTTTTTTTTTTGAGTCTGAGTCTCACTCTATTGCTGAGGCTGGAGTGCAGTGGTGTGATCTTGGCTCACTGCAACCTCTGCCTCCTGGGTTCAAGTGATTCTCCTGCCTCAGCCTTCTGAGTAGCTGGGATTACAGGCAGAAGCCACCCTGCCCAGCTAATTTTTGTATTTTTAGTAGAGACGGGGTTTCACCATGTTGGCCAGGCTGGTCTCGAACTCCTGATCTCAAATGATCCACCTGCCTCAGCCTCCCAAAGTGCTAGGATTACAGGCGTGAGCCACTGTGCCCGGCCAATTTTATATTTTCTTATTCTTTCAGATGATTTATATAATTATTTATTTTTTTGACATCCTACTGACTAGCTACTTATCTAAAAGAGTTCATTTTTAAAAAATCATAACTCATGGTCATGCATTTGGAGATATTTAGAAATAGAAAAGCATTTTCATTTCTTTAAAAGGAAAGAAACAGAGCTATGCTTCCTTCTTGTTAATACCATGATCTTTTGAATATCTCTAGCGATTTAATTAATTGACTCACCAAATACTATGTGCCAGTCACTTGCCTAGGTGCTAGGTAGACAGGAAAGAAATCCCTGCCTTCATAAGCTTACATTCTAGTGAAGGGGAAAGATTAAAAACAGGGTAGATACATTTTAAAAGGTATTGTGTCTGATAGTGATAAACGCTATGAAGTAAAAAATAAACCAAGGAAGGGAACAGCAAGTTTGAATAGGTGACTTGGGAAGACCTTCCTGAGAAAGTGGTATTTTAGTCAAGACCTAAAGAAAGTAAAGGAGCAGAACATTTTCTTCTACAACTTGCCACATATTGGTTACTAATTTCTCGTATATCTTCAGATATACTTAATGTATATCTTAAATCAATTGCATTAATCATTCAGAGCTTATCTACTATGATGAGCAAATTGTGAATCTTACTATAGCAAAAGGATTCATAGTATATTTTATTTTGAAAAAATGTTATGGTTACATAGTAGGTATATATATATTTATGGAGTACATGAGATATTTTGATACAAGCATACAATGGGTAATAATCACATCAGGATAAATGGGGTATCCATCACCTCAAGCATTTATCATTTCTTTATGTTAAAAACATACCAGTTATACTCTTATTTTAATTTAATTTAATTAATTTATTTATTTTTTGAGATGGAGTCTCACTCTGTTGCCCAGGCTGGAGTGCAGTGGCACAATCTCAGCTCACTGCACCTCTGCCTCCCAGGTTCAAGCGATTCTCCTGCCTCAGCCTCCTGAGTAGCTGGGATTACAGGTGCATGCCACCACACCTGGCTGATTTTTGTATTTTTAGTAGAGATGGGGTTTCACCATGTTGGCCAGGCTGGTAGGCTGGTATTGAACTCCTGGCCTCAAGTGATCCACCTGCTTTGGCCTCCCAAAGTGCTGGGATTACAGGTGCGAGCCACCATGCCCAGCCAATTTTTAAATGTACAATAAATTATTGTTGACTGTAATCACCCTGTTGTGCTATCACATACTAGATCTTATTCATTCTATCTAACTATATCTTTGTACTCATTAACCATCTCCACTTTCCCTTTCCCCATCCTCTACTACCCTTCTTAGTCTCTGGTATCCATCCTTCTACTTCTGCTCTCTATCTGCATGAGTTCGACTGTTTTATTAATAATTTTTAGCTCCTACAAATACATGAGAACATGCAAAGTTTGCCTTTCTGTGCATGGCTTATTTCACTTTACATAATAACCTCCAGTTCTGTCCATGTTATTGCAAATAGCAGTACCTCATTATTTTTTATGGCTGTGTAGTATTTTGTTGTGTATATGTACCACATTTTCTCTATCCATTCATCTGCTAATATACACTAAGGTTGCTTCCAAATCTTGGTTATTGTGAACAGTGTGCTGCAGAAAACATGGGGGCGGAGATACCTCTTCAATATACTGATTTCTTTTCTTTTGGGTATACACCCAGCAGTGAGATTGCTGGATCATATGGTAGCTCTATGTTTACTCTCTTGAGGGATCTTTGTACTGTTCTTCATGGTGGCTTTACTAATTTACATTCCCACCAACAGTGTACAAGGGTTCCCTTTTCTCCACATCCTCGCCAGCATTCACTATTGCCTGTATTTTGGATACAAATCATTTAAACTGGGATACAATGATATCTCATTGTAGTTTTGATTTGCATTTCTCTGATGATTAATGATGTTGAGCACCATTTTATACACCTGTTGGTCACTTGTATGTCTTCTTTTGAGAAATGTCTATTCAGATCTTTGGCCTATTTTTTAAAACAGATTATCAGATTTCTTCCTATTGAGGTTGGGCACGGTGGCTTATGCCTGTAATTCCAGCACTTTGGGAGGCCAAGGTGGGCAGATCGCTTGAGCTCAGGAGTTCAAGACCAGCCTGGGCAACATGGCAAGACCCCACTTCTACAAAAAATACAAAAATTTGCTGGGTGTGGTGGCATGCACCTGTAATCCCAGCTACTTGGGGGACTGAGGGGAAGGATTGCTTGCTCCAGGGAGGTCGAGGCTGCAGTGAACTGTGTTTGCATCACCGCACTTCAGCGTGGGTGAAAAAGCAAGACCCTGTCTCAAATAAAAAGACCTTTTTCCTATTGAGTTTTTTGAGCTCTTTATATATTCTGGTTATTAATCCTTTGTCAGATGGATAGTTTGCAAATATTGTCCCTCATTATGTGAGTCATCTCTTTACTTTGTTGACTGTTTCCTTGGTTGTGCAGAAACTTTTTAACTTGATGTAATCCCATTTATCCATTTTTGCTTTGGTTGCCTGTGCTTGTGGGGTGTAACTCAAGAAATCTTTGCCCAGACCAATGTCCTGGAGTTTCCTCAATGTTTTGTTTTGATAGTTTCATAGTTTGAGGTCTTAGATTTATGTTTCGTTTTTGTTTTTTTAAACTAGAGACAGGGTCTCCTATGTTGCCCAGGCTGGTCTCGAATTCCTGGGCTCAAGGGATCCTCCTGCCTTTGCCTCCCAAAGTGCTAGGATTACATGCATGAGCCACCACACCCAGCCAGATTTAAGTCTTTAATCCATTTTGATTTGATTTTTGTAAAATGGCAAGAGATAGGGTTCTAGTTTCATTCTTCTTCATATGGATATCCATATTTCCCTGCACCATTTATCGAAGAGACTGTCCTTTCCCCAATGTGTATTCTTGGCACCTGTGTCAAAAATGAATTCACTGTAGATATATGGATTTATTTCTGCATTCTCTATTCTGTTCCATTGGTCTATGTGTCTGTTTTTATGCTACCATACTGTTTTTGCTACAATAGCTCTGCAGTATAATTTGAAGTCAGGTAATATGATTCTTTCAGTTTTGTTCATTTTGCTCAGGATGACTTTGGCTATTCTGGGTCTTTTGTGGTTCCATGTAAAGTTTTAGGTTTCTTTCTTCTTTCTTTCCTTTCTCTTCTTCCTCCTCTTCCTCCTCTTCTTCTTCTTCCTCTTCTTCTTCTTTCTTCTTTCTCTCCTTCTCCTTTTTCTTCTTCAGACACGGTCTTGTTCTGCTGCCCAGGCTGGGCTGCAGTGGCACACACATGGCTCACTGCAGCCTCGACATCCTGGGCTCAAGTGATCTTCCCACCTCAGCCTACCTGAGTAGCTGGGACCACAGGTGCATGTCATCATTCCCAGCTAATTTTTAAAATTTTTTTGTAGAGATGGAGTCTCTCTCTGTTGCCTAGGCTGGTCTTGAACTCCTGGACTCAAGCAATCCTCCTGCCTCAGTCTCCCAAAGTGCTGATATTGCAGGCATGAGCCACTGCACCTGGCCTCAGATGATTTCTTGTTGCTCATTAATGTCCTTCCAGAATTTGAAGAACTCCCTTTAGCGTTTCTTGTAGGACAGGTCTGGTATTGAAATGCCTTAGCTTTGGTTGTCTGGGAAAGTATCCTTCACATTTTAAGGATTTTTTACTGACTATCCTATTCCAGGATAAGTTTTTTTCTTTCGGCGCTTTAAATATGTCATGCCACTCACTCCTGGTCTGTAAGGTTTCCACTGAGAAGTCCGCTGCCAGATGTATAGGTGCTCCATTCTATGTTATTTTCTTCTTTCCTCTTGTGCTTTAGGATTCTTTCTTTGTCCTTGACTTTTGGGAGTTTGATTATTAAATGTCTTGAGGTGGTCTTATTTGGGTTATATATGCTTAGTGTTCTATAACCTTCTTGTACTTCAATATTTCTATCTTTCTCTAGGTTTGGAATGGTCCCTGTTATTATCCCTTTGAATAAACTTTCTACTTCAATCTCTCTCTTTAAGGCCAGTAACTCTTAGATTTGCCCTTTTGAGGCTATTTTATAGATTTTGTAAGCATGCTTCCTTCTTTTTTCTTTTGTCTCCTCTGACTGTGTTTTCAAATAGCTTGTCTTCAAACTCACTAATTCTTTTTGTTTTGTTTTGTTTTGTTTTTTTGAGACAGAGTCTCACTCTGTCGCCCAGGCTGGAGTGCAGTGGCACAATCTTGGTTCACTGCAACCTCCACCTCCCAGGTTCAAGCGATTCTCATACCTCAGCCTCTCAAGTAGCTGGGATTACAGGTGTGCACCACCACACCCAGATAATTTTTGTATTTTTAGTAGAGACGAGCTTTTGCCATGTTGGCCAGACTGGTCTTGAAGTCCTGGCCTCAAGCCATCTGCCGCCTCAGCCTCCCAAAGTGCTGGAATTACAGACGTGAGCCACTGTACCCCATCCAAGCTCACAAATTTTTTCTTCTGTGTGATCAGTTCTGCTGTTGGGAGACTCTGATGTATTCTTCAGTATGTCAATTGAATTTTTCAGCTCCAGAGTATCTGCTTGATTTTTTAAAATTATTTTGATTTGTTTGCTAAATTTATCTGATAGAATTCTGAATTCTTTCTCTGTGTCATCTTAAATTTTGTTGCACTTTGTCAAAACAGCTATTTTGAGGTCTCTGTCTGAAAGGTCACATATCTCTGTCACTCTGGGATTGGTCACTGATGCTTTATTTAGTTCAACTGGTGAGGTTGTGTTTCACTAGATGGTCTTGACACTTGTATGCTTGCCAATGTCTGGGCATTGTAGAGTTAGGTGTTTATTGTAGTCTTCGCAGCTGGTCTTGTTTGTACCTGTCCTTCTTGGGAAGGCTTTCCAAGTATTCAAAGGAAATTAAGCACTGTAATCTGTCTTTGGTCACTGTAGCTACATCTGCATTAGAGGGCACCCCAAGCCTAGTAATTGCTGTGATTCTGGTAGACTTGTAGAGGTACTGCCTTGGTAGTCTTGGATAAGATCTGAGAGAGTTCTCTGGATTACCAGGGAGAGACTCTGGTTCTCTTCCCTTCCCTTCCCCCAAACAAACAAAGACAAAGTCTCTCTTTGTACTGAGATGGCTAAAGCTGAGGGAGAGGTGACACAAGCTCCTCTATGGCTAATATCCCTGGGACTGCGCTGGGTCAGAGCCAAAGCCAGCATGGTACTGGGTCTCACCCAAGGCCTGCAGTAACTACGGCCTAGCTACTGCCCATATTCACTCAAGGCCCAAACAAAAGCTCTTCCCTTCAAGGCAGCATGCTGCCCCCTGGGCCCAGTGCAGATCAGAAATGCCATCTGGGAGCCAGGCCCTGGAGTCAGGAAACTTAGGAATTTGTTTGGTACTCTATTCTACTGCAGCTGAGCTGGCACCCAAGCCAGAAGACAAAGTTCTTCCCACTCTTCCCTCCCCTCTCCTCAAGCAGGAGTCTCTCTATAGACACAACCACCCAGGCCTGTAGCAAGTACTAGCTGGATACCACTAATGTTCACTCAAGGCTCTTCAGTCAGCTTGTGGGGAATGCTGCCAGGCCTAGGTCTCTCCCTTCAGGGCAATGGGCTCCCCTCTGGCCCAGTGGGAGTCCAGAAATGCCATCCAGGAGCCAAGGCCTGGAATTGGGAACCCCAGGAGCCTGCTTGGTGCTCTACTTCACTGTGGCCGAACTGGTATCTAAGCAGCAAGACAAAATCCCCTTTGCTCCTCCCTCTCCTTTCCTCAAGCAGTAGTCTCTCCCTGTGACCACTGTAGCTGGGAATGTGCTGGGTCACACCTGAAGCAGCACAGCATTGTCTGGCTAAGGCCTGCAGTGAGTGTTGTCTGGCCACTGCTGGCGTTTATTCAAAGCCCAAGGGCTCTTTAGTCAGTAAGTTATGAATCTTGCCAGAACTGGGTCCTTCTCTTTAAGGCAGTGGATTCTCTTCTGGCCAGAGATGTGTCTAGAAATGTCTGGGAGCTAGGGCCTGAAATGGGGCCTCGGGACTCTGCCTGAGGTGCCCTGTTCTGCTGTGGCTGACCTGGTATCCAGATTGCAAGACAAAGTCCTCTTTACTGTCCCCTCTCCTCCTCTCAAGCAAAAGGCAAGCATCTCTCTTGAAGCTGCAAGCTGTGCTGCCTGGGGCTGAGGGATGACTGCTACAAGCACTCCCTTGGCTGCCCCAGCTGGTGTCTCACTAGGTCTTAGGTACCCTAAGTTCACTGCCTCTGAGCCCAGCACAGCACCAGAACTTGCCCAGGAATTGCAGTCCTTGTGGCCTAGACTGCCTTTCAAGCTTATTTAGGACCTCAGAGCACTTCAGCCCACAGTGGTCGAGAGAGCTGGAACTCAGTATCGAACGGCTGGGATGGGCTAGGGCTGGTCTAAATGCTCCCTCCACGGGCACCAACTGAAATTTGTCCTGTGTTGCTTTCCCTGTGACAGGCAGCACTGTGTTCCTGTGCAAAGTCCCACCATCACAGCATTCCCTCTTCCCCAAGGGCAGATTCTCTCTTCATGCCACATGGCTGCTGCCAGGGGATGGGGGAGAGTGGTGTCGTCAATTCAAGACTGTCTTTTCTACCCTACCCTCTTCAGTGTCTCTTTCCTTGACACAATGTTAAAACCTGGTATTGCAATCCCGCACCTGCTGTTTGGTTCTTATAGAGGTGTTTTCCTGTGTGAATAATTGTTCAGTTTGGTGTTCCTGCTAGGAGGAACACTCATGGGAGGGTTCTATTTGGCCATCTTGCGCCACTCCAGAAAGCACAGCATATTTTAAACATCAAATTCATCATAAGTTAACTGTCTACATTATACTTACGGGAATAAAATAGGTTGTTGGGAATCTTTGAACTGTTGACCGAAATACACAGCTCCTATATTTAAAAAAAAAAAAGAAAAATGATTTTCTTTTTTTTTTTTTGTTGAGACGGAGTCTCGCTCTGTCACCCGGGCTGGAGTGCAGTGTCCGGATCTCAGCTCACTGCAAGCTCCGCCTCCCGGGTTTATACCATTCTCCTGCCTCAGCCTCTGGAGTAGCTGGGACTACAGGAGCCCGCCACCTCGCCCGGCTAGTTTTTTGTATTTTTAGTAGAGACGGGGTTTCACCGTGTTAGCCAGGATGGTCTCGAACTCCTGACCTCGTGATCCGCCCATCTCAGCCTCCCAAAGTGCTGGGATTACAGGCTTGAGCCACCGCGCCCGGCTAGAAAAATGATTTTCTAAATCTATTTTTTAAAGATCTTTGTTAACTTATTCCCTATCTTTCATTAAATATTGTTAAATGTTAATCTGCATATGAGGTGCATAAATGAGGTTTAAAAGCCATGAGGATTGGCATGTAGGTATGTAAACAGAAAGGTGGCTTATTTAGTAAGTATATAATTACCTGGAAGCATATTTGGGAACCGATGCAGGAAGCACATTGTACTGTCCCGGAGAAAGCTGAAGTGACTGCACAGAATGGACAAGGACACCAATAGATTAATAGAGGTTGTAAACTCACTTCACTATCTGTCATTCGTAATCTTTTATTTTATGACCATACAACATTGAATAATTCCTTCTTTATTTTAATAGTGGAAAAGGAAAAGGTATATTTCCAAAGGTGGAGCTTCAAAACATTTAACATATATTCAGTCTTCATGGTGAATTTTATAGACAACATGCCTGAGATGCTGCATAGGAAAATGTCAAATTGATCACATTTTTTTCTTTTTATTTTTTTGAGATAAGAGTCTCACGCTGATACCCAGGCTGGAGTCCAGTGGCGTGATTTCAGCTCACTGCAGCCTCCGCCTTCCCGGTTCAAGCAATTCTCTGCCTCATCCTCCCGAGTAGCTGGGATTACAGGTACGCACCACCACGCCCAGCTAGTTTTTATATTTTTAGTAGAGGTGGGCTTTCACCATGTTGGCCAGGCTGGTCTTGAACTCCTGGCCTTGAGTGATCCACCTGCCTCAGCCTCCCAAAGTGCTGGGATTACAGGCATGAACCATGGCGCCCAGCCACATTTTTTTTTCTTCTTTTTTTGAGGTAGGTTCTCTGTTATACAGGCTGGAGTGCAATGGCATGAACATAATTCACTGCAGCCTCAAACTTCTGGACTCAAGTGATCCTCCCACCTCCACATCCCAAGTAGCTGAGACTACAGGTGTGTGTCATTGCACCCAGCTACTTCTTTATTTTGTATAGAGACAGGATCTCATTATGTTGCCCAGGCTGGTCTTGAACTCCTGGGCTCAAGCAATCCTCCTGCCTCAGCCTCTCAAAGTGCTGGGATTACAGATGTGAGCCACTGTACCTGGCCTGATCACATCTTATTTTTATTTATTTATTTAGAGACAAAGTCTCGCTCTGTTGCCCAGAGTGGAGTGCAGTGGCATGATAACAGCTCACTGAAGCCTCGACGTCCCAGGCTCAAGTGATCCCCCCACCTCAGCCTCCCGAATAGCTGGGACCACAGATGCGTACCACCATACCTGGCTAATTTTCTTGGTTTTAATAGAGACAAAGTCTCGCTATGTTGCCCAGGCTGGTCTCAAACGCCTGAGCTCAAGCATTCCACCCACTTTGGCCTCCCAAAGTGCTGAGATTACAGATGCGAGCCACTATGTCCAGCAGTGATCACATTTTAAATATTCTAGATTCAACAAATCAATTCAGCCATTTAGTGAGCCTGCTCTGGGGTAAAGCTCAGCACTAGTAGTAGGGAATACAGTGGTTAAGAGAACTACGGTCCCTGACCAGCAGGAGTAAGAGGCACCTACAGATACAATCCTAACATAAACCACTGTCATCAGTGCTAAAAGACAGATCAAAGATATGGGAGTAGGAAGAGATTAAATCCAACTGGGTGACCTCAAGATGACAAACATGATGAGATTTGAGGGAGGCTTTTAAGAAGGGCAGGACTTCCTCAAGGAGCTCAAGCAAGGGTCTTCCAAGAAAGAGGGGCCTCACATCTAACACTATTTCCATCAGGAAATTGTTGCAAACAACCTGGGTGGCTCCATTGCCCCTGGGTCTAGGGACATTAGCCCAAAGGTATGATATGAGAATGTCAGGAACTGGTTAAAATAGACAGGAGAGGCCGGGTGCAGTGGCTTAATGCCTGTAATCCTAATACTTTGGGAGGCCGAGGCAGGTGGATTGCTTGAGGTCAGAAGTTCAAGACCAGCCTGACCAACATGGCAAAACCCTGTCTCTACTAAAAATACAACAATTAGCCAGGGGTGGTGGTGGGTGCCTGTAACCTCAGCTACTCGGGAAGCTGAGGCATGAGAATCACTTGAATCCGGGAGGCGGGGGTTGCAGTGAGCCAAGATTGTGTCACTGGACTCCAGCCTGGGCAACAGAGCAAGACTCAGTCTAAAAAAGAAAAAAAAAAAAAAATAGGAGGTATGTGAAGGAAGGGAGGGAGAGAAAGAAGGAGAATGAGAAGCCAGGAGGAGATCACCTAGACCTCCAGAGCTGGCAGGGAGGAGGAGAGGAGTTACATTATAAAATCGTAGGATCTGAAGTGAATAATCCCCTCCACCCCCTATTATTTTTACATCAGATTTTAAGAAACAATATCGCTTTTGTTAAAAAGGCATCTACCTCCTAGCACTACCTGGCACATGGAAGTTCACTACTATATTTCGCTCCGCAGATGTCTTTACCGTATTAGTATACAACTTTGATTGCAGAAGCAGCTTTTTGTGGATAGAGTGATGATAACAAGTAAATACAAATTTTATGGTGAAACATATGCATTTTCCTGATGCACCTGTGCTTGTTGAGTGCTCACTTGACATCACAAACACCAAGGAAACAAGGGCATTCTTGTGTCATTCTTGTGTCTTATAGAAGCACAGAAACACAATTTAAACGGGGCATTCTTGGGGGCCAGCAATGTCCTATTTCCTGATTTTGATAACAATTACATGGATGTTTGCTTTCTGTTTTTAAAATGTGCATATTTGCTTTATGCTCTCTCTCGCTCTCTCTATCTCTCTCACACATACACAGATATAAACAGGAGGCAAAAAAAAAGGAAACCGAAAAGGGGAAAAAAACTCTTAAAGCAGTCATTTATTTATCTATACTCAGCAATCCATGTAAGATTTCCATAATGAAGTGCTCATGGAAAAACTCTTAGCATTATTCTGGAAAGGAATATTGGTTACCTGTAACATATATATTTGTCCTACTATACTTGGCATTTACCATTCTTTGCTATTTAACATAGTTGAAAGGGGGCTTTTTTTTTCATAGTCTTGATTAGTCAGTTGTTTTATGTAGGAGACTGTTTTCCTGTGTATTACTAAACTTGGTTCCATTTTCCTTGGGTCTAATGGTATATATATATATTTCTAATTCCAACATATGCGTCTCAGTTCTTTTTTTTTTTTTGGAGACAGGGTCTTGCTTTGTCACCCAAGCTGGAATGCAGTTGTGCAACCATAGCTCACTGTACTTCAACCTCCCAGGCTCAAGCGATCTTCCTGCCTCAGCCTTCTGACTACTTGGGACTATAGGCATATGCAACCACACCTAGCTGTTTTTTAAAATTATTATAGAGTTGAGATATCACTATGTTGCCAGGGCTGGTCTCAAACTCTTGGGGTCAAGCGACCCTCCCACCAGAGCTTCCCTAAGTGCTGAGATTATAGGTGTGAGCCAATATGCCTGGCCAGTTCTTCATTTTTAAGGCTTAGAGAATCTAGACAAGATGCCAGTAAAAATATCTGATTCTCACTAATTAATGTTTCAATCCATGCTGATTAGGCACTCAAACCTTTTTTTTTTTTTTGAGACTGAGTTTGGCTGTTGCCCAGGCTGGAGTGCAATGGCGCGATCTTGGCTCACTGCAACCTACGCCTCCCGGGTTCAAGTGATTCTCCTGCCTCAGCCTCCCGAGTAGCTGGGATTACAGGCATGCGCCACCATGCCCAGCTAATTTTGTATTTTTAGTAGAGATGGGGCTTATCCATGTTGGTCAGGCTGGTCTCAAACTCCAGACCTCAAGTGATCCACCTGCCTTGGTCTCCCAAAGTGCTGGGATTATAGACGTGAGACACCGCACCTGGCCAGGCACTCAAATCTTATAAGAGCTTGAATGTGGCAGGATGATATTAGTGTGGGTATATAATTCAGTTATGTTGCACCAAACACCATCAACGTCAGAAAACTGAAATAATGTGAAAAAAGCCAACCCTACTTACTAGGCTCTTGGTGTGACTACATATACATATATATCTACGTGTACATATACATATACATGACTTTATTTAGAACAGATTTAGGGTCATAGCAAAATTGCAAGGAAAAAGATTTCCATATACCCTTTGCTCCCACACATGCATAACCTCCATTATCATCATCCCACACTAAAAATGTACAGTTGTTACAACTGATGAACCTACACTGACACATCATTATCACTCAAAGTCCTTATGTTACATTAGACCTCACTCTTGGTGTTGTACATTCAAGGGTTTTGACGAATGTGCAATGACATGTATCTATTATTATAGTATCACAGAGTGGTTTCACTGCCCTAAAAATCCTGTTCTCCCTATTTCCCCCCCTCCCCTCAAGCCCTGGCACCACTGATCTTTTTTTTTTTTTTTTTTTTGTTTTTTTTTTTTTTTTAACAAAAACCCCCCAGATTTATTTAGCTTCAACATTTTCCTGATCTAAGAGAGACGTCAAAAGATACCTAGGACATATACACAAGCACCACATAGTGAACTCAGAAACCTGAAAGAAAAAAGGGCAAAGGTCTTCAATGGAGAAATTATCTGCTTTTGAAAGATGTTCACGTCCATCCACGTCCTCTCCTCTTGCAGCCACTTGGGCCTTGAGAATAGCAGTTTCCTGCCGACTGAGCCTGGTTTTTATTTTTCATGCTCTTAACATAGGTGCATTCTTCAGTCATGCAAAATCAGCGGATTTTGCTGGATGTACACTGCTCCAGCTGTGCCACTCGGCCATCTCTGTATGTGACTGTGATGTTACATCTGGCAGTCTGTTGTCCTCTGCTTCATGAGCTCCCCCGATATACCTCACCGGTGTTCGCTAACATGTCAAATGTGGCCCTCGGCCTCATGCAGCACTTTAATTGGCACACCAATAGAATTTGGCAGGAAGAGTTCCTCTGGCTACTTTTCCTTCTCTTTCAAGCGGAATCAACCACTGATCTTTTTATAGTCTCCATAGTTTTGCCTTTTCCAGAATGTCATATAGGTGAAATCACACCATATGTAGCCTTTTCAGATTGGCTTCTTTCACTTAGTGATATGCATTTATGTTTCCTCCATGTCTTGTTATGGCTTCATAGCTCATTTCTTTTTAGTGCTGAATAATATTCCATTGTCTGGATGTACCACAGTTTATTTATCCATTTATCTAGTGAGCAACATCTTGGTTGCTTCCAAAGGTGGGCAATTATGAACAAAGCTGCTCTAAACATCCATGTGCAGGCTTTTGCATGGGTGTAAGCTTTCAAGTCCTGTGGGTAAATACTATGGAGCACAGCTGCTGGATCTTATGTAAGAGTGTGTTTAGTTTTTAAAAAAATGGCCAAACTGTCTTCCAAAGTGGCTATACCATTTTGCATTCTCACTAGCAATGAATGAGAGTTCCTGTTGCTCCACATCCTTGCCAGCTTTGATGTTGTCAGTGTTCTGGATTGGGGCCATTTCGTATTTGTGTAGTATCTCATTGTCTTAATTTGCACTTCCCTGATAACACGATGTGAAACAATTTTTCATATGCTTTTTTGACATCTGTATGTCTTCTTTGGGGAGATGTATATTAAGGAGTTTGGCCAATTTTTTAATTGAGTTATTTTCTTATTGCTGGGTTTTCAGAGTTCTTTGTATATTTTGGTTAACAGTTCTTTATCAGATATATCTTTTGCAAATATTTTCTCAGTCAGTGGCTTGTCTTTTCATTCTCTTTAGGCTGGTCTCAAACTCCTGACCTCAGGTGATGCACCCGCCTCAGCCTCCCAAAGTGTTGGGATTACAGGCATGAGCCACCGCGCCTGGCCAAGTTCTTTGATTTCTTTCATCAGTTTGTTGTTTTCCTCATATAGATCTTGTACATATTTTGTTAGATTTATACCTAAGTATGTCATCTTTCAACATTCTAATGTGAAGGCATTATATATGTGTATTTGACCTTACCAGTAATATTTTATTTCATAATGCAAATAATCCTTCTATCATCGTGAGTTCTGACACACGTAGTTTGAGAAGGAAGAGAAGTAAATTCATTTCATCTAATCTTACAATTTCTAGCCAAGTGTTTGGTCAATGGAAGAGAGAAAAAGGCATGCTTTTTGAGAGGTACTGTGTTTTAACATTCAAATCCCACTTTTTCATTGCTGGTATATAGGAAAGTAATCGACTTTTGTGTATTAACCTTTATCCTGCAAACTTGTTATAATTTGTTATTAGTTTCAGGAATTTTTTGTTGATTCTTTTGGATTTTCTACATAGGCAATCATGTTATCTGTGAACAAGGGCAGTTTTATTTCTTCCTTCCCAATCAGTATACCTTTTATTTCCTTCTGTTGTCTTGTTTCATTAGCTAGAACTTCCACTACAATGTTGAAAAGGAATGGTGAGAGAGGACATTCTTGCCATTTTCCTGATCTTAGTGGGAAAGCTTCTAGTTTCTCACCATTAAGTATGATGCTAGCTTAGGTTTTTTTATAGATACTCTTTATCAAATTGAGGAAGTTCCTCTGTATTTCTAGTTTACTGAGAATTATCTTCATAAATGCATGTTAAATTTTCTCAAATGTTTTTTCTGCATCTATTGACATGATTATGTGACTTTTCTTTTTTAGCTGTTGATGTGATCAATTATTTGATTTTTAAAATATTGAGCCAGCATTGCATACCTGGGATAAATCTCACTTGGTTGCGATGTATAATTTTTAATATATTGTTAGACTTAATTTACTATCATTTTGTTGAAGATTTTTACACCTATGTTCATGAGACATATTGGTCTGTAGTTTTCGTTTCTTGTAATGTCTTTGTCTGGTTTTAATATTATGGTGACGCTGGCCTAACAGAATGAGTTAGGAGGTGTGTCCTCTGCCCTCTATCTTCTGAAAGGGATTAGTAAAGAATTGGCATAATTCTTTCCTTAAATGTGTGATAGAATTCACCTGTGAATGCATCTGGGCCTGGCAATGTCTATTTTGAAAGGTTATAATTACTGATTCAATTTAATAGATATAGGCCTATTGAGAGTCTATTTCTTTTCATGTGAGTTTTGGAAAATTCTATCTTTTAAGTAATTGGTTCATTTTATCTAGGTAATCAAATTTGTGAAATACGGTTATTCAGAATATTCCTTTACTATCCTTTTTAATGTCCATAGGATCTGTAGTGATGCCTCTCTTTTGTGTCTGATATTAGTCATTTGTGTTTTCTCTCTTTTTTGTTAGTTAGCCTAGATAGAGGCTTATCAATTTCATTATCTTTTCAAAGAATCAGTTTTGAGTTCCTTGATTTTCTCTATTGATTTTCTGTTTTCAATTTCAACAACTTTTCCTCTAATTTTTATTATTTCTTTTCTTTCACTTACTTTGGATTTAATTTTACTCTTCTTTTTCTGGCTTCCTAAGGTGCAGGCTTAGATGATTAATTTTTGGTCTTTCTTCTTTTCTAATACATGCATTAACTACTACAAATTTTCCTCTAAGCATTGCTTTTGCTACATTCCACAAATTTTGTTTTCACTTCCATTTAGTTCAAAGTATTTTAACATTTCTCTTCAGACTTTTTTCTAATAACACAGATCCATGTGTTATTTAGAGGTGTGTTGTTTAATCTCCAAATATTTTGGGGTTTTCTAGTTATGTCTGTGTTATTGATTTGTAGTTTAATCCTATTGTCGTCTGAGAGCAGACATTGTATAATTTCTATTCCTTTAAATTTGTTAAGGTTTTTTCTTTTTGGATATGGAGTCTTACTCTGTCACCCAGGCTGGAGTGCAGTGGTGTGATCTCGGCTCACTGCAACCTCCGCCTCCTGGGTTCAAGTGAGTCTCCTGCCTTAACCTCCCAAGTAGCTGAGATTACAGGCACTCGCCACCATGCCTGGCTAATTTGTTTTTTTAGATGGAGTCTTGCTCTGTTGCCAGGCTGGAGTGTAGTGGCAAGATCTCAGCTCACTGCAACCTCCGACTCCCTGGTTCAAGAGATTCTCCTGTCTCGGCCTCCCCAGTAGCTGGGATTATAGGTATGTGCCACCACACCCAGCTAATTTTTGTATTTTTAGTAGAGACAGGGTTTCCCTATGTTGGCCAGGATGGTCTCCATCTCCTGACCTGTGATCTGCCTGCCTAGGCTTCCCAAAGTGCTGGGATTACAGGCGTGAGCCACCGCTGCTAGCCCTGTTATGCTTTATGGCTCAGAATGTGATCTCTCTTGGTGCATGTTCCATGTGAGCTTGAGGAAATTTGTATTTTGCTGTTTTTGGATGAGGCAGTCTATAGATATAAATTATATCCTGTTGATTAAATGGTGCTGTTGAGTTCAACTATGTACTGACTGATTTTCTGCCTGCTGTATTTGTCCATTTCTGATAGAGGGGTATTTATACTGAAGTCATCTATTTCTCCTTGCAGTTCTATCAGTTATTGCCTCACATATTTTGATGCTCTGTTGTTAGGCACATACACATTGCCAAATATAATTATATCTTCTTGTAGAGTTGACCCCTTTATTATGTAATGCCCCTTTTCATCCCTGATAACACTTCTTGCTTTGATGTCTGCTCTGTTTGAAACTAATATAGCTACTCCTGCTTTTTTTTTTTTTTTTTCAATTTGAGAGCAGGTACTGTTTATTAACTGATCAGATTAGAAAAATAATCATAGTAGACACCTTCATTCATTCTTCTAATAAGCCTGTTGATCTGGTCCCCCCGTTGCCAGCATCTCCACTTCTACAAAATGGGTGGTCTTTTTCTTCATGCCGTCTCGTGGAGAGGATAATTTGAAGGGTCACAAGAAGTTATTTGCTTCTTTGAAGAATTTTCCAACAGTATAGATCTCATGAATCAGATCCTCCATACAGATGATGCCATATTTACCAAGATATCGAGCAATCAAAGCATTATCTGTTAAAGCAATTTGCTTCTTATTGATTTTGCTATAACCATGCTTGTAGATTAATTCATTTACTGACTTCAGATTTGGGTACTCCTATGTGATACATGGTTATACAATCCTCAGCATGTTAACTGAAGCCTTGTTGAGCTCCACAAATGTTCCATTGAAGATTTGATGAAGGCAAAGAAGCTGCAACACCTTTTGGACCTTTGGGCTCACGTCATTGATACCTCTGATCCTGATGACAAACGCCAATTTGGGTTCTGCAAGTACGCGGGTTGTCAGCTTTTCTTGCCATTCTAACCATTTGAATTTCAGCTCTGTCCATCTGCCTATATTCCTTGTGATAGTGCTTTGCTTTTTCATAGATAAGCTTTCTCCTTACCTTTAAAAGCATCTTCTGGGCAAACTTCTTTCTCAGGTGCTTGACCTTCAGCTCTGTGAAATTCCTTCACTTTTTCTTAAGGGTTTCTGGCACAGCAGGAAACTTCTTCTCTTTGACACCCTCCATGGTTCCAGCCAGAAAAGAGGCTCCTGCTTCTTTTGATTAGCTTTTGCGTAGTGTATCTTTCTCCACCCATTTACTTCTAATCTATATGTGTCTTTACTTTTTTTTTTAATAGTGAATCACTCTGTTGCCCAGGCTGGAGTGCAGTGGTGCAATAGTGGCTCATTGCAGCCTCAAACTCCTGGGATCTAGCTATCCTCCCAGCTAAGTCTCCCAAGTAGCTGAGATTACAGGTGTGCCACTATGCTTGGCTAATTTTTAAGTATTTTGTGGAGACTGCGTCTTACTATGTTGCCCAGACTGGTCTTGAATGCCTGGCCTCAGGGGATCCTCCTGCCTCAGCCTTCTGAAGTGCTAGGATTACAAGCATGAACTACCTCATCTGGTCGCTATGTGTCTTTACATTTAAAGTGGGTTTCTTGTAGACAGCATACAAGATTATGCTCTGACAATTTTGATTAACTCTGACAATCTGTCTTTTAATTGGTGGTTAGAACAATTAGCATTTGTGTAGTGTATCTTTCTCTACCCATTTACTTCTAAATCTCTGCCCGCTGCACGCTCTGTGTCCCGGGTTGAAGCGATTCTCCTGCCTCAGCCTCCTGAGTAGCTGGGACTACAGGCGCCCACCATCAAGCCAGGCTAATTTTTGTAATTTTAGTAGAGATGGGGTTTCACTATGTTGGCCAAGCTGGTCTCAAACTCCTGAGCCTGTGATCCGCTCGCCTTGGCCTCCCAAAATGCTGGGATTACAAGCATGAGCCACACCGCACCCCGCTGTGGTATCAGTCTTTTTCGTGAGTCTGTACCTCTCTCTGGTATAGACTCATGAAAATCTGTGACCATCTGTACCGTGAATTTCACAAGTTTTTCTCAGCTACCTCCTCACCCTTAGGTGGCACAGGATGACAACAGCTGGCTAGAGTTGGGTATTGCCCTTCCCTCAGGTCAGTTAGATCCTGATTGAATAGTTTTTCCTGAGGGCAGGCCTTGTTAATAAGAGAGTATCTGACATATTTCAAAATGGTTCCTTTTCCTCTCCTCTGCCAGCAGCAGCGGCAGGATTTTTCTCTATAAGAACCTGGGAGAGCTCCTGCAGGTAAACCTCAAAACATGTGAGGGTCCCCCTATGATTAGGTCCTCCTGGAGCTTTTAACTCTCAGATTTGCTAACACTTAGCCTCCAGCAATTCATTAGCTGTAGTTCAGGTATTCCTACCCCAGCCATGGTTGCTGCAGAAGTTGGTATGTTCTGCCCTGGTAAATTGTAATTCTCTGTATCCTCCTGGCCATATTTCCAATTTTGGGGATAGTGTGCCCTGTGACCTCTCTTACAAGTCTAAAAGAATTGTTGATTTTTCAGTTTGTTTAGCTTTTAAATTGTTGTTAGGATGGAACTGCAACTTCCAAGCTATTTACATGGAGAACTGGAAACTGGAAGTCAGCGTGACACCATTTTGAGAACCCAGACCCATAAATAGGTGAGTCAGAAGGCAACAGATTTTCTACACCTTTAGAATCCCTATTAGAATTCTCATAAGGTAAATGCAGCCAGAGGGCTGGCAGGGACAATATTTCCAGGTACTGTTTTTTTTTTTTTTAAGGCAGGGTCTCACTCTATCGGGGAGTGTGGTGGCGTGATCTCGGCTCACTGCACCCTCCAACTCCCAGGTTAAAGCGACTGTCCTGCCTTAGCCTCCTGAGTAGCTGGGACTACAGGTGCATACCACCATGGCCAGCTAATTTCTGTATTTTTAGTAGAGATGGGGTTTCGCCATATTGGCCAGGCTGGTCTTGAACTCCTGACCTCAAGTGATCTGCCCCCCCCAGAGGTCTTCCAAAGTGCTGGGATTAGAGGCATGAGCCACCACGCCCAGCCATTTCCAGGTACTGTTGATAAAATTTCTTCAAGTGTCTCTTCTCTCTCAGAAGTAAAGCCTCTTGTGTCATATGGAAACATTACTGACTCACTGTTCAGATTTCTTTAAGGTCTAAGAAACAGACAACATGGGACTTTCTCAAAAAAAAAAAAAAAAAAGAAGAAGAAGAAAGAAAACATGCCTAATGATACTAATGATATCCTTAATTTCACCAATATCTTGTAATTTTCACTAAGAACTACAAATGAGTGTCATCCCTGAGATAAATTCTCTGTATCCAGCTTTCAAATTTCACTTTTGTTTGCCACACTCTTGACATATTTTAAGTGACAATCACTGCATTACTTTGCAGGGGATCTTTGAGAAGTCTCGCCTTTAAAAAAAAAAAAAATCTGCTAAATAAGCCGCTTGACTAAACCACTTTGAGTGTTACTTTTTTTCATTTAAATAAATAATGAATTGTTTCATCTTTGCTACATTATGCTCTTTGTTATTCCCACATGTAACTCTTGGGTTCTCAGAGTGAATGGCACCCTTCCTAGTGAACTGGTTTATAGCTATATAGTAGTGCAACTGTTCAAAATCAACACACACTTCACGTCTAAAATGAGTATTCAGATCACTGCTGTTGTTTGTTGCTTTCTAAGTAAAATTTATCATTTTACCACTTTACTGAACACACTGAACACCTGGGATAGGGTTGTACACTCGGTGGGAGGATTCTCCAGGGATGCTGTGTGGCTACTGAAGGATCCAGGATGCCCATTCTGATGTTCACCATTACTGCTGCAGTGTTGCTAGCAGGTCAGCCCTTCTGTGGGCGCAAACTTTGGTTGACACCATGCTCAGTGAAAAACTATCCTTTGAAAATCCCTTCAGCAGTCATTTTACCACGGAGCATTCTGCAAATTAATCTATTTTCAGAGATATCCTCATCACAGCTATAAACACAGCTAACAAAGATCAGTGAGTTAACTGCCAGATTTTTCAACCTGTCTCTCAACTAGTTCAAGGATGTATTTTGAACATATTCAAATGGATCCTTTGATTCATTCTCTAATTTAATGGGGTACCTTTCTAGCCTGGCTACCTCTTTTTGACCAAAAACAGATATAGGGGCAGGGAGGGAATAGAATCGCCAAATTTGTTTCATTTTACATGAGCTTCATCTTCCAAGGCAATGCTAAAGCTAACCTGGACAGAAACTTCAGACAATTTCAAATTTCATTTGCTTAATTGTGATTTTCATTGAAATGTTCCCAACCTAGGAAGTAAATAAGAGAATTTTTTTTTTTAATGGAACATTTTAAGAAAGAAAACAAGAGAACAAAAATGTTAGAAAAATTTTGAGTTACTTACAAATGGGCATGATTGAAAGAGTATCATGTACACACTGAAAACAATATCAACCGAAAGAAAAAAATGAATAGTCTCCTTGCTCCCTATCTAACCTCTACTTTCCAAATGGAAACCACTGTTGGTGATTATGAAAGTATTTCTCAGGGGAAAAGTATGCATTTAACATCACATATATGTATTTTGTTTTCATTTATACAAACAGGATTATACTCTAAATATTGACTTGAACTAGCCGGGCGACGAGGCGGGCGCCTGTAGTCCTAGCTACTCGGGAGGCTGAGGCAGGAGAATGGCGTAAACCCGGGAGGCGGAGCTTGCAGTGAGCTGAGATCCGGCCACTGCACTCCAGCCTGGGTGGCAGAGCAAGACTCCGTCTCAAAAAAAAAAAAAAAAAAAAAAAAAAATATTGACTTGTACCTTTGTTTTTTTTCATATAGTAACAACTTAGAGATGCTTCCATATGAACATATATAGATTTACCTCATCTTTTTTTTTTTTTTTTTTTTCTGAGACAGAGTTTTGCTCTTGTTGCCCAGGCTGGAGTACAATAGCACGATCGTGGCTCACTGCAACCTCCGCCTCCTGGGTTCAAACGATCTCCTGCCGTAGCCTCCTGAGTAGCTGGGATTACAGGCGCCTGCCACCA
Source organism: Trachypithecus francoisi (assembly GCF_009764315.1). Taxonomy (NCBI): domain Eukaryota; kingdom Metazoa; phylum Chordata; class Mammalia; order Primates; family Cercopithecidae; genus Trachypithecus; species Trachypithecus francoisi. The sequence goes on along the minus strand of NW_022681462.1, from coordinate 60,570,653 downwards.
CACGTGGCTAATTTTTTTATATTTTTAGTAGAGACAGGATTTCACTATTTTGGCCAGGCTGGTCTTAGGTGATCTACCTGCCTCGGCCTCCCAAAGTGCTGGGATTACAGGCATGAGCCAGCATACCTGGCCAACCTCAACATTTTTAATGGTTGCACAGTATGTCATTTTTATGGGTGTATCATTATTTAACTGGTATTGCTGAGTTTAAGGCTATGTGCATTTAGAATGTTGCTAGGTTGCCAAATGCCCTCTAAAATATTTGCACCAGTTTGTATTCATACAACAACATATGAGAGTATCTGTTTCTGGCTGGGCGCAGTGGCTCAAGCCTGTAATCCCAGCACCTGGGAGGCCGAGACGGGTGGATCACGAGGTCAGGAGATCGAGACCACCCTGGCTAACACGGTGAAACCCCGTGTCTACTAAAAATACAAAAAACTAGCTGGGCGAGGTGGCCGGCGCCTGTAGTCCCAGCTACTCGGGAGGCTGAGGCAGGAGAATGGCGTGAACCCGGGAGGCGGAGCTTGCAGTGAGCTGAGATCCGGCCACTGCACTCCAGCCTGGGAGACAGAGCAAGACCCCGTCTCAAAAAAAAAAAAAAAAAAAAAAAAAGAGAGTATCTGTTTCTGTATCCCCTTTGCCAATATTGGGTATCAACGTACAGTACTTATATAGTTGATCACCTGATAGGCGAAAATTGTGCCTCACTATTATTCCTCTGTAATTATTAGTTGAAGCCAAGCATTACTTTCTTTTTTAGTAATTGGTGTATCTCTGTGTGAATTGCCAGCTCATGCCCTTTGCTCATTTTTTATTTGTTTGTTTAAGACGGAATCTCACATTGTCACCCAGGCTGGATTGCAGTGGTGCGATCTTCACTCACTGCAAGCTCTGCCTCCTGGATTCACGCCATTCTCCTGCATCAGCCTCCCGAATAGCTGGGACTACAGGCATGCGCCACCACGCCCGGCTAACTTGTTTTTGGAGTTTTAGTAGAGTTGGGTTTTCACCGTGTTAGCCAAGATGGTCTTGATCTCATGACCTCAGGATCTGCCTGCCTCGGCCTCCCAAAGTGCTGGGATTACAGGCGTGAGCCACCACCATGCCTGACCACCCTTTGCTCATTTTTAACCAGAATATTTATTTTAATTGGATTGTAAAAGACCATGACTCATTTTCACCATTTGATGCAAGTGATAAAGCCAGTTAGTGATCAACATTTTCTGGAAACTCTCTTGCATCTTCACAGTGGTAGTACTCTACATTTTTTTGCAGTGACCGACCTTGTTCAGTAATGATTCACTGGCTACAGGCTGAGACAGCATCACCATCTTCTCCCTGTCCCATTCATTGTAGATAGATTCTGAAACCATGCTCTGACTGGCACAATTTAAACTGACTTCAGGTTGTCCTGAAGTAACCCTAGCATGTTGATTTCAAGTTTATACTTTAAACTCCTCCATGTAAGTCATTAGATCCATGTTTCTAGTTGAAAATATAAATGATGCATTTCAAATGGTAATGGACTTCTACTCTGCAAAGTAGAGTTGCAGAATAGGACAACCTGTCTCTAGGACTTTGGGCAATGCATCTGGAAAGACACAGACTTCAATACATCCTTCCTGAACAATTCCACTCTATGACTAACCATAGGGGATGGTCGAATATATTAGGATATGTCCATATACAAGAACACTATGCAGCTATTAAAAATGATGTATAGACTGGACATGGTGGCTTATACTTGTCATCCCAGCACTTGGGGAGGCTGAGGCAGGAGGACTGCTTGAGTCCAGGAGTTTAAAACCAGCCTGGGTAACACAGTAAGACCCTGACTCTATAAAATAAATAAACAAATGTATAAATACATAAAAATAAATGATGTGTAAAGAATACATGATGGTATGAAAAAAATTCATAATATATTTCTAAAAAGAAGAAATTCTGGTTTCTGCAAATGACGTGCTAGGTTATTTATTTGGGTGATTAACCTCCCCACTGCTGACAACTAGAAATGAAAGGTAAAATATTAAAAACAAACAAACAAAAGAGGTTTTTTGTTTTTTGAGAGAGTCTCGCTCTGTTGCCCAGGCTGGAGTGCAGTGTCGTGATCTCGGCTCACTGCAAGCTCCGCCTCCCGGGTTCAAGTGATTCTCCTGCCTCAGCCTCCTGAGTAGCTGGGACGACAAGCACCCGCCAACATGACCGGCTAATTTTTTGTATTTTTATTAGAGACGGGGTTTCATTGTGTTAGCCAGGAAGATCTTGATCTCCTGACCTCGTGATCCACCCACCTTGGTCTCCCAAAGTGCTGGGATTACAGGCATGAGCCACCTTGCCTGGCTACAGAAGAGTTTTTAAAAAGATACAGAATTGCCAACAATATAGTAGGAAACTATATGATCCTAAACCAAAAGGCAGCAAGAAGCCAAGAAGGTAAGTGGCCCAATTTTGTCTAGAGGATGTTTGCTGGTCCAGACTAAATTCAACAGAACGCAACTGAGTTTAAAAGAACTTCAGAGCCCTGGAAGACTCCAGGGGTCAAAGCCTGGGCCTATTCATGATAAACAGAGGAAGGAGTCTAATGGGAGATACCCACTGGAATTTGAGACCCTGGAAGGGTAATTCCTGAAAGTAAACTCTCCCACTTCACTCCATTGCCAAGGGGACTGCAGAGAGTTGCCTTGGTACTAAGCAAGAATTGGGAGGGAGAAGAAACCCATCCCTGAGAGAGTATAACCATGGGCTGTCCGTTTCATGAATTCCAGCCCAAATTCACAATGCTAGGGTGATCCAAGAGGACATAAACACTGGATTTTGAGTTGTACCAGACTAGTAGCTCCCCTAAATATTAACAGAAGCAAAAGCAAACCTTAGGCCTTGGGGAATTCACAAAAATACATTTTCAAGAGTAATGAGCAATACACAGTTAAAGACAATCACATACACATAAGAAAACAAAATGAGTAAGGCCCAGTCAGATTTCAGGTATTTGAATAATCATTAATTGATTCACAGATTCAACCAATATTAATCATCAGACACTGTTCTAGACAGTATAATAATGAGCAAAACAGATAAATATTCATGTACTCATGAAGCTTCATTCATGGGAGAAGGCAGGTTAACAAATAATCAATGTAAAGTGCAAGTAAATTATATAGTACACTTGACAGCTATAGATGCCAAGAAAAAAATATAAGAGCCACGCAGGGAAGATCTGAAGCGTTGAATAGTAAATTTAAATAAGGCTCATTGAGAACATGACACTTGAACAAAGACTTGAATTAGGAGAGAGTAGGCCATCCAGATATCTTGGATAAGAGTATCCCAGAAAAAGGGTACAGTGAAAATACCTTGAGGCTGGAGTGTGAGTGGTAAGTTCAAGATACAGCCAGAAGGACAAGTGGGTCAGGACGAGAGTTGACAGGGAGTAGTAAGACAAAGTCAAGAATGAAGACAGTTCACAATAGCCCTGCTAGCCTTGAGAAAAACCACTCAGAGATCACACTCACTATCATATTGCTTTAACCTAGTGGTTCTGAACCAGGAGCATGGCAATGTCTGAAGACATTTTTGGTTGTTACAACTGGAAGAGTAGATTGCTAATGATACTTAATGAGTAGAGGCCAGGTGCTACAATGCACAGAACAGCACCCCCCACCACCCAACCACAACAAAGATTTAACCTGCCTAAAATGTCAGCAGTGCCAAGCTTCACAAACCCAGGATTAAACATACCGATGGATAAATCAAAAAGGGAATTGACCACAGTGGCTCACTCCTGTCATCTCAGCACTTTGGGAGGCCAAGGCAGGAGGACTGCTTGAGCCCAGGAGTTTGAGACCAGCCTGGGCAACATAGTGGGACCCCATCTCTACAGAAAAAAAAAAAAAAAAGGAATTGGATATACAAGTTTGAAATTCAAGAAAAAAATCTAGGTGACAGATATAAATTTGGTAATCACCAACAAATAGATGGTGTTCATAGCCTTGACTGAGACTGGATGAGATCACCATTCAGGGAAGGAGCAGAGATGGAGCAGAGGTTTGAGTGCCTGGGGCACTCCAAGATGGAGATGAGGGAAGAGCAGAGATGGCAAAAAATGGCTGAGAAGAAAAACCAAAAATGAGGATGGGGGAGGAAGCGTAGGAGGTTTGAAAAGAGGGGAGAGTGGCTGGGTGCGTGACTCATGCCTGTAATCCCAGCACTTTGCAGGGATGAGGCGGGAGGATCGCTGGAGCTCAGGAGTTTGAGACCAGCCTGGGCAACAAAATGAGACCGCCTCTTCTAAAAATTTAAAAAATTATCCAGGCATGGTGGCTGGTGCGTGCCTGTAGTCCCAGCTATTCAGGAAGCTGAGGGGGAGGATAGCTTGAGCCTGGGGAATTGAGGCTGCAGTGAGCTATGATTGCGCCACTATACTGTAGCCTTGGTGACAGTGTCATAAATAAATAAATAAATAAATAAGATATACAAGATAAAACCACCCAAGAGAATGGGAAAGTAAACGGACTAGAGAAGTCCATTCAGTGCCCATTAGAGGTGAAGAATTTAGCATGAGACCAGTCATGCAGCTGCATGGATGCAGGTATTAATATAAAGAGAGACGTAACCAGGGTTGTGGCTTTGCCAAACAAGTAAAAGATGAGCAGTTAGGGGCAAGAGAATTGACAGTGTATGCAGGGAATAACTATAATGATTAACTATGGGATTGGAGCTTTGCAAGGAAGAAGGGGGTTGAGACGTAGTGAAAAGGTGGGAGAATCAATAGATTAGGATTGTAGCCTGCGGGGAATGGAAAAATTGTTAGGGTTGGGATATTAGAGAGTGGGATTCATGTACAGATTGTAGAGTTGAAATTCTTGGTCTTGAAAAACATCTAAGGAGTGAGTGGCTGAGGTGGCGGAAAGTTCAAGAAACTGAGAAGCCAGGTTGTTGAAAGATCATCTACGTGTGTGTTGAAATTATTATATGAGTAGTGAAAAGAGTGACAGTGAGGGAAGGGGGCTAGTATCAAGGAATAAGGGAAGTAACCCAGGGGTCAGTGGAGGACTACAACACTAGGGGGAAAAGCAGGTCATAAAACTGTACATATGGAGAAGGTGGTCCCGTTTGTGTACATATGTTCCACAATGTGAATATATTATTTATCTGTTAAGAAAAAGGTTATTAGAAAAATTACGGAGCCACCTCAAATCTTCTTTGAAAAGGGCCAAATATAGATAAGTATATGCATGTACACACACACATTCAAATACCTATATATATATTCCTTTTTTTTTTTTTTTTGAGACAGGGTCTTGCTCTGTTGCCCAGGCTGGAGGGCAGTGGCACAATCTCAACTCACTGTACCCTCCACCTCCCAGGTTCAAGCAATTCTCGTGCCTCAGCCTCCCAAGTAGCTGGGATTACAGGCCTGTGCCACATTGCCCATAAGAAAAATAAAAAAATTTGGGGTTTCACCCTGCTGGCCAGGCTAGTCTCGAACTCCTGGCCTCAAGTTCACCTGTCTTGGCCTCCCAAAGTGCTGGGATTATAGGTGTGAGCCACTGCACACAGCCCTTTTTGTAACAAACCTGCACATTCAAACCTGAAGCTCAAATAGATTCAAACCTGAATCTAAAATAAAAGTTGAAAAAAAAAATAGAAAGGCTCTTCAATGTAGATTCTCGAGTTGAGTTACATGCCTCAGAATAAAGATACTAAAAATAGTGAAAACTTTATTGCAAATAAAAAGCAGCCACTGAAAGATATAAAATGAATATTCTGTGAAAAATCATAAAATTTGAGAATGCTGTTCTAGCTTAATGAATAATAATATATACTATATCTACCCCAAATTCAAATTATTCTGAGTTCTGCTACTAAAATATTAGAATTTTGAATTTTACTGCTGAGTAAACAATGTTTATCTTTCTCCTTGTGAACATATATATCTTTGAAATAGAAAATTAGAAAAACACTGAATCTTTCCAGTTTCTAGAGTTTAATCCTTTGTGGGAGGTGGAGAGGAAAGAAGAAAGTAACAGAAAAACTATGTTTTCAGGGGGTTTTATCCATCCTCCTAAGTAAGCCAAATTCTTTTGGTCTTTTAAAATTTTTAGTTTTGGCCAGGCGCGGTGGCTCAAGCCTGTAATCCCAGCACTTTGGGAGGCCGAGACGGGTGGATCACGAGGTCAGGAGATCCAGACCATCCTGGCTAACACGGTGAAACCCCGTCTCTACTAAAAAATACCAAAAACTAGCTGGGCGAGGTGGCGGGCGCCTGTAGTCCCAGCTACACGGGAGGCTGAGGCAGGAGAACGGTGTAAACCTCGAGGCGGAGCTTGCAGTGAGCTGAGATCCGGCCACTGCACTCCAGCCTGGGCGACACAGCGAGACTCCGTCTCAAAAAAATAAAATAAAATAAAATAAAATTTTTAGTTTTGAGTAACTCCAACCTTGTATGTTTTCTCCTTTCAACACTGGGCCTTTGGCTGATTTTCAGGGACTTGTAAAAGCGAGAAGAGAGGAAGCAGAAAAGAAAATGGCAGAAGAGAATAAGAAAGAAAAACTCTGCATTTGAGATAACCAGAACAATTTCACACCTAGCCTGGTTACCTGGTAGCAAGCCATAAAGGTGCTAGTATAATTTAGAGTTTGTATGCATCCACTGAAGCAAACAGGATAAGATATACCCAATGAACACTTATCATTCTGTTCTGTTTCAAAGCTATAATTTGCAAAGCAGTAGAAAGGTTGGATTTGACATGTGTTCATCCTGCTGAAAATTTCGTGTCCACTTTAGTAATTACAACCCGTACTTAATTCAACCTCTGGCTGTAATACATTTCTCTCAGGTTATCACAATAATATTCTGATGAAGTTACGAAGACTGATACTATTATTTGCTTCTTTGTAAATGGGAAATATTAATGCACAGAGAACTGAGACAAGTACCCAAAGTCCCAAGTTAACAAAGTCCAAGTCACAACTCTATCCCTTGAACAGACTGTGTTCCTGACATTTCCATGCCTTCAACAATGCTATACTCCTCCCTTGAAATACCTCCTTTGGATTCCATCTACCCAAACCCTGCCCCTCATTCAAGGTGAGGGGCACATGGTAGACTGGAAAGAGGACTAAATTTTGGTGCAGAAACCCTCAGTAAAAAGTGCTGCTTCACCTATTTAAGTATTAGCAATGTGCCTTTGGATAAGTTACTTAGTCTCTACTCACCTTAGTTTTCTTGCATGTAAAATGAAGTTAATATCTGTTCTACCTATTTCAGAATGCTTAAGAAGGAAGCAATTAAGAGAATATACATGGAAGCCCATAGTAAACCATTAAGAGCCATGTATTATACATGGCTCTTCACTAATACATAAAAGACATGTATTAGTGAAGGTCCAGTTAAGTTCTACTTAAGCCATGGAGCTTTCCAGCCTTTTAATCCAGACTCCTTTGGCACTTGAACTCTCCTTTGGCATTTCCAGCTCCATTTATCTGCGCACTTGATAAACTTCGTCTTGTATTGTTGCTTAAATACCTCCGGGTCAGGAACATCTTCCTTCCACAGAGCCTAGTGCAGGGCTGTGAGCTCAGTAGTGCTCTTTATTATCAATGCTACGAATGAACTGGTGGAGCTTAGAAGCTGACCCTCCTGGGACCACGTGCTCACTACTTTTCTTATTTTTTTTTAATTAAAAAATATATTTTTAGAGACAGCATGTCACTCTGTCACCCAGGCTGGGGTACAGTCACATAATCATAGCTCACTGCAGCCTCAAACTCCCAGGCTCAAGGGATCCTCCTGCCCTGACTTCCCAAGTAGCTAATTTTTTTTTTTTCTTTTTTTTAAGACTTGAGGTCTTGTTATATTGCCCAGGCTGATCTACAACTCCTGGGCTCAAGTGATCCTCCTACCTCAGCTTCCATAGTAGTTGGGACCACAGGCATGCGCTACTACACCTGGCTATTTTTCTCTATTTTTTGTAGAGATGGGTCATTTCTAAGTTTTTAAAAGCTTCCCTGTAGTGTGTAGTTACATTTATGCTCTAATAAGGATACGCCCAGAGGGGCAGGGTTTTCTCTTTAAAAGAAGAGGGTTCACCACATATACTGCTTGAAGAGATCAGAGCATAGCCCAGTGACAGATAAGATCCTAGGGGCTCACCAGGCTAGGGGAATCCCACCAAGAATTGCCCAAGAGGGAAACATTTCTCCCCATGTACTCCCCTTAGGTTAAGAAGACGTTATAGGGAAAAATCTTGCTGGAAACATTTGCAAATCAGGCAGTCCTTGTTTGATTTCTATACGAAATAAGACATCTTAAAGGTTTTCCATTTCTCCTGGGGGAAGATATACTCTATGTATAAAAATACTTTCCTCAGGGGCTCTTAGTAGCTTTCCCACACAAAGCAATCTGCTAGTAGCGCTTTACCTGATCTTTGTCAACTAGTGTGCTGGGGCTTGGCCGTGGTTTGTCTTTGAATGAGTAAGTAGCCGCTTGCTTCTTTAACAGGTCCAGGAAGTCAGGAGGCATATACTGCGGAAGATCATTTAGGACTGGATTGTTCCTTTGCACAAGAGGTGGTTTTTTCCTTCCTTCATTTTTAAAATTGTAGGTTGCTATCACTGGATTTAATAGGGATTCTTCAATAAAAGTTTTCAAGTGGTAAGTGCCAGGTATAGGAGTATTCTGTGGAAAATTGACATCATTTTAAGATTGTATAAACACATAACTTCTCTTAAAACACCATTCTTGGATGGGAAGCCCCCAAGTAACATTTCCCTTTGTTTTCAAGTTTAATGAAATTATATCAAATACAGTAAACACTCTTGACAGAACAGTATTTCAAAATCATGATTATTTCCTTTCTGAAATAATTGCTGAATTATAGCAAATGGGTTAGAGTTGAAATTTAACTTTTTTTTTTTGTATTTTTAGTAGAGACAGGGTTTCACCATGTTAGCTAGGATGGTCTAGATCTCCTGACCTCGTGATCTGCCCGCATCGGCCTCCCAAAGTGCTGGGATTACAGGCATGAGCCACCGCGCCCAGCCAAAATTTAACTTTTTAGAAGGCAACTTTGGTGATTCAACTTTGGGATTCAACCTTGACTATGAATCTCAGACCTCTAGTGAGACCACCCAGGATAGTTTCTTGGCTAACTAGAAGCTATCCTACATCTGTTTAGCCAATACTATGTTTCTCTCTAGCCCTCAAGTGGGAAGCTAAAGGATAATGACATGAGACCAGGATAAGCTGGCAGAGCATATGGCCTAGTTAGTCCAGTAAGAGGTTTGGTACTTTCAAATTACAACCAGTGTGGCTGAATGGCCAGAACTGAACATTTAGTCACTGCTGCTTTTGTGGCCATCTTTCCACTAAGCACTCAGCTCAGTTCTGCCATTGAAATTACTGCAATTCCAAGAAGGCTTTGACCCATGAAGTCCCTCTATTATTGAAGGGCATTGACAGAACATATCTCTGTAATATAGAAATTCTCTGGAGAGGAGGATCTTCTGGTCATTTTTCTTCCATATATTACCATTTTGCTTTCACATCATATTGACCATATTAAGAACCATTTGCATAAGGTCTATACCACGTAAAATAAAAACTGAAACCAAAACACCTTTCCAGAATGTATGCTTTTTTTGTTTTGCAATCTCACCCAGATCATAAGATCATAGGTTAGCCTTATCTAGATGTTCTGTAAAGCACCCAGATTTCTAGAATTGTTTAACTTTTCCAAGCTTCTATTGCATTCAAAATTAAGTTAGTTTCTCATTCATATGCTGACACTAAATTTTAAGTATGAAATGAGGTCCATGCAGATCTGAACAATTACTGTTTTCTTACAATTAAGTGTTAGTCTTAAAAGGTATAACTGATTAAAATATTAATGGAATAGGAATAATGTGAATAGGAAAGACTGAACAATGTACATACTGTTAATGCTATTCTCCACCATCCTTCTCTTTCAAAAGAGGAAGTCTTTCGGGCTGGTTTCTATTAATAAACACAAAGTATGCTTATTCATTTGAGAGGTGATCCCTTGAAATTAAATATAATTTATAAAGCATTTGTTTGAAGAAATTCACACCCATACCAAACTGACAAGCCTTCATTAAAATAAAAGCTACAATAATAATAAATTTGCCCATATTTCCTTAAATTGTTATTTTATGATCTTTTTTTTTTTTTTGAGACGGAGTCTCTCGCTCTATCGCCGGGGCTGGAGTGCAGTGGCCGGATCTCAGCTCACTGCAAGCTCCGCCTCCCGGGTTCCCGCCATTCTCCTGCCTCAGCCTCCTGAGTAGCTGGGACTACAGGCGCCCGCCACCTCACCCGGCTAGATTTTTGTATTTTTTTAGTAGAGACGGGGTTTCACCGTGTTAGCCAGGATGGTCTTGATCTCCTGACCTCGTGATCCGCCCGTCTCGGCCTCCCAAAGTGCTGGGATTACAGGCTTGAGCCACCGCGCCCGGCCCATTGTATGATCTTAAGTCCTTTCAAATAACTAAATTCCCTTTGATAAAATTAGAGTAATAAACATCCCCATCTCACAGAGATGTTGTACATATATTAAATGTGATGAAATGTTGGTGTTCTTAGGAAGAAAAGAGTTGGGCTTGAAGCCAGACAGACTTAGGCTGGAACTCAGCTCTGCCACTTACCAGCTAGGTGCACTGGGTGAGTTACTCAACCCTCATGCTTCCTCACAGTAGTATAAAAATAAGGCACTACCAGAGTTGCCATAAGAATAAAGCATTGTATGCCAAACGTGGTGGCTCACACCTGTAATCCCAGCACTTTGGGAGGCCAACTTGGGTGGATCACTTGAGGCCAGGAGTTTAAGACCAGCCTGGCCAACATGGTGAAACCCTGTCTGTACTAAAAATACAAAAAAATTAGCTGGGCGTGGTGGCACATGCCTGTAATCCCTACTCAGAAGGCTGTAATCCCTACTCAGGAGGCTGAGGCACGAGAATCACTTGAACTTGGGAGGCGGAGGTTGCAGTGGGCTGAGATCGCGTCACTGCAACTCCAGCCTGGGCAACAAAGCGAGAAGCCACCTCAGGGGGAAAAAAAAAAGAGTAAGGCATTGTACATATAAAGACTTGCATCTACAATCAGTGCTCAATAAATATAGCTTTAATTTTTAACATCTCATCTGCCAAGTTAAGAAGCAGATTATTTTGGTATTCCTCAGTTTCCAAGGAAGCTGTTGTCTTCATATTTAGTACTCTATACCCATTCATCCATTATTATTTCATATTTATTTCAGCCCACTGTCCACAGAACACAACCGTTTAGTATATTCCTTTTGTGTTGTTTGTCCTAGGTAAAATCATTAAAATGTTGAGTTCCCCTTTCATTTATAATGCCTTTATTACTATAAAATATAGGTCGTCAAGCAAGACTGCATTAAAAGTAATAATCTGGGCCGGGCGCGGTGGCTCAAGCCTGTAATCCCAGCACTTTGGGAGGCCGAGACGGGCGGATCACGAGGTCAGGAGATCGAGACCATCCTGGCTAACACGGTGAAACCCCGTCTCTACTAAAAAAAATACAAAAACTAGCCGGGCGAGGTGGCGGGCGCCTGTAGTCCCAGCTCCTCGGGAGGCTGAGGCAGGAGAATGGCGTAAACCCGGGAGGCGGAGCTTGCAGTGAGCTGAGATCCGGCCACTGCACTCCAGTCCGGGTGACAGAGCGAGACTCCGCCTCAAAAAAAAAATAAAAATAAAAAATAAATAAATAAAAGTAATAATCTAATCAGTAAAACTGATATAATTCATTCTTCCTGTCTAGTAACTTAAATCTACTGTACTTATGAGTACCACTGGGTTTTATTTTATTATGATATATGTGAATTTCTCTAAAAACCATTGTCTCATGCACACTGCTAAAGCTGAGCTTCTTCCTTGATACTTCTTCGTGAGATTTATGTTGAATCTTCTCTGTGGCACTTTTATAGTCACAGAAATTAAACTTTCTCATGCAGATCAAGACAGGTCTCCCACCCCTACCCCAGAATAAGGAAAATGAGATGGGAAGGAGAGGGAAGTAAACATGATCAATCTAATGGAAGACAATTGGCAGCTGCTGTTTTGTTTTGCCCAAGACAGGTGATCTAAATTCCACCTATCTACCATTTTAAATTCACTCTAAGGGGAAAGATAAAAGATTAGGTTAAACAACCCTCAACCACATTTATTTAAAAACGTAACAAAGGCCAGGCATGGCGGTGCACGCCTGTAAGCCCCAGCTACGAGGGAGGCTGAGACAGAAGAATCCCTTGAACCCGGGAGGTGGAGGTTGCAGTCAGCCGAGATCACACAGCTGCACTCCTGCCTGGGTGACAGATCGAGACTCCAAAAGAAAAACGTAGCAAAGGTAGCTTCAAATATTTTTATACATACTAAAGTAGGAGGCGGAGCAAAACGTGACCACAGAAGGAAAAACCCAGTCTTCCGGCAGATGGAGCGGAGAGGGAAAGAAATCCAATCACCGTACTAAACCAGTTGTCCAGTTTAATTAGTAGTGGGAAGAAGGGAAAAATACAGAAAACAAAGGGCGAAGGAGAAGAAAAAAGGAAGAAGCAAGGGGAAAAGAAATAAAACAAAGGAAATGTCCAATAAAGACCAGGAAGTAAGGTCCGCAGATGGAGACGTACGTGAGGGCAGGGAGAGAAGGGTAGGAAGAGGGAACCAGAAGGGCACGAAGGCCTGGGATTAGAGAGCTGTGGGAAAAGGGCAGCGGGCCTGCTGAGGGGAGCAGGAGCCAGGCCGGCAAGGGGCAGACGATCTTACCAAGGCTGCGATGAACGATTCTCCGCGCACCAGGCCCTCCCTTAGTGTGGTGGAGGCAGTGGTGACGGTTGGCTGGTCCATGGTGGCCTCCTCTCTCCCTAGGCTGCGCCTGGTGTCCGGTTTAGGAGGCGGGTGTGGCCCGTGGGCTCCGCGCGCGCGCGCCGGAACCGCCAGGTTTGTGTTTAGTGCTGGGGGAAGGGAAGCGGGCACGCACTTTGAGGTCCCGCGCGAAGACCTGCGCAGAGGAAAACCCTCGAAAACAGACGGTTACGAACGCATGTGAGAAGAAAATCTAGAGGGCTCTGGAGTTGCCAGAGAGCCCTCGGGTAAGGATCTGCGAAAAGGGAGGCTTGTTAAGGGCTTGAGCGCACCCACAATCTCCATCAGTTCCCTTCCAATCCACCCCCAATCCCACACCCCAGACAGGGAGGCAGTGTGCTTGGTAGGCATACTTACAGAAATCTGCCTTAGCACCCACTTTCTAAGGTTGTTTCTAAGCTCCTCCAAATAGAAACTCTGGGGCTGACTTCTCTTGTCTCTGACTTGCAGAGTGGAGTGAGCACAAGACACAGCGGGTTTCACTAGCTGTGAAACCACAGGCCACCCCATTCTTCTCAGTATAGACCCTTTTTATTGTCAGCCTCTCTAAGCTGTACCTTCTTAACCTAGGAACATTCTCACCTTTAAAAACACACCCTCCGCAACCTTAATTTCATTTTATATAGTACCTACTGTATTCCAGGGACTTCACACACGTTATTTAATCTTCACACCAACCCTACAAAGTAGGTATTAGTCCCATTTTCTGGATAAGGAAACACAGGTTTCCTTGGACGTTTAGCACAGTTCACTCAGCATCACACACAAATGGCAGAGCCAGAATTAAAATCCAAACCTGACTCTAGAGCTCCACTGCCCTATACCACGAAGTTTCTGCTTCCCTTTACAAACTTTCAAGAGTAATATGGACTCTTTTCTCACTTCCCATACTTTCCTAAAAACATCTTAATCTGGCCTGCACACAACTTTTAATTAAAATTGCACTTAAACTCACCAGTGATCCAAGTGCCAAATCCAATGGGGATTTTCAGCTCTTACGAAATTTGGCCTTCAATTTTCATTGCTGCATTGATTATTCCCTCATTCTTGAATCACTCTCCTCCCTTGACTACCAGGACTTGGACGCTGGTTGCATATGCTGACTTATCCTGTGCTTGTTTCCTTGTCTATAGAGAAGGGGTTAATAAAATTGGTACCTATCCACATAGGTTATAAAGAAGATTAACTTGAAATGTTCACAGCCATGTCTGGCACAATGCAGTCAGTAAATGTGAGTTGTCATTACCTTTAGGACAAAAGCAACATTTACAATCCAATCTCTCACTTTTCTCTTTTCTTTTTGAAACGAAGTCTCACTCTGTTGCCCAGGCTGGAGTGCAGTGGCACGATCTCAGCTCACTGCGACCTCGGCTTCCAGAGTAGCTGGGACTACAGGCGCCCGCCACCACGCCCAGCAAATTTTTGTATTTTTAGTAGAGACGGGGTTTCACCATTGGTCAGGCTGGTCTTGAACTCCTGACCTCGTGATCCACCCACCTCGGCCCCCCAAATTGTTGGGATTACAGATGTCAGCCACCACGCCCGGCCACTTCTCTCCCTTATTAGGATGGCATGCTCTGCTGTATCATGCTTGCAAAAACCCCAAACATGCCATCTTCACATTTCTGTTTGGCTCCACATATGCTAGCTCTTCTGCATGAAATGCTATTCCTTTCTTTGACCACCTGGAAAATCTCAAGAGTCAACTCCTCTGAGTAGACCTCTAAGCCTAACCCACCAAGTCCCAAAGGACCCCGTGACTATCATTGTTGGAAGATTCCTTTCATGACAAATCATTTCTCCTCTAATTTTAAACACCCAAAACACGGGATTGTTTTTGAATTGACCCCTTTGAACACAAGGACTAAAATATTTGTGGAATAAACCACTGACTGGTTTTCCCCTCTAAGTAAACCAAAGACTAGATTACAGCAATGCTTTTCAAAAATTGATATGCATACAAAATATCTGATGATCTTGTTTAAAAAGAGCAGATTGATTCCAATTCTGAGGCAGGACCTAAGATTCTGCTTTACCAACAAGCTCCTGGGTGATTCTGTGGGTGACTTTTTGAGGAGCAAGCGACTAGAGGACTTTTAGTTTTTTAAAATACTGGGATTCTAAATTCATTTAAGATAGCCTTAAAAAAAAAACAGGCACTAGGTTTAAAATGAACAACTGAAATTAGAAAGCGAAGAGGCAATACCAAAGTTCTCACAAATGTTAAGAGATTAATCAAGTCCATTCCCTGTGCCTCATTTCATTTTCTTATTTTGGCTGAGCCTGTAAAACTGGCTCAGCAGACTAGGGACTGGTACTCTCGAGACTAAAAGAATATGAAAGGTACAGAGAAGTCCAGAAACCCATACAAGGTGTGACATTACAGATGGGAACATCTAGATGAGAAAATAGTTTAAGTTTCAAAAATAGAAACAGCATGGGTCAATGACTTCAAGGACTATCCAAAAAGCAGATTAAGCATGTAGGATAAACAAAATGTTCCTTTAAGAAAACATTGTCTTATATAGTATCACTAAGATTTATTTCCAGATTATCCTGTTTCAGAAAGGGGGAGAGACATTTCTCTTGAGAATACAAACCTGTAAGAAGAGCTCAACAGTGCCTGTTATGTATCAGATCTTTAAAATGGTTGCCGTCTTCTAAAAATTTTAGGAAAATACATTACACCAAGGGTGATATTTAACTGCAATAGTAATGGTTTATTGAGAGAATCATCTAAGAGCAAACATGCCAAACAGTATTATGGTTGGTACAATTAGCACAATCCTATTAATGTAACACTAATAGTATGGTTAAACTTGAAGGTGGGGCTGGGCGCAGTGGCTCACACCTGTAATCCCAGCACTTTGGGAGGCCAAGGTGGGCGGATCACAAGGTCAGGAGTTCAAGACCAGCCTGGCCAACATAGTAAAACCCCGTCTCTTCTAAAAATACAAAAAATTGCCGGGCGCGGTGGCTCAAGCCTGTAATCCCAGCACTTTGGGAGGCCGAAACGGGTGGATCACGAGGTCAGGAGATCGAGACCATCCTGGCTAACACAGTGAAACCCCGTCTCTAGTAAAAATACAAAAACTAGCCGGGCTAGGTGGCGGGCGCCTGTAGTCCCAGCTACTCGGGAGGCTGAGGCAGGAGAATGGCGTAAACCCGGGAGGCAGAGCTTGCAGTGAGCTGAGATCCGGCCACTGCACTCCAGTCCGGGCAACAGAGCGAGACTCCACCTCAAAAAATAATAATAATACAAAAAATTAACCGGGTGTACTGGCGGGCGCCTGTAATCCCAGCTACTTGGGAAGCTGATGCAGAATTGCTTGAACCCAGGAGGAGGAAGCTGCAGTGAGCTGAGATTGTGCCACTGCACTCCAGCCCAGACAACAGTGCAGGAGTCCATCTCAAAAAAAAACAAAAAACAAAAAACAAAAACTTGAAGGTGATATCACAGTCCTGGATTACAATAGGATTATGTTGTGGGTAGGAAGCACTGGAACTGAGATTTGAACCCAGCTCATTATGACCACAACTAAATTATACAATCATTCTACACTTGTTTCCTGTAAAATCAAGATGCCAAGACTTCATGACTTTTGCAAATATTTCAACAATAGAAGTGACCAATTATGACATACAAGAGCGCAAAAAATGTTTTGCCTACCTTTGTTGTCCTTGTTACATATACCTTGATATCAATTTACATAAACCTCATTGTTGATACTAGAAAAACACCAATTGACTGCCCAAGTCCCTCATCTTTCAGGGTCATTAACTGGTTTAATAGCATAATTAATGGAACACTTAACGCAAATGCCAAGGACAATGCTAATTGCCTTTCATTATTTCACTTAACTTTTTAAAAAGCCCCACTCATAATCCCAGCACTTTGGATGAGGTGGGAGGATCACTTGAGCCTAGGAGTTCAAGACCAACCTGGGCAACATGAGTCCCCGTCTCTACAAAAAAACAAACCTTGTTTGGATTTCCTTTCGACAAAACTTACTACATCCAATTAAGGGGAGTAGAGTACACATCTAAAATCTTCCTATTTAACTGATTACCTGAGTTTCATGTGATACCATTAGGACTCAGTGCCTGTAACTTCCCTTGCTCTAAAACACTAATAGTAGTATTAAAATAGTCAATGGGGCAGTAACCTGCCAAATAATGAATTACCCCTGGGAAATTAAAGACCTTGTGGCTATAATAACCAGGTAACAATTACACTCAATGTTTTAATCTTGGCTCTGGTTTGCTATGCAATCTTTCATTAAGCATTTAAAAGGTAGTTTTAAAAAATAAAAACCCTGATAACCATGTTTGGAGTAGCTCAGATTATAGAGAAAGCAATGATAGAGGCCAGCAAAAACTAAAACAGGTGTAGTCATTGCCAATTTACTCCTAAAGACATCTTTTTTGTAAAATGTTGCAGATGGGCAAGCTGAAAATTCTCATCTTACAGAATTAAAAAGCATAATGAATAAAATATTAGCTAATAGAAGTAAAAACTATAAGGATGTTTACCCCAACTAGATTTGGTGTTTTTTTTAAACATGCAAACATTTAAAACATCATTGCACAGCTTAAGTCAATGTGGACAAATGCCAAAGTTGAAAAATATAAAGGTAAGAAACAGTAAATACCTTCTTTATACCAATTCCCATGCTAGGTACACTTAAGTTTTTGTCTTTCATTTGAGCCTTTTGAAGTTGTCAAACACAATCTGGATAAAGAAACAAAACAAAAAACTTGCCCCTCTTTTCCTGTGACTGCCACCATCTTGTTCTGTGGGCACAGAGGGGACCCACAGGTGTTGTGGGCCTAACACAGTAGCACAATATGACAGGCATGGTGGTGGAGGAATGGGCATGCATGATGGCGGCCCCTAAAAAGTGACCACACTAAGCCAGCCCCACAGATCCCCATCTTTTCGGTCTTCCTCCTCCATCTCTCCTTAGTTACACCCCTTATTTTGTTCCTCTTATTTTCTGTGCTACCCTCCCTCTTTTCTCACTTTTCCAATCCTTTTTCTCCTTCCTTTCCCACCTTCACTATTTCTGCCACCCATCTCCATACACTTCCCCACACAAGAAAAAATTATCTAGATTATACCAAGGAGAAACCAATGCCGTATTTTATTTTCAAAATTATTAGACTTTAACAGTTAAATGACTCAGATGTAGAGCAACCATTGGGTAAATTGTAATTTTTTTATTGGAAAACAAATATACAACTTGGAATGGATTTTGAGGCAAATTGTGCCATAAGCAGATTTTAAGTGGCTAAACAAAGTTTAAAAAGCAAGTAACAATAAAAGAAAATGTTTCTGGTACAGGACCAGCAGTACAAAAAAATAGTGTACGAGTACCTGGATAATACACCCGTTTTGCAATAGTGCAACTTTTAAGTACATATTGTTGACTGTCCATAGTCCACGCAGAGTTACAACTCCACACTTCAACAACAACATGCTGACAGTTCCTAAAGAAAACTACTTTAAAAAAGGCATAACCCAGATGTTCCCTCATTTGACCAACTCCATCTAACTTTAGATGTGCAGAAGGGCTTAGATATATCCAGAGTAAGCCACATGCAACATGTTACTTGATCAATTTTCTAAAATAAGGTTTCAGGACAATGACAGTAAGATAAGGGAAGAAAACATGGAGGAATGAAGTCCTAATTACTATACATGCATATTTTTTTGACAGTAGGGAGAAATCTTTTACAGATAAGTTACAAACAAAGAAAAGGCAAATAAACAATTTTGTACAAGAAATTTAACACATTCTGTACAAGGTCTTCACTTTGCTGTCATCATTTGTACAAACTCTGAAAAAGAAGAAAGAAGAAGTACACAAAAAAATTGAGTCAATAGCAAAAGACAAAAAAAAAAAAAAAAGTCACATTTACTCAACCACTGAGTACTCTTTCCATTCCTCTCTTTCCTCAGAATTACCATTAAGTACAGAGGGAAGCGAGTTTATTCCCCAGGCTGGAACTTCATTAACCGTAACAATTCAGGATTATTAGTAAGAGCCAAATTAATGCTTTAGATAAGCTAATATAAAAAGAGCATTCTTGGCTCTTAGTTTAGACTTGAATTTTAAGTCTGCTGGAATACAAGACAATAATGTAAATTTCAGTGCTATGAGCTAGATTTAATTTTTATAACATTAAGTTTTATGCTCTTTTCTAAGCAGTTACATCATGAAAAAAATACAAAGTTTTACTGAAAATCCTTCAATTTCTATTTGCCTTGCTTCATGATATGGCCATCTCAAAGTTAATACATCCGATACTTCTGAAGTACATGTAAACTTCAGTTTGCCAGGCGCGGTGGCTCAAGCCTGTAATCCCAGCACTTTGGGAGGCTGAGACGGGCGGATCACAAGGTCAGGAGATCGAGACCATCCTGGCTAACACGGTGAGACCCCGTCTCTATTAAAAAAAAAATATAAAAAACTAGCCGGGCGAGGTGGCGGTGCCTGTAGTCCCAGCTACTCGGGAGGCTGAGGCAGGAGAATGGCGTGAACCCGGGAGGCAGAGCTTGCAGTGAGCTGAGATCCGGCCACTGCACTCCAGCCTGGGTGACAGAGCGAGACTCCGTCTCAAAAAAAAAAAAAAAAAGAAAAAAGAAAATACAGTGCGGGGAAAGAAAGTCACATTAATAGGAAACTCAGAATAAGTTTGCTTTCCATATTGTTCCACAATCCAACACAAACACTGTACAGTGCTTCTCAAACTTTACATATGAATCAACCAAGAATCTGGTTAAAATGCTGATTCCAGGTGTAGGGGTAGAACCTGATAGTAAATATTTGTAAATTAAGTTCTCAGGTCAGAGCAATGTTGCCTAGTCTGAAGACAACACTCTGAATTTTAAAAAGGTTAAATATAAGTAGCTGTTTCAGCATCCTAATTTGGGGGGAAGGGTCACTAACTTTGATAGTTACCTAACAAGCACCTCTTATCTTAAAAATCAAAGTAAAGAACGAGGTGGTGAGATTGAAAGATTTACCTTCATAGTTTACTTGACCATCACCATCAATATCTGCTTCCCTGATCATTTCATCAACTTCTTCATCTGTTAACTTCTCTCCAAGGTTTGTCATCACATGGCGAAGTTCTGCAGCACTAATATAGCCATTGCCATCCTAGCAAAAAATTTAGTATAGTTTCTGAGTAAAATTACAGACTTGAGAGTTGGAATGGAAATTTATTAAGTTTACTACTAAATTTTGCCTTGGGGGAAAAATGTACTTTAGAAATGCATACCAATCTACACACATAGTTGACCTACAAATGTCATTAAGAGCCAAGCAAAATGTCCTATATTGAAATCACTATTTCCTAAGTGACACCTCCTTTGACAAGATTAATGCAACACATATATTAGAAAATCCATACAGAATTCTTAAAAAGCTTTTGCTTGATAATTAAAATATGTTGGTAAATCATCAAAAAAAAAAAAAAGTCTTCATAATGAGTCCTGGTATCTTCATTTCATCCTCAAAATTTAACGTATCCAGTCCTTGACCTACCTTATCAAACACACGGAATGCTTCTCTAATTTCTTCTTCACTGTCTGTGTCTTTCATTTTTCTTGCCATCATTGTCAGAAATTCAGGGAAGTCAATTGTGCCATTACCTGAAATGGTTTAGTTGAAACATCAAACAGAATTATAAATATCATTTCTTCATCCCCTCCCACCCCCAAAAATTAAAGACTTACCATCAGCATCTACTTCATTAATCATGTCCTGTAACTCTGCTTCTGTGGGATTCTGCCCAAGAGACCTCATTACAGTTCCCAATTCCTTTGTTGTTATAGTTCCATCACCATCTTTGTCAAATAGTGAAAAAGCTTCTTTGAATTCTGTTTGAAAGAAAGACCACAAACCAAATACACAGATTAGCAATAAAATGTAACCTAAATGAAAAGTATTAACTCTTAAAGCCTACTCAGTGGTGGGATCATGCCAGTGACCAGCCACTGCACTTCAGCCTGGCCAAACTGTAAGACCCCATGTCTCAGAAAAACCCAAAAAACTTTTAAAGGAAAAATACCAGTGGAGGTAGCATCTGAAATGTGACTTTGATTCCTAAAGATTACCTAATCTTTATGATACCTTATGATAATATTTCAAATATATCTTTGGCCAATCATACAACTGTACTTTTATGCTGATCTAAGTAAAATTATCCTAGGTTTACAGAGGAAAAGAACCAAATCCCCAAATGACTGGCTCCTCTACTATTTGTCATTGAAGCTGCTCTGCGGAACATAATTCAAAATTACAGACCTAACCTAACAAAACAAAAATAAGACTATTGGTACCCAAATATGTATTTCTACAGAGTAATTAGACTGTTTCTGTATACTGTGTTTAGTTAGAGTCAGCCACTAAGTCTAAATCAATCACCTACTAAATTGAAACAGGCTACTTTCCCTTTCTAGTAAGGCAGGAGAAGGGACTATATAAACAGTCTATAACAATGGGCGATCAAGATATCAATGTCCAGTATTAGCTAAATGTATGTCACTGAGAACAAAGATCATTTTGAGCTTTCTTTGGAATATTAAAACCCCAACCTTATACAGTGAAACAGATTATTCCTTAAGATCTTGTTGTGATAGTATGTTCCTTCTTGTTTTTTGTTTTTTTTTTTTTTGAGACGGAGTTTCGCTCTTGTTGCCCAAGCTGGACTGCAATGGTGCAATCTCGGCCCACCGCAACCTCTTCTTCCCAGGATCAAGCAATTCTCCTGCCTCAGTCTCCCAAGTAGCTGGGATTACAGGCATGCACCACCACGCCCAGCTTATTTTGTATTTTTAGCAGAGACTGGGTTTCTCCATGTTAGTCAGGCTGGTCTCAAACTCCCGACCTCAGGTGATCCACCCGAAGCCTCAGCCTTCCAAAGTGCTGGGATTCCAGGGCATGAGCCACTGTGCCCAGCTACCTCAGCCTTCCAAAGTGCTGGGATTACAGGGCATGAGCCACTGTGACCAGCTATATGTTCCTTCTAGCACATCACTACATTACATGGTAACCTGCTGGTGCAACACTCCAGACTACCTGGCTTCATTCACCATTTACAGATTAACAGGCCAGGTGCAGGGGCTCACATCTGTAATCCTAGCACTTGTGGGAGGCCGAGGTGGGTGGAATGCCTGTGCTCAGGAGGAGTTTGAGACCAGCCTGAGCCAACACGGTGAAACCCCATCTCTACTAAAACAAACACACACACAATTAGCTGGGTGTGGCGGCTGCACGTGTAGTCCCAGCTACTTGGGAGGCCGCAGCAGAATTGCTTGAACCCAAGAGGTAGAGGCTGCAGTGAGCAGAGATCTCGCCACTGCACTCCAGGTTGGGCAACAGAGCGAGACTCATCTCAAAAAAAAAAAAGAAGGGAAGAAACTAAAACAGACTAACTTTGATACTGCAAAGTTATACCAATGAGTAAATAATACAGCTAGTATTTTCCAAGTAAGTTGTTTTCCAGAGGATATTAGACCCTATCAGCAAAGGAATACAAAAAGTTTCCAAGTTCATGGAGCCATTAAGCTTTCCCAACATAGCCATACGTTTGAAAATGTATATGTGGGCCGGGCGCGGTGGCTCAAGCCTGTAATCCCAGCACTTTGGGAGGCCGAGGCGGGCGGATCACAAGGTCAGGAGATCGAGACCATCCTGGCTAACACAGTGAAACCCCGTCTCTACTAAAAAGTACAAAAAACTAGCCGGGCGAGGTGGCGGGCGCCTGTAGTCCCAGCTACTCGGGAGGCTGAGGCACGAGAATGGCGTGAACCCGGGAGGCGGAGCTTGCAGTGAGCTGAGATCTGGCCACTACACTCCAGCTTGGGCGACAGAGCGAGACTCCGTCTCAAAAAAAAAAAAAGAAAATGTATATGTGACACATGTTTAAGAAATGGTGTACCTTCTTTTCAGTCTAAGGCCAATTTATTCCCTGCCTGTTTATCCCTACTCCAATTCGCATACACCTTCCAGTTTCATTCCATACTACCTCTTCTGTGGACTCAACTATTCTTCCACTCATTTGCCCATTACCACATAAATATCTTTACATCGCTTAGCATAAAACTAAACTGAAACCTTAGTTATATTTTAAGTGTTTGCCCTTATCCCTCCCCAAATTTTGGAAGGCACTACTATTCATACCAGTTTCCTCTCTTCTAACAATCTATCCACTATTTTAAAATGACATACAGCTCCAACTCATCACCTGAAAATGCTGAGTTTACCAATGACCACTAGTCAGTCACCCAATCCATCAAGTATGTTTCAGTGTGAAGCCATGCGGCATAAAAACTAAAATGAGACTTTGTAACTTGACTACTGCGTTAGAATTTCCTAGCTCTGTTCCTTCTTCTGGCAATGCAATCTGGACAAGTTACTAAACCTTTTCTGCCTCAGCGTCCTCATTTCTGTGAAATGGCATTAATGTGCCCAGTATGTACAGCAACACAGTATACCAGCCCACAAGGGGTGTTCACCTGGTCATCCCTCATAAAAAAATTAGTACGTGTAAAACACGTACAACTATGTCCAACAAACAAATACTTAATAAATGTCAAGATAAAGATGATCTCATTTTCTTGCAGCATCCAAAACTGTATGGAAAACCTCTCAAAACTTCTCTTAGCCTTCATAACAGTACTTTGATTTTCCTCCTACCACATACTGCTAAAGACTCTTACTCCTGTCTCTTATGTCTAGATGTGACCAATTTTATCCTTTTTTTCGCACTCCTGGGCCATTTCATCTATACTCACAACGAAGGTATCTTTAGTCTACTCATCTTGCTCAATAAATATCTTTATTTCTGGCTGTCTACAGGATATATCTCCCCTGGCTGATCACAAGCAAAACGTATGAAGATGAATTCTATACTCAAAGCAACCCTAAAGATACTAGCAAACGCCCAAGAGCCACTTTTAACTCTTTCCATCTGAAATCTGCCAACAAGTCTCGAATTCTACCATTTAAATACTGCCTAATTTTTCCTCCATCTCTACAATCAGTATTTTGGTTCAAGACTCCATCATCCTTTGCTGGGGGGGCTACTACAATTGCCTCCTAACTGCATTCTTTCTTATTTAAATATTACTGGTTTGTACAGGAACTCATCTAATACCTATCAGAAAGTTCGTTCCACACTAACTGATTTTATGCAAATAGTATACAGCGCTAACCTAGATCAACCTAATGACAAAAATAGATCAGGGAGTCTCCACCTACAAATAGCACAAT
The DNA here is from genome assembly GCF_009764315.1 of Trachypithecus francoisi. Taxonomy (NCBI): domain Eukaryota; kingdom Metazoa; phylum Chordata; class Mammalia; order Primates; family Cercopithecidae; genus Trachypithecus; species Trachypithecus francoisi. The sequence goes on along the minus strand of NW_022681462.1, from coordinate 60,546,462 downwards.
TGATAAAGACATTTCAATTTTACTGTTTTTAAACAGAATGTAGAAATATCTAGAAATACATATATCAGCGTTCAGACACATTGCACCTTTCACCTAATATAGGTTACAAGAAAATTAAAGGACTGTGAGGTATGTATTTGTTTATATTACATTCTCTACTATGGGTATCTTTTAACACCACCATTAGGTGCATAAATTCCCAATGTTTAATTAGCAGTAGTCACCTTTCTATTATACAATTTAACAAAAAGCTGAATACTGGAAGATGCATAGTGTAAGATTATCTATGTATAACTTTCAAGAAATTTAAAAATCTAATAGCACTTAAAATGTTTGCTAGAATAAGTAAAATGCAGAAAAGAAAACCGTATCTATGCTAATACTATTTGTTATTCATTCAAGAAAGGAACAAATAACATTTCTTTTAAAGGTCAAGGTTTATTCCAAATTTCTACTTGTATTTTATACTCAAGAGTAAAAAATACCTGTAAAACCTCAAAATAATAAACCCCAAAGTAAAATTTCAATTCACCTGCCTTTACAGTTTACCTGTACTTCAAAACTAGCATAATCTTTATGTACAGAAGCATATAATTCTAAACAGTAACTCCCAGGAATGACTTGAAATATAAATCCAAGAGTCAAAACCTAAATATACAATAAAGAGAACAGGTCCCGAATGCCACAGAATAGCTATCTTCTACATAATTGATAGGTATAAGGAACCTACCAAAATCCATTTTAGCTATGATCAAATTGAAATTTTCAGAAAAATCTATTACTCAAGTTTTATTTGTTCATTAGCAACCCCAGGGCCCTTCCCTAATTAGTTTATTACCTAGACATACAATTTTATTAAAATAACATGTTTTTAAAATTTTATTAAAATAGGTTATCACAAGACAATTACAAATCAAATAACTGTTTATTAACTTCTATTTCTTCACAAAATTCTGAACTTAATAATCCCTTAAAGATCATGTATTGGAACTCTTTTGGCATTTCATGCAATTGTTGCTATACATTGAGTAACATTAATATTTTTGTCAAACAAATTTGGACCTTGAAAATTTAATGAAAGTTTAGGTACAGATTTCTTAAGGAAAAATTACTGTACATTTTTCCTATCAGTCTTCCAAAAGTCAAACACCAACAACTAATGACATCATGGCAGAGTTATCAATAAAATGAACTTGTTAGTGAAGTCATACTAGACGGAGGTTGCGCCACTGCACTCCAGCCTAGGCAACAAGAGTGAAACTGTCTCAAAAAAAAAATTAAAAAATAAAAATGCTGCTGGGCGTGGTGGCTCATGCCTGTAATCCCAGCACTTTGGGAGGCTGAGGCGGGTGGATCACGAGGTCAGGAGATCGAGACCATCCTGGCTAACACAGTGAAAAACCGTCTCTACTAAAAATACAAAAAATTAGCCGGGCGTGGTGGCGGGCGCCTGCAGTCGCAGCTACTAGGGAGGCTGAGGCAGGAGAATGGCGTGAACCCAGGATGCAGAGCTTGCGGTGAGCCGAGATCACGCCACTGCACTCCAGCCTGGGCGACAGAGCGAGACTCCGTCTCAAAAAAGTAAATAAATAAATAAAAAATAAAAATGCTATCATTCTCATATTCAATAGACAGAAACTTTTTTTTTTTGAGACGAAGTCTCGCTTTGTCGCCCAGGCCGGAGTGCAGGGGCACGATCTCACCTCACTGCAACGTCCGCCTCCCGGGTTCAAGTGATTCTCCTGCCTCAGGCTCCTGAGTAGCTGGGATTCCAGGAGCACACCACCACGCCTGGCTAATTTTTGTATTTTTAGGAGAGACGGGGCTTCGCCACGTTGCCCAGGCTGGTCACGAACTCCTGACCTCAAGTGATCCGCCTTGGCCTCCCAAAGTGCTGGAATTACAGGCGTGAGCCACTGCGCCCAGCCAACAAACTTTCTTTTTAAACAGTTGTGTGTTTAGGAGAGCAGAAATGACCATCAACTATGCAATAGACACACTGATTAATACATTTTCTACCCTAAAGTGAACATGTTGTACTGTGTACAGTATGTGCCACTACCAGACTGGGAATATTGAGAAATGAAAGGCAGGTGTATTAGAGAAGGTCAGAGTTTAAGACTGAAAGTATTAGATAGCCTAAGATAGTCTGGGAAGGAGACAGTATATTTATAAAAAAACTACTTCAGAAAAACATTTTGATGATACATTTACTTTGTAGAGATGGGGTCTCACTATGTTGCCCAGGCTGGTCTCAAACTCCTGGGCTCAAGTGAACCTGCTGCCTCAGCCTCCCAAAGTGGTAAGATTACCAGCCATCAGGCGCAGTCTGTTTTTCTTGAGGAGACATGAGATCAAATCGGTGATACCTTTAAAACAGTGTAACTCAACAAAAAAAATTATTCCCAAAACTGTTTGCTTTTTGTTAACATTCAATACATGTAATTTACCAACCTCAGAAAGTAAACACTAAGTCAAATTACACAATAAATAAAAATAAAACCTGCTTAAATTTGTCTTTAATACTAATAGCTTTCTACCTACAGTCCTATCAAATAGTATTTGTGATGAATATTTGAGGCGACTAGTGTAATTCTGGTATTCCCCAAATTTCTATATGCTTATGGAAGTGGGGAGCTTGCTTTAAATGGGCTATATAGTTCCAATTGGGCTTCTCACAGTTTTCTCCAGCATTAGAAAAAGTTCTCAAGTGCTTTTGAGCTCTTATCAAACCCTTCCTGGTTACTATGAAAACTGTGGCAGATAAACTGCTTGGTGCTCATGCTAATAAAAGTCTCTAATGAAAACAAAGGAATAGTTTGCAAAGCATTTCAACATTACAATTTAAAAAAAAAAAAAAAAACAACTCCAGCAAGGGGGGAAAAAAAGTTTCCCCAACATTGACATTAACCAGCCATCTCAAAGTATAAGGATAAATCAAAAGTATTAATGTTCTATGGCATGGCATAAAGAGAACACGACATCAGGTTTTATGTAATAATTTTGCATACTTCCATAGCAAACTAAAGGGGACAATATTTAAGCAGCTTCATTTCAACAGCTGTCACTGCTTTTAAAAGAAAAATCCATATTGCTACAGTGACATTTATAAAATAGAATGCCAACTTCTTAAATTTTTTCACTTGAGAAATGATTATTCCGATTGATTATATATGCAATTCTTAGGTTAAAATATTAGCTCATTTTAACAAGGGTAAATTCAATGTTCCTTTTTTGATTCTCCATTTCAAGCTGCCTTAGTTACTTCTTAGCCCTCTTTTCTTGTGGAGACTGATTTGAAGTTAGAGTGTTAGCTAGACCAGAACTCCTGAATACTAAGGTAGTCTTCAGAAAACAAAACAAAGACCACCACTATACCACCAGGCTCCAAAGTGTATCCACGCAGACTAAAATACATGTCTTTAATTACAATTAGCCCTGCACATCTTCCACCGGCAAGTTTACAATCCCACTTGCCAAAGCAGTTTGAATTACTGTATTGTATTACACCCTTATGTCAGTATACATGACATATACCAAAGTCAATTATTTCACACAAGTCTCTTATTCTGACGTTGGCTATTCAATTAATAGTAACAATCTAATGGGTACAATCTAGCTGAGTATTTCTCACCTGCAATCTGCTCTTCGGTCAGTTGGTCAGCCTACAAAGAGATCGAAGAGATAGGTTAGTGACTTGAGTATGTAGATTAGCAGTTATAGAAACAAGTTTAAAACCTTTCCAGGGTTTTAAACTGTTTCATTTACTGTTTCATTTAGTTCCAGCAACAAACACATCTGGGTAGAAAAGGCACACATCTGGTTTTCTTATCTTCAAAGCTAAGCTGTCTTAACTCCAAGTTTAAGATATACAAATACTTCAGAATATTTTTGAAAGTATAATTTAGAATCCAATAGAAACATTGCTTCCTTTTTCAACGTTAGAATAGCTAAACTTAAGCTCACTTCTATGCCAGATATAAATCACCAGAAATTCCCACTGAATCAAAATGCTTCAGGATCACAAAATGAAAATTACTCCCACAAATGGTTAAACACATCGTTTTGAAATTAAAGTGATCTAAAAAAAAAAAAGGCACAACAAGCTTTTATTCCTTCTCACCCAGCAGACAAAATGCAAAGAATCCAGAGCTCCAAACTAATACTTACCAAATGTTTAAAAGTTCAGCCATCCATTTTCTCTTGGTTTTTAAAATCCCAAAGTAAGCCTAAGGCTTGTGATGTTTTTTAATAGCACTTGGTTTTCTTCAGAAAATATTTTCTGCCATTTGCTAAAACCCATTATAAATTTTGTCCTTATTCAATCTTAATAACAACCTTATAATCTTATTATCCCCTATCTTACAGATAACGCATGAGGCTAGGGTTAAGTGGGAGTGGGGCAGGCAAAATTAGTAGAACCAAGATAAAGCACTAAGGTGTCAGACATACCCAGTAACTTTCAGCTTTTAATTCAAAGCACCATAATATATAAAGATGATTGCAAAATATCCATACTCCTTGTTGTATTCTTTGAACATACACTTTCTTTCACCGCTTATCAGTATATACATCCATGAAGCAACTCCTTATGGGGCATTGAGAAGCACAGCCAAGAAACAGCTTCCTATCTAAAATCCCACGAACATAGAAGTATACAATGATTAATCCATTCATTTATTTATAGGAAAAGAAAAATAAACGCTGCCTGACTTTATTCTTTTTAAATGAACACATCCCTAGGAAAAGTAACGCCTTAATGTGGAATGGCTTCACATTTTCTCTAGGGCACAGCATGAGAAAATTCAAGAAGGAATCCAGAAAGTAGTTTATTTTCCCTGCTCAGCAATTTTTATTTGACCACGATGTAAATCAAATTCATTAAAAAAAAAAAAAAAAGCTGGTAACTTAAAACTGAAGAGCCAATAATTAAGTTCAAATACAGAGTTTGTAAAATAAAAAAATGTATCCACTTTTATCCCTAAAGTCCAAATCCTCCACCAACAAATATTTGGTGTGAAGTCAGTCACAGATTGTTTACCCAAGGAATAAGGTTTAAAATCCAGTAAATCTACTGAATTATTTACTTTGTTATAATAGAAGCTACGTAACTTCAGTTTATTGCATTTTGCAGGACTTCCATCATTTCTGAAAGGAAGGGCAACCTGGCATTCATGGCGTGGGGCGGGGGGGAGCATCAAGTTCTGAGTCACAGGCTAGTATCCCAGCTCTGGCATTTAATAGCTGTGTGACCTTGGACATGGTACTCAACCTCTCAGTCAACTTCATTTGTAACACAAGAATAACAATACTTACCTTGCAGGGTTGTTGTGCAAAGTGAGATGCTATGTACAAAGCTAACCTAAAGAGTTAAATGGCAACCATTATTTTATATAAATTAACTAAACAAAGAACCTACAATGTTAAATATCAACCTGACTAGCTCAATTTCCACACAGAATGTAGGCATGCATGGCATTTATTAAGCCATCTATTCAATGTTAACTTTGTTTAAGCTGAGAAAATTTATGCAAACTAAATCCACAAGGTGCAACCCAGGGACAAATGCAGCAGGTGACATCACTTCAAAACTTAAAGTTGAGCTAAGTGTGTGGCAGACACTGTAACCTGTGTGAGAGTTGAAGGATCCCGTACTCTGTACAGGAAGGGAGACAGGTTTGTTCTCTCTACATGGTGGGGGCGGGGCGGGGGGAATGGGATTTTGGGAAGGCTACTGTATATGAAACATGAGCGGCCTTAGGAAGAAACGAGGATGTTAGCAAAAGGAACCACTGTCCAATTTTGCTTGGAAAGTCAAAATTTAGGGACCTCATACCATCTTATCTACCTCCAAGCAAATGCAATCTTGGAAGAGATCACAAAAATCAGCTTCAAGGAATGAACTAAGCACCCAAGAGACTAAATTACTCATATAACCTGAAAGCTCTCAATTTTGCTTGGAAGGTTGACAAGCTTTTTGTATTTACTACTTATCCAGAGTTCAGGTTTTAGAATAAACTTTTACCAGCAATATCCAGAATAAAGCCTACCATAAATCAAGGAGACTTCCTAGCACTAACTTTCCCAACTGCCACAAAGGCGAATAAATTTGGTTCTTCCCTCTGTTTCCATGGAGTGCCATTTTCTTAGAACCAGAAGAATTCTACTTTGGGGAAAACTCAAGTTCATTAACATGTATGTTTATCTCAGTAAAGTGAATAATAATTCACTAGAGAGATGACTTGTTCTTTCTCCCTTATTTCTGTAGCTATTGATATAATTCTTCCCACTGCTCTTGCCACTCCAGAGAAAGTTCTAGGCATTAGTATATACTCAGGTTTCTCCCTAGACCTCCTGTATTAGAAAGGATGTTCATTTTGGAGAATCACAGGTGATCTGTCAACACGAAGAAGCACGAACCTGTATTACATTAGTGACCTGAAGTGAATACATTAAGTACCTATTAAACATTTCCTACATGCCATTCAAAAGTATGCATGAATACTGTAGGAGTTTATCTACTGAAAGGTGGTTAAAAGAAAAACAAAACTCAAGTTCTTATCTGAATAAATGTGTGAGCCCATAGGCTTGAAATGGAACACGAACTGCTATCCTTCAACCATTCCTGTCTGTTCATTCCCATCAGGTGCTACTTTGATACAACAAAGGATTCCTATGTGAAGTTTTTTCTACAATTACGGAAGCCAGGATATTTGTTTTACCTATATCAAAAGCAATCTAAATTATTTCGTTAGGGTAAAAAGACAGCTGATTTTGAAGAATAGTACTTACATAGCATCTCTCACCAAAAGATCACTGGAACAAAATGGCTTCATAAAAATTAGGGCTATTACTAAAGGCCTAAATTCTAGCTAAAATTCTCTATATTTTAAAAGAGCCAACTCCTTTGATCTTCTAAGCCTAACAGAAACAGGCCTTGGCACTTACCGGAATAATTATTTAGAGTCAAGTGACAAAAATTTTCTACCTTTTTACATCTTTTACTTACCTAATCACCCTGGCCTCAAAGTCCTCTTGAAGCAATCCCGTTTTCACTGAGCATATGTTGACTACATGTAAACTCAAGAGTTACATGAGCAATCTTACTTAACTTCCATATAAAATTTTTTACACTTTAACTTGGGGTCCTAATTTTTTTATTTTTTGAGAGACAGGGTCTCACACTCTGTTGCCCAGGGAGTGCACTGGTGTGATCATAACTCACTACAGTCTCCAACTCCCGGGCCCAAGATGATCCTCCTGCCTCGGCCCATTGAGTAGCCAGGACTACACGCACAGGCCACTATGCCCGGCTACTTTTTTTTTAATTGAAGTCCTAATTTAAAATCTCAGTCCTCAATTATGAAGTTATCTGAGGGCAATTTTCAAATTTACTAATGGTATCTCTCAATCTGTATTGTTTTTTTCGACTTTGTCTCTTCTAGTAAGAGCTGCCAATTTAACTGAAAACCCCCAAAGCACCAGTGATGCAAACAGTAACTACAAAAGCTTAACACTGGGCAACGGACCACAAAAGTGTGGATACCAACTCCACCAAGAAAAATCTATTCGAATTACTAATTATGAAAACTGATTAAAGAAAACTTTAACCTTCATTTTAAAAAATAGCTTACTCCACAACTTGTAATGTTTATTATATATGCCTATAACTACATCTTAGAGAAAGCAAATGTAACCAGCACATTCAAATTCAGAATATTTAAAATATCAAGATAAAGCGAATCCATCAAACTTCAATGAACGCTAGTTTTATTTAAGGTGAACTCCTCTCCCCACACCCATACAGGCTGGAGGTTTCAGTTGGCAAGGATCCCCAACTCCTGTTTAAGATGTCACCTTGCCTCCTGGACACACCCATCGCTGTAACCACTTGGCAGAAGGAACCACAAAGTAAGTATCGCAGATGACCGCCCTCATTAGGGTTTTTTTTTTTTTTTTTTTTTCAGGAAAGAACATGATCTCCAGTCTGAGGTGACCGGAAAATGCTTAAAAAAATTCCCTGCTCCTCCCCCCGCAAACACTCTTCCATCACAGTATTCGACAGACAGACATCATACAAATGAAGTGAACGTTAAGACGACCTGGCAACTTCTACACGGAATTTAGGGGTCGTTTTCAAAGCAGCAGAAGGGGAGCAATGTTTTTATGTGGTCGTGGTTCTTTAACATTAGGACTGCACACTGTTTTCAAGAAAAGGATAGAGACAGGGGCTTTTCAAAGGCATCCGTCCAATTGTTTTTACAAGACGGACTTTCAGAAGGCAGTCACTCCGGAGCTTGCTTTCCTCAGGCGGTGAACAGGAAACGCCTTGTAGAACCCCAGCTGGAGCCGAACACTTTCCATAACAGGATGTATACTGCGAGGATGCGCCCCTGACTTCAGGGGTAAAGCTAATTTCTTTCAACGACACTTTAAAAAGCAATTTTTTAAAAAAGCATCCGGCCTGCGTGGTGGAAGACGCCCCAGGGCCCAGATGGAGCAGGAAGATTAGGGTTCCCAGAGGCGGATGGGAAACGGTCGAGGCCCCCCTCCCCCTCCCCTCCCGGCCAACGGCCCCGCAGCGCCGCGGGGATCTCCGCAGTCCTGCAGGTGCCAGCACAGCAGCTGGAGCTCGAGCGGGGCCTACCGGGGCGGCGGCGGCTTCGGGTCCCACGCGGCGCTCGCCCGCCCCGCCCCCACCGGCCGCTCCCTGCGCCGCGCGGGCTCAGCCCACACAGCGCGCCGCCCGCCCGCGCGCCCCCTGGATCCCGGCACGCGGAGGACGCGGGCTAACTGCGGCGCCGGCGTTCGCCCCAGGGCCCCGCGCGCTCCTCCCGCCCCCTGGGCGCATGGCGGCCGCAAGCAGACAAAGGCGCTTCCTGGCGCCGGCACTAACCGTCCGTTGGGGAATTTGAATCCGGCCCCAGTTTGACCTTTCTAGACGCCCGACAGAAGGCTCTCTGCGCTCCCTCTTTCCCTTCCTTCACTTTCTCTCCTTCCCATGCACTGGGCTGTCGCTCATCCCGGACCCATCCTCCTCCAGCCAAGCCTCCGAGGAGCTTCACCACCTCAGGAACTGTGCGTCCGGCCCTCAACTCACTAGAGGAAGCCCCCCTGAGGAGAATGGGGGTGGGGGAGCACCTGCGACACAACCGTCGCGGGCATCCCTGGCCTCTTTCGCGCCATCCCTCTGGCAGAAACCACTCCTTGAAGGTGTAAGGGAGGCGAGTTTCCTTTCTTTAGTCAATTCGCTCCAGTTTCTCCCCTCCATAGGCCCAGCGCCGGCAGCTCAGCGATGCACTCACCATGCTGCAAGCGCTGCCGGTTTCCGAGACGCGACCACACAACCACTCAGCTCGCTCGCTCCACTCGGACTAATTCTCCTCCTCCGCCCCCAGCGCCTCATAAACACCTCCCTCCAACAGATCCCTCCGCCGCATCCAGATAACGGAACATCGCAAACGAGTCCCGGCCAACCCCCTCCCCTCAAACTCTTCCCGGGACCCCTTTCTTCACAGTTATTTGGTCGATGAGGCAAGAAATCAAGGAAAGTGGACGAACGGATGACGTAAGTGGGTTTCATTTCCCAGCGAGCCGTTAAAAGGCCGGTGGAGCGGCTCCTGAGGGGCGCTACTTTGCGGCGCGGAAGAGCATCGTGGCAGCGATGCGTAACCCTATGGTCGTTGAGCCGGCCTCTGATTGGCTGGTTGGTACCTGCAATGCGTCACTCGAGCTCGCAGCCGCCGCCGGGACGGTGCGGTTTGTGCCGTTGCTGCTCCGGCCGCGCTGTCCTGGCAACTGCGCCAGGCGGGAGAGTCGCTGGGTTTGCGCTTGGCTGGAGAACCTTCCTCTTCCACTTATCCTTCCCTGCCACACTCATCCACTTTCCCGCCCCTTATTGAGGGGTAGAGGAAAACACCTTAAGCCGATGAAGAATGGAAAACAACCTAAGCCTAGTGTTTTGGCCTCATGGAAGCCGCACGTTTTTCATTTCACCCACTCACAAAACCCATGTAAATCTGGATACGGGCAAATGTAGCTGTTCAGCTGACAGGGTAATCTCAAAGGGTCTTCCGTTTATACTTCCTCTTCGCGTTCTTTGCCAGGGGTAATTTACCGGAAAAGAAAAGTCACTCAAAAGTCCCAGTATCCGAGATTCAGTGAGATTAGTCTCTCCAACTGGCCCCTTGTTATCGTGGGGTAAAAGGGTTCTGGATTGGACAGAGCTGGGCATGAGTTAGCTGGGTCCCTCTCTCAGATGCATGACCTTGGATGAGTCATTTAATTTTTAGTCTCACTTGTAAAATACAGGCTATAAGACCTATCTCGAAAGAATATTGTGGAAATTAGAATTATGCAAAGATTAGAATTAATGTAAAGTGTTAAAAGTACCTGGCACAGGGTAGGACTCCAATAATTGGTCACTATAATATGCCTTCCCCTTCATAGGAAATTTGCCCTTTTGGGTTTCTAACTCCACAGATTTAAATGAATATTTGAAAAACCACATAAAAACTAGCTCCTTGGTCCCATCCAAAATAAACAAAGGTGTACGTACCTGAAATATTTAACAGGTGGATAGTGAACACCTACTGTGTGAACTCGATTTGAATATAATTGTAACTATAGAGGGGCTTATGAGATGCAGAGGTGAGGACCTTAGCCCACTATAGAGGTTCCAGACAGGGTTCCTAGAGAAGATAACTCCTAAATTGTCTAATGTTATAAAATGGGCTAGGAAAAAGCAGGGAGGAAAGAAGGGAGCAAGTTCTGGGTGAAGTAAGTGATGGCAAAGGCCCGGAGGAGTGCAGTTGCGTGGTATGATGGAGGAGTTGCAAGAGGATAGGCATTACTAAAGCCCCAGGTAGACAGCCAGCCCCATTAGGCAGAGAGGACGCTGGGAAATTAAAGAGGAATAAGGTGTAAATCTCAAAATGCAGTTCCTTAAGAAGATTGTTGGTAGAATTCAGCTCAGGAAAAAAAAAAAAAGTCATCACAGGCCATATCAAGGTCTGAGAATTTTCCAGTAAAAACACAAGCATATGGACCTTTAAAACCCAGTGAAAAGCATTTTTTGCAAGCCATGGTGAAATCTTGCCTACTGAAGACAGCTCCCTACAGAACACTGCACTGCCCAGCAAGACCATTTCTGATGTTAACAGTTATCTGCACCCACTTGGAAGGCTTCAGTGGAATTTGACCTCCTTTAGCCAAGTTAGACATTTTCTCACACCATCAAAAGTCTTTTCTTTGCCAGGACAGAGGTGGGTCCTCTTTTTTTCAGTCATGCAAACCAGGCATTAAATGCTCTTCCAATTAGCATTGGCAACCCTGTGACCTTCCTTTCAGATGAATGACCAGTCAGTGCAAACTCAGGACCCTGTGCTTCTATTGTCCTTGCTAATGTGGTGACGTCATGATGGTAGGGGGAAAGGAGATTGAATTAACTTTATCCTGTGAATGAAATACCATTGAGACAGAATGTTACTTAAAAGCGGGCACCTCTGCTTCAGAATCTGAGCTGAAAAGGGAGCCCTAAGGCCTCCATTTCATTACTCTGCATTCTAGTAGCTTCCAAGTCTTTCCAAGGTATTCTTCAGAAATTTGTCTCTGATTCCTCCTCAAATCCACAGATGGAAGAGCCATCAATGATCTTTTCTTTCAACTTAGTCACTAAAAATACTCTCTTTACACAGTACCCCATTAGTATGCAGTGATTTTACTGCATGAAATTTTTAATGATGGGAAATTGAATGACAAAATGAATAATCACCTCCTCTAGAAAATGAATTTTTAAAAGGATTGATGTATAGCATATAAGAAGTGCATCGTTAAGTCTGAAATACAGGTGCATGCTCGGAGATGTATGTATCCATCTCTGGAGTTTAAAGGCTCCAGGAGCTTTAAAACAAGTATTTAGGAGTGAAATACGTTTGTTACAGCAGATACATAAAAATCCACCCAGGTTTCTTAGGTTGAATTTCCGTAAAGCCTCTCTTGCAGAACTTTCCTTGCTGACCTCTCTTAGAAGAGAAAGAAAATGAGAAAAAAAGTCAAGAGTTACATTTAAAGCCATTGTGGTTTATGTGTATTTGAGACTGTTTCAAGTCATTTTATTTCTAGAGCATTTGTCTTCCACAACATGACATACAGTGCTGCCTCACTTTGGCAATTGCCACTGAGAAAGTTGGTGAAGACCAACATGTCAAGCCCTAGGAGGTGGTTGTCTTTGAATTTTCCTGTCCTGACTGGTAAAACCTTACAGCTCTCTGCCTTTGCCCATGCTGGGAAAGTGAGAATGTACTTCCTCTCCACACCTCTTCCTCAATTTGTAGGTCAGAGATAACACAAGCCCTATCCTTTGACACTTCCTTCCCATAGCTTCCCTCCTCCAGCCATCTGTGCTAATGACCAAGGTCAGGGTCAGAGGGACAATCACAGTACCATATATATATATGTATATATATATATATATATATTTTTTTTTTTTAAGACAGGGTCTCACTGTCTCGCAGGCTGGAGTACAGTGGCATAATCATAACTTGCTATGGCCTCACTCTTGGGCTCAAGTTATCCTCCCACCTCAGCTTCCTAAGTAGCTGGGACTGCAGGCACACACTGCTGTGCCCAGCTAAATTTTTTTTTGAGACGGAGTCTCGCTCTGTCACCCAGGCTGGAGTGCAGTGGCACAATCTTGGCTCACTGCAAGCTCCGCCTCCTGGGTTCATACCATTCTCCTGCCTCAGCCTCCTGCGTAGCTGGGACTACAGGCACCTGCCACCAAACCAGGCTAATTTTTTGTACTTTTTAGTAGAGACGGGGTTTCACCGTGTTAGCCAGGATGGTCTCCATCACCTGACCTCGTGATCTGCCCACCTCGGCCTCCCAAAGTGCGCCCAGCTAACTTTTAAAATTTTTTGTAGAGACAGAATCTTGCTTTGTTTCACAGGATGGTCTTAAACTCCTGGCTTCAAGTGATCCCCCCTCCTCAGCCACTGTGTCTGGCCCCCGGTAGCATTCTTGATTTTAGGGCCTATGTGTTTCTCAACAGATAAAAGAAATAAACCCTAAATAGCCTAAGGCATCAAATTACGTAATGAATCAACTTCTATGCGTCTTGAATGGTACTAGTTATGTACCAGCCTTGAGAGAATAGTACTGAAATCAATTTCTTGTTCTGTGGTTCAGATAAAGAGCCCTGGTTCAGAAAGTTAAACTATCCTTCCTCCAGGATTATGGGAAAAAATGGAGCTGGGTCAGGAATCCAGCCAGGTCATGTTTTGCTGAGATGAGAGTTGAAGAGTACAGAGAAGGAAATGATCCCCTGGGTATCTTGAATGGGTTTCTGCTCACATACACACCGGAAAAATTGGGCGCCTTCAGCTTTGATATAACATTCATTTATTTGCTCACTCAAAAAATTTCGGATATCAGTTTAAGGGTGATCAGTCTCCTGGATTTGCCTATGACTGGAGATTTTCCTGGAATGCTAGATTTTCAGTGCTAAAACCAGACAGTTCCAAGCAAACCAGGGTGGTTGGTGGGTCACTTTAGAAACCATGACCACTCATTCTATAAATGCCGGTAGCCTATGAGGTGCTAGAATTGTGCTGTGCTAAAGATGAACATGGGAGACCATGGAAGCACGTGATGGACAAGCTAATGGGTAAGTGGGGAGCTTCCTAGAGAATGTGATCCGTAGAAGTTTGGGTAGAGGTGGAGAAAGAGGAAAAGGGTGTTTGAGACAGAGAAAAGAAACACAAAGGAACAGAGACATCATCATTACCATCTCCACTGTCGACATCATCCTCAGGTCCACTCTCCACACTACACCTCCTCCACAGGCCCTGGAAGCAGGCTCTGGGCTGTTTGAACAAGGAATTCTGTGGTCCTGGGGATCTGGTGTAGTCTAGAAGGGGTAGCAGTGTGTGGGCTCTGGGTGAGGAAGTCCCCTTGGCCTGTGTGCAGAGTACCCCTGGAGGAAGGACAGAACAGGGCCCTCTAAAGGGAGGCTAAGGGAGCTTCTCTCTTACCCAAGTCTGTAGGTGGTCCTGAAAATGCCTGCTGGCAACACCTCCTAGAGGCCCTCGGCATCACATCCAAAACTGAACACATGGTCTTTTCACCCAGACATCCTCTCCTCTATTCTGGTCTCATTAAAAAGTGCCTCCCTCACTCTGTCACCAAAGCTACACTGAACCACTCCCAGGTACCTGGATGTGCTGTGCACTTTCCCACTCCCATGCCTTTGCATGTGCTGCTCCCTCTGCCTGGAAATTCTTTTCCTCCTTTTCCACTGCCTGCTGAACATCTGCTTATACTTGATGCAAGCATCGTATCCACTGTGAAGTCTTCCTAACTCCACCAGTGCCTCTCCTTGTGACTCAAAGTGAAATAATCATTATCTCTCAAAATATCCTTAAAACTTGATGGTACTATTTTCTTACAGGTTGGTTGCCCCAACAAGGCTGAGCTCCTTGAGGGACCTTATTTATGTCTGTACCCTTACCACCTGGCATGATGCTGGTACACAGTCGATGCTAAATACATTTTGTTGAATGGATAGGTAGATGAATGAACAAAAATATTATCATTTTGTATATGCCTTTTTCACACGGCTTTTAATATTCAGATGGTGTTTACAAAACATAGGTTGTCTTAAAAATGATGAAAAAAATTTTTATCAGAGAAAGTAGCCAGCAGGGCAATTCTAATCTTCTTATGGAAGTTATTATTTAAATCAATTTGAAAATGAAAACTATGCCGGGCGCCGTGGCTCACACCTGTAATCTCAGCACTTTGGGAGGCCAAGGCTGGTGGATCACGAGGTCAGGAGTTCAAGACCAGCCTGGCCAAGATGGTGAAACCCCATCTCTACTAAAAATACAGAAATTAGCTGAGTGTGGTGGCGCACACCTGTAGCCCCAGCTATTCGGGAGACTGAGGCAGAGAATTGCTTGAACCCGGGAGGTGGATGTTGCAGTGAGCTGAGATCGTGCCCCTGCACTCCAGCCTAGGCAATAGAGCTAGACTCTGTCTCAAAAAAAGAAAAAAGAAAAGAAAGAAAAAGAAAATGCTAAATACATACTTGTTCAAATATAGCTTTCATCTTTGGGTTTTTATATTGTACAATAATTCTGTATACAATTTTTAAATTGTGGTTTTTCTCATCTTATTTAGAGAATTTATGGTTCAGACCATATTAGCTTCATGATATTATGAATTAAAGCAATTAACCACCAAGTAATTAAGCTGTGAAAATGTTGTACTTTCACTCTGAATGGTTTCACAGAAACGAGGGGATTGATGTTTTGCTGTATTGTTGGCAGCATGGAAGGTTATATGGAGGTGTGAATTTTTGCAAAGGTACCTCAAAGGGTAACTTCATTTTCTTCATATTGGCTTGCTTTTTAAGTATCTTTTGGCTAATTTGATAGGTAGAAATTGGGATGCCCATTCTCAAGGCTGGGAATATGGCATTGCTGAGGACCTCTCTGTCCTTTTTCACACTGTCTTCCATTCCCATTTAACTAGCTAGTCAATATTTCTAGGCTCTGCTTGTGGAACTTGGAGTAAACCATTGTCTGCTTTGAAAGATTTTTTGAATGTTCTAAATGAACTACCTACCCATTTTTCTCTTCTTCATATTTCAATATTCTTTGTTCTGTGCTCAGGATCACATTATCTATCATATCTTCTATGGAACTCTTGGTAACAATGTCAGTTTGGAAGTTCATCTGCCATTTTTGCTCTCTGTTTGAGATGCACTGACCTCTCTTCTGAAGGGAAACCAGGAACCAGGGGCCAGACAGTCTGAGAAGGCAGCTGTCACCGTGATGAGGGCATGGATCAGATGTGTACCCTGTTAAGGCTGGATTGAAAGGGCGTGGATTAATTCCTGAACATTATAACTCCCTCATGTTATTTGTTTTTATTTTTGATGCTCTGAACTCACATCAGTACAAGAAAGAGAGTATATGTGCTGGGGAATTTTCCCCTCCTGTGGCTTCAGAATATCTGCAGAGAGCCTTTCCTGGAAGGAAAGAGCTTAGTTTCCCCTCTGTATGAGGAAATAGGAGTCACTTAGGGAGTATATCTTTCTTCTTTACAATAACAGGATTGATTAGGAATGAAAGGAATGAAGGAGCTTATGTTTTGCTAGGGGTAAGCTTCCTTCTTCTTCTTCTTCTTCTTCTTCTTCTTCTTCTCTTCTTCTTCTTCTTCTTTCTTCTTCCTTCTTCTTCTCCTTCTTCTTCTTCTTCCTTCTTCTTCTTCTTCTTCTTCTTCTTCTTTCTTCTTCTTTCTTCTTCTTTCTTCTTCTTCTCTTCTTCTTCTTCTTCTTCTTTCTTCTTCTTCTTCTTCCTTCTTCCTTCTTCCTTCTTCTTCTTCTTCTTCCTTCTTCTTCTTCTTCTTTTCTTCTTCTTCTTCTTCTTCTTTTCTTCTTCTTTCTTCTTCTTTTTTAGACGGGGTTTAACCATGTTGGCCAGGCTGGTATTGAGCTCCTGACCTCAAGTGATCCATCCGTCTTGGCCTCCCAAAGTGCTGGGATTACAGGTGTGAGCCACTGCATCCGGCCAGGGGTAAGTTTTTTATTTTTTTTATTTTTTTATTTTTTGAGACATGGTTTCATTCTGTTGCTCAGGCTAGAGTGCAGTTGCACAATCTCAGCTCACTGCAACCTCTCCCTTCTGTGTTCAAGCAATTCTCATTCCTCAGCCTCCCAAGTAGGTGGGATTACAGGCACACACCACCATGCCTGGCTAATTTTTGTATTATTAGTACTGATAGGATTTCACCATGTTGGCCAGGTTGGTCCCAAACTCCTAACCTTAAGTAATCTGCCCATCTTGGCCTCCCAAAGTGCTGGGATTATAGGCATGAGCCTCCACGCCCGGCCACGCAGTAAGCTTGTTAATGACCAAATATTTCCTTAGAAATTTTATTTTTCAAATTAATTTGAAAGATTTCAAATGTACAAAAAGTTGAAAAATAGTGTCTTAACCACTCATATACTATCCACTTAAGTTCAACAATGGCTGACGTTTGCTCCATTTGCTTTACTTTCTCTGTCTCTGTCTCTCCCTTTCTCTATACACGCATAAACATATACACCACATAGAGACATGCAGATTTTTTTTAAGTGAATCATTTTAAAGTTGTAGACATCATACATCAGCCCCAAATTCCAGCATATTTCTCCTAAGAACAAGGATATTCTCCTGTAAAATCACAACACCATTATCAAACTGTTTAAAAAATTGCGTATCAGCTGGGTACAGCGGCTCATGCCTGTAATCTCAGCACTTTGGGAGGCCAAGGCTGATAGCCTAGGAGTTTAAGACCAGCCTGGGCAACATGGTGAAACCCCATCTCTACTAAAAATACAAAAATTACCTAGGCATGGTGGCGTGTGCCTATAGTTCCAGCTACTTGGGAGGCTGAGATGGGAAGATCACCTGAGCCTAGGAGGCAGAGGTTGCAGTAAGCTATGATCACACCACTGCAGTCCAGCCTGGGCAACAGAGTGAGAATTTGCCTCAAAAAATTAAATAAATTCCACATCATCTTAGATCTCATCTGTATTTAAGTTTCTCCAATTGTTCCCCAAATGCTTTTATAGCTGTTTCATTTTCTCTAACTCAGATCCAACAAGAGCCATACTTTGCAAAGTTATATCTCTTTAGACTTTTTATTTATTTATTTATGAGACAACCTTGCTCTGTTGCTCAGGCTGGAGTGCCATGTGGCGTGATCCTAGCTTGCTGTAGCCTCGAACTCCTGGGCTCAAGTGACTTTCCTGCCTCAGCCTCCCAAGTAGGTGGGTCTACAGGCATATGCCACCACACCTAGCTAATAGACTCTATTTTTTTTTTTTGGATGGCGTCTCTCTGTGTCATCCAGGCTGGAATGCAGTGGCATGATCTCAGGTCAGTGCAACCTCCACCTTCCAGGTTCAAGCAATTCTCCTGCCTCAGCCTCCCAAGTAGCTGGGATTACAGGCATCCACCATGACGCCCGGCTTATTTTTGTATTTTTAGTAGAGATGGGGTTTCACCATGTTGGCCAGGCTGATCTTGAACTCCTGATCTCAAGTGATCCACTCACCTCAGCCTTCCAAAGTGCTGAAATTACAGGTGTGAGTCACTGTGCCCCGCCTAGACTCTATTCCTTTAATCTAGATCAGTTCTCCCACCTTTGCTTGTTTATTCATAACATTGATATTTTTGAAGACTCAGGACAATTTTCTTTTAAAATGTTTACATTTTAGATTTGTCTAATTGTTTCCTCATGGTGTCATTTAACTTGTACCTCTATCTCTGCATTTCCTATAAACTAGAATTTAGTCTAAAGGCTTGACAAGATTCAGGTTGAAGACTTTTGGCAAAAATACTTCGCAGGTAATATTTGTGTATTTCACATTGCATAATCTCAAGAGCATCTAATAGCAATTGTTTCACTATTAGTGATGGTACATTTGATCACTTAGTTATGATGACATTTACCAGACATCACCATTGTAAAGATACATTTCCCACTTTAATTAAGTCATCTTATAAAGTCATCTGTGGGGCAAAGCTCTGTCTTTGTGTGAATATTCTGTTTCCCCAAATCTTTACCTAGTGATTTTATCACCCATTGATGATCCTTGTCTAAATCAATAATTACATTGTACGTTGAAAAATTATGGTTTTTCTATTCTGTAATCGCTTCTACATGTACTAGCTAGCATTCTTTTTGTAAAGAAGCACTTTCTTTTCCCTTTCTCTCTTGTTGTAAGCATTACTATTGACTGGAAGTTTTTTTTCAATTCAGTGTATTATAATCAGTTACATTCACATTAAGTTTTGGTGCACAAGTTGTCTCAAATTTGGCCAGTAGGAGCTGTTCAAGCAGCTCCTGTGTCCTTTTGTCTTTTTCATATGTCTCCATCCATTTTTGGGTATTTTCTTGCTTTCTGGCACAAAATGTTCCAGACTCACCTTGTACTTTCTCTGCTTGGACCCAGGATCAGCATTTTATTCAAGGATTCTCAGAGACTTTTAATGCATCCTTTTTTTTTTTTTTCATTCTAAACTTTTAAAAAGTCACCATTTTATATATTTTGCACTCATCCTGTCCATAAACACTTCGATGGCTCTCCCTAGGTCTTCAGAAACTTGTCTTCTCAATACAGCCTTTATTCTGAACCCTTGCTCTCAGCACTCAATTCTTCATGCCATCTCCGTGTAGCTCCTTCAGTTCTTCCCGAAGGTGTCATATTTGGGGGTGTAAAAAGTGAGCACTGGATCAAACTGGAATATGGATAATATCATAAAGCCTACTGGGAAGCGGCAGGTGAAAGGTTGAGATAGGCAGGGCCTGGACAAGAGAAAGCATGTACCGTCAGCCAGCAGGATGCAATTATAACTGCCTTTGGCAGAGAGGCCATATCTTCCCACAGCCCCCACTCTCATCTTCGCACTTGCTGCTGCTGCTGCTGCTGGTGTTGCTGCTGCTTTGTGCCGCTTTCCTGGGAGGCAGAGAAGCCTTGGAAAGAACAGGAGCTTTGCTTTATTCTAAGAGTTCAATTCTTGGTCTCCTTGGGGAGACCCCAAGGTCAGGAGAGAAAAAGAGTGACAGCTATTGCCCCAGTTCCCCATTCCAATATTCATACAAACCCATAAGACTATTATTTTGACTATTTGTATAGGAATCACCCATGTTAATTTTCTCTTATGTTCAAGTTTGTTTATTTGAATATATTTTGTCTTATATACAGCCATACTACCCTGAATGCACCCAATCTTGTCTGAATGTATTTGGTCTAGATTTACTGTATCTCTTAGTAGTAAAAAAAAAAACTGGAATAATTTTACTTGCCAGTGATTCTTAGTTAACTTTATCATATTAAAACCTTTAGTTGTGAACAAAAGGTCTCCTTCAGCAGTGTCCTTCTGTGTCTAGTGAAGTTTTCTCCAGCAAGCCCTGCGTTCTGTTTCCCCTCCCCAGCAAGCACCTCATGAGCTGTGCTCTCTTCTGTCTCCGAGTCATTTGACATTGTATGGGGGACCCCACGCTGCACAGGGACTACTCAGGAAGTAGGGATTTGCATCCACATCACCACCAACTAGCTCTGTCATCTGGAGTAAGTCGCATAGCCTCTCTGGGCCTCAGATGGCAAGTCTGTCACATGATCTCTTGATTTAAAGGAGATTAGTAAAGTCCCTTTGGATAGTAAGAACCAGCATAATATTAACTTTTCTTGCTGTCACTTAACAATATGAATTGGTTTCGTGTAAGAACCAGGTGCTCGTTGGATTAAATTTAGAAAATTAGCCTGCCTGCAGTCTCTCTCTCTGCCTTTCTCTCTCTCACCCTCACTAAAAGCAGCACATGCACGCTGCTAGGAATCCTTTCCCTCAAATTATAGATTGTTTGAGTGGGAAGAGATTTCAGAGGTCATTTAGTGCAACCCTCTAATGAGGAAATTCAGACCCTAAAGTTGGGGTGATTTGCCCAAGATCCTGCATAGTTGGAGAAAGAGTCAGATCTAGAACCCATTTCCCTGGCTCCAATCTGGTCTCCTGTATCATATCCATGACTGACTCCCATTACTACCCTCTTTAAAATTCTGCTGATTCTCTAACCCAGCCGTAGCAATTGCAGTAACCCCCATCTTCCACCTTTATCACATCTTCATGTGTGTTTTCATTATTTTGTTGTTGTTGTTGTTTCTTGAGACAGGGTCTCACTTCAGTTGCCCAGGCTAGAGTGCAATGGCATAATCTTAGATCTTGGTTCACTGTATCCTTGACCTCCTGGGCTCAGATGATTCTCCCACCTCATCCTCCTGAGTAGCTGGGGCTACAGGAGTGCAATACCACATCTGGCTATTTTTTGTATTTTTAGTAGAGATGATGTTTTGCCATGTTGTACAGCCTGATCTCAAACTTCTGGGTTCAAGCGATCTGCCTCTGCCTCCTAAAATGCATTTACAGGCATAAGCCACCGTGCCCAGGCTATGTGCTTTTTTAATCACTTCTCATTATGCTAATAGTAACTAACTTTTTCAAACACTATATCCACTATGTTGTAGGAACTGTGCTAAGCATTTTACATTTAGTGGCACATTGAATCCCCATGTGACTTATAGGGTCAGTTCTGCAACCATTCAAGTTTACAGATGGAGTAACTAAGACATAAAGGATTTACATAATTTGCCCAAAGTCACACAGCTAGTAGTCTCAGATTTCTAACTCATTTCTGCCTGAATCCCAGACTCAAACAGTGTGCTTTTCTGCTTGGGAGTACTTGTTTTCATTCACTCATTCATTAATCACACAGGTTCTTCAGTACCTGCTAGAGCTCAACACTGGACTAGGCACTAGGAGAACAAAGAAAGAAACAGAGGCCAGGCACGGTGGCTAACACCTGTAATCCCAGCACTTTGGGAGGCTGAGGCAGGTGGATCATTTGAGGTCAGGAATTCAAAACCAGCCTGCCCAATATGGTGAAACCCTGTCTCTGCTAAAAATACAAAAATTAGCTGGATGTGGTGGTGTGCAGTTATAATTGCATCCTGCTGGCTGAGGGTCCATGCTTTTCTCTTGTTCAGACCCTGCCTATCTCAACCGTTCATCTGCCACTTCCCAGCTACTTGGGAGGCTGAGACAGGAGAATCACTTGAACCCTGGAGGAGGAGGTTGCAGTGAGCCAAGATCGCGCCACTGCACTCCAGTCTGGGCGACAGAGTAAGACTCTGTCTCAAAATAAATAAATAAATAAATATCCTTTCTAACTGGAGATACAAAAATCCATAAAGTAGCTAGAATACAATTCAAGGCAACATGTGTGATACAGAAATTCCAAGTAGTTCTTTTTGATGTCTAAAACTTTTATGACTAACAACCTTTCTGAAGGCAAGATTTAAACCTGTGGTTTCTAGGCCAGGCGCGGTGGCTCACGTCTGTAATTCCGCCACTTTGGGAGGCTGAGGCGGGCAGATCACCTGAGGTCAGGAGTTCAAGACCAGTGTGGCCAACATGGTGAAACCCTGTCTCTACTGAAAATACAAAAAATTAGCCAGGCATGGTGGCCCATGCCTATAATCCCAGCTACTCGGGAGACTGAGGCAGGAGAATCGCTTGAACCCAGGAGGCGGAGGTTGCAGTGAGCCGAGATTGCACCACTGCACTCCCGCCTGGATGACAGAGTGAGACTTTGTCTCAAAAAAAATAAAGAAATACAAATAAAAAATCTGTGGTTTCTAGAATATAATGGGCTGCAGACAGAAGTAATTCTTGTCAGACAGAAAATAGAGATTGGAGTTGAGAAAGCAGGTTTACTGCTGAGAGGCAAACTAAAGTCATGGGTTCATATGGAATTTGCAGATCCCACTAAACTTGTGTTAACAAACAATCAGCAATAAGAAAAGTTGAATACCTACTATATGCTAGGTACCATGATGGGTGCCTGGAAGATAGAAAGACAAGGAAGACAAGCGGAACATTCAGAAGTAAAGCCAGGTTGGGGTGCGTATAATACCTTATTGTGGATGTGATCACAAGTGACTGAGATTTAGGATTGTCTGAAGCATCTTGGAAAAGAGAATTATTTTCCACTGGGAGGTAGAAAATGACAAACTGAGATATTCGAGGAGTTTAAGAAGAGGAGACACAGTTTAGGGTTTGAAGTGAGGACGTGAAAGTAGGCCTGGCAGCCCTCCAGTCTTTTCTTTGTCCTCTACGTCAAGGGGCAGGTTCCCTTAAGATTGGAGTTTGATTTACTTTAATTGTACTAGTCTAGACCAACTCATTCCTGAGGTTGCTACACACTTATGAGTGAATCGTTTTTTTTTTTTTTTTTTGAGGCGGTGTCTCGCTCTGTCGCCCGGACTGGAGTGCAGTGGCCGGATCTCAGCTCACTGCAAGCTCCGCCTCCCGGGTTCACGCCATTCTCCTGCCTCTGCCTCCCGAGCAGCTGGGACTACAGGCGCCCGCCACCTCGCCCAGCTAGTTTTTTGTATTTTTAGTAGAGACGGGGTTTCACCGTGTTAGCCAGGATGGTCTCCATCTCCTGACCTCGTGATCCGCCCGTCTCGGCCTCCCAAAGTGCTGGGATTACAGGCTTGAGCCACCGCGCCCGGCCATGAGTGAATCGTTTAACTATTTGTATTTCCTTGCTAGACTTTGGAATTATTGAGTCAACTTAAAAGCTTAAAAACAATACATTTGGTCAGTTTGGCCTGTGGCGCAGTTTAGTTTGAACAGAGATTTCCAAATCTCTTCACTGGAGACTGCTTCACAGTTATTGAATTATGGAGTAAACATAATACTGTCATTAACAGTACAAAATCATTTCTTCCAATAATGATGTTGGCTAATGACTTCCTCTCCACTAAAACTTTGCATCCTTCATTCTGGAGTTTTATGATGCAGTAAAATAAAAGAAACAGTAACAACAACAAAGGGAGTTTCCTGAGGAGAGGTGTTAATTCTTCAGACAGCTTTTCTAGCTCTTTAGACATTAGTTTTAATACATTAAAATATGCCAACTAGCCTTGTGGGAGTTAAAATAAATGGCCTCCCAAGGTTCTTCCCAGCCCCAGCATTCTGAGATACTTCACCTAAGCATTGATCCCTTTTTCAGTGATTTCACTTGTGCAGTGTGCATTTATTCCAGTAAGCACTGGGCTGTGAAAGTTACACAATCCTTTTGCAAAAGGGTTGAAGTTGAACAGGTTTTTACAATATGGCAGGCTCCTGAAGGGCTATCTTCCTGGAGGTTCCAGCCCAACCGACAAGCTGCCTCCTTTTACACAGGTCTGTGCTGTGTAGTTTTATAAATTGAAAATGGAAAATTTCCCCCCTGACTTTGAGGGCAGTATATTTGTAGTTCTGTGGTATGTGATGATCTAATACCCTGAAAGCCTGTTACCATGCGACAAAAGCTGAGGTCAATTATGATTCCCCATCAGTGACCCACAGCATCTCTCATGCTTTTCTCTGTAGTCTATTTTGAAGAGCAGACACTGTAACATTTTTAAAGGGAACAAGAATTATTATTCCAATGATAAACTGCTACACAGGCAGACATTCTTTTATGATTCATTGAAGTGCAGGTCTTAAGAGGTTATGCATTCTGTCTCAGTGTTTATTAAAGAGAGTGAAGACAAATAGATCAGAGAACAAATCAAACGTTGCACATCATAGATGCCAAGCACAACAGAATAATCCTCCAATGTTAATATATAGGCTACATAACCCCACTGGGCAAAAACATGTTTTATTCAGGAAAACAACAAATCAAGTAATCTCTCTATAGAAAGCCATTTACAACTCATTTGGAAATTGAATTCATAATCTTTAATAAAGACTGTTTATACCAAAGATGAAGGAGTTTCAAATAAATAAAACAAAAAGCAATGATAAATTAGCTTCCTAGCCTTTATATGTTTATTACATTGTACTCATTCAAACCCGCTGAAGTCAAATTTGTTTTACCAGTTTCCTAAATTCAATCCAATGAGCTCCTGGTTCTTACACAGAACCAATTTATATTGTTAAGTGACAGCAAGAAAAATTAATATTGTGCTGGTTCTTAATATCCAAAGGGACTTTACTAAATGTAAATAATAGGATTTTACCATCCAGAAATCTATTATTCAAATGTAAATTCTTAGCACATATTCTGATACCCTTAAAATGGCAATGAAATAAAAAGCTGACCCTGGGGAACATGTCATACCCAACATGTTAAATAGGATGCCTAGGGCCTTGGTTAGAAAATAAAGAGCCATGCTAGAATTGTATTGAAAAATCATGATGACAAAGCCGTTTCCATTTAAAAATCACAGTTCATCAACATCATCTAATCAATGGCTGGAAATGAATGGAGAGGTGGTCTCATTCTGCTCTCTGCTTGGCACCCAGCTTTGGATAATGCATTCGCATCACTAGCTACAAATCAGGCCAAGAGACTCTGCTCAGCAAATTCCCTAGGACAGCAGGGTTTCTCCTCGGCAGAGGCCCAAGCTGGGCTGAAACCTCCCTGCTGCTGCCTGCTGCAGACCTTCCTCCCCCGATCCACTCTCAGCCTCTGGGATGCCAGCTTTCCCAGGAAATCCAAAATGCTTTCCCTTGTAGGAGCCTGAACACACACAATCTTTCTCAACACTGGGGCTGCAAAGGCCTTAAAACATTTACTCCTCCCAAGTCTGCCTTATTAAACGATGTGAGGTATTTTTCTTAACTGGGATTCTCTGACGGAGGTTGCTGTTTGAAAGGAGACCTGTGGCCATGTGGGGCAGGTCTGAGATAGGCTCTATTTAAGCCAGGCACTTCAGGTCATTCCACTCTGCCTTGTTTTCAGTCGAGGGAAGGGAGGGATGATGATTCCCCTTGGGGGAATGTGGGAGGAAAGGTAAACAGTGCACGTGAACTGCCAAGAGCTGCCTAGAACCAAGAAAGGCACATTCTCTCCTTCCCATTCATGGGGCAAATATTTACTGAGCCAGGACTCTGCATAGCGTTGCATGTGACTGGGTAATGGCTTCACAGGACCCAGAGTTTTAGGACTATGGAGGCTCCCTGTTTTCACCTAGCTAAGCTTGTATGGGGAATGGGGAAAAAAGTATTTCATAGACAGGCAGACCTAGTTTAAATCCTATGGCACCACTTAATAGCTGTTGCCTTTGAGGGAGTCACTTGGCCTCTCTGAGCTTCAGTTTCCTCACTTATACCATGCAGGATAATAGCATCTATCTTGGAGCGTTGCTGTGAGAATGAGAGTGCATGTCAAGTGTCTAGCTCAGGGCCTGGCACTGAGTCAACACATTTTCTACCATCCTGCCCTCACTGTCTGCCCCCTCCCCTCCCAGACCCCTTATCGAAGGGTGTGGATGTATCCAGCTGTGCAGCCCTTAGTCACTCTCCTCTCTTGGTCAAGCCTTACTTCCATGTCAGAGTTGCCAGGTCTTTGAGAGCAGGAGCTGTATGCTGCTGAGCTCTGCATTCGCCCCAGGACCAGCCGCAGCTCCATGGTGGGTGGTGCTGGCAAGCCATCTTGCTTGAGAAATGGAGGAGAAGCCAGTCTCTCTCTCACTCTTTCTTCCTCTCTCTTTCCTTCTCTGTTGCCTTCTCTGCTGCAGTCAGGCCTGCAGCCAGAAAAAGCCCAGATTTCCTGCCATTGTTTCCTGTAGCCTCCACACTCCTGAGCAGCTGAGGAGGGGAGAAGACCAAGGCTGTTAACAGGGGGTGCTTCTTTAGCTTCCTGAGCCGGCCCACATTCCCGGAGGGGAAGCTTTTGGAGGAATGAGGGAAGGGGAGAGGCTATATATCCAGGAGTTCTGAGAGGGTGCCAAGCCACTCCTGAGTCTGTTTCCTCCCCCAACATTAAATCAACACAGTGTCCCCAAATTCACAGCACCCCTCCTCCTTCTGGGTGAGATTAAAAGAGTTAAGTACCTTTACTGAGCGCTACTGTAGCCTAGGCACTATGCATAAGGATTTACAGTTCGGCTTAGTTCATCCTCAAAACATAGGGTATAGAGTACATCTTATTAGCTCTGTTTTACAAATGAGGAAACCGAGACTAAGAGAGGTTGAATCGCTCCCGCAAGCCACAGCCAGAAAGTACCTTGGCTGGGGTTTGAGGGCCCTAGGCTGTCTGACTCTAGAGCCCACCCCCTCAGCTTCAGCAGGCTGCCTCCTTCCCCGCCACCTGCTAAGGAGGCAGCTGACTCATGGCTTTTGATTCATTCAGTTCTCTTTTCTGCATTAACATTGCTTCAGCCTAATGAACAAATATTGCATTATGCATTTCTCACTTTGCAAACATCTACATGAGGCTGCTTGCCTGCAAGCCCAAAAAGTCACAGCATTTTCAGGTGACATCTTGAAAGGCTGGCTTGTGGGTAGGTTAAAAGAGAATCATAGAATGTTAGAGCCCTTAGAGGTGGTCCTAAATCAGAGATTCTTAGGCTAGGGTTCAAAGGCAAACCTCAGGGGAGTCTCCAAAGCCCTGAATTTGTACATACATGTATTTTTCCTAGGATAAAGGTTCAGTAGTTTAATCAGATTCTCAGAAGGGTTTGAAGTCCCAAGGGATAAAAGCTGTCCACAGTTTATCCGAGCAAGGGCCTCACATTCCCAGGCGTGCTGCTGCCATTGTTGCATGAGCCAGCACAATTTGCGATAGAGAAATCCCTGAGTTCAATGCCAGAAGCAGAATCTGAGCTCTGAATCTTCTGGCAAACATTTTAAAGACTCATGAATTATTAAAATGGTTAATTAAGTCAACCTTCACCAGAGAATATTTGCTTTTCCCCCTCATCATTGAGCTCACTGTGAAACTTCACTTCACTCTGTGGTTTGCTTAAGCACAGGGTCAATTCCTTTCGTTCCTTCTTTGCTGGTCTCAGAAGGAGAGCTTTGAGTGGCCTGCTGTGTTGTACAGTAGCAGCCTGCCGTACCTCAGTGTACATAGCTGGGAGGCTCTGAACCCATTTTCTTTTCTCTGCCATCTGTGATTTGGCTCCATGCAGCCTATCGCCCACCTTAGGCCCATACTCTTTATTCCACCAAGTCACTGTCCTCAGTAGTTCACATCAACCATGCCTGTTCCTACAGCTCCCCCTCCTACCAGGATCACCCTCCCCTCTAGCATGCTGTAATTGGCCGTGAACCAAAACATATACCAAGATCATCAAGTCAGCCTAGCCCTATATTTTGCAGTGCATTAACCAGGTCTCTTTTTCCCCCTTCCCTCCACAACTAAATCCTACTTTCAAGACCCCTCTTCCATTCTGCCTCCTTTGTGAAATCTCATTGTTTCATCTATTTTGATTTCATCTATTTTCAACTAGATTATAAGCTCCTCAAGGGCAAAAACTTATTTTCCATTCTTCTAATGTGTTTACCAATAGCTTATGTACCAAGCTAGATGTCATACAAAAATTGTATTAATCAAGTAGTAGGCTTTTCTCCACCGTGCCTCATCCCTAATCTTTGAAATTGACCACTTGCCAAGAGGGTCCATTGCAAAATGAAAATTTAAGGCCCTAGCTGGGGCAAGAATCTCAATCTCCTCCTTCCCATAGGCCCACTGTCCCAACCCAGGGTCAATAGATGATTCCTCAAGAGTCTATAGCTTCCATGCCAGGATGCCGAAGGTACTTGAATAAGGGATGGGTGGGAGGGCTCCATCAAGTCACTAGCCAAATGCACTGTGGCACTGCCAGTCCGGGACAGGGACCGCTGCTACCTTGCTCTACCCTGACATGCCAGGGGGTGCATACCCAGCCTTCCCCATGCCTGTGCCCAGGCCCCTGCCAGGAGTAGAGGACAACAGTGGAACACAGGCACCCCCCACTAATGCAACCTGGCTGTCACCCCAGGTGGAGAGTGACAGCAATCACAGGGCTAGGGTAGGGAAGGGGAGGCCGGGTGGGGAAGGGGAGGCTGGGTGGGGAAGGGGAGGCTGGGTGCGGCCCAATACGTCAAGAAACAGAGGGCAGACTGTCAGTAACCCATCCTGGGGAGATGAGAAGTCCTAGGAAACCAGGATGGCAGGATAGTCAAGGTTTCAAGTCCCCAGGCACATGCTTCATTGTTCCATTGAGCTTCACTTACTGAACACAAACTCAAAGATAAAATTACTAAGAATTTGAAGATAGCAATGCAGAGCACTAAATGCCAAGTGTTGCATCAGTGGGGGTTAGCCTGTGTTCCACTATTGCCCTCTGTGGACCCCTTTTTAGTGTGGAGCCCTGTGTGACTACATTGGTCACAGGCCCATGAAGCTGGCCCTGCTTCCCAATCTGTTCCTGAAATCTTTGGCATAACTCTACCTGTAAAAATACAGAAGAATAGTGAGTAATTCACTTAGGGAATCACAGAGCTACCCTAATTGCTATGAGTATCACTGTTTGTCTCTTCTACACCTATATGTACACAAGAACTCATGACTTGGAAATATACCTGTAAGAGGATGAATAAAATTGGCCAGCAATATTAATATTATAATAATAATATTATTTAATATTCAACATTCAGATATACAGCTTTGGTAGAAAATTCTGTGTTGTTTTTTTTTTTAAAGTTAGCCACACCTACCTCTCCTATCCCCACTTAAGTCATTCTCCTTCTTGTCTTCCACAAAACTCAAGAATCTTTAATGTTTGTCAGAATAGAAATGGTTAAAACAAATTTACTCAATTCCTATTAGGCCTCAACCAGAAGATTAATGCAGCATCACACTTTGGTTTTAAACCCAGTGTTAACCACTGTAAGCTATGTGCTATTTTTCTCTCCCTCACATCTTTAATTCATGACTATAGCTGTATATTTATCCTAAAAAGATTTTTAAAAGGTTGATCGATCCATCTGGCACTGGCCTGGATTAGATCCCATGATGGATAATTTTTTTTTTTTTTTTTTTTTTTAACACAAGTAAGTAGTCCCTTTCCTCAACAGCTGAAGTCTTGATAGAGTGAAGCAGCCTTCAAGAGCTGAATTTCTGATCATGGCTGGGGCAAGCCCTGCTTCCTGTTTGCACTGATGACATCTGGGGAAGAGAACTGGATGCTCAGTTGACTCTGAATTTCTCTTTTTTCTTTTAAACATCCTCAGACTTTGGCTGGATATGTGTGCCTTGTATAGCACCCAGCTGCTAGGTTAACATCTGTGCTAGGTTAACATCTGTGCACTGCTAATTAGTTGGGGAGTTTTGTAGCCCACAGGAGTGAGCTGCACTGTCCAATAAATGTGACAGAACAAGAGTCTAAGAATGGAAATGAGCTGCTGGGGATGTTGGATGGTTTTGCATATTGGTGTCCGGATCCTGGGAACAAGGTCCTTCATGGTTGCTAGTTCCTACTCATCTGCAAGCATTTCCAGGGACAAAGCTGGTTTTATTTATCTCTCGGTGTCTACTACATAGTGGGCACTCAATAAATACTTAATGAATTGATACAACTCCACCTTCCTTCTTTCTCTCCATCTCACCTCCAAACTCTTCCCCTGGAATTAATATTACTGTCACTGGCTAAGTCTTTGTTAGGAATTTTTCCTGTAAGTTTAGTTACCTGGTCTGGTGAAGCAACAACACTTTTTTTGGCATGCTTTCTGGACCAATGAGATTCCAATAGATTGCTTCTTTTCTGGACTTCCATACCACAGAAGCAACTTTGAAACCAGAGTTGCCTGGAGAAATGACAGATGACTCCTTTCCTTACTAGCTCAAGAGATCACTGATAGCATCTATTAAACTTTTTTCTGTGGGCTGTTTCTCTAGAGGTGAGGAATTA
Organism: Trachypithecus francoisi; assembly: GCF_009764315.1. Classification (NCBI taxonomy): domain Eukaryota; kingdom Metazoa; phylum Chordata; class Mammalia; order Primates; family Cercopithecidae; genus Trachypithecus; species Trachypithecus francoisi. The sequence continues at coordinate 60,516,176 of NW_022681462.1, read as the reverse complement.
AATTACAGACCCAAACCCTCATTAAGCCAATATTCATTTTCCTCTTTTTTCATGGAAAGCAGTAATAAATCTTGATTTGCCTCCTTACTCAGTCCCTCAGCTAATAAAATCAAGGTGTTTCCTGAAATTAGATTAAATAATTTGACTCTCTTCTTTCTAGAGGTTTTAGAGCTCTCACTGACCTTTCTTGAAGAACCAGAAATTATCTTATTTTTTCTTTCAGTGGCCTGTGAATACCCTGTCATTCAAAAAGCAAAAGTAAGAAGAAGGGGTAAGATAAAAAAGGGAGGAAAACTGAGAGTTTCCATTAACTAGTGGTGTGGTTCCAGATTCTTTTGGAGCCTCAGTTTCCTTTTTGTGAAATTCAGGACTCAGATGAAAAAGCTTTCTTTAAATGTCCCTTTTTGGCTCTGAAAGTCTAGGTATCTCAGTGGGATGCAGGCTCCATAGATAGACTGTAATTCACCAGGTTTAAGGAAATTGTTTTCTTTGTGATAGAGCAATTTTTTTCTCTTCTTCCTCTTTTTCTTTTTCTTTAATAGAACAGAACAAAATGAGCTCAGATCATAAGTTCGGCTGATTTCTTTCTAAACCGCAGGATTCATTTTCTGAAATTGCTATCTTTTCCTTCAAAAGCCTTCCTCAGCCTTGTCAGTCAGCTCCATCACTTTTATATTAGATCTCTGTGAAATAAGGAAGCCTTTTAGAGTAGGTTTGGAATGTGCAACAACAGGGCACAGGTGTGGCTGAAAAGGGCCTCTGTATGAACCCCCAGGAAGCTAAATTGGCTTCCCCTCCATCATTTCCTAATATCTAGAACCCTATCCAGAATCTGAATGCACAAAATGCTGCTTGTCAATCAACCCATGAATAATTATTTTTCAAGTGACTATTAAGTACATGAAACTCTTGATCCCTTATATTTATAACCCAATAATTATACAGGCCTCAATTTTCAAAATCAGAGAAACCTTTGCTATTGACATTGAAAGACAACATTTTCCTAAAAGGAGATCATCTCAGAAAACTGTAGAGATTAGGACTTTTCAGTAGTCAGATTACGTCTGAGTTCTAGCCCTTCCACTTACTAGAGGAGTAAGCTTTCAATTCCCTAAGCTTCAGTTCCTCCTATGTAAAATGGAGATAATAAATAATACCCCCCCATAAGGTAGGGCAAGGAGTCACTAAAATTAATTATGAAAAGGGCTTAGCATAGTGTCCAGCATGTAGTAAGAGTGCTCAATAGGTTCAGTTATTATTCATCATGATATGGCATTAATAATACATAAGATAAGAGACCTCTGTTGGACCCAGTCTGTGGCCTCAGGCATCATATGCCCTTGTGGATTTATCTTGGGCCCCTAAAACAAAAGTAAAGTGGGAAAATGCTAGTATGTTCCAGTCATTGAAAGTAATGGTCAGGCACAGAAAGACAAACTTCATATGTTCTCACATATTTATGGGAGCTATAAATTAAAATAATTGAACTCATGGAGATAGCAGAAGCATGGTTACCAGAGGCTGGGAGGGATAGTTGGGGGTCAGGGGGAAGTGGAGATAATTAATGGGTACAAAATAGAAAGAATGAATAAAGACCTACTGTTTGCTAGCACAACAGGTTGACTACAGTCAAAAATAATTTAATTGTACATTTTTAAATCACCAAAAGATTATAATTGGATTGTCTGTAACACCAAGGATAAATGCTTGAGGGGGGATACCCTGCTTACCCTGATGTGATTATTACATATTGCATGCCTGTATCAAAGTATCTCATGTACCCTGTAAATACATACATCTACTGTGTACCCACCAAAATAAAAAATAAAAATTTAAAGAAGGTAATGGTAAACTTCTTTGAAATACTTCAAAATATATATATATATATATTTTTTTTTTTTTTTTTTTTTTTTGAGACGGAGTCTCGCTCTGTCGCCCGGGCTGGAGTGCAGTGGCCGGATCTCAGCTCACTGCAAGCTCCGCCTCCTGGGTTCCCGCCATTCTCCTGCCTCAGCCTCCCGAGTAGCTGGGACTACAGGCGCCCGCCACCTTGCCCGGCTAGTTTTTTGTATTTTTTAGTAGAGACGGGGTTTCACCGTGTTAGCCAGGATGGTCTCGATCTCCTGACCTCGTGATCCGCCCACCTCGGCCTCCCAAAGTGCTGGGATTACAGGCTTGAGCCACCGCGCCCGGCCTCAAAATATATTTTAACATAAAAATTGCTTTCTTCAGGGAGAGAGAATAAAATAACTTAAACAACTAAAAGAATTAAGAAGTTCTTAAAAAGAGAGAGAGGGGGAATGATTTTTGGCCCTTTGTTGATAGCACAGGTGAGTTGGAACTCTCACTCTTGGTTGTGATTGGTGCTCTGGCTCTAGCCAATGGGGGCGGGAGTGAATGACAAAGAGAGGAGAGGAGAGGGAATGAGGACTGTCGTGGGGCCATGGCACAATATGGCCTGAAACAGCCCAGGACTCAGTAATGTTTGTTGAACTGAAAGCCTCTGTTCTTCTATCATTCCCACCCCCTTTCCAGTCCCTGGAAATCAGATAGTGTTATAAACCTGGAGGGCCAAGGCAGAGGATAGACAGTGACACATTGCGTGTAGGGAGGATGGTCTGGGTAAAACAGCAGTCCCAGTTTTTACTTAGGAATTCAGACCCATGTTGAGATGAAGCTCACACAATTCCTTAGGGCAGGGGGTGGCTCAAAAGACCCAAAGGAATGCGTGCTCAGGTTTGAATCTGTCCTAGCTCCTGACTGAAGCCAATGTGGGGTCAACCACAGTCATCCATGGACCTCTAAGAGGGTTCGCTTATTTTACCACATCAACAGCAGATTTCCACTGGCCCCAGTCAGCCAGGAATGGATAAACAACAGAAGTGCAGAATGGCTTTACCAAGTCTAGCTCCAAATTGTGAGATGTCTCAGTGTAAGGTGTAGCCCAAGCAACTCTTGGGACAAGCTGGCCGACCTGGCTGGCCAGATCCTCAAGGTGGAGATGACCTAAGTGAAGAAAGGAAAATTTTGCCCAAACAGAAGTGAAGACAGCAATTAGACCTAGCCAGCCATTCGGGTACAGCGAGAGGCCATTTGAATTGGAAAAGAAAAAAGAGATATGCAAATCATAACTAAGTTGGTGGGAAGACACAGAAGAACAGGAAATGTGCATGCAAATAGCAAAGCCTCCATTAATGGCTTCACTGCATTTATCAAAAGGGATTTCAATTAACGTGATGAAGACCAAGGCAATCACAGTAGGAAGAAAAGATGAATTTAGGATTGATCTCCTCTGTTGTTTCCTTACAGCAGTTTAAAAGGGAAATGCAGCCGGGCTCGGTGGCTCGAGCCTGTAATCCCAGCACTTTGGGAGGCCGAGACGGGCGGATCACGAGGTCAGGAGATCGAGACCATCTGGCTAACACGGTGAAACCCCGTCTCTACTAAAAATACAAAAAACTAGGCCGGGCGCGGTGGCTCAAGCCTGTAATCCCAGCACTTTGGGAGGCCGAGACGGGCGGATCACGAGGTCAGGAGATCGAGACCATCCTGGCTAATACGGTGAAACCCCGTCTCTACTAAAAATACAAAAAACTAGCCGGGCGAGGTGGCGGGCGCCTGTAGTCCCAGCTACTCAGGAGGCTGAGGCAGGAGAATGGCGTAAACCTGGGAGACGGAGCTTGCAGTGAGCTGAGATCCGGCCACTGCACTCCAGTCCGGGCGACAGAGCGAGACTCCGCCTCAAAAAAAAAAAAAAAAAAAAAAAAAATACAAAAAACTAGCCGGGCTGGTGGCGACGCCTACAGTCCCAGCTACTCGGGAGGCTGAGGCAGGAGAATGGCGTGAACCCGGGAGGCGGAGCTTGCAGTGAGCTGAGACCGGGCCACTGCGCTCCAGCCTGGGCGGCAGAGCGAGACTCCGTCTCAAAAAAAAAAAAAAGGGAAATGCTTCAGGTGAGAGCCTAGTTGGGAATTAACCCAAAGATGATGAGAATCAGATCTGTTAACAAGGAGAGGAATTCTAAAGACAGTGACTCCCAAACTTGGCTATACATTTGAACCAGTTAGGGAGCTTTTAAAACTTCCAAAGGCCATGGCCCAGACCAATTACATCACAATCTCCAGGGGTGGGACACAGGCATCAGAATTTTCTAAGCTCCTCACTGTGCAGACAAATTTGCAAACCACTGTTAATGAGAAATATGCATGATGGAGACGTGTTAGGAAATAGCATGTGAGGTTACAGGGAAATAAATAGTCATTAAGAAATGGCAACAGGCCCGGCATGATGGCTCATGCCTGTGATCTCAGCACTTTGGGAGGCCGAGGTGGGCAGATGGCTTGAGCCCAGGAGTTTGAGACCAGCTTGGCCAACATGGCCAAACCCCATCTCTACTAAAAATAAAAAATTAGCCAGGCATGGTGGCGCATACCTGTAATCCCAGCCACTCAAGAGGCTGAGGCAGGATAATTTCTTGAACCTGGGAAGTGGAGGTTGCGTTGAGCCAAGATTGCACCACTGCACTCTTGCCTGAGTGATAGAGCAAGACTCTGTCTTAAAAAAAGAAAAAAGAAAAAGAAAATAAATGGCACGAAATTCACTTGCCTTAGAACAGAACAGGATCTGTGTCTCTTGTTTTCTTTTTTTGTCATTTAAAAAAGTGTTTATCAGTGTTCAAGAAAAATGGATGAAGAGACAGGGTCCCCCCCCCTTTTTTTTTTAATCAACTGGAGTTAAATTCAGGTAATTTTTGAGTGAGGCCCTTGAACTTGATGTCTGGGAGTGGGATAGAAAACAAAGGAGTTCGTTGCCATTATGGATAAAGCAATTTATATATTTTTGCTTCATAGAATGTTCATATCCATGACCTAATTTTAACTTGCATCTCTGTGAAGTAGGCAGAGAAAGTATTATTTTTCTCTCCCACTTCCACAGATGGGAAAACAGATAGAGTCTCATGATTTACTCAGCATTACAGAGCAAAGCTAGTGGCAGGAACAGGAGCAGAATTTGGTCCTTCAGAAATTCCAGTTTAAAGTCCTTCCTCTAAACAGTGTTGCCTTCCTGCCCTTGAAGAGCTCTGTAAGAGTGGGAAAATTTACAGTGATAACTGAAACAAGAAAACATGACACTTGGTGAGCCAAATAAAAGAGTTCTGCTATTAGGGGAAAAAAATCTAGAACAGATGCCAAGAGACACATCAAGGTGGTGGCAAAGTGCTGACCACCCTGCCCTTGAGGATGCCTCATGAATATTGGATGATATTAATACCCTGAATTTGCCTCCAAATTATACTGGGTTGGTGGGCAGAGGCAAGGCCGGTGAGGTCACAAGAAATAATTTTTAGAGCCAAAAAATGAAAGCATCCTTATAGTTCTTGTGCTTTGACCAACAGTTTCCGGGCCTTCTTAAGTAGGTTGTGAGTAGCAATGAGTTGTTGCCCTGGGTTCTATTATTTTCAAGAAACAGAAATTCCCTGGCATTGACTTAGCCACAATAGGGTAAAAAGGCAAGTTATAGGCCCTAAAACAAGAATGCAGTCAGGCTTAAGAAAGGACTAGAACTGGGAATTTGCAAACTGTCAGAACTCAGGGGGATATGTACTCTGTCCATCTTTCATTTCCTTTTCTCTCTTGAGTATTTGTGTTCATCTTTTTCCTGAGGAGTTTCCTCTGCTGATCTGTTCACCTGAGGGAGCAAAGATACTTACCCACAGCTCCCAAGTTCATATTTTAGCCACATGAACCAGGTCTATCCCCCACACCCCTACTCAAATACAGACTCCCGTGGAAAAAAATATTTGACCGAAATTGGCTCAGGAATCCATCCATGATCCAGTCAACTATGACCAGAGGTCAGCGTCACATTGTGTGTAAATAACTGTGGGAGCCACCTTCTACAGATGGTAGTAAGGCACTTACAGAGAGGAGTCATTTAAACTAAGCATGTGCCTCAAATATATCTACCACTCATACTGACTAGGGTGGTTATACTAAAAAAAAAAAAAGAAAAAAGAAGAAGATGACAAATGTTAGCAAGAATGTAGAGAGGTTGAAACCCTTATGTAATGTATATGGTAACATAAGTGTAAAATGGTGCAGCCACTGTAGAAAACAGTTTGGCAGTTCCTTGATAAATTAAATATAGAACTACCATATGACCCAACAATTCTACTCCTGGGTATATACCCAAAAGAATTGAAAATAGGTGTTTAAATAGACACTTGTACACAAGTGTTGATAGCAGCACTATTTAACAGCCAAACAGTGGAAACAAATTAAATGTCCATCAGTTGATGAACGAATAAACAAAATGTGGTAGAGCCATCCAATGGAATATTATTTAGTCATAAAAAGAAGTGCTTGATCACAAAAAATAGTAAAGAGAGAAAAAATAAAACAGTGTCTAGTGATGGTGAGCAAAAGTAAATAGGCCAGGTGCGATGGCTCACGCCTGTAATCCCAGCACTTTGGGAAGTCGAAGTGGGCAGATCGCTTGAGGCCAAGAGTTCAAAACCAGCCTGGCCAACATGGCAAAATCCTGTCTCTGCTAAAAACACAAAAATTAGCTGGGCATGGTGGTGCATGCCTGTAGTCCCAGCTACTGGGGAGGCTGAGGCAAGATGGCTTGAGCCCGGGAGGCGGAGGTTGCAGTAAGCTGAGATCACACCACTGCACTCCAGCCTGGGTGACAGAGGGAGACTCTATCTCAAAAAATAAATATAAATAAATAAATAGAAGAAGGAGTACTGAGACATGCTAAAATACGGATAAACCTTGAAAACATTATGCTAAGTGAAAGAAACCATACACTGGAGGTCACATATATGACTCCATTTATATGAAAAATCTGGAATAGGCAAATCTATAGGGACAGAAAGCAGATCAGTAATTGCCAGGGGATGGAGGAATGGAGCATGACTGCTTAATAGATATAGGGATAAAAATGTCCTGGACATAGAAAGTGGTGGTGGTTGCACAACATTCTGAAGGTACTAAATGTCACTGGATTTATATTTCAAAATGATTAAAATGATAAATTTTGCATTACATATGTTTTAATCACAATAAGAAAATATATCTACCACATAAAAATGCTCTGAGAAGACTGATCACATTCATTGCCCAGGAGTAGCCACGCTGGGAACAATAACAAAATACAGTTTTTCCTCTGTGTCTGTGGGTTCCACATTTGTGGATTCAACCACAAATGGATTGAAAATATTTGGAAGAAAACATGGATAGTTTTGTTCTGTACTGAACGTGTACAGATTTTTCTTCTTGTCACTGTTCCCTAAACAACGCAGTATAATAACTATTTTCATAGCATTTACATTGTATTAGGTATTATAAGTAATCTGGAAATGATATAAAGTATACAGGAAGATTACATAGGTTATATGCAAATACTACCCATCTTATATAAAGAACTCAAGCATCTGTGATTTTGGTGTCAGTGGGGGGTCCCGGAACCCATCCCCCACCTATACTGAAGGACAACTGAACATTGACTCATTCATTCAATCAGTAAACATGGATTGAGCATTTAATTGCATGCCAAGCTGTGCCAGGCATTGAGCGTGGCTGACAGACTAGTGGAGCACACACAGGTAAATAGATCATTTCTATTTAATGTGATAAATGCTAAGACCAAGCCACTCTCGGGGTGTTTTGGAAATTCAGATAAGGCATTATTATTATTACTATTATTATTAGAGGATGAGGCAACACCTGAGCTGATCACTAAAGATGAATAGGAGTTCTCCCAGTGAGGTGGCAGAGAGGGACAAAGGGCATTCCAAGCAGAGTAAAGAAATGCACAAAGTCTGGCCGGGCGCGGTGGCTCAAGCCTGTAATCCCAGCACTTTGGGAGGCCGAGACGGGTGGATCACGAGATCAGGAGATCGAGACCATCCTGGCTAATACGGTGAAACCCCGTCTCTACTAAAAAATACAAAAAACTAGCCGGGCGAGGTGGCGGGCGCCTGTAGTCCCAGCTACTCGGGAGGCTGAGGCAGGAGAATGGCGTGAACCCGGGGGGCGGAGCTTGCAGTGAGCTGAGATCTGGCCACTGCACTCCAGCCCGGGCAACAGAACGAGACTCCGTCTCAAAAAAAAAAAAAAAAAAAAAAAAAAAAGAAATGCACAAAGTCACAGAGATAAGAGAGGATATAGCCAGTGGAGAAGGAGTGTAAATCATGTGGATAAGCCGAATGGCAGAGGCCCTTGTCTGCTGTCCAAAGGAACCTGGATTTCATCCAGGAGGTGGAGGCCAGTGCCTGAAGGAGCCTCAGCAGGAAAGTGCCAGGGAGGAGAGGCAGAGGCTACGATTGGAATACAGAGGGGGAGCAGGAGAACAGAGTGTCATCATAGGGGTCAAGAGAGGGGAGAGAATCAAGAAGAGAACAGGGTCAAGAGCATCATTTCTTGGCTAGATGCTACGGCTCACACCTATAATCTTAGTACTTTGGGAGACCTAGGTGGAAAGATCACTTGAGGCCAGGAGTTTGAGACCAGTCTGGGCAATGAAACGAGACTCCATCTCTACAAAAAAATTAGAAAATCAGCCAGATTTGGTGGTGTACACCTGTAGTCTTAGCTACTCAGGAGGCTGAGGCAAGAGAATCACTTGAGCCCAGGAATTTGAGGCTACAGTGAGCTGTGATTGTGCCACTGCACTCCAGCCTGGGCAACAGAATGATACCTTGTCTCAGAAAAAAAAAAAAAAAGAGTGTCCTAAGTAAGGCAGGAGCTGAAAGTGGCCACAGACTGGACAATGAGAAAGTCACTCTTGTCCTTTGTGCATTTTACTGTCATAGGAGGCTGTGGCTCACCAAACTTGCTCTACCATCACATTTGGCTGGTGATATGGTTCGGCTGTGTCCCCACGCAGAATCTCATCTTGAGTTGTAATCCCCATAATCCCCATGTGTCAAGGGAGAGACCAGGTGGAGGTAGCTGAGTCATGGGGCTGGTTCCTCCATGCTGTTCTTGTGATAATGAGTGAATTCTCACGATATCCAGTGATTTTTATAAGGGGCTCTTCTACTTTCGCTTGTTCACTCTTCTCCTTCCTGCTGCCTTGTGAAGAAGGTGCCTCACTTCCCTTTCACCTTCCGCCATAATTGTAAGTTTCCTGAGGCTTCTCCAGCAATGCCGAACTGTGAGTCAATTAAACCTCTTTCCTTTATAAATTACCAAGTCTCGGGCAGTTCTTTACAGCAGTGTGAAAATGGACTAATAGAGCTGGGAAGAAGAAGAGACACAGGATGGTAGAGAGGTAAGGTTTACTTGCTCAGGAGAAAGATCAGATGAACTAGAGAGAGATGGAAGGTAGAGGAGAGAGAGAGGAGAGAATACATGAAGCCAAGCTGCCAAGGCTGCAGAGCTTTCAGGAGAGGGTTGCCTTTGGACAGGTAGGAGGTAGCACGGCCTCTCAGCTTGGAGGAAGGTAGGAATGCTGGAGGGAAGCATATGTTTCTTGATGGGGCAGAGAAGTGGGTGCATATAAACAGGGGAATTCCTACCTGATGGCCTCTATTTTCTCCGCAAAGCTCAAAGGGTGGGAAACACTTAGAAGGGCCATGGTGGAGAAGGGGGAGGTTTGCAGACAGGGACACTAAGAAGTGTTTCCAGGCTGTTCAGCGGCCCACTAGGCTGTGCAGATGATGACTTTGTAGTAGCGCCAATCTGTGTGGGCTGTGATTTTCTCCAGCAGAGCTCAGGAGCCCAGGAGCCCAGATGTCAGCGTGTAGGAAGAGCTGCCTGATAAGGCTGGGCCACAGCCAGACCGGAGCAGCAGCAGGGCAAGGGCGGAGGGGAGGGAGGGCTTAGGCAAAGGAGGGTGATGAGATGGCCCAGGAAGCATAGGTGAAGTAGAGAAGGAAATGAAGAAGTGGGGGGAAGGTTCTGATGCAGTGACAGAAAAATGGCAGGGGAAAGAGACTACAGGTTTTGAGGAGGTTGAAAATCTAGCACACTGGGAGTTAGGAGTGGGCGGGCTGGAAGGTGGGAGGCTCTGATCTGAGTGGGCTGGGGAACAATTCAAAGCAATATGTAATCAAGTGCTAAATAGGCTGGTATGAAATGTAAGTGGGCATAAGTGCTAGGGAGGAGGGTGCCGCTTGGGAGGGAGTGCTCAGTGTGGATGGAGGAGCAACCCGGTGCAATTTGCTGCGTTCACATCTACAGCCTGTGCAGCAACCCCAGTGGGGAATTCAAGGTGACAGTGTAACAAATGGTATCTTGATGCTCAGAAAACCCTGGGTGGATCAAACCTTTCAGAGGACACAGTTTCTTTGGCCTCAATAAGGTCAGAAAGTGAACAATAGGAGAGAACATGAAGATTTTCCTAATCCTACCTATGAAATATTGCAGTGCTCTGTCATTTGTGCTCCTCCTTCTGCCTTGCCCATTCAATTCCTGCTTCAAATCACCCTTCCTCTGATCTCAACATTTCAAGAAGTCTCATGCATATTGTACATTTCCACAGGATAAAGCCATGAATTAATGTGTTTATTGGGGAAGAGAGGGAGGTGAGTGGGAGAAATCATCAAAGTGGTCCTTGGTGAAGACAAGGTTTGCAGCTTTTACTCTGATCCACTATGAGCCCAAGGCCAGAGAAGTTAAGCCCCTGGCTTGAAGTAGCACAGGTAGTGAGCAGCAGAGCTCAGACCAGATGCATGACCCCCCGGGCCAGGACTCTTTTCTCAACACAGCTCAGGGGAAGCCAGATGATTTCCTCCCCTGTCTACCTTGTGATTGGTCAAAACTTGAGCCTCTGTTTTTTTATCTCTTAAGCTCTAAACTGGAATGAAGTCTAAACATCTGCGGGTTTTGCCTGTCTAACACCCACTGGCCCTCTTTCTTTTGATCCCAGTTTGCCTATAGGAAGCATTACTCCCCTATCTGAGTGGCTCCATTCAGCAATGACCACTGATCATGTGGCCCAAGGTAGGCCTGCTGGCTGCTGTTGTACTAAGATCCCAGATTATCATTTCCAAGCCAAGTCTTAAAACTGCTTTTCCTTCTTGTCTGTGAGATATCGCATGTCCTTCCAGAGAAATCCCCATTTCTCACTTTGTGTGAGCAGGGTCTGATACTTGATGCCAAAAAAACCCTGGAGGTCCCATATTTGCCATCAAATGAAAACACTGTACACTAGGTCAGGATCTGGAAGCACTGCACATCCTGTCTGTCAGCAGATCTTACCAGCACCATCTTGAAAAAATGTCCAGGACTCAAACTACACTTCTTATCACTCCCACTGCCACAGCCCTGGTCTAAGTCACTATCACCTTTGGCCCAGACTTTTTTTTTAATAGAGATGAGGTCTCCCTCTGTCACCCAGGCTGGAGTACAGTGATACAATCACAGCTCACTGCAGCCTTGAATTTCTGGGCTCAAGTGATCCTCCCACCTCAGCCTCCTGAGTAGCTGGGACTACAGGCATGCACCACTGTGTCCAGTCAGACGCAGCAGCCTCCTTGGAGGTCCTGTTTCCACTTGTACCCTGAAGTCTATTCTTCACATAGCAACCAGGGGCATTCTGTTATAATGCAGGTGGGACCATGCCTCTCTTCTGTTCACATTCTCCCAGTAGCTCCCCCACCTCACTCAGAGTACAGGCAAAACCCTGACTATGACCTTTGCGGCCCACATGGTCTGGCCCTGTCACTCCCTGACCTTCTCTTATGCTGCTCTCTCTGTCTGACCCTCTGCCCCAGCCACACACTCTTGCTGCTCCTCCAGCACTCCAGGCACGTTCACACTTCTGAGCCTCTGCCCATGCTTCCCCCAACTAGAAAGTAAGCTCCATGAGGGCAGGGAGTTTCGTCTGTTTTGCTCATTGCTATATCCCCAGCATCCAGCAGAGTGTGTGGCACAAAATGGGTGCTCACAGCTGGGCACAGTGGCTCATGCCTATAGTCCTAGTACTTTGGGAGACTGAGGCAGGAAGATTGCTCGAGCCCAGGAGTTCAAGACCAGCTTGGGCAACATAGGCAGACCCTGTGTCTACAAAAAAATTTTTTAAATTAGCCAGGCATGGTGGTCCATGCCTGTAGTCCTAGCTACTTGAAAAGGCTGAGATGGAAGGATGGCTTGAGCCCGGGAAGTCAAGGCTTCATTGAGCCATGATTGCACCACTGTACGTGAAAGAGTGAGACCCTGTCTCAAAAAAATAAAAAAAATAAAAAAAAGATTCATCAGTTGGGATTTGATGAATGAATGGATGAATGAATGAGCGACCAAATATGAACTGAGCAGCCTGGCACTTTATCCTGCTTTCCATCATGCCACCCTCAGCATACACTTCTTCTGACATTCCCTGGAATGTTGAGTAGATGCTTTTAACACTTGAGGGATCTGCCTTGTGTTGTTTTTTACTGCAGCCATAAGAAACAATCACTTTGTAAAATGTTTGTTTCTAGACATGAAACTCAAAGGCTATTTTGATATATACAAAAATAATAATTTTTAAAATCAGAGAGAAGCAAGCAAACCAAAAGTGCATAAACATATAAATATGTCTTTGGAGATTCATTACATAAATTCCCCAGAACCTTTTCTCAGAAGTGTTTCACTTTGCTTCAATACTGCCTTGCTTTGGAGAATTCCACAAGTTTTCTACTAATTGCCCTTGAAGGTGTTTGCTTCCTGGAAGAAGCACATTATAAGTTATGGAAACAGAAAACCGGGATATTTTTATAAGAAGCTCAGCCTGAGTTTGGGGCCTGTGGCAAGCATCTGAAGAATAGCTCGTGCCAGCCACAGACCCATTTGAAGGTCTCAGGGTCCCTACCCAGAGATCCGTCTGAGTTAGATTTTGCTCATTGTCCCTGGACTTCCCACAGAGATTCCCCTAGGCTCAGGAAATTCTGTCTCCCTGATTTCAAGTGCTGCCCAAAATTTAATGATGCAGAAACAGAATTTCTCTGAGCTCTCTCTGACCTCCCCTTCCATTCTCCACTCAAATAGACCTAAAAAACAAATGTACAGAAAATCTCCTACTGGCCCATGAAAATTCACTTTGCGACCCCTTAACTCTACTGCAGCAGAATGTTTTAGGCAGGGCTGGCAAAGTTTATCTTCAGTGTTTATCTCTTTTCCCCACCTCTGCCTCTTCACCTTTCCTCACCTCCTTGCCCTATCAAAACTCACTCTCAGGACAGATTATGTTATTAGTCATTTATACTTTGGGATTCATTTCAATGCCAGTGTTTTCTCTTTTCCAGAGATGATTATGTTTTTGACCACCTTTCTCACTTTAGGCATCAACTGTCTGGGGAAGAGGAGAATAAGAGGAGCAAGAAGCCCATCTTTGTATCTCAGAAATATTACAATAGCACCAGCTACCATTTACTGAACACTTACTGTGTACCTTACTGTGTACCAGGCACTTTGCAAATATTATACCATTTAAATAGTGAGTTCAGATTAAATGATTTAATACATGTGTTTTGCACAGTGTCTGGCACATAGCAAATATTCAATTCAAAGTAGCTACTATTTTTAAAAAGTAATAATCTTTGTAACAACCCTATGAGACAGATATTACCTCATTTAACAGACAAAGAAACAAAGTTGAGTGACTTTCCAAACTTGCTCAGATGATAGGTGCAGGACTAGGATTTCAGTTCAGATATATCTGACTCTAAAGAATATGCTTTTTTCATAACAGCATTTGGATTCCAAACCACAAAAGCCTCTGCTTAATCTGCCTACCAGTGAGTATAGCCTGATACTTGGGCACATCAGGAACTATGTCCTAAAATGCTTCATTTTTAATAAGACTTTATTTACCAGGAAGAGCCTGAGAAGAGATGAGAGTCCCTAAAGTCCTGAAATGTCAGAGTCAAGCTCCAGCATAAGCCTCTTTGATTTATTTCTGTTCCCAAGAGTGGACCTGGAAAGAGACTATCCCTGGTTTGCTTTCTGGTTTTTGTTTTTTTGTTTTCTTGTTTTTTTTTGTTTGTTTGTTTTTTTTTTTTTTTTTGAGACCGAATCTTGCTCTGTCTGCCAAGCTGGAGTTCAGTGGCTCCATCTTGCCTCGCTGCAATCTCCACCTCCCAGATTCAAGCAATTCTCCTGCCTCAGCCTCCCAAGTAGCTGGGATTACAGGTACACGCCACCATGCCTGGCTAATTTTTGTATTTTTAATAGAGACAGGGTTTCACCATGTTGGCCAGGCTGATCTGGAACTTCTGATGTTAGGTGATCCTCCCACCTCAGCAGTCCCAAAGTGTTGGGATTACAGGCGTGAGCCACCACGCCCGGCCTGGTTTACTTTATTCTAGAAGACTCATAGACAGGTGGCTAATTAGTATATAATGATGCTAATCCATGCCCCACTTCTTTCTTATATCTCTGTAACCCTCACATCCAGGTGTTCTCTCTCCATTCAACACAACCCACAAGAGAATCAGGCTGCATGCATTTCCAGAAAAGTGAGTGTGTGGCTTCCTGCCCAGGGTGGTGGTGACTTTGGTTAAAACTTAGTGTTAATACTGTTATCCCTGAATGAACCAGGTAGAACACCACCAAAATAAAACCCCCTGATTCCATGTCTAACCACCTCCCAACCTGAAGCTTTTGGTTCACAAAGGCAACAGTCTAAGTAGGTCTAGTGACTATAAAAACAACTCAGCCCAGTGCCTAGGCATAACAACACATTCATTCATGGCATCTGTCCTACCAGCCTCTTGGGCATGGAGGAATATTTGTGCTAGGATATAGCCTCCCTCAAATGCTCCCCTGCACATGTACTGACCACAGGGATTGCTTTTTATTCCTTGTGAAAAATGCAATACAGCTTCACCTTTGATATTCTGTGTAGTACCCTCTTTCAGCTGAATTCAAAATAAAATCCTTCTAGAAGATATTCCCCTCTGCAGGCTGCTTTGAGGTCTGAACATGAAGCAGTCTGGGAGGCAAGCTGCATGGTTCTTGTTGAGATCAGTTTCCCAGGATCTACTCTGATGGATACAGTGTGATGTCTCCCAACAAGCTTGAGCAAAACTAAGGGGACTGCCTGCCCCCTTCGGGAGAGAAGTCTAAACAATGTAAGGAAGTCATTTCAAGGCTTCTCCAAGGTTCTGTTCATCAGACATGAAGTCTGATTGGTACAGATCACCCTTTGTGGTCATTTTGCCTCTAAATCATATAAAGATACGGAGACTTTGTAGTGCTATCCATAAACAGATATACTTTAAAAAGTTTTCTTTCCATGTGAGAGAACATTGGTCTACAAGGCTGTTCATTCTTCTTGTTCAGTTTTATCTATCAATATTCCTTTGGCCAAATCTCATTTCTGGTTCTAATGGGGGCTCACAACTGGGCTGATATGGTCACAATAGCTAGTAAGGTCTTGAGACAGCCTGGCAGCCAGGTCACTGCTACAATGGCTGGATCTCTGGTCCCCAGTGTCAGGGTTTCCTGGGTAACAGGCAGGGAAAGACAGCTGTGCTGGAGCTCCCCAGGCCCTGAGCAGGACCTAACTGCAGCTTTTGCCCTCCAGGACTCTGATGGCATCAGGACTGTGGGCAGCAACAAGGCTCGCTCAGGTGCTGGGCACAGAGCCCAGACAAGGAAGACTGGAGCAAGGCTGAATGCAGATTAGGGGATAGGCAGTGTATTAGGTAAGACTGGAAAGTATCACTAGAAAACTGTAAGACAGCAAGGAAAGCTTGGGAGCCAGGTCAGAGCAGAGTGATAGGTGAAGAGTCCATCTAGGAAGATGCTATGTGAAAATCAGAAGGCAACCTGTTGAAAGCAAACCTGAAAAATAGTTTTAAAAACAGCCAATTGATTTTTGACAAAGGTGTCAATGTAAATCATTAGGAAAAGGATAATCTTTTCAACAAATTGAGCAGGAATAAGTGTTTAGTCATATGCAAAAATGAATATCAATCATTACCTCATTCCATATGTAAACATTAACTTGAAGTTGATCTGTAGAGGCTGACCGGGCACACCGGCTCACACCTGTAATCCCAGAACTTTGGGAGGCTGAGGCAGGTGGATCACTTGAGGTCAGGAGATCGAGACAAGCCTGACTAACATGGTGAAACCCCATCTCTACTGAAAATACAAAAATTAGCCAGGCCTGGTGGCACGAACCTATAGTCTCAGCTACTTGGGAGGCTGAAGCTTGAGAATCGTTTGAACCTGGGGGCGGAGGCTGGGTGACAGAGTGAGACTCCATCTCAAAAAAAAAAAAAATTGATCTATAAAGGCTAACAATATTAAACTATATACTTTGACAGAAAACATAAGAGAAAATCCTAGTGACCATGGATTTGGCAAAAATTCTTCAAAAGAATTTAAAAAGCATGAAGTACAACAGTATGAATATACTTAATGCCACCAAACTGTACACTTAAAAATGGTTAAAATGAGGCTGGGTATGGTGGTTTATGCTTGTAATCCCAGCACTTTGGGAGGCTGAGTTGGGCAAATGACTTAAGCCCAGGAGTTTGAGATCAGCCTGGGCAACATGGTGAAACCCTGTCTCCACTAAAAACACAAACAATTAGCCAGTCCCACTGCATTCCAGCCTAGGCAACAGGAGTGAGACTCTATCTCAAAAAAAAAAAAAAAAAGGTTAAAATGGCAAATTTTAAAAGTTTTGCATATTTTATCACAATTAAAGAAAAAAAAAAAGGGCACAGTGGCTCATGTCTGTAATCCCAGCACTTTGGGAGGCCAAGGCAGGTGGATCACTTGAGGTCAGGAATTGGAGACCAGCCTTGCCAATATGGTGAAACCCCATCTCTACTAAAAATACAAAAATTAGCTGGGCATGGTGGTTCATGTCTGTAATCCCAGCTACTCAGGAGGCTGAAACACAAGAATCGCTTGAACCTGGGAGGCGGAAGTTGCAGTGAGCTGAGATAGTGCCACTGCACTCCAGCCTGGGAGACGGAGCGAGGCTTTGTCTCAAAAAGCAAAAACAACAACAATAACAACAAAACAGAGAATGCCTTCTCTTCAGGCGTTCGTCAGAAAAAAAAAAAAAGGCCTGAACTATTTAAAAATCAACAAATTGGACTTCAAAATTTAAAACTTTTGTTCTTCAAAAGACATTGTTACAAAAATGAAAAGGTGGGACATATAAAAAGCTGCAAAACCTATTTCTGACAAAAGACTTGTTCCAGGATATATAAAGAACTCTTACAACTCTATAAGAAGACAACCTAATTTTTAAAAAGCAGTCAAAAAGATTTTAACAAACATTTCACCAAAGAAGATATAAAGATGGCAAATAAGCACATGAATAGGTAGCTTAACATAATTAGTCATTAGAGGGAAATGCAAATTAAAACCTGGATGAGAAACTACTATATTTATACTAGAATGGCTAGAATTAGAAAGACTATACCAGCTGGGCATGGGGCTCATGCCTGTAATCCCAGCACTTTGGAAGGCTGAGGTGGGCAGATCATTTGAGCACAGAAGTTTGAAACCAGTCTGGACAAAATAGTGAGACCCCATCTCTAAAAAAAAAAATTTTTTTTTTCAATTAGCTGGGCATGGTAGTCCCAGCTATTCAGAAGGTTGAAGTGGGAGGGTTGCTTGAGCCTGGGAGGTTGAGGCTACAATAAGCCATGCTCAGGCCACTGTACTCCAGCCTAGGCAACAAGAGTGAGACTCTGTCTCAAAAAAAAAAAAGAGAGATTAAAAAAGACTATACCAAATGTTGTTGAGGAAGTGGAGCAACTGGAACTCCTCATATACTGCTGGTGGGGATATAAAAAGGCATGACCACTTAGGGAAATAGTTTGGCCATTTTTCACAAAATTAAACATATACATACTTACTATGTGATCTAGCCATTCTCCACCTAGATACTTACCCTAGGGAAATGAAAACATATGCACAAAAGACTTGCACTTGAAGGTTCATAGCAGCTTTATTTGTAATAGCCAAAAACTGTAAACAACTCAATGTCCATCAAGAGTTGAATAAATGAATTTAGTACACCTATGTGATGGAATAGTACTCAGCAATAGAAAGGAATGAACTGTTGATACATGCACCAATATGGATGAACCTAAAAATAATTATGCTGAGTGAAAGAAGCCAGACAAAAAAAGAGTACATGCTGTCTGCTTCCATATATAAAACTCTAGAAAATGCAAATTAATCTGACAGAAAACAGATGATTGGTTGCCTAGGAACAGGATGGGGTGGGGAGTGAGGGATGGACTACCAAGGGGCACAGGGAAGCTTTTGGGAATGACAGACATATTCATTATCTTGATTGTAACAATAGTTTTATGGGTGTATGCATGTCAGAACTCATGAAATTGTATTTTTGAAATATTTGCAGTTAATGGTATGACAATTATAATTCAATAAAGACTTTCCAAACAAGTAAAAGGAAGAAGAAAAAACCTACACTGTACCATCAGTAGGCAACACTGGGTCATGGTTAGAACCTAGGCTCTGGAGGCTTCACTGGATTTGGATTCAGGCTCTATGACATGAATGACCTTGACCAAATCATGTGATCTATTTAAGCCTTGCTTTCTTCGTCTGTAAAACGGGAGTAATGACAGTGTTAAGAAGATAAAATTATCTGGTATTTGTAAAGTACTTAGAACAGTAACTAAAGAACAGTAAATGTTGGCTATCATTCTCATCCTCCTCCTCCTCCTCATCATCCTTTTGTAAGGCTGCTGATTGAAATGCAAGGCACAGCTGGTAGAGATCAGCATTCAGGTGGTTGGTTAGAAGGGAGTATAAGAAATCAGGAATTCAAGTCACACTGGCTACCCAGAAGTCTCACCACCCCAAGGAATGATGTTTTCAGGCAAATTTCTGACTAGCCTGAGGCCAGTCCTCAGGTTTTGCAGGCTAGAATCTGAGAAAGAGAGAGAGAGAGAGAGAGAGAGAGAGAGAGAGAGAGAGAGAGAGAGAGAGAGAGAGAGAGAGAGAGAGAGAGGTTTCTAGCTGACACCTTGGTGGTATAGCACCAGTAACATTAGAAAATTGACTCTCCTTTGTTTCTTTTGCCTGGAAGTAATTTCCTGGCATATCAGAGGGACCACCTGTCAGCACTCCAAAGCTTTTCACTTAACCACCCCTCATCCCCCATGGCTCACATTGGATCTAGGTGCCACCTGAGAGGACCAGTGTTTTCTGAGCTTCCTTCTGGTCTGGGTAATCACAGCACATCCTCAGTCCCTACCCCAGAATAGCAATAGGCAGCAGCAATGCTACCAGCAACTGGTCACTCATGGCAAGGGCTGCAAAACCTGCAGAGAAAAATACAAGGCTTGGATGGAAACACTGGACTAATGGGGATGAAGGATGGGGAGGGGAGATGGTTGGTCAGAAATTGAAAGAGCTTTCTCCAGGATCCATCGTAGGGCCAAGTAAGCATAAATCCCAAAATCTGTGGAATCAGCCATCAGTGCTGTGGTGGGATCCAGCTGGCCAGAAGTCTGGGCCCAGGCAATTTCATTATCTGGGAGAAATTCCTACAGGAGCAAGGGGGAGGGAAAAAGTGGGGAAAGGATCATTCCAATGCATAGCTGAACTAGGCCAGTGACTGGATCTCTGAGAGGGCTTGCACCTGAGTCAATGGTGCCGCATGGTAGGAAGGTGTCTCGGCTTGAAAGAACCACCACAGCAAAGCATTGGGACTCCCAGGAGTTCATGGCATGGCTAGGCGTGGTGGTTCACGCCTATAATCCTAGCATTTTGGGAGGCCAAGGCAGGTTGATCACTTGAGGTCAGGAGTTCGAGACCAGCCTGGCCAACATGGATAAATCCCATCTCTACTAAAAACACAAAAATCAGCTGGGCATGGTGGCATGAGCCTGTAATCCCAGCTACTCAGGAGGCTGAGGCAGGAAAATCACTTGAACCCAGGAGGCGGAGGTTGCAGTGATCCGAAATCGTACCACTGCACTCTAGCCTGGGCAACAAGAGCGAAACTCCATCTCAAAAAAAAAAGAGAGTTCATGGCTCAAAGTCCAGCTCCACCGCTACACTGGTTATGCTCCTGCTACAACCCCCATCCTTATCTACCCTGCTCTGTGCCCAAGTGACCGATCTCTTTAGAATGCATCACCCAGGTTGCCTTGGGCTCTGGCTTCTGCATGGTTTGGCTATAGAAGGAATGGGAGGGATGGGAGAGGCAGAGAAAGGAGAGGTAGGAATTTTTTTTTCCCTGTTCCCTCCTTGCTTTGGAGCCTGATCCTGGCAGTGGCTGTGTCTCTCTGAGACTCTTAGGTCTACCCCATGGTTCCAGTTCTCACCCCTCATCTCTGGCTATACTCTTTTCACTCCTTGACCTGTTAGGCTTGGTGGTGGTATAGGGTAAATGCACCTAAGAGTAGTAATTTTTTTTTTTTTTTGAGACGGAGTCTCACTCTGTCGCCCAGGCTGGAGTGCAGTGAGGCAATTTTGGCTCACTGCAACCTCTGCCTCCCGGGTTCAAGCAATTCTCCCATCTCAGCCTCCCAAGTAGCTGGGACTACAGGTGCGCACCACCATGCTCGCCTAATTTTTTGTATTTTTAGTAGAAACGGGGTTTCACCATTTTGGCCAGGCTTGTCTCGAACTCCTGACCTCAAGTGATCTGCCTGCTTTGGCCTCCCGAAGTGCTGGGATTACAAGCGTGAGCCACTATGCCCAGCCTGAGAGTAATAATTTAAGGATACCCTTAGAATGACCCTCAAGGGCAGACACACCTGAATGTGTGTTCTGAGCTAGGGAATCTGTGAGTGGTAATCCCAGAGATTTGTTCCTTATGTATGACAAACATCTGAGCCCCCGTCCCATTCCGTCCCATGGAAGACAGACATACAGAGGATTGAGGCCCTGAGTTTTGGGTTAAATGAAGATTGTCAGGTGGAGGTTTTAGGGGGAGGGTGAAAATGCTATATAAACTGCATAATGTTAGCAGGTAGTTGCAATTTTCCTGCCCAGACCCCGCCACTGGGTCATGCAGTTATGTTGTCCATCCCGCAGCCACTGGACCATTTCCATATGTAAGGCAGTTCTCCTGTCCAGCTCATTGTCAGGGGACTCTCTCCCATGTATGTAACCCCCTAATAAAACCTCCTGTCTTATTTGCTGGCTGGAGGTCTCTTCCGCCTCTTGAGCCTGGTGCCTCGCCTATTAAGGTTAATGGGGGGTTTGGCACAACAGGTGGTAAGAGCTTCCTGCTGTTGCTAGTCTGGGTGCCCCATCAGCTTTATTTGTTTCCTAACCCTGCCTCTGCCTAAGCAAAAACCTCATTAGAACCATTTAGTGGATTCTACTTCTGATCAGAACCTGCCTGACGCAGCCACTGGTTAACTATGCTATCACCCGAGGTTATCAGTCTCTGGGCTCTGCTTCCTTATCTTAGATGGGGATACCTAAAAAGAAGTTGTGACCCAGGTGCAGTGGCTCACACCTGTAATCCCAGCTCTTTGGGAGGCCAAGGCGGGTGAATCGCAAGGTCAGGAGTTCAAGACCAGCCTGACCAACATGGTGAAACTAAAAATACAAAAATTAGCCGGGCGTGGTGGTGCGTGCCTGTAATCCCAGCTACTCAGGAGGCTGAGGCAAGAGAATCGCTTGAACCCAGGAGGCAGAGGTTGCAGTGAGCCGAGAGCACACCACTGCACTCCAGCCAGGGGGACAGAGCGAGACTCCATCTCAAAAAAAAAAGTTATGAGGACAGGACTGCATGAGAGAAAGCAAGTAATGAGCCATGGCTTGTGTCCCAGGTGAGGCTCCAGCAGAGGGCCCTCAGGATGGTGATGCGAGGACTCTGTAGGTCTCCCAATTTCTTTCACCACCTCCCTGAGCCTTTCTTCCCCTTAGGTAAACCCAGTTCACTCAGGCTGAAGCGAGAGGAAGAACATTCCTCCAGCTCCTCGCCATGCAGGCCCGGAAGTGGGAGGGCATTCTGCCAGTCCAGTATATCCATTTTGCTTTGGCAAAGGTCAGCCTGCCCAGAATAAGGAAGTACCCGCAGCCTAGCCAGGAAAGGTAAATCCAAACCTGAAAAGACAGATAGTGAGCATTTGGATCAACACAGCCTGCAGCGTCCTTGCAGAGCCCTGTTTATGGGGCAATAAACCATTTAAATGACTCTGTGCTGGAACCCTCAAGGACTCCTTGAAAGGCTTATCACAGATACTCCTAGTAGGGCTCCAGGACGTCTGGAGGGCCAGGCTGGGGTGGCTTTTTGGCTTCTGCTTGGAGCTGCCGGTTCCCCACCATCAGGAACGCCAGCCCCTGGAGAGACTGCCATGAGTGAGTACCCTGGGGAAGATCCCAGAGTTCAGGCTGGGCAGCCTGCATCATTACTACATCATCATAGTAGTAAAGGCCAAGTCTGTGTCTTCTGCCTTATGGTGAGGAAGAGAGAAATTATTTCTTGCTTGGGGGTATTGGGAGGAAGGGCTATAGTGTGGTGATAGAAGCATGAGCTGAGTGTGATGGTGAGTGCCTGGAGTCCCTGCTATTTGGGAGGCTGAGGCAGGAGGATTGCTGGAGCCCAGGAACTTGAGGCTGTAATGTGCTATGATCACACCTGTGAATGGCCACTACACTCCAGCCTAGCAACACAGACTTCATTTCTAAAATTTAAAAAAGCATGACGTAAACGTGAGTTTGAATCCTGTTTGTTGCCTAACCTTGGCAAATGTACTTACCCTCTCTGTGACTCAGTTTTATCACCTGTAAGATGGGAATAATAGCAATAATATGCCTAATAGAGTTTTTGTGAGAATTAAATAAGATTATCTGCATACAATGGGCTTAGCAGAGGCCCTGGCACTTGGTAAGTGCTAAAAAAAAAAATTGTCGGCCGGGCGCGGTGGCTCAAGCCTGTAATCCCAGCACTTTGGGAGGCCGAGACGGGTGGATCACGAGGTCAGGAGATGGAGACCATCCTGGCTAACACGGTGAAACCCCGTCTCTACTAAAAAATACAAAAAAAAACTAGCCGGGCGAGGTGGCGGGCGCCTGTAGTCCCAGCTACTCGGGAAGCTGAGGCAGGAGAATGGCGGGAACCCGGGAGGCGGAGCTTGCAGTGAGCTGAGATCCGGCCACTGCACTCCAGCCCCGGCGACAGAGTGAGACTCCGTCTCAAAAAAAAAAAAAAAAATTGTCATTGTCAAGAATGTTATCACTACCCCATCTTTTTCCATCTGGTTACTCTTCTCCCAGCTCCAACAGAGCAATGGTCCCTGGGAGACTAAGAGATAATAACTCACTATCTACTTCTGGGAGGGTAATAAACACACCCAAGTAGCTCACATTAACCCAGACTCCAATCAACTCTTGCAGAGTTGCCTCAATCTGCCTCATTTGCCTCATCTGCATGCTGGGGTTACTAACAGACCCCACCTCATGGAGTTCGGGAAGATTAAATGGGTTCATCCATATAAAGCTGTTAGAACAGTGTCTGGTGCCTGGTAAGGGCCCAGATGTCCACTGCTATCGTGTACTGCAGTATATTGTTTCCAAAGATGGCTGCAACAATTCGTCCCATTGAAATATGAAGAGACAGAGTCTGTTTCCTTCCCCTTGAATCTTGGCTGGCCTATTACTTGTGGAAGAGTGATGTTCTGGTACTTCTGGGCCATAAGAGTCTTTGTAGCTTCCATATTTACCCTCTAGAAAACCGGCTTCCACATAAAGAAATCTGAGCTAACTTGCTAGGGAGCCCACTTGGAGAGAGTGAAACCCCAGAGGATGAGAAACCACTTGAAAAAGAGCGAAGGTACCCAGTGGACAGCCAGCACCCACCACCAGATGTGAATGAGGCTGTCTTGCATTCCTAAGATGCTGCAGCTGACATGAGGTGAAGCAAAGATACATGTCCCAGCTGAGCCTGGCCAAGCTCCTGACTCACGGAATCCTGAAAAATAAATGGTTGTCATTTTATGTCCTTACGTATTGGAGTGGCTTGTTACACAGCAATAGGTTACTGAAATATATATGTACAAACATACATATACACACATATAATATACATAAATACATAACATACACACATATACACGACTTCACCCATTATGTGTTGATTTTCTAGTTTCATTCTCATAGGCTAACCTATGGCATCTTGGCATCTCTTTAACATCCTACCTATATAATCAACCAGAGGGAGTTAAGTCAAAGGGTTAAATAATCCAGAAACAATGAAAAGTCATAGTCTCTACTGTTGGGATGCTTACAGTTAAAATGACTAAGGTACCATGAAACATAGATTTTAAAGCCCTCACATTTGCATAAAGTTTTGGACTTTCAAGGAACTATCAGAAACCATATGATTTTCCTTCAAAGCATCTAAAAGCGAATAGTTAACACTTTGCTGAATAGTTTTTAAGTGCCAGGCACTAATCTAAGCACTTTACATGTAATGCATAGTGTGGCAAGTTGTATTTTCTGCAGATGGCTGCCATGATATTTCCCATCCTACATGCTCTTCCTGCACCATGATGTTGGCACTCCACCCATCGAGTGGTGGGATCTATGTTCCCTCTTTTCAAACCTAGGCTGGGCTTTGTGACTGCATTGGCCAACAGAATATGTCAAAAGTGAAGCTATGTGACTTCCAAGGCTGGATTATAAAAATGCCACGTACTTCCGCCTAGCTCTCTTTTAGAACTAGTGGCTGGGCACGGTGGCTCACGGCTGTAATCCCAGCACTTTCGGAGGCCGAGACGGGCCGATCACAAGGTCAGGAGATCAAGACCATCCTGGCTAACACGGTGAAACCCCGTCTCTACTAAAAAATACAAAAAAACTAGCCGGCGAGGTGGCGGGCGCCTGTAGTCCCAGCTACTCGGGAGGCTGAGGCAGGAGAATGGCGTAAACCCGGGAGGCGGAGCTTGCGGTGAGCCGAGCTCCCGCCACTGCACTGCAGCCTGGGCAACAGAGCGAGACTCCGTCTCAAAAAAAAAAAAAAAGAAACTAGCCTCCATGCTGGGAGAAAGCACAAGTCACATAGAAAGACCACATTGTAGATGTTTTGGCTGACAACCAGCATCAACCACCACACAGGCGAGTGAGCAAGCCTTCGAGATGATTCTGGCTCTAGCCCCAGCCATTGTCTGACCGCCGTTGCATCAGAAACCCTGAACAAGAACCACCTACTTGGGTCCAGTCAATTCCCATTAAATGACTGTCGTTGTTTTAAGTCACTGAATTTTGAGATGCTTTTTTATACAGCAATAAATAACTGGGACACACGGTTACTTCAATGATCATTTAATTGCCTACATCCCCCTACCAAAGTGTAAGCCAAAAGAAAGTAGAAACTGAGTTTGTCTTATTTACAGCTGTGTCCCTAGGATCTAGTTTGAGTAGATTTCTGTTAATTTGTTAAATAAGTCTGGGCGTGGTGGCTCACGCCTATAATCTTAGCACTTTGGGAGGCCAAGGTGGGCGGATTGCCTGAGCTCAGGAGTTTGCGACCAGCCTGGGCAACATGCTGAAATCCTGTCTCTACTAAAAATACACAAATTAACTGGGCGTGGTGGCTCGTGCCTGTAGTCCCAGCTACTTGGGAGGCTGAGGCAGGAGAATTGCTTGAACCTGGGAAGCGGAGGTTACAGTGAGCTGAGATCGCGCCACTGCACTCCAGCCTGGGTTACAGAGTGAGGCTCCATCTCAAAAAAAAAGAAAAAAAAAAGAATGTGTTACATGAATGAACATGGCATTGCTCTTATGAGCTGCCGGATAAGGTCAGTAAGGCAGGCATTCTTATTTTGTAGATAAGGAAAACTAAGCCCAGAGAGGTTAAGTGACTTGTCTAAAGTCACACATCCAATAGCTGTCAGAGGTAGCTTAATACCACCCACTGTGGGGATTCCGTTTCAACAGGAATTTCGGACACATTCAAACCATAGCATGGTCCAAAGCAACAGGCTGGTCCCAGGAAGAGATCTCTGGTCCCAGAGCAAACTCTCTGAAGGGGAAGGCAGCTGCAACATTGATAACAGAAGATGACATGACTCCTCCTGTCTTGGAAACAGATTGCAGACCAGCAGAGGGAAGAAATGTTCTCCATGTTCTCCTTTATCCCCTTTCTTCCAGCCTTCCCAAATTTGACAGTCTCCATTTTGTTACCAATGGAGGGAAAAATGATAACTAAGATTTCTCTTGAATCTTGGCAACAGAGCTCAGGCTTTTATTAGCATGCAGTAAAAATGACACTAACTTCAATAACAAATAAATTAAATCCTGGTTGGCTCAGAGTTTAACATCTTGGCCTTTCTAAGTTAACTTACCAAGTGATTTACTTCCTTGGTGCCTTTAACCCGATATCCTCAGTAGCTGGCCTTCTTGTGGATGCCACTTATCTTACCTTATAGCTGTGTCCTTAGGATCTAGTGTGAGTACAAATTCCAGACAAACCTGAAAATGGGCTTTCGAAACAAGCCATAAGGAGTTAATGTGGCCAGGTGCCGTGGCTTATGCCTGTAATTTCAGCACTTTGGGAGGCCAAGGCAGGAGGATCCTTTGAACCTAGGAGTTCGAGACCAGTTTAGACAACATGGTGAAACCCTGTCTCTACAGAAAATTTTAAAAATTAGCCAGGCATAGTGGCATGCACTTGGAATCCCAGCTACTCAGGAGGCTGGGGCGGGAGGATCACCTGAGCCCAAGAGGTTAAGGCTGCAGCAAGCCATGGTGGTGCCACTGCACTCCAGCCTGGGCAACAGAGGGGGACCCTGTTTTAAAAAGTTAAAAAAGTAAATATGTTTTAGGCATGTTTTAGAGGCAGCTTAGGAGATAAGGGCCCTGGAGTACGCAGAGAACTGGCAGGCCAACCCTGATTATGAGCGTGTACCAGTCCTCTAAATTACTGGAAGCCTAAATTTCCCCATCTGTCCAAAAGGGAATAGTGTCACATTAGCATGCAGGACTTCTCCCTAAAAATAAAATTCTATACTAGAACATTTAACTTCGCTCCATAAGTACTTACTACTTTCCATGAACAAACTGAGGTAACAGATCCCCTGTAGAATGCAAAATATAGCCTCTGTTCTAAGGACTTCCCCTCTACTAAGGGAGATAAGTCTTACACATATAGAACAGCAGCCCATGGAGATGCCTTCATCAACCATCCCCTTCCCTTTAGTCAGATTTTATTTTTTATTTTTTATTTTTTTTTTTTTTTTTTTTTTTTTTTTTTTTTTTTTGAGACGGAGTCTCACTCTGTCGCCCAGGCTGGAGTGCAGTGGCCGGATCTCAGCTCACTGCAAGCTCCGCCTCCCAGGTTTACGCCATTCTCCTGCCTCAGCCTCCCGAGTAGCTGGGACTACAAGCGCCCATCACCTCGCCCAGCTAGTTTTTTTGTATTTTTTTAGTAGAGACGGGGTTTCACCGTGTTAGCCAGGATGGTCTCGATCTCCTGACCTCGTGATCCGCCCGTCTCGGCCTCCCAAAGTGCTGGGATTACAGGCTTGAGCCACCGCACCCGGCCAGATTTTATTTTTTATAGTAACTGCTGTGGTCAGGATGTGGGTGAGGGACTTAAAAATATTAGGGGAATGGAGAAAATGAAGGAAAGGAGGACAAAGAATAAAGGAAAAAAATGAAATTGGTTCCTACATGTAGTCCAAGAATTTCCTGGTATTCTGAGGAACTGGAGGTTCTCCTCCCACCAGTACTATACCTTGACCTTCCTGGGGTCCTCCAGGCTGACTGAGACTCCTCAGCCACAAAACCCAGGACAGAAGCTGCAGAACTAAACGTGATAAGTCAGTCCAGAACAGCCCATGGAGGGCGGTTTATATGAATTTATAAGTGAATCACCCAGCTGCTCTCCCCATCTCCTCTAGTATCCCAGCCTCGGGGCTGGATCATGCATCAAGGTTTGGTCAGGGCAGGTGACCCAAAGGCTATAAGAGTCTTGCTGCTCCTCTCCTAGCTTCTGGGACCACTTACTGACTGATACAATATTAGAGATCAAAATGCCTCCCCCAAGGAACACCCCACTCTGATTCGACTGCCATTGGATTCCAGCCTCCTTTGTGCATTACCTTTTGTTTGAGCCTTTCATAAGTGATGACAGTGATTTGGGTTCACATACCCCCTTTTTTGAGGAAATATTTATCAAGCACTTACTATATGCTTGAAAGAACATACTGTTCTAAGTTCTTTACATGAATTATTTCAGTGCTATAACTGCTATTATTATCTCCATGTTACAGATGAGGAAGCTAAAAAATTCTAGTGCAGTTGCTATGTATAGTAAAATGCTCCAAAGAGATATTTTGAAGACTATTGAAGGAATTGAGGACATTGGAAGGCCACGATCTGAACAAATGTTTGGCCAAACAGTAAATACATGGCAAGCTGGCAGGATGTCCTTTTTCTCTAGCTAAACAGAAATTGAGCCAAGGGAGAGGCTATCCAGAAAGAATATTGGATTGGGAGTTGTGGAACGTGGGACATAAGGTCTGAACTTGAACTTGTCACTGATCAATAGACCTTGAACAGTTACCTCTCCGGGCCTAGGTTTCCTATCAGTGAAACAGGGGCTGGGGGGCTGGCTCTGGACACCCAGGCAGCTTGCCACATATTTACTGTATGGCCAAACACTTGCTCAGGTCTTGCCCTTACAATCTTTGCAATTCCTTCAGTGGTCTTAAGGATGCTGCTTTTTACCCATTTCACTATAGAGAGTAACCGGCACCAGAAATTTTCAGTTTCCTCATCTGCAGTAAGGGTCAGCGTAATGACCTAGGGTTCAATGAGGCCACTAGTTACCGGCCCTGGGTTCTGCAGAGCAGCTGGAGGTGGCGTTCCTGGGAAATGAGCTGGCAGTTGCTACAGTTGGGCTCTTTCCCTGAACAGCTGGTGTGGAGAGCAAGGAGGGGGCGGGGGACAGGATAACCTCTGAGTCTCTGGCCAACTGCAATGTCTATTAAGGGCGGCCCAGATGGCTGCTAGCCAATAACCCATGCCTATGTGCTTTGCAAGTTGTAGTCTCTCCTTTTGAAGGTCTCTGTCCAGAAGATGGGGAAGGAAGTTTGTCTCAGTCCACTTCCGCACCTGTCCACCTGAGCTAGGCTTTAGCCTGAGCCTCTGCCTCTGTATGGATCCCATGAGTATCCTCCTTCCCAAGATCAATGTTTGGCTCCTCACATGGGCTCCAGGACCACAGTGCTTTCTTGAGCAGGCTTTGGGTGGTGATGGTGGGTGGTGGGCTCAGGGAATATCACACTCCCTTTCTTCATACTCTGTTCCAAGCATAGATACAGGATCTCTTATTTTCCTAAGATTGTAAGGTTAACACCTTCAAGGCTGAAGTTACTGGGGCTGGCAAAAGAGTTATAATTACAGGAAAAAAAAACAACCAGTTAAGTTGGAGGTTGCCTATGAACTCTCCTGGAGTCCACTGGCCCATGGCCTGGGGTGCTCTGCTTGCCTTTTCCCTCCAGGCCTGCCAGGCCTGCCATCTGATGGCAGAGCTCACTTAACTCCCACAGAGAGGAAGGCCTTCAGCCAGATCTCTCCTATCTGGAGTCCAGGTCCCAACTTTCTGTTTTCCCCAGATAAGAGGAAGTCTCCCCTCTTCCTGGGTGGCTGGGGTAGCTCTGTCTGCCACTAACCACATGACAGTCATTTATATTAGCTTACATAGCCATTCACTTCCTCTTGTCTCAACCTGTCCATTCCAGAATCAGCTCTGCAGCTTTCCTCTGCATAATGAAAAAGTCCACTGTTTTTCCCAAAACAAAAAGCAGTCTTTTCCCTTAGGTGGATTTTCCTGCTTCCTCTTGCTAAACAATAAACAGCTGAAGCTTTGGAATTGCTGTGTGCCTTGCTTCAAGCCTTCAAGCTTGCAAGGGTTTCAGAGTCTGAAGTGAGAGCACTATATAAGTAATAATCAGACATGTACAACCATATATGAGCCAGTCACAGATGGAGGCAGAAGGTGCCGGTCAGCCTTCAGAAGTAGGTCCTTCCAAGAGTCGAGG
Organism: Trachypithecus francoisi; assembly: GCF_009764315.1. NCBI lineage: Eukaryota > Metazoa > Chordata > Mammalia > Primates > Cercopithecidae > Trachypithecus > Trachypithecus francoisi. The sequence continues at coordinate 60,486,229 of NW_022681462.1, read as the reverse complement.
TTTTAAACTAAGCATATGATTAGAATGGCCTTCCAGTCTTTAGTACATGATTTCATCAATCAGCAAGACCAAATTACCCCTGTGTTTATTTAGGAAAAAAAAAATAGGCAATGACCTATGAATAAACAGCACTTGACTTTGAAAATTGCTACATTAAATACCCAGCTCCTCTGCATGATTACGACAGCCTCCGGAGCTCTTCCAAATTGTCACCTAGGATGAATATGACAGCAAACAATGCTTTAAAAGTAAGTAATCTGCTCTATAATTATTTTAGCGGCTGCAGCCGCCAACCAGCAGGATCACTTATGAAAAAGGATGCAGTCGTTCCTTATTAAAAATGCATGAATATACAGTCTCTTGATTGTGGAAATAATCATCAGACTATCTAACAAGACTTAGCCACAGAAGAATTAATTAGGGTGAAACTGATTAAGGAGAAGAGGGTAAAAATCTATCTGTGATGATTCAGGCTCCAATTAAACTCAAGCATTAATTCTCGTATTCTTTTCAAATTAAGAGACTCATCTAAATGTTCCTCATTAATATTCCAATATAGCCCACCCTCCTTTAACCAGAGAGAAATGCAGACATTTCCAATGAAAGCAAAAGATCTATTCTTGTTGACTCTAAAGCGTCTTCTATCTTAAGGATTTCAGGAGATTGGAGTTTTTAAAATTATTTTAAATAAAAAATGGAAGGGGGTGGGTTGTGAAATCACCAAATTCATTCTGGTCTTGAGCACTGAAGATTTTGTTCTGAGATTTCTCAAAAGCTTAAGGAAGCATACAACACAAATAATTATGTGACAGCCTCTTGAATTCTCTTTGTCTCATGGTAATCTGCTCCGGTACAGATAAGAGAAGCTTGAAGGGGTCATGTATTCCATCCCTTGACTTGAGACAGAGCTGTACCAAACCAGAGACCCATATGTAATTATCTACCATCTCCTGAGAGGCCTCCGGGGACCAGGACTCCACTCCCTTGGTAACAGGATCGAGATCAGGCAGCTAATATATTCCCAGCTCAGAGCTCTTCCTCCCCCTCCTCCTCCTGCAGCCATTTGCAAGATGGGAGAAGAAGCTTCCCCACACCATTGATTTTTCTTTCACTTTTCCTCCATTAGGAGCCCACTGTGGTTTCTGGCTCTTTGTGTCCAGACTGTGCTTATAATTCACAGGTCACTGACCTTTCCTTGTTCCTCCAATGACTGCTATCTTTGTAGCTCTTCTTCCATCTGCTGCCTTGGGTTTTCTCCTGCGGACGTTAAGGTTGGGTACTTCCTTTGAGCGAGGACAGGCAGCTCATGGCCAAGAAGCATCCCAAGGGCTGGGAGCCTCCTCTGCTCGGGGTGCTGCCACCCAGCAGCAGCTCCCACCCAGAATCACCAGCCTTATCAGCGAAATAGGGGAGATAGGAGTAAATAAGCAATTCCAAGCCCTTTGTCTTGCCTTGTATTATCTTGTTTTCTCTTTACCACCCTGAGAGTGGTCATGGTTCCCATTTTACTGCGGAGTCTGAACTGTTCACAGAGGCCTCCAAGCAGGACTATGAGAACAGGAAGCAGAATTTAGTCTGCCTTGAGGAGTTCAGCCAGGCCATCCCCAAAAATTTACCAGGCAGCCGACAGAGGAGAGGACACTCCAGGCAGAGGGAACTGCATTAAGGGATCTGGGAACAGCATGAATGTGGCAGCTTCATCTTCCTGAGCCTACAAGGGATGTCCCATTTACATTTATGAGAAAATATCCATGGCGTCCCCTCTCCACACAGCCCTTCTTGCTGGTTTCAACTGCTTCAAGCATAGGTGGGCAGATGTCTGTGGAGGGAGGATCTGGGGTAGATAGGCCACCATGGAGTTGTGGGACTAAAGTCACTGAGAGCCTCAGGAAGGAGTCCAGACATTCCCATCCTCCCTTAAGCTTCTTCCTTCCGGGGTGCAGCCATATGACCCTACGTCCTGCTCTACCGCCTGCACCTCTATCCCCATGTTCACCATACATGACTTTGAATGCTAAGGGAGGAATATGGAGAGGCGACAGAGGCCTGTCTCTTCTCTCAGGAAGCTCCTTCACTTCTATGTAAATTTATGGATGCAAATTGTTATGTGGGGGCAGAGACCCTGAAGCAGCCAAGCCCCAAATGCAAATAATTATGGTGGTGGGGAGGTCACCCAAACTCCACCCATCCACTGAGCCTAGGATCCCAGCCTCAACCAAAATATCCCATGCCCTGCACACACAGCCATGGCCAATCTTCTTCTTTTCCTTCCCTCCTGCCCTTTTTTTACTCGATTTGTCTCCCATCTGTTCCTCTATTCAGTTATTAGCAAATTGGTTCTCAGGATCTACCTGGGACTTTAATATTGTCCTTGGTATTAAGGAGGGTGCAAGAGAGAAGCATGTGATTCCTGCCCTAGAGAATGTCACAGGTTGCAGGAGGATGCCATTAACTCAATCAAAGCAAGTGAAAAGCCACAATGAATAGTATATCATAAAGATTAAACTGAGTGCCACCAATTTAATGTTGAGTGAAATCAGAGAAGGAAGGAACCCCTGGGAGGGAGGCTGGGGTGATCAGAAAGGCTACTGGGAGCAGGTGGGACTTGAATTAGGTCGTGAAGCTGAGTTGGCATCACATGGATTAAGGAGAGATAGGAAAGATGCCAGTGAAGGGCAGGCCTGAGCAGACACAGGCTGGAAGGCACATCAAGGAACCTTCAGCCTGGTTGGAGGGGAAGGTACTTATTGAGAAGTAAGGAAAGCCAAACTTTGCAAGACCTTGAATGCTAGGTTTAGGAATTAGGATTTTAGTCTAGACTGTTGGTTCCAAAACTTTAGTGTGCTACAGAGGAATGCTGGTTAAAATGAAGGTTCCCAACTGAGAGCAGTGGCTCACACCTGTAATCCCAGTACTTTGGTTTTTTTTTTTTTTTTTTTTTGAGACAGAGTTTCACTCTTGTCACCCAGGTTGGAGTGCAGTGGCGTGATCTTGGCTCACTGCAACCTCTGCCTCCCAGGTTCAAGCGATTCTCCTGCCTCAGCCTCCCAAGTACCTGGGATTACAGGCATGTGCCACCATGCCTGGCTAATTTTGTATTTGTAGTATAGATGGGGTTTCTCCATGTTGGTCAGGCTGGTCTCGAACTCCCGACCTCAGGTAATCCACCCTCCTTAGCCTCCCAAAGTGCTAGGATTACAGGTGTGAGCCAGTGTGCCCGGCCAATCCCAGCACTTTGGGAGGCCAAGGTGGGCAGACCACTTGAGGTCAGGAGTTCAAGACCAGCCTGACCAACATGATGAAACCCCATGTCTACTAAAAACACAAAAATTAGCCAAACATGGTGGCACACACCTATAAATCCCAGCTACTTGGGAGGCTGAGGCATGAGGATCGCTTGAACCTGTGAGGCAGAGGTTGCAGTGAGCTGAGAGAGTGCCACTATACTCCACCCTGGGCAATAGAGTGAGATTTTTTTGAGTCTTGAGACTCCATCTCAAAAAAATGAATAAATAAATATAAATATAAATACAAAAAAGATTAACCAATGTGGTGGCGGCTGCCTGTAATCCCAGCTACTTGGGAAGCTGAGGCAGAAGAATCACTTGAACTCAGGAGGCAGAGGTTGCAGTGAGTCAAGATCGTGCCATTGTACTCCAGTCTGGGCAACAGAGCAAGACTCTGTCTCAAAAAACAAAAAGAAGGTTCCCAGAACTCAGCCTTCATAGGGATGGGACATTTTAAACAAGCACTCTAGACGACTGATGGTGACCCCCATACGTTTGCTAGGTCTTGCATCTTTGTCCCTCCTGTGCAGCTGGCGTGGCCTGTGGGTACAGCCAGGACTTTGTTTGCACCATGGAAACTCCAGGGCCACAGAGGTTTCACCACTCTTGGCAAGGATGTTAAGCTTTGTCTCCTAGGAACCCAGAGACTGGGCAGGAATTATTTTGACTATGCTGTAGCCAAAGGGAAAGCAGCCCTGATGAAAAACTATTAGAGTCATTCCTTTAGAAGAGTCGAGAAAGTGCCTCATACCCTGGGACCACGTGGGGCCTCTGTTGCATTTTCCTACTTATTAAAAGTGTGGCAAACAAGTAAGTTTGGTGAAGATTTTTTTATATGATAAAAGTGTTCAGCTGTAGGTTCCTTTATTTTTTATTTTATTTTATTTTTGAGATGGAGTCTCGCTCTGTTGCCCAGGCTGGAGCACAGTGGTGTGATCTCGGCTCACTGCAACCTCCGCCACCCAGGTTCAAGCGATTCTCCTGCCTTAGCCTCCCGAGTAGCTGGGATTACAGGCATGCACCACCATGCCAGGCTCATTTTTGTATTTTTAGTAAAGACGGGGTTTTACCATGTTGGCCAGGCTGGTTTCAAACTCTTAACTTCAAGTGATCTGCCCACCTCAGCCTCCCAAAGTGTTGGGATTACAGGCATGAGCCATCACGCCTGGCCAGCTCTAGGTTCCTTTAAACCTAGAGGAAGGTTTAAATAGCCATTTTTAAATAATAGCCATTGCCCCTTGGCACTGACACAGACGTTGCATCCCAGATGTGCCCTTTAATAAATGTGTTTTGTGGCAAGTTACTTGCTCTCTCTGTTAAACTCTGTTAAACGTCTCCATTTTTATTGGAAATTTTTAAACCTAGAAAAAAGTTAAAAGGATAATAGTGGAAAACCAGTAAATCCTTTATCTAAATTCACCAAGGGTTAACATTCTGCCGTTTGCTTTCTTTCTTTCTCTCTCTCTCCATATATATGCATTTACCAAAGCATTTGAAAGTCAAAGATATCATGACACTTAAGAACTAGGACAGGCCAGTTGTGGTGGCCCACACCTGTAATCCCAGCACTTTGGGAGGCTGAGGTGGGAGGAACACTTGCAGCCAGAAGTTTGAGACCAGCTTGGACACCATAGTGAGACCTCATCTCTACTAAAAAAATTTTTTTTAATTAGCTGAGCTTGGTGGCACTTGCCTGTAGTGCCAGCTACTGGAGAGGCTGAGTGGGGAGGATTGCTTGAGCCCAGGAGTTGGAGATTGCAGTGAGCTATAATTACATCGCTGCACTCCAGCCTGGATGACAGAGTGAGATCCTGTCTCAAAAAAAAAAAAAAAAAAAAAAAAAAAGAACAAGGGCATTCCTGTTATAATTCTCTTATAACCACAATTTCATCCCATCCAATAAATTTGACACTCATACAGTAATATTAGCTAATGTAATAAATATATTGAGATGTCCCCAATTCTCCCAAAATGTCCTTTATGGCTTACTTATTTATTTTTAGAGACAGGGGCTCACTCTGTTGTCCAGTCTGAAGAGCAGTGGCACTATCACAGCTCACTGCGGCCTCACACTCCCGACCTCAGGCTGTCCTCCCAGCTCAGTCTCCCGTGTAGCTGGGATAAAGGCACACACTGTCATATCTGGCTAATTCAAAAATTATTCTAGAGATGGAATCTCACTGTGTTGCCAGGTTGGTCTCGAACTCCTCTTGAACGCCTCAGCCTCCTGAGTCACTGGGATATGACTTTAAGAAAAAAACAATCTGGTATACAATGAAGATTTTAAACCATGTTTCTTTAGTTGCCTCTAATCTAGAACAATCCCCCTGCCTTTGTTGGTTGCTTGTTTTTCATGACATTGCCGTTTGTGAAGAGCCTAGGTATAAGTTGTCTTGTAAAATGTCTCACAATCTGTATTTGTCTGATTCGATTCAGGTCAAATACATTTGGACATGAACACGCTGTGAAGGTGAGGCTGTGCCTTCCCGTGGTATCCCATCGTACCAGGCGGTGCACCACGTCTGTGTGTCCTGTTAGTGGCGATGCTACATTGGATCACTAGGCTAAGGTGCACACGTACATGTTGACACTTGGTTACATTTAACTAAGCCCTATGCAACTCTTATTAATCAATATAGTCAAATTATAAAGTCCTTGAGGGCAAGAACTGAGGCTTCGCCTTTGGAAAATAGTGCTTTACAGTTTACAAGACTCTTTCATACAGATTACCTCATTTACTCATCAGACACCCTGGAGGGAAATATTTTATTCCCACTACACAGGAATGCAAGATCTCACTGTGCTTTGGAGCCTGACATTGAATCATAAATCTACCCATTAATAAATGTGTCTTATGACAAGTTACTTAACCTCTCTATTAAACTTCTGTTTGCTCAACTGCAAAATGGGGATAATAATGTCTTCCTCCCAGAGTTGTTATGAAGACCAAAAGAGGGTAATGAAAATAAAAGGCCTGCCACAGTGCTTAGCACATAAAGAATATTCGAAAAATGCAAGTGCTGTGTTTATAGAGCTAAACACGTTATACGTACATATGCTCACATACTCAACATGCGTGTATACACTGATGTATAGGAAGGTCACGGTCTGGCCTGTGGTCAACTCAGCTGAGTAAATAGCAGAGCCCAGATGCAAAGCCCCATCTGCCTAACTCCAAATCCAGGTCCCATGCCCGTCGTCCACACAACACCACCCTGCTGCTGATGGGCCAGACAGTGTTGCCTTGTATGAACCATTTGGTCAAAATCATTTGAATAATGTGTATAAAAATTAGACTTGATCTTGTTTTTTTTATATGGACTCTAGCTCTGTCACATAGGCTGGAGTGCAGTGGCATGATCTCAGCTCACTGCAACCTCCGCCTTCCAGGTTCAAGAGATTCTCCTGCCTCAGCCTCCCAAGTAGCTGGGATTACAGGCACATGCCATCATGCCTGGCTAATTTTTTATATTTTTGATAGAGACAGGGTTTCACCATGTTGGCCAGGCTGGTCTCGAACTCCTGATCTGAAGTGATCCACCCGCCTTGGCCTCCCAATGTGCTGGGATTGCAGGCACGAGCCACTGCGCCCAGCCAGACTTGATCTTATTTACATCCAATATCGTATCTCATTTACACCTAACTTCAAGAAGCATGAAGCAAGGCCCTACTTCTCTGATTATACAGAGTTGGCCAAAGGGCCCCATACTGATGCCCTTTCTTCCCAGAAATCAGCTTGTGTGCTGCCCTCAGCTCATTGCTTTGTGTTACTTGGCAACCTCACAACATACCCAAACTCACCACATTGAACAACAGTCACTGTGCATCTGGGAGGCAACACATTGTGGCTGGACAATACTGCATAGTTGACCCCAAACATTCCCCTGTCCTGCCCTGCTCCTTCAGGGTCTTTGGTCTGGAGTAGGGGCAAGACTGGAGAATGGTCCTTGGTCAAGGTCCTTGTTTTAGGGGCTCAGAACCGGCAGAGGTCCCTGAAAGTCCCCTCAAGCATTTTTATTGGAAGTTCCCGTTCCTGTCAACATAGCAATGGGACAGAGAGTGATGGGGGAGGGGAAGCTGCATGAGTAGGGACAAATGGGAAAGCCCTCTTGGAAGAGATGACATTTGAGCTGGGACCTGAAAGGTGATGAGCCAGACAGGAACAGATATGAGGAAGCACCCCAGCCCCACCCCAGTCTACATAGGGAAAATCCACAGCAGCACTCTACCATCATTTTGAGTGAAAAGTCTTCATCCCCTTTGAATGACAATGGGTCCAGTTAAGAATTAATTCCACCCAGCCGGGATTGTGATGTGTGAGTTTGTTGTTCAAGTGAGGTCAGAGGTCTAGGGAAGGAAAAATCACTTCTAGCAAAGGTTTCACAGAGGAGATGGGCCTTGGGGAAGGGGAGTTGGATAGTCAGCAAGGAGGAGGAAGGCATTCCTGATTTGAGGGAGTGGGACACACATCGTATAGGTAAAGGCACAGAAGTAGGGTAGCAAAAGGCCTGGTCAGGGAACTGAGAGGCGGCATCTGCAGGGAGGAGAGGGAGGAGCCCCTCCCTTCCAGACACAGAACAGACTGGGGCTGTAGAGCGGCTAAATATTTCATTGATGGAAAATTGGATATGGCCGTGGTGCTTAGGATGTAGACTCTAATTTCATGGCTGGGTGTACCCAGATGGCTGATTAGGCTGCAGAAGAGAAGCTGCCTCCCTATTCCTGGTTTCCTGGCCGCAGGAGGGTGCAGACACTGACCTTTTTTTCTTAATGAGGTCAGCAGCCATACGTGTTCTGGGTCTGAGAGGATGAACAAGCCCCCCACCCCAGCCAGACCCCATTGCTTCACAGGCCCCAGACCCACCTCGCTTCCAGTTTTTCAGTGGACACACATTTCACACCTACTATATGTCAGCCATCATGGTGAGCACAAAGGAGATACAGATGTCTCTGCCCAGGGAGACAGCTTAGGGAAACGGACCCCCTAACAGGTCTCTAACTGTGGAGACCACAAATGAAATGCTAGGTCTAAGCTCCACAGAGGAGGCGCCCCTTGTGCTGATGCAGTCCCTGCAGAGAGGAAGGGAGGGCTGCTAACCAACACGCAGCAAGGACTGACTTCTGGCTAGACACTGTGCTAGAAGCTTATTCTGTACTACAACCTTTAATCCTCACAGTCACTCCAAAAGGAGATACCATAACTGCTAATTGCATAAACTAATGGCTTTCCAGCAGGAACATGTGCAAAGAATACATGTGAAAGAACTTTGAACTATGAGGACCATTTAGCAGTTTGGAGAGGCTGGCACATTCAGTGGAGGACCAAAGGGGGCTGGCAGGAAATAAACCTAGGAAGGTGGATAGACTGGGGCTTTGCATGTCAGGATGACACATTTGGACTTTATCCACTTAGCTTTGGGAGGCCTCTGAAGGATAGTGAAAAGGGTGGGGCCAAGTGTCCTCTTTCCCTCTTCCACCCCAGTGGGGTCTCTGGCTCTGGCCTCCAGATCGTAATAATGACCCATCATATCAACAAATATAGACTACACACCTTTACTGTGAGCCAGGTATCTTTCTGGGCACTGGGGAAACAGCAATGAACAGGTCAAGGGTCTCATCTCATGGAGCAATGGAGGAGGGAACAGTGGAGGGACACAGTCATCTAGTAAGCAAATACATAAATAAAAGATAGTTTCCAGTAGTCATAGGTGCTCTGACAAAACAAAAACATAGCAATGGGACAGAGAGTGATGGGGGAGGGGAAGCTGCATGAGTAGGGACAAATGGAAAAGCCCTCTTGGAAGAGATGACATTTGAGCTGGGACCTGAAAGGTGATGGGCCAGACAGGAACAGATATGAGGAAGGGCATTTTAGAAGGAGGCGCAGGTATTTGCAAAGACCTGAGGCAGGAACCAGTTGAGCGGGTTGGAGAAACATGAGATTGAGTATGTTCAGAGTAGAATGCGCTGTGGAGGGCGTGAAGGAGGACAGGAAGACTTACAGGCCAAGGTGAAGTTAGAATTTTATTGTTCAATACTCAGCTCAAGGCCAGGCACAGTGGCTCATGCCTGTAATCCTAGCACTTTGGGAGGCTGAGGTGGGCACCACAGTTTTCTTTCCTGGGGTTTGGGAGAAATACTCGGGGAACTTGGTGTCTGGGCATTTTCAGAATTCTTGTTTTACAGAAGAGATAGTTCTCCAGCCTCCCATCTAGGCAGAAATGGTCATATTGGGGTGATCACCCTGGGAACAGCAGGGTAGGGTCCTTTTGGGGCTGGGGCTGGAGTATTGGAACTCAAAGAGCTTTCTGCTTCCTCCCATACCAACTTAATCCTTTTTCCTCAAAGAGGAAGCCCCAACCGCATCAGGCACATATGTGCTTCTGAACAATATTCCCAGGGGTGAGAAGGATAGCCCCCCTGAGAGAGGACTCAGCACTGCTGGAGGAAGCCTGATACAGCAAGCAGAGAAGGGCTTTGGAATTAGGCCTTGGGTGTGTTTTTGCGGGTTATGATGGTCATTTACTTCTGTGAATTCTTGTTCTTCTCCTCTCCACGGAGCTATAATTGGTAAGGATATAGGGGTCTCAGGACAGGGAGTTGGGAGAGATAGTCAATTTCTCCCATTTCAAACCCTTCCCTGAAAGTAAGTTAAGTTCTTAGAGAACAATGTTCCATGCGATGACATTCCTGGGCCACAGAGGCTGCTCTTCCCCAACAGCCAGGCAAAGAGCCCTTAACATCAGACAAAGCCTGAGCTGATTCCAGAGGGAATAAGCAGTGAGAGGCACAGCATGGGACAGCCAGAGGGAGTAGTCCCAGGTCCCAGAGCTGGCAAGGAGGAAATGCCAGGGCCACACAGGACAGATGGCAGAAGTTTGGAGAACATGTTTAGGGACAGATTCCTTTCTCTTTACCCATGAGCCAAAGCAGAATTTCATCCTCTTGGCAGCCAACAGGGTCCCTCTTTCTCTGAACCAACCCCTCTGTTGCAGGGCCATCTCTAGGACATTCCTCCATGGGCAGGGAGAAGACATAGCTAAACCCTGGCCTTATGAGTCCTCAGAAAAACTAAGTCAGCGCAAGTCATCTCTTTCTGAGTCACAGAATTTTGAACCCTTTTAACATCTCTGCTGTTTTCCCCATCAGTGTTTAGATTGCTGTTTGTCCTGAGAATGAAATAGGAGTAGGTCAGGTGCTGGCAAGGTGGTTTCTCCTGCCCTAGCCTCTGGACCATGGGAGCTGGAGAAACAAAGAGGGCCGAGGTATAGACCTAGAAAATCAAAGTACTGGCCTCCTCAAAAATGACCTGGGGCCGGGAACAGTGGTTCACGCCTATAATCCCAGTACTGTGGGAGGTGGGCACAAGAGAATTGCTTGAGCCGGGGAGTTCGAGACCAGCATGGGCAACAAAACAAGACCTTGTGGCCAGGCGCGGTGGCTCAAGCCTGTAATCCCAGCACTTTGGGAGGCCGAGGCGGGCGGATCACGAGGTCAGGAGATCGAGACCATCCTGGCGAACACTGTGAAACCCCGTCTCTACTAAAAAATACAAAAAACTAGCCGGCGAGGTGGCGGGCGTCTGTAGTCCCAGCTACTTGGGAGGCTGAGGCAGGAGAATGGCGGGAACCGGGAGGCGGAGCTTGCAGTGAGCTGAGATCCGGCCACTGCACTCCAGCCCCGGCGACAGAGCAAGACTCCGTCTCAAAAAAAAAAAAAAAAAAAAAAAAAGACCTTGTCTGTATTTAAACAAGAAAAAAGGCCGGGCGCGGTGGCTCAAGCCTGTAATCCCAGCACTTTGGGAGGCCGAGACGGGCGGATCACGAGGTCAGGAGATCGAGACCATCCTGGCTAACCCAGTGAAACTCCGTCTCTACTAAAAAACACAAAAAACTAGCCGGGCGAGGTGGCGGGTGCCTGTAGTCCCATCCACTCGGGAGCCTGAGGCAGGAGAATGGCGGGAACCCGGGAGGCGGAGCTTGCAGTGAGCTGAGATCCGGGCACTGCACTCCAGCCTGGGCGACAGAGCCAGACTCCGTCTCAAACAAAAAAGAAAAAAAAAATGAGCCAGATATCAAGACTGGAGCAAATGGGCTAAAGTCTGCAGGGGATGGCAAGCAGGTCAGTCCTGGAAGGAGACTTGGGAAACGTGGCAGATGCTAGGCTAGCATTGCAGCAAGAGCCCAGCTTCATGACTGCACCAACCTGGAGGTAGGAGGGAGAGGGGGCTGATGAGGACGGGCCCTGTTTGGGCTGTAGTCCAGAGGCTGCGCTGGGACCTGAGCCAAAGGCAACACATGCTCCCGAAGTTCAGAGAAGGAGGCAATTTGTGTTGGGCTGGTTAGCGCCTTCCATCCCTCCAAAAAACCCGTGCTGGGCCTGGTCTTATTGCAATAGTTCTCTCTTGCTTCCGCCAGGAAGTCATGGAAACAATTTGGGGCGATAGCGAATAACTTTGTAGCCACCTCATTCACTTAGAGAACCTCCTTCCACTTTTCCATCCTCCTTTGGGCATTTCTTATATCCTAGCCTAGAAGTGACAAGAAAGGAGAGTGTTTTTCTGATTTCACAGAACAGAGCATCACTCCTAGCCAAAGCTCAAGATGAGACAGAACTTGAGGCCACGTGTTTTAAAGAGTGCAAATTCATCCTCACAAATTTTTCAGATTCCATCTAAAGCATCCTTAGGCTGAATAATGAAGAATTCAGTTCTCGTCCCCACCCCCTCTCCCTGCCTTTCTCCACACACACATACCCTCCCCCGCACCCATTTCAGAATCTTTTCTTTTTCTGCTGCAGTCTCCTCCTCCTCCTCCCTCACCTCCCTTCTCAGCAGGAGCACACCAGGACAAGAAAATGCTACTACAGGAGCCTCCCAGCCACAAGAACTGGTTTCTCAGAATGAGTAGTTAATGTAGACCTGGCCACAAAGTCATTGCCACCCTGAGCACATTTCTGTCTCACCATGTCTGATGTAACCCAAGAAATAATGCAATTGCATCTAGTGGACTTCACCCAAACTGTGCCCTGGGTTGCCCTGGGGAGCTGGTTCTGCTGCTTCAGGCTAACTCACTTATTGTGGCAGGAGGCTGCTGATATGGTCAGTTCCCAGGGATCAGCCGCTCAGGTGGGGGTTAGGGTGGGGGGGCAGTGGGAGGGTGTTGGAAAGGGCACCTATCAAACGTGGATTCATAAATGGGCTGCAGAGAGACTGGAAAGACTCTGAAGCTGAATGCACAAGTTTGTACGTGCATTTTTACTGGGGATGAGGATCAATTTTTTTGTCTGATTCTCAAATAAGTCAGAGACCCTCAAAATGATTACTCATTTTGGGTGGTAGGTAAAACAAGAAATTGAAATGTTTCTCTTTTCATTTTTGCTCCCCAGTGAGTTTGAGTTTTATGCAATTTCTTGTATAAGAGGAGAGCCTGAGTCCATGGAAGCTGGGATTGAACATCCTGAATATGCAGTTCCTTGGCGAGCCACCAAGAAAAGACCTAAGCAGGAGACATGATGTCACCTTCGGAGAGGAGGCTCTTCAGCTGTCTGGCATGGGAGGAGGAGGAGTGAGGAAGATCACTGGCCTTGAACCCCCCATCAGGAGAGGCTAGAGCACCTTTCTGGGACCCAGCCCAGGGTTTGTGTTAAACATCCAGCTCCAAAAGAGATGCTGTGCAGATTCAAGCTGCCAAGTCCTGAAGGCCCTGAGGGAGAACCCAATCCCAAGCAGCCCAAGTGGTATCTGAGTATCCTGTGCCCTGCCCACGGAGATCAGGAGCCTATAGTATAGAGCTCACTGCAGAACCAGACCCAAGACAGTCTAAGGTCCGCTGAGCCAAGCCTTCCTGACTGCCCATGGAAAGGGGAAGAGAGAACAGGGCCTCCACTCATCCACCTACCAGCTCCTGGGTCCCTTTAGCCCTTGGCATGGTAATTAACGGTCAGGAAGTTATGCATTAGCCTCAGCAAGCTAACGTGGCAGAAGATCCCTCCTGACAGCAGAGCTAATAAGAAATTTGCTAATGCAATTTATCACTTTAAAAAGCCATATGTCGGTGGGGATGAGCACTTCTCTGCAGCAGCTAGTGTAATTGTCAGAGCAAAGCAGCGAGCAGCTCTCGGAAGGGGGTGAGGATGATGTCTTCACTAAATCAGTGGTGCAATGCAGCAGGCGAGGGCGCTGGGAGGAGGGGTGTGGTGCTGGGTGGAGGGCTCCCAGCTCTCAAGCTCCCAGGAAGCCAGGGCTGCAGACCTGTTCCGGGGCCCCATTAAAAACCAGATGAGCCCTGAACTCCAGCCCCTGCTGCCTTTGAGCTGCATGAACCTGCGCTTTGGCTCCTACCACAGTGTTAAAACAAGAAGCGATTCTGTCTGCAGTAATGGCTGATGTAAGTCTCAGCCATTGAGTGTCAACACACAGGACCCGACTCCAGCTCCTCCTGGGGACAGGGCTGATGCCATGTGCACATTTGCTCTTTCTCTTCCAGACCTCTGTAATAACTTCATCCAGGACAAGAGCCACTGGTCCTTAGTCAGAGGCAGGGAAAGATTAGAAATCCACCTCAGGCCCAACAACATCTCTGCTTCCAGTTTAGACAAATTGCCTTGAGTACCCAGTGTTTGCCAAAATAAAGAGTGGTTTCTGCAAAGGGGAAAAACTGTTGTTGTGGGATTTTTCTTCAAACACTCAATTGCAAACCATTTTTCCCAAAGCAAATTGATAGATAAGCAAGTAAGACAGGTGCCCCTTCTGGGAATGCAGTCCAGGGCTGCTGGGAAGGCTGTGGGAAGGAATAAGAATATCCATATGGCTGGATCTCCACTGCTTTCTGGAGATAGTCCCCACTCTCAGTTATCTGTGAAATGAGAGGGACTGGAGAGAGGGATGAAGTAGGGTAATCCACCACCAACACCCAGAGAAACATCACACCCAGTTTCCACCAATTAAACTTCCTTCTAAAGCAAATTTTGACCCTAATTGTTCTCTGTCCTTTAAATTAATGCTTTTTTTTTTTTTTTCTTAAGATGGAGTTTCACTCCTGTTGCCCAAGCTGGAGTGCAATGGTATGATCTCAGCTCACTGCAACCTCCGCCTCCTGAGTAGCTGGGATTACAGGTGGCCACCATCACGCCCAGCTAATTTTTTGTATTTTTAGTAGAGACGGGGTTTTACCATCTTGGCCAGGCTAGTCTCAAACTCCTAACCTCAGGTAATCCACCTGCCTCAGCCTCCCAAAGTGCTGGGATTGCAGGTGTGATCCACCACGCCCAGCCTAAATTAATGCTCTGAATTTTCATGGAGACACTGGAGGAAGACAAAGTACAAGGATCCAAGCAATAACCAATAGAAAGAAGAAATCCCACGCTAGGGCCTGGACAGCCCAACATGTGTATATAAGCTCCACGTTGCCTTCCTGTTTAAGACCTTCTGCTCAGCTCATACTGATGGAAATAGCATGGGTGGACATGGGGGAAGTATAGCCTCGTGACTCCCCAGCCTTCAGGGTGATGGGAGAGGACTGGCAACAGGAACTGGTATGATTTTTTTAGTGAGTCTTAAACCTTGCAGGAACAGAGTTTTACAGCAACTCCCAAAGTCCCCTGTGAATTGAGGCCCAGCTAGGGTCCCAGGAGCCCCTTTATGTGCCCTTTAAAATATGCTTTGGGCCGGGCGCGGTGGCTCAAGCCTGTAATCCCAGCACTTTGGGAGGCCGAGGCGGGCGGATCACGAGGTCAGGAAATCGAGACCATCCTGGCTAACACGGTGAAACCCCGTCTCTACTAAAAAAAAACTACAAAAAACTAGCCGGGTGAGGTGGCGGGCGCCTGTAGTCCCAGCTACCCGGGAGGCTGAGGCAGGAGAATGGCGTGAACCTGGGAGGCGGAGCTTGCAGTGAGCTGAGATCTGGCACAGCACTCCAGCCTAGGTGACAGAGCAAGACTCCATCTCAAAAAAAATAAAAATAAAAAAAATAAAAAATAAAATATGCTTTAATAGCCAAGGTTCTATCATTTAATATTTATTTATTTTTAAATTTCCCTGATCCTCCTTCCATGTCTATTTTTCCAAATACATTTTTTTTGTTTGTTGTTTCTCTTGAGACAGGTTCTTGCCCTGGCACCCAGGTTAGATCACGGCTCACTGCAGCCTCAACCTCCCAGGCTCAGGTGATCCTCCCACCTCAGCCTCCTGAGTAGCTGGTACTACAGGTCCCAGTATGTGGGACGTGCAACCACACTTGGCTAATTTTTTACTTTTTGTAGAAATGGGGTTTCACTGTATTGCCCAAGTTGGTCTTAAATTCCTGGGCTCAAATGATCCAACTCCCTCGGCCTTCCAAAGTGCTGGGATTACAGGCGCAAGCCACAGCTCCCAGGACCAAATCAATCTTTTTTTTTTTTTTTTTTTTGAGACAGAGTCTCGCTCTGTCGCCCAGGCTGGAGTGCAGTGGCCGGATCTCGGCTCACTGCAAGCTGCGCCTCCCGGGTTTACGCCATTCTCCTGCCTCAGCCTCCCGAGTAGCTGGGACTACAGGCGCCCGCCACCTCGCCCGGCTAGTTTTTTTACATTTTTTAGTAGAGACGGGGTTTCACTGTGTTAGCCAGGATGGTCTTGATCTCCTGACCTCGTGATCCGCCCGTCTCGGCCTCCCAAAGTGCTGGGATTACAGGCTTGAGCCACCGCGCCCGGCCCAAATCAATCTTAATACCATTTCTGCCAAGTTCAAAACAAAGATAATCCTGTTGATATTTGGCTGAGACCATACCAAATTAATAGATTAGTTTAGGGAAAATTGTTTTACCTTGTATGTGAGGCAAATTCTTTACCTCTACTCTCCTAGGGTTTTCAACGGGGCCTAAGAATTAAATCAACATATAACAGATTAATAGGAGGAAAGGAAACATATTTATTTAAATAAGTTTTACATGAGATGGGAGCCCTTATAAGGAAATGAAGACCCAAAGAAGCAGTTTAGAGTCAAACACTCATATACTGAGTCGGACAAAGAGTTTCACAAAGTAAATGATGGAAATGTGACAAGGCAAGGGGGCTTGGGCTGGGAAAGATGATCGTGAGGAGTGACCAGGAAGAGGAAGGTTGGTTTCCAAGATCAGTTTGTACAGATCCCTCTCAGCCTCCTCTCCCTGTTCCTGGTGATAAGACTGTTGCTTTCTGGCTGGTGTGGTGTCTCATGCCTGTAATCCTAGCACTCTGGGAGGCCGACGTGGGCAGATCTCTTGAGGCCAGGTGTTGGAGACCAGCCTCCTCTGATGATAGGGAGACCCTCATCTCTATTTCTTGTTTAAATTTTTTTTTTTTTTTTTTTTTTTTTTTTTTTGAGGCGGAGTCTCGCTCTGTCGCCCAGGCTGGAGTGCAGTGGCCGGATCTCAGCTCACTGCAAGCTCCGCCTCCCGGGTTTACGCCATTCTCCTGCCTCAGCCTCCCGAGTAGCTGGGACTACAGGCGCCCGCCATCTCGCCCAGCTAGTTTTTGTATTTTTAGTAGAGACGGGGTTTCCCCCATGTTAGCCAGGATGGTCTCGATCTCCTGACCTCGTGATCCGCCCGTCTCGGCCTCCCAAAGTGCTGGGATTACAGGCTTAAGCCACCGCGCCCGGCCTTAAATTTTTTTAAAAAAAGAATGTTGCCTTCCTCCTGCTATAAAGAGGACATCTTCCATATGGGGCTTTGTTCTAGGTTTCAGAAAGAAAAAGGCGTGATCAGAGTGCCCTTCCAGTACCTGCTGGTTTTCATTTGCCTTTGGCTTAAAATAACCCTTATGCCAAAGGGGCATATTTTGAGGTGGCATATTCTGCCACCCTTCAGCTTTTACTGCATTGAGTTTTTCTCTTCAGATTAGAATATGTTTTTTCATTTAAATAAAGTCTTGCTGTCCACATACTTTTTAACACTCCATATTGACTCTGAATTACCTGTCTTCAAGGCTTATTTGGCAAAGAGGCTGTAGAATCTCATCTGCTAAGCAGGGAATGTGTTATCTCTTCCTTGGTTATCGGTGAGTTACATTTTTAAAGACAGCTGCCTACACGCCTTAACTTAAATCAAAAGGCACTGGGACAAATAGCCACCTTGGGGTGTCCTTGCCTTGACTGCCAACCTAGACTCTAGGTCCTGGGGCCTCGCTCATTCTCATTCCATACCACACAGAGGAAGTCAATCTCGTCTGTATTCCCAGCACTTTGGGAGGCTGAGGTGGGCAGATCACCTGAGGTCAGGAGTTCAAGACCAGTCTAGCCAACACGGTGAAACCCCATCTCTAATGAAAATACAAAAATGAGCTGGGTAAGGTGGCGGGCACCTGTAATCCTCGCTACTCAGGAGGCTGAGGCAGGAGAGTTGCTTGAACCGGGGAGGCGGAGGTTGCAGTGAGCTGAGATCGCGCCACTGTACTCCAGCCTGGCGACAGAATGAGACAACATCTCAAAAAACAAACAAACACACAAAACAACTTTGGTTAAATACATCTGTGGTCCTTTTCTCTCGTTAACCTGTTTTTTGTTACAGGAGCAGCAGCAATGAGCCTTGTGATGGGTGAGGGAAAGGTAACTTTTTCTCCCCTACAAAGATAGTTTCTGCCTTTTATTAAGGCATGTGGTTAGGGGCTAACTTGAGAAGGTGCTGGTGCTGAGGAAAACCTGCCTTGCCCCAGGTTCTCCGAATTATAGCCCCTCTCTCTTTTTTTTTGAGACAGAGTCTTGCTCTGTCACCCAGGTTGGAATGCAGTGGAACGATCTTGGCTCACTGCAACCTCTGCCTCCTGGGTTCAAGCGATTCTCATGCTTCAGCCTCCCAAGTAGCTGGGACTATACAAGTCGTGTTCCACCATGCCCAGCGAATTTATGTATTTTTAGTAGAGACAGGTTTCACCATGTTGCCTAGGCTGGTCTTGAACTCCTGGCCTCAAGTGATCCACCTGCCTAAGCCTCCCAAAGTGCTGGGATTACAGGTGAGAGCCTCCCACTCATGCTTTTCTCATGTAACCCCTCTGCAGGGCCAGCTTCATGGGTGGGTGAGCTCCAGCTTAGATGAACCCTGCACTTGGTTTAATACTCTCCTGTTTAGCAGTTTCTGGAAAATAAGAAAAATAAAAAGCAATACTTAAAAAAAAAAAAACTGAAATACTAAAACAAAAGTAAAAAAATATAGTAAATTCTTAATAATTTTGTAAAAGGGGACCCCACATTTTCATTTTGCACCAGACCAAGTTATCCTGTCTCTCTGCAACACTTTGAAACTCAAAAACAGAAAGGAACAGCCCAGTCACACTTGGGATTGGCTGAGGGGTCAGCATCCAAGTCCAGGCAAGACCAGGTGCCAGTCCAGGCACTTGAGCAGCCTCTGCCAGGACTTCTCTCTGCTTCCTGCAGCAGGCAAGACCTCGTCCCATCTGCAAATGGGCCTGGGTGATGGATTTTTAAGGGGGTCACCTCACAGAGGACTCTCCTCTCCCTTCCTCAGCTCCTCCTCCCTGCCTGCCTCCCAGGGTCTGGGCTGTAACTCAGCTCACTCAGCAAACCCTCAGCACATTTTGCTGGTTGTCATCTGGACTACCTCAGGCCCAAGCCTGCTCAGTGTTTCCAGAGTTTAGACCCCAGAAGTGAGTAAGCAGCCTGCATTATCTCTCCAGACTTCTGCCTCTCTCAAGACCTTCCGGGAGCCTGGATCGACAGGAGAGAGCACTTCCAGACGACTAGCAGGAGCACATCTGGTCTCCTGGGCCGAGGAGGCCATCACGGCAGGAGAAGAGAAGGGCCGGAGCTCCTGAGCCGTAATCCACAAGGGTTACTTAGCTGCTGAGCAGTGCAATCGGGGAGGAGGGAATGGTGGGCTCCTTCTAAAAGCTCAGGACCACATGTTCTAGGAACCCTCAGGATGCCTCAGGATCCATCCAATCCAGGAGGATGAAGGCAGCTTGAGCAGCAAAGGTGTCAGCGCACTGCTTGGGGAGGGAAGAGGGTGGCTCAGTGACCCCCTCTCCCTGTGGATATTCACTTTTCTAGGATGCCTTTCCTCCTGAGGCCTGCCTGCAAGAATCTTGGCAGCAAGAGGACTCATTTGTAATTTCCCTACTAGAGAGGTAGAAGGAATATGTTTAACTATTTATTTAACTCCATCCATTCATGTATGCTTTCAAATCTTTATTAATTTTTTTT
This sequence comes from Trachypithecus francoisi, assembly GCF_009764315.1. NCBI lineage: Eukaryota > Metazoa > Chordata > Mammalia > Primates > Cercopithecidae > Trachypithecus > Trachypithecus francoisi. The sequence goes on along the minus strand of NW_022681462.1, from coordinate 60,466,767 downwards.
TTTTAGATGGAGTCTTACTCTGTCACCCAGGCTAGAGTGCAGTGGCACCACCTCAGCTCATTGCAACCTCCCCTTCCCGGGTTCAAGCGATTCTCCTGCCTCAGCCTCCTGAGTACGTGAGATTACAGGCACCCATCCTCACACCCGGCAAAATTTTTTTTTTATTATTATTTTTAGTAGACACGGTGTTTCACCATATTGGCCAGGCTGGTCTCAAACTCCTGACCTCAAGTCTTCCACTCGCCTCAGCCTCCCAAAATGCTGGGATTATAGGCATGAGCCACTGCGCCCAGCCTCAAATCTTTATTAATTTAGCACTAGTTGCATGCTTATTTAGGTACAAATGCTCAATCCTCTGAGGACTACTGAGAAATATAAGATGCCGTTTGGTCTCCAGGAACTTAAAATCTACCTGTGCAGTCAATGGTAGCACACGTGAAAGAGCCAATGAAATGTAATACAGTCAAATGGAACATGAGCAGTGCCAGATTATGTGGCAAGACAGTAAATGCTGAAATATAGTTTAATGAATGAGGTTCCTGAGGGCATACTGTGTGCCAGGCTGTGCTAAGTTCTAAGGGGTACAAAGATATGGGAGACATGGTCCCTACACTGGAAATGCTCAGTTCTAATTGGGGAGACACCCATGAACAGACAATTTGGATATGTACAAGGTGCAGCGGCAGCACAGAGAAGGGCCACTGAGGCCAATCCAGGCAACTTGACGCCTGCGCTGCATCAAGGCAGCCATGCCAAATATGCCTGGAAGGATGTTGTAGGCAGAGAGGACACTATGAAAAGATCTGGCCGGGCACGGTGGCTCAAGCCTGTAATCCCAGCACTTTGGGAGGCTGAGACGGGTGGATCACAAGGTCAGGAGATCGAGACCATCCTGGCTAACACGGTGAAACCCCGTCTCTACTAAAAAATAAAAAAACTAGCTGGGCGAGGTGGCGGGCGCCTGTAGTCCCAGCTACTCGGGAGGCTGAGGCTGGAGAATGGCGCAAACCCGGGAGGCGGAGCTTGCAGTGAGCTGAGATCTGGCCACTGCACTCCAGCCTGGGTGACAGAGCAAGACTCCGTCTCAAAAAAAAAAAAAAAAGGCCGGGCGCGGTGGCTCAAGCCTGTAATCCCAGCACTTTGGGAGGCCGAGACGGGCGGATCACGAGGTCAGGAGATCGAGACCATCCTGGCTAACACTGTGAAACCCCGTCTCTACTAAAAACTACAAAAAACTAGCCGGGCGAGGTGGCGGGCGCCTGTCGTCCCAGCTACTCGGAGGCTAAGGCAGGAGAATGGCGTGAACCCGGGAGGCGGAGCTTGCAGTGAGCTGAGATCCGGCCACTGCACTCCAGCCTGGGCGACAGAGCGAGACTCCGTCTCAAAAAAAAAAAAAAAAGGCCGGCGCGGTGGCTCAAGCCTGTAATCCCAGCACTTTGGGAGGCCGAGACGGGTGGATCACGAGGTCAGGAGATCGAGACCATCCTGGCTAACACTGTGAAACCCCGTCTCTACTAAAAACTACAAAAAACTAGCCGGGCGAGGTGGCGGGCGCCTGTCGTCCCAGCTACTCGGGAGGCTAAGGCAGGAGAATGGCGTGAACCCGGGAGGCGGAGCTTGCAGTGAGCTGAGATCCGGCCACTGCACTCCAGCCTGGGCGACAGAGCGAGACTCCGTCTCAAAAAAAAAAAAGAAAAAAAAAAGAAAAGATCTGATGGCCTAGCATGGTTGAGAATCACAGGTAGGGAGTTCTCAGCGGCAGGGAGCGGCAGAAAATAAGGTTAGAGAGGTGAATAGAGATGGGATCATGAAGAGCCTTGTTAAGAGAATTGACCTTGGCTGGGCATGGTGGCTCACACCTCTAATCCCAGCACTTTGGGAGGCCGAGGCAGGTGGATCACTTAAGGCCAGGAGTTTGAGACCAGCCTGGCCAACATGGCAAAACCCCATCTCTACTAAAAATACAAAAAATAGCCAGGAATTGAGACATGCACCTGTAATCCCAGCTACTTGGGAGGCTGAGGTGGGAGAATCGTTCGAACCCGGGAGGCGGAGGTTGTAGTGAACCAAGATTGTGCCACTGCACTCCAGCCTGGGAGACAGAGTGAGATACTGTGTCAAAAAAAAGAAAAGAAAGAGAGGAAGGAAGGAAGAAGGAAGGAAGGAAGGGGGAGGGAGGGAGGGAGGAGAAAGAGAAAGAAAGAAAGAGAGAGAGAGAGAGAAAGAAAGAAAGGAAGGAAGGAAGGAAGGAAGGAAGGAAGGAAGGGAAGGAAAGGAAGGAAAAGAAAGAGAGAAAAGAGAGAGAAAATTGACCTTCTCTTAGTAGAGGCTGGGGACCACAGAAGGGATTTCATAGATAAGTCTTATGGCTGGGAGGAGGATGGACCTGAGGGGAATGAAACTGCAAGCAGGGCGGTCAGTTAGAAAGCAACAAGAAGGATCTGGTCAAAAGTGATGGGGGCAATGGCTGCTGGGATGAAGAGGAGAGGACATACTCTTCTTGCTGCCTAGAATGCATTTTTCCCTGTTTTTTTCACCCAGTTCACTCTCACACATCCTTCAGATATCAGTTTCTCTGGGATACTTTCCCTGACCCCCAGGTCAGGGCAGATCTTCCTAGTGTGCCTTAGGATAGCTCTGGGTACTTTCATTCATAACTCTCCCCAGTCATCATTCTAGACTTATTCCTGAGGTCATTTGATTAACATCTGAGTTCCTCATGAGGACTCTCAACTCCGTAGCTATAGGATCATGGCTGCCTTCCCCACTGCATATCCCCAGTTCCTACACATAGTAGAGCTCAATAAATATTTCTGGAATGAAGGGATGACAGATTTGACGGCTATTTGGGAGCTCTATGAGAATTCAGAAAACATTCCTACGGGTTGGAAGAGTTGATGTCAACTTCATAGACAAGATATGAACATAGAAAAAGTTATTTAACAACACAGCAACAATACAAATAGAGATGACAAAGTGGTAAGTGTCAAGGAGAACAGTACAAACACTGTGTGTTAAAGCAGGGAGTATAGTAGCAGCTGTGATGTTTTTGTCAGCAAGCAACAAAAAACCCTGAACTCAACCTGGGAATTAGCTGTAAGGAAGTATATCAGGTCTCACAGCAGAGTTCAGAGGAAGGGCAGGCCAGGGGTGTTTGATACGGCAGCTCAAGGACTCCTTTCCCTGCTGCTCCGCCATCCTCATGGGGGCTTCACCCCCAAGCTGAGTGGCAGGAAGTCCACAGCAGTTCTAGACATGGAACCATCCCACTCAAGAAGGAAAGATGGTCTCTTCCCACTGGCCAGAATTTGGTTATAAAACCATTCCCAGCCTGACCACTAGTGAGGACGTTAACATTTCTGCAACTGGTTTAGACCAAGCTTCATCCACTCCTAGAACTGGGATGGGGTCAGTGCCCATTCAGCTACAAAGGAATCAGAAATCAGGATCTGTTAGACAATAATAAATGGGAAACTAGATGTTGCGTGAAAATCAAGTGTCCACTGCAGCCCTCCCCTTTGTATACCTAACATCTACTCACATCATTCATCCCAGACTGAGAGATCGCTCTGTGCTGAAATTGTCTAGAAAAGTCTTGAGGAATGAAGTAGAACTTAAGTTAAGTCTTAAAATAAGGGTAGAACTTGGACAGGTGGAGAAGAACTGGCAATGAGAAATAGGACCCTGGAGGTGGGGATTAGACAGGGTGGCTCCCCAAAAAAATTCTCTCTAAGAGCTACGTTTAAATGCAGGCAATGTTGGGTAATGGAAAGAGATGGACTTTGGTGGCAAAAAGGCCTGGATTCACATCTTGGCTTTGCTACTCAAGTTTCTTAACCTTGGGAAATTTCAGGTTTCTCCTCAATGAAGTAGAACTGGAGGGTCTGGTCTCCTTGGAATGTACTCAGGATCACATCAGACTGTTTGGGACAGAAACTTGCACACTGAAGGTACCCAACACATGTTTTAATTGTCCTTCTTTGGAAAGGAAGGCTGTTCTAGAGAACACATTGAATTGCCAACACAAACTTCATTTATACTGTGAAACAGAGGCACCAGGCTGTGCTTGGATGCCAAGACTTGAAGCATGAGTTTTCCTTTGCTCTGGGATTTTGTTTTGTTTTGTTTTGTTTTTGTTGTTGTTTGTTTGTTTTGAGACAGGGTCTCACTCTGTCACCCACACTGGAGTGCAGTAGCACCACCACAGCTCACTGCAGCTTCAACCTCCTGTACTTAAGCAATCCTCACACCTTGGCCTCCAGGGTAGCTGGGACCACAGACGTATGCCAGCCACCATGCTCAGCTAATTTTTAATATTTTTCTTTTGAGATGGAGTTTTGTTCTTGTTGCCCAGGCTGGAGTGCAATGGCTCAATCTTGGCTCACTGCAACCTCTGCCTCCTGAGTTCAAGTGATTCTCCTGCCTCAGCCTCCCAAGTAGCTGGGATTACAGGTGCCTGGCTAATTTTTTGTGTTTTTAATAGAGAAGAGGTTTCACCATGTTGGTCAGGCTTGTCTTGAACTCCTGCAGGTGATCCACCCGCCTCGGTCTCCCAAAGTGCTGGGATTACAGGCATGAGCCACCGCGCCCGGCCTAATGTTTAAATTTTTCTGTAGAGACAAGGTCTCATCGTGTTGCCCAAGCTGGTCCTGAATTCCTAGGCTTAAGCAATTCTCCCACCTAGGCCTCCCAACGTGCTGAGATTATAGGCGTGAGCCACTGCACGGCCCCAGTTTTCATTTTAACTTGAGTCTTTGGTGAATGTTGGGCCTCTTCTTGTCTTCTTTATTTCTAGCCCTTGACCTCTTTTGACATAAACTTTGAGGAAATCCGTGTGAGAAACAGGAAGACCATGGATGAAACATAGAGCCACAGATGCAGAGATGAAGGGTCCATCTAATGCCTCAGTCATCTAAGGTTTTGTCTAAGTGCCTACCTGCTCAAGAAGACTAGAGCTATACTTCCACATCCTTGGGGCCATCACAGACTCATTAGAGATCAGAAGATGTTGTGGACCCTCTTGTCAGAGAAATGCACATATGTACAAAGATTGTTGTATGTCATTTCCAGGGTGTCTGGAACACTCTGAAGCATCTCCTTAGACTGTGGAATGAGAAGCCCTGAATTAGGGGATTTGTTTGGGATGATCCAGGCCTAGTTTCTGCAGGAAATGGGAAAGGAACTGGCTTTGCATCAGTACAAAATCACCTAGTGGTTTCCAGCTTCAGGATCCGGGATGCCTGCTGCTGACCCCTTTGCTCCAGACTCCACACTCAGCTCCAGGCCTACATACTGTTTGGGGATAGACTGTGTGCACGAGCAGACATTTAAGGGGACCTTTTGGTCAGGGTGACGCTGACTTGAGAGAAACCAGCTCAACATGTTTTAGATACAGAATCTTTATCCTGAAAGAGAGGACTGCCTCCTGAAGAGCTCTTAATCCAGGGACAGACAAAGAGACAGAAAGATGGAGATGTACATATAGAGAAAGAATGGATTGGAGATTTTTAAAAACAACAATAGCAACAACAATCAGAGAGACTAGCCAGAGGGTCCGCTAATGTGAGCTGCATCTGGGAAGGAGCAGTCAGAGGGATGTAGGGCAGCAATCTTGAAACTGCACAGCACTTACGTAAGATTGAGAAAACATCAATTGTCCAGACCAAAGAACGGAAGGAATGCTTTCTGGAGTTTATGAGAAGGTTAAAGCCTTCCCCCGCCTCCCACCCACTGGTGCCACCTCTGCCCCCACAGCTCCACAGCCCATGGTCTGCAGAGGCCCAAGGACACATACTGCCCTGCTGGAGCGTTAGCTGGCGTTAGGACTGCAGCAGCCTCTCCTTAATGGAGCTCCCCAGGAGCCCAACCCGATAGCCTGCCTGCATTATTAATGCATTATGTCATCTTTCCTTGCACTTGCTCTCGGCTGCTGAAATTTTATAGAGCCGTATTATTAATTGAAGCAATTAGTGCTGGGGATATTGGCACAGCCACGTCAGAGGACTGGAGATGTGCAAGGCAAGAATCACTCTCTGTGTCCCTTTCTCCCTCACTCCCATCCTCTTCCCTGTGCCTCCCCACCCCATCTCTCTTGTTTCTACTCCACCCCCACTTTCCTGTCTCTTTTTCTTCCAGTTTTCTTTCAATATCACTCTCTAGAGATGTGAGTACCCACCACCCTTCTCAGTGAAAGCATTCACATATAGTCTCCCACCACTCCCCTAGCATGGACAGACAGACAGACAGAATGACAGCGTTACTGTGGCTGACTGATGCTTGGAGTCACTGGTCTAGTTAATTTCAGATGAGAGACCATCCCTCACAGTCCTGACATTGGCTCAGAGCCCCTGGTGAGTGTGCAGGATGGTAGGTAGAAAAAAATGGGGCTCACTGCCTGTCAGACCTATTCATTCATTCATTAACTAATTCATTGGTTCATTCATTCATTCATTTATTTTCCTTCCGTGTGTACTCAGCCTTATGCTAGGTGCTGTGAGAAATAAACAAGGACATAATAGAGTTTTGGCCTCCTGGGACTGGTATGATAGCCAGAGAGACAAGACTGGCCCCTGAAACAATTAGGGCAAAATAGGGTACAGCAAAGGGCCCCAGAGGAGTGATTGCCCCAAGCATTGTCCAGCTGCTTCCTGGTGTTGAGAAGAAAGGCCTAGGATAGGTGGGTGTGGTCGCTCACATCTGTAATCCCAACACTTTGGGAGGCTGAGGCAGAAGGGTTGCTTGAGACCAAGTGTTCAAGACCAGGCTGGCAAACATAGTGAGACCCTGTCTCTTCAAAAAGAAAGTAAGGCCTAGAGACGTGAAGTGGCCCTCAGAGATGATGTACTAGCAGGCTGCAGGAGGACGGGAACGGGGCAGCTCCAGCCGTGAGAAAGGAAGGTGCGGGCTGAGCAGCTATAGGATAGAGAGCCAGGAGGGGCCGATGGCTCTTCACCCCAGGACACCAAGGCTCTCAGCCCAGCCCAGCTGGGGTTGAGACCTAGAAGTGACTGGAAAACCTGGCTGGGGGCCAGGACACCTGGACACCAGGGCTCAGCCTCAGATTCCTTTGTCAGGAATCAGACATGACACCTGAGAGGCCACAGGCTCAAGTTCCCTGTAAAATAAACAGATACCAGGACGGAAACATCCAGAGTGAACAGTCACCCTCTGCCCCTCCCCACACTCAGTGCCCTCCCACCCATCATCAGAAACATGTGCCCTTCATACTACGGAAAGAGACGTCCTTAGAAGTCTGGGGGCCAGTGGTCTGCTTGGGTACATTAGGTCTTAGTGGGAGTCTGTGCTTAATTTTTTTTTTTTTTTTTTTATTATACTTTAAGTTCTAGGGTACAAATTTTTTAGCTTTTTCTTTTTTGTTGTTTTTGTTATGAGATAGGATCTCAGTCTGTCATCCAGGCTGGAGTGCAGTGGTGCGATCATGACTCACTGCAGCCTCAAACTCCCAGGCTCAAGCAATCCTCCCACCTCAGCCCCCTGAGTAGCTGGGACAACAGGCAGACACCTCCACACCCAGCTAACTTTTTAATTTTTTGTGGAAATGGGGGTCTCACTATGTTGCCCAGGCTGATCCCAAATTGCTGGGCTCAAGCAATCCTCCCCTTTCAGCCTCCCAAAGTCGTGGGATTACAGATGTGAGCTGCTGTATCCATCTTTATCTTTTTCTTTTACTGGTGGTGGTATTAGGATGGGGGAAGTTGTTGATGGCTACCCTTGTGGTCTGACCTCAGTTCCCTGAGCGCTGTTGACCCCTTTCTTTGGCCTGATGGTGCCCACTCATGCTGACCATCCTTATGCCACACTCCTGTTGAAACCAACTCCAAGGAAAGGGGCTCTAAGGAAATTAAGAAAAAGTTCAAGCATTTGCAGAGAGACTAAAATGATAAACCTTCATGTTACTATAGCTGAGTTTCAAAAATTCTCAACTAATTGCTGGATGGAGTAGTGTGCACCTGTAGTCCCAGCTACTTGAGAGGCTGAGGCAGGAGGATTGCTTGAGCTCAGGAGTTCAAGTCCAGCCTGGGTAACATACCAAGACCTCATCCTTAAAAAAAAAAAAAAAACTATGAACTCATAATCAACCATTTATCCATCTTTCCTCAACTTTTTGGGAGTGAAACAGGAGTGTACTTTTTTTTAATTTTTAAAGTTTTTTTTAATAGGAGTCCTGCCATCTTACCCAGGCTGTTCTTGAACTCCTGGGCTCAAGTGATCCTCCCACTTCCACCTCCCAAAATGTTGGAATTATAGGCGTGAGCCACTGTGCCTGGTAGCAGCATGCTTCTTAAAGGTAACATGCGGCCAGGCGCAGTGGCTCACGCCTGTAATTCCAGCACTTTGGGAGGCTGAGGTGGGTGGATCAGGAGGTCAGGAGTTCGAGACCAGCCTGGCCAACATGGTGAAACCCTATCTCTACTAAAAATACAGAAATTCTCTGGACATGGTGGTGAGCGCCGGTAGTCCCAGCTACTCGGGAGGCTGAGACAGAAGTATCGCTCGAACACGGGAGGTGGAGGTTGCAGTGAGCCGAGATCACGCCACTGCACTCCAGCCTGGGCAACAAAGAGCAAAACTCCATCTCAAACAAAACAAATCAAAACAAAAAACAAATAAAGTTAGCATGCTCTTGTAAGGAAGTCTGCTAACTTTTTTATTCTTTTTTTTCTTTTTTTCTGTATCAAAACACATACACACCCCTTTGACAGAGACAGGTTTTTATATATGTGGCTTATTTAAAGGTAGGGAAAGGGCCTATCATTTGATAAACTCTCCCTAGGTGTGCAGCAGGGGCCAACTATTAAGTGTTTACTCGTCTCAGCAACTGGAGACATAGGTATAATTAAACAGATGACAGAAAGGTCACAGGCAGTAAATTAAGGAGGCCCACCAAGTCCAAGTGCCTACTTTTACTTTCTACTGCTGCCTACTCTCCTTATCTTCCAGGGCCACCCCTAGGGAAGCCAAGGCCAAAATGGGAAAAAGGAATAAAGGGTTACTTTCTGGTGGTGGTGTTAGGGTGGTGGTGGGGAGTGGTTATGGCTACCCCTGTGGTCTGACCTCATTTCCCTGAGCACTGTTGACTTCTTTCCTTGGCCTGATGGTGACCACTCATGCTGACCATCCTTATGCCACACTCCTATTGAAGCCTGCTCCAAAGAAAGGGGCTTAGGTGAGTGAGCTGTAATATCACCTACAGTAGAGCCATCCAATAGACTTTCTGCAGTGATGGGAATGTGCTATTCTGTGTTGTACAATATGGTAACCATGGCAGGGCATGGCGGCTCATGCCTGTAATCCCAGCACTTTGGGAGGCCGAGGTGGGTGGATCACCTGAGGTCAGGAGTTTAAGACCAGCCTGGCCAACATGGTGAAACCCCTTCTCTACTAAAAATACTAAAAATTAGACAGGTGTGGTGGCGGGTGCCTGTAACCCCAGCTACTTGGGAGGCTGAGGCAGGAGAATTGCTTTGAACCTGGGAGATGGAAGTTGCAATGAGCCAAGATAGCTCCACTGCACTCCAGTCTGGGCAACAGAGTGAGACTCTGTCTAATAATAATAATAATAATAATAATAATAATGTAACCATAAACCATATGTGGCTATTGAGCCCTTGAAATGTGGCTTTATGTGGAAGGCCTTGAATACTAAGTAAAAAAGGCAAGCTTTTGTTGCATGAGTAGTAGGGAAGTATGGGAGATGCCTGAGCAAAGGGATGTTCTGATGGGGACAGAGGAGGCTTTCTGGTTTTATTTGCTTATTGGTTTGATTGCTGCTATTGACAAATCACAGCCTTCCAGGCGATGAACCCCAGAAGGGTCTTAAACTGTCTAAGCTCACACACAGTCTCATTTAGTGCTCACATTCTGCCCTGTGAAGTTCATGGTTTACAGATGAAGAAACTGTAGCTCAGTGATGTGTGAAACAATTAGCCAGCAGCAGAGGAATTTGAACCCAAGTGTGTCTTACTCCAAAGCCCCTAAGCACAATACCTTGCTGGCTTTGAGAAAACTCAGATGCTATCAGGATACAAAAAAGGATTGGAATAGGAGGACAGCAAGGAGTCTCCTATCCTGGTATCCGAAAACAGTACTGGCACTCAAGAGAGGCTAAGTAAATCTTTGCTCATTTAAATTGGATTGGGGGAAAGTTCTGGAAAGTCCTTTATCCCCACCAGCCTGCCGGGAACTCAGTTTGGCACAGGACTCTGAGAAACCTATTTCTACCGGGCAGGCTGGGGATCCAAAGCTATTAAAGGCTCTCACACAGTTTATTATCTATTATAGCTGCTAACAAGCCAAGCTGCTTGGCAGGACCATCCCCAGGGGCTGTGGCCAGAGCTAGGACCACTTGAAGGAGACATATGCGAAGCCCTGCTGTGTGGAAGTGGCATTTCTGCTCGCCCTATCCCAGGGCTCTCCCATCCCCAGCTCTACTCCAGGAGTATATGAGCTAGTGTTGCGAGCTAGTGTCGCTAGCTAGGAAAAGGGGCCTAGGCCAGGGGTCTCTAGAGCCCAAGAGACAAGGTCAGACCCAGAGATCCAGAATTAGGATCAAGGAAGTAGGATCCAGAAGCTCTGATCTCCAGAAAATCACACTGCATAATTTTTTTTTTTTAGACGGGGTCTTGCCCTGTTGCCTAGGCTGGAGTACAGTGCACAATCTCAGCTCACTGCAACCTCTGCCTCCCGGGTTCAAGCGATTCTCCTGCCCCAGCCTCCCAAGTAGCTGGGATTACAGGTGTGTGCCACGATGCCCGGCTAATTTTTGTGTTTTTAGTAGAGACAGGAGCTCGCCATGTTGGCCAGGCTGCTCTCGAACTCCTGACCTCAGGTGATCCACCCACCTCGTCCCCCAAAGTGCTGGGATTACAGACATGAGCCAACAATGCCTTGCCACACTGCATAAAATTTGTCTGCACATCCTGCTCAGAAGGTTCAGTCTCCTGCCCACTCCCCAGCTACCTTCCACCAGCACTTCAATTCCTCTTTTCCCCTCCCAGCAGCCAGCCCCTCTTGTCAGAAAACCTTCTGAAAAACTCATTTATCCTCGGGTGTTAGGACATCAAATCCTATTCATTATCCTCTGCTACCCTAGGAAATCTGCATTCCATGCTGGAAATCCAGGCCCTTCAGGTTTGGGAAAATAGGGGTTGAACTAATACCTAACATGTCTAAGGACAAGGGCATCCTGGCTGATATCAAAGCAATTGGGAGAGAGTCTATAAGAAACTGATTCAATCTAGGCATATCAAATAAAATGAGGCAAGTAAACACCTCCTGTGTGCCCATAAGCCAGGAACTAAGGGGCAAAGAGCCCCAAGAATATCTCAACATGTGAAAGAGCTTTGGACTCGGTGACAGAAGCTCACCTGGGTTTGAATTCCAGCTCTGTCACCGATGAGCTGTGTGACCCTAGACAAATTACTGGCTTCTCTGAGCCTCCTTTCTAGCTTTCTTTGGTTTGGAAGACAGAACTGAGTAGTTAAAAGTTTAAGCTTTAGCAACAGATAGATCTGGGTTTGAATCTTAGTTTTGTCACTCATTAGTGATGGACCTTGGGAAAATTCCTTGATCTCTCTGTACCTCAGTTTCTTCATCTGGAAAATGGGGATGACAGTCCTATCTTGCCTGGTTGTTGCAAAAATTAAATATAATAATGGGCTGGGTGCAGTGGCTCACACTTGTAATCCCAGAACTTTGGGAGGCCGAGGCAGGTGGATCACGAGGTCAGGAGTTCGAGACTAGCCTGACCAGCATGGTGAAACCCCATCTCTACTAAAAATACAAAAATTAGCTGGGCATAGTGGTGCATGCCTGTAATCCCAGCTACTCAGGAGGCTGAGGCAGGAGAATCACTCAAACCCAAGAGGCAAAGGTTGCCTCCAGTCTGGGCGACAGAGCGAGACTCCATCTCAAAAAAAAATTTTATATATATATATATATATAATGTATGTGTCATGCTTGGTACACTGCCTCAAACAGAATCTCAATATTATTATTATTATTATTTATATGAATCATTTGCTTCCCCAGGATTAGGAGTCAGACAAGGAAGAGGAGGACATGATAGGAAACTGGGAGGTGAGTATCAGAAATGAGGTTGAGTCAGTGAGAGGATGAGGCCACACAGGGATGCCTGGTGCTCAGGGCCCAGGAGAACCTACTCAGAGTCATCGTGCATTGTGCAGAAAGATGCCTGGCCGAGGGAGTAAGTGGGGGTCAAAATCCCACCTAACTCCTACTCTCCAAACAAGTTTTGCTTCTGCTGGCATCTTCCTGCACAGGGCCAGGCAGGCAACAGGTGAGGCATTCTGCGGGTCACTAGGTCTTGGGGGATCAGAGCAGGTCATCCTCCAGGATAGGCAGAAGTGGATCAAGGAAGCCCTGCAGCTCAAGGAGTCTAGCAGAAGCAACTGGCATTCCAGGGATGAGGTTCAGCTGCAGAGACTTTGCATGGGAGGGGCAGGGCAGGATTCAATTTGTTCCTAGAGCTTTGAGGACTGGTAGGAACCAAGGCAGGCATTCAGGCAAAGGGCTACCCCAAACAAGGCAGTCTGTAGGCACAAAGCAAAAGGCCCTGATAACAAAACAAACTGCAAGGTCAGACTGGTCCAAGGTCAGCCTGGGTCATAGAAAGGTGAGGGATCAGAGCCTCGACTCGCTGGTGGTGACAAACAGGCAGCTGTTGGTGCTGGAGGAGGCAGGCTGTGGGGACAGGGAGCTGCACAGATCGATGCAAATTTTCTTCCCAATCCTTTGGCAGCTTGGTGCGCACCTCAGTCTGCGAAGCTGTGTGGTAGGGTTCGCTTCTTTAGGAGGGGCGGCCTCCAGAATGGAATGGTATTAGGAGCAAGGAGATATTCCTCTGCCCAGAAATATTCATGTGTCTCTGTGCTCCTCCTCCTACTAAGTAATTTCTTTGAATAAAGTCTAAGGCCACAAGCTCAGAAGCTGCAGGAGCCAGGCAGTGGCACAAATGGGAGAAAGAGGCCAGATAATGACAGGGAACAATTGGGAGAGGCAGGAACTGCAGCAAACCGGGAAGTATTAATAAATGTTTCCTCGGGTCGGGTGCGGTGGCTCATGCCTGTAATACCAGCACTTTGGGAGGCTGAGGTGGGCAGATCACCTGAGGTCAGGAGTGACCAGCCTGGCCAGCATGGTGAAACCCCGTCTCTACTAAAAATACAAAAATTAGCCAAGTCTGGTGGTGTGCGCCTGTAATCCCAGCTACTCGGGAGGCTGAGGCAGGAGAATCGCTTGAACCTGGGAAGCAGAGGTTGCAGTGAGCTGAGATCGCGCCATTGCACTCCAGCCTGGCGGACAGAGCGAGACTCCGTCTCAATAAATAAATAAATAAATAAAATGCCTCCTTTATGGAGGGCAGCAGCTGCTCGGCTCCTCCAATTCATACCCAGTGAGAATGTGAGACAAGCCCTTTTGGTTCTTCCATTTGCCAAAAGAAGCCAGAAATCTACGTTGTAATTAAAATCTGGCTTTTAAACATCCCATCAATTAAACTATATTTTCACAAAATTCTGTTGAAGTTACCATGACCAACCCCACACGCATCTGTGGGTCACACACAGCCTCTGGCTTGGGAATTCCTCTCTCCAGAATCCCCTGGAGATGCGGCCCCCTCTGAGAGAGGTCCTGGAGGTGAGTGGGAGAGGCGCTCCAACGAACTCCTTGCTAGTCCCTGACATTCTCCTTCTTTCTTGTTCCAGAGGCTTTGAGCATCTGAAGAAGATGGGAAGGAGGGGAGAGATCACTGAAAGGAGAGGTGTGATGCTGGGGGAAACCCCTCTGACCTCGTTGTTTTATCCCCCAGGAAGGCCCTGTGCCTGGCCCACCAGCCACAGTCTGTAGACACAGGTCCTGGGAGATGAAATGCCATTTCTGAGGCCACAGCAACCCCATGACTTTCTTCTGTGTCCTTTGAGCTGGTCCCAGCAGGCTGGCCTACGGCTTCCCTCAGTGGAACACCCTGTCCTGTCCCCTCCCTTCCCAAGCAGCTCTTCTGGCCTCTGTCACGCTGCGGTGGTTTTGATAAGGCTCATCTTACTGTGTGGGTTTTATTAGCAAGTGATTGCTTCTCACGTCTCAACCATGAATCTTTCAGCTGTAGTTTCATCTTGGGCCTAGCGGACTATGAAGAAGCAATTAACATATTTCGCAGCCTCCTATATCAGGGAGAGTGCAAGGTTTCAGGGCGAGAGGGGAATTCCTTATGACCTGACCCACCCAGCCTAGGGGTCTAGATAGAAAGTCTGTGTTCAAAATACTAAGCAAACCATAAGCATTATTATCTAGCTGAGAAACCTGAGGTTCAGAGGGACTTAAGGCACTTGGTGGAGATGATGAAAGTGGTAAAGGAGGTGGGACTCACACCCAGGGCTTTAACATTGTTTTATTGTACTTTATTTAATTAATTAGTTTATTTATTTATTTTATTTTATTTTTTGAGACAGAGTTTCACTCTTGTTGCCCAGGCTAGAGTGCAATGGCGCGATCTTGGCTCACTACAACCTCTACCTCCAGGGTTCAAGCGATTCTCCTGCCTCAGTCTCCCAAGTAGCTGGGATTACAGACATGTGCCACCATGTCCAGCTAATTTTGTATTTTTAGTAGAGACAGGGTTTCTCCATGTTGGTCAGGCTGGTCTCAAACTCCCGACCCCAGGTGATCCGCCCACCTCAGCCTCCCAAAGTGCTGGGATTACAGGCATGAGCCACCACGCCCAGTCTGTTTTATTGTACTTTAAATTCACTGCTTTATAGTTCACAGACTGTGTCTTCCAGAGGTCCTTCCTTCACCCTCACCTGACCAGTCACCTAATTAGAGTTTGTGGACAGACTGCAGGCTCTGTGCCAGGAGCTCTGGCGAAACCCCAAAAAGGGCAAGAACCAGGCCTGTCAGTCTGGCTGGTGAGGGGAGATATACTGGAACATCACAGATGAGAACAAGAGAGGGTTCATTGGTCCTTTTTTCATTCCACAGGCATTGGGCTCCCATTGTGTAATCTGCACACAACCCTGTCTGAGGTGTGGGTCCTGTCCTCAGGATGCCTATAGCCCACCTGGGGGAAAAAGACTTGGACTCTGCCACATTAGAGCTGCAAGAGTCTTTTTGGATCATCTAATTATGAATAATCTGGGGTTTTCTTTTTTCTTTTCTTTTTTTTTTTTGAGACAGGGTCTTGTTCTGTCATGCAGACTGAAATGCAGTGGCACGATCACTGCTCACTGCAGCTTTGACCTCACAGCCTCAAGCAATCCTCCCACCTCAGCCTCCCAAGTAGCTAGGATGACAGGCGTGTGCCACCATGCTCAGCTAATTTTTAATGTTTCTGTAGAGATGGGGTCTCACTGTGTTGCCCAGGCTGGCCTTGAACTCCTGGGCTCAAGCAATCCTCCTGTTTTGGTTTCCCAAAGTGCTGGGATAATAGGTGGGTATGAGCCACCAGGCCCAGCAGTCTGGGGCTTTCAGTCACTTTCTTCCTTTCTCTCCTCTTCTTCTTTCAGTAGCATTTAGAAGCCTAGTCCATTTGTCCATTCAGAATTGGGTCACTAGTGGAAAGGAATAGGGGAAACCTAAAGCTCCTATTGACTTGGCTCCCCTCCCCACCACTCTCTACCCATCAAAACAACCTCTGAAGAACCTTCCTGGAAAAACTGGTTTGAAAAATTATGGATCCGGTCCAATCCCTGATAATCTCCAAAATTTGGAAATGGAGAATCCGGTAGGCCAAATTATTACCCAAGTTCACACAACCTGCACCTCCTAATTGCAGGCAGGACTCTTTCCTCGACTACTCTGTCAAAAAGTAGTGTAAACACTAAGTCAAAACAGGGGGGAGTAAGTGACGGGGAAGTCAGAGAGGCAGACGGAGTTCAGTGTGGACTGCCATGGTCAGGCAAACAGGAAAGGTGAATGTGGGCCCTGCTGGGTGGTTGAAGGGGCAGGGGCAGTCATTCAGGAAGGCGGCATGAGTCAAGCAGGTGTTAAACTCCAGAAGCTGGTAGAAAAGCAGCATGAAGTCAAAGGAAAACTGCAATGCTGGTAGGATCAGGTTTGATGTGGAGTGGAGGCTGGGGTGCAGGGATGGGCTGGTGATAGAGTTGGAGGATTATTTTCCCTCCCAATTCACCCAGTTAAATCTGTTGATGGTTCCACTTTGGCAGCACCACAGAAGGCTGGAAGCCCAGGCAGGCAGGCAGGCAGGCAGGCAGGCAGGCAAGCAGGTGCATGGGCAAGTGGATGCGCTGTATGAAGTAAGCCATGGGACAGCAGCTGGGTTGCATTAAAAGTGAATCAAGGCCGGGTGCGATGGCTCACGCCTGTCCCAGCACTTCGGGAGGCCGAGGTGGGTGGATCACTTGAGCTCAGGAATTGGACACCAGCCTGGTCAACATGGTGAAACCCCGTCTCTACTAAAAATACAAAAATTAGCTGGGTGTCATGGCTCATTCTTGTAATCCCAGCTACTTGGGAGGCTGAAGCAGGAGAATTGCTTGAACCTGGGAGGTAGAAGTTGCAGTGAGCTGAGATCACACTACTGCACTCCAGCCTGGGCAACAGAGCGAGACTCTGTCTCAAAAAAAAAAAAAAAAGAATCAAGATGATGGTTGAATAAAAAGAAGAATGGAGCACGGGGGGAAAGGCACTCTGAAGGCAGCAGGAGCTGAGGGCCAGGGCAAAACAAGGCTCCCCATAGAGGAGGCCCCAGATGCAAGTCCTTGGCTTCCGATGTCTATTCAAATGAGACAGGAAAGGTAGGCCTGGCTTTGGAGAACAGCCCTTCCTGGGGGCTTCTGAGAACCTGCATTCTCTTACCCATAAAATGGATACAATTTCAATCCCATCTCCATCTCAGGGCTGCTGTAAAGAGCAAATGAAACACAGTTGAGAATGATTGAAGGGCTTTACTAAGGGATTGCCTTCAGAGGTGACAAAATGTGTGACTCAGCTCTGGAGTAAAACAAGGGGGTATGGAGACTGGACAGCACCTCCCCTGCCCGAGGGCACTCAGACTTAGAGATCCTCGGCCCTGATGCTGGCCAGATGAAAGGCACCTGCCTGGCAGCTTTGTCCCTAGCTTGCACTACCTGAACTAAGCTTTTGGCAGATAATTGCTAAAGGTATGATCCTCTCAGTGGGATGTATATTCTAAAGGAGGCCTCAAGAACTGCCTTGTCCATTATAATTGCCACTGGTCATATGTGGCAATTTTCATTTAAAATTAGATTCATGGCCGGATACAGTGGCTCACGCCTGTAATACCAGCACTTTGGGAGGCTGAGGCAGACGAATCATTTGAGGTCAGGAGTTTGAGACCAGCCTGACCAACATAGGTGAAACCTCATCTCTACTAAAAATACAAAAAGCTTAGCTGGGTGTGGTGATACATCCCTGTAATCCCAGCTACTCAGGAGGCTAAGGCAGGAGAATCGCTTGAACCTGGGAGGTGGAAGTTGCAGTGAGCCAAAATCGCGCCACTGCACTCCAGCCTGGGCGACAGAGCGACATTCCATCGCAAAAATAAAATAAAATAAAATAAAATAAGGCTGGGAACAGTGGCTCACGCATGTAATCCCAGCACTTTGGGAGGCCGAGGCGGGTGGATCATCTGAGGTTGGGAGTTCAAGACCAGCCTGAACATGGAGAAATCCTGTCTCTACTAAAAATACAAAATTAGGCCGGGCGTGGTGGCTCAAGCCTGTAATCCCAGCACTTTGGGAGGCCGAGACGGGCGGATCACAAGGTCAGGAGATCGAGACCATCCTGGCTAACACGGTGAAACCCCGTCTCTACTAAAAAAAAAAAAATACAAAAAAACTAGCCGGGCGAGGTGGCGGGCACCTGTAGTCCCAGCTAATGGGAGGCTGAGGCAGGAGAATGGCGTGAACCCGGGAGGCAGAGCTTGCAGTGAGCTGAGATCCGGCCACTGCACTCCAGCCTGGGCGACAGAGCGAGACTCCGTCTCAAAAAAAAAAAAACAAAAAACAAAAAACAAAATTAGCCAGGTGTGGTGGCACACGCCCGTAATCCCAGCTACTCAGGAGGCTAAGGCAGGAGAATCACTCGAACCCAGGAGATGGAGGTTGCGGTGAGCGGAGATCATGCCACTGCACTCCAGCCTGGGTGACAAGAATGAAACTCTGTCTCAAAAAATAAATAAATAAAATAAAATTGGATTCATTAAAATTTGAAGTTTAGTTCTTCAGTTACAGCAGCCAAATTTCAAGTGCTCTCTAGCCACGTGTGGCTGGTGGCTGCTGAACTGGATGGTATAGATATGGAATATTTTCATCACCACAGAAAATTACATGGGTCAGTGCTGCTCTCAAACTACAATGGTGGAATGATAGGTATTGGGGTGGTGAGTTTCTTCCCCGAGACTTCTCAAATCAAGCTAAGTATTATTGGCTTCTTTCTCTGCCTCAATACGAGGTTAGCTCCAGATTACCTGTTACTTCCTTCAACCCCCAGCCTTTGATAACTCCCTTCCTCCTAAGAGAATATGCACCCTGCTCATTTTGTAGCAGCTTAGGACTGAGAGTCTAATGGGAGAGGGCAAAGCGCTCTCCAGAGGTCACCCTATCTTCCACCGTACTAGTGACTGAGAGCAGGAATTTCTGAACCCTAGGTGACAAGCATGACAGAGCTGAGGGGAGAAATTCTGAGGCAGTTAGGACTGCATGTCACTCCTCAAACAGCTTGGTGGAGATGGCCACCTGCTTCTATCAGTGGGGTAGTATAGCAAGGCAATTAAGAGCGCAAGCCGGCCGGGTGCAGTGGCTCAGGCCTGTAACTCCAGCACTTTGGGAGGCCAAGGTAGGTGGATCGCTTGAGGCCAGGAGTTCAAGACCTCCCTGGGTGACATGGTGAAACTCCACCTCTACAAAAAAATATTTAAAAATTAGCCACATGTGGTAGTGTGTGCCTGCAGTCCCAGCTACTCGGGAGGCTGAAGTGGAAGGATCACCTGAGCCCAAGAGGTCGAGGCTGCAGTGAGCCATAATTGCGTTACTGCACTCCAACCTGGGTAACAGAGGGAGACCCTGCCTCAAAAAAAAAAAAAGAGCACATGCTTCCTGGGTTTGAATCTCAGCTCCTCCAGATACTAGCTATGTGACCTTGTCTTTACATAATCTCTCTAAGCCTCCATGTCTTCATAGATAAAATGAGACTGGTACTTCAGGGGGCATTGAAAGGATTAAATGAGTTAATAAATGGAAGGCACATAGAATCACATCTGGCGTGGACTAAGTGTTGGCTAGAAGTAGCAGCACTGGCAGCATTTGATTCTTGTATCACGGCCTTGGTGGAGGTGGTGAATAAGTCAAGTTCACCATGGGCACCAGCCTTGCTGCACGCACGGTGCACGTCCCTCCTCCCAAGTCCTGCCCCCGACACCCCTGAGAATTTTCCATGATAATGCTTGTTGAGCATTTAATTGTTCCAATTTCAATGGTCCCTGCTGGACCACCAAGGTCTTGCCCCACCTTTGCCCAGCCATGTTGCCTCCTTGGTCTTTCCTGCAAGCTACAGCACCCCTGTGTGCTGCCCGGGCCAAGCAGTGGGCCGCCCACCAAGCCCAAGAGTCCTTTCAGGGAAGCAGCAGGCCTGCCATCATGCAAAGTGGATAAGGATTAGCCCTGAAGGTCCACCTGACTCAAGACCACTGCATCCAGACACCGGCACCCTAGAGGGAGGGCATCTGGAGCCAGAGGAAAACTGAGTCCATCAGATTCCCTCTCTCCAGAATTTGAATAAAGGAAGGCCCAAAGAATGGAGAGCTGGTTAGCCATGGAGGCTTAAGTCCAGAGTTGAGGGAACCAGGGACGTCTATAATGGTCAAATCAGAACTGAAGCCGGGCCGGGTGTGGTGGCTCACACCTATAATCCCAGCACTTTGGGAGGCCGAGGTGGGTGGATCACTTGAGGCCAGGAGTTCAAGACCAGCCTGGCCAACAAGGCAAAAAACCCCGTCTCTACTAAAAATATAAATTAGCCAGGCCTCGTGGTGCACACCTGTAGTCTCAACTACTCAGGAGGCTGAGGCATGAGAATCGCTTGAGCCCAGGAGGTGGAGATTGCAGTGAGCAGAGATCACGCCGGTGCATTCCAGCCTGGGTGACAGAGCAAGACCCTGTCTCACAACAAAAACAAAACACACACACACACACATACAACAACAACAACAAACAAAAACTCAGAGCTGAAGGGAAGAGGCCACAAAGACTGAGTGCAGTGAGAACAGCGCCCAGCCGATGGCAGCGGACCATAGGCTGAGAAATGAAGATCTCCACGAGGTAAAGCTTTCATTCTTTGCTCCTAGGCACTTGAAGGGAAATGCTGCTGCTTCTGTCTTCACTAAAAGTATGGGAAGGACTTGGAGGAAGCATAAGTACAAAGACTCCACGGTGCCCTTGTCATGTGCTAGAGCCTCTCGTGAAGAAAGACAGCCATCCTCAAAATCACATCATTGCAGACATGGCCGCTCAGCTGCTCCTTTCTGATGGGCACATGGGTGTTGGGGCCAGAGCCAGTCAGGTGCTCCCTCTTGCTCCAGAGGTCTTCCTCTGTCAAAGGGAATAGGCTCCTAAAGAGGTCACTCTTCAATCAAGGGCCTGCCGATGTGTTTTTGATAAACTGATGAACAGAGCAGCTCTCACCCAAACACATTCTTTGGCTGAAAATAGGGGAGTGAACCCGGCATTGATGCTAACTCCTTAAGACAGTCTTTGCCTTTCCAGGCCTCAGGTAACTTGTCTGCAGAAAGCGGGGAGAGAATGTGGAGTAGATTACCTCTCAGCTCCTTGCATTTTCCTTGTTGATCCCAGGGGCCTCTGCCATAACAAGGGTCGGGGTGGGGTGGGGGTGGGGGGGCGGCCAGCTGGGGTGTGGCAGTAATTCCAGTAAATAGGTAGAAGCAGCCAGGAGCAGAAAGCACCCTGACTGTTGGGGGTCCAGTGGGAGCGCACGGGGCTAGCGCCAGTGGCTCTGCTGTGCTGTGGATGGTTATTTCAGATACCCTGCTTACATGGAAAGCTGGGCGAGACTGAGACGGCCTGGCACATTGAATTTACCTCTGTGAAAACTGGAAAAGGAAGATTAAAAAAAAAAAAGACTAGAAAAAAGACCACTTCCTAGTAAGCCAGCCACATCCTCTGCTTGTGAAGGGAGCCTGGCCCTGTTTTGGGGAGCGGTGTTGAAAGGAGTAGGGGAGAGGTTGAGGCCCTACCTCGGCCCTGAGACTCTGCGAATGCAGAGGCCATTTTCATCCAGCCTTCAGAAGTTTCCTTTTGTGGCATGACGGTGTTAAAAATATTCCTCCCTGAAGGTGCAACCGTGGCAGAGCAGATGTCCCTGACTGAGCACTTGGGAAGGAGCTATTAAAAGGAATGTAATTAGGTTGTCATCCTGGGGCCTCCGAGCCAGGTTTCCGAACGCCATCTTTGTTGAAAGTTTTCCAGACGTCAAATATTTGCAGAACCAGATTTACCGAAAAGGTTGTTAATTCCCAGTAGAAATGGGCTGTGTGCAGCAGAGGCAAAACAACGCTGCAGGTCAAGGTTGGCCTTTTCTGGGTCCTTTCCCCCATGTGGGTTCCATCCTAGCTTCCCAGTTCCCTCTTCCCTCCTCCTCCACACTGCCCCCTCCCCCAATCACACTTTGCTCTTAGGGAAGCCTCTCTGGGTCACTGACCCTTTAGCACTATGAATGTAAGCCAGTGAGCCCCTCTGGCACCCCTAGGAGTGTGGGATTCAGGCCTGAGCTCTGTACACTTTGGGGAACAAAAGGCTTCATCTCCTTTTATAAAATGGTTGTCACGCACTGGAGTGGAGGTAGAGGAGGGCCTTTCCCGTGACCCTGAAATTGCACTACGGGCAGCCACCTACTCCACTATGCAGAGATTGAGCCTACCCCTGATTCCAAGCTGTCTTCTACCTTGGAGGCGTATCTGTTGTAATCCCTGCCCTCCCTCCTGCCTGTCATATCCTGCAGGCTCATCCATCCATCCATCTCATCTGTCATTCATCATTTATGCATCAACATTTATTGAGAGTCTGTGGCAAGAATGTGCTGAGTGGTAGAGAGACAGCGGGAAGCATAAACAGACATAATCCCTGTCATCATGGATGGAGACAGCATAGGTGCAGAAAGACATTCATCAGATAATTGCAGAAACAAATGTAAAATAGTAGCCATGACAAAAGCAACAAAGGAGAAGGAAGTGGATGGTGCCTGGAGCATGCGTCAGAGAGGAGACCAGACAGGAGAGTCAAAGAAGGCTTCCCAGGTGCAGTGGTGACTTGAGTCAAGGGGTGGGTGTGTGTGTGTGTGTGTGTTTTGTGTTTATTAAGGAGAATATAAGCTCAGTGGTTGGTTCCTCCAACTGGAACAGTGTGCAAAAGCCATGGCTGAGCCTGAGACAGAATGCCGCAATTTTCATGAGCTCCTTCTACTGTACTTTAGGAAACATCAAGGATTGTGGTTACCAAAAAAACATACAAACAAAAGGTAGGAGGGTAGGCCTGATGCAGTGGCTCACACCTGTAATCTCAGCACTTTGGGAGGCCGAGGTGAATGGATCTCTTGAGCCCAGGAGTTCAAGACCAGCCTGGGCAACATGGTGAAACTCTATCTCTACAAAAAATACAAAACAGTTAGCCAGGCGTCGTGGCACATACCTGTAGCCCCAGCTACTCGGGTGGCTGAGGTGGGAGAATCACCTGAGCCCAGGAGGTCGAGGCTACAGTGAGCCACTGTATTCCAGCCTAGGCGACACAGTGAGACTCTGTCTCAAAAAAAAAACAACAAAGTAGGGGGAAAGAAGGAAAAGTCTGAACTCAGTTTCTGGAACCTTTTACAACACACAAACTTCTTATAGGTGGTTGAGAGATAGCTCTACAAGCAAATAAATCCAGGCCATAATTTATTTGGTGATAGAGTCAAAGAGCGAACGGGCGCGGTGGCTCACACCTGTAATCCCAGCACTTTGAGAGGACAAGGTAGGCAGATCATGAGATCAGGAGTTCGAGACCAGCCTGGCCAATGTGGTGAAACTCCATCTCTACTAAAAATACAAAAATTAGCCCGGCATGGTGGCATGTGCTTGTATTCCCAGCTACTCAGGAAGCTGAGGCAGGAGAACTGCTTGAATCCGGGAGACAGAGGTTGCAGTGAGTTGAGATCACACCATTGCACTCCAGCCTGGGCGACAGAGTGAGACACCATCTCAAAAATAAATAAATAAATAAATAAATCAGTCAAAGAGCAGACCCTAGCCTCCTCTTCTTGGAGGACTTCTTTAATATTCTGGCCAGCTTTTTACCTGTTATTAATATATCATAGTTATTTCCCGAGGTCTGAAAATACTATTTTGTAGTAGAATTGGTAATGGCTACCTAATATTGCAGAGTAGAGAAAGCCACAGTTTCACTCAATGAAGCCCTGTTGCTGGACGTTTAGCTTGTTTCCATTGTTTTGCAATCCTAAGTAACTCTTAAGTGAATGAATATGCTTGCACATCAACTTTGCCCACTCCTTTGACTTTTGCTCAGAATGAATTTGGCTGCATGTTAACAAATTTGAGGGCCAGTTTTACTGAACACAAGTTTACTTACCCGATGATCCTGACACCCCATCTGTAGAGCTCTTCCCACTCTATGCAGGGATCCTGCCTGGTTCTCATCCATGAATTGAGCAAGTCTGGAGGAAGGGATGGGAGGCGTCTAGGTGGGTGGGAAGGAACCTAAGTGGACAGTTGTTCTGGGCTGGGTGGGGGAGGAACCTAAGTGGACAGTTGTTCTGGTGGAGTTGGTGGGGAAGGTTGACAGAGGAGGTTCAATCACTACTGACCTCTTTCTCCATCTGTGAATCTTCCCCATCAACATGCACTGAGTCTGTCTATACTGGTGGAAGGCTTTGTCCTGTTGCTCAGCCCTCGGGGCTCACCTGTGTAGATGGGGTCTGAGGATGGGAGGGACTAACATCTCTAACAGGAATTTTCTCTGGAAGAGTCAGAGCCCCCAGGAGAAATGTGGGGCTGACCGGAATGTGTGCCAAAGGAGACAGTTCCTGGAGGACTCACAGGCAACTCTTTACCTAGGGCTTTAAAATAGTTCCCATTTTGCAGCTAGAGAGGCTGAGGTTCAGATACGTTAAGTAACTTCCAAGTTCTTTCCAAGCATCATACAAGTAGTATCTGACAAGATTTAAATTTGAATGAAAGTTATTCTGATCCCACATCCCTGGCCCTTCCCACCTGTTACATATTGCAGGAGTAAAGTTGCGATAATATGTGCTGATGTTATTCTGCATTAAATGAGATAATCCTGTTGAAAGCTGCGGTCCCGGGTATGCAGTTAATGCTCTACAGATGTCATCTATTATTATTATCGTTATTATTGTGCCCTACTCATTAGTTCATATATTTTATGACCACATTTGTAAGCACCTTAAGGGCAGTGATCATTCCTCTCCACAAGTCTGGGCATAAAGTAGTTGTCTGACATAACCAGTTACTAAATAGCATTATTTTACAATAATCACAAAATGGAAGCAGAATTGCTCCCTTTAAGACAGGGCTTTGTACCTTGTGGAGAAAGCAAGTCTGGCTGTGACTTCAGTGGGAAGCTCTCCAGTGGCTTGGAACCCTGGTGGTCAACAAGAATGACACACCAGGGAAAAGAGCAGTAACCAAACAACAGAACTCCCAGGGTCCAGGCCCTGACCACTGACGCCAGGCGACCATTCTAACAGCCCTGCCCACAGGGCCTGCAATCTAATAGGCTCAGCCCATCTGAGGTGGGTGGAGCCTAGGAGAGACTCTGGACCCATCTCCTGGCTCCACAGCCTGCAGCTCGGGCCTAGGTGGTGCCAGAGATGACTTGAGTTGGAAACAGGCTCCAGGGTTACTGGATCACTTTTCTCACCTGCCCCACCTGGAGACAATGCAGGAAAGGGGGCTTAGGAGGCTTTCAGTCTCTGGCTTTGCCCTTTAATTAGTGCTGAGCCTCAGTTCCTTCATCTGCAAAATCGGGTAATAGTTCCTTTTCCATAGGATTGTAGCAATTAAGAAAAATATAACATGGAAAAGTACGTAACACAGGTACCTAACTCATTGCAAGCGTTCTTAGAAAAAATCAGTTGTCTCTAGATCGCAATCTGCCTGAAGGCGGGGATTATATCTGATTCATGCCTGAATAAATTAATTCATGCCTGAATACCTGGACTCCTTCTGTTAATGCTTCATCTCTTCTGCTAAGCCTTGCCTGTTTTAGGCCTCGCTAGAAAATATCTAGAAGGGTTAACACCATGTTTTTCGCCCTCCTTCCAGGAAGGCCTGGGGGCATGATAGCCTGAGTACCTGGAGAGAGAAAGGGGGTCACTTTCATTATGAAGACAAATTTGTGGTGTCACCAGATCCTCCCTGGCATGCATGCAACCCTTATTTTGGACCTTCTCGTTGTCCCAGGATGCTTGAACCCACTGGGGGATATGAGGATTTGAGAGAGGCCGAGTTTCCCTTAGGGGTGGAGTGATGTATTCCCATTAGAATAAGGGAGTGAATGATTTAAAGGAGGGGTTAGAATTTGGACAATAAGGATAACATTTGTGGCGCAGGTGTGGTGGCTCACTCCTGTAATCCCAGCACTTTGGGAGGCAGAGGCGGATGGATCAAGAGGCCAGAGTTCAAGACCAGCCTGGCCAACATAGTGAAACCCCCTCTCTACTAAGAATAAGAAAATTAGCCGGGTGTGGTGGTGCCTGTAATCCCAGCTACTCAGGAGGCTGAGGCAGAATTGCTTGAACCTGGGAGGCGGAGGATGCAGCGAGCTGAGGTCATGCCACTGCACTCCAGCCTGGGCGACAGAGCGAGACTCTGTCTCAGAAAAACAAACAAACAAAAAGAATAGAGGCCGGGCGCGGTGGCTCAAGCCTGTAATCCCAGCACTTTGGGAGGCCGAGACGGGCGGATCACGAGGTCAGGAGATGGAGACCATCCTAGCTAACACGGTGAAACCCCGTCTCTACTACAAAAATACAAAAAAACTAGCCGGGCGAGGTGGCGGGCGCCTGTAGTCCCAGCTACTCAGGAGGCTGAGGCAGGAGAATGGCGTAAACCCGGGAGGCGGAGCCTGCAGTGAGCTGAGATTCGGCCACTGCACTCCAGCCTGGGCGACAGAGCGAGACTCCGTCTCAAAAAAAAAAAAAAGAAAGAATAGAATTTGCAGGAGTTCTAGAACCGTATGGGCAACATAGCAAGACACTGTCTCTAAAAAAAAAAAAAAGAAAGAAAGAAAGAAAAAAATGAGCTGGGCATGGTAGCACATAGCTGTAGTCCCAGCTACTTGGGAAGCTGATATGGGAGGATCCCTTGAGCCCAGGAGGTCAAGGCTGCAATGAGGTATGATAGCACCACTGCACTGTAGCCTGGGTGAAGTAAAACCCTGTCTCTAAGAAAAAAAAAAAAAAAATGCAGGGCACGGTGGCTCACAGCTGTAATCCTAGCACTTTGGAGGCCAGGGCGGGCAGATGGCTTGAGTCCAAGAGTTTGAGACCAGCCTGGGCAACATGGCAAAACCCTCTCTCTATTTATATTTTTAGAAAATAATAAATAAATAAATAAATAAAGTTTGGAAGTCAATTGGAGCTAGGATTTGGTAATTAGTTATCATTTAATTTCTGAGTGAGAGCCAGAGAGCTGCTAGTGGCTAGATATGATGAAGGCCATCACTTTGGGCTAAAATTTAAAGTGTTCTGTTCCAGAGGCCTGCCTCCTTCACTGTGTGGAGCCAGAGATTCCTCCCCTTTGACTGGTTCCTGCTGAGAGAGCAGGTTGAGTATCTACCACATACCAGGTGTAAAGTCTGGCATACAGGTTCCAAAGGTGTCAAGAATATAGCCCTCTACAACGAAACTGGGGAGGCCAGGCCTAAGCCTAGGCCTGACATAGCCCAGTGACTATGGGGGAAATCATAAATCTCCTAGCCTTAGCTTTCCTGGCTGGTAACATGGACCTAATGCCTCACGGGGCTGTTTGAAAAGTCCCAAATGATCACGGAAGGAAAGAACCTTAAAGATAATCTGCTCTTTGGCAGAGCAAGCTGTTCCAAAGGGAACTACAGGCAGGGTTTGGCACCCTGCTGTCAGGGAGGGCTGGTATCCTCCTTTCCTCCATGAAACTCCAGGCTTTCTTGCCCTTGCCACGCCCACCCCATCTTTCCCAAGACCATTTCCAGCAGGGGCTTAGGTGTCTTAACAGGAACTGACAAAGAAGCAACTCACCCCTAAAGATCTCCAGGCTTCTGGTGTCCCCCCCCCCCCCCCAACCACACACACTCCAGCCAGCCCTGGGCTGCAGTGTGACCAATCTCATGAGTCACTTGGATAAAGTGAGGACTCAACAAATATTTATCAAATGAATGAATGAATGAATGAGGGAAGGGGTGAGTGAGTGGCTCCATGAATGGGCAGCCACTCCCTCTGAGAATGAGACCGCTTCCTCATTCAGGATGCTGAGTGCTCCCACAGGAAGTCATTCAAGATTTTTCTGGTGAGTGTTCCACGGGGGAGCCACATTCTCTACTTTTTCTCAAGCCCCATGTGTTTTCTTTTCTCCAGAACTCCACTGTGAGGGCTGTGTCCTACACTCCTTTGGGACTTTATGTACTAGACTTTATACCTGGTATGTAGTAGGTGCTCAATAAATGTGTGATGAACAGAACAGAAGGGGAAAAGAGAAAGATTAGTAAGACTTGGACCCTACCTTCCAAATTATTACAATTTAGCTAGAGAGAAAAGGCAGGTACACAAGTACCATAGGACAAAGCCCGGTACGATAATTGGTACCAAAAAGAAAAGGGTCAAGGAGTGAATGCCACATTCCCAGCTGGGAAAACTCATTATGGGCTGAAAAAGTCAGGAAATGCTTCCTGAAGGGACTGAATGGGATTCTCTTCCTGAAGGCTGGCCTTCAAGGAAGAGAAAGATTTGGAGGCAAGTCAAGGGAGGTGTTCTTGATAGGGAAAAAGGGGATGGGCAGCTCACCAGAGGAAGGCCGGTTGAAGTTACGTTTCCTTGAGTCGATGTAGTGGAGCAGTGGAAGAATGCACCAGGTATCATAAGATAGTGTCGAGAAGGAAATATAATTTTCCCTGTATCCTTCTGAGTCCTTAGGTGGGACCCTTGTAACAGAAGACAAATTAACAAGAGAAAAACAAACAGGGCTGGGTGTGGTGGCTCATGCCTGTAATCCCAGCACTTTGGGAGGCCAAGGTGGGTGGATCACTTGAAGTCAGGAGTTCGAGACCAGCCTGGCCAACATGGTGAACCCCCATCTCTACTAAAAATACAAAAATTAGCCGGGTGTGGTGGCACATGCCTATAGTCCCAGCTACTTGGGAGGCTGAGGCACGAGAATCCCTTGAACCCAGGAGGCGGAGGTTGCAGTGAGAGGAGATCATGCCACTGCACTCCAGCCTGGGTAACAAGAGTGAGACTCATTCTCAAAAAAAAAAAAGAAAAGAAAAACAAACAGAAGTTTACTAACATGTAAACATGCGAGACACTCAGGGAAAATAAGAAAACCTTACAGAGATGACTTACAACTCTTATATAGCATCTTCATCTATATATATATACATATATATATATAATTTTAGAGAGATGACAAGACAAAAGCAAAGGACCTGAAGTCTCTATGGGTGGCAAATTGTGGGAAGACAAATAACTGAACAAAATAATGGTAGGTAAAGGCTACTTAGCAAAGCTTTTTATGTAGACTCCTCTGGTGCTGTCTCCAGGCTAATAAAGGTCTAAGGCTGTCTTCTGTGATCAACTTTTGTCCTTCCTGATTGAGAGGGAAGGAGGGACACTCTTGTAAATTTATATCCGGCTTTTAGGCAAATAGGGGGAGGGCAGAGAGTTTTTCATGTTTCTGCTTCTTCTCAATTGCCTTCAGCTCAAAATAATCCTTGTGCCCAAGTGGCATATTTTAGGGCGGTGTATTCGGCTACCCTTCACAGGGTGAGGCAAGACCATGCAGAGCATTGAAAGCTAGGATAACAGATTTGGATCAAGTACTAGCAAGGGCATTGGAACAGTGGCAGAAGTGAAAGGGAATGCTGTGAGGTGTGGGAAGATGGAGGGAGAGGGCTCCAAGTAAGTATCATAGCAACAGGAGCATGGCAAAGCTTGCTGGCCCCCGGTACACATCAGGGCTGGCCAGAGCTGGGTCTTAGGCAAATAGACAAACAGATCCCTAGATGACTTTCCATTTCTTTTTCTTTCTTTTCCCTCCCTCTCTCCCTCCCTCCCTCCCTCCCTCCCTCCCTCCCCTCCCCTCTCCTCCCCTCCTCTCCCCTCCCCTTCCCTTCCCTCCCCTTCCCTTCCCTTCCCTTTCTTTCTTTTCAGCAAGGGGGACTGGATATGTTGCCCAGGCTGGTCTCCAACTCCCAGCCTCAAGCAATGCCACCACGGGCCACCGTGCCTGGACTACTTTCCATTTCTTTCTTTCATTCATACAAATAATGATTGGCCCTATCACCAGCCAGATCCTGCAGAAGTAAACAGGGCAGATGTCTTCCCACCTTCCCCAGGGGTCCTGGACTCTACTCTTAGGCCCCCATCCCAGCGCCCAGGCCTAAGGCTTGAGGCCACCGAGGCCTAAGGCGATGGCTGGGGGTGAAATCAGCTATGGCTTCTCATTTGCAGCTTCCCTGTACAAAACCGCTAATCTTCACGCCCGGGTTCCGGGCCCACATTCTCCAGACCATACTCCCCAACCCCAGCCACCACCCTCCCGGACTGGCCACACCTGGAAGGGAAGGAAGGGTGGGGGTGGCCTGCAGAGGGTGTGGCGAGATCTGGACGAGCTGGGAAAGCGGGACTAAGTTGAGCGGAAATGGGGCTAGGCCGCGGCCAGGGACGGCAGCAGATGATGGTTGAGGAGTGGCCTAGGAAGGCCTCCCTGACGGCGCCCACACTCGCCCCGCGGCACCGCGAACGCGGCGGACAGGCTAGTGGGGCAACGAGGTAGCCGGGAAAAAGCAGGGGGAGCCCGGCGACTCCGCTGCGCCCTCTGCCGGCCGCCAGCCTCCACTGCACGCCGCGCCGCCCACCTGCGCACTGGGACCCCGGCCCTGGTCCGGTCAGACCAGCTGGAGCCCTTTTGCACCTGTGGTGGTCACCGCAAGCCTCCCTGGGAGAAGGCAGGTGGGAATGGGAGCCTTTTTTATAATGGGAATAGAAGCGTTCTCGGAAGTCTCCTCCCCAAGAGCACTTAGGAGCCAGCATTACCCAGTGCCTGCAATTCCACCATTAGACATTCCCTTCTTTGGAGGGGTGGAGAGGTAATGTCTTCAACTTTCATTGGTTATTACGCTGAGGATTTACCAAATGTGTCTAGGAGAGAGCCTGGAGGGGGTGAGTAGTCTAAATCATTCATTCCGTCCCTGAACTAGGCATTCATTAGCACTCATTTGCCAAGGCCGTTCTGAAGGTGACCCAGTGACAATAGCCATGCTGTCCGACTGCCAGGGTCTCGAAAGGCTGGTTTCTCCTGCAGTGGTTTGCCTTTTATTAATCACCGGATAGCTGAGCCTTCCTCCTCCAGGAAGTCTGCCTTGACTGTTGGGGGTAAACTCCTGTTACAGGCCAGGGTTCTCTGTTTATTTCCCAGGAGATTTGCCTGGTATCACCAGAGTCCAGGCTCATTCAGTACCTGGGACAGAAAGCCCCCATCAGCTGGGACACTTCTCTAAGGGAAAAGGAGAAGGGGAACATAGAGTAAAGGGAGCAGACTCGCCCATTTCCTGTCTTCAAGGTCAAGGACACACTGTCCCCAAGGGCTGCTTGCCTTGGCCCCACATTACTGATGACCTTGTGAACACCCACCATAGACAGTCTGTTTCCAAAGAGTGTCCAGGAGGTCCCATAAGATTGTGAATGCTCTAAAACTTAAGTTAGATGATCTTCTCTGCTCAGATCCCTGCAGTGGTTCCCCATGCCACTTGGAGTGAAAGCTGAGCCTCCCACCTTAGCCTGCATGGCCCTAAGCACTTGGAGCTGAGCTCCTATATTGCTGTTCCTGCCCCTCACTTCCCCACAGCCATATCGGCCCCATGCTGTTCCTTAAGCACACCAGACACACTCCCACCTTGGGGCTTTTACACTCACTGTTCTCTCTACCTAGAAGGTCACTTCCCCAGATACCCCCATGACCCACCTGCTCCCTCACCTTCCTCAAGCCTTTATTTAAAAGCCACCATGGCCGAGCACCCTGACTCATGCCTGTAATCCCAACACTTCGGGAGGCCAAGGTGGGAGGACTGCTAGAGCCCAGGAGTTCAAGACCAGCTTGGGCAACATAGTGAGACCCCATCTCGAAAAAAGAAAAAAGTAAATGCCATCTTTTCAGAGAGGCTTTCTCTGACCATCCTATCTAAAACAATACTCGCCATCATTCTCTGGGTGCTCAGCTCCCTTGATTTTCCTCTAGCACCTGTCACTCCCTAACATATTGGGTATTTTATTTATAATAACATATTGGACATATTTGTATGTCATCTGCCTCCCCAACTGGAATGTAAGCTCCACAAGAATGGAGAGTTTTATCAGTTTTGTTCATGGCCCAGCACCTAGAAAACAGCCTGGCACGTAGTCACTGCTCAATAAATTTGTGAAATGACTGAATGATTGTGCCAGGCACTAAGCCAAATACCAGGACAGGCCATGAATTATAAGCTTGGGCTCTTGCCCTTGAAGAACAGACTGGCAGACAGGCCAGTAATTACAAACCAGAGCGATGAGTGTTACGTCTAAATACAGATGTATATAAAGTATACATGAAGGCTCAAGGGAGAAAATAATTCAGTCTGCCTGGAAATAAGAGGAAAGCATGAGTGTGATGTTATCGGGTAGGGAAGAAAGGGGAAACGCATTCCAAGCAGAGAGAACAGCCAGAGCAAAGGCTCATAGAGGCGTGAACATATTTGACATGTTCAGAGGGTGGTAAGTCCACTTGCCTGGCTGGAGCGCTGGATGCGGGGCAGGTATGGCAGGAGATAATTTGGAAAGAGAGGTTGCAGTCACCTGATGAAGGGGCATGTTAGAACTATGACAACTGGCTCTCTAAATTTCAGATCTATGCCAGGCCAGTGGGGACATTGCAGGGCAAAGAACCTACTTCTAACCCCGGCAATGGCACCACAGGAGCAGCCCTGTCCTCCTGCTTAGGGAAGGCCTGGGAATGTTGCATGGCCTCCCCAAGTGGGTAGGCTGGGGTCAGAGCACCTGTGGCAGCAGCCTGGTGGTTCTGCTTGCCTTCCTGTTGCTGATTTAAACAGGGCCCTCAATAAGGACCCTGCCCAGCTACACAGGGCCTGAAAGAGTCCCCAGTCACGTGTCCACAGCCTTGATCACGAAGAATCTGTTTCAAAATGTCCTTATTTTGCAATCTGACTCAAAAGGATGGAGAGTGGAAAAATTACAGACAGCAGCCACCAAGGGACCTTGGCTTAATATAACTGGTGACCTGGGAAATGACAGAGGCAGAAAATAATTTCCCTTTCAGACTGAAGGATGGAGAGGGCCTCTCATAGCCGACTCAAAATAAAGACTTTCCCTCAAGCAGAGAGAGAGTGTATTTGTATAGAGGATTCTTTCTCTTTCTTTTTTTTTTTAAACAGAGTCTTGCTCTGTCGCCTAGGCTGGAGTGCAATGGTGTGATCTTGGCTCACTGCAGCCTCTGCGTCCTGGGTTCAGGCGATTCTCATGCCTCAGCCTTCAGAGTAGCTGGGACTACAGGCTCAGGACAACATGCCTGGCTAATTGTATTTTTAGTTGAAGACAGGGTTTCACCATGTTGGCCTGGCTGGTCTCAAACTCCTGGCCTCAAGTGATCCACTCACCTAAGGCTTGCACCACTGTGTCCACCCTATGTATAAGATTATTTTCTCGGCCAGGCGCGGTGGCTCAAGCCTGTAATCCCAGCACTTTGGGAGACCGAGACAGGCGGATCACGAGATCAGGAGATCGAGACCATCCTGGCTAACACGGTGAAACCCCGTCTCTACTAAAAAATACAAAAAACTAGCCGGGCGAGGTGGTGGGCGCCTGTAGTCCCAGCTACTTGGGAGGCTGAGGCAGGAGAATGGTGTAAACCCGGGAGGTGGAGCTGGCAGTGAGCTGAGATCTGGCCACTGCACTCCAGCCTGGGTGACAGAGCGAGACTCCGTCTCAAAAAAAAGAAAAAAAAAAGATGCCGGGCGCGGTGGCTCAAGCCTGTAATCCCAGCACTTTGGGAGGCCGAGGCGGGCGGATCACGAGGTCAGCAGATCCAGACCCTCCTGGCTAACACGGTGAAACCCCGTCTCTACTAAAAAATACAAAAAACTAGCCGGGCGCAGTGGCGGGCGCCTGTGGTCCCAGCTACTCGGAGGCTGAGATGGGAGAATGGCGGGAACCCGGGAGGCGGAGCTTGCAGTGAGCCGAGATCGTGCCACTGCACTCCAGCCTGGGCGACACAGCGAGACTCCGTCTCAAAAAAAAAAAAAAAAGATTATTTTGTCTGTCTCCCACCCTTGTTATTTTGCTCTTTCCCTCCCCTCCCCTCTTCCCCCAGCCTACCTCTGCCTCTCAATCCTTCTTTTGGTTTTTCCTTTATTTTCTTCTTTCCCACTTCTCCTTCCACCTGCCTTTTCCCTTCCCTTTCCCTCTCTATTCCTTCAACTTAAGCACAAAACCCATATTTAAAACTGTTAAAGGATAATTTTTAAAAGGTAAAATTATAATTCTTATGCAAATATAAAAATAAGGCTCTGGCACAGTGGCTCACACCTGTAATCCCAGCACTTCGGGAGGCAGGGGCAGGAGGATTACTTGAGCCCAGGAGTTCAAGACCAGCCTAGGAAACCTGACAAAACTCTGTCTCTAGAAAAAATACAAAAATTATTCAGGCATGGTGGTGTGCACCTGTAGTCCCAGCTACTTGGGAGGCTGAGGTGGGAGGATTGATTGAGCCTGTGAAGTCAAGGCTGCGGTGAGCTACAATCGTGCCACTGCATTCCAACCTGGGCGACAGAGTGAGATCCTGTTTCAAAAAAAATTTTTTTTAATGTTTTAAAAACAAAAAATAAAAACAAATATAGAATGAGCACCTCAGTGACTTCAATTCAATTCATTAATTAATGAGGGAACCGGTAAGATATTACAACCAGTTCACAGGAAAATCCAAGAAACAGACACATATACAGGCAATCAGGGATGTTAAAGGGAATTTACTAATAGATGCAAAACTGGCCTCTTCATTTGCATTTCTATGAACAGGAATCTTGTGTTTCAGCATCAGCCTATCATAAGTTAACTTATGTCTCTACAGAGATGCCACATCATTGAAGACAATAAAAGGCACAGATTCCTGTAGTATCAGATAATCTAGGAAGGGTCCTCTACTCTAGACAATGCCTGACATTGTTGAAAGGACACCCAGGACTCGTAGCCCATTTCAAAGTCTTTCACAATTTTTCTTGACAAGATCTTAGAAGGGACTGTGGAAGCTGGTTAGTATTTTTTTTCTTCTTTTCTTCTTCTTCTCCTGGTTCACTTCAGCCTCAACCTCCCAGGCGCAAGAGATCCCCCACCAGTCTCCCAAGTAGTTGGAACTACAGGTGTGTGCCACCACACCTGACTAATTTTTTTTTTTTTTCTTTTTGTAGAGATAGGGTTTTGTCATGTTGCCCAGACTGATCTCAGACTCCTGGGGTCAAGCATTCCTCCCACCTTGGCCTCCCAAAGTGCTGGGATTACAGGCACGAGCCACCACCCAGCCAATGGAGCTGGTTAATTTTTTCAAGTCTCCAAACAGGTCTCTGTCTAGAGGTGGAAATGGATTCTAGCTAGAGGCTTAGTTCTGGGGCAGGAATGGGGTTGAAAACAATGACTGCCTGGCTGTGATCAAAGCTGAAGGTGATGATGCAGGTGACCATTGGTCAATGCCCCATAAACCCTCATTCTTGTAATCTTACCATCATCTTCTGGCCTTGGAGATGCAGAAAAGCTCAGGGCAAGGTTGAGGGCCTAGAGAGGTGGAAGCAGCCCTCGGTATGGAGATGGACATGATCCCTCTTTAGACTGTCCCTGGCATGTGGCTCTGTCCCCAGGTGACAGCTTCCAGGACCACCTCACCAGGCTTTCATGCCCATTTTCTGAGGCCTGTGACAGCCCTCATTCTCTGCTGCTCAGACCCTGCACGCACCCTGCTGTCCACTCCCAGGCCTTACACAAGTCCTCCTTTACTACCTCTCCCCAGATTTGGCATTTCAGAATCTCTGCAGTTACCTGAAAAGCAACCAGACAGATTTCTAAGGTACACATTCTGACAAGGTATGTGAGCTTGGGAGTATGAAGCAATCTGTGAAAGTTTCCTGACCTGTCCAGGTTACTGAGTGCTGAGCCCTGAGTGAGATGCTTGGCAGATGTTGGGGTAGGGTAAGGGAAGATAACATTGGCAAAGAAGATGTGACTCCTGCTCTCAGGGCGTTTACAATCTGGTTTGGGAGGCCAGATACCCAGGAGACCCCAGCAGCTGGTGGTCATGCTCAATGTGTGGGGTGGGGACGAGGGTGGGGGACATTCTGACCCCAGGATCAGCCCTGGAGTAGGACAGGAAGACCATCCATCATGGGCAAAGTGCCAACATAATCTCTTATCTCCATGAAAGAAAGGGCAGCTACCTTCCTTACCTGAGCAGATGTCCTGAATTTTACCTCCCCATAGATAGGGCTGCAGACTGGACCTTAGCTCCTGCTCCCTGCCTCTTCGTTCCCACCCTTGCAGATGAGAGAACTCTTCAGCATCCAGGTAGAAATCCCAAGTGGGTAATCAAAAAATTAAAAGGTTTCTAAGATGCAAAGGCTGAGCAGGTGATGCAATGTGCTCCACCAAACAAAGGGCCTTGGGGTAGGGCTTAGGACCAAGTCGTGGACACCCAGGTTTGGTTCTTCTGGTTGCTCCGGTGGTTGTGTGACTCAGGACAAATTTCCCAGCTCATCAGTCAACAAGGAAGTTGGACTCCCTGATTTCTTTGTTTCTTTTGTCTTTTATATTTTCTAGTGTGGCAAAATACATATAATATAAATGTGATGGTTAATTTTATCTGTCAACTTACCTGGGCTACAGGGTGCCCAGATATTTGGTAAAACACTATTCGGGATATGTCTGCGAGAGTGTTTCTGGAGAAGATTAACATTTGAATCAGGAGACTGAGTAAAGCAGATTGCCTGCCCTAATGTGATCTCATCCAATCCCTTGAAGTCTAAATAGAACACAAAAAGACTGTTTAGGGGAAAGTTTGCTCTGCCTGATAGTCCTCAAGCTGAAGCATCAGTTTCTTCCACCTTTGGCATCGTATTTAGACTATAATTATGCCATCAGCACTCTTGGGTGTCCAGCTTACTGAGCACAGATGGATTGGGAATTCTCAGCCTCCATAATCACATGAGCTAATTTCTTTTCTTTCTTTTCTTTTCTTTCTTCTCTTTCTTTCTTTCTTTCTTTTTTCTTAATTTCCTTCCTTCCTTCCTTCTCTCTCCCTCTTTCTTTTCTTTTCTTATCTTTTTTTTTTTTTTTTTTTTGGAGTTTTGCTCTGTTGCCCAGGCTGGAGTGCAATGGAACGATCTCGGCTCACCGCAACCTCTGCCTCCCGGGTTCAAGCAATTCTCCTGCCTTGGCCTCTGGAGTAGCTGCGATTACAGGCATGTGCCACCACGCCTGGCTAATTTTGTATTTTTAGTGTAGACGGGGTTTCTCCACGTTGGTCAGGTTGGTCTCGAACTCCTGACCTCAGGTGATCTGTCCGCCTTGGCTTCCCAAAGTGCTGGGATTACAAGCATGAGCCACTGTGCCCAGCTGCCAATTTCTTGTAATAAATTTTATATATATTTTTTCTTGACAAGATCCTAGAAAAGTATAGGAAAGGGAGGTGGGAGCTAATTTCTACAAGTCTCTCATAGCTCCTATTGGTTCTGTTTCTCCGGAGAATCCTGGCTAATATAAAATTTGCCATTTTGATCATTTTTAAATGTACAGTTCAGTGACATTAAGTACCTTTACATTGTTGCGTAATCATCACTACTATATATCTCCAGAAATTTGTCATCATCCCAAACTGAAATTCTAAACTCATCAAAATGCCTGCGAGACATGGCAAAACCCCATCTCTACAAAAAACACAGAAATTAGCCAGGCATAGTGGTATGTGCCTGCAGTCCCAGCTACTCAAGAGGCTGAAGTGGGAGGATTGCTTGAGCCTGGGAGGTAGAGGTTGCAATGAGCCAAGATCACACCACTGCATTCCAGCCTGGGTGACAGAGTGAGAGACCCTGACAAAGAAAAGAAAAGAAAAGAGAAGAGAAGAGAAGAGAAGAGACGAGACCAACAAAAAGCCAGGTGTGGTAGTGCACGCCTGTGATCCCAGCACTTTGGGAGGCTGAGGTGGGTGGATCACTTGAGCTCAAGAGTTTGAGACCAGCCTGGCCAACATGGCAAAACCCTATTGCTACTAAAAATACAAAAATTAGCCAAGCGTGGTGACATGCGCCCACAGTCCCAGCTACTCAGGAGGCTGAGGCATGAGAATCACTTGCCTCCAGGAGGCAGAGGTTGCAGTGAGCCAAGATCGCACCACTGCACTCCAGCCTGGGCAACAGAGCAAGACCCTGTCTCAAAAAACAAAAACAGGCCAAGTGCAGTGGCTCATGCCTGTAATCCCAGCACTTTGAGAGGCTGAGGCAGGTGGATCATTTGAGGTCGGGAGTTCAAGACCAGCCTGGCCAACATGGTGAAAGCCCATCTTTACTAAAAATACAAAAATTAGAGGCCGGGCGCGGTGGCTCAAGCCTGTAATCCCAGCACTTTGGGAGGCCGAGGCGGGCGGATCACGAGGTCAGGAGATCGAGACCATCCTGGCTAACACGGTGAAACCCCGTCTCTATTAAAAAATACAAAAAACTAGCCGGGCGAGATGGCGGGCGCCTGTAGTCCCAGCTACTCGGGAGGCTGAGGCAGGAGAATGGCATAAACCCGGGAGGCGGAGCTTGCAGTGAGCTGAGATCCGGCCACTGCACTCCAGCCTGGGCGACAGAGCGAGACTCCATCTCAAAAAAAAAAAAAAAAAAAAAATTAGCTGGGCGTGGTGGCACGCCTGTAATCCCAGCTACTCAGGAGGCTGAGGCATGAGAATCGCTTGAACCTGGGAGGCGGAGATTGCAGTGAGCCAAGACTGCACCACTGCACTCCAGCTTGGGCAATGGAGCGAGATGCAATCTCAATAAATAAATAAATCCCTATTGTTCCTTCTTACCAACCCCCCTCATAACCACCACACTACTCTCCTCTGTGTCTCTATGACTGTGACTACTCTAGGTACCTCATATAAGTGGAATCATACAATATTTGTTCTTTTGTGTCTGGCTTAGTTCTGTTAGCATAATGTTTTCAAAGTTCAACTATCTTGTAGCATGTGTCAGAATTTCAATCTTTTTTCTTTTTTTTTCCAGACAGGGTCTCGCTGTGTCACCCAGGCTGGAGTGCAGTGGTGTGATCATGGCTCACTGCAGCCTCGACCTCCTGGGCTCAGGTAATACTCCTACCTCAGCCTCCCAAGTAGCTGGGACTATAGGTATGTGCCACCATGCCCAGCTAATTTTTTGTAGAGATAGGGTTTTGCCATGTCACCCAAGCTGGTCTCGAACTCCTGGACTCAGAAGTGAAATCGCTGGATCAAATGGTAATTACATGTCTAATTTTTTTAGGAACTACCATGCTGTTTTCCACAGTGGCTGCAACTTTTATAACCCTACCAACAGCACGCAAAGGTTCTAATTCCACATTGTGGCTAACACTTGTTATTAATGGTTTATTGTTTTTTGATAGTAACATCCTAATGGATGTGATGTGGTATCTCATTGTAATTTCTTTTATCTTTCTTGGTACTCATTGGTTGTAGCATCATTGTAATTTTGATCCACATTCCCCTGATGACTAGAGATGTTCAGCATCTTTTCATGTGTTTATCAGCCATCTGCATGTCTCCTTTGGAGAAATGTCTATTCAAGTACTTTGCTTGTTTTTGAGTGGGTTATTTCATTTTTTGTTGAATTTTAGGAGTTCTCTATATATTGTGGGTATTAATCCTTTATCAGATATATGATTTGCAAGTATTTGCTTCTATTCTGTGGGTTGCCTTTTTACTGCTGATAATTTCAAACCCATGATCCACAAAAAGTTTTAATTTTGATGAAGCCCAAGTTGTCTATTTTTCTTTCTTTCTCTCTCTCTTTTTCTTTCTTTCTTTCTTTTAGACAGAGTTTCACTCCCATTGCCCAGGCTAGAGTGCAACGGTGAGATCTCGGCTCACTGCAACCTCCACCTCCTGGGCTCAAGTAATTCTCCTGCCTTAGCCTCCCACGTAGCTGGAACTACAGGTGCAAGCCACTGTGCCCAGCTAAATTTTGTATTTTTGGTAGAGACAGGGTTTCACCAGGTTGCCCAGGCTGGTCTCAAACTCCCAGGCTCAAGAGATCCACCCACCTTGGCCCCCCAAAGTGAGCCACTATGCCTGGCCTATTTTTTATTTTGTTGCCTGTACTTCTGGTGTCATATTATTCAAGAAATCATTGCCAAATCCAATGTCATAAAGCTTTTCCTGTGTGTTTTCTTCTAAGAGGTTTTTTGTTCACTTATTTTTAGAAACAGGGTCTTGCTCTGTTGCCCCAGCTGGAATACGGTAGCATGATCTTAGCTCACTGCAGCCTTGGCTGCCTGGGCCCAAGCAGTCCTCCCACCTCAGCCTTCCGAGTAGGTGGGACCACAGGCGTGTGCCTCTACTAGGAAGAAATTTCACAATTGCTAGGAGAGAATGCACACACTGTCACAGCTTCTGAAGTCATCGGGATAGACCTTCCAGTTTGAATCTGAAATAAACTCTGCAGTAAGTTTCTATGGGAAGAATCCTGTAAAACCCACATTTGCTGTCAGCTTCTTAAATGTGTTGCCATTACTATGTTACATGAAGTGTGTTGAAAGCCGTGGTAGCCATTTAGAAAACTGCAGCCAGAAGCTTATGGTGACAATGAATGGTTCTATTTTTTTGTGGGTTTTGTTTTGTTTTGTTTTGTTTTTGCAGTATCACTTTTTTTATTTTAAAAAATTGAGGCCGGGCGCGGTGGCTCAAGCCTGTAATCCCAGCACTTTGGGAGGCCGAGACGGGCGGATCACGAGGTCAGGAGATCGAGACCATCCTGGCTAACACGGTGAAACCCCGTCTCTACTAAAAATACAAAAAAACTAGCCGGGCGAGGTGGCGGGCGCCTGTAGTCCCAGCTACTCGGGAGGCTGAGGCAGGAGAATGGCGTAAACCCGGGAGGCGGAGCTTGCAGTGAGCTGAGATCCGGCCACTGCACTCCAGTCTGGGCGACAGAGCGAGACTCCGCCTCAAAAAAAAAAAAAAAAAAAAAAAAAATTGAGATATAATTTCTATGCCATAAAAGTCACTATTTAAAGTATACAGTAGGCTGGGCACAGTGGCTCACACCTGTAATCCCAGCACTTTCCAAGGCCGAGGCAGGCGGATCACTTGAGGTCAGGAGTTCAAGACCAGTCTGACCAACGTGGTGAAACCCCATCTCTACTAAATACAAAAATTTAGCTGGGCATGGTGGTGTGCATCTGTAATCCCAGCTACTAGGGAGGCTGAGGCAGGAGAAATTGCTTGAACCCGGGAGGTGGAGGTTGCAGTGAGCCGAGGTTGCACCATTGCACTCCAGCCTGGGCCACAAGAGTGAAATTCCATCTCAAAAAAAAAAAAGTATACAATTCAGCGGGTTTTCGTAAAAGTTTGTGCAATCATGACAGCACTGTCTAATTCTACAGCATTTTCATTACCCCCAAAACAAACCCTACACCTATTAGCAGCTGCTTCCCATTCCTCCCTTTCTCCAGCCCCTGGCAACCACTAATCTACTTCCTGTCTCTGTGGATTTGCCTACTCTGGACATTTCATATCAGTAGGGCCATATATACCATGTGGACTTTTCTGACTGGCTTTTTTCACATAGCATAACATTTTCAAGGTTCGTTCATGTTGTAGCAGGAATCAGTCCTTCATTTCTTTTTGATGCTGAACAATATTCCATTACATAGATAGACCATATTTTATTTATCCATTCATTAGTTGAGGATCATTTGGGTTATTTACACTGAACTTTTTTTTAAGGAAGCCTGCTCTATGTTGTGGTCAAAATTATTATAAGTGGCTAGGTGCAGTGCTTCACGCCTGTAATCCCAGCAGTTTGGGAGGCAGAGGCGAGTGGATCACTTGAGGCCAGGAATTCAAGACCAACGTGGGCAACATGGCAAAACCTCATCTCTACAAAAAAAAATTAAAATTAGCTGGGCATGGTGGTGCATGCCTGTAGTCCCAGCTACAGGAGGCTGAGGCAGGAGGATCACTTGAACCCAGGGGGTTGAGGCTGCAGTGAGCCATGATCGTGTCCCTGCACTCCAGCCAAGGCAACAGAGTGAGACCTTGTCTCAAAAGATAATTGTTATAAGTGATATTTCCTGTTTTCTTAGTCAGTTTGGGCTGCTATAACAAAAATACCATAGTCTGGGTAGTTTAAATAACAAACATTTATATCTGACAGTTCTGGAAGCTGGGAAGTCAAAGATGAGGGTGCCAATATATCTGGTATCTAGTGAAGGCACTCTTCCTAGTTTGCAGATAGCTGTCTCATTGTTGTATCTTCACATTGTCAGGGGAGGCAGACACACACACATACAAACTTACACAGAGACAGTCAGTTTTTTTTTTTTTCTTTTCTTTTTTTTTGGAGACGGAGTGTTGCTCTGTTGCCCAGGCTGGAGTGCAATGGCGTGATCTTGGCTCGCTGCAACCTCCACCTCCCAGGTTCAAGCGATTCTCCTGCCTCAGCCTCCTGTGTAGCTGGGATTACAGGTACCTGCTACCACGCCCAGCTAATTTTTGTATTTTTAGTAGAGTGGGGGTTTCACCATGTTGGTCAGGCTGGTCTCAAACTCCTGACCTCAGGTGATCTGCCCACCTCAGCCTCCCAAAGTGCTGGAATTACAGGCGTGTGCCACTGGGCCCCATCCAGTCAGTTCTTATAATGGCACTAATCCCATCATGGGAGCTCCACCTTCAGAAACTGATTATTTCCCAAAGGCCCCACCTCCTAATACTATTCCACTGGGAGTTAAAGTTTCAATACATGAATTTTTGGAGGGGACACAAACATGCAGTTCCTAACACCTGTCCTCTCTCTCCTGGCTGTAGAACCCCCACCCCCACCCCAGGAATTGGTATACTCTGTGTCAGTGCAGTAAAGAAAGAAAGAAACCCTGTATTCTGCCTATGGATGAAACCAGCTACATAGCTTTGGATCAATCACTGCAATATTAGCCCATGTTATGAAACTTGCCCCTGGGCATTTTTCTTGCTATTCAGACAAGGTAGCTGTTATCTCAAGCCTTACCCGATGAGCTTGCTAGAATTCCCTTCCAGCCCTGTGCTCTGTGGAGAAAAACCTTCACAACCCTCCTGCTTCACGGCTTAGTGAGAGAGTAAGAACTCCCCCTCTGTGGGAGGACATTCGTCTATTCATGAGGAATCCCCCCTCATAACCCAGACATCCCACTAGGCCCAACACCATCACATTAGGGATCCAATTTCAACATACATTTTGGTGGGGACTATTAAACCCTGTCCAAACCATAGCACCATCTTAGCCAGCACTTCCACTTTGGGGTAGATACCCAAAAGAATTGAAAACAGGGACTTGAAGGAATAGAGTGTACCCCCATGTTCATAGCAGCATTATTCACAATAGCAAAAAGGAGGAAGCAACCTGTGTCCATCCATAAATGAATGAATACACAAAATGTGGTATATAAATACAATGAAACAGTATTCAGCCTTAAAAAAATGAAATTCTGACATATGCTAAAAAAGGGATGAACCTTGAGGACTTTATGCTGCATGAAATAGCCAGTCACAAAAGGACAAATACTGCATGATTCCACTTATACTAAGTACACAGAGTAGTCACATTCCTAGAGATGGACATTCA
This sequence comes from Trachypithecus francoisi, assembly GCF_009764315.1. Taxonomy (NCBI): domain Eukaryota; kingdom Metazoa; phylum Chordata; class Mammalia; order Primates; family Cercopithecidae; genus Trachypithecus; species Trachypithecus francoisi. Next base: position 60,423,586 of record NW_022681462.1, on the reverse strand, counting down.
CAGTCCTAGAATGCTGGTTGCCAGGGGCCAGGGAGTGGGGGTTGGGAGCAGTGGCAGTCGGGGAGGAGGAGGAAATGGGAATTATCGGAGTTACAGTGTCAGTTTTACAAGATGTCGAGTTATGGAGAGGGATGATGGGATGATTGTAATGGTTATGCAACATTATGAATGTATCTAATACCACTGTACTGTACACTTTAAGATGGCTAAGGTGGTAAATTTTATGTTATGTGTATCTTAACACAATAAAAAATTGTAGAAAGAAGATCTTGTAGTCATCTTTTTGCCTTATTTCTAAACTGTGCATAATTTTTCCTAAACAGTCTCCCCTGTGACCATAAATAATCTCTAAAGACCATTCTTGATCACATAGTAAAAAGGCTGATCTCATGCTTTTGTGCCAAGATCATTATTTGAACTTCTTGCTTAGTTGGCCATTTTCCATAGTACTTTTTTTTTGTTTTCTTTTTGAGACAGAGTCTTGTTCTGTTGCCCAGGCTGGAGGGCAGTGGTGAGATATTGGCTCACTGCAACCTCTGCCTCCTGGGTTCCAGTGATTCTTGTGCCTCAGCCTCCAGAGTAGATGGGATTACAGGCACCCACCACGATGCCCAGCTAATTTTTGTACTTTTAGTAGAAATGGGGTTTCACCATGTTGGCCAGACTAGTCTCAAACTCCTGGCTTCAAGTGATCTGCCCACCTCTGCCTCTCAAAGTACGGGCATTACAGGCATGAGCAACCATGCCCGGCCTCTATAGTTCTTTTGATGGAAATTAGATATAGGCATAATTTATAGCACACAGACATGATTATGATGACCAAAAATTTTTGTAAAACCATAGACTTTAAAATTTTTTTAAGTTTATTTTTTAATTAACATATAATAGTCATACATATTTTGGGGTACATGTGGTATTTTGATACCTGTATACAATGGGTAATGATCAAATCAGGGTAATTGGGATATCTATCAAACATTTATCTTTCTGTGTGTTGGGAACATTACAAATCCCATATAGCTATTTGGAAATACACAACAAATTATTGCTAACTATAATTTCCCTGTTGTAGTGTGGAATACTAGTACTTAACTCTCCTATCTAATTGTATTTTTGAACCCATTAATCAGAGTGCTGTGCCACACGTGAGGAGATGTTATTATATGGATTCCATGGGAGCCATCCCATGTATTCTCTGAATCTGTTCCCTTTTTATTACATACTTCCTAACCTACTTAGCCTGATTCATATATACAGATGCACAAGAGGTATAAATTAACATAAGCCTCCTTTTGGCTAGCAAATCTAGTGCCATAAGATGCTGAGCAACTATTGCATCCTGATGATTAACTTCTGTCTGGAGATTATGCAAAGTATTTAGGAGTGCATTTTCAACAGCCTTATCATTCCAAAGTGGTTTCTTAATTGATTTTTTAAAAATTAAATGACCTATTCTGAGGCCATGAAGCCAACATCAAGAAGTTCTTCTCCACTACTGTTTTTAGCTATAATTGTCTCTTCCTCAAGATTCCTAATATTCGCCAATGTTTGTAGCCTGCAGGGAAGTAGCTTCTTTACAACCTGTAAGGCTGAGAGAACCTGTAAACTGGCCGGGCGCGGTGTCTCAAGCCTGTAATCCCAGCACTTTGGGAGGCCGAGACGGGCGGATCACGAGGTCAGGAGATCGAGACCATCCTGGCTAACACGGTGAAACCCCGTCTCTACTAAAAAATACAAAAAACTAGCCGGGCGAGGTGGCGGGCGCCTGTAGTCCCAGCTACTCGGGAGGCTGAGGCAGGAGAATGGCGTAAACCTGGGAGGCGGAGCTTGCAGTGAGCTGAGATCGGCCACTGCACTCCAGCCTGGGTGACAGAGCGAGACTCCGTCTCAAAAAAAAAAAAAAAAAAAAAAAAAGAGAACCTGTAAACTAAGGAACAGGAACCACACCAGTTTCCTGGGAAGACACTGCATGTGTTAATTGCGGATATAATTGCAGTCTTTATTCCTTAAAGTGAACTTGTCATACCTGATTAGGTAAAACTTGTTCTAAAATATTAATGGCACTCCCACTATAGCCTTGGTTGTACTAACAATCTGTCCATTTATTTCCTGTTAAAGGAAGCACTGATTCTTTTTTTTTTTTTTTTTTTTGAGATGGAGTCTCGCTCTGTCATCCCTGCTGGAGTGCAGTGGCACGATCTCGGCTCACTGCAACCTCAGCCTCCCGGGTTCAAGCCATTCTCACGCCTCAGCCTCCCGAGTAGCTGGAATTATAGGTGCCCACCACCACACTTGGCTAATTTTTGTATTTTTAATAGAGATGGGGTTTCACCATGTTGGCCAGGCTGGTCTCGAACTGCTGACCTCAGGTGATCCACCCACCTCGGCCTCCCAAAATGCTGGGATTATAGGCTTGAGCTACCGCACTCGGCTGGAAGCACTGATTCTTACTTACTCTATGAAAATAGTTACATTGGCTGGATGCGGTGGCTCACGCCTGTAATCTCAACACTTTGGGAGGCCAAGGAGGGCAGACCATGAGGTCAGGAGTTCGAGACCAGCCTGGCCACAATGGTGAAACCCCGTCTCTACTAAAAATACAAAAATTAACTGGGTGTGGTGGCATGTGCCTGTAATCCCAGCTACTTGGGAGCCTGAGGCAGGAGAATTGCTTGAACCTGGGAAGCAGAGTTGCAGTGAGCCAAGATCGTGCCACCGCACTCCAGCCTGGGCGACAGAGCGAGATTCTGTCTCAAGAAAAAAAAAAAGAAAATAGTTACATTACCATGAAAAATAAAGGGGCTTTGCTCAAGTATTTGTAACAATATCTGGCTATTCTCCTGGGACTTTTATGGATAGGCTAATCAATATTTTTCATATATCCTGTAAAATCACCATATACTCCACCAATGACACTACCTCCCAAAATGTGATATTTATATACTGTGGGTCTTAGAATAAGTAGAATTTAACTCAGTGTATTTTTCTAACCCTAAATCATTGTAAAAACATTTCTCTGAATTCCAATTACAAGAGTCATCATTACCTTTGAGTTCCCCTGACAAATTTACTACTTCATAATTTATATTAATATTTCTCCTAGGGTATACTTCCTGAATTCTTACAGGTCGGTTGAAATAAAATAAGTTTCAAAGAGTGTCTGATTCCGCTTTGCACAGGTACATCCTGCTAAATTGAGAATTAAAGGTAGATCAAGAAGAATTTTTTTGTTGTTGTTGTTGAGATGGAGTCTCCCACTGTCACCCAGGCTGGAGTGCAGTGGCACAATCTCAGCTCACTGCAACCTCCGCCTTCTGGGTTCAAACGATTCTCCTGCCTCAGCCTCCCGAGTAGCTGGGACTACAGGCGCGTGCCACCACACCCGGCTAATTTTTTGTATTTTTAGTAGAGATGGGGTTTCACTGTGTTAGCCAGGATAGTCTCGATCTCCTGACCTCATGATCCGCCCGCCTTGGCCTCCCAAAGTGTTGGGATTACAGGTATGAGCCACGTCTAGCCCAAGAAGAAAATTAAAACAGAATCAATATTAAAACAATACCAAAGATATTCCAAAAAAACTAAAATTTTTAATTAGTTCATTGGTACTATGAAATTAAATTTTGTTCTGTGTAATCTCAGGCAAGTAATCTACTTACAAAATTATCTGCTTCTGGGACTAAAAGAATCCTAGAAATCCCAACTCAGTCTCTTGGTACAAGCCAACAGGCATCAGTTGTTGTGGTAATATCAGTCATACTGGGAAGTCTATTCCCATAAGTCTATTTGTACTGTCAATGGCTAAGAGTACCTTGTGGAATCTTTTACTTGTTCTTTTAATGTTTCTTTCAAAAGACTCCATTTCTGCCCTATAGCTTGCAGCAAGGGTCTTTAGATAAAGGAAAGGGATAGCAGAGATCACCTGCCGATGACAAAATTAAATGACTCCGGTTAATTTATTACAGTAACCAACAATACCAGAATGAAGCAGAATAGAATTCTCTATTGGGGTGTAATACATAACTATTTCACAATGATTCTGGGGTAAAATATATCATGATCTTTGAAGGTATTGACAAATCTCAAGGTCCTTCTAATCCACCTACTAAACTGTGTGTTACAATTGCTATTGGTTGGCAAGAGTATTTTAAACAGAAAATAGTGGGCCAGGTGTGGTGGCTGTCACCTGTAATCCCAATACCTTGGAAGGCCACGGCAGGAGGACAGCTTGAGACCAGGAGTTTGAGGCTATAGTGAGCTAGGCTGGCACCACTGCACTCCAGTCTGTGTGACAGAGTGAGACCCTGTCTCAAAAAAAAGAGAAGGGGCTGGGCATGGTGGCTCACTCCTATAATCCCAGCACTTTGGGAGGCCAAGGTGGGTGGATCACTTGAGGTCAAGAGTTCGAAACCAGTCTGTTCACCAATATGGTGAAACCCCATCTCTACTAAAAATACAAAAATTAGTCAGGTGTGGTGGTGTGCGCCTGTAATACCAGCTGCTTGGAAGGCTGAGGAAAGAGGATCACTTGAACCCAGGAGGCAGAGGTTGCACTGAGCCAAGATCTCATCACTGCACTCCAGCCACGGTGACAGAGCGAGACTCTGTCTCAGAAAAAAAAAAAAGAAAAAAGAAAAAGAAATACTTAGTTTGGCTAGCTGATTAACAAGTATAAGAAAGCAAATTAAATAAAAAAAGTTTTAATAGAGATGGTGTTTCACCATGTTGGCCAGGTTGGTCTCAAACTCCTGACCTCAAGTGATCCACTTGCTTCAGCCTCCCAAAGTGCTGGAATTGCAGGGGTAAGCCACCACACCCAGCCAACAATGCAATATTTTAAAATAAACATAGGAGAAGTTAATGTCATCATCATCATAACAGTGTAATATAGCTCTTTTAGATGTGAAAAACATTTGTTGACTATTTCAAAAGCACTAAAAATTAACAGGTTCTGAAGAAAAATATTCAGTTGACATAAGGCATCTCTGCTATCTCGGCAGATTACACAAAAGGTAAATAGCTTTTTACTACCTTTGGTGAAAAACAGAATAAAAACTTCAAGACCAATTTTGAAACAGGCATCTTCTCTTCTTCATCACACACACTTTATTTATTCATTTTAATATTTATACGTATGGCCGGGTGCGATGACTCATGCGTGTAATCCCAGCACTTTGGGAGGCCGAGGCAGGTGGATCACCAGGTCAGGAGATCGAGACCATCCTGGCTAACACGGTGAAACCCCGTCTCTACTAAAAATACAAAAAAAATAGCCGGGCAAAGTGGCGGGCGCCTGTAGTCCCAGCTACTCGGGAGGCTGAGGCAGGAGAATGGCGTAAACCCGGGAGGCAGAGCTTGCAGTGAGCTGAGATTGCACCACTGCACTCCAGCCTGGGTGATAGAGCGAGACTCCGTCTCAAACAACAACAACAAAAAATTTATATGTATATATATTTAAACATATAATTATGTATATTGCTGTGCAGGAATGACAACAAAATTTTTAAAAAACAATTCTGCGTAAAGTTATATGACAATATTAAGATTTTCCATTTAGCTTTAAAAGATAATTAATCTTATATTACAAGACAAAGTAGATATTTTACTGAATGTACCTCTTTTTTATTTTATTTATTTATTTAGGAACCTCTGGAAGATTTATTTACCTCTTTATTGGCACTTTTTTAAAAAAGGATAAAAACTATGCTTGCTGACACAGTCATTTTTTCTGCCTCTCTGTGAATTTTTGTTTTTAAAAGGTATTCAATGTAACCAAAGAGTTCTCATTAACTAATGGAATACTCTATTATATTAGCCTAATATCTTAAAGTGGTTTGAGGATCTTGAAAATTATGCTTAAATTTTTATTACAAAACAACACAATCACTGCTGATATTCAGTTTGCCAGAGAGATGACAATTAGACATTTTCCATGGATGTTGAAAGTGAATAGGCCAGGCGTGGGGGCTCATGCCTGTAATCCCAGCACTTTGGGAGGCCAAGGGGGGCAGATCATGAGGTCAGGAGATGGAGACCATCCTGGCTAACATGGTGAAACCCTGTCTCTACTAAAAATACAAAAAATGAGCCGGGCGTAGTGGTATGTGGCCTGTAGTACCAGCTATTCGGCAGGATGAGGCAGGAGAACCACTTGAACCTGGGAGGCGGAGGTTGCAGTGAGCCAAGATTGTGTCACTGCACTCCAACCTGGGCGACAGAGTGAGACTCCATCTTAAAAACAAACAAACAAACAAAATTTCATAGAAGTTTTCCTTAGCATATTTTTATGACTGGATATTGATTATATTTTCTTATTTTTTGTATTCTTATTGCTTTGGGGTTTGACGCTTTGATCCTAAAGAGACGGATTCTCCCAGGGCTTGCTAATCAATTGGCTTGCTAACACAAACCAATCATCCCAGAGCCCACACCCAAATCATCTCCTTTTTCAAACTCTCACACATCAGGCCAATATTCTCCCCATTCTATTTTTTTTTTCTTTTTTTTTTTTTTTTTTGAGACGGAGTCTTGCTCTGTCGCCCAGGCTGGAGTGCAGTGGCGGGACCTCAGCTCACTGCAAGCTCCGCCCCCCAGGTTCACGCCATTCTCCTGCCTCAGCCTCCCGAGCAGCTGGGACTACAGGCGTCCGCCACCATGCCCGGCTAATTTTTTTGCATTTTTTAGTAGAGACGGGGTTTCACCGTGTTAGCCAGGATGGTCTCGATCTCCTGATCTCGTGATCCGCCCGTCTCGGCCTCCCAAAGTGCTGGGATTACAGGCTTGAGCCACCGCGCCCGGCCATTCTCCCCATTCTAAATCACTCCAAAGCCAGGCACCGAACAACAAAGGAACACCCCTATAGCCCAGAGCCCCCTGAAATTATTCAAACTATCCAGTCCTAAACTTCCTCAGTGTACCTACCCTGCCTGGCTCATTCCTTCCTGTGAAAACTCCAGTAAAGCTTCTGGGCCACGCTCCCCACTTCTGCCTCCTGACCAGCCTGGGTGCGTCCCCATGCCTCTCTGTGTAGCATGCCAAGTGTCTTTAGGCATCTGTGAGGGTAAACTTCTTTCTTCATGATAATCATTTCTCTGTCTGCATGTCTTACCATACCTGATTAAAACAAATTCTGAGTGTATTTTTAGAACAGACTGCTAATTATTAGTGTTAGCTTGGTACTGGCCAGGCACGGTGGCTCACGCTTGGAATCCCAACACTTTGGGAGGCCAAGGCAGATGGATCACTTTAGATCAGGATTGAGTGTCAACTTGATTTGATTGAAGGATGCAGTGTTGAATCCTGGGTGTGTCTGTGAGGGCGTTGCCAAAGGAGATTAACATTTGAGTCAGTGGGCTGGGGTAGGCAGGCCCACCCTTAACCGGGTGGATGCCATCTAATCAGCAGCCAGCAAATATAAAGCAGGCAGAAAAACGTGAAGAGACGAGACAAGCCTAGCCTCCCAGCCTACATCTTTCTCCCATGCTGGAGGCTTTCTGCCCTCGAACATCAGACTTCAAGCTCTTCAGTTTTGGGACTTGGACTGGTTCTCCTTGCTCCTCAGCTTGCAGACAGTCTATTGTGGGACCTTGTGATTGTATAAGTTAATATTTAATAATATAGATACATATATCTCCTATTAATTCTGTCCCTCTAAGAGAACCCTGACTAAATACAATGGTAAAACCCTGTCTCTACTAAAAATATAAAAACTGGTTGGGCATGGTGGTGGGCACCTGTAATCCCAGCTACTCAGGAGGTTGAGGCAGGAGAATTGCTTGAACCCAGGTGGTGGAGGTTGCAGTGAGTCGAGATCGCACCACTGCACTCCAGCCTGGGGACTAGCAAAACTGTGTCTCAAAAAAAAATAAATAAATACTTTTTTGTATATAGTATATATACGTATATATTATCTTGATACCACTTTGCATTTCCTTTCCTTCTCTTGAGATCCCTGTAATGAATAAAAGTGACAGATTCCTACAATCTGTGGAAAGGGATCAGAATATGCCACCCCAAAATATACTAGTTTGGCATTAGGATTATTTTCAGCTGACGGCAATTAAGAAGCAGCAGGCTCAGGAGGAACTCTCTGCCCTCCCCCTTTCTTTCTGAAAGCAGAGCATACAGTTCCCTTTTGTAAAAGTAACATAAATTCTCGTTTGTAAGAATGTCTCCCTCTCCCATACCAGGAAGAGAACACTATTAGTCACCTGACATGACTCTTCTCACTTCAGTCTACACCCGACTTGAGTCTGCATAACAAACCTTACTAAAAAATTCTTATCTACAATTAGTTCCCCCATATATTTACCTTCCCAAAATTTGTTTCCACTGGGAGCCCAAGCCCTTTTCCTTTACATAGTTACTTCTCCACAATTTATTGCCCGTTATTAAAATAACATATAGGCCCTGGGTCCAACCACTTCTTTGGGTTTTCACTTGTTTTCTGTGTAATTTTTGCGCATAAGATTAAAAACATTCATTAAGTTTGCAAGTCTTTTTTCTCCTATTAATCTGTCTTTTGTCAGTTTAATCCATAGGCTTCAGTCACAGAACACAAAAGAATAGAGAAAAAGTTTTGCCTCACCTACACTATTAACCAAGCTTCTCTGCAAAGAAGGCAACCACAAGTATGCAGGGCTACAGTTGCAAGCAGATCCCCCTAAGTGGCCAGTTACTTTTCCTCTGTGGGGAGGGCAAAGGCTTTTCTTATTTACAGCTGCACAAACAAGAACCATAAGCTTCAGTGCTACAGCTTCATCCATGGGTCCAGTGCAAACGTAGATACCAACACTGTGCCTTTAGGAAAACTCAAAAAAAAAAAAAAAACCAAACAAACAAAAATAAATATCTGCAGGTATATGACTCTGAGAGTACAAAACTGGACAGAAGCTGTGGGTCACCACTTTCTCCCTACCCACTCCAAAGATGTTTCAAGGTTCCATCCCATAGATTTCCTTAAACAAAGAAATAACCACAGAAACCTGCAAGCCCAGATCTCTACATCACCCTTTGAGGCTTTCACAGACTTTCCAGCACAAACAGTGGAAGACCAGCTCCTTTCCCAGGCTTCTAGCCTTTAAACTGGAAGACAGTCAACCTTCAATCTTGTCTACCAGGTCTTTTTTCTGGACAACACCTCTGGCACCCAGACCAGGCCTTTCAGACTCTCCTCTGAAAGACAATAACTAAATCCTAGCAGTTTCTGACAGGCAAACACACATGATTTACAGAACCATAATTTCAAAAAACAAACAAAAAGTAGAAGCAGAAACAAGAAGTAAGATTTTTGAGTTCCTAAGAAATGAGAAAATACTACCAGGCAATTTAGAAACATTCAGATGTTAAAACTGTTCATAGCGGTGTGGTGTGGTGGCTCACGTCTGTAATCCCAGCCCTTTGAGAGACTGAGGCAGGCTCTTGAGCCTAGGAGTTCAAGACCAGCCTGGGAAACATAACAAGGTTTCATGTAATAAATAAAAGTGAAAATAAGGCAGGGCATAATGGCTCACACCTGTAATCCCAACACTTTGGGAGGCTGAGGCAGGTGGATCATGTGAAGCCAGGAGTTCAAGACTAACCTGGTCTGGTCAACATGGTGAAACCCTATCTCTACTAAAAATACAAAAATTAGCTGAGTGTGGTGGCGCACACCTGTAATCCCAGCTACTCAGGAGGCTGAGGCAGGAGAATTGCTTGAACCCAAGAGGTGGAGGTTGCAGTGAGCTGAGATTGTGCCACTGCACTCCAGCCTGGGCGACAGAGCAAGACTCTGTCTCAAAAAAAAAAAAAAAGTGGCCGGCGCGGTGGCTCAAGCCTGTAATCCCAGCACTTTGGGAGGCCGAGACGGGCGGATCACGAGGTCAGGAGATCGAGACCATCCTGGCTAACACGGTGAAACCCCGTCTCTACTAAAAACTACAAGCCGGGCGAGGTGGCGGCGCCTGTAGTCCCAGCTACCGGGAGGCTGAGGCAGGAGAAGGCGTGAACCCGGGAGGCGGAGCTTGCAGTGAGCTGAGATCCGGCCACTGCACTCCAGCCCGGGCGACAGAGCGAGACTCGTCTCAAAAAAAAAAAAAAAAAAAAAAAAAAAAAAAAGTAAAAATAATACCATTAGCTGCATGTAATGGCACATGCCTGTAGTCCCAGCGGCTCAGGGAGCTAAGTCCAAGTTTGAGGCTGCAGTGAGCCATGATGGAGCCACTGCACTTTAGCCTGGGAGATGGAGCAAGACCTTGTCTCTGGGGAGCATGGTGCGGGGTGGGGAAGAGTGTTCATAGGCTTTGAGTTAAAAATTCCATTTCTAAAAGCTTATTCTACTGTTGGGGCTCACAAAGTGATACCCCAAAATATGGTGCTTTGGTATGCTGAATACTTTGAACTGAAAGGCATTGAAAGGGCCTCAGAAGCAAAGCCTCTTTCTGACTGTGAAAGTTGCAGATACCAAGAAGAAATCACTTTTGTCAGACCCAGACAAAATAAGGCCAGGAAGGCATGAAGAAGTGGGGGCTTACGCTTCCATGTCTGAGATAAGAACTGTTTCCAAGGACTTCCTGAAAATCCCACAAGAAATCTTTTCATGTCCTTCTCACATCTCCTGCTTTGCACAGCTTGTACTTTTCACATGGATTCATATATTTCTATGACAAGGTTTATCACTAGACATTCATTAGGGCTGCAGTAATTCAGAAAAGGTGCTCTCAAAAGGACACTTACCCAGTAATGGCATCTCCACCAATGAATGGGCAACATCTCTGAGCCTCTGAAACCAATGAACTCTGCTTTTAAACAGCTTATGGGAACCTCTCCCTTTGTGCCAATAAAGGCTTCCCTTTGCCCTTCCCTCACCTGATGCATCTGTAGCTTGCCATGCCGTGCACCCAGGTTATAATCCTCATTTCTCATTCCTGAATAAACTCAACATACTTTGAGATATTTTCCTCCAGTGTCTTTCTTTAGGTTGACATGACATTCTCCTACCCTTCTTTCTCCTGCTTCTCTTCCTCCCCCAAGGCAGGCCATAGAAACTAGATTCTGTCTTCCACAAGGTGGGTCATAGAAACCAGCTCCCCTCTTCCCCAACACCAGCCATAACACCGAGAAATATTAATCCTATCTTTCCCCATCTTTTCAAGTAAGAGCTGAACATAAAGAAATTCTCTGACCTACATTGTCTGAAAGTAGATCATAAGACTTTGATTCCGACAGGGGTGCTAACCTCTACCCATGAGAGAGAAATTGTCAAGCCTCTGAGCCCACTTGCATGTATATGCCCACATGGCCTGAAGTAACTGAAGAATCACAAAAGAAGTGCAAATGCCCTGCCCCGCCTTAACTGATGACATTCCACCACAAAAGAAGTGAAAATGGCCCGTCCTTGCCTTAAGCAATGATACTATCTTGTGAAATTCCTTTTCCTGGTTCATCCTGGCTCAAAAAGCTCCCCCACTGAGCACCTTGTGACCCCTACTCCTGCCCGCCAGAGAACAACCCCCCTTTGACTGTAATTTTCCTTTACCTACCCAAATCCTATAAAACGGCCCCACCCTTATCTCCCTTTGCTGACTCTCTTTTCGGACTCAGCCCACCTACACCCAGGTGATTAAAAAGCTTTATTGCTCACACAAAGCCTGTTTGGTGGTCTCTTCACATGGCCGTGCATGACAGAAATGTCATACAGGGAGGCCAAGAAGAATCCAGACAGGCCCTGCTAAGTCTCCTTACTTGGTCAATTACTATTAGATTGTTCCCTTTCTGTGCAATCACATTTCTATATGACTGTCCATTTTTCATCAAATTTAAGCATAGAAATGGACAGTTTTCCCTTGGGTCTTCTTTGAGTCTTCATTTCTGAAATCCACCAGGTCAGGTATAACTTTGATTAAATAAATGTGTTATGTTTTCTCTTGTTAACCCATCTTTTGTCATTGAAGTTCTGATTATGACCTTTATGATGGGAGAGAAATGGTATCACGCCTTTTCACTCCTGTTGTTCAGAGATATTTGAAGATGCATGTTCCCCAAATTCATAGCCAAAAATATTTACGTTGGCCCCTTGATCGCAATGAACTTGAATAATCTAAAGGATTTGCTAAAGATGTATAGTAGGAGTCAAATAAACCTTGGCTTTATCTTCACTCCACTCTACCAGCTGTGTACCCTGAACTTCTACCTTTTGTTTCCAGGTTTGCAAAATTAGGACTAACAATGCCCAAGGCTGGATTGCACAATAGACAGACATGTTTAGGCACCAGTAAAGCAAGGACACCAGAAAATGCCTTTTGAAAAAGTTTGATGTTGGATAGAAAAAAAACCCAAAACACCAAAATAGTCATAATTGTCAGAGGCGTTTGAACCAGAGTGACTCCATCTTGAATAGGGGCTGAGTAAAATACGGGTAAGACCTTTTGGGCTGCATTCCCAGTAAGTTAGGCAATCCTAGCCGATAAAACAGGTTGTGGTAAAGAAGCCGGCCACATTCCACCAAAACCAAGATGGCGACAAAAGTGACCTCTGGTCATTATACACTCACTGCTCATTATACTCTAATTATAATGCATTAGCATGCTAAAAGACACGCCCATCAGCACCACAACAGTTTACAAATGCCACGGCAACATCAGGAAGTTACCCTATATGGTCTAAAAGCAGGAGGAGCCCTCAGTTCCAGGAATTGCTCACCTTTCTTGGAAAATTCATGAATAATCCACACTTTGTTTAGCACATAATCAAGAAATAACCATAAAAATAGCCAACCAGCAGCCCTTGGGACTGCTCTGCCTATGGAGCAGTCATTCTTTTGCTTCTTTATTTCTCTAATACACTTGCTTTCACTTTATGGATTTGCCTCGAATTCTTTCTTGTACAAAATCCAAGAATCCTCTCTTGGGGTCTGGCTCGGGATCCCTTTCCAGCAACATCTTGAGAAACTTACATTTTCTTATATTTATTTTATGTATTTTGCGTTTTTAGTTTATGAACAGGAGGTTGACCTTGTGGGGAAGAAAATTTTTTCCTCTACTCTTAGGTTTTGTAATTGGGAGCCTAAAATTAAACTGACAAAAAACAGATTCACAAGAGAAAAGATGAATTTTAATCATGTACAGACATTTACAAAGAAATGCAACTCAAAGGGGTGGATAGACTTTAGGGCTTTATACCACCTTAATAGGTGACGCGGAGTGGGAAAAGAATACTTACTAGGAAAATAAATGACTTCTTAGACGAGGGGAGGAGAAAGAGCACTTATGGAAAAACAATTGACTTTTAGGAAAGATAAATGGGCCCTTAGGAGAACAGATGGGAGATATGACAGTTTTCTGATAATGTCTCTTTGGGTGTGCTGCCAAATTCTCTCTCAAGATTAGAGTTGTTCCCAGGGAGGGGATTTATGACAACTGAGTTCTTTAGAGTTCTTTTGGGAGCCTCTGCTTTTAGGAAGATAAGAGACTTCAGGACCTCAAATGCTTTCAGCTCACAATAATTTTTATGCTACAATGGCTTATTCTGGATCCCTTCAGTCGTCTCGAATCAGGGCCTCCAAAGTTCTTTTTTTTTTTTTTTTTTTTTTTTGAGGCGGAGTCTCGCTCTGTCGCCCGGACTGGAGTGCAGTGGCCGGATCTCAGCTCACTGCAAGCTCTGCCTCCCGGGTTTACGCCATTCTCCTGCCTCAGCCTCCCGAGTAGCTGGGACTACAGGCGCCCGCCACCTCGCCCGGCTAGTTTTTGTATTTTTAGTAAAGACGGAGTTTCACCGTGTTAGCCAGGATGGTCTCGATCTCCTGACCTCGTGATCCACCCGTCTCGGCCTCCCAAAGTGCTGGGATTACAGGCTTGAGCCACCGCGCCCGGCCCAAAGTTCTTAATAATGATGACTGCTCGGCCGGGCGCGGTGGCTCAAGCCTGTAATCCCAGCACTTTGGGAGGCCGAGACGGGCGGATCACGAGGTCAGGAGATCGAGACCATCCTGGCTAACACGGTGAAGCCCCGTCTCTACTAAAAAATACAAAAAACGGCCGGGCGCAGTGGCTCAAGCCTGTAATCCCAGCACTTTGGGAGGCCGAGACGGGCGGATCACGAGGTCAGGAGATCCAGACCATTCTGGCTAACACGGTGAAACCCCGTCTCTACTAAAAAAAAAAATACAAAAAACTAGCCGGGCGAGGTGGCGGGCGCCTGTAATCCCAGCTACCCCGGAGGCTGAGGCAGGAGAATGGCGTGTACCCGGAAGGCAGAGACTGCAGTGAGCCGAGATCGCGCCACTGCACTCCAGCCTGGGCGACAGAGCGAGACTCTGTCTCAAAAAAAAAAAAAAAAAAAATACAAAAAACTAGCCGGGCGAGGTGGCAGGCGCCTGTAGTCCCAGCTACTCCGGAGGCTGAGGCAGGAGAATGGTGTAAACCCGGGAGGCAGAGCTTGCAGTGAGCTGAGATCCGGCCACTGCACTCCAGCCTGGGCCGCAGAGCGAGACTCCGTCTCAAAAAAAAATATATATAATAATAATAATAATAATAATAATAACTACTCTTTGTCTGTGGCTGGGTGTTACAGGGATAGGCCACTTGAGAATTTGAGAAGGCGGGAACTAAGATTGCTCTAGCTAGGTACGGTGGCTCATTCCTGTAATCCCAGCACTTTAGGGGGCCGAGGTCCCCGGATCACGAGGTCAGGAGATCGAGATCATCCTGGGTAACATGGTGAAACCCCATCTCTATAAAAATACAAAATTAGCCGGGCGTTGTGGCACCCACCTGTAGTCCCAGCTACTCAAGAGGCTGAGGCAGGAGAACCGCTTTGAACCCAGGAGGCGGAGGTTTCAGCGAATCGAGATCGCGCCATTGCACTACAGCCTGGGCGACAGAGCGAGACTCCGTCTCAAAAAAAAAAAAAAAAAAGAAATTAGCCAGGCATGGTGGCACATGCCTGTAATCCCAGCTACTCAGGAGGCTGAGGCAGGAGAATTGCTTGAACTCACGAGGCGGAGATTGCAGTGAGCCAAGATCTCCCACTGCACTTCAGCCTGAGTGACAGAGCAAGATTCCCTCTCCGGGAAAAAAAAAAAAGATTGCTGTAGATGTGGAAGTGTAAATCCTATGACTAATGGATTGAGCACAGATATGCAAAGTCATTGCAAGAGGCTCAGCTGGCCAGCAGGACTTGACTGCAACCTGATTTAAAGTATTAACATACCTAGGGCTGGGCTCAGTGGTTTGGTGGCTCACTCCTGTAATCCCAACACTTTCGGAGGCCGACGTGGGTGGATCACTTGAGGCCAGGAGTTCCAGATCAGCCTGGCCAACATGGCAAAACCCTGTCTCTACTAAAAATACAAAAATTTGCCAGACATGGTGGTGCACATCTGTAACCCCAGCTATTTGGGAAGGCTGCAGCACGAGAATCGTTTGAACCAGGGAGGCAGAGGTTGCGGTGAGCCAAGATCACACCACTGCACTCCAGCCTGGGTGACAGTGCAATATCCTGTCTCAAAAATAATTTGTTTTTAAATAAAGTATTAACATATCTAAAGAAAGAATGTGTCATTTGGAAGGAGTGCTGAGTTTTCCCCTCCCAAACAATTACTGTGTTCCCCTATTGCTTGTCTATGAAGCAGGCTTCCCACAGATGTTTGTAAGTTTGAATTGGAATGAAATTGAGCAATATCGCCACTTATTGAACACCAGATGTCAGACATTGTGCTAAAGGTCTTTGGTACATTATCTTATTTGAGTCTCAGAATAGCCTGAAGTCAGTATTATCAACCCATATAACAAACTGTAGAGGGACAGTTTGTGTCCCAAGGGATAACCCAGGCTGTCTGGTGGTAGAGCTAAGATCAACCCTTGGAACCCATGTTCCTATCCTTTATCTTGCCATATGCCAGTCTCTGTTCCAGGTATCCTTCACACAGAACTTGAGTGGTTTGCCTGGGTTCCCTTGCTGAGACTTTTGCTCACTGTGACTATGAAGCAGAGAAGTAGGAAATAAGCCCCCACTCACCTGCCTCCCCTTTGGGTGACCTACAAGAACATAAATCTTGCAGGGTCTTCAGCATCCAAAATGCCTAAAAGCTAGGTGGTGTCAACCCTGTCACCCAAAAGACCACCAGGATGGCTAAATAGTGGAAAGGAGAGTTTTATTGGTGATACTGGTTTGCAACCCAGAAAGAGAAAGTCTCCAGTGTGGACAGAAGGCGCTGTCTCTTTGGAGTGAGGAAGCAAGCTTGGGTTTCATGCTTCACAGGGCCTGTATCATACAACAGAATCATACATATTCATCAGGTTTTGGGGAAAAGGCTATACATAATTATGAGGGTAGCCCAGTGCATGCAGGATGGATAAACATATAGGTAACATATATTCCATGTTCACTTTGGGGCAGGGTTTTGGCATAAAAATCAGATGGAATTTGGCGCTTTACGTGAAAAGGTGAACTAAAGGACACAAAGACAGTTTGTGTGCAGCTTCTGTAAGCTGGCTGAAACTGGCTTAAGGCTTAAAGTCTGCAGTAGCTTATTCAGGAAAGAATATTTGTAAGGCTGGTCTGCTGTCCAGTCAGAGCTGTAGTGGTTTGGGTTGTAAATCAGTGTTAGGAAAGGGCTGATATCTCTTATTGTTAGGGGGTTTAGAGTCTCAGGAATTTAGCAGTTTGCTATGCTAGCTGGGTCCTGACCCCTCCACCAGTAGGTAGACCCGTAGGTAACTTTGTTTCCTTAACCTTAGAACCTGTCTTGGTTGATAAAAGGGTGTCTATTTTGGTCTTCCAGATCATAAACCCAAGCATTAACTGTGGTGAAACTAGAAAGCTCCTATTTGAGCCGTTTCTGCAACCGACTGCCTGGGTGATATAGGGGAAATAGCTAAACCTCCCTGAAGCTAATTTTCTCATTTTAAAATAAGAGCAGGCTGGGCACAGTGGCTCATGCTTATAGTCTCAGCACTTTGGGAGGCCAAGGCAGGAGGATCACTTGAGGCCAGGAGTTTAAGACCAGCCTGGGCAACACAGCAAGATCTTGTCTCCATAAAAAATTCTTCAAATTAAAAATTAAATTAAAATGAGAGCAATAGACTAGATCGCTTCCCAGCATTACCATTCTGGGATTCTGTAGTTCAGTGAAAAAGATCAAAGTCTCCATAGAGGTAGGGGTTGCAAGGAGAGAGACTGAGTCCTCATTAAAGTTTTTCCAGTTCCAGTGATGGAGCTATTTTTAGATTTGATCAGGTTCTCTCATGCATGTTGCATATTGTAGGATGGTTTTCTGGGTCAACCTTTCTCAAGTAAACTGTCACTTAATCTCTGGCCAGGACAGTTGCCCCTGATAGAATAACAGCTTTTCCCACAGTAGCACTGGCTATTTTGAGATTGCTTTGCCCCAGCTATATGACTGGACTACAAAGAACTGTGATGTAGGGGTCCACACATCCTAGGCTTGAAAGGGGCATCCCAGAGGGAGTAGTTCTAGTCTATCATATGTGGAGTTTCTCCTCTGTCTTCTAGACATGCATTCATTCAGTAGTTCTTTTCTTGAGTGTCTACTTTGTGTCAGGAACTTAGAATAAAATGGTGAGCAAAACTAGGCAGGACCCTTACCATCAAGAAACTTACAGTCTGTCGGGGTAGAAGACATTAATTAAATAATCATACACATTTTTATTGCTAGTCTAAGAAGTGCTATAAAGGAAAAGTAGAGGATGCCCGAAGAGTCTGTAACTGGGAGGTCAGAGAAGGCTTCCTTGGGGAGCTGCCATTTGAACTAGTTTGAAGGATAAGGAGTAGTTATATAAATGCCAGAGGAAAGGAAAAGCATTCTTGGCAAGGGGAAGGGTATAGGCAGAGGTCTGGCAGGAGGAATCTTAAAACTAAAAGGAACCGTGGTTGAGCGCAGTGGGTCACACCTGTAATCCCAGCACTTTGGGAGGCTGGAGTGGCTGGATGATGAGGTCAAGGGACCGAGACCATCGTAGCCAACATGGTGAAACCCCCGTCTCTACTAAAAATACAAAAATTGGCTGGGCGCCGTGGCTCACACTTGTAATCCCAACACTTTGGGAGGCCAAGCCGGGCGGATCACCTGAGGTTGGGAGTTCGAGACCAGCCTGACCAACATGGAGAAACCCCATCTCTACTAAAAATACAAAATTAGCTAAGCGTGGTGGCACATGCTTGTAATCCTAGCTACTCGGGAGGCTGAGGCAGAAGAATCGTTTGAGCCTGGGAGGCGGAGGTTGCAGTGAGCCAAGATCACACCATTGGACTCCAGCCTGGGCAACAAGAGTGAAACTCCATCTCAAAAACATAAAAAATAAAAACACAAAAATTAGCTGGGTGTGGTGCCGTGCGTCTGTAGTCCCAGCTACTAGGGAGGCTGAGGCAGGAGAATCACTTGAACCCAGGAGGCAGAGGTTGCAGTGAGTTGAGATTGCGCCAGTGCACTCCAGCCTGGAGACAGAGCGAGACTCCGTCTCAAAAAAAAAAAAAAAAAGCTGAAAAAAGCCAGAGTAAGAGCACAGAGATCAAGGCAGTGTCAGGAGGAGAAACTTTTCCTCTATCCTCTTACGTTTAGTATCAAGGAATCTGTGAATTAAACTGGCAAAAGACAGATCAACAGGAAGAAACATTTATTTGTATGCACACAGGAGCTTACAAAAGAAGTAGCACAATAAATGATTTAAGTTAGAGGCTTAAATTCCTAACTTAGGAGGGAAAAGGGAAGGGAGAGAAAAGGTCTTTATCAGAAGACCAAATGAGTTTCTTTAGAAAAGACAAATGGGTTTCTGCAAGAACAAATGGAAGATAAGAAATTTTGTGATAATGCTTGTTCATGCAGATATGAGTGTTCTTTCAGTTTTCTTCAGTGGCCATAAAAGTTCCCCCAGAGTGGGGATTTATGTAGGCTTATTCTTGATCTCCTTCCTGGGAGTAAAAGCTGCTCTGAAAAAGGAATCCATGACAGCCTCATTTCCCAAAAGTTTCTGCTTTTAGTCAGATAAGGGAAGATCTGAGAAGGCTTCTTTCTACATTGGTTGAGCCTCAAATGTCTTCAGCTTAAAATAATCTTCATATTAACTCGGAGGTTCTAAGTGGGTCTCCACAGGGCGCTGATGTAAGGTGATGCCAGAGAGCTACTGGCTAGATGACGTAGAACACAGCTATGTTAGTTTCATGTTTTTCTTGAGAATAACGGGATGAATTAAAGCATTTTAAGCAGGAGTGCTGCAGGGTTCAATTTTTATTTGCTGAACTTGGGGTGTATTGATGATGAACAGGCAGCTAGACGTGCCAGTTAGAACTCAGAAGAGAGCTCTGAACATCCTTGTGAGTCATCTATGTATAGATGGTCATTATGGACCAGTGAGTGGATGAGATTGCCTAAGGGAAAAATGTATAAGAAAATAATGTTCCTGGCCGAGATGGGCGGATCACGAGGTCAGGAGATCGAGACCATCCTGGCTAACATGGTGAAACCCTGTCTCTACTAAAAAGTACAAAAAACTAGCCAGGCGAGGTGGCGGGCGCCTGTAGTCCCAGCTACTCCGGAGGCTGAGGCAGGAGAATGGCGTAAACCCGGGAGGCGGAGCTTGCAGTGAGCTGAGATCTGGCCACTGCACTCCAGCCTGGGCGACAGAGCGAGACTCCGTCTCAAAAAAAAAAAAAAAAAAAGAAAATAATGTTCCTTTCCACCCATCTGTAGATTAAAAACAAACACACAACAACAACAAAAAATAAGGTAAGAAAAAGAGAAGGTTTAAGGGAAGGAATGCTAGCTTTCAGGAAACCAACCCATTTCTAGGTTTACAGAGAGGACCTGTAAGAAATTACAACTATATTATTTGTATTACTTTATTGCAACTCCAACCTTGGAATTGTCTTTTCTGACAAATTAAAAATCCTTGCCTTGGCTACTTTAAAGAAAGCAAAGGGACATAAAAATTCTTCAAAAATACAAAGTATTATAACACTGTTGCTCTTACCATACCATTGTTGGCTGAGGAGGGAAGGAAAGTAAAGGAGAGAAAAATATCATTTATGTAAGCTTACTCATGTAGCATCCTCTGTGCCAGCCAATCGGCATTATTAATTCACACTAGATCATAATAAGGTAGGTGCTATATCTCCACTTTACAGATGGGGAACTAAAGTGAGGCTCAGATAGGTTAAGAAATTGCAGGCCGGGCGCGGTGGCTCAAGCCTGTAATCCTAGCACTTTGGGAGGCCGAGACGGGCGGATCACGAGGTCAGGAGATCGAGACCATCCTGACTAACACGGTGAAACCCCGTCTCTACTAAAAACTACAAAAAACTAGCCGGCGAGGTGGCGGCGCCTGTAGTCCCAGCTACTCGGAGGCTGAGGCAGGAGAATGGCGTGAACCCGGGAGGCGGAGCTTGCAGTGAGCTGAGATCCGGCCACAGCACTCCAGCCTGGGTGACAGCGCGAGACTCCGTCTCAAAAAAAAAAAAAAAAAAAAAAAAAGAAATTGCCTAAAGTCTCATAGCTGGAACATAATAGAACTGAGATTAACACTCACATTCATACATTTGACACTGTGGCCTATGCTTTTTCTTCAAAAGTTTTTTTTCTCCCCTACTGTGCAACCCCACTCTACTACACACACAAGGAAATGATTTTTCAGCTCAAACTGTGCATTACAATATCAAAGAAATATCGAATATCCTAAGTCATGAAAGTGTGGCCTGGGCCACTTTTTCAGACTCCTCCAGACCGATAGAGCTGTTGCTCTGACACTAGAGAAATTAAGAAGCTTGTCACCTTGGGTCCTTGCTGTTCCGCTTCTGGGCATGCAGTTTGGCAAACAGTGTAATATTATTTGTTGACTTGTAGATGTCATCACAGATTTTTTACAGGAAGGACTTGTGGCTGTTTCATTTAAATAGTTAGAAATTTATAAAATTCCTCTCTCTGGGCCATGCAGATCAAATCCAATTCCATCAAAGGTATTCCTGAGCTCAGTCAATCAAGGCTTCTACCTTTCAACCACTTTTCTTTTCTTTTTTTTTTTTTTTTTTTTGAGACGGAGTCTTGCTCTGTCGCCCAGGCTGGAGTGCAGTGGCCAGATCTCAGCTCACTGCAAGCTCCGCCTCCCGGGTTCACGCCATTCTCCTGCCTCAGCCTCCGGAGTAGCTGGGACTACAGGCGCCCGCCACCTCGCCCGGCTAGTTTTTTGTATTTTTAGTAGAGATGGGGTTTCACCGTGTTAGCCAGGATGGTCTCGATCTCCTGACCTCGTGATCCACCCGTCTCGGCCTCCCAAAGTGCTGGGATTACAGGCTTGAGCCACCGCGCCCGGCCTCAACCACTTTTCTTAAAATACAGGAATATTGTTCAATAGAAGAGTGAGGAAAAATTTTGGACGGCTGAGGTGTGTAGTTATTCAACAAATACATACTGGGAGCCTTATCACAAATACATTCTGGGAGCCTTAAATGCTGTGGAGGATACAAATATATCCAAGTCCAGTTTCTGCCCTCAAGGCCATACTACCAGGAATTGCAAGTGAGGAAGGTCAGAGAGGTTACAGTGACTAGGGTGTCACAGGAGAGGAGATGCTGGAGCTTTGAAGAAAAGGCAGGGTTCAGATGGGTGCACAGGAGAACACTCCAGGCAGAGGGAATCACGTGAACAAAGGCACAGAGGTCAGAACTAAGAAGGAGAGGTGTAGGAATAGGGACAGGACCTGCCTGAGTGTGCATTGTTCCCCATGTTGGATATGAGGATTAGGGACACAGAATGGAGAGCATTGATTGCTGAGTCAACTTAACCCAGAGTTTCTCAACCTCACTGCTATTAACATTTTGAGCCAGATCATTTTTTTTTTTTTGAGACGGAGTCTCGCTCTGTTGCCCAGGCTGGAGTGCAGTGGCCGGATCTCAGCTCACTGCAAGCTCCGCCTCCCGGGTTTATGCCATTCTCCTGCCTCAGCCTCCCGAGTAGCTGGGACTACAGGCGCCCGCCACCTCGCCCGGCTAGTTTTTTGTATTTTTTAGTAGAGACGGGGTTTCACTGTGTTAGCCAGGATGGTCTCAATCTCCTGACCTCGTGATCCGCCCGTCTCGGCCTCCCAAAGTGCTGGGATTACAGGCTTGAGCCACCGCGCCTGGCCTTTTTTTTTTTTTTTGAGTCAGAGTCTTGCACCGCTGCTCAGGCTGGAGTGCAGGGGCACGATCTCAGCTCACTGCAACCTCTGCCTCCAGGTTCAAGCCGTTCTCCTGCCTCAGTCTCCTGAGTACCTGGGATCACAGGCCCCCCGCCACCACGCCTGGCTAATTTTTGTATTTTAAGTAGAGACGGGATTTCACCATAATGGCCAGGTTGGTCTCAAACTCCCGACCTCAGGTGATCCACCTGCCTTGGCCTCCCATAGTGCTGGGATTGCAAGTGTGAGCCACCACACCCAGCCCATATCATTTATTTTGTATGTGGGGTGAGGGGAACAGGAAAACCGTCTGTGCATTGTGGGATAGTTAACAGCACACCCGATTTCTACTCACTAAATGTCAATAGTACTTTCATCCCCAGTTGTGTGCTCTGCCCCCAAGTCGTGACAAAAAATTTCTTCAGGCCAGGTACAGTGGCTCAAGTCCGTAATCTCAACACTTTGGGAGGCCAAGGCAGGAGGATCACTTGAGCCCAGGAGTTTGAGAACAGCCTGGGCAAGAATGGGAGACCCTGTCTTTACAAAAAAAAATAAAAATGTTGCTGGGCATCGTGGCATGTGCCTGTAGTCCCAGCTACTTGGAAAGCTGAGGTGGGAGGATGGCTTGAGCTGTGGGGGATCAAGTCTGCAGTGAGCTGTGATTGCGCCACTGCACTCCGGCCTAGGCGACAGAGCAAGACCCTGTGGAAAAAAAAAGAAAGTCTTCAGACATTGCCAAATGACCCCTGGGGTGCAAAAGTGCTCACTGGGTTGAGAGTCATTGGGTTAAGACACTGTGATAATGTATGTGATCTGCATGTGATTTTTCTGAGTCACCAGGTCCTCTGCAAGCTGACTCAGTTCTTCCATACACCATCAGGGCTCCTACGCTTGTGGCCCTAGGACAGTGACCTGCAGCCCAAGAGAAACCATCCTCCTGTTGGACTCCTGGGCCCAATTGCGAATGGTGTCCTTACTTACCACCCACTACTTCAACATGTCTGGAAAATGCCACTAGGGGAGAAAGAACAGGTAAACACAGCAAGCTAAGGCTCACAAGGATGGTCTGGTCTCTGAGTAGAGACAAAACACCGAGAACAAAGACACAAGCAAAAACGTGGAAAGCTCTGAAGCAATGTATTATTAACATTAGTAGAGCCCAATAGCAATGAAACAACACGTCGTGGCCGGGCATGGTGGTTCATGCCTGTACTTACAACACTTTGGAAGGCTAAGGTAGGAGGATCTCTTGAACCTAGGAGTTTGAGATCAGCCTAGGCAACATAGTGATACTCTGTCTCTACAAAATAATTTAAAAATCAGCTGGGCATGGTGGTGCATGCCTGCAGTCCCAGTTACTTGGGAGGCTGAGGCAAGAGGATCACTTAAGCTGTAGGGTTGAGACTGCAGGGAGCCATAATTGCACCACCACACTCTAGCTTGGATGACAGAGTGAGACCCTGTCTCAAAAAAAAAAAAAAAAAAAAAAGGAAAGAAAAATAAAGCAACACATTGTGATTCTCCCAGAGCTGGGCAGTGAAATTCTGCCCAATTAGGCCTGGCATCGAGCCAACTAGAGCCCCTGATTAACACTAGTGAGGATGTTCAGAGGGTGACGCATGTTTCCTTGTCCTCTGTGCCAGGCAGGTTGTTGATATAAGTACACTGTGAAAATGTTTACCATTATTCTGCCTTCACCTAATTAGAGCTTTTGGAACCACAGACTTTACTCAGAGACTTTGACATTCAGAATGGAATGTCAAAGTGCAACACTGGAATACAGCTTGTGTATAGCTGAGTGACCTCATGGAGCTGAGGCTTCCATCTCCCTGCAAGCCTCTCTGCAACCTGTTCCCTTTTGGTTTTGTTCGGTTGAAAAGGCTAGTGAAATACCCATGGTGGAGGCTCAGCATCTTTTTGCAATTTCCTATCCCTGGGATGTTTGAAAGGCTAAATCTCCATGATAAGGATAGCTAACATTTGTTGAGTATTTACTACCTTAAAAGATACTGCAATGTTGTGGCAAGTGAGGAAGCTGAGGCTTGGAGATGGTAGATGGTCTGCCAAGGACCCACAGATAGTCAATTGTACAGTGAGAATTTTTTCTTTTTTTTTTTCTTTTTCTCTTTTTTCTTTTTTTTTTAGACAGAGTCTCCCTCTATTACCAAGCCTGGAGTGCAGTGGTGCAATCTCAGATCACTGCAACCTCTACCTCCTGGGTTCAATGATTCTCCTGCCTCAGTCTCCCGAGTAGCTGGGATTACAGGCATGCGCCACCATGCCTGGCTAATTTTTGTATTTTTAGTAGAGACGGTGTTTTGCCATGTTGGCCAGGCTGGTTTTGAACTCCTGACCTCAAGTGATCTGCCCACCAAGACCTCCCAAAGTGCTCGGATTAAGTGAGCCACCGTGCCTGGCCATACAGTGAGAATTTGAACCCAGTTCTGTATGACTCCTGAATCCCCTTAACTTCCACACTACATCAGTATTCAACAGTCAGGACTGCCTACACAGGCTACGCGATGGAGCTTTCCCAGCCTCCATAAAAAGAACCGCTCGCCGGGCATGGTGGCTCAAGCCTGTAATCCCAGCACTTTGGGAGGCCGAGACGGGCGGATCACGAGGTCAGGAGATCGAGACCATCCTGGCTAACACGGTGAAACCCCGTCTCTACTAAAAATACAAAAACTAGCCAGGCGAGGTGGCGGGCGCCTGTAGTCCCAGCTACTCGGGAGGCTGAGGCAGGAGAATGGGGTAAACCCGGGAGGCGGAGCTTGCAGTGAGCTGAGATCTGGCCACTGCACTCCAGTCCGGGCGACAGAGCGAGACTCCGCCTCAAAAAAAAAAAAAAAAAGAACCGCTCTCCATTAGCTTTACATTAAGACTGGGACTTGCAGCATCTTGTCTGAGTCCCCTCCCTGACCAGCTTCTTCTAGTAGCAGTTGTGAACTCAGTACTGCTTTCCTCTTGCTCCGAAAAGTGCTGCTCTTTTCTTAAAAACAAAAAACAAAACAAAACAAAACAAAAAACGTTTCTTCTGGTTATTTTTCACTGTAGAAGATTAGGAAAATCCTGAAAAGCACAGGAAGAAAATAAAATAATTCATAGTTAAGAAATTGAGATAATCTTTTAAAATAGCTTGACGTATTTCCTTCGTGTACAAGGTGTTTTTCAGAGGCCTGTGGATCCCAGCCCCTCCACCAGCTCCTGACTCATGAGCTCTCCTGGAAGCTTCTCCCTTTACTCTCATGGGCAAAGACTTCCTCCCTCAAAGAGACCCCACAGGGTTATATTCTGCCACCTTCTAGCCTCAACTGAAAGTCAGAATTCTGGAGCCAAATTTTGGAGAAATGTGGAGAGCTGATACACAACAATTGTTACACTCTTTCCTCACTAAAGTTTTAAAAATTTTTTTCATTTTTTATTTTTCGAGACAGTGTCTTCCTGTCACTCAGGTTGGAGTGCAGTGGCATGATCACAGCTCACTGCAGTCTTGACCTTCCAGGCTTAGGTGACCCTCCCACCTCAGCCTGCCGAGTAGCTGGGACTACAGGTGCACACCGGCATGCCCAGTTAGTTTTTGTATTTTTACTAGAGATGGGGTTTCACCATGCTGGCCAGGCTGGTCTCAAAACTCCTGACCTCAGGTGATCTGCCTCACTCGGCTTCCCAAAGTGCTAGGATTGCAGTCATAAGCCACCGTGCCTGGCCCATTTGTTTGATTTTTGTAGAGGGTCTGGCTTTGTTACCCAGACTGGTCTCAAACTCCTGGGCTCAAGCAATCCTCCCACCTCAGCCTCCAAAGTATTCGGATTACAGGCATGAGCTACCTCGCCCAGCCCTGAACTTCTTATCCTAAGCATAATGCTGACTAGGTTCAAATCCGAGCCTGGTTTCTTGAGCAGGCAGTCATCCCACCCAGGCTAATATGGGTGTACAGCTATAGCCCTAGTAACTATCCAGGGCATACATCAACCAACCCTCCAGACTGATGGTGTCCAATAAAATATAACACCACCCAAATACATTTTAAATTTTCTTTTTCTTTTCTTTTTTTTTTGAGACAGAGCCTCGCTCTGTTGCCCAGGCTGGAGTGCAGGGGCGTGATCGTGGCTCACTGCAGCCTCCGTCTCCCAGTAGTAGCCTCCTGAGTAGCTGGGACAACAGGTGCGTACCATCCTGCCTGGCTAATTTTTGGTATTTTTAGTAGAGATAGGGTTTCACCATTTTGGCCAGGCTGGTGAAATCCCATCACCTGGCCTCATTTTAAATTTTCTGGTAGCCACATCAAAAAGAAGAAAGGTTGGCCGAGCACAGTGGCTCATGCCTGTAATCCCAGCACTTTGGGAGGCTGAGGCAGGTGGATCACTTGAGGTCAGGAGTTTGAGACCTGCCTGGCCAACATGGTGAAATCCTGTCTCTACTAAAAATACAAAAATTAGCCGGGCATGGTGACACATGCCTGTAATCCCAGCTATTCAGGAGGCTGAGGCAGGAGAATCACTTGAACCTGGGAGGCAGAGTTTGCAGTGAGCCAAAATTGCGCCACTGCACTCCAGCCTGGGCAACAGAGCGAGACTCCATCTCCAAAAAAAAAAAAATCAATATATTATTAATGAGATGTACTTTTTTGTGCTAAGTTTTTGAAATCTGGTACGTATTTTATCTGTGTAGCAGCCCTCAGTTGGAGCACCCACAGTTCAAGTGCCCAGTAGCCACAAGGAACTGGTGTCTGACAGTGCAGTTTCAGACCAATTTTAGCTCCTTCTGGTGACCTGCAGCAGCCTCCTCCACCTCATCCCCATTCTCAGATCATTTCCCCACTGGTCCTAAATGCCTCAAGGGTGGAAGAAATGGAAAAAGCCATGTTGCACATTGGATGCCCTTGCCTGCCAGCATGCCAGCTGGCAAGAAGCCAAAGCTGCCAGGGATCGCTGTAGATCTGGTGACGGTAGGTTCAGTGACATCTCAATATTTGAGCACAGATCGCTCTTGGGGGAGGCAGATGCAGATTCTATTCCTTCTCAAAACCCTCCCAGTGGCTTCCTGTTGGACACACAAGAAAGTTCAAACTCTACTCCACTACCTGGCACTGATTCACCTAATGTCCAACTTTTCTTTTTCTTTTCTTTCTTTTTTTTTTTTTTCTGAGATTGAGTTTTGCTCTGTCATTCAGGCTGGAGTGCAGTGGAGCTATCTCGGCTCACTGCAATCTCCACCTTCTGGGTTCAAGTGATTCTCATGCCTCAGCCTCCTGAGTAGCTGGGATTATAGGCGTGCACCACCACACCCGGTTAATTTTTGCATTTTTAGTAGAGACGGGGTTTCACCATGTCGGTCAGGCTGGTCTCGAACTTCTGACTGCAAGTAATCCACGCACCTCGGCTTCTCAAAGTGCTGGGATTACAAATGTGAGCCACTGTGACCAGTCCACCTTTTATTTTTCATAACGCTTCTATAGAGACCTTAGCTAAAGCCAAGTCAAAGCAACCGGGCACCCCACAAACACACCTTGCCTTTTCCTGCCTCCATAAATTTTGTGTGCTATTTATTCACAGTTAGAACGTTCTTACCTACCAAGTTCCACCCAATTCTGAATTCCACCCATTCTAAATTCCACCCAGTTCTTAGTCTCTTCCCTGAAGCCTTCTTTAATGACTCCTGACTGAAGGGTTTTTATCCTCCTCTGCCATCTACAGCACATTTATCAACAATAACCAGGGCAGTTGGTGTCGTATTTCAGAACACACCTTATTTGCTTTCCCTGTTAGCTTGTGAACACCTGAAGGGCAGGGGTAAGAGTCTTTGATGATGATGATGATGATAATAATAATAATAAATAATGGTTAATGTCTATTGAGTACTATGTTTCAGGCCTGTGCTAGGCACTTTACAGTTATTTATTTATTTATTTATTTATTTTGAGACGGAGTCTCACTCTGTCACCCAGGCTGGAGTGCAGTGGCGTGATCTCAGCAGCTCACTGCAACTTCCACCTCCTGGGTGCAAGCCATTTTCATGCCTCAGCCTCCCAAGTAGTTGAGATTACAGGTATGTGCCATCACGCCTGGCTAATTTTTGTATTTTTAGTAGAGATGGGGGGGGGTCTCACCAATCTGGCCAGGGTGTTCTCGAACTCCTGACCTCAGTGATCCACCCGCCTCGGTCTCCCAAAGTGCTGGAATTACAGGCGTGAGCCACCGTGCCCGGCCGGCACTTTACATTTAAACTGGATAAACACCTCAGAAATTATTCCCATTTTATAGGTGAGAAAACAGAGGCAAAGAGAGGTAACTTATTTTCAAAGATGGGCAGTTTGAGTGCAGAACCTAACCACCTCCTACCTAAAGGTGGCGCTCTACCACCTTTCTTGCTGTGGTTGGGTTTTTTTTTTTTGTTTTTTTGTTTTTTGTTTTTTGTTTTTTGAGATGGAGCTTTGCTCTTGCTGCCCAGGCTGGAGTGCAATGATGCAATCTCTGCTCACAGCAACCTGTACCTCCTGGGTTCAAGCATTCTCCTGCCTCAGCCTCCCGAGTAGGCGGGATTACAGGCGCCTGCCAACACGCCTAGCTAAATTTTTGTATTTAGTAGAGACGGGGTTTCACCATGTTGACCAGGCTGCTCTGGAACTCCTCATCTCAGGTGATCCACCTGCCCGGGCCTCCCAAAGTGCTGGGATTACAGGTGTGAGCCACCATGCCCGGCCAGTTGTTCATTCTTTAATATAGAACTGTGAAAGTGGTAAACAGTAAATACACATGTAATTGTATGTCAGCTATTTAGGGTTTTTCCCAGACCACTATACAGACTGTTGGCTGCATAATAGCAATTTAATAGACATTTTAAAATGAATGCCAGCCAGGCACAGTGGCTCACACCTGTAATCCCAGCACTTTGTGAGGTTGAAGCAGAAGGATTTCTTGAGCCCAGGAATTGGAGGATGTAGTGAACCATCATTGTTCCCGAACCAAACTGAGGGTTGGGCTGCTATTTCTCGTGGCCCAATAACAAGATGCAGATGAACTGGGGAGGAAGAGAGTTTTTATTTCTGCAACAGGTTACAAGGAGAAGACCTGGAAATTATTGCGAGGACAACTCAAAATTACAAAGTTTTCCAGAGCTTATATACGTTCTAAGCTATATGTCTACATGTAAGAGTACATTCATCTAAAGACATAAGTAGGCTGGACGAGGTAGCTCACGCCTGTAATCCCAGCACTGTGGGAGGCCGAGGCGGGTGGATCACCTGAGGTCAGGAGTTGAGACCAGCCTGATCAACATGGTGAAACCCCGTCTCTACTAAAAATACCAAAAATTAGCCGGGCATAGTGGCGGGCACCTGTAATCCCAGCTACTCAGGAGGTTGAGATGAGAGAATCGCTTGAACCTGGGAGTTGGAGGTTGCAGTGAGCCGAGATGGGGCCATTGCACTCCAGCCTGGGCAAGAAAAGCAAAACTCAGTCTCAAAAAAAAAAAAAAAAAAAAGAAAAAGAAGACATAAGTGATTAATTTCTTTTAATCTATAACTAAGGTCTGATTCCTGAAGACCTTCCTCTGGAGCCTCAGTAAATTTACTTAATCTAAATGGGTCCAGGTGCTGGGGTGATTACCCTTATGTTTTTGTTTTTGTTTTTGTTTTGAGATGGAGTCTTGCTCTGTCACCCAGGCTGGAGTGCAGTGGCACAATCTCAGCTCATTGCAACCTCCACTTCCCAAGTTCAAGTGATTCTCCTGCCTCAGCCTCCTGAGTAGCTGGGACAACAGGCATGCACCACCACGCCCAGCTAATTTTTGTATTTTTAGTAGAGAGACAGGCTTTCACTATGTTGGCCAGTCTGGTCTCAAACTCCTGACAGGTGATCCACCCGCCTCAGCCTCCCAAAGTGCTGGGATTACAGGTGTGAGCCACTGTGCTCACCTGATTATTCTTATCTTGTCTCCTGCTAAATCACAGAGGTTTGGGGAGTTCCTTCAGGCTCCCAATAAACTTGTTTGTGGACGCCTGGGGAGTCCCTTCAGAACCCCAATAAAATTTGTTTAATCCTAAATGGATCCTGTTAAGAATTCCTCCATTATTTTGTCATGCTTTAAGGCCCAGGAAAGGCCTACACAAAACTCTTGGTGGGCTTTTGTTACATTCCAGTCTTTGTATAACGGCACTGGCCCTTTCAGCTTTCAATACTTAACTTAACTACTCAGTCAGTACCGCAACAGTTGTTATGGAAGCCTGCGGCTCTTGGCACTGCACTCTAGCCAGGGTGACAGAATGAGACCTAGTCTAAAAAAAAAAAAAGAATGTCCTGTATTCACACAACCCCCACAGGACTGGACCTTCTTGAACAGTGCAGCATGGCTCATTCCTTGGTATCCCAACCCCTGCTCAGCATCTGCAGCATGGGGCAGAGAGCAGGCACGCCTTCCAATGCTGCTCTGTTCACTAGACGGCAGCTTTCCCCTCAGCCCTCAGTGTTCAGCTTGTGCACAGAAAACGTGAATCTAGATAATAAGAGCAAAGAACATCTCCACAGGACACAAGTAAACCACCCCACCGCACCCACCTCTGTCAACCTTATCTGCTTACTTGGAGGTCTGATCTCTAACAGGTAATTTAATCCTCCTTTGTGGAACTCAAAAGTCATCTACCCGTTCCCCAGGGAGCTGGGTGATAAGAAAGCACAAAGTTTCGGATTACTCTTTGATAAGAGTCTTGCTTAAACAAGATCACACACAAAAGCCTGTCTGATCCCCACACCCTTCTCCCCTGGCTCCCTTCTCTCCTTTCTTCCTCTCTTGCTTGTAAGATTGCAAGATTGTACAATCCACCCCAGAGACTTGGGTTCTGAAAGACCTAATGCAAATTGCTTTTAGACACACACATTTCTTTCCCAGCCCTCTGTATTAGTCCAATCCCCGCCCAGCAGGCCTCACCCTTGCCCCCTACCTGGGTGTTGACGCTTGGGGCTCCCCTGGGAGCTGATTGCCCCGGTCTACTCCTGGCCACTTCCCATTGGCGCTTGCTCATTTACATTTTAAAATTAGAGCAAAGTTCAACGCTGTGGTTGACTTTAGTGACTTTATGAATTGCCCCACCCTGGTGAGAAAAATGCAGACAATAGCCACCTGGGAAAACTTTCCTCCTAAAATAGCACAGCCCCCACAGCATTCTGGCAACAGGTTGCTTGCTCTGTGGTGAGTCTCTGGCTCTAGGCTGATGGAAACACCCGGGGATGTAAATAGCAATGAGAAAAGGCCACTTGTGCCACTATGAGGTTTTGTGTTGGCGGGTTCTTCCCCCACCCCAACCCCTCCTAAGTTCTCTATTTTTGTTTTACTTAAAACTTCAGCTCACAGCATAAACACCAAGGGTTGAGGCTCGGCTCCGTTCTGCTCTAGAGCTGTGAGTGCAGGGTGAGGGGTTGTGGTGTCCTGTCTGTTTCAGTCTCAGCACTGTCCTCCCAAGACCCTCCCTTCTGAAGGTCAATTCCCTCTGCTGCAAAGCGGGAGTAACAGCACTCGTTGGGAGGGTTGAATGAGTTGGCAAAGCCCATGCCTGGCACAGTGCCAGCCTGTGGCAGGCTGCGTGTCTCAGGCCATGATTAAGACAGGGTTGTGACGGCGATGCAGATGCACACAGTGATGAGGAAGCAGACGGTGGAGACCCTCTTGGCAGTCCCCGACCACACAGATGCATGGCAGGACCAGGAGGTGGGGGGCCTCAGGCTGAAACGGCCAGCTCCCCAACCCCTCGTTTGTGGGATTCCAGGCCAGCGCCTGGCAGCCCTTTGGCACGGAACTTCTTGTACATTCCACAGCAAGTGAAAGGGCTTTTGTCCCCACACAGGAAGAACAAATGACAAAGGCAATTGTGTGTCTCCCCACGGGCCCACACAGCAGGCTTGAGAAGAGAAACTTCTTTCCCCAAGAGTCGAGCTTTGCTGGAGCAGCTGCAGTCATGGATGAGTCAAACTGTCGTACGGCTCTGCAAGAGAGTGGTGTCTGAGCTCCCACATGTGTGGCAGGGTGCTCATTGCACGCCAGCACACACACTCATGTGCACAGACTCCAACACATTGCTGCTGCCCAGACTAGTTGGGCAGTGCGTCACAGATGCTACAGCTGCAGGGGCTCAGGAGGCCATCACACCCACCCCCTTCAGGAGATGATGGTTTTATTATTCCCTGATATGGTTTGGCTATGTCCCCCCTCAAATCTCATCTTGAGTTGTAGCTCCCATAATTCCCATGTGTTGTGG
Organism: Trachypithecus francoisi; assembly: GCF_009764315.1. Classification (NCBI taxonomy): domain Eukaryota; kingdom Metazoa; phylum Chordata; class Mammalia; order Primates; family Cercopithecidae; genus Trachypithecus; species Trachypithecus francoisi. The sequence continues at coordinate 60,391,189 of NW_022681462.1, read as the reverse complement.
GAGGGACCCGGTGGGAGATAATTGAGTCATGGGGGTGGTTCCCCCATACTGTTCTCATGGTAGTGAATAAGTCTCACGAGATCTGATGGTTTGATAAGGGGAAACCCTTTTGCTTGGCTCTCATTGTCTCTTGCATGCTGCCAGGGAAGACGTGCCTTTGCTCCTTGCCTTCCTCCATGATTGTGAGGCCTCCTCAGCCATGTGGAACTGTGAGTCTATTAAACCTCTTTTTCTTTATAAATTACCCAGTATGGGCATGTATTTATTAGCAGCATGAGAACAGACTAATACACTCCCCTTCCCAGGTGGGCCACAAAGGCCCAGAGGGTCCTACAACTCACCATGGGTCTCACCGTGCTTATCCTTTTCAGGCCTCACAGCCCACACTGTGAAAAATGTTAGGAACTATCAGAGAAAGACCTGTTTTCAAGAAGTCTATCCTGAAGTCCCTTCAAACACATAGTCATTGAGGGCCTATGAGAGGGTGGAGAATCCAGACCACCCACAGGAGATAAATTATACTGAAGAAATCATTCTCCCTGGGACAGGATAGATCTCTCCTTTTACCATTTTTTTCCCTCCTTATTTTTCCTATTCTCTTGCAATTGTCATAATAGGAAGCTGAGGGTTTGGAAGGTTTTAAAATTTGTTAAAGGAAAAAACTTTTCTTATCAAATGAAATTATTATGCATCATTTTATTGGACTCCATGAATGGAATGGAATAACCCAACTCATTTCTGCTGCAGACTTGCTGCCAGAGCCCTTGGTTGCTGAGTTTAGTGATCAGTCACAGTAACCAATTCATCCCAGGTACATCTGGTGCTCCTAATAGATGTCTGACCTGGCATCTGCTTTTATGTTTTGTGTCTTGTATCCTGAACTTAAATTTCATAAGCGATCTTTGTGCTGTGCAAAAAACTTTCATCGGCCTAACAGAGTTGGGAAATCTAGATGTTTTTTTTTTTTTTTTTTTTTTTTTTTTTGAGACGGAGTCTTGCTCTTTCGCCCGGGCTGGAGTGCAGTGGCCGGATCTCAGCTCACTGCAAGCTCCGCCTCCCGGGTTTTACGCCATTCTCCTGCCTCAGCCTCCCGAGTAGCTGGGACTACAGGCGCCCGCCACCTCGCCCAGCTAGTTTTTTGTATTTTTAATAGAGACGGGGTTTCACCGTGTTAGCCAGGATGGTCTCGATCTCCTGACCTCGTGATCCGCCCGTCTCGGCCTCCCAAAGTGCTGGGATTACAGGCTTGAGCCACCGCGCCCGGCCCCGGGAAATCTAGATGTTATTCCCAGTTCTGCCTGACTGACCAGTTCCACCTTGAGCAAGACATTCCCTCTATCTGGGCCTCCATTTCCTCATTTTGAAACCTATCTGTGCCTCCCACACTTTCCTGTAACAGAATCACCTTGAGTGTTTGTTAAATATACAAAGTCACAGGCTCCTTCCCTAAATGAGGGGTGGGGACAGGGAGCTGGAATCTGTATCTTTAAACCTAGCATCCTGGTGGATTCTAATCTGGCAAGTTCAAAACATGAACATCAGATGGTTACCAAAGTTCCATTCTATGCTATGATCTATAATTCACACAAATAATCTCTCAGAAGAAAGAAGATGAAGTTTGGTACAGATTTTGACATCACATATCTTGTTTTTTACTGAATGTAGTTTATCATGATCCTCAGTTTTCATTTATAAACACACACGAGGGAAACACTTTGTATTTTCCTTTGCAAGGTGACAAACCCAACCCAGGTGCTTGTTCCTCCTGTGGCTTTCCATTGGATTTCTACCGGGGTTGGGCCCCCCACTCCTACCCATGGAGGCTGTGCTTCCTAGGAAGGCCAACACGTTTCCCCAGACACCTGCACAACTCACTTCATCACCGCCCTTTCTTGGGTGTTGACTCACACGTCACCTTATCAGTGAGGACTTCCATGGGGCTAATATCACAGCTCCCTCTCCAACATTTCCTATCCTCCTCCCTACTTTGTTTTTCTACTTAGCACTCATCACTATTTAACCCACTGGAAATTTTACTTGTTTATTTTGTTTGCCATCTCTCTCCCCCACTAGAGATAAGCTCCTCAGGGACTTCTCTCTGTTGCGTTCCCTGCTATAGCCCTCAGTGCCTGAGCTGAGACATAGTAGGTGCTCAATAAATATCTGCCAACTCAATGAATGAAATGCTTGCTGGATGAAGGAATGAATGAATGAACTTCCTGGACTGGTGCAGATATTTGACTGTCTGCACAGTCAGAGGGACAGCCCCTCTAACTCCAGGCCATGCTCCAGCCTTCTCACAACTGTGCTCCTGGCCTCTGGGCTCATGCACACACTGGTCACATCTGAACCCCATGACTGAGCTGCCCCTTAGGTAACTGCATATCCTCCGTCCTCAGTCTCTCTCTGTGGGAAAGCTGGGGGTTACATGCAGCTCCATCCCTGCTCGCAGCACACCCCTTGATGAGTGCTGACTGTATCCATTCACCCCAGCTGCTCCCCACCCTTCTTATTCTCCAACTGGGACAGTGAGACCTTTGTTGCTTTTGCTCCAGTAGGGGACTGTCCAACACCCAGTCACACTCCTGAGCCTTTCTCTAAAAACAAAATCTTCTGGATGGGCGCAGTGGCTCACACCTGTAGTCCCAACACTTTGGGGGGCTGAGGCGGGTGGATCACTTAAGCCCACGAGTTCGAGATCAGCCTGGGCAACATGACAAAACCCAGTCTTTACAAAAAATACAAAAATTAATGAGGTATGGTGGTACACAGCTACTCAGGAGGCTGAGGTTGGGGGATCACTTGAGCCTGGAAGATGGAGACTATAGTGGGCCAAGACTGTACCACTGCACTCCAGCCTGGGCAACAGAGTGAGACCTGTCTCAAACAAACAAACACAAACAATTTCAGCCTGGCAACAAAGCAAGACCCCATCTTTACAAAAAAATTAGAAGTTGGCTGGGCACATTGGCTCATGCTTGTAATCCCAGCACTTTGGGAGGCCGAGGCAGGGGGATCACCTGAGGTCAGGAGTTTGAGACCAGCGTGGTCAACATGGTGAAACCCCATATTAACTAAAAATGCAAAAATTAGCCAGGCGTGGTGGCAGGAGCCTGTAATCCCAGCTACGCAGGGGGTCGAGGCAGGAGAATTGCTTGAACCTGGGAGGCGGAGGTTGCAGTGAGCCCAGATGGCGCCATCGCACTCCAGCCTGGAGGACAAGAGTGAGACTTCATCTCAAAAAAAAAAAAAAAATTATAAATTAAGAATCAGCTGGCCGGGCGCGGTGGCTCAAGCCTGTAATCCCAGCACTTTGGGAGGCCGAGATGGGCGGATCACGAGGTCAGGAGATCGAGACCATCCTGGCTAATACGGTGAAACCCCGTCTCTACTAAAAAAAAAATACAAAAAACGAGCCGGGCGACGAGGCGGGCGCCTGTAGTCCCAGCTACTCGGGAGGCTGAGACAGGAGAATGGCGTGAACCCGGGAGGCGGAGCTTGCAGTGAGCTGAGAGCCGGCCACTGTACTCCAGCCTGGGCGGCAGAGCAAGACTCCGTCTCAAAAAAAAAAAAAAAAAAAAAAAAAGAATCAGCTGAGTGTGGTGGCACATGTCTGTAGTTCCTGCTACACGGGAGTCAGGCAGGAGGATTGCTTGAGCCCAAGAGATCAAGGCTGCAATGAGTTGTGGATTGCACCATTGCCCTCCATCCCGGGTGACAGAGCAAGACCCTGTCTCAAAAATAAATAAATAGCTGGGTGCAGTGGCTCACACCTGTAATCCCAGCACTTTGGGAGGCCAAGGCGGGTGGATCACGAGGTCAGGAGATCGAGACCATCCTGGCTAAAATGGTGAAACCTCCTCTCTATTAAAAATACAAAAAAATTAGCCAGGCATGGTGGCAGGTGCCTGTAGTCCTAGCTACTCAGGAGGCTGAGGCAGGAGAATGACGTGAACTGAGGAGGTGGAGGTTGCAGTGAGCCGAGATCATGCCACTGCAGCCTGGGCCACAGAGCAAGACTCCGTCTCAAAAAAAAATAAAAAAATAAAAATAAATTTAAAATAAGTAAATAAATAAATCTTTATTATTAAAAAGACAGCTACTGGCACCTAGAGGGACGAAACAGAGTCCCAGAGCTATGAAGGAGGTGGGATTAAGCAGGGTCCGTTAACTTGAGTCTCTTGAGCTGGGGCCCAGAGAAACTGGTTCAAGTACTTGTGGCTCTTTGACCACAACTGGCCTAGGTCTTAATATGAGTGAGAATTTGAACTAGGAAAAAATGGGCACACATGGTCACCGCAGAAAGTTTATAATAAACAGGTAAACAAAAAGAAGAAAAACAGCTACAGTCAACACACAGAATGCTTACTAGTGCCAGCTATTCGAAGGGCCTTTATATTAACCGACTTGTTTAATCACACCACAATCTGTAGAAGCAAAAGTTTGCCCTGCTTCCAGAGTTAGCAAACAGTTAGTATGTCACCGTCAGGAAAACAAAAACAAAATATTTTGCAGCCCAAGAGAAACCAAAACTAGCAGGTTCAACTCCAACAAGTTGTGGTACCCAGAATAATAAACCCTTGATTATTGTCTGTGAACTTTAGACTCCTTAACAAATACAATTCCTGGCCAACCATGGTGGCTAACGCCTATAATCCCAGCACTTTGGGAGGCCAAGGTGAACAGGTTGCCTGAGCTCAGGAGTTCGAGATCAGCCTGGGCAACATGGTGAAACCTGGTCTCTACAAAAAATTAAAAAAAAAAAAAAAAAAAGCCGGGACTACAGCCATAGTCCCAGCTACTTGAGGGGCTGAGATGGGAGGATCACTTGGGCTCGGAAGGTTGAGGCTGCAGTGAGCCGAGATGACACCACTGTACTCCAGCCTGGGTGACAGAGCGAGACCCTGTCTCTGAAAAAAAAAACAACAACAAAAATTCCTGTCCCTAATTTTTGTTATGCTGTTGTCTAAAGATGGCGTGGCCTTAGTAAATGTAGTAATCATGTGAGAAAGTCATTGTTTTTCATAATGAGCAGACAAATGTAAACTATATTAGTTTCCCAGTTGCCATAACAAGTTAGCACAAACTTGGTGGCTTGAAACAACAGAAATTTACTCTCTCATAGTTCTGGAGACACAAAGTCCAGAATCAAGGTGTTGGCTGGACCATGCCTTTCTGAAGTGTTTAGGGGAGGCTCCTTCCTTGCCTCTGCTGGCTTCTGGTGGGTGACTCCAGGCATTCCTTGTCTGTGGCCTCATTACTTCCATCTCAGCCTCTGTCTTCATGCAGCCCTCTCCTCTGTCGCCCTTGTCTTCTCCTGTTCTGCTTCTTATCAGAACTCTTATCATTGGATTTAGAGCCCATGTCAATAATTCAGGAGGATCTCATTTCAAGATCCTTAAATTAATTGCATCTGCAAAGACCCTTTTTCCAAATAAGGTCACAGCTTCCAGGGGTTAGGTCATGGGCGTACCTTTTCGGGGACCACCGTTCAACCCATTATATTAGCTCTGGTGGTCTTGAGAGTTTGTTTGTTTTACTGAAATGCTATGGTTATGTTTTGATATTTGGAGGGTCAGTCCTAAAGTTTAACTCTTGCACTCTTTGCAAGTCATTTGTTGCCTTCCTTTTCTAAAGCTTTTGCCTCAGAGTTTTTCCTTGACAGACCTATGATATGATGTGGGTTGGTGCCATTATTATCCCTGTTTTATTTATTTATTTATGTATTTATTTATTTTAAGATGGAGTTTCCTTCTTGTTGCCCAGGCTGGAGTGCAGTGGCACCATCTCGGCTCACTGCAACCTCTGCCTCCCGAATTCAAGACATTCTCCTGCCTCAGCCTCCCGAGTAGCTGGGATTACAGGCATGTGCCACCACGCCCAGCTCATTTTGTATTTTTAAAGTAGAGACAGGGTTTCACCATGTTGGTCAGGCTGGTCTCGAACTCCTGACCTCAAGTGATCCACCTGTCTCGGCCTCCCAAAGCGCCGGGATTACAGGTGTGAGCCACCGTGCCCAGCCTATTATTCCTGTTTTAGAGATGAGGCTACTAAGGCATAGAGAGGTTGATTACGTACATGTGAGTTACATAAATTCATACAGGCAGTCTGCTCCAGAAGCACCAGCACCCATAACGTAACCACTCAAGAGATAACCGACATTAGCCCCTTGATGTTTAAACTTCCAGCCTCTCCCTCTTACATATTGTGTGTGTATTTATTTTATTTTTACAGAATAAAAATCAACCTATTTCCATTTCACTACATATTCTTCAATCTAGTTTTTTTTTTTTCTCTCTTTTTTTTTTTTGAGACAGAGTCTCGCTTTATCGCCCAGGCTGGAGTGCAGTGGCCAGATCTCAGCTCACTGCAAGCTCCGCCTTCCGCGTTTACGCCATTCTCCTGCCTCAGCCTCCCAGTAGCTGGGACTACAGGCGGCCGCCACCACGCCCAGCTAGTTTTTTTTTTTTTAGTAGAGGCGGGGTTTCACCGTGTTAGCCAGGATGGTCTCGATCTCCTGACCTCGTGATCCGCCCATCTCGGCCTCCCAAAGTGCTGGGATTACAGGCTTGAGCCACCATGCCCGGCCTTCAATCTAGTTTTTAGTTGCTGTGATCATTCATCATGTGGATGGACATCACTTAACGCTATTAGTCCTAGACCTTTCAACTCAGCACACTTGCATGCAACCCTTTCTCTGTGCAAAGTGCTTCTGTGTTAGGGAAGAGAGGTGAGGAAACCAGGGTCTCTGTCCTTCAGGGGCTCCCTAGCAAGTGTGGTGATTCTCAGCCTTGAATGCATTCTAGAACCATCTATGGAGCTTTTAAAAGATACCCGCCACTCCACACCTGAGATCAAGTATCTCTGAATTCCTGTAGCAGAGGCCCAGCATCAGTGATTCCAGTGTCCCATTAAAGTGGAGATCTCAGGACCCAAGGGCACAAGCTCCCATCACGATATGCTCAACACCTGCTGTCTCTGAAGCTCCTCTCCTGCCTCCTGTGCCTGGAGGCCAGACAGCTATTCCCTGGGTCTACCAGACCACGGAACTCTTTAGACAATGAATTAACCCTTTGGGTTCTGTACATACGCTCTGCTAACTTCAGCAGCTATGGTCTCTGGGCCCTCCTGCCCATGTGGATGGTTCTGTTCTTCCAGCTCTTCTCTCTGTGTTTTTAAGTGGAGGAAAGAGGCAGGATATTTAGTAAGTAGTTCAAGACAAACATCACAGGTATGGGAATCAGAAGACCAGGGTGTTAGGCCTCCCTTGGAGTCCATATGACCCTGGCCTAGCCACTTGGCCTCTCTGGAAGATGGCAAAACAATAAACAATTAGCTTGCTCTCTTCAATACCTATAAACTGGTGGGTCAGTTCTGAGTCTCCAGGGAATTCATCAAATTGGAAAGTGACCACAACATCTCTGGTCCATAAAGGATTTGTGCCTCTGTACAAATCCAGATGAATGCTGGATTCCAGCAGTCCCTTAACTGCGTATTCTCATGCAGTGGACAACTTGAACAATGCCTGGCCTGAAACGACCTTGCTTTAAGTGATGTTTAACTGACAAAGAAAGCACTGGGCCTGTATCTTCACCTGAAAGATGATGAAGAGACTGCAAATGGGAAAGGGTGGAGGAGAGACAAGAGGCTCCAAGAGCTACTACTGCAACTCACCCAGCTTCACGTGGCTCTTGGGAAAGACTGGGAAACTCCTGTGGCAGACTACCCCTCACGCCCTCCAGCAATCCACAGGGCCCGAGAGCTGCTTTCTAAACCCTGCAACACAGGCTAGCTTGTCCACATTCATAGCTTTACACAGAGGGACTGCGAAACTAAAAATGTGAATTAAACAGATCCACAGCAGCTACAGATCTTACCCTTCCTGAAATGGGGCATGGCCCATCTCGACATTTATGAAATTGGGCAACTTTGCTCTGGGACACTTCCATCCCCACTTTTATCTTCCCTCCTTTATACCCACTTAACCTGTGTGTGCGAGTGTGTGTGTGTGTGTGTGTGTGTGTTGTTGCTTTTTTTTTTCGAGACGGAGTCTGGCTCTGTCGCCAGGCTAGAGTGCAGTGGCACCATCTCAGCTCACTGCAACCTCTGCCTCCCAGGTTCAAGCAATTCTCCTGCCTCAGCCTCCTGAGCAGCTATGACTACAGGCACAGGCCACCACCCTTAGCTAATTTTTGTATTTGTAGTAGAGACGCGGTTTCACCGTGTTGGCCAGGATGGTCTCGATCTCTTGACCTCGTGATCCACCCGCCTTGGCCTCCCGAAGTGCTAGGATTACAGGCATGAGCAACAGCGCCCGGCCTAATCTTTTTGGGTTTTTTTTGAGACAGAGTTTTGCTCTGTCGCCCAGGCTGGAGTGCAGTGCCAGGAACTCAGCTCACTGCAACCTCCACCTCCCAGGTTCAAACGATTCTCCTGCCTCAGCCTTCCAAGAAGCTGGGACTACCACCGTGCACCACCACGCCCAGCTAATTTTGTATTTTTAGTAGAGATGGGATTTCACTGTGTTGGCCAGGCTGGTTTCAGCCTCCCAAAGTTCTGGGATTACAGGTGTGAGCCACCGCACCCAGCCCCACTTAACCTTTTAAATGCCCAGTAACTCTGGCTCTGTCCTTCCTGTGCTCCCTCCCTTCCTCCCTCCACCATCTCACCCTCATCCCATTCACATGCTACCCCTTCCAGTTAGCCCGAAGAGTTGCTGGAAAAACTATAGACTTCACAATCAAACAATCTGAATTTAATTCCTTACTAACTCTGTGAACTTGGACCAGCTATAAAATCCCTTTGAGCCTGTTTCCTGATCTATGAAATGGGGATAAAGATATTTAGCTGATATAATCATACTTAGCTGATAGGGTTGCTGTGCTAATTATTTAAATTAAAGGTACTTAATAAATGCAAGTTCTATATTTTTCCTCGGAAAGAGTCTGCTCTTATTTCTCGATATAAATGTTATTTTATTATTATTATTACTTTTTGTTTTGAGATAGGGTCTTGCTCTGTTGCCCAGGCTGGAGCACAGTGGTGCGATCTCAGATCACTGCAACTTCCACCTACTGGGCTCAGTGATTCTCCTGCCTCAGCCTCCCAAGTAGCTGGGATTATAGGCATGTGCCACCACACCTGGCTAATTTTTGTATTTTTGGTAGAGATGGGGTTTTGCCCTGTTGGCCAGGCTGGTTTCCAACTCCTGACCTCAAGTGATCTGCCTGCCTTGGCCTCCCAAAATGCTAGGATTATAGGCATGAGCCGCTGTGCCAGGCCTCCATTATAAATTTTAATCACATCTTCCTTTTCCCTGTCTGGGTATTAATATTTATTATTATTATTATTATTATTATTATTATTATTATTTCGAGACGCTGTTTCATTCCTGTTGCCCAGGCTGGAGTGCAATGGCTCCATCTCAGCTCACCGAAACCTCAGCCTCCCAGGTGCAAGTGATTCTCCTGCCTCAGCCTCCCAAGTAGCTGGGATTACAGGCATGCACCACTACACCTGGCTAATTTTGTATTTTTTAGTAGAGACGGGGTTTCTTCATGTTGGTCAGACTGGTCTCGAACTCCTGACCTCAGGTGATCTGCCTGCCTCGGCCTTCCAAAGTGCTGGGATTACAGGTGTGAGCCACCACACACGGCCTACATTTTATTATTAAAAATCATTCTTTTTTGCCGGGCACCATGGCTCATGCGTGTAATCCCAGCACTTTAGGAGGCCAAGGCAGGTGGATCACTTAAGTTCAGGAGTTTGAGATCAGCCTGGGCCAACATGTCCGTCTCTACTAAAAATATAAAAATTAGCCAGGCGTGGTGACACACACCTGTAATCTCAGCTACTTGTGAGGTTGAGGCAGGAGAATGGCTTGAACCTGGGAGGAGGAGTATGCAGTGAGCTGAGATCAGGCCACTGCACTCCAGCTTGGGTGACAGAGAGAGATTCCATCTCAAAACAAATATATATATATATATCTTTTCTTCTCTGTTTTTACTACAAAAGCAAGGCATGTTAATTTGCTGAAAACCCAAAGAAGCAAAAAGAAAACATAAAAAAACCATAACCCTACCATCAGCACATTTATAATAAACACGACTTGTTGAGTAGTATAAGCTAGAAAATATGATCAGCTCATGATGTTATTTTTAAATTTAATCCTCACAACCTTATAAAATAGATACTATTTAAATCACCATCCAACATGTGATTAAACAAGGCCGGGTGCGGTGGCTCACACCTGTAATCCCAGCACTTGGGAGGCCGAGGCGGGCAGATCACTTGAGGCCAGGAGTTCAAGTCCAGCCTGGCCAACATGGTGACACCCTGTCTCCACTAAAAATATAAAACTTAGCTGGACATGGTATAATCCCAGCTACTTCGGAGGCTGAGGCAGGAGAATCGCTTAAAGCTGGGAAGTGCAGGTTGCAGTGAACCAAGATGCCATCCAACCTGGATGGCAGAGTGAGACTGTCTCAAAAATAAAAATAAATCAATAATTTAAAAAAAATTTTTTTTAAATATAAGATTAAAATTTCAGAGAGGTTAGGTATCCTGCCCAAGTTCACACAGCCAGTGAGGAGCCCAGCTGGGATTTGCACCCAGGTCTGTCAACTTAAACTGTAAGGATTTATTCCCTATTTAGAGGCTTGTTTTTTGTTTCTTGTTTTTCGTTTGAGACGCAGTCTCACTCTGACGCTCAGGCTGGAGTACAATGGCACAATCTCGGCTCACTGCAACTTCCGCCTTCCGGGTTCAAGTGATTCTCCTGCCTCAGACTCCCAAGTAGCTGGGATTACTGGTGTGTACCACCATGCCCAGCTAGTTTTTGTATTTCTAGTAGAGATGGGGCTTCACCATGTTTGCCAGGCTGGTCTTGAACTCCTAGTCTCAAGTGATCCGCCCCCCTTGGCCTCCCAAAGTGCTGGGATTACAGGCATGAGCCACTGCGCCCAGCTATTTAGAGGTTTTCAAGGAGCTGAGAGGGTATTTGGAAGCCGAGAGCTGTTTCTGGGGTCCCAGAAGTATTTATCTTTCAGCAGCCTCCACTCAGGAGTTCCCTGCCTGGCTGGCTATCCCTGGCCATCCCTGGCCACACCCACCTGCCCGCCAGCCTTCCTCAGTTGCATCATCCTTACTGACTGCAACAGCAATATATTCGCTTGTAACCCTGTGGGGGCTACTACAGAATACAAACAGAGACTTGGCTGGTGAGGCTGCTGACACAAGAGCTAGAGGCTTTGCTCCTTTTTTTTTTTTTTTTTTTTTTTTTTTTGAGACAGAGTCTCACTCTGTCGACCAGGCTGGAATGCAGTGGTACAATCTCAGCTCGCTGCAACCTCTGCCTCCTGGGTTCAGGTGATTCTCATGCCTTAGCCTCCTGAGTAGCTGGGATTACAGGTGTGCGCCACCACGCCAAGCTAATTTTTGTATTTTTAGTAGAGATGGAGTGTCCCCATGCTGGTCAGTCTGGTCTCGAACCCCTAATTTCAAACGATCCACCTACCTCAGCCTCCCCAAGTGCTGAGATTACAGGCATTAGCCCAGGCCCAGCCCCATCACTACTTTGTAAAGTGACCTTGGGCAAGTCCCTTGAGAGTCCCCATCTCTCATGGAAATAATAGCAATTAGTTTTTCCTGTGGTTCTGAAGGAGGTAAAGTATTATATACAAGACCACCCAGATAGTTTAAATGCCATATAACATGGAATATAATGTTACTGAGATAACTAAAGGCAAAAATAATGTGTATATAACATGCTTACAGTGTTCAAAGGGTAGTTGACCATTTTAGATTTGAGAACACACACAGGCAGACCCATCAATACCTGAGGAATACCTTAATCACAGATAGGCAAATGTGTATTGATCAGAAAATGTACCTGACATGCAAACCCAGAACAGGTAAGTTTGATGTGGCAGTGGACAGAGGAAAGCTGGGACCCTGAGGTTAAGACTGAGATTGGGCTGGAGTCAGGAGAGTCTGGGCTGAGGGTAGAATTCCCACTTATTATGGGATCAGTGGGCCCCTTCATGGAAGAGGCTGAGTTTCATATTCCTAGTCTATCTGATTTTTTTTTTTTTTTTTTTTTTTTTTTGAGACAGAGTCTCGCTCTGTCGCCCAGGCTGGAGTGCAGTGGCGGATCTCAGCTCACTGCAAGCTCCGCCTCCCGGGTTCCCGCCATTCTCCTGCCTCAGCCTCCCAAGTAGCTGGGACTACAGGCGCCGCCACCTCGCCCAGCTAGTTTTTTTTTTTGTATTTTTTAGTAGAGACGGGGTTTCACCATGTTAGCCAGGATGGTCTCGATCTCCTGACCTTGTGATCCACCCGTCTCGGCCTCCCAAAGTGCTGGGATTACAGGCTTGAGCCACCGCGCCCGGCCTAGTCTATCTGATTTGAAGAGTTCCTGGAACCTGGGGAGACACCCCACAGGCTTTGTCTAAGGACTATTTGCAGCTCTTTGAACTTCAGAATAGGAAGACTAAAGTGAGAAGTCAGAGCAGAGAGTAAACCAAGGCTACTTCAAATGCTCAAAACCAGGGGATGGGTCCTACTGCTTTCCACATGTGAGCATGGCCAGCCCAACCAGCCCAGAGCCCTCAAAGTCAAGTCCCTCACTGGTCAGCCTCATGGCATTCTTGATCTAACGCCCTGTGGCTTTAAACAGCCAGCTTCTGCAAAAGGAATAAGAAAGTCCTGTATTTCTTCTGGGCTCCTACAGGCTCTTTAAAACAATGCTGTTTCTGTTTCAGATGATGATCCCCTGAAATGACCTGTGCACTCCTGCAACTTGTCACGTGCCCAGTCAATAACAAATTGACCAACTGACATTCTTAGAGGCACCACTGAAGACCCAGTGCTGGGTTGGACCTATGGGGAGACCCAGAGGTTCATAACTCTGTCTCTGCCCTCAAGGTGTTTAGCATCCACGGATTTGGGTGGTATTTGAGTCACTTTGGACCTCACCATGGACACAGGAAAAAAAAATCCAGGAAGTGTCTTCCTCCATGTCAGCCTGAGCAAAATAATGCCCCAGGTGACATTTCCCTGTGTATGGAAGTGTTTACACAGGGATTGCATTGTGCAGAGCGCTATACCACATGGATTTGCCTCTGTAGGTTGTACTATACTTGCACATTTCCAAGCGCTGAGGAAGGGAAGGTGAGAAACATGGTGATGAGCCCCACTGTGGCCAGCACTGTGCCAAGAGATCTTTAAAGGTGGTGGTTTTAGCCTTACAACCACCTGGGTGGCCAGTATCTTCATTCTCACTCTGCAGTGGAGAGATACAGCTTTAGGTACTGAATGCTCTGGCTCAGGCAGCTGGGGCTGAGAGTGTACCCTCATGAGCCAGTGGGGAAGAAGTCTGGTGGCAAGGTAGCTGGCAGCTTAGGAAGCACCTGAGCGGCTTGCTAAGGAGTGGGACTTTCTTCCAGAAGCTACAGGGGGCCCAGTACAGTAGTGAGAGAGCCATCTGATCAAGTCTATTGGAAAGCTGCCCGGCAGCTGTGTGAGGGCTGGGTGGGGAAGGGGTGGGAAAGATTGCAGAATGAGATTAGGGAGAGGACTGTGGAAGGACAGATCTGTTTTCCCTCCTCCCCCTATCCCATGCATACCGAATAACAGTCTCTGGAATCAAAACAAGCATTTTATTTTATTTATTTTATTTTATTTTACGAGACAGTGTCTCAATCTGTCACCCATGCTGGAGTACAGTGGTGCAATCTCGGCTCACTGCAACCTCTGCCTCCCGGGTTCAAGCGATTCTCCGGCCTCAACCTCCCGAGCGGCTGAGACTACAGGTGAGTGCCACCACGCCTGGCTAATTTTTGTATTTTTAGTATAAATGGGGTTTCACCATGTTGGCTGGCTGGTTTTGAACTCTTGACCTCAAGTGATCCACTTGCTCAGCCTCTCAAAGTGCTGGGATTACAGGCATGAGCCACCGTGCCTAGCCAAAGCAAGCATTTTAATAACCCATTTTAAAATTTTAGACCCAAGTTAGTGACCCCTGTATTAATTTTGGTAATCAAAAGTTGGCTAAATTAAGCCAGCTGAGTGAGACAAGGTTGTGCTGTGAGCACTACCCTGGCAGGTGGCTGCTAGGACAACATACTAGAAAAGATTGGCCATCGTGACAGAGGGAGAGCAGCGGAAGGCATTGACAGGGTTTGGGATTTAGGCAGACCTGAGGTTGATTTCTGGCTTAGCCATTCACTGTCATGAGACATTGAAAACATCATTTAATCTCTCTGATCTTCTTTACTTCATCCTTAAAATAAGAGTCAGCTGGGTGTGGTGGCTCACACCTATAATCCCAGTACTTTGGGAGGCTGAGGCAAGAGAATCACTTGAGCCCTGGAGTTCGAGACTAGCCTGGGCAACACAGGGAGACCCACATCTCTACAAAAAAATACAAAAATTAGCCAGGTGTAGTGGTGTGCACCTGTAGTCCCAGTTATTTGGGAGGCTAAGGCGGGAGGATTACTTGAGCCCCAGAGGTCAAGGCTGCAGTGAGCCCTGGTCACTATATTCCAGCCTAGACAACGGTGAGACCCTGTCTCAAAAACGACACTACACTACACTACACTGCACTGCTCTACACTACACTGCACTATGGGTCATCAACTTTCTCTTGCATGATTGCACAAGTACTATATTCAAAGTGACTAGCACACCACTGGTACTTGGTAGGGGCTAGCTAATATCCTTACTCGGACCTAGAAGCCACAGTGATGGCGCACGTCTGCTTGGCTCTTTCCTGTGGAGCAGCACTGCCCTTCAGTGGCTAAACAGGGAATGACATGTGTGCCAGCTGCTCCCGCCCCACCCTGCATTCCACATGTCTGAAGAGTTGTTTAAGGGTCAGACCTGCCGCATGTACTATTCACAAAAGTTGGAGCCCTACCTTGGCCAGCAGGTGACAGGTCCCACTGTCCCCAGGACAGGGCGACCTCAAGGCCAGTGGATTCTGAATCTTGGACTGGGAAGAAAACACAATCTCAAGTAGTCTTGGAACAGCTCTCTAGAGATGGCCATGACCTCCAACCCACTCCACTCTAGCCACAAGAATAGTATGAATGAAAAGCAAATGCCAGTGGCACATTCTGGCACCCCTTGGCAAAACAAGTAAGGAAGCCATTCCACAGACACTTAGGAGGCACTGTCCAGGCCTGTGGGTCCATGCTAGGCTGCAGACACCATGGCCAACAAAAAGGAAGCTGACTATTTAGTTGGGAGAAGGACATGAACAAAACAATCACCCAAATATATAATTGCAGACTATAACAAGGATCTGAAGGGAAGGCTCAGGGTGCTGACTCCACCCAGGACAAGATAAGGGGTGCTCCTTGGTGCTACCGTGCTACCGTGGGCTCCATGAGCACCTCCTGGCCAAGCCGCTGCCCCTGGGGCCTGTGCACACTGTGAACATTGAAATGCCCACTGCTTCTGGAAGTGGGCTAATGTGGCTCCGGGCTGTCTACACCTCCAGCTGGCACACAGGAGTCAGGGAAGTCACCAAAAGATGAACAGGCATTAGTGAGTACGGGTGGAAACCCAGGAGCGGGAATGCCATGCTCAAAGGCTGTGAGGTGGGCCCGACATGGTGGCTCACACCTGTAATCCCAGCACTTTGGGAGGCCGAGGCAGGAGGATGGCTTGAGCCCAGGAGTTTGAGACCAGCCTGGGCAACATGGTGAAACCCTGTCTTTACAAAAATTAAAAAAAATAAAAAAATTAGCTGAGTATAGTGGTGTGCATCTGTAGTCTCAGCCACTCAGGAGGCTGAGATGGGAGGATTGTCTGAGCCCAGGAGGTAGAGGCTGCAGTGAGCTGTGATTGTGCCACTGCACTCCAGCCTAGACAACAGAGCAAGACCCTGGCAAAGAAAGGCCCTGAGGTGGGGTCCCATGGGGATATCTTTGAGGAAATGTGTCTGGAGCCCAGAAACCCAGAACAAGAGTAGTGCAAGTGACACTAGAGCAGTAGGCAGGGCAAAGCCTGAGGCACTGGGGGGCAATATCGGGGGTGTGGTCTTGATCCTAAGACAGTGGGACACCACAGACAGTGCTCCTGCCTCCCCGCCAGCCTGTCCTCCTCCGGGGATAAGGCCCCTCTTGCTGCCTCCCTCCTCCCCTCACTGCCCAGGGTACCTCCATCAAGTCTTTTCTGGATTTCATCCTTTTCTCCCAACTCCTGGAAACATCCTCTCAAATTGTGTCTGGGATTTTTTTTTCTTCCTCCCTTCTTACCACAGTAAAATTCTGTTAAATAAAAACTAGCATTTAAAACCATACTCTGGGCCAAGCTCAGTGGCTCACACCTGTAATCCCAGCACTTTGGGAGGCTGAGGCTGGCATATCACCTGAGGGCAGGAGTTCGAGACCAGCCTGGCCGACATGGTGAAACCTCGTCTCTATTTAAAATAATGAAAATTAGCTGAGCATGGTGGCGCATGGCTGTAATGCCAGCTGCTCGGCAGGCTGAGGCAGGAGAATAGCTTGAATCCGGGAGGTGGAGGTTGCAGTGAACTGAGATCATGCCACTGCACTACAGCCTGGGAGACAGCGCAACACTTCATCTCAAAAACAAACAAAAAAACATACTCCAGCCAGGCCCAGTGGCTCTCGTCTATAATCCCAGCACTCTGGGAGGACGAAGTGAGAGGATAGCTTGAGCCCAGGAGTTTGAGACCAGCCTGGGCTACATGGCAAGACCCTGTGTCTAAAAAGATTTTTCTTTTTTTTTTTTTTTCCTGAGACAGAGTCTCGCTCTGTCATCCAGGCTGGAGTGCAGTGGCGCGATCTCGGCTCACTGCAATCTTTGCCTCCCAGGTTCACGACATTCTCCTGCCTCAGCCTACCAAGTAGCTGGAACCATAGGCACACGCCACCATGCCTGGCTTTTTTTTTTTTGGATTTTTAGTAGAGATGGGGTTTCATCGTGTTAGCCAGGATGGTCTCAATCTCCTGACCTTGTGATCCGTCTGCCTCAGCATCCCAAAGTGCTGGGATTACAGGCTTGAGCTACCATGCCCGGCCAAAAAATTTTCTTAATTAAAAAAAAAACAAACCCACATTCACACTTCTAAGCTGCAAGGATTTCTTGCCAGCCCTGTGTGCTCATCCCTGTGTGGCCTGAGCCTGGGAATGAAAGAGGAAATGTGCTCCTACTTTGCCCCTGAGGGGCTTCCCACCTCACCCTGAATCCAGAGGCTGCCTTTCAGCCAGCTGCACTACTCCGTTCTGAGCGCTGTCAATGGAAATGGCACTTGGAAACACTTCTTCTCTTTCTGAACATTTAGGTCCTCACACAGCAACCAAGCTGGTGGTCAGTGAGTGCGTTCTGTGAATGCTTTGAGGTATAGAAGGAAAGAGCACTGGAGCCCTGGAGTCTGAAAACGTGGGTTTGTAACCTGGCGCTGCCATTTTTAAGACTGTGTGTTCTTAAACAAGACTTCTCTGAGCCTCGGTTTCTTCATTAGTAGACTGGGTAAAGAAGACTTTCCCTGTCTATCTTGCAGAGGGTTTATAGGGATCGT
Organism: Trachypithecus francoisi; assembly: GCF_009764315.1. Classification (NCBI taxonomy): domain Eukaryota; kingdom Metazoa; phylum Chordata; class Mammalia; order Primates; family Cercopithecidae; genus Trachypithecus; species Trachypithecus francoisi. The sequence continues at coordinate 60,373,638 of NW_022681462.1, read as the reverse complement.
ATGAGGCATCATGGTGGTTTCTGGATGGCAGTCCTTAAACAGGTGCTACCCACGAGGAAGTTTCCACCGGCCCATGGTGAGATGAGGAAAATAAGGACAATGAAAGGAGGTGTTTACAAAGGTAGATTTATTCAACCTAAAGGCCTGGCCTGTACTCTGAGATGGTGTCTTTCCTGGGGTTTATTTGCATTGAAATTACATTTGCTTTATGAAATGATAGTGATGTTAGCAGATTTTTAAAAATATTTTTTACTTAACAAAATAAAAGTACAACTACCCAGTTTGGGGAGAGCTTACCAGTCTGTAAAGCCCCAAACCCTTTCGAGTCAGTGAACCTTCTTTTAGAAAGCCTTGGCAAACCACAAAGAGCTCCGACCAGGGGCCACCTCTTGCTGTCTTCCTTTGCTGCCCCTCTGCTAGCTAAAGCCTGTGTGCTAGGGGTGGTCCCAAAGGTCAAGGCCCAGATGTGCTTTTCTTGACTTTAAAAGCACAGATTCTGGAACCAGACTGTTAGGGTTTAAACATCAGTTACACTCCTTTCTAGTTGCGTATGACCTTGGACAAGTTGCTTCTGCTCTCCATACTTTATTTTATTTTATTTTATTTATTTATTTATTTTGAGATGGAGTCTTGCTCTGTCACCCAGGCTGGAGTGCAGTGGCGCGATCTCGGCTCACTGCAAGCTCCGCCTCCTGGGTTTATGCCATTCTCCTGTCTCAGCCTCCCGAGTAGCTGGGACTACAGGCGCCCGCCACCTTGCCCGGCTAATTTTTTGTATTTTTAGTAGAGACGGGGTTTCACCGTGTTAGCCAGGATGGTCTCGATCTCCTGACCTCGTGATCCGCCTGCCTCGGCCTCCCAAAGTGCTGGGATTACAGGCTTGAGCCACCGCGCCCGGCTGCTCTCCATACTTTAATGCTCTCATTTATAACATGTGTGTATTAATAGTGAAGATTAAATGTAAGGCAAGGGCTAGGCACAGTGGCTCATGCCTGTAATCCTAGCACTTTGGGAGGCTGAGGCGGGGGGATCGCTTGAGTCCAGGAGTTTGAGACCAGCCTGGGCAATGTGGTGAAACCCCATCTCTACAAAAAATACGAAAATTAACCAGGCATGGTGTCATGCACCTGTAATCCCAGCTACTTGGGAGGCGGAGGTGGGAGGATGGCTTGAGACCAGGAAGTTGAGGCTGCAATGAGCAGAGATCACATCACTGCACTCCAACCTGGATGACAGACTTTGTCTCAACGAACAAACAAACAAATAAATAAATATGAGTATGCAACTGCCCAGTGGGTTCACCTTGCCCGCTGCCTAGACAGAGCCAATTTATCAAGACAGGGGAACTGCAATGGAGAAAGAGTAATTCACGCAGAGCGGACTGTGCAGAAGAGGGAGACTGGAGTTTTATTATTACTCAAATCAGTCTCCCGGAGCACTTGGAGATCAGAGTTTTTAAAGATAATTTGGCGGGTAGGGGCTCGGGAAGTGGGGAGTGCTGATGGATCAGGTTGGAGATGGAATCACATGGGGTCAAAGTGAATTTTTCTTACTGTCTTCTGTTTCTGGGTGGGATGGCAGAACTGGTTGAGCCAGATAACCATTCCGGATGATGTCAGCTGATCCAGCTGATCCATCAAGTGTAGGGTCTGCAAAATATCTCCAGCACTCATCTTAGGCTTTACAATAGTGATGTTATCCGCAGGAGCAATTTGGGGAGATTCACACTCTTGGAGCCAGAGGCTGCATTACCACTAAACTGTACTTTCTAATCTTGTAGCTAATCTGTTAGCCCTGCAAAGGCAGACTGGTCCCCAGACAAGAAGCGGGTCTTCGAAAAGGGCTGTTATCAATTTTGTTTCGGAGTCAAACCATGAACTGAATTCCTTCCCAAAGTTAGTTCGGCCTACGCCCAGGAATGTACAAAGACAGCTTGAAAGTTAGAAGCAAGATGGAGTTGGTTTGGTCTGATCTCTTTCACTGTCATAATTTCTTCAGTTGTAATTTTTGCAAAGGCACTTTCAAGTGGAACAGTGTGTGGCACATATGGGCACTCAAGAATGCTAGCTGTGATTATTGGCTGGGCGCAGTGGCTCACGCCTGTAATCTCCCAGCACTTTTGGAAGCCGAGGTGGGTGGATCACGAGGACAGGAGTTCGAGACCAGGCTGGCCAACGTAGTGAAACCCTGTCTCTACTAAAAACACAAAAAATTGGCCGGGTGTGGTGGTTCATGCCTGTAATCTCAGCACTTTGGGAGGCCAAGGCGGGTGGATCATGAGGTCAAAAGTTTGAGACCAGCCTGACCAACATGGTGAAATATCTCGTCTCCACTAAAATACAAAAATTAGCCAGGTGTGGTGGTGCGTGCCTGTAATCCCAGCTGCTCAGGAGGCTGAGGCAAGAGAATTGCTTGAACCCAGGAGGCGGAGGTTGCTGTGAGCCGAGATCACGCCAGTGCACTCCAGACTGGGCAACAGAGCAAGACTCTGTCTCATAAAAAAAAAAAATACAAAAATACAAAAAATGAGCCGGGTGTGGTGGCATGTGCCCGTAATCCCAGCTACTCAGCTGCTCAGCTAATCGCGTGAACCTGGGAGGTAGATGCTGCAGTGGGCCGAGATCACACCTTTGCACTCCAATCCCAGGCAACAGTGCGAGACTCCGTTTCAAACAAACAAAAAGAATGCTAGCTGTGATTATTGTATTATTTTTCATCCCCGTCCCAGCTCACCAGGTCACAGCTGCTTATGCCAAATGTTAACCATCTTGCCCTCTGCTTCTCCTTCCCCGTCTACAAGACCTGGCCACATCTGCTTCACAAAACAAAGAGTTTTAACTATGCTTTTCTTTTTTTTTTTTTTTTTGAGACAGAGTTTCGTTCTTGTCACCCAGGCTGGAGTGCAATGGCGCGATCTCAGCTTACTGCAACCTCTGCCTCCTGGGTTCAAGCTATTCTCCTGCCTCAGCCTCCCAAGTAGCTGCAATTACAGGTGTCCACCACCATGCCCAGCCAATTTTTGTGTTTTTAGTAGAGACAGGGTTTCACCATGTTGGCTAGGCTGGTCTTAAACTCCTGACCTCAAGTGATCCACCTGCCTCGGCCTCCCAAAGTGCTGGGATTACAGATGTGAGCCACTGCATCTGGCCTCTTTTTTTTTTTTTTTTTTTTTCATTTGGGAACGGAGTTTTGCTTTTGTTGCTTAGGCTAGAGTGCAATGGCATGATCTCAGCTTACTGCAAGCTCTGCTTCCCAGGTTCAAGTGATTCTCCTGCCTCAGCATCCTGAGTAGCTGGGATTACAGGCATGTGCCACCATGCCCGGCTAATTTTGTATTTTTAGTAGAGATGGGGTTTCACCGTGTTAGCCAGGCTGGTCTCGAACTCCTGACCTAAGTGATCTGTCCACCTCGGCATCCTAAAGTGCTGGGATTATAGTGTCAGCCACTGCACCTGGCCATAACTATGCTTTTCTTTTCACTTAAAAATCTGCCATTATGGCCAGGCATGGTGGCTTATGCCTGTAATCCCAGCATTTTGGGAGGCCGAGGAGGGGGGATCATTGAGGTCAGGAATTCGAGACCAGCCTGGCCAACGTGGCAAAATCCCGTCTCTACTAAAAATACAAAAATTAGCTGGGCATGGTGGCACATGCCTATAGTCCCAGCTACTTGGGAGGAGAGGCAGGAGAATCAATCACTTGAACCCAGGAGGCTGAGGTTGCAGTGAGCTGAGATCACACCATACACTCTAGCCTGGGCGACAAAGCGAGACTGTCTCAAAAAGGAAAAAAAAAAAAAATCTGCCATTGACTTGCAAATGAGGAATTGCTTCCAGGTTCTCAGCGACCATTTGCTACAGATAAGCCAGGAAGTTAACTGGGAAGCCAAGAACCTGGGAGAAGCATCTGCTTGGCAGAGGCCAGGTTTTTGTTTGTTTGAAGAGAAACTTTTCTTAGTTTACTATTCCTTTTCACAACACAGCCTCACAATACCTTCCACCGTGTCAGATTTGTGTGCTCTCAGCCATTTACGAAGAGGACATTACAGCATTGGTCCCTCTTGTCATTACAGGGGTGCAGGGAGCTGAAATGTGCATCCCCTGAAAACTTTCATTCCAATAAGAGAGAACTCAGGCACGGTGGCTCACACTTGTAATCCCTGCACGTCTGAAGGCTGAGGCAGGCAGATCAGTTGAGTCCAGGAGTCTGAGACCAGACTGAACAACAAGGTGAAATCCCATCTCTGCAAAAGCACAAGAATTAGCTGGGCTTGTTGGCACATGCCTGTAGTCCCAGCTACTTGGGAGGCTGAGGCAGGAGGATTGCTTGAGCCCAGAAGGTCAAGGCTGCAGTGAGCTGTGACTGTGATTGTACCACTGCACTCCAGCATGGGTGACAGAGTGAGACCCTGTCTCAAAAAAAAAAAAAAAAAAAAAGCTCACAGCTCGTTCCCTGGATTGGGGAGAATCCCATTCAGGTTAAGAAGACAAGATACAGCCAGGCGCGGTGGCTCAAGCCTGTAATCCCAGCACTTTGGGAGGCCGAGACGGGCGGATCACGAGGTCAGGAGATCGAGACCATCCTGGCTAACCTGGTGAAACCCCGTCTCTACTAAAAAATAAAAAAAACTAGCCGGGCGAGGTGGCGGGCGCCTGTAGTCCCAGCTGCTCGGGAGGCTGAGGCAGGAGAATGGTGTAAACCTGGGAGGTGGAGTTTGCAGTGAACTGAGATCCAGCCACTGCACTCCAGCCTGGGCGACAGAGTGAGACTCCATCTCAAAAAAAAAAAAAAAAAAAAAAAAAACAGAAGACAAGATACATAGTCCTGGACTTCTAGAACAAGCTGAAAATGCCAACTGGTTCCCAACTCCACACTCCTGGGAGTCGGCGACAGGTGCCCCCTGCTAAAGGCAACATACTTCTGCTTTGGGCTATAGCTTTGGGGCCTCTGCTTAATTGGAAGCTGGAAGTTTGTAAGCAAAGGAGTTTCTATATTTCTTTATACTTTGAACAATATAAATAATGGACATCTTAAACTTTTTTGTTAGACTCTATTATTTTAGTCCCCAAGTGCCTTAAAAATATCCAGAAAGTCTTGCCTTTCAGAGTTGCCTTAATCCAGGTCTGGCTCCCCTTATCTGGGGTTCCCTCGGTTCTGCCCTCTGCTTTATGTTGTCCACATCCTCACTCTGGTGGCCAGATGACTCAGTCAGGCCAACAATGTTTCCAGGAAGAACAGGAAACAAGTCTACAGCAACATTACAGGTAAGAGTCCCAAGAATCTCCCTGATTGGACAGCTCAAGTCCCAGGTGCCCCTCTGAAGGCTGTGACTGTGTTCAGGAGAATGGACTGTGCAAACTAGCTGTGCCAACCAGGGACCACCCCAGGAGCTGAGGGTAGGGTCCCCTTCCCCTGCAGATGTGGACATGGAAGATGGATAGGCTACCAACAATATCCATGGCACAATAGTTCCTGGCCTGCTCACACCTGTAATCCCAGCACTTTGGGAGGCCGAGGCAGGTGGATCACCTGAGGTTAGGAGTTTGAGACTAGCCTGGCCAACATGGCAAAACTCTGCCTCTACTAAAAATAAAAAAATTAGCCAGGTGTGGTGGCGGGCACCTGTAATCCCAGCTACTCAGGAGGATGAGGTATGAGAATCACTTGAACCCGAGAGGTGGAGGTTGCAGTGAGCCAAGATCGTGCCACTGCACCCCAGCCTGGGTGACAAGAGCAAGACTCTGTCTCAAAAAAAAAAAAAAAAAAAGGCTGGGCATGGTGGCACATGTCTGTAGATCCAGCTACTTGGGAAGCTGAGGTGGGAAGATAACTTGAACCTGGGAGGTGGAGGCTGCAGTGAGCCAAGACTGAACCATTACACTCCAGCCTGGGCAGCAGAGTGAGACTCTGTCTCAAAAAAAAAAAAAAAAATTGTAACATTCAATAGGATGGTCAGAGAAGGGTGCATTGATGAGGTAACATTTGAGCAAAGGCCTGAAAGTGAAGAATAATCAAGCCCTGCAGATTGCAGGGAGAAGGGCTTTCCAGGCAGAGGGAGAGCAAGTGCAAAGACCCTGGGATGGGGGCAGGTCCAGGGTGATGAAGGAACAGCCAGGAGGGTTGAGTAGCCAGAAAAGAGTCAAAGTATTTGGTGTTCAGGGCTCTGCTTGGCACTCAGAGCAACTAGAGAGAAGGGACAGTGCCGTCCTTGGCCTCAAAGAGGCAATGAGGCTCTAAAGTACACACGGCAAATGCTAAAACAATAGCACATCTAGAAAAAGATGGAGCCTTCCTCATGCTGTATGAGTGCAGGAAGGAAAGCTCAGGGACTGGAGCAGCCAGAGAGGGCTTCAAGGAGAAGGTGGACATCACCTGAAGAGGCATAGGACAGGCAGGCAGGAAGTGTGGACACAGTGGGTGCCATGCGGCATTCTGTTTAAATATCAGCCTCATTCACTGTGCACCGAGCAACTGGGAATTATTACAGCTTGAGATATATATATATATATTTTTTTTTTTTTTTTTTTGAGACGGAGTCTCGCTCTGTCGCCCAGGCTGGAGTGCAGTGGCCGGATCTCAGCTCACTGCAAGCTCCGCCTCCCGGGTTCACGCCATTCTCCTGCCTCAGCCTCCCGAGTAGCTGGGACTACAGGCGCCCGCCACCTCGCCCGGCTAATTTTTTTGTATTTTTTAGTAGAGACGGGGTTTCACCGTGTTAGCCAGGATGGTCTCGATCTCCTGACCTCGTGATCCGCCCGTCTCGGCCTCCCAAAGTGCTGGGATTACAAGCTTGAGCCACCGCGCCCGGCCCCGAGATTTTTAAAAACAAATCAACTATGGTTCATAATGTGCTGGTACTTCCTCTCAGGAAGAGAAATTCTCCATCAAGACTTCTGTCTTCTTCTCATTAAAAAGCTCTTATTGTGGCTGGGTGAGGTGGCTTATGCCTGTAATCCTAGCACTTTGGGAGGCCGAGGCAGCTGGATCACTTGAGATCAGGAGTTCAAGACCAACCTGGCCAATATGGTGAAACCCCATCTACTAAAAATACAAAAATTAGCCGGGCATGCTGGCCCATGCCTGTAATCCCAGCTACTCAGGAGGCTGAGGCAGAAGAATCACTTGAACCCAGCAGGCAGAGGTTGCAGTGAGCTGAGATCCTGCCATTGCACTCCAGCCTGGGTGACAGAGCAAGACTCTGACTCAAAAAATAAAATAAAATAAATAAATAAATAAATAAATAGTCCTATTTGTACAGTAAGAACCTCTTCTATTTTCTCTTTTTGTTTTTTTGAGCGACAAGGTCTTGCTCTGTCACCCAGGCTGGAGTGTAGTGGCGTGATCATGGTTCACTGTAGCCTGTGGGCTCAAGTGATCCTCCTGTCTCAGCGTCCTGAGTAGCTGGGACTATGGACACACACCACCACGTTGAGCTAATTTTTAAATTTTTTGTAGAGATGTGGTCTCACTAGGTTGCCTAGGCTGTTCTTGAACTCCTGGGCTCAAGCAATCCTCCCACTTTGAACTCCCAGAGTGCTGGGATTACAGGAGCCACCATGCCAGGCTAGAATCTCTTCTAGATATCAACATTAAAGCAGCTTGTGGGAAGCTGTAGTGGGCAGAAAAAGGCTTAGCTGTAGTGAGCAGAGAAGATTGGATGGCCCAAGAGTAGTCTCTACACAGAGACTTCAGATTCCTCCCACCCATACCCAGAGCCCCCTAGGCTCTCACGTGCCACAGATTTTTTCAGCTTAGCCTTTGCCTCCTTTTCTAAGGCAAATATCCCTAGGAGGATCATATTTTGGGCCCATCACACATTCATGCATGCCATACCATTTTTCTTAGTTTATTGTTTCATTCATTCATTCATGTATTCATCAATACTTTCCACAAATACCTATTGATCTGTTTTTACAGGCCCATGCTCACTATTCTCAGGTTGTCAGTGGCTATCTGTGTGACCCCCGCCTCCCAATCCCATACCTTCTAGAGCAGCAGTCCCAACCTTTTTGGCAACAGGGACCAGTTTCATGAAAGACCATTTTTCCACAGACTAGGGTGGCAGCAGATAGTTTAGGGATGATTCAAGTGCATTACATTTATTGTGCACTTTATTTCTATTATTATTACGTTGTAATATATAGTGAAATAATTATACAACTCACCATAAGGTAAAAATCAGTGAGAGTCCTGAACTTGTTTTCTTGCAACTAGACGATCCCATCTGGGAGTAATGGGAGACAGTGACGGGTCATCAGGCATTAGATTCTCCTGAGAAGCATGCAACCTAGATCTCTCCCATGCGCAGTTCACTAGAGGGTTCATGCTCCTATGACAATCAAGGTCGCCACTGATCTGACAGGAGGCCAAGCTCAGGCAATAATGCCAGTGATGGGGAGTGGCTGTAAATACAGATGAAGCTTGACTTGCTTGCCTGCCACTCACCTCCTGCTGTGCGGCCTGGTTCCTGAGGCCAGTACTGATCTGTGGCCCAGGGGATGGAGACCCCTGCCCTGGAAGAGTTCTTCATCTATACTCATGAAAAGTTGATAAGTCATCTAAATCACCTTTAATAAGAGCCCAGTAAGTTGAGATGTCACAAAAACAGAGCCAGAAAAAGAATCTATACCCTCTGCTACAGCCAGGGCTAGCTACTTAATTTACAAGTCTCAGCACAAAATGAAAAAGTGAGGCCTCAGCCAGGTGTGGCGGCTCATGCCTGTTATCCCAGCACTTTAGGAGACCAAGGTGGGAAGATTGCTTGGGCCCAGGAGGTTGAGGCTGCAGTGAGCCGTGATTGCGCCACTGTACTCCAGCCTGGGCAATAAAGCAAGACCCTGAAGAAAAAAAAAAAGAAGAAGAAAAAGAAGAAAGAAGAAAGAAGAAAGAAAAGAAAAAAAAAAGGAAAGAAGCCGGGCGCGGTGGCTCAAGCCTGTAATCCCAGCACTTTGGGAGGCCGAGATGGGCGGATCACGAGGTCAGGAGATCGAGACCATCCTGGCTAATACGCTGAAACCCCGTCTCTACTAAAAATACAAAAACTAGCCGGGCGATGTGGCTGGCGCCTGTAGTCCCAGCTACTCGGGAGGCTGAGGCAGGAGAATGGCGTAAACCCAGGAGGCAGAGCTTGCAGTGAGCTGAGATCTGGTCACTGCACTCCAGTCCGGGCGACAGAGCGAGACTCCGTCTCAAAAAAAAAAAAAAAAAAAAAAAAAAAAAGGAAAGAAAAGAAAAAAAAGGGCCGGGCGCGGTGGCTCAAGCCTGTAATCCCAGCACTTTGGGAGGCCGAGACGGGCGGATCACGAGGTCAGGAGATCGAGACCATCCTGGCTAACACGGCGAAACCCCGTCTCTACTAAAAAATACAAAAACTAGCCAGGTGAGGTGGCGGGTGCCTGTAGTCCCAGCTACTCGGGAGGCTGAGGCAGGAGAATGGCGTAAACCCGGGAGGCGGAGCTTGCAGTGAGCTGAGATCTGGCCACTGCACTCCAGTCCGGGCGACAGAGCGAGACTCCGCCTCAAAAAAAAAAAAAAAAAAAAAGAAAAGATGGTAGGGGGAAAAGTGTCATTAGAGGCACTAAAATACAAACTTTTCCTTTCTTCTGTGGTCTTTCTCTTGCCCTTTCTTGGTGTTTCTTATTTGCTATTTGATGCTATGCTTCCTTGGGCACAGAGATACTTACAGGGTGAGTGCAGACCCTCGCAGGCACTGGGGGGTGAGGAGTAGGAGGTGGGCTGCCCATAACTGCATAGCCATGCACAGTTCACCAGCTCCAGGAGTCCTCCTCTGGCTAGACCACCAGACTGACATGCCATCTCTGCCCAGGGGCAAGGATGAGGTGAGGCCGTCAATCTTCCCTTCCCATGGACCTGCTGCCCCAACCCATGGCTGCTGGGAGACCCAAGGGATTAAATCTCCATTCCAAAGCAGTCTCAGCACCTGGCCAGGGGATGGCTGAGAGACCTGGTCCTGCTGCTGACCATCAAAGGCACCATGGTGCTGCCAGCCCAGGGCAAGGATGGCTGCCACCCTGCTGCTCCCCAAAATGCCATAGGGCACACCAGCTCAACCTCACTTCTCCCTGTGCCCACAGCTAGGCCCCTACAGCAGGCAGAGTTCAGCAAGGAAGGTGAAGTCAGGTGGGGCCTGGGGAACCAGGGAGCGGGGAACAGGAAGCTGAGAACTGTTCCAGGGAAACAGGGAGAGGCAGACCATGCATGGGCCAAGACGCCAAGCCCTCAGTGCATGCTGCATTGTCCCATTGGACTTCACTTGCAAAATGCAAATGCAAAGATAAAATTATTAAGAATTTCAAGACAAGTTGGGTGCAGTGGCACACACCTGTAGTCCCAGCTACTCAGGAAGCTGAGAAGGGAGAATCACTTGAGCCCAGGAATTTCAGTCCAGCCTGGGAAGCACAGCGAGACCCCCCACCTCAAAAAAACAGAAAAGAATTCTAAGACAGTAGTCATGGAGCATTAGCCCCCCAGTGCAGGACCCTTTTGAACAGAGCATTTCTGAGCATGAGGCCCTGTCTATGCTGGATGCACACCCACGAAATCGACCTTGGCTACAACTTCCAATGTGAACTTCTTACAGTTTAGGTCTTCTGCAAAGTCACTTGCTTCCAGTAGCTCCTATCAGAGCAGAGCTGAGGCCTTAGACTGGCGTTAAAAGAGAGGTGAAGTTTCCTGCTGCAGCACTAAACACATCACTGAAGGTCTACAGAGTAATCCTTGAGCATCCCCTGACTCAGAGCACTGCCACCACATCGGCTTCTTCCAGATGCCAAGAAGCACCTCTGGGTCTTGGGGTTCTGGCTTGCTTGTGTCACAAGTAATAACTTATATTTTATTTGCTTTTAAAAACTGGATATGCTCCCACTTCTCAGCCTCTACATTGAGACCTGTGTTTTGTATTTTTCAGTGTGCCTTTGAGAAAGGCCCATAAACCTATAAATACCCTTTTTCTCCCCACGGTGAGGTTTGACCCTAGTACTTACTACCGCTGATTACTGAAGAGTCATGTTGAGAACATCTCCTTTAGGCTCTATTTCTCATCCTAAGGTATGTATCCACCCTTCATTACGGAAGGTTTTAAAGGCCTCAAATAAAATCAAAGTAGAATTTGAATAAAACATCTTGGCCAGGGGCGGTGGCTCACACCTGTAATCCCAGCACTTTGGGAGGCCAAGGTGGGCGGATCACGAGGTCAGGAGATCAAGAACATCCTGGCCAACACAGTGAAACCCTGTCTCTACTAAAAATACAAAAATCAGCTGGGCGTGGTGGCGCGTGCCTGTAATCCCAGCTACTTGGGAGGCTGAGGCAGGAGAATCGCTTGAACAAGGGAGTTGGAGGTTGCAGTGAGCCGAGATCACACCACTGCACTCCAGCCTGGCAACAGAGGGAGACTCTGTCTCAAATAAATAAATAAACTAATTAATTAAATAAAACATCTTAAAGAAATAGAAAATACTAGTAGAGTTTTCACTCTGATTTCAGAATCAATTTGTGGACACTCAGTTTCACAAAAAGCCCCCTAAGCAAAAAAAAAAAAAAAAAAAGATGGGGTCTCACTATGTTGTCCAGACTGATTTCAAACTCCTGGGCTCAAGCAATCCTCCTCCCTCAGCCTCCTGAGTAGCGGGGACTATAAGTACGCATCACCACCACCCTGCTAGGATATGGTAGCTTTTTAACCAAAATGCACCACCATGCAATGGAGAGCATGTAACTTGTTATTTGGTCATACGAATATATTGGAATAAATTCCAACTATCTTGTGGGGCCCTTTTTCCTACGTCTGCACAGAAACCGCCACTAGCAGGACTGCAACTGAGGCAGATTTGAGAATTAGCAGATTCTGGCTCAGGCAGGACAATAGAGCAGCAGGAAATTTATTTCAAGGGCTTTTGTTGCTGTTGTTGAGATGGAGTCTTGCTCTGCCACCCAGGCTGGAGTGCAGTGGTGCTATCTTGGCTCACTGCAACCTCTGCTTCCCAGGTTCAAGCGATTCCCCTGCCTCAGCCTCTCAAGTAGCTGGGATTACAGGTTATGTGCCACCATGCCCAGCTAATTTTTGCATTTTTAGTAAAGACAGAGTTTCACTTTGTTGGTCAGGGAGGTCTCAAACTCCTGACCTCAGGTGATCCGCCCACCTCAGCCTCCCAAAGTGCTGGGATTACAGATGTGAGCGACCGCACCCGGCTTGAGCCCTTGAGGGGCTTTTTAACCAAGAGATGGTGTAGGGACAGAAGCCAGCGAGAAGAACATGGTGGGCTCTCTGTGAGGTTCCAAACCCCAAATCATGAGCCTCAGTCCCCTGAAAGTATTCCAGAATCTCCAAGGGAGGTTTTGGAAGGGGGCCAAGGTCCTGCAATTGGGTGGGTGGGGCTCCAAGCCATTGTTCTTTGCACATTCATGCCAATGTGACCTAATTGGCTAAGCACAGGCTGGAGAAGCTAGATAAACCTGTTTAAATTCAGAGCCAAAAGACACTCAAGGATGTTTTCTGAGGGGGCGTGAAGGTTGGAAAATCATCCTATATTTGATTTATCTCCTACCTCATGTCCAGAGTTAATTCCTTAGTCTTGGATAAGGGAGAGGACTTGGGAGTCATCCTTGTTTTTGATGAGCTATACAACCCTATGGCCAGCAGAGGGAAGTACTGCATTTCAAAGCGACAATTTGAGATCTATGAAAGAATTTAAATCGAGAATATGAGGCCGGGCGCGGTGGCTCACGCCTGTAATCCCAGCTCTCAGGGAGGCAGAGGCGGGAGGATAGCTTGAGCCCAGGAGTTCGAGACCTGCCTGGGTAATACAGTGAGACCCCGTTCTCCACAAAAAGGAAAAAAAAAAAAGACAAAAAAAAAATAAGCGCAACTCCCCTTAAAGCAACAACCCCCCCCCCTTTTTCATATTCTTGCCTGGAAGAAAGGCCTTGCTTTCCTCTGCTTCTTAAAGCTGGGAAAAATTAAAGCCATTCTGAAATGCTGCTGCTACTGCTATTACATGGGGGAGAAAGCAAATTTTCTTTTTACTTTTTAAATCAATATTTATTTTAAGTTTGAGGGTACATGTGCAGGATGTGCAGGTTTGTTACATAGGTAAATGTGTGCCATGGTGGTTTGCTGCACAGGTCAACCCATTACCTAGGTATTAAGCCCAGCATTCATTAGCTATTCTTCCTGTTCTCTCCCTCCTCCCACCCCACCAACAGGACCCCAAATTTTCTTTCTTTTTTTTGTTTTTTTTTGAGATGGAGTCTAGCTCTGTCACCCAGTCTGGAGTGTAATAGCTCAGTCTCGGCTCACTATAACCTCCACCTGCCAGGTTCAAGTGATTCTCCTGCCTCAACCTCCCGAGTAGCTGTTACTACAGACGTGTGCCACCACTCCTGGCTAATTTTTTTGTATTTTTAGTAGAGACGGGGTTGCACCATGTTGGCCAGGCTGATCTCGAACTCCTGACCTCAAATGATCCACCTTCCTCAGACTCCCAAAGGATTGAGATTACAGGTGTAAGCCACTGCGCCCAGCCTCCAAGTTTTCTTATTTCGATGGCCTTGAGCAAAATTATACCATCCTAGACAAACACACACCACACACACACACACACGCACACACACACACCATTCTCCCCCTCTTGCTGTCTTTCTCAGATATGAAATTCTCCGACGGCCATTTTAAGCTTGCTCTTTCGCTCTGTAATGCAAGGCTTGTTCCCTGTTAAAAGGAATGTCAGGCATCTGTGAGCAGGTAGGGAAAACATTCCAGGAGGCAAGTAAACTTCTCAGCATACCCTCCATTAATCATACCTTGAAGGCAGGTCAAGCCTGTAGCATCTGAGTCTTCCATCCCTGAAGCACCAGCAACTCTGACTAGAGGTCCTGTCTCCTAGCTGTGGCCCCAGATCTCCCTGATCGTGACAGTTGCGGCTTCCAAACTTGCTCCTCCCCATGTCTGTAACTGAGCCCAGTGTACATTTGTCTTATGGGTGCCATCGGACTTCCTTTGTGAGCCATGTTTTCTTTCACCTTGTCCCAACCCACAATTAACCAAATCTTGGCTCAAATTATGTGCTGGCTGGTGTTGGGCAGTTGTGAGACGCCTCCTTGCCCCTGTCTCTGTCTTCTAGGCTCTTCTGAGAACCAGTGTCCTTTGAGATCTCAGATGGGATTTAGAGGAGGGTTTCCACCCAGACCACTTTCCACAAATATCACTTCTGTATTTCATCTGGTAGGGTGTGGTTTTCAACTAGAAGCCGTAATGGGGAAGAAAACAATTCATTCACCATTCAGGACAAGGTGTTCACATTTGAACAAGGCAGAAATAACTGAACGAAACCGAATTCCAAAGGGACTCTCAGCTTTTGGGGGAAGACATATTTGAGTGCAGGAGGCTAGACCACCCACTCGCTGGCTCTTTGCTTCTCACTGAGGCCAAGGCCAGCCTTGACTCTAAACAGCTAACACAGGACCGAAACACACCCAGCCAGCTCTAGCCTGGGCGACAGAGCAAGACTCCGTCTCAAAAAAAAAAAAGAAAAGCAACCACCTCTGCCAAACAGTTTCTTTCACGGGGCCCAGATGATCTCATCGCGGAGACTGCATTCTTTGATATCTATTCCAAGCACAGACTCACTTCTGATTACCTTTGCAAATAATAGTCAATCTATCCTGAGAAGCTTCTTTATATCCCATACTGGGCTAAGCTCTGAAGAGGGTACAGTTAAAGAACCCATGACCCCAGACTGGTCATGGCAGCTCATGCCTGTAATCCTAGCACTTTTGGGAGGCCAAGGCAGGAGGACTACTTGAGCCCAGGAGTCCAAGATCAGCCTGGGCAACATAGTGAGACCTCTCAAGACTTTGTCTGTACAAAAAATGAAAAGCAGCCATGCATGGTGGCTTGCACCTGCCTATAGGAAGCGGAGGCAGGTGAGCCTGAGAGGCAAAGATTGCAGTAAGCCAAAATCGCACCACTGCACTCCAGCCTGCGTGACAGTGAGACTGTCTCACAAAAAAGAAAAGAAAAGAAAAAAAAAGAAAGAACCCATGATTCTTCATGAAGCTTCTCTCTCGATCTAATTCATGCTTCTCTATTTCTACGAGCTTTGCGGAGCAAGGGGCTCATGACACTTCACCTTGATGGTGCAGATAACTCACCAAAACTGGAATCCTTTAGCTATTGGTCCCACACCACTCCCTCCAGGAGCCACCTCCCCTCTCCATGTTTTTCTCATGAATTTTGATTGGGCCATTTCTATTTTATTTTATTTTACGTGTATTTATTTATTTATGGAGATGGAGTTTCACTCTTGTCACCCAGGCTGGAGTGCAATGATGCTATCTTGGCTCACTGCAACCTCCACCTCCAGGGTTCAAGTGATTCTCCCACCTCAGTCTCCTGAGTAGCTGGGGTCACAGGTGCGCGCCACCACCCTTGGCTAATTTTTGTATTTTTAGCAGAGATGGGGTTTCGCCATGCTGACTAGGCTGGTCTCGAACTCCTGACCTCAGGTTATCCACCTGTCTCAGCCTCCCAAAGTGCTAGGATTACAGGTGTGAGCCACTGCGCCCAGTCAAAATAAAAATAGATTTTAAAAATGAATATAAAAATAAAATAATAAGATGAACACCACCTCAGTGATCTCTGGGATAGTATCAAGTGGTCTAACGTAATTGGAGCCCCCCCAAAATGAGGGAAGGCTAAAAAACAAATAGCCAAAGTTTTTCTAAACTTGAAACTGTTTAACGGCCAGGCGCGGTGGCTCAAGCCTGTAATCCCAGCACTTTGGGAGGCCGAGACAGGCGGATCACGAGTTCAGGAGATCGAGACCTCCTGGCTAACATGGTGAAACCCCATCTCTACTAAAAAATACAAAAAGCTAGCCGGGCGAGGTGGCGGGTGCCTGTAGTCCCAGCTACTCAGGAGGCTGAGGCAGGAGAATGGCGTAAACCTGGGAGGCAGAGCTTGCAGTGAGCTGAGATCCGGCCACTGCACTCCAGCCTGGGCGACAGAGCGAGACTCCGTCTCAAAAAAACAAAAAAAAGAAAAAAGAAACTGTTTAAAGCAAAAAATAATAACAATGTCTTATGAGATTTATAACATATGTAGAAGTAAAATGAATAATCATAGTAGCCCATCAGGAGGCTGAGGTGGGAGGATTGCCTGAGCCCAGGAACTCCAGGTTGTGATGCAGTATGACCATGCCGGTGAATGGCCACTGCACTCCAGCCTGGACAACCTAGTGAGACTCTGTCTGCAAAGAAAAAAGGGTGGAAAAAGAAAAAGAAAGAAAACAATAGCCCAAAGGATAGAAGAGAAGAAGTGAAAATAAACTGTTACAAAGCTCTTTGATTTTGTGTGGAGGAGTATAATAACATTTGAAGGTATTCTGGTTTAAGCAGTTTATCCGAGGTGGCACATATGATGGAGCTAGGATCCAAATTAAGCTTTCCAGATTCAAAGCTTCTTGTGTGGAGATGAGATGTGAGGTTCGGCTCACACATGCCACAAGCCAGTTTCCCCAAAGGCTGTGGGAATTAAGTGCTTTCATCTCTGTAGTGGGTATCCCCTCAAAAGACATGTTCAAGTCCTAACCTCTATACCCATGAGAGTCAGCTTCCTTGGAAACCGACTCTTTGCAGACATAATCAAGTCATACTGAGTTAGGGTGAAATCTAACCCAATGACTGGTGTCCTTATTTTAAAAGGTGGGGAGCAGGCGCCAGGTGCGGTGGCTCACACCTGTAATCCCAAGACTTAGGGAGGCCAAGGCCAGTGGATCACCTGAGGTCAGGAGTTCAAGATCAGCCTGGCCAACATAGTGAAACCCTGTCTCTACTAAAAATACAAAAATTAGCTGGGCATGGTGGCAGGCACCTGTGGTCCCAGCTGCTCGGGAGGCTGAGGCAGGAGAATCACTGGAACCCGGGAGACAGAGGTTGCAGTGAGCTGAGATCGCACCATTGCACTCCAGCCTGGGTGACAGAACGAGACTCCATCTCAAAAAAAGAAAAAAAAAATAAAAGGACATTTGAACACAGAGAGAGAAGACATACAGGGAAAATGCAATGCAATGATGGATATCTATAAGCTGAGGAACATGCCTAGAAGTTAGAAAGAGGCAAGGAAGGCCCTCTGAGAGCCTTCAGATAGTGTGAGGCCCTGCCAACACCTAGATTTTGGACTTCTGATCTTCAAAACCAGAGAGAATATATTTCTGGGTTTTGTTTGTTTGTTTGTTTGTTTGAGATGGAGTTTTGCTCTTGTTGCCCAGGCTGGAGAGCAGTGGTGTGATCTCAGCTCACCGCAACCTCCATCTCCCAGGTTCAAGCAATTCTCCTGCCTCAGCCTCCCAAGTAGCTGGGATTACAGGCACCTGCCACCATGTCCAGCTAATGTTTTTGTATTTTTAGTAGAGATGGGGTTTCTCCATGTTGGTCAGGCTAATCTCCAACTCCTGATCTCAAGTGATCCGCCCGCCTCAGCCTCCCAAAGTGCTGGGATTACAGGCGTGAGCCACCGTGCCCAGCCATATTTCTGCTGTTTTAAGCCACCTTGTCTGTGGCATTTTGTTACAGCAGCCCTAGGGAACTAATACAATCTCTAAAACTTCCTCTTTTTGATGCTCCCAGTCTTTACAACGTAAAGAAGCTCTGCCTCTACTCATGCTTGGACCAAGCATAAAGTGAGTGTTGATAGCAGGACATTAAGTTGACAAAATAAACCAGCTTCAGGATCTAAGAGCCACAGGGGAAAAGCATGAAGTGGGGACTGGTTGGACTGGTTTTTCTCATAAATCTCAATGACTTTGATCCCAACCAGGTGGAATTTTAAAGTTAATTGATAGGCCGGGCGCGGTGGCTCAAGCCTGTAATCCCAGCACTTTGGGAGGCCGAGACGGGCGGATCACGAGGTCAGGAGATCGAGACCATCCTGGCTAACATGGTGAAACCCCGTCTCTACTAAAAAATACAAAAACTAGCCGGGCGACATGGCGGGCACCTGTAGTCCAGCTGCTTGGGAGGCTGAGGCAGGAGAATGGCGTAAACCCAGGAGGCGGAGCTTGCAGTGAGCTGAGATCTGGCCACTGCACTCCAGCCTGGGCGGCAGAGCGAGACTCCGTCTCAAAAAAAAAAAAAAAAAAAAAAAAAAAAAATAAAGTTAATTGATTCAGGAAGAACACCTGAGCAGCTGCACCGTGTGTGAGCCCTGTGTAAGGCCCGCAGGGGAAGCCAGGTGAGTCAGGTGCCACTGCCTTGGGGGAGCTCATAGGATTCACCTCTCCACAAAATGTGATGGAACAGGTCAGTCACTAGCCAAGGTGTGAGTAACAGGCTGTGCAAGTTCAAAATCAAGAGAGTGATTCATTTCCCCTGGGGGAGCATTAGCCAGACCGCTTCACTGAGGAGGAGGCAGTGGCCACATCTCACTACATATCTGACTGTGGAGTCCACAGCCCAGAGAAGGTGTTGTGTGTCGATTAGAGACAAGCAAAGGAAAAGAAATCTACCAGGAATGCTGGTGTTTTTCCGGAGAGTGTTTCACTGCTCATGAGGTAGTGCTCTTTGCTCAGTGGAGAGGTGCAAAGCTGTCTAGTCCCTGCTTGCTCTGAGGAGGAATTCTCTGGGTTCTCGGAACCTCTTCTTTTCCCTTCTGGTTCTCCACTTGGGGTGAGTGCTTACCACCACTTTCTGCAGAGATTGAGGAAAGTGGAGAAGGTACATAGAGGCTTTGGAGTTGCTAGCGATCTCAATGACATCTTTTAAGAGAGCTGGTGGCTCAAGAAGGAGAGAGCAGGCCCTCGTGTTGCATTTGCAGGGTCTGGGGCAAAAGTACACCCCACATATCTAAGTTCCATTTACGTTGCCAAAAATAGCATAGGCCACACATCTAAGCTCCATCTACGTTGACAATCCATGACCCCACGTGAGCCACCCCAGTGTCATGGCCCAGTCTGGAGAAGTAACCCTGTGAAAAAGTTGTGTATTACCTGAAGGTAGACTTGACCCTTCTAAGCAAGAAATTTTGATGTCCTGCCAGCACCCAGAATTGTCTAGGAGAGAGGGAACAGGCTCCAGTGGACATATTATCTTGTCCCTGTTGACTTCCTCCTCCATGGGAAGGGACTTGGCTGAAACAAGCCTAGAGCAGGACTCTGTAAGGTCTGGGGCCCTGAGGAGGAATCTACTTACCTATGTCGAAGGTAGAATTGGGAAGAAGCACTGTTATAAACTCAACATAAAGTGATACTGAGTTTCTTTTTTTTTTTTTTAAGAGGTAGTCTTGCTCTGTCGCCCAAGCTGGAGTGCAGTGGCGCAATCTCGGCTCACTGCAGGCTCTGCCTCCCAGGTTCACGTCATTCTCCTGCCTCAGCCTCCCGAGTGGCTGGGACTACAGGCGCCCGCCACCTCGCCTGGCTAATTTGTTTTGTATTATTAGTAAAGACGGGATTTCACCGTGTTAGCCAAGGTGGTCTCCATCTCCTGACCTCGTGACCCGCCCGCCTTGGCTTCCCAAAGTGTTGGGATTACAGCCATGAGCCACTGCACCCGGGTTTTTTTGTGTGTGTTTTTTTTTGAGACGGAGTCTTGCTCAGTCGCCCAGGCTGGACTGCAGTGCCGCAATCTCGGCTCACTGCAAGCTCCGCCTCCCGGGTTTACGCCATTCTCCTGCCTCAGCCTCCCGAGTAGCTGGGACTACAGGCGCCCGCCACCACACTCGGCTAATTTTTCGTATTTTTAGTAGAGACGGATTTCACCATGTTAGCCAGGATGGTCTCTATCTCCTGACCTCGTGATCCGCCCGTCTCGGCCCCCCAAAGTGTCTAGATTACAGGTATGAGCCACCACACCAGGCCGATACTGAGTGTCTTGATTTTGCTCTGGGACTAATGAATTCCGATCATCATGGAAGCCCTGTGCAAAGCATTTCATGGAGAGAAACCTGTATGATGCAGTGGTTTGCAACTGGGGGAAATTTGGCATACAGTGACATTTGGTGATGTCTACGGCATTTTGCATTGTCATAATTGGAGGATCCTGCAAGGCATCTGGTGGGTAGAGGGCGGGGATATTGCAAAGCATCCTACCATGTTGCCCTGCAGGATAGCACCCCACAAGAAACAATGATTTTGGCCGGGCATGGTGGCTCACGCCTGTAATTCCAGCACTTTGGGAAGCCGAGGAGGGCAGATCACTTGAGGTCAGGAGTTCGAAACCAGCCTGGACAACATGGTGAAACCCCATCTCTACTAAAAATACAAATAAACTAGCCGGGTGTGGTGGCAGGCACCTGTAATCCCAGCTACTCTGGAGGCTGTGGCAGGAGAATTGCTTGAACGGGAGGTGGAGATTGCAGTGAGCCAAGATTGTGCCACTGTACTCTAGCCTGGGCAACAGAGCAAGACTCTGTCTCAAAATAAATAAATAAATAGATATAAGCAGCAATGATTTGGACCCAAATATCAACAGTGCTGAGGTTTGAGAAATGAATTTTCAGTAGCCTTAGCACATGGTTTGGACTTGCTTGCTGCAGGATGCTGGGCCTGGAAGATATAAGACTTCAAGCAGCCAGGGCTCCTAAAGAATGACTGAGTGACTGCTTTCAGAAAAGTAGGTCAGAATCAGCAGAAAAACAATTTGATGAGGCCGGGCACGGTGGCTCACGCCTGTAATCCCAGCACTTTGGGAGGTCGAGGTGGGTGGATCACGAGGTCAGGAGTTTGAGACCAGCCTGTCCAACATGGTGAAACTCATCTCTTCTAAAAACACAAAAATTAGCCAGGCGTGGTGGCATGCACCTGTAGTCCCAGCTACTTGGGAGGCTGAGGCAGAAGAATCGCTTGAACCTGGGAGGTGGAGATAGATGGCAGTGAGCCGAGATCACGCCACTGCACTCCAGCCTGGGCAACAGAGTGAGACTCCATCTTAAAAAAAAAAAAAAAATTAATGGTGAACTTGGGACTGTATTATTGTACTATTAGCCTCAACAAATAGACTTGGGGTCCAGCAGCTGTGCCAAGCTCCCAAATACCTACAAGCCTGAACTGTCTATCCCTTTTCCTTGTGCAACTTTGCCACCCACATCACCCACCATCCCTCGTCTTTGGTCTTCACTGGGGCAGCTCTCCATTCAACTAACTCCCCTGCGCTTAAGTTAATTATCTGAGTTTTCTTTGCAGCTTAATACTTACCAGGCCTCATGATGTCTACTTTTCTTTTTTCTTTTTCTTTTTTTTTTTTTTTTTTCCCGAGACAGAGTTTCGCTCTTGTTGCCCAGGCTGGAGTGCAATGGTGCCATCTCGGCTCACCGCAACCTCCACCTCCCAGGTTCAAGTGATTCTCCTGCCTCAGCCTCCCGAGTAGCTGGAATTATAAGCATGCGCCACCACGCCAGGCTAATTTTGTATTTTTAGTAGAGAAGGGGTTTCCTTCTTGTTGGTCAGGCTGGTCTCAAACTCCCAACCTCAGGTGATCAGCCTGCCTCGGCCTCCCACAGAACTGGGATTACAGGCATGAACCACTGCACCTGGCCCAGTGTCTACTTTTCTTTGTCAGGCTGAACAACTCAGGACACAGATAGAATTTGGACTTAGGTCCATGTGAACCCAAAGGGCCATGCTCAACTGAGCAGCCGGCACTGCCTCCCTGGAAAAGCCAGGATTCTGGGAGGGATACTTTGTACAACATTTTATGAAATGTTTCTGGCCTCCTTCTAGACCAGAGCAGGAAGGGGTGGTTAGGATATTCTAAACACCAACCCCCTCTGCTCCATCCCCAGGTTCGTGACAACTTTTTAAGCTGAGCATACTGCAATCACTTAATTCTTTTAGACATAAGATAAGCCAGTGGCCAGGTCCACTCTGAGCCTGTGAGTAGGCAGGATCAAGTCTAAGAGCATCTCTTCTTTGGAATCTTAAGGTCTAGGATCCCAGCATTTTGGGGTCTAAAGAATTTTCAGGCTCCCGAAGTTCCCTCTATTTTTAATAATTTTAAATGTTTCCCCAATACTTAGCTAAGCAAAGAAGGAAAAGGTGTGCTTTTATTACAGTCAGTACTGGATAATTCTAGGGGAAATTCTTCCATTTCAGAAATCTCCGCTTTCTTCTTTTCTCCCAGACCCTTCTTCATTAATTCCTTCAGTAAATATTTGTCTGTGGCCGGGTGCAGTGCTCATGCCTGTAATCCCAGCACTTTTGGAGGCTGAGGTGGATGAATCACCTGAGGTCGGGAGTTTGAGACCAGCCTGGCCATCGTGGTGAAGCCCTGTCTCTACTAACAACACAAAACTTAGCTAGGCATGGTGGTGCGTGCCTGTAATCCCAGCTATTTGGGAGGCTGAGGGAGAATTGCTTGAACCAGGAGGCGGAGGTTGCAGTGAGCCAAGATCACGCCACTGCATGCCAGCCTGGGTGACAAATCAAGACTCTGTCTCGGAAATAAAAAATAAAAAAAATTTTTTAAACTATATATATATCTGAACATATATATATCTAGATATAGAGATATATATATGTACATATATATTTATCTGGCACCTACTAGATACCCCAGGTACCATGGTAAGCACAGGTGTATAATGATGAAGAGCATTTTCCTGTAAAATATTACCCAGGCTGACTCCAAGTTTTAGTACCTCAGGTAGGAAAGGGAGGAGAGTGTTAATAAAATGTTTGCCATGGAATTTCACCAGCGTAAAAACAACTTTCTGGGAAATAACTATCTGCACTTCAGTTATTTGGAGTGGTACCGGAGGGAATCTTTACAAAGGTGGTATTAATGGAGAAAAGGAAGGGAAGGATCCTTAGTGATAGATTGTTTTTCCAAGCACCTCAATCTAGTGGATTTCCTTTTTTTTTTTTGAGACAGAGTTTCGCTCTCATCACCCAGGCTGGAGTGCAATGGCACAATCTTGGCCCACTGCAGCCTCCGCCTCCCGGGTTCAAGTGATTCTCCAGCCTCAGCCTCCAGAGTAGCTGGGATTACAGGTGCTCACCACCACGCCTAGCTAATTTTTGTATTTTTATTAGAGACGGGGTTTTGCCATGTTGGCCAGGCTGGTCTCAAACTGATCCACCCACATCGGACTCCCAAAGTGCTGAGATTACAGGTGTGAGCAACCATGCCCAGCCAGCATTTCCTATAAATAAATAGTACACATATCTTTCCACATCTGAGAACTACTACTGAGCATCAGTTTTACAGATAAATAGAACAAAGCTCCTTTTCTGCAGTAAGAATATATTAGCTTAATGTTGCTTTTTTTTTTTTTTTTTTTTTGAGACGGAGTTTCTCTCTGTCGCCCAGGCTGGAGTGCAGTGGCCGGATCTCAGCTCACTGCAAGCTCCGCCTCCCAGGTTTATGCCATTCTCCTGCCTCAGCCTCCCGAGTAGCAGGGACTAAAGGCGCCCACCACCTCGCCCGGCTAGTTTCTGTATTTTTTAGTAGAGACAGGGTTTCACCGTGTTAGCCAGGATGGTCTCGATCTCCTGACCTCGTGATCCGCCCGTCTCGGCCTCCCAGAGTGCTGGGATTACAGGCTTGAGCCACCGCGCCCGGCCAATGTTGCTTTTTAAAAAAGTTTCCACTGACCTTAAAAACACTGAAATCCAAGAAATTGGATTCTGGCCGGGCGCGGTGGCTCAAGCCTGTAATCCCAGCACTTTGGGAGGCCGAGACGGGCGGATCACGAGGTCAGGAGATCGAGACCATCCTGGCTAACACGGTGAAACCCCGTCTCTACTAAAAAATACAAAAAACTAGCCGGGCGAGGTGGCGGGCGCCTGTAGTCCCAGCTACTCGGGAGGCTGAGGCAGGAGAATGGCGTGAACCCGGGAGGCAGAGCTTGCAGTGAGCTGAGATCCGGCCACTGCACTCCAGCCTGGGCGACAGAGCGAGACTCCGTCTCAAAAAAAAAAAAAAAAAGAAATTGGATTCTAGAATCTGAGGGTGAGGGAATCCCAGTGTTGTGGACATGCAGTCCCATCAACAACAAAACAAAAAGGAAATAAAAAAAAAAAATGGGACAGCAGCCTGAAATACTAGAAATCCAGGTCCCTGCAGGAAGCCCAGGGGACTGCCAGGAACATAGCCCTATCCCGGTCACGTGATCATTCTCTAGCCTTCCCCTGGGGCCTGGAGACAAAGGAGAGGGGAGGAGACTTGGGGACAAAGAGCAGGAGCTGTAGAGTCTAGCCCTGGGGTGAGGATGCCACTGCTACCGAGGTCTGAGTTTCTGCCTTTGTTTTTTAATCTTTCCCCAAAGGAAGTTAAACATTAATCCAAGTTGTAAAAGGACTAAGTAAGCAAAGGTGCCTGTGAGGACCTCTAAGGGTGCCTGCTCGTTCAATCTGCCCACCACACTGAGAGCAAAGTGTAAAGGGGAAAGGCTTTCACAACCAGCTTGAGCCCCCAGCCCCTCCTTTCGGGGTTCTTCCCTGCCTTTCAGAGTGTCCCCTCCCACTTCTCCTTTGGATCTCCAGGCGAACCTCTTTCCTTTCTTCCTCCATCTTAGCATTTATGTCTTAAGTTGCTGTCCCTATGCTGAAATAAATTCATTATAGAAAAGTATGCTCCCTGATAAATGGGTATCACCTAACGGCCAGTGGTGAGAAGAGAGATAGCTTTTGTTCTTTGATGTTCTTAAAAAAAAAAAAAATGCAAATGTCATGATAATGAGACCAGTCTAGAAGACAAGTGAAAGCTGGACAGAGATTCAGGTCCCTGCATGGCTGTGGAATCCATTTCTTCTGGGTACAGTGAAACTACTTCCCCTAGCTTCCCATTTATGATGATTTCCAATGTTTGGAATGTTTGTGACTCTTTCTCTTTCTGTCACACACGTGGGTACAGTGAGAGCTAGATGCAGTTTAGAAACCAAATCTCTGTTGAACAGACTGTTAATTTAAATTTTTGGAAAAAAAAAGGAATAACAATTCTAGTTCTATAGTTCAGTGTTGAGTTTATTTGCCTTGTCTTTTTATTAGGAGTTTTGCCTTTGTCTCCTAACTGCTTCTGTTTCTCTCCGATTTCTCTTGTGGTTGATGGAAAGGAATCTTGGTATTGCCGGTTCTTCTGAGACTCCTGGCGATGCTTTCCCAATTATAGAGCGAAAATACTCATCGTTGAGGCCAGTTTTAAAAATGGCCAGCTAGGCAGATATAAGGTTTTTCTTGGTTGTTTAATCTGTAATTAGCTCTGAGGGCACCACTTTTCTTTAATTTTGTTTTTTGTTTGTTTGTTTGTTTTTGTAATGGAGATATTTAACTACAATAGGCTGAACACAGTGGCTCACACCTGTAATCCTATCACTTTCGGAGGCAAGGCTGGAGAATAGTTTGAAGCCAGGAATTTGGGTCCAGGCTGGGAAACATAGTGAAACTCAAGTCTCAAATAAAAATAAAAAAAATAATAATTTACATGCAATAAAATGCACAGCTCTTAGAGGTACAGAGAGTGTTGACAAAGGCATACACGTGTATAGCCCACACCTCTCTCAAAATCTAGAACATTTTGGCCGGGCGCGGTGGCTCAAGCCTGTAATCCCAGCACTTTGGGAGGCCGAGACGGGCGGATCACGAGGTCAGGAGATCGAGAGCATCCTGGCTAATACGGTGAAACCCTGTCTCTACTTAAAAAACTAGCCGGGCGACGAGGCGGGCGCCTGTAGTCCCAGCTACTCGGGAGGCTGAGGCAGGAGAATGGCGTAAACCCGGGAGGCGGAGCTTGCAGTGAGCTGAGATCTGGCCACTGCACTCCAGCCTGGGTGGCAGAGCAAGACTCCGTCTCAAACAAAAACAAAAACAAAAAACAAACAATCAAAATCTAGAACATTTCTATCACCTCCTAAAGATTTCCTCATGCCTTTTCCCAAGGGAGGGGACTTCCAACTCCGTCCCTGTCCCAGGCAACATTGTTCTGATTTCTGTCACCACAGATTAGCTTTGCTTGTTTTAGAATTCTCTATCAATGGACTAATACAGTATGTACTCTTTTGTATATGGCTTTTATTACTTAGCATAATGCTCTGAGGTTCTTCCGTGTTGTTGCAGATATTCGTAGTTTGTTTTGACCTTCAAGACAAAGGTACCTTTGATGGAAAACCCCCACAATTTATTAACTGCCCTATGTATAGGGTCTGTTCTTAGGCACTGTGCTTGGTGTTGAAGAAGTGAGGTGGCTTTCTTCTGTGTCAACTTAGCTGAGCTGGAACATTTCCCAGAATTCCTGTCCCTGTATATTCTGGGTTACTGTTGGCTACAAGAGAAATTTTCAGTGTTTGGAAGGTGTAGGAAACAGCAGGCTTTTTTCTTTTTTACTGCTCTGAAGGTAAAGTGCAGGCAGCAGGCACTGAGGCAGCTCCCATGCCTTGTTCCAGTGATTCTTAGTTCACTGGCATGAGGCTATATCTGGACCGTGGCTCCTCTAGCCCCGTCAGAACTTCGTCAGCACTCCTAACATGTAGGTTCAATGTGGGGAGAAGCAGACCTGGGTTCCCGTTGTCCTCGTGAGTTTCCATGTGTCCTCACTCTTATTCAAGTCCAGCTTTCTTTTCCAATGCCAGTGAGGCCACAGAGACTTTAGGCTACACACTAGATACAGAGGCAGCAGTCTTGTTGTTCTCCACCAGTTCCCACAGTTGAGTGATTCTATATCATCCCTATATAAGTCCTTTATCCTCTATCCTTCCTAATGGCTCTGCTTCTCTGATCAAATCCTGACTGATTCAGGAGAGACAAGACATCAACATCCATGGGGACAACACATCCAGCCAAACCAACCTGGCCTCCTGGCTGCTTAGATTTGGAACCCATTCGCAGTTACCTGCTGTCCACTTCTGCAGGCCTCTGCTGCAGCCACACGCTGGACGCTAAGAACCCTTGGAACTGCTCCACCTCTCCATCTCCCTGCACAAATTTCGGGTTCCTCCCATTTTCTTTTCTTTTCTTTCTTTTTTTTTTTTTTGAGGCTGAGTCTTGCTCTGTCGCCCAGGCTGGAGTGCAGTGGCCAGATCTCAGCTCACGGCAAGCTCCGCCTCCCGGGTTCCCGCCATTCTCCTGCCTCAGCCTCCCGAGTAGCTGGGACTACAGGCGCCCGCCACCTCGCCCGGCTAGTTTTTTGTATTTTTAGTAGAGACGGGGTTTCACTGTGTTCGCCAGGATGGTCTCGATCTCCTGACCTTGTGATCCGCCCGTCTCGGCCTCCCAAAGTGCTGGGATTACAGGCTTGAGCCACCGCGCCCGGCCTTCTTTCTTTCTTTTTTTTTTTGAGACAGAGTCTGGCTCTGCCACCCAGGCTGGAGTGCAGTGGCCAGATCTTGGCTCACTGCAAGCTCCGCCTCCCGGATTCACGCCATTCTCCTGCCTCAGCCTCCCGAGTAGCTGGGACTACAGGCGCCCGCCACCTCGCCCGGCTAGTTTTTTCTATTTTTTAGTAGAGACGGGGTTTCACCGTGTTAGCCAGGATGGTCTCGATCTCCTGACCTCGTGATCCGCCCGTCTCAGCCTCCCAAAGTGCTGGGATTACAGGCTTGAGCCACGGCGCCCGGCCCTCTTCCCATTTTCTTACTACCTTTCTCTCACTTACCTGCCCTGGGACCTCATCTAGAATTCCTGCCCTTGGCTTCTCCTTTTTGTCTTAGTCCATCAGCCTCCTCTGGCTTCCTCGTTACCTCCTCTCCAATCTATACCTCACTGAATATCACCTTCCCCACTTGCCTGCCAGGAGCTTCAGTGCTGTTAAGAAAAATTATTGGCTAGGCACAGGGGCTCATGCCTGTAATCCCAACACTTTGGGAGGCTGAGGCAGGCGGATCACCTGAAGTCAGCGTTTGAGACCAGCCTGGCCAACATGATTAAACCCTGTCTCTACCTAAAGTACAAAAACTTAGTCGGGCATGGTGGCAGATGCCTGTAATCCCAGCTACTTGAGAGGCTGAGTCAGGAGAATCCCTTGAGCCCAGGAGGCCGAGGTTGCAGTGAGCCAAGATCATGCCACTGCACTCCAGCCTGAGAGATAAGAGAAAAACTCTGTTTCAAAAAAAAAAAAAAAAAAAAGAGGCCAAATGCAGTTGCTCATGCCTGTAATCCCAGCACTTTGGGAGGCTGAGGTGGGTGGATCACCTGATGTCGGCGTTCGAGACCAGCTTGACCAACATGGAGAAACCCAGTCTCTACTAAAAAAATACACAATTAGCTGGGTGTGCTGGTGGGCGCCTGTAGTCCCAGATACTCAGGAGGCTGAGGCCGGAGAATTGCTTGAACCTGGGAGGTGGAGGTTGTGGTGAGCCGAGATTGCGCTATTGTACTCCAGGTTGGGCAACAAGAGTGAAACTCTGTCTCAAAAAAAAAAGTTATCCAAAACTTGGGAACAAGACAAGAGGATGACTGCATGTCCTTTCAAAGTTGTTTAACGTGGTTTACAGGCTCACTCAAGGATTATTTAATTATTTAGAAGAATAAATCCTCCTAGAACCCTGGGTTTTTAGGCCAAAGCCTCGCCTATTTCTTTTCTTTTTTTTTTTTTTTTGAGACGGAGTCTCGCTCTGTCGCCCAGGCTGGAGTGCAGTGGCCGGATCTCAGCTTACTGCAAGCTCTGCCTCCTGGGTTTATGCCATTCTCCTGCCTCAGCCTCCCGAGTAGCTGGGACTACAGGCGCCCACCACCTTGCCCGGCTAGTTTTTTGTATTTTTTAGTAGAGACGGGGTTTCACCATGTTGGCCAGGATGGTCTCAATCTCTTGACCTCATGATCCAACTGCCTCAGCCTCCCAAAGTGCTGGGATTACAGGCATGAGCCACTGTGCCTGGCCAACCTCACTTATTTCATTGTATTCCCTTAAATGTACAGTCATAGATCACTTCACAATGGGGATAGTTTCTGAGAAATGTGTTGTTAGGTGATTTGGTGGTTGTGCAAACATCATAGAGTGTGCTTACCCAAACTTGGACAGTGTAGCCTGCTACACAACTAGGCTATATGGTGTAGCTTATTGTGCCTAGGCTATAACCTGCATAACATGTTACTGTACTAAGTACTGTAGACAGTTGTAGCACAATGGTAAGTATTTGTGTATCTAAACATACTTCAACAGAAAAGGTACGGTAAAAATATGGTATAACAGATTAAAAATGGTACATCTATATAGGGAAGTTACCTTGAATGGAACTTGCAGGACTGGAAGTGAGTGAGTGGTGAGTGAATGTGAAGTCCTAGGATATGATCGTATACTACTATAGACTTTATAAATCCTGTACACTTAGGCTACATGAAATTTTAAAAATGTATTTTTCTTGGCTGGGCATGGTGGCTCATGCCTGTAATCCCAGCACTTTGGGAGGCTGAGGTGGGAGGGTCACTTCAGGTCAGCAATTCAAGACCAGCCTTGCCAACATGGTGAAACCCTGTCTCTACCAAAAAAAACAAAAATCAGCCACATGCGATGGTGCACGTTGTAGTCCCAGCTACTCGGGAGGCTGAGACAGGAGAATCGCTTGAACCCAGGAGGTAGAGGTTGCAGTGAGCAGAGATAGCACCATTGCACCCCAGGCTGGGCAACAGAGTGAGACCCTGTCTCAAAATAAATAAACAAATAAAAATAAAAATATGTCCAGTGCCTAATCTAATAAACGTTGACTGGAAAGGCAGATGATTAAGTACAAGAAAAGCCTGTTTAGTCAAGAAATTTACTATTGGATACATAAGATGAATCTAGACATAAAAATGAAAAGGCAATGTTAGAGTTATGTAGGAATGAATGCAAATTAATAAAATGTCATTAGAGTAAGACCAGAACTTACTGACAAGATTTCCGTTGAAATCTTAGTGTGTGTGTGTGTGTGTGTGTGTGTGTGGTGTGTGTGTGTGTATTTAGATGGAGTCTCGCTCCCTTGCCCAGTCTGGAGTGTTATGGCTTGATCTCTGCTCACTGCAACCTCCACCTCCCGGGCTTAAGCAATATTCCTGCCTCAGACTGCTGAGTAGCTGGGCACCCATCACTACATCCGGCTAATTTTTGTATTTTTAATAGAGATGGGGTTTCACCATGTTGCCCAGGCTGGTCTTAAACTCTTGACTTCAAATGATGCACCGGCCTCAGCCTCCCAAAGTGCTGGGATTACAGCCATGAGTCACTGAGCCCGGTCATCTTAGTGATTTTTTTTTAATCAACTTTTTTTTTTTGAAACAGGGTCTCACTCTATCACCCAAGCTGAAGTACAATGGCACAATCATGGCTCATTGCAGCCTCGATCTCCCAAGCTAAGGCGATCCTCCCACCTCAGCTTCCCAAGTAGCTGAGGCTACAGGTATGTGCCACCATACCCATTTAGTTTTTGTAAATGTATTTTTCTTTTGTAGAGACAGCGTCTCACTATGTTGCCCAGGTTGGTCTTGAACTCCTGGGCTCAAGTGATCCTCCAAGGCCTCCCATCTCAGCCTCCCAAAGTTCTAGGATTATAGGTATGAGCCGCTGTGGCCCCTCTAGATTTTTAAATGATGTTATTATTTGCAGTAATTCTTCAATTCATAGGAACTTAATCTCAGGGCACAGCATGAGATCAGAACTTTAATGCATTTTTTTTTTTTTTTTTTTTGAGACAGAGTCTTGTTCTGTCGCCCAGGCTGGAGTACAATGATGTGATCTCAGCTCATTGCAAGCTCCGCCTCCTGGGTTCACACCATTCTCCTGCCTCAGCCTCCCGAGTAGCTGGGACTACAGGCATCTGCCACCTCGCCCGGCTAATTTTTTAAAAATTTTTTTATTTTTAGTAGAGACAGCATTTCACCATTTTAGCCAGGATGGTCTCGATCTCCTGACCTCGTGATCCTGGGATTACAGGTGTGAGCCACAGCGCTGCCTGGCAATACATATTTTTAAAAAACCATTTTTTCCCCAAACCATTGAATGAATTATAAAGATGAGCCCTTGACTGACACCTCTAATCCCAGCACTTTGGGAGGCTAAGGCAGAAGGATCACTTGAGGCCAGGAGTTCCAGACCAGCCTGGCCAACATGGTAGAAACCTGTCTCTACTAAAAATGCAAAAAGCAGTCAGGCATAGTGGCATGCACCTGTAGTTCCAGCTACTCAGGAGGCTGAGGCACTAGAATCACTTGAACCTGGGAGGCAGAGGTTGCAGTGAGCCAAGATAATGCTACTGCACTCCAACCTAGGTGCAGAGAGACACCCTGTCTCATTAAAAAAAAACACAAAAACAAAAAAGACGGCCAGGCGCGGTAGCTCAAGCCTGTAATCCCAGCACTTTGGGAGGCCAAGACGGGTGGATCACGAGGTCAGGAGATCAAGACCATCCTGGCTAACACGGTGAAACCCCGTCTCTACTAAAAAATAGAAAAAACTAGCCGGGCGAGGTGGCGGGTGCCTGTAGTCCCAGCTACTCGGGAGGCTGAGGCAGGAGAATGGCCTGAACCTGGGAGGCGGAGTTTGCAGTGAGCTGAGATCTGGCCACAGCAGTCCAGCCTGGGTGACAGAGCCAGACTCCGTCTCAAAACAAAACAAAACAAAACAAAAAAGACGAGCCCTCAATTACAAACTTCTTTTAGAATCAATCAGAAGTTATTAAGTGCTATAGTTTAATGCAGAAATAAACATTTAAAGTTTTGACATAAACTTTAGAATTGGCAAGATCATTAAGTGAGTTAATGCATACATGTTAGCTATTACAGCACAAATTACCGAAATGTTGTAGTTTAATGTCAAATTATTACAAATTGCTAAAAATAGACTTGCATGGGAATCTAAAGTACAGTAAAAATAATGCTTAGTTATTAGCCAAAGTTCTCTCTCAGCTGAAATGTTTACTCATTGGTCTGCCATGAATGCTTTCAAATAATAATCATTCTCTTTGGTGTTCAGGAAAAGATCAGTATCCAGACTTGAATTTGGGAGCTCTGAAAGGAAAGCAATGAACTTTCCCTCCAACACTTTTGGATGTTTTCATGGACTCTCTCAACCCCATGGGCCCCCACAGTACCCTCATGATAATTTTGGGAACCATGATGTCTCTTTCTTCTGAAAAGCTCGGTGCTGCACTCTGGTACTATTGCCTGATATTAATATGTAGTTATTTATTTTTTAACTTTATGTGTATGTCTGATCCCTCCCAACTGGGATGGAAGCTCCTCAAGAACAGGATCTGGCTTGGCACAGTGGCTCATGCCTGTCATCCCAGCACTTTGGGAGGCTGAGGCAGGAGGATCACTTGTGATCAGAAGTTTGAGATCAGCCTGGACAACATGACAGAACCACATCTCCACAGAAAAATACAAAAATTAGCTCGGTGTGGTAGCGCTTGCCTGTAGTCCCAGCTACTCAGGAGGGTGAGGTGGGAGGATTGGTTAAGCCTGGGAGGTTGAGGTGGCAGTGAGCCATGATTGTGCCATTGCACTTCCAGCCTGGGCATGACTCTGACTAAAAAAAAAAAAGTAAATAAGTTACAAATTAATACCATACCAGCCTGTGCTTCAGTACAGTGATTAGAAAGGTCCTAGAAGGCCCTGATGCTTGAAATATGTCTCTCGAAGACATGCTTCTGTGCCTTAGATTCCTCACTATTGCTTACTTCTTTTATTTTTATTTACTTATGTATGTATTTATTTATTATTTATTTATTCTTTTTTTGAGACAGAATCTCACTCTTGTTGCCCAGGCTGGAGTGCAGTGGCATGATCTCAGCTCACTGCAACCTCGGCCTCTCGGGTTCAGGCAATTCTCCTGCTTCAGCCTCCCGAGTAGCTGGGATTACAGGCTTCCGCCACCATGCCTGGCTAATTTTTTTGTATTTTTAGTAGAGATGGGGTTTCACCATGTTGGCCAGGCTGGTCTCGAACTCCTGATCTCAGGTGATTGCCCACCTCAGCCTCCCAAAGTGCTGGGATTACAGGTGTGAGCCACC
Organism: Trachypithecus francoisi; assembly: GCF_009764315.1. Classification (NCBI taxonomy): domain Eukaryota; kingdom Metazoa; phylum Chordata; class Mammalia; order Primates; family Cercopithecidae; genus Trachypithecus; species Trachypithecus francoisi. The sequence goes on along the minus strand of NW_022681462.1, from coordinate 60,340,712 downwards.
ACGCCCGGCCATGTATTTATTTTTTTGAGACAGGGTCTCACTCTCTTGACCAGGCTGGAGTGCAGTGGTGTGATTATGGTTCATGGTGGCCTCCACCTCCTAGGCTCAAGAGATCCTTCTACTTCAGCCTCATGAGTAGCTGGGACCATAGGCACCACCACATTAGCCACCACGCCTGGATTTTTTTTGTTTGTTTGTTTTTTGAGATAGAGTTTTGCTCTTATTGCCCAGGCTGGAGTGCAATGGCATGATCTTGGCTCACTGCAACCTCCAACTCCTGATTTCAAGCGATTCTCCTGCCTCAGCCACCCTAGCAGCTGGAATTACAGGCATGTGCCACCATGCCCAGCTAATTTTGTATTTTTAGTAGAGATGGGGTTTCTCAGTGTTGGTCAGGCTGGTCTTAAATTCTCGACCTCAGGTGATTTGCCCACCTCAGCCTCCCAAAATGCTGGAATTACAGGCGTGAGCCACTGCTCTTGGCTGATTTTTGTATTTTTTTGTAGAGATGGGGTTCCACCATGTTGCCCAGGCTTCACTTGCTTTTTTTAGATAAAATGTTGTCTCTAGGCCAGATGTGGTGGCTCACACTTGTAATCCCAGCATTTCGAGAGGTCAAGGGGGGAGGATCACTTGAGCCTAGGAATTTGAGACCAGCCTGGGCAGCATAGTGAGACTCCAGTCTCTACAAAAAATAAAAAATCAGCCAGGCATGGTGTTTCACACCAGTTACTTGGGAGGCTGAGGTGGGAGGATTGCTTGAGCCCAAGAGGCTGAAGCTGTAGTGAGCTGTAAGTGTACCACCAGACTCCAGCCTGGGCAAGAGAGTGAGACTTTGTCTCAAAAACAAACGTGGCCGGGTGCAGTGGCTCACGCCTGTAATCCCAATACTTTGGGATGCTGAGGCGGGCGGATCACTTGGGGCCAGGAATTCAAGACCAGCCTGGCCAACATGGCAAAACTCCGTCTCTACTAAAAATACAAAAATCAGCCAGATGTGGTGGTGCATGCCTGTAGTCCCAGCTAGTCGGGAGGCTGAGGCACGCAAATCACTTGAACCCAATAGGTGGAGGTTGCAGTGAGCCAAGATCGTACCAATGTATTCCAGCCTGGGTGATGAAGCAAGACCTTGTCTCAAAACAAAAAACAACAACAGCAACAACAACAACAGCAAAAAACACACAAAGAACAAAACAAAACAAAACGAAAGAAACACAAACTTTGTCTCCAGAAGGCCTTTACTAGAATCTAAATACCTAACCTTCGAGGTGTAACTCACTAGCACGTTGTCTCTCTAACAGTTTCCTAGCAGACAGTTCAGGTCTGGGATTGTATCCAGGGACAGAGCTAGAGAAACTGGGGCCCTACTGTGGGGATGCTGATGAGGCAGACTCCTCAGTGAGGCCAGTGAACAGATGAATCCACTGGGCTGGGCACCTGTGAGATGGGGCAGAGGAACACCTAGATAGGTTAAAGGGCGTCTCGACACAACCAGAGTTTATCTGTAGCGTAGTCTTCACAAACCAAGCCAGAACCGCATGAGAGTGAATTCCCATCTGGCTTTGGGGGACAAATGACTCATCCAAGACTACACTCGCAGTGCTGAGTGGCGACTGGGAGCCAGTGCGCTCTGCTGACTGCTCTACTTTCAGAAATACTTGCAGATCTCAATTATCTAATTACAATTGCAATGAGAACCACAGCAGGGGAGCAGAGAGAAACAATTTCTGGGGTGACCAGATGGCTTTATTAACTCCAGTTCTCACCTAGAATTACCCTCAAGAATTCTGTGGGAATGGGTTGCAGTGGTGTGGCCCTGGATTCACAACCGACAGAGCTCTGAATTCTGAGTGATCTGTACACAAACACACCTCTGCCTGGGTTATACGATAAGGGCCTCATGTACATAATCCCAGTGTGCTGCCCTAGAAATCGCTTGGTAGCGTGATGGGTGGGATTCAGAAGTCAGCAGGAACCCAAAGTGAGTGGAGAGGTCACAGCCATGAGTCAGAGGCCTCTGTCCTTCGGCAGCCTCCAACAGGAAGCAGACAGGGAAGGTTCCTATAGTTACCAGGGCTTGGCTGGTTTATTACTTTCATTCTAATGGGCGTTTTTACAAGACATAAGCAAAGTACAAAATATTTTATAGCCATTCGGAGAGGAAGTCTGCCACACATTTCAAAGAATGAATGCCCTCTGTAAGGATAAGCAGCCAACTACAAGCTCCTTTTGGAATCGACTAGAAGTTATTAAGTACCAAGGCTTATCTGATACTCAGATAAATATTTCTCTAAGTTTTGACTCCTGAGAGGTAAACTTCAAGGTTGACAGCACCAAGGCTATGTGGTGTACTAAAAGGGTGTAGGTTTTAGAGTCCCACAGACCTAGGATCAACTTTATGGCCACCATTCACCAAAACCAACAATAGGATCTGGAGCGCAGTGGTGTGATCTTGGCTCACTGCAGCCTCTGCCTTCCGGGTTCAAGCGATTTTCCTGCCTCAACCTCCCAAGTAGCTGGGATTGCAGCTGCCTGCCCAGATGCCTGGTTAATTTTTGTACTTTTAGTAGGGACAGTGTTTTACCATGTTGGCCAGGCTGGTCTCCAACTTATTCTTTTCCCCCGCCCCTAAGACAGAGTCTTGCTCTGTCGCCCAGGTTGGAGTGCCGTGGCGTGATCTCAGCTCACTGCAACCTCTGCCTCCCGGGTTCAAGCAATTCTCCTGCCTCAGCCTCCCCAGTAGCTGGGATTACAGGTGCACACCACCACACCTGGCTATTTTTTGTATTTTTGGTAGAGATGAGGTTTCACCATGTTGGCCAGGCTGGTCTCGAACTCCTGACCTTGTGATCCACCCACCTCGCCTCCCAAAGTGCTGGGATTACAGTTGTGAGCCACTGCACCTGGCCAATAATGACTACATTTCTATTTCATGCAGGATTTATTAGGTAAACTAGCAGCTTGTTAAAATAGTGGTGGTAAGGATGACAATATAAAGTCCTATAGAAAGCAAATCTAGGCTGGGCACTGTGACTCACGACTGTAATCCCAGCACTTCGGGAGGCTGAGGTGGGCAGATCACCTGAGCTCAGGAGTTCAAGACCAGCCTGACCAACATGGAGAAACCCCGTCTCTGCTAAAAATACAAAATTAGCCGGGCGTGGTGGTGCACACCTGTAATCCCAGCTACTGGGGAGGCTGAGGCAGGAGAATCGTTTGAACCCTGGAGGCGGAAGTTGCAGTGAGTAGAGATCTCACCATTGCATTCCAGCCTACACAACAAGAGCAAAACTCCATCTCAAAAAAGAAAGAAAGAAAGAAAGAAAATCTTCTGGGCTGGGCATGCTGGCTTACAACAGAAATCCCAGCACTTTGGGAGGGTGAGGTCAGAGGATTGCTTGAGGACAGGAGTTGAGACCAGCCTGAGGAACATAGCAAGACCCCTGTCTCTATAAAAAAAAAATTTTTTTTTGAGACAGAGTCTCGCTCTGTCGCCCAGGCTGGAGTGCAGTGGCCGGATCTCAGCTCACTGCAAGCTCCACCTCCCGGGTTCCCGCTATTCTCCTGCCTCAGCCTCCCGAGTAGCTGGGACTACAGGAGCCCGTCACCACGCCCGGCTAGTTTTTTGTATTTTTTTTTAGTAGAGACGGGGTTTCACCGTGTTAGCCAAGATGGTCTTGATCTCCTGACCTCGTGATCCGCCCATCTCGGCCTCCCAAAGTGCTGGGATTACAGGCTTGAGCCACTGCGCCTGGCCTAAAAATTTTTTTAAGTAGCCAGGCCTGGTGCATACCTGTAGTTCCAGCTACTTGAGAGGCTGAGGTGGGAGGATCGTTTGAGGCTTCAACGAACCATGATTATGCCACTACACTCTAGGCTCAGCAACAGAGCAACACTCTGTCTCTAAAAGCAAACAAATTTAAAAAAAAGAGAAAAAGCAAACCTACAGTTAGCATCCCTTTGACTCCCCATCCCACTTACCTCCATTAACAACTCGCAGAACTTGCTGGAATACAGCCAAGTTGAATCACACAGTTGGAGCACTGTTAAGAACCAAGTTTCCATCTCCTCTTTGGTCAAAAAGTCACCCCAGGAAAATTAGCTATAAATAGCTCCAAGAAAATCTCAGAGTGGTGAAGGATTAGGAAGCATCGTGGCATAGAGGACATGGCACTTTGCTTCTATCCTTAAGTCAAAATGCTTTGTATGAGACAGCAGAGAGTCCATGGAATGGAGATCACTCACCAATGGGATTATGCAGCTATAGATAAGGACACAGGCATAGTTTGGCTTTATCTGTTCACAACACTTCCCTACAGACTCCTGGAGTTCACCTTCTTTCTATAAACAGGGAACCAACCAACAGACACAACATATCCTCCCTCCCCCACTACTCTATCCACATTCTTGGTTTCCTTTTTCTTTCACTTCCTTCTGGAACTTGAGAGCTTGTTTGGAGGTTCTAGCCGGGGAGCACAGCTACTTGTATACCCTTGACTAAAGACCAGTCCTCCTCTATCGGGCTGGTCGTCCTCTTTGACCTAGCATGCAGCTTTGACCTAGCATGCAGCTTTGACCTAGCATGCAGCTTTAGGAGGGACACACATGGAGCGATGAGAGAGGAAGGGGACACCTGCCTATCCAGCCAGATCAGCTGAATCAACCCTGGCAATCAATGGGGTGACAGATGTCGTAGGAGCCTTATCAAGCTGTGTATTCTGAGTCAGTTTTGTATACAGTGATGTGTTATGTATGGCTCAGCCAGACTATGACACTTAACAACTCGCTTATCCTGAGTAGTACAAATAAAATTAAGTTTGTGACATTTAGTTCATTTTTTTTTTTTTTTTTTTGAGGTGGAGTCTGGCTCCGTCACCCAGGCTGCAGCACAGTGGTGCAATCTCAGCTCACTGCAACCTCTGCCTACTGGGTTCAAACGATTCTCCTGCCTAGCCTCCCAAGTACCTGGGATTACAGGCACGCACTGCTAAGCCCAGCTAATTTTTTTTTTTTTTATTTCTAGTAGAGATGGGGTTTCGCCATGTTGGCCAGGCTGGTCTTGAACTCCTGACCTCAAGTGATACACCCGTCTCAGCCTCCCAAAGTGCTGGGATTACAAGCATGAGCCACCGTGCCAGGCCTGTTTAGTTCATTCTTACTACACACTTTGATTTTCCATGAACATCTCAGGAGTCAGAACATACAGATAATTCCAGAAAGGAGAGGAATCTGTGTATTTTTCCTTTTTTGTTTCCTTATTATGCCTTGTGAGAAGCCAATGCATGAGTTCTTTTTTTTTTTTTTTTTGAGACGGAGTCTTGCTCTGCCACCCAGGCTGGAGTGCAGTGGCCGGATCTCAGCTCACTGCAAGCTCCGCCTCCCGGGTTTACGCCATTCTCCTGCCTCAGCCTCCCGAGTAGCTGGGACTACAGGCGCCCACCTCGTCGCCCGGCTAGTTTTTTGTATTTTTAAGTAGAGACAGGGTTTCACCGTATTAGCCAGGATGGTCTCGATCTCCTGACCTCGTGATCCGCCCGTCTCGGCCTCCCAAAGTGCTGGGATTACAGGCTTGAGCCACCGCGCCCGGCCAGTGCATGAGTTCTTAACCAGCTCCATGAGAACCCACAGAGACAGCCTCGTTTGACTCAGTCTGGTTATCAGAAGAGGGAAGTTCCTTATAATTGTATATATATACCTGGTTGGTTCACAGGTATCCTTAAACATGAGAACCAGCATGTCTGAAAAAAACTCTCAGGTTTCACCGGGACTGTTGCACACCCTCTAAATGACCCATCATAAAGACCTCACCCCTCTCTGATAGGATAAGGCAAAGGTTAAGGTCCATCCTGTTAGCCACACTCTATTTCCTTCTAGCTAGGCCAGAACATAATAGCTGGAACCACTTGTTCCCTCTCTCAGCTGGCTGTAAGAATGCTGTATGCTTTTTTTTTTTTTTTTTTTTTGAGACAGGGTCTTGCTCTGTCACCCAGGCTGGGGTGCAGTGGTGTGATCTCAGCTCACTGTAGTCTCTGCCTCCTGCGTTCAAACGATTCTCCTGCCTCAGCCTCCCGAGTAGCTGGGGTTACAGGCACGCACCACCATGCCAGGCTAATTTTTATATTTTTAGTAGAGACAGGGTTTCACCATGTTGGCCAGGCTGGTTTCGAACTCCTGACTTCAGGTGATCCGCCCAACTTGGCCTCCCAAAGGACTGGGGTTACAGGCTGTATGCTTTTTATAGTGTTGGGTGGTTAAGTCTTACGCAAAGTAAATGCCCAGTAAATACTTATTAGTGGTCATGACTCAACCATTCAGGTTGTTATGAAGCTAAGACCAGTCACCCCATAGTCCCTGCCGTACCATATGCTCCCGGAGAGAGCACTTCTGGCCCTCCCTATGATGGCTGCCACCACCACTACTTTGTGGGGAAGAACAGTCATCCTGACGGTTAGTCATCCCTAACCTTTGGACTAACTATTCACAGTTCAGTTTAGGCTGATTTCTCATCGTGCCTTATATGTGTGGCTTATGTGTGCCTCAGTCACTAGAAGAACAAGCCTTCTAGATCATCCAACATGGATAGATCATCAATACTGGATATGATCCCAGTACTCTGAGTCCACTGCTAATCTGATCAAGCCCCTCTCCCTCCCCTTCCCAAATTCTTCTGCTGTGCCTTTGCAACTCCAGATCTGTCACCATCAAACGTCTTTGTAGCCTCATCCTCTTCTTTGAATGTTCCCTTCACCACTTGGCAATAAATGAACCTGGCTGTCCCTGAGCACCCCATGTCCTGAGCAGCCCTCTGAGGGAGAAGCTGCTTCACTTTTCCCCTGACATTTCAGGCTCCTAAGGGCCAGGGGGTGTAGTAGGTTTTCTACTTGCCATTTCCAAACTGTTCCTTACCTGTCCTCCTCAGACACCCAGCTTCTTTGAAGCCTCTCTGATGCAAATACTGTCCACAACAATCTTATCCTTCTGTCTTCTATCATATTTTACTTTTTTTCTAGACAGAGTCTCGCTCTACAATAGTCACTTTTATTTTTTTTTTATTTTTATTTTTTAGATAATACACATTCTTGATTTAATGGAAATATTTATATGCAGTGAAACATAAAACCAATTATTGGTTGTATTGCTACATTTAAACAATTTTCTTAAGTAACTAAAATATAATTAAGAATCCCAAAAGTGTCCTAGACAACTATTTTAGAATCAAAAAGTACATGATCACAAGTACGTAAAACAATAATAAAATCAGCATTTATTTATCTGTACATCCATAAGAAAAGTTACTATTTTAATTTGCTAACAAGAATGCTTTTTAACAAGGGTGATCTGGTTTAAATAGCTATGATTTCCTATGTTTCCATTATTATTTTAAATATACATTGACTTTTTAAGGAAACAACAGAGCTGAACCAGTGAAGCACATTTCATGATAAGCACTAAAGAGAAAATATGAGATCACTAAAATCCCCAAATTACTTCATAAGGGAAACAGTTGAGGGATATTAAAAATCAATTTAAGTACATATTGGATTTGTGAAAGGCTTATGTAAACATAACTTGAATTTACTTAAAAAAAAAAAAAAGAAATACAAAAACAAACATTCTATAATTCCCCCCAAGAGATTTATTCAAATATGAGTTTAAGTAATAGCTGCAGGGCCTGGGGTGAGAAAGCAGGGCATGGTAGTGCATGCACCTGCAGTACCAGCCCTTTGGGAGGCAGATCACTTGAGCCCAGGAGTTCGAGGCTGCAGTGAGCTGTGATTGCACTACCGCACTCTAGCCTGGGCAACAGAGTGAGACCCTGTCTTAAAAAAAAAAAATTTTTTTTTTTTTTTTAGATGGAAAAGTTCTCAGAAAGAGGCACTAATCAATCATCGTATGTAATTTTTTTCCCTTGAAACACAGCAATATTAGATTGCTGTTCTTTTCGCCTTCTGCTTGCTTCCCATGAAGGATGAAGAGGCAGCTGCAACTGCTGTTTTGTATTTTCAAGTCTTCTTGGTAGCTTCTTATTAAACTGATTCTTGATCTGAGGCTCATTCTGTGGAAAATCTAGTGATCTTGTTTTTGGAGCCTGTTCTTTGTAATTTCTTCTAGAGCTTTTAGATCCAGATAAAGAGTGGAAAAACACTGATTCTAACTTTCTGGCTTCTGTACTTGGCTTGGTTTTGTCATTTCTTGTATCCCCATGAGTTTCACCTGTATCTTCTTTAAGAAACACTTTTTCGAGTGGTTTTTGTTCCTTAACTGAAGAATGACAACTACTTTCCTTCCTTCTTGTCTGTCTGACTTTCCCAATGAAGAAGTCGTCACCACTATCACTATCTTCAGACATGGAAGACTGCTTGTAAAACCTTTCTTCTGTGCTATCATCAAAATACTCCTTCTCCTCTTCACATATTTCTTCTCCGCCATCACTGTTACTAGAGAGTGAGCTATCAGATTCTTTGTTTTTTTTAGTTTGACTTAGTGTTTTCAGCTATGGGTCAGCAGGTGTCTTGTGGGACTCAAGGGAAACTACAGAATCCTTTCCTGAAGGCTTTGATGGAGAATTTGGAATAGTCACTGCTTTAGGTCCACGTTCCATCTTGGCTACTTTTTCCTTTGAATTATGTGTTGGTTTCTTCCCCAGTATTTTGGTTTCTTTGACTTTTTGCTCACTGATAACAGTTCCTTCATGCTGTAAATTACCTCCATTATCATTTGAACACAAAGTATTCTCAGAATGATTGTCCTCTGAAGCATTCTTTGATGACTCAACTTCAGCAACATTTTGTCTTGCTTCTTTAAAGGCTTGGACAGCAGCTTTTAGCACATCTATCTTTTTCTTCAGAAGAGGATGTACTGCTAGTCTGGCAATTGCTCTTTCAGTTGCAGTAGAATCTGGCTTTTTGCAGATTTTTTCAAAGTTGATATCATCACCAAGAGCAGATTTAGTTACCATATCAGGTTTCAATTCTTTCATGGCATGGATCTCTTCAAGCAATCGTTGCGCCCGTCTTTGGTTTTTTAACAGTGCATCTTCAGTACCCTTTTTTGACTTCAGTCTGCCAACACTCCTGACAAGTTTTCGGATAACCAAAACTCGTATTCTCTTCACTTCTTTTCTCATCTTCACAACCTCGTTATTGAGGTTCAGAGTTCCCGGCTGAGCCATGGTAGATGAAGGAATATGATCCGCCGCTGCCTGCACGTCAATAGTCACTTTTAAAATTATTTATTAGCCGGGTGAGGTGGCTCACGCCTGTAATCTCAGCATTTTGGGAGGCCAAAGCAGGCAGATCACCTGAGGTCAGGAGTTTGAGACCAGCCTGGCCAACATTGCGAAACCCCATCTTTACTAAAAATACAAAAAGTAGCCAGGTGTGGTGGCATGTGCCTATAATCCCAGCTACTCTGAAGGCTGAGGCAGGAGAATTGTTTGAACCTGGAAGGTGGTCGTTGCAGTGAGCTGAGATCACGCCACTGCACTCCAGCCTGTGCAACAGAGCAAGACTCTTGTCTCAAAAAAAAATGAACATTCAGACCATTCAGCGACCTCCCGCGCCCAGGTGGCCTGGTCGTCCATCTTGCCCTTCGCTCTATCTTGCCCTTAGCCTGAGCCCCCCTCCACCCTGCTCATTCTCCCTCTGGCCATTTGGGTCACAGCGCACCAAGAGAAGAGGACGCCACCTTCCCTGTCCCATCCTTAGTCAGGTGTGCACCCTTTGCTAGGGCCCGTGCCTCCACCCAGGTCAGAGCTTGGAGATTCACCCCCTTGCTTTCACATTTAAATAAGATGCAGGCAAAAGGCTGCCACAGAAATAGGCGCTGCACACTTGTTCATAAGCACTTGGTAGAAGCACATAGTAGGTGCTTAATATTTACTGAAAAGTTGAGTACCTAGTAAGCACTCAAAACCTGGTGAAAGGCCGAGTGCGGTGGCTCACATCTGTAATCCCAGCACTTTGGGAGGCCAAGGCAGGTGGATCACCTGAGGTCAGGAGTTTGAGAGGAGCTTGGCCAACATGGTGAAACCCATCTCTCCTAAAAATAAAAAAATTAGCCAGGTGGGGTGGCGTGTGCTGTAGTCCCAGCTAATCGGGAGGCTGAAGCAGGAGAATTGCTTGAACCTGAGAGGCGGAGGTTGCAGTGAGCCGAGATCACACCACTGCACTCCAGCCTGGGTGACAGAGTGAGACTCTGTCTCAAAAACAAAACAAAACAAAACAAGAAAAACCTGGTGAAAATAAAGCACCTGTCAACAATGCTTGGTGCCCAATGCCTGCCACTTAATATATGCTCCATGAGTGGCAGTTATAATTATTGCTATATTCTATCAGTGTTCCACACTAATTGACATAAATCTTACAAATATGCTGAGTTGGCCAGGTGCGGTGGCTCACACCTGTAAGCCTGCACTTTGGGAGGCAGAGGTGGGAGGATTACTTGATTCCGGAAGTTCAAGACCAACCAGAGCAAGATGGGAAGACCTCCAACTACATTTAAAAAACAAATAAATAAATAACACTCAAACTCCTAACCATTCCTTAAGGTATTGTATAAGCTCACACCTGTCTTCTCTCAATCACCAAACTCCAGCCCCATTGACCTCCTTTCTGTTCTTCCAGCATACCTTGTCCATCTTATCCATAGCAATATGAGACATTAGGTCAAATGTGTTCCTGAAATCAAGGTAGGCTATTATTTAAAGCAGTAGCTCTCAGTCCAAAGTGATATTGACATTCTCAGGGGGCTGGGAAATGTGTGGAGGCTTTTTTGAGGATTGTCAAAATGACAAAGGGGATTGGTTAGAGATTAATCTCCATGAAACGTTATGAAGAATATCCTATCTAAAATTCCAATAGTGTTCCATGTAGAGACATTTAGTGCAAAACATTCTTATGTCCACAAAAAGACTTGTGTAAGAATGTTCATAACAACTTTATTCATAATAGCGCCAAATAGGAAACATCCTACATTTGGCTAATTTGCTGCATTATGTTGTTGTTGTTGTTGAGATGGAATTTTGCTCTTGTTGCCCAGGCTGGAGTGCAATGGCAAGATCTCAGCTCACTGCAACCTCCACCTCCCGGGTTCAAATGATTCTCCTGCCTCAGCCTCCCGAGTAACTGGGATTACAGGCATGCGCCACCACATCCAGCTAATTTTGTATTTTTAGTAGAGACGAGGTTTCACCATGTTGGTCTCGAACACCTAACTTCAGGTGTTAGTCACCTGCCTCGGCCTCCCAAAGTGCTGGGATTATCAGTGTGAGCCGCCGCACCCAGCCTTGAGTTTAATTGTAATAGATATCACTTAATAAGCATCTACATATGAATTAACTAAACATTATGTTTAAGTGCTTATTATACAGTGCTTTATATTTTACAAAAGAATTTAAAGTGGAAAAGATATGAAAAAGGGTTTTTTTTTCATGGTAAAGGGTTAGAAGTTTTGCGTTTGGAGACAAAGCTAATTTTTAGGCTGGGCGTGGTGGTTCACGCCTCTAATCCCAGCACTTTGGGAGGCTGAGGCCGGCAGATCACTTAAAGTCAGGAGTTTGAGACCAGGCTGGTCAACATGGCAAAAACCCATGTATACTAAAAATATAAAAATTAGCTGGGCGTAGTGGTGTATGCCTGTAATCCCAGCTACTCAGGAGGCTGAGACATGAGAATTGCCTGAACCTGGGAGGAGGAGGTTGCAGTGAGCCAAGATCCTGACACTGCACTCCATCTTGGGTGACAGAGGGAGACTCAATGTCAAAAGAAAAAAAAAAAAGTTGGCTGGGCATTGTGGCTCACGCCTGTAATCCTAGCACTTTGGGAGACTGAGGTGGCAGATCACTTGAGGTCAGGGGTTCCAGACCAGCCTGGCCAACCTGGGGAAACCCCCGTCTCTACTAAAATTACAAAATTAGCTGGGCCTGGTGGCATGCGCCTGTAATCCCAGCTACTTGGGAGGCTGAGGCAGGAGAATCGCTTGAACCCAGGAGGCAGAGGTTGCAGTGAGCCAAGATCACGCCATAGCACTCCAGCCTGGGCAACAGAGTGAGGCTCCGTCTAAAAAAGTTAATTTTTAATGACAGATATAATGACATGGTAGAAATTATACATATACATTTACATATATATTAAGGTGAACTTTGAATGTACAAATGCAAACTATTGTTATAAACTTAAACCAGCTAAATATTATCTCCCACTCTGTGGAGTATATCCTATGAACCCAGGTTCTTTGGGATATGTGAGAAAAATTAATGAACAAGTAGCATAAATATAAAACTATTAACAAAGAAGATCTAGAATAGAGAAAGATTTGCTACGTAGTGGTTAAGGACTTTTACTCTTCATTCTATATAAAGGACTTTTGTTTTCTACTCATCTATTACTCATGGGATGACAAAAATTTTTAGTAGTCTATTATATATATATATAATATATATATATATATAAATATATATATATATATATTTTTAGACAGAGTTTTGCTCTTGCTGCCAGGCTGGAGTGCAATGGTGTGATCTCGGCTCACCACAACCTCCGCCTCCCAGATTCAAGTGATTCTCCTGCCTCAGTCTCCCAAGTAGCTGGAATTACAGGTGCATGCCACCATGTCCAGCTAATTTTTGTATTTTTAGTAGAGACAGGTTTTCACCACGTTGCCCAGGCTGGTCTCAAACTCCTGACCTTAAGTGATCCACCCACCTTGGCCTCCCAAAGTGCTGGGATAACAGGCATGAACCACTGCACCCAGCCTGAATATATTAATAAATGTGCTTCAATATGGCACTAGAACTACAAAAGATTCACAATTAAAACATAAAATGAGTAATTTTGAGCAGTGAATGACAAATTCAGAAGGTGTTAAAGAGGTATTAAAATAAACAATGCCGGCCAGCGCAGTGGCTCATGCCTATAATCCCAGCACTTTGGGAAGCTGAGGTGGGTGGATCACCTGAGGTCAGGCATTTGAGACCAGCCTGGCCAACGTGGTGAAACCCCGTCTCCACTAAAAATACAAAAATTAGCTGGGCGAGGTGGCGGGCGCCTGTAATCATAGCTACTCGGGAGGCTGAGACAGGAGAATTGCTTGAACCCAGGAGAAGTGGAGGTTGCAGTGAGCTGAGAACACACCATTACACTCCAGCCTGGGTGACAAGATTGAAACTCCATTAAAAAAAAAAAAAAGGCAGATGCGGTGGCTCACGCCTGTCATCCCAGAACTTTGGGAGGCCAAGGCGGGAGGATCACAAAGTTAGGAGATCGAGACCATCCTGGCTAACACGGTGAAACCCTGTCTCAACTAAAAATACAAAAAGGAGCTGGGTGTGGTGATGGGCACCTGCAATCTCAGCTACTCAGGAGGCTGAGGCAGGAGAATTGCTTGAACCCAGGAGGCAGTGGTTGCAGTGAGCCGAGATCATGCCACTGCACTCCAGCTTGGGTGACAGAGCAAGACCCCATCTCAAAAAAAAAAAAGAAAGAAAAAAGAAAAAGAAAAAGAAAAAATAGCCTGGATGTATACTCAGATACAATGAGTTAGAGATTAGTCTGGTATTTTGTCATTTATTTAATAATTATGCTTACTCAACTCACTTTATTGCAATTAACAATAAATAGCTGTCCAGTTATAAGAAGATGAAATTCTCCGGGTTAGGTGAACAGATTTAGATCTCAAAATGGAACATTTTGCCAATAAAGCCACAATAACCAGTTAGATTATTCTTGGGAAAAGTATGTGTAATTTGGAGAAAGGAAAACTTCCTGAAAACATCCAAAATTCAGCAGACAACAAAAATCTGGTTAACTTGTCCCTGATTTGTTAGGACTATTTATTTATTTATTTTTTGAGATGGCGTTTCGCTCTTGTTGCCCAGGCTGGAGTGCAATGGCGCAATCTTCGTTCACTGCAACCTCCGCCTCCCAGGTTCAAGGGATTCTCCTGCCTCAGTCTCCTGTGTAGCTGGGATTATAGGCGCCCACCACCACGCCTGGCTTTTTGTATTTTTAGTAGAGATGGGGTTTCACCATGTTGGCCAGGCTGGTCTCAAATTCCTGACCTTAGGTGATCTGCCCGCCTCGGCCTCCCAAAGTGCTGGGATTAGAGGTGTGAGCCACTGTACCTGGCCTAAATAGCTTATTTCATATACCAAGTGAAATTTAAATTATACAAAGGCCAGGTGTGGTGGCTCAAGCCTGTAATCCCAGCACTTTGGGAGGCCGAGGCGGGCGGATCACGAGGTCAGGAGATCGAGACCATCCTGGCTAACACAGTGAAACCCCATCTCTACTAAAAATACAAAAAATTAGCTGGACATGGTGGCATGCTCCTGTAGTCCCAGCTACTTGGGAGGCTGAGGCAGGAGAATGGTATGAACCCAGGAGGTGGAGCTTGCAGTGAGCCGAGATTGCACCACTGCACTCCAGCCTGGGCAACGAGCGAGACTCTGTCTCAAAAAAAAAAAAAAAAAAGTAAATTATACAAAACAAATTGTAGAGGTACTTATAACAGCATGACTATTTACATTAATCAACTTGCCTACACTTCAACAGAATACAACATATGATTGTTTAATATAAAATAAGCTTTGATTTGACATATACTTGTAGAAATTAATCAAACCTAGCTAAATCTTTTTTTTTTTTTTTTTTTGAGACGGAGTCTCGCTCTGTCACCCAGGCTGGAGTGCAGTGGCCGGATCTCAGCTCACTGCAAGCTCCGCCTCCCGGGTTTACGCCGTTCTCCTGCCTCAGCCTCCCGAGTAGCTGGGACCATAGGCGCCCGCCACCTCGCCGGCTAGTTTTTTTTGTATTTTTAGTAGAGACGGGGTTTCCCCGTGTTAGCCAGGATGGTCTCGATCTCCTGACCTCGTGATCCGCCCGTCTCGGCCTCCCAAAGTGCTGGGATTACAGGCTTGAGCCACCGCGCCCGGCCAACCTAGCTAAATCTTAAAATTGCTTTTTTACCTTTCCTTTTTTTTTTTTTTTTTGAGATGGAGCGTCGCTCTGTTGCCAGGCTGGAGTGCAGTGTTTGGATCTCAGCTCACTGCAAACTCCGACTCTCTGGTTCAAACAATTCTCCTGCCTCAGCCTCCTGAGTAGCTGGGATTACAGGCGCCTGCCACCACACCTGGCTACTTTTTGTATTTTTAGTTGAGACGGGTTTCACCATATTGGCCAGGATGATCTCGATCTTCTGACGTCGTGATCTGCTAGTCTCGGTCTCCCAAAGTGCTGGAATTACAGGCATGAGCCACGGTGCCAGGCTTTTTTTTTTGAGATGGAGTCTTGCTCTGTCACCCAGGCTGCAGTGCAATGGCACGATCTCGGCTCACTGCAGCCTCTGCCTCTCGGGTTCCAGTGATTCTCCTGCCTCAGCCTCCTGAGTAGCTGGGATTACAGGCATGTGCCACCACGCCTGCTTAAATTCTTTTTGTATTTTTAGTAGAGACGGGGTTTCGCCATGTTGGCCAGGCTGGTCTCGAACTCCTGACCTCGTGATCTGCCCACCTCGCCCCCTCCCCCCAAGGTGCTGGGATTACAAGCATGAGCCACCGTGCCCGGCCTCCTTTCCTCTTTTTAACTTTTATGATTTCTTTAGCAGATAAAAAAGCTTTTAAAAAATAGGTTACAGTGATATTACACCTAGCAAAAAATAACATTAAAAACTCTAAATAGTATATATATGAAGTCTTTATAATTATTTTAATATTGTAATAATATAGTGTGTTGTGATTTGAATTCATTTGCACGGAAATCGATTACTGTCCTTTGTTTCTATTTCCCTATATTTTCTTTCCAAAGGCCTCATCAACATTGTCCTTTCTTTTTTTTTTGAGAGGGAGTCTCACTCTGTCGCCCAGGCTGGAGTGCAGTGGCGGATCTCAGCTCACTGCAAGCTCCGCCTCCCGGGTTTACGCCGTTCTCCTGCCTCAGCCTCCGAGTAGCTGGGACCATAGGCGCCCGCCACCTCGCCCGGCTAGTTTTTTTTGTATTTTTAGTAGAGACGGGGTTTCCCCGTGTTAGCCAGGATGGTCTCGATCTCCTGACCTCGTGATCCGCCCGTCTCGGCCTCCCAAAGTGCTGGGATTACAGGCTTGAGCCACCGCGCCCGGCCAACCTAGCTAAATCTTAAAATTGCTTTTTTACCTTTCCTTTTTTTTTTTTTTTTTTGAGATGGAGCGTCGCTCTGTTGCCAGGCTGGAGTGCAGTGTTGGATCTCAGCTCACTGCAAACTCCGACTCTCTGGTTCAAACAATTCTCCTGCCTCAGCCTCCTGAGTAGCTGGGATTACAGGCGCCTGCCACCACACCTGGCTACTTTTTGTATTTTTAGTTGAGACGGGTTTCACCATATTGGCCAGGATGATCTCGATCTTCTGACGTCGTGATCTGCTAGTCTCGGTCTCCCAAAGTGCTGGAATTACAGGCATGAGCCACGGTGCCAGGCTTTTTTTTTTTGAGATGGAGTCTTGCTCTGTCACCCAGGCTGCAGTGCAATGGCACGATCTCGGCTCACTGCAGCCTCTGCCTCTCGGGTTCCAGTGATTCTCCTGCCTCAGCCTCCTGAGTAGCTGGGATTACAGGCATGTGCCACCACGCCTGCTTAAATTCTTTTTGTATTTTTAGTAGAGACGGGGTTTCGCCATGTTGGCCAGGCTGGTCTCGAACTCCTGACCTCGTGATCTGCCCACCTCGCCCCCTCCCCCCAAGGTGCTGGGATTACAAGCATGAGCCACCGTGCCCGGCCTCCTTTCCTCTTTTTAACTTTTATGATTTCTTTAGCAGATAAAAAAGCTTTTAAAAAATAGGTTACAGTGATATTACACCTAGCAAAAAATAACATTAAAAACTCTAAATAGTATATATGAAGTCTTTATAATTATTTTAATATTGTAATAATATAGTGTGTTGTGATTTGAATTCATTTGCACGGAAATCGATTACTGTCCTTTGTTTCTATTCCCTATATTTTCTTTCCAAAGGCCTCATCAACATTGTCCTTTCTTTTTTTTTTGAGAGGGAGTCTCACTCTGTCGCCCAGGCTGGAGTGCAGTGGCCGGATCTCAGCTCACTGCAAGCTCCGCCTCCCGGGTTTACGCCATTCTCCTGCCTCAGCCTCCTGAGTAGCTGAGATTACAGGCGCCCGCCACCTCGCCCGGCTAGTTTTTTGTTTTTTGTTTTTTTTAGTAGAGACGGGGTTTCACCATGTTAGCCAGGATGGTGTCGATCTCCTGACCTCGTGATCCGCCCGTCTCGGCCTTCCAAAGAGCTGGGATCACAGGCTTGAGCCACCGTGCCCGGCCAACATTGTCCTTTAATAGTATCCAAAACCCAAAACAATCTCGGTTCTCAGTATTTTACTCCATAAGAACACCGTTTTTCTCTCTCTTTATTTTTATTTTTGAGATGGAGTCTTGCTCTTGTCGCCCAGGCTGAAGTGTAATGGCATGATCTCTGCTCACTGCAACCTCTGCCTCCCAGGTTCAAGCTATTCTCATGCCTCAACCTCCCGAGTAGCTGGGATTACAGACATGTGCCACCACGTCCGGCTAATTTTGTATTTTTAGTAGAGACAGGGGTTCTCCATGTTGGTCAGGCTGGTCTCGAACTTCCAACCTCAGGTGATCTGCCCGCCTCGGTCTCCCAAAGTGCTGGAATTACAGGCGTGAGCCACCGCGCCCGGCCTGGGAACACCTTTTCTTACATCTTCAAGTGCCAGAAATGCTTATGAAAACGAGAAAAGAAGTATTAAGAGTAATTACAAAGAAACACTCATTTTCTTCCCAAGAGCGCCAGGGAGATTTCTTTTTTCCTCTTCTTTCTTTCTTTTCTTTCTTTTTTTTTTTTTTTCTAATTTCAAAGGAGTATAATTAAATTGCCAGGTAAAAACTCAAAGGTCTTTTTTCACAGTGTTTTGGAAGGTTCTCTGCTTGTGTTTGTATTCCCTTTAGCCTCCACCTTCCTCTATCCAGTCCCCGCACCCTTTCCCCCAGGCCCCGTTCCTCAAGGCTTCAGAGTAGCTCTCCTCCGGTTAAAAGGAAGTCTCAGCACAGAATCTTCAAACCTCCTCGGAGGCCACCAACGGTCCCTAACGCCGCCAAGGAGCTGAAGCACCTGGGGCGGGGCGGGGCGCGCTGGCCTACACCTGTGGAGGGGGCGGCGCCCCAACGGCCGCGCCGGGGCTGGGGGAGGGGAGCTACTCACTCCCCGCTCAGGGGCGGTGACTCATCGCCAACCGTGGGCTGCCAGAGATGAGCAGTCCTGGGAAGGGGCCGAGAGGCGGGGCCGCCAGGTCGGGCAGGTCTGCGCTCCGCCCCGCCGCGCGCACAGAGCGCTAGACCTTCGGCGAGTGAGCACCCTTGACGCGGTCCAGGGACCTCCTAGTCGCTGTCCTCCCGACGCGGACCCGCGCGCCCCAGGCCTCGCGCTGCCCGGCCGGCTCCTGGCGCCCCACTCCCGGCGCACGCCCTCCCGCGAGTCCCCGGCCCCTCTTGCGCCCCTCTTCTCGGCGCGCGCGCAGCATGGCGCCCCCGCAGGTCCTCGCGTTCGGGCTTCTGCTTGCGGCGGCGACGGCGAGTTTTGCCGCAGCTCAGAAAGGTGAGGCGCGGACTTGGAGCAGAGTTGTGGAGTTGGGCTGGGCTGGGGGGCAGCGGTGTGCGGCCCCCGAAACGGGAATAGTCGGGATCAAGAGGCCTCGCTTTCCAGCCTGGAGACCGGACGGCGCGGCTGTGCCCCGGCCCAGGCCCTCCGCGCGGTAGAAATGGCGAGGGGGCGCTCACTCGCGCCGTTCGGGGGAGCAGCCTCACTTTGCAGGTTTGCTCGCCTCGATTGGGAAATGGACCTGGGCGGAGGCGGGGGACAGGTGGCGAACGGAGTGCCCACGTCCAGGTTTCCTGCGGCCACCGAACCGGTGCCTCGCGCCCTGGCTCACCCACCTCCTCCTTTCGGGACGGACTTGGGGTTCCAAAACAGCCCCAGCCGGTGGCGGAGTCTCTGCGACAGTGACCAGCTGGCCCGCCCTTGTCCTTGTCACCGACAGCGGTCCCCGGATGTGGGCCTCAGGCGGGGACAGGTGCCCGCAGGGAGGCCTCCAGGGCAGCTATGCACCTGCGCGCGGCAGGCGGCCTGGACTACACAGGGCGTGTGGGTGTTTTCCCTTTTCTAAGGATCATATGAGTAATGCCAAGCTTATTGTAGGGAACGCAGAAATAACAATAACCGTAAAGAGTAAAAACCTATAATCGCAGAATTTTGAGAATCCCATAATTAATAATTAGGTATAATCTTTCTTTTTATTTATTTGTTTATTTTATTTTATTTTTTGAGACTGAGTCTCAGCCTGTCACCTAGGCTTGATGATCTCAGCTCACTGCAACCTCCGCCTCCCGGGTTCAAGCGATTCTCCTGCCTCAGCCTCCTGAGTAGAGTAGCTGGGATTATAGGCGCGCGCCACCACCCCCGGCTAATTTTTGTAGTTTTAGTAGAAACGGGATTTCTCCATGTTGGTCAGGCTAGTCTCGAACTCCTGAGCTCGTGATCCGCCCGCCTCGGCCTCCCAAAGTGCTGGGATTGCAGGCCTGAGCCACCGCGCCTGGCCTATTTTATTTTTTTATTTGAAACAGCCTTGTTCTGTCGCCCAGGCTGGAGTGCAAGGGCACGATCTCGACTCATTGTAGACTCCGCCTCCTGACCTCAGACCATCAGTCTGCCTCAGCCTTTATGCCTGGCTAATTTTTGTTTTTATTTATTATTACGTATTATTATTGTTGAGACAGAGTTTCGCTCGTTGCCCAGGCTGGAGTGCAACGGCGTGATCTTGTCTCACTGCAACCTCTGCCTCCTGGGTTCAGACGATTCTCCTGCCTCAGTCCGCCAAGTAGCTGGGACTACAGGCATGCACCACAACGGTCGGCTAATTTGTATTTTTAGTAGAGACTGGTTTCGCAATGTTGACCAGGCTAGTCTCGAACTCCTGATCTCAGCTGATCCACCCACCTTGGCCTCTCAAAGTGCTGGGATTACAGATGTGAGCCACTGTGCCCGCCGAATATTTGTATTTGTAGAGACGTCCAGGCTGGTCTCGAACTATGTCGCCCAAGCTGGTCTCGAACTCCTGGGCTGAAGTGATCACTCGGTTTGGGCCTCCCAGAGTGCTGGAATTACAGGCATGAGTCGCCACACCCGGCCTTAAAAAAAGATTTAAAATAGTGACTGGTATGTTGCACTATTAATCAAATGTTGGACATGTAGTCCCTCTCTCTCTCTCTTTTTTTTTTTTGGAAACAGTGTCTCCGTCTGTGGTTCAGCCTGGAGTGCAGTGGCACATTTACAGCTCACTGCAGCCTCCATCTCCCGGTCTCAAGTGATGCTCTTACTTGGACCTCCCAAGGTGCTGGGATTACAGGCATGAGCCACAGGTCTGGCATCTCTTGATTTATTTGTAAGTTGGTGCCTAGAAGTGGAGTGGCGTTTGCCAAAGCTCTCTGGAAGGGCTTTTATACTTTCACTAATGGAGTGGCCTAAATTCAGTAATTACACTCTCAAAGTAATGCAGTTTTCATGTTTTTCTAGCTTCAGTCTGGGACTACATACTTAATGTTAAATTGCTTTAAAGTAGTCATAGCTACTACAGGTTTGTTCTCAAAGTCTGCACCTGACTGCTCTGATTTAAATTTCATGCCCCTTAGGAATAAACAATGTGTTTTAAACAAGTACAGGATGGGGCTGCAGAAGATTTAAACGCTTGAGAACAAGTGCTGTATTTTCCCCTTTTGTGACCCCAGTATTGAGTTTAGTGTTGGGCAGATTAAAGGTGGTTCATATCAATTATAACTTCAACAGGGAAACATTGGAGTCAACTTAGGGTACTTGGGATACGAAGGCTCAATATAAAAACTCTGGTTTGTCGTGCTAGCTGTTTTTTTTTCCCTCTTCAGTTGAACTGAGGAGATAGTTTCTGTTTTTAATGATTGTGCTCTTTTAACTAGACAAAAGGAATTAGATAGTCTTACCAATTCGCAGTTAAATGAACTTTTGAGGTAGTTAAGGACAAAACTATTAAACTGACATCAATAACCCAGAATAGGCTGCTTAGTATCACTCTCCAAATCAAGTACTAGGATTTAATTTAGTTAGGAAACTCACAGGGATGACTATAACTGCAGTTGAAAGTATAATTTTTCTAAGATATAAAATGGTTTAAAGATTGAATATATTTCTGTTAAGCCCCAAAGGAAACATCCCTCATTTAAGAAAATGGGGTGGGAGAGCGAGAGAAGGTAAGGATTTGCAGATCCTAGAATTGAATTGTTGATTTTTTTGTAAAAGAGTCAGTAACAGCTGGCTGTGGTGGCTCACGCCTGTAACCCCAGCACTTTGGGAGGCTGAGGTGGGTGGATTACCTGAGGTCAGGAATGCTAGACCAGCCTGACCAACATGGTGAAACCTCATCTCTACTAAAAAATACAAAAAAAGGCCAGGCGCGGTGGCTCACACCTATAACCCCAGCACTTTGGGAGGCCGAGGCAGGCGGATCATGAGGTCAGGAGTTTGAGATCAGCCTGGCCATTATGCTGAAACCCCATCTCTACTAAAAATACAGAAATTAGGCAGGCGTGGTTGCAGACCCCTGTAGTCCCAGCTACTCAGGAGGCTGAGGCAGGAGAATCGCTTGATCCTGGAAGATGGAAGTTGCAGTGAGCTGAGATCATACCACTGCACTCCAGTCTGGGCGACAGAGTGAGACTCTTTCTGAAGAAGAAAAAACAAAAAAAGGCAGTGACTAACAGGGATGTTATTTAGCAGGACAGGAGTGAGGAAAGAGCTAAGACTGAGAGTTTCACAAAGGCAAAGCTATAAATGATGTTTAGAGAGCTGTGTTTTTGTTTTAAAAAATTGTAACGGGAGGCCAGGCACAGTGGCTCATGCCTTTATAATCCCAGCATTTTGGGAGGCTGAGGTGGGAGGATTGCTTGAGGCCAGGAGTTCAAAACCAGCCTGGGCAATATGGCGAAACCCCAACTCTACAAAAAGTAAAAAATTAGCCAGGCATGGTGGTGCATGCCTGTAGTCCCAGCTACTTAGGAGGCTAAGATGGGGGAGGATCAGTTGAGCCCAGTAGGTCCAGGCTGCAGTAAGCCAAGCTTGTGCCACTGCATTCCAGCCTGGGCAACAGAGTGAGACCCTATCTCAAAAAGAAAAAAAAAAAAAAATCAAAACAGGAATGCATGTAGATTAAACTATGTGTCTGTATACAGTATGCAAACTTTCGCAAGTGCCGGGCACTTAGGAAGTAGTCTATAGCTGAAAAAGAAACCATTCAGGACCACTTTTTAAGGTTTTGTGTCCTTGTAACTTTAAGGCATTATTATTGCAATATAACTTAGCTGGGACATGAGAGTTAATAGATCCATATTTTAAAGTAGTTTTTTTTGTTTTTTTTTAATTTTCTAGAATGTGTCTGTGAGAACTACAAGCTGGCCGTAAACTGCTTTTTGAATGACAATGGTCAATGCCAGTGTACTTCAATTGGTGCACAAAATACTGTCCTTTGCTCAAAGCGTGAGTAAAATATCCTTATTACCTATAAGCTTTATTTTGACTTAATACTTCTTTAATTGATGTGCCTTGAGTTGGAAAGAGTTTTATTGGCTTAAATCTGAATCATGTTATAAAGTAAGTGTGGGAACACATAAGTTTCAAATAATCTTTGACCCTGGAACTTTAGAGTTACTTTTTTTTCCTGTAATCATGAAATCGGTTATTTTTCAGTTTGGCATTAAGGTTTCTTTTTCAGTGGCTGCCAAATGTTTGGTGATGAAGGCAGAAATGAATGGCTCAAAACTTGGGAGAAGAGTGAAACCTGAAGGGGCTCTCCAGAACAATGATGGCCTTTACGATCCTGACTGCGATGAGAGCGGGCTCTTTAAGGCCAAGCAGTGCAACGGCACCTCCACGTGCTGGTGTGTGAACACTGCTGGGGTCAGAAGAACTGACAAGGACACTGAAATAACCTGCTCTGAGCGAGTGAGAACCTAGTGAGTGGGGCTGCCTATACTACTTGTTTTCATGCTGTTCAGATTCATTTAATTAAATTTATTTTTGATTATGTAATACGATTTCATGGTTTAGAATTCAGAAGATATGAGTGTCTGGTGAAAAGCTTCCTTCTTATTCCAGTCCCCACTGCTACCCAGTGGACTGCCATAGAATTGATGTTATTGATTATTCTATAACCTTCCAGAGATAGTTGATGAATGTGTTATGTATCTGTTTTATTATTTTTACATAAATGGTAGCATACTAGGTATAATTTTCCTTTTATATCTTTACTTAACATTATTCAGTATTTCATAGTTGCATTAGTATTAAATGTATGTAATTTAACCTATGTATTTGCTCATTTATAGTGCTTTAGAAGTGAGATATGCATTAGGGATTGTTTAATGAAAAGGAACAGAAACCTACTCACGCTAGCTTAAGCAAAAAAAGACTTCATTGGAAGGCACTAGAAACTGGAAAGGATGTCAGGACCAAAGTGGGCACTTTCTGTTTTTCTATTTTGGTCTTCTGGAGCCTCATTGTCAATTTTCTCTTTGTGCCCTTTCTTTTTTTTTCTTTTCTTTTTTTTGAGACAGAGTTTCACTCTTGTTGCCCAGGTTGGAGTGCAGCGGCACAATCTCAGCTCACTGCAGCCTCAGCCTCCTGGGTTAAAGCAACTCTCCTGCCTTAGCCTCCTGAGTAGCTGGGACTACAGCTGTACCACACCTGACTAATTTTTGTATTTTAGTAGAGACGGGGTTTCACCGTGTTGGCCAGGCTGGTCTCTAACTCCTGACCTCAGGCAATCCACCCACCTGCACCTCCCAAAGTGCTGGATTACAGGTGTGAGCCACTGCACCTGGCCCTTTCATGCCTTTTCATCGTTTCAGTTGAACAGGGCACAACACTGCCAGCTAAACCTTGACTTCATGTAACCTTCTGTATTGTGTCCAGAGAACAGAGGGTCAGTATTAGAAAGGGTGTTCCCTCCTGGGTGTGTCCTTTATGAAGGATGTGTAAGGGAATAAATTATGGGAATAGCTACTACATAAATTTTTTTTCTCTTTGTCCTTATAATTCAAGAATTGTAGTGTTAGCTTATTAGAAAAATAGTATAAAAGAC
Organism: Trachypithecus francoisi; assembly: GCF_009764315.1. NCBI lineage: Eukaryota > Metazoa > Chordata > Mammalia > Primates > Cercopithecidae > Trachypithecus > Trachypithecus francoisi. The sequence goes on along the minus strand of NW_022681462.1, from coordinate 60,316,548 downwards.
TGAGTTATAGTCAACTGACATTGTCTTTTTACTTTATAGCTGGATCATCATTGAATTAAAACACAAAGCAAGAGAAAAACCTTATGATGTTCAAAGTTTGCGGACGTAAGTGCAATGAAATGCATTATTATTCTTGCACAATTGGTGGCTCAAATCTTCCATCCTACACCATTTGAAAAGCCAAGTCTAAATGCTTTTTCATATATCTGAAAAACAAAGTTACTTGAAATAGAGTTACAAGAATAGCACAGAGATTCCAGGAATACACTTCACTCAGATTCACCAATTAACATTTTGGCATATTTACTTTTTATATATGTATATATGGATGAATATGTGTGTGTGCTTTATATCAGTGTATCTATGCATGTATAAATATTTTTCCCAGAAACACATGAAAGCAAGTTGTAGATATCAGGCCCCGTTATCCCTAGTTACTTTAGTGTATCTTTTCCTAAGAACAAAAGGCATTTTCTTACGTAAACCACTATACAACGATCAAATTTAGGAATTTTTTTTTTTTTTTTTTTTTTTTTAAAGGCAGAGTCTCGCTCTGTCGCCAGGCTGGAGTGCAGTGGCGCGATCTCGGCTCACTGCAAACCTGCAAACTCCACCTCCCGGGTTCACGCCATTCTCCTGCCTCAGCCTCCCGAGTAGCTGGGACTACAAGCACCCACCACCACGCCCGGCTAATTTTTTTTTATATTTTTAGTAGAGACAGGGTTTCACCGTATTAGCCAGGATGGTCTCGATCTCCTGACCTTGTGATCCACCCACCTCGGCCTTCCAAAGTGCTGGGATTACAGGCTTGAGCCACCGCGCCCGGCTGGAATTTTTTTATTTATTTTTATTTTTTTTAAGACAGAGTCTTGCTCTGTCACCCAGGCTGGCATGCAGTGGCGTGATCTCAGCTTACTGCAACCTTTGCCTCCTGGGTTCAAGCGATTCTCCTGCCTCAGCCTCCCAAGTAGCTGAGACTACAGGCGCCTGCCACCACGCCCAGCTAATTTTTGTATTTTTAGTAGAAATGGGGTTTTACCATATTGGCCAGGCTGGTCTCGAACTCCCGAACTTGTGATCCTCCCACCTCAGCCTCCTAAAGTGCTGGGATTACAGGTGTGAGCCACCGCACCTGGCCAGGAAATTTAACATCGTATCACGTTGTACCCATTTTCCCAATATTGTCCTTTGTGGTAATTTTTCCCCTCTGATTCAGAACCCAGTCCAAGATCATGTATCACATTTAGTTGTCATGACTCTTTAGTCTCTTTTAATATCGAACAGTTTCTTGGCCTTTCTTTGTCTTCCATGAACTTGCTATTTTTGAAGAGCATGGGCAGGTCGTTATATATAATGTCCCTCAAATTGTGATTTGTCTGATGTTTCCTCTTTTTTTTTTTTGAGTTGGAGCTTCCCAATAAAGTTGTCCAGGCTGGAGTGCAATGGCGCAATCATGGCTCACCGCAACCTCTGCCTCCCAGATTCAAGGGATTCTCCTGCCTCAGCCTTCCGAGTAGCTGGGATTGCAGGCGTGCGCCACCATGCCTGGCTAATTTTTTTTGTATTTTTAGTAGAGACGGGGTTTCTCCATGTTGGTCAGGCTGGTCTTGAACTCCCGACCTCAGGTGATCTGCCCACCTCAGCCTCTCAAAGTGCTGGGATTACAGGCATGAGCCACCTCACCCGGGCCTTGATGTTTCCTCTTAACTAAAAACAGATTATGCATTTTTGACAGGAAAGCTACTTATGCTATCTTGTGTCCTTTGTAGTACTTTTTTTTTTTTTTTTTTTTTTTTGGAGACAGAGTCTCGCTCTGTCGCCCAGGCTGGAGTGCAGTGGCCGGATCTCAGCTCACTGCAAGCTCCGCCTCCCGGGTTTACGCCATTCTCCTGCCTCAGCCTCCCGAGTAGCTGGGACTACAGGCGCCCACCACCTTGCCCGGCTAGTTTTTGTATTTTTTAGTAGAGACGGGGTTTCACCCTGTTAGCCAGGATGGTCTCGATCTCCTGACCTCGCGATCCGCCCATCTCGGCCTCCCAAAGTGCTGGGATTACAGGCTTGAGCCACCGCGCCCGGCCGTGTAGTACTTCAGATTAGGAGTTGCATGATGTCAGCTTGTCCCTTTACTAGTAATGTAAACTTTGGTTAAACTGGTATCTGCCAGGTTTTTCCACTGTGAAGTTACCATTCTCCCTTTGTAATCCATAAGTAATCTATGGGCAGATACTTGGATATTAAGTAAATGTTATTTTTCTAATTAAACTGGCACCCAGCAGTTTGAATATCAATGGATGATTCTAGCCTGAATCAATTATTATTATGATAGTTGCAAAATGGCAGAAAAAATTTAACTTTAATAGCAATTCTACACCATGAGCTATCTGCTTAAAGAGTAGTGCTTCTTACTGTTGTGTGGTACAAACATTTTTTTTTAATACAGATTTTAAATTCTTTATAGTGCACTTGAGGAGGCGATCAAAACGCGTTATCAACTGGATCCAAAATTTATCACAAATATTCTGGTATGATTTTTTAATAAGTGAGCTTTAGCAGGTAGTTGGTGAGACAGTATGTTTTGAGTATAAGGACAGCCAGTGATTTAAGTGGTGGTTAAATACACTTACTAGAGCAACAGTTTCAGATCTTGGGTACTTAATGTGAATTTCCTGTTATTGTTTTTTGTTTGTTTGTTTCTTTAAGATAGACTATTGCTCTGTTCCCCAGGCTGGAGTGTGGTGGCAAGATCTCTGCTCACTGTAACCTCTGCCTCCAAGGTTCAAGCAATTCTCGTGCCTCAGCCTCCTGAGGAACTGGGACTGCAGGCATGCGCCACCATGCCCAGCTAATTTTTGTATTTTTAGTGTCAACGGGGTTTTGCTATGTTGGCCAGGCTGGTCTCGAACTCCTGGCCTCAAGTGATCTGCCTACCTCAGCCTCTCAAAGTGTTGGGATTACCGGTGTGAGCTACAATGCCCAGCCCGTTGTTTTCGGTTATCGTTGTTTTCCTTCCAGAGCCTTTGAAAAGCCTAGTTTTACTCCTAAAGAAAATGTAGTATCTCTTAGTATCCCTAAAACATTTGAGTTTTCTTTTCTTGGAGAACCTGTCCCGGTGGATGAGCTCCAGTAACATCTTAAAGTAAATATGCACCAAAATAACTTTCGGTAAATATGGTTTTGGTGCATCTTTACTTTAGGATGTTACTGGAGCTCCCATCTCTGCTTTCAGGAACTGGTCCTTAACCAGTTAGCCCTTATTTAACTCTTTAAACTCTGGTTTAAAAAAAAAGAAACTTGAACAGTGTGATGGAACTTTAAAAGGCAGTATGAATTTATTCAAGACTCTTTAGAAAGAATATACTTTTTTTACTCTTTAAAAACAACATGGTAAATGCATGCTGCGTTTTACTTTGCATTTCTTTTTTTTTTTTTTTTGAGATGGAGTTTTGCTCTTGTTGCCCAGGCTGGAGTGCAATGGCGTGGTCTCGGCTCACCACAACCTCCACTTCCCAGGTTCAAGTGATTCTCCAGCCTCAGCTTCCCTAGTAGCTGGGATTACAGGCATGTGCCACCATGCCTGGCTAATTTTGTCTTTTTGGTAGAGATGGGGTTTCTCCATATTGGTCAGGCTGGTCTTGAACTCCCGACCTCAGGTGATCCGCCTGCCTCAGCCTCCCAAAGTGCTGGGATTACAGGCATGAGCCACCGCGCCTGGCCTTATCTTGCATTTCTTTAGTATTTTAGTTTTTTTTTTTTTTTTTTTTTTTTGAGACGGAGTCTTGCTCTGCCGCCCAGGCTGAGTGCAGTGGCCGGGTCTCAGCTCACTGCAAGCTCCGCCTCCCGGTTTACGCCATTCTCCTGCCTCAGCCTCCCAAGCAGCTGGGACTACAGGCGCCCGCCACGTCGCCCGGCTAGTTTTTTTTTGTATTTTTTAGTAGAGACGGGGTTTCACCATGTTAGCAGGATGGTCTCGATCTCCTGACCTCGTGATCCGCCCGTCTCGCCTCCCAAGTGCTTGGGATTACAGGCTTGAGCCACCGCGCCCGGCCAGTATTTTAGTTTTAAAGTAGTTCTAATTCAAATAAAATACTTTCATATCCTTTTTAAAAACCTTTTCAATATAAGAAAATTCTCTTAGGAAAAATTGTGCGTTGTAATTATGATTGGTTGCATGGCTGTCTTATTTCCCTTTGATAGATTTAGAGACCTCCCAAAGATTTCTCGATTAATGATCAGCTTAATTATCCACTAATGGAAAGGAACAGCGATGCATGTAGATTACAGAAAATCAAACACTGACTATTCTGATTCTCAAATAATGTTATTTTCAAATGATTTTGACTATATTAGTATTTGTATTATTCAATTTTTTTTCCCCAGTATGAGGATAATGTTATCACTATTGATCTGGTTCAAAATTCTTCTCAAAAAACTCAGAATGATGTGGACATAGCTGATGTGGCTTATTATTTTGAAAAAGATGTGAGTATAATCTTCTTTATTCTATTCTTGTGTTCAGGAATGTAGTCTATCATGCCTCAATGAATTAAATATATTTCATCACCTTTTTTTCCACTTATAGATCAACCAAATGGTTCTGCTGCTGCCATTAATTTTGTCCTCCCTGTCACTCACATGCACCTTACTTGTTTGTGTATTTATGTCTCTTATCAAATTGCTCTGCCTAAAATATCTCCTCTGTTTCTTATAATTCTTATTTATTATCTACTTGGTAGTTACTTAGTTTGTGCATATATGCTCCCCTATGCTATTTGTAATTTACACAAATAAGAGTGTGTTTAAAAAGACTGTTAACTGGTAATGATTAAAATATTTTGTTTAAACTTTAATCTATTATAGTGAAGTATTTTCTGCTGAAATATGAGGTTTGCTTCAAAATAATCTGGGCGGGGGTGAAGGGAGAAAAGGAAGAAAAGATGAAGTAAGAGAGGCTGTGTGTTGATGTCCTTGCATCTGGGTGATAGGTACATGGGTGTCATTGCACTACTCTTTCTACTTTCGTGTATGTTGAAAAGTTCCTGTAATAAACAGTTTAAAATTTTAAAGTTCCAATAGATTAGATTGTTATCACTAAAACCATAAAGATTCTTGGCAGCAGTTCTTTTGGCATACAATTTGTATGTAATTACATGTGACCATGGTTTGTTTTCTTAAATATTTTTAATTCCTTTTCTCCTTTTCAATACAGGTTAAAGGTGAATCCTTGTTTCATTCTAAGAAAATGGACCTGAGAGTAAATGGGGAACAACTGGATCTGGATCCTGGTCAAACTTTAATTTATTATGTCGATGAAAAAGCACCTGAATTCTCAATGCAGGGTCTAAAAGCTGGTGTTATTGCTGTTATTGTGGTTGTGGTGATAGCAATTGTTGCTGGAATTGTTGTGCTGGTGAGTAGAGAACAAGTAAAATTTCATTTAAGGGTATATTTTTTCAAGAAAAAGTAATAATGGCTGGGTGCGGTGGCTCACACTTATAATCTCTACACTTTGGGAGGCTGAGACAGGTGGATCACTTGAGCCCAGGAGTTTGAGGCCAGGCTGGGCAACATGGCAAAACCTTATCTGTACCAAAAATACAAAACTTAGCCAGATGTGATGGCTTGCACCTGTGGTTCCATCTACTTAGGAGGCTGACGTGGGAGTGGTCAGTTGAACCCAGGAGATCAAAGCTGCAGTGAGCCATGATCACACCACTGCACTCCAGCCTGGGCAACAGAGCAGGACCCTGTCTCAAAAAAAAAAAAAAAAAAAAAAAAAGGCCAGGCACCGTGGCTTATGCCTGTAATCCCAGCACTTTGGGAGGCTGAGGTGGGTGGATCACCTGAGGTCGGGAGTTTGAGACCAGCCTGACCAGCATGGAGAAACCTGGTCTCTACTAAAAATACAAAATTAGCCGGGTGTGGTGGCGCATGCCTGTAATCCCAGCTACTCAGGAGGCTGAGGCAGGAGAATTGTTTGAACCCAGGAGGCAGAGTTTGCAGCTGAGATCACGCCATTGTTCTCCAGCCTGGGCAACAAGAGCGAAACTCCGTCTCAAAAAAGAAAGAGAGAGAGAGAGAAAGAAAGAAATCTTACTAACATAACAGAATTCAGAAACAGGTTTGAGGGTATTTGGAAACTGAGATTTCCAGTTCAGTCAACCATGTTTGGCTATCCATCTGGAACAAAACAAAAGTTGAATTCCTATTTCACTCCACTAGGCTGGCCATATTGCCTAGCTGTGTAAGGGTGGCATGTCCAGAGCACAGCAGTAGGAAAGGAGTTGGGCAGTGTATCCGTGTTCAAAGACATTTACATTTTTAAAAATATAAAAAAGTAAAACAATTCCCAAGAAAATTAATTGTACAACCTTGTGGTAGGGGAAACCATGTAAGGCAAGAAATCTGGAATCCATGAAAGAAAAGATACATATGTGTATGTGTATTCTGAGAGAGGGTCTTGCTGTGTCACCCAGGCTGGAGTGCAGTGGCATGATTATAGCTTACTGCAACCTCCAATTCCTGGACTTAAGTAACCCTCCTGACCCAGCCTCCCAAGTAGCAAGGACTACAGGTACGTGCCACCATACCTGGCTAATTTTTTAATTTTTAGTAGAGACCAGGTCTTGCTATGGCTGCCGAGGCTGGTCTTAAACTCCTGGGCTCAAGCAATTCTTCTGGCTTAGCTTCCCAAACTGCTGGGATTACAGGCATGAGCCATTGCACCTAGTCCTATATATATATTTTGGCTTCATTAAAACTAAACATTTTATATGGCAAAGAGACTGAAGTAAAAAATATCAATGATGGGCATTACAAAACTATGGTGCATAAAGCAAGAATGGATGTTATACATAATACACAAAGAGTTCTTAAAAATTGATGAGGAAACCTAAAGAAAGAATTACAACAGGTAGGGATAGACAGTTAACAGAAATTTCAGATGGCAAATGAACTTGAGTGGTTAATGCTGGAAGTCTAATCCTGTAGAAATAAATGAAAACACAAGTGCAATAAGGAAGCACATTCAGTTATTGTATCATAGCATTGCTTGTAAGGGTGAATCTGGCCAGGCGTGGTGGCTCACACCTATAATCCCAGCACTTTGGGAGGCCGAGGTGGGCGGATCACCTGAGGTCAGGAGTCCAAGACCAGCCTGACCAACATGGAGAAACCCCATCTCTACTAAAAATACAAAATTAGCCAGCATGGTGGTACATGCCTGTAGTCCCAGCTACTCAGGAGGCTGAGGCAGGAGAGTCGCTTGAACCCAGGAGGCAGAGGTTGTAGTGAGCCGAGATCACGTCATTGCACTCCAGCCTGGGCAACAAGAGCGAAACTCCATCTCAAAAAAAGAATAAAAACAAACAAACAACAAAAAAGTGAATCTGGAAAATACCCTGAGTGTGTATCAGTAAGAGAGTAAATTGTATTTATTGTATCTACGATAGGGAATAATGTGAATGAGTGAGTTCGATCTTTATCTTTGGATCTGGAATGGTTGCTGTGATGTTGATATGGGCTGTGCACAGGTGGTGATGATACTGCATGATCCCATTTTTAGACCCCAAAACTTAGATGCATGTATATATATATGATATTTGTATTGGTGTGGAAAAGGAGGATGTGGAAGAATGCACACCAAACTGTTAAATTTCTTTCTTTTTTTTTTGAAATGGAGTCTCGCTGGCCGGGCGTGGTGGCTCAGGTCTGTAATCCCAGCACTTTGGGAGGCCAAGGCGGGTGGATCACGAGGTCAGGAGATTGAGACCATCCTGGCTAACACGGTGAAACCCCGTCACTACTAAAAATACGAAAAATTAGCCAGGTGTGGTGGCGGGCACCTGTAGTCCCAGCTACTCAGGAGGCTGAGTCAGGAGAATGGTGTGAACCTGGGAGGTGGAGTTTGAAGTGAGCCGAGATCACGCCACTGCACTCCAGCCAGGACGACAGAGCGAGACTGTCTCTCAAAAAAAAAAAAAAAAAGAAATGGAGTCTCGCTGTGTCGCCCTGGCTGGAGTGCAGTGTCATGATCTCGGCTCACTGCAACCTCTGCCTCCCGGGTTCAAGTGATTCTCCTGCCTCAGCTCCTAAGTAACCAGCCACCATGTCTGGCTAATATTTGTATTTTTAGTAGATAGAGATGGGGTTTCACCTTATTGGCCAGGCTGGTATCGAACTCCTGACCTCGTGATCCACCTGCCTCGGCCTCTCAAAGTGCTAGGATTACAGGCATGTGCCACTGTACCTGGCTTCTTTTTTCTTTTTCTTTTCTTTTTTTTTTTTTTTGAGACGGAGTCTGTCACCCAGGCTGGAGTGTGGCGGTGTGATCTCGGCTCACTGCAACCTCCGCCTCCCAGTTCAAGCCATTTTCCTGCCTCAGCTTCCCAAGTATCTGGGACTACAGGTGTGCACACCATGCCTGGCTAATTGTTTTGTATTTCTGGTAGAGATGGGGTTTCACCATGTTGGCCAGGCTGATTTCGAACTCCTGATGTCAGGTGATCTACTCACTTCGGCCTCCCAAAGTGCTGGGATTATAGGCATGAGCCACCATGCCTGGCCTAAACTGTTAAATTTCTTTAAAGATTATTCACTGTGGCCGGGCACAGTGGCTCACGCCTGTAATCCCAGCACTTTAGGAGGCCAAGGCGGGCAGATCACGAGGTCAGGAGTTCAAGACCAGCCTGACCAACATAGTGAAACCCCGTCTTTACTAAAAATACAAAAATTAACTGGGCGTGGTGGAACACACCTGTAATCCCAGCTACTCAGGAGGCTGAGGCAGGAGAACTGCTTGAACCCAGGAGGCGGAAGTTGCAGTGAGCCAAAATTACGCCACTGTACTCCAGCCTGGGTGATAGAGCGAGACTCCATCCCCCCAAAAAAAATTATTCATTGTTTCCTTTTTTCCCTCCCTCCCTCCCTCCCTCCCTCCCTTCCTTCCTTCCTTCCTCCCTCCCTCCCTCCCTCCCTTGCCCCTCCGCCCCTCCCCTTCCTTCCTTGTTCTCCCATTGGATCCAGCATCGTTTTTTATTTATTTATTTATTTATTTTATTTTACTTTATTATTATTATTTTTTTGAGACGGAGTCTCGCTCTGTCGCCCAGGCTGGAGTGCAGTGGCCAGATCTCAGCTCACTGCAAGCTCCACCTCCCGGTTTCACGCCATTCTCCTGCCTCAGCCTCCTGAGTAGCTGGGACTACAGGCGTCCGCCACCTCGCCCGGCTAGTTTTTTGTATTTTAGTAGAGACGGAGTTTCACCGTGTTAGCCAGGATGGTCTCGATCTCCTGACCTCGTGATCCGCCCGTCTCGGCCTCCCAAAGTGCTGGGATTACAGGCTTGAGCCACCGTGCCCGGCCCGGTTCGTTTTTTATTTATTTATTTTGGTTTGTTTCACTTGTCATGGTAGACTTTGTTTTTGTTTAGTAGTGAAAATTTTATTTTATTTTATTTTTTTTTTGAGACAGAGTCTTACTCTGTTGCTCAGGCTGGAGTGCAATGGTGCAATCTCGGCTCACTGCAAGCTCCGCCTCCTGGGTTCACACCATTCTCCTGCCTCAGACTCCCGAGTAGCTGGGACTACAGGCGCTCGCCACACGCCCGGCTAATTGTATTTTTAGTAGAGGACGGGGTTTCACCGTGTTGGCCAGGATGGTCTCGATCTCCTGACCTTGTGATTCGCCCACCTTGGCCTCCCAAAGTGCTGGGATTACAGGCGTGAGCCACCGTGCCCGGCCACTATTTTTTTATTTTTATTATTATTTTTTTATTTTTTTAATTTTTTTGAGTCGGAGTCTTGCTCTGTTGCCCAGGCTGGAGTGCAGTGGCCAGATCTCAGCTCACTGCAAGCTCCGCCTCCTGGGTTCACGCCATTCTCCTGCCTCAGCCTCCCGAGTAGCTGGAACTACAGGCGCCCGCCACCTCGCCCAGCTAGTTTTTTGTATTTTTTAGTAGAGACGGGGTTTCAACGTGTTACCCAGGATGGTCTTGATCTCCTGACCTCGTGATCCGCCTGTCTTGGCCTCCCAAAGTGCTGGGATTACAGGCTTGAGCCACTGTGCCCCGCCTATTTTATTATTTTTGAGACAGAGTCTCCTTCTGTTGCCCAGGCTGGAATGCAATGGTGCACGATCTTGGCTCACTGCAACCTCTGCTTCCTGGGTTCAAGCTATTCTCCTGCCTCAGCCTCCCGAGTAACTGGGATTACAGGCACATGCCACCACGCCTGGCTAATTTCAAATAATATGGTGAAATAATAAGGTTTCACCATATTTGCCAGAGTGGTCTTAAACTCCTGACCTAAAGTGATCCACCCACCTCGACCTCTGAAAGTGGTAGGATTACAGGCGTGAGCCACCGTGCCTGGCCTATTTTATTTTATATATGTATGTATGTATGTATGTATGTATGTATGTATGTATGTATTTTTAGAGATGGAGTCTTGCTCTGTCACCCAGGCTGGAGTACAGCAGTGCAATCTCCACTCACGCAACCTCTGCCTCCCGGGTTCAAGCAATTATGGTGCCTCAGCTTCCTGAGTAGCTGAGATTACAGGTGTGTGCCATGACACCTGGCTAATTTTTGTATTTTTAGTGGAGATGGGGTTTCACCGTGTTGGCTAGGCTGGTCTGAAACTCCTGACCTCAGATGATCCTCCCACTTCGGCCTCCCAAAGTACCGGGCTTACAGGCATGAGCCCCTGCACTGGCATGAAATTTTTAAGTTAAGAAACAATAAATGTTTATGGATAGATGTTAAAATTAATTTTTTTCAGATCAAAATTATGTCCATTAAAAGCATATATGTCAATTTAGATAGCCTTTTTTTGAGTAGCAGTCCTAAAACAGTAATTGTCTTTCTTCCACTCAGGTTATTTCCAGAAAGAAGAGAATGGCAAAGTATGAGAAGGCTGAGGTAAATGGATTACTTACCTAAATAGAAAGGCCCTGTTGAATCTGTTACTCCTAGTCAGTCTACCTTCCTACACACTGATGCATTTCAGTTATACTGGAGTCCCTTTATACTGTTGTCTTTAGGGTCTCAGGGACAGTCTTAGAATGTGCTCTTACCTAAATCTTCTTATATGAGTTCCATGGCAGATCACCGTCTATTGATTTTTGCCTCGTAGAAGAGTGGAATGGGAAGTCTATGGTTTTTATTTTACAAAGTGTCAACATCTAACAGAATCTTCTAAAGGCATACTCCAGTGGATTCACCTTGGAGAAACTCATTGTGACTGGTGATCTGTTATCTTTATGCCAGTGAAATAATCATTTAATATGAACTTAATTTGTCATAATAAATCTATTGTGTACTAACTAGTCATCTATACTAGTATGAGATCAAAGTGGCAGATTGTTGGTGTGTTTCAGTCCCTTGGAATTGAATATGAACACTTGTCCTTGAACCCTATCATTAACATTTTTCATATATCTATCAATTTTTGTGTATCTTTGTATATGGGCCACTTACTAATATTTTAGCAAATAATAAAAATAGAAATGTAAAGGAATATTGGAAAAAATCTAATAGAACCAGAAAGTTCTAGCATTTTTTCCCATTCCGTAGTAGGTCATCTGGCTTGTTTGGTTTGGTGACCACAAGTCTAGAAGACTAACCTGAATTGAACTGTAACAGACAGGCAGAAAGACAAAGTAGTGTTGTAGTGCAGAGCAGTACAGACCTGGGTTTGGCTGGGCAAAGTTGTATAACTTCTTTAAGCCTCCATGTTTCCTCATCTGTAAAATGAGGATAATAGATAGTATGGACCTATTGCAAGGATTAAAGATAATCAGTGTAAAGTGTTGGTCCCATGCTTGCCACATAAGAAAATATTTGTCAACAGAGTAGTAGTAGTCATTGTCATCGTCTCAGTTTGCCTGTAACTAGTTGTGTGATCTGAGACAAACACTAATTTTGAACTTGAGTTTCCCCACATATAAAATGAAAGATTGATAATAGAAAGTAAATCAATATTTTCTTAGCCTTAAAAATAGTATGCACTTAATAAAAATCTTATTCTTAAAGATCTAGCTTACCTCCAACTTGCCCTAGTCACTTTGGCGATCTTATCTCTAAATAGAAGCTTGAAAACACTTAAATGTGTATTTCCTTGCAATATAACTTTTTCTTTTTTTTATTTAAATCAGTCTTATAAATGTGGAAAAAAATCATCTTGTGTTCCTTTAACTTTATTTTTATTTAATACTATTTTCAGAGTGAACAAAAGATTGGAAAATTATTTAGAATTTTTTTCTGTACTTTTTCCTGTTTCAGATAAAGGAGATGGGTGAGATGCATAGGGAACTCAATGCATAACTACTATAATTTGAAGATTATGAAAGAAGGGAAATAGCAAATGGATGCAAATTACAAATGTATGCGCATGGGACGAAGACATCTTTGAAGGTCATGAGTTTGTTAGTTTAACATGATATATTTGTAATAGTGAAACCTGTACTCAAAATATAAGCAGCTTGAAATTGGCTTTACCAATCTTGAAATTTGACCACAAGTGTCTTATATATGCAGATCTAATGTAAAATCCAGAACTTGGACTGCATAGTTAAAATTTTTTATGTGTAACGTTCAAATGTGTGCATTAAATATGCTTCCACAGTAGAGTTTGAAAAACTATCTGATTTGTGATTGAAAGCTGCCTTTCTATTTACTTGAGTCTTGTACATACATACTTTTTTATGAGCTATGAAATAAAACAGTTTAAACTGAATTTCTTAACTTGGACATTTCAAACTTCTTGTTCTTGTTCTTTTATTATTTTTTTTTGAGATGGAGTCCTACTCTGTCGCCCAGGCTGGAGTGCAGTGACGCAATGCCCGCTCACTGCAACCTCTGCCTCCTAGGTTCAAGCGATTCTTCTGCCTCAGCCTCCCGAGTAGCTGGGACTACAGGCACCCACCACCATGCCCGACTAATTTTTGTATTTTTAGTAGAGACGAAGTTTCACCATATTGACCACGCTGATCTCAAACTCCTGACCTCATGATCTGCCCACCTCTACCTCCCCAAGTGCTGGGATTATAGGCGTGAGCCACCGTGCCCAGCCTCTTTGTTTTTTTGTTTTTGTTTTTTCTCTTTTTTTTGGAGACAGGATGTCGCTCTGTAGCCTAGTCTGGAGTGCAGTGGCACAATCTCGGCTCACTGCAGGGTTCAAGCGATTCTCCTGCCTCAGCCTACCAAGTAGCTAGGATTACAGGCGCCCACCACCATGCCTGGCTAATTTTTGTATTTTTAGTAGAGACAAGGTTTCTTTTTCTTTTTCTTTTTTTTTTCTTTTTTTTTTTGGTGAGACAGAGCCTCATTCCATTGCCCAGGCTGGAGTACAGTGGCATGATTTTGGCTCACTGCAATTTCTGCCTCCCGGGTTCAAGCAATTCTCCTGCCTCAGCTTCCTTAGTAGCTGGGACTACAGATGTGCACCACTATGCCTGGCTTATTTTTGTATTTGTAGTAGAGACAGAGTTTTGCCATGTTGGCCAGGCTGATCTTGAACTCCTGACCTCAAGTAATCCACCCGCCTTGGTCTCCCAAAGTGCTGGGACTACATGCATGTGCCACCGTGCCTGGCCCTATTTACTCTTTATTAAGTGGAAGTGGATCATCATAAAGGTCTTGATCCTCATAGTTTTCACTTTGAGTAGGCTGAGGAGGAGGAAGAGGAAGGGTTGGTCTTGCTGTCTCAGGGTGGCAGAGGCAGAAGAGGTAGAGGAGGTAGAAGGGAGGCAGGTGTACACTGCGTATAACTTTTATTGAAAAAAATGTGTTTAAATGTATCTGCACAATTCAAACCAGTGTTCAGGGTCAATTGTAGTTGTGAGAGACCCAATGGCCCACAGAGTCTAAAACGCATATTGGAAATGTTTGCTGACCCCTGCTCTAGGATGCTGGGGGAAAGCTATTCATAGGTAGGTGTCTCAGCAGACACCAAAAGCAGCCTATAATATTGCCCCAGCAGGTGGGGTATGGGACAGATGCTCAGGGAGGCTGCTGGCTGCCGTCCATTGCAGGCCCAGAAGCGTCCTGGAGAAGCCACCCCATGCTGCAAGAGCCGGATGATGGAGCAGCCCTGGATGCTGCAGGAGCCTGTCAAGCCAGGACACCAGAGCTAGGAAACAAAACCTTCCTTTTCAGTGCCTCTCCAGCACCCTCTGCTGACAGAGCTTCAGATCCATTTTCACAGAGAAGTGCAAAGTGTGAATTTGTTTTTGGGTTTTTTTTTTTTTTTTTTTGAGACGGAGTTTTTTTTTTTTTTTTTTTTTTTTTTTGAGGCGGAGTCTCGCTCTGTCGCCCGGGCTGGAGTGCAGTGGCAGGATCTCAGCTCACTGCAAGCTCCGCCTCCCGGGTTCACGCCATTCTCCTGCCTCAGCCTCCCGAGTAGCTGGGACTACAGGCGCCCGCCACCTCGCCCGGCTAGTTTTTTGTATTTTTAGTAGAGATGGGGTTCACTGTGTAGCCAGGATGGTCTCGATCTCCTGACCTCGTGATCCGCCCGTCTCGGCCTCCCAAAGTGCTGGGATTACAGGCTTGAGCCACCGCGCCCGGCCTTGAGACGGAGTTTTATTGAAAAATATGTGTTTAAATGTACCCGCGGCCGGGCGCGGTGGCTCAAGCCTGTAATCCCAGCACTTTGGGAGGCCGAGACGGGCGGATCACGAGGTCAGGAGATTGAGACCCTCCTGGCTAACATGGTGAAACCCTGTCTCTACTAAAAAATACAAAAAACTAGCCGGGCGAGGTGGCGGGTACCTGTAGTCCCAGCTACTCAGGAGGCTGAGGCAGGAGAATGGCATAAACCCGGGAGGCAGAGCTTGCAGTGAGCTGAGATCCGGCCACTGCACTCCAGCCTGGGCAACAGAGCGAGACTCCATCTCAAAAAAAAAATAAAAATAAAAATAAAAAATAAATGTACCCGCACAATTCAAACCCATGTTCATGGTCAATCGTAGTTGTGACAGACCCAATGGCCCACAGAGTCTTGTCACCCAGGCTGGAGTGCAATGGTGTGATCTCAGCTCACTGCAACCTCCACCTCCCAGGTTCAAGTAATTCTCCTGCCTCAGCCTCCCAAGTAGCTGAGATTATAGGCACCCACCACTACACTTGGCTAATTTTTTTTTTTTTTTGTATTTGTAGTAGAGATGGGGTTTCACCTTGTTGGCCCAAGCTGGTCTTGAACTCCTGACCTCAGGTGATTCGCCTGGCCTGAATTTGAAACTAAGAGGCAATAAGTTAATAACTGGCACACTCTTCAACCCATTGTCTTCTAGACTCTCTCCTGTCTCTTCTGAAGCTACTTTCGCTAAGGTCAACACTGACCTGCTAATTGCTAGTGATCCTCTTCCCCCGGTGTTGAATCGTTTGCTTTCTCTGCAGCCTGTCACCATGATGACTTCCCCATTCTCTACCCAGTGTGTTGTCCTTTTATTTCCTTTGGCTTCATTGGTATGAATCTCTCCTGACTTTTTTCGTCTTCTACTGATTCTGTAATACTGATGTTCCCAGGATTTGTCCTTAGTTCTATTTTTCCTCCCTTTTTCTTCCTGGAGGATTTCATCCGTTCTCTTACCTTTGTTACCTTCTGTGAGGCTCACTGAGAAAGAATCACCGTCTCCATTTCTGTTCTTTTTCCCTGAGATCTATAGTAAAGTATGTATATTTCACATAACTAGTTTTTAATGATTTAATCATCTTCATCCACAAACCTATTTTATAGCTTATATTTTCAGAATCAATTGATGGCATTGCCATGAACCGAGTCCTAAATTCCTTCTCTTTTACTTCCTCCATTGTTATACTCACCAGACCCTGTGATTCTCCCCGAGAAATAAATGCTCCTCTAATCTGCCTTCTCTTACACACTTTCCCTGGTCTTTTTTATCAACAGTCTATTCCCTCTCCAGCCAAGACCTCATATTGCTCCCAGGATTATTTGCCTGAAGTTGATCACAGCACTTTTTTATGACATAAGATGTACCCCTTTCCCCTGCCAGAGGGGCATATATAATTCCTTTCAGTCTGGCCCTGTAGTGAGCACTTTTTCTCCTTTTGACTGTCTCGCATCCTATCTCCTCTGCAATTGGGGAAGAATTATCTGTATGTGGTATTGTGAGAGCCAGGTCTCTACCTCCCTCTTCAGAAGTTTAAGAGCAGAGATCCTCTCATGGCTCTCAGCATCAAGAGCACAGGCACCCCCACATAGGACTTGGAATCTTGTGATGGAAAAAAGTAAGAGCAGTTGAGAAAACACTCATGGGCAGTGGTGGCATGTGACCAATGGCAGTTAGAGGCATGTTGCAGTGGTGGCATCCCAGCCCTTGGTCATCTCTGCTCTACATGACCCTGGGGCCATCCAGCTGTGGTTGCTCTGCTTGGCCTCCCTTGGCTGCTCCTTCCTCTCCCCTCCCATTGCCAATACCTTGCCCCAGAGCTTTATCACATGCCTGGATTAATTTAATTTCTGACCTTCCCAATACCAAATTCTCCCCGCTCTCAATTCTTTCCCGATGTCGTTGCCAGAATAACTAAAATCTAGTCATAATCTACCTTCTTTCTTTTTTTTTTTTTTTTTTTTGAGACGGAGTCTCGCTCTGTTGCCCAGGCTAGAGTGCAGTGGCCGGATCTCAGCTCACTGCAAGCTCTGCCTCCCAGGTTCATGCCATTCTCCTGCCTCAGCCTTCCGAGTGGTTGGGACTACAGGCGCCCGCCACCTCGCCCGGCTAGTTTTTTTTTTGTATTTTTTAGTAGAGACGGGGTTTCACCATGTTAGCCAGGATGGTCTCGATCTCCTGACCTCGTGATCCACCCGTCTCGGCCTCCCAAAGTGCTAGGATTACAGGCTTGAGCCACCGCGCCCGGCCAATCTACCTTATTTCTCACTGTACCTCCAATACATCAAATTTTCCTGCATTTAAGATTCCCCTTCCCATTCCTCAAATGTTCCTGTTCCTTTGTCCATGCGTCCGTCCTTCCTTCCTTCCTTCCTTCCTTCCTTCCTTCCTTCCTTCCTTCCTTCCTTCCTTCCCTCCCTCCCTCCCTCCCTTCCATTCTTTTTTTTTCTTTTTTTCCCTGCACAGGGTCTTGCTGTCTTGCCCAGTCTGGAATGCAGTGGCACAAACACAGCTCACTGCAACCTCTACCTCCAGGGCTGAAGTGATCCTCCCACCTCAGCCTTCTGAGTATATAGGACCATAGGTGTGCACCACCACGCCTGGCTAATTTTTTAAATTAATTTTTTTTTTTTTTGAGATGGAGTCTTGCTCTGCCACCCAGGCTGGAGTGCAGTGGCCAGATCTCAGCTCACTGCAAGCTCCGCCTCCCGGGTTTACGCCATTCTCCTGCCTCAGCCTCCTGAGTAGCTGGGACTACAGGCGCCCGCCTCGTCACCTGGCTAGTTTTTTGTATTTTTAACTAGAGACAGGGTTTCACCGTATTAGCCAGGATGGTCTCGATCTCCTGACCTCGTGATCCCCCTGTCTCGGCCTCCCAAAGTGCTGGGATTACAGGTTTGAGCCACCGCGCCCAGCCCCTTAAATTAGTTTTTATGAGTCAGAGCCTTGCTCTGTATGCCAGGCTGGAGTGCAGTGGTGCAATCTTGGCTCACTGCAACCTCCACCTTCTGGGTTCAAGCGATTCTTGAGCCTCAGCCTCCTGAGTAGCTGGGATTACAAGTGCCCGCCACCACATCCAGCTAATTTGTTGTATTTTTAGTAGAGATAGGGTTTCACCATGTTGGCCAGGCTGAAATACGTTTATAATTTTTTTGTAGAGACAGTGTCTTACTGTGTTGCCCAGGCCAGTCTCAAACTCCTGGACGCAAACCTTCCTCCTACCTTGGAGGATGCAATACCGAAGTGCTGGGATTACAGGCATAAGCCACTCTGCCTGGCCCCTCTGTCCTTTTATACCTTGACTTAGGTTCTATCCTTCCTTTGCTTATGTTCTTTCTTAGGCTTGGGAAACCCTCTGCGTAGTCAAGGACTAGCAGAAGATCTTCTTTTACAAATCCTTGCACCACTTTAACGTCATCTTTTTCTACTGTCAACACTCACAGCACTTTTGGTAGATATACTTTCCCAATTCTTTCCTATCATCCTAAGACATGTTCACCCTCCCTCATTAAAAATTCCCACTGAAGGCTGGGCACTGTGGTTCACACCTGTAATCTCAACACTTTGGGAGGCCGAGGTGAGCGGATCACCTGAGGTCGGGAGTTCGAGACCATCCTGACCAACATGGAGAAACCCCGTCTCTACTAAAAATACAAAAAATTAGCTGGGCATGGTGGTGCATGCCTGTAATCCCAGCTGCTCAGGAGGCAGAGGCAGGAGAATTGCTTGAACTTGGGAGGTGGAGGTTGTGGTGAGCGGAGATCACGCCATCGCACTCCAGCCTGGGCAACAGAGCAAGACTCCCATCTCAAAAAAAAAAAAAAATTCCTGCTGTAGGTGGGGTGTGGCAGCTCAAGTCTGTAATCCTAGTAATTTGGGAGGCTGAGTCGGGAGGATTGCTTGAGGCCAGGAGTTCAAGACCACCCGAGCAACATGACAAGACGCCCCATCTCTAAAAAAATAAATAAATAAATAAAAATTCCCACTGATCTTAGCCTTCTAACAATCTACCATTCCCATCTGTCTTTTTTCCTTCTTATCAAACTTTATTTTTTATTTATTTTTGAAACAGGGGTCTCAGCCTGTTACCCAGGCTGGAGTGCAGTGGTGCAATCTTGGCTCATGGCAACCTCCTGAGATGGGATAATTCCCTTGACCTTGACCCCCTTCGTGGGCAGGAACTGGAGTGGCTCCTTTCAGCCCACTGCTGGCCACTTTTTGGAAGAGGGAATGTGTGAACAAGCAGTGTGGGAACCAGAGTGAATGAATGCTGGAACCAGTTGGTCGATCCTCTCTGGTGGGAGCAGGCTCTGTACGCCCCTGGCAGCAGCGTCCAAGCCCCTGCCCTCTTGGCACCCAGGTTCTTGTCTGTCATCTGGAAAGAATCAGGACAAATGAATGGATTGAAGGGGTAGTGTATGTGAAGGATTTTACTGGGTGATGGAAATGGCCCTCAGTGGGATGGCAGCTGGAATGAGGGTGGTACAGGAAGGTCTTTCCCTAAAGCCATACCCTCTGAAGTTAGCTGCGTCTGTCTGCAGTCTCTGACACTCAGTAGCGTCTCTGCTAGCTGCTCAGCTGCTTATGTTGCTCTGCCAGCTGAAGTCATTATGGGCACAGGATAGGGGCATGGCAGGCCAAAAAGGTAACATTTGGGCAGAAAAATGGGGTCAGCTGTTTTCACTTAGGGCCATGGTTGCAGGCTTAGGGGTGGGGTTTGGCCAGTAGCCCAGCTATTCTGTTTCACTCTGCCTCCCAAGCTTAAGCCACCCTCCTACCTCAGTCTTTCAAGTAATTGGGAGACTACAGGAACCCACTACCACGTCTGGCCGTTTTTTTTTTTTTTTGTATTTTAGTAGAGACGGAGTTTCACCATGTTGGCCAGGCTGGTCTTGAACTTCTGACCTCAGGTGATCCACCCACCTCGGCCTCCCAACGAGCTGGGATTACAGGCATGAGCCACTATGCCCGGACCCTTTCTTATCAAACTTTAAAAGGGAACTAGCCCATTCTGCTTTCAGAATGAACTGTTCAACCTGTAGAGTTTCCATTCCCCATGTCAACCAACCAAAGCGCTTTCTCAAAAAGCTTACACCTGTAATCCCAGCACTTTGGGAGGCCGAGGTGGGTGGATCACCTGAGATTGGGAGTTCGAAACTAGCCTGACCAACATGGAGAAACCCCAGCTCTACTAAAAATACAAAATTAGCTGGACGTGGTGGCACATGCCTGTAAACTCAGCTACTCAGGAGGCTGAGGCAGAAGAATTGCTTGAACCCAGAAAGCAGAGGTTGTGGTGAGCTGAGATTGCCCATTGCACTCCAGCTGGGGCAACAAGAGCGAAACTCCATCTCAAAAAAAAAAAAAAAAAAAAAAAAAATTCAGATCCTTTGTCCATTTTTACTTTTTATTTTAGTTTATTTATTTAGAGACAGGGTCTCGCACTGTGCAGGCTGGAGTGCAGTGGCGCAATCTTGGCTCATTGCATTCTCCGCCTCCTGGGTTCAAGCCATTCTCCTGCCTCAGTCTCCCAAGTAGCTGGGATTACAGGCACCTGCCATCATAGCTGGCTAATTTTTTGTATTTTTATTTTTTAGTAGAGATGGTGTTTTACCGTGTTGGTCAGGCTGGTCTTGAACGCCTGATCTCCGGTGATCCGCCGCCCTGGACTCCCAAAGTGCTGGTATTACAGGGTTGAGCCACTGTGCCCAGCTGCTTTGTCCATTTTTAAATTGAGTTCTTTATCTTTCTATTATTAAGATGTAAGATGTATATGTTCTGGATACTCAAGTCTATTTTTTTTGTTTTTTTTGAGATGAAGTCTCGCTCTGTCGCCCAGGCTGGAGTGCAGTGGCGCGATCTCGGCTCACTGCAAGCTCCGCCTCCCGGGTTCACGCCGTTCTTCTGCCTCAGCCTCCTGAGTAGCTGGGACTACAGGTGCCCGCCACCATGTCTGGCTAATTTTTTTGTGTTTTTTTAGTAGAGACGGGGTTTCACCATGTTAGCCAGGATGGTCTCAATCTCCTGACCTCGTGATCCACCTGCCTCGGCCTCCCAAAGTGCTGGGATTACAGGTGTGAGCTACCACGCCCGGCCTACAAGTCTATTATCAAGTATAAGTTTTGAAAATAATTTCTTGGCTGGGTGCAGTGGCTCACGCCTGTAATCCCAACACTTTGGGAGGCCAAGGTAGGCAGATCGCTTGAGGTCAGGAGTTTGAGATCAGCCTGGCCAACATGGTAAAACCCCTTCTCTACTAAAATACAAAAATTAGCTGAGCGTGGTGGTACACGCCTGTAATCTTAACTACTCAGGAGACTGAGGTAGGAGAATCGCCTGAACCCAGGAGGCAGAGGTTGCAGTGAGCCAAGATTGTGCCATTGCACTCCAGCCTACGTGACAGAGCAAGACTCAGTCTCAAAACAAAACAAAACAAAACAAAATTTCTCAGATAAATAAATAAGTAAATAAATCAGTTTCAACACCAGCTGGTGCAGGGGGAGGGCAGGAATAAATGGAAATAATTTCTCCAAGAAAATACAGAGAACATGAAAAGATACTCAATATTATTAGTCATTAGGGAAATGCAAATCAAAACACAGTAAGATACCATTTTCCACACACTAGGATAGCAATAATCTAGAACACAATATAATAACAAGCATTGGTGAGACTTTGGAGAAGTTGGAGCCCTCATACATTGCTGATGAGAAAGTAAAATGTTGCAATTATTTTGGAAAATATTTTGGCAGTTATTCAAAATGTTAAACATAATCATATGGGTTGTAGTTTAACATAAGTATTACAGTTAAACATATGTTAAAAGGCTGGGCACGGTGGCTCATGCCTGTAATCCCAGCACTTTGGGAGGCCGAGGTGGGCAGATCACCTGAGGTAGGGAAGTTCGAGACCAGCCTGACCAACATGGAGAAACCCCATTCTACTAAAAATACAAAATTAGCTGGACCTGGTAGCACATGCCTGTAATCCCAGCTACTCGGAAGGCTGAGGCAGGAGAATCGCTTGAACCCGGGAGGTGGAAGTTGTGGTGAGCTGAGATCTTGCCATTGCACTCCAGCCTGGGCAACAAAAGTGAAACTCTGTCTCAAAAAAAAAAAAAAAAAAAAGTTAAAACTATGAGCCAGCAATTCCACTTCAAGGTATACATCTAAGGGCAATAAAAGCATGTCCACATACAAACTTGTACACAAATGTTCACAGCAACATTATCATAATGGCTGAAGAGTGGAAATAATCCAAATGCCTACCAACTGATGAAGAGATGAATAGAATGTAATATAGCCATACAGTGAAATATTTAGTAATAAAAAGATGTGAAGTACTGATACATGCTACAACACGGATGAACGTTAAAAATATGCTAAATCAAAAAAGTCACTAAAGACCCTGTATTGTATGATTCCATTTATATGAAATGTCCAAATGTCCAAAAGATGCAAATCTATAGAGACAGAAAGTAGATTAGTGGTTGTCAGGGGTTGGGGAGGAGGACATGAAGTATGAGTAATAACTAATAATAACTAATAACTAGTAATAACTAATAACTAATGAGTATGAGGTTTCTTTCTGGAATGACAAACTTTTTTTTTTTTTTTTTTTTTTGAGACGGAGTCTCGCTCTGTCGCCCGGGCTGGAGTGCAGTGGCTAGTTCTCAGCTCGCTGCAAGCTCCGCCTCCCGGGTTTACGCCATTCTCCTGCCTCAGCCTCCCAGTAGCTGGGACTACAGGCGCCCGCCACCTCGCCCGGCTAGGTTTTTTTTGTATTTTCTTTTTTTTTTTTTTGAGACGGAGTCTTGCTCTGTCCCCCGGGCTGGAGTGCAATGGCCGGATCTCAGCTCACTGCAAGCTCCGCCTCCTGGGTTTACGCCATTCTCCTGCCTCAGCCTCCAGAGTAGCTGGGACTACAGGCGCCCGCCACCTCGCCCGGCTAGTTTTTTGTATTCTTTTTTTTGTTGTTGTTGTTGAGACGGAGTCTCGCTCTGTCGCCCAGGCTGGAGTGCAGTGGCCGGATCTCAGCTCACTGCAAGCTCCGCCTCCCGGGTTTACGCCATTCTCTCGCCTCAGCCTCCCCAGTAGCTGGGATTACAGGCGCCCGCCATCTCGCCCGGCTAATTTTTTGTATTTTTTTTTTAGTAGAGACGGGGTTTACCGTGTTAGCCAGGATGGTCTCGATCTCCTGACCTCGTGATCCGCCCGTCTCGGCCTCCCAAAGTGCTGGGATTACAGGGTTGAGCCACCGCGCCGGCCTAGTTTTTTGTATTCTTTAGTAGAGACGGGGTTTCACCGTGTTAGCCAGGATGGTCTCGATCTCCTGACCTTGTGATTCGCCCGTCTTGGCCTCCCAAAGTGCTGGGATAACAGGCTTGAGCCACCGCGCCCGGCCAGGAACGACAAACTTCTTTTTTTTTTTTTTTTTTGAGACGGAGTCTCGCTCTGTCGCCCGGACTGGAGTGCAGTGGCCGGATCTCAGCTCACTGCAAGCTCCGCCTCCCGGGTTTACGCCATTCTCCTGCCTCAGCCTCCCGAGTAGCTGGGACTACAGGCGCCCGCCACCTCGCCCGGCTAATTTTTTGTATTTTTTTTAGTAGAGACGGGGTTTCACCGTGTTAGCCAGGATGGTCTCGATCTCCTGACCTCGTGATCCGCCCGTCTCGGCCTCCCAAAGTGCTGGGATTACAGGCTTGAGCCACCGCGCCCGGCCGACAAATTTCTAAAATTAGATTGCAGTAATGATTATGCATCCCTATTAATGTACTAAAAGCTGTTAAGTTGTACACTTTAAATGGGTGGATTGTATGGTATGTGAATAATATCTCCATAAAGCTGGATTTTGTTTTTTGTTTTTTGTTTTTGTTTTTGTTTTTGAGACGGAGTCTTGCTCTGTCACCCAGGCTGGAGTGCAGTGGTGCAATCTCGGCTCACTGCAACCTCCCCCTCCTAGGTTCAAGCGATTCTCCTGCCTCAGCCTCCTGAGTAGCTGGGACTACAGGTGAGCACCACCACGCCTGACTAATTTTTGTATTTTTAGTAGAGATAGGGTTTCACCATGTCAGCCGGCTGGTTTTGAACTCCTGGCTAACATGGTGAAATCCCGTTTCTACTAAAAATACAAAAAATTAGCCAGGTGTGGTGGCACCCTCCTGTAATCCCAGCTACCAGGGAGGCTGAGGTAGGAGAATCGCTTGAACTCGGGAGATGGAGGTTGTAGTGAGCCGAGATTGCACCATTGCACTCCAGCTTGGGCAACAAGAGCGAAACCCTTGTCTCAAAAAAAACAAAAAAACAAACAAACAAAACCCACTCACAAGATTATTTAGGCCAAGCGGGGTGGCTCATGCCTGTAATCCCAGCACTTTGGGAGGCTGAGGCGGGCGGATCACCTGAAGTCAGGATTTCGAGACCAGCTTGGCCAACATGGCAAAACTCTGTCTCTTCTAAAAAAAATACAAAAATAAGCCTGGCGTGGTGGTGCGAGCCTGTAATCCCAGCTCCTTGGGAGGCTGAGACAGGAGAATAGCTTGAACCCGGGAGGCAGAGGTTGCAGTGAACCGAGATTGAGCCATTGCACTCCAGCCTGGGTGACAGAGCGAGACTCCGTCTCAAAAAAAAAAAAAAAAAAAGCTATATTGGGGTGATAATTTTACTGGATTCTATCAATCATGCTGTGTCTTCCAGTTATATTTTTGCAAAATTCCTCTTATTTTCAGAAATTCAGTTTCCCATGTGGGAATGGAAAGTATATAAAATATATGTAAGACAACTGAGACATGAATAATACAGGGTTGTTGTGGGAGAATAGAAAATTCCAGGCAGGAAGCCGGGCATGGTAGCTCACACCTGAAATCCTGGCTCTTTGGAAGCTGAGGCAGGTAGATCACCTGAGGTCGGGAGTTTGAGATCAGCCTGGCCAACATGGTGAAACCCTGTCTCTACGGAAAATACAAAGATTTTAGTCGGGCGTGGTGGTGCACACATATAATCCCAGCTACTCGGGAGGCTGAGGTAGGAGAATTGCTTGAACCCAGGAGGCGGAGGTTGCTGTGAGCTGAGATCACACCCCTGCACTCCAGCCTGGGCAACACAGCGAGACTCTGTCTCAAAAACAAAAAAGAAAATTCCAGACAGGCATTTCATATGACTAGCAAAAAGGAAACTGTTGAAATAGCTGTATAAGCTAGAGACTGATTAGACCCTGACAACCAGGATGTGGGCCAAGCTGGCTAGGTCCCACTGGATGTAACATGGCACTGGATTTGACCTAGGTTTCACCTGGAACCTCATTGTTCGCTCATTAACATAGTCACACCCCTCGGCACCATGACAGTTCCGAGAACACCTGTATTTGGTGTAAAAATGGGTGCACCACAGTTCCAAGAAATCTTCACCTTTTTCCAGAAATCTTCATGAATATTCCACTCCTTGGTTAAGCCCATAAATAAAGAGGCCAGATGCAGTGGTTCACGTCTACAATCCCAGTAGTTTGGGAGGCCAAGGTGGGTGGATTGCTTGAGCCCCAGCGGTTGAGGCTGCACTGAGCCATGATTGCTCCACTGCAATCCAGCCTAGGCAGCAGAATGAGACACTGTCTCAAAAAATAAAAAAATAAATAAATACAGAAAAACAAAAACCCATAAAGATAGAAACCTCAAACCCCATAGCATGACATTCTCGAGTATGCTAACACTCCCCTTTCTTGAGTGCGTACTTCTCTATTTGCAGTAAATCTCTGTACTTTCACTATTTTCCAATTCGTCCCTGAATTCCTTTTCATTTGGTGGCAACAGCCTGGACACTGGCTGGGGTCAAAGTCCCACTGGAATCATGGGATCTCCCCTAGTCCCCCAGTATCACAACTCTTTGATATACTTTGTTTTTTAAAATATTTATTTAGGCCGGGCACGGTGGCTCATGCCTGTAATCCCAGCACTTTGGGAGGCCGAGGCGGGCAGATCACGAGGTCAGGAGATTGAGACCATCCTGGCTAACACGGTGAAACCCTGTCTCTACTTAAAATACAAAAAAAAAATAATAATAAAATTAGGTGGGCATGGTGGCGGGTGCCTGTAGTCCCAGCTACTCCGGAGGCTGAGGCAGGAGAATGGCATGAACCCGGGAGGCGGAGCTTGAAATGAGCCGAGATCGCACCACTGCACTCCAGCTTGGGCAACACAGTGAGACTCCGTCTAAAAAAAATAAATAAAATATTTATTTATTGGCCAGGTGTGGTGGCTCACGCCTGTAACCCCAGCTCTTTGGGAGGCTGAGGCAGGTGGATCACCTGAGGTCAGGAGTTGATACCAGCCTGGCCAACATGGTGAAACCCCGTCTCTACTGAAAATACAAAAATTAGCCAGACGTGGTGGCAGGTGCCTGTAATCCCAGCTATGTGGGAGGCTGAGGCTGGAGAATCGCTTGAACCCAGGAGGCGGAGATTGCAGTGACTGGAGATCACGCCATTCCACTCCAGCCTGGGTGATAGGAGCAAAACTCTGTCTCAAAAAAACCAAACAAACAAAAAAACAAAAAAATAAATTAGGCTAGCATGGTGGTGCGTGCCTCTAATCCCAGGTACTTGGGAGGCCGAGGTAGGTGAATCGTTTGCACCCAAGAGGTGAAGGTCACAGTGAGCCAAGATCAAGACACTGCACTCTAGCCTGGGCAACAAGAGCAAAACTCTGTCTCAAAAAAAAAAAAAAAAAGGCCAGCTGCAGTGGCTTAGGCCTATGATCCCACCACCTTGGGAGGCCAAGGTTGGCAGATCACCTGAGGTTGGGAGTTCAAGACCAGCCTGACCAACATGGAGAAACCCCATCGCCACTAAAAATACAAAATTAGCCAGGTGTGGTGGTGCATGCTGTAATCCCAGCTACTTGGGAGGCTGCGGCAGGAGAATCGCTTGAGCCCAGGAGGCAGAGGTTGCGGTGAACTGAGATCACGCCATTGCACTCCAGCGTGGGCAACAAAAGCAAAACTGTCTCAAACAAGTAAAAAAGAATTATTTATTTATTTTTGAGACAGAGTCTTGCTCTGTTGCCCTGGCTGGAGTGCAGTGGCATGATCTCAGCTCACTGCAACCTCTGCCTCCTGGGTTCAAGTGATTCTCCTGCCTCAGCCTCCCCAGAAGTTGGGATTATAGGCCCTTGCCACTGCATCCGGCTAATTTTTGTATTTTTAGTAGAGACAAGGTTTCACCATATTAGCCAGACTGGTCTATGAACTCCTAACCTCGTGATCCACCCGCCTTGGCCTCCCAAAGTGCTGGGATTACAGACCTGAGCCACTGCACCTGGCCTGATTTTTGTAATTTTTTATTTTATTTTATTTTTTTTTTGAGACGGAGTCTCGCCCTGTCGCCCAGGCTGGAGTACAGTGGCGCGATGTCGGCTCACTGCAAGCTCCGCCTCCCGGGTTGACGCCATTCTCCTGCCTCAGCCTCCCGAGTAACTGGGACTACAGGCGCCCGCCACATCGCTCGGCTAGTTTTTTTGTATTTTTTTTTAGTAGAGACGGAGTTTCACCGTGTTAGCCAGGATGGTCTCGATCTCCTGACCTCGTGATCCGCCCGTCTCGGCCTCCCAAAGTGCTGGGATTACAGGCTTGAGCCACCGTGCCCGGCCGATTTTTGTAATTTCAGTACAAATGGGGTTTCACCATGTTGGCCAGGCTGGTCTTAAACTCATGACTTCAAATGATTCACCCGCCTTGGCCTCCTAAAGTGCTTGGATTACAGGGGCAAGCCACTGTGCCCGGCCCTGGCCTGATATACTTTAAGAATTTATCAGCCAGGTTCAGTGGCTCACTCCTGTAATCCCACTGTGGAAGGGTCTAGGCAAGTGGATTGCTTAAGCCCAGGAGTTCAAGACCAGTTTAACATGGTGAAACCCTGTCTCTCCTAAAAATAAAAAAAATGGCCGGGTGCGGTGGCTCAAGCCTGTAATCCCAGCACTTTGGGAGGCCAAGAAGGGCGGATCACGAGGTCAGGTGATTGAGACCATCCTGGTTAACACGGTGAAACCCCGTCTCTACTAAAAAAATACAAAAAACTAGCCGGGCGCGGTGGCGGGCGCCTGTAGTCCCAGCTACTCGGGAGGCTGAGGCAGGAGAATGGCGTAAACCCAGGAGGCGGAGCTTGCAGTGAGCTGAGATCCGGCCACTGCACTCCAGCCCCGGTAACAGAGCGAGACTCCGTCTCAAAAAAAAAAAAAAAAAAAATTAGCGGGGCATGGTGGCCTGCACCTGTAGTTTCAGCTACTTGAGAGGCTGAGGTGAAAGACTCATCTGAACCTGGGGAAGCAGAGGCTTCACTGAGCTCTGATCATACCACTGCAATCCAGCCTCGGTGACAGTTAGACCCTGTCTCAAAAAAATAAAAAATAAATTAAAAAAAGAATTTATCATGAACAGTTAATACATGCACATGGTTGGAAACAAAGGATACTGTTAAAACAGTTTCTTAGACAAATTGATTACAAGTGCATATCAAATTTTAATTTCAAGCTTGTTTCCTTTCCAAGCAGGCTAAATAGTCCTCGTAGACATTTGTAGGAAAGAAGCATGTTAGAATCATTAATATTAGCCTGGAGAAAGCAAACAATGTCTGGAATCATTAGCTATCTTCTAAGTTTGGTTAAAGGTAATTATCCTGTGCCAAGGCTGACAGTGAGCTAGATGAACTGCTTTTTTTTGAGACAGGGTCTTGCTCTGTTGCCCAGGCAGGCAGGAGTGCAGTGGTGCGATCATAGTTCAATGCAGCCTTGAACACCTGGGCTCAAGGAATTTTTCCACCTCGGCCTCCCAAGGACTACAGGCACGCGTCTGGCTAGTTTTTTAAACAAAATTATTATTATTATTATTATTATTTTGAGACAGAGTCTTGCTCTGTTGTCCCCACTGGAGTGAAGTGGTGTGATCTTGGCTCACTGCAACCCCCACCTCCCAGGCTCAAGCTATCCTCCTGCCTCAACCTCACAGGTAACTAGAACTACAGGCATGTGCCACCAGACCTGGCTAATTTTTGCATTTTTAGTAGAGACAAGGTTTCACCATGTTGCTCAGGCTGGTCTTGAACTCCTGAGCTTAAGCGATCCTCCCACCTCAGCCTACCAAAGTGCTGGTATTACAGGCATGAGCCACTGTACTTGCCTTACAGTTTTTTGTAGAGATGAGATGTTGCTCTGTTGCCCAGGCTGGTCTTCAACTCCTGGGCTCAAGTGATCCTCTGGCCTCAAGTCTCCTAAAATGCTGTTACTACAGGAATGAGGCATCATGCCTGGCCAACCCATTAAAATCTGTCAGAAATGGTAGGAGCTTTTCTAAAGAAGTAGCACATGACACCAGACTATAATACTCACATTTGAGGCCGGGCGCAGGGGCTCATGCCTGTTATCCCAGCACTTTGGGAGGCGAAGGTGGGTGGATCACTTGAAATCAGGAGTTCCAGACCAGCCTAGCCAATATTGTGAAACTCCATCTCTACAAAAATTAGCCAGGTGTGGTGGTGTGCACCTGTAGTCCCAGCTATTTGGGAGACTGAAGCAGGAGAATCACTTGAAACCAGAGGAGGTGGAGGTTGCAGTCAGCTGAGATTGTGCCACTGCACTCTAGTTTGGGAGACAGAGTGAGACTCTGTCTCAATAAATAAATAAATAAATAAATAAAAATAAATAAAACTCAGGTCAGAAACACATCTTTCTCAGTATACAGTCTTGCTGCAGATTCTGTAAGCACACAGATTGTTAAGCATACAGAATCTGGAAGAAGACTGGATTCTAGATCTATCACTTACTAGCTCTGATCTGGCGCAGGTCAGACATTTGAATTTTAACCCGTAGGCCCGAGATTTCTTTCTTTCTTTCTCTCTTTCTCTTTTTTTTTTTTTTTTTTTTGAGACGGAGTCTCGCTCTGTCGCCCAGGCTGGAGTGCAGTGGCTGGATCTCAGCTCACTGCAAGCTCTGCCTCCTGGGTTTACGCCATTCTCCTGCCTCAGCCTCCCGAGTAGCTGGGACTACAGGCGCCCGCCACCACGCCCGGCTAGTTTTTTGTATTTTTTAGTAGAGACGGGGTTTCACCGTGTTAGCCAGGATGGTCTTGATCTCCTGACCTCGTGATCCGCCCGTCTCGGCCTCCCAAAGTGCTGGGATTACAGGCTTCAGCCACCACGCCCGGCCTTTCTCTTTCTTTTCTTTTTTCTTTCTTTCTTTTCTTTCTTTCTTTCTTTCTTCCTTCTTCCTTCTTCCCTTCTTCCTTCCTTTCTTTCTTTCTTTCTCTTTCTCTCTTTCTCTCTTTCTTTCTCTCTCTCTGTCCCTCCCTCCCCTCCCCTCCCTTCCCTCCCCTCCCTTCCCTTCCCCTTTCTTCTTTCTTTCTTTCTTTTTTCTCTTTCTTTCTTTCTTTCTCTTTCTTTCTTTCTTTCTTCTTTCTCTTTCTCTCTTTCTCTCTTTCTTTCTCTCTCTCTGTCCCTCCCTCCCTCCCTCCTCCCTCCCCTCCCCTCCCCTCCCCTCCCCTCCCCTCCCCTCCACCTCCCTTCCCCTTTCTTTCTTCTTTCTTCTTTCTTTCTTTTTCTTTCGAGAGGGAGTCTTGCTCTGTTGCCCAGGCTGGAGTGTAATGGTGTGGTCTGGGCTCACTGCAACCTCTGCCTCCTGGGTTCAAGCAATTCTCCTGCCTCAGTCTCCTGAGTAGCTGGGATTACTGGCGCCTGCCACAATGCCTGGCTGATTTTTGTATTTTTAGTAGAGACAGTGTTTCACCATGTTGGTCAGGCTGATCTTGACCTGCTGATCTGGTGATCTGCCTGCCTCGGCCTCCCAAAGTGCTGGGATTACAGGCGTGAGCCACTGCGCCCGTCAGATTTCTAAATCGAGCTGATTGTCAGGAACATCCAGGGAGCTTTCAAAAATGATTCCAGGCTGAGGCTGGGCGCGGTGGCTCACGCCTGTAATCCCAACACTTGGGGAGGCCGAGGTGGGTGGATCACAGGAGGTTGGGAGTTTGAGACGAGCCTGACCAACTTGGAGAAACCCCATCTCTACTAAAAATACAAAAAGTAGCCGGCGTGGTGGCGCATGCCTGTAATCCCAGCTACTCGGGAGGCTGAGGCAGGAGAATTAGTTGAACCCAGGAGGTGGGGGTTGCAGTAAGCCAAGATCGCACCATTACACTCCACCCTGGGCAACAAGAGCGAAACTCCGTCTCAAAAAAAAAAATAATAATAATAATAATAAAGATTACAGGCTGGACGCGGTGGCTCACGCCTGTAATCCCAGCACGTTGGCAGGCCGAGGCGGGCAGAACAGTAAAGAGATCGAGACGAGACCATCCTGGCCAACACGGTGAAACCCCGTCTCTACTAAAAATACAAAAATTAGCTGGGAGTGGTGATGTGCGTTTGTAGTCATAGCTACTTGGGAAGCTGAGGCAGGAGGATCGCCTGAACCCAGGAGGCAGTGAGCCGAGATTGCGCCACTGCACTCCAGTGTGGCGACAGAGCCAGACTTCGTCTCAAAAAAAAAAAGGGCAGGTGTGGTGGCTCACGTCTGTAATCCCAGCACTTTGGGAGGCCGAGGCGGGCGGATCATGAGGTCAGGAGATCGAGACCATCCTGGCTAACACGGTGAAACCCCGTCTCTACTAAAAATACAAAAAACTAGCCGGGCGTGGTGGCAGGCGCCTGTAGTCCCAGCTACTCGGGTGGTTGAGGCAGGAGAATGGCGTGAACCCGGGAGGCGGAGGTTGCAGTGAGCCGAGATCCGGCCACTGCACGCCAGCCTGGGTGACAGAGCGAGACTCCGTCTCAAAAAAAAAAAAAAAAAAAAAAGAAAAGGAAAAAGATTCCAAGGCCCCGCTCCAGAAATTAAGACCCATTATGTGTGGGTCGGGCACAGGAATATGTTTAAATCCCCCCAGGGTGATTCTGCTGCTGAATTAGGTTTTGGAACCACTTCCATGGGGGAAGGGTAAACTAAACCGGAGAATGCAAAAATCTTTTTTTTTTTTGTTGTTGGGACAGACTCTTGCCCTGTTGCCCACGCTGGAGTGCAATGGCGTGATCTCGGCTCACTGCAACCTCCGCCTCCCGGGTTCAAGGGATTCTCCTGCCTCAGCCTTCCGAGTAGCTGGGATTACAGGCGCCCACCACTACACCCGGCTATTTTTTTTCTTTTTTTTGTATTTTTAGTAGAGACGGAGTTTCACCATGTTATTCAGGCCGGTCTCGAACTCCTGACCTCAGGTGATCTGCCCACCTCGGCCTCCCAAAGTGCTGGGATTACAGGCGTGAGCCACGGCGACCGATCAGCAAAAACTTTTTCTAAGAGTTAATTTTGCAGGATGGATCCTGATCTCCTTCAGGTGTTTGCTAACATTTTATTTTTTGAGACAGAGTCTGGCTCTGTCACCAAGGCTGGCGTGTA
Organism: Trachypithecus francoisi; assembly: GCF_009764315.1. Lineage (NCBI taxonomy): Eukaryota > Metazoa > Chordata > Mammalia > Primates > Cercopithecidae > Trachypithecus > Trachypithecus francoisi. The sequence goes on along the minus strand of NW_022681462.1, from coordinate 60,284,495 downwards.
GTGGAGTGATCTTGGCTCACTGCCACCTCCACCTCCCAAATTTAAGTGATTCTCCTGCCTCAGCCTCTCCAGTAGCTGTGATTACAGGCGCCCACCACTATGCCCGGTAATTTTTGTATTTTTAGTAGAGAGGGAGTTTCGCCATGTTGGCCAGGCTGGTCTCAAACTCCTGACCTTAGGTGATCCACCCGCCTCGTCCTCCCAATATGCTGGGATTACAGGCGTGACCCACTGCGCCTCGCTGTTTGCTAACATTTTAAAATGTCAACCTTTCTCTTCCTTAACGGGTCTTCCCCTCCCCCACTCAAGACAGTTTATCTGGCTCTGTCGCCACAGCTGCAGAGCAGTGGCGTGAACATAGCTGAGGGCAGACGACCTCCCGGGCTCAAACGATCCTCCTAACTTGGACTTCCAAAGTACTGGGATTATGGCGTGTGACACCACGCCTGGCGTCAGACGTTTGGCTTTTTATTTATTTTGTATTTTTTGAGACAGGGTCTTCACTCTGTCGCCCAGGCTGGAGTGCAGTGGCACAATTTACGGCTCACCGCAGCCTCGACCTTCCTGGCTCAGATGATCCTCTCGCCTGAGCCCCGCTAATACCTGGGATCACAGACATGGGTTTTACCATGTTGCCCAGGGTGGTGTCAATCTCCTGGGCTCAAGTGATCCGCCCACCTCGGCCTCTCAAAGTGCTGGGATTACAGGCGTGAGCTACCGCGCCGGGCCACAAACGCTTATCTTCTAACGTACCATTTCATTTACTTGCTATATTCATTATCTGAATCTTCTCATATTAGAATGTAAGCAGAATAAAGGCAGTGATTTTTCTTTTTACTGGTGATCCTCAGAGCCAAGAGCAGTCTGGGACGCAGCAGGCCATATAAATGTTTTTGAATGAGTGAATCATCAACGAGTGGACGAAACGATAATGTGGCTAATAGGCAGCAGTTAAGGAGGCTGTGTAGAATAAACCCGTAATCCCGATGTTGGCAGTTTGCTTAAAAAGAAAAAGGGAGGGGCAGTTGGAGAGGGGCATACGTTTCAACAAAATACTGGGAGGAGGAGGAAGGCTAGTTTTTTTTGTTTTGTTTTGTTTTCAAGTTTCCTTCTGATGTTACTCCCATGCTTCCGGGCACATTACGAGCTCAGTACTTGCCGGAAATCTTCCACCTAGTGGCTGCCTACCCTTGCATCCACCCACCCAGGGGCTCCAAGCCTTGGGCCTGAGAAAACACTGAGAACTGCTTTCTATCAAGGATGCAGGTCTGCGGGTCTGCGCGCGACCTAGGCGCAGGCATGCGCAGTAGCTAAAGTCCCCAGTGTGCGCGGGAAGCTGGGCAGCGTCTGCTTATGATTGGTTGCCGCGGCAGACTCCTACCCACCGAAACGCAGCCCTGGAAGCTGATTGGGTGTGGCCGCCGTGGCCGGACGCCGCTCGGGGAACGTGGGAGGGGAGGCGGGAAACAGCATAGTGGGTGTGGGGTCGCGCAGTTCCTTCTGCCAGGAGGTGAGGAGGTTCCGACATGGCGGTGCAACCTAAGGAGACGCTGCAGCTGGAGAGCGCGGCCGAGGTCGGCTTCGTGCGTTTCTTTCAGAGCATGCCGGAGAAACCGACCACCACGGTGCGCCTTTTCGACCGGGGCGACTTCTATACGGCTCATGGCGAGGACGCGCTGCTGGCCGCCCGGGAGGTGTTCAAGACCCAGGGGGTGATCAAGTATATGGGGCCGGCAGGTGAGGGCGAGGACGGCGCGTGCTGTAGGGGGACCCGGGGCCCTGTGGCGCGGCTCTATTCTCTCCTCAGAAAGTGGGTGGTGAGCAGCCTCTCCAGCGCGGAGGCACGGGGGCGGAACGTTGTGCTGGTGGGAATTCCGCCGTCCCCAGGTTCTGCTTGGCTCCGGAGGGACGCCCCCCTCAGCCCTGAAACCCGTGCCTCTCCAGCCGTCCCGGATCTGAACTTGTGATCACGGAGTGTTTACGTCGTGCCAGCCGTTTTAATGCATTGTTCTAGTTCATTTTCCAGCAGTTGCATTCCTCGCCGTGGCCCTACATGTAGCGCTCATTAGAAACACGGCCAGAATCTCTTATTACAAACAGCAGCCAGGAGTGAGATTTAAAATAGAGGGGGTTTAGGAGACCCTTTCATGCCATCCACGTAATTCTGCTCCCACGACGCTCCCATTTATACCGCCGGTCCAGCTAAGGGGCTGGTAATGGAGCGCCCTTGAGGGGCAGTATGATGAAGTGGTCAGGACCAACGGACTCTGGAGCTGGGCTGCTTATTAACGTGTGACCTTGGGCTAGTCATGGACGCTATCTGCTTTAGCTCAGCATTCAGTGCTCTCCGTCACCCGACCCCATCTATCCAGCATTCTCTCTCCCTGGAAAGCTACAAACGTCTCACCCTACGTGGGCCAAATGTTCTGGATAGGCCTAGTTAACCTCTTTTCTCCCTGTTGTCTTTGCGCTTTTTTGCAGCTATGTAGTTATGCTAATGAAAAGAGCATCCCAGGGGGAGTAGAGTTGTGGGTTCTAGTCCTGACTAGAGGACTAGTGCAAATGCAATGCTCCTGATGCAAAAGGTTTCATTCGTTAGATAGAAATGTGTTAGGCAGGGTTATGGACACTAGATGAGAAAGAAATACCTCTACTGTCATAGAGATCACTATTGGAGAGCAAGGCAGAAAATATTACAATTCAAGTTGGAGGGTTATGGGTGTGAGGTTGCAAGAGAGGCGGAGGCAGGATCGCCAAAAACTGGAGACGTCGGAAGAGGCGTTGTATGAGACACCAAAGTCCACGCTGAGTCTTGGCGGACTAGAGGTTTGCTAGGGAGAGGGCTTGAAAGGAGGTAGATTGGCGTTGGTGGTGTAGAAAAGGAAGGTGTGGAGACTGGCCCAGGTGGGTGGGGTTAGATGACAAAAGGTTTTTCATGTTGTGTTGAGCTGTTGGAATTTTATGCTGTAGGCAATTAAAAGTCTGAAGTTTTTTTGTTTTGTTTTTTTTTTTTTTAGCCCGAGTCTTACTCTGTCGCCCAGGCTGGAGTTCAGTGGCATAATCTTGGCTCACTGCAACTTCCACCTCCTGGGTTCAAGCGATTCTCCTGCCTTAGCCACCCAAGTAGCTGGGATTAAGGGCATGTGCCACCACACCTAGCTAGTTTTTTGTATTTTTAGTAGAGATGAGGTTTCACCATGTTGGCCAGGCTGGTCTCAAACTCCTGACCTCAAGTGATCCTCCCACCTTGGCCTCCCAATGTGCACCTGACCTACATAGATTTTACATAAGACTTTAAAACAGGTCAGGTGCAGTGACACTTGCCTGTAATCCTAGCACTTTGGGAGGCCAAGGTGGGTGGATCACGAGGTCAGGAGATCAAGACCATCCTGGCTAACACGGTGAAACCCTGCCTGTACTAAAAATATCACAGCACTTTGGAAGGCTGAGGTGGGCAGATCACGAGGTCGGGAGATCGAGACCATCCTGGCTAGCATGGTGAAACCTCATCTCTACTAAAAATACAAAAAATTAGCCGGGCGTGGTGGCAGGTGCCTATAGCCCTAGCTACTTGGGAGGCTGAGGCAGGAGAATTGCGTGAACCCGGGAGGCGGAGCTTGCAGTGAGCCGGAGATACTGCCACTGCACTCCAGCCTGGGCAACAGAGTGAGACTCCGTCTCAAAAAAAAAAAAAAAAAAGACTTTAAAACAAATTATAAGAAAGGACAGGCCAAGTGCAGTGGTTCGTGCCTGTAATCTCAGCACTTAGGGATGCCGAGGTGGGAGGATAACTTGATGCTAGGAGTTGAAGACCAGCCTGTGTAACACAGCGAGACCCATCTCTATAAAAAAATTAAAAAGTTATCATCTTTAGAACTTTTGATTTTTATGTGTAGACTCCATATAAGCAGAGGGTCTATGCTTATCCACTATTTTATATCTATTACCTTCCATAGTCCCTGCACATATAATAGTGCTTCGTAAACAATTTATTAAATGAATAAATTACTGAGAAAACACTGGAAGTTTTTGGGTTAGCATTGTGTTAGGTGCTTGATATGGTTTGGCTGTGTTCCCACCCTTATCTCATCTTGAATTCCCACGTGTTGTGGGAGGTACCTGGTGGGACATAATTGAATCATGTGGGTGGCTCTTTCCTGTGCTGTTCTCCTGGTAGTGAATAAGCCTCACAAGATCTGATGGTTTTAAAAACGGGAATTTCCCTGCACAAGCCCTCTCTCTGCCTGCTGCCGTCCATGTAAGATGTAATTTACTCGTCTTTGCCTTCCTCATTGATTGTGAGGCCTCCTCAGCCATGTGGAACCATAAGTCCATTAAACCTTGTTCTTTTGTATATTGCCCAGTCTCAGGTGTCTTTTTTTTTTTGAGACAGAGTCTTGCTCTGTTGCTAGGCTGGACTGCAGTGGCGCAATCTCGACTCAATGCAACCTCTGCCTCCGGGGTTCAAGCGATTCTCCTGCCTCAGCCTCCCAAGTAGCTGGGACTATAGGTGCATGCCACCACGCCCAGCTAATTTTTGTATTTTTAATAGAGACAGGGTTTCACCATGTTGGCCAGGATAGTCTTGATCTCTTGACCTCGTGATCTGCCTGCCTCGGCCTTCCAAAGTGCTGGGATTACAGGCATGAGCCCCCGCGCCCAGCTGGGGGATATGTCTTTATTAGCAGTGTGAAAATGGACTAAAACAGTAAACTGGTACCAGTAGAGTGGGGCACAGCTGAAAAGATACCCGAAAATGTGGAAGTGACTTTGGAGCTGGGTAACAGGCAGAGGTCGGAACAGTTTAGAGGGCTCAGAAGAAGACCAGAAAATGTGGGAAAGTTTGGAACTTCCTGGAGACCTGTTGAATGCCTTTGACCAAAATCCTGATAATGATACGGACAATGAAATCCAGGCTAAGGTGGTCTCAGATGGAGATGAGGAACTTGTTGGGAACTGGAGCAAAGGTGACACTTGTTATGTTTTAGTAAAAAGACTGGTGGCATTTTGCCCCACCCTAGAGATTTGTGGAACTTTGAACTTGAGAGAAATTCTTTTGGGTATCTGGCCAGAGAAATTTCTAAGCAGCAAAGCTTTTAAGAGGTGACTTGGGTGCTGTTAAAGGCATTCAGTTTTAGAAGGGAAACAGCATGAAAGTCTGGAAAATTTGCAGCCTGACAATGTGATAGAAAAGAAAATCCCATTTTCTGAGGAGAAATTCAAGCTAGCTGCAGAAATTTGCATAAGTAATGAGGATCCCAATGTTAATCCCCAAGACAATGGGAAAAATGTCTCCAGGGCATATCAGAGGTTTTCATGGCAGCCCCTCTCATCACAAGCCTAGAGGCCTAGAAGAAAAAAGTGGTTTCATGGGCCAGCCCAGGGTTCCCATGCTGTGTGCAGCCTAGCAGCTTGGTGGCCTGCTGCTCCAGCCATGGCTGAAAGGGGCCAAGGTAGAGCTCAGGCCATGGCTTCAGAGGGTGCAAGCCTGAAGCCTTGACAGCTTCCGGGTGGCGTTGAGCCTGCAGGTGCACAGAAATCAATAATTGAGGTTTGGGAACCTCTGCCTATGTTTCAAGGATGTATGGAAACACCTGCATGTCCAGGCAGAAGTTTGCTGCAGGGGTGGGGTGCTCATGAGTTCCTCTGCTAGGGCAATGCAGATGGGAAATGGGGGGTCAGAGCCCCCACACAGAGTCCCTACTGGGGCACCACCTAGTGGAGCTGTGAAAAGAGGGCTACTATTCTCCAGACCCCAGAATGGTAGATCCGCAGACAGCTTTCACTATGTGCCTGGAAAAGCTGTAGACACTTAACGCCAACCCATGAAAGCAACCAGGAGGGGTGCTGTACCCTGCAAAGCCGCAGGGGCAGTGCTGTCCAAGGCTGCGGTTGCCCACCTCTTGCATCCGCGTGACCTGGACGTGAGACATAGAGTCAAAGGAGATCATTTTGGAGCTTTAAGATTTGACTGCCATGCTGGGGTTTGGACTTGCATGGGGCTTGTGGCCCCTTTGTTTCGGCCAATTTCTCCCATTTGGAATGGCTGTATCTACCCAATGCCTGTACCCTATTGTATCTGGGAAGTAACTAACTTGCTTTTGATTTGACAGGCTCATAGGTGGAAAGGACTTACCTTGTCTTGGATGAGACTTTAGACTGTGGTATTTTGAGTTAATGCTGAAATGAGTTAAGACTTTGGGGGACTGTTGGGAAGACATGATTGGTTTTGAAATGTGAAGACATGAGATTTGGGAGGGGTCGGGGCAGAATGATATGGTTTGGCTGTGTTCCACCCAAATCCCATCTCGAATTCCCATGTGTTGTGGGAGGGACCTGGTGGGACATAATTGAATCATGGGGATGGATCTTTCCCATGCTGTTGTGATAGTGAATAAGTTTCATGAGATCTGATGGTTTTAAAAATGGAAGTCTACCTGCACAAGCTCTTTCTTTGCCTGCTGCCATCCATGTAAGACATGACTTGCTCCTCCTTGCTTTCTGCCATGATTGTGAGACCTCCCCAGTTACATGAAACTGTAAATCCAGTAAACCTCTTTTTCTTCCCAGACTCTGGTATGTCTTTATCAGCAGTGTGAAGTCCGACTAATATAGTGCTTGAACATGTAATATCTCAAATCTGTAATGTACTTTTTTTTTTTTTTTTTAAGGAGCAAAGAATCTGCAGAGTGTTGTGCTTAGTAAAATGAATTTTGAATCTTTTGTAAAAGATCTTCTTCTGGTTCGTCAGTATAGAGTTGAAGTTTATAAGAACAGAGCTGGAAATAAGGCATCCAAGGAGAATGATTGGTATTTGGCATATAAGGTAATTATCTTCCTTTTTAATTTACTTATTTTTTTAAGAGTAGAAAAATAAAAATGTGAAGAATTTAATTGTGTTTTAGTATTTTAAGTAAATTGTGATAATAGAATGCTTTGAGATACTTTAGTAGCAATTAGCATGTGGTTTTTAAAAAGTTGCAGCTTGGCTGGGCACAGTGGCTCTTGCTTGTAATCCCAGTATTTTGGGAGGCTGAGGCAGGCAGATTGCCTGAGCCCAGGAGTTCAAGACCAGCCTGCCCAACATAGTAAAACCTCATCTCTATTGAAGATAAAAAAATTTAAAAAAATTAGCCGAGGCTGTTGGCACACACCTGTAGTTCCAGCTAATCAAGAGGCTGAGGTGAGAGGATCACTTGAGCCCAGGAGATTGAGGTCACAGTTTAACTTTCAGAGGCCAAGGCAGGAGGATTGCTTGAGTCCAGGAGTTTGAGACCACCCTGGGCAATGTAGGAAGATCCCATCTCTATAGAGGGATAGATTAGATAGATAATTTTTGAGGGAAGGGGAGGGGATGGGAAAAGGAGGGGGGAGGGCCAGGGAAGGGGAGGGCAGGGCCAGTACTAAGGTCATAATAGAGACAAATATTTGTAAGATCCTTATAATAGGTAAGGCTGGCCACAAATGAGTGCCACATATTTGTATTTTTAGTAGAGATGGGGTTTCACCATGTTGGCCAGGCTGATCTTGAACTTCTGACCTCAAGTGATCTGCCTGCCTTGGCCTCCCAAAGTGCTGAGATTACAGGTGTGAGCCACTGTGCCAACCACAAGCAGTTATTTGTTTATTTATTTTGAAACAGAGTCTTGCTCTATTGCCAGGCTGGAGTACAGTGGCACCATCTTGGCTCACTGCAACCTCTGACTCCCTGATTCAAGTGATTCTCCTGCCTCAGCCTCCCAAGTAGCTGGGATTACAGGTGCGTGCCACCACACCTGGCTAATTTTTGTATTTTTAGTAGAGACAGGGTTTCACCATGTTGGCCAGGATCGTCTTGATCTCCTGACCTCATGATTTGCCTGCCTTGGCCTCCCAAAGTGCTGGGATTACAGGCGTGAGCCACTGCACTCGGCCAGTTATTTTTTATAAGAAAACAATTTATTGGCCAGGTGTGGTGGCTCACACCTGTAATCCCAGCACTTTGGGAGGCCGAGGCAGGCAGATCACGAGGTCAGGAGTTTGAGACCAGCCTGGCCAACATGGTGAAACCCCATCTCTACTAAAAATACAAAAATTAGCTGGGCGTGGTGGTGTGCGCCTGTATTCCCAGCTACTCGGGAGGCTGAGGCAGGATAATTGCTCGAAACCTTGAGGCAGAGGTTGCAGTGAGTTGAGATTGCACCATTGCACTCCAGCCTGGGTGACAGAGCAAGACTTCATCTCAAAATAAAAAAGAAAGCATTTTATTAATAAGGTTCATTGAGTTTGGATTTTTCCTTTTTGCTAGTAAAATTTTAAAGTACATTGAAGAGTTTGTTAAATTTTTGAAATTTTATTTTTACTTAGGCTTCTCCTGGCAATCTATCTCAGTTTGAAGACATTCTCTTTGGTAACAATGATATGTCAGCTTCCATTGGTGTTGTGGGTGTTAAAATGTCCACAGTTGATGGCCAGAGACAGGTTGGAGTTGGGTATGTGGATTCCATACAGAGGAAGCTAGGACTGTGTGAATTCCCTGATAATGATCAGTTCTCCAATCTTGAGGCTCTCCTCATCCAGATTGGACCAAAGGAATGTGTTTTACCTGGAGGAGAGACTGCTGGAGACATGGGGAAACTGAGACAGGTAAGCAGATTGAGTCTACTGATAGAGGAGATTCCAGGCCTAGGAAAGGCTCTTTAATTGACATGATACTGTTTTATTTAAGGAAAAATAATAAAAAACTCTATTTTTTGTATCTAATTAAAATAATGTTTTGATGTTTACGTTGACAGAAACTGTATATTTAATTGGACATTAAAACAAGCTGTTTCTTGTGTAAGATTTATTTTACCTCAGATCTTTTCTCCTCCCTTTCTTTTCTGTCTTGTGTTCCAAAAGAGTAATTATTACAGTAAATATCACTGTAATTATAATTATGGTTTTATCAAATAAGATGCAGTTCTTTAGCATGTTTTGATAGTTCGAGTGGAACTTTAGCCTGTTATTTTGCTATTTATTTTAACTAAATTCTGATTGTGTGATTTAATTTTTTTTTTTTTGTTTTTTTTTTTTTGAGACCAAGTCTCTCTCTGTCGCCCAGGCTGGAGTGCAGTGGTGCGATCTCGGCTCACTGCAACATCCGCCTCCCAGGTTCAAGCAATTCTTCTGCCTCAGCCTCCTGAGTAGCTGGGATTACAGGTGTGCACCACCACAGGTGTGCACCACCACATGCAGCTAATTTTTGTATTTTTAGTAGAGGTGAGGTTCCACCATCTTGGCCAAGCTGGTCTTTAACTCCTTACCTTGTGATCCACCTGCCTCGGCCTCCCAAAGTGCTGGGATTACAGGCATGAGTCACCATGCTCACCTTTGATTGTGTCATTTGTTATAGGCATGTAGTTTATTATTTAGATACTTCTTTTTTTTTTTTTTTCTTTGAGGTGGAGTTTCACTCTTGGTGCCCAGGCTGGAGTATAATGACTTGATCTCAGCTCACTGCAACCTCCACATCCTGGGTTCAAGCGATTCTCTTGCCTCAGCATCCCGAGTAGCTGGGATTACAGGCATGCCTCACCCCACCTGGCCAATTTTGTATTTTTAGTAGAGACAGTGTTCCACCATGTTGGTCAGGCTGGTCTTGAACTCCTGGCCTCAGGTGATCCCCCCCCGCCCCCACCTCAGCCTCCCAAAGTGCTGGAATTACAGGCGTGAGCCACAGCACCTGGCCTGGATATTTCTTAAGGTTTGTATCTCCCAAGGATTATTTACTTTTTGTGGTCTTCAAGTACCATAAGCACCGCTGGAGATAACACATGTGATGGACATTTTTAGCATAGATTGTATCTAAGCAACTTTCCACAAGTAATAGTTCTGTTAAGGGTTGTTATTTGTGGCCAGGGGCGGTGGCTCACACCTGTAATCCTGGCACTTTGGGAAGCTGAGGCGGGCAGATCACCTGAGGTCAGGGATTCGAGACCAGCCTGTCCAATATAGTGAAAACCTGTCTCGGCCGGGCGCGGTGGCTCAAGCCTGTAATCCCAGCACTTTGGGAGGCCGAGACGGGCGGATCACGAGGTCAGGAGATCGAGACCATCCTGGCTAGCATGGTGAAACCCCGTCTCTACTAAAAATACAAAAACTAGCCGGGCGAGGTGGCGGGCGCCTGTAGTCCCAGCTACTTGGGAGGCTGAGGCAGGAGAATGGCGTAAACCCGGGAGGTGGAGCTTGCAGTGAGCTGAGATCCGGCCACTGCACTCCAGTCCGGGCGACAAAGCGAGACTCCGCCTCAAAAAAAAAAAAAAAAAAAAACCTGTCTCTACTAAAAATGCAAAGAAAAATAAACTAGCCAAGCATGGTGGCTTGCTCCTGTAATCCCAGCTACTTGGGAGGCTGAGGCAGGAGAATTGCTTGAACCTGAGAGGCAGAGGTAGCAGTGAGCCAAGATTGTGTCACTGCATTCCATCCTGGGCAACAGTGAGACTCTGTCTCAAAACAAAAAAAGAGTTGTTACAGTTGGGACTAATTTTTGAAAGCTTTATGTGAATGTAATTTTATATTTTGATGAAAATTTAGTTTATTGATATAAAAAGTGTGTCAGTACATCATATTATCAATGTCTTGCACATTGTGTAAACATTTAATGTAGGTTAATCTGTTATCACTATACTTATCTGTTATAATTTTCATTATTGCTTTTCTTATTCCTTTTTTCATAGTAGTTTAAACTATTTATTTCAAAATAGATTATTCAAAGAGGAGGGATTCTGATCACAGAAAGAAAAAAAGCTGACTTTTCCACAAAAGACATTTACCAGGACCTCAACCGGTTGTTGAAAGGCAAAAAGGGAGAACAGATGAATAGTGCTGTATTGCCAGAAATGGAGAATCAGGTATATGGATTATAAATGTGAATTACAATATATATAATGTAAATATATAATATAAATAATATGTAAATTATAGTGACTTTTTAGAAGGATATTTGTCATATTTGTCTCAAAACCTAAGCTGTGTATCAATGATAGTAAGCTTTTTTTTTTTTTTGAGACAGAGTTTCGCTCTTGTTGCCCAGGCTGGAGTACAATGGTGTAATCTTGGCTCACCACAACCTCTGCCTCCCGAGTTCAAGTGATCCTCCTGCCTTAGCCTCCCAAGTAGCTGGGATTACAGGCATGTGCCACCACGCCTGGCTAATCTTTTTTTGTATTCTTAGTAGAGATGGGGTTTCTCTATGTTGGTCAGGCTGGTCTCAAACTCCTGAACCTCAGGTGATCCGCCCACCTTGGCCTTCCAAAGCGCTGAGATTACAGGCATGAGCCACCGCCTCCGGCCTGTTTTTATAGTTTATATACATGGAATTATATCATATATTCTCTCTAGCTTCTTTCATTCAATATTTGTAAGACTTATCCATATCATTGAGTGTAGTTATGGATTTTTGCGTTCATATTTCATAGCACAAACATGTCAGAATTTATCCCTTTTACTTCCCTTCCCCCTGCCACTGCTACTCTCCCCATTTTAACCTTTTTTTTTGTTTTTTTGAGATGGAGTCTCAGAATCTTGCTCTATCGTCCAGGCTGGAGTGCTGTGGCGCAGTCTCAGCTCACTGCAACCTCTGCCTCTGGGTTCAGCTGCATGCCACTGTGCCTGGCTAATTTTTGTATTTTCAGTAGAGAGGGAGTTTTGCTATTTTGGCCAGGCTGGTCTCGAACTCCTGACCTCAGGTGATCCACTGCCTTGGCCTCCCAGAGTGCTGTGATTACAGGCGTGAGCCACTGCCCAACCCCCATTTTAATTTTGATGGACATTTGGGTAATTTTCATTTTTGGCTGTTACAAATACTCCTGTGATTACAGTTAATTTTCACAGTTCTTTTTTGTTTTTGAGACAGAGTTTCGCTCTTGTTGCTCAGGCTGGAGTGCAATAGTGTGATCTCAGCCCACTGCAACCTTCGTCTTCTGGGTTCAAACAATTCTCCTTTCTCATCTCCTGAGTATCTGGGGTTTACAGGCATGTGCCACCATGCCCAGCTAATTTTTGTATTTTTATTTCACAGTTCTGGAGACTGGGAAGTTCAAAATTAAGGCACTGGCTGATCTGTTGTCCAGTGAGGGCCCACTTTCCCATAGATAACCATTTTCTCACTCTAACCTCACAAGGTTGAAAGGGCCTAATTTTTGATTTTTAATAGAGACGGGGTTTCACTATGTTGGCTAAGCTGGTCTCACACTCCTAGCCTCGAGTCATCTGCCCGCCTCATCCTCCCAAAGTGCTTGGATTACAGCATGTGCCACCACGCCCGGCCCCCATTTTAGTTTTGATGGACATTTGGGTAATTTTCTTTTTTGGCTATTATAAATAATGCTGCGATTACCATTAATTTTCACCTTGTAAAAACCATTTTCATATCTCAAGAGATTAACCTTTGGTTTTCTTGGTTTGGACTGGGAAGGAACACCAAGGAAGATGATGGAGTTCAGAATTTATTTTCATTTTGCATTTGTTTTTGAAAATCTTTAGAACTGGATCCAGTGGTATAGAAATCTTTGATTTTAAATTCTTAATTTTAGGTTGCAGTTTCATCATTGTCTGCGGTAATCAAGTTTTTAGAACTCTTATCAGATGATTCCAATTTTGGACAGTTTGAACTGACTACTTTTGACTTCAGCCAGTACATGAAATTGGATATTGCAGCAGTCAGAGCCCTTAACCTTTTTCAGGTAAAAAAAAAAAAGGTTAAAAATGTTGAATGGTTTAAAAATGTTTTCATTGACATATACTGAAGAATTTTATTAAGGAGCTAAAATATTTTGAAATAGTATTATAATTGGATTAGATAAGTAGCTTCAAATGGCTATTTTTTCTCTTCTCTCCCCTCCCCCACTCCACTTTTTAACTTTTTTTTTTTTTTTAAAGACAGTCTCACTTGTCCCCTAGGCTAGAGTGCAGTGGCACAATCTCGGCCCACTGCAACCTCCACCTCCCAAGTAGCTGGGATTACAGTTGCCTGCCACCATGCCTGCTTAATTTTTATATTTTTAGCAGGGACAGGGGGACAGGGGTTTACCATGTTGGCCAGGCTGGTCTCAAATTTCTGATCTCAGGTGATCCTCCCACCCCGGCTTCCCAAAGTGCTAGGATTACAGGCTTGAGCCATCGCGCCTGGCCTACTTTTTACATTTTTAGAGACTGGGCTTTATTCTGTCACCCAGGGTGGAGTGAAGTGGCAAGATCATAGCTCACTGCAGTATTGAACTCCTGGGCTCAAGCGATCCTCCTGCTTCAACCTTATGAGTAGCTGGGTCTAGAGGCACAAGCCACCATGCTTGCTTAATTTTAACATTTTTTCAGAGTTGGAGTTTCACAGTGTTGCCCAGGATGTTCACGCACTCCTGGCTTCAAGTGATTCTTCTGCCTTAGCCTCTGGAGTACTAGCTCGGATTACAGGTATGAACCACCAAGCTCTGCTATTTTTTTTTCAAGGCTTTTTTTTTTTTAAAGAGGCTGGTGTCACTGTATACGCTCCCTAGGCTGGAGTGCAGTGGCTATTCACAGGAAGTGCCATTAGAGTGTACTACAGCTTCGAACTCCTGGGCTCAAGCAATTGTATCATAGTCTCCAAAGTAGCTGGGACTACAGGTGCACCTCTGTGCCTTGCTCTCTAATTGCTTTTTTTTTTTTTTCCTCTAGTTTCAAGCTATCTATGTAGTATTAGTCCTTACTTTATGAATAATTTTGTGTACTACTACTAATAGCAATTCTTTTTTTTTTTTTTGAGATGGAGTCTCTTGTTGCCCAGGCTGGAGTGCAGTGGTGTGATCTCAGCTCACTGCAACCTCTGCCTCTCGGGTTTGGGCAATTAGCTGGGATTAGAGGTGCCTGCCACCATGCCCAGCTGATTTTTTATTTTTAGTAGAGATGAGGTTTCACCTTGTTGGCTAGGCTGGTCTCTAACTCCTGACCTCAGGTGATCTGCCTGCCTCAGCCTCCCAAAGTGATGGGATTGTAGGCGTAAGCCACTGCGCCTGGCCTAGCAATTTAAAATGACATTCTAAGAAGCTTTATGTCTAAAACTGCAGTAAGTGGCTGGGTGACGTGGCTCATGCCTGTAATCCCAACACTTTGGGAGCCCAGGTTGGGAGGATCACTTGAGGCCAGGAGTTGAGACCAGCCTGGCCAACATAATGAGACTCTGTCTCTACAAAAGAGAAAAAATTAGCGGGGCTTAGTGGCATGCGCCTGTAGTCTCAGCTACTTGAAAGGCTAAAGTGGGAGGATTCCTTGAGCCCAAGAGTTCTGGCTTGCCGTGAGCCAGGATGGCACCACTGCACTCCAGTCTGGGCAATAGAGTGAGACCCTGTCTCAACAAATAAAAAATAAAACTGTAGTAATTATAAAGTGGTTTTGGCTGGGGGAGAAATGTACAGCTGAACATACGGATTAAGAGGTTGAAAGTTGGTCTTAGGAAGAGGAACTTTTTGTGGAAATTTCTTAATATTTGAAGAATATTATGTTATTGTTTCTCTGTTTTTCATGGCATAGTAAGGTTTTCACTAATGAATGTGCCATTCTTTCTATTTTATTTTTTGTTTACTAGGGTTCTGTTGAAGATACCACTGGCTCTCAGTCTCTGGCTGCCTTGCTGAATAAGTGTAAAACCCCTCAAGGACAAAGACTTGTTAACCAGTGGATTAAGCAGCCTCTCATGGATAAAAACAGAATAGAGGAGAGGTATGTTATTAGTTCATACTTTTGTTAGTTTTATGTAACCTGCAGTTATCCACATGATTTTGCCACTTATTGTAATACACAGTTTTGCAAGTATATCTTACCATTTAACTGTACAGAGAGCTACATAGTAATAGAGTAGTAATGATTTAGATTGATTAAAGAACTCATATTTTTTAAAATAAGTTTTTTTCACTATAAAAAAAAGCTTATTTTATTTGAGATGGTATGGTATCGAATATGTGCTTGGGAGCCAATGTACCTTTGTTCATATTGTGTGTAATTTTGGGCAAATTACTCAACCTTTATGTCATAGTTTCTTCACCTTTAAAATGACATTAATAAAACAGCTACTTCATAGGATTATAAGCATGAGATGATTTAATATACATAAAATACTTAAGGTCTGATATATAGGAAGCACTTAACTCTTTATTCTAGAAAAGATTTAAGGTGACCTAAACATATATGTCAGAAAATCTTTAAAATTGTGGAAATAAAAGGTTATATAATTCTGTTATCCAAAAATTACTAGTATTTCAATATATTCTATTTCAGTCTTTTCTTTTAGATACAAGTTTTAAAATTTAAGTGAAGTGTAATATAGGTAAGTACTACTTGATGAATTTAAGGTGATTTCTGACGCCAGGTTTGTTGGGGAAGAGGAGTGGGATTTAGTGATTTAGAACCAGAAATTGAGGCTGGGTGCGATGGCTCATGCCTGTAATTCCAGCACTTTGGGAGGCCGTAATGGGAGAATTGTTTGTGCCCCAGAGTTCAAGACCAGCCTGGGCAACACAGTGAAACACCATCTCTACAAAAGAAAAAAAAAAATTAGCTCAGTGTAGTGATGTGTACCTGTAGCCCGAGCTACTTGGGAGGCTGAGGTGGGAATATCACCTGGGCCCAGAAGTTTGAGGCTGCAGTGAGCTATGATTGTGCCACTGAACTCCAGCCTGGGCAATAGAGTGAAACCCTGTCTCAAAAAAAAAAAAAAAAAAAAAAAGAAATTGAGGCTGGACACGGTGGCTCACACATATAATCCAGCACTTTGGGAGGTTGAGGCAGAATAATTGCTTGAGCCCAGGAGTTGAGACCAGTCTGGGCAACAAAATGACACCCCATTTCTACCAAAAAATTTTTTTTTTTTTTTTTTTTTTTTTTTGAGACGGAGTCTGGCTCTGTCGCCCAGGCTGGAGTGCAGTGGCCGGATCTCAGCTCACTGCAAGCTCCGCCTCCTGGGTTTACGCCATTCTCCTGCCTCAGCCTCCCGAGTAGCTGGGACTACAGGCGCCCGCCACCTCGCCCGGCTAGTTTTTTTTTTGTATTTTTTAGTAGAGACGGGGTTTCACTGTGTTAGCCAGGATGGTCTCGATCTCCTGACCTCGTGATCCGCCCGTCTCGGCCTCCCAAAGTGCTGGGATTACAGGCTTGAGCCACCGTGCCCGGCCCCAAAAAATTTTTAAAGATGTAGCTGGGCATGGTGGCATGTGCCTGTGGTCCCAGCTACCTGGGAGGCTAAGGCTGGAGGATTGTTTGAGCTCAGGAGGTCGAGGCTGCAAAGAGCCGTATTCATGTCCCAGCACTCTAGCCTGGGTGACATAGTGAGATGCTGTCTCAAACAAAAATCAACAGGCCATATGCGGTGGGTCACCCCTGTAATCCCAACACTTTGGGAGGCCGCAGCGGGTGGATTACTTGAGGTCAAGAGTTTGAGACCAGCCTGGCCAACATGGTGAAACTCCATCTCTACTAAAAATACAAAATTAGATGGGCGTGGTGGTGTGTGCCTATAATCCCAGCTACTCTGGAGGCTGAGGCACGAGAATCGCTTGAGTTGGGAGGCAAAGGTTGCAGTGAGCCAAGATCGTGCACTGCACTCTAACTTGGGCCACAAATGAGATTGCGTATCAAAAACAAACAAACAAACAAAGACACCTAAAATCAACAGCAACAAAAACGATATTGGAATGACTGGATTCCCAAACAAAGATAAATGTTTCAGGTGATGGATATCTCAGTTACTCTGGTTTGAGTATGTATTAAAATATTATAAACCCCCAAATGTGTATAATTATGAAGTATCAATAAAAAAAGAGATTGGAAGGACTGGGTAATTTGCAAGTAATTAAGGCAATTTACAATTTGTAATTTTTATTATTTGTGAATAAGTAGTTACATTTATATGTGTCAAAATTGAAAAAGGACAGGTGGATATACAGTGATAAGTCACCCACCCTTCTCTGTCAGCTCCATAAAGAGCCTCTGTCTTGCATGGCTCCAGGGTCACATTTCCAATTGTATTTTGCCACCACCTGCCCTGGGAGCAACAGTGTGTGTTTATTGAACATCCTTCCAAGCAGAGTCTGGGCCTACACAAGCAAAACAAGTATGTCTATTCTCTCTACTCTTTTAATTTTTTTAAAGGAAGTGATTGATGATTTAACACTCAAGCTTATAGGCCATTGGTTATATTTTTAATTTCCAGTTTATGGGAATAGAGGAAGTGTCAGTGATCCCCTTCTGGTTTAAGAACTGCAGGATGCATGTGTTTAGACCCTTTAGAAACCTGAAATGTCACTTAATATAATTACCAGAGTAACACTTTTTAGAAAGCAAGCTATCAAAGTAGATTTTTGAAGAAGAGGGTAAGGAAAGGTTACTTTCACAGGACATAGCAATAATTTCTAAAATCTAATGGTTTTACAAGACTTGTTCATTAGAAATAACATCTGTGAGAATGGCTTTATGAGTCAAAATATTATCTGATTATTACCCCACCTGTGGGGTAAGAAGAAATATTTTTTCTTGGTGACAATAATTTTTAGCAGCAAGTGGGGAGGGCCTGTGGCTTTCAAGGCCAAATGTTGAAATACCACAGACTAGAAAGAAAAAGATACATTTCTTATGCAGGATTTGTTTGTTTCTTCTTTTTTCTGCATTTTGTAGAGATGAGGTCTCACTATGTTGCCCAGGCTGGTTTATCTCTCTTTTTTTTTTTTTTTGAGACCTACTTTTGCTCTTGACGCCCAGGCTGGAGTGCAGTGGTGCCATTTTGGCTCACCGCAACCTCTGCCTCCTGGGTTCAAGTGATTCTCCTGCCTCAGCCTTCCTGAGTAGCTGGGATTACAGGCATGCGCCACCATGCCTGGCTAATTTTGCATTTTTAGTAGAGACAGGGTTTCTCCATGTTGGTCAGGCTGCTCTTGAACTCCCAGTCTCAGATGATCTGCCTGCCTCAGCCTCCCACAGTGCTGGGATTACAGGCATGAGCCACTGAGCCCGGCCAGGCTGGTCTCAAGCAATCACCACCCACCTCAGCCTCCTAAAGTGCTGGGATTCCAGTTGTGAGCCCCCATGCCCGGCCTGTTTCTTGTAATTATTTCTCTTTCTCAACTCTGTCTGCTGTGGTACCTCCTGCTTCCTAGTTTAAGCCTCCTTGGGAGTTCTCAGGAGAAATCTGTTATCTCCCTTACTAAGCATTTTGGATTGATCTTCCTTCCAGGTTACTTTTTTTTTTTCCTTTTAAAAAAGACGAGGTTTTGCCATATTCAGGCTGGTTTCAAACTCCCAAGCTCAAGTAATCCACCTTCCTCTGCCTCCCAAAGTGGTAGAATTACAGGCATGAGCCACTGCACCTGATCTGTACTGTTCATCTTTCCATTGACTAAAACGTACTTGCAACTGTAAGAATATGTTATTGCCATCTAGAAATGAGTTTCTAGGGATTTGTTCCTTTGTGTACTTTATTTAACAATCGAATTAGAAATTATTATCATTATTTATTTATTTATTTATTTAAAAAAATTTTTTTTTTGAAACGGAGTCTCGCTCTGTCGCCCAGGCTGGAGTGCAGTGGCGTGATCTTGGTTCACTGCAAGCTCTGCCTGCTGGGTTCACGCGGTTCTCCTGCCTCAGCCTCCCGAGTAGCTGGAACTGTAGGCACCTGCCACCTCGCCTAGCTAGTTTTTTGTATTTTTTTTTTTTTAGTAGAGATGGGGTTTCACCGTGTTAGCCAGATTGATCTTGATTTCCTGACCTCGTGTTCCACCTGCCTCAGCCTCCCAAAGTGCTGGGATTACAGGCGTGAGCCACCGTGCCCGGCCATTATTTATTTTTTGAGATGGAGTCTTGCTCTGTTGCCCAGGCTGGAGTGCAGTGGCGTGATCTCAGCTCACTGCAAGTTCCACCTCTTGGGTTCAAGCGATTTTCCTGTCTCAGCCTCCCGAGTAGCTGGGACTACAGGTGTGCACCACCACACCTGGCTAATTTTTTTTTTTTTTTGAGACGGAATCTCACTCTGTCACCCAGGCTGGAGTGCTGTGGCCGGATCTCAGCTCACTGCAAGCTCCGCCTCCCGGGTTCCCGCCATTCTCCTGCCTCAGCCTCCCGAGTAGCTGGGACTACAGGCGCCGCCACCTCGCCCGGCTAGTTTTTTATAGTTTTTAGTAGAGATGGGGTTTCACCGTGTTAGCCAGGATGGTCTCGATCTCCTGACCTTGTGATCCGCCCGTCTCGGCCTCCCAAAGTGCTGGGATTACAGGCTTGAGCCACCGCGCCCGGCCCTGGCTAATTTTTTATATTCTTTTTTTTTTTTTTTTTTGAGATGGAGTCTCGGTCTGTCGCCCAGGCTGGAGTGCAGTGGCGCAATCTGGGCTCACTGCAAGCTCCGCCTCCCAGGTTCACGCCATTCTCATGCTCAGCCTCCTGAGCAGCTGGGACTACAGGCGCCCGCCACCTCGCCCGCCTAATTTTTTTGTATTTTTTAGTAGAGATGGGGTTTCACTGTGTTAGCCAGGATGGCTTCGATCTCCTGACCTTGTGATCCACCTGTCTCGGCCTCCCAGAGTGTTGGGATTACAGGCTTGAGCCACCTTGCCTGGCCATTTTTTATATTCTTAATAGAGACAGGGTTTCACTACGTTGGCCATGCTGGTCTTGAACTCCTGACTCCAGATGATCCACTCGCCTTGGCCTCCCAAGGTACTGGAATTATAGGTGTGAGCCACCATGCCCAGCCCAAATTATTTATGATAAGCAAGGCGTGGTGGCTTGTGCCTGTAGTCCCAGCTACTTGGGAAGCTGAGGCAGGAGGATCACAGGTTCAAGTCTAGACTGGGAAAATAGTGAGAACCTTCCCTATCCCCAGTCTTCGAAAAAGAAAAAAATTTGCTGGAGAAGGTCACACAATGCTGATAGGTTCCATTGTGCTTTCATGCTTTCTAGCTTTCAGTGATAGCTGGATGTTACTTTTATTGTCTGACTCATTATAGTAACCAACCCCCAATTTTTTACTTTCCCTTAAGCCTTCAGCTATCTCCCACCTCTAAGGAGATGATTTCTTCCTTAACACTTAAAACCTCAAAATTTATCTGTATTTTCACTCTTTTACTCTCTGGCTCTTTCTCAGAAGAAGAAATAACACTTTTATTTCTTTTCAAAGCCAACCTTTCCATACTTTACTTGGAGACATATTTCTTTCTTTCTTTCTTTTTTTTTTTGAGACGGAGTCTCGCTCTGTCGCCTGGGCTGGAGTGCAGTGGCCAGATCTCAGCTCACTGCAAGCTCCGCCTCCCAGGTTTACGCCATTCTCCTGCCTCAGCCTCCGAGTAGCTGAGACTACAGGCGCCCGCCACCTTGCCCGGCTAGTTTTTTTTGGTATTTTTAGTAGAGACGGGGTTTCACCGTGTTAGCCAGGATGGTCTCGATCTCTTGACCTCGTGATCCGCCCGTCTCGGCCTCCCAAAGTGCTGGAATTACAGGCTTGAGCCACCGCGCCCGGCACTTCTTTCTTTCTTTCTTTTTTTTTTTTTTTGTGTTTGAGTGGAGTCTCTGTCGCCCAGGCTGGAGTGCAGTGGTGCAATCTCCACTCAATGCAACCTCCACCTCCCAGGTTCAACCGATTCTCCTGCCTCAGCCTGCTGAGTACCTGGGATTACAAGCGAGCACCACTATGCCTGACCAATTTTTGGGTTTTTAGTAGAGACAGGGTTTCATCATGTTGGCCAGGCTGTTCTCTAACTCCTGACCTCGCGATCTGCCCGCCTCAGCCTTGCAAAGTGCTGGGATTACAGGCGTGAGCTACCGCGCCCAGCCCTAAAGTAGCAATCTTAATAAGAAATATGTCTCTGGCTGGGCGCAATGACTCACGCCTGTAATCCCAGCACTTTGGGAGGCCGGGGTGGACAGATCACCTGAGGTCGGGAGTTCATGACCAGCCTGACCAACATGGAGAAACCCTGTCTTTAGTAAAAATACAAAATAAGCCGGGTGTGGTGGCATATGCCTGTAATCCCAACCACTCAGGAGGCTGAGGCAGGAGAATCGCTTGAACCTGTGAGCCGGAGGTTGTGGTGAGCCAAGATCGCACCCTTGCACTGTAGCCTGGGCAACAAGAGCAAAACTCCGTCTCAAAAAAAAAAGATTGCTATGTTAATCTTATTTTATATAAAAAGAAATAGTCAATATTAAACTAGAAGGCAATAAAAATACCAAATTCAATACACAAATTATTTTGTCAGCATTTTCACAAGAATAAACTATTTTATATGCTAACATATGTTCAGTGTTCCTTACAGAATTCTGACATTAAAAAGGAAAAATTACTAAAGCTTCAGATGAATCCATAAATGGACAAAAGAAAAAGCTTAAAAGGATAAAGAACAACACTCCAAGTGCATGTATAAACATAAGGACTCTTGGGACTTACCCTTTTTAAAAGTCTTTAGGCCTGCACAGTATTTGCTATTTAATGTATCAAATGGGTGGTTCTGACTTCTTTAATCCATATGTAGGACAGATGAAAAAAGGAATTATAAACTTGTAATTACAGTTCTTTAGGAACCATATTTGCTCTCAGCCTTTTAAATTAGCTGTCAGGCAATTCCAGTCAGCTCTTTTGAAAAAAAACCTATCTATCTGTCTAGAGAATGAGTTATAAGACTAGCTAGTTTTTGTTTTTTTGTTAGAGACAGGATTTCATGTTTTCTAGGCTGTTCTTGAACTCCTAGGCTCAAGCCACCTACCCGCCTCAGCCTCCCAAAGTGCTGGGATTACAGGCGTGAGCCACCATGCCCAACCAATTCCAGTCAGCTCTTATAATGAAAGCTTAGAAATGGTAGGGTTAAAGAGGGGACAGAATGTTGATTTTAAAATACCAGTAATTTGGCCGGGCGCAGTGGCCGTAACCCCAGCACTTTGGGAGGCCAAGGCGGCTGGATTGCCTTGGCCTGCCTCAGCCTCCCAAAGTGCTGGGATTACAGGTGTGAGCTCAGGAGTTCGAGACCAGACTGGGCAATATGGCGAAACCCTGTCTCTAGTAAAATATAAAAAATTAGCTGGGTGTGGTAGCGTGTGCCTGTGGTCCCAGTAACTCGGGAGGCCGAGGCAGGAGAATTGCTTGAACCTGGGAGGCAGAGGTTGCCGTGAGCTGAGATTGCACCACTGCACTCCAGCCTGGGCGACAGAGTGAGACTCTGTCTCAAAAAAAAAAAAAAGGCGCAAGAATTTGATTAATTCTGTTGGAATTTTAGGGGTTAACCGAGCCCCAAAATGACTCAGCTGTATGCAATTTAATACAATATTAATTCGCATGTTGACTGGCAGAATTGCATACAGCTGAGTCATTTTATTGAGTAGGATTGATAGGTATACTATGTTATGCCAACGATAACTGTGATACTTCTAAAATTGTGATTTAAAATTGACATTGTCACGGAAACAGCAGAGTAGTTGTGTTTTTCTTTAAGCTTCTTTTAACCAGAAGCATAAACTGAAACTGTAATTGTTACTGAAGTTGTATGTTGAATAGACTTGTGAAACTAGCAATTTATTAGGCCTTTAATGATATCTGGACCAAAGGTTGAGGGAGCTGTGCTATGTTTATGTTGCTTTGTGCCTTGTTTTTTTAGAAGCTTGTCCTTTCTTTGCCATTTTACTTCTTTCTTTTTTTTTTGAGACAGAGTGTTTCTCTGTCCCCCAGACTGGAGTGGAGTGGTGTAATCTCTGCTCACTGCAGCCTCTGCCTCCGGGGTTCAAATGATTCTCCAGCCTCAGCCTCCTAAGTAACTGGGATTACAGGCATCCGCCACCACGCCCAGCTAATTTTTGTATTTTTAGTAGAGATGGGGTTTTGCCATGTTGGCCAGGCTGGTCTTGAAGTCCTGATCTCAGGTGATCCGTCTGCTTCGGCCTCCCAAAGTGCTGAGATTACAGGTGTGAGCCACTGCACCCAGTCCTTAATGCTGCTTTTAGGTGAAAATTTGAAATAACTTAAATTTCATTTTTATTAAAGTTAATTTTTGGGAAATTAATGAAAGGTTGACATTTTAATCTTTTGAATATTGCAGTTGTTATTTGGGTTTAAATTGGGGGGCTTAGGAAGGGAAAGAAACCCTATGGTTGTTTCTGAATTTTCTGAAAATTATGTTGATATACTATATATGAAATATATATAGTTGATATACTATATATGAAATCCAGTTTGGAGAGAATATGTCCATTGATAAGGAAAAATTAATAAAGATTTGATCTAGATAAGGCATTCCATTTGGAAGTGGTTTGAGTATCTTTTTTTTTTTTTTTTTGAGACAGAGTCTTGCTCTGTGATCCAGGCTGGATGTAGTGGCACAATCTTAGCTCACTGCATCCTCCACCTCCCAGGTTCAAGCAGTTCTCCTTCCTCAGCTTCCCAAGTAGCTGGGATTACAGGTGTGGGCCATCATCCCTGGCTAATTTTTTTTTTTTTTTTTTTTTGATGTAATCTTGCTCCTGTCGTGCAGGCTGGAGTGCACTGGTGCGATCTCAGTTCGCTGCAACCTCCACCTCCCGGTTTCAAGCGATTAAGCGATTCTCCTTCCTCAGCCTCCAGAGTAGCTGGGATTACAGGCCTGTGCCACCACGTCTGGCTAATTTCTCTAATTTTAGTAGAGAAGGGATTTCGCTGTGTTGGCCAGGCTGGTCTCAAACTCCTGACCTCAGGTGATCCACCCGCTTGGCCTCCCAAAATGCTAGGATTACAGGTGTAAGCCACTGTGCCTGCCTAAGTTTTGTATTTTTAGTAGAGATGGTGTTTCACCGTGTTGGTCAGGCTGGTCTCAAACTCCTGATCTCGTGATCTGCCTGCCTTGGCCTCCTAAAGTGCTGGGATTTCAGGCATAAGCCACTGTGTCTGGCCTGTTTGAGTATCTTTTAAAACCAGTAAGGATGAACTAGAGGTATAAGCTCTCTTCATGGACTTTGGAGAAATAAGACAAAAGGGAAAGAGATGTTTTGCCGGGTGTGGTGGCTCACACCTATAATCCCAGCACTTTGGGAGGCTAAGGACGGCGGATCTCCTGAGGTCAGGAGTCAAGACCAGAGCCATTGCACTCTAGCCTGGGCAACAAGAGCACAAATTCGTCTCATAAAAGAAGAGAGAAAGAAAAACAGAAAGAGATGTTTTGGTTTTTTAAATCTGGAGTGTTCTGTTCTTACTCTACAGCACTTAGTAGTGCATCTCTCCACCTTGTTTGTTCTTTACAACAAAACCCCATTGGTTCTCTCTTACCAAGTTTGCTTTATTCTTGGTTTATCCTTTGTAGGATGTGAAAGGGATATGAAGAGCAAATAGGAAGTGTAACTGTTGCTGCTTGAGAGAAAGCTGTTTTACAATTTGTTGGCAAACAGTTTGTAAAAGTACAACAAAAGTGTGCATTTGTGGCTTCTCATTTGTGTTTTATCATTGCTATATCTCATAATTTGTGTTTTTTAAAAATAATTTAACTTTATTTGAAAAGCACTACAGGTTCAGGTCATCTTTTTAAAAAATCAAGAGGGTAAACACCCCTACTTCTACTTTACCTCCAGTCCTAGTCTATGGTGGTAATCAGTGTTAACAGTTTAGTTTGTGTTCTTACCCTTCCAGGGTTTTCTTTTTTTCTTTATTTATACAGATATATACATTTTAAAAAACATAGATAACACTTAAAAACAATATGAGGTCATATTATGAATATAATTTGTATTCCTTCCCAACAGTATTTATAGTTTTTTTCATTTCACTATATATAAATTTTTTATTTCTAATAATTTCTCTCGAATAGATGAGACATCATATAGTATAAAATTCAGTAGAAAATCAGTTTTTCAGAGGTACAAAATTGGCTGACTTTGCACAGACTCCTTTCAGTTCACAGGTAGGGATGCACAGCCACCTCTTCCACTGAGGAGAGGAACGGATATGTGTGCTTGTGGGCTCTTCAACTCTGTTGATTACTTGCGATTTATTTTCTGGTCAGTTTGATTAAGTGATGACATTAAGTGATAAAATACTGGGAACAGAGAAGAAGTGTAAGATTATTTTATCAGAAATATATTCTCTGTGATTTTTTTTACCATTGACCTCAGTGTCACCCACAAGGATATGGGAGTTTTATGGAAAGAAGAGAAAAGGAAAGGTGAGGGTGTAGGTCAGCCAGCATTAGACTTTGTCAATCTTTTCTTGCCCCTTTATACCTCCTTCCCTGCTTTGTTTTTATTTTTTTTTGAGATGGAATCACGCTCTGTCGCCTGGGCTGGAGTGCAGTGGTGTGATCTTGGCTCACTGCAACCTGCGCCTCCCAGGTCAAGCGATTCTCATGCCTCAGCCTCCAGAGTAGTTGGGACTACAGGCGTGTGCCACTATGCCCAGCTAATTTTTGTATTTTTAGTAGAGATAGAGTTTCACCATGTTGGTTGGCCAGGATGGTCTCGATCTCTTGACCTCGTGATCCACCCTCCTCAACCTCTGAAAGGGCTGGGCCTACTACAGGCATGAGCCACCGCACCTGGCCTACTTGCTTTGTTAAGATAACTAAGGGATTTCTGTGATTGTTAGGATTCAGACTTCTGTGTGCATAAGAATCAAGCTGTGTGCATAATAATTGCATGGGATTTCACAGCTGGGCCCCACTCCCAGGGATTTTGTATTATCTACCTCCAAGTGATTTTGATGCTGGTGATCCTTGGACCAGACTTGATGAAGCCCAATTCGATCCAGATGCTTAGCTAGGAAAGCCCCCAAAGTTCGCTTTATTGGATTGTGTAATTTGACTACATCCATTGTTTCTTTTTTCAAATGTAGAGTATATGCCACAAAAATCTTTTCTGGAGCAGTAGGCATCCTAATTAATCTTGATGTTTTGTTTATAGCCCCATTGACGGGGCTGTAAACTTGGCAGCAAATTGTGTTCCCACTAATTTGGCATTTTCCATAAAAAACATGTATCTGTTGTTAGCTGCCTAGACATTAGCTGGACATGGTTTAGGTTACTTTTCTCTTAAAAAGTATATTTTAATTCAAGTTTCTTTAAGCCAGCAGTCTGAACCTGGGGCAGTTTTTCCCTCCAGGGGACATTCAGCGGTGTCGAGAGACATTTTTGGTTGTCATGCTGAGGAAGAGAGTGTATAGTGGGTAAAATCTAGGGTTTCTGTTGAACAAGCATGGAACAGCCCCTTACAACAAATATTTATGTAGCCTAAAATGGCAGTGTTGCCAAGATTGAGAAATTATGCTTTAAATGTGTTTTTATATGTGGCCATTTTGTGTGTACTCTGGAGATAACATGTTTTTCCTCATATAACATGCTTGATAAACATTTTGGTAACACAGGAATTGTAAATGCTAGTGATGTCAGTAAATAGTTAAGAAATTTAGGGCCAGGCGCGGTGGCTCACGCCTGTAATCCCAGCACTTTGGGAGGCTGAGGCAGGAGGATCACGAGGTCAGGAGATCGAGACCATCCTGGCTAACACAGTGAAACCCCGTCTCTACTAAAAATCTGAAAAAATTAGCCGGGTGTGGTGGTGGGCACCAGTAGTCCCAGCTTCTCAATTTAGAAAGCAGATTTGTTTCCTTTCTATACCTGTGTAATTTGAGGTTTAGTTTACTGTCACATTGTTTACAAACATAAGGAAGATCGTTGCTCATCTGATAGCATTCTGAACCTTGAGTCATCTGTAATACCTATGGCCTCCAGAAAAGTTTCTCTAAAACTGTACTTGGAGATGTGCAAAATATGTAGGAACATTTTCCCACCTTCGATTGTTAGTTTACCTTTCAGCTTCAGCAATTTACCTTTCAGCTATTACTTTAGTAACATCTCCAACATTGTTTTTCAAACTGCAAAGTATGACCCAGTAGTGGGTTGTTAAATTAGGTGACAAAGAGCAATTTGAAGAATTAAATAGGATAGAAAATGGCAGAGTGGGCCGGGCGCGGTGGCTCAAGCCTGTAATCCCAGCACTTTGGGAGGCCGAGACGGGCGGATCATGAGGTCAGGAGATCGAGACCATCCTGGCTAACACCGTGAAACCCCGTCTCTACTAAAAAATACAAAAAACTAGCCGGGCGAGGTGGCGGGCGCCTGTGGTCCCAGCTACTCGGGAGGCTGAGGCAGGAGAATGGCGTGAACCCGGGAGGCGGAGCTTGCAGTGAGCTGAGATCCGGCCACAGCACTCCAGCCTGGGCGACAGAGCGAGACTCCGTCTCAAAAAAAAAAAAAAAAAAAAAAAAGAAAATGGCAGAGTGGGCTTATGCCTGTAATCCCAGCAGTTTGGGAGGCCGAGGCGGGTGGATCACGAGGTCAGGAGGTCGAGACCATGCTGGCTAACATGGTGAAATCCCGTCTCTACTAAAAATACAAAAAATTAGCCGGGTGTGGTGGCATGTGCCTGTAGTCCCAGCTACTCAGGAGGCTGAGGCAGGAGAATCACTTGAACCCGGGAACTGGAGGTTGCAGTTAGCCGAGATTGCGCTACTGCACTCCAGCCTGGGCAACAGAGCAAGACTCTGTTTCCAAAAAAAAAAAAAAAAGAAAATAGCAGAGTGTATCACATAATTGGAATAGTAAGTATTGATTTGTGAAACCTATTTTAATCATAGATCTGTGTATGCATGTGCTAGATTGTGATGTAAAGATATTTCTTGCTGTGGTTACACTGAAAAAAATGAAAAGTCACTGATTTCCAATAACTTACAGAAGTAATATGAACTGCATATTCTATCGTTCTTGAAACAAGCTGAGATGTTATTGACTTTGGGAAGCAGTAAAATTATTTTAGTTTTTTAATTAACAGTTTTTGGCTTTGTACTGTCAAGAGGTAATTTTAGAAAGCATTCTAAAAATGTGTAAGAGATACAGTAAGTATTGGATTTGGCAACATTCTTGAACTGTAATTCTGTTTCATTAAACATCACTATTTACATGTGCAACAGTGTGTCCATAACAATATCCCAGTAATGAAATTCTTTCTTCTATTTAAGGCATGTCTGTTTGATGAAAGTCAAACAAAATTGGGTATATGTCAGTGTCTTATGATACTGCTTAACTAAACATTAATTTGACTCTTAGCTAATCAGGAAATGTTTGCCTCACAGTCTTACAGAGCTTTCCACCTTCTAAAAAAGCTAACGGTTTCAGAATAGATTCAAGCTTCTTTCTTTTTTTTTGACTCGGAGTCTCGCTCTGTCACCCAGGCTGGAGTACAGTGGCGCTGTCTCGGCTCACTGCAACCTCTGCCTCCTGGGTTCAAGCAATTCTCCTGCCTCACCCTCCTGAGTAGCCTGGATTACAGGCATGCGCCACCATGCCCAGCTAATTTTTTTGTATTTTTAGTAGAGATGGGGTTTCACCATGCTGGCCAAGCTTGTCTCAAACTCCTGACCTTGAGATCTGCCCACCTCGGCCTCCCAAAGTGCTGGGATTACAGGTGTGAGCCACTGCACCCAGCCTAGATTCAAGCTGCTTCTTTTTTTTTCTTTTTTTTTTTTTTTTTTGAGACAGAGTGTTGCTCTTGTTGCTCAGGCTGGAGTGCAATGGCGTGATCTCAGTGCACCGCAACCTCTGCCTCCTGGGTTCAAGTGGTTCTCCTGCCTCAGCCTCCCGAGTAGCTGGTATTAAAGGCATGAGCCACCATGCCCGGCTAATTTTGTATTTTTTGTACAGACGGGGTTTCTCCATGTTGGTCAGGCTAGTCTCAAACTCCCGAACTCAGGTGATCTGCCTGCCTTGGCCTCTCAAAGTGCTGGGATTACTGACAGGTGTGAACCACCGCGCCAGGTGGATTCAAGCTTCTTAAATGGAATTTTGAGCTCACTTAGTTGAGACTTATGTGCTTAGTTGACAAATTTTAATTTTATACTAAAATATTTTAGATTAATTCAAGTTATTTTATTTCAGATTGAATTTAGTGGAAGCTTTTGTAGAAGATGCAGAATTGAGGCAGACTTTACAAGAAGATTTACTTCGTCGATTCCCAGATCTTAACCGACTTGCCAAGAAGTTTCAAAGACAAGCAGCAAACTTACAAGATTGTTACCGACTCTATCAGGGTATAAATCAACTACCCAGTGTTATACAGGCTCTGGAAAAACATGAAGGTAACAAATGATTTTTTTTTTTGTTTTCCTTCAGCTCATACAATATATACTTGGCAATGTGCTATCCTCATGAAGTTGGTGGTGGTGACTCACTCAGATTTCTCTTTTTTTTGTTTTTGTTTTTTTTTTTTGAGATGGAGTCTTGCTCTGTTGCCAAGGCTAGAGTGCAGTAGTGCAATCTTGGCTCACTGTAGCCTCTGCCTCCTGGGTTCAAGTGATTCTCCTGCCTCAGCTTCCTGAGTGGCTGGCATTATATGCATGTGCCACCATGCCTGGCTAATTTTTGTACTTTTAGTTTTACCATTTTGGCCAGGCTGGTCTCGAACTCCCAATCTCAGGTGATCTGCCTGCCTCGGCCTTCCAAAGTGCTGGGAGTACAGACGTGAGCCACAGAACCTGGACACGTTCAGACTTCTTTCTTTCCTTTCTTTCCTTCTTTTCTTTTCTTTTCCTCCTCTCCTCTCCTCTCCTCCTTTCCTTTCTTTCCTTTTTTCTTTCTCTCTCTCTCTCTCTCTCTTTGTTTCTTTCTTTCTCTCTTTCTCTGTTTCTTGACGGAGTCTCGCTCTGTTGCCCAGGCTGGAGTGCAATCTCGGCTCACTGCAAGCTCCACCTCCTGGGTTCACACCATTCTCCTCCCTCAGCCTCCTGAGTAGCTGGGACTTCAGGCGCCCGCCACCACGCCCGGCTAATTTTTGTTTTTTTTTTTTTTTTGAGGCGGAGTCTCGCTCTGTCGCCTGGACTGGAGTGCAGTGGCCGGATCTCAGCTCAATGCAAGCTCCGTCTCCCAGGTTTACGCCATTCTCCTGCCTCAGCCTCCCTAGTAGCTGGGACTACAGGCGCCCGCCACCTCGCCCGGCTAGTTTTTTTTTTGTATTTTTAGTAGAGACGGGGTTTCACCGTGTTAGCCAGGATGGTCTCGATCTCCTGACCTCGTGATCCGCCCGTCTCGGCCTCCCAAAGTGCTGGGATTACAGGCTTGAGCCACCGCGCCTGGCCTAATTTTTGTATTTTTAGTAGAGACAGGGTTTCACCTCATTAGCCAGGATGGTCTCGATCTCCTGACCTTGTGATCCACTCGCCTTGGCCTCCCAAAGTGCTGAGATTATAGGCGTGAGCCACTGCGCCTGGCCCAGACTTCTAATAACAGGTTTGTATTGACTTTTAGCTTCATGGCAGAAGCCAAGAGACATGTAACATGTTAGAAATTTTTGCTTTTTGGGCCGGGCACGGTGGCTCAAGCCTGTAATCCCAGCACTTTGGGAGGCTGAGACGGGTGGATCACGAGGTCAGGAGATCGAGACCATCCTGGCTAACACGGTGAAACCCCGTCTCTACTAAAAAATACAAAAAAACTAGCCGAGCGAGGTGGCGGGCACCTGTGGTCCCAGCTACTCGGGAGGCTGAGGCAGGAGAATGGCGGGAACCTGGGAGGCGGAGCTTGCAGTGAGCTGAGATCCGGCCACAGCACTCCAGCCTGGGCGACAGAGCGAGACTCCGTCTCAAAAAAAAAAAAAAAAAAGAAAATTTTTGCTTTTTGGAAATGAATGTTAGAGTTAAGGCCTATTGCACTGACAGAGGCAGTGAAAAAGGGTTTGACTGCCAAAGAAGACTCACAGGACCTAGAATGGCAATGATTGTGCATCTACCGTTTATTACAGGAAAAGGATACAATCCAGTAGCAGGATTATAGTTAGGATATGCATCACAGTCAAAGGCTGTCATAGCAAGTCATCCAGGGAGTTCGGGTGCAAATTCCAGTTGTCCTTTGTTGTGTAAAGTCTGTGATGGGGTGCATTTTCTCTCTCAGAGCAGGATGTGTGCACAGGACACCTTGGAACGTAGGAGCCCAAAATAGAGTCTTCACTGGGCTTTTTAATATTTTTCTTGTCAAGCGGACATGTTCCTGTTCTGTAGCCTCTTCAGTGGAGGTCAGAAGAAGAGCTTCATTGAGACCAAGTGCAACAACTCATCAATCACATTAAACAATGCTGATAATAAACCACCTGAATATCCCCCGACCCACAAATACAAAACACCACTATTCAATCAGTATTTTTCATGCCTTGATTAGGGGTCGTTGCCATGCAGGAACTTTAACAAAACAGTACAGGCTAATATTAGAATTGCTGGAATTAACTCAGCACATCTATGGGAGAGTTAAGATAGAGGGTCTTGGTGGTCTCTAACAGTTGAATTCAAAGTGAAGTTACCAGAGTAAAGTGAGCAAAGACACATATTAATACAATGTTGGTGGATAAAATCACCTTGCTCTAATAAGCATAGTTTTAAATTTTAACCATGTTTCTCCAGTAATTTTAGTAATTATTTTGCTATGTCTAATATGTAAAGCATTTTTTACTTTTTAAAAAAAATTTTAAGCAATTTAGGGTCCAAAGTAATTAAAACAATTTTTTTAACATAAAGCATTTAAAATTTTACTTAATCATGATCGCTTAGAACTATTAAAACATACCTTTTGATATTATGGGGAAGCTTTGTTGTTCCTTTGTAGACAGACTTAAAGAAATACAACTTTGGCCAGGTGGGGTGGCTCACGTCTGTAATCCCAGCACTTTGGGAGGCCGAGGTGGGCGGATCACGAGGTCAGGAGATTGAGACAATCCTGGCTAACATGGTGAAATCCTGTTACAAAAACATCAGCTGAAATTACAAAAAATTAGCTGGGTGTGATGGTAGGCGCCTGTAGTCCCACCTACTCAGGAGGCTGAGGCAGGAGAATCGCTTGAACCCAGGAGGTGGAGGTTGCAGTGAGCTGAGATCACATCACTGCACTCCAGCTTGGGCAACAAAAAAGAAAAAAAGAAAATGAGTCTCTACTGGCTGGGCACGGTGGCTCACGCCTGTAATCCCAGCACTTTGGGAGGTGGAGATGGGCAGATCACCTGAGGTCGGGCATTGGAGACCAGCCTGACGGATATAGAGAAACCCCATTTCTTTATTATTATTATTATTAGTATTATTTATTTTTGAGATGGAGTCTCACTCTGTCGCCCAGGCTGGAGTGCAGTGGCTGGATCTCAGCTCACTGCAAGCTCCGCCTTCCGGGTTTACGCCGCTCTCCTGCCTCAGCCTCCCGAGTAGCTGGGACTACAGGTGCTCGCCACCTCGCCCAGCTAGTTTTTTGTATTTTTCAGTAGAAACGGGGTTTCACTCTGTTAGCCAGGATGGTCTCGATCTCCTGATTTCGTGATCCACCCGTCTCGGCCTCCCAAAGTGCTGGGATTACAGGCTTGAGCCACCATGCCCAGCTGAGACACCCCATTTCTACTAAAAATACAAAATTAGCCAGGTGTGGTGGCACATTCCTGTAATCGCAGCTATTTGGGAGGCTGAGGCAGGAGAATCGCCCGAACCCAGGAGGTGGAGGTTGTGGTGAGCAGAGATCGTGCCATTGCACTCCAGCCTGGGCAACAAGAGCGAAACTCTCTATCTCAAAAAAAAGAACAAAAGAAAAAGAAAATGAGTCTTTATACTTTGCTGTTTTCATACTCTTTTAGTGTGGTGTAGGCAGCCGTGGATCCCCCTTGTGCCTCTATTTCTCCATTCTGTTAATGTGTGTCTTCCACTGCTGTGCTTTTCTGATTCCATACCTCTTGTTTTATTCCAGTAGGACCAGCTAGAAAGAGAAGGTGATAGACCAGTATTAGGGATGGAATCAGGGTACAATTATGGAGATAGACTCTCTAAACAATTCACTCTCATTGTTTAAATCAGCTGTTTGATCTTTTTTTTTTTCTCATGTATCTTTAGCATCACATAGTAAATAATATCCTTTTATTTTCAAGAGGGAGTATTGGCCTTAAGTTAGGAACCCTCTTAATTTTTTTCCCCCATCATCCCACCCGCACTTCTTACTCCTTACTTTCTACTTGCTTTTATTCTTTACTGGCTCTTTACCACTGCATATTTTTAGATGCACACATCTATTTTTTTAAAAAAGCACCCTTGTTCCTGGGTCCTCTTCCAATACCATCTATTAATATCTCTCTCTCCCTCTTTCCATTCCCAGCTGGGTTTCTGAAAGCCTGCACTTCCCATCTTCCTTTCATTCATCTGGTTTCCAGCCCTGACCACAGTACTGAAAGGGCATTTGCTAGGTGACCTTTATTTTTTGCTAAGTCCAGTGAATGCGGGATAGTCCCCCCCAACTTTTTTCTTTCCTTTTTTAGTTTTTTAAGATGGAGTTTTGCTCTTGTTGCCCAGGCTGGAGTGCAATGGCGCAATCTCGGCTCACCGCAACCTGTGCCTCCCGGGTTCAAGCGATTCTCCTGCCTCAGCCTCCCAAGTAGCTGGATTACAGACACCTGCCACCACGCCTGGCTAATTTTGTATTTTTAATAGAGATGGGTTTTCTTCACGTTGGTCAGGGTGGTCCCGAACTCCCAACCTGAGGTGATCCGCCTTACCTCTGCCTCCCAGAGTGCTGGGATTACAGGTGTGAGCCACCGTGCCCAGCATCGGTATAGTCTTTAACGAAGCTTCACTGATTTTGACAGTTTTGATCTTGAAACTCTCTTTTTTTTCGAGGTGAAGTCTTACTCTGTCACCCAGGCTGGAGTGCAGTGGCACAATCTCGGCTCACTGCAACCTCTGCTTCCCGGGTTCAAGTGATTCTCCTGTCTCAGCCTCCCGAGTAGCTAGGATTACAGTTGCCCACCACCATGCATGGCTAATTTTTTATATTTTTTTAGTAGAGATGGGGTTTCACTATGTTGGTCAGGCTGGTCTTGAACGCCTGACCTCGTGATCTACCCACCTCAACCTCCCAAAGTGCTAGGATTACGGGCGTGAGCCACCATGCCCATCCTTGAAACTCTCCTTTCTAAGGTTATGTTAAACCTTTTTGTATTCCTGATTTTCTTTTTGTTCCATGGGTTCTCTTTATCCTTGTTTTTAGCATTCTTAAGTGTTCCTTTACCCTATCAAATTCTATTTTTGGCCCTCATTTCACTTAATAACAGGAAAAGCTGGTTTTTTTTTTTTTTTTTTGTGGAGACAGAGTCTTACTTTGTTGCCCAAGCTGTAGTGCAGTGGACAATCTCAGCTCACTCCAACTCCAGTCGCTTCTGGGTTCAAGTGATTCTTGTGCCTCAGCCTCCCGTGTAGCTGGGGTTACGGGCGTGTGCCACCACGCCTGGCTAATTTTTGTATTTTTAGTAGAGATGGGGGTTTCACTATGTTGGCCAGGCTGGTGTTGAACTCCTGACTTCAAGTAATCTGCCTGCCTGGGCCTCCCAAAGTGCTGGGATTACCGATTTGAGCCATTGTGCCCGGCTAAACTGGGATTCTTTGAATGAGTTCTTAGAGGCTTCCTGAAACTTTGTGGAACATTTTGTGTATGTGTATATTTTCTGGAGAAAGGATTTGTAACTTTCTATTTTTTGAGACGGAGTCTCACTCTGTGGCTCAGGGTGGAGTGCAGTGGTGTGATCTCCGCTCTCTGCAACTTCTGTCTCCTGGTTCAAGGGATTCTCCTGCCTCAGGCTCCTGAGTACCTGGGATTATAGGCATGTGCCACCATGCCCAGCTAATTTTTGTATTTTTGGTAGAGACGGGGTTTCATTATGTTGGCCAGGCTGGGGATTTGTAACTTTCTTTTTTTTTTGAGATGGAGTCTCCCTCTGTGGCCCAGGCTGGAGTGCAGTGGCGGGATCTCAGCTCACTACAAGCTCTGCCTCCCGGGTTCACACCATTCTCCTGCCTCAGCCTCCTGAGTAGCTAGGACTACAGGTGCCTGCCACCTTGCCCGGCTAGTTTTTTGTATTTTTTAGTAGAGATGGGGTTTCACCATGTTAGCCAGGATGGTTTCGATCTCCTGACCTCGTGATCAGCCTGTCTTGGCCTCCCAAAGTGCTGGGATTACAGGCTTGAGCCACCGCGCCCGGCCGGATTTGTAACTTTCATCAGATATTCCATGTCTTTCCTGGTAGAGAGGGAAGAAACAAAAAATGTATATAAATACCCTCCTCTCCCCCTAGAAGGTAAGAAGTACTGCTCTGCACATTCCTTGGGTGATCTTTCTCACTCCCTGGGATAATTAAGGAAATTAGGAATTGTGGTTGAGGGTAACTTGGCTTCCTTCCTTAACCTCCCTGTATAGGCACAGTCTAATATATTGGTGACAGTTTGCAACAAGTCAACAATTTCCTACTTCTCTGGTGTTAGATTTAAGTTATATAGACCTGTGAGTGATCATAACATTATCTAAATCAGATGCTTCACATTATAGGTCTTGCAGCTGATGTCCAGTTCAGGTATTTGAAGTGGTTTAGCCCGGAAAATGTTACAGGGGAAAATCTGTTTTCCATGTGTTGTGCTCAGAGCTGTGTTCTTTTCTTTTACACAAAATGTTTGAAATTTGTTGAATTTTAGGTGTACTCTGGTCATTGGGAACTCCCTAAAGTATCTCTGTGAGGTTTTTTTTTTTTAAAACAAAACAAAACAAAACAAAAAACATTGGCATTTTGTAGAACTCAGTATAGCTCTTTAGCATACTGACTGCAAGGAGAAAGTAAAAAGTGAGGCTAATTTGTAAAGAAAATAGACCAAAGGTACTATGTTTAAAGACAAAATCATGGCTTAAAAGTTTTTCTTTTTCTTAATATATTAATATATTGCTAGAAATTGAGTATGCTCTCCTGCTATCTTGTGATTTTTTTTTTTTGGTTTTTGATTAACTCTAAGCTTAATGTTATTCCTGATAAATAAATAAATAAATAAATAAAGTGAATTCAGAGAGACAGTAGAGGGCAGCAGCCATCTAGAAAGTAGATTCACAATGAGTGATTTCGGCTCTTTTAAATCTTTCTCCGCTAAGAGATAGCTAATTTCCGAAAAGGTATACTTGGCCTCCCATATTCCTTATGTCTCTCAAACCTGAAAAAACTGTGACAAAACTTAAAATAACAATATTCTACTGTTAGGGCAAATTTCTGATAGTGCTTAAAACAATTTACCCAGGTATCTTTATTTTGTTTTGAGACAGGGTTTCACTCTGTCACCCAGACTGGAGTGCTGGAGCCTTGACCTTCTGGGCTCAGCTCAAGTGATCCTCTCACCTCAGTCTCCCAAGTAGCTGGGACTACAGGCATGCACCATCATGCTCAACTAATTTTTAAAAATTTTTTATAGAGATGGGGCTTTCATCACGTTGCCAGGCTGGTCTTGAACTCCTGGGCTTAAGCAATCTGCCTACCTCGGCCTCCCAAAGTGCAAGGTTATAGGCGTGAGCCACTGCTCCCATCCTCAGATTTTTTTTTTTTTGATGAATTTTATTATAACAGCTACAATACTGAGATGCATAACCCTTCCCTTTCCTGATACCCAGTTACCATCTGTTTCTGTTTAATACACTCCTTAAGTACCTCACATTTGCTGTTCCCCCACCCCCGCATGGTCTGTGCATCTTCTTCATTAAACTGGTAGTAGTCTTTGTTAGCTCATCTGATCATGTCATCAATTCAGAATACGTTGCCTCTTCAGTTTAAAACACATTAATTGCTTCCCATAATCTTCAGGACAAGGCCCCATTTCTTCACGTGGCTTGGCCATCGCTTCCCTCTCCCTGTTCAGCTTCCCCCACACTCCTTCACCTACACCCTCTGTGTCAGTGTAGTGCTGCTAGTCTCTAGACATGCCATGCCTTTTTATGCTTTTATGCATGTTTTCCTGTCTTTAATGTCCTTGTCCATGTGATGAACCCCTACTCATTTTTCCAAGATTGAACTCAAATGTCACCTTTCCTGTGAGCTTCTCTGTTCTTCTCATGCAGAGTAGAAGTGCTTATCTCCATTGCCCTTGACCCTAAATAACATAGTACATTAGTATAATAATCACATTTTTTACCTGATTGTGTGGTTTCCTTCTAAACGGAGAATAAGAATATAAAAGTGATTTATTTGGCATTTCTGGAAAGGGAGATGATAAAAGGAATCTGTGTTACTTATTTAGCCTTTTTAAAAAACCCTTAGCCTATGGAGGCTACTATTTAAGGTTTGGTTGGATTTTGTATGTTGGAAATATGTTCTTTAAATCTCATCTTCATCAGTTTATAAAAGCAATATAAGTCCTTTGTAGATCATTATCAT
Source organism: Trachypithecus francoisi (assembly GCF_009764315.1). NCBI lineage: Eukaryota > Metazoa > Chordata > Mammalia > Primates > Cercopithecidae > Trachypithecus > Trachypithecus francoisi. Next base: position 60,247,277 of record NW_022681462.1, on the reverse strand, counting down.
GCTGTCCAGATATAGTCATTATTGTTTTGATATAGGTTGTTTCAGTCTTTAAACCACATTATACACAGTTCCGCTGTAACACTTGTTTTGAAAACAGATTTGTTCCAAGTGTGGGTGGTATATTAGGGAACGATTTGAGCATAATGTAAATTTTGAGTTTGCTTATGCACAAATCCCTAAGAAACACTAGGTGAATGCAGAAAAATGCATCCAGCTGAACTGAGCAGTGTAGAAATATACAAAAGATACACATACAGATGCTCTTGAAATATCTACCTCATTTTCCTGTATGTGTTATGAAACATACCCATTCACATCTGGTGTTACAACTTTGCCACCCATTTCGGACAGTACTCCTTTGACCATTTTGCAGTAACTCAGAAGCTGCAGCCCTTTAGAAGTCCACTCTACTGTGGCTCATGCCTGTAATCCCAGCATTTCCTCTGGGAGGCCGAGGCAGGTACATCACGAGTTCAGGAGATCGAGACCATCCTGGCTAACACGGTGAAACCCCGTCTCTTCTAAAAAACTAGAAAAAACTAGCTGGGCGTGGTGGCGGGCACTTGTGGTCCCAGCTACTCAGGAGGCCAAGGCAGGAGAATGTTGTGAACCCAGAAAGGAGAGCTTGCAGTGAGCCAAGATCGCATCACTGCACTCCAGCCTGGGCAACAGAGCAAGACTCCATCTCAAAAAATTAAAAAAAAAAAAAAAAAAGGCCACTCCACAAGCAAGCTGCGTATCTTTTGCAAGGTGACTTATTTATTTTAATAGTTACGTATTTATTTCTTAACCATTTCATGTGTATAAAACTGCTACTACTTTTATGAGGTTCCTGTCTTTTTTTTTTTTTTTTTTTTTTTTGAGGCGGAGTCTCGCTCTGTCGCCCGGACTGGAGTGCAGTGGCCGGATCTCAGCTCACTGCAAGCTCCGCCTCCCGGGTTCACGCCATTCTCCTGCCTCAGCCTCCCGAGTAGCTGGGACTACAGGCGCCCGCCACTTCGCCCGGCTAGTTTTTGTATTTTTAGTAGAGATGGGGTTTCACCGTGTTAGCCAGTATGGTCTCGATCTCCTGACCTCGTGATCCGCCCGTCTCGGCCTCCCAAAGTGCTGGGATTACAGGCTTGAGCCACCGCGCCCGGCCGAGGTTCCTGTCTTTATTTTTTAACCTGTCACTGATGAAGGTTCTGAGAGTTGTGGCTTGAACTCCAGTTTTCTCATAAGTGCTGTTTTTTGTTGTTTTTTTGAAATGACCTCACTCTGTTCCCCAGGCTGGGGTGCAGTGGTGTGGTCTCGGCTCTCTGCAGCCTTGGCCTCCCAGCTTAAGCTATCCTCCCATCTCAGCCTCCCAAGTAACTGGGACTGCAGACATGAGCCATTGCCCAGCTAATTTTTATACTTTTGTGGAGACAGTTATTCCATGTTGCCAGGCTGCTTTGGAACTCCTGAGCTCAAGTAATCAGCCTGCCTTCACCTCCCAAAGTGCTGGGATTACAGACGTGCCTCGCCACACCCGGCCGGCTCTGGTTTTTACTGCATAGTGTTCTGATTTTTAGGAATACATATGTTGCATTATATAGCAGAACTGGCTGTATGCAAAAGTCTAATAGAAAATATTGATAGGGTAATAATGTATATAGTACTAATTGTCACTTGTCATAATTTAACTAATATTGTTTGACTTTTTACTTTTTTTTTTTTTTTTTTTTGAGATGAGGCCTTGCTATATTACTCAGGCTGGTCTTGAACTCCTGGGCTCAAGCAATCCTCTTGCCTCAACCTCCTGAGGATGTTTGACAGTTTTTGACTTTTTTTTTTTTTTTTTGAGACGAATTCTTGCTTTGTCTCCCAGGCTGCAGTGCAGTGGCATGATCTTGGCTCACTGCAACCTCCACCTCCTGGGTTCAAGCAGTTCTCCTGCCTCAGCCTCCTGAGTAGCTAGGATTACAGGCGTGCGCCACCATGGCTAATTTTTGCATTTTTAGTAGAGATGGGGTTTCCCCATATTGGTCAGGCTGGTCTTGAACTCCTGACCTCGTGATCCACCCGTGTCGGCCTCCCAAAGTGCTGTGGGTACAGGCGTGAGCCACCACGCCCGGCCAGCTTTTTGACAATTTAAATATTAACAGTTACCTATTATAATTGATATTTAGCTGGCATCTATTGTTATTTTAACATTTCAGGAAATTATTATGGAGAAACTTTAAAGGTCTGTGTACTTCTCTGGTGTTTTGATTTTTTTTTTTCTTTTTCTGTGAGTAATTTTCTAAAACTGCTTTCTAGGCCAGGCTATTTATTTTTTGTTTTTTATTTTTTTGGAGACGGAGTCTTGCTCTGTTGCCCAGGCTGGAGTGTAGTGGTGCTATCTAGTGGTGCTATCCCGCCTCCTGGGTTCAAGCAATTATCCTGCCTCAGGATCCTGAGTAGCTGGGACTACAGGCGCATGCCACCACGCCTGGCTAGTTTTTTGTATTTTTAGTAGAGGTGGAGTTTCACTGTGTTGCCCAGGCTGTTCTCGAACTCCTGAGCTCAGGCAGTCCGCCTGCCTTGGCCTCCCAAAGTGCTAGGATTATGGTGTAAGCCACTGCTGGGATTACGGGTGTAAGCCACTGCTCCTGGCCTTATTATTTTATTTTTATAGAATCGGGGTATATGTGCAGGTTTGTGCCATGGATATATTGTGTAATGGTGAGCTTTGTACTTCTATTGTGCTCATGAACATTGTACCCAGTAGGTGGTAATTTTTCAATTCTCATCCCTCTCTCTGCCTCTGCCCTTTGGGAGTTCCCAGTATCTGTTAATTCTCTCTGTATGTCCATGTGTACCCATTGTTTAGCTTCTATATTTTTTTATTTTATTTTATTTTTGAGACAAGAGTTTTGCTCTGTCACCCAGGCTAAAGTACAGTGGTGCAGTCTCGGCTCCCTACAACCTTGGTCTCTGGGTTCAGATGATTCTCGTGCCTCAGCCTCCCGAATAGCTGGAATTACAGGTCCGTGCCTCAATGCCCAGCTAATTTTTGTATTTTCAGTACAGACGGAGTTTCATCATGTTGGCCAGGATGGTCTCAAAGTCCTGGCCTGAAGGGATCCACCTGCCTTGGCCTCCCAAAGTGCTGGGATTATGGTGTGAGCCACAGCTCCTGACTCCATGTTTTTTCTTTTTCTTTTTTTTTTTTGAGACGGAGTCTCGCTCTGTCGCCCAGCTGGATTGCAGTGGCCGGATCTCAGCTCACTGCAAGCTCCGCCTCCCGGGTTTACGCCATTCTCCTGCCTCAGCCTCCCGAGTAGCTGGGACTACAGGCGCCCGCCACCACGCCTGGCTAGTTTTTTGTATTTTTTAGTAGAGACGGGGTTTCACCATGTTAGCCAGGATGGTCTCGATCTCCTGACCTCGTGATCCGCCTGTCTCAGCCTCCCAAAGTGCTGGTATTACAGGCTTGAGCCACCGCGCCCAGCCCATGTTTTTTCTTTTAATTATAAAGGTAATAATGTAAAAAGAAGTCAACTCCCAGTTTAACTCCAGCAGAGTAACCAGTGTTAATTTTTTTTTTTTTTTTTTTTTTTTGAGATGGAGTCTTGCTCTGTTTCCTAGGCTGGAGTGCAGTGATGCCATCTTGGCTCACTGCAGCCTTCTCCTCCTGAGTTCAAGCCATTCTCCTGCCTCAGCCTCCTGAGTAGCTGGGATTACAGGTGCCCACCACCACGCCTGGCTAATTTTTGTATTTTTAGTAGAGATGGGGTTTTACCATGTTAGCTAGGCTGGTGTTGAACTCCTGACCTTGTGATCCACCTGCCTCGGCCTCCCAAATTGCTAGGATTACAGGCGTGAGCCACTGAGCCTGGCCAATCCATTCCTTTTTATGGCTGAGTAGTATCACAGTTTCTTTATCCACTTGTTGATTCATGGGCATTTGGGTTGGTTCCAAGTTTTTGCAATTGTGAATTTTGCTGCTATAAACATGCGTGTGCAAGTATCTTTTTTTGTATAATGGTATCTTTTCCCCTGGGTAGATACCCAGTAGTGGGATTGCTGGATCAACTGGTAGTTCTACTTTTAGTTCTTGAAGGAGTCTCCACACTGTTTTCTTAGTGGTTGTGCTGGTTTACATTCCCACCAGCAGTGTAGAAGTGTTTCCTGTTCACTGCATCCACGCCAACATCTATTATTTTTTTATTTTTTTATTATGACCATTCTTGCAGGAGTAAGGTGGTATTGCATTGTGGTTTTGATTTGCATTTCCCTGATCATTAGTGATGTTGAGCATTTTTTTATGTTGGCCATTTGTATATCTTTTCTTGAGAATTGTCTATTCATGTCCTTAGCCCACTTTTTGATGGGATTGTTTGGTTTTTTGTTTGAGCTCGTTGTAGATTCTGGATATTAGTCCTTTGTCAGATGTATAGATTGTGAAGATTTTCTCCCACTCTGTGGGTTGTCTGTTTTCTTCTGCTGACTGTTCCTTTTTTCTTTGAGACAGAGTCTCGCTCTGTCGGCCAGACTGGAGTGCAGTGGCACGATCTTGGCTCACTGCAACCTCTGCCTCCTGGGCTCAAGCAGTTCTCCTGCCTCAGGCTCCCAGGTAGCTGGGATTACAGGTGTGTGCCACCATGCCTGGCTAATTTTTGTATTTTTTCACCATGTTGGCCAGGCTGGTCTCGAACTGCCGACCTCAGGTAATCCACCCGCCTTGGCCCCCCAAAGTGTTGGGATTACAGGTGTGAGCCACCATGCCCAGCTACAAAAGCTCTTTAATTTAATTAAGTTCCAGCTAGTTTTTGTTTTTATTGCATTTGCTTTTGGGTTCTTCGTCATGAAGTCCTTGCCTAAGGCAGTGTCTAGAAGGATTTTTCCAATTGTTATCTTCTAGAATCTTTATAGTTTCAGGTTCTTAGATTTAAGTACTTGACCCATCTTGAGTTGATTTTTGTATAAGGTGGGAGATGAGGATCCAGTTTCTTTCTCCTACATGTGTCTTGCCAATGATTCCAACACCATTTGTTGGATAGGGTGTTCTTTCCCCACTTTATGTTTTTGCTTTGTCAAATATCAGTTGACTGTAAGTATTTGGGTTTATTTCTGGAGTCTATTCTGTTCCACTGGTCTGTGTGCCTATTTTTATACCAGTACCATGCTGTGTTTGGCGGCCTTATAGTTTGAAATCAGATAATTTGATGCCTTCAGATTTGTTCTTTTTTCTTAGTCTTGCTTTGGTATGCGGACTCTTTTTTTTGTTCCGTATGAGTTTTAGAATTGGTTTTTCTAATTCTTTCGTGGTATTTTAATGGGAATGGTGTTGAATTTGTAGATTGCTTTTGGCAGTGTGGTTATTTTCACAGTATTAATTCTACCCATCCATGAGCATGGGATGTGTTTCCATTTGTTTGTGTCATCTGTAATTTCTTTCAGCAGTGTTTTGTAGTTTTCCTTGTAGAGGTCTTTCAACTCCTTGGTTAGGTATTTCCTAAGTATTTTATTTTTTTTGCAACTATTGTAACTATTTGCAAATATTGTAAAAGGGGTTGAGTTCTTGATTTGATTCTCAACTTGGTCACTGTTGGTGTATAGAAGAGCTACTGATTTGTGTACATTAATTTTGTATGCAGAAACTTTGCTGAATTCTTTTATCAGTTCTAGGAGCTTTCTGGAGGAGTTTTTAGGGTTTTCTAGGTAAACAATCATATCATCAGCATACAGTGACAGTTTGACTTCCTCTTTAGTGATTTGGATGTCCTTTATTTCTTTTTCTTGTCTGATTGCTCTGGCTAGGACTTCCAGTATTATGTTGAAGAGGAGTGGTGAGAGTGGGCATCCTTATCTTATTCCAGTTCTTAGAGGGAATGCTTTCAACTTTTCCCTATTCAATATTATTGTTGGCTGTGGGTTTGTCAAGATGGCTTTTATTACATTGAGGTGTGTCCCTTGTATGCTGATTTTGCTGAGAGTTTTAATGCTAAAGGGATGCTGGATTTTGTCCAGTGCTTTTTCTGAACCTGTTGAGATGATCATGTGATTTTTGTTTTTAATTCTGTTTATGTGATGTATCACATTTACTGACTTGGGTATGTTAAACCATTCCTATGTCCCTGGTATAAAACCCACTTGATCATGATGCATTATCTTTTTGATATGTTGTTGGATTCGATTAGCTAGTATTTTGTTAAAGATTTTGGCATCTATGTTCATCAGGAATATTGGTCTGTAGTTTTTTGATCATGTCCTTTCTTGGTTTTGGTATTAGGGTGATACTGGCTTCATAGAATGATTTCAGGAGGGTTCCCTCTTTCTCTATCTTGTGGAATAGTGTCAATAGTGTTGGTACCAATTCTTTGAATGTCTGGTAGATTTCTGCTGTGAATCTGTCTGGTCCCGGACTTTTTTTTGTTGGTAATTTTTAAATTACCATTTTTATCTTGCTGCTTGTTGTTGCTCTGCTCAGGCTAATTCTTCCTGATTAAAGCCAGGAGGGTTGTATCTTTCCAGGAATTTATCCACCTCCTCTAGGTTTTCTAGTTTATGTGTGTAAAGGTGTTCGTAGTAACCTTGAATGATCTTTTGTATTTCTGTGGTGTCAGTTGTAATAGCTCCTGTTTCGTTTCCAATTTGAGCTTATTTGGATTTTCTCTCTTATTTTCTTGGTTAATCTTGCTAATGGTCTTTTTATTTATCTTTTCAAATAACCAGCTTTTTGTTTCATTTATCTTTTGAATTTTTTTTGTTTGTTTCAGTTTCATTTAGTTCTGGTCTGATCTTGGTTATTTCCTTTCTTCGGCTGGGTTTGGTTTGTTCTTTTTTCTCTAGTTCCTTGAGGTGTGACCTTTCTTTCATTTATGAAGCTTAGTTTCCCTGGATACAAAATTCTTGGCTGATAGTTGTTTTGTTTGAGGAGACTGAAGATAGGACCCTAATTCCTCTGGTTTGTAGGGTTTCTGCTGAGAAATCTGCTGTTGATCTGATAGGCTTTTCTTTATAGGTTACCTGGTGCTTTTGCCTCACAGCTCTTAAGATTCTTTCCTTCATCTTAACTTTGGATAACCTGATGACAATGTACCTAGGTGATGATCTTTTTGTAATTAATTTCCCAGGTGTTCTTTGAGCTTCTTGTATTTGGATGTCTAGGTCTCTAGCAAGGCTTGGGAGGTTTTCCTCGATTATTCCCCCAGATATGTTTTCCATACTTCTAGATTTCCCTTCTTCCTCCAGAAAGCCAGTTATTCTTAGGTTTGGTCATTTGACATAATCCCAGACTTCTTGGATTTTAGGTGTGTGTCACCACACTTGGCTAATTTTTTTTGTATTTTTAGTAGAGAGAGGGTTTTGCCATGTTGGCCAGGCTGGTCTCAAACTCGTGATCTCAAGTGATCCACCTGCCTAGGCTTCCCAAAGTGCTGGGATTATAGGCATGAGCCATGGTGTCTGGCCGGAAGTGTATCAGTATATCTGTCTCTTTCTGTCTCTGTCTGTCTCTTTCTCTCTGTCTCTCTCTCTTTTTCTCTCTTTCCCTCTCTTTCCTTTTCTCCACAGGTAAGTTCTACAGGAGTGTATCTTAGTGAACCACTTACTCTTTTTTTTTGAAATGGAGTCTCGCTCTGTCACCCAGGCTGGAGTGCAGTGGCACAATCTTGGTTCACTGCAAGCTCTGCCTCCAGATTCACACCATTCTCCTACCTTAGCCTCCTGAGTAGCTGGGACTACAGGTGCTTGCCAGCACGCCCGGCTAATTTTTTTGTATTTTTAGTAGAGACAGTGTTTCACTGTGTTAGCCAGGATGGTCTTGATCTCCTGACCTCGTGATCCGCCCGCCTCGGCCTCCCAAACTGCTGGGATTACACGTAAAGCCACTGCACCCAGCCCACTTACTCTTTTTTTTTTTTTACTTCCTCCTGAGAGGGGGTCTTGCCATGTTGTCCAGGCTGGTCTTGAACTCCTGGACTCAGGTGATCCTCCTGCCTCAGCTTCCCAAAGTGCTAGGATTATAGGCGTGAGTTACCATGCTTGGCCTAAACCACTTATTCTTTATTTTTTTGAGGCAGTATCTCACTGTGTTGCCCAGGCTGGAGTGCAATGGTGCAATCTCGCCTCACTGCAACCTCTGCCTCCCAGGTTCAAGTGATTTCTCCTGCCTCAGCCTCCTGAGTAGCTGGGATTACAGGTGCCCACCACCATGCCTGGCTACTTTTTGTATTTTTAGTAGAGACAGGGTTTTACTATGTTGGCCAGGCTTGTCTTGAACTGCTGACCTCAAGCAATTCGCCCTGCCTTTGCCTCCCAAAGTGTTGGGATTGCAGGTGTGAGCCCTGACCTAAACCACTCATTCTTTTTTTTTTTTTTTTTTTTTTTTTTTTGAGACAGAGAGTCTTGCTCTGTCACCCAAGGTGGAGTGTAGTGGCATGGTCTCAGCTCACTGCAACTTCTGCCTCCTGGGTTCAAGTGATTCTCTTGACTCAGCCTCCCGAGTAGCTGCGATTACAGGCATGCACCACCATGCCTGGCTCAATTTTTGTATTTTTAGTAGAGATGGGATTTCACCATGTTGGTCAGCCTAGTCTCAAACTCCTGACCTCAAGCAATCCACCCGCCTCAGCCTCCCAAAGTGCCAGGATTACAGGCATGAGCCACCACGCCCAGCCTGAATCACTTATTCTTGATGGGCTTTCAATTTATCCTGATATTTTTTACATTTTTTTATTATAGTAAGTGATGATTTAATAGTGATTAGCTTATGTTTAGGGTTGTTATAGAAATGTTAATACTTATGCTTTTTTGAGATGGAGTCTCACTCTCTTGCCCAGGCTGGAGTGCAGTAGCACGATCTCGGCTCACTGCAGCCGCCACCCCCCGAGTTCAAGCAGTTCTCCTGCCTCAGCCTCCCGAGTAGCTGGGATTTCAGGCACATGCCACCATGCCTGGCTTATTTTTGTGTTTTTATTAGATATGTGAGTAGTTTCCCCTGTTGGCCAGGCTGGCCTCAAACTCCTGACCTCAGATAATCCACCCGCCTCAGCCTTCCAAAGTGTTGGGATTACAGGCGTGAGCCACCATGCCTCCCAATACTTACACTTATTGACCTAAAAGCATTGCAGTAGTTCATGAGGTACACAGTTGTGTTCTTGAAAATGAAATCTTCACGGAGTTTTAAGTGAATCTTGCTGACAATTAATCTGGAGTTCCTAACAAAAGTTATTTAATGACTTGATTATTTGAGCATTTTACATTTTGATACACTTAAGAAGCTAACAAATCATTTCCCTGTGTGATCTTTGAGATTCTTACTAAATAAATTTATTACCTTACCAGTTTCTTGTTCCCTTCCTTCATAAAGTCATTCATTCAACAAATATCAACTGGCTACTTTGTGCCAAACATTTTTTAGGAGTTCTGATAGATGAAGTCCCTGTTTTGTAGAGTTTCCATAACAGTGAAAGAGTGGAGGGAGACAGACAATAGGGAAATAAATGGACAAGAATTTAAAATAGCATTAAGTACAATAAAGAACGCATAATGTATTGGTGTGATACAGTGACTTGGCAAGGAGCCAGGGAGACAACAGATCCTGTGGCCAAAGAAGGCCTCTTTAAGGAATGGCTATCTAAGGTGAGACTTGAACCATAAAACAGAGCCAGCTGTTAAGAATTGGAGGGGAGAGAGGAAGGAGTCCGGGCATGGTGGCTCATACCTGTAATCCCAGCACTTCCGGAGGCGGAGGTGGACAGATCACTTGAGCCCAGGAGTTTGATACCAACCTGGGCAACATGGCGAAATCTCATATGTACAAAAAATACAAAAATTACTCAGGCGTGGTGAAATGCACCTGTACATTTTGATACACTTAAGAAGCTAACAAATCATTTCCCTGTGTGATCTTTGAGATTCTTACTAAATAAATTGGTTACCTTACCAGTTTCTTGTTCCCTTCCTTCATAAAGTCATTCATTCAACAAATATCAACTGGCTCCTGATACTCAGGAGGCCGAGCTTGGAGGATTGCCTGAGCCTGAGAGGTCAAGGCTGCAGTGAGCCATGATTGCGCCACTGCACTTCATCTAGGGTGCTACAGTGAGACCTCATCTTAAAAAAAAAAAAATTGAGGGAGGAGGGGAGGCTAGTGGGATCAGCCAGTGCAAGGACGTAAGGCTGATGTGGTCTTACTTTGTTGCAGGAGCGAAGGAAACCTAAAGTGGTCAAGCATAGAGGTAGAGAATTATGACAAGGTTGGTAGGAGTTGAGACCAGAGGCCTGAGATTTTTAACTTTTTTTTTTGCTGTGGACCTTCTTGGCTACTAATGAAGCCCATTAGTAGTGTTTTTAAATACATAAAATAAAATGCAGAGTTACAAAGGAAACCAATTGTATTGAAATATACTTAATCAAAATATGAAACAAAGTCTTGATGTAAGAATGTCCTTTTAATTAATGCATTGAAAAATACCTGACAGAAAGCCTACTGCTTTACTTCGGAAGTAAGAGTGAGGTTAAATGATGCTTTAAAATATCTCAAAACTAATATGATATGAAAATACAGCTGGTGATTTAATTAGTAACAGGTACTGGTAATACTGCCATGGCTTATTGCCTACGTTAATAATGAAAGCAAATGCTAAATTTCAGCTAGAGGCTAGAGGAAATAAAACTAGAATTTTCTTCTTTGTTTATGTACTGCTATGAATACCAGGAGTCCTTTGGTTAAGACCTCAGAATAGCTTGTATTGGGCTTTCTAGCCTGTGATGACTGGTGGAGAACGTAGCTTTACAAAATCTAGTTGGAAATTGGCATTGGGGTTTGGTACAAGTTACAAGGAAGGGAAGGAATTTAAGGTGCTAGTGAAAGCTTGGAGGATAAGGGAGCAGGAGAACTCGTAAGGAAGTTTATAAACTGAGAAGGGCTGCAGCAAAGTGGGCTCATGTGCTTGAGGAGCCAGAGGACATGTTAAGGGTGACATAGGTTCTGAAGTTCATACAGATATTTATGCAGTATGGATTCTTGGAAAACCTTCTTCAGTCATGTGCTAGAAAAATAACAGCTTATAGAAAAAACAGGGTTGAAGCAGACCTGAAAATACATGAATTTTTAAAAACCACTTCTAACAGAAGCATAACAAACTAATAAAAACTGTGGCCTTCCTGGCATTTGCACCCAAGCACCAGCATTAGCCAACTCTTTGAAGCCTTAGATCTGTGGCTGTTGTTTTCTCCTTTGAGATGTAGGTCCTTGAGGGCATTTGCTTCTAATAGAGGCTAGTTTCGTCAGAATTAAAAATCTGAACCATGGTATGAAATTGAATTCGTTGTTTTTTTTTTTTCTTTTTCGAAAACACTGGCAAATGTTTTGTACCCTTGAGCTTTCCCACATAATATAGTGAGTGGAAAGTACAGTGGCTGTTAAGCCAACTACTCTGAGGTCTTCACTGCTAAGGCTTACTCTTAATTGTGTGAGAGCTTAACCTTGATCCTTTTAAAACATTAATGGGCTGGAAAAAAAATCATTCATAAACCAATGCCACCTCTGAATTTTGCTGCCACAATTCCCTTATTTACCAATAGTGCATGAGCTAATTTGGAATAAAGAACTATGCATTGTAGCACAGCAGACATTGTGTGGGCAAAGTGTTGTTTTTATTCTGTCTAAATAGTGCTTCACATGTATGTACATATTTTCTAAATATGTATAGATGCTGTTGTGATTAATAATAAAACATGAATTCTTAAAACAATTTTGCTGACTTCATAGTAGTTTTTCATCGGTTTCTCAATAGCTGCTAAAATTTCTGGAGAAGTTTGGGAACTGTTGCTTTGGAGTGAAATGCAGTGTATCAGATATCACTTACAGAACTCTTCTAAGGGAATTTATTGGCGATTAAAAAAAAAATCCTTGCGTTATACCAGTAGTAATACAAAGTAACTGTTGTTGAGCTTCTGTTAAGTGTCAAGGACTATACAAGTATGGTGTATAGTTATCTCTGGGTAGCTATTATTTTTCCTTTGCACAAAAAGGGAAAATGAGGTTCAAAGTATCATGCTCCAGATAGGAGAGCCAATGGGTAGCAGAGCTGGGATCGTTACCCAGGTCTCTAGTCCTGCCTACTTTTTTACAGTATATACTCCATTGCTTCACTTACTTCTTCATACATGATTCCCCAGCATGTACTCTTTTCTTTTTGAGATAGAATCTCTTTCTGTTGCCCAGGCTGGAGAGCAGTAGTGTGATCTTGGGCTAACTGCAGCCTCCACCTCCTGCGTTCAAACAATTCTCCTGCTTCAACCTCCCGAGTAGCTGGGACTGTAAGCCTGTGTTACCACACCAGGCTAATTTTTGTATTTTTAGCAGAGATGAGGTTTCACCTTGTTGGTCAGGCTGGTCTCAAACTCCTGAGCTCAAGTGATCTGCCCGCCTCAGCCTCCGAAAGTGCTAGGATTATAGGCATGAGCCACCATGCCCGGCCTCCCTATCATGTACCCTTAAATACCATCAAGTACAGTTCCATTGTGTAAAAACTTGGCTTGATTTAATCTGTTAATTGGAACACTGTTATTAATGGAAATTAGGAATATGACGTAAACTAGAGGTTTTATTTTAATGACTTTGGGTTATTAAATCTTTAAGAAATGGAATTAGTCATAATTAATGTCATGTTTCTACATCTGTATTACTTGTTGGGTTTACAGACAAGGGAGGTAATGTATTATTAGTGGGAAGCTTTGAGTGCTACAACATTTCCCTTTCTATAAAATAACTTGAGTACTGAACAATTTGAATTAAAACACCTGAGTAAATAGTAACTTTGGAGACCTACTGTACTATTTGTACCTTTTGGATCAAATGATGCTTGTTTATCTCAGTCACATTTTTATGATTTGTATTTTGTAAAAACGAGATCTTTTTATTTGTTTGTTTTACTACTTTCTTTTAGGAAAACACCAGAAATTATTGTTGGCAGTTTTTGTGACTCCTCTTACTGATCTTCGTTCTGATTTCTCCAAGTTTCAGGAAATGATAGAAACAACTTTAGATATGGATCAGGTATGCAATATACTTTTTAATTTAAGCAGTAGATATTTTTAAAAAACAAAGGCCACATTAAGAAAGTGTGTAGATTTTTCTTTTTAGTATCTAATTGTAGCACCTTTGTAGACAGTGGACATAAGATGAAGTGACAGATGGGAAAAGGATTTTTTAAAAAAATAGCAACTGTTTCAGTGGATGAAATACAGATTAGCAGAGGAAATGAATATTGGGCATAACTGTCCTGGTTAAAGACAATCTCATAAATGAATAATTTCATAAATGCAACTACATTTTATTTTCAAAGAGAAGGAAAATTATAGTCACTGGAAAAGGAAAGAGAAGTTAGAGGTAAACATAAGACACACAAGAAAACTTTCATTTTGTTTGTTTTCTTGTTTTTCTTTTGAGACTGGGTCTCCCTCTGTTACCCAGGCTTAAGTGCAGTGACACTGTCATAGTTCACTAACCCCTCAAACTTCTGGGTTCAAGTAATCCTCCTGCCTTAGCCTTAGTAGCTGTAAATACAGCTGTGTACCACCACACCTGGCTACTTTTTAAAAAACTTTTTTATAGACATGAACTCTCACCGTGTTGCCCAAACTGGTCTCAAAACTCTGGCCTCAAGCTATCCTCCTGCCTCGGTCTTAGCCTCCCAAAATGCTGGGATTTCAGATATAAGCCACCTTGCTGGGCCACTTCTATTTCTTTTCCACGTAGAGAGTTCTTGCAGGAGGAGGTTAGAATATGTATGCATCTCCTAAATAGTTGTTGAATATAACTAAAAAGTTAACAAGGACTCTAAATACTATTTATTTCTAAAATTTCTTGTTAATTGAGAACATTTAGGGTTTAAGTGATCTATATCTCATGTCTTTAACAATTTTGAGCGATAACTATGTAAAGTGAGAACAGTTTGTGAAATAGTTGAAAATATCCTTACATGAAAGTGAATTTTAAAGCACAGTTTATGACATGGTAATGCTTTGTTTTGAATCTGTTAAAAATTTGTTTATATGAACAAGTTTACCAGTTTACTATGGTGAGCCCATTGAATATAGTGGGTTTTTTTCCCCCCCGAGATGAAGTCTGACTCTTGTCCCCAGGCTGACGTGCAATGGCGTGATCTTGACTCACTGCAACCTCTGCCTCCTGGGTTCAAGTGATTCTCCTGCCTCAGCCTCCCAAGTAGCTGGGATTATAGGCGCCTGCCACCAAACCCGGCTAATTTTTGTATTTTTAGTAGAGACAGAGTTTCACCATGTTGGCCAGGCTGGTCTTGATCTCCTGACCTCAGGTGATCCATCTGCCTCGGCCTCTCAAGTGCTGAGATTACAGGTGTGAGCCACCATGCCCGGCCTGAATATAGTGTTTTTAATTTGCAAGACTTTAAAAATAGTATTTTGAAATGTTTCTAAGTTAAATTCCCTGTTAAAATGGTCATGCAGGAATATATGCTTGCATTATTCATATTAGGGTAACCGTTTGGTTTGCTAGTTGTTAGATTCTTTGCATTCCTTTTTTTTTTTTTTTTTTGAGATGGAGTTTCACACTTTTTGCCCAGGCTGGAGTGCAAGGGCGCTATCTCGATGCACCTCAACCTCCTCCTCCTGGGTTCAAGCAGTTCTCCTGCCTCAGCCTCTCAAGTAGCTGGAATTACAGGAATGTGCCACCACACCCGGCTAATTTCGTATTTTTAGTAGAGATGGGGTTTCTCCATGTTGGTCAGGCTGGTCTCAAACTTCCAACCTCAGGTGATCAGCCCATCTCAGCCTCCCAAAGTGCTGGGATTGCATGTGTAAGCCACCGTGTCCCTGCCCCCACACCCTTTTTAAAAAATGAGGCTGGGCGCGGTGGCCCACGCCTGTAATCCCAGCACTTTGGGAGGCCGAGATGGGCGGATCACGAGGTCAGGAGATTGAGACCATCCTGACTAACACGGTGAAACCCTGTCTCTACTAAAAATACAAAAATTAGCCGGGCGTGGTGGCGGGTGCCTGTAGTCCCAGCTACACGGGAGGCTGAGGCAGGAGAATGGCGTAAACCCGGGAGGCGGAGCTTGCAGTGAGCCGAGATCACGCCACTGCACCGCACTCCAGCCTGGGTGACAGAGCGAGACTCCGTCTCAAAAAAAAAAAAAAAAAAAAAAAAGACAGAGTTTTATTCTGTCACCCAGGCTGGAGTGCAGTGGTGCGATCATGGTTCACTGCAGCCTTGAATCTGGGCTCAAGTGATTCTCCCACTTCAGCCTCCCAAGTAGTTGGAACCGCAGATGTGCACCACCACACCTGGCTGATTTTTATTTATTTATTTTTATTTATTTTTATTTTTTTGAGACGGAGTCTCGCTGTCACCCAGGCTGGAGTGCAGTGGCCGGATCTCAGCTCACTGCAAGTTCCGCCTCCCGGGTTTAGGCCATCCTCCTGCCTCAGCCTCCCGAGTAGCTGGGACTACAGGCGCCCGCCACCTGGCCCGGCTAGTTTTTTTTGTGTGTTTTTTTAGTAGAGATGGGGTCTCACCGTGTTAGCCAGGATGGTGTCGATCTCCTGACCTTGTGATCTGCCCATCTCGGCCTCCCAAAGTGCTGGGATTACAGGCTTGAGCCACTGCGCCCAGCCTTGATTTTTAAATTATTTGTAGAGATGATAAAAATAAAAAACGTGCCGCCATAATTCAATTACCTCCTACCCAGTCCCTCCCATGCCACACGGGGATTATGGGAGCTACAACTCAAGATGAGATTTCGTTGGGGACACAGCCAAACCATGTCAGATAATAAATTGTGGAGAGCCAACAAGATTGAAGAAAAGAGGTTTGAGCTTTGAGGGGTGGTAAATTGTGGGAAGGTTAATATATGGGGCAAACTAATGGAAGATAAGGGTTGTTTTAGTAAGGTTTGTTATGCATACCCAAATCAAGGTGCCATCTCCAGTGATTTAAGAGTCTATGGTGATCAAGAGTAGTTCTCTTGTAGTGCACGTCTTACATGATGGGCAGGAGCAAGAGAGAGAGGGGGGAGGTGCTACACACTTTTAAATAACTAGATCTCAGGACAAGTCAGTCACTATCATGAGAAGAGTACCCAGGGGAAACCACCCTCATGATCCAGTCACCTCTCACCAGGCTCCACCTCCAACACTGGGGATTCCAATTCCAATTCAACGTGACATTTGGGTGGGGGCACATACCCAGATCATATCTCCTCATATAGCTGAATAGTATTCCCTTATGGACATACCACATTAATTATTAATTTATTGATTGATTAACAGGATCCTGCTCTGTTGCCGAGGCTGGAGTGCAGTGGTTTGATCATAGCTCATTGCAGGCCTTGAATTCCTGGGCTCCAGTGATCCTCCCACCTCAGCCTCCTGAGTACCTGAGATTATAGGCGTGTGCCACCACACCTGGCTAATTTTTTTTATTTTTTAGCAGAGACAGGGTTTTTGCTATGTTGACCCGGCTGGCCTTGAACTCCTGGGCTCAAGCAATCCTCCTGTCTTGGCTTCCCAAAGTTGTAGGATTACAAGTGTGAGTTTAGAGAGGTATAATTTCTTACTCAACTCCAAGTATTTTATTTCTATTATCATTTGTTCTTTGGTTTGTTAATTATTTAGAAGTATATTTTTAAATTTCCAGGCTTGGTGTGTATCTGTTTCATAGAAGTTCCCCATGTATTTAAAATTTGATGTGTACTCTACTTTTGGGATTGTTTTTTCATTTCATTGTCTACATGTGCTCGCTAATTTTTGATCTGCTGGGTTACTGAGAAAGATGTGGGTTTCTCCATCTAGTTCTGTTTTTGGTTAATATGTGAGGCACAGAGCTGTTGTTTTTTGTGGTGAATTGAATCTTCATCATTCTTTAGGGACTCTATCCTTAATTGATAATGCTTTTTTGCCTTACATTTTGTCTCATTGTAAGAGAGCTATGTCAGAGTACTTTTTAAAACACTTTTTAATATGGTATCTATTTTTTCATTTTTTTGTGAGGTTTTTAAACCATAAGTTTAAGCAAAATAAAGCTTATAACTGGATTTATTTACTTTTAAATTTAATTTGATTTTTTTTTTTTTTTTTTGTGAGATGAAGTCTCACTCTGTCACCCAGGCTAGAGTGCAGTGGTGTGACCTTGGCTCACTGCAGCCTCTGCTTCCCAGGTTCAAGAGAGTCTCCTGCCTCAGTCTCCCTAGTAGCTGGGATTACAGGCCCGCCGCCACGCCTGACTAAGTTTTTGTATTTTTAGTAGAGACAACCGTGTTAGCCAGGATGGTGTTGATCTCCTGACCTTGTGATCTGCCCGCCTTGGTCTCCCAAAGTGCTAGGATTACAGGCGTGAGCCACCGAGCCTGGCCAAAATTTTAAATTTTAATATTATATTGAATTTCTTTTGGTTGGTTTAAATTGAGAAAGTTATTTTGTGTATATTCTCTTTTTTGCTAGCTTTCTGTAATTTGATTTTAATTCCTTATTCCTTGCGTAGTTTGCTTCTGGTATGTGAAAGTGTACTCTCTAAGTGGATACTAATTAGGAACAATTTCTCTCAACCTCATTTATTGAATAATTTAAATCAAGAGAACGGACTCACTCTGTTATATTAAGC
The DNA here is from genome assembly GCF_009764315.1 of Trachypithecus francoisi. NCBI lineage: Eukaryota > Metazoa > Chordata > Mammalia > Primates > Cercopithecidae > Trachypithecus > Trachypithecus francoisi. Next base: position 60,229,678 of record NW_022681462.1, on the reverse strand, counting down.
TTCTATACATAATTGTCTGCTTAATTGTAATGCCTAGTAAGGATACACTTCATTCTTTTTTTAGCTGTTCTTTCACAATTTCATGTAAATTTTAGTTGTTTGGTTTCAAAAAAGAATTCCTATTGGACAATCTGTGGAAATACATAGCTTATTAATATTAGATCTAGTTTTCTCATTTCATAGTTTACCTCTTTCTTTCTGTCTGTCTTTCTGTCTTTCTTTAACTGAGTCACACTCTGTCACCCAGGCTGGAGTGCAGTGGCACGATCTTGGCTTACTGCAATCTCCGCCTCCTATGTTTGAGTGATTCTCCTGCCTCAGCCTCCCGAGTAGCTGGGACTACAGGTGCACACTGCTATGCCCAGCTAATTTTGTATTTTCAGTAGAGATGGGGTTTCACCATGTTGACCAGGCTGGTCTCAAGCTCCTGACCTCAAGTGATCTACCTGCCTTGGCCTCCCAAAGTGCTGGGATTACAGGCATGAGCCGTGGCGCCGGTCCAATTCTTGTAGTTTTTTAATCAGTTGAATTTAACATTTATATTCTTCTTTTTAAATCTTCCAATAGGCAATTATCTTTATAAAGGTCCTATATAATCAAGACTTTGTTTCTGAGTATTTTATGTATTTTGCTATTGTAAATGAGATCTATTTTTCGTTTTGGTTTCTTGCTGTTATTACTGGTAAGAATTTAGTGAAACAAAGTACTTAGGAGTATGTTCTTAAATTGTGAGATTTTGATGAACTTTTAAGAAATAAAATTCTTTTGTTTCTTAGAGCTTTTTGAGATTTCTTTTTTTTTTTTTTTTTTTTTTTTGAGACGGAGTCTCGCTCTGTCGCCCGGGCTGGAGTGCAGTGGCCGGATCCTGGCTCACTGCAAGCTCCGTCTCCCGGGTTCACGCCATTCTCCTGCCTCAGCCTCCCGAGTAGCTGGGACTACAGGCGCCCGCCACCTCGCCCGGCTAGTTTTTTGTATTTTTTAGTAGAGTCGGGGTTTCACCGTGTTAGCCAGGATGGTCTCGATCTCCTGACCTTGTGATCCGCCTGTCTCGGCCTCCCAAAGTGCTGGGATTGCAGGCTTGAGCCACCGCGCCCGGCCACTTTTTGAGATTTCTAGGGTATATCCTTGGTTTGGGCAACATAACAGCTATTACAAGTTTTGCACATTGAACATTACTTAGTAATTTTTAGGGAGAACATTTTAAATGTTTAGGAAAAATATAAATAAAATGTAGGATACTATTAGGGACATATACATCATCAGCACTGTATCTGTTTCATATGAATTGTTTTTGTACATATAGAACTCTGAAGTCCTAATGAACAGAATTTTCCATATCAATAAATAGAAACTCCTTAATAGTTGTGACTGAATAGCTTATGGATAGCAAATTATTTAACTGAAAACAGTAAAATTTAAGTGGGAGGAAATATTTGCTTTATAATTTCTGTCTTTACCGATTATTTATAGGATTTTGTCACTTTGTTCTGTTTGCAGGTGGAAAACCATGAATTCCTTGTAAAACCTTCATTTGATCCTAATCTCAGTGAATTAAGAGAAATAATGAATGACTTGGAAAAGAAGATGCAGTCAACATTAATAAGTGCAGCCAGAGATCTTGGTAAGAATGGGTCATTGGAGGTTGGAATAATTCTTTTGTCTATACAGTGTCTGTCTGTATTGATGCCAGAATTATTTTACTTAAGTTTCCTGTCCCCAAGATGATGACTCCACATTCTTGTCAAACAGAATAGCTCAACGGGCCCTTGTATGATGTCATTTAAACAAGCCCTATTTTAAATGTCAGCTCCACTGGTAACAGGATACTCCTAGGAGGATCACCAAGCCCGATTCTCCTAGGAGTAGTGCATTGATTTGGTTTTGGGGTTTCCAAGCACTTCATTAATGCCAATTTTTGGAAAAAGTCTGTCTTCCATACCAGCTTATTAATTCCCTGTGGGTTCACACTTTTTTCTCCTCTGAATTTTCATCAAACATGTATAAGGTGCTCAGTACAAAGAAGTTTAGAAATCCAAAATAAACAGTGTATTTAAGCAGTAATAAATTTCCGGATAATCTGATGCCCATACCTACATATATAAAAAATTTGCAAATAGTTTCTGTAGAGAGTCCAAACATGGACTAGATCCCTAATTAAGAACCTTTGCATTAAAGTCCACCTTCCTCATTTCATAGCTAAGGATATTAAGGCTCAGAGAGTTTATGTATCTGGAGTTAAAGTTATTTTGTATTTCCTTAATAATTTTTGACTTAATAGAAAGTTAAAGTACCTTCAGATTTCTGTGTTTCACCGTATGTTAACTTGTTTGGCTGGAAGTTTTTCTGCTGATAATTGGTTTTATGAGGGAAGAATCCTGTTAAGAATGCATCATTGGACTGGGCATGGTGGCTCACGCCTGTAGTAATCCTAACACTTTGAGAGAGACCAAGATGAGCAGATTGCTTGAGTCCAGGAGTTCGAGATCAACCTGGGCAACATGATGAAACCCTGTCTCTACAAAAAATACAAAAATTAGCCTAACATGGTGGCATGCACCTGTGGTTCCAGCTACTCAGGAGGCTGAGGTGGGAGGATCACTTGAGCCAGGAAGGTCGAGGCTACAGTGAGCCATAATTGCACTACTGCACTCAGCCTGGGTGACAGGGTGAGATCCTGTCTCAAAATAAGAAAAGAGAATGCATCATTGGCCAGGCACAGTGGCTCACGCCTATAATCCCAATACTTTAGGAGGATCACTTCAGCCCAGGAGTTCAAGGCTAGCTAGCTGTGCAACATAGACCACATTTCTACCAAAAATTAAGAGGAAAAAATTTTGCTGGGTGTGGTGATGCACACATGTGGTCCCAGCTACTTAGGAGGCTGAGGTGGGAGGATTGCTTTAGCTTGGGAGGTTGAGGCTACAGTGAGCCATGATAGTACCACTGTATTCCATCCAGCCTGAGGGACAGAGTGAGAGTGACACCTTGTCTTTAAAAAAAGAAAAAAAAAGAATGCATCATAGTATACATTAAATTATTGCCTATTTTTTGATCTATTTTATTGAGTGCTATTGAGAAAATTAATGGCAAAAACTTGTTTTTTATGGTATAAATTAAGTTTAATCTCATTTAAAATTAAGTAAATTTGTTTTATTAAAAAGTATGTTGAAAACAACATAAATAGCACTCAAATTGAGACAGAAACACTGTAACTGTAGTATAAGAAGCATTAGGCTGGGAGTTGGGAAACAAGAGTTCTAGTTTCAGCTTGGAAACTTTTTCTGAAGCTCTTCACAAATTGTTTAATTTCTTTGGTTTTCACCACATTCTACTGTAGTTTTAACATGTTGGATTCATTGCTTTAATTCTTAGACCTACGTGTCATCAGAAATGCCATTACACTTTGAGGATGTGAGCCTTATTTTAAATAAAGTTGTGATCCTCATGGCAGCCTCGGTTTACATGTGTTAAATAAACAGTATTCTATAAATACCATTGTCTTTCATGTTTAGTGATGTTGCTGTTGTTAACACTGCAGTGAAATGCATATATAAGCAAACTACATTACATACTCATGAACATGGTCCTTTGTTTTGAAATTTTGATCACTGATTGTTTGCAGTCTTTCATTGTGGAACTACTCTTTCCCTTTGAATGTTTTGAGAGGTTCCTTTGTTCAGATCAGTCCAATTTTATTTCTGGATGGGTCTCTACTTTCCCTTTCCTCACTGGTCAAGCGCGGTCTGTCTTTAGTTGTTTGCTACTACTAACATTTGATGGCCACACTTCAGCAAGTACATTTATAAATACTCTCTCCCTCTCTCTTAGTTTGTGGTCTAGAGATCATATTGGTTAATGAAATTATGAAGAGGGAACATATTTATAAAAACCCAGAAATTCTTGATGCAGAAAGTCTAGCTGATTGTGAACCCAAAATACCCGAGACAGGTGTCAACCAATTTAGAAAGTTTATTTTGCCAAGGTTAACAACACATCCATGATATAGTCTCACAGGTTTCTGATGACACGTGTGCAACGTGTGCAAGGTGGTTAGGGTACAGCTTGCTTTTATACATTTTAGGGAGACATGAGACATCAGTCAACATGTGTAAGATGTACATTGGTTCTAACCGGAAAGGCAGGACAACTCGAAGCAAGGGGCTTTCAGGTAATAAGTAGATAAGAGACAAAAGGTTGCATTATTTTGAGTCCTTGATTGACTTTCACTGAATAGTCTGGCTCAGTGAATCTGCATTTTTACATAATAGGGCAGAGGAAGCAATCAGAAATGCATTTGTGTCAGGTGAGCAGAGGGATGACTTTCTGTCCCTCACCTGTGAAGATAAGCTATCAGTTTACATTGCTAGGGTGAAATTCAACAGAGTTGTTTGAGAGTGAACATCTGGAGGCTCGCAAGGAATTTCCTTGTGGGCAAACTGTGAGGGAGGTATGTAGCTTTTTAATCTTTGTTGCTGTCTTATTTAGGAATAAGATGAGAGGCAGGTTTGTCTGACATAGTTCCCAGCTTGACTTTTCCCTCGGCTTAGTGTTTTTGGGGTTCCGAGATTTATTTTCCATTCACATATCAATCAGATCATTTGGTTTGTGAAGTTTCCTGTGCTTAACAGAAAATATGTGCACTAGTTTTCCTAGAGTTTCATTGTCAGAGTCTCAAGTTTTTGTATGGAAATTGTATTTGGTCACATTAATTATACTCTATATTAGTTCCAAAGAAATAACTTTGGTTAAGAAAATAATTCTCATGCATAACTCCACAAGGGTGGGGTTATACCTTAATCCATCCTCATGTGCTCGTAACAACTGGGGCAAATGTGTTGCCCAGTGCTGGTGTTCTGCAGCCTTGGATAGGTTTACCCAGAAAGCAGCTTTCAAGTCAGAAACTAATATTCATAAGGGAGTTGAGAATTTTATAAGTAGATACCCATAATTTATGTAGTTTTCAAGTAAGTAGTATTTGAATCTTTTCTGGTTAGATAATAATTGTGATGTGTTGTCATATAATAACAATATGTTTTTCACTATTTAAATAATTTTAGAGTTACACTGAAAAATGGCTGTAGGTATTTATGGAATACTTTTTCTTTTCTTTTCTTCTTGATTATCAAGGCTTGGACCCTGGCAAACAGATTAAACTGGATTCCAGTGCACAGTTTGGATATTACTTTCGTGTAACCTGTAAGGAAGAAAAAGTCCTTCGTAACAATAAAAACTTTAGTACTGTAGATATCCAGAAGAACGGTGTTAAATTTACCAACAGGTTTGCAAGTCATTATTATATTTTTAACCCTTTATTAATTCCCTGAATGCTCTAACATGATGTGAATGTTCTATGATAAGGAAGTTTTACTAATGTAGTCATCGGGTAAGAGTCAAGCTTTCTTCCAAATAGCAGTCAGCTGTCCCAATACCGTTTGTTAAATAATCCATCTGTTCCCCACTGACTGAAGTGGTACTTTGGGTCTTTTTAAAGAGTCTACTTTTACCTTGTCTCATCATTCTTTTGTCTACGCAAAATATATTTTATCACTTATTCTGTGTTACCGTATCTATTAGAGCTAGTTCCCGCTCATATCTCAGCTTTATTTTCATGTTTCTTTTATCTTTTTTTTTTTTTCTTTTTCCTCTGAGACGGAGTCTTGCTGTGTCGCCCAGGCTGGGGTGCAGTGGCATGCAGTCTTGACTCACTGCAACATCCACCTCCCGGATTCAAGCGATTCTCATGCTTCAGCTTCCTGAGTAGCTGGGATTATAGGCCTGCACCACCACGCCTGGTTCATTTTTTTATTTTTAGTAGCGATAGGTTCTCACCATGTTGGACAGGCTGGTCTCGAACTCCTGGCCTCGAGTGATCCACCTGCCTTAGCTTCCGGAAGTGCTGAGATTACAGGTGTGAGCCAATGTGCCTGACCCACATGTTTATTTTTTGTAAGAAAACTGCTATCATTTATCAAGTTAAAAAAAATTATTCTGGTATTTCAGTTGGGTGTTTAAATTAGTTTAGGGAAATATGAGGCCATTCACTAGATTCTAGCTTTTTTTTTTTTTAATCTTGTTTCATGTTGAAACAAATCTTAACAGTTTTTTCCTGCCATTTTTCTGACTAATCTCAGGAAGTCCGTGAAGCAAATTATTGCTAAGTAAAAAAAATTATTTTAAATTAATTTAAAAAATGTTTAATTATATTTAAAATCTTCTGTGACTTATGGTAGGGGGAGGCTAAAGCCCTTCTCCTTTTGTACTGTTCTGGAAACTACTCCTTCCCCTCCTGAATTTTCCCAGAACTTTACAGGTAGCTTATATATATATGATCCCTGTCATCTGTTTATTTAACAAGTACTTTGAGTGTCTATTATATGCAGACATTCTAGGTGTTCAGACACCCTAGTAATTAGTTTGTTCCTCGTAACTCTCAATAAAGAAGATATGTATATTTCTCATTTTATAGGTGAAGAAGCTAAGACTTCACTTTTCCTCAGTTAGACGGCTAGTGCTGGTGGGTGCCTAAACTTAGATCTTCTGTTGCCAAATCTAGGTGTGTTGTTTTTCCAGCACACTAGAATCTTCCTGGTTCAAGAAATGTATATATTTTAGCTTGTATAAGATACAACTTTTGGGGTGTTCTAATCATCTTCAAGTTTTTTGTGGGTTAGTTATAACATATGAAAAAAGATTGGACTGAATGGCCACATGATGCCAAAAGTGAAAAAGTCACTCACTAGGTTATGACCTGTAGAATCTGGTCCCTGCCTGCCTCTGCTTTTATATTTTGCAACTTGTCCCTTTACACAGTGGTCTCACTTTTATAATGTCTTTCCCTCATGCATTTCTTTAATTCTTTTTTTTTTTTTTTTTTTTGCCTGTTTCATAGTAGTCTGTGCTGCTACTTGCCCCTGTACTGTTCTTGAGCTATACATGTCTGCTGTGCCATTGAGTGATTCCATCAAGGCCACAATTATCATCTTGATGAACTGATTTTCTCCCACTGCTGATAATTACTTCTCTCCTTTCTTTCTCCTTTACATCACCTCTTTTTGTTCTTAGTTTCATTCCCTTCTTGATTCCAATTAATATTTTTTTCTTATTCTCATCTTCCTTATTTTTATGTCAACCTCTATTTTTTTTTTTTTTCTTTTTTTTTTTTTTTGGTGAAGGGTTTGGCTTTGTCTCTCAGGCTGGAGTGCAGTGGCACAATTTTGGCCCACTGCAACCTCCACCTCCTGGGCTCAAGCCATCCTCCCACCTCAGCCTCCCAAGTAGCTGGGACTACAGGTGTGCCCCACTACTTTGTATTTTTAATAGAGACAGGATTTCCCCATGTTGCTCAGACTGGTCTTGAACTCCTGGGCTCAAGCAATCCACCTGCCTTGGCCTCCGAAAGTGCTGGGATTACAGGATTACAGACGTTGTGCCCGGCTCAACCTCTAATTTTAATTTTCTCTTCAAATTGCTCAACAAGATTTAGTTTCAAGACATTTTCCTGGCTGTGTATGGTGGCTTACGCCTATAATTCCAACACTTTGGGAGACCGAGGCGGGTGGATCACTTAAGGTCAAGAGTTTGAGACCAGCCTGGCCAACATGGTGAAATGCCATCTCTACTAAAAAATACAAAAATTAGTTGGATGTGGTGGCACATGCTTGTAATCTTAGCTACTGTGGAGTCCGAGGCATGAGAATCGCTTGGACCCGGGAAGCAGAGGTTGCAGTGAGTCAATCATACCACTGAACTCCAGCCTCGGCAACAGAGTCAGACTACGTCTCAAGAAACCAAAACAAAACCCATTTTTCTTATTTTGAAAACTTTTAGTATTGAAAGATATTTATGCTTACAGTAATGAGAAATACTGTTTGTGTGTTTGTTTGTGGGTTTTTTTGTTTTTTCTTTGCTTTCTTTTTTTTTTTTTTTTGAGACAGAGTTTTGCTCCTGTTGCCCAGGCTATAATGCAATGGCACTATTTCAGCTTACCACAACCTCCCGGATTCAAGTGATTCTCCTGCCTCAGCCTCCCAAATAGCTGGGATTACAGGCATGCGCCACCACACCTGACTAATTTTGTATTTTTAGTAGAGATGGGTTTTATCCATGTTGGTCAGGCTGGTCTCAAACTCCCGACCTCAGGTGATCCACCTACCTTGGCCTCCCAAAGTGCTGGGATTACAGGCACCCTGCCTATGTTTGTGTTTTAAAAGGGGTAATGGCTTTAATTTTTTTTTCTTTCTCTGAGACGGAGTTTCCCTCTTGTTGCCCAGGCTGGAATGCAATGGCATGTTCTTGGTTCACCGTAACTTCCGTCTCCTGGGTTCAAGCGATTCTCCTGCCTCAGCCTCCTGAGTAGCTGGGATTACAGGCACGCACTACCATGCCTGGCTAATTTTTGTATTTTTAGCAGAGACGGGGTTTCTCCATGTTGGTCAGGCTAGTTTCGAACTCCCGACCTCGGGTGATCCACCTGCCTCAGCCTCCCAAAGTGCTGGGATTACAGGTGTGAGCCACCACGCCTGGCCGACTTCAATCTTAAATAAGGATTCCATTTAAATATTTTGTAAAAGGGCACAGGTCACATTTTTACTCAGGGGAATATAGTTATAGCAGGAATTCTGCCATTGCGCTATTCCAAACAGCATAAAAGAATGTTAATAAATTGAATTCTAACCACATTTGTCCCTAAGGAGTTGTCCGTGTTCCACTTGTATTTCCATTTTAATTATTGTTTTGATGTTTCATAGGATACTTTGGATATGTTTCATGTAGTACACATTGCTTCTAGTACACATTTTAATATTTTTAATAAAACTATTATCTTGATTTGCAGCAAATTGACTTCTTTAAATGAAGAGTATACCAAAAATAAAACAGAATATGAAGAAGCCCAGGATGCCATTGTTAAAGAAATTGTCAATATTTCCTCAGGTAAACTTAATAGAAATAGTAATGTTCTGAATGTCGCCTGGCTTTTGGTAATAGAAAAAAAAAATCATGATATTTGAAGTGTGTTTTGTTATTTTCTAAAGCCATTACATTTTGACTATTTAATATGTTAGGTTTCCTATATAAAATAAGGCATGGTGTGTTACGGTAGGACACATAACTGGAAATTACTCTTGTACACAGAAACAAAAAATGGCAGAAAAGCACAAAACTTACTATAGTTGTAATAAGGAAAGGAAACACTAGGGCCTACAACATACTAATGTCTTGGGTCATCTGTGGGCTCATGAGGCTCTAGGTTATGGAAGTAAATAACACTGAAAAGCAAATATTAATTACACACGAGGCAAGCCTTTTTGCGTTCTGTGTGTCATTTTGTAGATTTTGAGTTCATTCTAGTGGCACCATTTGAGATCATTTTCATGTAATTAAAGAAACGCAGCAACCTGACACTGTTGTTGCCCTTAGAATGGAATGAATATATGTTTAGCACAAGGTAGGTGGTGATGTGTTAAGGTGGAAGGCTTTGCCGATCATGGTGTGTATGTTGACTGTAACCTTTATTGTGCCTTTAAAAAATACACTCAAGAACTACCTTACCCAAGTAATTAAAGTTAAGATTACCAGTCATGGGACAAATGACATGTACTTCCTGGTATAATATAGAAGGAAGGACACAGTATCACCTATATGATATCCTTGACCAAAATATTTAACCTGATTTTAAACAAGTAAACATTCAAATAAATTTAGATTGTGGTGTATTCAAGGCCTGAACTTTAATAAATGTCCATGTCATGGCAGCAAAAAAGAAATCAAAAGGTCTTAAAGAGACAGGGCAGCGAAACGCAGTAGACAGTTGTTGATTAGACCCCAATTGAGAGGTTGGAGCTGGGGAATAGCTATAGAGGACACTGTTGGGGGGAATTGAGAAAGTTTAATATGAGACAATATGGTGTTAGTGTCAAATTTCTTGTGTGAAATGGTAGTGTTATGAATGTCCTTGTTCTCAGGATATGCATGCTAAATTATTTAAGGGTAAATATTTTTTTTAAAAGGTTATGTGCATGAATAATTCTGTAAATTGTGTTGCTATTATGAATTGTCATAGTAAATCAAAAGGAAACATAAAACTCAAAAGGTTTTATTTTAATACACTTTATGTATTGTTGAAATGAATGGAATTGATTTGTAAAGATTACATTTTTGCTTGTTTGTATCAGAAAGCAGTGACATAATAATCTTCCAGCTGAATTATGTTTCTTAGGCTAGATTGCATTTTAAAGAACCCTGTAAATACCATTTATTTGAACTATGGATCTTCCTTAAAAAATAATATTTATTAAGCACCTAGCAGGGTAAAGTTTTTAGATTTTAACATTTAAATTGAAGATTTTATATTAGAAGTCAACCTGAATTTAAATGAAACTTCTTGGTCTGATATTACATATTACGAAATATTTGTATTTAAAAATATAATGGAGGCTGGACATGGTGGTTCACACCTGTAATCCCAACACTTTGGGAGGCTGAGCTAGGAGGATTGCTTGAGTCCAGGAATTTGAGACCAGCCTAGTCAACATAGGGGGACCCTGACTCTACAAAAAAATCCACCCAAAATTAGCCAGGTGTGGTGGTGCATGCCTGTAGTCCCAGCTACTCAGGAGGCTGAGGCAGGAGAATCACTTGAACCCAGGAGGTCGAGGCTGCGGTGAGCCATAATTATGCTACTGTTCTTCAGCCTGGGCAACAGAGCAGAGTTTGCAGTGAGCTGAGATCACATCACTGCACTCCAGCCTGGGCAACAGAGTGAGACTCCATCTCAAAAAGTGTAATGGATCACTTTTATAATTTTCTATCATACAATTAAGTCACAAAAGGTTAAGAGCCAGTTATGTGACATGCCAAATATAGACTCTTAATTAAGATGCTTTGGTTTGCTTTTGGTATATATGTATGTAGGTATGTATGTATTTGATGGGGTCTTATGTTGCCCAGGCTTTAGTGCAGTGGTGTGATCATGATTCACTGCAGCTTCAACCTCCTAGGTGCAAGCAATTCTCCCCACTCAGCCTCCCAAGTAGCTTGGGACTACAGGCATGTGCCACCACACCTGGTTAATTTTTTAAAAATTATCTTTTGTAGAGATGAGGTCTCACTATGTTGCTGAAGCCGGACTCAAGCAATCTTCCTGCCTTGGCCTCCCAAAGTATTGGCATTACAGGCGTGAGCCACCCTGCCCAGCCTAGTTTTCTTTTTTTACTATACACTTATTCTTGTCAGTATGCTAGCAATTTTACAAGTTTTAAAGTAGTTATAGCAAGTACTTCACTCATGTTTAATTCTTAAAGGCTTATATTGCTATATAATAGGGTAGTGTGAATTCTTCCTTTCTTTTTTTTAGAAAAACGTATTCGGTAAAAGTAATAAATTTTAAAAGTGTACTGAGGCCAAGTGCAGTGGCTCACACCTATAATCCCAGCACTTTGGGAGGCTGAGGCCGGTGGATCACCTGAGGTCAGGAGTTCAAGACGGGCCTAACCAACATAGTGAAACCCTGTCTCTATAAAAGTACAAAAATTAGCTGGGTGTGGCGGCAGGTGCCTGTAATCCCAACTACTTGGGAGGCTGAGGCAGGAGAATCGTTTGAACCCAGGAGGCGGAGGTTCCAGTAAACCTAGATCACACCATTGCACTCCAGCCTGGGCGACAGAGCAAGAGCAAGACTCTGTCTCCAAAAAAAAAAAAAAAAAAAAAAAAAGATATACGGAAACAGAGGAAGATAATTATGTCTGCTTGGCCCCATTGTTAAGCTGATTTTTATTTTCAAAACATTTGATCGCTGTTACGGGGAACAAGGGAATAAAAAATGAGTTACATTTCCAGCCCCTTGATTAAACTAATAATTTTTGGTTTTCCTAGAATTAAACGCTTTTATCTTGAATGTTCTGTGAAGCTTTTGACATGATTGATAGCTGTATGATAGTCTGAATGACATGTGGGTCATGTACCAGCCCCTCAAACCTGTTAACATTTAGAATCTTTTCAGAAAAATTAAAGCATTGTTAATTTTCTTCATGTTTTTTGTCTAGCATGTGTCAGAGATTTTTAAAATGTACCTATTAATAGCGTTTAGTTTTAATACTCTAGAACAGTAGAATCTTGGAAATGTTTCAAGTGACAATTAGAGATTTAAATTTATGCTGACATTCTCTGCATGTGATACTAAAGAAAGCCAAACTAACTGTCTTATGGTCAGTTTGTACAATATACCAGGCCTTGATGGTCACATTTCAGCATGCTACCTTTTTGCTTACATATGTCTTATGGTGATTTTGAGGTGTCATTCTGGTTTCTCAGATACTTAAAATATAGAAAAAGGTGTGTCTTAAAATTGAGAGAATGTCTTGGATATCACTGCACCGTTTCTCTTAACCTAATCAATATATTATCAAAATGTCTCCCTGTTAGTTTTCTTTTTTAAAGCTCTACCACATTTCTTTATAAACAGCTGTATAGTTTTATATTTTAATGATAAGGGAAGGTACTCTACTTTTGTTTTTTGTGTGTTTTTGTTTGTTTTTGAGACAGAGTTGCCCAGGCTGGAGTGCTGTGGCGCAATCTCAGCTTACTGCAACTTCCACCTCCTGGGTTCATGCAATTCTGGTGCCTCAGCCTCCCAAGTATCTGGGATTACAGATGTGCACTACCATACCTGGCTAATTTTTGTATTTTTGGTAGAGATGGGGTTTTGCCATGTTAGCCAGGCTGGTCTTGAATTCCTGGCCTCATGTGATCCCCAGTCTCATGCGATCCGCCCGCCTCAGCCTTCCAAAGTGCTGGGGTAATAGGTGTGAGCCGCTCAACCCAGCCAGTACTCTGTTTTTGATAGCTATTCACAATGGGGAAGGATGTAGCAACACATTTTAACCCTATGTTGAGTTTTAGGTGGGTTCCTTTCAAATTTTGTTAAGGCGAATTTTGTTAATTTTTTTAAAAAAGTGTAAGTTAGGAAATGGGTTTTGAATTCCCAAATGGGGGGATTAAATGTATTCTTACAGCTTATATCTGTTTATTATTCAGTATTCCTGTGTACATTTTCTGTTTTTATTTTTATACAGGCTATGTAGAACCAATGCAAACACTCAATGATGTGTTAGCTCAGCTAGATGCTGTTGTCAGCTTTGCTCATGTGTCAAATGGAGCACCTGTTCCATATGTACGACCAGCCATTTTGGAGAAAGGACAAGGAAGAATTATATTAAAAGCATCCAGGCATGCTTGTGTTGAAGTTCAAGATGAAATCACATTTATTCCTAATGATATATACTTTGAAAAAGATAAACAGATGTTCCACATCATTACTGGTAAAAAAAACCTGGTTTTTGGCCTTTGTGGGGGTAACATGTTTTTTGTTTGTTTGTTTGTTTGTTTTTTATCTTGGAATAGAAATATATTTAAAATTGATGGAGAAAATTCGCAGTTCTTAACGTTAGAAAGGGAACATAATATTCTTACCAGTTAGTAATCTATTCACATTTGGATTAGAGGGAAGATTTAGAAGGTGAGATAAAAGCTTATGAGAGAATAATGTATTCCTTGAAACTTGTTCCACGGGTTCAGAACATTTAGAAACAAACATTGCTTCACACTCAAAGCTTACCTTTGAGCCAGTCCTCCAATACTGAGGTCTTTGAAGGTCAGGCCGAATTGGCTATGGGAGGACCTCAGGTGAGGGTACGAATTATTTTAAAACATGGTGCTATATTCATGTGAAACTCGAAAAAACTAGCCTTGCATATAGACTCATGTATCATGTCTCCGCTGAGATGTTTGAGAGATCTTAACTAGATTCTAGAAAACAAAAAAAGAAGTAGGCGTTTTGGGGCAAATATATTTGGGAAACGGTTGATTGTATTTTCTTTCCCCAAATGGATTTTCAAGTTGTTCATATAATCTAACCCCAACAAATAAATTGTCTGTTTTTCAAAAGAAGGATCCTGTCTTCAGGTTTTTGTGTGGGGTTTAAGTGATTCGAAAGATTTGACCATACTGATACATACTCACTAGTAACCTCATTTACTAATGAGTAACGGTTTTGAGTTAATCAGTTAGGCCTGCACTACTTTTCTGGAAGTTAATAAATTATCCCACAGGCAGCCTTGTGAGCCATGGGAAATGTGTATATGGTCTTTCTAGACCAGAGTCAAATTACAGGTATATTTTTCATGGCTTCTCTTGATGAAAGGCCCAGTATCAGTTTGTCTGAAGAAATAATAGCATTGCTTTTGAGGGTAATATGGGCAGTAACTCTGTCCACATCTTTGGTCAGCCTGTGGTTCTGCTTTTGTATGCCATGTCAGTGTAAACCTACATGATTAGTCATCATTGTACAGCTTAGGACTAACAGTCCCTTTATTAGTAGCAGAAAGAAATTTAAAATCTTGATTTCTGATATAATTTGTTTTGTAGGCCCCAATATGGGAGGTAAATCTACATATATTCGACAAACTGGGGTGATAGTACTCATGGCCCAAATTGGGTGTTTTGTGCCATGTGAGTCTGCAGAAGTGTCCATTGTGGACTGCATCTTGGCCCGGGTAGGGGCTGGTGACAGTCAGTTGAAAGGAGTCTCCACATTCATGGCTGAAATGTTGGAAACTGCTTCTATTCTCAGGTAAGTGCATCTCCTAGTCCCTTGAAGATAGAAATGTATGTCTCTGTCCTATAAGAAGGAGAAGTATATTTGCAGATTCTCATGTAAAAACATCTGAGAATGTTTGTCTTAGTTTAATAGTTGTTTTCCTGTGGACTTTATATACTTTGTATTATCTTAAAAGAGTGATTGATGATAGCTATGGAAAACTTTGATTTTTAAAGTTGTCTCTTTAAGTAGACAATTTATAAGCTACTGGTACTAGCTCACCTTGTAAATCTCCATTACCATGTTTTCGCTTGCCCTGTTCACACTTCCTGGAATGGTCCTTCTTGCCCTTTATCCAACTTCTTTCTAATTTTTAAGTCCCTGATGATGGAAATTCTACTTCTGTAGTGATTTTTCTCATCATACGACCCTAAGGTCATGGGTGTTTTTCTCTGAACTCCTCTTTGAGATGCCTGTAACTTAAACCACATTTTTGTTTTAGACATTACTGAAATGTTTTGTCTTTATTTCACTTTTTAGGAGCTTCCTTGAAGGTGGGGACTATACCTTCTATTTCTTGGTATCTTTTTCCTTCTTTTTTTAAAAGTTTTTTAGAGAGAGTCTTACTCTGTTGCCCAGGCTGGTCTTGAACTCCTGTGCTCAGGTGATCTTCCTGCCTTGGCTTCCCGAAGTGCTGGGATTACAAGCATGAACCACTGTGATCCTTCTTGTTTCTTAGTATCTTCTAAAGTACATTGAATATAGCAGGTGCTTAGTAAATTGTGTGTTGATTTAACTTCTTTGAGGTTCTGTTGTTTGTGAAGAATTATAAAAGCAATACAAATGTTTGTGTAGTAATTAAGCAACAGGTTAATATTCATGAATTGAAAGATTAAAGAAATAAACAAAACATGTTGGCAACTCACAGAAAAAGAATTAAATTGCCAGTGAGCACACGAGCACATGAAAAATTAGCAAATATGTGTAAGTTTCACCCCCTTACATATATTTGGTTAAAAATGAGAGAAGAATGGTAATAGCTGGTATTGGTAGGACTGTGGCAGGCACACAATTTACATACGTAACCACCAAAAGTGTATGCAAGTATCCATGTCACCACACCCTGATCTCATCTTCATTCAGTTTTATTTTTATTTTTTTAATCTCGGCCGATTTGATTGGCATGAAATGAATGATAGCTACCTTACTTGGAATTCCTTTGATTACTACTAGTGTGCTTGATAATGTAAAACAATATTTATTCAAAATCTGTTTTCCCTTTCATCCATTGTTTATTCATGTTCATGCCCTTTTTTTCCTTTTCTCCTTCCTGCCTTCTTGCCTTCCTGCCTTCCCCTCCCTCCCACCCTCCCTCTCTCACACACACAGGTGTGTGCTACCATACCTGACTAGTTTTTAATTTTTTTTTTTTTTTTAGAGGCAAGGTCTCACTATGTTGCTCAAGCTGGTCTGGGCTGAAGTGATCCTCCCACCTTGGCCTTCCAAAGTGCTGGGATTATAGACGTGAGCCACCATGCCTGGCCCATGCCCATTTTTCTGTTGAAGTTTTAGTGCTTTTTATTGACTTTGTTTATATATTAAGATAATTAATCTATTATGTTTGTGGCATATCCTTCCCAATGTATTGTCTTAATTTTGTTTTTGTATGTGTATGTTACCACATTTTATGTGATAGGAAATTTCATGTAATTATGTGCTTCAGGTCGGCAACCAAAGATTCATTAATAATCATAGATGAATTGGGAAGAGGAACTTCTACCTACGATGGATTTGGGTTAGCATGGGCTATATCAGAATACATTGCAACAAAGATTGGTGCTTTTTGCATGTTTGCAACCCATTTTCATGAGCTTACTGCCTTGGCCAATCAGATACCAACTGTTAATAATCTACATGTCACAGCACTCACCACTGAAGAGACCTTAACTATGCTTTATCAGGTGAAGAAAGGTATGTACTATTGGAGTACTCTAAATTCAGAACTTGGTAATGGGAAACTTACTACCCTTGAAATCGTCAGTAATTGCCTTATTCTAAGTTAGTGTAAATTGTTGATGTTTTTATAGAACCCATTTACCCCTTAATTCACAGTCTGGGGGCAGGAACATGTACATATTTCTGTATCTCCTAGTAGGACCACTCATTCTAAAGCATTCACAGAAAGAATTATCTGTTTTTTTTTTTTGGAGACAGAATCTAGGTCTGTTGCCCAGGCTGGAGTATGATTCTCTGCTCACTGCAACCTCTGCCTCCCGGGTTCAAGTGATTCTCCTGCCTCAGCTTCCCGAGTAGCTGGGATTACAGGCGCCTGCCACCACGCCTGGCTAATTTTTGTATTTTTAGTAGAGATGGGGTTTCACCATGCTGGCCAGGCTCGTCTTGAACTCCCAACATCAGGCTATCTGCCCATCTTGGCCTCCCAAAGTGCTGGGATTATAGGTGCAAGCCACCACGCCTGGTCAGAATTATCTGTACTCTTGTACATCACCATGGAGGGATTTTCTGCTACCTCCCATTTCAGTATGTTTTCTTGTTGAATTAGGATAACAAACAATATGCTTTCTTTTTTTTTTTGAGACGGAGTCTTGCTCTGTCATCCAGGCTGGAGTGCAGTGGTGTGATCTCGGCTCACTGCACCTCCACCTCCCGGGTTTCAAGTGATTCTCTGCCTCAGCCTCCCAAGTAGCTGGGACTACAGGCGCCTGCCACCACGCCCAGCTGCTAATTTTTTATTTTTAGTAGAGACGGGGTTTCACCATATTGGCCAGGATAGTCTTGATTTCCTGACCTCGTGATCCACCCTCCTCGGCCTCCCAAAGTGCTGGGATTACAGGCGTGAGCCACCGCGCCCGGCCAATATGCTTTCAAGTTCCAAAGTTCTAGCTGTTATTGTTTAACAAAATCTTCATTATAATTAGCTTATTTTATGCTCAAGAGTGTGTTATAAAAACAGGTTCATTTAAAACTGGGGGTTCCAGAAATCTTGAAATAGTAGTTTTCACATGCAGAGTGACTTATCTATTGTTATTTCATCCTTTCAGGAAAGTTTGTTATTCGTGGGCTTGGGATTTAGTCAGATCCCTGTATTGATGAGATTAACATAATATAAGGCTTTCTTTTTCTTTTTTTTTTTTGAGATGGAGTCTCGCTCTGTCGCCCAGGCTGAGTGCAGTAGCCGGATCTCAGCTCACTGCAAGCTCCGCCTCCCGGATTTACACCATTCTCCTGCCTCAGCCTCCCAAGTAGCTGGGACTACAGGCACTCGCCACCTCGCCCGGCTAGTTTTTTGTATTTTTTAGTAGAGACGGGGTTTCACCATGTTAGCCAGGATGGTCTTGATCTCCTGACCTTGTGATCCTCCCATCTCGGCCTCCCAAAGTGCTGGGATTACAGGCTTGAGAAGGCTTTCAAAGGTTTTAAAAATCATACTATAAGGATTGATTTCATTAGTCACCAGAGTAACTTTTTCAGATGGCACTCTGATTTTCCACGAACACATTTTTCTGCATCAGTTGGTTACACATGAGTGAGATAATCTTGGTTCTTTATCCTTTGTTATTTATACTTCTTTGGGAATCCTTTTGAATTAACGTATTTGCGTCATTATTATTATTGCTGTAGAATTCAGGAACTTTTAGTAGATCTGACAGCATGAAATTTGCTTTTAAATCATTGCTTGTGTTTTGTAAGCTATGGAAATGTGTTCAGAATATTTTTTAAAAGGCCGGATGAAGTGTGAAGATAGAAAAACTTCATCCTTCACTGTGGATGTTTAACAAACATTTGCTTCTACTTTATTTCTGTTTGTTTCCTTTAGTTGTGCAAAGTATCCAGTTCTAGAATGCATGAGATACATGACAAAGCCAAAAAATTCTTTACAGTTGATAAATAATTGCGGCAAAAACAGCTCTATAGTAACTTTGCAAGCATCATTTGATTAAATGCTTAAAAAGTCTTGACTCCGTTTTAACTATTTCCTGCAAATAATAAATCAATATTTTTAATTAAATGCTACTCCAAATTAGTGACACTTTTACATGTCTTTCTTTCTCCCTCCCCTTCTCTCTTGCCCCCTTTCTCCCTTTCCCCTTTTCTCCCTTCTCCCTTTCTCCCTTCCCTCTTCCCTCTTCCCTTCCCCGCTTCCCTTGCCCCATCCCTTCCCTTCCCCCATCCCTTTCCTTTCCCCTTCCCTTCCCTTCCCTTCTCTTGCCCCTTCCCTTTCCCTTCCTCTTCACTTCCCCTTCCCTTCCCTCTTCCCTTCTCCCTCCCTTTCCCCTCCCCCTCTCTCCTCCCCTCCTTTCCCTTCCCATGAAATGAGAAAGCCTCAGAGATATTGGCTTGATTAATTTTTCTTTAGATTAAGATATTTATCTAAGCCTTTAAGATTTATCTATTGAGCTTTTTCATCTCCTATTTTTATTTTTTCTACGTTTGTCAAGGATAAAATACAGCACTGTGTGCCAAGTCATAATCACTTTTCTTTTGAGACTTAATCAAAATTCCTTTAACTGTTACTCTGATACATTTGGCTGATGTATTTGAAGTAATCCAAAATTAAGTTTTCTAATGACAAGGTGAGAAGGATAAATTCCATTTACATAAATTGCTATCTCTTCTCATGCTGTCTTCTCACGCTTCCCCAAATTTCTTATAGGTGTCTGTGATCAAAGTTTTGGGATTCATGTTGCAGAGCTTGCTAATTTTCCTAAGCATGTAATAGAGTGTGCTAAACAGAAAGCCCTGGAACTCGAAGAGTTTCAGTATATTGGAGAATCACAAGGATATGATATCATGGAACCAGCAGCAAAGAAGTGCTATCTGGAAAGAGAGGTTTGTCAGTTTGTTTTCATAGTTTAACTTAGCTTCTGTATTATTATATAAACAGGACACTAAGATGAAGGTTTTTTGGTGTTTTTTTTTCCCCTCTGTGTTTCTAGTGCTTATTTATTTATTTTTTTTGAGACAGAGTCTTGCTCTGTCGCCCGGGCTGGAGTGCAGTGACCCTATCTCAGCTCACTGCAAGCTCCGCCTCCCGGGTTTATGCCATTCTCCTGCCTCAGCCTCCGTCTAGTGCTTATTTTTTAATCAATTTGTTTGATGGCAAAGAATCCATCTCTGTATCATTTTGATTTCTGCAGTATATACATCTGCATAATCAAGATTCGATTTCAAGTACCAAAGTAGCAGTAAAGGAATAGGTTTAAAATTAGTCATTTCACTAAAATTAGTTATTATGGACTATAGCTAGGTGCATCTTTGTTCGTGAACGAATATATCAAGTTCAGTTATTAAATTACGTATTAGGTAAGAAAAGGACAAATAAGAAAGCATGATTCATAATTCCTGCCCTCTATTTGTTTAAAATTTAGTTGGGGAGATAAGAATAACAAATGTGACACAGAATAAAGTGGCATATGACAAATACTTATTCAGAGAAGCCATTATGGATGGGATGTTTCAGTTCTCATGGGAGAAATGGATTTCATGGTGGCTTTTCTTTGAGTATGGGTCATATTTGGGTGTTCACACAGAAAGACTCAAACATATGCCTAATTTTTAAATTAATTAGTTTATTTTCTTTGTGATGGAGTCTCTCTGTGTTGCCCAGGCTGGAGTGCAGTGGTGTGATCTTGGCTCACTTCAAGCTCTGCCTCCCGGGTTTGCGCCATTCTCCTGCCTCAGCTTCCTGAGTAGCTGGGACTACAGGTGCCCACCACCACGCCCGGCTAATATTTTGTGTTTTTTAGTAGAGACGAGGTTTCACTGTGTTAGCCAGGATGGTCTCGATCTCCTGACTTCGTGATCTGCCTGCCTCAGCCTCCCAAAGTGCTGGGATTACAGGTGTGAGCCACCACGCCCGGCCCTGTTTTTTTTTTTTTGAATTAGAGGATTACTAGTTCTCTTCAATTATAGAAATAAAAGAATCTTATTTCACTGCCTGGTCCTGGAAACATTTACTGCAATATACACGTGACAACTTTTTACTTGTCATGTTTTTAGCTTTTACCTGTGAATTTCCTATTGTTCTTATGTGAAGGATAGATAGTTGCTACAATAATAATAGATGATGTGTATGGTTTTTGAGCCTGAAAAGTGTAGTTTTATCTGCTGTACCTATTCAAGCAGGAGAAATATAATTTGTTAATAATTTTAGGTATGGCAGGCTGCCATCCCAAATATGAAGTGGTCTTTGTATTTGCACTTTAATGTGTTGAAATCATAGCTTTCAGTGATCCAGGATTAGGCAGACTCTTATGTAATCCCTTGTTTCCAATTAAAATAGACGTTGTGTACTTTTGATAACATTAATTATAATGTATTTTGAGCCCTGTGAGTTTGGTAACATTATTCCCATTTTGTGAATGAGGAATGTGTGTTAAGGAATTTGCCCAAGAGTCACATAGCAAGTAATATTCATGCTCTCTGAAGCAGCAATAACTTGGCAATAAAATAAAAAAGAAACATCTTCTGTATGTGTTAAGTTTTCAGTGACAGTTTTTGCCTTCCAGTGTTGTTTGTAAACCTTGAATTATTTTTTTCACAGAGGATTAAAGTTTATCAATTATAAAGGTGGAGGAATTTGGGAACTAGACAGTGCACACATAAATAATAAATATGTTCTTCAAATATTGGGTGGGCTAATGTGGGAGGAGTTCGAGACCAGCCTAGGCAACATAGTGAGACCCTTGTCTCTAAAAATATGAAAAATAAAAAAAAATTTCTAAAAATGGGTGATGTGTTTAGATGGAAATGAAACATTTTGTCACGATCTAACAAGACTTTTAGAAAAGATATTTTAATTACTAATGGGACATTCACATGTTTTTCAGCAAGGTGAAAAAATTATTCAGGAGTTCCTGTCCAAGGTGAAACAAATGCCCTTTACTGAAATGTCAGAAGAAAACATCACAATAAAGTTAAAACAGCTAAAAGCTGAAGTAATAGCAAAGAATAATAGCTTTGTAAATGAAATCATTTCACGAATAAAAGTTACTACGTGAAAAATCCCAGTAATGGAATGAAGGTAATATTGATAAGCTAATTGTCTGTAATACTTTTATATTGTTTTATATTAATTCTTTTTCCATAGTGTTATCTGTGAATGCCCATGGGCTATCAACTTAATAAGATATTTAGTAATATTTGGCTCTGAGGACATTTTCAAAGATCTTTATTTTGAAAAATGAGAGCTGTAACTGAGGACTGTTTGCAATTGACATAGGCAATAATAAGTGATGTGCTGAGTTTTATAAATAAAATCATGTAGTTTGTGGAATTTGAGATGCATTGTAGTTCTTTGCAGTGTGACTTCTATACACATTTGTTCCCAGATATGTTGGAAGAAACAAATAGTCCAGAGACCTTGTAAAATATCTTAAACTGGAGGACTCCATGGAGATCTTTGCCAGTGACTCCCCTAGAGTGTCCATCTATTGGCAGGAGCCAGTTTGGCTGCATATGCATTAGCTAAGGAGCGTATTATACATCCAGAGTCCTATGGTGAGCCTCCATCCCGTCTGCCATTCTCCCATCCCTGGTCTATGATAAGACTTAGAAATCTGCATTTTAACAAAACCTTTCAGGTTGAGAACCCTGATTTAGTCTACTTCTTCTGTTTTACAATAAAGAGATGAAGGGGTTAAGAATTAGCAGCTAATCCTACGCAATGTGAGGGAAAAAGGACAGCTCTTTTAATAAATGCAGTGGACTGGTGGTGTATCCATATAGGAAGAAATGAAATTGGACCCGTAGTTCATGTCATATATAAAAATCACCTCCACTTTGGGAGGCCAAGGCAGGCAATCACTTGAGCTTAGGAGATCAAGACCATCCTGGACAACATGATGAAACCCCATCTCTACAAGAAAATGCAAAAATTAGCCAGGCATAGTGGTGCGTGCCTGTAGTCCCAGCCACTCAGAAAGCTGTGGTGGGAGGATCACCTGAGCTGGGAGAGGTTGAGGTTGCAATGAGCTGTGATCATTCCACTGCACACCATCCTGGGCAATACAGTGATACTGTGTCTCAAACAAAACAAAACCAAAAAAAATCACCTTCAGTGATTTTTTTTTTTTTTTTTTTGAGGCGGAGTCTCGCTCTGTCGCCCAGGCTGGAGTGCAGTGGCTGGATCTCAGCTCACTGCAAGCTCCGCCTCCCGGGTTCCCGCCATTCTCCTGCCTCAGCCTCCGGAGTAGCTGGGACTACAGGCGCCCGCCACCTCGCCCGGCTAGTTTTTTGTATTTGTAGTAGAGACGGGGTTTCACCGTGTTCGCCAGGATGGTCTCGATCTCCTGAACTCGTGATCCACCCGTCTCAGCCTCCCAAAGTGCTGGGACCAAATGTACAAGGTAACAGTATCAAGGTTTTAGTGTTTTATAGTTCTTCAGAAGATAGCATAGGAAAATATTTTTATGTCCTTGACTTTGGGAAGAATTTAAGTCACAGAAAAACACCATCCATAAAGTTTGACTTATTTAGCTAATTGAAATTAACAACTTCTATTAAAAGGCACCACAAGTGAAAATACATGATTCATAATGGAAGAACATACTGGTACCATATAAAATATCAAAGAGCTTGGCATGGTGTCCCATGCTTGTAGTCCCAGGAGGCTGAGGCAGAAGGATCACTTGCACCCAGCAGTTCAAGTCCAGCGTGGGCAATATAGCAAGACTGTATTTCTTTTCTTCTTTTTTTTAATACCTGGAATAAAGAACTCCTATAAAAACACTAAAAAAAGGGGTCACTTAAGAATCTCATTAACAAAAAGAATCTGAATATTTTTCCAAGGAAGATATGCAAATGGACAGTAAGCACATGAAAAGATGCAGATCAGGGAAATGCAAGTCGAAACTACAATGAGCTACAACTTCACACTGATTACGATAGTTAAAATCAAAAAGTCAGATGGCAAGTACTGGCAAGGAAGTGGAGAAATTGAAACTCTCATGCACTGTTGATGGGAATGTAAAATGGTGCAGCTGCTTTGGAAAACAGTCTGGCAGTTCCTCAGACAATTCCACTCCAACGTATATCCAAGTGGAATCAAAACATATGTCCCCACAAAACTTGTACACAAATGTTTATAGCAGGATTATTCATAATATCCAAAAGGTGGAAACAACCCGAATGTCCATCAGCAGATGAATGCATAAACAAAACGCAGAAGTATATTATTGAGTCATTAATGAAGTACTGCTACATGGTACAGCTTAGATAAACCTTGAAAACACTGTGCTAAATGAAAGAAGCTGGTTACAAGAGTCTACACATACGATTTCATTCATGTGAAAGTTCAGAATAGAGATAGCAGTAGAGACAAAGTAGCAGTTGTTCAGGGTTGGTGCCAGGGAATAGGGGGTAGGTGGGGTGAAAGCTAAAGGATACGGTGTTTCTTTGTGAGATGGAAGTTCTAAAATTGGTGATGTTTATACATGTCTGTGAATATACTAAAAACCGTTGAATTGTACACATTAAACGGATGAATTGTGTAGGAATTATATTTTAATAAAGCTATTTTTAAAAATTCAGACACGGGCCGGGCGTGGTGGCTCAAGCCTGTAATCCCAGCACTTTGGGAGGCCGAGACGGGCGGATCACGAGGTCAGGAGATCGAGACTATCCTGGCTAACACGGTGAAACCCCATCTCTACTAAAAATACAAAAAACTACCCGGGCGAGGTGGCGTGCGCCTGTAGTCCCAGCTACTCCGGAGGCTGAGGCAGGAGAATGGCGTAAACCCGGGAGGCGGAGCTTGTAGTGAGCTGAGATCCGGCCACTGCACTCCAGCCTGGGCGACAGAGCAAGACTCCGTCTCAAAAAAAAAAAAAAAAAAAAAAATTCAGACACTTCACCCAAGAGGAAATCTAAGTGGTCCATAAACATGAAAAGGCCTTTAATCACCAGTCAGAAAAATGAAAATGAAAACCATGCCAGGCCACCTCCAACCTCCCCACCTCCCACCACCATAGTGACAAGCATTTCAAGTGTGGCAGTTCCAGCTGTTGGTGAGGATGTGGAATAACACTGCTAGGGGTGTTCAGATTATCTGGTGAAATTGAAAAGATGCATGCGACCCAGCAATTCTGCTCTTAGCTGCATACTCTAGAGATGCTTTTGCCCATTGTGCTGTGAGATGTATACAGGAAATGTTCCTAATACCCCCACAATGGAAACAACTCAGCAGTGAAAATGAACTACAGCTACACAAAATAACATAGATTGAATCTTAAAACGTTTAGTAAAAGAAGTGATACAAAAATGATAGTTTTTTCTCATTTATGTGAAATTTAAGAATAGGTGGTATTGTTTAGGGATGCAGTCTTTGGGATGGCAACTATAAAGAAAAAGTGATTGTGTCAATCAGGAGAGTGATTGTCTTTAGGGAAATGGGGTGCTGATGGGGTGGGGGCACTTTAGGGCTTCCGGAGGGCCACAGTTCTGGTGTTTAACCTGAGTAGTGGTTTTGCAGGTGCTTGCTTTATAGTTAACTGCAATTTTTTCTTTTAATTCAGTTAAAATTTGGTATGAGAACAAATGTATGGCCAGTGAGTCCTTTCACATACTCTGTTTACCAAGTTATTTTTCCTCATTGTTGTTAATTTAGAGTGGGTTATATCAGTTTTTCTTTTCTGGCTACCAAAAGCTTAGGAAAAAGGCAAACTTACAGAGGAAGATTTTAAATGTGGAAATATTTATTGGCTTACAAATCGTTCTAATCACTTATACATGAAAAGCTTTCATAAAATTCAAAAAGCAAATTTTAAATTCCAATGAAATATTTCATCCCGTGGTTAGTTGTGAAAGAATGTTTTTAGATTGCTGCACAGAAGCATGTTTAACATGGAAATCAGCTCATAGTTTTAGTTGTTAGGGCTACAAGAAATTGGGGGAGACTTGATTCCAAGAAAACATCTAGTCTATCAGGCTGCTTTCATTTCTCTAAAACAGACGGTGTTCTAAGATGTTTTCGAAAATGAGAAAATACATAATAGATCTGCTTAAGAAGTTTAAAACTTAATCTGTGCTTATTACATGAATATGCTAATATAAAACCAGGCCTTCAATTAGCGTTTCCTTCCTTTTAGAATGGTGTATGTAAAGCAAAATATAAACTAATTTCTGACCTGTCAAAGGTTTTTTTCTTAAAATTTAAATTTATAATGTGGTTTGGTTTTTCTTTCCCACTGAAACATGAATTTGGGTAATACCAGAATAAAGCTGAATATATAAATATTATCCAAAATTTAGAACTCTACTGTTAAGAAATCTGTTGACCACATAACCATGTTTCTGAGAAAATACATGATTTTTTGCATCTTTAAAAAAATTAGCACTAAGAAGCTAAGATGAAGTTGTTTTTGTAGTTTGATTTTTTTTTCCTTAAAATACTGTTTTGGAGTTAAAAGTTGTAGCAAAACTGGTATAAGAAAGATGTTTTAGGGTAGATATATTTAAGTCTTGTCTCATACTCTATTGACTAAGCTAGCCCGGTGACTAGGGTAGATGTATTTAAAGAATAACTTTTCCCCCTTAAAATCTCAATATTCCACATCCTGTTAGACTTCTTGAGTATTAAATACATCTTCTATCCTTGGTCTTTCTGCATTTAGCTTTTTTGGGAAGTATGTTTTTACCCACAGCATATGGTATGAGCTGCTGATTCAGTATTGAGTGGCTCTTTAAGCTTGTTAGTTACATTCTGCTGATTAAAATGGTATACAGAATAGTCAGGAAAAACCAGTCCCTGGTCTGAAATAAATTAAACAATGTTAATTAGCTTATGGGGAAGAACAAATGAGTAAAGAGAATTTTCATATACAAAGGAAATCTCTGTTATTGTCTTTCTGGATTCAGTGTATTTGGGTTAAGGAGATAGGGTGCGGCTAGAGAAAATGATGAAAATGTCCAGAATGTTACACGTATTTTTACACTGAAACGAAGTGGAAGCCCAGTTTAATAGTTTTCTGCCCAATGTTGCCCTGTCTTCACACCCACACCACTTGATTGATAAAGCTACTACTTCCTCTTATTCTGCTTCAGAAGTTAACCTCTATGGTGCAGTGCTAGGATATCACAGAGGAAATAATCCCTTGTTGACAATGTCTTGTTGCTGGGGAGTCATCAATGCCTCCTGTTTTAAGGAGGACAATGAGAAGCCCTTGCCTTGCATTTGCTACAGCCATTTCCTTGACCTCCCTGGAAGAACAGTATTTCATGATGTTAGACAACATTCAAAACGTGCTCGAATTCAATGTATGTCAGTATGCACTTGCTTTGGTGTGTGGTTTGTCCAAACCAAAGGGCCCATACATGTCTCTGGTCCAGCCATGTGGGAAATTCAGCAGTGGGGTGAACCATATGGAGATGGCAGGTGTTGGGCAGCCTTGACAGGACTGCCCTGGTCTTACTTCTGGACTTGGTGAGTAGAAGATCACACTGTTGCTTGCTGCCCTGGGTTCACCTCAAAGAGGGAAAGAAAAATTTGAAACTTAAATGGTTAAATTTAGAAACAAGAAAAAGTTCTCTCAGTGGGCAATTTCTTACGTCTAACCAAAAAACAACAGCAATGAATTCCTTTGTATTCAGAATCAACCAGTAAACACAACTTTAGCAATTAACCTATCACTATCATGATTGTTTATTTCCTGGAATTTTGTTGACAGAATTAGTCCAATAAATGTTATAAATAATAATTTTATGAATAGATAGGTTAATGACATATTAAGTATAATTAAATCTAAGACAATGCAACTGTTTTAAATTCAACCACTGACCTGCAATTTTAATATGCCTTGTCCATCCAGCAAGATACATTTTGTCCATTTTTTTCACATGATTAAAACTTAATATTTATTGTCAATTCCAATGTGTTTCATTGCTAAACATTATCAGACTCAGCCAAATCAATCACGAAAATGACTCCATGGTGAATCTTTAACATCACAATGTGGATTAACGATTTGGCAACATTTGGCGGGGCTTGGTGGCTCACGCCTGTAATCCCAGCGCTTTGGGAGGCTGAGGCAGGCGGATCACAAGGTCCGATTGAGATCATCCTGGCTAACACGGTGAAAACTCGTATCTACTAAAAATACAGAAAGCCGGGCGTGGTGGCGGATTCCTGTATCCCCAGCTACTTAGGGGGCTAAGGCAGGAGAATGGCATAAACCCGGGAGGTGGAGCTTGCAGTGAGCCGAGATGGCGCCACTGCACTCCAGCCTGGGCGGGGAAAAAAAAAAATCCTTTGGCAACATTAAATACTTTGTCAATATCTGAAAAGTGTGAAGTACTGTGCTTGGCTCCCCAAAGCCGCCTCCTCTTAATCCTGAAAGGCAGGTGCTTTTATTATCTACATTTTCCAGATGAGGAAACCTAGGTACAGAGATTTTGTCCAGGTCACACAGCCAGTACGTGGCAGAGCTGGGAGTTGAACCCCAGTACCCTGTCTCCAACAAATCTGAGATGTACATGTGATAAATTTAATCTTTCTCAAATTATTAAGTGTCAAAGCAGGTGGTGTGGGTAATGCACCAGGATTAAGAAGAACAGTGTGGTACAGATATAAAATATTTCTAATTCTATTGTGGGCCCTGGCACTCCCGTGTAAGGCTTACCACAGACACAGCCAGAGGCATCCCCCTGGGCCCCTGCTGCCCACCTGGTTCGCTGCAACCAAGGCTGCTCTCCTGCGACTTTTTCACACAAAGGAAAGTGAGCAGCTAGGAAGCTGCTTTTTTTTGGAAGTTGACTAGTCACCAAATGCTGGCATCCAACCAAGTGATTGCATTGTACCCTGTTTGGATGAAAGATTGTGTTTAAATGAAAAGAGAGATGATCAGCCAGAAGTGTGGCAAATGAGTTAGAATAAAATGTCAGCAGTGTTTGAAGCAGGTTGCTGAGGGCTAGTGCCCTGAAATCCGGTCACTTGGAGGATGTATATCCATCAAGGGCCAGGAATGTTTTATCCAAGCTCTAGGGAATAACCCTGGAGATTCTCTTTGTTACTCTGCTCTTAAGTATGTGCTTATGGAGTAAATTTCGCATGACTAAGGTTTACAGGCCTGAATGTGCAATTGAGTTCAAGTAAGCAGCAATGTGGTGTATTAGGAAGACTGCTTGACTCGGGTGCTAATCCTTACTTCACCACCTAGCTGTGTGACTTTAAACATCACTGTTTTTCCTCCTGCCTCCCTTCTGTAACTTAAGGGGGTTGGATTATTAGAGTTCTCAAATGCCTTACCTTCAAGGCCAGGTGCAAGATGCGGAGAATAGTGGGTTAAAGTGAACACCTCAATGTAAATCACTCAAAAATTTAAAAACATCATGGACCAAACAAATATGTCTTTAAATCTGAATTTGGCCAAGGGTCACAAGTTTATGCCCTTTGGGGTGCTCTCTAACATTTTCATGATGATATGAAAGGATTTTTCCATACATACTAAAAAGGAGCTCACGCCTCTGTTGCATTCAGTCTGGCCACATCCAAATAGCCACCCCATGTAGGTCTCTACTTCTTCCCTCCCTCTTTAAGTGCCATGTTAATAATCTAGCTCATAATTATCTAATCAGCAGTAGAGCACTTTGCTACTTTACTTTTTATTGTTAGGTGTGATCTTAGCAGCCCAAGTATGCTAAGGCTTAGAGATACTCATCAATGATGTTTCTCCCTGAAGCTCGTTTGGTGACTGCTAAACTGGAACCAGAATTGGAGAAAAAGGACCCTGTGAATTCCAAGCTGACAAAGCCGGGGAAGAGGCATTGAACAACTTGTGGTTGCCTGAGAAAAGGCAAGGTGGTTGGATGAAAGCAACACTTCCAAGGCTTTTCCAGCTTAATGAACATAAGTCTAGGTTTTGGGGAGTGCCTATCTTAGTGAGAGTGAACAAATAAAGTAAGCTGTATCTTTCAGAATTAGGTATGACTCAAATAACTTTTTTTTTTTTTTTTTTTTTTTTTGAGACAATCTCACTGTTGCCTAGGCTGGAGTGCAGTGGCGTGATCTCAGCTCACTGCAACCTCCACCTCCTGGGTTCAGGCGATTCTCCGGCCTCAGCCTCCCAGCTAACTGGGATTATAGGCCCCCACCACCACGCCCGGCTAATTTTTGTAGTTTTAGTAGAGACGAAGCTTCACCATCTTGGCCAGGCTGATCTGGAACTTCTGACCTTGTGATCCACCCGCCTCGGCCTCCCAAAGTGCTGGGATTATAGGCGTGAGCCACCACGCCCAGCCAATTGTAAATTTTATTCATTTACTTTTAACTTGGCCTCAAATAACTTTCAAGATTGAATAATAGTAGCTTGAAGCAAGTCTAGAGACCAACCAGCTGGAGGACAGGGCCACCAGGAAGGAGGTATACAAGGAAAAACCTGCAAGTAATGGACTTGATGTGTTTGACGGTACCGAGAGGAGTTTGGGATTGAATTAATAACTACAAAACATCCACAAAGCAATTGGGAAGAAAGGGTCGGGGGACTATTAGGCCTAGTAATATCAAACTTTTTTTTAAAAGAGTAAATGTCATGATAGTATACTGCCCACCTCAATTGTAAAATTTTATTTTATTTTATTTATTTTTTAGATGGAGTCCTGCACTGTTGCCCGGGCTGGAGTGCAATGGCGTGATCTCAGCTCACTGCAACCTCCGCCTCCTGGGTTCAAGCGATTCTACTGCCTCAGTCTCCCAAGTAGCTGGCATTACAGGCACCTGCCACCATGCCCGGCTAGTTTTTTGTATTTTTAGTAGAGATGGGGTTTCAGTATGTTGGCCAGGCTGGTCTCGAACTCCTGACCTTGTGATCCACCCGCCTCAGCCTCCCAAAGTGCTGGGATTACAGGCATGAGCCACCACGCCCAGCCAATTGTAAATTTTATTCATTTACTTTTAACTTAAACACCAACAAGTGATTTAAGAAAAATAATAAAATAACTGTAGCCGGGTATGATGGCTCATGCCTGTAATCCCAGCTACTCAGGAGGCTGAGGTGAAAGGATTGCTGAGGCCAGGAGTTCAAGACCAGCCTAGGCAACATAGTGAGACCCCCCATCTCTAAAAAAAATGATTAAAAAAAACAAAAACGAAAACTGGGCATGGTGGTGCACACCTGTAGTCCCAGCTACTTGGGAGGCTGAGGTGAGGAGGTTCACTTGAGCCCAAGAGTTAAGTGAGCTGTGATGTGATCACTGCACTCCAGCCTGGGTGACAGAGCAAGACCCTGTTTCTAAAAAAGTATATCGGGATGAGGGAAGGGTATAAATCTGCTCTTTCTGTAAGATGATGTCTAAAATTGGAAAATAAATAGTGGTATAAACGTGTTATTTAAAAATGTAGAGGTAAGTGATAGAAGATTCTGAAAGTGGCTACCTCTGGGACAGTGAACAGGGCAGCACTGAGAAGGGAGATGCCATTTTTCATCATAAGCCTAACGATGATCCTATTTGAATTTTTTAAAGATTTGTGTTCATAAAAATCAGTATTGAAAGTGAATATGGGAAAAAAAACTGTCTAAAAGTGTATTTAAATGGTGACATTCACTTTGCACATTGATACCTTAAGAAAAATCCAACGCAATGTCACACTCTTACCCCAAATAAATTGCATTGTAATGTAAGGTCATTCTCTTGGGGAGAATCTAAACTGATGGAAAAATCTGTCTTAAGGAGTACCTATGGTCACAAAGTACCTTCTAGCGCCCTTTAAATTGTGATTAAAGATAATTTATTGTTTAAAAAATATATACCTAGGTCTGGGGAGGAATAGAAGGGAAATGGAGAGTGACTGTTAAGGTTTCTTTGAGGGATGATAAAAATGTTCTAAAATTAAGTTGTGATAATTGCAAAACTATAAATATATTAGAAACCACTGAATTGCACATTTAAGTGGGCAAACTATTATGGCATATAAATCATATCCCAGCAAAGCTGTTTAAAAAATAGCATAAATAAGATGTAATAATAGCCAACATTTGTCGGAAGCCAAAGGCCTGAGGGTAGTGACCAACTCAGCATTCCTGATAACCACCCTCTTCTCCCTATCTCCTTTACTCAGTAAATACAAAGGGCTCTAGAAGCTTAGGGCCGTTGTTCCCTAGAAGCAAGGAGCCCCCTGACCCCTTCTTCCAAATACACTCTTTTGTCTTTGTCTTTATTCCCATGTTTATCCTCCTTTGTTCAGTCCAGCAAGGTCTGTGGCAAACATTCAACAATCTCTAAGGTAGATACTATTATTCCATTTTATAAATGAAACTGGGGCACAGAGGAGCTAAGTGACTTTCTTGAGACCATCAGACATGAATAGATTAGAAGTTGTTTTTCTTTCATGTAAAAGAAGTCTGGAGGTGGGCTGTCTAGGGCTAGTAAGGTGGCTCTACGATTATGCAGCAGAGACCCTGGAACCTTTGAGTTGGTTTCTCCACTGTGCATGGCTTCTCCTCTCAAGGTCACCTCATGGCCCAAGATGACTGCCAGGGCTCCAACCAGTGCATCCACATTTTAGGCAGCTGGAAGGATGAGAGTGCAAAGATTCTCGTTCCACCTTTAAAGAAACAAAAGTACACAGTGCTTCCACTTGCATCTTCCATGGCAGAACTGAGTCACACATCTACGCTGTTGTGAGCCTAGGAAATGGAGTCTTCACTCCCAAAACTCATTTTGAAAAGCATTCGTATTTTGTGAATGACATGGAGTTTCCAGTTTGGTGCTTGGTAAATGCTTTGAGATGATGATGTCTCTTGTGCCCTCCATCTTCACAGCCTCACCTAGTCTTTCATATTTATTTCTGCTCAAAGCTTCATTTGGCCTCTGGTCTTCCTTCTCTTTCTCTCATAGCTTTTTTGGACTATATTCTCTAATAGCTATTTCCACTGAATCCAGCTAAACACTCAGTACCTTGTCTGTCTTGTTCACAGTGCTAGGCACAGTGCTAGGCTCTCAGGGAACACTCATGCATGGAATGTAGGCTTCTTGGGGGATGTGAATTATCAACACCCTTGAGCAGGGACTCTTCTGTGCCCAAATGGGCATATCTCCCCCTACATGTAATGAAGGGTAGCGGAGCGCTCGAACGTTGGCATGGCTGGAACGAAACGCCCCTCCCAAAGACAGACAGGTAGAGCCAGAGGGCAGGGCAGTCTCCCAGCTGGCTGGAGGCAGAGCTGGCCTGGAGCCCGGCCTCCTAACCCTCAGGTGCCTCCTCTCACCCAGAGCTTCCCAAACACCGATTTCCAGGCAGAGACTCACCACACAACTATATTAAGTAAAATAGGAATGGATAATAAATTTTTATGTATGCGGAAATTGTTTCTCTCCTCCCCTCCTCTTGGGGTTGATTAACTTAGCTGGAAGTAATGAACCGGAACTGATTTTTTGAGCACCAGATCTAAGTGATAATTACTGAGCTGGTACCTTGTTTATAGACTTTCGGAAGACCGTAATACTTACTAAAAGAATCCTTTTCTCTCCTCCACTCCCACCAGTTTCTCCCTTGGCGTGAGAACCGACAAACCAGAACATAAATGAGTTGGAAGAGAGAGCCCTTTCTTTTTTTCTAGGAGTTGTGTCATATTTCTAAAGGGCAGTACTGTAAGTACTCTGCTGCCTTCAGGGAAGAAATTGTGCTTTAAGGACCCCTCACTGAGAGCAACGCCAGGGAAAGAATGGCCGGCTCAGGACTTCCATCGCAGTTGTTGGCCGAACTCCTTCCTTCCAAGAACCTTGCTGACACAGGCCCCAGGGTCATCTCGTGGGGCTTTCTGAGGCCAGTACTGCTTTCTTCTAACTTTCCTCAGTAGACATCTATGGCTCTTTTAATAACATTCTCTCTCCGACCTGCTTGGATTCCATCCACATCTTTCTTTGGGTTCCTCCTTCTATGAAGGAGACTCCTGTTTGAACTGGCCTCTCCTGCAGTTCAAAAGCAGCCCTTCCTTCGAGTCTCCCCTGGATTCGTGAGCACTCTACCTGCATGTTTTCGGGTACTTGGTAAGCCAGGCATCACAGTCTCCCCTGGAGCTAGTCCCGTGGTGACTCCTCCCAGTTTCTGTGGTCACCAGAGGTTTCAGGTGATGGTTCAGAGAGGGCAGCATTTCCTGGGAGCCTTGGGGACTTGGCCATTCATTGGCTTTATATTCTCCTGTATATCCCACCTGGGCCCTGGAAGCCCAGTAGCTAAGTGAGGAGAGGCACAACCTCCTGGCCTAAAGCTGAGTTGCTTCCATTCCACATACAGGTTTTCCTCTCCCTGGTCCCTCTCCTGGAGCTTCCAGATCTCTGCCACCCTATTCACCTCAGTGATCCAGGCAGCCCGAGGGCTGAGTTCTGTGACAGCACCCTCACCACTTCGAATATGCTGACATCAGTTCTTCCGGGCCTGGGCCACTCACCGTGAGCAATTTGATCTTCCATTTATGCCCCTGCCCAGCTACATCCTGACCGATGGCTCTGTTTGGCCTGTTCTCCTCTTGTCCTGGCTTCAGCCCTTCCGCCTGCCTGTCTCTGGCCAGCCCTGCTTCAACAGCCAGAGCACCAGCTCCTGCACAGGTTGAAGCTCAGGCCGTGGCCCTTCCGCAAGCAGTCTTCATCTCATGTAGCTGTGACAGTCCTTGGATGATCCAAGCTGGGAGGGGCTTCAAACAACTGTATCAAGTTCAAACCCTTGATTTAAAGATGAGGAAACCACCGACCCAAGGCCACACAGGTAGTGGCCACTGAGGTGGCCATTCCCAGGAAAGGAGGGGTAAAAGTTGTGTGCCCCATCCTGAGTATCTGTGGCAGCTGGACTGGATGACCACCACTAAGCCTTCCACAAACTCAAATCTGCTTTGACAATGAGGAGATGCCTGATGTCTTGTTTGTTCCCCAGTCCCTCCCTGTCTTTGCTGGTTGCTGCTGCTACCAATCACATGGCCCATTGTCCTGGTCACAGAAGAGGACCAATGACCCAAGCCATGCCATCAGCTTTAGATTCTGGGAACGAGAAGCTTTCCTTCCTCCGTGATTATTGAGCTTATATGCTGCTATAGCCGTCTGTGGACATACCCCACCTCCACCTCTTCTCATCTTCGTGTACCCCACCCAGCCATCCCAGGGAGCCTATCAGCAGTGGGAAAGAATGAGATCAACATAGAGAGATGAACTATTCTATGTTGATGGGGAAAGGGGCATGGTGGAGCAAAAGTGAGCTGAGCACATTATTGGAGTCCCTGGGCTATGTCAGGGAGTCTCTAGGTCACCAAGCCAACCAATTCCCTTTTGGCTTAAGCTGCTCTCTTATTCTCCTACACCAACTGGGTATCCAACAATGCAACCCAATCCTGACAATAACTATCTGGACGGCATAGGGTAGGGGCTTGGTCCACAAGACCACCCCCACTTCAGACATCAGCTGCAAAGAAGGTGCCCAGGCTACCTACATTTCTGCCCAATTAACTATAAATTTGGGGGTTCCCACCAGCCCTCCTCATGTTTGATAATTTGCTAGAACGCACTGAACTCAGGAAAGCACTTTACTTACTATTACTGGTTTATTATAAAGGCTAAAACTCAGGAACAGCCAAATGGAAGAGTTGCATAGGGCAAGGTATGGGGGTGGGAGTAGGGGTGGCTCAGTGCTACCATGCCTTCTTGGGATGCATCACCCTCCCAGCACCTTGACATGCTCAGCAACCTGTAAGCCCCCTGAACCTCTTTGTTTAGGATTTTTTTTTTTTTTGAGATTCCATTAAGTAGGCATGATTGATGAAATCACTGGACATTGGTGATTGAACTCAAACTCCAGGCTAGGTGTGGTGGCTCCCACGTGTAATCCCAGAACTTTGGGAGGCTAAGGCAGGAGGATTGCTTGAGGCCAGGAGTTTGAGACCAGGCTAGCCAGCATAGCAAGACCCAATCTTGACAAAAAAGAAAAAAATTAACCAGGCATGGTGATGCGTACTTGTGGTCTCAGCTACCTGGGAGGCTGAGGTGGGAGGAGCCGAGGAGGTTGCTCTCTTTTGAGATTGGAGGGTGGGGCTGAAAGTTCCAACCCTCTACACTCAGGGTTGATTCTTCTGGCTACCAAACCCTGTTTTGAAGCTATCTAGGGTCACCTCATTAGCATAAACTCAAGTGTAGTTGAAAGGGGCTCATTATAAATAAGAAAATACACTTCCATCATTCAGGAAATTATGTGCTAGGAATTGGAGAGACAAACACCAAACAAATTTTGTATTATACCAGAAATACTCTGAGTGCAGTTTCTGTTGCCTGTGACCAAAGGGTCCCTGGATGGTTCAGGCACTGATCGAACCAGAATGAAAACCCATGACAACCAACTTCTAAATGGACCTCATGTTCTGTGAACTACCCAGATTCCAAATGCATCAAAGACACTGCTGTTGAAGGCAACTCTAATTGTTTTGTGGCCTCATGCAGACCATAAATGTAGCCTTGCATGCATGGGTTAGATTGAAGTGAAGCTGTATCAGTAACACGCGACTACACCTCTTTCATAGGTTGTTGCTTCAAAGAGAAAAATAACCACTTCTGTGCTGTTCTATGTGTACGGCGTCCAGCATGGGTGCTCAAGTAGGATGAAATAAATTCACCCAAGGGTCCCTGCTTTGCCTCTGCACCTCAGACCTTTAACCTCATTTGTAGAAGGAGGGTAGCAATCAAATCTATGTAATTTACCTATCTACTAGTAATCAGAGCTCTTTTGCTTTCAGGTGAGGGAAATGCAACCCAGACCACCTTCTACCCCAGAACCATCTGAGGTTAGGAGTGCTGAGCCCAGGCCCCCAGCTGAGT
Source organism: Trachypithecus francoisi (assembly GCF_009764315.1). NCBI lineage: Eukaryota > Metazoa > Chordata > Mammalia > Primates > Cercopithecidae > Trachypithecus > Trachypithecus francoisi. Next base: position 60,193,278 of record NW_022681462.1, on the reverse strand, counting down.
TCTAAAATTGGAGGGGGGCATGCAGCCTCGTCCTCCCTTGCTTCCTCTCTCATCCTGAGTGTCATCTTTGTCTTTGGGTTCCTTCATGTGACAGGGACATGGCTACTGACAGCAACAGGGTCAGATCCTTACAGTATTTTCTTTTTCTTTTCTTTCTTTCTTTCTTTTTTTTTTTTTTTTCTTTCTTTTTCTTTCTTTCTTTCTTTCTTTCTCTCTCTCTCTCTTTCTTTCTTTCTTTCTTCTTTCTTTCTTTTCTTTCCTTTCTTTCTTTCTTTCTTTCTTTTCTTTCCTTTCTTCTTTCTTTCTTTGAGTTGGAGGCTCACACTGTTGCCCGGGCTGGAGTGCAATGGCACAATCTCAGCTCACTGCAACCTCTGCCTGCTGGGTTCACACGATTCTCCTGCCTCAGCCTCCCGAGTAGCTGGGATTACAGGCACACACCACCACGCCCAGCTAATTTTTTTTTTTTTTTTTGTGACAGAGTCTTGCTCTGTCACCTTGGCTAGAGTGCAGTGGTGTGATCTCGGCTCACTGCAATCTCTGCCTCTCGGGTTCAGATGATTCTCCTGCCTCAGCCTCCTGAGTAGCTAGGATTACAGGTGCCTGCCATCATTCCTGGCTAATTTCTGTACTTTTAATAGAGATGGGGTTTCACCATGTTGGCCAAGATGGTCTCAAACCTCTGACCTCAGGTGATCCGCCCGCCTTGGCCTTTCAAAGTGCTGGGATTATAGGCATGAGCCACTGCACTCAGCCCTTACAGTATTTCCTCAGAGGGAAAGAAGGCCTCTGTCTTCAGGGGCCACCTAAGATCCCAGAAGGATTCTGATCACCCGGACCAGAGGCAGAGACCACCAGGGCAACTCTACCCGAACCGAGAGGAAGTAGGGATGGATACTCTCTTTTGACCAAAACTTTAATGAGGCTTGTCCGAGACCTTCCTGACCAGGCCCAGCCTATGTTCTTGCAGAATCTAGTTTGAGCAAGAATCCTGCCAAGTCAGGGCAGGGAAACGCCTCTAGACTTGGTATCTGGCCACTGTCTACATCTTATCAGCCTGACCTGCCTTCAACAAGAGTCCTATTGGGTTGGTTTAACAGGATTCCCCTCTCCCTGATGTTTCCTCTCAGTTACTTTCCATTCACTGACCACCCTGCCCATGGCTGCAAATCCCCACTTGCCTATGCTATAGTCAGAACCGAGTGCAATCTCTCCCCACAACTGCAAGATCCCACTGCAGTGCTCCTCGTTCCTCTGACCATGGCCCCCCTTGTGTAGTCTGCCTTACTATCCATAGCAAGTGTCATGAATAATTTTTTCTTTAACAATACCCACCTCGAGGCTGGGCATAGTGCTCATACCTGTAATCCCAGCACTTTGGGAGACTGAGGCAGGAAGATCACTTGAGCCCAGGAGGTCAAGAACAGCCTGGGCAACATAGCAAAACCCTCTACAAAAAATGCAAAAATTAATGGGGTGTGGTGGTGTGTACCTGTAGTCCCAGCTACTTGGGAGGTTGAGGTAGGAGGATCACCTGAGCCCAGAAGTTTGAGGCTGCAGAGAGCTGCTGACAGAGTGAGACCCTGTCTCAAAACAAACAAAAACAATAAAATAAAATATCCCCCTCCAAAAAAATGAAAGGTTGACAGTCTGAGGAAAACAGCTCATATCTGCACATATTTTTTTTTTTTTTTGAGGTGGAGTCCCACTCTGTTGCCCAGGCTGGAGGGCAATGGCATGATCTCAGCTCACTGAAATTTTTGCCTCCTGGTTCAAGCGGTTCTCCTGCCTCAGCTTCCCGAGTAGCTGGGACTACAGGCACATGCCACCATGTCTGGCTAATTTTTGTGTTTTTAGTAGAGATGGGGTTTCACCATGTTGGCCAGGCTGGTCTCAATCTCCTGACCTCAAGTGATCCACCCATCTTGGCCTCCCAAAGTGCTGGGGTTACAGGCATGAGCCGCCACACCCAGCCATCTGCACATTTCTTTATAGGAGATTTGTGAGGATTCTAGGAGAAAAGACATGAGGAAAGCTGAGCACAGTGTCTGGCTCCCAGCAAACCCTCAACCAATGTCAGTTCCTGCCACAATGATGGTGGCAGTGGTGATGAGGAGGGGAGGTGGGATGGGCAGCCGGGAGTTAGTGCGCCCTGTGCTTTGATGAGGGTGGCCAGCATGTAGCCCAGAGGAGCTGCACTCCAGCCTGCAAGCTACTGCATGCCAGGGTGTGTGTGATTTGTCTGCTCAGAGGGGTGCCTCATTCTACCTCATGCTAAGGCACTGCAGGAGCTCTCAGTGGTCCTGGGAAAAAGAGAATCTCCTTGTACTAAGGTATGAAGAGCTAAGTCCCTTTGCTCACCAAAGGCCAGAGGTGGAGAAATGATTTTAATGTCTCGTAACAGATTGCTGAATTGGAGCGCAATTTGCAACTGATGGTGTAGTGAAATGAGAAAAGATTTTGGAAAATCATTTCTGAGGACCCAGAAGCTGCTGAGCCTGGATGGCTTTCTTTTTTTTTTTTTTTTTTTTGAGACGGAGTCTCGCTCTGTCGCCCAGGCTGGAGTGCAGTAGCCGGATCTCAGCTCACTGCAAGCTCCGCCTCCCGGGTTTACGCCATTCTCCTGCCTCAGCCTCTGGAGTAGCTGGGACTACAGGCGCCCGCCACCTCACCCGGCTAGTTTTTTGTATTTTTTTAGTAGAGACGGGGTTTCACCGTGTTAGCCAGGATGGTCTCGATCTCCTGACCTCGTGATCCGCCCCACTCGGCCTCCCAAAGTGCTGGGATTACAGGCTTGAACCACCGCTCCCGGCCGCCTGGATGGCTTTCTAAGTGGGAACTGAAACTGGCCCAATTGTTCTATAGAACTGATATTTAGTGGGGGTTTTTTTGTTTTTTTTTTTTTGTTTGTTTGTTTGTTTTTGATAAACAGAAACGAACCCTCCTGCTCTGAAAGGTTGAAACTTACATTTGTCTTATCTGAGTTCCTTCCTCAGGAAACTGACCCTCAGGCCTGGCAGATGGTATTAGGAACTGAAACTTACCAGATCACCACATCAGGACAATGAGACGCCAGACCCCTCATGCATCATGATTGCCTAAGCAACCATCTGTTGTTTGAACCAGCTCCTTTTCCTTACCTCTCCCTAATTCCTTTTTTCCCACATGTAGTTAAAATTCTTCCCTGCCATATGAACTCCTAAATTAAACTGGTCCAGGAGATGGATTTGAGACTGATCTCCCATCTCCTTGGCTGCAGCACCCAAATAAAGCCTTCTTCCCTAGTAGTGTTCCTCATCTCAGAGATCTGCTTCTGTGCGGTGAGCAGCAGGACCTAGACTGAAACCCTGGTGTTTTGGCAACAGAATCAGCCCCATGCATCAGAGGAGGTGGGCACCTAACCATATTCTGTTGGTTTGAGCTTGGGGATCCAGGCAGATCCTTTGCCTCCCAAACTTGGCTGAGGGAGGCTCTGCTGAGTGGGGACAGCAAACATCTCCCAGAAGGGAACTAAAATCTATTGCACACTTGGTTTTTGCTCCACACTCCGCATGATCTAATTTCTCTCTTTTTTTTTTTTTTTTTAGACAGAGTCTCTCTCTGTCACCCAGGCTGGAGTCCAGTGGCGCGATCTTGGCTCACTGCAAGCTCCACCTCCTGGGTTCACACCATTCTTCTGCCTCAGCCTCCCGAGTAGCTGGGACTACAGGCATCCACCACCACAACCAGCTAATTTTTTTGTATTTTTAGTAGAGACAGGATTTCACCATGTTAGCCAGGATGGTCTCGATCTCCTGACCTCATAATCTGCCCGCCTTGGCCTCCCAAAGTGCTGGCATTACAGGCGTGAGCCACCGCGCCCAGCCAAGGATGACCTAATTTCATCTGTACACAACCGGTAATGCTCACAGACAATAACAAGGAGGCTCAGAAAAGGAAAGTTATTCACTCAAGGATGCTGAGTGGATGGAAGGAAGGAAGATTGGCTTCCACTGTGCCTCCTCACCTCCTGGGAGTGGCTCACAGAGAGAACAGTCACGATCATTGTCACTCTGGCACTCAGACAAGCTGGTTGTGTAGGCAAGGTGTGTGAAGTCCTCACTTACAGCCAAGTAAGATAATACACAGAGATGAATGTATGTATTTATTTATTTTGAGACAGAGTCTCCTCTGTCATCCAGGCTGGAGTGAAATGGTGCAGTCATGGCTCACTGCAGCCTCAACCTCCCAGGCCCAACCGATCCTCCCACGTCAGTCCCCCAGGTAGCTTGAACTACAGGCACACACCACCACATCCAGCTAATTTTTTATTTTTTATTTTTTATTTTATTTTTTTGGAGATGGAGTCTTGCTCTGTCGCCCAGGCTGGAGTGCAGTGTCACGATCTTGGCTCACTGCCACTTCTGCCTCCCCGGTTCGTGTGATTCTCCTGCCTCAGGCTCCTGAATAGCTGGGACTACAGGCATGTGCCACCACGCCTGGCTAATTTTTGTATTTTTAGTAGAGACAGAGTTTTGTCATGTTGGCCAGGCTGGTCTCAAACTCCTGGACTCAAGTGATCCTCCTACCTTAACCTCCCAAAGTACTGGGAGTATAGGTGTGAGCCACTGTGCCTTGCCTACACAGAGATTTAGAGAGCTAAAGGGCCTCACCCAAACTCACACACTTGGTAAGTGGCAAAGTTAGGTCTTCTGTCTCTAAATCCACCATGCCAAACAACACAACTGGCAGCATTTTCTCAGCAACATCTTGGCAGGGACCTTGTGGTCAATTCCTTCTGCAGGGGTGAGTGGCAGCCTGCAGAGAGTTCTGTGAGTCGAGTGTTTCAACATATGGATGGATCCTTATTTTTTACTGTGGCAACAAAAGGTGTGAGATTTTTGTCTTTCATCAGTTACAAACACTGTTGGTCAGGCACTTTCATTGGGAGATCTTTTTCCCCCTATTCTTCCTGGGGTGACTTGAAATGTGGGCAGGATCCAGGAGGTGGAGAGAGAGGGGTCTTTGAAGGGGTGGAGGTGGGCTGCTGACACTGCAGAGCTCTCGGCTGATTGATTCACCTGCACATGACTGTGTAGGGAATGTCTGGCCTAAGGAGGCTTCCTGTAATGTATCTGTCATCTCTTCATTTAGCTTGTTTTGTGGGTTTCGGAATCCCTCTTGGAAGGTCCAATTAAAATCTTGGAAGAAACCTGGGCTCTGTAGAGTGTCCTCATGGAGCAACTAAGAACTGAATACAGTAAAATGCAAGGTAAGACAAAGTCATTTCCTGGGTTAGGATAATTAGAATTTGAGTCACCTTCCTGTGTAAAAGGAAACAAACATTCTGGTGGTCTTCATCAGGGAAAGAGAAGTGTTTTATCAAATAAAGTGTAATCGTGGCAGTTGACTTCAACTGAGGCTTGAAGAGAGGCCTGGGGTGTTTAATCTGGCACTTTCCCTGTACCTCTTTTATGACACTTTTCACTTTTTGCCAAGTTATTTATATCATAGCCTTTATAGTAAATTTTTGCTTCTAGATTATATATTTCCACTTCTACTTCTGTGGACAACTTGCAGCAGTTTGTGCATAGTATGTATTCAATAAATGATATAATATCAATACATGGATGAATTGCTGAATGGATGGATAGGTGAGTGAATGGATGGATGGGTGGATGGACGGATGGATGGGTGGATGGACAGATGGATGGGTGGATGAGTGGATGAATGGATGGATGGATGGATGGATAGATAAATGGATGGATGGATGGATGGATGGATGGATAAATGGATGGATGGATGGATGGATGGATGGATGGATGGATGGAGTGGATGGATGGATGGGCCCTGATAGTCATGTTCGCATAAGAAAAGTTGAACTTGTGGGAGAGGAAGCAAAAAGAGGAAGTGATAGTCACTGAATGTCTGTGCTAGACAGTATGTCTGGCACTTTAATCATTTTAGTTAATCCTCACAACAGTGCAATAAGGTGGATTGCTTGTTTCCCCATTTCAAGATGCTGAAACTGATTCTCAGAGAGGTTAAAGAATTTGCTTAATGGGACTCTCATCTAGATCAGTCTGAATAGAAAGACCTACCAGACTCTTAAAGTCAGCCTAGCACCAAGTAGACACTAAAACATTGATTTTTGTGATGTTGTTTCCCAGAAACATTGAGTCAGAAAGCATGTGGATGCAGGATTAAGGTGGAGTAGGCTCAGCCATGACTGAGCATCTGCAGGAGGAGCTGAGGAAAGAGCTGGCCTCCCCAAGGCCTGGGTGACTCAACTGTCCACCTCTGAAGCCCATTCCCCTCCTTAATTGGAGAGGAGTTTGAGGACAGTTGTGGTTGAAGCCCCAGAAAAACTATTTGAAAATGCCGTGTGCTGGGGCAGGTGGAGCTTACGCCAAGGCCATCTGGCCCTGCCTGCTGTGGCCCTTCTCCACTCCCATGTCTTCCAGTCTTGCCTCCCCCACACGCTGCAGATGACACTCTTCTCAATGCTTATTCTGGAGTATAAGAGCTGAGAGCAGGAGCTACCTGGGGGTTGAGGGGTGGGCAGGCTTTAGAGAAGGGGAGAGAAGAGGCCTCACTGTGGGAGCTGGGGGCTCCCAGGAGCCACATTTGCCAAGCTTGGGTTCAAGCTGACGTCGCTATCAGAGAAGACAGGTCTGGGGAGTGAGCGGGCCCAGGAGTTCAGGAGCCCAGACTGTCATTCAGTTTTGGAAGCCGAATTCCCAGCACGATTGTGGTCCACCTTGCTGGCATCCTGGTTCCCAAAGCCTGTCAGCCCGGGGCTGTGGGCCACTCTCTCACAAAGCCTTGTCTAGGTGACTTGGGAGGTGAGGCCCCTGTTGGTCAGCCCCCTTCCTGATGGAACAAGCCACCCTAACCGCTCTGTCCTCTCAGGTAAGGCTTCTGACAAGCCACTATGTGGGTGAGCCTTTGTGCACTGCCTGCCCACCTCTCACTAGGAGCCCTCTCTCCCCATGGCCTCGAGGTACCACTGAGGCTTATTTCTGCCTCAGCCTGGCCATAAGCAGCCCTCCGCAAGAGTTCTGTTACCAGTCATTTGCATTGTAGTATAAGTGGAAACCACAGAATCGCCTTCCTCCCCAGTTATTTATACTTCAAGTCATATTGTGGAGAGAAAATTTCTGTCAGCAAAAATCTCAGGAATCCTCCTCATTTCTATTTGTATGGCTTTCAATCGTTGACATGATTTTTTCACATATGTCATCTTCTGGGGATGGATTCGTATAACCCTGCTTCACTTGCTTCCCTGTGGGAGGCTCACTTGCTTCTTGACAGGCTCTGGAAGAACCAGGCAGTCTGGTACATGGTTGTGCAAGAACCCTTGAGGGGGCCTTGGAGTGGGTGCTTGGGCCCTGGAACTCATCCCTAAGATGGAGGGCCGAGATGGCCCCTTCCCATCCACCAGGGTGGTGACAAGGTGGAGAAGAAACTTCCTGTGAGCTTGCAGGGACTTCTGGCACTTGCATCGGACCTTGGAGTTCCCTGGGGAGAGGCACTCTTGGGTATGACACTGTATAGTGCCATCTGAGTGCCATTTGACCCAGTTTGGCCCTGGATCCTTGAGCAAGAGGGTTACAGGAAAGAAAGACAGCCAGGCCCACTTTTTGGGACACTATTAGGGACTGTAGTATTGGTGGGGAGACAATTCCCCCAACCTACCAAAAGAGCTGAAAATGAGACACGTGTGAAGGGATGAAAGTGGAATGTCATCAACAATGTGGTTACAGAGGTGTATGCCAGGGCCACTCCCACTTGCCAGGGAGACTCACGAAGCAGAAGGAATGGGGCACAATGTAGCTTCCATGGGCACACCAAGCCTCCTAGAGAGTGCATCAGTTCCTTGGGTCCCCCCAAAAGGAAGGAGGGTCTTTGAGTCTGGGAACTTTGGTGCTTGTTCTGCTGGGAGGGTCAGGGAGTCAAGACCACCTGTGGCTTCCACTGTTCTTCTTATCCACTTTGGTTACTGGCCTCTGTTGGCATGAACTGGGGAGGCAGAGGCTACCTGCAGATGAGGAACTGTGTGGAGTGCAAGTGTATGCAGTAAAGGGTTAGCTTAGCTGACTTGAGGTACTCACACCCCTCACATTCTGAAGAAAAGACTGGCCCTCAGCCTGAGCCTCAGAAATAATCTCTAAGCCCTGAGAATACCCTGCTTTGTATTCAAAGAGTATCTTTGAATGCTGAACTTAGAACCACTCTAGAAAATGTATGCTAACAGTGCGATTTATGATGAACACTTGTCTTTGTTCCCCTGGGGCCCTGGGCCACATTGTATCAGTTTGAGCCCTAGAGGGACAGAGAATGAGAAGCTAAGATCAGTCATGCAGGTGCTCCAGGCCTATGTGACCAACCACCAATAAAAACCCTGAACATCAAGTCTCAAGTGAGCAATACAGCCAGTCCCAACTTGCAATGGTTCAACTTGTGAGTTTTGCACTCTACAATGGGTTTATTGGGATATAACCCATCATGAGTGGAGGAGGATCTGTACTTCATTCACATGTGTTGTCACATCATTACTGGGAGAATTAAGCACTGTCCACATGAATCCACTGCGAGAGGATAACTGGAAGCTTGCACCTGGCTTCTCCTGGATTCTGCTCCGTATGCCTTTTTCCCTTGTTAATTTTTTTTTTTTTTTTTTTTGAGACGGAGTCTTGCTCTGCCACCCAGGCTGGAGTGCAGTGGCCGGATCTCAGCTCACTGCAAGCTCCGCCTCCTGGGTTTACGCCATTCTCCTGCGTCAGCCTCCCGAGTAGCTGGGACTACAGGCGCCCACCTCGTCGCCCGGCTAGTTTTTTGTATTTTTAAGTAGAGACAGGGTTTCACCGTATTAGCCAGGATGGTCTCGATCTCCTGACCTCGTGATCCGCCCGTCTCGGCCTCCCAAAGTGCTGGGATTACAGGCTTGAGCCACCGCGCCCGGCTCCCTTGTTAATTTTAATCTGTATTCTTTCACTGTAGTAATCTACAACTATGAGCAGAATAGCTTTTCTGAGTTCTGTGAGTCTTTCTAGTGAATCATTAAATCCCAGGTGGTCTTGGGGACCTCCCACAAAAGATGTCTGGACCTGAACCTCCTGTTGTTTCAAAGGTCCTATAGCAGGCTGTCTTACCAACTTTCAGCATCAAGAAGCTGGTGAGGAGTGGGTTTGTTTAAAAGTGAAATTGGGGAGAGAGATGAAGTGGGGGGAAGATGCCCTGAAATCTCACCTTATAGGCAACCTCTGATTTGCCTGAGGGTTTTTCCTTGAATACTTTCTGGGTACAAGTATTTGAGACAGGTGATGTTCTGGTCACTTTATTATCAGCTGCTTGTGGCCTAGCCCTAACATGGGCACTGGAAAAGATGGGGGTAGGGGTTGATGATGGAGAAATGGGGAGTAAAGGGATTTAAAACTTAAAAAAATTGAGGTGTTTCCATGATTTGTCTCTTTTGATTCTCACAAAACCTTCATGAAATATGTGCTGACATTTTAAGCTCCATTTATAGTGAGAAAAGCAATCCTCAACAAGGTGATGACTTGTACAAGGGAAGACATGATGGCCCTTGTTCCTCGGGAGATTTTGCACTCCCAGGGGAAATCATAAGCCCTCAGGAGCCATGATGAGAACAGCTATAGAGCAGCAAGTGAACAGGTGTGTATCAGTCCGGATAGGCAAGGCTAAGCTGCAGTAATAAACAATCCCTGGATCTCAGTGGTGGAACATTAAGGAGGTTTACTTCTCCTTTATACAAATATACTGTAGATCAGGATGACTCTCCAGGCAACTGTCTGTGGGACTCTCCAGGTGGGCTTGGATCACCTGGTGTTGGGCCTTGAAGTGGGTAATGGAGAGGACATGTTAGAAGAGAAGGAACTCACAAGCAGTGGGAGTGCAGCGCGTTTTTGCAGGTAGGGGTCAAGGTAATGCTTTCCATGGCTATGATTTGGTGTGGTGGAAAAAGTCATGGTCCCGGCAAATCTGCTTCCAATCCAGGCTTCTCCCATATAAAAATCCTCCTTTGTGAGCAGTGAGTGAACTAGAGTAAGGAGGACATGCCAGTGGAGCTTGGCTTGCTCCCTCTGTGGCCAGCTGGCTTGTTTTACCACTGCCTTTGGGGGACAGTGGCAGCTGTGGCAAATCTCTCTGGAGTTTCTTCAGTGGGAGCGAAGCACCTAAAGCACAAAGGTGCAGGAGCAGCCAGGCCTGCACCCATAGGCATGGTACAGAGAGGAGCAGGGTAAGCTCGCTGCCTGCAAACTTCAGGAAGAGAGACGTAGGGGGCGCTGGGGAGAGGGCCTTAATATCTTCAGGGAAAGGAGTCAAAAAGGAATACCCAGGAGACAACTAGACTTTAGAAATCTTGGGGCCAGAAGCTTGATTCCACCTCTAGTGCTTTCTTTTAGATTTCTTTCCTTCTTTTTTTTTTTTCTTTTTTCTTTTTTTTAAGACTGGGTCTCACAGCTGGGCACAGTGGCTAACGCCTGTAATCCCAGCACTTTAGGAGGCCGAGGTGGGTGAATCACATGAGGCCAGGAGTTTGAGACCAGGCTGGGCAACACTGTGAAATCCATCTCTACTAAAAACACAAAAATTAGCCAGGCTTAGTGGTAGATGCCTGTAATCCTAGCTACTCAGGAGGCTGAAGCAGGAGAATCGCTTGAACCCAGCAGGTGGAGTTTGCAGTGAGCCAAGATTGCACTACTGCACTCTATCCTGGGTAACAGAACGAGACTTTATCTTAAAAAAAAAAAAAAAAAAAGGATACCACATCTTGCTGTGTGGCCTAGGCTGGAGTACTGTTGTGTGATCATGGCTCATTGCAGCCTCCACCTCCCGGGTTCAAGCAATTCTCCTGCCTCAGCCTCCCAAGTACCTGGGACCACAGGCATGTACCACCATGCCTGGCTAATTTTTAAATTTTTTGTAGAGATGAGGTCTTGCTATCTTGTCCAGGCTGGTCTTGAACTCCTGGGCCCAAGAAACCCTTCCAACTCGGTCTCCTGAAGTGCTGGGGGTACAGGTGTGAGCCTCTGCGTGGCCAGCCTCCAGTGCTTTTGCATCCTTCCTGTTAACTTGTGTAGGATTAAAACATTGTCAGAATAAGATTTTTTTCCTTTTTATTGTTTTGATTTTTTAGCCAATGAGAAGGAAAATTCCTTATTAGGGAGGGCAAGGGTGAGGATATGTGGGGTGGGGAGAAGCGAACGTTCCAAGTTTCTGAAACAGTGACTCTCTCTTGGACTCTCTAGCCAGTAGAAACCTCCCTCCCACTCTTTTGCCCCAAGCTCTCGTGCTTAGAAGAGAATCAAGGGAAGTTGGAACCCAGAAAAGGGAGACAGATTGAGGGACTGCTGTGAAATGTTGGGGTGTTTTGTGAATAATATTAGAAGTTGGGCTGGCAGAGACCCTGTCACATAAACATTAAGTCAACACTGGAGACTGAGCATTTGTTAGAAATGTAAGCGGGAATGGCAGAAAACTTGTTTTTAACAGAAAGTATGTTAGGGCTTATGTTCAGCCTCCATCCTCTGAAGGCAAAAGTTAGCAAGGTCAATTTATGATGTTGCCTTTTCTGGGACCTTTATCTTGTTGGTGGGATTCCCATCTCCATCTCCCAGGAGCCAAGACTTTCCCCTCCCTCTGCTCCAGCAGAAGCCAGTCTCTCTTGCAGCTACCAATCTGGATGAGATTTAGATTCTACACATTAGAGGCACTTCAGCAAGATTTTCAAAGGCAGATTGGAGAAGGAGCCCATGCTTCTGCTGGTTTTTTGGGGGGGCAAGTGAGGGGTTCTGTTTTTTCTGTAGTGGCTTTATCATGGTAGCATCTGAAAAAGGCTCTTTCTTGATCAGAGAGAGAACAACCTCCTCAGTGACCTGATTCTGTAGGTGTGTCTCTCCTGAGAGTTAATCCCAGAGCTCAACCTAGAGCTCAAGCCTAGAGTCTCTTCAGGCTTCCCAGGGATGGGGGTGCATTTAACAGTCCAAGTTAAAGAGAAAATAAAGCCCATTAGAGAACGAACATTGAGCACTGAGTGAAAAAGTTTTATTGCCAAACAGGAAACCTGATTCAGGACAGGGTCTTGGAAGGTTGTTCAGGATGAGACGGGGGAGGAGAAATGGGGTAGGGCTTTGAAAACCAACAGATTGCAAATTCTCTGTCCCATAGCAGGAAAGCACAGTCGCTGAGTGATGTTGGCTGGCTGCCAACACGTCAGTTGTATCAGTATTAGCTGGCTGGAGGTGGCCTGCTGTGTGCAGATGGTACCTGGCGCAGGATTGTGGTGTCCAGGTGTCTCCCCTTAGCACGTAAGACCCTGCCTGAGGACTGTGGCGTGATGTGTTGGAGTCACAATTCTGTCACCCAGTCAGGTCGTCAGTGTCAGAGAGCTAGGTGGCCAGGTTGGAGTTGATTGCCAATGATAGGTCTTTTTCTGCTTAAATCAACTGGACTGGATTCTATTGCGTTAACTTGAACCTGACTCATGCCGCCAGGCCTAATTTATAAACCAAGACAAGAAAGGGCTACTCTACCACCTCCAATTTGTGTCAGGCCAGGGGACTTTCCCCCTACCCCCCGACCTGAGGCATGCACCCTCCCTTAGAGCAATGGCTGTATCTCTGAGAATTCGGAACCGTGATCAATCCAGCCTTGATGGGGAGGCAGCAGGAACTGTGTGCATTCTCACTTCACACCCATCCCAATCCCCTCCCCCATGCTGTCCTCTTGTACAGGGGACTGAAAACACAACATTCTCTGCCTCCCACCCTTATAGGTGGTGACGATCATGTGACTCTCTTCTGGTCAATGAGATGCAGCAGAAAGTCCTAAGGAGGCCTAGGAAAAGTCCTGTTGGGAGAGAACATTTTTTACCTTCTCCCTGCTACTTCTTGCTACTAGTAACATGGATGTAAGCCTTGGAGGGGTACCTACCATCTGGCACATGGGGTGGCAAGCCAACATGGAAAGGATGGCAGAGCGGGAAGGATGAGCCAGCCTTACTGATGGCATCACTGTCACTGCGCTAGCCCCAGACCACCTGCTCCAGAGTTCTGGTTATGGTAATGAAATAAACCTTGATTTTTATTTCTTAAAACTACCCTTCAGTGGGTTTTCTGTTCATTGCAGTTGAATGCTTTCATAACTGATACAGGAGGGACCCTGTGATTGGCAGGTCCACTAGACTGCATGGAGATGGGTGGAGTTATCTACAAGAACAGAGATAGTGTCCCTAGAAGAAAGGGACAGGAAAGCATCCTGGGTACACAAAAGTCAAGGCTCCAGGATCTGCCCTGGGGGCTATCTCAACACCCCTACACTCTCACTGCAGGTAGTTGGTCAGCTATGAATATGACCAGCTCTCGTGGTTTGTCTTTATTCAGTGGAACACAACAGCACTGCGACCTGCCCATGAGAAGAAGGATTTTTAAGAACTTATCTTAGAGCAATTTTAGGTGGAGAAGACAAGATGGCGTATGGGAGAAACAGATCTGTTAACCCTGGCATTAATATTAACTGGTTAACTGGCTGCCCAGAATAAACAAAGAATAGCTTATTCTTTGCCAGGTTGAAGATATAAAAGGAATGAAGGGCTGGAGAAGTGGAGCTGGGTGAAGCACAGAGCAACCCAGTGCTTGGCATGGAACTCAGATCTGAAGCAGCCTCTCCAGGACTTCTCTGAGCCTGCCCCTGGCGATATGACTGGGATATCACTGCTTCTATAGTTGCCAACTGACAGGTCCTAGCTCCTAGACCATACAGGGCTGGATTCATGTCTCATTGATTGTGTAATCTCTGTGTGGCCCAGCACAGAGCATGCACACAGTAGGTTCTCACATATGTTTGTTGAGTGAATGAACACAACACCAAATGAATGGACAGGACAGAGCTGTGGGCTAGCAGGAAGGACATCTGGCTTTTGCTTGAATTAGCTAGTGAATTGCTGTGTGGCCTCCTTACTGAGCCTCGTTTCCCTCTCTTTGCAGAGTCAAACAAATCGTCCATTGTTTGTTCACCTGCTGCCAAAGCATGGCAGAATAAATGTGCAAGTTGAAGGGAGCAACCTCATGAGGTTTTGCTTTGTGTCTTAATTACAGTCATTTGTGGAATTAGGCTTTTAATATAAATATTTGTGTGCCTGCGCCTGCATATATGTATTTGGACCAATGCTCTCATGTGTGCAAATACATGTATCCCAAAGAAATATGTTCAGAACCCCAGCATCTGTGGTGTCTGTGGCGGGAGGGACTTCCATATTACAGAGAGATGCCTTCAGTGCATGATGTTACCCGCACAGGTGTGACGTCCCAGGGTAACCACATGCTTTTGCCCTGGGGGTGGGAGAGGGATGGGTGTACGGTGAACAGCAGGTGGGGGTCTTTCCATAGCGGATGAGGAAGACGAGGCCACTTCGAGGCAGAGGAGACCACAGTGAGGCAGAGCAGCCCTATGTTGTAGACTTTTCTGCAATGACAGAAATGTTCTATATCTGTGCTATCCCATATGGTAGTCACAAGTTACATGTGGCTATTGAACACTTGAAATGGGGTTAGTGCAATTGATGAGCTGAAACTTTAATTTAAATTCACTTACATTTAAAGAGCTGTGTGTGTGGCTTGTGGCTACCTATTGGACTGTGCAATTCTGGAGAATGGTACTTTATTTGTCCTTGAGGAAGAAAAAACAAATGAAAATGAGGATCTGGGGCTCATGAAGGTTCTCATGGGGTGGGGTATGTGCGTTAAAGCTGCACCTTCAGCAAGAAGCTGGCCAGTCCTTAGTGGAGGACATTTCCTTCCATCCTGCATCCAGGTGGCTAGTCCTGCTCCTCCCAGTCCATGGAGAAAAAAGAATTGAAACAAACTGTCTAAGCTGGGTCAGGTACTCGGCAGATGTTTGCTGAGTATCATTCTTGATGGAAATCCCCGTGGAACTCCTATATTTTCTCCTCTCTTCTTCCTTTCAGAACCTCAGAGTGATAGAGCCAAAAGACCAGTGCCTCATTTTGCAGACATGGAAAAGGAAACTTCGCGGGGGAAGGAGATCTGCTTGCAGTCAGCCAGAGAGACAGAACAGGGGCAGCAGTGAGCTCTCATGACCTGGTATCTGTTACCTTCTGGTTAAGTTTTTTATTTGTAACTCTACAAACATCCCTTCTGTAAACATCTCCCTAAAAATGGAGTAGGAAGCTCTCAAAAATGGACCACAAAGGGGTCAGGAATATAACTTTCTCTGCCCAGATTCTAGGACTTACAGTGAGAAAGCACCTTCTGGGAACTTCACAATGGCTAAAGTGTGCTAATAGGATGATGTGTTCTTGTACACCCACTGCCTCTGAACTCTGCTCTGCATTGCTGAACAAACTACATTCCCCAGAATTCCTTGCTGGATTCCTTCCAAACAGGTTTACCACTGGGAGAGCTTGTTGGTGGGGGAGGGCAGGAAGAGGGAGGACAGAGGAAGGGATTCACTTTCTGTTTCCAACTGAAGTCTAAATCAGTCCAGTAACAACAGGCAGCTATCATACTACCCTCATTGTCACCCCTCAGAGGTCCCACTGCAGCTGCCTAATGTCCCCTCGCTGGCCTGAACATGAGATGAACAACACTCTTCTTAGGAGTACCAGCCCCACTTGGTACATGGCCACTTTGAATAAAAGCTGCCTTTTCTGGATTCTCTTGCAGCTATATTAGGTCATGTGACAAAGTTCTGGCCAATGACAAAAGAACACAAGTGATATGTACAGATAGAAGTAGCTGGGTGTCTGATACTACATAGATTATGCTTGCACTCACTCTTGAGAGAGAGACATGAACTTTTACCCATGGAAGCCAGTATTATTTTGAACCTCTGTTAGAGTGGCTTGAATCTGTATCCTAACTAGTATCCCTAATGTGTGACCCATGAAAATTAGCCAGGCAGCACCAGTTCTAAAGAAGATGACACTCCCCTAAAGCTGCTTCTGCCAAGGTCACTGATATCTCCCTTCGATAAATCTCGTGGGTGTTTTCTTCAGTCCATGTCTTAATCACTCAGTGGCACTTGGCACTCATTCCTTCTTGAAACCCTTGTTTTCCCTGGCTCTATGGCATCCCATGCTCTCGGTTTTCTCCCACATCTCTGACCCTCTTTCCTTAGTCTTTTTTCTTCTTCCTCCTGTCCCTTAAATGCTGGTTATGATCCTCTTTTTATCTCATTCTACACACGCACAGCCTGAGTGATTCACATCGTCTTGATGCTGAGAACTTCCAAAATGTTGGTCTAGCCTGGATCATTGTTATGAGCTCTAGACTCACAAGGCCAATTGCTTGGTGGAAACCCCTCCCCCATGGTTATCTCATGAGTCCCTCAAGTCCAACTTCTCCTTCACTGAACTCATCACCTCTTCTATTCCTCCTCCTGGGTTCCCAGGCTCAGTGGTGGCACCACTGTCTACCTGCCTGCTTAGCCTGAGACCTGGCTCCATCCCAATTCCTCTCTCTCAGTCTTATCATCCCCATCCAGGCAAAGCATTGATTCTGTGGACCTACCCTTTCAGGTGTCCCTCAAATATCTCCACTTCTCTCTGTTCTCACTAGCACTACCTCGGTCCACCCTGCCATCTGCTTTCCTCCTCCACTCCTGCATTCTGAGTCATTTTCAGCAGCACACGCATCCTTAAAACCCCTCCACTGGCTTGCCAGTGTCCTTAGGATTAGGCAAAAAGTCTTTGCTTTGTTTTACAAGGCCCTTCGCTATCTGCCCGCCCCCTGCACCCCATTACCTCCCTTGCTCTGCGTGTTCCAGTCCTGCAGAACTACATACGGTTCCCTCAACAAGCCCCTGCTCTGCTCTCCCCACACACTGCTCTGCCCGGGCCACTCTTCCTGCTCCTTGTCAGCAGGCTTGCTGCTCTCGGGCTCAGCATGGACAGCTGCTTCTGAGAGCCTACTCTGCCTACCCAGGCTGGGTGGCTGCCTCTCTTTGGTGTGCCCATGGCAGCCCAGAATGCCTGGTGGACAGGGAGCCGTCAGCAGGCTGTACTGCAGCTCTCTGTCCCCATCAGCCTCCAGGAGCCTGGAGTCCAGGGACAGCAAGGGCCATCCTGTCTTTCTCACCCTTGTCTCTCCAGCCCCTAACACAGGGGATACCTGACCCCAAACTAGATGAGTTACTTGACCTCTCTGACCCAAGACAAAATGGGAGGAAAGTGTTAAATTTCCAAGATTGGCCAGGGGATTAAATAAGATAAATATGCAAGTCTCTTGTCCAGGGGCCTGGCTTGGTAAATATAAAGTTCTTTTTTCTTCTCTTTTTCTTTTTTTTTTTCTTTCTTTTTGAGACAGGGTCTTACTCTGTCACCAAGGCTGGAGTGCAGCGGCATGATCATGGCTCACTGAAACATCGACTTCCTGGGCTCAGGTGATCCTCCCACCTCAGCCTCCTGAGTCTCTGGGACTACAGGCATGCACCACTATGACTGGCTAATTTTTTGTATTTTTAGTAAAGACAGGGTTTTGACATGTTGCCTAGGCTGGTCTCGAACTCCTAGGCTCAAGTGATCCATTTGTCTAAGCCTCCTAAAGTGCTGGGATTACAGGCATGAGCCACCATGCCCAGCTAAAAGTTCCTTTTTAAAATCTGCTTGTTAGATATGCTCATAGAAAGGTAACTGGCCACAGAAGGGAGAGGAATGGCAGTCCATCCAGGGATCACTGGAGTGTCATATGAAATGTTATAGGAATCACAAGCCTTAGAACTTGAAAGGAACCCAAGGATCATCTAGGCTACTTCATGCAAGTAAAACAGCCACCTGTGCCCATCACACAACTGGGGCACAGCTGGAGACCCCAACAGAGAGGAGAGCTGATGGGTGACCAGAACTCAGGCCTCTGCACCATGGCAGCCTAGCTAATGGGTCTTGGCTGGAAGCTAACAGGAAGGCCTCTTTCCAGAAACACTATAAGCCAGTGTTTCTCAGATTGCTGGGTGTAATTCATAGGCAGATCATGAAATCAGTTTAATAGCATTGACCAGCAGTAACCCACTTATGCCTAGCATTCCATTATTGGAACACTAAGCCTGTGGGAGTTATTTACATCCCGCTGCTTAAGGTCATCGCCAAGGTCTGATTTTTTACACAAAATTTTGCAACCTCCAGCATAAATGAGTTAAAACAAAACAAAACAATACCAGAATGAAAAACAGTGCAAGATCTGTACAGTATAGTTGTATAAAACTTCTTATTTTATCATTTGATGTCATGAAAGTCCCTGCTGTAGATAGAAGATGGGGGAGCTTGTGCTTCTGAGTGGTCATGCTCAACAGAGTGGGGAGCCCAGGGGAGTGGGGAGTGATCTTGTAGATAGAGGTGGGTGGGGCCAGTGTGAGCCTGACGGTCAGTGACTTCTCATTTCTAGGGAAGATTGAAGGAAAAGAAGGAGGGGGATGTAGAGGGGAGAGAAGGCCTCAGTAGAGTTTGCACTATTATTAGGGCAAGTAAGCTGCTTCTGAAAAGAAGGGGTTTGCAAAGGCAACCTGGGCAAAGGCAACCTGCTGGAAGAACGTCATCCGCAGCTGACACTGTGGGAAGGACCCCATGCAGAAGCAATAGGGCAACCTGGTCCCATATCCTCATGAAATGCCTCTTATAACTGTGACATCTTGCAATGGTGGAGGATTTCACACTTTTCAGAGTTTCCAGCCCCTCATTTATTTCTCGTAAGACCTCTGGGAGGTGGGGGGATGGTATCATTATCCCAATTTAGAGACGGGGAAACAGGATTGGAGTGAGCTAAATGGCTGCCAGATCCAAAACTAGTATTCAGACCTCCTAGTTTCTTAGTGGACGCTCTTTCTACACCACCATAATGTGAGTGCTCTGTGTTTACAGGGTGTATTCAAATTCATGACTGCCATTGGAATCCCCCCCAAAAAATTCCTGGGCTGGCCTGAGTTGCTCCTTAGAGCAATGAAATCAGAGTCCTGGGAGTAGGGCCCAGGCCTCAGGATCCTTTAAAGCTCCATTTGCAGAGCCTCGTGCACAGCCAGGTTGGATCCATCTCCCAGTCCCCCAGCCTTGGCCCAGCCTGGCCAAGCTGCCCAGGAGGTCCCTTGGTGCCCTGGGCTCTGTTTCACTGTTGTTTTGTAGAGTAACTTCCCAGTGGAGCTGCCACTGTGCCCCATCCTAACAGCTGAAGTCCCCCAGGCCCTCCAGAGAGGAGGTGTGAACTGGAAGATGGGGAGGCAGGCGGCTCTGACACACAGAAAGCAAACAGCTCAGAGGAGTGGCAGGCTGCACTTTATTCATCGTTAATTTAAACACCCTTTAAGTCCTCTCTTGGAGTGCTGCTCAGAAAAATAGATGTATTGTTTGAGAAACCCTGCAGGCTTGTCCCGCATGCTCTAGCCCCCTCCTGAGAGAACATATAGCATAAAAAATGATTTGTAAAGCAATGGGGAGCTTCCTTAGGGAAGAAGGGGAAGGGTAAGAGGGTCTCGGGCCAGGTCCGAGTGCAGAAATCCTCAATGCATGAGACTAGCGTGGAAGATGTAGCAATTGTGCTCTGGGGTGCCTGAAGGTGCCAGAGCTGCTCCAGGGGCAACAGTCCAGGCCCCAAGTCCATGCTGATGAGCCCACCCTGGGGGTCAGGAATGGCCTCAGCAGGCCCTCCCTCCCTCCCTCTCCACCCTACAAAGTGAGGAGCCTTCAGAGTCACCACGAGCACATTATACAACAAAACAACAACCCTGCAACAGATAAAGCCCCAGCGCCTCTTCTGGACTCAGAAGTGCCCTAGGCTGGCTGTCTGGCTGTGCTTTCCAGACAGTGTACATGTGGAATTGTGCTTTTTGTTTTTTAAGAATGTAAAAAGTTACAGTAAGATCGAACCACAGGGCCCGTCGCTCCTATGGTCTCTGCCTGGCTGGGCTGCCGTCTGCCTCAGTTCCCCAGAAGCTTCTCTTTTGGCCATGAGGGCTCAGTCACCCCTCACCCCAGAGCCCACAGGAAGAGGGGGTCTGCTGGGAGGCCTGTCTGAAGGACGGAGGATCCTGGGTCAATTCAGCAGCTATTTTCCAGGGTTTGGCTTGGGTTTGGATGCTGGCTTCTGTGTGAAACCTGAACACATGCAAATTGTACATAAAACTCCCCCAAGGCAGAGAGGGATTTTCCAGGCCCTGGTACATCTCTAGGGAGTTAAAATGGGAAATCTTTCTTCTTAAAGTGGCCCAGACTGAGACTTTTCCTTGGGGAAAAGGGATAGTAGCTCTTTGTAAGGCTGGTGTGTATGTGTGTGTGTGTGTATATATATATACATATGCATGATACTGTGCAAATGCCCAGGGCTGCCTGGCATTTTCCACAAAATGAGAGCCTGAGATTGCCTAAGCCTTCTGATACCTTCTCCAGGCCTGGAGGCACTGCTTCATTCAGAGGACACAAAGGCCTGACCATCTCGCTTTAGCAAGCTAGGACACCCAGGGTGGCTGCTTTACTTTTCTGCTCAGCTCTGAGAAGGCTGCTCGCCAAGACTCTGGCTTCTATGTGGCCACAGCCATATGGCAAGGGCTTCTTGGAGCTCATTCCACCTTTAAGGGAGCCCCACAGTGCTGGCATGGTGGGTAAGTCCAGGCCTAAGGTTAGGAAGCAACTCCTGGAGCGTGAGGAAATTGTAGGCTACAGTGAGCTACCAGTGGTGGGAAAAACGAGACCCCCAGGATAGTGAGAGAGGCCCCAGCTTCTGAGGGAATGGAGCTCTTTTTTGGTCCGAGGTCTAGAAGAACCTGCACCAAAGAAAGGCATCCCTATCAATGTCACTGTGCCTGAAATGCTGGGAGAACCACATGCCTGCTTCAGTGAAGCAGCCCCTGGCATCTGGGGCACTGAGCCCTTTGGCCTGAGATGAAGGATGATGGCGTGACGTATCATGGCAGTGTGACTGAGACTGGGTTGGGGGACGGGGACAGGGGAACATAGGCAAAAATAAACATGTGCCACTGGATCCTGAGCTGCCATTGTACCTTGGAGGACTGGCGTTTCTCTGGGAAGTTGGGGGATGGGAAGGGGAAGGGTCTCATTTTCCTGCCCCTTGAAACCATGCTTACGATTCCTTTAGAAGATTGCTCAAGCTGCCTTCAATTGCCTCTTTCCAAAACCAAAGCATAGGAAAAGAAGTAAAAACAGCTGAGGCTGCAGCATAAGCAACTTAGGATAGAGTCTAGGAAGCACCGCCAACAGAGAAGACTGCCAAGAAATGTTTCGAGTTTTTCTTCTCTGGAGGTGGGTCCTGGGTCCTCCCATGGAGACCAGGATTCTGTGTAGTCCTGCACGCTGGGCGGGGGATTGCCTGGAGGTCTCTTTAGGCCTGTCTAGCTCACACAGTCTTGATACCTGGGTTTTAGGCTGCTGGACTGTTGCTGGGGCTCACTTCCTGTGGGTAGGCTGTTATTTTGCCCCCAGATCAAGTCCTCACTATCTAGATGCCTCTATCATGGGGATCTCTTCTTCCCTTTCTGGATGGCTCTGATCCCCAAGTTATTTCCTGTTGCCTAGGTAACACCTCTAATTGAATGCCTTTTAATCGTTCCCTTTTTTAAAGGGACAAACGTGGATTTTATTTCCAGGTCCCGTCAGAGGGCCCTGCCCTAGAGAACATGTGCCCCTCTGAGTGGGCAATCCCTTCACTGTGACCGCAACCATGGCTTGGATGTGGGGGCACTCGCTGGGCTGGCCTGACAGTCACAGTGAATCCTGAAAGCATGGTTTTCACAGGAGCCCACCATTCAGTATTTAGCAAGACTGCCCTCTCTCCTGGCCAGCGCTGCTTCACTGGCTTCACCCCAGATTAGGGCCCATGTTTAAAAACTAATCCCAACTCAAACCAGAAAATACCCAAAATAGCTGGAGAGTCACTGAGATCTCAGGTAAGCTTTCCCTTCCTGCCATGAACTAGAAGGGGAAAGAAAGAGTTTGACATTCAAGTTTGACTCAAATGCTGTATGCGTGAGCGCATGCGTGCATGTTTGTGTATGTGTGTGTTCCAGGCACATTTGCCAGGGAGAGAGATTTCACAGCATGGCTCGAGCTGGAGGCGGTGAGGCGGTGCTTTTCTAGGACTTCCTATCAGAAGCTCTGCCTACTGGTGGGTCACGCCGTGGCTGTATAAACTCTGGCACCTGTCCTTACCCTCATCATAGATGAGAAAAATGGCCAGAGAGAGGGTTTGTTTACAGCCCCAGACCACCATCCTTTCCATGAAGCCTGGGTATCTGGCCTTCCTTCAGGTCAGGGACCCCCTGTGCTGCAGAAGGCAAGTCTGGGAGAATCTGTCCCTCAGCCTGAGAGCAAAACTTTAATCCTAACATTACTTCCATCCACCAGTTTCACCAGCTCCCTCCCTCCTGCCTTCCTCTATCTCCAATAGGCTGTGCATGGAGAAGACAAATCCTCTTGATAAACAATATTTAGAAAGGGATGCTGTCTTTCCTGACCCCAAACACATCATGGCCTCTGAAACCAAACACCCTGACATTTGCAAGATGGCTTCTTTTGGGTTCCTGGTGCTGCAGGCCCTGGTTCCCAAGAACGCAGCTGGCAGAGCTGCCTCCTTCAGAGGAGGAGGAGGAGAAGCTGGAGGGCTGCACCCAGCAACCCCATGATCTCTCAAAGGGGGAAAAGTTGAACTGATCAACAGTAGTTAAGAAAAAAAAAAAAAATCCACACCAACAAAGAAATATCTTGTCTGAGGAGACTCAGATATTCCTGGTTAATATTGAAAAGCCCTGCTGTGGATGAGCTTGTGAAAGAAAGGACGGTTGGGGGATTCAAGATCTGCCGATCCGAGCCTGGAGATGCCAGCTAAAGCCCAGCAGGGCTCCTGCAGCCTCAGCGCTCCCCTCCTCACTGCCCGCCACTAGAAGTAGCTGCCCTGTGCTCTGTGCTAAATGGACTAACTCTGGGCTGAGAAAGGCCAGCTAAGCCCCTCACCACTGCAATTTCCAAATCTGGGGGAAATGCCACAGTCCGCAAGTTGGTGCTATGTTTCATCTCATTGCATAATACTACACCATTCTCTGTGTGTAGTGGCTGTTCTATATATATACATCGGGAGGCAACATATGGCTGTCCCTACCCCCACCTGTCAAAACTGTGACTATATCACTTCTGACGACCAGAAGGAAGCTGCTAGGCTGGGCCAGGATTTTAAATGCTGAGGAGGTAATTCAGAGCCACGAAAAGTTGCACCATATGCTTTGGGGTTGCCGGCTGCTTCTGTGCATGGGGAAGGGGTTTAGTGCCAGTCTGCAAAACCCTCCTCGCTGCGGTATGCCCTGGGTGGGGACCTGGGGGGGGCCACGTTTTCTCTCCCTGAAGGAGAATATGCTGGGGGCCACGGTTCTCGAAAAGGGAACTCACAAGGAACACAGGCGTCCCCAAAACCTGCCCTTGATAACATCAGGCCTGGCCAAATAGTATTTCTTTAAAAAATTTTTTTTGTTTCATTTTATTGGATAAAGATTAAGAAAGCGCCAGCAGTGACTGAGAGAAGGGAAGCAAACCACGCCCGGCGGCCCCGCGGCCTGGAGAGGGTCCCTGGCGCGGGCGGACGGGCGGTCTACCTGGAGGCGCTGGTCTCGGCCAGCCGGTTGTTCATGATGCCCAGGGCGCCCACGCCGCCCGAGAAGCCGTTCTGGCGCGTGTTGACGCACACGCTGCGCGGGTAGCCGTTGGCCGTCTCCGACAGCTGCTTCTGCAGCAGCGCCAGCGACACCTTGTTGGAGGCCGTGAGGTCGCGCATGGAGATGAGCTCGCCCGAGAGGCGGCGGCCCTCGGCGTCGCTGTCGCGGGCCGCGGGGTCGGCGCCGAGCGCGGCCAGGCGGCGGCGCAGCCGGGAGCCCGGGGTGATGGCATTGCGCCGGGACAGGGGCGCGCCGGGCGCCGGGCAGCAGCGCGCGCAGCAGCGGCAGCTCAGCTTGCGCAGCATCCAGTTGAGCACCTGCTTGATGAGGATGGAGATGACGTTGAAGAGCGAGTAAATGCAGCACACGCCGAGCAGGATGAAGAGGAAGTTGCCCAGGCGGTAGAGCCCCTGGTTCCGGTAGGCGGCGTGCTGGCTGCTCACCAGGTCCCCGAAGCCGATGGTGCTGAAGGTGACGAAGCAGAAGTAGAGCGAGTCCACGTAGTCCCAACCCTCCACGCTGGTGTACATGGCCGAGGCGCAGCACGACAGCAGCACGGCGAACAGGCCCAGGATGAGCAGCACGTGGTACACCGAGGGCTTCCAGCCCGCCAGGCTGTCGGCCTCCGAAAGCGCGGAGCCACGGCGGAAGGTGGCGGGCAGCAGGCCGCTGCGGCGCAGCTGGCGCTCCCGGCAGGCGCGCATGATGAAGGCCAGCAGCGAGATGATGCGCTCTAGGAAGAGGTTGAAGAACAGGATGGTCCCGGCGCAGCCGAACAGCCCGTAGGCGATGAGGAAGGCCTTCCCGCCCACCGTCGCGGGGGTGGTCATGCCGAAACCTGTGGAGACAGGGCAGGGTCAGCGCGGTCCTGGCCGCGCAGGTGGTCCTCACTGGGCGTCAAGGGGGACGGGGGCGGGGGCATGCAGGTGCTTGCATGGCTCCTATCTCGAGTGGCACCACTCAGGTGGAGGAAAAACAGCACTTAGTCATTTCTCTCCCTTGGTGGCACCTGATAGGGTTCTTGATTTTGGCAGCCCCTAAACTGATGGAGGAGACATGGCCCTTCATCTTGGGGACCTATAAACCCAAGTGGGTGGGGCAGGTAGTCACTAGGAAGGACCCATCATGACAAAAAATAGAAACCACTGCTGCACAGGTGCAAACCACTGAGATACCCACAAAGCCAACCAGGGACACCTGCTCTCCCACTCCTCCAAATTGTTTAAAAACTGTCATTTAGTTCATAAATACATTAATACACTAGAGTAGGTGAGTTTTGTTGGGTGAATTACAAATATTTACATTAGAAATCAAAACCAACACAGATCTCTTCAAAGATATCTAGCTTCTTATGTGCGTGTGCACTTTTTATACCAGTCTCGTTACTTGGAAACTCCACTGCCTACTTGAGAGTGGTGAAAAAAGCCAAGTAATCTTAGTGCTGTGACTAATTTTCACTTCACAGGCACTTCGAAAAGGCCTTTGCTCAAAGGATCATATTTTCTTTTTGGGGAGGACAGGTTCTTTGTTACCCAGGCTGGATGGAGTGGTACAGTCATAGCTCACTGCAGCCTTAAACTTCTAGGCTCAGGTGATCCTCCTGCCGCAGCCTCCCAAGTGATAGGACTGCAGGTGTATGCCACCATGTCCAGCAAATTCTTTGTTATTTTTTCTAGCGGTGTAGAAAGGACCATATTTTCTTAGTCTGCCAACATTTCATGCCTCTGGAATTGGGCATAAGGCCAAGTGGGTAGTCCGTCACTTCCCTAGTTCTTACAATGTGAATATGGGGTGACAAGAGAATGTGCATTTCAAATCAATTCCCAGATGACTCCAAAGTCTTTCACACTAGAATAGCAGGCTTTTCTGTTTAAAGGGCAGTTTTTAAAGAGTTGTCATATGTGCCCAATTTTTTTCCCAAGTGTGCCATAGATTTTCAGTCCCTCCCTGTTATTAAAAAAAATCGGTTTACCAACTCTGCCTACTAACGAAAGGACCCCAAAATTAAGTGTCAGTGCTCAAAAGTCAACTGCAGCTCCTCTTCTTTCCTAAAGTAAGTTATTTGGAATTGGAATGAATCCAAGCTGAACAACTGTTGACTATGAGTCTTTCTCCAAAAGCCTGGTTTTTAAATGTAACCTGTAGCACACCTGGGCAGACAGCCTTGTTAGGGAAGCATTAATAGGGCTTTGCCTTCATTGGGATTGCTGACTCTGGGACCAGGTAGAGTGTAACCAGGTAGCTAGAGTTAATGGTCTCTGAAAAGAGCTTTGTGAGGCTGACAAAAGGATTCTTTGAGAGTAGTCAACCCATACCCTTCAGAGACTGAGCATGGCTCTGCCATTGGGTGCTGGCCCCTTCTCAACCAAGGGTCACCATCAATCATCCTTGCTCACACTTGTGGCCAAAGAAAGGCTCTGGCCCAGCTGGGTCCTGTGCTGCTGGTATGTCTAAAATTGCTTTGTTTTGGGAAGTCTACACAACTGCGTGTTGCTTTAGGCCCTTATCGTTGTTAACTTACAACTTGTTCAAAGCACAGACTTTAAGGGTGTCTTTATCAATTGATTTCTGCAGAAGGTGTGGCTGCCTGCCAGTGTGCTCACCCATGCCATCCAGGGCAGTGCAGAGCGGCAGCTCTGCCTCTCCAGATTGAGCTCCCTGCCCAGTGCTGGCTGTGGTCTGTGGGACCCATGGTTGCCTGACTCTGGCTATGGGAGGGGGTTTCATCTCTTAGTGGAAAGGTCTGTGGGACCCATGGTTGCCTGACTCTGGCTATGGGAGGGGGTTTCATCTCTTAGTGGAAAGATTCACTTACTGCTTCGAGTCAGCTGAAAACAATGGATCGTTTGTCTGAGCAGCACTATGGTACCGTTCAACAACTCTGGCAGCGATCAGGGGCATCCCTGTTTAATTTGTGCCCTATGGCAGAAAGGCTACCTGTGCCCTGCCAGTGGGGTGGGGCCAGCCCTGGGAAAGTGGAGAAGAGTTTGTCTTATGTGGCTTTCTAGTTCTCTAAACAGACTATAGAAAATATTTCTTGTAATACTTTCAGAGTACATTCCTTAAGCCTATGTGCTAACAATCATTTTCTAGACTGTCTGAAGAAAATGCCCAGTTGCCTGAGCGTGGTGTTCATCTTATGCTTAATGACTCAGGTTAGGGAAAAATCTTATGTTACCCATGTTGAGGAAGATGAATTATGTCCCTAGATTCACAGAAAGTGAAAAAAAACAAAGTAGCTGTGTAACCAAGAACTTGATAGAGGGATTTTGCTACATTTTAAAGCCACACTCAAGTTCTTGAGTTTATAAAGAAATCGACTCTGAATTTACATGGCTATAAGTGGAGTGGAAGTGTATGTGTATATTTATAAAACGTTTTAGACCAATAACCTAAATGTCTAACAACACAACTAAATGATTGTCTATTCATGAAAACTATACAGCAATTAAAAAGCATGAACCGGCCGGGCGCGGTGGCTCACGCCTGTAATCCCAGCACTTTGGGAGGCCGAGACGGGCGGATCACGAGGTCGGGAGATCGAGACCACCCTGGCTAACATGGTGAAACCCCGTTCTACTGAAAATATAAAAATTAGCCGGGCGTGGTGGCGGGCGCCTGTAGTCCCAGCTACTCACGAGGTGGAGGCAGGAGAATGGCATGAACCCAGGAGGCGGAGCTTGTAGTGAGTGGAGATTGTACCACTGCACTCCAGCCTGGGCGACAGAGCGAGACTCCATCTCAAAAAAATAAAATAAAATAAAATAAATAAATAAATAAATAAATAAAAATAAAAAGCATGAACCATAGCTACTTGCAACAACACGGATAAATCTCACAAAAAGAATGTTGAACAAAATAAGCTGGACACAAAAGAATACATTCTGCATTATTCCATAAATATAAAATTCAAAATCAGGCCAAACTATAGCCTTTTTTAGGGATGCATGCATGCTTGGTAAAATTATAAGGGAAAGCAAGGAAGTAATTTTGATAAAAAGTCAGAATTGGGACTTCCTCTAGAGCATGGCCGGGGGTAGTAGCTGAGAGGGGACATAGGGGACCTCTGGGGTGCTAGAAATGTTTTTGTTGACCTGGGTGGTAGTTACATGTGTGTTAGCTGTATAATAATTTGTAAAATTCTATGTTTTGTGAGTTTTTTTGTACTCATAATGAGAAAAAAATTTTAAATTTCTAGACTGTTAGAACTCTCAGATACCCAATTCTGCTGTACCCCTCACTGTATAGGTGAGGGAGTAGGGGCTGAGGGGCTGTGACCTGCATCTTGGGGACAGACTCCCACCTCTTTGTCCTGGCTTCAAGCCTGGTACACAGACCAGTATGCAGAACACTGCATCTACTCACTGAGGGAAAACAAAATCTCTTATAGAAGGATAACTCTGTTAAATTCCTAAGGTAATTGAAAATGCTGGGCCTGGAAAACCAATACTTTGTCTAAGAAAATGTTGAATTGGATTTTTCAGCTAAAGCCTCAAAGCTGAGAACAGTATGTGTACATTTCTGCCCATTCTAAAGAGAAGTTCCAGACACATCCATGCTGGACTCACTAAAACAGCAAAACAGGTCTGGGGCTAGCAACCCCCCACACCCCCACCTCCAGGCTATATGGAAAGGCTGGGGATTGATGGGATCTTCCATCAATTGGGAAGTCATTGTGGGGAGTTGTTGTGGCAGTGGGGAGTGCTATGGATTCTTTCACTCACCCCCAGGCCAGGGGATGGTTGGAGCAGGGAAGGTCAAGAGGACTTATGGGGCCGGGCACCATGGCTCACGCCTGTAATCCCAGCACTTTGAGAGGCTGAGGCAGGCGGATCATGAGGTCAGGAGATTGAGACCATCCTGGCTAACACGGTGAAACCCTGTCTCTACTAAAAAGTACAAAAAATTAGCCTGGTGTGGCGGCGTGCACCTGTAGTCCCAGCTACTCGGGAGGCTGAGGCAGGAGAATGGCATGAACCTGGGATGTGAACCCGGGAGGCGGAGCTTGCAGTGAGCCGAGATCACGCCACTACACTCCAGCATGGGTGAGAGAGCGAGACTCCGAATAAAAAAAAAAGAGGACTTATGGAGCTTCAGCAAGAAGAAAGCCTGGCAGCTCACTTCCCAGCTGGCTGGGCACAGTCGCTTACAGGCCCACCCAGAATGGAGCATGGTGAGAGTCCTGGGAGAACCCGGCAGTGTCCCCTGGAGTCCAGAGCTGTGCTCGAGAGTTCTCTGGCTGGGAGGCTGACTGGGGTAGCCCCCACAGGCACGGGAGGAAGAAGGCAGTCACGGGAGCCATCTGCACTTCAAGGGCTTGCTGCATCAGGAGGTGTGAGGGTGACATGGGTCACTAGAGGGTGACAAGTGGATACTGGAAGGAAGAGATCTGAAGAGACTGCTCAAGAGGACTGCCTGCTGGAGCAAGGGGGCCCTAGCAAGAAGAGGCTGAGGGGCAGAGGGCTGGGGATGGCATGAGAGGGAGTCACAGGAGGAAGGATGGAGAGGGCAGTGCCCGCTCAGGGAATGGGGCAGGGAGTGGTCCCTGTGCAGGGCTCCCAAGTACCTTATCATAAATAGGCGCCATGAAAGCATATATGCCTGTTCTAACAGGGAGCCTTGCAACCCCACCAGCAAAAGTTAAGAAGGAATGATAGTGGCTCCAGTGATGTAAGATCACCCCCATGCCCCATCCACTGCAGGTCCCCTGAGCCATGTGTCAGCCTGGAGCTAGAGGGGGAGGCTAAACTCTGATTAGAAGTGAATTTGAAGATTTGATTAAACATCTGAGAATGAGTCTCAATCTTAAAACTGGTACTTAACAACAAAAGAGGCCGGGCATGGTGGCTCACGCCTGTAATCTGAGGAGCGCTTTGGGAGGCCAAGATGGGCAGGTCACCTGAAGTCGGGAGTTCGAGACCAGCCTGACCAACATGGAAAAACCCCGTCTCTACTAAAAATACAAAAAATTAACCGGGCATGGTGGTGCATGCCTGTAACCCCAGCTACTCGGGAGGCTGAGGCAGGAGAATTTCTTGAACCCAGGAGGCGAAGGTTGTGGTGAGCCGAGATCACACCACTACCCTCCAGCCTGGGCAACAAGAGTGAAACTATGTCTCCAAAAACAAACAAACAAACAAAAAAAGGAAGAAAAGAAAAGAAAGAAACTGGCTGAGTGTGGTGGCTCACACCTGTAATCCCAGCACTTTGGGAGGCCAAAGTGGGCGGATCACTTGAGGCCAGGAGTTCAAGACCAGCCTGGGCAATTTGGTGAAACCCCATCTCTACTAAAAGTACAAAAATTAGCCGGGCATGGTAGTGTGTGCTTGTAATCCCAGCTACTTGGGAGGCTGAGGCATGAGAATCGCTTGAATTGCAGTGAGCCAAGATCGCGCCACTGCCCTCTAGCCTGGGCGACAGAGCGAAACTCCATCTCAAAAAAAAAACAAACAAAAAAACCCAGAACACAAAAAGACATAAAAACCAACTATTTGGAAAACTCTAGCATCTACCCAAGATGTTAAGGAATCTAAAAAGGAGTTCTTGAGGACAATAGATGAGACAAAGCCATTTCTGGTGTTGGCCCAT
This sequence comes from Trachypithecus francoisi, assembly GCF_009764315.1. NCBI lineage: Eukaryota > Metazoa > Chordata > Mammalia > Primates > Cercopithecidae > Trachypithecus > Trachypithecus francoisi. The sequence goes on along the minus strand of NW_022681462.1, from coordinate 60,163,026 downwards.
TTAATAAACTGGTTCCACCTGGATTTTCTCTTCACTGTGGTGAAAGCCACCACCTAACAGTGCATCATTGCATGTCATCATGACAACTTGTGGGGGAGGCCAGCTCCATTGAACACATGTGGAAACTGCAGGTCAAAGGGTGAAGCAGTTGCGAAGGCCCCACAGCTTGCAAATGGTGGAGCCGAGATTGAAACCCAGGTGTGCTAGCATCTAAAGTTCATGCTCTTTCCACCACACTAGACTGTATTCTGAGGGCACCAAGGAAGCTCCATTTTTCTTAAAAACCAAATTGCAGTCCTCCAGGACCACAGCCAGGGGAGCATCTTCGTGGGAGAGCGGCTGCTGCTCAGAGTTGTGACTCCCATCCTTAAGAGTCCTCTGTCCTCTCTGGCCCCCTTTCTACTGATCATTGCTGCCCCCTTTGCAGGGGAGAGAGGCCATGGCCTGTCCCCTAAAGAGTCTGCCAAGGTAGACTCACGACCTTCCCATGGCACAGCTCAGACAAGCTGGGCTATTTACATAAGACTTGACCCAGGGCTTGGGGACAGCAGGAGGAATGAGGTGCAGAGGAGACTCCTGCTTCTGGGTGACAGTCTGCCTGGTTGACTGCAGCCGGGGTACTTATTGGCCTCTTGGGGCCCCCACAGGCCTGCCCTGCCTGACCTACTTTTGTGAGGCCGAGGCCATCTCCTCCACTCTCTGGGGGCCTCTTCTGACTCCTCTAAACTCTTGCATGTCTGGACTCCTGGCTTCTGCCCAAGGTCATCTATTGGAGTTTGGGTTTCCAGTTGAGGATCTGCCTTTTTCCTGGATGACCAAACCTAGAATGAGACCGGCCTCATGCTCCGTCCTCACAGGGGTGTGGCTTTATCCGAGAGCCTCAGCAAGGCAACCAACACCAGACATGAAGCTGGTAAGACCAATATCCACCTATTCATTCCTTCAGCAAACATTTACTGTGGACAGCATCAGGTTGGCAGCATCATGCTAGGCTCAGGAATATGGTGCAAAACCAGACAGATGCAGTTCCCGTCCTCATAGTCTCTGGGCTGCCTTCCTAGAGGCCCCTCACTGGGTGTCTTAGCAGTTTTGTACAGATCCTGTCCCCTTTGCTGCCAGCAGGCTTACCCCTGGGACAGGGCACATAGAGTCTGGGCCAGAACTTGTCCTGGGGTCCTCTTATGGCCCTGACTCAGCTTGCATCCAGCATAACTTAGCCAGGGAGTGCTGCAGGCCCCAAATGATGCTAAATACTAGACTGTCTGTGTAGCACCATCTGCCTAGAATGAAGGGGCAGGCGGGCCAGAAGGGTCTCTGACAGTGCAGAGGGCAGCCAGTGAAAGCGTCCTTACTGTCCTGTTCCTGAGGTCTCTCTGTGCCTGCTTTACTGCCCTTCGCTTTCCTACAGAGCACACTCAGTTCAGCCTAGGAGACAAAGTCGGGGTGGAGGACGGTCCATCTTCTTCCACATCACGGTCAGTGGTTCAGAGCGCTGGGGGATGCTGAGACCCTGGGACAGGCTTCCTGCTGAGGGCACTGGGGCCTATGCTTGTGCCACTGCCTAGCCAGTTGCCTCCCGGAGTAGAAGAGCAGTCTCCCAAGCTCTTGCCATTTGTGGGGAGCCAAGCTGCTCTGGAGGGGGGCCTCAAAGCTTCAGCCAGAGAAAAGGCAAACCCAGCCACCCTGAGAATCTCCTCCTCCCCCTCAATCACACCCTGCAGAGGCGTAATCTGTCCCTGGGTTCGCACCAAGCCTGCTATTTTGTTTATGCCACAATTGATCTGCCATCCCAGTTTGCAAAGAGCAGACACTTGGGGGCTTTATTATGCCACTTTGACAAAAGCTGTGAAGCTCGTTCCCACAGCCTGTCTGGTGCCGCCTTCGCAAATGGGGCCCTGGTGACGGGGCCTTCGGAGTTCAGCTCAGAGAGCATGGAAGTGAGATGAAGGGGCCAGCACTGATCTGTATCGTGCAGCCCTGGGTGGCAGCCTCAGTTGGGCCCTTGACACACTCCTCCCATCCAGGCCCCCAGCCACCCTGTGAGGGAGGCACTATTACCCCCAACAATGCAGGCAAGGAAATGGGCTGAGGGAGGGGACGCATTCACTGAAGTCAGTTTGCATGTGGCTGAGCTGACCCTGAAGTCCATGCTCTTTCCACTTGCCGGACAGATGGGAAGTCTTGACTCATTACCCACTGGAAACTTTTCCTGCTGGGCTCTGCACTGTCAACTGTGAGACAGGGAAATAAAACGTACTGTATAGTCCAATCTGGGATACTTCTGAGAGTGAAAGTGGCTCTACTAGTAATTACCCCAGGACAGCATGTATAAACCAGGGCTGTTCCAAGCAACTGGGACGCATGATTAAAATGCAGATTCCGGCCGGGCGCGGTGGCTCAAGCCTGTAATCCCAGCACTTTGGGAGGCCGAGATGGGCGGATCACAAGGTCAGGAGATCGAGGCCATCCTGGTTAACACGGTGAACCCCCGTCTCTACTAAAAAATACAAAAAAACTAGCCGGGCGAGGTGGCGGGCGCCTGTAGTCCCAGCTACTCGGGAGGCTGAGGAAGGAGAATGGTGTGAACCCGGGAGGCGGAGCTTGCAGTGAGCTGAGATTGCGCCACTGCACTCCAGCCTGGGCGACAGAGCAAGACTCCATCTCAAAAAAAAAAAAAAAAAGCAGGTTCCATGGCAGGTCCCGCTCAGAGGTTTATTTAGTGGGTCAGAAAAGGAGCCTAGGAATTTCATTTTAACAAATGTGCCCAGATAAATCTGATGTAGGTAGAATATTCCTTTAAGAATGCCATTCTTAAAGAAATAATGTTAATAAGGTATTCCAGATGACCCTATTGGTTGGAATCTGTTCAACTACAAATATTTTGATTTAAATTTCCACTGACCTAAAATTTTTGTGGTGGGCACTGCAGCTCTCTCCTTACCAATCATTCTCCCAACCTGTACTATGTTGAGCAGCAGCCAGGCTACTTGAAGAAGTGACCCAACTCCAGGAATGGGCTCTATTAGTCTAGGTCAATCAGGATAATCTAGTTCCTTTCCATGATTGGCTCAAGGATGGGTAGACCTAAGTCAATCAGTGCAGAGCATTTTCATGGCTACAGAGAAGCCATGGGAAAGCTGAGGCGTGGACTCAGTGGGCAGGGATGGAAAAAGACTCAGAAATACTGGGCATGGCCCATGGCTCATTAGGGTTGCCAGGTAAAATACAGAACACCCAGTTAAATATGACTTTTGGGTAAACAAGAAACCATTTTTTAAGTCCCAAATATTGCATGGGACATACTTATACTAAAATATAGTTGATTATCTGAAATTCAAATTTCACTGGGCATGCTGTCTTTTTATTTCCTAAACCTGGCAACCCTACTCATGACCCCAGTTGTCAGCTTGGTACACTCCTCTGAGAAGCTTCTCCCAATAGCCCCATCTCATTTGATCCTTCCTGACTGGCCAGTGTTGGGATTAAGAGCCTCACTTTAATAATCAAGGACCCAAGGCTCACACAAGGCTGAGCCCTGCCCAGCCAGGCCAGCGGCTAGGTCTTCCCATGTCCCTCTCTCTCTGAACAGGGAGGAGTGGGAGATGTGGGGAGGGCTGTGGGATGGAGGGCAGGGCTGCCAACAGCCTGCTCTGTGGCTGGAACTGCGACATCGCCTCTCTGGGAGTAGGAGGGACTTCTGGCCAGACTCAATGGTGGAGGACTGGACACTTGAGAGGGCACTGGGCCAGAGACTGCCCTGGGAAATGTGCCCCAGCCCCAGTACCTCAGTGCTGCACATGTCAGCCTTCTCCATGTCACACCCCTGGGGAGGACAACCGATCACCCTGGACAAGCCCTGAACCTTTTGGGAGAGCTGGTGCTAAAAGAATGACTGGAGAAGTCATTAAAGCACTTACTGAGGACTGAAAATGCGGAGGGGATAATAACCGCTGCTGTGTATCGAGCCTCACTATTTCCATGCACTGTGCCAAGTGCTGCAAGCGTTATCGATTGATTTAATCCTCACAACAACTACACGAGGCTCCGTGTTTTCATTGATTCCAAGCCATAGCTTTTTTCATCTCATGTTAATATCTCTGAAAATGCATCTTACAGTCAATGGCCTGGTTGTTTATTTGGCAGTATTTTAAATCCTTAATGGTACATACCATGATGGTGTGTTTGTAACCAATAGTGTCTTAGATTTGATGAACTACAGTGGGGATGATTATTGTCCCCAGTTGTGAGATTAGTAAACTGAGTTGCATTTAACAGATAAAGACATTGAAGTTCAGTAACTTGCCCAAGGTCACAAAGCAAGCACATGGCAGAGATTTGAAACTAGAGGAAGGAGCGTGCAGTGTGGTAAAGGAAAGCAGCAAATATACAAGAGTTTGGAAGAAGGAGAGGTAGGTTGCTTTTGGCAAGAGCAGAAATTCTCAATTCTGGCTGCACAATAGAATCACCTGGGGAACTGAAAACACTCCCCAATCCCCGGCTGCATCCAGACCAGTTTAGGTCAACATGAGAGCTGAGGCCTTCCTGGTGGAATGATTAGGAAGGACATATGGAAGAAGAGATACTTGTGTTTAGTCTTAACAATTGGGTGGGGCCAGGCATGGTGGCTCACACCTGTAATCCCAGCACTTTAGGAGGCTGAGGCAGATAGATCGCTGGAACCCAGGAGTTCAAGACCAGCCTGGGCAACATAGTGGGACCCCATTTCTACAAAAAGTGTGAAAATCAGCTGGGCGTGGTGGCCTGTGCCTGTGGTCCTAGCTACTCAGGAGGCTGAAGTGAGAGGACGACTTGAGCCCTGGAGGTCAAGGCTGCAGTGAGGCATGACTGCACCATTGTACTCTAGCCTGGGTGACACAGCAAGACCCTGTCTTAAAAAAAAAAAAAAAAAAAAAAAAATTAGGTGGGATTTCAAGAGATTGACAGGGAGCAGAGGCCTAGGCTTGGGAAAGGTGTCCCCTGCTGGGAGAGTGCAGTGCCCAGGGCCATTGGGCAGAGTGAGGGGGTTCAGCCTGCTGGTGAAGCCTGGCCCATAGGAAACGTCCAGTGACTCTGGCTGATGGAGCAGGGGAATCTGTGGAAGAAGGCAAGGGACAATGCTGGTGAGGCAGGAGAACAGGGAATTGGGGTAACCAAAGGTTAAGGCATAAGAACAGTGGGTGCAGCCAGTTCTAGGCAAGATTAGGCAGCACACAGGCCACATCTTCACTCCTGTGATAACAAGACGGAAGTTTCCACTTCAGCCTCTGATTGACTATGGGCCAAGCTGTCACTTCAGCCTCTGACTGACCGTGGGCCGAGCTGTCACTTCAGCCTCTGATTGACTGTGGGCCAAGCTGTCACTTCAGCCTCTGACTGACCGTGGGCCAAGCTGTCACTTCAGCCTCTGATTGGTCACGGGCCAGTCCTTCATAGGGTGTAACTAACCCTAGGCCTCTAAAGGGCACCTAGGGGTGCTAGCAAATTCTTTTAGCTTTATAAAAACCCTGGGGAGAGGCGGAGGTTGCAGTGAGCTGAGATCACGTCACTGCACCCCAGCCTGGGTGACAGAGCGAGACTCTGTCTCAAAAAAAAAAAAACCCCAAAAAACAAAAAACAATATTCATTCATTCAACAAACATTTATTTGCACATGATGTAGCAGGCTGTCATAGGCATTAGGGATACAGCTTTAAACAAAGCAGACAACATTGACAATTCTGGAGCACACATTCTAGTAACAATAAACACATTTGTAAACAGCATGAAAAAAAACCCAACAAAAACCCAGGGGAGCACTGCAATAGAGAGGCTCTTGGGCCACCTGGTTAAGTCGGCTCCCACTTTGTGGAATGTACTCAATAAATCTGTGCTTTCATTACTGTGTTTTTTTTTTTTTTTCTTTTAAGTGTATTCTTTGAGACAGGATCTTGCTCTGTCACCCAGGCTGGAGTGCAGTGGTATGATCTTGGCTCACTGCAACCTCTGCCCCCTGGACTCAAGTGATCCTCCTGCCTCAGCCTCCAGAGTAGCTGGGACTATAGGCACCCACCACCACACCTGACAACCGTTCTTTTGTTGCTTTGTTTTTCATTGCTTTATTCTTTCATTGCTTTGTAAGGTTTTTTCTATTCTTTGTTTAACATGCCAAGAACCCGGACAACTCACAGTCAAGGCCTTCCATCTGGTAACATTGGGAGCACCTCCTAGCCACCTTGGACTCAAGCTGACCCTACAGGAGCTTTGTGGAGTGAGCATTGCCTGGCACTTTTAGGTGGCAGCATCCAAGCCTAGCACCTGACATTGTGCCCTGCTTTGTAGAAACTTCCAGCCTCATGCTCAGAAGACAAACTCAGCAAGTCTTCACTCCTGCAGGCTTGGGAAGGGCCTCTCTTGGAGAGCTGAGAGCAGAACCAGTAACAGGGATGGTGGTGTCAGGCTCTGACGCCTCCACCTGCTGAGGGGGTGGCATGGACACATTCCTTACTTTCTCTGACCCTCGCTTCTCCCTCTAAAAATGGCCCAATGCCCTACCTTATTTATTTATTTATTTATTTTTGTTTTTTTTGAGACAGTCTCACTCTGTCGCCCAGGCTGGAGTGCAGTGGTGCTATCTTGGCCCACTGCAACCTCTACCTCCCAGGTTCAAGCCATTCTCCTGCCTCAGCCTGCTAAGTAGCTGGGACTACAGGTGCATGCCACCACACCCGGCTAATTTTTGTATTTTTAGTAGAGATGGGGTTTCACCATGTTGGCCAGGCTGGTCTCCAACTCCTGACCTCAGGTGATCTGCCTGCCTCAGCCTCCCAAAGTGCTGGGATTACTGGCGTGAGCCACTGTGCCCGGCCCACTGCCCTCCCTCTGAATGTCACTGTGAGGATTAAATGAGGATGTAGTTCCCACATGCATCCCATAGTGCCTGGGACATAGTGAGCTCCCCAAAAGCACCAAGCTTAGCTGGGAAGCACAAAGGGTGAGGCATGGACCTTATTTCACAGCAAAGCGGCTCAGGTGGAGCAGGCAAGGAATAGGCAAATCACAACATGACATATGGATTTCCATGGCAGGGAAATGCCCTCGTAGCCTGGCTCTACCCTGGACTCGCCGTTCTCCTACCTCGCTGGGTCCCCATCTCCTCATCACCTCTGGGCTCACTTCCAGCTTTGGCCCCTGTGCTGGGTAGGAGGCCTGGCTAGAGGTTAGGTACCATTTTTTCCAGTCCCCAAAGTGAGAGTGTGTTTGTGTGGGAGGGAAATTTTAAAATGGGGCTGTTGTGAAACAGCTGAGACCGTGGGCTGCTGTATTTGTTGGCACTTGCTGGTTTGTCTGATTTGCAGAGCTGGATGGACGGCTCCCTGAGGACAGAAGCTCTTGGTTTTCTTCCCTCCAAAGCCAGGTGTGGGGTGGGAGCGTGCAGTGCACCCCTCTCGCACTGGGTGCGCGGCGATCAGGACAGAGAGGCTCCAGCCAGCCAGGCACAGAGAAAATGGCCCTCTGCCCCTGTTCTGCTTGCTTTTGTCTTGTTCTCTGGGGGCCTTTGAGGTGACTTTCTTCATTTGATGACAGCAAGATGGGAGGTAGGGACAGCTGAGGTGGCAGGAGGAGGGGAGCTAGGGACAGAGGACGAACCCCACAGGCTCAGGCCAGTGATTTCTAACATTAGAGAGGTTTTGGTTAACTGTGAGCAAATGCAAGTGGCTTCCTTGAATCGGCTTTGTACCTCGGCGCAGCCTTCCTTGCGAGCGGGGCTGACTTCAAAGCCCCCCCCTTCCCCACCACTCTGTGCTTTATCTCTGGGATTAAGGTTTTCTCTCCTCACCAGAAATCATTCAGTAAAATGAGTTATTAAAAGCCAGTTAACCACTCCTGCCTCCGGGTAGCTCCCGTTTAACAACCTCTCCTGGGGAGCAGCTGTCAAGCTCGGCCCGGGGCTGGCGGGAAGATGACTCATTTACATACAGCCCGTCTCCAGCCCCCCCTCCCCAAGATCTGTCCCTGTCTCCCTGATGACTAATCCTTTCCAGGGATGAGATCACCGCCCCTTCTGCCCCCCACAGAAAGAGTAGAGCCCTCATCTCAGCCCAGAATTTTGGGAGAAGACTAAATCCAACACCAAGGGAGGCCTTTGATGGGACAAAGACGTGACCAATGAACCCGGCCCCCAATGTGAGGAGCAATGAGATGAGGAAAGCTCTGCCCGTCTACCCCGTCCCTCACTCCTCACACCCACCTCGGGGCGCCCATGTGGGGCTTGTGTGGGGAAGAGCTCCGGGGTCATACCACCTCTCAGAAGGGAGACAGACTGGCTGGCCATGGGGAGAAGCTGCTCAGAGCAGCAAGACAATGTCAATTCAATCACTTTACCTCAACTCCTCTATCACACAGCAGGAGATTTTAAAAGGAAGTTTCTGGTGGTTTGTAAAGCAAAGGATTCTGCTCTCAAGTGGATAGTTCCAAGCCCTCTCAGTGAATTCGGTTTTATACACCTGGAGAAGCACAGTCTCGTCCTTTCCATGGAGCTACAAGCCACATCTGGGGATGCACAGTGCCCAGGCTGAGGGGGCACTCAGAGCCCTCGGGGACGACTCAATGCACCGAGGCCACTCCTTAAGGCCCTGGCTCCCTCCAACTGAGGTGTCCCCATGCTTGACCTTCCCATAGAAGCCAACCTGGTTGGCTGCTTCAAAGGAGGAATAAAGACGAGGAGCCATGATGAAAACAAACCCACACCTTTCAGCTGCAGCCAGGGAGGTGCTCTAGAGGCCCACGGGGAGCTGTGTGTCTGCTGTGCTAGTCCCTGACATGCACCGGCCCTATGGGCTGGTAAAGGGGCTGCCCACAGTACCTCAGCACAAGGGTCTCTCTCTCTCTTTTCATCTGGCCCAAAATGTCAAAGCACAAAGGTCTCTGTCAGGACCTGGCTGTGGCCACTGGACTGCAGCACACAGTCACACTGCAGCACACTGCAGGGGTGGGTAGGGCACACCCTTCCTCTAATGGGGGTGGGGCTGGAACTAAAGGCACATTCCACTCTCAGCTGCCACAGACAGATGGAGAGGTTGATGGCCGGCACACTGGAAGTGAGGGATGGTGGAAACTGAATTTATGGAGCCCCTATCCCAGACCAAGCACTTTGCTGGTGCTTTCACAGGTGTAATCCCCAGAGCGACTCCTGGGGGAGATGTCATTATGCTGGTGAGGAAACCAAGGCTCAGAGAAGTAAGGCAGCACAGGTCCCAGTCCCACACCCACAGCTCTTTCCACTCCACCTCTTGAGGCCTGACTCAGCCTTAGGTTCAGAAAATGCGACTGTGATTTTTCCCTGAGATGAGCATCAATCATACTGCGCCAGGGTACTTGCTGTGGCCAAAATGCCCGCCCTGGATCTGTGGCATGACTTTGTGTCAGACCCTGTGCGATAGAAGGAGATGGAGGCTGAGGTTCAGAGACATTAATGACCTTGAAGGTCAGGGTCACAGAAAATGGCACAACCAGGATTGCAACTCAGATCTGCCCAATTTCAAATCTACCTTCCTGCCACCTCCTTGCCTTGCCTATTGTCCCCCTCCCTTCATGTGACCTGGGACCCAGACTCCCTGGTTTCTGGAAACATTCTCCTTTTGGCTCATTCTGCACGCTGTCCCAGTTGGTGGTGCTGAGGCACAGCTCTGCCCAGATCACTCTCCGGCTCAGCTGCCCTGAGCTCCCCAGACCCACCTTTCAAGTTCAGGAATGACTTATTTCCTTTTCTCTTCACCTGTCTGAATACTTTCCATCATCTGGCAGCACTTTCAGCTCACCAGGCATTTAATTGTGTGCTGTCTTGTGACAGCCCCTGTCCTATTGTCCCAGAGATTTAACCCTTTGAGTTTTTCTACAGTAGCTTGCCAATGAGGACATGGCCCATGTCTTGGACTTCCTGCCACCCTCCAGAATGCAGGTCCTCAGGGAGCAGCTGCTAAATTCCCAACAGAACTGGCAGTTTGTCCAGTGATCACCAGCAGACACTACCAGAAACATGGTCTCCATCTTAGTTTCAGTTAACTCCACATGTTTTTGAGACCTGCTGTGTGCCAGGCATGAGGGCAGGGGAAGGAAGACTATAATGAATAAGATTGCCCACAGACCTCCAGGAACACACCTGTAGTCAAACACAATTGAGCTTACTGGCTCACTGCAATGAGGAATCCTGGCCGCCACGGCTTCGGGGGCATCTCAGTCAGAGGGTATCAAAGAGGGCTAATTCTAGGAGCTGGGCTTGAGTTCTTGAGTTAGGTGATTTAGGGAGGGCTTAAGGAAGCAGGTTTCACTCTGGATGGGATACTGCCAAAGAGCGGGCGTACTTCTATGACTGGGTATCTTAATTCTTAGCTATGAGAACGACATAGCGAGGCCAAGCTGTGACTGGCCAAGAAGCAGCAGTTGCTCATACTAACCAGATGAGGGATGTTTGGTGTTTTTGTGGTTTGGACGATGTTCCTGTTTTGGTTTGTGTTTGGACATGCTTATGGGGTGAATGGTCTTGTTTTTCTCTCACTCTGTCGTGGACATGAGGCATTCTTGCCTGATCAGGGCTTCTATGAAACGCTTATGCTCCATGGCAGATCCTCCCAGCCCTGCGGTGAGTGCCAGGCCAGCTCTCGGCGCTCAGGGGCTGCCTTCATCTTTCTCAAAATGCTGCTGTGCTCAGCAGCCCATAATAGCATTTTATTAGATGCCATTCATTATTTTTTGTAAATGAAATCCTTTCCAAGTGTTCTAATTTACTTGGCTATGTATGTGCATATGTGCACACATGCGTACTTAATTCCATACATGGAGCACACCACTCAGTTGTGAAAATATGGGTGATATTCCTTTTTTTTTTGAGATGGCATCTCACTTGTCGCCCAGGCTGGAGTGCAATGGCATGATCTTGGCTCACTACAACCTCCGCCTCCCGGGTTCAAGCGATTCTCCTGCCTCAGCCTCCCGAGTAGCTGGGATTACAGGCGCCTGCCACCATACCCAGCTAATTTTAATATTTTTAATAGAGACAGGGTTTCACCATGTTGGCCAGGATGGTCTCGATCTCTTGACCTCATGATCCGCCCGCCTCGGGCTCCCAAAGTGCTGGGATTACAAGTGTGAGCCACCGCGCCTGGCTGTGATTTTAAGTTTATTCTATATGCTTTTATAAATATTTCACATTTTCTGTGGTGCAAATGGGATAGCTGCTACTTTTGAAACTGTAAGTTCACCCCCAACAAACATTGTTATTTACATTTATAAATAAAAATGAATAAGATATGATCCCTATCCTCATACACAATGACCACAATGTCGTATGAAAATGACAGCGAGGGAGATGTCAGGGGATTCCAGGAAGCAAGAGAAGAGGTTTGGGAGGGTGTCCCAGAGCAGGTGCCACTGGAACTGAGTAGTGAAGATGCCTTAGCCAGGAGATGGAGGCAGTCGTGCACAAGGTCTGCAAGGTCCAGGTTGGCATTCAAGGGTTCAGGTGTCATGTGGATAAGACTTTCCAGGGAGCACGTGTGGTATGAGAATTAAGGCCCCTGAGGAACTCCAGTATCTAAAGGGCAGAAGAGGAGTCTCTGAAGGAGGCTGCATTCATTCAACAAACATTTATTGAGGGCCTACTATGTGCTGGGAACTGTGCTAGGGCCTTGGGATTCAACAGTGATCTAAATAGACAAAGTCCCCTGCCCTCAAGAAGCTTACATTTCAGTATGGGAGACAGAATAATAAACCACAAACAATTATGTGGCCTGTGAGAAAGTGGCAAGTGCTACGGAAAAATAAAAAATAGAGCAGGCTAAGAGGGTGAGGAGTGTGTGGGTGGGGAGGAGGCAGGTCATGGTTTTAAGTGGCGTGTATCCAGGGAGGCCTCGTTAAGGAATGGATGTTTGATAAAGGATGAGGGTAAGAGTGTTCCAGGCTAGTCAACAGCCCAAAGCAAAGGCCCTGAGGCAGAGGGGCTGGAAACAGAGAAGAAAAGAGTGAAAAAGGACTGGGCATGGTGGCTCATGTCTGTAATCCCAGCACTTTGGGAGGCCGGGGCAGGTGGATCACTTGAGACCAGCACTTTGGGAGGCCGAGGCAGGTGGATCAGGAGTTCGAGACCAGCCTGGCCAACATGGTGAAACTCTGTCTCTACTAAAAATACAAAAATTAGCCGGGCGTGCTGGTGCACACCTGTAATCCCAGTTACTTGGAAGGCTGAGGCAGGAGAATCGTTTGAAGCCAGGAGGCAGAGGTTGCAGTGAGCCTAGATTGCACCACTGCACTCTAGCCTGGGTGACAGAGAAAACACTGGACAAAGAGATTAGCCAGCAAATTCCTCCTGCACACTTTCAGGGCAAAGATTAGGTGACATAAATGTCCCTGAAATGAGAAAAACCAAGACTTTCATTTGATTTTAATGTGAGGGAGAAACAGATAAACTAGTGATTTTACAAAAAGAAAAATAAATATAATATTCAAGTAGATTTCAAGTGACAGCAGATATGCTGAATATATTTGATAACTGTCTTCTTTTTCTCTGTCAGCAGAATCTCATGCAATTTTAAAAGGAAATTAGATTAAAGGAACACCCATCAACATCTTTAATAGCTGCAAGCAATGTGGAGCAAATTTTTTGTCTTATTTAACGTGGTCATCACCATAACCCAGTAAAGACAATATCATCATTGCTCCCATTCTGTAGACAGGGAAATGGAATCCAGGATAAATAATGTAACTTGCATAACGTCAATCTTCCTCAAGTCTGAGCGAGAATTTGTATCTCCCATTTCTCAGCCTCATCTCTCAAGCCTATAATCTTTCAGTTATAACAAGGGAAACACTTGAGGGTGTATCAGTTTGTGTTTTGTTCATAGTGTTTATATGCTCTCAATCAATGACTGTTTATTAAAAATTTGTAGGAGGTGGTAGTAAAAAAAAAAAAAAAAGTTGCTGGGCACAGTGGCTCACGCCCGTAATCCCAGCATTTTGGGAGGCCGAGGCGGGTGGATCACCTGAGGTCAGGAGTTTAAGACCAGCCTGACCAACACGGTGAAACCCCGTTTCTACCAAAAATACAAAAATTAGCCGGGCGTGCTGGCGCATGCCTGTAATCCCAGCTACTCGGGGGGCTGAGGCAGGAGAATCGCTTGAACCCTGGAGACAGAGGTTGCAGTGAGCCGAGATCGCAGCACTGCACTCCAGCCTGGTGACAGAGCAAGACCCATCTCAAAAAAAAAAAAAAAAAAAAAGTGTGTCTCTGGCTGCAGTACTGGGGACAGACTGCAGGGGTGAGATCAGCGAGTCCAGCTCAGAGGCTGTGGGTCAAACAGGTGGGGTGGCCCAGACTAGGGGAGTAGCCAAAAGGGGACTAAGGAAGGGAGGCCAAAGGGAGGCCACAAGCACAGGAGAGGATAAAGTTGCTGAAGCTAGAGGCCATTCAGGAAGGAAGGAATGAGGGGACAAGGGGTCAGAAATTTCTGGAAGAATCTAGTATGATGGTAACCTAACAGTTCTACTGGGATTTGGCAACTGGGAGGAAGCTGGCTCTGTGCAGGAGAGAAGGGGGCACCACTACGCGGATGCCAGACTGCGGAGGGCTGCAAAAGGAGCCAAAAAGGGAAGAAATGGAAGCAAGTAGGGGAGGCTGTGGTTAAAGCTCTTCCCAGGAAGGCCAAGGACATCCACAGCTGAAGTGCTCAGGAGCAGGGCAGACACTGCGTTTTCTTTATCTCAGAGAGGCTGCGTGTCTTGCCCATGTGTGAGTACAGTGGCTAAATCACAAGCCCTGGAGTCAAGGGTTTAGGTTGATCCAGCCCCTGCTACTCACTGTTGGCCATCAGCAAGCTATTCCCTATGCCTCAGTTTCCTCATCTATCAAGTAGACAGCACTGCCTTACAGGTGGTTGTGAGGATCAGAGGGGAGGGGACAGTTGGTGGACTTAGCAGAGTGCTTGGCACAGAGGAAACACTAAATATGCTTCTTCAGCTCCTTCTTAAGGTTAGGCCTCCGCAAAGGGCGAAGCAGGGAGGAGAAGACCTTGCCGGGCAGACCTGCTTTGGAGAAGATACAAGAAATGGTGCTAAAGTTTCACAACAGTGTCACCCCTCCCTCACATGTGTACTCACAGCTACTCACTTTCCTACTCTGTGCCAGCCATGAGGTGTAGTCACTGTGCCAGGGGGCTGAGTATCCGGCCCAGGACATGAGAGGGCATGGGCTCACCTCCTCAGGGTTTGAATGAGACCCCAGTAACCATAGCAGTAAAGACCCCTCAAATGCCATCTCTACATTAAAATGGGTGATCAGAAAATAGCAGGTGAACGATAGTGTCCTCACTGCCCACAGAAGTGCCTTCACTCAGATTTAGTGCTCTGTCTTCTGCCTTTCTGAAGGGACAGTGGAAGCATCCATTTGAAGACTCTCCCTGTATCTTCTGCAAAACCAAAGAAAAATCATCACTGCCCATGTCTCTCTTTAAAGATCTGTTAGGCTAGGCACGGTAGCTCATGCCTGTCATCCAGTACTTTGGGAGGCCAAGGCAAGAGGATTGCTTGAGGCCAGGAGTTTGGGACCAGCCTGGGCAACATGGTGAGACTCCATCTCTACAAACAATAAAAAAAAAAAAAAAAAAAAAGCTGGGCTTAGTGGGTCACACCTGCAGTTCCAGCTACTCAGGAGGCTGAGGCAGGATTGTCTGAGCCCAGGAGGTCAAGGTTGCAGCGAGCTGTGATTCTACCACTGTGCTCCAGCCTGGGCAACAGAGTGAGACCCTGTCTCTACATAAATAAGATCGATCTGTGAGATTCCTTCCTTCTAGAATTCAGAATCTGAGGTGCTCGTTTCCTGAGGGCGCTTGTGACTTGCTGCCTTTTATTGAACCCTGAGTGCCCTACTGCCCATTTTGAGTGTTCCAATGGAAAGTACAGAGCCACTGTGACCATTCATTGCTGTACAGCTGCACCCCAGTACCTGATACATCCCTCACCCTTTTCCAGTGATTTTTAGCTTCCTTCAACCCTCTCTCTTTCCCTCGTTCTCCTCCTGTGCACAGGAAGCCTGTTAGGAGCCTGCTATGGTAAGTGCTGTGCTAGGACACGGTCCTGCACTCTTAGAGCCTGTGGTTCAGTTATTCTAGTTTCAGCACTTATATTCATTCAAATCCTTTGTGGAAGCAAGCTGGCTTTTAGTCACCAGCAACAGCAATTTCTGAAAATCACCAAGCCACACCAAATATATGAAATATCTTCCCTTAAGGTGGTCTTTAAAATTTGGGCCAACTCTCCTCCCTCTAGGAATGTTCTGATGAGTTTCAATCTGAAGGCAGGGAGATGGTCTCGGTGACCTCCCAGGACCCTATTCTGGGCTGAACTGTATGCCCCATAAATATGCATGTTGAGATCCTAACACTCCAGTACCTCAGAATGTGACTGCATTGGTAGAAAGGCTTTTTAAAAAAGGGAATCAAGGTAAAATGAGGCCATCAGGGTGAGCCCTAATCCAATCTGGCTGGTGTCCTTATAGGAAGAGAATATTAAGACACAAACCTCCACAAGGAAAACCATGTGAAGACACAGAGAAGGTGGTTGTCTGCAAGCCAAGGAGAGAGTCCTCAGAAAAAACCAACCCTGCCAGCCCCTTGATCTTAGACTTCTGGCCTCCAGAATTGTGAGAAAATACATTTCCATTGTGTAAGTCCCCCAGTCCATGGTACTTTGTTATGGCAGCTGGAGGAGACTGGGGCCGCCTGTTTGCTTGGCTGCAGAAGCCCCACGTGGCTGCACCCTGGCTCATTCTGTTTTCTGTAGCAGCAACAGCAGCAGCGGCAGCAGGGAGCCCAGGATGCAAAGCTTGGTTTCTGAGCCCTGATCAGGAGGCTGTGTTTATATTTATCCTGCTAACTGCAGGGGACTGTTTATACCCAGAGAAGTAACCTCCTGGGCGGGTGGGGGCAGCCAAGGAACCAGCTGCTTCTATCAGGCCTGCTGGGCCCCTCCAGGTTCTCATCATACCACTTCTGTCGAGGCTCTCTCTGACGCAGCTCTCCTCACTCCACACTGGGCTTGGGCCCAGGCGCACAGCCTGGTCTTCCTGAGGATGCTCAGTCGCGGAGACCGACTGCTCCTCACAAGCACCCTGGCACGTGCACAGCCCAGGGACTGCAGCCTTTGCAAACAAGTCACAGTCCTAGTCTGAGATTCAGTGCAACACTAGGTGCTTAGTAGATGCTCAATAAACAGAACAACAAGGATTTTTTTTTTTTTTTTCAATTTTCAGATAAACTGTGAAATACCTCTGCCACCCATTCTCCCTTCTTGCTCCCCTTCATGGGAGCTCTGAGGGGAGGGTCTCTGGGGTGGGTTCCAGCAACCCTGGGCCTGTTCTGGGGTCTTGCAGCGAGGTTGAGCTTTCAGGAGCCTATGAGATATTTCACCTGGGCCCTAGTCACAGTACATAGATTTTTGTTTTATCAGAGAAATCACTGCCACACTGTGACCCTTAAGGTCCTCAACAGGGACGGCGTGAGGTGAGCGTATCAAAGCCAGGTGAGAGCACTCAGATGGTTTCTGCCTTTGAGTGTGTGAGAAGCTCACTCATGCACAGTGACAAGCAAGCAAGACATGGGAAACTTACAGGTTTTCAGCACTGACTAGTGAAAACACATTTTATACTTCTGGGTCAACAAATACATGGGTCAGTTCACATACTGGCATGAGAATGAGTTATTTTTATTTGTTCAGAGATGGGGCCTCACTGTGTTCCCAAGGCTGGAGTGCAGTGGCTACTCACAGGCACAATCATAGCACAATATAGCCTCAAACCTCTGAGCTCAAGAGATCCTCCCACCTCAGCCTCCGAGTAGCTGGGACTATAGGTGTGCACTACCGTGCTTGTCTAACGTGTTCTTTTTAAAGGAATTTTCTGAGGTGGGGATTTTAATTTACTTGAGCAGATGTATCAATGTAGCTGTGAATAAGGAGCTACCAGGGCATTAGACTGCAGACCCTGACACAACCACCATCACCACAATAAATAGCAACAACCACCACCACAAGCATAGACAACTACATTTTTTTTTTCTTTTTCTTTTTTTTTTTTTTTTTAGCTCTGATTACTACACTGTGTTGCTTTCCTCACTGAGGCTTATGTGGGGTCTTCTGGTTTTAGAGATCATTTTCACACACGGTTTATTTACATTTCTTCACAACCACCTAGTGAGGTAAGCATTATCCTCGGTTTTTAGATGCATAATCTGAGGCTCAGAAAAGTGCAGTCTAAGGTCACTTTGTGAATAAGTGATAGAGGTAATGTCAGAATTTGAGTCAGGGACTTCACAAAGGCTGACCCTCCTTGCGGGTCTCTGACGACACTGCAGAAACCTGTGGGAAGCTCTGCTGTATTGCTGGGTGCTGCTGTTCTATGGCAGGACAACCTAGAAGGCGACGGGGTGTCTTCTCCAAGACATATGCTCTGTTGGCTCTTTGGGAGAAAGGGCAGAGTGGGGGGATGAGGACGGTCATGCAGGCTGGCACTGCCCAGAGGCTGATCTTCCGGGAGCTGGGCTAGCAAGCTGGGGATGGGGGATGGGTCATTCCCTCCTCCCCGCTGTCACTATAATTCTGGAGATCTGTAAAAGGATGTTTAACATGTTTAAAGTCTTTGTTTCCCATCCTTCTGCCAAGGATTGAGACATCGCCCACCCAGCTTCAATCCTCATAGCTACTTCTGCCACTGATGGGAGGAGGACTGAGGTTCTTTCTACCAAGGAGCCAGGAGGATGGCTGTCACTGCTCCTGGAAGCAGGGACTCCCAGATGTGGGGGTAAGCACCCAGGGCCTGCCTTCCCTCCACTCTTGGTGGCTTCCAAAGGCCAACATTCTAGAAAGCCCACCACCCATGTCTCCTCTGTTTCTATTGGAATGACTGCTGCTTCAGCAGAGAGTATTAGCAACAAAGACAGCCTTCCATCCTGACATCAGACACACAGACACTCGAGCACTAGCATCCTGGACTACCTGACTCCCCCTCGGCATACACGCGGCGTTTCAGGGATACAGCTACACCAAAGGAACCCTCCCATATCAATGCTTGGTACAGCCTCAGCCTGTAACACTTCCCTTTCGAAGAGCTGTTCCCTCCAGCAAGGCTCTATAACCCAGGGAACCCCTGGCATCTCTGCTGAGGGCATAAACCATATTAGCTCTGAATTCTAAAGAATGTTTACTGAGAACCACACTTGGGAAGACCTTTCTCTTTCAAACCCTTCCTTCCCAGGCCCCAGTGATGGCTAACATCATTGTTTCCGGTGTTCCTACTGAAACACATTGGTTGTGTGTACTTTCCTGTCCAACTCATAGACTGCAAAAGCTATAATTTCATGGGATTTGTTTTAAATGCCCTTTTCTGGCAGATGTAGGCTCAGTATGAGCACTCTGTAATTTTCCAGCCTCCTAAATGGCCCCCTTGCAGCTTAAATACCGCATGGTGCAACCCACCCTTTTCCTACCCTGCAGACAACCCAATGACTCACACAGTCTTCACCAGGGCCCTCCTGGGTGGGTCCCCCAGGCTAGGTCCTGTGGGGGAGGATGCAGTCACGCTTATGACAAACCATGGCACATCCTCTCCGAGGAATACTATACATCCAAAAAGAGGGATGCTTAGAAAGTTGATGTCAACATCACATACCAATACACAAAAACAAAACCCAAAATTCATCCAGAAAATAGACTCAAGGACAAAAAAATCTCTGGAGTACTATTTTAATGATGAGGCTAAGGGCTTTTCTCCCCTCACTTTTTTTATGCTTCTCTCTTTTTCAAATGTTCTATAAGAAGTATCTATTATTTGAGTGAATTAAATACCACTCTTTTTGTCATTATTTTTTAAAGGTAGGGTCTCACCGTCTGGGTGGGGAGCGAAGTCATACACAAGGGAGGAGATGGCAAGGTGCTAGGAGGTCAGATCATCACTGGCAGAAGGCGAACGAAGGAGAAGGCTCCATGAAGCCTGGATGATGAAGGTGGGCTCCGCAGAGGGAGTGTGCCTTCGATATGTGAAGGGGAGAGGACAGGCAGGGATGCTCCACACAGGGAGAATGCTATGAATGAAGACCGGAGGGACAATTCAGGGTCTTGCTGACTAGTTTGGCCAGAGGAAAGGCTGCAGTGAGGGCAGCATTAGCCACACTCGGGCATGGAAAGGCTGGGGATCACTGAAATGCAAAGTGGCTTCTCCTGAAAGAAACCAGGAAAGCTGCTACCAGAGAGTGGACCCTTTGGGAAGCCTGGACACAGATGGATGTCTTTTCCCATTCAGTCATTTATAAGTAGCTCATATGTCTCTCAATTCCTCATCATTTGTGCAGCACCAATTTTGTGGGGAGTAGGGGGACTAGTTGTGGAGTCAGGGACACCTGGGCTAGAATCTCAGCTCTGTCACTTGCTGGCTTTTTGATCTGAGACAGCCATTTAACCTCTTTTTGCCTCAATGTCCTCATCTGTAAATGAGATGTGAACTGTGCTCACCTCCACAGGATGCTGATGAGGATTAAATGACATGAAGTGTGTAAAATGCTCAGCATAGTGCTAATAGCATGACCACCTCAAAATGCAAGCCATTTGTGCTAACGGATGGACAGCAAGGAACAGAATTTCTAAAGAGAGTAGATAAGAAAAAAAGAGAAGAGGAGGTCGTGGAATATAAAGCCAACACTGAATTGCACTTAAGTTTTTTTTTTTTTTCTTCTCAAATAATTTGCTCAGGGCTGGGGCGGCCAGTATCATCTATATGCTCTCTCCCTCAGGGAGTAACCCATCCAGCACTAACCTTCTGAAGAGGCAACTATAGACAGGGAAAAGCTGTAAATGAAGCAAGTGTCATAAGTTCTTCAGTAACACCCTCTCTCTTATTCAAAAACCTCCAGTGGCTTTTTAGGGTCTAGAACTGTGACTCCCAATGATCTGGCTTGGAATCCTTTGGGAACTCTGCAGTTATTGCAAAGGCATATCAGCCTACTTGGTCATCAATGGTTGTTTGCAACCTTAACGTTCTCCTACATGGTTATGCTATTACCTTCCAAAAATATGTAAATGGTTTTCTAATGAAGATGCACTTAGAAGTGCTACTGAATTAATTCAGAGGACTGTGTGTGTCAATATACATTTTCCCTATTAATTAATGGATACTGAAAGTATATGTAACTTCCATCATATGGGTGCTGTGAAAATATTCCTCGCATTTAAAGCGATCCTCACGTTTAAAAAGTTGGGAGCAGCCTGAGCAAAATGGCAAAACCCTGTCTCTATGAAAACTACAAAAATTAGACAGGTGTGGTAGCGAGCACCTGTAGTCCCAGCTACTGGGTAGGCTGAGGTGGGAGGATCTTCTGAGCCAGGGAGGTTGAGGCTGCAGTGAGCTGTGATCATGCCACTGCACTCCAGCCTGGGTGACAGAGGGAGACTCTCAGTGGAAAAAAAATAGTTGGGAGACTTCTGGTTCAAGATGATTATTTAATTACTTCAATTTGTCTACTCTCCCTCTTAAGGCCCTATTTAAATGATGGTAAAAGGACATAAAGGTATAAACTAGCAACAACACAGGGAATGGGCAGAGGGTTTACAGTGGAAGGGCCCGAGAAGTTTCAGCATGCTGGTGCAAGATGGACAGCTTGAGAGAGCTGTAACTGATGAAGGCAGGTGGAGAAACCCACAGCTCAGAGGGAGTACAGCTGAGAAGGGGAAGCAGGGGAACTGCCCGGAAGAACCCTGAAGAGACTTGGGTGTGGGAAAGGCCATATAGATAGTGGCTGGCTGCCCAACCCCTGACCCAAAAAGAAAGCCCACAGTCCATAAGCCCCGCCTATGCACACTGAGCTTCCAGTCCAATTTTCTATTTTTAATTCTTAAATGTGAGTAGACAGCCACAATTCAGACATTTGAGGAAAGCCTGCAAGCCCTCTCTTGCATCTCCTCCTAGCTCAGCCTCCTTCATCTTCAAGGGCACTGCAGCTCAATCTTCAGATCTCTTTTCTTCTGGCTCCCATGATCACGCCTGGGACTCTGTGGTTCCAACCTTGACAGCAATTGAAGTTACTCTCATGAGGAGTTTTACAAAATGCTAATTTGTAAGCCACCATTTCAAGAGAGAATGATACAACTGGTTAGGGCACAACCTGGGCATCAAGGCTTAAAAACTCCCAGGTAATTTTAATATGCATCCAGGGTTGAGAACCACTTTCCTAGGAGATCTTTTCTTTTTCTTTTTGCGTCTGAGTCTGGCTCTATTGCCCAGGCTGGAGTGCAATGGCACGATCATAGCTCACTGCAACCTTGAACTCCTGGCCTCAAGTGATCCTCCTACCTTAGCTTCCAGAGCCCCCTAGCTGATATTGGCAGGGCTTTATTTATTTATTTATTTATTTATTTGATGGAGTCTCACTCTGTTGCCCAGACTGGAGTGCAGTAGCACGATCTTGGCTCACTGCAACTTCTGCCTCACTGTTTCAGATGAGTCTCCTGCCTCAGCCTCCCAAATAGCTAGGATTACAGGCATCTGCCACCATACCTGGCTAATTTGTATTTTTAGTACAGATGGGATTTCACCATGTTGGCCAGGCTGGTCTCAAACTCTTAACACATATGAGTGGTTCTCACTCCTGGCTACATATTAGAGTTGATATGGTTTGGATTTGTGTCCCTGCCCAAAACTCATGTTGAATTATAATCCTCAATGTTGGAGGAGGGGCCTGGTGGGAAGTGATTGGAACATGGAGGTTTATTTCCCCCTTGCTGTTCTCATGATAGTAAGTTCTCATGAGACCTGGTTGTTTAAAAGTGTGTAGCACCTTCTCCTTCGCTCTCTCCCTCCTGCTGCAGCCATGAACGACCTGTCTGCTTCCTCTTTGCCTTCTGCTTCCTCTTTGCTCTCCTGCCAAGCTTCCTGTAGCTTGCAGAACTGAAAGCCTATTAATCTTCCCTTCTTTATAAATTACCCACTCGCAGGTATCTTCTTCAGTGATGATAACATTGCTTTATCCAGAGTTAAGAACCAGTGGTCTATAGGCTGGCAAATCCCAAATTTGTATCTCAAACCCAAACTGTCCCTTGAGTTCTAGACTTGCCTATCCACTGTCTAGCTGGCATTTGGCTTGGAAGTGGAAAAGTCATTTCAAAATTAACATTTCCAAAACAAAGCTCTTGATTCTCCCTCCCAACCAGCCCCTTCTTGATTCTACTTCAGCCTTCCCTATCTCAGTAAATGGCAAATCCACCCTTGCAGTTGCTAAGGGCAAAAGTCTTAGAGTCCTTTTTTATTCTTTTGCTTTCTCTCACACCCTACATCTGATCCAGGAACAAATCATGCCACCCTACTGTCAACACTTATCCAGATTCTACCCACTGACTTTTGCTTCAGGCACGAGGGCGTAGCTGAATCCAGACTTCCCTCAGATCATAATCAACCAAGAAACTGGACAAAGTCTATGAGATAATTATTTTCAGACACTGGAAAACAGGTAGTTCAGGATATGGTCCCTGAGAGAAAGGAAACAAACAAGGTGAGCCCTTCAAAAGCCCTAGTTTTTGCCCGGTGGCAGTTTTCAGACAGCCATGGGAGTGGGAGAGATCCAGACAGAGCCCAGCACTCTTGCTGAATTGAGAAATTCAAGTTCACGGAGGATAAAGCAGCTGTCACTGCTTAACTGCTATAACTACTGTGAAGTACTGGAGAGGAAGGAACTATCATGAAAAAGAACTCCAGAAATCTGCTAGGGGTCCCTCTTTGTTATTCACAAAGGTCTGAATAACCATCTATGCAGGTATAGGGTAAAACCTAGAAAAAAACAAGACCGAGAAAAACAACTTCCAGGAAATAACTTCCAGAGAGCTGTAAACCAAAAATTTCCAGAGCCCTCACAAAGTCAGGAACCACCTGAGTCCCTACCAGTCAAAGGTGGAAAGGTTTCACTGAATCCACAAGGCATTCAGTAGAGACCCTAGAAAGGTTATTCTTTAATAGTGTGGCTCATCTAGTCCTAAGCAAAAGACTCCTTTAGATCTGCCTTTAAAAAACTTAAAAACGGCCGGGCGCGGTGGCTCAAGCCTGTAATCCCAGCACTTTGGGAGGCCGAGACGGGCGGATCACGAGGTCGGGAGATGGAGACCATCCTGGCTAACACGGTGAAACCCCGTCTCTACTAAAAAATACAAAAAAATTAGCCGGGCGAGGTGGCGGGCGCCTGTAGTCCCAGCTACTCGGGAGGCTGAGGCAGGAGAATGGTGTGAACCCGGGCGGCGGAGCCTGCAGTGAGCTGAGATCTGGCCACAGCACTCCAGCCTGGGCGGCAGAGCGAGACTCCATCTCAAAAAAAAAATAAAATAAAATAAAAAAAAATAAAAAGCTTAAAAACAAGTCTGGGAAATATCAACTGATCTATAAAGAACTATCTGGCAGAACAAAGTTCAACCCTGCTTGAAAGAGTACAAAACAAGCATCAATAATGTAAAATTCATAATGTTCTGATCTCAAATACAAAATCAGATATGCAAAGAAGCAGGAAGATGTGACCCACAAATAAGAGAAAAATAGTCAATAGAAACAGACCCAGAAATGCCAAAGATTATGGAATTAGCAAAGGCATTTAAATACCTGTTAAAATATGTAAAATATGCTCAAGATTTAAAGGAGAAATGATGAAAAAATGGGAAAAATTTTAAAAAACCAAGTAGAATTTCTAGAGATGAAAAATATAATGTCTGAAATGAAAAGTTCACTGAATAGAGTTAACAACATACTAGAGACTGCTGAAAAAGGTTGAACTTGAAGACACAGCAATAGAACTATTCAAAATAAAGCACTGTAACTAAAAAAAGACTGAAAAGAGCCTCAGCTACCTGCAGAACAATGTAAATTAAGACTAACATATGTGCAATTGGAGTTCAAAAAGAGAGGATAGGGTAGCAAAAATATTTGAGGCAATAATGTCAAAATCTTTCCAAATTTGAGAAAATTTATAAACACATAGATCCAAGGAGCTCCATAAACATAAGGGAAACTATACAAAGGCACATCAAAATCAACTTGTTGAGAGTTAGGAATGAAGAGAAACCTTAACAGCAGCCAAAGAAAGGAGACACAATTACTTATAGACAGAGATAAAAATATTCACAGACTTCTTTTCTCTTTTTTTTTTGAGATGGAGTCTTATTCTGTCACCCAGGCTGGAGTGCGGTGGCACGATCTTGGCTCTCTGCAACCTCTGTCTCCCAGGTTCAAGCGATTCTCCTGCCTCAGCCTCCCATCGGGGATTACAAGTGTGCATCACCATGCCCAACTAATTTTTGTACTTTTAGTAGAGATGGGGTTTCACCATGCTGGCCAGGCTGGTCTCAAATTGCTGACCTCAAGTGACCTGCCCACTTTGGCCTCCCAAAGTGTTGGGATTACAGGTGTGAGCCACTACACCTGGCCACAGACTTCTTATCAGAAACTGCAAGCCAGAAAACAATCTTTAAGGTGCTAAAAGAAACAGGAAAACAAAACAATGCAAAAAACTCCACACTTCAGTAAATATGCATTTCTTTTCTGAAAGATATTCTGAAAGATATAATCACTTCTCACTGGCTCCACCAAACATGCCCTAGTCCAAGTCATCATCATCTCTCACATGGAATATTTCAAAAGCCTGCTAACGAGTCCCCACACTTCTATATTTCCCCTGTACAGTTTTTTTGAACAGCAATGAGTGATCTTATAAATCAGATCATGTCACGCCTCTTTTGTCTCCCCGCTTATTTTAACCTAAGTTTTGCCTCAGGATCTAATCATGCTTCTTCTCAAAACCCTCCAGTGGCTCCCCATTTCACTCAGAGTAAAACCCAAAGGTCTTGCTGTGGCCTGGAGACCCTGCATGACCTAGTCTCTGGCTACTGCTCTGACGTCACATTCTAACTCTCACTTGCCCCTCCTCCAAACACTATTCCAGGCACATTGGCATCCTTCCAGCTCCTCCAGCAAACCCTGCAAGCTCCTCCTAAGGGACCTTGGCACTGGCTGGAGCTCTCTTCCTCCAGGCAGCCACACGGCTCACTCCCTTACTTCATTCCAAGCCTCCACTCAGGGGTCACATCATCCAAGAGACCCTTTCAGACCACCCTACTTCCATCACTTTATTCTCACCCTGGTTTTGTTCTTTTTGCAGCATTTACCACCACCTGACATTTATTTGTATGTTTATTGTCTATCTCCCCCAACTAGAATGTTAGCTCCATACAGTAGGGACTTTGTCTACTTTTTCACTGCTGTATCCCTGGGGATTTTAAGTTGCTGGCACATAGTGGGGCGCTCAAGACATATTTGTTGAATAAATGGATGAATGGGGATCATGTTTTCTGGATGCCAAATTAGAACACAGGGCCTGCTAAGTGTTCTGGAAAATATGGTGTGTGAAATCAATATTACTCCCTACCCCACACAGCACCATGTTTTTCTGGAGCTCTCCAGTTCTAGACTCCTTGACACATAAAAATATTTTGGTGCTAGTCCTGGGGAAGGCAGATTATTGGTTTAAGATTCAGTTCTAGCCACAGGCTGCCCTGTGCATAAATCTAGGGGGCTACATGGAGTTCTGAATGACATGTATCTCACTACAGCGGTATTACAGAGAAAGCCTGGAAACATTACAAGGGAGTAGAACCAGGGCCTTGTAGATACTGGCTCATTCAATCCTGCAACCCAGAGGAGCTAGGCCTCTTCCTGAAGGGCCTGCATCACCTCCTTCCTTCTTGTTGGGCCCTGGGGACGGGGTGTGGTGGGGGGAAGCTCAGAAACTGAGATAGAATTTATCAGCGTACAGGCTCCGAGTCTGCAGCTAGGATGCCCTTTAGCCATAAACAGCTATAAAAGAATACGTTTTATGGAAAAACATTAAAAAAGAAATAAAGCAAGAATGTAGATGGAAGTGAAGGGGACTCTAGGGACAAAAATGCTATGAATTAAGGTCATTACTACACACCAACCTCTGCTGCACCCCTGCCCCCACCAACCGGTACTGCCTTTCCCACCTGCAGGGCACAGGAGGCTGCCCTCAGCAATCTCTGAGTAGTGAGGGGAGGGCTGCCCTGCTGAGCCCAGCTTTGGAGGACGGGCATCTTCCTCCAGCCTCAGCCTGCTTCATTCCCCACTTCCTGTGAGGCTGCAGCATCTTCAACTGCCTTCCCCTCATTATGAGACATGCCCACAAATCTCCAGATAGCATTGTTAGAAACCCCAGGGCCCTGTAGGGCAATGGCGGCTCACACCTGTAATCCCAACACTTTGGGAGGCTGAGGTGGGTAGATTACTTGAGGCCAGGAGCTCAAGACCAGCCTGGCCAACATGATGAAACCCCATCTCTACTAAAAATACAAAAATTAGCTGGGCATGGTGGTGCATGTCTGTAATCCCAGCTACTTGGGAGGCTGAGGCACAAGAATCACTTGAACCCAGGAGGCAGAGGTTGCAGTGAGCAGGGATTGCACCACTGCACTCCAGCCTGGATGACAGAGTGAGACTCTGGCTCCCCCCAAGCAAAAAAAAAAAAAACCAACCAACAAACAAAACCAGAAAAGAAATCCCCAGGCCCCTGGTCAGCTCCTTTCCCTAGATCTTACCGTGTGGGCATGATGTCAACGAATGAGGGGGGAATAGAGAGTAAGAAGACCCAAGGTCAGCAGAGGTCATGTTGAGTCTTGTTGAGTGCCAATAACCAAATTCTGTCTTTGGCTCCTGCAAATATCTCTTACCCCTTTTCTTTTGGTCCTTTCCAAAGGCCATGTGATTCCCCAGTCCCTATCCCTAGTCCCCTCTACCCAATTCATCCTGCCACAAATATTCAGCATCCTGGACTGCTATATAAACAAATGAACAAACATTTACTGGTTCTAAGGCTATGCAAGGGTCCTCACCACGACCCTGTGAGGTAGACCTCATTGCGAGAGTGCATAGCTCTTCAATCTAATGTGACAAATTTTGCTCTGTTTAAAATGTGAACACCAGTAGTTATAAAATAAAATTATAACTCATAGATTATGAACCACTTAGAGTGCATAAAGAAACAATTCACGTTGGCAGTCCTCCTGAATGAGTTTGGAATCACATAGCAGTTCAGAGCTGAATATACAAACTAAGCACATATTCCTCAGTGATTTATCACTGATAGAGATATACGAGTTTTTTTTTTTTTTTTGGAGGGGGTGGACACAGGATTTCACTCTGTCACCCAGGCAGAAATACAGTGGTAAGCTCTTGATAAAGTGAAGAGACAGTTGATAATGGGCTGATTTAATGTGTGAGGTGAATAGCCAAAACAAGGGACTTCACAATTATCTGGCTGTTTGAAGGCAGTCTAGAGACTAACAATGTAGACTAAAGAGATTGCCTGACTTAATGGCATAACTATATAGTGACTAAAGCACCAGAATCTTCTAAAACAGTCATGATCACATTACACCCCTGTTCAAGAACTCCAGTGGATTCCTGTTGCCCCCATACCAAGTCTAAATGTTTCCACCTGGCTTTCAAAGCCCTCCAATATGACCTTAACCTACTGAAGCAGTTTCACCTGTCACTGTTCCTTAACTTGCTAAAGGCAGGCTGGTCCTGACCTCACTCACACTATTCTTTCAAACCTGCCTACCCTGCAACCTGAGAGGTGGCATCAGACATACTAGAAAGAACAAAAGATCTGGGGTCAGAGAATTCAGCTCAGGGTTTAGCTTTGCCACTTATATGTGAACTCAGTCAGATTATCTATTAATAAAAACATGGGCCCACATTAGAGTGCTTATGAAATACCAGGGCAAGACTAAGCACCTGCATTCACTGTCTCATATAATTCTCCCAACCACCACAGGATACAAGTGTTATTATGATTCCCATTTTATAAATGTTAAAATGGAAGCTTTGGAAGTTCATCTATTCAACAAACACAAGGTACTGTGCTAGGCAGTGGGAATATAATAGTGGACAAGAGAGACAAGAACCCTGGTCTCATGGAGCAGGGATTGAGCAGAGGTCAGGCAACAAACAAACACATAAACACGTATTTGTTCATGAACAGGATGATTTCCAAAAATGGTACATGTTCTAAGGACGATAAGGCAGAAAGGACAGTGACTAGGGGTTAGTGGGGGACACTACTATAATCAGGGGGACCAGGGAAGGCTCCTCAAGGGTGATGTTTTAGCTTTAGACATGAGGCTTGAATGTGGTTAAGAGAAGTCAGCCATGCTATGACTCACAGAGTAGTGCGCCAGGCAGCAGGAACAGCAAGTGCAAATGCCTAGAGGTCTGGTAAGTCTAGTGTGGCTGTAGTGCATTGAGTGAAGGGGAAAGCAGTACCAGTGAGGCTAAGGGAGGGCAGGGCCAGATTATGCAGGGCCTTGAATGTCATGGTGAAGAGTCAGATTTTGTGCAACAGGAAGTCACTGAAGGATTTCAAACAAGCAAATGACTTGGCCTGACTTCCACTTATAAAGATCTCTTTGGCTGTGTGTGAAGAACAGGTTGTCAAGGAGCATAGAGAAAGTTAGGGAATTGGTTAGAACACTGACTTAATTGCCCCAGCAAGAAATGATGGTAACAGTTGGGGTAGACTGGTAGTGATGGGCAGGGAGACAAATGGATGGAATGAGAATGTATCTTGCAGATTGAGCTGACAAGAGTTCATGATGAATTGGACATGAAAGTTTAGGAAAAAAAGAGGAATCAGGACAACTCTTTATATGGATGACATTTATTGAGATGAAGACTCATGGAGCAGCGTACCAAGGAGCAGGAACAGCTTGTGAGGGGAATAGTCAAGAGTGGGATACAGCAGGAATCAGGAGTTCTATTTTGGGCTTTTAAAAGTTTTGATACATATTGAATATCCATGTGAAGATGCCAAGTGGGCAGTTGGACCCATGGCTCTGAAGCTTAGTGTAGAAGATGGGTTATTCATCAATAGATAAATGGGTTCAAAGCCAAAGGGTGTGAAGGGGATCAGAGTATGCCATCCCTAAATATGTCACTTTGGCATAAGGATTGTTTTGAGCTGCAGGCAATTTGGAAGCAGCAGATGCAGAGAAAGCTCCTTATCCTCCCCTATCTGCCTAAAGGCAGGACATAAATTTCCCTTTGCCAAGGTGTCCTCCTTCCCTTCTCTGTACTCTTAATCACTGGGGACCCCATTATCACTCCAGAGATTGCACGAGATTGAGTCTGCATAACAAACCTTACTAAAACCAAACCTTATTCTCCATTAGTTTCCCCCCTATATTTATCTTCCCATAATTTACCACTTGTAGAAGTCCAAACTCCTTTTATCTCATCATTACTTCACAATTTATCACTCTTTGTTAAAATAGTATATAACTTCTTTTTAGGTAATTACTTTTCTATGAAGGCCTCCATATGTATATCCAATAAACCTTTTCTCCTGTTAATCTGTCTTTTAATTCAGGGCCCTAGTCACTGAAACTAAGAAAATGTAGGGGAAAAGTTTTTCCTCTACAGGTGAGAGATTGTTTGGAGACAGTCCAGAGTGAAGACTGAGCATGGGGCCCTCTCACACTGAGAGGTCACATAGAGAAGAACCAGCAAAAAGGACCAAGGAAAGCAGCCCGTGAGGATCCAGGACAGCATGATGTTCTGGAAGCCAAGAGAAAAGAGGTTGAGGATAAATGGTCAGCCATGTCAAATGTTGCTGAGATGCTGAGGACAGGGAAGTCATCACTGGATTTTTTTAGGAAGGGGGCCACTAGGCACCTTACAATCACATAATTACTGGAAAAGTGGAGCTGGACTCCTGATTGATGTGGATCCAGGGGAGAAGGGCAGGTGAGGGAGATGTTGACTACTCTTCTGAGAAGGTTTCCTGTAAAGGAGGGCAGAGAAATGGGAAAGTAGCAGGAGGGTGACACAGGGTCTATTAAGAAGGAAGAATATGTATGTTTGCATACCAATAGAGTATAAATTAACAATGCATGGGGAGTGGGTAATGGCAGGAACTAAGTCCAGGAAGAAGTTAGAGGAAGTGAGACCCAGTGAAGCTGGCATTTGTAAGTGGGCACTTCATCCACTGTCACAGGAGAGAAAGCAGCTCCACATGGTGGGTGGATTTAGGGGTGTGAAGATAAGAAAGTCCCCTTCTGATTATTTCCTCAATGGAGTGTGAAAAAAAAGGTAATTAGCAGAGAGTGAGGGGAATGGGAGGCTAAAGGTGAGAAGAGGGAGGATAAGTGGAGGACACAGTAGGAAGTACAGTGGGATGGGGGGGTGCTGCCAGTGTGGAGTGTCCAGCTGGTACTAAGGGTCACTAATTTAAAGTTGGACCAGTCAGCATCTCTGCATAGTTTCTTAGCCACATTCAGCTGCTTGGGGGCAGATGAAAAGTAAGTGGAAAGTTGGTATTGTAATAGGAGTACCACATAGGGAGAGAGGGGCAAGGAAGTTAAGGGTCTCTGAAAAGGGAATGAATCCAAGCTGGGTTAAAAAAGAAATGCAGGCTCAAAGAAGGTGGTGGAAAAACAAGAGTGGGAGTGTAAAGGACCTGTAGGGACCATATAGGGTGAGATCAAAGGATGGGAGCTGGAAGCATGGGAGGTAGTGGTCAGAGGTGAGATGTCTGGAGTCAAAAACTTTGAAAGTAATGCAGTTACTAGTAATAGCAAGGACACAGATAGAACCAAATGACCTGCTGGGGTGGGATGGAAAGAAATATGGTTATAGATGAGATGGTTAAGGAGCCCAGTTCTTGGATGCATCATCTGTGGGAGGCTGGAGAACGTTGGAGAGGAACTCAGTGAGGTAGACTTCAGTAAATGGGCAGGAGACGCATGCTGGCAACCCCAATGACAGAGCTTGCTATGGTTTGAATGTCTCCTCCAAAACTTATGTTGAAATCCAATGGCTACTGTAAGACTTTTAAGAGGTGAGAACTTTAAGAGGCGATTGGGTCATGTGGGCTCTGTTCTTACGAATGGATTAATGTCATCATCACTGGGGTGGGTTGGTTATTGCGGGAGCAGACTCCTGATAAAAAGATGAGTTTGGGCTGATTCTGTTCCGCACTTGCTCACCATGTGATGCCTTCCACATGGATGACTCTTGCCAGATGCTGGAGCCCTCTATCATAAACTTCCCAGTCTCCAGAAGTGTGAGTTAAATAAACTTTTTTTTTTTTTTTAAATAAATTACCCAGTCTGTGATATTCTGTTATGGAAGCAGAAAACAGACCAAGACAAGCTAAAATTCAAACGCAAGACCAGGGCCCCCAGCATTCTCTCCCTAACCGTTACATTGTACTGCAAATTGTCACTTGGCAATGCAGATTTCTTCATTCTTAAAATGGATACATGAATAATGCATACCTGCCCGGCTGAACAATGCACATCAAGGAGCTTTGTAAGGCAATTTCCGTCTGTTAGGCATACAATCCAATCTCTGCTTGACTGTGCCAAGGGGCCTGAACAACTCCAATCAGTACAGGTGTACGACTCACTTCAGTTCTTGTTATATACTCTTCTGAATTGCCTTCTGGGTCATGTATATTGCTCACTAATTTGATGTTAGGGACTGAGATGCCTTAGGGATTTGGGGGCTGTGTGAAGGTAGAAATGGCAGTAAGGTGGACTTCATGCAGCTGCTGGGTTCCTGACATTGATTACAAGTTACATCTCTCTGTAAATATAATGGGGTATGTTGCTGCTTACAGAAACTTTGGAATGAATCCCTTTGAGAAGCAAAGCTTTCTTTTACAAAGCAGGTCATCATCTGATCATCATATTTTACTTTTTATAAAACAGGTACCTAGGTAGAGTTGGGAATCTTGGAAACAGCCATTCATTCAAATTTACATTGATTCGGAAAATATTTCTGTAGCCCCTCCCATGTGCCATGCCCTGTGCCAGGCACTGGAGACATGGAGGGGAATGGAGGAGACAGAGTTCTCATCTTCCAGGAACCCAGAATCTGGCAAGAGAAGCAGATGCTAAGCACACAGTCACACAAGTGATTCCATGCCAAGCCAGCAGGAAGTGTGGGGAGTGACAAAGAGGGTGCTGGCAGGGGCAGGCCCTGCAGTCTCACTTCTGCACTGACACAGGCAAGGACCTCTTCCCTGCCTGCCACTGAGGCTGCCAGACCTTCAGAATTAGCTCCCATGCGATCTCAGCTTTCCTTCCCCACCTTCCATTTTAGAAGAGAACCCAACAATCCAAACCTGCATGGCCTCCAAAATGCACCCTGCCCCTAGGAAGTGCCAACACATGCAGCACAGGCAGAGGCCCGTGTCTACCTTTCCCTCTCGCACCTGGGCTGTCCCTGCAGCATCCCTGGCAGGTTCTGGTGTTAGCAGCTAAACAGGCTCACACGAGACGCTCAGCATTCAGAACACTTGGCAGCAGGGAAGGAGATCATGGCCATTTGGAAAGGATTAGAGAGGAGTCACGTGGAGTGCGATTCGGAGTTTGCGTTTATCTCAACTGAAACTTTCCAGAAAGCTGGGACAACTGATTCCAATAAAAGCCTCCCCAAGTATTTTTGGAGGCATTGTGATGGTGCTGGGCCGTGTGGGTGGGGGTGGCTTTTCCTGGTTTGTGGAATTGCATTTCATTACTGATTAAACTTCCGTCAAATTTGTGAAGCAACATCCAGTTTCTAAGGAATGTGTCCTGGGCAGGTGAAGAGAAAAGGTAGAACCACCGGACTGAGAGGTGGAATTGAGCAGGGCCTCCTTATGGCTAAGAGATGTGGCCAAGGCCAGGGCCAGATAGGAAATCTGAGTCAATGGGAAAACTAGGACCAGAAGCCCTCCTAGTTCAGGACTGAACTTTTCCTACCGCCTTCTGCGGATAACAAGCGCTGAGGCTTAGAATTGTCTAGTTTGGTTTCAGTCCAGGGCAGGGTCAGGACAAGGACCCAGCTGACTCAGAGAGCCATAGAAACAGCACTGCCAGGGAGAAGAGCTCCAGAATGAGCTGGCTGCCCTGCTGCACACCTGCCAGCCACTGAGAGAGCATTAAAGCAACGGCCCAGCAGAGGGGCTTATGCACAGCCAGCCCCTCCAGCTGCAGGGGTGGGGGGCCCAGCAGGGAGGCCCTGGGAGGTTCTGAGAACCTGGCCTGGGCCCAGCTTGCTCAGTTTTTATTTTTTGTCATTAATTTCCAGCAGTCCAGGGTTTTCAGTTACTCATTCATTCTATCCACTCAACATATGTTGATTAATCACCTACTTTGTGCCAAGTATTATGCTCCATGATTGACAGAAATTACCTCTTTGCTGCACTTCCAAGTAGTCATTCAATGCATAGCTGCTGCCATTATGGTTATTATCATGTTATTAATTGTAACAGTGACAAGCACTACTAAGATGTAGCTTCTGAGGTGGAGAAAGAAGAAAGTGAAGTTTTCTGCGTACCTACTATGTGCTGGGTCCTGGGCCAGCTTTAGACACATTTTATCCCACTGAACAGTGGCTTACTTCGCAGCTGGGGAAGCTGGCATAGAAACAAATAATTGTCACAGGTCTGAGGGCAGTAAGAGGGACTTCACAGTAGGTCCCTCTCTAGTGGCACCATTTGAGCTGGATCTTGAACACTGATTTCACCTGGTAGAAAATAGAGAGGAAGGGAAGGGCATTCCAGGTGAAGAGAACAGTATATGCAACATCCTAAAGGCTTAAAGTATGAGGTAAGGGGGACAGAAGTTAAGGATGGCTAGAGAGGAGGGTAGTACTGGCAGGTGCTTGGTGCAAGGTCTGGGCAGGGTCTGTCCCAGGACATGACCTTAGGCAGAGTCTCCCTCAAGCCAACCAGCCTTCAGGAGGTGAGTTCTGAGCTGGCCATGTCCCCAGGTTTTCCTTGCTGGTGTGCTTAAAGGAGGCCCTCCTGTTTTTTTGGTTTTCTGTCCTACCTGTTCATGCCCACTGCAGCTATTTCCAGTGCAAGGCTGAGGGTTCTCAGGTCTGGGCGAGAGCTCGGTCCTCTTCAACAAGTTCTCAGAGTTCTGGTGAGCTCTGTGGGAAGCACGTGCTCTACCCTCTCCCATCTGGTTGGCAGCCTCCTTCACAAAGAGGTACTAGGTGGTGAAGGATAGGAAGTAGGCAGCCCTCATTTTAGTGTAGCCACTGACACTGCCAGAAGTACAGCACAGCCAAATCCCAGAGTCCCCAAACTGTGCTTCAGCTCTCGCTGATGCCTCTTCATCCTCCTCTTCCACCCACACAACCCTGCAGACCCCAGACTGGGCTGTGGTTCTTCCCCATCTGTGGAACTGCACAATTCAGAGACAGCAGAGAAAATCTTGAGCAGTCAGGAGCCCTGGATCCTCTATTCTGCCATTGATTGACTTGCTGTGTGATGCCAAGAAAGTTGCTTAACCTCTCTGAGCCTGTCTTGTCATCTGTGAAATGGGATATAATTTTCTTTGCTGTCCTAGGATTTTGGGGAGCTTACTGAGTAAACGCAGATAAAAACACAGTGAACTGGCAAACATGACATGTGGCAGGGAGGGGAGTCAATCAGGGAGACCAACAACGCCTCCATTATCCCCCTCACTCCCTAGAACAAAGGCACTGGCTGCTGGCATGATGGAGAGTTCGGAGAGGGGAGATGCTGGTGGGCTCTGTGGCCTCCCCTGGCCCCAGATCCTGTCCTGCCCCAGGAGGCTTCTGCCTGGGAAGGGGGTCCTGGTGCTTCCTCCACCCAGCAGGGAGCCATGGTAGTCCCGGGATGCAGGGAGCAGCAGCCTAGCACCCACACATGGGGCTATTTGCTGCAGTGCCTTCCTTTAGCGACCTCCACACAGCAGCCATGACACTGGACCCACCCCAGAGAAGTGTGGTGGGACCTGGCCTCAGCCAGCATCCGGCTTCCCTGCTACTCTTCAGCTCCATGACCTCCTCCTCAGCCTAAGCACTGCCAAGAGGCCCCAGCACACCTGGAAAACAAGGAGGGTGGGCAGCAGTGTGACTGCCCAGGGCTCTGCTCTCGGTGTGGGGGGCAGAGAAGCACTGGATGTCACTGGTCTAACTCACCACTCAATCATTCATTCAGTTATCCACCAATTATGTCCTTGACGATGATTAAAGAGCACTGCGCCTATGAGGGATGATTAAGATATTCTAGTTAAGGACCCAAAGAAAATGCATTTTCAAAAGTACCCTTCCAGGCCGGTTATGTAACAGCATAGGACACAAAAACACACCCGAGAGGCAGTGACCAACCAGACTGCAGCAGGTGCCACACTGCAGGGGGGCTGAGGCCCAGAGGACTGGACCATGCAGAGGGTGGCGTGGCCGGGTGGGCTACAGGGAAGGAAACGTGCCTCGGCCTCCCCTCCTGCACAGAGAGGCAGGGCAGGGCTCACCAACACGGTTGCCGAGATCTGGGGAGCAGATGCTACTCAGGGTTACCAGGCACTGCACCCATGGGTTAGAGCCTTCAGTCTTTAAAGTAACCCCATGGGGTAAGAACCAGCATGGTCTTCACTTTAGAGAGGAGGCAACTGAGGCAAGGAGAAGTATATCTACTCACCGAGACCACACAGTTTGAATATGTTAGAATCAGGACGTAAATCCAGGCAAGCAGGCTGGCTGCAGTGCTGGTGTGTTTAGAGTCTACACTAAACTATACTGGAAGGATATGAACCAATAGTCTTCCCAGATATAAGAACATCTGAGCTAAGAAGGGGCTCAAAGGACCTTGGGCATTCCCTTCTTTTAGTAAGGGAGAAACTGAGGCACTGAATGGTGATACGTCCTGCCTAAAGCCACGCAGCCAGTTAGTGGCAGAATCAGGTCTAGACTCCTAGTGCCTGACTCACCGCTGTTCTCTACCCTAAGGACTCCAAGTGCATCAGCATAGGCATGGCCAGGAGTTCACGAGGAATGTAGACTGTCAGATCCCACCCCAGACCTACTCAACAGAAACTACACGGTAACCAGATTCCCAGGTGATTCCCAGGCACCTTACAGTTTGAGAAGCACTGCTGCATGTTATCCTACCTTGCTGGTCTGGAACATCTGTTGCTGTGAGTATAAAGACACTGTGTTTGAACATTGTAAAATCTGCAATTACAAGGTTCTGGATGCTTCATCCTGAGGTCACCTTGGAATGAGATCCTCTGGGATCTGGAGGAAGCAGATGGAGGAGAAACCCCAGAGCTCAATTTTTCTAAGGGCCCAGGCACACCAGTTACCACTGACCTGCTAGTAAGCCAGGAACTTAGCCCTGAGTTGGGGGTTGACCAAGCACAGGGAAGAAGCAGCACTCACAGACAGAGTCCAGAGCATTCTCCACCATAGCCAGTGGCCGCCTGAAGAGGGGACCTAGAGTCACCTGGTAGGTGGCTAGGGAATGGCAGGGTTTGGGGTAGAACTTCCGGGGGCCAGAGTCTCACAGCAGTGGTGGCAGCCAAGAGTTGGCTTAGGGTGAGAGACAAGGGGCTTCAGTACCCTTCTTCATTTTCTACCAGCACCTCCCCAACCTCTTGGAAAGTGCTGTGCTTCTTGCAGTTGCAAGTCCCTCCACCCACTGCTCCTCGGCAACTCTCCCTGTGTAGAAGCTCTGCAGAGAGTATAGAGAGTATGACCATGTCTCTTAAAAAACTTTGGTGATGATCACGGCTGGACTCTGCCCAAAGCACCTACTTTGGGCTCCACACACTTTCTGGGTTGCTTGCTGGTGACCCCATGCAGAGCCCCAGACCCTGGAAAGTCAGTGGAAC
Organism: Trachypithecus francoisi; assembly: GCF_009764315.1. Classification (NCBI taxonomy): domain Eukaryota; kingdom Metazoa; phylum Chordata; class Mammalia; order Primates; family Cercopithecidae; genus Trachypithecus; species Trachypithecus francoisi. Next base: position 60,126,283 of record NW_022681462.1, on the reverse strand, counting down.
TGGACAGAAAAAATGGAAGGGCCAGAAGAGCGGTACTCCCTTGCCTTGCTTGGGGAGGACTCCTGAGCTGGGGGTGACCACAGGAATAGACCAACGACCTTTTGTTGTTTCCAAGATCCTCTGAATCTGAGGCAGCCAAGCAAGGCAAGGGAGTACCGCTCCAGGTGTCAGGGATGGGAACACTTACCAAACACTTACCCAGGGCTACCACCACCATCTCCAGATCAAGCAGGAGTTTTTACCCGAAGCCCCCCAACAAGTCACTCAGCCTGCATTCTGCTCCTCAGATGCCCACCCTTCTCTCCAGCTCCTCCCCTCTGTGTGCAGCGCAACACTCACCTCTTCTGGGAAGCCTTAGTGCCCTCTCAGAACTGTGCTGGATTCTCTACCTGTCTATGTGAAAAGTGTGTGTGTGTGTTCGTGTGTGCTGTTTGTGAGTGTGAGAATTATGTGTGTAAGAAAGGGTGTGGGAGGGTGGGAGAGGTACACCTACCTTTGGCAATATTGATATAACTCTTCCAGGGAGGATGAGAGCTCAAGCTCTCAGCGAATCCCCCTCTGACTTGCTGGGTAACTTGGGCAACCTCTCTTCCTCTCTGAGCCTTGTGTAAAATGAGGAACGAGGTTAAATTCACCCTCTTCAGCCTGGTCTTGGAGATGCTCTAGGGCTCCTCAGAGAAGACTTCAGGGAGCGGGTGTCATCTGAGGAAAGGCCCACTGGTCCGGACTCCAGGCCCCACCCCCAATTACAGCAGCTCTGCTCCTATTTGCTATAATGGGCTGATTGTTGGCTTTTGTTGACAAAATGGTCCACATGCCTGGGGAAAGTTCTGAAGGATCTTTGTGGTGCTTCCAGCTAGAATACTCTAGGAGTGTACCTTTGCTCCATTCGGCGCAATTCTGAGCTGTTCAATGCTGGGGCCCTTGGGCGTAGTCAAGACTGAGTGGAAATACATTCTCTCTCAGCTGGCTTAGCCCAGGAATAGCGGCAGACCATTCCTGGGAGTCCAGGGGAGAACGGGGGGTCCAGGTACCTTTCTTGTCTCAGTGTTTGATGACCTGGCAGTGCCCCCACCTATTTTTTCTTCTTACCTTTCTCCACTCACCCAGAACTTCCCAAAGGAAGCTACTCTCATTAAAACAAGGGAGGTTGAAAACGCTAATGCCATAGCCTTGTTCGGAGGCAGTTCAGCTCCTGGAACTGAGTGCAATCCTGGAGAAAACCAAGTGGATGTGTGGCCCCTTTCCATGGAGCAATTAGCTGGATAACTGTCCAATCGCTGCTAGACTTTATAGAGGCATAGGCTCAGATACAAAGAGACCAGACAGTCTCTCGCTCCAAAGGGGCTGGCCACAAGCACCATGAAGACAGCAGTACCCACTGACTCAGCAATTTCACCAGCTGGAAGTCATCCCAAGGAGATATCACAGAAAGAAAAGGTCATCTTGCATAAAGATGATCACTGTGGCATTACTCAAAATAGCCGCAAAGTGGGAAACACCCAGCTATCCAGCAATAGGGGTAGTAAATTATAGAACATCAACTAGATGGAATATTATGCACCCACTAAAATCAGCCTATGTGGAAACACAGAAACAACATCAGTAACAAAATGTTAATAAAACAGAAGCAACTCAGTACACATCAGTTAGTTTCCTTCCTTTTTCCTACAAAAGGCATGACAAGGAACTGCAGGGGAATGTGCAAACATGAAGAGTTGTGTTCATGCAGTGGTATCATGAATGACTTGTTCTCTTATTCCTACAATAAATAATTATTGTTTACTATGGGCTAGGTCTGATGCTGGATGCTGAGGATGGAGCAGTGAATGGTAATACATTTCCTGCTCTCCACTCAGAGTTTCAAATTTAAGAAGATATTTTCTTCCTAAATGTCCTTCAAAGCTGTCATAGCACCATCTTTCAATAAAAAATAGTTGATGAGACCGGGCATGGTGGCTCCCGTTTGTAATCCCAGCACACTGAAAGGCTGGGGTGGCAGGATTGCTTGAGCCCGGGAGTTTGACATCAGCCTGGGCAATGTATTGAGGCTCTGTCTCTTAAAAAAAAAAAAAAAAAAAAAAAAAATTAGCCAGGTATGGTGATGTGTACCTGTGGTCCCAGCTTCTTGGGAGGCTGCAGTGGAAAGATTGCTTGTGCCCAGGAGGTTGAGACTATGGTAAGCTGTATTCGCACCTCTGTACTCCAGCCTGGGCAATGGAGTAAAGACTGTGTCTCTTAAAAAAAAAAAAAGTTGATGACAGAAATACGCAAGGAAGGGTGCACCTCTCCTTCTGGATAATGTATTTCATTCCAGATATCAAAACTATCTCCAGCTGGATTACATACATGTTAGAAGAACGTTGAATGTAAATGTGGTAGTGACATTTTGGGCTTTTAATGTCTTAGTTTCCTTCGTAGCAAAAAGAGTTTTTAAAAATCTATGTTGAAAAAGAGGGAAAAAGTTAGGACTTGTTACTAATCTCGTGGCTGAATAATTAAGTGTGCCTAATTCTGAAAGTAGCAAGCTAAATTATGCAGTGCCAAAAGTGACAACTCTTATACCTACACCATCCCGTCTACAGCGGCATGATTTTAGCTTTATAGCTAAAAAACGCTGCCAGAAAACCTAATAAAAGGAAGCAAAAATATTTCTGTTTATATCAAGCTGCCATTTGAGAAAGATTTTAAAATATGTTCTTTCCTATGTGTAAATCTGATAACAGATGCATAATTAAAACCCCAGTGGAGAGTTTCCATTTAATCTTTTCAAAGTTAACTGATAAACATCCTTTAGGATGTGAGGTGATGGGTTCTCTTTGGATTGTTTGGAATATCATTGAGCTGGAATACTATCTTCAAGAACATTGTTTCGTGCTAAAAGAACACAAGACGGTATCTTCAGGAGTTCATACAATCACAGGAGGTGCAGACAACATGCCAGAGGTCACACATGCATCTATGATGAGTGATGTTTGTCTTAGATGTTTATTAATTGGGGGAATGAATAAATGAATACATTCACATGAAAGCAAACTTGATTTCAACCCCTAGGGAATATGTCACATAGCATAAATGGGAGAAATAATAATTACCCAGGATTTCAGTTCTGTGTAAGCAATCAGTAGGAATAATTTAGACTACAAAGTGGATTTTTATTTCGCTTGAGCTATTCAGATTAACTTTCTACACAGCCTGAACGGCTGCTGAATAATCACAGGCAAAATTTTCCACTGGTACCGCACTGTGTAGACACACGTGTATCTACACGATTGCAAACTGCCCAGCTGTGGATATGGGGCCCTGTTCAAACCAAATGTCAGGACAAACATTCTACTTCATCGTGCTGTTCTATGTAACCTTGAGTACACACAGCCATACCTATACCTGTCATTACATCTTCCACCAGGTGAAAGCCCATTCCTGTTCCTTCTTCCCCTCCTCTACACACATGTGCTCTCAAGAGTGTGTGTGTGCATGTGCCCACACACGTGCACACACACATACACACACTGGTGCAAAAAAGGGCAGAAAGCAAGTGACTTCCGTCCTTAGACCACAGTTTGCCAGAAGTTCTCCTACTTGCTAGTGCCCCATCTCTGCCCTTTAGGCTGGCTCTTGCCTGTCTAGCTATCTAAGACTTGCCAGATGCTTCTAACTTGTCTGGTTTGTAACATCTGTCTTATCCTTCAAGTTTTCTCTAGACTTAATCAGTTGATGATGTGACCAATAGACTAGCAGACCAGTCCCTGCCCTGGACACACACACACACACACACTCTTACACTCAGATAGACAGATAGACATTATTAAATATTTCAATCTCGAACAAGAACGTTCCCACCAATTATATGCATGAAATTGGTGGATATTGCACAAGTTGGTATCTGGACCTAGCTGAACCCCTCATTAACTGTGTGACCACTGACAAGTCCCCTAACCCTGTGCCACATGAGATTGGACCAAAGGTCCCCTTCTTGTTCTAATCATCTTCAGTGAGGATGGCCAAGATATGTTGCTCATAAATGCTGCGATCCAGCTGCCCATGTTGGGATATGCCTTAATCTCTGCCATGTAGCATAAGCTTTAACCTTTCAAAATACAGCCTGATACACACAATCATGTTATGGAATGAATGGAAGGAAAGATTTCCTATACTAAAGTCTAGATGAACCATATATCTGGGTCTACACAACACACACACACACACACACACACACACATATGTCCTTTTGATTAGGCAGTATAAATAGCTAAACCAAATCATTTTGTTCCCCTGAATTCCACAGCCCTGTATGAACCATATACACTGTGATATTCATCAAATAAAACTGAGTACATGCTAATTTTCCTCTTCATTGGATAAAGAAGCAGATAAAGAATTCTGACTGCCCATTTTTTGTAAACTGAGCTTTGGCTCCCTGATCTGTTGAACCCATAAAAGCATCAATAATAATAATGATTGTCTCTGGAGATTCAGGCTATTTAAGAGAAAGGAACTATGTAAGCAGAAGAGAAACTGACCTGTGGAGATCTTTACTTAAACCTCATCCAAATACATTTTGCAAAGAGAAAGCTGAAATGCCAATTATGCTACTTGGGGATTTGGTGGAACTTATTTGACTGATGGAAGTGACCAATTTGAACCACTGATCCCAGAATATCCCAGCAGGGGCAATAACCAGCCCTCTTGGCATCCCCACAGAGGGCTGGTTCAACCCAGGGCTGTACACGGGCTGGTTTGAATGTTTCCCTGCAGATTTTGGAAGCAACGTGCTGGGTCACTCGTAACATAACCACATGCTTCAGTGTAGCCCTCCTACATTGCTTGCCTACATCTGAAAACACAAATCAAGAAAGAGAATATAGTTCCTTTCCACTTGACTAAAGAACAGCCAATCCTGCCAGTAGACTAAAGGCTGGGGCATGGAACAATTTCCCAACACACTGACTTGATTTTGTGTAAATTACTGAAAGAGAAGCTTTAGAAGCTGTGGCTGGGCTCAGAATCAGTGCCTCCAAAGGGGTACTGAACGACAGACTGATGGAGCTCATCAGAGAGGCACAGAGACCACAGGCCATTGGAATGGGGCTTTATTTGGATGGACTCATGGTCTAAAAAGGAAAGGGACACTGCCAACAGCTTCCCCTTTAGCCTGTGGGTTCCATTAGGAAGCCAGAACATGTCACTGGGAAAAAGTGCTGTGGCCACCCAGTATGTGCACAGGTGCCTCCAGGTGGAAGAAAGGGAAAGGGTGTGTTTACAAGAGGAAGAGCACAAGTCAACAATGAGCTATGGATGCATGATGTCATCCTCCAGGACTAAGCATCCTTAGTACTTTTAAAGCTTTAAAAAAAAAAAAAAAAAAAAAAAAAACTCTAGTTGCTATAGCAACTTGATGCAGCTCTTAAAAGGGGATTTTTGAGGGGGTCATTTTATATCTTCTATCACCATAACAACATGATATAGCTTTTTAAAGGGTATTTTTATCCAATTTGTGTGTGCCTTGGACGGGGGCCATATTTGCCTTTTCTATTTAAAATAATCAGATCAAGCATGACACATGAAAAATCATTGAAGGCAAGGAAGTGCTTTCATAGACTATACATATACACTTAGAGAGACATCTCTAGCTGCTCATATGCTGCACATGGAGGCAGCCTCTCTCCCTGCCTCCAACCAGCCATCTGCTGTGGCTTATCCTGGTCAGTTAGAGTCCATGCCTCTGCATCTGAACTGGCATACCAAACCACTCCAGAACGTGTGTCTATGAAATCCCTCACTTCTCAAGCCCAGCAAATCCAACCCCCTCCTCCAAAACTGCACAGGAGACAGTGCCTTGGGGTGACTAGAGGTGTGACCAGCCAAGTGCCTTCTTCCATCCTGGGATTCAAAGCAGGAGTTGGGGACACACAAAGCCTTGTCAAGGTGATAAGCATGCATTTCTGCTGCACTCTATACAGGTGAGTGGGGGGGGCTTTGTTTCACATGACACCCAGGGAAAGTGGGGGATGGGAAAAACGAGTGAGAGGAGAGGAAGAGAGAGGAATGAAGGGGTGGATGGAGAGCAGGGGTGGCTCCAGAATTTCTCCACAGGAGCTCAGAGGCAGCAGTCTGGCCACACAGAGAGGGGCGGGGGCTTGAAGGACTCTTTACACAGCATTCTTCATAAGGTTGAGAAAATGTGAACTGTTTATATCCAAAAAAAGGGAGAAGAGATGATGGAAAGAATAGGGGAACTATCCCTGCTCCCAGCTACCCCTTGGTACCACTAATGGTTGGAAAAAGTGGCAAGGGTACAAAGAAACGGTCAAGAAATTGGAGAAGGGGCTGGGAGTTGGGGGAGAACACAAGGAAGGGAGGCAGAACAGCAGCTGAAGTCCTGGCCTCAGGCTAACGGGTTTTACTTTTGGGGGGCAGGTAAGGGGCGGTATAGATTGTAGGAGAAGCAGGTGGGAAGGAGATCTAGGGAAAGTGATTCTGGGGCAAGTGGTCACCCTCTCCAGGGTAAAGGAGTTAGAGGCCACTGAGGGGGAAAACACGGTAAAAGAAGAAACGGGGGAGACTATGAAAAGAAATAAAAGCGCTGAGGGTGGAGAGAGACGGGGCTTTTGAGATCATCCTGGAGAGGAAACTGAGGACCGGGGGTTGTGGGTGGAAAATAGGAAAGAACAGGTAGCCCTTGGCACGTATTCTTAGAGGAGAAAACGGAGGCTCACAGAGGTCAGGTCACAGAGCCGGCCAGTGTTGGAGCGCAGGCGGCCCGGATTCTCCCCCATTAGGCCACACTGCCAGGCAAGCCACCGGGGGGGTGAGCGCCAGAGGTGGGCTTTCCTCCCTCACTGAAAGCCGGGAGGGAGACAGAGAGAGAATGGGGGCCGGCGGAGAAGAGAGGGAGAGACAAAAGTAAGCAAAGGGACATTAGAAGGGAAGGGAGAGACGAGGGACGCTGACCGAGCGGCCGAGCAGTGGAAAGGGCGGCAGGTGAAAGGCACAGAGAGGAAAGACGCGCGGTGGGGGGGGGGGGGGGCGGCGCGCCGCTCACCTATGGTTGATACCACGGTGCCCACGAAGTAGAAGGCGCCGGGGAAGTCCCAGCGCGGGCGCAGCGCGTCGGCGCGGACGCCGGCGGCCAGCGCGGCCTCGTAGTGCCGGAGGAAGGCGCGCAGCTCCGGCTCGGCCACGCCGTGCGCAGCGCTGAAGTTGCGCAGCGTGGCGCCCCAGCGCGCCCGCGCCTCCGCCTCGCCGGGGCTCTCCAGCGCGGAAAAGACTGTGGCACCCGCCACCAGGTAGAGGCCGATGAGCGCCGCCAGCAGCACGAAGCGGCCGGTGTCCTCGTTGAGGTGCGAGCGGCGGCAGCAGCAGCAGCAGCAGGAGGGGCGGGGCAGGCGGCGGCGGCTACGGCGGGGCGGGGGCCGGGGGCTGCGGGAGGACATGGTCCGGAGCTCAGCCCCGGGGCCGGGGCGGCTCTCTGGGCCCGGGCCGCGACATCCCCCCGGCGGGAGCAGGAGCGTGAGGATGGTGGCCAGGGGTCCGGGGCTGCCGCGGAGCCCCTCGCCGCCTTCCCAGAGCCCAGACGGAGGGGCGCCTCCGCCTCCTCCCCGGCACTCAGGCCACACGCGAGTCCCGTGGCCCAGCGGGTGCCCGGGCAGGGGCGCTCCTCTCCGCGCCCCGACGCCTCGCCGGCTCCCGCGGCTCCTTACCCGCAGCCCTCGGGCGCGGGGCTTCGCAGCTAGGCCCCTGCCGCCCGGTGGCCGGCGTCCGCGGGGCCCCGGGCCTCATACTCCTCTCCAGACAGGCCGCGGGCTGCGGGCGGGGTGGGCCGTGGAGCCCGGGCGCCTAGGACCGGGACGCGGCAGCAGGACGGGGAGAGAGCCCCCGGGGGCGTCCCATGAGGCGTTCGGGCTCGGCGGCTCCTAGGTGCGGGCTGTGCTGGCAGTCCTGCTCCCGCCCCCGGGGCTGAGCTGGCGGCGTCGGCTTCGGAGCCTCGGAGCCGAGCCGAGTCCGGGAAAGCGCTCCTTTCTCAGCTCCAGCCGAAGAGCCGCCCGGCAGGGAGAGGCGGAGTCACTGGCGCCCGGGGCGGGGTGTTGGGGAGGGGTGAGTAGGGACAGGAGGGAGGGGGTGGAGAGTTGGGTTGCCGCGACGCCTCCCGGTGGCTCTAGCGGCACTAATGCGGGGCACCGGAGCAGGTGTCCGACTGCGGTGCGGGCTACCACCTCGCCGGGGAACCTCGTCTTGCTCCTCCCTGCGGTTCGCCTCTGGAATCCCTCCCTTATCTCATGCCGCGGTGAAACTTTGCTCAACTTGGTGGTGCTCTGAGGTCTCCAGGGCTGGAGGCCGCGCGACGCGAATCGCCGACACTGGTTTCTCGGGCGTTAGTCCGAAGTTTAAGTAACCTTCGTTCACTCCTTTGCCCTGGATCGAACCGCAGCCCCAGGACGCAGCGGGTTCCATTGGAAACGGGAAATCGGGGAGAGGCAGTCGCTGGGCTCCGGGCGACCCGGGAACGAGGGCTTTTGCTCCCCCTCCCGACCGAGCGGCGGCCGGCGTCAGCACCGCGGACAGCGCATCGGTGCCGCAGCCGCGGGCGGGCGCCGCCAGGTCTGCAGGGGTCCGAGGCGCGGGCAAGGCTGCTCACCCCTCTGCGCTGTGCACCCCAAACCCTCCCTGTTTTCCTTTTTACCTCCCGTGTGTACCCCCTCACCCGCCCCCCGAGGCAGGTGCGGTCGCTGAAGCAGGCTGCTAACAGGGCGGGGACGCTGCGGAATAGAGACGGGGGAGGAGTCAAGCGCGGGTGGGGGACCAAGGTGCCACCAGGAAAAAGAGCCCAGGCCCGGCATTCGCCACCCCAGCTCACCGACCCCTCTAGCCCGGGGCGGGGAATAAGACCCTGGCTGCGGCAGAGTGTAGAGGAATAGAGGAGGTGTAGGGGAAGCTCACTAGCAGCTCCCCTGAGGCCGGCGCGGGGAACGGTGTGCTATGGAACGCCCCGGGCAAATGGTTGCCCGCCTATGCCCCACCGCGGCAGAAAAACACGACGGATGCCCCGCGCGGCTGCGGGTGCTTCTCTGCTGGACACAAGCCGGCTTTGCCGGTGCCACAAAAGTTCTGGCGAGGAACACCCTCAGTACAGGCGGAAAATCATCCTCTTCGGGCAGCCAGCTCCTTCCCTGTCCTCCCCTTACTATGGACTGCGGGAAGCAAGACCCTGGTGATGATATGATGGCAGCAAATAAAAATAATAATGGTGACTATACTTAGATATCCCAGGTGGGTGAGCGGTGGCAAAAAGCAGACCCCTGCCCCCTGCCCCCTCCACCCATTTCCAGGTAGGGGCTAAGGTCAACCAAAAGTGGTGGCAGCAGCGTCAATTACAGGTCATAGTACTAAAAGTGTTCCCTCTACTACTCACTGAGCATTTCACGCCTTCGAAACTAGGGCCGGTCGCAGAATGAGAAGTGGACTGCAAACAGGAGAGCTGTGAAAGCTGAAAGACATCTGACTTGGGATGTTGATTGTCCCAAACCAGGGTGCTCTGGAGATTTGGTTCTTCCCAGATATGCTGCCTCAGTTTATAGATGGAGCCAAGTACACTTCCCTCTGTGTTAGGGACAGATGGGTAGAAACTCCACCACCATCATGTCAAAACCAGGCTTCCTGGCACTGGATGGCATGTGGCTAGTTTTGCAGGGCTCTTCTTAGAATGGGGCTAGGGTGTCTTTGTGTGAGGGGGAGAGTATCTTATCCACCAAGAAAGCTGAACCTCCCTTTTTTCTGGAGCACAGTAGAAGGTGTATACAAACACAAATTTTTGTTATTGCAGACTGTTGTTATTATTGCCAAAACAGTAAACTCTTTCTCCAAGGCTTTGGCTCCCCTGGACTCTCCACAGATGCTGCCCTAGGCCCTGTTCCCCCAGTACGTCCACTCTTACAGCTTTAGCACACAGTAAGGACTGCCCTGTCATGGACCTTTGGGGCTGGATTCCACTTGGCTGGTCAGCTCTTGACAGAAGCCCTGAGAAGTGTCATTCTAGGAGTTGCCCTGGAGACTCCAGATGTAACTGAAGGGCATTGCCAGGCCTCTCAGAGGCTATCTTTGCTCAGACTCCCCAGGCAAACACAGGGTACTTCGCTGCAGTGTTCTCTGCTTCTGGGACCAGTTCCTTGCCCAGTTGGCAGAAGGCCTGTCTTGTCCTCCAACTTGCTATTCTAGCTTGATTAGCAGCAAATCTCTGGCATCAATCTCGGCTCTGAATGACCTAATCAATTTATGTAATAGGGAAATGATGAGTTCCCTGCACATAGGCACAGGGTTTTTAGGGAACCAGCCCCGTGATGAATGCGGCTTTTGCCCACTAAATCAATATTTAAGCTACTGACTTCCAGCTGGCTATGCTCAGAGCCTTTACCTCAGTCCTGAATTGCTGCAATAGACTCCTAAGGACGAGGGCTTGCTTCGTGTCTCCCGACTTAGGTACATCCTGCCTGCAGCTGCCAGTCATTGCTGTAATCATGCCCATCTGATCTGATCATGTGATTGACGTATTTAAACCATAGTCTCCAATGGCTCCCCTAAAGCTATAAAAATGTAGTTTTTAAACCCTTGAGGCTGCCATTCAAAGACCTTGATGAAGTGATTCCTAACATATCATTCCAGCCTCATCTACTAACTTTTACTTATTCCCCAAGTACTCTATATCCAGCCCAATCACCAGGCCTTTACTTGTGCTGTGGCCCCTACTGCAGCACTATCTTCTCTCTTCTCCTCTCCAGGCTCTTTAAAAAAACAAGCTCAACTCAAGTTAGACATTTTTTCCAGAAAGTTTTCCCTTTGTAGGATATTTTGAGCCAATCATTTTGATGCCATCTTTTCAACTCTATGGTTATTGAATCGGCTATGCATGCAAAAATTTCAGATAAGACATGCAAGCAGGTACGGCCTCTCTTTTTCTTTTCTGTCTCTGTGTGTCTTCTGCCATATGTGTATATATATATATGTATATATATATATACACACACACACAAGCACAATATAGGACTGTTAGCCAAGAAAATTAGGTAAAGTCAAATGGAACCAATTGGCAACTCCACTCCTAGGTATATACCCAAGGAGATAAACAAAAATGTACCTTCACAAAAACTTGTACATGAATATTCATAGCAGCACCATTCATAATAGCCAAAAAGTAGAAAGTGGTGAACTTGTAAGTCCATTAACTGATTAATAATAAATAAAATGTAGTATATTTATACAATGACATATTTGGCAATAAGAAGGAATGAAATACTAATATATACTACAATGTGCATAAATCTTGAAAATATACTAAGTGAAAGAAACCAGTCACAAAGGACCACATATTGTACGATTCCATTTGTATAAAATGTCCAGAATAGACACATCTATAAAGACAAAACAACTTAGTGGTTGCTTAGGGGTGGGAGTTCAGGAGAATGGGAGTGTCTGCTAATGGGGATGGGGTTTCTTTTGGAAGTGATAAAAATGTTCTAAAGTTAATTGTGGTGATGATTGGACAGCTCTGTAAATATACTAAAAAGCATTACATTGTACACTTTAAATGGATGAATTGTATGGTATGTGAGTTACATCTCAGTAAAGCTGTTAAAAAGCAAATACAATGGGCTGGGCATGGTGGCTCACACCTGTAATCTGGGGAGGCTGAGGCGGGTGGATCATGAGGTCAGGAGAGCAAGACCATCCTGGCTAATACAGTGAAACCCTGTCTCTACTAAAAATACAAAAAAATTAGCTGGGTGTGGTGGCAGGCACCTGTAATCCCAGCTACTTGGAAGGCTGAGGCAGAGGAATCGCTTGAACCCGGGGAGTCAGAGGTTGCCGTGAGCCGAGATGGCGCCACTGTACCACTGTGTACTCTAGCTTGGGTGACAGAGCAAGACTCCGTCTATAAACAAACAAAAAGAAATATGAATTAAGATAATCTTTATCCAAAAAAATGGAATTAGAAATTTATCCCAAGGAAAATAATTTCTTTTAGAAGTGAGAAAATTTAAAACAATTTAGTTGTGTTACAGAGAAAATTATGAAATTAAATTTGAATAAAGGAGTTGGCTCCAAAATACTTTCTCTTAAAAATTAATCTGTGATGGTAAAATTTTGGTGACAAGTTTTGCATTCCAAGGAGTAGCAGATCCAAAATGTTCTGGTTGCCTTCAAACCTCTTTGATCTTCTTGTTCTCAGAATTCCTCTAGTACTCATTGTCTGCATTACTTATTGGCAATTAGCTGTGTAACGGATACTTTTTTTTTTTTTAATATGGAGAAGATGGTTATCTCTATCCCGTGAAGGGTCAGTTGAATTGCCTTCTTAGTAGTATAGATACAGCAGCCCTCCTCCCCCCATTCTCCTGGAATTAAGTTTTTATAAAACCTTTTATGTTTTAAGTCATTTGACAAATGTTTCCTCACACCTTGTTTCACAGAGCTGGTAGCTGGGAAGAAGTGAACCAGTTTTACCCAGGGCCTTCCAGAATGGAAGAGAAAGACATCTGACTTGTCTTCCGTGAATTTAAGGTCAAGCAGTCTTGTTGAGGAAAGCATGGGGAGAGTCTGGTCACAGCCCAGGAGCTGGAAGAAAGGCCCCTTGAAATAAAATTATTCTGGGGAAGCAGGAGTCTGACTGGAGGCTTAGACAAGGGTCTACGTGTTTTGGTGACACGGGATGTAACTGATACTGGATGCCCTGTAGTTCAATCTCCCTAGAACTCTGTGAGATTTGAAGACAAGTGTTGACTCTGGACTTGTGACCTGAGAAGACAGTAGCCTTGGCTACCAGAAGTGGTTCCTTATGATGAAGTGCATCTTGAGTGGTGATAGGCAAGACATGTCTCAAATGTGCAGCAGCACTTAACCATAACATTTGTAATAGCACTTATAATACTGTCCTCCTTTTCTTTCCATTGGCATTTGGAGGACAGGGTTCCTGTTGAACTGGAAAAAAACATGGGTAACATGCCTCTATTTTCATATTGCTCTTGTGTCTAGATGTTCTATCCATTATTGAAGGTGAAATATTTGAGGTCTGCAACTGCAAGAGTAAAACTCTCTAGTTCTCCCTTCAATTATGTCAGTGCTGCTGTCATATATTTTGAGGCTCTGTTGCTTGCTGTATATATGTTACAATTGTTATAGCTTCTTGATAGATTTACCCTTTTGTTAATAGAGATGGTGTCTGATTTACAGTGGTTTGACTTACAACTTTTTGACTTTACGATGGTGTAAAACCATTGCAATTTTCACTTAATGTGTAGTACTCAATAAATTACATAAGATATTCAACACATTATTATAAAATAAGCTTTGTGTTAGATTATTTTGCCCAATTGTAAGCTAATATACATTTTAGACTTAGGATATTTTCAACTAATGGTGGCAATAGAAAAGAATTTATCCCAAGGAAAGTAATTTCTTTAAAATAAAAAAATGGGAAAATTGGAAACAATTTAACTGTGCTATAGAGAAAATAATGAAATTAAATTTGTATGTAACCCTATCATAATTTGAGGAGCATCTGTATATGATATCCTTTTTTTGTCTCTTATAATAAATTTTCTTTTTGAGACAGGGTCTCACTCTGTTATCCAGGCAGAAGTGCAGTGGCACAATTATAGCTCACTGCAACCTAAAACTCCTGGGCTCAAGCAATCCTCCTACCTCATCCTTCCAAGAAGCTGGGACTACAGACATGTACCACCATGCCTGGCTAATTTTCTTATTTTTTGTAGAGATAGGGTCTCACTATGTTGTGCAGGCTTGGCCTCTCAAAGTGCTAGAATTACAAGCATGATCCAGTGCAACTGGCCTACAACAATTTTTGACTTACAGTCCATTTTTTCTAATATTAGTATAGCCACCCAAGTCTCTTTTGGTTACTGTTTGCATGGAATCTTTTTCCATTCTTTCATTTTCAACCTATTTGTCCTTAGATCTTAAGTTAGTTTCTTGTAAACAGCATATAGTTGTGTCATGAGACTGTCTTATAACTCAACTTGTTAAAAATTTGTGATTGTTCAGCTGTTTTCTGGTTATTTCCAAATAACTGATGAACAGATATTTATTGAGAACCTACCAGGTATAAAGCAGTGTACTATAATCTGTGTGTGTGTGTGTGTGTGTGTGATGAACCTTACTCTCCCTGCAAGAGCTTAGAGTCTGGCTGAGGTGATAAGATGCACATGTATGAAGCAATAAGGACTATGACATAGCAGATACAGTTAGGAGCTGACTGTGTGGTACTGGTCATAGGAGGTCAGAGAAGGGAGCCTGTAACAAGGGCTGCAGGAATCAGAGGAAGCTTTGGATATCAAGAAGAATGGGGTCAAGGCCTAAAGGATGGGTAAGGTTTGGATTGACTGAAAGAGAGGGAACATCCCAACCAGGAGTATTGACCTGGGTGCAAGTATAGAAGCCAGAAAAAACATATTGCATTCAAGGAACTATGGTGGGCTAATGTTGAGTATGGGTGAGAGGAGAGGGAAGAGTCTCTTTCTCATAATCCAGGACCTCCATTGGTGGCCTCTCAGCCTCTCAGTACAACTTTAGGGCATAGACTAACTGATGCTGTGAAACCCAAAGGTGAGTTTTTCCTTCTAAAATGAGAGTCAGATATATAATGTATGTGGACTCTGGCTTAATGAAGCCAATTTTATGGCAAACTTTGTTTCCCCACAAACATGGCCACAATGAAAGGCATAAACTATGTCTGCAGGGGAAAAGGAAAACAAATTAGGAACATATTGGGTGCAAAGTTGGGGGCTCTGGTATTAAAACCTCCCTGGACTCAGTTGCCACATCTGTCTTTGTAAAGAATGTACTATGTCATCTTTAAGTCCCCATAATATTTGAGGATTAATGAAGCCACCAATTGCTGCCTGTTGACAGGGAGTTTGGAAATGAAGACAAGAATCCCAGAGTGAAGAGGAGCCTTAAAGCTCTGAGGGCAACTCCTTATTTCCTAATCCTCTTGTCCAAAAAGTTGTGGGTTCCTTGTCTGAATGTCTCTATGGAGTCCTGTCTTCTAATGCTGAATCACTCTTTATTAAGAAGTGATTTTTAAAAAATGATTTTAAAATATCTGTTTCAACTCTTTCTTATTTTAAAATCTAATCCAGATTTTTTCGTTCTCTAGGAAGGCCATACATGTATTGATTTTTGTCTCAAATGGATTTTGATATAACTTTTTAAGACTGTATAAGTAATGCATAATTAAATTCTGATATGACTTTTAAAAACTATATAAGGTAATGCCTAATTAACTTAGAATAATTGGAAAATTCACGAAAGCTAAAAATAAGAAAATAAAAATTACCCCAATTCTATCATATTATGCAGAGAAAATTACTGTTATCAGTCATTTTAATGATCTTACTGCCTGGTTGGCTGGCTTTATCTATCTGTCTACCTATCTACATATACATACGCATATTTGATTTTAGTAAAGTTATAGGATATTTTACATACTACTTTAAACTTACTTTTTAATTTAACATCATGTATCTTTCAAGACATCTTTTGATTTAAACTTACTATGTGCCAAGTACTGTTCAAGGTACCTGAGACTATTCAATGAACATAGAATTTATATTACTTTCATGTCAATAAATACATATGAAATATCATTTGTTGGCATAGTGTACTCTAAAATAAAGTTTTAGCTGAATTTCACATTGGTAGGTATTGCTGGATTCTTAAGATTTCCTGTTCTTCCCTCTTCCGTCTTTAGTTCATCACTCTTTTTTTTCCCCTCTTAAAATATCAGCAAATGTTTGAGTTTGGCTTCTCAATGAGACTTCTAGTTCCCACACAAATATCTGTTCAACCTCTTTTTTTAGCAACAGAACACCCATTTTATTTGAGATGTCACTGTGACCAGTTACAAGACCCTATTTTCCATTCTCCCTTATAAGGTGAGACTGTATTTTTTAATTCTAGCAAAATATTATGTGGGACTTCCAGGAAGGCTGCATAAAAGAAAGCTAATTTCACAGGAAGGGGGGCCCTTTTGCCCTTCCACCATTTCTCTTTCCTCAGTCATGCTTCCTGGAATATGGATGTGATGACTGGAGCTCCAGCTGCCATCTTGAATCATGAGGTGACTTTGAGGATAGAAGCCACAGTGTGGAGGAACAAGTTCCTGCTTGAATGAGTCTGAGATTGGAATTTAGACCTTCAAATGTGGTGAAACCATCAACAGGCCTGACCTTCATTTGGTTCAATTTTTTGTCTCATCTCCCAATCTCCCCTCTTCTCTCAGGTATTTGTACCTTGTGTTCTTATCATGATTGACTTTCCTGTGGGATTTTTCCTTCCACTTGGTTCCTCTATATTCTTGCAGTTGGGAGAGGTGAAATATCAATAACTTTCTAATCCAAAACCAATAGGCTGTCAGAACCAAGAGCAAAAACAAAGCAAGGGAGGAAGGCTTAGGAGAAAGATACTGGAGGGTTGCCATAGCTAATATTTCATCATTTGAATGAGTCAGGAATCTACGAATATTGAACTGATCTTTTCAGAGAGTTAGAGCATTTGTTTTAGCTAGGCAACTCTAAAAAGGAGATGAGACCCAGAGGAGGAAAGAATGGAAGGTTGCATTGGAAGTAGATAGATTATGGAAGCAATGATTTTTATAATGAAACCATTCTCATTTATTAACTTGTCTGTGGGTTGTGAAACATGCAAAGGCGAGATTTGTTCATTAGACATTAATTAAAACTGCAATGCTGAAAATGGATCACAGCATAGAACATGATGTTTGATGTAAAGAAATGCGTAGCAAACGGGGGGTGACTGTTTTACTTGGTAGTAGCCCAGAAATGAGCATTGGTGAGTGGGGAAATTGGAGGAGGGGTGTGTAGTGGGGGAATAATGTCTGGAGGGGTAGCATTGGTGGAATTAGGTGTGGGGATGGGTTGGGGAAAAGAGTCTTGGGGATGGCTTTCCAGGTATTACATGGGTCAATAGGGCTTCTACGGGGAGGAATGTTTCTTGTGAATAGAAGGTCTTCTTTATAGTTGAGCACATGAATGTGGTCAGTCAGCTTCCCTTTTTCTCCCTCCCTCCCTCCCTCCCTTCCTTTCTTCCTTCCTTCCTCCTATATAACAATTTATTTATTTATTTATTTTTCGAGATGAAATCTCGCTTTGTTGCCCAGGCTGGAGTGCAGTGGTGTGATCTCAGCTTACTGCAAGCTCTGCCTCCCGGGTTCACGTCATTCTCCTGTCTCAGCCTCCCAAGTAGCTGGGACTATAGGCACCTGCCACCATGCCTGGCTAATTATTTTGTATGTTTTAGTAGAGACAGGGTTTCACCATGTTAGCCAGGATGGTCTCGATCTCCTGACCTTGTGATCTGCCCACGTCAGCTTTTAAACCTCTATTCTGTGCCAGGCACTGTGCTATTAAGGATCCTAACTCATTTAAAATTGCCTTTATATTAATGACTGGGTAGGAGGGAGAGTGGGAGTACCATTAGGGGCTGTTGGAATAGCAGATAAGGAAGCTAAGGCCCAGAAGGGAAGTCAGATGCACTCACTTAGTAGTGCATTTGCAGTCTCCATCAACCCAACAATCCCCTGGGCTGGCTGGCCTTGAAGTGGATGGTATTCTAGCTCCTTATAGTATTGGACCCTCCTGCATGCAAGTTCCTTGGGGCTCTTATTGAATATACAGGCCTTTCTGTTCAGAATGTTCAGCCTTATAGTAGAATTCAGAGCCTTATAGTAGAACAGTTGGAGGAGAATTGTCAGATGGAGATGGAGAATGAAAGGGGAGACAGAAGACAAAAGCTGGAGAAGAAAACAGCTCGAGAAAGGTTTGCTGCAAAGTTCAAATCTTTCCATGCATATTGAGCAGGAGGAAAAGTGCTAAATAAATGCATTCTCAAACATTGATTACAATCTGTGTGCGGTTGTCTCATTGTATGAGCCATTATTATGTTATACTTAAAAAGCATAATATACTGTAACCTGAAGGTAATAAGTCAGCCAAAGCACTTGCAGGATTCATGCTGGGATAGGCTATAGCCATCCTTGGCATTCTTCATAAGCATATTTTATCAGGAGAAAACCTCAGGCTATGGTGGAGGAGGCCCCACCGAGCGAAAATGCCAGGATTCCAGTGACTCTCTCCCCTCTTCCCAATTCTCTTAACAGAAGCTACATCACAAAGGGCCCCAGGCTCATTGGCAGGATTCCAGTTTGGTTTGCTAATTTCTTTCTCCATCAAGTATTACGGAACACCAATTAAATGCCAGATCTGTGGCTAGGTGCTGGATCCAAGAGCCAAAATTGATGTGGTTTCTGCCTTCATTGAGCTTCAGGATCAAAAGTTACACAAGTCAATGAAAAATGACCATGGTGACAATGGCTATGAAGAACTATGTTGTTTCAGGAGATGCATATAGAGATATTTGACCTAGGCAGGGCTGAGACAGGTAGGCATTGACCAGGAAGAGAGTGAGTGAATGACAGAGGGCAGCTGTGCAGCTTGGAATGGCATGCCAAGGCTGTTGGCAGGAGGAGAGAACTGTGGAAGACCACTGTGAGGGCATTTTGGGCTGGGCAGAGGTCTGATCCTACAGGGCTTTGGAAGCCCTGTTACCGGAAAGTGATCCCAATCCAGATCCCAAGAGAGGGTTCTTGGATCTCATGCAAGAAAGAATTCAGGGCGAGTTCATAGACTAAAGTGAAAGTAAGTTTATTAAGAAAGTAAAGGAATAAAGAATGGCTACTCCATAGACAGAGCAGCCCTGGGGGCTGCTGGTTGCCCCTTTTTATGGTTATTTCTTGATTGTATGCTAAACAAGGGGTGAATTATCTATGCATTCCCTTTTAGACCATATAGGGTAACTTCCTGATGTTGCCATGGCATTTGTAAACTGTCAGGGAATTGGTGGGAACGTAGCATTGAGGACGACCAGAGGTCACTGTTGTCGCCATCTTGGTTTTGGTGAGTTTTAGCCGGCTTCTTTACCACAAGCTGTTTTACCAGCAAGGTCTTTATGACCTGTATCTTGTGCCAATCTCCTACCTCAACCTGTGACTTAGAATGCCTAACTGTCTGGGAATGTAGTCCACTAGGATTCAGCCTCATTTTATGCAGCTCCTATTCAAGATGGAGTTTCTCTGGTTGCAACACCTCTGACAGCCCCATAAGAATTCCTAAGAAAAAGGGGAAGCTGTGGTGTTGTAAGCAGAGGGTGATGGACTCACCAGCTCCTTCTGCCTCACCCGAGGTCTCATTGTACATCAAGAGAAGCCTGTTTAGAGCCCTGACTCCCTCTCTCTTGCGCTTGCCCCATCTAGGGATACCCAACTGCCGTTTGTCACGCGCATCTGTGTGAAGAGACCACCAAACAGGCTTTGTGTGACCAATAAAGCTTTTTAATCACCTGGGTGCAGGCGGGCTGAGTCCGAAAAGAGAGTCAGTAAAAGATGGTGGGATTATCATTAGTTCTTATAGGTTTGGGATAAGGGTGGAGTTGAGAGCAATGTTTTGCCGGCAGGGGGTGGATCTTACAAAGTACATTCTTAAGGGCCAGGAGAATATTACAAAGTACCTTCATAAGGGCGGGGAAATATCACAAAGTACATTATCGCAAGGGTTGGGGAGGACATTACAAAGTACCTTCTCAAGGGTGGGGAGGGTGTGTTGTCAAAAAGTCAATTGATCAGTTAGGGTGGGGCAGGAACAAATCACAATGGTGGAATGTCATCAGTTAAGGAAGGAACTGGCTATTTTCACTTCTTTTGTGGATCTTCAGTTACTTCAGGCCATCTGGATGTATACGTGCAGGTCACAGGGGATATGATGACTTAGCTTGGGCTCGGAGGCCTGACATTCCTGTCTTCTTATATTAATAAGAAAAACAAAACAAAATAGTGGTGAAGTGTTGGGGCGGCGAAAATTGTTGGGAGTGGTATGGAGAGATAATGGGTGATGTTTCTCAGGGCTGCTTCAAGCGGGATTGGGGTGACGTGGGAACCTAGAATGGGAGAGATCAAACTGAAGAAAGATTTTGGGGTAAGGCATGATATTGTGGGGTTGTTAGAAGGAGCATATGTCGTATAGAATGATTGGTGATGGCCTGGATGCGGTTTTGTATGAATTGAGAAACTAAACAGAAGACACAAGGTCCAAATAAAAGAAGAAGAAAAATAGGTATTGAAGGGCTAAGAGGGGAGTACCCAGGACATTCAATTAGAGAGTGTCCAAGGGGGTTCAGCATAATTATTTGCTTGGTTGGCAAGTTTTTGGGCTCTGTCCTTGAGTTTTTTTATGTTGTTATAAATCAAGGCCAGATTGATTTAGGTAAAAACAACACTCTTCATTTAAAAATATACAGACTCCTCCTTTATCAGCAGTGAGTAAATTGGGGCCTTAGCAGTTCTGGAGGACAACTGCAGCTAAAGAGTCAATCTGGGCTTGGAGGACAGATAAAGTTTGTGACATATCTGTAATGCGAGCAGAGAAGTCATTAGAGAGGCTGTGGGATGTTGTGACAGAGGTTGATATGCCTGCTATTCCAGTTCCAAGTGCAATAGTAGAGGCAGAAAGTCTTAGACCCACAAGTATAGGGATTAGTGGGATGACTCTTTTTTGTTGTGTTGGTGTCATGAGGGGGACAAGCAGTTGTTCATTCCCATCTGCAAACTGGATTTTGGTGGTAAGGAAGACTAGAGTACATGTGCCCATCCAGTTGGCAGGTAGGCACATGTAGGTGGAAGAGCCACATAAAAAGAAGAGACCTTGTGTCAGGCAGAACTGGAAAGGTAAAGTGAAAAGGTGAGAGGGTGTACTGAAAGAGGAGTCCTGCACCCAAAATCCTGGAGATCCAGCAAGGGCAGCAGCCATCAGTGGTTGTAATGGGGATTGATGGTGCAACTGCGTAGAGGGAGAGATGTGGTTTTCATGGTGTATGAGAAAGCGCATAGTGTCTACGAGTAACCTTTCACTGCTACTCATGGGGCTGGGTATAAGCAAGCAAGAGGAAGGGCTAGGAGGAGATTCAGATGAGGAGAGGGAGGGTAGCCAAGGATGGAGTGAGATGCAGGGTAGGTGTCTTCCTTAATAGTAGTGACTGCCAGTGTTTTTAGTTTGTCAATAATGATAGAGGGCTTATCAGTAATGCAAAATTAGAATCCTCCCATCTGTTTGGTAATGTATGTGGCTGGGTTCTGGAGATAAAGAGTAAAGGAACGTTTGGACGGTGGAAGGTTGCCTAAGGGGATTCCATAGGCTGTTGTTGGGAGATGCATAAAGGAGCGGCAGCAGGGATAGTTGTTTGTGTGGTTAGAGGCCCAACATGGGAGGAGGGTGGAATTGACATAAGGAGAAAGGTGCCGTAAGTAGATGCGGAGAAGTGTGGCAGCTTCTTGGTGCGAAATGTGTGGGGAGTTCTCACCAAATCTGTCTAGAAAGTAAAGAAATTCCTCAGGTGGGTAAAGATGAGGGCTATTAAAAGAGGTTTGGAGGTGCAGGAAGACAGGAGAGGTAGTCCAGTCGGCCTGTAGAGCGGGGATGGCTGCATAAGAGCAGGAAGAAAGGGAAACTCGTAGCCAACATTCTTTACTAGAGAAGGATTGGAGGCAGTGAGGAGAGAGTGGGTGAGATTGATAGTATGCTAGAGATAACTAGGGAGAGGTAGAGAGTGACTGGAGAATGGGGGCAAGGTTAAGAGTGAGTAGAAAAGTAAAAAAAAAAGACAAAAGACTTCATCATGATAGAAGAATTGGAGTGTACCTTGCCACTGAAGATCTTCTATCCACTTCAAGAGAGACTTAGGGGTGGCGGTTTGAGGTAAAACCAGGAAATACCAGTTATGATGGTTTGGAAGAAAAGTGTGGCATTTACGAATAGTTGAGAATGGTGAATAGGAGTATGACTAGACAGAAGCTAGTAGGGATGACAAGGTTTTGGGGTGCAGTCCAAGTAGTGGGGGTGACTGCATAAAGCCCTGTTGCAAAAAGTAGGGTAAGGATGAATAGACTTAATAGAATGAAAGGATGTATTCAGCTCATATGGGTTATTACTGCTCTTCAGAAATGCAAGTGAGTTTAAGGGAAGTAGGGGAGAGTGCTTGCGACTTCCAGGAGGAAGAAGAAAGATCAGGCTGGCTGTCCGATGGGCACAGCTTTATTCTGGAATGGTGAACCCAATGGGGAGGGTCCTGTAGGAGGACAGCAGTTGGGGTACTATAGATGTCTAAGTAGGGTCCAGTCCATTGAGGTTGTAGAGTTTGAGGGGTCAGATTCTTAACAAGAACTGATCGTCCAGCTAGGGTGTCTTCATATGCCTGGGAATCTGGAGTAGATTAGTAGCCTGGCGAATTTCCTCTCTAGCCTGCTGGAGGACTGGAAGATAGTTACCTAGAGGGCTGGTGTCTGGGATGAGGTTGGCGCCAAGCAAGAAAGTGTATCCATATAAAAGTTCAAATGGACTGTACCCTGTAGCATCTTGAGAACAGGCTCTAGTTTTGAGAAGGGCAAGAGGTAAAAGTACTATCCAGTCCTTTTTACATTGGAGGCTGAGCTTGGTGAGGTGTGTCTTTAAAAGACCATTAGTCCATTCTACCTTTCCTGAAGATTGAGGACAGTAAGGGGTATGAAGGTTCCACTGAATACCAAGAGCCTGAGAAACTGCTTGGGTGATTTGACTAATAAAAGCCTGTCCATTATTGGAATGTATGGAGGTGGGAAGGCCAAACTGAGGAATTATATCTGACGGAAGGGAAGAAATGACCATGGTGGCCTTCTTAGACCCTGTGGGAAAGGCCTCTACCTATCCAGTGAAAGTGTCTACCCAGACCAAGAGGTATTTTAGTTTCCTGACTCAAGGCATGTGAGTAAAGTCAATTTGCCAGTCCTGGGCAGGGGCAAATCCCTGAGCTTGATGTGTAGGAAAGGTGTGGGGGGGGGGGGGGCGGGGGGGGGCGGGGGTTGCTGAACAATCCCTGAGGAGTACTAGAATAGCAGATGAAACACTGAGAAGTGAGTTCCTTGAGGATAGATTTCCACAAAAGAAAGGAAATGAGAGGTTCTAAGAGGTGGGCTAGCGGCTTGTAACCTACATGGAAGAGGTTATGAAATGACAACAGAATAGAATGGGCCTGTGAGACTGGAAGGAGATATTTTCCTTGGTCCAAGAACCATTTGCCTTGTGTGGGAAGAGACTGACAGATGGAAGTTTCCGTGGAGAGTAGGTGGGAGTGACCAATGAGGAGGAAAACTGGCTGTGAGGGACAGAAGTTGGAACACTAGCTGCTTCTTTAGCTACCTCATTAGCATAAGCATTGCCCTGAGCAATGGGATCTGATGCCTTTTGATAGCCCTTGCAGTGAAGACTCCAGCTTCCTTTGGAAGTAAAGTGGCCTTGAGAAGAGTTTTTATTAAAGAGGCATTAATGATGGAGGACACTTGTGTAGTGAGGAAACCTCTTTCAGCCCATATAACAGCATGGTGATACAGGATATGGAAGGCATATTTAGAGTCAGTATAAATATTGATGCATAGTCCCTTTGCAAGAGTGAGGGCCTGAGTTAAAGCAATGAGTTCAGCTTGCTGAGAGGTAGTGGATGGGGGTAGAGCGGTAGTCTCAATGATAGATGTGGAAGATACTATAGCATAGCCTACCTTTGCTGGTGAGTGGCGATTAGGCCTGGTGGAACTGCCATCAATAAACCAAGTGTGATCAGGGTGAGGAACAGGAAAGAAGGAAATATGGGGAAGTGGAGTGAATGTAAGGTGGGTCCGAGAGATACAGTGATGGGGGTCAGATGTGGTACCCGGAATAATGTGTGAGGCCAGATTGAAGTCTGGGTCAGGAACAATGATAATTGTGGGAGACTCAACAGAGTGAGTATAGCTGAAGGAGCCAGGGAGCAGAAACTATATGTGTCAGGTGTGAGGAGGAAAATGGATTTTGGAAGTTATGAGAACTGTAGAGAGTGAGTTGAGCATAGTTTGTGATTTTGAGGGCCTCTAAAACTATTAGGGTGGCAGCAGCCGCTGCACAGAGACATGATGGCCAGCCTAAAACAGTAAGGTCAAGTTGTTTGGATGAAAGGCTACAGGGTGCAGTCCCAGTCCTTGTGTAAGATCCCAACTGCACAGCCCTGCACTTTGGCTGTGTGTAATGAAAACGGTTGGAATGAGTCAGGGAGAGCTAGTGTGGGAGCAGTACCTAAAGCTGTCTTCAAGGAACAGAAAGAAAAGTGGGAAAAGGATTTAGGATCTATGGGGTCAACTAGGTTTCCCTTGGTGAGTTGCTATAATGGTTTTGTTAGGATGGCAAAACCAGGTATCCAAAGGTGAAAGTATCCAACCATGCCCAGGAAGGAAAGGAGTTGTTTTTTTGAAGGGGTTGGGGTTTGAGAGATCAGCCGGTCATGATTAGCAGGGAGAGCATGTGTGTTTTCATGAATAATTATGCTGAGGTAAGTAACAGATGGAGAAGAAATTTGAGCTTTGGAGGGGGATACCTGATGTCCCTTGGAGAATACATGTTGAAGGAGCAGGAGGGTGTCTTGTTGAGAAGATTCAAAGGAGGGGCTACAAAGTAGAAGGTCATCAATATATTGAATAAGGTGAGAAGCAGAGGGGTGAAAAGAAAGTAAATCATGAGAAAGAGCTTGGTTGAAGTAATGAGGACTGTCCCTGAAGGCTTGTGGCAGTACAGCCCAGGTAAGCTGCTGGGACTGATGGGTGTCAGGGTCAGTCCAGGTAAAAGCAAAGAGAGGCTGGGATGAGGGGTGCAGGGGAATAGTGAAAAAAGCATCTTTAAGATCAAGAACGGAATAGTGAGTTGTGGAGAAAGGTATTGAGGAAAGAGTGTACAGGTTGGGCAACACAAGGTGGATAGGCAAAATAATTTGGTCGATAAGATTCAGATCCTGAACTAACCTGTAAGACTTGTCTGGTTTTTGGACAGGTAAAATGGGGGAATTGTAAGGAAAGTTTATAGGCTTTAGAAGCCCATGCTGTAGCAGGCGAATGATAACAGGCTTCAGTCCCCTTAAAGCCTGTTCTGGGATGGGATACTGGCATTGAGCAGGGTAAGAGTGATTAGGTTTTGATGGGATAATGGGCATGTGATTGGTTGCCAGGGAGGGAGTAGAGGTGTCCCATACTTGTGGGTTAAGCTAGGAGGATACAAGAGGAAGATGCAAAGGAGGCTTTGGGTTGTGGAGAAGGGTGGCAATGAGATGTGGCTGTAGTCCAGGGATAGTCAGGGTAGTGGATAATTTTGTTAAAACGTCTCGACCTAATAAGGGAACTGGGCAGGTGGGAATAACTAAGAAGGAGTACGTAAAAGAATGTTGTCCAAGTTGGCACCAAAGTTTGGGAGTTTTAAGAGGTTTTGAAGCCTGGCTGTCAATACCCACAACAGTTATGGGGGCAGGGGAAACAGGCCCTTGAAAAGAAGGTAGTGTGGAGTGGGTACCCCCCATATCAACTACAAAGGGGATGGACTATAGTAGAGCTAAAAAATGTGCTGTCACTTCCATTATAAGAAATCTTGTAAGGATTCATATCTAAAAGTGTATATTATAATACTGTACAGTTAAGAGTTCAGCCAAGCGTGGTGGCTCACGGCTGTAATCCCGGCACTTTGGGAGGCTGAGGCGGGTAGATCACGAGGTCAGGAGTTCGAGACCAGCTTGACCAACATGGTGAAACCCTGTCTCTACTAAAAAATACAAAAATTAGCCGGGCGTGGTAGCGCAAGCCTGTAATCCCAACTACTCGGGAGGCTGAGGCAGGAGAATCGCTTGAACCCAGGAGGTGGAGGTTGCAGTGAGCCAAGATCACACCACTGCACTCCAGCCTAGGTAACAGTGAGACTGTCTCAAAAAAGAAAAAAAAGAAAAAAGAGTTCAGAACAAGTGGTAATGTTTTCTCTTAATTGAACTCATTTTGTGCCTTTACTCATTCAAACACACATACATTTTACATACAGTTTATTTCTTTATAAAATGCTAATCTTCAGCCCATACCAAAAAAAAAAAAAGAGGGGAGCCTCTTTGCACTACTACTGTCAATCAATTTTAAATCAGTTGGATTTTTAAGCATTTTTTAAAAGCTGACATTAAAGTAAATCTGAAAAACAAAAGTTTAACAAACTGGCCAAGATACTAATTTTTGTGTATAATCACAATTTTTTTACTCACCTTTATTGACTAAAAATAATTATGCTACATGTTGTCCTGCATCAGAAGAATTATTTCTTCTTGCCAGTGTTTTGGGATTTGAAGATAATGGCTCACTCAAAGAACCTATTATTTTCTCTACTGAGGAACCCAATGTAGAACTTGCACTGATATTTTTACTACTGCCTTCATATGAATCTATAGGTATCTAAATGTTAAGGCGTGTATGATCTTTTTTCAAATTAAAGTTGTGAAAGTTTCAATATCTTGCCTTAAATTAGTTGCCTGTTCTTTCTAGGATTCAAATATTGTGGCATTTAAAAAAGAAAACATTCACTTTTGAAACTTAGACTTCAGATCAAAAAGGACTGAAGCCCCACTATCATAATCCATAAATTTATTTCCATGTTGTTTGACTAGCAGTGCATATATGAATGAATATGGTAATTAGTGTCATCTATAAGAACCAAATACTTTAATTATATTAAGGTAGCGAATAAAGATGTATAATATTTTTATTAATAGCCTGCATATATTCAGTGGATTGAATGTGACTTCATAACTGTACTATGATTGTATTAAAATATTTCTGGAATAAAATAAAAAAGGGGGACAGACTTACCCTCCACTGTGAGAGTTACCCGAAGCTCAGCATCTGTGATGGTCCAGGGGGCCTCCGAGGTGATTGGGCAGTGTCAGTCTTCAGCCACTAAGCTAAGCAGATCTGGGAGGGAGTCAGTCAGAGAGCCTTGGGCCAGAGCTGTAGGGGCTCTGGGAGTGGCTGCCAGGCAAGTTGGACAGTCTAATTTCCAGTGGGGTCCCGCACAGATGGGACACGGCTTAGGAGGAATCCTGGGCTGTGGGCAATCCTTGGCCCAGTGACCAGATTTCTGGCACTTGAAGCAAGATCCTGGGGGAGGAGTCCCTGGAGGAATGCCTGGCTGCTGCGGTTTAGGCATTTTGAAGTTCTTGTGTGCTGGAGATGTGGCTGGGTTTCCCTCACAGCGGGGGCAAGTAATTGCAACTCAGAAATACGTTGCCGCTTGGCTGCCTCTTCTCTATTATTGTACACCTTGAAGGCGAGGTTAATTAGGTCCTGTTGTGGGGTTTGGGGGCTGGAGTCTAACTTTTGGAGTTTCTTTCTAATGTCAGGAGTGGATTGAGTGATAAAATGCATATTGAGAATAAGATGGCCTTCTGGCCCTTCTGGGTCCAAGGCTGTAAAGCATCTCAAGGTTGCTGCTAAACAAGTCAGGAACTGGGTTGGGTTTTCATCCTTTCCTTGGGTAGTTTCTTTAAGTTAGTCATAATTAACAGATTTGTATGCTACCTTTTTAAGCCCTTCAACTAGGCAAGAAATCATGTAATCTCACCTAGCTATACCTGGGGAATCTGCCTGATAGTTCCGTTGGGGATCTTCTCGGGGAACTGCTCTAATGCCTTCCTGGAGGCCTGGCTCATAAAGCCAGCAGTTGTCAGTGTGAGACTGGGCTAGAGAAAGAACTCTTTCCTGTTCATCTGGGGAGAGAGTAGAAGTTAGGATGACATTTAAGTCACTCCAGGTTAAATTGTAGGAAAGAGTTAGATATTGGAATTCCTGTGTATATTTAATGGGGTCTGATGAGAAAGAGCCTAAATGCTGGCTGATTTCAGAAAGGTCTGATAGAGATAAAGGCACATATACCATGACTGTGCCTTCAGCTCCAGCCACCTCTCTAAGAGGAAATTGTTGGACAGGTGGGGGAGAGCTAGTCATGGAACAAAATTGTAAGCCAGGCCGGGTGTGGGGAGGAGAGGTGATAGAAGGGTTGTAGGGTGGGGGAGCAGAGGCTGAAGAAGAGTTGGAGCCTGATTCAGCCTGGCAGGGAGCAACCTGAGGAGGAGCAGTCTGGGGAGGAGGGGAGAGGTCAGATGGGTTGGTAGAAAAGGAAGATTCAAAAGACTCAGTGATGCTTGGGGTTGGTACTGAAGGGACAGGCGGGAGGGAAAGAAGGAGGATTTGGGATGAGTTGCATTGGAAACAGAGACTAGGGAGGGAACGACGTGTGAAGAATGCCTGGACGTCAGGCACCTCAGACCACTTGTCCATTTTTCCACAACAATTACCTAGGTCTTGTAGGATGGAGAAATCGAAAGTGCCATTTTCTGGCCATTTAGAGCCATTATCAAGTTTGTATTGGGGCCAGGCAGTATTGCAGAAGAAAATAAGATGCTTAGGTTTTAGGTGAGGTGAGAGTTGAAGAGGTTTTAGGTTCTTGAGAACACAGGCTAAGGAAGAAGAAGGAGGAATGGAGGGTGGAAGGTTGCCCATAGTGAAAGAGGCAAGCCCAGAGAAAAGAGAGGGTAGAGACACAGAGGGGATGGTGGTACTTGCCACCCAGGGGAGGTGGTGCTTGCCACCTCTTCACTTGCCAAGGTGAAGGATCAAGGCAGGCGTCTCCGTGGTGATCAGACACCTCTGAAATGTGGGTGAATAATCAGGCAGGCATCCCCGCATTGACTAAACACCAAGGTAAGACTGTCTTCCTGAGTCCATGACCAGTGCCAGAATTTTGGGTTCATGGATAAAATGCGTCTCCTCTGTCTCTACCAGAAAAAGAAAGGAACTGAAATTAAGGAAGAAAGAGATTGAAGGGTGGAGGGATAGCAAGAGAGGTTAGAGAAGAGAGTGAAAAAACTGCTTACCCGATTTGAAATTGGTGAGATGTTCCTTGGGCTGGCTGATCTGAGGACCCGAGGTCATAGGTGGATCACCTCACAGAGTGAGAGCGAGGACAGGGGACCGGTCTCCCAAAGGAATCCTCCTGTCCTGGGTCTTTGGCACCAAATGTCACACGCGTCCGTGTGAGGAAACCACCAAATAGGCTTTGTGTGACCAATAAAGCTTTCTAATCACCTGGGTGCAGGCGGGCTGAGTCCGAAAAGAGAGTCAGCAAAAGGTGGTGAGATTATCATTAGCCCTTAAATGTTCGGGATGGGTGGTGGAATTGGGAGCAATGTTTTGCCAGCAGGGGGTGGATCTTACAAAGTATATTCTTAAGGACCAGGAGAATATTACAAAGTACCTTCTTAAGGGTGGGAGAATATCACAAAGTACATTATCGCAAGGGTTGGGGAGGACATTACAAAGTACCTTCTCAAGGGTGGGGAGGGTGTATTGTCAAAAAGTCAATTGATCAGTTAGGGTGGGACAGGAACAAATCACAATGGCGGAATGTCATCAGTTAAGGCAGGAACTGGCTATTTTCACTCCTTTCGTGGATCTTCAGTTGCTTCAGGCCATCTGGATGTATACATGCAGGTCACAGGGGATATGATGACTTAGCTTGGGCTCGGAGGCCTGACACTGTTCAATCAGTCTTAGAAATTCCTCTCAAATAGATGTTTCCTGCTTCCTGAGCCCACTGCCTCTGCAACAGTAGGAGGCCTAGCCTTTTCAAACCTGGACTGTTGCATCCTCCTATTCCTCCACTTGACAGTCTTCCCTCTGAACTCACCCTTCATGGCTGGTTTCTTTCCTAAAACCCACACTGACCTTTGCCTGGCTCCCCAGAGCCAGGAGCAATCCCAGTCTCATTTAAGGAGCCCTCAAGGCTCTGCTTTTCTGACGTAACTTACCTGTTGCCTTATCTCCTTTCTCCCCAAAATCTTCCTACCTTCCCTGTACATCTGATGCTTTAGCCCCAAGGACCATCTCAGCCTTCCCGAAACAACACACTATCTCTGCCATTCTCTATTCCTAGAATCCCCTTCCCTCTTTTTACTGCAAAATTGTAACCATAATAGGTTTGTTGTCTGATGTGTGCAGCAAGGCAATACACCAAGATACTGGGCTGCAGCGGAGACAAGAGGTTTAATTGTAGAGTTGCCCAGAAAAGAGATGAGAGGGAACCTCAAATACATCTCCCTGAGGAGTTTGGGGCTAGAGTTTTTAAGGTTTTTGGAGTGGGCCAAAGTGTGGAGACCATTGATTGGTCAAATAGTACACGGCAAAGTCATGGGATAGGGAGATGAAGAAACTGTATTCTCATGCTAATTCCATTTCTTTGTGGGAGTCTTCAAACTGGCTGGCATCAGCTATTTTGCTGGAATTTGGGATCTGAAAAACATCTTAAGCGATCTTTAAAAAAAGTCTTATGATTCAAATATCAGAAATCCTCTTTATAGAAACAATGGGTATGCAAGTGGTCAGGTATCTTATGCTAGGAGACTTTTAGCAACAAAGAAGTAGATCAAAGTGCAGCCTAATTATTGCTTAGTTGTAACAGTATTTCTGTCCCGAATTCTTGTTAACCCTGTGAGGATGGCTTCAACTCCTCTTCCTCTGTCAACATAGTGAAGGAAATGCCAGAACACCATTGGCTGTCCCGGGCAGGATAATTCTGCACCTGCAGGTCCTTTTCCCTGGCTGGACTGAACGTCTTGAGGGCAGATAGTCACATAGTACCTGGCCCATGGTGAATGCCCAAGGGATGATGAAAGGAGAGGTCACATATTATATGCTCCCATTTTTGTGAAATTTCCAGAGTAAACAAATACGTAGAGACAGAAAATAGATTAGTGGTTGCCGGGGATAGGGGGAGGAGGGAACTGGAAGGTATGAGGTTTCTTTCTGGGGTAATGAAAATAGTCTGGAATTAGATAGTGGCGATGGTTGCCCAATATTGTGAATATACTAAAAGCAATGGAATTGTATACTGTAAAATGGTTACAATGGTGAATTCTGTGGTAGATTAATTTTATCTGAATATTTTTATTTTTAAAATGTTGAATACAATTTATAGGAGGCCATTGATTGAGACTGAGCTCCTGCACTAGGCCCCTGTAGACCAAGCCAAAATGGAATCACTTGTGCTAAAGTCCCACATCACCAAACTGAAACTAAATTGTTTATCTTACCTTGCAAGGAATCAGAAGAGAGAGAGACATAATAAGCCAATCCCCAAACAAGCCAGTGTTAGCCCTCATGATAAGGAAGTCCCCTCTTCTTTAACCCTGAGGAAAGGAACCTAAAGTAACTTGATGCTAACCAATCCACTTTTTGTTCCCAGTTTCTGATTTTCTCAGCCTTTTCTGCCTATAAAACCAACCTCCTCTGCTCAGTTCATCGTAAGAATTTTCTAAATTTTTAGAGGAGATGTCACCCCAATTCATGAATTATAAACAAAAGCCAATTCAATCATTTAACTAAATTTGTTGTCATTTTGAATTTTGTCTTTTGACAGAAATGATGAAAAGGTGAAGGAATAATAAAATACTTTTTCTTATTTTCTAATTTGCTTTTATGCCAGACCCTTTTTGTCATTCTTCAGCTACTCCCCCATATGCAACCATTATAATCTAAATGAAAGTGTTTACTCAATCACAGACCACATCTGAATTGTAATCAAACACCAATTAGCAGTCTTGTATTGATGGTGTCTGTTACTTTTGCTGTTTGTCCTTTTCCTGCTGAAGTAGAAACTCTGCAGGGAGAGAAGCTGTCTAGACCTGGTGGATGTCATCTCTAATACATCCATCTGTCCACCTTGCTAGAGACCAAACTTGGACTAATCCCTGCAAAAGAGAAACCAGCAAGGAGAAAAGGCATCATTAGGAATGTAGTTTGACTGTGTGACAAAAATAACTCTTCAAAGCTTTTCACAAACACACACACAAGTTCATTTATTCATCATGAAGACCGGTGCGGGGCAGGGGGGGTACCTTTTGATGGAGAAAAAAAGCTTCTGACCTGCCCTCACTAGTGAGTGGGCTGAGGGGGTGAGCTGGGCTCTTCTAACCTGTTGATTATTTCTGCTGGATAAGGAGAGAGAATGTGTTGGGCTTTCTCTGTGTGAGGCTAGTACCTGTTAACTCTCATTATTTCCTGAGTACAGCCCAGTCTGCCTGGAACATTGGAAAACAATAGGACATACAAGCATTGAAGGCCCCACTGTGGCCACTTTAGGAGAAAATGGCAAAGACAAGTCCCAATTAATGAAGTCACCTATGACAACTCCACTTCAGACAATTAACTCAAGTTCCCATCGTCAACCCCCAGAGAACTCAGACACATCATTAAGTGTAAATTAATGTGACTCCTCCACCCCAAGGTGTCCTAAACATGCTTGTGACCAGAGAATTTTCAGCTGATAAACTTAAGATATGATAGAAAAAAAATGGAGTTGGGGAACCAGTTACTCTATGAAAACTTTTGTAAGTAGTTTCCCTTGGATTAATAAGAAAATCTCCACTCATGTTACACAAAGATAATTTCAACCCCATTATAGACACATGATGTTATTATTTATGGTAAGCTAA
Source organism: Trachypithecus francoisi (assembly GCF_009764315.1). NCBI lineage: Eukaryota > Metazoa > Chordata > Mammalia > Primates > Cercopithecidae > Trachypithecus > Trachypithecus francoisi. The sequence continues at coordinate 60,093,799 of NW_022681462.1, read as the reverse complement.
CATTTTCATAGCACACGTGATGTTGCCAGTGACAGAGCAGGAACATTGCCATCTTGGACAAGCACTGCCATTTTAAACTTCCCCTTGATCAAAAACCACCTAAATCCAACCCAAAGGGCAGCAGCCTAATGGTTAATGTCAGTATGACCATAAACCACAACTGACCTCTCTGACCAGAAACATTCCAACCCTAAGAGAAACCCCTATCCAACCAAAGACATGCCAGGCCCAAGATAACCTCCGCTTTGACCGGAGAGATGTCAGCCCCAAGATAATCTCCCTTCCAACCAGAGACATTCCAACCCCACAATAAGCTTCTCCTCCACACAGAAACATTCCAAGCCTGTGATAAGCTCTCTCGCCCTGAACCCTTAAATACTCTTAGTCTGTCAGAGAGAGTGCTCCTGACCAAAATCAGCCAAAACCCCCTCTCAGGTTTATTCTCCGAAATAAACCTATCTTTGACTGTTGAGCTGCTTTTTTGTGTTTCCTCTCTTCTTTCTTTAACTCTTACAGCAAGCACTATTTTATTTATTTATTTTTTTTTTGAGACAGAGTCTCACTCTGTCACCTGGGCTGGAGTGCAGTGGCTGGATCTCAGCTCACTGCAAGCTCCGCCTCCCGGGTTTCCGCCATTCTCCTGCCTCAGCCTCCCGAGTAGCTGGAACTACAGGCGCCCGCCACCGCGCCTGGCTAGTTTTTTGTATTTTTTAGGAGAGACGGGGTTTCACCGTGTTAGCCAGGATGGTCTCGATCTCCTGACTTCGTGATCTGCCCATCTCGGCCTCCCAAAGTGCTGGGATTACAGGCTTGAGCCACTGCGCCCAGCCTGCAAGCGCTATTTTAAGTGCTGTTGGTAGACTAACCCATTGAGTCTACACAGCAACCCTGTAAGTAGATTACTGTTACCCCTTTTTACATGTGAGGAAATCAAGGCACAGATAATTTGCCCAAGGTTACACAACTAGCAAATGGCGGAGCTGGAATTTGAACTCAGGCCACATGGCTCCAGAGTCCATTCAACAAATAGAGCCCACAGGGCTGTGTGGTTAGTGAGATGGGCAATCCATGCAAGCATGCAATTTGGGCTGAAAGGCTCCCAGTGCAGGACACAGCACACAGAATTAAATCTGCGTTTAGTAGGATTTCATGGAAGAGTTATTTGTGATTGTGAAAAGCCTTCTGTTGTGCAGTTTTTTTTGTTTTGTTTTGTTTTTCCCCAGAGAGGAAACAGATTACATGGACTATTTTCATATGTTTGTGAACTGGCCATTTGGGCAAGATTAAGGGGTCAGGCACTGGTGGGGAAGGGAGTGGAGGAGGTGGGGCCAGCCTCATTATCCAGCCCCTCCATCCTACAGAGCACTCCCTGAGGCTACATTCTTTATTTGAATGCATTTCAAAGTGCAGCCTGATTAATGCTTAATTATAACAATATTTCTCTCCAGAATTCTTGTTAACCCTGTGAGGATGGCTTCAGCTCCTCTTCCTTTGTCAACATAGTGAAGGAAATGCCAGAACACCGTCGGCTCTCCCAGGCAGAGTGATTCTGCTGCTGCAGGTCCTAGTCCCTGGCTGGACTGAACCCCTTGGAGGCAGACACGCACATAGTGCTCAGCACATTCTTCACATGAAGATGAAACATTCTTCATCTGCCTCCCGTGCCTTCCCCTGGCACACTGGATTCCTTTCACATTCAAAAAGACCTCAAATCACCTCCCTGTTCTCTAGAGAGAAGTGCCCTGTTTCTTAAGCAAAGTGCTAAACAGATAGTTAAATAAATTTTCATGTAAGTAGGAGAGGGCTTCGGTACTTCCTTGATGTAGGGGCAAGCCCAAATTATTTAAAAAGCGCAATGGAGAGACTCAGCAAATTCTGAGTACAAGTTGCATGCCTGCTGACTTGGGCCGAGACAAAAGACCTAGCACCCACCTTCTCCCTGCCCCACCCCACTCCACCTCCTGGCTTCCTGAGAAGCTCAGCAGCTGTGCTAGTTCATCCAGGCCCAGGAACTGAGTGGGAATGGGGGCTGGGGTCCCTGGGGTGGGTCATTCCCAACTGCAGAGGACAGAAGCCTTCTGGAATAAAAGCCTTCATCCAGGCATACCCCTTTGGTCAATCCATCACCAAGTTTATAATCAACACTACAGTGGTCCTAGTTATGTGGGCTCAGGGAGTCCTGGGAAGGAAGACCTGGGGTGGGCACAGTGATTGTGGAAGGAGATCTTAGAAAGAGGGCTTGGATTCAAGTGTGAGAGAAATGGCAGCTCCCCATGAGGGAAGGGGCATGTTTTCTCTTTCTTACCAGCTCTATTCTCCTGATCCAAAATCATTATTCATCATCATAATAAAATCCCAGAGGGCCAGCTCGTTCTGGCATGGCAAGGACAGTTAGATGACCTCAGGGGGCATAATGAGGGGAAGGAACATGTAGTTAGTGGGGCTGAGACACTGGTGGCATTGGGACAGATGAGTGGAGATCAGGGCTATGCCAAGGAACCCATCTTCCCCTCGTGTTGCAGCCTTCAAAAGTATCTCAGCACAAGAAGAGGGCGGGAGAAAGAGAAGCTACACTTTCCAGAGTCCTGGAGTGGACATTGGCTATTTCTGCCCACCCATACTCCATTGCCTTTGGGAACACCTCCTGCCCTTTCTTGGCCCCCTGGTTTGGATGAGGCAGATCCTATGATGCTCACCCCCGACCCTTGCCACAGGGTCAGACCAAGACCCACCCTGACCAGTTAGAGCATTTTACCTGCCTGACCTCAGGGACTGGCTCAGGTAAACGAGACTCAAATTAGGGCCTTTTGATGAATCCACTGGGAAAAGTGAAGCTGTCCTTCAGTGGGGATCACTAGCTCTAGGGATAATGTCTGATGGAAAGTCCGGAAGCCAGCATGTGGCCAAGCCTGCCAAGGGAGCAGCATTGAAGGACGGAGGGAGAGAGACCAAGTCCTGATGAGATTCTTCAAGTGCCTGGATTTGGGGGGCATGGAATCCCACAAATTCCTTTTTTTTTTTTTTAAAAAAAAACCACCTTAAAGTGAACAAATCTATGATACCTAGTACATTCACAATGTTGTACAAACACCACCTCTAGCTCCAAAACACTTTCATCACCCTAGAATAAAACCCTGTGCTCATTTAGCAGTTACTCCCTATTCTGCCTCCCCTCAACCCTGGCAACCACCAGTCTACTTTCTACTATGAGTTTACCTATTCTGGATATTTCACATAAACAGAATCATATAATATGTGATCTTTTGTGATTGGCTTCTTTCACTTAGCATAATGTTTTAGAGGTTTATCCACCTTATAGCATGGGTCAGTACTTCATTTCCTTGTATGGTGTATTAGTCCATTCTTGGGTTGCTATAAAGAAATACCCGAGACTGGGTAATTTATAAAGAAAAGAGGTTTAATTGGCTTGTGATTCCACAGGCTGTACAGAAAACATGATGCTGGCATCTGCTTGGCTTCTGGGGAGGCCTCAGGAAACTTACAGTCATGGCAGAAGGTGAAGGGGGAGCCAGCACTTCATGTGGCTGAGCAGGAGCCAGAGAGAGTAAGTGGGGAGGTGCTATACACTTTTTTTTTTTTTTTTTGAGGTGGAGTCTCGCTCTGTCGCCCAGACTGGAGTGCAGTGGCGCAATCTCGGCTCACTGCAAGCTCCGCCTCCCAGGTTCACGCCATTCTCCTGCCTCAGCCTCCCAAGTAGCTGGGACTACAGGCGCCCGCCACCTCGCCCGGCTAGTTTTTTGTATTTTTAGTAGAGACATGGTTTCACCATGTTAGCCAGGATGGTCTCGATCTCCTGACCTCGTGATCCGCCCGTCTCGGCCTCCCAAAGTGCTGGAATTACAGGCTTGAGCCACCGTGCTCGGCCGCTATACACTTTTAAACAACCAGATTTCATGAGAACTCACTCACTACTGTGAGGACAGTACCAAGGAGATAGTACTAAACCATTCATGAGAAATCCACCCCCATGATTCAGTCACCTCCCACCAGGCCCCATTTCCAATTTTGGGGATTACAATTTGACATGAGATTTGGTAAGAACACAGATTCAAACCATATCATATGGCTTAATATTATTCCTTTGTGTACATACCACATTATTTACTTATTTAGAGCCAGGGTCTCACTCTTACCCAGGCTGGAGCGCAGTGGGGTGATCACAGCTTGCCTAATAAAAAAAAAATTTTATTTGTAGAGAGAAGGGTCTCTCTATGTTGCCCAGGCTGGTCTTGAACTTCTGGCCTCAAGCAATCCTCCTGCTTTCAGCTCCCAGAGTGCTGGGATTACAAGAATAAGCCACTATGCCTCACCAACATACCACATTTTGTTTATTCATTCATCTGTTGATGGACGTTTATGTTGTTTCCACCTCTGGGCTATTGTGAACAGCAGTGCTATGAGAATTCATATACAAGTATTTGTCTGAACACCTGTTTTCAATTTTGGGGGGTGTATATCTAGGAATGGAATTTCTGGATCACATGATAATTCTGTGTTTAACCTTTTGAAGAACTGCCAGACTCTTTCACAGCATCTGAGCACAAATTCCTTTTTTATTGTCCCATTTGACTGAACAAGATCTGTTGTTACATGCCAAGACTGAAACCTTTACTGTCCCCAGGGCCTCCAGCAGAATGTCCCTCACTCGTTTTGAATTGGTCCTGGGCTGGTGACTGTGATGGTGCAAACCATAGCCCAGGAATGACCACAGCTAAGAAGCTTTGCCCCAGAACAGCCCCTTTTCAGCTGCTGGGGGAGGCCTGTCTGGCCAGTGACTGTCAATCATTCTGTCTGTGCCTTCTGCCTTGATGGCCTCTGACAGAGCAGTGCTGAGAGGTCACTGGCTGGTTTGGGCTGAATTTCAGGTAGGGGCAAGGCTGTGGGATAGTCTCTGTCTCCGTAGATCCAGGCCTTTGGATGACCTTTTCCACCCATCGGGAGGTATGGGAATGCCAAGTATAGGTGCTATGCTCTGAATGTTTGTGTCCCCTCAAAATTCATGTGTTGATATCCTAACCCCCAAGTTGATGGTATTAGGAGGGGGGGTCTTTGGGAGGTCATTAAGTCACAAGGGTGGAGACCTCCTGAATGGGACTAGTGCCCTTATAAAAGAGGCCCCAGAGAGTGGCCTTGCCTCTTCCACCATGTGAGAAGGTTTCATCTAGGACAATGGGATCCCTCACCAGACACCAAATCTGCTAGTGCCTTGATCTTGGACTTCCCAGCCTCCAGGATGGTAAGAAGTAAATTTCTGTTGTTTATAAGCTGCCCAGTTGATGGTATTTTGTTATGGCAGCCTGAATAGACCAAGATGAGGCGTAACCATGGAGAGAGAACCAAGACCAGGACACTTGGGCTTCACCTGCCACCTATCCAGTATGTGGCATTAAGCAAGTCACTTCCTCTCTCTGGGTTTCAGTTTCTCAAGTGACAAATGAGAGGGGCCTATGAAATGATGACATTGACAGTCTCTGGTCCTGGGCACATCTCACTCCATCCTGCTCCCAAGCTTTCCCCATCTCTCTGAATCTTCATAAAAGTCTAGGATTTTGCAGCTGGCAGAGGCCATGGAGATAACCGGGACCACCTGCCCTGGCGTCTCTTCTCATCTCTCAGAGCTCACGTGCTGGCTGCTGTGTGCCAGGCAGCGCCTGGAGGGCGCTCATGATCAGCACCAGCGTCTTCCTGTGGCTGTCCCAGTAGATAAAGCAGTTATCACTGATGGAGAGACAATGAGGTGTGCTCACCACCACTGGCCGTTAATGACGTTGGACTCCTCAGGACTGCCTGGGCTAGGCAGCTTCCTGTTTAAATGCCGGTCCTGGAGACACCCATTTCATCTACACCAACAGCAGCATTCTAAGTGCCCTCAACGCCTGTTGCAGCAGCTGTGGAGTGCTGAGCAACATTTGGGGTGTCTTTTCTGTGTCTTTCTTGTACACACATACGCACACACACACACACACACACAGAGCTATCATGAGCCTTGCCCTCTACCTACTACGTACACCTAAGAATGCCCCTCTCTAATATTTCATCATTTTAATCAAATGTTCACTTTTCCACAACATATGTAAGTGTACTTGGTATACCAAAAAATGCTATTATAATTGCCCAATCCTTATAAATCCAAAAGATGCAAATGACAACCTCCTAACTACAATTTCAAGAGGAGTCTCAATACCCAAACTTTGAATGTTCATTCACATAGGAAATCTAATGCTCTTTGACTGGTATTTTAAATATGACATGATAGAGGCCAACACTTGGGCCCTTTCTGTGGGAGTGGGGCAGGCTGTCGTTTGAAGAACATCCTGTTCATGTCATGGAGCCCTGCTTTTTGAAGGGCCATTCAATTGCCTTATTGAAAGATGGGTGCTGTGTGATCCCTGGGGCTCCATGCCCCATCCCTAGGTGTTCTCTCAAGGAACTGAGGTTACTATGGCTATTGGTGGGCTAACGGGTCTTGACGACCGGCAACACCAAGGGGGTCCTGGGTAATGAAGGCCAGTGAGGGGGTCAAGGCCCTGTGTGGAGAAGACTTAGGCAGTGGTGTTCCTGATTTTTAAGTGCTGCTGATGTTGGCAAGGGAAGGAAGGCGACAGAGGAGGATGGGGTAGGGGCAGGAGGCGATGAAACAACACCTAAGTAGTTCCTACCCTGAGATCCAGGGTCTGTGAGTAAAGCTCTGCAGCCCCTGAGGATTTGGGCCATATGGTTTCACCCTGCCCTGGGAGGTACCCTTAGGCCCTCATCTCTCAAGCCATCTGCATCTCCCCAGCCAAGACAGGGTATGTGGTCTTCTCTGCAGAAGGTGGCACAAGGCAGGCACACGGTGCCACAAAAAGGCCTTACTCTTGATTGACTCATCGATGCTGTGTGGCATGTGAGGAGTGGGGATGGGTGCTGGAGACCCCTGCCCCAGCACTGTGCTTACCCCACTGGCCCCCAGGCATTCTGCCAGATAGGCAGAGCAGGACAGAGGCACAGAGAAGGTAAGGTGCTGTGTGTGTGGCTGTGTGCATTTGGGGACATCCATCCATCAATCCAATCAGACTGGGGCCGGCTCTTCCTTGGGCCCCTGCTGTTCTGTCCCTCGGGCCAGGAATATGGAATGGCCAGGAATATAGACTGGCCAGAGCCAGCGGAATCTGTACTAAGGGGAAAGGGCTAACAGAGCCTGACAGTGAGCCGGTGGTCTGCACAATGGAGAACTCTCCACTGGTGCTGACCAGGAGCCTGTGTTGCCCTTTGGCCTAGGCAAATAGACAGCTGCCTGTGTGGTAGATAGTAAAAATCAGAAAAGACTCCAATGCCACTCTCAATATAGTTCTCTTTTGTGCCTGATATCCCTCATCAGCAGTTCTCACCTTTGAGTTTCTATGGATTCAAGTGGATATGTTTCTGGAGAGAGGGAGGGTATCACACATGAAGACCCTTCTCTTTGGCACTATATTTCTCCCATGATAGAAGGACCCTTAGCCCACACTCCTGCTGCCCCCAAGGCCTAGAGCGGGGTGGGGACAGGGTCCCTCAGTGGGACAGATGTGTAGAAGTCCAACCTTCTTGACTTCTTTGCTTTGCTGTGAGCATCACAGCAGTGCGCAAAGGAGGGGGCAGGCAGGGGAAAGGGATAGGCTTGTGTGAGTGGCTGCTGTGAATTTTAATTCAATTCAGTCTGGCTGGCTTACTGAATCAATGTTGGGAAAACAGCGTTCTCCTGGGAGGAGAGGTGTTTGGTATAAATAGAAGGTATTATCATTAAGAGGCAAGTGGGGGACGTCATGTCGCTCAATACAGTGCAAGGCAGCAGCCAGAGCCCCAGTCGTGGGCTGCAGAGCTACGAGGAACTGCTTTCATTTACTTGTCCCCGGAGAAAAAGTCCTTCCTCCATTCCAGGGCTCTCTCTAGTCCCTTAGCCCCTTCTCTGCTGGATAAATTGAGCCACCTCATTCTCAGGGGGTGCTTGATGGGGTCATAACCATACCAGTGAACTAACCGTAGAAAGGGGTTACCATTCTCCACTCAAACTCTGAGCAAGAGCCTTGCCTTCCCTCATATACCACCTTACTCTTTCTAAACAGTTTTATTGAGGTACAACTTACATAGTGTACAATTTACCCATTTAAAGTGTATGATTCGTCTGGGAGCGGTGGCTCATGCCTGTAATCTCAGCACTTTGGGAGGCTGAAGTGGGCGGATCACCTGAGGTCAGGGGTTCAAGACCACCCTGGCCAACATGGTGAAACTGCATCTCTACTAAAAATACAAAAACTTAGCCGGGCATGGTAGCAGGCACCTATAATCCCAGCTACTCGGGAGGCTGAGATAGGAGAATCACTTGAACCCGGGCGGTGGAGGTTGCAGTGAGCCGAAATCATGCCATTGCACTCTAGGCTGGGCAACAAGAGTGAAACTCTGCCTCAAAAAATAATAATAAATAATAAATAAAGTGTATGATTCAATGGTGTCTAGTATATTCACAGATATATGCAACCATTACCACAATTTTAGAACATTATCATCACTCCCAAAAAGAAATTGTATATCCTTTAGCTATCACCTGTCCATCTCCCCAGTGCATGCCAGTCCTAAGCAAAAACGAATCTACTTTCTGTCCCTACAGAGACTTATTCTGGACATTTTATGTAAATGGAATAATATCATATATGGCCTTTTATGACTGCCTTCTTTCACTTAAACAATGTTTTCAAGGTTCATTTATGTTTTGGCATGTGTCATCAGTACTCAATTCCTTTTTATGGCCAAATTATATTCCACTGTATGGATATACTATGTTTTGTTTATCAATTCATCAGTTAATGGGCAGGCCTGTGGGTTGTTTCTACCTTTTGGCTACCATGAGCAAGCTTTTGTGTGGGCATATTTTTCCTTTCCCTTGGGAACATACCCAGGAGTGGAATTGCTAGGTCATACAGTAACTCCATGTTTCATCATTTGAGGAGTTCCTTCTTGCTCTTTTTAAAAAATTATTACTATTTTTTCCAGGACACACAGATGCCAGAGAAATGAGGTCAGTGCTTTCTTCTCCTTGTTCTTAACACTCATCAAATAACTACTGCTATTAACTGGGGTCCTGCTGGGCAATCATTTAACAAATACCTGTTTAGCTCTTTTTTATGTTCCAGGCACTGTTTTGGAAGCTGGGAAGGCAGCAGAATGGTGAATGGTGAGTCAGCCATGTTGCTTCACCACTATGAGGACTTTGGCTTTTACCCTGAATAGGATGCAGATAACTTGGAGATTTGTTTTTTCCGTACAGGTTTATTGAGATATAATTGACAAACAAAACTCAATAAACTACACCCAAGTAAAGTGTACAATTTCATGAGTTTTGATGTGTGTATATGTACCCACGAAACCATCACCACCATCAAGATAGTGAACATCTTCCCCCAAAAGCTTCCTTGTAGTGCTTGGTAATTCCTCCCTCCTGCCTGCCTGTCCCTACCCACCTATCCTCAGTCAACCATTGAGCAAACTACAGATTAGTTGCATTTTCTAGGATGGAATAGTATGTGGTCTTTTTAGTGTCACTTTTAAAATTTGGCATAATTGTTTTGAGGTTCATCCATATTGTTGCTTATATTAGTAGTTCATTTCCTTTTATTGTTGACTAGCAGTTCATTCTATGGATGTGCCACAATTTGTCTATCCATTCCCCAGTTGATGGACATTAGGGTTGTTCCATGTGGGATCTTATGGTGGATGTATGTTCAACTTTATAAGAAACTATCAAACTGTTTTCCAAAGTGATTGTATTATTTTATACTCCCACCAGCAGTATATAAAAGTACTAGTCACTTGCAGTTTTTATCCAGCACTTGGAATGGTCCATCTTTTAAATTATAACCATTCTAATAGGTATGTAATGATATCTCATCATGATTTAAATTTGCATTTCTCAATGACTGGTGATGTTGAGCATCTTTTCATATGTTTATTTGCCATCTGTTTATCTTCTTTAAAGAAGTGTCTGTCTAAGTCTTCTGCTCATTTTTTTTAAGTTGGGTTTCATGTTTTCTTATTACCGAATTCAGAGAGTTCTTTATTAAGAATCCTCTCAAAAATGTTTTGTGGTTTCCAACATGCATCTCTGTAGGATATCTGTGCTCCCACATACCCTGGAGTGGAATCACCACCTCCTGGGTGGGCTCAAGGCATGTTGCAATAGTTACCTGCCGGGCACAGTGGCTCATGCCTGTAATCCCAGCACTTTGGGAGGCCAAGGCGGGCAGATCACCTGAGGTTGGGAGTTCGAGACCAGCCTGATCTACACGGAGAAACTACATCTCTACTAAAAATACATCTCTACTAAAAATTAGCCAGGCATGGTGGCTCATGCTTGTAATCCCACTTACTCAGGAGGCTGAGGTAGGAGAATCTCTTGAACCTGGGAGGCAGAGGTTGCGGTGAGCCAAGATCATGCCATTGCACTCCAGCCTGGGCAACAAGAGTGAAACTCTGTCTCAAAAAAAAAAAAAAAAAGTTACCCAATTGACTGATACAGCAAAAATTTTCTCCTGGGGCCACTTGCTGGGATCATGGAGATCCTTATTAATACATGGTATCAGCAACTACCTACTCTCCCTGCCAGGGAGTACCCTGTGGCTGCCACAGGGAATGATGAGCCTTTCTGGCTGCCATCCTACAGACCTGCAGGAGCAGCCCAAGTGCCTTGGAGCTTTATGGCATCCAATTCCAAGAAGCAAGGTCAACCCTATAGCAAAGGAATAGCTTTTCTTCACCCATTGCTAGGTTCACAGCTGAGGTCCCTATAACAAAAGATAGATCAACAAGAGATCTATCAGATCAATAAGAGAAAAGATCAACAAGAGAAAAGCATAAAAGTATTTAGTAAGTTTTACATGAAACTGATTACAATTCATAAGGAAATGAAGACACAAAGGAACAGTAAAACCTGTGGATTTTTAATGCTAGGTTTGATGAAGAAGTGAATGACGGTGGTACAGTATGATTGAATTAAAAGTATGATCTAATGCTAACAAACTAGGGGAACTTAGCAAGGTCCATTTGTTTGGATCCCCTCTGTGACCCTTTGTCTTCAGAAATGAGGATGCTCCTTACCTCTCACATGAGGGTCTTCTGATCTGCTGTAGGGGAGGGTCAGAAAAATCCTTCCTAGATCAGATGGCCTGCTTCAGGGCAGAAGAGGGGAAGGTGAAAGTGATGTTCCTACTTCCACCGTTTTGCAAATGCCAAGATACCATATTTGGGGGTAGCATGCCCTGAACCCCATCAAGCCAATCTTGCAGAGAGCCAGCTCCTTCCTTCCACACGGCACTGTGCTTCCTGACATGGGCTTGTCAATGCAGCTCTGCTTGTGTCCCTTGAATCATTTTCTTGGCTACTACTATAACTTTTTCCAGGAACACACCCACAGATGAGAAATAGCTAGACCAATGCTGTTGATGCCAAAAGCCAAGAAGTAGTGGTGGCAGGGCGAGTCTGGAGCCCAGAAGAACTTCTGTGAATCTTCCACTGGGTGTTTCTAAGATTGATCTACTCCCCTCCCCCATGCCCCATTATCTCATGCTGGGTTAAAGCCATAGATGCCAGGCTCATCTCCTTGCCTCTAGACTCTTATCTTTAAGCATTGCTGCACAGTATGGGCCAGATTCATTCTCTTCTGTTATGATATCCATCATCTTGCTTTCCTGTTCAGGAACGATCCATGGCTGGGCACAGCGGCTCACTCCTGTAATCCTAGCACTTTGGGAAGCTGAGGCAGGTGGTTCACTTGAGGTTAGGAGTTGGAAACGAGCCTCTACTAAAAATACAAAAAAATTAGCCAGGCATGGTGGCAAGCACCTGCGATCCCAGCTACTTGGGAGGCTGAGATAGGAGAATTGCTTGAACCTGGGAGGTGGAGGTTGCAGTGAGCCGAGATTGCACCATTACACTCCAGCCTGGGCAACAGAGCAAGACTTCATCTCAAAAAAAAAAAAAAAAAACAAAAAAAGAACCATCCATGACTCCTCCAAGCCCTCAGGATGCGTTCCAAACTCTTGGCCTCATGTTCAAGAAAGCCCAACACCTGGTCCTTCCCTATGTATCCCAAGTACTCTGCTCCAGCCAGTCCAGTTTTCTTGCAGTCCCCAGCATGCTCCTACCTCTAAGCCTTTCTCGTGTATGCCCTGTCCTGTCCCTCCCCACACCCACCTGCCCAAATCTCACCTCTCCTTAAAGGTCAGCGCAAATCCTATTTTTCTATTACCGACAACTATGGCTGACTTCACCATCTTCTGTTCCTTAGGGTTAATCAGAGGTTTTATTTTATAATTTGCTTTCACTTTTATTAGTTCTATTAGTTATTAGTTCTGTTTATTAGCTCCATTAGCTCCCTTTTAGTGAGGCTATCTATGCTAGACACCACATACACACGACACATATACACACACACTTGTACTTTTTTTTGCTTGGTTTGTACATGTTGGTTCCTCATAAAAGTTGTTCTAACTCAAACAGCGAAAGTCTGGACTCCCAGAAACTCTATTTGTAGATGCCAACACGGAGATTCACAGAACCCAGGTAACTTGGTCACTTCCCACAGCGAGTGAGGTTGTGGGTGGGCTTTGAGCCCATGCCCACGCCCTTCCTGCTCTCACACGGCCTCCCATGGCCCTGGAGGATAGGCAGGGTAAGAGCCTTGAGCTGCAGGGGAAGAGAACTGAAGCACAGAGAGGTTGCTCCCTTAGAGGACACACAGGAGCAAATGGCAACCAAACAAGGAAAGTGGGTCTTTCTATTAAAAAAAAAAAACTATAGAAAAACACTACGTAAAATTTACTATTTTAACCTTTTTAAGTGAATGATTTGGTGGCAATAGTATAATCCCAATGCTGTACAAGCATCCTCACTATCTAATGCCAAAACATTTTCATCGCTTCGAAAGGAAACGTTGTACCCATTAAGCAGTCCTTCCCCATTACCTCCTCCCCCAGCCCCTCATAACCATGCATTTGCCTGTGTCTCTATGGAAGTGCCCATTCTGGACAGCTCAAAGAAGTGAAATCATATGATATGTGGCCTTGTGTATCTAGTTCTTTCACTGGGCCCTTCCATTTTAATGCTGCACTTGAGATAGCTCATCTGGGTTGTGTAAAATTATGTGTCAAGTGGCTGTATCAAAATGGAATGAACTTTTTCTCTTGTTGATCTCTCTTTTGTTATAGAGACCTCAGCTGTGATGTTGCTCAGCCTGGAATCCAGGTTTTCTGATGCCTATTGGTGAAGAAAATGCATCCCACTGCCTGCCCCAGTGCTTTAAGTTTGACCCATAGCCTTGAATTGCCTCTATTTCATGAGGTCTGTCTGTCTTCTTGCTTTTCTTCCAGACCCTACTCCAAACACACAACCCGTGACACAAAGCTGGGCATGTGTGGGCTCTCACTAGCGCTGGCTGAACTGCCTGCACTGGCAAGGCACCTGGCCTCCTTCAGCAGAGAGGGCCCAGCAGGCAGGACTCAGACTGCCTCCACTACTCCAGCTGAATTCCAGCACCCGCTCAGCCATCTCCAGGTCAGAACATCAGCATTGGCACTTGAATACTTCCCCCATGCCTGTTCTGCAGGACTTGGGACTTGTACTCCCTCTAAGGTTGGACCACCCTGAATTGGGGTTTTCCAGCTAGTAGAATCCCTCCACAGAAGCTTGAATTTTCCTTCTGTTCTCTCCTTTGCTCTCAACTTCTCAGCAAAAAGCATCACCTATAAATGTGAAGGCTGATTAAATCTAAGTCTGGGGCTAGTGTTGATACAGACACAGTTGGCGAGATATAAAATTAAATAAACACAAGGTCCTCTGCTGACTCAGCAGTTGGTGGAACGGGGGACAAGCCCTTAGGCATTCTAGAAAGTCCTGCCTGCCCAGTGGTAATTTTTCCTTTCAGGTTTCTTACCTGGAAGGAAATTCCCAGCCACTCTTGCCAGCCTGTCTATTTCACTAAGCCGGAGAACATATTTTATTGTAAGAGATTTGAACATTACTTTCTGCTCTCAAGGGACCCCCCTCCATCAAATCCAATTTTCAGTCCCTGCCTTTACCATTAGAGAGTCTTTTTGGTGGAGCAAGGCACTACCCTCTCTGTGTTTTTTTAGTGTCGGGTAGAGGCAGTGCCAAGGGGTGGCTGGGAGGGTGGTTAGCTACCAGCTCCATTTCTTTTTTTTTTTTTTCTTTTTTTGAGAGAGAGTCTCACTCTGTTGCCCAGGCTGGAATGCAGTGGCATGATCTTGGCTCACTGCAATCTCCGCCGCCCGGGTTCAAGCGATTCTCCTGCCTCCACTTCCCAAGTAGCTGGGATTACAGGCGCCTGCCACCGTACCCGGCTAATTTTTGTAGTTTTTAGTAGAGACAGGGTTTCACCATCTTGGCCAGGCTGGTGTTGAACCCCTGACCTTGTGATCCACCCCCCTCAGTCTCCCAAAGTCCTGGGATTATAGGCGTGAGTCACTGCGCCTGGCCTCCATTTCAAAATAAAAGCACTGCACTTTATAATACTAGCACTGTTTCCACCCGAATATACCATCGTCTTCCTTCCAACAAATTGCCTTCCCTAAATCCTTTCTAGATAGACATTGCATACCCGCACCACCCCTCTGTATGAATGAATTGATCAGGCCTTTCCCTTTGCGGGAGGTACAGCTTGCAGGCCCATTCTGCTTGCTGAGTCTCTGCATCTCAAATTCTGGGCATGAATATGAGGTAAATTTTTCGTCTCTGTCCTACATGCCACTATGCACATGCAACATGCAGGCTGTTCACCCCTTCCAGGCAGCTTTCAGACCTTGCTTCACTGTGGTCAGCAGTGGGTGTACATGTGTGCATGTACAGATCCCAAGTACAGTATTGGCTTGGGGTCTCACACCCCCTGGCCTGTTCCTTAGGCTTTCATAGTCCTACATAAGTGACTGATTTCCTCTCTCTCTTTTTTTTTTTTTTCGGGGTCTTGCTCTAGTACCCAGGCTGGAGTGCGCTGGCACCCTTATAGCTCACTGCAGCCTTGAATTCCTGGGCTCAAGCTCCTCCTGCCTCAGCTTCCTGAGTAGTTGGGACTACAGGTGCCTGGCACCAAGCCCACCTTGTATTTCCCCTCTTGCCACCTTACCCTGAATGTGATCTGAGATTCAACAGTTTCTTTCCTGGCCATTTTATTTGTTTCAAATTGTTAGGCTGTTATAAATGATGCTACAATGATCATCTTTGTGCCTTCCATCTGTCATTGAAGTAACCTCAATGGGAGCTATACAGACAGGGAAGGATGTTCAGAATCCAATTGGATTTAAATATATTCAAGAGGTGTGGCCCCGCCAGATTGAAAGAGCATGAAAAGAATTTAGAATAGTATTAAGCAGTCAATAGAGGACTTCTAATGTAGAGGGGAAGGATCTGGGTTGCTGGTGAGGGGCTGGTTTTGTAAACTCAAATCAGGCTTGATAATTGGGGAAGATGAAGAAAGTAAGGAAGATATAACCCAGAGCACAGGCTGTGAGACCACCCCATTTGGAGGGTTTGAACTGGGAATCACAAAGTTTAGGCACAACATAATCAGGTTCAAGTTATTTGTTGTTGTCATGAGAAAAACCTCCCTAGGTGTCTATAGCTCCAGATCTCATGACCCAGCCAAAAATATGGTCTATGAGCAACCCAGCCTAACAAGAGGGTCATCCAATTTGCTTGGAATGTTAATCCCAATTTCTTGGAACGGTAAAAATATGTATTTTTTCTTAGTGAGTTAGTCTTTAACCCAGGGGAAGTTTACAATTAATTTTGGATATAGGCCAGGCTTGGTGGCTCACTCCTGGAATCCCAGCCCTTTGAGAGGCCAAGACTGGGGGATCACTTGAGGCCAGGAGTTCAAGACCAGCCTGGCCAACATGGTAAAAACCCCTGTCTCAACTAAAAATACAAAAATTAGCTGGGCATGGCGGCATGTTTCTGTAATCCCAGCTACTCGGGAGGCTGAGGCAGAATTGCCTGAACCCAGGAGGTGGAGGTTGCAGTGAGCTGAGATTGAGCCACTGCACTCCAGCCTGGGCGACAGAGCAAGACTCCATCTCAAAACAAAACAAAAAAAGAATTAATTATGGATATAAAAATGCAAATCAAAATCACGATATTACTAGTTTTTTTTAAATTAAGTTTAGGAATAATCCATGTATATTTGGTGTTTTTAAAGTGCTTGTTGAGAGTAATTAATAGATTCGCCTCATGAGATAGTCTTTTCCTACCCCTCCCCTACAGTGCTTAAAACAATAACAGCATTAATTTTGCTCTTTTTATGTAGCAACATTGAGGCCTGCCCAATTTCAAGAGGAGGAGAAATAAAGCCCCACTTCTTCATAGGAGGCTGGAAATATTGTAGTGGTCCTCCAGGGCCATCGGATTCCCCGACCGTCCCTTTGAGGCCCTTTAGGTTTTCATTAACCCCTTCATCAAGGTGCTTCCAGCCTCCATCTGCCACCCAGTCCCAAGCTGCATTCTTTGGGTTTCATTATGGTAGTGTCTCACTTCCAGGTATCTAAGTCTATGTCAAGTATTAATTGCTGAGCAATAAACCATCCCCAAACATAGTAGCTCAAAACAACTAATTTTTCTCACGGGTCTTCAGTTTGGGGGGAACTTGGTGGGGATAGCTCATTTCTGCCCCACACCATACCAGCTGGAGCAGCTTGAAGGCTGGGGCCTGGGTCCTCTGGAGGCACAATCACTCACAGGTCTGGCAGCTGGTCTTGGCTGTGGGTTGGGACCTTAGCTGGAGCCCTTAGCCAGCAAATCTATACATACCTTCCCCACGTGGCCTGGGCTTCCTACACCATGGTGTCTGGGTTCCAAGGGCATGCGTCCTGAGAGAGGCAGGTATAAGCAATATCTCCTGTTATCACCATGGTGGCTGGGTTCCAAGGGCATGCGTCCTGAGAGAGGCAGGTATAAACAGTATCTCCTGTTATGGCCCTAGACTCATGAACCACACAGCGTTGCTTCCACCACATTCTGCACAGAAGTACTCACGAAGTCCCACCCAATTTCAAAAGGAGGGAAAATAGACTCTTCCTCTTGGCTGGGGAGCAACAATGTTCTAGAAGAATATGTGGGACCAAGATGTGGCCATTTTGAGAAACTGTAATATGTCACACTTTTGTACTGGTCTGTCATTGGCTAAGACCTACCCTGGGGTGGAGGGTGGTAGGGGGTGAATAAAACTCCCAGGTGCTTTCACCTGAGAAAATGATCTCCAGTAACTGAAAGGTTTTCTTCTTAAGACAAGTCACTGGTGGCTGGGCGTGGTGACTCACGCCTGTAATCCCAGCACTTTGGGGGGCCAAGGCAGGCGGATCACAAGTTCAGATCACGAGGTCAGGAGATCGAGACCATCCTGGCTAACAGAGTGAAACCCAGTCTCTACTAAAAATACAAAAAATTAGCCAGGTGCGGTGGCAGGTGCCTGCAGTCCCAGCTACTCAGGAAGCTGAGGCTAGAAAATCGCTTGAACCGGGAGGCAGAGATTGCAGTGAGCCGAGATTGCACCACTGCACTCTAGCCTGGGCTACAGAGCGAGACTCCATCTCAAAAAAAAAAAAAAAGAAAGATAGTCACTGGTATGGGGTGTTCATAGTAAAGGCACATAGAAGTTGAGGAAGAGATGCTCAGAAATACTCAAGGGTAGGTTTAGGGCTTATGGGAAGCATCAACAGTGTCTGTTACACGATAGTAAAACAAAATACTAGGCCCAGCATGGTGGCTTATGCCTGTAATCCTGGCACTTTGGGAGGCCAAGGAAGGCAGATCACTTGAGGTCAGGAGTTCCAGACCAGCCTGGCCAACATGGTGAAACCCCGTCTCTACGAAAATTACAAAAATTAGCCAGGCATGGTAGTGGGCACCTGTAGTTCCAGCTACCGGAGGCTGAGGCAGGAGAATCACTTGAACCCAGGAGGTGGCGGTTGCAGTGAGCCGAGATCCTGCCACTGCACTCCAGCCTGGGAGACAGAGTGAGACTCCATCTAAAAAAACAAAAAACAAAAAACTGGTGGTTCAGAAGTCAGGCCCAGGTGTAGTGGTTCACACCTGTAATTCCAGCTCTTTTGGAGGCAGAGGCAGGAGATCACTTGAGGCCAGGAGTTCAAGACCTTGCTATGGGCAACATAACAAGACCCAGTCTCTATGAAAAAGTTTTAAAAATTAGCCAGGTGGTATGTGCCTGTGGCACAAACAGGCTAAGATGAGAGAATTGCTTGATCTCGGGAGTCTGAGGCTGCAGTGAACTATGATCATACCACTGTACTCCAGCCTGGATGACAGAGTGAGAGCTCGATTCTAAAAAAAAAAAAAAAGAAATCAAGGTGAATTATATTCCCTCATGTGATCACAGAAGGCAGAGAAGAGGGAACCTGACATCTCAGTCTTTTAGGAAACATTAAGTGACAGAAAATGTGAACCCAAGATCAGCTTGGTGCCCTGTTGTAACTGAGAGTTGGCCTGACCCAGTGTGTCCGTCTCTCAAATCTTTCTGGTCTCTTCCCACTGAGGGGATGGACAAGTGGCTCTCCACTAAATCATGCCATCATTTAGCCATGACTTGTTTGGATCCAACATAGAGTGTAAATCAATCATTTTGTTTTTACACATGGTCCCATATGCACGCAAAATAAGGAAGTCTTTATCCACTGAACATATTGTTTAAATAGCAGCTACCAAAATACATTTAAAGATCTTTATTGGGATACTAAGACTGTAGCATTTTGGGTATGGTGAACTAGCTTCTCTTGAGAAAACAATAGGCAAGATCTTTTTTCTAAGGGTGAGTGGGTGGAAGGGTGGAAGGTGGGCATGAAGGAGCTAAAGAGCACATGCCCCAGCTGTTAAAGCCAGGGTGTTTAATATATTAGGTAAGACAGTGCCATGGAATAGAATTTTCCACTATAAAAATTTTCACTCTATACCAAACCTAGAAGTTTTTCTCTTACTGCCAAAACCTCACAGGCCCTAAACCCCTCCACCATCACAGTGCGGCTTTGAGGAAGGAAGCGAGGCCTCACAGAGAGCAGGGAAGGAGTGGGAGCCATTTCTAGACACAGAAGACATCCTTTATTCTGAAAAGTGGTCTCCTAAGGAGTCTGCCACCTGCAGTTCTGACATCACAGGGAGATGAGCCTGCTAAGCTGCCTCAGTTTCCTCCATGCAATGGTGACGTGACTGGTCTGAAGAGACACTTAGAGGGAAAGGAACACTCGGGTCGCTTGTGCTTGGCTGTTTAATAGGCCATCCACACCTCCCAGCCCCTTCCAGGAGGACTGGATGGGCCATGGCACTCACATGATCTTACAGAAACATCCAGTGGGTGTTTCTAGAGATGGTCAGGCTCCAGCCTCTCTAAGGGCCTAGGCCTGTGGCTGTGACCTCCATGGCTAGGTGCTGCCTATTTCTCTTCTAGATCAAGGCTCTCTTCTCCTGGTCCATCTCAGAGTCTTTAATGGAGAACTTTTAATATACAGAGTACCTTCTTTGAGGAAATTACTCATGTAATTCCTGGCCTCTGTCTCCTTGGAAAAATAATGAATGGTCCCAAACCATAAGAGAAAGCCGTTATACAACCTCAACACACATGTCTGGGTAGCACCTGAGGAGAAGGACCACCAACACCGGAGAAATACAGCAGACTTTCCGTTGGATCTCAGGGTCATACTTGGCCCAGCTGCTCTCTCTTTTTTCTTCTCTGGTGGAGGCCATGGGACCCTTCAGTTGGGCTCTGGGCTTTGTTGCTACAACTGTCTCCTTGAGCAATGGAAAATGAACCAGATTTGGAAATGCAAGACCTGGGGACAAGCCCCAACTCCTCTCTTACTAGCTATGTAACTGGGGCAAATCCCTTAGCCTCTCTAAGCCTGGCTACCTATCCTCACAGGCTGGAGGTGGACCAGATGAGATGGCATGAGAAACAGCCTGCTGAGTTCTAAAACTCTCTGTCTGGGCTGGGTGTGGTGGTTCACAGCTGTAATCCCAGCACTTTGGGAGGTCAAGGTGGATGGATAGCTTGAGGCCAGGAGTTTGAGACCAGCCTGGCCAACATGGCAAAACCCCATCTCTACTAAAAATACAAAAATTAGCCGGGCATGGTGGCTCACGCCTGTGATCCCAGCTACTTGGGAGGCTGAGGCGTGAGAGTCACTTGAACCCAAAAGGAGGAGGTTCCTCCTGGACAAAACAAAACTTTCTGTCCATATATAGAAAATCATAAGTGGCACTGGCTCAGCACAAGACTTCAGGTTCCTCAATTTGGAACATGGAACAGATCAGGTTCTGAGTCCTCTGCAGGATCTTAAAGACAGAATTGACTATTCTCAGTTGACCCCTGGGCTTCCCTGGGGACAGGCTTTATAGCCTCACCCTCTTAATGCATCCATCAAGCCTCTCAGGCACACAGTATCTCCGAGCAGTGCTATTGAGGGTGGACTGTCTGTGGGTATGGGAATTCCATCTGGGTGGGTATGATGGATCCCTCCTGTAACTGGCCACTAACACAGAATATAGAGAGCTGGCTTATGGAGTTAATGGAGATCTCATAGAAAAGTGAAAATTGGGATGAAACACCAACATAGCACTGGGTGCTGAGACATGATCAGTGAACTCCAATTTGTGACTGATTTGAGCTGGGCCCTCTCCCTCTTCGGCTGCCCAGAGCTCCCACCTACCAGAACCCACTCTCAGGAAAGGCCTGCTATCAGTCAGTAACTTCATCTCTGATGTCAGTAGAAGTCACTTGACCCTTCTCCTGTGGGTGTCTGCACTCCCAATGCAGAATGGAAGGTGTTGTTCCCAAGTTGAAGACCATCAGCCCTCAACTAGCATGTTAGGGATAATCTTTTGGGGCAGGCGGATTACACTAGTGTCCTTAAAATTCTTCCCTTTCTCTGTCTGAATCAGGCTGAACTTGGAGAACCCTGAGATCTGGGCTGTGAACATCTCAGAGATTACTTTCCACTTTCAGATGAAAGAAACAAATACAGAGAAGTGTCACCTCCTCCACCCCTGTAGAAATGGGAGCCACCCAGCCCCCCAAGGCTCATCTGACAGCTGTAAACACCACCAGCTGAAACCCAGGTGGTGTGCTCAGCTTTCTGTTGAAAGGGGCACTTTAGAATGAGGCCTTCTCAAGGTCAAAGGCCTTGAGTCCAGACTGGGAGAGAGCCTGATGTGCAGTGTAATTTCAGGGGCTAGGAAGGAAGCCTCCTCTCCCCACCACCCAACTTAAAAATGTATATAGTTCTAATCTGATCCTTGGGCTGTGTTTAAAATGCAAATTCCCCTGGGAGGGTCACAGTACTTTGAGTTTCTGGTGATTTACCTTGCAGTGTGAATGAGTCCCAGACCTATTCTTGGAAATTTGTATTGGAATAAACAGGTGAGCTCTGAAGGATATTGAAGGACAGAGCTAGCTATGGTAATGGAGTGCTGCTGGGGGCTAGGCAGGATTAGACACAAAGGTATATTTTCTCATGTTGGTCTCACAATAACTATGTAGAGTTGGGCTTATCCTCATTGTATAAATGAGGAAACTGAGGCACAGACAGCAAATTATCTAAGATCAGTCAGCCGGGAGTAGACACAGCTGGGACTGGAAGCCAGGTCTGCTTGGCCCCAAAGCGGTGAGGATCTCATGGCCCTGTACTCCTCCAAGGCAGAGGAGAGGAGGGTGCTGATAGTATCAGAAGGGAAGAATGGGATCCAGACAGCAGATGAAACATCATCAGACTCTGAGCCTCCTAATGCACAGCTCCAGGGCTTCAAGGAGAGGCTGTTCCAAACCACCCTCAAGGCCACCATGTGCCCTGTACAGTGGGTGGTGCTCTGAGTCTAGAAGGGAGAAAACCTAGGCAGTGGTTCTCAATCTTGTGTTCTGTCAGGGAGCTTGTTGAAACATACATTGCTGGGCCCCAGCCCCAGAATTTCTGACTCAGTGGGTTCACAGGGAAGGGTCAAATTTACAACGTACACAATTTCCCAGGTGATGCTAACCCTGCTAATCAGGGGACCACACTTTGCAAACCACTTGAGTTAGTGCCCATCTCAAGGAGTTTCTCTCTGTTGAGGTCAGGATATGTACCTGTAACTAGCAGAGAGGTTTAGTAGATGGGAGTGGGGGAAGCTGCTGTAATAAAGGGACCCTACAATAAATCAGTGGCTTAAAGAAGACCAAAGCTGGCCGGGCGCAGTGGCTCAAGCCTATAATCCCAGCACTTTGGGAGGCCGAGACGGGTGGATCACAAGATCAGGAGATCGAGACCATCCGGGCTAACACGGTGAAACCCCGTCTCTACTAAAAAATACAAGAAGACCAAAGTTTCTCCCTTAGGTGACAGTCTGCAGTGGATGTTGCGGCGCACCACCCAAACCCTTTCTTGATCCATTTCCCCAGCTGCTGGGCACATTGGTTGTTGAGGCCTCTTAGCTTAGTCCCTCTCTGGGAATTGCCCTTGGATAAAGGGGACTGCCTCACCCAAGTTGTGCCCCTTTTGGGAGCAGCCTTCATCCAAAAAGGACTAATAGGTATAGCGTAAACATTTTCCAACCCCTTGCCTCAGCCTAGGACACCTTGGAAGGGCCATCCCAGATCTAGAACTCCCCACTGGATCAGTGCAGGGCTCTTGCCCAACTTCACTGTGGTTCAGTTTCTCCTGCCCTGCCACTTACAGGTGCTGCTCCTGAGAGCTTTCCCCAACAAACCTCATGGGGAGTCTGTTCCAAGTCAACTGATCTAAGATACAGTCAAGGTAAGCTTTACTGGTTGGCAGGTAGCTTTGCTGCCCTTAGTCATTGAGGGACCCAAGTTTTCTTCCATCTTGTTCTTTATTATCCCTTCAACTTTGTCCCAGGTTGAAGCCAGGTTGCAGGCCCCTCTGTGCTCCAGTTTGTGGGAAATTGAAAGAGAATGTAGAGGAAACACACTGTGCCTTAAGACATTGGCCTGGAAGTGGCACACATCGCTTCCACCACTTCACTGTTTCTTAAAACATAGTCACAGGGCTCCACACAAGGAGGCTAGGAAACACCCAGTAGCTGGGCAGCCTGGTAGGCCACACCTGCTACTTTGGAAGAAGAGTAAAAGAGAGGGTGGTGAGTGGCCAGGAGTCTCCATGGCAACCTCCGAATATGAACTTGTGTAGCCCTGACTCTGTTCCATAATGCTCGTTAGATGGGGCCGCAGATGTGAGCCATTTGCTGGGCACAAAGACCCCTACAGCATTGTCATTCATGTGGACAAATATTTCTAGAGCTACTTAGGCATCACTCACTAGGGACTGTCCATGAAAAGCAGCACTGCAGATTTTACACAATACTCTTGTGCTGGCCATCACTTGTCATTTCTCCTCTATTCAAGACAGCTTAGCTGGACATAAGTGAGATAAAGTAACATGACAGAGATAACCTTCAACAGACTCAGTCAAAGAAAATGATTCCCAAGTTACACTTTTTTATTATTAGTCACAAATTACTTGTAAAAGTCTTCCATCTGATCAAGGCACGTGGTTGCCTGATTTTGCCTGTGCCCTCCCCACTTGAGAGCGGGGCAAGCAATGTGGGTTTGCCAGTGCTGAGGGGGAGGGCTGGCTTATTGCACCTGGATAGCGCAGATAACACTTGGCTGTCCCGGAAGCCTTGCCAAAGGCCCAGGCACAGGGTCACATCATACTGACCCTACCATCCGCCTGGCTTAGAGTTCACCATCCGTCTTTGTCATAACTTCGTTGCAAACACCCTCAACGTGTTTCCCTCCCTCCCACTCTGACAAGCCCTTGTCTCCTCCATTCTGTGCCTGAGAGTCCCAACATTGCTAGAGAGAATCTTATATTTGGGCCAATTCACTTAATGTTTATTACCCTAAGCCTCAAATGTGCAGGCAACACCATGGGGCAGTTTTTGCCTTGCATTCCTCCTGAGGAAATTCCCTGTCTTGCACAGCTTCCCACCCAACCCCCACATCCACTTTCCCTCTCCATTCCAGCCCCTTGCAGGTGCCTTGTTTTTCGTGGAGAAAATAGAAACCATTAGAGGAGACTCCTTCTCCAGTCTCTCACCAATACCACCAGGGCCCACTGCACCTCACCCCAGTCTCTATTTTCTATCTAAGGCCAACCGCTCTTGGTCTATAAATCTTATCCCCAAGTCCTGAGTTTACATTGGCAGCCCTGCCGGCAGACTCAATACTGAGCTGTCTGCTCAGCATCTGCACTGGGTGTCCAATGGCAGAGGGAAAGCAAGGGCTGTGCTGGGGAGCCGAGTGATGGGGAGAAGTCGTGGGAGGCCACCTCCACCGGGAGGGAGTGACCCACTGCCTCCCAAACACCTGTGATGGGAGGGTTAGGCAAAGCCCCCCTCAATTCTACTCCCAACAGGCCACATTCTTTGGCCTTGGAGCCGATGGCCTCCCTGGAGGTGACTTCAAGACTGGCTCTCTTCCTAAGCCGGTGCGAGAGTTGGGGCTAGGCTTCAGTGCTTGTCCTTCTCTATCTCAGTGGGTGCCAATTTGCCTGAGGCCCAAGCTGTGCCAGGGAAAATTTGCTGACAGGCCTGTGTCCCGGTGCTGCTTCTGGGGAAGGGAAGGGAAGCACCAGCTGGGTGAGGAGAGAGTGCTCTTGCAGAGGAGCCCCTCCCTCCTGCCCTGCCTGGGGGCTCCAGGAGCTCCAGGTTCCAGAGGCACCTCGTTAAGAAGCTGCCTAGTGCCAGGTGAGGGGCAGTCTCTTTACTCACCCTGCTCCTGGCCTGTCCTCTCTCTGACTCCGGACACTGTCCAACCGGTTTGTTCCTTGGCCAGCATCTGGGAGCCAATTCAGTCTCTGACGTTTGTTTTGTTAAGGACTTTAAAATGCATTAAGAAATGCGCGAAGAGCTTTGTCATCACTTTTCCGTTTCTAACATACCTGAACAATTGGATCAGGAAGTCCCTGCCTGCCTCTCCTCCTGGCAGACCACCAGAGCTAGCTGAAGTCCCAAAATGGGGCAAGAAGGTAGGGCTGTGTCCCCTTCAAGCCATTCCTCTGGCCAAATAGCCTGGGCTGTTGCAATCTGAACCAGGAGGGGTGTTCATGGAGGAGTGGCTTCCCTCTGTTCTCTCTGTTTCTTCACTGAATGTTTTATAGGGAAGACTTTGGGATCCCAGCGCCCTGAGTGCCCTACGTAGCATAATAAAGACTAGAGTCATGAGGATGGACCGAGTAGGGAGAGCGAGGTGCCCATCCGCATGGGTCTCCCTGGGCCCGTTTCCATCCCCCACCTCTGATGCATCCTCAGACAGGCTGGAGGGCACAGAAAAGAGGTGGGCCCAGGTTCTCTTAGGAGTTCTCCTTACGGCTGTGGAGAGAATGTCTGATGTTTCTCTCATCTTAGCCCAGGCATGAAGAGAGAATGCTTGCCTCAAAATGAGTTCGGAGGCTTTTATGGATTCAGTTGTATCGCCCTCCAAAAAGGTATGTTGAAGTCCTAACTCCTGGTACCTCAGAATGTGACCTCACTTGGAAATAGCATTGTCGTGGATGTAATTAGTTAAGATGAGGTCACACTGGAGTAGGAACGGTCCCTAATTTAATATGAGTGGTGTCTTTTTTTTTTTTTTTGGCATGGTCTCACCCTGTCACCCAGGCTGGAGTGTAGTAGTGTGGTCATAGCTCACTGCAGCCTTGAACTCCTGGGCTCAAGGGATCCTCCCATCTCAGCCTCCTGAGTAGCTGAGACTGTTGTGACATACCATGACGACTGGCTAATTTTTAAAAATTTTTTTAGAGATGGGGTCTTGCTATGTTGTCCACGCTGGTCTCAAATTCCTGGCTCAAGCGGTCCTCCACCTTGGCCTCCCAAAGTGCTGGGATTACAGATGTGAGCTACTGTGCCCAGCCTAATGTGACTGGTATTTTTAAAAAGAAGAGGTCAGGCTGGGCATGATGGCTCATGGCTGTAATCCCAGCATTTTGGGAGGCCTGGGTGGATCATCTGAGGTCAGGAGTTTTGAGACCAGCCTGGCCACCATGGCGAAACCCCATCTCTACTAAAAATGTAAAAATTACCCAGGCATGGTGGTGCATGCCTATAATCCCAGCTACTCAGGAGGCTGAGGCAGGAGAATCGCTTGAACCTGGGGGGTGGAGGTTGCAGTGAGCCAAGATCGTGCCATTGCACTCCAGCCTGGGCAACAGAGCGAGACTCTGTCTCAATAAATAAATAAATAAATAAATAATAAAACAAAATAAAAGAAAAGAAGAGGTCAGAGTCGTGCAGGCTAAAGACAGCCATTTGACAGTGGAGGCAGAGATGGCAGCAACACATCTCTCTATAAGCCAAGGAATGCCAAAGGCACCAGAAGCCAGAGAGGCAAGGAAGGATTCTCCCCTACAGGTTTCTGAGGGAGCATGGCCCTGTCAACATGGTGACTTCAGATTTCTAGCCTCCAGAATTGGGAGATGATATATTTTTGTTGTTCTAAGCCACCCCATTGTGGTGCTTTGTTACAGCAGCCCTAGAAAACTAATACAGAGGTGAAAGCAGCTTTGCTCCACAGCACCCATTTAAACAGGATTTATGTTGTCTGTGCACAGTCAGGTGATCGTCCAACACATCATCAGTCACTCCAGTCCTGAAAAGCCCTCAGTGGAACCTGGTCACCATCAGGACAAGGGGGGACCTGTGTGTTGAGCCCCACTGGGATCTTGGGCAGAGATCAGGCTCTGGGGTCAGGGTGGTTAATAGACCTGAACCCTAATCCAGGCTTTCAATATGTCTTCTGCAAAGCCACATTAGGGGCCACCCCTGGGAAATCTATAAGATGCACTGTCTCACTCACATCTTCAGTTGTGCTTCAGATTAATGTCTCAGCATTACAGATGTGCTTCAGATTAATGTCTCAGCAAAACAGCAGGTTATTAGTAAAGGTCACAAACCTTTAAATAAAAGGTTCACAGACCTTCAGAGTTGACTAGAGAATATCTGACTCTATGAATGTTACATCTGTGAATGCTGAGGCTATGGCAATGAATGAGGTATCCCGATACATGCCAGCACGTCTTCATCCTACCCTAAATGCCCTGGTTGGTCCTGGATGTACAGACCTGTCCACCTTTTCCATGCGTCATGCTTGGGGCTCTGCCACACAGCTCTCATGCACACCACCAACCCCGTGAAAACGCAGCTGTTCCAAAACCACATCTGGCTAATCTGAGAAACAAATTCAAGTCCTCAGTAATAGTAATACACCCCATTTGTTCACCTCCCATACCCTGCTCCAGGCAACATTCCATTTTATCCTCACAATAACTCTGGGAAGTGGCCTGTTATCTCCTTGTTACAGATGAAAATACAGCAGCTCAGAGAGGTTGAGGAATTGACCCAAGGTCACACAGCTGGTGATGAGGAGAGCTGGAACGAGCCCCAGTCCATTTGACTCCAAAGCTACAGCTGTCTCCACTCTGTCCTGATGGGAGAGTCACTCTGCCCTTCTCCCAAGAGAGCTGCCTACTTCCCGACAGAAGCCTTTTACAAAATCATAATCCTTGAGAATTTTAGGCAGTGTGACGTGCCATGGTTGGAAACTGTCAGAGAGGTGAGTTCTTCTGGGGCAGTATTTATGCCTATGAATTCAGGAAAGTCTCAGTGCTCAGTTCTGGGTCTATTTTTAGCTCCTCGCCATCTTGCTAGTGGCCCAGGAGTGGCTTGAAACTCCGTTGGCCTCCTAGGGCAGCACTGCTGAGCAGACTGGGCTCCATCTATTGAAATGCTCATGGCATTTGAGATGAAGTGCTTTTCTCAATTAATTCTAACCTGTCAGTTTTCATTTTTTTTCCTTTGAAGCCCAAATAACAACATGTCACCTTTCTTAACAAAAAGCCAGCAATGGCGTTGACTTTTCTTTTTGGGCTAGACTCATGGAAGGTGCCAGAATCAGGGAACTGGAGCTTGTTTTTTTTTTTGTTTGTTTGTGTTTTTTTTGAGACGGAGTCTTGCTCTGTTGCCCAGGCTGGAGTGTAGTGGCCCAATCTTAGCTCACTGCAAGCTCTGCCTCCCAGGTTCACGCCATTCTCCTGCCTCAGCCTCCCGAGTAGCTGGGACCACAGGCGCCCGCCACCTCGCCGGGCTAATTTTTTGTATTTTTTAGTAGAGACAGGGTTTCACCATGTTAGCCAGGATGGTCTCGATCTCCTGACCTCGTGATCCGCCCATCTCGGCCTCCCAAAGTGCTGGGATTACAGGCTTGAGCCACCGCGCCCGGCCTTGGAGCTTGTTTTTGTGTGTATAGGGGAAAAAAATCTTGGAGTTACATAATTCATGCAGGATCTATTCCATGGAAAGTAATGCAGCTATTACAATACCAACGTATTTATTAACGTGAAAAGGTGTTTATAATATATTGTGGAGTAACAAAAACTGTGTATCATATAATCCATTTTATATTTCTTTTATCTACTTATGTTTTTTTTTATCCTAACTTTTCTTCCAAATTAAACATGTATATCAGCTCTTCAAGTGGGAGAAATTTTTTTAAAAAGAAAAGGAAAAGAAAACAAATACATACATGTTTAAATTTATAAATAAATTTAAATACTACAGCAAATTTACTGTTAAGTGTGGAGCTGTAACAGCAAACCCTGGCCCTGAATTTCAGTGGATACTGGTCTCTCAATCAGTTCCAATAAACTTAACGTTTTAATTAATTTCTGTGCAGACCCATATTCTATTTATTTAAACCTTTTTTTTTTTTTTTCCCCTGAGACAGAGTCTTGCTCTGTCACCAAGGCTGGAGTGCAGTGGCTCGATCTTGGCTCACTGCAATCTCTGTCTCCTGGGTTCAAACGATTCTCCTGCCTCAGCCTCCCAAGTAACTGGGATTACAAGTGCCTGCCACCACTCCCAGCTAATTTTCTGTATTTTTAGTAGAGATGGGGTTTTGCCATGTTGGCCTGGCTGGTCTCGAATTCTGATCTGCCCTCCTCAGCCTCCCAAAGTGCTGGGATTACAGACAAGAGCCACTGCTGCTGGACTCATTTAAACATTTTAAAATTTTATTTTATTTTCATTGACATATAATAATTGTACATATTTATGCGGTACAATGTGATGTTCTAATACATGTATACATTGTATAAAATTCAAATCAGGGTAATTAGCATATCCTTTTCTTCATACATTTATCATTTCTTTGTGGTACGAACATTTGAGACCCTTTCTTCTAGCTATTTTGAAACATACAATACAATATTGTTAACCATAGTCACCCTACCGTGCAATAGAATGCCAGAATTTATTTCTTCTATTTAATTAGTTGTTTAAATTTTTAAATTTTTAATTTTTGTGGGTATATAATACTGTGTATATTTATGGGGTACATAAGATATTTTGATACAGTCATGCAATGCATTGTAATTGTATCATGGGAAATGGGGTATCCATCAACTCAAGCATTTATGCTTTGTGTTACATACAATCCAATTATACTCTTTTAATTATTTCTAAATGTACAATTAAATTATTATTGACTGTAGTCTCACTGTTTTCCTATCAATTACTAGGTCTTATTCATTCTATTTTTTTCTGTACCCGTTAATCATCCCAGTCTATCCCCTATATCCCCTCCACTAGCCTTCCCAGCCTCTAGTAACCATCCTTCCCTTCTCTATATCAGTGAGTTCAATTGTTTTGATTTTTAGATCCCACAAATGAGTGAGAACATGCAATGCTTTTTTTTTTTCCCTGTACTTGGCTTATTTCACTTACCATAATGATCTCTAGTTCCATGCATGTTGTTGCAAACGACAGGATTCTTTTTTATGACTGACTAGTACTCTATTGTGTATATGTAGCACATTTTCTTTATCTATTCATCTGTTGGTGGACACCAAGGGTGCTTCCAAATCTTGGCTGTCGTGAACAGTGCAGCAACAAATATGGGAGAGCAGATATCTCTTTGATATACTGATTTCCTTTTTATTGGGTATATACCCAGCAGTGGAATTGCTGGATTGTAGGGTAACTCTATTTTTAGTTTTCGGGAGAACCTCCAAATTGTTCTCCATAGTGGTCATACTAATTTACATTCCCACCAACAGTGCATGAGGGTTCCCTTTTCTCCACATCCTCTCCAGCACGTATTACTGCCTGTCTTTGGATGAAAGCCATTTTAACTGGGGTGAGATGATATGTCATTGTAGTTTTTTCCATTTTGTTTTGAGACAGAGTCTCACTCTGTTGCCCAGGCTGGAGTACAGTGGCACCGTCTCAGCTCACTGCAACCTCCACCTCCTGGGTTCAATAATTCTCCTGCCTCAGCCTCCTGAGTAGCTGGGATTACAGGTGCACCACCATGCCCAGCTAATTTTTGTATTTTTAGTAGAGACAGGGTTTCACCATGTTGGTCAGGCTGGTCTTGAACTCCTGACCTCAAGTGATCTGTCTCAGCCTCCCAAACTGCTGGGATTACAGATGTGAGCCACTGAGCGCAGCCTCACTGTAGCTTTGATTTGCATTTCTCTGATGATCAATGATGGGAAGCACCTTTTCATGTGCCTGTTTGCCATTGTATGTCTTCTTTTGAGAAATGTCTATTCAAATCTTTTGCTCATTTTTTAGCCAGATTAAATTAGTTTTTTTTCCTATAAAGTTGTTTAATCTCCTTATATATTCTGGTAACTAATACCTTGTCAGATGAGTAGTTTGCAAATATTTTCCCCCATTCTGTGGGTTGTCTCTTCACTTTGTTGATTGTTTCCTTCACTATGCAGAAGCTTTTTAACTTGATGTAATCCCATTTGTCCATTTCTGATTCGGTTGCCTATGCTTGTGGGGTATTACTCAAGAAATTTTTGCCCAGACCAATGTCCTGGAGAGCTTCCCCAATGTTTTCTTGTGGTAGTTTAATAGTTTGGTGTCTTAGATTTAAGTCTTTAATTCATTTTGATTTAATTTTTGTATATGGCAAGAGATTGGGGTTGAGTTTCAGTCTTCTGCATTTGGATATTCAGTTTTCCCAGCACCATTTATTGAAGAGACTGTCTTTTCCCCAATATGTGTTCTTGGCACCTTTGTTGAAAATGAGTTCACTGTCGGTGTGTGGATTTATTTCTGGGTTCTCTATTCTGTTTCATTGGTCTATATGTTTGTTTTTATGCCAGTACCATGCCGGTTAACAAAGCTCTGTCGTATACTTTAAAGTGAGGTAACGTGATTCCTCCAGATTTTTGGATTTGTTTTTGTTTTTGCTTTTTGCTTAAGATAACTTTGGCTATTCTGGGTCTTTTGTGTATTTTTTTTTCTTTCTTTTTCTGTGAAGAATGTCAGTATTTTGATAGGGATTGCATTGAATCTGTAGATTGCTTTGGGTAGTGTGGACATTTTAACAATATTGATTCTTTCAATTCATGAACATGGAATATCTTTCCATTTTTGGTGTTCTTTTCAATTTCTTTCATCAGTGTTTTATAGTTTTCATTGTAGAGATTTTTCACTTCTTTGGTTAATTCCTAGCTATTTAATTTTATTTGTGGCCCTTTTAATGGAATTACTTTTTTCATTTCTTTTTCAGATTGTTTACTGTTGGCATATAGACATGCCAGTGATTTTTGTATGTTGATTTTGTATCCTGCAACTTTACTTAATTTGTTCACAAGTTTTAATAGTTTTTTGGCAGAGTCTTTAGGTTTTTTCCAAATATAAGATCCTGTCATCTGCAAACAAGGATAGTTTGGCTTCTTCCTCCAGTTTGGATGCCCTTTATTTCTTTCTCGTGTCTAATTGCTCTGGCTGGGACTTCCAGTACTATGTTGAATAACAGTGGTGACAGTGGGCGTCCTGATCATGTTCCAGATCTTAGAAGAAAAGTTTTCAGTTTTCCCCCATTCAGTATGTTATTAGATGGGAGCCTGTCCCTTCTCTCTAACTGTGACTTTGTACTCACTGACCAACTTTTCCCTGCCCCTGCCTCCCTCATCTCCTCCCAAACTTCTAATGATCACTATTCTACTCTCTACTTCTACGAGATCAACTTCTTTAGATTCCAAATATGAGTGAGATCATGTGATATGTGTCTTTCTGTGCAGGGCTTATTTCACTTAACATAATGCCCTCTAGGTTCATCCTTGTTGCCATGAATGACAGGATTTCTTTCTTTTCTAAGGCTGAAGAGTATTTCATTGTGTATATATATCATATTTTCTTTATCCATTTGTCCATTGATGGACACTTAGGTTGATTCCATGTCTTGGCTATTGTGAGTAGAGCTGCAATGAACTTGGGAGCACACATATCTCTTTGACACACTGACTTCCTTTCCTTTGGATAATATATCCAGTAGTGGGATTGCTGGATCATATGGTAGTTCTATTTTTAATTTTTTGAGAAACCTCCATACCGTTTTCCATAATGGCTCTACTAATTTACATTCCCACCAATAGCATAGGAGGGTTCCCCTTTCTCCACGTTTGCATCATCATTTGCTGTCTTTTGTTTTTTGATAACACCATTTTAACAAGTGAGAGATAATACCTCACTGTGATTTTGATATGAATTTCCCCAATGATTAGTGATGTCCAGCAATTTTTCCTGTACCTTTTGGCCATTTGTATGTCTTCCTTTGAGAAATATCTATTCAGATCTTTTACCCTTCTTGTAATTGGAGTCTATTCATTTTTTACTTGATTTTCTATTTTGCAAACCTTAAAACCCACAGAAAAGTTGCAAGAATGGTGTACCTTTACAATCAACACCCAAATTTCTTTCACCTAGATGGATTGACTAGGATCATTTTGCCACATGTGCTGTCTCCATGTGGTTCTATGTGTGTCACCCCTCATCACCTAACACTGTGCTGAATAAATGAATGGCTGGAGTGGCAGAAAAGCCAGTCCTTAAAGGGCAAGGTGGGTCATACAGTGGGCACTATCTGAGGTCCAGTGAGTGGCTGGAGGGGAACCAGGAGCAGACGGACGTCACAGGCAGAAAGCAGTCAGTGTAAGCAAAGGCTCAGAGGGTGGGCAGCACAGAACTTCAAGGAGGTTATAGATCTGACCAGCAGGGTGTGGGAGGGAAGGTGGAGATGATCCTGGAACTAGGGAGATTCCCAAAAGTCTCGGCTACAACCCAAAAGTCACAAAGTGTAAGGGGAGTGATCTGGTTTAGATCTGTGTCTCCACCAAATCTCATGTTGAGTTATAATCCCCAGCGTTGGAGGTGGGACCTTGTGGGAGGTGATTGGATCATGGGGGCAGAGTTCTGATAAAGGGGTTAGCACCGTCCGCTTGGTGCTGTTCTTATAATGGTGAGTTCTTGTGAGATCTGGTTGTTTAAAAGTGTGTGGCACCTCCCCGCCCCCCTCTCTTCCTCTCGCTCTGGCCATGTGAACTGCTGGCTTCCCCTTCCCCTTCTGCCATGATTGTGTGTTTCCTGAGGCCTCCCCAGAATCCCAGCAGATGCTGCCATGTTTCCTGTACAGCTTATGGAATTGTGAACCAATTAAACCTCTGTAAATTACCCAGTCTCAGGTACTTCTTTATAGCAGTGCAAGAACAGACTAATAATACAGGGAGCCACTGAGAGGAGTAACATGAGCAGTTTTGTGCATTTTATTTTATTTTATTTTGATACAGAGTCTTGCTCTATCACCCAGGCTGGAGTGCAGAGGCGTGATCTTGGCTCACTGCAACCTCTGCCTCTGGAGGTTCAAGCAATTCTGATGCTTCAGCCTCCCGAGCAGCTGGGATCACAGGTAAACGTAACCATGTCCAGCTAATTTTTGTATTTTTAGTAGAGTTGGGGTTTCAGCATGTTGGCCAGGCTGGTCTTGAACTCCTGGCCTCAAGTGATCTGCCCACCTCAGCATCCCAAAGTGCTAGGATTACAGGTGTGTGTGAGCCACCACGCCCGTCCAGTTGTGTGCATTTTAAAGATCTCTCTGCTACCATGATGAAGAGGGACTTTCCAGGTCCTGAGGGAGGGATGGAAGGGAAGACCAGCTATGGTCCAGGACAAAGACAAGAAGGCCTGAACAGGTGAGAGGGGCCAGAAGGACGTAGAATGAGTAGCTCTTGGAGTGACTGCCTGGGTGTAGTGAGGTGGGGAGGATTCAGGACAACTCCCAGGGTCTGGCCAGGAACACATGACTAGAGGCCAATGCTGTTTCTCCAGATGGGCAATACAGAGGAGAAGCCAGTGGGGAGGGAGTGGGGAGTGAAGGAGGTGCTGACTTCAGTTTTTGATGCATGGAAGTTGAGTGGCCTATAAGACATTTAAATGGAATACTCAGCAGGCAGTTGAATCTGAATCTGGATCTCAGGGCCAAGACTGGTCTGGGGATGGAAATGTTGGAATCATAAAAGTCTTAGGGATAGGATGACTCCATCCTGGATGGCAGGCACAGCCCCTGTTCATGCCTGTGCTCCAGCATATGTATTCATTGTTCCCTCTTTCACTTTTCCAGTTTGAGCAATATTTTGTTTTGTTTTGTGGAGACGGGGTTTCACTGTGTTGCCCAGGCTAGTCTTGAGCTCACAGCTACCTTAGCCTCCCAAAGTGGTAGGACTACAGGCATAAGCCACTGTGCCTTACCAAGTTTGAACAATAATTAATATAGTCACCCTAAAAAGGGTAGATCAGTCACTCCCTGTATTCACCTAACACTTGCCACCCCTGGCCTGGCTTGGTTCTGTGGGTGTTTCATGCCGTATGTGGTTAATCACTAGAGGTCTGTGGCCTCTATTCTCGCGTATCTCCCACCATTCTTCCCTTGCTATCTTTCAGGTAGATGGTGCCTCAGAAATATTTACCTGTCCCATGGTTGAGAGATTCATAGGCCCCAACCTACTGAGGGGAGAGAAGGTGGGAGAAGCTCTATAAGTTATCTTACTGGAGGCTGGTGGATTAAGAGGCACCCTTGGACCAAGTCCCTACTAGGTATGGGATTTAGGAAATGTAGAGAGGTAAGAAAACTCTAAAACATTCCCTGTTTTCATAACTGGCCCATGCTGCTCCACTTCCTTCACCCCTTGCATGGGCTGTGACAGCTGGAGTGAGTTTGGAGGCCTCTCCCTTTCAGTGCCTCCTCAGAGGCAGTGTGGCTGCCTGGCTCTGAGGGAGACCTTTTGGAACCCACCCTGCTGGCAAGAGCCACACCCTGGCTGTCCTTGGACAAGCCCTGTCTACCTTCACCTTCTGCTGTTCCCCTCCATGTGGCCTTTGCTCCAGCCACATTCTGAACATATCCTGAACATGTTTGCCTTTGGGACCAGTAAAGCCCTTTTTCCATACCCTCATTGCCCCTACTCCTATGTCTATAAATATCTACCCACGTGGCTGGGCGTGGTGGTGAGCCACCGGCGCATGAGTGCCTGTAATCCCAGCACTTTGGGAGGCTGAGGCGGGTGGATCACAAGGTCAGGAGACTGAGAACATCTTGGCCAACATGGTGAAACCCCGTCTCTGCTAAAAATACAAAAATTAGCCGGGTGTAGCAGTGCATGCCTGTAATCCCAGCTACTTGGGGAGGCTGAGGCAGGGAGAATCACTTGAACCCAGGAGGCGGAGGTTGCAGAGAGCTGAGATTGTGCCACTGCACTCCAGCCTGGGCAACAAGAACAAGACTCCATCTCAAAAAAAAAAAAAAAAAAATCTACCCAGTCTTCAGAGCTGACTCAAATATGACCTGATGCCCAGGAGACAGTCCTGGATTCTCCCTGCTGGAGGCAAAGCTCCCTTCATCCAGAACGCCACTGTGCTCCCCACTGCCTCCTTCGTGGTTTCATCCGAGTTCTTGCCTCGCTTACTCTTTGGAACTCAGGGTGGAGACACTTTCTTTTACATTTTTGCATTTCTCCATAATGCCAAACATGGGGGTAATTATGATGTGTACAGACAACATGTAGAATGCTGTGGTGAACTGAACAGATTTTGTCTCCAGGTAAGAAGACAGCATTAAGGGTTATGAAGCAGGAGGTAGAGGGTGAAGGAATTTGTATTCATTCGTTCATTCATTCAACAAACATTTATTGACAGCTTCTGTGTACTAGACACTATGTTCCATGGTAGATTTAGGCAAATACATCTTCAAGACCTCATTATCTAAAGGAGAACAAAAAGGAGACATGTAAACAAAGAGTCACCAAACAATGCAATAAGCACCATAAAACAGCAAGGCCAAGTGCACAGATGGAGGAACCCAATCTCATGGCGTCTGGTAGCATTTCACCAGGAAAGTGACATTTAAGCTGGGTCTTGAGGCATGCCTAGGAGTTCGCCAGGTATCAGGGAAAGGGTGCTGTTTACTGTAGAGGAAACGATAAAAGCAAAAGCACTGAGCCCCAGAGAGGCTTGTGTAGTGGACTGGAAGGCATTCACTGGGGAAGAGGAGAAGACAATAGGCATGAAGGTGGGGGAGGCAAGGAAATGCCAGGAGTTGAAGCAAGGAAGGGAGAAAAGAGCCTGACATTGTAGGCAGAGGGCAAGTTTTAAGGTAAGTGAAGTCCTGGTGACCACAGCAGCACAGAGCGTGGAAGAGAGATACGGTCTTGAGCACACAGCTGCTGCCAATCCACGTTTACCTGGGACTGCCCTGAACTGTCAGTCACGACTGCTTTGCTTTGGATTGCAGCTCCCTGCAGGGAGCTGCCCACCCCACACCACTGAGTTGCCCGCAGCTGCCACAGAGGCCAGCCACCTCCTCACCTACTCTCCTGGACAAGCACTTCTGAGGACAGAGTCCTTGTCAGGGCTGGTTTCTGGGATGAACCCTCCTTTGCCACCAACAGAGAGATGCCTGCACCCCTCGAGGGTAGGCAGATGGCTAGTCCTGCCCTCCCAGCTGGGCAGCACACTGGACTGGCAGTGCCCTTTCAAGTGTGCAGGAGTTGGCAGGAGCCCGCAAGCTGGTATCCACCCTCCTAGGTATCCATGCTTGGCAACCTCACTTGTCTCCAGCCTGTGTTCTTGCAGATGAAACTAGCAGAAAGAAGGAGCTTGCTCCTGGTTGGCTCCCTAATGTTTCTAAAATCACAGCTTTTATGTTTCCTGGTCTGCTGGGTGACACCAGTTGTGCTTGCTTATTACCTCTTAGTGCTCCCAAATGGTGTTGGTCAGCCTGCAGTGCAGAGATTCCCTCCTCCTTTGGACCCTAGCCCTTACCAGTCCCTGGTCCTCGCTGGCCTGCCTGGAGGCCTGTCTCATTGTGAATGTTTACACAAATGGAAAATGTCAGTGTTTAATATGTAAAGGGAGCCCAGATTGCAAAGATCCAAAAGGAAACATCTAAAGGTGAGCATCCTTCCTCTGGGTGTGGGACATTACAATGTCACATCAACTCACATCTCCACATTCACTTAGCACCTCTGTGGGCAAGAGGATGGGGAAGGCTCCCTGACCTTCCAGAGCTTCCAAAAGAAAAAGACAAACTTACAACTTGTAAAATCCTAGAGTCAGTGTCACAGTGCTGTGGCGAACTGAACTGTCAAGCAGATGCAACTTGCCCCAGGCATGGACAAAAAAGGTTTAGTGGGCTGGGCGCAGTGGCTCACGCCTGTAATCCCAGTACTTTGGGAGGCCAAGGCGGGTGGATCACCTGAGGTCAGGAGTTCGAGACCAGCCTGGCCAACATGGTGAGACCCCCGTCTCTACTAAAAATACAAAAATTAGTCAGGCCTGATGGTGCATGCCTATAATCCCAGATACTTGGGAGGTTGAACAGGGAGAATCGTTTGAACCCACGAGACAGAGGTTGCAGTGAGCCGAGATCGCATCACTGCACTTCAGCCTGGGCAACAGAGCAAGACTCAGTCTTAAAAAAAAAAAAAAAAAAAGGCTCCCTGTGAGTTAGGCTAGGAACTGGGGATGGCTGGAGATGGGGAATGGATGGAGATGCTTCCAGGAGGAAAAGGACATGAAGGGTGGTGAGGAAATTTCATGCTGGAGTAATGATAGAACCAGAAGGCTGAGAGGAGAGCTCAGGAACATAGATGATGGGCGAGCCTGAGGGGGTCGGGAGACTTGAATGCCTGTCCAGTGAGTTAAGCCCTTCTGTGCGCAATGGAAGGGAGGCAGGCACACCCAATCCTGGCTTTGCCACTAATCAGCCTGAGCCTTGGGCAAGATACTTCTCCCTCTGGGTCAGATGGGCGGGTTGGGGGGAATCACAGCAGAGGTTCCAACCAGGAGGACAGAGGTGCTTTACACACACACACACACACACACACACACACACACGTCTGGAGCTAGTTCTGGGGTATCTCTGGGGATGTGGCCTGGACATGTCTGGATGTTGAAAGATGCTTGGTGCTTCTGGTGTGGATCACTGGCTTTAGTCATTTCTAAGATCCCGCTAGCTCTAAAATGACCATGTTTCTGAGGCATGAGAAGTTGGTGACATGGCCGGTGTGAAGGAATCACTGGCCAGCCCAGCACTGGCCTTTAAAACCAGAGGCTGTGGATTCATGTCATGTGTAGACAATGCATTGGAATCGCTGGAGTGATGCAGATAATTTCAGGACAAAGTTGGTGCTGGGGGCTGGAGGTGGAGAGAATCTTTGGGCCTGAATGATCCAGATAATTGCAGTGCTGGTGATGCCCTCTCAGCATGCCCCGGGGTGGGTGGTGGGAGCCCATTAGTCATGGGGTGGGCTGAGGCGAGGTGGTTGAGGAACAGGGAATAAATTAAAGGAGTGAGCAGTCATGTCTCAAGCAGGCCTGCAAGGGCGGGGGTGGTTGCCAGTGTCCCAGGCAGGGTGGCTGAGACATGAGTCACACCCGGAGACGCTGACCTGGCAGCACCCAGCCTCTCTAGGAGAGGGAAGGAGGAGGCGGGCGCTGGGAGTTCAGAATGTCAGGACTGCCTCTTGCTGGATCCTTGGGCTTGAGATCTTTGTCATCCCTTATCACCACCCTTTGCAAAGCTACATGGCAGAGACACCTCTGTTCATAGCTCTTCTGCCACTCTTTATCCTTAGACTATCAGAAGCTCTACTTCTGACCTTAAGGGCCATAGCCACTCAGTTATCATTCTGAACCATAGTAACCAGAGCATTCTGACCTTCAGAGCTGCCCGATGTGACCATTCTCTGTTTTAGACAGCCAGGCTGGTGTGTGAAGTGGGAGGGAGGAACGAGCTTTGTTACTACCTTCTCAGAAACCTGCTTTTCCCCAAGGCCTCAATTTGTTCTTGCTCTCCCTCAAATGTAACCCATGGCCCATATAGGAGATTGTCTTCCCAGAGACAAGGTCTTTCCTAATGTTCAAAGAAGATCCAGACCACCAGCCCCTGGAGGACATAGACAGCTCTTCAGGACGCCTGAAAAGCCAGCCATTGACAAATCTGCCTAACACTCTCACAAATTCCATTTTCTACAGGGTGAAATGCAGACATCTTTCCATGACACCTGTGGATGCTCTACAATCTGACCTAGGCTGACCATGTCCTGCCTGGAGGGCTGGGTAAGCGGGGCACTCGGGCTTGGGACAGCCACATGCCTTCTCCTCCCTCTGGACCCACTTTCAAGGGAGCCAGCCTGAGGTTTGCATCACTGTTTGGTCTCCTCCTACCCTTCCAGATCTTCCTGGTGCTGGAGTTAGCACCAGCACCAGGAAGTCAGCTGAGTCATGACCCTCACCCAGCCCAGCCCAGCCCCCTACCCTAGATCTGCTCCTACACCTGATTGATGCCCTGGCCTCAGGCGGGCTGGAGCTTGGGGCCGGTGCCTTGGGCCTTCAGCCTTGCCCAGGGCAGCCTGGGCAGAAGCTGAGATTGGATGTCTTTTGTCAACCTTGGCAGAGAAGTACTGAATGTGTCAAAATAATTGAAGGTTATTGGTGCCTGTGGGAGGGATTTGTATTCCCAGGGATTCTGCTGGACCATTTGGGGCAGCCCTGTTTGGCTAGCTGAGGGTTCCTATGTTTTCCCACAATTGAATGTTGACAGTATCTGTGCTCTTGCTTTTTAAAAATGTCCTCATTTAGAATAGCTTTCTTTTGTTATATGTTTTATCTTCCTTTTTTTTTTTTTTTTTTGAGATGGAGTCTCACTCTGTTGCCCAGGCTGTAGTGCAGTGGTGTGATCTCAGCTCACTGCAAGCTCCGCCTCCTGGGTTCACGCCATTCTCCTGCCTCAGCCTCCTGAGTATCTGGGACTACAGGCGCCCGCCACCACACCCGGCTAATTTTTTGTATTTTTAGTAGAGACAGGGTTTCACCGTGTTAGCCAGGATGGTCTCGATCTCCTGACCTTGTGATTTGCCTGCCTTGGACTCCCAAAGTACTTGGATTACAGGCGTGAGCAACCGCGCCCGGCGTTTTATCTTCCTTCTTATCTTTTAAGTGGAAAATGGGAGACCAGTATGAGGGGACAATTGTGAAGCTTGCCTATGCTCCAAGTTAGGGACACGAGATCCCTTCGCCCCTGGTTTTCCCCTGTAATCCTTCCAGAGCTATAGAGCTGAGCTTGTATTCAAGTCACAGACGGGGCCCTTGACCTTGAACCGGGCAAGGCTGACAGCCCTGCAGCAGGAGTGCTGCTGTGAAATAACTCGGAGACATCCTCCCAGAGCAGTGAAGAGGCTGGAAGGAGTCAGGAAGCCTCAGATCCCCGGCCTGTGACTTACAAAGCACCCAGACCTCCCTCAGGACTAGACAGAGCAACCATGTCACCTAGAGCTGCCTCTATCCCAGCACTGGGATGTGGTTGGTAATGTGAGATTCTCACTAGGGCTGGCTACTCAACACCGCAGTCACAGCCACATGTGGCTATTTAAACTTGAATTTAAATTAATTATAATTAAATAAAGTTTAAAAACCAGTTCCTCTTCCACAATAGCCACATTTTAAGTGCTCACGAGCCACATGTGACTGGTAGCGGCCTCGCTGAATAGCACAGGTCCAGAACACCTCTGGCACCACAGCGCTCTCTTGGCAGGATTTATGGGTCCCCTTTACACCGAGCTGTCTACCCATGTTGCCTAAATGCCTTTCCTACCTAATGGTAGACGTTCAGTGGGTGCGTTTGCCCTACAGACTCTCCCAAGCTTCTTTCTCAACCAGTGGAAGTAGCTGTGTGGCCTTGTGAGGTCTCCCTTCTAGAAAGAACAGGTAGCATGCCTCTGACAACCAGGTTGACCAGATGACCTGCAAGGGTCCCCAGTATCAACTAGCTACCTGACATTTACTGCCCAAACTAATGCTTCTCCCTGTCCAGTGGACACTTCTCAATGAGGTTGCCCTTGTGCCTCACTGCTGCTTCTTAGTCACTGGTTGACTTTGGAAGAAGAGGCCCTTCAGGGGCTCCAATGACCAAGAACATTCCCTTCCCTGCTCCTCAGTGTCACGCCCCCCTCCTCCCAAGCATCACCATCACCAAAAATAAAACTGCCTTGATATCCTTGCTGTAGTCCATGAAGCTTCTGTATTAGAGTTACTTGGAAGGAAGAGGCTTGTTTAAAATGCAGATTTTGGCTGGGTGCGGTGGCTCACACCTGTAATCCCAGCACTTTGGGAGGCTGAGGCAGGTGGATCACCTGAGGTCAGGAGTCTGAGACTGGCCTGGCCAATATGGTGAAACCCCATCTCTGCTAAAAATACAAAAATTAGCTGGGTGTGGTGGTGTGAACCTGTAGCCCCAGCTACTCAGGAGGCTGAGACAGGAGAATTGCTTGAACCCGGGAGGCAGAGGGTTTCAGTGAGCCAAGATCATACCACTGCACTCCAGCCTGGGGGACAGAGAGAGACTCTGTCTCAAAAAAAAAAAAAAAAAAAAAAAAGCCTATTTCTTGGCCCTACAGCAAGCCAATGTAATCAGAATCTCTGAGGGGTGGGCTCTACTGAATTTGAGACCCACTGCAAATGAGGAGGCCACACAGGAAGGACCTTGGGGGTTCCTGGAAACTAAATCAACCTACTTTACATTCTAAAGTCTCTGGTTTATTGCAGACCAGCTCTCCCCCAGGCTGAGAGCCAGATACTGGGAGCTTGTGGTAGGGGTGGTGTGAGAGAGAGGTTCCCCGTGGCCACCTGTTCTCCTCCTGCCCAGCCCCCACCTGCACACACACAGGTGCATACACACATCCACATGCACGCACTACTCTCTCAGGGGGTCTGCTGGGAGACTGACAGACTCTCAGAAAAGCCTGTTCCAACCCTGGCTTCATGGGGCCTGGTGAGCTCCTGATCTTCTCTCACAGGCCCTTATTGGGGAGGAAAGATTTCTCTCCCTCACCCATCACCAGGTTTATGGCTGAGGCACCCATAGTAAAAGACAGATTAACAAGAAAAAAGCATACACATTTATTTAATATCTAGGTTTGACATGACACGGGAGCCTTCAGAAAGGAAGACCTAAAGAAACAGGAAAACCTGTGTGTTTTTATGCTAAGGTTTGATAAAGAGTGAACAGTCTTGCAGACGTGGACAAAGCGGGTAATACACTATTACTATTCCAATGATAATAAACTGGCGGGAACTTAGCAAGGCCTGTTCGAAATCTTCTCTGTGTCCCTGAGATAAGAACATTCTTTTCTTGTTGGTATAGAATGGGCATCTCATGCAAGGGTCTTATCACCTACTTCAAAACAAGATCAAGGAATTTTTTTATGGCCTGCTTTAGGAGGAAGAGGGTCAGAGAGACCTTCTTGTTTCTGCTGCTTCCTCCAATGCCAAAGTGCCATATTTGGGATAGTCTGTTCTGAACCCCATCATCCTGCTGCATGAACCCTGCATGACCTAAGTCTCCTGCCTCAGAGAGACTTTTCTTTTCTCTAAATCAGTGTTTTGAAATCTTTTTTAACCCTTGCCCCACTTTGGTGAACACAAAAGTCTATCTCTGAGATTTTAATATGCCATTTGCTCCTCTCTTCATATCTTCCCCAGATATCCTGCAGTTTGTGTTACAAATATAAAGTTTTCTCCTTATTTTCCAAATATAAAATTATATGCACACAATACTTGAAAGAGTATAAAGGTAGAGTGTATTGCTAGAAAGAAAGTCGTACTGATAGACTCTAGCATGAGCCTGCATCAGAATCACCTCCAGACTTCTTAAAATACAGATTGCTGGGCCCTACCTCCGGAGTTTCTCATTCTGGAGGTCTGGGATGCTTGGGGGAACCACATTTTGAAAATCGCTGCTCTAGAATGATGATACACACTCCCTCCCTAGGGCCAGAAGAAAGGCCAAGCCTTTGACACAACAGACACCAGATCATCTCATGGGGCTCCCTTCTCTCTCCGTGCTCCCTCCCTCTACAGAGTGGGAGCACCTACCTGGGTCTCAGTAACACTGAGGGCCTCTCCTGGGTGAATGTCTGCATTGTTATGCAGACCAAGTCTCTATGTTGGCAAATACTTCACTCACTCCAGGGAGAAAGGAAAGAAGGAGGTGAGAAATGAAGAACGCTTTCTTGCCAGAGTAATATTGAACACGTGTTTTCAAACTCCACATCCTGAAGGCTTAGGATATGTACATGGTGTGTGTGTGTGTGTGTGTGTGTGTGTGTATGTGAATGCGCACATGAGACACACACATATATGATTTTTTGTTCCTTAGATTTCTGGGCACCATGTGCAGTAACCAAAGCAGAGCATTCATCCTGTAAATCTGAACAGCATTAATGAAGAATGTAGGTCTCCTATTCCAGCCGGGACTCAGAGCGGAACAATGGTATAGCTTGTGTATTTATTTAGGCCTTGGCATCTCAGCAATGAAAAAGTTCGTGGAATAAATGAGCAAAAGATGGAGAACTTTTCTGCTCTGTGTTTATAGGTTTTGGCTGTTCCCAAACCATCCATCGTGAGCTCTCACCGTAAAGCAGACGAGCAGCCATTTGACAGGCGCATCTTGAAAGTTTTACACTATTTATTTTTTCCTCTGGGAAACAATCTAGGTCTCTGCCACTGAGGCTGTCAGGCAGTAATGGAGTGCCTGAGCTCATTCAATTGTTTATGAGGCTTTCTCTGAAATCCTTAGCCCTTTCCTACGGATGGGAAAAGCAATGAAAAATCTCTTAGCAACAACCAAGCAGGGCTCATCTGTCCTCCCTGTCCTGATGCTGCCCCCTGTTTGCTATTTATCACTAAATGGGGATAGTGATAAATGGCTCAGCTGGTCCCTTTTTACCTGGGGCTGGAGCATTACACTCAGTTCGAAAAAGGAACTTTAAGAGGAGAATGACCCATATGGTGAAGAACTTTAAATTATGCCTTACAAAGAAAGACAGAGGGAACTTGGAAGGCGTAATCTAGAGGTGGACACTACCCCTTGTCATCAAATATCCAAAGAGCTGTTAGGTAGAAGCACCTTGAACTTGCTTCCTGTGGCTCTTAAGGGAAGTCCTATGATGTTCAGGATTTGCCAGGCAAATGTTAGCAGAGGCATTAATGTTAGCAGAGATTCTTTTCTTCCTCTCTCTCTAGGCAATCTCATTTCTTCCTATGGCTTTAAATAACATCTTTAGGCTGATGACTCTCAAGTGTATATGCCTAGCCCAGATCACTTTTCTAAAATGAGAGCTTGGGTATTCAGCTGCCTACTCACGTCTCCACTTGCTGTCTCCCTGACATCTCCAACTTCATATGTGTAAAAGTGAACCCTTGATCTGGACCCCCTAACCCAAATCTTATCCTCCCACCATTTTCCCCATCTCAGTAAATGGC
This sequence comes from Trachypithecus francoisi, assembly GCF_009764315.1. NCBI lineage: Eukaryota > Metazoa > Chordata > Mammalia > Primates > Cercopithecidae > Trachypithecus > Trachypithecus francoisi. Next base: position 60,049,093 of record NW_022681462.1, on the reverse strand, counting down.
ACCAGCCTCCACCCAGTTGTCAAGTCAGGAATCTGGGTGTCATTCCTGGCATTTCCTTCTCATTCACACCTCACATCCAATCCATCACCAAGTTCTGTTTATTCCACCTCCAAAATATTCATTGAGCTCCTCTATTCCTCTCCACCGTCATATCCACCACCCTCATTGAAGCTGCCATCATCTCTCATGGGACTATTACAAATGCCCTCTAACTACTCTTCCTGCTTCCATGTTACCTGCCATCCTCCCACCCAACAGCCAAGGAGACACCTGAAAACTCAACATCTGACCATGTCATTCCCCTGCTTAAAACCCTTCAGTGGGCTGGGCATGGTGGCTCATATCTGTAATCCAGCACTTTGGAAGGCTGAGATGGGAGGATCATTTGAGTCCAGGAGCTCAAGACCAGCCTGGGCAACAAAGTGAGACTTCGTCTCTACAAAAAATTTAAAAACAAAAATTCCTTCAATGGTGCCTGTTGCAGTTAGATAAAGTCCAGGCTCCTTCTGAGATGCACAGGGTCCTGCATAATCTCTCTCCCCTCATCTGGTACCACCCTCCTCACTGCTCTACACTGGAGCCACACTGGCCTTTTCAGCTCCTCAAAGGTACCAAGTTCCTTCCTGACACCTCTGCCTTGATTTGCCATCCCCCAGCACCCCCTCCCCTCAGTCTTTTAGTTCTCATCTCACATGCCACCTTTCCAAAGAAGCCATCAATTTTAGTTATCTTTTGCTGCAAAACAAACCATCCCAAAACGTAGTGGTTTAAAACAACAACCATCTTATTTCTTGTAATTCTGTGAGTTGCCTGGGGCTTAGCGGGATGGTTCTTCTGCTGGTCTTGCTTGTCAGGTGTTCACGGTGAGATGGCACCTGGGGCAGAAACATTCAAGATGGCTCCACTCACATGTCTGCCATCATGGCAGGAACATCTCACCTGGGATACTGGGATAGCTGGGCCTCTCTGTGTCACCACAGGGCTCACTCTCCCAGTGGCTTCTTCAAATGATCTCTCCAGCAAGATGACCACACTGATTTTGGGCTGGAATTATCCCAATAAAAGCTTTGTTAGAATAGAGAGCTGTGAATATTGGATATGTATATTTGTTAGTGTGAATAAATGGTTCCCAGGAGTGATGGTGTCGTATACTGAAAAAGAACAGGACTTTGGAGTCCAAAGTTCAAATCCCATCTCTACCATGTATGATTCTTGCTTATTCATTAAGGCTACTTTGGTTACTAACAATAGAAATGAATTCTGGCAAACTTAAGCCAAAAAGGGAGAATTTATTAGAATGTATTAGTCAGGGTTCTTCAGAAAAACAGAATCCATAGGATGGAGATATATATAAATAGATATATAGATATAGGTAGGTAGGTAGGTAGGTAGATAGATAGATAGATAGAGAAAGAGAGAGAGATTTACCGGGAGGGATTGGCTCACACAGTTATGAAGGCTGAGGAATCTCACGATCTGCCATCTGTAAGCTGGAGGCCCAAGAAAGCCAGTGGTGCAATTCTAGTCCAAACCTCAAAGCTGGAATACTAGGGAGTGGGGGGTGGGAGGTGAAGGGGATGGATAGGATATAAGATCTGGTTTCAGTCAGAAGGTCCAAGAACCAGGAGCACAGATACCCAAGAGCAGGCAAACCTAGATGTCTCAGCTCAGACAGCAAGAAAATATGCCTGTCCCTGCTTTTTTATTCCATTCAGGCCCTCAGCAGATTTGATTGTGCCTACCTGCATTGGTGAGGGCGATCTTTCTTAGTCTGCCAATTCAAATGCTAATCTCTTCTGGAAACACTCTCACAGACACAGCCAGAAATAATGTTTTACCAGCTATCTCATAGCCCAGTCAAGTTAACACATAAAACCAACTATTACAGATCACATGGAAGGGTTGACAACCATGCCTCAGCAGTAGGAGTCAGCAGCTTTTTTTCCAGAGTGTTGCTACTAACCTTTCTCAAATCAATGATTTCTTTGTGTCTCTCTTTCATTCTTTAAAGTCCTTTTTTTTTTTTTGAGATGGAGTTTTGCTCTTGTTGCCGAGGCTGAAGTGCAATGGAACAATCTGAGCTCACCGCAACATTCGTCTCCTGGGTTCAAGTGATTCTCCTGCCTTAGCCTCCTGAGTAGCTGAGATTACAGCTGGGATTACAGGCATGCACCACTACGCCTGCCTAATTGTGTATTTTTAGTAGAGATGGGGTTTCACCATGTTGGTCAGGCTGGTCTTGAACTCCTGACCTCAGGTGATCCACCCTCTTCGACCTCCCAAAATGCTGGGATTACAGGCGTGAGCCACTGTGCCCGGCTTCTAGTTTTAAGTCTTACACATTCGTCTGTCTCAAGACTGACCCAGCTTGGTTCAAGTATCAAATTCCTTGGTCGGGCCAGGTGCAGTGGCTCACACCTGTAATCCCAGCACTTTGGGAGGCTGAAGCGGGTGGATCGCCTGAGGCCAGGAGTTCAAGACCAGCCTGGCCAACATGATGAAACCCTGTCTCTACTAAAAATACAAACATTAGCCAGGCGTGGTGGCAGGTGCCTATAATCCCAACTACTCGGGGGGCTGAGGCAGGAGAATCACTTGAACCCAAAAGGTGGAGGTTGCAGTGAGCCAAGATTTTGCCACTGCACTCCAGCCTGAGCAAGAAGAACAAAACTTCGCCTCAAAAAAAAAAAAAAAAAATTCCTTCGCTGGCCAACCAGCTAAGGCTGCAGGATACAGTTACATGGTACAGGGTAGGCTGCCGGGGCGCCGGAGGATGGGGTACACAGTTGGGAAAGGGAAGTCAGCGTGAGGCAGGTGACAAACCCAAGATGGGTCAACTATACTAGGTCAAGTTACTGGTAAGCCTCAGTTTTCTTACATATAAGGTAGGATAACCTACTTCTTAAGTTACTGTAAGGATTAATCAAAATCATGTCAAAAAGTGCCTGACACATAGTAAACACTAAGTTTACGGTTAAGTGTTGTTATTTTTAAAAAATAGTGTATCTTATTTATTTTATATTTTTTAAAGAGATGGGGTCTTGTTGGGTTGCCTGGGCTGGTCTCAAACTCTTGGACTCAAGCGATCCTCCCACCTCAGCTTCCCAAAGTCCCGGGAAAAATAATTTTAATACTGGTGAAGGACTGAATGAACTAGTAATAGCTTCAAAACATCATCATAATCTTAAAGAAAGATTCTGGGCTCACTTTATCCTTGTCTTGATCCAGCCATGGAATCAGCCATTTCTCCAAGGAGCTCTCATTCCTTTTATGAAAAATGGTATTCAAAAGCCAAGACCTGGTCCCTAGATGTGCTCACTGCTATTAGCATGTCACTGTTTATAGGTGTTCTCAGGGGACAGAGCTGGGGAACACACATGTGCACACACACATTTATATCTACATTTATTTCTATCTCACTGCATATGGGAAATCATGAGTTCACACCCGTAGCCCCAATTCCAGTTAAACACCCCAGGTTTTATTCTAGTTTTCTCCTTTACCATATTTGTCAGTTTCTTGATTTTAATGGCTGTGTTTTGGTTGTAAAGGAGAATGTCCTTATTTGGAAAAAATATACACTAAAGTATTTACCCAGTGAGGGGTATGAAGTCAGCAATTTACTCTCAAATAATTCAGGAAAAAAAAAGTTATTTGAACCATATTTGCAACTTTTCTGTAAGGTTCAGATTTTTCAAAATAGAATTTATTAAAAACAAACAAAATCCTGAAACAAATAACCTCATACATGTGTCACTTCGTTACCTGGGCAGGTAAATTACTAGAAGGAGAAATGCTTCATCAAAAGACCTGTCCATTTGTAGTTTTGTTTTGTTTCTGGAGACAGGGTCTTTCTCTGTTGCCCAGGCTGGAATGCAGTGGCACAATCATGGCTCACTTCTTCCTCAAACTCTCAAGAGATCCTCCTTCCTCAGTCTCCCAAATAGCTGGGACCACAGGCATGCATCATCATGCTCAGCTAATTTTTAAATTTTTTGTAGAGATGGGGGTCTCTCTATGTTGCGCAGACTGGTCTCAAACTCCTGGGCTCAAGATATCCTCTGGTTTTGGTCTCCCAAAGTGCAGAGATTAGGCCAGGCAGGTGGTTCAAGGGTATAATTCCAGCATTTTGGGAGGTTGTAGTGGGCAGATCACTTGAAGCCAGGAGTTCAAAACCCGTCTGGCCAATATGGTGAAACCCTGTCTCTATTAAAAATATAAAAAAGCCAGGCACAGTGGCATGTGCCTGTAATCCCAGTTACTTGGGAGGCTGAGGCACGAGAATAGCTTGAACCTGGGAGGGGAGGTTGCAGTGAGCCGAGATCTCACTACTGCACTCGAGCCTGGGTGACAAAGCAAGATTCTATCAAAAAAAAAAAAAAAAAAAAAAAAACCCCACGAAAGAAAGAAAGAAAAATATAAAGTTCTAGGATTACAAGTGTGAGCCATCTTGCCTGGCCCGTTTATAATGTTAATGGCTGTTGCCCAAATTGCCCTCCACAGTGATTTTACAATTTACATAACTCCCCACCTGGAGTGAACGAGAAGCCTTACTCTCCCCAACATGATGTTTTATAAGACTTTAATTTTTAAAAAAACACTTCAGTTGAAGACTTTACTTTCAGGGATCATTTCTATAGAAGTTCTAGAAGAAACTAGAGAAGTTTCTCTGCGCAGGTAGAGCACCGGAAACCACCAGGAGGAGGCATGTTCTCTCCTGAACGTGAAGCTGGTCTTGGTGTTACTTTGCAATTGCCATTTGGCATTGATGGGTGTTCATTTCCCTCCAGCAAAGTAAGATGGAGAAGATGCAGCCTGAGTGGTCTGCCTTCCTAAAAAAAAAAAAAAGAAAAGAAAAGAAAAAATTTGTTGGTGAAAGCTGCTTTCTTGTGTAGTTTTAATTTGCATTTCTCTTACTGTGAGTGAGTTTGAGCACCTTTTCAGAGACTTAAAACTGGTTGTATTTTTCTTTCCTTGAGTGATTGGTGCACAGTCTTTACCCATCTTTTTATTGGCTTATTGTTCTTTTATTCTTGTTATTATCATGATCATTGTTGATTTAGAACCTCTAAATGTGATGGCATTTAGCCCTATATGAGTCGTAAATATTTTACCCAATTTGTCACTTGTCTATTGACTTTTTTGAAGATAGTTTGCCACGCAGCTAGTCTTTGTTATGTAATCACATGTACCACTGTTTTATAGCTTTCTGGGTTGTTTTACACCAACAAAAGATAATTAAAAATCATTTTCTTATGGTTTCTTCTAGTATGTGCTTTTAAATTTTGTTTATTTTTACATTTAGATACTGGACACATTTGAAACGTATACTAATCTAACTTCATTTTTTTCCCAGAGGGCAACCCCATATATTGAATCATTCCTCTTTCCTTCCTGGTTTGAAATGCTGCCTTTCCTGCACATTACATTCCTATAACTTCTGCATTTGAGCCTATTTCTGGGATTTTTGTTCTGGTCCATGGATCTCTCGCTCTCTCTCCTCTGTGTCTCTGGCCACTCCTTCTCAGCCTCCTTTTCTGGCCCCTCCTGGCTTCCCCTCCCCTCCTCTTTGTCATGGTGTCCCCTCCTGTTCTATCATGACACATTTTTCTTCTCTGTCCCATGCTGATTTCATCGGCTTCAGGGCTTCCATACCAGCTTGGGCTGAAACTAATGTGGCATTTGTATCTGTAGCCTGGCACCCTCTCCTGAACTACAGACTCATGGAGCCACTGTCCTCTCAGGGGCTCTACTTGGAAGCTTAATCTGCATTTTGAAAATAACACTTCCTAACGCAAACTCCTGCTGCTCCCCAGAACCTGCTGCCGCCACAATATTCTCAGGAAACAGTAGCTCCATTGTCTCTATAGCTCGAGTCAAAACTCCATGTCTTTGATGACTCCTTTCTCTCTTTTTTTTTTTTGAAATGGAGTTTTGCTCTTGTTGCCCAGGCTGGAGTGCAGTGGCACAGTCTCGGCTCACTGCAACCTCCCCCTCCCAGGTTCAAGCAATTCTCCTGCCTCAGCCTCCCAAGTAGCTGGGATTACAGGCACCGGCCACCATGCCTGGCTAATTTTTGTATTTGTAGTAGAGACAGGGTTTCACCATGTTGGCCAGGCTGGTCTCAAACTCCTGACCTCAGGTGATCTGCCAGTTTTAGGCTCCCAAAGTGCTGGGATGAGCCACCCAGCACTTTGGGCATGAGCCACCGCACCCGGCTGACTCCTTTCTTCTTTGCGACATCCATGCCTATCAAGTCCTGTCAGCTCTATTCTCAAATAGACCCAGAATTAAACCAGTTCCCTGTCCCATCATCTGTCTCTGCCCTGGGCTATGGAAATAGCTTCCTAACCCATCTTTCTGTGGCATCCCTGATTTCACCCCCTGACCCCAGGTCTACTCTCCCCTCATCAGCCAGAACGATGCTTTTAAAATGTAAGTCTGGGTGGCTCACACCTGTAATCCCAGCACTTTGGGAGGCCGAGGTGGCGGATCACAAGGTCAGGAGATCGAGACCACGGTGAAACCCCGTCTCTACTAAAAATACAAAAAATTAGCCAGGCACGGCGGCGGGCGCCTGTAGTCCTAGCTACTCGGGAGGCTGAGGCAGGAGAATGACGTGAACCCGGGAGGCGGAGCTTGCAGTGAGCTGAGATCCGGCCACTGCACTCCAGCCTGGGCGACAGAGCGAGACTCCGTCTCAAAAAAAAAAAAAAAAAACCTAAAAATGTGAGCAAAATGAATTGTTACAGTAGTCCTAAAATTTCTTCAAATTCAGAGCTTATCTCTTCTGAATTTTATTTTGATTCTGACCATTGATGCTCTTGTTTTTCCGAACAACATTGTTCTCTGTGCCTTCAAGAGTGCTAGTTTGATGGTTCAGCATTTATTAAAAGAGTGCCCTACTATTGTCTCCAGGGCTTCTTCCAAGCTTCCAACAATCTTGGCTAGTGCTGTGTATATGGATAGGTGAGGACAACTGCGTCATGACTGTCACCTCGATGACAGGGATGTAAGACACACCTCAATTTCAGAGATGTTTAATTGTAAAAACAACAACAACAAACAGGAAACAGAATCAGTGAATTATGGTACTCTCTGGTTGAGCTAATTCCCTCTACTTACTCTTCTTTTCCAAAATTTTTCTAGTTATTTTTGCTTATTTTTCCTTTATGAGTAAAGTCAGGGAATGTTATTTATATAAATAGATGACAAAAAATGGCAAATAAATAAATGATAATAGCAGGCAGAATCAGACCTAATTACTTGGTTAATTATTTCATGCACCAGTTGTAAGTGCCTTTTGCCTCAGAGTGGAATTAACAGATACCAGGTAGTTCCCCAACCCTCATCCCATGCTCTTGGCCAACATTGCTAACTCATCAAGGTTCTATTTTTCACTGATACCAGTGGAGGCCTTAGACTCTTTCTCTGCACAGCATTCCAATTGGCCATTATCAGTTGATTAGAGTTAGTAAATGGAATTAAATTCTCCGAAGCCAACAGTCACCCAAGGCATGTGGATATGAAAAGTAGAGAAGTCTAAATCTGTTATCAATTCTTCAACAATGCAGGATGCATCACTACCCTTCCTTTGGGACAGATCATATCCCTATATCAACTGAAGGGCGTTAAAAGACTTCCCCACCACCATATATACACAGCTAGACCAACTGAGTTCAGAGCCCTGGACTACCCATAAGTCGAGTCATGCAAGACTCCTCTTTAGCAAAGCTGAAAGGCCAGCTATTTTTAGTTCCACAGTGTTCTCTTTTCCCAGCTTGAAGTGTTCAGCGCCTCTGCTTAGGCTCCCTGATTCACATTGAAGAGTAAATGACTGCTAGCCCAATCAGACCCTCCCAGGAGCCCAACACCTTTTCGTAAGCAGTGCTTCTGAATCATCTGGGCATCTTGTTGCAGTGCAGACTCCGGTTGGGGAAGCCCGGAGTTGGACTTGGTAATGCTGGTTCAAAGACCAGATAAGCAAGGTGCTAAGTATATTTGTCAGCTCAGACATAACAAAATACCATAGTCTGGTGGCTTAACCAACAGAAATTTATTTCTCACAGTTATGGAGGCTAGAAGTCCAAGACCAAGGTGCCAGCAAGGTAGTATTTATTATGAGGCCTCTCCTCTTTGCTTGTAGGCAGCTGCTATCTTGTTGTGTGCTCATATAGCCTCTTTCTTGTGCAAGTGAGGAGACAGGGTGAACTCTCTGGTCTCATAAGGACACGAATCCTATCAGATCACAGCCCTACGATTAGAACCTCATTTAACCTCCACCCTTAGAACCTCATTTAACCTTAATTACTTCCTTAGAGGCCCTATCTCCAATTACAGTCACCCTGGGGGTTAAGACTTCAACATATGTGTCCCAGTGGGAGGACACAAACAGTCAGTCCATAATTAAGAAACAGAACACTGGGGAGAAAAGTCCTACTTTGCTGGAACACTGGAAAATGCGAGTATTCTCTGGACACCAGGCCTCTCCTTAACACCTGAAGCAACCAAGCTGGAAGATTCATCAGTGACTAAGGCCAGATATGTTGTGTTGCTGGCAGGAAAGATCCATTGTCTAGTTATGAATCTCGGCATCCTAGAATTGTGGGGAGAAGCCAGTTCTCAATTCGTTTTAACAGAACTTCTCTCTGTAGCAATTCCAGCCAATTAAGCCAACTCTGCAGGTTCCAGGCAAAGAAGGCTTTGTTATGGGCTATATTTAGTGCCTAGGTGGCAGGTGGAATCTGCCATGCTGAGCTCGGCACTACCGTGCTCACCACTGCAGCATGTCAGGATGACTCCCAAGGGCTTTTGTGGCAACATGGAAGTTCCCGTCGCCGGGTGCCTCCCCTTCTACCCTGGATGGCTTTGGAAAAGCTGCCTCAGGTGGCACTGTGCCTCTTTATGGGCACCATGCACTGGACCTACTGGCTTTGTAAAGGCCTACAGAAATGCTATGGTTTGAATGTGTCTCCCAAAAATCGTATGTTGGAAACTTAATCCCCAATGGAGCAGTGTTGGCTGGTGGGGCTTAAATGGGATGTGTTTAGGTCATGAGGGTTCCTCATGAATGGATTAATGCTGATTATAAAAAGGGCTTGAGCTGGGTGCGGTGGCTCATGCCTGGAATCCTAGCACTTTGGGAGGCTGAGGCGGGCGGATCACTTGAGGTCAGGAGTTCGAGACCAGCCTGGCCAACATGGTGAAACTCCGTCTCTACTAAAAATACAAAAATTAGCCAGGCTGGTGGCAGACGCCTGTAATCCCAGTTGCTCGGGAGGCTGAGGCAGGAGAATTGCTTGAACCTGGGAGGCAGAGCCAAGATCATGCCATTGCATTCCAGCCTGAGCGACAGAGCGAGACTCCACTCAAAACATAATAATAATAAAATAAAAAATAAAAATAAATAAAAAGGGCTTGAGTCTAGGGGTTCACTCTCATGCCTTCTCTTGACCTTCTGCTTTTCACCATAGGATGGTACAGAAAGAAGGCCCTTGCCAGATGGCAGCCCCTCACTCTTGAACTTCCTAGCCTTCAGAAGCCCAGGGAAGATATATAGCCACTTAATCACTGTGCATTCATTCATCCAATATTAATTGAGCACCTACTCTGCCCTAGGCATTGGACTCAGCCTTGGCCACACAGCAGTGAGCAACAATGGATATTCTTTGTGTGTGTGTGTGTGTGTGTGTGTGTGTGTGTGTTTTCCTTTTCTTTTTGAGATGGCGTTTCACTCTTGTTGCCTAGGCTGGAGTGCAATAACATGATCTTGGCTCACCGCAATGTCCACCTTCTGAGTGCAAGCAATTCTGCTACCTCAGCCTCCCAAGTAGCTGGGATTATAGGTGTGTGCCACCACACCCGGCTAATTTTGTATTTTTAGTAGAGATGGGGTTTCACCATGATGGTCATGCTGGCTTGAACTCCTGACCTCAAGTGATCTACCTGCCTCGGCCTCACAAAGTGTTGGCATTACAGGCATGAACCACCATGCCTGGCCTAACAAAGGATATTCTTACCTGCCTCGTGGGGCACACAGAAGTCAGGCACAGCTTCTGAGGAGATGTTAACAGGACCACTTGGAACCAGTGGGAGTTGCTGGGAAGTGGAGTTGGGGTTATTGGTCACAGGAAGGGGTATGTCTTAGTCCATTTTGTGCTACTGTAACAGAATGCCTGAGACTGGGTAATTTATAAAGAACAGAGACTTATTATAATACAGTTCTGGAGGCTGGGAAGTCCAAGGTTAGGGTGCTTACATCTGGCAAGTGCCTTCCTGCTGCATCATAACATAGCAGAAGGCATCATGTTGGGGATGGGGAACATCCACTTCCAAGATGGCTCACTCCCATGCCTGCCAGGTTAGTGCTGGTTGCTGCCTAGCAGCCTCAGTTCATCACCACATGAACTCCATAGAGCTAAGTGTCCTCCTGACGTGGTGGCTGTATTCCTCCAGAGCAGGCAATCCAAGAGAGCACAAACTAGAAATCACAGTGTCTTATATAACCTAGCCTTGGAATTCAGTTCACTCTATGTCATTTCTGCAACATCCTGTTAGTTACACAGATGGACTCTACTCAGTGAGGGAGAGGCCTCTGCAGTGGTATGAGGCCCATGAGGTGAGGATCACTGGGGGGCCATCCTAGAAGCTGGCTACCAAGGCCTCAGGTGTCATGCTCTGTATATAAGTAAGAATTCAGAGGAGGGAACAGTCTCTGGGATAACTAGGATTTGTTTAATGAAAGAGGTTGACTTGCTTTGTATCCTGAAGGATAAGTAGTAGCTGGAGAGTTGTCCATGGATGAAGGGAAGTCAGGCCAGGAGGGAGCACAGCATAAGCAAAGGCATAGAGGCAGCAACGGGCATCGTGAATTGTTAATCAGAGAGGAGAGTGGATTGGCTGGAGCAGCAAGAGCATGTAGTAAAGTAAAGGTAATACACAATGGAGTTGGGTGACATCAAAGTTAAGAGGGCTTTGGAAGCCAGGCAGTGGCATTCAGTTTTGATGGGTTGTTAAGGATCAATGGTGAGTGCTACAATGGTCACGATGATGAAAGCAGTGCTTCAGGAAGCATAATCTAGGGACAGCATGTAGACAGCTCAGCCTGGGGAGAGACTAAAGGCAGAGGCATGAGCCTTGACCTTATGAGAAGCTGAATTAAGATACTGGAATTAAGAATGGAAAAGGAGTGGGGCGTGGTGGCTCATGCCCGTAATCCCAGCACTTTGGGAGGCTGAGGCGGCCTGGTCATTCTAGGCCAGGAATTCAAGACCAGCCTGGCCAACATGTTGAAACCCTATCTCTACTAAAACTATAAAAATCAGCTGGGCGTGGTGGCAGGCGCCTGTAGTTCCAGCTACTAGGAAGCCTGAGGGATGAGAATCACTTCAACCTGGAAGGTGGAGGTTGCAGTGAGCTGAGATCATGTCACTGCACTCCAGCCTTGGTGACAAAGTTAGACTCTGTCTCAAAAAGGAAAAAAAAAAAAAAAAAAAGAATGGAAAAGGAGGCAGAGTTTTAAGTGTTATTATAAAGGAAGAATTGACACTACCCCCAAAAGACTGGGACCTGGAGGCTGGGATAAGAAGATGGATTGAAACTCACTTTCTCCATGGTCAAAATGGAGGAGTAGCACTTGCTGTATTCTCCTCCTGGAACTGAGTTGAACATCACATGAGACAATGGCTATGAAACCACTTGGATAGGAGAGAAGTTTTAAACACCAAAGGGATTATTGTTGGTTGAATGATTCACTTGTAGGTAGTACTTATTTTAGGGCTGAGGGAGGTAGGGTTTGGGGAAGAATAGGGCATATCTGTGAACATGTCTGCCCAGCTCCTCCTCCCTCTAACCTTCCAACCTGATGGATCTCAAACCTAACACAAATCTTCCCCCCTTTCTTAGTCTTTGCCCACCTTTCTCCCAGTGACCCAGCTTCAGTCTGGGCACTTGACTCCAGGTATCTTAGGGATCTGAAATGTTCTTTTCCATTCTACTCTACTACAAGCACACAATAGTCAGAAGATTGTGCCGGGGAGTGTTTGCCCTGGCTAGCTCTGGCCAGTTACTGCTATTGGCTGTGCAGCTTGGGAGACTGGGTCGTGTGGGGCCTGAAGCTGTACCAGAAATGGCCTAGTCAGGAGACACTGACCCAACTGGTGGGCTCTGACCTGCAGTGTCTTAATCTTCGTATCTGTCTAATCTCTCCTGACCCAGTCAGTTCCTTGCCAGAAGTTAATGTGTGGTGAAAACAAAGCTGTCTCCTCTTCACTGTGGTCATCCTGCACTGTCCTGTGTTGTTATGCTTTACACTGAATGTTTGTCTGTGTCCCCTACAAATTCACATGTTGAAACCTAATCCCCAAGGTGATGCTGTTGAGGTGAGGCCTTTGGGAGATGATTAGGTCATGAGGACAGAGCCCTCATGAATGAAATTGGTGGCCCTATAGAAGAGACCCCAGAGAGCTCCCTCACCTCCCTCTGCCATGTGAGGACACAGTGAAAAGACAGCCATCTATGAGCCAGGTTACAGGCTCTCACCAGACACTGAATCTGCTGGTGCCTTGATCTTGGACTTCGCAGTCCCTAGAACTGTGAGAAATCAATTTTATTGTTTCTAAGCTACCCAGGCCATGGTATTCTGTTACAGCAGCCTGAATGGACTGAGACCTGTTAACCATGATGAGATTCTGGATTTGTACTGTCCTCGTCATTTCCAATATTTTCACAAACATTATCATGAGGGCATGTATAGCAAAGGATAGCACTGTTGTGCATGGGTTGAAATCCCAGCTTCCCAACTTGCCAACCAATTACTTTGTTCTGCAGGCCTTGGTTTCCTCATCTATGAAATGGGATGGCAATAAGCTTTACCTCTGTGAGTAGCTGTGAGGATTGGCTGAGGCTCCCTGGGGTGCCTGGAGGATCATGGCAATGGGGCAGGGCCCTCCACTCAAAGTGCCTGTAGGCTGGTTGGAGAGATGTGTGAAAAGAAAAAAAGTTGGCTTTTTTGGGCTGCTGGGCTTTTGTTAATAAATTTCCAGTGGGACGTTTCCGCCACTTGCCTTTTTTTAGAGACACGAAGAGAGGAGAATTGAAAACATTTCCTATGTTGAAATGAAAGGCACTATTTAATCTTGTCACCATCTGCCTTGCTCCAGGCTGGGAGCCCACAGGCCCAGCTCCCTGTTTCCTAGCGACAGGGCCACACACCTTTCTCGGTGCAGAAAAACGCACACCTTCCCTGGTGGAGAAAAACATTCCCTGGGCAACTGGAGGGAAGGCTCTCGCCCAGGAAACTGGGAAGGAGCCGCCCCAGACCACAAGTGTGGCCCAGCCTTCCCTGGGCATTTTTCTCCAACCAAACAGGACACCCTATTCTCCCTTCCCAGGGCCACGTGGCAGCAGGACAATCCTTAATTGATTTATGAAGTCCTCGAAGTGACCCTCAGTGCCCCAAGTCCCCTCTTCTTCCTCAGCAAAGGTTTTGGGGCTGCCATAACAAAATACCACAGATTAGGTGGCTCACAACGACAGAAACTTATTTTCTCTCAGCCATGGAGACCAGAGCTTCAAAATTAAGGTGTCTGCAGGCCTGGTTCTTTCCATTCCCATCTCCCAGCTCCTTGTGGCTCCACCAATCCTTGGGGCTCCCTAGCCTGCAGGTAGATCGCTCCAGTCTCCTGCAGCATCACATGCCTTTACTCTCTGTGTCTCCTTTCCTGTCTCTCTCTCTCTCTCTTTTTTTTTTTTCTTTTTTTGAGATAGAGTCTCGCCCTATCCCCCAGGCTGGAGTGGAGTGGCATGATCTTGGCTCAGTGCAACCTCTGCCTCCCGAATTCAAGAGATTCTCCTGCCTCAGCCTCCCAGGTAGCTGGGATTACAGGAGCATGCCACCATGCCCAGCTAATTTTTGTGTTTTTAGTAGAAACGGGGTTTTGCCATGTTGGCCAGGCTGGTCTTAAGCTCCTGTCCTCAGGTAATCCATCCGCCTCGGCCTCACAAAGTGCTGAGATTACAGGTGTGAGCCACTGCACCCGTCTGTCATTGGATTTAGAACCCACTAGAATCCAGGCTGTTCCCACCTTGAGATCCTTACTGCATCTGCAGAGACCCTTTTTCTAAATACGATCACATCCTGAGGTTCTGGATGGATGTAATTTTGGGGAGGATCACGATTCAACCCACTGCGAGGGCTATCATGTTACCCGGACTCCTCTTGTCTGGGAGAAAAGATTTAATAAGCTACTGGGAGAGATAGTATGTGGGATACACCTTCATCCATGGTCAAGGGGTGTATATTTTGAAAGTGGGTCTCAGGACAGGAAAACACCCTAGCCAAAGATGACATCACCCACATGGTAGATTATTAGGTGTGGTGATATTTTCTGGCCAGTGTCTTCCTGGTTATCTTGCTGCTCTTAGAGAACCAGCCATGCCCTGTGCAGCTGTGTGAACAGGAGAGGGTCACCGGCATGGTCCTCCTAGTGGGGGGTGCTCCTGTGCCTCCCTCTGCTTCCTGCAGGGCTCTGTTGAAGCCCTTCTTCCTCTGAGGCAGGGTGCCGATCAGTTGAGTGCCCCGCCGGTGGTTCTGGCCCACCTGGAATTGGGTGTGTAAGGGGCTCGCTCCCCTGGCTCTGGAAAGGACTCCCGCTCTTGACCTTCCTATTTGCTCACAAGACAGCAGCCTGCAAATCCAAGTGGGTCCCCGGTTCCCCAAATATCCCTCAAACTGAGGGCTGAAATCTGGCCATCTGAAACCCATGTCTTTTTGTTCTTATTTTTATTTTTTAAAATGTCATTTGCAAAAACTAAACCAAACCAAACCCCAAAGACACCCCACAAATGATCACATGCGTTTATTTTTTCTGAACAGGTATTACATTCTCATAGTCCCAGATTCAAAAGGAACAAAAGGATATTCTGTGAAAATTCTCCCTCCCACTCTTTCTCTCAACCACCTGGTTTAGCTCACCAGAAACCACAAATATTTCAGCTTTCAGTATCTTGTATTCTCCAGAGATACATGTACAGTCATAATTTTCTTTGCCCCTTCTTCTCTGCATAAATGACGGCTACTATACCTAGTTTTGTAACTTGCTGTTTTCACCTCACAATATATTCAAGGGTCTTTCCATATCAGCCAAACACAGCCTGACTGTATTTGTATTAAGCTGCAGAAACATCTACTGATACTCCAGTTGATAATCTATTGCTGTGTGAGCATTACCCAGTCCCCTACTGATGGATACATAGACTGTTTCCCTATGTTCCCTGTGGCAATGAATAACTGTGTGTGCTCAGGTCATCTGTGTGTGGGAAGAAATCTATAAGGATAATTGCTAGAAGTGGCATATCTGGGCTTCCCCTTACTCTGGCACAAAATTTGCAGGCTTTCAGGCCCTGGACTACATGGCACAGCTTCCAAGGACCTGGCTGGTTTATTTTAAGATGATACGTGCTTGATGGTGCATGCAGGTGGAAATGTGAAACCCACTTTAATGTGGTAGTTACCACTGCAGCACCTTAACTCTAATGTGATTCAAAAGACCATATAATTTTTATGCTGTTATTAAACCTGCCACAAGCTGAAGCCTTTCCTGGTGCAAGGTGTGTGTCGAGGCCCCTCGGGGTGGACTGGTGCTGGGGATGGCAAGCCTGGGTCCTAGCTCCAGCTCTGCTCCATGAAACAGTGCCAAGTCACTCACCCTTCCTGAGACGATATGTTAATCCCTTGGAGCGCTTACTGCAAGCCATGCCTCTAGTAGCAATCACATTGTATTTATTAATAGAGCAGGACAGACAGATCTATGGGCCCTGGCCCTGCAGATCCAGAGGGTGGAGGAGGGTTGCTGTGGCACTACCAGAGCCAGGTGGAGAGGGCAGGCGTCTGTGAGGATTTTCTGCCTAGAGGGAGGTCTTGGCTATTGACAAAGAACATTTTCCAGGTACTTTACAAAGTGCTTTCTCATACACTTTCTCAGTTAATGTGTGCTTCTGTCAGAGTCTTCGTTTCAGCAGATTTAATCAGAAAAAGTAATCTAGTAAGTGGGAACCAAGGGAAGACAAGGCAGCCAGAAGCACAAATCATTCGCTAGGAATGAGGAGAGGTGAGGACCACACAGCTTCAGACACTGAATCTTACCACGGGCAGCCTGGCCACCTCCCATGTTGGATACCTGTCAATGCCAGATGACCTGTCACCGCAAACTGTCATCCCATTCCCTCCTCAGCCACCTCGTGGGCCCAAGGGGCCTCCTCTGTGCCTGCTCTTTTATATTATTTGCTCCAGAATTAATAACCCTCCTGCCCATATCCCTGATAAGTAAGGCCTGGATCATAGCTGGCACCCTATCAGGGAGGTGGAAAAAAGTGGGTGACCTTTTCAGCCTACAATGTGCCTGTAAAGAGTTCTAGAGAAGGGATCTTCAATCCTATGAGAGCTGGATTGGATGTAGGGCAGAAGGGGGCAACTGTCTACAACCAGCTTGCACGACCACCTTGGGGTTTGGGTTATTATAAGCTTATCCTACTTATTGAAGGATGCTGGGGGAGGGGGCTTTACATGAATCAGGGCTACGGAGATCTTTATATCGGGACTTCTGTGAGGCTGTGTCCTGACATTGTCACTTATTGCTCATGATTAGCATACCATTAGGGAATTGTTGGCAATCCCCTCTTCCCGCCATTCTTTCCCATTGGAGCTAAAGGCAGGGAAGTGGTTTCAAGTGGATGTGAGACCTAGAGCACGCTCCCACATTCATTTGAAACTCCTAGCCCTTACACTGTCATAGTCGCCCCTTTAAACCATGAAATAATGCTCTGTTTGTTTGTCTTTTGCAAAATATTTGCTGGGAAACAAAGACTTTCAGTAGAAGCACGAGATGTTGAATGAAAGATGTAACGAAGGGAAAAGGGCCAGGTTGGGAAGTGCACAGTTCACACTGCATGGTTCAGCCTCAGTGCCATGAGCTCTGTGTACGAGGACAGTGCTGAGCAAGGCATGCCTGTGACCCCACTGGACAGCTGAAGAGACTCAGGCAGAGCATGGACAGACCTAGTTCAGAGCCTGGCTGCACATAGTAGGCCCTCAATGAGAGATGATGATGGTGGTGGTGACGGCAGAGCTAGGACTCACTTTGTCCAATGTCTACATATTACAGATGTCATGTTCGTGACTATGCCAAAGGTCATGTTGAGGTCCAGAGGAGTGGGAGGATGAGCAGAAAGAACAGTCAGGGGGGCTGTAGGCAGGTGAATGATTTTATTCAGCTGCAGCTCACTTCAACAGCTTTCTCACACTGTCTGCCTTGTCTGGACTGCTTGAGCTGGCAGCTAGCACATACAGCTGCGTGGTCAACTCTCCCCTGCCTTCAGGGTCGGCAGCTTAACTCTTTCTCTCTTTGGGCACGAGGGGGCCAAACTGTGTCCTGGCTTTCCCCATCCTTCTGCAAAAACAGACATCTCTGGCTCTTTCTCTCTCTCTTTCTCTGGGCACCAGCGCACCTGCACAGTGTCAACAGGGCAATTGTACCTTTTACAGACAACAGTGGCGTTGAGCCAAGTGTTGGCCTTCCCATGTTGTAGCTACATAGCTGTGATAACAAGTAGAGTTATACGCCTGCGGTCTACGCTGAGTCACGTGGGATGTAAACATCCTACCTCCGTCTATCCTTGACCAAAGCACAGCCATGTTCCTTACAACAGGTAAGGAAACTAAGGCACAGAGCCAGGGCCAGTGAGCTTCCTGGGGTGATCAGTAGGAAGGGGCAAGAAAGGGTTAAGGCATGCCCCAGCACGCTTGCTTCTGCAGCTGGATGCTGACACAGGTGATGGTAACACGACCCTAGAACTCTAATGGGAATATGAGTCATGGGGCGGGGAGGTCATTAAAATTCAGGCTCTGATTCAATAGGCCTGGAGGCATTGCTAACCACCCGGGGGCTGCTGGTCCCAGGCTGCACTTTGAGGAGCTGGGCTCTAGCAGCAGTTTGCCTCCCTGGCAGTACATTAGAATCACCTGGGGAGATTTCACAACCTACTGATTCTTGGGACCAGAGATTCTAATTTAATTTGAGGTGGTTACAGGGTCAGAGGTCGTTTTTAAAGGTTCTCAAGTGTGTCTTATGTACAGTCAGGTTGAGAAGGGCTGTGTTAGTGGATTGAAAACCATTGGTTGCCTGTGAAGAGGGCTTTTGAGAGCACCTGCAAGGACTGCCTCTTTTTCCTTCCTTTCAGCTGCTGCTCTGCTTGCGGGGCAAAGGCTCTCAGTCCGCAGTTCCAGCTAAGTTTAAATATGCAAATACCTCTGAAAAGGCAAAGGTGAGGGCCTCTCTGAAGCGTGGCTCCTCACAGCAGGGCCTTCCACAATGAAGGGAAGGTGTGCACAAGTCTGACACCAGAAGGCTGGAGAAGGGGTGCTGGGACAGGAGAGATGCAATGAAGGAGACTCCCCAGGTATTCCTGTCTCTGGTTCCTTGAGTTCCACTTTTCCTTCAAGGGCTTCTCTCCAGCCGCTGCTGCCAGCATGACATCCTCCCAGCGGGCCTGGTTTAGCCTTAAAGTGATCCTCCCCAGCACGCCCACAGCTGGCTGTAATTATTAAGGGGGTTGACATACCACTCAAAGGCAGAACCAAAAGAAATAAGTACTCCAAAGGAAAGAACATGGCTTGAAGGGCTCTGGTGGTCAGAGGAGGTAGGGAAATACACTATTCTATGTCCTCTTGGAGATTGACAAGGCCCATTAGCAGATGCACGTTCTGGGAAGTCCTGTGGGAAGTGTTATGCCCAGACCCACGATGTCCCAAAAGCAACCACCACAGACCAGAGTCAAAGCCAAGCGGCAGGGTTCACTTTATTTCGAGTTCGAACTCGGTTCTCTCCAGCTAGGCACTAGTTCCCAGGGAGAGACCCCGAGCTCGGGGTTTCAGCCGTTTTTATAGTCCGGCACAAACAAGTTACAGAGAATCTGGGGAATTTTACAGTTGTAAGTTTACAATTGGCTGACATTTAAAGTTATACATTAGTCAGTTGTTCATTGGTTCCCGCCCTTCGGCCATATCATAAACGGCCGTTCCCACCCTTTGGCAAAACCACAAACGGCCATGATGCAGTTAGGGACTTTCCACATAACCTTGTTGTTTCAGCATTAAGGTGGGGGGGTTTTCTTGCTGCCTCTGATTTCCAGTACTTTTCTACTTAGCATTTTTAGTTTTTCTCTTTCTATCACATTTCCCCCTCTCTCTGGTATCTCAAGAGCCAATCTTGGGTCTTATGTGTCTGACTCGAAGGCTTCAGTGACTACAGGTTGGTACTGGGCTCTCAGGACCATAAGCTGAACAGTGTTGAATCTCTCTTTTACGAAGTTTGTTAGTTTGTTTATCATGCATGGTCCTATAGTAAGAAGAAGAAGTATACTTATGAACGGTCCTATGAGGGGCACTAAGAGGGAGTACATAGATGAATTCCACCAGCTGTTGGCGGCGGAAGTGAATTGTTGTTTCTGCAACTCTAAGCTAAGTTTATGTAGCTGCTGAACCCGTGTTTCTACGAGTCCAGATTCATTTATATAGAAACAACAATCTTTGAGGAAAAGGCAGGTCCCTCCTTTTTCGGCCGTTAATAGGTCTAATGCACGGCGATTTTGTAAGGTAACTTGGGCAAGGGAAGTTAACTGTCTCTGTAATGAGGCAAGGGATTCGGCGGAAGCCTCCATAGCTATGGAGAATTGTTGAGAGAGTTTTGCAGTGCTGATAAGGGAGTGCCCCAGAGCTCCCCCGGCTAGGCCTGCAGCAACTAAAGATGTAGTGAGTGAGACTCCGGCTACTACAGGAAGGAATACAGCTCGTTTTGATCTAGGGGAAGGGGCGGAGTCCCATCTTGAAAATTCTGCGGGAGTGCGCAAGGTTAATTGGGGGACTAGCGTGACAGGGAGACACAGTAGGGTCATAGTGGCCTGAGTGGAAAGGTTCTTGGACAGGGTTCCGTTGCACCAGAAAAAAGAACCGGGAGGGGCGAAGAGGGTTGAGTTAGGGGTAGAAGTTGCATTACAAAGGTCAGAGCCAGCGTTTGAATAACAAAAGGGGACCTGTGTCTGTCCGGGGTTCAGGAATAAGGGGACGTCAGGGATTGGTATTTGGCTGTTGTTGGGACTGAGAGAAGTGTTAGAAGGGCCCGGAAGCGGGACTGCTGTTAGTGGTGGTCGCCCTAAAGCTGCGCAGAAGAAGTAGGCAGAGAGATTGCCTAAACCGGTAGCGTTTGCAATTTCTAACTTTTCTTTTAGTAGGGATAACCAGGAAAAGGAGCGGGTAGAAGTTAAAGTTGAAAGCTGAACATTTAATTCCCTTTCCTGGTTCTGTATAGCCGTGTGGAGGGTGGTCTGGATCTGGATGAGGGAGCGCCAGAGAAAGAGACGGCTGCTGGGCCAGGTAATCCCTGAAGTTAAGTACATGGCTCCTTTCTGCTGGGAGGTCCATCGGGAATCCCAGGGGTCCCAAATGACCCAGGTGTAGCCTAATGTAGTTTTAAAAAAAATTATGTGACTACCATTCTTGATTGGGTAGGGACTCAGAAGCCTTTAGGATTTTAACAGCAGGGATTCTGCAGGACCTATATGGACAGCTGACACTTTGTTCTATCCATGAATTATTAAGAGAGTGTCTGATCAAAAAGAAAACAAATTGCGGGTGCTGCTTTTCCTGGGTGGTTTTTAAAGTCAGTGAAATTTAGATAGATGGGGGAGCTGCAACCCCCGGGGGGGCAATCAGCAGTGCTTAATAGATAGCCCTTTTGCTCTGTCTAAGCATAATTGGTCCAGTTTTCAGTCAGGAAGAAACGCCAGGCGAAGGGGGATGTGGCTGGGTTTGCCCGAGTCTCCCAACAGGCGGTCCATAAGAGTAAAAGAGCTGTAAGAGAAATAAGTGTCATAGTTACAGTTTGGGTTGTTGACGGCACAGAACAAGCTTTAAGGGGTTTTTTTTGGTCCGATCAACTGTCCAGGTCGCTGTCTTGCCCGTTGAGGATCTAACAAGGTCCGAGAATGGGTCCACAGGCTTGGCGTGGGTGTGATGGACCCAGGCGACGATACCTTCTACCTTGAGGGCTGTAGGCGTAGTCAGGATCACCTGGAATGGTCCTTTCCACCGGGGTTCTAGGGTTTCTTGTCGGTGACGCTTGACGAGGACCCAGTCTCCTGGTTTATATTGATGTGGAATGGGTGGAGGCCCAGCCTCATATAGTTCTTTTAATTTGGGCCAAACTTCTTCATGAGCTTTCTGTAGGGCTTGTAAGGAAAACAAAAGTTCAAGACCATTATCTGTGTCAGCTTTGAGGAGGTTGTCTTTTAGGTTGGGGATTATAGGGGGTGGTTTGCCAAACATTATTTCATAAGGGGTAAGTCCTAGTTTATAGGGAGAGTTACGTGCCCTGTACAGAGCGTAGGGGAGGAGGACTACCCAGTTAGCGCCAGTCTCCATGGTCAATTTAGTTAGGGTCTCTTTTAATGTTCTATTTATTCTTTCTACCTGTCCTGAGCTTTGGGGTCGATAGGCACAATGTAGTTTCCAATTAGCCCCAAGGATGGAAGCCAGTTCCTGACTTACCTTTGCAACGAAGGCCGGCCCGTTATCCGACCCTATCATGACTGGAAAGCCATACCTGGGCAGGATCTCTTCTAGGATCTTTTTGGTTACAATCTGTGCAGTTTCTTTTTTTGTCGGGAAAGCTTCCGCCCATCCTGAAAAGGTATCTATAAAAACTAGTAAGTATTTGTATCCATACTTTCCTGGTTTTATTTCAGTAAAGTCAATTTCCCAATATATCCCAGGTCTATCTCCCCTTTGTCTCTTTCCCGTGGTGTGGGTCCCGTGTCCGGCGTTATTGAGTTGGCACACTACACAGTTCTTAACCGTGGCGTCTATTTTTTCAGAGGCATTTTTGATTTTTAGTCCAGTATGTTGAATTAAATCTAGCATCTGTCGTGTGCCTAGATGAGTGCTTCGATGGATGTGTTCTATTACCCGCTGCCCTAGCTTTTCTGGGAGGATAGTATTGTTGTTAGAGTCTTTCCACCACAGATTACTGACCTGTGTTCCAGGGAGCTTACTTATCCACTGGAGGTCGTCCTCTGAGTAGTCTGGGTGAGACGGCAATTCTCTGGGGCCGGGGTCGGGCAGCTGGAGGGTCAGTAGCCGAGGAGTGATTTTGGCCACTTCTTTTGCAGTCTGATCAGCCAGGTTGTTACCTCAGGCGACCGGATTAGTGGCCTTCTGATGTCCCGGACAGTGGACAATAGCCAGCTTTTTGGGTTCCCAAAGGGCAGCCAGAAGATTTAAGATTTCTTCTTTGTTCTTAATGTCTTTTCCTTCAGCTGTGAGAAGCCCCCTCTCTTTGTATATAGCACCATGGATGTGGGCGGTGGCAAAGGCGTATCGGCTGTCAGTATATACTGTCAGTTTACGGCCCTTGCCCAGTTTTAGGGCTTGTGCCAAGGCAATTAACTCAGCTCTTTGAGCCGATTTTCCTGGAGGTAATGGCTCGGCCCAAATTATTTCAGTCTCTGAGGTTATTGCCGCCCCTGCATACCTCTGTCCTTGGTGAACGAAGCTGCTGCCGTCAGTGAACCAGGTGAGGTCTGTATCTGGTAGCGGTCGGTCCTGGAGGTCTTCTCTGACTCCATGTACCTGGGCTAGTATTTCAGTGCAGTTGTGGAGCGGCTTACTTAGGTCTGGGTCTGGCAGTAACGATGCTGGGTTTAGGGCCGTCGGGGGTTTAAATGTTATTCTGAGGGGGTTCAGCAACAGCCCCTGGTAATGGGTAAGCCAAGCATTACTGAGCCATCGGTCAGGGGGCTGTCTAAGGATGCCTTCGACAGCGTGGGGGGTGGTGACTTGTAATTCTTGGCCCATGGCCAGTTTATCAGCATCTTTGACCATCAGGGCTGTTGCTGCAATCATCCGGAGGCAAGGAGGCCATCCTGCAGCCACCGGGTCCAGTCTCTTCAAGAGGTATGCAACTGGCCTGCACCACAGACCCAAATTTTGAGTTAGAACTGCTTTTGCTATGCCCCGGCTTTCGTCTACGTATAAGTGAAAAGGCTTAGAGACATCCGGAAGACCCAGTGCAGGGACTGAGAGCAGAGCAGTTCTAATTTGCTGGAAAGCCAGCTCAGCCTCTTCAGTCCAATTGAAGGGCTGTTGCTCTTTGGTAGCCTGATAGAGGGGTTTTGCCAGTTCAGCGAAGCCGGGTATCCAAAGCCTGCAGAACCCTGCAGATCCCAGGAACTCTCTTACCTGTCGTGCTGACTGTGGTCTGGGGATCTGTAGGACAGTTTCTTTTCGGGCATTTGTTAGCCAACGCTGTCCCCCTCTCAGTAGATTACTTCGGGCTTGCAGATTTGGGCCTTTTTAGCTGAGGCTCGATAACCTAGGTTTCCCAGGGTTTTTAGGAGATCTTTGGTTCCTTGGATGCAAGCCTCTGGGGACTTTGCCGCTATTAAGAGGTCATCAACATACTGCAAGAGAATTATACTGGGGTGTTGGCACCGGTACTCACCCAAGTCTTCGTGTAGGGCTTCATCGAACAGAGTTGGGGAGTTCTTGAATCCTTGTGGCAATCTGGTCCGTGTCAGTTGGCCATTTATGCCCCTTTCAGAGTCTGTCCACTCGAAGGCAAAAATTTCTTGGCTTTTAGGGGCTAAAGGCAGGCTGAAAAAGGCATCTTTCAGGTCTAGAACAGTATACCATTGATTTGCAGGGCTCAAAGTGCTCAGGAGGGTGTATGGGTTTGGCACCGTTGGGTGTATATCTATTACCCTTTTGTTGACCTCTCTTAAGTCTTGTACCGGCCTGTATTCTTTACTGTTGGGTTTGTGTATTGGTAACAGCGGAGTGTTCCATGGTGAGTGGCAGGGGCGCAGGACTCCATGATCTAGGAGTCGGCGTATGTGTGGCATAATCCCCCTCTGGCTTCTAGGGCCATTGGGTATTGGCGCACCCGAACAGGGTCCATCCCGGGCTTAAGCTCAACAAAAATGGCGGGACGGTGTTTTGCTAGCCCTAGACCTCCTGTTTCTGCCCAGGCCTCTGGGATATCTTGGAGCCAGGAGTCCATATTTTGGTTAGGAGGTGTCAACTCCTGATGAAGCCGATATTCCTCCTCTAGAGTTACAGTGAGGACAGATAGTGGCTTATTTTGGGAGTCAGTCACTTTGGGCCCTTCCGGTTGAAAGTGGATCTGGGCCCCCATTTTTGTCAACAGATCTCTTCCCAACAGAGGACAAGGGCTGTCAGGGATGACCAGGAAGGTGTGGGACACTTTCCCAGTTCCCAAGTCCACCGTTCTCTGAGTTGTCCACGGATATTTCTTGACTCCTGTGGCCCCTTGAACCCAGGAGGAGTTGGAAGATAACTTTCCATAGGGCTTGACTAGGACCGAATGTTGTGCCCCGGTATCAACCAGGAACTAGACTGGGGATCCCTCCACTTGTAAAGTTACCCTAGGTTCGGGGAGGGGGTCCGAACCCCGTCTTCCCTATTCCGTATCTTGAGTAACCAATATCGGCATGGGTTTTGGCTGCCATTGTCCTTGGCCCGGCTGGCGCTGTTTCTTTTTGGGGCAGTCTTTAATCCAGTGGCCAATTTCTTTACAGTAAGCACACTGATCTTTGTTTAGGTTGCGTCTAGGGGCACGCATGGATTGGGTACCGTCCGGCGGAGGTTGTTCCTTTTGGACGACTGCTGCTAGGACCTTGGTCATTTTTTCGGTGGCCCTAATTTGTCTTTCCTCTGGAGCATCCCTGTTGTTATAAACCCTCTGCGCTATATGAAGAAGGTCTTGGACCTGTTTTCCTTCCAAATCTTCTAATTTTTGTAATTTTTTTTTAATATCTGGGGCCGCCTGATTGACAAAG
Source organism: Trachypithecus francoisi (assembly GCF_009764315.1). Taxonomy (NCBI): domain Eukaryota; kingdom Metazoa; phylum Chordata; class Mammalia; order Primates; family Cercopithecidae; genus Trachypithecus; species Trachypithecus francoisi. Next base: position 60,024,184 of record NW_022681462.1, on the reverse strand, counting down.
GACATAACAACTGCTGCCTGATTCTCGGCTTCTGGATCTACAGGTGTATATTGTCTAAAGGCTTCCATTAGTCTTTCTAGATAAACAGCGGGACTTTCTGTTTTTCCCTGTAAAACAGAGTATACCTTAGCCAAATTAGTGGGCTTGCGAGCTGCAGCCCGGAGACCCGCCATTAGGGTCTGGTGATAAACGAGTAGCTTTCCCCTACCTTCTGCTGTATTGTAGTCCCACGCAGGCCTGGTCAGGGGAAATGCTGCATTAATGAGGTCAGGGTTTGCAGTCGGTTGACCGTCATCTCCGGGAACCAGCTTTCTTGCCTCTATCTGTATTCTTTCTCGTTCCTCCGTTGTGAACAGAATTCGGAGGAGCTGTTGGCAGTCATCCCAGGTGGGCTGATGAGTGAACATGACTGTCTAGAAGGGCTGTTAGGTCTTTGGGGTTGTCAGAGAACCAGGCATTCTGGGTTTTCCAGTTGTACAGGTCACTGGTAGAGAATGGCCAATACTGGAGTCTAGGGTTGCCCGTGTCATCGGGGGGTCCTATTTCCCTTAAGGGGAGTGCTACAGTGGAGTCGGGAACTCGCCGAGTTACCTCACGTTGGGTACGCCCGCTTGTTCGTCCCGCCGGCCCTCCCGGACTATGCTCACTTTTAGTTTCCCCCAACGCAGCAGCCGCTTCTCAACCCTCATGGCTTTCTGGGGGTGCGACCAGTGGGACTTGGGGCCGGGGTCCAGGGGGATGATAAGGCGGGGGTTCCAGGGATGTGGGGTCTTGGCTATCAGGCAGTACAGGGGGCAAGGGGGCAGTTGGGGTTTTTGGTTTTTGGGTGGTCCCAGCCAGCCGTGCGACTAAGGTTTTTACAAGGTTCAGAAGTCAACAGAAAGGGAGCTAGCCACGGGGGCGGATTTTCCACGAGATCTTGCCATACCAAAATGTAGGGGATTTGGTCTGGATGTCCCGTACGGCCCGGCAGGAAAACTCTTGATTTTACCTTAAGGATGATGGGGAGACAAAAAGTTCCCTCGGCTGGCCAGCCAATGCCGAAGGTGGGTCACTCAGAGCGGCAGAGGGTTATTAATTTTCCCTTTTTAAGTTCTACACTGAGATCATGTCCTCTTGCTCTTACATCTCTAAAATTATTGACAAGGAGAGAAAGTGGTGTGGTCTGAGAGTTGCCCATTTCAAGGAATTCCTGTTGGTAAAAGATGGGTGATAAGGGATGTTAGTGTCTGGTCAGGAACTGGCTCTGAAACAGCTCCTGTGAATCAAGGTAAATTAGAAGGAGGCACGCAACAGAGAACAACCAGCAAATAAGATCCAGCAAATAAGATAATTTTGATCGCTAGCGCGGCTCGGGCGTAGCACCTGATCAGAGTCGGACGGGCCACGGAATACAGAGCCCCAGATGAGTACCGGAGGACGTCTCCCACTGGCCTCTACTGACTGTCCTATAGTGCGTCCGCCAGGACTAGATCAGTCTCAAATACAGACCCCGTGGGATTGTTCAGAGGCAGACAGACAACATACAGACTGAACCGGCTTACTTACTTTTGCGAGGACCCGTTGTCCTGGGGTCTGGTGGGCTTAGGGGCAATCCCGGGCGAGCCCCCAGATGTTATGCCCAGACCCACGATGTCCCAAAAGCAACCACCACAGACCAGAGTCAAAGCCAAGCGGCAGGGTTCGCTTTATTTCGAGTTCGAACTCGGTTCTCTCCAGCTAGGCACTAGTTCCCAGGGAGAGACCCCGAGCTCGGGGTTTCAGCCGTTTTTATAGTCCGGCACAAACAAGTTACAGAGAATCTGGGGAATTTTACAGTTGTAAGTTTACAATTGGCTGACATTTAAAGTTATACATTAGTCAGTTGTTCATTGGTTCCCACCCTTCGGCCATATCATAAACGGCTGTTCCCGCCCTTTGGCAAAACCACAAACGGCCGTGACGCAGTTAGGGACTTTCCACATAACCTTGTTGTTTCAGCATTGGGGCGGGGGAGGGTTTCTTGCCGTCTCTGATTTCCAGTACTTTTCTACTTAGCATTTTTAGTTTTTCTCTATCACAGGAAGTAAACCTAATAAGCTTTGTTCAAACTAGTGTCGCCAAGTTCATTCGGCCATGGAACCCTCTAATGGCAGAATAACTCTGTCTTCAAGGCCTGCTTTGGAATTGTGGACCTACTTTCCTGGAGGCTCAGCAACAAGACTGCTGCCCAGATGCCTCTGATTTGGAGGTGCAGGTCTGGCTGGAGGCTGAGGTGTGGCCTTCACCACCTCTCGGCAGCCCTGCAGCCCAGAGAGCCCTCTGTGCCCTTCTTGGGGGACTCACAAAAGTATAGGGCATAGGAATGGAGCATCCACTCCACCGCTCTGATATCTAACTAAGGTGTTAAAACTATGAGCTGTGTCATCAGGGACCGGACTTCAAGTCCTGGCTATACCACTTACTAGCTGTGTGGCCTTGGGCAAACTTAACTCCTCTGGGCCTCTGTTCCCTCACTGGTTAAAAAGGAATTGCTCCTACCTCAGAGTGTTGTTGTGAGAACCAATGAGACAATTTATATAAAGTACTTAGCACACTGCCTAGCAGATAACAGTTCACAAAATGTTTTTCTAAAATGTTTTGTTTGACCAAAGTAGTTGGCATGAAAAAAAAAAAAATTTTGTTGTGCCAGTCTCTCCCCGTCCAATCCCACCTGTCCCTGGAGGCCAACACCAGTGCCTCTCCCAGGAAAGCCTTTCTTGACTCCCTGACCCTCACGGAGTGGACCCTTCTCTGTGCATTTGGCCATGCTCTGCCTTGCTCCTGGACCATCTCCCTGAGGGTGAGGGGCCATGCTAGAAGAAGTCTAGGCTGCATAAATGCCAAAACAGTGGCAGATCTAGCACATGAGGAGTTGAGAGCCTGGGAACTAGGGGAGGGATCCCTTCTTGAACTATGGGGCTCAAGGGGAACTGTCACCCTTGAGTTTGCCTCTGAGGTAGCCCCTTTCTTGCCATGAAAAAACCTGTTGTGGTCATTTGACTCATTCTCTGTGTATGCAGCCCTGCATACCATGGTATTATTCCTGTTGCAAAAGTCCAGATATTTTTCCCTCTCAGTGATGTTTTGTTTGTTTTGTTTTGAGACAGGGTCTTGCTCTGTTGCCCAGGCTGGAGTGCAATGGCACAATTAGCTCATTGCAGCCTTGACCTCCTGGGTTCAAGCTATCCTCCCACCTCAGCCTCCCAAGTAGCTGGTACTACAGGCGCACTCCATCATGCCTGGCTAACTTATTTCTATTCTTTTTTTTTTTTTTTCTAGAGACAGGGTAGATCCCTTCTAGCATCTTGATGGATGGCTGTCCTCAAGGTGTAACTTTGTAGCCTAGAGCAAGGCCAGGTTGCGATAGTCCTGAAACCTCACCATTAGTGCTTCTAGGGGCACATCTTCACCCCAGACCATAAATACACACCATGGTCAGACGAAATGACTATGCCCTGAGGAGACCCACACATGTTGGTACCCTTTGCCTCAAGGCCTTGGCTCCATCCCATGGGGCTGGTAACTGGGGGTAGGGCTGCAAGTGGGGAGGATTCAGCTTGGGTCATGCAGAAGAGGTTTTTTGTTTGTTCATTTGTTTTTTTCTTTTAAGACAGTGTCTCGGTGTCTCGCTCTGTCACCCAGGCTGGAGTGCAAGTGGCGTGATCTCGGCTGGCTGCAACCTCCGCCTCCTGCCTCCACCTCTGATTCTCGTCCTTCAGTCTCCTGAGTGGCTGGAATTACATGCGTGTGCCACCACGCCCAGCTAATTTTTGTATTTCTAGTAGAGATTGGGTTTCACCATGTTGGCCAGGCTGGTCTCAAACTCCTGACCTCAGGTGATCCGCCTGCCACTGCACCAGCCAGGCAGAATATCATTTGATTGTACAAGGCTCTGTCCAGCAAGGCATGCCTCTAGATTTGGGATGGGGGTAAATGTTCAGTGGACCCAAGAGCCTCAGTGAGGGGAGGTGATGCAGACCCCATTCCCCATTTAATGATTTCCCTAGGGCTAACCCCACTCACAACCCAGTGCTTCAGATTTATATCTCAGAAGTTCAACTTTTACTGTACCTCACCGCATGTGACTTGCAGGTCATACATCATTGCCGTCTGTTCTGTTTCCCTTTGGAAAGGTCTATCTTCTGGCTTAGCTGGGATAACTGTCTCCTTATTTTTGTCAGCTCCTGGAACTTTTTTTCCTCTGGCTCTAACTCTGCTGTTGTGGCCTGACACAGAAATATTTTATCTTGAAGGTCTAGAAAAAGCAATGTTTTCTTCCAGTATAAGTTGATTCTGTAATTTTGTCTTTTCCTGATATGTCTGAATTGTTCCATGTACCCAGGGGACTTTCATGCTGTTACTAAGAGCTATTATTTCCCTCCTCAAGGTACTAGTTTTCTTGTTTACATTCCTTAATGTAGTGTATACACATAGCCCTAGACACACTCTTCCTGTGTCTAATTAAATTCAGATATCTTTTTCATCAGGTTTGACTTCCCAGTTATCGAAACGGGCTTCCCATAAGGAGAAGCAGACACAATACAGGAGGTTCTTCTTTACCTTTTTGGTAACTGGCCTAAAAAACACACACACAGATTTTCCATTTTCTCAAGATAATTCCAGCATTGTCTTTATTAGGTTGAGTACTTAGAAAACCTGACCGTTAAAAGGGTTAAGGTTTTTACATCCATATAACCTTCTGTATTGCTTTTGAAGGTCTTTTGATGATCACTCTGGTTAAATAAGTATTATTTTATAATGACCTGCGATTCTGTTTTGATCATGTTTTGAAACTTTTGACATCTTTGGAAGGTTTCCCCAGCATCAAAATACTAAATTAAGTCTTTTTGGCCTAAAATTAACTTTGGCATTTTCAAGTTAGGCCCCTCGAAATCTTCAAAGAAAGTATCTCTCATCCTGTAGAGATATTAAATGATTAGACTTATTTGGTAAATTGTATGGGATACAGATTGTTTTTTCTTTTTTTTTGAAACAAGGTGCCGTTCTGTCACCCAGGCTGGAGTGTAGTGGTGCGATCTTGGCTCACTGCAACCTCTGCCTCCTGGGCTCGAGCGATCCTCCTACCTCAACCTCCCGAGTAGTTGGGACCACAGACTCATGCCACCTTGCCTGGCTAAAGTAAATTGTATGGGAGGAATTGTCAATGATGATTGATGCGAGTGTCATGCATGTCCGTGTGAAGAGACCACCAAACAGGCTTTGTGTGAGCAATAAAGCTTTTTAATCACCTGGGTGTAGGCGGGCTAAGTCCAAAAAGAGAGTCAGCGAAGGGAGATAAGGGTGGGGCCATTTTATAGGATTTGGGTAAAGGAAAATTACAGTCAAAGGGGGGTTGTTCTCTTGTGGGCAGGAGTGGGGGTCACAAGGTGCTCAGTGGGGGAGCTCTCTGAGCCAGGACGAGCCAGGAAAAGGCCTTTCACAAGATAGTCATCACTTACGGCAAGGACCGGCCATTTTCACTTCTTTTGTGGTGGAATGTTATCAGTTAAGGTGGGGCAGGGCATTTTCACTTCTTTTGTGATTCTTCAGTTACTTCAGGCCATCTGGGCATATATACATGCAAGTCACAGGGGATGCGATGGCTTGGCTTGGGCTCAGAGGCCTGACAGCTAGATCTTCTTTCAGTTACATTTGTTGATATAAATATTCCCCAAATTATATAGTTTTATAAAAATCTAAAATGTTATCAGTCATAATTTTGTTATGTTAAATCTTTTCTAAAGTTATATTTGTATGGATATGTTATTAATGTGAATATTCTAATGATTATATTAAATTTATAAAAGTCTTGATGATCCTGATGTGATGTGGTCAGTCATAATTCTGGTTATTTTAAAATGTTGCACATAACTAAATTTCTTTGTCAATTGAAAACTTTATCGGATTTAACCATGGCTATTTTACATTGTTGTCATCCACAGCTATTTTATTTATTTTATTATATTTATTTTATTTTATTTTATTTATTTTTTGAGACAGAGTCTCACTGTTACCTAGGCTGGAGAGCAGTGGCATAATCTCGGCTCACTGCAACCTCTGCCTTCTAGATTCAAGAGATTCTTGTGCCTCAGCCTCCCGCATAGCTAGGATTAGATGCACATGCCACCACGCCTGGCTAATTTTTGTGTTTTTGGTAGAGACAGGGTTTCACCATGTTTGCCCCACCAGTCTCAAACTGGCCTCAAGTCATCTACCTGTCTTGGACTCCCGAAGTATTGGGATTACAGGACAGGAGTGAGCCACCATGCCCGGCCTGTCATCCATGCTATTGTTTTCAATTCTTCTCTAAAAGCATTTGCAGTGATCTGTAGTCCTAAATTGATTTTCATGAAGAATACTCTAACGGGTATTCCTGAACACAGATTTCTGATAACTTTAAGATCAATGGACTAAAGAAAAACTTTCAGAACACCAGGGCATGGTGGCTCATGCCTAAAATCCCAGCACTTCGGGAGGCCAAGTCAGGTGGATCACCTGAGGTCAGGAGTTCGAGACCAGCCTGGCCAACATGGTGAAACCCCACCTTACTAAAAGAAATACAAAATTTTACCCAGGCGTGGTGGCACGCACCTGCAAACTCAGCTACTCAGGAGGCTGGGGCAGAAGAATTGCTTGAACTCAGGAGGTGGAGGTTGTAGTGAGCCAAGATATCACGCCACTGCACTCCTGGGCAACAGAGTGAGACTCTGTCTCACAAACAAACAAACAAAACAAAACAAACAAACAAAATGAGAGGATATTTCCTGTCACAGCTGAAGTGGGCATTGGCTTTAAGTTCCCTGCCTCTAGACCCTATTTTCCTGCCTCACCTCCTCCACCTTTCCATCCATCCTTGCCAGACTCTTTTCTTTCCTATTCCAGACCCTCAGTCACTTGAACTTTTGGCTGCACTGCTGTCAAGGGACTGAGGATCCCCACATCAACTCTCTGACGCTGAAAAGGAAAAGGGTTAATTAGAAATAACTGGATATTTTATCCACTCAGATGGTCTTTGGGGACATTCAGACAGCTGCTAGAGTCTCCTCAGTAATCGCCTAAAATGTAGTCCACAGCCTCCATATGACCTCCGATAATAAGCAAATACACACCAAAACTCCTTCTTGGAGAAAACATATCCTTTCTCTGTGCCTTTAAGATGTAAATTTTCTACCATGTCTTCTCTAGGACCTAAGCACCATCTTTTTCAGATGCAAATTTTGGGGAGAAGACTCTCAGAAGAAGGTGGGGGAGGGGAGAAAGCTATTTAGAAACCAACTGTCATTTTTAAAAATTTCAAGTCTTTACCACAAGTAGTAAAAAGCTTTATCCATCTGAGAGAGTAATCTTAACTTATTCCATCTGCCAGAGACATAATTTAGATCCAATTACTCTTTTATAAACTACTCTTTTATAAACTAGGGAGTTTTATATTATGGTACCTGGCACATGGCTAAAATTTTTAAATAAAAACTTGAAGATTTCTGTTTGCATCTATCTGTTTATGTATATCTATGTATGTATAGTATGCATATGCGGTATTTTCTCTACCTCTGGATGGTACTGCCAAATACCAAACTCTTATCAAGTGTTCTTATGTTCACAGCAATATAGTTATTTGTACAAATTCAGTTAAAATCTGTTCTCCTTTTAACAAGACACAATTGGTAAAAGGCCTTCACTGGGATGTCATATTTGAGCATGGTGTGCATGGAATCAGATTTGACTAGATAAGTTTTAAGACACTAAGGTTAAATTTGTGGACCCAATAAAATCCCTTGGGGAAAAAAAAATCCTGGTACCTTGCACGCAGGGTTCTCTTACATGATTCCCTTACAGGTGAGTAAGGCAAGTCACTTCTGGTCAGACCCAGGAATCTCAGGATAATTTGGGGACCTTGATAAGAGAGGAATTCACCCAGATCTATGTGTGTTACAGGCAAAATCTGATGGTAAGTCTATAACTTGGCTTCCTAGCCTAGAGTGGCTTTTAAAAGTATACTCTAGCCGGGCGCGGTGGCTCAAGCCTGTAATCCCAGCACTTTGGGAGGCCGAGACGGGCGGATCACGAGGTCAGGAGATCGAGACCATCTTGGCTAACACCGTGAAACCCCGTCTCTACTAAAAAATACAAAAAGCTAGCCGGGCGAGGTGGTGGGCGTCTGTAGTCCCAGTTACTCGGGAGGCTGAGGCAGGAGAATGGCGTAAACCCGGGAGGCGGAGCTTGCAGTGAGCTGAGATCCGGCCACTGCACTCCAGCCTGGGCAACAGAGCGAGACTCCGTCTCAAAAAAAAAAAAAAAAGTATACTCTAAGATTCCTTATGAGAAGGAAGATTTTAAAAGAGCATATATGATCAATCACTATTCTTTCTGTGCTTCTGTAAATAAGTAGGCCAAATACAATGGTTCTAAACTTACTTTTTCAAACAAATTAGTCTTATTGTGATTATTTGTGATTGAAATAGGGGTTACTGTAGAGAGAAAAATTATGTTTCAAGAGAGAAGTACACTGCACCATTATTAGATTTGTTAAATCAAATTTAGCCTAAAGCTGCCTCATTGCATATTTTAAGTTTGGCCTAAAGGCTTCTCTGTACATCATGAACTATAACAAGCAGAAGTGTAAACAGACCACAGCCTACACTTGTGCCAATCACCAAGTTTTGGCCAATCAAATGTAGCTAACTGTTCAGACCATGTTCAAATAAGGCGAACACCAACCTGTAACCAATCCAGCTGTTTCTGTACCTCACTTCCAATTCTGTACAAAAATTTTCTTTTTCTATTCATAAATCTTCCACCATGTGGCTTCACTGGAGTTTCAGAGCCACTGGCTTGGGAGGCTCTCCCAGTTCAAGAATCATTCATTGCTCAATTAAACTCCTTTAAATGTCATTCAGCTGAAGTTTTTCTTTTACCAGATTCTAGTCCTATTCATTGTCTTTGAGGCTTTGTTTTCTACCTGCAAATGGGATTGAATCCTGAATTCTTCTATTGGAGTGTCTTCCAATACCTGGCTATGATTCTCCAGACTAACTTTCCTGATTTTCTCCTACCCTTTTGACTTCGAATCACTAAAAAGAAAAACTGCTGTTTTCCTAAAGCCCTGTAAGCTGAAGCTGGATGACTTGATACTTACTTCAGAGACATTACCACAATAGCTCATGTATGGACAACCTTTGTGCTTGTTGCTGTGTGCGCCATTCAGAAAGCTCACTGGAATACTGGGAGATATTACCAGGGACATTCAAACTACAAAAGATGTTTCAAGCCCAACATCTAGTAATCTTCTCTACTAGCTGCCCTCCAGACTGGGAAACTGGTTTATAGTATGTGCCAATCATTAATGTTTGTTTTTCTTTCATTTCCATAGAAATGCCTCTTTGGAGGGAGGAGAGAACCAATCCATAGTTGACCACCTGCATACATGAAACTCACTACTTGCATGTCCCAACAGGTCGAAAGTCAAGCCAAGTTCTCAGGCCACAAAATGAGACAAACAGGAAAGAAATAGCAGTACCTAGCAGGAAAAGGATCAATAACTAATGGATACCTCAAAAACACATTTTTTTCTTTTTTTGAGAGGGAGTCTTGCTCTGTCACCAGGTTGGAGTGCAGTGGTACGACCTGCGGCTCACTGCAACCTCCCCCTCCTAGGTTCAAGAGATTCTCCTGCCTCAGCCTCCTTGAGTAGCTGGGACTACAGGTGCACCTCACCACTGTGGCAGGATGAGCTGCAGACAAAACCTCTCAGACACCGCGTTGTAGAAGGAAGTGCTTTATTCAGCTGGGAGCATCGGCAAGCTACTGCCTTAAAATCTGAGCTCCCAAGTGCACAATTTCTGTCCCTTTTAAGGGCTCACAACACTAAAGATTTCACATGAAAGCGTCATGATTGATTTGAGCAAGCAGAGGGTACGTGACAGGGGCTGCATGCACCGGTGGTCAGGGAGAAACAGAACAGGGCAGGGAGTTTCACAGTGTTCTTCTATACAATGTCTGGAATCTATGAATAACATCGGTTTCTAAGTTATGAGTTGATTTTTAACTACTGGGTTTAGGCCAGGCAGGCCCAGGTCTGGTTTTGGGCCTGGTGCTGGGCTGCCTGTCTTTGGTTTTACTTCCTTGTTTTTTCTTAAAACGGGTACTGAGTATAAAACAATATAAAACAATATGAGAGGGTCTCTCTCTTTCCTCATCACGACAAGCTAATTTTTGTATTTTTAGTAGAGATGGGGTTTCACCATGTTGGCCAGGATGGTCTCGATCTCTTGACCTCATGATCAGCTCACCTCAGCCTCCCAAAGTGCTAGGATTACAGGCATGAGCCACTGCGCCTGGCCTCAAAACCAAATTTTAGCCAGAGTCATGACCCAAACAAATGTTTTTCTCCTGTGAATCTTCTTTCCGATCTTCTTGGAAAGGAAGGGACAAGAAGTTTTTACCTTCTCTTGACTGGGCACTACAGACTGCTGCTTACCTGTGAGTGTGGTACTTTGTGTGGCAAAAGGGACTTTGCAGATGTGATTTAAAGATCTTGAGATGGGGAGATTATCCTAGACTATCCGAGTATACCCGCAGATAAGAATAATTGCAAGTGGTCAGGCACAGTGGCTCACGTCTGTAATCCTAGTTCTTTGGGAGGCTGAGCCAGGCAAATTGCTTGAGTCCAGGAGTTCGAGACTAGCCTGGGCAACATAAAACCCCATCTCTATAAAAAATACAAAAATTAGCAGGTGTGGTGGTGTATGCTTTTAGCCCCACCTACTCGGGAGGCTGAGGTGGGAGGATCGCTTGAGCTCGGGAGATCGAGGCTGCAGTGAGCAGTGATCATGTTACCACACTCCAGCTGTGTGGTAGAGTGACACCCTGTCTCAAAAAATAAAAAATACAGCTGGGCTCGGTATTACGCCTATAATCCCAAGACTTTGGGAAACCAAAGCAGGAGGACCATTTGAGGTCAGAAGTTCGAGACAGCCTAGCCAACATGGTGAAACCCTGTCTCCGCTAAAAATACAAAAATTAGCTGGGCATGGTGGCAGCCGCCTGTAATCCCAGCTACTAGGGAGGATGAGGCAGGAGAATCGCTTGAATCTAGGAGGCAGAAGTTGCAGTGAGCCAAGATCGTGCCACTGCACTCCAGCCTGGGTCACAGACCAAGACTCCATCTAAAAAAAAAAAAATAATAATAATAATAATAATAATAAAATTAAAAATAATTTTTAAAAAAGAATAATTGCAAATATCCTTATAGGAGGGAGGCAGAAGATCTGATGAGAGAGCTGGAGGTTAGAGTGATACAAGGAAGGGGCCATGAGCCAAGAAACACACGTAGCCTCCAGAAGCTGAAAGAAGCAAGAATACATATTTTCCCTCAGAGCCCCTAGAAGTATCCAGCCAGACTGCAAGATTCTGAACCTCCACAAATTGTTGCTGGGGATAACATCACTATTGTAAAACCAAAGATCAGAGCTTGAAATACTTTCCAGACCCTGTACTGAATGGATCAGCAGCCACCACCCCAGGTGGAAAGACTGGCTCATCTGGTCTTGTGGCCCCCACCCAGGAACCAACTCAGTGCAAGAGGACAGGTTTGACTCCCTATGAGTTTATCTCTGACCCAACCAATCAGAACTCCTGATTCACTGCTACCCACTCCCCCACCCCCACCAAATTATCCTTAAAAACCCCAGTCTCCAGGATTTTGGGGAGACTGATTTCAGTAATAATAAAACTCCAGTCTCCATAAAGCAGGCTCTGTGTGAATTAAACTCTTTCTTGCAATTCCCATGTCTTGATAAATTGGCTCTGTCTAGGCAGTGAGCAAGGAGAACCCGTTGGGCGGTTACACTTGGTCTCTATCAGAGAGCGCCGCCCCCTTTCTCCTCTATCCATTGACAACTCAAGACCCAAAATCCAATCTCATGATTTTTGAGTTTATAGTAGGGTGAGAAAACAGTATGTGCCATCTTAACAGGCAACGCCAGAATCCTGCTTAGAAAGGAAATTGTCTTGGTTTAGGAAAATACTGTTAGAACCATCTGGATATGAGAAGGTAGGCCCCGAGGCAGGACCTGGAAGAAAGAAGCTGTAGAAAGTGAGGGCTGAATTTCTTTTCACAAGACATGGCAGAATGGGATGGGGGGGGGGAAGCATTTGCTCATGAAAGGGGAAGGATGGAGAGACCCAGTGACATCGTAGAAGCAGGTTGGCAGATACACAGTAGAGACTTTTAAACACAAGCTGTCTACATTTTAAGATGTTTGTGTAAATTTCCTCCACTTCTTTCAGTACTTCAGTAAAATTTTCTAAGGCCAAAATAGCCTTTATTATTTATTTATTTATTTTTGAGATGAAGTCTTGCTCTGTTGCCTAGGCTGGAATGCAGTGGCAAGATCTTAGCTCACTGCAACCTTCACCTCCCGGGTTCAAGCGATTCTCCTACCTCAGCCTCCTGCATTGCTGGGATTACAGGAGCATGCCACCATGCCCGGCTAATTTTTTTATTTTTAGTAGAGAGGGGATTTCACCATGTTGGCCAGGCTGGTCTTGAACTCCTGACCTCAGGTGATCCACCTGCCTTGGCCTCCCAAAGTGCTGGGATTACAGGCATGAGCCACCGTGCCCAGCCCAAAAGAGACTTTGTATGTGTGTGTGTCTTTTTACTTTTGCTTTTGCCTTTATTTGTTTTAAAATCAGCCAAGGAGAGGGGCCAAGTTCTGTGGTTGGCACAGGGCAGGGTGAGCACATTTGGGATGAAAAGATGCCTTATAAACTGCATCTGTTTCGGGGAGCCTGGAGCCTGAGGTGAGTATGACACTCAGTGTTTCTCTAAGTGCTTTTCTAAACACTTTGCTCATAACTTCGTTTAATCCTCACAACAATCCAGTGAGGTCTAGGTCATTATCCTCATTTTACAGATGAGGAACCCGAGGCACAGAGAGGTTACCTAACTTGCCCAAGTTCATGCAGATGCTGAATTAGCATTCCAACCCAGGCAGCCTGACTCCACAGTCCCTATTCTACTCACTGAGCCACACTGCCCCCTCTCCTCAGCTGGTCTGCCGTGAGATTATAAAGTCTGCCTTCTTGCTAAGAATGCAAAGAAACACTAGGCAGGAATGGGAGTTCAAGGCATTCTTATCAAGCTCTGATGGGGACAGGGAAACCCCAAGTCACACTTGGGCTGTCCCTTGTCATTCCATTGGTCTGTGCCCTCTTCTCAACTAGGCTGGGGCTACTGGAGAGTACTGTGGGTACAATGTGCCTTTGCCAAATAATATACCCCACATTTGTAGAGGGCTTTATACTTTGTCTATGGCCTTTCCCATGTATGATCTAATTTAATTCACACAGTGGTCTCAGGAGATAGACAGAAATCATTGTCTCTATTTACAGATGAGGAAATCGATGCTTAGAGAAGCCGCATGGCTTGCCTGGGTCATAGAGCTGGTAAGTGACAGAATTCAGAGCTGGAATGTAAGATTTTTTTTTCTTTCTGCTCCACTGTGCTCCTCAGCAGTTCAACTTGTTTTAAAACAGTACCACATCTCCCTCCCCTCAAGAAATTACTGTCTAATTTTCTTTCCATTTTGAAAGCACAGGCCCCCTTTGCAAATGGTCTTGAGCTGGAAATACACAGTATCAGGATTATTTCCTCAGCTTCAGGGCAAGACTCCTTGGGATTCAGCATTAACCACTAATCTTGGGTTTGTCCTTCCTGAAAGACTCTGGTCACAAGATAATTGTTGCACATTCATCCCCAAGGCCATTTTTATGTAAGTGCAGAGTCGACACTCAAGCTCTCCCTGTTCCGATTAACATTGCTCCTTGTAAAGAAAGAAAAATGGCCTTCTATTAGCTTCTGCTTCAGCTCAGAGACAGCCCAGTCCAATCAAAAGCCACTTTAGCTAAGGGAGAAAGGGGTGCCACAGAGCAGCCATCTCCCTGATCCTAATTGATTTTTTCTTTCCAATTTCTCCTTTATTTAAGAACCTCTTCCTCATAAATGATAGACTGATGACATTGTCTTGTATCCAGGGACCTTCTCAGCTAATGCATCCAAGGCTTTGAACAAAGGGGCAGCTGTCCATCTAAATGATGCAGGTTTTCACAATGTTGGGGTGTAGGAAATACTACCCAAAAATATGGCATCTTGGAAACAGAAAACAGCAGAAGGAGAAAGGTCACTCTCACCTTCCCCTGCCCTTCTTGCCTGAAGACCTTCATGTGACAATTGTCCTACCCTATACCCAGAGGAAAGGAATGTCAAATAGAGATGCCATGAAGAACCTGAGCAAACAGATCTTGCTGAGCTCCCCCCATTTTATTCCCATTAGACCATGTCCTTTTGTCTTCCCATCATGCTTCTGTATGACTGTCTATTCCTCAGACCTAAGCATAAATATTCACAGATTTCCTTGTTTCATTGGGTCCTCGTTTCTGAAGATTCTTGTGTCACATAAAACTTGTATTAAACAAATGTTTTATGCTTTTCTCTTACTAATCTATCTTTTGTTAGAGGGCTTTCAGCTATGAATCTATCTATGAATGAGGAAAAGATATTACTTTTTCTCCCCTACAAAAAGGCATGCCTGCCACCCTCTCCCAAAAAACTAGAATCAGGTCAGTTGCGGTGGCTCACGCCTGTAATCACAGCACTTTGGGAGGCCACGGCAGGTGGATCACTTGAGGTCAGGAGTTTGAGACCAGCCTGGCCAACATGGTGAAACCCTGTCTCTACTAAAAATACAAAAAATTAGCCAGGCATAGTGGCCCATGCCTGTAATCCCAGCTACTTAGGAAGCTGAGGCAGCAGAATAGCTTGAACCCGGGAGGCGGAGGTTGCAGTGAGCCAAGATATGCCACTGCACTCTAGCCTGGGTGACAGAGCAAGACTCCATCTAAAAAGAAAAAAAGAAAAAACAGCATTTCTTGAGTACCCAGGGCATGCTTCAAGCCATACTTGATGCCAGGGGAGGCAAAGACATGCTCCCTGCCCTTGAGGAGCTCACAGGCAAGTGTAAGGGGAGGGTAGTGGGGATGCAGCTAATACACAGGAAGAAATGCAAGGAAAACAGTCTGGGGCTCAGAGAAGAGACTTAACAATGGCTGTGCTGCTACTGGGGAGGCTTTAGGGAGGAGTGAAACTTCATTTGAGCCTTGAAGCTCTCGTTCATTCAACATGAGCTTCCAGAACATACCAGGCCCTGGGGAAATAGCAGCAAAAGGAACAGATAAAAATTCCTGCCATCCTGGTGGGGAGAGGGATAATAAGAAAACCATAGAGCAAATTGGAAGGCAGTGAGTGTGGAGAAATGAAGCAGGGCATGACGTGGGGTCAAGAAGGGGTTGCAATTTTAGGTGTGGGTGTCCAAAGAAAGCCTCACTACGAAAACAAGGTTTGAGGCCAGGCACGGTGGCTCATGCCTGTAATCCCAGTACTTTGGGAGGCCGAGGGGGGCGGATCACGAGGTCAGGAGTTTGAGACCAGCCTGGTCAGCATGGTGAAACCCCATCTCTACTAAAAATACAAAAAATTAGCCAGGCCTGGTGGGGGTGCGTGTCTGTAGTACCAGCTACTCGGGAGGCTGCGGCAGGAGGACTGCTTGAACCTGACAGGCAGAGGTTGCAGTGAGCTGAGATCATGCCACTGCCCTCCAGCCTGGGTGACAGAGCGAGACTCCATCAACAAAAAGGTTTGTGTCAAGGTCCGAGGAAGGTAAGAGAGAGGCCTTGCAGATATGTTCTAGGACGAAGTAACAGAAAGGTCAAAGGTGATGAGCTGGTGTGTGCCTGGAGTTTTTGTGAGAAATGGCAAAGTTAGAGGACGGACTCTTTCTTGGCCAGGGGCTATGAGGAGGGGAGGATCTGTTTGTTTTTTCAAGGAGTTACTCTGGGAGCAATACTGGAAGCATCTCGGAACCACTACTTCAGCTACCTGGGTGTGTGGGCAGCAGAGTTGGCTAGAAGGTGGGTGTGGTGGATGAGGGGCAAATTATGCAATAGTCTCAGCAGCCACTTTGCTCTTCAAGGGACACCACGGAAGAGTCAGGAGCAGAGAAGACAAGATCAGACTCTGGTTTTAAAGGGATTACTCTGTGTTACAAACAGACTAGAGGGGGATGATGAAAGCATGCAGAAACATTGTTACCAAGCAATGGACTCACTGTCTGGCATGCATAGAAAGCCAATGCTATGGCACTGGCTTCTCAGAAAAGAAAGGCTTTAGTGCATGGCCAACCAGCAAGGAGACAGGAGACGCAGCTCAAATGTGTCTCTGCGATTTGAGGTCTGGGCCAAGCCTTAAGGAGCTGATGTGCAAGGGAAAGTATTACAAACTTTGGGTTGGCAAGGTCTGATTGGAGAGCTTCACATGTGATCATTTATGGTAAGGTATGTGGAGGCAGATTTCAGCATCGGATTTTCCTGGCCAATGGACCCCTCACTTCTGAAGGAGTTTTGGTGTTTAGGTTCTGGTCATGTATTTCTGGTTTCATAGGAAGAAACCCTTGGTTCTAAGTGTGGTTACAGGTCAAAGCTTTTTCTATTGTGCATGCCCAAGCTACATGACTTGCAGTTTGGGCTGTGTTATACCTAAAAGATAATTAGACTGCAGTTACGTTAGCACAAGAGAGTTGGTGAGTGCATGCTTAATTTAAAAGAAACTGCTAAACCATGTTCCAAAGTGGTTGCACATTTTGCATTCCCAGCAGCTGTGTTTCAGGGTCCGTTTGTTCCACTGTAGGGACTGAGAGAAAGCTGCTTCTTCATCCTCTGAAGATTTGCTGAAAAGCAACTGACAAAAGACAAATGAATAGAAGAAAAGACAGACAAAATTTAATGTCCATGGCACAGGGAAATTGCAAGAGAATGATGACTCAATAATCCAATGGGGTACAGAGGCATATGTACCCTTCTTGATAGGGAAGGGAAGGTAAGAGAAATGTTGCAATTTTGGAGATAGTACATGATAATTACAGGAATATAATGGCCTTGGAGAACATAAAATGGCCGAGGACTAAGTTTGTCGGGCCTGCAAAGCAGACAATGGTTTGTGACAAAAGTCTGTTCAGGTGTGTTGACAGACTTCAGTCTCTCTTCCTGAGGTGTGAGTTAAATTAATGAAAACTCAGGGAAGAAACCAGAAGTAAGTTTTCTTCTTCAGCAGGTTCAGACTTTAGGCAGATAAAGGAATAGCAGAGTAAAGCTTCTTCCAGCATCTGCTGGTCTCCAACGGCCTTTAATTAATTAATTGTTGAGACAGGACCTCACTCTGGCACCCAGGCTGGAGTGCAGTGGTGCTGTCTTGGCTCACTGCAACCTCGACCTTCTGGGCTCCAGTGATCCTCCCACCTCAGCCTCCAAAGAAGCTGGGATTACAGGCCCGTGCCACAACGTCCAGCCAACTTTTTGTTTGTGTGTGTGTGTGTATATATATATATATTTTTTTTTTTTTCTTTTCTTTTCTTTTCTTTTTTTTTTTTTTGAGGCGGAGTCTTGCTCTGTCGCCCAGGCTGGAGTACAGTGACGCAATCTCGGCTCACTGCAAGCTCCGCTTCCCGGGTTTACGCCATTCTCCTGCCTCAGCCTCCTGAGTAGCTGGGACTACAGGCGCCCGCCACCTCGCCCGGCTAGTTTTTTGTATTTTTAGTAGAGACGGGGTTTCACAGTGGTCTCGATCTCCTGACCTTGTGATTCGCCCACCTCGGCCTCCCAAAGTGCTGGGATTACAGGCGTGAGCCACCACGCCCGGCCTTCTTTTCTTTTTGATAGAGACAGGGTTTTGCCATGTATGTTGCCCAGCCTGATCTCAAACTCCTGAGCTCAAGCGATCAGCCCACCTCAGCCTCCCAAAGTGCTGACATTATAGCCACATGCTCAGCCATTAATTTAAAGTAATCTGCATACTAAGGTGCCATATATTGGGCTGAAATTCCCTGGTCTCCTTCATTTCCCCAGTCTGAAACTTCCCTAGAAGTTTCGCAAACTATAAGCTGAGTTATGGTTGTGGAGAGAGAAATCAGGTTAGTAACTGAGTGGTAAAATATCCAATTAAACCAGTCTCTCATTTCTGGGAATAGGCCAGTCCAATTAAACAGTTGTATCTCATTTTAGAAAATAGAGTTGCAGATGGGATCTCAAAGCTCGGCCTCTATATATGATACAGGCAAATATATCCTTAATAAGAGGCATTTTTATGGAAACAGGATAAAAACAAAGGCCAATGTCTGGAGTGGTCTACAAACTGTCCTTCTAGAGTCTGGAAGACAGCTCAGAAGACCAGTAGCTAGCTGACAGATTTTTCTGGATTACAGTTGGCAGGTAAATGTTGTTGAAATATAAGCTGTTGCACTGATTCTTTTTCAAAACCAAGTTGATTAGCTTAGGCTTGTAAGGCCTCAGGAAAAAAACAGCTTTAATTTCAGTGAGTCCAAGTCAGAAAATTGGGATAAAAATTTGGAAACGTTAGTTTGTAGACTTATAGCCAGGAAAATATCCCGGATTCTGTCCAAATTGTAGGCAAATGATACAAATTCAAATACAATGGGCAGGGCTAAAAGCTTACAACGGGTACACTATAGTTTTCTTCTGAAACATATTTTTCTTCTCTCCAGTTCCCATTTCTACCAAATCATAGTAACATCAATTTATTTGCAAAATAAGTTTAGTCTTTGGCCTGATTACATACATAAGTTTAGCAAGAATAGTGATTTATCATGTAGGATCTTTTTTTTTTGAGACGGAGTCTCACTCATTGCATAGGCTGGAGTGCAGTGGTGTGATCTCAGCTCACTGCAATCTCTGCCTCCCGGGTTCAAGTGATTGTCCTGCCTCGGTTTCCCTAGTAGCTGGGACTACAGGTGTGTGCCACCACGTCCAGCTAATTTTTGTGTTTTTAGTAGAGACAGGATTTTGCCATGTTGGCCAGGCTGCTCTCGAACTCCTGACGTCAGGTGATCCACTCAAGTCAACCTCACAAAGTGTTAGGATTACAGGTGTGAGCCACCATGCCTGGCCAATATAGGCTCTTTTTAAAAGCTTTACTGGAACTTTTCATAAGGAATCTCAGATTAGACTTTTTAAAGCCTCCCAAGGCTACGAAGCCAAGCCAAGGATTTAACTCATTCTTAGACTATGTCTGTAACACCGGTACAAATTGGGTTAATTTCTCTCTTCTTGAGATCCCCAAAACATCCTGAGGTTCCTAGGCCTGTCAGAAAGTGGCATTCTTTATTTACCACAGGGCAACCATGTGAACCATGTATTTAAGGTACTAGGCCAGTATTTCCAGGGGCTTCTATTGGCTTCATAATGCCAACCTCAATTTTTTAGAGCTGTTTGGTCATATCTGAAAATACAACATTCCAGTCAAAGCTCCAGTAAAAAACAAACAAACAAAAGAGTGTCTCCAATCTGTTGTTAGAAGAACAGATTATTGAACTGATACAAATAAATTTTTATAGTAAACTATATTGCCATGTACTTACTATATTGCCATAAAATATGAATACTCACAGTTTCCAAATTCTGAAAAAGTCAGGCGTAAAGAAACGTACATATTTCAATTTTGTTCATAAAAGTATACTTTATAGTATTCCTGTAAAGCTTAAGAGAAAAAAAAGTTTCCTTAACTCCGGAAAACAAAAAGAACAAAACATAAAAAGAATCAGCAATGTTTCAAACAAAAAAGTCATTAAAAATCATTTTAGTCCTTCATCATTTCAGTCTCATGTAACTAATTCTTTTTCTCATTCTTTTTTTCTTTTTTTTTTTTTTCGAGACAGTCTTGCTCTGTCACACAGGCTGGAGTGCAGTAGTGCTATCTCGGCTCACTGCAACCTCTGCCTCCCGGGTTCAAGCAATTCTCCTGCCTCAGTCTCCCAAGTAGCTGGGATTACAGGCGCCTGACACCACCACACCCAGCTAAGTTTTGTATTTTTAGTAGAGATGGGGTTTCACCATGTCAGCCAGCCTGGTCTCAAACCTCATGATCTGCCCACCTCGGCCTCCCAAAGTGCTGGAATTACAGGCGTGAGCCACCATGCCCGGCCTTTATCTTGTTTTAAATAGACACAGGGTCTCACTATGTTGCCCAGGCTGGTCTCAAATACCTGAGCTCAAATGATCTTCCCATCTGGGCCTGCCAAAGAGCTGGGGTTACAGGCATGAGCCACTGTGCTCAGCTGCATGTAATTAATTTTTGTTCTATTTGTGGTTAGGTTAGTGTAAGATTTATGAGTCCAGTTTTGTGGGGTTTTTTTCACTAGCATTCTGGAAATTTTTACCCAGTCTAATGATAGATCTCAAAGTTGTCAGAAACCTGTATTTGTCAGCATTCTTTCCATCCTTTCCATGAACCTCCTTGAAGAAGCAATACTTTCGGATTTGTAAAGAGTTTTCAGGAAAAAAAAAAAGCATCTGAATAAACCTTGTTGTCTATTCAACTGTGGACCACAAGATTTCAAATGCCCATGGTTGAAGATATGATAAAAATTCATAATAATAATCATGAAATTGATGAGGGAATTTGGCTATTTCTGTAACATACAACAATTTAACATTAGAATTATGACTGATGATATACTGAAACAGCAGATTTCTAGGAATCTCATACGCTTTTGGACACACATTAATAACATTACCTGTACAAGGATACTCAAAGAAGGTGAAACATCATTCTTTATTTGACAGTGCTTCTTGTATGATGGAGATTGTACATCCCAGCCTCCTTTGCAGCGAGGGGGAAGTGAGGGACCAACTTCTGACCAATGAGGTGTGAACAGAATAGTTGAGAGCCACTCCCAGAGCCTGCTTTACAGGGCTGCTAGCTCATTCTCTTCAACCTTTCTCGATGTCCTCTCCCTCTGGCCTATTCCCTGGAACATGAAAACCACCTTAGACCACACCTAAAGATGACAGGCGCCAGAGCTAGAAGGACCCTGAGCACCTGGCACCATGGAGCACTCTATCAGCCCTGGACTGCCCACCTCCCGACTTGAGAGAAAGAGACATAATTTCTCATTGGTTTATGCCATCACTGTTTGCTGTGTTATTGTTGTTACTCTCATCTGAACTATTGTTGAACATCATCTGAACTGATATGGGGAGTGGTTGCCTAACAGATAACCAACAGTATCTGCTGTTAGAAGCTTCTTGGACGCCAGGCATGACGGCTCATCCCTGTAATCCCAACACTCTGGGAGGCTGAGGTGGGAGGATCACTTGAGGCCAGGATTTCAAGACCATCCTGGACAACATAGTGAAACTCCATCTCTACAAAAAAATTTTTAAAAAGTTAGCTAGGCATGGTGGTATACGCTTTCAGTCCCAGCTACTCAGGAGGTTGAGTGGGGAGGATCACTGGAGCCCAGAAGATTGAGGCTGCAGTGAGCCATGATTGTGTCGCTGCACTCCAGCCTGGGTGACAGAGTGGGACCCCATCTCAAAAAAAAAAAAAAAGAGCTTCTTGGAAGAGGGCACATAACTTAGCCTCCAGATGAGTAGGATATAGAGAATCAGGGACCAAAACAGTGAACATTCTAGAGTGAGGCAGGATAAGAAGTGAGCCTGGCTTAGAGGCCCAGATTGCAGAGGGTTAGTGGGGCCAGATTGTAGGAAGACTTTGACCATTCCATTGAGATGTGTGCTGGTCCTTCTAAGCCAGGAGAATCTGGACTATTTTGAATGGCCCCTGGAGAGAGCTCATCCCTGTGTTTAACTTAAATGTACCATGTTTCAGTTTGAATCTCTCTTGCCACCCTTTATCACCACACAGACAGGAAAAGCCCATTTCTTAAAATGATTAAAGCCTCAGTCTTAACCAGTCACATCTAGTACTAAAGATATGGGATTGTCATCCCAAATATCCAAATCCCAGACCAGACTGAAGGAACTGTCAAGGGCAGGAGCCCATCTCCTTCCTTAGCATGTGGCCAAGGCCTGGCCAGAGCTGGGCTCTTCCTTGTTGAGCAACATCTTCTTCCCTTCCATCTCCCTTCACTCTGCACCAGAGGAGCCAGGAACTAGACCTAAACCCCTCCGGCAGCTGAGCCTAGCTGGACACATGGCAGAACTGCCTGGAGGGGAGTTCATGTCCTGTCCTCCCTCCTGCTTCCCAGAAACCTCCCTGATATCAATTATCTGAGAGGCAAGACCATAAACCCCTGGAATGCCCAATACCAGAGTCAAGAGAACGTCTTCACTCTCCTGAGATGCCCAGGCCCCCAGGCCCAGCTGCCAAGGATTTTCTGCACCTTGAAGTGCAAAACAAACGAGTGTTACTGTTTTCATGTGAACTACATCATTGCACTCTGCTGGCCTTGCACTGGGGCTTTGTAGGTGTATGACTGGGGGAAAAAGACAGAGCTTTTTCCCTGAGATCAATGAATGTGCTCTGGACCCTGGCCAAGGATGCCTGGTAGCTGGTTCTGTTCAGTTGCGGGGAGGCAGTGAGGGCGGATGGGGAAGAAGGAAGCGGGGTGGGATGGGGTTGCTGTTCTCCACCCAGGGACCTGCAGGTCACTAACCTGAGCACCATTCCCAGACTTTTCCCACCAAGGATGCCTGGGAAGATTTTATCTAGAAGGCAAACTGGATTTTTTTCTAATAATCAATTTGCTTCCAAGTTTTTGTTACCTAGAAGCCATTCTAGTCACCAAGCCAGCTTCAGGTGAGTATGAAATGAACAAGTTGTTACACAGGTGATGTAATTCTAGCTCAAAGTAAAGAGACTGAGGCTTCAGTTTGCAGGACAGCCTCATCTCAAGGAATGTTAAGATTTCATTTAGGCTTTATGGAATACTGAAAGTATCTATCTGGTGAGAAATAAAAATAAAATCCCCAGCCCCCCAACTGAATGAACGGACCCTCTCTTGGCCAAGAAGATGGCAGAGAAACTTTGAAAACTGAGTTCCTGGCCATGGAAACATGGGGGGGTTGGACACGCCTCATTACACCCCCTCCCTCATTAACTGCCATTAGGCTTTCTTCCCTAAGGGTTCAACAGAAACCAGCCCTTTTGAAAGATTCACTCCACTGCTGATTTCAACCAGCCACATGACTGCCCTCTCTTTTGCAGTTTCCACACAATGGGCCAGAATTCCTTCCTGATAAGAGACCACTGACCACAAAGTGGTGTTGGCCATCTATGGATGCTGCATACAGGGTTTTCGTGTCATCTGCTTTACCGTTTGATATTAGAAAATGGAAAACTCCACCCTGAGATCATGCTAACCCTACCATTTTTTGTACTTGTGACCCATGAAGGGGCATGAAGCTCAGTTATGCATGTACAGGTTTCTCCATTCATAAATGTTCATCACTCTTGTAGCTTATTAAATATGTATATTCAACGACCCTGCTCAGAATAAATTTCTGCTCCCTTTACCTCTCCCTTAAAATGCCTGTTGTGCTCGCTTCGGCAGCACATATACTAAAAAAAATGGAACGATACAGAGAAGATTAGCATGGCCCTGCGCAAGGATGACACGCAAATTCGTGAAGCGTTCCATATTTTTGCGTAGTCTGCGAAAGTCATTTCAGTATCTGCTAACTAGCACTAAGGAAATAGTGTGAATCTAAGCAAAAATGGGTGGCACCCAATGACGAAACTGTGGTTTTCATTACCAAAAATAAATAAATAAAGTGCCTGTTTCTGGCTTCTGGCCAGAGGCTACACTCCCCAGCACATCAGAATGGCCACCCTGCAAGCTGCAGCTCTTTATGAGAAACAAAGCTCTCCTTTCCAAATTTATGAACCTTGTCATTCTTCAGTGGACACTGGCAACATCCCCTCCATTCCCACCTTGACTCTTGCCTAGGTTGAGAACCATGGCCTTAACTCCAAGAAATGACTTCAGGCCAGGTGCATTAGCTCATGCCTATAATCCCAGGACTTTGGGAGGTCAAGACAGGAGGATTGCTTGAACCCAGAAGTACAAGACCAGCCTGGGCAACATGGTGAAACCCTGTCTCTACAAAAAAATACAAAAAATTAGCTGGGTGTGGTGGTGTGCACCCGTGGTCCCAGCTACTTGGGAGGTTGAGGTGGGAGAATCACTTGAACCTGGGCAACAGTGTGAGAATTTGTCTCCAAAAAAAAAAAAAAAAAAAAAAAAAAGGCCGGGCGCGGTGGCTCAAGCCTGTAATCCCAGCACTTTGGGAGGCCGAGACGGGCGGATCACGAGGTCAGGAGATCCAGATCATCCTGGCGAACACAGTGAAACCCCGTCTCTACTAAAAAATACAAAAAACTAGCCGGGTGAGGTGGTAGGTGCCTGTAGTCCCAGCCACTCGGGAGGCTGAGGCAGGAGAATGGCGTGAACCTGAGAGGCGGAACTTGCAGTGAGCTGAGATCCGGCCACTGCACTCCAGCCTGGGCGACAGAGCGAGACTCCGTTCTAAAAAAAAAAAAAAAGAAATGACTTTGTACTGCAGCCCTTTGAGTAGGTGTTTCAGTCTCTCATTCAGAGCATCCCAGGGTACCCCAATCATCTGCAGTGTCTCAGAGTGAGTCCTGACCTAGGGTGTCACATTCCTAGAAATTCCATCAAGCTCTTCCTACATCCAGTGGATAGTGGGAAAAGCAGGGTATGTGGTTGCAGTGGAGTATGGAAAGGGGGAGGGGGCTTTGGTATCTTGAGAAAGCTAATTTTATAACTAATTACATCTGAAAAGATGTGGAAAATCCTAGCACCAATTTCCAATACTTTTCACAACATTCCTCACACCTTCAGATGGCACGAAGCGTTGTTTTATACAAAGAGGAGAGAAGCAGGTGTTCTGAGACTTTCTCCTTCTCTAAGAGGTACTAAGGATGCTTGGGTTTCAAGTTCTTCTCCCTCCCTTACTTACCATGTGATCTTGGGCACATTTCTCAGCCTCTCAGGACCTTATTTACTTACCTGAAAAATGGTTTTGTTCTGAACATCAAATGAAAAATTCACATAGAGCATTTAGTGTCTGTGATATATAGTAAGCATTCAAGCCATGGTAACTCTTACTATCTCATTTATCACAAATAATATTCTCTGCCTTTATTATCCTCTCCTCCAACCCCCATCTCCTCCCAAGAGGCTGACATGTGACTCCTGGTCTGTTAGGAGCAATGCCTTCCCTGCTGGAGCTCCTGGAGGGCAGGGAGATGTCCCCTCTTTCCTCTGTGCCACCCATCCCCAATTCTCCCACACCATGCCAGTGCCAGACTCAACCTGATGAGAACTCACTGAACACTGATGGATTATCTAACAACATCAAACTTGTGAGATTTTCCTCCAGGAACCGTTGAATCTGTTGTCAGTTTGAAGGAGGCAAGCCATTCTAACTGAGAGAAGTCACCCAGGGAAAGGGTGCAAAGGGGGCGAGACTTTTGGGAGGGCATCACATCTCCACCTGGTGCTTCATTTCCTAGGCCTGAAATTCATTGCTTGTGTACCCAGAAGTGATCAGTCTCTACAGAACATCTCACATAGCCAAGCTCACAAAGACTGACAGGTGAGACAAGCACATGGAAAGCCAAATGGTCACCAGAGGTTGCTTGGTGAGTATTAGATTCTGGGTAGGTAAAGAGTGTTTGATGATCCTAATGGCAGAAATCAGCAGAGAGATCAATATAAGGCCCTTATATTGCACCACTCCAGGGGGCGCCATTCTCATGGTTGATGATGAAAAGAGAGCCCCTTCCTTTGGAGTTGTTCAGTGCACAAAACCCTTCCCAGACCCCAGTCATGAGAAAATAAGAAATTCAAACTCTAAGCTGTTGGAAAAATAAATTATTGTGAGCTTTAAAAATGATTATGAGCCTGAGTGCCATGACAGGCAGCTATAACCTAGGCAGTTGTAATCTTTATTTTCTCTGATTATGGATTAAGCCTTCTTCCTTGACTACATTGTTTTGTAAAATGCGATAAATGGCTGAAGGGTGCCAGGGAAGACCCCT
The DNA here is from genome assembly GCF_009764315.1 of Trachypithecus francoisi. Lineage (NCBI taxonomy): Eukaryota > Metazoa > Chordata > Mammalia > Primates > Cercopithecidae > Trachypithecus > Trachypithecus francoisi. Next base: position 59,998,227 of record NW_022681462.1, on the reverse strand, counting down.
TCCCTCTGACTGTTGACTTTCTTTTCTTTTCCTTTTTTTTTTTTTTTTTTTTTGAGATGGAGTCTCGCTCTGTCGCCCAGGCTGGAGTGCAGTGACCGAATCTCAGCTCACTGCAAGCTCTGCCTCCCGGGTTTACGCCATTCTCCTGCCTCAGCCTCCGGAGCAGCTGGGACTACAGGCGCCCGCCACCTCGCCCGGCTAGTTTTTTGTATTTTTAGTAGAGACGGGGTTTCACCGTGTTAGCCAGGATGGTCTCGATCTCCTGACCTCATGATCCGCCCGTCTCAGCCTCCCAAAGTGCTGGGATTACAGGCTTGAGCCACTGCGCCTGGCCCTTTCTTTTCCTTTCTTTCTTCCTTTTTTTTTTTTGGTTGACTTTCATTATCAATTAATCTCCTTACCTTTCTCACACAAAGACGTCATAGCTATCACATTATTTTAAGATGGAATGTTAAATATACCCTTTTGAGTTGGAAAGAAAATGAAAACCAGGTGTAAAAAAAGAAAGAAAGCAAGAAAGCAAACAAGCCATAGTGAGGGAAATCATACTCTAACTAACTAGTTAATTCACTGTAACTCTTAAGCCAACCTTGCATTGAAAATGTTGTAACCCTATTAAACTTCTTTGTTGCAGTGGCTCACACCTGTAATCCCAGCACTTTGGGAAGACAAGGCAGGAGGATCATCTGAGTTCAGGAGTTCGAGACCAGCCTGGCCAATATGGTGAAACATGGTTTCTATTAAAAATACAAAAATTAGCCGGGCATGGTGGCAGGTGCCTATAATCCCAGCTTCTAGGGAGGCTGAGACATGAGAATCTCTTGAACCTGGGAGGTGAAAGTTTTAGTGAGCTGAGATCGTGCCACTGCACTTCAGCCTGGGTGACAGAGCGAGACCCTGTCTCAAAACAAAACAAAACAAAACAAAAAAAACAATGCTTTTCATCGAATACTCCTGATATGTCGAGGAAGATGCAACCTGAGAACTAACTGAAACTTAGCAACGTTGAGGACATTGGCAAGCTCAAAATTCAGTGGAGGGGTATAAACCTGATTGGAAGGTTCAAAAGAAAATGGACAGAAATCAATGAGAGAAAGGGGGTAGCAGTTCAAGGAGTATATGGATCAAGAGAGAAAAGCAACTTTTTTAGCTAAGAAATTATAATATTTGTTAGAAAATATTATTTTCATAATATTTGTATGTTATAGAGAGTGATCCAGTAGAGAGCAAAGTATGCTGATGCAGGGAGGAGGAACAACTGCTAAGTTCTTGAATTGATGGGCAGAGCAGGGTCTCAGGCACAAGTGGAAAGGGAAGATTTACTTTGTGGAAACAGAGACAGTTCATCTACAGTAATAGGAAGACAGAGGTCACGGCACTGATGCAGGTAGGTGGGTAATTGAGGTGATGAGAGAGTCTGAAGATGTTCTTGCTTCAGTTTTCTTGGTGAAATGGAAAGGTATGTACATACATGCATGTTCATGTATGTTCGTATAAGCAAACACCAGGACTCCAGTCTATAGTAGCATCTGGCTACTTAGGTGAGCATGACACTGAGGAGAGAGACCCATAAAGTGACTGCCTACAGAGCCGGCTGCACTCTAGAACCTCAGCCATCCAAGGGGACGGGTCTGACCAGGCAGGACGGAACACTTTCAATGGTGACCCTGCATGGGAGGGACAGCAGCAAGCTGCCCTTCTCTGTGAGGACTGACCCCTGGGACTGAGTGGGCTGTGGAACTCATCGCAAAAGGGTGGGATCTTGAGGAGAACTCTGAAATATCAGTTTGAATATTAAAAGAGAAGTGTCCTTATTTTGTTTCCCAAAATTACAAATCAGAATATCTTGGTTATACTTAATTTCCATATTCTCTGGGTATTTTGAAAATAACCAAAGAATGTACTTAACACCTTAGCAAAGTACCTGGGTTACAGTAAGTGTCTGGTAACTCACAGCCATTGCAGTGATGATAACATTGTTGGGTGCCCATTCATCCACAATGGTTGGTCCTGGGGGTGAGTGATATCTTCTTTTTCATGATAGCATAGTCCCTGGCACTTAGAAAAAGGCAGAGAACATTTGTTAAATTGATAAACAAAATTGATTTAATCCCTGTAGGTCTACAGTGGTCTGGGAACGCATCATAGAGGAAGTAAGTTGGACCCTAAAAAATGCATTTTCCTCTTTTCTATTTCCATATGTTATCTACTCTAGGGTGAGGGCTCAACTCATTGGGTTTCATTTACTTTTTTTATTTAGTTTTTGAGACAGAATCTTGCTCTTTCGCTCAGGCTGGAATGCAGTGGCATGATCTCGGCTCACTGCAACCTCCACCTCCTGGGTTCAAGCAATTCTCTTGCCTCAGCCTCCTGAGTAGCTGGGATTACAGATATCCACCATCACACTTGGTTAATTTTTTGTATTTTTAGTAGAGATGGGGTTTCACCATGTTGGCCAGGCTGGTCTCAAACTCCTGACCTCAGGTGATCTACCTGCCTTGGCCTCCCAAAGTGCTAGTATTACAGATGTGAGCCACTGTGCCCAACTGGGTTTCATTTACTTTAGTTGCAAAGTAGTGATCCTTGCTCCTGAGATTGGGGCCATCTGAATGCATATGTCCTTAGAGGTCTCTTAGGGCTTTCTGAAGGAAGCAGTGGATGCATCTCCCAGCTCCAGGTCTGACATTCCCTGAGCAGCAATTGTGAAAATTTACTGTGGTTCGGGCTGGGCGTGGTGGCTCACGCCTGTAATCCCAGTACTTTGGGAGGCCGAGGCAGGTGGATCATGAGGTCAGGAGTTCAAGACCAGCTTGGCCAAGATTATGAAACCCTGTCTCTACTAAAAGTACAAACATTAGCCAGAAGTGGTGGCAGGCACCTGTAATCCCAGCTACTCCAGAGGCTGAGGCAGAGAATCGCTTAACTCCGGAGGCAGAGGTTGTGGTGAACCGAGATTGCGCTGCTGCACTCCAGCCTGGGTGACAAGAGGGAAACTCTGTCTCAAAAAAAAAAAGAGTCAAGGGGGATTCTGATTAAAAAGACCTAACAGGATTCTTGATGGAGATGGACCAGGGTGACCAGATGTCACCTGGAGAGTGGTGGAGAATGAGAAATGTGGTCAGATATGGAGGGTAGGGGTTCTGGCTAAACCAACTTAGCAGGATTCTTGCTAAAACTGGGCAAGGCAAAGATGGACAGGGAAGCCCAATGGTTGAAGACTAATTGAGAAGACAGCTCAGGAGACCCTGATTAGGCCAAGCACAGTGGCTCATGCCTGTAATCTCAACATTTTGGGAGGCCAAGGCGGGCAGATCACCTGAGCTCTGGACTTCAAGACCAGCCTGGCCAACATGGTGAAACCGCATCTCTACTAAAAATACAAAATATTAGCTGGGCATGGTGGCGCATGCTTGTAGTCCCAGCTACTCAGGAGGAAGAGGCAGGAGAATCGCTTGAACCCGGGAGGGGGAGGTTGCAGTGAGCTGAGATTGCGCCATTGCACTCCAGCCTGGGTGACAAAGCCAAAGCGAGACTCCATCTCAAAAAAAAAAAAAAAGAGCCTGACTAAAGTTTGGTCAAGTAGAGAGTCTTTGTTAAGGTGGAGGGAAGGGAAGTGAGTAAGGCTGTAAAAGGACAAGACAAGGGATCCCCGTAGTGATGAACTCGCTCTACATCTTGACTGTATCAAGGTCAAACCTGGTTGTGATGATGCATTACAGTTGTGTAAGATGTTATTGCTAGAGGAAACTGAGTAAAGGATACACAGGATCTCTCTCTATTATTTCTTATAAGTGCACATGAATCTATAATTATCCAAAATTATGAAGTTTACTTAAAAGCAGCATTTGAGAAGTTGGGTATTTACAGGCAATTTAATAAAGAAACATTAGAATAAGATTGCTTATATATTATGTATATGTTAATGTGTAAGAAATCAAACATATCTCAGTCCTGGGCCCAGTGCAAACATTCCTCCATTTGTCTCAACTTCCTGGGCCCAGTACAAACATTCTTCCATTTGTCTCAACTTCCTGGGCCCAGTACAAACATTCCTCCATTTGTCTCAACTTCCTGGGCCCAGTACAAACACCACCTGGAGAGTCCCCGATAAGGTCACAACCGTTTGTGGAGTGGTTTTACTGAAAGTGCAGGAACCAATAAAAAACTGCTAAATGTATAACTTAAAATGTTAACCAATTGTAATGCTGTAACCAAAAGAATTCCCTTGTTTCTCTGTAACCTTACATATCCTGTTTACATCGGGCTATAAAAAGTGAGCACATGCATCGTTCGGGGCCCTCTTGTGAGCTGTGAAGCGGAGGGACCAAGTTCGAACTTGCAGTAAAGATCCTTGCCGCTTGGCTTTGACTCTGGACTCTGGTGGTCTTCTTCGGGGAATAAACGGTCTGGGCATAACAAATGCCCTATAGAACAGTAAATGGAAAGCTTTGGGGTTATCTTTTATCGTATATGTAAATCACATGCACTTCTGCAACACCCAAATCTTTAGGTTACTATGCTACTTCACAGAATCTGAGCCCTTAATAGTAAATAGCAAAACCAAACAAAGGCATATTCAACTTAATAAAATAATCTTTAAAAGTACAAGTAGTGAATAGAAAAAGAAGACCTCCCCCCAAAAAAGCATTTAAAAACCCCCAAACAACAAAAACAGTAAAGGTAGTTTCATGCACATCCGTGTGAAGAGACCACCAAACAGGCTTTGTGTGAGCAATCAAGATTTTTAATCACCTGGGTGCAGGCGGGCTGAGTCTGAAAAGAGAGTCAAGGAAGGGAGATAAGGGTGGGGCCGTTTTATAGGAGTTGGGTAGGTAAAGGAAAATTACAGTCAAAGGGGGGTTGTTCTCTGGTGGGCAGGGATGGGGGGTCGCAAGGTGCTCAGTGGGAGAGCTTTTGAGCCAGGATGAACCAAGAAAAGGAATTTCACAAGGTGATGTCATCAGTTAAGGCAGGAACAGACCATTTTCACTTCTATTGCAGTGGAATGTCATCAGTTAAGGCAGCAACTGGCCATATGGATGTGTACTGCAGGTCACAGGGGATATGATGGCTTAGCTTTGACTCAGAGGCCTGACATTCCTGTCTTCTTATATTAATAAGAATAATAAAACAAAATAGTGTTGAAGTGTTGGGGTGACGAAAATTTTTGGGGGGTGGTATGGAGAGATAATGGGTGATGTTTCTCGGGGCTGCTTCAAGCAGGATTAGGGGTGGCGTGGGAACCTAGAGTGGGAGAGATTAAGCTGAAGGAAGATTTTGTGGTAAGAGGCGATATTGTGGGGTTGTTAGAAGGAGTATTTGTCGTATAGAATGATTGGTGATGGCCTGGATGCAGTTTTGTATGAATTGAAAAACTAAACTGAAGACACAAGGTCTGAGTAAGAGGAGAAAAAACAGGTATTAAAGGACTAAGAATTAGGAGGAACTAGGACATCTAATTAGAGAGAGCCTAGGGGGTTCAGCATAATTACTTGCTGGGTTGGTGAGTTTTTAGGCTCTAAGTTTTTGGGGTGCAGTCCAAGTTGGGCTGGTGTCTAGAATGAGACTGGGACCTAATAAAAAGGAGAGTCCACACCGGAGCTCAAATGGGCTGCAACCTGCAGCATTCCAAGGACAGGCCTGAATTCTGAGAAGGGAAAGTGGTAAAAGTATTGTCTAGTCCTTTTTAAGTTGGTGACTGAGCTTGGTGAGGTGTGTTTTCAAAAGACCATTAGTCCGTTCTACCTTTCCTGAAGATTGAGGACAGTAAAGGATATAAAGGTTTCACTGAATACCAAGAGCCTGAAAAACTGCTTGGGTGATTTGACTAATAAAGGCCGGTCTCCTATCAGACTGTATAGAGGCCGGAAGGCCAAACTGAGGAATTATGTCTGACAGAAGGGAAGAAATGACTGTGGTGGTCTTCTCAGACCCTGTGGGAAAGGCCTCTACCTATCCAGTGAAAGTGTCTACCTGGACCAAGAGGTATTTTAGTTTCCTGACTGGAGGCATGTGAGTAAAGTCAATTTGCCAGTCCTGGGCAGGGGCAAAACGCAAGCTTGATGTGTAGGGAAGGGAAGGGGCCTGAGAAATTCCTGAGTAGTAGTAGAATAGCAGATGGAACACTGAGAAATGATTTCCTTGAGGATAGATTTCCATGATGGAAAGGAAATGAGAGGCTCTAAGAGACGGGCTAGTGGCTCATAACCTACATGCAAGAGGTTATGAAATGACGACAGAATAGAATGGGTCTGTGAGGCTGGAAGGAGATATTTTCCTTGGTCTAAGAACCATTTGCCTCGTGTGGGAAGAGATTAATAGGTGAAGTTTCAGCAGGGGAGTAGGTAGGAGTGACCGATGTGAAGGAGAAAAACTGCCGTGAGGGATAGAAGTTGGAACGCTAGCTGCTTTTTTAGCTAGCTTATCAGCATAAGCATTGTCCTGAGCAATGTGATCTGATGCCTTTTGATGGCTGCTTTTTTAGCTACCTTATCAGCATAAGCGTTGTCTTGAGCAATGGTGAGGTGAAGAAAATAGATTTTGGAAGTTATGAGAACTGTAGAGAGTTAGTGGAGCATAGTTTGTGATTTTGAGGGCCTCTAAAAATATTAGGGCGATGGTGGCCACCGCACACAGACATGAGGGTTAGCAGGCTAAAACAGTAAGGTCAAGTTGTTTGGATAAAAAGGCTACAGGGTATGGTCCTGGCTCTTGTGTAAGAACTCTGACCGCACTAACCATGTCTAGGAAGGAAAGGAATTGCTTTGTAGAAGGAATTGCGGTTTGGGAGATTAGCCTGACACAATCAGCAGGGAGAGCACGTGTGTTTTTATGAGAATTACGCTGAGATAGGTAACAGATGAGGAAGACATTTGGGCTTGACTGAAGTAATGGAGGCTGTCTGTGAAGCCTTGCGGCAGTACAGCCCAGGTAGTTTACTGAGCCTGATGGGTGTCAGGGTCAGTCCAAGTGAAAGCGAAGAGAGGCTGGGATGAAGGGTGTAAAGGAATAGTAAAGAAAGTATGTTTGGCCGGGCGCGGTGGCTCAAGCCTGTAATCCCAGCACTTTGGGAGGCCGAGACGGGCGGATCACGAGGTCAGGAGATCGAGACCATCCTGGCTAATACGGTGAAACCCTGTCTCTACTTAAAAATACAAAAAACTAGCCGGGCGATGAGGCGGGCGCCTGTAGTCCCAGCTACTCGGGAGGCTGAGGCAGGAGAATGGCATAAACCCGGGAGGCGGAGCTTGCAGTGAGCTGAGATCCGGCCACTGCACTCCAGCCTGGGTGGCAGAGCAAGACTCCGTCTCAAAAAAAAAAAAAAAAAAAAAAAAAAAAAAGGAAAGTATGTTTGAGATCCAGAACAGAATATTGGGTTGTGGAGGGAGGTATTGAGGATAGGAGAGGATATGGGTTTGGCACCACGGGGTGGACAGGCAAGACAATTTGGTTGATAAGGTGCAGATCCTGAACTAACCTGTAAGCTTTGTCTGGTTTTAGGACAGGTAAAAAGGGGGAATTGTAAGGGGAGTTTACAGGCTTTAAAAGGCCATGCTGTAGCAGGTGAGTGCTAACAGGCTTTAATCCTTTTAAAGCGTGCTGTGGGATGGGATATTGGCATTGAGCGGGGTAAGGGTGATTAGGTTTTAATGGGATGGTAAGGGGTGCATGATCGGTCACCAAGGAGGGAGAAGAGGTATCCTATACTTGTGGGTTAAGGTGGGGAGATACAAGGGGAGGATGCAAAGGAGGCTTTGAACTGGGGGAAAAGGCAGCAATGAGGTGTGGCTGTAGCCTAGGAATAGTCAAGGAAACATAATTTAGTTAAAATGTCTTAGCCTAATAAGGGAACTGGGCAGGTGGGGATAACTAAAAAGGAGTGCATTAAAGAATATTGTCCAAGTTGGCACCAGAGTTGGGGAGTTTTAAGAGGTTTAGAAACTTGGCCATCAATACCCACAACAGTTATGGAGGCAAGGGAAACAGGCCTTTGAAAAGAAGATAATATGGAGTGGGTAGCCTCCGTGTTGATTAAGAAGGGGACAGACTTACCTTCCACTGTGAGAGTTACCTAAAGCATCTGTGATGGTCCTGTAGGCTTCCGAGGCAATCAGGCAGTGTCAGTCTTTAGCTGCTGAGCTGAGAAGATTTGGGAAGGAGTCAGAGAGCCTTGAGCCAGAGTTCCAGGGGCTCTGGAAGTGGCTGCCAGGTGAGTTGAACAGTCTGATTTTCAGTGGGGTCTCGCACAGATGGGACACTGCTTAGGAGGAATTCCGGGCTGTGGACATTCCTTGGCCTAGTGGCCAGATTTCTGGCAATTGTAGCAAGCTCCTGGGGGAGACGGTCCTGGAGAAACGCCTGGCTGCTGCGGTTCAGGCATTTGAAGTTCTTGTGTGCTGGAGATATGACTGGGGTTTCTCTCACAGTGGAGGCAAGGAATTGCAACTCAGAAATACATTGCTGCCTCTATTATTGTACACTTTGAAAGCAAGGTTGATTAAATCCTATTGTGGGGTTTAAGGGCTGGAATTTAATTTTGGGGGTTTTATTTAATGTCGGGAGCGGATTGGGTAATAAAATGTATACTGAGAATAAGATACCCTTTGACCTTTTAGGGTGTAGGGCTGTAAAGCGTCACAGGGTTGCTGCCAAACGAGCCATGAACTGGGCTGGGTTTTTCATATTTGATGAAAAAGAGCCTAAACGCTAACTGATTTGGGAGAGGTCGGATAAAGAAAAAGGAGCATTAACTTTGACTATGCCGGCCGGGCGCGGTGGCTCAAGCCTGTAATCTCAGCACTTTGGGAGGCCGAGACGGGTGGATCACGAGGTCAGGAGATTGAGACCATCCTGGCTAACACCATGAAACCCCGTCTCTACTAAAAAATACAAAAAAAACTAGACGGGCGAGGTGGCGGGCGCCTGTAGTCCCAGCTACTCGGGAGCCTGAGGCAGGAGAATGGCGTAAACCCGGGAGGCGGAGCTTGCAGTGAGCTAGATCCAGCCACTGCACTCCAGCCCGGGCGACAGAGCGAGACTCCGTCTCAAAAAAAAAAAAAAAAAAAACCTTGACTATGGCTTTTGCTCCAGCCACCTTTTTAAGAGGAAATTCCTGGGCAGGTGGGGGAGGGCTAGTCACGGAAGGAAACTGTAAGCCAGAACAGGTGTGAGGAGGGGAGGTGATAAAAGGATTATAGAGTTGGGGAGTGGAGGCTGAGGAAAAATTGGGACTTAGATCAGCCTGGTGAGGAGGGGAGAGAGGTCAGATGGGTCTGTAGAAAAGGAAGATTAGAAAGACTCAGCGATGCTTCGGGTTGGGACTGAGGGGACAGGCGAGAGGGAAAGAAGGAAGATTTGGGACGATGTGTTGGGAACAGAGACTAGGGAGGGACCAATGTGTAAAAGAATACCCGGACGTCAGGCACCTCAGACCGTTTGCCCATTTTACGACAAGGATTATTTAGATCTTGTAGGATGGAAAAATCGAAAGTGCTGTTTTCTGGCTATTTGGAACCGCTGTCGAGTTTGTATTGGGGTCAAGTAGCATTGTAGAAGAAAATAAGGCATTTAGGTTTTAGGTCAGGTGTGAGTTGAAGAGGTTTTAAGCTTTTGAGAACACAGGCTAAGGGAGAAGAGGGAGGAATGGAGAATGGAAGGTTGCCAGCGGGGGAAAAGAAAGAGAGATCAGACTGTTACTGTGTCTATACAGAAAGAAGTAGACATAAGAGACTCCATTTTGTTCTGTGTTTGAGATGCTGTTAATCGGTGACCCTACCCCCAACCTTGTCCTTGCAAGAGACATGTGCTGTGGTGAGTCAAGGTTTAACAGATTTTGGGCTGTGCAGGGTGTGCTTTGTTAAACAAGTGCCTGAAGGCAGTATGCTTGTGAAAAGTCATCACCATTCTCTTAATCTCAAGTACCCAGGGACACGTACACTGCCAAAGGTCACAGGGACCTCTGCCTAGGAAAGCTAGGAATTGTCCAAGGTTGCTCCCCATGTGATAGTCTGAAATATGGCCTCGTGGGAAGGGAAAGACCTGATCGTCCCCCAGCCTGACAGCCGTGAAGGGTCTGTGCTGAGGAGGATTAATATAAGAGGAAAGAAGGCCTCTTGGCAGTTGAGATAGAGAAAAGCATCTGTCTCCTGCCCGTCCCTGGGCAATGGAACATCTCGGTGTAAAACTGTGTTCTGTTTACTGAGAAAGGAGAAAACCGCCTTAGGGCTGAAGGTGGGACGTGCTAGCAGCAGTGCTGCTCTTTATGCACTGAAAATGTTTATGGAGATGTTTGCATATGCATATCAAGGCACAGCACTTTTCCTTAAACTTATTCATGTCACAGAGATCTTTATTCGTATGTCTTACTGCTGACCTTCTCCCTACGATGATCCTATTATCCTGCCACTTCCCTTTTTCTAAGATGGTAAAGATAATGATCAATAAATACTGAGGGAACTCAGAGACCGATTCCTGTGTGGTTCCTCTGTATGCTGAGCGCCAGTCCCCTGGGCCCACTTTTTCTTTCTCTATACTTTGTCTCTGTGTCTCATTTCTTTTCTCAAGTCTCTCATTCACCTAACGAGAAACGCCCACAGGTGTGGAGGGGCAGGCCACCCCTTCAGTTGCCTATAGTGAAGGAGGCAAACCCAGAGAAGAGAGAGTAGAGACACGGAGAGAAGGGGTGGGGGGGTTCTTGCCCTCCAGAAAAGTGGGAAAGGGGTCGGATCCTGGAGATAAGGGGTTGGGGCACAGAGATAAGAGGTCGGGGGTTTCCTGCCCCCCAGAAAAGCAGGAAAGGGGTAGAGACGCGGAGATAAGGGGTTGGGGCATGGAGATAATGGGTTGGAGCGTGGAGATAAGGGGTCAGGGGGTTCTTGCCCCCCAGAAAAGTGGGAAAGGGGTAGAGACGTGAAGATAAGGGGTCAGGAAGTTGTTGCCCCCGAGAAAAGCAGAGAGAAGGGGGGTTCTTACCCCCCCCCCCAGAAAAGCAGGGAAGGGGTAGAGACAAGGAGAGAAGGGGTCGGAGGTTCTTGCCACCCCCACCCCCCCAGAAAAGCGGTACTTGCTGCTAAGGGTGAAGGACCAAGGCAGGCGTCCCTGCGTGGTCAGACACCTCTGAAATGTGGGTGAATAATCAGGCAGGCATCCCCGCATAATTAAACACCAACGGAAGACTATCTTCCTGAGTCAGTGACTGGCGCCGGACTTGTGGGTCCACGGATAAAACACGTCTCCTTTGTCTCTACCAGAAAAGGAAAGGAACTAAAATTAAGAGAAGGCAAAGACTGAAGTGTGGCATCAAGATTGAAAGGAGAAAGAGGTTGAGGGATAGTGAGAGAGGTTGGAGAAAAGAGTAAAAAGAGGCCGCTTACTGGATTTAAAATTGGTGAGATCTTCCTTGGACTGGTTGGTATGAGGACCTGAGGTTAGGTGGATCTTTCTCACGGAGCAAAGAGCAGGAGGACAGGGGATTGATCTCCCAAGGGAGGTCCCCTGATCCGAGTCACAGCACCAAATTTCATGAGCATCCGTGTGAAAACACCACCAAACAGGCTTTGTGTGAGCAATAAAGCTTTTTTTTTTTTTGAGACAGAGTCGTGCTCTGTCGCCCGGGCTGGCGTGCAATAGTGGCTGGATCTCAGCTCACTGCAAGCTCCTCCTCCTGGGTTTACGCCATTCTCCTGCCTCAGCCTCCCGAGTAGCTGGGACTACAGGCGCCCACCACCTCGCCCGGCTAGATTTTTGTATTTTTTAGTAGAGATGGGGTTTCACCGTGTTAGCCAGGATGGTCTCGATCTCCTGACCTCGTGATCCGCCCGTCTCAGCCTCCCAAAGTGCTGGGATTACAGGCTTGAGCCACCGCGCCCGGCGCAATAAAGCTTTTTAATCATCTGGGTGCAGGCGGGCTGAGTCCAAAAAGAGTCAGCGAAGGGAGATGGGGTGGGACCGTTTTATAGGAGTTGGGTAGGTAAAGGAAAATTACAGTCAAAGGGGGTTGTTCTCTGGCGGGCAGGGGTGGGGATCACAAGGTGGTCAGTGGGGGAGCTTTTGAGCCAGGATGAGCCAGGAAAAGGAATTTTACAAGGTAATGTCATCAGTTAAGGCAGAAACAGGCCATTTTCACTTCTTTTGTGGTGGAATGTCATCAGTTAAGGCAGGAATGGGCCATCTGGATGTGTACCTGCAGGTCACAGGGGATATGATGGCTTAGCTTTGACTCAGAGGCCTGACAGGTAGTAATCTTGGCCATTTTTAGAGGTTTCAAATATATATATATATATATATGCCTTTTTAAGTTTTTCTTTTATATATATATTTGCCTTTTTTAGTTTTCCTTTTTTAAATTATATATATATAAAATTATATGTCATATATAAAATTATATAAACAGCAAATATACTTTGGATTCAGTGAAATTTCAGGCTTCTATGGCTGCCCACCTCCCCTCACATGGCCTAGTTCTTGTAGAGATATCCCAGATCCCAAAATGTTCAACCCTCCCCTCCTCCCCTCCATTCCCCACAGCCCCTGGGTTCTCACCCTATCTTCACCTATAGGTAATCCATCTCAGTTGAGATTTACCTGGTGGTAGGGGTGAGTACCAATAGTTCTTCCCTTTGAACATATCTTTTATGCTCAGGAAAAAGAACAAGTATTTTTCTCTTTACTTGGTCTCTCAAAAAGAAGGTAATAACCAAGCCAGCGAGATCCAATGCATTGCTCAACTTGCATGGAGAAGATTGTCTGCCCCGAAAGCATACCCCAAAAATGATGTGAGGAAGCCCACTGGGTGCCCGCCCTGCCTGCAAGACCCTGGGCATCCCCCCCCACTACCTCCTGGCCTTGCCCAAGCACCATCAGCTCTCCAGAGTACCCACATCAGCCTGGCACCATCCACCAGAGTGCCAGCTCTGGGACCGAGCAGCAAAGGCCCAGCCTTGACACCAAAGAGAATCCGTTAGGGAAATTAATGTGTCCAATAATTGCTGCCTCTATTTTTATTAGAACAAACTTGCTCAGGAATGGGGAATCTGTCCCTGTGGACAGCTTTTCTGGACAAGCATACTGTCTCTATCTTGTTTCTGAGATTAAAGTGGCCTCTTTATTAGAAAAGTGGAGATTTGGCCAGGTGCGGTGGCTCACGCCTGTAATCCCAGCACATTGGGAGGCTGAGGTGAGCGGATCACGAGGTCAGGAGATCGAGACAATTCTGGCCAACACGGTGAAACCCCATCTCTACTAAAAATACAAAAATTAGTCAGGCGTGGTGACGGGCACCTGTAGTCCCAGCTACTCGGGGGCTGAGGCAGGAGAATCGCTTGAATCTGAGAGGCGGAGGTTGCCGTGAGCCGAGATCGCACCACTGCACTCCAGCCTGGGGGACAGAGTGAGACTCTGTCTCAAAAAAAAAAAAAAAGAAGAGTGGTGCTTCCAGCAGAGTTTCCTTCTTCCAGCACCACTGACAGGCTCCAGTTACCCCACATCCTACCCTCTCAGACATTAGGAGGAGGAGAACATGGATGGGAGGCTCAAGGGCTGGCCTCCTGCAGGGTGAGTCGGGAGCCACTGGCCTGGGCTCTGTGCACACAGGGCCACGGCCTCCTCCCTATATTGAGTTCAGGGTTTACAGTAGGTGCTCACTAAAGAATGGATATTCAGATTAATCTGATCTCTGGTGTTTAACCCATTCTTGGATTTTCTTTCACACTCGGGTCTCTCAGCCTCTCCTTCTGCATGGTCCTCCCAAAATGATGAAGCCATTCTCTTTTGAGGGTTCTATTGCTGGTCACTGTTGAAAGATTTTTTAAAGGTAAAATCATGATACTCATACAAACATAAAATAAACAGGTGTCGAAGATTTTATTTAACTCATTAATTAATGAGAGGAGCAATAGGATATTATAAATGATTCAAAGGAGAATTCAAAGAACACACATACACATAGGCAAACGGAATACTAAAGTGAATTTCCAAAAACAAGCAAAACTGGTCAATGTCTGCATGTATTCCACTGGGCAAAGTTCATTAGCATTTCTATGGACAAGGATCACTTGCAGTACTCTCAGGTCAGAAAATGAAACACTCACAGAACCTGGAAGGGTACCCGGGACAGGACATAGGACATCCAGAAATTTCTGCCCGTTCCAAAGTCTTTCACAATTTTTTCTGACACCTTAAGTTGAAAATAGGCTAGAAACCACATGGCCACCGGGACATTATCAAACTCCTACCACTATCACAAGCTGGTCTCTGGTTCTTTTCCTCATGGGCTCTCCAGCTGCCATAGTCAAAAGAGCAGATTTAGAGCAAAATCTTGGGCCACCACAGTGGCTCACGCCTATAATTCCAACACTTTGGGAGGCTAAGGCTGGAGGACCTCTTGAGCCCAGGTGTTCAAGACCAGCCTGGGCAATATAGTGAGAACCTGTCTCTAAATTTAATTTTTTTTTTTTTTTGATACAGTCTTGCTTTGTCACCTAGGCTGGAGTGCAGTGGCACAGTCTCGGCTTACTGCAATCTCCGTCTCCCGAGTTCAAACGATTCTCCTCTCTCATTACCCACTCCCCACCCCCTGCCACCACCATGCCCAGATAATTTTTTGTATTTTTAGTAGAGATGGGGCTTCACCATGTTGGCCAGGCTGGTCTTGAACTCCTAAGCTCAGGTGATCCGCCCGTCTCCGCCTCTCAAAGTGCTGAGATTACTGGCACCACTGCACCTGGCCAAAAAAATATTTTTTATTTAAAAAAATGGGAAAACCTCAAGTCCTTCAGCTCCCTTGCTGGACCTCCATAGGTTGTAGTCATATCTCAGTTATAGCCCCTTGTATTTCCTTACACTGTTATCTGTTTTCTTGTTCCTCCACCCACTAGACTATGAGCTCTTGTGGGACATGACCCCTGGTTTTGTTTGTTTGTTTGTTTCTTTAAGACAGGGTCTCACTCTGTCACCCAGACTAGAGTGCAGTGGTGCGATCATGGCTCAGTGCAGCCTCAACCTCCTGAGCACAAGTGATCCTCCCACCTCAGCCTCCCGAGTAGCTGGGACTACATGTGCACACCATCATACCCAGCTAATTTTAAAATTTTTTGTAGAGGCAGGATCTCACTAAGTTGCCCTGCCTCTCCTTCTGTATGGTGCTCCCCAAATGATTAAGCCATTCTCTTTGCAGGATTCTATTGCTGGTCACTGTTGATTTTTTTTTTTTTTTTTTTGAGACGGAGTCTCGCTCTGTCGCCCCGGCTGGAGTGCAGGGGCCGGATCTAAGCTCACTGCAGGCTCCGCCTCCTGGGTTTACGCCATTCTCCTGCCTCAGCCTCCGGTGTAGCTGGGACTACAGGCGCCCACTACCTTGCCCGGCTAGTTTTTTGTATTTTTTAGTAGAGACGGGGTTTCACCGTGTTAGCCAGGATGGTCTTGATCTCCTGACCTCGTGATCCGCCTGTCTCGGCCTCCCAAAGTGCTGGGATTACAGGCTTGAGCCACCGCGCCCAGCCGTAACATTTTTTTAAAGGTAAAATGATGATACTCATACAAATATAAAACAAACAGATGTCAAAGATTTTATTTAACTCATTAATTAATGGTCTCGAACTCCTGGGCTCAAGCAAACATCCCACCTTGGCTTCCCAAAGTGCTGGGATTACAGGGCATAAGTCCACACCCATCCAAAACCCATGTCTTATTGTCTTTGGCCAGAATGAATAAATGTATTGTATCAGTCTCAGTCCCATCAAGAGAGAGAGAAAAAAAACAGTAGTTCAAATAGAAAAAAGTTTAATGTAAAGAATTATTAACCATAGGCCGGGTGTGGTGGCTCACGCCTGTAATCCCAGCACTTTGGGAGGCTGAGGCGGGTGGATCACCTGAGGTCAGGAGTTTGAGACCAGCCTGGCAAACATAGTGAAATCCCGTCTCTACTAAAAATACAAAAATTAACCAGGCGTGGTGACGGTCGTCTGTAGTCCCAGCTACTCGGGAGGCTGAGGCAGGAGAATGGCTTGAACCCAACAGGCAGAGGTTGCAGTGAGCTGAGATCACGCCATTACACTCCAGCCTGGGGGACAAGAGTGAGACTTCGTCCCAAAAAAAAAAAAAAAAGAATTATTAACAATAACATGGAATTAGACAGAGTAACCAGAGGTTGGGTAGTAAGAAATAAAGATAACTCAAATTAATATAGGAATAGCAGATATAATTGATGTGATAATGGAAGATTAATATTGTCAGGCCTCTGAGCCCAAACCTGCACAGATACATCCAGATGGCCTGAGGCAACTGAAGAATTACAAAAGAAGTGAAAAATGACCGGTTCCTGCCTTAACTGATGACATTAACTTGTAAATTCCTTCTCCTGGCTCAGAAGCTCCCCCACTGAGCACCATGTGACCGCCCCCCCTCCCCTCCCCCACTGCCCCCACCTGCCTGCAAGACAACCCCCTTTGACTATCATTTTCCACCACCTACCCAAATCCTATAAAACTGCTCCACCCCTAACTCCCTTTGCTGACTCTCTTTTTGGACTTAGCCCACCTGCACCCAGGTGATTAAAAAGCTTTATCGTTCACACAAAGCCTGTTTGGTGGTTTCTTTACATGGATGCGCGTGGCAAGTATAATATAAAAAGCCACCACCCCAGGGCTGAGATGGAGTGCTTTCCCCTGGGCTGAGATATAGGCCTTGCTGGAGAAGCATGGCTATGACTCACTAAATATCAGAGACCTCACTGAGGTGCCACGCCAGTGGAACACGCTAGAAATCTGTCTTTTGGGATGCTGGGGGGAAGGCTGTTCACAGGGAAGTATCTCAGTGCAGACGCGTTGCTACAAAAGCATCAGAAGGGGATACAAGGGAAAGCTACTGTACTAGGTGCTGCTGGTTACACATTGCAAGAGACAGATACTGAGGAATCCAGGTGTGCTGCCGGAGTCTGGAGAAGCCACTCTTGCTGCTGGCATGAGGCACTGGGAAACCACATCCACTGCAGAAGCCTGGTGCTGGGGCAGGCTTCGCACACCGCAGGGGCCTGCAGAGCGGGCAGTGGAACCAGGAAGCAAAACGCTTTTCCTCCTGCAATCACTCTTCCCAGCCTCTACTGACAACGTAGTGCCAGATGGCAAAGAAACAAAATAAAAAAATACTTAAAAGGCCCAGATACATTTTCACGGAGCAGGCAAAAAAGAATGGCTTTGGAGGTGAGAGGCAAAACACCAATAACCAGCACAGACTTCCCATTCCATTCCTCAGTGCACCCACCAGTTCCACCCTGCAGGCCAATTCATCCAACCTACCCTAATTTTGTTGTTCATGTTCTGTTTTGTTTTCTTTTAGACTTTTAGCAACCTGAAGCTATGATTTTTAGTTTCTGTCTCTAGTGAAATGCAGAAAAGAGATGAAGGGGCTTTATTAGCCTAACCAGAAACAAACTAAGAACCCATGACTGTTCTCTCTCTTGGACACCCCCTGTCTAGGCCATTTCCTGCTACTGATTACCTGTTGAATGAAGAATGAATGGCCAGGTGCCCTGGCTCACTATAATCCCAGCACTTTGGGAGGCCGATGTGTGTGGAGGAAGTGGGGGCGGGGATGGGGGGAATAACTTGAGGTCAGGAGTTTGAGACCAGCCTGGCCAACATGATAAAACCCTGTCTCTACTAAAAATACAAAAATTAGGCATGGTGGTGGGTGCCTATAATCCCAGCTACTCAGGAAGCTGAGGCGGGAGAATCGCTTGAACCCGAGAGGCGGAGGTTGCAGTGAGCTGAGATCGCACCACTGCACTCCAGCCTGGGCGACAGAGTGAGAATCTGTCTCAAAAAAAAAAAAAAAAAAAAAAAAAAAACCAGGAGCTTACTTCACTAGTAAGCCTAGGTCGAATAAGTTGTATGTCTATATTATATTCAATATTGACAATTCTGAAGATACGCCTATCTTAATTAAATCAAATATAAACTAGCTTTATTTACCAAAGATTATCCTAGATGATGTGAACTTGAAAGACATTTGGATCAGTTTCTCTATTTCTGAGAGTTTTAGGAATACTTAATTTTTGTAACCAGTTATTTTTCTTTAAGCCAATTAAGCAGAGGTCTTTTACAAATTAATTTTGGCATTATCTGGAGGTAGAAAAATAGTTCATATATATAACATACCTACAAACATGTAGATAGACACATAGCTTTCTGTGAAGCAGTTTCACTATGCACTCACTGGTTATCAACTTGTATGATGCTGGCAAGGTGAACACACACACACAAGTTACATGGAGCAGATTTATTACTTACAGAGAGGCAGCAAGGAACAACACAAGTCAGTCCTCCAAGGCTTAAGAAAGCTATGTCAGGTGGATGGAGCCTCATCTGCACGTGCCCTGCTTGTACTCCAGCTAACATAGCTGAGTCCAAAGCTTGTACTGCTCACCACCTATCAGCCAGTAAGTTAAGATACAAAGTGCTGGGGCAAGAAAAGCGATTTTATTTCAGAAAGCCGAGAAACTGAGAAGATGGCTGACTAGTGTCCTAAAGAACCATTTTAAACAGCATGAATTTTGAGCTTTTAATGTTTTTAATTCTTTAAATATCTTTTGAGATGGGGCCTCACTCTGTCGCCCAGGCTGGAGTATAGTGGCGCAATCATGACTCACTGCAGCTTCAAACTCCTGGGCTCAAGCTCTCCTCCCACCTCATCCTCCCAAGAAGCTAGGACTACAGGCACGCGCCACCAAGCCCAGCTATGCAATCTGGCCAACTTCTGCCCATATTGTGCCTTTAAAAAAAGTATTTCAATAATATTATCAGGTTTCAGCTGATATGCAGTAAATAGTCCTGACGCTATTGAAGAGTTTTTCTTTTTATACAAAACAATGGTATATCTGTGAAGTGACTCAAGACCAAAATCAGTGTAAGTATTTTATGATTTAAAATCAAGAAGCATTTTATGGTTTAATCCTGGATACAATAAGTGTCCCCAAAGATACTGCAAAAGATATTGTCTTCCTAAGATCCAGAGCCACTCCCAAAGATAGCCGAAGATTTAGACAGCCCACTGAAGAGTTGGCCATGGTCAGCAGGATGCCAGCTAAAAACAAGGTGCAACCCACATTTCCACCTGGCCATGTTCTCAGAGCCTCAAACATGACTGGCTGTCTGCACATGCAGGCTCAATAACCCACAAACCCCAAGAGGCAGACAGCCAACCCAAACTGTCAGGACACAAAAGATGACAGAAAACCAATAGCCATTCTCCAGGAGGGTAAGGATTAATAACCAATGGGTACCCTAACACCAAATTTATAAAATTCAGACTTCAAAGAACTAATGCTTACAAATGTGTTTCTCTCCTGTTAATCTGATTTAGAAAGGAAGTGACTACCAGAAATGTTTACCGTCCACTCTTGACTGGGCATGACAGACAGATGTGAGAAAGTTGATATGGTAATGATTCTATCTTTGCCAGCTTTTGCCAGCTTTCCAAGGGCATTATGTGCTGGCTCCAGACTGAGTAGGGTGTCCTGGCAGTCCCATCCTCCTCACCAGAACTGTAGGAAAGAAAAAATAATAATTTCCACTCCCCCTTTTTGAGTTATTAGTTGGGATGCTGATAACAAAAAAACATAGTATTATTGTTTAGACAGTGTTGCTCTGTTGCCCAGGCTGGAGTACAGTGGCGCAGTTACGGCTCACTGCAGCCTCATCCTCCCAGGCTCAAGCGATTCCCCCACCTCAGCCTCTCAAGTAGCTCACACCTGTAATCCCAGCACTTTGGGAGGCCAAGGCGGGTGGATCACTTGAGGTCAGGAGTTCAAGACCAGCCTAGCCAACATGGTGAAACCCCGTCTCTACTAAAAATACAAAAATTAGCCAGGCATGGTGGCAGGCGCCTGTAACTCCAGCTATTCGGGAGGCTGAGACAAGAGAATCGCTTGAACCCAGGAGGCGGAGGTTGCAGTGAGCCAAGATCGCGCCACTGGGCTCCAGCCTGGGCAACAAGAGCGAAACTCCACCTCAAAATAAATAAATAAATAATAAAACTTTAAAAAAAAAAATTTTTAAAAAAATGGACAGATGTGGTGGCATGCAACTGTGACCCCAGATGCTTGGGAGGCTGAAATGAGAGAATCACTGGGGCCCAGGAGGTCAAGGCTGCAATAAGCTGTGATCACACCACTGCATTCCAGCCTTGGTGACAGAGCAAGACCCTGTCTCAAAAAAAATAAAATAGGGGCTTGGATTGCAGCAAAACAGGTTATGAGAGAGGTAGAAGAAGAGGCTAAGCTGGCAAAAATGGTCATGTTGTATAGATGAAATCTCACAGGTAGCAGCCCTCAGAGAGAATGGATGGCAATATTCCCTTCAGAACATCAAAGGTGTGAGCTTTTTGGTTAATCTTTTCTAGATCCAGAGAAGGGAAGGCTTCAGAGAAAGCCTGGCAATATCAATACGTACTTGCTCTACAAACGCAAATCTATCCCCTACAAAGGACAGCTTTGCAGGGCTACTTTTGTTTGCAGGCCCTCTGAATAGTCATCTCAAAATATGTCACAGAAGTATATTTTGGGGTGAAATATTTTGATTTACTTCAACTCCCACTTTGAAACTAAAAGCCATGTTGATAGTTTTGGAGAGATTTGGATTAGAGGTTGTTAGATAATAGAGAGGCAAAGGAGGGGAAAGACAAGTTGGGATAAGCAGCAACAAAGAAATGTTTTTTTAATTATTTACTTATGTATTTATTTATTTATTTTACGGTAGGGTTTTGCTTTTGTTGCCCAGGCTGGAGGGCAGTGGCACAATCTTGGCTCACTGCAGGCTCCGTCACATGCCTCCTCCATCAGCCTCCCACATAGCTGGGACTACAGGGACATGCCATCACACCCAGCTAATTTTTGTATTTTTTGTAGAGGTGAGGTTTCCCCCTGCTGCCTAGGCTAGTCTTGAACTCCTGAGCTCAAGCGATCTGCCCGTCTTGGCCTCTCAAAGTGCTGAGATTAGAGGCTTGAGCCACCATGCCTGGCCTTGTCCCATATCTCTTTGAGTCAGTCTTTTTTTTTTTTTTTTTTTGAGATGGAGTCTCGCTCTGTGGCCCAGGCTGGAGTGCAGTGGCCAGATCTCAGCTCACTGCAAGCTCCGCCTCCCGGGTTTACGCCGTTCTCCTGCCTCAGCCTCCCGAGTAGCTGGGACTACAGGCGCCCGCCACCTCGCCCGGCTATTTTTTTGTATTTTTTAGTAGAGACGGGGTTTCACCGTGTTAGCCAGAGTGGTCTTGATCTCCTGACCTCGTGATCCGCCTGTCTCGGCCTCCCAAAGTGCTGGGATTACAGGCTTGAGCCACCGCCCCCGGCGAGTCAGTCTTATAGTCCTGTGAATAGCTGTGTCTCATTCTACGAGGTGGCATTGCTGGGGGGCTTGGCCTCTATATGTGACACAGGCAAATGGATCTTTAATAAGAGGCATTTCTATGGAAACAGAAGAAAAGCAAGGTTAAGAATGGAATAGTATGGCTGGGCGTGGTGGCTCACGCCTGTAATCCCAGCACTTTGAGAGGCTGAGGCAGGTGGATCACAAGGTCAGGAGATTGAGACCATCCTGGCTAACACGGTGAAACCCTGTCTCTACTAAAAATACAAAAAATTAGCCGGGTGTCGTGGTGGGCGCCTGTAGTCCCAGCTACTCGGGAGGCTGAGGCAGGAGAATGACTTGAACCCGGGAGGGAGAGCTTGCAGTGAGCCGAGATCGTGCCACTGTACTCCAGCCTGGGCGATGGAGCGTGAAACTGTCTCAAAAAAAAAAAAAAAAAAAGGAATCATATATAAACTTATTTTTCTAGGGTCTCTAAAACATCTACAGATTGCAGTGGTGATCAGACAGATTGTTCTGGGTTGTATTTCAAATAAGGTGTTCAGGCCGGGTGCAGTGGCTCACAGCTGTAACCCTAGCATTTTGGGAAGCCGAGGCAGGAGGATCATTTGCATCCAGGAATTTGAGACCAGCCTGGCTAATATGATGAAACCCTGTCTCTACTAAAAATACAAAAAACATAGCCGGGCTTGGTAGCACACACCTGTAATCCCGGCTACTAGGGAGGCTGAGGTAGGAGGATCACTTAAGCCCAAGAGTTTGAGGCTGCAGTGTGCTGTGATCGCACCAATGCACTAAGCCTGGGCTACAGAGTGAGACTCTGTCTCACAAAAACAAAAACAAATAAGGTGTTCAGGTGAACTCTCCGAGTAGTTCATACATCAGCAAGTATGAAAGCTGTTTATATATACATTGCTCTGGTGCTTTTTCCCAAAGTTTTTTGTTGTTGTTGTTTTTATTTTTGCTTTCTGAGACACAGTTTCAGTCTGTTGCACAGTTTCAGTGTGAGGCTGGAGTGCAGTGGTACAATCTCAGCTCACTGCAACCTCCGCTTCCCAGATTCAAGCAACTCTTGTCCCTCAGACTCGCCAGTAGCTGGGACTGCAGGTGCACGCCACCATGCCTGGCTAATTTTTGTATTATTAGTAGAGATGGGGTTTTGCCATGTGGGCCAGGCTGGTCTCAAACTCCTGACCTCAAGTGATCCACCCACTTCGGCCTCCCAAAGTGCTGGGATTACAGGCATGAGCCACCATGCCTGGCCTCTCCCAAAGTTTATATTAAGTTGTCTAGTTTTGGTTAACAGGGCCTCAAGAAAAGCGCAATTTTAATTTCTAGTGATTCCAAGTCAGAAAAACGGAGAAATAATTGAAAACATTAGTTCAGAGGCTTGGTGGTCAGGAAAGAATTCAGGATTCAGTCCAAATTTTAGGCAAATAACAAAAAATTCAAACACACAGGGCTAGAATCTAATAACAGGTATACTATGGTTTTCTTCTGAAACATAATTTTTCTCTGTTTTTAGGCCCCCATTTCTACCAAAGACAAATCATAGTAGGACAAATTAATTTGAAAATACATTTTAGTTTTATTATACTTGGCTCAATTATTTGCATTAAGTGCAGCAAGAATAGTGATTAGCCATATAGGCTTTTTTTTTTTTTTTGGAGATGGAGTCTCGCTCTGTTCCCCAGGCTGGAGTACAGTGGCGCGATCTTGGCTCACTGCAAGCTCCGCCTCCTGGGTTCACACCATTCTCCTGTCTCAGCCGCCCTTCCTAGTAGCTGGGACTACAGGCACCCGCCACCATGCCTGGCTAATTTTTTTTTTCTGAGATGGAATCTTGTCATTCAGGCTGGAGTGCAGTGGCGCGATCTCGGCTCACTGCAAGCTCCGCCTTCCGGGTTACACGCCATTCTCCTGCCTCAGCCTCCCGAATAGTTGGGACTACAGGCGCCCGCCACCACGCCCGGCTAATTTTTTTGTATTTTTAGTAGAGACGGGGTTTCACCGTGTTAGCCAGGATAATTTTTTAAAATATATTTTTAGTAGAGACAGGGTTTCACCATGTTAGCCAGGTTGGTCTCGATCTCCTGACCTCATGATCCGCCCGTCTCGGCCTCCCAAAGTGCTGGGATTACAGGCGTGAGCTACTGCGCCCGGCCTCATATAGGCTTTTTTGAAGTTTGCATTGCTGGAACTTTTTATACAGAATATCAGAATAGGCTTTTAAAAGTCTCTCTAGGCTAGGAAGCCAAGCCAAGAATTTGCATCAGACAGTGCTTGTCATATCTGTATGAATTCTGTATAACTTCTCAAAGTTCCAAAATATTTTTAGTTTCCTGGGCCTCAGAAAGTGACTGTATTAGTCCATTTTCATGCTGCTGATAAAGACATACCCAAGACTGGGCAATTAAAAAAAAAAGCGTTTAATATAGTTTCACATGGCTGAGGAGGCCTGACAATCAAGGCAGAAGGCAAAAAGGAGCAAGTTACATTTTAACGTGGATGGCAGCAGGCAAAGAGAGAACAAAGCAGGGAAACTCCCCCTTACATTATCATCAGACCTCATGAGACTTATTCACTACCACAAGAACAGCCCAGGAAAGACCTGTCCCATGATTTAATTACCTCCCTCTGGGTCCATCCCACAACATGTGGGAATTCAAGATGAGATTTGGGTGGGGACACAGCCAAACCATGTCAGTGACATTCTTTTTTTTTTTTTTTTTTTTGAGGCGGAGTCTCGCTCTGTCGCCCGGACTGGAGTGCAGTGGCCGGATCTCAGCTCACTGCAAGCCCGGCCTCCTGGGTTTATGCCATTCTCCTGCCTCAGGCTCCCGAGTAGCTGGGACTACAGGCGCCCGCCACCTCGCCCGGCTAGTTTTTGTATTTTTAGTAGAGACGGGGTTTCACCATGTTAGCCAGGATGGTCTCGATCTCCTGACCTCGTGATCCGCCCGTCTCGGCCTCCCAAAGTGCTGGGATTACAGGCTTGAGCCACCGCGCCTGGCCGACATTCTTTACTTACCTCAAAGTCAGGAATCTTGTAAAGAAGTCCTGTAGACAAGGTATCAGGCCAGTCTTTCCAAGGGGCATTTTATCAACTCTATAAAGTCAATCTCAATTCCTCCAAGCATTCTGGTCATATCTGAATATAAGCCATTCCACTCAAAGCCTTGGTAAAATAACCAGGGTCTCCAATTGTGTTCTGTTACGAAAGAAAACAGATTCTTATTGGACTTATGCAAATAATTATGTTGCCATAGATTAAGAACACTCACAATTCTCCAAATTCTGGAGAAATCAGATAGAGATAAAAGGCAAATGTTTCAATTTTACTCAGAAAAGGAAACTTTACATAATTATTGTAAGCTGCAAATAAAAAGAAAAACTTTTCTTGACTCTGAAAAACGAAACAAAAAGAATGAGCACTGTTTCAAACAAAAATGTCATAAAAAATCATTTTAGGGTGGGTGCAGTGGCTATAATCCCAGCACTTTGAGAGGTTAAGGCAGGCAGATCATTTGAGGTCAGGAGTTTGAGACCAGCCTGAACCACATGGTGAAACCCCATCACTACTGAAAAAAAAAACTACAAAAGTTAGCCAGGTGAGGTGGCACAGGCCTGTAATCCCAGCTACCTGGGAGACTGAGGCAGGAGAATCACTTGAACCCGGGAGGCAGAGGTTGCAGTAAGCCAAGACTGCACCACAGCACTCCAGCCTAGGCGAGAGAGCAAGACTCCATCTCAAAAAAAAAATAAAAAGAAAAAGTTTAGTTCTCTCTCAGTTTAGTCCCAAGTAATTCTTGTTCTGCTTGATATTGGGTTAGTAATCCTCATGAACATACCCGCTTTTTTCCTTTTTTTTTTTTTTTGGAGACAGGGTCTTACTATGTTGCCCAGACTGGTCGTGAACTCCTGGGCTCATGGGATCTTCCTGCCTTGGCCTCTTAAGCAGCTCAGGTTACAGGCAGGCACCACCACACCCAGCTGGCACCAATTTTTAAATTAGATTCCTGGAAGTGTTTTACCTACTACAATGCTATGATTTCCAAAGTTATCAGAAACCTGTATTCAAAAGTGCTTGTCAGGGTGCTTTCCATGAATTTCCCTGAAGAAACAGAAGATTGTGGATTGTATCTTATTACAAATGGCTTTTTGAGAAAAATCAATGTAACAATCATTATCTGTGGATGACAAAAGGCTTAGGATGGCCATAGTTAAAGATGTGATTGACAGGCTGGGCGTGGTGGCTTATGCCTGTAATCCCAGCACTTTGGGAGGCTGAGGCGGGTGGATCTCCTGAGGTCAGGAGTTCAAGACCAGCCTGGCTAAAATGGTGAAACCCCGTTTCTACTAAAAATACAAAAAATTAGCTGGGTGTGGTGTTGCAGGCCTGTAATTCCAGCTACTTGGAAGGCTGAGGCAGGAGAATCCCTTGAACCTGGGAGGCGGAGGTTGCAGTGAGCCAAGATCGCACGCACCATTGCACTCCAGCTTGGGCAACAAGAGCAAAACTTTGTCTCAAAAAGATGTGATTGACCAAAAAAAAAAAAAATTTTTGGTTATTTCTGTGACATACAAAAGTTTAACATAATAATCATTATAATTGATCCCATTTACTAAGACATCAGAATTTTAGGAATCTCACCCAATTTTGGAACACATTAACAACACATTTATACAAATAGAGCTCAGAGAAAGTTAAACACCATTTCTTACGTGACAATGCTTCCTGTGTGATATTTACATACAAAATAAACTTAATGTGTCTCTCTTGAACTTCCAGAGGCTCTTTTTGGAACTTGAAATGTAATTTTAGAAAGTTTGTCAAATATCAAAGGTTTAAAACATTTTATCAAAATAGGATCACAGGTCACTGTAAAATAATAATCATTCATTGAGTCAAAGTGATAATTCAAAGATTTCAAAAAGCAAAAACTTTACTCTTTGATAGAGAAGAGACTCATTTTTCCAACAATCAAAAGACTTAAGAAAGACAGCATGAGGCAGTCTGTCTCTCCTTCTCCCCTCGTTTTTTTCAGTATACTGAAAAGTAAACAAAAATCTATTATTATCTCTTATTAATACTACATGAGAATCTCATTCAAAATTCTACCTTTGCATCAGTGTATTTAACAAAACCTTATAAACAAATTCACCCAACTTCAATCAGTTTGACCATAGACAATAAGAGTTCCATAAACCTTTTAGAACCTCTCACGACTTTTTTCATTCTCTTTCTTTTAGCTTTTTATATGCGTTCCATTTTATCTATCATTCCTTTTATTTCTTAAATTTATTTTTATGTATTTATTTATTTATTGAGACAAGGTCTCTCTCTCTGTCACTCAGGCTGGAGTGCAATGGTGCAATCTCAGCTCACTGCAGCCTAAACCTTCTGGGCTCAGGTGATCCTCCCATCTCAGCCTCCTGAGTAGCTGGGACTATAGGCACAAGGCACCACGCCTGGCTCATTTTCTGTAGTGAGGGGATTTTGCCATGTTGCCCATGGCTGGATATCTGGTGTTTTTTTTTTTTTTCTTTTTCTTCTTTTTTTTCTTTTCTTTCTTTTTTTTTTTTGAGACAGAGTCTTGCTCTGTCGCCCAGGCTGGAGTACAGTGGTGTGATCTCAGCTCACTGCAACCTCTGCCTCCCGGGTTCAAATGATTCTCCTGCCTCAGCCTCCCTAGCAGCTGGGATTACAGGTTCCCACCACCACATCCAGTTAATTTGTGTATTTTTAGTAGAGATGAGGTTTCGCCACGTTGGCTGGGGTGGTCTCGAAATCCTGATCTCAGTTAATCCACCAGCCTCGGCCTCCCAAAGTGCTGGGATTACAGGTGTGAGCCACCACACCTGACCCTAATTTTTTTCTCTTTTTGGGACAGGGTCTCTGTTGCACAGGCTGAGTGCAGTGGTGTGATCACAGTTCACTGCAGCCTTGACCTCCCAGGTTCAATTGATCCTCCCACCTCAGCCTTCCAAGTAGCTGGGACTAGAGGCATGTACTACCAAGCCCAGCTAAAAATATGTATTATTTAATTTGTCTCAGCAAAACTCTAAGGGTATAGAGTTACCAAAAATATTTTAGAAACTTTTTAAAACTCTTTCTCTCTCTTTATAGGAGACAGGGGTCTCACTTTGTTGCCCAAGCTGGACTAAAACTCCTGGAGTCAAATGATCCTCCCACCTCAGCCTCCTGAGTAGCTGAAACTACAGGCATATGCCACCACACCTGCCTCTGACAAACCCTTTTAAGAAAACACATTATAAAACGTAACTGTTATTAAAAGTTCATTGTAGGCCAGGCAAGGTGGTTCATGCCTATAATCTCAACACATTGGGAGGCTAAGGCAGGAGGATTGCTTGAGCCGCGGAGGTTGAGGCTGCAGTAAGCTATGTTCGTACTACTGCACACCAGCCTGGGCAACAAAGCAAGACCTTGTCTCAAAAAAAGAAAGTTCATTTGTAAACTTTTATCTTATTTACATTTATTATTCTTTTTTTTTTTTTGAGACAGAGTCTTGCTCTGTCGCCCAGGCTGGAGTACAGTGGTGTGATCTCAGCTCACTGCAACCTCTGCCTCCCGGGTTCAAATGATTCTCCTGCCTCAGCCTCCCTAGCAGCTGGGATTACAGGTTCCCACCACCACATCCAGTTAATTGTGTATTTTTAGTAGAGATGAGGTTTCGCCACGTTGGCTGGGGTGGTCTCGAAATCCTGATCTCAGTTAATCCACCAGCCTCGGCCTCCCAAAGTGCTGGGATTACAGGTGTGAGCCACCACACCTGACCCTAATTTTTTTCTCTTTTTGGGACAGGGTCTCTGTTGCACAGGCTGAGTGCAGTGGTGTGATCACAGTTCACTGCAGCCTTGACCTCCCAGGTTCAATTGATCCTCCCACCTCAGCCTTCCAAGTAGCTGGGACTAGAGGCATGTACTACCAAGCCCAGCTAAAAATATGTATTATTTAATTTGTCTCAGCAAAACTCTAAGGGTATAGAGTTACCAAAAATATTTTAGAAACTTTTTAAAACTCTTTCTCTCTCTTTATAGGAGACAGGGGTCTCACTTTGTTGCCCAAGCTGGACTAAAACTCCTGGAGTCAAATGATCCTCCCACCTCAGCCTCCTGAGTAGCTGAAACTACAGGCATATGCCACCACACCTGCCTCTGACAAACCCTTTTAAGAAAACACATTATAAAACGTAACTGTTATTAAAAGTTCATTGTAGGCCAGGCAAGGTGGTTCATGCCTATAATCTCAACACATTGGGAGGCTAAGGCAGGAGGATTGCTTGAGCCGCGGAGGTTGAGGCTGCAGTAAGCTATGTTCGTACTACTGCACACCAGCCTGGGCAACAAAGCAAGACCTTGTCTCAAAAAAAGAAAGTTCATTTGTAAACTTTTATCTTATTTACATTTATTTATTCTTTTTTTTTTTTTTTTGAGACGGAGTCTCGCTCTGTTGCCTGGCTGGAGTGCAGTGGCCGGATCTCAGCTCACGGCAAGCTCCGCCTCCCAGGTTTACGCCATTCTCCTGCCTCAGCCTCCCGAGTAGCTGGGACTACAGGTGCCAGCCACCTCGCCCGGCTAGCTTTTTTTGTATTTTTTAGTAGAGATGGGGTTTCACCGTGTTAGCCAGGATGGTCTCGAACTCCTGACCTCGTGATCCGCCCGTCTCGGCCTCCCAAAGTGCTGGGATTACAGGTTTGAGCCACCGCGCCCGGCCAACATTTATTTATTCTTAACAATTGTGTTTGAAAAACTGTATGAGACATGAAACAAATTCAGTCATTTATCTCAAGTTAAATTTTTTATTAACTATTTTTATATGTTAGGCAAGTATCAAAAAAGCAAGAACTTTGAAGTTAAATACATGTATAGTTTGCTGATAACTCAAAAGACTTAGTTTTTTTTTTATTAAACCAACAATATTAAACTAGTCCTTGACCAGGCACAGTGGCTCACGCCTGTAATCCCAGCACTTTGGAAGGCTGAGGCGAACGGATCACTTGAGGTTAGGAATTCGAGACCAGCCTGGCCAACATGGTGAAACCCCATCTCTACTGAAAATACAAAAAACTAGCTGGGTGTGGTGGTGCGCCTCTGCAATCCCAGCTACTCAGGAGGCTGAGGCAGGAGAATTGCTTGAACCCAGGAGGTGAAGGTTGCAGTGAGCTGAAATCATGCCACTGCACTCCAGCCTGGGTGACAGAATAAGACTTGGTCTAAAAAAAAAATTTAAATATAAACCAAAAGACTGCTAAAGTCACATTAACTTGTGTCTTGTGAAAGGGTCATATAGGCAAAGTGACCCTGATAAACAGAAGGACCCAGGAAACTGAAGAAGGAGGAGACAAGTCCAGCATGTCATCATAGAGGTGATTTTATTGGGGAACTTACAGACAGAAGCGTGGTCTTGGGCAACCACAAGACAGTTAGATCGACAAGGAGTGGTGGCTCACACCTGTAATTCCAGCACTTTGGGAGGCCAAGATGGGTGGATTGCTTGAGCCCAGGAGTCCAAGACCAGCCTGGGCAAAATGCAAAATCCCCTCTCTACAAAAAATACAAAAAATTAGCTGGCCATGGTGGCATGTGCCTGTAGTCCCAGCTACTCAGGAGGCTGAGGTGGGAGGATCTACTGAGCCTGGAGAGGTTGAGGCTGTAGTGAGCCCTGATTATGCTACTCAAGCCTGAGTGACAGAGAGAGACCCTGTCTAGAAAATTAAGATGGTTGGATTCACACTGTGCCTTTGTAAGTGGGAAAGGTTAAAGTTTATCTCTCCCACAGTCCAAGGCCCCTACCAAGTTTTAGAGAAAACTGAATGGCAAATTTGTATCTCAAAGCACAGAGAGAGAATTTAAGCTTTTTCAAGAAGTTTGGGTATGTTAGGGGAAGATTAAAAATGGATGCCAAGGTAATACAATATCATGAGTTCACTGTAGGGTTTTACAAGGAAACATATAGAAAAGCCCAGAGGAAATTCAGAAGTCTTTTCAAAATAATCACTTAAATGGCAATCTACTTAGATATGTGCTAATTTAGCCTTTGTTTTCTTTTCTTTCTTTTCTTTTCTTTCTTTCTTTCTTTTTTTTTTTTTTTTGACGAAGTCTTGCTCTGTTGCCAGGCTAGATAGAGTGCAGTGGCACGATCTCAGCTCACTGCAACCTCTGCCTCCCGGGTTCAAGTGGTTCTTCTGCCTCAGTCTCCCAAGTGACTGGGACTATAGGCACCTGCCACCACAGCCGGCTAATTTTTGTGTTTTTAGTAGAGATGGGGTTTCACCATGTTGGCCAAGATGATCTCAATCTCTTGACCTCGTGATCCACCCACTTCGGCCTCCCAAAGTGTTGGGATTACAGGTGTGAGCCACCGCGCCCGGCCCTTTATTTTTTTATTTTTATTTTTTTGAGATGGAATCTTGCTCTGTTACCCAGGCTGGAGTGCAATGGTGTGATCTCAGCTCACTGCAGTCTCCACCTCCTGGGTTCAAGGATTCCCCTGCCTCAGCCTCCCAAGTAGCTGGGACTACAAGTGTGCACCACCACGCTTGTTTAATTTATATATATGTGTATATATTATATATGTGTGTGTATATATACACACATATATATATATATATATATATTTTTTTTTTTTTTTGAGGCAGAGTCTCACTCTGTCTCCCAGACTGGAGTGCAGTGGCATGATCTCGGCTCACTGCAAGCTCTGCCTCCGGGTTCACAACATTCTCCTGCCTCAGCCTCCATAGTAGCTGGGACTACAGGCACCCGCCACCATGCCCAGATAATTTTTTTTTTTTTTTTTTAGTGGAGATGGGGTTTCACTGTGTTAGCCAGGATGGTCTTGATCTCCTGACCTCGTGATCTGCCCGCCTTGGCCTCCCAAAGTTTTGGGATTACAGGCGTAAGCCACCGCGCCCAGCCTCCAGCATGATTGTTTTAGGCCGTTCTTTTGTGTGAAATAATTCAAGTAAGGATCCACTCTAACTGCCTGCCTGACCGGTTTCTCCTCTCTCATCAGGTTCCTGGTTCCCATGACTGCAGCTTCCAGAAGAGCAGAGATTTGGTATCCTGCTCACAGCGCCAAAACTGCAGGGGCCAAGGTAAAACTTCCTCTTTACCCTCTGAAGGTTTGCTGAAAAATCAACTAACAATAGCAGATTAATTGGAGAAAAGAAATACAAGTGTATTAATGTGCATTTGGGAGAGAACTGCAGAGTGATTGTCTCTAGCACGCAATGGGGTTCTGAAGCTTACATGTCATCTTGAGGTTCCAGAAAGAATGAGGGCTTTGGTTGTGGCAAAACAGGTTCTGGCACGGGGAGGAGGCCTGACTAGCAAAGGTGGTCTTGTTATGCAGATGAAACCTCACAGGTAGCAGTCCTCAGAATAGATGATAAATGTTTCTTTTGAAACCACCTTTGCAAAAATTCTAACTGAGAAGATTATGACAGTGAAAGAGATCTAACCTAACCAACCCCATCTTGCCTCTAACCTTCAAACTGCCCTTAATCATTCCTGGACTTAAGCTAACTTTGGGAGACATTTAGTTTATAGTTTAAATGATGATAACCCTTCCCCAAAACTAAATCACCTTTGTAAAGCTAATGAGAGACTACCAGGTTAGGAGGATGTGAGCAGGCTGAATTCTGATAAGGTGTAAACATAAACAATTACCAGCCATTATTCTGGAGGTCATAAGATTTGCAACTCTCCCAGTTACTCCTGCAGATAACATCACTATTACGTTTAATTGCAAAAACTGCAATTACTTTTGCACCAGCCTACTAGAACCTAAGATTGGTCTTTTGTTGCTGTTGTTGTTGTTTTTTTTTTTTGAGAGAGAGTCTCACTTATGTTGCCCAGGCTGGAGTGCAGTGGCCCGATCTCGGCTCACCACAACCTCCGCTTTCCGGGTTCAAGTCATTCTCCTGCCTCAACTTCCTGAGTAGCTGGGATTACAGGCACGTGCCACCAGGCCTGGCTAATTTTGTATTTTTAGTGGAGACAGGGTTTCTTCATATCGGTTAGGCTGGTCTCAAACTCCTGACCTCAGGTGATACGCCCACCTTGGCCTCCCAAAATTCTGGGATTGCAGGCATGGGCCACTGCGCACAGCCGAGATTGGTCTTTTGAGATATCTTTTCAGGTTTTTGCATTTCTGA
This sequence comes from Trachypithecus francoisi, assembly GCF_009764315.1. NCBI lineage: Eukaryota > Metazoa > Chordata > Mammalia > Primates > Cercopithecidae > Trachypithecus > Trachypithecus francoisi. Next base: position 59,965,691 of record NW_022681462.1, on the reverse strand, counting down.
CCGCGGATGAACCAATGGCTCCACTCAGATGTGCTGATCTCTGCCACCTGGTCATGTGGCCCCACCCAAAAGCAGGCTCCCTGGCCTGCCAAACTATCCTTAAAAACTCTAACCTCTGAATTTATCAGGGAGATTGATTTTAGTAATAATTCAGTCTTCCACGTGGTGTGGCCAGCCTTGTATCTGTTAAACTTTTTCTTTATTGCAATGCTGTGGTCTCAGTGCATTGGTTTTGCCTGTGCAGTGGGCAGGACGAACCCATCAGGTGGTTACACTTTCAGACTTTTAAAGGTGTCACACTGAAACTGCCTTTGCAAAAATCATAACTGAGGAAATTATTACAGTGAAAAAGATCAGACCTCACTGATTCCATTTTGCTTCTAGCCTCTAAGCTGTCCATTCCTGGGTGTAGGCTGAACTAGTCTTGGAAGGAATTTAGTTTATAGTTTAAACTTTGAACCAACAAAATTGATAATAGCTCTTTCTGGAAAAAAAAGACCTTCTTGGGTGGAGACAAGTCTGTCTTTGTAGGACTAACAAATTAGCCACAAGATTAGAAATTATGATTGAGGAACCATGCAGTCTCTGGCTAGAAGAGTCTGAACCTCCCCAAATTGCTTCAGGGAATAAGATCACTGTTGCAAAACCTAAGACCAGTGTTTGAGATATTTTGCAGACCCTGCATTCCAGTGCAGCATATGACACCACCCAGACTGCTAATTTGGCTCAACCAGTCCTGTGATCCCATCCAGGAACAGAAGTCAGCAAGAACTCACTTTGACCCCCTGTAATTTTATCTTCAATCTGATCAATCAGCGCTCCCTACTTCCTGAGCCCTTACCTGCCAAATTGAGATAGAAAGCCCCTAAGGGAAAAATTCTAAACATACATGCATGTGACCACCCCCCGGGCTTACACAAACAACTTATCTAGAAAACTCCTAGCCGTTTGAGGTTGCAACATACATGCATGTGACCACCCCCCGGGCTTACACAAACACCTTATCTGGAAAACCCCCAGCCGTTTGAGGTTGCGAAAAAGGCGGGAACCAACCAGAAACTGCCGAATGTTCAACTTTAAATGTTAACCAATAATAAGCTTGTAACTACTGTTTCTCTGTGACTTGTTTGTACCTCGCTATAAAAGAAACCCTAAAACAGCAGCCGGGACCTCTCTCTTTACCTGCCATTGTATAAAGCGGAGAGGTCCGGGTTCGAACTCGTAATAAAGCGACCCCGGCTATTTGGCTTTGACTCTGGACTCTGGTGGTCACTTACTGGGGTCTTGCGACTTCGGGCACAACATTTGGGGGCTTGTCCGGGATTCCCCTAAGCCCACCAGACCCCAGGTCAACAGGTCGTCGCTGTGAGCAGATTCGGTAAGTCAGCCGGCTTGAGTCTCTGTGTTGTCTGTAGTCTCTGTGTCGTCTGGAAAAATCCCGCAGGGTCTGTATCGGTGGTCAGCATAGTCTTGGCGGACGCGCTATAAGACAGCCACCAGGGGCCGGTGGGAGATGTCCCCCGGCACCTGTCTGGGGCTCTGTATTTATTAGCCCATCTGGTTCTGATCGGGAGCTAAACCCAAGACGTGCTGGCAACTATTGTTATGTTAATTACTTAACTTACTTTCATTTTTCAGGACCTACTTGGCAAGGAAAAAAAAAAAAAAGAGTACAATACTTCTGGTTTTACTCTTTTCTCTATCTCTCTTTTCTCTATCTCTAGGATTCTACTACCATGGGTAATAGCCAGAGTACTCCACTCTCCATTCTTATAAATAACTTTAAAGATGTTAAGGCAAGGGGCCATGACCTTAGCATAGAACTCAGAAAAGGGAAATTGGTAACTTTCTGCCGCTTGGAATGGCCCACCTTCGGTGTAGGGTGGCCTGCTGTGGGGACCTTCTGTCTCCCCATTATCATTAAGGTAAAATCAAAAATTTTCCTGCCGGGGTGGTCAGGACATCCTGATCAGATCCCTTACATCCCGGTGTGGCAAGACCTTGTGGAAAACCCACCCCCTTGGGTAACTCCTTTTGTGCTGACGCCAGAGCCATGTAGGGCTCTGGTCGTACAGTCGACAGAACACCCCCGTAGGCCAAAAACACCGTCCACTCCCCCACCCCCTGTGTTAGAAGACAGTCAGGATCCCCTGCTTTTAGAACCCCCCCCCTTATCATCCCCCTCCTGGACCTCAGCCCCCAGCCCCCCCAGGGGACCTCGAAGAGCGGGAAGCAGCAGCTGCTGCTGCAGCCGGGGCCGTCGAAAGTGAAAGTAACTCTGGGGGGCCGGCGGGGCGGACGCGCAGACGCGCTCAACGGGAAATAAGCTCGCGCCCCCCTGATTCCACTGTGGCTCTCCCCCTGAGGGAAATAGGACCCCCCGATGACACGGGCAATCCTAGACTCCAGTACTGGCCATTCTCCACTAGTGACCTGTACAATTGGAAAACCCAGAATGCTCGGTTTTCTGATAACCCTAAAGATTTAACAGCTCTTTTAGACAGTGTTATGTTTACCCATCAACCAACCTGGGATGATTGTCAACAACTCCTCAGAATTTTGTTCACAACAGAGGAACGAGAAAGAATACAGGTAGAGGCCAGAAAACTGGTTCCGGGAGATGACGGCCAACCTACCGCCAACTCTGACCTCATTAATGCTGCCTTTCCCTTGACCAGACCTGCATGGGACTACAACACGGCAGAAGGTAGGGAAGGCTACTCGTTTATTGCCAGACTCTAATGGCGGGTCTCTGGGCTGCCACTCGCAAGGCCACCAATTTGGCCAAGGTATATTCCGTGTTACAGGGAAAAACAGAAAGCCCAGCTACCTATCTAGAAAGATTGATGGAAGCCTTTAGACAGTTTACCCCCATGGACCCGGAGGCACCCGAAAACCAGGCAGCTGTTGTCATGTCTTTTGTAAATCAGGCAGCTCTGGACATTAAAAAGAAACTCCAAAAATGAGAAGATCTAGAGGGAAAACAAGTCCAGGACCTCCTCAGAATCGCCCAAAAAGTATACAATAATAGAGATCTCCCAGAAGAGAGACAGATTAGGGCCACTGAAAAAATGACCAAAGTCTTAGCCGCAGTAGTTCAGAAAGAACAGTTACAGTCAGAGGGTGCCCAACCCAAGCGTACTCCTAGACACCACTTAAAGAAAGATCAATGTGCATACTGAAAGGAAACGGGTCACTGGGTAAAAGATTGCCCCAAGAAAAAACAGTGCCAACTGGGGCAAGAACAATGGCAGCCCAAGGCCTCATCAATATTAGTAACCCAAGATGACTAGGGAAGACGGGGTTCGGACCCCCTCCCCGAACCTAGGGTAACTCTACAAGTGGAGGGGTCCCCAGTTCAGTTTCTGGTCGATACCGGGGCACAGCATTCAGTCTTGGTCAAACCTTACGGGAAATTATCTAATAACTTATCCTGGGTACAAGGGGCCACAGGAGTTAAAAGATACCCTTGGACAACTCAAAGAACTGTAAATCTGGGAATGGGAGAGGTAACCCACTCCTTCCTGGTTATTCCCGAGAGCCCTTGTCCTCTATTAGGGAGAGATCTGCTGACAAAAATGGGAGCCCAAATCCATTTCCAACCGGGGGGCTCCAAAGTAACCGATTCTCAAGACAAGCCAATATCTGTCCTCACAATTGCCCTAGAAAATGAGTATAGACTCCATCAGGAACCGGCACATCCTGACCAGAATATCGGCCCCTGGCTACAGCGCGTCCCAGAGGCCTGGGCAGAAACAGGAGGTTTGAGACTGGCAAAACACCGTCCTGCCATATTTGTTGAAGTTAAACCTGGGATGGATCCTGTTCGGGTACGGCAGTACCCGATGCCCCTAGAAGCCAGAGAAGGTATTACACCACACATCTGCCGGCTCCTAGATGAGGGAGTTCTACGCGCCTGCCACTCAGCATGGAACATCCCGTTGCTGCCGGTACGCAAACCTAACAGTAAAGATTATAGGCCAGTACAAGACCTAAGAGAAGTCAACAAAAGAGTCATGGACATTCACCCCACTGTGCCAAACCCATACACCCTCTTAAGCACCTTAAGCCCTGAAAAACAGTGGTACACTGTCCTGGATTTAAAAGATGCCTTTTTCAGCCTGCCTTTAGCCCCTAAGAGTCAGGAACTTTTTGCATTCGAATGGACAGATCCCGAGAGGGGCATAAATGGCCAGCTAACGTGGACCAGGCTACCACAGGGATTCAAAAACTCCCCAACTCTGTTCGACAAGACCCTCCACAAAGATCTGGGTGAGTACCGGCGACAGCACCCTGAGATCACTCTTTTACAGTATGTTGATGATCTTTTAATAGCAGCTGAATCCCCAGAGGCCTGCCTACAAGGAACCAAAAGCCTCCTAAAGGCTTTGGGAGATCTAGGCTACCGAGCCTCGGCAAAGAAGGCTCAGATCTGCAAATCAGAGGTAACCTACCTAGGATACCTGTTAAAAGGGGGCAACGCTGGTTGACGGATGCCCGAAAAGAGACTGTTCTACCTATCCCTAGACCCCAATCAACACGACAAGTAAGAGAGTTCTTGGGGTCGGCAGGGTTCTGTAGACTCTGGATACCGGGCTTTGCTGAATTGGCTAAACCACTATACCAGGCAACAAAAGAGCAGCAGCCCTTTAATTGGACAGAAGAGGCTGAGCTGGCTTTCCAACAAATCAAAACTGCTCTGCTATCAGCCCCTGCGTCGGGACTCCCTGATGTCTCCAAGCCATTCCACCTATACGTGGACGAAAGCCGGGGTGTAGCCAAAGCAGTATTGACTCAGTATTTAGGTCCTTGGCGGAGACCGGTTGCATATTTGTCGAAGAAACTGGACTCAGTGGCTGCTGGGTGGCCTCCTTGCCTCCGGGTAATCGCGGCCACTGCCTTAATGGTCAAAGACGCTGATAAACTGACCATGGGCCAAGAATTGCAGGTCACTACCCCACATGCCATTGAAGGCGTACTCAGACAGCCACCTGATCGGTGGCTTAGCAATGCCTGGCTCACCCACTACCAGGGACTGCTACTAAACCCCCTCAGAATAACTTTCAGGCCCCCAGCGGCCCTACCGCGTCCCTACTGCCAAATCCGGACTTGGAGAGCCCACTCCACGACCGCTCCGAGATATTGGCCCAGGTACACGGAGTCAGAGAAGACCTACAGGACCGGCCACTGCCAGACGCTGACCTCGTCTGGTTCACCGATGGAAGCAGTTTCGTCCACCAAGGACAAAGGTACGCCAGAGCGGTGGTAACCTCAGAAACCAAAGTCATTTGGGCAGAACCCTTGCCCCCGGGAACGTCGGCCCAAAAGGCTGAACTGGTGGCATTGACTCAGGCCTTAAAATTGGGGAAAGACCAAAAACTAACGGTATATACTGACAGCCGATATGCCTTTGCCACCGCTCACATACATGGAGCAATATATAGGGAAAGAGGGCTCCTCACGGCAGAAGGAAAAGACATTAAAAACAAAAAAGAAATCCTGGCCTTATTAGCTGCCCTCTGAGAACCCAGAAAATTGGCGATTGTCCACTGTCCAGGACACCAAAGAATAACTGACATGGTCTCCCGGGGAAATAACCTGGCTGATCAGACCGCTAAAAATGTGGCTCAAACCCCTTCACAGCTCCTAGCCCTTCAGCTGCCTGACCCGGGACCCCCAGAGCTACCCTCTAACCCGGAGTACTCAGAGAGCGACCTCCAGTGGATAAACGAGCTCCCTATGGCTCAGATCCACGACAAGTGGTGGAAAGACTGTAAAAACAACATTATTCTCCCAGACAAATTAGGACAACGGGTACTAGAACGAATCCATCATAGTAACGATTTAGGCTCAAGGCGAATATTGGACTTAATAAGACATTCAAAACTAAAAATCAGAGATGCTTCTAAAAAAGTTGAACAAGTGACTAAAAATTGTGTAGTATGCCAACTCAATAATGCAGGAAACCAACCCCAAACCACTGGAAAAAGACAAAGAGGAAATAGACCTGGGGCTTATTGGGAAATTGACTTCACTGAAATAAAACCAGGAAAATATGGATACAAATACCTACTAGTTTTTGTAGATACTTTTTCAGGATGGACAGAAGCCTTCCCAACCAAAAAGGAAACTGCCCAAGTCGTAGCCAAGAAAATCCTAGAAGAAATCTTGCCCAGGTATGGCTTCCCAGCTATGATAGGGTCGGACAACGGGCCGGCCTTCATCGCCAAGGTACGTCAGGGTCTGGCTTCCATTCTTGGGGCAAATTGGAAATTACATTGTGCATATCGCCCCCAAAGCTCAGGACAGGTAGAAAGAATGAACAGGCCGGGCGCGGTGGCTCAAGCCTGTAATCCCAGCACTTTGGGAGGCCGAGACGGGTGGATCACGAGGTCAGGAGATCGAGACCACCCTGGCTAACACGGTGAAACCCCGTCTCTACTAAAAAAAATACAGAAAACTAGCCGGGCGAGGTGGCGGGCGCCTGTAGTCCCAGCTACTCGGGAGGCTGAGGCAGGAGAATGGCGTAAACCCGGGAGGCGGAGCTTGCAGTGAGCTGAGATCCGGCCACTGCACTCCAGCCTGGGCGACAGAGCGAAACTCTGTCTCAACAAAAAAAAAAAAAAAAAAAAAGAAAGAAAGAATGAACAGAACATTAAAGGAGACCCTAACTAAATTGACCATGGGGACTGGCGCTAACTGGGTAGTCCTTCTCCCCTACTCCCTGTTCAGGGCAAGAAACTCCCCTTACAGATTAGGTCTCACCCCTTATGAAATAATGTATGGCAGACCTCCCCCTATTGTCCCTAACCTAAAAGACAATCTCATCAAATCTGATGTTGATGACGGTGTTGAACTCTTATTTTCCCTACAAGCCATACAGAAAATTAATGAAGAAATCTGGCCTAGACTAAGAGAACTATACAAAACAGGACCTCCACCCGTTCCACACCAGATCCAGCCAGGAGACTGGGTTCTCGTCAAGTGACACTGACAAGAAACCTTAGAACCAAGGTGGAAGGGGCCGTTCCAGGTGATCCTAACCATGCCAACAGCACTCAAGGTAGAAGGAATCGCTGCCTGGATCCACTACACCCACGCCAAGCCAGTGGACCCCCTCTCAGACTTCCTCGGGCCCTCCACAGAGAAAACCGCAGCCTGAACAATTGACCGGACTAAAGACAATCCTTTAAAACTCACCCTGCGCCGTCAACAACCGTAATTATGGTGTCCATCTCCTTTATGACACTCTTGCATTTGCGGGCCTTCAGCTGGAAAATCCAAGCACAGCAGGCTTCATCCCCGTTTGCCTGGCATTTTTTCCTGACAGAGAATTGGACCAACTACGCTCAGACACAGGTACAAGGCCATCTTCTGGCCACAGCTGATTGCCCCCCTCAAGGTTGTAGCTCTCCTATCTATGTTAATTTTACTGATTTCCAGGCACAACCAGGAAAAGCCACCCCAGCTATTTGCTTTCTCTTTGACCAACAAATCCCCTATTGTAAAAACACATGGGTTGAACAAAGCGTCGGTTGCCCCTATAGCTCATGTAAAATCCACACTGTCAAGACTCTCACGGCCTCAGAAACCCTCTTGAGCCAAGTGTGGAATTCCCATAATTTTTTAAAACTGCCACAGGCTACACATGGGTTATCTGGGATCCCTGGGACTCCCGTTGGACCTCCCAACAGAAGGGGGCCATGTACATGACATCTGGGACAAAGTGGCCTAGCAGCCGCCTCTATCTATGGCGCTCACTTGTTCAGATCCAAACCACCCTCCACGCTAACATTCAGAAACAGGAAACAGAACTAAACAAACAACTCCCCACTTTAACCTCCTCCCGCCCTTTCTCCTGGTTATCTCTGCTGAGGGAGGGGTTACTTCTCACGAACGCCACCGGTCTGGGAAACCTCTCTGCATGTTTCTTTTGCGCTACCCTAGGACAGGCACCCCTGACGGCCGTCCAGCTCCCAGCCCCCTTCAATAATTCCCTAACAACTTCCAGCCAAGGATCCTCCCCCATCTCAGATGTTCCTTTGTTCTTAAACCCCGAACAAACACAGGTTTTATTTTGCTATTCAAACGCTAGCACCTCCCTTTGCAACATAACCTCTCCTCCCAACTCCACTCTGTACCCCCCTCATGGCTCATTCTTCTGGTGTAATGGAACTCTATATAAAAATCTCACTGTTCAGGCCACTAAGAGCCTCCTATGTCTCCCTATTACAATAGTTCCCCAACTAACCCTGCGAACCCCTGCTGAATATCTAGAAGGAGACTACGTGCCTTCCTTCAGGACAAAAAGGGCTGTATTTCTTCCCTTAGTAGCCGGTGTCTCACTCACCACATCCGTAATAGCGGCAGGGTTAGCAAGAGGAGCCCCAGGCCACGCTCTTGTTACTACCGCTAAGCTCTCCCAACAATTCTCCATAGCAATGGAAGCTTCAGCCGAATCCCTAGCCTCATTACAAAGGCAACTGACCTCCCTCGCCCAAGTTACTTTGCAAAATCGGCGCGCCCTAGACCTGCTTACTGCCGAAAAAGGGGGAACTTGCCTTTTTCTCAAAGAAGACTGCTGTTTTTACATAAATGAATCTGGGTTAGTAGAGACGCGGGTCCAACAGCTACACAAACTCAGCCTAGAACTACAAAAACAAAAATTCAATTCCGCGGCTGATAGTTGGTGGAGCTCCTCCATGTACTCCCTCTTAATGCCCCTAGCAGGACCATTGCTAAGCCTACTCCTCCTCCTCACCATAGGGCCATGCATACTAAACAGAATAATAAACTTTGTCAAAGATAGAATCAACACTGTCCAGTTAATGGTCCTTAGAACACAATATCAACCTATCATCAATAAAACAATTGAAACAGACATATAAGACCCAAGATTGGCTCTTGAAGACACAACTAAAAGGGGGGAATGAGATAGAAAGCCCCTAAGGGAAAAATTCTAAACATACATGCATGTGACCACCCCCCGGGCTTACACAAACAACTTATCTAGAAAACCCCTAGCCGTTTGAGGTTGCAAAATACATGCATGTGACCACCCCCCGGGCTTACACAAACCACTTATCCGGAAAACCCCCAGCCGTTTGAGGTTGCGAAAAAGGCGGGAACCAACCAGAAACTGCCGAATGTTCAACTTTAAATGTTAACCAATAATAAGCTTGTAACTACTGTTTCTCTGTGACTTGTTTGTACCTCGCTATAAAAGAAACCCTAAAACAGCAGCCGGGGCCTCTCTCTTTACCTGCCATTGTATAAAGCGGAGAGGTCCAGGTTCGAACTCGTAATAAAGCGACCCCGGCTATTTGGCTTTGACTCTGGACTCTGGTGGTCACTTACTGGGGTCTCGCAACTTTGGGCACAACGAAATTATCCTTAAAAACTCTGATCCCTGAATGCTCAGGGAGACTGATTTGAGTAATAATAAAATTCCAGTCTCCCACACAGACAGCTGTGCATGAATTACTCTTTCACCATTGCAATTCCCCTGTCTTGATAAATTCGCTCTGTAGTCTAGGCAGTGAACAAAGTGAACCCATCGGGTGGTTACAAGACTCTCAGTTAATCTTTCCTAGATTCAGAGAAGGGAAGGCTTTAGAGGAAAGAGAAAATGCAGAGAAAAATGGCTGCATTAACGCAGATTTTCTCTACAGATGCAAATCTTCCCCACAAAAGACAGCTTTGCAGGGCTACTTCTGTTTGCAGGCCCTCTGAACAGCCGTCTCAAAACATGTCAAAGAAGTTTATCTTGGGGTGAAATATTTTAATTTCCTTCCTATACGTGGGAAATAGCCAGGAGAAAATGTGTAACTCTCCAAGAGGTAGCTTAGAATTCAGGCTTATATTGCATATTCAGCTAAAAATCAAAGGAAAAAGAGTATGGGGGATGCTGGTTATAAGGATATGACCAGGAAAAACATGGTAAACAAGATTAAAGTTTATTGTGCAGATTTAATTTGGTGCCTTCTCCATTGAAAAGAGTTTCCTATGATTTAGTTACCCTTCTCTTCCTGGTACAAAGAGGGAGACACCCTTACAAATGGAGATTTTCTTTATAGATGTAAATTTCCCTTACAAAAGGGTAACTTCTACTCTGTTTTTAGAGCTTCTCCTGTGTCTGCTGTTTCTCAAAATAATCAGCTCAAAATAGTCTTTATGCCAAAGAGGCATATTTTGGGGTGGCACATTCTGGTCTCCTACACTATCCATTTAAATATTGTCCTTTACCTCCCATTATAGCCTTCATTTTTTGTATTAAATATATTTACTTTTATGGAGATAGTAGATGGTATAAATTTTCTGTTTTTACTTGACAGAATAAACCTTGTCAACCTTACTGAGAAAGTATACTTGTCAAAAAGTTAAAAAACATGAATCTCTCGCAAATAAAAAAATGAGCACATGTCAAATGTTTAGTTAACTCATTAATGAAGGAACCAGCAAAATGGTAAGGCTAGTTCAAAGAGAATTAAAGAGAGTGAAGCCTTTATAGTGGCTAAAATAAAGAATGCAAAAGTTTGCCAATTTAGATACAAAACTGGATAATTTTTTTTTCTTTTCAAAACTGAGTCTCACTCTGTCGCCCAGGCTGGAGTGCAGTGGTGCAATCTCGGCTCACTGCAACCTCTGCCTCCTGGGTTTAAGCGATTCTCCTGCATCAGCTTCCCAATTAGCTGAGATTACAGGCACCCACCACCATGCCCAGTTGATTTTTGTATTTTTAGTAGAGATGGGGTTTTACCATGTTTGCTAGGCTGGTCTCAAACTACCAATCTCAGGTGATCCACCCCCCTTCGGCCTCCCAAAGTGCTGGGATTATAGGCGTGAGCCACTGTGCCCAGTGAAAACTGGTTAATATTCTACAGTAACTGTCACCTTTGGGATTGTCTTCTCTAAAGGACAAAAATAATCAGCATCTCTATAGGACAAAATTAATTTAAATTCCTATTCATTTTCTACCAGTTAGTCTTCTAGTTAAATACTCAATAGAGCAGCAATTCAAAGGAAGGCACGTGCCCCTAGCCCATCAGATAATCTTTGGGTACGTTTACTAGACAAAGCCCAGCGGCACCCTGAGAAGAAAGGGAGTAATCCCTTTTCCCTATTTCCAAGTTTTGGAAATCTTTCCTTAATGTGCTTTTGGTCACCTAATGGTTTTGAGTTTTCTTTGTATCTTTCTTTGTTTCGTTTAATTTTTACGTTTTACTGATCTACCCCAAAACTTTAGAACTCTTCACTCTAGGAAATGTTTTACATAAAATTTTATTGAAGAAAAATAAAAGTAGCTGGGCATAGTGGCATGTACCTGTGATCCTAGCTATTTGGGAAGCTGAGGCAGGAGGATAACTTGAGCCCAGGAGTTTGAGACCAGACTGAACAACAGAGAGACCATGTCTTAAAAAAAAAAAAAAAAGAGGAGAGAGAAGAAAAATCAAATAAAAATGTTTACAAGAGGCATTTTCTTTTTTTTTCCTTTTTTTGAGACAAGGTCCCCCTCTGTCACCCAGGCTGGAGTGCAGCTGCGTGACCCCAGCTCACTGCAACCGCTGCCTTCTGGGTTCCATGCCTGGCTAATTTTTTTGTTTTTTTTTTTTTTTTTTTTTTTTAGCAGAGTTGGGGTTTTACCAAGTTGGCCAGGCTGGTCTTGAACTCCTGGCCTCAAGTGATCCACCAACCTCAGCCTCCCAAATTGCTAGGATTACAGGCATGAGCCACCATGCCTGGCCTTCAAGAGGCATTTTCTACTCTTTCAATATGAAAATAGCTTTATTGTATCTCTTGGAAAAAGTGTATGTTCTCACAACTTTGATTACCTCCCTTTTAGAGTAGAGAAATATTAATGGGGAAATTGGCTCTATTTTTAACTACTGAACCTATTTAAGAAGCACTTTCTAATCTTCCTGGATTGAGATCTCCAGGCTCCAGTTTATCCTGCTAAGGCAGCTCATACTGACTTAGACACTGACATAAGGGATTTACTGGCAAAACCTCAAAAGAAATGGGGCCCTAGAGGGTGGTGATGGGGTAATATTTGGGGGCCAGTGAGAGAAGGGCCCAGAAAAGAAGGCAGGGTCTGGGGCATTGTAATTCTGCAGAGATCCATGCCAAAAGTCCAAGAGTGCTCAAGTGAGATCCTTAAGATAGTAGGGGTAAACTTAACTTTTGAAAACATGGAGCTTTCAAAGCAGCCAACTAGGCTTAGAGAATTTAAAAGGAAAGCATTTCTCTTAAGGACCAGACCTAGTCCTTTCTAGATAAGTGAGGGTAGGGGATAAAATGTCACAGCAGTTGTCCTCTGCCTCCAAGTCATTGTGGGTCCAAGTGGCTATTGTTCTAACGGCACTGTCTACCAAATAAATGTTTTTCCCTCGTGGATGGCACATGTGCCTTCTGAAAATAATGCTTCTATCCATAAGAGTGGCTAATGGTGGGGATTTTAGATACTACATCAAACCAATGGTACCAATATTACTGGGTGGTGTAGTGGGTGTGGCCTATCACTACCAGTTCCTATTGTTGCAGACCAAAATGCCACCCTAAAACATGACTGTAGGAGACCAGAATATGCCACCCCAAAATACGTCCTTTGACATAAGGACTATTTTGAGCTGATTTTTTTGAGAAACAGCAGACACAGGAAGTGGTCTGAAAACAGAGTAAAAATTGCTCTTTTGTAAGGGAAATTTACATCTATAAAGGAAACCTCCATTTATAATGCTGTCTCCTCTCTGTACCAGGAAGAGAAAGATGACTAAATCACAAGAAATTCTTGTTGTAACTGAGCAGCTTAGTGGCTTAGCCTCAAACTTTTTTTTCTTTAAAACTTTTTTTTCCATCTGGGTGCGGAGGCTCACACCTGTAATCCCAGCACTTTGGGAGGCTGAGGTGGGTGGGTCACCTGAGGTCAGGAGTTTGAGACCAGCCTGGCCAACATGGTGAAACCCCATCTCTACTAAAAATACAAAAATTAGCTGGGCATGGTGGTGGGCACCTGTAGTGCCAGCTTCTTCTCCAGCTTCTGAGGCAGGATAATCGTTTGAACCCAAGAGGCAGAGGTTGCAGTGAGCCAAGCGCACCACTGCACTCCAGCCTGGGCAACAGAGTGAGACTCCATGTCAGAAAAAAAAAAAAAAAAGATACAAAGTTTTTGTCAAAGATAAACATCAACACATTCCTCAAAATAAAACTGTCTCAAAAAAAAAAAAAAAGACAACTTTTTTTTCTTTAAACCTTTTTACTGGCCAGGCACAGTGGCTCATGCCTGTAATCCCAGCACTTTGGGAGGCTGAGGTGGGCAGATCACTTGAGGTCAGGATTTCGAGACCAGCCTGGCCAACATGGTGAATCCGATCTCTACTAAAAATACAAAATCTAGCCAAGCGTGGTGGTGCACGCCTGTAATCTCAGCTACTCAGGAGGCTGAGGCAGGAGAATCACTTGAAACCAGGAGACAAAGGTTACAGCGAGCTGAGATGGCACCACTGCACTCCAGCCTGGGCAACAGAGTGAGACTCTGTCTCAAAAAAATAAATAAATAAAAAATAAAACATTTTTTCCTTTTCCATTTGCTGCTCTCCCTGCCCTACCCAGTTTCAAGATGTAGCTCTGAGATAAACTTTATAGCCTCGGAGTGTTCCATACTCACTTATCTGGTCATATATGTCTTTAAACGCTTCAAGGGTCAGATCCTGACATAGACCTGACACCTTCAGAAGTCTCTCTCTAACAAAAGATGACTTCAAGGCTGGAACCTACTCCTGGCTACTAGATTGACTGCGATTAATTTATAACCTGGTAAAACCCACCATGGCACCAGCCCGTTCACCAGAGGGAACAATAATGTGAGATGAGCTGTGGAAGCAAATCACACGGCATGGCACCTCCCAGTCCTCCTGCCTCTTTTGCATTCCAAACCCGCTCTTTAAAAACCTGGGCGTTCCCTTCGCAAATTGAAGAGTGGAATTTTTTTTCACCTGCTCTTCCTCTTGCTGGCACAGATCATAAAGTCTTGCTCTCTTTCTATCACATCTTATTATTATTTTGGCTTCCTTCTACAAGCAAGGAACAGCAGACCCTTTTACGTTATCATTGGTGAAGGCACTGAGTTAAATCTGCACAACGAATCTTACTCTTGCCTGTAATCCCAGCACTTTGGAAAGCCAAGGCAGGTGGATCACCTGAGGTCAGGAGTTTGAGACCAGCCTGGCCAGCATGGTAAAACCCGTCCCTACTAAAAATGCAAGTTCACCAGGCATGGTGGTGGGTGCCTGTATTCCCAGCTATTCAAGGCTGAGGCAGGAGAATAGCTTGAACCTGGGAGGCGGAGGTTGCAATGACCTGAGATCACGCCACTGCACTCCAGCCTGGGCAACAGGAGCAAAACTCTGTCTCAAAAAAAAATAAAAATAAAAATCTTGTTCTTGTTTACCATACCTTTCCTGGTCATCTTCCCATAACCAGTCATCAACAGATGATAGTACTTAAGCTTGAATTCGAAATCACCTCTTACAGGTTTCGTCATTTTTCTGGGTGTACATGTTAATAAACTTCTGCTTGTTTTTCTCTTATTAGCTGTCTTTTGTTATGGGAGGCTCCAGCTGAAAACTCGGAAAGGGTAGAGGAAATATTTTTGTCCTACATTATGCTGTCCAGTAAGGTAGCCACTCACCACATATGGCTGTTGAGTGCTTGGAATGTGGCCAGTACAAAATATACACAGTGTAAAATACACATCAGATTTAAAAGGCTTACTGTGAAAAAAAAAAAGTAAAATATCTCATCAATAACTTTTTATATTGCTCATATGTTAAAATGACATTTTGGATATACTGAGTTAAATATATTATTATTATTATTTTTGAGATGGAGTTTTGCTCTCTATCCCAGGCTGGAGTGCAATGACGCAATCTCGGCTCACTGCAACCTCCGCGTCCTGGGTTCAAGTGATTCTCCTGCCTCAGCCTCCCAAGTAACTGGAATTACAGGCACCTGCCTCTGTGCCCAGCTAATTCTTTTTTTTTTTTTTCTGTATTTTTTAGTAGAGATGGGGATTTCACCATGTTGGCCAGACTGGTCTCGAACTCCTGACCTCAGGTGATCCGCCCACCTCGGCCTCCCAAAGTGCTGGGATTACAGACATGAGCCACCAGGCCCAGCCAATATATTATTAAAAATAATTTATTGCTGGGCATGTTAGCTCATGCCTGTAATCCCAGCAGTTTGGGAGACTAAGGCAGGCAGATCACCTGAGGTCAGGAGTTTGAGACCAGCCTGGACAACATAGTGAAACCCCGAATCTACTAAAAATACAAAAAATTAGCTGGGTTTGGTGGCGCATGCCTGTAATCCCAGCTACTCAGGAGGCTAAGGCAGGAGAATCACTTGAATCTGGGAGACAGAGGTTGCAGTGAGCCGAGATAGCACCACTGCACTCCAGCCTTAGCAACAAGAGCAAAACTCCATCTCAAAATAATAATAATGTCTTGGCTCCCGCACCACCTGACACTGTCAGATCCTCAGGCCATGGCCAACACTGAGAGCATCATTATCAAGCCTAGTGGTGTTCAGCACAGCCTGGTGAGTGAAATCATCAAATACTCTGAGCAGAAGGGATTCTACCTGGTGACCATGAAGTTCTTTGGGCCTCTTAGGAACCCCTGAAGTAGCACTACACTAACCTGAAAGACCACCCATTCTTCCCAGACCTTTCTGAGCACAAGGTCCACTTTGCAGCATGGTTGTCTGTGGACAGACTGTCTTTCCCCCTCAGGTCTGAGTGCTCAAGCAGATCATGGTGTATTCATCAGTGTATCCCAGTGCCTGGCACGTATTAGGCACTCAATATAAGTGAAGTACATGAACTCAGGGCAAGTTGTGGCCATGGTCCTGGAGGGACCGAATGCAGCAAAGACAGGGCAAAGGATGCTTAGGGAGACCGATCCAGTGGGATCTATGCTAGGGACTATTACTCGCAGGGACTTCTGTGCTAAAATAGGCAGGAACATCATTGGTGGCAGTGATTCAGTACAAAGTGCTGGAAAAGAAATGGCTTAAAGAAGAAGAATTGGTTGGGCCGGGCGCGGTGGCTCAAGCCTGTAATCCCAGCACTTTGGGGGGCCGAGACGGGCGAATCACAAGGTCAGGAGATCGAGACCATCCTGGCTAACCTGGTGAAACCCCGTCTCTACTAAAAAATACAAAAAACTAGCCGGGTGAGGTGGCGGGCGGGCGCCTGTAGTCCCAGCTACTCGGGAAGCTGAGGCAGGAGAATGGCGGGAACCTGGGAGGCGGAACTTGCAGTGAGCTGAGATCCGGCCACTGCACTCCAGCCTGGGTGACAGAGCGAGACTCTGTCTCAAAAAAAAAAAAAAAAAAAAAAAAAAGAAGAAGAACTGGTTGACTACAAGTCTTGTGCCTATGACTGGATCTATGAATAAGAGGAGGTCAAAGCAGCAGTCTGCTTTGATGCCCTTCCTGTGTCCCTAGACACAGCTAGTCATTCCATTGACTTAGAGGCAATAGGATCAGTCATTCTTTGCTAATAAAGCCTTTGGAAACTGGAGGAAAAACTTACTTTGTTTCTTTCTACTTTTAAAAATGTGTGTACTGGAAATGTTAAAATGACACAAGTGGCTGGCATTACCTTCCTGTTGGACGGTGCTGGACTACCATCATTTGCTGGCTTCCCACAGCTCCTAAGGTGCAGCAGCTCCCAAGCCTGTCATTCCTCCCACCTGCCTTGACAGCCTCATCTGGCACTCATTTGTAGGATGGATGTCTCTTGTCCCAGGTAGTGGTTACTCCATTCATCTCCATCCATGCTCTGTGCAATCAGTGATACGGGAACACACTGTGGAACTGGGGAATCAGGGACTTGGCATTTAGTTCCAGCATTGCCACTAACTTGCTATGGGACCAGGCAGGCAAGTCCCTTAACCAACCCCCACCCCGCCCTGCTGTCTCACCTTCCTCACTTGAATTATATAGCCGAGTGAGACCAACTCCAATATCTCTTCCTGCTCTAGAGGTTCTGTTTGTTTTTCTCTTTTTTTTTTTTTTTTTAACAGGGTCTTGCTCTTTTACCCAGGCTGGAGGGCAGTGGAGCAATCTCAGCTCGCTGCAACCTCTGCCTCCTGGGCTCAAGCAATTTTCCTGCCTTAGCTTCCCAAGTAGCTGGGACCACAAGCATGTGCCACCACACCTAGCTAATTTTTGTATTTGTTGTAAAGATGGGGTTTCACCATGTTGCCCGGCTGGTCTTGAACTCCTGAGCTCAAGCAATCTGCCCACCTCCATGAGCCACCACGCTCAGCCTAGAGGTTCTGTTTCTTTACAGGAGCCTCAGGCCATGCATGTTCTGCTTGAGGATAAAAGGAGAAAAAGGAACTCTTAAAATTATTGTTGGGGCTGGGCTCAGTGGCTCACACCTGTAATCCCACCACTTTGGAGGCTGAGGTGGTCATATCATCTGAGATCAGGAGTTCAAGACCAGCCTGACCAACGTGGTGAAACCCTGCCTCTACTAAAAATACAAAAATAAGCCAGACATGGTGGCAGGCACCTGTAATTCCAGCTACTCAGGAGGCTGAGGCACGAGAACCACTTGAACCTGGGAGCCAGGATTTGTAGTGCGCTGACATTGCACTGTAGCAGTGAACCAAGATCCCGTCACTGCACCCCAGCCTGGGTGACAGAGCAAGACTCTGTCTCAAAAAAAAAAGTTATTTTTGACTGGGCATGGTGGCTCATGCTTATAATCCCAGCACTTTGAGGGGCCAAGGTGGGAGGATCTCTTGAGCCCAGGAGTTTGAGACAAGCCTGGACAATATAGCAAGACCCCATCTCTACTTTGTATTATATAATATTTAAATATAGAAATAATAAAATTATGGTTGTTATTTGGTGACCTGTATCCTTTGTCTAGATGAGCGACCAGAGCAGGTACACCAGGCCTGTCTTTTTGACCCTGGGCCCGAATGGTGACTTTTAGCCTTGCTGCATTTCACCCAGGCAAAGTAGGTCCTGCTGCCAGGCTTTTGCCTACATCAGTCCCTCTCTATCAACATTCATTCAGCCAACTTATATCGAGTGCCTAATATGTGTGAGGCACTGGGATACACCGACGAATACACCACGATCTGCTCGAGCACTCAGACCTGAGGGGGAAAGAGTCCATCCACAGACAACCGTACAGCAAGGTGGACCTTGTGCTCAGAAGGCTGTGCCTACTGAGGGGGTTGGGGGTCAGGGAAGGTTTCCTGGGGGAGGGCCACCTGTGCTGTGTTTCGTGGGGTAGGTGGGAGTCAGCCAGCTGAAGGGAAGTGGGAGAGGGAAGGCATTCCAGGCAGTGGGAACAGCTTGAGCAAAGACACAGAAGCAAGGCACAGCTTGGTGTGGGCCGGAATTCTAAGTCCTCTAGTGTTGTTGGAGCTTAAAATTCAGTGGTAGGAGAGGAAGCTGGAGAGGTGGGCAGGAGGCTCTGCTTCAGGGCAGCACTTAGAATTCCTGAGGACATCCAGGCCCACTGCCTGGTTCATTTTCCCTACCTCTTGCCTTCTTTTTTCCTGGTTTAGGAAAGGTACAAAATTCTTGTGTGCAGCCTCTTTTGGACTCCAGTTCTTGTTCTCTTGCTTAATCCCACCCCCACCCATTCAAGTCATAGGCTGTGATTCACCTATGGGCTTCTGAAGGCTAGAAGCTTCCACAGTGAGCCAGGAAACAAGTTCTGATTGGCTGGGAACAGACCCCTGCTCCAAGATTCAGGGCTGGCAGTATTCCTTCTGTTCTGGTGGCTCAATCCTCATTACTTTCCTCTGGACTTGCAAGTTATTCCAACAAACCCCAGCTGCTTTGCAGTGAAGTGTTCCAAATAATTAATATTTCTGCAGGAATTACCTTGTAAAAGATATGTGCTTTTAAGCATTTGGTAGTGCAAATGTTTTTGACTGCCTTTTGTGGCCAATTTTCTCCTTCAGCGGGACTCATGTATAATTTTAGATAAAAGTACAAGGAAATTATGTTTCCATAATCATAAGTCTTCTTTCAGCAATACACGTATCTTCAGAGAATCCCGGTCTCCCTGCAGCAGCATCCTGGTGCACAGACAAAAACTGCTGAATTCTGGCAAGATACTCAAAGGATTCTGACAGGTGACCATCTCAGGCCAGAGATATGCCCAACCAACTGGAAAAGCAGAGACAGCCATGGACAGGTCCGCTGATGCTGAAGTATATAGACAGCTGAGGTACAACCCGTATAATCACCCAGATGTTATTAGGCCACGATCATTCTGTAGTTAGCTACCTCCCGTCTGTGTTTCCTCTCACCTGAGAACCTATTGTGGCCACTTCCAAGGCCCCACTGTGTCCAAATCACACCACCACCAAAGCTCACAGAAACACGCTGGTAGATTTCTCCTCTTTGGTGTTTTCCCATGACCAGCCAAGGGAAATACCCAACAGTCATTCTCAGTGCGCACAGATTTACCTTCAGTTTTTTTGGTTATATTGTCATTACTATTTTCTTTGCCAAGTGGGAGAGTTAAGGGGCCTGCTATGGACTGAACTCTGTCCCCCTCAAATTCATATGTTGAAGCCCCAACCTTCAATGTTACTATATTTGAAAATGGTCCCTTTATCGAGGTAAAGTTAAATGAGATCATAAGAGTGGGGCTCTTGTTCGACAGAATTCGTGTCCTTACAAGAAGAGAAAGAGGCTGAGTGCAGTGGCTCACGCCTATAATCCCAGCACTTTGGGAAGCTGAGGCAGGAGGTACGCTTGGGCCCAGGAGTTCAAGACCAGCTTGGGCAACATAACAAGACTCTATCTCTATAGAAAAAAATTAAAAATTAACCAGGTGTGATGGCCTGTGCTTGTGGTACCAGCTACTCAGGAGGCTGAGAAAAAAAAAAAGCCATCTGCAAGGCAGGAAGACAGCTTTCAACAACAACGAAATCAGTCAGCAACTTGGTTTAGACTGCTCGGTCTCCAGAACTGAGAGAAAATAAATTAAAATAAATTTCTGTAGAATTAAGCCACCCAGTCTATGATGTTTCATTACAGCAGCCAAAGCAGATGAATACAGGGCCATTCATTCATTCCCCACTTACTGAGCATCTTCTATGAGGCATTCTGATGGTTAATTTTAGGTGTCAACTTCACTGGGCTGCGGGATGCTCGGATGACTGGTAAAACATTATTTCTGGGTGTGTCTGCAGGTATTTCTGGGAGAGATGAGCATTTAATCAGTAGACTGAGTGAAGATCTGTCCTCACTAATGAGGTTAGGCATCATCCAATTCATAGGGAGCCTAAATAAAACAAAAAGTTGGTGAAAAAGTGAATTTGCTCTCTTGGCTGGAGCTCTGACATTCATCTTCTCCTGCCCTTGGACAATGGAGCTCCTGATTCTTGGGACTTATACCAGGCCCAAGAGATGAGAAGCCCTATCCTTCCCCACCGTCTTTATACCCCCAAACTCCTGGCCAGTGTGCAGCAGTGTGGCATGGATGACTCTATTCCCTGCTTTAACAATCGAGTTTACTGCAGAGGCGTAAAATATTCATGCTGAGAACGGCCTGGGACGCTCCAGCGAATGCTTCCCAGGGGTCTAGCTGTGCCAGAGGCTTGAAGTCAGGGAGAAAATGAACTGCCTCCTCCTCCTTCTGTGAAGCGATGCTGGGAGAAGGACATAGTTCTCAAGAGAACACAGTGGCCTGAGCATGCTCTGAGCAGTGGTTGCCAAAGGAGGGTTTAGGAAAAAGCCAAGTTGGGACCCTGGGGAGGGAATGTGGCCCCTACTAGAGGGGTCTTCCAAGGCCACATTTCTATGATCACCTGGAGAATCCAGGAGATCAGTGGGAAGGGAGTGTCTCCAGAGGGATTCACCTGCCACCTGAACCGGAGGGAGGCAAAGATGAAGCAGTGGGGAGGCCCTTCCTGGCTGGTAAATCCTCCTGGGTCAGGCACTTGTAGGAGCAGCCCTGTGGCATGGAATTGAGCTCATTACTTTTACAACATGCCAAGGACAGGGCCGGGTGCTGGAGATACAACCAAGAATAAAATGCAGCACCTGTTCTCCACAGTTAAGTTAAAAGCACAGACCCGAACAGACAAAATACAACTTGACTTAGTAGTAGAAGAGCACGCTGCACCAAACTGGTTGTCCAGCAAGAGAGGACTGAATTAATAACCTGTGATCTATCTATACAGAGGAATACCAGAAACTGTTGAAAAAAATAAGGCATTGCTTATTTTATGATTTGAAATGATGCACAAGAAATACGAAGTAGAAAAGCAATGGAAGCTTCCAGATAGCTGAATTCCTAGAGGGTGGCAAGTCAGAGAGGGTGAGGAAGCTCTGTGCTTCTTCCCTCATACACGCCCTATGCATTTTATCTAAAACTTTAAGGACAAAGCAAAAAAACTGCCTGACTTCTTGGTTGACAATTTGGGCTGGATACTGGTTTCTTCTTATAATAATTATTGCTTTATAAATTCAGGTATATAAGGCCGGGCACAGTGGTTCACACCCGTAATCCCAGCACTTTGGGAGGCTGAGGCAGCTGGATCACTTGACCTCAAGAGTTCAAGACCAGCCTGGTCAACATGGCAAAACCCTGTCTCTACAAGAAACACAAAAATTCGCTGGGCATGGTGACACCCGCCTGTAGTCCCAGCTACTTGGGAGGCTGAGGTGGGAGAATTGTTTGAACCCAGGAGGTCGAGGTTGCAGTAAGTTGAGATTGCACCACAGCACTCCAGCCTGGGCAACAGAGCAAAACCCTGTCTCAAAAAAAAAAAAAAAAAAAAAAAAAAAAAAATCAGGTATATTAAAAAAAAACCAAGGCCTGATGTGGTGGCTCACGCACGTAATCCCAGCACTTTGGGAGGCTGAGGTGGGAGAATAGGTTGAGCCCAGGAGTTCAAGACTCGCCTGGGCAACATAGTGAGACCCTGTCTTTACAAAAGAAAAAAAAATTTTAATTAGCTGGGCATGGTGGTAAGCATATGTGGTCCCAGTTACCCACCAAGCTGAGGTGAGAGGATGGTTTGAGCCCAGGAGGTCAAGGATGTAGTGAGACATGATTGTGCCACTGCACTCCAGCCTAGGTAACAGAGTAAGACCCTATCTCAAAAAAAAATATATATATATACATATATATACAAATAAAATAAAAATGAAAAAATAAGAAAATCTAAAAAGCAAAACATAACAATCTACACAACAGTTTCTAGGATGGTAGGATGGAAAAGTTCACTAGGTTGCCCAGGTCAAAACGAATCTACAGCAGCCGGGCACAGTGGCTCACACCTGTAATCCCAGCACTTTGGAAGGCCAACATAGGCGGATCACGAAGTCAGGAGTTTGAGACCAGCCTGGCCAACATGGTAAAACCCCGTCTATACTAAAAATACAAAAATTAGCTGGGTGTGGTGGTGCGTGCCTGTAATCCCAGCTACTGGGGAGGCTGAGGCAGAAGAATGGCTTGAACACAGGAAGTGGGTGAACCAAGATCATGTCACTGCACTCCAGCCTGGGTGACAGAGCAAGACTCCATCTCAAAAACAAAACAAAACTTATCTACAATTGGCGGGCAAGTAGGAAGCACTTGCCTCCAGGGTACAGGTGGGCCAAGGTTAGCGGGTGGAAGTACAGAGGGAATCAAGGCCTTGGGAACCAACTTAGCAGCAGGACATGTGATGCCTAGGTTCCATGGTATCCATGTTAGGAGGGTCATGGGAAACAACCATTTGGGGTGCAGGTGGGCCGAGGCTAGTAGATGGGTACACAGAGGGAGTCAGGACACCATGAGCCCACTGGCTGGCAGGGCAGCCTGAGGCCTAGGATGCATGGTATCCTTTGTAGTCCTTTAGAAGGACTACAGTGAGGTGGTTACCAGGCTGGAGCCAGCAAGCTCACTGAGGAACTTTGTGCATTGGACACGTGGTTGTCAGTCATGCAACAAGAGCAAACAAACATACGGGCAAAAATGGAAGCACTGGAGGCCAGCAGGGTGGCACACGCCTATAATCTCAGTGACTCGGGAGGCTGAAGCAGGAGGACCACTCAAGGCCAGGAGTTTGAGACCAGCCCAGACAACACAGAGGGATTCTGTCTCTAAAGTAAAAAGTAAAAAAAGGCTGGGCACGGTGGCTTATGCCTATAATCCCAGCACTTTGGGAGGCCAAGGCAGGTGGATCACCTGAGGTCAGGAGTTCAAGACCAGCCTTACCCATGTGATGAAACCCTGTCTCTACTAAAAATACTAAATTAGCCAGATGTGTTGGTACACACTTGTAATCCCAGCTACTTGGGAGGCTGAAGGCAGTGAGGCTGGAGAATCGCTGGAACCCGAGAAGCAGAGATTGCAGTGAGTTAAGATCATACCATTGCACTCCAGCCTGGGCAACAAGAGGAAAACTCCATCTCAAAAAAAAAAAAAAAAAGTAAAAAAAAAAAAAAAAAAAAAAAATAGCCGGGCATAGGGGTGCATGCCTGTAGTCCAAGCTACCAAGGAGGCTGAGGTAGGAGAATCCCTTGAGCCTAGAAGCTTAAGGTTGCAGTAAGCTATGATTGGACCACTGCACTCTAACCTGGATGAAAGAGCAATGCACTATCTCTAAGTGAAAAAAAAAAAAAAGAAAAAGGGACACACTGGAACCAGGAGAGAGCCAATAATTCCTGCAAAATCCCTCTAGCCTCCTCTTCTATCAAAAACTAATATTGTTGTCATTGCAAAAGAGAAATGCTGAAAAGATCCAGTTCATTATCATAGAGCAGATCATGAAAGGTTGATTTAGCACTTAGACACAATAAATTGATAACTAACTAGCACAGCAGTCAAGGACTTTAAAATAGCTATTATGGCTGGGCACAGTGGCTCACACTTGTAATCCCAGCACTTTGGGAGGCCGAGGTGGGCTGATCGCCTGAGGTCAGGAGTTCAAGACCAGCCTGGCCAACATAGTGAAACCCCATCTCTATCAAAAATACAAAAATGAGCCAGGCATGGTGGCGTGCACCTATAGTGCCAGCTACTTGGGAGGCTGAGGCACAAGAATCGCTTAAACCTGGGAGGCGGAGGTTGCGGTGAATCCAGTCTGGGCGACAGAGTGAGACTCTGTCTCAAAAAAAGAAAACACAAAGAAAAAGAAAAGAAACCCTAGCTATTATGAATATTTTCAGAGATGTAAAGGAAAAGGCAATTACAATGACTAAGCAAATGGGGAATCTTAGCAGAGAAATGAAAACTACAACAAAGGACCAAAGAGAGTTAGGTTTCTAGATGGGAATAGTGAGTTGATTTTTGACAAAAGATTCAGAGCAATTCAATAAGGAAAGAAAAGTTTTCAACACATTGTACTGAAATGGCTGGACAAACATATGGGGGAAAAATGGACTTAGCACCACATACAGAAATTAATTTAAAATGGTTCATGAATGTAGACAGAAAAGCTTAAACTATCAAGCTTCTAGAATAAAATATAGGAGAATATCATAATCTTAGGCTAGACAAATATTTCTTAGGACTCAGAAAGCAGTAACCAGGCGGGGTGTGGTGGCTCACACCTGTAATCCCCGTACTTTGGGAGGCCAAGTTGAGAGGATTGCTAGAACCCAGGAGTTCAAGACCAGCCTGGGCAACATACTGAGATCCCATCTCATTTAAGAAAAGAGATGGGGTGGGGAGTAACCATAAAGAAAGTTGATAAATTTGACTTCATCAAAATTAAAAACTTCAGTTTATCAAAAGACATCAAGAAAATGAAAAGAGCTGGGCATGGTGGTTCACACCTATAATCTCAACACATTGGGAAGCCAAGGCAGGAGGATCACATAAGGCCAGAAGTTTGAGACCATCCTGGGCAACATACTGAGATCTTCCTCTCTATAGAATTTTTTTTTTTTTTTTTTGAGACAGAATCTCTCTCTGTTGCCCAGGCTGGAACACAGTAGCATGATATCAGCTCACGGCAACCTCTGCCTCCCGGGTTCAAGCAATTCTCCTGCCTCAGCCTCCCGAGTAACTGGGATTACAGATGCCCGCCACCATGCCCGGCTAATTTTTGTATTTTTAGAAGAGATGGGGTTTCACCATCTTGGTCAGGCTGGTCTTGAACTCCTGACCTCGTGATCCACCCGCCTTGGCCTCCCAAAGTGCCGGGATTACAGGCATGAGCCACCGCCCCCAGCTGAAAATGCTTTAAAAAATTAGCCAGGAGTGGTGGAGTGTGCCTGTAGTCCTAGCTACTTGGGAGGCTGAGGTGGGAGGATCATTTGAGCTCAGGAGTTTGAGGCTGCAGTGAGCTATGATCGCACCATCACACTCCAACTCAGGTGACAGAGTGGGACCTTATCTCTAAAACTGAATAAATTAATTAAAATTAAAATTTAAAAAGTGTTTAAAAGAAAATGAAACATAAGCCATAGGCTAGGATGTGCCTATATCCCATTCCGTACTTGTAACTCATATTTCTGACAAATGGCTTGTATCCAGATTACGTAAAGAATTCATACACCAATTTTGAAAGAAACAGCACAATAAAAATAGTGAAAAGACAACAGACACTTCACAAAGAAAGTGGGCTGGGCATGATGACACATGCCTGTAATCCTAGCACTTTAGGAGGCTAAGGTGGGCTGATTGCTTGAGCTCAGGAGTTCAAGACCAGCCTGGGAAATGTGGCAAAACTCTGTCTCTACAAAAAAATACAAAAATTAGGCATAGTGGCACACACCTGTAATCCCAGCTACTCAGAGCTGAGGCACAAGAATCGCTGGAACCCAGGAGGCAGAGGTTGCAGTGAGCCTGGATCGTGCCATTGCACTCTGTCCTGGGCAACATAGTCTCAAAAAAAAAAAAAAAAAAGATATGCAGATGACCAGTAAGTGCATGAAAATGTATACGTTACTCCTCAGACAAATATACATTAAAACCGTAATGAAATATATACATTTCGCACTGTTTTAATGACTAAAATTCAACAGACAGACAATAACAAGTGTTAGCAAAGATGTACAGCAATTGGAATTCTCATAAAATGCTCATGAAAATGTAAAACGACACAAACACTTTGGAAAACAGTTTGGCAATTTCTTATAAAGTTAAACAGTTAAACATACGCCTACCCTATGATCTAGCATTTCTACTCTTAAGTATTGACCAAGATAAATGAAACTATCCACAAAAATATTTGTGTCCAAATGTTCATAGTAACCTTATTTCTTTTTTTTTTTTTTTTTGAGACAGAGTCTCGCTCTGTCGTCCAGGCTGGAGTGCAGTGGCCGGATCTTGGCTCACTGCAAGCTCCGTCTCCCGGGTTTACGCCATTCTCCTGCCTCAGCCTCCCCAGTAGCTGGGACTACAGGCGCCCGCCCCCTTGCCTGGCTAGTTTTTTTGTATTTTTTAGTAGAGACGGGGTTTCACTGGATTAGCCAGGATGGTCTCGATTTCCTGAGCTTGTGATCTGCCCATCTTGGCCTCCCAAAGTGCTGGGATTACAGGCTTGAGCCACCGCGCCCGGCCTCATAGTAACCTTATTTCTACTAGCCCCAACTGCGAAACAACCCAACTGTCCTTAAACAGATGAATTGTGATACGAATTGTGATAGATCCATATGATAGTGTCTAACTCAACATTTAAATGGAAAAAAATTTGGCCAGGCCCAATGGCTCATGCTACTTGGCCACTAAAGTTCTATATCTTGATTGAGGTGGTGGTTAGATGGGAATATGCATTTGTCATAACTCATTAAGGGCCAAGCACAGTGGCTCACAGCTGTGATCCTAGCACTTCGGGAGTCCGAGGTGGGATCATTTGAGGCCAGGAGTTCCAGATCAGTCTGGGAAACAAAGTGAGACCCCTTGTCCCTAAAAACATAATTTAAAAATTAGCCAAGCAAGGTGGTACATGCCTGTGGTCCCAACAACTCAAGAGGCTGAGGTGGGAGGATGGCTTGAGCCTAGAAGGTCAAGGCTGTAGTGAGCCATGATCGCACCACTGCACTCCAGTCTGAGTGACAGAGTAAGATCCTATCTCCAAAGAGGAAAAAAAAACCCCAACTCATTGAGCTATCTACTTTAAATATGCAGTTTATTGTTCATAAATTATATCTGAATAAATTTTACTTTATTTATTTATTTTTAGAGACAGGGTCTCACTCTGTCACCCAGGCTGGAGTGCAGTGGTGCGATCATGGCTCCCTGCAGCCTTGACCTCCTGGGCTCAAGCCATTCTCTTACCTCAGCCTCCCAAGTTGCTGGGACCACAGGCATCCACCCCCATGCCCAACTAATTTTTAAATTATTTGTAGAGATGAGGTTACACTATGTTGCCCAGGCTGGTCTCAAACGCCTGGCCTCAAGCAATTCTCCCACCTCGGCCCCCCAAAGTACTGAGATTACAGATGTGAGCCACTGAGCCTGCCTAATTTTGACTTCATAAAAAGGATTATTTAGCAACCACTAGATGCCAGGTTTGTAAGGTGAGAAGAAAGAATGAACAAAGAAGAAATAGTTGAAGGTATATGAGAAAAGGGATAGCAGACAAGGTCCCCGCAGACAAGGTCCCTGAGAAAGCGAGAAGGAAGGAAACTCAGAGCCCAGGTGGAGGAATTTGCCATGGTCAATGCAGTGAACACTGAGGCACAAGGGAAGGAAGGCAATGGGAGAGGGAGCTGACTAGAAACAGGCAGAAGGCGCTGGGCATGATGGTTCATGCCTGTAATCCCAGCACTCTGGGCAGCTGAGATGAGAAGATTGCTTGAGGCCAGGAGTTCAACACCAGCCTGAGCAACATAGTGAGACCTCATCTCTATTTAATTTAATATATATGTGACTGTCAGGCCATGCCATAGCCCAGTTCATATCAGTACCCAAATAATTTTCCTGTTCATATTATGAATTCACTGGTATGCCATTGCATTGCACGGAAGTACCATATAACCATATATATATATATATATATATGTAAATTTATATATATATATAAAATAAAAAACTGTCAGGCCATGCCATAGCCTAGCTGAGCCTGGCGACCTTGGATATTCAATGTCCCCAAGAATGGAATTTCTCCAGCATTGCTCAGTAACCTGGAGGAGGAGGCAGAGAGTCCAGAGTTTGGGGAATTTAGGTTGGGGCATGGTGGCTCACACCTGTAACCCCAGCATTTTGGGAGGCCAAGGTGGATCACTTGAGGTCAGGAATTTGAGACCAGCCTGGGCCAACATGGTAAAACCCTGTCTCTACTAAGAATACAAAAATTAGCCAGATGTGGTGGCGGGTGCCTGTAGTCCCAGATACTCAGAAGGCTGAGGCAGGAGAATTGCTTGAACCCAGAAGGTAGAGGTTTCAGTGAGCTGAGATCATGTCACTGCACTCCAGCCTAGGCAACAGAGCAAGAAAAAAACAAAAAAACTTTGGGGAGTTTAAAGCAGGTGGCATGAAAGAAAAAAACACATGTTAAGAGTTGGAGGCATTGACAAGTAACTTGGAAGACACAGCCCTTGGAGGGCTCAGCTGGATGGGGAAGGAAGTGAAGCCAGGAGGAGTACAGGTAAAGAAAACGGAAAGTTTGAGGGGCAGGTGGAACAAGTAAGAGTCTGGGGGCAGGAGGTGGTGGTTAGGCTGGATTTGGAGCTGAAATTCTCTTTAGCTTCTGTCTGCTCCTCTTTAGCTCACAGATAAAGCATTTAAGATTTCTTTGACAACCTGCATTTCAGTAAATTCCACATATTTGTTGAAAGCCTATTGTATAGGAATCCAAACTGTACTGTAAAAGGAAGTTTGTGTAGGTTGTTTCTGCCTAGTAGAAGATAAATTCTCCTGCAGCTGTATTCATACAGCTCTGTATCCTCTCACCGCAGCAGCGAACATCACACTGCATCTTTAAGTCGATAACCTAAATATTCGATCTCACACCCTTTAGTCCACGATTTCACTTTTAAGAATTTATTCTTAGGCTGGGCGCGGTGGCTCACGCCTGTAATCCCAACACTTTGGGAGGCCGAGGCGGGCGAATCACGAGGTCAGGAGATCGAGACCACCCTGGCTAACACGGTGAAACCCCGTCTCTACTAAAAATACAAAAAGATTTAGCTGGGCTTGGTGGCTGGTGCCTGCAGTCCCAGCTACTTGGGAGACTGAGGCAGGAGAATGGCCTGAACCCAGGAGGTGGAGCTTGCGGTGAGCCGAGATTGCGCCACTGCACTCTAGCCTGGGCGACAGAGCGAGACTCCTTAAAAAAAAAAAAAAAATTTATTCTTATGGATGTGTTTGCATATGTGTGCAACGACTTCAGTATAAGACTTTTCATTTGAATACCATTTGTAATGGCAGCCCTAGGAGGGCTAACATCACTGGGAGGCTAATTTAATAAATAATGGCACTTCTGTGCAATGGCATGCTATTGCATTCATCACAACAACAGGAAAATGATTTGGGTACTGATATGAACTTATTTTAAAAATGTATTAGTTATCCTGGGCAACATAGGGAGACTATGTCTCATATATATGTATTAGAGACACCTGTAGTCCCAGCAGCTTGATAGGCTGAGGTGAGAGGATCACTTGAGCCCAGGAGGTTGAGGTTGTAGTGAGCTATGATAGCTACTGCATTCTAGCCTGGGCTTCAGAGTGACAACCTGTATCCAAAAAAAAAAAAAAAAAAAAGGAAAGGAAAAAGAAATGTATTGCTTAAAGTAAAAATGAAAACAGGGCACAGAACAGGGGCTATGGTGTTTTATCTTTTCTATAAAAATAAAAAACACATATACACTTAGGAAGTGGTGTCACTCCTGAGGCAGGATAGGAAGGAGGGACCTTTACAATTTTCTGTGATTTTACCCTTAAAATTTGGGGAGAAAGTGAGAGAGAGAGGAAGAGACACTTCACTTGTTAGTTTCTGGAGGGACAGCGAAAACTACAACCTACAGAATGAAGCTCTAATGGTGGAATTTCAGGACTTGAACCCCCCAGCATCCCTCAGTAGTCACTATGCTGCTGACCTCTATCCAGCATCTCCTGGAGCTGATCGAAGATATGTCCCTGGCTCTAAATGACTGGACTTAAGAGGCCAGGCCTCTGGAAAGGGGGATCCATAAAGCATCTATGTACAAACACCTCACCAAACCATCACTGAGCTACTCAGCAGCCTCACCAGAACATAGCTGAGAACCAGAACTTTTGGCTTTTTTGAGACAGGGTTTTGCTCTGTTGCTCAGGCTGGAGTGCAGTGGTGCAAGCATGGCTCACTGCAACAAGCACAGCTCACTGCAGCCTTGACCTCCCAGGGTTGAGCAGTCCTCCCACCTCACCCTCCCAGTAGCTGGCACCACAGGCGTGCGCCACCAGACGCAGCTAATTTTTTTTTCTTTTCTCTTTTTTGAGATGAGTTCTCACCATGTTGCTCAGGCTGGTCTTGAACTCCTGGCTTCAAGTGATCCTCCCGCCTCAGCCTCCCAGATTGCTGGGATTACAGGTGTGAGCCACTGTGTCCTGCCCAGAACTTTTTTTTCTACTGACTCTGAAGTGTTACCATAGATGATACTGAAACTCATACATCTCCTTGCTCCTCAGTCAGAGCTCATGTTCCCCTTCTGGGGATCCACTTGGCCCTCTAGAATAAGTGTGAAGATTATTTTAAACTGAAGACACTAGAGATACAGCAGATGCAGAAAGAAGCCTTTTTGGAACTTCCTTTATTTTACTGAAAGGAAGAGACTTCTGGGAATAAAGTTGCCGTAAATCTCCTCTCCAGAGGAGCTCACTCCCAGGAAGAACACCAACCACTCATGTAGACAAACACAAACAAACTGCATAAACAGACATCAGCAGCAAACTCCCATCTCTTCCATTTGTTTCTCTAAAAGTCCATTGTCTTTCCTCAAATGTCCATGTGTCCTTCCCATAGAAGCCTTTCTCTCTCCTCTCTTTCCCTTATTAGGCTGAGATCAATGAGCTTCTTTATCTGAATGTTCCTGCATGCATATAAATAAAACTTGTTTCCTTTTTTTTTTTTTTTTTTGAAACTGAGTCTTGCTCTGTCGCCCAGGCTGGAGTGCAGTGGTGTGATCTCAGTTCACCGCAACCTTTGAACCTCCCAGGTTCAAGCAATTCTCTGCCTCACCCTCCCTAGTAGATGGGATTACAGGTGCCCACCACCACGCCCAGCTAATTTTTGTGTATTTTTAGTAGAGGTGGGGTTTCATCATGTTGGCCAGACTTGTCTTAAACTCCTGACCTCGTGATCCACCTGTCTCGGCCTCCCAAAGTGCTGGGATTACAGGTGTGAGCCACTGTGCCCGGCCAACTTGTTTTCTTTTTCTGTTTTGTTTTTGAGACAGGCTTTTGCTCTGCTGCCCAGGCTGGAGTGCAGTGGCACAATCATGGCTCACTGCAACCTCAACATCCTGGGCTTAAGCATTCCTCCCACCTCAGCCTCCTGCATAGCTGACGCTACAGACACATGCCACCACACCTGGCTAATTATGGGGTCTCACTTTGTTGCCCAGGCTGGTCTTGAACCCCTGGGCTCAAGTGATCCTCCCACCTTAGCCTCCCAAAGTGCTAGGATTAAAGGCGTGAGCCACCTCGCCCGGCCAAACTTATTTTCTTTTTGCCTATTTATCTGTCTATTGTCAGTTAATTTGCAGGCCCCTGAGCATTGGACCTAAGTCCTCAGTAGAGAAAAATATTTTTCTCCCACAAACCTTCCATATAGAGTTTTTAACTAAGCCTGGTTAACAGATTTTCAAGTCACTAGGGGCAAACAGCAAATTACAAGGGGAGAAAGAGATTATTTCAGGCAGAAGCCTTCCTTCAGCTTCATTGTGACAGATGACAACCTAGCATTTGAAGGAGAGAAAGAAACATCTATTTAAAAAAAAAAGGCCGGGCGCGGTGGCTCACGTCTGTAATCCCAGCACTTTGGGAGGCCGAAGCGGGCAGATCACGAGGTCAGGAGATTGAGACCATCCTGGCTAACACGGTGAAACCCCGTTTCTACTAAAAATACAAAAAATTAGCTGGGCGTGGTGGCGGGCGCCTGTAGTCCCAGCTACTCGGGAGGCTGAGGCAGGAGAATGGCGTGAACCTGAGAGGCGGAGCTTGCAGTGAGCCAAGATCATGCCACTGCTCTCCAGACTGGGCAACAGAGCAAGACTCCGTCTCAAAAAAAAAAAAAAAATCTAGGCACGGTGGCTCACGTCTGTAATCCCAGCACGAAGGCCAAGGCAGGAGGACCACTTGAAGTCAGGAGATTGAGACCAGCCTGGCCAACATGGTGAAACCCCGTTTCTACTAAAATACAAACATTAGCTGGGCATGGTGGTGCGTGCCTGTAATCCCGGCTAATTAGGAGGCTGATGTGCGAGAATTGCTTGAACCCAGGAGGCAGAGGTTGCAATAAGCTGAGATTATGTCACTGCACTCCAGCCTGGGTGACAGAGTGAGACTCCATCTCAAAAAACAAGCCAGGAACCGTAGCTCGTGTCTGTAATTCCAGCACTTTGGGTGGCCAAGTCAGGAGGATTTCTTGAGTCCAGGAGTTCAAGACCAGCCTGGGCAACTTAGGGGGACCCCATCTCTACAAAAAATGAAAAAAAAAAAAAATTAGCCTGATGTGGTGGCATGGGCCTATAGTCCCAGTTTCTTAGGAGGCTGAGGTGGGAGGATCACTTGACCCCAGGAGTTCAAGTTTGCAGTGAGCTATGTTTGTGTCACGGCACTTCAGCCTAAGCAACAAAGTGAGACCCTATCTCAACAATAAAAAAAAGAAAAAAGAACTTCCAAGAAGTCCAGAATCTGCCATTCTGCATGCCTTCTTGGATGTCATGACAGCATTAGAGTTGCCTCACAATCCAGCCGGCGGTGTCTGTACCGTGGCTTGTCCTTTATCACAAAGAGCCCAGTTCTCCTCAGGATTCTCTGAGAAGACAAGAGTGGTGCACTTCAGAAAGATTTCTACACAAAAACTGCCTGAGGCTTAAAGGGGTAAACTCTAGCCTAGGAATCTTGACTTTTATAGAACTACTCATCCTCCCAGGATTCACTTCAGATAGTGTCAAGACCAGCATGGGCAGCAAAGCAAGACTCAATCTCCAAAACAAAAAATACAAAAATTAGCCAGACATGGTGGCACATACCTGTAGTCCCAGCTACTCAGGAGGCTGAGGTGGGAGGATCGCTTGAGCCCAAGAATTGGAGGCTTCAGTGAGCTGTGATTGTGCCACTGCACTCCAGCCTAGGTAACAGAGCATGACTGTCTCTCAAAAAAAAAAAAAAAAAGATGGCTGAGCATGGTGGCTCATGCCTGTAATCCCAGCACTTTGGGAGGCCGAGGCGGGTGGATCACAAGGTCAAGAGATTGAGACCATCCTGGTCAACATGGTGAAATCTTGCCTCTACTAAAAATAGAAAAATTAGCCAGGTGTGGTGGCGGGCGCCTGTATTCCCAGCTACTCAGGAGGTTGAGGCAGGAGTATCACTTGAACCTGGGAGGTGGGGGTTGCAGTGAGCCGAGATTGCCCCAGTGTACTGTAGCCTGGCAACACAGCGAGACTCTGTCTTAAAAAAAAAAAAAAAAAAAGCAAAGCCAAGAAAGGAAACCCAACCAACTCTACGAAAGAAAGTGTCAATATTTTTCTTGAAGCTTAGAGTTCATAGTGACATTGCATCAGAGGAGCAGCATAGTTTGAAACCACATCCAGCAAGCTAAAGGCCCATAGACCAAATCTGGCTCACAACCTGTTCTTTTTGTCTTTTTTTTTTTTTTTTTTTTTTTTTTTTTTTTTGAGACGGAGTCTCACTCTGTCGCCCAGGCTGGAGTGCAGTGGCCGGATCTCAGCTCACTGCAAGCTCCACCTCCCGGGTTCACGCCATTCTCCTGTCTCAGCCTCCGAGTAGCTGGGACTACAGGCGCCCGCCTCGTCGCCCGGCTAGTTTTTTTGTATTTTTTTAGTAGAGACGGGGTTTCACCGTATTAGCCAGGATGGTCTCGATCTCCTGACCTCGTGATCCGCCCGTCTCGGCCTCCCAAAGTGCTGGGATTACAGGCTTGAGCCACCGCGCCCGCCTTTTTTTCCTTTTTGTGGAGAACGGGGTCTCGCTGTATTACCCAGGCAGGTCTCGAACTCCTGGGCTCAAGCTATCCTCCCGCTTCTGCCTCCCTGAGAACTGGGATTACAGGCGTGAGCCACCGCGCCCGCCTTTTTTTCCTTTTTGTGGAGAACGGGGTCTCGCTGTATTACCCAGGCAGGTCTCGAACTCCTGGGCTCAAGCTATCCTCCCGCCTCTGCCTCCCTGAGAACTGGGATTACAGGCGTGAGCCACCGCGCCCAGCACAACCTGTTCTTACAGATCAAGTTTCAGTGGAATGCGGCCATGTCCGTTCACATTGTCTGTGGCCACTTTCACATGATGACAGCAGAGTTGAGTAGTTGGTACAGATACTATATGGCCCCAAAGCCAAAATTATTTTCCAGCTGATCCTTTACAGTGTGGACATAAAGACCAACCAAATGAGAACAAGGAAAAGCTGTTTATCTGTAGCTTGCTCTACAAGGGAGTCAGCCATCACTTGTGTTTGGCAGAGACTCAAAAGTAGGCAAAGGATTGGGAAAGCTTTGTAACAAAAAAGGGCAAGGCTTCAGGCATGCCTTTGTAGGGGCAGAAAAGTGTGATCCCTTTCCTCACCCATCGTAAGTGTTATGGCCAACACTCCCTTAACAAAAGACAGGTTAACAAGAGGAAAGCACAGATTTATTAAACCAAAGTTTCACACAACATGGGAGCCTTGGGAGATGAAGACTTAAAGACCCAGAGAAAACTGTTTTTATGCCTAGGTTTAGACAGAGAACAGACATTTGTGTGGAAATGTGATTGGACAAACGGGTGTGCTCTAATGGTAATAGACTGAGGGGGAAACAGTGGGCCCTGTCTGTTCAGATTCTCCTTGGCCTCTCTGTGCAACATTCCATCCCCCCCGGGTGGAGGCAAGACTCCTCTGGACTGAGAGTCTTACGATCTACTATCAGACAATGTAGGTGGGAGAATATCTATGGTCAGCTTCTACACAGAAAGGCATGGGTAGGTTTCTAGGTTTTCTAGCTTGCTTTGGGGAAGAAAGGATTTAGTTTCTTTGGCCTACCTTGGAGAAGAGGAATTCTAGTTTCTATATCTTGCTTAGGGGAGAGAGAGGAGCAGGAGAAAGGAGGATGGGAGGTCAGAAACTTCTGAGGTCCTTTCCATTTCCTTCAGTTCAAAGTACTCAGCATGCCGAGGAAGCATGCTTTTGGGTCTTCTTTTTGGCCACCCAACACGGTGATTAGAGGGTGTTGGTATAGCGGGGCTAACTGGAATTAGGGCATCCTACGTGATTGGTTAGGGGAACATATTTGACTTTTTCTGGTTCATCCTAAATTGGAAGCAGGGACAAAAATAAAGGAAACTGTCAGTTATTAATCAAATCCTAATTGGTTTGGGCCAGTTATTACAAGGGTTATTGTTTGGCTTCCTGGACTGATTGCTAGGGAGAGCAGCCTGACTTTCTACAAGTCTGCTTAGAGATAGCAATATGGCTTCCTGGGCTGGTTACCGTAGTAATGGGTTGATTTCCTGGACTGATTGCTGCAGGTTGCAGGCCAGAGTTCTATTCTCATGTATGGTCTGACCATTGTCCATTGCACATTCAGTGTCTCAGTAGAAAAAGTTTACCTGGCCGGGCGCGGTGGCTCAAGCCTGTAATCCCAGCACTTTGGGAGGCCGAGACGGGCGGATCACGAGGTCAGGAGATCGAGACCATCCTGGCTAACATGGTGAAACCCCGTCTCTACTAAAAAATACAAAAAAAACTAGCCGGGCGACATGGCAGGTGCCTGTAGTCCCAGCTGCTTGGGAGGCTGAGGCAGGAGAATGGCGTAAACCCAGGAGGCGGAGCTTGCAGTGAGCTGAGACCCGGCCACTGCACTCCAGCCTGGGCGGCAGAGCAAGACTCCGTCTCAAAAAAAAAAAAAAAAAAAAAAAAAAAAAGAAAAAGTTTACCTATCCCTGGATTTAAAGTTAAGTATTTAAATGAGTGGGTTCTTGGGTGAATGAGTACTAAGGTCTCTGCGCCTTAGTTTTCTCATCTATCCATTGGAGATTATAATAGTTTCTACCTCATTGAACTAAAACTGGAGGGCATGTTGGCAGCCCATTTCAATTAGAGGATTATCTCTTTGATTGTTTATCAAAAAAACAAAACAAAACTAAGTTGAGGCCCCTCATTCCCACTCTGAAATCCAGGACATAGCCCTGTCTTAAAGCCAAGGGAAGATTGTTCTCCCCTTACCCTGCCTAAGGAGGTCCAGTGAGGGGGCAGTCTCTCATTTCAATGATACTTTGGCTTTATTAAATTATTCAGGTATTTTCTTAATTACAAAAGACTTTAAACCACCCCTCTGTCTTTTGGAGAGCCTTCCCGCTCCTGCAGTTGGCCAATATTTACAATCAGACTCCGAAGTTTTCCAAGCTGCCATGATCCTTCGAGCTAATAAGAAACAACAAACAGCTGGGGAATATGTCGCTTCAATCTGCTTCTTTGACCTTAACAGAGCCTCACCTGTAGAGAAGTGGGGCCTTGGGATCTGGGAGCTGCTCCAGGATCCCCAACCTCTAGTCCTGCCAGGGAACAGCACCCTGTCCAAGCCCTACTATCCAAGAACCCATCTTTCTTGTAAATCCTACCCAGAAGATGCAGCCCCACCCTCTGAAACCAAGGGATCACTCAGTCCTGCTGACTCTATCCTCTTAAGCTTCTTGGATCAGCCCCTCTCACCAGCCCTCCTGTTATTGCGATGTTTCAGACCCTCAGATGTTCTTCCTCCAGCTACAGCAATGTCCTTCTAACTCCAGGCTTCTTCTGGTCCATTGAGATGACGTAAGTTACTTCAGTTTACCACCTTCCAAAGACTCCCCATCACCTTCTGGTTAAAGTCCAACACCCTTGAAATGGCATTCATGGCCCTTCACGGAGCTCTCCTGGCCTGCCTACCTCTCACCATCTCCTGCCTTGCACTTTACTGCCTACAGTCACTGCACTGTCTAATATGGTAGCCACCAGCTGCAAGCGGCTCTTTCAATTACGTTATTTTATTTTAGACAGGGTCTCGCTCTATTACTGAGGCTGGAGGGTAGTGGCGTGATCAGGGCTCACTGCAGCCTCAACTTCCCAGGCTCAAAGGATCCTCCCACCTCAGCCTACTGAGTAGATAGGAATACAGGCATGCACCATTATGCCCAGCTAATTTTTTATTTTTTGTAGAGATGGGGTCTCACTATGTTGCCTAGGCTGGTCTTGAATTCCTGTGCTCAAGCAATCCTTACATATTAGCCTCCCAAAGTGCTGGGATTACGGGCGTGAGCCACTGTGCCTGGCCTAAGTTTTAGTTAAAATAAAATTAAAAATTCAGTTTCTCAGTTGCACTATCCACATTTCAAGTGCTTACTAGCTAGAGATTACATACTGGACAGCATAGAAGTAGAACATTCCCATCAACACAGAGTTATACTAGACAGCATTCCTCTAGAAACACCCAAGGTTTTTATTTTTCTGCACACATCATGCTGTCTTGCTCTGCCAGGTCTTTGCTCATGCCTCTGCCCAAAAGATGCTTTCTTTTATCTCTTCACATGGGTGATGCTTTAAGACTCAGCTCAGAGGTCTTCTCCAAGAAGGCTTATTTGAATCTCCAGGCTGGGGCAAGTGCTGGGCTCCTGTGTTCTAATAGTTCCTTGTGTTAACTAATCTCTATCTGACCACTTAGCATTTGCTGATATTTCTGTCTCCTCCATAAGACTCTGAGTTCCTCTGGGGCAGGGCTGTGTCTTCATCAGCTCTGTATCCCCAGTGTCTGGCACAAAGCAGGTGTCCTTTGGCGTTGGTCGAACTCATCTGAGTGGAACTCTCGGTGGTGCATGACCATAGAACAGTGCAAGTTGAACTGTGTATTAGTGAAGACTCCTATGTAGAGAGAAACAACCTCAACTCAAACTAGTCAAGAGAAAAGAGGATGTAATGGTTCAATAATTGGGAAGCCCCGGGTTGGTTCTGACTTCATGCATGACTGGATCCAGTGGCTCAACACATGTTACCAGGGCCTGGTTCCCTCCCCAGCTCCTGGTTCTGTTGACTGCCCTGTAACATCCCTCTCAGGCAAGATGACCACCAGTAGTGTTGGTCCTAAGTATCCCCAATTTAGCAACCTCAGTGAAGAGAGAAATTCTCTCCCAATTATCTACTTAGTGGTCTCCAGGAAGATCCTGTTTGGCCTTGATTGGGTTGTGTGCCCTCCCTCCATGAATCACTGTGGACTGTGAAGAGGAGTAGTTTGTTTGGCTATGTCATCCTGGCTTATGTGTCTGTTCCTGGAGTGAGAGTGGGGGAGGTGAGTATACGAGCATCATGATTGACAGCTTCCCAGGCCGCTTGGAAAAAGAAGGAGTTACCCAAAGGAACCAGAAGAATAGATTGCAGGAATAGTGGGAGGTAGGGGCTTTACCTCCCATAGGCCCCGCTGCCCATTTGGAGATAGGAGGCAGCAGCTGCTCTCTCAGTGACCTGGACTCCTGCTTGCTTTCTCTTGCCCTTCATACTTTTTCCATGTAGACCAGAGCCTTAGGAGAGTCCACTCACCCTCAGATTTCAAGCCACCAATCAGCTG
Organism: Trachypithecus francoisi; assembly: GCF_009764315.1. Classification (NCBI taxonomy): domain Eukaryota; kingdom Metazoa; phylum Chordata; class Mammalia; order Primates; family Cercopithecidae; genus Trachypithecus; species Trachypithecus francoisi. The sequence continues at coordinate 59,926,971 of NW_022681462.1, read as the reverse complement.
GTTGCAAAGGGTCTTGAATTTAGAAGATTTTGCTGGCCTGGAAATATACAGTGATGGAGCTTTGAAAGACAATGGGCAAGGCATAGTGGCTTAGGCCACCCATCACTTCGCGGGGCCAAGACAGGCAGATCACTTGAGGCCAGGAGTTCGAGACCAGCCTGGCCAGCACAGCAAAACCCCATCTCTACTAAAGATACAAAAATTAGGCAGGCATGGTGGCGCATGCCTGTAATCCCCAGCTACTCAGGAGGCTAAGGCACGAGAATCGCTTGAACCCGAGATGGAGGTTGCAGTGAATTGAACTTGCACCACTGAATTCCAACCTGGACAACAGAGTGAAACTCTGTCCCCAAAAAAAAGAAGAAAGAAAAAAACTGACCTCACTCTGGAAAGAACCCTCGTAGAATTTGCCAGCTCTGGTCAAGGACCTACAAGCTGTTGTAACCTTCCTTTTTTTCATCCATTAAAAAAATTAGCTGGGCATAGTGGCTGATGCCTGTAATCCTAGCACTTTGGGAGGCTAAGGCAGAAGGATCGCTTGAGATCAGGAGTTCAAGACCAGACTGGGAAACATAGGGAAATCCCATCTCTACTTTTTTTTTTTTTTTTAATTAGCCAGGCATGGTGGGGTGGGCCTGTAATCCCAGCTACCCAAGAGGCTGAGGTGGGAGTATTGCTCAAGCCCAGGGATTCAAGGCTACAGTGAGCTGTGAATGCATCACTACACTGCAGCCTGGGCTTCAGAGTAAGACTCTGTCTCTAAAAAAAAAAGAATAGAAAAAAATTTTAAGATATACTTTACATACAGCAAAATTCACCCTTTTTAGTGTATAGCATTGTGAGTTTTGACTATGGTCATCCACCACAGTCAAGATGTAAAACAGTTCCCTCAGCCACAGTTCCCTGGGCCCAGTTATAGTCAAACTTTCCCCAGGCCCTGTCCCTGGCAACTACTGATCTGTTTTCTATCCCCATACTTTTTATTTTTTATTATTAATTTTTTTTATTTTAGAGGTGGGGTCTCACTCTCTTATCCAGGCTGGAATTCAGTTGTATGATCACAGCTCACTGCAGCCTCAAACTCCTGGGCTCAAGCGATTCTCCTGCCTTGGGCTACTGAGTAGCTGGGACTACAGGACTGTGCCACCACGCCCAGCTAATTAAAAAACAAAACAAAACAAAACAAAAAAATTTGTTTGTAGATTCGGGGTCTCACCCTTATCATCTTGCCTAGGATGATCTCCAACTCCTGGCCTCAAGTGAGCTTCCCACCTTGGCCTCCCAAAGTGTGGGGATTAGAGGCATGAGCCACCTCCCCTGTCCCTGTCCCTGTCCCTATAGTTTTAACCTTCCCGAAATATATAAATGGAAACATAAGGTATGTAGGTTTTGAGTTTAGCTTCTTTCATTTAACATAAGACAATTGATACATATCCATAATGCTCTATACATCAATAGTCATTCCTTTTTATTGCTAAATAATACTTCACTGATGGATGTACCACATATTAGTTATGCTCTAATTTCGGTACATCTGGGTTTTTTCCATTTTTTCTCATTTATGAATAAAGCTGCTATAAACATGGATTTTCTCTTTTAAAAATTGTTTTGGGGACAGGGACTGGTCTCAATATGTTGCTCAGGCTGATCCGGAGCTACTGGACTCAAGTAATTCCCCCACCTCAGCCTCCTGAGTAGCTGGGACTACAGGTACACACCAGCATCCCCAGCCATAAATTTTCATTTCTCTTGGGTAAATACCTAGGAGTGGGATTTCTGGGTTTTATGATAAATGTTTAATTTTATATAAAACAGTCAAATTGTTTCCCAAAGAGACTATATTATTCTGTATGGCTACTATATTATATGAGCATTCCAGTCACTTTGCATTCTTGCCAGAACTAGGGTTTGTTGGTTTTTTTTTTTTTTAAGCTATTCTAATAGATGTGTAGTGGTATTACACTTTGGTTTTAATTTGCATTTCCCTAATGACTAATCATGTTTAATATTTTAGCAGCTGGGTGCAGTGGCTCATGCCTGTAATCCTAGCACTTTAGGAGGCTAAGCCAGGTGGATCACTTGAGTCCAACAGTTTAAGACCAGCTTGGGCAACATAGTGAGACCCCCGTCTCTACAAAAAAAATTAAAAATTAACTGGGCATGGTGGTATGCACCTGTAGTCCCAGCTACTCAGAAGGCTGAGGTGAGAGGATGACTTGAGTTGGGGAGGTTGAGGCTGCAGTGAGCCGAGATTGCACTGCTACACTCCAACCTGGAAAACAGAGTGAGATCCTGTCTCAAGAAAAGAAAAAAATTTTTTTTGCATGTGTTTATTTGCCATCTATATATCATCTCTGTGGAACTGTCCATTCAAATACATTTTTTTTTTTTGAGACAGGTTTTCACTGTGTTGCCCAGGCTGAGTGCAGTGGGGGTGATTACCAGGTTGTTACCGGAAAGGGGTCCCAATTTAGGCCCTAAGAGAGCATTTTTGGATCTCGCACAATAAAGAATTTGAGGTGAATCCATGAAGTCAAAGCAAGTTTATTAAGGAAGTAAAGGAATAAAAGAATGACTACTCCATAGGCAGAGCAGCCCCAAGGACTGCTGGTTGCCCATTTTTATGGTTATTTCTTGATTACATGCTAAATAAGGGGTGGATTATTCATGCCTCCCCTTTTTGGACCATATAGGGTAGCTTCCTGACATTGCCATGGCATTTGTAAACTGTCATGGCACTGGTGGGAGTGTAGCAGTGAGAACGACCAGAGGTCACTCTTGTGGCCTTCATGGTTTTCGTGGGTTTTAGCCGGTTTCTTTACTGCAACCTATTTTAGCAGCAAGGTCTTTATGACCTGTATCTTGTGCTGACCACCTATCTTATCCTGTGACTTAGAACACCTTAACCTCCTGGGAATGCAGCCCAGCAGGTCTCAACCTTATTTTATCCAGCCCCTATTCAAGATGGAGTTGCTCTGGTTCAAACACCTCTGACAAGGTGAGGTCAGAGCCCTGGCATCGGAAATTGGTTGACTTGCAGGTTGGGAAGAAGAAGTTACTGACAACAGTATAGATTTGAAAAGGAAAGTTTTATTAGATAGAAAGTACACTGCAGAAGAGTGCAGCCAGGTGCATCAGCAAGAGAACTGAGCATGCCACGGTGGATTTTCCTTAGGGATATTTATGAACCTTAAAGCGAGAGTTTAAGGGTAATTTAGACCATATTAGCGCACGTAAGTCATGATTATTGATTACATTTGCAGACATTTTGTCGTCTTAAGGTCAGCAAGGGTTGCACAGTGAGTTTCAACATGCATGCATTCTGGAGATGTATAGAAATTCTAGTTATGTATAAATTTTGAGGAATGAGGTCTGGAACCAGATGCTGACTTTAGGTAACAGGGAAGGCTAATTACTTCTAAATTCCTCAGATAAGGAGTTTTGCCTCTGGATGGCCTACTTAATGGTCACCAGGTGATCTTTGTTCTTCTCAGTGATCACTGCTTACTGTAGCCTTAACTTCCCTGGCTCAAGCGATCCTCTCCCCTCAGCCTTCTGAGTAGCTGGAACCACAGGCATATGCCACCATATTTTTTGTGGAGACAGGGTCTTGCCATGTTGCCCAGGCTGGTCTTGAATTCCTGGGCTCAAGCAATCTGCCTGCCTTGGCCTCCCAAAATGCTAATATTATAGGTATGAGCTACTGTGCCTGGCTCGTTTCTCATCTTTTAAAGTAGGGTTGACTTTTTATTATTGAGTTTTCTGAGTTCCTTACATATTCTGGATTCAAGTCTTTTATCAGATGTAAGTTTTGCCAAAAAAAAAAAAAAAAAGATCTCCCCATTTGTGGCTTCTCTTTTCATTCTTTCAACAGTGTCTTTTGAAGAGAAGTTCTTCATTTTGATGAAGTCCAGTTATTGATTTTTTTTCTTTTACGAACTGTACTTTTGGTGTCATATCTAAGAAATCGTGGCCTAACCCAAGTTCACAAATGTTTTATCCTAGAAGTTTTACAGTTTTAGGTTTTACATTTATGTCTATGATCCATTTTGAATTAATTTTTATGGGGTGTGAAGTATAGATTGAGACTCCTTTTTTTTGCACCTGGATATCTAATTGTTCCATCTTCATTCCTTAAATACACTGTACTTTTTCCATTGAATTATTTTTGCCTGTTTGTCAAAAATCAATTGACCATATACGTATGTAACAGGACTACTAGGTTTGTATGCCTGCTGCCACAGCAACAGACCAATACACTGACAGCAAGGTTTGCAGCAGAGAAAGAGTTTATTAATTCCAAAGTGCCAAACAAGGAAACAGGAGGAATTCTCAAGCCTCAAATCCATTTTCTCTAGGATTTTCTGGGCAAAGGTTTTTAAGGGGATCATGGAGGGTGAGGGGCTAGAAAACTGAGGTCATTGATTAGTTGGAGTAAAGCAGATGAAATAATCAGGATGTGTTGACCCGGTGCAGTGGCTCAAGCCTGTAGTCCCAGCACTTTGGGAAGCTGAGGTGGGTGGATCACCTGAGGTCAGGAGTTCAAGACTAGCCTGGACTACATGGTGAAACCCTGTCTCTACTAAAAATATAAAAGTTAGCTGGGCAAGGTGGCGCGTGCCTATAGTCCCAGCTACTCAGGAGATTGAGGCAGGAGAATCACTTGAACCCGGGAGGAGGAGGTTGCAGTGAGCCAAGATTGCGTCATTGCACTCCAGCCTGGGCGACAGAGCTAGACACTGTCTCAGAATAATAATAATAATAATAATCAGGATGTGGAAACTGCATTCTTCCATGAATCAGCTTTCTGCTGGGCCCCTCAGACCAGCTGGTGTGGGTAGTTTTGTTGTATGCAAAACCCAACGGAGAAACTCCATGGAAAACTTTTAATCTCACAAGGCCTTAGATTTCATCTACAGAACAGAAAAAGAACAGTCTTGTGACAAGGACTACCAATATCCTGGGGTAGTAAGCAGAGAGCAGCCACAAGGAAGTGGGCCAAAGAGCAAGCTGGCTTAATGATGACTGCTAACTGTGCTGGAAGCCTGGTTGAATTTTTTCTTCTCTTAATCGATTTTGTAAAGTTTTCCTGGGGACAGTTGCATGCATGGATCTATTTCTGGGCTCTTTATTCTATTCCATTAATCTATATGTCTCTCCTTTCTCCAATATCACACTGTGTTGACTACTGACTACTGTATCTTTATGTAAAATGTAGAAATCAGGTAGGGTGGGTTCACCAACATTATTCTTCCTTTTCAAAATTGTTTTAACTATTCTAGTTCTTTTGCCCTTTTTTTTTTTTTTTTTTTTTTTTTTGAGACAAGGTCTGGCTCTGTCACCCAGGCTGGTGTGTGGTGGCTCAATCTCAGCTCCCTGCAACCTCCTCCTCCTGGGCTCAAGCCATTCTTCCACCTCATCCTCCCAAGTAGCTAATTTTTTTTTTTTTTTTTTCAGACAGAGTTTTGTTCTTGTTGCCCAGGCTGGAGTGCAATGTCTTGATCCACCACAACCTCCGCCTCCTTGGTTCAAGTGATTCTCCTGCCTCAGCCTACCGTGTAGCTGGGATTACAGGCATGTGCCACCATGCCCAGCTGATTTTGTATTTTTAGTAGAGATGGGGTTTCTCCATGTTGATCAGGCTGGTCTCAAATTCCCAACCTCAGGTGATCCACTCGTCAAAGTGCCGGCATTACAGGCATGAGCCACTGTGCCCGGCAACTTTTTTTTTTTTTTTTTGAGGCAGAGTCTCACTCTGTCACCCAAACAGGAGTGCAGTGGTGCTCGGGTCACTGCAGCTTCCGTCTCCCAGGTTCAAGTGATTTATATGTCTCAGTCTCCCAGGTTCAAGTGATTTACATGTCTCTGTCTCCCAAGTAGCTGGGATTACGGTGTGCACCACCACTCTTCGCTAATTTTTTCATTTTAGTAGAGACAGGGTTTCACCATGTTGGCCAGGCTGGTCTCAAACTCATGAGCTCAAGAAATCCACCATCTTGGCCTCCCAAAATGCTGAGATTACAGGTGTGAGCCACCACACCTGATCCAATATATATTTTATTTATTTATTATATAAAACATTTAATTTCTTGGCCGGGCACGGTGGCTCAAGCCTGTAATCCCAGCACTTTGGGAGGCCGAGAGGGCGGATCACGAGGTCAGGAGATCGAGACCATCCTGGCTAACACTGTGAAACCCCGTCTCTACTAAAAATAAAATACAAAAAACTAGCCGGGCGAGGTGGCGGCGCCTGTAGTCCCAGCTACTCGGGAGGCTGAGGCAGGAGAATGGCGGGAACCCGGGAGGCGGAGCTTGCAGTGAGCTGAGATCCGGCCACTGCACTCCAGTCCCGGCGACAGAGCGAGACTCTGTCTCAAAAAAAAAAAAAAAAAAAAAAAAAAACATTTAATTTCTTGGTCTTTGTGGGGAATTAGATGCATCACCACTATATTACAACTGAGCCATTAATTTTGTAGCTTCACCAACATTAACTGGTTTGCTTTCATGATACTGCTGAGGAATCAATTCTTTCTGTAGAGGTTCAAGAGAAAGGCGTTTTGAGAAATGTGCAAGTTCCTTTTGTACATTCACAAAAGCTTTATTTACTCTGTTAGCTTTTTCATCATTCATAATGTTTAAGATTAGTGGTGGGCCAGGTGCAGTGGCTCATGCCTATAATCCCAGCACTTTGGGAGGCCGAGACGGGCGGATCACGAGGTCAGGAGATTGAGACCATCCTGGCTAACACGGTGAAACCCCGTCTCTACTAAAAATACAAAAAATTAGCCGGGTGCGGTGGGGGATGCCTGCAGTCCCAGCGACATGGGAGGCTGAGGCAGGAGAATGGCGTAAACCCGGGAGGCGGAGCTTACAGTGAGTTGAGATAGCGCCACTGTATCCAGCCTGGGCGACAGAGAGAGACTCCGTCTCAAAAAAAAAAACAAAACAAAAAGATTAGTGGTGGTTGGGCGTGGTGGCTCACACCTGTAATCCTAGCACTTTGGGAGGCCAAGGCAAGTGGATCATCTGAGGTCAGGAGTTCAAGACCAGCCTGGCCAACCTGGTGAAACCCTGTCTCTACTAAAAATATAAAAATTAGCCAGGTGTGGTGGCAAGCGCCTGTAATCCCAGCTACTCAGGAGGCTGAGGCAGGAGAATCGCTTGAACCCAGGAGGCAGAAGTTACAGTGAGCTGAGATCGTGCCATTACACTCTAGCCTGGGTGACAAGAGCAAAACTCTGTCTCAAAAAAAGAAAGAAAAAAAAAAGATTAGTGGTAACTAGTTTTGCTTTGTTTTTAGCTTTAAAGTTTTTTTGGCTGGCTATGTGAAATACATTCCTGGACTTCTGCCCTCTTAATCTGTTCTTGGCCCTTGTCAGGAATTCAATACTTGCATACAGCTTCTTAAGCTCCAGGTGACACCATCTGTTTTTCTGGGTTTTGGTAATTTGTTTTGTTTTGAGATAGAGTCTTGCTCTGTCATCCAGGCTGGAGTACAGTGGCGCTATCTTGGCTCACTACAACCTTTGCCTCCCAGGTTCATGCAATTCTTCTGTCTTGGCCTCCCAAGTAGCTGGGATTACCGCCACATGCCACCACGCCTGGCTAGTTTTTGTATTTTTAGTAGAGATGGGGTTTCACCGTGTTAGCCAGGATGGTCTCGATCGCCTGACCTCATGATACGTCTGCCTCAGCCTCCAAAAGTGCTGGGATTACAGGCGTGAGCCACCGCACCTGCCCTGGCCCAATCTCTATTTTTAAGTCAGCATACAGACTCCATTTTTCTCTAAGGGACCACCGGCTTACAGGGGCTCCCTGATCAGAATCCACACCAGGGTTCATGATTTATGCAGACGTGGTTCTAGTATAGGGTGAAGGAAATCAAAATATTTTACCCCAAAATATATTTATTTGACATATTTTGAAATGGTTGCTGCAGGGCCAGCAAACAGATGAGTCCTTGCAAAGCTATTTTTTCTGGGGAAAATTGGCATCTGTAGATAATCTCGACTAATGCAGCCAGGCCTTCCTTTTCTAGAAATTTTCCATATCTAAGAGAGATTAACTGAGTCTGACACCTTGAAAGGTCTGAAAAAAGACCTTTGCCATATGTTCATTGCAGCACTATTCACAATAGCAAACACATGGAATCAACCCAAATGCCCATCAGTGGATAAAGAAAATGTGGTACATATACACCATGGAATACTATGCAACCACAAAAAAAAAAAAAAAAAAAAAAACAAGATCATGTCCTTTGCAGGGACATGGTTGGAGCTGGAAGCCATTATCCTCAGCAAACTAATGCAGGAACTGAAAACCAAACACCACATGTTCTCACTTATAAGTGGGACCTGAACAATGAGAACACATGGACACAGGGAGGGGAACAACACACACTGGGGTCTGTCAAGAGGTGGGGTTAGGGTAGGGAGAGCGTTAGGAAAAATAGCTAATGCATGCTGAGCTGAATACCTATGTGATGGGTTGATAGGTGCAGCAAACCACCATGGCACACGTTTACCTGTGTAACAAACCTGCACATCCTGCACATGCATCCTGAAACTTAAAATAAAAATTTAAATTAAAAAAAAAAAAAGACTTTTACCATCTATCCTCTCTGAGGACTGCTACCTATGAGGCCTCATCTGTGTAACAAAGCCATCTTTGCAAGCCAGACCTCTTTCTTTCTCCCTTTCACACCTTGTCTTGCTACTAAACATGATTTACCAACATAAACTGTTTGGGGCCATACTCTTGGCCCGCATTCTTTTTGTAACCTCAAGATGGCATATATGCTTCTATATCTTATTGTTGGGTTGAGTCTTAATTCCGAAGGTTCCCATGTAAGTACATTAAATAAATTTATATGTCTTTCCTCCTATTAATCAATTTGCCTCGTGTCAGTAGTTTTTGAGTGAACTTTTAGGGGGCCAATAGCCATGGCCCCCACAAGGGTGATGGGCAAGTGCACGATTCTAGAACCAGACTGCTCAGTCTCAAATCCTAGCTTTAATTCTTACTAAAACTGGGGAAAATTACCTAACATCCTTGTGCCTCAATTTCCTGTTTTGTAAAATGGAGAAAATGTAATAACTGTTTCATAGGATCTTTGTGAGGACTGCATGAACACATGAAAAACAGAACAGAACCTGGCACCTAGTAAGCCCTTGATAAGTGTCAGCTATTATTTGCCTTATCTTTACCTATCTCAGTTTTTCTCCCTCTCTTCGTACCCCTGATAAATCTGCAACTGTTGAATGGCTAATTTTTCTTTTGAAGACACTTCTTAGGCTTTTAAGCCATTTGATAGTCAGCTTAGCACATTGCCATGGCCCTCCTGGACGATCAACATACAGATGGTCTCCAATTTATGATGGTTCAACGTATAAGTTTTAGGCTTTACAATAATATGAATTTGATATACATTCAGTAGAAACTGTACTTTTCCCAGGCTAGCCGTATGTGGTACGATACTCTCTCAAGATCCTGGGTAGCAGCGATCACGAGGGTAAACAACTGGTACCCTACAGTGTACTGTGTTGCCAGTGTTTGGGGATATTGTGTTTTATGCATTCATATCTCATTATGTCTGCAAAATGCCCATTTATGTCTCCTGCCTCTGGTGAGAAGAAGAGGAAGGCAATTACCCTTGAGATGGAACTCAAATCTTAATTCCTCAGCATGAAGGTGGTAAGGGAGTAATGGTAATCTCAGGTAACTTAGGACTTTCACATTCCGTAATTTCCACCTTCTTAAAGGAAAGAAGCATATAAGTGATGTAGTGAAATAATCAGCATTGGTTAAATCCACTGTTATCACAAAGAAAAGAGGTGAGCTGACTGATGATATGGAAAAATTACTTGTCATGTGGATGGAAGACCAGAAACAGAAGCACATGCCACTGAGCCTTCTGGTGATCCAGGCTAAGGCAAGAAGACTTTTCAATACTTTAAAAGAGTGTACTGATGATCCTTTGGATATGTAAAAATTTATAGCAAGTCGGCGGGGCACGGTAGCTCAAGCCTGTAATCCCAGCACTTTGGGAGGCCGAGACGGGCAGATCACGAGGTCAGGAGATCAAGACCATCCTGGCTAACACGGTGAAACCTCGTCTCTACTAAAAAAAAAATACAAAAAACTAGCCGGGCGAGGTGACGGGCGCCTGTAGTCCCAGTTACTCTGGAGGCTGGGGCAGGAGAATGGTGTGAACCCGGGAGGCGGAGCTTGCAGTGAGCTGAGATCCGGCCACTGCACTCCAGCCTGGGCGACAGAGCGAGACTCCGTCTCAAAAAAAAAAAAAAAAAAAAAAAAAGGCTTATAGCAAGTCATGGGTAGTTCCAACACTTCAAAAGTTGTGATCATTTTCATAATGTAGAGGTCAGCAGTGAGGCCACAAGCACAGATACTAAATGTGCCAAAGCTTTTAAAGAAGAGCTGTGTAAGATAATTGTAAATAAGAAATACTGTGAGAGCAAATATTTAATGTCAATGAAATGAGCTTATTCTGGAAGCGTATCCTGGAGCATCCATACATTCATCAAGAGTACAGGAAGATGCCAGGATTCGAGGCATTCAAAGACCTTATAATGCTGTTTTTGGGTGGAAATGTTGCATGGTTCAAATTCTCCACTTGGAGAACCCTAGAGCATTCAAGAGTGTGAATAAGCATATACTTCCTTTTTATTATTGCCATAACAAGAAAGCTTGGATTACAAGCCTTGAAAACAAGTCAGCATTGCTTTCAGACTAGTTTTTGAACTGTGTTATGCTATAGACAAGAGGATATTGTAGGCAAAACAGCATCTGATTCAAGATTCTTCTGATCTTAGAATGTTCCAGGGCACCCACAGCATATCCTCGACGCCCATCCTGATGTAAAGGTTGTGTATTGTCGCTGAACACAATCACACTCATTTAGCCAAAGAATCAAGGTGCAATAGCTGCATTCAAAGCCTACCATTTACTCCAAACGTTCACATAGGCTGTTGAAGCAACGGAATCTGGCCAGACTCTCCAAGAGTTTTGGAAAGGTTTTAACATTCTAAATACTATCTGGAACATTGCTTCATCTTGGGAAGAAGTCACACAGCAATGCATGAACGGCATTTGGAAGAAAGTTTAAAAGACATATGTTGAACATACTCAAAGGCTTTAACAACAATTCCGCTGTTGATGAAATAGTAAGTAACAAGATATTAGTGCTTGGGAAACAGCTAGAATTAGACATCAATAAAGAGGATATTCATGAGCTTGTTGGCATTGAGGCTGAAGAGCTTTCTAATGAGGAACTGATCAAACTGGAGGAAGAAATAAGTGAAGAAGCTGAGGCGGAAGAAGAAGTAATACCTGAGGAACCAAGAACATTCACAGCAAAGAAACTGGAGGAGGCGTTTGCTACTCTCAGCAGTGGGTTATAAACCTCAGAAGAAATGGATAACAGCTACTGAAGATGTGTAAGAACTGACAGGGAGTTACAATATGCTCTGGCTTGCTATACAGAAATACATAATGAAAAGAAGAAACAAACTTCACAGTCAAAACTTACTATCTTCTTGAAGAACAGGATGCCGCTAAACCAACAAGTGTCCTTCTACCAGCTATTCTCAACCCTCATCAGAAGAGAGAGAAATTTATCACCTTGTCACTGTAGCATCCCTATCATCCAACAATTAATTTTAGTTCAATGCTTCAAACATTCTTCACGCCCAATGTGCTTTCAGCTATGCACATTAATGGTGAGGACCCATACAAGCATTCTGTCTTTCACTTTCAGTACAGTATTCATAAATTACACAAGCTAGGACAGGTGCAGTCGCTCACGCCTGTAATCTCAGCACTTTGGAAGGCTGTGGCGGGCGGATCACTTGAGGCCAGGAGTTCGAGACCAGCCTGGCCAACGTGGTGAAAACCCATCTCTACTAACAATACAAAAATAAGCTGGGCATAATGGTGCGTTCCTGTAATCCCAGCTACTTGGGAGGCTGAGGCAGGAGAATCGTTTGAACCTAGGAGGCAGAGGCTGCAGTCAGTCGAGATTGCGCCACTGCACTCCAGCCTGGGCAACACAGTGAGACTTCGTCCTAACAAAAAAATAAAAAATTACAGGAGATATTCAACACTTTATTATAAAATAGGCTTCGCATTACATGATATTGCCTAAGCTGTAGGCTAATATCTGAGCACAGTTAAGGCAAGCAGGCTAAGCTATAATGTTTGGTAGTTTAGGTGAATTAAATGCATTTTTTGCTTATGATGGATTTATCAGGACATAACTTCATTGTAAGTCAAGGAGCATCTGTATAGATTTTTTTCCACCTTAGTTATTCATTCTCAATAATTACATATTGGAGAAAATCTGCTTTGTGAGTTATACAGTTTGGCTGGTGACTGGCTGAGTTCTGATTACCATGTCCCACACCACCACACTAAAGGCCAAGGTACATGTATGACCCCAGAATTGTCTGACAAGCAAGGCCTGTGCTTCTCCTATTGGACTCATTCCATTCTTCCTCCATTAGCTTGGGATATCCCCAATGGAGGGGACTTGATCTGTCTGGCTCCATCAGGGAATCCTTAATATTGGAAACTGCTCCTTTCATAGGACCAGGAGTTGTCCAAGATTAAGGTCTCAGTGCTTCGAATCCACCAGAGATTCCCCAGAGAGGCATTTCTACCTGTCCCACTGGAATGGGATCATTGAAGGGTAGGGGCTATGTCTACTCCGAGGCTGAATACTTTTTTTCTAAATACTTTAATGATTTTTACCACTGTCAACATAAAACAGTCAAGAGGCTCAGACTCTAATCTAAAGAGAGTTTATTCAAGCACAAAATATAAGGACTGCTGCCTGGGAAGCACAGATTCCAAAGAATGAAAGGAAGTTAGTGTTCTGAAGTACAGAAGTTTGGAATTGTTGGCCGGGCATGGTGGCTTAAGCCTGTAATCCCAGCACTTTGGGAGGCCAAGACGGGCGGATCACGAGGTCAGGAGATCGAGACCATCCTGGCTAACACGGTGAAACCCCATCTCTACTAAAAAATACCAAAAAAAAAAAAAACTGGCCAGGTGAGGTGGCGGGCGCCTGTAGTCCCAGCTACTTGGGAGGCTGAGGCAGGAGAATGGCATAAACCTGGGAGGCGGAGCTTACAGTGAGCTGAGATCCGGCCACTGCACTCCAGCCTAGGTGACAGAGCGAGACTCCGTCTCAAAAAAAAAAAAAAAAAGTTTGGAATTGTTTACATAGATAAAGTTTAGGGAAATTTAACGGAATTTCAACATCTTTCTGTTTTTGTTTTGTTTTGTTTAGAAACACCCTGTTTTCCAGGCTGGAGTGCAGTGGTGCAGTCATAGCTCACAATGGCCTTGAACTCCTGGGCTCAAGCCGTCCTCCCACGTCAGACTCGCAAGTAGCTGGGATTACAGGCATGCGCCATCATGCTTGCCTTCAACATCTTTCTATACAAGGCTTAATGCATAGCTACAATGATTCTATTAGCCGAGGAGGACTTTTTCTTTTGGGAAAGGTATAGTTAACATCGCACAATGAAGACATAAACATGGGGTATTTTGTACCACCTGGTCTCAGTTATGTACAGAACAATGAAAGAGGCAGTTACTCTACAACTTTGTGATTTGTGATTGGAAATGGGGAGGTCTGGTCTCTGATCTCTCCTAGTCATTTACAGAATAAGAACAATGAGGAAGAGACTTCATCTATAATCTGAGAAACGGAATGGCAATCATGCTGTGTGACTCAGTCTCCAGGGCTTAACTTCTCCCTCGGCAAAATAAATTTAGACGATCCTGAAACTTTATTTTCTTTTACACCGTCATAGTTCTAAAATGGATTGCTTTTCCCTGACTTCTTTTTTTTTTTTTTTGAAACGGAGTTTCACTCTTTCACCCAGGCTGGAGTGAAGTGGCGCAGTCTTGATTCACTGCAACCTCCACTCCCCGGGTTCAAGCAATTCTCCTGCCTCAGCCTCCTGAGTAGCTGGGATTATAGGTGCCCACCACCACACCCAGCTAATTTTCATATTTTTAGTAGAGATGGGGTTTTGCCATATTGGCCAGGCTGGTCTCGAACTCCTGACCTCAGGTGATCCACCCACCTTGGCCTCCCAAAGTGCTGGGATTACAGGTGTGAGCCTCCACGCCCAACCTTCCCTGCCTTTTATTTATTTATTTTTTTTGAGACGGAGTCTCGCTGTCGCCCAGGCTGGAGTACAGTAGCCAGATCTCAGCTCACTGCAAGCTCCGCCTCCCAGGTTCACGCCATTCTCCTGCCTCAGCCTCCTGAGTAGCTGGGACTACAGACGCCTGCCACCTCGCCCCGCTACTTTTTTGTATATTTTTTAGTAGAGACGGAGTTTCACCGTGTTAGCCAGGATGGTCTCAATCTCCTGACCTCGTGATCCGCCCGTTTTAGCCTCCCAAAGTGCTGAGATTACAGGCTTGAGCCACCGCGCCCGGCCTTTCCCTGCCTTCTTGAAAAGAATTCACTGACTATCATTTAACCGTTCCTTGACAATTGAAAGCTATAGTCATATACACCAATGGCTGTAGAGTGATGTCATGATTGGGGCCATGTAAGGCATGCAGGTTGTTTATGCTGAAGGAAACCAAAAATATGCCACCCCAAAATATACTTCTTTGGCATATTTTGAGATGGCTATTCTGAGGGGCTGCAAACACAAGAATAGTCCTGAAAAACTGTCTTTTGTGGGGGAGATTTGCATCTGTAGAGGAAATCAACATTAGTGGAGTGAAGTAAACAGCAGATGCAAACAGGCTTTCTCTGAAGCCCCCTTATCCGAATTTAGGAAAGGCTCACTCACAGGAAAAGGAGAGCAAAGGTCTGGCAGACACCTTACCCCAGGCTGCCACCTATTCTTTCTGAGAGCTGCTACCTTTTAGGGTTTTAATTACATAAAAAGACAGCCTTTCCCTGCCCTGCTTTCCTCCCTTCACTGTTCCATAACCCGTGAGGCTACCTCCACCCCAAGAGTCCCCAAACCCCTATCATTTCTGTAATCTCTGAATGGTATTAAAACTTCAGCCATCTGACCCCTCCTTTGAGTCTCATACTGTGTGTATAGCTCCTCTGATCATATGCACATTAAGTTTGTATACCTTTTTCTCCTATTGGTCTATCTTTTATTGTAGAGGTATCCCAGCTAAGAAGTTACAAGGATTGAGAAAAGAAATTATATTTTTTCTCCCTTTCAATAGCCTGCTGTAAGCTGAAAATGAAAAAAAAAAACCTGAGGAAACGAATTCAGGCCATGATGGGAAGTGGGGGGTGTTGGACACGTTTCCCCTTGGAATTCAAGCACAGCTAACCACCATTAACATTAAAACAGACCTTAAGACTGACACAACACTTTGTAGCAATAAGATACCAAATTCCAACCTGACTCTAGTATAACATCACATGAGAGATAGCAGGCCCTAAAAGAAATCAATGTATTTTACCCCAAAATATATTCCTTTGACTTATTTTTATTTTTATTTTTATTTTTGGAGGCACAGTCTTGCCCTGTTGCCCAGGCTGGAGTGTAATGGTGCGATCTCAACTCACTGAAACCTCCACCTCCCAAGTTTAAGCAAATCTCCTGCCTCAGCCTCCCGAGTAGCTGGGATTACAGGCATGCACCACCATGCCCAGCTAGTTTTTGTATTTTCAGTAGAGACGAGGTTTCACCATGTTGGCCGGGCTGATCTCGAACTCCTGACCTTAAGTGATCCACATGCCTGGCCTCCCAAAGTGCTGGGATTACAGGCGTGAGCCACTGCACCCGGCCTGACATATTTTTAAATGGCCCTGCAAAGCTGTCTCTTGTAGAGAAAATCTACATTCTGTAGAGAACCCCCTCTCCTTTCCAGGTGTTTTCCTGATCCAAGAAATAATTAACTAAGAGTCTGGCACATCTTAAGGCCTCATAAAAGACATTTACTACCTATTCTACAAATAAGAAGTTTGGTCTCCACAACCCATTATGCCAGGTTGCACTGTGTTAGGACATTCTTGCATTGCTATAAAGAAACACCTGGCCAGGCTCAGTGGCTCACGCCTGTAATCCCAGCACTTTGGGAGGCCAAAGCAGATGGATCACTTGAGGTCAGGAGTTCGAGACCAGCCTAGCCAACATGGTGAGACTCCGTCTCTATTAAAAATACAAAAGTTACCCGGGCATGGTGGCAGATGCCTGTAATCCCAGCTACTTGGGAGGCTGAGGCATGAGAATCACTTGAACCCAGGAGGTAGAGGTTGCAATGAGCCGAGACTGTGCCACTGCACTCCAGCCTGGGTGACAGGGCAAGACTCTGTCTCAAAATCAATCAATCAATAAAATAAATAAATAAATACCTGAGACTGGGTAATTTTTATTATATCTATAGAAGAGGTTTAATTTGCTCATGGTTCTGCAGGCTGTGCAAGCATGGCACCAACATCTGCTCAGCTTCTAGGGAGACTTTGGGGAGCTTTTACTCATGACAGAATGCAAAGAAGGAGCAGGCATGTCACATGGCAAGAGAGGGAGCAAGAGCCTGCAGGGGCAGTGATGGCATACACTTTTAAACAACCAGATCTCATGAGAAGTCACTCACTATCGTGAAGACAGCACCAAGTCGTGAGGGATCCACCCCCAAGACCCAAACGCCTCCCACCAGGCCCCACTTCCAACATTGGTGATTATATCTCAACTTGAGATTTTGGAGGACAGATGTCCAAACTATGTCAACCCCTTATCTGAACCCAGATACTCTCCTTTCTATCGATTGCAGGTCTTTAAATAATAACCCTTTCAACCAATTGCCAATCAGAAAATCTTTGAATTTATCTATGACTTGTGAGCCACAGGTTCATGTTCTCCCACCTTTCTGAATTAAACCAATGCATAACTTACATGTATTGATTGACGTCTTATGTCTCCCTGAAACATATAAAACCAAGTTATAACCCAACCACCATGGGCACATGTTCTCAGAACCTCTTGAGACTATGCCTTGGGCCTTGGTCACTCATGTTTGGCTCAGAATAAACCTCTTTAAATATTTTACAGAGTTTGACCCTCTTCGTCGACACTACCCTAATGTCTTGAAGGAAACCAAAATATTCCACTCAAAATATACTTCTCTGGCATATTTCCTTTTTTTTTTTTTGAGATGTAGTTTCTTTTTTTTTTTTTTTTTTTGAGGCGGAGTCTCGCTCTGTCGCCCGGGCTGGAGTGCAGTGGCCAGATCTCAGCTCACTGCAAGCTCTGCCTCCCGGGTTTACGCCATTCTCCTGCCTCAGCCTCCCGAGTAGCTGGGACTACAGGTGCCCGCCACCTCGCCCGGCTAGTTTTTGTATTTTTTTAGTAGAGACGGGGTTTCACCGTGTCAGCCAGGATGGTCTCGATCTCCTGACCTCGTGATCCGCCCGTCTCGGCCTCCCAAAGTGCTGGGATTTACAGGCTTGAGCCACCGTGCCCGGCCGAGATGCAGTTTCACTCTTGTTGCCCAGGCTGGAGTATAGTGGTGCAATCCTGGCTCATTGCAACCTCCGCCTCCCAGGTTCAAGCGATTCTCCTGCCTCAGCCTCCTGAGTAGCTCGGATTACAGGTGCCCACCACTATGCCCAGCTAAATTTTTTCATTTTTGGTAGAGAGGGGATTTCACCAGGTTGGCCAGGCTGGTCTCGAACTCCTGACCTCAGGTGATCCACCTGCCTTGGCCTCCCAAAGTGCTGGGATTATAGGCGTGAGCACCACACCTGGCCCTCTTTGGTATATTTCAAAAGGTATATTTCAGAATATTTGGTATATTTGGTATATTTCAGAAGGGTGGAAATACACACAGAGCTTAAAAGTCATCTCCTTATGAGAAAGATTTGCATCTGCAGCAAGAATCTGCATTGAGGCCGCCAGGCTTTTCTGAAGCCCTCCCCTATCTGGATCTGGACAAGATTAGAAAGTCTGACACCTTAAAAGTCTGAAAGAAACATCTACCATCTATTCTTTCTGAGGGCTGCTACCTGTAAGGTTTCATCTGCATAACATGTTCTCCCCATCCCAGAACATGTTTTGCCACAGTCCAAGGCAGCATTCCTCCTGTAACCTCAAGACGGTACACAAGTTTCTGAACCCCATCAAAGAGCGGGAGTAATCACTCTGTGGTTCTCCTTGTGCACATTAATGAATCTGTATGTCATTTCTTCTGAGAAAAGAAAAACAGCTGAGAGAAGTCTGAGCGGTGTGAGGTATGCAGGCCCAGAGATACATGAGTATGAGACTTCAGTCACACCTCACCACATGCAGCCATGTCTGGGGGCAATTGCTTCAAGTCATTTTGTTCCTGATTAGCTGCCTCACCCATTATCTTCATGGTCCTGGACAAAGAACAATGGATAGCCAATCAATAGCTTAAGTTATTTAAATGTAAATTCTTGGTAAAGAATTTAGGAACTGTCTCTTCTTTTTCTTTAAAAATCAACTTGTATCTGTTGCTAATCAGTGAATATAGAGGGCAACTTGAATCTATGCTCCCAGGTTGCAGTCCTCAAGCTTGGCCCAAAAAAACCCTCTACTTACATTATGTTGGCCTCAGCTTCCTTCCTTTTAGGTTGACAAATCTGGTGAAATTGGCAGGATTCAAAGTGACTCCCCCCAACCATCCTGTGTTTCTCTCTGAAAGTGACACTTGGTACCAGCATGAACATTCTCTCCAGTGTCCCATCTGGTGTTTTGGGTGAGTTATCCTGAATTAGAACCTCCCACTCTTTGATTGAAGGTCCAAACGTTGTTCGAACTATTTTTCAAACCCTCTCTGTCCTGGGGAGAGCTTTGGTGTTTGCCTTTGAACAGGACATTTGAGTAAAGAGCTCTGAAGGGAACTACCTTTTTTCTCCCTCTGCCTTGGGATCCGGGGTTCTGGTCAGTTTTTCTACCCCTGTGACACAGCAGAAGTTTTGATCAAAAGATTGACAGGTACTGGTGGTTTCATTTTGTTGGGGCTCAGAAACCAATACCCCAAAAGATGGCATTTTGACAGACTGAAATTAAGAAGCCTCAAGATCTTTCTGATCTCTGCCTCCCACCACTATCTCCCCTGTAGAAGCTGAAGTTCCTTTATCTGCCTAAGATCGAGACCCACCAAGGAGAATGATTGTTTTTTCCTTCCCCTCCCTGTTATCTCATTCTCTATTTCAGAAAATAAGACTAAGTCATAACCGTACCTGAATAGACCCATTTTAATGACAGTTTCCAAGGATCATTTAAATTCCAAAGCGAGCTATTTACAAGTTCATCTCTGTTCCCAGATCCATTCACTCTCCCTAGTAATCCCCTCAACAGAATTATTCTTCTCCCCACCTCCATAACCTGTTTTGCCAGGATCAAGTCCCCATTCTTTCTGTAACCTGAAGATGGCATATAACCTTCCATTCATGGAGACTTCTTAGCATGAGAAAAAAAAAAAAAAAGATGGTATCTGAGCTTCTGTACTCATCAGGAAGTTGGGTCTTCATGCTGAAGGCTCCTGTGTATACACATCAAACAAATCTGTATGGCTTTTCTCCTATTAATCAATGTGCCTTATGTCAGTGATTTTTCAGCAAACCTTTAGGGGACCGAGGGCTTTGGCCCCCACAGTTTCACATAGCATGCTTTTAAGATTGCAGATCAGCCAGGCACGGTGCCTAACATCTGAAATCCCAGCACTTTGGGAGGCCAAGGTGGGAGAATTGCTTAATCCCAGGAGTTTGGGGCTGCAGTGAGCTGTGATCACACCACTACACTCCAACCCGGACAACAGAGCATGACCCTGTCTCCAAAAAAAAAAAAAAATGGTGGCTGCTGTTTTCCATCACTTGAAAATGTGGACTTAGCCTTTCATTTGTGACCAATTCCTGTCAGTTCCTAACTGAAAAGTTTACCCCTTTTTGCTCTTCTGAACACATATGACAGTCTGGTCTCCCATGCCTTCATCACTCTGCTGCCACATGGTAGTTAGAGACAGTGTGAGACACGTCACACTTTGACCTTGAACACATTCCCCATGGGCCACTTTCGAAAAGTTCTTAAATTATGGGAAATCAGTTTCAAAATCTAAGCACTCTTTTTAGAAATACCAGCTGGATTTATGTATAACCCTTCTAGGAAAGGTGGATTCACTTAACCTGGGACACTCACAAGCAGCAGAAGCCAAAGTAGAGATCTTCTGAAATGTCTAAAATAATTCAGCTGGGCGCCACGGCTCACACTTGTAATATCAGCATTTTGGGAGGCCAAGGTGAGAGGATTGCTTGAGCCCAGGAGTTTGAGACCATCCTGGGCAACATAGTGAGATCTTCCCTCTACAAAAAATCAAAAAATAAGTGGGAGAATCACTTGAGCTCCACAGGTTGAGGCTGCAATAAGCCGTGATCACACCACTGCACTTCCGCCTGGGTTGACAGAGTGAGATAATAATAATAACAAAAAATAATAATAATAATTCATTTGCATTCACAACTATAGAAAAAGTTGGTTTTAAAACCAGACAAACCAGACAAACTGAATGGGAGACCTAATTTATGTTTTTCCTAGCTGAAATCTACTAATAAGAGATTCAAAAAGATTATTTTTTAGAGTTCTATAGGAAGAAGTCATCTTCACTAAAAGCTGATGTTTAGTACTGGGAGCAGTGGCTTACTGCTCCAATCCCAACACTTGGGGAAGAATTGATAGCGGCAGGAGACAGGCAAATGTCTGGGCAGATGCAGGTGGGGTCCCCAGTGAGATCTCACCTTCAATCCAAAGAGTTTAAAGCCTGAAAGCCAAGCTACAAGTCAAGCCTACAGACTGTATTGAGAACCTCTCTTCCCATTTGGTGCACTTTCCTCTGTTTGATCCTCACCCTTCACTTATTTTACATATCCTACACTTCCCTAATTGTTTTTTTTTTACACTGTCATCCCCACCTTGGAGTGGTGTCTTTCTTTTACCCTTTTGCATACTCACCAGTCACCACACACTCCCCAGTTCTGATCCCATAAAAGCCCCAGACCCAGTCACACTGGGAGAGAAACCACGTGAAATCAGGTGGGAGACCACCCTCATGTCCCCTCTCCACTGAGAGCTGTTTCAACACTCAATAAAATTCTTCTTCTCCTTCCTCACCCTTCAATTTTCAGAATAACCTCATTGTTCTTGGATGAAGGACAAGAACCTGGGACCTGCCAAACAGTAGGGGATGAAAGAGCTATAAGCTGTAGCCCTCCCATCCTTTGCCAGTGCCAGATAGCTGCCCCATATGATGGGAAGCAGCTTGCAGGGCCAAGCCAGCTGGGAGCCATGAGCTGGAGTGGGCTGGTGGGAAGAAATAAGTACAGGCCCTGCCAGCCACAGAAGTTTCCAGCTAGAAAGTGGGGCCAAGAAAAATCCTGCATCAGAATGAGGCAGGAGGATTACTTGAGGCCAGGAGTTCAAGACCAGCCTAGGCAACATAGCAAACCTCGTCTCTACAAAAAATGTCAAAAAAAAAAAAAAAAATTAGTCAGTCATGGTGGCACAGACCTGTAGTCCTAGCTACCCAGGAGGCTGTTGTAGGAGGATCATTGAGCCCAGGAGTTCAAGGTTTCAGTGAGCTGGATTATGCCACTGCTTTCAGCCTGGGTGACAGAGCAAGACCTTGTCTCAAAAAAAAAACAAACAAACAAACAAAAAAGCTGATATTTAGGCTATAATTTTTTTGAGAAAAAAATATTTCTTCTTTTTCCTTTTTTGAATTCTGTTTTTGGGATTTTTCTCAGTCAGCTAAAGCCCCTTTTTAAATGTGTTTGATCCCTCTGTTTGCTTCCTATCTTGTTGGCATGATTTTTGCTGAGAAAAATGTAAAACTTTATTGGCCTTTTGAAAGCGGATACTCTTTCCAAATCGACTCCTCTAACACTTGTTCTTCTATTTTCTTCCACGTCTGCTTCTCCTTCCTTTTGTCATTTTCAATACCAAATGAAGCTTAGAAGAGACTGCTAATGACCTTGAAACCCCTAGAAGAACACAGAACACGGCACCACTCAACTGATTTTTGGAGTTTCTGTTTTCCTTACGGAGTCTGAAGTGTTGTGGGCAATTTCTTTCAGGTCTAAAGCTCTGTTCTCTTTTGCATTGTATCACCTAATCGCTTTGGTTTTAGTGGGTTCCACGAATTACTTTGTGCTGTGAGCAGGAACCTGACGTTTGTGTGTGCACTGGCTGACAAGTCACCGGTGAAGGCTGCAGTTTTGGAAATGGCTGACAGGGGATACAAGGAATGGTTGCTACTGCAGGCAGGGCACACTTTTCTTTGTGCATTTAGATGAGAAAGGCATCATGTGAACACTTCAAGGGTGTAAGAGTGCTCATCATTGAGGGATAAGACTCCCATGGGGGATGGGCTAGCGTGGGCTTATTGGGTCACCCACCACATGGCTCGTCTCATGGCATTTCCCACTTTTGGGGACCCAGGATTCAGTTAAAATGGGACCCTTGATTTTTAAAGAATTAGGTGCCCTGCCTTCCAGTTGTGTCTGCTTTTCACATTTAAATATTTGGCCCTGAAGATTACAAATGCTTCCTTTGCGCTATTCACTAAAAGGTTCCACCCTAAAGTCAGTAATCTAATAAAGAAAAAACAAGCTAAATTGAAAAGACCACCTATCTAACTAGATTGATGTTTAAAATAAGACTCCTGGCATTTAGCTGGCTATTTTGTAACACTTTGTAAAATAAATATATTTATAAAGGAAAGCTCCATTTTTAAGAGCATCTCCCTACACTCAAGTCACAAGAAAACTTTTATAATGGGAAAGACATTGCTTAAAGTTTACATAACAGGCTGGGCATGGTGGCTCATGCCTTTAATTCCAGCACTTTGGGAGGCCAAAGTGGCCAGATCACTAGAGGTCAGGAGTTCAAGACCAACCTGGCCAATATGGTGAAACCTCATCTCTACTAAAAATTATCCAGGTGTGGTAGCCTGTAATTCCAGCTACTCTGGAGGCTGAGGCAGGAAAATCACGTGAACCCAGGAGGTGGAGGTTGCAGTGAGCAGAGACTGTGCCACTGCACTCCAGCTTGGGTGACAGAGTGAGATTCCACCTCAAAAAAAAAAAAAGACTTTTCCAAAAGGAACGCCTGGAAGTCCAAAAGAGCCATGTTAGGCTTATCTGGTATGTTAAAATCATACAAGAAACATTGTCAAGTAAGAAATATTTGTATAACTATGTTATCGATATGTTAATATACTTTGGATCAGTGTTCCCACCAAATCTCATGTTAAATTGTAATCCCCAGTGTTGGAGATGGAGCCTGGTGGGAAGTGATTGGATCATGGGGACGAAGTTCTCATGAATGGGTTAGCACTATCCCCTTGGAACTATTCTTGTGATAGTGAGTGAGTTATCATCAGATCTGGTTGTTAAAAGTATGTAGCAACCCCCACGCTTCCTACTCCAGCCATGCAAGATGTGCCTACTTCCCCTTCGCCTTCCACCATGATTGTAAGTTTCCTGAGGCCTCCACAGAAGCAGAAATTGCTATGCTTCCTGCACAACCTGCAGAACCATGGGCCAATTAAACCTCTTTTCTTTATAAATTACCTAGTCTCAGATATTTCTTTTTTTTTTCTTTTTGAGACAAAGTCTCGCTCTTGTCCCCCAGGCTGAGTGCGATGGCGTGATCTCGGCTCACTGCAACCTCCGCCTCCTGGGTTCAAGCGATTCTCCTGCCTTGGCCCCCCAAGTAGGTAGCTGGGGTTACAGGTGACTGCCACCAGACCCGGCTAATTTTTGTATTTTTAGTTGAGACGGGGTTTCACCATGTTGGCCAGGCTGGTCTCAAACTCCTGACCTCAGGTGATCCACCCACCTCAGCCTCCCAAAGTGCTGGGATTACAGGCGTGAGCCACTATCCCCAGCCAAGTCTCAGGTATTTCTTTATAGCACATAATGGACTAATTGGTACCGAGGAGTAGGGCATTGCTATAAAGACACCTGAAAATGCAGAAGCAGCTTTGGAACTGGGTAACAAACAGAGTTTGAAACAGTTTTGAGGGCTCAGAAGAAGACAGAAAGATGAAGGAAAGTTTGGAGCTTCCTAGAGATTTGTTAAATTATTGTGACCAAAATGCTTACAGTGATATGGACAATGAAGTCCAGGCTTAGGACTCAGATGGAAATGAGGAACTTTTTGGCAACTGGAGCAAAGGTCGCTTTTGTTATGCCTTAGCAAAGAACTTGGAGGCATTGTGCCCTTGCCCTAGGGATCTATGGAACTTTGAACTTGAGAATGATGACATAGGGTATCTGGTGAAAGAAATTTATAAGCAGCAGTGTTCAAGAAGTAGCCTGGCTGCTTCTAACTACCTATTCTCATATGCATGAGTAAAGAAATTATGTACCTGTAATCCCAGCACTTTGGGAGGCCGAGGCGGGTGGATCACGAGGTCAGGAGATCGAGACCCTCCTGGCTAACACGGTGAAACCCCGTCTCTACTAAAAATACAAAAAAAAACTAGCCGGGCGCGGTGGCGGGCGCCTGTAGTCCCAGCTACTCGGAGGCTGAGGCAGGAGAATGGTGGGAACCCGGGAGGCGGAGCTTGCAGTGAGCCGAGATCGCGCCACTGCACTCCAGCCTGGGCGACACAGCGAGACTCCGCTCTCAAAAAAAAAAAAAAAGAAAAACGAAATTATGTAAACCTGAAACTTGTATTTAAAAGGGAAGCAGGACGGCATAGTGGCTCATACCTGTAATCCTAGAATTTTGGGAGGCCAAGGCAGGCAGATCACATGAGCCCAGGAGTTCAAGACCAGCCTGGCCAACATGGACAAACCCTGTCTCTATGAAATTAATAAATAAATAGCCAGGTGTGGTGGCACATACCTGTAGTGTCTCACTCAGACGGCTGAGCCCAGGAGGTCAAGGCTGTGAAGGCAATGATTGTGCCACTGCACTCTAGCCTGGGTGACAGAGACCCTGTCTCAAAAATAAATAAATAAAAACTAAAAGGGAAGCAAAGCATAAAAGCTTGATAATTTTGGAGCCTGGCCATGTGGTAGAAAAGAAAAGCCAACTGGCCGGGTGTGGTGGCTCATGCCTGTAATCCCAGCACTTTAGGAGGCCAAGGCAGGCAGATCATGAGGTCAAGAGTTCAAGACCAGACTGGCCAACATGATGAAACCCCATCTCTACTAAAAATACAAAAATTAGCTGCATGGTGGCAGGCACCTGTAATCCTAGCTACTTAGAAGGCTGAGGCAGGAGAATCATTTGAATCCGGGAGGTGGAGGTTGCAGTGAGCCGAGGTCATGCTATTGCACTCCAGCCTGGGTGACAGGAAGAGACTCCAACTCAAAAAAAAAAAGAAAAGAAAAGAAAAGAAAAGAAAAGGAAAGCCCACCTTCAGGGGAGCAATTAAAGTCAGCTGCATAAATTTTGCATAACTAAAAAGAAGGCAAATGCTAATAGTGGAGACAATGGGGAAAGGGCCTTGAAGGCATTTCAGAGACATTCACGACAGCTCCTTTCATCACAGGTCTGGAGATATAGGAGGGAAGAATGATTTCCTGGGCCAGGCCCAGGGCCCCATCACCCTGCACAGTCTCAGTACACAGCTCCCTGCATCCCAACCACTCCAGTTCCAGCCTTGGCTCACAGGGCCCAGGTATAGCCTGGGTTACCACTTCAGAGGGTGCAAGCCAGAAGCCTTGGTGGCTTCCACAGGGTGTTAAGCCTCCAGGTGTGCAGAGTGCAAGAGTTGAGGCTTGGGAGCCTCTGCCTAGATTTCAGAAGATGTATGGAAAAGACTAGATATCCAGTCAGAAGCCTGCTACAGGGGTGAAGCCCTCATGGAGAACCTCTTCTGGGGCAGTGCAGTAGGGAAATGTGGGGGTTAGAGCCCCCCACAGAGCCCCCATTGGGCACTTCCCTGTGGAGCTATGAGAAGAGGACCACTATCCTCCAGACCCCACAATGGTAGAGCCCTCAAAACTGTTGCAAACTCTGTTTGTAACCCAGTTCCAAAGCTGCTTCTGCATTTTCAGGTGTCTTTATAGCAATCCCTAGGGCAAGGGCACAATGCCTCCAAGTTCTTTGCTAAGGCATAACAAAAGTGACCTTTGCTCCAGTTGCCAAAAAGTTCCTCATTTCCATCTGAGTCCTAAGCCTGGACTTCATTGTCCATATCACTGTAAGCATTTTGGTCACAATAATTTAACAAATCTCTAGGAAGCTCCAAACTTTCCTTCATCTTTCTGTCTTCTTCTGAGCCCTCAAAACTGTTTCAAACTCTATTTGCTACCCAGTTCCAAAGCTGCTTCTGCATTTTCAGGTGTCTATATAGCAATGCCCTACTCCTCGGTACCAATTAGTCCATTATGTGCTATAAAGAAATACCTGAGGCTTGGCTGGGGATAGTGGCTCACGCCTGTAATCCCAGCACTTTGGGAGCCTTGTGCCCAAGGCTTTGGAATACCACTCCTTGTACAGTGTGCCCTGAATGTGTGATGTGGAGTCAACAGAGATTATTTTGGAGTTTTAAGATTTAATGACCACCCTGCTGGATTTCAAACTTGCATGAGGCCTGTAGCCCCTTTCTTTTGACCAATTTCTCCCTTTTGGAATGGGAGCATGTATCCAATGCCTGTACCCTTATGGTATCTTGGAAGTAACTAACTTGTTTTTTATTTTATAGGCTCATAGGCAGAAGGGACTTGTCTCAGACGAGATTTTAGACTTTGGTCTTTTGACCTAATTCTGGAATAAGTTAAGACTTTGGGGGACTGTTGGGAAGTCATGATTGTATTTTGCAATTTGAGAAGGATATGAGATTTGGAACGGCCAGAGGTGGAATAATATGGCTTGGATTGGTGTCCCCATCAAATCTCATGTCAAATTTTAATCCCCAGTGTTAGAGGTGAGGCCTGGTGAGAGGTGATTGGATCATGGGGGCAGAGTTCTCACTAATGGGTTAGCACCATCCCCTCAGTGTTATTCTCATGATAGTGAGTGGGTGAGTTATAGTGCGATCTGGTTGTTTAAAAGTGTTTAGCACCTCACCTTTCTCTCCCTCCTGCTCTGGCCATGTAAGATGTGCTTGCTTCCCCTTCACCTTCTGCCATGATTGTGAGTTTCCTGAGGCCTCCCTAGAAGCAAAAGCTGCTATGCTTCCTCTATAGCCTTCAGAATCATTAACCAATTAGGCCTCTTTTCTTTGTAAATTGCCTAGTCTTGGGTATTTCTTTATAGCAGTGTGAGAAGGGTCTAATACATATGTGTTCCAAAATTGTGTGACATTCCTAAATTCTGAAATGTCTTAGTATACGTTCTCAGTAATAATTATGATTATTACGTTTAATTGTTGTATGCCACAGAAATAACCAAATTACCTTGTTGATTGCATCTTTAACCATGGCCACTCTAAGCTATTTGTAATCCACAGATGATTATTTTTACTTTGGTTCTTCTCAAAAAACTATTTATGACTGGCTATAGTCCAAAATTTGCTTTTTCTTCATGGAAAAGGACCCTGACGTGCTCCTGAATACAAGTGTCCTTTTTTTTTTTTTTTTTTTTTGCTCACTCTGTCACCTAGGCTGGAGTGCAGTGGTGTGATCTCAGTTTACTGCAGCCTCTGCCTCCTGGGTTCAAGTGATTCTCCTGCCTCAGCCTCCCAAGTAGCTGGGATTACAGGTGCACACCACCACTCCCAGCTAATTTTTTTTGTACTTTTAGTAGAGATGAAGTTTCACCATGTTGGCCAGGCTGGTCTTGAACTCCTGACCTCAAGTGATCCACCTACCCCTGCCTCCCAAAGTGCTGGGATTACAGGCGTGAGCCAACATGCCCAGCCATAAATACAAGTTTCTAATAACTTTGGAGATCATATCACTGGATTAAGTAAAAACTTTCAGGCTGGGCGCAGTGGCTCAAGCCTGTAATCCCAGCACTTTGGGAGGCCGAGACGGGTGGATCACGGCAGGAGATGGAGACCATCCTGGCTAACATGGTGAAACCCCGTCTCTACTAAAAAATACAAAAAAAAAAAAACTAGCCGGGCAAGGTGGCGGGCGTCTGTAGTACCAGCTACTCAGGAGACTGAGGCAGGAGAATGGCGTAAACCCGGGAGGCGGAGCTTGCAGTGAGCTGAGATGTGGCCACTGCACTCCAGCCTGGGCGACAGAGCCAGACTCCGTCTCAAAAAAAAAAAAAAAAAAATCAGAAATCTAATAAACTGATGCATCATTCATGAATATTGCCAACCCAACATTAAGCAGAACAAGAATCAATTATATGAAACTGATCTGATAAAGGGCTAAAATGGCTTTTATTACTTTTTATTTGAAACGCTGCTGATTCCTTTTATATTTTTTTCTGTAGAATCAATAAAATGTTTGTCTTTTGAGTAATTTATAGCTTATAGACATGGAGTAAAAGATACATTTGTTAGCAAAATGGAAACATTTACCTGTCTCTACCTCATTTCTCCAAAGTTTAAAAATTATTCATGAGTATTCTTATTTTATGGCAATCTAGTTATTAGCATAAGTTTAATAAGAACCTATTATTGTAAAAAAAAAAATCTATTCTTCTTGTAACAAAGCACAGTTGGAGACACTGGTTATTTTATCAAGGGTTTGACTGAAATGTCACATTTTCAGATATGACCAGACAGCTTTAAGGAACTAGGGTTGACATTAGGAAGTCAAATAAACACCCTTGGAAAAATTGGCCCCATACTTTAAATTTATAGTTCACATGATTGCCTTGAAGTAAATAAAGAATGTCACTTTCTTTTTCTGATTATTATTTTTTTGAAACAGGATCTCGGCCGGGCGTGGTGGCTCAAGCCTGTAATCCCAGCACTTTGGGAGGCCGAGACGGGCGGATCACGAGGTCAGGAGATCGAGACTATCCTGGCTAACACGGTGAAACCTCGTCTCTACAAAAAATACAAAAAAAAAACCTAGCCGGGCGAGGTGGCGGGCGCCTGTAGTCCCAGCTACTCCGGAGGCTGAGGCAGGAGAATGGCGTAAACCCGGAGGCGGAGCTTGCAGTGAGCTGAGATCCGGCCACTGCACTCCAGCCCGGGCGACAGAGCAAGACTCCGTCTCAAAACAAACAAACAAACAAACAAACAAAAAAAAAAAACAGGATCTCACTCTATTACCCAGGCTGGAGTGCATTGGCACTCCACCATAGCTCACTGCAGCTTTGAACTCCTAGGCTGAAACGATCCTCCCATCTTAACCTCCCAAATACCTGGGACTACAAGCATGCACCACTATGCCCAACTAATTTTTTTAAAACAATTTTTGTAGAGAAGAGGTCTCACTATGTTGCTCAGGCTGGTCTTGAACTCCTGGGCTCAAGCAGTCCTCCCACATTGGCCTCCCAAAGTCTTGGGATTACAGGCATGAGCCACCACACCTGGCCAAGAATGTCATGGCTCAGGAAACTCATGATATTATGGACACCTGGAGAAAAGAGGCAATCGCCCAATTTGTACATATATTACAGGTTCAGTCTAATGGTGAATCCTTGGCTTGGCTTCAAGTCTTGAAGCTTTTAAAAGTCTAATTTGAAATTCCTTATGAAAGTTCCAGCAGGCTGGGTGCAATGGCTCATGTTTGTAATTGCAGCATTTTGGGAGGTCGAAGCATGAGGAATGCTTGAGCTCAGAAGTTCAAGACCAGCCTGGGAAACATGGTAAAACCCTGTCTCTACAAAAAATACAAAAATTAGCTGGGCATGTTGGTGCATGCCTATAGTCTCTGCTACTTAGAAGGTTGAGGTGATAGGATCACTTGAGCTCAGGAGGTTGAGGCTACAGTGAGCTGAGATCATGCCACTGCACTCCAGCCTTGGCAACAGAGTGAGACCCTATGGTAAGGTAAGGTAAGGTGAGTTGAGGTGAGGTGAGGTAAGGTAAGGTAAGGTAAGGTAGTTCCAGCAAAACCAACTTAAAAGAGCCTATATGGTTGTTACTATTCTTTTGGTTTTTTGTTTTTTTTTTTGAGACGGAGTCTCGCTCTGTCGCCCAGGCTGGAGTGTAGTGGCCGGATCTCAGCTCACTGCAAGCTCCACCTCCCGGGTTTACGCCATTCTCCTGCCTCAGCCTCCCGAGTAAGCTGGGACTATAGGTGCCTGCCACCTCGCCTGGCTAGTTTTTTGTATTTTTTAGTAGAGACGGGGTTTCACCGTGTTAGCCAGGATGGTCTCGATCTCCTGACCTCATGATCCGCCCGTCTCAGCCTCCCAAAGTGCTGGGATTACAGGCTTGAGCCACCGCGCCCGGCCAGTTGTTATTATTCTTGTTGCACTTTATCAGGTAACATATAATACTAAAACTTATTTTGCAAGAAAATTGGTCCTTCTAAGGCCTATCTTTGGGAGAATGTGGAACAAGAGGGGAAAATTATGTTTCAGAGGAAAACCATAGCATTCCTGTTATTAGATTCCAGGCCTAACCATTGTTTTGAGTTCTAATAATTTTTCTAAAGTTTGAACTTAATCTCCAATAGAATAGACTTGACTATGTATCTTTCATTGTTTTACTTGTTCTAAGAAAACCAAAAGCATGAAATTCCAAACACTAGAGATAATTTAACAAGCAATGCCAGTTATGTAAATCAGTGACTCAGGCGAGGACTATCCGGGAATGAGCCTTCCCAGTATGGAGGGACAAAGGACGCCTCTCACTCTACCCAAGCAGAGACTGATCATTTCTTCTGTGGGAAGATTTTTGAGTCACAGAGGGCAAGTGAGAAAGAAATTTACCTCAGAGAAATCTGAGTTCTGTGAGGTATGCAGGCCCAGAGAGACAGAAGTATGAGACTTCAGTCATGCCCACCACACACACCCAACTCTGGGAGACAATTGGTTTTTGTTTTTGTTTTTGAGGCGGAGTCTTGCTCTGTAACCTAGGCTGCACTGCAGTGGCATGATCTTGGCTCACTGCAACCTCTGCCTCCCGAGTTCAAGTGATTCTCGTGCCTCACCCTCCCAAGGAGCTGGGACTACAGGTGTGCACCACCGCACCCAGCTAATTTTTGTAATTTTAGCAGGGACGGGGTTTTGCCATGTTGGCCAGGCTGGTCTTGAACTCCTGACCTCAGATGATCTGCCCACCTCGGCCTCCCAAAATGCTGAAATTACAGGCATGAGCCACCAAACCTGGTCTGAGACAACTGTTTAAAGTCATTTTGTTCCTGACTACCTGCCCTATCCATGATCTTCATGTTCCTGGACAAAGAACAATGGATAGCCAATCAATAGATTGTTATTTCAATGTAAATTATTGGCAAAGAATTTAGGACCTGCCTCTTCTTTTCCTTTAGAAACATACTTGTAACTGTTGCTAATCAGAGTGTATATTCAAGGCAACTTGAATATATGTTCCCAGGTTGCAATCCTCAAGCTTGGCTCAATTAAACTCTCTATTTATATTAATTTTGCCTTAGAGCCTGGCGGGGTGGCTCATGCCTATAATCCCAGCACTTTGGGAGGCCACGGTTGGGGGGATCACCTGAGATCAGGAGTTTGAGACCATTCTAGCCAACATGGTGAAACCCTGTCTCTACTAAAAATACAAAAATTAGCTGGGCGTGGTGGCAGATGCCTGTAATCCCAGCTACTCTGGAGGCTGAGGCAGGAGAATCCCTTGATCCCGGGAGGTGGAGGTTGCAATGAGCTGAGATCTCACCATTGCTCTCCAGCCTGGGTGACAGAGTGAGACTCCGCCTCAAAATAAACGAACAAAAATAATAATTTTGCCTCAGGTTCCTCCTTTTAGGTTGACATATCTATTAATCTACCTTTTGTGAGTTGACTTCTCAGATGGGGACAGGGAAGTTTTTTTGGCCCACATGTGGCGAATCTATTACTGGTGGGTCAGCAGCAACCTCAATTCCTGCCTCCTCAGAAGAAAGAATTTGAGTGAGGGGCATAAGACAGGTTTATGAGCAGGAGTGAAGGCAAGTTTTAGAACAGGACTGAAAGTTTATTTAAAAAGCTTTAGAGCAGAAATGAAAGGAAGTCAAGTCCATTTGGAAGAGGGCCAAGCGGGTGACTTGCGAGATCAAGTGTGCAGATCAAGTGGCTAGGGATTTTATACGTTGGCACACTTCCAAGGTCTTGTTAGTTCTCCGTGTTTCTCCTTGGGGTGGCTGTCTCCATGTACATGCCTGAGCCCACTCACCTGACTCTTGAGATCTGATCAGGAAGCTGCTGATCACCTATTTCAGGTGTGTTCTATTAGGAGACTGCCCTTCCCTAGCGCTAGCTGTGACCAATTATTATTTTAGAGAGACAGTTTAACAACTGCCTGACCATCACGATGGTCACCTGACGTTCTTGGTGTGTGGGCTCTGCTTTTGCCCGACCAGCTCCCTGCTGTAACACACACAGTCTAGTGGACTTTCCTGCAGATTAAGTGCATACGCTTCTTCCCTGGGCCCTGCTGATGCTACCGGTTTCAGGGCCTGTCTCTTTGGTTCTCTAAGGTAAAAAATGAACCTTGAAATTAGCAATGTTTCACTGTTAACAGCACTAACAATGAGAAAGAGAAGAGACAGGAGCCAGCCTGGCACCCAGAGCCAGGCCACAGTGTTCTGCTGTTGAACACTGATGCTCAGGGAACATCAACATAAGACAAGGCCCCTTTGAGAGTGACAAAGAACAAGACTGTTCATTCCATCATCATTTCACAACACAGACCAAACAAGAACATTGCCCAAACCACAGAAATGAACAAAAATCCCTGTTTCTGTCTCATAGGAGTGAGTGGTGCTTCTTTTTCAATTACAGCTTTAGCCTCAGTTTGTTCTTCTAGATAAGAAATATTAAGATTCCAGCTGAGCCGGGTGCATTGGCTCACACCTGTAATCCCAGCACTTTGGGAGGCTGAGGTGGGTGGTCACCTGAGGCTGGGAGTTTGAGACCAGCCTGACCAACATGGAGAAATCCTATCTCTACTAAAAATACAAAATTAGCCGGGTGTGGTGGCATATGCCTGTAATCCCAGCTACTTGGGACCCTGAGGCAGGAGAATCACTCAAACCCAGGAGGCAGAGGTTGCAGTGAGCCGAGATCGCGCCATTGCACTCCAGCCTGGGCAACAAGAGTGAAACTCCGTCTCAAAAAAAAAAAAAAAAAGAAAAGAAAAAGATTCCAACTGAGCACAGGGACTCATGCCTGTAGTCCCAGCTCTCTGGGAGGCCGTGGTGAGAGGATCACTTGAGCCTGGCAGGTAGAGGCTGCAGTGAGCTGTGACAGCCTGAGTGATAGAGTAAGACTATGTCTCTTAAAAAGAAAAAAAAATTTTTTAAAAAATATATTAATTCTCAATAGAGCCAGGTAATGGTTTACACCTGTAATCCCAGCTACTGGGAAGACTGGGGTAGGAGGATTGCTAGAGACCAGGAGTTCAAGACCAGCCTGGGTAACACAGTGAGACCCTGTCTCCATAGAAACAAAAAACACAAGATCACGCCACTGCACTCCAGCCTGGGCGACAGAGCGAGACTTGTCTCAAAAAAACAAATAAACAAAAAACCTGTAGTCTCAGCTACTTGGGAGGCTGAGGGAGGAGAATTGCTCGAGCCCAGAAGTTCAAGGCTACAGTGAGCTGTGATTGCACCACTGCATTATAGCCTGATCTCACTCTGTCACCCAAGCTGGAGTGCAGTAGCACAATCTAGGCTCACTGCAACTTCTGCCTCCCAGGCTCAAGCGATCCTCCCACCTCAGCTTCCCAAGCAACTGGGAACACAGGCGTGTACCACCACGCCCAGCTAATATTTGTATTTTTTTTAAGTAGAGACAGGGTTTCACCATGTTGCCCAGGGTGGTCTTGAACTCCTGAGCTCAAGTGATCTACCTGCCTCAGCCTCCCAAAGTGCTGGGATTACAGGCATGAGCCATTGCGCCCTGCCAAAAAGATTTTTAATAGAATTACACCCACTTTCTGACAGTATCTAATCCAGAGCAAAGCCTGTTTCTTTGATCACTCCTCAAAATCACATAACAGAAACCCAAATTCTTAATAAATTCATAGTATGCAGTTCTGTAAGTTTTGAGATACAATGTTTAATGCAAAGGGGAGGATTCCAGTGGAATTACAGGAACCACAGCAGGGCTATTTGGAAGCTTTCTGTGTCTCTCAGATGTCAAACCTTTGTAGAAACCTGTTTATGCTTAA
Organism: Trachypithecus francoisi; assembly: GCF_009764315.1. Taxonomy (NCBI): domain Eukaryota; kingdom Metazoa; phylum Chordata; class Mammalia; order Primates; family Cercopithecidae; genus Trachypithecus; species Trachypithecus francoisi. The sequence goes on along the minus strand of NW_022681462.1, from coordinate 59,892,768 downwards.
AATGTGAGTGAGGAGTACTCATGAACTGGACTTATATATTTTGGATCAACACAAACTCCGATTAGAAATATGATATTTTCTGCCCTGCTCCCCTTCCCACACTCCAGATTATCCTGAGAGAGCTTAGTTGTATTGTACTAAGGAGAAAAAAAAAAAAAAGAAACTGCTCTAAAAATTATTAGAACAATGTCTGCCAATAATGATTGCTTCAATAGTGGAGCCCAAAATAGAATGAACAAAAAATAAAGCTGTTGAGACATCTACAGGTTTGGTTTCAGCAAGCGTCTGCCACTATTTAGAAGACATAAAAATGAACTTCGCAATGAGCAAGTAGAGTTTTATTTCTGTAGGGGAAGTATTTATCATTTAACCCATTTCCTTTCCTTTATTAAACACAAAGTCCAGACTCGGTGGCTCATACCTATAATCCCAGCACTTTGGGAGGCTGAGGCAGAAGGATTGCCTGAGCCCAGGAGTTGGAGACCTGCCTAGGCAACATGGCAAGACCTCGTCTCAAAAAAATAAAATAAAATAAAATAAAATTTTAAAAAAGCAACAGAAGGGTCTCACTCTTTTGGAAGATAATAACACACAGTATAAAAATGCATCTGAGTTTTGTGTACATGTGAAGCTATTTGGTCCATTGTAGCTAAATGTTTGAATTTTGAGCTAATGTTTTATTTAGTTATTTATTTATAGGGTCGTGCACTATTGCCCAGACTGCAGTGCAGTGGCATGATCATAGCTCACTGCAGCCTCCAACTTCTGGGCTCAAACAGTCCTCCTGGTTCAGCCTCCTGAGTAGCTAAGACACAGGTGTGGGCGACCATGCCTAGCTAATTTTTTTTTTTTTTTTTTTTTTTGAGACAAGGTCTCCCTCGGTTGCCCATGTTGGAGTGCAGTGGTGCAATCACCGTTCACTGCAGCCTCAACCTCCCAGGCTCAAGCAATCTTCCCATTTCAGCCTCCCAAATAGCTGGGACTACAGGTGTGTACTGTCACGCCTGGCTAATTTTTTCATTTTTTGTAGGGACTAGGTCTCCCAATGTTGCCCAGTCTGGTCTCAAACTCCTGGGCTCAAGCAAGCCTCCTGCCTGGGATTCCCACAGTGCTGGGATTACAGGCATGAGCCACCATGCCCAACCTAATTTTTTAATTTTAATTTTTCTTTTCTTTTGTAGAGGTGGGGGAGTTCTCACTATGCTGCTCAGGCTGGTCTGGAACTCCTGGCCTCAAGTGATCCTCACAGCTTGGCCTCCTAATGTGCTGGGATTACAGGCATGAGCCATCACTCCTGGCCAGGATAATGTTTTAAATGTAAAACAAGAGTATTGATAGTCCAGATATTGTGTTGCATTTTATTCTTCTGTGTCCATGGTCATTTCAGAAGAAACTTACGGTTCCTTGAAGCAGAAAGTAAGTTTGCATTTCATAGTGAGTTGGAGACGAGAGCAAGCTGGGAACCCACAACAGGGAGTGCTGTCTCCTTCTTCTTCCCATCTTATTTTCTTAGGAACTTGGTGGATCAGGAAGAAGCCTCAGACTGGAGCCCAAGGTAATTTTCCATTCTCCTGGAGACAGTATTCCTCATTGCTATGCCTCTGTAATGCCCCATATCTGCCTACGAGCAGGAGGAAATATTATTTTCTTCTATATGGCAGTGTTTTGGTTTCCATTCCTTACTGAACTATCGTTAAGTCATGGAATTGTCAGGGGAAATCATTTTAATCTCCTCAGGGGTGTTTTACAAGCCCCTGAAGGTGATTCAAGTATATCCAGGTAATATTTCACTACTAAATTAGAGGATGAATGAGCTGTTAGAAAAACTCATTTGCTGTGTAAATTGACTTTCTCTATCTCCAGAGGTGGCACCCGGCTGAATGCCTGGCTGACAGGCACGGCCTCCTCCCGGCTGGCTCCCCTCCTGCTGCCTTGGAAACAGCTGCAGCCCCCATGTTTGCTCTCCCCTGGCTCACTCCTAATCCCTGCTGCTGTCTGAACTGCTGACTAGAGCTCTGGAAAACCACAATGGGAGGGTTTGCAATTAAAGACATCAGAATAACCTGTGAGAATCAATGAGCTGCAGTATTGTGGTGAGATTATAGGCAGGGAGGCTGATAGGATCGGGGCGGTCTCTCTTCACTTTTCTTTACCTGCTTCCAACCTGAAGAGCTTTAGGATTTTTTTTTTTTTTAACTTTTTTTTTGAGACAGAGTCTCGCTCTGTTGCCCGGGCTGGAGTGCAGTGGCCGGATCTCGGCTCACTGCAAGCTCCGCCTCCCGGGTTCACGCCATTCTCCTGCCTCAGCCTCCCGAATAGCTGGGACTACAGGCGCCGCCACCTCGCCCGGCTAGTTTTTTGTATTTTTTTGGTAGAGACAGGGTTTCACCGTGTTTGCCAGGATGGTCTCGATCTCCTGACCTCGTGATCCACCCGTCTCGGCCTCCCAAAGTGCTGGGATTACAGGCTTGAGCCACCGCGCCCTTAACTTTTATTTTTTATCTATTCTTTTTTTTGGACACAGTGTCTCACTCTGTTGCCCAGGCTGGGGTGCAGTGGTGTGATCATGGCTCACTATAGCCTCAACTTCCCCAAGCCCAGATGATCCTCCCACCTCAGCTTCCCGAGTAGTTGGGACTACAGGCATGCTCCACCAGGCCTGGCTAATTATTTTATATATATATTTGTATTGGAGATGGAGTCTTGCTCTGTCACCCAGGCTGGAGCACAGTGGTGCGATCTCAGCTCTCTGCAACCTCTGCCTCCCTGGTTCAAGTGATTTTCCTGCCTCAGCCTCCCAAGTAACTGGGATTACAGGTGTGTGCCACCATGCCTGGCTAATTTTTTTTGTATTTTTAATAGAGACGGGGTTTCACCATGTTGGCCAAGCTGGTCTCAAACACCTGACTTCAGGTAATCCACCTGCCTCAGCCTCCCAAAGTGCTGGGATTACAGGCGTGAGACATTATGCCCAGTCTGCCTGGCTACTTATTTTATTTTATTTTATTTTTTTGAGACAGAGTCTCACTCTGTCACCCAGGCTGGAGTGCAGTGGCACAATCTCAGCTCACTGCAATCTCTGCCTCCCGAGTTCAAGCGATTCTCCTGCCTCGGCCTCTTGAGTAGCTGGGATTACAGGCGTGCACCACCAGAGTTGGCTAATTTTTGTATTTTTAGTAGAGACAGGGTTTCACCATGTTGACCAGGCTGGTCTTGAACTCCTGACCTCAAGTGATCCACCTGCCTTGGCCTCCCAAAGTGCTGGGATTACAGGAATGACCTACCACACCCAGCCCGGCTAATTTTAATATACATTATTTTATTTATTTATTTATTATTTATTTATTTATTTATTTATTTTGTGATGGAGTCTCGCACTGTCGCCCGGGCTGGAGTGCAGTGGAATGATCTCGGCTCACTGCAAACTCTGCCTCCCAGGTTCAAGCTATTCTCCTGCCTCAGCCTTCCAAGTAGCTGGGACTATAGGTGCCCGCCACCACTCCCAGCTAGTTTTTGTATATTTAGTAGAGATGGGGTTTCACCATATTGGCTAGGCTGGTCTCGATCTCCTGACCTCGTGATCTGCCTGCCTTGACCTCCCAAAGTGCTGGGATTACAGGCGTGAACCACTGTACCCAGCCTAATATACAATTTTTAATAGAGACGGGATCTCCTATGTTTCCCAGGGTATTCTCAAACTCCTGGGCTCAAGTGATCCTCCCACCTTCACCTCCCAAAGTGGTGGGATTACAAGGGTGAGCCACTGCACCTGGCCTTCTGAAGCGCTTTCAAACTTGCAGGTTTTCTACTCTTTCCTACCTTCCAGAAACTCCTCCTACCCACGGAAACTGCCAGCAGCTGGATTCTTGACTATCTTCAGGACTTTTCCTAATCTCAGCTTCTCCATCTGTGAAATGGAAAAAAGGGTAAGTTGACTTGCAGTCCTGGTCGGATCACTAACTGGAAAGGTGAAGGGAGCCAAGATATTTCCAAAAGGTGGAAAAAGCCTTTTTCGTTTTTTGTATTTTTGAGACAGAGTCACCCAGGCTAGAGTGCAGTGGTGCAATCTCGGCTCATTGCAACCCTCCGCCTCCTGGGTTCAAGGGATTCTAATGCCTCAGCATCCCAAGCAGTTGGAATCACAGGCATGTGCCACCACGCCCAGCTAATTTTTGTATTTTAGTAGAGATGGGGTTTCACCATGTTGGCTAGGCTGGTCTCGAACTCCTGACCTCAGTAAGTGATCAAGCAATCCACTCACCAAGGCCTCCCAAAGTGCTGGGATTACAGGTGTGAGCCACTGTGCCCAGCCAAAAAAGACTTGTTATAGAACTTTTTCCTTGAGAACCCAGAATTGAACAATATGCTCCTGGAAATAATTATTAATGTATTCTGTTTTCTCAGAGCAATATGACAGAATCCCTGCTTTATTAGCCTGACCCAATCAAAGCTCACAGATCATAAGAATTGGGAAGAACCTCAAGGACCATTTAATTGGGGGCTCTTAATTTGGTTGCTCATTATAATCATTTACTGAGGTTTTTAAAAAGCACCTTGCCTGAACCTCAACCTAAGACCAGTTATTAATACATCAGAGTCTCTGGAGGGGGCTGGAGCCTACTTTTGCTAAAGCTCTCTAGGTGACTTCCGTGTCCAGCCAGGGCCAAGCGCCTTGGTTCTGGGCCAACAATCTCTAAACAAGGATAAAATAACCTGGGAAGGTAACATGAGTCAAACCAAAGTCTCATAGCAAGCCAGGTACCATGGCTTGCGTCTGTAATCCCAGCACTTTGGGAGGCTGAGGAGCAAGGATTGCTTGAGCCCAAGAGTTCAAGACCAGCCTGGGCCACATTGTGAGACCCTGTCTCTACAAAATCTAAAAAAGAAAGAAAGAAAGAAAGCAAAATTAGCTGAGTGTGGTGGTGCACACCTGTGGTCCCAGCTACTCGCAAGGCTGAGGTGGGAGGACTGCTCTAGAGACTGAATCTTTTCCCCTTGTCTTGTTGCTTCTCTAAAAATTTATTGTTCTTTGTTGAAGATGTTATATAAGCTGGAATTGAAAGCCACCTCTCGGCTAGGCATGGTGGCTCATGCCTGTAATCCCAGCACTTTGGGAGGCCAAGGCAGACAGATCACCTGAGGTCAGGAGTTTGAGACCAGCCTAGCCAACATGGCAACAGAAGGAGACCCCATATCAAAACAACAGCAACAAAAGTCTCGTAGCAATAGGATAGTATGGCTTATGGCAGCTGTAGGGAAGGAAAATTACTTTTTTCCTCAACTTTCATAGGTTCTTGGTTGGAATGGACCCTTGTAACGGAAGACAGATTAACAAGAGAAAAGCGAACAGAAGTTTATTAGCATGTATGTTTCATATATACATGGGAAACATTCAGAATGAGCAGTTCTCAGAGAGGTGGCTTTCAATTCCAGCTTATATAACATCTTCAACAAAGAACAGTAAATTTTGGGCCAAGCATGCTAGCTCATCCCTGTAATCCCAGCACTTTGGGAGGCCAAGGTGGGCAGATCACTTGAGGTCAGGAGTTCAAGACCAGCCTGGCCAACATGGTGAAACCCCGTCTCTACAAAAAATACAACTAGCTGAGCGTTGTAGTGGCACCTGTAATCCCAACTACTCGGGAGGCTGAGGTAAGGAGAATCACTTGAACCTGTAAGGCAGAGGTTGCAGTGAGCCGAGATTGCGCCACTGCACTCCAGGCTGGGCAACAGAGCAAGACTCCATCTCAAACAAACAAACAAACAAATAAAAAAATTTAGCTGGGCATGGTGGTGGGTGCCTGTAATCCCAGCTACTTGGGAGACTGAGGCAGGAGAATCGCTTGAACCTGGGAGGCAGAGGTTGCAGTGAGCCAAGATTGTGCCACTGCACTCCAGCCTGGGCAACAGAGACAGACTCTGTTTCAAAAAAAAAAGGAATGGTAAATTTATTTTTAGAGAGGCAACAAGACAAGGGGAAAAGACTTTGAGTCTCCAGGGGTTACAACTTAGGGGAAGGCAAATAAATGGCAGATAAAGGCAAGTTAGGAAAGCTTGTTAATTAGATTCTTCTGGAGCCATCTCTAGGCCCATAGGGTATAAAGTTGTCTTCAGCATTTAGTTAGCCTTTGTCCTCCCTGATAGAAAGGTGGGTGCAGGATACCTTTTGTCTCTGTATATGTACGTCCTGCTTTTCAGTAAACACAAGCAGGGCAGAGTTCTCCTGCATCTGCTACTTTCTTGCCTTCAGCTCAACAATCCTTCTGTGAAAGAGGCATATTTTGTGGTGCTATGTGCTGATCTTCCACACAGCCAAATGGAGGCAGAGGTCACGGAGGAACTAGAAGGATGGAAAACTGCAGGACAGTCTTGTTGCTGTCAGTCAATCAACCAGTTTTGGATACCTGCCATGTGCCAAGCCCTGACTGCAGTAAAAAGAATACCAAAATAAATTACTCACTGCTTTCAAAGAGCAAACTGTTTGCTGGCAGACTTGATCATATACCAACGACTGGAGGAAAGGGAAAGTGAACTTTATGGTCAAAGATGTTCAACGGCAATGTTTTATTTATTTATTTATTTATTTTTGAGACGGAATTTTGTTCTTATTGTCCAGGCTGGAGTGCAATGGCGTGATCTCAGCTCACAGCAACCTCCACCTCCTGGGTTCAAGCGATTCTCCTGCCTCAGCCTCTTGAGTAGCTGGGATTACAGGCATGCGCCACCATGCCCTGCTAATTTTGTATTTTTAATAGAAACGAGGTTTCTCCATGTTGGTTAGGCTGGTCACAAACTCCTGACCTCAGGTGATCCACCTGCCTTGGCCTTCCAAAGTGCTGGGATTACAGGCATGAGTCACCATGCCTGGCCTGGCAATAGTTATAATAGTGGAAAACAGAAAACAATTGTTCAGTCATGGAAAACTTTTTTTTTTTCTTTTTTTGAGAAGGAGTCTTGCTCTGTTGCATAGGCTGGAGTGCAGTGGTGCAATCTCGGCTCACCGCAACGTCCACCTCCTCGGTTCAAGCGATTCTGCTGTCTCAGCCTCCCGAGTAGCTGGGATTACTTGTGCCCACCACAATGCCTGGCTAATTTTTTTTGTATTTTTAGTAGAAACAGGGTTTTGCCATGTTGGCCAGCCTGGTCTGGAACTCCTGACCTCAGGTGATCCACCTGCCTCGGCCTCCCAAAGTGCTGGGATTACAGGCTGAGCCACCGCACCCAGACCAGAACTTTCTTAAATAAACACTAGGTTATATTTGTTACCGGAAAGGGGTCACAATTCAGACCTCAAGAGAGGGTTCTTGAATCTCACTCAAGAAAGAATTCAGGGCCAGACACGGTGGCCCACGCCTGTAATCCCAGCACTTCGGGAGGCCAAGGCAGGCAGATGACCTGAGGTTAGGAGTTCGAGACCAGTGTGGCCAACACAGTGAACTCCCATCTCTACTAAAAATACGAAAATTAGACAGGCGTGGTACTGAGCGCCTGTAATCCCAGCTACTTGGGAGGCTGAGGAAAGGGAATCGCTTGAACCCAGGGGGCAGAGGTTGCAGTGAGCCGAGATCACGCCATTGCACTCTAGCCTGGGCAACAAGAGCGAGACTCTATCTTAAAAATATATAAATAAAAATAAAGAAAGGAAGAATTCGGGGTGAGTCCACAGAGTAAAGTGAAAGCAAATTTATTAGAGAAGTAAAGAAACAAAAGAATGGCTATTCCATAGGCAGAGCAGCCCCAAAGCCCGCTGGTTGACCTTCTTTTTTTTTTTTTGAGACAGAGCCTCAGCCTCCTGGGTAGCTGGGATGACAGGTGTGCACCACCACTCCAGGGCTATTTTTTGTATTTTTAGTAGAGACAAGGTTTCACCATGTTGGCCAGGCTGGCCTCAAACTCCTGATCTCAGGTGATCCGCCCACCTCAGCCTCCCAAAGTGCTGGAATTATAGGTGTGAGCCACCAATCCTGGCCTAGTTGACTATTTTTAATGGTTATTTCTTGATTATATGCTAAGCAAGGGGTAGATTATTTATGAGTTTTCCAGGAAAGGGTTGGGGAATTTCCAGAACAGAGCGTTTCTCTTCCTTTTAGACCATATAGAGTAACTTCAGGATGTTGCCATAGCATTTATAAACTGTCATGGTGCTAGTGGGAGTGTTATTTAGCATGCTCATGCATTATAATTAGCATATAATGTACAGCAAGGGTGACCAGAGGTCACTCCCATAGTCATCTTGGATTCAGAGGGTTTTGGCCAGCTTCTTTACTGCATCCTATTTTATCAGCAGGGTCTTGGTGACCTGTATCTTATGACCTCCTGTCTCATCCTATGACTAAGAATGCCCAACCTCCTTCAAATGCAGCCTGGCAGGTCTCAGCTTCATTTTACCCAGCACCTCTTCAAGATGGAGTCACTGGTTCGAATGCCTCTGACATGTTTACTTGATGCAATATTTTGGAGCCATTAAGCTCAGTTGTCCAAAGAGATTTTAATATCACAAGGAAATGCCCTCATTGTAAGTAGAAAAATCATATATGAAATTGTACATGGGCTATGATCCCAAGTTAGAGGCATAGATAAAAAGGCTAAAACACACCAGAATGTTAACAGGTACTGGGAACAGGGTGCTTCAGTTGTTGAGAATGGGATGCTTCATTTTCACTTCTTCCTTTCTTTTCTGTTTTTCAATTATTATTATTGTATTAGGGTTCTCTAGAGGGACAGAACTAATAGGACAGATATATATATAGGAGTTTATTAAGTATTAACTTACACGATCACAAGGTCCGACAATAGGCTGTCTGCAAGCTGAGGAGCAAGGACAGCTAGTCCGAGCCCCAAAACTGAAGCCCCACAGTGGAGTCCAGTGTTCAAGGACAGGAAACATCCAGCACGGGAGAAAGATGTAGGCTAGGAGGCTAGGCCAGTTTCTCCTTTTCACCTTTTTCTGCCTGCTTTATATTCACTGGCAGCTGATTAGATGGTGCCCACCAGATTAAGGGTGTGTCTGCCTTCCCCAGCCCACTGACTCAAATGTTAATCTCCTTTGGCAACGCCCTCACAGATACACCCAGGATCAATACTTTGTACCCGTCAATCCAATCAAGTTGACACTCAGTACTAACCATCACAATTATTTTTACCTTTTTTTCTTGTGTTAGGGTCTCGTTCTGTAGCTTAGGCTGGAGTACAGTGGTGAGAACATGGCTCACTGCAGCCTCGAAATCCTGTGCTCAAGTGATTCTCCCACCTAAATTTTCAAGTAGCTGGGACCACAGGTGCATGTCACCACACTTGGCTAATTTTTAAAAATTTTTTTGTAGAGACAGGGTCTCTCTCTGTTGCCTAAGCTGGTCTTGAACTCTTGGGCTTCAGCAATCCACCCACCTCGGTCTCCCAGAGTGCTGGGATTATAGGCGTGGGCCACTGCATCCAGCCAATTTAATTTTTTTTAGAGATGGAGAAACAGGTTTTGTGAAGGGTCTGCCAATGGGCTATCTGGAAAGTCAGAACACAGGTCTCCTGTTTTTGAGTCTTGGTCTGGGTAGGTCTGCAGTCTGCACGCCTGGGCCGGACTGAGGAATAGAGGGGAGGCTGTCGTGAGCGGGAGGTGCCATTGTGGGAGGGCTGGGCCTGTTGCTGGAGACCTGGGGTTCACTCCCCATCCTTCCCACCCTCCCAGGCAGGAATGGAGACTGGTGAGCTGCACACCTTCCAATGAAGTGATGCAGGAAAGTGCCGGTAGGGGATGGGCTCCCTGAAGTTATCACCAAAACAGGCCAGGCACTGTGACTCATGCCTGTAATCCCAGAACTTTGGGAGGCCGAGGCAAGAGGATCACAAGGTCAGGAGTTCAAGACCAGCCTGGCCACTATGGTGAAACCCCGTCTCTACTAAAAATACAAAAACAATTAGCCAGGTATGGTGGCACGCACCTGTAGTCCCAGCTACTTGGGAGGCTGATGTAGGAGAATTACTTGAACCCGGAGGCAGAGGTTGCAGTTAGCTGAGATCATGCCACTGCACTGCAGCCTGGGCGACAGAGCAAGACTCTGTCTCAAAAAAAAAAAAAAAAAAAGGGGGGGGGTGCAGGGGAGCAGGGAGGGATAGCATATACCTAATGTAAATGACTAATCGAAGGGTGCAGCACACTAACATGGCACATATATACAGATGTAACAAACCTGCACGTTATGCACATGTACCCTAGAACTTAAAGTAAAATTAAAAAAGAAAAAAGAAAACACCAAAACAATCTTTAAAACAAACCTAGGTTTGTTCTGCCTGAGGTGAGGCAGAACATAACCTGAACAAAGTCTTAGGAGCTTCTGGCAGAGAGAGGGCAGTCTGGTTTAAGGTGGGCATTTCAACACACAGACTGCATTAAAATTGGGTGAGGAGCATCTTACAATAGTTCAGATTAATGGATACAGCAAAGCAAGGGTTTAGAGGCAAGGATGTTGAAGAGTCTTGGGGAGTGAACTGTCTTTTGATGTTTCCTATCAAATAATTGAACATTGGCTGGGCGTGGTGGTTCACGCCTGTAATCCCAGCACTTTTGGAGGCCGAGACAGGCAGATCACTTGAGGTCAGGAGTTTGAGACCAGCCTGGTCAACATGGTGAAACCCCATCTCTACTAAAAATACAAAAATTAGCTGGGCGTGGTGGCACATGTCTGGAATCCCAGCTACTTGGGACACTGAGGCAGGAGAATCGCTTGAATCCGGGAGACGGAGCTTGCAGTGAGCCGAGATTGTGCCATTGCACTCCAGCCTGGGCAATAGAGCGAGACTCCGTCTCAAAAACAAAAATACAAAGAATGGAACACTTTGATGTTCATGTAAATCAGGATTTTTCCATCTCAGCCCTTTTAGTATTTGGGGCTAAATAATTCTTTGTGGGGGGTGGGGGTGCTCTCCTGTGCATTGCAGAATCTTTAAGGGCATCCCTGGACTCTACTCAGTAGATGTGGGTAGCACCACCAGCACCATCCCAGTCTGACAACCTCAGATGTCTCCAAATGTCCCAGGAGAGGGGGGTGCATTTAGATTTTAATGAGTCTTTCAGGAAGTTCCTAGAATGAATAGTCATTTGCAACTTTTATCATTCTTGCCAAGAGTTTCCTATAATAGTAAAATCACATTGATAAAAACAGTGGAAGAGTAAAGTAATGTTGATACAGACTATAAGCCTGGTTGGGGAAGACGGTTGAGGCTGGCACTCACACCCTCGGCTCAGCCTCCTGCCTTGCGTCTCCCAGTCCTGTGGGGATTGGACTTTTGTCTCCCAGTCTCTTATTCATGGTCAGCTTTGTCCTAGAAGAGATTACATCTCTAAAGTCCACAACCAGGCTGGGCATGGTGGCTCACACCTGTAATCTCAGCACTTTGGGAGGCCGAGACTGGCAGATCACTTGAGGTCAGGAGTTTGAGACCAGCCTGGCCAACGTGGCAAAACCCTGCCTCTACTAAAATACAAAAATTAGCCAGACACAGTGGTGTGTGCCTGTGGCCCCAGCTACTTGGGAGGATAAGGAAGGAGAGTCACTTGAACTCAGGAGGCAGAGGTTGCAGTGAGCAGAGATCATACCACTGCACTCCAGCGTGTGTGAAAGAGTTAAGACTCCGTCTCACGTCTCAAAAAAAAAAAAAAAAAAAAAAAAGTCAAGAACCGGTAGCTTCTAATGAATGAAGAGAAAACAAGCAAAGGTTTGTTGAGCCTTTAGCTGAGCACAATAGACTTCTGGCTACCTGTGGAAGTGTAACTGCCCAAGGGGTTCACCTTGCCCACTGCCTAGACAGAGCTGATTCATCAAGACAGGAGAATTGCAATTGAGAAAGAGTAATTTACGCAGAGCCGGCTGTGCGGGAGACTGGAGTTTTATTATTACTCACATCAGTCTCCCCAAGCATTCTGGGAGGAGAGGTTTTTTTTGTTTGTTTTGTTTTGTTTTGTTTTGTTTTGTTTTGTTTTTTGAGACGGAGTCTCGCTCTGTCGCCCAGGCTGGAGTGCAGTGGCCGGATCTCAGCTCACTACAAGCTCCGCTTCCCGGGTTTACGCCATTCTCCTGCCTCAGCCTCCCGAGTAGCTGGGACCATAGGCGCCCGCCACCTCGCCCGGCTAGTTTTTTTTGTATTTTTTAGTAGAGACGGGGTTTCACCATGTTAGCCAGGATGGTCTCGATCTCCTGACCTCGTGATCCGCCCGTCTCGGCCTCCCAAAGTGCTGGGATTACAGGCTTGAGCCACCGCGCCCGGCCAGGTAAACTTTTTCTACTGAGACACTGAATGTGCAATGGACAATGGTCAGACCATACATGAGATCATGCACGGTGGCTTGTGCCTGTAATCCCAGCACTTTGGAAGCCTGAGGCAGGAGATCACCTAAGGTCGGGAGTTCGAGACCAGCATGGCCAACATGGTAAAACTCCATCTCTACTTAAAAAAAAAAAAAAAAAATTAGCCTGGCATGGTGGCACATGCCTACAATCCCAGCTACTTGGGAGGCTGAGGCCGAACTGCTTGAACTCCAGAGGTGGAGGTTGCAGTGAGCCAAGATCACGCCACTGCACTCCAGCCTGGGCAACAGAAGCGAAACTCCGTCTCAAAAAATATATAATAATAATAATAATAATAAAAGTGATCAGATATCAAGGGTGGGGAGTTCTTGCTCCACTGACTTAGGGTTCTTGTAAAAATTGGATAATGCAAGCCAGGCACCACGGCCAAAGCGGGAGGATCATTTGAGGCCAGGAGTTTAAAATCAGCTTGGGCAACATAGTGAGACTCCCATCTCTACCAAAAAAAAAAAATTTTTTTAAAAAATTAACTGGAGGTAGTAATGTGAGCCTTAGTCCTAGCTACTCGGGAGGCTGAGGTGGGAGGATCCCTTGAGCCCAGGGGTTTGAGGCTGCAGAGATAACACAGAAACCCAAAAGTCAAGCCTAGTTGGAAAAGAGCTCAGAGGTGCCTGAGTAGAGTTTGGTCAAGTAGAGAATTTTTGTCAAAAGTGAGGCTGGAATCCCAGTGCAAAGGTCTGATGCCAAAATAGGGTCGCCAGATTTAGCAAAACTATTGCACTGGACATATGCTAAAAAAAGGTATACCTTTCCACAAAAGATGGCCTAGGAAAGAAAGCACTGTTTATCTGAAATGCAAATTTAAGTGCATGTCTCTTTTCAGTACTCCTTTTCTGACCTCGCGTGGTGCTTGCCTTTGGGATTAGGGCGAGGGGTGTCGGGGTGCCGGCCACTGAATTGGAGGACCAGGGGCCAGACCCTGGAGCCCAGGGACAGCCGGAAGATGAAAGAGGGGCTGCAAAGCCCAGTCACGCGAGCTTGTTCCAGCGCCTGGCCAAGAGTGCCCTCTGGTGGTCAAACGGAGCCCTGCACCCGCAACCAGCGCAGCCCAAGTAGTGGGGACTCGGCCTCTGAGGCGGACACCTGTTCTTGGTCCTGACCTCTGCTGAGAGCACAAGCCCGCTCCGGGACTGTAGAGAAGGAAGCCGGGAGGACGGGACAAGTTCACAGCCACCTGGGATAGATTTTTCAAATCAGTCGTCTGGACTGGAGGCTCTGATCCGCTCCCTGCCAAGGGTCAGCCACTCTGTCTTTTTTTTTTTTTTTTTTTTTTTTTTGAGACGGAGTCTCGCTCTGTCGCCCAAGCTGGAGTGCAGTGGCCAGATCTCAGCTCACTGCAAGCTCCGCCTCCCGGTTCACGCCATTCTCGTGCCTCAGCCTCCCGAGTAGCTGGGACTACAGGCGCCCGCCACCTCGCCCGGCTAGTTTTTTGTACTTTTTAGTAGAGACGGGGTTTCACTGTGTTAGCCAGGATGGTCTCGATCTCCTGACCTCGTGATCCGCCCGTCTCGGCCTCCCAAAGTGCTGGGATTACAGGCTTGAGCCACCGCGCCCGGCCCCACTCTGTCTTGCCGAGGCGGCTGATGTGCAAGATCCTCACGTCCCTGAATTTTCAAGGCCCGAAGGAGCAAACTGCTGGTATCTGCCCTTCCTCAAACCTCCCGCTGCTCACCACCCTCCTGGCCCTTCTGCTCACTTCCAGGGTGTGGGACATCAAATCAAAACTGAGGGCAAGCTGCCGCGGTGGCACGTGCCTGTAGTCCCAGCCACAGGGGAGGGAGTGGGAAGGAGGTGGGAATCGCTTGACGCCAGGACTTCCAGACTGCCGAGCGCTGTGATCAGGCCTCTGAACAGCCACTGCACTCCAGCCTGGGCAACACAGCAGGATCCTGTTTCTCAACAGGTGAATAAATGAATTAATACAATCAAGAAAGAAAAAACGACCAGGCGTGGTGGCTCACGCCTGTAATCCCAGCACTTTGGGAAGCCTAGGCAGGCAGATCACAAGGTCAGGAGTTCGAGACCAGCCTGCCCAACATAGCAAAACCCCGTCTCTACTAAAAATACAAAAATTAGCCAGGTGTGGTGGCACGCGCCTGTAGTCCCAGCTACCCAGGAGGCTGAGGAAGGAGAATCATTTGAATCTGGGAGGTGGAGGTTGCAGTGAGCCAAGATCGTGCCACTGCACTCCAGCCTGGGCAACAGAGTGAGACTCCATCTCGAAAGAAAGAGAGAGAGAGAGAAAGAAAGAGAGAAAGAAAGAGAAAGAAAGAAGGAAAGGGGAAGGGGAGGGGAGGGGTGGGGCGGGGCACCAGGAGGCAACTCATTATTAAAACCAGCCAGGGTGAGTCCCTTTCTGGTGTGGAGGACTGGTGTGAATCTGCTTTTCAGTCGATCGGGTTGATCATACAGGGTCTACATGTACCCCTTCTGGGACACATTCCTTCCCCAGACTTTCACTGTGCCCTCCTGTGCCCCAGGATATTAAGTTCTGAAGGTGTGAAGGTTGTGTAGGGGAGAAAAAGTTATCTTTGCCTCACCCGTCGTGAAGTTCATGGCTATAACAAAAGACATTAACTAGAGAAAGGCATCATAAATTTGGTTTTTTTTTTTTGTTTTTTTTTTTGTTTTTTTGAGACAGAGTCTCACTCTATCACCCAGGCTGGAGTGCAGTGGCGTGATCTAGACTCACTGCAACCTCCACCTCCTGGGTTCAAGAGATTCTCCTGCCTCAGCTTCCCAAGTAGCTGGGATTACAGGCATGTGCCACCATGCCTGGCTAAGTTTTGTATTTTTAGTAGAGATGGGGTTTCACCATGTTGGCCAAGCTGGTATTGAACTCTTGACCTCAGGAGATCCACCCTCCTCAGCCTCCCAAAGTGCTGGGATTACAGGTGTGAGCCACTGCGCCTGGCCCATAAATTTATTTAACCAAAGTTTTAGTGATATGGAAGCCTTTGGAATGAAGGCCCGAAGTCCAGGGAAGGCCAGAAGTCGTAGCTCACACCTGTAACCCCAGCACTTTGGGAGGCCAAGGCGGGCAGATCACTCAAGGTCAGGAGTTCGGGACCAGCCTG
Organism: Trachypithecus francoisi; assembly: GCF_009764315.1. NCBI lineage: Eukaryota > Metazoa > Chordata > Mammalia > Primates > Cercopithecidae > Trachypithecus > Trachypithecus francoisi. The sequence continues at coordinate 59,877,332 of NW_022681462.1, read as the reverse complement.
GCCAACATGGTGAAACCTCGTCTCCACTAAAAATACAAAAATTAGCTGGACGTGGTGGCGAGCATCTGTAATCCCAGCTACTTGGGAGGCTGAAGCAGGAGAATCGCTTGAACCCCGGAGGCGGAGGTTGTGGTGAGCTGTGATTGCGCCACTGCACTCCAGCCTGGGCTATAGAGCAAGACTCTGTCTCAAAAACAAAAACAAAAACAAAGACCAGGGAAATCTGTCTATTTTTATGCCACGGTTTGATGAAAAACAGTCACATAGAGATCAGGCGCGGTGGCTCATGCCTGTAATCCTAGCACTTTGGGAGGCCGAGGTGGGCAGATCACGAGGTCAGGATATCAAGACCATCCTGGCTAACATGGTGAACCCCGTCTCTACTAAAAATACAAAAAAAATTAGCTGGGCATGGTGGCTGGCACCTGTAGTCCCAGCTACTCAGGAGGCCGAGGCAGGAGAATGGCATGAACCTGGGAGGTGGAGCTTGCAGTCAGCCGAGATCGCACCACTGCACTCCAGCCTGGGCGACAGAGCGAGACTCCATTTCCCAAAAAACAAACAAACAAAATAAAAACGGTCACGTAGAAATGTGATTGGACAAAAGGGGGTGTGACCGAAGAGTAACAGATTAGGAGGAGCTCAGCTGGGCCTGTTCAAAGTCTTTTGTGTCTTTGTATGATGTTCCTTCTCTCTAGGTATGGGGTAGGACACCTGTCACAGGAGGATCTTCAAGGGAGAAGGGAAGAGGTTGGAGAACGACCTTGCTAGTTTTTATGGTTTGTTTCCAGGAAGAGGAGTTCTAGTTTCTCTGACCCACTTCAGGAGAGAAAGGGGAATGGGAGAAAGGAGGGCAAGGCAGGAGTTCAGAGAAAACTTCTTGCTTCTGCAGCCCTCTCAATCTCCTGAAGCTCAAAATACCCTACATTCCAAGGTACCATACTTTGGGGCATCATGTTCTGAGCCCAGAGAGTGGCAAACATGATCCACATGGGCCCGTTTTCTTGGGGCTGTTGAGGAGACAGGGGTGGACATAAACGGTCACACAGGGCCGGGCACGGTGGCTCATGCCTGTAATCCTGGCACTTTGGGAGGCCGAGGTGGGCAGATTGTGAAGCTCAGGAGTTCAAGACCAGCTTGGGCAACATGGCAAAAACCCATCTCAACAAAAAATACAAAAATTAGCTCGGCATGGTGGCAGGTCCCTGTAATTGCAGCTACTCAGGGCGCTGAGGAAGGAAAATTGCTTGAAACTGGGAGGTGGAGGTTGCAGTGAGCCAAGATTGCACCACTGCATTCCACTGGGTGACAAAGTGAGACCCTGTCTCAAATCAAAAACAAAAACAGTCACACAGCACAGAGTGCCAAAGAGGCATGTCCCACCTCTCACTCTAGGGCCTAAGGAAACCCACCTGCTGGCCCTTTCCTCTGAGAACTGCTGAAGCCAGAATCCTGTAGGATGCACAGGTGGTCTTCCCAGGGCCCTCCTGTATCAGCTGGGTTTTCTTTTTTTTTTTTTTTTTTGAGACGGAGTCTTGCTCTGCCACCCAGGCTGGAGTGCAGTGGCCGGATCTCAGCTCACTGCAAGCTCCGCCTCCCGGGTTTACGCCATTCTCCTGCCTCAGCCTCCCGAGTAGCTGGGACTACAGGCGCCCACCTTGTCGCCCGGCTAGTTTTTTGTATTTTTAAGTAGAGACAGGGTTTCACCATATTAGCCAGGATGGTCTCGATCTCCTGACCTCGTGATCCGCCCGTCTCGGCCTCCCAAAGTGCTGGGATTACAGGCTTGAGCCACCGCGCCCGGCCTAGCTGGCTTTTCATACTCTTTGTGTACTTAGTGCTGGACACCTCACTGGCCATGCCACCTTGGTCAGAACTCACCCTGCAGTCTCTGTGTATGGCCCAGGGCCCTGTAGAACGCTGAAGGCCCAACACATGGTCCCTAGGATGCTCACCTCCCTTCTGCCCTGCCATATCCACCTACCCTGCAATGGTGTTGGGAAGTGGGGACCTTTTGGGAGGCGTTTAGGCCATGAGGGCTTGGCCCTCCTGGATGGATTAATGATGATTGGATTATAAAAGGGTGCGACAGAGGGAATTCATCTCTTTTTGCTCTTCCACATTCCTCCATGTGAGGACAGTGTTCCTCCCTTGTGGAGGACGCAGTGTTCTAGGCACCATCTCAGAAGCAGAGATTGGACCTTCTCCAGACAATAAAACTGCTGCTGCCTTGATTTTGAACTTACCAGCCTCCAGAACTGTGAGGGATACATTTTAACTGTTTATAAATTAGTCTCTGGTATTCTGTCACAGTAGCACAAAATGGACTAAGACAGTGGCCTAAAATAATATTTATTGTTGTGCATAATTCTGTAGGTTGGCTCTATGGTTTCTCTAGTCTCAGGTTTGTTTGTTTTTTTGAGATGGAGTCTCAGGCCGGGCGCGGTGGCTCAAGCCTGTAATCCTAGCACTTTGGGAGGCCGAGACGGGCGGATCACGAGGTCAGGAGATCAAGACCATCCTGACTAACACGGTGAAACCCCGTCTCTACTAAAAACTACAAAAAACTAGCCGGGCGAGGTGGCGGCGCCTGTAGTCCCAGCTACTCGGGAGGCTGAGACAGGAGAATGGCGTGAACCCGGGAGGCGGAGCTTGCAGTGAGCTGAGATCCGGCCACAGCACTCCAGCCTGGGTGACAGCGCGAGACTCCGTCTCAAAAAAAAAAAAAAAAAAAAAAAAAAAAAAAAAAAGAGATGGAGTCTCCCTCTGTCACCAGGCCAGAGTGCAGGGGCGTGTTCTCAGCTCACTGCAACTTCCGCCTCCCAGCTCAGATGATTCTTGTTCCTCAGTCTCCCTAGTAGCTGGGACTACAAGTGCCTGCCACCACACCTGGCTAATTTTTTGTTTTTGTTTTTTTTTTGACACAGAGTCTCACTCTGTCACCCAGGCTGGAGTGCAGTGGTGCGATCTCGGCTCACTACAAACTCCACCTCCCAGGTTCAGGCGCTTCTTGTAATTTTTGTATTTTTTAGTAGAGACGAGGGATTTTGCCATGTTGGCCAGGCTGGTCTCGAACTCCTGGCCTCAAGTGATCCTCCCGCCTCAGCCTCCCAAAGTGCTGGGATTACAGGTGTGAGCTACCACACCCAGCTGTCAGGTGTCTTATTTATGTGTCTCAGCTGCAGGTCAGGCAGATAGCTCTGCTGATCTTGGTTGGGCTCCTTCACACATATGAGGGTCAGCTGCTCTGGATGTGCGCTGACTCAGATCTCCTCCACATTCCTCTCCCGTTCCTCATCCTTCCAGCAGACTAGTGGGTATGCTCTCATAGCAGTGGCAGGAGGCCAAGAAAGAACAAGCCCAATTGTGTGGGAAGGCAAGAGGAAGCTCACATGTGCTTTTCAAACCTCTGCTAACATCTTATTGGCCAAAGCAAGTCACATGGCAAGCCAGAGACAAAGTGGGAGGGACTTTAAAAATTATAGGAAGAAAGAAGGCCATTGAATTGGGGGCCACTAAGGCAATCAACTTGCCATAAGGGCTAAGTATACACAGGCATTGTTCTTGAGTGTTGAGTGTACAGTGGTAAACAAGCCTTTCATGCCTGAAGTGCAGTGGAGAAGTGCAATACACAAATAAACAAATAAGTAAAATTAGGAAGTTGATTCTACGAAGAGAAAAGTGTGATTGGTGCACAGATGAGAGTAACAGGTGAGGCTGGGCCTGGTGGCTCACGCCTGTAATCCCAGCACTTTGGGAGGCCAAGGCAGTGGATTACATGAGGTCAGGAGTTGGAGACCAGCCTGGTCAACATGGTGAAACCCCGTCTCTACTACAAATACAAAAATTAGCTGGGCATAGTGGTGGGTGCCTGTAATCCCAGCTACTAGGGAGGCTGAGGAAGGAGAACCGCTTGAACCCAGGAGGCAGAGGTTGCAGTGAGCCAAGATTGCACCACTGCACTCCAGCCTGCTCAACAGAGTGAGACTCTGTCTCAAAAAAAAAAAAAAAAAAAGTGGGGGGTGGGGTAGGGAGTAACAAAGGAGACTTACTTTAGATTGCCAAAGACTTGAAGGTTGAGAAGGAGCCAGTAATGTAAAGTCAGGGACAGAGAGCACTGGACAGAAGGCAAAGCCAATGCAGAGGCTCTGAGATGGGAAAGAGGCTCTGAGCCTGGCTAGAGTACCATGAATGAGGAAAGTGAAGGCATAAAATAAGATTGGAGCAGTAACAGGGACCAGCAGTAAGGCGTTTGGATTTTATTCCTTATGGGTGAGAATCCACTGGGAAGTCCTAATGGGAGAGAGAAGTGACACCATCTGATGTGTGCTCTGGCTGTTGTACAGAAGATGGATGAAGGCTGGGTGTGGTGGCTCACACTTGTAATCCCAGCACTTTGGAAGGCCATGGTTGGAGGATTGCTTGAGTCCAAGAGTTTGAGACCAGCCTGGGCAACATAGTGAGACCCTGCTTCTACAAAGAATTTAAAAATTAGCCAGGCATGGTGGCTTGTACCTGTAGTGCCACTACTTGGGAGGCTGAGACAGGAGGAATGCTTGAGCCAGGAGTTTGAGGCTATAGTGAGCTATGATTGCACCAGCCTGGGCAACAGAGTGTGACCCCATCTCTAAAAAAAATTAAAGATTAAAAAAAGAGCCAGGCGTGGTGGCTCATGCCTGTAATCCCAGCACTTGGGGAGGCCGAGGCAGGTGGATCACTTAAGGTCAGGAGTTCGAGACCATCCTGACCAACATGGTGAAACCCCATCTCTACTAAAAAGGCAAAAATACAATCCCAGCTACTTGGGAGGCTGAGGCAGGAGAATCGCTTGAACCTGGGAGGCGGAGGTTGTAGTGAGCCGAGATTGAGCTATTGCACTCCAGCCTGGGTAACAAGAGCGAAACTTAGTCTCAAAAAAAAAAAAAAAAAGAAAAGAAAATGGAGGAATGTTAGTAAGATGATAGCAAAAGCAGGGAGCCATGTTAGGAGGATTCTGTGAGTAATGGGGAGAAGAGAGGAGACAGTTTTATTCTGTGTGTGGAGGTGGAATTGGCAGACATTGCTGAGGCTTTGCATGTGAAGGGCAAGGGAGAGGAGGTATCAAGTCTGACTACTTGGTCTCTGGCTTGAGCAACTGGATGAATAGAGGTGTGTCACTCCCTAAGATGGAGAAGATGTGGAGGACAGATTAGAGGAGGGGAGATCAAGAGTTCATCTTAAGGCTGGGTGCAGTGGCTCACACCTGTAATCCCAGCACTCTAGGAGACCTAGGTGGGTGGATGGCTTGAGCCCAGGAATTCGAAACCAGCCTGGGCAACCTGATGAAACCCTGTCTCTACAAAAAATACAAAAACTAGCCGGGAGTGGTGTCATGCAGCTGTGGTCCCAGCTACTTGAGAGGCTGTGGTGGGAGGATTGCTTGAACCTGGGAGGTGGAAGGTGGAGGTTGCAGTGCACTGAGATTTTACCAATGCACTCCAGCCTGGATGACAAGAGTGAGACCCTGTCTCAAAAAAAAAAAAAAGTTCAGCTTAGAATATGTTAAATTTGAGAAGTTTGAGATGCCAGAGAGATAACCAGGCAGTTGGATCTAGGGGGGTCTGGAACTACCTTCCCCCTCCATGTCATTTGAGGTTGGGTCTTGCAAAGAAGGAAACTAGTTGGGTGGGGCAGACTTCATGACATAATGGATTGGTGGGGGTGAGTCCAGCAAGGTAAGGAGCAGATATTTCCTGAAGCAAGCAGCCAAATTATTTTTGTTTGGTCTTATGTGTTTTTTTTTTTTTTTTTTTTTTTTTTTGAGACGGAGTCTTGCTCTGTTGCCCAGGCTGGAGTGCAGTGGTGCGACACTGCAAGCTTCGCTTCCCGGGTTCATGCCATTCTCCTGCCTCAGCCTGCCGAGTAGCTGGAACTACAGGTGCCCAACGTCACGCCCGGCTAAATTTTTTTTTTTTTTTTTTTTGAGACGGAGTCTCGCTCTGTCACCCAGGCTGGAGTGCTATGGCCGGATCTCAGCTCACTGCAAGCTCCGCCTCCCGGGTTCATGCCATTCTCCTGCCTCAGCCTCCCGGGGAGCTGGGACTACAGGCGCCGCCACCTCGCCCGGCTAGTTTTTTGTAGTTTTTTTTAGTAGAGACGGGGTTTCACCGTGTTAGCCAGGATGGTCTTGATCTCCTGACCTCGTGATCCGCCCATCTCAGCCTCCCAAAGTGCTGGGATTACAGGCTTGAGCCACCGCGCCCGGCCTAATTTTTTTTGTATTTTCAGTAGAGGCGGGGTTTCACTGTGTTAGCCAGGATGGTCTCCATCTCCTGACCTTGTGATCTGCACGCCTCGGCCTCCCAAAGTGCTGGGATCACAGGCGTGAGCCACCGCACCCAGCCTTAAGTGTTATTTAACACAGGGAGAAGAAAGTATGTTCATTTCAGTTCTTTATTTTTTTTGAGACAGAGTCTCGCTCTGTCGCCCAGGCTGGAGTGCAATGGCGTGATCTCAGCTCACTGCAACCTCTGTCTCTGGGGTTCAAGCAATTCTCGTGCCTCAGCCTCCTGAGTAGCTGGGATTACAGGTGTGCACCACCATGTCTGGCTCGTTTTTGTATTTTTTTAAATAGAAATGGGGTTTTGCCATGTTGGCCAGGCTGGTCTTGAACTCCTGACCTCAGGTGATCCACCCGCCTTGGCCTCCCAAAGTGCTGGGATTACAGGCATGAGCCAACGTGCCCAGCCTCATTTCAGTTCTAAGCTTCATTAACTAAGTGTTCTCAGGCAAGAATCTTTTCTTCAGGCAAGCACCCTTTAATAATAAAAATAATGATTATACACTGCTTACTCTATGTCCAACAGCTCTGAGCACTTTATGGGCATTAACTCATTTAATTCCCCCCACCCCTTGAGATGAGTACTATTATTTGCCCAATGTCATAGATGTGCCTAAGCACAGACAGGTTAAGTAATCCATTCAAGGTCACACAACTAGTAAGTGGGAAATCTGGGCCCCTCCCTCCCTCACTTAGCTGCTTAACTTCTCATTTTCTCCTTATATTGAAGGGGTTGGCCCAGAGGATAAGGGATGTTGGGGAAAAAGTTTTCCTTTATACTCTTAAGTTCAAGTACTGGATATTTGCAAATTGAACTGACAAAAGACAGTTTTGCATATTTGTTTAGGCATGCAATGCCCTTATGCACAGGAGTGCTCTATGATGCACAGCTCAAAGGGCTGGTTAAAATTTGCAGCTTATACACTGTAGTGGGGAAGTGGAAGGGGCAAGAAAAGGCTCCTATGGGAACAATGCATAGGTTTCTTTATGAAACACAAGTGAGTTTTTAGGAAAACGAACTGGAGATAAAGTTTGTGATAACATTTGCTTATGCAGGGGCCCATGGTCTTTCTATTATATCTTCATAGCCATGAAACTCCCCTGGAGAGGGAATTCGAAGTAGGTTTATTCTTGGTCTCTTTCCTGGTAGCTTCTGGAAGAAGAAATACATAGCAGTCTTCATTTCTCAAAGGTTTCTGCTTTTCTTATAAAAATTAGCCTGCACTTGGCTGGGCATGGTGGATCACGCCTGTAATCCCAGCACTTTGGGAGGCCGAGGCAGGTGGATCACTTGAGGTCAGGAGTTTGAGACCAGCCTGACCAACATGGCAAAATTCCATCTCTACTAAAAATACCAAAAATGAGACGGGCGTGGTGGCGGGCACCTATAATCCCAGCTGCTCGGGAGGCTGAGGCAGGAGAATCCCTTGATCCTAGGAGGCAGAGGTTGCAGTGAGCCGAGATCACACCACTGCACTCCAGCCTAGGTGATGGAGTGAGACTCTGTCTCCAACAAACAAATAAACAAAAATTAGCCTGTACCTGTACCTCTGGCTATTGGGGGTGGAGGTGGGGTGCTGAAGTGGGAGGATGGCTTGAGCCTAGGAGGTCAAGGCTGCAATGAGCAATGATTGTGCCACTGTACTCTAGCCTGGATGACAGCAAGACCCTGTCTCAAAAAAAAAAAAAAAAGTTTCTTCTGCTTTTAGTCAGATTTAGGAAGCTCCGAGAAGGCTTCTTTCTACATCTGTTGAATCTCAAATGTCTTCAGCCTAAAATAATCTTTATACACCAAATCAGGGATTCTGAGTGGGTCCCCACAGGGCTTATCCAGTTCCATCATACTTTGGCTCATTGTGAAATGGCAAAGGGGGCAAAAGCAGCCTGAGGGGAAGGGAAGGATTTATATTTATAGTGCATACATTAGACGACTGGCAGCAGTTTTTACTTCATCTCATTCCATCCTCCCAATACCTCCATAAGCAAATATTAGTGAATCCCTGTTTATCAGGAGACCAAGGCTCAAGTGCAAAAAATTTACCCAGGGTGCCCAACATGTACCCAAGGTTGCCAGGATTGAGAACAGGTCTGCATGGCTTCACAGCAGGGCTGATCCCAGAACAGTGAATGCAGAGGGCGAGAAGGGCCAGTCATTTGGGAAGCAAGACTGGGGCCATACTTTGGAGATCAGAGGCTGAGACCATATTAGGAAAGTACCTGGCAATTCCACCCAGGATGGCTTTGGAGAGTTAAGAGAAATGCTGGTGCTAGCCCTCCCCATCTCTCTATCCCCCAGGGCCATTTATGGTCTGAGATAATGGAAGTTTCCAGCCAGTTAGTCAAGGTGGCTCATGTCTGTAATCCCAGCATTTTGGGAGGCTGAGGTGGGAGGATTGCTTGAGCTCAGGAGTTTGAGACCAGCTTGGGCAACATAGGGAGACCCAATCTCTACAAAAAAAATTCAAAAATTAGCCAGGCATGGTAGTAGCGTGCCTGTAGTCCCAGCTACTCTAGAGGCTGAGGCAGGACTGCTTGAGCCCAGGACAGGTTGAGACTGCAATGAGCCATGTTCGCACCACTGGTGACAGAGCCAGACCCTGGCTCAAAAAATAAAATAATAATGGATGTTAGCCAGTGGATGGAGAAGATAGCTGGAGTGGGGGAGGGGAGTGCCTCCAGGCTATGGAAGCCCTCAAGCCCATCTTCCCTCTCTCCAAGTGAACTCTGAGCCTGTCTTCCCCAGCCAGTCTCCCAGAGCCTCCATCACACCTTGGTACTTAGGGGAGTACACAGGAGGCTTTGATTTCTGTACCCTTGCTAAACAAAGGCAGACTGCAAGTGCTATTTCTTTCCACCTGACTTGCACAAAGTTTCTCCCCTCCTTTTTCCTGAGAATTGAGAAAGTTAAAATAAGCACAGAATGAGAAATTTGAAACATTCCCTGCCAGTCTTCTGGCTGGGATAACAAAGATAAAGGCAGCTACAAAGTTAAACAGGAAACACAATCTCTCCCAAGGATAAACTGCCATCCCAAAGCCCAAAGTAGCATAAGGAATACTGTTTTTTTACACTTGGCAATCTCAGAAATCTTGTTCTCTAAAGTCATAGGCTTTCAGAAACTTTGCTGACTGAAATTATTGTTATTTTTTATTTAGTTAGAGACAGGGTCTCAGTCTGTCACACAGGCTGGAATACAATGGTGTGCTCATGGTTCACTGCAGCCTTGACCTCACAGGTTCAAGTGCTTAAGTGATTCTTCCACAGCCTCGCCAGTAGTTGAGACTACAGGCATGCGTCACCATGCCCAGCTGGTTTCTTTTTAATTTTTTTTTTTGGTAGAGAAAGGGTCTCACTCTGCTGCCTAGGCTGGTCTTATACTCCTGGGCTCAAGCGACACTCCCACCTCAGCCTCCCAAAGTGTTGAGAATACAGGCATAAGCCACCTCTCCTGGCCTTGCTGTTTGAAATTGTATCAGCAAAAATGAAACATCCCACTCTTGCCTGGAGTGTCTTACTTTGACACAGAAACAGCTGTGATTTACAACCCAGGTGTATAACTTTAGACAAGGGATTTGTGGACACCATTCCACATCTATCTTAACTTTGTTGTTTCCAAGGAAATAGGACTTTGGGTGGACTTTGTAGTCTAGCTTTGTCTTTACACACAGCTAGACTTGAGCTTGCAAAACACTGTTTCAGGTAAATTTATTCTAAACTCCACCCTCCCCCTCCCTTTTTTAGTTTGGTGAGATGCCCCATGGTTCCTCTGCTGTGGAGGCGCCCCGCTTGCAACTACCAAAACAAACCCTGACTTTGGCAGACTACAGGCTTGTCCCTGGTGATCGTGAGCTGCTTGGGCTAGGATGGAACCCTCACAAAACATGCCCCTCCTTTCTTCATCCTTCACTTTATCTCCCAAGGCCCAAGACAAAGACATAGATTGTTGGACAGGCAGAGAGGGGAACACAGGGCACTGTATTCTTGAGAATACTTTTCTTTCTTCTTCTTCTTCTTTTTTTTTTGTGTGTGTTTTGTTTTTGTTTTTTTTCTGAGACAGGGTCTCAAGGTAGGAGTGCAATGGCCTGATCATAGCTCACTGCAACCTCAAGCTCCTGGGATCAAGCAATCTTCCTACCTTGAGCCTCCCAAGTAGAGAGTAGCTAGAACTATAGGCATGCACCACTACTTCTGACTAAATTTTAAAATGTTTTTGTAGAGAAGGGGGTCTCACTATGTTGCTGGCTGGTCTTGAACTTCTGGCCTCAAGTGATCTTTCTGTCTTGGTCTCCCAAAGTGTTGGGATTATAAGTGTGAGCCATTGCCCCTGGCCAGTTGATTTCTTTGTATAACTGTCCAATTTATTGAGTATGTATGGTGTGCCAGGCAATGGGCTGAGGGCTTCATAATGCCCTTTCACTCAATCCTTAGCACAACCCCATGAAGAAGGTAGTGTTAATATCATCCCTATTTTACAGATATAGAAAGTGAGGCACAGGCTAAATAACTTGCCCAACAAGCTCATGCAGTTTAGTAAGCAGCTCAGCTGGGATGCGAACACAAACTTTGAATACAGAGTTCTTAACTAGTAGGCCAGAGGTTCCCAAACACCTAGTATATTTACTACCTTAGTACTTTCCCGCTAATCTCCTAGGCCAAAACAACTCCACTGATTGTTATGCAATTTATTAAGTGTAGCCATTTGAAAAAAAAAAACATACAAACTAAAATAAAAATATTTTTATTCAATTTTCAAAATAGCCCATATATAGTCATGGAATATACGTATTGGTTGGGCACTGCAGACTAAAGATAGTTTAGGGCTAGGCACGGTGGTTCACGCCTGTAATCCTAGCACTTTGGGTGGCCAAGTAGAGAGAAGAGCTTGAGCCCAAGAGTTGGAGACCAACCTGGGCAACATAGCAAGACCCAGTCTCTACAGAAAATAAAATTATCAGGATGTGAGGATGCACACCTGCAGTCTTAGCTGCTTGGGAGGCTGAGGCGGGGGATCAGCCTGGGCAACAGAGTGAGACCCTGTCTCAGAAAAAAAAAAAAAAAAAGACTTTTATTCAGATATGCATACAGGAGTTCAAAGAAAAAAAAACGTGACTCCAGGAGGCTTTTATTTGGCATTTATACAACTTTTTTTTTTCTTGAATCTCTGAATCTACTTTATATATACCATTTAATAGGGGAAAAGGAGGGAGAAGAAGGCTTCTATGGGAAGAACAAATAGGTTTCTGGGGAACAAATGGGAGATAATGTTTGTTTTTGCAGGTGCAAGTGGTCTTTGTCTTTTTTTTCTGGCCACTAAACTCCTCTAGAGAGGAGATTTACGGCAGCTTCACTCCCAGAAATTTCTGCTGTTAGTTACATAAGGGAAACTTTGAAAAGGCGTCTTTCTGCATCTGTTGGCTCTCAAATGTCTTCAGTTCCAAGTAATATTCATGCCAGTTCTGGGGGTCTGGGTGGTCCCCACATAATATATGTGTTCTCTTGTCTCTTAGTGAAGTTTGTGGGAGACATCTAACTGTAGCCTCCAAAATTTGGCCCACAGGTACTACTGTCCTCATCAAAGACGAGGAAACAAATTCAGAGAAGTATTAATACAATTGCTGCGAGTTATCTGCTTGGCCAGCTAGCATCAGAGCTCAGTTCTTCATTTAACCGAAAGCACAGGCTCTTAACCTCTTAAAACTGGTGCATCCCCTCTGAACCTCCATTTCCTCCCTGTAAAATAATAACGTCGGCTGGGCGCAGTGGCTCACACCTGTAATCCCAGCACTTTGGGAGGCTGAGATGGAAGGATCACGAGGTCAGGAGTTTGAGACCAGCCTGGCCAACATGGTGAAACCCCATCTCTACTAAAAATATAAAACTTAGCCGGGTGTGGTGGTGCCTGTAATCCCAGCTACTCAGGAGACTAAGGCAGGAGAATTGCTTTAACCTGGGAGGCGGAGGTTGTGGCAAGCCAAGATTGCTCCATTGCACTCCAGCCTCGGTGACAGAGAGGGACTCTGTCCCCCCCCCAAACAACAACAACAACAACAAAAAGAGAATAACGTTACATTCAGTTGAACCAAAATGAAGTAAATATTAATATTTGTACTTCAAAAAAGGTCCAGCTTGGCTGGGAGCAGTGGCTCACATCTGTAATCCCAACACTTTGGGAGGCCGAGGCTGGTGGATCATTTAAGGTCAGGAGTTCGAGACCAGCATGGCCAACATGGGGAAACCTGTCTCTACTAAAAATACAAAAATTAGCCGGGCAGTAGTGGTGGGTGCCTCTAATCCCAGCTATTTGGGAGGCTGAGGAAGGAGAATTGCTTGAGCCTGGGAGGTGAAAGTTGTGGTGAGCTGAGACTGCACTACTGCACACCAGTTTGGGACACAGAGTAAGACCCTGTCTCAAAACAAAACAAACCAAAAACCAAAAAGGTCCAGCTTGGGCAACATAGTGAAACTTCGTCTCTACAAAAAAAATTTTTTTTTTTTTTGAGACGGAGTCTCGCTCTGTCCCCAGGCTGGAGTGCAGTGGCCGGATCTCAGCTCACTGCAAACTCCGCCTCCCGGGTTTACGCCATTCTCCTGCCTCAGCCTCCCGAGTAGCTGGGACTACAGGCGCCCGCCACCTCGCCCGGCTAGTTTTTTGTATTTTTTTAGTAGAGACGGGGTTTCACCGTGTTGGCCAGGATGGTCTCGATCTCCTGACCTCGTGATCCGCCCGTCTCGGCCTCCCAAAGTGCTGGGATTACAGGCGTGAGCCACCGCGCCCGGCAAAAAAATTTTTAAAAAATTAGCAGGGCACCGGGCACAGTGGCTCACACCTGTAATCCCAGCACTTTGGGAGGCTGAGGCAGGCGGATCACTTGTGGTCAGGAGTTCGGCCAGCCTGGCCAACATAGTGCAACCGCATCTCTACTAAAAAACAACAATTAGCTGGGCATGGTGGCGGTCACCTGTAATCCCAGCACTCGGGAGGCTGAGGCGTGAGAACTGCCTGAATCCGCGAGGTTGCAGTGAACCAAGATGGCGTCACTGTACTCCAGCCTGGGTGACAGAGTAAGACTCCTCAAAAAAAAAAAAAAAATTTGCTGGGCATGTTGGTGCGGGCCTGTGGTCCCAGGTACTCAGATTGAGGTGGGAGGAATGCTTAAGCCTGGGAGGTTGAGGCTACAATAAGCCAAGATAACGCCACTGTACTCCAACCTCTGTGACAGAGCCAGACCCTGTCTCAAAAACATTTTAAAAAGGGCAAATTTTGGCAATTTCATATTGTTCAACCTAGTATAAGGTGGTTGTAATAACTAAATGAGATAAAATGGTGTTAAATTGGAAGCATTATAGTATTTCTGTTAACAACATAGGGCTCCAGAACCAGCTTCCTTGAGTTTAAATCCAGACTCCACCACTTTCTAGCTATTTAGTCATGGGCAAGTTACTTGACCCATCTGTGCCTCAGCTTCATCCATGACATGGAGATACAGGATAAATAGCCTCTTCGTGCAATTCTGAAATCCAAAAAGCTCTGCAAAGCTTTTGGGGATAAATTCATTTGGTAGCACATTTTGACCTGAGGCTATTTACGGTCTATATTCTGTATTCTTTCTACTTAGTATGAATAAGCATGTAAGTTTTACTGCATGTCTGATTTCAGGGTATTCCCCCAGACTCTCTGGGGGTGTTACATATGCCGGTGGGGGAAAGAGACCAACTCTCAAATATTACCTGAAACAGTTGGTTTCACTGTGCTTGCTTGGGTAGCACATATACCAAAATTGGAACGACCCCTGCACAGGGATGAAATGCAAATTCGTGAAGCATACCGTATTTTTCTTAGCACACACCATCTTTGGCAATTTTTTTTTTTTGAGACAGAGTCTCGCTCTGTCGCCCAGGTTGGAGTGCAGGGGCGTGAGATCTTGGCTCACTGCAAGCTCCGCCTCCTGCATTCACACCAGGCTGAGGACTACAGGCGTGTGCCACCATGCCCAGCTAATTGTTTGTATTTTTAGTAGAGCTTGGGTTTCACCGTGTTAGCCAGGATGGTCTCGATCTCCTGACCTCGTGATTCGCCCGTCTCGGCCTCCCAAAGTGCTGAGGGCTGGGATTACAGGTGTGAGCCACTGCGTCCGGCTCGGTTTTTTTTTTTTTTTTTTTTAGGTTGATTTTATTTCTTGCCTAGCAAAGGAGAACCTTCTGGCAAAACAGTCTCCACGAACAAGGCAAAGACTATTCTTACATAGGTTTTTACCAATGCACAGCTCTTGGTTGGGGCTGGTTTCCCGCAATCTGGATTTCATATTTATTTACAGCTTGGGATAAGAGGACAATTGTCTGTCTTCCACTTTCTTTCTTGAATTTGAATATAAACTTTTTATTCTCAGTCTCTTAGCTTTCTTTCTTTTCTTTTTTTTTTCTTTCTTGAGACGGAGTTTCGCTCTTGTCGCCCAGGCTGGAGTGCAGTGGCACGATCTCGGCTCACTGCAACCGCCGCCTTCAAGGTTCAAGTTATTCTCCTGCCTCAGCCTCCCGAGTAGCTGGGACTACAGGCGCCCGCCGCCACGCCCAGCTAATTTTTGTATTTTTAGTAGAGATGGGGTCTCACCATGTTGACTAGGCTGGTCTTCAACGCCTGACCTCAGGAGATCCGCCCGCCTCGGCATCTCAAAGTGTTGGGATTACAGGCGTGAGCCACTGCGCCCGGCCTCATAGTCTCTTAGCTTTCTAAAATTTGAAAAATCCTGTAAAGACACACCTGGGTCAAAGAGCGCAAATAACGGACTGTGGCCCTTAAGTACCTACCTCACAGGTTATTCAAAGGATCGATTTAGTTACCAGATGTAAAATACTGGGATCAGTGCCTGGCAAAGGAAAGCTTTGTACAGCTGCAGGTTTTTACCATACACAAGAGCATCGCTAACGAATGCTATTACAATATTCATTTAGCATTTACCAAGTGCCTACTCCGTACGAATCTTGAGAATACAACGTGAAGGTGAACTGCTGACTAAACTTTAGTCCCTATCGCTCCGGCTCCTTGCGAAAGTGCTCTAACGGCAGGAGGTCACGCGTGCGCCAGACGCGTTTCTCCCCGCGAGCCCGTTTCCGTGGCCCTTCGGGTCCCCCCCGACTACCCGCGCCCAGGCGGTGCGCGCCCCCGCTGTTCCCGCTTCCGCTCCAGAGAAGGAGGGCTTTCCGAGCCCGCTAGCCCCGCAGCCGCAACCAACCTCGGGTCGGAGTGTTCCGGCCCGGCCAACCCCGCAGGGTAAGGGAAGAGACCCCCAGCAGTACCCCGCGCTGGGCCCAGGCGTCGGCGGCAGTCCTGCCCCCTCCCCGCCAGCGTGCCAGCCCCGCCCCTCCCCACGTCGCCGCGCGCCCGGGGGCGGGGCCTGGCGCGCACCGCCCGCGCACGGCGAGGCGCCTGTTGATTGGCCACTGGGGCCCGGGTTCCTACGGCGGAGCGCGCCTCCCCCCAGGTTTCCCGCCAGCAGGAGCCGCGCGGTAGGTGCGGTGCGTTTCGGCGCTCTGTCCGACGAACGGTTGGGCCTTGTCGGCTGTCGCTATGTCGCGACAGAGCACCCTGTACAGCTTCTTCCCCAAGTCTCCGGCGCTGAGTGATGCCAACAAGGCCTCGGCCAGGGCCTCTCGCGAAGGCAGCCGTGCCGCCGCTGCCCCCGGGGCCTCTCCTTCCCTAGGCGAGAATGCGGCCTGGAGCGAGGCTGGGCCTGGGCCCAGGCCCTCGGCGCGCTCCGCGTCGCCTCCTAAGGCGAAGAACCTCAACGGAGGGCTGCGGAGATCCGCAGCGCCTGCGGCCCCCACCAGGTAGCAGGGTGGGTGTGGGGTCGAAGGCGGGGGCATAGCGGCGGGGCGCTCGGAACCCGGGGAGGGGAGACTCGCACAGGGGGTTGGGGGCTGCACGGCCTGGCCCTGGGATCGGAGGAGGCAGGGCCGCAGAGTTGGCTTGAAGGAGTGCTGGGGTCGAGTCTGGAGCATTTGGGGGTGTAGCTTGTAAACATGGTTGGAGGAGAAAGGCTGTGCAGGAAGAGGGCTGCAGGGGAGACGCGGAGAGTCCGGGCCTTTTGGAAGGAGGAGACGCGTCCCGCCCGGTGGGGGTGCTAGGCGAAGGAAGGGGCGACCCGCGCAGCTCCGGGTGGGGCGGGGGCCCAGGAGGTGGGAGTACTGGGGGTGGGGCCAGAAGGGGAAGGCGCGGGGCCCGTTTGGTGGGCGGTGCGGGGGGCGGGGGGGCGGGAAGGAGTAATGCCTGCGGGAGGCCGAACGCCGAGAGCCAGGTGATGTGGGGTGCAAAAGGAGGTTCCTCGGCCGGCGCGGAGACAGTGAGTTGGGGCTCCAGTAGTCGATCGAGGTAGACACTTCTGGGTAGTCGCGGTCCCCTAGACGCTTTGGGGACGGTGGGCCTTCGCCCTAGGTGAGGGGCCGCCGAGGGGGTGGGCCAGGAGCTGTGAGCGCGGGAGGTGTGTCACCATGGGGACCGCGGGGCCTGATTGGGCGGGGTGTGGGCGGGCCGGGGCGGGGCCGAGGGGAGCCGAAGTGCTGGGATCGGGCTGGGTCCTCCAGTAGTTAGACCACGTGCACCGACACAAATGAAAATAGAAGCTATATTTTGACGCATGTGGAAATTCGTGTCGAGTGGAAAATATTTTATTTTATGAAATAGTGTAATTTTTATGGGGCATTGTAATTTTTTCGAAGTTGAGGGTGAGTTTTTAGAGGCCTTAATCGGGCCCTGGTCAAAGATGTGTGGACGCGACTCTGGGGAAGCCGGCCGGGAGTTGTCCTCACGTTTTGGGCAGTTCAGTGCTTTTTTTTTTGAGACAGAATTTCTCTCAAGCCCAGACTGGAGTGTAATGACGCGATCTCAACTCACCGAAACCTCTGCCTCCCTGGAGGTTCCTCATCTTCAGCCTCCCGAGGGGGAAGCCATTCCCCATCTTCAGCCTCCCGAGTAGTTGGGATTACAAGAATGCACCACCACACCCAGCTAATTTTGTATTTTTAGTAGAGATGGGGGTTTTTCATTGTTGATCGGGCTGGTCTTGGAATTCCCGACCTCAGGTGATCCCACCGCCTCGGCCTACCAAAGTGCTGGGATTACAGGTGCCAGCCACTGCGCCCGGCCTGTTCAGGGCTTTTTATCCCGGCAGCGGGCGACATTTTGAAAAGCTCACTTTTACTGTTTGCCAGATACATATATATTTATTTTGAGACAGGGTCTTGCTGTATTGCTCAGGCTGGAGTGTAGTGGCGTGATCTTGGCTCACCACAACCTCTGCCTCCCGGGATCAAGAGATTATCCTGCCTTAGCCTCCCAAGTAGCTGGGACTACAGTGCGCGCCACCACGCCTGGCTTATTTTTGTATTTTTAGTAGAGACGGGGGTTTTTCATTGTTGATCGGGCTGGTCTTGGAATTCCCGACCTCAGGTGATCCCACCGCCTCGGCTACCAAAGTGCTGGGATTACAGGTGCCAGCCACTGCGCCCGGCTGTTCAGGGCTTTTTATCCCGGCAGCGGGCGACATTTTGAAAAGCTCACTTTTACTGTTTGCCAGATACATATATATTTATTTTGAGACAGGGTCTTGCTGTATTGCTCAGGCTGGAGTGTAGTGGCGTGATCTTGGCTCACCACAACCTCTGCCTCCCGGGATCAAGAGATTATCCTGCCTTAGCCTCCCAAGTAGCTGGGACTACAGGTGCGCGCCACCACGCCTGGCTTATTTTTGTATTTTTAGTAGAGACGGGTTTCACTATGTTGGCCAGGCTGGTCTCGAACTGCTGACCTCTTGATCTGCCCGCCTCTGCCTACCAAAGTGCTGGGATTACAGGCATGAGCCACCGAGCCCGGCTGTTGACCAGATATTAAACATAAAGTTTAATGGTAGCTATTTGGCTATTTGAACAAATGAAGAAATAGAGGCTCAGAAAAAATAACTCATTTAAGATAAGAGAGCCAGGCCGGGCGCGGTGGCTCAAGCCTGTAATCCCAGCACTTTGGGAGGCCGAGACGGGCGGATCACGAGGTCAGGAGATCGAGACCATCCTGGCTAATACGGTGAAACCCTGTCTCTACTTAAAAATACAAAAAACTAGCCGGGCGACGAGGCGGGCGCCTGTAGTCCCAGCTACTCGGGAGGCTGAGGCAGGAGAATGGCGTAAACCCGGGAGGCGGAGCTTGCAGTGAGCTGAGATCCGGCCACTGCACTCCAGCCTGGGTGGCAGAGCAAGACTCCGTCTCAAAAAAAAAAAAAAAAAAAAAAAAAAAAAAAAAAAAAAAAAAAAGATAAGAGAGCCAGCTAGTGTTTTTTGTTTTGTTTTTGTTTTGAGATGGAGTCTCGCTCCGTCGCCCAGGCTGGAGTGCTGTGGCGCTTTCTCGGCTCACTGTACCCTCTGCTTCCTGCGTTCAAGCAATTCTCCTGCCTCAGCTTCCCGAGTAGCTGGGATTAAGGGCGTGCGCCACCGCGGCCTGGCTAATTTTTCACCCTGGGGTTTCACCATGTTGGCCAGGCTGGTCTTGGAGCTGCTAAGCTCAAGTGATCCACCTACCTCGGCCTCCCAAAGTGCTGGGATAACAGGCGTGAGCTGCCGTGCCTGGCCGCTAGTTAGTGCTTTTGAATAATGGATTTCAAATCCATTTAAATCCAGTTTAAAGTGTCTTAAAGGAATTCTGAGATTTTTCTAAGTGTAATTATAGTGTTACTCTTGTTTAAGCGACCCGTTCTCGCAGTTTAAATACAGGTAGTTGTGCATTAGTAGAATCTGCTTGTGGGGAACAGAGCCAGCATCTGCAGTAACAAACTCATGGTTAGAAAAGCATGGTGTATTGTTCACCTGAGCGTGAATTGATTGTTGAATCCAAACCAAACGGCTCTATTTATTGTAAGGATGTACTTTACATTCATATTGAATAGCATATGTTATTTGTTTCTTGACAAGGTTTGAGTTTAAGATACTTGTAAAAATAAAACATTGTATATACTTCACCTCCCATTATGGAGAGGATTCCAGGGTATTCAAGAAAGTTGAGCATTTGATACTAGGTTTCTAAAGAAACTACAGTGTCTAGATAAAATTGCCAAGCACAGCATTAGGCATTATGGATCCTGGATACAACCATGAACAGGACAAAGCAAAGAGGCAATTCTAGACTCCAAGTGGAAAGGGGACGGAGAGGATGTGGGTCAGGCTAGACTCAGCTCTGTAAACCGAAACCAGAAGGACAAAAATAGGGTTAGACAGATTATAGTGAGAGTGGGAAGCTGGTTCAGGAAGAGGAAGGTCTGCAAATGGTGGGTAGGATGAAAGGAGGAGGAGGGAACATTGGAGAAGTTAAGCAGAGATCCAATCATGAACAGTCTGATGAGCTACAGAGACATTTGGACTTACTCCATGAATCATTTAAGCCTTAAAACATGTTGAGCATCTTTTTATTTTTTGAGATAGAGTTTCACTCTTGTTGCCCAAGCTGGAGTGCAGTGGCGTGGTCTTGGCTCACTGCACCCTCTGCCTCCCGGGTTCAAGTGATTCTCCTGCCTCAGCCTCCCAAGTAGCTGGTATTACAGGTGCCTGCCACCACGTCCAGCTGATTTTTGTTTTTATAGTAGAGATGGGGTTTCACCATGTTGGCCAGGCTGGTCGCGAACTCCTGACCTCAGGTGATCCACCCACCTCAGCTTCCCAAAGTGTTGGGATTACAGGCGTGAGCCACTGCACCTGGCTGAGCATCTTTTAATGTTTGTCATTTAGATTTCCTCTTGTGCTGAAGTGTTTGTCTTTTGCTGTTTCTTTTGTTTTCCTAGTTCTTTTTTTTTTTTTTTTTGAGACGGAGTCTCGCTCTGTCGCCCAGGCTGGAGTGCAGTGGTGGGATCTCAGCTCACTGCAAGCTCCGCCTCCCGGGTTTAGGCCATTCTCCTGCCTCAGCCTCCCGAGTAGCTGGGACTACAGGCGCCCGCCACCTCACCTGGCTAGTTTTTTGTATTTTTTTTTTAGTAGAGACGGGGTTTCACTGTGTTAGCCAGGATGGTCTCGATATCCTGACCTCATGATCCGCCCGTCTCGGCCTCCCAAAGTGCTGGGATTACAGGCTTGAGCCACCGCTCCCGGCCTTTTTTCCCTAGTTCTTTGTCAGTTGTGTGTGATGTAAATGTCTTCTTCCACAATGAGTTCTTTCATTTAGTGTATAGTTTTGTTGTTGTTGAATAATAGAGGTCTCACTATGTTGCCTAGGCTGGTCTTGAACTCTTGCTCTCAAGCGATGCTCCCACTTCAGCCTCCCAACCTGTTGGGATTACAAGTGTGAGCCACCACACCCAGCCTTACGGCATCTTTTGATGAACAAATTATTGATTATAATGTGGAATTTGTCCTTTTATTTTCTCTGTGGTTAATGTTTCTATAGGTTTTAACTTAAGAAATCCACAGGAAGGCTGGGCGCAGTGGCTTATGTGTGTAATCCCAACACTTAGGGAGGCCAAGGCAAGCCAACATGGCTAGACCCTGTCTCTCCAAAAAATATGAAAATTAGCCAGGCATGGTGGCGTGTGCCTGTAGTACCAGGTCTTTGGGAGACTGAGATGGCAGGATCACTTGAGTCCAGGAGGTTGAGCCTGCAGTGAGTCAAAGAGATCATGCCATGCACTCCAGCCTGGGTGGCAGAGTGAGATCCTGTCTGCCAAAAAATAATTAAAAAAAAAAGTTGGTGAAAATGTTGATTATATATTTTAGGAACAACTAGTAATTGACACCAAAATTATGGACTAAAGAGAAAGCAAAAATAATGTAATTTTAAAGCAAAATTCAAAAGGTCTGTTTAGTGTATATTTAGACAAGGTCATTACTTATTATATCAAAGTTTTTACATTTATTTTGTGACCTGTCAGCTGTTCCTAACATTTTTCTCCACTGTCTTTAAAAACCCCAAGAATACCAGACATTTAAGACATCACTTAAAGCTTTAAAAGCACTTGCAAAATCATAAAATCATAATTTAAGGTGTTTTTAGAGGGCAGGAGCGGTGGTGGCAGGCAGTGTTTTGCTCTGTTGCCCAGGCTGAAGTACAGTGGTAGATCTCAGCTGACTGCACCCTCGATCTATCCAGCTTAAGCGATCCTCCCACCTCAGCTTTCTGAGTAGCTGGGACCTCAGGTGCACACCATCCCATGCCTGGCTAATTTTTAAATTTAGAGACAAGGTTTCACTATGTAGCCCAGACTGGTCTCAAATTCCTGGGCTCTCAAGAGATCCTCTCAAAGTGCTGGAATCATAGGTGTGAGCCGCCACACCTGGCCTGTTTTGGCATTCTTGAAAACTGCAGGATTACCACAGATAAAATTTTAAAATTACCTTTAAAGAATTCAAGTTTACACACAAAAAAATTTCCTTTGCTAGCATTGAGTGAAGAAAAATTTTGAGAAATGTTTAAGATTTTAGTTTTGTTACACAGTACATTTTACTATCTGTTTAATTATCTTTTTTGGCTCAGAAACCACTGTTTCCTGGGCCCAGGATGTTTAGTGGTACTCTTTTTCTTCAAGCTTTTTAGCATTGGAGGAACTGCATATTACTAAAATTTTTAGTCTTAGCATTTTATAGCTTACTGCTATTTCTTTTCCTTTTTTTTTTTTTTTGTTTTGAGATGGAGTCTTGCCCTGTTGCCTAGGCTGGAGTGCAGTGGCACCATCTCGGCTCACTGCAACCTCCACCTCCCGTGTTCAAATGATTCTCCTGCCTCAG
The DNA here is from genome assembly GCF_009764315.1 of Trachypithecus francoisi. Lineage (NCBI taxonomy): Eukaryota > Metazoa > Chordata > Mammalia > Primates > Cercopithecidae > Trachypithecus > Trachypithecus francoisi. The sequence goes on along the minus strand of NW_022681462.1, from coordinate 59,855,263 downwards.
CCTCTCGAGTAGCTGGGATTACAGATGCCCACCACCACGCCCAGCTAATTTTTATATTTTTAGTAGAGACGGGGTTTCACCATGTTGGCCGGGCCGGTCTCCAACTCCTGACCTCATGATCCACCTGCCTTGGCCTTCCAAAGTGTTGGGATTACAGGCATGAGCCACCATGCCCAGCCTTTTTCTTTTGAGACGGAGTCTTGCTCTGTCACCCAGGATGGAGTGCAGTGGCGTGATCTGGGCTCACTGCAACCTCCACCTCCCGGGTTCAAGGGATTCTCTTGCTTCAGCCTCCCAAGTAGCTGGGATTACAGGTACCTGCCACCATGCCCAGTTAATTTTTGTATTTTTTAGTAGAGACGGGGTTTTGCCATGTTGACCAGGCTGGTAGTCTTGAACTCTTGACCTCAGGTGATCCGCCTGCCTCATCCTCCCAAAATGCTGGGATTATAGGCGTGAGCCACCGCGCTCAGCCCAGCATAAGAAACGGCCCACTGCTGTTTCTTTCTTTCTTTTTTTGAGATGGAGTCTGTTGCCCAGGCTGGAATGCAGTGGCATGTTCTGGGCTCACTGCAACCTCTGCTGCCTAGGTTCAAGTGATTCTCCTGCCTCAGGCTCTCGAGTAGCTGGGGATTATGGGCCTCTGCCACCACACCTGGCTAATTTTTGTATTTTTAGTAGAGACGGGCTTTCACCATCTTGGCCAGGCTGGTCTTGAACTCCTGACCTCGTGATGTACCTGCCTTGGCCTCCCAGAATGCTGGGATTACAGGCCTGAGCCACCGCACCTGGCCCATACTGCTGTTTCTTAACAGCAGAGAAATTATATGTGAGATTCTGTAAGTATAATGGTATATAAAGGATAAAATGATGTTGAAAAACAAAATTTTTTGTTTATATGCTTATGTTTCTAATAACATTTTATTTCAAAAAGGAATTTATTTCAAAACTGATAATGGTTGGATCCAGCTTTTCACACATTTTTTTCCTAGTGAGGATGCACATTTATCTTGTAAACAAATTGAAGACATTATTTTTTTAATTGCTTGCTTAGAAATGAAATAATTCTTTTCTAGTGATCTTTTATTTTATTTTATTTTTTTTTGAGACGGAGTCTCGCTCTGTCGCCCAGGCTGGAGTGCAGTGGCCGGATCTCAGTTCACTGCAAGCTCCGCCTCCCGGGTTCCCGCCATTCTCCTGCCTCAGCCTCCCCAGTAGCTGGGGCTACAGGCGCCTGCCACGTCGCCCGGCTAGTTTTTTGTATTTTTTTTTTTAGTAGAGACGGGGTTTCACCGTGTTAGCCAGGATGGTCTCGATCTCCTGACCTCGTGATCCGCCAGTCTCGGCCTCCCAAAGTGCTGGGATTACAGGCTTGAGCCACCGCGCCCGGCCTCTAGTGATCTTTTAAAGCATGAGACCTCATACATCATTTAAAACAATTTGTACTGCATTTTACACATGACAGAGTTCTAAGGTAACAGCCCTTGTCTAAGACTAAAGTTACAGTCCTCCCTTTGTATCTGAGGGGGATTGGTTGCAGGACCCTCCTGTGAATACCCAAATCCTTGGATGTCCAAGTCCCTCTTGAAATGTAGTATTTGCATATAACCTATACACATCCTCCCCTGTACTTTATCTCTAGATTACTTCCAATGCTTAATACAATGTAAATGCCATGAAATCAGTTGTTCAACTGTATTTTAAATTTTGTATTTTTTTTCCTTTTTTTGCGACAGTCTTGCTCTGTTGCCCAGACTGAAGTGCAGTACAGTGATCACACCTCACTGCACCTTTAACCTCCCAGGCTCAAGCTGTCCTCCTGCCTCAGCCTCCCAAAGTGTTGGAATTACAGGCATGAGCCATCACACCTGGCCACTATTTTTTATTGGTCTTAAATTTTTGATTTAAAAATTTTAATCTAGGTTGGTTGAATCTGGACTGGAACCCAAGGATACGTTTGTTGAGCCTACTGTATTTACTTTGGAATAAAACTAGAATGCTTAAATACTTTATTTGGCTGGGTGTGGTGGCTCACGCCTGTAATGCTAGCACTTTGAGAGGCCAAGGCGGGTGAATCACTTGAGGTCAGGAGTTCGAGACGAGCCTGGCCAACATGGCAAAACCCTGACTACAAAAAAATCCAAAAATAAGCCAGGTGTGATGGCACGTGCCTATAGTCTTGGCTATTCAGGAGGCTGAGACACAAGAATCGCTTAAACCGGGGAGGCGGAGGTTGCAGTGAGCCGAGATAGCGCCATTGCACTCCAGCCTTGGTGACAGAGCAAAACTGTCTCACCAAAAAAAAGAAGGCTGGGTGTGGTGGCTCACGTTGTAAGGCGCTTTGGGAGTCTGAGGCAGGTGGATCATTTTAAGTCAGGAGTTCAAGACCAGCCTGGCCAACACGGTGAAACCCCACCTCTACTAAAAATACAAAAATTAGCTGTGAGGTAGTGACGCACGCCTGTAATCCCAGCTACTCCGGAGGCTGAGACAGGATAATTGCTTGAACCCAGGAGGCAGAGGCTGGTGAGCCAAGATCACGCCACTGCACTCCAGTCTGGGTGACAGAGTAAGAACCTGGCCTGCCCACCGCCCCCCACCAAAAAAAAAAAGAAAACTTGATTACATATTATAGTTATAGATATAAAACTTTTAAAATGAGGTCCTTTTTGCACATGCCTTTCAGGTCTCAGTCAGAGACTTGAGTTATTTTATTATTATTATTTTTTTGGAGATAGGGTCTTGCTGCAGTCTGAACCCCCTTAGGCTAAGGTGATCTTCCTGTCTTAGCTTCCCTAGTGGTTGGGACTACAGATGCGTGCCACCACACTTGGTTATTTTTTTTGGATTTTTTTGTACAGTCAAGGTCTCACTATGTTGCCCAGGCTGATCTCAAACTCGTGGGCTCAAGTGATCCTCCCCCCTTGGCCTCTAAAGTAGCTGGGACTATAGGGGTGTGTGCCACCATAACCAGCTAATTTTTTAAAATTTTAATTAGAGACCATGCCTTACTACATTGCTTAGACGGGTCTTGAATTCCTGGTCTGAAGCGATCTCCCTCTTGGCTTCCCAAATTGCTCACATTACATGCATGAGCCACTGCGCCCAGCCTATACTTACATTTTTTGAAGAAAGGGAGACTTTATATTTCATGGTTGGGTCTAAATCATGTGGTTTCAATTGCCTAATTGTTATTCTAAAATGTATCAAATGTTCTTATGTGCCTCTTTTAATTTTGAAGTTATTCAGTGAAACTTTTAAGCAGGCCTAGGTATCTAATACTTAGGCAGGGATTATCAGCAGTTTGTGGCCTCTCCATCACTGACGGGCAGCTCTTCTGTATTCTGTTAGATTCCTACCCCCTGCCCCTGAAAACTCACAGGGCTAAATCTATTTTTGTGAAGATTCAAAATCTGTTTCTGATTTTGTAGCAATATATACTCTGGCATGTTAGGCACTCACTTGTTGACTTGAGTTTTTCCGCAAAACTAGTTTGTGGGGGGGGGCGGGTAATAGAGTGTTAGGTAGCTTTCAGAATACATAGGATTGTAAGTGAGAAAGATTCCAAGCAAGTCTAATGAATTAGATAATTTACTTAATTAGTAAATTATATAATCAGTATGCTTTATAGTAATATTGTGAGTTAGATCCTGTTTCTGATATGTACATACCATATTGTATAGGAGCTATTAATTTGGAGAGCATATACAGTGAGTCCATGCCTTTTTCCTGCCATCAGCATTATACCAAAATTCTGCCATGGTTTTTAAACTTTGATTCTGAGTAAGTTTCTTACCCTAATAACATAACTATATTTGTGTTTGTCTTCATAAATATGCACTATGATATCAGCTTGCTTACGTTTTTAAAATGACTTGAATGCGACTTTAAAAATTATTCTAGAATTTCTGTGCTTCAATATTAATGCCAGAAGACTTCAGAGGAGTCTTAATGATACCTTTCTTGGAATTGTTTATTTGTAGGTAACTGCCTTTAAGGAAACTTGACCAAATATTGACTAAATTATGTATTTCCTTTTGGCAACAGTTGTGACTTCTCACCAGGAGATTTGGTTTGGGCCAAGATGGAGGGTTACCCCTGGTGGCCTTGTCTGGTTTACAACCACCCCTTTGATGGAACATTCATCCGCGAGAAAGGGAAATCAGTCCGTGTTCATGTACAGTTTTTTGATGACAGCCCAACAAGGGGCTGGGTTAGCAAAAGACTTTTAAAGCCATATACAGGTAAGAGTCACTACTGCTGTGTGTGTGTGTGTGTGAGAGAGAGAGAGAGAGACTTTTTTCCATATGGTGAAATTAAGTGTATTTTACCCCAGTAAATTGCAAGGGTGGTAGTTGTGAAAGCTTCTGGCATGGGAAAGGGATATAACGTGGTCTTTAGCTGTTTTGTTTTGTAGAATGGAATTTTTATTTCTGTCCTTTGAGTGACTTACAGCAGTATTATACCCTTAATATAATAAGGGTGCAGTGTGGGGCTGAGGGAGGCCGAGCGGCGCGCGTGCGTGCTGGCGTGCGTTCACCTTCAGCCTGGTGTGGGCCTTTTAAACATATAACATAAAAATGGCTTCCAAAAGAGCTCTGGTCATCCTGGCTAAAGGAGCAGAGGAAATGGAGACGGTCATCCCTGTAGATGTCATGAGGCGAGCTGGGATTAAGGTCACTGTTGCAGGTCTGGCTGGAAAAGACCCAGTACAGTGTAGCCGTGATGTGGTCATTTGTCCTGATGCCAGTCTTGAAGATGCAAAAAAAGAGGGACCGTATGATGTGGTGGTTCTACCAGGAGGTAATCTGGGTGCACAGAATTTATCTGAGTCTGCTGCCGTGAAGGAGATACTGAAGGAGCAGGAAAACCGGAAGGGCCTGATAGCCGCCATCTGTGCAGGTCCTACTGCTCTGTTGGCTCATGAAATAGGTTTTGGAAGTAAAGTTACCACACACCCTCTTGCTAAAGACAAAATGATGAATGGTGGTCATTACACCTACTCTGAGAATCGTGTGGAAAAGGATGGCCTGATTCTTACAAGCCGGGGGCCTGGGACCAGCTTCGAGTTTGCACTTGCAATTGTTGAAGCCCTGAACGGCAAGGAGGTGGCGGCTCAAGTGAAGGCTCCACTTGTTCTTAAAGACTAGAGCAGTGAATTGTGACGATCACTTAGAGAAACAGGCCGTTAGGAATCCATTCTCACTGTGTTCGGTCTAAACAAACAAAACAATGGTAGGTTAATGTGTTCAGAAGCGGCTGTTACTACTGCTTTTGTGGAAGTATAGTTGTGAAGTCACAACTACACAGAGATTTCTCAGCCTACAAATTGTGTCTATACATTTCTAAGCCGTGTTTGTAGAATAAACAGGGCATTTAGCAAAAAAAAAAAAATATAATAAGGGTAAACTAAACTGTCCCCCCATCTTGAAGAGTCCAAGAGAAAGTTAATGTCATCAGGATACATAGCCTATAGATCAGCGACATTCTCTAGGAAAGATGGAGATGCACACTACCTGGCCTCCAAACTACTCATTCATGAGCACATCTGAGTTGAATTTCACACCGAACTCCTGGAACCATAACTTTCTCTTCCCAGGTCTAGTCTTATTTATCACAGACATCAACAGCCCTGCACGTTTAGCTTCACTTGGGCTAGGTGCACCCCATCATCTCTTGCACAAATTCTCTTTTTTTTTTTGGAGACAGAGTCTCACTCTGTTGCCCAGGCTGGAGTGCAGCGGCACGATATCGGCCCACTGCAACCTCTGCCTCTGGGTTCAAGAGTTTCTCCTACCTCAGCCTCCCGAGTAGCTTGGGATTATAGGCACATGCCATGTCGCCTGGCTATTTTTTTTTTTTTGAGATGGAGTTTTGTTCTTTTGGCCCAGGCTGGAGTGCAATGGTGCAATCTCAGCTCACTGCAACCTCCACTTCCTGGGTTCAAGTGATTCTCCTGCCTCAGCCTCCCGAGTAGCTGGGATTACAGGTGCACGCCACCATGCCCAGCTAAATTTTTGTATTTTTAGTAGAGACGGGGTTTCACCATGTTGGCCAAGCCGGTCTTGAACTCCTCACCTCCAGTAGTCCACCCACTTCCCCCTCCCAGAGTGCTGGGATTATAGGCATGAGCCACTGTGCCTGGCTGCCCAGCTAATTTTTGTATTTTTAGTAGAGATGGGTTTTCACCATGTTGGCCAGGCTGGTCTCCAACTTCTGACCTCAGGTGATCTGCGACTTCGGCCTCCCAAGAGTCTCCAGTCTAGTACGTTGTTGAACTCAGTGTTGTAAAATCCGAACAAGGGTCAGTTTCCCACATAACTGGGAAATTCCCAGAATCATACTCTTTCATCATAGTGCTCATCCTACAAAAAAGGGTTGGGGGCATTTTGTCTAAAATTAAATCTAAATGGTGATCTGACATACAGGTGGAAAGAGGTTTGGGAAGTTTTGTTCTCTCTTCTACCAACTTGTCATATAATCTTGGCCAAGCAAAGTAACTTGTTTTTTCTTTTAATCTTTTTAAAAGAAATAGAGACAGAGTTTTGCCATTTTGCCCAAGCTGGTCTCAAACTCCTGCCTGAGCTCAAGCAGTCCACCCACCTCAGCCTCCCAAAGTGCTAAGACTGTAGGCATGAGCCACCATGCCCCCGGGCTCAGCCAACTTTTTCGTTTTGTTTTCAATAGATGGGGGTCTCACTTGGTCACCTAGCCTGGAGTATAGTGTTGGGATCATAGCTCACTGGAGCCTTGAACTCCTGGGCTCAAGTGATTCCCCCCTGCTTTAGCCTCCTCAGTAACTGGGACTAGAGGTATCTGCCACCGCACCTGGCTAATTTTTAAATAGTTTTTTTTTTTTTTTTTTTTTTAAGAGATGAAGGTCTTGCTATGTTTTCCAGGGTGGTCTTGAATTCTTAGCCTCCAGTGATCCTCCTGCATCAGATTCCCAAGTAGTTGGGTGATCTGGCTAAAGTAACTTATTTTCTGATACTGTTTACTTGTATTTCAAATGAATCTCATTGGGGTTGCATTGGGGCTCGGCATAGTGGCCCACACCCGTAATCCCAGCACTTTGGAAGGCCAAGGCGGGCAGATGACCTGAGGTCAGGAGTTCGAGACTAGCCTGGCAAACATGGTGAAACCCCGTCTCTACTAAAAATACAAAAATTAGCTGGGCGTGGTGGCACATGCCTATAATCCCAGCTACTTGGGAGGCTGAGGCAAGAGAATCGCTTGAACCCAGAAGGTGGAGGTTGCAGTGAGTCGAGATCACACTACTGCACTCCAATCTGGGCGACAGAGTGAGACTCCGTCTTTAAAAAAAAAAATGCCAGGTGCGGTGGCTCACACCTGTAATCCCAGCACTTTGGGAGGCCCAGGTGGGTGGATCATGAGGTCAGATGTTGAAGACCAGCCTGACCAAGATGGTGAAATGCCGTGTCTACTAAAAATACAAAAATAAGCTGTAATCCCAGCTACTTGCAAAGCTGAGGCAGAGAACTGCTTAAACCTGGTAGGTGGAGGTTGCAGTGAGCCGAGATCGCGCCACTGCACTCCAGCCTGGGCAACAGAGTGAGACTTCATCTCAAAAATAAATAAAATAAAATAATAAATGAATAAAATGATCTCTCATTGAACCAGATGATATGTGAAGTTTCTTCTAGGACCAATTTTGAGATTTAAAAAAATATTTGGCAGAACGACTTTTATTTTTTTTTGCAACAGAGAGTCCCGCTTTATCACCCAGGCTGGAGTGGAATGGCACAATCTCAGCTCACTACAATCTCTGCCTCCTGGGTTCAAGCGATTCTCCTGCCTCTGCCTCCTGAGTAGCTGTGAATACGGGTGCCCACCACCAGGCCCTGCTAATTTTTGTATATTTTAGTAGAGTTGGGGTTTCACCATGTTGGCCAGGCTGGTCTCTTAACTCCTGACCTTAAGTGATCCGCCCACCTTAGCCTCCCAAAGTGCTGGGATTACAGGCGTGAGCCACTGGGCCAGCCCAGAATGACTTTAAAAAGAGATCAATAAGGCCAGGTGTGGTGGCTCACGCCTGTAATCCCAGCACTTTGGGAGACTGAGGTGGGCAGATGACCTGAGGTCAGGAGTTAGAGACCAGCCTGGCCAAACATGGTGAAACCCCGTCTCTACTAAAATACAAAAATTAGCCGGGCATTGTGGCGCATGCCTGTAATCTCAGCTACTCAGGAGGCTGAGGCAGGAGAATTGCTTGAACCCGGGAGGCAGTTTCTTTTTTCTTTTTTTGAGACGGAGTCTCACGTTGTCACCCAGGCTGGAGTGCAATGGTGCAATCTTGGCTCAATGCAACCTCTGTCTCCTGGGTTCAAGTGATCCTCCCGCCTCAGTCTCCCTAGTAGCTGAGACTACAGGTATGCACTACCACGCCTGGTTAATTTTTGTATTTTTAGGAGAGACGGATGTCACCATGTTGACCAGGCTGGTTTTGAACCCCTGACCTTAAGTGATCCACTCGCCTTGGCCTCCCAAAGTGCTGGGTGGGATTACAGTGGTGAGCCACCACGCCCAGCCCTAAAGTTGTATTTTGGTGGAACGAACTGTTTTGAGAAATAAATTTTAACGCATTGAGTCTGAACGGGCTACCTTTTCAAAATGTGAAGGCCCCTTAAAGTAGCACATTGGTTGGTTATTCTTTTATGTATTTAGATATATCTGATCTAGTTGTCTTGGGGACAGACTCATATTATCATAGCTGCATGTAACTGACAGTGTAGTCTTTGTCTTCCTGAAGTGTTTTTTTGTTTTTATTTTTTATTTTATTTTTATTTTTGAGATGGAGTCTTGCTGTGTTGCCCAGGCTGGGATGCAGTGGTGCGATCTTGCCTCACTGCAACCTCCGCCTCCTGAGTTCAAGTGATTCTCCTGCTTCAGCCTCCCGAGTAGCTGGGACTACAGGCATGTGCCACCATGCCCAGCTAATTTTTGTATTTTTAGTAGAGATGGGGTTTCACCGTATTGGTCAGGTTGATCTTGCACTCCTGACCTCATGATCTGCCCACCTTGGCTTCCCAAAGTGCTGGGATTACAGGTACGAGACATTGTGCCCAGCCAGTAAGTTTTAAAGAAAGGTTCTCAAACCCCTTTTAAATCTTCTGCCTCACTTGAAGAGCTATGCTCTACCTGTTTTGGGCTGTACACCCAGGTCATTAGAAGAGAGACTAAGTAGTCCTGGATGATCCCATAGGGCACCTTCAGGGAAGTAAAATTGGTGATTTTAGTTTCACCAGTAGTTTTTCCCTCAATATGTATTCCTTGTATGCTTTATTGATCTATCTATATCAATAAAAAGTAATGGGGCATTACAAATTATACTTAATTGTTGTCATTCTTGTTCATTAGGGCAAATGTTGTAGGTTGAGTCAAGTGTCCACAAGTTATTTTATGTATGTGTGTGTGTATATATATATACACACACACACATAATTTTTTTTTTCCATTGAGACAGGGTCTTGCACTGTTGCCCAGGCTGGAGTGCAGTAGTGTAGTCTCAGCTCACTGCAACCTCTGCCTCCCAGGTTTAAGTGTTTCTCCCACCTCAGCCTCCCAAGTAGCTGGGACTACAGGTGCATACCACCACCTTCGGCTAATTTTTGTATTTTTTTGGTAGAGATGGGGTTTCACCACATTACCCAGGCTGGTCTCGAATTCCTGACCTCAAGTAGTCTGCCCCCCTAAGCCTCCCAAAATGCTGGATTACAGGCGTGAGCCACCGTGCCTGGCATATATATATTTTAAGATAGAGATGGAGTTTGCTATGTTGCTCAGGCTGGTCTTGAACTGCTGGGATTACAGGTGTGAGCCCCTGTACCCAGTCCTTATTATTTATAAATACATTTCTTTCTAGGTTCAAAATCAAAGGAAGCCCAGAAGGGAGGTCATTTTTACAGTGCAAAGCCTGAAATACTGAGAGCAATGCAACGTGCAGATGAAGCCTTAAATAAAGACAAGATTAAGAGGCTTGAATTGGCAGTTTGTGATGAGCCCTCAGAGCCAGAAGAGGAAGAAGAGATGGAGGTGGGACATTACAAACATTCAGTTGTTATTTATGTTAGTAGGGTGATGGGGGAAGAAAGGGGGAGGGTGGATTAACAAGATTGTTTTATATATGTGTGTATATATGTATTTTTTTTATTTTTTAAATTTATTTTTATTATTTATTTATTTATTTATTTTTTGAGATGGAGTCTCACTTTGCCACCCAGGCTGAAGTGCGGTGGCATGATTTAGGCTCACTGCAACTTCCATCTCCCTGGCTTCAGCGATTTTCCTGCCTCAGCCTCCCAAGTGGCTGGGATTACAGGCACACATGACCATGCCTGGCTAATTTTTGTATTTTTAGTAGAAACGGGGTTTCACCATATTGGCCAGGCTGGTCTCGAATTCCTGACCTTGGGATCTGCCCGCCTCGGCCTTCCAAAGTGCTGGGATTACAGGCATGAGCCACTGTGCCCAGCTGTATTATTTTATTATACATACATGCATACTTCTGTACTTTCCTGGACTGTAGGATAAGTTAGGTTACTTAGAATCTCAATAGCTAGCATCCTTTTTACTTAGTTTTCAAACCTACTGGGAGGGTAAGCAAGAAGTAGTACCATTTTGGTAAGAAATAGAGAGCTTGGGACAGTAAAGATGGAGTAATACATGTATAAGGGTATAGTCAGGCCCTAGAAATTAATTATCCAGTTTTATGCTTTTTATAAAAAAAAATTGAGATGGGGTCTTGCTATGTTGCCCAGGCTGGTCTCAAACTCTCGAGTTCAAGGGATATGCTGCCTTGGCCTCCCAAAGTGCTGGGATTACAGGCATGAGCCCCAGCGCCCAGCCCCAGCTTTATGCTTTTAATTCTAAAACTTTTTTTGTTGTATTTTGCATTGGTAAGAATAGATGTTAAATAAACCTTGAAATACAACCTTGGCTCAAACCTTAATGGTCATGGATAAAGTGAATTAAAACTTGTTAGGGGCCAGGTGTGGTGGTTAATGCCTGTAATCTCAGCACTTTAGGAAGCTGAGGCAGGTGGATGTCTTGAGGACAGGAGTTCAAGACCAGCCTGGCCAACACAGAGTTTACAACACAACTCTGTTTCTGTAAAAAATACAAAAATTAGCTGGGCGTGGTGGCACACACCTGTAGTCCCAATTACTTAGGAGGCTGAGGCATGAGAATTGCTTGAACTTGGGAGGCAGAGGTTGTAGTGAGCCAAGATCGCACCAATGCATCCCAGCCAGGGTAACAGAGCAAGAAGACTCTGTCACCAAAAAAAAAAAAGTTACGGAAGTGAAAAAAACAATTAATTTAGAACAAGCTTGTCCAGTCCGTGACCCAGGATGGCGTTTAAATTGGCCCAACACAAATTCGTAAACTTTCTTAAAACATTTTGTGATTTTTTTGTTGTTGTTTAGCTCATCAGCTATCGTTAGCGTTAGTGTATTTTATGTGTGGCCCAGGGAAGCCGAAAGATCATTATTTTCTGAACTCCAGTGTGGCCCAGGGAAGCTGAAAGATCATTATTCTCTGATCTATCAAATTAATGAGCTACATCCTAAAAGACATTCATCTCTATAACTAAGCTCAGTTTCAAGTTTTGTTCCTTTTTCAATAGATGAAATAGGGAATAAGCAAGCTGATAAAGTGGATATTTTAATTTTAAGGTTGAAACTTAAGGATCATAACGTTATCAGAGGTTTATAACTGGATGGCAACTACAGAGATCATTTAGCCTAATACTGGTTTAACAAATGAGGGAGATCATAATAGGTGAATGTGCTAGGCCTGAGTTGAGACAGCCAATTGTGGAAGAGCAAACACTAGAACCAGTATAAGTTGCTTACTTCTTTCTTATGCTATTAATGAGGACATCACCTCTTGATATTTATGATATATGGTCATGCCAACAGCTTTGTCATAAATAGAACTCCCATGACAGCAATCACTTAATCCTGTTTAGAGATGGGGTCTCACTGTGTTGCCAGGCTGACCTTGAACTGTTGGGCTCAGTGATTATCTCTGCAGGCACCTGCTACTTCGCCTGGTGCAGCACTTTGTGTTTTTTTTTTTTTTTTTTTTAAAGTAGTCAGCATTTAATGAATCTCCCTCCACGTGGCTTCAAGCCACCAGGACACAGGCCCCCCCAACACCCTTAATCTTCTCCTCAGCTCTTCTGCTGAAGAATTTGGCCTTCACGATGACAGGCTGCTTTGGGAGCTTTCCCTTTCCCAGAACTTTGTAGTAGCCCGATCGCACTACATCAATGATGGGAACAGCCCCAGTCTTGTTTTTAGCAGCATTCACCCCTGTCTGCTAACTGACCAAAGTCCACAATTTGTCAAGGTTGACAGTTGGGCAGAAGCTCTGGTTCCTCTTTAAGTGGTAATGCCTCATACCAACTTTCCCAAAGTAGCCTGGGTGGTATTTGTCGAAGTTGATCCGGTGGTGATGCAGACCACCAGCATTACCGCGGCCTCCGGGGTGCTTCTGGTGCTTGCCTATGCCGCGGTGGCCGTGGCTCACGTGGCCCCGAAGTTTCTGGGTCTTCCTCAGTCTGGATGGCATGTCGGCAGCCCAGATGAAAAAGGCACTTTGTGTTTTTGAACATAACCTCAAGATGTTATTGTCTTCATAGTAAAACAAAAGATGAGGCTTAGAACTGGATCATTCTGCCTTCTCTTCTTACCTCCTCCCAGTTCAAAATGCTTGCATCTCTTAATAGCATTCCCTTGGAATTGCGCTTGAACTCAAACTCAAGCCTCAGCGCAATCTTTTTTGTAGTTTTAGTCTCTTAGCCAGAGAGTTGACTTACCCCATACCCACTCTGATTCCTTCATAATGCTGCTTTCAGTGGGCAGAGAATCCTTACCCTTCTTGTATTATGTCACTTTGTGGGGTAGGGTTGGCGCCTGCCACACTTACAGCAAGTCCAGAGAGTTTTTTTCCACCATGTTTGCAGGAGAACTATTGGCATGGAAAATGACAATTGTTTTATTTATTTATTTATTTTTTGAGACGGAGTCTCGCTCAGTCGCCCAGGTTGGAGTGCAGTGGCGCGATCCCAGCTCACTGCAAGCTCCGCCTCCCGGGTTCATGCCATTCTCATGCCTCAGCCTCCCGAGCAGCTGGGACTACAAGCACTCGCCGCCATGCCCGGCTAATTTTTTTTGCATTTTTAGTAGAGACGGGGTTTCACCGTGTTAGCCAGGATGGTCTCGATCTCCTGACCTTGGGATCCGCCCATCTTGGCCTCCCAAAATGCTGGGATTACAGGCTTGAGCCACCGCGCCTGGCCTGACAATTGTTTTAATGTCAGGTGAAACTGAAGTTGATGTTCATTGAGAAGTTTCTAATTTCTGGAGGTGGGTTCTTTTTTTGGTATATGAAGTTGCAGCATATTAAGAGAATTTACAGTAGTACAGATGGCTCCACAACTTATGATGGGGTTACATAAACTAAAAATGTGTTTAATACACCTACCCCACCAAATATTGTAGCTTGGGCTTAGCCTAACCTATCTCAGACAAGCTCAGAACACTTAAATGTTAGCCTAAAGTTGGGCAAGATCATGTAACACAAAGCCTATTTTATAATAAGGAATTGACCATGTCATGTAATTTATCGAATACTGTACTAAAAATGAAAAACAGTGGCTGCATGGGTACCATTATAAAGTCAAAAAATCATAAGTCTAACTGTCTATATTATGGTTTTCCAAATTTTGATTTGTTTTTAAATACTCTTTCCTTGCCTGGCAGGTAGGCACAACTTATGTAACAGATAAGAGTGAAGAAGATAATGAAATTGAGAGTGAAGAGGAAGTACAGCCTAAGACACAAGGATCTAGGCGAAGTAGCCGCCAAATAAAAAAACGAAGGGTCATATCAGACTCTGAGAGTGACATTGGTGGCTCTGATGTGGAATTTAAGCCAGACACTAAGGAGGAAGGAAGCAGTGATGAAATAAGCAGTGGAATGGGGGATAGTGAGAGTGAAGGCCCGAACAGCCCTGTCAAAGTTGCTCGAAAGCGGAAGAGAGTGGTCACTGGAAATGGCTCTCTCAAAAGGAAAAGTTCTAGGAAGGAAATGCCCTCAGCTACCAAACGAGCAACTGGCATTTCATCAGAAACCAAGAATACTTTGAGTGCTTTCTCTGCCCCTCAAAATTCTGAATCCCAAGCCCACGTTAGTGGAGGTGGTGATGACAGTAGTCGCCCTACTGTTTGGTATCATGAAACTTTAGAATGGCTTAAGGAGGAAAAGAGAAGAGATGAGCACAGGAGGCGGCCTGATCACCCCGATTTTAATGCATCTACACTCTATGTGCCTGAGGATTTCCTCAATTCCTGTACTCCTGGGATGAGGAAGTGGTGGCAGATTAAGTCTCAGAACTTTGATCTTGTCATCTGTTACAAGGTGGGGAAATTTTATGAACTGTACCACATGGATGCTCTGATTGGAGTCAGTGAACTGGGGCTGGTATTCATGAAAGGCAACTGGGCCCATTCTGGCTTTCCTGAAATTGCATTTGGCCGTTATTCGGACTCCTTGGTGCAGAAGGGCTATAAAGTAGCACGAGTGGAACAGACTGAGACTCCGGAAATGATGGAGGCACGATGCCGAAAGATGGCACATATATCCAAGTATGATAGAGTGGTGAGGAGGGAGATCTGTAGGATCATTACCAAGGGTACACAGACTTACAGTGTGCTGGAAGGTGATCCCTCTGAGAACTACAGTAAGTATCTTCTTAGCCTCAAAGAAAAAGAGGAAGATTCTTCTGGCCATACTCGTGCATATGGTGTGTGCTTTGTTGATACTTCACTGGGAAAGTTTTTCATAGGTCAGTTTTCAGATGATCGCCATTGTTCGAGATTTAGGACTCTAGTGGCACACTATCCCCCAGTACAAGTCTTATTTGAAAAAGGAAATCTCTCAAAGGAAACGAAAACAATTCTAAAGAGTTCATTGTCCTCTTCTCTTCAGGAAGGTCTGATACCTGGCTCCCAGTTTTGGGATGCATCCAAAACTTTGAGAACTCTCCTTGAGGAAGGATATTTTAGGGAAAAGCTAAGTGATGACATCGGGGTGACGTTACCCCAGGTGCTTAAAGGTATGACTTCAGAGTCTGATTCCATTGGGTTGACACCAGGAGAGAAAAGTGAATTGGCCCTCTCTGCTCTAGGTGGTTGTATCTTCTACCTCAAAAAATGCCTTATTGATCAGGAGCTTTTATCAATGGCTAATTTTGAAGAATATATTCCCTTGGATTCTGACATAGTCAGCACTACAAGATCTGGTGCTATCTTCACCAAAGCCTATCAACGAATGGTGCTAGATGCAGTGACATTAAACAACTTGGAGATTTTTCTGAATGGAACAAATGGTTCTACTGAAGGAACCCTGCTAGAGAGGGTTGATACTTGCCATACTCCCTTCGGTAAGCGGCTCCTAAAGCAATGGCTTTGTGCCCCACTCTGTAGCCCTTATGCTATCAATGATCGTCTAGATGCCATAGAAGACCTCATGGTTGTGCCTGACAAAATCTCCGAAGTTGTAGAGCTTCTAAAGAAGCTTCCAGATCTTGAGAGACTACTCAGTAAAATTCATAATGTTGGGTCTCCCTTGAAGAGTCAGAACCATCCAGATAGCAGGGCTATAATGTATGAAGAAACTACATACAGCAAAAAAAAGATCATTGATTTTCTTTCTGCTCTGGAAGGATTCAAAGTAATGTGTAAAATTATAGGGATCATGGAAGAAGTCATTGATGGTTTTAAGTCTAAAATCCTTAAGCAGATCATCTCTCTGCAGACAAAAAATCCTGAAGGCCGTTTTCCTGATTTGACTACAGAACTGAACCGATGGGATACAGCCTTTGACCATGAAAAGGCTCGAAAGACTGGACTTATTACTCCCAAAGCAGGCTTTGACTCTGATTATGACCAAGCTCTTGCTGACATAAGAGAAAATGAACAGAGCCTCCTGGAATACCTAGAGAAACAGCGCAACAGAATTGGCTGTAGGACCATAGTCTATTGGGGGATTGGTAGGAACCGTTACCAGTTGGAAATTCCTGAGAATTTCACCACTCGCAATTTGCCAGAAGAATACGAATTGAAATCTACCAAGAAGGGCTGTAAACGATACTGGACCAAAACTATTGAGAAGAAGTTGGCTAATCTCATAAATGCTGAAGAACGGAGAGATGTATCATTGAAGGACTGCATGCGGCGACTGTTCTATAACTTTGATAAAAATTACAAGGACTGGCAGTCTGCTGTAGAGTGTATCGCAGTGTTGGGTAAGACTCTGAACAAGCTTGTTCCTCAGGCTTGGATATGTAGTGCTCTATGCCAGCTGTGTATTATCCCTAAACATAAGTAACAAAGGTATATATGGTACATATTTTGACATGCATATACATATTTGCATCCTGACTAGGCTGCCCACAGCAATTTAAGTTACTCACCTGAAACTCGTTTTCTTTTTTTTTTTTTTTTTTTGAGACGGAGTCTTGCTTTGTCACCCAGGCTGGAGTGCAGTGGCGCGATCTCGGCTCACTGCAAGCTCTGCCTCCTGGGTTTACGCCATTCTTCTGTCTCAGCCTCCCGAGTAGCTGGGACTACAGGCGCCCGCCACCTCGCCCGGCTAATTTGTTTTTTTGTATTTTTAGTAGAGACGGAGTTTCACCGTGTTAGCCAGGATGGTCTCGATCTCCTGACCTCGTGCTCCGCCCGCCTCGGCCTCCCAAAGTGCTGGGATTACAGGCTTGAGCGACCGCGCCCAGCCTGAAATTCGCTTTTATCTTAGTGTCCTTAGTGGCCTTTCTTCAGTCTTGAGATGTGGTCTTGCTCTGTCACCCAGGCTAGAGTATGGTGACACAACCATGGCTACTGCAGCCTTGACCTCCCAGGCTTAAGTTATCTTTCCACCTCAGCCTCCCCAGGTAGCTGAGACTACAGATACGCACCACTATGCATGGCTAATATTTAAATGTTTGTAGAGAGATGGGGGTCTCACTGTTTGCCAGGGCTGGTCTTGAACTCCTGGGCTCAAGTGATCCTCCTGCCTCGGCTTCCCAAAGTGCCGAGGTTATAGGCATGACCCATTGCACCTGGCCCTTTCTTCAGTCTTTAATTAAATTGAACAAAAGGTTTTTGTTTTCAGACAGTGTCTTGCTCTGTTACCCAGGACAGACCTCTCATATCTACGTCCTAGGTAGCTAGGATTTATAGGTAAGCAATTGCCTGCCCCGCTTTAATTTTTTTGGTGGGGGAAGGGAGATGAAGCTTCCCTATGTTGCCCAGGCTGGTCTCAAATTCCTGACCTCAAGTGATCCTCCAGTCTCCCAAAAGTGCTAGGATTACAGGCATGAGCCACTGGGCCTGGCCAAAGGATTTGTTGTTTTTGAGATGGAGTCTCGCTCTTGCCCAGGCTGGAGTGCAATGGCACAATCTTGGCTCATTACAACTGCTGCCTCCCAGGTTCAAGCGATTCTCCTGCCTCAGCCTCCCAAGTAGCTAAGACTATGGGCATGAGCCACCACGCCCAGCCATTTTTTGTATTTTTAGTAGAGACAGGGTTTTGCCATGTTGGCCCGGCTGGTCTTGAACTCCTTATCTCAGGTGACCTACTCACCCTGGCCTCCCAAAGTGCTGGGATTACAGGCATGATGAGCCACCGCACTCGGCCCAAAAGATTTTTAAATGTGTTCTACTTCATGAGACAGACTTTATTTTAGATCAAATTTTATTTTTATTTGAGCTTTTTATTATTTGGTGAATACTGTTTCAAGGTGCTTTGTTACACTATCTGTTGATCCATCATTTTAAAATTTCATTTTATTACAACTCCTGTATTTCAGTGAGTCCATCTGCATACAATTTTAAAAGGTCAATCATTCCTTTTTTCTTTAGCCAAATTGTCAAAGATTCTTTTCTGCAATTGATTTTTCAAAGCCCTGAGTTAGGAATTTACAATTTGGCAACCATCTCAACTTCATAAATAATTTTGTTCTTTAAATGTCATGGCCAACATTACCTGGAACCATTGCTGTTTTATAGTTTAGGTTTATGTTGTATATGTTTTTTAAATTTTTTAGAGACGGGGTCTTGTTCTTTTCAGACTAGAGTACAATGGGATGACTAGCTCACAGCAGCCTTGAACTGCTGGGTTCAAGCGATTCTCCTGCTTCAGCCTCCTGAGTAGCTGGGACTACAGGTGGTCATCACCACACCTGGCTGATTTTTGTATTTTTGGTAGAGACAGGGTTTTTACCATGTTGGCCAGGCTGGTCTTGAACTTCTGACCTCAAAGTGATCTGCCCACCTTGATCTCCCAAAGAGCTGGGATCACAGGCATGAGCCACTGCGCCCAGCCCTGTTTTTGTTTTTAAATAACCGTAGTTTACCTGAATTTGTAACACAGTAATACAACACTATTTTGATCTGAACACAAGTATCCAATGGAACAGAATAATATACTTCCTTTTAGTGTGTCGCATTTGGTTACTGGTTAATTTAAAATCCTTTCTCAGCACAGGCGTTCAAAAACCAGTGTTCAGAGATTGTTTTAATATCAGTGTGCCAACTTTGGCACATTCTGCTAAGTAAGAGGCTTAAGTGTAGCATGTCTCTGTGCCTTTTTTTTTTTTTTTGAGACAGAGTCTCTCTGTTGCCCAGGCTGGAGTGCAGTGGCGCGATCTTGGCTCACTGCAGCCTCCACCGCCCAGGTTCAAGTGATTCTCCTGCCTCAGCCTCCTGAGTAGCTGGGATTACAGGCATGTGCCACCTGTATTATGTGCCACCTGTATTATATACATATTTTCATCCTGACTAGGCTGCCCACAGCAGCACCGCTAATTTTTGTATTTTTAGTAGAGCCAAGGTTTCACCCTGTTGGTTAGGCTGGTCTTGAACTGCTGACCTCGTGATCTGCCTGCCTTGGCCTCCTGAAGTGCTGGGATTACAGGCGTGAACCACCGTGCCTGGCCTCTGCTCTTTTAGTTTTCCCTTGGCACTTCTTTGGTCCAGATGTAAGATGTATTTTGAGGGGGGAGATCTTTAGACTGTAATTGAAAATTCTCTCTCTTATAATGAAACGTGTTATAATGAAGACCTGTAAAACACTTAGGCTGATAAAACTTCCAAAGATGAAGCCTCACTTGTTACCCTCTTTTTTAACAGATGTCTTACTGTGCCTGGCTAACTACAGTCGAGGGGGTGATGGTCCTATGTGTCGCCCAGTAATTCTGTTGCCAGAAGATACTCCCCCCTTCTTAGAGCTTAAAGGATCACGCCATCCTTGCATTACGAAGACTTTTTTTGGAGATGATTTTATTCCTAATGACATTCTAATAGGCTGTGAGGAAGAGGAGCAGGAAAATGGCAAAGCCTCTTGTGTGCTTGTTACTGGACCAAATATGGGGGGCAAGTCTACACTCATGAGACAGGTAACTGCTTCTTAAGGTTTTGTTATCAGAAAGTCATTTGCGACATTAGGAACAACATACTTAGGTGATCATTTTCCAAACACAGTTACGTAAAATTCAGCCAGTGACTTAATAGAAAGCAAAGGGAAATACTCCCTGTGTTATAAAAGTGAGTATTTACCTGAAACATCTCTGCTTAATGTTAAGGGGAATATATATTAAAAAGGGGAAGGAGGTCATTCAGGTCTTGAGACTCTTTGACTTGAATTCATTTCCTCAGAAGGTAGGTATAGTCATAATGAACAAAAATACAAAGGCTGTATGAAAAGATGCAATGTTACAGGTTTATCCTTAAATTAGACTCATTTGCAGAAACGCTTCATGTGAACAGCCTATGGCCAACTTAGGTAAGAAAGCAAATACAGTTCATGACCTCTAGCAACTGTTGGAAACTGCTCTTTAGGGATGACATGCTGGCCCTTTTTTTTTTGTTGTTGCCAAGGCTGAAGTGCAGTGACGCCATCACAGCTCACTGCAGCCTCGACCTCCCAGGTTCAACCCATCCTCCTGCTCCCCAGTAGCTGGGACTACAGATGTGCACCACCATGCCTAGCTCATTTTTTAAGAAAATTCTTATGGCATTATATTTATCTTCCCTTTATAACCAGGGGTTGACCAGCCACAGAACTTGTAAAGTCTTTTTGTATTTTTAAAAGGTTTTAAGAAATAGAAGTAATTGGCTGGTCCCTGCTGCTCTCCTGCATTATAGTATACTTCTGTTCACCTAGTTTGCTAGAGAGAGGCAGTATAGTGTGTATAGTGATTTCCAAATTTTTTCTTTAAATCAGAATCACCTGTGACAATGTAAAAAAAAAAAAAAAAAAAGGTGCAGAGATTCCATCCTGAAATGGATTCTCTTGTTTGGAATTGATTCTAGGCATCTCTAGTAGTTTTAAAGAGCTCCTAGGTGATTCTATTCTGGCCAACGTTGAGAATCACTAGGGTAGTGGGTTAGTAAGCAGGCTCTGATGTTTTGAAGGCCAGTGAGGTCCTATGCCTCTTGTCTCTCTCAGCCTCAACTTTCTCTATTTTAGCAAATGGATTTCAGAATAGAACCAACCTACACAGGATTGTGAAAGTTTTTTTAGAGTGCCTAGCTCTTACATAAGGGTTCATAAGAAAGACAAAATTTATTGTCCGTAAAACTGTTGCTAACAGTCATAAAAGACGTTTTCCTCCCTCATCCACAGGCTGGCTTATTAGCTGTAATGGCCCAGATGGGTTGTTACGTCCCCGCTGAAGTGTGCAGGCTCACACCAATTGATAGAGTGTTTACTAGACTTGGTGCCTCAGATAGAATAATGTCAGGTGAGTTTTTTATTTCCCACCTAAGTTCTCATTCATTCATTTTATATGATAAAAGACATTTGCTTCTTGTATATGAGCCTTTTAAATCTAATGTTTGATTTTTCTGGTGTTACTTTAAAAACAACACTTTTTAAGAATTGCATAGTCTTTTTTTTTTTTTTTGAGATGGAGTTTCGCTCTTGTTGCCCAAGCTGAAGTGCAATGGCATGATCTTGGCTCACTGCAACCTCTGCCTCCAGGTTCGAGTGATTCTCCTGCCTCAGCCTCTCCAGTAGCTGGGATTACAAGCACACGCCATCAAACCCAGCTAATTTTTTGTATTTTTAGTAGAAGCGGGGTTTCACCATGTTAGGCTGGTCTCAAACTCCTGACCTCAGGCAATCTGCTTGCCTCGGCCTCCTAAAGTGCTGGGATTACAGGCGTGAGTCACCGTGCCTGGCCAATCACTGTACAGTCTCTTAATGAGATTTAATATTTTATACCAATATGTGTAGCTCATGATAGCTATATAACCTAAAAGATGAATTTACATGATTTGCATTTGTGATTTTTTTTTTTTAGGTGAAAGTACATTTTTTGTTGAATTAAGTGAAACTGCCAGCATACTTACGCATGCAACAGCACATTCTCTGGTGCTTGTGGATGAATTAGGTAAGACATTAAACTTTTCATTTGAAGGCTATCTTACAAACATTTGTCCAAAGAATTTTTCTAGAAGATTATAAACAATATGACTGTCTTTAGAGCATGCACTCACCATTATGGCACAGACCCATAGTTGCAGATAAAAGGTGATATTGTGAAAGGCTTTTGATTACCTATTAATTACTAGGCCTTACATTGTTCAGTTATAATAAAACATTTGTTATAATACAGGGATGAGAACACTTAATAGGAGGACTCAGGAAGTTTCTGACCTTGAGCGATACTGTATTTTCTTTAAAAGAAACCTCACTCCCCATGGGCTGCTAAGCAGACTTGTTTAGCTAAACAAGGTCTATTTATAGAATGCTTTTAGACATGGATGTACTAACAGATGCTATTTTTCTGTCCTAGCATTTTTATTTTAATTCCCTTGAGTTACATCCTTATGCATATTTTACTTTAACAGGAAGAGGTACTGCAACATTTGATGGGACAGCAATAGCAAATGCAGTTGTTAAAGAACTTGCTGAGACTATAAAATGTCGTACGTTATTTTCAACTCACTACCATTCACTAGTAGAAGATTATTCTCAAAATGTTGCTGTGCGCTTAGGACATATGGTATGTGCAAATAGTTTTTTTCCACAAATTCGGTTTTTTGAGAGGGCCCTTCTGTTGCTAGCACATGTATCGCTAATATTTTTCTTTCTTAAGGCATGCATGGTAGAAAATGAATGTGAAGACCCCAGCCAGGAGACTATTACCTTCCTCTATAAATTCATTAAGGGAGCTTGTCCTAAAAGCTATGGCTTTAATGCAGCAAGGCTTGCTAATCTCCCAGAGGAAGTTATTCAAAAGGGACATAGAAAAGCAAGAGAATTTGAGAAGATGAATCAGTCTCTACGATTATTTCGGTAACTATAATGGAATTATAACTGACCTTAAGTTTCATAAAAACAGTAAAAGCGGGAGGAATGGATGCACTATGAAAAACAAAAAAAAAAATTTCTTTTTTTTTTTTTTTAATTTTAAGGGAAGTTTGCCTGGCTAGTGAAAGGTCAACTGTAGATGCTGAAGCTGTCCATAAATTGCTGACTTTGATTAAGGAATTATAGACTACATTGGAAGCTTTGAGTTGACTTCTGACAAACTTGGTAAATTCAGACAACATTATGATCTAATAAACTTTATTTTTTAAAAATGACCATTTTTCCATTTTCTTTCTAGGAAATTAAACCCTTTTAATTCTTATCTACCTTCTACATAATGGTTATTGAATACTCCACAATATATTAAGTCTAGATGTTATGGTACATGCATACACTTTCAGGCTGTTTTATACCCACTGTCACCAATACACATAAATGGGGGAGGGAAAGCTAGGAAACTGTATAGGGCTGTATATATACTTGTCTCAGCTTAATGCAGGAAATTGTTTTAATTTCCAGCAGTTTTGTCTAAACTGTTCAAAAAAAAACTATGAACAGAGTTCAAATACAGGATGTTTTGAAGAGACTTTCTAAAGTGTACTTTAAAACATAGTAGTTTTTTTTACCTTTCACAAAACTGAGTTACAAGAATACTTTTGTTTTACAGTGCATCCCTTCCTAGGAAGTCTCATTAAAACACTCACTTTTTCTAGGGGTGATTTTGAATGCTGCACAGGGAAGGGAAGAAAATAATAGTCTTAACTTTTCTTAAAGGATACCAGAAACATTGCTGGATATAATTTAAGATTAGTGTTTTCTCTTTCATAGAAAGAACGTACATACTGGGACATGAGTACAGTTTACAGCAAGTCTAGGTGTGCTAACAAAACAGGGCACATTCAAGTACAATAAGATTTTGCTTGAAATTAAAAACAAACTACATGAGATTAAAGCATTAAAATCATATTTCTCAATCTGAATACATGTTAAAAAAAAAAATCAAAAGGAACGCAGAAGTGCTAGCTCACATTTTTACCATATTACAAAAGCAATTGGTACCCATGTCCATAAAGGCAGCAACAAAGCTGCTTGTCTACTGAAGATTACTACTGCAAATTGGACTGCATTCAATGCTAGTTGTAAAAACACCAGCTTTTCAGAAGTTGGTATCTGTACAAAATTGCAGCTTATTTTCTTCACTTCTGTCCCTTCAAGTCTTTACACAGTAATGCTAAAACACCCAGCTTTGAGATCCTGAGTCAATATATTGCCACTTTCTTTTTGGTAGCTTGAGCTTCATAGTGTCAACTGACCTTGTGTATCCATTTTTAATACAGTCTCTTCCTGTAGCATGGGCAAATATGTTAAATCTTCCAAAAAAATGTTTTAAGTTATGATGTTACAATGGCAGGACTTTTTCTTTAGGGAAGGAATTCAGTTGTGCTGCAATGTATTAGATTCTATAGGTGGAGCAGAGTCATATAGTGTATCTGTATCATGTGTAGGCTCACCAGCTAATGTACAAGGATTAGACAGTGTTCCAGCACCACAGTCACAGAAAAACCTAAAGCAAAATAAAAACTCAATTAGAAAAGTGAGGGGGGGGAAGTAATTGGGTAATATAGCAAGCAAGTGTGCTACATACCTATCATGTCTAATAAACTCTACATCATGTCCCTGATGGCACTTCTTAATGCAGTTCACACATATGGCATTTCGATCTGTGGTGTTACAAGTATGACATCTAAAAAGCAAAAGCTTAAATTACTTTTCTCAAACATGTCATTAATGCAAAACAACATTCCATTCTGTTTATATATTACCCTATGACCCTTGGCTTTAAGAGGACCAAAACAAAATTCTTTGTGGCTCCAGCCCAGATTAATTCTGAAAAGGAACTTTAATGGAATAAGTGATTTTCCTGTCGTCTTTGTCTTCTGAGGGAAGAGGAATGATTTGTAAGTTGTATAAAGGCAGTTCTTTCCACTTTAAAAGCCTCTCAAATCTTTCTGGGCTGAATCAATTTGGACGAGTGAAGAGTCAAAACTGTCATGGTGATTGGGATATATCAAACACTTGACATCTTTACCCTGAAATTTCTAGGAAAACAATACGTTACACAAACTCATGTTTATGAGTTACATGACATCAGTTACTGTAGTATTAGGTTTTTTCAGTTATGGTCTTTGTTTTGTTTTGTAGAGACAGGGTCTCCCTATGTTGCCCAGGCTGGTTTAGTGCTAGGATTACGGGCATAAGCCACCACGCCTAACCATAGTTACAGTCTTAAACACACGATATTTAAGTAGATTGATTATAAAATTTTCAGTTATAGTCTCAACACTGGCAAACAGCCAAAAATGCTAGGCATTACTAATTTAAAAAGGAAATCAGTCTTCCTCTTTTCAGGACTCACAATATATTTCTAAGTTACCTGTAGAAATCATGCATGGGATAGCTGGTATAACTTGATATTTTATATAAACATTGGCCTCTACTAACAGCCTTTTCTATGGCATCTTGATTGTTCATTATTTTGTTATCTGTAATAAAAAAGAATAAGTAAAAATCTAGAGGACTGTTAATATTTTAAAAACTAAAGATTATAGGATTATTCTAACAGAAGAGCCACTATTTTTAAGAGCTTTAAATGAAGCTAACCAATGAATTGTAAGAAATCAGCTAAGAATAGAATTTTCCTTGTATAAGATACTTGAACCATTTAAAACCAAAGCTCTATTTCTTTCAAAATCTCTTAAATTGTTGCTAACTTGGGGAGTGACATAAGGAATCAAGTTATAAAACGGCCTCTGATTATCTTTCATGGCATACTGCATATATTTATAGGTATAACAGACTCCAACATACCTTTCATTGTCACATTAACACCAGATGCTAAAAATAAGCCTCCAAACCGGTTGTTAAAAATCTGATTGCCTTCTAGTGTTGCAGTTGCGTGATTTGTAATTTCAATACCTGAAGTGAAATTTACAAACAAGTAGATACATCACTTTATATTGCTTCTTAAAAACCTGAAATTAGCATGCAAATGTAAACTGGTTCTTTTATAAAAATACATTAACCCTCAATGTCTACTGAATAAAATGTAGATATTTCAACCACTAAACATTCACTTATCAATGATTATGGTCAAAACCACAATTAACTTTCACACTAGCCTGTCTTAAAGTTTAAATACATGATACCTGGATTTCATTTGCATCCATTTTAACATCTGTGTTTCTGTTGCAGATTTAAATTGGTAAATTCATCTGAAGAATTGAATTTATCTGTATTCCTAGTGGTAATACAAGCCTGCATTTATTCTATCCCAATAAATGTTTCATAATCATGACTACGCAACAACAGCAATATTTCTTTGAGTCTGGCTTATAGTAGAAGAATCCAGAACCTGATTAGGTGCTCTCATAAGTGAATGAATAAACAGGCATTCAGCCACTTCAGCAGCACACTTTACACATTTTAGTTAATAAAACAATGAATATACTCCACATCAAACACTTTGCAGAACTATATATAAGCCACAGGTAAGAAAAGAAAATACAAACCTGCAGCAAATCCATCAAATATTCTGTTTTTCCTTAAGATTGGATGACTGTTAGTGCTGATGAGAACACCTGCTTGAGCATTCCTGAAAATATCATTTTCTTCAAGGAGACCTATAATAAAATATTTCCTTAGATTAAGGCTAATGCATATAACAGACTCTACTAACGTTTTTGGGGGTATTTAGGTTTGCTTTTAGTTTCTTATTTAACTGCACTGTAAAATTCACAGGGCTATTTGTTCAGCCAAAAACAGTTTATTATCAGAGGTATTAAGGATCTAACAAAATTGCTAAAATGACAGGTAAGAGCATTGTGACCAATCTGCCATCTCCATGATAGCAGGGACCATGTCTGAGTTTACTCACCACTTCATCTTCAGTGCCAGGTACACCGTTGATTCTCAATGAGTATTGCTGAATTAAAGTTAATTCCTTTGAAATATTTCTAGAACCTCTGTATCCTCTGTTTTTAGTTCAGGCAAGCAAGCCCTTATTTCTGGCCTTTATTACTATAATCATTTCCTGATGAGTTTCCTTTATTCCAGTTTCATCTGCTGCATAGTTTCCAGTCAGTTAACTGCAACTCCTATCTTGCCTTTCTAACAAACTACTTTCAGAATAAATTTGAACATCACCTTGCCTTTCAAAATATCCCTCCTACTTGTTTGTCTTAATGTGAGACATGGTTTTATTTCTGTAGACATGTGACCCCTCTGGTATTTCACATTACTGACCTAAATTTCCCCTGGATGAGTGGGAAAAATCTGACTCAGGGACTTCTTGGGGTCCATCCTGTTCACTCTCTGGGTATTAATATTTCTGGGTTCTGTCCCTCTCATTTCCCTCTGCATACGCTTTGGGTGATCGTTATCTTATATCTTGCAACTATTACATACACACTGTTGCTTTTTTATTTTTGAGACAGTCTCACTCTGCCACCCAGGCTGGAGTGCCATGGTGCGATCTTGGCTCACTGCAACCCCCGCCTCCGGGTTCAAGCAATTCTGATTCAGCTTCCCAAGTACCTGGGATTACAAGCATCTGCCATCACCCTGGCAATTTTTTTTTTTTTTTTTTGTATTTTTAGATTTCACCATGTTGGCCAGGCTGGTCTCAAACTCCTGACCTCAAGTGATCCACCCACCTGGGCCTCCCCCAAAGTGCTGGGATTACAGGCATGAGCCACTACACCCAGCCACTGTTGCTAATTCTTATATCTATTCATTTAGCTTAGTATAATTAATCACATTCTGGTCATAACCAATTTGGATATTCCAGAAAACAACCTTGGATTCAATGTTTAAAAACTGACCTTACTATTTTCCAGAAACCATCTCCTATATAACTTACCTCAGTGAAAGGTAGTCACCCAAATCAGAATCCCAAGTATCCATCATATTTCACTTTTCTTTCAACCCCCATATTAAATCAATGACCCAGTCCTGTTGGTTCCACCCTTTTTATAGAGATAGGGTCTTGCTATATTGCCTAGGCTGGTCTCCAACTCCAGACTCAAGTGATACTCCTACGTTAGCCTCTGGAGCAGCTGGAAGTACAGGTGTGAGCCACTGTGCCCAGCTGTTTCTGTCCTTTTAAATATCATTAACATGTCCCACCACCCCCAACCTTTTCATACCCTTATACTATCATTTTAATTTAGGCTCTCATTATTTATTGCCTGAGTTATTCCAAGTCCCTGTCTCTAATCTTGATTATTTTCACTACAACCTCAAGTGCTATTGCTAAAATGGAGTCCAAAGTCCTTACTGCATATAGAAAACCTCATGATTTGGGCCTTGCCCCTTCTCTAGCCTCAACTTTCAGTACCTCTTCCCTTGCATTCAATTTCCTCTAGACTTTTGTTTACGTTTTCCACTCCATCACACTATACATTTTATGGATGTAGTGCTGTTTCATATAGCATTATATCTCTAGCATCTGTATGATAGTGGTTGGTACAGAGGTGTTAAATTAGTATTTAAAGAATAAAAGTGAAATAACATCTGGAATGGTCTGTTCACCTCTCCCAAACCCATTTACCAGTAAATATCTACTCATTTTTCAAGACAGCTCAAAAGTGATTTGACTTGCATGAACCGTTTCTCAACACCTTGCAAATAAACCATTCTGTATTGTGTGTCTTCACTATATTTTGTAAAAACTACTGAGATATGTTACTTCACTGAATTACTAGATTATAAGCTCCTGGAGAGTCTGTCAATGGATCATCACTGCTTGGTTGTAGTATTAAATTTTGTTCATTAAATCTTGGTATGTTAGAGTAATAACTAGCTATTCTATGTAAGATAGGTACAAATGTTGGGTTATTGACATTTCAGGAACAGTGACAGATTTGCATTACGGCAGCTCTGAGAATCTCTGTATACATGCATCTGTAAGGGGCAGGCACTATGGAACTTTTGCCTTAATGCAAAGTGAGTTGACCTTTATGAATATCAAACCAGGCACATCTTGGCTTCATTAATTCCATTCTCCAACAAACACAGTTGAAAGCAGTTACAAAAGTAATACCCGTTTACTAAAGACATTTTCAAACATTTACAGATCAATTAATTTCTCACACCTATTTCTATAACTTGACTTTGAAGTTTATTATAATCATATTACTATTCTGAATAAAAGGTCCAGAGAATGTAAACAAATTCTATCTTTAAAAAGGCTTACTGACAACTGCAGACTCAAAGTGGCTACAAAAGGAAAAGTATTGTAAACATTTGTCTCTTAACACTAGGCACTAATCTAAACCAGCTCAACTTGATAACGAAAAAGACTTGAGATTCACTCATTTATAAGTTAGTTAGCAATGTCATTGATCATTAGAGATATGGAAGAATAATGGAAAACTGGATTTTTCACTAATGCAAAATTAACAACAATACCTCGACCCCCATTAAATATACAGATGCCACCATCTCTTCCATCATGGATTTTATTTCTTCTTAGTGTAGGATTACTATCTGTCTTAATCCAGACTCCAGCCATTGCATTGTCAAATATTTCATTGTCTTCTATACAGCCTAGACCTATAAATGCAAAAATGTAGGTTATCTAGAAGGTATCTTTCTTTCTTTTCTTTTCTTTTTTTTTTTTTTGAGAGGGAATCTCACTCTGTTGCCAGGCTGAGTGCAGTGGCGCGATTTCGGCTCACTGCAACCTCCGCCTTCTGGGGTTCAAGCGATTCTCCTGCCTCAGCCTCCCGAGTAGCTGGGAATACAGGCATGTGCAACCATACCCAGCTAATTTTTGTAATATTTAGTAGAGACAGGGTTTCACCATGTTGGCCAAGCTGGTCTTAAACTCCTGACCTCAGGTGATCCACCCGTCTCGGCCTCCCAAAGTGCTGGGATTACAGGCGTGAGCCACCGTGCCCGGCCTAGAAGGTGTATTTCTAAAGTCTATTAACACAGAGAAAAAGATGACAGATAAAACATACCAGAATTATAAACTAGAATTCCACCATTCTGTCCTCCCCAGATTTTGTTGCGTCTAATTTTGGGGTTGCTTCCAGTCCTGTGAATAGAATAGAAAATAGTATCATTTCAATAGCTTCTACTCCCATATCCTCATGTTACGTGAGATAAACAGTGGAGAAATCCATGTAAGTCATATAGTAAGAATTAACTATGCAATGGAGTCCTTCAAGATGCCCTAAGAAGAAAGTGGTTTAATTTTGCTTAATCCTGTATTTCCCACAGAACACACTTTACTACAGATTATTACTGTAGAGTTTCCTAACATGTAAACTAAATGGGGTTTTATTAAGTGACTTATATATTCCCCTCATATGTAAAATGAAGGAATGAATTATAGGCATACCTTGGAGATAATTGCAGGTTCCGTTCCAGACCACCATAATAAAGCGAGTATTGCAATAAAGAGAGTCGCACAAATTTTTTGGTTTCCTAGTGTGTTTACATTATACTGTAGTCTATTAAGTATGCAATAGCATTACATTAAAAAGAAGCACGTACCCTAACTTAAAAATACTTTATTCCTAAAAATGCTAATAATAATCTGAGTCTTCAGAGAGTTTAAAAAAAAAACAAAAAAACAGATGGGGTCTTGCTCTGTCACCCAGGCTGGAGTTGCAGTGGCATGATCATAGCTCACTGCAGCCTCGAACTCTTGGGCTCAAGCAATCCTCCTGCCTAAGCCTCCCGAGTAGCTGGGACTACAGGTGCATGCCACCATGCCCAGTTAATTTTTGTATTTTTTGTAGAGATGGGTTTTGCCATGTTGCTCAGGCTGTTCTCAAACTCCTGGGTTCAAGTGATCCACCTGCCTCAGTCTCCCAAAGTGTTGGGACTACAGGCATGATCTACTGCACCTGACCAATTGGCAATCTCTTAAAATAAGACAAATTTGCCACATAGACTGACTTCCTTTCACGGAAGATTTCTCTGTAGTATTCCTACATGCAATGTTGTTATAGCATTTTGCTCACAGTAGAATTTCTTTCAAAATTGTCAATCCTTGCCAACCCTGCTACTTTATTAACAGGCTTATGCAATATTCTAAATCTTTTGTTGTCATTTCAACCATGTTCACAGCATCTTCAACAGGAACAGACTCCACCTCAAGAAAAACCACTCTGCTCATCCGTAAGAAGCAACTCCTCATCTGTCCAAGTTTTATCATGAGGTTGCAGCAATTCAGTCACATCTTCAAGTTCCATTTTCTAATTCTACTTCTCTTGCAATTTCTACCACGTCTGGAATTAGTTCCTCTACCAAAGTCTTATACCCCTAGTCATCCATGAGGGTTGGAATCAGCTTCTTCCAAACTCCTGTTAATGTTGTTGTTATTTTTTTTGTCCTGGCCATGAAAACCTTTATTTTTATATTTAGGTTTGATGAATGAACAGCCATGCAGAAATGTGACTGGACACAAAGGATCTGGCCTAACGGTGATGGATGGAGTGGGGAAACCCAGCAAAGCCGCTCTGTACAATTCCCCTTCCCCTGGGTATGGGGCAGGACCCCCTGGGAATAAGGATCTTCCAGGGAGAAACGAAAGAGTGACCTTGCTAGGTTTTATGGCTGGCTTTGAGAGAAAGGAATTCTAGTTTCTAAGACCTGCTTTGGGGAAAAAGAATTCTGGCTTCTGGGACTCAATTTGGGGGAGAAAAGACAGCAGGAACCAGGAGGGAAGGACAAAGACCTGGATTCTGAGGCCTTCCAGTCTCCTCTGGGTCAGGGTAGTCTGTATGCCAAGGTGTCATACTTCGGGGTTTAATGAGCCCTGACAGCAGATGCTTGCAGATTTCACAGGTAACTTGTGATCCAAGTAACTGACTTTCAGTCCCCCAATTTCAGAGAACTTTAGCAAAGCCTGGCTGAAATTGGCCAAG
Organism: Trachypithecus francoisi; assembly: GCF_009764315.1. NCBI lineage: Eukaryota > Metazoa > Chordata > Mammalia > Primates > Cercopithecidae > Trachypithecus > Trachypithecus francoisi. Next base: position 59,823,921 of record NW_022681462.1, on the reverse strand, counting down.
TGTTAGAAGAACCTCTTCAAAGCTGAAATTCATCGAGTTCTTCAGCTGAGGGCGTTAAGAATCCCAGATGTAAGGTTAGCAAGAGTTAGAAGTTCTGGAGTTTTCCCCGCACGCCCCAGCTCTTGAGCATCAACAGGCCAGAAGCTCACAATATCTGATCCTCCTGTGGCTCAGCAGGGATGTGTTTTAGAGCAGCATGTTCAGAATGAAGCTGGTGCACTTAGTCAAGCCTCGAGGACCTTTTGAAGTCATGCGTGGCCCATGCTGGCCTCATGGGAACACAGGTGCTCCAGCACCCGATGTGTTCAGGACTAGGTGGGGGGAAAACTTCAGCCCTGAAAACATCCCCCTGCTGTCTAGACCAGACTGCCCCATGGCCAAGGGTGGTGAGAACCCTGGAAACCCCTTGGGTTGCACCCCTGCCAGTACTAGAACTTAGCCCTTCCTGGGCAGAAAAGCTCAACATTGGCTCAGGGCATAACTGGAATTTTTTTTTTTTTTTTTTTGAGACAGGGTCTCACTCAGTCATCCAGGCTGAAGCACAGTGGTATGATCATAGCTCACTGCAGCCTCGACTTCCTGGGCTCAAGCGATCCTCCTACCTCAGCCTTCTGGGTAGCTGGGACCACAGGTGCATGCCATCATGCCTAGCTAATTTTTTCTATTTTTTACAGAGACAGGGTTTCACTATGTTGCGCAGGCTGTTCTTGAACTCCTGGCCTCAGGTTGATCCTTCCACCTCAGCCTCCCAAAATGCTTGGATTACAGCACTTTTTCAGATCTCCTCCCAAGAATCATGAATGTTCTTAATGAAATCTGGAATGGTGAATCCTTTCTAGAGGTTTTCAATTTACTTTGCCCAGATTCATCAGAGGAATCACTATTTATGGCAACTACTGCTTTCTAAAAATAATTTCTTATATAAAAAGACTTAAAAATTGAAATTACTCCTTGATCCATGGACTGTGGGATGGATGCTATACTAGCAGGCATGAAAACAACATTAATCTAATCTCCTTGTACATCTGCATCAGAATTCTTGGGTTACTGGGTACATTGTCAATGAGCAGTAATATTTTGAAATAAGTATTTTTTTCTGAGCACTAGGTCTCAACAGTGGACTTAACATATTCAGTAAACTGTACTGTAAATTCATGTGCTATCATCCATGATTTATTGTTTCCTTTATGATATGTTTTGTGGACTTAACATATTCAGTGAACTGTACTGTAAATTCATGTGCTATCATCCATGATTTTGTTGTTCCCTTTATAGAGCACAGGCAGAGTCGATTTAGAATCATTCTTAAGGGCCCTAGGGTTTTCACAATGGTAAATGAGCACTGCCGGCAACTGAAAGTCATCGGCTGAACCAACCCTTAACAAGAGATCAGCGTGCTCTTTGAAGTCAGGCATTGACTTCTCCCCTCTAGCTATGAACAGAGTTCTGGATGTATCTTCTTCCAATATAAAGCTATTGAGTCTACACCGAAATCTGTTTAGTGTAGCCACCTTCAACAATGATCTTAGCTATATCTTCTGGGATAACTTTCTGTAGCTTCTGTCTCAGCATTTGCTGCTTCACCTTGCACTTAGTTTTTTTTCTTAAACCTCACGAATCAACCTCTGCTAGCTTAAAACTTTTCTGCAGCTTCTTCACTTCTTTCAGCCTTCGTAGAACTGAAGAGAGTTGGGGCCGTGCTCTGTATTAGGAATTGGCTTAAGGAAATGTTGTGGCTGGTTTGATCTTTTTTTTTTTTTTTTGGAGACGGAGTCTTGCTCTGTCGCCCGGGCTGGAGTGCAGTGGCCGGATCTCAGCTCACTGCAAGCTCCGCCTCCCGGGTTTACGCCATTCTCCTGCCTCAGCCTCCCGAGTAGCTGGGACTACAGGCGCCCGCCACCTCACCTGGCTAGTTTTTTGTATTTTTTTAGTAGAGACGGGGTTTCACTGTGTTTGCCAGGATGGTCTTGATCTCCTGACCTTGTGATCCGCCCGTCTCGGCCTCCCAAAGTGCTGGGATTACAGGCTTGAGCCACCGCGCCCGGCCCTGGTTTGATCTTCTATCCAGATCACTAAAACATTCTCCATATCAGCATAAGTCAATTTTGTTGTTGTTTTATTATTTTGCTTTGAACCCTGAGAAACTAAGCAATAAGGCTGTTTTGCTTTGCTTTCTTATCATTCGTGTGTTTACTGGAATAGCATTTTAAATTTTTTTTAGGACTTCTCCTTTGCATTCACAACTTAGCTAACTGGACAAGAGGCCTAGCTTTTGGCCTATTCAGGCTTTTGACATACTTTCCTCACTAACCGTAATCATTTCTAGCTTTTGATTTAAAGAGAGAGATATGCAACTCTTCCTTTCAATTCAACACTTACAGAGGCCATTTTAGGATTACTAATTGGCCTAATTTCGATACTGTTGTGTCGCAGGCAATAGGGAAGCCTGAGGAGAGGGACAGAGACAGGAATGGCTGCTTGGTGGAACAGTCAGAACACACACAACATTTACAGATTAAGTTTGTTGTCCTGGGCTCAGTTAACGGCGTCCCAAAACAATCACAATAGTAACATCAAAGATCACTGATCAGGGCGGGTGTGGTGGCTCACAACTGTGATCCCAGCACTTTGGGAGGCCGAGGTGGGCAGATCACCTGAGGTCGGGAGTTTGAGATCAGCTTGATCAATGTGGAGAAACCCTGTCTATACTAAAAATACAAAGTCAACCAGGCATGGTGGCGCATGCCTGTAATCTCAGCTACTTGGAAGGCTGAGGCAGGAGAAGGAGAATCACTTGAACTCAGGAGGTGGAGGTTGCGGTAAGCTGAGACCGTGCCATTGCATTCCAGCCTGAGCAACAAGAGTGAAACTCAATCTCAAAAAAAAAAAAAAAAAAAAAAAAAATCACTGATCAGAAATCACCATACAGATATAATGATAACGAAAAAATCTGAAGTACTCTAAGAATTATAAAAATGAGACAGACGGAGCAGATATGCTGCTGGAAAAAAATGGCACTGAGAGATCTGCTCAACACAGGGTTGCCACAAACCTTCAATTTGTGTACAAAAAAAAAAAAAACAAACAAACAGTATCTGTGAAGCACAATAAACTATAAAGTGTAATAAACAGAGGTATGCCAGTATATGATCATTAGGACTGCTAGAGTTCCAAAACCTTAAAATATTAGAAGCATATCAAAAACTATTAATTTTAAAGAAATAGCATAAAACAGAAGCTTCAGTTTGAGTGCCAATGACACGCCAGGCATAATGCACAAGTATTTTAATACAGACTTCCACTCTCCAAGTATGAAGTAATTATATTGGCAGCTGATGTGACTCTTATAGTGGAAAGCGGAATGGTGGAAGTGAGCTCTTATGGCACATGTACCACTGGCTTCTGTCCTCACCTAGACCAAGGAAAGCTACATTCTGAAAATTTAAGTCAAGATTATTTTAAGAATGTGAATATATATATATAACAGGGGAATAAAGATTGGGCATTAAACAATAAGCAAATTTTTTCTCACACCCTACATACTCCTAATTCCCTCCCAAAAGAAAGCCAAATGTGAAAACATTTACCTTATCTGAACCCCTGAATACATGTGATTATAGATATCATTGTCTTCTAGTACTCCGTGTCCATTGTCATAAAAATAAACACCAACCTAAAATTACAAAAAAAAAAAAAAAAAAAAGCTTTTTCAAGGGACAAGTATTTACAAAACAATATATTTCCCATCCAAGAGCCCAGGCTCATCCTACCTGCTTGCCACTGTGTATCCGGTTTCTTCTCAGTACTGGAGTGCTGCCAGTTGTCACCCAGACTCCAGCCAGAGTGTTACTATAAACTTCATTCTCTTCTATTACTCCTTGTCCCTTTTCATGCTAAATAAAAGTTACACTGGTTATAATACATATCTTCTATAAGCAAGGCGTTTATAGTCTCTTACCCCCTTTATAGACAGTTAAAAAAATTTCCATTTTTGTTTTTTCATCTGAGTAAGGAGGTAATGGCAACATTTTTTTTTTTTTTTTTTGTTTGAGATGGAGTCTCAGGCTGGAGTGCAGTGGTGTGATCTTGGCTCACTGCAACCTTCGCCTCCTGGGTTCAAGCAATTCTCTGCCTCAGCCTCCTGAGTAGCTAGGATTACAGGTGCCCGCCACTACGCCCAGCTAATTTTTGTATTTTTTTTTTTTTTTTTTTTTTTGAGACGGAGTCTTGCTCTGTCGCTCAGGCTGGAGTGCAGTGGCCGGATCTCAGCTCACTGCAAGCTCTGCCTCCCAGGTTCATGCCATTCTCCTGCCTCAGCCTCCCGAGCAGCTGGGACTACAGGCGCCCGCCACCATGCCTGGCTAATTTTTTTGCATTTTTTAGTAGAGACGGGGTTTCACCGTGTTAGCCAGGATGGTCTCGATCTCCTGACCTTGTGATCCGCCCGTCTCGGCCTCCCAAAGTGCTGGGATTACAGGCTTGAGCCACCGCACCCGGCCAATTTTTGTATTTTTAGTAGAGCCGGTGTTTCACCATCTTGGCCAGGGTGGTCTTGAACTCCTGACCTCGTGATCCACCCGCCTCGGCCTTCCAAAGTGCTGGGATTACAGGCGTGAGCCACCGTGCCCGGCCAATATTCTTTTTACGTAGCCTCTACTTGAGTTTTAAGCTTTCAAAAAATTTATACTGTTCTTTAAGTGGTTTTATACTTTTAATATCACAGTAACAGCAGTAGCAGCATTCAATTTTCTTTAGCAAAATAAATTAATTCACCCTAGGATGTGTAACTAACAACCTCTCATTTAGTAATAGACAGACAGTTACTTCAAACATATTTCTGGTGAAATCAATTCAAAATGATACGGTTTCATATTCACAAAATTTTTACCTTTAGCAGATAATTGAAGACATGTGCATCTCTAGAACCACAGATGAAAATTAAATGCTTTGCATAACATAAGGACTTTTTTGAAATTTCCTACATTTTCTTACTTGAATCACTTGCAAAAGTTTAGATACCATGAGCAAAGATGATTAATACACAGGTTTCAAGATTTTGAAAGTTAATTATATTTTAACATAAATTCAAATGAAAAAAGTGGCAGAATTTCAGAGACTCATACAGTAGTCATACTCGTAAAATTCTGGTGTAACAAATATCATAGACTGCAAATGAATTGCTGCTGAGGCTATCCCATATTGCCAATAATAAAGACTTTAATAAAAAGGTGTATCTCTTATGCCTAAATTTAGTCAGCTGCTGATTAAATTTTACATAATTCAACACAAACTATAAAATCAGAAGTCATTAAGATACTGGCAGGGAGAACAAGAATGTTATTTACTGTTTAACATTAATGACAGTCATGAATTCATACTTCAAAAGCTGAATATGGCCTACCTAAAAGCTTAAGGAGAAAGCCTTTATCTCCCTAGTTTTGATGCATGAGTTTACAGAACCATATACATTAACTTACCACATAAATCCCACCATGTTGGCCATCATGAATTTTGTTATGCCGAACAATTGGACAACTGTTTGTCCTAATTTGAATTCCTGCTAATGCATTGCCTATTTAAAAATAAAAGTTACAATGTCAACATTTGTGAGCCTGGGGAATACAGTAAAGGTTTTACATTAGGTAGTGGTTAAAATTCTTACACGAGAATTTGAGTGACCATTACAAGACAATATTAAGAGAACTAGAAGTATAAATAGATGCAGAGAGCTGCAGGCAGTATAGCATAGTGGAGACTCTGGAGCCGAGGTGACACATTTCGAATCTCAGGAATTCTACTTCCTGTGTGACCCTGAATAAGTAATTTAACCTCTTTGTGTCTCTGTATACTGATCAGTAAGTATCTTTGTGCCTCTGTATCCTGATCAATATTTAATGGCATCTACCTCACAGTGTTGATGTGAATATTATATGAGTTAACTCAGTTTAAGATGCTCAGCAGAGTGCCTGACACTTAGTAAAGCTTTATGTAAATATTAACCAGGTTAGTGTTACCAGAAGCGAAAGCCCATGCACATATTGGTGTCAGACACACAGATACCTACTGATTTTTTGCTGATTTAATGTTCCTAAAACTTTAAAGAGGAATACACATTTTCTGTCTTCAATTAGTACAAAGTATATTAAACTACCACAGAAATAATTTATTAACTATTAAACAACAGAGTGAAACTATGAAAACTGCACATACTCCTTGGGACTAAGTTCTAATTTATATTTTCATCCCTGGTATCTGGCATAGTGCCTGTGAATAAATATCACAGAATAATCTTTATTAAGAATTTAGGCTGGGCGTGGTGGCTTATACCTGTAATCCCAGCAATCTGGGAGGCTGAGGCTGAAACAGGCAGATCACTTGAGGCCAGGAGTTCGAGACCAGCCTGGTCAACATGGCAAAACCCGTCTCTATTAAAAAGGCAAAACTGAGCCGGGCATGGTAGCATGCACCTGTAATCCCAGCTACTCTGGAGGCTGAGGCATGAGAATCGCTTGAACTTGGGAGGCAGAGGTTGCCGTGAGCCAAGATTGCATCGCTGCACTCCAGCCTAGGCAACAGAGTGAGATTCTGTCTCAACAACAACAACAACAACAACAATAATAAATAAATAAATGGCAGTGCATGAGACTCACACCTGCAATCCCAGAATTTTGGGAGACCAAGGCGGGAAGATCACCTGAGGCCAGGAGTTCAAGACTAGCCCAGGCAACATGGCAAGACCCGGCTTCCACAAATAAATGAGTGGGGCATGGTAGCACATGCCTATAGTCCTAGCTACCAGGGAGGCTGAGGCAGGAAGGTCACTTTGAGCCCAGAAGTCTGAGGCTGCTGTGAGCCATGTTTGTGCTATTGCGCTCTAGTCTGCACAAGAGAGTAAGACCTCACCTCTTAAAAAAAAAAAAAAAAAAAAATTAAAGAAGCTGGATCAGTGCTTCCACTTGGGTAGTTTCAAAATGTTCCATCATTTTGCTAATATCAAGAAGACATATCAATCTATAAGTTTCATAGAACAAAACCACACACTTACCATAAATGTCATTTCCTTCAATAAGGCCTCGTCCATCACCAAAGATGTAAACTCCTCCTTGATTTCCATTAAATATAGAATTTCCCCTATAATTATGGGAAATAATAAAAAAGAAGACATCTATTCAGCCAAACTTACTTGTTTTATATAATTGTAAAGGCCCCGCATGGTCATATAACAAATTATATAACTTCTAAGGCCTCAATTTCTTAGTTATTTCTAAGGCCTAAGACTTTGGAAAAGTCAAACTACTATTTGAGAGAATGTATGTAGCATTCTTAAAAAATTCCCCTCAAAACAGCTAATACATCCAAAACAATTTTTCAGCTGATCTAGAAACACTTGATGAATATTAACAAGATGGAAATCCCAAAATCTAACTTCCATAAAGCCAGTGGAAAATAAAATTTGACAAAAATAATTCATAGTGTTTGATTAAATTATAATAGCTCTGGTTCTACAATTCTGGCTTATTAAGGGAAAATGACAGCTTGCATTTTTGACTTTTTGATAATTTTAGTCTTTCTGGCCAAGAATCTTTGAGATATTTTTCCTGAGTTATTCTATTTGCTAACTATCAAGAAAAAAAAGACAAAGTCCTTCAAACTCCAAGGGGAGGTAATAGCCCTATTTATTCATCTATAATGCAGTTTGATGAATTTAAAATAAAAATCACAGCATTTGCATTTTTCATAAAATAATATCACATTGGCTTATATCACTAAAACAAAAACAAAAACAAAAAACACCAAAAAATAAATCTGCAATAGCTATGGCTCATTCAGATGCACAGACTTTAACTAGGAAAATCTATTTTATAGTAGTCAAATGTCTAACAAAAACTTTCAAGACTTAAAGCTCAGTATCTTGACTTTTAAGACAAACCTTGAAGTGAAAACGTAATTTTCACCCATAATTACATGTAAATACCTTATTGTTGGGTCGCTATTTGAGGTAATCCATACACCTGCAAAGTTGTTTGCATAGATTTTATTCTCTATGAATTGTCCTCTTCCTTTTTCATGGACATATATTCCTCCAGTCTGCCCATGGTGAATTTCACATCGAACCACTGTGGGGTTAGCATAGGCTTTTACTTCAAAGCCTGCTATCCTATTTCTGTGTATGTTGCAACTTTCAAAGTAACCCTGAAAAATACAGAAATTAAATCTGCAGGTAAAGGCTACTTTACAAAAAAAGAAATGCCATTTAAAAAACATTTCAATGCATACCTAAAAATTATTAGAAACATTTAAGGCTGGGCGTGGTGACTCACGCCTGTAAACCAGCACTTTGGGAGCCCGAGGAAGGTGGATCACCTGAGGTCAGGAGGAGACCAGCCTGGCCAACATGGTGAAACCCCCTCTCTACTAAAAATACAAAAATTAGCTGGGTGTGGTGGCTCACACCTGTAATCCCAGCTACTTGGGAGGCTGAGGCAGGAGAACTGCTTGAACCCGGGAGTCAGAGGTTGCAGTGAGCCGAGATTGCGCCACCGCACTCCAGCCTGGGTGACAAGAGCGAAACTCCGTCTCAAAAAAAAAAAAAGTTTAAGAGTAAGAATAAAAAACAGGTATGTACACTAAGCTTCAAGTAATAATCATGGAAAGAAAACAAGTTAAATTTTTTTTTTTTTTTTAACAGACAAGGTCTCACTCTGTTGTTCAGGCTGGAGTACAGCAGCACAATCATAGCTCATACAGCCTCAAACTCCTGGACTCAAGCAATCCTCCCGCCTCAGCCTCCTGAGTAGCTAGGACTATAGAAAGGCACACGCCACCATGCCTGGCTAATGATTTAAATGTTTTAGCAAAACAAAGAACTATACATCCTCATTAATAAGTCCAAGTACATTCAAAGGCATGAAGAAAAAACAGCAAAAGATTTATTCAATAAATGTAGATGAATACCATTAACTAGTAAGTATATATCCTTCAACAAAAGGTTAAAGTCATTAAGAATATAAACCCTGGCTCCCTTAAAAATGTCCCAACAAGTCAGCTTCTAAAAGTTGTGGCTGGGCCTCCCAGCACTTTGGAAGGTCAAGCAGGGAGGACTGCTTGAGCCTAGAAGCTCAAGACCAGCCTGGGTAACATAGTGAGATGTCGTGTTTACAGAAAAAATTAAAAACAAAATACAGGTGTGGTGGCATGTGCCTATAGGCCTAGTTATTAGGGAGGCTGAGGTGGGAGGATTGTTTGAGCCTGGGAGGTTGAGGCTGCAGTGAGCTGGAATCACACCATCTCTCCCGAATGGGTGAGAGTCTCAAAAATAAAGGTTGACCAAAGCACACAATCAGAGTCTTACAATAAGAGCAATTTTTAAAAAAATTTCACCTTAGCCCAATAATAGAGAACTGGCTAAATACAATGTTTTTGAAGACTTATGTTCATCTTATACAAGTTAAATGAAAAGAACAAGTTTTAAAGTAGTATACATTATGTATAATCTCAATTTTGTTTAAAGGAAATTTGAAGGATGGAACAAAAATGTGAGATGATTATGAGTGGTGGAATTATGGATAATGATGTCTTTCTTCATACTCTGAATTTCTTAAATTTTCTATATAATGGACATGTTTTACTTTTATAATGATAATGGAAGTTACCATAATTCTGATATCCTAAGGCCGAAGACTCAACGCAGACTATATTAAGAAAAAACTGAATGTGCTTAATCTCTTTCCTCTTTAAAATCCCTTTAGCACTAAGTATTTTTCTCATGTTACTTTCATGTATTGCCTTATATTATTTCTATATTTATATATGTCCATTTCTACCCCATCGTAAGCTTCTGTCTGGACTATTCTAACTTCTGGAGCATGTACGTAAGACTTTACACACAGTAAGAACTCAAACAGGATTTGATGAATTTTGTGCCAAATTTAGTAGAGGTTAAAAAGGTGATATTCTGAATACTCTAGTATACTACATGTTTAACTCTTCAAGAAAACAGGCCTCTAAGAATAACATACAGAAGTACTTTTCAGATTTCATTTTCTAATAAAGAACAAATTATCTATAAATTATCTCTCTACATTTGAATTATAATCTTATTCTTTTTATAAAACAAATCGGGGCTATATATAAGACAGCATCTTCAAATATAAAACTTTTTCTTTGATTTTATACAGAATAAAAGTGAATACACACTGGGTGTATAAATACACTGTTATGGCAAAACTGACCATCAAAAAAACAAAAAGAGGCTAGACAAAGAGACCTTAATATTAGATTAGGATTATTCACCATTTCAGATGTTTTCACCCATGAGGAGGGAGCACAATTAGTTTAACCCTTAGTCTCTCTCTGCCAGGAGTTGAATGACGTATCTGGTGGATTTTGTCTTTTTTTTTTTTTTTTTTAAGAGACAGGTTCTCACTTTGTTGCCTGGGTTGGAGTGCAAGGGTGCAATCACTCACTCACTGAAGCCTTAACCTCCCGGGCTCAAACGATCCTCCCCACTCAACCTCCCAAGTAGATAAGACCACAGGTGCATGGCACCAAGCCTGGTCAATTTTTGTGTTTTTAGTAGAGATGGAGTTTCATCATGTTGCCCAGGCTGGTCTCAAACTTTCAGCCTCAAGCAATCCTCCCACCTTGGCCTCTCAAAGTGCTGGGATTACAGGTGTGAGCCACCATGCCAGGCTGACAAATCTGAGTGGTAAACTTTTACAGCGCTGCAAGCAAAATGTGGTTATCTCTGAATGCAGTGATCCAGCAAAAAAAAAATTGATATACACTGACTAAACAGCATTCAAATGCAAGGGATAATCTTTTTGTTTTCTTTAGGTTTTGATTTTACATAGTTAAGAGACTCAACTAGATGCACAAGTTTTTTAAGGCAAATAGCAGCCCTCTCCCTCATTTCCTTTATCTAGAGGCCCCCACTTTTAATTCTTTTAGCTGATTCTTTTGATTCACCTCTATCTTATTAAGTAACACACTGTGTTACCAAATCTTGACTTTCCAGTTTTAGGTATTATCCACTGACTTCTATTATGGGAGAGTAGAATTTAGCTCTCCTACCTCTCTATCCCCACAATATATACTCACACATTGTATCCTTTCAGCGTAGCTGTACCCTTAATTTTGGTTAGATTAGTGTGCTATTCAGAGTTGAGCCATAAAATATGACTATATATTCTTTGCTGCACAATTTTTTAGATTTTTTTCTCCTTTGCTTAGCTTTCTAGTGACAACTCTACCCTAAACTTGCTGCCAGTTGTCCAAATCACTTCTCTTTTTATTTTTTTGAGACAGAGTCTCACTCTGTTGCCCAGGATGGAGTGCAGTGGCCCAATCTTGGCTCACTGCAACCTCCGCCTCCCGAGTTCAAGCAATTCTCCTGCATCACCTCCTGTAAATCACCTCTTACTACATTTACATTTATATTAGGCTTACCAATTTATCTTCCTGAACAGCTTTACTGGACCTTTAACCTGCTCCAATCTGGTTGGCTGCCCTGGTCACAGGCATGCAGTCATTTACCACATTGTATTAATAATTTAGGTTAAGGATTAAAAATGTCACCTAATTCCATCAAATATAATCTGTATCTTTTGTTTCAGAGTAACTTTCAAGAAAACAAAGCAGCAAAAAGTTATCTTTTCTCAATGACCTTAAAATTAGAAGCCTCCACATTGCCACAACTATGATTTTACTATCTTTAGAAATGACAAAGATTGATTGACTTATAGTTTTATAATTTTGCAAGGAAACTTATCTTTATTATGGATTCGGTTAATGTAATTTTGTTTCAAGATTTTTTTTATTTTTTGGGGGGGTGGGTAGGGACGGAGCCTCTCTCTGTCGCCCAAGCTAGAGTGCAGTGATGCAATCTTGGCTCACTGCAACCTCTGCCTCCTGGGTTCAAGTGATTCTCCTGCCTCGGTCTCCCGAGGAGCTGGGACTTCAGGTGTGAGCCACCACGCCCAGCTAATTTTTGTATTTTTAGTAGAGATGGGGTTTCACTATGTTGGCCAGGCTGGTCTGGAATTCCTGACCTCAAGTGATCTGCTTCCCTCGGCTTCCTGAAGTGCTGGGATAATAGGCATGAGCCACTGAGCCTGCTTCAAGATATATTTTAATAAAATGCAACCATTTTGTTAAGAGATACCTCTAGTGCAAAATAATTCAATAATACCGAACTGTAAGAAATTCGAAAAATTTTTTTTTTTTTTTTTTTTTTTTTTTGAGGTGGCGTTTCACTGTCTCCCAGGCTGGAGTGCAGTGGTGTGATATTGGCTCACTGCAACCTCCAAATCCCAGGTTCAAGCAATTCTCATGCCTCAGCCTCCAAAGTAGCTGGGATTCCAGGTGGGTGCCACCATACCCAGCTAAGTTTTGTATTTTTAGTAGAGATGGGGTTTTGCCATATCGGCCAGGCTAGTCTCGAACTCCTGGCCTCAAGTGATCCACCTGCCTTGGCCTCCCAAAGCGCCAGGATTACAGAGCTACCAAGCCCGGCCGAAAAATTTTTTTTAAGAAAACAGGAATCTCCCTGTCACCCAAGCTGGAGCTATCACATCTCATTACAACCTTGAACTCCTGGGCTCAATCAATCTTCTTGCCTCAACCTTCCAAGTAGCTCTAGGACTATAGGTGTGTGCCACCATGCCCAGCCAATTTTTATAACATTTCTTTAGTAGAGATAGGGTCTGTCTCAAACTCTTGGGCTCATGCGTCCTCCTGCCTCCACCTCCCAAAGTGTTGGCATTACAGGTGTGAGCCACTGTGCCCAGCCTCTGCTTTGTCTTTTAATGCAAACCAAAAAAGTTCCAACATGTATAATTTTTGAAGTAAAATATTCTTTTTTTTTTTTTTTTTTGTTGTTGTTGAGACAGAGTCTCGCTCTGTCGCCCAGGCTGGAGTGCAGTGGCTGGATCTCAGCTCACTGCAAGCTCCGCCTCCCGGGTTTACGCCATTCTCCTGCCTCAGCCTCCCGAGTAGCTGGGATTACAGGCGCCCGCCACCTCGCCCGGCTATTTTTTTTTTTTTTTTTTAGTAGAGACGGGGTTTCACCCTGTTAGCCAGGATGGTCTCGATCTCCTGACCTCGTGATCCGCCCGTCTCGGCCTCCCAAAGTGCTGGGATTACAGGCTTGAGCCACCGTGCCCGGCCAGAAGTAAAATATTCTTTATTAAATATGACAAAGTAGGCCAGGCACAGTGGATCTCTTGAGGTCAGGAGTTCTAGACCACCCTGGCCAACATGGTGAAACCTCGTCTCTACTAAAAATACAAAAGTTAGCTGTGCGTGGTGGCAGGCATCTGTAATCCCACCTACTCGGGAGACTGAAGCTTGAGAGTTGCCTGAAGCCTGGAAGGTTGAGGTTATAGTGAGCCGCAATTGCACCACTGCACACCAGCCTCGGTGACAGAGTGAGACTCTGTCTCAAAAAAAAAAGACAAAATAAAAGGCATTCAAGAGTTTCACAAGAAACTCTCCAGATTAAAAAGAGAGAAAAATGCTATCTTCATTGAAATAAACTTCCACAACTCTAATCTATAAAAACACTTACCAAATACTGTGAAATCTGGGTAAGAGGAGGGTGCTGTGAGCTAACCAAAGTTAGTACCTTAGACTTTCAGTGAAGTATAGTTTTCCCCAAGTAACTAAAGGCTATAATAAGCTTAGCTTATTATTATCTTCTAAAGTGATGAAATCTAATGGCATGAATATGCCATGTATTTTTTTATTGTTTGGACAGAGTCTCACTCCTCTGTCGCCCAGGCTGGAGTGCAGTAGCATGATCTTGGCTCGCTGCAACCTCTGCCTCCCACCTCCCCACTTCAAGTGATTCTCATGCCTCAACCTCCCGAGAAGCTGGGATTACAGGCACATGCCACCACGAGGCAGCATTTCACCGTGTTGGCCAGGCTGGTCTTGAACTCCTGGGCTGAAGTGATCTGCCTACCTTGTCCTCCCAAAGCGTTAGGATTACAGGCGTGACCCACCGCACCCAGCCTCAAAAAATTTTATAGCCATTTGGCACTGCTATGACACTTTATTCATTCATTCATTCATTCATTCATTCATTCATTTTTTGAGACAGAGTCTTGCTCTGTCACCCAGGCTGCAGTGCAGTGGTGCAATCTTGGCTCACTGCAACCTCGGCCTCCTGGATTCAAGTGATTCTCTTGCCTTAGCCTCTTGAGTAGCTGGGACTACAGACATGCGCTAACACGCTCGGCTAATTTATGTATTTTTAGTAGAGACAGGGTTTCACCATATTGGCCAGGCTTTTCTCGAATTCCTGACCTCAGGTGATCCACCAGCTCAGCCTCCCAAAGCGCTGGGATTATAGGCATGAGCCACCACGCCTGGCCTGCTATGACATTTTAATCTTATTTTACAAAAGTAACAACTCTGCATTGAATTGAATATTAAATAAACAAAAAACAACTGGAGAACTGTGAACATTAACAGAAAATTTGATGATATGAAGGAATTATTCCTAATTATTGAGGAGTGAATTAGCATTGTGGTTATATGAAAGAAAAAAAAAACACCCATCTTTTAAAGACACATGGTAAAATATTTACAAGAGATGATGAAGTCTGGTATTTACTTCAAAATAAACCAGAGTGTAAAGAAGGTCGTAAGACACATGAGGTATTGATTAAACAAAACTGGCCATGAAATGATAATTGTTGAAGGCAGACAATAGGTACCTGGAGAGTCATTATATTATTCTCTCTACTTTGGTGTATGTTAGAAAAATTTCATTAAAAAATGTAAAAATTAAAGGCAAGACCCACACTGGAAGCAAAATAACAACAGAAAAACAAACTATGGAGACGTGGTAACGAACACGGATTTGAGAAACTCACACAACACTAAACAGAACAGAACATAGCAATATAAATAACAAGAAAGATAGCTAAGTTTCTAAAGAAAGGAACATATGGAACAGAAAAATAGTAAAACAATACGACATCAACAAAAGCCAAAATATGGATACTGAGGTAGAAGAGCAATCTTTCAAGCAAAGAAAAAAGAATGAAACCCAGTGTGATCTCAGAGTTCTCAGCCATGCTCAATGCTAGAATAGAAAAATGTCTACAGAATCGTGAGGGAAAGAAAGAAACTCAGCTAAGTTAAAAGGCAATGGATAGTGATTCTCACATGGCGAGAATTCAAGCTATAATATCCATAAGCCTTTCTTTAAAAAAAAAAAAAAATGACTGGATGACAAAACCTAGCCATACCAAGAATGAGTCAAAATTTTAAAATTCAAGAATGGAGAAACCATGATAAAATAACAAATGATAAATAAATACAGAATAAATATAGACCAGTAACTGTAGGAATGCAAATGTTTTAAACCTTTGCAAAATAAAAATAAAAATGATGGGGTGGGGATAGGTTGAAATACTTTATAAATCTTAAAATTTTTAAATCTCATTAATCCTTAATGGAAATATCTACCTATAGCATTGCCTAGACTTATTTTTAAAAATGCTGTAATATTTACAAGCCCAAATCTATTCTTTAAAATGGTATAGGAGCGTGTGTGTGATGAGGAGTAACTTACTATGGTGAACTTTAATAAGGGACCATCCATCACCAGAGGTCTTTCAAAAATGATGAACTTGGCCAAGTGTGGTGGCTCACGCCTGAAATCCCATGCAATGGCACACATCTTACATCTTGGCTCACTGCAACCTCTGCCTCCTGGGCTCAAGCGATCCTCCAGTCTCAGCCCTGCAAGTAGCCGGGACTACAGGTGTGAGCTACCGTGCCCAGCTAATTTTTGTATTTTTTGTAGAGACGGAGTTTCACCATGTTGTCCAGGCTGGTTTTGAACTCCTGAGCCCAAGCAATCCAAATGCCTTGGCCTCCCAAAGTGCTGGGATCACAGGTGTGAACCACTGCACCCGGCCATGGTCTAGTTTAGTCTCAAAAAAGAATTCTGCATTGGCCAGACGTGGCAACTCATGCCTGTAATCCCAGGATTTCGGGACGCCAAGGCAAGTGAATCACTTGAGGCCAGGGGTTCAAGACCAGCCTAACCAACGTGGTGAAACCCTGTTTCTACTAAAAATACAAAATTAGGCAGGTGTGGTGGTGCATGCCTGTAATCCCAGCTACTTGGGAGGCTGAGAGGAGAATCACTTGAACCAGGAGGTGGAGGTTGCAATGAGCTGAGATCACACCACTGCACTCTAGCCTGGGCAACAAGGGTGAAACTCCATCTCAAAAAAAAAAAACTAAAAAGAACAAACAATGAAAATAAAAAATTTTCTTTGTCGTTGAAAATTTGTATACATGAATCCAACATTCCTAGGATTGCTTAATGTTGTATAACAGGCAACAAAACCTCACCATAATCCTATTTGCCACAATGTTACGACCCTCTATCCCATCTCAGACTCCTCAACAGAAAATTTTACCAATGTTGTATTAGGACTTGACAATTACCTCAAGGAAAATTTGACATTAAATGGAAAAAAAAATCTGAATAGACATTCAAAACATTATTTTGAAATGGTGATCTCAAGCTCAAAAAGTCATGTCTCTAGAAAATTATGTAAAACTATATAGTAATATTTAAAACACAGTATACTTCACAAGGATGCCTAATGTAACTGCTGCATAACGTTTTTAAAACTGATATTTTATCATTATATCTCCTATTAAAGTTCTGCCAGTTTAAAATTTTCAAGAGGAATTAAATGAAAAGCAAAATAACAATGAAACCATTATATCTCAAAGTATACCCCACAAACTGTGTTAGATTCACTTATGGTGCTTATTAAAAATACATATTCTAGGTCCCATCCTTGGAAATTTTGATTTATTAAATCTGAGGATACAGGAATTTTCATTAAAACAGAAAGCTTTTGGGTGACTTTTATGCACACACACATTTGAGAATTAACGGGTTATACCTTACTCCCCTCAAAGATCACATATATTGCCTAAGAACGCTATCATGTCTACATGGATATGTTTGATGTATAAATTTACAGAGTAAATGTTGCATATTGATTTTAAAATATAATGCTGAAATTGCTTTTAAACCTATACTCCTCAATTCAGATAATTTGGTGATGAGAAAATAATGCTGAAATATACTTGAAATTTAACTGATGCAGAAGTCGGTTTTTCTATTAAAAATAAGTGTTCTTACCATGCCATGATCAAATGTGAACACACCAACATCACGTCCATGATGAATATGATTCCGTCTAATAATTGGGTTTCCATGATTTTTAACCCAAATCCCAGCTAATGCATTATTGGAAATTTCATTATCCTCATATATTCCCTACAATAAGTAATCAAAAACAAACGTCAGTAGAGCTTTTAAAACTTTTTTTTAAAAAAACCTGACAAAATTGAAAAATACCTGTGCATGATCTGTTATATACAGTCCAACATTTTCACAGTCGCTGATGTTACAGTGCTTGATAGTGGGACATGCTCCTTGACCACTAACACATACTGCAGAACCAACTGTAGAAAAATTAATTATTTATTTAAATACCTACTGGGCAACAATACAGTGACTCCAAATTTTATTGTAAAAGATAAAGAAAACACTAACCTGTACATGTACTTCGGATGATACAGTGATCAATAATAGGGCTACAATTTACCGTAATCTCTAAGCAGTGGTGTGCATTGTGGTGTTGTGCAGATTTGTCATCAGGGTTAAACTGAAAAGTAAACATTTTTTTTGAAATAAACAATTACTGCCTTTATGATTTCAACGTGTATTTTAAATCTTAACATTTCTTACCCTTATTGTCATATATCCAACATAAGCATCTTCAGAGCCTTCCATAAAAACGAAGGTTGAATCTCTAGTGTTTTCAATTATAACTTTGTCTGCCACTTTCCCAGGTGCTGTGGAGAAGATATTTTAAGCATATTACCTTTATTCGATTTCAACAGATGGGTATCTTTATGGAGGGGGAACTTACTAAAAACATTAGTACTGAGTAGTACGACTAATATTCACTATCAGTTAACTATGTTTCATCATCAGCCTTTGCTATATTCAAATCCATGCACAGTAATCCTTCTAATAACATTTAACTATAAATACTACGAATATAAAATGCAATGACATATTAAAAAATGGTTTCTTGTGGAAACAAAAACAAAAAATGTTTTCTTGTGGAAACCATTCTGTTTCTAGCAGCAGCACTGGAAACAGAAGCTCAAGAAGATAAGAGACCTCTATTTAAATTTATTTCCAACAGTGGCCTCTATTTAGAAAGTAATAAAATCACCAGACAAAAATTTGCTCTACTCTGTCCTCCCCATCTTCATGAGGAGATAGAGGAAGAAAGCAAAAGAGGCTGTAAATGCAAATTTCACTAGCAAATAATAATTAGTAGCTATCTTAAAATGTTCTATGTACTGTATCCTCAAAAAAAAACAAAACACAAATCTTCAAACGACTCAGTGTTCCACAGATATTACATTTATTCTTAGAAACTTGACCATAAATAGCTTTGAAATAGTACAAAAGTATTTAAAAATTATATTTCAGTTCCTTTAAATACATAGCAATAAAAATATTAGCATCTTTCTTTGTAATTCTCCTGCCTCAGCCTCCAGAGTAGCTGGGATTACAGGTGCACACCACCACACCTGGCTAATTTTTTTGTATTTTTAGTAGAGATGGGGTTTCACTATGTTGGCCAGGCCAGTCTTCAACTCCTGACCTCAAGTGGTCCACCCACCTCAGCCTCCCAAAGTGCTGGGATTACAGATGTGAGCCACCGCACCTGGCCGCATCTTTATTTTCAAATAAAAGATGAAAAAACTATTTTTTTTTGTTTAATGAATAACTGAAGGCAACTGGAGAAAGTACTAACATCAGGAAACATATACGGCCAGGCACAGTGGCTCATGCCTGTAATCTCAGCACTTTGGGAGACCCAGGTGGGCAGATCACTTGAGGCCAGGAGTTTGAGACTAGTCTGGCCAACATGGCAAAACCCTGTCTCTGCTAAAAATACAAAAATTATCTAGGCATAGTGGTGCACGCCTATAATCCCAGCTACTTGAGAGGCTGAGGCATGAGAATTGCTTGAACCCAGGAGGCAGAGGTTGCAGTGAACCGAGGTTTTGCCACTGCACTCTAGCCTGGGTGACACAGCTAGACTCTGTATCAAAAAAAAAAAGGGGGGGTGGGGAGGGAGGTGAAGAAAGAAATTTATATACAGCTATAATTTCTGAACTCTTATGTTTTCATTTCCTTCACTTAAAATATGTGTGATATTGGCTGGGCGCGGTGGCTCAAGCCTGTAATCTCAGCACTTTGGGAGGCCGAGACGGGCGGATCACGAGGTCAGGAGATCGAGACCATCCTGGCTAACACGGTGAAACCCTGTCTCTACTAAAAATACAAAAAACTAGCCGGGCTAGGTGGCGGGGGCCTGTAGTCCCAGCTACTCGGGAGGCTGAGGCAGGAGAATGGCGTGAACCTGGGAGGCAGAGCTTGCAGTGAGCTGAGATCCAGCCACTGCACTCCAGCCTGGGCGACAGAGCGAGACTCCGTCTCAAAAAAATAAAAAAAAAATAAAAAAATATGTGTGATATCTTCATTCCTACTTTACTAGCAGGATATTATAAAGGTTCAACTGGATTTTAAGTCACTAGCATTTTAAAAATCCTATCACATAAATGAGTAAAATATTAAAATTTTAATGACAATGCACTTCAAAATACCTGCACCAATCATGGTGATTGGAGATTCAATATATATCCATTCATCAGTATATATTCCAGAATGAACAAAGATAAGTCCATCAAAATGAGCCTCTTGTACCCCACCAAGGGCATCTTCAATAGTATCATAATACTAGAAAAAAATAAATGTGTCAGTACAGAACTGAAAGATTACCATTTTAAGTCATAAAAATAAAAATCAAACATACCAACATATTTTCTCTTCCTTTATATCTTGCAGGGTTACTGTAGAAATGTTCAGCAAATCCTGGCTTTACATGTGCACCTTTATACTAAAATGTCAGAAACAAAGCAAAACCAATGACTACTAAAATAAACCTTATATTTAAATCAATGTACAACTGCATGAACAACTTTTATTAAAAATCAAAAATAATTCTCAATTATTCCAAATAATTTTCTGTCATAGAGTACAATGTAAAATCTAAAACAAGTTATGATCCAGTAATACCCAGAAACAAAAAATAGGCTTTCTCAATCTCAGCATTACTGATATTTTGGGCCAGTTAATTCTTTGTTATGGGGGCTATCCTGTGCATTGTAGGATGTTTAGAGGTAATTCCTGGCCTCTACCCAGCCAAATATCAGCAGCACACCCTCCTCCCATTGCGACGATCAAAAAATGTCTCCCAACATTGCCAAATGCCCCGCAGAAAGCAAAATCATCTCCGGCTGAGACTCATTCATGAAGGACCATATATCAATTAAGCTAAACGTGGAAGTTTAAAACAACTACTGAACACTAATAATTTAAATACCCACCGAAATCACAACTGCTCACAGGCTACTAATACTTACTGTCACTAACTTATTAATGGATATGTCAGTAGTGAAAAGAATTGTTGAATATTCTGTTGGTTGACAAATGTTCATTGGTTTACCTTTAAAACCTACTCAACTTTTTTTTTTCCCCGAGACAGAGTGTCACTCTGTCGCCCAGGCTGGAGTGCAGTGGTGCGATCTCAGCTCTCTGCAACTCTGCCTCCCAGGTTCAAGCGATTCTCCTGCCTTAGCCTCCTGAGTAGCTGGGATTACAGACGTGAGCTAACACATCCGGCTAATTTTTGTATTTTTAGAAGAGACGGGGTTTCGCCATGTTGGCCAAGCTGGTCTTGAACTCCTGACCTCAGGTGATCTGCCTACCTCGGCCTCTCAAGGTGCTGGGATTACAGGTGTGAGCCACCATGCCCTGCCTAAACTTATTTCTTAAAAGAAAGTTATTTGCAAATGTATAATATAAACCAATATATTCTATTTATATTTCATACCAACTGCTGGAAACTCTCTTTCCAGGGATTTGGATGTTCATACTCTTCTGGATTAATCTGGTAGAATTTACCAGGTTCAGGATGCATCATAGGGCGAGTATATTCAAATACTTCCATATATAATCGTTTCCTGAACAGAGAAAGGAATTAAAATTTTCTTGATAAAATGTCCTTTAGATTAAAACAGTTTTGAACAACTACAACAATTATTTGAGGCCTCAAAAACTTGAGTAAGAAAATAAGAATAGACAAAAATGAATATTAAAACACAGGATTTTTCTTTTTTGAGATGGAGTCTCACTGTCATCCAGGCTAGAGTGCAGTGGCACGATCTTGGCTCACTGCAACCTCCCTCTCCCAGGTTCAAGCGATTCTTCAGCCTCAGCCTCCTGAGTAGTTGAGATTACGGGCATGCATCACCACGCCAGCTAAAAACAGGATTTAAAATGTGAAAACGTATTTTTCACATTTAAAATTTTCAGTGTAGTTGCATATGGAAATTCGTTTCTTTTCCTTTTTTTTTCCTTTGAGACATAGTCTAGTTCTGTTACCCAGGCTGGAGTGCAGTGGCACGATCTTAGCTCACTGCAACCTCTGCCTCCCGGGCTAAAATGATCCTCCCACCTCTGTCTCCCAAGTAGCTGGGACTACAGGCACATGTTACCCAGGCTGGTCTCAAACTCTGGAGCTCAAGTGATTTACCCACCTCAGCCTCCCAAAGTGCTGGGATTACAGGCATGAGCCACCATGCCTGGCTGAAAATTAGTTTTCCTGTGAAAATTTTCACAATGTAACTGTGTATGAAAATTGGTCCACACAAAAGAACAAAAAGTTTCAATTTCCTTACAAACTGTTCACTCAGGAAGGGGAAAAAAAAGTTATTCTTACTGTAAAAACATCATGATTATCACTTAAAAAGATAATTTTCTTTTTCTTTTTGAGACAGGATTTCACTCCTGTTGCCCACACTGGAGTGCACAGGCGTGATCATGGCTCATTGCAGCCTTGACCTCTGAGGTTCAAGTGATCCTCTTGCCTTATTTTTCCATTTTTTTTTGGTAGAAATGAGATCCCAGTATGTTGCCCAGGATGGTCTCAAACTCCTGGGCTCAAGTAATCTTCCCACTTCAATCCCCAAAGTGCTAGGATTATAGGCATGAGCCACTTTGACTGGTCAAAAACATAAGTTTCAGTAAAATACTTTGAACTTAATTTGTCCTATATCTTCAACCCATTTATATCCTATCAAGAACCATCAAATCTTCAAACTGGAGTAATGGTTAACTATTATCATTTTTGGTACAGTGAGCAATGCTGTTTTGTTCTGCTACTCTTCATTTTCATTTCTCCTTTGTAATTTTTCTCTTAAATGTAAGGTGTGGGCAAGGCGCACTGGCTCATGCCTGTAATCCCAGCACTTTGGGAGGCCGAGGCAGGAGGATCACCTGAGGTCAGGAGTTCAAGACCAGCCTAGCCAACATAGTGAAACCCTGCTTCTACTAAAAATACAGAAATTAGCAGAGCATGGTGGCAGGCATCTGTAATCCCAGCTACTCAGGAGGCTGAGGCAGGAGAATTGCTTGAACCCAGGAGGCAGAGGTTGCAGTGAGCCAAGATTGCGCCACTGTACTCCAGCCTGGGCAACAAGAGCGAAACTCCGTCAAAAACAACAAAAACATATATATATATATATGGTGCGCCTTTTGTGCATCATAAAAGTAATACATATAAGTGTTGTAAAACAAAAGTGTAAAGAACTATAGTTTCAATATATTAACTATTAACAGTCTGCCATATTCCCTTCCACTCATTTTATCTACAGATCATTTATTATAGTTGTGATTATATAGCATATTCAATTTTGTACTCTGTTCTTTTCTTTAAAAAACAGGGTCTCCCACTGTCGCCCAGGCTGAAGTGCAGTGGCACGATCATGGCTCTCTGCAGCCTTCACTTCCTGGGCTAACGATCCTCCTGCCTCAGCCTCTGGAGTAGCTGGGACCACAGGCAGAAGCCACCACACCTGGCCTCTTTTGACTTTTTATAACAGCATTTTTTCATGTTATTAAAAACTTGGGCTGGGTGTGGTGGCTCATGCCTGTAATTCCAGCACTTTGGGCGGCTGAGGTAGAAGGATCACTTGACCCCAAGAGTTCAAGATCAGACTGAGTAATAGAGTGAGACCCTGTGTCTCCAAAAAAAAAAAAAAAAAAAAAAAATTAGCTGGGCATGGTGACACATGCCTATGGTCCCAGCTATTCAGGAGGCTGAGGTGGGAGAATGGCTTGAGCCCAGAAGGTTGAGGCTGCAGTGAGCTGTGATCGCGCCACTGCACTCCAGCCTGGGTGACAGAGCAAGACCCTGTCTCTCGAAAAACAAATGAAAATCTCTTTGTAAAAATTACTATTAGTGGTTATATCAC
Source organism: Trachypithecus francoisi (assembly GCF_009764315.1). Classification (NCBI taxonomy): domain Eukaryota; kingdom Metazoa; phylum Chordata; class Mammalia; order Primates; family Cercopithecidae; genus Trachypithecus; species Trachypithecus francoisi. The sequence goes on along the minus strand of NW_022681462.1, from coordinate 59,800,473 downwards.
AACTCTCCAAGTACACATTACAAAGTTTACTTAGTTCATTCCCTTATTTCTGGATATTTAGATTATTTATAATTTTTCTCATTAACTAGGCTGTTATGAAAAATTTGTACATAAGGCAAAAAAACAGTTTCAGAAGTAGAATTACTGGGTCAAAGGGTATGAATTAAAGATTCATGAATACAACTGTTTGCCAAAAGTGATATATAAAACCTACATTCTAATCTATCAGATTTAAAATTCATTAGCTATTTTAAATTACACTAAGTTCTGTTTCTAAAAAGCTATTAAAAGAAAAACATTCCCCATAATCACTCAGTTGCTATTAACTGATAAATAGCAGAGAAAATACTTCATTTACTGATTTTATAAATACCAACTGGACTGACAGCCCCCATTTGTAACTTGGAATTGATAAGCATTTTAATTTTGTTCCAACTAATTGTAACTACCAACTTACCACTCCGACTTTCCTACCATGTTTAGCATTTTGGGCAACAAATAATATATCTCAAGTTAATAAGGAATAGGTTTTTACTTACCACAAAATTGGATCATTAGCAAGTTCACTGAAGCGTTTACATACACAAGCTGCTCTACAAAGATCCTGTTCCAGCAAGTAAGAGAAAATTTTTAGAACCACTTCATCTGGCAGTTTCTCCTGAAGATACTGTTCAGCAGGTGCTGCTGTGAAGAGATTAACATATAAACTATCATTCGAGCAGTAACTTTCTCATTATTTAAAGAACACCGTTTTCATTTTATCTAATGAATAGCTTTTTTTTTGGATAATGGTCATTTTATAAGCATGTGGGTTTCATGGGTAACACAGATTTATCTCTATCCTGAACTAACAAAAGTACTCCTTCTTTTAGGTATTATGTGCCATCTCAGAAAATGGTTAAAATAAATACATAAAAAGCATTTTTATACAACAATAAAAGTCAGAGGGAGTGGTCAGGGTTCTAAAGTTTATTCTGTAATAATCACTTTCTGAATCCCAAAGGTAATACTCGAATACATTTAATGTTCATTTTTTGTATCAAGCAAAATATAAAAAAAAATTATTTTACCCCATTTCTTACTCTCCCATAGGAAATACCTGATAGATCTTGTGATTTTCCAGACACTCGTGCACGTTTTGCACGATGACCGAAGTTTTCTGTAGTTGAAGTTGAGGCGCCCTTCAAAAACAAAACAGAAACTAGTAAAGCAAATATTCTTATCATCCATAATCATTACTTCTAAAAAAGGATGACATTCCCTTTTTTGTTTCCTTAAAACTCTTTCATTACAAAAAGAAAAGCAATTAAAGTTACCTCCATACTGTTCTTTGTGGGACACGCTGTTCTTTTCGGCAAAAGAGTTTTTCTACGAAGTTGGTATGGACTATTTTGTGCACCAGGACCTGATTCTTCTGCAACCATATCTGCAGGCACATCATCATCTGTTATAAACAAAAGCAGTAAGAAAAATTATACCCTTTTAAAAAACAGTTCTATGGATACAGAAAACTTTCTTAAAACTTCAAATTTGGGAGGGAGCAGATGCAAGTTTTATATGAAATTCCAACCAACTGGATAGCCATACGAAGGAATGTTAGATTTCTATAAAATATGGAAGACTTTTTTTTTTTTTTGAGACAGAGTCTCGTCTGTCGTCCAGGCTGGAGTGCAGTGGCGTGATCTTTGCTCACTGCAAACTCCGCCTCCTGGGTTCAAGCCATTCTCCTGCCTCAGCCTCCCAAGTAGCTGGGACTACAGGCACACACCACAATGCCTGGCTAATTTTTTGTATTTTTAGTAGAGATGGGGTTTCATCATGGTAGCCAGGATGGTCTCGATCTCCTGACCTCGTGATCCACCTACCCAGCCGTGGAAGACATTTTTTTTTAAAAAATGGTGAGGAGGATGTCCACTTGCTGAGAGGAGTGGCAAGGGAACTGGTACTACATGGTTAGAGACCATATAGGGTGAAGGTAGTTTGGCAAGGAGGGTGTCTATGAAGAGGAATAGCTCAGCATAGGGTATGAGATACCAAGTAGGGTAAAAAGGGTGTCAGAGGGTGGTCTGGTGTATAAACATCTTTTTTTTTTTTTTTTTTGGAGACAGGGTCTCATTCTGTCGCCCAGGCTGGAGTGCAGCGGCCCAATCACAGCTCGCTGCAGCCTCAACCTCTTGGACTCAAGAAATCCTCCTGCCTCAGCATCCCAAGCGCTGGGGCTACAGGCGTGCACCACCACCCAGCTACTTGAAAAAAAAATTTTTTTGTTTTTTTTAAGAGATGGGGTCTCACTATATTGCCCAGGCTGGTCTCAGACTCCTGGGTTCAAGTGATCCTCCCACCTTGGCCTCCAAAGTGCTTTCAACAGGGCACAGCTGCAGTGAGCTGTGATCACACATCTGTACCCAGCCTGGGTGACAGAGCAAGACCCTGTCTCAAAATCAGTCAATCCATCCATCTATGAGTTCATAATACTACTTTAAAAATTAAAAAAAAAAAAAAGATTATTTGAAAGATGCTAGTGGAATCCAACTCATCATGTTGAAAACTGGTAAATAACGCAGTGGCTCACGCCTGTAATCCCAGCACTTTGGGAGGCCGAGGTGGGCAGATCATGAGGTCAGGAGATCAAGCCCATCCTAGCTAACACAGTGAAACCCCGTCTCTACTAAAAATACAAAAAATTAGCCAGACGTGGTAGTGGGCGCCTGTAGTCCCAGCTACTCGGGAGGTTGAGGCAGGAGAATGGCATGGACCCGGGAGGTGAAGCTTGTAGTGAGCCGAGATCGTGCCACTGCACTCCAGCCTGGACAGAGCAAGACTCCATCTCAAAAAAAAAAACCAAAAAACAAAAAACAAACAAAAAACAAAACTGGTAAATAACAAGAAATAAGCAAACACTTATTCTTCCTCTCTTACATAAATTGAATCACCAGGTAGCTAAGTATTAGATGAGGGGAAGCTTCTCTTTAGAAACATTCCAGTAATGAAGAGATAATAAAATAAGAGAATCACCATTTTGCTATCTCTAATGAGTTAACAGATTTAACCAATGAGTATCAATAGTCTGTAAAATCACAAAAACAACCAGTAGTGTATATATATCTCCTATACTACTACCTATAAAGTCTGTCCAAAAACATCAAACCTGAATCTGATCAAACTTGGAAGAAACTCTACAGGTCAAACTACCAGTTTCTTAACAAATAAACTGGACAAAAACAGTGGGAGAAAAATAAGGAAAACTTTATAAAACACATTAAGAATGTACACTTTGGTATTCAAATTATTATTTGAGATGGAGTCTTGCTCTGTCGCCAGGCTGCAGTGCAGTGGCGCGATCTTGGCTCGCTGCAGTCTCCACCTCCTGGGTTCAAGCCATTCCCCTGTCTCAGTCTCCCGAGTAGCTGGGACTACAGGCACATACCACCACGCCTGGCTAATTTTTTGTATTTTAGTAGAGACAGGGTTTCACCATGTTGGCCAGGATGGTCTCTAGACTCCTGACCTCGTGATCCGCCCACCTCAGCCTCCCAAAGTGCTGAGATTACAGGCATGAGCTACTGCGCCAGGCCAAAGTATTTTTTAAAAAGCTAGAAAATGATTATAATACAAATGCTTTTAGTGGGGAAGGAGGAGAATATAATTATAATGGGAAACATAAAAGGCTTAGTGGCCGGCAAAGTTCTATTTCTTGACTTGTTGGTATTACAAAGATAATACCTTAATAATAACTCAACAAACTCTGTATTTGTGTTTTATGTAGGTTTCTCCACCTAGCTATATTTCATAACAAAGGTATAAAAAGGGAGTAGAGTTTGTAAAAGTGTAATATTTAAAAGTAGAGATCTCCAGTCAGCTAACCTTGGGTGTAAATAAACATTTTTAAGCCTACATTTTCTCATCTATTAAAGGTGACAATCGTATGTTATAACTGAAAGCTGCTAAAAACTTAAATATATGTAAAACACACAGTATGCCTGGGCTCATATGCAGAGTTCAAGAGGTATTTCAATTACTATTATTTCTTTTAAATATTATTTGATTAACATCACTTTCAAATGAAACTTGGAAAAACAAGGAAATTTTTGTCTAAAAAAAAAAAAAAAAGATACAGGGTCTCACTTTGTCACCCAGGCTGGAATACAGTGGCACAATCATGGCTTGCTGCAGCCTGGATCTCCTGGGCTCCGGCAGCCCTCCCACCTTGGCCTCCCGAACAGCTGGAACTATAGATGTGAACCACCACACCTGGCTAATTAAAACGAATTTTTTTTTGAGACACAAGGTCTCACCATGTTGTGCAGGCTAGTCTCAAAACTCCTGAGCTCAAGTGATCCTCCTACCATGGCCTCCCAAAGTGCTGAGATTATTACAGCTGTGAGTCAATGTGCCCGGCTTGTAAATTTTCCATGTACTGCAGGAATCACAAAAAGTAGCCAGTATGATACGCTTAGGCATTTGTGGAACTCCCTCCCTTTGAGGTTTAGTATGTGTAACTCTATAAATGTTTGTATATTAATAATATGACTAGTAAATGTCCTATGTGTGCTTGAAAGGAACATCAACACTAATTTTGAGAGTACAGTTTAAACATGTCTAAAAGACGTAGCTTGTTAATTGTGTTGTTCAAACAGTCTCTATGCTTTCATTTTTTTCACTTTTGTTGAGGGTGGTGGTGGTTTATTCACTGGCTTCTGAAGGAAATGTGCTGAAATCTCCCACTATATTTGTAGGTAGTCTCTTTTTTTTTTTTTTGCCTGCAAATTTTTGCTTTATGTGCTTTGAGATAATATTATTTGGACACAGAGATTCAAGATAACTATTTCTTCCTTGTGAATTATTCCATTCTTCATTATGTAATGCCTTTCTTCATCATCTTCATTATGCAACGACTTCCTTCATCACTAACAATGCTTTCTGCCTTAAAAATCTATTTTTGGTCTATTTTTGCTTATTCTTAACCATTTATTGGCCTAGATTTGCTTATTCTTAACCATTTATTGCTAGACTTTTCCTTTTCATCTAAGGCAAGAGTATCTGTCTAATCTTAAATTTAACCCATCTACTGCCAATTTCCATGACTATATATTTAAAAACTAAATCTATTTTGGTTTGTATCAGTCTAGTATTTTTTAAATCCTTTATTTTCAATTTCTTACTTTTATGGATTACATTTTAGATTTGCTTCTTTTTTTTTTGAGATGAGTCTTGCTCTGTTGCCCAGGTTGGAGTGCAACGGTGTGATCTCAGCTCACTGCAACCTCCGCCTCCCAAGTTCAAGCTATTCTCCGGCCTCAGCCTTCTGGAGTAGCTGGGATTACAGGAATGCACCACCACGCCCAGCTAATTTTTGTATTTTTAATAGAGACAGGGTTTCGCTACGCTGGCCAGGCTGGTCTCGAACTCCTGACCTCAGGTGATTCGCCTGCCTCAGCCTCCCAAAGTGCTGGGATTACAGGCGTGAGCCACTGTGCCTGGCCTAGATTTGCTTATTCCTAACCATTTATTGCTAGACTTTTCCTTTTCAGCCAAGGCAAGAGTATCTGTCTAATCTGAAATTTAATCCATCTACTGCCAATTTCCATGATTATATTTTTAATTTTGAAAAGTTAATTTTTTTCCAAGTCTTATTGTTTCTTTTTCACACTGATCTATTACGTCATTGCTTCATTTCCTTCTTTCATCTCTTCAATCATTTCACTCACATTTTATATTCTCTCTCAGATTGTTCTGTCATTGACTTTGTTCTTGAGTGAGCGTTTGACTAGTGGGCACTTTTTCTAACTCTATGCATAATTAGGGAAGTTATTTCAGGCTCTATGCCACATGCCTGGGTCTTTGTTCCAGACATACTTTGAAAAGGCCCAAGGTTATATATCCTATCCCCATATGTGCAATAAAATTCAACCCCAGACACCTTAGAACATATGCAGGACCAAAAGTCCCCTATGCTATATACAGCAACACTAGCTCCCGTTTACTGTTCTGATTTTATTTCTCTGATTTCTGATACCTATGAATTTTCCTCCTCTTCTTTCCTTCCTTAAAAGTTTAGTTATATATTTATAGTTTTTTTCTTAATGCACATTTCTTTTGTTTGTTTTGTTTTTGAGACACGGTCTCACTCTGTTACCTGGCTGGAGTGCAATGGTGAGATCTTGACTCACTGCAACCTCCGTTTCCCTGGCTCAAGCAATTCTCTCACCTCAGTTTACAGGTGTACACACCACCAGGCCTGGCTAATTTTTGTATTTACCTAGAGACACGGTTTTGCCATGTTGCCCGGATGGGTCTCAAACTCCTGAGCTCAAGTGATCCGCCCACCTTGGCCTCCCAAAGTGCTGGCTGGGATCACAGGCATGAGCCACTGTACCCAGCCCTTGTTGCATATTTCATTTTGATATGTTTGTAGTATGCATGCATGTGGGTTAATGTCTCTATCAGCTTGTTTGCCACGCCCTCAGTAGTCAGTCCAATTCCACAACACTCAAAAGTACATTCTCAAACTTTTCATCCTATACAACTCCCTCTTCCCTCCCTCACCTTCACCTTAAAATCTGTCGATCTTATTACCACAGATACCCACCCACCCCATCCTGGAATCCTTTCCTTCTCACCATCAACATAGCAAATAGTAAAGACTGCAAAGTAAGGAATTCAGAGGTAATAACAGGAAAGAGAAGGTGCTAATTCAGCTGCACCCTAAAACGCACAGCAAATAAATTCAAGAAGCTACATGATTTAAGTCATGCATACCACAGAAATCTCAACTTCCTATTTGTAAACACTGTCCTAAAGTGCTCATGAGTTATAAAATTATTGTTTTGAACTCTGTGCTGAAGAATATGTGCTAATTTCTACATAGTTCTCATATTAAATTGCTACTGACTGTTCTGAGAATCAAGTACAGTGCTAGAAGGTACTTAAAAAGGGATCATTCTGGGAAGATTACTTGGCTACTACTGTGATAAGCAGCAAGAGAAAGCTTAAAAGGAATCTCTAGTCATTTGAGTTCACTTCATCTTTTGAACTCCTATAGTACTGAATATATACCATATATCCCTTACTATACCTTAGCTGCCTTTTTTTGTTATATGTCATATTTCCCTAACAAAATTATAAGCTCTGAGGGCAAGGTAGGGTAAAAAGGGTGCCCTCTTTTATATTCTTCAGTGTTTAGCTTGGTGCCCACTAAGTACTCAATAAATACTGATTCCCATCAATGGAGAACCCTTTAATTTTACTCAATTCAGGGAGTTCTTTGGAGAAGCCATCACTAGTGGTGGCTATGATGACCTTATGTCCTACTTTACAGGAAAAAAAGAATAAAATAAAAGCCAGACAAGAACTGCCTTAACTTCCTTCCAACATCCAAATCCACAAATGCATTTACATGTCGATCCATTATTTTTTGTTCCCTCCTGAAATTATGGAGAAGTATTTCCCAAGACAGACTTAGCATACATGAAACAAAAAATATTTGTTACATTTAAAAAAAATGAATAAAGCCAAAGATCCATGATAGATGTGGCAAACTGGCTCCAACCCCAGAAACACGAAATCATGGATTAGTTATGGTTTTGCGCCAACAAGTCTAAAAGCAAGACCTTAAAATAATTTTGGCCAGGCGCAGTGGCTCACGCCTGAAAACTCCAGCACTTTGGGAGGCACAGGCAGGTGGATCATCTGAGATCGAGAGTTCGAGACCAGCCTGGCCAACATGGAGAAAACCCATCTCTACTAAAAATACAAAATTGGCCAGGTGTGGTGGCACACGCCTGTAATCCCAGCTACTCAGGAGGCTGAGGCAGGAGAATCACTTGAACCTAGGAGGAGGTTGTTGCAGTGAGCCGAGATCATGCCATTGTACTCTAGCCTGGGCAACAAAAGCGAAACTGCCTCAAAAATAAAATAAAATAAAATTCATTTTACAGTTTTCATTTTTATATCTAATAGAATATTAATGCCAATGATTAATGTCAAGTTGTAATCAAAGACTTAAAAATTTTTGACCATAATTTACAGAAATATTTTAGTTAGAAAAAATGTCCACCAGAAATAGAACGTGATCCACAAATGTAATTTAGCTGCATTAAAAAAATAAAACAGTGAAATTTTAATATATTTATTTAACATATTAAATCTGAAGTATATCATTTCAACATGTAAATATAAATTACTGAGATAATTTACATTTTTTCATACTAAATCTTTGAAAATAGTATGTATGTGTAACACTTACAGCATGCCTCTACTCAGACTAGGCATATTTCAAGTGCTAAAAAGTCACACGCAGCTAGCAGCTACCCTTAATTGGACAATGCAGACACATACAGTCACTTGTCACTTAAAGACAAGAACACATTCTGAGAAGGCTGGTCGTGGTGGCTCACAACTGTAATCCCTGCACTTTAGGAGGCCAAGGCAGTGGTACACCTGAGGTCAGGAGTTCAAGATCAGCCTGGCCAACATGGTGAAACCCTGTCTCTACTAAAAATACAAAAATTAGCAAGGCGTGGTGGCACACGCCTGTAGTCCCAGCTACTCAGGAGGCTGAGGCAGGAGAACCGCTTGAACCCAGGAAGTTGCAGTGAGCCAAGATCATACCCACTGCACTCCAGCCTGGGTGACAGAGCGAGACTCCATCTCAAATGAACAAATAAATGAAATATGGTATTATAATCTTTTGGGACCACTGTCATATACAGTCTCTGTTGTTGATGAAAACATTGTTATGTGGTGCATGACTGTGTTAGAGAGACTGTGTGTGTATACAAAAACACACATATGGCTGGGCGCGGTGGCTCACGCCTATAATCCCAGCACTTTGGGAGGTCAAGGGGGTGGATCATGAGGTCAGGAGATGGAGACCATCCTGGCTAACATGGTGAAACTCTGTCTGTACTAAAAATACAAAAAATTTAGCCTGGCGTGGTGACAGGTGCTTGTAGTCCCAGCTACTCGGCAGGCTGAGGCAGGAGAATGGTGTGAACCCCGGAGGCAGAGCTTGCAGTGAGCCGAGACGGCACCACTGTGTTCCAGCCTGGGTGACAGACAGAATGAGACACCACCTCAATAAAACAAAAAACAGAAAACCACACACATACACATATATATCTTTCACTACACCTTTATCAGTTCTCTTAAAGCAGAAATTCCCAACCCCCAGGGCCAGTTAGGAACTGGGCCACCCAGGAGGTAAGTGGTAGGCGACCAAGCAATACTGCCTGAGCTCTGCCTCCTGTCAGATCAGCCACAGCATTAGATTCTCATAGGAGCGTGAACCCTACTGTGAACTACACGTGCTAGGGATCTAGGTTGTATACTTCTTATGAGAATCTAATGTCTGATGATCTGAGGTGAACAGTTTCATCCTGAAACCATCCACCCCTCTGAGTCCGTGGAAAAATTGTCTTCCACAAAACCAGTCGTTGGTGTCAAAAGGTTGGGGACCACTGTCTTAAAGGACAAAAAGTTAATATGCAATTTAAAAGTATGCTATTTGCACACACATACATAATATCAAAATTTATTTTATAATTTCTAGATTTGACTACAAATCCTATGCTATAAATACACTACAATCTTCACTATTAATAGGAACCACAGAAATAAGTAAAGGCTTCTGGAAAATAAACATGTTTCTTTAATTAAAAAATAATCTTTGACATCTTTGATAATAAATGTAGCACTGAAAATTAATTTTAGGATTCAAATAAGATTCCTAAGTGTTTTGACTCTATTTATTCTGAGGCTAGCAGAATACCTTGATTTTTATATACCTTTTACCTTGAAAGTTTGCAAAAAACTATACTATTGATTGGCTGGGGGTTAAAGTCTACACATTCTAGGTTATAAACTAAGGAAGTTGTTTTCCCCACAAATATACAAATTCCAATTTACTTACCCGTAGTCACAGATCAGACTGGAAACTTAGGCAAATCTGTGCTACTAACAACTTTGTGTTTAGAAACAGCTCCTAGTCTCATGGTGTAAAGGAACCACACTTGACAACTGTTTCTAACACAGTTGGAAACTACCACAGCTTTTCTCTAACTGCTAAAAAAATTCACAAATGGAAATCAAGACAAAATTTAAATACTTATAAAGTTAAACGGTTTAGTTAAAATTTAAATATTTTATAGTAGAGAGCCCAAAAATAAAGTTATAATTAAAAAAACTCCTTTTTAAAAGCTTGACTTGCTGTAAGCAAATGTTTCAGATTTTATATATAGTTACATTTTAAAATTATTTATTTAGGATACTGTTACATAATACTTCCATTAATGTATTCAGTTATTAGCACACACACACTCTTACACTGAATTGTTGCCACTACAGGAATCATTATACTTAAAATGACTAAAAAAAAAAAAAAAAAGTGCATTTTTGTTACTCAGTAACAATCTTCAGAAGCCAAATCTTGCCATGTACTGTTAGGTGTTGGTGAAACAGGTCAATCAAACAGAATATTGTATTTGCTCTTCAAGAGCCTAAGAGACAGACAACTAAACAGGCAGTAATAATGAAGTGTGTCACATGCTGATAAGGATAAGCACAAAGTATTGTGGGAATATGTAAGAACATCTAATCCAATCTTAGATGATGTGGGTATTGGCATAAGGTTTTCTGATGAAGAAAGTCCAAGCTGAGAAGTGGATGATAACTGAAAGTCATGCAGAAGGAACAGTGTATGTGAAGACCTGAAGGTGCTCATCTCCAGCACAGGTATCAAGGAACTGCCAGCTGCTCCATATGTATGGCTATACTATGTAGCAGAGGCCAAATTATAAAGGCTGTTACAAGCACTTAAAAGAATTTAGACTTTATCTTAAAAACAAAATACAGTCACTGAAGGGTATTAAAAAGAACAGTAATGTGTTCTGGTTTTGGTTTTGGGAAGATCACCCAAACAATGTAAAAACAACTGGAAATGAATAGCACTGGTGGGAGGAGACCAGTAAGGGAACTACAGCACAATACAACCCAGAGAGGAAGATGGCTACAGAGGAAGAAATGGATGTATGAGATACATTACAAGATAAAGCTCATAAAACTTGATGAGTGGATATGGTGGGCTGGGGGTGGAGAAGAGGCTGGAACCAAATACTGATTTGGGCAATACAATGGATGGTGGTGCCATGTACAAAGGCAGTGACTTTGGAGGCTGAGGGTGGGGAAAAAAGATGAGTTAAGCGTCTGGATTTTGAGTTTTGAGGTACCTGTGAGACATTCAAGTGGAAATGCCCAAGATAAAATTAAATATGTAGATCTCAAGCATTAGTGAGTCATTTGGGTTGGAATAGAGAATTTTGTCCCTCTGAAAATACACTATACTAGGAATGGGGAGTCAGAAAGCATAGACTAGCCACCACAGCTATCATCACATATCATACATATGGATACAATACTGTTTCATGGTAGACGTGCCATTCAATTTTTGAGGGGTAGCCATATGATGTAAAGTGGATTGTTATCTGTTGATGTCAAAATTAACAATACTCTATATAGAAAATGTCCACAGATTCATGAATTTGAAATGAATTTAAAAAATAAGTAAAAAATGCCTGTGAGCCCAGAATTGACAAAAGTTCGTAACTTTAGTTTGATTAAAAAGAAAATCTCCAACTGACAACTACTAATTCAAGGATTAAAGTCTCTTGAGAATAGCTTAACTTTATTTTAATTCCTTCCTGTTACATATCACATTCTGTTCTCCCAAGACATTTTCTCTCATTGCTTTTGGGAAAAGGAGTATAAAATAGTCTCTCCCCAGAATGGAACATTTAAAAATGTTTCCTTCCATTCACATATTTGTTCCCCTAGTTTTTCACGTTCAATATTTCCTAAGAGTTTAAAATTCATAAAATACATACAATAATTCTTTTCTATTTTAACAAGCAAGAAAACATTTTTTTAAGTTAGTAACCTCCAAAGATTTAAAATACTTAAGCTCAATCCAAGTTCAATTGGACAAAGTAATTCAAAAGTAGTGTTATACCCAAGTAGAAGCTGATATGGCTACAGTATCAAATATATCATTAATTCAAGACCAGAATGGCCATAGCCCCAAATTAACAATTAAGTCAAACCTAGCTTTAGCCTAACCTTGGATTCACAGATGTTATCAACTAAATGTTATTAATTTTTTCTTTTCTTTTCCTTTTTTTTTTTGAGACAGAGTTGCCCAGGCTGGAGTGCAGTGGTATGATCTTGGCTCACCACAACCTCCCGTCCCAGGTTCAAGCGTTTCTCCTGCCTCAGCCTCCCAAGTAGCTGAGACTACAGGCGCATGGCACTATGCCTGGCTAATTTTTGTATTTTTAGTAGAGATGGGGTTTCACTATGCTGGCCAGGCTGGTCTTGAATTCCTGACCTCATGATCCACCCGCCTCGGCCTCCTAAAGTGCTGGGATTATAGGTGTGAGCCACTATGCCTGGCCTATTAATTTTCATCTGTTTGCTAGTCATTGTGAATATAAAGGTCCATCACGAAGGCAACTGTTCTAGTAGGGGAGTGAGATATGTAAACAAAGCAATATAGTAAGTGCCATACCAAGGACACACGCAGGTGTCATAAAAGTATAAAATAGGACACACAAATCATCATATGCACACAGCTTAAAAGAAAACAATTTAGCCTGTCTCTAATGTATTTTCACATAAAATTTAGAAATTTCTAGAAATGTCTTTAGTTTAATGGGCAAGGAGGGTGAGAGCAAGAGCGTGACGTAGGAAGAGCAAAATGAAAATATGGCTATATTCTTATAAGCATTAAATGCTTAACCTTTCCTTTGTGAATTCACATGACAAACAACTTTTTAAATATAGAATGCTTTACAAATTTGTGTGTCAATCTTGGGCAGGGGCCATGCTAATATTCTCTGTATCAAGCAACCATTTTGTTTGTTTGTCTGTTTGTTTTTGTTTTTGAGACTGAGTCTCGCTCTATCGCCCAGGTTGGAGTGCAATGGCGCTATCTTGGCTCACTGCGACCTCTGCTTCCCAGGTTCAAGCGATTCTCCTGCCTCAGCCTCCTGAATAGCTGGGATTACAGGCGCCCGCCACCACACCCTGCTAATTTTTGTATTTTTAGAAGAGACGGGGTTTTGCCATGTTGGCCAGGCTGGTCTCGAACTCCTGACCTCAGGTGATCCACCTGCCTCGGCCTCCCAAAGTGCTGGGATTACAGGCGTGAGACCCTGCATCCAGCCAGCAACCATTTTATTAAAAGAAGAAAAATGGACCTCACCAGAGAGAGAAAAGGATGAGGAGGAGGCTCAGCATCATCAGTTCTTTCCCATAGTTTGACTGTAATTTGTGGTACTGCAACATGATTTCTAGGAATGTTTTTTACAAATCAAGAAATCACCCGACAAGAAAAGTATTAATTTGTTCTACTGACAGGCAGTTCAGGCCCTTAAGATTAAGTGAAATGCTTAAGGTTAGAAAGTCAATAAATGGTAGCAAAATAATTTTTAAGTCAATGGACTCTAGATATACTGTTTTTATTTTTACTTTTCACTACAAAGTAATTTGGGTGTCTTTTAAAAGTTTATTATATCAATACAAATGATGATGGATGATAATGATAGTAATTCAAATAAATAGTACTATTACTGCTAACAGTGTACCTAATACTTACTGAAAACTTACATGTACAGGCACTACTGTTTCAAGTGTTTCATACGTGTATCAACTCATTGAATCCTTGCATCAACTTCATAGGGGACACATTATTATTCCTATGTTACAGATGAGGAGACTAGGCAAAGAGAGGTTAGGCAACTCACGCTAGGTCACATAGTATTAAACAGCAGAGGCAGAATTTGAAATCAGATGGTTAAGCTCCAGAGCCCCATACTCTTTATCTCTGTTATCCAGTCAATTTTGCTAAATAATACTGGACATATTTACTAGGAGTGTATTAGCCTATAAAACAATACCATGGAACAGGGCATAAAACTTTTGGAAATGTTTACTTTGAAGAATTTTTTCTTTGAGACGGAGTCTTGCTCTGTCACCCCAGCTAGAGTGCAGTGGCACAATCTTGGCTGACCGCAACCTCCACCTCCTGAGTTCAAGCCATCCTCCTGCCTCAGTCCTCCAGTAGTGGGATTACAGGTGCAAACCACCAAGCCCAGCCAATATTTGTATTTTTAGTAGAGACAAGGCTTCTCCACATTGGCCAGGCTGGTCTCGAACTTCTGACCTCATGATCCACCTGCCTTGGCCTCCCAAAGTGCTGGGATTACAGGCATGAGCCACCGTGCCCGGCCCAGGAATTTAAAAAAATAATACTTTTCCATGTCATATGGAAAAGTATTTATATATTTATTCAAATATATAAAAATATGACAATATTAAATAAGACCCTTTATTTTATTAATAGGTAGCTCCTCAGATGTTTTAGTATTGTAAATAGTAGTATGTGGAGACAGTATACCACAATGACTAAGGATACAGGCTCAAAAAAGACTGGCTCTTGGTTACATTCCTGGCTTAGCAGCCACCCTGTTATCTTGCGTAAGTGCCTCAACCTCTTTAACTTAGGCTCCTTCACTGATTTTCAGTTCATCTATAAAATGGAGATAATCATGGTGCCTATCTTATAAAATTATTGTGAAGATTAACTAAGATTGATAATACTTAACAGTACCTGGCAGAGATGACCTCTCAATGTTAGCTATTATCATAACTGAGATGGGATACTGAAAGTTAGCAAGATCCACTCAAAATATATTTCAAATTCCACCTGGAGGCTTAAAAACAATTATCCAATTTAATCTTCTAAAAACTCTATGAGGTAGAAATAATAATTCCTATTACAAAATATTACTCATGACAGGTATTTAGAACGGTTCTAGAAGCTTAGAAGATAATGTTAAATCCACAAATGCCAAGTGCTGACCACAGATCAAAATTAATCCTGCTCCTTTTAAAGTATCAGTAGTCATTTGGAGATGCTATAAAACTATTCCAACAATTCTGCCAGTTTCAAAGTATGTATCACATGAATTCTTTCCAAATTATAAAAGTATGTTCACTTAGAAAATGTGAATAAAGAAAAATACACAAAAGAGAAAACAGTTACTCAATGTCTCAGTTTAAGAATATTCTTTTTTTTTTTTAAGACGGAGTCTCACTCTGTCGCCCAGGCCAGAGGGCAGTGGCGCGATCTTGGCTCACTACAACCTCCACCTCCCGTGTTCAAGTGATTCTCCTGCCTCAGCCTCCCGATAGCTGGGACTACAGGCGCGTGCCACCACACCCGGCTAATTTTTTCTATTTTTAGTAGAGATGGGGTTTCACTGTGTTAGCCAGGATGGTCTCAATCTCCTGACCTTGTGATCCGCCTGCCTCGGCCTCCCAAAGTGTTGGGATTACGGGAGTGAGCCACCAAAGAACATGCTCAAATAACACTCTTTGAGCAATGTTTTAAACGAATTATACAATTTGAGACACTATGTACTGCTTGGTATCTTTCTTTTTCATTGTTACTATATCATGAATATGAAATAAGTTCATGATGCACATCATAGAATTTTTTCTGAAACACAGTTTTCAATGGCTGTAGGATATCAATGTCCCATAATTTAATCAGTCCCTTGTTATTAAAGTTTACTTAACTAGTCCCCTGTTATTAAGGTTTTCTGCCTTGGCCATAGTTGTGAACTCTTTTCAATCATGACCAATTTACCCTTTAAGAATAAATATGATTTTTGACATTATTTAAGTCACTCAGAATCAAATGATTTATCAAGCCAAGACATAAAATAGTTGACATTAATTAAAGTACTTATTATAAAGCAGTCAGAGCATCAGCATACATTTTCTCATTTGTTATAACCACCCTATGAGATTGATACTATTATTCCCATTTTACAAATGTGGATACTGAAGTTTAGGAGAGATTAACTTTCTGGAAGTCAAACAGTAAGTAGCAGGGCTGAGATTTGATTCAGAAACCCACAGTCTTAACCTCGGTTCTGTTTGGCTTCCCTAATAATGGTAACAACAAAAGCAGTTAACATTTATTAACACACCAGGCACTGTAATAATTAATTTATTCCTATAAAGGAAAACCTAGTTGTTATTAGTCCAATTTGCCAATTCTGTCCCCAGGACTTTTTCTTTTTTCTTTTTTTTAACCTACCTATCTATACCTTTATTCACTGTGGTCCTACTGCTTAGAACATCCCTTTCTTTTTTCTCTACTTAATGTTTACTGTTCAGTCAAATCTCACGTTCTCCATAAAGTCGTCCACAACTTTCCCATTTTAGACTTATTTGTAATTACAACTTGTAAAAAGTCAAGTCAAATACGGAGTATTAGAAAGAAAACTATGAATACTGGGGGTAAAGTGAATAAAATAAAATAAATAAATAAATAATAGAAAACTGTACCTAGCTGTGTAACTTTGGACAAGTCAATTAACCGCTCTAGAATTCAATTCTTTGCCTGCAAAATGAGAGGGACAAACTAGATCAGCAGTTCTCAAGGCATAAATTAATTAGAATTATGTAGAAGTTTGGTTAAAACACAGATTACTGGGCTCCACCTCTGTAATTTCTGATTCAGAAAATTAGGGAGGAATGAGAATTTGCAATGCTAACACATTCCCACGGATACTGATGATGGTGGACCAGGATCACGCTTTGAGAACCATGGGAGTCAAAGAAAAGTCTTTGAATACCAAGGTAAAAGAACTGGTCTTTACTTTTTTTTTTTTCAGGGGAAAAATTTCAATTACTGTTGTAACATTCATCAAATCTTTTATTAAGAGATGGCTTTGGCGGCAATGGGCATATAAGAAACTAAGGCACAATAAAAAAGACTCCTTCAATATCAGCAATAAATTAGAAAAAGGCCTGGATTAGGGTGGTGGTAGTAAGAACAGGAACAAAACAAAATAAAAACCTAAAAACATTACAGCTCAGTCACTCACCCCTGCTAATGTTTTTGCCATTATCCACAGCAAAGTTGTATGTATATATACTCCTTATAGCTATAAAACAGAACATGAAATCGGGAATCACTTTCTGGAATTGCGAGAGCACTATGTCATTTTTAGGGATTTGGTGTTCAAGTTACTTTCTTAGTACATTTCAACTTCTAATGTTTAAAAATAAAAATATGGGGAAAAATGACTGACTAGGTAGACTCATTTTATTTTATTTTATTTTATTTTTGTTTTTGAGACAGGGTCTCACTCTGTCGCCCAGGATACACTGCAGTGGCATGATCAAAGCTCACTGCAGCCTCGACTTCTGGAGCTCAAGTGATACTCCCACACCTCAGCCTCCTTAAGTAGCTGGGACCAAAGACACACGTGTGTTTTCTGTAGAGATGGCGTCTCACCATGTTCCCAGGCTAGGTAGACTCATTTTATCTCCAAGACTATCTAATGTAATTAGTAAGAAAATAAAGATATAAACCCCTACAACAAAGAAAACAGGATGGACACCATCAGTGTACATAAGAAATTTCAACAGATTTCTGGAACACTTAAAAATAAAGGAATGTGGCCAGGTGCAGTGGCTCACGCCTGTAATCCCAGCACCTTGGGAGGCCAAGGTAGGCTGATCATCCGAAGTCAGGAGTTCGAGACTAGCCTGACCAACATGGTGAAACCCCGTCTCTACTAAAAACACAAAATCAGCTGGGCATGGTGGTGCATGCCTATAATCCCAGCCACTTGAGAGGCTGAGGCAGGAGAACTGCTTGAACCTGGGAGGCGGAGGTTGCGGTGAGCCAAGATTGCGCCATTGCACTCCAGCCTGGGCAACAAGAGCGAAACTCCACCTCAAACAGTTAAAAAAAAAAAAAAAAAAGGAATGTTCCCTGGTGAAGGAAAGTAGAAAAAGCTGTATTGCCTGGTAAACTATAGATGAGCCTACAACAGAAGACAGAGATATCAAGTTCCCTCAAAACCTGAGCAAAAGCCAGGCATGGGGGTGCACACCTGTAGTTCCAGCTACTCAGGAGGCTGAGGTAGGAGGATCACTTAAGCCTAAGAGTTCCAGGCTGCAGCGTGCTATGATTGCACTATGCAGTCCAAACCTAGGCAACCAGGTGGAATCCCATCTCTAAAGATGAAAAACAAACAAAAACCTCAGTGAAGATTTCAACTTACAAAATGCAAGTACAACAAAGGACACAGTGATATGTGGATCTCAAAACAAGCCAAATCTCATCGAACCACCCAACAAGCATAAAGATAGATTGAATTTCCAGACACACAGAGACTTATAAAGTTAATCTTCTCCACAATCTTTCTTAAGAAATTACTTGAAGATATATTTCAGCAAAACTAAGGAGCAAACACCAAAAGCGAAAGACACGGTATGCAGCAATAAACGGACTATCTCAGGAAAGCAACAAAGAGAAGGAATCCCATGATAAAGGGTACAAAATAGGTCCAAAGAAACCAGTATACATCAGAAGAGGGCTCTGGGAATGAAATTTCTTTGAAAAAAAACGGTAATAGATTAGATAGTAGGGAACTTGGAAAAACTTGAGGACATAAAAGGCTGTAAGTGGTATGTAAAAAAGAATCCATCAAAACAGCTAGAAATATCTTCTGAGTGGCCTATGGACAGTAGTATCAGTTAGTGGAGAATGAAATATAATTTTAGCACATATTCAGCACTACAGAGGTAAAACGTCCATATTCATAAGGTGAACATTTACTTTTCAACTTCAACAATCCACCTACATATAAATCAATGAAGAAAACTTAACTAATGATAGGCTAATTATGTTATCAACTGTGATAATGAAAATGTAGAACTGAAACAGCACAGTGTAAAAAGCAAGAACCATGAACGTCATAATACAAAGGAGGGAGTCTACAGATATTATCCAAGGTGAAGAAACAAAATTAAACTGTAAGTATATGATTTAAAGCTATACTGGGATGAGTTGGATGGTCAGAACGTTGTATGTAGACCATCACAGCAGAAATCAATAGACAATGTTTAAATGAGATAGTGGAATAAACTCTGAGCAGCCAATACAGACATTACACTATTTATGCACAGAAACTCATCTACTTTATTCAAAGTTCACCACTCGGGATCTTTACTTTGCATACAATTCTTTCAATTAGGGCACCAGATTTCCAAGTCTACATACCTAACAGTACATGTGGATTTACTGGAGATTACAAAGTCAGTATATAACTTGCCCCATAAACAAAGAACATGCCATTTGTTTGAGAGAAAAGATACACACAGCCATTAATGAGCAAAAAGGTTTTTTTTTTTTTTTTTTTTAATCAGCAGAGACAGGGTTTTGTTTTGCTGCCCAGGCTGGTCTCAAACTCTTGGCTTCAAGTGATCCTCCTGCCTCAGCCTCCCAAAGTGTTGGGATTATAGTCGTGAGCCACCATACCCGGCCAGTAATTTCATGGTCTCAGACAGACATATATATAGCTAATACTATATGTACAACCAGACCATGTGAGACAAGTAAAGACTACGAATATAAAATAAAATCCTGTATCTGCAGTACAACTGATCTACATAGAAGCTTAGAAAAATCAATAAAAATAATTATGGGGGGTAGATTTCATAGCATGGATAGGGATGTGGGTTAGGGGTAATACCAGACCACAAAAGATGAACAACTACGTGTTCAGAGAGAAGAGACATTAACAAATGAGCAAAGCTAACTCAGGAGCTTTGTCAAGAGAAGCCACAGTAAATTAGAGAAGGAAGTCTTCAGGAACTCAAAGTCACTGAATGAATATACAAAACTGGCAGATGCAGGACTATAGAAATATTTTTTAGGCAAGCCTGTTTCTTACCACCAAAATTACAAGATAGCCTTTGCAGCTGGAAATACAAGAATCATAAGGAAGATGAAGCAGACTTTTAAAAATTGCCATTATTTTGTGCTTTACATGGGCAAATATATATATATTACACACACACACATATTTCAAATCTTTACCAAAGTAGATGAAATATCACATTAAAGAACAGCAGATGGCGCCAAAATATCTTTTTTAAAAATTCACTGCCTTGGGTCACTATAAATGATAAACTGAAACCAAAGGGAAACTAACACAACTGAAGAGTATAAATTAGAAAAAAAAATACAAATTATTCAAGTTTTCTTTTTATTTTTTTGAGGTGGAGTCTCACTCTGTCACTCAGGCTGGAGTGCAGTGGTGCAATCTCAGTTCACTGCAACCTCCGCTTCCCAAGTTCAAGCAATTATCCCTGCCTCCCACTCTTAAGTAGCTGGGATTACAGGCATCTGCCACCATGCCTGGCTAATTTTTGTATTTTTAGTATTGACAGGGTTTCGCCATGTTGGCCAGGCTGGTCTCCAGCTCTTGACCTCAGGTGGTCCACCCACCTCGGCCTCCCCAAGTGCTGGGATTATAGACGTGAGCCACCATGCCTGGCCCAATTATCCAAGTTTTCATGTAGTAAACCTACACACTGATGTCAATAACAATGTTCTAAAGCATGAATACTTAATGAAAAACATAACACAGGCCAGGCGTGGTGGCTCACGCCTGTAATCCCAGTACTTTGCGAGGCCGAGGTGGGCAGATCACCATCACCTGAGGTCAGGAGCTCAAGACCAACCTGGCCATCACGGTGTAACTCTGTCTCTACTAAAAATACAAAAATTAGCCAGGCATGGTAGCACATGCCTGTAATCCCAGCTATTCAAGAGGCTGAGGCTGGAGAATCCCTTGAACCTGGGAGGTGGAGGTTGCAGTGAGGTGAGATTGTGCCATTGCTCTCCAGCCTGGACAACAGAGTAAGACTCTGTCTCAAAAAAAAAAAAAAAAAAAAGAAAAACACAATGTAAATGCAAAAACCTGAACTGACTTATCTAGAAAAAGGGTAGGTCGTGGTGGCTCATGCCTGTAATCCCAGCACTTTGGGAGGCCAAGATGGGTGGATCACAAGGTCAGGAGTTTGAGACCAGCCTGACGAACATGTTGAAACCCCGTCTGTACTAAAAATACAAACATTAGCTGGGAGTGGTAGCACGTGCTTGTAATCCCATCTACTCAGGAGGCTGAGGCAGGAGAATGGCTTGAAACTGGGAGGCGGAGGTTGCAGTGAGCAGAGATTGCTCCACTGCACTCCAGCCTGGGCGACTGGGGGAGGGGGAGATGGGGGCGGGGGGAGGGAGACAGGGAGGGAGGGAGGGAGGGAAGGAGGAAGGAAGGAAGGAAGAAGGAAGGAAGGAAGGAAGGAAGGAAGGAAGGAAGGAGGGAGGGAGGGAGGGAGGGAGGGAGGGAGGATTATAGCTATAAAATTAAAGGAATTCATATCAACATCTACTTAAACTCTTAATGGCACTAACAGAACTGATGAGCAATATAGGTAATTTAAAGCCACTCTTCAGAGAAATGTATTTTCTTTCTTGATTCTAGGATGCGATGTGCAAGCAGAAACGCTACAATAAAATGTACCCAACTAATCTGAAGATCATCCAGAGTTCAAAATATTAAAATACAAAAATAAAAAATGAAAAAAATTAAGGATTTGGAGAACTTGTGCCAAAGTCAATGGTTCACTTTTATCATGATATTGGGGTTAAGACTGAATTGAATTTCAGATGTCTTGGAGGATTTTTAAAAAAAAGATTAAACTAATTTCACCAGTTGGTGCTGTGAAGGGAGGTGGGGGAAAAGTTGGCAAGATTTAAAAGTAACAGGCTCTAGATAATTTACATACATATACAAAAAGAGTACATTTTCATAAATGGATGAGACCTCAAGAAAGATTCTCTTCCAATCCCTTGAATACAAATAACTAAAGCTTTACTCTTGTCTTTCTTATTTGTAGCCCTCAAAGTGTTTTCAGTTAGGCTTTCAAGGTAGCTGGGGGTTTACACCCTTCAAGCACTAAAACAGAATTTTCATTTTAATCATTTTGATTAAAAATATTTTCAAAGTCAATTATGTTATCTTTTAAGACAAGAATATTCTTAAAATAACATTAATACTTATAAGATAATCATTAGGATCATGAAATAGGCTATTGTTTTGTGCTAGGGTAAGATCTGAGATCCTGAGGCTCCATTTATCAGTACAAAGCTATTTTCTAGAACAAGTTATCCTAAATGCTTAGTTTGATATTCTCATAAAAAGTTTATAGACTTTTTCCCCTTCTTGCTGTCATGTTGCTGTTTCTAGCTGTCCATGGCCTAACTATAAAATCCTCTCTTCTCTGATAAACCGATAAAATAAGCTTACTAGACATGCCTGTTTTTAAAGTAAGAGTAAACAGGCACTAAATGAGAGCTTAAGAGATTTTTTCCAAGAAAGAACACGGGTTTTAGAACTATGCTATGCTGCTCAGAAGTCTTTATTGCTTCTGTTTTTTAGTGTTAAATGGAATTGCTGGGCACTTTATTCCAAATAGTTAAACTACTCATTTTTATCACTGTGCCCTGACTAGTTAACTCATATGCCAGAGAGCACACAACCAAAGAATCTCCAACAGCCAGGGCATGAGAAATTGGCTATATTTCACATGGCTGGCTAATAAATTTAAACAACAATTACGAATGTAAGTTTTCAATCCTTAGCCTTAAGAATTATTTTACCCTGGATTTTTTTTTTGGAGACAGAGTCTCCCTCTGTTGCCCAGGGTGGAGTGCAGTGGCGCGATCTCGGCTCACTGAAACCTCCGCCTCCCAGGTTCAAGCAATTCTCCAGCCTCAGCCTCCCGAGTAGCTGGGACTACAGGTGCATGCCGCCACGCCCAGCTAACTTTTTGTATTTTAGTACAGACAGGGTTTCACTGTGTTGCCTAGGCTGGTCTCAAACTCCTGAACTCGGAAAATTCGCCTGCCTAGGCCTCCCAAAGTGCTAGGATTACAAGTGTGAGCCACTGTGCCCGGCCTACCCTGGATTCTTAACCAAAGCTAATCAAAACCTTTTCTCTGCAGGAGACAGAGATAAAGAAAGTCAAACCAAATAGTCACACGGAATAACCGTGTTCCGCTGGAAAATAGGAAAAAAAAATTAGTTGTTTTCCCCTATTTTTTTTGAGACGAAGTTTCGCTCTTGTTGCCCAGGATGGAGTATAATGGCGCAATCTCGGCTCACCGCAACCTCCGCCTCCCGGGTTCAAGCAATTCCCCTGCCTCAGCCTCTGGAGTAGCTGGGTTTGTATTTTTCCTAGAGTCACCACACCCAGCTAAGTTTGTATTTTTAGTAGAGACGGGGTTTCTCCATGTTGGTCAGGCTGGTCTCGAACTCCCAACCTCAGGTGATCTGCCTGCCTCGGCCTCCTAAAGTGCTGGGATTACAAAAGTGAACCACTGCACCCAGCTCATTTATGGTGACTCTATACCCTAGGATTGGCAGGTCCAAGCCAATGTGGCCCAGTGAGACACAAGAAGTAACTTGCTTGGTCTTGGCTTCTGGGAAAGAGATGTTCTCTCTTTTCTCCTGATAGATACAAGCAAGGATGAAGGATGCATTATTTATAGAAGGCAGCCATCCTAGGTCCTTAAGGAGAACTAACCTAAGGCCCTTGTTGACACAATGAATAGGGCACACCTAAGACAACAGCAGAAAATCAAAGACAAAACTTCTTGTCATGTAAAGGTTAAGTTTTCTTTTTTTTTCTTAAGATAGAATCTTGCTCTGCTGCCCAGGCTGGAGTGCAGTAGCACAATCTTAGCTCACTGCGACCTCCGCCTCCTAGGTTCAGGCGATTCTCCTGCCACAGTCCCCTGAATGGCTGGGATTACGGGTGCACGTTACCATGCCTGGCTAATTTTTTTTATTTTTAATTTTTAGTAGAGATGGGGTTTCAGCATGTTGGCATGGCTGGTCTCAAACTCCTGACCTCAAGTGATCCGCCTGTTTCGGCCTCCCAAAATGCTGGGACTACAGGTGTGAGCCATCGTGCCTGGCCAGTTCTTATAGGATAAGCCAATTTAAATCAGATTTAAGTTACATACAAAAGCATCCTGAAATTTAAAAAAGCTCCACTGTTCAAGATACATAACCAGAGCTGAAAGTCATTGGACTAGAGCAGTAATAGCCTGAAATTAAATGGGGTGATATGAAGAACTGGAAAAGAAAATGAAAATATGAATCAAAATCTAATCTGTGGGGCAAACTCCTTTTTTTTTTTTTTTAATTTTTTTTTTTTAGAGATAACGTCTTGCTATGTTGCCCAGACTGGTCTTGAACTCCTGGGCTCAAACGACCCTCCTGCCTCTCAGAGTAGCTAGGACTACTGTGCCACCATGCTTGACTCACAGGGCAAATGTTAAATCATAAAAATGTAAGTGCAAATCTCAAAATATGCACAATGTATAATTCTTTCTCTGGATCATCTTTTAGCAGTGATTATCACAGTACAAGTATATCAATGCTATATAATAACTATAACAAATCTAAGAACAATTGGCCCAAAGACTTACAGCAGCTTCAAAAATGTTTGCACCTGGGTGTGGTGGCTCACACCTGTAATCCCAGCATGCTGGGAGGCTGAGGTGGACGGATCACCTGAGGTCAGGAGTTTGAGACCAGGTTGGCCAACATGGTGAAACCCCATCTCTACTAAAAATACAGAAATTAGCCGGGAGTGGTGGCACATGCCTGTAATCCCAGCTACTTGGGAGGCTAAGGGAGGAGAATCGCTTGAACCCGTTAAGCAGAGGTTGCAGTGAGCCAAGATCGTGCCATCACACTCCAGCCTGGGTGACAAGCATAAAACTCTGTCTAAAATACACACACAACGAAACAAAAGTTTCCCCCTTGCCTTCAAATCTATTTCAATATAGAAAATAAAAACAAAACATTGTTGTTAGGTTAGCTCAACATACAGTAGTCTCAAGTTAAAGATGCTATAGGAGAGCTAATGAGCTAATTATTAAATTAGAATTCTATTTACACTTTCTTGTTAGGAATAATCACTAGTTGATTTTATAAAAGATATTCTGCTTTCAGGCCTATAGAGAAACAGAATTAAATAAAAATATACTTTAATTTCTACAAGTACTCTTAAACAACTCATTTACATGACTCTGAAACAACCCAGCTAAAGAAAACTTAAGTGAAACCTATAATCAAATCATAAGGGCATTAGTTTAATAAACTCTTTTTCAAAAAAATGGTCTACAGACAGCTCCTAATTTATGAATTACCTAAATAAAAGTGGTAACTTTATTTCAAAAGTTTCCGCTAGTTCTCACTAGACCTAATATTTTGGGGTTATGGTGTAACAATTTTTCAAGGAATTGGTTAAATCTGAAGAAATACAGCATCTTCCTCTAGAACACAAAGGCCGGGCGCGGTGGCTCACGCCTATAATCCCTGCACTTTGGGAGCCTGAGGTGGGCAGATCACTTGAAGTCAAGAGTTTGAGACCAGCCTGGCCAACAAGGTGGAACCACGTCTCTACTAAAAATATAAAAATAAGCCGGGTATGGTGGCACACGCCTATAATCCCAGCTACCTGGGAGGCTGAGGCAGGAGAATTGCTTGAACCCTGGAGGTGGAGGTTGCAGTGAGCTGAGATAGTGCCTCTGCACTCTAGCCTGGGAGACAGAGTGAGACTCTGTCTCAAAAAAAAAAAAAAAGGCCCATAAAGATAAATCAATAAATCTAAAGCTCAATTTATGGTTTTGTTATTTCGAACAAAATGGTAGTCAACTTACAATATGGTATATGTGCTGGAATTTTTAATTAATTTCAATTAAAAAGCTGGTAATTTGGTCATGTTTACCAAGGCATGTGACTTCACTGATCTTCACAGTTGTAAGACTAACAAAACTATGGTAGTTAAACAGAATTCCTCCTAATTAAATGTTGCTATTCATTAAATACAAAAAAGCATTTATTAAGTACTCATGGTATTTCATGAGAAATCATATAAAGATAATGAAAGGGGTAGAAACTACCTTTGAACAACTCATAATTAAAGACGGGAATTGGCTGGGCACGGTGGCTCACGCCTGTAATCCCAGCACTTTGGGAGGCCAGGGCAGGCAGATCACCTGAGGTCAGGAGTTCAAGACCAGCCTGGCCAACATGGCAAAACCCTATCTCTACTAAAAATACAAAATTAGCCAGGTGTGGTGGTTTATGCCTGTAATCTCAGCTATTCGGGAGGCTGAGGCAGGAGAACTGCTTGAACCCAGGAGGCAGAGGCTGCAGTGAGCCAAGATCTCACCACTGCACTCCAGCCTAGATGACAAGAGTGAAACTCCATCTCAAAAAAAAAAAAAAAGACAAAAACAAACAAGAATCTAGATTAAATAACGGTAAATAGGAGCCTAGATTTAATAAATTATTTATGTTATAAACAAACAATAGAGTCTTCTGTCAAGATGAACACAAGTCCACAGAGGTCAGGTAAATCACTAACTTATTCACTAGGGCAATGACACACCTATGAAGTAGGTATTTTCACCCACATCAAGTGATGGAATTGAAAAGAAGCAAAGCCTTGAAATTTAGTTTTACTTTTAAGATCCTTAAATGAATCCACATGTATTATAACAGTCTATTTGTTATGTGAGACAAGAACACTCTTTCCTCATTTATTCGCCAACAATACTTTAAGTAAAATATTAGTGTAACACCCAACCAGACTTTCATTCTACATGTACAAACAAAACACCTGGGCACTCGTTAGTTTAAACCTATTTATAGAGCAATATTTTCTTAAACTAAAAATTTCCTGAACTGTTGTTTCCTGTTTCCACAGGAATTAACCGAGTTGTAACTGTACGTATATATGAACCACAGTGTCTGGTAGGTAATAAGTGCTCAATAAATACCTATCAATAAACAAACTGCAGCAAAACTTGATTGTATCTTTGTGACAGAAACTCTTATCA
The DNA here is from genome assembly GCF_009764315.1 of Trachypithecus francoisi. NCBI lineage: Eukaryota > Metazoa > Chordata > Mammalia > Primates > Cercopithecidae > Trachypithecus > Trachypithecus francoisi. The sequence continues at coordinate 59,773,625 of NW_022681462.1, read as the reverse complement.
CCCCAAATCTATTTACCCCTTCTGTGATAAAACCAAGATTTTAACCTGCACAGATGACCATCTTGAATAAAGCCCACATTTCTCAGCTTCTCTTATTACTGAGTTGGCCATACACGGCCAATGGGCTACATGTGTCCTCCATGACTTCTGAGATATGTTTTAAAAGAAAGGAAGAAGACCCACCTTCACCCTTTCTGCTTCCTGGTAGAAAGAATGTTGGAGACTGAACACATAGTTTGAACCACAAAACCTGTGTTTAAGGATTGTAGACTAATAAATAAAACAGGGGCCTAGGTCCCTAATGTCATAGTGGAGCCTTCATACCAACTCTAGATGCTTACCTGTAGACTTTCATCACAACAGAGAGGAATAAACTTTTTTTTTTTTGAGACAGAGTCTCGCTTTATCGCCCAGGCTGGAGTGCAGGGGCCAGATCCCAGCTCACTGCAAGCTCCGCCTTCCGCGTTTACGCCATTCTCCTGCCTCAGCCTCCGAGTAGCTGGGACTACAGGCGCCTGCCACCACGCCCGGCTAGTTTTTTTTTTTTTTTTTTTTAGTAGAGACGGGGTTTCACCGTGTTAGCCAGGATGGTCTCGATCTCCTGACCTCGTGATCCACCCGTCTCGGCCTCCCAAAGTGCTGGGATTACAGGCTTGAGCCACCGCGCCCGGCCCAGAGAGGAATAAACTTCTATCTTGTTAAACAACTGTTGTTTTGGGTTTGCTGTCACTCTGGCAGATCTAATTTTAATTAATAGTCATACAAAGTAAAAACACTCTCTACATTTGTGTAAAAATCTTAAAACAAATTTAAGACATTGGTGGAAACAACATGGGATATTATTAGAGTCAACAGAATGTGTTCAAATACCAGCCCCAATACTTAGTTACATGATTGTGGGCAGACACTCAGCCTCATTGAGCCTCAGTTTCCATATGGGTAAAATGGCAGAAAAATATTTACTTCCGAGAACCTCCCTTTTACTCGTGAGGATTAAATATGATAAACGGGGAAAGAAGGAAGCAAAGGGAAACCAAATAATCAGCAAAGATACTTTAAAAAAATATTAGCTGGGGCCAAGTACAGTGGCTCATGCCTATAATCCTAGGACCTTGGGAGGCTGAGGCAGGAAGAATCACTTGCAGCCGGGAGTTCAAGACCAATCTGCGCAACATAGCAAGATCCCCATCTCTACAAAAAAAAAAATTGGCTGGGTATGGTGGCACACAACAGTAGTAGCTACTTGAGAAGCTGAAGCAGGAGGAACACCTGAGCCCAGGAGTTTGAGGCTGCAGTGTGCCACTGCACTCCAGCATGGACAACAGTCAGATCCCTTCTGTTTAAAAAAAAAAAAAAAAGGTGGGAAAAGGAAATAAAAATGGTTCAAAACCCAAAAACAATGTAGAAAGCAGGTAATTCAACTATGCTCTATCTCATCTTTTATAACATATAACATCTACAAAATGAGGGTGTTGTATTACATGGTATCTAAAGGTTCTTTCAGCACTAAAAAACGGTATCTCAAAATTATGTGTTCTGTTACACATATCTACACTAGCAAGTTTTCTTTTCTTTCTTTTTTTTTTTTTGGGGGACAGAATCTCACTCTGTCACCAGGCTGGAGTACAACTGGTGTGATCTAAGCTCACTGCAAACTCCGCCTCCTGGGTTCAAGCGGTTCTCCTGCCTCAGCGTCCTGAGTAGCTGGGATTACAGGCGCCTGCCACCATGCCCGGCTAATTTTTGTATTTTTAGTAGAGACAGGGCTTCACCATGTTGGCCAGGATGGTCTCTATCTCCTGACCTCATGATTCGTCCACCTCAGCCTCCAAAAGTACTGGGATTACGGGCGTGAGCCACCGTACCCGGCCTACGCTAGCAAGTTTTCTTACGACCTTTCAGCTCCATGTCACTTTGAGAAAAAATAGCCACCCTCCAAACATACTTTGATAACAGCCAGGATTCTCCATGAGGCTTGATTATCTTCAGAATACTTTTAAGTATGTAACACTGTTCTGACTCTGCAAAATGTTTTGTGTTCTCTGGCATTTTTTATATGTACTCAAAAAATAGAGCTGCAATATCTAAGAATTAAGGCCCTCTGACGATACTCAAAACTTATAAATAAGCTACCTGAAAACTAAAAATCTAATTGCTCCCAGGTTCCAGATTTTGTCTAATATGGTTTCCTTTAATTAACTGCTTTAATTAATTTCATTATTCTCTCTTCTCTTTATTGGTACAGTGTAGTATCAGTCAGATAGGCTAGTTTAAGCTGCAGTAACAAATCTCCAAAACTTCCTGTCTAGCTTAAAACAATGAAGATTTATTTGCTGTTCACTTTACATGTTTATCATGAGTTGGTGAAGAGCTCTGCTCCATAGAGTCGTCCTCCACTGGAACTCAGCTTATGGAGCAGCTACTCTTTGAAACACTACTAGTTGCAGCAGCAGAAAGAAAAGAGAGTTCTAGAAGTTCTCATACTGGCAATTAAATGATTGGCCTGGAAGTGACACACTAACTTCCATTCACAACTCTTTGGTTAGAACTGTTCACACGGCCCAATGACAAAGGGGTCAGGAAGTGACAGATGGAAGAGAGCCAAAGATAATCACTAAGCAGTATAAATGATTGCTCCAAGTCCCAGTCTAATGACACATATGAAAAAGGTTAAATAAATGTTTTTAGTGATATAGATTTGAGAAACTATTAATTCTAATGGTCATTTGATCATTTAAGATCAGGACCTTAAGCTTCACTGAATTCACAAACATAAACTTCCAGATTCCAGGGGAATCTAAATCAAATGCCTGGAGTAAGTCAATAAAGAACTGACACACACTATCTGCATGTTGTTATCTATGTAGATATGGATACATACATACATACATATTCTCCTAAAGACACAGTACATTTCCAGGGAAATAGAGATGACAATGCCAGCCCAAATTTGCGGCTTAAAAAAAACATATTAATTCATCCCATGTTAGTTTCTCATGTCCCAAAATTAAAAACAGCAATTCTTTTTGTAAGTCTCTGAATATGGACCAAATAGTTAGCACGGGTCATATATTTAAATGTCTAAAGATCACAGGTAAAGAAAGTGAGTGAAGAAATATCAGAGGATGCAGAGAACTGAAGAATTTATGGCCCACACAATCCTTACCCAGTGCAAATTCCTGGACAACTACTGCCCTGTTAGAATTCAAGCCAGTGTTACTGGATGGTCTGAAATGTACAAAGAAGCTGGGAATCAGCTATTCAGGAAGCTGAGGCAGGATAATCACTTGAACCCGGGAAGCGGAGGTTGCAGTGAGCCGAGATCTCACCACTGCACTACAGCCTGGGGGATAGAGCGAGACTCTGCCTCCAAAAAAAAAAGAGGCTGGGAATCAAGACTATGTGAAATCTCTGGAAGCTTTCATGTTCTTCTCATTATTCCTGGGTACCCTGAAATTTCACAATATGCCACAGTGTGGGCCTCTTACCATTCATTGTCATGAATGCCTGGTGGGCCCTCCCAACTGCAAATTCATGTACTTTATTTTTGAGAAATTTTCTTGAAATATTTGTTTGAATTACTTCTCAATTTTGTACTTCTGGAACTCCTAATACTTGAGAGGTGGACCTCCCAGACTGACAGCTCTCTAACTGCCCACATTTCACATTTTTGTTTTAAAATTCCAGTTCCCCAACCATTGTTGTCATTGCCCAGTAGGCTCATAAACAAAGTGGCCATGGTGGCAGGAATGGAGGTTATACCTGGGCTTAACAACAGGAATTTCTACTTGCCAAGGTTGATTTGGCTATGGCTGCTGTTGAGTATCCAATCTGGTAGCAACAGAGGCCAATACTTAGCCCCCAATATAGTACCACTTCCTGGGGTGATTAGCCAGGTACCTAGTGGCAGGTTTATTATACTGGACCATTTCCATCATGAAAAAGGCAGCATTTGTTCTCACTGGCATACACACTTCGCAGCAAATGAAAGGCAGCAATGGGCCCATGTTCATGGAATTCACTGGTTTTACCATGTTCCCTAGCATCCTGAAGCAGTTGGCTTCACAGAACAAGTGACCTTTTGAAGATTCAGTTACAACGTTAGCTAGGTGGCAACACCTTGTAGGGTTGAGGCAAAGTTCTACAGGAGACTGTGTGTTCTGAATCAGTGTCCAATATATAGTGTTATTTCTTCCATAGCCAGAATTCACAGGTCCAGGAAACAAATGGTGGAAACAGGAGTGACATCACTTATTACCCATAGTAACTCACTAATGAAATTTCTGCTTCTTGTCTCTGTGAGCTTATGCTCTGCTGGCCTAGAAATTTTAGTTCTAGGTTTTATCAAGAGACACAATAATGATTTCACTGGAAGTTAAGACTGCCACCTGGCCACTTTGGACTCCTTATGCCTTTGAATCAACAGGCAAAGAAGGGTGTTACTGGGCTGGCTGGAGTGACTGATCTTGACAACCAAGGGGTAACTGAACTGCTACTCTACAATGAAGGAAAGGAAAAGTTATGTCTGAAATACAGGAGATTTCCTAGGGCAACTCTCTCAGTATTACCATGTCCTGTAATCAAATGCAATGGAAAACTACAACAACCCAATTCAGGTGGGACTACTAATGGCCCAGACACATCAGGAACGAAGGTTTGGGTTACCCCACCAGGTAAAGATCCATGGCCAGCCGAAGTACATGCTGAAGGCAAAGAGAGTACAGAATGGGTACTGGAAGAAGGTATTTATATCACACAGTATGTAAGTTATAGGATTTCAAGAAGAGCAAACCCAAGTGTTTTGCTTCCTTTTTTGGGGCAAGGTTTAGTGCACTTTTGGTCATAAACAGGATAGTTATGACATATTAGGTGAAAGTATGACCTGGCTCGTTGTTTTTTAGTAGAGACGGGGGCTTCACCATGCTGGCCAGGCTAGTCTCAAACTCCTGACCTTAGGTGATCCACTCACCTCGGTCTCCCAAAGTGCTGGGATTACAGGAGTGAGCCACCGTGCCTGGCCAAGATTAAAATTTAAATTAGTTAACTCTGAGTAAGCTGACTGCCTCCCATGTGAGTGGGCCTCATCCAGTCAGTGGAAGATCTGAATAAAACACAGATAGGCCTCTCCAAGCAAGAAGGAATTTTCCAGGCAACTGCCTTTGGTGTTCATCTGTATCATCAGCTCTCCTGAGTCTCTCTCTCTCTCTCTACGTATATATCCTATTGAGTTCTGCTTCTCTGGAGAACCTTAATACAAGTGGATTTTTAAATTAGTGTTATTGCCACTTACCATCTCATTCTGCTTATGTCTTCTTCTCTGTACTACGCATAAATCTAAAGAGCTGCTTCTGATTGCTACATAAATAGTCTCTGTGTGTGGGCTGAATTGTGCCTCTTAAAATGATATTATGTCCTAATCCCTGATACCTGTCAACGTGGCCATATTTGGAAATACGGTCTTTGAAAATGCAAGTTAAGGTGGGGTCTTTAGGGTGGGGCCTAATTCAATAGGACTAGTGTCCTTATAAAAACAGGTAAGTGCCAATGTGAAGACACACACAGAGGGAGAATGCTATGTGACAAAAGAGGCAGAGACTGAAGTGATGCAGCTGCAAACCAAGGAATACCAAGGATTAACAGACACCACCATAATCTACAAATAGGCAAGGAAAGATTTTACCCAGATTCTCAAGCATGGTGCTGCTGCTACCTTGATTTTAGACAGAAGTATGAGAGAATAAACTTGTTGTTTCGAGCTCCCAGTGTGTGGCAGTTTGATATGATAGCACTAGAAAAGTTAATACAACGAGCACTCACAAATTTTACTTATCTACATTCAGATTGATACATGGAACACACAGGCTGTCTCCAACTTCCTGCCACTACAAATAATATGGCAATGAATACCCATGTACATTATCCCTTTATGAAACTCTTACAAATACTCTGAGATGTCTACAAATGAAATTACTGGATCATAGGATATGCACATACTTACTACTAGTTGAGCTCCAGAATGGTCGCAGAGTCTACACTCACTACTAACAATTGGCATCATTCTCCACAGGGTAAGTTTTAGAAAGTCCACAAATGCTTTGATACTCCTCTCCCTTGATGAGGTGAAGCTGTATTCCTCTCCCCTTAAGTACTGGTTGAGTGTAGTCACTTGCTTCTAATGAACGGGAAGTGGTGATAGTATGCAATTTGGGAGAGCAGGTGATAAGACACAGTAGCTACCTGCTTGCTCTCTTAGATTACTTGCTCTGGACAAAGCCACGTGCCCCATCACTAGAAGAAGCCTTATGAATCCATTCAAGCAGCCCTGTGGACAGGCCCAGGCAACAGAAAACTGAGACTTTCTGCAAACAAATAGCAAGAAACTGAGGCCTCTTGCCAACAGCTATGTGAATGAGACATCCTGAAAGTACATATTCAACCCTTCAAATGACTATAGCCCTGGTCAACTGTTTGCAACCTAATGAGACTTTGAGAAAGATTTTAAATTTGGGGGTAATCTGTCATGAAAGATAACTAAATGCATTCAGTTTTCTGGTTTTTCTTCCCCCTCAAACTAACAGGTATAAAATGAGATCTCATCTTAATTTACATTTTTTTCTGACAGCTAATGATTTGAGCATGTCTTCATAGGTTTATGAGCTTTGAGGTTCATCCATAAACCACCTATTTAGAATCTTTGCGTATTTTTATATTAGGGTGACTATCTTTTTCCTTTTGATTTCCAAGAGTTCCTTGAATCCTGTAGATATTAAATCCCTTGTCAGATTTCACATTTTGAAAACATCTTTTCCCATTCTATCATGATGTCCCTTCAATGCACAGAACTCTTTAATTCTGATACAAACAAATTCATTCCACTTTTTGACACAAGCAATGTGCTTTCAAAGTTCTGTAAACAGTCTTTTCCCACTACTGGGGATAATGGGATAATCTGTCAACATTTCTATACCTTCCACATGTCATATATATTTTGATGTTTTTAATTTACAAGAGCTCATTTTCGTTCTTTGATGCTCCTTATTTATAACCGGAAGGTCTGACTTCACAAATAATTGTAGCTTCTTTTATCCCTCTGAAACTTAGTTTCTTTCACGTTTTCTTCTTCCTGTACCATTTCTGCTGCTTCCAAGTTACTTCCATCTTTCTGCTCTGGCTTCCATCTTTCCGGTTATAAGTTTACCTCAATTGCCTGGTCATCTCCAGCTGTCCATAAATATGTTAGAGTTCAGGCACAAAATGCTGTTTAGAAATTCTGTGTGAGGTTTTAACTGGTAGGATTTAGGGTAGAGCTGCTGTTCTCAAAGTGTAGTCTGGGAATTCCTGGTAGTCATCAAGGGATGACTTTCGGGAAGTATGATAGTCATAACTATTTTCATTGTTATTATTATTTTTTTGTGTGTGTGAGACAGTTTTGTTCTTGTTGCACAGGCTGGAGTGCAATGGTGCAATCTCGGCTCACTGCAACCTCTGCCTCCCAGGTTCAAGCGATTCTCTGCCTCAGCCTCCCCAGCAGCTGGGACTACAGGCGTGCCCCACCATGCCTGGCTAATTCTTGTATTTTTAGTAGAGATGGCATTTCACCATGTTGGCCAGGCTGGTCTACAACTCCTGACCTCAGGTGATCCGCCTGACTCAGCATCCCAAAGTGCTGGGATTACAGGCTTGAGCCACTGTGCCTGGCCTTATTTTCATTATTAACAGACATTAAGACATTATATTTTTTGTCCACTTTCTTACAAGTACACAGTAGAGTTTTTCAGAGGCTACACACATGACATGGGATATCACAACAGCCCAAATGCAGAAGCAGATATTAAAAGTTAGTCAGTTCCTGTTAAGCTGGACATTAGATTCACAAATATGTAAAACTATTCCACTCTAAATTTTGGTTCTGGAAAACAGTTATTTTCCACAAAAATTACGCCATGTAATACATTCAATGGATTACTGTTGCTTTTAAAGGGATATTTAACATTTTTATTTCTTTAATACAGTAAATACTGATAGCTATAACCCACATTAAAAAAAATCTACTGGGGCACAGGGCTCCACAAGCAGTTAAAAGGGTCTTGTTTAAAAAAGTTTGAGAACTGCTACTGTAGAGTAATAAAGAGTAATAAAGTAACACAGTAAGTTTCAGTGTCACTACTGGCAAGTCTATGGATTTATTTTTAGACAGGTTTTCCCAGAAAGTACTCTTCTAGCCTCTTCTTCAAAGGTGTATATCTAGAAGCTAGTACTCAAGGAGGCAGAGGTTTAAAGTATTGGGATTCTCAACTTTTCATATGCAGACTTTCCATTTAATCAACATTTTAGGTTTGAAGGCCCTTCCCTTATCTTATCTGTATCTGGTATTTTTCTCCCACAATAAGCCTCAGCTTTCCGCCTTAATGGTAAAGAAGCAAATACCTGGTTGCACAGGACACAGAAAGAAAACTAAGAAGTCTAATTGCTCTTTTTAAAGTCTTACAACCAGTGCTCCTGGGTTTTATCCTTGCCCTACACATGGCCCCTCAAAGGCACTTGTGTCTCTAATTCCTTAGTCTTTTGGGGTTCTTTGGCTTATTTCTTGTAGCTTCCATACCTGCCAGCTGTTTCAACTTTATTGGGTACACTAAGTTGCTACCCATTCACTCACTTTTCAGTTTCCAAACTGATTTTGTCTCTCTTACCCTTTTCTCTGTTCTAGTGGGTTTACACCTTTTAAATGTTACTGTAACATGGTTTCAAGTAAAAACAAAGATATATATGTGTTCAACTTACCACATTTTCATCCCTTTACATTTAATCTGTGTCCCTCTGCTTTGAATATAACTATTGTAAGGAGCAGCTGGCTTGTTTTTAAAATGTATAACTTTAAAGCCAGTCGAGCCTGGTGGCTCAGGCCTGTAATCCCAGCCCTTTGGGAGGCCGAGGTGGGTGGATCACGAGGTCAAGCGTTCGAGACCAGCCTGGCCAACATAGTGAAACTCCGTCTCTACTAAAAAGACAAAAATTTAGCCGGCTATGGTGGCAGGTACCTGTAATCCCAGCTACTTGGGAGGCTGAGGCAGGAGAATCGCTTGAACCTGGGAGGCGGAGGCTGCAGTGAGCCGAGATTGCACCACTGCTCTCCAGCCCGGACGAGAGTGTGAGACTCCGTCTCAAAAAAAAAAATAAAAAAATAAAAAATATATATAACTTTAAAATATACATTTAATCCACTGTAATTATATTTCTATTTTGTCATGTTACATTTATCCTGATTTTCCTTTACTTCCTATTCCCCCTTTTCTTCTCATGCTTTAACCCTCAACATACCATTTACTACCTGGGTCCAAAGGATGCCTTAAAATTTTTTTTAGGTTATTTTACAAATAACTTACAGAGACAGTGCAAGACAACTTTTAAAATAAATTTTAATAGGAACTTAAATACAGCAAACACCTCTTTGTACTAAGTAAGTTTTACACACAAATATCCTACAAAATTAAAAAAAAAATTTTTTTTGAGACAGAGTCTTGCTTGCTCTGTTGACCAAGATGCATTGCAGTGGTGCAATCTCAGCTCACTGCAACCTCCAACTCCTGAGTTGAAGCAATTCCCGTGCCTCAGCCACCTCAGTAGCTGGGACTACAGGCATGCACCACTACATTCAGCAAATTTTTGTATTTTTAGTAGAGATGGGATTTCACCATGTTGGCCAGGCTGGTCTCGAACTCCTGACCTCAAGCGATCCACCCGCCTTGGCCTCCCAAAGTGCTAGGATTATAGGCATGAGCCACCGTGCCTGGCCACGTACAAAACTTAAAAAATATTGTCTCAGGACTTTTTTTTTTTTTTTTAAAAGCAAAAAGGGATGCCTCAGGTTCATATTGTAAAATATTCCTGTTGAATGACTAACTGGATAAAAATACTGTATTTTCTTTCTGTCCTTAAAACATCTTGTACATTCGATTCTTAAGTCTGAGAAAATTCATACAGGATATGATCATCTCAAGAATCATAGTCTGAGACTTCATTTATATGCTCGATTTATCATTATTAGCATATAGAACAGCATGTAACTTTCTACAACAATGAAAATGTTCTGTATCTATGCAGTCCAATATGGTAGCCAGCCACCATGAAGCGAGAGTAATTGAAAGTTGTATTTTTCTCCTACATAACTCCCAAAAAGTGTGATGGGGAATGGAATTTTAAATTTTATTAATTTTAATTAATTTAAATATACACAGTCACATGTGGCAAGTGGCTACCATATTGGACAACTCAGGTCTAGAGGGCTACTTCTCTTTGCATTTATATTCTAATTCGTATGTCTCCTAAATTTTTTTATACCTTTTTGAAGTAGGATATATTTGAGCATCACAGTGAGAAAACTGAAAAATGACTATCGCATCTTTCACATCTTCCATCTTCCTAGGAAGACTCCTAGGAGAATCTATCAGTTTTTGGCTTTTTTTTTTTTTTTTAGCATAGTATAAATAATTGATAAGTAATGATAAAATTCCTAGAATAGTAAAATATTTCAATATATAGGAAAAGCAAGATTACTAAGATCCCATAATGGATGTTAGGTTTATAAAAAAGGGTCTAATAGACTCATATGGTAACTGTAAGATAGAATAACTTTTTAAAATAAATTTTCTCTTTGTTCTTTGGTAGATCTCTAAGAATACAAGTCATAAAATATCTACCCTTCTAAATAGTTAGCACTGTTCAAAAATGAAAATCAAAAATGAAAATTATTCCAACTGACCTTGATGGTATACCAAGAGTTAAGCTTTCTTCATTCTCTTATTTTCATTCCTTTAGTTCTGCTGGTCTGGAAGACATCTATTTTATTTCTATTCCTTTTGTGGTTACTCAAGTTAAAAAACGAAAGCAGCAGCAGCAGCAAACAAGTATAGAGTAGTACTAATCAGTGTTCTAATGGCTTTATATGTATTTCACTTAATCCTCCCCACAGCAATGAGAGGGTATTACTGTCATCCCCATTTATACATAAGGAAATTCAGATGCAAGAAGTTCAAACAACTCCTTAACGTCACACAGCTAGTAAGAAATAAGCTAGTCTTTCATTCAGGTAGTCTGGCTGCAGAGCCACAAAATAGCTATTCAGTTTTGGTAAAATACCCTGAAGTTGGTCAGTGTCTCTTTTCGTGCTACCGACTTTTTGTGAACAAAGCAAGAATAGTAGCATTCCTGACTCAATGAACTCTACTTTTTTTCCAATTTTCTTGGCAGAGTTTTGATTCTACTTTAAAAATATATATATATTTGCAATCAACTCACCTGATTTATCAACATATTTTGCCAATTCTTTGCTTGCCACTGTATTCTTTTTTGTAATTCCTCCTTCTCCCTAGTTTACTATTCTTGCTGAAGTACAATCTTTGGTTCTTGCATCAAGCTTCTGTAAGTGAGGAGCTCTCCATTTTGCGTATTTCCTCACTTTGGGCCTCATTCTTGCTGACAGCTTACAGTTTAAATGAGTATAGAAGTCAAGGTCAACAGTTATATTCCTTACATATTCTGAGGAAAGAAGATCCTATTACCTACTGGAAGACATTGTTCTGGTAAATATGTTGTTAATTTAACTAATGTTTTGGTGTAGGAACTGTGGCATTTTTCATTTTGAAAAGCTTTTATGTTTTATGATCTGCAATTTCACTTTTGAGCATCTAGAAGATTTAAAAAACTTATCCTAGTAAGCAGTTGTTCACATGCGTGCTAGTTCAATATAAAAACCGAGTTCAATATGAAACCTTCAATTCTGGAAACCTTTTAATCATTATCTCATTGAATACTGTTTCTCTACTACTCTAATCTCTCCTAAAATTTCTTTTGAATATTGAACTTATGTTTGAATCTCTCAATCTATACTCAATTTTTTTTTCCCACTCCTCTCTTGCTACATTCTGGGTGAATTCCTTAACACTATTTTCCAAATCACTGTTTCACTGACTATGTTCAGTCTAGTACACATCTAACGACATCTTACTTAATATAGTTATTTATTTATTTATTTTAAAGACAGGATCTTGCCCTGTTGTCCTGGCTGTAGTGCACAATCATGGCTCACTGCAGCCTCAACCTCCTGGGCTTAAGCGATCCTCCCACCTCCTGAGTAGCATGTGACCACAGGTGTGCACCACCACATTAAGCAAATTTTTTTTTAAAATTTTTTTGTAGAGAAGAGGTTTGGCTATGTTGCCCAGACTGGTGATTTTAGTTCTTTTACGGCTATTATTCCTTCCTTTACCTCCCTGAGGATCTTAAACATATACTTTAAAATTGTTCTATTATTGACACTTATAGACTAAGGATTCACTTGTATGTCAATTATTCCCACTCCTACAAAAAAGAAAAAATACTATAAATACTGTATAATGATTCCCCTTTTTTTCCCACTAAGCAACAAAACTTAGGAGATATTTCTGTATCAGTACACAGAAAACATTCTCTTTTCTTTTTGATGAAGGTATTGACTTGGTTATTTCAGGTTTAGTTTTTCTTGTATATTTTCGAATTTTTGTTTGGCAGGTTCACTAGAACTCCAAGTTGCATGGTGTATCTTTGTGTGCTTACTTCACCCTAACAATTTTTCATTTTCTACCATCTCTCACTCAAAACTCCCACCCCAGAATAAGGTTTTTTTTTTTTTGAGATGAAGTCTTGCTTTGTTGCCCAGGCTGGAATGCAGTGGTGCGATCTCAGCTCACTGCAACCTCTGACTCCCGGGTTCCAGTGATTCTCCTCCCTCAGACTCCCAAGTAGCTGGGATTACAGGCATGCGCCAACATACTCAGCTAATTTTTGTACTTTTAGCAGAGACGAAGTTTCAGCATGCTGGTCAGGCTGGTCTCAAACTCCTGACCTCATCATCCACCAGCCTCAGCCTCCCAAAGTGCTGGGATTACAGGCGTGAGCCACGGTGCCCAGCCCAGAATGAGGTCTTATAATTGCTGCAGATGTCTCTTCCTGAAGATCCAGTCCCTAAGTCATGGGCAGGTAGGCCCAGCTTTAATCCAGGAGGTTGTCACTGCTTCCTTCCAGCACTCTGGACCTGCAACTTATGTAAGCCACATCCCTAAGCAACAGTCATATATTCTTTTTCAGTTTTTTCCTGATTCAGCCCTTTAGTTTCTGGGGTAATAAAAACAGGCTGTTCATTTTCCTGCTCCAATCTGTCTACCAATGTACAGCATAGTTTTGGTCTCTATCCTGCAGATGACCTCTCAGAGGCATCTTCCTGCTTGCCAAACAGATTTTGATAAATTCATGTATTTAGTCTCTATTTAACACTTTGCCTTTTGTTCTTTTTTTTTCTTTTTTTGAGACAGAGTCTCACTCTGTCACCCAGGCTGGAGTGCAGTGGCACGATCTCAGCTCATTGCAATCTCTGTCTCCAGGTTCAAGTGATTCTCCTGCCTCAGCCTTCAGAGTAGCTGGGATTACAGGCACCTGCCACCATGCTCGGCTAATTTTTGCAGTTTTGGTAGAGACGGGGTTTCACCATGTTGGCCAGGCTGGTCTCGAACTCCTGACCTCGAACTCCTCAATCCACCTGCCTTGGCCTCCTAAAGTGCTGGGATTACAGGCGTGAGGCACTGTGTCCAGCCTTTTTTTTTCGTAAGGAATGAAAGGTCTCAGCCGGGTGTGGAAGCTCATGCCTGTAATTCCAGCATTTTGGGAGACAGAGGCAGGCAGGCAGATCACCTGAGGTCAGGAGTCCGAGACCAGCCTGGCCAACATGGTGAAACCCCTTCCCTACTAAAAATACAGAAATTAGCCTGGCGTGGTGGGGTGCCTGTAATCCCAGCTACTTGAGAAGTTGAGGCAGGAGAATCGCTTGAACTGGGGAGGCAGACATTTCAGTGGGCTGAGATCACGCCACTGCACTCCAAGTGAAGCTCTGTCTCTCAAAACAAACAAACAAACAAACAAACAAAAAGCCTCCCTCCCAATCTTTGGGTGTATTAACTTCCTCTCCCCTTTCTCCAGGTATCGCATGTTAAGATTTCCTTGTCCATCCTTTCCAAATTTCTGAGTGTAAAAAAACATATGAATATAAATTATGTAGCCCCAGAATTTTGCCTTTTTTTTCTTACAGCTGCTTGGTATTCCATTATATGATTTTTCCATAATTTCTTTGACTAATCCCCTACTGATGGACATCTGGATTGTTTCTCACCTTCTGCTATTACAAACCATAATACAAAATAATCTGAGACACGTATCATGTGGTAAGTGTGTAAGTATAAGATAAATTTCAGAAAATTCAACCTGCTGGGTATTTTTTACTCTGGCAGATATTGACCAATTGCCTTCCACAGGGATTATCTCAATTTGTATTCTCAATAGCAATGTATGAGCAGCTTTTCCCCCAAAGCTCCACAACCATGCCCAACTTTTGTTTTTGCCTAATAGGGTAACTATAATCATTATAGTTTTAATTTCTCTTACTGTGAATGAGGTACTGGCTTCATTAGCTTAAAACCCACTTATATTTAATTTTCTGTGAATTATCGATTCATGTATTTGCTCACTTTTTAAGGGATTACAAGATCTTTTTCTTATCAAGTTTCCAAGTACTTCTTACATGTGTATTAGGAAGGCTACCCTTTGTTTATGATTAAAATTACCAGTAAGTGTTGTTAATTCCTAACTGTAAGTAAGTTTTGGTTGCAAATAAGTTTTACCAGTTTTGCTGAAACTCTATATCCACTGAACAATTCCCTTTTCCCTTCCCCTAGCTACCACGATTCTACTTTGTTTCTAAGAGTTTGATTACTTTAGATATCTCATGTAAGTGGGGTCATGCAGTATTTGTCTTTTTGTGACTGGCTTTCACTTAGTATAACATCCTCAAGGTTCATCTATGTTGTATCACACGAAAAAATTTCCTTTTTAAACTTTGAGTAATATTTCATTGTTATGTATATACATTTTCTTTATCCACTCAGAGAATGCTTTTTTCTTTTTTGGGGGGAAGACGGGGTCTCACTCTGTCATCCAGGTTGGAGTGCAGTGGTGCAACCTCGTCGATTCACTGCAACCTCCATCTTACAGGCTCAAGAGATTCTCATACCTCAGCCTCCTCAGTTGCTGAGACCACAGGCACATGCCATCATGTCCAGCTCTTTTTTTTGTATTTTTGGTAGAGTCGGGGTTGTGCCATGTTGCCAGGCTGATCTCAAACTCCTTGGCTCAGGCAATCCATCCAACTTGGCCTCCCAGAGTGCCCTGAGTGCTTTTTTTTAAAATGTAATAGAATTTATCAATTATTTCATGACTTCTGGATTGAGTCAGTATAGAAGGTCTTCTCCATATCAAAATTATAAAAAGACTTCTATTTTCTTTTAGTATTTTCATGGTTTTATTTTATTAATTGATCCGTTTGGCATTTATGTGAAAAACATCCAATTTCATTTTTCCAGTTTTCCTGGCTCTTCTTCCTTACTTTTCCTTATGAACTTTGGAATCAGAATGTCCAGTGTTTTAATTTATAAAATTAAAAAACATTGTGTTGTTTCATTTGTTGAAGTTTGTTTTGCGTCTTTCACATAAACATTTCCTGCTATGAATGTATTTCCGTTTCTCCTCGTATTTTTGGTAATTTCTGCTTCACCAAGGTTGCTGCTATGTTATCTGACATACTGCTATTCACAACTATTAAATTTTCATTGTGTCCTTTAAGAAATAAGTGCCTCTCTTTATTGTTTTTTAGTATGAACTCCACCTGGTATGTTAAAATCATGACACTCCTAAATTCTTTTCATTTGCATTTGTATCTTATACCTTTTCTCTATCTTTTAAAACACCAACTTTTCACAATCACTGCCTTAGGTGTGTACCTTGTATAAACCACAGAGTGGGTTTTGCCTTGAATCTAAACTAAAAAATGCTTTTCTTCTAAAAGTGAGTTAAGCATATTAATATATTTTGTTAAGAAAGGCATGTTTGGGCTGGGCGTGGTGGCTCACGCCTGTAATACCAGCACTTTGGGAGGCTGAGGTGGGCAGATCACAAAGTCAGGAGTTCAAGACCAGTCTGGCCAACATGGTGAAACCCTGTCTCTACTAAAAATACAAAAATTAGTCGGGCTTGGTGGTGGGCACCTGCAGTTCCAGCTACCTGGGAGGCTGATGCAATAGAATCACTTGAATCCGGGAGTTGGAGGTTGCAGTGAGCCAAGATTGAGCCACTGCACTCCAGCCTGGGCGACACAACGAGACTCTGTCTCAAAAAATAACAATAAAGAAAGAAAGGCATGTTTGGTCTTAGGGCTGTCGTGTTATGTATGTGGTTATATATGAACATTTTTTCACTAAATGATGTTTTACTTTCAATGGGTTTGTAGTTCTTTCAATATTTAGGAAGGTTTATAGCTTTGTTCTTTTTTTTTTTTTTTTTTTTTTTTTTGAGATGGATTCTTGCTCTGTCACCCAGGCTGGAGTGCAGTGGCCGGATCTCAGCTCACTGCAAGCTCCGCCTCCCGAGTTCACGCCATTCTCCCGCCTCAGCCTCCGGAGTAGCTGGGACTACAGGCGCCCGCCACCTCGCCCGGCTAGTTTTTTGTATTTTTAGTAGAGACGGGGTTTCACCGTGTTAGCCAGGATGGTCTTGATCTCCTGACCTCGTGATCCACCCGTCTCGGCCTCCCAAAGTGCTGCGATTACAGGCTTGAGCCACCGCGCCCGGCCCTGATTTAATCAATAGTATTGAATCTAATAGCATTATCTTTAGTGTTTTAGTTTTCTTTGTTATTTTAATGTTTCTTTTAAAGTGCTGAATATGTTTATATTTCTATTACTTGATCTGTGATGTTTAAACATCTTTTTCAATACCAGTTATTACTATAGGGCAATTCTTTCTCTCAAATTTTTTTAGTTTGATCATTTCTATATCATCAGGGTATACAATATTAACATTATATTCTGTCATTATGATCTCCACATTTTAGTCTTTTTTTTTTTTTTTTTTTTTTTTGAGACAGATTCTCACTCTATCACCCAGACTGCAGTGCAGTGGCATGCACGATCTCTCACTGCAACCATCTACCTCCCAGATTCAAGCGATTCTCGTCCCTCAGCCTCCCAAGTAGCTGGGACTACAGGTGTGCACCACCATGCCCAGCTAATTTTTATATTTTTGATAGAGACGGGGTTTCACCATGTTGGCCATGGTCTTAACCTCCTGGCCTCAAGTGATCTGCCCATCTTGGCCTCCCAAAGTGGTGGGATTACACGTGTGAGCCAACACGCCCAGCCCACATTTTAGTCTTTATGTCTATATATAAATTAACTGCTTACACACCAATCATTTCCCCACGTCTGTCAGCTGAAGTTTATACTCTAGTATTTTCCTCAAGAGGGGCTCACATAAACAATATTCTCTGAGTACTATTTGTTCCTTAAGAACAATGTGACTGGATATAAAATCTTTAGCTAGCACTTTACTTCCTTATCTCATAAATGCTGTTCGACTGGGATTGAATGTTGTGGAGAATTCTAAGGCCAGCCATATTTTAATGTCTTACAGAGAACTTGGAGTGGGGTAGTCAGGAAGGTTTCTGGCTGTTGAAAGGAATCTTTACGATCTTTCTGGTCAGTTTTCCCTGCCACAGATGCCCTTTCAATACGTAAATTTCATCTCAGTTAGTTTTTCTTCAATTGTGTTTTTAACCACTTGTTCTGTTGTCATGTTTTGGTTTTCTTCTATAGGGGTTTCAATTCTAAGTTTGTTGGATCTACTGTATTTTCTAAAACTTAAAAAAATATATCTTTATTTCCATTTTTTAAAATCCCTGTGTCTCTTACTAAGTTTTCCTCGGGGCTAGTCTGCTTCTTGTGCTCCTCCTTATTTCACCTGCATTTCTGTACTATTTTTTGAGACAGGGTCTCCCCTCTGTTGCCCAGGCTCATGTGCAGTGGTGCAATTTCGGCTTACTGCAACCCCCGCCTCCTGGGCTCAAGCCCTCTTCCCACCTCAGACTCCCAAGTAGCTGGGACTACAGACGCGAGCCACTATACCTGGCTAATTATGTACTTTTTTTAGAGACAGGGTTTTGCCATGTTGTCTAGGCTGGTCTCGAACTCCTGAGCTCAAGCAATCTCCCTGTCACAGCCTCCCAAAGTGCTGGGATTACAGCTGTGAGCCCCCATGCCCAGCCTTTTGCTTTCTTCTACTTCTTTCCCAAGTTCCCTCAACTCACATTTTATCTCCTCCTGTTGCCCTGCCATCTCTTTTCTGAGTTCTTACCTTTCCTGCTTTGTAATCTTCTTTTGTAGAACTATTTACAAGCTTTACTCAAGTCTAAAAAATAGATGGTGAAATACTGGGTCACAATTTTCACCTGCTCTGTAGCAACACTTCACTAATGACTGTTTTTGTGCTTGGGACGTTCTGCTGCCATATCAGCTTCTTTTGTATTTTGCATAACAGAATAAACTGAATTTTCCTGAAGCAGCTATTTACATAGATTCCCAGGAGTGGCAAGGGAAGGAAATACAGGTTTCACAGTCCAAATATTCTCTACTCCTTTGATGCTATAAATAATAGAGGGAGTGTGTGCTCTTCTGCTGCTCTGTGACCAGTGCCCTGTGCGTTGCCTTCTCCTGTCTAATCTAACTCATCTCTTTCTTTCACTCTACCTCAGAGCCGCCACCAAAATGCAGATTTTTGTAAAAACCCTATGGGTAAGACCACCACCCTCAAGATTGAACCCTTGGATGCAACAGAAAATGAAAAGGCCAAGATCCAGGATAAGGAAGAAGTCTGTCCGGATCAGCAAAGACTGATGTTTGATGGCAAGCAACTGGAAGATGAAAGTACTTTAACTACAACATTCAAAAGTAGTCTACTCTTGTGTTGAGACTTTGTGGTGGTATTAAGAAATCTTATACGACTCCCAAGAAGAACAAGCACAAGAGAAAGAAGGTTAAGTTGGTTGTCCTTAAACACCGTAAGGTGGATGAGAACGGTAAAATTAGTCGCCTTAGTCGGGAGTGCCCTTCAGATGAATGTGGTGCTGGAGTGTTTACAGCAAGCCACTTTGACAGATATTATTGTGGCAAATGTCTGGCTTATTGCTTCAACAAACCAGAAGACAAGTAATTGTGTATGAATTAATACATTCTTTGGCCAGGCACAGTGGCTCACGCCTGTAATCCCAGCACTTTGGAAGGCTGAGGTGGGTGGATCACCTGAGGTCAGGAGTTCAAGACCAGCCTGGCCAACATGGTAAAAATCCATCTCTGCTAAAAATAAAAAAGTTAGCCGGGCTTTGTGATGCACACCTATAATCCCAGCTACTTGGGAGGCTGAGATAGGAGAATCACTTGAACCCAGGTGGCAGAGGTTGCAGTGGGCCGAGATCGTGCCATTCATTGCACTGGAGCCTGGGTGACAGAGCAAGACTCCGTCTCAAAAAATAAATAAATAAAATTTTTTTAAAATACAGAGAAAAGCTGATTCCTGTACATGTGGCTCTGTGTACACATGTGTACAGCTCTACTTTCTCTTTTCTGAATATAATCAGGCACTTCTGCCACCAACCCGTCATTACAAACAAGAGATTTACCTTTTGAACTTCAACATGAACCCCTTACTGTCAATAAGTATATTTAAACTAATAGCTTCTGTCCCTATTCTGATGTTTTTGATAGTCCTCAAAAAACATAATCTGGAGTTTACATATGTCTTTCAGTTCAGTTACATATGTCTTTCATCTTCTAGAGAACATGCAGATTTATGCATCTACATTCATTCTAAAAGTATGATTATTAATTGTGTGTATGTTTATCATTGCTGTCTTTGAAGAGACAGAGAATCTCAAAGCTGAAACTCACAGCACCATCCTGATGGCTGTTCCTTATAGTGTAACTTCAGGTATTTTTGAAGTATTTTTTAAAAGCTTTTATATGGGAGATGATTATTGATGCATTATAGTAATTAAAACTTCATTCTGGCTGTTTAATCAGAAAAACATGGATTCTAATCCTAAGGTTGCCAATTATTAACTCTTGTGAATTAAATTCAGTAAACAGAAGTTTACTGTAAAACAGGTTCTTGTTACGCATAATACATGAATTATACATCACTTCCATTGTGCATTATAAGTCCATATACTGATTATCAGACATCTATTAATGAGGAAATACATTCTGGTAAGAATACAAAAACTTCATTACCAAACAGTACTATAAAGAAAGCATTTAGGACAGTGAACAAGATGAGCTTATTATATAAAACATTATCAAATAAATATTAACTGGTAATTCTTCATTAAGCATAAATGGGCCTAACAACAACTATAAATGACAGCAAGCACCTGAGGCTGGGATATGGAAAAGCTATCAAGAAGACATAAGACACATAAAAGAAGTGATCAGATACTGAAGTCAAGCAACCACTGAGTTCACAGTTTTACTATGGTGTCAAAAAAAAAAAACTGCAGTAGTACAGCATATGGCTTACTCAAGAACAATGTGTAGGCCAGGTGCAGTGGCTCATGCCTGTAATAACAGCACTTTGGGAAGGTGAGGTGGGTAAATCACTGAGGTCAGGAGTTCGAGACCAGTCTGGCCAACATGGCAAACCCTGTCTCTACCAAGGGCGTGGTGGTGCATGCCTGTAATCCCAGCTACTTGGGAAGCTGAGACATGAGAAACGCTTGAACCCGGGAGGTAGAGGCGGCAGTGAGCCGAGCTCACACCACTGCATTCCAGCCTGGGCAACAGAAGGAGACTCAGTTTCAAAACAAACAAACAATGTGTAGGTAAGTTTGTCTAAGGAAGAATCTTGTAAAAGAAAAACAGTCAAAGCATAGAAGACTTGGAATAGATTGTTCCACAGGTGGTAAAGCCTTGAAGACAAGAGAGTGCCTAGTTTCTTTCCCCTCCCCAACCAAAAAAATGCCAACATGAAGTGAACCAAGAGACGAACAGAGTATGACAACAGAGTAAAAATTCTGTCCTGGTAAATCTTCCATGGACTTTGGCCCATTCCCTCTCACTAAGAATATCCTTTTTCCCTATGTTTCTCTATCTGTGGCATACTCGTTCCTCAAGATATAGTTTAAGTACTCCCACTATCTCTGAACAGTCCTTCCAAATCACTTCAGCCCTAAGACTAGTTGACACGTTACTCTCAAGTATCTCATGTATTCATTTATTCCACAGTTAACCTCAAGCACTAATGATGGGATTATAAATTATGCAACCTTTCTTTGAAAACAAATTCAGCAATATTTACCAAACTTTAAAATGCAAATATCCCTCTCCAAATCATCAAAATGTATACATTAAACGTGCATTTTAAAATGCATCAATTATACTTCAATAAAGCTTAAAAACAGAAAAACCCTTTGACCAAATAACCCACTTTTAAAAAGTGAATCTTTTGCAAAAGTGAATCTTTCACCAGGCATGGTGCCTCACGCCTGTAATCCCAGCACTTTGGGAGGCCAAGGTGGGCAGACCACAAGGTCAGGAGATCAAGACCAGCCTGACCAACATGGTGAAACCCCCGTCTCTACTAAAAATACAAAAATTAGCCGGGCGTGGTGGCGTGTGCCTGTAATCCCAGCTACTCAGGATGCTGAGGCAGGAAAATCACTTGAACCCGGGAGGCAGAGGTTGCAGTGAGCTGAGCTTGCGCCACAGCACTCCAGCATGGGCGACAGAGCGAGACTCTGTCTCAAAAAAAAAAAAAAAAAAAGTCAATCTTTCTACTAAAATTGTGACATAAACATGTAAAGATATTTGTATAGGTTGTTTGCTGCAGTTCTATAACAGCATAAAAGAATTTAAATGTTAATAGATGAATATTTAATACATTGTGGTACATTCATGTAAAAAACTACTCTGCAACTATAAAAACTAATGAGGTCATCCTCTATTTATACAGATACAGAAAAATGCCCAGGATATCTTTAAGCAAAAAATGAAACTTAGGTTACAAAACAATACATACAGTGTGGTTCGTTTTTAATGGAAAAAAGTGTGTTTATAGTCACATGCATTTAAAAAATTAAAAAGAATAAGCCTGTGCAACACAGTGAGACCCCTGTCTCTACAAAAAAAAGTAACAATTAACTGAGCATGGTGGCACATGCCTGTGGTCCCAGCTAATCGAGAGGCAGAGGTTGAGGCTACAGTAAGCTGTGATCAAGACACTACACTCGGCCGGGCGCGGTGGCTCAAGCCTGTAATCCCAGCACTTTGGGAGGCCGAGACGGGTGGATCACGAGGTCAGGAGATCGAGACCATCCTGGCTAACACAGTGAAACCCCGTCTCTACTAAAAAAATACAAAAAATTAGCCGGGCGAGATGGCGGGCGCCTGTAGTCCCAGCTACTCGGGAGGCTGAGGCGAGAGAATGGCGTAAACCCGGGAGGCGGAGCTTGCAGTGAGCTGAGATCCGGCCACTGCACTCCAGCCTGGGCGACAGAGCGAGACTCCGTCTCAAAAAAAAAAAAAAAGACACTACACTCTAATCCGGGTAAAAGAGCGACAAAGTCAGGCACAGTGGCTCATGCCTGTAATCCCAGCACTTTGGGAGACTGAGGTGAGCAGATCACCTGAGGTTGGGAGTTCAAGACCTGCCTGACCAACATGGAGGACCCCATCTCTACTAAAAATACAAACTTACATGGGCATGGTGGTGCATACCTGTAATCTCAGCAACTCTGGAGGCTAAGGCAGGAGAATCACTTGAACCCAGGAAGGTGGAGTTTGCAGTGAGCTGAGATTGTGCCATTGCACTCCAGCCTGGGCAACAAGAGCGGAACTCCGTCTCAAAAAAAAAAAAAAAAAAAAAAAAAAAAATGGGGGGGTGTGGGGGGTGGCGATGAGACCCCATCTCAAAAAAAAAAAAAAAATTATTTTTTTTCCCCCAAAAGAACCAACACAAAAGAACAGTTAAGAGTTACCTTGGGGGAATGAAAGAAAGGGAAAACAAAATAACTGGCTTTCCACCTTAAATTCTATGTCCTGTGCCAGTGGCTCACACCTGTAATCCCAGTGAGGCTGAGGTGGGAGGATCGCTTAAGGTCAAGAGTTCAAGACCAACCTAGGAGACAAAGCAAGACCCTGGCTCTACAAAACGATCTGTGGGGCCAGGCATGGTGGCTCATGCTTGTAATCCCAGCACTTTGGGAGGCTGAGATGGGTGAATTGCTGGAGCCCAGGAGTTCAAGGCCAGTCTGGACAACATGGTGAAATCTTGTCTTTACAAAAAACACAAAAATTAGCCAGGCTTGGTGGCACATGCCTGTAGTCCCAGCTACTTGGGGGACTGAGGCAGGAGGATCACTTGAGCCTGGGAAGCAGAGGTTGCAATGAACCGAGACTGTGCTACTGCATTCCAGCCTGAATAACTGAGACTGTCTCAAAAAAGCCAAGTAGTAGGCTTGGTGGAACACACCTGTAGTCCTAGCTACTGGGGCAGATGAGGCAGAATGATCTCTTGAGCCTAGCGGTTCGAGGCTGCAGAGAGCAGTGACTGTGCCACTGTGTTCCTGCTGGGCGACAGAGTAAGACCTTGTCTGACGGGGGGAACCCTAAAAAATAAAATATACATATATCTGTATTCTTTAATTCACTTAATTAAAATTTTCTAGTGTGCCAGGCACTCATGATCTATACCGCTCACTTGGCACTTACACATTTATTTTGAGAGAGTATTCCATGCTCCCATCTATCCCTTGGAACCAAAAACAGATCAACAGGTCCAACAATTCACTAAAATGAAAAATGACTAGGATGATGATACAATTTTGGAACAAGAACAGGTAACATTATCATGACTGACTGGGAATCTGGAGACTTGGGCTCTAAATCCAAATATCACTTTGAACAAACCTCAAGAATTGGGACAATGGTTCCTTCTATTTCAAACATTCTATAATACCATTCCTGACTAATTTACCATCTCCAAGATAATTTTAAAGTATCTAAACTAAGCTGACACCAAAAAAGAAAGGATATAATCTTGTTTAGTGCCCCATTTTAGAATTTACCAGAAGTTCTTTATGTCAGTCTAATAATTTAAATTCATTTTCTTTAGCTATCTTTGGAGTATATAATACGAAAAAAAATAGCTGAGCAACCTTTTTCTTTTAAAAATTACTTTCAACCACTCTGAAAGGTTAACTTACTTTTAGGCTTGTTCCTCTTTGGAATAACACTTTAAATTTCCCATTAGACAGTTTTTCAGCCATTGCAATGTTTTACAAATCTTATTGCTATGATACAGTATCATGTGTTCACACACACCCATGCACCCCCACCACACACACTTCAGACCTCAACTGTAGCCCCTATCTGCTATATTTGGTCCTAGCTAGATAGTTTGAAGAGTCTGCTCATTTTTTTTTGTTTCCACACAGATTAAAACACATTGGCTTTTTTTTTTCTAACAGGTTATTCAAAGTAATTTGATTTGTTCTTGGTTGAGTACTTAACCTCACCCAGTTTTTAATCATCTACGAACATATTTAATATGCTCAATAATGTAAATAAGTAATTATATGAACACACCTTAGACTAGAGAAGAAAGATGAAGGAAAACAATCATTCACTAAGTGTCTATGTACAAACGGCTAGCGCTATTTTTTAGTAGGTTATAGTTTCCATATAACATAACTTTTAAAAATTCCCCCAATTGACACACCACCAATATGACTGCTTCATGAAAAAACAAAAGCTTTGTTTAAATCCAGTTATGTTGTTATTCCTTCTTCAGCTACTAAAAGTCACTGTTTGAGACAAATACATTAAATACATCTGTGATCGGCTCTTCATAAAACCATGTAGACTACTCCCTAGAATCTATACTTACTGATTTTTCCTTAACCACATCAGCAGCTTCTACTTAAAAAAAAAAAAAAAAAAAAAAGCAACAAAATTTAGTTGATCTCTTTTAATGAAGGTTTTTTAGTATGCTTTCTCAGGAAAACACTTGTTTTCTCTTGGTTTAGGTTTATAAGAAGCCTGTAAGATGGTCAGACAACTAATCAAGTGAATGTGAGATGAGTCAATTAAAAATCTAAGAACTAAATTTACGTTTCAAAGTCCTACGTTTTTTAAATAATGGTTCCTACTTATTCCCAAACACGTTCTTCTTAGAATTCCTCTTAGAAAGTGAGAGGTGGTTTTTTTTCTTTTTTAACCAATAATGATGAAATTATTTCCCTTAGCAATCTGCTTCAACACTTAATAAACTGACAGTCACTAATTTCTTCACAGGTAAACTCAAGTTTTATGAACAGAAAATATTCCCCACATAAAATTATTAAACAGATGTGAGTCCATACCACTAGGGTACCTTCAGAAAAAATAGCCACCTGTTGCCATCAACAATAAATTCCTCTTTTCTAATTATCCAGTTCATTTGCACACTAAATTTTCCATCTTCCATCATTCAGCAGGCATGTGAGCAAAATATTTGTACGTATTTACTACCATAATCAAATTATCTGATGCAAAAGGAATTTTACGCTATAGTCACAAACTTATCCTGGAAAGACAGAATCACTGGTTCAGAGTCCCAAATATCAACTTCCTGGGCTCAAACAATCCTCCTGCCTCAATCTCCTGAGTAGCTAGGACTACAGGTACATGCCACCAGGCCAGGTGAAATTTATTTATTTATTTATTTATTTCAGAGACAGGATCTCAGTATGTTGGTAGGCTGGTCTTGAACTCTTGGTCTTAAGGGACCCTCTCACCTCATCCTCCCAAAATGCTAGGACTGCATGCATGAGCCACAGCCCATGGCCTAATTTTAATTCTGAACTGACTTCCTGATTATCAGTTATCCTCATTTACTAGAAATAATAGTCAATTATCATCCTAAAGTTGCTGTGAATAAAAATATAAATGTCTACAAATTAATAAGCACTTAAAGCACACTTCCAGCATTAAAAATATGTAACATTTAAGCTTTTATTCAAATTTTAAATGCCCTACATATGGACTGTGTCATCAATCAAATAGTATGAGTTCACATCAAAATCAGAATTACAAAATTATTGGCAGGGCATGGTGGCTCATGCCTGTAATCCCAGTACTTGGGAGACTGAGGTGGGTGGATCACCTGAGGTCAGGAGTTTGACAACAGACTGGCCAACATGACAAAACCCCATCTCTACTAAAAATACAAAAAATTAACTGGACATGGTGGCAGGCGCCTATAATCCCAATTACTTGGGAGGCTGAGGCAGGAGACTGCTTGAACTCAGGAGGCAGAGGTTGCAGTGAGCCAAGACTGTGCGACTGAGCTCCAGTCTGGGCGACAGAGCGAGACCCTGTCTGGAAAAAAAAAGAAAATTATTATTATTATTATTGAGACAGGGTATTGCTCTACTGCTCAGGCTGGAATGTGGTAGTGCAATCATAACTAACTGAAGCCTTGACCTCTAGAGCTTAAGGGATCCTCCCATCTCAGCCTCCTCAGCAGTTGGGACCACAGGCATGTGCCACCACACTGGGATTTTTGTTTTTTAATTTTTTTGTAGAGACAGAGTCTCCCTATGTTGCTCAGACTAGTATCAAACTCCCGGGCTCAAGCGATCCTCCTGCCTCTGCTTCCCAACATGCTGGGATTACAGGCATGAGCCACTGCCAAATTATTACTTTTTAGTTTTACTTTATTCTCATACATGAATACTACCTTCTTAACAAATATTTAAGTGTGCAATACAGTACTGTTGACTATAGGTAGAATATTGTACAGCGGAACTTACTCATCCTGCTTAACTGAAATTTCATGCCTGCTGACTAGTAACTCCCCATTTCCCCCTCCCCTCCCTTTTGCCCCGGCAACCACAATTCGACTCTTTGCTTCTATAAATTTGACTATTTTTGATAACTTCATTTAAATGAAATCATGCAATATTTGTGATTGGCTTATTTCATTTAGCATAATATCCTCAAAGTACATCAATGTTGCACATTGCAGAATTCCTTAAGAATGAATAATATTCCATTGTATTTATATGCCACATTTTATTTCTTCAACTGTCAATGGACATGTTGTGGGCTGTTTCCACATCTTGGTTATTGTGAATAGTGCTATTAAAAACATGGGAGTGCTAGTATTTCTTCAAGTTCCTGATTTCATTTCTTTTGAATAAATACTTGGAAGTTGAATTGCTGGATCATATGGTAGTTCTATTTTTTAATTTTTTGAGGACCTCCACACTGTTTTCCATAATAGTTATACCTTTTTGCATTTCTACCAACAGTGTGTAAGGCGTTCAAATTCTCCCTATCTTCACCAACACTTGTCGTTTGTGTTTTTTTTTTTTTAACAGTCATCCTAATAGGGGTGAGAAGATATCTCATTGTGGGTTTTTATTTGCATTTCCCTGATGATTAATGATGTTGAGCCTTTTTCCATATACCTGCTTACCATCTGTATGTCTTCTCTGGAGAATGTCTATTGAAGTCTTTAGTTCATTTTCAAACAGGTTATTAGTTTTTCTGCCACTAAGTTGTAGAAGATCCTTAAATATTTTGGAGATTAACTCCTTATCAGATACATGGTTTGCAAATATTTTCTCCCATTTCATAGGATGTCCTTTCACTTTGTTGACTGTTTCCTTTGCTGTGTAGAAGTTTTGTAGTTTGATGTCTCACTTGTCTATTTTTACTTTTGTTGCCTATCCTTTAGGTGTTATACCCATGAAATCACTGCCGAAGACAATGTCACGAAGACTCCCTCCCTGTAGATTCCATATGCAGTATTTGAAAAGCAAATAAATGTAAAACAATAACCAAAATTAACTCACCACCACCATCCCAAGACACTAGTTAACATTTCACCAAAAATTTTTAGACATTTCACCCAAAAGGGTATATATTCCCAGTTTCATTGTATCTGTTATTAACGCATGTCTTTGATTGGTATGTAACACTTTCCTAGCCCCCTAAAACCAGGGACTTAACTTTACAGACTCTGGTCGAGCTCCCTATATCCAGATCTTCCAGCTCAGTTTTTCAACCCTAGGTATTTCAGCTACAAGGTTCTCAAATGATGCAGAAATAGACTACAGGTTTCCTCTGACATGCTGCAATGCAGAATCAGAAAGATTCATAAAGGCATCCTGGGAGTTACAACTACTACTTGCTATGTGGGATTAAACATGCTTATGAGGAAACAAAGTGCTATTTTATCTTTGCAACTGAAGTGCTTAGATTCTAGCAACGTATAATTTAAACCTGTCCTCCTACCTTCAATTTCCAGATGTATGGCTAAAACAATGAATATAACAGCCAAAACAATGAATATAATGAAAAAAGCTAATACTACAAAAACAAGATTAATTACCGCAACTCTGCAATTAACTTTCTTATCTAGACTTTTTTTTAAGTCACTTACATTAAAATGCTATAACATAATCGCTAGGCTGTAACAATTTTTGAAGTGTGGTCCAAAGGTAATTCACTAAATAACTGCCAGCCTGGCCGACATGGTGAAACCCTGTCTCTACTAAAAATACAAAAAAGTGAATCAGGCTTGGTGACATGTGCCTGTAATCCCAGCTACTCGGGAGGCTGAGGCACGAGAACTGCTTGAATCCAGGAGGTGGAGGTTGCAGTGAGTCAACGTTGCACCACTGCACTTGAGCCTGGATGACAGAGTGAGACTCTTTCTCAAAAAAAATAAATAAAATAAATAAACAAATGGCAGAACATATACCAGACTTTGGCAGTCATTACAAGCCTTCATCTTATTAACATTTCACAGAAAATTCTTTTAACATATTCTGCTGGTCTTGCAAACAGTCTAAGGCTAAGGTTACAAATGAAACTTCAGTGTTTATAAAACATTGTGTATGTGCATATATATACACAAACTGGAGATATGAGGATAGACAGATCTATGTATCTCTATCCTTAGAAATATGTATGTATCTTATTCAGGCAGAAAAACATGGGCTGGCTCAGGAGATAAATTATGAATCTATTCAATATAAAAGTTGATTTCTACTTCTTAGAAGAAAAATAAACCAGAAGACAATGAAAATAAAACCAACAAGCTCACTTGCACTTCATACTAATTTCAAATTTTATTTAAACTCAGTTTCTTAATTTTAACTTCCACAAGGGCAAGAACGTTTATGTGGTAACAAGCTAACAAATTCAAACCTTGCTGATTTACACTGGCAACCCAAATGATAAAGAATTTTAGAGCATCTCAGAAGTCATCTTACTAAAAAATCCTCTCATTTAGAAATAAGATTAAGAAACCACTCTGGAAAAACGGAAGACATAAAAGTCACCCCGAAGCTCAGGCTCCTTATCCCCAAACTTAGGGATAATGTTCAGTAAATGGCAACATTTACTGAATGCGGCTATGTGTTGAAAAAAGAAAATGGAAAGCAAGGGCAGTCTCCTCCACACTGCTTTTTGTGGATAAGAAAGATCAACTGTTAGCATTAATACTGGACTGGTTAAGTGCTGAAAGAGCAAATGTGAAATAACGAAATGTTCCTCCTTTGCTATCTAAGGCTACTGTATCATCAATTTCAAGTAAGTAGTTCCTGATGAACAGAGTCCCATCTGTCATTCTCAGGGGATATTTGTATCATGAGGAATACAAGTTTATATGCCACTAGCACTTTAGTACAAACTTTCACTTGAAGAACTTATCAAGGATGCTGGGCAGAGGCACTTTTTCACCTTCCTCCTATACACCAGGAATGGAAAGGTGCGGTCAAGGACCAGAAAAACATCTCTAAAAGCAAAATGTGCCCCACTTTTCTGTGAAAGTTTCACAATTTTAAAATAAGCTTACTGTAAGACAATAAAGGGTAGTCAAGAATACGAGGAAACTAAAAATGAAAGAACTGTCCAAATAACAGCAAAATATTTTCATAAGTGTTAAAGAGATAAGCTTTAAAGGAGTAAGAAACAGGTTCCAAACTTAAGTGGAGAAACAAAATTACTTATCACCACTTCAGCAGCAAAAGGAAGCAAGTTTTTGGAATGAAAGCCCAGAATCACATATTAAAGTCCACAGTATTGTTTTAAATTCTTAAATACAAAAAAGATGTCTTCCCCTCCTCAAAGCAACCCAACCTACAATCTCTGGTGGGAAATCAAAGTGATATCAAGTTAGAGAACAAACTTTCTGACTAGTGGGAAAAAAGTTCCTTAGATTTTGACTGTCTATTTGCAAACACTTAAAACTAAAAGAACTATTAAATGTTTATTTGTCCAAAGTTTAAATGAATCAAATCTGTGGATAAAAAATTTTAGCACAAAAACAACGTTTACAATAACCCAACATGTTTTAATAACAAATATGGCTATCTGTAAAAAATGAAAATGGAAAAGAACATGGCAGTCTCCTCCTCTGTATTTTGTGGAAAGGTTAACACTGTAAGCCTCAAGACTGAACTGTTAAAGGATACCAAGAGACTCAAGAAAAACACCAATATTTAAAATAAAATAATTACCAGTCGATTATTTTAGTAACATAACTATGATATGCCATAGTCATATGCCTTAAAGTTGTTTTAGTTTCCATTTCTTGTAAAGTAAATGGAAATTCTGTCTTTGAGAAAACATCAGCAATGGTATATGCTGAGGTATAAAACTCATACAGAATGTGGCAAGTGTGTAAGAATGCTCACATATACAAAGAAAAAAATGAAGAAAAATTAAATTAAAAAAAAGGAATGCTCACAGTAGCACTACTCCTGACAGCCAAACACAAAAACAATCCTATGTCCATCAATTGTAGTATATTCATACAATATAATATTAAACAGCAACAAGAATGAACAATGAAAAAACTAATGATACAAGCAACAATACGGATGAAGCTCACAACAAATATTAAGGGAGAATTCTGTCAGACACACAGGAGTACATACTGAGGGGTTACATTTACATAAAGTTCAGAAACAGGTACAAGTAATCCAAGCAATCAGAAAGATGGGGTTGGGAGTAGTGTCTAGGAAGGCCCTTCAAGGGGGACACTTCTGGGTTACTGGTAGTGTTTTATTCCTTGCTCTAGGTATTTTTGGTTACACAGATGTGTTTACTTCATGAAAAGTAAGCTGTACACTGATGATTTGTGAACTTATATATTTCAATTAAAAGCTTGAAGAAGATTAATAGAAATTATTCCCACAATTTAAGTAACTATATAGATTTGTTGTTGCTTTTGAGACAGAGTTTCGCTCTTTTACCCAGGCTGGAGTGCAGTGGCACTATCTGGGCTCACTGCAACCTCTGCCTTCTGGTTTCAGGTGATTCTCCTGCCTCAACCTCCCGAATAGCTGGGATTACAGGTGCCTGCCACCACACCCGGATAATTTTTGTATTTTTAGTAGAGACGGGGTTTCACTATGTTGGCCAGGCTGGTCTCAAACTCCTGACCTCACGATCCACCCACCTCGACCTCCCAAAGTTCTGGGATTGCAGGCGTGAGCCACCATGCCTGGCCGTAACTATATAGTTTTAAATGTATATAGCCATTTATTTTCTAAAAACGACAGACTGTTTCTAATTCAAACAACTGTTGCTAAAGCAAGCGATCCATACATACTCTACTTCTCTCCCTCACAATCCTCAACCCAAAATTAGTCTTTTGAGTATTTTTTAAAAAGTAAAACTTTAAGAGAAAAATTTAAAAGTCAGAAAAAGATCAGGAAAAGAAATAAACATGTAACATTAAGTGATTCTTGCAGGAATCCTCTACTCTCCCCCTGCTCTACCTTCCCCCTCCCCAATACCTTATTTGCCTCTGAAGCATCACTCCTACCGGAAAAGTCTTTCTCCAAATTGTTTCTTTCTTTCTTTTTTTTTGAGTCTGGGTCTTAAAACTGTCACCCAGGATGGAGTGTAGTGGCTTGATCACAGTTCACTGCAGCCTTGACCTCCCTGGACTCAGGTGATCCTCTCACCTCAACCTCCTGAGTAGCTGGGACTACAGGCATGGGCCACCACCCCTCAGCTAATTTTGTATTTTTTGTAGAGACAGGGTTTCGCCAAGTTGCCCAGGCTGGTCTCAAACTCCTGGGCTCAAGCAATCCACCCCACCCGGCCTCCCAAAAAGTGCTAGGATTACAGGTGTGAGCCACCATGCCCAACCCAATTGTTTGACTTCGCTTCCCCCTTTTACTTGGCCTAAAATACCAAAATTTGACAAATTATCATAATCAGTCTCTTAAAAATGCAAATATCTTTCAGAGAATTATGAAGGTATCAGTCATTCATACACAACTGTGAAGTACTTTAGTGGCTTCTTTTATGTATTGCTGACCTTATATGAAAAAAAGTGAGCGAGTCCATAATTTCCTCTACCATAAGAACACTTTGCTAAAAACACTAGCTTTCAAAATACAATGCCTTACTCCAACTTGTATTTCTTTCAACAAATCTTTGACCTTTCTTCGTTACTATGATAGAAGTCTGGAAAAACTCCTACTTTTCATTTGTTAAATTTTATTCACTTCTAATTCTCTTTAAAGCTTATTTTTTTTTTTTTCAAAAAGTTATGATAAATTATGTGGGAAGAAACAATAACTAGTGACATACATACCAATGTTGTCCATCTCAAAATATAACAAGGGAATAAAAAATAGTTATATGTTCTTCCTCTTCCCCATCCCCTTTCCTCCTAAGTGTTAGAATCTCATAAAGCCACATGTTCTTATATACAGTACGTTATATACTATGGATGCAAGATTTGAAAAATCAATGCTTGGCTATAAAAAAGAATTTACTGTATCTAAACCCAAGTAGAGTTGGCAAATCAGCAAAGGCTAAACTGATTCAAGTCAGTTGGTTATACTACGGTACCAAAGACATCAATATCAAAAGTCAAACCCACATAGTGGCCAGTAAATTTCACACCAAAGAAAAACTTGTGGTCAGGTAAGGTGGTTCACGCTTGTAATCCCAACATTTCGGGAGGCTGAGGTGGGCAAATCACTTCACGTTAGGAGTTTGAGACCAGCTTGCCAACATGGTGAAACTCCGTCTCTACTAAAAATGCAAAAATTAGCCAGGCGTGGTGGTGTGCACCTGTAACCCCAGCTACTCAGGAGGCTGAGGCAGGAGAATCACTTGAACCCAGGAGGCAGAGGCTGCAGTGAGCCAAGATCATACCATTGCACTCCAGCCTGGGTGACAGGGTGAGACTGTGTTTCAAACCAAAAAAAAAAAAAAGGAAAAGAAAAGAAAAAGAAAAACTTCCAACAAAGATTTTGCCCCAGTTCAACTCAACCACCTGGAAAAGGAGTGCTGTTCACTAGGGAAAAACAGTAAAAATGAGATTATTACTACTATCAGAAAAATAACTAAAAGTACATATTCTTATTCCATTTCTAGCCTTCAAATAATTTCTAAGTATGAGAAAATAGACAAGCTCTCTTTACACACAAAAAAGGATGAATGACACCTCTTACCTCATGAGATGTGAAAGTATTCCTTAATTTTTTTAAGGTTTAGTCACCATATGGAAGAAAACAATTTTCTCCCCTTTTTGAACATAGCCCCATGATCTTCCATTTGTTAAAAAGAACAAAACATTTAACAACTGGGTTTTTAGAAACTGGGAGAGCAAGCAATTAACATATTGAACTCACACTTGCTTTAACATGCTATCTTATTTGGGGTGTTTAAAAAATGTCTTAAATGCAATTAATGCATTCATTTTCAAAGTAAAATAAATATTTTTGATATTTGCCTTCAACTGAAATAAATCATGTAAAGGAAGTTAGTTGGTTTCATTTCTCTATTTTCTAAGGATTAAGTTTAAGCACATTTCTTGTGCTCAACAAACATATATAAAAACTCCAAGCTACACATATAAAGAAACACACCAAACTATGGTGAGAAAAGAATATTTAGTCCACAAACCAGTCAAAATTACCACTGAAGTCTAAAACTAATTTAACTCACATTTTTCCCCTCCTGAAATAGTCCAGCCTATAACCATGAGCTAAAACCAGTTAATACCCTTTATTCATAACTTATGAGTAATTCAGGGGGAAATCTACCCTTTTTTGTATAATGAGTGATTAATGATCTCATCAACACACTGGAAAAACACGCTGGTCAATAAATACAGTCTCATCTTGAGACAAATCTACATGAGAGGTAAAATTATAATCAGAAGATTACTTGAAAAATGTGAAACCAGGTAAGTGAACAATCTATAGCATCAGACTAGTGTAGCCATCTCCAATAGGACAGATGGAATAGGATAGGGGACAGATCTGCTTCAAGGGCCAGGTTATTGCATCCCCTGAAAGTTATACAGACATTCTGCCAAATGTATTTTGGTATCTTCCCTTGTTTACAGAAAGATTAGGTGATACAAATCAATTTAGAAATTCTTTTTTGCTACTTACTATGCATCTTCATTGTTGTATAGCTGAGCCTCTACTTCTTCATTTATTAAAAAATAAAGTAATAAAATCTACCTTATAGAATTGGTATAAGGGTTAAACAAATCAGTTTCTCTGAGGTTATAACAAGTCATACAGATTGAATTTTATCTATTGGGTTTAATTTTATACACAGCTGATAAAATCCTTTTTTTTATAAGACCTATCATTTATTAAATATCTATCATGTGTTAGGTACTTCACTAGCTCTCATCCTTACAAATGTTCTATAAGGCAGGTGTTATCCCCACTTGAAAGATCACAAAGTAAGGCTCAGAGAGGTTAACACTACTCACCAAAATGTTAAATAGCTAATCAGATGTGTAGTCAGGATTAGAACCCAGATCCAGCTAGCTTTAACTCTGAGCTCTTTACATCATACTGTCTCATTCCTTATAGTGTATCTTCATAATTTTATTTTCAGAGGGTAGCAACTGCAATTTGGGGAATACCTCACCAACAAAGTCACACACTAGAATTCTGTGGAAGATAAGAATGTATTTCAAAGGTCTGATAAATTAGTGAACTGGAAGGTCTAAAACAGAATAATACTTCAAAGATAAGTGGGACAAGATAGACACAAAATAAGAGTAACTTTAATATCAGGGATAAATAGGGGGACAATAAGAGACCACATGTTGAAACAGCTCATTGCTGTAGACTGGTTATTTTCAAAGTTAAAACAAATGGCGGTGGGGGAACTTGAGAAAATACTCCAACCAGGGGTTCTCACTAACAGATCAGGAACTACTTGTGGTTCCTTGCCTTACTAGTAGGTCTCCAAGCTGGTTGGTCTTTCCTTGGGTTTCTCAGAATTTCCAGTAAAGGGAGAAAAGCAGGATAAGGAGAGCTCTTAGGCCTGATCAGCATAACTTTAACACTAACAGCAACACTACTCTATTTCTATCCCTCAAGTAAGTTCCAAACTTTGAAAAATAGGCTCTTTTTACAGCTCCCATACTTCTTGCCCCCAAAACGTTGAGTGGCACTGTCTCCTCTCATGGGATACATTTGGAAGGGTTAGCCACCAGATGAGAGAGTAGTACCCCACGGTACTTACTTCCTAAAACAGGAAAAATCATGTTCCTTGTCCAGAACTTCTCTATTAAGACTGCAGAGGATCCATGAAGGTAAAACATCACGAGCTATAACAATGCCACAGAAAGTATAACTAGCATTCCTGACTACAACAGCAAGGAGCGTCCTGGCTGCTCTGCATATTACAAATACATAGCTCATTCCTCATTAGTACAGTACCAAGAAAAAAGTATATATATATATCTCCCCACTAGGAATATTTTATGTAATATTATATGTACTGAATGATTTCAGTTTTTAAAAAACCCTGTAATTCCATTATCATAGGTAAGAAACATGGGATTAGAGAGACTAGGTTTTTATTCTACCAGATTAGTTCAGAGTAGAAATAAATAGTAAAATCTATTAATGCATTCATCAAATTTCTTGAACTATAAATATCACAATTAAATTTTCAGCACTTCAAAACAGTCCTGTGACTTTTCCAATAACTACAAAAAAAATTACATCTATTTTCAAAAACTCCCATGTCAAGATTATTTCCAGAACCCAAATTCATCTTTCATTAAAAGGTAATAAATGAGAAACTAGTAACAGTTATTAGATTCCAGGTAGGAGAATTTAGTAGCTGGAGACAGGTGTACAAAAGGGCCTTTTGAATTTTAAACTATGTGGAAATATTACCTATTCAAAGTAATTAATTGTATTTTATTTACTATTTATTTTTTGAGATGGAGTCTCATTCTGTCACCCAGATTGGAGTGCCGTGGTGCAATCTCAGTTCGAAGTAATTATTTTTTTTTTAATTTTATTTTTTCTGAGATAGAGTCTGGCTCAGTTGCCCAGCTCTGTCGCCCAGGCTGGAGTGCAGTGGCACCATCTCGGCTCTCTGCAAGCTCCGCCTCCCGGGTTCATGCCATTCTCCTGCCTCAGACTCCTGAGTAGCTGGGACTACAGGCGGCCACCACCACACCCGGCTAATTTTTTGTATTTTTAGTAGAGATGGGGTTCCACCGTGTTAGCCAGGATGGTCTCAATCTCCTGACCTTGTGATCCGCCTGCCTCAGCCTCCCAAAGTGCTAGGATTACAGGCGTGAGCCACCGCACCTGGCCCAAAGTAATTAATTTTAACTAAAAATTACTGATGAGAACACACAGCACTTCTGTAGACTTGTAAGCTTTCCCCATACGTCTAAAAATATTACAAAATACATTCCTACAATAAAGACAATAAATTAATCTGAACAGGTTGCAAAAGCCAACTCCTTTTAGAATTTTAAAACAAAACAAGTATCAAAAATCCAATCCCACACTACTGTTTCATTTAATCATGGACCATATTACCAAAATGTCACTGGGTGAAATACTATTCTTCTTTTTTTTTTGAGAGCGAGTCTCGCACTGTCACCTGGGCTGGAGTGCAATAGTGTGGTCTCAGCTCACTGCAACCTCAGCCTCGCAGGTTTAAGCGATTCTCCTGCCTCAGCTTCCTGAGTAGCTGGGATTACAGGTGTGTGCCACCATGCCCGGCTCATTTTTGTATTTTTAGTAAAGACTAGGTTTCACTATGTTAGCCAGGCTGGTCTTGAATTCCTAACCTCGTGATTCGCCTGCCTCAACCTCCCAAAGTGCTGGGATTACAGGTGTGAGCCACTGCTCCGGGCCCGTAAAATACAATTCTACTAGCTTAATGTGGTACATGAAATCCCAATCTCAGGAATTTAAGAAATTAAAAAAGCTAATGATGAGGCTAGTATTTAGTCTTAGGATAGCTGATCATTTCAGATAATGAGTGAACACAACATTCCATGAAATATCCAGGCCAATATTTCCTTACATGGGGTCTAAGAAATGCTCCCCCATGGAAAGCTTTGAAAAATCCTCATAAGATTTTAATCTGTAGGGTCTAGTTTCTTTCTTCTTCAAACACTGGCCATTATAGATAAGACAAAATGTATAGACACACACATACATAATGTATGCACAAACACATATATACACAAATATACACACACACATACACATATACACACATGTGTTATGTAAATATATTTAAAAGCAGTGTCAAGGAAGTTTTTATACCAATTAACCTGTGGGCAAAGAAGCAGCTAAAGACCACTCTAACAACTTTTTGCCTGAAAATATATTATACTGTAACTATTTTATTACCACTAAAGAACCTAAGATGCATCTTTATATAAAACAAATGATTTTATATACAATCTGAACTAGTTTGTCTTAAAACAGTGAGTCTCACTTTGATTCCCTATCTGGAAAATTGTCTGATCCACTATTAAGTAACTCTATCCAAGATCCTAACGCAAATGTTACATATCCATTAAGAGTTAGTAAAAGGTAAAAAAAAAATAATAACAAAAACACCACATATACACTCTTAGCTTTAGTTCTTTAATTATCTTGTAATAATTAAACCCGCATATTCTTAAACTAGCAACAACAAAATCCCTCCTTTCTTTCCAAACTACAAAGTGACACTTTGCGTACTCCATAAAACTTTCGAAATAGAGTATCCTTAGCTAACTTCTCATCGTTATATGAATCGGACATTTAAAAAAATGTAATTAAAATGTCAATTTTTCAAAGAATAACATATTTTTACATGTGGCTGGCAACATCTTTATTATTTTAGTTTACGAATTCAACTTAATGTATTCATTTTAAGGCCATTTATGTGTCCTCTTTAAGACTTATACTATTTTCCCTAAAGTCCTTTTCCCCTCTGTGCCAACACAGAATCTCCAGAACGGTTTCTACTAGCTGCAGAGAAGCAACCAATTCTACAGTGAATTTCATTTACCATTTGGTTGGGTACATACTGAAATTTGGATTCATGAATATTTTTGACAGTTTATGGACATCAGTGAGAAGAAAACTGACACTCTGGCATGTGACTGCCGACAACCAAGTCACTTTACTTCAAATAGAAATGGAAATAGACCTCAGTAGCTAATAATTTTGAACATATGAATAAAAGTGTCCAAGAGAAAATTACATCAACTAAGTTCGAAATTACACACAAATCTTGAAATGAAAATTCACAGTAAACATTTTAAAATACACAATGGGACTAAAATAACTTTGCCTGACACGTTTTGATCCAATGCTAATATTAACCGCATCTTGAAAAAGCTTACTGTAGCAATAGAATCCTTAATATTAAATGCTAAAATTTCAAATGAGTGTCACTATTTTCTCAAAAATATTTGTCAACTGTACTACATAATAGCGCCAATTCTGGAAGAAGACGAACGTTATTTGAATGGAACATCAGAAGAACACTGATATACATACGTGAAAGGAAATAACGAGACTACAGATTTTTAAAATTTACCCCCAAAATGGTAAATGTATCAAAGAAACAAAACACATTTGCCAATTATGTTGCACAAGATCTCTAACTGCCTTGAAACATCACATTCTTTCAAGCAACATATAGCAAACTGTTTTCTCTAAGACTATCTTTAACAGTGACTGGTGAGAAAGCCTTTTAAACTATTTTCCGATTAACATCTCCCTCCTCAATCTGTTAAATATTTTGATCAAGTACAACAATGAAACCGTTTTTAAGGAAATAATGTCTAACTTAAAAAAACATTTAATCTCAATCTCTTTAATCAATGGAGGTGTGACAACCAACGCATGTAAAATTAACCTTAATCCGCCAACTAAAACACGCAAAATGTCTCCTAACAATTCTCCTCCTTAAAACAACAACCGTACACATAAATACGGTTCTGACCTCCACCACTACCGCGAACAGCTAATTAATAAAGAGAATGGCTATGTTTGGAGACCAAGGTGCAACACCCCACCTCATAAACCTCCCAAAATAACCATATCATCCAAGTAGAACTGAACATTATTTTTGCTAAAGCAGGATTTCAATCCCGGGGAGCCTCAGCCCTTAGACAATGGTGGTTACCAGACAGTGCTGCACAGTTGGGTCCAAATGACACATTTCACTAGGCCTTGGACACAACACACACACATGCGCGCGCGCGCACGCACACACGCGCGCACACACACACACACACACACACACACACAATATCCCAAGGGGCCAGTTCTAAGGAAGGGGCGTTCAAACCCCACTAGGAGACGGAGAGTAGCACCGCGGCATGGGGGGTCGCTAGGTGAGGACAGGCAAGGGGGTGTCGATAGAGCGGAAGGGTAACTGCACTGCACACGAGGGAGGGGGCTGGAAATGGCCGATGGATTCTATATTTATTTATTTAAAGGTCTTGATTTAACGGGTCCTTCCCAGGGGTTCTGTAACTAAAGGCAAACTGCGCAGCAAACATTGTGGGGTTGGGAGAGGAGTCGCTGCTCCCCCTACCCCGTGACCAGGGACGGGGGGGCGGGGGAAACAAGTTCCCCGGCCAACACCACAGACCACCCCGATTCCCCTCTCCCGCTCCTCCCCAGGAACGGGTAGGCTAACACAGAAAAATGGGGGAAAACAAGTTTTCCAGCCAACCCCACCGCCCGATCGCTCCCAGTTGCCCCCCCCAACCTACCATTAGAAAGAGACAGACTAAACCATGGAAGGCAGCAGAAAAGGGAGAAATCACGCCGCTCGCCTTTCCCCCCCGCCCCCGGTCAACAGACTTCCGCGGGGTCCGTGAGCGAGCCGAGAAGCCAAAGGGATGGGTGGGGGTGGAGGGTGCCGAGCCCCCGAAACCAAACAAAGCGCGGCCTGAGCGAGAGCCCGGGCGAGTAGGGAAGCCGCGGCTTTTCCTGCCGGCCCGGCCCCGGCTGACACTGCGGCACCGGGGGACCCGCCTCCGCTCAGCTTGGGTCTCCCACCCCTAGGGCGTGCAGGCCGCCCCCGCCCGCCCCTGCCTCCCTTCCCGCGGTGCCCCGGCCGGCTGGCGGCTGGGAGGGAGCGCGACCTTACCCCGCTCGCCGACGTTGTTCCGCTCCTGAGGCAGCGGCGGAGGCGGCGGTGGCGGCGGCGGAGGCTGCTGCTGCTGCTGTGGCGGCGGCGGAGGCTGCTGCTGGGGCGGCTGCTGCTGGGGTGGCTGCGGCGGCGGCTGCTGCGGGGGCTGCTGCTGCTGTTGCTGCACCGGGCGCGGCCGCGACACTCGCCTGGGTCTCCGGTTGGCGGCTCGGACGGAGTTCATTTGCCGGGCTGAGGTGGCGGCGTTGGCGGAGGGACACACACACGCACACGCACAGCGAGCTTCGGGGCAGGAGAAGGGGGTGGGGAGAGTGGGAGACGGGGGAGGAAGGAGAAGGGGCGAGGGGAAGGGGAGACGCTGAGGGCGGAGGGGGCGAGCGGGACCCCGAGTCCGGAGAAAGGCCCGGGTACACAGACGGAGACCGAGGGAGGCCGGCCGGGCGGGCCTGACGCACGGGGAAGGCCGAGGCCGCCGGGCGGGGCGGCCGCGAGGGACGAAGGCAGAAAGACGGGCAGAGCGAGAGAAAGAAAGAAAGGGCGTCCGCCGCTTGGGGATCCCGAGGCGAAGCGCGGCGGCGGCGGCGGCTGAGGAGACAGATCCCGGTCCCGCCGACTCGCGAGCAGCGTCTCCGGCAGCGGGGGGAGTGGGCGGGCGGGCGAGGAAGGGAGAAGAAGAGAGGGAGAGAAGGGAGGGAGGGAGCAGGGGGCGCCCGGCTCTTTTTTTTTCCCTCTTCCTCCCCCCCACACCCCCTGAAAGAGATTTCTGTGAGGAATTTTTCTCTTTCTTCGGCCTCTTCTCTCTCCTCCCCCCCTTCTCTCCTCGGCGAAGGGGAAATGAGTGTGAAGGGAGGAGATAGGGGGAAAAAGA
The DNA here is from genome assembly GCF_009764315.1 of Trachypithecus francoisi. Lineage (NCBI taxonomy): Eukaryota > Metazoa > Chordata > Mammalia > Primates > Cercopithecidae > Trachypithecus > Trachypithecus francoisi. The sequence goes on along the minus strand of NW_022681462.1, from coordinate 59,732,378 downwards.
GGCGTCGTCGTTCCTCCTCCTTAAAGGAACCTTTCCTCCTCCTCCTCCTCCTCCTCAGCCCTGTCGCCGCTGCTTCTGCTGCTGCTCCGTGGCAGGAGGAGCCATTGACACCGCCGGAGCCTCCACTAGCCCAGTGGGTCCCTCCCCGCCGCGGGGCTGGCCGGGGGCGCGGGGGAGGGCCGCGAGCGGCTGGGGGAGGGGTGAATGGGCGGGGAGAAGAGGGGCGGGGAATCCGTCCAGGCGGCCAATCTAAGGCTTCCGTACAACCTTCCGGCCAATGGGGCCTCCGCTCTTATCGCGAAGTCCCTTCAACGCCCTGTTTCCTCTCTCGGGTTTCCTACCTCCCCCGCCTAGGAGGGGGAAAGAGGAAAGGGGGAGTGTGGCGGGGCGGGTGATAATGGGAGGTATCAGGGCAAATAATAGAGCAGGGGGTGGGCGAAGAGAGCGCCAGTGCGTAGCGACGATTCTGGGAGAGGAGGTGCTCGGAGGAAAGGGCGGGGGTTGCTGATGTAATGGGGAGAAGTGATTAATCCTTCGGTTCGCCGTTTCAGCTTCCCCCTCTACCCCAGCCTTCACCCGATTTTGTTGAGCTGAAAAAAAAGTGGAACGAGGGAACCAATCTTTGGTAACTCGGGTTTTCTGTGGTAGGTGGGTTCAAAATCTCAGCTGTAGGGAGCGCTAGAGATTTCGTGCCCTTTAGCGAAGCTGAGGGTATTTGCAAACCCTGGAGATTTCCTTCTCCGAGCTTTGGGCTTGGTAACCGAAGTTTGGAGTCGGTGCCTAATCGTACATCATCTAAACCTTGAAAAAGCTTTGACTTTTGGCCAATTTGATATGTTCTTTGAAGAAGTGTATACAATGTGTGGGAAACTAATATGTGAGAGGAGAGAAGTAAATGAGTTGATGTTGTGATTGCTTATGTGATTTACTTTTTAAATTTTTTTTTAGGTCCCACAAACTACAAGGAAAAAAACCCTCAAGAGGAATTACCTTTATACCTGATGCCCCCAACATAATCTCTCTCCAAGGGAAACTTGTTTTTATTCCCTCACTTCTGTTACGATGACTGAAAATGTACTCTTTCTCGATTCTCCCCCTTCTCTCTTTTGTTTTGCATTTTTTTGGATGTGGTAAAACTCAGTTTATCTGATTCTCTGGTTTTCAGAACTTTGGGCAGTGTCTCTGGTTTGAGTGTCATCAGTTGCTGTCTAGGTTTGACATCGATAATTAAGCAACTACAAAGCGTGATAAAGCTTTTGAGAGGGAGGAAAATGTATTTTGGAAGGAGGAAGAGACGCAAAGAGGCGAGCCTGTATCTTGTAGTGTGTTGAGTCTCAGACTTGGTGTGTGACTACAGGCAAAGTACTTCACCTTTCTAGATGTCACAACCCCCACCTCCCCCTCCCGAGTTTAAATAAGAACTTATTTTAGACGGCATGATCCTGTTTTCAGTTTTTAAGAATTCTGTGATTTTGAGATCTCTCTTTAGTCCAGAAAAAATAGAGAAGCGTAGATGTATGTTTCTCAAAAAAATATTTTGAGGATGACAGCTGTTACAAAACAGCTGGAGAACTCCGAATTTTTATGGTTGTTAGCTAGGTGCAAATGGGTACAATTTTAGGTTTGTTCAAATAAACATAGGGGAAAAGTAAAAGTACAGGAAAATTACATTTTACTATAAGTGTGTCCATCATTTCTGATTTTTCTAAAAATTTCGTTTTTTATTTAACAAGTACTTATTGGCTCCTGTGTGTGCATTAATATGTATGTAAGGTGTTATGGGAAATACTAATAAAAGGAAAATATTGGGCATAAAGAGTTTGTATTTTGGTGTGGCAGAGTTGAAAGTTTACTTACAATAATTCAGATGTAAAGAAAATGTAGCCTGTTTATTTTCTGTAATTTTAACCTCAAGTCCCCACATCACCTCAATTTTTTAAAAAACGTAACTGCTTTCACCTTTTATTTCCCCAACTCTCCTTTCAATATATTAATGGCGGGGGGCAGGGTTTAGGGTTGTTGTATGTGGTATAAGGGGTATCTTTTACATACCCTATATTTCTTTCTAATTTTTAATTTTTTTTTTTTTTTTTTTGAGACGGAGTCTGGCTCTGTCGCCCAGGCTGGAGTGCAGTGGCCGGATCTCGGCTCACTGCAAGCTCCGCCTCCCGGGTTTACGCCATTCTCATGCCTCAGCCTCCCGGGTAGCTGGGACTACAGGCACCCGCCACCTTGCCCGGCTAGTTTCTTTGTATTTTTTTAGTGGAGACGGGGTTTCACCGTGTTAGCCAGGATGGTCTCGATCTCCTGACCTCGTGATCCGCCCGTCTTGGCCTCCCAAAGTGCTGGGATTACAGGCCTGAGCCACCGCGCCTGGCCTACCCTAGATTTCTAAGTTAATTGCAACAGTTCTCTGACATATAGCAGTAAAATGCCTTGTTTAAGCAAAAATAGTATATTATGACAATTTCCTGATAGATGGTAGTAAAGTGTCTTGAGAAAGGGAGCACCTTTTTCAAATTCACACAGTAACTGGTAGGGTGGTAGCATCCCTGAGGGATAGGGAGGTTTACAAGGGCATCTAAGCCACTAATGCCAGTCCTTATATTGTCTTCTGGCATGGAGTGGCTGGTATTGTTTGATGGCAGCCACTGTCATTTATCATTTATTACTGATAAAACTGGTCATTTCTGTACTTTTGAGGCTGATTTATTTTGCTGAAATCCATATATAAGCCATTTGCCCTATACACTATAACCTCTTTGTACTGACCCCAAGTCTCCACAGGTCCCTTGATCCTCGTGGTTCTCACTGAGACACATGGGTACTTCTGGATTCCCTGAATACCACATGTAGGCCTTGATGAGCCAGGAGCCTGGCTTTGGGCTTTTTAGTTGTTGAGCCACTGTCCAACAATGTTGCATTTTTCTGCCTATGTTATATTGAACATGCTGGCAGGCTGAAAGTAGAACTCTAGAGGTCTTGGTGTTTCACAGACATGTCCAGGGAAGCAATCCACTATCTCCAACTTTCTTGGATTTCCCTATGTCTCTGCGCATATGTGAACTACATACCTTCAATTCTAGTTTCCACCCTGAGAGGGGATGGAAAGTAAGCACACTGGGTCTGATTACCTCTTCCTTGTACCCTTTTCTTCTTTCCATCATCCCCCAAGGTTTTAAGGAATGGATTTTTCTCCTTCCTGTATGTCAGGAACTTTCCTTATGTAGTGTATCTTCTTCATTTTTGAGATTTGGCATTTCTTTTGCTCCCTTTCTTGGAGCCGTGATGGCTGATGAAGTGCTCAAGAGAGAACCCAGTTTAACAATAATGGAACATCTATTGGGAGATATTAAAAAATCTTATCCTATCCCCACATCACTGGTTTTTACATATGTTTAGTTTATTTCATGGGATTAAATGTTAAAGTCATCTTTGTGCAAAAGTGTTCAAACTCAACTCAATTGTGGAACTTGAGAGTTGTTAGGACCGACCTTGGAGATCATTAAATCTCATTTCTGTATTCAACAGACTAGGAAACTAAACTCCAAAGAAGGGAGGTGACAAAACCTTAACTATTTGGTAGCAAAGCCACTGTCTACCAATGCAGGGCCCTTTCCATTCAGAAGCATTGTAGACAATATTTTGAGTTCTGGTGAGAACCCAAAATATCCTGGCAGGTTTTATCCATAGGCAGATCCACCTCTATTAGTAAATAGTTCTGTCAATTAGCTGTCATAAAAAGTATATATGTTAGAAAACAGGAGAAAAATTTAAAGGGATTTCTTTTGGGGATGGGAGCCACCTAGAATTATTTCAGTAATACTTAGCATAATTTCAGAGGACTGAATTCCCTCAGGGTTTGCTCTCTCTTCAAGAACATTTGTGTTTGTTTTTCTCAGCTAATTACTGGTGCTTAAAAGGTTAGTGTACTTAAAATTATTTGTTTATAAAACCTATCACAATAGCAGTGTGGAAAAAATAAGCTCTTTAATCATTTCAATACCTGGCAGGTGATATTTACTGTGATTCTTAAATTATAATTTTACCATTTCAAAGATTCAGCTTCCCTTTCCTCTGTCATTCTATCATCTAGTCCCAAGCCATCAGCACTTAGTCAGTTACATAAGACACCTCAAAGCTGCTCACTCCTTTTATGTCATTTAATAAATTAGTTTGATCTGAATATGGTTTCCCTGCAGGAATAACCAGCTCTGTTTAAAATATTCTTGTTAGAGTATGAATGACTTATCTCACTAAGCTGCAAAAATTTATTCTTCAGTACATGCCCAGATAATTTTTTATCAGTTAGGTAGTGAAAATTAACTCGGAACTAAGGATTTAAATGTAATGTATATGTGGGAAAACCTGGTAAGCACACAATCCAATGATACCCAGAAGTTATCTTTAAAGAATTATAGAATCTAACTTTAATACCTTTCCCTGTGAAATAATACAGACAGAGCACTATTAAAAGAAATTAATTATGTTCAAGTTTTAGGATGGACTGTGATAGACAGTGGTAAATCTTTATTTTTGTTTTTTAAGAGCAGAACCAATTTCTAAGTGTTGAGAGAAGAATAGGCCAAAACAATAAAAGCATGTTATATTAGGGAAGGACTGGTAGGTGATAGAAGTTTGGGCAGATGTGAAAGTGGAAAACCAACAGGGAGCTTTGCTACTTACCTTGGGCAAATTCCTTAACCTATCTGTGCTTATTTCTGCATCTATAAAACAGAGGTGATAATAGTCCTCATTTTGTGGGATTGCTGTGAGGATCAAGCAAATTAATACCTATAAAGTGCTTAGAACAGTGTTTGGTGCATAGTCAGGACTCAGTAAACTGCTGGCCATTATTGTTACTGTTGGTGGTGGTGGTGGTATTTCAGGCTTTGATTTTTTTTTTTTTTTTTTTTTTTTAAAAAAACAAAGCCTCACTGTGTTACCCAGGCCGGAGTGCAGTGGCGTGATCTTGGCTCACTGCAATCTCCCAAGTCTTAATGAATTTTTAGATTACATGGACATTGTATGTGGGGAAGCAGATATGCTTTTTTTTGTTTTTTGAAAGGGAGTCTTGCTGTGTCACCCAGGCTGGAGTGCAGTGGTGCAATGTCAGCTTATTGCAGCCTCTACCTCCTGGGTTCAAGTGATTCTCCTGCCTCAGCCTCCTGAGTAGTCAGGAATACAGGCGCATGCCACCACACCCGGCTAATTTTTTAATTTAATTTAATTAATTTTTTTTGAGACCGAGTCTCACTCTGTCACGCAGGCTGCAGTGCAGTGGCATGATCTTGGCTCACTGCAACCTCCGCCTCCTGAGTAGCTGGGATTACAGGTGTGTGCCACCACGCCCGGCTAATTTTTGTATTTTGGTTAGTGACAGGATTTCCCCATGTTGGCCAGGCTGATCTTGAACTCCTGGTCTCAAGTGATCCACCCACATCAGGCTCCCAAAGTGCTGGGGTTACAGGAGTGAGCCACCATGCCTGGTCAGGTACGCTTTTGTTATAAGAAAAAACGACTAGAAAATGAACAGCATTAGAAAAACTTTAAAAAAACACAAGAAAGGCACCACCAAAGGAAAGAGGCAGAACAACAATAGGTAGTGATTAGACATGGATTGAAACCGATGGGAGGAGACCTCTTGTGCAGGATTTCTCCACTCAATATTTTGGCTAAGGATCTTGTGGTAGATGCAGATTTTTGTTTGTTTGTTTTAATGGGAGATTCTCAAGAATCTATGGAGTAGGTAAGAAAACAAATGCATAGGCCTAGGGGGAAAAAAGACAAAAAGGCAAGAGTTGAAAGTTACCTGTGCTAGACGAATATTGGATTCACTTAAGTAGTAGGTTAAAATTTAAAAACTCATCTGGGCCTCCTTGAAAGGAGTAGTGAATGATAGAAAGAAATGGAACAGGAGTCAGCAGTAGAGAAAGAAATGGCAGAAAGTAATGCACGAGGCAGCACAAGTAACTCAAGGGCTGGAGAATCTGAAAGCTAAAGGAAGTGGGAATTTACGGGGACAGCACATGTCAGAAGAAACATTGGACCCCACTATGATCCTGACTCAAAAGGGAAATGGAAATAGAAATATTCAAAACATGGAAAGGATACTGAGAAAAAGAGGAAGACTTGGATAAGTTATAGACATTGGAGATGCTACCACTGAAAACCTCCTCAAATCTCTCTAACTAACTAGGCCCTATTCCCGTCCTTGAATTAACCTCTGGCAAGGGTGAGGGGGATCATTCTTAGACCAATCTGACTTGCTCTTGTAGCTTCAGATGGGGTGAACTTGATGGAAGGGATATAGGTCCCTAGAAAAAAATGGGGCTTTTGGGGAAAGGATGAACATGTTTTATAGGAAGTCAGCTATGTCCTCATTGAAAACATAGTGTCACAATTAACTTCTTGATGAGAAATTTATCCCAACTAAATTTAAATTCACATGTAGCAGTTAGAAAATGGACATGTTCTAAAAGGCATCCTGGCAATAAGGAAACCGAGAAGATGTTCTCTCTTCATTTTTGCTTCCTCTACATTATTCTTCTTACCCAAGAGAACACTAAACCTACTGAAGTCTTTGATAGGCCACAGCAACAAAGATTTCAACACTGGGTTCTAGGAACATCATTTTGTTTGTACAATGCTGTAACTACAGGAGTCACATCTGCTTCTACATTTTTGAGACATGAGAGATTTGGGCGGATTACTTCAATTTTGAAGGTACTAAAGGTGCTACACCTATTGTAATGGAAGAAGATGCAGTGGCTGCTAGAGGACTCTGAACCCCAAGGCCTTTGAGGGAGAGCCCTCTGACAGGTACTGAAAAGATCAGGAAACTAGAGAGAAGAGTATCTTGAGCTTTTAAGGTCTTTGGAGTTCAGCTGACAATAGGAAGAGGAAGTAATTTTGGACTTGAATTTCCCTGGGAATTTAATAATGGGGAGGGCTTCACATTGTTCCATTTTCAGCCACTCTGTTGTTTTATTTGGACTTTCAAAAGTAATCTCTGTTGACCAATTTTGGACAATATGATGACATAATTTCTGATGGAAAATAGACTGGGGAGTGAATATTTGGCCTAGGATGCAGTATGGTCTTGAAGTTAAGTTGATTAATGACCTATCCTGACCCATAAGAAAATCTTGCGAAGAACAGCTTAACTGTGCATCTCATTGGTCCCAGGAAGTTACAGTGGAGCATTGGTAATAACTGAGGGAACTGCTAATCTCTCCTAGTTGGACAGTCTTAGTTGAACAAGGTTTGATTATTTAGTGCATTTGTTAAAGAGAGAATAAGAGGGCCTGGAGAGTGGGGGGCTGGTGAGTATTCAGCTTTTCTCCCTGCATTTCTGCCAGAGCTCATAAAGAAGGAAACCCCCACCTAGGCTTCTGCCCCTCTATCTACCCTCTTATTAAATCCTCCACATGGAAGAAGTGACTAGTCTGGTCAGAGACACTGGGGACAGTTCACTAGAGAAAGGGATCATGACATTGAAAGGCACTCACTTTCATCTCCGACAGGCCCTAATGCCTGCTGTGTCATCTCACACTCCTAGGAGCAGCAGGCTGTTTTGCACATTCCCCGCCTTGTACTAGGTAAATAAAGAGGCCGTGGGGGTCACAGGGGAAGAGGCAGGTGGGTCACCTCTGGTGAGAAGGTCCAATCTTCCTCCTCTCCCCTTTCTCTTCCCAACTCCAGGGGTCTGGCAGGCCAACCTCATCCTGATACCTGGTCAGGTAGGTGGATTTGTGCTCAGCTCTTGATACCTCTCTACTTGAGTCTTGTTCTTGTCTTATCCTCACTCTCACCCTGAGTTCTGGCACACTTGAAGGGGTCTTAAGATTTTGTTTTGGAGTTGGAAAAGTAAGAGGCCTCACGTAGGCTTTCTAGCCTCTACCCAGCTATGACCCAAGCTTCACTTTAAATTTGGTCGTTGGACTGCTTACTAATAAAATGGTACTGGAGTTCTCTCATTGGGGTATAGATATAGGTGTGCATGCTCCCTCAGGAAAGCTGGTTAGAAAAAGAGGTGGTGGTAGGATTTGTGTTTGGAATTCCACCCAAAATTGTAACACTATTTTGGGGGACAGTTGGTTGTTTTCTACATTTTAAAGCCAGAACATGTCTCCATGAGATTGTCTGGCTCAGAAATTTCCGAAAGAAAAATGAAGAAAGAATAAGTACTTTGGAAAAGTTAGAACTGTTTTTATGGCATAAAAACTAGGGGAAAAAAGAACTTGTAAATAGATTTTGAGCAAGATTTTGAAAGTATAATTTACTGCTCTGCTTGGTGAGTGAGTAACTATTGCTATTCGAGTGATCAGTGATGGACAAATGTTAAATGAAAGGTAATTCCAAATAAGTGGAAATATTGTGATATTCAGTGCATATAATAAATTCTTTATTTTGACCATAAAGAGCTATACATTTTATATTAATAGAAAATGAATTTCTCTCTGCCCTCAGCTATTTAAAGAATATTGGTTTGAAGGAGTGCCAGATCACTTCTTTTCCCAAGACTCCAGCATGACTTGAGTCAGTCCATTCTCAGCTTCTCTTTTATCCTATTGCTTAGTTTGGGCTACCTGCTATGCAGCATGGCCCAGTCCTCATCTCCCATGGCTGTTAACAAGATAGGCTACTGCAAGGAGTGGTGGTCATGGAGAGGAAGGAAAGGGTGAAAACTGAAAAGATAAGGAGAAAAAAATTAAGATTTCTATGTTTTGTTTTCCAGAAAAACTATATTACTGAAGAGACTATTTATACATATGATGGACATTCACTCCCCAAATGCTGCTCTAGAGAAAGAAGGCTGATTAGCCACATACATGTGGCAACCATGTCAAATGGCATCAGCTCCATAGGGTTTTTTTTTTTTTTTGAGACAGAGTTTTACTCTTGTTTCCCAGCCTGGAGTGCAGTGGCACGATCTCGGCTCACCGCAACCTCCACCTCCTGGGTTCAAGTTATTCTCCTGCCTCAGCCTCCCGAGTAGCTGGGATTACAGGCATGCACTACTACGGCTGGCTAATTTTGTATTTTTAGTAGAGATGGGGTTTCTCCACGTTGGTCAGTTTGGTCTTGAACTCTCAACCTCAGGAGATCTGCTCACCTCAGCCTCCCAAAATGCTGGGATTATAGGCATGAGCCACCACGCCCGGCAGCTCCATAGGATTCTTGTCTCTGTCTCCTAGCTCTTCAGTGGGCAGTGAATGAATCATTAAGGTAAGTACCTATATTTATATATAAAATAATTTTTGAGAAAATATTAGTAGTTTTTGTACACAGCTGGAGAAGAGGCCTTGGTATACAGTTCCAGATTTGGGGGTATGAAAACATCAAGGTCTTACCCAATCCATTCTCATAACTTCCCCTCCCCCATTTCAAGACAGCCTCTGACACTGTAGAAATTTACACTTACGGAAATGGAAAATTAGGGAACTGATCTTTTTGTCTAAGTAAAACACTTTAAGCTGCTACTTACCCAGAATCACAAATGAAAGGAGTCAGACTTTGAAAACAAACAGATCAACAGATTAAACACCTTCTAGAGTTATAATAACTTTAGTTACAAAGTAAATAATTATGAGATACTCATCAAAGATGGATAGCTTTTAGCCCAGAAGCTTGTGATTTGGGGTGGGTAGGGGGACAGTGAGGGAGGTGGGGAAACTCTGTTTGGATCCATCTTGTCCTAACAAGAAGGAAATGGAGCTCTCTAGTCATTACAGACCACATTTAAAGGGCCAGGCCCCACCACAGGATGTGTCTCCCTCTTGATACAGATCAACTTTATTAAGTGACTTATTTTAATGAATGCTTAACATAAAATTGAGGGTGTTTTTGTTTTAAAATATAGTTTGTTATTAGACTTCAGGTCAGGATCCTTTGGGGAAGTAAGCAAGCAGGGCAACAATTGTTCACCTACAAACCAGAGTAGGGTGAACAAGTACAACAAGATATTCTTGAAGCTGCCACTGATGAGGCCCCTTTCTAACACTACTTCATGAACCTAAATAGTTTCCCTTTTCCCCTGACTCCAGCCTCTCGTGTCCTACCTTTGATGACTTGGATTCTGATCACTTTTTATTCCTTACCTTGTTTCCTATTGCTGTATCTGCTCCTCCCAAGATCCTAATCTATGTTGTGGACCCTGAGCTGGTAACTTGATCAAGATTTCGTGTTTCCTTGCTTGATAATTTAATTTGGCACTATAATGAAGCAGAAAAACATGGGCTTTGCAGGCAGACTTGGGTTTAAATCAGACTATACTACTAACTGGTGGTCTGACTTGGGTAATGCACTTCTCTGAGGAAGTTCCTTTTTAGTAAAATGAGGATAATTATATCTGCCTTAAAATATGACTGTGATTGGAAATAGTAGTGATGGTTCTACAACATTGTGAATGTATTTAATGCCACAGAATTGTACACTTAAAAATTATTACAATGGAAAATTTCATGTTATGTGTGTTTTGCCACAAGTGGGGCCTGATAGCTCATACCTATAATCATAGCTCTTTAGGAGGCTGAGGTGGGAGGATCACTTGATCCTGGGAGTTCAAGGCTGCAGTGAATTGAGATTGTGCCACCGCACTCTCCAGCCTGGGCAACAGAGCAAGACCTTGACCAAAAAAAAAAAAAAAAAAAAAGCCAAAACACCAAAATGGTTGTGAGAAGTATTCTTTGTAGAACACTCATTACAATGTCTAGCACATAGTAGGCTCTCAACAAATAGTAACTATATAGCATAAAATATTTTATATTGCAAGTAACAGAAAAAGTAGAACTTAAAATGGCTTAAACAATAAGAGAATATGTTCGTTCATAAAATTGAAAAGTCAAGAGGTAGGGTATACTTTGGTGTTAGTTTATGTTACTGAGAATTCAGATTCTTTAAGTCTTACATCCCTAAGGACTCAGCCATATCACTAAGGACTCAATTTCTTTCCATCTCTACTTTGCCTTCTGTAGCAACAGCTTTATTCTAAAGCCAGCAATCCTCATGATCATAAGATGGCTGCCAACAGCTCCATAGAAGTGCACGTTCCCTTGTCCATATCTAGAGAGAATAACTTGGTCCCAAAAGTATCCTGACATTTACTTGATTAAATCACATGCCTTCCCTGGAACCAAAAGTCGTGCATAGGAGGATGGAATATGATGATTAGTTTTAACAAACCAGGGAATGGGTCAGCTTCTCTGGAAGCACATGGGCTGCGTGGGGAGGAGTGGATTCCCCAAATGAAATAAAAATACCATGGAGAAGAGAAAGCAGGACCAATACACTGAGGAAGCAACCAACAAATGTCCACTATAGTAGCTATTATCATTATTATTGGCTTTCTTGGCCCTTAGCCCTTAGTTCTTGGCAATTTTTTAAAAATCATTTTTTAACCCAAAAACTAAGAGAGTGCTTATTTTGAGTAACTGAAGTCTTTCTAGCAAAGAAAGATCAACAGGTATAAAACTAAGTTTAACTAGATGTTAGCTACCTGGACCACTGGCCAAACAAGCAACAGAATGCACTGAATGGAGCCATTTAACAGGAATGAATATCAGGAATGGAGTACAGGAAGAAAGCTAGAAAGATAGTGACTTGCCAAAAAGCCAAACCCAGAAAAGTGAGGTTAGTTATTGACTTGTTCTTTACTGAAGCCAGGTTAGAAGTCATGACCTGTGTTAGGACAAAGGGACCAATTAATGAGAGGAAGGAATATTCCCCAAAACTGAGTTAACAGAAGATTTCTGATGAAACCTGATTAAACATGATTTTGACTGCTCTATTCACCCCTTCACAGCTTCTACCTGCCCATCTATGAGATTCCTCTTTCTCTTTTTGCCTCAGCCCCCATCTGAAGACTTGCCAATTTCTTCCTATTTTATTCTGTTCCTCCTGCCAAGAAGGCTCTTCCACACTCCTTTGCCACACTTCATCTTGATAATTTCTATTCATTAGTTAAGACTTTAAATTCTGACTTTTCCTTTGCAGGAAGGCCTTCTTGTGTACCACTGCCATCCCATCTTCCACCTCCAAGACACACACTGCAGACTGATTTAAATAATTGTTTTGTACTCCCTGCTGGTAATCAATACCTGGTAGCCTAATGATTTGTTTACTCATCTGACCCCAACCTCTGACTCCTCCTCCACCATCACATTAAAGCTTCTGAAAAGCAAGGACTTTTTTAGTTGTTTTTGGTTCCATGATGCCGAGCACAGTGCCTGTTGCATAGTGTGAGCTCAGTGAATGGAGGCAGTTCCTTTGGTTACTATCTGATATCATCTTACCCAAAGCTTCAGAATGGAATGATACATAAAACCCAAAGTGTTTCTCAACTCAGGGACAGTCTGGTCTCTCTACCTAGAAAGGGACTTGGAAAGAGACATCCAGAGACACACTGAAGATGCTTTATAACAGTTTGTGTCCACTTACGTCTTTGAAAGTAGATTCCAAAGTGAATTCTGAAGGCAGAATCAAAACTGCCAAAAATATTCAAAATGCCGCTTTTCCTTTCTGGTGTTTTTTTGCTTGTTTTGGAGACAGAGTCTTGCCCTGTTGCTTAGGCTGGAGTCCAGTGGTGCGATCACTGCTCACTGCAGCCTCAACCGGCTGGGCTCAAGTGATCCTTGAACCTTAGCCTCCTGAGCATCTGGGACTGCAGGCACACACCACTGTGACTGGCTATTTTTTTATTTTTTGTTTTTTTGCAGGGAGGAGGTCTCACTATGTTGCCCAGGCTGGTCTTGAACTCCTGGCCTCAAGCAATCCTCCCACCTTTTCCTCCCAAATTGCTGGAATTACAGGCATGAGCCACCGTGCCCAGCTAAAACGCCTCTTTTTTTTTTTTTTTCCTGTTTTCATCTTCAAACACTGTTCTTACTCCCAGACTGTTAAAAGATATTTGTTTCACTTATTTAGTCACATAGTACCCACAATTTTTATGGTGTTTATTCTAGTTAGAGAATAAGGATGTGATTATTACATGAAAGTGACCATTATAATAGTTCAGACTTGCAAACACTAGTTATTGGCATTTACAGAGTGAAGCAAGCCACCAGAACTAAATACCAGGTGCTCAGTAAACTTCTTGTAATACCTCATTCCTCTTTACAAAGAGCTCATATGACCTTTATGTAGATAATTTGTTTTCTGCTTAATTTATTTTTTCCATTCTGAAGCAGATTCATCCATTACAGGAAAGGAACCAATTATTGGGCTAACACAGTAACACCTAATGACTATACCCTCTGATATTTAGTCTCAAAACATTTTGCATTTCTTAACACATAGAATTAAAAATATTTTAACATTACACTAAAACGTGATTAAATATAATTTAAAGTGTTCAAGGAGGTGGAACACTCAACCGTATTTCTCAAGGAGGATAACTGAAAGGTCATGCGCTTTTGCCTGTTATGTTAACAACAAGCCAGGAAAAGTTTCAGATGTGAGAGCCCACCCTAGTAACTTCTTGTAGTTTCTGGTTATTTTTGATGATTTGGGGTCAGAGCCAGACCCAGACCAGTTTCCTGATGTCATGTATCTTTGTGCCCCACCCCTGCATGACCCATGGCTGCCTTCAAGCTCCCTTTCCCTGCTTGTAGGAGTCTTCCCCCATGTCCTTGAGCTTGAATGCTACACCTTTGTGACCAGAGCTGAGGGCCACCATACTATCCCTACATAATGACCCACATGTATACCTTTCTCTGACTCCTGTCACTCCCTAAGGCCTTCATAAGAATAATAACTTTCCTAACTCTAATGCATACTTAAATACTTTTAGTGTTTTCTCAATTCTAAGACATTTAGTACATACTTTTTTCACATTTAGGTGTTCCTGAAATTAGAATTAACTTTAGAGTCTTGTTGTTTTTCTCCTAAAAAAGTGATTACTACATTTTTGGCCAATGCTATGATCAAAAGTATCTTGGAACTGGAGATATGCAATATGAATGTACTTCACTGGAGATAACTAGTTTTTTCAAGAGTCAGAAAATGTTGCCTTGCATGCAGATTTTAGTTATCATGCAGCAGAAAAGGGTTTTAGGGTATGAATATATGAATAGTTTAGGTAAAACAAACTAACTAGTTGTTCATTGGTTATCTGGACAAACTGTTGTCCAGATAATTACCTTGACCTCTTTATACCTTGCATTTTCTAATTTGGGGATCTCATGCAAAGGAAATATGATTCTAAATGTCTCCATCATACAGAAGATAAGGGATCTCAAACTCTCTCTCTACATTAATGTCCTAAGGCCTAATGTTTGTATTGAACACGAGGCTGGGATTATAAACAGAATTATCTACAGAACATTCTTTGTTTTGGTTTGTTTGTTTGTTTTTTCAGAGAGTGTCTTGCTCTGTTGTCCAGGCTGGAGTGCAGTGGCGAGATCACAGGTCAATGTAGCCATGACCTCCTGGCCTCAAGGGGTCCTCCCACCTCAGCCTCCTGAGTAGCTAGGACTATAGGCTTGCACCACCATACCCAACTAATTTTTAATTTTTTTCGTAGAGATAGAGACTTACTATGTTGCACAGGCTGGTCTCAAACTCCTGGCCTCAAACAATCCTCTCGCCTCAGCTTCCCAAAGTGTTGGGATTATAGGCATGAGCCACCACTCCTAGCCCTTTACAGAACATTCTTGATGTGGATGACCAGTTATCTCGAATCACCCCTATTGTCTTCCCTGACAGGATTGTAACTTGATCTCATCTATTCTTGCTAAAGAGATGATGGCTGTTTGGGGGGTAAAAAGGGGGTAGAGTATCAACACAACCATAAATATACATGATTCCTGCTGAGGGTAAAATATTCAGAGATATCTGAGATCCAGATATCTCAGAAATGGATCCAATACCCAGTAAAATTATACAATGTTTTTCTAAAATATTTTGGGGAAGACAAATTTAAGTTAAATAAAATTATTATACTGGGAATCCTCACCAAAACATTCTTAGTTGTTAAAATTAAGAATAAAAGGGGAAAATCTGAGAATAACATGCGTGTCCCTAACATTTGCAGTACCCAGGATAAGAGTTCAAGTAGAGGGTTATGTACAGTAGGTCTAAATCATTAAGGTTATAAATGAAGCTGACAAACCTTGAAATAAATATGTTCTATCCACCTTCCTTGACAAACTGTCAAGTATACCTTTATGATG
This sequence comes from Trachypithecus francoisi, assembly GCF_009764315.1. NCBI lineage: Eukaryota > Metazoa > Chordata > Mammalia > Primates > Cercopithecidae > Trachypithecus > Trachypithecus francoisi. The sequence goes on along the minus strand of NW_022681462.1, from coordinate 59,717,205 downwards.
ACAAAATCTTTTTTTTTCTTTTTGAGAAAGAGTCTTACTCTTGTTGCCTAGGCTGGAGTGAAGTGTCGCAGTCTCAGTTCACTGCAACATCTGCCTCCCAGGTTCAAGCGATTCTCCTGCCTCAGCCTCCAGAGTAGCTGGGATTACAGGTACCCATGACCATGCCCAGCTAATTTTTATATTTTTAGTAGAGATGGGGTTTTACCATGTTTGCCAGGCTGGTCTCGAACTCCTGACCTCAGGTGATCTGCCTGCCTCGGCCTCCCAAAGTGCTGGGATTATAGGCGTGAGCCACCGCGCCCAGCCTCAAAATCTTAAAAAATATGTGTAAAGCAATGGTTTTCATATAACTGAAAGTTAGCTAGACAGCAAAAATAATTGGACTTAGTTATTATTATGCATTTGGGTGTTCCATTGATGGACTGGTGATGTTGGATGACTAATAAGATAAATATGCACATAATTCATAAATTATATATTAATTACATAATATATTGTATTTTCTTTTTTAGCAAAATAATCATATTGTTATAATTCAGATTTTCATGCACTTTGTGTTCTGTGGACAATAATAGCAAAACAAACAACTTTTCTTGAATCAGTGTACTTGAAGGGGATTAGAATATGCCACCAAAAACATGCTACTTTGGTATAAAGATTTATTTTGAGCTGAAGGCAATTAAGCAGCAGCAAACACAAAAAGAGTTATTTGTCCTCCTATCTTCCTAAAATAGGGCATAAATTTCCCTTTGTGAAGGTATTCTCCCTCCCTTTTTCCATACCAGCAGGAGAATAACATCACTGGAGATAGAAAGCACTGAAATGGACCTGCACAAACTTTGCTAAAATAACCTTATCCTCCATTAGTTTCCCCTATATATTTTCCTTCTCACAATTTACAGCTCTTAGAAGACAATCCCCTTTTCACAATTTATTACTCTTTGTTAAAATGATATATAAGCCCCAGGTTATAATCACTTCTTTAGGCCTTCACTTCTTTTCTGTGAAGGCCTCTATGCATGTAAAAATTGAACTATTAACATCAGATGAAGTTTGTATGTCTTTTCTCCTGTTAATCTGTCTTTTGGCAGTTTCATTGGCGGTCTCCAGTTACAGAACCTGTGAGGGTAGAGGAGAATATTTTTTTCCTCTTCCGTATGCTTCTTAAATTTTTGTTTAACATTTTATTATGGGAAATTTCAAACATTCACAAATGTATGTAATAAAGTATAAAGAACTCCCATGTACCTGCAATTCAGCCCCAATAATTATTAACTCATGGTCAATGTTGCTTCATTTATATTCCCCAAGTTTCTCTACCCAATTACTTTTTTTTTTTTTTGAGACGGAGTCTCGCTGTGTCTCCCAGACTGGAGTGCAGAGGCGCGATCTTGGCTCACTGCAAGCTCCGCTTCCTGGGTTCACGCCATTCTCCCACCTCAGCCTCCTGAGTAGCTGGGATTACAGGCATGTGACACCACACCCCGCTAATGTTTGTATTTTTAGTAGAGACGGGGTTTCACTATGTTGGCCAGGCTGGTCTCGAACTCCTGACCTCCAGCGATCTACCAGCCTTGGCCTCCCAAAATGCTGGGATTACAGACATGAGCCACTGTGCCCAGCCTTCTCAATAACTTTGAAGTAAATCCTAGATATCTTATAATTTTATCTACGAGCATATCAATATACATTTCTAGCAAAGAAAAACTCTTAAAAATTTCCCTTAATAATATTTTCACATAAAAAAACTACTAAAGCTGGGCTGGGCATGGTGGCTCACACCTGTAATCCTAGCACTTTGGGAGGCTGAGGTGGGCAGATCACCTGAGGTCAGGAGTTCGAGACTAGCCTGGCCAACATAGGGAAACCCCCTCTCTACTAAAAATACAAAAATAAGCTGGGCATGGTGACATATGCCTGTAATCCCAGCTACTCAGGAGGCTGAGGCAGGAGAATCACTCCAACCTGGGTAGTGGAGGTTGCAGTAAGCTGAGAGTGCACCACTGCACCCTAGCCTGAGTGACAGAGCAAGACTCCATCTAAAAAGTGAAAGAGGCCGGGCGCGGTGGCTCAAGCCTGTAATCCCAGTACTTTGGGAGGCCGAGACGGGCGGATCACGAGGTCAGGAGATCGAGACCATCCTGGCTAACACGGTGAAACCCCGTCTCTACTAAAAATACAAAAAAACTAGCCAGGCGAGGTGGCGGGCGCCTGTAGTCCCAGCTACTAGGGAGGCTGAGGCAGGAGAATGGCGTAAACCCAGGGGTCGGAGCTTGCAGGGAGCTGAGATCCGGCCACTGCACTCCAGGCCGGGCGACAGAGCGAGACTCCGCCTCAAAAAAAAAAAAAAAAAAGTGAAAGAAGAAAAAGAAAAGAAAGGAAGGAAGGAAGGAAGGAAGGAAGGAAGGAGGAAGAAGGAAGGAAGGAAGGAAGGAAGGAAGGAGAAAAAGAAAAAGAAAAAGAAAGAAAGAAAGAAAAGAAAGAAGGGAGAGAGGGAGGGAGGGAGGGAAGGAAGGAGAGAAAGAAAGCAAGAAATGAAGGAAGGAAGAGAGGAAGGAAGGAAGGAAGGAAGCAAGGAAGGAAGGAAAAGAAAGAAAGAAGAAAGAAAAAGTACTGAAGTTGGGCACAGTGGTGTGTGCCCATAATCTCAGCTACTCAGAGGCTGAGGTGAGAGGATCACTTGAGTCCGTGAGTTTGAGGCCACTCTGGGCAGCATAGTGAGATCTTGTCTCCAAAAAATAATCTTTAATATTAGATGTTTTTAAAATGATTTTTTAAAAAGTAAAAACCAGTTTATTAAGAAAGTAAAGAAATAAAAGGATGGTTACTCCATAGACAAAGTAGCCCCAAGGGCTGCTGGTTGCCCATTTTTATGGTTATTTCTTGATTTAAAAATGTTTTCAATGGGTTTGGAAATATTTTATTCTTGGAGGCAGTAGCAACAGGCATTGTTAATAGAATGTCTAAATCAATACTTACATTTGGAAATGAACATTAATTTTACATATATTCAGACATTGTAATAGGACTGTAATAATGAGAGTTGTCATAGAAAATGTTATAAATTTTTAATTTTATCGCATTAATTCTGTTACTTATATTGTGATTTTTTTTGCCAGCCCTTAAAGCAATATCTATTTATATAATATTAAGTTGTTCTTTCAATTTTTCCAATACTGGGATATCATAAAGAAAAACAGAGGGAACAATACGTGGTTCAGTTTGTTCAAATCTCTCTTTAAGGAGACTACACTGCTATCTGGAAAGAATAGAAAATAGACAAATGGGATCTAATTAAACTAAAGAGCTTTTGCACAGCCAAAGAAACTACCATCAGAGTGAGCAGGCAACCTACAGAATGGGAGAAAATTTTTGCAACCTACTCATCTGACAAAGGGCTAATATCCAGAATCTACAAAGAACTCAAACAAATATACAAGAAAAAAACAAACAACCCCATCAAAAAGTGGGGAAAGGATATGAACAGACATTTCTCAAAAGAAGACATTCATACAGCCAATAGACACATGAAAAAATGCTCATCATCACTCGCCATCAGAGAAATGCAAATCAAAACCACAATGAGATACCATCTCACACCAGTTAGAATGGCAATCATTAAGAAGTCAGGAAACAACAGGTGTTGGAGAGGATGTGAAGAAATAGGAACACTTTTACACTGTTGGTGGGATTGTAAACTAGTTCAACCATTATGGAAAACAGTATGGCAATTCCTCAAGGATCTAGAACTAGATGTACCATATGACCCAGCCATCCCACTACTGGGTATATACCCAAAGGATTATAAATTACTCTACTACAAAGACACACGCACACGTATGTTATTGCGGCACTATTCACAATAGCAAAGACTTGGAATCAACCCAAATGTCCATCTGTGACAGACTGGATTAAGAAAATGTGGCACATATACACCATGGAATACTATGCAGCCATCAAAAAGGATGAGTTTGCGTCCTTTGTAGGGACATGGATGCAGCTGGAAACCATCATTCTTAGCAAACTATCACAAGAAGAGAAAACCAAACACCGCATGTTCTCACTCATAGGTGGGAACTGAACAATGAGATCACTTGGACTCGGGAAGGGGAACATCACACACTGGGGCCTATCATGGGGAGGGGGGAGGAGGGAGGGATTGCATTGGGGAGTTATACATGATATAAATGATGAATTGATGGGTGCTTATGAGTTGATGGGTGCAGCACACCAACATGGCATAAGTATACATATGTAACAAACCTGCACGTTATGCACATGTACCGTAGAACTTAAAGTATAATAAAAAATAAAAAATAAAAAAAAGAATAGAAAATAACATGTATATATAATACATATATACAGATTTGTATGTGAACTTCTTTATAATCATGCAATCATTTTTGTTTTCTTGTTTCTATTTTGTGGAATATTTCATTGTATATGCTATATTTAGTATCTTTCTATTTACAAAAATCATTTTCTGCCAAAATTTAAAAAGCACTTTTTAAAAATTGTGCTTTTCTTTTGTTCTTTTATGTTTTTCTTTCATTTCATAGAACAGCCAAATGCAATAAAAATTATTTTAAATGATTTAAAAAGCGAATTAGGCAAACTTAGGTAAGTCTGTGTATTTTGTAAGCTTTTGCTAACATTATTAATAGCAAGCAATAGTCCACACCAAATAACTGTGGTTAGCCCAAAATCAAAAGTATTTCCCACCACAGACCACAATTTCTTAGTTTTTTGAAGATCCTCTATTGTTTCACATAACTGTCCTAGTGCAGCTCACTATCTTGTTTAAATTAAACCTAACTGCTCTAACAGCATTTAAATGACATCTCCATTGTTAACCAAGAGTGGCTATGAAAATATTTGATATGTGTTTAAACAAGTTGGTCTATTTTGAGGCATATCTAGAAAATATTATATATAATCACTGAATCACTTCAAAGAATGTCATTGCTATTGTCAGAGTTGAGGCCATGTCTCCTAGGAACATATTGACAGATGTGTAATCAATTTGTGGACATTTGTGTTTGTGCTATGCAGGGCCTTCTGAAGTACAAGGCTCAGGGCAGGCGCCCCTCTTGCCGAAGTCTAAGAGTGGCATTGCAGACCAATAATAAATATAAGTATTAATAATACCTTATAATATGTATGTGCTACATTTTTTTGAAGTGCTTCCATACATATGTTTCCTTTTGATCTTCATTATAACCTACGGACTAGATTAATTAGAGATGAGAAACAGAGATCTAGAGAGGTTAAGTGATTTATCTCAAATTACACATCTAATTAGTGGTAGAACTAAGAGTAGAAGCTAGGTCACTCCATACATAGGTCTTCCTGTTTTTTGTTTTGTTTTGTTTGTTTTGTTTTTGAGACGGAGTCTTGCTCTGTCACCTAGGCTGGAGTGCAGTGATGTGATCTCGGTTCACTGCAACCTTTGCCTCCCGGGTTGGAGTGATTCTCCTGCCTTAGCCTCCTGAGTAGCTGGAACTACAGGTGCACGCCACCACGCCCAGCTAATTTTTGTATTTTTAGTAGAGACAGGGTTTCACCATGTTGGTCAGGATGGTCTCAATCTCTTGACCTGGTGATCCACCCGCCTCGGCCTCCCAAAGTGCTGGAATTACAGGCATAAGCCACCGTGCCCCTCCAGGTCTTCCTGTTATACTATGCTATATGTAATGCTTCTGAAACAAAGAGACTCGCTAGTTGGACAGGTTGCATCCAACATTTTTTAATTCCTTAAACCCCCTGGGATTTTAGTAGAGAAAATAAATATAGGACAATGAATGAAAAGAAAGCCTTATGCTCTGTCATATCTTTTAAGCCCATGTGGGACCAATATATATATTGACCAATGTTTCAGAAACTAGAGATTTATCTTCTTCCAGTCAAAGGTTCATTTGAGTAATACAGAATAAATCTTCCAAAAGGTGAGGATCATATTTTATAACCTACTCATAAGGTACTAAGTACAACTTTGGGAATATAAGCAGTATCTTGTACCTCATAGTTTGATATACTTAGAAGTACACCTGGAAGTACAAAACATTAGCATGAAAATGAGTAGAATCCTCTTTTCTTGCTGATTCCCCTGTACAGTTTGCTCAGGCCTACCTCATTGCCTCTACTTTTTGCTCATACAGATTCAAGACTTCAAATGCTTACAAAAGTCCTTTTTGTTCTCTACTTTTCAGCATCCTTGAATTTAGAATGCATCTTATAGTCAATGGCATCTTAGATGAAATAGAATATAGGAAACTGTTAATGATGGCTGCCTCTGGGGAATTCTGTATTGTTTACACCTTCTGCAATAAGAGTACTTTGGGAGGCCAAGGCAGGAGAGTCACTTCAGCTCAGAAGTTCAAGACCAGCCTGGGCAAAATGGTGAAACCCCATCTCTACAACAAATACGAAAACTAGCCAGGTGTGGTGGTGCACACCTGTAGTTCCAGCTACGTGGGAGGATCTCTTGAGCCTGAGAGGTTGAGGTTGCAGTGAGCTGATTGTGCCACTGCACTTCAGCCTGGGCGACAGAGTGAGAGCCTGTCGCAAAGCAAAAAATAAATAAATAAATAAAAGGAAAAAAAAGAAAAAATTTAAATTTGCATTAAATGAATTTTTATTATAAATAAAAAATTAAAAAGAATGTATTACTTTTATAATGAAAACAAATTTTAAAAATTTTAGACACAAAATCTTAGGTGGTTTATGTACCTTATCTCTTAGTACTAAAGGAGTACTGAGACTGTAATAACAGTCATTAATATTTTATGAAGTTTTATATTCATAAGGGATTTTATAAGCCCCTACATGTTAGCAATTGGCATGATACTCAGAGGTAATCTTCACAGCACTTGTGAATTATCCATGATGGAAACATTCATTAGAGCTCCTTGGTACTCACGATATTGTGCTGCAACTATTTAGTCATTTTTCCCACCAGAGCGAGAGCTCCTTGAATGCAGGAACTGTTTACTCATTTTTGTGTCTCCAGGGCCTGCCTAACACAAAGCCTATCATGTTTGTAAAATAAAGGAATGAATGAAAGACCTGTAGGTACTCAATATTTTTTTTTTTTTTTTTTTTTTTTTTTTTTTTTTTGAGGCAGAGTCTCGCTCTGTCTCCCAGACTGGAGTGCAGTGGCGCAATCTCGGCTCACTGCAAGCTCCGCCTCCCGGGTTCACGCCATTCTCCTGCCTCAGCCTCCCGAGTAGCTGGGACTACAGGCGCCTGCCACCTCGCCCGGCTAGTTTTTTTGTATTTTTAGTAGAGACAGGGTTTCACCATGTTAGCCAGGATGGTCTCGATCTCCTGACCTCGTGATCCGCCCGTCTCGGCCTCCCAAAGTGCTGGGATTACAGGCTTGAGCCACCGCGCCCGGCCTCAATATTTTTTTAATTGTTATTTCCACTTATACACTTTAACAGTTTGCCACTAGAGAGGGTCTTTATTCTCTGCTAGGACATGGCTTGTTGGCTTTTCATTTGTGTATGATGAATGAATAGGCACAAGCAGGAAATATTATTTTTTTAAAATGTCTCTATATTCTCCCCTTGGGCATATTCAGTTTTAGCTTTCTATTGTCAAATCTGTTAATCTACATAATTTTTATGTAAGGAGGTAGAGAAAAACCACTTTCCAGCTTGCTACTAAATTAAATATCTTACTGAGACAAATTGTAACTAGGGGAAGTTTGAAATTTTTTTCTTATTACTTAACCCTGAAGAAGAAATTTTGCCAATGATTTCTTTTCTTTATTTTCTTTTCTTTCTTTTTTTTTTTTTTTAGACAGAGTCTCCTTCTATTACCCAGGCTAGAGTGCAGTGGCACGATCTCAACTCACTGCAACCTCTGCCTCCCAGGTTCAAGCAGTTCTCTGTTTCTCATGCCTCAGCTTCCTAAGTAGCTGGGACTACAGGCGTGCACCACCATGCCTGGCTAGTTTTTGTATTGTTAGTAGAGATGGGGTTTCACCATGTTGGCCAGGCTGTTCTCAAACTCCTGACCTCAAGTGATCCTCCTGCCTCAGCCTCCCAAAGTGCTGGGATTACAGGCGGGAACTACAGCACCAGCTGCCAATGATTTCTTAACTGGACTTTAAGCTGTGGTATCATGTTTATGTGATACCATAGAGGAAGCCTGTTCCAGGGGTATTCTTAGTTCCTAAAGCTCCATAGTGAAGAGTTGAGTATAATTTTTTATAGGATCTGATACATGAATAAAAATAAAAATACTTGGCAACACATGTAATGGGAGAAAATGTTTGCAAATCATCTGTCAGATAATGGATTAATATCCGTAATGTATAAAGAATACCTACAGCTCAACAACAAAACCAACTCAATTTAAAAATAGGCAAAGGTCTTAATAGAAATTTCTCCAAGAAGAAAAACTGATGGCCAATAAGCACATGAAAAGACATTCAGTATTACTAATTATTAGAGAAATGCAAATCAAAATTACAATGAGATACCACTTCACAACCATTAGGATGGTTGTTATTAAAACAAAAATAAAATTGAAACTAGAAAATAACAAGTGTTGGCAAGGATTTGGAGAAATAGGACACTTTGTAGGATGCATTGATGGGATTGTAAAATGGTCCAACCGTTGTATAAAACAATATGGCAGTTTCTCAAAAAATTAAACATAGAATTACCATATGATCCAGAAATATGACTACTGGATATATACCCAAAACAATTGAAAGCAGCAACTTGAACAGATATTGGCACATCAATGTTCATAGCAGCATTATTCACAATAGTCAAAAGGGGAAAACAATACAAATATCCATTGACAGATGAATGGACAAAATATGGTATATGTAGTTAATGGAATATTTTTCAGCCTTAAAAAGAAAGGATATTCTGACATATGCTACAACATGGGTGAACCGTGAAGATATTTTGCTACATTAAATAAACCAGACACAAAAGGACAAATACTGATGAGTCCACTTATACGACGTACCTAGGGCAGTCAAATTCTTAGAGACAGAAAGTAGAATGGTGGTCTCCAGGGGATAGGAAGAGGGAGGAATAGGGAGTTATTGTTTAATGAATTTACAGTTTGGGAAAATGAAAAAGCTATAGAGATGGATGTTGGTGATGGTTGCACCACAATGTGACAGTATTTAATACCACAGGATTGTATACCTAAAAATGGCTAAAATGGTGAATTTTATGTTAAAAATATTTTGCTACAATAAAAAAGTAAAAATAGGCTGGGTGTGGTGCCTCACGCCTGTAATCCCAGCACTTTGAGAGGCCAAGGCAGGCAGATCACCTGAGGTCAGGAGTTTGAGACCATCTTGGCCAACATGGTGAAACCCAGTCTCTACTAAAAATACAAAAATTAGCCAGGCATGGTGGTGTGCACTTGTAAGCCCAGCTACTTGGGAGGCTGAAGCCTGAGAATTGCTTGAACCTGGGAGATGAAGGTTGTAATGAACCAAGATCATGCCACTGCAATCCAGCCTGGGTGACAGAGTGAGACTCTATCTCAAAAAAAAAAAAAAAAAAGTAAAAATAAAAGTACTTGGTAGTTACTTAGCACTTTACAGTTTGTAAAGCACTTTTCACTTGCATTATTTGTTCCATACAACTCGGCAAGGTAGGCAAGGCAATTATTATTATCTTCATTTTACAGATAAGAAAATGAAAGCTCATTTAGTTTAAGTGAATTGCCAAGAGACACTAAGCTAAAAAGTGACAGGGTCAGAATTAAGACCCAGTGCTCTTTTCTCTATATCAACCTGCCTTTCACAGAAGGGTTCCCAGCCGGTGACAATTGACAAACTTTCACTTGCAGTGCACATGTAAAACCTGATTCCAAAGAATGGTCTTGAAAGGGTTTTCTGGAGAATATGGGCAAAACAACAGGCACATAAATCATTAACTAGGTGCACCTTTCCCCATCACAACAAAAATATTGTGAAGGGGAAAACAGAAATATGAGAACTGAAACAACAGCTGGAAAATGCTCAATAGCCCTTTTTGTTTTTTTGAGACAGAGTCTCACTCTGTTGCCCAGGCTGGAGTGCAGTGGCGCAATCTCGGCTCACTGCAACCTCCACCTCCCGGGTGCAAGCAATTCTCCTGCCTCAGCCTACCGAGTAGCTGGGATTACAGGCATGCAACACCATGCTCGGCTAATTTTGTATTTTTAGTAGAGACGGGGTTTCTCCATGTTGGTCAGGCTGGTCTCGAACTCCGGACCTCAGATGATCCACCCGCCTCAGCCTCCCAAAGTGCTGAGATTACAGGTGTGAGTCACCACGCCCGGACATTTTAAAATAATATTTAAGGGACAATATCTTGCTGGACTGGAATTTTTATTTTGTCAAATATTCCTTAAAGTTCATTTGCAGGCTGTCGGATGATTCTTGAGAATGTTTTTATTGTTGTTAAAGAGGGGTTTTATAGCTACCCTGTAATATAATTTGATCTGTATCTGATAGCCTTTTTGAAAAATAGTTATGATTTAAAAAATATGGAAACATGAAAAATAACAAAACAGACTTTTATCGTACGACTGTGTGTTTGCATTGTTAATTCGGTCCCTTAAAATCTTTCCAGTAAATTAATTACAGCTAAGAATCAGAAGGGACCATAAACCAAAAACTGCAGAGGAGGCACAGCCAGCTGTTCTTTAAAAATGGAATGCTGATTTTTATTTTTAAGTATTCAACAAACATTCCTGAAGCACATCCTCAAGAATCTTAATCATATATTGTTGGTGACTATGAGGTTTTTGTTTTGTGTACTGAAGAAGAAATATGTGTTATAGAATTTTAATATATCCTAGTGTTTTCAGGTTATTTTTATGGCAAGGTGAGAGCTGAAAGTTTGTGATGGCAAAAACTTTGGAAACTTAAAATGTAATAATTATAGAAAGGACGGGCATGGTGGCTCATGCCTGTAATCCCAGCACTTTGGGTGGCCAAGGTGGGCAGATCACCTGAGGTCAGGAGTTTGAGACCAGCCTGGCCAACATGGAGAAACCTTGTCTCTGCTAAAAATATAAAAATTAGCTCGGTGTGGTGGTGGGTGCCTATAGTCCCAGCTACTCAGGAGGCTGAGGCAGGAGAATCACTTGACCCTGGGAGGCAGAGGTTGCAGTGAACCAAGATTGTACCACTGCACTCCAGCCGGGGTGACACAGCAAGACTCTGTCTCAAAAAAATAAAATAAGATAAAATAAAATAAAATAAAATATAAATAAAATAATTATAGAAAGGTAAAGATCAAATACTTCAACATTTTAATAGTGAGTTTCTTGGAGTATGAAGTTGATTCTCCACTCCATGTGATCATACGTCTTCTTTTCAGTATTTTCCAAATTTTCTAAATGAGTATATCTTACATCTATAATAGAATAAAACATGTAGGGCATGGTCACTCACACCTGTAACCCCAGCACTTTGAGAGGGAAGAGGATTGCTTGAGGCCAAGAGTTTAAGAACAACCTGGACAACATGATGAGAACCCCCCATCTATACAAAAAATAAAAAATACTAGCTGGGTGTGGTGGCACATGCGTATGGTCCCAGCTACTATGGAGGCGGAGGCAGGAGGATTGCTTGAGCCCAGGAAGTTGAGGCTGATGTGAGCCATGTTCGTGCAACTGCACTGCAGCCTGGGAGACAGAACAAGACACGGTCTTGAAAAAAAAAAAAGAATTTTATTTTAAAATAATGGCAATTAGAGGATCATGCAGGCCAGGTCACTGGGCAGGGTTTTATTTGTTTATTTCTTAATTAAAATTAACTGAAAGGGGCCGGGCTTGGTGGCTCACGCCTTTAATCCCAGCACTTTGGGAGGCTGAGGCAGGTGGATCACCTGAGGTTGGGAGTTTAAGACTAGCCTGATCAACATGGAGAAACCCCGTATCTACTAAAAATACAAAATTAGCTGGGTGTGTTGGTGCAGGCCTATAATCCCAGCTACTCGGTAGGCTGAGGCAAAAGAATTGCTTGAACCCAGGTGGCAGAGGTTGCAGAGAACCAAGATCACGCCATTGCACTCCAGTCTGGGCAACAAGAGTGAAACACCATCTAAAAAAAAAAAAAATTAACTGAAAGGAACCAAAAGGTAAATAATTTAGTCTCTGGCTGTCAAATGAGTAAATACATTATTAATTTCACTTTACAGAAGAAAAGACTGAGGCTCTATAAAGTTAAGAGCTTGGGCTAAGATCACCCAGCCAGTAAGCCACAGAACAATAGTAAACGTAACCTTCGGCCCGCTGGTGGAGAGGTAGTTTAGGGGTAAAAATTGGTAGCTCGTTTTACTGCACAATCTATGTCCTGCCTGGTAATTCTGAGCAGGCTGGGAACACTTTCAGTCAAACATCAGTACACCATGATGATCTCTGGTTTAATAAGCTTGCATATAACTTTTTTGGTGGGGGTGGACAGGGTCTTTCTCTGTCACCCAGGCTGGAGTGCAACGGCCTGATCATGGCTCGCTGCAGCCTTGACATCCTGGGCTCAAGCAATCTTCCCACCTCAGCCTCCTGAGTAGCTGGGACTACAGGCGTGTACCACCATTCCTGGCAAATTTTTCTATTTTCTGTAGAGACAGGGTTTTGCCATGTTGCCCGGACTGTTCTCAAACTCCTGGGCTCAAGTGATCTGCCCCTGCTTCAGCTTTCCAAAGTGTTACAATTATAGGTGTTAGCCACCGTGCCTGGCCAGCTTCAGTATAATGAAAGAAGCTCCTATATCACAGAAACATGATTCATTTGCTCTGAAGTATCTTTCTGTTTAATGATTTAAGATCTGAGTTCATGGACTGCAAATGGATCATGCCTGCAACCTCAATGAGCTTCCATGCATGTTTTGCAAAATTAACGTGTCAATATATCTCATCATCCATGTGTGCATTTATATAGTACCTATCACCAGAGATATCTTGCTGATACTTTCGGGGCCCTTCAAGTCATCCTCCGTCCCCTTTCAGTGAAGGCCCCATATATCCTCTTCCTTCCCTTGGTTGAGTTATTGCTATACCCTATGATTGTAGGTCCCAGTTTAGACTATAAATCTCACTTCCTCAAAGTTGTCCTCTAGTTCTCTGTCTATGACACATCAAATTAATAATGATGTCTACCATTTATTAAGTGCATATCATGTACTAGTGACTTTAGACCTAATATTTCTTTTCTCTTTTTCTTTTTTTTTTGTTTTCGAGACAGAGTTTCACTCTTGTTGCCCAGGTTGGAGTGCAATGGCGCGATCTTGGCTTATTGCAATGTTTTTTTGTATTTTTAGTAGAGGCCAGGTTTCACCATGTTGGCCAGAATGGTCTCGATCTCCAGATCTCGTGATCCACCCACCTCGGCCTCCCAAAGTGCTGGGATTACAAGCATGAGCCACGGCGCCTGGCCACTTATCTTCTTTATTGTTTACACAAGATCATAAATTTCATGAGAGCAGGGATTTTGATGTTTTGTTCATTACTATACTCCTAGTACCTAGAACTAGGTACTACTGCAACCTCCCCCTCCCGGGTTCAAGCAAGTCTCCTGCCTCAGCCTCCCTAGTAGCTGGGATTATAGGCAGCTGCCACCAGGCTCAGCTAATTTTTTGTATTTTTAGTAGAGACAGGGTTTCACTATGTTAGCCAGGCTGGTCTTGAACTCCTGACCTCAGGTGATCCACCCGCCTCAGCCGCCCAAAGTGCTGGGATTACAGGTGTGAGTCACTGTGCCCTGTTTTTTTTTTGTCAGGGTCTCACTGCAGCCTCAATTTTGTGAGCTCAGGTGGTTCTCCCACCTCAGCCTCCCAAGTAGCTGGGATTACAGGCCTGCTTCATCACACCTGGCTCTTTTTGTTGTTGTTGTTGTTGTATTTTTTTGTAGAGTTGGGGTTTTGCCATGTTGCCCAGGCTAGTCTTGAACTCCTGGGCTCAAGCTTGAACTCCTGGGCTCAAGCCATCCTCCTGTCTAAGCCTCCCAAAGTGCTGGATTGCAGGCGTGAGCTACTGTGCCCAGTCTGATACCTAATATTTCTAAGCCTTGACATATAGTCTGACTACTTCTGCAACTTCATTTCACACTATTTCCTATTTGAGCTCAGAGGTTGGTAAACTATGGCCTGTGGCCTATTGCCTGATTTTGTATGATCTGCAAGGTAAGAATAGTTTTTAGATTTTTCATAATGGTTGAAAAAAATCAAAAGATTACATGTGAAATTTATGTTAAATTCAACACTCAGTGTCCATAAATAAAATTTTTTTTGAACACAACCACTCATTCATTTACGAATGAGTGGTGGCTAATTTTATGTGTCAACTTGTCTGGCCATAGGGTGCCCAGATTAAACATTATTTCTGGATGTGTCTGTGAGGATGTGTCTCTTCCCAGAAGAGATTAGCATTTGAATCAGTAGACTAAGGAAGATCACCCTTACCAACATTGGGTGGGCATCGTCCAATCCACTGAGGGTTGAATAAAACAGCAAGGCAGAGGGAGAGCAAATTTGCTATGCCTGAGCTGGGACATCCATCTTCTTCCCTTGGACGCTGGCGATCCTGGTTCTTGGACTTTCAGACTTGGAGCTGGACTTAAACTATTGACTCCCCTGGTTCTCAGTCCTTCAAGTGTTCAAGTGTGGTTCATGGGACCTTTCAGCCTTCATATTGTGTGAGCTGGTCTCTCTCTACACACACACACACACACTCTCACACGCACACACAAAGAGCACGTCCTATAGGTTCTGTTTCTCTGGAAAACCCTGACTAATACAGGTGTCGTCTATGGCTGTTTTTGTGCTATGATGGCAGAGTATCTGTGGGTTTTGCACCCATGAATTCAACCCACCTTGGATGGGAAATATTTGAAAAAGACCATTAAAAAATAACAATACATCAATAAAATACAAAAAAAAACAAAAACAAAAACAAAAACAAAAAAAAAACCAGGCCAGGTGCAGTGGCTCACGCCTATAATCCCAGCATTTGGGGAGGTTGAGGTGGGTGGATTGCTTGAGTCCAGGAGTTTGAGACCAGCCTGGGCAATCTGGTGAAACCCTGTCTCTACATGAAATACAAAAATTAGCTGTGTGTGGTGGTGCATGCCTGTAGTCTCAGCTACTTGGGAGGCTGAGGTGGGAGAATTGCTTGAGTCCAGGAAGCAGAGGTTGCAGTGAGCTGAGATTCCACCACTGCCCTCCAGCCTTGATGATGGAGCCTCATGTCAAACAAATAAACAACAACAACAGCAAAACAAAAAACCAATACAATATAACAACTATTTACATAGCATTTACATTGTATTAGGTATTATAAGTGATCTAAAGATGATTTAAAGCATATGAGAGGATGTCTACAGGTTATACCAAACACTATGCCATTTTATATAAGAGACTTGAATATCCATGGATTTTGGTATCTAATGAGGGTCCTGGAAACAATCCCCCATGGATACCAAGGGATGACTGTAGTTGTAATGGAGATACTATAAAATCTAAAATATTTGTTATCTGGCCTTTTACAGAAAAGCCTGTTATTAGCCTTTATTAACTCCTGTTCCAGCTTAACCAAACTAATTTCTGTACTTACCCTCTTGTCCTTATATATGTTTTCCCCTCTGTCTGGAATGCTTTTCTTTTTCTTTCTTTTTTTTTTTTTTTTTTGAGACAGAGCCTCACTCTGTCATCCAGGCTGGAGTGCAGTGGTGCGATCTTGACTCACTGCAACCTCCGCTTCCCAGGTTCAAACGATTCTCATACTTCAGCTTCTCAAGTAGCTGGATTATAGGTGCCCGCCACCATGCCCAGCTAATTTTTGTATTTTTAGTAAAGATGGAGTTTTGCCATGTTGGCCAGGCTGGTCTTGAACTCCTGACCTCAGGTGATCCACCACCTCGGCCTCTCAAAGTGCTGGGATTACAGGCGTGAACCACTGTGCCCAGACTGGAATGCTTTTCTTTTCTTTCTTTATTCCTCTTTATCCTCTTTTATATCCTCATTCTCTCTAGGTGATTTTATCCAAACTCATAGTGTTAAATTCGATCTATGTGCTGATGATGCCCAAATTTGTATGTTCAAACCCAGTATCAGCTCTGAACTCCAGACCAAAATATAGAACTGTCTATTTGACAACACTAGTTTGATATCATAATAAATATGTTCAAAGTTATCCTCTAGATCTAGCCCCCAAACCAATTCTTCGTAGTCTGTCCCATTTCAGTTGATGGCAACTCCATCTTTGTAGTTGGCCAGGCCCAAAGCCTTGGTAGTTTTTTACTCCTTTTTTTGTCTCACATTTCACATTTAATCTATGCACAAATCATGTCAGCTCTATCTTCAAAATATATCCAGAATTTAACCATTTCTCACCATCCCCATTGCTATTACCCTTGGACAGTGGTCCAAGCCACTGTCTTTTATGTAGACTACTGCAATAACCTCCCACCTGGTCTTATTTGCTCTTGCCTGGTGATCATATCATAAAGTGTCATCTTGTCAGATCATGTTACTCCTTGCTAAGAACCTTCCAATGACTTCCTATTCAAAGTCCACCCTCCCCATCATCAGTTGCTTCTCCAATCCCATTTCCTAATACTCTTCCTTCATTTACTCTACTCTAGAGACACTGACCTTCTTGTTCTTCCTCAAACTCTCCAGGCACATGTCTACTTCAGGGCCTTTGTGGTTGCTCTTCCCTCTCCCATATCCTGCTATCCCTAAGGCTTGTTCCAACATGTCCTTCAGATATTGAATCCTCTTCTCAGTGAGAACTTCCATGGCCTTCTCATCTACAATTTCAAATCCATATTCACTGCTTAATTTTTCTTTCTTGGCACTTATCAATAGTTAGATACATAGGCAATCTATTTACTTACTTTCTTTTTTTGGTTGTTTTTTTTTGGTTGTTTTTTTTTTGAGATGGAGTCACACTCTGTCACCAGGCTGGAATGCAGTGGCGCGGTCTTGGCTCACTGCAACCTCCCCCTCCAGGGTTCAAGGGATTCCCCTGCTTTGTCTCCCGAGTAGCTGGGACTACAGACACGCACCACCATGCCTGGCTAATTTTTTGTATTTTTAGTAGAGGCGGGGTTTCACGATGTTGGCCAGAATGGTCTCGATCTCCTGATCTCGTGATCTGCCCACCTCGGCCTCCCAAAGTGCTGGGATTACAAGCATGAGCCACCGTGCCCGGCCACTTATCTTCTTTATTGTTTACACAAGATCATAAATTTCATGACAGCAGGGATTTTGATGTTTTGTTCACTACTGTACTCCTAGTACCTAGAACAGTACCTGACGCAGAGAGTGCAGTAAATGTTTGTGGAATGAGTGAATGAATGAAAAATCTCACTCAAGGGCCTCCTCCATGAAACCTTTCCTGCAGCACCCAAGTTGAATTTCTCCCTCCGTCCTCTATGCCAGTGAACATCTATTACCGCATTTACTACAGTGAAGATCAAAGACTGGTTTGTGGCCACATGGCGGTGGCTCAGGCCTGTAATCCTAACACTTCGGGAGGCCAAGGCAGGTGGGTTGCCTGAGCTCAGGAGTTTGAGATCAGCTTGGGCAACATGGCAAAACCCCATCTCTACTGAAAATACAGAAAATTATCTGGGCATGGTCGTGCGTGCCTATAATCCCACCTACTTTGGAAACTGAGGCAGGAGAATCACTTGAACCCAAAAGTGAAGGTTGCAGTGAGCCAAGATCTCGCCGCTGCACTCCAGCCTGCCCAACAGAGCAAGACTCTGTCTCAAAAAACAAACAAAAAACAAAAAACAAAAAAAACCCAGATTGGTTTGACATGTCTATTTGCCCTTCTAATCCGAACTTGGTTTATTTTGGTATCCCAGCGTCTATCTAGCACAGATCTTGGCACATGATAGATAAATACTCATTTAATGTTTCCTAAGTGAATGAATAATTGCTCAACATTAAAAAGTATTTCTATTTTTTAAGAAGATGCTTCTCAGAGATTGATTTAAACAGTAAATGATACTTAAATTGTAATTTGATTGAAAACAACAAAAGCAATCATTCTTGCTTTAGACTGTAAAATCACCGGAGGCAGCCTTGGTTTTTTTGTTTCTTTTTCTTTTTTGAGACAAGGTCTTGCTCTGTCACTCAGGCTGGAATACAGTGGTGTGATCTCGGCTCACTGCAGTCTCGACCTCCTGAGCTCAGGTGCTTCTCCTGCCTCAGCCTCCTGAGCAGCTGGGACCACAGGTGTGCGCTACCATACCCAACTAATTTTTCTGATTTCTAGTAGAGACAAGGTCTCACTATATTGTCCAGGCTGGTCTTGAACTCCTGGGCTCAAGTGATCCCTGCCTTGGCCTCTCAAAGTGTTGGGATTACAGGCATGAGCCATCATGCACAGCCAGGCTCTGTGTTTTATTGAGACTTTAGCACCATTTTCCACATGTCATAGAACATGACGGAGAGGGCTCCTGGTCAGTTATCAAGGTGCAGTGTTTGCCTGGTGATCTCCCAGCTACACAGCTTGCTCACGTCATAATGAAGACTATTGGTGTGTAGAGAAAATCCCTATTTTTATTTGTTTTCTATCATGACCTGCAAGCCCTGCTAATCGGTGAAGTGGAAAAGAATAAAGATCTTTAATCACTGTTTGAATGTAAAATGCCCTTATTGGTTTCCTATCTTTAAATAACATTTTTCCATCAGTGTCCAGGAAGTAGTCAGATGTCAACTAAATAAAACTCCTGCCGGACGCAGTGGCTCACGCCTGTAATCCCAGCACTTTGGGAGGCCGAGGCAGGCGGATCACGAGGTCAGGAGATCGAGACCATCCTGGCAAACACAGTGAAATCCCATTTCTACTAAAAATACAAAAAAATTAGCTGGGTGTGGTGGTGGACGCCTGTAGTCCCAGCTACTTGGGAGGCTGAGGCAGGAGAATGACGTGAAGCCAGGAGGTGGAGCTTGCAGTGAGCGAGATTGCGCCACTGCACTCCAGCCTGGGCAACAAAGCGAGACTCTGCCTCAAACAAACAAACAAAAACTCCTTTCAGTTGTTCACTAAAAACAAATATTTACGGAGAGATCATTGATTAGGGTCTGGCTGGGGCAGTCAGAGAGAGCTGATGGTGGTTGTTGGGTGGGAGCGGGGGATGCTGTAGTAGCAGATTTGGTGGGAAGATTGTGCAAGGAGGGAAGCCGCAAAAAAAAGCCAGATCTCAGGCACGTCAGTATTCTAGTCAGGGGTCACTAGTAAAATTACATTGGGGTTAAACATTGTATTTGATAATTTTGCATTCTCTCCTAAATTTTTGTGTACTTTTCCTTATTTGAGTTCCATGAAATTCAAGTAAGGTAGTGAGGACACTATTTCCAATTTACAGGTGGAGAAAATGAGACAGCAAAAGGAGAAGTGGGTGGCTTACCTAAAGTCAGTGACTGATCAGGATGAGAACTGGGTACCTGTTGCATTGGCCCTTTCTACCAAACTATCTTCTGCTTGCTTCAAGGTTTTTTGGTTTGTTTTTGTTTTACTGTTGTTGCTGTCATTTAATTGCATGTATATAGAGAAATAGAGAAAGAACTAGAAATGTTTTACATGGCCGTGACATGGAGTGTCTGCTTTGGGCTCAAGCACTGAGGTAGATTCAAAGAAAGGTAAAACACAGTCCTAGTCCTCCAGATATTTATAGCCTAGTTGGGAGAAAGACAATATACACAAACAAAAAAATTAAACAATATTGTAAAGTGAAAAACAAGTTACAGAAGTGTGTATGCTAAAAATATGTATGAATTTTTATTCATTTCATGTATCTCATTTTGCTAACAATATTTATACGATCAGTAGTGGGAACATAGACTATTCACTAATCTACTCAGAAGCGAGGACATATGGGTTCTTTATTTTTCTTAACTGATCTAATCTTCTCCTACCCTTCTAATTAAAGTTATCTGAGTCTCCTCTAGATTAAATAATCTCTGTTGATTTAACAGTCTATTTTGATTTAAAAGATCTCTATTGGGTAAATATTCAGTCAATTCAAAATCCAATTCCCTAACAAGGCTGTCTCGCCCCTCCTCTTCCTCTTTCCCAAGCTGGCTTCTATGCCTGGGGTTACTTACCAGTCCTCCTGGCGCTGGAGTCAGGGAGGTGGGGGTTGGTGAGGGGTGGGGGGTGAGGGCAGAGCTGGTTTTCACAGTGGGAGGCTAATCTGGTCGATGTGCACTAGCTGCTTCCCAACTGAGGCTGGGCTAATTTTTAGTTTTAGTTTTTGAGACAGAGTCTCACTGTGTTGCCCAGGCTGGAGCGACACCTCCGCCTCTTGGGCTCAAGCGATTTTCCTGCCTCAGCCTCCCAAGTAGCTGGGATTACAGGCACCTACCACCACACCTGGCTAATTTTGTATTTTTAGTAGGGATGGGGTTTCACCACGTTGACCAGGCTGGTCTCAAACTCCTGACCTCAAGTGATCTGCCCTCCTCGGCTTCCCAAAGTGCTGGGATTACAGGTGTGAGCCACTGCGCGCAGTCTGGGCTAATTTTAGATTCCCCTGGAGGGGTTCCTTCTACTGTACTGCCTCATTCTCCCAAGTAGCTGGGAGCCAGTTTAGGATTGCTATTCGGCCTCATCTGTCTAGCCTCTCCCATTGCTGTTTTGTCACTGCTAACCCCACCCCCATTCTGGCCTGGGATCTTCCTGAGATCCAGTTTCCTCTGGCATTTCTTTTAGGGAGTGAAGCAAAGCCTCCTTTGCCTTTTAATGTACCCCTTAATCTTTCCAGCATGATTTCCCCTTTCAGGTATTCAGTCCAGAAAGTGGCAGTCAGATATGTGTCTATCTGGTTCCCCTTTCTGCATTTCCTTCTTTTTCACCATAACCCCATGAGCCGAAAGCTACAACCTCCTGACACAGTACATTTCCTACATCTTGAGATTTCTCTACTCCTGGCTTTTAGTAAAACTATGATTTACTTGATTGGTTCTGCCTTTTCTTATGTAAATGGTAAATAAAGTCATTTTAAACATTATTTTCTCTGCTCTCAAAGTTTAGCTTTCAGAATTTTTTTTTGTTAGTTTTTATATCATAATCATAAACTTAACTCTGTAATCCAGCTAGACATGGAAGGGAATAAGAAAAATATGAAACTCAAAGAACTGCAGTGACAGCAAAAAGATTATAGGATTTTACAAGCAAATGGGGTAGAGGGGTGCTCTCCTGAGCTACAAAATGAATGGTCTGGTGGTTATGATAAAACACAGGTCAACATTATTAGAGTTGTCTATAGTCAGTAATGGTGATCTTCTTTCTGGTCTTGCCATTCTTGGACCCAAAGTACTCTGTGGCTTCCATGAAATTTATGCCCTCCTTCCGCTTTCCAAGACCACATGTTGCCATCCAACCACTCAGTCTTGGCAGTGTAGATTAAAAACTGCAGACCATTTGTATTGGGTCCAGCAGTTGCCATGGACAAGAGGCTAGGACCTGTATGTTTCAGGATTAAGTTCTCGTCATCAAATTTCTCCTGTAGATGGACTTGCTGCCAGTGCCATTATGGTGTGTGAAGTCACCACCCTGGCACAGAAACCCTGGAATAATTCGTGAAAGCAGAAACCCTTATAACCAAATCCTTTTTCCCCAGTGCTCAGAGCACAAAAGTTTCTGCTGTCTTTGGAAGTTTGTCTGCAAACAGCTCAAAGGAGACACAGCCCAAGGATTTGCCATTGACTGCAATGTCAAAGAGCACAGTGGGGTTGACCACAGCTGGTGCCAGGGGGTTCTGGGCAGCAGCATCTGCAAAGCACTTATAACTCTTAATGTTGGCTCAAAAATCTTATTCTTGAAGTAAAATCTGAATACTGGCTGTTTTTCCACTTTGTATTTCTGCTTTAAGAAAAAGGGATGCCTCATATAGAATGAGAGGTGGTAACATACAAGGAAGAGCAACAGAGAAAATCACATTAATATATTTCAAAAATATTTTCCCTGTTACATATGCATAGAAAAATAACCTGGAAAAATATACACCAAAATGTTAATAGTAGTCTTCTTTGGGTGGTGGCTTTTCAAGTTATTTTATTCCTTATATCCTCTTGGACTTTTTGTTTTGTTTTGTTTTTGTTTTTGTGGGTTTTTTTGGTGGTTGTTTGTTATTTAAAATTATGGTGTCACCCAAGCTGTAACTCCTGGACTCAAGCAGTTCTTCTGCATCAGCCTCCCAAGTAGCTGGGTCTATAGACACATACCCCTGTGTCCAGCTTTATCTTCTTGTATTTTCTGAATTTTAAAAAGTATATATATACACACACACACATATATATGTGTATATACATATGAATATATATGTGTATATATACGTGTGTGTATATATATGAACACATATATGTGTTTGTGTGTGTATATATTCATATATATACATATGTATATAGTTTTTGTAAACAGAAAAGCCAGTAAAATAATATCCATTGGCTGGGGTGGAATCAGGGAGTTTAAGCAGTATGGACCTATACATAGAACTGTCTCAAGACTGTGCCCCCAAATCAATTGCCAAGTAAGTGATTGAGCCATAACTGTGAGGAATCCTTTTTGAATCACATCTTTTCTTTTTTCTTCTTTTTTAAAACTGAAATATATTTCATATATGATAAAATTCAGCCTTTAAAAATGTACAACTCAGTGGTTTTTAGTATAGTCACAGAATTGTACACCACTACCACTATCTAATTTCAAAATATTTTCATTACCCCAAAATGAGAGCCCATGTCCATTAGCAGTGACTTCCCTCTCTCTTTTCCCTTATCCCCTGGCCACCAGTCATCTACTTTTGTTTCTTTGGATTTGCATATTTTTGATATTTCATGTAAATGAAATCATACAATGTGTGGTCTTTCATGTTTGATTTCTTTCACTTAGCATAATGTTTTCAAGGTTCATTCATGTTGAGTCACATTTTTCTTGATCTCTTCTGAAAATGTTTTCTCTCAGTGCCCCAGTAATACCCATATTGGTCCCTTGACCTTTGCTGTGCAGTCCATATGATGCAAAAATAAGTTAGACTACCTTTTTTTCCCCAAAGTTACATTGCCTGTTCTATTGATAGGCTCAGTGGAACAGAAATTAATCACAACGAGTCACCAAAAAATTATATTTGACTTTGGAATACATCATAATACTGGAGGGGAAGTGGGGAGAAAATCGGTGGTAGTGTTAGGCCCAGTGATTTAGGTTTCTTGGAATCTAAGGTTGATATTATTAAAAGCTTATAGGAAACAGTACAAGTGCATGCTAAAGATCATGGTGTACAGACTGGATTCCACATTTTATTATGGATAATAAGCTCTCAGGTGGATATTAGCAACACTGGACAAAGAAAATATGTGTATCCTCTTGAACCTTTCTTATTTCATCATATTTGTTAGTACTCGTAGATGTTGGTTATGCAAGTAGGAAATGAAGGCCAGGACTAGGATCCCCAATCCTCAAGCTTCCTGTGGTCCTACAGAATAAGAACACAAGGGCCATTCTGTCAGTGGTATATAATCTTCTGGGAGTCATAGATTTGGTCTTTTGACTCTCCGATGAGAGTTATGGCCCCTTTTCGGAAAAATAGTACTTATAATGTTCAAGGATGTGCAAGCCTCCCAGACATGCAAGGTATCCACAGTGTTTTAGTCAGCTTGGGCTACTATAACAAAATACCATAGACGGGATTGCTTAAACAGCAAAGATTTCTCACAGTCCTAGAGGCTGGGAAGCCCAAGATAAAAATGCCAGCAGATTTAGTACTCGAGGGACCTCTTCCTGGTTTGCAGACAGCCATCTTCCTGAAGTATCCCAGATGGTGGAGAGAGAAACTGAGAGAGAGGAGAGTTAGCGTAATTGATAGAGAGTTCTTGTGTCTCTTCTTGTATGCGTACTAATCCCATCAGGAGGGCTTCACCTTCATGAACTAATCTAACCCTAATCACCTCCCAAAGCCCCACTCCAAATACAACCACAATGGGGATTAGGGCTTCAATGTCTGAATTTTGGGAGGACACAAAATTCAGTACATGGCACACTCAGTCAGCCCCCCAGATTGAGAACTTCTGCTTTAGGAAACTTCCCCTCTTTATTACTCACTGGAGTTTCAACTCCAGGTCACAATTTTCTCTCTTGTTTTGGTAGCTGGGTGGGACAACACAGCCTTTGAAATCCTCTTGACCCTATGGAGAAGCCTATGTATCCTCCCTTGAATCTTACTCTAGAGGCAGGAGGCACCGCTAGGTGCCTCTTTATTATATACCATCCAGATGAGGTAAAGAGGAAGAAGCTACTGAATAGCAAGGAGGCTGACAATTTTGACATCATCCCCTTATATGGTTACCATATGTTCTGCATGTACATTTGATTCTGTCTTTGCTCTTCATCAGGGCTTCTATCCCTTGAGAGTAGAGTGAGGTAGGGGAAAGCATTAGTCCTTTAGTGTGGGTTGTAGAAAGGCTCTTGGAAACAGCAGATGCCTCCGACCATATCCATTAATAAATTGAGGGCAGATTCAAGTTCAACAAGAAGGCAGTGACCCTGAAGGATGGGGGAAACATCTGGAGGACATGAACTTGAACTTAAGCAGCAGATCTTTCTCAATGGACAGCTCAAGTCTTTGAATTCCCTTTGTTGCAGGGTCTGGCAAAATCAAGTTGGTTAATCTTTTTTTTTTGTTTTTTTTTAAGAGACTGGGTCTCTGAGTGTGGTGGCATGATCATAGCTCACTGCAGCCTCAATCTCCCAGGCTCAACTAGTCCTTCTGCCTCAGCCTCCCGAGTAGCTGGGACTATAGGTGCATGCCACCATGCTCAACTAATTAAAAAAAAAAATTCACTGTAGAGATGGGGTTCTCACTATGTTGCCCAGGCTCGTCTTGAACTCCTGAACTCAAGTGATCCTTCTGCCTGGGTCTCTGAAAGTGCTGGGATTATAGGTGTGAGCCACCACCCTTGGCCTCAAGTTTGCTAATCTTTAAAGCATTATATAAGTTAAGCATTTGTTTGTTATTGTTCCAGGGAAAAGAGAGGGCATTTTCTCAAATAAAAAACAAGGAGGGGTTCTGTTTTCTTAGTGTCTGCTTTGGCTTGTCCTATTTATATGTAGTCCTCTTCTACCTTACTTTAACTTGGCTTCTTGGAGTGGCTGGATGGATTTACCATCCCATCTCCTTGGTAATCAAGTTAAACTATTCCCTCTTCATTTTAGCTCAGAGAAGAAAATGCAGAATCATGTCATTTTCAGGAGACTCAGGCTGGGACCAAATCACCAAGTGACCTTGTCCGGAATATTGAGTTATAGGTGATGCTGTCACAAGACACAGCAGGACAAACACCTTCTAATGAGCTCTGATGTTCAAAGATGCTATTTTAAATTACAAGATGTTGTTATTATTATTATTCTTTTTGAGACAGGGTCTTGCTCTGTCATCCAGGCTGGAGTGCAGTGGTGTTATCTCAGCTCAGTGTAGCCTCAACATTCTCGGGCTCAGGTGATCTTCCCATCTCAGCCTCCCAAGTAACTGGGACTACAGGTGTGCACCATCACGTCCAGCTAATTTTTGTATTTTTTTGTAGAGACAGGGCTTCACCATGTTGCCCAGGCTGGTCTCAAACTCCTGGACTCAAGTGATCCGCCCACCTTGGCCTCCCAAAGTGCTGGGATTACAGGCATGAACTACCACACCAGGCTGAGATATTTTTAGTATAAATAAACTTGATAATGCCCACCAACGTAAAACCTCTCTTGACCCTATCCCAAGAGGAGTTGTCAAGGAAAACAGTTATTTACGTTTTACTAAGTTTGGTAATCATTCTTTAGTCCTCATCTTACTTGGCCCATCAGTAGCATCTGACACAATTTATTACTGTCTTCTTGAAATACTCTTTGCACTTGAGTTTCGGGACATCTTGCTTATCTGGTTTCCTCTTATTTTATAGGCTGTTTCTTTTCTAATTCCTTTATAGCTTCTCTTCATCTTCCTGAGTCTAAACACTCAGTAATTTGTTGAAAATTCTGGTAGTCCCTACCCAAATAAATTCTGATTCCATTGATCTGGGTTGTTGCTCAGGCTTTCCCTCTCTCTCTCTCTCTCTCTTTTTATTTTAAGAAAAAGCTCCTTAGGTGCTTAGATTTTTATGAGCAGCCAGGATAGAAGCTTCTGATCTATCTGTTGATAATATTAAAGTTTATATCTCTAGTCTGTACCTCTTCCATAAATGCCAGAATCTTCTATCCAACTGCCAACTTGACATTTTTCCTTGAACATCTAATAGCAAGGAGGCTGAGAATTTTGAGAATTGAATAGGCTTCTCAAACTTAACCAAAACCAAATTCCTGATTCCGCACCACATCTGCTTCTCCCACAATCCTCCCCCGAAACTTTGGCATCATTCTTGACTCTTCTCTTCTCTATTCTATACTCAAACCATCAGCACATTTTGTTGGCTGTCTTCAAAATATATCCTGAATCTGACAGTCTTTCACCACCTCCACAGTTGCCAGCCTGGCCCAAGCCACCATTATCTCTCACCCAGATTATTGCAATGGCCTTCTAATCTCTCTGCCTCGGCCCTTACCCTTATGCAGTCTTTGTAATAGTCAAAACAAATCACTTTATTTATCTGTTTGACATTCTCCAATTGGCTTCCCCTGTCACTCTGAAAAGAACTATCGGTCCTTAAAATAGCCCACAGGACCTATACAATCTGCCTCTCAACACTCACCTCTCTCATCTCCTTCCACACCCTTCCTACTCTGTGCTGCAGTCACGCTGGCTGCTTTGCTGTGTGAACATGCGATGATGAGCATGTTCCTATGCCAGGGCCTCACTGCAGCCTCTGAAACTTCAAGTGGTTAACCTGTCCAAGATCACACAACTAGTCAGTGGCAGAGCTGGGATTCCAACCCACCTCTGATTCTAAATTAAGTGTTTTAATTATTGTACCATATGGCCTTTCTACTATAAACAATATTCATTCAGTCATTTACCAATTGCTGTTCTGGGTCCTAAAGGATATAGTAACTGACAAGACAAAGCTCTTAACTTTGTGGAGCTCATATTCTAGTTAGTGGAGACAAGCAATAAATAAATTCAAAACATGGTACAGTAAGTCTTTACTTAATGTGTCCATGAGTTCTTGGAAACTGCAACTTTAAGCAAAATATTGTATGACAAGATCAATTTTACTGTAGGCTAACTGATGTAAACAGGAGTGTGCATCAGTTAAGTTCCCATGGCATATTTCTGGTTACAAAAACATCACCAAACTTTCATTTTTTATTTATATAAAAATAAATGTTTACAAAATAGAGATAGTGTCTCACCAAGTTGCCCAGGCTGGTCTCAAACTCCTAGGCTCAAGTGATCCTCCCTCCTCAGCCTCCCAAAGTGCTGCAATTATAGGCGTGAGCCACCGTGCCCTGCCCAAACTTTTACATAAGGACCAAAACACTTCTAATGTCAAACATTGAAATAAATGTGAGCTATACATACACTTAAGAAAGAATAAGAACAAGTAAGACATTTACTCAGTTATTCCAGTTCAGGGTTGCTGGTGACTGGAGTCCATCACGGCAGCTCAGGACACATGGTGGGAATCAGCCCTGGACAGGACCCCATTCTATCGCAGTACACACAACACACACACACACGCTCACTCAGACTGGGACAATTTAAACATATCAATGAACCTAACATGCACATCTTTGGGATGTGAGAAGAAACCAGAGTACCTGGAGAAAACCCACACAGACATGGGGAGAACTTGCAAACTCCATACAGACAATGACCCAGGCTGGGAAACATTTTTTTTTCTCATTAATGTTGCAATGAAATGACATTGAAAGAAATTATTCAAGGATCTGATGTATAACAGATGGTGTTACATGCTATGGAGAAAAATAAAGCAAGGCAAGAGAGAAAGAGAGATAAAAAGTGCAGGGCAGGGGGTGCTATTTTATTAATCTGCTGGTAGTCAGGAAGCCCTCACAGTAAGACATTTGAGCAGAAACCTGAGCAGAGAAGGAAGTGTGGGAATAAGCCATTAAGGATAGAAAAGGAGAAAAACTCAAGTTAGAGGAAGTCAAAGGAATTCACATTTTCTTTCAATTTATTTTCAATGTAAGTATTAACATACTGAAGTATTTCTAAACTATCATGGCTTACCTGTGTTTTGAATATTTTTGGAAATGGTGTGAACAGATTGCTCTTAGCAGGACACGCTTGTGATTGAACAGCTGGTAGGGGCTTACACATGCATCTGTAGCAAAATCTCTCTGGCCTACAGCAGCATGTATCAGGTGGTTGAGAATGTGGGCTCTGGAGTTAGACTGCATGCATGAAACGCCCAGCTCTGCTATGTGTACTGTTTGTATATCCAGGTTAATTTACACCCCTATTCTAAGCCCCAGTTCCCAAATGTATAACGTGGGGTGATCACAGCAGTCTGATTTTCAACTGTATACATCTATTCTATGTGTGTTCTGATTGGTCATATCAATTGTTAATTATTTTCAATATCATCCCTTTATATAAGAATTTACTTCATGGGAGTTCATTGTAATAATTAAATGAGGCAAATACTCATTATTGTTATATGTATTATCATTATTATGTTCATCATTATCATTATAGTTTAAATCGGGGGTCAATAAACTATGGCTTGTAGGCTAAACCCAAGCCCCCTTCCATCTTTATAATCTTTGTAGGTAAAGTTTTATTGGGACTCAGCTGTGCCCATTCATTTACATATTGTCTGTCCATGGCTGCTTTCACACTGCAAAGGTAGAGTTTATCAGTAAAGATGAGCTGACCCTTTGCAGAACATGTTTGGTGACTCCTGACCTAAATGGAGATTGAACCCTACTTTAGCTTTATCACAACATAATCTAAACAGCTTTGCTTTGTATCAAGATATCGTATTTTCAAATGGTTCCCAGAAAGGAGTTGTACTTTGCCAAACTTTTCAGGACAATTCTCTAGGATCTACTTGGAAATGAAGGAATCTTCTTTCCCATTCCAAGGTGAGAATGCTGAGGAGGGGCATCCCTGATTAGTTCTGAGATTAAATTCTCAGAAATAAAAAGCCACATCTGGCCATGTGATGTTCATACATATAGTGAGATGCATTAGTGTGTTTGCTTTCTGTTTTTCCCTTGCCCTCTAGTCTCCCCTTCCGGGGTCAGCTTTTACCTTGCAATGCTGGGTCAAGGCAGGGGATAGAAGAATGCTTCCAGGGAAGGCAGAGGGAAAAGACACGTTCTCTGCCACTTTAAGTGAGGGCCAGGGCCATAGTTACTCCTCACAGAAACGGGGACCTTCTAAAAAATTATTCAGGCCTTAGTTTTGATTTTGCTTCTTTAGAATGAGTAAGAAAGTTTAAGAATTTTAGTATTTTTAAAAAGAGTTAATTGGTTTTTTAAAAAAGTGATCATTGACTGGGCTCAGTGGCTCACGCCTATAATCCCAGCTCTTTGGGAGGCCAAGGCGGGCAGATCACCTGAGGTCAGGAGTTCAAGACCAGCCTGGCCAACATGGTGAAACCCCGTCTCTACCAAAAATACAAAAATTAGTCGGGTGTGATGGTACACACCTGTAATCCCAGCTACCAGGAGGCTGAGGCAGAGTAATTGCTTGAACCCGGGAGGCAGAAGTTGTAGTGAGCCGAGATCGTGCCACTGTACTCCAGCCTGAGTGACAGAGTGAGACTTGGTTCCAAAAAAGAAAAAAGTGATCATAGTTTCAAGCATTTGAAGAAATCAGGCCAAACCCAAAGGAGATCAGGCAGTGAGGTCATAAAATAATAGAGAGAAAAAATCCAGCCCTCACTCACCTGAAGTGTTTCTGCATGCATGTATGCTGTGAGGGGTAGAGGAGAGGATTAAAAACAAAACAAAACAAAACAACAACAACAAAAACAAAATACCAAACCAAACCAAATAAAAAAATCCAAAATATTAAAAATTCACATAGTCCTTTCTATTCTTTCTAATTCAATTTGACCCTTTTGGGAGTTTGTGCCTCTTATAAAGCCAACAGTGTAACTGAGCTCTGGGTAATGCTCTCGCTTTCCTTCGGAAACATGTAGCACAGTGAGAGGGAATGGAGTCAATAAACGTGCTTAATCAATCTCAAGTGAACGCTTGCTATGCGCAAAGCACTGTGATCATCTAGATATTTTATACGGATCCAAAGAGTTTTCAAACATACATGCACAGTATATCAACTCTATGTTCATAATTCAGGCTTTCAAGAATTATGACTTTGGCTGGGCATGGTGGTTCACACCTGAAATCCCAGCACTTTGAAAGGTTGAGGTGGGAGGATTGCTTGAGCCCAGAAGACCAGCCTGAGAAACATAATGAGACCTCATCTCTACAAAAAATTTAAACATTAACTGGGCATGGTGTCACACACCTCTAGTCCCAGCTACTCAGGAGGCCAAGGAGGGTGGATTGCTTCAGTTTGGGAAGCAGAGGTGGCTGTGAGCTGAGGAAAAAAGGAAAACCCTTTTTTCCCCTAAGTGTCATTGTAACCCAGTCTGGGCAACAGAGCAAGACTGTCTCAAAAAAAAAAAAAAAAAAAAAAAAAAAAGACTCATGACTTCAGTTTTTTAAAAAGAACACCTTGAGATGTTTCTTAATTAATATTTGGTTTCACGAGAAGACCAAATGTATTTTATATTTAACCAAAGACTCTTATCCTTAGTATACAAAAATCTATTTTTTTTTGAGACAGAATCTTGCTCTGTCGCCCAGGCTGAAGTGCAGTTGCGTGATCCGCTCACTGCAACCTCTGCCTCCTGGGTTCAAGCAATTCACCTGCCACCACACCCAGCTAATTATTGTATTTTCAGTAGAGATGAGGTTTCACCATGTTGGCCAGGCTGGTCTCAAACTCCTGACCTCAAGTGATCTGCCCACCTAGGTCTCCCAAAGTGCTGGGATTACAGGTGTGAGCCACCATACCCAGCCAGTATATAAAAACTTTGTAATCTTGGTTTACTAGGAAAGATCCAATTAGAAATCAATTGTTTCTTATAGAACATCAATTGTTTCATAGGAGTTGAGAGAGAGTAGGCCGGGCACGGTGGCTCACGCCTGTAATCCCAGCACTTTGGGAGGCCGAGGCGGGTGGATCATGAGGTCAGGAGATTGAGACCATCCTAGCTAACATGGTGAAACCCCGTCTCTATTAAAAATACAAAAAATTAGCTGGGCGTGGTGGCGGCGCCTGTAGTTCCAGCTACTTGGGAGGCTGAGGCAGGAGAATGGCGTGAACCTGGGAGGCGGAGCTTGCACTGAGCCGAGATCATGACACTGCACTTCAGCCTGGGCGACAGAGAGAGACTCCGTCTCAAAAAAAAAAAAAAAAAGAAGTTGAGAAAGAGTGATGTGTAGTAAAAACACTCACAGTGGCAGAAGTTGAGTTTTGCCTTTGCCTAGATAAGGAGACAAGCTAAGCTCCAACGGTTGACCTGATGTACAAGGCCCAGGGTGGGCTGAGCAACTGGGCCAAGATGTGGCTCAACACAATCTTTGGAAGCCTTTGGCTCGCTCTGTAAAGGCAATGCAAGATGACTTCCCAGTCTTAAGGAACCCTGAGTGTGTGTCTCCAGCCAAGAGATGTTTCCTTGTCTCTCATTTTCCCAGCCTTTTCCCTTCCAAAATATGGTTGTCTTTCCTTACCCCAATGTTATCCTTGCTGAGAAAAATCAATTTATCATGTTGGAAGAAGAAAGGAGGCATAAAACACAGATGTGTTTTACAGGGGTGTAGTGCAGACTGCCATTGTGCCTGTTTTCTTGTTGTGTCACAGGCTCTGTACCTTCTTCCCAGCTGCTTCCTTCTTCCTTTGTGATACCCTAAGTTGAGGCTAGCTTCTAGCAGAGTGTGTAACTTCTTACTGTCAAAGCTAGCCCTGGGTATTAGGAAAACGAGATGGAAGCAAAAATAAAGAAGGAAAGGGAGAAGGAGAAGAATAAGAATAAAAAACAACCAGTAGTCCTGGAAAGAATGCCTGGTAAAGCCATTCATGCAGAAGTAACAATAATTAGTATTAACCTTTGAGAATATTGCATTTTGTCCCAGGAAAACCTTGTTAAAAGGCAAAACTCCAGTAGAGACTCTCAGGTTTTAGATAGTAGATAGGGAAGTCATCCAAGGGCAGTAGAGCTCCCTCTGCACCATTAAAATAATCATCTACCAAGGCTGCAGTTAATCTCAAATATGAGACTGTATGTGAATATATGAACATAATTTACCATAACTTTAAGAAGAAGGAAAAATCTGTCACCATCTAAACTGGCTTATTCTAGCTTTTTTGAAAGCTATATCTTTAGAGAGTCAAATAGTAAAGCCAAAGGAGATAATCATCTTTTAGCTTTGCAGAAGATTATTTCAGTCCCTTTTGGCTTTCTTCCAAGGATATCTGAACAGGACACTAAGTTACTGAAAAGTCAGTTTTTTCAATGTTTCATAACTGCAATCAGTCCTATGCATTAATTTTTGGGAAAGATTAAACTATGAAAAGTTTCGTATTAGTGCAAGTACTTCTATGGGTTTTCTGCTTTTTCTCTTTTTTTGGAGGAGGCGGCAGACTTTGTTTTAGTTAATGTTTTTGTTTTTGTTTTTAAAACTACGGATGGAGGAAAAGAAAATGCTTTGCTGGCACACAGCAAACTTTCCCATAAAACTCTGTTTGGCCATGGACTAAATACAACACATGTAGTGCCAAGAGGGGTTTTATGCCTTTCCTTTTTTTCCTCCTGCAAAGAAAAAAATGAGCACAGGATCAAAAGAAATCTAGAATGAAAACCATATTTCCATCACATCAGCTGGGATTCTATCCTGCCTGCCTTTTATTTTGAGATGGGGTCTCACTCTGTTGCCCAGGCTGGAGTGCAGTGGCCTGATCATGGCTTACTGCAACCTACACCTACTGGGCTCAAGCGATTCTCCTGCCTCAGCCTCCCAAGCAGCTGGGACCACAGGCCCCCGCCACTACACCGGCGAATTTTTGTATCTTTAGTAGAGACAGGGTTTCACCATGTTGGCCAGGCAATCCTGACCTCAGGTGATCCGCCCACCTCGGCCCCCCGAAGTGCTGGGATTACAGGTGTGAGCCACTGCTCCCAGCCCCCAAATGATACTTTTTACTGAAGGTTTTGTAGGAAAGACAGAGGAAAATTTTACAGTCCAGAGCAATTCCTATATTTCCTTCAGTTGTGTCTCATCTCTCAGTTCTTTCAAGCTACAAGCCAAACAAGGCTTTCCCTTTGTTTTCCTTCTTTTGGGCAGCACCTAGACAGGCTGGTTTCTGGCTTCCTCTGTTCCAGACAGTCTTGCTCTGTTGCCCAGGCTGGAGTGCAGTAGTGTGATCTCAGCTCACTGCAACCTCAGCCTCCCAGGTTCAAGTGATTCTCTTGCCTCAGCCTGCCGAGTAGCTGGGATAACAGGTGCACAGCACCACGCCAGACAGTCTTGCTCTGTTGCCCAGGCTGGAATGCAGTAACCTGCCTGCTTCAGCCTTCCAAAGTGCTGGGATTACAGGTATGAGCCACCGTGCCCAACTGGCTCTTCCTTTCTTAATGGAGTATAATGCACTTCTCCATATATGCATACATCTATCACTCCACTCAGCAAAAACAAAAATTTTTGTTATAAGCAATTTTCAAATTTTCTATAGTAAGTTCATATTACTTTTAGAATCAGAAAATTATGAATACTCATAGCAGTTCAGTTTGGGGAATTTTTTCTCTAGGCAGCAGAGGTATTGATTTGCAAGACCAAGTCCACTGGTTAAAATTAACCTTAGGGCTAGAAATTCCTCAACCTAAAAGGAATATGCATATCAGGTACAAATGTATCTGATATTTTGAATTATCTGTGCAGTAGTTCCTCTTAGTAAGAACAGAGATTGAAGGATTATTTGTATTAGTACATAGCATTGATCAATAACTAGATGAAAATTAATTCTGAACTCTGAGAAAATAGTGGCAATAGCAAACATAAGACATAGATGGTTAGAAACAAATTCCTGCTTGGTTTTATAATTTTTTAGTAACAGCATAATTGACTTCCTAAAGTCACTCTGAACTGATGTGGGATGAGATTGTGCTCCATCCATACCCCAACCCAGGAAACAGGGATGCCCTTTCCATGTGCCAGGCACTGCTGTAGGAGCTGGGGTGCAGCAATAAACAAGGTACATGAAGCCCCTCATTTACAGAATATATGGGGAAGAGAGAATGAAACAGAGGAGACATTTTGGAAATATTGTCAGATATATTTCTTTATTCTGTAAATCTTACTGCCATGGGACTCCCACCCGCTGCAGCAGTGAGTTTCAGAGCCTGAGGAAAATAATAGATACCTGCTTTTTTCCCCCTAAGTCATTACTCGGCCTTTTTTCCTCCAGCAAGAAAATTGTGGTAAAAGCCTTGTGTCATTAAAAAAAAAAAAAAAAAAAAGATTTTTCGAAATTACTTTACACATCAATGGCAAGGAAGGACTCATACACCATACTACTTTTTCCATAATGCAAAGAATACTTCTACCTAAAATTTGCTGCCTTAGAGTAAGGAGCCCAGTGAACACCAATGCCAGTGTTTTGGGAGGTGGGGAGTGGGATGGGGAAAGAGAGGGGTTGGGAGAATTGTATTTAAGAAGAATGGAGGGTAGAATAAAAAGAACCCCAGCAGATGGGACCAAGAGCACGTGGTTGGGACCTGGGGCTCCAGTTATAGCTGTCAGCATATCAGCCCCAAGAGTCAGATAGGACTAGTTTTCCCTGTACTATTATCTCCAGTCCAGGAAACTGTCTGGTCTAGTCACTCTACAACCAAGACCAACAAGGAGCCAAAGGACATCGCAGCCAGGCATGGTGGCTCACGCCTGTAATCACAGCACTTTGGGCGGCCAAGGCAGGTGGATCGCTTGAGTCCAGGAGTTTGAGACTTGCTTGGGCAATATGGCGAAACCCTGTCTGTACCAAAAACACAAAAATTAGCCAGGCATGGTGGTACACACCTGTGGTTCCAGCTACTTGAGAGGCTGAGACACGAGAATAGCTTGAATCTGGGAGGCGGAGGTTGCAGGGAGCTGAGATCATACCCCTGCACTCCAGTCCGGGTGACAGACTGAGACTCTGTCTCAAAAAAACCCAAATGGCAGCAAAAACCAAACAAAGGACATCGCATGGATCCCAGTAATGCCTCCACTGCCATGTGGTCATGTAAGTTATACCCCAGCTTGGCATGCCATTTGTTATCTTAGAAGGGAGCAGGAGGAAGGAGAAGAAATCTGAAATACTGAACATTTTCTCCCCGCAAAACTCAACATTTACTAAAAGAGCTCTGACTAGAAAAGGTTTGGCCCTAAGAACCCTCTTCCTTCTGGACCTGAAAGAGTGGGCTTGGTTGTGTCCATTGTACCCCTAATGTCTCTCTGTTACCTAGGATATGCCCTATACTCCCCAATTTCTTCTCTTTCTATCTGAACCCCATTCTCAAGCAAAATTCTCATCTTCTCTTTGACCTGATTTCAGTTAATAGTCCAAAGGAAAAAGAACAAGCAAACTTAATCCAAAATGTAATGAATTCTGATAAAAATTTTAAAGTTATAGGTACATGTAGACTGGATAATGGTCAAACCCTAACTGGAACAATACTAAGAATTATGAGACTGGAAATAAGTATTAACAGAAATTAAAAACTAAAAGGACTTCATAACGAAAATATTCTAAACCTGAATTGTGATGATGGTTTTACAACTGTCTAAATGAACTAAAAATTATGTAATTCTGTGTTGTCTAATAGTCATAGCCAATAGCCACACGTGGTTATTTAAATTTATTAAAATTGGCTGGGCCCAGTGGCTCATGCCTGTAATCCCAGCACTTTGGAAGGCTGACGCAGGTGGATCACGAGGCCAGGAGTTAAAGACCAAGCCTGGCCAACATGGCAAAACCCTATGTCTACTAAAAATACAAAAATTAGCCAGGTGTGGTGGCGGGTGCCTGTAATCCCAGCCACCTGGGAGGCTGATGCAGGAGAATCACTTGAACCTGGGAGGTGGAGGTTGCAGTGAGCCGAGATCATGCCATTGTACTCCAGCCTGGGAGACAAGAGCAAGACCTCATCTAAAAACAAAAAACAAACAAACAAAATCTACAACAACAAAAAAAATTTATTAAAATCATATTACTACAAAACTACAGTAATCAAAACAGTGTGGTACTTGGCATAAGAATATACACATAGACCAGTGGAAGAGAATTGAGTGTTCAGAAATAAACTGAAAAACCTATGGTCAACTGATTTTCAACAAAAATGCCAGGGCCATTCAATGAAGAAAGAATAGTTTCTTCAACAAATGATGCTGGGACAATTGGATAGCCACCTGTGAACAAATGAAGTTGAACCCTTACTTAATACTATATACAGAAATGAACTCAAAAATGGATAAAAAACCTAAATGTAAAGGTGAAAACCATAAAGCTCTTAGAAGAAAACATAGGTGTACATCTTCATGACTCTTTATTTGGCAGTGGAGTTTTAGATATGATTCCAAAGCATAAGTGACAAAAGAAAAAATAGATAAATTGGGCATCATAAATGTAAAACTTTTGTGCATCAAAGGACACCATCAAGAGTGAAAAGACAACAAACAACAGGAGAAAATATTTGCAAATCATATATCTGATAAGGTGTAGTAATTACGAGATATAACAAACACTTAAAATTCAACAACAAAAAGACAAACAACCCAATTCCAAACTGGGCAAAAAGCCAAACAGACATTTCTCCAAAGACATTAAAAATGGCCAAAAAGCACATAAAAGTTGCTCATGATTAGTCATCAGAGAAATGAAAATCAGAACTGCAATGAGATACTACTTCACACCCACTAGGAAGACTACAATTTTTTTTTAAAGGAAAATGACAAGTGTTGGTGAGGATGTGGAGAACTTAGAATTCTTGTATATTGCTGGGAACTTAAACTGGTAAAATCACTGTGGAAAACAGTTTGGCTGTTCTTCAAAAAGTTAAATATAAAATTACCATATTGGGGGGGCGGAGCAAGATGGCTGAATAGGAACAGCTCCAGTCTCCAACTCCCAGCGCGAGCGACACAGAAGACTGGTGATTTCTGCATTTTCAACTGAGGTACTGGGGTCATCTCACTGGGGAGTGCCGGACAATCAGTGCTGGTCAGCTGCTGCAGCCTGACCAGCAAGAGCTGAAGCAGGGCGAGGCATTGCCTCACCTGGGAAGCGCAAGGGGGAAGGGAATCCCTTTTCCTAGCCAGGGGAACTGAGACACACAACACCTGGAAAATCGGGTAACTCCCACCCCAATACTGTGCTTTAAGCAAACGGGCACACCAGGAGAATATATCCCACACCTGGCCGGGAGGGTCCCACGCCCACGGAGCCTCCCTCATTGCTGACACAGCAGTCTGCGGCGATCTAACCGCAAGGCAGCAGCGAGGCTGGGGGAGGGGCGCCCGCCATTGCTGAGGCTTAAGTAGGTAAACAAAGCCGCTGGGAAGCTCGAACTGGGTGGAGCTCACAGCAGCTCAAGGAGCCCTGCCTGTCTCTGTAGACTCCACCTCTGGGGACAGGGCACAGCTAAAAAAAAACAGGGGAAGCAGCAGAGGCCTGTGCAGACGCGAACGACTCTGTCTGACAGCTTTGAAGAGAGCAGTGGATCTCCCAACACGGAGGTTGAGATCTGAGAACGGACAGACTGCCTGCTCAAGTGGGTCCCTGACCCCTGAGTAGCCTAACTGGGAGACATCCCCCACTAGGGGCAATCTGACACCCCACACCTCACAGGGTGGAGTACACCCCTGAGAGGAAGCTTCCAAAGTAAGAATCAGACAGGTACACTCGCTGTTCAGCAATATTCTATCTTCTGCAACCTCTGCTGCTGATACCCAGGCAAACAGGGTCTGGAGTGGACCTCAAGCAATCTCCAACAGACCTATAGCTGAGGGTCCTGACTGTCAGAAGGAAAACTATCAAACAGGAAGGACACCTATACCAAAACCCCATCAGTACGTCACCATCATCAAAGACCAGAGGCAGATAAAACCACAAAGATGGGGAAGAAGCAGGGCAGAAAAGCTGGAAATTCAAAAATAAGAGCGCATCTCCCCCTGCAAAGGAGCGCAGCCCATCGCCAGCAACGGATCAAAGCTGGTCAGAGAATGACTTTGACAAGATGAGAGAAGAAGGCTTCAGTCCATCAAACTTCTCAGAGCTAAAGGAGGAATTACGTACCCAGTGCAAAGAAACTAAAAATCTTGAAAAAAGAGTGGAAGAATTGACAGCTAGACTAATTAATGCAGAGAAGGTCATAAACGAAATGACAGAGATGAAAACCATGACACGAGAAATACGTGACAAATCCACAAGCTTCAGTAACCGACTCGATCAACTGGAATAAAGAGTATCAGCGATTGAGGATCAAATGAATGAAATGAAGCGAGAAGAGAAAACCAAAAGAGAAAAGAAGAAAAAGAAATGAACAAAGCCTGCAAGAAGTATGGGATTATGTAAAAAGACCAAATCTACGTCTGATTGGGGTGCCTGAAAGTGAGGGGGAAAATGGAACCAAGTTGGAAAACACTCTTCAGGATATCATCCAGGAGAACTTCCCCAACCTAGTAGGGCAGGCCAACATTCAAATTCAGGAAATACAGAGAACGCCACAAAGATACTCCTCCAGAAGAGCAACTCCAAGACACATAATTGCCAGATTCACCAAAGTTGAAATGAAGGAAAAAATCTTAAGGGCAGCCAGAGAGAAAGGTCGGGTTACCCACAAAGGGAAGCCCATCAGACTAACAGCAGATCTCTCGGCAGAAACTCTACAAGCCAGAAGAGAGTGGGGGCCAATATTCAACATTCTTAAAGAAAAGATTTTCAACCCAGAATTTCATATCCAGCCAAACTAAGTTTCATCAGTGAAGGAGAAATAAAATCCTTTACAGATAAGCAAATGCTTAGAGATTTTGTCACCACCAGGCCTGCCTTACAAGAGACCCTGAAGGAAGCCCTAAACATGGAAAGGAACAACCAGTACCAGCCATTGCAAAAACATGCCAAAATGTAAAGACCATCGAGGCTAGGAAGAAACTGCATCAACTAATGAGCAAAATAACCAGTTAATATCATAATGGCAGGATCAAGTTCACACAAAACAATATTAACCTTAAATGTAAATGGACTAAATGCTCCAATTAAAAGACACAGACTGGCAAACTGGATAAAGAGTCAAGACCCATCAGTCTGCTATATTCAGGAGACCCATCTCACATGCAGAGACATACATAGGCTCAAAATAAAGGGATGGAGGAAGATCTACCGAGCAAATGGAGAACAAAAAAAGCAGGGGTTGCAATACTAGTCTCTGATAAAATAGACTTTAAACCATCAAAGATCAAAAGAGACAAAGAAGGCCATTACATAATGGTAAGGGATCAATTCAACAGGAAGAGCTAACTCTCCTAAATATATATGCACCCAATACAGGAGCACCCAGATTCATAAAGCAAGTCCTTAGAGACTTACAAAGAGACTTAGACTCCCATACAATGATAATGGGAGACTTCAACACTCCACTGTCAACATTAGACAGATCAACGAGACAGAAAGTTAACAAGGATATCCAGGAATTGAACTCATCTCTGCAGCAAGCAGACCTAATAGACATCTATAGAACTCTCCACCTCAAATCAACAGAATATACATTCTTCTCAGCACCACATCGCACTTATTCCAAAATTGACCACATAATTGGAAGTAAAGCACTCCTCAGCAAATGTAAAAGAACAGAAATTATAACAAACTGTCTCTCAGACCACAGTGCAATCAAACTAGAACTCAGGACTAAGAAACTCAATCAAACCGCTCAACTACATGGAAACGGAACAACCTGCTCCTGAATGACTACTGGGTACATAACGAAATGAAAGCAGAAATAAAGATGTTCTTTGAAACCAATGAGAACAAAGATACAACATACCAGAATCTCTGGGACACATTTAAAGCAGTGTGTAGAGGGAAATTTATAGCACTAAATGCCCACAAGAGAAAGCAGGAAAGATCTAAAATTGACACTCTAACATCACAATTAAAAGAACTAGAGAGGCAAGAGCAAACACATTCAAAAGCTAGCAGAAGGCAAGAAATAACTAAGATCAGAGCAGAACTGAAGGAGATAGAGACACAAAAAACCCTCCAAAAAATCAATGAATCCAGGAGTTGGTTTTTTGAAAAGATCAACAAAATTGACAGACTGCTAGCAAGACTAATAAAGAAGAAAAGAGAGAGGAATCAAATAGACACAATCAAAAATGATAAAGGGGATATCACCACCGACCCCACAGAATACAAACTACCATCAGAGAATACTATAAATGCCTCTACGCAAATCAACTAGAAAATCTAGAAGAAATGGATAATTTCCTGGACACTTACACTCTCCCAAGACTAAACCAGGAAGAAGTTGAATCCCTGAATAGACCAATAGCAGGCTCTGAAATTGAGGCAACAATTAATAGCCTACCCACCAAAAAAGTCCAGGACCAGATGGATTCACAGCTGAATTCTACCAGAGGTACAAGGAGGAGCTGGTACCATTCCTTCTGAAACTATTCCAATCAATAGAAAAAGAGGGAATCCTCCCTAACTCATTTTATGAGGCCAACATCATCCTGATACCAAAGCCTGGCAGAGACACAACAAAAAAGAGAATTTTAGACCAATATCCCTGATGAACATCGATGCAAAAATTCTCAATAAAATACTGGCAAACTGGATTCAGCAGCACATCAAAAAGCTTATCCACCATGATCAAGTGGGCTTCATCCCTGGGATGCAAGGCTGATTCAACATTCACAAATTAATAAACATAATCCAGCATATAAACAGAACCAAAGACAAGAACCACATGATTATCTCAATAGATGCAGAAAAGGCTTTTGACAAAATTCAACAGCCCTTCATGCTAAAAACGCTCAATAAATTCGGTATTGATGGAACGTACCTCAAAATAATAAGAGCTATTTATGACAAACCCACAGCTAATATCATACTGAATGGGCAAAAACTGGAAAAATTCCCTTTGAAAACTGGCACAAGACAGGGATGCCCTCTCTCACCACTCCTATTCAACATAGTGTTGGAAATCAGGCAAGAGAAAGAAATCAAGGGTATCCAGTTAGGAAAAGAAGAAGTCAAATTGTCCCTGTTTGCAGATGACATGATTGTATATTTAGAAAACCCCATCGTCTCAGCCCAAAATCTCCTTAAGCTGATAAGCAACTTCAGCAAAGTCTCAGGATACAAAATTAATGTGCAAAAATCACAAGCATTCTTATACACCAGTAACAGACAAGCAGAGAGCCAAATCAGGAATGAACTTCCATTCACAATTGCTTCAAAGAGAATAAAATACCTAGGAATCCAACTTACAAGGGATGTAAAGGACCTCTTCAAGGAGAACTACAAACCACTGCTCAGTGAAATCAAAGAGGACACAAACAAATGGAAGAACATACCATGCTCATGGATAGGAAGAATCAATATCGTGAAAATGGCCATACTGCCCAAGGTTATTTATAGATTCAATGCCATCCCCATCAAGCTACCAATGAGTTTCTTCACAGAATTGGAAAAAACGGCTTTAAAGTTCATATGGAACCAAAAAAGAGCCCGCATTGCCAAGACAATCCTAAGCCAAAAGGACAAAGCTGGAGGCGTCACGCTACCTGACTTCAAACTATACTACAAGGCTACAGTAACCAAAACAGCATGGTAC
Organism: Trachypithecus francoisi; assembly: GCF_009764315.1. Classification (NCBI taxonomy): domain Eukaryota; kingdom Metazoa; phylum Chordata; class Mammalia; order Primates; family Cercopithecidae; genus Trachypithecus; species Trachypithecus francoisi. The sequence continues at coordinate 59,675,384 of NW_022681462.1, read as the reverse complement.
TGGTACCACAACAGAGATACAGACCAATGGAACAGAACAGAGTCCTTGGAAATAATACCACACATCTACAGCCATCTGATCTTTGACAAACCTGAGAGAAACAAGAAATGGGGAAAGGATTCCCTATTTAATAAATGGTGCTGGGAAAATTGGCTAGCCATAAGTAGAAAGCTGAAACTGGATCCTTTCCTTACTCCTTATACGAAGATTAATTCAAGATGGATTAGAGACTTAAATGTTAGACCTAATACCATAAAAACCCTAGAAGAAAACCTTGGTAGTACCATTCAGGACATAGGCATGGGCAAGGACTTCATGTCTAAAACACCAAAAGCAACGGCAGCAAAAGCCAAAATTGACAAATGGGATCTAATTAAACTAAAGAGCTTCTGCACAGCAAAAGAAACTACCATCAGAGTGAACAGGCAACCTACAGAATGGAAGAAAATTTTTGCAATCTACTCATCTGACAAAGGGCTAATATCCAGAATCTACAAAGAACTCAAACAAATATACAAGAAAAAAACAACCCCATCAAAAAGTGGGCAAAGGATATGAACAGACATTTCTCAAAAGAAGACATGCATACAGCCAACAGACACATGAAAAAATGCTCATCATCACTCGCCATCAGAGAAATGCAAATCAAAACCACAATGAGATACCATCTCACACCAGTTAGAATGGCAATCATTAAAAAATCAGGAAACAACAGGTGTTGGAGAGGATGTGGAGAAATAGGAACACTTTTACACTGTTGGTGGATTGTAAACTAGTTCAACCATTATGGAAAACAGTATGGCAATTCCTCAAGGATCTAGAACTAGATGTACCATATGACCCAGCCATCCCACTACTGGGTATATACCCAAAGGATTATAAATTATTCTACTACAAAGACACATGCACACGTATGTTTATTGCGGCACTATTCACAATAGCAAAGACTTGGAATCAACCCAAATGTCCATCTGTGACAGACTGGATTAAGAAAATGTGGCACATATACACCATGGAATACTATGCAGCCATCAAAAAGGATGAGTTTGCGTCCTTTGTAGGGACATGGATGCAGCTGGAAACCATCATTCTTAGCAAACTATCACAAGAAGAGAAAACCAAACACCGCATGTTCTCACTCATAGGTGGGAACTGAACAATGAGGAAACTTGGACTCGGGAAGGGGAACATCACACACTGGGGCCTATCATGGGGAGGGGGGAGAGGGGAGGGATTGCATTGGGGAGTTATACATGATATAAATGATGACTTGATGGGTGCTGACGAGTTGATGGGTGGAGCACACCAACATGGCACAAGTATACATATGTAACAAACCTGCACGTTATGCACATGTACCCTAGAACTTAAAGTATAAAAAAAAAAAAAAAGACAAAAAAAAATTACCATATTGACCCAGGAATTTCACTCCTATACACATAGTATATCCAAAAGAATTGAAAACAAGCATTCAAATAAAAGTTGTACACCTATGTTCATAGCAGCACTATTTACAACAGCCAAAAAGATGGAAATGATCCAAATGTTCAACTGATGAATGGATAAACAAAATGAGGTATATCCATATAATAGAATACTGTTTGACCATAAAAAAGAACAGAGTACTGACGTGTGACAACATGGATGAACCTTAAAAACATTATGCTAAGTGGAAGATGTCAGTCACAAAAGGTCACATCTTGTATGATTCCATTTATATAAAATTTCCAAAATAGGCAAATCAGAAGAGACAGGAAGCAGATTAGTGGTACAGGGACTAGGGGAAGGAAGGAATGGAGAGTGCTTTTTGAGTGCAGGGTTTCCCTTTAGGGTGATGAAAATGTTTTGGAACAAGATAGAGATTAACATGGTTTGGATATTTGTCCTCTCCAAAACTCATGTTGAAATTTAATTCCCAATTTGGCAGTATTTACAGGTGAGGGCTTTAAGGGGTGATTGGATCATGACAGCTCTGCCCATAAATGGGTTAATCCATGTATGCTTTAATGAATTAATAGGTTATCATGGGAGAGGAACTACTGGCTTTATAGGAAGAGAAAGAGAGACCTGAGCTAGTATGTTAGCATGCTCAGCCACCTTGCAATGTGATACCCTGCACCGCCTTGTAACTCTTCAGAGAGTTCCAACCAGCATGAAGATTCTCACCAGATGCACACCCTTCACCATGGACTTCTCATCTTTCATAACCGTAAGAAATATATTCTTTTTCTTTACAAATTACTCAGTTTCAGGTATTCTGTTATAAGCAACAGGAAACAGAGGTGACTAAGACAGAGGTGATGGTTACCCAGCATTGGGAATGCAATAAATGCCATTCAATTGCATACTTTAAAATGATTGAAATGATACATTTTATATGAATTTTTTTGGGGGGGGTGTGGTCTCTGTCACGTAGGCTGGAGTGCAGTGGCGTGATCTTGGCTTACTGCAACCTCTGCCTCCTAGGCTCAAGCGATTCTCCCACCTCAACCTCCCTAGTAGCTGGGACTACAGGCACGTGCTACTACGTCTAACTAATTTTTTTCAGTATTTTTGGTAGAGATGGGGTTTCACCATGTTGCCCAGGCTGGTCTCAAACTCCTCAGCTCAAGTGATCCGCCCACCTCAGCCTCCCAAAGTGCTGGGAATACAGGTGTAAGCCACTGTGCCTAGCCAATGTTATATGAATTTTATCTCAATAAAAAATGTACAAGTAAAAAATACATTTCCTAGGCTACACTAACTACATTTTCAGTGTTCACTAGCCACATGTGGCTAGTGTTACTGATTATACTTTGCATAGAATATTTCTACCATCACAAAATTCTATTGGAAGTGCTGATATAACTGTACACTCACAATGGTACATTTATCATATGTAAACTATCCTTTGACAAAAAGAAGAGCTTAAAAAGAAACATTCCAAAGGCAAATACTAATCTTTTCAAAGAATCAGCTTTTTAAAATTTGCTCTATTGTTTTCATGTCTTTAATTTCATTGATTTCTGCCCTAATTGTTATTATTTTTGTCTTCTGTTTGCTTTAGGTTTATATTGCCCTTTTTTTCCTACTGCCTTAAAATGGGAACTTGGATTAATGATTTTAGACCTTTCTTCTTTTTTATTTTTTATTTTTATTTATTTATTTATTTTTGAGATGGAGTCTCGCTCTGTCGCCCAGGCTGGAGTGCAGTGGCGTGATCTCGGCTCACTGCAAGCTCCACCTCCCAGGTTCACGCCATTGTCCTGCCTCAGCCTCCCAAGTAGCTGGGATGTTAGCCAGGATGGTCTTGATCTTCTGACCTTGTGATCCACCCGCCTCAGCCTCCCAAAGTCCTGGCCCCTTTCTTCTTTTTAAAGTATAAATTCAATGTTATACATTTTCCTCTTAGCATAGCTTTTGCTGCATCCCACAAATTTTGATAATTGTACTTTCATTTAATTCATAATATTTTTAATTTTTTTGAGACTTATTCTTTGACCCACATGTTATTTTAAAATGTTATGTTTAATCTAGAAATATTTTGGGATTTCCACCTGTCTTTCTTTTATTGATTTCTAGTTTAATTCCACTGTGGCTTGAGGGCATATTTTGGAAGACTTATATTCTTTAAAATTTGGTGGTGTATGTTTCATGGCCCTGAATGTGGTCTATCTTGGTGACTGCTCCATATGAGCCTGAAAACAATATCTATTATGCTGTTGTTAGGTGTAGTTTTTAATACATATAAATTAAGTGCAGTTAATTGATGGTGGTGTTCTATTCAACAATATCTTTACTGATTTTCTGCCTACCTGATATGTCAATTACTGACAGAATAGTGTTCAAGTCTCCAACTATAATAGTGGGTTCATCAATTTCTCCTTGCAGTTGTTTTAGTTTTTGCCTGATGTGTTTTGATGCTGTCTTGCTAGGTACATTCACATTAAGGTTGTTAGGTCTTCTTAGAGAATTGACACCTTTATCATTATGTAATGCCCCTCTTCCCTGTTATTTCCCTTGTTCCAAAATCTGCTTTGTTTGAAATTAATATAGTTATGCCAACTTTCTTTTCATTAATATTACCATAGTGTGTCTTTCTCCATTCCTTTAAATCTGTCTGCATCTTTGTATTTAAAGTGTGCTTCATGTAGACAAGATACGGTTTTAATTCACTCTGTCAGTATGTCTTTTAATTGATGTGTTCAGACCATTCACATGTCAAGCGATTATTGGTACAGTTGGAATAATATCTATCATATTTTTTAACAGTTTTCTATTCATTGCATTTGTTTTTGTTTCCTTTTTGTTTTCTCCTCCTTTTCTGTCTTTTCTGTTTAATTGGGTATTTGATATGATTCCATTTTCTCTTTCCTTCTAGCACATCAGTGACATTTCTTAAAATTTCTTTTTTAGTGGTTGCCCTGGAGTTTGCAATATACATCTACAATTAATCTAAGTCAACTTTCAAATAACATTGTACTGCTTCATGGGTCGAATAGGTACCTTATACTAGAATTTTCCCAATTCTGCCTTCCTATCTCTTATAATATTGCTGTCATTCATTTCACTTATTCATAAACTATAATCACTCAATACATTGTTGGTGTTGTTATTTTGGAACAAGCAGCTATCTATTAGATCAATTAAGAATGTCAAAAAATAGGATAGAGGATGGAGCAAGTTGGCGAAATAGAAGGTTCCACTGATCATCCCCCCAACAAGGATACCAAGTTAACAACTATCAACACAGAAAAAATACTTTCATAAGAACCAAAAATCAGGTGAGCACTCATAGTACCTGGTTTTAACTTCATATTGCTGACAAAGGCACCGAAGATAGAAAAAACAGTCCTGGATCACTGACACCACTCTTCCCCCATGCCTGGCAGAGACAGCCTGGTTGGAGAGCATCCTGGGCACTGGTGGAGGGGGAACAGAGCAATTGTGAGGCATCAGACTCAGTGCTGTCCTGTTAGAGTAGAAAGGAAAACCGGACCAAACTCAGCTGGCACCTGCTCATGGAGGAAACATTTAAACCAGCCCTAGCCAGAGGGGACTCCTCGATCCCAGTGTCTGAACTTGAGTATCTGCAAATCTTGCCACCAAGGACTACAGTGCTCTGTGTCCCCAAGCAAATTTGAAAGGCACTCTAGGCCATAAGGACTGCAACTCAGGAGAGTCCTAGTGCTGAACTAGGCCAAGAGACAGTGGACGTGGGAGGCATGTGACATACTGAGACACCAGCTGGAGCAGCCAAGGGAGTGCTGGCATCAAAACAGTGAAGACCCAGAAACATCCATGCTCATGGGTAGGAAGAACCAATATCATTAAATGGTTATACTGCCCAAAGTAATTTACAGATTCAATACTATTCCTATCAAACTACCAATGACATTCTTCATAGAACTAGAAAAAAACTATTTTAAAATTTACAGGGAATGGCTGGGCATGGTGGCTTACATCTGTAATCCCTGCACTTTGGGAGGCCGAGGCAGGCAGATCACCTGATGTTAAGAGTTTGAGACCAGCCTGACCAACATGAAGAAACCCCGTCTCTACTAAAAATACAAAATTAGCCGGGTGTGGTGGCACATGCCTATAATCTCAGCTACTCAGGAGGCTGAGATGGGAGAATCGCTTGAACCCGGGAGGCAGAGGTTGTGGCGAGCCAAGATTGCACCATTGCACTCCAGCCTGGGCAACAAGAGTGAAACTCTCTTTCAAAACAAAAAAAAATTTTTTTTTTAACAGGAAATCAAAAAAAGAGCCTGAATAGCCAAGGCAATCCTAAGCAAAAAGAACAAAACTGGAAGCGTTATGTTACCTGACTTCAAACTATACTACAGGGCTACAGTAACCAAAAAAGCATGGTACTGCTACAAAAACAGGCACATAGACCAATGGAACAGAATAGAAAGCCCAGAAATAAGGCCACAAACCTATGCCCCTCTGATCTTCAACAAAGTGACAAAAACAAGCCATGGGGAAAAGACTCTCTATTCAATAAATGGTGCTGGGATAACTGGCTAGCCATATGCAGAAAATCAAAGCTAGACTCCTTCCTTACACCATATACAAAACATCAGCTGAAGGTGGATTAAAGACTTAAATGTAGAACCCCAAGGTATAAAAACCCTGGAAGACAACCTAGGCAATACCATCTTGGACATAGGAATGGTCAAAAATTTCATGACAAAGACACCAAAAGCAATTGCAATGAAAGCAAAAATGGACAAATGGGACCTAATTAAACTTAAGAGCTCCTGCACAGCAAAAGAAACTATTAACATAGTAAACAGACAACCTACAGAATGGGAGAAAATATTTGCAAACTATGCATTTGACAAAGGGCTAATATCCAGCTTTTTTTTTTTTTTTTTTCCTTTTTAGATAGACTCTTGCTCTGTTGCCCAGGCTGGAGTGCAGTGGCGTGATCTTGGCTCATTGCAACCTCCGCCTCCCATGTTCAACTGATTCATCTGCCTCAGCTTCTGAAGTAGCTGAGATTACAGCTGCCCACCACCATGCCCAGCTAACTTTTGTATTTTTAGTAGAGACAGGGTTTCACTATGTTGGCCAGACTGGTCTCCAACTCCTGACCTCAAGTGATCTGCCCACCTCGGCCTCCCAACGTGCTGGGATTACAGGTGTGAGCCACTGCACCAGCCTAATATCCAGCATCTATAAGCAACTTAAATAAATTTATAAGAGAAAAACAAACAACACCATTAAAAAGTGGGCAAAGGACATGAACAGACACTTTTCAAAAAGATAAACCTGCAGCCAAAAACATGAAAAAAAGTTCAATATCACTGATAATTAGAAAAATGCAAATCAAAACCACAAAGGGGCAGGGCATGGTGGCTCATGCCTGTAATCCCAGCACTTTGGGAGGCTGAGGCAGGTGGATCATTTGAAGTCAGGAGTTCGAGACCAGCCTGGCCAACATGGTAAAACCCCATCTCTACTACAAATACAAAAATTAGCTGGGCATGGTGACACATGCCTGTAGTTCCAGCTACTTGGGAGGCTGAGGTAGGAGAATTGCTTGAACTGGGGAGACAGAGGTTGTAGTGAACTGAGATCATGCCATTGCACTCTAGCCTGGGCAACAGAGTCAGACTCCATCTCAAAAGAAACAAACAAACAAAAAAACAAACCACATTGGGATACTATCTCACACCAATCAGAATGGCTATTATTAAAAAGTCAAGAAATAACAGATGCTGGTGAGGTTGCAGAGAAAAGGGAACACTTACACACTGTTGGTGGGAGTGTAAATTAGTTCAACCATTGCAGAAAGCAGTATGGTTATTTTTCAAAGAGCTAAAAGCAGAACTACCATCCAATCCAGCAATTCCATTAATGGGTATATACCAGAAGAATATAAATCATTCTAAAGACACATGCACATGAATGTTCATTGCAGCACTATTGACAATAGCAAAGATATGGAATCAACCTAAATGTCCACCAGCGACAGACTGGATAAAGAAAATGTGGTATATAAACACCATGGAATACTATGCAGCCATAGAAAAGAATGAGATCATGTCTTCTGTGGGAACATGGATGGATTCGGAGGCTATTAGCTTTAGCAAACTAACACAGGAACAGAAAATCCAATACTGCATGTTCTCCCTTTTAAGTGGGAGCTAAATGATGAGAACTCATGAACACAAAGAAGGAAACAACAGACTCTGGGTCTACTTGAGAGTGGGGGGCGAGAGGCAGGAGAGAAGCAGAAAATATTATTATTGGGCAGTGGGCTTAATACCTGGGTGATGAAATAATCTGTAAAACAGGCCCCCATGATACGAGTTCACCTATGTAACAAACCTTCACATGTACCCCAAATCTAAAATAAAAGTGAAAAAAAAAAAAACCCATGAAAATACATCGTCAGAGGAGACAAAAGAAAAAAGAATAAAGAACAATGAAGCATGCCTACAGAATGTAGAAAATAGCCTCAAAAGGGCGAATCTAAGTGTTATTGGCCTTAAAGAGGAGGTAGAGAAAGAGATAGGGGTAGAAAGTTCATTCCAAGCAGTGACTTCCCAAACCTAGAGAAAGATATCAATATCCAGTTACAAAAGATTATAGAACACCAGGCAGATTTAACCCAAAGCAACTACCTGAAGGCATTTAATGATCAAACTCCCAAAGGTCAAGGATAAAGAAAGAATCCTAAAAGCAGCAAGAGAAAAGAAACAAATAACATACAATGGAGCTTCATTATGTTTGGCAGCAGACTTTTCAGTGGAAACCTTACAGGCCAGGAAAGAGGGGCATGACCTATTTAAAGTGCTGAAGGAAAAAACTTTCACCCCATCCAGTGAAAGTATCCTTCAAACATGAAGGAGAAATAAAGATTTTCCCAGACAAACAAAAGCTGAGAGATTTTAGCAATACCAGACCTGTCTTGCAAGAAATGATAAATGGAGTACTTCAATCAGAAAGAAAATGCTGTTAATGAGCAATAAATAATCACCTAAAAAGGCTATTAATGAGAAATAAATAATCACCTGAAGGTATAAAACTTACTGGTGACAGTAAGTACACAGAAAAACATAGAATATTATAACATTGTAACTGTGGTGTGTAAACTACCCTTATCCTAAGTAGAGAGACCAAATGATGAACCAATCAAAAATAATAACTTCAACAACTTTTTAAGACATAGTTAATACAATAAGATATAAATAAAAACAACAAAATGTTAAAAAGTGGAGAAACGAAGTTAAGGCATAAGGTATTTATTAGTTTTCTTTTTGTTTGTTTATGCAAATAGTTTTAAGTTGTTATCAGGTTAAAATAATGGGTTATAAGATAGTATTTGCACACCTCATGGTAACCTCAAACCAAAAAACATACAATGGATACACAAAAAATAAAAAACAAGAAACTATATCATATCATCAGAGGAAATCACCCTTAAGATAGGAAGGAAATAAACAAAGAAGAGAAGACCACAACCCAACCAGAAAACAAATAACAAAATGGCAGGAGTAAGTCCTTACTTAGCAATAATAACACTGAATGTAAATGGATGAAACTGTCCAATGAAAAGACATAGATTGGCGAAAAAAACAAGATCCACTGACCTGTTGCCTACAAAAAAAAAAAAAGAAAAAAAAAAAACAAACAAAAACCACACACACTTCACCTATAAAGACACACATAGACTGAAAATAAAGGGATGGAAAAAATATTCCATGCCAACGGAAAACTGAAAAAGAGCAGGAGTCACTACACTTACATTAGACAAAATAGATTTCAAGACAAAAACTATAAGAAGAAACAAAGAAGGTCACTATATAATGATAAAGGGGATGATTCAGCAAGAGGATATAACAATTTTAAATATATATGCACCCAATACTGGAGCACCCAGATGTATAAAGAAAATATTATTAGAGCTAAAGAGAGAGATAGGCCCCAATACAATAATAGCTGGAGACTTCAAAACCCCATTTTAATCATTGGACAGATCTTCCAGACAGAAAATCAACAAAGAAACATCAAACTTAACCTGCACTACAGACCAAAACGACCTGATAGATATTTACAGAACATTTCATCCAAGAGCTGCAAATACACATTATTTTCATCAGCACCTGGATCATTCTCCAGGATAGAGCATATGTTAGATTACAAAACAAATCTGCAAACATTCAAAATATAGAAATAATATCAAGCATCTTCTTTGACCACAATGGAATAAAACAAAAAATTAATACAAGAGGAATTTTGGAAACTATACAAATACATGGAAATTAAACAATATGCTGCTAAATAACCAGTGAGTTAATGAAAAAATTAAGAAAGAAATTGAAAAATTTGTTGAAACAAATGATAATGGAAACACAACATATCAAAACTAATGTGATACAGCAGTAGCTATATTCAAGGGGAAGTTTATAGCTATAAATGCCTGCACCAAAAAAGAAGAAAAGCTTCAAATAAACAATCTAATGACATCAAAACTAGTATAAAAAGAAAAATCATAAAGATGAGAGTGGAAATCAATGGAATTGAAATTAAAAAAGCAATACAAAAGATCAATGAAACAAGAAGTTGGATTTTTAAAAAGTTAAACAAAATTGACAAACCTTTAGCCAGACTGAGAAAACAGAAGATCCAGATAAATAAAATCAGGAACGAGAAAGGAGACATCACAACTGAGACTGCAGAAATTCAAAGGATGATTAGTGGCTACTATGAGCAACTATATGCCAATACATTGGAAAATCTAGAAGACATAGGCAGATTTCTAGACATGTATAACCTACCACATTTGAACCAGGAAGAAATCCAAAACCTGAACAGACCAATAAAAAGTAATGAGATTGGAGCCATGAAAAAAAATCTCTCAGCAAAGAAAAGCCTGGGACCCTGTGGCTTCACAACTGAATTCGACCAAACATTTAAAGAAGAGCTAATACCAATTTTACTCAAACTATTCTGAAAAAAATAGAGGATGAGGGAATACTTCCAAACTCATTCTATGAGGCCAGTAATACCCTTGTACCAAAACCAAAGACACATCAGTAAAAGAAAGCTACAGGCCAATATATCTGAAGAATATTGATGCAAACATCCTCAACAAAATACTAGCAAATCAAATTCCATAATACATTAGAAATATCATTATGACCCAGTGGGATTTATCCCTGGGATGCTAGGGTGGTTCAACATATGTAAATCAATCAATATGATGCATCATATCAACAGAATGAAGGATAAAAATCATATCATTTCAATTGATGCTGAAAAAGCATTTGATAAAATTCAGTATCTCTTTATGATAAAAAACCCTCAGCCTGGGCATGGTGGCTCACGCCGGTAATCCCAGCACTTTGGGAGGCTGAGGCGGGTGGATCACCTGAGGTCAGGAGTTCAAAACCAGCCTGGTCAACATGGCGAAACCCTGTATCTACTAAATATACAAAAATTAGCCAGGCGTGGTGGCACACACCTGTAATCCCAGCTACTCGGGAGGTTGAGGCAGGAGAATTGCTTGAACCCCAGAGTTGGAGGTTGCAGTGAGCTGAGATCACGCCACTGCATTCCAACCTGGGCAACAGAGCAAGACTCCGTGTCAAAAGCAAACAAACAACAACAAGAAACAAAACAAGCAAACAAAAACTTCTTTAAAAAACTGGGTATAGAAGGAACATAATAAAAGCCATATATAACAGACCCAAAGCTAGTATCATATTGAATGGGGAAAACCTGAAAGCCTTTCCTCTAAGATCTGAAACATGACAAGGATATCCACCATCACCACTGTTATTCAGCACAGTACTAGAAGTCCTAGCTAGAGCAATCAGACAAGAGAAAGACATAAAGGGTATGCAAATTGAAAAGAAAGAAGTCAAATTATCCTTGTTTGCTGATGATATAATCTTATTTTTGAAAATACCTAAAGACTGCACAAGAAATTGACTAAAATTGATAAATTCAGTAAAGTTGAAGGATGCAAAATCAACATACAAAATCAGTAGCATTTCTATATGCCAACGGTGAACAATGTGAAAAAGAAATTAAAAAGTAATCCTATTTACAATAGCCACACATAAAATAAAATACCTAGGAATTAGCCAAAGAAGTGAAAGATATCTATAATGAAAACTATAAAACACTGATGAAGGAAATTGAAGAGAACACCACAAAAATGGAATAATACTCCATGTTCGTGGATTGGAAGAACCAATATTGTTAAAATGTCCATACTATCGAAAGTAATCTACAAATTCAATGCAATCCCTGTCAAAATACCAATGAAATTCTTCACAGAAATGGAAAAAACAATCCTAAAATTTATATGGAACAACCAAAAACCTAAAATAGTCAAAGCTCTCCTAAGCAAAAATAATAAAATTGGAGGAATCACACTACCTGACTTCAAATTATACTACATAGCTATAGTAACCAAAACGGCATGATCCTGGCATAAAAGCAGAGACATAGACCAATGAAACAGAATAGAGAACCGTGAAACAAATCCATGCACCTATAGTGAACTCATTTTCATCAAAGTTGCCAAGAACATACACTGGGGAAAAGATAGTCTTGTCAATAAATGGTGCTGGGAAAACAGGATATCTGTATGCAAAGGATGAAACTAGACTCCTATCTCACCATATACAAAAATCAAATAAAAATGAATTAAAGACTTAACTCTAAGATCTCAGCCTATGAAACTACTACAAGAAAATATTAGGGAAACGCTCCGGGACATTGGACTGGGCAAAAATTTCTTGAGCAATACCCCACAAGTGCAGGAAACCAAAGCAAAAATGGACAAAATGAGATCACATCAAGTTAAAATGCTTCTTCACAGCAAAGAATACAGTCAACAAAGTGAAGAGACAACCCACACAATGGGAGATAATATTTGCAAACTACCCATCTGACAAAGAATTCATAATCAGAATATGTAAGGAGTTTAAACAACTCTATAGGAAAAAAAAACCTAATAATCCGATAAAAAATGGGCAAATTATTTGAATAGACATTTCTCAAAAGAAAACATACAAATGGAAAACAGGCATATGAAAAGGTGCCCAACATTACTGATCATCAGAGAAATGTGAATCAAAACTACAATGAGATATTATCTCATCCTAGTTAAAATGGTTTATATCCAAAAGACAGGCAATAACAAATGCTGGAGAGAATGTGGGAGAAAAGGGAACCCTCGCACAATGTTAATGGCAATGTAAATTAGTAAAACTGCTATAGAGAATAGTTTGGAGGTTCCTCAAAAAACTAAAAATTGAGCCACCATATGATCCAGCAATCCCACTGCTGGGTATAGACCTGAAAGAAAGGAAATCAGCATATTGCAGAGATCTCTACGCTCCCATGTTTGTTGCAGCACTGTTTACAACAGCTAAGATTTGGAAGCAACCTAAGTGTTCATCAACAGATGAATGGCTAAAGAAAATGTGGTACTTACATACAATGGAGTACTATTCAGTTATAAAAAGAATGAGATCCAATCATTTGCAACAACATGGATAGAACTGGAGATTATTACGTTAAGTGAAATAAGCCAGGCACAGAGAGACAAACATCTCACTTATTTGTGGGATCTAAAAATCAAAATAATTGAACTCATGAATACAGACAGTAGAAGGATAGTTACCAGAGGCTGGGATAAATAGTGCAGGGCTTGGGGAGGGAGGAGGTGGGAATGGCTAATGGGCACAATAAAAGTGAGAAAGAATGAGTAAGATCTATTATTTGATAGCACATGGGGTTACTATAGTTAATAATAAATTAATTGTGTATTTTAAAAGGACTTAAAATGTAATTGGATTGTATTGAATTGTATATTTTAAAATGACTTAAAATGTAATTGGATTGTTTGTATCACAAAGATAAATGCTTGAGGTGATGGATACCTCATTCACCACGATGTGCTTATTTCACATTGCATGCCTTTACCAAAACATCTCATGTACCCCATAAATATACACACTTACTCTGTACCCACAAAAAATTTAAAAAAGAATATCAAAATTTTATTTTACCTTCATTAATTCTTTTCTAACAGTCTTTGTTTTTTAAACGTAGATCTGAGTTTCTGACATAACTTTTCTCTTTGCTGAAGAACTTCTGTTAACATTTCTTGCAAGATAGGTCTAATAGTGACAGATTGCCTCAGTTTTTGTTTGCCTGAAAAAAATTTTATTTATCTTTTACTTTGGAAAGATAATTTCACTGGATACAGAATTCCAGGTTTGTGGGGTTTTTTTCCCCCAACACTTCAAACATTTCACTCCACTGTCTTCTTGCTTGCATGGTTTCTGAAGAGAAGTCCAATGTAATTCTTATTTTTGCTCATCATTAGTAAGTTTTTTCACCCCTAGCTTCTTTCAAGATTTTCTCTTCTAAAGGCAAATATCAAATAGACTTGTCTAAACAAAAATAATACGTTTTTATATGATCAACATACAAAGCAAAACAAATACCACAAAGACATAGACAAAAGACAAACTAAAAAAATACTTGCAACACACATGATTGACAAAGGGTTAATATAATAGTCTCTATAGATAAAAGCTCTTATTAATAAACAAGGTAATTGTTTATAAAATAAGAAATAGAAAAACAGGCAAATAACATGGAAAGGAAACTCACAAAAATTAAAATGGTCAATAAACATATCTAACAAAAAGTCTTTGATAACGGAAAATGAAATTAATTCAAGAAAAAGATACATTTTTAACCTCTTCAGATTAGCAAAGATTTGAAAAGTTTGTTACATATGGGGTAAAGGTACTGTCAGAATTGGTTGATGAGCATATATATTGTTACAATCTTGGGGTTAGTGTGACAAATTTTATTAAATTCTTTACATTTCTTTTGATTCAGCAATTCTGTTTCTAGAAATTTATCCTCAGGAAATAATTGGACAAATATACACAGATATATTTATAGACATGTTTATCATGGTGGTGTTTGTAATAGTGAAAAATTGGTAATAGCCTGAATGTCCAAAAAATGTTTTTTTAAAAGATGACTTAAAAAAAATGAAAGAATGAGAGATGAGATATAAGAAGGAAAAAAACTATTTTGAGATAGGCAAAGAGTAGTTGTTTATGAAAAAGACTTGTCTTCCTAAGTGGCAACATCCTTCACAGACAGGGAATAGTAGGAGCGGAATGTCATATGACAACTTGTACATGTGACGCCTTCACATCTTTGAAGGCTTAGAAGGTTGCATTTCTGACAAATGACCACTTTCCCTGCAAAGATGGGGCCTGGCTCCTTGGTTCCACAAACACACATCACCCTATTCCCTTTCTCAAATAGCATCATCCATCATTCTCTTTGAAGGCTGGAAATTTAGCTCCTTCATTAAAAAACACCCAGTTGAGACAGTGGGTGAGGGTCTCCAGCTGCACCAGTCTGACCCTGGGAAGATTGATAACAGCAGAATTGTTACTTCTCTGGGCACAGAGGTTGGGGAAGAAAAATCAGATATCTAGTAGATACTTAATAAACCCTAAGAGACACCCAGAATATGACCTCAGCCTGTCCATACCCACCCTGGCTCCTTCAAATGGAATTGATTACCTACATGAGCAGGGACTAGAAACTTTGGGGAAAGCCCTATATCCCTGAAATTTTCCCATATCACTTTCCATTTTTATTCTGACTCTGCTGCTTATGACTTTTATGTTCCCAAATCCTCTGACCTTCATTTGGCTCCAGATCTTGACTCCCAGGTCTCACATCAGATGCCTGTGGCTATGGAGACCCTCTTCAGGCAAACCACTATAGCCTGGCCACACCACCTGGTCTCCTGGCCTTCCCTCCCTATTATCACCCAGAGAAAATAGAATATGCCACTCCCAAGTTTCTCCCCAATCTTGGTGGGCACTTCTCACCCGCAACCTCTTTTCTGTCTCAGGGCAAAGGGATCTGAAACAAGGCAATATATTTACTAGATCAAAGAATGTTAGAGTTAGAAGGGAAAATAGCCTTTTCCCTCCCTCTCTTCCTCCCTCCCTTCCTTCCTTCTTTCCTCCCTTCCTCCCTTCCTCTTTCATTCTCTTTCTATCTGTCTCTATCAATTATCAATTAATTCCCAAGATTCCATAGGAAGATGATGTTCTCTTCGATCTGTAAGTGGGGATTGACCCAGGTGTGATTCAGCCTAAATGGAAATGGACCACAGGTCTAGTCCAGGTCTTAGTTTCTCTTATAGGGAGGAAGGAAATGTTCATCTATTTTTTAAAGCTCTCTCCTACATGCTTGTGTCATCTTCCTGGGGAGAACCAAGCTGGTTTGGTGAGGTCCCAGCTTAGAAGTTGATGCCCAGGGTGACCAGGAGCAGAGGGAGGGAGGCAGAATGAAAGTCCAGACACATTTCTGAGAGGATACTCAAGGTTATAGCAGGAGAAGTCCCACCTCTCTGAGAAAGGGAGGCAGGGCCCAAATGTCAAGGGCCAAGTAAATATAGGAATGCATTGTGGTGGTTATCAGGGATAGGTGGATTGCGGAGAGGAGGGATTTGAAAGGTGTAAGGAGGGATTGAGCAGAGAGGAGTTAGGGTGTCCTTGATATGTGGGTGAATGAGGCTGAAGTACACACTCCTTTGTGGGTGGCAACTAAAGGCGTGAGGTGAGTTGACCTAATTAAAAGCTCAAAGGAGAAAATATGGACTTGTCCAAACTTCCTAGCTGCCAACTTCCCACCTGCAGTCAGAGAATACAGCACAACCTGATGACCAGATTGAACATCACACAGAGCTCGATTTTGTAGATAGTTACAGAAAGGATTTATAGCCATGAAAAGTTTCTCCAGACTTCTTCCTGTTACTGTCCCAGCCATAATGCTCTACATAGAGAGGTGCACTCACAGATTTCCCTATAATCCCTAGGGCATTGCACATCTCACTGAACAAACAGAATAGGGTCTGGAGGCAGGCAACCTAAGGATGATTCACACTGACTTCCTAGAACTAAATCAAAAGGAAACCCAACTTTTGACACCCAAGTAACAAAAGAACAGAGGCTACTCCCCTTTGCAATCTCCTGCTTTCTCAGTCACAGATGAGAAAAGGAAAGTGCCTCTGATTGGTCCCCTCTGGCAACCAATCAGACTGGTCATGGGCCTAGTCTTCATCTGCATAGGGGTATAACTTCTTAACTTCACTTCAGCTTCTGATTGGTCCCCTCCCATAGCCAATCAGATGTTTGCATCAAGTGTAATTTTGAAATTTCACTTCAACCTCTGATTGTTTCTTGTTTCAGACTGGTCCCCGGCCATGCTTTCGTTTAAATAGGGTGTAAACCAAGTAACCAATGGGAAACCTCTAGAGGGTATTTAAACCCCAGAAAATTCTATAGCCAGTGCTCTTGAGCCGCTTGCTTGAGCCTGCTCCCACTCTGTGGAGTGTACTTTTATTTCAATAAATCTATGCTTTTTTTTACTTTGTTCTTTTGTTGCTTTGTGTGTTTTGTCCAATTATTTGTTCAAAACACCAGGAGCCTGGACTACTCTCAGTCAAGACCCTCCACTGGTAACATCTCCATCTTTTTCATTCAACCATGGAAATCTATCTCATTATTTTTCCTGAAACCAGATTCCCTAAATGTCTGTACCACAACTTAAAGTCACACTACTCAAACCCCTGGCATCAGCTTTGACATTCTCTCATTTATTCATTCACTCATGCACTTTTCCTTTTATTCAGCAAACACTATTGAGCCTTACTACATCCCATACACTGTTCAAGGTTCTGGGATACCCTGTAGTTAACTAAACAGACTGATAATTGTCTCACAGGACATACTATCAAGCATTCATCAAATCTTATTGACTCTGCCACAGATCTATATGTCTACTCTTTCAACAACAGCACACTGCCTTGATTTCTGTAGCTTAAAAATAACCCTATAAATTAGGGTTATGTAAGTTTTTTGTTTGTTTGTTTGTTTTTGAGACAGAGTCTCACTCTGTTGCCCAGGCTGAAGTCCAGTGGCATGATCTCAGCTCACTGCAACCTCCGCCTCCTGGGTTGAAGCGATTCTCCCACCTCAGCCTTCTAGAGTAGCTGGTATTACAGGCACAACCTGCCACGCCAGGCTAATTTTTGTATTTTTAGTAGAGACAGGGTTTCATCATATTGGCCAGGATGGTCGTGAACTCCTGACCTCAAATGATCCACCTACCTTGGCCTCCCAAAGTGCTGGGAATACAGGTGTGAGCTACTGCACCTGGCTAATATTAATATTTTAATTTTTGCTTCATATACTGTGGTTATATTAATCCTTTCTTTTCTACCACCATTCCAGTTCAGTAGTCCAGCACACTGGGCCAGAACTTTTCCAGAGGCCTCCTGTCTCCCTGTCTGCATCATTTCCTGCACTCTAATCCATCCTATATATCACCCATTCCTAAAGTGGTAGAGCATCAGAGACATGTAAGATTTACAAATGCAGATAGAGCCTTGGACCCCAGCCTCCAGCCCAAACTTACTGAATAAGAAGGGTGGTAGGCCCAAGAAATCTATATATCTTTAAATTTAGTTCTATTATTCTGATGCACAGCCAGGTTTGAGAACGGCTTCTATACATTAGTACCAAATACAATTCTGCTCGCTAAAAATTCTTTCAGAAAATCTCATTCTCTACAGAATAAACTAAAATATTAGCCAGGTATTCAGTATTCCAATGTATGTATTCCAATTTTTTTAAACTAAAATTCTAGTTCACCTTCAGGTTGTAACCTTGATAAAAATCACTTAACCCTTTTCCTGTTTGCCCCGAGAATACTTGCCAGCAGTGCTTGTGGCTACAGCTTTTACTCCATGATAACTTTGTCATGAAATATCTTGCTTTTATTATTTTCACATCGCTCTAGTATATTGACTTTGGAAATGAAAGACGTCATTCTATTCATAGCATTCTGTTTTCAATAGTGGTATTTCCATTTAAAAAAAATAGTAATTCTCGATCACTGAAAATGTCAAATCCTAGAAAACGCAGCATTTCTACTCGTGATGTTAACATCGTTCTCAAAGAGTTGTTGGCTGAAGATTCATTTGATGAATCTTATTTTTCTGAAATAGACGATTCTGATGATTCAGGCAATTCTGGTGTTAGTTCTGTTTAGAAATAGCTCCAAGAACAGTTTTTATATTTTATTTTCACGTTGAAAATCAGTCAGATTTGCTTCTGCCTCAGAGTGTGTTTATGTACAATTATATGAACTCTGGCAGTGAGCTGCACTTTTTTTTTTCTAAATGGGAAAAGGGTTAAATAAGCAAGTACGAAATAAACGATACAGTCTTTATTAGTTACTCTGTGCTACAAAAACTCTTCTGGAACTAGTTTTAAAACATTTGAAGTCATAATGTATTTACTTGTTTCTCCTAATACCTTTTTGATGGTAATTGTTGTCTTCCACCCTATGTTCTTTTTCTTTCCTATCTCCCTTCCTTTCTGCTTCTTGGTTCTCTTCCAAATCTTTTTCTCATTTAAATAGTCATACTCACACTTGCCAAAGCAAATTAGTTCATTTTTTTGTTGTTAATCACAAAGTAATACATATTTGTTGTAAAGAATTTTGATGACATAGAAGAAAAATACAATAAAAAGTAGAAGTGCTCTCTCCCCTTCCACCCCAAATTCACTCCTTGGAGGCAACTCCTATTCACAGTTCTGATGCAAAGCTCTTGAACATGTCTTACATTTGCACTTTCCACAGGAATTTTGCACCTGCTCTCTGGATTGGTTTTACCATGCCAACCACATTTGTCTCTGTTGGTTTTTTCTCCCTGTCTAAAACACTTGGGTATCACAACACATCCAGGACAATTTTTGTCCATGACCTTCTTTCTGACCATAGAAAACAAATTGACCAGTTGTATGCTATTATTTTTCCAACTTTGTCTCAAAACAGTATTTTAATTGCCACTACCTCTTCTTTCTGCTATCACATACTTTGGGATTCCCTGTCACACTCAGTACCATGCATTTCTGAAGTGCCCTTTAACAACCAGCAGAAGAGGTGACTGACTACATGAGATGATTTCCTGAGCTCTAGAAAGATTGTTCATCACTCTTCCTACCAGATATTTCCTCTGCCAGAGGCCAAGATTTGGAATCCGTCCAAACTTTTTTTATTGCAGCTTTATTGAAATATAATTCACATACCATAACTTTAAAGTGTATAGTTCAATGGATTTTAGGATATTCACAGATCTGTGCAACCATGAATACAGTCAATTTTAGAACACTTTCATCACCCCAAAATAAACCCCATACCCATTAGTAGCCATTCCCTATTTCTCCCCAACTCTCTAAGTCCTAGGCAACCACTGATGTACTTTCTCGCTTTATGGATTCATCTATTCTGGATATCTCACGTAAGTAGATTCATAAAATATGTGTCCTTTGTGACTGGCTTCTTTCACTTAAAGCACTTTTTGAAAATTTTTTAAATTTTTAGATGGAGTTTACTTCTTGCTGCCCCAGCTGGAGTGCAAAGGCACGATCCCAGCTCACTGCAACCTCTGCCTCCCGGGTTCAAGTGATTCTCTTGCCTCAGCCTCCTGAGTAGCTGGGATTACAGGCATGCACCACCACACTTGGCTAATTTTGTATTTTTAGTAGAGATGGGGTTTCTCCATATTAGTCAGGCTGGTTTCGAACTCCCAACCTCAGATGATCTGCCCGCCTCAGCCTCCCAAAGTGCTGGGATTACAGGTATGAGCCACCATGCCCAGCCACTTAGTGTAATTTTTAAAAAGTTCAGGCCAGGCGCGGTGGCTCACGCCTGGAAACCCAGCACTTTGGGAGGCCGAGGCAGGTGGATCATGAGGTCAGGAGTTCAAGACCAGTCTGGCCAACATGGTGAAACCCCACTCTACTAAAAAGATACAAAAAATTAGCCAGGCGTGGTGGCACACACCTGCAATCCCAGCTACTTGGGAGGCTGAGGCAGGAGAATTGTTTGAACCTGGTAGGCGGAGGTTGCATTGAGCTGAGATCACGCCATTGCACTCCAGCCTGGGTAACAGGGTAAGAATCTATCTCAAATAATAATAATAATAATAACAACAACAACAACAACAACAACAACTTCATATATGTCAGCATGTATCAGTGCTTCATTCTTTTTTATTGCTAAATCATATTCCATTGTAGGAATATACCACATTTTATTCATTTATTCATCAGTTGACGGACATTTGGGTTGTTTCCACTTTTTGCCTATGATGAATAATGCTGTTATGAACGTTCACATAAAAGTTTGTGTATGGACATATGTTTTCATTTCTTTTGGGCATATACCAAGGAGTGAAATTTCTGGGTCACATGGCAACTCTACATTTAATGCTTTTAACTACTACATTGATTTCCAACATTGCTGCACCATTTTATAGTCCCACTAGTAGTGTATGAGGGTTTCAATTTTTCTGTATTCTTACCAACACTTGTTATTTTTCATTGTTTTTATAGCCGTCCAAGTGGTATCTCATTATGGTTTTAATTTGCACTTCCCTAATGACCTGATGTTGACCATATTTTCATGTGTTTTTAAGATATTTTTATATATTCCTTGGAGAAATGTCTATTCAGATCCTTTGACTGTTTCAATTGGGTTATTTATTTTTTTATTGTTGAATTGTAATAATTATTTATATATTTTGGATACAAATCCCCTATTACATATATAATTTGCAATTTTTTTCATTTTATGTGTTTTTTTTTTTTTCACTTTTTTGATGATGTCCTTTGAGGCACAAAAGCTTTTTACTTCTGATGGTGCCCATTTTATCTATTTTTTCTTTTGTTGCTTGTGATTTTTGTGTCATATGCAAGAAACCATTGACAAATCCAAGGTTAAGATGAATTATATCTATGTTTTCCTCTAAGAATTTTATAATTTAGTTCTTACATTTAGGTCTTTGATCCATTTTGAGTTAATTTTTGTATACAGTGTTAGGTAGGGGTCCAACTTCATTCTTTTGGCTATTCAGTTGTCCTAGGACCATGTGTTTAAGTGACTACTTTTCCTCATTGAATTGTCTTGGTACTCCTTTAACAATTTAAAAAGACAGAGCACCATAAAATCCTATGTTTTCAGAGTTGGAAAAGACCTTGGGAATCTGTATTGATCATACTTCTTAGGTGCAGACATCAGAAAACACTGTTTTGTTTGTTTCTTTTTAGAGACAGGGTCTTGCCATGTCACCCAGGCTAGAGTGCAGTGGTACAGTCATAGTTCACTGAAGCCTTAAACTCCTGGGGTCAAGTGATCCTCCTGCCTCAGCCTCCTGAATAGTTGGACTGAATAGGACTACAGACACACAGCACCACAGCTAATTATTTTAATTTTTTAAAGTAGAAATGAGTTATTTCTATGTTGCCTAGGCTGGTATTGAACCCCTGGCCTCAAGTGATCCTCCTGCCCTGGACTACCAAAGTACTGGGTGATAGGTGTGAGCCACCATGCCCAGCATACTATAGCTATTTTAATTGGGAAAAAATTTATAAATTGTTGTTGTAACAAAGAAAGACAGAGGCTCAAGTCTATTCTCAAATTTGGCTACACATTGGAATCACCTGGGAGCTAATGCCCATGCCTCGCCTCATATCATAAATCAGATGTTTGCGATATAACCCAGGCATCAGTATATTAAATAGTCTCCTCAGGTGATTCCCATAAACAGCTAAGATTGAGAATCAGTACTCTAGACCGAGCCCTTAGGAGTAACATCTAGACCCACATTGCTGAACTGGCCCAATGAGGAAGCTGTTCAGCAAGCTGCAGCCACTACCGACAACCCCAGAAACACTGCCACTGCAGTCATCTGTGCTAGTAAAAAATGTACAGTCAGTGGCCAGGCTGTTCCCTTAGGCAGCTCTTTCTGAATCAAAGTCTTACATAGGTGCATCTGAATGGTAGATCCTATCACATGCCCTCACCCTAACAGTAAAGTAACCTTGGAAAATAGTTTATTTAGATTTTTCAGTTGGAAGGTGAGATTCACAATATGAACTGTTAAAATGTGATGAGAATGTTAAAAAATTTTTTTCTGGAGCAAATAAGAAAAGTAGAGTCAATTGGTTGGTTACAAACCTGGATTGGAAGAATTAGATATCCTGAGCAGACCAATAACAAGCATCGAGATTGATATGGTAACTTAAAAATTACCAACACAAAAAAGCCCAGGACCAGATGGATTCACAGCAGAATTCTACCAGACATTCAAAGAAGAATTGGTACCAATCCTTTTGACACTATTCCACAAGATAGAGAAAGAAGGAACCCTTCCTAATTCATTCTATGAAGCAGCATCACTCTAATACGAAAACCAGGAAAGGACATGACCAAAAAAGAAAACTACAGACCGATATGCTTGGTGAACATAGACGCTAAAACCCTTAACAAAATACAAGCTAACTGAAACTAACAACATATCAAAAAGATAATCCACCATGACAAAGTGGGCTTCACACCAGGGATGCAGGGATGGTTTAACATACGCAAGTCAATAAATGTGATACACCACATAAATAGAATTAAAAACAAAAATCACATGATCATCTCAATAGATGCAGAAAAAGCATTCAACTAAATACAGCATCACTTTATAATTAAAATCCTCAGCAAAATCGGCATACAAGGGACATACCTTAATGTAATAAAAGCCATCTGTGACAAACCCACAGTCAACATAATACTGAATGGGGGAAAGTTGAAAGCATTTCCTCTGAGAATGAGAACAAGACAAGGATGCCCACTCTCACCACTCCTCTTCAACGTAGTACTGGAAGTCCTAGCCAGAGCAGTCAGACAAGAGAAAGAAATAAAGGGTATACAAATCGGTAAAGAGGAAGTCAAACTATCCCTGTTTGCTGACCATATGATTGTTTACCTTGAAAACCCTAAGGGCTCCTCCCGAAAGCTCCTAGAACTGATAAAATAATTCAGCAAAGTTTCAGGATACAAGGTTAATGTACACAAATCAGTAGCTCTTTTATATGCCAACAACAACCACGCAGAGAATCAAATCAAGAACTCAACCCTTTTACAATAGGTTAAACAAACAAACAAACAACTTGGGGATATACCTAAAAAGGAGTTCAAAGACCTTTACAAGGAAAACTACAAAACACTGCTGAAAGAAATTATAGATGACACAAACAAATGGAAACACATTCCATGCTCATGGATGAGTAGAAGTAATACTGTTCAAATGTCCATACTGCTAAAAGCAATCTACAAATTCAACATGATCCCCATCAAAATACCACCATCATTCTTCACACAGTTAGAAAAAACAATTCTAAAATTCATATGGAACCAAAAAAGAGCTCACATAGCCAAAGCAAGACTAAGAAAAAGAACAAAGCTGGAGGCATCACACTACCTGATTTCAAACTATACTATAAGGCCATAGTCACCAAAACAGTGTGGTACTGGTATAAAAATAGCCACATAGACCAATGGAACAGAAGAGAGAAACCAGAAATAAACCCAAATACTTATAGCCAACTGATCTTCGACAAAGCAAACAAAAACATAAAGTGGGGAAAGGACACCCTTTTCAACAAATGATGCTGAGATAACTGGCTAGCCACAGTAGGAAAATGAAACCAGATCCTCATCTCTCACCTTATACAAAAATCAACTCAAGATGGATTAAGGACTTAAACCTAAGACCTGAAACCATAACAATTCTAGAAGATAACATTGGAAAAATCCTTCTAGCCATTGGCTTAGGCAAGGATTTCATGACCAAGAACCCAAGAGCAAATGCAATAATAACATAGATAAATAGCTGGAACCTAATTAAACTAAAGAGCTTTTGCATGGCAAAAGGAACAAAAAAGTAGAGTAAACAGACAACCCACTGAGTTGGAGAAAATCTTCATAATCTATACACCCGACAAAGGACTAATATCCAGAATCTACAACGAACTCAAAACAGTAAGAAAAAACAAACAATCCCATCAAAAAGTGGGCTAAGGACATGAATAGACAATTCTCAAAAGAAGATATACAAATGGCCAACAAACATATGAAAAAACGCTCAACATCACTAATGATCAGGGAAATGCAAATCAAAACCACAATGCAATACTACCTTACACCTGCAAGAATGGCCATAATCAAAAAATAAAAAAAACAGTAGATGTTGCCATGGATGTGGTGATCAGGGAACACTTATACACTGCTGGTGGGAATGTGAACTAGTGCAGCCACTATGGAAAACAGTGTGGAGATTCCTTAAAGAACTAAAAGTAGAACTACCACTTGATCCAGCAATCTCACTACTGGGTATCTACCCAGAAGAAAAGAAATCATTATTTGAAAAAGATACTTGTACATGCATGTTTATAGCACAATTCACAATTGCAAAATTGTGGAACCAACCCAAATTCCCATCAATCAAAGAATGGATAAAGAAACTGTGGCATGGGGGTCCGTTCCAAGATGGCCGAATAGGAACAGCTCCGGTCTGCAGCTCCCAGCATGACCAATGTAGAAGATGGGTGATTTCTACATTTCCAACTGAGGTACCTGGTTCATCTCATTGGGACTAGTTGGACACTGGGTGCAGCCCATGGAGGGCAAGCCAAAGCAGGGTGGGGTGTTGCCTCACCCAGGAAGCACAAGGGGTTGGGAGATTTCCCTTTCCTAGCCAAGGGCAGCCATGACAGACTGTACCTGGAAAAATGGGACACTTCTGCCCAAATACTAAGCTTTTCCCATGGTCTTAGCAACTGGCAGACCAGGAGATTCTCTCCTATGCCTGGCTTGGCAGGTCCCACGCCCCCAGAGCCTTGCTCACTGCTAGTGCAGCAGTCTGAGATTGATCTGCAAGGCTGAAGTCTGGTGGGGGGAGGGGCATCTGCCATTGCTGACGCTTGAGTAGGTAAACAAAGCAGCTGGGGAGCTTGAAATGGGCAGAGCCCACCACATATCAGCAAGGCCTACTGCCTCTATAGCCTCCGCCTCTGTGGGCAGGGCATAGCTGAACGAAAGGCAGCAGAAACTTCTGCAGACTTAAAAGTTCCTGTCTAACAGCTCTGAAGAGAGCAGTGGTTCTCCCAGCATGGCGTTTGAGCTCTGAGAACGGACAGACTGCCTCCTCAAGTGGGTCCCTGACCCCCCTGTAGCCTAACTGGGAGGCACCTTCCAGTAGGGGCTAACAGACACCTCATACAGGCGGGTGTCTCTCTGGGAACGAAGCTTCCAGAGGAAGGATCAGGCAGCAATATTTGCCATTCTGCAATATTTGCTGTTCTGCAACTCTGCTGGTGATGCCCAGGCAAACAGGCTCTGGAGTGGACCTCCAGCAAACTCCAACAGATACAAAGCTGAGGGACCTGACTGTTAGAAGGAAAACTAACAAACAGAAAGCAATAGCATCAGCATCAACAAAAAGGACACCCACACCAAAACCCCATCTGTAGGTCACCAACATCAAAGACCAAAGGTAGATAAAACCACAAAGATGGGGAGAAACCATAGCAGAAAAGCTGATAATTCTAAAAACCAGAGTGCCTCTTCTCCTCCAAAGAATTGCAGCTCCTCGCCAGCAATGGAACAAAGCTGGATGGAGAATGACTTTGACGAGTTGGCAGAAGTAGGCTTCAGAAGGTCGGTAATAACAAACTTCTCTGAGCTAAAGGAGCATGTTCTAACCTATCGCAAGGAAGCTAAAAACATTGAAAAAAGGGTAGACGAATGGCTAACTAGAATACAGTGTAGAGAAGACCTTAAATGACCTGATGGAGCTGAAAACTACGGCATGAGAACTTCGTGACACATACACAAGCTTCAGTAATTGATTTGATCAAGTGGAAGAAAGGATATCTTTCCACTTCACTGACTGAAGATCAAATTAATGAATTAAATGAGAAGACAAGATTCAAGAAAAAAGAGTATAAAGAAAAGAACAAACCTCCAAGAAATATGGGACTATGTGAAAAGACCAAATCTACATTTGATTGGTGTACCTGAAAATGACAGGGAGAATGGAATCAAGTTGGAAAACACTCTTCAGGATATTATCCAGGAGAAGTTCCCCAACCTAGTACGGCAGGCCAACATTCAAATTCAGGAAATACAGAGAACACCACAAAGATATTCCTTGAGAAGAGCAACTCCAAGACACACAACTGTCAGATTCACCAAAGTTGAAATGAAGGAAAAAATGTTAAGGGCAGTCAGAGAGAAAGGTTGGGTTACCCACAAAGGGAAGCCCAGAAACTCTACAAACCGGAAGAGAGTGGGGGCCAATATTTGACATTTTAAAAGAAAAGAATTTTCAACCCAGAATTTCATATCCAGCCAAACTAAGCTTCATAAGTGAAGGAGAAATAAAATCCTTTACAGACAAGCAAATGCTGAGAGATTTTGTCACCACCAGGCCTGCCTTACAAGAGCTCCTGAAGGAAGCATTAAACATGGAAAGGAACAACTGGTACCTGCCACTGCAAAAACATGCCAAATTGTAAAGACCATTGAAGCTAGGAAGGCACTGCATCAATTAATGGGCAAAATAACAAATGAACATCATAATGACAGATCAAATTCACACATAACAATATTAACATTAAATGTAAATGGGCTTAATACCCCAATTAAAAGACACAGACCGGCATATTGGATAAAGAGTCAAGACCCATCAGTGTGCTGTATTCAGGAGACCCATCTCACGTGCAGAGACACATATAGGCTCAAAATAAAAGGATGGAGGAAGCTCTACCAAGCAAATGGAAAACTAAAAAAAACCAGGGGTTGCAATCCTAGTCTCTGATAAAACAGACGTTAAACCAGCAAAGATCAAAAGAGACAAAGAAGGCCATTACATAATGGTAAAGGGATCAATTCAACAAGAAGAGCTAACTATCCTAAATATATGTGCACCCAATACAGGAGCAACCAGATTCATAAAGCAAGTCCTTAGAGACCTACAAAGAGACTTAGACTCCCACACAATAATAATGGGAGACTTTAACACCCCACTGTCAATATTAGATCAACGAGACAGAAGGTTAACAAGGATATGAACAAGGACTTAAACTCAGCTCTGCACCAAGTGGACCTAATAGACATCTACAGAACTTTTCACCCCAAATCAACAGAATATACATTCTTCTCAGCACCACATTGTACTTACTCTAAAACTGACCACATGACTGGAAGTAAAGCACTCCTCAGCAAATGTAAAAGAACAGAAATTACAGCAAATTTTCTCTCAGACCATAGTGCAATCAAATTAGAACTCAGGATTAAGAAACTCATTCAAACCCATACTACTATATGGAAACTGAACAATCTGCTCCTGAATGACTACTGGGTACATAACGAAATGAAGGCAGAAGTAAAGATGTTCTTTGAAACCAATGAGAACAAAGACACAACGTACCAGAATCTCTGGGACACATTTAAAGCAGTGTGTAGAGGGAAATTTATAGCACTTAATGCCCGAAGAGAAAGCAGGAAAGATCTAAAATTGACACCTTAACATCACAATTAAAAGAACTAGAGAAGTGATAGCAAACACATTCAAAAGCTAGCAGAAGGCAAGAAATAACTAAGATGAGAGCAGAACTAAAGGCGATAGAGACACAAAAAAACCTTCCAAAAATAAATGAATCCAGGAGCCGTTTTTTTGAAAAGATCAACAAAATTGATAGACCACTAGCAAGACTAATAAAGAAGAAGAGAGAAGAATCAAATAGATGCAATAAAAAATGATAAAGGGGATCTCACCCACTGATCCCACAGAAATACAAACTACCATCTGAGAATACTACAAATACCTCTTTGCAAATAAACTAGAAAATCTAGAGGAAATGGATAAATTCCTGGACACATACACCCTCCCAAGACTAAACCAGGAAGAAGTTGAATCTCTGAATAGACCAATAACAGGCTCTGAAATTGAGGCAATAATAGCCTACCAACCAAAAAAGTCCAGGACCAGATGGATTCACAGTCAAATTTGACCACAGGTACAAAGAGGAGCTGGTCCCATTCCCTCTGAAACTATTCCAAACAATAGAAAAAGAGGGAATCCTCCCTCACTCATTTTATGAGACCAGCATCATCCTGATACCAAAGCCTGGCAAAGACACAACAAAAAAAGAGAATTTTAGACCAATATCCCTAATGAACATCGATGCAAAAATCCTCAATAAAATACTGGCAAACTGAATCCAGCAGCACATCAAAAAGCTTATCCACCAAGATCAAGTCAGCTTCATCTCTGGGATGCAAGGTTGGTTCAACATACAGAAATCAATAAATGTAAACCATGACATAAACACAAACAATGACAAAAACCACATGATTATCTCAATAGATGCAGAAAATGCCTTCAACAAAATTCAACAGCCCTTCATGCTAAAAACTCTTAATAAATTAGGTATTGATGGGACATATCTCAAAATAATACGAGCTATTTATGACAAACCCACAGTCAATATCATACTGAATGGGCAAAAACTGGAAGCATTCCCCTTGAAAACTGGCACAACACAGGGATGCCCTCTCTCACCACTCCTTTTCAACATAGTGTTGGAAGTTCTGGCCAGGGCAATCAGGCAGGAGAAAGAAATAAAGGGTATTCGATTAGGAAAAGAAGAAGTCAAATTGTCCCTGTTTGCAGATGACATGATTGTATAGTTAGAAAATCCCATCATCTCAGCCCAAAATCTCCTTAAGCTGATAAGCAACTTCAGCAAAGTCTCAGGATACAAAATTAATGTGCAAAAATCACAAGCATTCCTATACACCAATAACAGAGAGCCAAATCATGAGTGAACTCACATTCACAATTGCTTTAAAGAGAATAAAATACCTAGGAATCCAACTTACAAGGGATGTGAAGGACCTCTTCACGGAGAACTATAAACCACTACTCAATGAAATAAAAGAGGACACAAACAAATGGAAGAACATTCCATGCTCATGGATAGGAGGAATCAATATTATGAAAGTGGCCATACTGCCCCAGGTAATTTATAGATTCATTGCCATCCGCATCAAGCTACCAATGACTTTCTTCACAGAATTGGAAAAAACGACTTTAAAGTTCATGTGGAACCAAAAAAGAGCCTGCATAGCCAAGACAACCCTAAGGCAAAAGAACAAAGCTGGAGGCATCACGCTACCTGACTTCAAACTATACTATGAGGCGACAGTAACCAAAACAGCATGGTACTGGTACCAAAACAGAGATATAGACCAATGGAACAAAACAGTGGCCTCAGAAATAATACCACACATTTACAAACATCTGATCTTTGACAAAACTGACTAAAACAAGAAATGGGGAAAGGATTCCCTATTTAATAAATGGTGCTGGGAAAACTGGCTGGCCATATGTTGAAAGCTGAAACTGGATCCCTTCCTTACACCTTATACAAAAATTAATTCAAGATGGATTAAAGACTTAAATATTAGACCTAAAACCATAAATACCCTAGAAGAAAACCTAGGCAATACCATTTAGGACACAAGGCATGGGCAAAGACTCCATGACTAAATCACCAAAAGCAATGGCAACAAAAACCAAAATGAACATATGAGATCTAATTAAACTGAAGAGCTTCTGCATGGCAAAAGAAACTACTATCAGAGTGAACAGGCAACCTACAGAATGGGAGAAAATTTTTGCAATCTGCCCATCTGACAAAGAGCTAATATCCAGATTCTACAAATAACTTTTACAAATTTACGAGAAAAAAAAAACAACCCCATCAAAAAGTGGGCAAAGGATATGAACAGACACTTCTCAAAAGTAGACATTTATGCAACCAAGAGACACACGATAAAATGCTCATCATCAATGGTCATCAGAGAAATGCAAATCAAAGCCACAATGATACCATCTCACACCAGTTAGAATGGGGATCATTAAAAAGTCAGGAAACAAGAGATGCTGGAGAGGATGTGGAGAAATAGGAAGGCGTTTACGCTGTTGGTGGGAGTGTAAATTAGTTCAACCATTGTGGAAGACAGTGTGGCGATTCCTCAAGGACTAGAACCAGAAATACCATTTGACCCAGCAATCCCATTACTATGTATATACCCAAAGGATTATAAATCATGCTACTGTAAAGACACATGCACCTGTATGTTTATTGCAGCACTATTCACAATAGCAAAGACTTGGAACCAACCTAAATGTCCATCAACGATAGACTGGATTAAGAAAACGTGGCACATATACACCATGGAATACTTTGCAGCCATAAAAAAGGATGAGTTCATGTCCTTTGCAAGGACATGGATGAAGCTGGAAACCATCATTCTCAGCAAACTATCACAAGGACAGAAAACCAAACACTGCATGTTCTCACTCATAGGTGGGACTTGAACAATGAGAATACTTGGAGACAGGGTGGGGAACATCACACACCAACGCCTGTTGGGGAGTACAGGACTGGGGGAGGGATAGCATTAGGAGAAATACCTAATGTAAATGATGAGTTGATGGGTGCAGCAAACCAACATGGCGCATGTATACCTATGTAAGAAACTTGCACGCTGTGCACATGTACTCTAGAACTTAAAGTATAATAATAACAAAAAAGAAACTGTGGTATGTATATATAGATACATATATACATGTATATATGAAGGAATACTACTCACCCATAAAAAGGGATGAATTACAGCATTTGCAGTGACCTGGATGAGATGGGAGACTATTATTCGAAGCAAAGTAACTCAGGAATGGAAAATCAAACATTGTATGTTCTTACTGATATGTGGGAGCTAAGCTATGAGGACACAAAGGCATAAGAATGACACAACGGACTTTGGGGACTTGGGGGAAGAGTGGGAGAGGGGCAAGGAATAAAACACTACAAATACGGTGCAGTGTATACTGCTTGGGTGATGGGTGCACCAAAAGCTCATGAATCACCACTAAAGAACTTATGTAACCAAATACCACCTGTACCT
Source organism: Trachypithecus francoisi (assembly GCF_009764315.1). NCBI lineage: Eukaryota > Metazoa > Chordata > Mammalia > Primates > Cercopithecidae > Trachypithecus > Trachypithecus francoisi. The sequence continues at coordinate 59,643,938 of NW_022681462.1, read as the reverse complement.
CAATAACTTATGGAAAATTAAAATAAAAAAATAAAAATAAAGAAAAAACCTGGATATGCATCAGAGCTACCTGGAAAAATTTGCAATAATAAAGATTCCCAGGCCACATCTCTGGAGAAGTTGATTCAGTAGGTGTGGGTGGGTTCTGGGTTCTGTAAGATTTGGAAATTTTGGGAGTCCAGTCTTCTACTTTGAATATCTACTTCCACAAGCAGAAGTCTTTCACCTCTAATCAGGGATAAAGCTTTCTGTTTACATATTTACAGAGTAGCAACAAAGTGACAGATTCATACTAAAGCATAAATGACCAGGATCTTAAATACAAGAATGGTGCACAGAAGGAGGGCAGGAAAAGGGGTCTAGATTGGTGAATGTCAGGAATATGGTATTTCTTGATCTTCTGGGATGGCCATTATTCACCCTTGGAAGAACTATACAGTTTGAAAAATCATTTTCAATATTTGGAAACATTTATTTGGCAAATAAAAACAACCCCTTTTTCTTTTTCTTTCTGTTTTTTTTTATTTTTTTATTTTTTTTATTTTTTGAGGCGGAGTCTCACTCTGTCACCCAGGCTGGAGTGCAGTGGTGTGATCTTGGCTCACTGCAACCTCCACCTCCTGGGCTCAAGTGATTCCTGTGCCTTAGCCTCCTGAGTAGCTGGGATTACAGGTGTACGCCACCACACCCAGCTAATTTTTGTATTTCTTAGTAGAGACGGGGTTTTGCCATGTTGACCAGGCTGGTCTCGAACTCCTGACCTCAGGTGATCCACCTGCCTCAGCCTCCCAAAGTGCTGAGATTACAGGCATGAGCCACCGCGCCTGGCCACCTTATTATTTTCATGATAAAACAACTGCAAATAAAGCTAAATAGAATCTTTCAGCCGGAGGGGGATGCAGAAGGTAGTGATTTTTGTTGTTGTTTTTGAGTCAGAGTCTCGCTCTGTTGCCCAGGCTACAGTGCAGTGGCATGATCTTGGCTCACTGCAACATCTGCCTCCCAGGTTCAAGTCATTCTTAGGCTTCAACCTCCCGAGTAGTTAGAATTACAGGTGCCTGCCATCATGCCCAGCTAATGTTTGTATTTTTAGTAGAAATGGGGTTTCACTGTGTTGGCCAGGCTGGTCTTGAACTCCTGACCTTATGTGATCCACCTGCCTCTGCCTCCCAAAGTACTGGGATTATAGGCATGAGCCACTGAACTCAGCCAGAAGGTAGTGATTTCTAAGCTGAGTATGTGTAGAGGCCATCAGAATCTCTGTGGGGGTATGTGTATGAGATTTTCATATTTATCTGAATAAGGTGTGTCTTAAAAAAAAGTTGAATAACACTGCCCTAAACCAACTGGTTCTTTCTTTCTGGGGAAAAGAAGATGTGAATTCAAAGCAAAGCAGGAGGAGGTGAGTCCTCTGTTGGCCACAGATTCCAGCAGCTTCCCCTGGTGCATGGCAAATGAAGGGCTTTCTCCAAAAGATTGTAATTTTAAAGTACTCCCTGGTGTCTTCAACATAAAACTTAAAAAAAATTATTGGAGCCACTCGGCTGCAGCCCAGGTGATCGTCGCCTCTTATTTAATGTGCTGTATGTTCACCATGTCCTAGGTCAGGCCTGCTTCAAATCGCACCTTCCAGGAAAGCTCATTGCTTTTTATCAACAGCTTGATTTACGACCAGCAAAAATCCATAGCCCTCTGTGACCCTTCTAAAAAGCTTGCCTTTCACATCGTATCCTCTTCAGAGGAAATAAAACACTCTAATTTCTTCTATCAGTCCATTGGCTAGAAACACTACCTTCACCAGTAGTTTATTTGAGAGAGACTCGGGCTGAGGGTGAGAGACCCCAGAGATAGGGCTGGTCTCACAATGTACCGAGACCAATATGTAAGAGCCTGTTCTCTGCAGAGAAAACAGAAACAGGAATTTGTACACAATCACAAAGGCAGCTTAGGCTGGCAGACAGTTATGTTCTGGACCTTATTGGCTCTCATAACCTGTCTCCATATGTTTTCATAACCTTAGGACTGTTATGTCATGAGGCGGAAGGTGGGGGAGGAAAGATTGGCCAAAAAAAAAATCAGTTAGGTACTTAATTTGTTGGAAAAAGTTCCCTACCAGTATGATAAATCATTGCTAACAATTATTAATCCAGTTGAATCTTTTAAGACTGAAAAATGGAGTTGCCTATGGTGTGGTGTTTCCTCTGTGTTTGTCTATGTGTCAGGCAGCTAGCAGGAAATCATAATGGAAAGGAATCCGAATCAAACAGAATCTCCTCTATCCCTCTCTCAATCTCCTTTATCACTAGTCAAGTCAAATTATACCTAAAAATCAAGTGTTAATTACAGAATTAAGGTGCGGAAAGACTATTTTACATAGCCAAAACCAGGAGCAGTGATGAATTAACTTTAGTTGCTCGGCATTAAAAAGAGAATTTGAATGAATACCTCCTAAAGCTGGAAATGCAGTACTTAATTGGAAAGCCAGCTTCCTACAGCAGTAGGATGAAGAGAGGGAGCAGCTGTGGCTGGCTGTGTCCTCCCAGCTGTTGCTCTGACAGCTAGGAGGCACAGGCTTATAGTGATAGGTTCCTGTCCCCTGAGAAATGCGGGAAGGGGCTTGTCATGGCATCTCATGTCTGTAATCCCAGCACTTTGGGAGGCTGAGGTGGAAGGATTGCTTGAAGCCAGGAGTTTGAGACTAGCCTGGGGCAACATAGCAAGACCATGTCTCTACCAAAAAAAAAAAAAGGAAAAGGAAGCTGCTACCTCTGGAAATACTGAAATGGTGGTAGAGCACCTCTCAGGTATAGAAATGCAAACACAGCATTATAGGAGATCCTGTAAAATGTCAGGAAGGATTGATTGGCAAAGACTGAAATAAACTCCAGCGCTTATGTTGGGAAGGAAGAACGCAGTGACAGACATTTTCATATAGTGCTAGTGGGAGTACAGATTGCTGTGATCTTTCTTCTGGAGGGCACTTAAACTGTTTTATCAAAACTTCAGATATGCATTTCCTTTGATCTAGAAATTTCATTTGTAGGAATTTCTTGAACAAATAAAGATGTATGTCCAAGGATGTTGATCCCAGTATTTTTACAGTAGGGAACTAACTATGGAAAGAATTGTTAAGTTAGTTAGAGTGCATTCATACACAGGCATACTACATAACCATTATAAATGATATCTGGAAAGATGTACAGAAAAATGTTATCAGACGTTTTCTTCTGTATAGAAAAATTCCAGGGTTTTTTTAAATAAGAGGAAAAGAAATTCAGGAGAACTCCTTGCCCTTCAATGATTGCAAAATAAAGCTATTTTCCTTCTTTAATATTAGGGCTACACTGTGAGGCACGTATGCTAAGGATTAAGAAAGGTACTTGTTATAGTTTTCCCATTTAGAGGAGAAGCCTTGAGTAATTAACTCTCAACTCTTGGAGTCAAGAGACCATTAGAGAGTTCTGCTCAGGGAAAACTTTCTAGCAATTATGTGTTTAACAAAGCCTTAGAGTGCTTTGCTAACAGTGGACATATTAAGGTTATGTATATAATACATGTGCATGCAATGAATGAATGAATGCAGTGAATGCTTTGTAGGGATAGAAGGGACAAGATAAACCATCAAAACTCTCATTCTACAAATGAGATACTGAGAGTGGGCACCTAGAGACTTGCACAGGTGCACACAGCTAGTAGGTGGCAGTGACAGAACTAGAGTCCAGGGCCCCTGACCCTTAGCACTCAACACTGCTAAGATCTGTTGTGACTTCACAGAATCAAGAAGGAGCTGTGGTGTGTCAGATCCCTTCCGTCTCCAGGCCAAGTCCAGTAAGGGCCACTTGGATGCAATCACTAGCTGTTGGCAGGACACTGTTTAAGGTTTAACTTAGGTTTAACTTAGAACTGCTGATAACCACAGTATTTTGTGCGTGGATGACTCCCAGTAAACATTGATGGTAATAGTAGTGGGAATGCTGTTTCTTCTGCCCTGGGAAGAGACACACTGAATATCTTCTACATATCATCCAGGTCCCCTGTGACTGCAGCCACTGAAAGCAGTCAGGGTGCGCTGAGGTTTGCAGCTGAGAAAGTGCAGTATTCTCTTTCCTCTTGAAGGACATAACCCTAGCAAAGTCCTAGAGAACGTGGTTTTCTACTGTTTTAATATTCATTCCCATTATTCCCCTTTTCCACCTGTTACATTTTCTTCTCCCTACCTCTTTCTTCCCATGTTTTCCAAAAACCTCCCAGCACATATATCAAAGGACTATAAATGGCATCAAATAAATCTATGGTTCTTAAACCATATTAAAAAGTGTTTTATTATGGAAAATTTCAAATGTACACAAACATAGCAATCATGCCTATGTCCATATTACTTACCCTCATCAATTGCCCAAAATTTGCCAAACTTGTTTCAACTACTCCCCCTTTGAACTCTTTCTTTTGAGTATTTTAAAACATATCCTAGACACCATTGAATCTCTGAGAAGGAATTTTTAAAAAACACAATCTCTATGCCATTAGTACACAAACAAATTAACAATAATTCCATAATATCATCTAACATTCAATTCATGTTTAAGTTTCTCCAGCTACCTCAGAAATGTATTTTTATAATTGCTTTGACTCAAACAAAACAAGGTATAAGTCTATTGCACTTGGTTGATATATTTCTCAAGTTTTTTAAAAAAAATCTATCAATCATGAACTTACCTATTTTATTGAGTAAAATTTACATAACATGAAATTAGCCTATTTATTTATTTATTTTTGAGACAAAGTTTTGCTCTTGTTGCCCAGGCTGGAGTGCAATGGTGCAGTCTCAACTCACTACAACTTCTGCCTCCTGGGTTCAAGTGATTCTCCCACCTCAGCCTTCAAAGTAGCTGGGACTATAGGTGTGTGCCATCACGCCTGGCTAATTTTGTATTTTTAGTAGATACAGGGTTTCACCATGTTGATCAGGCTGGTCTTGAACTCCTGACATCAGGTGATCCACCCACCTTGGCCTCCCAAAATGCTAAGATATAGGTGTGAACCACCACACCCAGCCAAACTTAGCCATTTTAAGGAGAACAATTCAGTGGCATTTAGTATACCCACAAAGTTGTACAAATACCACTTATATCTAGTTCCAAAACATTTTCCTCACACCAAAAGGAAACCCAAAGCCCTATTCATTAAGCAGTTGCTTTTCATTCTCCCCTCCCACCAGCTCCTGGCAACCATCAATCTGCCTTTTGTTTCCATGGATTTATCTATTCTGAATATTTCATAAAATAGAATTATAAAATATATGTCTTTTTGTCTGGCTTTTTTCCCTTAGCATGCTTTTGAAGTTCATCAATATTGTAGCATGTATCCGTACTTCATTCACTTCATTCCTTTTTATGGCTGAATATTTCATTGTGTATGTATACCACACTTAATACATTAATTTGTTGATGGATGTATTAGTCCATTCTCACACTGCTATAAGGGCGTAATTTATAAAGGAAAGAGGTTTAATTGACTCACAGTTCTGCATAACTGGGGAGGCCACAGGAAACTTACAATCATGGCAGAAGGGGAAGAAAACACGCTCTTCTTCACATGGCAACAGAGAGAAGAAGAATAAGTGCCCAGTGAAGGTGGAAGTCCCTTATAAAGCCATCAGCTCTCGTGAGAACTCAATCACTATCATGAGAACAGGATGGGGGAAATGGCCCTCATGATTCAATTATCTCCACCTGGTCCTTCCCAGGACACGTGGAAATTATGGAAACTACAATTCAAGATGAGATTTGAGTGGGGACACAGTCAAACCATATCAATGGACATTTGGGCTGTTTCCATCTTTTGGCTATGGTGAACAGTGCTGCTATAACATGCATATACATGTATTTGTTTGAATACCAGTTTTCAGTTATTTTGGTTATATACCCAGAAGTGGAATTGCTGGGTCATATGGTAACCTTGTTTAGCTGTTTGAGGAGCCACCAAACTGTTTTCCACAGAGGTGGCACCATTTCACATTCCCATCAGCAATGTATGAGGGTTTCAAATGTCTCCACATCCTTGCCAGCACCTGTTATTTTCTGTATTTTTGAGCATAGGAATCATACTGTGTGGAGTGGTGTGAAGTGGTACCTCCTTGTGGTTTTGATGTGTGTTTCCCTAATGAGTAATGATGCTGGGCATCTTTCATGTGCTACTTGGCCATTTACATATCTTATTTGGAGAAATGTCTATTCAAGTCCTTTGTCCATTTCTAAATTGGGTTGTTTGTCTTTTTGTTATTGCTGCCTTTTAAAATCTAATAGTTCTCCTGACTCCTCTCCTTTCTCATGCTATTTATTTACTGAACGAACCAGGTCATTTGTCCTATAGAATTTCCCTCATTCCCCACTTGGCTGTTTACTCATGGTAAATTATTTGTGGTATAATTTAACTAGTTTTTCTATCCTCTTACTTCCTGTAAAGAGATAATTTAGAAGCAGAGGCTTGATTAGATGTGTTTGTTGTTATTTTATGGGGGTACTTCACAGATGGTAAAGGTCCATGCCATTTCTAGAGCATTACAGTGAGAGGCACATAATACCTAGTTGTCCACTTTTTAATTATCCCCACTGTATGTTGAGGAACCTAAGGCTCTGCAGGGTTGCTTAAGGACCCTGAAAATGTTTAATTCGAATTTTGTTTTAAAAACACACAATTGACCATTGTTTTCTGGACTTCCTTAGGTTGGAGAGGAAGCCAAGTAGGTGAACCCCTGCCCTCTAACCTCCTTCAGAGTTGCTCTGCATTTGTGTATTTGGGTTCTAGGTAAGATTTCATCAGAAAAAGTATTACACTAATTTTTAAAAATATAAAATAAAATGAACAGTATAATAAAATGCATCCCTTCTAAAATGTTAGCTGATTATGTAATTCCATCATAACTGGGGACTTTGGAAGACAGCAAGACCTTGAGACCCAAAGGGAAGAAAGTTATTTAATGAATGAATAGGTACATTTAATGAGAGACAGGGTGAAATCTTTTTGGTGTCCCTGAAATCATACAAGGGAATCATAGTCTTCCCAGATTACACTCCCCAGATTGCCTCCCATTCATATCATATGTTCCTGCCTCATTAAATGGAAGTGGACTTTTAATAAAAGCAATTCACATTTTACAGTACAGCCCAAAGTTTTATGAGAGAACCACAATAAAAAATGGAAGGTGATGTGGTAAGAATATCTGAGAACCTGGCAATTGCCTCTGGTGTAGTATACAGTTGCCCTTCAGACGTCTTTTGCTGGAAAGATCTCTAATTCTGGTCACAAGAAAAGATCCTCTATCTTTCTGACACAGAATATACACACTTTTTGTAATACCTTAAATCAATACCTGATAGTCCACTAGGCTCTTTCCTTGGCATTCTATTAAAATTGAGCTCCTCTCTGTAACTGAATGTTGAACACATCAAGGTGATGGATAGTGCATCAGTCCCTGTCCCCAGGATTTTGGAGGCAAAGTCTCCAACCTTCTTGTGGCTAGAAGGAGATTTATGAATCTTTGCCTCACTTCCAGTTTAATCCTCAAGTGTCTGCTTTTAAATTGTCAAAGGCCTGTAAAGTCTGCCCTTCATGAAAATAGGAACAGCAGGATGGACATAGAACTGGATCACATTGTAAGGAGACAGAGTGATCACTGAGTGCCCGTATTTCTTCTGGGATGAGAAGACTTCAGTTCTAATTACCCTGTTCTTCTGCTCTGTAGTATTGTTTTCGGACAAGAAGATTTTGCCAGTAGAAGGAACACTTCAGCCAGAGTCATTGCTTATTCATTGAATACAGTTATGCGCCATGCAATGATATTTTGGTCAACAATGAACCCCATATATGAGGATGGTCCCATAGGATTATAATGGAGCTGATAAATTCTTATCATCTATCAACATTGTAGCCGTTGTAACATCTAGTGCAACATATTACTCATGTGTTTGTGATGATGCTGGCATAAACAAACCTACTGCCGTGCCAGCTGTATAAAAGTATAGCACATACAATTCTGTACAGAATGATAATTAACTAGGTTCCTGGTTTATATATTTACTATACTATATATTTTTTACTGTTAGAGTATACTCCGTTTTTTAAAAGAAGTTAGCTGTAAAACAGCCTCAGGCAAGTTCTTCAGGAGACATTCTAGAAGAAGGCATTGTTATCACAGGAGATGACAGCTCCATGTGTGTTATTGCCCCTGAAGACCTGCCAGGGGGACAAGATGTGAAGGAGGAAGACAGTGAAATTGCTGATCCTAACCCTGCCTGTGTAGGCCTAGACTAATGTGTGTTGCTTGTGTCTTAGTTTTTTCTTTTTTCTTTTTTTTAAACAAAGTTTAAAAAGTAAAAAACAAAAATAAAAAATTTAAAAATTAGAACAAAGCGGTCGGGCGTGGTGGCTCACGCCTATAATCCCAACACTTTGGGAGGCCAAGGCAGGCGGATCAAGAGGTCAGGAGATCGAGACCATCCTGGCTGACACGGTGAAACCCTGTCTCTCCCAAAAATACAAAAAAAATTAGCCAGGCTTAGTGGCAGGCACCTGTAGTCCCAGCTACTTGGGAGGCTGAGGCAGGAGAATTGCGGGAACCCGGGAGGTGGAGCTTGCAGTGAGCCAAGATTGCACCACGGCACTCCAGCCTGGGCAACAGAGTGAGACTCCGTCTCAAAAAAAAAAAAAAGAAATTAGAACAAAGGTTATAAAATAAGGATATAAAGAAAGAAAATATTTTTTGTACGGCCGTATATGTGTGTTTTGAGCTAAATGTTATTGCAAAAAAGAGAGATACATTTTTTTAAGTTTCTAAGGTAAAAATGTTACAGTAAGCTAAGGTTAATTTATTATTGAAAAAAATTAAAAATTAATTTAGTGTAGCCTAAATGTACAATGTTTATAAAGTCTACAGTAATGTACAGTATGTCCCAGGCTTTCCCATTCACTCACCCTCACTCACTAACTCACCCAGGGCAAATTCCAGCCTGCAAGCTCCATTCCTGGTAAGTGCCCTATACAGGTGTGCCATTTAAAAAAGCTTTTTATAAATAATTTTTTCTATACCTTTTCTATGTTTAGATATGTTTAGATACAAAAATATTTACCATTGTGTTACAGTTGCCTATGATATGCAGTACAGTAATACGCTGTACAGGTTTGTAGCCCAGGAGAAATGGCTATATCATACCATCTAGGTCTGTCCTCACTCAGACAGGATCAAATCCCCACTGTACCCCTTGGTCAGTGTCTGATTTTAGACCAATCACTTACGCTCTCTGTGCTTAAGTTCTTATCGTTATAATGGCAGCGGCTGCGTCACAGATTTGTGAAAAGTAAAAACGTTACCCCACGCCTACTCTTCATAGCAGCGATGAATACATTGTAAGTACACTTTAAATGGTACACATTCATATATTGGAAACATGTTAATAACAGAAAAAACTTCAGCTAATATTTCTAAGTGTGAAACTAATGGTCAGTGAGGAATATTGGATTTTAGTTGACATTTTAAGTGTAGCACATGCCTCACTCACATTCCCCTGCGGGTCCTCTGGCTCAGATGATAAATATCGGTCTGTGGGAACTGACAGAATGGCTGCCAAAGATCTGGCAATAGGAAGGATCTTCTTATCACAGGCTGTGCTTCGAATCCTGGGGAATTTCTGTTTTCTTTACCATTAGCTCTTCCTTTACTTCACCGGGCTCAGGTTAAGGTCTACAGAGCTGATTATCAAGCACCTGACTGTAGTCAACTCTTTATTCTTCCCCTCTCAAAGAGTTTGGCAGACAATAGCAGCTTTGGGGTGGAAACCTTCCCTGAGTGATTTCAGATGTAAACTTCTTTTCTATGTTCACAGAGTGGGTAGGGGCGTTTCCACTGGCACCACCTGCTTGTGAGTGTCTTCCAAAGGATCACAGTCAGTCCCAGGAACTCCAGGTGGGCAGAGTTGAAAGTGAAAGCCCCTAAGTACATTGGTTCCTCCATATTCCTGTGGTGGATCCTGTAAATTCTGGTAAACATCTTTTTCCTATGTATGTGACTGGCAAATTGAGTAACAGAAACATCACAAAGACAAAAGATTTAGGATACTACTCTCCTGTTGGTCCTGACAAAAGCAGAGAGTCACTCCATGCCACATTGCTACTGTTCCCAGATGTTTTATGTTTGAAAATCATGCCAGTGGCTCCATGGTTTTCATTGTTTACAGGCACGAGCAGCAAGTCCAATACATACATAGGACCAATATACCCCCAGATTCTTCCCTGAGTCCAGAGCTATCAAAATCATGCTCCTTCTGGTGAGCACTTTTTTTAAAAAAAAAAATCATTTTATGCCCCCTTCTTCACCTTTCGTTTAGCTCTTTTTAATACTCCTACTTGGCTGATGGTGCACTTTTCTGTAACAACCAAGTCAAGTTTCCCAAATGGCAGCCCTTTGTTCTTAAGAGTAGAGACTCCCCAGTGTATTCAAGCTTTGCTTTTTCTGGGTAAGTAAACCCCCTAATCTCAGAAATATGTGAATTACATGTGTTTGTACAATCTGCGTCTGTATAGGTACACTCTATGATGTTCACACAATGATGACATGACACCTAACCATGCATTCCTGAGACTGTATCCCCAACATTAAGTGACATGTGACTGAAGTTCTATTATCATTGCTGACATCATCATCATCACCGTCCTCATCATCATCACCATCATCATCATTATGCCTGTATTCCAACATAATGTTAGAAGAGAGGACAATTAATGCCTCTGTTAACCTTCTGTAACTCAGAAGAAAAGGGCTCAGAAGCAAAGGAAGAAAAAGCAGCCAGTCCAAGGCTCAGACCAGCTGCTGGCCCCACAAACTCCATATGTACTGTAGGAACTTAATTGCCTTTTTAATTGTCTAGACAGAATTCTCATGGATTGGCCACGAGAATTTTGGCTCGATTTCACCAGCTTTTATTGAAGCTGATAAAAAGAAGTATATACAATAAAAGTGAATTTTTAGACACAAATATCAAGGTTCATCAGCCCCCAAGCCCTTTCTCCAAGTCAGTCCCCAACTATGACTATAAGCCAAGGTGAGCAGAGACTGTTAAAAGAAAGGTCACCTCAGGCACACACACAAAGTAAAACTGCATAGCAGGCCTTCTAGGGGCCTCCTCGCTATTCACCAAGGCTGTGTTCCTTATAATCTAGAAATCATGCTTTGTGTGTACAGAGTTAGGTGTAAAATGTTCAATATGTCCAACAACTGGAGAAAACCTAAATGCTCAACAGTGGGAAGACATGTAAGTATAAGTGAATTTTGAAACATTAAAAAGGATGCTGCAGAAAATGGATTGACGGGGGAAGATTTTCATGATAAATTACTTACAAAATAAGGCAGGGGGCATTTTACATATTTATACTATTTCTTTTAAGTTTTGGGTATGTTTAGTCTTGAAGGAACTATGTGTAGTTTATATGGGAAGAGAAAGGAGTTTCTACTATAAACCTTTGATGTATTTGCACGGATTGGCTTATCAGGCTAGCTAACTGTAGAAGGCACAGACATTTTGGAGCAACAGGAATGAGGCAGAGAGTGAGAATGGCTCCACTTGGGAAGAGGAGGGAAAGGGCTTGGGGAACAAGCCTAGATCATATAGAAGCAGTACTGCCTGGTTAACGGGGGAAGGTGCAGATGGAAAAATCAGTGGAGTAAATGAAGGCTTGGTGTGATGCACCAAACTCCAGACTTTGAGCCCTTCTTAGTTTGGTCTAAGTATGTGGGGTAGTAGGGTAATGTCAGGGCCTGGGCTCTAGCTGACATGAGGCGGGATAGGAGTGACCCTGCGATGTTTCTATTTTGTTGTTATTGTTTTGACCTCTATATTCTTTCTTTAACCTACTTAGTTCTGAGTGGGGAGACTTGACTGTCCCCTCTTGAGTATCTTAAAGCCCAGGAGTGATGCAACAAACATCAGCTGAAAGAAAACAAGTGGGTTCAGGGGGAGGGTTAAATGCGGACAACACACATGCGGATCCTTTTCTCAAGTAGCAGTTCACTGCCCTAAATGTACTGCCCCGGGTAGAAGATGGGTTAGGATTCAGAGCCTAACATCAAACATTGGGTACTTTGTTTCAACAGGTTAAAAAGAAACTCATGGTGTCACTGCAAACATATCTGAAAGGTGTTGGCAGCTTCAAAGGGATTCATTAAGAGATTTTCCCATTAAAATACTTGGAAGTTTACTAAACTGCATAAAGGTGCTTTTATAAAAGCAGGCCCAGGAGGCATTTTAATAAAGACCTCCAGTTAGATAACTGGACCAAGAGAGCTGTGTTAAACGCTTGGAAGGGAGAGCAGTTTGCTGTAATACATCTTCAAGGCTGAAGTTCCTAACCCTTCTCACCTTGACTTTCCCTTCTTTAAAATGGTAATAATAATAGCCAGCCTAAACTGGGTGCTGTGTGGAGTGCCTGTAGTCCCAGATACTCAGGAGGCTAAGGCAGGAGGATTGCTTGAGCCCAGGAGTCCAGCCTGGGCAACATAATGCAGACCTTTGCTCTAATAATAAATAAATAAATAAACAGACAAAATACTCAGCCTTACACTGATGTTGAAAGGATTAAATACTCTTTTTATTTATTTGTGAACAAAGTCTATTATAAAATTGAAACTAATTAATGTTAATTCTTTTATAGGTAATACAAAAGGTACTCAACATTACCATCTGAACCAAAATCTGTGGCACTTGGTTTAGAAAGATCCTAGGTTTTCTCTCGGAGACTCATACCTAAAAGACAAGTGATAGAAGAGGAAGGTTCAACTCAGCCCACTCCTCAAGGCTCAGAATGATGAAAATGGTGGGATGTTCAAGGAAGGAGGTAGTCAGAAGGTCAGAATTTGAGTAAGAATGGAAATATTTTCTCATCCCCATCATGTTCAAGTGATACTTGGTCTTAAGAAGTGAAACCTATAAGGTCTGATAAAATTTTGGAGCTTTCTGAAAGAGTGCTCAAAAAGTTAAGAAAGAAGAGAGAAGCCATTGTTGAAATGATATATACACACTGTAATAGTGAACCCTGGACAAAGAGATACACCATGATTGCAATTTGGCTTTCAGTCCAGAGACCAGTTCAGCCAAATACTTTGTTCATGCTTTTTAAAACTCAGTGGCAAGTACATAAAAATGTCTGCAACCCTGAAGAGGTTGTTAAATTCTTTCTTAAGAACAAGACAGAAAGGAGAAGTGATTTACTGGAGTAGGTTGCTGGGTTTGTTTTTTATTTTTATTTTTGCTCTTCTAATTCCCAAGCCCACAGCAGCCCGTCTAGTTGAATCTTGATTTGTTTTTGTCTCATATGAATGTGAACATCCATCCTCCCAGCAGAAATGGTAAATAGCTGTACACGTCTCTGTCATGAAGTAGTCATAAATAACCATCATTTATGGGGCTGGTGGGAGGGCAACTTTTGGGCTTACAGAATTACCTGCAGAAACACTGTTCTGTGAAGTTTTTTTGTAACTAAAGGAGAGAAAACACTGATTTTTGTTGTGATTGCTTAAAAGTATTATTTTAAAGTAATACATATACACAGTTAAAAAAAAGAAGCTGCCATGTCATAGAATGGCATTAAATGAAAAGACTGTGTCCTGTGTGGTATCCACTTCTCTGCCCCAGTGGTATCCACTTATGGATTATAAGTTTTAGGTTACACAAATCATGCATGAATATGATTGTAAAAATTTCAAACCATACAGCATACAGATAACCTTGAGTCCCTCTAGACCATCACTCCAATTACATTGCCCTTCTCAGAGGTAACCGCCATTGTTAACACTAGTTGGTTTTCTCCCAGATCTCTATGATCTTTATAAGTATGCATGTTTTGGTTTTTATTTTACAGAAATGGTATACCACATTTGTTATCTAGCTTCTTGCTTTTTTGACTTAACAATACGTTTTGAATATCTTTCCATGTCAGTAAATATATCTTCATTTTGCTTCTTTAAACTGCTGTATACTATGAATGTGGGATAATTTATTTATGTACAGTAAACATTTAGATATTTCCAATTCTTCATTATTACAACATGGAGCTGCAATGAACATCATTGTCCCTACTTTTTGGTATATACATGGAAGTTTTTCTCTGAAATAGATAAAAAGTATCAATTTCAGCTTGTAATCCCGGCTACTCAGGAGGCTGAGGCGGGAGAATCACTTGAACCCAGGAGTCAGAGGTTGCAGTGAGCCGAGATGGCGCCACTGCACTCCAGCCTTGTGGACAGAATGAGACTCCATTCCCCGTCACCCCCCAAAGTATCAGTTTTCAGCGATTTGTATTTTTAGTTTTGTGGTTTTTTTTTTTTTTTTTTTTTTGAGACAGGGTCTCACTGTTGCCCAAGCTGGAGTGCAGTCGCGCAATCTCAGCGCAACCTCTGCCTCCCAGGCTCAAGTGATTCTCCTGCCTCGGCCTCCCAAATAGCTGGGACTATAGGCACGTGCCACCACACCCAGCTAATTTTTTTGTATTTTTGGTAGAGACAGGGTTTCGCCATGTTGGCTAGGCTGGTCTCGAATTCCTGGCCTCAAGTGATCCACCCGCCTTGGGCTCCCAAAGTGTTGGGATTACAGGCATGAACCACTGCAGCTGGCCTATTTTTAGTTCTTTTGTTGGCTAGTTATTGTAATCATTTAGAACAATATGCTAATTATTTATCTCTTGATTTACCAAATATAGATCTTATCAATTGACTTTTTACTATGAAAGATGAGGAATTTAGCTATATATATGACTTTTCACTCCCAAGTTTTATTAAATATATTTTTATTATCGGCTCTTCTGTTGGTTACAACTTTATATAGCACACTTAAGTGTCTAGTTCTTACACAGTCAACTTTAGACAATATCTTTTCATTCTCTACGATTAACAATGACGATACTAATATTTCTACTTCATCTGCTCTTCTCTTCTCCCAACCTGGGTCAGTTATAGTACTACTTTTCCTCTGTCCAGGTGTATAAATTTTTCATTCTATTCTATAATTATTTCATTATATATTATACAACCCTGCCTTCATCTTTTATGTGCTTTTGGGGCTACCAAATGCACTGCTTTTACCTGTAAATTAAATCTTAATCACTCTCTTTTTTCCAGAAAGTCATCAAATTCACTGGTATATTAATGGATTCTCCCTTCTGTTCTTTTTGTCTATCTTTAATATTATTTCAGTAAGAATTTGGATGAAGGGATTGTAAATGCATGAGTCCAGACACCCATCTTGAACCACACAAAGCAGGAATTTGTAAAAGATCCTCTTCAGTGTCACTGTTTCTTTTAAGGCATTTTCAACATTTCATGGCAGCCAGTTTCAGCAAACAAGGCAATTCGTAGTTTTTAATTAGCTAAAGACAAGTGAAAGTGATCTATAAACAAAACCACAGAACCAAACCTTAAAACCCAGCAAAAATGGTATTCATCACTGATTCTGTTACAAGACACCTAGCTGAAAAACTTACCTCTAACTCTTATCTGTCATCTTGGATAACAAGGGGAGGGACCGGGGGAAACCCCAGTGATCATAATGGAGCTAGGAAGATAGGTTGTTTAATGGCGCATGCTGTGTTGGGGCTGCCTCCGGAAACTGGCACTGCTCACAGTCGGCAAGGCAGTGATTCCAAATTTGGAATCCAGGAATTCTGACACTTCAGAGCTGCATGAGTTTTCGCTACTTAATTTCTTAAGTTTCAGCTTCCTTATCTATAAAGTAGGAGTAATAATAGTGTCCACCTCATAGGGTTGTTATGTGTATTAAACGAAAATACATGTAAATCATTTGGTTCAATGCCGACACATACTAAGCATTCAATAAATGTTAGTTGTTTTTATAATGGACCTTGCATTCTGAATATCACAGTCCTCTGTGGAATTCCAGAAGGAAACAATATGATCCCGACCCTCCATGGAGCTCCTAGTCTAAGATGGAGATGTGGCCAATATTTTCACTCTATAGTGCTTCACACATGGCAGGAGTTTAATGGATATCTGTTGATAAGGAATTGAAAAACCCACTGGTCCAGATGGAAGAGATAGCTCTTCCTTTCAGCAAATACTCTCTCAGGGAATTTCTATTTCTTAGGGAATATGTGAGAAATAAGACACATGTTATACAAACAAATATGGAGTACATTTAATCACAGTTCACTCAAATAATTCTTTCAACCAATATTTGTTACTCCTTTCTATGTGAAGAAATTATGTTAGGAAATGTAATAAGATGTGCTTCCTGCCTTCAAAGGAATTACAGTCTAGTAGATAAGATTTATACACAGAGCTAAATACATCAATGTGAGGACATTACTGATTAACTGGGGTAAGGCAATTTTCCAATTTTTCACCTCATTCCCATGTCCAAGTCCTCCCTCCCCTCTTTGGTCACCACCTATCTCTCATGATGTGTCTGTAGCAATGTTTATTTCTGAGGTTATAAAAAAATCATGTGACCTGTGTCTGAAAAAAAAAAAAATGGGATAGGTACATAGCTTCCTACCTCCCTAGATAAATCCATGGGTTTAATCTCCTTGCAGGCCAATGAGTTTCCCAGAGACTATACATTCATATTGACCTCCTAACCCTAACCATTCATTGATTTCTTTTCTATGTGATAGAAACCTTTTACTTCATTAGTTATTTTATTAATACATACCTATGGAGAAGTTGGAAAAAAATCTTGTGCTTGTACTTTTTCTCCACCATCACCTCAAAGTCAGTGTGTTATATTTCTGGAGGGAGAAAATGGTGTGAAGGAAAAAAAAATTGAAGCCAGACACACATGGGTCCAAATCCAGTCTATTCCTTACCATAGTAATAGAATTTTTAGCTGGCTATGAGGTTACCTGGAGTAGAACAAGCCCTCCTTGTCTAGGTAAATAAATTCTGATCAGAGAGATGTAGGTGGAAGCAGTGATATACTAGTAAATGTGTAACTGGCTCTACACACACACACACACACACACACACAGAGAGATCACACAGTGGTGCGATCATGACTCCTGCAGCCTTGACTTTCTGGCCTCAAGTGATCCTCCCACCTTAGCTTGCTAGGTAGCTGGGACTACAGGCAAGTGACACCATGCCCAGCTAATTTTTACAAAATTTGTGTAGAGACAAGGTCTTGCTTTCTTGCCCAGGCTGGTCTTGAACTCTTGGGGTCAAGCAATTCTCTCTTTTGACCTCTCAAAGGTGCTAGGATTATAGGCATGAGCCACAATGTATTGCCCACAATGGTTTGATTAATTTTTGCTGAACTCTTACATCTGTATGCAACCTATGCAATTCCACCATGGCTTGACAGATGGAGTTGCATTCCAATTCACTAACTCTTTCCTTAATAGTTGTATTGTTATTAAATCTGAAATGTGATCTACAATTAAACTATTTTTCATCCTTGTACAAATTATATTCATTAAACGGAAATCTCAGCTTCAACACCATATATCAGAACTTCATTTATTTATCAATGAGGGAAGTCATTTCTTTGCTGAATTTAATAACAATTTTTAAATACTGGAATAATATTTCCTTAATGTTTTGTTCTATTCATAATGTAATTATTACAGACACACCATGCTTTTAAGTTGAATCTACATTTTTAACATTTTTCTCTATCACATTCTTAAGTTTAGACCATCAATAAAGTAGTAAATCAAACCCTGACCTGTAGCAGTTGCTGATTTCTATGGTGCAAATATTCCCATCATGGTTATGTTCAAACTGCCAGGAGGTCACTGAATGCAGAGTTGGGAAGAAATATGCAGTGTTTCCACCATATGAATGCAATAGATCTTTTGTATCTTTATGGTTATTTGGAATTCTTCTCTGAATTGTCTATTAGTATTTTCTTATCATTTTTCAATTAGGTTGTTTCTTTTTCTCTCACTTGTAAGAACTCTTTGTATATTATCAGTCATATGTATCATTTGTCAATAGAATGTAAACTCCATGAATGTAGGGATCTTGTTTGCTTTATTTAGCACTGAAATCCCATAGCACCTATCACATAAAAGTTATTCAAGCAAATATTTGTTAACTGAATAAATGTGTTGCAAATATTTCCCCAGATAATCACTTGTCTTTTTATTTTTATGCTTATGTTTTTTGCTATACAAAAATGTTAAATTGTATGTTGTCAAATATGTCTGCCTTTTTCATTTATTGCATCTGAATGTTCTGTCCTATTTAAAAATATTTCTCTCATCCCAAGGTTGATTATTCTCCTAAATTTTCTAAAAATTTTATTTACTTTTTTGCTACATTCAAATCTGGAATCCATCTGGAATTTATTTTTGTATACGACATGCATTTCTTCCAGATGGCTGGCCCATTGTGCCACTTCTGTAAATAAATTACTTTTCTCCACTAAACTAAAATTCTACCTTTATGGCACATTAAGTTTCCATGTATACTGGACTCTATTTACGGTTCTTTACTTTGTTCTTTTATATATTTGCTTACTTCTGGACCTTTGTGGTACTCTTTTGATGCACCAACTTTATGGTACTTGTAATATAATAACATGCTGCAAATTGTAGTATTTGCCATATATTATTCTGAGGAATTTACATTAAATCCTCACACAAACTCTATGAGGTAGGTACTATAAATATCCCCATTTTATTGATAATGAAATTAAGGGACAGAGAGGTTAAGAAACTTGCCCAGCATCGTACCACCACTAACAAGCAGAGCCTTAGTTTAATCCATGCATTGTAGTTCCAGAGTCCATGCTCTTAACCATTATGCCAAAGTGCTTCCCTGTACAGCCTGTGACCCTTTACTTATCTTTTTATTTTATTGTTTTAATTTTAATTTTAATTTTTTTGAGGCAGGGTCTGGCTCTGACACCCAGGCTGGAATGCAGTGGCATGAACACAGCTCATTGCAGCCTTGAGTTCCTGGGCTTAAGCAATCCTCTCACTTAAGCCTCTCATGTAGCTGGGACCATAGGTGCGTGCCACCATGCCTGGATAATTTTTGTTTTATTTTTACTTAATTTTTAATTTTGAAAACGGATGTGATCACGCTGTGTTGACCAAGCTGGTCTTGAATTCCTGGCCTCAAGTGATCCTCCTATCTCCGCCTCCCAAAGTGCTGGGATTACAGGTGTGAGCCATCATGCCTGGCCTAATTTTTAAATTTTTTGTAGAGATAGGGTCTCACCTTGTTGCCCAGACTGGTCTTGAACTCCTGGGCTCAAGCGATCCTACTGTCTTGGCCTCCCAAAATGTTGGAATTATAGGCCTGAGTCACTGTGCCAGCCTTATCTTTTCAAAAAATATATTATTTTTTACCTTTTCTTGGTACTTATTCTTACATGTTCTTCTTTAAAATAATTTTGTTCAGTTCAAAAATAAAAATAAAACCTCTCTGTTGGAATTCTGATTAGAATTGCATTAACTTTATATATTAATTTTGAGAGGCACATATTTTATAAATTAGGTTTTCCATTTAGGTACATGATAAACTTTTCTGTATGTTCAAGTCTTATTTTAAGTATTCCTCATTAAGATTTTATAGTGTCTATTATACAGGTCCTATACCTAATAATATTTTATCAAAATATTTTTAAGTTTTGTTATTGTGAATGAAATTTTCCCCACTGTTAAAAGTATAGAAGAAAACATCGATTTTTGTTCGTGTGTGTAATGTGTGTACGTGTATATACACTGCTCACTGATCAAATTATCTCATTAATTCTACAGTGTTTTAATTTTATCACTCAAGTTTTCTAGGTAAATTATATCCCTTGTAGTCGAAATAATACTGTTCTCTGCCTATCTTTCCTTCCTTCCTTCCTTCCAACTTTTCATGTGAGAATATAATCCAGGTTGCCATATCATTCAGTCTTTTAAAAAGAACTAGACAGTCTCTTAGGAGGATCTGGAAAAAAATAATAATAAATGGAACTAAAAAACTTGATTTAATATTAGATCTTCTAATTTAAATATTGTTTTGAATTTTTCAAAAGTATTTTTCAGGTCAAACAACAAAAGGATAGAAGATGCCAGTTGTAAAAAAAAATTACATTTTTATTGAGATATTGTCCTTTATTTTAAAATATTTGCAGTAACTCTGTATTTTTTTGCACTCTATGCCATTAGCTATGGCCTCCAAAATATTGAGTTGTAATGGTGATAGCATTACTATTTGGTTTTGCTTTTAATAGCAATGGCTTAGTAAATTCACTTTTTAGCATGATTATTGCTATTCACTTTTGGTAATAGGGCTTATGATAATTAAGTAGTTTTCCTTAAGTCTTTATTAGAAATAGATGTGATATTTTTCTCTTTTACTTGTTAATAACATTAATTACACTGATACATTTGCTACACTTAAACAGTCTGAATTTTGGAATAAACCTAACCCACTTGGCTGGGCGCTGTGGCTCAAGCCTATAATCCCAGCACTTTGGGAGGCTGAGACTGGAGGATCACGAGGTCAGGAGATCGAGACCATCCTGGCTGACATGGTGAAACCCCGTCTCTACTAAAAAATACAAAAAACTAGCCGGACAAGGTGGTGGGTGCCTGTAGTCCCAGCTATTCGGGAGGCTGAGGCAGGAGAATGGTGTAAACCTGGGAGGCGGAGCTTGCAGTGAGCTGAGATCCAGCCACTGCACTCCAACCTGGGTGACAGAGCGAGACTCCATCTCAAAAAAAAAAAAAAAAAAGAAAGAAAAACCTAATCCACCATGGTGTATTATATTTTTTAATATACTGATAAATTTAATTTTTCATATTTTATTTAGATTTTAAAAATCTTCCTCATAAGTAAGGTTGGTCTATTATGGTCATTTAGGGGAGGAGTTCTATTTGTATGAGGTTTAAGTATTAAAGTTTTGTTAGCTTCATAAAATAATGATTTTTACATATTTTTAATTTGTCACCACTAGACCAACCCTACAAGAAATGCTAAAAGAAGTTCTAAATATTGAAACAAAGGTTTGGTATGCATCAGTATAAAAACGCTTGAAAGCATGAAACTCACAGGGCTTATAAAACAATAACACAATGAAGAAAATAAAGCAGCCAGGTAACAATCAACATGATGACTGGAACAGTACTTAACATATCAATATGAATGTTGAATGTAAATGTTTCTACGTGTCCCAATAAAAGATAGAGATTGGCAGAATGAATTAAAAAAAAAAACACACAAACCAATATCTGCTGTCTTCAAGAGACCCACCCAACGTGTAAAGATTCTTATAGGCTCAAGGTAAAGGGAAAAAATATTCCATGCAAATGCAAACCAAAGGCAAGCAGGAATAGCTATTCTTGTATCAGATAAAACAGACTTTAAAGCAACAATGGTAAAAAAAAAAAAAAAAAGAGAGAGAAAGATAAGGTCGTTATATAATGATAAAAGGATCAATACAACAAGAAAATATAACAATCCTAAATATATATGCACCTAAATCTGGAGATCCTAGATTCATAAAACAATTACTACTAGACCTAAGAAAAGAGATAGACAGAAACACAATAGTAGTGGGAGACTTCAACACTCCACTGACAGTACTAGACAGATCATTGAGCAGAAAGTCAACAAAGAAACACTGGATTTAAACTGGACTCTAGAAGAAATAAACTTTACAGACTTTTACAAAAATTCTACTGACAAACTGCAGAATATACATTCTTCTCATTAGCATATGGAACATTTTCCAAGATAGACCATATGATAGGCCACAAAACAAGTCTCAATAAATTTTAAAACTGAAATCATATCAAGTATCTTCTCAGACCACAGTGAAAATAAACTAGAAATCAGTTCCAAGAAAAACCCCTACAAACTTTACAAATACATGGAAATTAAACAATTTGCTCCTGAATGATCTTTGGTTCAACAATGAAATCAAGATGGAGATTAAAACAATTTTCAAAATGAACAACAGTGAGACAAATTATCAAAACCTCTGGGATATAGCAAAAGCAGTGCTAAGAGGAAAGTTTATTGCACTAAATGCCTGCGCCAAAAAGACAGAAAGATCACAGATTGACAAACCTAACATCACACACCAAGGATCTAGAGAAACAAGAACAAACCAAACCCAGAGCTAGCAAAAGCAAATAAATAACAAAGATCAGAGCAGAACTAAATAAAATTGAAACAAACAAAAAAAAATATGAAGGATCAATGAAACAAAAAGTTGGTTCTCTGAAAATAAAAACAAAATGGATAGACCACTGGCTAGATTAATCAAGTAAAGAACAGAGAAGATTCAAATACATTCAATCAGAAATTAAAATGGAGACATTAAGGCTGACACCACAGAAATACAAAGATCATTTTGTATTTGTGAACCACTGTGAACATCTCTATGCACACCGACTAGAAAATTTAGAGGAAATGGATAAATTCTTGGAAACATACAACCCTCCAAGCTTGAATCTGGTATGAGATCATTTAAATAGCATTGGAATAACTGATTATTTAAAAGTTAGCTATAATTTAATTGTAAGACTGTTAGAACCCACTGACTTACAAAATATAGACCCTTAATTACCTTTAAAACTTTAAAAAAGTATAATGGTTTATATGAATTTCCTGTTTCTTCTTGGGACAATTTATATTTTTACTACCAGTACATTGCACAAAAACTCCTGAGTGAAATTTCGCCTTTCAACTGTCCCTTTAATCCTGCCCAGTGGGGTAGTCTTGGATAGGTCTAACTTAGGCAGGTCTTGGAAAATAGAAAGTTCAAAATACCCAGAGTCACAAAAACAATCCCAATTGTTTAATTACACTAGTTCAAAACACTAATTAACACTTCAGTCCTCATTAAGAGTCATGACTTTCCCCTGCTTTTCCATCTGGGGTAGGCGGTAAGTAGGAGAATGTGCTCAGCTTTCTTTGGTTGCTGTAGCTGCTGCCGCCACTTTGTTCTTTTCTTCTTCTTCTTTTTTTTTTTTCCGGGGGGAAAACGTATAACTTTATTTTAACATAATAATTAATTCCTCCACAGAATAGGGACAGTATGGGATTTGTTTTTCCATTGAATAAATACAAATGAATAAAAATACTTTGTTTTGTAATGAGAATGCTTCTCCTCCCTCTCCATATCTCACAGAAGCCTCCAGGCAATTACCTGCCCCTCTGGGGCCTATAATCACAGCCCGGTCTACTCACACAAACCACTTTTCTTTACTCCGTGGGCTACATCTTATTTGCCTGCAAATATTACTTAGGTACAATAACTCTCCTTTCCACATTTCCAAATACAAGTTCTTGTATTGCATTTCAAATTTTCAGGACTGGGCACCGTGGCTCATGCCTGTAATCCCAGCACTTTGGGAGGCTGAGGCGGGCAGATCACCTGAGATCAGGAGTTGGAGACCAGCCTGGCCAACATGGTGAAACTCTATCTCTACTAAAAATACAAAAATTAATGGAGTATGGTGGCGCTCGCCTATAATCCCAGCTACTCAGGAGGCTGAGGCAGGAGAATCACTTGAACCCGGGAGGTGGAGGTTGCAAGGAGCCAAGATCACACCTCTGCACTCCAGCCTGGTGACAGAGTGAGGCTGTCTCAAAACAAACAAATGAACCAACAAAACAAAACAAAAACCCTATAAATTTTCAGTGATTCCCTTCTCAGAAGGAAAGAATCTGGCATCCACAGAAGCCCAACATGGATTTCCTTCAACCGGTAACTGTCAACCATGATGTTATGCGTGAGGTCTCAGTCAAACAGACTACAGTCCACTGGATCCATTCTGAAAGAGAAGAAAAGGATCATATAAAATCTACTGTCTGCTTCATAAACCATCCCTTATTTGAAAAATAGAAAATCCTGGCTGGGCGTGGTGGCTCAAGCCTGTAATCCCAGCACTTTGGGAGGCCGAGACGGGTGGATCACGAGGTCAGGAGATCGAGACCATGCTGGCTAACACGGGGAAACCCCGTCTCTACTAAAAATACAAAAAACTAGCCGGCGAGGTGGCGGGCGCCTGTAGTCCCAGCTACTCAGAGGCTGAGGCAGGAGAATGGCGTAAACCCAGAAGGCAGAGCTTGCAGTGAGCTGAGATCCAGACACTGCACTCCAGCCCGGGAGACAGAGCGAGACTCTGTCTCAAAAAAAGAAAAAAAAAGAAAAAGAAAAATAGAAAATCCTATTTAAATTTAACCTGTTTGAAATAGGCCAAATATTTGATTCTGCATGCAATAGATCTGTTGTTGCTTAGAATGTGAACTCCTGACCCTGTGCTGCTCAACTGGCCATGTTAGAGAACATTAGAACCACATCATAAGTCACAAAAAAGTGATCTGTCTCCAGCCTGGGGCCAGGGGACCCCGCAGGCCTACCTCCACAAGCCCATTTACGTTTGGGGACTAAGGCACTCCTCTGTGCTCTGAGCTAAGTAATGGCAGAGTCCCTCTGACTTTGAGTTTTGAAGAATGATTTTGTACCAATAGTTAAACTTCCAGTGCAACAGCAAAAAAATGTACAAAATGCTAGAGCTTCCAGTTTTTAGACTGGAAAAGAAAAATTCCTGTAGATCCAGAAGAAACTTTTACTGACACCTTAAAGATCTCACCTGCACCTGCTCTAGTAAAGCACTAGTAACTAAGACACAAATGTAAATTTTTAATAAATATGATCAGGAAAATACTACCAGTCTTTCTGACCAGCAATAAATTTCTTTTCCATATACCCCATTTCTTATTAGTCCACATTAAATAAAATAGCATTTCCTGAAAGTATTTCTAAGTGTGATGGTTTGTAATACAAAACAAATGAAAAAGATGTAATTAGATTATAAGAAAACATTTGCTTGTAAAATATGAATAAGAAAGGGGCCGGGCACAGTGGCTCACACCTGTAATCCCTGCACTTTGGGAGCCGAGGCAGGCAGATCACATGAGGTCAGGAGTTCAAAACCAGCCTGGTCAACATGGTGAAACCCCATCTCCACTAAAAATACAAAAAAAAAAAAAAAATTAGCCAGGGCTGGTGGCGGGCACCTGTAATCCCAAGCTACTCAGGAGGCTGAGGCAGGAGAATCGCTGGAACCTGATGGTTCAAGGTGGAAGTTGCAGTGAGCCGAGATGGCACCACTGCACTCCAGCCTTGGTGACAGAGTGAGACTCTGTCTCCAAAAACAAAAACAAAAACAAACAAAAAAAGAAGTAAGAAAAAGGAGGCGATGGATTTCTCATGTGTGCACAGAAGGAACTAGGAGGGACGTACAAAGAGCACCCCAGCCCTTTCCCTATGATGTAGCTACAAGGCCTCATTTCTTCGGAGGGAACACAGTTGGTATTCCATTATCTTCTGGAAGCCTGGCAGGTACAACCCCTCAACACTCCAGGCAGGAAGAGAATTCACAAGAAGTCATGAACTGCTGGGTTTGCTGGTGCTTCAGCTGAGAGAGATAGTGCTAATAGCTTTGACAGTCTACCTGAACCATCTTGTGAGGAATGCTGTAAAACTGTAGTAAGCTGTCAGTATTCTACATAAGCTGCTTTGTTCTTGTTCTTGTTGTCTTCCTCCCTCTCCTCCTCCTGCTCTTCTTCCTCTTCTTCTTTTTAACATTTCTTATTGTAAAATAAAACACAAATATAGAAATCTGCGTCAAATAAATGTATTAATTAATGAATTATTTGTAAGACAAACACCCTTGAGACAATCACTCAAGTCAGGAAGTAGGACTTTGTCAGCCATCCCGGAAACCTCATCCATGTGTCTCATTCCAGTCACACCTCTCTTTCTGCCTGCAACCACCATCCTGACTTTTAGAGTAATCACTTTCTTGTATTTTTCACAGTTTCATCACCTATGGTGCATCCCTAGACATGATAGATAAGTCTTGCCTATTTAACATTTTTTGCATGCTTTAAAGGTAACTTTTAAACTATAGTTCCTTCTCCATGTCTTTCTTTTTCTTACAATTTGTCTTTCAAACACCCAAGATGTTTCATTTGTAGCATTTCCCAAGGTCTGGATGTTGCTGATTGCAAAGTCATGTGCAGGTCAACATGTTGCTCTGGTCTCTGTATTTTCTGAAAATTGGAAACTGTATTCATATATTTGTGGTTTCTATATCAACATTCCAGGTGGTGGCATTTTCTTTCACCAAGTGACACACAATTGCAGGTTGTTTTTTCTCTTGTGATATTAGGAGTATCAATGACCAATGCCTGTATCTATTAGTTCAGTGTGGGTTTGAAAATGGTGATATTCTAATTCTACCATTTTGTTTTCATTGTCACCTGCAATACTTTATGAAAAATGCTTCCCCTAACTACTTTTGGTTATCCAGTGGTAAAAATTTATATCGGTAAGACAGAATAATGCTTGATTCTTTCTCCTTTATTTACTAGCTTTCAAGATAATGCATTAGTTTCCTATAATTCTCTGAAGGTTATCATTAGCTTTTTCCCGTTTTTTAAAAGTTGCGGTAAAATACACATAACATACAATGTACCGTTAGTGACATTTAGTACATTCACAATGTTGTGCAGCCATCACCACTGTACAGTTCAGAACATTTGTTTATCATCCCAAGAGGGACTCCTGTGAACAAAAGTTTTGTGCGAAGGAATTTGGAAGACAGAGACCGTTTGTCCATTATTCCAATGAACCGTTTGCAAACCAGGGAGACATAGCCTTCAGTGTAAAGCAAAGGTGCATTCCAGAGAACAAAGAGAGGTTTGGGTATTACAGCAAAAGTTCCCTCCCAGGTTCCCACTCAGGTTCCTTTATTTAACTGAAAAATTCAAACTTGCTTCATTCTGATTGGTTGATGCAGCTGAGTTCTGATTGGTAGATAAGCCAAACCCTGGTTGGCTGAGGCAGATGAGTTGTGATTGGTTGATTGAGGTAAGCTCTGAAAGTCCCAAAGTTTAAAGTATGAGACTAAGTGGAACTCAGAGTACTTGTGTAACCTTTGGTCAGCAAATGGCCACTTGGCTCTGTTTTAAATTTAGACCCAGTTAGTCACTCAGGATCTATCTTGAAGGACTGGCTTTTCCAGTTCACCTTTCTTCAAAACCCCTGCTCTTTCAGCAGTCATTTCCCTTTCCTCCTGGCCCCAGACACTGGCAACCACTCATCTGCTTTCTGTCTATATGCATTTACATACTCTGGATATTTTATATAAATCACATAATATGTGGCCTTTAGTGTCTGGCTTGATCAATTAGTTTTTTAAAAATTATAAATTTGTGAATTTAGACATATTTGATGGATTTCAATCAATTACAATTATTATCTTTTGAAGCTCCAATTTTCTTATGGTTGGTCAGCATAAGTCTCTTCAAGGTGGCTTCTGGGTCCTTTCCATGTGATCATACTATTCCTTGGTAAATGGCATTACAGGATATTCTAGGCTTATCTTGCATATTTGTTGCTGCAGACTCGTAACCAGCCGTTTCTCTAAGAAACACAGGTTTCTTTTAGTGAGAAATGGTATTTCAAGACTACATTTTGGGTACTAGATTAGCTCATTGCTATAGGATTCATTATTGTTTTCAGGTCTTTTCAGTGGACAAAATTAGATGGTATCTATGTCTAAATCTATATTTTCCAAGATAAAATATTCCATGAGTTTATAGTGCTATTTCCAATTCAAATTCAGGTCTACAGGTTTTTACTTACCCTCTTTTGTGTTATAATTGTATCTACTGATTTCCACACTAAGAATCCTGCTTCTCAAGGTCACAGGGGATAACAGAATTAGAATATCCCATGATTACTCATTTGCTTTATCCAAATATCACACATACAATCTCAGTAAAACAATATTTAGTGAGAACAATTGAAATGTTTTGTTTTACATTGTGTAATCCCTATTCCCTCTCATTGTTTTTTTACAATTGTACTATATGTACATTGCTTAAGCATATAAGCATTACATGCTATACCTGCTTCCTTGTAACTCTCATTTAGTCTTAGCTCCATAGATAATTATATATTGTATATTTAATATTCACCAAAGTCCTAATGTTGATATCTCTCCAGTCATTTTGCTAGTCTGAAGTTCATTCTCTAGTAGATTTTTGGGGAAGGGCTCATGGGTACAATATTCCCTGAATGTTGCTTGTCAAAATATTTTATCTATGTCTTTTGTACTTGAAAGTCTGTTTTTCTGAATACAAAATACTTGGCTTAAATTTTCTCTTTTTGAGTATCTTAAATATGTTACATCACTTTTTTCTGCTGT
Source organism: Trachypithecus francoisi (assembly GCF_009764315.1). Classification (NCBI taxonomy): domain Eukaryota; kingdom Metazoa; phylum Chordata; class Mammalia; order Primates; family Cercopithecidae; genus Trachypithecus; species Trachypithecus francoisi. The sequence continues at coordinate 59,615,705 of NW_022681462.1, read as the reverse complement.
TGAAAGGTTTGATGTTAATCTAATTTTCCTTACCTAATAGGCCACTTGCTGTTTTTGCCTGGATAACCAAGGGATGTTTTCTTTTCTTTTTTCTTTCCTTCTTTTCTTTTCCCTTCCCTCCCCTCCCCTCCCTTCCCTCCCTCCCTCCCTCTCTCTCTCTTTCTTTCTTTCTCTTCCTTCCTTCCTTCCCTCCTTCCTTCCTTCTTTCCTTCCTTTCCTTTCCTTTCTCCCTTCCTTTCTCCTTCCCTTCTCCTTCCCTTCTCCCTTCATTCTCCCTCCCTTCTCCTTCCCTCTCCTTCCCTTCTCCTCCCTTCTGCTTCCTCCTTCCTTCCTCCTTCCTTCTCTCTTTCTTTTCTTTTCTTTTCTCTTTTCTTCTTCTTTCTCTTTCCTTTCTTTCTATCATTCTAGAATATATATTGGTGTGGTTGTTCTGGGTTGATATTCTCAGGAACAGATGAGTCCTGTAGTTTCAAATATTTTTGCACTTCAGGAAAGTTTTTTTTCAATTAGATTTTTTGATAGTTGTTCTGCTCCCTTGCTTTGGTTTTCTTCCCCAGGATTTTTATTTTGTGTACATAGAATCTTCTTTGTCTATCTTCTTTTTTTTTCCTTTTTGAGACAGGTTCTCACTTTGCGTCCAGGCCAAAGTGCAGTGGCATGATCACTGCTCACTGCAGCCTTGACCTCCTCAGCTCAAGCAATCCTCCCACCTCAGCCTCCCAAGAAGCTGGCTGGACTACAGGCACACACCACCATACCTAGCTAATTAGAATTTATTTTATTTTATTTTTGTAGAGAAGGTGTCTCATTGTATTGCCCAGGCTGGTTTCAAACTCTTGGACTTGAAGTGATCCTCCTGCCTTGGTCTCCCAAAGTGCTGGGATTATAGGCATGAGCCACTGCTCCCAGCCTCTTTTCTATCTTCAATATGTGTTACTTTCTCTCCAATCCTTTTTAAAGTTTCTTCATTTATCATTCATTTTTAAAAATTAGAAAAAGTTCCTTTTCTTCACCTTCTATTTTCCTGGAAGCATAATATGTTGTTTTTATTAGTTCTAGGTTAGTGTTTACTTTTGAAATTTTTTTTTCTTTCATTTCTAATTATTTCCTGAGATTGGTTACCTCCTGTCTGATTCTTTTCTATGTTTTATTTATGTTGTTTTTTCAAATATTATATTCTTTTCTTTATGTCCTTTAGCTCATTTTGAAATAGTTTCAACAGTTTTGATCTGTTCTGTAAGCATAACTGAATGCTTTCACTGTGGATAGCAGTGGATCTTGAAGTGTGGTTCAAGACCCTTTCAGATGCTCTGTGAGGTAAAAACTAATTTCATAACTTTACTAAGATGTTATTTCTTTCCTTCACTGTGTTGACATTTGCAATGATAGCTCAAAGCAAGAAGACAGAAAAGGCTTGTGTTTTATCATGAATATAGATAGTGGCATCAAAATGTACTACTAGTCATTTTACACAGTTTTTTTTGAAAGTCATTTCCCTTAATGAAACAGTAAAAGTTAACAATTTTATTAAATGTGATTGTTTAATACACTCTTTTTTTTTTTTTTTTTTTTTTTTGAGATGGAGTCTCGCTCTGTCACCCAGGCTGGAGTGCAGTGGCGCGATCTCGGCTCACTGCAAGCTCCGCCTCCCGGGTTTACGCCATTCTCCTGCCTCAGCCTCCCGAGTAGCTGGGACTACAGGCGCCCGCCATCTCGCCCGGCTAATTTTTTTGTATTTTTTTAGTAGAGACGGGGTTTCACCGTGTTAGCCAGGATGGTCTCGATCTCCTGACCTCGTGATCCACCCGTCTCGGCCTCCCAAAGTGCTGGGATTACAGGCTTGAGCCACCGCGCCCGGCCTAATACACATCTTTTTAATGTTCTGTGTGACAAAATGGGAAGTACACATAAAACACTAGCTTCATACTAACATATGAGGTTGTTTCAGAAAGAGTATTGTAACTGCTTGAATTGTTAGTTGAACTAACCACTTTTTTTTTTTTAATTGGAATACCACCTTTACTTGAAAGAATGACTATCAGATAAACTCTGGTTACTCAGAGTTGGGGCATTTGGTAGACATAGTTTGAAAATGAAGTAATTGAGTCTGAAACTTCAAGGGAAACCATGATAGTATTTGTTGCCAATAATAAATTTTGAGCTTTCAAGTAAAAATTAGAATTTTGGAAAATGTGTATTTGGCACTGTGATCTTAACAGTTTGTTAATACTGAAAAGACTTTTCTGGTGACATTGGTGGTAGTATTTACAATGTGACTTTTTGCTATTGGAGAATGAAATGTGTCAACATTTGGAAGTTCTACATAATTCAGTGAACCAATATTCTCCAAGTAATCAACATATTGTTAAAAAGTCATGCAAAAGGTAAAAGATACATTTAAAGATAAACCAATTAATTTTAATAAAATTAAGTTTGAAAAGTTATTTGACAGAATTTTGTATTCCATGCTGCAACTAACTTCAAGCATCTACCAGTTGTCAAAGTTTGATATAATGTCAAAAAATATTGTAATCAGAGTACTTTGGGAGGCTGAGATGGGCAGATCATGAGGTCAAGAGATCGAGACCATCCTGGCCAACATGGTGAAACCTCGTCTCTAGTAAAAACACAAAAAATTAGCTGGGCGTGGTGGTGCATGCCTGTAGTCCCAGGTACTTGGGAGGCTGAGGCAGGAGAATCTCTTGAACCTGGCAGGCGGAGGTGGCAGTGAGCCAAGATCACACCACTGCACCCCAGCCTGGTAACAGAGCGAGACTCTATCTCAAAAAAAAAAAAAAAAAAATCACAATTATCTGAAAAGGCTAAGATACTTCTTCCTTTTCCAAATATATATATCTGTAAAAGTTGTATATTTCAATGAAAACAGCGTATCACAACAGGTGGAATGCAGAAACAGATGTGAAAATCCAGTTATTTTCTATTAAGCTCAATATTAAAATGATTTGCATAAATGTAAAAAAATGCTATTCTTCTTAAATTACCTTCTATTATTTTGAAAAATATAAGTTTTTTTCATAAAATATATTACTAATGTTAACTTATGATGGGTAAATTATAATTTTAAATGCAACAATAAATATTTTAAACATCACTCGATTTTAATTTTAAAGAGGGTAATAAATATCAGCAGATATAACCCATATATATGAAAGCTTTCTGGGTTATCACAATTTTTTAAGAGCATGAAGCAACACTGAGAACAAATGTTTGTGAGCCACTGAATCATGGAGATGCTATCCTATTTCTTATTTTCTTTTATCATATAATATTATAACTTTGTGTGAAATTTGATCACAATTCTTTTTTATTTTTTTGGTAAGAAAGGTTCTTATTCTTTAATATAAAACTAATTTTTCTGAACTTTTTCAAGAAAGTATAATTGAGCATAACTTCTGTTGTTTTCATGTAACATTAAAAATGATGGCAGCATGTTTTCAGAAATTTTAATAGAAAAATATTGATTTCTTCTATTTTCAAATATATAGCCATAGAGTTCAAATTAATATTCACTCACAATATATTCTCATAATATGTGTTTTCTTATTCCCAATCTTGTGTTTCTCTCTTCTATATTTTTTCCCTTAATTAGATTTGAGGAACATTTACCTATTAAGCTTGGTGACTTTATTTATAGTTCCATAATTTTAGAAACATTTCAATAATTTTAACATTTGTCTTTATTAATTCATTTCTTTTACTTTCTTTTGGTTTGTTCATTGTTATTTTGCTATTTTACTACTTTCTTAAAAGTGAAACTCATTTACTTTTGGTACTCAGGCTATAAATTTCCTTGGAGTACAGTTTTAGCTGCTCCCCATTGGTTTTCTTATAAAATACTCTCCTTTTCATGATTTTCTATAAAATTTGTAATTTCAGTTTTAATTTCCTCTTTAAGAAAATTTCATATAAGAATTAATGGAATAAGAAATAAAAGCCATACAGATGAGCAATTATACCACAAAGTGAATCTGATCCCCCAAATTTTAGATCATATCAAAGCAGTACAGTAATTCACTAAGAGGAAGGGATAAATTTTGAATAGAATTAGTGAATACATTGTTGGATTATTTGATAATTCAATTAATGAAGATCACAAAATCATATAACGTAATGGAAAAGCATTTGTGTTACTTAGTGATTTGACATAAAATATTGGAGAAAAAATAATTATGTAAAACCTATGTAAGTCTTGTAATGAGGGCAATGATGACAAATTAGCTAATGAAGATCATCAATTCAGAGAGAACTTAAGGTTAGTCATCGAACAAGGAAAATTGAAATGACCTGAAATCTTAGTTCATACATGAAGGAAACTTGATAGAGAGTTCCCCAAATTTAACGAAAATCCTACAAAGTTACATGGTTACATGACAATAGCAATATCACACTGTAATGCTGCAGGAAACTTTTCTAAACCATTATTAATAAAAAACAAATTTTAATCAACTATGCTAGAAGAAAAACTAAATTATCTATTTTTTCTATGAAAAATAATATAAAATCATTGCCATATAAAGATACAAAGAATCTGTGGCAAAAATATTATAGAGGTATATCGATATTAATTGCCTATGTCAGGCAGTTAATAAAAATATTATTTTCTTTTACTATTTTATTTTTCTGTATTTTCTAATGTTTGCAGAATGCATTAGCTTTATAAAATTTTAGTTTACTATTATTTCTCTTTTCATTCAAAATAAATATTCATGTTTATATCTAGTTTTGCATTTGGAATTTTACATTATGTTTCTTAAAGAATACCCCTTCTTTTCCCTTCCACACATTTACATGCTTTAGGCCTCATGGAGCTTGATGCCCAGACTTGGACTAATTCCAGTTTCTCTGCTTCTCATACATAAACATACTACTTATACTAGCTTTTTTCTTGAGGGATAATGATAGTGATTTCCATGTATTACTTGGGCTGGGTTTTCCAGGGGATCTGAAGCTGAAGATAATATCAATTTAGTTTTCTTACTATGCTCCCAAGCATTGTCTAAAAAAGATAAAATGCAAAATGGCTTTTGAACCACTTGGCAGCCATTTGGAAAACTAAAATGAAATTGGATCACTACCTTGCTCTTTGTATCTAATACATTCCAGGTGGATCAAATATCTAAACACAAAAAATGAAGTTATAAAATGCTAGCAAAAGCATAGGAGAATTTCTATATAATAACCATGTGGGAAAAGGCTTTTTATGTTTGATACAAATCCCAGAGGCCATAAAAAAATGATTGATAAATTTTAATGCAAAAAAATGAAAAAGTTTTACTTGCCAAGAAATAATAAAGTTAAAAGACTAATAACAAGTTGAAAAATGACTATAACACATATCCCATAGGGCTTATTTCCTTAACATAAAAAGAATTCCAGGCCAGGTGCAGTGGCTCACGCCTGTAATCCCACCACTTTGGGAGGCCGAGGTGGGCGGATCACCTGGGGTCAGGAGTTCGAGGCCAGCCTGACTAACATGCAGAAACCCCAGCTCTATCACAAATACAAAATTAGCCGGACATGGTGGCACATGCGTGTAATCACAGCTGCTGGGGAGGCTGAGGCAGGAGAATAGCTTGAACTGGGGAGGCAGAGGTTGTGGTGAGCTGAGATCGCGCCACTGCACTCCACCTTGGGCAACAAGAGCAAAACTCCATCTCAAAAAAAAAAAAAAAAAAGAATTCCAACACATTAACAAGAAAAAGGACAAGCAGCCTAATAGAAAAATAGGCAAAAGAGATTAACAGATAGTTTACAGAAATGGAAATAAAGATAAATTGTAAACATAGGAAAAGTTGTTCAATCACTCTTATTATAAGAGAAGTGAAAATTGGAACTGACAATCAGATTGAGGAAGATCCCAAAGTGTGTAACACATTGTATAGGTGAGGATATTGGGAAGTAAGTACACTATTGGTATAAGTGTAAACTGATACAACTTCTGGAAAGGGCAGCTTAAATTTGACACGACAACTTCATTTCTCAGAATTAATATTATAGGTACATTTGTAAATTGTTACAAGTAGAAGGACATTCACTGTAGCATTGTTTATAATAGCAAAACGTCAAAATAACGTCAATCTCTATCAAAAGGGGACTTGTTAAATACATTTTGATATATCTATCAATGAAACATTACGTAGTCATAAAAAAAATAAAGTAACTCTGTATATGCAGATATGAAATCTGGTATGGTTTGAATGTGTCTCCCCAAAAGCAGGTGTTGGAAACTTAATCCCTAATGCAACAGTGTTAGGAGGTAGGACCTAATGGGAGGTGTTTAGGCTATGAGGGCTCTAACCTCATCAGTGAATTGATACCAATTATAAAAGGGCTTGAGGCTTTGAGTTTGATCTCTGGCTATCTGTTTTTCATGAGTGCTCTCTTGCCTTTCTATCTCTGCCATGCAATGTGCTCTCTTGCCCTTCCATTTTCCACTAGGAAGTCTCTAGCCAGATGCGGACACTTTAACCTTGGACTTTCCAGCCTCTAGAACTCTGAGTAATACACTTCTTTTCTTTGTAAATTACCCAGACTGTGGTGTTTTGTTATAGCAAGACAAAATGAACTAAGACACCATCCTAAAGACATATTGTTAAAAATGCAATATTCAGGGTACGACACTGACATTTAAATGGATAAAGTCAAGGCTTAAAGGTAGTGGTTGCCTCCAGCAGAGAACTAGGGAGTGGGGGGTAGGGGGCGGGTAATGAGGTGGGCAGGTGGGTGGGAAGACTTACTTTTCACTACATATCTTTTTGTACTTTTGAATATTCTTTCAAGTACCTATATTACTTATCAAAATGATATAATTATTTTTTAAAAATAAGAGATACCCAGTAACTAGGTTAGTTCCTGGCCTAGACAATTTATCCTGTGGGTATCTGAGCACTGTTGGTAGTTCTTTCCCTGAAAATACATATTTAGCACATGGAGAAAAAAGCAAGGTAGCCCCAGGCTGAAATATAAGGTTGTCCTCTGTAAAGAAGATCATCACTCCAACAGTGATCTATGAATGACTGCTTAGGAGTTTCTTAGCTGTTGAAATACCAGTCATGGTCTAAGCTCAGGAGAACATAGAAAGCTTAGCATATCTAAAGTGGAAGGCTATTCAGCTGTCCAATGTGGAGGAAGACTGAGCTGATAGATGGGAGCTGGGCAGTGTGTGATCTAGAAAAGGGAGTCAAAAATAGAATTTGACAGTATTCATCTAGTACTGACTGAGGGAGAGGATGCTTTCTGTAGTGTACAGTTACGTCTTTTAGTTTTCCTGTAAAATCAGTAACTACCATTTCAGTGATCTTTGAGTAGTGGCTAAGAACATGGCTTTTAGAGACAAATAGATCTGAGTTCAAATCCCAGTTTTTTTTTCTATCAGCTAGATGATTTTAGGCAAATGCTAATTCTCTGAGCTCCAGTTTATGTATTATTAAAATGCGGATAATAACCTTTACCTCAAATACTCTTGTGGATTTAAAAAAAACAACATAGCAAAAGTCTAACACAGTGTCCAGCATAGAGTTGGTGCTCACTAAATAATAACTATTATTTTTTCTTTACAGATGGCTTTTATCCTCTCTACCACTTAAGTGCCTAAAGATCAACTAATAATTGGAATGAATTAAATTGAATCAAACATTTAACATCTTGCTATTAGTAAGATAAACATAGCCTTCAGACAGGGTCTCTCAGACGAAGAGAGAAGCTTAGACCTTTTTCTTTCTTTCTTTTGTTCCTTTATTTATTTGGAGGCTTTTAGTAAAAAAAATAAATGGGCCAGACGCGGTGGCTCACGCCTGTAATCCCAGCACTTTGGGAGGCCGAGGTGGGTGGATCATGAGGTCAGGAGATCAAGACCATCCTGGCTAACACGGTAAAACCCCATCTCTACTAAAAATACAAAAAAAAAAATTAGCCGGGCGTGGTGGCAGGCGCCTGTAGTCCCAGCTACTTGGGAGGCTGAGGCAGGCAAATGGCATGAACCCGGGAGGCGGAGCTTGCAGTGAGCTGAGATGGCACCACTGCACTCCAGCCTGGGCGACAGAGAGAGACTCCGTCTCAAAAAATAAAAAATAAAAAACAAATAAATAAATAAATAAATAAATGAAAAATTTCAAAACTGTGTTCCAAAAAATCATGGTGTCTTTTAAGTATTGTTTACATGAAATGTAATAAAATATATTTGTGTTATTCACATGAAAATAATATTTGAAATATGAAATGTATAGTGCACCACAGGTAGGACACAAGATAGATGAAAGTTTCTTTTAGTCACTGTGTGCCTCTGGGACTGGATGAATGGTGTCCTTCGATGATAAAGTCAAATGTCAAAAGTTGAAGTTCTTCATGGAGATGAGAACCAGCCAAATGGCCATCTGAATCCCCAGGCCCTGTTCTATGGAGCAAAGCAAAATAGAAAGGCAAACTCCTAAGGACAAGAACCACATGATTATCTCAATAGATGCAGAAAAGGCTTTTGACAAAATTCAACAGCCCTTTATGCTAAAAACGCTCAATAAATTCGGTATTGATGGAATGTACCTCAAAATAATAAGAGCTATTTATGACAAACCCACAGCTAATATCATACTGAGTGGGCAAAAACTGGAAAAATTCCCTTTGAAAACTGGCACAAGACAGGGATGCCCTCTCTCACCACTCCTATTCAACATAGTGTTGGAAGTTCTGGCTAGGGCAATCAGGCAAGAGAAAGAAATCAAGGGTATCCAGTTAGGAAAAGAAGAAGTCAAATTGTCCTGTTTGCAGATGACATGATTGTATATTTAGAAAACCCCATCGTCTCAGCCCAAAATCTCCTTAAGCTGAGAAGCAACTTCAGCAAAGTCTCAGGATACAAAATGAATGTGCAAAAATCACAAGCATTCTTATACACCAGTAACAGACAAGCAGAGAGCCAAATCAGGAATGAACTTCCATTCACAATTGCTTCAAAGAGAATAAAATACCTAGGAATCCAGCTTACAAGGGATGTAAAGGACCTCTTCAAGGAGAACTACAAACCACTGCTCAGTGAAATCAAAGAGGACACAAACAAATGGAAGAACATACCATGCTCATGGATAGGAAGAATCAATATCGTGAAAATGGCCATACTGCCCAAGGTTATTTATAGATTCAATGCCATCTCCATCAAGCTACCAATGAGTTTCTTCACAGAATTGGAAAAAACGGCTTTAAAGTTTGTATGGAACCAAAAAAGAGCCCGCATTGCCAAGACAATCCTAAGTCAAAAGGACAAAGCTGGAGGCGTCATGCTACCTGACTTCAAACTATACTACAAGGCTACAGTAACCAAAACAGCATGGTACTGGTACCACAACAGAGATATAGACCAATGGAACAGAACAGAGTCCTCAGAAATAATACCACACATCTACAGCCATCTGATCTTTGACAAACCTGAGACAAACAAGAAATGGGGAAAGGATTCCCTATTTAATAAATGGTGCTGGGAAAATTGGCTAGCCATAAGTAGAAAGCTGAAACTGGATCCTTTCCTTACCCCTTATACGAAAATTAATTCAAGATGGATTAGAGACTTAAATGTTAGACCTAATACCATAAAAACCCTAGAAGAAAATCTAGGTAGTACCATTCAGGACATAGGCATGGGCAAGGACTTCATGTCTCAAACACCAAAAGCAACGGCAGCAAAAGCAAAAATTGACACATGGGATCTAATTAAACTAAAGAGCTTTTGCACAGCTAAAGAAACTACCATCAGAGTGAACAGGCAACCTACAGAATGGGAGAAAATGTTTGCAATCTACTCATCTGACAAAGGGCTAATATCCAGAATCTACAAAGTACTCAAACAAATATACAAGAAAAAAACAAACAACCCCATCAAAAAGTGGGGAAAGGATATGAACAGACATTTCTCAAAAGAAGACATCCATACCGCCAACAGACACATGAAAAAATGCTCATCATCACTGGCCATCAGAGAAATGCAAATCAAAACCACAATGAGATACCATCTCACACCAGTTAGAATGGCAATCATTCAAAAGTCAGGAAACAACAGGTGTTGGAGAGGATGTGGAGAAATAGGAACACTTTTACACTGTTGGTGGGATTGTAAACTAGTTCAACCATTATGGAAAACAGTATGGTGATTCCTCAAGGATCTAGAACTAGATGTACCATATGACCCAGCCATCCCACTACTGGGTATATACCCAAAGGATTATAAATTACTCTACTACAAAGACACATGCACACGTATGTTTATTGCAGCACTATTCACAATAGCAAAGACTTGGAATCAACCCAAATGTCCATCTGTGACAGACTGGATTAAGAAAATGTGGCACATATACACCATGGAATACTATGCAGCCATCAAAAAGGATGAGTTTGCGTCCTTTGTAGGGACATGGATGCAGCTGGAAACCATCATTCTTAGCAAACTATCACAAGAAGAGAAAACCAAACACCGCATGTTCTCACTCATAGGTGGGAACTGAACAATGAGATCACTTGGACTCGGGAAGGGGAACATCACACACTGGGGCCTATCATGGGGAGGGGGAAGGAGGGAGGGATTGCATTGGGGAGTTATACATGATATAAACGTCATGCACATGTACCCTAGAACTTAAAGTATAATTTAAAAAAAAAAAAAAAGAAAGGCAAACTCCTCTAATGGGCTACAAAACTTCCATACACATTTTTCTCTTCCACTTGTTCGGCATTTCTAAGTTGCTAATGACAAAAGCCGAGCATTTGTGTCTCATGTCTTCCTTTTGGCTGGTGTGACACAGTCTTTAACACGAATCTGGGCAGGTTGCCACTTGGGGGCCAGGATAATGCCCTTGTAATGCAGGGAACACTCAATACACTCACATTTCCCTGTATCATGGTGAGCTGCTTCAGCCCAGTTAGAAATCAAGAAATGATACAGTTAAAAGACTCTTCAAGAACCAAGAAATAGCTTCTAAGTGGGGTCTTCAGTTGGATGCCAAAGAGAAATGGCTCATTTTCTCCTTGGTTGAGTGAATTTTTGCTGCTGACCTGTAAATTCTAAACTATTTGAAAGTTACTGGCTGGTGAAATTAATGGAAACTGAGCTGGAAATTTTTCCTTTCTTACCCTTATGTGTGATGCCTTATTTAAAATAATTCAGACTCAAAGTGAATTTCTAGCAAATGGTGCTATGGCTGCTATTAAATTTATTGATGGCGAATGCATCATCCTTGCTTTTTATGTATGATGTCGCTGATGTGGTCATTTTTTTAAAGCTTCATGGTGAGACTTTTTAAAAATTCACCTCTTCCATCTGCCCCATAGTGCTAAGTGACTTCAGGTTAAGATGCCATTTAGCAAATTAATTTACCATGTTGATATTTTATGGTAAAGCTTTGGAAAACCATTAAAGAAACCACACTTATTTTTTATATATTGGGATTTTTTTATGTGCTAAGATTTTATATAAATTTGTTATTTATCTTGATGAAAGCCAGATAAATAAATGCTCCTATTGTGCCTAATAACTCAACTCTTTGCTTTCACAAGGCCAGAGCAAGGCTGAAAGGAAATTCATCTCAAAGCTATTAAGAAAAGCCAGATAGAAGGAGAGCATAAAAATGAAATGAACTATGGTGAAAAGGCCAGACCCTCTTCCAGCCTGCTCTACATCATCCCATCTACCCAGATGGAACAAAGATTTAGAGTTCCAAACAGAAGTCAAAAATAGAAAGAAATGATGCCGGATGGTCTGAGAAAGGGATCAGTCCATCCTGTGTTCATAGGAGACACAGGGAGAAAAAGAAATCATTTGGTGAAAAGTCTCAGCAGCCCAAAGCAGAAATAATATGACCACCCCCAAACTGCCACCATGGCCCCCATTTGAATACACCTCAAAAGCAGCCCTTGCTTCTATTACTCTCTTTATTCCCCATATGTGTGAGGAGATGAAACAAAGGAGTGAAGAAACTACCTGGGTGCCTCTTCCTTCATACTTGGGGGAGGGTTTGGTCCCAACGTTCAAATTTACTGAAGCCCCTGGTGGCCAGAATGCAAAGAACATGACAGGTGATACGGACTTTGAGGATTTTCTCTAATAACCTACGGTAGGTGAGCTTTCTTTTTTCTTTTTCTTTTTCTGTTTTTTTTGAGACAGAGTCTCATTCTGTCACCCAGGTTGGAGTGCAGTGGAGCAATCTCAGGTCACTGTAGCCTCCACCTCCTGGTTTCAAGCAATTCTCCTGCCTCAGCCTTCCAAGTAGCTGAAACTATAGGCAGGCACCACCACGCCATGATAATTTTTGTATTTTTAGTAGAGACGGGGTTTCCCAATGTCTGGCAGCCTGGTCTTGAACTCCTAACCTCAAGTGATCCACCTGCTTTGGCCTCCCAAACTGCTGGGATTACAGGTGTGAGCCACTGCATCTGGCCAACCTTTCATTTTAAAATCCCTGCAGCTGCACAGCTCAGAGCACAATCTCACTCTCCTGTATCATGTGATTGAGTCTGCATATCTTATCTTTCCATCAAGTTGGATGTCATTCCAAATTCCTGAAGAATCCAGTTTTTAACTCCCACCTACCTAAGGCTATTCACTCAGCTATCATGTTCTTCCCATTTTTCTTGGTCCAAATCCTGTCCACCCCTCAAGAGTAGCTAAAGTTATTTCCACTTTAAGAAACCTTTTGTAACAGCATAGGTCATTCATTGGGGCCACCTTTTCCCTATGTTTGGAGAACGACTCTTCTAAGGCACGTCTACCTTTCCCTACCACCCTAACGATGCTGGATACCCATGTCCTCGGCTTCCTTTGCAGGTAGGGTGTGGTCATGTGACCTAGACTCTCCCAGTGAAATGCCCACACCCTAAACTAGCTGTGAGAAGAAGGTGGGAAATTGTAGACTCCTTTCCGGTGGCCAGTGGGGCCAGCAGCAGTGGCAGACCACCTGGCTCCCAGAAGCAGTAAACAGCTGTGCTTCCTGCAGCTGAATTCTGCTTTGGTGGTAGTGTCTTGGTAAGCAGCACAGTGTGTGCTCAGTAGTAGCGGCTGTGATATCTTGCTGTTCCAGTTGCCTGCATAATTTGGAGCATTGTTTCTGCCTGCACAATCTAAGACTGGTTCTCCAGCTTCTCAGAGATTCTGTAATATACCTTCTAGGTTTTTGAAAACAGTTTTATTGTAATATGATTCACATGCCAGATAATTCACCTATTTAAAGTATGCAATTCACTGTTTTTAAGTAAATTCATAGAATTGTGCAATGATCAACACAGTGTAATTTTCAGGACGTTTTTGTCCTCTAACTGCCCCCCCACCACACACATAAAAAACATACTCATTAACCACCAGTCACTTTCCATTCCTCCCTCAACTCCCAGCCTCTTAGGCAACTGCTAATCTACTTACATCTCTAGGTTTGCCTATTCTGGGCATTTCATACAAATAGAATCATAGTGTGTGTGTGTGTGTGTGTGTGTGTGTGTGTGTGTGACTGGCTTCTTTCACTGAATATGTTTTCAAGGTTCATCCATGTTGTAGCATGTATTAGAATTTTGTTCCTTTTTATGATTGAATAATGTTCCATTGCATGGATATACCAATTTTCTTTATCCATTCATTAGGTGATGGACGTTTGGGCTGTTTCTACTTTCTGACTGCTATGAATAATGCCTCTATGAATATTTATAGGTATTTGTATATTTTGATTTCTCTTGGGTATATACCCAAGAGATGTTATATTTTGATCTCTCTTGGGTATATACCTAGGAGTGGAATTGCTATGTTATATGGTAGTTATGCTTAACCTTTTGGGGAACTGCAAAACTTTGAAAAAGTGGCTGCACTACTTTGCATTACCATCAGTAAGGTGTGAGAATTCCAATTTCTCCATTTCCCTGCCAGCACTTGTTATTATCTGTCTTTTTTATTATGCCATCCCAGTAGGTATGAAGTGATATCTCATTGTGGTTTTGTCCACTTTTTTTTTTTTTTTTAAGACAGAATCTTGCTTTGTCGCCCAGACTGGAGTGCAGTGGCACAATCTTGACTCTCTGCAGCCTTGACCTCCCAGGCTCAGGTGATCCTCCCATTTCAGCCTCCCGAGTAGCTGGGACTACAGGCGCATGCCACCATGCATGGCTAATTTTTTGTATTTTTAGTAGAGATGGGGTCTTGCCATGTTGCCCAGGCTGGTCTTGAACTCCTGGGCTCATGTGATCCTCCCGCCTTAGCCTCCCAAAGTGCTGGGATTACAGGGATGAGCCTCCATACCTGGCCTGTCCACTAATTTTTAAATAAATTCTTTCTGCTTAAATTTATTTTCCTACAACTAGAACCCTCACTGATCCATTCCTTATTCAGACTGAAATTTATCCAAGTGTGGATAAATCCCTGGATGTAAGATGCATTTCTACTTTCCTGGGTTGTAACCTACTGGGAATCAGAGAGCTGATCACCTACTTCTGTGTGTTTCCTGTAGTGCCTAACCTGGAGCTGAGCAATTAGAAGGCTTTAAATGCACACTTGTTTATTGGGGGATTGTTGATTGGTTAATCAAAACAGTTCCTTACTTACCTCAAAATTCTGGAAACTTGTCTTTCATACTCTCATTAAGCAGACTCAATCATGGAGAAATGTAGCAGGTGCTAAGGACATGGATTTTGGAGACTGCTCAAATTTGATTCTAATTCTATCTCTACTTATTACTAGCTGTGGAACCCAGGACTAATTAATTAACCCCTCTGAGCTTTGGCTTTCCTATTTACAAAGAGAGATGATAACAGGTATCTCAGATAAGGGTTATGGGGATTAAACTATATCCTGCATGTAAAATAATAGAACAATGATGCATGAAAATTGCTCGATAAATGTTAGTTTCCTCTGCACCCCCACATCTCCTCCAATCCTGTTCCTAGTTATCTGGCTGAGAGATGCACCCTAGCTAAATTTGCTGTTTTACATTGAGTACACAAGGACACAAAGAAGGAAGTGATAGGCACTGGGGCCTACTTGAGGGTGAAGGGTGGGAGGAGGGTGAAGATCGAAAAACTACCTGTTGGATATTATGCTTATTATCTGGGTGACAAAATGATCTGCACACCAAACCCCTGCGACACACAATGTCCCTGTGTAACAAACCTGCACATATACTTCCTGAACCTAAAATACAAGTTGGAAAAACAATTTACTGTTTTACAGCATTATCAGGAGGATAGAGCAATGCTGCTGCTTACATGACTTAATGTTCTTGCAAATGAGTATTATGTCAAGGGATTATAACCATCAGGGGAGAGAGGGAAAGACCTCACCCAAACCCAGTTTAGAGAGCAGAAAGCTGTTGATTTCAGAGAGCGCAAAGGTAAAGTTGCCACTGGGAAGGAAGGAACAGGCTGCAAGGGAGGCCTGAGCTCTGCTGTTTACATGTCCTGTTTCCCCAGAGGACTCTTTTTTTGGGCTATGACCACATAGGCATAGAATCTTTTCGAAGCAAAGTTGATGTTTATTTCAGATGACCTATTTCTAGGGGGCATTGTGGGATCGGACTTGAAGAAGCCATGTATATACTACAGGCTGAAGGATTAATTGTGGGGTATCTTGCAGGAATGTTGGTGTGTTTTGTGAAGATCGTTGTCTGTCACAGCTGTCTTTATCCATAGTATATTCAGAGAAAGTTTCCATCCTGGGGGCTTAAAATAAACCATCTAATTGAGTGAAACTTTTCCTGTAATGATGGTGAGAGGGTTGAGCTACATATTTGTGATAAACTAATGGCAGTTGAATCTGGCTTTTGAATGAAGCTTACCTGGGGTACAATATAACCTGATATTTAGTGTTAAAATTTTCTTTATCTTTTACCAAGTAATTTAAATTCCTTCAGCAGAGGTCAAAATGATGCTACAGATTCCTCAGTGAGAACTCAATAAATAAATCTAGAGGAGTTAACAGATGAATTTTTTAAAAATTAATGTGTAAATTACTGCATGGAAGGCCTTTGTGAGAGTGGGTTTTAGTAGTGAGCAGAGGGAAGTGATCATGGCGGGGAATCAGATTTCTAAACAGGACACAGTGAATGAGAAAACAGCAGGCAGGATGGAGAGGCTGCAGATACAGAAGTTAATTTAATGTCTTGGTTTCCCAGAGACAGCTCTACCTGGTTTCATTCAATCATTCAACATTTAGTGAGCACCTACTATAGACCAGGTTCTGTGCTGGGAACTTCGATGACAAAGCAGGGCCTTTATTGTGAAAATCTTTTTGTTGTGTACAGACCTGAACCTAATCTTCCTCCCGTAGATTGGATCCTGGAACTCAGGAACCTGAATTCTAGCTTAACCCACTTGAGCTGTAGCCAGCCTTTAGATCTGTGAGCATTGAGTATAAGGGACTGTTGTTGTAAGCCTCTGGTTTTTGGGGTAGTTTGTTACATAGCATCATTGTGGCAATAGCTGATTAATACATTATAATAGATTTGGATTGTCTTCTGAAAGCATTAAGGAGCCACTAAAGAATATTAATCAAGGGAGAAGTAGATAACTTTTACCTTTCAGAATGATCAGCCAGAGAGGCTGCAGTGGTCTCCTGGGTAGCCACTGCTCCTCCATCTTGGGTACCAGCATGAGATACATGGAGCAGTACTCAACCCCAAAGTAGCTGCTGGTCCAAAGACAATGAGAGCCAAGCAGAGCATATCCTAACCAACCTGTAGCTTGCAACCTAAAGAATGGATTGAAGATGGCAAGACTAGACAGAGACAGACCATCAAGGAGACTGTTGCAATTATGTAGGCTTGAACTTGGGAAGTGACAGTGGGAGAGAGGGAACTATTTAGGAGGTAGAATTCACTGGCTGTGGTGATGATCAGATGTGAGAGTTGCAGGAGAGAAAGGTCAAGGATAACTTGGTTGTCAATCAGGCAGACAACAGTGCCCTTCACTGAGATATAACACTCAGGGGAACATATTGTTTTCTAGGGGGAGATGGCAGGAGAGGCAAACAGCAGATTCATTTTAGAGCATGTTGAATTTGTGTGTTCATGAGATGTCCAAGTTATGTCCAGAAGACAATTAGATATTCAGTTGGTGTTATCAGCAAACAACAGCAAAAGGACCCCAGCAAATAGATGAACCTTCCCAAGGAGATTATGTAGTCTGAGAGTAAAAGAAGTCCAAGGACAGAACTCCAGAGAGCATGGACATTTAAAACATGGATCAAAAAAGAGGAGACTGAGAAGAAGATGTTGCAGAAAGGAGGAGACAGTGGAATCATGCAAATTGAGAGAGTAAAGAGTTGTACAAAGGAGGGAGTGGTAATGAGCAATTTTACATATGTATGCATGTATTTATTTATTTATTTTTAGATAGAATCTCTCTCTGTTGCCCAGGCTGGAGTTCAGTGGCATGATCTCGGCTCACTATAACCTCTGCCTCCTGGGTTCAAGTGATTTTCCTGCCTCAGCCTCCTGAGCAGCTGAGACTACAGGCACGTGCCACCACACCCAGCTAATTTTTGTATTTTTAGTAGAGATGGGTTTCGCCATGTTGGCCAGGCTGGTCTCGAACTCCTGACCTCAAATGATCTGCCCACCTTAGCCTCCCAGAGTACTGGGATCACAGGTATGAGCCATCACACCCAGCTATGGGCAAATTTTCCAGAGAGACAGAATGTATTAGTACATGAGCTAAAGTGGTTCAATTACTGGTACTGGAGTAAAAAAGAATTGGGTTTGAGTCCTGGTTCAGCAGTTTATAGCTATGTAATCCTTATCTACTTTTCAAAGGCTATTTTCTCATCTATAAGTTGGGAACAACCTCAGTATCTTATCTCATATGGCTGCTGAAAGGACAAATGAGATTGTGGATATATGAGTACTGACCTAGAACAGTATCTGATGTATAATGAGCCCTCATTAAATCCTAAATATTATTGTTATTGTTAGTTGTTACTTAGCAAAAGCAGGTCATTGGTGACCAAGATGAGGGCAGTTTCAATGACATGATGAGGCAGAAGTCAGGACACAGTGGGTCAGGGAGTGAATAGGAGCTGAGGAATTAAAGAAATTCTTGTAGAAAATTCTATTGCCTGACATGAAGCAGAGAAAATATGTAGGATAGTAATTTGACGAGAAGCACAATTGAAGAAAATTTTGCTTTGTTTTGTTTGTTTCTTTTACAGGAAATGAAGTTGGCATGCTTATAAGCTGTGGAGAGAGTTTCAAGAAAGGAAAGAGAAAGACAATTGGCAAAGTAGGGTCTTACAGGAAAAAACAAATAGAACCCCAGGAACGAGTGGTGAAATAAGCCTTTAATTAGTGAAGACAAAAACAAAAACCACCCAGGCTTTCCACTGGAAATGGAAATAAAGAAAAGTTTCTTAAAAGGTAAGTACAATGAAACGTTAAATTTTTGTTTTTTGTTTTTGTCTTCTTGTTTTGTTTTGCTTTTTTGGAGACAGAGTCTTGCTGGAGTGCAGTGGCATGATCTCAGCTCACTGCAACCTCCACCTCCCAGGTTCAAGAGATTCTCGTTCCTCAGCCCCCTGAGTAGCTGGGGCTACAGACATGTGCCACTACACTGGGCTAATTTTTGTATTTTTGGTAGAGATAAAGTTTTGCCATGTTGACCAGGCTAGTCTTGAACTCCTCCTTAAACCTGCCTCAGCCCTCTCAAAGTGCTGGGGTTACAGGTGTGAGCTACCAGGCCTGGCCCTCAAATTTTTATTTTCCAAATCCCAGAAAAGCTGGAGATGATCATCTGGCCAGGCAGGGCTGCACCTGCCTTAGGAAGTGGGCTGCACTTCCCAGAAGGCTGTTCATGGATGTGAAGGTAATCTCAGGAACAGGGGTTTTGGATGACTCCTGGGATAGGAGGCTGGGTATAAGGACACTGTTTTGGTGAGAAGCAGTGTGTGTTCCATATGATCCCATCCCACAACTCCTCAAGACTTCAGTGAAGTTATGAAATTCACAGAATCGCTACTGTAATAGAATTTCCTGCAGAAAATGATGAGAGGAGTTAAGGTGAGCCTCCTAGCTGCCTCAGCCTCCTGACAAAACACATGCAGAAGGAATAGACAAGCCAAAGGCAAGTAAGTGTTGTATTTGCATAAGCCTTGAGGAGAATCTTCCGACTCATACTGGGAGGGAAGTTGAGAGTTTGGGTTAGGTTAAGTTACTTAAGTCTCTGCTGGGCAGAGGGACACCCAAAGTGACATCTCAGTCATATAAGTTTGTTGGGGAGGGTTGAACAATTTTGTCGAGGTTGAACCTATCTTACTATACCCCCCTACGCTATATAATTTTTTTTGTATTTTCCAGCTAAGTGGAAGACAAAGTCATTCAGGGTTTTTAGGCAGAGTCTTTATTTAAAGTCAGGTTAATCTGACCAAGGTTTTTTTTCTTCTTTTCCAGTCCCTACTGTATATTTAATTTCACAACTGACAAACCCATATTAAACTTTAAATCATGAAATTCTAAAAAACTCAATTGATGAAAACTCATTTTCATCCAAGTTTCAGGACCATGTCATTTGTGTAAAGTGAGGTGCACCTGTGCCAATAATTTACAGTAAGCTTTTATTTAAAGACATTTACATCACATAGAATTAAAAAAAAAAACAGCAACAACAACAACCTTCTCATCTCCCAGTGTAGCAGAGACCAGCAAGTATGACTGTCTCCATCTTGCAGGTGAGAAGCTAAAGCACGGTGAGACTGAATCACTTCTTCAAGGGTCTTTTGTATTCCAGGGCATCCCAGCTACTGAATATGTGGTAAATCACGTAAACTCCCAAACAAGAACAGTGAACAAATAAGCTATCATCTGTTAATATTTATGGAGCTCTTGTGTCATGCTCATCCTATGGTGATGCTATAAATTATTAAAATAAAGATGTGAAATGCACATTCCTGGACCTAAAAATCCTATAGTTTGGTTAGGGAAACCAAACTTCAACACTTAAAAGTTTACAAAGAATTTGAGAAATAAATAGCCTTTGGAGACAATGGCAGGAAAAATCCTGAGGCATTTGTGATGTGAGTAGAAAATAGAATAAAAAATAAATTGGAGGTCAAAAGAAAGGAGAGGCCAGAATGGGCTGGAGTTGACGGAGAAGACATCATGTAGGGGAGGGAATTTAACTGGACCTTGGAGAATGGAGAGTGGTCATAGGGTCATCTTGTCATTATCATCTTGCTTATGCAAGAACAGATGTATAAACATGGAACCTCATGAGTTTCCATCTGAGAGGACACTTTCAGACCTGTCTGAAAACAATTCAGACTTCTGAATTAGCGTCAGTAAGTGTTAAGGTGGGGAGGTGATGGGAAGAAATGCACTGAAAGCTAACTTTCCTAAGATCTCATCTCCCCCCCATGGCAAGAACCAGCTCTCGGGATTAGAGGAGTTTCCTTAGGATTCTCACAACCCTGAATCTCACACATGTTCCCCTGTGCCTCAAATCTCTGGACTTGTGACATGAATGAATCCTCCAGCTGCCCTAGTTCTTGATGGTCTATTATAGTTTGCTCTTCCATGAGGTAAAAGTAAGAGAACTCTTTCCTAAACCTGTGCATTTTCCAAAATGTTCACTTCAGAGTTTCCTGAGACAGCCTCCTGGGATTGGCAAACATTGTGGCCTGCATAGAGTCATGGCAGGGCAGGGTGTTGCTACCACTTGTTTCTCAACTGGAAATCTGGTGGACAAGAGCTATAAGAATAGATAGTTTAGAGACTCTACCCATCTGAATACTGGATGGTCAGTTGATGGGTATAAAATGGTCGTTGAGTCCTCTGGACTCACTTGGTCCATTCTGGGCAGTGGACTCACATTGGAACAACTTTTTAATAATAGGTCCCTGGCATCCATAACCTGAACTCAGCAGGCTCTGAACTTGTCCATTCTCTCCCTGGCTTTCCCAAACACACACCCATGCCCTTTGTTATTCCTGAACACAAAAGCCTTATTCTCTTATTATCTCATGCAGTGGAGGTTAGGTGACCCATAGAACTTATTTGTAAGTATGTAGCCAACCTTGTTAGTAAGAAATAAAAATGCTGGTGTCAGAAATTAAGAGAATCTACAGAGGTACAGGTATTTACATTTCATGAGCAATCTCACTACCTTAGGGTATGGATTTTAACAGCTGGCAAGGAGGATGGCCAAGTGTCGAAGTCTCTTATACATGGACACAGGTTATACCTGGGCTTCCTACAGAGCATGGGTCAGGCTTTCATCCCTGGGTTATGAATGTCAAAAGAGTCAGCTAAGAGAAACCAAAATCCTTATTCTGTGCTACCGATGCAGGCTCGATTTCTCACAATATTCTCATGATACAGAAGCCCTGAGCCAAGCTTATAAACGAAATACTTGCATGGAATCAGAGAATCCTGTTGAAACCACAGCAAAGGAAGCTATGGAAAAGCTCCACGGAGTCATCTTCACAACCCAGGACACAAAGCAAAATAGACTTCAAGTGTGTTTTAAAATGTTCAAAGAAAGAGAGGAAGGAATAGAACTTGTAAGGGAAGAATAGAACATTATTTTTATTTTTATTTTTTGAGACAGAGTCTCACTCTGTCACCCAGGCTGGAGTTCAGTGGTGCCATCTTGGCTCACTGCAACCTTTGCCTCCCAAGTTCAAGCAAATCTCATGCCTTGGCCTCCCCAGTAGTTGGGACTAAAGGAACCCACCACCAATGCCCGGCTTATTTTTTGTGTTTTTAGTAGAGATGGGGTTTCACCATGCTGCCCAGGTGGTCTCGAACTCCTGAGTTCAGGCAATCTGCCTGCCTTGGCCTCCCAGAGTGCTGAGATTACAGGCGTGAGCCACTGCCCCTGGCCAGGACATTATTTTTTTTTAAAGGAGGGATTTAAAAAAGAATCATGGTAGATTGTATCTTCCAAAGTTTGTTGCAGATAGTGGCCACAACAATGCTTTCCTATCTCACATGCTTTTCTTACAATGTGTACTTGTATTCTTTCCATTAAGAGGTAGGGTCCCTTCCCCTGAGGGACATGCTTATGACTCTCTTGTGATTAATAGACTGTGGTATAAGTGATGCTGTGTGATTTCTGAGGCTAGATAGAAATGTGAGTCCGTTTTTGCCTGCTTACTGGATCACTTGTGCTGGAGCTCTAAACTACTGTGTAAGCAGTCCACCTGCTTGGAGGCTGTCACGTGTGAGGAAGCCAAAATTAGCCCATGCAAAGAGACTACACGTAGAGAGGTGCTGTAACTGCAGAGAGGAAAAGAGCTATCTGGCCATTCCCCAACTTCTCCAGTCCTCTGCTGTTCCCGCTGTAGCCACAGTCTGACTGCAATTACTTAAGAGACCCTAAGGCAAAACCTCTAGTTGAGCCCTTTTTGAATTCCTAACCCAAAAAATCATGAGCAAAATAAAATGATTGTTTTGGGCTGCAAAATTTTGAGGTAATTTGTTATGCAGTGATAAATAATTGGAACATATAGAAATTCTAGAAGTTAAAATTTTGAGGAAACCAGTGAATGGATTAAATCGTAATTTAGATTAGTTGAAGAGAAATGACAGAATTAGATATATTCTAATCACACAGACTGGAGAGAGAAAAGATAGAAAAAAATTAAAAGGAAATTAAGAGACATGGAATTTGAAATAAAAGATTACATTATACTTCTTTTTTTTTTTTTTTTTTTTTTGAGACGGAGTCTCGCTCTGTCGCCCAGGCTGGAGTGCAGTGGCCGGATCTCAGCTCACTGCAAGCTCCGCTTCCCGGGTTTACGCCATTCTCCTGCCTCAGCCTCCCGAGTAGCTGGGACCATAGGCGCCCGCCACCTCGCCCGGCTAGTTTTTTTTGTATTTTTTAGTAGAGACGGGGTTTCACCGTGTTAGCCAGGATGGTCTCGATCTCCTGACCTCGTGATCCGCCTGTCTCGGCCTCCCAAAGTGCTGGGATTACAGGCTTGAGCCACCGCGCCCGGCCTACATTATACTTCTAGTAGAGATTGCAGAGAAAGATAATAGAGAAAGGAGGAGAGAAAGTTTTGAAGAGATAATGGCTGAAAATTTTCCTGAATCAAAAACATGATTCCTCAGGCAGAAATTGCACAAATAATTGAGTAGAATAAGTAAAAATAAATCGAGATCTAGACATGGTGTAGTAGACATATAGAAAGTCAAGTGAAAAGAGAAAATCTTAAAGCTTTATGATGGAAAGCACAGATTATCTATTGAGTTAGGCAATACGAAATATAGATCAACTGTAATTCAAAAATGATTGAGTAGGACTTCTACTTATGCGTATGAAGGATTAACTGCTATGGGAATTGCCCTCCCTATGAAAATAGCTAGAAAACCAGATAAAATGTATTAACCCAAATGTTCACTAATTTGTGAACAAATAAACAGATTGTGATTTATCCACATGGTGGAATAGTAGTCTGCAATAAAAAGGCAGTAAATAACATGAACGAACCTCAAAAGCATTATGCTAAATGAAAGGAACAAGATACAAAAGAGCATATGCTGTATGAGTCCATGTATGTGAAATTCCAGAAAATTCAATCTAACCTTTAATGACTAAAAGATTGGTGGTTGAACTCGGTGGTGGCCACTGCGCAGACCAGACTTCGCTCATTCTCGCGCCTCGCTCAGCTTTTCTTCCGCAACCATGTCTGACAAATCCAATATGGCTGAGATCGAGAATTCGATAAGTCGAAACTGAAGAAGACAGAGACGCAAGAGAAAAATCCACTGCCTTCCAAAGAAATGATTGAACAGGAGAAGCAAGCAGGCGAATCGTAATGAGGCGTGCGCTGCCAATATGCACTGTACATTCCACAAGCATTGCCTTCTTATTTTACTTCTTTTAGCTGTTTAACTTTGTAAGATGCAAAGAGGTTGGATCAAGTTTAAATGACTGTGCTGCCCCTTTCACATCAAAGAACTACTGATAAGGAAGGCCGCCCCTGCCTCTCCCATCTGTCTATCTGGCTGGCAGAGAAGGAAATAACTTGCATGTTGGTGAAGCAAGAAGTGAGGTGGAAGAAGTGGGGGTGGGACAACAGTGAAATCTAGAGTAAAACCAAGCTGGCCCAAGGTGTCCTGCGGGCTGTAATGCAGTTTAATCAGAGGGCCATTTTTTCTTTTTTTTTTGTTCAAATGATTTTAATTATTGGAATGCACAATTTTTTAAATATGCAAATAAAAAGTTTTAAAACTTAAAAAAAAAAAAAAAAGATTAGTGGTTGCCAGGAGCCAGAGGGAAGAAGAGGGACTAGAATATAAAGAGTCAGGAGGGAATATTTTTGGATGATGGAAATATTTTATACCTTGATTGTGATGGTAGTTACTTTACTGTACATTTATCAAAACTTAAAATTGCATACTTAAAATTGGTAAATTTTGTCTGGGTGTGGTGGCTCACACCTGTTGTAATCCCAGCACTTTGGGAGGCTGAGGTGGGTGGATCACTTGAGGCCAGGAGTTGGAGACCACCCTGGCCAACTTGGTGAAACCCTGTCTCTACTAAAATCAGCCGGGCATGATGGTGCACATCTGTAATTCCACCTACTCAGGAGGCTGACGTATATGAATTGCTTGAACCCAGGAGGCAGGGGCTGCAGGAGCCAAGATCCCAGCATTGCACTCCGGCCTGGGTGACAGAGTGAGACTCCGTCTCAAAAAAAAAAGGTAAATTTTATTGTTTGTAAATTTATCTCAATAAAACATGGTCAAATACTAGAAATTTTATATGGTTCAACTGGATAGAAACACCGAATGACAGCAGACTTTTCATCTGTAACAATATATGCTGAGAGACCATAAATAATATTTTCAAAGTAGTAAGAAAAAAAATAGTATGCATGTAGGAGTCTTTAGCTAGTTAAATGAGTAGTTTTCCAACATTAGTGATTTTGCATCAAAATCACCTGGAGGGTTTATAAAAATGCAGATTGCAGAGGCAATCCCTGGAATTTCTGCTTCAGTAGGTCTTGGGTGGGCTGAGAATATACCTGTCTAATAAGTTCCCCTGTATTTCAGATTCTGCCATGAAAGGAACTATACTTAAGAACCACCAAGATAAACCATCATGTGAGAGGGCTAAAAAAGAAAAACTTCAGCCTTACAACAACTAAGAGAGTTTAGCACCTACACACCCTATCTGAAAGAACTAGTAAGAGCTTCTTCAGTATAAAAAAGACCAAATCAGAGCCGGTGAACGGGAGGTAAGAAGCCCTTCTTTAAATATTACCGACACATCTCTCCCACCAAATTGCCAAAACAGCATTCTCTGGAGGAGAGTCTCTTTTATTCCATCCCGTGGAAGGTTCCCTCCCACTTGCCAAGAATATGTTGAATCACTTCTTATGGCAATAAAAAAGCAGAAGGGAACGGAAGATTTGTTCTCTTACCCTTAATAGACTGAGAATTATTTTCTTGCTATGAATGTAAGAAGCAGTTAGCCAGCAGGAGGAGAGACCAATCAGGGTACACATTATAGAAGCCAGGCCTTTTATGTAGTGGCAAAACAAGTGTGGGGTGGCGGGAGTGATCCCTGGGTGCAGGCCATAAGAGGTGCATTTTCTCTAGGGAATCAAAACAATAATAGAGTCGAGCTAAAGTATATATACTTTCTATTATCACTACATGCCATCAATTCTAAATAATGTCAGTGATAAAACACTCTTCCCCAATAAAAATCTTTTGTTTGGTCTAAGTTCTAAACAATTGCTGAAGTTACCTGTTAAATTTTAGTAATATATGCAAACTTCAAATTAACACATTTTTATTACTTATCATTTATTATTATATTATACATGATAGTTAATATGGAGAGTTGCCAGTTATACAGTTGTCTCCAAATATATTCAGACTTAGGTACATGCTTTTGTTTTAAGAATAAGTTAGTAATGGTTCAAAATCACGTGAACTTGCTTTGTGTCTCCAACTCTAGAGATATTACATATTCCTACGTTTAAGCAGTAGATTAGAAATAAGTGCTCATACCAAAGTGATTATAAAAACAAAGAAACAAACGAGTTACTAAAATTCCATCTTTCTATGTAACTATTTAGACTTTTAAATTATTTTGGAAATTTAAATCAGTGGAACAAGATATAAAATTTGAGGTGATATATTTTGTTTAATAAGTGCAAATTTTAGTTCATTAATTTTGTTACCAACTAATATCTTTAAAATGAAAATTTCTGCCTTTTGAGTTTTTCTGTTGTTTTAAACTGTCATTTTTCATTATTGTAAAACACCAATATGTAAGTATAAACTTTTCTAAATCTTTGACTCCAAAAATGTATTATAATCAAAAAGTGTTAATCTATTACTGATTTCCTTTTATGCATTGCAATATTTATATGCAGTATTTACTTTTTTACTGTCATGTATGTGCATATATACATACATATATCATACACATTTAAATAAAATAAAACCCCCATTATCTGTGTTTCTTTTCTAGCCATCATGATTATTTGTTCAATTTCATGATTATTACTGAAAGCGATTTTGTCATATAGAGGAGATGTTAAAAATGACCTGCTCTGGTGTGGGCAGATAGGAGTAGGTGTATGTGCCTTCTGGAATGGTCTCCTGGACACTGGGCCCAACTCCTTCAACAAAAAGGACAGAAAAATGGAAATAAATTTAATTTTGTGGTTTTAACTCACTGCATTAAGTGAGAAAGCATCCCTTTAACTCCAGGGAATATGGGGTGGCGGCAGTGTTGGGGTTGAAATGGAGAGCTGATACTGTAGCAATGGTGGTGATGTACTGGCCGCTGCACAGGGAGGCTGTGCACAGAGAACAGTAACAGGAGACTCACAAAAACTGAACAAACACCATTTTTACAATGGAGAATTGACTAGATGAGGGCATACACCACCTATAATCTCTGGAAGAGAAGAGACAGGGAGGTTTGGAGGGAAATCAAAGCCAAATATTATTTCACTTGTCCTTCAAGCCTATAAATGCCACTAAAGCAGATGAGGCTTCAGTAAACAAAAGTTATCTTGGCTTGAAAGTAGTCTTCTCTAAGTATAGTCCTATGACATGAATCAATTATATTTTGAGTAGCAGTAGCATGAAAGATATATTGTATTTAAGAGTATATATGTGTTGGCCTATTAAGAAATTATGCAGGCCGGGTGCAGTGGCTCACGCCTGTAATCCCAGCACTTTGGGAGGCCGAAGTGGGTGGATCACTTGAGGTTGGGAGTTTGAGACCAGCCTGGCCAACATGGTGAAACCTTGTCTCTACTAAAAGTACAAAAATTAGCCAGGTGTGGTAGTGGGCATCTATAGTCCCAGCTACTCGAGAGGCTGAGGCAGGAGAATTGCCCAAACCTGGGAGGCGGAGGTTGTGGTGAGCTGAGATTGTGCCACCGCACTCCATCTAGCCTGGCAGACAGAGTAAGACTCTGGGGGAAAAGAAAGAAAAGAAAGAAAAGAAAGAAAGAAAGAAAGAAAGAAAGGAAGGAAGGAAGGAAGGAAAGAAAGAAAGAAAGAAAGAAAGAAAGAAAGAGAAAGGAAGGAAGGAAGGAAGGAAGAAAGAAAGAAAGAAAGAAAGGAAGAAAGAAAGAAAAAGAAAGAAAGGAAGGAAGGAAGGAAGGAAGGAAGGAAGGGAAAGAGAAAGAAAGAGAGAAAAGAAGAGAAACGAAAAGTAAAGAAAGAGAGAAAGAAAAAGAAAGAAAAAGAAAGAAAGAAAGAAAGGGAAAGAAAGAAAGAGAGAGAGAGAAATTATGCAAAGGAAACTGCCAGAAGCAACTCTCAACTTAATTTAAAAGTTAGTGAAGTTCAGCTTCTGTATCTGGCCTCATTCTGGTGCTTTTAACCTCTGTTGTGTGCCCACTTTCTTTTCACAAGGCACCCAGGGTCATCCTGTTCTCCCTGAAGGATCGTCCATCAAAATATTTTTTACACTAAGGTCTGAAAGACTAAAAAAAGCCAAATATGATCTCATCTGGTATATTCTTTTTTTTTTTTTAAAATAAGCTTTTTATCTTGCAATAATTGTACTTTCACAGTTGTAAGAAATAAAACAGAGATCTGGTACACCCTCTACTCAATTTCTTGCAAAACTAGAGAACAATATTACAACCAGGTTATTGAAATTGATTATCAAGATACAGAACTTTTCCATCAACACAAATATCCCTCATGTTTGTCCTTTGAGAGCTTCACCCACTTCCCTCCTGCCCCATCCCTTCCTTAACTCCTGGCAACCACAAATCTGTTCTCCATTTCTGTAATTTTGTCATGTCAGGAATGTTGTATAAATAGAATTATATGGTATGTAGCCTGTGGGGATTGGCTTGTTTCACTCAGAATAATTCTCTGGAGATTCATCCAGGTTGTGTGTGTCAGTAGTTTACTCCTTTTTATTGCTGAGTAGTATCCATGGTATGGATATATCACATTTTGTTGAACTATTTTTTATTTATTTATTTTACTTTAAGTTCTGGGATACACGTGCAGAATGTGCAGTTTTGTTACATACGTATACATATGCCATGGTGGTTTGCTGCACCTATCAACCTGTTATCTAGGTTTTAAGCCCTACATTCATTAGGTATTTGTCCTAATGTTCTTCCTTCCCTTGTCCCCCGCCCCCTGACAGGCCCCATGTGTAATGCTCCCCTCCCTGTGTCCATGTGTTCTCATTGTTTAATTCTCACTTATGAGTGAGAACATGCAGTGTTTGGTTTTCTGTTCCTGTGTTAGTTTGCTGAGAGTGATGGTTTCCAGCTTCATCCATGTCCCTGCAAAGGACATGAACTCATTCTTTTCATGGTTGCATAGTATTCCATGGTATATATGTGCCACATTTTCTTTATCCAGTCTATCATTGATGGGTATTTGGGTGGGTTACAAGTCTTTGCTATTGTAAATAGTGCTGCAATAAACATACATGTGCATGTGTCTTTATAGGAGAATGATTTATAATCCTTTGCGTATATACCCAGTAATGAGATTGCTGGGTCACATGGTATTTCTGGTTCTAGATCCTTGAGGAATCACCACACTGTCTTCCACAATGGTTGAACTAATTTATACTCCCACCAACAGTGTAGAAGCGTTCCTACTTCACAGCCTCACCAGCATCTGTTGTTGTTGAACTATTTACTTGTTGAAAGACATTTGTGTTCCAGTTTTTGACCATTATGAATACAGTTGTTAGAAACATTCATGTGCCAGTTTTTATGTAGACATACATTTTCATTTCACTGGAACAAATGAGCAAGAATTCAATTTTTTGGTCATGTGATATTTGCGTGTTTTTTTTTTTTTTTTTAAGAAACTGCCAAATTATTTTCCAGAGTGGCTGTGCCATTTTGCTTTCTCACCAGCCATGTATGAGTCATCCAGTTGCTCCACATCTTTAGCAGAATTTAGTGTTGCCACTTTTTGTTCCAGTCATTCTGATAGATGTGTAATGGTATTTCATTGTGGTTTTAAAATGCACTTAATGGCTAATAGATACAGTAGAGTATCTTTTCATGCGTTTATGTGCCATCTGTATATCCTCTTCTGTGAAATGTCTGTCCGTTCATGTCTTCTCTTTTTTTTTTTTTTGAGACGGAGTCTCACTCTGTTGCCCAGGCTGGAGTCCAGGGGTGCGATCTCGGCTCACTGCAACCTCTACCTCCCGGGTTCAAGCGATGCTCCTCCTGTCTCAGCCTCCCAAGTAGCTGGAATTACAGGCACCCACCACCATGTCCAGCTAAATTTTGTATTTTTGGTAGAGACGGGATTTCGTCATTGGCTAGGCTGGTCTCAAACTCCTGAGTTTGAGATGATTCACCTGCCTCGGCCTCCCAAAGTACTGAGATTATAGGCGTGGGCCACCGCACCTGGCCTCTCCTGCTCATTTTCTGATTGGATTGTTGGTTTATTTACTGTTCAGTTTTGAGAGTTTTTTAATTTTAATTTTTATTTTTTTGAGACAGAATTTCCTTCTGTCACACAGGCTAGAGTACAGTGGCGTGATCTTGGCTCACTGCAACCGCTGCCTCTGGGGTTCAAGCAATTCTTGCGCCTCAGCCTCCTGAGTAGCTGGGATTACAGGCATGCGCCATGATGCCTGGATAATTTTTGTATTGTTTTGAGAGTTCTTTGTAGTTCTAGATATTAATCTCCTGTCAGGTATGTGGTTTGCAAATATATTCTCCCAGCATGAGGCCTACCTTTTCAGGCTCTTAACAGAGTCTTTCACAGAGCATATGTGTTAAAATTTTTATGAATTTCAATGTATCACACTTTGCTTTCATGGATTGTGCTGGTGGGGGCTCTAGGATAGGGCCAGGGTTTTGTTTTTTCCTGAGGTGTTTGGCTGCAGCACAGCACTTATTGTCTAAAAGTTTTCTGTCTTCCTAGTCCTTAGCTAGGTTTTTCTCGGCACGTCTTAACGTCTGTGCTCATTGGTATTTCCGCGTTGCCATTGTCTTTAGTACCCTGGGACATATAAGGCAAAAAGAAAACTGAGGGAACTCACCCCCATGTCACCCCTTGGGTCTTGAGTTCCCTAGTCTCTACCTTCTTCTCTCTACCACTCAGAGTTCTTTTGCTTTTTTATACACTATCCAGAGTTTTAGTTGTACTTAATGGGAAGAATAGGGAAAAGTGTGTCTACCCCATCTTCCCCAAAGAAAACATTCTGCATTTAATTTTTATTAGGGATTTAGAAGTAAAGTCAGATATAGGAATTTGGGATGTCATATTTTTAAAAATAATAAGGCCAGTCTTAGTAAACTCTAAGAACACAGTGCCTTTGAAGTCAAAGTCAGGTTCACGGAGATGGATGTACACATAGAGGATTCACAGATCTAACTTAACACATTAAGACAAGCCACAGATAAGCAGGGAAATGTGTATGTTAATACAGGTCAAGAATAGTTGCTTTTAAGGCAGGCTGAACCAAGTCAAAATAGAGGAAATAACTACAGGAGTGTCATGAGCAGAGCTCTTTCTTTGCATCAATCTGGGAAGGCTATCTAGAGGAAATAATGTTTCAAGAGCTGCTTTCCAGAATGGGAAAAAGACTTGCCAACTGGATGATTAAAAAATCTGCAAGATGTGATATTTTCTAGTGCATTTCAAATTTCAGATATTTTGGGTTTTTGTCTCTTAAAGTTTCACTTATTTATTTATTTATTTTCAGTTTTCTACTACTCTTAATTTTATTCAGGTTTTCAACTACCTTATTTAATGAATGGAACATATTTATAACAGCGTTTCTCTGTGGAAAAAGCACTGAGTAGAAAATGGGTTGTGGAGGAGCTTTGAGGTAAGTTGAAGAAGGTGATTGGGATGTAAAAGATGACAGAAAAAAAGATAAAATTAGCCTCAGAAGTTTTCAGATGAAAGTCCATGTGTATGCACACATACACATACATTTTCTTGCAGAACCACTTGAGAACATATAGACAGTGCCCTTTATCCCTAAATATTTCAGCCTGTCTTTTCTCAGCAAAATATATAATTACCATCCAATAATCAAATTCAGGAATTTAATATTGATAACAATACTATTATCTAATATTCAGCATATATTCAAAAGTCGAACATTCACATTTTGCCAGTTTCTCCAATAATGTCCTTTATAGTAATTTCGTTTTCCCTCTAATTTACCATCCAATCTGTGACTGTGTGTTGCATTTAATTATCAGGTTTCTCTAGTCTTTAATCTGTAACAGCTTCTTAACCTTTCTTTGTCTTTTATGACATTAATATTTTTGAAGACTATGATGAGGAAGTTGTTTTGTAGAATGTCTTTCAGTTGAGGTTTGTTTCCATATAATTACGTACAAGTAACATATCTTTGACTTGCATACTACCTGAGTGACGTGTGTCCTTTTTAGTGTCAAGAAATGCATAATGTCTGTCAATTTATCTGATTATTGACGATAACTTTGATCACTTGGTTAAGATAATGTCTCAGCTGTAAAGTTACCATTTCTCCCTTTATAATTAGTGAGTACTCATTTCTGGCATTCTTTTTTCTCTTGTGTAAATCCAAATTTCCACCTCTTACCATTTTCCATCTTCCTGAAAATTTTTCTTTATCATTTTTTATAGGAAAGATCTGCTGTAAATAAATTGTCTCAACTTTGTGTAAAATGTCTTTATTGGCTGGATGCAGTGGCTCATGCCTGTAACCCAGCACTTTGGGAGGCTGAGGCAGGTGGATCACTTGAGGTCAAAAGTTCAAGACCAACCTGGCCAACATAGGGAAACCCTGTCTCTACTAAAAATACAAAAATTAGCCAGTCATGATGGTGCACAACTCTAATTCCAGCTATGCAGGAGGCTGAAGCATGAGAATTGCTTGAACCTGGGAAGCAGAGGTTGCAGTGAACCAAGATCGCATGACTGCACTGCAGGCTGGGTGATGGAGTGAGACTCTGTCTCAAAAAAATAAAAATAAAAATAAATAAAAATTTAAAAATTAAAAATGTCTTTACCTTCATTTTTGAAATACAGCTTTGTTGGAGAAATAATTCACTTTGGGAGGCTGAGGCAGGTGGATCACTTGTGGTTGAAAGTTCAAGACCAGCCTGGCCAACATGGCAAAATCCTTCTCTACTAAAAATACAAACATTAGCCAGTTATGGTGGTGCACACCTCTAATTCCAGCTACTTGGGAGGCTGAAGCATGAGAATCGGTTGAACCGGGGAAGTGGAGGTTGCAGTGAGCTGAGATCGCATGACTGCACTGCAGCTTGGGTGATGGAGTGACTCTGTGTCAAAAAAATAAAAATAAAAATAAAAAACATTTTTTAAAATAAAAATGTCTTTACCTTCAATTTTGAAATGCAGTTTTGTTGGAGAAAGAATTCTAGGTTTTTAGTTTTCTTCTTTCAGTAAAGATGCTTCTCCGTTGTCTTCTGGATTGCATAGTTTCTGATATATGTTGTAATTCTTAGTGTGTATCATGCCTTTCCTTTTTTTTTCCTTTTTTTGAGATGGAGTCTTACTCCGCCAGTCAGGCTGGAGTGCAGTAGTGCAATCTTGGCTCACTGCAACCTCCAGCTCCCGGGTTCTTGGGATTACAGGTGTGTGCCACCACGCCTGGCTAATTTTTGTAATTTTAGTAGAGACGGGGTTTTGCCGGTTTGGCCAGGCTGGTCTCAAACTTCTGACCTAAAGTGATCTGCCCACCTCAGCCTCCCAAAATGCTGGGATTATAGGCATGATCCACTGTTCCTGGCCATATCATGTCTTTTCTGAATTCATTTGAAATTTTCTCTTTATTTCTAGTTTTCAGAAATTTGATTATAATGTTCTTGGGCATGGTTTTCTCCAGGTTTATACTGCTTCTGGAGGTAATGGCTTAGATTATTTTAGATTTTTCTGCCTTCTAACAGAAGTAATGAAAGCCATGAATTTCTCTCCAAGCATTGCTTTGTCTTCATACCATAAATTTTGATATGTTGTGTTTAATTTTCATCCAAACTAAGATGTTTTCCAAGTTCCCTTGTGATTTCTTCAATTACCCATGGGTTATTTAGAAGTATGCTGTTTACTATCTAACAATTGGAGATTTTCACAGTTTCTTTCTGTTGACTTCTAATTGAATTCTGTTGCGATCAAAGAACATACTTCAAATAATTTCAGTCTTTTTAAATTTATTGAAACTTGTTTTACGGCCTAACATATTGTCTATCCTGGAGAATGTTCCATAGGAACTTGAAAAAAAAAATGTGTATTCTGCTGTTGTTGGGGTTGTGTTTTACAAATGTCAGTTAGGTAAGTTGGTTGATAGTGTTCAAGTATTCTATATTCTTACTTGTTTACTGTTTAGCTCTATCAATTGCTGAGAAGAGAGTATTGAAGTCTCCAACTATAACTGCTATTTTTTCTTTCAATTCTGTTAGTTTTTGCTTCATGTATTTTAGAGCGCTATTATTAGGTGCATTTATACTTTTATAATTCTTCTATCTTCTTACTGATGTATTTTATCCTAATACAATCTCTTTTCTAATAATATTTATTGTCTGAGTGTTTGTTTTGTCTGATATTAATATGACCACTCAAGTTTCTTGTGGTTACTGTAAGTATGGTATGCCTTTCATCATCTGTATTAGCTGGGTTCTCCAGAAAACAGGATATATATACACATACATATACCTAGATATATGTGCTATATAATACATCTTAATTATCACAATCTACTTCAGATTAATACTGATTTAATTTCAGGAAAATATAACAACCATGCTCAAATATAACTCAATTTTCACCTCTTTCTTTTGTGCTAGTATTGTCATATATTTTAATGTATATGTATTATAAACCCAGTTAATAGTGTTATAATTATTGTTTTATACAATCTTATATTTTCAAAGAAATTTAGAGAAGAGAAAATATATTTATGTATATATTATATTTTATATATTTATGAAAATATATTTATTGTAGATTATATTTCTCTATCTTGTTAATTCGTGCACATATTTACTATTGCTGTGCTCTTTGCCCTGTGAATTTAATTTACCACCTGGTATCATCTTCTTTCAGCCTGAAGGACTTCCTTTGGTATTTCTTGTATGAAAGGTCAGTTAGCAATACATTCACTCAGTTTTTGATAATCTGGAAATGTCCTTATTTTTAGTTTTGATGGATAGAGAATTCTTGATTAAAAGGTCTTTCTTTCAGCATTTTGAATATGTCACTCTACTGCCTTCTGTCCTCCATTATGTCTAATGAGAAGTCAACTACTTTTTATTTTTATTTTTATTTTTTTATTTTTTATTTTTTTTTGAGGCGGAGTCTCGCTCTGTCGCCCGGACTGGAGTGCAGTGGCCAGATCTCAGCTCACTGCAAGCTCCGCCTCCCGGGTTTACGCCATTCTCCTGCCTCAGCCTCCCGAGTAGCTGGGACTACAGGCGCCCGCCACCTCGCCCGGCTAGTTTTTTGTATTTTTAGTAGAGACGGGGTTTGACCGTGTTAGCCAGGATGGTCTCGATCTCCTGACCTAGTGATCCGCCCTTGTTCCCGTGTAAAAGATGAGTCATTTTGCTATTACTTATTCCAAGATTTCTTTTCTTTGGTTTCAACTTTTTTTTTTTTGAGACGGAGTCTTGCTCTGTTGCCCAGGCTGGAGTGCAGTGGTGCAGTCTTGGCTCACTGCAAGCTCCACCTCCCGGATTCACGCCATTCTCCTGCCTCAGCCTCCTAAGTACCTGGGACTACAGGCGCCCGCCACCACGCCCGGCTAATCTTTTGTATTTTTTTTTTTTTTTTTAGTAGAGACGGGAGTTCACCGTGTTAGCCAGGATGATCTCGATCTGCTGACCTCATGATCCACCTGCCTCGGTCTCCCAAAGTGCTGGGATTACAGGTGTGAGCCACCGTGCCCGGCAGTTTCAACTTTTTTTATTATGATGTTTCTAGTGGTGTATCTTTTTTATTTTATAGTACTTGGGGTTTGTTGAACTTCTTGGATTTGAAGATTAATATTTGTAATCAATCCTGGAGAATTGAGAGTATTGTTAGTTATTTCTTTAAAAGTTTTTTTCTGAATCTCTCTCTCTACTTACCTTCTGGTGCTCCTATTACAGGTACATGGGTATGCTTGATGCTGTCCCACAGGTCTTTGAGACTGGTGATTTTTCATCGATTTTTTCCTTTTTATTCTTCAGATTAAAAAATTTCTATTAATCTATCTTCTAGTTGCTCATCTGCTAATTAAATTTTGTTGTTGAGCCCATTTGAGGAATTTTTCATTTTAATTATTGTACTTCTCAACTCTAGAATTTCCATTTGATTCTTTTTTTAATAGATACTATTCTTTTATTGAGAGTTATTTTTAGACATTTTCGTATTTTCTTTTAATTCTTTAAACATGTTTTCTTTAATTACTTGAATATATTTACAATAGCTTCTTAGAATGCTTTACACAATACAACATCTGGGCCTATAAAGTTAGTTTCTACTGATTGATTTTTTTCCCCTGAATGTGGGCCACATTTTCTTTTTCCCTTTTCTTTTGTTTTCTTTTCTTTCTTTCTTTTCTTCTTCTTTCTTTTCTTTTCTTTTTCTCTCCTCTTTCTTTTCTCTTTTCTTTCCTTCCTTCCTTCCTTCTTCCTTTCCTTTCCTTTTTTCTTTTCTCTCTTTCTCTTTCTTTTCTTTCTTTCTCCCTTCCTCTCTTCCTTTCTTTTTTCCTCCTTTCTTCCTTTCTTCCTTTCCTCCCCTCTTCCCTTACTCCCCTCCTCCCTTCCTCCTTCCTCCCTTCCTCCCTTCCTCCCTTCCTCCGTTTCTCCCTTTCTCTCTTTCTTTCTTTTTTTTTTTTTTTTGAGACAGGATCTTGCTCTGTCATCCAGGCTGAAGTGCAGTGGCATGATCAGGGCTCACTGCAGCCTTAACCTCCCAGGCTCAATTGATCCTCCCGCCTCTGCCTCCCAAGTAGCTGGGACTACAGGCTCATGCCACCGTGCCCAGCTCATTTTTGTATTTTCTGTAGAGAGAGGGTTTCACCATATTGCCCAGGCTGGGCTCAAGTGATCCAGCCACCTTGGTCTCCCAAAGTGCTGGGATTATGGGTGTGAACCACCAAGCCCAGTCTTCTTGCATTCTTATCATTCTTGGTTGATAACTGGGCATTGTCAATGCTATACGGTAGCAACTCTGTATTCTGTTTTTTTCCCCTGATTAAAAAGAAATTTGTTTGAACTTAAATGGTGGAATAATTTTCCCCTGCGGGTGTCAGGCCACTGCTGATGTCTCTGCTCAGATTTTTATTCTGATTTTTATTTTTTATCCAGGCTAACTAGAGTTCATCACTGTATCAGTATAGCTTAGTGGTCAGCCAATGATTTGAGCAGAGATTTTGCTTAAACACCTTAAGTCCACAGGCATTCCCTTACCCTCTGCTGGCCTATCTATCTGTAGATTGAGGAGTGGGTACATTCAAAGTTCAGCTAGTTCTCAAGTGTGCCTTGACTTTTTTCTTTCCACTGGGGCTCCCTTGGGTTTTCCCTGTATATGTGTATTGTTTTCTAGTCAGTCAGGGATGGGTGGAGAGCTAATCTAGATCATCTGTGACTATGTCATTTCTAGGATCTCCTTGTCTACCTGTTCTCACTGATTGACCCAACTTGTTCACAAACTCAGGGTAACAGAGTTGTGAGTTTCATCTCTTCATTTCCTACCAAACTTGCATTTTTTTTTTGACTGACAATGCTGCCATGCTTCCAATGCCTTTTGCTTCCTGTCCCAAGTCTAGTCTGCCCTCTCTGGCAGCAAAGCTTCTAATTTTTACAATCTGCCTCATCAGTTTAAGGTTATCTTTCTTAGCAACTAAACTGGGAATGGGAGAATGGGAGTGAACCCAGGCAGGAAGACCACAGACTCCTGAGATTCTGATCTGAGGTCCCAGCAATTTAAAAAAAATCAATAAATGCCTCATAATATATTTCCCTTTGGTCATTTTTCAGGGTCCTGAAATAGTTGTTTTTGACAATTTTTTCCAGATTATACTTGTTTTGTGAAGAGAGGACTTACCTACCTCTTAATTCTGCTATAGCCAGAAGCCCTGTCTACATGTTTGACAATTTTTTAATTGGATGCCAGACATTGTGTATTTACCTTGTTTGTTGCTGGATTTTATCTTTTAACTAATGATGGATTTTGTTCTGGTGCACAGCTGTTACTTGGCTTCATTTAACTTATTTTGAGGCTTACTTTTAAGCTTTGTTAAGGCAGATCCAGAGCAGCCTTTAGGCGAGAGCTAATTTAATCTTACTATTAAGGTGTTGCCCTTTCAAGAACTCTACTCAAGTCTTCATGTACTATGAGTTCTTTTTTTTTTTTTTTCTTCTTCAACTTTTAAGTTCCAGGGTATATGTGCAGGATGTGCAGGTTTGTTATATAGTAGGTAAACATGTGCCATGGTGGTTTGCTGCACAGATCAACCATCACCTAAGTATTAAGCACAGCATCCATTAGCTATTCTTCCTGATGCTCTCCCTCCACCCACCCCTCCGACAGGCCTCTCCATCTGTTCATGTGTTCTCATCGTTCAGCTCCCACTTATGAGTGAGAACATGCAGTGTTTGGTTTTCTGTTCCTGCGTTAGTTTGCTGAGGATAACAACTTCCAGCTCTACCCATGTCCCTGTAAAGGCCATGATCTCATTCCTTTTATGGCTGCAGAGCATTCCATGCTGTTTATACACCACATTTTCTTTATCTAGTCTACCATCAGTGGACATTGGGGTGATTCCACATCTTGGCCATTGTTAATAGTGCTGCAGTGAACATATGCATGCATGTATCTTTATAATAGAATGATTTATATTCCTTTGAGTATATACTCAGTAATGGGATTGCCTCTAGATCTTTGAGGAATCACCACAGCATCTTCCACAATGGTTGAACTAATTTACATTCCTACCAACAGTGTAAAAGCATTCCTTTTTCTCCTCATCCTCGCCAGCATCTGTTGTTTCTTGACTTTTTAATAATTACCATTCTGACTGGGTAAGATGGCATCTCATTGTGGTTTGAGGTTGCATTTCTCTAATGATCAGTGATGTTGAGCTTTTTTTCAGTTTTTTTGGCCACATGAATGTCTTCTTTTGAGAAGTGTCTATTCATGTCATTTGCCTATTTTTTAATGGGTTTTTTTTCTTGTAGATTTGTTTAAGTTCCTCGTAGACTCTGGATATTGGACCTTTGTCAGTTGGATAGGTTGCAAAAATTTTCTCCCATTGTATGGGTTGTCTGTTTGCTCTAGTGATAGTTTCTTTTGCTGCTGAGTTCTTTTCACTCTGAGCGGTAGAAGCATGAACTATTTTAAGATCTATGAATTGTTCTGCCTACTCCTTTCAGTTGGTTCTTTCTCTGGCTTAGGGTAGATTCTCTACGTATGTCATAGATCAATATTCAGAGAGAGACTTGATGAGATTTCTCTGCAGACCTTCAGAGTGCACTCTCTCCCTATGCTGCTCATATCTTCTCCAATACTCTACTCCACAAATTCTAGCCATCTCAGTCTTGCCTAGC
Organism: Trachypithecus francoisi; assembly: GCF_009764315.1. NCBI lineage: Eukaryota > Metazoa > Chordata > Mammalia > Primates > Cercopithecidae > Trachypithecus > Trachypithecus francoisi. The sequence continues at coordinate 59,576,707 of NW_022681462.1, read as the reverse complement.
TAGATCTCTATCTATGAAATTCATGGAGATCTGTTTGGTTTACCCCTCCCAGTGATATGAACTAGAAACTACCTGCAATTGTAGGGCTCACTCAATTGTTTGTTTCCCTTCTCCCAGGGATTACAGTCTTGTACTACCTGTCTGAAAAAGTTATTTTATTTATTTTGTTCATTTTTCCCATCTCTTAGGGAAGGAGAGTAGATCTTATCTCTGTTACTCCATTTTGGCTGAAAATAAAAACTAAACAATTTTAATTAGGGAAGAGAAGTCAGTTTGTTCATGATTTGAGATTACTGTGGTTGCTTTGTAGAGAATGAATTATATGGAAGTAAGATTTGCCAGTTAGGAGGTTTTAAGTAGTAGTCCAGGGCAGAGATGAATAGTTGCCTGGTCTAAAGAAGTTGTGGTTAATGAAAAGCAAAAAATAAAAAAATTTTTTAAAAAAGGAAAAAAGGATAGATGATTGGAATGTGTCTTGATGTATCTTGGACATAAAATGGATAAGACCTGCTGATTATCTGGATGTAGCAGGCAATGAAGGAAAGTGAGCAAAAAAGGATGACTCCTGACTAGCCTAAAGCCCAGCCAATTTTTATTTCCTTTAGCCTCTTTTAAACCTGTAATTTGGCTTCTTATTCTACCTTTACCATTCTGTTCTTTGAGCCCAATTTCCTTCCCTATTTCTTGCTTCCTTTTCTGACAACAGAAAATGTTGAATGGTCAACTCTGGAAATATGAAAGATAATGTGTTATGTATTTGATGGGCATTGAAGCCCTAGTAGAGACAACTGATTCAGTGGCCCATGTCAAATGGCCCCAAAGAGTAGACAAGGACTCAATAGAACCAAATCATGTAGGATGTATAGGATCCACTACTATAATCCAATCAGCAAGATTTCAGGCAAGCAAACAAAGATTTAAAACAGGTCTCACTTTAAGGAGTGTTCCCAAAAAGGGACGGGTTCTCCCATTGATTGAGGCTTTAGCTGGGGAAAACTCAGAGCCATGTGGTTGGCCCTATCCTGGGGCTGACAGTCATAGCAAGCATAACTTCCCTAGATATGAGGGGTTTTCTTGTTTATCCCAGTAGTCTGTGGCATTTGTGTTCAAAACAAGAGTCACTCCCCCTAAGAAGACTGCCCTTTAATTACAGGCTTTGTATCGGGAGATCCCAGAGCATGGAGTACAAGAGGCCAGGGAGATATCTTAAACTCTGTGTCAATGCAATGAACAAAAAACCAGTCACCCTTGAGGACTGGGCACGAGTCTGGAGATGGAAATCAGGCTGTTGCTGGGACTCTCTGGATTTCCTCTGCAGTTCTTAGTGCCACACAGTTTAACGTGGCATTATTCTGTGCATTATTCAATAACTGCTTTGTTATGTCTCAGTTTTTAAACCTTCAGTTAGTTTCTGAGGGCTGCTAGAACGAAGTACCACAAACTGGGTGGCTTAACAACAGAAATTTATTGTCTCACTGTTCTGGAGGCTGGAAGTTCAAAATCAAGGTGTCAACAGGGCTATGTTTTTCTTCTATCAGCAAGAAAAACTACTCAGGGACTGGCATATTTACTCTATTGGACCAGTCATGTCAAGTCTAAAGCTACATTTTCCTATGAAACCTATGGGGAAGAATTCTGCCTTGACTCATTTAGCTTCTGTGTTTGCTGGAATCTTTGGCATTCCTTGGCTGATATGTGCGTCATTCCAAACTCTTCCTCTGTTGTCACATAGCTATCTTCTCCCTCTTTGTCTCTGCACCTTTTCTCCTCTTCTTATAAGGAGAGTTGGTTATATTGGATTAGGGACTCACCCTACTCCAGTATGACTTCTTAACTAACACATCTTCAGTAACCCCATTCTTAAATAAGGTCACATTCTGAGGCACTGGGAGTTGGGACTTTTACATTTCTTTCTGGGAGAGACAATTAACCTATAAGGTTGGAAACCATGTCTCAGACTTTCTTCACTCCAAGGAAACTTAGAGCACTGCTCGGCAGTTTTCTGCTTTGGGTAGAAGTGAAGGAAAATTAAGGACTATGATTTCTTTTAAATAAACAGATTTCGGCTGGGCACAGTGGCTCACACCTATAATCCCAGCACTTTGGAAGGCCGAGCCAGAGGATCTCTTGAGCCCAGGAGTATGAGGTTACAGTAAACTATGATCAATACCACTACACTCCAGTCTTGGCAACAGAGTGAGACCCTGTCTCTAAAAAAATAAAATAAAATAAAATAAAATGAAACAAATTTTATATAAGGACATAATATATTTAATTGTAATAGAATAGTCCTTTGATATTAACTAAGTCCCCTATGATTCTTTTTTTTTTTTTTTTAAATCTTACAGCCCTTCCCTCATTCTTGAGATACAGATTGTCTTAGGAAAGGTTGTTGCAGAAAAATCGGAGAACAAAAGAGTGAAATTTTACCTTTTGAATTTTAAAAGCTTAGGTCCAGCAAGGCGAAAACATTTAGAATAATACTTGATTAATCAAAGATAGTTCTTTCTCCCTCCTTTCTATCTGAGATTAGATAGTGTCCAGAACTGGGGGAAGAATAAGAGGAGCATCTGAGAGAAAGCAGGACCAGTTTTTTGTTCCTCAGCAGGGGTCCTGTGGCTTGCCCCCAGGTTGATTCCTGGGGAGTATGAAGGAAGCAAGATCTTCCCCAGATGGGAATAGAGATTTAGGAGAAGAGGAAGATTATATCTTGCTTTCAGGGAAGTCTTAAGACTTGTAGAATTTTCCTGTCCAGGTAGGATAGAAGCAGAGTTGAGTGTTTCCTCTATCTCTGAGAGGGGCACAGAAGTACTCAAGGTAGAGCCAGCCTGGAGAGACCTAGTGGTCAGGAGCAAGAGGCTGAGATGGGCTCTGGGACCAAGGCCCAGCTAAATCATGGACATCCCAACACATGCAGTTACAGAGAGATGACGATGCCTCCCCTCCTATGCCTGAAACTCATGTAATCCCAAAGATAGGTCCCTGGATTGACTCACTATGTTTCTACTGCTATATGGAATGAGGCTTATAAAGTAAATTATGTTTGTTTATTAAAAGATAAAGTTAATTTCTTCCAATCCTTAATTTGTGGCCTGAGATTTATTTCAACTCCATAAAGAAAATGATCTTTCTAAACTTGCAAGCTGCCTCATATTTGTAGGTGGCCAGTGGGAACTGAAACTGTTCTTCGGGCAGCCAAGTGTAACATCAGCATTTTCCCAGACTACAGAAGTGATTTCTGAGATCTCACTGATTCAGTCTCCAGGAGAGAGGGAAAGAGAAAAGCAAGGAGTGGGAGGGGATAAGGGTATGTGATTAAACCACTTAAATTATGTTTTAAAGTTTTGACTTACTGTTCTGAAAGGGATTCTGGCCCTTTTAGAGAGGAAGTTCTAAGAAGCTCTGAAACTTGAGGTACCTGCAAAGATAACTTAGCTGTTGTTGCTAAGGAACAAGTGTATTTGAATCGTGGTATCAATGTCACCAGCTTCTGCTCAAATGGCAAAAAGTAAAGGAAAGATGTAAAACCAGCAGTGGGGAAGGAACAGTTCAGTGTGATAGGCCATGCGTTATTATTTAAAATTGTCTCTTCTCTGAAAAATATAGCCTCACATTTGAGGATGCCTCATAATTGTTCCCATAAGGTAAATATACCAGTCCCTGCATAGTTTCTCTTTGATGGAAGAGGAGAGAAAAGTAGGAAGACAGGGAAGGGAGCAGAAGCCAAGTGGCATAACTGACCTAATTAAAGGACATTTTGGAGGAAGAGGTCATAGTCAGAATGAGCCTTTGGAATTAAACTGAGTTTTAAGCATTGGTTTTGCTACTAACTAAATGACCTGGGGCAAATAATTTGTAACTATTCCCCCACCTTGAGTTTCCAATCTGTAAACTATGATGTGTTGTACTAAGATCTCATGAATTTTGCTATTTTGTCTCTTAATATTTATTTCTAAATCATTCATGTTTTTTTTTTGAAACAGGGTCTTGCTCTGTGGCCCAGGCTGGAGAGCAGTGGTATAATCATAACTCACTACAGCCTCCAACTCCTGGGCTCAAGTGATCCTTCCACCTCAGCCTCCTGAGTAGCTGGGACTACAGGCATGCACCACCACATCTAGCTAATTTTTAAAAAAATTTTTGGTGGCATCTTGCTATGTTGCCCAGGTTGGTCTCAAACTTCTGAACTCAAGTGATCCTTTTGCCTCAGCTTCCCAAAGTGCTGGGATTATAGGTGTGAGCCACTGCACTTGACAACTTTCATTTTTATTTCAATAACCCAAGGTGGTAGGCAGCCTCTGAAGTGGTCCCTAAAGATCTCCATTTCCTGGTATTCACGCTCTTGTTTAATCTCTTCTCCTTGAGTATGGGTTGGGCCTAATGACTTGCTTCTAATGAACAGACTATGGCAGAAATAATGCAGAAATAATGGGACAACACTTCCTATATTATGTTATAAAATGACTATGACTTCTCTCTTTATTTCATTCTCTTTCTCTTTCTTTCTTTCCTTCTCTTGGATCACTTGCACTGAGGGAAGCATGCTGTCATATTGAGAGCAATTCTGTGGAGATGCCCATGTGGTATGGTGAGGGACTGAGGCCCTCAAACAGAAAGACATTGTGGATCCTTCATCCACAATCACGTCTTGAGAAAACTGCAGCCTCAGGCAACAGCTTAGCTACAATCCTGTCTTTGAGCCAGAGGTACCCAAGTAAGCCACTCCCAAACTATTGTCCCATAGAAACTGGGAGATAATAAATGTTTGGTTTTTTAGCTTCTAAGTTTCAGGATAATTTGTAATGCAGCAATAGAGAACTAATACATGGCTGAGGTCCATCTCACAGTGGGCCCAATGTGTCCTGAAATCATTGTGTGTTTACTTCCTCAGTTCCAGAATGCATAATTAGAATAGACATACTCAGTAACTAGCAGAATCCCTGTAGTGGTTTCCTGACACCTGGAATGAGGGCTATAATGGTAGGAAACACCAAGTGGAAGCCATTTTGGTTTAGTAATTAAACCATTTTAGTTTAGTTACAAAAACAATAAACTAAAAGCAATACTGCATTCTTGGAGGAATAGCAGAGATTAGTGGCACTAAAAGGAATTGAAAGATGCAGAGGCTATGATTCAGCCAGATTGACAATGCACTACTTAATCAGGTAGTGACTACCATTGTAGTTGTTTTTCTAGATGTAGTTTTGTTGCTGGAGCAAATTAACAAATCCCTGGTATGCAATTATTAATCTGGCACATACTATTATCTTTATACCTGTTAGTGCAGACCATCAAAAGAAGTTGACTTTATCTGGCAAAATAGCAATAATATGTCTTCACTGTCTTACCTCAGGTGTATATCAGGTGTTTTAGCCCGTTGTCATAATCTGGTCTGCAAAGACCTTGATTTACTTTTCTCTTCCATGGGACATCCTTAAATTGATGACACTATGCTTATTGGACATAGTGAGCAGAAAGTAGCAACTACTTACTTTAGACACATCAATAAGACATTTTGGATGTCAGAGAGTGCAGAAGATAAATCCCACCGAAATTCGAGGATCTGCTACTTTGGTGAAATTTCTAGGGGTTCAATTATCTGATATATGAAGGGATTTCTCTTCGTCAGTGAAGGTCAAATTGCTGCATCAAGCTTTGGTTACTATTAAGAAAGAGGCATGATGCCTACTGGGTCTCTGGCATTTGAAGGCAATATATTTCTCATTTGCACATACTACTTTTACTCATTTACTTAGTGACCTGAAAAGCTGTCTGTTTCATGTAGGTCCCAGAGTAAGAGTAAGCTCCACAACAGCCCAAGCTGGCATGCAAGTTGTTCTGCCGACTGGATCATGTGATTCAGAAGACCTGAAGGTACTTATTGTATTAGTGGTTCATAGAGAGTCTGTTGGGAGCTTTTGGTTGGCTGCTATAGATGAATCACAGCAGAGACCCTTAGAATTTTTTAGTAAAGCCATACCATTCTCATGGGGTGACTATTTTCCTTTTGAGAAACAGCTTTTGACTTGCTCCTGGGCTTCAGGCTGAATATGTGACCTTGAGCTACAAAGTTACCATGTGGCCTGAGCTGCCTATTGTGGGTATTGTCTGCCCTACTAAGCCATAAAGTTGGACATAGACAGAAGCACTCCATTATCAAATGGAAGTGATTTCAATAAGATTGAATTTAAGCAGGTCTTGGAGGCACAAGTAATTTGCACGAGGAAGTAGCTCAGATGCCCATGTCTTCTACTGATGCTACATTTACTTCTTTCTCTCAGCCACACTTATGGCCTCGCAGGGAGTTCCCATGATCAGTTGACTGAGGAAGAAAACACTTGAGGTTTGTTTACAGTCCATTCTTCATGATATTTAAGTACCACCTGGAAGTGGATAGCTGTAACACTATAATCCCACTTTGGGACAGCCCTGAAAGACTGTATTAAAGGGAAATCTTTTCTGTAGGTGGGATTTTGAACAGGACATGTGGTGTTCATTTTGCCTAGGATGAGAGATGGCTAGACATATGAGTCTACATTAGTTCATGGGCGTGGCTAATGGTTTGGCTGGATGGTCAGGGACTTGGAAGGCACATTTGGAAAACTGATACGTGGAGAAGAGATATGTTAATAGATCTCTGCAAAGGGACACAGAATATGAAGATATTTGTGTCCCACATGAGTACTCACCAAAGGATGACTCAGTAAAGAAGGATTTTGATGATCTGTTCTATGGATGTCAGGCAGCCTTCTCCAGTCACTCCTGTTGTCGTCCATAGGGTTCATGAACAAATGAGGGTTATTCTGGGCTTCAGCATCATGAACTTTCACTCACCAGGGCCTGTTTGCACACAATCTCTGTTAAAGGCAGAGACCAATGCCAGCCCCCAATATGGCACTATTCTTTGGGGTGATCAGCCAGCTACCTGGTGGCAGGTTGATTACATTGGTCTGTTTCCATCACAGAAGGGATAGCACTTTGTTCTTACTCAATATGGAATTGCGTTTTCTGCTTGAAATGCTTCTGCCAAAACTATCATTTTGAACTGTCATAACACTTTATCTAAAAGGCATCACTGTTAACCAAGAAGCTCACTTCACAGCAAATGAAGTGAGGCAATGGACTCATGCTCATCGAATTCACTAGTTGTACCATGTTAACCATTATTCTGAAGCAATTGATGTGTTAAAATGGTAGAATAGTCTTTTAAAGGCTCAGTTATGGCACTAGCTGGGTGGCATCACCTTGTGGGACTGGGTCAAAGTCCTTCAGGTTGTGGTTAATGTTCTAAATCAATATCCATTCTATAGTGCTATTTCTACCATAGCAAGCTTCGCAAGTCTAGGAAGCAAAAGGTAGAAATGGAAGTTGTTGTTCTCATGATCATCCCTAGTGATCCACTAGCACAATTTGTTTTTTCATCCCCACAATTTTAGGCTCTACTGCTCTAGAAGTCTTAGTTCCAAAGGAAGAAATGCTTCTACCAGGGACACAGTGATTTCACTGAACTCACAGTTGAGAAGACTGCCACTTGGCCACTTTGAGCTCTTAATGCCACTGAATCAACAGCATATCAAGAAAGGGGTTACTACACTGGTTGTGCTGACTGACCTTGACTATCAAGGGAAAATTAAGTTGTTACCATGGAATGAACGGCTCTGTCTAGAATGCAGGAGACCCTCTAGGGAACTTTTAGTATACTTATCGTTTGTGATTATTAAGTCAGTGTAAAACTACAAAAACCTCCAATTCAAGCAGAACTGTTAATGGTCCAGACCTTTTAGGAATATATTTGGAAACAGATAAGGAACTGTGACTAGTTATGGGGCTTGATAAGGAAATATGAATGCGTAGTAGAAGAAGGCAGTTATAAATACCAGCTATGACCACATGACCATTGCAGAAAAAAGGACTATAATAGTTGTGAATACTTACTTCGATGTGCATATTATGTATATATTAACCAAATATTTTTGTTTTCTTCCTTCCTTCTCATCTTATCTAACATAACATATACTAAGTTAACTTTTTTCTCAATACTTAAGTTACAAGATGTCAAAAGGTGACATGTGAATCCGTTAGGAGAAGAATAAAAGATCACCCAAATAAAAAATAGGACTTTTTATTCTCTTTTGATAAAAGAATTAATGCAAGGCTCAACAAACTATAGTTCATGGGCTGGTCATCTATTTTTATAAATAAGTTTTTCTTGGAACACAGTCATATTCATTCACTTGTGCATTTTCTATGGCTGCTTTCATGATACAATGCTAGCATTCAATAGTTGCAACAGAAACCATGTGACCTATAAAACCTAAAATATTTGCTATCTGGCTCTTTAAGAAAAAGTCTCTGACCCCTGGGTGACCATATTTTTGGTTGCATGGTGATAATTGTATTACGTTAGGCAGAAGCATGACTTTATTATTTCCTTTATTTGGAGGTTAACTATGGAGATATGTATGACTGCAAACTTGCAAAGGATAGACTGAAGTGACTTTGTAATGTGTTGCCTTGACTAGGCTGAACTACATTTCCCAGCATTCCCTTTCTTGAATGTTTCCAGTTAGGCTGTATTACAAGGGAGATTCCCCTGGGGGATTTGGAGACTGTAAATGAAGCAATAGCCATTTTGAAACTCACATATCTTGTCTGTTTCCTTGTTGGTGTGGGCAGTGGCCAGGACTGGAACTGCTCTATCTTCCTCTGGATCCTCCTTCAGCTTATCTGACTCTTGGGCCAGGAGTATGTGTGTGTGTGCTTAGTTTCACGACAAAGGGCCCTGGCTTCTTCATGACCAAGGTCAGAGGCAACAAGTACAAACACAGGTTTTTGCCTGTCTTACTGGCTCAAGCTTGTGCTTATGGGTTCCAGCTTGTTCTTGCTCTCCCTACTTTACATCTTGACTGCCTGCCCTGAGGACTTCCAGCTCCAGCATCAGATGCAATGACAATACCCTTACAGAAACTAGTATTTAACCAGCAACCATAACTGCATAAGGTAAATCTCTATAACACATTTATATATTTCTTAAGGGGTCAATATCTTTGATTAAACCCTGACTGATACATGCAATAAACGTTTATAAAAAGGCATTCAAATGTTCTAATTAAATCAATTCTTTTTGCTATCCTTTTGTGGTTAATTTCTAAGTTTTTTGCATTTTCTTAAATAAATATGCTTGTATGAATGCTTTTCATTTATGAACATTTTCTTTATGGCCTAATACATGGTTAGTTGTAACTCTTTCTACATATGTTTCTGAACAATGTGTAATCTCTGTTGAGTGCAAAGTTCTATATAACTTGTTATCATGTTATTAACTCTTGCTATACTTAATTTTGTGTTTTCAATATTGTTTATAGGGAAATGTGTTAACTTTTAACATGATAGTCATTCTGTCAATTTCTCCTTGTAAAATGCTAGAATGTTTTCTCTTCATATTTTTTGAAACTATATTGTTAAGTGCATGGAAGTTCATGACTAATATAGTTTCTTGGTGGATTGTATATTTTATCAATATGAAATACCCATTTTTACCCCTTTTAATGTTTTTATACCACATTAGTATTTGCCATTTCTATTATATAATAATTGAGATAATATATAATGTGCTTAGTCTCTCATGTCTGATAATAGTAAGCAGGCAATAAATAGAGGCTGCTATTATTATTGTCATCCTTGTAATAAATATTATTCTATGTCCCACAGTGTGCAGATTGGTCTCTTTGGGAGACCAAGTGGGAAAGAAAGGACTAAAGGACTTCAGATTAAGAAAGAGAGCAACTGCCTCTCAGGCACTGCATAATGATGCTTAGAGTTTCTTCTCCTCTAAACAAGGTGATGGAAACTCCAGGAAAGAGAGGCCCCAGGCTTGGACAGATCACCAGAAAGCCTGCCAAAAGAGTCTTCCTAGGCAGCCAGGAGAATACAGCAGAAACAGATTTTCTTGTTGGATCTTGGCCTTTTTGCTTTTGAGGCCCAGCTGAAACTAGGAAGGGTAAAAGCAAAATAAGGTCAGACCTAATAGTAAATGTGTTTCTGTGGTTGGATGGTCAGAATTATCTCTTCAGAGACCCCCCTGAATTTACATATATTTATTCTAATTCTGATAATAACACTCTGATGTAGGACTGATGCACTTCATTTCCAGATGAGGAAACTGGTGTTCACAGAGGCGAGAGATGTGGTCAAAGTTTCAGAGCCAGTAAATGCAGAGCCAGGGTTTGAGTGCAGCTATAGCTCCAGAATCCATTCTTTCCACTCCGCCATGCTGCTTCTCAGAGCAGCTCTTAGTGAGTCATCTTGGTGAGGGGCAATGAATTTGGGGACAGGAGCAACCTTCAGCAAGAGCTGAGATAAAAGTGCAAAATAGAGAGTAAGCCACGAAAGAAATAGAAGTGTTTGGAAATGTTGGAGAAAGGCTCATGCCCATGTTGAAGCTACTCCCTGAACTCTGTACCCTTTTCCAGATGGACAGAATTGTGATGAGAGATGCAACAATAATTCCTCTGAATGATGTTTCTCAGGTCTGAAGAGATGGAACGCACTGGGGATTGTCTCAGCCTTGCCATTTGAGAATGGAGAATCAGGGAGAAAGCGAAGGGGCTGGAATTAGAAATTCAAATGCAATCTGATGAAACCACTTTCGACTCCACAGTTATTAACCCCAAGCTGGCTCATTTCTTTAAATCTTGAGCCCGTCTCAAATGTACTATACATTAAGCTCAGAAATTACTGATCTCTCTTTCCATATGGCCAGTGCATCTCCCCAACTCTGGAATGGAAGAAGCAATAAATGCTGAATAAGATATTTCTTTAGGGAAGACCAAGAGCAAACACATTCTAAAGATGAGTAACCTTGTGAAAAATGTAGACCCAGTGCAGGAAAGAAACAGGTTGCTTTGAAGGATCTGCTAGGAATTTTTTTTTTTTTTTTTTTTAAACTAGGAAAGTTTGCCCCAGGCACATTCACTCAAATAATAAAATGAGAATGGTGTGTGCAAGAATTTAAAAAGGTCCTTAAACTCCTTTCTAGTCAGAATAGATTATTACAAAATGTTCAAGATAGCTCTTCAGAATTTCATTTGATGACCTTGACATAAATTTAAAGCAAATCTCTACCTTAAAAGTTGTATTGGTAGAGTGATTAAAAGTATGTGATGTTCTTTGCAGAGAGGTGTTCATTTGATGAGAAACTGGAGAAAAGCTTTTTCCTAACAATGTTATTGCAGCTCTTTGCAAGAACTTTAGTAAATCCTGGCTTCTGTCCTAGGTTAAGTTAATTAGTAGTAAGTAATTAGCAGTATAGGTAAAGATAATTAGTGTATATAAGATAATGATTGAAGTTAAATCAACCAAGGATGGGGATGGAAAGGTGTGGGGGATAGCACAGGCCAAGTCCTGGAATTAATTGCCAGAGGCAAAGTGAGTGAGGTTCCTGAATAGGCTCTGGGCCAGATGGTAATCAGAATGATCTGCTCTAAAGAGACCTTTGATGTTGGTTCATTCTTTATGGGAGTCCCAGGATTGAAAGACAAGGGCAGCCTACTAAAGCCCTACTTGATTTGCAATTTTTTATAAAATAGGTCTGGTGAATAATACCTAATTTTCATTACTCCCAAATTAAGTCACAGCATTTCACCCAATTTCTACCTGGGTGAATTCAGTCCATGAAAAGGGTCAAGCTCTGTAAAATATTTGAAGAGAGTTATTCTGAGCCAAGTATGAGTAACTATGGCCGGTGACACAGCCCTCAGGAGATCCTGAGAACATTTGCCCAAGTTGGTTGGGGTGCAGCTTGGCTTTATACATTTTAGGAAGACATGAGACATCAATCAAATACATTTAAGATATACATTGGTTCAGTCCAGAAAGGCAGGACAATGCCAAGCTTCCAGGTTATAGGTAGATTTAAAAGTTTTCTGATTGGCAATTGGTTGAGTTATTATCCATAGAAAGGAATTGTCTAGGTTATAAGATGTTGTGGAGATCAAACTTTTATTATGCAGATGAAGCCTCCAGATAGCAGGTTTCAGAGAGAATAAATTGTAAATGTTTCTTATCAGACTTTAGGTCTGTGTTGTTAATGCTGGAGGGTATGAAAAGGCACGTCAGACCCTCACTTCCCGTCATGGCCTGAACCAGTCTTTCAGGTTAAATTTTAGAACACACCAGCAGATAAGGAAGTCCATTTAGATGGCTGGGGGTGGCTTAGAATTTTATTTTTGGTTTTCAATTCACAATGCTGAATTATTTCACTGAAGAAGTTGTTACAGGAAAGAGGTCCCAATTCAGACCCCAAGAGAGGGTTCTTGGATCTCATGCAAAAAAGAGTAAAGTGAAAGTAAGTTTATTGAGAAAGTAAAGGAATAAAAGAATAGCTACTCCATAGGCAGAGCAGCCCCGAGGGTGACTGGTTGCCCATTTTTATGGTTACTTATTCATGATATGCTAAACTAGGGGTGGATTATTTATGCCTCCCGTTTTTAGACCCTATACGGCAACTTCCTGATATTGCTATGGCATTTGTAAACTGTCATGGCACTGGTGGGAGTGTAGCAGTGAGGACAACCAGAGGACCCTCTCATCACCATCTTGGTTTTGGTGGGTTTTAGCTGGCTTCTTTACTGCAGCCTATTTTATCGGCAATGTCTTTATGACCTGATCTTGTGTCGACCTTCAATCTCATCCTGTGACTTAGAATGCCTTAACCGTCTGGGAATGCAGCCCAGTAGGTTTTAGCCTTATTTTAGCCAGCTCCTATGTAAGATGGAGTTGTTCTGGTTTATACACCTCTGACATTTCCCCCATCCCTTTTAAAGGAGATCCCTTAATCCTAAGGGTTGCACAGGGATGAAGATCCATCTTCTGTAACTTCTTCAGGCTGAATAGGAGTGATTATATTCTTGCCTAACTATTAGGGTCTTTTGTGTTTAGGGTAGAGAGGAGCTCAGTCAGAAAGTGTCGGTGTGGCAAGGGCCATTCAAAACACTGAATTCTGACAAAAGGTGATATCTGGAAGATTAATAAATGTCCAATTTAAGAAAACATTCAGTAAGCTTATCCTGCATCCCTACACAAAGAGTACAACAGCAATATATTTCACAAAAGTACAGCAAAATAAGTAAAATTATTCCAGTTAAACTAAATTAGAAGGCTTTCCATGAACTAGGCAACTGTTGGAAGCAAGTTGATATGGGGTTGCTAGAAGATTCCAATGTGTGCCCAGGATTAGAATATTGATCCATGTTTTTACATTACCTATCTTAGCAGCAGCCAGAGATCACTGGTTGATTCACAGGAATAAACAAGGTTAGCCTAAATTGCAGAAACAATTTTAAAAATAACTGATGAGACTAGAATCTAATAACAAGTATACCATAGTTTTTGAAACATAATTTTTCTCTCCAGTTTCCCATTTTCACTAAAGACAAATGATGGTAAGACTGATTTGCTTTATTATAGTTGGTCTGATTATTTGTACAAAGTGCAGCAAGAATAATTATTTTTTCACATAGACCTTTTGTAAATTGGCTTTGATGGAACTCTGTTTCATAGAAGGAATCTCAGAAAAGACTCTTTAAAAGCCAAGGCCAGCTGTGGGTTTGTGTCCTCAAATACCTATGAGTTGAATAAATTCCTCTCCTCTTGAGGGCCCAAGATAACCTGGGGCTCCTGGACCTGTTAGAAAGTGACATTCTTTACTTACAACAGGTCAGAAACCTTGTACAGGGACTGTTTTAGGCAAGGTATGAGGCTGGTTCCCCAAGGGGCTTTTATTGGCTCTATAAGTCAAATTTGAGTCCTCAAAGGAAAACGTGTCATTCCAGACAAAGTCTTCATAAAATAACCAATTTTTCCAACTGTGTCCTGTTGCAAAAGAAAACAGATTCTTATTGCACTTATGCAAATAACTATATTGCCATGAATTAAGAATACTTAGAAATAGTTTCCAATTCTGGAGAAAGCAGGTAGGAGAAACAAATACACTCCAAATTTTGTCCACAGGGGTATACTTTACTCAATTGTTGAAAGCTGTAAACAGCTTACAAGGAAAGTTTTCGTGAGGGGGAGGTTCCAAGATGGTCGAATAGGAACAGCTCCAGTCTACAGCTCCCAGTGTGAGCGATGCAGAAGACAGGTGATTTCTGCATTTCCAACTGAGGTACCAGGTTCAGCTCACTGGGGCGGGTTGGATAGTGGGTGCAGAACAGTGGGTGCAGCCCACAGACTGTGAATCAAAGCAGGGCCAGGCATCGCCTCACCCAGGAAGCGCAAGGGGTCAGGGAATTCCCTTTCCTAGCAAAGGGAAGGCATGACAGACAGCACCTGGAAAATCAGGTCACCCTCACCCTAATACTGCGCTTTTCCAATGGTCTTAGCAAACAGCACACCAGGAGATTATTTCCTGCACCTGCCTCAGAGGGTCCCACGACCACGGAGCCTTTCTGACTGTTAGCACAGCAGTCTGAGATCGAACTGCAAGGTGGCAGAGGGGCTGCAGGAGGGGCGCCTGCCATTGCTGAGACTTGAGCAGGTAAACAAAGTGGCCAGGAAGCTTGAACTGAGTGGTGCCCACCGCAGCTCAAGGAGGCCTGTCTGCCCCTGTAGACCCCACCTCTGGGGGCAGGGCATAGCTGAACAAAAGGCAGCAGAAACTTCTGCAGACTTAAACGTTCCTGTCTGACAGTTTTGAAGAGAGTAGTGGTTCTCCCAGCATGGAGTTTGAGATCTGAGAATGGACAGACTGCCTCCTCAAGTGGGTCCCTGATCCCCGAGTAGCCTAACTGAGAGGCACCTCCAAGTAGGGGCCGACTGACACCTCATATGCCCGGGTGCCCCTCTGAGACGAAGCTTCCAGAGGAACGATCAGACAGCAACATTTGCTGTTCTGCAATATTTGTGGTTCCGTAGCCTCTGCTGGTGATATCCAGGCAAACAGGGTCTGGAGTAGACCTCCAGCAACCTCCAACAGACCTGCAGCTGAGGGTCCTGACTGTTAGAAGGAAAACTAACAAACAGAAAGGACATCCACACCAAAATCCCATCTGTACGTCAACATCATCAAAGACCAAAGGTAAATAAAACCACAAAGATGGTGAGAAATCAGAGCAGAAAAGCTGAAAATTCTAAAAATCAGAGCACCTCTTCTCCTCCAAAGGAATGCAGCTCCTTGCCAGCAATGGAACAAAGCTGGATGGAGAATGACTTTGACAAATTGAAAGAAGAAGGCTTCAGACGATTGGTAATAACAAACTTCTCCAAGCTAAAGGAAGATGTTGGAACCCATCGCAAAGAAGCTAAAAACCTTGAAAAAAGATTGGATGAATGGCTAACTAGAAAAACCAGTGTAGAGAAGACCTTAAATGACCTGATGGAGTTGAAAACCATGGCATGAGAACTACATGACTCATGCACAAGCTTCAGTACCTGATTTGATCAAGGAAGAAAGGATATCAGTGATTGAAGATCAAATGAATGAAACGAAGCGAGAAGAGAAGTTTAGGGACAAAAAGAGTAAAAAGAAATGAACAAGGCCTCCAAGAAATATGGAACTATGTGAAAAGACCAAATCTACGTCTGATTGGTGTACCTAAAAGTGACAGGGAGAATGGAACCAAGTTGGAAAACATCCTTCAGGATATTATCCAGGAGAACTTCCTCAACCTAGCAAGGCAGGCCAACATTTAAATTCAGGAAATACAGAGAATGCCACAAAGATACTCCTCAAGAAGAGCAACTCCAAGACACACAACTGTCAGATTCACCAAAGTTGAAATGAAGGAGAAAATGTTAAAGGCAGCCAGAGAGAAAGGTCAGGTTACCCACAAACAGAAGCCCATCAGACTAACAGTGGATCTCTCAGCAGAAACTCTACAAACCAGAAGAGAGTGGGGGCCAATATTCAACATTTTTAAAGAAAAGAAGTTTCAACCCAGAATCTCTTATCCAGCCAAACTAAGCTTCATAAGTGAAGGAGAAATAAGATCCTTTACAGACAAGCAAATGCTGAGAGATTTTGTCACCACCAGGCCTGACTTACAAGAGCTCCTGAAGAAAGCACTAAACATGGCAAGGAACAACCGGTACCAGCCACTACAAAAACATGCCAAATTGTAAAGACCATCGAGGCTAGGAAGAAACTGCATCAACTAAAGAGCAAAAATAACCAGATAACATCATAATGACAGGATCAAAATCACACATAACAATATTAACTTTAAATGTAAATGGGCTAAATGCTCCAATTAAAAGACACAGACTGGCAAATTGGATAAAGAGTCAAGACTCATCAGTGTGCTGTATTCAGGAGACTCATCTCATGTACAGAGGCAGACATAGGCTCAAAATAAACGGGTGGAGGAAGATCTACCAAGCAAATGGAAAACAAAAAAAGGCAGGGGTTGCAATCCTACTCTCTGATAAAACACACTTTAAACCAACAAAGATCAAAAGAGACAAAGAAGGCCATTACTTATTGGTAAAGGGATCAATTCAACAAGAAGAGCTAACTATCCTAAATATATATGCACCCAATACAGGAGCACCCAGAATCTTAAAGCAAGTCCTTAGAGACCTACAAAGAGACTTAGACTCCTACACAAAAATAATGGGAGACTTTAACAACCCACTGTCAACATTAGAGAGATCAGTGAAACAGAAAGTTAACAAGGATATCCAGGAACTGAACTCAGCTCTGCACCAAGTTGACCTAATAGACATCTACAGAACTCTCCACCCCAAATTAACAGAATATACATTCTTCTCAGCACTACATCTCACTTATTCCAAAATTGACCACATAGTTGGAAGTAAAGCACTCCTCAGCAAATGTAAAAGAACAGAAATTATAACAAACTGTCTCTCAGACCACAGTGCAACCAACTAGAACTCAAGATTAAGAAACTCACTGAAAACCGCCCAACTACATGGAAACCGAACAACCTGCTCCTGAATGACTACTGGGCACATAATGAAATGAAGGCAGAAATAAAGATGTTCTTTGAAACCAATGAGAACAAAGACACAACATACCAGAATCTCTGGGACACATTTAAAGCTGCATGTAGAGGGAAATTTATAGCACTAAATGCCCACAAGAGAAAGCAGGAGAGATCTAAAATTGACACCCTAACATCACAATTAAAAGAACTAGAGAAGCAAGAGCAAACACATTCAAAAGCTAGCAGAAAGCAAGAAATAACTAAGATCAGAGCAGAACTGAAGGAGATAGAGACACAAAAAACCCTTCAAAACCTCAATGAATCCAGGAACTGGTTTTGAAAAGATCAACAAAATTGATAGAACACTAGCAAGAAGAAAAGAGAGAAGAATCAAATAGATGCAATAAAAAAATGATAAAGGGGATATCACCACCGATCCCACAGAAATAGAAACTACCATCAGAGAATACTATAAACACCTCTAAACAAATAAACTAGACAATCTAGAAGAAATGAATAAATTCCTGGACACATACACCCTCCCAAGACTAAATCAGGAAGAACTTGAATCCCTGGATAGACAATAACAGGATCTGAAATTGAGACTATAATTAATAGCCTACCAACCAAAAAAAGTCCAGAACCAGATGGATTCACAGCCAAATTCTACCAGAGGTACAAGGAAGAGCTGGTACTATTCCTTCTGAAACTATTCCAATCAACAGAAAAAGAGGGAATCCTCCCCAACTCATTTTATGAAGCCAGCATCATCCTGATACCAAAGCCTGGCAGAGACACAACAACAAAAAAGAGATTTTTAGACCAATATCCCTGATGAACATCAATGCAAAAATCCTCAGTAAAATACTGGCAAACCGAATCCAACAGCACATCAAAAAGCTTATCCAACATGATCAAATGGGCTTCACCCCTGGGATGCTAGTCTGGTTCAATATACGCAAATCAATAAACGTAATCTAGCATATAAACAGAACCAAGGACAAAAACCACATGAGTATCTCAGTAGATGCAGAAAAGGCCTTTGAAAAATTCAACAGCCCTTCATGCTAAAAACTCTCAATAAATTAGGTATTGATGGGATGTATCTCAAAATAATAAGAGCTATTTATGACAAACCCACAGTTATATCATACTGAATGGGCAAAAACTGGAAGCATTCCCCTTGAAAACTGGCACAACACAGGGATGCCCTCTCTCACCACTCCTTTTCAACATAGTGTTGGAAGTTCTGGCCAGGGCAATCAGGAAGGAGAAAGAAATAAAGAGTATTAAATTAGGAAAAGAAGAAGTCAAATTGTTGCTGTTTGCAGATGACATGATTGTATATTTAGAAAACCCCATTGTCTCAGCCCAAAATCTCCTTAAGCTGATAGGCAACTTCAGCAAAGTCTCAGGATACAAAATCAATGTGCAAAAATCACAAGCATTCCTATACACCAATAACAGACAAACAGAGAGTCAAATCATGAGTGAATTCCCATTGGCAATTGCTTCAAAGAAAGTAAGTTACCTAGGAATCCAACTTACAAGGGATGTGAAGGACCTCTTCAAGGAGAACTACAAATCACTGTTCAATTAAATAAAAGAGGACACAAACAAATGGAAGAACATTCCATGCTCATGGATAGGAAGAATCAATATTGTGAAAATGGCCTTACCACCCAAGGTAATTTATAGATTCAATGCCATCCCTATAAAGTTACCAATGACTTTCTTCACAGAATTGGAAAAAGCTCCTTTAAAGTTCATAAGGAATCAAAAAAGAGACCACATTGCCAAGTCAATCCTAAGCCAAAAGAGCAAAGCTGGAGGCATCACGCTACCTAACTTCAAACTATACTACAAGACTACAGTAACCAAAACAGCATGGTACTGGTACCAAAACAGAGATATAGACCAATGGAACAGAACAGAGCCCTCAGAAATAATACCACACATCTACAAACATCTGATCTTTGACAAAACTGACTAAAACAAGAAATGGGGAAAGGATTTCCTATATAATAAATGGTGCTGGGAAAACTGGCTGGCCATATGTAGAAAGCTGAAACTGGATCCCTTCCTTACACCTTATACAAAAATTAATTCAAGATGGATTAAAGACTTAAATGTCAGACCTAAAACCACAAAAACTCTAGAAGAAAACCTAGGCAATACTATTCAGGACATAGGCATGGGTAAGGACTTCATGACTAAAACACCAAAAGCAAAGGCAACCAAAGTCAAAATTGAGAAATGGGATCTAGCTAAACTGAAGAGCTTCTGCACAGCAAATAATAATAATACCATCAGAGTGAACAGGCAACCTATAGAATGAGAATTTTTGTGATCTACTCATCTGACAATGGGCTAATATTCAGAATCTACAAAGAACTTAAACAAATGTACAAGAAAAAAATCAAACAACCCCATTAAAAAGTGGGTGAAGGATATGAACAGACACTTCTCAAAAGAAGACATTTATGCAGCCAACAGACACATGAAAAAATGCTCATCATCACTGGCCATCAAGAGAAATGCAAATCAAAACTACAATGAGATACCCTCTTTCACCAGTTAGAATGACAATCATTAAAAAGTCAGGAAACAACAGGTGCTGGAGAGGATGTGGAGAAATAGGAACACTTTTACACTGTTGGTGGGACTGTAAACTAGTTCAATCATTGTGGAAGACAGTGTGGCAATTCCTCAAGGATCCAGAGCTAGAAATACCATTTGACCCAGCCATCCCATTACTGAGTATATACCCAAAGGATTACAAATCATGCTGCTATAAAGACACATGCACATGTATGTTCATTGCGGCACTATTCACAATAGCAAAGACTTGGAATCAACCCAAATGTCCATCAGTGACAGACTGGATTAAGAAAATGTGACACATATATACCATGGAATACTATGCAGCCATAAAAAAGGATGAGTTTGTGTCCTCTTTAGGGACATGGATGCAGCTGGAAACCATCATTCTCAGCAAACTATCGCAAGAACAGAAAACCAAACACCGCATGTTCTCACTCATAAGTGGGAACTGAACAATGAGATCACTTGGACTTGAGAAGGGGAACATCACACACCAGGGCCTATTATGGGGAGGGGGGAGGGGGGAGGGATTGCATTGAGAGTTATACCTGATGTAAATGATGAGTTGATGGGTGCTGACCAGTTGATGGGTGCAGCACACCAACATGGCACAAGTATACATATGTAACAAACCTGCATGTTATGCACATGTACCCTAGAACTTAAAGTATAATAAAAAAAAAAAAAAAAGAAAATGTGGCACATACACACCATGGAATACTATGCAGCCATAAAAAAGGATGAGTTCATGTCCTTTGTAGGGACATGGATGAAGCTGGAAACCATCATTCTCAGCAAACTATCGCAAGGACAGAAAACCAAATACCGCATGTTCTCACTCATAGGTGGGAACTGAACAATGAGATCACTTGGACACGGGGTGGGGAACACCACACACTGGGGCCTGTCGTCGGGTGGGGGTACGGGGGAGGGATAGTATTAGGAGATATACCTAATGTAAATGACCATTTAATGGGTGTAGCACACCAACATGGGACATATATACATATGTAACAAACTTGCACATTGTGCACATGTACCCTAGAACTTAAAGTATAATAATAAAAAAAAAAAAAGAAAAGTTTTCTTAACTCTGTAAAACAATGCTCTGTCGCCCAGGCTGGAGTGCAGTGGTATGATCTTGGCTTACTGCAAGTTCCACCTCTTGGGTTCCTGCCATTCTCCTGCCTCAGCCTCCCAAGTAGCTGGGACTACAGGCATCCGCCACCATGCCAGGCTACTTTTTTGTATTTTTAGTAGAGATGGGGTTTCACCATATTGGTCAGGATGGTCTCAATCTCCTGACCTCATGATCTGCACGACTCGGCCTCCCAAAGTGCTGGGATTACAGGCTTGAGCCACCATGCCCAGCCTAGGATCAGCAACATTTTAAGCAAAAAGTTAAAAAGATTACTTCAATTTTTGTATTGGTTCAGTTAATTTAGTTAACTCCTGTTCTGCTTGATATTTATGAACATTTCAGCTCTCTGTGAGAGTCTTGAAAATTTTTTCCTCTATCTTGATGTCACAATTTCCAAAGTTATCTGAAAACCTGCATTTAAGTGCACTTGTTGAAGTACTACAGTTGATTATGAAACTCTTTGAAAGAGGACCAAATCAAGACAACAATTGTCTGTGGATGAGAAAATGTCCTAGGACAGCCACAGTCAAAAACACAACTGACAAATTTGATTGTTTCTGTGGCATACAAAATTTTATGTAACAATTATAATTATTAATAACACACTAAATCATATTAGAATTATAGTTTTTAAAATAATTTTAGAACACATACCAGTAACATATTTATACAAATACAGCCCAAAGAAAATCAAACACCATTTCATATTTGACAATGCTTCCTGTAAGACTTTTATACCAAATACACCAAATTTCACCTTTACATTAATATACTATTGATCTCAAACCCAATTCTTAATGCAACCTTACAGACAAATGTATTCAATATTAATCAGTTTGATAAGGTAAGATTTTGATAAACGCTTTTATAACTCTTTACACATTTTTGTTAAAGAGCAGATCATAAGCAGGTTTTTGCTTTAAGAAAAACCTGTTGTGCTTTTATTCCAATGTTCAATTTACTGAATTTACTGAATTGAATGAAAGAACTGAATAATACCCCTTTAATTTTAGCCAATATGTTCACACACAGAATTTCTTTTACGATTAATTTTTCACAAACCTTCCACAATTTATTCAAATCTTTATATTTTTTCCTGTCTCACTTAAAACAATCCTTTAACCCTTTAAACTTAGGCAAGAAATCCACATTCCCATGAGTTCTTATAATTTTGTTTATCAAAAACACATTCTACTTTTCTCACACACCTTGCATGTAGAGTTATTTCTTTGGTAGTCTCATTACAATGTTAACTCTTAGTGACTTTTATTTTTGTTGAAAACTTTGGTAAGTTCAGAATTTTAATTACGTACTAGATATGGAGCCTAGCATAGGACACTAGGCAGAAGTGCAGATAAGGGCTGACTCCAGCACAGCTATGGGCATGGCTAACTCCACATGTCCTAAGCCTTATCTAGAATCTAATGCTCAAAAGTTAAAGAAGCAGTTTGTGGCCTTAAAGCATTTAGTACATTTGATATCTTACCTGCATAATTTAGACCAAGTATTTACACTTTTGAAGACATTTTTATTTTACCAATAATCTTTAAAACTATCTTTATTTCTCAAAGATTACTTAAGTCACATGAACTAAAAGGCATTATATTTTTAACTTTTCTGACAAAATATTTGGTTTAAGCTCGTATTATTAAAGCAATTAATCAAAGCTCTTTTGTATTAAACACACGACGCATATAAATACACAGACAGTGGAAGATAAAGAACTCATCCTCTAAGGCAGAAATTGAAGTCTGAACCCGGGCCACCATTGTGATGATGGAGACCAAGAGAAACCAAGATTGCCACGTGGTTACAAGGTCAAACTCCCAAAGACATGACTGACCAGTTTGTTGGGCCATCTTGAACAGTGGGCTTACAGGTGTCCTAGGCCCACATTCTATCCTAAGGTACTCCTCTCCATTATAGAACACGGGAAGAAAGGCACACAAAGCACACCAGATTCGCTACAGTTTAAGATTAGCCTCACAAGTTCTTTCTTCCACTAATGAAAACTTTACAGGAGATAAACAATGATATTTACCATTCATTCAACAAGTTTAAGAGAGAGAGGAAAGCATTGCTTGAGGCAGGGTGGGGAAGGCAAGGCACTCGGGAGGCCAGAGAAAGAACCACCCATTGCAGCTGACACTGAAAAGTTCAGGTGGCCACTTGGATCGTGAAAGGATCTTTTCCAGTAGTCCCATCAACTCTCAAGTCTCAAGTTTCCCCTTTGTGGGGAGGAGAAAGCTCCCCATGTCCCATGATCCTGTACATGCCTAATCCTGTCACCCACAGCTGTCAACAAAGAGTGCAAGGCAGATTGATCCAAAGAGAACAGCAGTTAACATTTCATAGTGCCAAACCCGTTCTTAGCTAAAAGGGACTTTAATGAGAGGGGACTTTAACCCCCTAAGTCTTAGAAGAGACTCTAATCCTCCTACATTGGGCCTCTAACCCAAGGTCAGTCAAGCGTCCTTGCTTTTTATTAAGAGGGTCTTCTAACTCACTCTGTCTTAGGAGAGACTCTAACTCCCCTAAGTTGGGCATCTACCCCAGTCTCATTCTTTACCTGGGTATATGCACCCCACTTACCCAAAGTCATCCAGTCAGTGCTGCAGTCTATTTCCTTTGGGTTGGCGGTCACCTCAGTATCACTCCTTCAGGGTTCACCAGAACGATGTTAACAGACCCCACCACTTACCTAAAGTTGGCCTTTGGGTCAGGGCTTCCCACAGTATAGTCTCTTCTGTGGTTGCCAGAAAGATGTTACAGGAAAGCGGTCCTGATCCAGACCCCAAGAGAGGGTTCTTGGATCTCGTGCCAGAAAGAATTCAGGGCGAGTCCATAGAGTAAAGTGAAAGCAAGTTTATTAAGAAAGTAAAAGAATAAAAGAATGGCTACTCCATAGACAGAGCAGCCCTGAGGGCGGCTGGTTGTCCATTTTTATGGTTATTTCTTGGTGATATGTTAAACAAGGGGTGGATTATTCATGCCTCCCCTTTTTAGACCATACAGGGTAACTTCCTGATATTGCCATGGCATTTGTAAACTGTCATGGCACCAGTGGGAGTGTAGCAGTGAGGATGACCAGAGGACACTCTTGTCCCCATCTTGCTTTTGTTGGGTTTTAGCTGGCTTGTTTACTGCAGGTTGTTTTATCAGCAAGGTCTTTATGACCTGGATCTTGTGCCGACCTTCAATTTCATCCTGTGACTTAGAATGCTGGGGAATGCAGCCCAGTAGGTTTCAGCCTTATTTTAGCCAGCTCCTATTCAAGATGGAGTTGTCCTGATTCACATGCCTCTGACAGAGTGGCTCACTATGCTTTAGGAAGGAGTTTATACCCACATCACAAGAACATACCGTGACTCTTCCTCCTCAATCTTCTCCAAGAGATCTGAAGCCACTTACTGGATAAGTGTGATTGAGAGAAAGGGAAACATTCAAAACATTTAGGGGCATTTCAACAATGACCATAGACTTAAACATTAATTTTTTGGAGCCCAGAACCATGGTAGTACTGACGCTTATGAGGAAGAGTTATTAAGTGGAATTTTGACCCAATGCCCGCATGATAGGTCATGTGAGAGTCCAAACTCTCATCTCACGGTTATCTCCCCTTACCTAAGACATACAGAATACAGTCAGAACTAGACGACCTCAGCAACTAGAAGAATCCTTACATTGACTGCTTGACTCATAGAGTATGGACTATTACAATAGGAAGGGTCAAGTATAAGTTCTTGGGGCATCTCCTCATTAGCAAAATACAGAAAAGCAATATTACCTCATGGTACCTATCACACCTGGTAATAGATTGTACAATTATTTGTTTGTATATGGTCTGTTTCCCTCCCTAGAATGCAGTCTCTTTGGGAGCAGATATTTTATTTGCCTGTTTACTGCTCTATCCCCAGCTCCTAGAACAATGACTGGCACATAATAAGTGCTCAATAAGTATTTATTGCATAGACAGATGAATATGTTTCTGAGGGAAATATCAGAAATCAGTGCCATCCTCAAAGACATGAAAGATACAGATGTGGCAATTCCTACCATATTCCTATTTTCTCCATTTTAGCCAGTGGAGAACATGGTTGAGTCTTGGAGTATGAAAGTGGACTGTCATAAACTTAATCAGTTGGTATTTGCCACTGCAACTTTTGTTCCAAATGCAGTGTTCTTTTTTTTTTTTTTTGAGATGGAGTCTCGCTCTGTCGCCCAGGCTGGAGTGCAGTGGCACCATCTCGGCTCACTGCAAGCTCTGCCTCCTGGGTTCACACCATTCTCCTGCCTCAGCCTCCCGAGTAGCTGGGACTACAGGCACCCACCACCATGCTCGGCTAATTTTTTATGTATTTTTAGTAGATGGGGTTTCACCATGTTGGCCAGGATGGTCTTGATCTCCAGACCTCGTGATCCTCCTGCCTTGGCCTCCCAAAGTGCTGGGATTACAGGTGTTAGCCACCGCGCCCGGCCCAAATGCAGTGTTCTTACAGGAGTAAATCAATACCACTGACAACTGGAACACAGCTAATAATATGTTAAATGCTTTCATTATTTTCTCCAGCCCAAGAAATATAAACACCTTAGACAGGTGCTTTCACTTGGCAGTGACAACTGTACAACATTGGTGTCCTAACTCAGCTGTATATAAACCTTTGTCACTGCACCATATTTGCTACACTGGACCTTGACCATCTCATTATCTCTCAGGACGTTATTCTGGTTTGCTCTATTGATGAAATCATGCTTATAAGACTGTGTATTTGTTAACTATTATTGCATATCAAATTGTCCCAAAATGTACTGGCTTAAAGTAAAAGTAATTAGTTACTTCTCATGGCTTTTGTAGGTAAAAAAATTAAGATAGGAAAAAGTGGGAAAGGCTTATCTCTGTTCCCTGACAAATAAGGCCTCAGCTGCAAGACACCAAGGCTGGCTTCTGGAATAATCTGAAGGTTTCTTCACTCATATGTCTGGCAATTGATGCTCCCTCTTGACTAGCTGGGTTCCAACGGCATGTGGAGGGGAGAGAGAGAAAGAGAGAAAGAGAGAGAGGGCGTCCTTCTTATGACTTAGTCTTGGAAGTCACATAGCATCACTTTGCTTATACTTCATTGGTTGGAGGAGTCATAAACTCCCACCCAGATTAAAGGAGGGAAAGCCTAGATTACATCTATTAGTGGGAGGAGTGACAATAACATTGTAAGAAGGGTATGTGGGATGGGGTAAATATAAGGCTTGAGTATCTTTTTTTTTTTTTTTTGAGACGGAGTCTTGCTCTGTCGCCCAGGCTGGAGTGCAGTGGCCGGATCTCAGCTCACTGCAAGCTCCGCCTCCCGGGTTTACGCCATTCTCCTGCCTCAGCCTCCCGAGTAGCTGGGACTACAGGCGCCCGCCACCTCGCCCAGCTAGTTTTTTGTCTTTTTTAGTAGAGACGGGGTTTCACCGTGTTAGCCAGGATGGTCTCGATCTCCTGACCTCGTGATCCGCCCGTCTCGGCCTCCCAAAGTGCTGGGATTACAGGCTTGAGCCACCGCGCCCGGCCGGTTTGAGTATCTTTGAAAATACACTGAAGCCTCTATCCATACTTCTTTAGTTGTTGTGCATAAAACAAATTTCCAGTTCTTTCTTCTTTCTTCTTCCCACTATTCTATATAGGTGTATCTGTGATGTTTAACTTTAAAATTTAGTCCCTAGATTGTAGAATATTAACATGGGATTGTATTGAACCAAAGAAGAAATTAAATTGCCTCAAAATCCTGCATGCAGTGTCTGATGAAACTGTGGATTGTCTCATTTCAGCAAAGATATGAGAACATTTTTGGTTATTATGAAGAAAAGGTGCATTCTATTTAGCAGGGTGTGTGTGTGTGTGTGTGTGTGTGTGTGTAAAAGTATAAAAATAAGGAAGCCAACCACCTTAAGTATTATGGAATAAAGGATTTAGTATAGAAACAAGATCCTTTACAATTATGGGGAAATTTCAGGATGTAAAGCCCAAAACAAGGGAGTTGGAGGATGAGAGAAAATCACTAATGAACCCTCCTGACACACTGGCATGATTGGGCAAGTCAGAGCCTGCTAGGGAATTGGGGAAGACAGGCACATCCAGATGCTGGAGTCGGACCATGATGGAGGCCTGGTGATGAAATCCATGGTGAGCTATTGC
Organism: Trachypithecus francoisi; assembly: GCF_009764315.1. Taxonomy (NCBI): domain Eukaryota; kingdom Metazoa; phylum Chordata; class Mammalia; order Primates; family Cercopithecidae; genus Trachypithecus; species Trachypithecus francoisi. The sequence goes on along the minus strand of NW_022681462.1, from coordinate 59,549,841 downwards.
CTTTGCATCTGATAGTGGGTGTGAGGTCACTGTCAGTCAGCAGAGCCAGCAGTTGGGAAGAAGAGTTAGACACAGTGGAAAGAGCCAGGCTAACTTAGGACACATCGGCACCTCTGTATATCTGTCTCCCATTACACCTAACTACAACAACCTTTAGAGATTGGTAGTCATGCTTCATTGCTGCCTTCTAAGTCTTCCGTAAATTTTCCTTTTGGAAAACTCAAACACAGATGCATACAGGGAAGGAGATTTTGGGAAAACGTGTTCTACAACAAATATTTGGAGAAATGACTAATGTATTTTTCTTTTAAACCATTTAACCAAATTGCTAGGTTTTGCCTTCTCACTTTATTGATTCATGGATTCTTTCAGCAAGATTAAATTTTATTTATTTTTTTCTCATTTTACATATTTTTTCTTTTTTTTTTTTGAGGCAGAGTCTCGCTCTGTCGCCCGGACTGGAGTGCAGTGGCCAGATCTCAGCTCACTGCAAGCTCCGCCTCCCGGGTTTACGCCATTCTCCTGCCTCAGCCTCCCGAGTAGCTGGGACTACAGGCGCCGGCCACCTCGCCCGGCTAGTTTTTGTATTTTTAGTAGAGACGGGGTTTCACCGTGTTAGCCGGGATGGTCTCGATCTCCTGACCTCGTGATCCGCCCGTCTCGGCCTCCCAAAGTGCTGGGATTACAGGCTTGAGCCACCGCGCCCGGCCATATTTTTTCTTCATCATGATCACAATCACACAAACACGCAAAGACACACACACAATACACACTGACATACACATATCAGAAACTATGGAATGCCTTTAAGGTGTGTTAGAGATTGGGATCCCTAGAACCATCTCCTGAAATGGGGATTATTCTTTACGTGATTTATAGCAGGAACACTCTTCGGAAAGAGGACTGAGGGGAGCTGGAAAGAGCAGAGGAAGAACCTGGTCTCAGCTGGAAACAACCTCAAGTCTAATTCCATGAAAAGCTCTGTAGCATAAATTGTACCAACATTAGTCCCACCTCAAGGCAAAGGCACCAGCTCTTCCACCCCTCTGCCAGTGAGTCATTGACCCAGGTCTGCTGTTGGGGAGGTGGGTGGTTACAGGCCTGTTCTCCAAAGACAGCAGGCAGTGTGAGTGTTATCAGCCAACACTCAGATGGTAAAGGCGATAGGGTGAGGCCCACCAGCATTCATTCCACCATGCTTTAGGAGAAGAAATCTTCATATATGGAATGTGTGGAAACTCAGTCAGCTGGGGCAGAAGGCCACAGCGGAATCCCCTGTTTCCACTTCCTCTCTTTCTGCTGTGATCTCAGACATGTCTCTGATTCTGTAGCAGTTTGGTCTTCTGGCACCCACTTCTAGATATCCTTCTGTAGTTCAGTGTTTGGTTATGGATGCTACATTTGCATACCACCATTGGCCTTATAGTTCTTGCCTCCACTCTTCTGTTATTGACCTCGGGTTGTCTGGGGCTCATATTTGGGTGCCCACTTCGAATTCAGGCTCCTTTCTGCCCTGGTACCCCTCCTCCTACCTCAGCATTGTCATGTGCAACATAATCACATCCGTGGAAAGGTAAAGGGTTTCTACACAATAGCTGTTCTTTTCTCCTGTTCCCCAAAACTGGCCCTATTCTCATATTTGGTACAATCCCACTATTTCTCTCTTTTTAATTCTGTATTAGTTATTTACTGCTGTGTAACAAATTACACCCCCCAAACTTAGCAGCTTAAAACAACAAGCATTAGTTCTTAGTTACTGTGGGTTAGGAATTTGGAAGCACCCTAGCAGGGTGGTTGTGGCCCAGAGTTCTTTCACGGGATTACAGTCAAGATATCAGTTGTGGCTGCAGTCATTTGAAGGCTTAACTGGGCTAGAAGATCTCATTCTGAGATGGCTCACTCACATGGCTTGTTGCTAGAAGGCCTCAGTGTCTGGCTGGCTGTTTGGTAGGAGGCCCCTGTTTCTCACCATGTGGTCCTCTCTTCACAGGGCTACTTAAATGTCCTCATGACATGGCTGCTGACTTCCCCAGAGTGAGATGATCCAAGTGAGAGTGACAGGTACAGGAGGTAGAGAAATTCAAGGCAGAAAAAGGCAGGGTCCCTGGCGAAGCCCCACCCTTAAGCAGAAAAGTCTGAGACTGTGGCCCAAATCACTTACATCCCCGTTTTCCCGCTTGAATGTTGCCTTTTCCTAAACCACCCTGGCCCACCATGCTTCCCATCCTGTACCCATAAAAACCCCAAACTCCACTGGCAGAAGAGCAGAACAGCACAGCAGAATGGTAGAGAAGAGAAAAAGAGAAGCATCTGAACAATGAAGAGTCAGGGACCAGGGAACTCTCCCATCTCAAGAGCAAAGTGGAAGCTGCTTGTCCTTATGATCTAGTCTCAGAAGTTACAGCGGGTCACTTGTGACAAAATTACTCCTTAGAATTGAGTCACTAAATTCTGTCCACACTCAAGGAAGGGGCTTACACTCCATTTCTCACAGAGAGGACTGTCAAAGAATTTGTGAACATACATTAGAACAAACACATCCCCCACCACACTAGGGGCCCTTGAGCAGCTGCTCCCTGGTCTTCACATTTGCCTGGGATGCTTGAGGATTGATATAGGGGATTCTGAACCAAGAGGCTGAGATTTACCTCCACTAAGGGATGATCACATGACTGCCATTCCAGGGCATCTAAGAAGTGGTGGGAAGAGGGGAATACACAGTGATGGAAAAAGGTATAGGGAAAATGGCCTTTGGAGTCAGATAGATTGGGGCTCAAGTCCTCACTTTGACATTTCCAACCTGGCTTGGACAAACCACTTAATTCAACACAAAACAAAGCATGTGTTACACACTGCACTGGATACTGAAGATAGAGTGTTGAAAAAAAATTCACTCTTGGGGTGCTTAGAGTCTGGATAAGCAGACAGACATTAAATATGTCATTTTCATTGTGATGAGGATTATGTGCCATCAGAGCACATCCCAAAGGGAGTTAACCTTATCTAAAGAATTAGGGAAGCTCTCCTTGAGGAAGTGATATTTAAGTTGAGGATGATTAAGAGTTAGCTGGATGAGAAGAACAGATGATGTAAAGATCATGGGGTACCAAGACCCTTGAACTTCCAAGAAGTTGAAAGGAAGCCAGAGAAGCAGGAGAGTAGATGAAAGACACAATGGAGTGAGATAAGGCTGGAAAGCTGGGCAGGGACTCATACTGCCCTGAGTCTCAGAGGCCGTATTAAAGCTGGGGAGCCATATCTATAGGGCCGTGGCCAACTATTGGCTGTTATAGCAGGGGTATGGCTTGATGAGATTTGTATTTTATAAAAACTTCTCAGGTTATTCTATAGGGAGTGGGTTAAAGAAGGACACAGTGGATGTGGTGGGACCATTTAGGGAGAACTGCAGGAGTCCTAGTAAGGAGGTGATGGTAGCAGTGAAGGTGAGAGGCCATGAGGAGGGGAACAGCAGACAGGGCTTGACCATTGACTGTGGGCTGGGGACAGAAGAATTAAGGAATAAGAGCCAGGTTTTTCAGTGGTGATGGCGAGTGGTGGGTGGGTGGGGCTAGAGTATGCATTCGGCTTTAGACATAGGGTATTTCAGGGACCTGTGAGATATCCAAGCATAAGTGTTGTAAAGGCCTGGAGCTCCAAGAGAGGGCTGGGCTCAGAAGGTCTCGGTGAGTCTAGACATGCATGCTGCAATTAAAGTTCCTGGATGAATGAGATGGCCTAGGATTTGTGTAGCAAAACTCCGGGGCATGTCCTAAGGAACCTCAGTGTTAAAGGGGCAGGGAGAAATGGAGCCAGGAAAGGTCCTGAGAAGGAGCAGTGAGGGAGGAGGAGGAAAATCTGGAGAGTATGATATCACTGAGCCAAGGCAATGGTGTTTCTAGGGAAAGCAGTTAATGGAATTACTTTTCATTGGGATAATTATAATCTTCTCTCATAGGACTCTTGGGAGCATTAAATGAGATAACATATAAAACCATCTCAGTACTTCATAAAGTCTTTTCAATGTGAGGTGTTCTCTTTAGCAGAGGAATGGGAGTGTAAGGGGTAAAGGCTGGGGGAGCAGAGAAGTCCAGGATGCCCCTTCTGAAGTAGCTTCTTAGCACCTGACACATCCAAGCTTCTTGTAAAGGAACTAACCAGCATCTAACACATCTAAAGTAAACTTTCAGTCATTTATTGATATTTGGAATCAGCCTGTCTTTGATATAGTACAGTATAATTTTTAGAAACAAGAAAAGACTCCCTTGTTTTTGTTTGTTTGTTTGTTTTTGTTTTCGTTTTTGAGTTGGAGTCTCCCTCTGTCACCCAGGCTGGAGTGCAGTGGTGCGATCTTGGCTTGCTGCAACCACCACCCTCTGATTCAAGCGATTCCCCTGCCTCAGCCTCCTGAGTAGCTGGGACCACAGGCATGCACCACCATGCCCAGCTAGTTTTTGTATTTTTAGTACAAAGTTTCACCATGTTGACCAGGCTGGTCTTGCACTCCTGACCTCAGGTAATCCACCCACCTCGGCCTCCCAAAGTGCTGGGATTACAGGCGTGGGCCACCGTGCCCAGCCACTCCACTGTTCATAAAAAGAAAAAAATACCTGGAGCAGTTACTACTGTAATGTGAAAGAGACAGGTATAATGATGTGATCAGATCCTGTGTGTGTGTGTGTGTGTGTGTGTGTGTGTGTGTGTGTGTGTTCTAAGCCTTAGGAAGCCATTCAGAATGAGGAAGGAGCAGGGAACAGAGGGGAGGGGAGGCCAGGGCGTGGCCAATGAGGGGAAACAGGAGGGGTTGGAGATACCCAAGGCAAATTTCACTGACTTCACAGTTTTACAATTTTGCTTTAGGCAGTATTGGTTTCTCTTTACATCTGTCCAGAAAAAAATACAACTTTTGTGCAAATGTACATTATGTCCATCTGGGGTGGCTGGTGGCAACCCTTACCTCAGCAGAAACTATGCGTCTTTCCCACGTGTGCCACAGGAACGTATTCTTCTCTGGCGGCTGTAGGTGACCTAATGTCGAGAGTCTAAATACAGCAGATTCCCAACCCTGTCCCCTTTAGGATACGGGTGGTTTTGGTAGACCCGTGAGTTAATGTACTGAACTAGTGTGGGAATCACAAAACTGAGCCTTTTCTATGGTGCACCCAGGTAAATGGTCCTGGGAAACTGACCTCCCATTCACCTTCCCAGTAGTCACTCAGGAATATGCAGGGGTTGTTACTAGTTACTTAGACCTAATGAGCAGGCAGGTCACAAGCTAGAGTCTCCAGAATAGAATGAAGGGCTAAGAGAGTGATGATCCTTTCTCCCATTCCATGAGAACAGTAAAGGGAGCTTCTGATGACTGGTGGCCTCCACAGCCGAATGTGGTTGCGTCATAGCAAGGGCAGCAGTGCTGCTCTTGGGCACTGAGGGCTGCTGAGTCTCCATCTGTGTGTAATCGGCTGTATCAGGGCCTGTGAGGCTATTTCTGTCAATCACTGTAATCTGCACAATCAGGCTTTTATTGTATGAAACTGTTCCTTTTCTGGGTGCCATCTATGCCCTTGCGGTACATTAAACCCGTGAAGTTATCTGTTATAATGGGTTTTGAATGATTAACTGAAGGTGGCCTTTTAATTCACTGAATTTGCACTTACTAAGCACTCACTATGTGCACTCCTATTGGAGGCCGGAGAGGTGGAACAGTCCTTGTCCTCAGGGGCTCATCACAGTGACGACTCCTCTCCCAAGGCCATGGTTATCTCCCCTTATGCCTCTCTCCCCATTGCTCCCCTACTCCACAGCTCCTGGCCTGGAGGCAGAACTGCTGAAGAAGCTCCAAGGGGTCTCAGGTTCACCCTGGCTGGTCTGCTTTCTGTCTGAGCCTGCTTCTGTTAACCAGATGCTGTCGCCATCTTCTCTGTGTCTTATTATGATCTTCCTTGGATGTTAGCAAGTATCTGCAGGACCAGCCTCTGAGTCTTCCTTGTCAGAAGCAATGCCATCATCTCCCCATATCATTCTGGCATGAACTCTACTCCCCACACCCTACACACATTATATCCTCTGGTCCAATGTCACCCCTGTCCCCATCCCTGTTTGAATCATCCTTCCTTTGCCTGCAGACTGAACTTCCAACATCTATAGCTAGGTCTAGACTCGTAGTATACGTGCCTGCCCTCTTTCCCCCAATTCTAGTGAACAGACCTAATTCCAGAAATTTCTGCCCTAATAATCAGTCCTATTCTACTTCAATTAATCATAGATGGGCAGCTGTTTCTTGAGTTATGACACAAGAAAGGAAGTAAGAAAAAAGAAATACAAGACAACATGCATACAGCTGTGCAATGGTGTGGTACAGGGGACACAGAAAGACAACTGAACAAATTCAAAATGAGAACACAATGGGCATTCTGCTAGCCCAGACCTGTGCAGTTGAGAAGAGGAGTTAATGAAGGCATATTGTTTCTCATGATGCAGCAGTAAGGTTAGAAGAAAGGGAGAAAGAACAGCAAAAAGCTGATACTCAAGCCAAAGAACAAAAACAAAGTGACTGGCAAGCTGTACACTAAATTTCAACAAGTAAAAGAAATAATTTCACCCACTGGTTGGAGGAATTTTGGTCCTATGGACACTTAAAACATGAGGTCAAAGTAAAATTTATTAGCTTTTCTCCAAGTTTCCTTACTTGATTGACTACACTACCCAATCAATCAGACCAGAGATCTTGGTATTAAAGCAAAAATGAAGACTAAGAGTCCAAACATAGAACATGAAATATTATTGTCAAGCAGAGTGGCTAATCTGGCTGAAAATCTAAGCTCTGGGGAATAAAGTTCCAACAAGTCACAGACCATCCTGTATCATGAATGCACTCTGAGAGTTACAGATCAGTCAGCAGCAGCTGAGCATGTTAAGTGGGGCTGGGCTGAGGTGGATTCTGTCATGTGCATGAAGTACCCCCTTTGGGATAATGGCACTGGCTGCTTCTGTTATGTGCATGAGATGCCAAGGGGGGACCATGACCCTCAGGAGCCTGCACTGCTGTCAGCCGTCTAGGTAGCTGTTTAGGATGTGTTACTGGGAATCAACGTATTGCCTCCCTCTTCCAGAAACCCTCCATCCAACTGATGGCCAAGTCATTTGCTCACCTGTGTCTTTTCATTTCTCATATTTGACTCTTCCTCTCCATCCACTTTCACATAATTTAGTCCTAATCTCAGTAAATTTAATCTCATGCACCTCGTCTTTTAACTCTTAGCCCCCTCCCTACTTTTACTCCAGGTGCCTCTGGTAGCTCATTGTCTATACATTATCCCGTCATAGTGCTTGATTTGCTTGTGGCTTGATAGTGCTTGCGGTTGTCATTTGTCTATTAGTCTGTCCTCCTCTCTTGGACTGCAAGAGCATGAAGGGTAGTTCTTATATCTTATTTTTTATATGTCTTTAATAGTATATCAAGATTATACTATTATAATCCTGACATGCAGCAGGTACTTTAATAAATGAAAGTGGATAAATGAAGACCTATTAATATTTTTTCAAAAATTACATCATCTTCATGTCATTCATACATGTGAATAAATGGAGTGTATGTTTTAAACTGAGGTTACCTCAAAGCAGTGATCTCAAGTATATGACTCAGCTCATCAATAATCCTGGATGGCAGTGGTGGGAAGATTTTGCTATAGGGTGAATAAAGATTTTTGTCCCCTCTTTAGCCCTATTGCAGCCTGTCCTTTTTATCAAATATTTGGGCATTCAGTTCTTATAACTCATGAGTTCCTGTATATTCATCTTCTGGGAAAATTTAGAGAACATATTTGCAAATGGAAAATAATTTGCCTGTATTTTTTCTCCCTTTTTCGCACATGAATAAACTAACTGTTCTGAACAACTCAGTATCTCTTCCTTTGCCGACTTCCTTGCCCAATATATTTGTCTTCAGCAATTTCACTGCGGTTTTTTGTTTTTTTTTTTTTTGCACAAAGAAATATGTTTATTCACATTTAAGGGGTACACATTGTTGATCCCACTTTCAAAAGAGATGTGTTTCTCGATTTTGAAAGACTTCCAGCTGCCAAGCTCTGTCAGACCCCGCCTTGGCTTAACAAGGAATGTTTCTGTTTTTCTTAGGCACAGAAAAAAAAGTAAAGCCCCCAAATTATTTAAGTATCTTTCAGTTTAATTTAGGGGGCCAAGAGAGGCAGTGACGTGAAAATCTAGAGGAAAGAGCTTGGATTGAGGGCTTGGACTCAACTACCAAATGCTCCGCATGGCTTTGTGTAGATTGGTGAAGCCTCTGGTCCTCTATTTTTTTGACAGAGGAGGTTTAACCATGTGGTCTTTAGAGTCTGTTCTAGCTCTCAAGTTCTATGACTGCACGTGTTCTTCTCTGCTGTTGCTACCTAACTCTGTCTGTGCATGCCCTCTCCAAGGGCAAGACACTTTGTTTCATTATACTGAAGTGGCTGTGGACAATGGGAATGTATTGTTAGACAGTTTTTGACTTTCTGTTGAGGCCATGGTGGATGACAAGTGGTAATCCTGGGGCAGGAGATGAAGCAGGCTTCAGCTTAGGAGGGAGGGACTTTCTTTTCTCTCTGGAAACCTGACCGGCCTGCTCATGAAAAAGGTCTGGTTTGGGGTATAGCTTGTGGCTGCTGTGAAACCTCTACTGCCTGATCACCAAGTTTCCGTGGCATACCAATGCAGGAGAACATTTTCAGGTATATAGATGTTTCCCTAAAGATCTTTGGGTCTGAAGCACCCAAAATTGACAAGGCATTGGGAGGGAAGGGTGTTCTCATCCTCCCTGAACTCTCAGGAACCACCGCCAAACTGGCAGTGAGACACACATTCAGTGGTGATTCCTATAATGCACGAGGCTGGCACTGGACTGCTGGCTGTGGGGGCAAGGTAGGCACAATAACCTCAAGTCTTTCTGCCATGTACCTCTGCCACCATAGCACTTCTTTTGGCTAGAGAGTCTGATGGACTTCCTGTTTCAGCCGCTCTATAGTGAAGCTGTGCTTCAACAACGGCGGTAGAGAATGGTTTCTTTGGCAGACAGAATGGCCTTTCTTTGAAGTCATTTGGATAATCACCTGTGGGCTTCTAGAATGTATTCTCCAGGACCAGAGAATGCGTTTGGAATGGGGGTACAGAATTTTATTAATTTGATTATGAAAAGAGATATCATCTTCTTTTCAGTCTCAAATGGGTGAAGCAGATGTTTCAATTATACCATATATTTTAGCTTTTCCCACAGAAAACATTGATTCAATAAATGCTTGTGGACTGAATGAATGAATATAAAATAGAAAGTGATGTTAAATAGAAGCTGAGAATACAGGAATTCTATGGCTGTTAGCCATTTGTCTTGATTCCTTCTCTAAGGTGGGTTTGGTGTGGAACAAAGGGCGGGGTTTCCAAAAGGTGGGCAAGGATTAGCACTTTTCTTCATTTGGAGGTTTTGATTTTATTTCTTCCTTTTTGAGTAGATGTTAACCAACCTGAGACCCCTCCATCTTTTTCTTTTCATTTTCTCCCTTTCCTATACTCCATCCTTTCTCTTTCTCCTCTCTACAATCTTATTGTTCCAAATTTTAAAAGAATAATCAAGGGGAAAAATTTACAGCTGAAGGATACTAATCAATTTCAATATTGAGTCTGGTACATTCCTTTGACTATCTCCCATAAACACACCTGGAGCCCTGAAATGGTAAGCAGGCAACAAGTTCCAAGACATGCCAAACCTCAGTCTAATAGAGTGTTCAGGGTGCCAAGTCATTTCAGGTCTGTAGGGTTGCCTGGGCACTATACAAAGGGAGGTTCAAGTGCAAATACTTTCTTCAGGGTTATCTACTGCTGCATAACAAATGACTACCACATTTAGTGGCTTAAAACAACCATTTTGCTGTATTTCACTATTTGGGGAGTCAGGAATTTGGCAGCTCTCAGTCAGGTGATTCTTTTGTTCTACATGGTGTTGCCTGGGATTGTTCAGTAGAATTCAGCTGCAACTGGTCTGATCTGGAGGGTCCAAGATGACTTTGTTCACATTCCTGGCACCTTCACGGTAATGGCTCCGGTTGCAAGACTGGCTTGGCTTGTCTCTCTCTCTCTCTCCATGTAGTTTCATGACCTCTCCATGTGATCTTTCTAGCAAGACAGCCTGGCTTTGCATGTGGCTACTCAGGACTCTAAAAGAACAAAGAGGAAGCTGCCTGTTCTCTTAAAGGCTAGTCTTAGAACTAGCAGAGCTTCCCTTCCACTGCATTCTAGTGGACCAGCTCAGAATCAAGGGGAGGGCAAATGAAGCCCACATCTCTATGGGAGTAATGTCAAAGCATTTGCAGCCATTTTTAACCCGGTATAGAGGTTTATAGGTACACACAACTGGGATTTCCCTCTGCCAGGAATCAGGAGAGTGAGGGTCTATCATTTTCTGTGTCAAGGGATACCTGGCATGGAAACATCTTGGTCCACTGATCCAATATTTTGACTATCCTGATAGAGCAGAGCAGAGGTTTGTGTGCCATGAGATCCTATACTAACATCTGTCAAAGGTTCTGGTTCTAATAGCTGAAGTTAAAAAGAATTTTAAAAGTGCAATCTCGGCCTGGCGTGGTGGCTCAAGCCTGTAATCCCAGCACTTTGGGAGGCCGAGGCAGGCGGATCACGAGGTCAGGAGATTGAGACCATCCTGGCTAACACGGTGAAACCCCATCTCTACTAAAAAATACAAAAAACTAGCCAGGCAAGGTGGCGGGCACCTGTAGTCCCAGCTGCTCGGGAGGCTGAGGCAGGTGAATGGCGTGAACCTGGGAGGCGGAGCTTGCAGTGAGCTGAGATCCGGCCACTGCACTCCAGCCTGGGCCAATATTAAAAAAAAAAAAAAAAAAAAAAGTGCAATCTCTAGTATTGGCTATTGGATGGTTTCCCTTTGGATCCCTGAACTGTTTCCTCTTGTTGGCAGTGACAGAGAGAACACTGGATCTTTAGCCTGAATGTTCTTCAATGTCACCTCAGCTGCATTTCATTTTATACTGCTAAACTCAGTCTAACTTTTTGATAAAACTAACACAAAAACCCCCAATTATAGAGCGGCTGGCACTCTATACATTTTCTCTAATTTTCCCTGTAACTACGCAAGTTCCATATGCTAGCCCAATTTTCAGATGAGGGAACAGCAGCTCAGAAAGGTTAAGGCACCTAAGCTAGAGGTTACACAGAAAGCGATACATTTGCAAATTTGAACCAAGACCTTCTGGGCTCCAAAACCTGTTTCCACTACTCCATGTTATCTTTGGAAAATCACGGAACCTTAGAAAACATCTTTGGTGTACAGTCTGAGGAAGCACAGAGCCAGTGAGGCCAGCAGGAACATCCCCAGCTCGACTTTGCACTCCCCAGTGTTATCCACTCTGACCAAGACTACTGCTGGCCCACAAACTTGTTTTGACATCAGCTTCATCCCTTTTGAGAAATTTTGATATGCACACAAAAAAGTACAGAGTGATTTGTCCTTTCTCAAAAAATATTATTTTTTTTTATAAAATATTGCTCTGCTAAATTTCCTTAGGACAGATAGCCTTCACATGATATTTAAGGAATGATTAAACATGCAAAGAAGTGTGAAAAATAATCACCTTGATATTAATCTCCCTCATAATACCTGAGTTAGCCTGGGTCCTCAGAAAAGCCTGTGTGACAGAAACTGAGGTGAGCCAGTAAGGCTGGGATCAGACCCTGAGGGAAGGAGACAGTGAAGGGAGATTGGGTGGAGGTGTCCTAGACCACGGTGCAGTCTAGTGAAGATTTGGCAAGGCCACCAGGAGTCTTTGAGCCAAAACTGTCCAGCCAAAACCATATCATCTAGGAATGGGCCTGCCTAAGAATTCCTGCCCTGCTCAGTCACTGGCCGAGAGTGACCTCTGAGTGAGAGAGGCCTCAGCGCCAGAGAAATGGTGCATTTCAGCATGTAGGTGTTGGCTTCTTGGACAATTGAGCTCCCTGTAGTAGCTCTCATGGCTGCCACACTGCCACTGTACTGGGCATACACAAAGTGCTGAATAAATGTCTGTTTGTAAATGGTCTTCAAAGTAGTCTACTACTTTGCATTTCCAACTTCTGTGACTTTGCTCAAATTTGTATCTGCTTTGCTTGCTCTGCTCTCCTGTACTGACGTTCAGAAACCAGTGCAGATCCCACCTCCAAGCAGTTTTCTCCAATCTCCACAGTCAGAATTAATCTTACAAATCCTTTTTCTAGGCACCTGCAGCACATGCTATACTTTTATCATTGAATTTAAGATAGACTAATACATACGGGAATTACTCGTTGCATAGACGTGGTCCTGGGGACTTAGGGTAGTGGCTTATTCACTTTTTGTGCCCTACCAGTACCCCTATAACATTTTAGCACAGGGCTTTGCATATAGTAGGTGCTCAATAACCAGTTGTTGAATTTGTTGAGATTCTTGCAACAAGATGTACTCAAATATATCTTTAGGGGAAAAGGTAGTACGATTCTGCCCAGAATCTCTTACAAGAACTTCCAACTCAGCATGTCCCAAGCTGAACCCCTTATCTTCTCCTGAAACCTACTTCACATCTGTGCCGCCAGTGCCCACCACCCATGCTCCAGTCCCTAAGCCAGAGAACCTGTGTGTTCCCCTGGACTGCTGCCCTGCATCTCCTGAATCTTGCTGGTGCTACTTTGGAAGGTCCCCCCGATCATCTCTCCTTCTCTGAAGCCATCATCCTCTTTCACTGGGACTATTGTACTGGCCTCCTTATGGCCTGCTCTGATATATGTCCCCCTCTTTCTCCAGACCTCTGCATTGTCCCCAGAGTTAGGGCTGAGATAGGGTGGGATAAATGAGGTGCCAAGGGCACACAATTTAAGGAAGCTCTACTTCCAGGATTGTGCAAGTGCTGAAAGTGAAGGCCTCACATTTTGTTTCTTAAGGCTGGTGCAGTGGCTCACACCTGTAATCCCAGCACTTTGGGAGGCCAAGGTGGGCAGATCACCTAAGATCAGGAGTTCAAGACCAGCCTGGCTAAGATGGTGAAACCCCATCTCTACTAGAAATAAAAAAATTAGCTGGGTGTGGTGGCATATGCCTGTAATCCCAGCTACTTGGGAGACTGATGGAGGAGAACCGCTTTGGAAGGCAGAGTTTGCAGCGAGCTGAGATCAGGCACTACACTCCAGCCTGGGCGACAGAGCGAGACTCGGTCTCAAAAAAAAAATTTGCTTCTTAAGTGCCTCTCTAATCGCCTGGGCAGTCCCATGCTGCCCAGAGCCCAACTGCGATAATGACTTTCCTTTACTGGAAATCCTTCTAGCAATCTGTTTCAGTGGGTCCCAACCATAGCAGTGCATTGGCGTTACCTGCAGAGCTTGGTGAAAATACAGACTCTTAGGTCCCACCCAGATTGAATCGACTGGAAGTGGATAGGGCTTAACAATCTGCACAGTCACACAGTTAGATTTGGGAACTGCTGGTTCACAGGACCAAGTTCAGACTCCAGAATAACATTCAAGGTTCCTCTCAATCTGGCACCTGCTTATGTTTCTAGCTTCATTTTCAGCTGGTTTCCTCTTGACAGGCACTCCACAGGCCGATCACACCAGACCACTCATTGGACTTCATATGCTTGGCATCTTTATGTCTCTGTGTCTTTTGTTTTTGAGATGGAGTTTTGATCTGTTGCCAGGCTGGAGTGCAGTGGTGTGATCTCGGTTCACTGCAACCTCTGCTTCCCAGGTTTAAGTGAATATCCTGCCTCAGCATCCCAAGTAGCTGGGACTACAGGTGCCTGCCACCACAACAAGATGATTTTTGTATTTTTAGTAGAGACAGGGTTTCACCATGTTGGCCAGGATGGTCTCAATCTCTTGACCTCGTGATCCAGCCACCTCAGGCTCCCAAAGTGCCAGGATTACAGGCATGAGCCACCATGCTCAGCCTGTCTTTATGCCTTTTCTTGGGCTGCTCCCTCTGAAAGAGTGTTCTTCTTCTCCCTGCTCCTTCCAAGAGGCAAGATTCCTCTAAGGACCCACTTCAAATGCCATTTCCTCTCCAAAACCCTTTTGAATCGTCATTTCTTCCCTTCGATGTAACTCTTTCCCCATCCAGACTCTGCTGTATTTTATTCGTAACATCAGCAGCACCTCTCACGCTGTATCACATTGGTTCTATGAGGGTCCTCCTCCCTGCCCAGCTCAGAAACCAATAGTCAGAAACTATTAGGTTGGTACAAAAGTAATTGCACAATTCACATTGGATGTGTGGCACCTTGCACATTGCCTAGGAAGCTGTGAGAATGGATTAACTGTTCAATTGAATAGAAATAAGTACTAAAGACCAACATGGCTGAATAGGAACAGCTCCAGTCTACAGCTCCCAGCGTGAGCGATGCAGAAGATGGGTGATTTCTGCATTTCCAACTGAGGTATTGGGTTTATCTCACTGGGGCTTGTTGGACAGTGGGTGCAGCCCACGGAGTGTGAGCTGAAGAAGGGTGGGGCATTGCCTCACCCGGGAAGTGCAAGGGGTTGGGGAATTCCCTTTCCTAGCCAAGGGAAGCAGTGACAGAGGGTACCTGGAAAATCAGGACACTCCCACCCTAATACTGCACTTTTCCAATGGTCTTAGCAAACGGCACACCAGGAGATTACATTCTGCACCTCGCTCAGAGGGTCCCATGCCCACAGAGCCTCACTCACTGCTAGCACAGCAGTGTGAGATAGAACTGCAAGGTGGCAGTGAGGCTGGGGGAGGGGCACCCACCATTGCTGAGGCTTAAGAAGGTAAACAAAGGGGCCAGGAAGCTCAAACTGGGTGGAGCCCACCGCAGCTCAAGGAGGCCTGCCTGCCTCTGTAGACTCCACCTCTGGGGGCAAGGCATAGCTGAACAAAAGGCAGCAGAAACTTCTGCAGACTTAAACATCCCTGTCTGACAGCTTTGAAGAGAGTAGTGGGTCTCCCAGCATGGAGTTTGAGAAGAGAGAACGGACAGACTGCCTCCTTAAGTGGATCCCTGACCCCCAAGTAGCCTAACTGGGAGGCACGTCCCAGGAGGGGCCGACTGACACCTCATATGGCTGGGTGCCCCTCTGAGACGAAGCTTTCAGAAGAAGGATCAGGCAGCAACATTTGCCATTCTGCAATATTTGCTGTTCTGCAGCCTCTGCTGGTGATACCCAGGCAAATGGGGTCTGCAGTGGACCTCCAGCAACCTCCAACAGACCTGCAGCTGAGGGTCCTGACTGTTAGAAGGAAAACTAACAAACAGAAAGGACATCCACACCAAAACCCTAACTGTATGTCACCATCATCAAAGACCAAAGGTACATAAAACCACAAAGATGGGGAGAAACCAGAGCAGAAAAGCTGAAAATTCTAAAAATTAGAGTGCCTCCTCTCCTCCAAAGGAATACAATGGAACAAAGCTGGACGGATAATGACTTTGACGAGTTGAGAGAAGACGGCTTCAGATGATCAGTAATAACAAACTTCTCCAAGCTAAAAGAGGATGTTCGAACCCATTGCAAAGAAGCTAAAAACCTTGAAAAGAGATGAGACAAATGGCTAACTAGAATGAACAGCACAGAGAAGTCCTTAAATGACCTAATGGAACTGAAAACCATGGCACGAGAACTACATGACGCATGGAAAATCTTCAGTAGTTGATTCAATCAACTGGAAGAAACGGTATCAGTGATTGAAGATCAAATGAATGAAATGAAGCGAGAAGAGAAGTTTAGAGAAAAAAGAGTAAAAAGACACGAATAAAGCCTCCAAGAAATATGGAACTATGTGAAAAGACCAAATCTACATCTGACTGGTGTACCTGAAAGTGACAAGGAGAATGGAACCAAGTTGGAAAAAAAAAAAAAAAAAAAACACTCTTCAGGATATTATCCAGGGGAACTTCCCCAACCTAGCAATGCAGGCCAACATTCAAATTCAGGAAATACAGAGAATGCCACAAACACACTCCTCAAGAAGAGCAACTCCAAGACACATAATTGTCACCAAAGTTGAAATGAAGGAAAAAACGTTAAGGGCAGCCAGAGAGAAAGGTCGGGTTACCCACAAAGGGAAGCCCACCAGACTAACAGCAGATCTCTTGGCAGAAACTCTACAAGCCAGAAGAGAGTGGGGGGCAATATTCAACATTTTTAAGGAAAAGAAGTTTCAACCCAGAATCTCGTACCCAGCCAAATAAGCTTCATAAATGAAGGAGAAATAAAATCCTTTACAGACAAACAAATGCTGAGAGATTTTGCCACCACCAGGCTGGACTTACAAGAGCTACTGAAGGAAGCACTAAACATGGAAAGGAACAACCGGTACCAGTCACTGCAGAAATGTGCCAAATTGTAAAGACCATCGATGCTAGGAAGAAACTGCATCAACTAATGAGCAAAATAACTGGCTAACATCACAATGACAGGATCAAATTCACAGGTAGCAATATTAACCTTAAATGTAAATGGGCTAAATGTTCCAATTAAAAGACACAGACTGGAAAATTGGATAAAGAGTCAAGACTCATCAGTGTGCGTATTCAGGAGACCCACTTCATGTGCAGAGACACACATAGGCTCAAAATAAAGGCTCAATCTAACAAGCAAATGGAAAACAAAAAAAAGCAGGGATTGCAATCCTAATCTCTGATAAAACACACTTTAAACCAACAAAGATCAAAAGAGACAAAGAAGGCCATTATATAATGGTAAAGGGATCAATTCAACAAGAAGATCTAACTATCCTAAATACATATGCACCCAATACAGGAACACCCAGATTCTTAAAGCAAGTCCTTAGAGACCTACAAAGAGACTTAGACTCCCACACAATAATAATGGGAGACTTTAACACCCCACTGTCAACATTAGATAGATCAATGAGACAGAAAATTAGAAAGACATCCAGGAATTGAACTCAGCTCTGTACCAAGTGGACCTAATAAACATCTACAGAACTCTCCACCCCAAATCAACAAATATACATTCCTCTCAGCACCTATTTGTGCTTATTCCAAAATTGACCACATAGTTGGAAGTAAAGCATTCCTCAGCAAATGTAAAAGAATAGAAATTATAACAAACTGTCTATCAGACCACAGTAGAATCAAACTAGAACTCAGGATTAAGAAACTCACTGAAAACCATTCAACTACATGGAAACTGAACAACCTGCTCCTGAATGACTACTGGGTACATAACGAAATGAAGGCAGAAATAAAGATGTTCTTTGAAACCAATGAGAACAAAGACACAACAAATCAGAATCTCTGGGACACATTTAAAGCAGTATGTAGAGGGAAATTTATAGCACTAAATGCCCACAAGAGAAAGCAAGAAAGATCTAAAATTGTCACCCTAACATCACAATTAAAAGAACTAGAGAAGCAAGAGCAAACACATTCAAAAGCCAGCAGAAAGCAAGAAATAACTAAGATCAGAGCAGAACTGAAGGAGATAGAGACACAAAAAACCCTTCAAAAACTCAACGAATCCAGGAGCTGGTTTTTTGAAAAGATCAACAAAATTGATAGAACACTAGCAAGAAGAAAAGAGAGAAGAATCAAATAGATGCAATAAAACATGATAAAGGGGTTATCACCACCGATCCCACAGAAATAGAAACTACCATCAGAGAATACTATAAACACCTCTAAACAAATAAACTAGACAATCTAGAAGAAATGGATAAATTCCTGGACACATACACCCTCCCAAGACTAAACCAGGAAGAAGTTGAATCCCTGGATAGACCAATAACAGGCTCTGAAATTGAGGCAATAATTAATAGCCTACCAACCAGAAAAAGTCCAGGACCACATGGATTCACTGCCAAATTCTACCAGATGTACAAGGAGGAGTTGGTACCATTCCTTCTGAAACTATTCCAATCAACAGAAAAAGAGGGAATCCTCCCTAACTCATTTTATGAGGCAGGCATCATCCTGATACCAAAGCCTGGCAGAGACACAACAAAAAAATAGAATATTAGACCAATATCCCTGATGAACATCGATGCAAAAATCCTCAGTAAAATACTGGCAAACTGAATCCAGCAGCACATCAAAAACCTTATCGACCACAATCAAGTTGGCTTCATCCCTGGGATGCAAGGCTGGTTCAACATACGCAAATCAATAAATGTAATCCATTGGCCAGGCACGGTGGCTCATGCCTGTAATCCCAGCACTTTGGGAGGCCAAGACGGGCAGATCACGAGGTCAGGAGATTGAGATCATGCTGGCTAACATGGTGAAACCCCGTCTCTACTAAATATACAAAAATTAGCCAGGCGTGGTGGCAGGCGCCTGTAGTCCCAGCTACACGGGAGGCTGAGGCAGGAGAGTGGTGTGAACCCGGGAGGCGGAGCTTGCAGTGAATGGAGATCGCACCACTGCACTCCAGCCTGGGCGACAGAGCGAGACTCCGTCTCAAAAAAAATAATAATAATCCATCATATAAACAGAACCAAAGACAAAAACCACACGATTATCTCAGTAGATGCAGAAAAGGCCTTTGACAAAATTTAACAACACTTCATGCTGAAACGTCTCAATAAATTAGGTATTGATGGGATGTATCTCTAAATAATAAGAGCTATTTATGACAAACCCACAGCCAATATCATACTGAAAGGGCAAAAACTGGAAGCATTCACCTTGAAAACTGGCACAACACAGGGATGCCCTCTCTCACCACTCCTTTTCAACATAGTGTTGGAAGTTTTGGCCAGGGCAGTCAGGAAGGAGAAAGAAATAAAGGGTATTCAATTAGGAAAAGAGGAAGTCAAATTGTCCCTGTTTGCAGATGACATGACTGTATATTTAGAAAACCCCATCATCTCAGCCCAAAATCTCTTTAAGCTGATAAGCAACTTCAGTAAAGTCTCAGGATAAAAACTCAATGTGCAAAAATCACAAGCATTCCTATACACCAATAACAGACAAACAGAGAATCAAATCATGAGTGAACTCCCATTCACAATTGCTTCAAAGAGAATAAAATACCTAGGAATCCAACATACAAGGGATGTGAAGGACCTCTTCAAGGAGAACTACAAATCACGGCTCAACAAAATAAAAGAGGACACAAACAAATGGGAGAACATTCCATGCTCATGGATAGGAAGAATCAATATTGTGAAAATGGCCATACTGCTCAAGGTCATTTATAGATTCAATGCCATCCCCATCAAGCTACCAAAGACTTTCTTGACAGAATTGGAAAAAACTCCTTTAAAGTTCATATGGTACCAAAAAAGAGCCCGCATTGCCAAGATAATCCTAAGCCAAAAGAACAAAGCTGGAGGCATCACGCTACCTGACTCAAACTATACTACAAGGCTACAGTAACCAAAACAGCATGACACTGGTACCAAAACAGAGATACAGACCAATGGAACAGAATAGAGCCCTCAGAAATAATACCACACATCTACAACCATCTGATCTTTGACAAACCTGATAAAAACAAGAACGGGGGAAAGGATTCCTTATGTAATAAATGGTGCTGGGAAAACTGGCTAGCCATAGATAGAAATCTGAAACTGGATCCCTTCCTTATACCTTATACAAAAATTAATTCAAGATGGATAAAGTCTTAAAAGTTAGACCTAAAACCATGAAAACCCTATAAGAAAACCTAGGCAGTACCACTCAGGATATAGGCATGGGCAAGGACTTCATGACTAAAACACCAAAAGCAATGGCAACAAAAGCCAAAATTGACAAATGGGATCTAATTAAAGAGCTTCTGCACAGCAAAAGAAACTACCATCAGAGTGAACAGGCAACCTGCAGAATGGGAGAAAATTTTTACCATCTACCCATCTGACAAAGGGCTAATATCCAGAATCTACAAAAACTTAAACACATTTGCAAGGAAATATCAAATAACCCCATCAAAAAGTGGGCAAAGGATATGAACAGACACTTCTCAAAAGAAGACATTTATGCAGCCAACAGACACATGAAAAAATGCTCGTCATCACTGGCCATCAGAGAAATGCAAATCAAAACTACAATGAGATACCATCTCACACCAGTTAGAATGGCAATCATTAAAAAGTCAGGAAACAACAGGTGCTGGAGAGGATGTGGAGAAATAAGAACACTTTTACACTGTTGGTGGGGCTGGAAACTAGTTCAACCACTGTGGAAGACAGTGTGGTGACTCCTCAAGGATCTAGAACCAGAAATACCATTTGACCCAGCCATCCTATCACTGGGTATATACCCAAAGGATTATAAATCATGCTGCTGTAAAGATACATGCACACATATGTTTATTGTGGCACTATTCACAATAGCAAAGACTTGGAACCAACCCAAATATCCATCAATGATAGACTGGATTAAGAAAATGTGGCAAACATACACCATGGAATACTATGCAGCCATAAAAAAGGATTGTTCATGTCCTTTGTAGGGACATGGATGAAGCTGGAAACCATCATTCTCAGCAAACTATCACAAGGACAGAAAATCAAATACTGCATGTTCTCACTCATAGGTGGGAATTGAACAATGAGAACACTTGGATACAGGGTGGGGAACACCACACACTGGGGCCTCTCATGGAGTAGGGGGTCGGGGGAGGGATAGCATTAGGAAATATACCTAATATAAATGACAAGTTAATGGGTGCAGCACACCAACATGGCACATGTATACATGTGTAACAAACCTGCACATTGAATAAATATATGAACTGCATGAATAAATGTATTATATGAATTATATGAATAAATATTGCTGTATCATCTCGATCAATTAAAGTATTAACCACCAAGACAAAAAAAAAAAAAAGGAAAACCAAATTCAAAACAAGCAAAGTGTAGAAGCACACAGGGAGCAAAGAGGAATATGGGAGTGTGGGTAGGGCAAGTAGGGAGGCTAAATAAGAACTGAGGTAGAAAGTTCCTTGCAGGTGGGTGGGAAAGGGATGGAGCTGACACCATTGCTACAGGAGCTGAATAATAGCCCTATGGAAATAAATGCGTGGTGAAGGCATGCAGAAAGCAGTCTGGAGCTCAGAAGAGGCACACCAGCACAGTCTGGTAGGCTACAGCATCAAGTCTCTAGAGAAAGGCTGAAACACCCAGAACAAGAGAGACCAGGTCCCGGATGCCCAGCCTGTTCTGGTCACATCTGCCAGCAATCTGGCTGCAGAAAAAAAAGAAAGAAGTACTAACTAGTTAAATTTAACTTCTCACAGCACCTAACACAATGCCTTGGGCACAAATCTTTAAAATTATTTGTTAAGTGAGTAAACGAACAAAGCAGTGAGTATGGGCCAGAGTTTGTTACACCACTTGTCCACTTCCAGGGAACTTGTCTGTGTTTTGGGGTTACCTGGTAGAACTCAAATGTCAGTGTGCATAAATAAGAATCATTTGAGACATTATTAAATATGCAGGCTCCTGGCCACACTCCCAGAGATGCTGATTCAGTAGTTCTGGGTAGGGTCTAGAAATTTGCATTTTTAACAAGCATCTTGGGTAATTCTGAGACAGGTGGTCCACAGACAGAGTCTGAAAAGTACTTCAGGAGGTATTTGGTGTTCAGCAGGTGGTGTCTACTCTACGGATGGATTCTTAGACGAGCTGCCTAGAAGTTCAACCCTTAAAGTCAAAGATATTGTGGAGTACTATCAGGAGAAGCTGGTAAAAGTAGCAGGTCTAATGTGGCATCAGATGGGTCTTCAGATTCTGGGAAGGCCATTCCTGGCAAAGCCACAGTGTCCTGCAATAGCAGGAATAATGAAAGAATGACGAGCCAGGTAAGCTTCACCTTGGATACAGAGTCTCTTGCTTCTAGCTTGTTTCTGCTGCTAGGCTGCCCTGGTCTGACAAATGGCCTTGTTTGAAAGCCCCGATTCCTGATATTCACTGGGCCTGGGTGGACTCCTTGGCTTATTCCTATTCTTTTTGTTTTTTTTTTTGGGACGGAGTCTTGCTCTGTGGCCCAGGCTGGAGTGCAATGGCCGGATCTCAGCTCACTGCAAGCTCCGCCTCCTGGGTTCACGCCATTCTCCTGCCTCAGCCTCCTGAGTAGCTGGGACTACAGGCGCCCACCACCTCGCCCGGCTAGTTTTTTGTATTTTTTTTAGTAGAGACGGGGTTTCACCATGTTAGCCAGGATGGTCTCGATCTCCTGACCTAGTGATCCGCCCGCCTCGGCCTCCCAAAGTGCTGGGATTACAGGCTTGAGCCACCGTGCCCGGCCGGCTTATTCCTATTCTTTAGGCTCAGCTTCTGGTGGTTCCCACAGGGCCACTGCTTTCATCACCATCATTCTTTGTCCAGCCTCACCTCCACAGGGGTGAATTGGTGTTGCTCTGGTGGAAGGAGTCCAGGTGGATGAGCCTGCAACCCTATATCCTGGTCTGGACTCTGCCACTAACTGCTCACCAGACTTACCAAAGGCCACTTATACAAAGTAAGCAGGAATTTACTGAATACTTGCATTATTAGTCCGAGTTCTTCAGAGAAACAGAGCCAACTAGAGATTTACTACAAAGATTGGCTCACAAGATTATGCAGGCTGAGAAGTCTATGATCCACAGTTAATAAGCTGGAGACCCTGGAGAGCTGATGGTGTGGTTCCAGACTGATTCTGAAGGCCTGAGAACTGGGTGAGTTGATGGTGTAAATTCAAGTCTAAGTCTCAGTATGAAGGCAAGAGAAGACTTTTGTCCCAATTTGAAGACAGTCAGGCAGAAAAAGAGAATTATTTCTTATGCAGCCTTTTTTTTTTTTTTTTTTAAATTCAGAAATTCAGTGGATTGGATGAAACTGATCCAACCTGCTTTACTGAGTCTACCAATTAATTCAAACATTAATGCCATTCAGAGACCCTCCCAGACACACCCAGAGTAATGTTTAACCAAAAAGCTGGGCTACCTGTGGCCCAGTGAAGTTGACACATAAAATAGAACTATCACAATCTGCTATGTGCAAAGCACCGTCAGCTGAACCTCTGGAGCCCCAGATTCCTCAAGTGTGATGTCTCTTGCAGTTCTAATTGTGCCAGTTGAATGCAAAGCCAACCAAATAAAACCTATTTCCTTTGAGGACCAGGAACAAAAACATTCTCTCAGAATAAAAACAGGAACTAGAAGGTCAATATTCAGAGTGGAGAGTCTGTCTTCCCTCTGAAAGATCCCTTGAGGGAGTGAACGATCTGTCTTCATCTTCCCTTCTGTCCTTAGTGTTCTTCTACATTCTGTATGGTGATGAAAGAAGCAGCCAACTGGACCAGACAGAAGAACTTCTGGGTGTGTGGAGCCTAGGAACGGAGCTGTATTCTGGGAAAACTTCAGCCACAGAAGCAGCATCTGGAAACTGAGGAGTCAGCACCCTTAGGGGGTCAAAAAGGGGTTGGGGAGGCTGGAGGAGAGAATGCTTGCACACCTCTGCAGTTCAGCTACACGCCTCTAGGCCATCTAACTGAGCATGCTAACTTAGCACCTTCTTCTCAAGTCTAGGCAGGAAGAAGGGAAGTCGGTACCAACACGGATAAGCTTCCAGTAAGGACAAGAGCCCATGAACAACACCCTGGGTCACTCCAGCTTGGTACGTCATAACCAAGTCTCACTAGTCTCAGAACCTGCACTTTCCATGCCAGCAGGCACGTCCCTCACCCCAGGGTTTTGATCCCTGCCTGCACTTCTTACTGAGATGTCCTGGGTCTTTCTGAAACTTTCTTCCTTTCTCAGCTCCTGTGAGTGTTTCCCGCTCCACAGTGGCTGCAGGTGCCCACTGCCGGAGCTTCCGTCTGACCCATAAGGGTCCTAGCAGGCCTCTCCCTAAAATGCTTTTGGTGTTTTCCTCAAGGGCCACCACATTTAGAAGAATTTAGTCCACTGATTACATTTATTTTGTAGGTATTAAGTTGGTGCAAATGTAATTGAGGTTAAAAGTAACAGCAAAAATTGAAAGTAATGGCAAAAACCTCAATTACTTTTGCACCAACCTGATATTTATTTACTACTTATCTAGTCATGGTAAATAAGTCAGTCACGGATTTCTCCATTTTTAGTACTCCAAGATGATCCAGCCTCAGAGGGAGTCTGTCTTCCCCTCTTGGCTATCCTTATAGTGTTCTTCATGCCAAAAGGACTTCTCAACTGCTCTTACTTTTTCTCTTCATACTAAATGTCAGAAAAGCTTTGGAATTAGACTGAGCAATTATTCGATGTCATATCCAAAATAGCTATTTCTCTATTCTCTAATAAATGGGAATGAATGGATGATTTTCAAAGAAATTCTTACCAAAATAGACTCAGAGATCTTCCAAAAACCAAACCATGGAAAAAGTGGATAATGCTACCATAAGCTCCCAAGGCCCAGGTCAACAACTTTCTCATTTTAAATCTTTAAGGGAGAGATGATTTTGTTGCTATTTAACTCATCCAGAGCATAAAGGAAAAATTCTCCTACGTATTTTAGGAAGCCAACATATCATTGGTACCAAAACCTCATAGAGATAACACTTATGTACCACACTCTATGAGCAAGCATTATTCTCCCACCAGATACACACACACAAACACTGCACGAATACAAACATCCACACAATGCACTCACAGATCACACATACCACACTCTGCCCAAATACAAATGTGTCTCACACACATACAACACCTACACAGTACACATATACCACACCACACAGACTCACCTTATATACACACCACCCACACCCCAGCACACATGCACTGCACAGATACAAACATACTGCACACACCCAGCCCATACCACACACCTATACCCATTGTACACACACACATACACACACATCTCAGGGTAATCTTCCTTTTAAATACAATGTAAAAACTCTAATAAAGATATTAGGAAATAGCCAGGCATGGTGGCCCATGCCTGTAATCCCAGCACTTTGGGAGGCTGAGGTGGGCAGATCACTTGAGGTCAGGAGTTTGAGACCAGCCTGGCCAATGTGGTGAAACCCTGTTTCTACTAAAAATATAAAAATTAGCCAGGCATGGGGGCACACGCCTGTAGTCCCAGCTATGCGGGAGGCTGAGGCATGAGAATCACTTGAACCTGGGAGGTGGAGGTTGCAGTGAGCCGAGATCATACCACTGCAGTCCAGCCTGGGTGACAGAGCGAACTGTCTCAAAAAAAAAAAAAAAAAAAAAAAAGCAAAAAAGGAAACTAGCAAATAGAATTCAGTAGTCCATTTAAAAATACCAAAGTGGGACTCATTTCAGCTGGATTTAATTTTAGAAAATCTATTAGTATAATTAACCCTGTTAATAGTCAAAGGAGAAAAGTCATGATTACTTTCAAAGGTATAGAAAAGAAATGTAACAAATTTCAGTATTCATTCACAGTAAAAAAAAAATAGTAAGAGCTAACATTTATTTTTCTTTTATTATGTATTGGGCACGATCTGGTACGCTTGTGTGCGTTTTCTTATTTAGTCCTCACCATCACACAATGAGGGAGGTATTACCTTTCATATTCAGTCTGTAGATAAGGACACTAAAGTCTAGCAAGGTTAAGAGTCTTGCCTCAGGTCACATATTAGGAGGTGGGTTGCATACAGCTAGTAAGCGGCATGTTCTTATGTTATTAATGAATGTGTTGAAATGGGAATATAAGAATACTTCCATAATACAATACACAGATGTATCCTAAATCATAAACCAACATCACAGTTAACAGACAAACAATGGAAAGTTTTTTGCTTAAATTAGGAATAAGACAAACATGTCTATTACTGCTATTAACTAACATTTTTTCTGGAAAAACTTTATAATTAGATAAGATAACCAGTAAAAGATATAAATATTGTAAGAGAGGGAGCAAAATTATAGTTACTGCAGATGATGTGACAATTCACTCAAAACTCCAAGAGAAACAACTGCAAAGCCATTAGAAACAATGTAAATCAGGGCAGTAACCAGTTATTTATTTAATATTTTAAAAACCCATAACTTTCCTGCATACTGAACAATCAGGTAGAAAATTAACTGGAAGAAAAGATCTTATTCCTAGTAGCAATTAAAAAACACTTCAGGCTGGCCATGGTGGGTCACTCCTGTAATCCCAGCACTTTGGGAGGCCAAGGAAGGTGGATCACTTAAGTTCAGGAGTTTGAGACCAGCTGGGCCAACATGGCAAAACCCTGTCTCTACTAAAAATATAAAAATTAGCTGGGCATCGTGGCGCACACCTGTAGCCCCAGCTACTTGGGAGGCTGATGCAAGAGAATCCCTTGAATCCAAGAGGCAGAGGTTGCAGTGAGCTGAGATCATGCCACTGCACTCCAGTGTGAGTGACAGAGGGAATGTGTATGTTTCAAAACACACACACACACACAGAGACACACACACACATTTAAGAATTAGTTAACAAAACTATATAACCTGTGCTATATGAAGAAAAAAGGCATAATATTGAGAGATACAAAAGATTTGAATTCATAGAGAGGTCCATTTTTTGAGTAGAAAAAATATATGAAGTGCCACTTCTCTCCTCATTATAAATTTAATGCCATTCTCTCAAAATATTTGCAGAAATTTTATAAAGAACTTGCCAAAATTTAGACTTAATCTAGAGGAATAAACTTCTGAGAACAGTTAGGAAAACTATGAAAAGTAAGGGAAGGAAACAAACCACATGGGATATTAGGCTGTATTACGAAGTTACAGTAACTCTAACACTGGTTCCAGCTCAGCAGGAGACTGGCAGGAAAATGAAACAGAATAGGGTGGCCCAGAACTGGACCTCCGAGCATATGGCAATTTACACAGAATGCAGGATATGATACAGGTGTCATTTCCAATCTGTGGGGGAAAATGCATCAATAAACAGCCTGTGACAACCGTGTTATCATCATTTGGAAAAATAAGAATACTGGATTGTCACCTGACCCTTATACTAAAATATGTATCAATGGGACAAATAAATTAAATGTATAAATGAAGCCATAACTGTATTAGAAGAAAACATTGGCATCTATTTCTATAATTTGGGAGTGGATAAGGTCTTTCTAAGAATGAAAATTCCTGGTTTCTGAAAAGAGAAACGTAACCACATAAAATAATAAGCTTCCAACCTGGCCAACATGGAAACCTTGTCTCTACTAAAAATATGAAAATTAGTTGGTATGGTAATGCACGCCTATAATCCCAGCTACTCAGGAGACTGAGGCACAAAAACCACTTGAATCCAGAGGTGGAAGTTGCAGTGAGCTGAGATTGCATCACTGCACTCCATCCTGGGCAAGAGTGAGATCCTGTCTCAATAATAATAATAATAATAAGAAGAAGAAGAAGAAGAAGAAGAAGAAGAAGCAGCAGCTTCTATCTAGCAAGAACAGAAATAAAGGACAATTTGAGAGGAAAGTACAATATATATAATAAGCAAAGAGTTTATATATAGATTCCTCTAGTAAAGAAAAAGCTCTTATATATCAATAAGAAAAAGATGAAGAGTGCAATAGAAAAATTGGGCAAAGGACATTAGAGGCAAATCACAGAAGAAATTAGTGAAGCAAGTGAAAAATTCTTAATGTTTTTTCCTTTTTTAGTTCTCTATAGTAGTCAGTACAGCAAGTGAAAATTTGCTCTATTTCACTAATAAAAAAATACAAAATAAAATAACAATGAGTTATAAATTTTTGCCTATCAGATTAGAAAATAATAGAAAATTTATAATATCCAGTGTCCATGAGAAACTGGTACTTTCATAAATTGTTGATGAGAATATACATTGGCATAATGTTTTTGAAAAAATGGCAGCATCTATTAAATGTTTAAAGTCTTTATCCTTCGAAAGATGTTATGAGTTAAACTGTGTCCCTTCCTTCCCCTACTTCACCTGCTCTCCACACAGAAAAGATATGTTGAAGTCCTAACTCTCAGTTCTCAGAATGTGACTTTATTTGGAAATAAGGTCATTGTGGATGTAATTAGTTCAGCTGATAGTGGAGTGGGTTTGGTCCCTAATCTAATGTGACTGGTGTCCTTATAAGAAGATGGCCATGTGAAAACAGAGACACACAGGAAGAGACTCCATGTGATGTAGAAGGCAGGGACTGGAGTTACACATCTGCAAACTGAGATTGCCAGCAAACCACCAGAGGCTAGGAAGAAGCAAGTAAGAATTTCCCCACAGGTTTCAGAGGGAGTATGGCCCTGCTTACACCTCAATTTTGGACTTCTAGCCTCCAGGACTGTGAGAGAATGCATTTCCATAGTTTTGAACTTCCCTGGTTGTGGTATTGTATATAACAGCTCTAAATGCAAATTCAAAGGCCAAATTCCATATCGGTATTAATCCATTTTCATACTGCTATGAAGAAATACCCAACGCTGGGTAATTTATAAAAAAAGAGAGGTTTAATGACTCACAGTTCCACATGGCTGGGGAGGCCTCACAATCATGACGGAAGGTAAAGGAGGAGCAAAGGCACATCTTACATGGCCGCAGGCAAGAGAGCAGGTGCAGGTGAGCTCCCCTTCATAAAATCATCAGATCTTGTGAGACTTATTCATTATCATGAGAACAGCATGGGAAAACCCACCTCCATGATTCAATTACCTCCCACAGGTCCCTCCCACGACACATGGGGATTATGGGAGCTACAATTCAAGATGAGATTTGAGTGGGGACACTGCCAAACCATATCAACATCTAAGAATTTATTCTACCCAAATACTCACTCAATTATACATATTCAAATATGTTCACTTCACTATTGATTTTAATGTTGAAAACCTAAATACTATCTAAATATTCATCAGCAGAGAACTGTTTCAATACTTATGGGATATCCTTGTGATGGTTAATACTGAGTGTCAACTTGATTAGATTGAAGGATAGAAAGTATTCATCCTGGGTTTGTCTGTCAGGGTGATTCCAAAAGAGAGAAACATTTGAGTCAGTGGGCGGGGGAAGGCAGATCCACTCTTAATCTGGCAGGCACAATCTAATCAGCTGCCAGCAAATATAAAGCAGGCAGAAAAACGTGAAAAACAGAGAATGGCCTTGCCTCCCAGCCAACATCTTTCTCCTGTGCTGGATGCTTCCTGCCCTCAGACTGCTGATTCCAAGTTCTTCAGTTTTGGACCTCAAATTGGTTCACCTTGATCCTCAGCTTGCAGACAGCCTATTGTGGGACCTTGTGATCTTATAAGTTAACTCTTTTTGATATGTCTATATCTATATCTATATCTCCTATTAGTTCTGTCCCTCTAGAGAACTCTGACTAACACAATCCTAATAGAATACTAAGGTGTGGCTAAAAAAGCAATGAAATAACTAAAAATGGACTAATTCATGAGACATTCAAGATAAATTAGTAAGTTCAAAGATCAAGTTGTAAGGTACAGATAGATCTTAAATTTATGTTTTTAAAAATCCACAATAACATGCTAGTATGTAAACATAAAAAGCATTGATGTACTTTTCATAAGTAGTTATTTGGGATTGGGGGATGGCGAGAATATGAAGGACTTTTCTGTATTATATACAGGAGGCATTTATAAGATTTGACTATATTTTTAAAATTGGCATGCATTACTTTTGTCATCAGAAAAGTAAAATCTTTCTTTTTTAATTTTGAGATGGGGTCTTGCTGTGTCACCCAGGTTGGAGTGTAGCGGTACAATCATAGCTTACTGCAGCCTTGCACTCTTGGGCACAAGTGATCTTCCTACCTCAGCCTCTTGAGTAGCTGGGACTACAGGCATGTGCTGCCATGCCCAGCTAATTTTCTTATTTTTTGTAGGGATAGGATCTTGCTTGTTGCTAAGGCTCGTCTCAAATTCCTGGCCTCAGGTGATGCCCCCACATTGGCCTCTCAAAGTGCTGGGGTTATAGGCATGAGACACTGTACCTAGCCTAAAAGCGTTTTTATTATACATTCTATGAAGGGATATTCACATCTCACCTTTCCTTCTTAGCCCATTTTGTGTTACTATAAAGAATACCACAGACTGGATAAACAATAGAAATTTATTTGGCTCATGGGTCTTGAGGCTGGGAAATCTAAGACTGAAGGATTGTCTCTGGTAAGGACCTTCTTGCTGTGCCATCACATGGCAAGAGGCACCACGTGGCAAAGGGCATGCATGAGAGGCAAGAGATTGCAGACTCAAGCCCTTTCATAATTGGCGTTAATGCATTCATGAAAGTGGAGTCCTTGTGACTTAGATACTTCCCACAAGGCCCCACCTCCCAATACTGTTG
Organism: Trachypithecus francoisi; assembly: GCF_009764315.1. Lineage (NCBI taxonomy): Eukaryota > Metazoa > Chordata > Mammalia > Primates > Cercopithecidae > Trachypithecus > Trachypithecus francoisi. The sequence goes on along the minus strand of NW_022681462.1, from coordinate 59,519,576 downwards.
CATTGGGGATTAAGTTTCTAACACAAGCATTTTAGGGGACACAGTCAAACCATAGCACCCTATGAGTTTTTGAGTCAGTTTCCTTAGAACAACCACAATAATTTATTAACTTTCCAGAATTCATCCTTCTAACAATCTCTCTATCCAGAAAGTTGGCAATAACAAGGAAATTCAGTAGGACACATAAAAGTCCTATTTGCTCCCTCAGAGATACTCCCTCAGAAACTATTTACCTCTACTTCACATTCAATGTGGAGACCTGTTATTCTAATTTTTATGAATATTTTAATATCCAAACATATTCATAGTTCTTATGAATATAGCAGTTTAAGAGAGGGAAATGGAATTGCTAGTAGCAGGTACACTAACAACAGAAAAGAATGTTTTCAGAAAAAGTATATACATAAAAAAACTAACATTGCAAACCAGCCTGGGCAATAGAGCAAGAGACCCTATCTCTACAAAAAACAATTTTTTTAATTAGCTGAGCAAGATGGTGCTTGCCTGTAGTCCTTGATACTTGCGGGGTGGAGGCAGGAGGATTGCTTGAGCCCAGAACTTGGAGGTTGCAGGGAGCTGTGATTGTGCTGCCACTGCACTCTAGCCTGGAGACCTTGTCTTTAAAAAACAAAACAAAACAAACAAATAAACAAAAAACCATTACAAGGACTTACATGTATATAAATCTGGATCATTTAATAGAATAAACATCCTACATGTCTCAACAACCTCTGAGGTGACTTTTCTATGACAAGTAAATATAATAAACTATGGTTTTTTATAACTAGGTGAAGAAAATTTTAAATTATGCCTATCGTTTAAGAGCTCAGTTAAGAGTATGATATGTTTGATTTAGATTTCCATTTGAAATGGTTAAAATTAAAAGTCTGGAGCTTAAAGGAAAAATACTCAGTTATCTGAGAAATTTTACTGCCCAGAAAGACTCATTATCCAAAAATTCTGGATAATCAGGATTTTTCTTCTCTCTTCTTTTCTTCTTAGAGCATTTAATCAAGGCCACCCACAGTCTAGAGATTTTAGAAATTCCCAGTTGAGTAATTTACTCACTAGCAAAGTGAACCAGGAGGAGAATGAGTCTGGGAGTATGGGGTGCTAGGTGTGGCTCCATTTGCAGCCCCTCTCCTGAGATAGGATAAACAGTGAGGGGGCAGCAGGGGCGGGGGGTTCACACTGGCTTTTTTCTATCCCCTCTCAAATTTCCTTCCCCTAGCTAAGCTCAAAAATGGTTGGCTAGGCTGTAAAATAAATAATGCTTATTAAGCCTAATTACATGTAGCAAAAAAAAAAAAAAATTATGTAAGTCATAAAAAGAGTCAGATCAACTTTGCTGTGTTTTTTACTTTAGAAATGGCTCTGCAGTTTAAGTCTGCTCAGCTTTCAGAACTCATTGTTTTCTAGCAAACTAGGCTGCCTTAACCACCTCCCATTAGGGAGGAGAAGAAGGGAGAGGAGGGAAGAGGAAAAGAGACACATAACACTTACACACATACTTAAACACACACACACACACACACACAGACAGAGAAATTGTCCATGAGAAAATTTTAAAATTCAGGATAGGATAGATCTACACAAAGTAGGGCTATGGCAGTATGGTTGCAATCACTGTACTTAGGTGAAAATGTATGTGCTACATTCACCAACTTCCCCTTGTTCTATAACTAGAGCTAAGATTTAAGTTAAACTGAAATTTAATGTGCAATTCACTTTTTGCTTTCTCTCTCCTCTTTTAAAAAAGCTGGTAACCAACATTAAAGACATTGTGGTTGGTATCCTTATAACTAAAATATAGCTTCATTTCTGCTCATGGAAATATGTAGTCAATTAGCCATAATGTGGTCCAGACTCCCTTTGATATTCTAAAATAAAAACATTCCAAGTTATTTACTTGAGAAGAGTTGTTTCTAAGCATGCCCAGTAGCTGCTGTTTTTAATAATGCTGCTTTTAATGGGTGTGGGGCATTCTGAGTGAAAGGGGGTAGGGAATGTGTGGCTCAAAGTTCTGAACTGTAATCACTGGATTTTTGGAATAATAACCATGAGGGGTTATATTTAGATTCAACTATTATTGAAGTTCATTCACAGACATTTAACAATTCTTATACTCCTTTCTCTTTTCAGGCAAGTTGAAGGGGGAGTGAGGAGTAACCAGGAAAAAGCAGATGGGGACACCATTTACAAGGATGCCATGCCCCGGGAATCCTCCCCACAGGAGTAAGAAGGGAGCTACCCTTTACATAGCATGTCTGAAGAGTAGTCCCAAATACTTGTTCTTGGACATGGTAGAGCTGGATGCCCAAGAATCTCCTGGGAAACATTAATCACAAAAACCAAGCAAAACAGAACCCCTGGCTCCACGTTGTTTTGGAGGGGGTAAGATGGGATGCACCAAGCGTATGAGGGGTAACCACTGGTCTGGAAAGCATTGCTTTGCATTTGTAGTTAGATCATTTGGGCTTTCTGGCAATTCCCTGTTGTGTGACCTCAAGCAAATCAATTAACTTCTCTGAGCTTCATGTTGATTATTTAGAAAGTGATGATGCTATCAGTAAGTCCCACATTAAAGAGTTATCATGAGAATCAAATGAGATTAGGTATGCAAAAGCACTTATCAATCTGTCAGTTGCCCTCCAATTTTGGCTAAGCTTAGATATTTAAATCCTAGTAATATTTGTGCCAAGTGGTGTGGGAGATAAAAAAAAGAATCAGAATCTAGTTTGGAAGAAGTTTTCAACCTAACTGGAGAGAAAAGGTATAAATGAAATGGCATGAAAACTACTTGTAACAGCATACTAAGCCACTAAAAAGCATTTTTAGTGTGCACCATGGGCTCTGCACTAGGGTAGATAATGTGGGTGATTGAGAAGTATAGTATACAACATGGATATTCTCTGAAACCCCTCCCAGTTTTGGTGGTGAAAAGAGACACTTCTATAACAGCAAATAACAAAAAGATAATATAATCAAAGTAACTGCTAAATTTTATGGTACAGCCTCTAAAAGGTTACTAAGGAAAGTTCCAAAGAAAGAACAATAGGAATTGCTGTAGTACAGGAGAGGAGAGAACTTCAGCTGGGTCTAGAAGTTAAAACAGCAAAAGGAACAGAAAGAGGCTCATTTGTCAGGGGAACAGAAAAAGCCAAGTATAGAGACAGGAATGATCAGGGTGTATGCAGTACCAGAAAGGAGATCAAACTGGCTAGAATGGTGGGACAGATTACAGAGGGCCTTAAAAGCTCAGCTGAGAAGTTTGTACTTGATACATCAACGAATATTTTGTATGCTTGCTACTAGAATTCCAGACTTACACTTTATACACTTACCCTTGAAACTCTAGAGTTGTGTTGTCCAATATGATGGCAAGTAGCCACTGTGGCTATGAAGCACTTGAAATGTGGCTTGTCTGAACTGAGATGTGCTATAAATATAAAACACATACTAGATTTCAAAGATTAAGTGCAAAAAATATTAAAATATTAACATTATTTGTTGAAATGATAGTATTTTGATATTGAACTAAATTTTAAATATTATTAAAGTTAATTTATCTGTTTCTTTTCCTTTTTAAAATAAGGCTACTAAAAACTTAAAGTTACATAAGGGGCTTGCATTACATTTCTTTCAACGGTACTGTTCTATAATGTCAAGATGCATATTAAAGAATTTTATTTGCACAAGGAGCCCGGGAGAAAGAAACAGATAAGCATTTAGGTAGATGGCTGTGAAGATGCCTAGAAGACCAGAATTAACAGTATTGTATATTGTATCCCCCTCACCACACACACACACCTGGGATATACATTGAAGTCAAGGCAGTGGAACTCGGTCCTAGGCCAATGAATAGAGATTGATATAAAGAGATATTTTTGTGTGTAATACTAGGGGATATCCTTCCAAGAGAAGAGCCATTAAGAAACTGAGAGAGCAAGTAATGTATAAGAATTATAACAGGATTAGTGTTTGTTTAAGCACCAGAGCAACAAAAGTCATAAATCTGAATGAGAGACAGAGACCTGTCCCACTTTAGGAGAATATCACTAATGGCTCCATGAACCGCATGCTTTACCACTGGATAGGGCCAGAGGAGCAGAACAGCCATGGCCAGAAGAAAGAGGTGGTAGAAATAGCTCCAGCTACTAGGCAGCTGAATGGAGACCAGCAGTTCTGAGAAAAGAAGAGCAACCTTCTCCAAGGAGAACAATGTGCCCACAAGAGACTTAGCCAGGAGGTTTCCAGTAGTTTCTTTGTTTGGGCTTAGAGTCAAAAGTGATTTCTATTGCTACCCACACATTTTGAGAGAAGTATATATTTCCTTATATCAGAGGGAAAATTTGTTTTCTGTAACATGACTATCCTCTAAAGAGAATATGTTATGTTAATGAAGAGGTTTTTCCCCCTGAGCATTGTGATGAACATGTTTAGTAAATTTGGGTAGTGTCTACACCTTACGCCCTTCCCAGCTTCCTTTCAACCACCCCACATCCTCATCTGGGCTCTTAGCACTAAGGTTTCAGAGAGAGAGAGAGAGAAATCATTATGTTTAATCAAGTGAGAAAAATTTTGAGGGGGTTGTGTGTAGAGAAGAAGGACAGCCGAGGGAAGGAAGGGCTGGGAAGACAGGAGAAGGCTTCTTATTCTGTGATATGATCCTTTTCTTGTAACTTCAGCAGAGCTACAGTTAATTCTACTAAACTCACCCAAATTTGACATGAGTGGATTTCTTGAAAACACCAGCAAAGAGACTGAGTGTTGCCTCTGGGGTAATCTGGGGAGAAATGTACAGCATATCCTAAGACCCAGCCAGACCTCAAAATATGTCTCTCTGTTCCATCTCATACTGGGGAGACAGAGAAATATTTTTAAAAGAAGGAATTAAAAATATAGAATTGGAATTTAGAGATACAAAAATTATGCTCAGGAATAGCATGTGGGAGAACTGGCCCTATTGACCCTGCCCCTGTGTTCTGGCCAACAGGATTTAAAGGGAGTCTCTGGCTCTACAGGCTGTGCTGTTTTAAAGAACTGCTTGTCTCTCCAGGAAGGAGTGTTGAGTTTTTCCAAAGCTCTTTATCTCATCCACTTAGAAAATTGTCTTTCAGTTTTAGTAGAGCCTTAGTTGCCTCCAAGGCCAAAATGTTGAAAGACTGAGAAGTAAAAGATGCTAGGTCTCCAGACTTAAGCATTAGAGCTGCTTCAGATCCAAAAGTTGGGGGAGGAGGAGGAGGTTGGAATGGTCATGGGAGGGAGGCAGGGAAACTGGGAGGGGTGGGATCATGACACTTGCTTTCCTGTTCTCCTACTCATCTGTTAGTATTAGAATGAGTAGGCTTCTGGAATTCAGCTGAGCATTGAGGTTTTCTTTCCTGTTTCTTTTTGGGCTCCATGTGTTAACTGAGGATTCCCACATAGAGCTAGTTCCTCAGACTTTGAGCTCGCTCTCCAGCTGGCAGTGTGTGTTTCTGCCTGGCATTGGGGAAGGAGTGAGCAGGAAGAGGGACCTCAGTAAAGGGAGGGATTCTCAAGAGAGGCTCTGATGTGTCTTCAATGAAGCTTTCTCTGTCTGAGTTGACCAGCAAAGCTGTATTTACTCCAGCAAACAATCACCTTAGCAACCAGCATAGCCAACAGAATCTATGGATGTGTATATAAATATGAATTCTGTATGTGCATGTGTGCATATACAGATAATGCTGTGTATACATTTTTTCATGTGCTTGGCCATATTCATTTTTGCGCTAAAGAAGAACCCATCAGTCTGACATAACGAGATTTTCTCAGGCTATTTGCTTGTATTGTAACCATGCTGTCAATCCTTTGATGGTACTTTGGGTAACCCTGAAAATATGTTGAATACCGTATTTCACAATATGGTACTGTAGTCAATGTAGGGGAGTAGAGGGAAGGAGATGTCTACTGGCCAGCTATATTTTCCATTTTCACAGAGCATCAGATCTTCTGGGGTCATCAGGGACCTGGGGCCTGGTCCTCAGCTCATTAGGTCAGCCAGATACAGTTCTCTTATGAGTGATCAAGTTCTAGGACTCCCAATCATCAGACTTATTAGCTATTTTTAAATAACAGTTGCTAAGAGTACAACACAAATTCTTTCCAGAAGGAAGAAAAGTGAGAAGTAACATAATTCTAGGAAATCACTCGATAAGCACAGAAAGGATAAAAGGAGGTGAGTTATCCTAAGAAATACTGGTGTTTTGCTGTAACAACCATCTTTTTGCTAAAAGACGCCAGCCAAACGACCAGAAACATCTATATTGGGGTATTTTTTTGTCCCTGGTTAGTACAGAGACATACCAAGGCAAATGCTCATTTTAGAGCCTTTCTTTCTTAGATTATAAGCCCTTTCCACCCCAATCTTAGACAAAGTTAATCTGCTTCTGAGAGAAGAGTAGAAACAAAAACATCTGTCCCTGGAGAAGGGCAGGAAACCTGGTCAGGCCCAGTATCCTGCAGTGACACAAACAACATATCTGCTCTCATTGGAAATGAGGCAGGAAACCCTCTCTTGCCCAAGAATCCACACAGGTATAAGGCAGAAAATGGTTTCCATGGATGCGGGAGGGGCAGCAATGCCAAGCAAGTTTCACCCTCAAGGCCCAGGCACACAGAACCTAAGACCGAGGCTAAACTATGATAATAAAAAAGCCTTCCTCGCCCCAACCAAGAGCCTTGCATTGAGTAACAAGCCACTGCAGCCTTATCACTGAGCCAGAGGCAAAAGCATGGAGAGATGTCCCCATCCCCACCTGTGGCACAAGAATACAAAGTCCAAAGAGAGATGAGAGTGGAACAGGAACACTGAGAACACTCCTCCAGTGCTCCAGGCTCCACACTAGGAACAAGATAATAGCAGCTGATTATTTAAATGATTTGGTGCACTAAAGATCACTGTAGCAAAAACAAAACCCAAACCCAGCTCAACTACTGAAAAATTTGACAGAACTTCCCACATGAATAGCTGAACAGAGGAAAGACTTCATTTCCAAGAGTAAAAACTATTTACATCAGTCTCTACTACTCCTTTATCACAGGGTCCAACATTCAGTAAAAAATTATGAAACACACATACGTACAAACACCAGAAGAAAGACAACCCATTGTCCAAAGACAAAGCAATCAACAGAACCAGATCCAGAGGTGACCCAAATATTGGAATAATCAGGCAGTTGACTTTGAAATAATTATGAGTGTGGTATTATGGGATCTAGTGGAATGGATAGACAAGAGGCATAAACACTAGCTGGGCATAGTGGCCCGCACCTGTAGTCCTAGCTACTCGGGAGGCAGAGGCTGCAGTGAGCAGAGATGGTGCCACTGCATTCCAGCCTGGATGACAGAATGAGAACCTGTCTCAAAAATAAATAAATAAATAAAAATAAGCAAATAAATAAATAAAAGACAAGAGGCATAAACATATACACAGCCTTATCAGCAGATTGGATACAGTAGAAGAAAGAGCCAACGAACCTAAAGATAGGTGAATAAAAATGATGGAAAGTGAAATACAAATGAAAAAAAAGAGTGAGGGAGATAAACAGAATACAGCAACCAAGAGCTGCAGGACAACAGCAAAGAGTCTAATATACATATAATTATAGAAGAAGTAAAGAAGAGAAATTTGAAGAGAGAATAGCTGAGAATTTCCAAATTTGATGGAAAAAAAAGCCAAACAACAAATCACAAATCCAAACTCAGAGAAATAACCTGATTACAGAGTGTAGGAGGTTATAAACCTTGAAAAGTAACCAAAAGGGGAAAAAAGAAACCTTACATACAGAGGAACAAGATGATAATGGCAATAAACTTCTCATGAGAAACAATGCAAGAAAAAAGAAAATGGAGCAATATCCTTAAAATATTGAAAGACAAAAAATTATCAACTCAGAATATATTACCTGGTTAAAAAGATCTCAAAAATTAAATTAAATCAAATCTATTTTAGACACACAAAGTCTGAGAGAATTCATTTAGCAAACCTGAAATACAAGACATTAAAGGAAGTTCTTTAGTCATGGGTATGATACTGGAGGGAAATTTGGATCTACACAAAATAATGAGTTCCAGAATGGTAAGTGATGGTGAACAGATTATAAGTCTAACTCTGAGTTTTTGTTCTGTCATTACTATTTTGAACTTATTAAAATAATCAGAATATGGGTTATGTTATATGACTTATACTTTAACTTCTTAGCTATCTGAGAGAAACCATAGATCTTTGATAATATTTAGGAAGCATTCAAGTTTTATCAGTAACACATGTATAAGAATCTCTCGATAGATTACTTAATCAAAAGTGGTTAATCACATTCATTCAGATTTTATTATCTAAAATTTCATAAGGTGAACTTACCTCAGATTGTAGCAACACACGTACCTGTACACATACACAAAGATAGAACCATCTATATATGCACCATGTAAGCCCAAAGACATATAAATAGATATAAAAGATACACATATGTATTGATTCGTGACTCATTTATTACTTAAAGCAAGCAATTTACCTTTTACTAGGTACTAGGCTAGGGTCTAGAGATATAACCTAAATAAGTCATGATTAGCACCTGGCTTAAGGAAGCTCATGATCTAGTGGGAGTCAAATGCAAAATAAATAAATAATATAGAACCGAATGATCTGCGCCACATTAGCCATATACATAAGACATCAAAGCTGCACAGAGAAAGGTAGAATTAATTCTCTCTAGAGGAGTCAGAAAGGACAAGTAATGGTAGAAGATCCTGCCATCACAGGAATAGACATCTTTTCCATCACAGCAAAAAAAGTCATGTAGTCATGGGCAAAAAGATGGATTGAAGACAAGCTACTCTCCAGGAGGTTTGTATAATGGTTCAAGTAAGAGATAGTAAGTGCCAGATCTAAAGTAGTATTGGTGAGTATGTATCCTGGAGATATTTAGAATATAACAATCAGAATTGCTGAACAATTGGATGTGAAAGGGTGAGAGAGAAGAGGAATTTAGAGTGAATACTGATTTCTGGCAGGTGAGAAAATGAGTAATTATGTTACTAGTTAAGATGGAAATATATAAAGACACAAGAACAAAAAGAAGAGATATTAGCACCCAAGAGATGCAAACAAAATTTTGCAAGTTGGAAAGCAAATGAAGGAGAGATAACTGATTGCAGAGTGTAGCAGTTTATAAATCACTGAGTGGAACACTGATGGGTGGATAAACACTTGCAAATCCACAAGAACCATGGCAGGGGTGAGACATGACAATGAAAAATAGAGGGACAATTATAAGAGTAGTTGGATCCTCATTCCACTCCCTCTCTCCACTTTCAAAACTCTGAACAAATGGCATAATGCCATCTCAATGGGTGATTAGAGGATTCTTTCCCAAAGAAACTGGCTGTAGGGACAAGCATTCAACCTACTGATATTTGGAAATTCCTCAGTGAAATAGCTGGGTCCCCACCTGATCCATGTACAGTGAAGCCTACCAGTCAAAAGTTTGCTGCACACAAAACACCTTCTAGTTTCACTATCTTTTATTTTTATTTTTATTTTTTATTTTTTGAGACAGAGTCTTGCTCTGTTGCCCAGGCTGGAGAGCAGTGGCGCAATCTCGGCTCACTGCAACCTCCGCCTCCCAGGTTCAAGCGATTCCCCTGCCTCAGCCTCCCAAGTAGCTGGGACTACAGGCATGCACCACCATGCCCAGCTTTTTTTTTTGTATTTTTAGAAGGGATGGGGTTTCACCATGTTGTCCAGGATGGTCTCTATCTCTTGACCTTGTGATCTGCCTGCCTCAGCCTCCCAAAGTACTGGGATTACAGGCGTGAGCCACCGCGCCTGGCCTTTTTGTTCTTAAATATGAACAAATAGCAAAGGGTGATCAGACATTTGAAAAAAGCTTCTAAAATGAAAAAAGTGAAAACAAATGAGCAAAATAAAAGATCTTGAAATTAACTAAAAATATTTTAAAAACAGAAGATGCAATAAATTTTATGTTAACTATTAAAATGAATACAAATTCTAGCAAGACAATTGGACATAAAAGCAATATACAAAATGAACTATTATCTGCTTCTAGAAGGTAAAATAGACATAGTTTTCCCTATTCTCATGACCATAACTAAAAATCCTGGACATTATATATATAACAAACACAAGAAGGCTCTGAAGAGTGGAGGCAAGAAGACAGATTGATTAGGAACTTCAGGACCCAGAGAGAAAACCGTAGCTAGCAAGTTCCCTGGATTTGGTTTGTTTGGTTTTTTTGTTTGTTTGTTTTAGTTTTAGTTTTTGTTTTGCTTTGCCTCATAAGTCCCAGACTGGGTGCTAGAGAGCCTGGCATTCCAGAAATGTAAATGGGCACAGACCAAAAAAAAAAAAAAAAAAAATCACTAAAAAAAAGCCCACTCGCTCTAGCCAAAGGACCAGGAAATGATAAGCTTAACAGGAGAGAAAATTTAGAAAACTTATGGTTCTACTTCAGCCATACACCACAGAAAAAACTTTGACTCCATCCCTACCCATACCAGCAAAGATAAGTGGAGCACTTAGAGTTCCACCCTCACCAGTCACCTGCTGGTATAGTTTCAGTGAAAGCCAGGCAGGGCTTTCATCCCCACCAGGTGATAATAAATAACCCTTTTCCCTCTCAGACATGGCATTAGTGGAGACTATGTAGGGAGCTATGACTTCCACTCCCACCCAGCAGTAACAAGGTAACCCTACTCTTCCTAGCCAGGAAGTTATTAGTGGAAGCCTACTGAGGAACAGGAACTCTCAACCCCAACCAACTATACTGAGGAGCCACCCCTTCTCCTCGAGTATCAACAGAGGTTGAGTGGTAAACCTAGACTTCTACCCCAACCTGGCAGAAATTAGGTGGTACCCATTCTTCTCTTTCCACAGTGATGTCACACAGAGTTGGTTAAATCTTATTTAAATAAGAATCAGTCTGATAATGTAATACTCAAAATTTCTAGATTTCTGCCAAAAATCACTCATCATACAAAGTACCAGGAAAATCTGAAATTGAATGAAAAAAAATTATGGCAACACTGACATGACAGAGCTATTATTATTTGACAAAGCTTTTAAAACTTTACTGTCTCCACAAAGAAACAGAAAGCATCATCAAGAAAATAGAAGATACAAGGAAGAACCAAATAGAGATTTTAGAACTGACAAATACAGTAATAGAATAAAACACTCAATAGATGGGTTCAAACACAGAATGGCAGGAACAGAAGAAAAGATCAGTGAACTTGAAGTAGAACAATATAAATTACCTAATCTGGATAGCAGAGAAAAAAATAGAAAAAAATGAATAGCACCTCAGAGACCTATAGGACAACAGACATGAATGATATATATGTCATTAGTGTTCCAGAAGAAGAGGAGAAAGAGGACAAAGCTGGAAAAAGAAATGAAGAAGTAATGGCTGAAAACTCTCCAAATTTGGCAAGAGGCTTAGGTATAGATTCAGGAAGCTGAGTGAATCCTAAACAGGATAAACCCAAAGAAATTCACAAGGAGACACATTATAGTCACACTTTTGAGAACTAGAGAAAGAAAAATCTTGAAAGCTATAAAAGAGAATTGACACTTTACCAAAAGGAGAAAAACAATTCCAATGACAGAGATTATGGATGCCAGAAGAAAGTGGTGCAATATTTTTCAAGTGCTGAAGAAAGAACTGTCAACTGAGAATCCTATACCCAGTGAAAATATCATTCAGAAATAAACAGAAAATCAAAAAATATTCTCAGATGAAGGAAAACTAAAAGAACTTGGTTGGTATTGTGACTTTGCCTGTAATCCCAGTGTTTTAGGAGGCCCAGGTGAAAAGATTGCTTGAGGCCAGGAGTTCAAGACCAGCCTGGGCAACATAGTGAGACTGTCTCTACAAAAAGAAAAACAAAAAAAGTAGCTGGGCATGGTGGCATGGACCTGTAGCCCTAGCTACTTGAGAGTTGGAAGCAGGAAGACCACTTGAGCCCAGGAGTCTGAGGCTGCAGTGAGCTATGATCACACCATTGCACTCCAGGTTGAATGACAGAGCAAGACCCTGTTTCTCTTTATTGTTTCAGAAAAAAATATGTAAAATTTATTCATTAAGTGAGGCAAAATTTCTGTATCTCTGGCAAGTCAAGTTATGTCATCAAAGTTGTTTAAAAGTAGAAGTATGCATGGGCAATAGTTTTCATAAGAATCAGAAAAATTAGGTAGGTTTTACAATATGGAGTATCCTTTCTGAGACCCTGTTTCTATTAAAAAAAAATTGTCGCAATAGACCCACAAAGACCAGCTCAAGAATATTCTCTAAGGAAATATTCTCTAAGGAAATAATAAAAGCAGGAACCTTGGACTATCAAGATGGAAGAAAAAAATATAGTAAGCAAAACTATGGGTAAATAAAATTGACTTTCCTTCTTTCTTTGAGTCTTCTAAATTATGTTCAAGGGTCAAAGCAAAAATTATAACATTCTCTCCTGTGTTCTTCAATGTATATAGAGGGAATATTTAAAACAATTACATTATAAATGGGAGAGAGTAAAGAGCTGTAAAGGAATGTTTCTATACTCCACTCAAGGGAAATAAAAAACCACATGGAACCAAATGAAAATAAAAATACAACACATGAAAGAAGCTAAAACAGTACTTCAAGGGAAATTTATGGCACACAGCCATAGTAAATTAGAAAGAAGGAAAATCTCAAATCAATAATCTAAGCTTCCACATCAAGTATGTAGAAAAGCAAAGCAAAATAAAGTCAAAGCAAGAGGAAAGAAGCTAATAATAAAAAGTAGAAAGCAATGAAATGGAAACAAAAAAGTAGACAAAATCAATGCAACAAGAGTTTATTCTTTGAAAAGATCAATAAAAGAGATAAACCTCTAGGAAGACTGGCAAAGAAAAAAAGAAAGACACAAATTACCACTATCAAGAATGAAACAGTGGATGTTACTACAGACCCCACAGACTTCAAAGGATAAACACTCATAAATTTAACAACTTAGATGAAACAAGCGAATTCCTTGAGAATAACCAACTATTACAACTAACCCAATATGAAGGAGATATTGTAAATTGCCCTATAAGTATTAAGTAAATTTAAATTCTAATTTTTAAAATCCCAGAAAAAGAAATCTCCAGGTATAGATGGTCCCACTGGAGAATTCCACCTAAAGTTTAAGAAAAAAGGAATAAATTATTGATACATGACAATCTGAATGAAAATCTTGAGAACTATGCTGAGTAAAAAAGCCAACCCCTAAAGGTTACATACTATATGCTTCCATTTTTAAATGACAAAATTATAGAATGAATGAATTAGTGGTTGCCAGGGATTTAGGAAGAGATGAGGCTGGGAGTAAAATGGGTGAGGAATCCTTGTGGTAGTAAGTGTTCTTCATTTTGAGTGTATCAACGTTAATAACAATATTGTTATTGGTTGTGATATCATAAGCTAGTTTTGCAAGATGTTACCATCAGAATAAACTGAGTAAAAGATATATGGAATCTCTTTGTATTATGTCTTAAGATTACATATGATTCAACAATGATCTGAAATACAAAGTTTAATGAAAAGAAACAACAGTTAGATGAGAAAATTACCCCCAAAAAGCTGTATACAAGTGCATTGAAAGTATCAGGTACCTAAGAATAACTCTAATAATAAAACAGGTGTAAAAGCTCTTCGAGATTATTTTTAAAACTTCATTAATAGTCATTAAGGAAGACTTAAATAAATGCAGAGTTACCATCCATCTTGATGGATTGTAAGACTCATGAATTGGATATCAATTCTCTGGAAATGCATCTATAGCCCATAGATTGAATGGAACCACAATAAAAATTCTAACAATATTTTGAAACTTCGTGAGCTGATTCTAACATTTATACAAAAATACAAAAGATCAAAAATAGCCAATATACTCTTGAAAAAGAATCATATGGGAGGAAATGCTCTTCCACAAGTTATAATAAATAAGATAATGTGGTATTTATGTAGGGATAGACACAAAACCATTGGAAGAAATAGAGAGTGCAGTCGCCAATCCAGACACATATCATCATGGAATTTATTTAAAAAGGAGCTCTGCAGAGCACTGGTAAGAGAACACCCTTTTCAACACTGGTTGTTAGGTATCTGTATTAGTTCGTTTTCACATTGCTGATAAAGACATACCTGAAACTGGGAACAAAAAGAGGTTTAATTGGACTTAAGTTCCACATGGCTGGAGAGGCCTCAGAATTATGGCAGGAGGCAAATGTCACTTCTTACATGATGGTGGCAGGATAAAAATGAGGAAGAAGCAAAAGTGGAAACCCCTGATAAACCCATCAGATTTCATAAGACTTACTAACTATCATGAGAATAGCACAGGAAAGACCAACCCATGATTCAATTACCTCCCCCAGGGTCCCTCCCACGACATGTGGGATGGTAGATACAATTCAAGTTGATATTTGGGTGGGGACACAGCCAAACCATATCAGTATCCATGTGGAAAATGTTTTAAATTGCATCCCTACCTCACATAATACACAAAAGCTAATCTCAGAATGATTGAGATTGGTTGATATACGAAAGGAAAACCAACAGAATTTGTGGGAGATAATACAGAGTAATATAATATGGAAGAAGATCTTCATGACTTTGAACATATCTTAAATAAGGTATATTAAATAAGAAACAAAAGCACCAATCATATAAGAAAAGATTTAAAACATCAGACTACATTAAAATTAAGGACTTCTGTTTATCAAAATATACTAGAAAGAAATGGAAACAATAGAGTGGGAGAAGATATTCCCAACACATTCAGCTGGCAAAAGACTTGGATCCAGAGGGCAGGCTCAGTTGCTCACGCCTGTAATCCCAGCACTTTGGGAGGCCAAGGCAGGCACATCATGAGGTCTGGAGTTCAAGACCAGCCTGGCCAACATGGGAAACTCTGTCTCTACTAAAAATACAAAATTTAGCCGGGCATGGTGGCGAGTGTCGATAATCCCAGCTATTTGGAAGGCTGAGGCAGGAGAATTGCTTGAATCTGAGAGGCAGAGGTTGCAGTGAGCTGAGATCGTGCCACTGCACTCCAGCCTGGGTGACAGAGCAAGACTTTGTCTGGAAAAAAAAAAAAAAATACTTGGATCCAGAAAGGGGAAAGGACTTTGACATGTCTCACAAGTGGAAGTACAAATGGTTAATAAATATATTAAAAGGCACTCATTACATGAATAAACAAGGAGATACAAATTCAAACCACAGTGAAAAGCCACCATAAAAACATCAGTTAGGCAAAAATTAAGAAGTCTGACAATACAAAGTATTTGCAAAGATATGAAATAATAAGAAATTTCACACACAGCAAAAGTATGGGAGTGTAAATTGATACAACTTTAAAAACAATTTGATAGGATCTAGCAAAGTTGAAGATATGTATACACCATGAACCAGTAATTTCACTTCTAAATTTACACCCTACAGAAATGTATACACATATGTATCAGGAAATGCATACAGAAATGGCCATGTGAATAATGGCCATTATTCATAATCAGCCCAAACTGGAATCAGCTCAAAATATCCAACAACAATAAAATGAATAAGTGAATTGTGGTATATTTATACACTTAAATACTATATAGAAATACAAATGAATGAACTACAGCTACACAAAACAATATGAATCGATCATAAAACAATGTTGAGTGAAAGAAGTAAGACACAAAGGAATACACATGGTATTTATATAAAGTTCAAAACAAGCAAAACTAAATTATATTTTTAAGGGATGTTTATTTGGCAGAACTATAAAGAAATGGAAGTAATTACTATAAAAGTCAGGATAATAATTATCTCTAGAGGGAAGGAAGGAGGGAGTTATGATGGGGAAGAGACACATGAAGTAAGGACTTCTGGGATCCCAGTGATGTTTTTGCTCTTGATCTGCATAGTGATTACATAGTTGTTCACTATATTCCATCTCTGTGCTTTACATACTTTTCTTTATTTTATGATTTTAAAAGTTAATTAAAAGTATATATGCACATGGTTTTAAAAACCAGGCAAATGTGCATTGCAGGACTCCGGCTGGATTAATTTTCTTTTTACAGGGCCAGGCATGTGACCAAATCAGAGCCAATGAAAAACCAATCTTTTTCCAAGACTTCTAGAAAAGAGACTTTTGCCCCTTGTCACTATTTTTTTCCCACCCTAGAATGGTCTGGAGCTTCTACAGGGGCAAGTCTTCCTTTACTGGCTAGTCTAGTCCAGTCTAGTGTGCTCCAAGCCAATGAATTGAATAAGAAAATAAACAGTTAAACATCCATCACCTTGTTTCCAACTCCTGGTCAGCTCAGTGGGTGGTATAAGACAAGGAAAAAATATGATCCTTTATGTTTAATGATCTGACAACCTAATTTTGGAGACAGGACTAAAACATATGAAACGGGGCTGTGGTGGCTGTACAGGGCTGAAATATAGCTACACATCTGTTCAAGGAAACACCCTTACATTGCTAAGGTAATGTGGGAAAAAAGAAAAAGAAAAAAAGGAAGCACCTTTAGGAGCTAAGGAAATCCTGCCAGTCCTAACTTTCTCAAATTCCTTTCCAGCCAGTCTGCCAGAAAGTGGGTGTGCTTGTCACATCAAGATACAGAGACTTTCACATGTGCAAATCCAAATTTACTTGAAAGAGACACAAAAAACAGTCGAAATCAGAGCCTTACTTCTAGCAGAAATAAGTATTGATGTTTACCAAAAGATATGTACTAGAATGACAAATATGCACTACTTGTAATAGCCTCCTCCAACAGACAATTACCCAAATATCCATCAGCTCTAGAATGGATAAATTGTTGTCTATTCAGTCAATGGAATACCTTAAAACAAGTAGAATGAATGAACTATTATATGTAAAAACATGGAAGTTTAGTGAAAGAACCAAAGACAAAAGAACACATATTATATAATTCTATTTATATTAAGTATTAAAATTAAAAACTAATTTGTGCTCTTACAAGTCAGGATAATATAAGCCCAGGGTGAGAGGCGAGTAGGTGAGTGCCTGGAAGGGGCAGGCAGGGTCCCTGGGCTGTCGGTAGCATTCTGTTCTCAGTCTGGGTGCTTGTATGTTCAGTCTCAAAATTCAGTGGACTATACACTGATGACATGTGCACGTTTCAGTGTGTATCTTATACTTCAATAAAAAGTTAAAACTATAAGAAATCTAAAAATAAAACATTGACTTCCATGTAATTCTTGTATAGCATCTTACAAGCCGCAAAGCATGCTTAAACGAACTTGTAAGGTATGAAGTTAATACCTGTATTTTACAGATGTGGAAATTGAGGCTTAGAAAGATGAAATGATACACACATATTATCACACGGTCGTCAAGAAACAGAACTGAGAATGACCAAGGCATGGGG
Source organism: Trachypithecus francoisi (assembly GCF_009764315.1). Lineage (NCBI taxonomy): Eukaryota > Metazoa > Chordata > Mammalia > Primates > Cercopithecidae > Trachypithecus > Trachypithecus francoisi. The sequence goes on along the minus strand of NW_022681462.1, from coordinate 59,502,124 downwards.
GATCTAAGTTCTATGCTAGTAACAGATGGTTATTTCCTTAGGAGAAGGAAGGCTTTTGGTTTGTCTATGCTGTTCTTCAGGAGCAGAGCTGGGGTGGGTAGTGGAAAGCAGTGTGGGGGGAAGCGAGCTCATGAGCAATACGTGTAAAGTGCATAGCTCTGAGCATGGCACAGCGGAGCCTTAATCAGCGCTACTTTTCTCCCTCCTCGTAAGCCCTTTTCCAGGGAAATAGCATGGGTCGGAACGTTGAACAGCACTGGGAGGTCTGGAACAAACACTGCTCACCTCCAGACGGAGTGACCAGGCTAGGGCCTCAGGCTTGTATCGAAGCCTCCTATTTTGACTGCTGGAGCAAAACTCTACTGGGATCAGGTCTGTGGAGGCAGCGCTTCTGATTTGGGCTCAAATTCCTTACTATCTATAGGGCAAGTCAGGAGCAGAGGAGCAGAGCCCAGAACATGGTGGAGAGACCCAGTGTGATAAGGGAGTTCCCTGACAACTTTCATGTCCAAAAAGTGTGTAGGTGTATATGTGTGTGTGTGTGTGTGTGTGTGTGTAGGTGGGGTCTGTTGTGTGCCCTCTGCTACATTCTTACTTTCATGTCATCTGAGCTAGCCTGGGCAAGGTGGAATGTATGCACTGGTTCCTGCTTAGACCCAAGCCAACCCTGTGCTCCGAGCCCCTCAGCACTCAGAAACTTGCGTTTCTAGGTCTGGAAGCCAGCCTTGTTTCTTTACCCGGAGGGGCTAAAAAGGTTTTCCCTGTAAGCCTCCCTGCTAGCCGTAGATTTCACATCATCACAGCGACACCTAGTGGCCAAGTGTGAAAGTCCATCCAGCCCCCCGCTTCTCCATAGAGGCTCTGGAAGCCAGGGGAGGAGGAGTTTATGGATTCCAGACACTTCTGCACTTCACATACAGCTTCCAGTAGTCAGTGCTCCCCGCGCTGCCAATTCCGCACAGCTCAGCTCTTAATCACATCCTGTCCTGAGTTGCCCTCGGTTTCATGTGTAATCATTTAAAATCATTTTATCTACCCAATTATACCAAGGATATGAGGCTAAGGCTATTAGAATCACATCTCTTTAGAGTTGATGACCTACTTGTTTTTCAGATGGGAAATGCAGATGCCGAGGGGTGAGAGGAATTCCCAGCTGCTGAAAAGTGAGGTTTGGACAAAAACCCGTATCTCCTGAGCACTCCCAGGGCAGGGCTTCCCATGGCACCATGCCATTTCCTTGCATCATCCCCAGTGCTTGCACACAGTAGGTGCCTGGCACACAGAAGGTCCTCTATAGACATGCCTGACTCAGTTCATAGTCTTCTATGCTTGCCACTGAAGTGACTTTCACTTGTCATCTGGGCCATCTCTTACTTCTCAGCCTCTTGAGAGATCCGATCAATTAAAGTGGGCACTCTCTCCATAGTAGGCCATTGACTTTTTTATTTATAAAGCACACTGTAGATTCAGGAAAGACGAAATGAAGATGAGACACACAATTTAAAGTATCTCAATCCCAGCATATGTTCAGATCAAGTGGCTACAGTGGGCTTCGTAAGCTTCAGCTCAGGGCTTCTTAAACTTTCACATGCATCTAAATCTCCTGGGAATCTTGTTCCAGCACATATTACGGTTCCATAGGTCTGGGGTGGCACCTGAAATTCTGCATTTCTAACAAGTTCCTCGAGGCTGTTGAGGCTACCCTTGCTGCTAAAGCTGGGAACCGCACTTTGAGGAGCAAGGATGCAGATAACTACTTCCACTCCAGCCAATTGCTTCTGAGAGAGCCCACCTCAGCCCCTGCTGCAGCCCCTCTGACCTGGCTTCAGAGGAAAAGAAAGGCACTTAAGCAACCGTGAGCACTGTGGCCCCTTGGTGAGTCATTCCAAGTCTCTTTCCTCACCATCTCCACTGTCCAGAAGCTCCTGCCCTCAGGCAGTCTGAAGCAAAGGTAAGATTGAAACTGAACAAAAATGACACAGAAAAGGAAAGGTAGACTTGCTGCTGATGTGCCTCACAGTGTTCCTGAGGAACAGCCCTGCTTGCTTGCCATTTTATAATTAGGTACTAATGACATCCCCATAAACCACAGGCTTCTCTTTTTAACTATAAAATAGACTTTAATTTATACAGCTTCATTGTAAGATACGTTTTTTCACATTTTCTTTTTCTTTTCTTTCTTTTTTTAAATTTATTTATTTTTTGTTTATTTTTTTTGAGACAGAGTCTTACTCTGTCGCCCAGGCTGGAGTGCAGTGGCATGATCTCAGCTCACTACAACCTCTGCCTCCCAGGTTTAAGCAATTCTCCTGCCTCAGCCTCCCGAGTAGCTGGAATTACAGAAGCATGCCACCACACCTGGCTAATTTTTGTGGTTTTAGTAGAGATGGGGTTTCACCATGTTAGCCAGGCTGGTCTAAAACTCCTGACCTCAGGTGATCCACCCACCTTGGCCTCCCAAAGTGCTGGGATTACAGGCATAAGCCACCTCACCCGGCCTCATATTTTCATTTGTACTATTCTTTTCCTACCACCAAACACACCAACAATGTTCACTAATGCTAAATTAAGAAAAGAAGGAAATGGGAATTTATTGAGCCATTATGATATGACCAGTACTATGATGAGTATCTCCATGCATGTTATTTAATCTTCATAATGCTCCTGTAAGGTGGGCTATTACCCTGTTTACAGATGGGGAAAACTGAAGCTCAGGGAGATTGAGTAAATTACCCAGGACCACACAGCAGGGATAGGAGCCCATATATATTTGATTGAAAAGTTATATTTAGTCAACAAATTCAATTCAAGAAATACAATAATAATAAATACTAGCATTTGCATTGTGTTTACCACAGATCAGACATTGCTCTAAGCATAATGCATTAATTCATGTAATCCTCACATCAATCTTATGAGGTAGGATCACCCCCATTTACAGATGAAGAAACTGAGTCACAGAAGGGGCAAATGACTGACCCAAGTCACACAGCTATTAATATGAAGTGATGGAACTGGGATGGCAATCCTGACGGCCTGGCTCCAGAGAGAGAGTCTCAAACAGTATTTCATATTGCCTATCAATTTCCTTCTAATTTCTTAATCTTATAGTTGAGTAGAAATTGCCTCTTCCCTTGTTGTTTCACCCTTTTCTTATTCAGTGTATACTGTACTGCCCTAAAAAATTTCTGTTTACCATACTAGTAAGCATCTATAGTTCTGTTTTCAAACTAGGACTGCTTAGGGCTTTGGGCTCTCTTTGTATGCAGCAAAGGCTGGGGTCTTCCTGAAGAACCTGTTTCTCCATTAGCTGGAAGTTGAAGGAGTCTGAAAGAGTTTAGGAAGTCATGAGCTTCTCCATCAGCTAGTCACCCTCTCCCACCTTGGCTGGCTGGCCTAAAGCCAGAGGACAAAAAGATGAGGCTCAAGGGTTGGCTGACAAACTTTGCCAGGCTGGCCCTGTAAGAGTCCACTCTATAGACACAATAAATGTTGGCTGCACACACAGGGCCCTTTCCCTACTACTGGCAGTGTTTTATCACTTTGCATTATTTTTTAACTCCCAATTTCCTATTTACCATACACAATTCTCAGTCTTGTTTTCCTACCTGAAGGTTTCCAGAGGGTGAAAGTGGCTTCATATGTCTGTGTGCACAGGAGTTGCAGCTTTATAGATCTATCCCAGCTCTCCAGGTAGCCGTGCAACTGTGAGTGGGTTATTTGAACTTTTCTTGAACTTTGGCTTCCTCGCCTGTAAAGTGGGAATAATGAGAATCTACTTCGAAGGCTTGCAGCATAGGAATAATAAATCTAAAGTGCCTTGCTTGTCATAGGCCCATAAAAAGTAGCCATTGATTAATACAATTTATAAATACATTCTCAATGAATGAATGATATGAATAAACAGAAGTTGAGACAGCTAACCTGACTCCCCAAACCAACAACTTTCTTAAACATGGACATTGAGAATTTTTTGTGTGTGTGTGAAAACTCAGTAAAAGGAGAAGCTCACTTAAAGTTGTATGGGAAGAGTACAAGGACAAACTTCCTCAATTTTTCTAGCTTTGCTAATTTCAGGGCCTATGCTGATCTTAGCAGCTAGGACAGGCCTCTCAAAAACTTCGTTTGTCTCAACTCTGACCCAGCTCCAAATTTAAACCCAAACCTTTCCACTCGAAACATCCAAAATGACTGGATGTTTTTCTTTTTGGGGAGGCTAGGTGAGAGGAGTGTATCATGTCACTGCTTTCTATAGACAGAACAAAATTACTTATTTTGTTGTTGCTTTCGGAGAGAAAACTAAGTTATCAAAGGAACTTAAGGTACTGTGGTAATATGAGTGCACCCACCGATAAGACTGAAAACTCTTTTGAAAACAAGAAACAAAGTCTGAAAGCAGAAAATACTTTTTCTTGTCTCCAGGATGATAACAGACTTTAAAATAATATGGGTTTTTTATCTATCTTTTTTTTCTGCATGCTGTGTCAAATGAAGGAGGATTTGTCTTAAAAACCAATTCATTTTTCAAATCAAGACACACCTGGTTTACTGATTATAGAATCCCTACTTTTTTAAAAAAAGGATTGTGTTTGACTTGTAAAAATAAAATACAAATAACATCACTCATATGCTCAATGTAATGGCACATGACTCTTTAAGTTTGAAAAGTTCTACACTTGGGTTTCTAATGTGATTACAATGGGTTGTAAAGTGAGTGAGAGAAACTCGTTTCCCAAGTTAGGATGTTTATTTACCACCTACTGGAATCCATGACAGTTTGGAGTAAGACAATAATAGGCTAGAAGGAAATGAGTACTGTTGACTCATGAATCCATGCACTCTGCACTAATTACAGTGCCTCAGTTTCCCTATTTTATAAAACGAAGCTGTCACTTGCCCGTCTCTCTGTAGTGTTTGGAAAGTCCAGGGAGATAATAGACTTTGAGTGCTTTGAAAATACCTAATATATTATAAATGCTAAATAACCATAATAATGGGGAGTCTTTAATAACAGGGGTCCTGTAATAATACTCATCAAGTATAATAACATCACTAACCAGAGTGCGTCTCTGTCCTCTTAATCATTGGTTTGTCTCATGGGAAATTGGTGGAGGATTGGAGCCTGGTACGGGTTGGTTTTAATGGATTTAACGCAGAGCCCCTCAGTGAGGCTTGCAGGGAACTCTCCAACGAGCAGGGTAGCTTTTAGGAAGACACGCCCGTGCAATTGGGAGAGAACAGAACAGAGGCATCTTCAGGGAACGTGATTTTAAAATCCAGTTCCTAGCAGGTTGGGGAAAGAAGGAAAGGTAACGTTTGGAACCCAAGAAATTTGTGGGCATGCGGATATGGCCGCTGGGGCCAGTGTGGCCACCCAGTCCTGCCACAAGATGGCGACAGTCCAGCTGGAAACGCCTGCCGGGGTCCCTCGGTTTCCAGGTCGGGACGGACTGTCCCCGCCGACACAAAGAAGGAATCTTCCAAATGGGAAAGGAGCCTGCGGTCGCCCTCCCGGCGGAGATTGGAAGAGGCGGTGACAAAGGCTGCCCGGAGAAGAAATGGGCAGCCTCCTTCTCAATTCCGTGGGCTTCAGCTTCACAGGGCCGATTCCCCTTTTTGGGGATTTTGTGCAAAAGCACCCGAGAAATTCCAGGTTTGACCCCACCCTCTGCCCAGAGGCCGGCCAGATGCTTCCCGGGGCGGCGACATTCCCAGGATTCTGGCAGGGGGAGTGGGAGCTTCCCGGGGCGGGGCCGGGCCAGGCTGGGCCCAGCCATGAGCCCTCCCCTCCCTCCCTGGCCCGCGCCCCGGCTGGGCAGGGCGAACCCCGCTAGCCCCACCCCTGGGGCCCTGTAGCCTTTGGGGTTCAGGACCATGGACCTGAACACCCGAGACAGCAGCGCTCCGAGGCCCGGAGTCCCAGTGGCAACTACAAAGACGCTCCCTCCTCTCCTGCCGCACGGTTTGCCTGGGGAACGATCTAGAGGTTGTCTGTGGCTTGGGGACTGGAGTTCTCTTTGTCTTTTTTATTTTTGTTTCGTTTTGAATGTGAGGAACCACCACACCCGCGTTTGTTTTAGACTGGTGTAAACTTGCTTTGGAACAAAGTGTTAGGAAACACAGATTCCCATCTCGAGGTTCCAAATGCAGTTTATGAGACCCTACTGGGCTGCAGCGCTGGGCCCTGGCCAGCCTGGCCTCTATTGTCCAACTCTTGGCCGGACTGTGGTATCCCTGGTCAGATCACTGCTCCTCCAGCCCGGGTCTTGGCTAGCACCGGGGATAGTAGAGGGAAGCCCAGAACAGCGGGGTCACTGGCCCCAGTTTGGGCTTAGGGCTCTTATGTGCCCTCCCTTCTGAGCTGTGGGGTAAGAATAATAGTAGCAAAGATCAGCCAGGCGCAGTGGCTCACCCCTGTAATCCCAGCACTTTGGGAGACGGAGGCAGGCAGATTACCTGAAATCAGGAGTTCGACCAGCCTGGTCAACATGGTGAAACCCTGTCTCTACTAAAAATACAAAAATTAGCCAGGCGTGGTAGCGGGCGCCTGTAATTACAGCTACTTGGGAGGCTGAGGCAGGAGAATCGCTTGAACCCGGGAGGCGGAGATTGCAGTTAGCCGAGACCGCGCCATTGCACTCCAGCCTGATCGACAGAGCAAGACTCTATCTCAAAAAAAAAAAAAAAAAAGCTTGGGCGCGGTGGCTCACGCCTGTAATCCCAGCACTTTGGAGGCCGAGGCGGGTGGATCACGAGGTCAGGAGTTCGAGATCAGCCTGACCAACATGGTGAAACCCGGTTTCTCCTAAAAATACAAAAATTAGCCAGGCGTGGTGGTGTGTGCTTGTAATCCCAGCGACTCAGGAAGCAGAGGCAGGAGAATCGTTTGAACCCGGGAGAAAGAGGTTGCAGTGAGCCAAGATCACGACACTGCACTTCAGCCTGGGCGACAGAGCGAGACTCCATCTCAAAAAATAAAAATAAAAAAAAGTAGCAAAAACCATGGATTGAACATGCCAGATATAATTACCTTACAATTACCTTATTTAAGCCTGGTACCACTGCTATCTCCCTTTTACAGAGGAGACAACCAAGGCTTCAGATGTTAAGTAATTAGCCCAAGGCCATGCAACTCTTAAATAGTGGGGCTGGGATTTGAATCCAGATCTGCTTTTCTCCAAAGCACCAAGCTGTGCTCCTTATGTAGTTCCCACATCCCCAGTGTGAGACAACTGGGTTATATAAAGAAATATCGGTGCAGTGGTGTGCTTAAACACCAACATGGACAACCAAGAGTATTTTGGACTCTTGCTTTTAAATGTGGGCCGGAGAACTGGGCTAGTCTAGTCTGCCTTCTTTCCTTCCTTCAACCAATGTTTATGAGTGCATGCTATATACCAAGGGCTTATCTAGACATTGAGAAATCCTAGGAGGCAAAACAGGCCACACTTACTAAGCTATGTGACATGAGCAGATCACCAAATGTGCTAGTTATTAAGCAATTGACTTCCACACCAACTTGCCTTCTGTATATGGCTTTGAGATGGTGCATCTGAGACTCTGAAAACCACATTTCCCCTTTGCTGCTAGTCCCTGTGAAGCTCTGCCAGGGTGCTAGATAGAAGGAGACTCAAGGAAGGAGAGGATGAGGACACTCTTCTTTCTGTTGCCTTGCTATCCCTGTCAGCTTCACCCTAGCATCAGCAGTAGGTTCTGGCCTCCAGTTTTCTTCAGCACTCCCAGTCCAATGTTAACATGTTATCAAGCCCCCTCAAATGTTTCAGCACCCAGAGGAGCAGCCGCCCCTCCTCCAGTCTGAGCCCAGGCTCTGGGGTCCCCTCCTCTGATCTCCTGGGTTTCCAGAGCCTAACCTTTGCCCTTTGTTTCCCAGCCCTGGTGTGGTAGCTGCTTTCCACAGGGACTATCTCTGTGTTACCACAATGTCCACTGTTTTCCAGCCCTTCAATATCTATAACGAGTGGTATGCTTGTAAATATTTAACAACCAGTTCTCCAGAAAAGCAAGAACCACAAAGAAACCAATTTGTAATGTGTGCCAATTCCCATAATATAAATCATTCACCATGGATAATTTTAAATTATCAACATGGCATCCCTGAATTTCACAAGCTGGTGTGAGCAGATCCAGGATACAAATGCTGGCAACCAATATCCCCTATATTAAAACGTCTGCGTTGAAGGACCTAGTTTCATTTCTGTTTTCAGGACTGGGCCCTGACTGATAACACCTCAGCTTCTGAGCATCTTTTTTTTTTTTGGCTCTGAAATGGAACTACCATTTCTTCTAATACAGCTGTTTGGATAATATGAAACAATATAAGTAAAACACTCTGAAAATTACTTTTAAAAATTTGAGACCATAACACAGTTTCTAGACATTTCCACTGAAGGAAGTGAAGTCAGGATGATGAAAGTAGAAAAAGCATTTTAATGATGGTTCAGAGAGGTGTTCCAGGTGCTTTTAGAACCCAGGATGACCTCAGAGCATGGGTGGAGCCTGAGGACTCAGAATCAGAGAGGCAGTCATATCAGTGACTGGATTATGATGTCACAAGGCGTGTGTGTGGATACTTTGTTCTTCAAGGATTCTGGGACTGAATATTGTGCAAACCAAGAAAGCACATAAACCCAAAGGGCAAACAGTTTATGTAATTCAACTAATACCACAGATATGGGGCAGGGTTGACCTTTTACACATTCTATTACTCAGTTGTACAAAGGAAATAAAACTGTATTTTTCCATAACTGGCTAAACTTTCCCCTCAAGATCCCAACCCACTGAGCACCCTGAGAAGGAAACAATCTTTAAATTTGCAAAATCACTAGGATCTCCATTTCTGCCATTTAAGTAACCTCTTTGGAATGACTTAGAGTGTGCATCAATGCTCAGTCTTCCCAATTTCCTCTCCCTGCTCCTTTCCAAGGTCACGCTCTAGGGTATGTGGGAGTGTATATGATCTTATGGCATAGGGAGGAGGCCTCAGATCCACATGTCCTCTGCCTTCTCCCTCCTTTCTTGCCTGATCATCTAGTTTTTTGTCTCTTCCTGGCACAAATACCGGATTCTCAGACATGTCCTTCTGATTTAAAAGCAAAACAAAACAAAACACTACATACTGAGGCTTCTTAATCTTGAACCCAGATTTTGGCTATTTGGTCAGGCCTCAACCCCTTCGTGTCTTCCAAATAGGACACTTGGGAACTTTCAGTTGCTCTGTACACTACACGTAGGATGTAAGGACCCAGGGATGCTGCCTCTGCTGCTTCTGCCTTCTTTGAGACTACCTGTCACTGCCCCTCACTGTTGGGTGTAGTGAAGCTAAAAGCTAGGCTCCTCCTAGAGGCCCGTGGACTCCCCAGACCATGCCTGGAAATGGGGCCACCACATCCAGTTAACTTGGGCTCCCTGATGCCCAGCTGGGTATCTCTGCAGCTTCCTCTCCTTGAGGTTCAGCAAGGGAAGGCAGGCTGGAACCCTGGCAGTGGCATCTAACCAACTCTGTCTTCCTCTGGATCTACCTGTGTTTCTCCTTTCTCATGCTTTTACCTCTTCAGAATGAACAACCTTCACCATAGCCTCCTTCCTCCTGGGGGCATCAAGCTTCCTGGTTAAATGGCTAAGAAGAATCTTATTTATGCTGTGGAAGAAACTTTGGTCTGAGTTGATATGGGAGCCTCAGTAAAACTGGGCATTATGAGCTACTGAGGATAAAAATACATTGGGTTGGTACTCTCAAAATATTGCCCCCCTTTATATATATATATGTATATATACATATATACATACACACACACACATATATACACACACATATATTCAATAAGTTGATTGTTATATTCAACTATATATATAGTTGCCTTCTTCAACTATATATATTTGATATATTCAATTATATATATCAACTATATGGTTGCCTTCAACTATGTGTGTGTATATATATATATATATAGAGAGAGAGAGAGTTGAATATAACAATCAACAAAGATAAAATACAGTAATAGTTCTGGCCAAGAAAATTTATTTTCATAGTTAAAAAAAGATGCTTGGTTCCCCTGCTTACTGAGGTTATGTATGCTTCTGGTAAAACAAGTGAACAAAACAATCTACAATATATTTCTAAATGTCCAATGAAGGGAAGAGAGCTCCTCTGTTCTCCTGGTTTGGCCAAGGGCTACTGCTCATAAAACATCCTAGTTTAAAAAAAAAGTTTAAAAAAACTTCCTTTATAAGGTGCCAAGGTCTGTTCAGGAGATAGCTAGGCATTGTCTTTTCTAAGCCACTGGGAATCTCTTCTTTTCCTTTTAAGAGTCAGAAAGAATATTTTCTCTTGAGTTTGGAGACTATAAGCTAGAAAATAAGAATGAGACCAGGTTGGAAGATGGAATGGATATGAGGAGTAGGAGAAGTCATGGATGCAAAGTGTGACAGAAAATTTTTTCTGGGGCCAATATAGATTGAATTTCCAACTGGGCTTCTGCCATACCTTCCTTTATGAGTACACATGCACTCTGGTTTGTTTGGATATATTCTACAGCATTTGATGATGTTTATAGAATGAGATGGGGATACAAGCATGGTGGTGTCCCTTCTCAGTTACAAAGTGCTGGAAGTAGGATGCTCTGCTGAGCCCCAATAGAATACAAGTACTTTCCTGAGCCTCATATGCTTTCTCTTCCATTCTCCTATATGATCTTCCAAACAGTCCCATGTGTTGGGAAACCCCATTTAATAAATGAGGAAATGAAAGCCCATGGCAGTTGAAATGACACAAAGTAGAACTGGGACCACACTCAGGTCTCCTAATCCTCAACCCAGGGCTCTTTTCTCTATGCCAAATTGCCATATAATGCCAGTGCAGAAGAGCCAACTGACTTTCCTTCAATCTCTTCCCAAGGCTGGTTCCATATGAGAGCTTAGGTTTGCCAACCTGTTTTGCTCTGCTCAAAAGTGATAGAAATAGCATAGACATTACAGTGAGCAAATATCCAAGTTGGCCTTTTTGAGCCCATCCAGAAAGGCAAAGTATTGATCACAGAGGAACCTGAACAGGAGAACAAGAGAGTACGTGCTCCATTTGGTTGGTTAGCAGATTGTGAGTGCAGGAGTTGAGGAAGAGAGAAGATAAAGAACAGAACAGCCAATGACTGAAGACAGGATTCCTGGGATATCGGTGTTCAATGGACAACTTGAAGGTCAAACCCAGGCAGCTCTCAGTGAATAAGTAGGTGACTTTGCAGTACCAGTCACCCCAGTCTGCATTCCCAACTCAGAGAGGAAAAACTGTGCCTCTACCCTCTTATGTCCAGCTTTGGGGGGCCTGCAAATTAAACAGACAAAAGACAGATTAGCAAGAAAAGATAGATTTTAATTATGTATATATGAAAGGGAGTTCACAAAGAAATGTGACTCAAAAGGGCAGTTAGAATTTGAGGTTTAAATATATCTTAATAGGTAAAGGAGAGCAGGTAAAAGGGTGCTTATGGGAAAGCAAATGACTTTTAGGAAAGCTAAATGGATGCTCAGCAGAATCAATGGGAGCTATACTAGGTCTGTGACAATGACTGTTGGTGTGGTGCTGACTTCTCATTGTCTGACTTCTCATTGTCTCTGATGATAAAAGTCATTCTTCCCTGGTTGATTTATGACAATTGAGGTCTTTTCAAAAGTCCTGCTTTTAGGCAGTTAAGGGATTTCAGGAACTCAAATGTTTTCAGCTCAAAATATTTTTATGCCAACAGTGCCTTATCCTGAACACCTTCACTACCTTCTAGCCCGCACTGAGCTCACAGGCTATTTCCTCCAAGGAGGAAATTTGCACTTTTTATAATATATGTATTATTTGTAATACAAGTCTTGATAAACTTTTTTAATAACCAAAGGAGTGAATCAGTAATTCCCAGAAAATGATTTCAATTTCCTCTCAAATCACTTCTACCTCAACTTCTTATTGGAAAAGTAGGAAGGTATGTATTAAAATATTTTTTTAAAAATCTAGTAGTAGGCCAGTCATGGTGGCTCACACTTGTAGTCCAAGCACTTTGGGAGGCCAAGGCAGGAGGATTGCTTGAGCCCAGGAGCTCAAGAGCAACCTGGGCAACATTAGTGAGATCCTGTCTCTACAAAAAAATTTAAAAATTAGTCGGGCATGGCAGCACATGCCTGTAGTTCCAGCTAATCAGGAGGCTGAGGTGGGAGGATTGTCTGAGCCTGGGAGTTTGAGGCTGCAGTGAGCTGTAATTGTGCCACTGTAATCCAGCGTAGGGGACAGAGGAAGACCTGGTTTCAAAAAAAAAATCTAGTAGTACACTTTCTTATAAGTTCATTCCTGGAGCTAATTATGAAGTTAATACAGGAGTAGGGGTGGGCTGGGGTGGGGTGGAGTTCATAGCTCAGCAGACTCTTGCTCTGTTACCCAGGCTGGTGTGCAGTGGTGCAATCTGGGCTCATGCAACTTCTGCTTCCCAGGCTCAAGACATCCTCTCACCTCAGTAGCCCCCTGCCTCTGGCTTCCCTGACCAACCCTGGGAGCTGGAACAATGTGAGTGCACCACCACACCCAGCTAATTTTTGTATTTTTTATAGAGACAGGTTCTTCCCAAGTTGCCAGGCTAGTCTCAAACTCCTGGGCTCAAGCGATCCACCCACATCAGCCTCCCAAAGTGCTGGGATTACAGGTGTGAGCCACTGTGCCTGGACACATAATTCTGTTTTAAGAAGCCCACCAGGTCATTCTGATACTCCCTCATATGGTTTAGTCTGGGCTGCAAGTTGTCACCACTTGGTTATATTTTAAAATTCCTCATGTCTAGACCCTACCCTAGATCGTCTACATCAGAAATTCTAAGCCTGAGGCCAAGGTGTCTCCATTTTTCCAGTTCCCAGGTGGTTCCAATGTGCAGCCAAGGACAAGAACCACTGCCACAGAGATTGCTGATGACTATGGGGGATGGCTCCAAAAATTGGTGGTATTGTCAGAGGAGTTTGAACCACAGCAACTCCATCTTGAAGAGGAGGAGGGTAAAATAAGGCTGAAACCTACTGGGCTGCATTCCCAGATGGTTAAGGTATTCTAAGTCACAGAATGAGATATGAGGTCAGCACAAGATACAGGTCATAAAGACCTTGCTGATAAAACATGTTGCAGTAAAGAAGCCGGCTAAAACCCACCAAAACCAAAATGGCCATGAGAGTGTCCTCTGGTTGTCCTCACTGCTACACTCCCACCAGCGCCATGACATTTACAAATGCCATGGCAATGTCAGGAAGTTACCCTATGTGGTCTAAAAAGAGGAGGCACGAATAATCCACCCCTTGTTTAGCATATAATCAAGAAATAACCATAAAAATGGGCAACCAGCAGCCCTCAGGGCTGCTCTATAGTAGCTATTCTTTTGTTCCTTTACTTTCCTAATAAACTTGCTTTCCTTTTACTCTATGGACTCGCACTGAATTCTTTCTTGTGGGAGATCCAAGAACCCTCTGTTGGGGTCTGGATCAAGACCCCCTTCCTATAACAGTATCAGTGGCTGCTTTACATATTTATTTATTCCACAAATAGTGAGCACATACTCTGCTACTCCCTATACTTCTTATGATATAACGATGAATACGAAGCAGTCATTGTCTTCAAGAGAGACGTCCAAACACTTACTTCACTATAGCAGTGGGAGCTCCAGAGGGTACCTTAGGGGAAGAAGTGGGCATAATCTCATCTACTTCTACTTTCATTATTTGAAAAAAACAACCTACTCTTCTCAATCTTATGTGAAAAAGATTGGCAACTGTAGCTTCAAAAGAAGTTCCATTACAAACCCCAACCAGATTGTCACTCCTAATCTCATTCAATAGAGAAATTCTGAAGCTACCACCACAATGCTAGGGTGTAAAGTTCTATGATGTGGGTGTGTAGAAAGTGCCACGAGCATAAGAGAGAGCATCTAACTGTATGTTAGAACTATGGTAGCCAGAGGGAAGGTTTAGAGTAATTTTAATGTGAGCACTTAGCCCTGAGGATGAAAAGGAGTTTTCTACTGGGACAGATCTATCATGTAAAATGCACTCAAGTATTTGTTGAATGGATGGATAAAAAGATGAAGGAATGAGTGGACGAATGGCTGGATGAATAGATGAATGACAGGATGCCCCAGACAAAGGAAACAGTATATCTATAGCACCCAAGTGTAAAGGGCATGCTGTGTTTGGGCAGCTGTAATCAGTCCACGGTGGCCAGAGTTCAAGGTTATGTGGATAAGGCAGGAATCAAATCATAAAGAGCCTTCTAAGCTGTGATGGTAGATTGCTATTCTTCACAAATTTTCTTTTCTTTACTTTCATTCTTTTTTTTGACACAGTCTCACTCTGTTACCCAGGCTGGAGTGCAGTGGCGTGATCTCAGCTCACTGCAACCTCCACCTCCAGGTTTCAAGCGATTCTTCTGCCTCAGCCTCCCAAGTAGCTGGGATTACAGGTGTGTACCAGCACACCTGGCTAATTTTTGTATTTTTAGTGGAGACAGGGTTTCACCATGTTGGCCAGGCTGGTCTTGAACTCCTGACCTCAGGTGATCCATCCACCTTGGTCTACCAGAGTGCTAGGATTACAAGCAGGAGCCATGCAACCGGCCCTTTACAAATTTTCAGTGCCCCTCTCTGGGGGAGCATTGTGTATCCCTGCCCTGTTGAACTCAGATGTGGCCATGTCACTTGTTTGGCCCATAAAATGTGAGTGGAATTGATGTGTTCCACTCCTAGACAGAAACCGTTAGAGCCAGCCTGTGGTTGCCATACTCTCTTTTCCCTGTTTCTGCAATTGTGGAGATATGTGAAGAAATGGCACCTCCATCAGCCTGGCCCCTGAGTGACTATAAGACCATTTGCTGGCTCATGATGGACAAGTGTCACGAAAAAGAAATAAACCCTGTTGCAAGTCACTGTGGTTTTCTTTTTAACACTGCATCATATCTACCTGATCCAAACTGATGAACTCATGAAGGAACCACTGAAAAACAACGCTGGTAGAACTGCAGGATAGATCGGATGTTTGATTCATTTGTTTGTTTACATAATAAATGTCTTTGGGCATGTACTAAGCCAAAGCATTAAAGAAGATAGAAAGATATGTAAAGCATAGTTCCAGCATTTAAAGGAGTTTACATTCTAATGTGCCTATTCAAAACCTGAATAAAAAGTGTAAGAAGTAGGTTAACATTTATTGAACATGGATGAAATAGCAGACACTACATTAGCTGCATGCATAGTGATTCATGGTATGTGATTCTCGATAATGGCATGTGTTTTACATTATTTTTTATTACCTTGGCAGTTCAGTGACTTGCTGAGATTCAAACCCAGTGTTTCTTCCTTCATCATGTACCATAAAGAACTAAATAACACTAATTTTCCTGCTAAGACAAAGATTCTGAACTAGAAAGCAGAGTCTATGACTTGACTTGGCTAGCAAAGGGAGTTGGTAGAAGAAAGAGATGAAACAATTGGATTAAGAGAGGGAGAGATAGGAAAGAAGAAATAATTGTGCTCATTCATTCGTTCATTCATTCAATCATTCATCTAACAAGTATGCATTGAATTTGTGCTTGTATTCAACATGTTTTAAGATATTTGGGAAGTACAGGAGGAGGAGAAGACAGAATTTATGCCCAAGGAGAGTTATATCTAGCTGGAAGATAAGGTGAACTTATAGGAAACAGACAGGGAATAGTCCCAAATAGCCTATATGCCATTTGATCTTGTAATTGCACCTCTGGGTATATACCCAAAAGAATTACAATTAAAAGCAAGGTCTCAAAGAGATAGTTGTGTACCTACATCCATAGCAGCATTACTCATAATAACCAAAAGATGGACACAAACCAAGTATCCATCAGTGGATGAATGGATAAACAAAATGTGATATATACATACAATGGAATATTATCTAGTCTTAAAAAAGAAGAAAATTCATGCTACATCATGAATGAACCTTGAGGGCATTATGCTAAGTGAAATAAGCCAGACATGAAGTAAAAAATTCTGTAGTATTCCACTTATATGAGGTACCTACAGTAGTCAGATTCATAGACAGAAAGTAGAATGGTGGTTACCTGGGGCTGGGGGGAGGGAGAAATGGGGGATTGTTGTTTAGCACAGAGTTTCAGTTTTGCAAGATGAAAAGAGTTCTGGAGATTGGTTGTACACCAAAGTGAATGCACGTAACGCTACTGAACCATACACTTAAAAATAATTAGGATAGTAAATTTTATGCTATGTGTATTTTAACACAAATACATAAATTAGGCAACAATGGTCAAGGTGGCAGATATATTAAGAATCATATTACGGACCGAAGGCCTTTGGGCTTTGGTCAAGAAATGAGAAAAAGAAATCGAGAGCATACTGATTGAAATGTAATTCATTAACTATACCATTTGTAATTTAGGTATTTTATACCCACAAAACATTTTTGCCAGCCTCTAGATTTGCCTAGAATGACAAGAATAGAATCATTCATATTAAATTGTCAAGTGCTATATACTGAATGTTTATGAACCCCCAAGCTTACATGTTTAAATCCTAACCCTCAATGTGATGATATTTGGAGGTGGAGCCTTTGAGAGGGGATTAGATCATGAGAGTGTAACCCTTATGAATGGGATTAGTGGCTTTATAAAAGAGGCCCCAGAGAGCTCCCTTGCCCCTTCCAGCATGTGAAAACACAGTGAGAAGGTGCTGCTATGAACCAGGAAGTGGGCCTTACTAGACACTGAACCTGCTGGGCATCTTGATGTCAGATTTTCCAGCCTCTAGAAGGGATAGAAATAAATTTGTGTTGCTCATAAGCCACCCAGGCCATAGTATTATGTTATGGCAGCCTTGACAGACTGCTATAAGACATCAAGATTAATGGAGAAAGCCTTTAGAAACAGCTAAAACAAGCAATAGGACAGGACATGCCATATAATAAGAAAAGACCTGGCTGGGTGCAGTGGCTCACACCTCTAATCCCAGCACTTTGGGAGACTGAGGTGGGCAGATCACTTGAGGTCAGAAATTTAAGACCAGCCTGGCTAACGTGGGGAAACCCTGTTTCTACTAAAAATACAAAAATTATCTGGGTGTGGTGGTGCACACCTGTAGTCCCAGCTACTTGGGAGGTTGAGGTGGGAGGATCACTTGAACCCGGAAGGTAGAGTTTGCGGTAAGCTCTGATCATGCCATTGCACTCCAGCCTGGGCAACAAAGTGAGACCTTGTCTTTAAAAAAAAAAAAAAAAAGTAAGAAAAGACCTGCTTAGTTGTGTGAAAGGCCAGAAGGTCAAGGACCTCAGAGAAAAAATGGACTCTAAAATCTCTAGCTAGGAATTATATCCCATAATAAGAAAAAATGTCAAGAATATCCGCCCTGGGAAGGGAAGAGGAATTACCTAGCTCTAGGACACTTCCCCTTCCTCAACCTTTTTGGCACCAGGGACTGGTTTCATGGAAGACAGTTTTTCCATGGACCAGCAGGGGTGGGATTGTTTCAGGATGAAACTGTTCCGCTTCAGATCATTACGCATTAGATTCTCATAAGGAGTGCACAACCTAAATCCCTCACATACACAGTTGACACTAGGATTTGCACTCCTATGAAAATCTAATGCCACCACTGATCTGACAGGACGTGGAGCTCAGGCAGTAATGCTCACTGGCCACTCACCTCCTGTTGTGCAGCCCAGTTCCTGATGTCACTGGTCCATGGCCTGGGGGTTGGGGACCCCTGCTCTGTATGACTTTTTTTTTTTTTTTTGAGACTGAGTCTTGCTCTGTCACCAGTACAGTGGTGCGATCTTGGCTCACTGCAACCTCCGCCTCCTGGCTTCAAGCAATTCTGCCTCAGCCTCCCAAGTAGCTGGGACTATAGGCATGCACAACCATGCCCAGCTAATTTTTTTGTATTTTTAGTAGAGAAGGGGTTTCACCATGTTGGCCAGGATGGTCTCAATCTCCTGACCTCATGATCTGCCTGCCTCAGCCTCCCAAAGTGCTGGGATTACAGGCATGAGCCACTGCACCCAGCTGCTGTATGATTTTTGAACAACTCATGAATGAGTCATAAAACTCAGCTAAGCTAAAACATAACCAATAATAACAATAAAAAAGATCTGTAAACGTGAGAATCAGAGGAGGAAAATGATGAAAATATAAGGAATGCTAAAAAGTAATAAGATTCAGTTCATTCCTTTCATGAAGCAACCAGAATATTGCATGTCCAAGTGAACATTTTCCTTTTTTAAAGAGGTCAACCTGACCTTCTTGGAAGCATTTGCTACTTACTCCAAAGATTCTACCCTTGTGTCCAACATTTTTAGGAACTCTTATACTGAAAGTTTCTTCAAAAGCTGTGGCATTTGCTTTTGACTACTTTCAATGTTGGCAAGCCTTCATCCCTTGGAGGTCAGCTTGAATTTTAGTAACTGTACTAGTACTGTACTGCATCAACTTACCAAGCTGAACTACATGTCCCAGAATGCTCTTCCGTATGTAGTGCGAGGTTAGCATTGATTATGAGAGAAATTTGCAGGCAGGATTTGGAATGTGGAATTGAACCGGCAGAATAATGTTCTGAAGGTTAGTGGAGGGTGCTAGCTGTCGCTGCAGACTGCATGCATTACTGGTCCAGGGGCTCTTACTGTGGGCCTGGGGCAGCAGTGCGGCTCAAAGGAGATACTACTGCATTACCTGTTCCAGCTTCCCTGACTCCATGGCCAGAATCCATGGTGCAGCTCTGTCGCAAAGCTGTTTCTGTAGGTCATGCACATTGTCAAGGAAGGAGGCCATGAGAGACCCACATGGGGTCCAGTTTGTCCTCATGCTCCCCAACTTCATGTTAGATTTTCTTGCGGACTGTTGACCCTACTGGTCTAAAGAGACCTCAGACCCATACTAGACACAGAGGCAATGAGCATCGTTACCAGATTCCATAATTGTGTAAAGTCTAATCCATATATAAAGCCCTTGTTCTATGTCACTTACAGTGGCTCTGATTTTCTGACTGAATGTTGCTGTGATGTGTAATGTGCCAACATAGCAAAACCCTGTCTCTCCTAAAAATACCAAAAATTAGCTGGGCGTGGTGGCGGGCACCTGTAATCCCAGCTACTTGGGAGGCTGAGGCAGGAGAACCGCTTGAACCAGGAGGCAGAGGTTGGGATTACAGGTAGCTGGGATTACAAGTAGCTGGGATTACAGGTGCCCGCCACCAGACCTGGCTAATTTTTGTATTTTTAGTAGCGATAGGGTTTCACCATGTTGGCCAGGCTGGTCTCGAACTCCTGACCTCAGGTGATCCACCCCCCTCAGCCTCCCTAAGTACTGGGATTACAGGCATGAGCCACTGCACCCCACCTATTTTATTTGTTAATAGTCACTCTCCCCTATATGCTGGTTTACAGAAGTATAATGTGACCCACAGTAAATGACAGCATGCAGTGAAACAGAATGCAATCAAGTAACAGACTGTGTAGTGTCAGCTCAGAATATTGTAGAATTCTAGGCAGAAAGGGGGAGTCTGGATGAGTCACAGAAAGCTTCAGAAAGCAGGGGAAATGTGATTGAAACAAGGAATTTTATTTTTTGAGACAGGGTCTTGCTCTGTTTCCCAGCCTGGAGTGCGGTGACGCAATCATGACTCACTGCAGCCTTGGACTCCCGGGCTCAAGCCATCCTCCCACCTCAGCTTTCTGAGTAGCTGGGACTACTCAGCTACTGAAGTAAAACTTTTTTACTTTTTTGAAGAGAATGGCTCTCCCTATGTTTCCCAGGCTGGTCTTAAACTCCTGGGCTCAAGTGATGCTCCCGCATTGGCCTCCAAAAGTGTTGGGATTACAGGCATGAGCCACCCTGCCCAGCCAGGAATGGAATTTTAGAGAGAAGATCAGCATAAAACAAAATACAGAGATGATGTGGAGCAAAGAGATAAAGCAACTGACCATCTCGAGTGAGTGTATATTTGGGGAATAAAATTCATCAACCACTTCCCCTCACTGACAGAATCAAACTTTTGCCTAAAATATGATCTTCTCCATATCTGCTCCTTGCTTATTCCTTATTCTCATTTTCCCCTCCCATCTCTAAACCTACCTTCCATCCACGTTAAAGAACTTGAAGAGCCCCAGCATTCATTTATTCAATCAACAAATATTAATCCCTACTATGGGTTAGACACTGTGCTGGAAGGGAAGAGTATGGCCCTGCCTTCATTGATTTTAAGATTTAATGGGGATGACATAAGTCAACAGGCAATTATAATGCAGCATGGTCAGGTGATAGGGCTGTATAAGGTTTGAAGGCCAAGGAAGACTTCCACAGAAAGAAACTTTAAGCTGAGATCTGAAGGATGAGTAAGAGTTAACCACGTTAAGCAGGGAGAAGGGAGGTCAGAAGAAGAACAGTGATGGGGACGGGGAGTAGAACAGCATGTGCACTCCAAAGTATACAGCTCCTCCTATGATCAGATGCTGAGAATGGAGAGAGCTGAGGCTGGAGAACAGGCAGGGGCAGCTCATGCAGGGCTTTGCAAACCATATGAGGAAGGCTAGGCTTTAATGCAAGGTAAATGGGGACATTGGAAACATGGAAAGAGTGCGTCAAATTTTTGTTCTTGATAGATCACTGGATATAGATAGTGGGTTGAGCTCGGTGGGGAAAACGAGGTCAGCACTAGAGGCAGATGACCAATTATGAGCTGGGGAGAAAGAATGGAACCTAAACTAGCCTAGAGGCAGTGACAATGGAGGAAAACTGATATTTTCAGGAGATATTTAGGAAATTGAATAGACAGGACTGGGAACCTTGTTGGCTAGGGGATGGTGGATGTGAAGGAGGGAGAGGGAGGGGCTGGGGATGATGGCCTGATGTTTTGTTAAATAGTTGGGTGGTACCATTCTGAGATAGAAAACACAGAAGAACGTGGAGGCTTGAGGGGAGGGAGTTAATGACTCTGGTTTTGGACTTAGTGAGTCTGAGGCATGTGTGGAACATGCAAGCAGTAGGCAGGGAGATCTGGAACTTAGAAGATTGATGATGGCTGGGCTCATCAACAGAGAGGTGATAAACGCAATGGCTGATAGTGGGGGTGTTAAAATGAGAAAGAAAAGGCAGTAGAAACAGCACTTGAGAAACAGCATACTTAGGGGAGAAGCAAGATACAGTACAGCAGTCTATGAAGGTGTGATTGCAGCTGTAGGAAACTCAGGAGAGTTGAGTCATCCAAGTAAAGAAAACAAAGTAGTCCAGAAGGAAGGGGTATGCAGAAGGAGCCAACCCTTCCAAGAAACTGAGAAAAATAAGGATAGTATCAATTAGGACAGTTTGGTTGCAGGTAACAGAAACGAATTTGGGTAAGGTTAAGGCAAAAGAAAAAATAGATTATAAGGGTAGAGAAATAGCTCATGGACCCAAAAGCAAGGACTGCAAACAAGAACTGAAGGCTCTTAGCACCCTTGAAACTTTTCTCTGTGTATCTGCTGTATTATCTTCTTTCTGCAGGCATCCTTTGTTGGTTCATGAGGGTACATAGGAACTGGAAAATGGCACCTATGGTTCTGGCTGTATGGCTTTTCTGGTTCAAAAACTTGCTCAGATTAAACTAGAATCCCAATTCCAGAGCAAGGGTAGGAAAGAGGAAGAGAAGAAAAGAGGAAAGAAAAGAGATAGAGAGAAGAAAAGTAAGGAGGAAATGGAGAGGGGAGAAAGGTAGAAAGAGAGAAAGAGAAAAGGGAAGACAAAGAGAGCTAGAGAAAGGGAGAGAAAGTGATTTCCCTGGAATAAATTCAGGTGGCCATCCCTGGTCCAATCATCTACAGCCAGAGGGGAAGATCTCAAGTATAAACTGGGCCACTAGGAGTTGATCCCGATTGGGAAAGGGGGCTGTGAAAGGAGATATTCATAAATAAGCAAACACTTTAAATTAAGCTTCTTATTACAATAACTAAAACATATCCCTGAGATTTTGAGGCTAAAATGTACATGCCGACCTTGGCAAAAGCAGTTGCTTTTTTTTTTTTTTTTTGAGACTGAGTCTCACTCTGTGGCCCAGGCTGGAGTGCTGTAGCACAAACTAGGCTCACTGCAACCTCCGTCTCCTGGATTCAAGCAATTCTTGTGACTCAGCCTCCCGGGCAGCTGAGGCTACAGTCATGTGCCACCACATCCAGCTAATTTTTGTATTTTTAGTAGAGACAAGGTTTCACCATGTTGGCCAGGCTGGTCTCGAACTCCTGGCCTCAAGTGATCCACCCGCCTTGGCCTCCTGAAGTGCTGGGATTACAGACATGACCCACCATGCCCGGTGGCAAGGGCAGTTTCTATGGAAGGGTATCAACTAAAGTCAGTTTACTGTGGGCTGAGGACTGGATGGAGGAGAAAGGAAGGCAGTGCATAGAGATGACTCTATCAAGTGTGTGGTGAAGGGCATGGGAGAGAGCCCATATTGAAGGTTTCGTTTGTTGGTTTGCTTGTTTGTTTTCTGAGCTCATAAGAATTCAACATATTTATATGCTGATTGGAGAGTATGAAGAATGGGCATACTAATCATTTTGGCATCTTGATAAACATGCAGAATCCCAGACCCTACCCAGATCTGGGTTCAGCTGGTGGAGGGTGGAGTCCAGGAACACAATTAGTAGGGTCCTGTGCAAAATGAAAATGCAGGCCCCCTGTTTTATTTTCCTTTATGGGAAAAATGCCTTTGCCTTTATTCTGTGGTCTCTTTCTCCATGTGTCATTGTGGTTTTTATTTGTTATTAAATGTGTCAGTCTCTCAAGAATGGGGATACTTGCTGGGGAAGTGCAGGCCTCATAGGGCGTCCAGGGCCCTCTACTTGGAAAAAGTTCTCAACATGATTATTCATCAGGAAAATGCAGATTAAAGCTACAATGAGATATTACTACTCACCCACCAGAAAGGCTAAAATTAGAAAGACTAACCATACCAAGTGTTGGCAAGCATGTGTTGGGAGTGTAAATTGGTTCAATCACTTTGGAAACTTGGACAGTAACTACTAAACCTACCTTATGATTCAACAATTTAACTCTATAGAATTGCACATACTTATCAAAAGAGATGTATAAGAATATTTACAGAATTTTATTCACAATAGTCCCAAACTGGAAACCCTCAAATGTTCATAAATAGGGAATGGATACACATAACATAGAATATGCATAGAGTAATATGAACCTAAAAATGAATAAATTACTCACATAATATCATTCATGGATATTACTCAAAGATACTATGCTGAGCAAAAGAAGCCAGATACAAAAAAGTTTATACTGTATGATTTCATTTACATGAGGTTTAAGAACAACAAAACTAACTGATGATATGTTAGAATAGTATGTACCCTTCACCAAGTGCAGGGGTTCAAGCTGGTAATCCCAGCACTTTGGGAGGCTGTAGCAGGCAGAGAGTCCAGGGGTTTGATACCAGCTTGGTCAACATGGTGAAAATTTGTCCCTACTAAAAGTACAAAAAAATTAGCCAGGCATAGTGGTGCATGCTTATAGTCCTAGCTACTTAGGAGGCTGAGATGAGAAGATCACTGAGCTCAGGAAGCTGAATCAGTGAGCCATGATTGCACCACTGTACTCCAGCCTAGGCAATGAGAATGGTCTCAAAAAAAAAAAAAAAAAAAAGGAGCACAAAGAAATCTTCTGAAGTGTTGGAAATGTTCTATATCTTGGTCTGATAGGTGGTTATGGCTATATACCTGAGTAAAAATTCTTCAAGCTGAACACATAAGATTTGTGCACTTTACTGTAAGTTATACCTAAAAAATAAAAAACAAAGAAGTTACTCCACTGCTTCAATGCATTAGAGGAAGGAAATGATTCAAAGATTCCAGTATAGGTTGAATGAGATGCCCTCTTTATTGATAGATCTTAATGGTTATCAATGATGGAAGCATCGCAGGGTGATATCTAGATCCTATGGACTCCTGAGGTTGGGTGACCCAAAACTGCTCCAATTCACTTCCTATGACAGCCTGCATCCTGCCCACTCTCTCCAGTAGAAGATGGGGTAGGGGAAAGGCCTTTCCTGGATACAAAGGTGGCCCAGAAGTGGTCATAATACTTTCCCTCCATTTCCCTTCTTTTCAGACCTGTGCAGTGGAGGAGCATCTGAATAGGTATGGGCTCTTGGGATCTTCAAGGTGAGCATCTTAGAATCTGGGGTCTGGAGGCCACTTTCATGGGAAGTGAGAGCTGCTGGTCATTTCCAGGCATCTCCAACTGCAGCCTGCAGCCACGGGGTAGATGGCTAATGGGACTATGTGGATCTGATCAGCGCAATGTCAAGATCCAAATAAACATCAAATTTGTGCAGAGTGAAGGTACTGAGAGTTAAATTTCCCCTTCGTTGTATGCTTCCTCCTGTCCTTTTAAAGCATGGGAGCAATGATGATAAGAATCGGCAGTTGCAATGAGGAAAGAGAGTGGCTGAGTGACTCTGCTGTTTCCTTTCCTGCACAACTGAAACCTTGATGTTTTCTGTGACCTGGAGATGACCACGCCCATCTTTGAACTAAGAATTCTAAATTCTACATCCTCAGAGCAAAGTGCAGAATTGGAAAAATTATGGGAATCCTTCGTGGCATGTGGTCTTCCATCCAGGGGGCTTCAGGCCAGGAGTGGGGCTGCTTATTGGTGGGTATGATTTTGTAAGTATTGGTAGTACCCTCCACAAGGAGAAAGAGTGTCACAAACTCAGCCCTGATTTCCTGCCTGGATGGGGCTTCTCTTCTGAATATTTGAGATTGAGTAAAATAAAAAATTGTCACCAGGCTTAGTCTGCTCACTCCTTCTTTGTGGGGAGTTGGTTCTAGCCAGTCATGAAGTCTAGGTAGAGAACATGAATGTTCCCTTTGAGAAGCAGTACTAGCCTCATGTTTGCTTCCAGCATGTGTTTTGGGTCTTTTCCCAGAGGTTTCAATGAGGAATCGTGTGTCTCAGAGGTGAAAATAAAAAACAAAAATAAAAAACATTTGAGTTCTGCAAAACCACAGTGGATTGGAAACTATGTAGTTAGCCTTTTTTCTATAAATACAATTTTTAAAAATTCAAGTGCTTTTGTTTTTTCTCTTACAAAAAAACTGTGGTTTTATATACACATTACATGCTGAGGGGCCAGGTGGGGGTGTGCAGAACAAGATGTTTCTCATGCCATTTGTTTCAAGCAATAACTCAGAGACTCTGGAGAAAATAAACCATACATAAATAGTAGAAAACAGACTGCATCTTGTTGCTATGGCAACGCCCTACTTGTATTACATTAAGCTGATTCATGTCTTTTCTCACCTCACTGTTAATAAATTATAGTGGCTGATGAGAATTAAGCTGGCTGGAAGAGTTGGCATGGACAAGTTGCATATTAATTTGTCATCCAATTCTAGGTATTCCCTCGTCTTTTTTTCTTTTTAAGGGGGACACTATCCATTATCAAACAATGCATTTTTAAAAGATTATTTTTATTGTCTTTTCTTCACTAAAAACTATACAGACAGGAGTTTCAGCAACAGGACATCGGTTGCTTCCTGGCTGCTCCCTCAGTGTTAGGACTCTTGTGGAAAGAGAAAAGGCACAGGAGCAATAGAGCTTCGAAAGTTCCTTTGTTTCTTTTCCTGCTCCCTTATTCTCTTCATTCCAATGTGTTTAGGGGCTTTAAACAATCCCTCTACTCTTTTCAGCTGCTTTAATTTGTATACATCCCCACCTACACACACACACACACACACACACACACACACATACACACACACCCCAACAAAGTTAAAAGGCAAACAAGAAACTAGGTTAAAAGACAATAGGCAGTTGGGCGCGGTGGCTTATGCCTGTAATCCCAGCACTTTAGGAGGCTGATGAGGGTGGATAGCTTGAGCCGAGGAGTTCGAGACCACCCTGGGCAACATGGTGAAACCCTATCTCTGCTAAAAATACAAAAATTAGCCAGGCATGGCGGTGTGCACCTGTAGTCCCAGCTGTACTCAGGAGGCTGAGGCTGGAGGATCACCTGAGCCAGGGAGGTAGAAGTTGCAGTGAGCCAAGACCATGCCACTGAACTCTTAGGAGACAGAGTGAGACCTTGTCTCCAAAAAAAAAAAAAAAAAAGACAACAAACCAAGAAAACTATTGGCAACAGATATAGCAATGAACAGGCTAATTTTATTAATATACTAAAAACCAAAAACCAAAAAACACACAAACTTCTTACAAATCAAACAGAAAACTAAACTGTACAAGCTAACCAATGGACAACCATCATAAAGTGGACAGAGGATATGTAATGTCAGCTCATTGCAAAAGTGAGACCAGTGGTCAACAAATATCTGAAAATATGCTGAATTTCAACAGCTATTAGAGTAATTAAAATAGCAAAGAGATGCAAATTTTCCTCATGCTAGATGAAGAAGCATTAAATAGCTATATGATTTGGAGCTAAATACGATAGGGAAGAAACAGGTCCTCCAGATACTGTTTATATTAGTATAGTTTGGCCTAACTTTCGTAACTAAATGTGGCTTTACTTATCAAAATATTAAATGCACATACTTGTTAAGGCAGCAGCTCCACATCAATAAATTTATTTATGAATATAGTCACATAAGTGTTAAAGATGTTTTCACAATGACTTTCACTGTAACATTAACTGTAATAGAAAAAAAACCCTTGACAGAATGTAAATGCCCATCAATAGATGACTGGCTAATAAAACAGATTTATACAACGGACTACTACCCAGCTGTTAAAAAAGGAATTTGCAACTACAGAAAGATGTTAAGAACATAACAAGTAGGCCGGATGCGGTGGCTCACACCTGTAATCCTAGCACTTTGGGAGGCCAAGGCAGGCGGATCACTTGATGTCAGGAGTTCAAAACCAGCCTGGTCAACATGGTGAAACCCCGTCTCTACTACAAATACAAAAAATTAGTAGGGCGTGGTGGCACGTGCCTGTAATCCCAGCTACTTGGGAGGCTGAGGCATGAGAATCTCTTGAACCTGGGAGGCAGAGGTTGCAGTGAGCTGAGATCTCACCACTGCACTCCAGCCTCGATGATAGAGCAAGACTGTCTCAAAAACAAAGCAAAATAAAACAAAACAAAAACAAGTAAAATTATCAAGTTTCAGGACTGTATGCATAACATAATCTCATTTGCATTAAAATATATTTTATAATATATATGCCATTATATGCATAGAAAATTTCTTGAAAGACCCACATAAGTAATTATTGCTCCTTTTATGGAGTGGGAACAGACAGTGAGAAGGCAGGGAATGAAAGGAATGGGTTGGGAGACTCAAAATAATTAAGAAAATTTAACTCTCATTTTCTTTTTTGCACTGTTTTAACTTTGTTAAACATGAAGATATATTACCTTTATGAACAAGAGCTTTTGAACAGTGTATGCACATGCTGTGTGTGTATTCATACATATATATCTGCATGTCATTTATTTGTCACCTCGAAGGGTAAGAAGATGTATTAGATAGTTCTGCCCAGAGTCTAACTAGGAAGATGTAAATGTGTGGAAAGTTAACCAAAAAAAATATAGTACCTACTGGCTATCACTCAGTAGATATTGATCACATCCCAATAATTGGTATCCACAGCGGTATTCTAGGACGTAAGAAGAGGAAAGTCGCTATGACTACAGTAAATACAGAAGACAAAGGCCTGAACATCTGGCAGCATCTGGGTCCCAGATACCCTCAAGATTTCATAAAGAGGAGTGCTTGTTGCTGATAAGAGTCAAGCTGGGTCAGCCTTGCAGATGACCAGTCACCCTCTGCAAGTTGTCTCTTTGGCTGCAAATGGCTCAAGACCATGCTGAAAGTTATACCTGTTCTGCTTTTGGAAGCTGCTTGCTTGCTGACCGTAAAAAGTGCTGATCAGGCTTGTTTCTGTTAGGAAATGTCCAAGACCCTGTAGTACACAGAGAAACTGCTTCATCATTAGTACTGACCTTGTGCATAAGTCAAGAACCTAAACTCCCTGTATGGTATTAATCCCTACCAACTGTACTGGGTGTCTGAAACTGCATTATTAGGAAGTTCCTTTGGTTACTTTGCCCTCTTGGAGAAGCTAAGAATTATAGTTAAGAACATGGAGTCAGATTGACCGGATATAAATTCTGGATACATCACCTACTAGCTGTGTTTCCCTAGGAAAATAACCTAATCTCTCTGTGCTGTGGTTTCTACTCTGTAAAGTGGGGATAATTATAGCATCAATAACCTCATGGGCTGTTTGAGGAACAAATAGCTGAATAATCTACAAAATGAGAAGAACAGCTATTGGACACATAATTCACATAATTATCATTCACAATATTATTTATTCTTACCAGAGAGAAGAAGATCCTAAAAATTTCCAGAGAGAAACAACATTTACACAAAGCATTGAGAATAAGAAAATAATGACAGTGACATATCAACTGTAACAATGGAAACCAGGAGAAAAAGCAACAATGCCCACAAAATTAACTTCTACTTAGAATGACATGCCCTGACAAATCAAGCATGAGGACATAATAAACATATTTACGTAAAGTCTCAAAACTTTTTTCTTACCAAGTGCCCTTTCTCAAGAAGCTACTTGTGTATGCGCTCCATCAAAAAGAGAGACTAAACCAAGAAAGAAAACATGAAACTGGGAAACAGTGTTTCCAGCACAGAAAAGTCGCCAGGGGATTCCTAGGATGAGAGCTATGCTGCAAGCTAGAAAAGCAACAGAGTGGATCTGCAGGAGAAATGTAGAAAGGGGAGGCTATTCAACAGGTTTGACTGTCTAGGAAATTATCCTGAGGCACTGTACAAAGCTCTTGGGAAATATTGGAAGACTTAGCAATTGATTCAGTAAAAACTAAACAAATGAAAAAATGAGGCAATGAATAACTACAAGAAAATCAAAGTATCTTACAGGAAAGAAAATGTAATAATAGTAACCACTCAACTCAGCAGTGTGCAAGATATCCTGAACATAAAACAATTAAGAATTTAACACGGGCCGGGCGCGGTGGCTCAAGCCTGTAATCCCAGCACTTTGGGAGGCCGAGGCGGGCGGATCACGAGGTCAGGAGATCGAGACCCTCCTGGCTAACACGGTGAAACCCCGTCTCTACTAAAAATACAAAAAACTAGCCGGGCGCGGTGGCGGGCGCCTGTAGTCCCAGCTACTCGGAGGCTGAGGCGGGAGAATGGCAGGAACCCGGGAGGCGGAGCTTGCAGTGAGCCGAGATCGCACCACTGCACTCCAGCCTGGGCGACACAGCGAGACTCCGTCTCAAAAAAAAAAAAAAAAAAAAGAATTTAACACAAAAAATTAACTATTTTGAGAGAATAGGGAGAAGAGTAGGAAATATTAGAAAGTTAAAATCCTCAGCTGCCATAATAGGAAAACAACAGGTAATACAGAAAGTGATGACTCAAGAGAGGGCAGTACACATTTATTATTTGGAAATATGGTGATAAGTAACAGAAGAAACATTAAGCAGAAACCTTTGAGGGGTAGGGAGGCAGGGGCAGCAATGGTGGTGATTACTATTTTTTATATATCACTTTTAGCCCTATTTGACTTTATAAGCCAAATCAATTTTTAAGTACTTTGCAAATCTAAGGCTTTGACACTTCTGAAATGACAATTCTTTATCCTTAAGCTCAACGTCTATGAAGCCCTGAGTAACTGATGTCTTAAAATAGGCTGGTATGTTTAAAGATTATGTTTTAACAAAGTGAGAAGAGGAGAGGAGATGTATGCCTTTCATTATCATCACTTTTCATTTAACTCTCTAGATTTAGCCTTCTTGAGGTTCATTAACCCCTCAAAACTTTATCCTGCTATATTTTTATTTTATTTAAAATATGTTTAAGGCCATAGTAAAAGTTTACCTAACCGACACTAAAACCAGGAGAGTCGGGAGAAGAAAGGTCATGGCTCAACATCACATATGATATAGATATAATTACAGCAAGTTAAATGTAATAGTATGATAAAAGATGAATATGCTTTGAGCAATTAGCATTATTTCAAGATGACTAAAATTTAGGAAATTTATTAATATACTATGTTAATAAATTACATGAGAAAAAACTATGCGCTCATTCTGATGCATAGAAAAATGAGATTTGATAAAATTTAACATCTATTATTGACCAAAACTACATGAAATTTTCTTTGATGATCTATTGAGAAAATACAAAAGAATCAACTGGAAAACCCAGGGTTAATAAGAAAGTTTAATAAAAAGTCAGATTACTTGATAATTATTTCCCCAGCAAGTTTCACATATGTGAAACATGACAAATTAGAAAATGTAAAGAAAAAAATTCTCATTCATCATAGCAACAAATCTAAAAGCTACCTATGAATAAGGAGAAATTAAAAACATGATTCCCTATTTAAAATGTCATAGCAAATGGGGTAAAATGTAAGCAAATAGTGAAACTAGGTAAAGGAATATTTGGTACTATTCTCATGACTTTTCTGTACTTTAAAAATGGACAATGCTGAAAGGATAGTTAGTGACCGAACATAGAAAGGAGACACTATCTCACATCCCTAAGAAAAATTACCCCAAAAAGGGAAATTAGAAAGGTTGAGACATGGAAGGCATATCTGAAAGTCCTACATGGGAAAAATAAAAATTCCAGATGGTAAAAAGGATGATAGAGAAGATGCAATTATAAAAGAAGAAGAAAAGCTTCCCTGAACCAAAAAAGTTTTCAGATTGAAAAGGCTCATGAAGTACCAGGCAGACGGCACCTCTGGACCCAACCAGGAACTGGAGGAACCAGAGACTGGCAGAACTTGCCAGGACATAGGCCTGGATGGCTTTGCCACCAGCTGATTGTAGAGTCCTAGGGCCTTGAGCAAACATAGGCCGTGACCAGGCAGTGGATACAGCAGGTCTTGGGCGAGACCTAGTGCTGTGCTGGCTTCAGGTCTGACCCACAGCAGTCACAGTGGTGGTGGTCAGAGGGGTGTTTGCATCACTCTACCTCCAGCTTCGGGTAGCTCAGAACAGAGAGAGACAGACAGAGAGAGACACAGAGAGAGAGGCAGAAAGAGAGAGACAGAGAGAGAAGGAAAGAGAAAGAGAGAGAGAGAGAAGGAAAGAGAGAGAGAGAAAGAGAAAGAAAGAGAGAGAGAGATTGTTTGGGAGAAAGTAAGGGAAAGAGAGCAATTATCTGCCTGGCATTTCTCCCGGTTCTTGTCCAAGACCATCAAGGTTGTACCTCTATGAGTCTGCAAGAACCACAGTGTAACTAGGCTTGGTGTACTCCCTAAAGCAGATACAGCTTAGATCACAACACCCAAGTCCTTTCAAATATCTGGAAAACTTTCCCAAGAAGGAGAGGTACAAACAAGCCCAGACTGTGAAGACTACAATAAATACTTAACTCTTCAATGCCCAGACAAACATCTACAAATATGAAGACAATCCAGGAAAAACATTATGTTACCAAATGAACTAAATAAGGAACCAGGGACCAATCATATGGAGAAACAGAGATATGTGACCTTTCAGACAGATAATTCAAAATAGCTGTTTTGAGGAAACTCAAAGAAATGCAAGATAACACAGAGAAGGAATTCAGAATTCTATCAGATAAATTTAACAAAGATATTGAAATAATTAAAAAGAATCAAAGAGAAATTCTGGGGTTGAAAAATGCAGTTGGCATACTGAAGAATGCATCAGAGTCCTTTAATAGCAGAATTGATCAAGCAGGAGAAAGAATTAGTGAGCCTATATCATAAGGGCATTAATACCATTCATGAGGGCCCAACCTCATGACCTCCCTAAAGGCCCCTCCTCCTTATACTGTCAGCTTCGGGACCAGACAAATATTAGACCATAGCAGGCAGTCACTGAGTGCACATTCTTTCAGTCAAACCAACACCATTACCCTAGTGTAGGCTGTCCACCTGCAGCCTCTGTGGAGGGGACAGCTCAACACTCACTCTGGAAGCCAGCCATCCTGAGGGTGCACAGGAACTTCTCACTCCCTTCCATATCACATAGAAGTTGAGAGAGGCACAGTGTCTAACTCATGCTCTTTGTCTGCCTACCTTCACCATGGAACCATACTTATACTTGTACTAGTAAAAACCCTTCCCTGCATGATGAGGAGGAGACCAAACTTTGTGGCAGATACCTCCAAGAGTTCCAGATGGAGAAACGGACACAGGATCACTGATTCCAGTTTTCCTGACATCCTATTACCCCCATACCCTATCACCAGAACCAGTATCAGACTCAAAACCACTCTGTCCTAGATTTCAGCCTGAAGAAAAGTTGTTAGAATACATATCTTATCCTTTTTCTAAAACACAAGACAAGACAACACAGAAAAAAATAATCTCCTAGCCAAGACTTCACAATTTAGTTCTATCTACTCATGGCCAACTGCAAAGGCAGCATGAAAATCCCCTGGACCTGGCTTTGGATATGCTGTTGAAGCATAAGGAATTTGGAAAATCCTTTTTCTCTTTGGTCAAAACCTCATATGTGATGAATATTGTATTAACTTAGATTTTTAAAAATCCCATTTTGGTGATAAAAAGCTGAGCATAAACTGCAATTTTTTCTTTTTATCCCTATTTTAACTATCCAAATACCTGCCTAAGGCAATGGATTACTCTGAGGAGTGGAAGAAGAGCACACATATGGAAATGTAAAAGAGAAAAGCATGTTCATTTAAAGTATTTAAACCATAAGTGTTATCCCTGTTTACATACGTTTCTAAAAACAAAGACACATTTACTTTCAACTGCTTATAGAATATACATTAAAAAATGGCTCAAAGAAAATTTTAATAAATTTCAGAACTTAAATATTTTACAGGCCACATCTCTGCCCCAAGTTCAATTAAGGTAGAAATCAACTGAAGTATATAGAAACATAATAAAAACACAAACACAACCACTTTATTTTTAATTTTTGTTTAAATTTTATTTCAATAGTTTTTGGAAAACAAGTGGTTTCTGGTTACATGGATAAGTTCTTTAGTGGCGATTTCTGAGAATGGAGTGCACCCATCACTTGAGCAGTGTACACCGTACCCAGTGTGTAGTATTTTATCTCTCACCTCCCTCCCACCCTTTCTGTCATTTCCCCACAATCCATTATATCATTCTTATGCCTTTGTGTCCTCATAGCTTAGCCCCCAATTAGAAGTGAGAACACACGATATTTGGTTTTCTGTTCCTGAGTTACTTCACTTAGAGTGATGGTCTCCAACTCCATCCAGGTTGCGGTGAATGCCATTATTTTGTTCCTTTTTATGGCCAAGTAGTAATCCATTCCAGATAGATAGATAGATAGATAGATAGATAGACAGATATCACATGTTCTTTAGACTGCTCGTTGGTTGATGGACATTTAGACTGGTTCCATAATTTTGCAACTGTGAATTCTGCTGCTATAAACACGTGCATGCAAGAGTCTTACGACTTCTTTTTCTCTGGGTAGATACCCAGTAGTAGGATTGCTGGATCAAATGGTAGTTCTACTTTTAATTCCTTAAGAAGTCTCCATACTGTTTTCCATAGTGTTTGTACTAGTTTACATTCCCACCAGCTGTGTAAAAAAGTGTTCCCTTTTTATTACATCCATGCCAACATCCATTATTTTATTTTTTAATTATGGCCATTCTTGCCATAATTAAAAATCATAAATAAGGTGGTAGCTCATTATGATTTTAATTTATATTTCCCTGATAATGAGTGATGTTGAACATTTTTTCATATGTTTATTGGCCATTTGTATATCTTATTTTGAATTGTCTATTCATATAATTTGGCCACTTTTTATGGGATTATTTGTTTTTCTTGCTGATTTATTTTAGTTCCTCGTAGACTCTGGATATTAGTCCTTTGTCAGACGCATAATTTGTGAATATTTTCTCCCACTCTGAGGGTTGTCTGTTTACTCTGCTGATTATTTGTTTTCCTGTGCAGAAGCTTTTTAGTTTAATTAGGTCCTATCTATTTATTTTTGCTTTTGTTGCATTTGCTTTTGGGTTCTTGGTCATAAACTCTCTGCCTAGGCCAGTGTCTAGAAGAGCTTTTCTGAGGATATTTTCTAGAATTTTTACAGCTTCAGGCCTTAGATTTAAGTCTTTGATCATCTTGGTTTTTGAGTTTGATTTTTGTATAAGGTGAGAGATGAGGATCCAGTTTCATTCTTCTACATGTTGCTTGCCAATTATCCCAGCACCATTTGTTGAATAGGGTGTCCTTTCCCCACTGTATGTTTTTGTTTGCTTCATTGAAGATAAGTTGGTTATAAGTATTTGGCTTTATTTCTGGGTTCACTATTTTGTTTCATTGGTCTACATGCCTATTTTTATATCAGCACCATGCTGTCTTGGGAATTATAGCCTGGTAATATAGTTTGAAGTCAAATTGTGTGATGTCTCCAGATTTGTTCTTTTTGTTTAGCCTTGCTTTAGCTATCTGGGCTCTTTTTGGGTATAAATTTTACCACTGTTTTTCCTAGTACTGTGAAGAATGCTGATGGTATTCTGATAGGAATTGCATTAAATCTGTAGATTGCTTTTGGTGGTATGGTCATTTTCACAATACTGATTCTACCCATCCATGAGCATGGGACGTGTTTCCATTTGTTTGTGTCAACTACGATTTATTTTAGCAGTGTTTTGTGGTTTTCCCTGTAGAGGTCTTTCACCTCCTTGTTTAGGTATATCCCTAAGTATTTTATTTTTTTGCAGCTATTGTAAAAGAGATTGAGTTATCGATTTGATTCTTAGCTTTGATCTCAGTCATTGTTAGTGTATAGCAGTGCTACTGATTTGCATATCCTGAAACTTTACTGAATTAATTTATCAGATCTAGGAGCTTTTTGGATAAGTCTTTAGGGTTTTCTAGGTATACAATCGTTCATTGGTGGTCATAACAGTTTAACTTCTTTACCAATTTTGATGCCCTTTATTTTCTTCTCCTCTGATTGTTCTGGCTAGGACTTCCAGTACTATGTTGAATAGAAGTGGTGAAAGTGGACATCTTTGTCTTGTTCCAGTTAGCAGGGGGAATGCTTTCAACTTTTCCCTGTTCAGTATAATGTTGGCTGTGGATTTGTAATAGATGGCTTTTATTACCTTAAGATATGTCCCTTCTATGCTGGTTTTGCTGAGGGTTTTAATCACAAAGGGGTATTGGACTTTGTCAAGTGCTTTTTCTGCATCTATTGAGATGATCATGATTTTTATTTTTAATTCTGTTTATGTGATGTAGCACATTTATTGACTTGTGTGTATTAACCATTTCTGCATTCCTGGTATGCAACCCACTTGATTGTGGTATATTATCTTTTTGATATGCTGTAGGATTCAGTTAACTAGTATTTTGTTGAGGATTTTTGCATGTTCATTGGGGGTATTAATCGGTAGTTTCCTTTTTTTGTTATGTCCTTTCCTGGTTTTAGTATTAGGGTGATACTGACTTCATAGAATGATTAAGGGAAGATTCCCTCTTTCTCTATCTTTTGGAATAGTTTCAGTAAAATTGATATCAATTCTTTGAATTTCTGATAGAATTCAGCTGTGAATCCATCTAGTCCTGTACTTTTTTTTTGTCTGCAATTTTTAAATTCCTGTTTCAATCTTGCTACTTGTTATTGGTCTATTTAGAGTTTCTATTTTTTCCTGATATCTAGGAGGGTTGTATATTTCCACCAATTTATCCATCTCCTCTAGATTTTCTAGTTTGTGCATGTAAAGGTGTTCATAATAGGCCTTGTGAATTCTTTATCTGGCAATTAAGAAATTTCTTTTTGATTTGGATCCATTGCTGGGGAGCTAACGTGATCTTTTGGTGGGTGTTATAGAACCCTTTTTGTCATGTTACCAGAATTGCTTTTCTGGTTCCTTTTCATTTGGGTAGACTATATCAGTGGAAAGTTCTGGAACTCATGGCCTGCTGTTCAGATTCTTTTGTCCCACAGGATTTTTCCTCCATGGGATGCTCTCCCCATTCCCCTAGGGGTAGGACTTTCTGAGAGCCAGACTGTAGTGATTCTTTTTGCTCTTCTGGGTCTAGGCACCCAGCAGGACTGCCAGGCTCTGGGCTGAGGCTGCAGAATGTCTGCAAAGAGTCCTGTGATGTGAGCTGTCTTCAGGTCTACCAGCTGTGGATGCCAGCACCTGCTCTGGTGGAGGTGGCACGGGAGTGACGTAGGCTCTGTGAGAGTCCTTGGTTAAAGATAGGTTTAGTGTGCTGACTTTCTCAAATGCTGGTGATGCTAGCAGTGAAGTTGTCACATGCACAGACTCAGTACCTCTGGTTAGCCAGGATGTGGCAGACAGTGGAATAAGTTGTTGTTTTCTCCTTCCTGACAGCAGGGTTGTTCTGTCATGAGTATCTGTAATGACCCGAGTTGGTTGTCCTCCAGCCAGGAGGTGGCACTTTTTAGAGAGCACCAGCCACAGTAGTAGTACGGTGGGCGGGGGAGGTCTAAGCTTATCCTAAGTTGGCCAGGGCAAGTATTCTCTCATAACCACTTTAAAATTAAAGAATGTTTTCCAAAATATCCCCTGAATCAAAGGGGAAATAAAACCAGAGGTTATAATTTATTTAGACATTAACAAAAGGAGAGTAATTTATAGCAAAACATTTGGGAAATGGCTAAAGTCGCATTCAAAGGAAAACTCGTAACTTTACACACCTATCTTATTTTATGAAAAAAAGAATGAAAACAAGAGATTAGGTTTCTATCTCCAATAGTATGGTTGTCTAGGTATTTACTAGACCCCCAAATCGTCTTGAAAACAAAAGAGAAGAAAATAAGTGAAATATAGAATAAAATATATTTTAAAATGTATTCTAAAAAGTATTCAACTATGGTAAAATAGTAAAGAATTACTAGGCCAAATATGAAAGTGAAAGAAGGGACTCAAAGACTATTAAAATCACATCTCTCCCAAGAACATTTGCCTAACTTGGCAAACTTAAGCTTAAGTTGGTTTTCACAGCTTGCTGAAGTTGGAGACAGAAGACAAAGTGTAAAGAACTCTAAAACTGGTAAATCTAACGGGAGAATTGGCCCATTACATTGGGGATTCCTCACTCTAGGGCTATGGCCTCACTGTAGGGAGAAAAAAATAAACACACCATCCCAACATGTATGCAAACACACAGAGAGGACTTCAGGGAATGTTGCATGGCACTGGGAAGAAGTGGAGAGAAAATATCATCAGTGATAATTGATAAACAAAAGCCAGCCCTTTTAAAGGTAATCCCAAAAGCTTTAAACCATGAGTTCCAGACTAGAAGTGACTTGGGAGTCTGGAATTAGTTTCCAAGCTCACTTGTATGCATAATGGCAGGGTTCCATTTTTGGCAGCCTCAGGACTCTGGGTCTCATTTTGCTCACTGTCCACTGGAAACTGCCCTCAGTTCCTTGCTACACGGGCCTTTCCACAGGGCAGCTCACAGCATGGCTGCTTCCTTCCTCAAAGCCAGCAAGAGAGTCTGTCAAGTCTGTTAGCAAAATGGAGGCAACAACCTTGTGCAATGTAATCACAGAAAGGAAATGCATCACCTTTGCAGTGTCCTAAAGCGGCAAGCCACAACTCCCACCCACAGTCAATGAGAGTAGATAACATAAAGGAGCCCAATCTTTCTCTTTAGTACCCAGTGAAGGCTCATGGAAAAGAGCCTGTGAGTGAGTGCAAGCTCCCACTATGCCTGGGGCCCCCAGCTATTCCAGACTAACATCCCAGACCCACCTGGCCCTTAGTTGCTTTCTCCTTACCTGTTCCCTCCGCTCCCACCCATGCTCTGCCACCAGTGAACCGGTGCACTTGTCCTTTCTCTCCTTGGAAAGGCCCATTCATTTCTGGAATTCAGACTGTGACCAGTTTTCTGATGGGTTTGAAAAAGTTATAATTTTGTAGTGTATCTAGCTTTTTCCTTTTTTAAATTTTCCTTTCTTTTTCTCTCTCTCTCTCTCTTTTTTTTTTTTTTTTAGACAGGGTCTTACTCTGTCCCCTAAGCTGGAGTGCAGTGGTGCAATCATGGCTCACTTCAGGCTTCACCTTCCAGGCTCAAGCTATCCGTTTGCCTCAGTCTTGCCTCCTGAGTAGCTGGGGCCACAGGTGCCAGACACCATGCCCAGCTAATTTTTTTGTATGTTTTGTAGACATGGGGTTTCACTACGTTGCCCAACCTGGTCTAAGACTCCAGGCCTCAAGCAATCCACCCATTTCGGCCTCCCAAAGTGCTGGGATTACAGGCGTGAGCCACTGCACTGACTGTATCTATTTTTTTTTTCTGGTTAGAGTGAAAGTAACACTCTTTACAACTTTCTACATCCTAGACAGAAGTAGAAATAACTGAGATTAGACAGTATTTTGAACTAAACAATAATGAAAATACTCTAGATCAAAATCTGTGGAGGGAAGCTAAAGACAGACTTTAGAGAGAAATTTACAGCCTTAGAATGCATATATTAAATAATATTAAAGAAGAAGAAAGGTCAAAAATTAATGACTGAAATTTCTTCTAATTTAAGAAATCCCCAAAAGAGTAGCAGGATAAGCCCAAGTCATGGAAATGATCGGGCGCGCGGGCTCATACCTGTCATCTTAGCACTTTGGGAGGCCGAGGTGGGCAGATCACTTGAGGTCAGGAGTTCAACACCAGCCTGGCCAACATGGTGAAACTCCGTATCCACTAAAAATAAAAAAAAATTAGCCAGGCGTGGTGGTGGGCACCTGTAATTCCAGCTACTACAGAGGCTGAGACATGAGAATCACTTGAACCCAGGAAGCAGAGGTTGCAGTGAGCCAAGATTATGCCATCGCACTCCAGCCTGGGCAGCAGAGCAGGCCTCCGTCCCCCTGCCCCCAACCAAAAAAAGAGAAGAAAAAAAAGGAAGGAAATAAGATAGAACTTAAAGTAACAGTAAGTAATATCCTATAGAACAGATAAAGCCATAAATCGGTTCTTAGGAAAAAATAATCAAATTGACAATGCTTTGGCACGACTGGCCAAGAAGAAAAGAGGACAGCATTACAAATGAAGAAAGGGATACAGTTCCAGATATAACAGATATTTAAAAGATATTAAGAGAGTTTTAGAATTAATCTTATTTAAATAAATTTGAAAATATAAATTAAGTAGGCAAATTTCTAAAATAGAAACATATAAAATTTGTTAGAATTGTTTCAAGAATAATTAGAATATACAAATAGCCCTACAATCATAGGAGTTATTTTATCAGTAGTTAAAAATATTCTCATAAAGAAACCTCTAGGCCCAGGCAGTTCTACTGGCAAGTTCTACCAAATATTTGAAGAACATATTTGTTCAGTGTTACGCAAATTATTCTAGAGCTTACCCAAAGAGGGAACATTCCAGAGCTAATTTTGTGAGGCTTGTATAAACTGTATGCCAAAATCTGACAATGTAAGTATGAGAATAGAAATTACAGATCAATCTCACTAATGGGGTTAGATTCAGAATTCTAAACAAAATTTTAGGAAATTGAATCAAGCAATGTATTAAAAAGACCAAAGAAAAACAAAATCACACAAAGAAAAACAGACTGCTAATTTTTCTTAGTAAGGTTAAATTTCCATTACTAATAGAAAAAAAGCCATTAGAAACTTAAGATCCTATAAATATTTTGGGAAGAATTTCATTTGACCCCAGTGTAAATGGAATTGGATCAATACACGTGATCTTTAAACAGTGTTGTTAGACCAAATTAGATATATGTTAAATCAACATTAATTATAGAATTTGAAAAAAACAAAATTTATACCAAAAAATTAATATGTTTTTGGGCATATGATTTTAGACACTAAAAAGGGAAGAAACATTTTATTTGTGCAAAATCAATCTAAAGTAATAGATATTTTTGTCTCTTAAAAGAAAGAAGTGAAAATGAAAGTACAATATTTTATATAGAATTGCATGGATTTTCTTGAGTTGTTAAATGAACAAATGCAGTTCTTTTAGTTTGTTTTTGTTATTCTTTGTGAGCATGTTGTTTTATTATAAGTGCATTTCATAGTTTTAATCATAAATGTCTGTGAAATGATTTCTTAAAAAGGTAATGCATCATGAGCAAGTTGGTTTATCCCAGTAAAGAAAGATTGGCTTAAACAGTGAAAAATCAATTAGTGTAATTCACCAAGATAACACATTAAAGGAGAAAAATTATGTGATTATCTCAAAAGATGCAGGAAAATACTTTCATAAAATTAAATATCAATTTATGGATTTTTTAAAAGCCTCTCAACAAAATAGGAATAGAAAGTCATTTTCTTAATTTGACTCTTCTGTTTATTGCTGTATAACAAATCAAGCCAAAATGTAGTGACTTATCACTATAATAATTATTTATTATCTTGTGTACCTTCTATGGCTCAAGAATTTGGGTGTGGTTCAGCTGAGTGGTTCTGGCTCAGGTTATCATGATGTTGCAGTCAGTCAGCGGCTGAGGCTGGGTTCATTGCAAAGTCTTCTTCACTCACATGTTTGCTTCCTGGGTTGGAAAGACTCAGACATCAGGGTGCTGGAGCAGCTGGGGCACTTCAGGCATCCCTATCTGTATGAGATCTCTCCATATGGTCTGATTGTTTTGATTATAACTATTGTTGTGTTCACAAATCACCCCAAAACTTACTGGCTTAAAACAAAAATTATTTCTTTTTTCTCATGAATTCTGTAGGTCAAGAAATTCAGAAACATCTCAATTGGGTGGCTGTAGCTTGAGGTTTCATAAGATTGCCATCACAGTGATGGGGTCATCTCGAGGCTTCCTACTTACATGTTTGGTGCCTGAGCTGGGAAGGCGTGAACATCTGGAACCTGGAACAATTGGGGTTATTTAGGCACACTCATCTCTATTTGGTTTCTTTACATGGTCTCTCCAGCATTCAAGGTATCTGGACTTCCCATGGAAGTGTAGGGCTTCAATGGCACATGTCCCAAGAAAGAGAACTAGGAAGTTTATCAATTTTTATGATGTAGGCTCAGAAGTAATAGAGCTTCACATTTACTGTACACTGTTAGCCAATTCAGGTACAAATGTCCATCCGGGTTTGAAGGGTAGGGTATACAGAATTCACCTCTTCATGGAGGAGTGGCAACATTTTGGAAGAGTCTATGGGACTGGAAATATTCCTGCAGCCATGTTTGAAAAATATTATCTCCTACAGTGATAAAGAGTGTCCAAAACAAATCCCTTCAACAAACATGCTGCTTAATTTTGAGACACTGAAAGCATTCTCTTTAAGATTGATAATTAAATGAAGATGCTCACTATCACTACTTTTACTGAGCATTGCACTGGAAATCCTAGTCAGTGGAGTAAGAAGAATAAGAAATAAAAAATATAAAAGTTAAAAGGGAAGAAAAAACTGAAATTTGCAGACAGTATTATTGCATTGTAGACAATCCAAATAAAATTCTAAAAATTATTAGAATTAATAAGAGGACTTAGCAAAGTTACTGAATATATCAATAGACAAAAATCAATTACATGCCTATGCATCAGCAATTAGAGTAAAAAATTTACTTAACGTGGGAAAAGATAAAGGTAAGAGATGGAATAAAAACCCTATCTATTAGCAAAGAAATAGATAATACCTGGAAAATAATATATAACTAAATATCATTGGTACATGGGCCAAATACATGAAACTGAATAGAGAAAAAAAAAATTCAAGCATTCATGGAAATTTAGTGAATGATAAAGATGGCATTCCACATTAAAAAGCAGACATACTTTTCAATAAGTAATATTGGTTTGAATGGCTTAATATTGTTTACAATGTAAAGTTAAACCAATGACTCATCTTTACACCAAAATAAAATCCAGAAGATCTAAAATGTAACTTAAAAATTAATAAATAAAAGCATTAATAAAAACAAAATTAAAGAAAATATATTATTTACAAAAGCATCAAAAGTATAACACTTAGGAATAAACCTAAGACAAGATATGAAGACCTCTACTCAGGAAACTATAAAACATTACTGAAAAAATTAAAGATAATTGAAATAGCTAAGTTTATAAGCTGGTAGATTCAAGATGTCAATTCTTTCTGAATTGATCTATAGATGTAATGTAAATCAATTCAAGATCTCAACAAGTTTTTACAGAAATCAACAAATATGTATGGAAGGGCAAAGATCCAAGAACAAAGTAGGTAGACCTGATTTACCAGCTGTCAAGACTTACTATAAAATTATAATAAGATAATGTGGTGTTTGAACAGGAC
The DNA here is from genome assembly GCF_009764315.1 of Trachypithecus francoisi. Classification (NCBI taxonomy): domain Eukaryota; kingdom Metazoa; phylum Chordata; class Mammalia; order Primates; family Cercopithecidae; genus Trachypithecus; species Trachypithecus francoisi. The sequence goes on along the minus strand of NW_022681462.1, from coordinate 59,459,809 downwards.
AAAAGAAATGGGTGAGAACAGAAAGCACAGAAACAGATCCATATATTTGTGAAAATTTAATTTTTGAACAAAGCTTGAATTATGATCTCTGAAGAAAGAATAGACTTGGGGGGTATTATGCAAAAAAATGAAATTAGGAAATTTGTAAATTACATTTTCTTCCTTTCTTTTTAGAGGTGTATACACTCCTACCCATTGCCATATAATTTGCAGTGCCTGTCTGTTGGAGGAGTATATGCTTCTATTCCATTGAGTCTGGCTTAAACTGGTATGTACCACATGTGAACAGATTATTTAAGAGTCATTGTGTAGTAGGATGTTGCTCTTTCTTTCTGTCACAAGAATGGCATGTCCCAATAAAAGACTATTCTTTCTGTCTGGGTCCCAGGATGAGAAGACATGTGGGTCCTGGAATGAGACTACACTTAGCGTAGAGCTGAAGCTGCCAAATTGCAGTTGTTGACATTGATGTGAATAAAAAATAACATATGCTGGTGCAAGCTACGAAGATTTGGAAGGTAGGGTTGTTTGTTACTACAACAAAGCTGACTAATACAGACATCTACTTCACACTTTACACAAAAATAAATTCCAGGTGAATTAAACATGCAATTATGAGAGCAAAAATAAAAATTTTACAAGGCAGTATAGAGAATGTTGTCTTCATGAAACTGGGAGAAATTTAAAAAGCAAGATATTGTGATTTTGTTTATTTATAGTCTTCCTGTTTTCAGGTTTTCAATAATATGTCATTGTTACCATTTTATGCAGTGAATGCTTATTTTTTTACCTGCATATTTATTACTTTCATTGCTTTTCATTCTTCTTGTACCCCACACTTGCCATATGAGATCCCTTTCCTTCTTCCTGAAATATATCCTTTAGAACTTCATTTTCTTTTTTTTTTTTTTTTTTTGAGACGGAGTCTTGCTCTGTGGCCCAGGCTGGAGTGCAGTGGCTGGATCTCAGCTCACTGCAAGCTCCGCCTCCCAGGTTCCCGCCATTCTCCTGCCTCAGCCTCCCCAGTAGCTGGGACTATAGGCGCCTGCCACCTCGCCCAGCTAGTTTTTTGTATTTTTTAGTAGAGACGGGGTTTCACCGTGTTAGCCAGCATGGTCTCGATCTCCTGACCTCGTGATCCGGCCGTCTCGGCCTCCCAAAGTGCTGGGATTATAGGCTTGAGCCACCGCGCCCGGCCTAGAACTTCATTTTCTAAGATCCTTCTTATGGTAAATTCTTTCACTGTTTGTTTATCTGAAAATATATGTATTACTCCATAATTGTTAAAAGACTTTTTTCCTGGGCATAGAATTCTAGGTTAATTTTTTTTTTTCTATGCGTTGAAGATATCATTTCATTCTCTTCTGACTTGTAGTGCTGATGCTGAGAACTATACTGTCAGCTTCACTATCACTCCTTTGAAGGTAACCTGTCTTTTCCGGATGCTTTTATTAATTTAGTTTTCCTTCTGGTGCACTTCAGTTTCACTGTGTTGTATCTAGTTATACATTTCTTTGTATTTATTATGCTTGGGATTCATTAATATTGGAATCTGTGTGCTGGTTTCTTTCATCAGTTCTGAAAAATTCTTAGGCATTACCTCTTCAATATTGCTTTTCTCTGTTCTCTGCTCCAGAGAGTGTTTTTATTTCCTCTGCTTGGGTATATTAGTTAGGGTTCTTCAGAGAAGCAGAACCAGAATGATATGTAGATATGGATATAGATATAGCTAGATTTCTTTCTACATGTGATTGTAGAGGCTTGGCAAGTTTACAATCTGCGAGGTAGGCTGACAGTTTGGAGACCTAGGAAAGAGTTGCAGTTCAATTTCAAAGGCAGTCTTTTGGCAGAATTTCTTCTTGCTTTGAGAAGCTTTTTTTTTTTTTCTTATTAATGCCTTCAACTGATCAGATGAGGCCCACCTATATTGTGGAGGGAAATCCCTGTTTTTCAAAGTGTACTGATTTAAATGTTAATATAGTGTAAGAAATACCTTTACAGAAACATCTAGAACAGGCCAGGCATGGTGGCTCACACCTGTAATCCCAGCACTTTGGGAGGCCAAGGCGGGTGAACCATGAGGTCAGGAGATCGAGACCATCCTGGCTAACATGGTGAAACCCCGTCTCTACTAAAAATACGAAAAATTAGCCAGGCATGGTGGCAGGTGCCTGTAGTCCCAGCTACTCAGGAGGCTGAGGCAGGAGAATCACTTAAAGCCAGGAGGCAGAGGTTGCAGTGAACCGAGATCACACTACCACACTTCAGCCTGGGTGAAGGAGCAAGACTCTGTCTCAAAAAAAAAAGAAAGAAAGAAACATCTAGAATAATGTTTGACCAAATATATAGGTACCATAGCCTAACCAAGTTGTTAAATGAAATGTACCATCATTTTGTGAAACTCTAGGTACAATTTCAACCTCACTTTGTCTTAATCCATGTCCTTTTCTCTTTTTTATAGTTTCCATATCTTTGTTTCTTTATGCAAAATTTTAGACAACTTTTATAATTTATTTATGTCAGTAATTCTCTTTGTATCTAATCAGTTGCCAAATCCATCATTGATTTATAGTTTTAGCTGCTGAGTTTTCCTTCTACAGGTTTTACTGGGTTCTTTTTCTTACGTAGTCACTCTTTTTTTTTTTTTTGAGACCGAGTCTTGCTCTGTCACCCAGGTTGGAGTATAATGGCACCATCTTCACTCACTGAAACCTCCGCTCCCTGCAACCTCTGCTCCCAGGTTCAAACAATTCTCCTGCCTCAGCCTCCCGAGTAGCTGGTATTACAGGTGCGTGCCACCATGCCCAGCTAATTTTTATATTTTTAGTAGAGACAGAGTTTCACCATGTTGACCAGACCAGTCTCAAACTCCTGACCTCAGGTGATCCACCCACCTCAGCCTCCCGAAGTGCTGGGATTACAAGCGTGAGCCACTGTGCCCGGCCAGTCATTCTTTATACTACTGTTCTTTACTTATTTTTTCTTTCTTTAAGTTCATATTCTGTTTCTGATAATTCCTGCATTTGAAGTCCTTGCTGATCTGATTATGTTAACTCTAGCTTCTGCTGGCTTTTGATCATGGCATTTTGTTTTCTTTCATATTTTGTGATTTTTGTTTACAACATTATGTTCTATAGAGTTTTATCTATGGGAGTTTTTTGAAGCCCATAGTAATGAAGGTAGATTTCCTTCTGCCAGGTGTCTGAGGGTACATTTTGTCCAATAACACTTTAAACTAAATTATTGTTAGCTTGACCATCTAGATAGTGTGAATTCAGACTATAAGCCTACTTGTTTGGTTTGAAATTCTCAGCTAAGATATTGCTTTTCTTTTCTACTCTATAGTAAGGTTTGAGGTGGATCATTCTTTCTGTGGTTTCCTAACAGAAGAGGAGGAAAGAATAGGTTTATTGCTAGTTCACTCTTACACTAGGTCCTAGTTTCATTAGGTCGCATAATAGATGACCCCTACCCATTCACCTAGGTTTTGGACTGAGTATTCTCTATTTTCTTGCTAGGTATAGTATTCCATTTTCTTGCTATTTTCTAATGCATTTAAAGGGATGATCTTAAATTTTGCCATGTTTCATTTTCACCTGAGAGTTGGCCAGGTTACTTAGTTTGCCATACTGCTGGAAATTGACACCTTTTCTGTACGTACATTAACATTAGTAATTGAACTGCAGCTTTTTTTTTTTTTTTTTTTACTTTCAGGTAAATCAGTATTAGATTTCCAGGTATTTCCTGCTTTTGATTTGGGAGATAGTCTGTCTTTTACACCACTTCTTCAGAATTCCAATCTTGTATGTGTTTTGTTTATAGGGTTAACTCTCAAGGAGTGACTTAATTTCTAAGTCCCCTCATGTTCTGACTGAAAGGCTTAGGGCACACAGCGGCAGGAGTTACAGATGACTTATATCAACTCTGCTCTCTTTGGCATCTTTGTAAATCTTTTTGTTACTTGAACAATACACATTATTTAAACTGTGAAATAATGGCTTTTAAAATTTGCAGAATGGATCAAATAATCATGTGTAGATAGTTAATTGTATAAAGAGAAAATGTGGGTCCTTGTTATCTATTAGGATACCTGAAGTCATGAATTGGTTGTGAACAACCAGATTTCTAAAAACCACCATAGGATATCAACTTATTCTACCTTACATAATTACTGAAATAGTATTAACTGTAAATGTGATCTGAAACTGCAAAATCCAGTCTATGCTGATAACATACTAATTGCTGTTGCACAACAGTTCTCTGCATAGGGGAACATGACAAGTTCTAGATTGGTGGGGTCCTCCTGGCCTTCTGGGTGATTATCCAGCATCAGAATTGGAAGAAGTATGGGAAGGGGATTGTTCTGGGAAATACAATATTACAGCAGAAAGCAAAAGACTCTCCTCAAAAGGCATTCTTATGTTTTAAGTGTTTCCTTAAAGAACAACATGACTGGCCAGACCCTCACCTCCCACAAGCCCTTGCTTTGTGTCTTAGCTGCCTCCAATACTTTGAATAACTTTGGGGAAGGAGTTAATATTGCCGAGTCACCATTTCACTGACTGTAAACAGAGGATATGGCTGCCCTAATAGGATTAACATGTGATTAATTAAACGAGGGGCTTTCAAGAGGGCTGACTAGAAGCATCCTGCACTCACCTCCTTTGCAAGGAAGGACCAAACCAATGAGTCGATAATCATACTTCAAATGGAGTGTCTAAGAGAGAATACTGGGATTCATCGGGGAAGTTGCAGGGAACCTCTGAGGCAAGGAAGGAGAGGGAAGGAAAGCAGCCAGCCTAGCCAGTATTGGCTCAGAGCTAGGAGGAATTCTCCATGGAAGGGAAAAGGAAAGTAAGAGAGAGACCTAGTGGGCCACATTCCTACCATGGATTCCTGCAGTCCTAGCCAATAGGAGAGCCCATTGGCCTTCATAGGCCCTGAGACTGGTGTCCACAAGACAGCGCTGTTCCAGAAAGGGAGTTCATGCTGGGTCTCACATACTCCAGAGATCCAAGCAGCCGTAACATGGTGCCATTTTGAGAGCCCAGCTCCCACCAGGCTGTATTCTGCCCTGGGGCCTAATAGCCCTACATCTCCACATCCCTGAAGTCCTGCTGACATCTCCCCACATCTACCCACAGGGCTGCAGCATTGCAATGCTGAATGGATCCAGCAGTGCAGCTGGGTCCCCGGCACTCTAGCCCATGCGTTGTCCTACACCCTGGGGAATGGTTGGTGCCGTGTACCAGGAAACTGCCCCTTGGACAAAGGAATCCAAAGTGTGCCCACACCAGAGCCTGGAAGTCACCTGTCAGGGCCACTACAACTGACAAAAACCTAACTCCCTCTAGCAACAGGGATACCATGCCCCTGCATGCACCTTCAGGAAGCCTGATGACTGACCTGCCCATGCACTCTCCTAGGGTCTGAGGAAAGGCCCGCCCTATCCACTACCACCATTGCCAGAACTTGAGTGCATTGTCCAGGGCCCTGGGGATCAACACACCCTGCCTGCTGCTGGTGTCTGCACACACCAAGGAGACTGAGGACAGGTCCACCCCTCACACTGCTGCTCCCACCACCACCAACCATGCATGTCATCCAGGGGCCTGCAAACTGATCTACCCTGCCTGCCACTGCTGGCATGCACACACACTGTTCAGGGGCCTGATCTACTTCAACTGCCACTGCCACCCATGCATGTTGTCTGGGGGTTTGGGAATCAGCCTACCTTGCCCACTGCTACTGACACCCATGCATATCATGTAGGGGCCTAAGGATGAGCCCACCCTGTCCACCACCAGCATTCATGTGCTGTCCCAGAGGCCCAGTAGCCAGTCTGCCCAACTTGCCATCACTGCCACCAGTACCTACCTGTGTATGCCACTTGGGGACCTGGGCATCAGACCACCTAGCCAGCCACTGCCATCACTCCTGTCCATGCATGCTGATTAGGGGCTTGGGAGTTGGCTCACCACTGCTACTGCCACCACCAGCACCACAAATGCCACCCAAAGACCCAACAACCCAGCCACTTGCCCTGCTGCTGCTGCCACCACCAACATACACCACTTGGTGCAACCTGAAGGCCCAAGGACTAACCTGCCTGGATCCACCTCCAATGGTGCCAGTATATGCCTCTTGAGGACCTGAAGCCTGGTATGCCCAGCCCACCACCACCACTGACACCTAAGGCCTGGCTCACCTGGCATTCCCATCCCCAGAAAAGCCTTACCACAGCCTCCACTAACAACTGGCAGTCTAAGCCATTTAGGAACTCACAGATGCCACTGATGCTGATTACAGCCAGATAAATCATATGGAAACTACAGTACTGCACCCATCCAAAACCAAAGCAAAAGGACCCTACCCAAAATCAAAGCAAAAGGACCCTATTTTCTGTAGGTAAATGTATCTACAGAAAAAGCATTTCCCTAAGAAAGCCAAACCATCAAATTGAAAGAAGTGACTATTAAACCAGCTGAGCAGGTATCAATGTAAGGACACAAGAAACATGAAAATAATGCACACATGACACATCCAAAGGAACAAACAATTCTCTAGTAACTGATCCCAAAGAAAAGACAATCTTTCACATGCCTGAAAAATAAGTTAAAATAATAATCTTGAAGAAACTCAGTGAGTGACAACACAGATAAATACTACAAAGAAATTTAAAAAAAAATTTATGATCCAAATGAGAAATTTAATGAAGAGATAGATGTTATTGAAAAAAGAACCAAACAGAAATCCTGGGACTGAAGAATTTAATGAATGATATAAAAATATAATCAAGAGCTTCAACAATAAACTAGATCAAGTTGATTAAGAATTCAGAAATTCAGATTCAGAAATAACTTAAAAACAACCCAGTCAAACAAACAACAACAACAGCAACAAAGAAAGAAAGGAAGGAAGGGAGAAAAAAAAAGAATTTTAAAAATGAAGAAAACCTACATGACATATACAGCAACAGTATAAAGTAACCAAATATTCAAATTTTGGGATTTTCAGAGGGAGAAGAGATGGGCAAAGGCATAGAAAATCTATTTAACAAAATAATAGCTGAAAAGTTCCCAAGCCTTGTAAGAGATATAGATATCCAGAGAGGAAGCTCAAAGATCTCCCAATAGATTCAAACCAACCCAAAAAGGTCTTCTGCAAAGCTCACTATCATTAAACTGTCAAAAGTCAAAGACAAAGAGAGAATTCTATAAACAGTGAGAGAAAATCATCATGTCACATGTAAGGAAATCCTCATTAGACTCACAGTGAATTTCTCAGCAGAAGCCTTCCAGGCCAGGAGAGAACAGGGTGGTATATTCAAAGTGCTAAAAGAAAAAAAAAAAATGTTAGCCAAGAATATTATATCCGGCAAAGCTATTCTTCAAATATGAAGGACAAATAAACTCTTTCCCAGGCAAGCACAAATGGAGATAATTCATCACCACTAGACTAGCTCTACAATAAATACTAAGTCATACATCTGGAAGCAAAAGGATGATATCTGCCATCCTAAAAACACACAAAAGTATAAAACTCACTGGCACAGCAGACTCGCAAATGAGAAAGAAAAAGGACTCAAACATGATTACTACAAAAACCCACCAAATTGTACAAGTAAATAATAAAAGAGGAAAAAAGGAACAAAAAATAAACCAAAAAATCAGAAAATAATTAAAATACCAGGAATAAGTCCTCACCTGTCAATAACAGTCTTGACTATAAATGTTTTAAAATTCCTTATTAAAATATACAGACTACTGAATTGATAACAAAACAAGACCCAGCTATAGCTGTCTATAAGTAACTCACTTCATCTATAAAGACACACATAGATTGAATGTGAAGGGATGGGAAAAAATATTCCATGGAAACAGAAACCAAAAGCATGCAGGAGTAGCTATACTTATGTTAGATAAAATAGACTTTAAATCTAAAAACATAAAAAGAGACAAAGAAGGTCATTATATAATGATAAAGAGATTAATTCAGCAAGAGGATGCAACAATTCTAAACATATATACAAACAAAACCAGAGCACCCAGATATATAAAGCCAATATTATTAGAGCTAAAGAGCAAGATGGACCCAAATACAATAATAGTTGGGGACTTCTGTACCCCGTTTTCAGCATTGAACAGATCATCTAGACAGAAAATCAATGAAGAAACATTGAATTTAATCTGCCCTGTAGACCAAATAGATCTAACAGACATGTATGGAACATTTTATCCAATAGCTATAGAATAAATATTCCCTTCATCAGCACATGAAATATTCTTTAGTGTAGACCATTTGTTAGACTACAAAACAAGTCTTAACAAATTTTTAAAAATCAAAATTATATCAAGTATCTTCTCAGACCACAATTTCTAAAACTAGAAATCTATAACAAGAAGAACTTTGGAACTGTACAAATACAAATAAATTAAGTAACATGCTCCTGAACCACCACTGAGTCAATAAAAGAATTAAGAAGAAAATTTAAACATTCCTTGAAAATATAAAAATAGAAACACAACACACCAAAATGTATAAGATACAGCAAAAACAGTGCTGAAAGGGAAGTTTATGGTAACAAATGCCTATATCAAAAAAGTGGAAAGATTTCAAATAAACAACCTAATGATGCACCTTTAGGAACTTGAATAGTAAAAACAAACCAAACACAAAATTAGTAGAAGGAAAGAAATAATAAAGACCAGAGCAAAACTAAATAAAATAGAGACTAAAAATATAAAGAATCAATGCAATGAAGAGTTAGTTTTTGGAAAAGATAAATAAAATTAGTAAACTGCTAGCTAGACTAACCAAGAAAAAAGAGGTTTGATTTTATCCAAATAAATAAAATCAGAAATGAATAAGAAGAAATCACAATTGATTCCACAGAAATACAAATTATCTTTAAAAAGTAATATGAAAAACTCTCCCCTAACAAATTGGAAGACCTATAGGAAATGGATAAATTCCTGGACACATACAACCTGTCAAGAATGAGCCAAGAAGAAATAGAAAACTTGAACAGACCAGTAATGAGTAACAAGGTTGAATCAATAATAAGTCTCCCAACAAAGAAAAACCCAGGACCAGATGGCTTTACTGCTGAATTCTACAAAAGTTATAAAGAAGAACTAACACTGATTCTTCCCAAATTACTCCAAAAAATTGAACAGGAAAATTATCCCCAACTCATTCTCTGAAGCTAGCATTATTCCAATATGAAAACCAGACAAGGACACAGCAAAAGAAAGAAAACTACAGGCCAATATCTCTAATGAACACAGATGCAAAAATCTCCAACAAAATGCTAGGAAACTGAATCCAACAACACATCAAAAAGATAGTGCACCACGATTAAGCAGGATTTATTCCAGGGATGCAAGGATGGTTCAACATATGCAAATCAATAAACATGATACATCTTACTAACAGAATGAAGGACAAAAACCATATGATCATCTCAATAGACACAGAAAAGCATTTGATTAAATTCAACATCCCTTCATTATAAAAACTCTCAACAAATCAGGCATAGGATCAACATACTTCAACATAATAAAGGTTATATATGACCAACCCACTGCTACCATCATACTGAATGGGGAAAATCTGAAAGCCTTTCCTCTAAGAACTGAAACTAGATAAGAATGTCCACGTATACCACTCTTATTCAACATAGTACTGGAAATTCTAGCCAGAGTAATCAAGCAACAAAAATAAATGAAAAACATTCAAGCTGGAAAAGAGGAAGTCAAATTGGCCCTCTTTGCAAATGACATAATCTCATATAGAGAAAAACCTAAAAACTCCACCAAAAAACTCTTAGGACTGATAAATGAATTCAGTAGAGTTGTAGGATACAAAATTAACATACAAAATCAGTAGCCTTTCTATATACCAATAATGAACTAACTGAAAGAAGAAATCAAGAAAGCAATCCCATTTATAACAGCTAAAAAGATTACCTAGGAATAAATTTAACTAAGGTGGTGAAAGAGCTTTACAATGAAAATTTTAAAATATGGATGAAAGAAATTGAAGAGGACACAAACAAATGGAAAAACATCCCTTGCTCATGGACTGGAAGAATTAATATTGTTAAAATGACCATACTACCTGAAGCAATCTACAGATCCAATGCAATCCCTATTAAAATACCAATGACATTCTTCACAGAAATAGAAAAAACAATCCTAAAATTCATATAGAGCCACAAAACACCCTGAATAGCCAAAACAATACTAAGCAAAAAGAATAAAGCTGGAGGTATCACACTACCTGACTTCAAAATATACTACAAAGATATAATAATCAAAATAGCATGGCATTGGTATGAAAATGAAATAGAGAACCCAGAAATAAATCCACGTATTTACAGCCAACTGATTTTTGACAAAGGTGCCAAGACTATACAATGGGAAAGGATAAATGGTGCTGGGAAAACTGGATTTTCATATGCAGAAAAATCAAATAGACCCCTATCTCTCACCATATACAAAAATCAATTCAAAAATGGATTAAAGACTTAAACATAAGATTCAAAACTATACTGCTACTAAAAATAAACATAGGAGAAACACATTAGGACATTGGTCTGGGTAAATCTTTTATGGCTAAGACTTCAAAAGCATAGGTAATGAAAACAAAAATGGACAAATGGGACCATGTTAAACTAAAAAACTTCTGCACAGCAAAAGAAACAACAGAGTGAAGAGACAACCTATAGAATGGGAGAAAATATTTTTAAACTATTTGGCCAACAAGCAACTAACATTCAGAATATATAAGGAGGTCAAACAACTCAATAGCAAAACAAAAAAAATCCCATTAAAAAGTGGGCAAAGGGCCAGGCATGGTGGTTTATGCCTATAATTCCAACACTTTTGGTGGCCAAGACAGGAGGACTGTTTGAGACCAGGAGTTTGAGACCAGCCTGGACAATACAGGGAGACCCCATCTCTACAAAAATATTGTAAAAATTAGCCAGGCATGATGGTATATGTCTGCTTTCCAAGAGCTACTTGGGAGGCTGAGGCAGGAAGATTATTTGAGCCCAGGAAATTGAGACTGCATGAGCTATGATTGCACCACTGTACTCCAGCCTAGGTAACAAAGTGAGACTCTGTCTCTAAAAACAACAAAATAAATGAGCCAAGGATTTGAATAGACATTTCTCAAAACAAGACATACAAATGGCCAACATGTATATGAAAAAATATGTTCAACATCGCGAATCATCAGAGACATACAAATCAAAACCACAGTGAGATATCATCTCACATCAGTCAGAAAGGCTATTATCAAGAAAGAGAAAAAATGAAAAATGCTGGCAAAGATGCAGAAAAAGGGAAGGGAACTCTTATATACTGTTTCTGGTAATGTAAGTTAGTATTGCCACTAAAAAAAAACCATATGGTTTCTCAAAAAAGCAAAAATAGAACTGCCATGTGATCCAGCAATCCCACTACTGGGTATTTATCCAAAGGAAAGGAAATTAGTATATCCAAGGGATACATGCACCCCCATATTTACTGCAGTACTATTCACAATAGCTGAGTTATGGAATCAACCTACATGTCCATCAATGGATGAATGGATAAAGAAAATGAGATATATATACACAATGAAATACTATACAGCCATAAAAAGAACAAAACCCTGTCATCTGCAGCAAGACAGATGGTACGGGAGGTCATTGTATTAAGTCAAATAAGCGAGGAACAGAAAGACAAATATTGCATGTTCTCATCCATTTGTGGGAGCTAAAAATGTTGATTTCATAAAGGTAGAGAGTAGAATGATGGTTACCAGAGTCTGAGAAGAGAAGGAGGTGAAGAAAACTTGACTAATGGGTACAGTTAGATGTGTTCTAAGTTAGATTAGAAGTTCTCGTTTTCGACAACACAGTAGTGTGAATAGACAAAAATTTATCGTGTATTTCAACATAGCTAGAAGAAAATATTTGAAATGTTCCCCACACAAATAAATGATAAATTTCTGAGTGATGGGTATTCTAATTACCCTGATTTGATCATTACACATTGTATGCAGGTACCAAAATATTGCATTTACTCCCTATATATGTGCAATTGTTAAGTATTAAAAAAAAATGACTGACAACTGTCTTTTGTCTCCTTTGCAAGTTTATCCATTTCCTAGCATAAAGATAACACTAAATGTATTTCTCAAAAAAGTAATTATCTTTGAATTACTTCGGCAGACTAAAAAGTAGACAGAGTACTTGTGAGTTTAACACTTTTTTATATGCTAGGACATGTTTCCTGTATGGACTTCTTCAGCTTGAGATGAAGGTTAACTGAAGCCACCTCCGTCTTAGCATTATATTTTGCAGATTATTAAACCAACTTTTACTTTTGGCACTTCAGTGCAGCAGTAGAAGTTATATTGCCTATTGCTTCATAGGCATTTTGTACAGACCTTCTTCTAAGTCCCACTTCTGAGAAAAGAGATTATTTCCAGTTCCTCAACTACCAGTTAAAGACTTTTTGTATGTTACTGAAGTTTTATTTCTCACTTGAAAAGTAGTTGTGCCCTAGCCTCCAAAATTACTAAAACAGTTTCATAAATCTCTTTCTTCTTTCTTTTTGTTTCTTCAGAGGATATATAGGAAACTTATTACATCATCAGCCTCAAACAAGGGAGAATTTGACAATGGGCTCTATCCCAGAGTTATTGTCCGGCTAAGAACAATCACTTTCTTAGATTTTTCACCTTTTCTTCAACAACATTAGGACTGGATGTTGTCTTTCTTTGCAGGACCCTTTGTAAAGCAAGAGAGAATTTGTATTCCTCTTGGGATTTGCGACAAATGCAACTGATGGAGAATAGCAAGATTACATTGAGGTGGGGCTGCAAGGCAGTGGGCTAGGCATATCTTCTGGATTTCTATAGTGACTTGGATACCCAAAATTATGACAATTTATTCAAATTTATGCTCTCACAAAAATGATAAGGTTTTACCTTAAATGAAACTTCAAGATCATCAGAGATAGTCGAGGCAGAAAACATTAAGTCTGTAAATGCCAATGATCAGGTATCGCAAAACTTATGGATTTTACTTGAAATTCTATGAGCCTTTGAATAACTGGATTTTAGAGTTAGCATTTTACATAATTCAGTATATTTCTTTTCCATCTGTTAAAGTCTATAGGGAACAGACTTTTTATTTGCTCTAAGAAAGAAATTGGAGGCTTAGTTCATTGGAAGTTATCTGACATCAAATATCAAGACCAGTCATGAGAACTGTTAATTTGATGCTCAGACCTTTGCATTCATTGGTTTTTCCTCTCCTTAGAGCATTAATTTTGAGTACAAAAGAATCCATCAAATGTCTCTGATGCCAGCCTTCATGATTGCTTTTCAAACAAGTTTTCTATATTCTTTCCTTCTTTTTTTTTTTTTTTTTTTTTTTTTGAGACGGAGTCTCGCTCTGTCGGCCAGGCTGGAGTGCAGTGGCCGGATCTCAGCTCAGCTCACTGCAAGCTCCGCCTCCCGGGTTTGCGCCATTCTCCTGCCTCAGCCTCCCGAGTAGCTGGGACTACAGACGCCCGCCACCACGCCCGGCTAATTTTTTTGTATTTTTTTAGTAGAGACGGGGTTTCACCGTGTTAGCCGGGATGGTCTCGATCTCCTGACCTCGTGATCCGCCCATCTCGGCCTCCCAAAATGCTGGGATTACAGGCTTGAGCCACCGCGCCCGGCCTATTCTTTCCTTCTTATAAATAGCCCTCTTCATTGATGAAGTCTGTTTCCTTCTAGAGACGGAGAAAGAGGAGGAGTTTGATATGAATTGTGAAATCACCCTATATGTGACTTCTCTGGGAGAATTTCAGGTATATAGAGTTGTATATATAGTGTGTGTGCACGTGCGTGCATGCGTGTGTGTGTGTATCTGTGTCTGTGTGTGTGTAGTAAATAGACTAGGTCATCCAGGTCTTTTGTTTTTCTTTGTATCTTCTTTGAGATGAATACTTCTGATTAGTTCACTACTGGAAATGAGTCGAGGGAAAATAAACAGCAGAATTATTCTACTTTCTATTCATCAGGTTTGCTAAAGGAAAAGGCCTTGCCCAATAGCATGAATTATAGATTCTAGGACATTACAGTGATTCTGGGATATCAGTAGAGATTCCTGTGTACAAAGGAAAATTCGGTTCCACTTTCAAAACTTTATCCTTGTGTTTTACCCTTCAAACAACACACAAATGAAAATTAATCATGATTCAGCATTCCACAAACACCCACAAAATTTACCAAAGGTTCTTCTACTATTTCAAGAAAAACAGTCTCCTTTTAAAAAAAAGTTACAGATTTTGTTTTTTAAAATATATGTTTTATGGTTATTCTAAGGATAATTTAAAGCTGTGGTATCATTATAAATGCTACATTCCTGAGAACAAAAGCAGTAATAACACTGTACTAATTTAGGCAATAGCAAATAACCCCCTAATCTTTACAAAAAATGTTTATTTTCTGCTTTTACTGCATGTCCACTCTAGGTAGGTGGGAAGGTGGGGGCTTGTGTTTCACATTATTCTTTCTCGGGAACCTAGTCTGATGCCCACCATCTGGATATTGTTAGTCACTGTGCTGGAGGAAAAGGAGATAAATAATTATGCACCAGCTCTTAAGTGCTTCTGTGCAGAAGAGACATATATAACTTGACTCACATTTTATTAACCAAAGTCACGTGGACATTCTTCATGATGGGCCGAGCCTGAAAGTAGAAGAGAACTGGGTATTAGTGAATAGTAGTAATATCTACTGTAACTATTTGCATTTTTTTGTAGGCTTTTCTACTTTTTGAAGCATTGACACATCCAAAGAAGCAGCAATTACCTATCAAAATGCTCATCCTCCATTCTCCACCCATAGGACCAGCTTCAGGGTGTGTGAACTTTGAACTCATGTTCTGTAAATGAAGTCCAATGGTGTACGTGCACGAACAGTGGAGATACACACAAGATGCATCTCCTCTACTGTTCCTTACCATGCCATTTGCATATAGCATTCATATCTCATGATCACAGAATGCTAGTGGACCCTTAATGTGTGGGAGCTCACAGCAAATACAAGGTAAGTTTTGTCTACCATTGAGTCTACCACTGAGTAAGCAGTGGTGCTGACAGCTCCAAGGGGTTCCAGCACTTGCATTAAACTTAGAAAGAAGGAAATGGTTGTCAAAGAAACACCAATGACCAAGGAATGTTATCATATCCCTTCTAACTCTTGTTGCTTTCCTGAGTTAGCTAACTGTGTATGCTGAAAATGATGACATAGAAAGAAAAGGAAACATAAGGCAACCAATAGTTCCTTTTTCTTTCAGTCTTTTCTTAATTATCATCAGTAAGTTGAAGGAAGAGAGTGTCGGTGGAATGTGTTCATATCAAGATATGAAGTAAAGACACTTGACTTAGTTTTGTGCAGCCTTCAGTGTTCTGGTTACATATATACATATGTATGTACAAACTATGAAATACAAATTGTGTAACTTTAGTGATTCTGCATATAAATTAAATGCTCTTATATTTAATTGCATTTGTAACTGTTATTGTACACTATAAAGATGAATGGTAAATGTTATGTTCATAATTAAAAATTCTATTTTCCCTTTACTTAGATGACATTAAACAGCAAATAAAATACCATGACAAGTGGAAAGAAAGGCTACAGAAGAAAGAAAGAAGTTTTATATTTTAGTTTTTTTTTTTGAAACAGAGTCTCACTCTGTCTCCCAGGCTGGAGTGCAGTGGCACGATCTTAGCTCACTGCAACCTCCACCTCCCAGGTTCAAGCAATTCTCCTGCCTCAGCCTCCTGAGTAGCTGGGATTACAGGTGCGTACCACCACACCTGGCTAATTTTTTTTTTTTTAGTAGAGATGGGGTTTCAACATGTTGGCTAGGCTGGTCTCAAACTCCTGACCTCAAGTGATCTGCCTGCCTCAGCCTCCCAAAGTGCTGGGATTACAGGCGTGAGCCACTGCACCCGGCCTATTTTAGTTTTTTTAATGGTATTTTTTACTGCTTTATGAATAAGGGGTGCCGCATTTTCATTTTGCACTGGGCCCTGTGAATTATGTAGCTGAATCTGCCCATCCACAAGTTCCAGAGATGCAATGTAAAAGAAGATTCATTTGAGGTAGAAAGTGTGAGCTCAGAGAAACCTTTGAGATCATCTAATCCAGTGATTTTCAAAACCCTTTGTAGCAGCAGATTCTGTTCTCCAGGGTACAAGTCCAAAATGTAAAACAGATATATGCAAACTGCTTTGGTTTGGAGGGGAGGAATGACAGGCTGTCCTCTGACCTCTCTACCAAGGCAGCTTTTTTGGTAGGAATGGGAGAGTCTCTATTGAAACCCCTAAGATTCCTCAGAGCACAGAAAAATCTCTGATCCAGAGCGGCTGGATCAGAAGGATTGAATTTAAGGGACATCCTCAAGGTCACAATCTCCTAATTACTAATCCCAGCCTTCTTTCTTCCGCTCCCTATTGCCACCTGGAGCAGCAAGCCATCTGAAAGTACGAGGAGACCATTTGGTGGCCCTGGCACATCTGTGATGATTTCATCTATAAAATGGGGGTGATAATACCTACCTCAGGGAGTTTTTAAGAATTGAATGAGATACTGTACCTAAGTAAATGTGCAATAATAGCTAGCTGCAACTTTATCATAATTATTATAATTATTATTCAAACCTAGAGTCCTAACTAGCATCAAAATGAGTGGGAGCTATAAAATTTTTGTTTTGTTTCTTGTTTTTAAATTTTTTATTTTTACTTGTGGTAAAATACACGTAACACAACATTTACCATCTTGATAATTTTTATGTGTAGAATTCAGGAGTGTTAAGTATACTCACATTGTGGGAGACCAAAATACACCACCTCAAAATATGAAGAATTGTTGAGCTGAAGACAATCAAGAAAAAGCGGGTGCAGGAAAGCTCTGCCCTCCCTCTATCTATCTGAAAGCAGGACTTAGATTTAGAAAGACAAAGGGCATCCTGACTCCTCCTCTACTAGGGAGAGCAAAGGTTAACACTGAAGATAACTTTATACCCTCATCGGCCTGGAGATGATACCAGAGGAATCGACATTAGCAAGCCTTTCCTAACTTGCCTTTATCTGCCATTTATTTGCCTTCTTCCCAAGTTGCTGCCTATAGAAACTCAAAGTTCTTTCCCTTTGTCTTGTCACTTATCTAAAAACCTACTCTTCTTTGGCTGAGCGTGGTGGCTCACGCCTGTAATTCCAGCACTTTGGGAGGCCGAGGCAGGTGGATCATGAGGTCAGGAGATCGAGACCATCCTGGCTAACACGGTAAAACCCTGTCTGTACTAAAAATACAAAAAATTAGCAGGGTGTGGTGGCGGGCACCTGTAGTCCCAGCTACTTGGGAGGCTGAGGCAGGACAATGGTGTGAGCCCGGGAGGCAGAGCTTGCAGTGAGCTGAGATCTCGCCACTGCACTCCAGCCTGGGTGACAGAGCAAGACTCCATCTAAATAAATAAATAAATAAATAAATATAAAACGTACTGTTCTTTGTTGAAGATGCTATATAAGCTGGACTTCAAAGCCACCTCTTTGAGAACTACTCATGCCCTTGGTGTGCCACATGTATATATAAAATATACATGTTAATAAATGTCTGTTTGTTTTTCACTTCTTCATCTGGCTTTTCTAGCAGGGGTCCATTCCAACTAAAAACCTATGGGAGCTATGGAAAAAATCCTACAATATGTTTGTTGGGCAACCAATCTTCACAACTTTTTTTATCTTGCAAAACTGGAACTCTATACCCATTAAGCAATTTCCCATTCCCCCTCCACTCAGACTCAGGCAACCACTATTCTACTTTCTGTCTCTATGAAGGTGACTACTCCAGAAACCTCATACAAGTGGAATTATGCAGTATTTGTCCTTTTGTGACTGGTTTATTTCATCTAGCATAATGTCTTCAAGGTTCCTCCAAGTTGTAGCATGTACCCAAATGTATTTCCTTGTTAAGGCTGAAGAATGTTCTGTTGTATAAAAAGGTTTGTTTATTTATTTATTTTTTTAAGCAAGAAAGTACTTATCATAAAAGTCAGGACTATAGGAACCTCCATGTGACTGAGAAAGAACACACTGCGGGGCTGGCATTAGGGTAGTTACCCTGGGCCTGGCAGTGCCCTATTACTTAACTTGGGTTATAGAAATATTTGCTGCTATGGACTGAATTGTATCCTTCCCTAAATCCACATGTTGAGACCCTAACTCCCAGTGTGACTGTATTTGGAGACAGGGTCTTTAGAAGGTAATTAAAGTTAAATGAGGTCATAAGAACGGGGCCCTAATTTAATAGAACTGTCCTTAAAAGAGGAAAAAGAGATCTCCCTCTCTCTCTACCATATGGGAACACAGCAAGAGGATGGCTGTCTGCAAGCCAAGAAGAGAGCCCTCACCAGAAGCCAAGTTGGCCAGCACCTTGATCTTGGACTTCTCGGCCTCCAGAAAGTCAAGAAATAAATATCTGTTATTTAAGCTACCTACTCTGTGGTATTTTGTATGGCAGCCTGGGCAGACTAATACATTCACTTTATGATTATTTATCATTACATAATTTATATTTTTTGTACCTTTCTGGGTATGTGTAATATTTTACCAAAAACAACTTAAGAAATCACTAGAATTTTTTGTTTGTTTGTTTGTTTTTGAGACAGGGTTTTGTTCTTGCTGCCCAGGCTAGAGTACAATGGCGCGATCTCGGCTCACTGCAACCTCTGCCTTCCGGGTTCAAGGGATTCTCCTATCTCAGCCTCCCAAGTAGCTCAGATTACAGGTGCCCGCCTCAAGGCCCACCTAATTTTTTGTTTTTTCAGTAGAGATGGGGTTTCACTATATTGGCCAGGCTGGTCTCGAACTCCTGACCTCAGATGATCCACCCACCTTGGCCTCCCAAAGTGCTGGGATTACAGGCTTGAGCCACTGCACTGGCCGACTAGAGATTTTTTTATTGTTGTAAACTAACAATGCTTAAAGGACTCTTTCTCTGTCCACTTGTGTAATGTAGTGGCTAAGAGTCAAAGCTTTGGAATCAGGCTGCCTGATGCAAGCCTGGTTCTTCCCTCCATTTAGTAGCTGGGTGCTTAGGCAAGTGACTGAAACTCTGCATTTCAATTGCCTCATTTAAAACAGCATCTGGATCACAGTGAGTGCTCAATAAACTTTGGCTGTTACTAATATTATATTCAAATCATTTTAAATGCTGACATAAAACTTTATTAAGTAGTGTTTCCCAGGCATCAGCCCTTAAATCAAGGACAGTCTAATAAAATTTTCATAAAAGGAGGAAACAGAATGAGTTTTTCTATACAGATATTTATTTTTCTTTTCTTTTCTTTTCTTTTCTTTTTTTTTTTTATATGAAGTCTCACTCTATTGCCCAGGCTGAAGTGCAATGGCACGATCTCAGCTCACTGCAACCTCTGCCTCCCAGGTTCAAGTGATTCTCCTGCCTCAGCCTCCTGAGTAGCTGGAATTACAGGTACGCACCACCACGCCTGGCTAATCTCTGTATTTTTAGTAGAGACGGCGTTTCACCATGTTGACCGGGCTGGTCTCAAACTCCTGACCTCGTGATCTGCCCGCCTTGGCCCCACAAAGTGCTGGGATTACAGGCGTGAGCCACCACGCCCGGCCTAGACAGCTATTTCTATATCATATTATTTAAGAATTATTTCCTACCTTTCAGAAAGTAAAATTTGTCCAATCTCTTAAGAAATGATGTTAATTATAGATGCTAATTGCTTTACTGTCTTTACTTAGCAAAACTAAAAAGTGGCTATCATTTTTCCTCCCAATTTTAAATATTTTTTTGAAATGTTATTGCTCTGTAAAACTTTTTAAATCAGAAGAATTACTGCCCTAAAACATTTCTTTGAAGGACTTAAGCTACTTTTTCTTCCCTCACCAGTTGGCCCACACATTCCCCTGCTCCATCTCCCCTGCCTTTATAGTATAGCCCAAGATAGCTTGGATTAGAACTGTTGCTCTGCAAAGGACTTGTGTACCTATCTGCAGCTAGGCAGAGTGGTTTCATTAGAAAATGGCATCTTCAGGCCTCTACTGTTTCCCCATGTCATTAGGCATTTCTCTCTGTGCCCCTAGACTTGAGCTGGCTCAGCCCTCTCCAGCAGCCACATGGAGCCTTGTCATCCTGGGGTTCCTGCCCTGCCCCATTGTTTCCATTGCCCTTTTTCATTCTTCTCCCTTTCAGAAGGGGGCTCTTTAGAGGCAGAATTCTCTCCTCATTCTCCTCTCCCTCCCTTTCTAGACTTGTGGTGTGTGTGATGGGGCCCTTAACAGGGTAGGGCCAAGGCAAAGGCCAGAGGCAGACATGGTGTATGACCAGGATCACACCCGGGGGCAGAAGCAGCACGAATTCTAAGTTGCCCCTCACAAACAGCCCAAAGAGCCTTTTTATGCTTGGGAACGCACAATAAGAAATGCAAATTAAAACTGCAATCTGATACTATATTTCATTATCAGACTGACAAAAAAGTTGGCAACACACTGTGCTGGCTAATGTGTGGAAAATAGATACTGTCATATATTACTGCATTCTAGAAAAGTATTCCATTACCCGGCGCAGTGGCTCTCGTCTGTAATCCCAGCACTTTGGGAGGCCAAGATGGGCAGATCACCTGAGGTCAGGAGTTTGAGACCAGCCTGGCCAGCATGGTAAAACTCCATCTCTACCAAAAATACAAAAAATTAGGCAGGCATGATAGCAGTTGCCTATAATCCCAGCTACTTGGAAGGCTGAGGCAGGAGAATCACTTGAAACCAGGTGGCGGAGGTTGCAGTGAGCTGAGATCGTGCAATGCACTCCAGCCTGGGCAACAAGAGTGAGACTCCATCTCAAGGAAAAAAAAAAAAAAAAGAAAAGTATTCCACAAATATATACTCACATATGAAAAGACACATGTACAAGGTCTTCTATTGTAGCATTATTATAGCAAGACTGTCATTAAATTATAACAAAATGTCATTATTGCAAAATGGTCTGTTGTTAAAAGGCTGACATTAATATGCCCATGAAAACTAATATGCCAATACTAAGTCCAAGATACACTATTAAATTAAAAAATCAGTGGATGTGTTGTAGTTATTCTTTGAAGTTTTACAAATTACATACGCACTTATAAATTTGCATATACAATTTATGTGTGCATTTATAAATGTATATATAGTATATATGTGTGTGTATAAATATAAATCATAAATGCATTCTTGCATATATAGAGAATGCCCTTGGAAAATTCCATAAGGAAATAATACTGGTGGTTGCTATGGGCAGAGAAAATGTGTGCGGAAGATGAGGTTGGACAGGAAACTTCCCACTGCATGTTTTTTGAGGTTGGTGCACACATTGTCTACCCAAAAATCCAAGTACAGCAATTCAATACAATTCAAAAGCAACTGTTTTGTCAGCAGTTATAGCTCCCTTTTCAGTGGAGGGGGCCTTTTCTTCACAGTTGCCAGGAGAGAAGGGCCTGTCTGCCTGCCTGCTTTGATGACCTCCTAATTTTCTCCTCAGTAGCACCAGGAGAAGAAAAGGGAAATAAAGAACAGTATTTCCAATCCTGGGGTGATGGGTCTTTTATTGCCGCTGTTGTTGGCTTGCCTGTTTGTTTGTGTCTTGGGTAAGTATTAGAACTGAAGACTTGCGTGTCAGAGCTGGAAACTTGGTTCTTGTGATATTGGGGTTTACTACGTAAACACAGAGGTAGGAATATAAAACAGTGCAGCTGTCATGGAGAACAGTAGAGTGGTTTCTCAAAAAATTAAACATGGAATTACCATATGATCTAGCAACAACTCTGCTTCTGGGTATATGCCCCCAAAAAGAAAAACAAGTACTCAAGCAGATATGCATATACCCATGTCTATGGCATTATTAGTCACAATAGCTAGAAGGCAGAAACAACCCAAATGTTCATTGATGCATGAACGAATGAATGAATCAAGTGTGATATATACTTACAATGGAATGTTATTCAGCCTTAAGATGGGACAAAATTCTTCTACATGTTACAACATGGATGAACCTGAGGACATTATGCCACGTGAAGTCAGACACAAAAGGACAAATACTGTATAATTCCACTTATATGAGGTACATAGAGTGGTCAAATTCATAAAGACAGAAATCAGAATGGTGATTTTCAGGGGTTTAGGGCTGAGAGCAATGGGGAGTTATTATTTAATGGGTACAGAACTTCATTTTGGAAAGATGAAAAATTTCTGGAGATGGATAGCAGTGATGGCTGCACAACAATGTCAATAGGCTTAATGCCACTGAACTACACACTTAAACATGGTTAAAATGAGGTCAGGCATGATATCTCATAACTGTAATCCCAGCACTTTGGGAGTCTGAGGGGAAAAGATTGCTTGAGCCCAGGAGTTCAAGACCAGCCTGGGCAACATAGGGAGACCCCCATCTCTACAAATAATCAAAAACTTAGCCAAGTGTGGTAGCATGTGCCTGTAGTCCCAGGTACTCAGGAAGCTGAGTTGGGAGGACTGCTTGTGTTCAGGAGTTTGAACCTGCAGTAAGCTGTGATTGTGCCACTGCACTCCAAGTGGGGTGACAGAGAGATCCTATCTCAAAAAAAAAAAAAAAAAAAGGTTAAAATGATAAATTTTGTTTTGTATATTCTACTAAAATGAAAATGACTATTAATATTAAACAATTATAAATGAGTAGAGCAGAATGATCAGAAGTCTTGATTCTGGATTAGATCTTTGTTCTAATTGAAGTCTGGGCCATTACTAGTTATATGACCTTGAACAAGTAACACGCTCCCTGAGCTACAGTTTCAATACCGGCAAAATTTAGAAAATAGCAACAACATAGCAAAGTTGGTAGAAATTTTTGTGATAATTATTAAGATAATGCAAATTCAATGTTTAGCTCAAGGTTGGTGCATAGTAAATGCTCATTAAATGCAAACAAACATTGGAAGGAAGGAAGGAAGGAATGAAGGAAGGAAGGAAGGCAGGAAGGGAGGAGGAAAGAAGGAAGGAAGGAGGGAAAGAAGGAGGGAGAGAGGGAGGGAAAGATTTAGACTGCTAGCCTAGAGTTACTCAACATATTTCTGATTTGATATGAATGTTCTAGTGGTTCAGTACAAACTTAATCCAGAAATCTTTCACTGACTTCAGCTTCAACATGGAGCTCTGAGCACAGACTTCTTTCTCCTTACAACAGGACAACCCATTAAAACGAATTTATCAAAGAAGAAGGAAAATGAAAAGGCGAAAGAGAGGAGGGAAAAGGAGGAGGAGGAGGAGGAGGAGGAGGAGGAGAAAATCTCACAATAGCAAACAATGACAAAGAGAAGGGGAAGCAGGTCAACAGCAGATGACATTGCTCAGCAAGTTACTGGCACATGGGAAGCGAGGTGCAAGGGTACTACCTATTGAAGCCAAGCAGAGGCTACTGCAATCCCCAGTGTGGACAAAAGAGACTGCAGCTACTAAGGGTGCTGCTCTGCCCTGTGGAATTTCTGAGATATTCTGGGATTGGAAGGCAGAATATACAGTGAAAAGTAGAGATTAACTGAAAGTCAGTTTGCCAAGTAGTAGGTTTCCTCTACTCCCTTCCTTATTCACTGCAAGTTCAATAATTTATGGCAGGGATCTACATTCCAGGCAAAAATTATCAGAGGGCTTTTCTTTAAAGAAAGTGAATAAAGTATCAAGGAAACTTGTGTGTGTGTTGGTTGTTCAGAGCAAACTCCTCCTCCTTCTGGCGGTCAATGTTCTCCGGGTAATGCCTAGATCTCAACTATACCCCAGATCAAAAGCTACACCCCGATAAGCCTTCCCCACTCATAGTTGTGTTATTACCTTTTCCTTAAATATGAGTGAACAAGAGAATCATAATATAATTGAGGCAAATCTGTAACATGAAAGACATAACCAAACAGGAAAACAGAATCTGGAGAACAACAGACCTTAAAAACATCAATAGCAACAAATACAAAAATAAACAAAAACTATGTGGTCTTTGTGACTGTTTTAAGTCTACAAATTTTTCACATTCTTCCCATTGAGAAGTGGAATCTATGTCTCTTCTTAAATCTGGGCCAACGTTAATGACTCATCTGTAACCAACACAGTGAAGTTGACATTGCGGCGTGCCTTCTGAAGCTAGGCCAGAGAAAGGCATATAGCATCTATTTGGTTCTTGTGGGAAACTTGCTGTCTTAGTCAGTTTGTGTTGCTATAAAGGAATATCCGAGGCTAGGTAATATTTTTTAAGACAGAGGTTTATCTGGCTCACAGTTATACAAGAAGCATGGCATCAGCATCTGCTTCTGGTGAGGGTTTCAGGCTGCTGGTGGATGGGAAAGGGGAGCTGGCATGTACACAGATTACATAGTGAAAGAGGAAGCAGGGGGTAGGGACCAGACTTATTTATTTATTTATTTTTGTTTTTATTTTTTTAAGAGATAGGGTCTTGCTCTGTTGTCCAGGCTGGAGTGATCATATCTCACTGCAGCCTCCAACTCCTGGGCTCAAGTGATTCTCCTGCCTCAGCCTCCCAAGTAGCTAGGACTACAGGTGTGAGCCACCATGCCGGGCCAGGCTCTTTTAAACAACCAGCTATTGTTGGAACTAACAGAATGAGAACTCACTCACTTCTCCTCCAGAGAGGAAATTAATCTATTCATGAGAATCTGCCCCCATGACCCAAACATCTCCTACTAGGTCACACTTCCAGCACTGATGACCAAATTTCAACATGATGTTTAAAGTGTATCCAAACCATAGCATTGCACTCCTGACCCCCCAACATTTCATGTCCTTCTCACACACAAAATATACTAATTTCATCCCAAAAGTCTCAACCTGTTCCAGCATCAACTCGAAAGTCCAAAGTCTTATCTGAGACTCAAGGCAAGTTCCTTCCAGCTATAAGCCTGCAAAGTTGAACAAGTTATTTGCTGCCAAGATACAATGGAGGTACAGGCGTTGAGTAAACATTTCCATCCCAAAAGGGAGATATCAGCCAAAAGAAAGGGCTAATAAGCCCCCACACAAATCTGCAATGCAGCAGGGCAGATATTAAGCTTTAAAGTTCCAGAATAATCTTTGACTCCATATCCTGCATCCTGGGTACACTGGTGTGAGGGATGGGTTCCCAAAGCCTTGTGCAGCCACATCCCCATGGCTTTGTTGGGCATAGCCCACATGGTTGCCCTCACAGGTTGGAGTCGAATGCCTGTGACTTTTTCTAGGATGAAGCGGCATGCTGCCAGTGGCTCTATAATTCTGGGGTCTCCAGGACAGTGGCGCTGCTACCACAGCTCCACCAGGCAATGCACTAGTAGAGGCTCTCTGCAGTGGCTCCACCCCTGTGGCAGTCTTCTCCCTGGGCACTCAGGCTTTCCAATACATCCTCTAAAATCTAGTTGGAAGCTGCCACACCTCCACTAGTCTTGCATTCTGTATATTTGCAGACTTAACACCACATAGAAGATGCCAAGCCTTAAAGTTTGTGCTCTCCAGGGCAGTGGCCAGAGCAGTATCTGGGGCCATTTGAGCCTGTGCTGCTACAGTCAGAGCAGCTGGATGTGAGGAGCAGCATCTTGAGGTGGCACCAAAGGACAGTGGTGTCCCAGGCCTGACTCCTAAAATCAATCTGTCCTCTGAGGTCTCTGGGATATGATGGGAAGGGTAGCACTGAAGATTTCTGAAATGCCTTAGGAGACTTGTCCCCATTGTCTTGATTGTCAGCACCTGGTTGCTGGGTATGGTGGCTCATGCCTGTAATCCCAGCTCTTAGGAAGGTAGTGGTGGAAGGACAGTTTGAGCCCAGGTGTTTGAGACCTGCCCCAGCGCTGTAGCGAGACCTTATTCTCCACAGAAAGAAAGAAAAAAAAAAGACACACACACACAAAACCAAGTGTATTAGCACATGGCTCCTTTTTAGTCATGCTGATCTCTTTATCAAGTGGTTGTTCCACAGCACCCTAAGATTCCTCACCTGAAAACACTCTTTTCTTCTCTAACACATGGCTAGGCTGTGAACTTTCCAGATTTTTATGTTCTGCTTCCTTTTTAATTATAAATTCCACCTTTAGGTCATTCTTTTGCTATTGTATCTGATCACAAGCTGTTAAAAGCAGTCATGCCACTTCTTGAATGCTTTGCAGCTTAGAAATTTTTTCTACCGGCTACCCTAGATCATGACTCTTAACTCTGGCCTTCCACAAAGCTCTAGGACCTGGACACACCATCAAGTTCTTTGCTACAGTATAACAAGGGCGACAGTTGCTCCAGTTTCCACTAAGTTCTTCATTTCCATCTGAGACCTCGTCAGCATGGCCTCTACTGTCTATTTCCATCAGCATTTTGGTCACAGCCTCTTCATCAATCTTTTTTTTTTTTTTTTTTGAGACGGAGTCTCGCTCTGTCGCCCAGGCTGGAGTGCAGTGGCCGGATCTCAGCTCACTGCAAGCTCCGCCTCCCGGGTTCATGCTATTCTCCTGCCTCAGCCTCCGGAGTAGCTGGGACTACAGGCGCCCACCACCTCGCCCGGCTAGTTTTTTGGTATTTTTTAGTAGAGACGGGGTTTCACCGTGTTAGCCAGGATGGTCTCGATCTCCTGACCTCGTGATCCGCCCGTCTCGGCCTCCTAAAGTGCTGGGATTACAGGCTTGAGCCACCGCGCCCGGCCTTCATCAATCTTTAAGAAGTTTCAAATTTTGCTTTTTTTTTTTTTGTCTTCTTCCCCTCCAAACTCTTCCAACCTCTGCTCATTACCCAGTTCCAAAGCTGCTTCCACATTTTTGGGTATCTTTATAGCAACACCCCACTCCCCAGTACCAAGTTGCTTGGTCCATTTGTGGTGCTGTAAAGAAATACCTCAGGCTAGGCAATTTATTTAATAAAAAGAGTTTTTTCGGCTCATGTTTCTGCAGGCTTTACAAGAAGCATGGCACCAGCACCTGCATTTGGTGAGGGCCTCAAGTTGCTTTCATTCATTTAGAAAGGGAAAGGGGGCCTGCCATGTGCAGATATCAGGAAGGAAGCAGGAAAGAGAGAAAAGAGGTGCCAGGCTCTTTTAAACAACCAGCTTTTATGTAAACTAACAGAATGAGAACTCACACCCTCAGCCCAGGGAGGGCGTTAATATATTCCATGAGGGATCTGCCCCATGGCCCAAACACCTCCCACTAGGCCCTACCACCAACACCGGGGACCAAATTTTAACATGAGGTTTGGAGGGTCAAATATTCAAACTATAGAACTTGCCTGTGGAGCACTGCAACACCATGTGTGAGATTTGCTACTCTGCGGCCATGATATGTTGAGGAAGCCCAGACCACATGGAGAGGCCATGTACTGGTGCTCCTGTTAACAACTGTGTTGGTTCAGTTGTCATAGCAAAATACCTTAGGCCAGGTAATTTATAAACAACAGACATTTATTGCTCATGGTTCTAGGGGTAGGAAAGTCAAAAATCAGGTACCAGCAGATTTGGTGTATGGTGAGGCGTCGTTCCTTATAAATGGTGTACTCTACATGTCCTCACGTGGTGGAAGGGGCAAACAAGCTCCCTCCAGCCTCTTTTATAAGGGCACTAATCTCATCTTATTCATGAGGGGGGCATTCTTCTGACCTAATTACCTCCCAAAGGCCCCACCTCTTAATACCAACACAATAGGGATTATGTTTCAGTATATGAATTTTGGGGGGACACTAACATTCGGACAATAGCAATGCTCCAGCTCAGACACCAGATATGTGAGTGAAGAAGCCTTAGATGATTCTAGGCCCCTGCCATGGAATCACATCCGGTCTTTGAGTCTTCCCAACAGAGGCCTCACATGTGCCAGAGCAGAGGCAGTCCACCCTCCTCCAAATCCTTGACTCACAGAATCTGTGAGTTGTATAATATGGTTGCTTGGGGATAGCTCGTTATGCAGCAATAGTAACTGGAGCAGTTCCCCCAGAGGGTTTTGAGAAGGTGGAATATATAGAAATCAAGAATGCTATTAAAAATAAACAAAGAACAAGAAGTGTCTTAAAAAATAGAATTAACATTGTTAAAATGAATAATTCAGTAGAGGGTTTGGAAGATAAAGATGTGGAATTCTCACAGATGATAGAATTAAAAGGAACAAAAAGAAATATATAAAATATTAAAAATAAGATGTATGTGTAGAGGATCAATCTAGGAGTTTTAATATCTAACAGGAGTTACAGAAAGAGACAATATTTTTAAAAATGAAGAGTGGAAATCAAAAAAGGAAAAATAAAGGAAAATTTATATAATAAGTGAAAAAACCATAAAAATTTAGACTCTTAGTTATAAAATTTCATAACACCAAAGATAAAGAGAAAATTCTAAAAGTGTTTAGGGTCGGGGAGAATAGGCTACCTACAAAATGAACAAGACTCACACTGGCATCTAACTTCTCATCAGCAACAATGAAAGACTAGAAGTTTTTAGGGAAAATACTTTGACCCTTGAATTCGACATGTAGCCGAAGTGATAATAATGCATGAGGCGGCGGGGCACAGTGGCTCATGCCTGTAATCCCAACACTTCGGGAGGCCGAGGTAGGTGGATCACCTGTGGTCAGGAGTTCAAGACTAGCCTGACCAACATAGTGAAACCCCTTCTCTACTAAAAATACAAAATTAGCTGGGCGTGGTAGAGGATGCCTGTAATCCCAGCTACTTGGGAGGCTGAGGCAGGAGAATCACTTGAACCCAGGAGGCAGAGGTTGCAGTGAGCCGAGATCGTGCCATTGCACTACAGCCTGAAGGACAAGAGCAAAACTCCATTTCAAAAAAAATTTTTAAAAGGACTGGGTGCGGTGACTCACGCCTGTAATCCCAGCACTTTGAGAGGCCGAGGCGGGAGGATTACCTGAGGTCAGGAGTTCAAAACCAGCCTGGCCAACATGGCAAAACCCCGTCTCCACTAAAAATACAAAAAAAATTACTCAACGTGTTGGCGGATGCTGCAATCCCAGCTACTCAGGAGGCTGAGGCAGGAGAATTGCTCGAACCAGGGAGGCGGAGGTTGCAGTGAGCCGAGATCACACCACTGTACTCCAGCCTGGGTGACAAAGCAAGACTCTGTCTCAAAAAAAAAAAAAAAATTAAAAAAATTAAAAAAAAAGTATGATGGTAGAATAAAGATATTTTCCAGAATATTAAGAATAAAGAAATGTGGCTTTTCTTCATAAATTCCTTGAGAATATTTTCCAACAAAATGAGGGATTAATGCAAAAATGAGGAAGACATGGGCTCCAGGAAGCAGTGGATCCAGCCCTGGAGAGACTGCAGGGAACTCTCAGAACGACGGCTATGAAGCAAACCCAGACAGCAAGCAAACTCAATTGAAGCATTAGGAAGGAGAACACTAGGACAGAGGTCAGCAGGTGTCAGCCTGTGAGCCAAATTCAGCCTGCTGCCTGCTTCTGTATGACCTACCAGCAAAAAAACGTTTTTTTGTTGTTGATGTTTTTGTTTTTTTTTTGAGACAGGGTCTCCCTGTTACATCTTGGCTCATTGCAGCCTCAACCTCCCCGGCTCAAGCAATCCTCCTGCCTCAGCCTCTTGGGTAGCTGGGACTACAGGCATACACCACCACATCTAGGTTTTGTACTTTTTGGAGAGAAGGCTACCATGTTGGCCAGGCTGGTCCTGAACTCCTGGCCTCAAGTGATACACCCGCCTCAGCCTCCCAAAGTGCTGGGAAAAAAGTTTTTAATGGTTGAAAAAAAATTCAAAAAAATAAGAATATTTCATGATACATAAAAATTACATGAAATTCAAATTTCAGTGTCTATAAAGTCTTATTGGAACACAGCCATGCTCATTTGTTTACTGATTGTCTATGGCTAATTTCATGCCTCAGCGGCCAAGTAGCTGCTCAACCCTGTATGGTAAACTAAGCCTAACATATTTACTATCTGGTCCTTTACAGGAAAAGTTTTCCGACCACTGCTCTAGGATAAAAGGGAATTCCATGTAATAGGTTGCATGATTAAAAACTTAGAAAAACTTGAGGATGGATAAAAGCAAATAATGCATGAGTGGGAGGGGGGAAGGTAATTAAAAATGCCAGATACACACATACATACAAATCCAACTGCTGTAAAGGAAAGTCATAGTTAAAATATAAAGAAATTGATCCAAATCATGATAGGAAGGCAGTAAGCTTCGAGAAGAATGAAATACATTCTAAGGTATAGATAAAAGGAGGAAGAAGCTGGGAAATGTTTGAAATATGGTGAAGTAGGAATATATTTCTTCTTTATGTAAAAGAAAGGCTATTTAGAAACTCCAGGAGAAAAGCAAAAACTAAAATAAAACAAAAACTGTACCAAAAAGAAAAAACAAAGCTGGTTTAAATATAGAGCAGATGGATAGGTGTGAGTGAAAGACTTTTCACCATATAATTTTTGTATTATTTTGGATTTTGAGCCATATAACTGCTTTATCTATCCAAAAAACAATCTGAAGCAACTTAAAGTGCGATGGTTTTGAGAAAGAAGAAGCCACGTGAACTTCTTACTAGGAAATTTCCCTTTTGAGTTGTCCAAAGGATCATAATATTGAAAAAATAGGCTTTCAGGGAAGAGTGATTTCATGGTTAGAATAATGTATTTGCTGTGTATTAGTTGTTGGCTTTTAGAATTAATTTATTAGAATCCATTAGAATCAATCAATCTTTCCCACTGCTCAGGTTATAATACTTACAGTCATTTTGACTACTCTTTTTCTCATACTCCACATCCGATTGGTCAGGAAATACCATCCGCTTTAACTGCTTTTGTTTATTTGAAGGAGAGTCTCACTCGGTTGCCCAGGCTGGAGTGCAAGGGTGTGATCTTGGCTCACTACAACCTCTATCTCCAGGGTTCAAACAATTCTCCTGCTTCAGCCTCCTGAGTAGCTGGGACTACAGGTGTGCGCTACCACGCCCAGCTAATTTTTGTATTTTTAGTAGAGATGGGGTCTCACCATGTTTTCCAGGCTGTTCTTGAATTCCTGACCTCAAGTGATCTACTCATCTGGGCTTCCCAAAGTGCTGGGATTACAGGCGGGAGCCACTATGCCTGGACTTTTGTTTGTTTGTTTGTTTTTGAGACAGGGTCTCACTCTGTTGCCCAGGATAGAGTGCAGTGGTGCGATCCCAGCTCATGGCAACCTCCCCTTCTCAGTTCAAGCGATTCTCCTGCTTCAGCCACCTGAATAACTGGGATTACAAAGGCATGTGCCACCATACCTGGCTAATTTTTGTATTTTTGGTGGAGACAGGGTTTCACCATGTTGGTCAGTCTGGTCTCGAATTGCTGACCTCAAGTGATCCGTCCACTTTGGCCTCCCAAAGTGCTGAAATTACAGGTGTGAGCCACCACACCTGGCCTCACTTTAACTTCTGAATATATCCAGAATCCAGTCATTTCTTTCCACCTCCACGGCTATCCCTGACTCCACGCCATTGTCATATTTCACCTGGATTTCTGTAGTAGCGATCTCAAAGGTCTCTACCAATGGTCTCCACCTATGCTCCCCAACAGTCTGTCCTCAGCACAGCAGCCCAAGTGGCCCTGTTAAAATGCAGTTATATTCTGTCACCCAGATGGCCACACAGCTCACTCAAGCTGCACCCGTGTGGTGCACACATGTACACACCACATTCACATACATTCTCCAGTACCCCTCCAATTTCACCTCCTATTACTCTCCCTCAACCTCACTACATTTCCTTTCAGCTTCTTCAACTAACTAGGCCTGACCCTGGCTCAGGCCATTGTACTTCCTACTCCTTCTGCCTCCAGACACCCAAATGGCTCATTCCCTCACTTCCTTCAGGCCACCGTGACTGGGTGTGTGTACAGCTGTGTTCTCATGTGAGTCCTTTTCCCTTTCCCTAATTTGGTTTCCTTAGGATGTATTGTCATCTAACACAATAGAGATTTTACCTACTTTTCTCCGTCTAGAGGGAAAGCTCCGTGAAGGATGCTTGTCTATTGCATTCACTTCTGTATCCTCAGTGCCTAAAGCAGTGCTTGGCACATAGTAGGTATTCAATAAATATGTATAAAATGAATGAATGAATGAATCAGCAAATCACTAGAGACAATCTAGTTGCAGGACAGAACGTATGTTACCCAAACTTGAGAATGTTAATCTTATCAATCTTGGCCAAGATAGGGGAATGGAAGAGGTGGAGGTAGAGAAAAGGAGGGAAAGGTTGGGCATAATTAACCTCATGTTAAAACAAAGAGGTCACAAACTACTATCTAGGTGGAACAATAAATGGAAGTCTAACTGCATTGTTTGAAACTGAAGATGTAGCTAGGGGGAAAACTGAGAATCATGAGGAGGGGTATGGAACAGTTGGATGAAGGCAGGGCACATAAGAGAGCTGAGTCTTCTGACATGACAAGGAGTCAACAGGCAACACCTGAGGCTCCTGAATGCCGAACAGTAGTATAAGCACAATTAGAGACACAGGCATCACCACCTGAAGAACGAAAACCTCTGAGGGGTAGACAATTTCTTAGCCAGATGCAAATACTACTTTTACAAAATCAAATTTCTGGAGTGTTTTCCCTGAGCACCTTATTGCAGGCCATTGCCACACTGGGTGTGAGGAAAGACAACACTCCTCCCTTTGGGGACCTTTTGGGGCACAGGCTAAATGACGACACCTGAGAAAAAGAACAACGTAAGACCACACATTAGTGGCAGCAGCAGTATGGGATGAGTGACCAACTAAGGCATTCATGGGAAGCATGAGTTAACCCAGGCCTCATATTCTGGCTGCAAAGCTGTCAAGCTGAACTTCCTGGTCTCTCCACTTGCCTCTCAGGAAGGCCAGATGCTGCCCTATGTCCTTCCTATAGCCCCTTTCCATTCCCACCGAGGCTGCAAAAGTTGATTGGTACTTAGTAGCTTGGTAGAATATATTTGATTTGGGCAGGCGTGGTGGCTCACACCTGTAATTCCAACACTTCAGGAGGCCAAGGTTGGAGGATCACTTGAGACCAGGAGTTTGAGACCAGTCTGGGCAACATAACAAGATCCCCATCTCTACAAAATAAAATAAAATAAAATAATTAGCCAGTCATGGTGGTGGGCATCTTTGGTCCCAGCTACTCAAGAGGCTGAGGTGGGAAGATCCCTTGTGGCTAGGAGTTTGGGGCTGCAGTGAGCTGTGATCGTGTCACCGCACTCCAGCTGGATGACAGAGTGAGACACTCTCTCTCTCTCTCTCTCTCTCCTCTCTCTCTCTCTCTCTCTCTCTCTCTCTCTCTCTCTCTCTCTCTCTCTGTATATATATATATATACATCAGAATCTCAGAATCTCAGAAAGCAAACCATAGCTGTGATTTGCACCCATCAGTGACAGGTGATGCTTGCAGAGTGAGAAATAGTTCCTGGAAGGCAAGCCAGTCCTAAGATAACAGACAATTATTTATTTTAATTTTCGGTGTCAAAATGTCCCTTTGACCAAAAACCTCTCTCTCCAGTGGTTGTACCAGGATAATCAAAATTACTATTATTCGGGGTACTGCTATAACTCTTCCTCTTCCTCTTAATGTAGATGTTCTGAATCTTAACAAATTATATGTTAAAACAATGTCTATGCTTTATTTTCTTTTAATACAATAAAACCAGATTCTGGACACAACTCACAGTGGGCAAGCATTACAACTGCAGTCAGCACTGGAGACCTCTCTCCTGGCTGGAAACGTGGTCCTATGAGCTGCAAGGACTTCTGCTTCTATGCCAGGTACAGGACCTTTTTATCCAGTATGAGGACCCTGATACCTGGGGCTCAGCCTCCTTATGGGTACTACTGAGTAACCCCCTCCTCCTTTCCCGCCTTGCTCCTCCTCAAGGTTAGGCAGCAACAGTGCACAAGACCCTTTGTTCTCCCATCACTGAAACATCTAACCTTTGATCGCTTGATTTCATCTTAATTCTGGAAGAAATTACTGCCCACTCTCCTTGTCTTATTGCCATTAAAGGCACTTTGCAGTCTCTTCAGTTAATTAAGAGTTTTACCAAAGACAGGAAGAGCCCTTGTCCTACAACTGCCTCTGCTTTTCATCCTTCTTTCTCTACAAGTTTTCTGTCTCAGCTCTCCTCTTCTTTCAGAAATCTCTTGAAAACTCTCATGTGTGGGCAACCGGCCCCTCCTAGTCTCTCTTTTTTTTCTTTTTGTAATAACATGTTTTATTTCAATGGAGTTTTGGGAGGAATAAGAAGCAAACTTGGTACTTATTCCACCATCAAGAATTTTTATTTGTTGAGGCCAGGTGCAGTGGCCCATGCCTGGAATCCCAGCACTTTGGGAGGCCGAGGCAGGCAGATCACTTGAGGTCAGGAGTTCGAGACCAGCCTGGCCAACATGGTGAAAATCCATCTCTACTAAAAAAAGATACAAAAATTAGCTGGGTGTGGTGGTGGGCACCTGTAATCCCTGCTACTGGGGAGGCTGAGGCATGAGAATTGCTTGAACCTAGGAGGAGGTGGTTGCACTGAGCCAAGATTGCACCACTGCACTCCAGCCTGGGGAGACAGAACAATACTGCCTCAAAAAAAAAGAAAAGAAAAAGAAAATTATTCTTTTTGTTGAAAGGATTTCTTTACTCTACAAAAGATTTACAGCCAGGATTCTTTGTAGCAGCCATATACATACACAGAGAGAAGGTAAATATTAGAAAGTTGAATCATCTTTTTTTTTTTTTTTCTTTTTTTTGAGACGAAGTCTTGCTCTGTAGCCCAGGCTGGAGTTCAGTGGTGCAATCTCAGCTCACTGCAAGCTCCACCTCCCAGGTTCACACCATTCTCCTGCCTCAGCCTCCCGAGTAGCTGGGACTATGGTACTACAGGAGCCTGCCACCAGGCCCAGCTAATTTTTTTGTATTTTTAGTAGACATGGGGTTTCACTGTGTTAGCCAGGACGGTCTCAATCTCCTGACCTTGTGATCCGCCCGCCTCGGCCTCCCAAAGTACTGGGATTACAGGCGTGAGCCACCGTACCCGGCCGAAAGTTGGATCATCTTGTATGTTATAAGGGAAAGTCTGTTTACCAGAAAAATGATAAAATCCTTAATTACATCTCTTTCTTCAGATACAGTCTCTGAATTATTTCCAGCTTTCATGCATGTTCTTTAATTTTGTTCTTCCCATTCAAACACAAAATATACTGGCTTAAGTTCAATGAACATTAGATTAAAACCAAAAATGTATTGCTTTTAGCCTTCCTAATAATTTCCATCTTTTCTCCATTATGCTGATTTTAAACTCTTTGTTTCTTTTCGTTCTTTTTCCCCCTTTTAGCACTCATTTTTATAAAATAAGAGCAAAATGCAAAAAATGTATTTAAATAATTGGAAAACAATGCTGGACAAGCAAAGATGGAGACACTGTCAGAGTTGAGCCATTGATAGGCTAGCAGTGCACACAGAAATGTAAATACTCATTCACCAGCTAACAAGGGAAGGTTTGAATTTAATGTACCATACAGGTGGTATAGGAGTATCAGTGTAAAAGGTATCAAAGGGTAGTTGTACAAAAGTTGAATGTCCCAAACTCAAGGGCAGCTTACATATTCTGAATCATGGAAATATTTAAGTAATTACTTGACATATATGATAGAGTTTTAAGGAGATATGCACAAAATGAATTAATTGAAAATATTAACATACACCTTCTATTGAAAATGCCTTTGCAAAAGTGTGACAGTAAAAGAAATCTTACATGGCTAAATCCATCTTGTCTCTAGCCTCACAAGTTGGCTGTCTTTCCTCATTCGTGAGCATGGGCCAAGCTAACTTTGGGAGAAGTTTAGTTTATAGTTTAAATCATACTAGCCTTTCCCCAAAACTAAATTGTTCTTGTAAAACTAATGAAAGGCCACCAAGTTAGGAGGATGAGAGGGGCTTGAATCCTAAATAACTACCAGCTATTATTCTGGAGGTCTTAAAATTTGCAACTTCCCTAATTACTCTTGCAGATAACATCATCCTTACAAAACCTAAGATTGGTCTTTTGAGATGTCTTTTCAGGTTTTTGCATTTCTGACAACCCGATGCCCTCTTCCCCATCCCAACCCACCAATCAGTCCTGTGGTCCCCACCCAGGAACTGATTCAGCACAAGAGAACAGCTTCAATTTTCTATGATTTCATCTCTGACCCAACCAATCAGCATGCTCCCATCCTAGCACCTTGCCCACCAAACTATCTTTGAAAAACCCCCAACCTCGGAGACTTCAGGAAGATTGGTTTGAGTGATAACTTTATCTCCCTTGTGGAGTGGCCAGCTTTGTGTCAATTAAACACTTTCTTTACAGTAATGCCATAGTCTCAATAAGTTGATTTTGTTTGTGCAGCAGGCAGGAAGTTACACCATTAAACATGTATTGAGAATGAGGAAAATATCACTCTAAAATTATAATATAGTTTGTTAAGCACATGACCTTGCACCCAGTAGGTGCTCAATACATATTTGCTGTAACTGATTTACTCCAAAGAGGTTATTTAGTGTACCCAGAATTTTTGAGAAACCTACCATAATGTCCAGTCCATTGGCAAAAAGTGCCTCATTACACCCTCCTCCCTTTTGGAATTACTGATGGAACAGACTCTTTAAGTCGGGTAAGAAAGCCTGCTACCTGGAGGCTTCATCAGCATAATAAAAGCGTGGTCTCCACAATCTCTTATTGTAACCCAGACATTGCTTTCTACTGACAACTCAACCAGTTGCCAATCAGAAAATCTTTGAATTGGCCTGTGACTTGGAAGCCCCCACTTCCAGTTGTTCTGCCTTTCTGGACCGAATCAAAGTACATTGATGCCTTAGGTCTCTCTAAAATGTATAAAACCAAGTTGTGGCCCAACTACCTGGGCACATATTCTCAGGATCTCCTGAGGGCTGTGGCACAGGTCACTGGTCACTTATATTTGGCTCAGAATAAATATCTTCAAACATTTTACAGTTGGACTCTTTTCATTGTTGGGCTCTTCTTTGCAAGGAGAGAGCAGTTTCTGCCACACCGAGTAAAATGACACCCAGGCCAGGACTGGCAGCCACAACTGGAAGCTTCCCGCTGGCAATGCACCAACTGGTTATTAATATAGAGGCTGCCTCTATAAATGTGGGGCTTCAGTGCCCTTGAGGATGGCTTTTGAACACGAAAAGCTCACACAAAAGTTACTTTATTTTTAAAAATTCATATTCAAGTTATTAAAGTTACAAAATAAAAAACCTTGTTATTAAACTTACATTCAGGTTATGGATTATAATATTCAGTGTAATACTCTAGCAAATTTTAATCACTCTGAAAAAGCCTTTGATTGCAATGTTTTATAGTATTTACAAACTTGGTAAATTAAACTCCCTTAAATATTTCAAATGCATTTATACATTAATGTATTTTCTTTTAAGAGCTGTAATTCTTCCACTAAAAAATAGGCCTTCCCAAGACTTAAGTCTTACAAATTTTATAATAAATTAAACATGGTGAATCTTATCTTCTTTTGACTGTTACGATATTATTAACAAACAGTAAAATTTCAACCTAAAATTACAAGTCTAAATTATTCCTCAGTTATATATTTTTATTAGACCCATAAGGTTAATCTGTGAAATACTCTAAAGTTCCTAATTCTCTTAAACATGACTAGTACTTAAAATACCAAATATGCATATTATTTCTAATATTTTAATTAGCTATATTTTATATCTATACATAATTAAAAATCTCTATTTCTAACCTAATAAAGAAACAAATATCCTAAACAATTTTGGGTTTCTCCTCCCTTCCCTGTAAATTTTAGCAGTTTTTCATGGACCAGAGACAGTGGCTAAGGTTTGAGAGCTAGAGCTACAGGCTCCAGGATGATTTTTCTCATGGCCCTAACTGACATTCAGAGCCTCTTTGCCTAGTCCTATCTCTAAACCTTCAAGAAGGTTGTAGTTAGGTTACATATTACCTAATTCTCCAATCTACCTGGAAAGTCTATTGCATTTTGCATTTTTTTCAGTTCTTCAGATATTTAGATGTCTTGCTGGCAAGTCTAAAGACCTTTGGACTTCACTGACTTCTATTCCTGTGTTTTCAATCTGACGGGGTCACATTTTATACAATTTATTAAAATAATATCTGATTGAATTCTGGCTCTATCTCAAGGTTTGGTCTGACTGTGTGGTTATAATTTCCAATGTCATTCTACTGACCACCTCCAGGAAAAGAAAACAAAGAGTCAGAGAATAATACTACAAAGACACCAGTAGGTAAAAGGGGAGTCCAAAGGCTATATGTAATCACGTAGGATCTGAAATTTTTGTTTAGTTTTCACCAAACATGAAAATTAAATGTAATGTATATCTTGGACTGGATCCTAGATGGGAGCAGAGAGCAGGGGGGTAAAGCGATGGAGGTGGGGAGATATTGGCATAAAGAACATGAGGACACTGGCAAATTCTTAATACAGATCGTATGTTAGATAGTAGTATTATATCGATGCTAAATTGTTTTAATTAGATACTTTTATTGTGCTTAATAGGAAAATGTTCTTGTTCTTAGGAAATGCACACTGAAGCATTTGGGGGTAAAGTGTAGTTGCCCTTTCAGTTCTTCCTGCCCACTGCACAGACAAAACCAACTCACTGAGACCAGGGTATTGTGGTAAAGAAAGAGTTTAACCCTAGGTTAGCCGCATGGAAGACAGAGTTTATTGCTCAAATCAGTCTCCTCAAGAACTCAGAGGCTAGGATTTTTATGGATAATTTAGTGGGCAGGGGGCTAGGGAGTAGATGCTGTTGATTGGTTGGGGATGAAATCACAGAGGCGTGGAGAACGGTCCTCGTGCGCTGAGCCTGCCTCTGGGTGGGGGCCACAGCACCAGTGGAGTCATGAGTCACGGGTCTGGGTGGGGTCAGTGGGTTGCCAGAATGCAAAAATCTAAAATACACCTCAAAAGGTCAATCTTAGCTTCTACAATAGTGAAGTTATCTATAGAGGCAATTGAGGAAGTCACAAATCTTGTGACCTCTGGCCACATGACTCCTGGGGAGTAAGGGATTATAGAAATTATGCCTACATTTTAGCAGAATTCAGGCCCCTCTCATAATGCTAATCCTGCAGCTTTTCATTAGTTTTACAAAGGTTGGTTTTGGTCCCTGAACAAGGAGTGGGTTAGTTTTAGGGAGGGACTATTGTCATCTTTGCTTCAAAGTTAAATTATAAACAAAATTCTTCCTATGGTTAGCTCACCCTATGCTCAGAAATGGGTGAGGACAGCCAGTCTGTGAGGCTAGAAGCAAGATGGAGTCAGCCATGCCAGACTTCTCTCACGATCATCATTTTTGCAAAGGTGGTTTCAAAAGAGCATTATGTACAACTCCCAAATGGTTCAGGAAAAATGATGCATACACGTGGAAAGAGAGGTGAAGCAAATGTTGCAAAACATTTATAGTTACTCAGTTTATACAATTTATAGAACTGACTTAGAGGATAAGCACTAATTTTTATTTCTCCATTATTATATTAAAGATAACTAGCAGGGTAAGTCAAACAAATATTTGAATGAAGCATTAATGATTCTATCACTTGAATACTAGACATCAGCTAGAATCTCCATCTAGAGGTTTTCAACTTTTTTTTGTAACCCGTAATCTACAATATTAGGACTCAGGACAAATTTACACAGAGAGAATGGCAGAACGCTCATGATCCCCAGGCCTTCATCTATCCACAGAGAGGCTTACAATGGTGGCACAGCTGGACCACATACCCTGGGACGGTTTCCAGTAGAGAACCTTCTCCCTTTCTCCAGCCCCTCCGAGCTCAATCCTCTATCTATTTATAGGGACAAGTGTCAGGGAACATTTCTGTGAGTGTGTAACAATGGAAGTTCCTTGGCAGAGAAGTGGCCTTGTGAGAAAAGAGCTCTAGGCCAGGCGCGGTGGCTCATGTCTGTAATCCCAGCACTTTGGGAGGCTGAGGCGGGTGGGTCACTTGAGGTCAGGAGTTCAATGCCAGCTTGGCCAACATGGTGAAACGCCGTCTCTACTAAAAATATAAAAATTAGCCAGGCATGGTGACATACACCTGTAATCCCAGCTACTTGGGAGGGGGATAGGAGAATCGTTTACACCTACGAGGTGGAGGTTGCAGTGAGCTGAGATGGTGCCACTGCACTTCAGTCTGGGCGAGAGAGTGAGATTCCATTTAGAAAACAAAACAAAACAAAACAAAACAAAAAAACCCCACAAAAGACAGTGAGAGAAAGGAGCTCTAGAGCTCAGCACTTACTCACAGTCTGCTTTTCCACCGAGTTAATTCAGACCTGCTGAGCCTATTGTCTCCTCAGTTAGCAAAACTGGAAAGAAGTCAGTCTCCAGGGCTATCTGGATTTCTCTTTGCTCACACAATGCACAGCTAAAGGCTGTGTTTTCTGATACCATTTGTATCTTGGTGTAGTCCTATAACTGAGCTGAAGTGATTGATTTTGAGCAGAAGTGACATTTACCCCGTGATGTCTTTCAAAGGAAGCTGCTTGCCCCATCTTGGTTTCTATTCCTTTGCATGCAGTGGAATAAAGATGTGGTGACCATGAGCAAGCTTCAACTAAGCGGATGAGGACAACGCCCAGGAGAGAGAGGAGCAACCAGATAGAAGGGACCTAGGTGCCTGCATGGCTGCATGAAACAGAGATGCCTACAAGCTCAGACGTGCATGGAAGTGAAATTAATCTATTGTTATCTAAGTCTCCACTATCGGGTCTCTGTTAAGGCATTAAATCAATATCCTAATTGATATGATACACATACACATTACTGAAAGAAAAGTTTCACACAAAAAATTATCTATTCTCATAACTTGAAATGCCTCTGACATTTTCTATTCTAGTCTATTTCATTTTTAAAAAGTACTGATCTCAGCTGGGTGCAGTGGCTCACACCAGTAATCCCAGCACTTTGCAAGGCTGAGGTGGGCAGATCACTTGAGGACAGGAGTTGGAGACCAGGCTGGCCAACACAGCAAAATGTCATCTCTATTAAAAATATAAAAATTAGCTGGGTGTCATAG
The DNA here is from genome assembly GCF_009764315.1 of Trachypithecus francoisi. Lineage (NCBI taxonomy): Eukaryota > Metazoa > Chordata > Mammalia > Primates > Cercopithecidae > Trachypithecus > Trachypithecus francoisi. Next base: position 59,418,644 of record NW_022681462.1, on the reverse strand, counting down.
TACACGCCTGTAATCCCAGCTATTCTGGAGACTGAGGCACGAGACTCACTTAAACCCAGTAGGCAGAGGTTACAGTGAGCTGAGATCACGTCATTGCACTCTAGCCTGGGTGACAGAGCAAGACTTTGTCATAAAAAACAAAAAATGCTGATCTCAATTTATTTTATTTTATTTTATTATTATTTTTTTGAGATGGAGTCTTGCTCTGTCGCCTAGGCTAGAGTGCAATGGCGTGATCTTGGCTCACTGCAATCTCCACCTCCCAGGTTCAAGCGATTCTCCTGCCTCAGCTTCCCAAGTAGCTGGGATTATAGGCGCACGCCACCACGCCCGGCTAATTGTTGTATTTTCAGTAGAGGCGGGGTTTCACCATGTTGACCAGGCTGGTCTTGAAATCCTGACCTCAGGTGATCCACCCGCCTCAGCCTCCCAAAGTGCTGGGATTACAGGTGTAAGCCACCATGCCCGGCCCTCAATTTATTAAATTGATTTCATTACCCACTAATGAGTGTAAAGACCACGAAGTTGAGTGACATAAAATTGCAGGTTTTATATTCTAGAAATACTCAGATATTGACAATTTCACATAGTTGAATCAAATCGATGTCTATGAATCAGACAAATAGCATTTGCATTCTACAAGTTTATAGTCTCAAATGGACAATAACAACAAGTTAGTGAATGTGTCCTCACAAGTGACTCTGCAATTCCTAGGCAGTGGACCTATATGTGTCGTGTATACATACACACACAGACTTGCAAGCACACACAGGGGAAGGAGTTTGTTGGTATAAGAGTGTTCATTATCCAAAGGTTGCTTGTTAAAGCAAAAGTAATCAAAACTTGGAAATAGTCACTAATAAAGTGACCACTTATAAAATCAGTTTCTATTCCAAACAGCCTTCCTTTTGTACTAATAATGCCTAACCCTTCTTGGTCAGTATCTCACATGTTGTTAGATACAGATTTGACAATGCATTGCAAATGTGAACGGAAATCAATGGCAAAGTGAAGTGGCAATCTTATAGAAGATACAAAACTCCATTAACTGAAATAAAATGAAAAACAACTACCTGAAACACAAGCAAAGCCACTGTTAAAGCAAGTAGCAATTGATACAATCCACAAAGATAGTAACAAAATAAGCCTTTTAAAATATAAGAGAAATCCTTGGAATACTACTGAGGAATAAAAAGAAATGAGCTACAAATGCTCAACAACATAGATACATTATGTTCAGTGAATGAAGCCTAACACAAAAAAAGCTATGTTTTGCATGAATCCATTTATTTGCAATTTGCAATTCAAGAATAGGAAAAATTAACCTATGGTGATAGGAATCAGATCAGTGATTACTTGGTGCTGAGAAGGTGCAACAAGGAGCTTCCTGGAATGATGGAAGTGTTCTGTCTCAATATGAATTTCTGAAAACTGATCGAATGGTATATTTAAGATTTGAGCTTTTCACTGTATATAAATTATATCTCAATTAAAATTTTATTTATTTTCAGCATACCGAGAGAGAAAGAGAAGTACTTAGAAAAACTGATAAAACTTCAAATATGTTTGCAAAAGATAACCTTTTTTCATGGTTATACTGTGAAAGTCAAATAGCTAAGTTGGCCGGGCGTGGTGGCTCATGCCTGTAATCAGGAGGTCAGGAGATTGATACCATGATCGCTAACATGGTGAAACCCCGTCTCTACTAAAAATACATAGAGAAATTAGCTGAGCATGGTGGTGGGCGCCTGTAGTCCCAGCTACTGGGGAGGCTGAGGTAGGAGAATGGTGTGAACCCAGGAGGTGGAGCTTGCAGTGAGCCAAGATCGCCACTGCACTCCAGCCTGGGTAGCAGAGCGAGACTCCATCTCCAAAAAAAAAAAGAAAGTGGTCTAAGTTATATCATGCTATCAAACAATTTTCGGAGAAAAATTTTGTCCGGAACACAGTCTTCCAAATAAGAAACACTTGGTTCATTCTTTGCTCTAATTATTACAATAATTATAATTATAAATGACATTTTTATGGAATATATATTAAGATACTTATAATTTTTCTCTTTTTAAAGGTAAATTCTCAAATTTTGATACTCATTTTAAGTAGATTCAACTTAAGATTCATTTACTCAACAAATATTTATCAAGTGCTAACAATGTGCCAGGCATTGTTCTAAGTGCCTGCGATGTACCAGTGAACAAAACAGACAAGGAGCCTGGCCAGTGTGGAGCATACATTCTCACAGGGAAACAAACAACATACATTCTCACAGGGAAACAAACAACATATATTCTCACAGGGAAACAAACAACATACATTCTCACAGGGGAACAAACAACATGCATTCTCACAGGGGAAACAACATACATTCTCACAGGGAAACAAACAACATACATTCTCACAGGGAAACAAACAACATACATTCTCACAGGGAAACAACATACATTCTCACAGGGGAACAAATAACTTACATTCTCACAGGGGAATAAACAACATGCATTCTCACAGGGAAACAACATACATTCTCACAGGGAAACAAACAACATACATTCTCACAGGGAAACAATATACATTCTCACAGGGAAACAACATACATTCTCACAGGGAAACAACATACATTCTCACAGGGAAACAAACGACATACATTCTCACAGGGAAACAAACGACATATATTCTCACAGGGAAACAAACAATATACATTCTCACAGGGGAACAAACAACTTACATTCTCACAGGGGAACAAACAACATACGTTCTCACAGGGGAACAAACAACATACATTCTCACAGGGGAAACAACATACATTCTCACAGGGAAACAAACAACATACATTCTCACAGGGAAAACAAGCAACATACATTCTTACAGGGAAAGAACATACATTCTCACAGGGAAACAACATACATTCTCACAGTGAAACAACATACATTCTCACAGGGAAACAAACAACATACATTCTCACAGGGGAACAAATAACTTACATTCTCACAGGGGAACAAATAACTTACATTCTCACAGGGGAACAAACAACATGCATTCTCACAGGGAAACAAACAACATACATTCTCACAGGGGAACAAATAACATACATTCTCACAGGGGAACAAATAACTTACATTCTCACAGGGGAACAAACAACATGCATTCTCACAGGGGAAACAACATACATTCTCACAGGGAAACAACATACATTCCCACAGGGAAACAAACAACATACATTCTCACAGGGGAAACAACATACATTCTCACAGGGAAACAACATACATTCTCACAGGGAAACAAACAACATACATTCTCACAGGGAAACAACATACATTCTCACAGGGAAACAACATACATTCTCACAGGGAAACAAACAACATACATTCTCACAGGGAAACAAACAACATACATTCTCACAGGGAAACAATATACATTCTCACAGGGAAACAACATACATTCTCACAGGGAAACAAACAACATACATTCTCACAGGGAAACAACATACATTCTCACAGGGAAACAAACAACATACATTCTCACAGGGGAACAAACAACATACATTCTCACAGGGGAACGAACAACATACGTTCTCGCACGGGAAACAACATACATTCTCACAGGGAAAACAAGCAACATGCATTCTCACAGGGAAAACAAGCAACATGCATTCTCACAGTGAAACAAACAATATACATTCTCACAGGGGAACAAACAAGATACATTCTCACAGGGAAACAAACAACATACATTCTTACAGGGAAACAAACAACATACATTCTCACAGGGAAACAACATACATTCTCACAGGGAAACAACATACATTCTCACAGGGAAACAAACAACATACATTCTCACAGGGAAACAAACAACATACATTCTCACAGGGAAACAAACAACATACATTCTCACAGAGAAACAACATACATTCTCACAGGGAAACAACATACATTCTCACAGGGAAACAAACAACATACATTCTCACAGGGAAACAAACAACATACATTCTCACAGGGGAAACAACATACATTCTCACAGGGAAACAACATACATTCTCACAGGGAAACAAACAACATACATTCTCACAGGGAAACAAACAACATACATTCTCACAGGGAAACAAACAACATGCATTCTCACAGGGGAACAAACAACATACATTCTCACAGGGGAACGAACAACATACATTCTCACAAGGAAACAAACAGCATACATTCTCACAGGGAAACAACATACATTCTCACAGGGAAACAAACAACATACATTCTCACAGGGAAACAAACAACATACATTCTCACAGGGAAACAAACAACATACATTCTCACAGGGGAACAAACAACATACATTCTCACAGGGGAACGAACAACATACGTTCTCGCACGGGAAACAACATACATTCTCACAGGAAAAGCAAGCAACATGCATTCTCACAGGGAAACAAACAACATACATTCTCACAGGGAAACAAACAACATACATTCTCACAGGGAAAACAAGCAACATGCATTCTCACAGGGAAAACAAGCAACATGCATTCTCACAGTGAAACAAACAATATACATTCTCACAGGGGAACAAACAAGATACATTCTCACAGGGGAACAAACAATATACATTCTCACAGGGAAACAAACAACATACATTCTCACAGGGGAAGCAACATACATTCTCACAGGGGAACAAACAACATACATTCTCACAGGGGAAACCACACACATTCTCACAGGGGAACAAACAACATAAAATAGATGTGTAAAATAAGGAAACAGAGGAATAAGGGGGATGGGAGTGTGATGTGGGCAGGCATTGAGATTTCAGGAATGGCTTGAGTGAAAGGAGGTTAGGAAACTTGCTATCTGAGGGAGGCCTATTCTAGGCAGAGGGAACAGCTAGAGCCAAAGCCCTGAGATGGGAGTGTACTTGGCATGTTCAAGAAACAGAAAGGAGGCCAGCATGGCTGGAGCAGGGCGAGCTTCAGGGGCAAACAAGAGAAGGGTCTGAGAGGCCTCTGGTCCACATCATATGAGGATTTTTTGGCCTTTTCCAGGTATGGGTTCCTCAAACTTCTTATCCAATTAGCCTTGGAAGATGGGTGTGTGTTCATGTGTGTGCATGCGTGTAAATTTCTTTCCTTTCTCGTTAGATACATTACCTTGATGTCCTGCAGTCACCTCAAAGCAGTAGGTGTGAAACAGAATTCCCCAACCATTCAGAGTTATCCTTCCTCCTCTACTTTCCCTCTCTGTTAAGAGCATAAACTTCTACCCAACTAAACAAGCTAGAATCTTTCTTCTCTCTCATTCCCCAGAGTCCTACCAATTCTTCTCCCACCTGACTCCTGAATTCACCCCCTCTTCCCCATCCCCACTGCCTCTGCCATTGTCATCTCCTGCCACAACCTTTTACAGCCATCTGCCTCCAGTTTCTCCTTTCTCAGCTGTCAGACTGACCTCTCCCAAACCTCAGTTAGATTCCATAACTCCCCTGCTTAAAATCCTCTGTGGCTCCCCACCGGCCATGGGACAAAGCCCTCACTCATTAGGGTGGCTCCCAGGCCCTTCTCCATCTGACTCCCGACCACGTTTGTGGTCTCATCTCCATCATCCCAGACACCAGCCACCATAGACAATCACCATCTCGGGAAACACTTTGCATTTTTATGCCTTCATGGATGCGATTTCTAAATCTTGAAAACTCCCCTAACACCTGTGATCATTTGTGCATCCTTCAAGATCAGGCTCAAGGGAACGCCACTGTGACTCCCTCCCCTCCCGTGATCTTCCTAGCCAGTGAGTCCACGCCACCAGCACACGCCTCTGTTCTTGCCCTTACAATTGTGAGTGTAACCACATTTCACCACTGTATGCCCTCCCCTGCTAATACAGGCCTCAAGCCTTTGCTGCCTCCCTGCGTGTTCCTACTATACCACACCCATATTTCTAGCACTCCCCAGGAGCTCAAACAAAGCTCAAGTCCAGCTGATGCCACTGAGGGTCTGAGGTTTGTTTTATTCCACTTTTCCTGTTGCAGTGAGTACAATCCTTCCATGAGCACAATTGTGTACGTGTGGGGTGGCAGAATTGGAACTTGAACCAATTCCCAAGTCTTGAGTTCTACTCTCAAGATGCAGATGTAGATCTATATTTATGTATTCATTTATGTATATTCAAAGTTAAAAAAACTCTTAAGATATATATGCTGCATAGATATGTATAAATATACATTAATGTATCCTAGAGGGATTCTATAGCTTACATGTGTATATACCCACATATATAAAAGGAAAGTTCCACCCTTAGATGGTTGTTTATATATAACACTTCTGCCAATAGATATTTATAGATATTGTTATCACTGCATTAATATGTAACTACATATTTGTTGCCATATGAATATACCATAATTTTGGGATCTCAGCCACTACTACTGATCAGTGACTGCTAATACATCTAGATATATAAGTATAATTTTAGAGTTCCAGTAATAACTAGTAATCTAAAAATTGTCAGTCATTCTATCTCTAGACACCCAGTATCCAAAGGAAAATTTGCTTTTCAAACAAATGGTGTTTCTGTCTCCCCAAGTGCAACAGAAATTTCTCTCACTGTCTCAGCAGACTCAGGTCCCCTGTCCAGCTCCTCTCTTTGAAGGGATGACAGCTGTGTTCACCAGTGGGGAGATCTTTTGCTCATTTCCCCCGGGGTCCTAAGAGATGAGAGGTCATGCTAGTGCTGGGCCAGCTTCCTGGAAGGCTCCATAGTGTCCAGGATGGGCCTCCGGGGAGGAGGGCAGTGGCCTGAGGCACCTCCTCACACCTCCACTTCTGCTGTTGTCAGAGAGCTTCCTGGCTTCCTTTTGTGATCAGCTGGTCCTGGAAAGACTGCAGCAGATGGCTGATTACCATAATGCGCAGAGCTTTAGAGGGTCCTGGGTGCAAACCCAGGCGTGACCAAGCCAAGAGCAGCTGCATCTAATGCAGCATGTGGAGCCAACATTAGGCTTTACCCACACACTCATTCTGACCTTTCCAATGAGAAGCCGATGGCGCAGTTCAGAACAGATGGCCAAGAGAAACACTAGGGAAAAGCCCTCCCAACCAGCTGTAGTGTCCCTCTTCCAGCCTCCTAACCTAACAGCTTCAGAGCTGACATGAAGCTCATTATCCCCATTGTGTCTTTCTCCATGGCGTTTATTCTCAGGGCAAGCACAAGCCCTGGTAGTTCCATTCTTAGCAGTCCTAGCTATTGGGAAACATCATTTGGTTTCTAAACCAAATGATGCTTGCAGTGGGTAAGAGTCTGCCAGACCCTACCTGGCACCTGACCTTGGCAATCATCTCTCCCCACAGGTAAACTCCAGGACCCCTACCAGCTGAATTGGCCCTCCTAGTTGTCACTAGAACTGACTCTGAACTAGGAGGGATGAAAGAAGCTCTTGCCCATACTCGGGATTTAACATCAAATCATATTAGCTACTCAGCTGGTGTTTAGAGCTGAAAAAGAAATTTATTATTGTAGCAGAGTAAATAATTGTTTCTAGAAAATCAGGATTCCTTTTAAAGATGAAACCAAATTCTTGCTTAGGATAACCCCTTGATATTTGTCAGTGGGTGGTCTGGATAAAATTACAAAGCAGGCCCACATACTATAGTTGTAACTATTTAAACTTATAAATAAGTTAACAGACGGTTAAAATTCTTAACAGCCTCAAAGGCCCGGTTTGAATTTGGACTGCATGAACTCCTCAGAGTTCTGAGTCAGCACATGGTGTCCTGCGGGGAGCTCCTGGCCCCGGAATCCCCACTTCCCTGCTTTCTTCCCCAATTCCAACCCTCACACAGGGAGCCTCTTGCACACATGTGAGGACACCCCATCCTTCACAGCCGAGCTCTGAACACACTTCTGCCAACTGCAGCCACTTGGCTGAGGAGGCTGCACACAGGCACCAAGAGTTGGGAAAGAGGGCCCTGGCAGTAGGCCCAGACCATTCTGGCAGGAAAGTGTGGGGTCCTAGGTACCTGGAAGGTGGTCTAGAACAGTGATCAGAAACTACAGTCCCTAGGCCAAATCTGGTCCATTGACTATTCTTATCAATAGTTTTATTGGAGTACAGCTATGTCCTTTTATTTTTTTATTGTCTAGGGCTGCTTTCATGCTATCATGGGATAATTAAATAATTGCAATGGAGACCATAGGGCCATAAAGCCTAAAATACTACTATTTGGTCTAGAAGGTGGAAGGAAGGTAAGCTCTGGGCAGGCAAACTCAAGGCATCCTTGGCCAGCTGGACACCTCAGCATATAGGCATGGGCACAGCTGTAGGACAGCCAGAGCAGCCTCCTCTAGAGCATAGTGCCCAGAGCTAGGGCCCCTCTTCTCTGGGTCTAAGAGCAGTACTGCTTCTGGATAAGCCTCTTGGGTGGAAAAGTGCCTCAAACTCAGAAGGCATGAGAAATTAATAGCAAGTTCGTTGTTAGCAGAGAAGGGAGGGGATTGAGCATCATGCCAGAGTAGTAAAGAACTTTTAAAAACAGCAATAACGTTTTCTTACCATGAGTTACATGCACTGCTGCAATGTAATCCCTTTGCCACCCCAAGTCTTCAGTAAAGTCTGCTATATACACAATAGCTTTGTACCGGCCAGGTGAGGTGGCTCATGCCTGTAATACCAGCACTTTGAGAGGCTGAGTGGGGGTAGATCACCTAAGGTCAGGAGTTCAAGACCAGACTGGCCAACATGGCAAAACCCCATCTCTACTAAAAATACAAAAATTAGCCAGGCATGGTGGCGCATGCCTGTAATCCCTGCTACTCGGGAGGCTGAGGCAAGAGAATTGCTTGAACCTGAGAAGCAGAGGTTGCAGTGAGCTGAGATTGCACCACTGCACTCCAGCCTGGGTGACAGAGCAAGACTCTGTCTCAAAAAAAAAAAAAAAATAGCTTTGTACAACTCAGTGGTGGTAAGCAGGTGATAGGAACCAAGGACGGGGGCTGGTTGCAAGTCTTATAGTAACAGAGGCAGTATGTCTGGAGTGGCAAAATAATCCCCAAACAATTAATTCTGCAGAGGCGGAAAATGGGAACTAAAATTGACTATGAATTTGCCCTTGGGATTTTACCAGAAAAATTGAGGAAGACGCTGAACTTTAAGCAAATTGAAGAATGAGTCAATCTTGCGCAGCTGTAAAGGGCAGGGTGACCGCAGTAACATTATAGCATACATTTTAATACTTAGATATTTAAAAATACACCTTTCTAAAACATGTCTAAATTATGTCTATTTGACATATTGAAAGTACAAATCATTTTAAAAATATGTAATCTGTGTCTGACAACTGGACCTCCAGTTTATTCTCCCAGAGTTTGATCCTTGCTTTGGGGACCCATCCAAAACTCTGATCCTCTCCATCCAGGGACCTTCCTGGCTCTTTCCAGACCAAGATCCTGCTGTAAGATGATAATTTCAGAGGTGACGCAGCTACCTGCTCCCTGGCTCCTGACCATCAGCAGTCTGGATTGCCCTGGCTGTATTTGACTAGGATCCATGTCTCATATCATCATTTCTGCAGTAACTCACACAGTCCCTAGCAGATAGTATGCACTTAATAAGCGTTAGATGAACTGACTTGAACAGAATTCACTCCTCCCAGCTTATAATGATACAACACAATTCCAATCTGGTCTAGCTGTATCTGCTTTCTTAGGGGCCTTCCTCTGGCCCCCAGCCTGCGTCACTTTGATTATCTCCTGCTGTCAACACTTCCTGCTTAAAGACCTCCTCCAAAGGGTTAACTGGACCCTACTATTCACCCAGAATAAAGCCTGCGTTTATCATGTCCCTCGGGACTCCACACCTTTAGGCTGTGCACCTATCTCAGTGCCAGGGGTTTCCTGGAGTAGTGCAGCGCATTCCCTGTTTTCTACCTCTCTGACACAGTGAGCTGTTCTTTGCAGTTGACTTCTTTCCCACCTGGCAGTGGCCAGCTCCCTGGCATTTACTTCCCCTGATGCTGGTGCTTATCCAGTTTTAGTTTTAGGCTGGCTCCAGGCTATGAGTCCTGCTCCTTGGTCCTAGGCCTAATAATTTCCATTTCTTCCTTGGCTCTCCTCAGTGAGTATGATAAGTTCCACTGGGGGCCAGGTGCAGTGGCTCACACCTCTAATCCCAGCACTTTGGGAGGCTGAGGCAGATGGATCACTTGAGGTCAGGAGTTCAAGACCAGCCTGGCCAACATGGTGAAACCCCATCTCCACTAAAATACAAAAATTAGCTGGGTGTGGTGGTGTGTGCCTGTAATCCCAGCTACTCAGGAGGTTGAGGCAGGAGAATCGCTTGAACTCAGGAGGCAGAGGTTGCAGTGAGCTGAGATCCCACCACTGCACTCCAGCCTGGGCGACAGAGTGCAATTCAGTCTCAAAAAAAAAGTTCCACTGGGTAAATGCCATTGTTTTAGGATCTCGTTCTTTCAAAAAAAATTTTATTTTTTGATACAAAAGAAAATAATCTAAATGACTTTATATTTTGTGCATATATCTTGGTTTCATATGTGACAAAACAATCATTCATGATTAGATAGTTGTGTGCTAAGATTCTTCCCAATCAAATTATTGTTTTTTAAAAATCTAACATCCATTCTATCACAAGAATCTAAAAGTATTGGTCTTCTTCATTGCACAAAACGAATTTCATCTGGTCTCTATTTCTAGACCTTCCAACTTCTTGAAAAGTCTCATGGAATGTCATCAACTTGTTCATATTTTTAGGGGCTAAACAGGACACTGATCAAATTGTCAAACCTAAATGCTATGTGTGGAGTGAAAAAAAAAATTGCATCACACCAAAAGTGTATTTAATTGCTTTACCTTAGGGTGATTGGAATTTCAGTACATAAGCATAACTTTTAAGAAATCTTGGTTGCATATTTAAATGTTTGTGAAGGCTTTTTAAAAATACAAATTCTAAGGCCCCATCCTAGGAAAACTGAATAAGAATCTCTAAGAGTAGGGCCTGGGTATTTGATTTTTAAAAGCTCCTCAGTGGATCTCGATGGGCAGGTAAAATACAAATAGGTGAAAAGAAAAACATATGGATACACAACTTAGTCATGGCACTCAGCTTTACTTACCTTAAAAATTAAGTCAGGCTTTCCCCTCAGCTTCTCAGTGAGTCACACCAAAACCAGTCAGTTGCTCTCTTTTTGTTCCTGGTTTTTGACAAAAGCAAGGTCCTTTCTGGCTTATCTCAGGTAAAACCTCTGAGTTGAAATGGAAACTGCTCACTTCCTACATCACATTGTTGTGTAGCTGTGAAATGATTTTAAACATTTACATAGTTTTCTATGACATGTTTTACTGTGATAAAAACATGGAGTATAATCCCCACCCCTTTAAGAATGTTACATTATACCTTATCAGACCACATATGTGAGCTATTGGCTTCAACAACTAGACTCCAAAACACATATAAACCCAAGATTTTGACTGAGCTTAGGCTGTGTCAGGGCTACTATCTGCCAGTCTTTGAGCTTGTCACCGAAGCCTGGCCTGCCAAACCCAGCACCACTCTCTAGCGTCCAGGAACCCTGTGTGCAGTCATGGATCTCTGCTGTGTTGGTCAAACTGTGTGTCTCTTCCAAGAACCTCTCAAAAAAATCTCCTCAAACTTCCATTAGACTTGACATCCACAGAGGCTTGCTTCCATCCTAATTGAGCAACTAGACTTTAATAACGAATGACTCATTGACTACGTGGTCAATGTACCTCATCCATTGGTACAAATCCCTGTGAGATTTGTCCTCATTATCCTTCCGCTCATCAAGCATTGTGAAAATAAATTTAAAATGTCTTTGTATAGCAATAAACTGTGTGATTTATGAAATCATACATTCATTATCTCCTTACTTTATTTATTTATTTAGAGACAAGGTCTTGCTCTGTTGCCCAGGCTGGAGTACAGTGGCACGACCATGGCTCACTGCAGCCTCAACCTCCTGGGCTTAATTGATTCTCCCACCTCAGCCTCCCTAATAGCTGGGATTATTAGGTGCGTGCCACCACACCCAGCTAATTTTTAAATTTTTTGTAGAGATGGGATCGTGCTATGCTGCCCAGGCTGGTCTCAAACTCCTGGGCTCAAGTGATCCCCTCACTTTGGCCTCCCAAAGTGCTGGGATTACGGACATGAGCCTCCATACCCAGCTATCTCTTATTTTAATCATGTCAAACAAAATGCAAACTGAGCTTTTTCTCCTTTCCAATCCTATTCCCTCTATCCCCATTGAGTAAAAGACAAAGTCTTTTAATTGCTTTACCTTAGGGTGATTGAAATTCCAGTACATAAACATAACTTTTAGGCAATCTTGGCTGCATATTTAAATGTTTGTGAAGGTTTTTTACAAATACAAATTCTGAGGCCCCATCCTAGGTCAATTGAATGCCGAAAATGCCAATCAGTCTAAAGTCATGCTTCCTCATGCATTCTGTTAGCACCCTGTTAATTAAACTGCCCTTTCTCTTCTTAGATAAAAGTCTTTGATTTGACTTCCTGGCTATCATTTTTTTTATTTCCTAAATGCTTCCCTCAGCACCTGTTATCTCGAGTTCTTATTTCCTACCTTGATCCATTTTTGCTCCAAGGTGCCTATCCCACAATTTTAGTAGCCCCAACCCCTTGACTTCTATTTTGTTATAGCATTGTAGGAGAGGGGAAGCTTTCCCTCTACACTCTGAGGGTTCAATAATCGAGTGCATGAAATAAATTGACAGCAGGCAGATTAACAGGAGAAAAGGTACACAAATTTATTACATGCACTGGGGCATCATATGAAAGAAAAGCGAATATTCAAAAACTCAGTGAGATCTAGAACCTATATATCCTCTTCATAGCGGACAGGGGAGGGGAGATATAGGCAACTTAGGGGAAAGTAAATAAATTGGAGAAAGATTTGTGGTTCCTGAGAAGAATAGGTGACAGCTAGTGACAAAGTCTCTCTGGGTGTGGTGTCACCTCCAGTCTCCCATGATATGAGCCAATCTTCCCTAGTTGAGGAGATCTTGGGGATTCAGGAAATTTTTTGAGTGGCATTTGCTGAATTCCTTCAACACGTACTTTTAACTTTTCCATTGTTTTTTCCAAGTATTTTAGTGCTTGGGGAGAAAAATCAACCATTAAAATAAATATATGAAAACTGGAATAAATATCTCTTTGCCATAGTCTCCAGTATGAGTTGGCCCAGCATTGTTGGATTCTATCTTTATTTAAAATTTTGATATTTTGGGCTGGGCACAGTCGCTCACACCTGTAATCCCAGCAGTTTGGAGGCCGAAGCAGGAGGATTGCTTGAGTCCAGGAGTTCGAGACCAGCCTGGGCAACATAATAAGACCTCATCTCTACAAAAATTTAAAAAGTAAAAAATATTAGCCAGGCATAGTGGTGCACACCTGTAGTCCCAGCTACTTCGGACTGAGATGGGAGAATCACTTGAGCCCAGGAGAGCAAGGCTGCAGTGAGCCATGATCGCACCACTCCACTTTAGCCTGGATAATACAGCAAGATCATGTCTCACAAAAAAGAAAAGAAAAACTTGATGCTTTATTTATCAGGCATTTTTGCATTAACTTTTATTTTTAAAAACATTGTGTTAAAATATTATTTATCTTAATGACTTTTTTGGAGCTTCCTGAAATTTTGCACCAGAAACAAGTGCCTTATTCCCTTCACTCTAGATCTGGCCCTGAATCACAAAAGTCCCAGATCTGCTTGGGTAAAAATGAATACTTCAGAGTCGAAATGGAGAATATCAGTAGGAAAAAACATCCTTTTAATCAGGCTAAGAGTAGGGAGGGAAGAAAGTCTGAAAACATTTGCACATTAGTAATTTCTTACTCTGTCACATGTTTACTGGGGTTCCAGGTAAGAGTTCAAAAGTTAAAAAACGTTTGAAAACCTCTGATTCCAGCTCTGCTCTTGTTATTAATAGGTTAAAAAGTTAGAAACATGGGTTACATAATAAATTAATGGGCGAGCTGGGTTAAAACCCATTGTCCTAATTGAGATTAGCAAAAGCTATGAAAAATAATATTCCTTCACAAGAATAATTGTAACTAACAACCCTCAATTTCTCCATCCTCCACCCACCCCTACCAGTAAAAGACAATTGGCCGGGCGCGGTGGCTCAAGCCTGTAATCCTAGCACTTTGGGAGGCCGAGACGGGCGGATCACGAGGTCAGGAGATCGAGACCATCCTGGCTAACACGGTGAAACCCCGTCTCTACTAAAAATACCAAAAAAAAAACTAGCCGGGCGAGGTGGCGGGGGCCTGTAGTCCTAGCTACTCGGGAGGCTGAGGCAGGAGAATGGCGTGAACCCGGGAGGCGGAGCTTGCAGTGAGCTGAGATCCGGCCACTGCACTCCAGCCTGGGCGACAGAGCAAGACTCCGTCTCAAAAAAAAAAAAAAAAAAAAAAAGACAATTAGGACACCTCTGCAAAGGCTTTTAATATATTAACTTATTTTAAAAAAATAATAAAGGCTGACTGTGTACTGAGCTAAAAAGTCAAAACATGGCCCTTGGCTGTGTGTGGTGACTCACACCTGTAATCCCAGCTCTTTGGGAGGCCAAAACAGGAGGATCACTTGAGGCCAGGAGTTCAAGACTAGCCTGGGCAACATAGCAAGACGCCTGCTTTACAAAAAATTTTAAACATTAAAAAATTACCCAGACATGGTGGCATGCCCCTATAGTCCTAGCTACTTAGAGGGCTAAGGTGGGAGGATCACTTGAGCTGAGGAGTTCAAGGCTGCAGTGAGCTATGATTATGCCACTGCATTCCAGCCTGGGTAACACAGCAAGACCCCATCTCTTTTTTTAATTCTTTTGAGACAGGGTCTTGCTCTGTCGCCCAGGCTGAGTGTACTGGCACAGTCTCAGCTTTCTCATCTCTTAAAACACACACACACACACACACACACACAAACCCTCAAAAAGGCCCTTGTTCTTAAATTTGTAATTTTGTAGGGGACACAGATACATAACTATACCACCACCACCAATTAAAGCACAGTGTCCTCAGTGCCATGATAGAAGGATGCATACAGAGTACTGAGAACACACTGAGAACAGGTAGTGTTTGGGTGGAATTTTGAAGGGTATTCCAAGCATTTGCCTATTACATACATTTCCCTGATAATCCAGGCTAGCCTTCTACTATTGATTACAGACACATAGCTCCAGTATACTTGTGATGCTGATGGGGAGGAAAGGTTGACCATAGGTGAGTGAGGTGGGCCTAGGACCTGGAAATATCACTCTCATTGGGTTGGAGCAGTTGGAGGAAATCCAGTTGAATGGGTGGCCAGTTTATAGACCAGGCTAAGACCAGCCTCAGGGATGTCCAACATGAGATAAAGGATGAATGGGGAGAAGGGAAAACTTGGAAATCAAGGAAACTGCTGGAAAGCTCATGGTTCATATCAGTGGTGGGAAAGGGAGGTGGGTTAGAGAGAATAGAGGCAGAACTGGCAACAGCAAGGCATAAACTTATTCTTAAAAGGCCTGGCATCCTGGGTGGGCCAGGTATCAGAGTTGAAATATGAGGCAGAGACTGGATACTCAAGGAAAGTCAGTATCCAGTCACTAAGATGGGGCACTGAGCAAAGCAGGACAGGCAACAGGGAAGCCCTGAGGGTCCCCTGAGTGTCAAACCAGGGTGTTTTTCATCTCTCCAAACTGAAGCCAGGGTTTGGTCCTGGAGAGCCTGCAGGGAGACATCACCTGGCCCAATTATGGGAATAAGGGAGGGTGTGAGCTGAGGAACCAAGTAGGCTCTGACACCACCATGAGGCTTCATCCCTTCAAGTTCCATGGTTTTCAAAGAAAAAAATTGAGATCCCAGAAATAAGTTTATTGACTTCTAATAGCTGATGACCAGCTCTGCCTATGGTGTCCTAGTGCCATTCAAGAGTTCAAAGACAGGCTCCACCCAGCTGAGAGCTGTTGAACATAGCTGTACTGTATATATAATGCGATGTAATGACTGGTTGGGGTTAATCAAATATAATGCCCAACCCAGACCTATTAAATTTCACCACAAAAGAGGCTTTAATCAGTCTTTTATCAGCTTGGTGCTTTGGCCTAAGAAGACTGCTTTTGTTTGCCCATATAAGAGACAATGGGAGAGTCAGGATCAGCCTGCTCGCTGGAATACAACAAGCGAATTGTCCACAAACAACAGACCATTCAAGGCCATGAGAGAGGAAAGGCAGGAGAGGCCGCATGAATCTACAAAAGTGTCCACTGTTAATGGTTACGGCCCAGTGTTTAAATTCGGGCCACATTCCTGCTGGAGCTTCCAAAATATAGAGGGGACAGAAACAAAAAGACTCCAGTGTGCTTCATGTAAGTCTATCTGGCTTTGGCCCTCTGCAGGACATTCTTGTTTGCTGCCTGCTGAAAGGGGAAAGGAAAACTGACATTTGGTTCTCTCCCGAAGCAAAGCTCAAATCTGTTGGGGGTTAGATATGCTTCACAGGGCCATGGATTAAAGTTATGAGTACAGGTTCTACGCGAAACTGCATCGTCCTATTACCCAAGACCTCTTGGGCTACGGAAGAAACAGGAGGAGAAGGGAGACAAAAGCCAGGGGAGGAGAGAGAGAAAAGAGGGGGACATTCCCTGCCCCAAAGAGGGAATGACATTTAAGCCATCCAATTTAATTCTGTTCAACAAATATTTGAATACTTTTTAGGAGGCAGGCTAGGATGTACCCAGATACAGAAAGAAACACATGAATTTAAAAATCCACTATTTCTGCTCAGAATCAGAGAAAGTTAATACTGGAAAGCTCCTAGGTCATCCTACTTTATATTATGGTCTTCTAATCAGAAAAATAATTTTTAAACCCATGAGAGCATAAGTTAAAAAAAAGGAAACAAAGAAAGAGGAAATGAAAGACTAAAAACACTGTCTCATTCCAAAAGAGTAACCTCAAATTCTGGTATGATCATGGGACTGTTATGGGAATGTGTCATGATGTGCCACTGAGGGAAGAATCCTTGAGAATGACTGATCTAGTCTCACTTAGGAACTTAGAATAGAATTTTAAGGAACAAAGTGGCAGGGCCAAGATCACTATGGCACTTACGAGCAGAGACAGGATTACAGCCCATGTCTTCTAATGCCCAACCGAGGACTCAGCCACTTGCACCACAGTGTTGTACCACTAAGGTTAACTGGGAAGATGCAAATCCTGAAAATCCTTAAATACATAATTGAGTAACTTAGATCTAGTTATCCTCACCGATATGTCGCCCATTCACTGCCAAGCTTTGGGCCCAACACTTACAGTCATCAGAGTTTAGATTTTGTTTGTAAACCAAGATTTTCCCTTCAGCTCTAAATGGAATTTTGCCTGGACCTGGGAGTCTTTAAAGGAATAGGAGGAAAAAGAGTAGATGGAGTTAGATTGACAGCAAAGGGAAAAGAGGAAATCTTTCCTTATAAGACCAAATCTGTGGTGCCTCAGCTTCCGTTCAGTGTGGAGGCAGGAGTGGCAGCTGCCTAACTTGTTCTTTCTCATTCAAATATGCTGCATTTAAATATGTTTGGGGGCTGACAGTGATAGGAAGACATTCCTATGGCCAAGTAGGACAGAGATCTGGGAATGATTCTGTTTATGGAAGGTTTACTGGATGCACATATCTGAAGGTAAAATGAAAATGCTTAGTCTGGATGGTCATTTGGGGTGAGATGGAAGGGAGATAAGAAAGGGACCAGGGAAAAATGAAAGTCATTCTGTGCATTGTGAGGGGTGCCAGTGGTCAGAAGTATTTTGCCATTCTCATTTGTCATCCAGTGCTACTGACCCGTGCTTTGAAATGGCTTGGCTTCCCTAGAGATATTCTGAGCTGCAATTGCAGATTTCCATTTTAGGTTCTTGTTTTCTCCCACTCTGCTCTACACAATCAATTCAAAATCCTTCCTCAGGCAATGTGCAAAATGCCTTTGCAGAGCTGATGAAGGTTCTGTGGTGTGGCTCATGTGAATGTATCAATTTTTTTTTCTGCATGTAAATAGGAGTGGTTATGTTAAAGTGGTTATTTGCTACATTAGATCAATGATTTGGGCTGCTGGGGCTTGTTGACAAACCTTCTTTGATAATAACTTTTTTATAAATTATGTTAATTATGACTTTGCCTTGGACTGCAGTAATGGGACTGGAAGCTTTCTATTTTCTTTCAGGCTTCAGTAATAATTCTGCCTTCATTTTTTTTTTTTTTTTAACTTATGTTCCTGGCAATTAAGTGCTATCCCAAAACATAAAAACAATTTGCTCTTTTAAAAAATCATTATGCAAGAAGTGTCATGTAAAAGCTGCTGTTACTTAAAATATTATCTTGTAAAATAACTATAGGAAGTTCTCCTATTCATGAGACCAGCAAGGAGTTATTAACAATCTTAATAGAGAAAACTATGCTTATAGATTCTGTTTTCTTTTCTTCCCCTCATCCTTCTGAAAAAAAAAAAAAGAAAAAAAGTGGAATCCTTCCCTTTGGGTTTTTTGTTTTTTTGAGACAGAGTCTCACCCTGTCGCCCAGGCTGGAATGCAGTGGCACAATCTCTGCCCACTGTAAACTCTGCCTCCCAGGTTCAAGGGATTCTCCTGCCTCAGTGTCCTGAGTAGCTGGGATTACAGGCACCCGCCACCATGCCTGGCTAATTTTTGTATTTTTAGTAGAGACAGGGTTTTGCCATGTTGGTCAGGCTAGTCTCGAACTCCTGACCTCAGGTGATCCACCTGCCTCAGCCTCCCAAAGTGCTGGGATTACAGGCATGAGCCACCGTGCCTGGCCTGGATTATTTTTAACTGAAGAGGAGAAAAACAAACAAAAAGAAACAAATGTTTTGATAAGTTTGACTATGGTTGTTAAAATATGACCTATATTAAAAATAGAAATAAAAGAGTTATCACATGCTCTCCCCACACAATGAACAGTGAACTTTCAGGGTTTACCTGCTTGAAGCTCCAGCTGTGGCTCTCAACACATCTGCACCCTCAGCTAAGTGTCCTGATGCATCACCCTGCAGGTGTGGCCTGCTACCCATCCAGCCTTCACTCTCCCAGGCTCTTGCCATCACTTTACTTCAGCTAGTCAGGATTAGCTCTTCCTCCCTACAGGGAGCAATACTGACCTTGGAGTCAGACTGACCTGGTTTAAATCTATTAGGTAGAACTAAATAAAATTGCTGTTTTTAATACACCAATGATGGTTAAATATTGGCAATTTCATGCCATTCAACCTAACACCACCTTCTCATTATCATGTTCTCTAAGATAAGATATTTTAAATGCCTTACTTATTCCACGACACAGGTTAGTCACCATTTACTGTAGACATGCTATGAATTATAAGAGGCTGCAGTGGCATTTCATTCCAGATTAGTTTAACAAAAATTTTTTTTGACTCCTTCACTTTACCCCAGGCACTGCTTTTGTGCTGAATACCTGGTTGAGGGGAGGTCTCAGCTCAGTGGGGCAGATACATAAACAGAGATCTGTGATGTAAGCAGGAATTGGGCAGTATACCCACAGTACAGGGTAGCATGGAGGAGGAGGTTGGAAGATTTTGGGGGACATGGGAGGATGAGGAAAGCCTTTCTCCCAGGAGAAATGCCTGGGTGCTGAACAACACAGTGTCATGGGCAACTTTCCAGAGAACCTTTGGCTGGTGGGAGTGTGAGAGAGAGCCCATTATCATAAGATGAGACTGGAGAGAAGCTTTGACAACTTGGGGACCCTCTTTACAAAAGTAAATACAAAATGCCCACATAAACACATCACTAGGGTTCCTTCCAGGCCCCGAGTTTGAAGAGCCCAGACATTTCAGCTTCATTATCTAAAACATCTGCCTCCGCAGGGCCACATTGTAAGGGGCCTTGCTAAAGAGCAGGGGCATCCTGGCAGACAATAGGAGCTGCTGAAGGATCTCAGAGAGGAAAGTGACATCATCAGATTTGCTTTTTAGAAAAAGCACCCCCAGGGCTGTCTGGAAGATGGATCAGAGAGGTTTGTGTTAGGTGGCAGAAAAGCCAATTAGAAAGCTATTTTAATAATCCAGAAGACAGCCAAGAGTCTGAAAATGGCAGAGTTCATGAAGGAGTAGACGAAGCCTCATTTAGCAAAAGTATCTCAGGGATAGCTGCCCCAGGAGGTCTGGTCCTTCTGCCTCAAAGCCCACATTGAGCAGGTGGTAAATGCTTTCAAAATCAGATTCTCCACCTGGGAAGGTCTATTTTTATTATTTATTTATTTATTGAGACAGAGTCTTGCTCTGTCACCCAGGCTGGAGTACAGTGGTGCCATCTCAGCTCACTGCAACCTCCGTCTCCTGGGTTTAAGTAATTCTCCTGCCTCAGCCTCCTGAGTAGCTGGGATTACAGGTGTGCGCCATCACACCCAGCTAATTTTTGTATTTTTAGTAGAGATGGAGTTTCGCTATGTTGGCCAGGTTGATCTCGAACTCCCGACCTCAGGTGATCCACCCACCTTGGCCTCCCAAAGTGCTGGGATTACAGGCATGAGCCACTGCACCCTGCCTGCGAAGATCTTGAATGAGCTGCACACCAGAGGCTTGTCACCCCATGCACCAATGGTAAACCATGGCACCTTCATGCCCACTCAGGCCTGGTTATTCTTCATTCCTCTCTGCTCTGTCATATGCCTGGGTTCTGCCATAGTTTCCTCTTTAATAAATCAGTCATCTGCTCATCCTGAGGTCTGGTCCTGAATACCGGGCTGCTCGGCCAGGGCTCTGTCACCTGCTTAATTCCTGCTATACTCTCCCTCTTTCCCCCAAATCTTGGGCTGAGCCATGCCCTCCATGTTCTCCATTCCCCTGAGAAAACCTCCATTCATCTTGTTCATCTTCCAAGACGCTGTACAGGAGTCTTCTCCTCAGCTATCTTTCTCTGGCTACTTCCCTCTGTTCCCCCTAAAACTCAATGACTTCCTCATCTCTGTGTCTTATGCATGCCTTTATTATTACCTGTATTATACTTTATCATATTTCTTTATGTGTTTGTTTTTCCACCCCCTCTTTAGATTCTTGAGATTAGGATCCATGCCTCATATTGTCTTTTCCCCCAGTAACTCACACAGTCCCTAGCAGATAATAGGGACTTAATAAGTGTGGGATGAACTGACTGGAACTGAATTCACTCCTCTCTGCTTATAATAATATAACACAATACCAACCTGGTCAGAGTCTAACTGTTCTTGTCTGCTTAGGACAGCAGTGCCCCAGCCTACCTCATTTTGCATATCTCCTGCAGTTCCTGCTTTAAGGCCTCCATTCACAGGATTGATTGGCCCCTGCTATTCACACAGAATCAAGCTTGAGTTTATCATGCCCCTGGTGCTGCATATCCTGCCTGGGTATCCTCCTACAGCTGGGCCAGACTCCCCCTGGTCTGTCCTTGCTTGGTCCCCACTTCTTCCCAGCCTGCTTCTGAGGCTAAGGGTCCAAGATGCTTTGTGACCCTCTGGCCATGGTGTTTAGATAAGAGGGAGGTACTTATTCCAAAGGCAGCCAATTCATGGGCTAGACCATACCTATGGGGCAGCCCGTTGGGCAAAGTGTTGACCAAAAGGATGATATGGGCCAATCAGATTGACAGATTATATGGTGGAGAATATCACTTTCAGACGTCTTCCCCCAGCAGGAGAACTGTAGATGGGGTAGTTTCTCTTTGGAGGAGACTGGGTAGGCCTCATGATTGAGCTCTTTGGTACAATGCTCCAATCTATGTGCCTTCATTTTTCTATTCTCATTATTGTCCACCCTTGACAAGAGTTATCTGAGACCCCAAACCCTGTCTAGTTGTACCTTTTATCCCAGCTCTTCACCTAGCCATTAAGAACTGTAGTGGGGTCTAAGGTTTTACCATACAAGCTAACAAATTATTCTGACATAGTTCTTCATGCTGGCAAACGACATGAGACTCCTGGGTCAGAGACTCTCGCACAGCAAGTAGCGTGAACGTTAGCTTATTTGCATCCATTGCCCTTGCTCCCTAGTCCCATGGGGACAATGCCAGTGAGCTCAAATGCCTGCAGAGGCTACAGGTTGTGTTACAGTAGAGGAGCTCGGAGCTTAAGGAAGCTAAATCTTTTATAATGGGCAGTAAATATGCCTGCTCTTTGCTCTGGAAGGAGACACTCTCTTTATTATATTAGGCAGTAGGCATGGCTGGCTTTTTCTCTAGATGGGGGTACTATCTCCATCTTCTGAGGCTGTTTCACAAACATCCTTGAAAAGGTAGTCTTGAATGAAGGGCAGTCAGCTCACTTGTGAGATGTGCAGAGATGTAACTTATCTATGGGGAGCCATCTCAACACTAAGCAGCAGTCTCTGTTCACCCATGTTCTGGCACTGGCATGTTTATTCCACAGGTGACAGGCAACTTTACTTTTCCAATCCGAATCCCTCTTCCTAGCTATCATCACAAATTTCCTGCTCCATTGGGACATTTCAACCAGATAGCTTCAATAGTTAAGTTTAAAATGTCTAACACTATATGCATCTTCCTCCCCTAACTTTTCAGGTTTTTTGCCACCATTTTCCTCGTCTCATCAGTTCAGATCCTAGGAGTCATTTTAAAATCCCATCTTTTTCCTTATCACTTATAACCTAGTCAATCCCAAAGTTCTATCAGCTTTTCCTTTGGAATATCTCATCCTCATTTCTTCCTAGCTCAGAAAGAACTTTATACTGTCATCTGCTTAGTTTAGAATCTTATTTCATTCCTAGACTGCTCAAGGAATGTCCTGACTACTTTTCTAAATTCCTACCTCCTTTCCTTCACAATTCTTAATTCTCTAAAGGCATAGTTTAGATTAAGTCATACTCACTTAAAAACGTTCAGTTTCTCATGGACTGTTTGATAGAAGAGTCTAACCTTTTCTCCCGAATACT
The DNA here is from genome assembly GCF_009764315.1 of Trachypithecus francoisi. Classification (NCBI taxonomy): domain Eukaryota; kingdom Metazoa; phylum Chordata; class Mammalia; order Primates; family Cercopithecidae; genus Trachypithecus; species Trachypithecus francoisi. Next base: position 59,395,696 of record NW_022681462.1, on the reverse strand, counting down.
CAAAGCCTGCCCAAATCTGACTAGGCCTTGTGTCCTGCCACTATGTTCTGGCTGTGCAGGCATGGTCTCCCTTCTCTATCTGCTGAGTTCACATGTGACAGGTCTAGCTCCCTCCCCATCCCCATCACTCCGAGTTCTGAATACTACACCTTTGCAAACCCATTTTGTTCTTCGGTCCTAGTTATTTTACTGGTGCAGCCTACACTGATTTCCTTTGCCCAGTTATATTTATCTTAATATTTAACCTCATGCTGCCCATCAGTCTCCTTAATTGCTTTATGTCTTATGTTCCCAGCTAAGTGTTAAGTTCCTGAAGGTGTAAAACTATCATTTGTATATTTTTTATACCACTCGGTGATCACTTAGCACATATGTGGGCAAACCATAGAAACACAACTCTCCCATTTCCTGGCCATGTGACTGGATAGTAATATATGTACCTTAGTCTCCTCATTTGAAAAATGAGATAGAAATAGTACCTACATTACAGGGGTGTTGGGATAATTAGATAATATGGGAAAATCTTAGCATCTTTCTTGCCGTATAGGAAGAATTCAATGTTGACTATTATTATTAATCTTATAGTGATACACAAATAAATGAACAAATAAACCAATGATGAAATACATAGTTCTCTTTCTTGGAGGACTCCAATTTAGTGAAAGATAATCAGATAATCTTGAAAAAATATTTATGATAGCATTAAAGTGACCACGGTAAAAGCTGGATGGAAGAGGGGGAGTAGCACCTTGCAAAGGACCTAACTTAATCCTTGAAAAGATGTGTTCCTAGGAATAAGAGAGAACCTGATAAAGTGTATTATCAACTTATGATATTTTCAACTTATGATGAGTTTATACAAATGTGGCCCCATTATAAGTCGAAAAGCCTCATGAATGTATATCACTTTTGCATCATGGTAAAGTCAAAAAACCATTAGGTCAAACCATCCTAAGCTTCACCAGCACAGTTGGGGGCTGTCCCTTCTTATAGGATCCAAATGAGCCAGGCCTTCGGTTCCTACCCAAGTTTACTTCCAGCTGCATCCCACTAACTACCTTTTACCATTTGTCAACCATTAACACAACTGTGTAAATGAGATTATCAAATGCTTTTCTGAGAGTAGGTTTTCATGGGCTGGAGGGGGAAGACAGATGGAATATTAAGTCACTTAGGAGCAGTGGGGAAAGAAACCAGCTGTGTGCAGGTGAAAGCAAACTAAATCAACTTCACTGGTTAGCTGCAGACCAGCTTTCCATGTAGCACAAAAGAATAATAATAAAAATTTAAATCTACTGCCAGATAAAACTTCTGTTACAGCTTTTCATGTCACAGTAGGGAAATATGGGCTCCTCCTGGAGCTCCTGATTCTAAATCTGTTACTATACTTTTAAAATAATGTTAATAGATACAATAAAATGGAATCCTAACCACAGTTATTTTGCCAATTCTATGAAAATATTGGCTCTGGAAAAGGGATGGCCTAGTAAGAAACCAAAGACATAGAAATATGTTTTGAGAATCATGTTCCTGGCCTAAAACAGATCTCCCATTAAGGAAGGTTGGCTAAGGCCAAGTTTCCCAAGGGCAGAGAAGGGAGAAAAACTGAGTAGTTTGTTTTTCTGCAGTCACAGTGGAACAAGACAGTAGAGGGAGGTATATTTTAGTTTCTACTACCTCTTCCAAGGGAAAAAGCAGACCGGGTTCGTGTCTTCTCCATAGAAAAGTGGTAGTATGCCTTAATCACAACAGGCCCTCCTTGAAACATGAAGTTTCCTGTTGCCACTATCCCAGATCTGTAACCACCCAGTGGTTCACTTCGCCCGTTGCCTAGATAGAGCCGATTTCTCAAGACAGGGGAATTGCAATAGAGAAAGAGTAATTCATGCATAGCCAGCTGTGCCGGAGACCAGAGTTTTATTATTACTCAAATCAGTCTCCCTGAGCATTCAGGAAGCAGAGCTTTTAAGGACAACTTGGTGGATGGGGGGAAGCCAAAGAGCCGGGAGTGCTGTTTGGTCAGGAATGAAATCACAGGGAGTTAAAACTGTTTTCTTGCACTGAGTCAGTTCCTGGGTGGGGGCAACAAGATCAGATGAGCCAGTTAATTGATCTGGGTGGAGTCAGCTGATCCTCAAGTGCAGGGTCTGCAAAATATCTCAAGCAATGACTTTGGAGCAGTTTAGGAAGGGTCAGAATCTTGTAGCCTCCAGGTTTATGACTCCTAAACCATAATTTCTAATCTTGTGGCTAATGTTAGTCCTACAGAGGCAATCTAGTCTCTAGGCAAGAAGGAGGTTTGCTTTAGGAAAGGGCTGTTACCACCTTTGTTTTAAACTATAAACTAAGTTTCTCCCAAAGTTAGTTCAGCTTACGCCCATGAATGAACAAGGACAGCTTGGAGGTTAGAAACAAGATGGAGCTGGTTAAGTTAGATCTCTTTCACTGTCTCAGTCATAATTTTCCAGTCGGTTTGAGATCCCCTTCCAGAGGTGTCTTTCTCTCCTGGGTGCCCCAAACTTTTCTACTACTCCTGACAATCCAAGCCACCAACTCATGTAATGCAGTTTCTGTGCACAGTGCTACTATAATCTGGGTCAGTGGTGGGTCCAATAGATTTGATGACTCTACCATCTCTTATTCCAATTGTCTCCATTCCCATTTGACTCAATTAAATACTTATTTAATTAGTCAACTCTTAAAATTACATTTTAAAATGAACTTGCTAAGAACACAGCTAAGTGTGTTCTGATTAACACATTTTTTTCAGCCTCATATTTTGATAAGTGCTGTTGTAGATTGCATCATGTCCCCCAAAAGGATATGTTGAAGTCCTAACCCCCAATAACTGTAAACTTGACATTATTTGGAGACAAGGTCTTTGAAGATGTAATTAATTTAAGATGAGGTGATACTAGATTAGTGTGTGCTCTCAGTCCAATGACTGGCATCCTTGAAAGAAGGCTGGGAAGAGAAACAGCCATACGAAGATGGAGGCAGAGACTAGGACAATGCAGCTATAAGTAAGGAAAGTGAAAGATTGCAGACAACTACTAGAAACTAGACAGAGGCAAAGAAGGCTTCTCCTCTGGATCCTTCAGAGGGAGCATGGCCCTTCTGACAACTTGATTTTGGACTTCTAGTTTCCAGAACTGTAAGAGAATACATTTCTATTTTTTAAAGCCAATTAGTTTGTGGTGGTTTGTTAACGGCTATCTTAGTAAACTAATACAAGTACTTTCATGTGCATTAATCATTTCTTCCTGGTATTGCTACCTAATTCATTCCCAGCACTTATCAGAGTTCTTGGAAGCATAATAGGAGTTCAATTAACATATGTTAAATAAACAAGTAAATTGATTATGTGTACGATCTGTTTCAGTAGAAGTATATGGGTATTTTTTTTTAATCCATTTCAGTTGTTTACTATTTCAAAGGGTCCATGAACCTATTAATCTGTGCATGCGGACTTAATACATAATTTCTATCACATACATGTGCTTCTTATATTAACTGAAGAGTTATACAAATAAACAAAGCTAACAACTGATGAAAATTGCTCCCAAGGGCCGGGCGCGGTGGCTCAAGCCTGTAATCCCAGCACTTTGGGAGGCCGAGACGGGTGGATCACGAGGTCAGGAGATCGAGACCATCCTGGCTAACACGATGAAACCCCGTCTCTACTAAAAAATACAAAAAAAAAACTAGCCGGGCGAGGTGGCGGGTGCCTGTAGTCCCAGCTACTCGGGAGGCTGAGGCAGGAGAATGGCGTAAACCCAGGAGGCGGAGCTTGCAGCGAGCTGAGATCCGGCCACTGCACTCCAGCCTAGGCGGCAGAGCGAGACTCCGTCTCAAAAAAAAAAAAGAAAAGAAAAGAAAAAAGAAAATTGCTCTCATAAATGTCTGAATAGATTTATACTTGTTAATAGAAAAATATGAAGATTTACAAAAGGAAGCATCTGTCATCTTCTCTATATTCTCTCTGAAATTGTCAAAATTTGGTCAGTCATGCCAGGGGTGCTTTATAGCCACTATCACAGCCAAATACTCAACTGTAGATTCTGGTCTGTGTAATAGTCAATGTAATTGACTTGGAAAGTAGGGCCAAAGAGGATATAATCCATTATCCTTACATATGTCTTGCTGCTGTCAAGATGTAGGAGTTGCCTCAGATTTGTGAAACAGATGGATCTATTTGAATCATAAAATCTTCACGTTTTTCCAAATGTTATTCACTATAATAATTCTATTCTGCACAGGACTGATACTGTACTAGTCCCTACAACAACGTTTCTCAAAGTATGCTCCATGGATCACCTGCATCAGAACTGCCTTTTAAAGCTATTATAATTAAAACAGGCCAGGCACGGTGACTCACACCTGTAATCCCAGCACTTTGGGAGGCCAAGGCGGGTGGATCACGAGGTCAGGAGATCGAGACCATCCTGGCTAACATGGTGAAACTCTGTCTCTACTAAAAATACAAAAAATTAGCTGGGCATGGTGACGGGCACCTGTAGCCCCAGCTACTCAGGAGGCTGAGGCAGGAGAATGGCGTGAACCTGGAAAGCGGAGCTTGCAGTGAGCGGAGTTCGCACCACTGTACTCCAGCCTGGGTGATGGAGGGAGACTCCATCTCAAAAAACAAAGAAAAAAAAAACAGTGTGGTATTGGTACATGAAAAGATAGACAAAGTAGTCACAGAGAGAAAGTTCAGAATTAAACCTCAATCCCCATAGAAATCTAGAATATGATATAAGGGGCAATTCAAATCATGGGCAAAATAATGTGGTGAAATAGATTATTCAATAATTGCTGTTGGGAAAACTGGGTAGCCATCTGCAAAAAAAAAAAAAAAAAAATTGGAAACAAATTCTGTATGAAGTTTTTAATATTTTTTTTAATCTGTAAAGGCATTAGAAGAATCTGTGAGATAACTTTTTTGTGATCTCAGAGTGGGGAAGGCCTTTCTAAGTATTACAGAAAACCCAGAAGTCATTCAATAAAATATTAACGAATTCAATAACAAACATTTTATAAAAAGCTGCCCTGCAGAAGTCATCAAAAGATAAGTGAAAACATAAATGGCAAGCTAGGAAAAATATCTCATATCACAGCCAAAGGCTTAATTTTCCTAATATATAAAGAGTTCCTACAAGCCAATAAAATAAAGATAAAAAGATTCAGTAAAATAGATGTGAGGGTGATCTGGCTGTGACATCTGTCACCCCACTGATTTCCAGGGTTGATTCAGCTGATTTGGCTGGCTAGGTGGGTGTCCCCTTCCTCCCTCACCACTCCATGTGCATCTCTCCCAAAGCTGTACACTCGGTCAAAAAGAACGACCATCCCCTATAGAGGAGGAACAGTCTTCAGTCAGGGTGTACAAGCAGCCATACCCCCTGCTAGAACTTCCAAACAAGCTCTCAAGAGATTCAGTAAAATGTGACTGGGTGCAGTGGCTCACACCTGTAATCCCAGCACTTTGGGAGGCTGAGGTGGGCAGATCACCTGAGGTCAGGAGTTTGAGACCAGCCTGACCAACATGGTGAAACCCTGTTTCTACTAAAAATACAAAATTAGTTGGGTATGGTGGTGCGCACCTGTAATCCCAGCTACTCGGGAGGATCCCAGCTGAGGCAAGAGAATAGATTGAACCCAGGAGGTGAAGGTTGCAGAGAGCCAACATCGTGCCACTGCACTCCAGCCTGGGCAACAAGAGCAAAACTCATCTCAAAAAAGAAAGATTCAGTAAAATAATGGTAAAAGAAAATGGAACAGATCTCACAAAAAGAAAATATTAATTACTCTTAAACCTATCAAAGAATGCTCATTCTCCTTTCTCATAACAAAAGAAATGTACATTTAAACAGCAATGAAATACTATTTTTGACTATATTGGCAAAATAAAAAGTTTGATAACGCACTTTGTTGGCTGTGTTGGCTTAAGCTTGTGGGAAAGTGGCACTCATGTTTGTAGGAGTGTAAATTGATGTAACTTCTGTGAAGGGCAATTTGGCAATATCTATCAAAGTTACAGAATCACTTGTCAGTTAGCCCAGCAATTCCACTTCTAATAATTTATCCAGATACAATCACTAGTTTGTGAAATTACATATATACATGGTTACTCATTGTCACGTTTATAGTTGGAAGAGATTAGAAAGAACCTACATGCTCATCAGCAGTGGACTGTCAAATGAATTATGTATACTCCTACAGTAGTATATTATGTGTTATCAACAAATGGAGGAAAATATATATGCTGGTATGGCTTTATCTCAAAGAAACATTGTTAAGTAGAGGGAAAAAGTAAGACTGAGAATGGTGTGTAAGGTATGTTACCATGTGAATGAAAAGAGAAATGCAGTTTTTGCTTAGTACGCATAAAATATTTCTGGAAAGGTATACAAGAAAAATGTAAGATTTCGAGACTGCAATCCCTACCCCAGACCTACTGAGGCAGAATTTGTGTAAGCACTGGTTCTGAAGCTTACTCAAGTTTAGGAACATTAAGGAGAAAAAATTTGAGAAACATTTTTGAGATTTGCTGTCCTAGTTCCAACAGATAGAATTTTATCCTGTTTTCAACCCGAGTCTACCATTCCTAGTACCTTAGTTCTAATAACTAGGCTCCTATCCCTATTACCTCATTTTTGTCTCAGTAAACTACTTAGTTCCATCACACCCAACCTCTTCTTCCAAGTATGTAGGGGTCCCAGAGTCAAGGTATCTGGAAGCAGGATGGACCTAAGCATGCACAAAGCTGGCCAACAGCTCCTTCCTTACCTTTGAGATGGACATCCTGGGAAGGAAAAATAACTCAATGGTCAGTTCCAAGGAGTGAGTTAAATGTAAAATCAAGCCCTATGGTTTGTGTTGACAGCAAAGTACAGAGAAGATAGAGGAGCAGGTTTGGAGGAGGTAAACTAGTGATGTCCCCAGAGGCAACAGAATTGAAGAATGCTTTAAAGGAGAGTCAGTAAGCAAGCCACTGGTTGGGGAAAATTCCAGACCCCTGGTTCTTCCTTCTCTTTCCAAGCACCATTGCCATCACCAATACCCAGACCTGAACTGAATCACGTGGCTGGGCCCTTGCTACGCAGTCTCAGACTTCCCTGAACTGCCTACCATCTTGCCTAAATTTCTGAAGGCCTCCTATTCCCACCAATCATGAGGTACATGCATGTACCTCCAATAACCAGCACTCTGTGGCCATATTTTTAGGATAGCTTTGCAGGACTGGATTCACTGCTAGCAGCTGTAGCTTTATCACTTCTCCAGTGAGTCTTCCCCCCATTGATTTGTTCTGGCTTCTAGATCCCAGCTTCTCAGGTCAACACTGTTAACCAAAGGGATCCACACCCTAAGGAGCCTCATAAGCTGGTTGCTATATGAAATTTGTACATTAAGTTAGATAGCAGTTCCTGCCTAGAGTGACTTGTCTGTGAAAACAGCTAACCTGAAACCACATAAAAAGTGGATCACCACATTGTTGCAAATTTAATTCAGAGTGATGAACACCAATGGTACAAATATTTGGACAGTATCAGGCCAACACAAGTACAGGCTCTGTTATCAGATGTCAGAAAAAGAGGGCAGGTAGGTTAATGGATAACAACTGTCAGAGGTTAGGACAGATCAAGGATATGTCAGGTTAAGCAATCAGAGTCCTGTGATATATAAATCTGATTCTGAGGCAAAGTCTGCCTCAGAATCTGAAGCTTACTAAAGTTTAATAACCTTAGGGAGAAAAAATATGAGAAACATTTTTGAGATTTGCTGCTGTAGTTCCAACAGATAGAATTTTATCCTGTTTTCAAACCCAGTCTACCATTCTTAGTACTTTAGTTCTAATAACTAGGCTCCTATTCCTATTACCTCATATCACACGTTACCAAGGCAGCATATGATCGGAATTGAACTATGCTCAAAACTTCTCACTCAACTAAATAATTATAGGTGGCCAAAGAGGGAGCAAGGGAGTGGCAGAAGGTTCTAAACCTAATAGTAGGTACATATGCAGCTTGGTGTAGTGAAGAAAGCACTTGACTAGGTGCTGTAGACCTGAGTATGGTCCTAAAGTCCTCTCTGTGTCCCTTATTCCAGAAAACTCCATTCTGATCCCAAACCTTGCCCAGTGGGGTCTCCTTGCTTTCAATTTAGCAAGCAGAAGTTTGTTCTACATCAATCCTTCACTGGACTTTGATGGCCTAGAGTAGGTATTTGGCCCCTTTAGATCTGTTTGGTAAGGGAGCATTCCCAGGATTATTGACAAGCCATCACCATTAGTGATCTTGGCAACACTTCCATTCCTGAGAGCAAATAGCATGTGTCCTTAGCAGCTGAGGCCCCCATCTGAGGTGTTTAATTTCCAAAGGGAATCATGGTGCATGTTGGGCCTATAGAAACTGCTAGCTAAGAAAAGAGAACCAGTTCTCTATATATGAAATGTCCTGGTCGTATAACTACAATGAGACACTTTTAACCAGTTTCTCTTTTTAATAATGAAACAGAAATTTATTTTAAAAGAGGAACAAACAGCACGCTGGCTTTTGAGGACTTTACTTTTCCCCAATTCTGAAGGTCCTCTATTCAATCGGTGTATTGTAAACTGTGTTTTACTTTTTTGGGGGAAGCGGCCCCTGCCATGGTTGTCCCTAAAATGTCAGCAATGTGGGTAAATGCTAGCAAAGTAGCTGTCTTCTGCTTTAGATAAAATTCTACCTGATCTTTTTTCTCCTTTCTCCCCAACACAAGTCAGCAGTTAGCATAAGAAAAAAAGAATCCAGAATTTTCTAAACATTTGACACATTAAAAGTCTCAAAACTCATTTGCTATTGAAATGTTGAGGTTTTTCTACAATTTCTTAACACACCTCCCTCCTGACCAGTCATCTTAAAAAGTAACTTTCAGCCAGGTGCAGTGGCACATGCCTGTAATCCTAGCACTTTGGGAGGCCGAGGTAGGTGGATCACCTGAGGTCAGGAGTTTGAGACCACTCTAACCAACATGGTGAAACCCTGTCTCTACTAAAAAAACACACAAAAAAATTAGCTGGGCATGGTGGCAGGTGCCTGTAATCCCAGCTACTTGGGAGGTTGAGTTGGGAGAACCGCTGGAACCTGGGCAGCGGAGGTTGCAGTGAGCCGAGATTGCGCCACTGCACTCCAGCCTGGGTGACAAAGCGATACTCTATCTCAACAACAACAACAACAAAAAGTAACTTTCAGTATTTAACTTCCTGCCTTAGAAATCTTTACATGTCAGGTGTGGTAGCACATGCCTGTAGTCCCAGTTACTTGGGAGGCTGAGGCAGGAAAAATCACTTGAACCCAGGAGTTCGAGGCTGTAGTGTGCAATGATCATGCCTGTGAATAGCCACTGCACGCTAGCCTGGACAACTTAGTGACATTCTGTCTCTAAGAAAATAAAAATAAATTAAACCTCATTGCTATTTTAAAAAAAAATCTTTAAGAGTGCTCATGTCTTCAGGGTAAAGTCAGATTCCTTACCCTGGCATTCAAAGCCCTTCACCGTTAGAGCTTATTTCCTACTAGTCTCCTAAAGGAACTCATAGTTCAAGCCAGAGAGATCTGATCACTGCTTTTACAAAATATCTTACATGTTTCCTGATCCTCATCCCTGCTTCTGTCATTTTTCCTTCCTTTCCACTTGCCCAACAGTTACAATTCTTTACATATCTAGCTCAAGTCCTTCCTCCCTCATAATGGAAGATTACAGAGCCAGTAAGCTCTTCCTCCCTGCTATATTTGCATCACGTATTTGCTATCTGCTCCCATCATTTGGCATGTTGTCTTATGACAGGCTTTGTGTGTATTTTTAACTTGTTTTCTACTCTGCTCATGTACATATTTACCTTTTCAACTTTGATGTTTAACTCTGAGGTCAAGGATCATATCTACCATTGTGTTACACATCATGGACTCACAATACTTACTAATTTCAACTGATTGACAGCTAAAAGAGGAGGCCAGGTGCAGTGACTCATGCCTGTAATCCCAACACCTTGGGAGGCAGAGGCAGGTGGATTGCTTGAGCCCAGAAGTTCGAGACCAGCCTGGACAATATAGCAAAACCCCATCTCTACAAAAAATACAAAAATTAGCTGGGCATGGTGGTGCACACCTGTAGTCCCAGCTACTCAGGAGGCTGAGGCAGGAGAATCGCTTGAACCTGGGAGACAGAGGTTGCAGTGAGCCGAGATTACTCCCAGGGCGCTCCAACCTGGGCAACAAAGCAAGACCCTGTCTCAAAAAAATTTTTTTTAAATTAAAGGGGAAAATTTTTTGTTTCATCTTTTCTTATAACCTTCCCTACTTGCTTTGTATCGTGAACCATTCCAGTTGGAAAAGCCAACATTGTTCTTTCTGGTTGGAACTTGTGTGGAATTCCAGGTTTTTGCACAGAAAGGGGAACACTCTAGGAGAGAGAGGGAAGCTCTTGTAATACTAGGATGGCTATCTCCATGACTTCCACCTTTCATCTGTAGATGTCCTCTCCCTTCATGAACACACTGGTGTCTCTTAAACACTCTGGCTCAAGGTAAACAAACACAAAATGCCTTCCCTTGGACGACCTTCCCACAAAACAGACAGGCTTTATTGGACCCTAAGGGATGCCAAAAGAGAAACAAATGCAAAGAAAAACAAAATAAAGACAGACTCCTCTAATATAAATTTTGAGTCCTTCTAACATGAACTCAATCCCAAGGTTCTCATGACTTGTCCTATTTTACAAGGCATCTACAGTGTCTATAGTCTATCCTCAAATAACAACAGCAAAAACTGTAGGCATACTCAGGGTCTTGTTTCCTATTCTCCAAATTGTGTCAGACTGAAGTGTGACATTTTACGACCCACTATTCCCTTTTTGGCCATATGTCCTATACTCTCTGTTTGCCCAATGTGGCTCATCTATAAAACAAGGATAGGTATAAAGCTGATGCGAGGATTGAATGAGGTAATCTAAGTATAGCAGTTAGCACTCAGAAAGCATTCAGTAAATACTATTCATTACTATTTCACAAGCAAGACTGACAAAACTGACCTGCGGGTGAGAAAAGAGTGCATTTGACCAGGTATGTTGGCTCACGCCTGTAATCACAGCACTTCGGGAGGCCAAGGCGGGTGGATCACAAGGTCAAGAGATTGAGACCATCCTGGCCAACATGGTGAAACCCTGTCTCTACCAAAAATAAAAAAATTAGCTGGGCATGGTGGTGTACACGTGTAGACCCAGCTACTCGGGAGGCTGAGGCAGGAGAACAGCTTGAACCTGGGAGACAGAGGTTGCAGTGAGCTGAGATCACACCACTGCACTCCAGCCTTGCCACAGAGCGAGACTTGGTCTCAAAAAAAAAAGGGTTAAAAGGCTTAGGGAGAGGGAGGGAGAGAAGAGAGATACACATTTCAGTTTTAACCCTACTATCCATACCACTCATCTAGGGCACTTCTACCTCCTCTTTCTAGTTTCTTCTTTTAAAAACATGCCTCTCATGCACAATGACTATTTTCAAGAGCACAGCTCCACTCCTTCAGTCCCAAAGAACACTTATGTCTTAACGTAGTGCAGCAATTGTTACACTCAACATGGTAACAAGAGTCCATTTTTCTAATGGCTCATTTCTACCAGTCCAATAGTCTCAATATTTCTTCTCACTGTGATATAATCATGCTAATTGTCCCAACTACAACTGTTCCACTCCTCTGTCCTTAATTCAAGATGGAAGATCACAAGCATCTCTTCACTTTCTTCCTGGAATGCTTGCAGAACTCATAAAATTGTTCAAACAGATCACCTCATGACCTTGATAAAATCCTTTTCCCTATCTGTACCTCAGTTTCTTCATTTCTAGGTAAATGTGTCTGACAAGATGATCTTTAAGGTCCCTTCCAACTCTCACCTTCTCTGTTGAGAGCTTTGAATGTTGGATTATGGAGTTTACTTAAACTCATAGTCAATAGGGAACCACAGAAAGAAGTTGAACAAGAAAAGTATGTGATTGAAATTATTAACAATGATGTTTAGAAAGAATAGGAAGCACAGGGGAGACAATTAATGAAGCTTCAACAGGAGAGATGGGTGATATAATGGGAAAGCAAAAACTTCTCAGGCTTGGCAATTGATTGGATGTAGGCAACAAGGGAGGCTGGGAGTCAAAGGATTGGTGATTGGGGTGTTACAGAAACAGAGAAGTAGAAAGAAGGCATGTTTTGAGGGTAACAAAATGAGTTCTGTTTTGGACATACTCTATACCTCAACAATTCCACTTCAAGGCATAAGCCCCAAGGAAATTCTTGGACCTGTACAACAAGATATGTACGGAAGAAGGTTTATTGTAACATTATTCACAATAGCAATAACCAGGCCAGGCGTGGTGGCTCACACTTGTAATCCCAGCACTTTGGGAGGCTGAGGCAGGAGGATTGCTTGAGCCCAGGAGTTGAAGACCAGTGTGGTCAACATGGTGAAAACCTGTCTGTACCCAAAATATAAAAGTTAGCTGGGCATGGTGGTGTGCGCCTGTAATCCCAGCTACTAAGGAGGCTTAGGCAGGAGAATCGCTTGAACCCAGGAGGTGGAGGTTGCAGTGAGCTGAGATTGCACCACTGCACTCCAGCGTGGGCAACAGAGCAAGACTGTCTCAAAAAACAAACAAACAAACAAAAACAATAGCAATAACCAATAATGGGAAATAATTCACATTGCCGATGAACAGGAAAGTAGATAATAAACTGTGGTATAATCATGCCATACAATAGTATACAGTAGCCAAAACAGGTGAACTACCATACAGCAATATGGATATCTGCAATATAACATATCATATGTTGATATGATAACACAGTATTTAAAAAACAAAGGAATGATGAACACAGGATTTAAGATAATGTTTTGTTTTGTTTTGTTTTTTTAATGTGGAGAGACACTGGGATGCAATGAGGGAGCCATATAGTTAGATACAGATTACTGTCAAGGACCTAGTTTTCATCTTGGATTTTCAAGTGTTTATTACATTATTTAAAAGTAACTGACCAAATAAACACATAAATGATCAGGAGAACAAAATGTATTAGATATAAATCATTGCTCTAAAAACGGATCCTAAAGAACATTACAGGAATTTAAAAAATACAACAGAAGAAGATAAAAGCAAATTGGTATAGGAATAAATTAAAGAGAAAGTAAAAACATCTCATAAATGAGTGCTACATTAGCAACAACCAAAAACAGGAGGAAAGTGTGATAGAAAGCAGATTAAGACATGAGGGAAAGGCTAGACAGACAGAATGAAACAAAGAATATATATAAATGATAGAGAAAGCATACAAAGGAGCTTCAACTCCTTAAAAAAAACTCCTTAAAAAAAACTCCTTAAAAAAGAATCAAGATTTTAACTAGAAAATTGCCATCAGCAAAAAGATCACATATTCCATAGCCATGTAATTTTTAACCAATGACATACAAGCAGAAATGTTGTATGTCGCTTCAGAGATGTTTCCTTAATAAAGGAGTAGGCCCCTTTATTTTTCCTTCATCTTGCTGCCTGTAGTACGGACATGATGGCTGGTACTCAAGCAGCCTTCTGAACTACGAAGACAAGGACCATTCTGTAAGAAATGGTGGAGCAGTGAACTGAAAGGGCTGTAGGTCTGTGATGAGTTCATGGAAGCATCAGGCCAGTTCTGGATTTCTGCTATGTGAGAGAGTAATAAACTTCCAACCTGTTAAACTCTGTGTGTATGTGTTGGAAGGCTCCTTATAATCAGCCAAATTAAACACAATAATTATGACAGTGGCTGTCATTTAGATCATATATACATACATATAATCTAAATATACATATATAATATATATATATTTAAGGGACAGACCTTCTCAAATTTGGGAGGAAAATTAAATGACGAAACTCAGCCAAAAAAAGTCAAATCAAAATAATACAGAAACAGGGACTACAGAAGTTATTAGAGAAGTATTCATAAAGAAAATTTAATTTACTTAAATATGTAACTAAGATTAAATAACTCAGAATTATGATTACAGATGAAAGGTGATGAAATTGAGAGTATGGTACAATGGTGAATATACTGATTTTCTCATCTTGCATGACATTGGGTCAATAAATAGAGTTGAAAATTGAATTTTAAATGTTTTTTTAAATAATTCCTAGTGTTTTTTATAATTTTTTTTGAAAAACATCTTAGAACTTCCATAGTGAAGAAGCATTTTTCTAAAGTTCAGTAATTCTTACAGCTTCACTTCAATTTTCTTTGACTTTCTTAAATGCAAGTGTAACCAAAGTTATTATGCCTTATTTTGAAATAGTATATAGAGTAAGATTCTCATTTTTGTCTGCCAATCTGTCTCTGTCATTCTACATATATTTACCTACTTACCTCCTCATCTTTCTGACTATATCTTAGAAGCACATAGAATGTTTTGACAGATCTTCAACAAACATCATTTTGTGTGGGTCTGAATGGTGGAATTTATTTTTCTGTTTCCATGTTTTAATAAGGATCATTTATTATTTTGATAAAATAGATCAACTCTGTAAAACCAATTTTTTTAAACAAAGGAATTCTCCCACTTTCTTCTGGAAAAGCTTTATAACTATGCACAAATGAAAATGAATACCTGCTCCCATAACCAGGCACTAACAGAAATTATGTCCCAATATTTTGATTTTGCTATAATTATAAACAGAGGCAGTAACTGTACAATAGCAACTTTGGAATAAGAAGTCAATATCACCACCTCTTGTCGTACACCTTCCTGAAGGCAATACTTCACAACTATACTCTAATTTTATTTTTGTCAAAGGAAATGTTTAACCTCACAAGCAAATGTGTTTAAAAATAAAGTAGGTAGGGCATGTTTTATCCTCATTTCATAGATGGGCAAACGGCATCCAAGGTAACAGACCAAAATAACGGCAGAGCAGGGACTAAAACTAAAATATTCTAATTTCCAGACCAGATGTTCCCAGAGAAAGGCAGTTATTGTTATTTTCCCCTTGTTGAATATGACTGGTTTTCATGGCAATAAGATAACCTACACATACCCAACCGAGTCATTGGTTCATAGAATTTTAGACTTGCAAAGGACCTTAGGGATTGTCTTAGGTAGGAATTCTTCAGGGGGGCCTCCGCAGTCTCCTCTCAAGCTGGAGTGAAGTTGACATGCCTCCAGGCTCCCACTGCAATAGCCAGAGATTTTTTTGTTCTTGCTTGATTTACATACTAATATTCCACATAAGATTTCATTTGAAAAAGTGGCATGACTTCTACAAAGAGATTTAAAACCGCTGATAGCCTAATCTTACAGAAATAGAGAGGTGATTTAATATAATCATTGCAAAGAGAGGAAGTTTTAGGATGTACCAACCAATTCACAGGAGAATAAGCAATCTTGAACCAAGCTTTATTTTGAGACTGTGTGATATCATTCCATTTAGGAGCAGCTGCTTTTCTGAATTCACACTTCTCTTTTTTCTAAACCACTAGCTAACTTACCCAAGTGTACAGACTGTACAAATCTTATGTGGTCAAGAAATTGTAGATTTCATGCACGAACAGGAATGGAAGAAAATTTTCAAATGTCTTGCCTTATAATGTTTCATGTTCTAACTTTGAAAACAGTCTAACCAGGAGCATCTGTCTACAGTTAAAAATGTGGATTCATTTTTAAGGTAGCAGGAGTGTTTTTTATTAGATATAAATATCACTATGCTTCTGAGATTGATGAAGTCAGTTAAATGCAAGTTGTGGGCAATATAATTTACATGTATTAAGTGCTGTACAAATTATAATCATTAAAGTAGAATTTGCTACATTAAGAAGGGCACACACTTTACAATGAGATATGCCCAGTCTTAACACTTAGTAGCTGGGAAACCTCAAGTGAACCTACTTAGCCCACTGATACTCAGTCTTGTCATCTGTGAAATGGAATTATTGTGAAGATTAGGGTGTAATGACAAATACTAAGTGCCTACTTCTCTCTCAAATATACCTGTAGATTAATTTGTACTTCTTAAAAATAGAGAGAAGTACTTATAACCATAGTAAATATGAAAGGAAATTTTTTTTGAGACAGGGTCTTACTCTTTTGCCCAGGCTGGAGTGTAGTGGTGCAGTCACAGCTCATGCAGCCTCTACCTCCTGGCCTCAAGTGATCCTCCCACCTCAGCCCCCAAATAGCTGGGACCACAAGCACATGCCACCACATCCAGCTAATTTTTTTTTTTTTTTTTTTTTTAGTAGAGACAAGGTCTTACTATGTTGCCCAGGCTGGTCCCAAACTCCTGGCCTCAAGTGATCCTCCTGCCTCAGTCCCCCAAACTGCTGGGATTACAAGTGTGAGCCACCATGCCTGACTCTGTAGGAAACCGTAAATGAAAGGATTGAGGGTCCAGTAGGGCACACACAGCATCCATGGAGAAGAATGGAGGGAGGAAATAAAGAATTGTGGTGGTTATATCAGGAAATACATTTGGCTGCATGTAATGCAGAAATACTAATAATAGTGGCTGAAATAAGAAGGCGTTTATTTTTCTCATAAATAAGGAGTCCAAACCCAGTTGCTCCTGGACTAGTCTGGCACTACAATGCCTCAGGGAAGGCCGCCCTCAACCATCTTTACCATACACTTGTGGATTCATTGTTGCAAGATGGCAGAGGGAACATTTCAGGTAGATAGAGGTAAAGAGTAAGGGGTAAAATTGCCTCCTTTTTTTTTTCTTCTAAGACAGAGTCTTACCGTATCACCCAAGCTGGAGTGCAGTGGTGTGATCTTGGCTCACCGCAGCCTTGAACTCCTTGGGCTCAAACGATCCTCCTACCTCAGCTGCCCAAGTAGTTGGGTATACAGGCATGTGTCACCACATCTGGCTAATTTTTTAACTTTTTGTAGAGACAGGAACTTGCTATGTTGCCCAGGTTGGTCTTGAACTTGAACTCCTGGGCTCAAAGCAATCCTTCTGCCTTGACCTCCCAAAGGGTTGGGATTACAGGTGTGAGCCACCACACCCAGCCAATTTGCCTCCTTTTAAACAGTTTTCCCAAAAGCCTCAGCCAACAATTTCCACGTACAACTCAATAGCCAGAACTGGACCATCTTGATGTTTTCCAGTTGGGTATTTGATGATACGGTTTGGCTCTGTGTCCCCACCCAAATCTCATCTTGAATTGTAATCCCTGCATGTCCAGGGAAGGACCTGGTGGGAGGTGATTGGATCATGGGAGCAGTTTCTTCCATGCTGTTCTAGTGAGAATGAGGGAGTTCTCACAAGATCTGGTTGTTTCATAAATGACTGGTACTCTCTCTCTCACCTCTCTCTCCTTTCTCTCATAATACGTGCCTTGCTTCCCCTTCACCTCCCACCATGACTGTAAGTTTCCTGAGGCCTCCCCAGCCATGCGGAACTGTAAGTCAATTAAACTTCTTTGGTTTACAAATTACCCAGTCTCAGATAGCATCTTTATACTGCTGTGTGAGAATGGACTAATACACATGGCCACCCTAAACAAAATCAAGATCATATCAGTAAGGAGGGAAGTAAGGATGAGTACTGGCTAATGACCCAGTATCTACCACAGAGATGCACCAGACTTCACTAAGAAATATGATTCTGAACATCTGCAAGACAAATATTTACCAGGGATAATTATTATTACTACAAGAAACCTTTGGCATAAAACTTCCTACACGTAGTGTTTGGCACACAAGTGATCTCCAATTATATTCTCTAAGCTCTATGGCTATGCTGGCTTAAGTTCCACTTTTTATTATTTACTAAAGTCCACCTGTAATATCAACCCCAGGGCTTGGTTTGAATAAATATGGAAGCATCCATTTATTTTAAATAATTTTCTGTTTTATTCATTCCACATAAGATGTAAGAATACTTGTAAATAAATAACACTAAATGATAAAATAAATAGCTAAAGAGGTCAAGTTGGAAGAGAAGAGAAAGAAAATAAAATCCAAGGGGCATGATAGTCATACAAGGACACACAAAGCCCTAGGATTATTGGAGGGTTCCACAGGTATGGAGATCCCTTACCATGTGAACTCTAGCAATCTAAGTATTTATATAAAGTCTGGTTTAAATGTTTATGAAAATTCACTATCCAAATAAAAAATTGGCTAGGCACAGTGGCTCATGTCTGTAATCCCAGCACTTTGGGAGGCCAAGGTGGGAAGATCACTTTGAGCCCAGAAGTTCGAGACCAACCTGGGCAACATGGCAAGACCCCATCTCTACAAAATTTAAAATAATTAGCTGAGCATATTAATTATTGGTGGGTGGCAAGTGCATATAGTCTCAGCTATTCAGGAGGCTGAGGTGGGAAGATTGAGTCTGGGAGATTGAGACTGGCCTGGGCAACATAGCAAGACCCCGTCTCTACAAACAAACAAAAAAACCTAAAAAATTATCTGGGCATTGTGGCATGCACCTGTGGTCCCAGCTACTCAGGAGGCTGAGATGGGATGATTGCTTAAGGCCAGGAGGTTGAGGCTGCAATGAGCCATTATCATGCCACTGCACTCCAGCCTGGGTAACAGAGCAAGACACTGTCTCAAAAAAAAAAAAAAAAAATGGTTATAATGAATACACAAATGTGCACCAAGTAAAGTTTTATGGTCAGATGAGTGCTAAGGGTTCTTGTGGGCATCCCTCACATTGGTGTTTAGAGGTACCCCAGAGCAGAAAGTAAGAGGTACAGGTACACAGGCTCATTGCAAGGTCACCCTGCACGGAATTGTAGAAGCTGTGGAACTGGACTCTGTGGCAGTGGCTAGAGGAGGTAAAGATGTGAAGTGGTGCTCAAGAGGCCATCAGTTCAACACCCAGCCCTTCTGAATGAGACTTTCTTGGGTTGAAGGCTGGGGATATACATTGTTAACAGGTTTCCAGGTAATTTTAATGAACACTGACATTTCCAGAACCACAGCTCTAGATCGGGGTTTCTCAAATGGTGGTTCACAGACCTGCCATGTCACAGTCCCTTTAGGTGTTTTAAAAAATAAGGGACCAGTGTTTTAAAAAATAAGGGAGGTTGAGGCTGCAGTTAGCCAAGACTGTGTTACTGCACTCTGGCTTGGACAACAGAGCAAGACCCTGTCTCAAACAAATAAAAATAAGGAGTGGGGCTGGGTGCAGTGGCTCACGTCTGTAATCCCAGCACTTTGAGAGGCTGAAGTGGGTAGATTATTTGAACCAAGATTGTGTCACTGCACTCTGGCTTGAGCAACAGAGCAAGACCCTGTGTCAAAAAAATAAAAATAAAAATCAGGAGTAGGGCCGGGTGCAGTGGCTCACATCTGTAATCCTAGCACTTTGAGAGGCTGAAGTGGTCAGATTACTTGAGGTCAGGAGTTTGAGATCAGCCTGATCAACACGGTGAAACCCATCTCTACTAAAAATACAAAAATTAGCTGGGTGTGGTGGTACGCACCTGTAGTCCCAGCTAATTGGGGGGCGGGGGGGCTGAGGCAGGAGAATCACTTGAAACCTGGGAGGTGGAGGTTGCAGTGAGCCAAGATCATGCCACTACACCCCAGCCTGGGTGACAGAGTGAGACTCTGACACAAAATAATAATAATAATAATGAGTGGACCACAGATAATTCAAAATCATATTTTCTGTTAAAAACTTAGCGGATATTTGCCACAGACCTCAGGGGCAGGTCCAAATACTTTAAGAATGAGCCAGGTAGACCTAGTGACTTGGTTCTAACAAAAAGAATGCAGCAAAGATGATGGGATGTTACTTCTGAGATTAGATTACAAAAAGACTGGCTCTGTCTCGCTCACCCTGGCTTGTTCACTCTTGTTTGCTGACTCTGGGGAAAGCATGCTGCCATGTTTGTGCCGCCTACCGAGAGCCCCACATGGCAAGGAACTGAAGGAGGCCTCTGGCCAACAGCCATTGAGAACTGAGGCCCTCAGGCCAACAACCCACAAGGAACCAAATCCTGCCACGAATGCCTGCGTTTTTGGAAGCAGATGAGTCAACAGCACCGAATGACACCTTGATTGAAGCCTTGTAAGAGACTCAGTTAAGCTGCAACTAAATTCCTGCTCCACAGAAACTATAAGATAACAAATGCGGTTTTAGGTTGCTAATTTTGGGGGGTAAATTTGTTATCTAGCAAAGGATAATACAAAAAGGCTTCGTGAAAAAATTTTTACTAGTTTTAAACGTGTTGGCACATCAAAGAATGTCTTGGTCATAGGAGATTTTCATTTATGTAGAAAAACTTATTCCTTGATATTGTCAGTAAATAAAAACGTCAGTGTGCAATAAAAAGTTTGACAAGTTCGAACCTAGCCAGAGAGCAAATGTACATCCCCAACACATAATAGGTGCTTACTAACTATAAGCAGAACTGAGTTGATAGACCAGAGGGAACAAAGAACCTGGAAAGACAGAAAAAGAGATTCCAGTGGATCCAGTAGGCCAGAGGTTCTCAACCTCAGCATGAATCAGAATCACCCACAGGGAAGGGCTTGGTTTAACCACTGATTACTGGGGCCCATCTTCAGAGTTTCTGATTCAGTAGGTCTGAGGTGACAACAAAGAATTTTCATTTCTGAGAAGTTTCCAGGTGATGTCAAAGCTGCTGGTCCAAAGAGCACACTTTGAAAACCACTGCACTAAGCAATAGTTTTCTGCTGGGGGATGACATGAGAATAGTGTATACAGACCATTTGTAATGCATCAGAGGACAGCAAGGCTGAAGGGAGACAGACTTGGGGCAGTTTTGAGTCTCTTGCTCAGGTAGCCAGGTGGTGGTACTGGGGAGCAAAGAACTTCACGGCCCAAGGAAAATTAAACAGGAAATATTGAAAGGGCTTCACCAGTTCCCCAAATATTGCACTTTAGGACAGGCGCAATGGCTCATGCCTATAATCCCAGCACTTTGGGAGGCTGGGGCAGGCAGATCTCTTGAGCTCAGGAGTTCAAGACCAGCCTGGGCAATATAGCAAAACTCTGTTTATACAAAAAAAATACAAAAATTAGCCACATGCTAATTAGTCCCAGCTACTTGGGCAGCTGAGATGGGGGGATTGCTTGAGCTTGGGAGGCGGAGGTTGCAGTGAGCTGAGATCATGGCACTGCACTCCAGCCTGGGTGACAGAGTGAGACCCTGTCTCAAAAAAAATTTTTTTTAATTGCAGTTTAAATAATCACTCCAGTTACAGAGGGAGGAAATAAAATCACTGTCAGTCCTAATGAAACAGCCACACAGCCAGGTTTGCCAGACAAACCTGGAGATGAAGTACCATTCAGCATAGCTTTTACAAGTCAGGTGCTCTAAGCTCTATTTACTGCTATAATTAATTATACCGGTTCTGTTTACCTGATAGGATTGTCTTTGGGCTTTCAGATGGTCCTGGCTTCCTCTAGGATCATCAGCTGGAGCACCTGAAAGTCATTCGAGCTCTTTAGATTTGTGCCTGATCTGATTTACAGATCAGAACACAGTGCAATTTTCTCTACTGGCATCCATCGATTCTGTGTCCAAGTTGAAAATCATTCAAGTAGTCAAAAGAGTACATGATTGTATTTATTCATGGGCTGTTTTTGAAATGCACTTTTTCCTTGATGTTCCAGAGACAGTGGTGTTAATAGAGTGCTTTCCAAAACACACAGCCCATGGGGGTAACCATTTCCAGGTTTATGGCATCTATTAGCAGATGTCCTGAGCTATGGGTGGGGGTGGTGGGGCAGTAAGTGGAGAAGGCCTTCTTTTCATCTGCACCTTGGCATGCTTCCCTGAAGACTTGGTTACTTTTGCATTTTTCTTATAATTTTTGGCAAATTGTTCAGGCATTCAAATGTGACTAGCATAATGCCTAAGTAACAATTTGAGAAGCCAGCTTATTTTTGCTATTTGGGACTACGGCTGCCTTCCAGCAATTTCTAATACCAAGACAATGCCTCTATGACTGGCAGCATTAAAGCACTGTCCAAATATACTCATGGTTGATTTATAGGGAAGAGAGGAGGCAGAGCATCTCCAGGGTTACAAGGATGAAAATTTACACCCAAAGAACTTCCAGTCTAGCTTGGAGGCGAGGATGAGAGCGGGGTAGGGAAGCAGGGTGGACATTTGTGAACAACTGAACAAGCAGGCTGGTATAACATTTCAGGGCCAAAATAAAGCATCCCAAGTTGAAAAGCACACATTTTAAATCTTTTTAAAAATGTAATTAGCATAATTGAGCTAATTTCCAGGATTATCAATAGTTGTTTCCGTAACAGAAATGAATAGAGTCTCCTGGATCTGAAAAGTGAACAAAAACAGAGGGAATCTTTTTCTGCCTATTTACTTAGTTACTAAAATTATTTCTTGAGTAAACATTGTAATAAGCAAGTGCCCTGGTTTCCCCGTCTCTTCTCTGTGGGCCTCCTTGGCACGGAGCTAAACAGCTACATGCTCATGGACTATAAGCAAAGAGTTTATGGACAGATACAGAAATTACCATATTTTGTTTTGTTTTGACTTTATATTTTAAAATAAAAACTCTACTTAAAGGTGCTAACAGGTATATTTTCAACCTGAACTAAAGCAAATACGTGTTTTTTTGGTTTATGTTTTGTTTTTTGAGACAAGGTCTCACTCTGTCACCCAGGCTGGAGTGTAGTGGCACAATCTCGGCTCACTGCAATCTCCGCCTCCCGGTTTCAAGTGATTCTTGTGCCTCAGCCTCCGAGTAGCTGGGATTACAGGCACATACCACCATGCCCAGCTAAATTTTTTTGTATTTTTAGTGGAGATGGGGTTTTACCATGTTGGCTAGACGGGTCTTGAACTCCTGACCTCAAGGAATCCACCTGCCTTGGTCTCCCAAAGTGCTAGGATTACAAGCATGAGCCACCGTGCCTGGCAAATAATGTGTTTTTTAATTGAAGTATAAAACCCTTTTAGACCAAGATAATAGGGGTACTTACTGGCAGAATTGCCATATAGTAAAACAGGTTTCCCACCACATTATGAGGCCAGGCTAACGTTAATGTGTCTCCATTCTATCTGCAAGGTTCAGGGTAAACCTGCTCCAGATGTCTGTATTTAGTTTCTCTGGGGTCAACCTCCTCTGCAAGATTAAAAGCTTACAAAATGACCAAAAGCTATCAAAAGCGTAGATATACCCAGGTCTTTTAAATACTTGTTCTTTCCATTTTCTCATACTCATCAGATTTTTGCTTATGGCAACCCAGACCCACAAGTTCATTTACTCTAGTCAGGTTGTTTACATCCACTTTGAAGGTCTTTTCAGTTAACCTTTTTCCTGACCCACCCCACAATTTCCTCTAGTTTGTTATTTGACAACTATCCTAATATTTTACCTAAGTCATTTGCTTCCTTCCTATTGCAAGCTTTTTTTTACTGCTACCACCACCCTCTTTCAGAGAGCTCACATCTGTCTTCCTGAGCAAGGATCCAAGGTTTTCTTCAATCTAGACTCTGCACTACATGGTCTCAGTTAATAGCTCTTAGTAAAAGTCCACTTTTTGAACTGCTGGTTGGGGGATGGAGACAGTATGAATTATAAACTCAGTTATAGAGATTATGTTACACAATTATGTAACATAATTGTGAGCACTTAGAAGAACAGGGTTTAAAGCTAATAAAACATTTCAAGGGAAGGGCCTTCTAGGCCTGTTATAATTAACAGGTAAGCATCATTTCATTTAGTGTGTCACTTTTTTCTGTGAAAAGAGTTCATTCTCTAAAATGGTTTTCTGGCCAGGCATGGTGGCTCAGGTCTGTAATCCCAGCACTTTGGGAGGCCAAGACAGGGGGATCACCTAAGGTCAGGAGTTCAAGACCAGCCTGGCCAACATGGTAAAACCCTGTCTCTACTAAAAATACAAAAATTAGCCAGGTGTGGCGGCGGGCACCTGTAATCCCAGCTACTTGGGAGGCTGAAGCAGGAGAATTGCTTGAACCCAGGAGATGGAGGTTGCAGTGAGCTGAGATCACGCCATTGCACTCCAGCCTGGGTGACAAGGGCAATACTCCATCTCAAAAAAAAAAAGTAATAATAATAATAAAATAAGGTGGTTTTCTTATTTTCCTCTGAAGACTTCTCCTTGTAGTCAATTACAGTCATGTACCGCATAATTATGTTTGGGTCAATGACAGTATATGTGACATTGGTCCTATAAGATTATAATGGAGCTGAAAAACTCTTATTGCCTAGTGACACTGTAGACATCAGGACTTAATAGCACAACTCATTACTTACGTGTGAATGGTGATGCCCCTGCAGACCTTCCAATGGAGGAAGTTGTGGAAGACAGGAATACTGATGATGCTGACCTTGCGTAGGCCCAGGCTAATGTGTGTGCATCTTAGTTTTTAACAAAAAAAGCTTAAAAAGGAAAATAAATAAATAAGAACCTTGAAAACAGAAATATAGAATATAAAGGAAAAATATTTTTATGTAGCTGTACAATATGTTTGCATTTTAAGCTGTGTTATAACAAAAGAACCAACAAGTTTTTTTCATAAGTTTATAAAATAAAAGCTATAGTAAGTTAAGATAAATTTATTATTATTATTATTATTTTATTTTTCAGATGTGGTGTCCCTCTGCCGCCCAGGCTGGAGTGCAGTGGTGCAATCATGACTCACTGCAGCCTCAGCCTCCCCAGGCTCAGGTGATCCTCCACCTCAGTTTTTGTATTTTTAGTAAGAGATAGGGTTTCGCCATGTTGCCCAGGCTGGTCTCAAACTCCTGGGCTCAAGTAATCCACCCACCTTGGCCTCTAAAGTGCTAGGATTACAGGTGTGAGTCACCATGCCCAGCCAAAATTTATTATTAAAGAAATTATTATTATTATTTTTTGAGAGACAGAGTCTTACTCTTTCACCCAAGCTGAAGTACACTGGCATAATCATGGCCCACTGCAGCCTCCACCTCTCAGACTCTTGAGTAGCTGGGACTACAGGTATGTGCCACCATGTCTGGCTTTTTGTATTTTTCATAGAGATGGGGTTTCTCCATATTGCCCAGGTTGGTGTCAAACTCCTGGGCTCAAGTGATTCACCCACCTCAGCCTCCCAAAGACTGGGATTACAGACGTGAACCACCATGTCCACCATGCCCACCATGAAAAAATAAATTTTTAAAATAAATTTAATATGGCCTAAGTGTACAGTGTTTATAAAGTCAACACTAGTGTACAGTGGTGTCACAGGCCTTCACATTCACTCACAACTCACTCATTGACTCAACCAGAGCAACTTCCAGTCCTGCAAGCTCCATTTATAGTAAGTGCCCTATACTGGTGTGCCATTTTTAATCTTACTGTACCTTTTCTATGTTTAGATATACAAATATTTACGATTGTGTTACAGTTGCCTACCAGTATTTAGTAGGCACGCTGTATAGGTTTGTAGCCTAGAAGCAATAGTCTCTACCATATAATCTACGTGTGTAGGAGGCTGTACCATCTAGGTTTGTATAAGTACACTCTATGATGTTCCCAAATGACAAAATAGCCTAACAACAGAATGTATTCTCATCATTATGCAACACATGACTGTATTTAATAAATCTTATTCTCATCACTAGTGCAAAGGCAAAGTCAAAAGATCACTAACTCCAAAATAGTAGATTCTGAATCTAAAAGCTCGAGGCATCCTTTGACTGCCCAAGGCAGAGATGAGGTGTACATTTTAGTTTTTACAAAGAGCACTAAAGGCTTCCCCCTATCCTATCCCTAAAGCAACCTAAAGTAATCATTTTACACTTTACCACTTCTCGTTCTGGGCCTTAGAGTCTAGGGCATTACTCAGTATTTGCCCTCTTCTCTCATGGAAAATACCTCTTGTTTAACTCTACTTCAACCTAAAATGCGCTGGCTTCTCAAGTCAATCTTCCTGAAAATTTTCCCAGTGTGAAAATGGCACCAAGAAGTGCTTTTCTTTTCTTTATTATTATTATTATTTTTAATGTGTAGCCACACAGACCCAACAGCAAGAATGGCACCAAGAAGTGTTTTAACAAATGCTGGCAAGGATGTGGCAAAAAGGGAATCCTTGAACACTGTTGATGGGAACGTAAATTAGTACAACCACTATAGAGAACAGCTTTGAGTCTCCTCAAAAAACTAAAAATAGAGCCACCATATGATCCAGCAATCCCACTGCTGGGCATATACCCAAAAGGAAGGAAATCAATACATTAAAAAGATATCTGCATTTCCATGTTTATTGCAGCTCTGTTCTCAATAGCCAAGATTTGGAAGCAACCTGTACTGTTCAGTCATAAAAAAGAAAAAGATTCAGTCATTTGCAACAACATGGATGGAACTGAAGGTCATTATGTTAAGTGAAATAAACCAAGCACAGAGAGACAAACGTTGAATGTTCTCACGTGTGGGATCTAAAAATCAGGATATAGAGAGTAAAAGGATGGTTACCAGAGACAGGGAAGGGTAGTGGAAGAGTGAGGTGGAGGTGAGAATGATTAATGAGTACAAACAGTTAGAATGAATAAGGCCTAGTATTTAATAGCACAATAGGTGACTATGGTCAATAATAATTTCATTGTACATTTTCAAATAACTACAATAATTGGATTGTTTGTAACACAAAGGATAAATGCTTGAGGGGATGGATACCCCATCTTCCATGATGTGATTATTATGCATTGCATGCCTGTATCAAAACAACTCATGTACCCAATAAATATATATACCTACTATGTACCCACAAAAATTAAAAAAAAAAAAAGTGGTTAAAATTGCCAGATGAAGCAGACCCGGGAAAATTACCATTAGTTCCCCAAGTCAGTTTTCCTAGTGACCAGGTATGAATTTGGCAGGTGATGTAACCTGTGTTGACAGACTAGAGCTCTGTACCATAAACATACAAGCTGACCACCATGCACATATTCTAGGCTTAATAATAAAAATATAAATTAATAAAGCTCACCTTTCAGCTCTATGAAAATAGAGTCTGAACATGGGCTGAATGTCAAGAGATGTGAATATAATACTGCCCCACCATTAATTATAATCTGTATTATAGAGCAATTCAATGGAATGGTAGGCTAATGGGACTTTCTACTCAAAATCAGGTGGAGGCGGGGCAGATTAATTTCACCATCTGTTATTTTATCAGTAAAGTTCTACTCTTTAATTTTGAAACCTTTTCAGTTTCGATGAATCCTCTATTGAAATGCAAGTAACTCTTGAAGGGGTTATACCAGTCTTTTATCAGGTGACATTATAAACCCTTTGTATTTCAGCAGAGACAGGTACAAATGCCACACAGGCTGGGGAGAGAAGGAAAAATTGGGGCCAATGAGGGAGGAAGGAGGACACTGAAAAAAAATGTGTTACCTTTACAAAACTGCTTGTTGAGGACCACCTTAATTCTACTTGCAATTACCCCTGCTGACCATATCTGGATCAAGGTTGATGGCTTTCTTGAACACAAGGTCAGTGTATTAGTTCATTTTCACACTGCTATAAAGAACTGCCCGAGACTGGGTAATTTATGAAGGAAAGAGGTTTAATTGACTCACAGTTTAGCGTGACTGGGGAGGCCTCAGGAAATTTACAATCATGGAGAAAGGCGAAGGGGAAGCAAGACACCTTCCTCACAAGGCGTCAGGAAGAAGTGCTGAGTGAAGCAGGAAGAGCCCCTTATAAAACCATCAGATCTCCTGAGAACTCACTCACTATCACGAGAACAGCACGAGGGAAACGGCCCCATGATTCAATTACCTCCACCTGGTTTCTACCTTGACATGTAGGGATTATGGGGATTATAACTCAAGATGAGATTTAGGTGGGGACACAAAGCCTAACCACATCAGTCAGGCTTCTTGGGTAACAAACAATAGCAACCTTGCCACTTGCTGGCCTTGAATCCAAGGCATGTCCCTCTTCCTTTTTTTTTTTTTTTTTTTTGAGGCAGAGTCTCGCTCTGCCGCCCAGGCTGGAGTGCAGTGGCCAGATCTCAGTTCACTGCAAGCTCCGCCTCCCAGGTTCCCGCCATTCTCCTGCCTCAGCCTCCCGAGTAGCTGGGACTACAGGCGCCCGCAACGTCGCCCGGCTAGTTTTTTGTATTTTTTAGTAGAGACGGGGTTTCACCGTGTTAGCCAGGATGGTCTCGATCTCCTGACCTCGTGATCCGCCCGTCTCGGCCTCCCAAAGTGCTGGGATTACAGGCTTGAGCCACCGTGCCCGGCCCTCTTCCTTATATCAGTAAATAAACCCATATTTGCTTAACTTTCTAAAAGTGCTCAGCTGTCTAGCTGTAATTTTCACCTGGAACACTCATCTTCACAGAAAATTGCAACACATGACCCTTTTTTGCTTTTCTCTTTTCAGTAATATCAAGACTATCCTGCAATGCCAGAAGGCTGGAGATCTGCATTTGAAAATAATGAAGGATAGGGAAGACCTATTTGAAATTTTCTTCTTGGCAGTTCAAAATTTCTAGTCCAACCACTAACTGAATTAACAGACAAAATGAACCCTAAATAACAGAATTGCTGGTACAAAGCAAAGAAGTTATGAATACAAACTGTGGCCTCATGACCAATTGCAGAAACAACCCAATACACACATAATTATAGATAATAACCAAAAATAGAGATACCAAGCATGTTTTCATTTGCACAAAGGATCATGACATTTTGTTAGGTGAAAGCATGTTTGGATTGTTACCATTGTTTAGAAATTAAAGTATGGATAGAAGGATATGTAGAGATGTTAACTGGCCAAAGGAGCAGAATATGTTAGTGTTAGTGAGTCATTTTTAGCATTGATTCCAAACTCCTTACAGAGGACCTTCCTGTATTGCAGAAGCTGGAGAGCTTAAAACCACATTTCTGATTTCCTGAATTCTAAGATAGTAAATTGGATACACACATCTTATTTCTCTTCCTCTTGAAACCCTACAAAGGGTAAAATAGATTTATTTTTGTAAAAAGATGTAAGCCCTCTGGAACTGGGTAAACAAGAGAAGAGACAAGAACAACAATATTTCAGAAGCTGGATAGTGGCAGTGAAGAAAGCAAAGAAACAAATCAATTTACATTGCAAAAGTCTCAAAAGTTTCAACAACTATTTATACCAGGTAACAATGGAATTGTGGCGAAGGGGGCATCATGCTGAAACAAGGAGGATTGGGTGAAAGATGATTGAAAAGCAGTGAACCCCTTAAAGCTGCTTCCCCCACTCTATATTGCTGGGGAACTGTCCTCCTATATCCTAGTATAGCCTGGATGTTTATTCCTTTTGAAGGAGACAGAGAGTATTAGGACAGGTGAATTTCAGACCCCACTGAGGGCTGGGTTCTGTACCAACAAATGGTACACCCAGATGGGCCAAAGGTAAACGTCTAGGTTAGTAAGTCCCACTCACTTGCCCAGAACTTCTAGTGTTTTCATTCCTCATTTGTTTTTAGTTTTTTTTTTTTAATTGGGTGGGTTTTTTAAGGTATAATGTATACAGTAGTACAATGCACAGATTGTAAGTATACAGTTTAAGCAGTTTTGACAAATGCATACACCCATGTAACTCACATCCCTACCAGGATATGGAACATTTCCAACACCTAAGAAAATTAGTTACTTACTTTAAATCATGAACAGGCAACCAAGAATTACCAGACGTCTGAGGAAAGACCCTAATATGGAAAATGAACATCACAACAAACAAATAGAAAAAGACAACTTAGAACAAAGAGCCTTTTAGGAAAAATAAACTATATATTTTAAAAAGTATATTAATATCCTCAGAGAGACAAGAGAAGATCTTGCACATAGAATGCTATGAAAAAAATTCAAATAACAATAAAAAAAGAGCTCTTAAAAATTGAAAACATGATAACAGTAATGAAAAAAGTCACTGGAAATGTGGAATATAAATTCGAGAAAATTCCTCAGAAAATAGAGCAAAAAAAAAAAAAAAAAAAAAAAAACAGAAGAAGGAAAATAGACGAGAAATTAGAAGAAAAGTGGAGCCCAGTCAGGAGATCCAACATCTAAATAACAGAGAAGAAGAAGAAATAAATAACAAATAATTCAAGATAATTTATCCAAGGTTTCTAGACTGCAAGGGACTTCTGGATGCCCGACAGAATGAGTGAAAATTAGACTCATACAAAGGCATATCATTTTGAAATTTCACTGGATACAAAGAGAAAATCCTACCAAAAAACTGCTCACATACTAGGAATCAGAATAGCTTGAGATTTCTCAATAGCAGCACTTGAAACTAGACATCATGGAGCAAAGCCTTCAAAATTCTAAAAGAAAAACATTCCCAATCTCAAATTCTTTATCTACTTACTGCACCAATCATGCAGGAAGGTAGAATAAAGACATTTTCAGACAACCAAGATCTCAGAGAATTTACCTTCTGCATACTCTTTTTCAGAAAACTACTGGAGTGTGTTCCATCAAATGAAGGGTCTGGCCTGTGTCTGTAGTCACCAGTACTCAGAAGGCTGAGGTAGGAGGATCACTTGAGCTCAGGAGTTTGAGACCAGCCTCAGCAACTTGGTGAAACCCCATCTCTACAAAAAAATACAAAAAATTAGCCAGGCATGGTGGCTTACATTTGTGGACCCATCTACTTGGGAGGCTGAGGTGGGAGGATCACTTGAGCCCAGAAATTAGGCTGCAGTGAGCTATGATTGTGCCACTGCACTCCGGTCTGGGAGACAGAGTAGGACCCAGCTTCTAAAATAAATAAATATTAAATTGAAGGGAGTAAACCAAGAAGGAAGAATATATGGGGCTGCATGAAACAGGAGCTTCACCACAGAAGAGAGGCAAGGGGAATCTGTCAAATTGTGGAGAAGGTGGATCCCAAGATGGCTGTTGTACACAAAGTATAGATCTTATTAGAAAATGTGAGGCCAAGGACAGTGGAGGGCCCATGACCATAGCTGCCCTTGCCTCCACAGTAACTCATGGGCATAGTGAAAGCCCATGCATGGACAATAAAGATGAAATGATGAGACAGTAACAAACGACATTTCTAACACACAGGATACACTGAAGCCCGGGGTCTCTCTCTGTCTTAGCAAAACTCTCCTGACTCTCATAGACTATCATAAAGGAAAACATTTAAATCTGCCCAAAGAAGAGAATTTCCCTCACATATTAATATGCATGTGTATATGTTGTGTGTGTGTGTATATGTATACATGTGTGTCTATGTACTTGGATATATATTGAATATCTCTGGATGGATTGTGGAAGCAGATATGAAGAAAATTTACTTCCCACTTTCTTCATCTTCCTCCTCCTCCTCCTCCGCTTCCTCTTCCTCTCCTTTTCCTTCTCTTTCTCCTTCTCCTTCTCCTTCTCCTTCTCCTTCTTACCATATGCAGTCATTAGCTATTCAAAAGGATGAATTTACGCCCCAGCATGCACGTCTTGGTGGTGCCGTGGTGCGATCGGCCATGGTCTCCTCTAGTAAATGGGCTCGGGGGCCTAGTGTCTCTGTCACCACCATCCGTGATTGCCGGCAGAAGCCCGCGAGGCATCGCCACTGGATTTCCAGAGCATGCGAAATCCCCGCAGGCCTCTGACAACATGACCACCTGAGGCCTGACTCAGGAAGCCACAAGGAAGCAGCTCTATGGCCAGCTCCGCAAAACCAGTACTGAGCACCCATCCTGACCTGAGCGGCTGCCACCAACCCAGGCTTTGGAGGTGCTAGGTCATCAGAGCCCCTTCCCACCCGGCCCCACAGCCCACCCTGTGCAGGCAGGCTGCAGCAACAGAGAGGCACTTGGATTCTTTATATCAACACAGCAAACACCAAAAAGAAAGTAGAGAGAGTCCAGCTCTTTACTGTCCAAGCCACAGGCGAACTTTCCTAACACCCTGTAAAGTGTTCTCCTTGCACCAAGTGGAAAATAAACTCCAAGCAGCCAGCAAAAGAAAAAACAAAGAAAGGAAAGGAAAGGAAAGGATGAAAGAAAAGAAAAAAAGAAAGAAAATGATTCGTATATAAAATACATTCTCTTTTAAAATTACATGCAACATGCCATTGCCTGAACAATTTCCACAGCAGTGTTAGGAATTTATTCTGTGGGTACACTTGCACACACGTGAAGTTATATAAATGAAAGGTCATTCATTACAGCATATTTGTGATAGCAAAGGACTGGAAACTGCCTAAATGTCCACTGAGAGGAGAATGGTAAAATAAATTATGTACATCCATACTACAGAATACTTTGTAGTCATTTAAAAAAAAGCAAAAACTCCTCATTTAATGATATAGCATAATATCCAATTGTTCTATTAAATGAAAAAGACAAAGTATAGAAGAGAGTTATGTACAAAAATTGGAGATAAATATCTCTGACCCCTGCAAACTAAGTTAGATACGTTGTTGTCATTATATTCTGTGCTTTGCCTATGTGATGCTCATGACAACAATAATTAATGATTATTGCTGTTAAAAAAAGGGAAGAAAACCTTCTACTTCTCATCCTCCCTTGCAGCTGGTTCTGGATGTAAAATAGATTGCACCCATCTGATGTATTATGCAAGATTTGGAAAACAGAGAAGCCAGCACCACTTTTTTGTGTTCTTGGCTGTTGATGCTGCCAGTCATGGTCATAGAGTTATAGGTGTATTCTGCAAAACCTGTGTCCAGAGATTAGCTACACAGATGTCAAGATGCAGTTGCAGTGGTGCTTCCTTATCCCTGAATCTTAGCCTCTGTGATGTCCTCTTAAACTCAAAAGTCCCAGAAAGGGTGCCAGATTTCCCACCTTTCTGACTCTGGTGCCTCCATGCCAGGACGGTTCAGTGGTGATATTTTAGTGGTCATTACGAAGAGCCAAGTCTACCTGTCTCTGCTATAGTCTGAATGTTTTTGTCACCCCCAAATTCATATGTTGAAATCCTAGGTATTAAGAGGTAGGGCCTTTGGGGAGTGATTAGGTCATAAGGGTAGAGCCCTCATGAATGGGATTCGTATCCTTATAAAAGGGACCCCAGAGAGCTAACTAGCTATGTGAGGACGCAGGGAGAAGATGTCTGTCTATGAAGGAAGTGAGCCCTCATAAGACACCAAATTGGTTGGCTCCTTGATCTCGGACTTCTTAGCCTCCAGAACTGTGAGAAATGAATTTTTGTTATTTATAAACTACCCAATCTAGCGTATTTTGTTATAGCAGGCTGAACAGGCTAAGATCAAAATTGGTACCAAGGTGTGGGAGTGCTGCTGTAACAAACAGGTAAATTGTAGAAGCAGCTTTGGACTGGGTAATAGTAGAGACTGGAAGAATTTGGAGGTTCATCCTAGATTAAAGCCTATATTACCATGAACAGACTGTTAAGGGGAATTCTGGTGAGGGCTCAGAAGAGGAAGAGAAGAGCTGTAGGTAAAGTTTCAATATTCTTAGAGAATCCTTAAGTGGTCATGATCAGAATGCTGGTAAAAATATGGATGGTAAAGGTCATTCTGATGAGATCTCAGATGGAAATGAGGAACACTGGAAACTGAAGGAAAGTCAATCCTTGTTATAAAGTGTGAAAGAACTTGGCTATTGTGTCCTGGTGTTTTGTGGAAAGTAGAGCTTATGAGTGATAAAATAGGAAAGTTAATGAAATAAATTTGTTAGCAAAATGTTGAAGGTACTGCATGGCTTCTTTTAAATGCTCATAATAACATACAAGGAGAAACAAACAAATTAAAAAATATAATTTATTGGGGTGGGGGGTAAGGGGAGGGAGAGCATTAGGACAAATACCTAATGCATGTGGGGCTTAAAACCTAGATGATGGGTTGATAAGTGCAGCAAACCACCATGGCACATGTATACCTACGTAACAAACCCTCACGTTCTGCACATGTGTCCCAGAACTTAAAGTAAAATAAATAAATAAACAGAATTTCTTCTCAAAAGAAAAACATAACTTAAAGATTTGGAAAATTAGCCTGTCTATATTGTAACTGATATATAAGATCAGTTAATATAAGATCAGATAATATAAGAAAGTGTGGTTAGAAGAGAACACCAAGGATGTGGCCATCGTTTAATCAAGAGGTTAGTATTCATTAGCCAGGTACGATTCATGAAGACAATGGAAAAATGACCCAGAAAGTATTTCATAGATCATCACTGCTCCCTTTTCCATCACAGGCCCAGAATGAAAAGGCACTGAGGACAGAATGATTTCAAAGGAGGAGTCCAGGGAGCCCTCACCCTGGCATTGCCCCAATGATTTTCTTTCTACAATCTGGTGCAGCCCTCTTCTGACACCCTAGATGTGGTGTGAGCTCCAGAGTACACAGATGGTAAACCTTGGTGGCATTCTCACAGTGCCATCATCCATGGTGCATGGGGTACATGAGCCATGTGGGCATGGCTACCTACACCTAGATTCCCAAAGACGGAGCCCACATAGCCCAGCCAGAGAGCCATGACAAGGGCAGGGCCAGCAAAGGTAATCCCCCCTAGGACACTGCCTAGTGGAGCTGTGGGGTCAGGGTTCAATTGTGACCCCAGGTGTGTAGAACTACCTGCATGTGATTCTAGCCTCAGGAACCTCAATTACAACCCATGAAAGCTGCACCGTGGACTGAGACCAGCAAAATCATAAGGGAAGGGCCACCCAGAGCTTTAGGGACCCAACTCCTACCCTAGTGTGTCCAGGAGGCAGAACATTGAGTCAAAGAAGATTATTCTTGAGCCTTCAGACTTAATATTGTCCCTGTTGAATTTCAAACTTACTTGAGACTTGTTATGCCTTTTTTGTTTCCTATTTCTCCCTCTTGGAACAGAGGGAGAAATGCCTGTTCCACCACTGTATTTTAGAAGCATATAACATGTTTGATTTCATAGGTTTGCAGCTGGAAAGCAATTTGCTCCAGGATGAATCATACCTTGAGTCTCATCCATATCTGATTTAGATGATATTTAGCTGAGAATGCGGACTTCAGACTTGTGAGTTGATGCTGGAATAATTTAAGACTTTGGGGACTACTGGGATGGAATGAGTGCATTTTGCATGTGAGAAAGACATAAATTTTGGCAGTGGGGCAGGGCCTGAATGCTGTGGTCTGAATATACAGTCCCTCGGAATGTATATATTGACATCCTAACCCCAAAGTTCATGGTATTAGCAAGTGGGGCCTTTGGGAGGTGATTAGGTCATGAGGGCACACTTCTCACTATTAAAATTAGTGTCCTTATAATAGAGACCCCAGACAGCTAGCTAGCCTTTTCCACCATGTGAGGACACAGTAAGATGTTCATATATGAAGGATGGTCTTTCTTGATCTTGGACTTCCCAGCCTCTAGAACTACAAGAAATTAATTTCTGTTGTTTATAAGATACCAAGTATATGGTATTTTGTTATAGCAGCCTGAACAGACACACTCCTAACAACCTCCCCAGCAATTCTGAGAGCACCCAATTCCATTTTAAATGCTCTTCTGCCTATTTTAATAGCAGAGTGGTTTGTTTCCTGAACTCATATAATTGATAATAAAAAATTTCAAACAGAGAAACTGCAAACCTATTTTAGAATCATTAAAGAAATTCATTATATTTGTATCTATCCTATACACTGAATGCTACTGAAAGGAGTGTTAAGTGGTTTAAAAATGGAGAACTGGGGCGGAGCAAGATGGCCGAATAGGAAAGCTCCAGTCTCCAACTCCCAGCGCGAGTAACACAGAAGACGGTGATTTCGCATTTTCAACTGAGGTACTGGGTCATCTCTCTAGGGAGTGCCGGACAATCGGTGCTGGTCAGCTGCTGCAGCCTGACCAGCGTGAGCTGAAGCAGGGCAAGGCATCGCCTCACCTGGAAGCGCAAGGGGGAAGGAAATCCGTTTTCCTAGCCAGGGGAACTGAGACACATAACACCTGGAAAATCGCGTAACTCCCACCCCATACTGCGCTTTAAGGAAACAGGCACACCAGGAGAATATATCCCACACCTGGCCGGGAGGGTCCCCCGCCCACGGATCCTCCCTCACTGCTAACACAGCAGTCTGCGGCGATCTATCCGCAGGTAGCAGCGAGGCTGGGGGAGGGGCGCCCGCATTGCTGAGGCTTAAGTAGGTAAACAAAGCCGCTGGGAAGCTCGAACTGGGTGGAGCTCACAGCAGCTCAAGGAAACCTGCCTGTCTCTGTAGACCCACCTCTGGGGACAGCCCAAGCTGAGGTCCAATAGGGAAAGCAGCGGGGGCGGTGCAGAGGCGAACGACTCTGTCTGACAGCTTTGGGGAGAGCCGTGGATCTCCAACGCGGAGGTTGAGATCCGAGAACGGACAGACTGCCTGCTCAGGTGGGTCCCTGACCCCTGAGTAGCCTAGCTGGGAGACATCCCCCACTAGGGGCAGTCTGACACCCCACACCTCACAGGGTGGAGTCATCCCTGAGAGGAAACTTCCAAAGGAAGAATCAGGACAGGTACACTCGCTGCTCAGCAATATTCTATCTTGGCAACCTCTGCTGCTGATACCCAGGCAAACAGGGTCTGGAGTGGACCTCAAGCAATCTCCAACAGACCAACAGACAGTCCTTCTGACTGTCAGACGGAAAACTATCAAACAGGAAGGACACCTATACCACAAAACCCCATCAGTACGTCACCATCATCAAAGACCAGAGACAGATAAAACCACAAAGATGGGGAAAAAGCAGAGCAGAAAAGCTGGAAATTCAAAAAATAAGAGCGCATCTCCCCCTGCAAAGGAGCGCAGCCCATCGCCAGCAACGGATCAAAGCTGGTCAGAGAAGACTTTGACGAGATGAGAGAAGAAGGCTTCAGTCCATCAAACTTCTCAGAGCTAAAGGAGGAATTACGTACCCAGCGCAAAGAAACTAAAAATCTTGAAAAAAAAGGAAGAATTGACAGCTAGACTAATTAATGCAGAGAAGATCATAAAGGAAATGACAGAGATGAAAACCATGACACGAGAAATACGTGACAAATGCACAAGCTTCAGTAACCGACTCGATCAACTGGAAGAAAGAGTATCAGCGATTGAGGATCAAATGAATGAAATGAAGCGAGAAGAGAAACCAAAAGAAAAAAGAAGGAAAAGAAATGAACAAGCCTGCAAGAAGTATGGGATTATGTAAAAAGACCAATCTACGTCTGATGGGGTGCCTGAAAGTGAGGGGGAAAATGGAACGAAGTTGGAAAACACTCTTCAGGATATCATCCAGGAGAACTTCCCCAACCTAGTAGGGCAGGCCAACATTCAAATTCAGGAAATACAGAGAACGCCACAAAGATACTCCTCCAGAAGAGCAACTCCAAGACACATAATTGCCAGATTCACCAAAGTTGAAATGAAGGAAAAAATCTTAAGGGCAGCCAGAGAGAAAGGTCGGGTTACCCACAAAGGGAATCCCATCAGACTAACAGCAGATCTCTCGGCAGAAACTCTACAAGCCAGAAGAGAGTGGGGGCCAATATTCAACGTTCTTAAAGAAAAGAATTTTCAACCCAGAATTTCATATCCAGCCAAACTAAGTTTCATCAGTGAAGGAGAAATAAATCCTTTACAGATAAGCAAATGCTTAGAGATTTTGTCACCACCAGGCCTGCCTTACAAGAGACCCTGAAGGAAGCCCTAAACATGGAAAGGAACAACCGGTACCAGCCATTGCAAAAACATGCCAAAATGTAAAGACCATCGAGGCTAGGAAGAAACTGCATCAACTAATGAGCAAAATAACCAGTTAATATCATAATGACAGGATCAAGTTCACACATAACAATATTAACCTTAAATGTCAATGGACTAAATGCTCCAATTAAAAGACACAGACTGGCAAACTGGATAAAGAGTCAAGACCCATCAGTCTGCTGTATTCAGGAGACCCATCTCACATGCAGAGACATACATAGGCTCAAAATAAAGGGATGGAGAAAGATCTACCAAGCAAATGGAGAACAAAAAAAAGCAGGGGTTGCAATCCTAGTCTCTGATAAAACAGACTTTAAACCATCAAAGATCAAAAGAGACAAAGAAGGCCATACATAATGGTAAAGGGATCAATTCAACAGGAAGAGCTAACTCTCCTAAATATATATGCAACCAATACAGGAGCACCCAGATTCATAAAGCAAGTCCTTAGAGACCTACAAAGAGACTTAGACTCCCATACAATAATAATGGGAGATTTCAACACTCCACTGTCAACATTAGACAGATCAACGAGACAGAAAGTTAACAAGGATATCCAGGAATTGAACTCATCTCTGCACCAAGCGGACCTAATAGACATCTACAGAACTCTCCACCCCAAATCAACAGAATATACATTCTTCTCAGCACCACATCGCACTTATTCCAAATTGACCACATAATTGGAAGTAAAGCACTCCTCAGCAAATGTACAAGAACAGAAATTATAACAAACTGTCTCTCAGACCACAGTGCAATCAAACTAGAACTCAGGACTAAGAAACTCAATCAAAACCACTCAACTACATGGAAACTGAATAACCTGCTCTGAATGACTACTGGGTACATAACGAAATGAAAGCAGAAATAAAGATGTTCTTTGAAACCAATGAGAACAAAGATACAACATACCAGAATCTCTGGGACACATTTAAGGCAGTGTGTAGAGGGAAATTTATAGCACTAAATGCCCACAAGAGAAAGCAGGAAAGATCTAAAATTGACACTTTAACATCACAATTAAAAGAACTAGAGAGGCAAGAGCAAACACATTCAAAAGCTAGCAGAAGGCAAGAAAAAAACTAAGATCAGAGCAGAACTGAAGGAGATAGAGTCACAAAAAACCCTCCAAAAATCAATGAATCCAGGAGTTGGTTTTTTGAAAAGTCAACAAAATTGACAGACCGCTAGCAAGACTAATAAAGAAGAAAAGAGAGAGGAATCAAATAGACGCAATAAAAAATGATAAAGGGGATATCACCACCGACCCCACAGAAATACAAACAACCATCAGAGAATACTATAAATGCCTCTACGCAAATCGACTAGAAAAATATAGAAGAAATGGATAATTTCCTGGACACTTACACTCTCCCAAGACTGAACCAGGAAGAAGTTGAATCCCTGAATAGACCAATAACAGGCTCTGAAATGAGGCAACAATTAATAGCCTACCCACGAAAAAAAGTCCAGGACCAGATGGATTCACAGCTGAATTCTACCAGAAGTACAAGAGGAGCTGGTACCATTCCTTCTGAAACTATCCAATTAATAGAAAAAAGAGGGATCCTCCCTAACTCATTTTATGAGGCCAACCATCCTGATACCAAAGCCTGGCAGAGACAAACAAAAAAAAGAATTTTAGACCAATATCCTGATGAACATCGATGCAAAAATTCTCAATAAAATACTGGCAAACCGGATTCAGCAGCACATCAAAAAGCTTATCCACCATGATCAAGTGGGCTTCATCCCTGGGATGCAAGGCTGGTTCAACATTCGCAAATCAATAAACGTAATCCAGCATATAAACAGAACCAAAGACAAGAACCACATGATTATCTCAATAGATGCAGAAAAGGCTTTGACAAAATTCAACAGCCCTTTATGCTAAAAACCTCAATAAATTCGGTATTGATGGAACGTACCTCAAAATAATAAGAGCTATTTACGACAAACCCACAGCTAATATCATACTGAATGGGCAAAAACTGGGAAAATTCCCTTTGAAAACTGGCACAAGACAGGGATGCCCTCTCTCACCACTCCTATTCAACATAGTGTTGAAGTTCTGGCTAGGGCAATCAGGCAAGAGAAAGAAATCAAGGGTATCAGTTAGGAAAAGAAGAAGTCAAATTGTCCCTGTTGCAGATGACATGATTGTATATTTAGAAAAACCATCGTCTCAGCCCAAAATCTCCTTAAGCTGATAAGCAACTTCAGCAAAGTCTCAGGATACAAAATTAATGTGCAAAAATCACAAGCATTCTTATACACCAGTAACAGACAAGCAGAGAGCCAAGTCAGGAATGAACTTCCATTCACAATGCTTCAAAGAGAATAAAATACCTAGGAATCCAGCTTACAAGGGATGTAAAGGACCTCTCAAGGAGAACTACAAACCACTGCTCAGTGAAATCAAAGAGGACACAAACAAATGGAAGAACATACCATGCTCATGGATAGGAAGAATCAATATCGTGAAAATGGCCATACTGCCCAAGGTTATTTATAGATTCAATGCCATCCCCATCAAGCTACCAATGAGTTCTTCACAGAATTGGAAAAAAACTGCTTAAAGTTCATATGGAACCAAAAAAGAGCCCGCATTGCCAAGACAATCCTAGGTCAAAAGGACAAAGCTGGAGGCGTCACGCTACCTGACTTCAAACTATACTACAAGGCTACAGTAACCAAAACAGCATGGTACTGGTACCACAACAGAGAAATAGACCAGTGGAACAGAACAGAGTCCTCAGAAATAATACCACACATCTACAGCCATCTGATTTGACAAACCTGACAAAAACAAGAAATGGGGAAAGGATTCCCTATTAATAAATGGTGCTGGGAAAATTGGCTAGCCACAAGTAGAAAGCTGAACTGGATCCTTTCCTTACCCCTTATACGAAAATTAATTCAAGATGGATTAGAGACTTAAATGTTAGACCTAATACCATAAAAACCCTAGAAGAAAATCTAGGTAGTACCATTCAGGACATAGGCATGGGCAAGACTTCATGTCTAAAAAACACCAAAAGCAACGGCAGCAAAAGCCAAAATTGACAAATGGGATCTCATTAACTAAAGAGCTTTGCACAGCAAAAGAAATACCATCAGAGTGAACAGGCAACCTACAGAATGGGAGAAAATTTTTGCAACCTACTCATCTGACAAAGGGCTAATATCCAGAATCTACAAAGAACTCAAACAAATATACAAGAAAAAAACAAACAAACCCATCAAAAAGTGGGGAAAGGAATGAACAGACATTTCTCAAAAGAAGACATCCATACAGCCAACAGACACATGAAAAATGCTCGTCATCACTCGCCATCAGAGAAATGCAAATCAAAACCACAATGAGATACCATCTCACACCAGTTAGAATGGCAATCATTAAGAAGTCAGGAAACAATAGATGTTGGAGAGGATGTGGAGAAATAGGAACACTTTTACACT
Source organism: Trachypithecus francoisi (assembly GCF_009764315.1). Lineage (NCBI taxonomy): Eukaryota > Metazoa > Chordata > Mammalia > Primates > Cercopithecidae > Trachypithecus > Trachypithecus francoisi. The sequence goes on along the minus strand of NW_022681462.1, from coordinate 59,354,544 downwards.
GTTGGTGGGATTGTAAACTAGTTCAACCATTATGGAAAACAGTATGGCGATTCCTCAAGGATCTAGAACTAGATGTACCATATGACCCAGCCATCACTACTGGTATATACCCAAAAGACTATAAATTACTCTACTACAAAGACACATGCACACGTATGTTTATTGCGGCACTATTCACAATAGCAAAGACTTGGAATCAACCCAAATGTCCATCTGTGACAGACTGGATTCAGAAAATGTGGCACATATACACCATGGAATACTATGCAGCCATCAAAAAGGATGAGTTTGCATCCTTTGTAGGGACATGGATGCAGCTGGAAACCATCATTCTTAGCAAACTATCACAAGAACAGAAAACCAAACACCGCATGTTCTCACTCATAGGTGGGAACTGAACAATGAGATCACTTGGACTCGGGAAGGGGAACATCACACACTGGGGCCTATCATGGGGAGGGGGGAGGAGGGAGGGATTGCATTGGGGAGTTTATACATGATATAAACGTTATGCACATGTACCCTAGAACTTAAAGTATAAAAAAAAAAAAATAAAAAAAAAAATAAAAAAAAAAAGAAAAAAAAAAAATGGAGAACTATCTAGGAGATTCTCTTCTGTGTGTGCTAACTACTGGCACATTAAAAAAAAATTACACATCAGGCTGGGCACAATGGCTCATACCTGTAATCCCAGCACTTAGGGAGGCCGAGGCAAGTGGGGCACTTGAGGCCAGGAGTTCAAGACCAACCTGAGCAACATGGTGAAACCCCCGTCTCTACTAAAAATATGAAAATTATCCAGGTGTGGTGGCATGTGCCTGTAGTCCCAGCTACTCAGAGGTTGACGTGGGAGAATCACTTGAACCCTGGAGGCAGAAGTTGCAGTGAGCCAGGATCATGCCACTGCCCTCTAGCCTGGGTGACAGAGTGAGACCTTGTCTCAAAAACAAAACAAAACAAATAGAAACAAACAAACAACAACAAAAAAAAACACACATCAAATCACGGGCAGCATGTTTAACTTAATTTTTTAAGTGTATCCAGAATATAGAATGACTGAATGAGCAGCTATTAAGGATTATTTTCTATAAAGTAATATTTTTTCTTTAAAAACTGACAAAAATGAACATGACTGGCAGAAGTACAGTGGCTTACTCTACTCTCTAAGAAATGCCTGGTGACATCAGTTAAAAGGTATGTCAGAGACTAACAGCTGGGTCACTTCAGGTTTCACTCTCTTTGACTCAGCATCCTGAAATGACTCTCAACAGGCTGGGAAAGCCATTAAAACAGCTCCTGGCCCATAGCAATGACAGGTTTTTTACCTTTCAATCCTGGTGATACTCTGGGAGCTGATGACAATTCTGAATTTTGTCTCTTTCTACATTGTTTGCAATGTGAATTTGACAGTGAGTAAATGAATAAAAGGGAGTGAAACGTGGGAAATTATAGCCTTTGAGTACCACTGAGCACTTGATATTATATATTTGCTTCTGAGGCAGCTTTTCATATTTACAGTTAATCCAGTGACATTTTTGGGTGTGCTTTTAGAAGAGAAAAATTGATGGCTAAGAGGGCAAATGACTGAGAAGTCACAGCCCTCTGCAAATGCAGACACGCAAATTTACAATTTTCTGGCAGAGGACAAACAGCAGCATTCAAGTCTACATTTTCAGAGGTTTACTCTATATTAACCAGGCCACCATTCAGTGCAGAATAAGATAGAATTGCTTTGACTCTCAGGCCTTTTAAAGACTGGTTGGAGCCTTCTAATGCTTGACCATATGTGAATTACCCACTTGGTGGATTGCTTGAAATTCAGCCAGCATAACCCCAAGTGAACTGCTCTGCCTAAGTTATATTTAGAAAACCACTAACTTATTTAAACATTAGACTACACAAAATTTTATGGGCTGAATATATCTGAGATAAAGTATATATATATATATATATATATATATATATATATATACATATAAACATTTCCAAAAGTAAAAGGATTTATTTTTTGGATCACCCAAAGTTTTGGAATTAAAATTATTTAGAGCTGGCAGGGTCCTTAAGATATTTTGTCCAAGAGTTTCATTTTATAGCTGAAAAAACAGACACAATGAGGTTTACTGACTTGCCAAGCAAAACAGTTCATTGTTAAATTAACATTTTTAAATCATAGCGTCCCTTCCATTATCCTGCACATAAGGAAGTTTTTGGAAATATTTTTAGAATTGTCTGTGATATGGAGGAAAAGAAATCCAAGGCCACATCAAAGCTCCCTAAGAACAGAGTTGGACTCCAGGGGTGACGGGCTGATATGCTGGGGTATGCAGTTGCGGGAAAGAGCCTGCCAGGTGTTCCTTCACTCATCCTTGTTAGCCCACACTACAAGAAGTCCTCAGAACCTGTCCTCACTTTCTTTTTATTTTGTTTTATAACTCACTCAGACTGCTTAATTGTCCTTATGCTATCTCTTTTCTGCAAGTAAACTTCAGTTGCCTTCTGTGAGCTATGGAATTTTAGGGAGGAGTCAGACCCATGAGTGTCGAGAGGCAACCCCACACACTAACAGAAAGTAAGCACCAGGGTTGCTGGAGAAGAGAGGAGAGTAAAGTTCACAGTGTATAGTTAATGCTGCTGAGCAGCTGGGCAGCAGGGATTGTGAGACTTTACACCCCAGAAGCTGTTCAATAGTGGTCTGTGGGGCTCTGCTAGAAACCAGCAAGGGAGCCAGCAGAGAAAAGGCAGTGCAGCCAGTGAACAACTTCCAGAAGCTCATCTCAGGACTGCTGGCTACCTTTCAGGCTAATGACCTACAGTTGGGGGCTTGCAGCTATTTGCAGATGTACTTAGATTTTAAAAGGCAGTCTGTACCACCCGACACCCATTAACATGGCTACTATTTTTTTAAAAAAGAAAAAACAGAAAATAATTATTAGCGAGGATGTGGAGAAATTGTAGCCTTTGTGCACTATTGTGGGAATGTAAAATAGTGCAGCCACTATAGAAAACAGTATGGCAGTTCCTCAAAAAATTAAAAATAGAACTATCATATAATCAAGCTATTCTACTTCTTGATACATGCCTAAAAGAATTGAAAGCAGGGACTTCAGCCTGGACAACATGTCAAAACCCTGTCTCTACAAAAAATACAAAATTTAGCCGGGTGTGATGGCATGTGCTTGTAGTCCCAGCTATTCAGGAGGCTGAGGTGGGAGGAGTGCTTGAGACCAGGAGGTTGAGGCTGCAGCGAACTGAGATCATGCCACTGCACTTCGGCCTGGGTGACAGAGTGAGACCCTGTCTCAGAAAAAAAAAAAAAGGAAAAGAAAAGCAGGGACTGGAACATATATTGGCACACTCATGTTCACAGCAATATTATTTACAATAGCCAAAAAGTGAAAACAACTTGTGTGCATTGACAGATAAATGGATAAGCAAAACACGTACACACAATGAAGTATTATTCAGCCTTAAAAATGGATGAAATTGGGGGCGGAGCAAGATGGCCGAATAGGAACAGCTCCAGTCTCCAACTCCCAGCGCGAGCGACACAGAAGACCGGTGATTTCTGCATTTTCAACTGAGGTACTGGGGTCATCTCACTAGGGAGTGCCGGACAATCGGTGCTGGTCAGCTGCTGCAGCCGGACCAGTGAGAGCTGAAGCAGGGCGAGGCATCGCCTCACCTGGAAGCGCAAGGGGGAAGGAAATCCGTTTTCCTAGCCAGGGGAACTGAGACACACAACACCTGGAAAATCGGATAACTCCCACCCCAATACTGCGCTTTAAGGAAACAGGCACACCAGGAGAATATATCCCACACCTGGCCGGGAGGGTCCCACGCCCACGGAGCCTCCCTCACTGCTAACACAGCAGTCTGCCGCGATCTATCCGCAAGGCAGCAGCGAGGCTGGGGGAGGGGCGCCCGCCATTGCTGAGGCTTAAGTAGGTAAACAAAGCCACTGGGAAGCTCGAACTGGGTGGAGCTCACAGCAGCTCAAGGAAGCCTGCCTGTCTCTGTAGACTCTACCTCTGCGGACAGCGCACAGCTGAAGTCCAATAGGGGAAGCAGCGGGGGCCAGTGCAGACGCGAACGACTCTGTCTGACAGCTTTGGGGAGAGCCATGGATCTCCCAACGCGGAGGTTGAGATCTGAGAACGGACAGACTGCCTGCTCAGGTGGGTCCCTGACCCCTGAGTAGCCTAGCTGGGAGACATCCCCCACTAGGGGCAGTCTGACACCCCACACCTCACAGGGTGGAGTACACCCCTGAGAGGAAGCTTCCAAAGGAAGAATCAGACAGGTACACTCGCTGTTCAGCAATATTCTATCTTCTGCAACCTCTGCTGCTGATACCCAGGCAAACAGGGTCTGGAGTGGACCTCAAGCAATCTCCAACAGACCAACAGACAGTCCTTCTGACTGTCAGAAGGAAAACTATCAAACAGGAAGGACACCTATACCAAAACCCCATCAGTACGTCACCATCATCAAAGACCAGAGACAGATAAAACCACAAAGATGGGGAAGAAGCAGGGCAGAAAAGCTGGAAATTCAAAAAATAAGAGGGCATCTCCCCCTGCAAAGGAGCGCAGCCATCGCCAGCAACGGATCAAAGCTGGTCAGAGAATGACTTTGACGAGATGAGAGAAGTAGGCTTCAGTCCATCAAACTTCTCAGAGCTAAAGGAGGAATTACGTACCCAGCGCAAAGAAACTAAAAATCTTGAAAAAAGAGTGGAAGAATTGACAGCTAGACTAATTAATGCAGAGAAGATCATAAACGAAATGACAGAGATGAAAACCATGACACGAGAAATATGTGACAAATGCACAAGCTTAGTAACCGACTCGATCAACTGGAAGAAAGAGTATCAGCGATTGAGGATCAAATGAATGAAATGAAGCGAGAAGAGAAAACCAAAAGAAAAAAGAAGAAAAAGAAATGAACAAAGCCTGCAAGAAGTATGGGATTATGTAAAAAGACCAAATCTACGTCTGATTGGGGTGCCTGAAAGTGAGGGGGGAAATGGAACCAAGTTGGAAAACACTCTTCAGGATATCATCCAGGAGAACTTCCCCAACCTAGTAGGGCAGGCCAACATTCAAATTCAAGAAATACAGAGAACACCACAAAGATACTCCTCCAGAAGAGCAACTCCAAGACACATAATTGCCAGATTCACCAAAGTTGAAATGAAGGAAAAAATCTTAAGGGCAGCCAGAGAGAAAGGTCGGGTTACCCACAAAGGGAATCCCATCAGACTAACAGCAGATCTCTCGGCAGAAACTCTACAAGCCAGAAGAGAGTGGGGGCCAATATTCAACGTTCTTAAAGAAAAGAATTTTCAACCCAGAATTTCATATCCAGCCAAACTAAGTTTCATCAGTGAAGGAGAAATAAAATCCTTTACAGATAAGCAAATGCTTAGAGATTTTGTCACCACCAGGCCTGCCTTACAAGAGACCCTGAAGGAAGCCCTAAACATGGAAAGGAACAACCGGTACCAGCCATCGCAAAAACATGCCAGAATGTAAAGACCATCGAGGCTAGGAAGAAGCTGCATCAACTAACGAGCAAAATAACCAGTTAATATCATAATGACAGGATCAAGTTCACACATAACAATATTAACCTTAAATGTAAATGGACTAAATGCTCCAATTAAAAGACACAGACTGGCAAACTGGATAAAGAGTCAAGACCCATCAGTCTGCTGTATTCAGGAGACCCATCTCACATGCAGACACATACATAGGCTCAAAATAAAGGGATGGAGGAAGATCTACCAAGCAAATGGAGAACAAAAAAAAGCAGGGGTTGCAATCCTAGTCTCTGATAAAACAGACTTTAAACCATCAAAGATCAAAAGAGACAAAGAAGGCCATTACATAATGGTAAAGGGATCAATTCAACAGGAAGAGCTAACTCTCCTAAATATATATGCACCCAATACAGGAGCACCCAGATTCATAAAGCAAGTCCTTAGAGACCTACAAAGAGACTTAGACTCCCATACAATAATAATGGGCGACTTCAACACTCCACTGTCAACATTAGACAGATCAACGAGACAGAAAGTTAACAAGGATGTCTAGGAATTGAACTCATCTCTGCAGCAAGCAGACCTAATAGACATCTATAGAACTCTCCACCCCAAATCAACAGAATGTACATTCTTCTCAGCACCACATCGCACTTATTCCAAAATTGACCACATAATTGGAAGTAAAGCACTCCTCAGCAAATGTAAAAGAACAGAAATTATAACAAACTGTCTCTCAGACCACAGTGCAATCAAACTAGAACTCAGGACTAAGAAACTCAATCAAAACCGCTCAACTACATGGAAACTGAACAACCTGCTCCTGAATGACTACTGGGTACATAATGAAATGAAAGCAGAAATAAAGATGTTCTTTGAAACCAATGAGAACAAAGATACAACATACCAGAATCTCTGGGACACATTTAAAGCAGTGTGTAGAGGGAAATTTATAGCACTAAATGCCCACAAGAGAAAGCAGGAAAGATCTAAAATTGACACTCTAACATCACAATTAAAAGAACTAGAGAGGCAAGAGCAAACACATTCAAAAGCTAGCAGAAGGCAAGAAATAACTAAGATCAGAGCAGAACTGAAGGAGATAGAGACACAAAAAACCCTCCAAAAAATCAATGAATCCAGGAGTTGGTTTTTTGAAAAGATCAACAAAATTGACAGACCGCTAGCAAGACTAATAAAGAAGAAAAGAGAGAGGAATCAAATAGACGCAATAAAAAATGATAAAGGGGATATCACCACCGACCCCACAGAAATACAAACTACCATCAGAGAATACTATAAATGCCTCTACGCAAATCAACTAGAAAATCTAGAAGAAATGGATAATTTCCTGGACACTTACACTCTCCCAAGACTAAACCAGGAAGAAGTTGAATCCCTGAATAGACCAATAGTAGGCTCTGAAATCGAGGCAACAATTAATAGCCTACCCACCAAAAAAAGTCCAGGACCAGATGGATTCACAGCTGAATTCTACCAGAGGTACAAGGAGGAGCTGGTACCATTCCTTCTGAAACTATTCCAATCAATAGAAAAAGAGGGAATCCTCCCTAACTCATTTTATGAGGCCAGCATCATCCTGATACCAAAGCCTGGCAGAGACACAACAAAAAAAGAGAATTTTAGACCAATATCCCTGATGAACATCGATGCAAAAATCCTCAATAAAATACTGGCAAACCGGATTCAGCAGTACATCAAAAAGCTTATCCACCATGATCAAGTGGGCTTCATCCCTGGGATGCAAGGCTGGTTCAACATTCGCAAATCAATAAATGTAATCCAGCATATAAACAGAACCAAAGACAAGAACCACATGATTATCTCAATAGATGCAGACAAGGCTTTTGACAAAATTCAACAGCCCTTCATGCTAAAAACGCTCAATAAATTCGGTATTGATGGAACGTACCTCAAAATAATAAGAGCTATTTATGACAAACCCACAGCTAATATCATACTGAATGGGCAAAAACTGGAAAAATTCCCTTTGAAAACTGGCACAAGACAGGGATGCCCTCTCTCACCACTCCTATTCAACATAGTGTTGGAAGTTCTGGCTAGGGCAATCAGGCAAGAGAAAGAAATCAAGGGTATCCAGTTAGGAAAAGAAGAAGTCAAATTGTCCCTGTTTGCAGATGACATGATTGTATATTTAGAAAACTCCATCGTCTCAGCCCAAAATCTCCTTAAACTGATAAGCAACTTCAGCAAAGTCTCAGGATACAAAATGAATGTGCAAAAATCACAAGCATTCTTATACACCAGTAACAGACAAGCAGAGAGCCAAATCAGGAATGAAATTCCATTCACAATTGCTTCAAAGAGAATAAAATACCTAGGAATCCAGCTTACAAGGGATGTAAAGGACCTCTTCAAGGAGAACTACAAACCACTGCTCAGTGAAATCAAAGAGGACACAAACAAATGGAAGAACATACCATGCTCATGGATAGGAAGAATCAATATCGTGAAAATGGCCATACTGCCCAAGGTATTTATAGATTCAATGCCATCCCCATCAAGCTACCAATGACTTTCTTCACAGAATTGGAAAAAACTGCTTTAAAGTTCATATGGTACCAAAAAAGAGCCCGCATTGCCAAGACAATCCTAAGTCAAAAGGACAAAGCTGGAGGCGTCACGCTACCTGACTACAAACTATACTACAAGGCTACAGTAACCAAAACAGCATGGTACTGGTACCACAACAGAGATATAGACCAATGGAACAGAACAGAGTCCTCAGAAATAATACCACACATCTACAGCCATCTGATCTTTGACAAACCTGAGAGAAACAAGAAATGGGGAAAGGATTCCCTATTTAATAAATGGTGCTGGGAAAATTGGCTAGCCATAAGTAGAAAGCTGAAACTGGATCCTTTCCTTACCCCTTATACGAAGATTAATTCAAGATGGATTAGAGACTTAAATGTTAGACCTAATACCATAAAAACCCTAGAAGAAAATCTAGGTAGTACCATTCAGGACATAGGCATGGGCAAGGACTTCATGTCTAAAACACCAAAAGCAATGGCAGCAAAAGCCAAAATTGACAAATGGGATCTAATTAAACTAAAGAGCTTCTGCACAGCAAAAGAAACTACCATCAGAGTGAACAGGCAACCTACAGAATGGGAGAAAATTTTTGCAACCTACTCATCTGACAAAGGGCTAATATCCAGAATCTACAAAGAACTCAAACAAATATACAAGAAAAAAACAAACAACCCCATCAAAAAGTGGGCAAAGGATATGAACAGACATTTCTCAAAAGAAGACATTCATACAGCCAACAGACACATGAAAAAATGCTCATCATCACTCGCCATCAGAGAAATGCAAATCAAAACCACAATGAGATACCATCTCACACCAGTTAGAATGGCAATCATTCAGAAGTCAGGAAACAACAGGTGTTGGAGAGGATGTGGAGAAATAGGAACACTTTTACACTGTTGGTGGGATTGTAAACTAGTTCAACCATTATGGAAAACAGTATGGCAATTCCTCAAGGATCTAGAACTAGATGTACCATATGACCCAGCCATCCCACTACTGGGTATATACCCAAAGGATTATAATTATTCTACTACAAAGACACATGCACACGTATGTTTATTGCGGCACTATTCACAATAGCAAAGACTTGGAATCAACCCAAATGTCCATCTGTGACAGACTGGATTAAGAAAATGTGGCACATATACACCATGGAATACTATGCAGCCATAAAAAAGGATGAGTTTGCGTCCTTTGCAGGGACATGGATGCAGCTGGAAACCATCATTCTTAGCAAACTATCACAAGAAGAGAAAACCAAACACCGCATGTTGTCAGTCATAGGTGGGAACTGAACAATGAGATCACTTGGACTCGGGAAGGGGAACATCACACACTGGGGCCTATCATGGGTAGGGGGGAGGAGGGAGGGATTGCACTGGGGAGTTATACATGATATAAATGATGAATTGATGGGTGCTGACGAGTTGATGGATGCAGCACACCAACATGGCACAAGTATACATATGTAACAAACCTGCACGTTATGTACATGTACCCTAGAACTTAAAGTATAATAAAAAAAAAAAAAAAGGATGAAATTCTGATACATGCTACCACGTGGATTAACATTGAAGACACTCTGCCAGTCACAAAAAGACACATATTTTATTATTCCACTGATAAAAGGTATCTATAGTTAAAATCATAGAAAGAAAGTTGTATCATAGTTTCTAGGGGCTAGGGAAAGGGGGAAATGAAGATTTATTGCTTAACAGTTACAGAGTTCCAGTGTTGCAGATGAAAAGCGTTCTGGTGGTGGATGGTTGCACAACAATGTGAATGGACTTAATGCCATTGAGCTATACAGTTAAAAATGATTAAAACTGTAAATTTGTATGTGCATTTTGCCGCAATTTTTTTTTGAAAAAAGGAAGTTAATTCTAAAGTGTGTGTTTACTGAATTTGTAAAGTATTTGATTTTTTTTCATTGAAAGGAAAGCCATAGCCTGTCTTTCATCATTCTTCCCTTAGTTCCTTCCTCTTTCCTTTCTTCCTTCATCCTTCCCTTCCTCCTGCCTTCAAACATCTACTTGATGTTTGCCAAACATTGTGGGAGGCCCCTAATAAAACATACCATGGTTGGGTGCTGTGGTTCACATCTGTAATCCCAGCACTTTGGGAAGCCAAGGCAGGAGGATTGCTTGAATCCAGGAGTTTGAGACAAGCCTGGGCAACAAAGTGAGAGCCCATCTCTACAAAAATAAAAATTAAAACATTTGCCAGGCACGGTGGCGTGTGCCTGTAGTCCCAACTACTTATGTGGCTGAGGCAGGAGGATCACTTGAGCCCGGGAGTTTGAGGCTGGCTGCAGTGAGCTATGATCACACCACCCCTGTACTCCACTCCAGCCCAGGCAACAGAGCAAGACACTGTCTCTTAAAAAAAAAAAAAAAAAAAGATACTATGCCCTGCTGGTAATCCAGCAGGGAATCTCCCCAGGTAAACAAACATTATCATCTGACCCAGGTCTGCTCTGTGATAGAAATGTGCTCAGTTTCCCATGGGAGCTTGGAGAGGGGACACTAAAGTAGCCTTGGAGACAAAGGAAAGCTTGTAGGATTTTGGGAATTCTAACTGAAGTCTTGGAGGGTGAATAGAAATTAGCTACTTAAAGAAGGAAAAACCTGAACATAACAACATCAGTAATAACATTTTATAGTAACAAAGCTATAATTAATGTATTATTTATACAAATAATGTTTGTTAAACACTACATGCCAGGCACAATTCTAGGTGCTGAAAAAATGAAGGTGGACAAGATAAAATTTCTCTCTCATGAAGCTCAGGGGCAGACAGTCAATAAATACGTAGATAATATATGGAATTATCAAATTGTGGTAAGTGCTATGAAGAACAACAGAGCAGGGGAAAAGGAAAGGGAGGTTTGGGTTAAGGGAGGGAGAGGATATTACTAATTTTTGTAGGGTAGCTGGGGAAGGCCTCACTAATACAGTGGCATCTGAGCAGAGGACCAAAGGTGGGAAGGGAAGGACCCTGGGGAAAGAAGTAGAGGCCAGAAGAATAGCATAGGCAAAGTTCCTGACGTGGGAGCATGCCAGGTGTTTTTGTAGGACAGTGTGGCTGGAGTAGGAGGAGGGAGGGAAAGAGTATTTGGAGAGGAAGGGGGTGAGAGGAGGGCAGCGTTCCCATCATGTTGGGCATTTGGGACCACACGAGGACATGAGCATGTGCTGCCTATCAGATGGAAGCCACTAGAGGGTTTTGAGCAGAGGAATGGCTAAAAACTTGGGTTTTAAAGGGATCATTTTGTTTACTCTGTTAAGAAGATTGGAAGAGGCAAGACTGGATACAGCATCACTAACAAGGAGACTATTGCAATAATCCAGGAGAAATTGATAGTGGCTTGAACCAGGATGGCAACAGTTGATGTTGTCATATTCCAGATATACGTCGAAGGTGGAATCAACAAGATTTGCTGACAGACTGGATATCAAGTGTGAACAAAAGCAAATAATCGTGAATGACTCCCAAGTTGTTGGCCTAAACAACCAGAAGCACAGACCTGTCATTTACTAAAATGAAAATCCTGTAGGACAAGCAGATTTGTGGTGGGAGTAGACAGGTAATCAGACATTTAGTTTCGGACACATCAAGTTTGAGATACCTATCAGATATTCATGTGGAGATATCAACTGCTGTTATATGTAGAAAGTTCCATAGTTTAGAAGAGAAGTGTAGCCAAAGACATAAGTTAGAATCTCCCTGCTTGGATTGCTTCAAAGCCATGACCCTCTCTGGGTGAGATTCCCAAGCGGGGATGTATAGATAAAGAAGATGTCTAAATGGTTGGGCCATTGGGTACTTGGGACACTCTGCTAGTCAGGGGGACGGGGTGGACCCAGCAAAGAAGACAGAAAGAACGGCCACAGAGCTAAAAAGGAGAACAAAGTGAGTCTCCAAGTGAGCAACTGTGTCAAGTGCTGAAGACAGGTCAAGTATAATGAAGGCTGAAATTGGACCACTGGATTTGGCAGCATGGAGGTCAGTAGTGACTTCAAGATCTACTTCAGTGGAGTGGTAGGGGTGAGTGCTTGGTTGGAGTACATTTGAGACAAAATAGCTTTTAGCTATTTGAATTCTCTATGCCTTGGTTTCCTTATCTATAAAATTTGGAGTAACTCAGTAGTATTCTCATAGAGTTTTTTGTTATAAAAATTAAAGGAAAAAACACATCTGAAGTGCCTGATTAAGGTCTAATATGTAGTAAGTCCTTAATACACATAAGGTATTGTTATTATTAAAATATTATTTTTATTTCAACCATCCAAAGGAAAAATTGGCATTCACTTTTCTTTACCTTAATCCACTTTATTATAAAGCTCAGATAAGAATTGTCACATTTAATGACCATTTTTCTCTTTTTTACATTTATTTTCTCTAAGTACAGAAATAAAATGAGGGTATATAGACAAATACCATAAGAGGGGAGGAGAGGAAGTGGAAACAGATATAGATAAGACACCTTTAAGGAGTTTTGCTGCAAAGGAGCAGAAGAATCAAGTGGTGCTGGAGGGTATTTTATTTTTTGGTTTTTAAGTTGAGAAAAATAACAATTGTACGGCAGAGAAAATGATCCAGTCAAGAGGGAAAAATTAATAAAAAAGATGGGAATGTCTGTGAGAGGGAAAGAGGAATGGAATCTGGTATTCAAGTGAACAGGCTGGCCTTAGGAATGTAGTCAGTTCATCTGTCACCGAGGGACAGGCAGCACCTACAGGTGTAAATGCAGGTGGGTGGGCAGATGTAGCAGAATTTCTCATCTAACGCTTTTTGCTGCTTTCTTAATAAGACACGAAGCAAGATCCTCAGCTGAGAATAAGGAGGGGGAGAGGTGTTGGGGGTTTGAGAAAAGATGTGAAAAGTGAAGCAGTCATCTAAGAGATGAGGAAAATGAATATATTAAGGAAGGGTAGGAGGATTATCTTGCAGCACTGAGGACCTAATTGAGATTGGTGTTGTCTTAGTCTGTTTTTTGTTCCTATAACAGAATACCTGAGACTGGGTAGTTTATAAAGAAAAGAAATTCAGTTTTTACAATTCTAGAAGCTGAAAGTCCAAGACTGAGGAGCTGCATCTGATAAGGGCCTTCTTGCTGATGGGGACTCTCCAGAGAGTCCTGAGGTGGTACAGGGCATCACATGGCAACAGGAAAAGAACATGCAAACTGGCTTTTAACAGACCCGATCTGTTGATAACCTATTAACCTATTCATCTATTCATCCATGAATCACCTCTTAAAGGCCCCTCCTCTTAGTATTGTTACATTAGAAATAAAATCTCAACATAAATTTAGAGGGGACAAAATTGAATCCACAGCAGTGGTGATGAATTTAACATGGCACTGTCAGCATGTTTTCCAATCATGTTTATCTATGTGGATGCTCATTCAGAGGAAGTGGAAAGTTGGCATCATCAGGAGGGATTTCATCAGGTGAGTACAATGAAAGGAGAGAGGTGTAAGAGATTAGGTGGGTATGCAAGGGGTGATTGTAGGAAAGAAACATGCAAACTAAGGTGGAAAAGCAAGGAACTGAAGCAATGAGGAAGTGAAGTATAATGCAATGGTAGAGTCCTGACAAGGTACTAGAGGGATGGCATGGGAAAATTAGGAGAGGTCAGAGAGTGGGTTATACGAAATTGAGATGGAAAAGAAGTTGCAGCTATTGGTAATGACAAGGCATGACCATGCAGTTGGAGCTAAGGTAGGTTGGAAGACAAGACCACTGGAGGAGAGGAAAGGCAGAGGTCAAAGACTTGAGAGGTCAGTGCATGGAAAGGATTATCTGCATGTCATAGAAATTATTCAGAATTAAAACAAGATTACCTTTGGAGACAATGACAGTGAGACAAGAGCTAAACTCTTCAAGGAATGAAGTGGAGTGGTCCAAGATCTGCAGATGGCTGCAAAAAGAAGGGCTGGCAGTTGTTTAATGTAAAGAGATTCAAATTTTGTGGGGAGGGGTGGTGCAAGTTTAGGAAGAGTAAGGGAAAATGGTCTTAAGGCAGCAATAGGAGCACACAGGTTATGTATCCTGCCTCCAGGCCCAGTGGAACATGGGATGTGACAGAAAAGCAGCCACCTCTTGAGAGAACTGCAAAGGAAGCAGTGCCCTAGCGGACAGCTAATTTTCAGTTAGGCCAAGAAGGTGAAGAGAATATAGGAAATTTTGATAATGGTGAACTACACATTCCAGGGGCACAATGAAAGTTCTTGTGTTATGGAGGGAAAGGAAATAGGATCAGGTGAAAAAATATACAGAGCATTATGGGCATACAGTCCTATCTTGTGGCAATACAGGGCACACATAGATAGAGCTCAGAGGACTAGCTAATGGATTGATTGATGGGGCAGGACTGGAAGCAGGGACTGGGAGAAAGGGAAATCAAGGATGGTTCTAGGTTTTGGTCTGAGAAATGGATGACTGAGAAACAGGGATGGCAATGAGTGACTAAAGAAAGAGTTTTCAGATAAAGTTTGAGGTGCCTATTTGATGTTTAGATGGCGATAGTGAGTAAGCTGTTGGATTTATGTCTGAAGCTGTAGGTAGAGGAGTTTGGTGACCTTGAGCAAGTTATCTAATTTCCCTAAGCCTATTTCCAACTGGAAAATAAAACTATCTATTATTGTTATCTATGTGATGTGAGAATTAAATATGGTAATACCGTAAAGTCCTTAAGCTAGAGCCTGGCTCTTGTGCAGAGTGATGCATAAGAGACATTTAATTATTCCTGAGAGAAAAATGGGGGTTCATTGAACCTAAAGTGACTTTTCCAGAGCTGCTGAGTAGTGAGCCCCATAGTCAAGCCTTGAATACCAGTCTATGCTCTTTCTACTACACTAGCAGCACAATTAGAAGCAATATTTATTGACAATCCTCTGCAGCCAGGACACAATTCTTACCATAGTATCAAAGAATACAAAGAGATATAAACCATTCTTAGAGTGTTTTCATATCAGGCATCTCATTTGTTTTTCCAGAGGGTTATGATATAGGGAAGAGGAAAGTATAGGCTATGAAATCTGAACTGACCTGCTTCAGATCTCAGATTATAATTGTGCTCTTAGATTATTCAGTGTAACAGCAGATTTGGGGATCTTCATTTTCTAAATAGTAAAATTATTAAATATTTACTCCTTGGCTCTCAGTAGCAACCAAATTCCACTGGTGTAACCTGCTTTTTAAAAATGTTCTTAAGTAAGTTAAGATCTACATTTCCAGTTAAATAATTACACACACCCCATCCCCAGTAATTACTATTTTCTGAATACTAGTTCTAGACTATTAGCCTTCTTATGTCAACTTTGGAAATCCTAGTCTTGTTAAGTTTCTCTATGAAAGAGAAGAAAATTGTCCTCTCAATCAGACTCACTACCACTGTTCAATATCCCATCAGAGACAATCTGCCTCACTTTCCTGTAAAATAGAGGTTAGTTCACAGAAGATGATAGAACTTACTCAGAAGAGAAAATGAGCTCTTAGAGGCCCTTGGGAACATTAATTGCAATGGATTAATAATTTACCTTTAACAGTTTTCAACAAATACTTCTTGAGAAAAATCTTATCAAAATACTATAAGCTTTTGCTTCTGGTTAATCCTGTCTATAGCATGATGAACAAATGGGCTCAGCTTTCATAACTTCAGGAATACATTATTCAACTTCCATCCATGGTTTTAGTACACAAAGATAAAGGGATTCTGCCCTTAAGGTACACCCTGACTATAGGGGATACAGGCAAGAAAACAAAGAGATGTATAGTACAGAGCATAACAGATGCTTAAGTTGTAACAGGGTGGAGGCACAGAAGTGGAACAAGGCTTTGTGGGGATGAGGTTGCTGCCAGGGATCATTTCAGAGAACAGGATACCTTTGCTGCAAAGGACAGGCCTTGAAAAACCAAACCTGGCACAACTTGCATTTTCAAACTGTTTTATTTAATGGAAATGCCTTTTTATAACTTCTATTCATTTATTTAACATTTACTGGGGGCCAGGCAGAGTGGCTCATGCCTGTAATTCCAGCAATTTGGGAGGCCTAGGCAGGCGGATTACCTGAGGTCAGGAGTTTGAGACCAGCCTGGCCAACATGGTGAAACCCCGTCTCTACTAAAAATACAAAAATTAGCCAGGTATGGTGGCTTGTGCTGTAATCCCAGCTACTTGGGAGGCTGAGGCAGGAGAATCACTTGAAGCTGGGAGGCGAAGGCTGCAATGAGTCCAGGTCGCAACACTGCACTCCAGCCTGGGCAAATGCTTTTTTGTTTTTTTTTTTAAATGGATCTCACTCTGTCGCCAAGGCTAGAGCATGGTGGCACGATCTTGGCTTGTTGCAACCTCTGCTTTCCGGGTTCAAGCTATTCTCCTGCCTCAGCCTCCCAAGTTGCTGGGATTATAAGAACCCATCAGCATGCCCAGCTAATTTTTGTGTTTTTTAGTAGAGATGTGGTTTTACGTTGTAGGCCAGGCTGGACTCCAACTACTGACCTCAAGTGATCCACCCGCCTCAGCCTCCCAAAGTGGTGGGATGACAGGTGTGAGCCATCGCGCCCGGCCACTTCTGCATCTTCACCATTCTGAAAATAAATGATCTGTACAAATGTGGAGTTTAATCAGAAGTCTCCCAGATAGCAGTTTTTTACTGAGTATTCATGAAAGTCTTGACTGGCTAAGAAGGATGTGAGACTACACGTCCTAATATTACTTAATTTCACATTGAGAAATTCCTGTACTTACAACCCTAACTCTAGCCAGCTGACTTACAAATGGCCATCATTGGTCATGACAGGAAAAGTATTCACTGCATAATTCTTACAGAAGGTGGGTAAGAGGTGCTATCACCAGATGTCAAGGATGATATTCTAACAGACTCCCGCTTACCAACTTCCACCTTACAAAATCAGACAGATATAACCAAAGCCCTGAGCCAGGGTAAAAGAAGGTTAATTCTGCCCACTGACAGATGGCATTAGTAGTAGCTGCAAGCCTTTCAGTACCTGCTGCAGCTGCATACTAAATGATTGTGAAATTCATTGAAAATAAAGTCTACTTTCCAAACCCCAGAAACAAAGAGCACTGGAGCTGAAAGGGATCTTAGAGGTCATCTGGTGTAGACTTTGCCAGTAGATTTTAAAGCTTTATCTGGTAACTTTCACCACAATGAACCTTTTGCATCTTGTTAACTTCTCTGGTTTTCCTGGAACCTCAACCCGTGTTGAGAATTCCACCCCATATTCCTCTCTTACTCCTTCCCATGCTCATGGAATGGCTTAAATATCATCACCCTACCCTGTGTTGGGATTTTACAGTTGCAAAGAAATTAAAAAATGGCAGAATAATGAGAAAACGTTCTGGAGTGATGATAATATCCTATTTATTGATAAGAGTGTGGGTCATACAAACTTGTGTATTTGTCAACACTTTGGAATGGTACACTAAAGATTTGCAAAAAACCCCAAAACACTGTTAAAAATATATTGAACTCTAATAAATGATAGACATGCTGAAGTATTTGGAGATGAAATATATTGATGTCCACAAATGTATCAAAAATATAAGATGGATTGATGGATGGACAAAAGGATAGATAGACAGGACAGAGGTCCCAATCCATACCCCAAGAGAGAGAGGGCTCTCGGATCTTGTGCAAGAAAGAATTCAGGGCAAGTCTGCAGGCAAAGTAAAAGCAAGTTTATTTAAAAAGTAAAGTGGTGAAAGGACAACTACTCCATAGACAGAGTAGGATGTTCCCGAAAGTAAGAGGAGTGCATCTACCCCAGGTACAATGCTTGTATATATGGGGAGATGTGCTATGCTACTAGGGTTTGTGATAGAGAATTAATTTTCTTAACTATTATATTTTGCAAGAATCAATATTATTTATTATCTTTAAAGCAAAATTAGGAATGCCTTTATTCTCCAGATTTGGGATATCTGGACACTCCAAAGTCAGGGTCTGTTTTAGTAAACATTATTAATTTGTTCCCTTAACCATAAACGTCTAGAGGCTAGGAATGCCTAACTTTCTGGGAATGCAACCCAGCAAGTCCCAGCCTCATTTTCCTAGCCCTCACTCAAAATGGAGTTGTTCTAGTTTGACTGGCTCTGACAGATAGATAGATCATTATGTGAGAAGGCAAATATGGTAAATGTTAATTGCAGAATCTAGGTGGTTACATGGATCTTTACTATGTAATTATTTTAATTTAATTTTTCTGAAAATTTTTCATAATAAATTTAAATAATTTATAATTTAATAAAACATAAAATGCTAGTAAAAATAACTAATTAATAAATACATTGTTTAAGTAGTAACCAACAAACATTTAAAAATTTTTACAATAAAACGTTTGGTAGGGGAAAGTGGCAGAATGGTTCTTCCTAGGCCAACTTGTCATTTTACAGATGAGGAAACTAATGCTTAGAGAGCATGTCTGATTCTGTTACTCCACTGTTTAAGATCTCCAAAGGCTCCCTCATTCCCTTTACAATAAAACCCAAGCTCTTTGGCTTGGCACACAAACCACTTCATAAACTGTCCCTGACTTTTTCTCTGATCACCTCTTCCATGCTACATGCAGAAGAGCACAGCCATAATGAGACACTACAGCAATGGAGCAGGCTAATAATTTGTTACCCTTTTAATATGATAGCTTTTTTAAAACTAATTTTTACTTATCAAAGCAATATTTGTACGTAGCTTACAATGTCAAGTAGTTCAAAAGGCTTATAACAAAAAACAGCTGTATTTTCAGGCAACTCTATCCCACCCCCAACATCCTATTATCCAGAGACAATCACTTTGAGCTGTACTAGCTGTTTCTATTTGCCTCCGATTCCCAGATTGGTGATTCTCTCTCTATTCATCAAGTTAGATATTATCTATTGATTTCCTTTTGTTGGTGGTGAGGCTATTAGCACTTCTACTCTTCCTCTGCCCCTTCTCCCATTCTCCCAACGTAATTGTATCACATCTTTTGGTAAAATCCATATTCAGTTCAATTAATATGACTGGAAATATTGTTTTCTGATGAATCAAGAAAGGTGTTGAGATTACATTTTTTCTTGCATATCTTTTAATTTCTTTGGAAGTTGGTAATTGCTTATGGTTTTTCATTTGCTTAGATTTCATAGAACCAATTGTTCCCACAATAAACCAACAGCTGTGTAAAATGCTTCTGAACAAAAACTTTCACATGGCCAGCCTCTTAGGTAATCTAATAGTAGTTCCATTTTCTTCCTCCTGGCAGCATCCTTCCTGGAGCCCCCCGTCCCACCTAATTCACACAGGTTACTTTCTGGGCTTGCCACCTGGCCTAGTCTTACCTGTTGGTCTTCAGGGACTTCCTTTGGTCATCATTCTGGAGATGCCCTTCACCTGACTCTTGTGTGTAATCCCCTGTTCCTTGGATCTTTCTTGGTTTATTTCATCATTTGGTGGAACAAATCATCCAGTAGTTTCCTGAGAAAGGATATGTGAAAAGAACATCTTTTTGTGATGTTACATGTATAAAAATGTGTATATCCTATCCTCACCCATAATCAAAGGTTTGTTTTGGTGGATGAGTATAGAATTCTAGCTTAAAAATCATTTTTACTCAGATTTTCAATGGCTTTCAGATATTCCATTAGCTTCCAGCTCACAATGTTGTTGAGAAGTCCAGTAGCATTCTTTTACTCCAATCCTTTGGAATGATTTCTTTTTTCTCTTTGAAAGCCTTTTGTCTTTCTCTGAATTTGTGTCTTTATTCTGCTGGCTTCCACCTCCATTATTGGGGGATTTAATCACATCTGCAGTGATTTTTGTGTATCTTTTCTATTCATTTTGTGAAATGAAAATAAATCTCAGGACCCCCAAAATCGCTAAGCCAAAAGGAAAAGTCAAGCTGGAAACTGCATCAGAAAAACCTGCCTCCCATTTTATTACTAAATAAGACAAAGAGGTTTTTTTTATTTTTTATTTTAAAGCTACATACCTCCTTCACAATTTGCTCATCCCTCTGTTCACCTGAGACAACTGCCTGTCTGACTGCTTACCCTGCCCTATTGTTTCACTAAGGCAGACCAAGGCATAAGTGTCTGTTCCTGTACTCTATTCTCACATGTAAATTGTGTATTCAGTGAAAGGCTAATCAGAAACTCAAAAGAATGCAAACTTTTGTCTCTTATCTGTCTGTGACCTGGAAGCCCCTTCTCCCCCTTTGAGTTGTTCTGCCTTTCTGGACCAAACCAATGTACATCTTACACATATTGATTCATATCTCATGTCTCCCTAAAATGTATAAAACCAAGCTGTGCCCTGCCCACCTTGGGCACACGTCATAAGGACCTCCTAAGGCTGTGTCAGGGGCACGTCCTTAACCTTGGCAAAATAAACTTTTAAAATTGATTGAGATCTGTCTCAGTTACTTTTGGGTTAACAGATTATATTAAATAAAACAAGGCATTTGAAAGATGTTTGGAAGCTATTTATATGTTGGTGGCCCTGTCTTCTGGTGGCCTATACTAGAATATAAACAGATGGCCAGCAAACTTTTTCATTTTGTATCCCTACAGTTAATGTAAGTAGGTCTCTTCTCTGGTGGCATTCAGTTTCTCCAGAGAAGGATCACCCCATCTCTGTGGGCGGAGGGGAAAGAGGGAGTGCCACTTAAACCTGGCAGAGAAGGGCATGGAGGCTCTCACTTTCCTCTTTTCAGACTCTAGCACCTCACTGCCAGCTCTCCTCTGTTTGGTACCTGACTTCCTAATACTTTCTGGCTTAGCTTCTCCATAAACCCATCTTCCTATTTTGTAGAGTGGGTGGGAACCTAGATGTCTAGGGGCTTCTTACACACTCTTACTCCCAATTTTCACTCCTTCACCTAGGCTCTGTCTTCCCGGTACCTGATGCCACCAGCTCCTGAGGTTTTCTGCTGTTCAGTGGAGTGGACTATCTCCTTCAAATTAGCCTGGCCCTGGGCAGGTACGTTAGTTTGACCTTCCTCCTTTTTAGTTCAGCACTGCTCCTAAATGGACTTCTCCTTGGAGGAGATGGCTAGAAGACATAAAGTTCATTGATTATATCTATAAGCACCTACTGAATACCACCGGGTACTGGGAATAAAAAGATAAATAACATCCAGTCCCTGACCTCAAGGAGCTCATAGGCGAATTTTCAAGAGAATCACATAAACAAACAATTGCAGTACAGTGTTACGAGTGTAGCAGTCCAGATGCTTAGAAGACATAGAGAGAAAAGAGGCTGTAATTTCCTCAGGGCAGGAGCAGTGTTTCAGAGTGGTGACACAAGCTGAGTTTTGAAAAACATAAATATGAGTTTACCAGCCAAATAGGAAGAGGGAAAATATTCCAAGAAGAGGGACAAAAACATGTGCAAAGCTTCATTTCTTCATTTGTTTAAACATATTTACTAAGAGCTTGCGCTGTGTAGGCATTGGGGATATAATTCTTCTGTTGTTGTTGTTGAGACAGGGTCTCACTCTGTTGTCCAGGCTGGAGTACAGTGGTACAATCACAGCTCACTACAGCCTCTGCCTCCTGGGGTTAAGCAATCCTCTCACCTCAGCTTCCTGAGTAGCTGGGACTACAGGTGCACACTACCACACTACCACATCTGGCTAATTTTTTCTAATCTTTAAATTTTTTTTGTAGAGACAAGGTCTCACTATGTTGCCCAGGCTGGTCTTGAATTCCTGGTCTCAAGCAATCCTCCTGCCTCAAACTCCCAAAATGGATTACAGGTATGAGCCACCGTGCCTGGCCAGGGATACAATTCTGAAAAGAGCAAAGTCCCTGTTCTTGAAGTTTGCAGAATGACAAAATTAGGCAATCGAATTATCAAACAAGTATCTAATTACGAACTGTGATAATTGTCACAGATGGAAGATAATAAGAATGGTAGGGTTGGGAGGGAGGGGTCCCAGCATGGTGTATTCAGGGAACCATAAGCAATTCTATATGCCTGGATAGGAGCAGAAGTCCCAGCTATCTTGGACGGGGCAACAAGTCCATTGTTCCAATTTTACCCTTGGGCTGATCCATACTCGTAAACAGTTCTTCAACCCCTGGACAGATAATTATGAATTCTAGAGTTTTTTTCTTCTTTCAGCAAATTTAGCTTTTCTGAGAATTTCACTTACTTTTAAAAAATTATGAAGACTCAAGTCAGACTTAATCTATCATACGCTGCTCGCTGCCTCTCTCAACATGTTCGAGTCCATCTGGAGTTTCTCAGAATCTTTCCGTGTTTTTTTTTCTTTTTTTTAACTTCTCCAAACAATTTAGCATCATCAGCCACCTTCTCCAACTTAGAGTTCACCTCTTCTTGCCAAATGCATTAAGCACACTAACAGTTAGAAATTTTTTTTTTTTTTTGAGACGGAGTCTTACTCTGAAATTTTTTTTTTTTTTTGAGACGGAGTCTTACTCTGTCACCAGGCTGCAGTACAGTGGCATGATCTCAGCTCACTGCAACGTCCGACTCCCTGGTTCAAGCGATTCTCCTGCCTCAGCCTCCCGAGTAGCTGGGATTACAGGCACGCACCACCATGCCCAGCAAATTTTTGTATTTTTAGTAGAGACAGGGTTTCACCATGTTAGCCAGGATGGTCTCAATCTCCTGACCTCATTATCTGCCCACCTCGGCCTCCCAAAGTGCTGGGATTACAGGCGTGAGCCATCGCACCCAGCCAGAGACATTTTTAAAAGCTGACTTTGTATATACTCTCTCTTCTCCTATTAGAAATGACTAATATGTTTTATTCTCATTTAGCAAACCAAGGCTGCCAAGATTTCTGCTTGTGTGATATTATCAAGTTGTGGTGTCACTGGCACTGGCTTCCAGGTTATACCAGGCTGGATTCCTGATTTGTACACTAACATCTACAGTGTCCAGATCTACATTTATAGAGAATAAGCACCTAGAGTAGCCTATTAAATGTTTCACCTAGAAATGATGTCCAGGGAACCCCACTCAGACTAACTACCAAAGACCCTCAGCAAAACGGCCAAGTAGGTAGGTATAGTTAGCCTTTGGTGCCTACTCATAGCTCCTATCTTTGCCTCATCCCCATGTCCCTTCTCCCCAGCCACAGTTTTTTTTTTTTTTTTTTTGCTCTCAGCTCTACTGCAAAAAAAATTTAGAGGCACAAGGGAGGCATTGAGAGAGATGAAGATAATTTTTTTTGTTGTTTTTTTTTAATGACTCTGACAGTAAATGATTCTTTCTGGGGGCACACAGATGTTTATGTGTCCACACCCAAACTGCTCTTACACATCTTCAAAGAGGCCCTCAGAGAAAGAGCAGGGGATCTGTGGGAACAAGATAAGGGAGGGAAAAGGTTCAAAAAGGAGAAGTTCTGATGACAGCCTTGCCCTTGACAGCAGAAGAGAAGCTATCTACATTTCTGGGTAACAGATAAGGATAAAGTTGAACACCATGTCAGGTTTTTTGGAGACTTTGTACTTCCCCATGTTGTTATTTTTGTTATTACCTTCTGTTTTTCCATGATAATTAGTCCCAAACAAAGCCCTTAAAATGGAAAGGGCCTGTGTATTTATTTTGGTGCACAGCAAGAAGGGAGTATATCCCACCCTACATTCACTCTTGAAGAAAAATGAGAATCAAGAAGTTGAAAGTTTAACTGGGAAGTCTGAGAGTTCCCCAACAATCCTTAGAGCAATGCAACCCTCCTTACCCCCAAATGCTCCATGTTTTAACATGACCTTTCCTTTCTTACCCTTAATCCAAACTTCTATGTGGGCAAAACAAGAAGAGAGAGTACCTGCATCACCATGGCAAAATCGGGGAAGGCTTTACAGAAGAGGAAGATACATATGTGTGTCTTAATGTGGCATCATCTCTAACAAAATACTTGTATAATGCACATAAATCAGCCATGGTGCCTGGGTCAGCCTCCACAGTATCTCCAGAGCAAGCATCATTTTCCATTTCCCAAAAGGAATAGCTACTTTCTATTTTGTTTTTAGAAAAGGAAGGTAGGGCAGAGCCAGCCCTAATAGAAATATCCAGTGGAAACATGTTTTAGAGTCTGCTAGATTCACTTCAGAGCCCATGATTCTCTTGCATGTATTCCTGAAGTGATTATATTAATCAGACACAAATGGGAAATGTTTTACATTAATGACTACAGCTGTGTTCCTTTTATCTTGCCAAAGAAAGTATCTACATGTTTTCCTTTCATTCTGTTAATTATTCAGCATCAATGAAAAGTACCCTTGCAACAGTTTTTACCAAAACCAGGTTTCCTATGTCACTTTCATACACAATAGGAAACAAAGACGCTGTATCTGCCCATCAGAAGCAGGAGATCCCTTTCGTCGACCTTCTCATTCCATCTCTAGCCCTGAGCATTCTTGTGACCTAACCATACTGAAACTGCCTTTGCAAACTAATAATCCCAAATTGGGTACCCCACTTACACTTGTCAGTAAAGATTACTGACAGCCCTAATCCTGTGCAGGCATTTCACCTGAGTGGGAAGACAACACTTCTAGCCAGCTCAGCACTTATATAATACCTAATCAATAAAGCCAGATATTGCCAGGCAATAAGAGGCACTCTGGGACTTGGTTTTTTAATATGGAAGAGAGCTAGTTTGTAGTTTCAGCTTTAGAAGATGTGGTAGCCAACCCCAAGGTGGTCCCCCAGTGATCTACGCCCCCAGGTATTCATGCCCTTGGGTAGTTCTCTCCTATATTGTATCAGAGTTGGTCTATGTGATGGATAGAATATGGCAGACATGATGAAATGTCAATTACAAGGCTAAGTTACACAAGACACTGTGGATTCTGTCTTGCTTTCTCTTGTACTACACTTTCTCGGGGAAGCCCCTTGCCATGGCTTGAGGCCTAGAGAAGAGGCCCATGAGGCAAGGATCTGAAGTCTTCTTCAGTCTTCCTACATCCAGCAAGGAACTCAGGTCTTTTCGATGAGTGGGATCAGCTACCACTCTTGCCAACAGCCACGAGCGTCAGTCATCTTAGAAGCCAATCCTCCATCCCAATCAAGCCTTCAGATGACTGCAGCCTTGGCCAACATCTTGTCTACAACTTCATGAGACAGTCTAAGCCAGGAACATTCAGCTATACTGCTCCTAGATTTCTTATCCTTGGAAACTGTGAGATAATAAATGTTTGTTGTTTTAAGCTGCTAAACTTGAGGTAACTGTTGGGAGTACCCAGCAATACACAACTAACATAAAACACTTTATCTGTCTTTTTTTTTTTTTTTGGAGACAGTGTCTCACTCTGTCATCCAGGCTAGAATGCAGTGGTGCAATCTCAGCTCACTGCAATCTTCACCTCCTGGGTTCAAGTGATTCTCCTACCTCAGCCTCCCAAGTAGCTGGGATTACAGGCATGCACCACTATGCCTGGTTAATTTTTGTATTTTTAGTAGAGATGGGGTTTCACCATGTTGGCTAGGCTGGTCTCGAACTCCTGACCTCAAGTGATCCACCTGCCTCGGCCTCACAAAGTACTGGGATTACAGGCTTGAGCCACCGTGCCTGGCCCACTTTCTCTCTTGAACTCTAGCCCCTAGAGCCAAAACTCCACTGTATGCCTGGTCAACAGTAAAAGAAAATTTCCACTCAGATCTCACGCTGTGGCAATAATATACCTATTTCATCAGGTTGGGAGGATTAAGCAGATAGTACATGTAAAGTGTTTAGTATGAGCCCAGTGCAAGGTAAGCACTCAACTAATGCTATTTACCACTATTATACAGAGACACAGGCCTGTGGGTGGTTGCTCTGGCTCTTGGTGTTCAAGAGGCTTAAGGCACAGCATAATTAATAATAGAGCTTAGGGGACAGGGAAGGAAATTTGAATGGATCTTCCCCACTCCTAGTAGCTCAGAGGGAGCGAGCCTCTAGCTGCTACAGCCAGGGCTGCCTTCCATGGGGGAAGAAGGAACAGGTCAGAGAAGAAACATCCCCTTTTCTTGGTCCCTAAATTGACTAAAGCAGTATGTAAAATGATAGAAAAAATTGTACCAAGTGAGGAAAGGGAAAGAAACAGAAAGTTAAGGTATGAAAGTCGTCTTCATCTGCTTCTTGATTTTGCCCTGGAACTACCTTGTTTATTCTCAGCTTTCCCTGGGCCAAGCAGAATCTGTGCACAATCATGCATTCTAGAGCTTAAGACAAAGCACAAGTCTACTGTCTAGCATCTGCTTGTGGCCCAGGCCATCTCCGGTATGTATGGGCTGTAAGAAAAGTGGTAGGCTCTGGGGGTGCAAGTCACGAGGTTTATCATGGGGTCATTTATTGTCAGGGGAACCACGCCAGAAGGGAAAGGTAGTTGCTTGGAATACAAAGAACAAAGTGCAGACTCTGATCTGAAAGTCTGTCAATCCATGTGCCAAACTAAAGTAATTAGGCAGGAAATAAACTGAAGAACAATTGAGAGCCAAGAGTGGTCAGAGATAGACTAAAGTAAAATGTGTCACTTGGAGCAATCATGGAATTAATTTGGTGAATGTTATTTATATGCTGAAGCATTATTGTTAAATACACTAAATGTAAGCCTCACAATTTTCATCTTTTTGATCACAATTATATTCCTAGTACTTAGATCAGAGCCTGGCATATAGTAGGTGCTTGATAAATATTTGTTCAGTGAATGAATGAATGAATGAATGAATGCAAACGTGATTCAACACAGCTCGAGAAGTTGGGGTAAATTTAGAAAGACCTATTATTTAAGTATACACACAGATTTATTTTAATATATACAGTTATGATTCACACTTTTTTTAGGGACAATCTCCCATATAACTCTGTAGTCAATGTGCATTATGCATTCTGCTTGGAGACTTGGTCAGGTTTCAAGTTCTTCCTGACTAAAAACTTTTGAGTTCCACTCACTAGTTAGACAAATTAGAAAGAGTGTTCTAGCTTTGTGGGCTATGGAAATAGAAGGGAGAAGCAAGCTGGCTGTTACAAATATGTCATATGAGGAAATTATAGTTTGAATCACAGGTCAGTAGCAACATATTAACAGAATTAATTGTCCTTCAAGGGTTGTAAGCTGCCATATCTTTAGGGGGTAGAAATACTCAACTAGCTGTCTAACATATGGACCCCCAAATGATCTACTCTTAGAGAAACTCATTTGATGAGACCAACTGTTTCTCAGCCTAAGACTCTCCAGGATCACTGCATTTTTGTTGTTCCATTTGTATGAATAAAGAAGAAACCTAAGAAATGTCTGTATTTTCTCTGCTCTTCCTGGTCTGGAATAGAGATGTGAACTCTACTTGTTTGACAAGAATCCTTTACTCTCTACCTTTAGGACTTTGAATCATTTCAGAAATCTCTTGCTCAGTAAACAAATCTCTCTCCGCAAGGAGATAATGCAGCATAAAGTTCAGGTCGGAGTCTATGTAGGAAATACTGCAGTTACCCATCGATTGTCCATAGTCGACTTGGTTTGAGATTCCCCAGAGCTCAACTTGGGAACAGTACTGTCATCTGGAGCCATTCTGTGCTGAATGACAGCCATCTGCTTTCCATGTGCCCTTGCTATTTGGACAAACAAAAATAATCACCCCACATGACAATCCATAAATTTATAGTTCTTCAAACACACTTAGCCCCACTTCTGAGTAGTAAGACCTCTGACAGCAATTCTTTGGGTATCAAGAATGAATCACCTAGAGCAAACCTGGGAAAGGTGGAGAATGTGCATTTCTAACAAGAAAAATGCTCTTGATTCCTGTTTTGGAAACTTTTATTTTCCCATCTGTCTATAATTGGATTACTCAGATGATGCACAAAGAGTGAGTGAACAATTATTCACATGAACCCTGGCTTAAGACCCTAAATTCTGACCATACTCATACTAGTTTAAAATAATGTATGATTTGTTATAATCCTATTACTATTCCTATTCATAACATGTGTCTTATCTTCAAAGATAATCCACTATTGAAATATTAGGGATTTGGGAGTTGTGCATAAAAGAAGTGAATTAAATTTATTCATTCAACAAGTATTATTGTACCTACTATCTTGGCCTGATATCAAGACAGTCACAAGGATTGCCCTCAAAAAAAAGTGGGCTGCATCCCACTGCAGGGGTGATGTTATATTTATTGAGGGCAATCCTTGTGACTTTCCCACTTTCATCTTCATTCAGAAGGTTCCTGTATCTTTGTAGATATCTATTAATTGATTTATGACATTATATGCAGCACTATACCAATGTGCAATATAATTACTTTTTTAAAGCTAGAGTTTTATAACTCTTATATTGTGTGCATCACGAAGTTTGGGCAATTAGCCTGGAACAAATATATTCACTTTTTTAGTTCTCCTTTCTGTCAAAGATTATCTTGTCAAAACAAATATAACCAGGAAAACACATATTTTGAGAATCAGTATTACTGTTGTTACAGTGCTATAAAATTTGCCATTCAACACTACTGATGACCTAAATAACAACAGTTGAGAAGCAGCCAGATTCCCAGGCTTCCCACATACCATTATTGCTTAGACAAATAAAAAGCAGGTGGTGAGAAGTTCCAGCATAAAAAAAGAGAATCAAAAGCAAAGGTTTACAGATTTGATGCTGCCCTGCCTTTGAGAAATCCCTCCAGAGGACAAAGGGCACTGGGGTGACTACTGTTTAAAATAAAAGTCTCCCTAGAACCACTATGAATGCAGGGAAGAGAAACAGACTTTAATAAACACACATAGCTGGGCATGGTGGTGCACACCTGTAGTCCCAGCTACTCAAGAGGCTAAGGGTGGGAGGATTGCTTGAGCCCAGGAGTCCAAGGCTGCAGTGAGCTATGATGGTGCTACTACACTCCAGCCTGGACAACAGAGCAAGACCCCAACTCTAAAATAAATAAATAATAAAAATACACACATATGTATTTCATATACACACATGCATACATATATGTCTACACATATATACATACATATTATATATGTCTACACATATATACATACATATGTATACACATATACACATACATATATGTATACACATATATACATATATAACTATATTATATAAAGTAGTATATGTCTGAGGGAAAATAATGGGAAAAAGTAAGGGAACCAAAGGGAAACTGTGTGTGAACTCCTCCCACCTCAGGACTTTGAAAGGTAATACCTGGCTTTTTGAAGTAAGCACCTCACTGAAGGGGAGAGTGATCACAATGAATTCACACCTGGTGAGCCTGCTTTGTTTTGTTTTGTTTTTTTAACATAGCACTAAGCAGCAGAATGTACTGGAAACTTTCTTTGTACAAAGTGCACCTTAACCTCTGCTACTGCTGTGAAGTTGATCATTTTAGGATTCATAATTTGGAAAAGAAAATGAAAGTACCTTGGTGTTTTTACTGATTCCAACCACTAAAGTGGAAGTTTCAGGACAGCACAGATGTGCTCACAGCTGTAACCCTACATTTATAATTGATGGTCCTTAATAAATATTTGTCAGTTGAAGGCCAGGCGCAGTGGTTCACGCCTGCAATCCCAGCACTTTGGAGGCCAAGGCAGGCGGATCACTTGAGGTCAGGAATTTGAGACCAGCCTGGCCAACATGGTGAAACCCCATCTCTACTAAAAATACAAAAATTAGCTAGGCATGGTGGTGGGCACCTGTAATCCTAGTTACTCAGGAGGCTGAGGCAGGAGAATCACTTGAACCCGGGAGGTAGAGTTTGCAGTGAGCCAAGATCGCACCACTGCATTCCAGCCTGGGCAACAGAGCAAGACTCCGTCTCAAAAAAAAAAATATGTCAGTTGAATAAGTGGATGAAATGAAGGATCACTTAATGACATCAATGAGTATTGAGTGCTTTCTATATGTAATGGAGAATACAGGAATAGAAGACCTCATTGCTGCCTACAGAAAACTTGGCAACCAGATAGAGACACAAAGTTAACCATCATAAAGTGATTGGGAAACAATGTTCAATAGTAATAATGACAATAATGAAAGCTGGGTTATGAGCAGTTCCATTTGTAATGCTCTTAAGGTACTTGTAAACAGAGAGATGATGCTGAACTAGGCCTCAAAAATTGATAGGATTTAAATAACACTGCATGCTTACTAACCCTACTCCTCCAAGTGGCACCGTGGGGATTCTGGGGCACATCCTCTGATTGTCTGGGTCTGGTTCTAATCACTTAAAAATTTTAAAAATGTATTAATCTGTCAGATCTACCTGTAAGAGTGACACTGCTTTCATTAGAGGAAGAAGGAAAGACAAAGAATGATTTTATAATATAGCTATGCTGACCATATATTTAGAGCTTCAACTCCAGTCATACAATAGGACATATTTGGAATTGAGACTCTGTAGAAAAATCTATGCTCAATAAATACTTTCAAATTGTCTGATTGATACAGATCCCATGGCCCTCATCTCACTCATCACAGGTAATGAATTATTGTGATACAAAGTGGATGCTGTTTCTTTGCTTTAATGATACTTCAGGAAAGTTAGCTTTCAGAGAGAGCTTTGCTGAAGACTTAGAGATTGATAAGGGTAACAAATTGATCTCCGGGTAGCCCCTTAACATCTTAAAGTCAAAAGATCAATAGATGGAATGAATCAAAGCTGTTTTGTTTGCCTAATCTGAATAGAGTTGAGGATGTAGACCTGAAAACATAGTGAGGGATCCTCTAGCTTCTCAGAAAGATTTTGTGATACCACCATACTAACACTGCCATACCTATACATATACATTCCCAGGAGTTTCACTGAATATTTTTTGCAAGAATATCTTGAATGGCAAGACTTTTTATTTCCTACTTTACTGGCCTCTTTCTTGTTTTCCTCCTACACTGTCCTTAAGTCAGGCTGCAGATAAAATGTGTGTTTGTCTGTTATTCCAGGAACAGTCCTGGTTGAATTTAATGGAGAAATGGGGTCACACTAGGACTTTTGGAAGACATTGACAAATGTCCTAAAATGAAAGCAATATACAGCAAAAGTCTATTCCAAAGCTCTCTGTGTTTTGCACTATTCTTAAGGAATATAAAAACAAAAAGAAGACAAACCTTTTGATTGAGAAACAAAAGACAGGTACAGAAAAATATACACAAAAAATGTACAGCATAGCTTTATGAGTCATTATGGCAAACACCTTTGTAACCACCATCCAAGCCAAAAAACAGAACTCTGCCAACCCAATCCCAGCCCAGAAGCTTCTCCAAATGCTCATTCAAATTACAACCTCCTCTTTCCCCAAAAGTAGCCACTATCTGGATATTAAAGCAATTTACTTTCTTTACAGAATTATCACCCAAATGTAATAAAACATCCCATGTGCATTCCTAGACTATTGTTTTGTCTTGTCTCTTAACATTTTTTTTCCTTTTAATTCTATTCCAAGTTATAGGTGCCTTTTCCAATTCTCTTCTTTACACCCTATCTGTTGAGGAACACAGACCATCTATTCCCCTACACTCTGAATGTTGCTGATTATGCACTCATGAAGCAGTTCAACCAGTTTCTCTGTCCTCTTTATTTCCCGCAGGTTGGCAGCTAGATCTGGGGGTATGATCATACTCAACTATGATTCCTTTGAGAATACTAGGCAATGGTGTTTTCTTTCATATGGAGACATGTCTGCCTGTCTCTTTTTGTACCGTCAGCAGCTGTTGGTGCTCAGTGCCTATATCCATTAAATCATTGGGGGTTAAAAAGTGGTGACAC
The DNA here is from genome assembly GCF_009764315.1 of Trachypithecus francoisi. Taxonomy (NCBI): domain Eukaryota; kingdom Metazoa; phylum Chordata; class Mammalia; order Primates; family Cercopithecidae; genus Trachypithecus; species Trachypithecus francoisi. The sequence continues at coordinate 59,322,685 of NW_022681462.1, read as the reverse complement.
TTTAATTCTATCATTTCTTTTTTAATTTACTAGTTGAAATAGTTTTACATAAAGATGGTTCTCCTCATTAACTATTTAGTAATATAATGGTACTGATAGTATAAGGTAGGACAAATGCTTAATTCTTTTCCATTACCAATTTTCAAGACAAGGAATTAGTTGTCTATCATGTTCTAAAGAAGACCAACTTAAAACAAACAACTATATTTATACATACATATATGTGTATAAATATATAACTTTGAACACATGTATTTAATTATAATTGATGAGTTTTAATAAATTATTATCAACTTTGAAGCTAAAATTGTTATCATCCTGTCTTTGGCCAATGGAAACTTCTTTAGGCTGGCTCCTGGGTCTTTGGACATGACCCTGGTAAGTCCTTGTTTGTTTGTTTGTTTGTTTTGAGACAGCCTTGCTCTATCTCCCAGGCTAGAGTGCAGTGGCATAATCTTGGTGCACTGCAACCTCTGCCTCCCCAGTTCAAGCAATTCTTGTGCCTCAGCCTCCTGAGTAGCTGGGATTACAGGCACCTGCCACCTTGCCCAGCTAATTTTTGTTTTAGTAGAGATGGAGTTTCACTGTGTTGGCCAGGCAGGCTGGCCTCGAACTCCTGACCTCAAGTGTTCCACCCGTTTCAGCCTCCCAAAGAGCTGGGATTACAGGCATGAGCCACTGTGTCCAGCCAGACCCTGGTAAGTCTTGATAGGTTCCCCACGATCTAGTATGACAAGATATTTGAGGCTCATCTTGTATACTGACTGCCAGTTATGAGTTGAATTATATTCTCCAAAATTCATATATTAAAATTCAAACCCCGAGTACCTCAAAATATGACTTCATTGAAAAAGAGAATCCTTTTTTTGGGGGGGAATTATTATTTTATTTTTATTATACTTTAAGTTCTAGGGTACATGTGCACAACGTGCAGGTTTGTTACGTATGTATACATGTGCCATGTTGGTGTGCTGCACCCATTAATTGGTCATTTACATTAGATACATCTCCTAATGCTATCCCTCCCCTCTCCCCCCTCTCCCCACCCCACGACAGGCCTCGGTGTGTGATGTTCCCCTTCCTGTGTCCAAGGGATCTCATTGTTCAATTCCCACCTGTGAGTGAGAACATGCGGTGTTTGGTTTTTTGTCCTTGCAATAGTTTGCTGAGAATGATGGTTTCCAGCTTCATCCATGTCCCTACAAAGGACACAAACTCATCCTTTTTTATGGCTGCATAGTATTCCACAGTGTATATGTGCCACATTTTCTTAATCCAGCCTATCATTGACGGACATTTGGGTTGGTTCCAAGTCTTTGCTATTGTGACTAGTGCTGCAATAAACATAAGCGTGCATGTGTCTTTATAGCAGCATGATTTATAATCCTTTGGGTATATCCCCAGTAATGGGATGGCTGGGTCAAATGGTATTTCTAGTTCTAGATCCTTGAGGAATCACCACACTGTCTTCCATGATGGTTGAACTAGTTTACAGTTCCACCAACAGTGTAAAAGTGTTCTTATTTCTCCACATCCCCTCCAGCACCTGTTGTTTCCTGACTTTTTAATGATTGTCATTCTAACTGGTGTGAGATGGTATCTCATTGTGGTTTTGATTTGCATTTTGAGAGAGAGAATCTTTACAGAGGTAATCAAATTGAAGTGAGGTCATTAGAGTGGGCTCTAATCTAGTATGATTGGTATCCTTATGAACAGGGGAAATTGGGGCACAGAAATACATATAGAGGAAAGACAATGTGAAGAAACAGGGAGAAAATAGCCTGGAGCTGTGAGACCATAAATTTCTGTTGTTTAAGACACTCAGTTTGTGGTACTTTGTTACAACAGCCCTAACAAACTTATACATTTCCCAAGATTTGAAATTAGCCATTTCTCTAAGAAGTCCTGGTTTCTTTAAATGAGAAAAGCTATTCAAAAATCACAGTCTGGCTTTTATGGGTGCTGATCACTACAGGATTGTTCACTGTTTTTAGGCCTCTTCCATGGACAGAGATATCAAGGTTGAAAAAGAAAATCTCCTTTAAAAAACTGTTTTTAAAACAACACATACAGAAAAGCACACATTTTAAATATAAAATACCTCTGAGTTAATAGTAACATTTCCAATTCAGATTCAGGACCACTGTTTTTTTGTTTGTTTTTTAATCCTCCTGTATTCACACAAGAAAGCCTGGTTCTCACCAGACATGGTGGCTCATGCCTGTAATCCCAGCACTTTGGGAGGCTGGGGTGGGTGGATCACTTGAGGTCAGGAGTTTGAGGCCAGCCTGGCCAATATGGTGAAACCCCGTCTCTACTGAAAGTACAAAAAATTAGCCAGGTGTGGTGGCAGGCACCTGTAATCCCAGCTACTCAGGAGGCTGAGGCAGGAGAATCCCTTGAACCCAGGAGACAGAGGTTGCAGTGAGCCAAGATCACACTACTGTACTCTACCCTGGGTGACAGAGCAAGACCCCCTCTTAAAAAAACAAACAAACAACAACAACAAAACAAACCTAGTTCTCAAGGGCAGAGAATATCTGATAATTGCTGTTTACTTTATCCTGTATTACACATCTCACAGGCTCAGAAAAATACACATTTACTGAGAACAGCTAAAATTGTTTCCATATATTCCCTCCCCCTTCTCCCCTAAGATTTAATAGTTGTACTGTATTGACATTGTCAGATAGCCATTACGTACTATGCTTTCCCTATTACCACTTGTTTAGTCTTAGTCCTACAAGCAATTATTTGCTAATGCTCATGAGCATTCCTCATGTCAATGTCTCTAATCATTCTGCTTGTCTAAAGTTCATTTTCTAGCAGATTCCTCAGGGAAAGAAAGTGAAAGCAATGTTCCCTGAGTTTTGCATGTTGATACATGTTTGTCTTTTATATTTGAAGGTCAGCTTTGATGGATATAAAATCCTTAGCTCATGTTTTCTTTGAGTGTCTCAAATATGGTACTCCATTTTTATCTGGCATGAAGTATTATTTACAAATTTGCTAATCTGTGTTTGCCTCATAAAATCACACGGGTTTGAGGGTTTTTCTGTTTTTGTTTTTGCCTAAATGTCTAAATATTTTTTTCCATTTTTTTAAGTCCATGAATTTTACTAAATTATGTCTTGGTGTTGGTTATTCTGAACGATTATTCTTAGACTACGGTGTGCTCTTTCAACATGTAACTTAAAATATTTTTTCTTGTTATATCAGGAAAGTTCTTGAATTATGGTTTTGAGTATCTGTTCAGTTCTCTTAGTTTAATTTCTCATGGGGGACTTCCTATTATCTATATGTTGGATCTTCTTTGTCTTCAATTTTTTCCCATTCTATTGAATGGTTTCTCTTTTAACTTTTTTTATTTTTAAAATTCTTATTCCTTTCACTCTCTTTTCTCTTACGACATTATCTGTAGCTTATTCTCTTGTATTTTTTCTAGTTAAGACTTTATTTCTTAAGTAAATTTTGTTTCTAATTCTCCAAGTTCTATCATCTCATTTCTGAGTTTTAAAAATCTGATTTATAGATTTTCCCATGTCTTATATTATTTTCTTAATGCTTTTTAGCTTACTTTGAAATTGAAAGCTACACTCTTGATGTATTCTGTGGACACATGTCTCCAGTGTGCTTTTGTTGCCTGAACAGATACCATTCTGCTTTTTATTTTTGCATAGTAAGTGATTTGTTGCTCATTCTCATGTGAAAAAGGTTTTTCTGAACTTTTAGAAGACATGGTTGAAGGTAGTTTTGCTAACTTCAGAAAGTTCCTTGTTTTGTCTTCATAAAGTAATTTTTAAAAGTAACTATTTGCCTCTTGAGATTTTCTAGCTATGTGCCTTCTTTCCTTTCTCTATTGTCTTTATCCTGATCCATTTTGATTCCAGTTTCAGAAGCCTGGGTCATGCTCCATTTTGGAAGGAAGCCCTGTCTGGTCAGTTTTAATAAGTTCATTGGGGCCCAACTGTTCTAGCTCATTCCACCCTTAATGTGGGCCTCTTGTATTCATCTGCTTTTGGAGTGGGAGAAAATGCCTCCTAATTTCAGCTACTATTCTCAAATTGGTCTGTTGCACTTTGCACTCACTAAATATCTGTTGGCTATTTTTCCTACTCTGTTCTTGGGTTTATCAGGGGCTCTATTGTTTTCCTCTGCTTTCTCCCACACAAATGGTAGATCTTGCAGATATTAATGATTCATTCTAATTTGCTTGTATAGTAGTCCCCCTTTATCCATGGAGGGTATGTTCTAAAACCCCCAGTGGGTGGCTGAAGCTGCAAATAGTTCCAAACCTTATATATATTATGTTTTTTCCTCCTTACATACATACCTATGATAAAGTTTAATTTGTAAATTAGGCACAGTAAGAGATTAACATCAATAAAATAGAGCGATTATAAAAATATACTGTAATAAAATTTATGTGAATGTGGTCTCTCTCTCTCTCTCAAAATATCTTATTGTACTGTGCTATGGGAAATCACAGAGAACAAAACTGTGGGTAAGTGGGGGACTGCTAGTATTTGGGGTTTTCCAGGGATGCTTTATCACCTGATTTTATTGTAAATGTTTTTGGTTTTGCTATCTAGTGGATCTGTTTGTTGTTATGATAGGATTTTGAGAGATTAAAAAACTGTCATTGCTGTTGCAGTCCCAGAATCTTCTCAATCCTAATACATTTTTTAGATACATATTTAAAGCACAACAGAATTCTCCTGCACACTGCCCAAAACAACATGACCTCCTGACACAGCAGGTTGCATCAGAGATCTTGGAGCTGAAAAAGCCTCAAGAGATCATCCGGTTCACCTCCCTGTGGTTAGGCAGGAAAAGCACCATCCTAAATTCAGAATAGATAACAGAAACACTCAGAAATTAAGTAAGAAGTAGACCCCATTATTGTTTAATGGTTTTAAATTTTGGTGTTTTTTTATAGTGCTCATACAATTGAAAATCTGAATGTATAAATATATACCACAGAACGTTACTCAAATTAAAATAAACACACAAACAATTCCAAAGTATAAACATCAAGTTTATCGTACATTTGGGTATGAATGAGTGTTAAAATTTCTGTATTTATTATAGCCATGTATTGGAAATATTAATTTAAAATATACACTTTTCAAAATAAATCTGAAAATCAGCTAAATGCAACATCCAGTTCAACCAGTTTGTGAATAGCTTTGTGAGTGAGCCAGAATATTTTAAGGCAAATTCTTGTGAATTAACTAGGGAATAAAATCTGATGATGGTAAAATACTGAACTAACAAATGATAGCTTTTTTTTAAAGATGGTCCTCCATAATAATGAAAAAAATAACCGTGATACAAGATGAAAATAACCTAAAAGTAAACAGAACATGTCATTAATAGAGTCCTTCATTATCTAGTGTAGCCTGTAATGGAGGAAATAGCAAGCATAATTCTCTTATCTTACCATAGGCAGTAAGCACACACTGTAAAATCCATCTCTTCATTTTCTGGTTGAAAAGATCATTGTAGAAAAGGCCTGCCAGGGAGTAGAGGTCATGCTGATTTATTGGCAATTAAACCTGCAGGATTTCTGCACTCCCTTCAAAACAAAGTATCTGAGGCTATTCAGCCAGTATGATTACATAGTGGGCTATCTACTAAAACCCAGGAGTCTTTCTGTTAGTGCACAACAGATACAATTGACTTGGTTGTATTTAGAAAATTACTGCTATTTTCTGTGCAGACTCTTGTTGTATCTTCCTAAAATCGCCTCAGCCCAAAGAATTACCTTGTTAGTCAATTTAATAAAGCAGAATCTTACCAAGTGATATATGATTCACTTGGAGGCAAAAGAACTTTGTTAAAAAATACTAGCATGGACTCACTTGAAGCAAATGAATACATTGCTGAATCTATGTAATCTGTCTATGGTGACTCAGACTTAGATTTCTGAATGTTGACTAGTTTGAGGTGATGTTTTAGAGTTTGATACTCAAAATTAATTAGCTTGTATCCATTTCATGTCTAGACACAAACCAAGTTACTTAGGTTAGCTGTTAAACCATGGACACTACTTACATATAGACATTTTACACAGACACATTTTACATATAGACATTTACATATAGACAGGCAGGCTCAGGTGCTAGGAATGATGGAATCTCAGCAATACAAGTAAGGTAGGAAAGAGGAAAGAGGAAGGTAGAAATAGGATGGGTGAGGATGGAAAAAGTGACCAAATCAACATTTCTGCCTCTGCCCAACCCCATCTACCAGAATGAATATGTTTATACTTAAGTTAGTTCTCCTTAGAAACAGGAAGATGGCTGCTGTACATTGTACCATACAGGACCACCTGCGTCAGGCACCAGCCTGCCACCACCATTCGTTCCTCTTCCTTCCTGCCAGCCTGTGTGGCTATGATCTCATTTATTCATCCATCCATTCACTTATTCAGTAAATATTTTTTTGAGATTTTAATATGTGCCAGTTACTGTTCTAGGCCCTTGAAATATACCATGTCTCTGTAATGCACTGTTTTTTTCTTTACTTTTTTACTTACAAAATTTTTTTTCTTTTTTTTTTCTGAGACAGAGTCTCACTCTGTTGCCCAGGATGGAGTGCAGTGGCACAATCTCAGCTCACTGCAACCTCCACCTCTCAGGTTCAAGAGATTCTCCTGCCTCAGCCTCCCAAGTAGCTGGGACTACAGGCACCTGCCCCCACGCCCAGCTAATTTTTATATTTTTAGTAGAGACGGGGTTTTACCATATTGGCCAGGTTGGTCTCAAACTCCTGACCTTGTGATCCTCCCACCTCAGCCTCCCAAAGTGCTGGAATTACAGGCATGAGCCACCACACCCAGCCTTTTACTTATAAAATGTTAAATAAAAATGATACATTTATTTTAGAAAATAGAAATGAATATAAAGATGATATTTTAATCTGCATATAATCCCAACAAATACTGTTAAACATTTCACTGTATATCTTTCTGATCTTTTTACCTCTTCTGATGTTTTTAAGCTGAAATATCCAGGCATATAAAATATTAAAGATCAATAAAACAAACACTCATGTGCCCATTACACAGTTTAAAAACAAAATATTACACAGTTGAAGTCCCCTTCCCAGTTGTATTCAACTGCCTTACTGTCAGGAGCTACCACTATGGTAAATGCTTTTTTCTGTTTTTATCATATACATTATGTAGCATATTTTTATTATATATGTGTGATATATAGGACTATTTTGCATATTTTTAAAACTTTATGTAAATATTATTCTGAATATATTCTCCTGCAATTTGCTTTTTGTCTCTCATCATTTTTGAGATTTATTAACATCAATGTATATAGCTCTACTTTATTGATTTTAACTGTTGTATCACAGATACTCCAGGGATGAATATGCCATGATTCATTTATTCTTTCTCCTACAGATCAGCATGTAAGTGGTTGCCAATATCTTTCTGTTAAAAACATGGCAATGACTGTTCTATTCCTGTCTCCTTGAGCACATGAGGGAGACTGTATCTAGGGTATATAGCTAGGAATAAAATTGTTGAGAAAAAGGGTGCAAATTACAAATCCTTGGCTCACGTTTTCTTTGAGTGTCTCAAATATGGTACTCCATTTTTATCTGGCATGAAGTATTATTTACAAATTTGCTAATCTGTGTTTGCCTCATAAAATCACACGGGTTTGAGGGTTTTTCTGTTTTTGTTTTTGCATAAATGTCTAAATATTTTTTTCCATTTTTTTAAGTCCATGAATTTTACTAAATTATGTCTTGGTGTTGGTTATTCTGAACGACTATTCTCAGACTATGGTGTGCTCTTTCAACATGTAACTTAAAATATTTTTTCTTGTTATATCAGGAAAGTTCTTGAATTATGGTTTTGAGTATCTGTTCAGTTCTCTTAGTTTAATTTCTCATGGGGGACTTCCTATTTTCTATATGTTGGATCTTCTTTGTCTTCAATTTTTTCCCATTCTATTGAATGGTTTCTCTTTTAACTTTTTTTATTTTTAAAATCTTTATTCCTTTCACTCTCTTTTCTCTTACGACATTATCTGTAGCTTATTCTCTTGTGTTTTTTCTAGTTAAGACTTTATTTCTTAAGTAAATTTTGTTTCTAATTCTCCAAGTTCTATCATCTCATTTCTGAGTTTTAAAAATCTGATTTATAGATTTTCCTATGTCTTATATTATTTTCTTAATGCTTTTTAGCTTACTTTGAAATTGAAAGCTACACTCTTGATGTATTCTGTGGACACATGTCTCCAGTGTGCTTTTGTTGCCTGAACAGATACCATTCTGCTTTTTATTTTTGCATAGTAAATGATTTGTTGCTCATTCTCATGTGAAAAAGGTTTTTCTGAACTTTTAGAAGACATGGTTGAAGGTAGTTTTGCTAACTTCAGAAAGTTCCTTGTTTTGTCTTCATAAAGTAATTTTTAAAAGTAACTATTTGCCTCCTGAGATTTTCTAGCTGTGTGCCTTCTTTCCTTTCTCTATTGTCTTTATCCTGATCCATTTTGATTCCAGTTTCAGAAGCCTGGGTCATGCTCCATTTTGGAAAGAAGCCCTGTCTGGTCAGTTTTATAAGTTCATTGGGGCCCAACTGTTCTAGCTCATTCCACCCTTAACGTGGGCCTCTTGTATTCATCTGCTTTTGGAGTGGGAGAAAATGCCTCCTAATTTCAGCTACTATTCTCAAATTGGTCTGTTGCACTTTGCACTCACTAAATATCTGTTGGCTATTTTTCCTACTCTGTTCTTGGGTTTATCAGGGGCTCTATTGTTTTCCTCTGCTTTCTCCCACACAAATGGTAGATCTTGCAGATATTAATGATTCGTTCTAATTTGCTTATATAGTAGTCCCCCTTTATCCATGGAGGGTATGTTCTAAAACCCCCAGTGGGTGGCTGAAGCTGCAAATAGTTCCAAACCTTATATATATTATGTTTTTTCCTCCTTACATACATACCTATGATAAAGTTTAATTTGTAAATTAGGCACAGTAAGAGATTAACATCAATAAAATAGAGCGATTATAAAAATATACTGTAATAAAATTTATGTGAATGTGGTCTCTCTCTCTCTCTCTCTCAAAATATCTTATTGGATGGACATTACCCAATGGCCCTTTGAAGTGGTTGCATTAACTTACACTATTACAAGTAATGTTTGCATAATGTACTCTTTATGTATAAATAAATATATACATGCCCACATTCACACATATGTCATATGTATATGATGTGAATAAGGTATATGTATCAGAGCTCAGAAGATCCAAGGTCAGATGGTCTTACCAGCATTCCTTTTCTTTTCTTCTTTGTCCTGATCCACGTCCTCTCACCTTCCTGTCCTTCAAGATCCAGCTCCAGACCCTCAAAAGGCCTTGTTTGTCACCAGGTTCCACACATCTCTCCTTTCCCTGACTTCCCGAGGCTGTCCCTCACATGCACTCACCATCCAGAAGGTGTATTTAGTGTTTCAGGACCTATGCTCCAGCTCTACATCATAAAATCCGCTCCTCAAAGGCAGGAACCATCCTGAGGATCTATTGGCCTCTCCCAGAATCCAGTGCCACATTCATGATGAACCCACCATGTTCTTGATGAGGTTAGTGAATTGTTGATGGAGTGAAGGCAGTTTCATTTTCCTCCCATAGAGAGGTCAGGTCATATTCTTGGAGCAACTTCTTAGGAACAGCTGTCCTCTCCTATATTGGTAATACTTGGATCCACTTAAGATGCTCATCTTCATACCCTTTGTCCCAACAATTTCATTGCTGTTATATACCCTAGAGAAAACCCCTCACATGTGTTCCTACCTTTCTCTCACACTCTCCTCTTGGTGAATTCCCAAGGCAGCAACATGGACTTAGGCTAACCTTCTTGAAGCTACTACAAGTGATAAGACTATTCTTTCAAAGCCACAGCCACATATAGGTCAGCAAATACAGACTCACAGATCATGTTTGTTCAACCTAGAAGAACTATTACTGAGAGCCTTCAGTCTGTTCAGTCACCCAAGTATATTCTATTCTTAGTTCTGGGTCCCTAAGCAGTCTGGATTCTCCTGTTTCTATTTCTAGGTATCCTCTAGTCTTCTGCAATATCCTGAGCAATATACCCTTTCTGGCATGTCTAATCCCAAACCTTGTTGTGTTTCCCTCAATAGGATATCAAATATTCAAATGTATTTTCTTATCAGATTTTTCTTTCTTTCGTTTCGACAGCAAAATGGTGTAGTGAAAAGAAAGGAGGCTTTAGAATGGATAGAACTGTACTTGAATCTCTGCTCAATCACTTTATCATGTTACGTTAAGCAAGTTATGGAACCTCCATCATTTGTCAGGTAGGGAAATCTGTCTTATGGGTGCTGAGAGAATTAAATGAGATAACATAGGTTAAGTGTGTTTATAATAGTGTCCTGCATATAGTAGATGCTTGATAATGATTCACATCATTCATTTCATTTTCCTCCCTCCCTCTGAATTATCAACAGTATTTCTTCTTGAGTAGAGATGGAGTAGGAAGTCATCTTCCTACTTGAATAGAGATGGAGTAGGAAGTCATCTAAGTAACTGGAAAGGACTCCATTACAGCCCACCCAAAATAATCTCTACTCCTATTTGCATCACAGAAATTCTACCAGTACTAATTACCAATTAATTATTTTGTACTCATAATTGATGAGTATTTAAGTCCCTTCATCACCTTAGGAAAGTTTATTAGGCAGTTTGTCCCAGGACAGAGAAAATTAATGCGAACCTGTTGCCAAGAAATTTAGTGGGGCACTAAAAGGGACACTCATCTAACCATTTGGGCTAAGAGACCTATTTAGTATTTGGTATCTCCTAAAGACATAAATGTTTCTCTTGGATAATTATATACCTATCCTTATACTGGCACACATATAGAAACCAGTGGTGTTCCGCGGTGGCTCAGCCTGTAATCCCAGCACTTTGGAGGCCGAGACGGGCGGATCACGATCAGGAGATCGAGACCATCTTAACACGGTGAAAACCCGTCTACTAAAAAATACAAAAATAATGCCTGTAGTCCAGCTACTCAGGCTGAGGCGATAGAATGGCGTAAACCGCGGAGCTGCAGTGAGCTGAGATCACTGCACTCAGCTGGGCGACAGAGCGAGACTCCGTCTCAAAAAAAAAAAAAAAAAAAAAAAAAGAAACCAGTGGTGTCATTACACCAGAGATATCTGCTCTTTGTGAATGTGTTTTTTATCACAGGCTTTCTAAAAATATTTTTAGAATATTCCAAAATAACATATTACATAAAATGTTTAATTATATTTTATAATAAAAATCTCTATTATCAGTAAGATTGCCATCAATAAGATCCATTCCTTCCTCTGTATATCGACATCAAGGTAAATGCTTCGAATAGTAAATCAGTTAGAAAAAGAGTTAGTGGCCGGGCGCGGTGGCTCAAGCCTGTAATCCCAGCACTTTGGGAGGCCGAGACGGGCGGATCACGAGGTCAGGAGATCGAGACCATCCTAGCTAACATGGTGAAACCCCGTCTCTACTAAAAAATACAAAAAATTAGCCGGGCGAGGTGGCGGGCGCCTGTAGTCCCAGCTACTCGGGAGGCTGAGGCGAGAGAATGGCGTAAACCCTGGAGGCGGAGCTTGCAGTGAGCTGAGATCCGGCCACTGCACTCCAGCCTGGGCGACAGGGCGAGACTCCGTCTCAACAAAAAAAAAAAAAAAAAGAGTTAGTTCTTTCTGAACTACTTACCCGAAAAAGCTATTGGAAGGCCTCAGACACACTTAATTATCAAAGTAGAGCTATCCTAGATCACCGCTGGACTTGGGTAACTTGAGACTAAGAAAAAAGGAATCTTTCATTAGGAAGTGTGAGAAATGTCTTAGGGTTGATTTTGTTTAAATGCCAATGTGAATTGATCATTAGCATTTGCGAGAGCTGTGCAAATAACACCACCTAAGGGGCTAACTAAACCAATGAGAAATTGTTACAGAGCAATTAATTCACTTCCAAGTCTTTTGTATTACCACCACCTTATTTCCCTAGTGTAGACAGACAATTTGTTTTTTAAAAAGCCACCAAAAACTGTGATATTCTGCCAACAAGATTACAGGGGTGAAAGAACAACCCCCTACTCAAATGCAAATTGTAGTCATATTAGCATGTTAATGACCTAAGTGATAAACTGTGGGTCAAATTTCCCCTTCTTCAGCTTAAATAGCACTCCAGAAGGGCTTATTTTAAAAGGTTTGGGAATGGCAGCAATTAAGGATTATTATGTGAACATGATCTGTTCAGCAATATGAAAAATTAATAGATGGGACTTAACTAAAATGAGACATAATTCTTCCTAATGATTTACAAGTTATCAAGAAACATAGCTTAAAGGAGATATATTTAACTATTCTAAATTTGTAGTAAAGTCTTTTCAAAATTTCTTATATTGCGGTTTTTAAAATTTAGATCTGTTTTATCTAGTCGAAGGAAATTTAAGGAAGAGCTAAAAAGGAAAACAGAAGACAATGACATGTTTAGGGATATCAATTTATCTTTCTTGACCACTTATCAAAGAAATCTTTCTTGATTGAACCTACTCCCATCACCTGATTTCACCCTTACAAAGCAGCTTTGTGCTTTCATAGAATTTTTCATATTCACTAGTTTTTATGTGCTCATGTTCATTTTATAAGCAGGTTTCATTGTATTTTACAGTGCCTAACTCAGCTTCTCGCCTGCTGGTCAGGCTCTGGAAAGCTGAGTGAAAACAGAAGGCAGCCAGAAGGTGCAGTGGGGACAACTTGCAATAGTGTCACATAGGCCCTCCTCCCTCTTTCTGTGTGCCCATGTCCACCTCTATCCTTGCTGCCACTTCCAGAAGCTTTGTAACCATGGACAAGTTACTGAATCTCCCTGGACTTCAACTTTGACATTTGTGAAATAGAGATGATAAAGCTTCAGGTCCAAGACAGTGGTCTCAACCTTGGCTGCGTAATGGAATCATCTGGAGAACTTTTAAAAATACTGATGACTATGTTGGATACAGTGAATTCTAGATTTCTCTTCACAGAATCAGCGTGTCAGTATGTTCAGTTCTTTATCCTCCATTTTAAAGTTTAACTTCCTCGAAGTTTCAGTAAACAACCTTTTCCACCAGTTTTAATCAGTACTTCACATCTGTTCCCCTGGTCACCTGCTCTGTCCTGACTCATCCCAGTCACCTGCTTTGACCTGAGTCACCCCTGGTCACCTGCTGTGACCTAAGTCACCTTTAGTTACCTGTTCCTAACCGTCCTTCCCACCAAACTACTCACCCTGCCACACTGGCTTATACCCCTGCTCTCTTTAAAATAGCCAATCGGAATTAGCTTAGACTGTGCGGTCCAACCCTCGCCAATAGGGGAAGGACAGCAGTAAGGGGCTACCTGCGTCAGGAATAAGAACCCCTTCCCCTCCCTTGTTCAGGTATGCTCTCACCATTACTCCATTCGTGAGTCGCACCCATCTATAGAAGTAAAAATTGCATTGCTGAGAAAATTAAATTTCTGTTGGAGTGCTATTTATTTGCGGCTCAGAGGAACGAACATTTTGTTTCTAACAATCGAGGAACAGGCATTTTGTTTCTAACAACTGAGTGCATCCCAGAGCTTCTAAATTCATCAGCGTGGTTGTTGCCAGGGAATGGGAAGCTTTAAAGCTCCCCAGGAGATTGTAATGTCCAATTGAGGTTGAGAACCGATATTCTAAGGATTGTTATGATAATTAAATAAAGCAGAGAGGGAAAAAGCATCCTATAAGTAGTAGGAGATAAAAAATCATTTGTTTCTTTCTCGTTAGTTTTACTATTTATGTTGGTAGCTGTATTTGATCCTAGCTAGAAGCTGAGGGACAGAGAAAGAATTTTGTTCAAACATTTTTTTTAACTTTCTATTTTGAAATAATCTTAAACTTATAAAAAAGTTGCAAGAACCATGTAAAGAATTCCCATATACCCTTCACCCAGGCTTACCAATTGTTAACAATCTACCACATTTGCTGTATCACTCCTCCATTCTCTGTATGTACATATTTTTTTCTGAACTAGTTGAGAGATATAGAAAATATGTCCCTTTGCCCCTAAATAGCATATATTTACTAAAAACAAAGAAATATAACCACAGAGACAATTATTTGGAAAATTTAATATTGAAACAATGTTAATATCTAATCTACTGTCCATGTGTAATTATTTCTAATTTTCCTAATAATGTCCTATGGCATCCCACCCATCACCCTTCCCCACCCCCACCCCTTTCAGGATTCAATCCAGGATCATACATAGTAGTTGGCTGTCATATCTCTTCAGTTTCTTTTAATCTGGAATAATTCTTCTCCTTTTCATAACACTGACTTTTTTTTTTTAAGAACAGGCTAATCATTTTGTATCCCATGCCATCTTTTTTGGTAAGTGTACAATTAAATGATTTTTATTAAACTTAGAGGGGTGCAATCATCACTAAAACCCAGTCTTGAACATGTTTATCACCCTCAAATGTTCCCTTTTCCCCCAACCCCACCCCCAGTCCTAAGCCACACTGATTTGCTTTCTGTCTCTGTAGTTTTGCCTTTTTCAGAATGTCACATAAATGGAATCATACAATATATGATCTTTATGTCTGGCTTATTTTACTTAGCCTAGTGTGTTTGAGGTTCACCTACTTGTAGTATATCTCTACAGGCTGTTCCTTTTTTATTGCTGAATAATATTCTAGTGTATGGATATGCCACATTGGTGAACAGCTTCTAAGATAGTCCCCAGTGATTCCCACTTCCTAGTATTCATGCCCTTGTGTAATTCCCTCCCATTGAGTATGGGCTGGACCTAGTGTCTTGCTCCTAATGAACAGGATGTGGCAGAAGTGATGGAATGTCACTTCTGAGACCTGGTTATACAAAGACTATGACTTCCATTTTGGGAGCTCTCATTCTCTCTCACTTTCTCAAGCCCCTTGGACTGAGTAGCCATGTTGTGAGCAGCCCTATAGAGAGGTCCACATAGTAAGCAACTAATTTTTCTGGGCAACCACCAGTGAAAGCTGGAGACCTGCTAGCACCACATCAGTTAGCATGGAAGCAGATACCCCTTCTCTATAGTACAGTCTTCAGATGAGACTATAGCTCTGGCCAACACCTTGACTTCAACCTCAGGAGAGACTGAGTCAGAATTACCAGCTAAGTAAGGTAGATTTCCTGTTGGTTTTAGCCATTACATTTTGGGGTGATTTGTTCACAGCAATAGACAATTAATATACCAAATTTAAAAAATCTATTCTCTGGTAGATGGACATTTGGATTGTTTCTGAGTTTTGATTCTCATGAATAACTTTGCTATGAACATTTACACACGTCTTAAAGGATTTTTTTTTAAATGGCACCAAGCTCACCTGGCTTGTACTACCCCTACTGTTCCAATACAATGTTGTTCTTTTTCAACTTGTTTGCTTGTTTAAAGTACTCTCTTATTCTGTCAAATGAAACTGTGCAATCTACCACTTATGCCCTTCAGTAATATCTGAAATCAGAACACATGCTGGAGAGTAAATTGACAAAATTTTAAAAGCCATTCAAGTCCAATCTATATAGAGCCCCTACTACTTCTTGGTAGGGCATTAATGTTTCAGGATATTAAAATATTATTTGGGAATAGTGGTGACAAAGCATACATCTCTTAGAAAAAACATGTTTAATCTACTACACTTGCACAGTAGGCCTGCATTCCTTTAACTCTTAACAGGATACAGTTACCATGACGTGTGTCTTAGTCTATTTTGTGCTGCTATAACAGAATAGTCCTCACCAGGTAATTTATAAAGAACAGAAATTTATTTCTCACAGCTCTGGACACTGGCATCTGGTCTGATAAGGGACTTGTTGCTGCATCCTTCCCGAGAGAAGGGCAAGCGAACTGACCATTGCATGAAACCTCTTTTATAAGGGCCTTAATCCCATTAATGAGCAAAGAGCCCTCATGGTCTAATTACGTCTTAAACACCCTACTGTTTAAGACTAGCACTTTAACCATACCTGAATTTTGGAGGACACACATTCAAATCAAAGCAACATGCACTTAGGATTTTCTTTACATAAGCAAGACATGAACCATTGTATTAGTTTGTTTTCACGCTGCTGATAAAGACATACCCAAGATCAGGGAACAAAAGAGGTTTAATTGGACTTACAGTTCCACATGGCTGGGGAGGCCTTAGAATCATGGTGGGAGGTGAAAAGCGCTTCCTACATGGTGACTGCAAGAGAAAATGAGGAAGATGCAAAAGTGGAAACCCCTGATAAAATCATCAGATCTCATTGGACTTTTTCATTACCATGAGAATAGTATGGGGGAAACCACCCCCATGATTCAAATTGTCTCCCACAGGGTCACTCCCACAGCATGTGGGAATTATGGGAGTACAATTCAAGATGAGATTTGGGTGGGGACACAGAACCAAACCATATTAACCTTTAATAATAGGTAGCACCTAATGAGTCCCTACCATGTACCAGGTACTAAATTCTTGCAATGCATTACATTTTATTTAATCCTTACGACAGTCTTAATCATCACAACTTCATAAGGTAGGTCCTCATCACAGGATGACCTTTTTGCATAATTCCATGAGATACCATTCACATTGTGATCTTTGTGAATGGGATCCCTGAAATTGTGTACTGCTAGGCTGCCTATTGGTATTATCTATTGCAATCTCCACTTTACAAATGAAGAAGCACAGAAAGGTTAAGTATTTTGCCCAGGCTTCCCAAGCTTGTAAGTGGCAGAGCTAAGATTTGCATTCAGGGTATCAGGCGTCTTCCAGGGTGATATGGTTTGGTTGTGTCCCCACCCAAATCTCATCTTGAATTGTAGTTCCCACAATCCCCATGTGTTGTAGGAGGGACCTGGTGGGAGGTAACTGAATCACAAGGGTATTTACCCTTATCCTGGTCTCATGATAAGTTTTCATGAGATCTGGTGGCTTTAGAAGGGGACTTTCCCCCTTTGCTCAGCACTTCTCTCTCCTGCTGCCATGTGAAGAAAGGCGTGTTTGCTTCCCCTTCCACCACGATTGTAAGTTTCCTGAGGCCTCCCCAACCATGTGGAACTATGAGTCAATTAAACCTCTTTTCTTTATAAATTACCCAGTCCTGGGTATTTCTTCATGGCAGCATGAGAACGATCTAATACACAGGGTAAGAGCTCTTAGCCACTGCACTCTTGCATAGAATCTTACTGTTTGGCTAAAATGAAAAAGGTTATGTTAGATATACTACTCAGATGATTATTTCTAGGGAATTGTTTCTCAAGGGTTGGTCTGTGGCCTGGGAAGATTATCATCATGTGGGAGCTTGACAGAAATTTGAACTATCATGACCCAGCTCCATCCCAGATGTATTGAATCAGAAACTGAGGGTAGGACCCAGTAATCTGTGTTTAATGGGCCCTCTAGCTGATTCCAC
Organism: Trachypithecus francoisi; assembly: GCF_009764315.1. Lineage (NCBI taxonomy): Eukaryota > Metazoa > Chordata > Mammalia > Primates > Cercopithecidae > Trachypithecus > Trachypithecus francoisi. The sequence goes on along the minus strand of NW_022681462.1, from coordinate 59,305,191 downwards.
TGCATGTTAAAGTGTGAGAACTATTGTTTTAGGAAATTACTTAGTTTTTTAAATGAAAAAATATTTTTAAAACATGTTTTCATTTGTTTTAGAGCAATTTTCCTACTCAGATAAGTTTAAGTATTGATTGTACTCTTGATCTGTACTTTGGAATCCAAAACTCACAGAATTCAAGGAAAAGGCAAGAGTGGGACCAGGGCAATCACCCTCTTGGGCTCCTCTTTAAAAATGATGTAGCTACTCACTCCCTAGGTTTCTGTGTCTCCTCTCTCAAATGTTGAAACAAGGAGAAAATAATTTGTTTAGCTATGCTGTGGGGTGCATCTCCTTGGGGCATCAAATTGTTCATCCATGACTGCCTTACCTAAGTCCAGGGGAGGGGGTAGGGTCACATAGTACAAATGGGCTAGTAAAGTCTCTGTTGTGATGGAAGCAGGAGTCAAAATCTTTTGGAATAGAGGATGGATATAATTAATTCATCTCCAATATACAATTTATGTTTTATATTATATAATATCAAATAGATAAGAATGTATTTTATTCTGTCACACGTTTCTACTTAACACATTGCATTTGAGTTTCCAAATTGGTTTGGGAAAGGAGGAAGACATAGGTGTGGCCAGAGAGCGGAAGCCCAATGCAATACAGCAATCGGTGAGGTATTCAATGCATTTCTCTATTAAATGGCAACACAGACACCAAAGAAAGGCCCAGTAAATAAAAGGGATAAATTATTCTATTAGCCAGATTAACTGAATTAAGATTGGTAATTTTTCTTTTAGGGACCTGAAGATATATTTTAAAAGAATGTGAAATGCAGTATTTGCTTATAAGAAAATAAAGTCGGCCAGTCGCAGTGGTTCACGCCTGTAATCCCAACACTTTGGGAGGCTGAGGCGGGCGGATCACCTGAGATTGGGAGTTCGAGACCAGCCTGACCAACGTGGATAAGTCCCGTCTCAACTAAAAATACAAAATTAGCCGGGCGTGGTGGCGCATGCCTTTAATCCCAGCTACTCAGGGGGCCGAGGCAGGAGAATTGCTTGAATCAGGGAGGCAGAGGTTGCCGTGAGCTGAGATCGTGCCATTGCACTCCAGCCTGGGCAACAAGAATGAAACTCCATCTCAAAAATAAATAAATAAAAATAAAAAATAAAGTCAATGGTAGTTTACACTTTCTCAAGGTGACATCATCAGTGGTGGAATTATATATTGTATCTAGCTATTTCCTGAACAATCTATCACCTTTGAATAAATCCTGCCTGGGCCTCTTTGGTCCTGGCTGCCCTGTTTCTACTACACCGCATTCTCACCAGCCACAGTTGATTGGATCAGAGGTGGATACCTGACGGAGGAGAAACAAGCTACTTCAGCCAGTCAGATGCTCTGACTCAATATTTTAGTACCTGAACTGCATTAATGACGTGATACTGGACTGCTTGTACTGAGAGTCCAGAACTGTATTGATTCTTGTCTTTCCTGAGATTGTTTCATTTCCTTTTCCTTGTAGACCATGAGATGATTTTTTATAATGCTCCTTTTAAAGTAATTTATTATTTAAGGACACATGTACAGATGGTAAAATCTATAAAGAATAACAAGAGAATAATTATCTCAAAGAGCAGCGTAATGGTTGCCTCTGAAGGAGAGGGAGGGAGATATTTTCAGACGGGCAAATAAGGGCTTTTCAAGGTACAGCTGTGCTGTATTCTTTAGCTGGTGGTGGTTACTCTAGAGTTATTTTTAATATTCATACATGTATGTTTCATATACTCTTGCTCTGTATGACACAATTTCTCAAAAAAGATTTTTAACTTGAGCTAATGTAGTGGGTTTCTATTCCTTTCAAGCAAACATATTTCAAGACCCATAGTTATTAAAGATAATTTACTAGTAGTGGTATCCATTCAAATAAAGAGTGTGTGTGTGTGCATGCGTGTGTGTGTGTGTGTGTTTAAAGCATGCTATTTAAATCTCACTGAACTCTAGGATTAGAATAAACCTTAGGAATGTTCTAGTTTGTTCAAGGTCTAACAAAATAAAAGAAAATTGAGAGCCAACTCAGAATCCTGAGTTTTTTCTACCAAGCTACATCACTTTCTAACACAAGAGACAGCAATCATATCAGCAAGAAATGCATATTTCAAAGATTCAATTATTTTTAATGCTTATTTTATTCTTAGAAAACTTAACTGCCTCAGTACTGAAAATAAATTATCTTATGTAATATAACATCTGTACACAAGCAACATTTTATATCATGATTGCTAGATATCAAGAATATCCAGAAAAGAAATTACTGCAATTTAAAATGGAATTTTACTGACAACTACTAAATTGTATTTCCTGCTTATTAATGTTAAATAATATAATAAAGTGAATTTAATGACACAGCGAGTCTTATGAGAAAAATTGCTTCCCCTTTGCTAAACCCATCACATGTAATCGAAGATTAATAATACTATGTGTTGTAAAAATTGGCTTATTTTCATTAATAGAAGGCATATCACCATTTCTGATGTTATGTCCTGTTACCTAGAAAGAAAAAAGAAGCTGAATGCCTACAGACAGGACCTGCTACATAATTTGCAGGGCCCAGTGAAAAATGAAGATATGGGTGCCTTATTAAAAAAGCAGAAGTGGGAGTGCCATTAAGGGTACTAAAATAAAAAATTTTCTTTCTTCAGATGTTCCTCTTTCTCTCAACTTATCATGGTGTTTTTTATTTGCTACTTAATGTTGTGCTCCCTTGCAAGGGGAATGCTTAGAGGGCAAATGGAGACACTCACAGGTGCACAGGGCCCCATTCCTGGATTTGCTATGTTTTCACTGTCTACCAGCTGCCAGGTTCACCCGTTTATCAGCTGCGGGACCAATGTGCTGCACCCTGCAAAGAACAGGAAGTCAACCTCCCCTTCACATGGCCTGCCACTCAACCACAGGAGACAGGCACCCTCCTTCAAGACTATAACCTCCATACCAGGAGATATTCAATGCCCAGATCATGGATCGGCTAGAGACTTGACCCTGCCTAGACACCCATCAAATGTACTATGGTGCTAACAACCTAAAGCAGGATGCTACAGTCATGCCCTGGCCCAAGATGCTACTACGTGCATGTACCCTACTCAGACCTTTCCCAAACATACCATGGTCCCTGCTGGAGGCAGAGGGTGCCAGCAGATCGCAACCCCACCTCCATGACCTGGTTGCTACCCTGGGCAGAAGTGGTCACTTGGCAGGGGCAAAAAGAGGGAGGCTGGGCGGGGTTTTGGCTGCCGGAACATGGTAGAGCCAGCAGCTGAGAACCCCTCCTGGGAGGCAAGGAGATGGCAAGGGGGGGACATGTGTGAGCCAAGCTTCCAGGCCCCCATCATACGCTCCATTGTCCCATCAAACTTCACTTAAAAACACGAATTCAAAGATAAAGATTACAAAGATTTTTAAGGAGACTGCAGACATTAAACCCCAAAAGCAGGGCCCTTCTGAGCACCAGGTCCTATGGAACTGTACTGGTTACACCTATGAAACCAGCCCTATCTACTGAACTATATAGTTACTTCCTGGGCATGACAAAAATGAGATCACAGATACCTGTGTATATTTACAGGTATGTGTTTATATCTGCTCTGAAATATCTTTTTAGATGAAAATACTATGACTGGTAGGATTCAAGATAAGGTACAGTGCCAACCAGTCAAAATGATGAACATAATTCTTCCATAAACATACAGCTTTGATAAAGAAACAGATGGGAAAACATTGTGTACAAAAAAACTTTAAAATTTCTAAGCATTTTTTACTATTACATGAAATACAGATAATCATGTGTCTGATTTTTGGAGTCTCTCAGTCAGTTCTTCAGTCACAAGGAGTCATCAATTTATTCTACTACCTAAAATGTCATTTCTTTTTCTCTTCCACATTCCATTTAGTAGTAATCCTCACCAATCCTCAACGCCCAATCAAATTTCACCTTTTCTTTAAGGCCTTCTCCAGCTATCCCAGTGTTATCCTTCGTTTGTTTGTCTCTTTTTTACCACTGGTTATTGCTGATTACCTTCCAACAATATGTGTGTTGCGTTTCCAAACCAGACCTTTACTTTCTTTGAGAAGAAAATTCAGATTCTCTAGTATTCTCTGTGTTCTTTATTTCTTTATCTCCCTACTCAGGGTTTAACAGTCTGTCCTGCATTGTGTATACCTAATCACATTCTTTTTTTGAATTAGGGCTCCAAATTGTCTACATTGTTAAGAACTTGCTTAAATGACAGCAAACTCTCTATTGGAAATAAGAGGCCAGCAGGAGATGAGGCTGTATGTGAATATAAAACCTTAGACCAAAAATCATATTAAGCAAAAATGTGATGCACTCTAAGAGAACACGATCCAGTCTCTCACACAAAGGGCCAGCACCTTCCACTCCATCCTCTCCCCATGGCCCTGAGCACATGCTGTGGTGCCAATGCCTGTTTAACCCTGTTGGCAATGTACTTGACCTCCAAGCACTTCTGAAACTCCACTTTCATGCTAACTATGAATGCTTTCCTTTTGCCTTCTTTTCTCAAGGCTTTGCTCACTGTTTATTAAGGAAACTAACCACAATAAGTGAGTTAATGAAAGATGGAACAAACCCTACCGATCTCTCCCTTCTTAGGTGATGTCATACATTTGTAAAAGATGTTTTGGGGAGTCAGATTCTTCACCCAAAAGGAGCACTTTCATTATGCACTTTTATGGTCCCTCTCCCAACACTTACCTTGATTACTTGAACAGGTCCTTATTAATTCTGCTAATCCAACACCTAACATTTTTCTTACGTAACCCTGCCATGGGAAGCCTCCATTTTTGCTCCATGCCTACCTTAAAGTAAACATCAGAACATGTTCAAATTCCTTCAAAAGAAAACCCACCCTTCGGCTGGGTGCAGTGGCTCACACCTGTAATCCCAGCACTTTGGGAGGCTGAGGCGGGTGGATTGTGAGGTCAGGAGTTTGAGACCAGCCTGGCCAATATGGTGAAACCCCATCTCTACTAAAAATACAAAATTAACTGGGTGTTGTGGCACACACCTGTAGTCCCAGCTACTCGGAAGGCTGAGGCAGGAGAATCGCTTGTACCTGGGAGGCAGAGGTTGCAGTGAGCCGAGATCATGCCACTCCACTCCAGCCTGGGTGATGGAGCAAGACACCATCTCAAAAAAAAAAAAAAAGAAAAGAAAACCCACCCTTCAAATATTTATAAACAATGGAGATTTTACTGAAGATTTTGAAAAGGAGCCAAGGGAGGGCTTTATAAACCACACTCTACAGCATACAACTTTATTAATAACCCCTTCATTTTTCTTCTTTTCCCTGTTCCACCAGCGGGGTGGGGTGGGTAGAGAGTTTTCTATATTTTCCCATAGAGGGCCAATTCACCAATCATCCCCTATGCGCTGCTATTCCCCTTCTCTCATTTCTTCACTGCAATAGTCCCTACACAGGCTACTGGCCTGAGGATGAGTGCCTCTCAGCCAATGTATCAGGCTAGGCAGTCCTAAAAATAATGCATATTTGGAAATAAAGTTCTGTTGTGTTCACAAATTGGGGATTGCTAATGACTAGAAAAGGAGTGGAAATGGCATAAGTACTATCATACAACATGACGAAGATGAACACTTAGGTGAGGAAATGTGCACATCAGCTTAAAGTAGAGTTATATTTAGGACATATGGGAATTTTTATGTTAGTATGAAGAAGAAATTAAAAACAGGAGTAGAAAGAAAATGGAAAACCCCCCAATTCATGTAATTATTTGCTTTCTTAAATGATTGTCAATTTGGCTTAGTCTTCGTTCAAATAAGACAGTACAACAAACACATGTAAAACTAGTAAACACAAAACTAATTAATTGAATCAGCAAATATTTGTTGGGTGTGTATTATAAGCCAAACAGTGTTCTAAATGTTTGGAACACATCAGTGAAGCAAATAAACACTGTAGCCCCTGTGAGGCTTATGTTTTAGAAGGGGAGACAGAATTAACCAAAATATAATAAATATGCTACATAATGTGTTGAAAGATGATTGCTGTGGGAAAAACAGAGTACAACAAGGAAAGGGGATTGAGATTCCTGGGTTGTGGTTGCAGGTATTAATAATTTGTAGTATTAAATAAGAAGGGCAAGGCAAGCCTTATTGAGTAAGTAAAATTTGAGTAGAGACTTAAAAGAGATAAGAGAGTTAGCTAAGCAGGTATCTGGGGGAAGAACATCCCTGGCAGAGAACATGGCTCACCTGGCAGGTTGTGCCTGGCACTGTCAAGAAAGAGCAGGGAGGCCAATGGTGTGGGGAGAGGTAGTCAGATCATGTAAAACTTTATGGGCTATTACAAGGACTTTGGTAATATTATTCTGAGTGAAATGGGGAGCCTTTGAAGAGTTTTGAGCTGAGGAGTGACATGAACTGACAGATTTTAAGAGGATCACTCTGGCTGCTGCGTTAAGAAAATACTGCCTGGGGGCAAAACTAGAAGTAGGGAGTTAGAAGGCTATTCAAGTGAGAGGCTATTCAGGTGAGAGATGACTGTGGCTTTGATAAGGGTGGTGGCAGAAGAGGTAGGAACAAAGGGTCAGATTCTAGATATAATGTATTTTGAAGGTATGAAAGAAACCAAGATGGCTCCAAGGTTTGAACCTTATACAACCAAAAAGACAGACTGAAGCATTTGACCATCATTACTAAGAATGCCTTACTCTAAATAAAATGCAACATCACTGTGGAGCAAAAAGTTGTATTTGTTATAATTTGAAATCTCTTTAATACTCCCTGCTTTTCCTGAACATTTAGCCAGGATTCAAACCCTATTCTGTCTAGGTCGAGGGCTTTTAAAAAAACTGCACACACTGTCTCTCCATTTGACTGCTAATTATGGAGGGACCAGAGAAGGGATATTGAATTTTAGCATTTTGTTGTCCCTAAGATTTTAAATGTATATACTTTAAGTTCTGGGATATATGTGCAGAACGTGCAGGTTTGTTACATAGGTATACATGTGCCATGGTGGTTTGCTGCACCCATCAACCTGTTATCTAGGTTTTAAGCCCCGCATGCATTAGGTATTTGTCCTAATGTGCTCCCTCCCCTTGCCCCTCACCCCCAACAGGCCCCTGTGTGTGATGTTTCCCTCTCTGTGTCCATGTGTTCTCATTGTTCAACTCCCACTTATAAGTGAGAGCATGCGGTGTTTGGCTTTCTGTTCCTGTGTTAGTTTGCTGAGAATGATGGTTTCCAGTTTCATCCATGTCCCTGCAAAGGACATGAACTCATTCTTCTTTAGGGCTGAATAGTATGCCATGGTGTATATGTGCCACATTTTCTTTATCCAATCTATCATTGATGGGCATTTGGGTTGGTTCCACGTCTTTGCTATTGTAAATAGTGCTGCAATAAACATACGTGGCCATGTGTCTTTATAGTAGAATGATTTATAATCATTTGGGTATATACCCAGTAATGAGATTGCTGGGTCAAATGGTATTTCTGGTTCTAGATCCTTGAGGAATCACCACACTGTCTTCCGCAGTGGTTGAACTAATTTACACAGCCACCGACAATGTAAAAGCATTCCTATTTCTTCACATCCTCTCCAGCATCTGTTGTTTCCTGACTTTTTAATGACTGCCATTCTAACTGGGGTGAGATGGTATCTTATTGTGGTTTTGATTTGCATTTCTCTAATGACCAGTGATGATGAGCTTTTTTTCATATGTTTGTTGGCCACATATGTCTTCTTTTGAGAGGTGTCTGTTCATATCCTTTGCCTACTTTTTGATGGGGTTGCTTTTTTTTTTCGTAAATTTCTTTAAGTTCTTTGTAGATTGGATATTGGACCCTTGTCAGATGGATAGATTAAAAATTTTTCTCCCACTCTGTAGGTTGCCTGTTCATTCTAATGATAGTTTCTTTTGCTGTGTAGAAGCTCTTTAGTTTAATTAGATCCCATTTGTCGGTTTTGGTTTTTGTTGACATTGCTTTTGGTGTTTTAGTCATGAAGTATTTGCACATGCCTATGTCCAGAATGGTATTGCCTAGGTTTTCTTCTAGGGTTTTCATGGTTTTAGGTTTCACATTTAAGTCTTTAATACATCTTGAGTTAATTTTTGTGTAAGGTATAAGGAAGGGGTCCAGTTTAAGTTTTCTACATATGGCTCGCCAGTTTTCCCAGCACCATTTATTAAATAGGGAATCCTTTCTCTGTTGCTTGTTTTTGTCAGGTCAAAGATCAGATGGTTGTAGATGTGTGGTGTTATTTCTGAGGCCTCTGTTCTGTTCCATTGGTCTATATATCTGTTTTGGTACCAGTACCATGCTGTTTTGGTTACCGTGGGCTTGTAGTGTAGTTTGAAGTCAGGTAGCATGATGTCTCTGGCTTTTTGTTTTTGCTTAGGATTGTCTTGGCTATATGGGCTCATTTTTGGTTCCATAGAAATTTAAAGTAATTTTTTCTAATTATCTGAAGAAGGTCAGTGGTAGGTTGATGGGAATAGCACTGAATCTGTAGATTACTTTGGGCAGTATGGTCATTTTCATGATATTGATTCTTCCTATCCATAAGCATGGAATATTTTTCCATTTGCTTGTGTCCTCTCTTACTTCCTTGAGCAGTGCTTTGTAGTTCTTGAAGAGGTCCTTCACGTCCCTTGTTAGTTGTATTCCTAGGTATTTTAATTTCTTTGTAGCAACTGTGAATTGGAGTTCACTCATAATTTGGCTCTGTTTATCTATTATTGGTGTACAGGAATGCTTGTGATTTTTGCACATTGATTTTGTGTCCTGAGACTTTGCTGAAGATGCTTATAAGCTTAAGGAGTTTTGAGGCTGAGACGACTGAGATGATGGGGTTATCTAAATACACAATCATGTCATCTGCAAACAGAGACAATTTGACTTCCTCTCTTACTATTTGAATATGCTTTCTTTCTCTTGCCTGATTGCCCTGGCCAGAACCTCCAATACTATGTTAAACAGGAGTGGTGAGGGAGGACATCCTTATCTTGTGCCAGCTTTCAAAGAGAATGCTTCCAGCTTTTGCCCATTCAGTATGATATTGGCTATGGGTTTGTCATAAATAGCTGTTATTATTTTGAGATAAATTCTATCAATATCTAGTTTATTTAGAGTTTTTAGCATGAAGGGACGTTGAATTTTATCGAAGGTCTTTTCTGCATCTATTGAGATAGTCATGTGGTTTCTGTAATTGGTTCTGTTTATGCGATCGATTACTTTTATTGATTTGCATATGTTGAACCAGCCTTGCATCCCAGGGATGAAGCCGACTTGATCGTGGTGGATAAGATTTCTGATGTGCTGCTGGATTCAGTTTGCCAGTATTTTATTGAGGATTTTTGCATTGATTTTCATCAGGGATATTGACCTGAAATTTTGTTGTTGTCCCTCTGCCGGGTTTTGGTATCACGATGATGCTGGCCTCATGAAACAAGTTAGGGAGGAGTCCCTCTCTTTCTATTGTTTGGAATAGTTTCAGAAGGAATGGTACCAGTTCCTCTTTGTACCTCTGGTAGAATTTGGCTGTCAATCAAGTCTGGTCCTGAGGTTTTTTTGGTTGGTAGGCTATTAATTACTGCCTCAATGTCAGGACTTGTTATTGGTCTATTTAGAGATTTGACTTCTCCTGGTTTAGTCTTGGGAGGGTGTGTGTGTCCAGGAAATTATCCATTTCTTCTAGATTTTCTAGTTTATTTGCATAGAGGTGTTTATAGTATTCTCTGATGGTAGTTTGTATTTCTGTGCGGTCAGTGGTGATATCCCCTTTATCATGTTTTATTGTGTCTATTTGATTCTTCTCTCTTTTCTTCTTTATTAGTCTGACTAGTGGTCTATTTTGTTAATCTTTTCAAAACACATTCATTGATTTTTTGAAGGGTTTTTCGTGTCTCTATCTCCTTCAGTTCTGCTCTGATCTTAGTTCTTTTCTTCTGCTAGCTTTTGAATTTGTTTGCTCTTGCTTCTCTAGCTTTTTTTTTTTTTTTTTTTTTTGAGATGGAGTTTCACTCTTGTTCTCCAGCTGGAGTGCTGTGGTGCGGTCTTGGCTCACTGCAACCTCCGCCTCCTGGGTTTAAGCAATTCTCCTGCCTCAGCCTCCTGAGTAGCTGGGATTACAGGCATGCACCACCATGCCCAGCTAATTTTGTATTTTTAATAGAGACAGGTTTTCTCCATGTTGGTCAGGTTGGTCTTGAACTCCTGACCTCAGGTGATCCACCCGCCTTGACCTCCCAAAGTGCTGGGATTACAAGCATGAGCCACCGCACCCAGCCTTCTCTAGTTCTTTTAACTGTGATGTTAGGGTGTCAATTTTAGATCTTTCCTGCTTTCTGATGTGTGCATTTAGTGCTATAAATTTCCCTCTAAACACTCCTTTTAGTGTGTCCCAGAGATTCCGGTACGTTGTATCTTTGTTCGCATTGGTTTCAAATAACTTACTTCTTTCTGCCTTTTTTCGTTATTTACCCAGTAGTCATTCAGGAGTAGGATCTTCACTTTCCATATAGTTGTGTGGTTTTCAATGAGTTCCTTAATCCTGAGTTCTAATTTGATTGCATCATGGTCTGGGAGACTCTTTGTTATGATTTCCACTCTTTTGCATCTGCTAAAGAGTGTTTTACTACCAATTACGTGGTCAATTTTAGAATAAGTGCTATGTGCTGCTGAGAAGAATGTATATTCTGTTGATTTGGGGTGGAGAGTTCTGTAGATGTCTATTATGTCCACTTGGCACACAACTGAGTTCAAGTCCTGAATATCCTTGTCAATTTTTTGTCTCGTTGATCTGCTTAATATTGACAGTGGGGTGTTAAGTCTCCCACTATTATTGTGTGGGAGTCTAAGTCTCTTTGTAGGTCTCTAAGAACTTGCTTTATGAATCTCAGTGTTCCTGTATTGGGTGCATATATATTTAGGATAGTTAGCTCTTCTTATTGTATTGATCCCTTTATCATTATGTAATGCCTTCCTTTGTCCTTTTTTATCTTTGTTGGTTTAAAGTCTGTTTTATCAGAGACTAGGATTGCAAACCCTGCTTTTTTTTTTCTTTCCATTTGCTTGGTAAATTTCCCTCCATCCCTTTATTTTGAGCCTATGTGTGTCTTTGCACGTGAGATGGGTCTCTTTAATACAGCACACCAATGGAGTGTGCTGTATATGTTATCCAACTTACCAGTCTGTGTTTTTTAATTGGGGAATTTAGCCCATTTACATTTAAGGTTAACATTGTTATGTGTGAATTTGATCCCGTCATCATGATAATAACTGGTTATTTTGCACATTAGTTCATGCAGTTTCTTCATACTGTCATTGATCTTTATGTTTTGGTATGTTTTTGCTGTGGCTGGTACTGGTTTTTCCTTTCCATATTTAGTGCTTCCTTCAGGAGCTCTTGTAAGGCAGGCCTGGTGGTGACAAAATCTCTCAGCATTTGCTTGCCAGTAAAGGAGTTTATTTTTCCTTCACTTGTGAAGCTTAGTTTGGCTGGATATGAAATTCTGGGTTGAAAATTCTTTTCTTTAAGAATGTTGAATATTGGCCCCCACTCTCTTCTGGTTTGTAGGGTTTCTGCAAAGAGATCCGCTGTTAGTCTGATAGGCTTCCCTTTGTAGGTAACCTGACCTTTCTCTCTGGCTGCCCTTCACATTTTTTCCTTCATTTCAACCTTGGAGAATCTGACAATTATGTGTCTTGGGGTTGCTCTTCTCGAGGAATATCTTTGTGGTGCTCTCTGTATTTCCTGAATTTGAATGTTGGCCTGTCTTGCTAGGTTGGGGAAGTTCTCCTGGATAATATTCTAAAGTGTGTTTTCCAACTTGGTTCCATTCTCTGCATCACTTTCAGGTACACTAATCAATTGTAGGTTTGGTCTTTTCACATAGTCCCATATTTCTTGGAGACTTTGTTCATTCCTTTTCATTCTTTTTTCTCTAATCTTGTCTTCACGCTTTATTTCATTAAGTTGATTTTCAATCTCTGACATCCTTTCTTCCGCTTGATCGATTCAGCTATTCATACTTGTATATGCTTCACAAAGTTTTCGTGCTGTGTTTTTCAGCTCCATCAGGTCATTTATGTTCTTCTCTAAACTGGTTATTCTAGTTAGCAGTTCTTGTAACCTTTTATCAAGGTTCTTAGCTTCATTGCATTGGGTTAGAACATGCTCCTTCTGCTCAGAGGAATTTGTTATTACCCACCTTCTGATGTCTACTTCTGTCAATTCATCAAACTCATTCTCCATCCAGTTTTGTGCCTTTGCTGGAGAGAAGTTGCGATCATTTGGAGGAGAAGAGGCATTCTGGTTTTTGGAATCTTCAGAATTTTTGTGCTGGTTTTTCCCCATCTTCGTGGATTGATCTACCTTTGATCTTTGATGCTGATGACTTTCAGATGGGGTTTTTGTGTGGGCATCCCTTTTGTTGATATTGATATTGCTTTCTGTTTGTTGGTTTTCCTTCTAACAGGCAGGTCCCTCTTCTGCAGGTCTGCTGGAGTTTGCTGGAAGTCTACTCCAGACCCTGTTGCCTGGGTATTACCAGCAGAGGCTGTAGAACAGCAAAGATTGCTGCCTGCTCCTTCCTCTGGAAGCTTCATCCAAAAAGGGCACCCACCTCAGGCCAGCTGGAGCTCTCCTGTATGAGGTGCCTGTCCACCCCTGCTGGGAGATGTCTCTCAGTCAGGAGGCATGGGGGTCAGGGACCCACTTGAGGAGGCAGTCTGTCCCCTAGCAGAGCTCAAGCACTGTGCTGGGAGATCTGCTGCTCTCTTCAGAGCCAGCAGCCAGGAACATTTAATTCTGCTGAAGCTGCGCTTGCAGCTGCCCCTTCCCCCAGGTCCTTTGTCCCATGGAGATGGGAGTTTTATCTATAAGCCCCTAACTGGGGCTGCTGCCTTTCTCTCAGAGATGCCCTACCCAGTGAGGAGGAATCTAGAGAGGCAATCTGGCCACAGTTGTTTTTCTGTGCTGCAGTGAGTTCCACCTAGTCCAAACTTCCAAGCAGCTTCCTTAACACTGTGAGGGGAAAACTGCGTACTCATGCCTCATTAATGGTGGATGCCCCTCCTCCTACCAAGCTCAATTGTCCTTGGTTGATTTCAGACTGCTGTTCTGGCAGCAAGAATTTCCAGCCAGTGGTTCTTATTTTGCTGGGCTCTGTGGGAGTGTGAACCTCTGTGCAAGACCACTTGGCTCCCTGGCTTCAGGCCCCTTTCCAGAGGAATGAATGGTTCTCTCTCAGGGGTTCCAGGTGCCACTGGGGTCCAAAAAAAAAAACCAAAAAACAAAAAAACTCCTGCAGCTAGCTTGGTGTTTGCCCAAACAGCTGCCCAGTTTTGTGCTTGAAACCCAGCTCCCTAGTGGAGTAGGCCCACAAGGGAATCTCCTGGTCTGCAGGTTGCAAAAACCATGGGAAAAGCATAGTATCTTGGCTGGACAGCATAGTCCCTCATGGCTTCCCTTAGCTAGGGGAGGGAGGTCCTGGCCCTTGCACTTCCTGGGTGAGGCAATGCCCTACCCTGCTACTGCTCACCCTCCATGGGTTACACCCACTGTCTAACCAGTCCCAATGAGATGAACAGGGTACTTCAGCTGGAAATGCAGAAATCACCAACCTTCTGCATTGGTCTTGCTGGGAGTTGCAGACCAGAGCTTCTCCTATTTGGTCATCTTGCCAGGTCCCTGTCCCTAAGATTTATTGAATATTAGGTTTGTTTCTTTTGTTAGCAATTAGTATAGCTTTAAATGTAGCTGTGTTTTAATGAAGTTTCATTGGTCACCTTCTGAGCCCTAGATGCTTTATTTACTTATTTTGAGATGAAGTCTTGCTCTGTTGCCCAGACTGGAGTGCAGTGTCACAGTCCCAGCCCACTGCAACCTCTGTCTCCCACGCTCAAGCAATTCTCCTGCCTCAGCTTCCCATGTAGCTGGGATTATAGGCATGAGCCACCATGCTCAGCTAATTTTTTGTATTTTTAGTAGAGAGGGTGTTTCACCAAGTTGGTCAGACTGGTCTCAAACTCTTGACCTCAAGTTATCTGCCTGTCTCGGCCTCCCAAAGTGCTGGGATTACAGGTGTGAGCCACCGCAGCTGGCTGCTTTATTTTTGAGTTGAAAAATGTGATCTATATCAGTGATTCCCAAGTTTTAAAAAATGTGTACTCATTCAAAACAGGATATATCTCATCCCTAACATGAATTCATTGTAGTAGTTCTCAATGAGGTGGAGCTGGAAAACAGCCTGGGAGTTTAACAGACCCTGGGCCTGAAGATTCTATTACTTCTGCTCATTCTGTGAGATCAGTGGTTTCCAAACTGCGTTCTTGGAGGAACATTGAATAGACATGCCTGGGCTTTTCCAGCCCTTCCCTGCCTTCCAGCATCCTCCCATCTTCAATCAGAACAGGTCTACTTTGATCTATTTTATGAATTGGGCTTTATGAAAGATTTCATTCAAAGAAAATGAAGCAAAACAACTCCTCCATTTTAAACCATCTGAAAACTACTGTACTAATTCACTGCTTCTCTTACTTTAATGTATATAGTATTGACAAAAATTTTCTGCTCGACCAAACTTCTTTCAGTATATTTGTACCCTTCCTTGTAAAGTCCATTTTTAGCAAAGAACTCTGCTAAGTCAGTTTAGCAAGAACCTCCCCCACCTTTAGTATCTGACTGGATTCCTCATCCTCTGCCATCCTCCAAAGGATGTCTGATTATCCTGGCCTGTCTATAGCAGAAGAAACCTTCTTAGGTCAGTTTAGCTATAATCCTCCTTACTGCCGATGTTTGCTCTTAGTAATTTTCCATTCACTGACCACCTACCTGCTCCTTGGCTATAAATTCCCATTTGTTCTTGCTGTACTCTGACTTGAGCCCCGTATCTCATCCCCACTGAAAATCTCATTGCAGTGGTCCCTATACCTATCACGATGGTTCTGAATAAAGTCTGCCTTACCATGCTTTACCAAGTGTCACTGAATAATTTTTTCTTTAACAGAATCATCTATGAGATTTTTTTAAATGCAGGTTCTTATTCACTGGGTCTAGAATGGGTCCAGGGATTTTGCATTTCTTTTTCTTTTCTTTTACTTTTTTTTTTTTTTTTTTTTGAGACAGGGTCTCACTCTGCTGCCCAGGCTGGAGTGCAGTGGCATGATATCACCTCACTGTAACCTCTGCCTCCTGGGTTCAAGTGATTCTCCTGCCTCAGCCTCTTTAGTAACAGGGATTACAGGAGTGTGCCACTACCATACTCGGATAATTTTTGTATTTTCAGTAGAGACGGGGTTTCACTATGTTGGCCTGGCTGATCTCGAACTCCTGACCTCAAGTGATCCACTCGCCTCAGCCTCTCAAAGCGTTGGAATTACAGGCATGAGTTACCACACCCAGCCGGGATTTTGCATTTCTAATAAACTTCCTGGTGATGCCAATACTGCTGAGTGTGCTCGGGCCACAGTTGGAGTAGTAGGGATCTGAACCTTAGGGGTTTGTTTTGTTTTGCTTGAGACAGAGTATTGTTCTGTCACCCAGGCTGAAGTGCAGTGGTGCAGTCTTGGCTCACTGCAATGTCTGCCTCTCCGGTTCTAGCGATTCTCTTGCCTCAGCCTCCTGAGTAGCTGGGACTACAGGTGTTCGCCACCACACCTGGCTAACTTTTCATATTTTCAGTAGAGACGGGATGTCACCATGTTGGCCAGGCTGGTCTCGAACTCCTGACCTCAAGTGATCCACCCGCCTCGGCCTCCCAAAGTGTTGGGATTACAGGCGTGAGCCACCATGCCTGGCCATGAATCTCAGGGTTTTAAAAAATCTAATATTTTTTCTACTCACCCAGAAAAAGTGTTTCTTATCAAAGATTTCCCCACAATGGTCTTGAATTTAACAAAATAGTAAATTCTAGAGTTATTGTCTCCTGCCTGACCAAGTCTCAATCTGTCTGCCTCTTTCTATTTATCTGTCTCTTTCTCTCAGTATCTTCTCCCTCTCTCTCTCTCTGGAAGGTAAACAATATTTAACCTTGTGGACATGCATTTAAAAATCTTTGTACATTCAGCAAATATTATGCCTCAGCCAGTTCATCTCAGCAAGAGCTGTGCTTGGAGGGTCTGGGAAATTTGCCACAAGTGAGTTATTTAAAGGCAGTTACAGGTGACACGCACTCCTAAATTTAGCATCTTAATAAATTTCTCCAGAGTAAGAAGTTACTGTCTTGCACCCTTTCACCCTTTGTGTAAAAAATGTAGCATACACTTGAGACTGATTATTTTCTTTCCTGTGTTAGCTTGCAACCTGTTCCTTTCTCAAATACTTCCTCGGCCACTGTTTCTTTCCCCAATATTATCCTTTTTTTTTTTTTTGAAGAGACACAGAGGGGTTATCCACTTTCAGAGCTTCTATTACCAGAGCTGACTCCCTGTAAATTTTTATACAGCTCTACACCTCCACATGACCTGTTTACTGCAGGGTCAGCAAACTTTTTCCTTTTTTTTTAAAGAGTCTTGCTCTGTTGCCCAGGCTGGAGTACAGTGGGGCGATCTCGGCTGCCTCCCGGGTTCAAGCGATTCTCCTGCCTCAGCCTCCCAAGTAGCTGGGTTTCACAGGCATGCACCACCATGCCCGGGTCATTTTTATATTTTTAGTAGAGACGGGGTTTCACCATGTTGTCCAGGCTGGTCTTGAACTGCTGACCTCAGGTGATCCACCTGCCTCGGCCTCCCAAAGTATTGGGATTACAGGCGTGAGCCACCGTGCCTGGCCAGCAAACTTTTACTGTAAAAGTCTCCATAGTAAATGTTTTCAGCCTACGGTCCATTGGTTTTCTGTCTCAGTTGCACAACTCTGTCTTTGTAGTGCCAAAGCAGTCATAGATAGTATGTTAATGAATGTGTGTGGCTATGTTCCATTAAAACTTTATTTACAAAAGTGGAAGGCAGGCTAGATTTGGCTCCCAGAGCCATAGTTTGTTGACCCCTGATGTACAAGCATGTAGAAGCTGCATCACTCTGATTACAGCTCCTGGGAATTTGGAAGTGGGACCCTGAGGCTGTGTTAGGTAATAACTGTGGGTTGCTAAGCAGGAAAGTTAGACAAAGTGGGTTGGTGGCAGAGGTGGAGAGCCAAGGCCCGTATCTGGGACAGCCATAATGGGCCACATGTAAGCATATAAGTGAGCAGAGAGTGAAACAGACACACAAAGAAAAGCCAAGACTAGATGATGAGAGAGAGAAAGGGGAGAGTTCTTGTAATGTTGGCTGTGCTTCCCACAGTTGTGTCTCACATAATCCCTGCCTATTTTTATATTCATTTCTCCTTTACTTTAGCCAGCTGGCATGAGTTTCTGTTTCTTGCAACCAGATAATCCCTAACTTGAGCAACCTTTTATATTCCAGACATTCCAAATGACTGGCAGTTCTCTGACTTGAATAATCATGCTCTTTCCCCACTAGGCTTTGCTAGATATGGTTCCACCCCTCCTTCTACCACTCCCATTCCTACCTCTACTGTATATTCTTCTCTCTTCAATCTTTGTTCAGACATCTCCCTGAGCTGAGTTAGGACTTGATTCCCATTACTACTTATGTGAAGCTCTATCACTGCACTTATATACCACAATTATATTTTCAGATTAGCTTGCCTGTAGTTTTAACCACTGTTTTCATCTCTGTACTAAGTGCAGGGCCTGGAACATAGTTTGTAGTTAATATGTTTATTTAATGAATGAGGTAAAGGTACACAATCTATCTGTAAAATAGGGATCGATTCTAAGTAGCCTGAAGGCTCAGGATCCTCTGATATCCTTACCAGCTTCATGAGTCAAAGCAGAAATAACATAAACTAATGAATTTCTTCATATGTAAAGGACTAAAGAAAAGTATTCCATATGTCCTTATACTTAACTTTGCTAATAGCGTTGTTCAGACCTATAGTCACTGAATTTTTTGTCTGCCTGTTTTATCAGTAACTGAGTATGATAACATCTCCTCCTAAAATTCTGGATTTTTTATTCCTTGTAGTTCTGTAATTTTTGCTTTATATACTTTGAGGCTATGTTATTGGAGGAATACAAATTTACAATATTTTTATCCTCCTGGCAAATTAAGTCTTCATTATTATGAAGTCTCCCTTTCACTCCAGCAGTACTTTTTTTTTTTTTTTTGAGACCGTGTCTCGCTCTGTCACCAAGGCTGGAGTGCAGTGGCATGATCTCTGCTCACTGCAAGCTCTGCCTCCCAGGTTCATGCCATTCTACTGCCTCAGCCTCCCAAATAGCTGGGACTACAGGTGCCCGCCACCACACCCGGTTAATTTTTTTGTATTTTTCAGTAGAGACGGAGTTTCACCGTGTTAGCCAGGATGGTCTTGATCTCCTGACCTCGTGATCTGCGGACCTCGTGATCCGCCTCCCTCTGCCTCCCAAAGTGCTGGGACTACAGGTGTGAGCCAGCGTGCTCGGCCCCAGCACTTCTTGTCTTAATATCTACTTAATTTAGCTATTCTAGCATCCTTTTGGTAATTTTGCATGGTTTACTTTTTTCCTATTTTTTACTTTTAAACTTTCAGTATTTTTATATTCTAGATTATGTCCCTTGTAAACAGCATGTGGTTGGGTTTTTATTTTTTCCCAGTTTGACAATCTGTGGTAGTTGGTTACGTCAATTGGTGGCCCCAGGTTCATCCCACTTTCCAGTATTTACACCCTTATGTAGTTTCCTCCTGACTCCAGGCCTGTTATTTCCTTTATCTGATAGAATGTAACAGAAGTGACAGTGTGTTAGTTCCAAGCCTAATCTTCTTGGGAACTCTGAGCTTGCATGTAAGAAGTCTGCTATCTTTCTGGAGAGGCTACATGGATTTGCCATGTGGAAAAGAAGTCCTAGAACTACTTGTAGAAAAATGAAAGAACCCAATCAATTGTGAGAACCAAGGCCCCACATATATGATATCAGTCAAGCTGTTCTAACCCCTGGCCATTGGAGCCATCCTAGCTAGGTGCTAGACAAAGAAGTAAAGAAGCTATCTAGAACATTTCAGCCCCAGTGGACATCACCCAGAGAAGAAAGACCTTTCTCCATTATGCCCTGTTGAAATTTCTGACCCATAGAATCTGGAAAAATAATAAAATGGTTTTGATTTTAAGTTACTAAGTTTTTTTTTTTTTTTTGGAGACAAGGTCTTGCTATGTTGCCCAGGCTGGAGTACAGTGGCGCCATCTCGGCTCACTGCAACCTCCACGTCCTGGTTCAAGTGATTCTCGTGCCTCATCCTCCTGAGTAGCTGGGACTACAGGTGGGTGAAACCACATTTGGCTAACTTTTTTGCATTTTTAGTAGAGATGGGGTTTCGCCATGTTAGCTAGGCTGGTCTCAAACTCCTGACCTCAAGTGATCCACCTGCCTCAGGCTCCCAAAGTGCTGAGATTACATGTGTGAGCCACTGTGCCCGGCCAGTCATTCTTTATACTACTGTTCTTTACTTATTTTTTCTTTCTTTAAGTTCATATTCTGTTTCTGATAATTCCTGCATCTGAAGTCTTTGATGATCTGATTATGTTAACTCTAGCTGGGATCATTTACTTCCTGCCTATGGAATGCCACTGTGAATGCTGTTTTGCTCCTTTGGAAATTCCTTAATTTTACTTTCTTTCTTAAAAAATATTTGTTTCAGCCCTTTAAAGTTATCATTCCATCATTTTCTGGCTTCAGCTATTTCTGTTAAAAAGTCAACTGCAAGTCTAATTTTCTTTTTTTTTTTTTTTTAAGTCCTCTCTTTTCTCTGGCTGCTCTTAAAGATTTTTCTTTTGGTCTTCAGATTTTAGCAATTTTTTCATGATGTGTCTATATATCTGCTGTGTGGATTAAAAAAATATCCTGATGGAGATTCACTGGTTCAAATATTATTTAGGCTGAATACCTTTTCCTTTCCTTTTGGAATGTCATTTATGTTCATATTAAACTTCCTTACTATATCTTCTATGTGTTCTATATTTTCCATCTTTTTTCCTTTTTGTGCTTCGTTCTGAATATTTTCTTCTGACTTACCTTCTAGTTCACTAATTCTATCTTTATCTGTGCCTAATATGCTCTTATACCCATCATTGAGTCTTTATTTTCAGTTAGTAATTAGTAATTTTTGTTCCAAAATTTTCCTCTGGCTCTTTTTTCAAGTTTCTAGTTGTCTGCCCAAATATTTAATCTTGTGTTTGATTTATTTGAACATAGTAGGCATTGTTATTTTTAAATCTGTACCCGATAATTTCACTATCCGACCCCTTTTGGGTCTGTCTTTGTTCTCTGTTGTTTCTGCTATATTTTTCTTATTTCCTTATGTAACTGACTTTAAAAAATTGTGTACAAGGCATTGTGGTTTCAATATTATCGTAGAAATTATTTGAGGCCTAGAATGATATTATTTTACTCTGGAAAGGATTTTAGTTTGCTTCTGCCAAGTGCTTGTGGGCATGAGCTCAAAGGAATTATCCTAATCCAGTTTCAAGGTTGAGGTGATCTGAAAACGAGCTACAGATCTTTTACTTTTATGATGGAGCCCTTTGAATTCCTAGTCCAAAGCAAGGGGCCTTCAACAGAGTTCACCTCTTTCTCCCTTAGTATGCCCTGAACTCAAATCTCTGTCCTCCATTCTTGCTCATCCTCTCAGCAGCCCTCTATGGAATGGACCTCCGTCATTCTCCAGATCATGGCCTGGTAATTCCTCATTAACTTTTTAGCTTTCTCATGCCTTCAAGCTGACATCTTTCATATTTTGTTGAAGATTCATCCAAATTGCTGTTAATACCAAGGATTACAAAAATGTATATATCATTAAATATAGGTAGTTGCTTTTAAAAAATGCATTGAAAACAATCCTTCAGGAAAAAAAAAATTAGACTTTTATTCATAATTCTAACCTTTTAGCCCAAGTGGCAGACCAGTATTTAGGAATATTATATACTAGTTCTGGTATCGTAAAATTTGAGATTACTTACTTATTTTATTGACAAACATTACTGAACATCACCACTGTACCCGAAACTCTTCTAAGAAATTAGATTATAGAAAAACATGGTTCTTGACCTCAAGGGGCTTGAAGTCTAGACTCCCTATTGACAAACTGGTTTTTTTAGAATCATCAATTCATGATCAAAAAGTCTTCTGTTAAATTTATGTAGCATTATACAACGATAAATACATTTAAAACATAAACAAATATTTGAGCTTCTGTCACTTTTTAGCCTAAGCATGGGGGGCATTTTAAACAATATATTTTCTAATGCATTTGTCTTCCAGTAAAGTTTATCACTGAATATGTTTCTCTTAAATATTTTGGAGACAGAAGAATAGTAAGCTTCACAAGAGATTTAAAGCCAGGATCATCTTTTTCCTAGAGTTCACTTCTTGTTTCCTAGCCTTTTTACTATTGCAAACTCCCGGGAAAAGTTATTCACTCTGACTCGTCATTATCTTTAATCAGGGCTTTTCCTTGGCAGATGTTCAAAGTCCTCTAGAACAACCTGTAGGTATACAAGTATCCCTGGACTGTAAACTAAGGGCATAACAGATTTGCTGAGACCTCAGCCTTATTCACAAAGATTATTTAAATATGCCCAGACTTTCTGGGTTGAACCAGTCGGTAAGAGGATTAGGAGAGGGAATTTAGAGAATGAGGGTGTAGTAAATTCATCATTTGATCGTGGACAAATTACATAACTTTTCTGGATTTGTTTTCTCATGATAGATTGAGTTTCTGGATGATACATCTCTGAAGTATCTTCCAGCTCTCAAATTCTGTGATTCTTCTACAGTTAAAGAGGACTGCTTAGCCACTTGATTTTTAAATAGATGGATGGCACGGTGCAGTGACTCATGCCTGTAATCCCAGCACTTTGGGAGGCTGAGACAGGGAGATCACCTGAGCTCAGGAGTTTGAGACCAGCCTGGCCAACATAGTGAAATCCTATCTCTACTAAAATTACAAAAATTAGCTGGGCATGTTGGCGCACGCCTGTAATCCCAGCTACTCCGGAGGCTGAGGCATAAGAATCGCTTGAACCCAGGTGGCGGAGGTTGCAGTGAGACGAGATTGCACCACTGCACTCCAGCCTGGGCGACAGAGCGACAGACTGTATCAAAAAAATAAAAAATAAAAATAATAAATAAATAAATAGAGTAAGAGCAATGAGGAGAAAGATAATTAAAGTTCAATATATCAAGTAAGATATTAGTAAAATAATTTGTAAGAAGATTAAGATATATTATGTGAGCAGCCACAACAATGGCTGACAGAGATAAAACAAGACTGAGGTGTGAGGAGGCTGTGGCTCCTTTGTGGTTCTTTCAATCCTCCCTTCGTTCTTTCCCCTGCTCCCTCTCTACTACACCCTCCTTCCAAGAATTTCCTTCAGTATGTCCACATGAGTGGGCAACAATGATTGCTTCGAAGGCAGAAGTCACAGTAACTCCTGCTCCAATTGAAGCACGCTGTACATTTGCCTTGTGGCCTCCGAATGCAGCTGTGAGGCCCTTCAGGACAGTGCAAGGAAAGACATATGGAACTGGTAGATGACTAAACAAATTACATAAATGCAGCAGCATTCCATCTGTGGAATGACGGGATCAAATGTTTACATTTTTAAAATATATTCTGATGTCCATTATTCTTCTGTAGCTGTCAGCGCCACAGCCTGACTTGTTTTATTGTCAGCAGGTAGCTTGTTTCATACACAGCTCACCTTCTACTCAGAGCCTGCACACGCAGTGAACATGCTCAGTCAGTATCCAGGCTTCGTATACCTTTTCTTTTAGTCTACTTAACATCTTTGTGAGATAGGTGTCACTACTCTAGTTTTTGAAGATATTGACAGAGAAACTCAGAGATTTAATTATCAGGATCATATTCGCAGCAAACGAGAGCCTTAGTGCTGCCACTTCTCATACATTTGACGGGTCATTTTTCTAAGTCTCAGTTTCCATATCTGTAAAGTTTCCACTTCTAAGCCCCAGTTTCAGTATCTGTAAAGTTTCCATGAGTTAGACAGGGTTCTCAGATTTAGTAACACAAACCAAAACAAACAGGAAGTATATCCCAAATGGGATATACTTATATTTTAAAAAATCTCTAATTATATGAAATTCAGGTTTAAATAGGCACTCCTGTATTTCATGTGGCAAGGCTATGTTATTATTGTGGATATGACAATGAATGTGAAGTCCTTAGCTTCTGTAAATGCTATGCATACTAAATTTTGGTTGATCCCTAAGTCTTTTTTTCCCTACCGCAAAGACACTGACTTGTTTTCACAGAACATTTCAGTCAAGCAAGAGTAACACTATTTTAAGTTACAGCAATGCTTTACCGTTCCTAAAGCGCTAAAGCGCCTGGGCAATAGCGGAAGGCTCTTGCGGAAACCCACGTAACTTGGGGTGTCGAGGCCGGTCTAAGCAGTCGGGGCACAGGCAACTAGGGCCGTCCTGCCCTGCGGCAACCTAGCCCCGCCCTGCGCCTCCTCGGCCACTCAGCGGCCGCGCCGCGCCGTCGCCGCACTCCTATAGGTCCTTCCTCGGACAGGCGAGGCCTTTCTATTTTCCCGCTTTCCCCTGCCCTGCTCAGCCCGAAACCCACACCGTCCTACAGCGCCTCCGCCCTGCTTTCCGTGGGAGCCCCGCCCTTCCGGACCCTGCATTTCACCCCCACCCCAGCCGCCATGCCGGGCAGCCAGCCGGATCCCAGGCCCGTCCCTTCGGTAGGAGGTGGGCGGGAACCAGGAGCGGTCGGCCGAACCCCCTTCCTCTGGGTCCCGGGAGGCGGGACTGGAGGGAGAGGCGGGGCTAATCTCCTTGGCGCCGCGTTGCCATGGCAGCGGGGAAGGGGAAGGAGAGGGAGGGGGAGGAAGCGAGCGGGAGGGGGATGTGGTGCTGCCGGAGCCGCCACTGCAGCTGCTGCTGCCTGCTCGTTGCCGCGTCTTCCCGGAGGCGACTGCTGGAAGCTTCAGGGAGCAGCTGCGGGGCTCTGCCATATTGTGTCTTCCCTGGCCGGTCCCTTGCCTCCCGGCCGGTCGGCCGAGCTGACGGTGAGTCTCGAGCGGAGCCATGCCCTCCTGGGTCGGCGCCGCCCGGGGTCGGCGCTCCCCGCCTCAGCCCGCGGCGCAGCTCCCGGGCGCGGAGGCAGCGCAAGCGACCCGCGCCAGGCGTGGGGCGCGGAGGCGGCTGTCCCGTGACGCGCCCGGACATTTTTGTCCCAGGAGAAATTTGCGCCGGCGCGGGGTTGTCCCCGGCGCGCGTATCGGGTGGTGTGTGGGCCCCGGGGGATGTCGAACTGAGGGGAGTGTGGCTTGTGAGGAGTTAGGAGTTTTTCCTGAGAGGTAATGACCTCCCGGGAGGGGCTGTCGCGCGGCGGAAACCGCGGCGAAGGGTGTCGTCTCTCCGGGAAGGGGTGGGGGGGGGCCCCGAGGACCCTCAGAGCTCGGCTCGGGACTGGAATCTGCTGTTAGGAAAGTACCCGAAGCACCTCGGAGCCTTTGCAACGCCCCCTCTCCTGGCTTGAAGTGGAGCGAGACCTGCCGGGCTCGGAGTCCTCGTTCGGCCCCTGTTGGGACTGGGTGGGCCCCGCCAAGTAGTGCCCGGGGAGGTGCCGGGGGTGGCCAGGCGTTGTGTTGGGCAGAGGCGGGTTCTGGGTGTGTGTGTGAGGGGGCGACCCCAGCACCCTCTTGCCCCTCCACCGCCTCTTGGGGCCCTCCGAGGGTGGCTGTCTTGGGAAGGAGCTAATGTTTCAGTGCTGCAATATGGACACTTCCTGATCGCCGCCTCCTTTGGGGCCGTGGTTACCTTTGCCTTTCAGTCCTCTCTTTCCTGGCAAGGTGAGAGGTCAGCGGTGGGAGAGGCCCTTCAGCCTTCCGAGTTTGCCCCACTGCGGCAGCAGCAGCTTGTGTGGAACCCGGCAGGACGGTGGTAGTTAGGGGAAAGCAGCCCAGGTCCATGTGTTCCGTGCTCCATCCTCCACTCCTCCTTAACTCCACCCCCTTTTGCACCTTTGCAAAATGCCTCTGTTCCCACCGCAGCTCTCGGGAGTTGGGGTGCCTGCTTCGCTGAGGAGCCAGAAGCAGCCACACTCTCGCAGTGTTCTTGCACTGGATTTCTGCTTTAAAGTCTCTTTACAGCAGTCTCTGAACTTCATTTTCTTCCTACTGGGAAAAGAGTTTTAGCTGCAAAGAAATGACACAGACTTTCTTCCACCCCAACTCCTAGGTGAGGGGAGGAGGGCGGTTAAGTATTTCCAGGTTAGTTGAAGCTGTTTCTCCTATCTTTTTTCTGATTGTGACAGCCACGTGGTCGGCTGAGTGTAATAGAGTGCACTAGCGGCACTAGGGGCTGAGGTTTCTCTGGTAGCCAGGGGCTTTGTAACTGTGCTGTCGCTTTGCTTGTACATTTATCTTGGTGCTTTCTTAGATGGCGAAGAGAAGGAAGCTGAGCCATTAATGCCTGTACCTGTTCCATCCGAATCTTAAGACTTACCTCTGTTACCTTGCAGGACTTCTAAGGTGTATACTGACGTTTTTTGCCATTCTCTGTTGTTGTGATGATCCATCTTTAAAACCTCAGCATTATTAGGTACCATCATAGAGTGATGGGGAATAGTAGAAATAGTGCATTATGGAGTTTGCCAACTTTGGGAAAAAATATTACTTGAATTTCAAACCATTAATGAGAGATTCCAATGTAGTCAGAAATAGTTGCATTATCTGGAGGATTTCTTTTTGATAGTTTTAGAAATATCTCAGGTTTTTTTTCTTTTTACATAAAAATTGTGATCTAAACATACGTAAATAAAATTACCAGTGAAAATACTTTTTTAGGGATGAAGTAGTGATTTGCTTGATGTATATGTGTACTTTTTAAGGCTTTTTTTTGAAACAATGTGAAGTTAATATGAATGTTAACATGAACTGATTCTAAGAGAATGAAATATAATTTTTAGAATATATAAAAGTAGAAGGTCAAAGAGTTGGAGATAAAAAATAAACTTTTGGAGAGTTTGGAAAATTTTTGAATTTAAGGACAATCCTTGTTTACTAATGCATCGTTTCATTTTGTGAATGCTTTGGTAGATTTGAATTATTTCTGTAATGTATGTTTTATTTGAATCAGTTTTACTTGAAGAATGTTAAACCACAGGAACCATTTAAAATCTGCGCAAGAAGAACTGTATGGAGAAGTTATAGCAACACCATTTTATTGGAATTTTAATTGTCCCATAACAATGGTGCTCAATCAGAGAAAATAGATAAAGATATTGAAGTGGTATCTAGGCCTCAGGGCAGAAAAGACAATGCAATTGATAAATAAGTATATGTGCTAACCACTGAGAGCAATTTTTAGTTGAGAAAGAAAAGTAAATGAGCTCATAAAATACTTAAAGGCTAAGGCAGGAGGATCTCCCGAGATCAGGAGTTCAATTCCAGCCTGGATAATGTAGCCAGACTCCCATCTCTTGAAAAACGAATTGCTTAACTCGTGCCTGTAATCCTAGCACTTTGGGAGGCTGAGATAGGAGGATCACCTGAGGTTAGGAGTTTGAGACCAGCCTGGCCAACATGGCAAAACCCTGTCTCTACCAAAAATGCAAAAATTAGCTGGACCTTGTGGGGCATGCCTGTAGTCCCAGCTACTCGGGAAGCTGAGGCAGGAGAATCGCTTGAACCTAGGAGGTGGAGGTTTCAGTGAGCTGAGATCATGCCACTGCACTCCAGCGTGGGCAACGGAGCGAGACTCCGTCTCACACATAAAAAGAATTTTTGAAGGGTTGAGAACAAAGATTGATGCTTTGGAAAACTAACATTTAAAGGAGCTTTTGCTTTGGTCATATGTGACTTCAAAATTAATACTACAGATGTGTGCAATGCTTATAGTAATGCTGGAGTGCAGTGGCACGATCTCGGCTCACTGCAGCCTCCACCTCCTGGGTTCAAGTGATTCTCCTGTCTCAGCCTCCGGAGTAGCTGAGATTACAGGCACCCGCCACCACGCCTGGCTGATTTTTGTATTTTTAGTAGAGACCAAGTTTCATCATGTTGGCCAGGCTGGTCTCCAACTCCTGATCTCAGGTGTCCACCTGCCTCAGCCTCCCAAAGTGCTGGAATTATAGGCGGGAGCCACCACGCCCGGCTTATGGTATTGTTTTATTAGTAATTTTATTTCATAAATGAGAATGCTATCCCTGTCCTTTCACTAAAGATAAAGGAATCAAAAGACTGTTTATTATTATTTGCTTCTAAGGGATTTTGATTCATATATACTTTATTTCCCTTACCCTAACTTTTCTATTTAAATAAACTTTTTATTTTAGAATAGTTTTATAGTTACAGAAAAGTTGCAAGCTAGTAGACAGAGTATACCTCACCCAGTTTCTCCTGTTCAATTTCCTGCATTGCAATGGTACATTTGTCACAATTAAGGAAACAAAATTGTTACAGTACTGTTAACTAGACTACATACTTTATTCCAATTTCACTAATTTTTCCCTAATGTCTTTTTTTGTTCCAGAATTTCACTTTCTGTGACTTTTCTTTGTTTTGATGACTATGACAGTTTAAAGAAGTACTTGTCAGACATTTTATAGAGTATCCCTTAATTGAGATTTATCTGGTATTTTTCTGATGATTAGACTGGGATTATGAGTTTTAAGGAGGAAGATAACAGAGATGAAGTGCCAGCCTCATCACATCCTATCAATGATACAAACTAACAACATGATAAAACTGATGATAATTACCTTGATCACATGGTTGAGGTCTTTGTGGAGTTTCGCCCACTTTCCTGCCTCCTACCAATCTACTCTTCTGGAAGCAAGTCGCTAAGTACGTGCCATACTCAAAAGCCTTAACCTAATTTTGATTCATGTATTTTTAAATTTCCCTCAACCTAATTTTCCTTTCTATAAACGAATATTTAAAGTTGGACAGATATTTATTTAGTATCTATTGTATGTAGTTGCTAAGAATACAGTGGTGAGCAGGAGAGACATTTCTCTTCTTCTGGAGCCTGCCTGATTTAAATATCACATAGGATGTGTCTCCTCACCTTAGGTCCTGATTTCGTTGACAGTTTATAAACATAAAATTACTAAAGCCCTAAAAGGCTAAATAATAAAAGCTCTTGAGTAAACATTTAGAATATATGCTATTAGCATAAAGGTTAAACAGACATACCATAAAAATAGACATCTCTTTGCTGCTAGCACAGATAATGGAAAATTACTTTGATTCTTCCCAAGTAGATATATTACTGTTAAATCACTGGGATAGTTTAATTACTGTTAACTATCTTCCTATCTTAAAAATGTTTACAGGTGTTAGAAGAAAATTCTTGCCTTCTTGCTAGTATTTTTACAGGTATTGGTGCTTCTGCCACTCAAAAGCTTTTTTTTTTCTGAGAAGTTTTTTGAAAGGTGTGTTGGAGAAAACACATGGGGAAAACAACAGGGACCCTGGTCTCTCTATGAGAAGCCATGCTTATTTATTTATGGAAAAAGAAAATGAGGCTGAGGAAATAAAAAACATTAACTAAAGTTTTCAAAGTGATAATAAACGTTTTTGGGGGGAATTTACTGCATATTTAATAGAAGAGTAGAACAGTGCTGCCATCCTAACATTGGAAATGTTTTTGGGAATGTTTTTAACCAAATAATACCAATTTTATTGGAGAATAAAATTTTATTAAAGACTTATTAAGTAAAGATTCCAGTTAATATTTTTCTGGTAAACTGGGTTAACTACAAAACACTCTTACTTTGAACTTTTAATTGAAATTCTTTCTAAAATATGTCATTAATACACTTTAAATTGTATAGCTCATTGAACAGAATTTTTATATATTTAAATTCTTTTTTTTTTTTTTTTTTTGAGGCAGGGTCACACTCCTTAACCCTGTTGGAGTGCTGTGGTACAATCACAGTGCACTGCAACTTCCACCTCTTAGGCTCAGGTTATCCTCCTGCCTCACCTACCAAGTAGCTGGGACCACAGGGACGCCCCACCACCCCTGGCTAATTTATTTATTTATTTATTTTTTTGTAGAGGGGAGGTCTGACTATGTTGCCCAGGCTGTTCTCAAACTCCTGGGTTCAAGGGATCCTCCTACCTCAGCCTCCCAAAGCGCTGGGATTTTAAGTGTGAGCCACCTCATTGGGCCAATATTTACATTCAAATTTTGTATTGATACCGGATTTGTGTGGTTATTCTGAGTTTTGTATATAACCTTGGAGATAGAGAATTGTGGAAATTGACACATTTATATCCTTGTAGTTTTTTTTCTTTTCCTTACCAGAGGAAATAGGAAAAAAAGGAGAAGAGATTTCTTATAATTAAGATTTTACTGATCCTTTTCACTGCACCATGCCTTTATCCAACCCTTCCATCCTTAAAAATTCAGTTTAAATACTACCTCTTTCTATGCTGATTGAACAACGATTATTAATAATCATAGCAACAACTGCAGTCTTTATTGTGTCTGCTGTGTACTGGCATGGTTATATTATACTGGACATATGAGTATATAATTTAATTTTTTTTTGAAATGGAGTTGTGCTCTGTTGCCCATGTTGGAGTGCAGTGAGTGGCTCCATCTCGGCTTACTGCAACCTCTGCCTTCCGGGTTCAAGCAATTCTCCAGCCTCAACTTCCCGAGTAGCTGGGACTACAGGCATACACCACTGTGCTTGGCTAATTTTTGTATTTTTAGTAGGGATGAGGTTTCACCATGTTGGCCAGGCTGGTCTTGAACTCCTAACCTCAGGTGATCTGCCCACCTCAACCTCCCAAAGTGCTGGAATTACAAGTATGAACCACTGCACCTGGCCATAATTTAATTATCAATAATGCTGTAAGGAGTGTCATATTCTCATAAACAAATGATGAGAAATTGTGTAAATGCAATACTGGGTATTTACCCAAATCTCTCAGACTTGAAAAAAATCATTAATCTTTGTACTAAAATCTGAAGTCTTTAAAAAAATGAGTATTTGTTAGGATGAGATGCTTACATCTTGATCTGTTCCTAAGAAGGAGTAGGGAAGAATACAAGGTAGGGAGAGAAACTAATATTTATAGAATGCTTACTCTGTGGCAGGAATGTTGGTACTTTATTGTTTTAGCAAATTAAGTAAGTGGTGTTATTCCCTGGGACTCAAGGAGGTTCAGTCATTTGTCAGAGATTGCATTAGTATGTTGGTGGATGGTCGGTCAATTTGACTTGGGAGCCTTTCTGTTTCACTTTTCTCTCTTTTTTTTAACTTGCCCCAAAGCAATGAAGATACCATTTCAGTTTTCTAGTACAGCATCTACTATGTTTATTCATTCATTTAAACATTTAAATGTTCGCTACATGTTATGGTCTGTACTAGAGCATACAAATGAATGTATTGAGTTCTGCCAACAAGGATTTAGATTCTAGTGTAGTATTTCTTAAATGGGTGACTGAATTGGGGTGGAAAATTGTGACCAGCTTTTCTTAAAAAACAATCTAAAAAAATTTTAGTACATTTTATGTGGTAAGGGTAAAAGTATTGTTTCATGAAATTGTGACCAGCTTTTATTAGAAAACAATCTAAATAAATTTTAGTATATTATATATGGTAAGGGTAAAAGTATTATTTCATGAAATTTTTGTTTTAGTTATATATGTATATATATTGTGGGTCTCCATGAAAAAAATACATTTCTTATTGTGGGATAACATTTAAAGTTTGAGAACTACAGGTCTAGTGGCTGAGATAGAACTGTAAGCAAATAATTATACATAATTATAATAGCAAGTAAGTTCCTTTTTTATTTTGAGACGGAGTCTTGCTTTGTTGCCCGTCCTGGAGTGCAGTGGCGTGATCTCGGCTCACTGCAATCTCCGCCTCTGGGGTTCAGGCAATTCTGCCTCAGCCTTGGGAGTAGCTGGGACTACAGGAATGAGCCACCACGCCTGGCTAATTTTTTCGTATTTTTAGTAGAGATGGGTTTCACTGTGTTGGCCAGGCTGGTCTCGAACTCCTGACCTCAGGTGATCTGCCTACCTCGGTCTCCCAAAGTGCCCGTATTACAGGTGTGAGCTGCTGTGCCTGGGCTAGAGGTAGTGTTAAATTAATGTCAGCAGCAGTTTATTTTCCTAAATTCTTTTTTTTTTTATTGTAAAGTGAAACAAATGCAGAAAACCACACAAAACAAATGTGTAACTTAGTGAATTATAAGGCTAGCACCTGTGTAACCCTGTCCTTTAAAAAGTAAGCACTGTCCTGGTTTTTCTGAAAATGAATTACGTTTTTGGTTTTATTATTCAAGTATGTATCCCTAGATGCTATAGTTAAGCCTGCTTTCTTGCTCATGCTCACACTCATGCAGATTCTTGCACTCCCCCTCCTTTTTTTATTTTTCATTAAGCTTTCTTTCTTTACACCTTCTGTTTCTCTAAGATTTTATCCATTTTTTCTAGTAATCCTTTAAGTCTTCATTTCTGAAATGATTTTTTCCCTTTTATTTTAAATTCTTTCTTGAGCACCTCATTTCTTCTGAGCTTTTCTAATTCTGATATATTTGATATATATATAATACTATGTATATCTGATGTATGTATTTCTTATATAATTTTTTTTAAGTTTGCTTTGAAATAGGAGTTCATTTTTGTCTCTTCTATGAGCATCTCTTTCAGACTTGATTTTATTGTTTATAGGGATGTTACTTTTTTCTGTTTCTTTTTTTTTAGTTGTAACTTTGGGATTCAATCTCTTGAAAGTATGAATGCTTTCATTTATACTGTGCTAGGAATAAGATGCATGTAAGTAAATAATTGCATTATGAGACATATTCTTCTAAACATACATTAAAGGGTATTATGAGAAGACAGAGTAGGAACTTACTTTCCCCAAAGTGTAGGGATTGGATAAGGTGGACTTTAGTCATAATGGAGGTTTAATATTGGTATATCAATATTTTTAAAATTTTTTTTTCTTTTTTATAATATATTTTTCAGGGTACATGTGATATTTCGGTACATGTTTACAACATATAATGATCAAATTAAGGTAATTAGAAATCTCTGTCACCTGAAACGTCATGGTAGTTCTGATTTTAGTTTTTGAGGAACCTCTATACGGTTTTTCATAATGGCTGTATTACTTTACATTCCCACCAACAGTGTATGCTCATTCCCCCTGTCTCCACATCCTTGCCAGCTTTGTTATTTTTTGTCTTTTTGATAAATAGCTTTTCTGACTGGTGGAAGATGGTATCTTATAATAGTTTTAATTTGCATTTCTCTGATGGTTAGTGATGTTGAGCATTTTTTTTCATGTTTGTTGACTGCTTTATGTCTTGAAAAGTAACTGATCATGCCCTTTGCCCGCTTTTTGATAGAGTTGTGTTTTTCTTGTTGTCTTGTAGGTTCTGGATATTAGTCCTTTGTCACATGTATAGTTTGCTAATATTTTCTCCCATTCTGTGGGTTGTCTCTTTATTATTTCTTTTGCTGTGCAGAAGCTTTTTAGCTGATTAAGTCTCATTTGTCTGTTTTTGATTTTGTTGCAGTTGCTTTTGAGTTCTTAGTCATAAATTCTTTGTTTAGGCCAATGTTCGGAAGAGTTTTTCCTAGGTTTGCTTCTAGGATTTTTATAGTATAGTTTCAGGTCTTACATTTAAGTCTTTTCTATAGCTAATTTTTGTATGTGGTGAGAGATGGGTCCAGTTTCATTCTTTTGCATATGGCTATCAAATTTAGTAGTGCTTTTTATACAAATTAAGTTACTGTTGACTTCCTTCAATTACTACTTTGAAATACTGTTCAGATGGAATTAAAATAATATTTTAAAAGTTTTCTTTTGCTATACTATTGTCAGGTATCATCAACTATCTCTTAAGTAGAGACCTGAAATTTAGAAAGTGAAAAGATCACAAAGTAGAACGGAAAACATAGTATAATGCATAGTATTCTGTACGTGAATGATAAATTGCTCAGTAATTATTTATTTATTTATTTTTGCAACAGAGTTTCACTCTGTCAGCCAGACTGGAGTACAGTGGCACGATCTTGCTCACTGCAACCTCCTCCTCCTGGGTTCAAGCGAGTCTCCTGCCTCAGCCTCCCAAGTAGCTGGGATTACAGGCACCCACCACCTTGCCCAGCTAATTTTTGTATTTTTAGTAGAGATGGGTTTTGCCATTTTGGCCAGGTCTTGAACTTCTGACCTCAAACGATTTGCCTGCCTTGGCCTCCCAAAGTGCCTGGATCAGTAAATATTTTAATGAATATCATATTTCATCTTTCAATTTTTTTTGTTTCATGTAGTTTGATTAAAATGGCTTCTTTGATTAGTTAAAGCAAAACTTAATGATGTGGTATGGTTTGGGTATAATTTTTCCTTTCTATTCAAACTGGCAGCAAGTTAGAGCCAGGTTGTGCTTGCTTTTGAAGTACTCTGTTTAGAGATATTGAGTCCATTGTTTTCTATTTTCTTTCTTTGGTTAACAATACTTTTGACTTGGTGTGTATTAAGTATCTTATAAAATAACTTTAGTGTTTATGAAGTGATCTCATGTCTATTGTTTCTTTTGCTCTCTTAACATAAATAACTACAGTAAAAAGAAGAAATGTAAATGCAGTTCGAACACGGAGAGATTTAAAGACTCTAACAGAAAAAAGCTGGGGGTGGGAATTATGTGAAGGAGTTGTTACTAGACCTTAAATATTAGGGTTTGACTGAATGATGGTAGGGAAGGTATACTATCCAGTGGTTAGAATATCAAAAGCAAGCATGTAGAGAAATGTACTTGAACAGAATTAGTATAATTTGGACTGACTTCTAATACAGAAGCATTAGCTTGAGGATGTAGATACTGAATCATACTGATTTTTGCTTGTTTGTTTGTTTTTGGTCTTTGGTACTTATAAAGCAATCTAGGCAGGATGTCAGGCTAGTGTAGTAGTGAATAGTGTAAACTCTAGACCCATACTTCCAGTTTGGAGCACACTGTTTAATCTTTCTCTGTATGTGTTTCTGCATATAAAATAGACACTAATAATGGCAACTACTTGATAGGGTTGTTATGAATAAGATTAAAAGAGTTAACACTAGTAAAGTATTTACAACAATACCTGTTACCAATAAGCATTCAATGAGTTTTTTTTTAATTTATGAAAGTACTAGCTCTTTCATTCTCTGTGTGTATTTGTAATGTACACATACATGTGTGAATATGTATGGACTATAACGTGAGTGTATGTGGAATAGATACAGAGGGGAAATGTAGATCTCACGTGTATGTATCTATAGGAAAGCTAGTAATATTTGAATTTCAGTTTTGATTAGAATTTATATTATTATAATAAAGTCTAACATCTCATTTTACAGATGGCAAAATTACGTACTAGCAGAACTAGAGCCAAGATTTGCCAGACAACAAATATTTGAGCAATAAACAAAACAGACAACTAGCTCTGCCCTTATCAAGCTTTCAGTTAGTCAAGAAAGATATGTACTAAACCATCTCAGCTGTGGCAATTGTTATCAAAAAGTTAGAGCACTGTGGGAGAGTAGAACTGGGGCTCCTCCATACTCTGGGATTTTAGAGAATTCTTCCCCCAAGATTTCTTTTTTTTTGAGACGGAGTCTTCCTCTGTCACCCAGGCTGGAGTGCAGTGGCGCGATTTTGGCTCACTGCAACCTGTGTCTCCCAGGTTCAGATGATTCTCATGCCTCAGCCTCCCAACTAGCTGGGATTAGAGGCACACACCACCATGCCCAGCTAATATTTGTATTTTTAGTATAGATGGGGTTTTTGCCATATTGGCCAGGCCAGTCTCAAACTTCTGGCCTCAAATGGTCTGCCTGCCTTGGCTTCCCAGATTGCTGGGATTACAGACATGAACCACCGTGCCCGACCTTCTCCCAAGATTTCCAGGCTGAGGTGCGAGTAATAAATAGCAGTTAGCCAGGGTTAGGTGGAATGAAGAGTGTTCCAGGCAGGAGTAGGATGTGTATAGGCTCTGAGAGAGGAGAAAGCATGGTGTATTCAGATATCTGAAATGAAAAGAACAAGGAAAAGGGTGGCAAAAAATGTGTCCTGAAAGGTTAGAGCATGGCTAAAATACACAGGGTCTTGTATAAAAGGTTAAGGATTTTGACCTAAGGGTCCCCTTGATGGATTAAGTGGGAAAGGGACATTGCTAGATTTGCATTCTGCAGTATTACATTAGCTATATTACAGAGAACAAATTAAGAGAGAGTCTGGCATAAGTGTAGGGAGACTTAATTTAGGAAGATACTGTAGGAGCTACTGTGTGTGGTTGTGCAGAACACACCATAGGGGTTTCCATTTGTGTATACTGGTTGAGCATCACTAATGCAAAAATCCAAAATCTGAAATGCTCCAAAATCTGAAGTTGAGTGCCAACATGATGCCACAAGTGGAAGATTCCACCCCTGACCTAATGTGATGATTTGTAGTCAGAATGCAGGTGCATGGTTTATTCAAACCAATACACGGTTTATTCAGCATCTCTAAGGGAAAAATAAAATTACCTTCAGGCTGTTTGTATAAGATATATATGAAACAAATGAATATTATGTTTAGACTTAGGTCTCATCCGTAAAGTATCTCATCATGTATATACAAATAAATATTCCAAAGTCCCCAAAAATCCCAAATCCAAAGCATTCTGGTCTCAAGAATTTCTGATAAGGAGTGAGTATTCAACCTATACTACCTTTGCAGTGGTCTGGATGAAAGATAATGTTGACCTAGGCTATAGTTGTGACAGTGAAAATGGAGAAAAGTGGACAGATTTGAGAGATATTTCAGATTTAATGACTCCAAAAGTTATCTCCAGACCAGACCTCTTTCCTGAACTTTAGATCATGTATATCCCAAATGCCTGTCCTACTTGGATATCTCACGAACATCTCAAACTCAACAGGTTTGTTTTTTTTTTTTTTTTAAAAAAAAAAAAAAAAAAAGCAAAACAAAATATTGCAAACATTAATCTGTCTCCAAAAAGAAAAAAATATAGTCATTTTCTTTTCCAGTATTTATAGTAGCAAATAGAACTAACATCCACTCACTTGCTAACCATGTCTGCTTAGTAGTGACCACTAGACTACTTAGCTATATGTAGCTGCAGTTGATAATGGCTTTTTAGAATTTAGGTTATATTCCATTCCATGTAAGTTTATTTAGAAACATTTATTTTAGAAAGTATTACTTTCTAAAATGATCTGGATATAGTCTTTTTTTTTTTGAGACGGAGTTTCACTCTTGTTGCCCAGGCTAGAGTGCAATGGCGTGATCTTGGCTCACTGCAAACTCTGCCTGCTGGATTCAAGCAATTCTCCTGCCTCAGCCTCCCAAGTAGCTGGGATTACAGGCATGCGCCACCACACTTAATTTTGTGTTTTTAGTAGAGACGGGGTTTCTCATGTTGGTCAGGCTGGTCTCGAACTCCCCACCTCAGGTGATCCACCTGCCTTGGCCTCCCGAAGTGCTGTGCTGGTATTACAGGTGTGAGCCACTGTGCCCAGCTGGAGATAGTCTTTAATAACATGAATATCTTTAATAATTTTTTAGCATAAATATATTTTTAAGTCAGGGTACGTATGAGGTTAATGTAACCCTACTTAAAATCAACTTAATTTTGTGTTAATTATATTTTTGTTTTGTTTTTAGAATTACATATAAAATCAATATATTAAACCAATCAGTATAGAGTCCTAAGTTTTACTCTTGCTTTCCAAATTTGACATTAGGGCTGTTAGTAAGATATTGTCTGCATTTATTAGATTTATTTCTGATCATGAATATACTTTTAAAAGATGCTTCTTTTCAGTGGAGCAATTCAGTTGGCTATAGGTGATTTAATGCATGACTATGACTTATATTCAAGGCATTGAAATTTTTTTTTTTTTTTTTTTCTTTTTTTGAGACGGAGTCTTGCTCTGCCACCCAGGCTGGAGTGCAGTGGCTGGATCTCAGCTCACTGCAAGCTCCGCCTCCCGGATTTACGCCATTCTCCTGCCTCAGCCTCCCGAGTAGCTGGGACTACAGGCGCCCGCCTCGTCGCCCGGCTAGTTTTTTGTATTTCTTTAAGTAGAGACAGGGTTTCACCGTATTAGCCAGGATGGTCTCGATCTCCTGACCTCGTGATCCGCCCGTCTCGGCCTCCCAAAGTGCTGGGATTACAGGCTTGAGCCACCGCGCCCGGCCAAGGCATTGAAATATTATACATAAACAAATTTTGATGACAAGACCGCTTGTTTATATTCAAATGCCAATCAAATTTGTCCTTTAGGACATTAGATCTGTTGACTTTTTAGGTTTCTATAACTTTGTTCCTTTCAGTGTTGTTTTTCAAATGCAATATAGTCATCCCTTGATATCATGGGGGATTGATTCTGGGACCTCCTGAAGATAGCAAAATCCACAGATGCTCAAGTTTCTTGTATTACCTGGTGTAGTATTTGCATATAACCTACCCACTTCCTTCCATATACTGTACTTTAAGTCTCTAGATTACTTATAATACCTAATACAATGTAAATTCTACATAAATAGTTGTTATACTGTATTGTTTAGGGAATAATGACAAGAAAAAAAAGTCTATATCTGTTCGTTACAGACACAACCAACCTTTTTTTCCCCCCAAATATTTCTGATGTGCAGTTGGTTGAATCCATGGATACAGAACCCACAGATGCAGAGGGCTGACTGTACAAGTCTGTCAAAAAACCAAAGTGCTGGTTGGCTAATGATTGGTCACTGTATGACTTATAGTACAGGTGATATTACTTCTGATTCTAGATGGTAAGTATATTTTTCTCCTTATATTTTTGTTCTTTGATTTCTGTGCTGTCAGTTTTTTTCTGCTTTTAACTTAGTTGTGTTTAAATGTGGCATTGATAGCAATCCTGAAGTTTAAGTAGATGGGTTTTGTAAGTCAGATTTACTCAAAGAGCTAGTAGTGGTTCTTTTTTGTCATATTTAGTAACATGTAGGGTATATAAGTGCTGTGTTTAAGATAATAGGAGTTTATGAATTATTTAGTCACCAATTTTTTTAACATTTATTAAAAATAACCATTTTTCTTAAAACAGTTTTCACTCAATTTAGATCTTTTGTGGTACTGCTTTTTGAAATCCGTGTTTCTGTGAAAGGGAGGAGGATTATGTGCTAGGGACTCATTTTAATGTATTTGGTCTTTATGCA
Organism: Trachypithecus francoisi; assembly: GCF_009764315.1. NCBI lineage: Eukaryota > Metazoa > Chordata > Mammalia > Primates > Cercopithecidae > Trachypithecus > Trachypithecus francoisi. The sequence goes on along the minus strand of NW_022681462.1, from coordinate 59,266,920 downwards.
GAAAATATCAGGTTTGTAGGTTATTGGTTCATTTTAACTTCCCCAAGAAAGGGACGAATGACTACACTTTTCTTTTTGAGACAAATACTGCAACATTGTGTACAGGAAGTCTATATACTATGTACAATTGACAGAAAATTATTAATATTTAAATAGAAGTGGCATCTAAACACATGGTTTACAAATTGAATCTGGGCAAGTTAGTATAGGAGAAAAGTGAATTCAGTGGAAGGTTGCCACACATATTTTTTTTTCTTTTGTTTTAGTTTTAAGGGTATCTGCTTTTAGTATGAGTTGGAGAAAGGTTTTCCCCCCACTCACTTTTATTTCATTTTTTACTCTCATTTGAGAAGCAATTTCTCCACGAGACAGATCTTTGACCCTTTTGTATTCTGCACTCCCATCCCCCTTGACTAGAAAATGCAGCTGCACACATTTTTTGTTTAGAGACAATGGATCACATGCTGTGTCACCTAAATCTATGACCAAGAGGCAGTTTTATCCCTAAGAGACCATAATGCTTCAGTTCTCCTGGATGCATGACATCATGTAGCATTATAATCAAATATACATCTTTTTGCAGTACATTGGGGATTTGATTTTACCCTGTAATCTCAGTATTGGATTTTATGGGGATAGACATTATTTATAATGGAGAATCTTAATCAAAACAAAAAATGTATTGTTAAATCAGTAGGAAAGGTTGTGAGTTCCTTCCTTTTATATTGCCTTTTTTTCTTACATGAGGTTTACCAGTGTTTTTAGATATTCTGAGATTATAGAATATCTTTAAAGCTGTAGTGGCTGTTAAGTTTATTACACAGTGCATTGCAGATAATGAACGTTCAGTAAATACTAGACTTTATTTTTGCTACTGACTCGACAAATTAACAGGAAGAAAATTGTTTTCCTTTTTTGAGTGAGAACCAACCTTAATTACGAGGAAAAAATAAAAATAAAAAATTGTTTTCCTTTTTAAAAATGAGGAAGTCTTCAGATTTAGAAAATATTAGTATCTATAAACTGCTAAAATATATTATGTCAAGTTTATTGTAATCTGATTATACTTTTGAATAAATCTGGGAAATACAATGCTGTGGCTTCCAGGCTTGAGAAATGGTACCTTATTATAATTAATAAATATGGTTCATTCCTAAGAATATTGGAGGTGAGGAAAGGAGAGGAAAATTGAATGGAAATTTATTTTATTATATATTAAATCTTAGTGGCAAAGCTTAAATAAATTGCAGTGAAGAATTGAACTAATTGCTAGGCAGTTTCCATAAAATTCACAAACATTTGGATTTCTGGGCTTTGCCATAGCTCTGTAGTAGACATTTCTTTTTCTGTGAAAAACATTGTTTAGTGATCTGAATTCAGTGAATGACTATCTCTTTCCCTTTACTAGGATTATCTTAGCCTAAGTCAATTTGTTTTTTTAATATTGGTTACTTGAGAGTGATTGGATAAGAAAGCCACAAATCTGAGATGATGCCTGCCTTCTGGTTGCTCTTTTGACATTTGTGAAATTGATTGATTTTGCTGATGACATGCAGTTAAAGTTTCCAAATATCTTAAGACCACCTAAAAAGAATTAGAGATTGTAAACTTTTAAATTAAGTGTAACCAAAAAATCCTATTTTTATATGCTTCAGGATTCACGTTTAAGTATTTAATGAGACTGATTTTAAGTAAGAAGCTGGAGTAGTAGGGTCAAAATGGTGAGAAACAATTTTATCTGTAGGCTAGATGCAGCCATATAGTTTGAGGTTAATTATTTCTTGCTTAAAGCCTGGGACTGACTACAGTCTTCCTCAGGCCTCTTGGTACAGTTATTCAAGTGTTGGTTTCAACTTCTTTCCAGTTCTAGTAGAAATAACAGATGGCATGTTCTTTTTCACTCCATGTAGTAAAGCTTACAGCACAATTGATGTTCTTCATTACCCAAAGAGGTAATAAGGAAAGATATTCAGTGACTGGCCCAAGGGTACAAGGAAACACTAAATTTGCCTAAGTTTGCTTTGGGCTATCAAGAATTGACTGTTGTATTTTGTTTTGATCTGAGTCTTTTCTCAGTGCTATATTTTATTTCCCAGTAAGAATTCTTAGACAATATAATGGATGAAATATAAATTTTAAAAAATTAAACAATTATTTAGAAACAACATAGAGTTAGGACCCTAAGAACTATAGTATACGTAAGATAGAAACTTAAATAAAACTGAAAATGTGGCGTGAAGAGATTCAATAATAAACCTTTAAAAGCACTTTTTAAAGGTATTGAACTCATAATTAATCGAACCGAGTTAATTGCAGCTATGCTTTATTTGCTGTGGACCTATGTAAGTTATTAAAGAGTACACTAAAAATATTTATGTTGGCCAGGCACAGTGTTTCATGCCTGTAATCCTTACAATTGGGGAGGGGCCAAGGCAGAAGGATCCTTGAGCGTAGGAGTTTGAGACCAGCCTGAGCAACATAGGGAGACCCTGCCTCTACAGAAGTAAGAAAATTAGCTGAGTGTGGTGACACATGCGTGTTGTCCCAGCTACTCAGGGAGCTGAGGTGGGATGATCACGTGAGCCCAAGAGCTTGAGGTTGCAGTGAGCTGTGATCATGCCACCGCACTCCAGCCTGGGTGACAGAACCAGAAAAAAAAAAAAGAAAGAAAAAAACCCAGAACCTTTATGTTCATGAGAATTTCTGAACTGAGCTGGATTTTTTTTGGTCATTAAATAAATTTTATATTCGTATATCCATATTTTTAATGTACTCTAGCTGCTAGGCTGGAATTAACCATGCTATTTATATATTTTTCTTAGATCTGCCTCATTTGTTAGAAGTATTATCTCAAAAATGGATAGAAAATTATTTTGAGTATTTTAACTTAAGAATTCTGAAACAGAATAGTACATTCTAAATTAGTTGGATACAAATGAATGTAACTAGGAGATATTTATATTCTTGTCCAGTTTTGATGATGCCATTACATTTGTTGCTGTGTCTTTTCTTTTTATTATTGAGAATGGCATTAATAGTGAAAACTCATCATTATTTCAGAGGTAGTATTGTTATTTTTGTTGTTCATAAATTCTTTTGTGTGTGTGTGAGAATGTTGGGATCAGACAAAGCTGTTAATAAAGTAATTTAGACCTTTCTTGGCCATTAATAACAAAATATTAAAAGTTTGTATGTTTTAAGTTCTTTTGGATTATTTAAACTACAAGGATTAGCAGAAGGGTTCTATCATGTTGCATGATTGGCAAAATATCTGCAAGCAAAGTGCATGGAGACAAATATAATAAGGAAGTGAAAGTGGAATAATAGAGAAAATTATGAAACACGTATTGTGGCACTCTTCCAAGAAGTCCTGATCTCATTTGGCCACCTTGTCAGTGGATGTCATTGGTCGTGAGGGAGATCTATCCTTAACACTAGACAAATATTTTTTAAATTTCAAAACTTCAAAATATAAAGCCTTGTTACTGATTTTGTACCCTAATTTTTATATTTGGAGGTTATAATATTTATACATCTACTTTAGGAAGAAAGCTAATAATTTTAAAATTTATAATAGTAATAACCATCATTACTATCTCTGCAGCTAGTATTCATTGTATACTTACTGTGTACCTCTGTTCTAAGTGCTTTATTTTTGTTGTTTAATTTGTACTAAGAATCTTATGAAAGTAAGTAGTAGTATAATTCTAAATTGATAGGTCTCATAGCTTAGTGAAAGGCAGGGCTGGGATTTGAACCCAAGCAATATTTCTTCACAGCTCATGCTGATAATCCCTTGCTTCACTGTCTCCAGATGTAATTAATATCAAGATAAATGATTTAGATTTTACTTTTTGAATTTTTAAATTAATGAAGTTCCTTATCCTTCACAATTTCAACTTCAAATATATTGCCTCCTCAAGTTTCTGCCCAAATATCTCCTAGTATTATGTATGTGTGTGTAATTCCTTTCTAAAGGAAGAAGGCTTTCATTTTATAAATTATATAATATTTACCATAGACTGTAACTATGACAACAGAGCCATGCATGTAGTAGATGCAAGAAGTTTCTGATTTGAAGTCTCTTAGAAAGGAACCAGAAGTTCTTCTGAATAGTATATCTCTTATACATCTCTTTCTGTACCTTTTATCTACATTACTAGATGCAGAGATACTATAATCGTGGTCCAATATAGCTAATACTTTATCTTTAGCATTTAAAATTCCTATATACATTTTATATAGATTTAAATTTCTATATTTAAAATTCCTATACACATTTAGGTACTTCTGACATCATAGTAATTCATAATACATTTCCTTATCAGGAGGTTACTTACTCTGTATCCTCAACTGTTAAACCACAGATAGACAAAAAAGAGACTTATAAGTATTTGTGAGGGTGGGGGAATCAGAAAGTTTATGCATTAAATTCATGTCCCTTAAGGTGAGCTCTTTACCCTTATTAAGATTTTATTCAGATCTGTGGTGTTATGTGAAATTCTAATGAAATTTACCTGGCTTTCCATTCTGTGACAGGTAATAAATCGATAAGTCCATTTCCATGATTTAGAAATCCCAAATCCTCCAGAAACCAAAAGTTTTCTTGACCCTTATAGTGGTAAAACATGATCTGAGTGGATATAAGGGTATTGGTGGTCTTTATTTACTCCCTTCTTAGTGTGAATATACATTTTGCCACAGAAATATTAACATATTTGTTTTGGGGTATTGCCTTAGACTTCACTAGGATGTGAGAGAAATATATGTATATGTATAGATATCGTATTACCTTTCTGAAATCCAAAATATTCTGAATTTTGAAATATATTTGGCCCTAAGGTTTTTAGATAAGGGATCACAGACCTGTATAATCAGGTACATTGACTACATACAGTACCATTGAGGACTAAGATATGGAAGTAAGGTTTTTTTGGTAACTTAAATATAGCAATGTGAGACGTTTCAGTATGGAGCAGTGCCTCTCTCAAATAATATGGATCTCTTTTAAAGAAAAAAAAATCTCATTTTGAGAATCTCCAACTTTAGTTCTTAGAGCAGTTTTCTTTAAAAATGTCTCACTTTTCTCTTTGAAAATGGCAAAATATATTTTTTATTATTGAAATGAAAGCACAAAATGAAAATTTGCAACACTTGGGGCCTGTAGAATGTATCCACTAATCTTTTACCTCCAGGGATATGTACTTTACCTACTTCCGATTGGGATTCATTGTCATAATGAGCAACTCTTGTTAGAAGTATGTCAGACTTCTCAAGTGTGCTGAGGCAGAAAGGAAAACATAAGAAATTATGTGCTAAAATAAAGGATAATGTACTTTAGTGACACTGTCATCAGAAATTAATGTAAATATCTGTTTCCAGCAGCATGGTGAACCACGTACCTGGATCAAGGTACCAAGTACCTTCAGCTTTCTGCTGAAAACAACCTAAAATACTGGATAAAATAAAATCTTAAATGCATCAGTGCTCTGGCGCAAAGGGGAGAGTACTTAGGGCAGGCTGAGTTCTGAACCTGGCTATTGCCTTGAGGATATTTGCCACATCAGGTGAGCTTCTCTGTTCTTGGCTTTGTGGGGCTCAGGGATCAGGAAGCAAAGCCTAGACCCAGTCAAGGTGGAGCATTTAGCAGGAAATAGTCTTCCTGATTAATTTGGAGCCCCATTGTACTGCACCTTTATAAGAGTGATATAGAAATTCTTTCCCTTTATGCCCCCAGGGTTTCTACAGGTAAATTTTTTTCTCGAATATTGCTGTAAATTGAAAAAATGTCACTGAAAATGTGCTACCACAAACCAGCTCTCACACTAGTTGCAGCATGAATTCACACTAAACCTTAAGAATTTAAAATGATCCTGGGTTGTTACGACTCCCAAGGGCCTGATAAAACCTAACATGTAATCATCATTATCAAAGAATTCCCATTGGTAAAGTTCTAATGAAAATAAGTGACTTATAATAAAAACTACAGACCATCCAAGGAAAAAGGCACAATGTAAGAGAATCATTTGAGTCAGATCTGCAAATAGTTCACATTTTAGAATTACCAGATGGAAAATAGAAAGTAAATACATTTAATATGTTCAGTAAGAGACTTAAAAATGAAAAGAGCAAACATGTTGAAACAGAGCCAGAAGTTCTGGAAATGAAAATAGTAATTGAAATTAAAATTCAGTGAATAGGTATAAAAGCAAATATACTGTTGAAAAGGTAGCATAATGAAAGGTAAATCTTAAGAAATTTAGAGCACAATATAGACAAGAAATTGGAAAATACAAAAGAGGTTAATAAAGGGAACATTTTTAAGAGAAAAGACATTACCTCCAAAGGAATATCAGGTTTCGATAACAGTAATGGAAATAGTAATGGACTATGAAATGATATGTGAGACAAAATAACAGTGTGGAATTCTATAGCAAAAACATCTTTCAAGATCATGGACAAAATAAAGACATGTTCATACAAGCAAAATGTGAAAGTTCACTGACTATTTTTTAAGCAGAAGTGAATGATCATAGGTAGAAAATCTGAGATTTAAGAAGAAACTATCAGAGAGTGACAATTATATGGGTGAATAAAAATGGACTGCATAAATAATAATAGCATCTTACGAAGTTAAGAAAAAGCTATATTGGCTGGGCGCGGTGGCTTACGCCTGCAATCCCAGCACTTTGGGAGGCCAAGGCGGGTGGATCACGAGGTCAGGAGATCGAGACCATCCTGGCAAACACGGTGAAACCCCATCTCTACTAAAAATACAAAAAAATTAGCTGGGCATGGTGGCAGGTGCCTGCGGTCCCAGCTCCTCAGGAGGCTGAGGCAGGAGAATGGTATGGACCCGGGAGGGCAGAGCTTGCAGTGAGCGAACATCGTGCCACTGCGCTCCAGCCTGGGCAGCAGAGTGAGACTCCGTCTCAAAAAAGAAAAAGCTATATTATATTATAAACAAGGAGAAGGTGATTGGAGCTAGCATGTAAAGATCTTTTTATTGTTGCTGGGCACAGTGGCTCACGCCTGTGATTCCAGCACTTTGGGAGGCCAAGGTGGGCAGATCACTTGAGGTCAGGAGTTCGAGACCAGCCTGGCCAACATGGTGAAATCCAGTCTCTACCAAAAATATTTTTTAAAAAAAGCCGGATGTGGTGGTTCACACCTGTAGTCTCAGCTACTCAGGAGGCCGAGGCAGGAGAATCGCTTGAACTCAGGAGGTGGAGGTTGCTGTGAGCTGAGATTGTGCCACTGCACTCCAGCCTGGGTGACAGAGCAAGACTCTGTTTCAAAAAAAGAAAAAAAAAAAATATATATATATGTATATATATTTATTGTTATTGTTTAGGGGCAGACTAAAGATAACTGGCATTTTAGAAGTCTATATCAAAAATTATAAGGTAACATTTCAGTGATAGAAATATGTATATAACTTCCACACTAATAGAGGATTAAAAGAAATGGAATGAGAAAAAAGAATCATCCCAAAGAAGGCAAGAAAAGAAAGAGAAAAATTAACATGGAAAGAGTGGGATACCAAAAAGGATGGTAGAAGTAAATCCAAATACATGCATGCCTTTAAAAACAATATTCATTTATATGGGATATAGGATAGAGACTACAAGAAAACAAAAATGTTGAAAGTAAAATGATGGAAAAATATACACCTGGCAATTTTTTTTTTATTTTTTTAAATTTTAGTGTGTACATAGTAGGTGTATATATTTATGGGGTACGTGAGATGTTTTGATACAGGTATGCAATGTGAAATAAGCACCTCCTGGGAGATGGGGTATCCATCCTTTCAAGCATTTATCCTTTGAGTTACAGATAATCTAATTATATTCTTTAAGTTATTTAAAAATATACAAATAAGTTATTATTGATTATAGTCACCCTATTGTGCTATCAAATAGTAGGTCTTATTCTTGTTTTTTTTGTACTCATTAACCACCCCCACCGCCCTCCCACTAATCCCCCACTACCTTTCCCAGCCTCTGGTAGCTATCCTTCTACTCTTATGTTCATGATTTCAATTCATTTGATTTTTAGATCCTACAAATAAGTGAGAACATGTGATGTTTGTCTTTCTGTGCCTGGCTTATTTCACTTAACATAATGATCTCCAGTTCCATCCATGTTGTTGCAAATGATTGGATCTCTCTCTTTTTTTTATGAGACTGAGTCATCTCCCTTTGTTGCCTAGGCTGGTGTACGGTGGTGTGATCTCAACTCGCTGTAACCTCACTTCCCAGGTTTGAGCGATTCTCCTGCATCATCTTCCCAAGTAGCTGTGACCACAGGCACACACCACCATGCCCCACTAATTTTTGTGTTTTTTGTTTTTTTTTTTTTTTTTGGTGCATATGGGGTTTCACCATGTTGGCCAGGCTGATTTTGAACTGCTGACCTCAAATGACCCGCCCACCTCTGCCTCCCAAAGTGCTGGGATTACAGGCGTGAGCCACCACCCCTGGCCTGATCTCATTCTTTTTCATGGCTGAATAGTATTGCATTGTGTATACGTACCACATCCATTCCTTTCGTTGATGGACATTTAGGTTGCTGCCTGGCTAATATTAATGGGAAGAAAGCTAGTACATCATTTCAAATAGACTTAAAGACAAAAAGAATTGATGCATAATGGGAAATGGCTAATTAGGTAGGAATATATATGTTTTAAAGTTACATGCAATTAATAACTATAGCCACAAAATGAAGCAAAAAGTTAACAGATGTACAAGCAAAAAATTGAAAAATTTTACCAGTATAGCAGGAGATTGTAATATATCTGCCTAAGTATTTGATGTAGAAAGCAGATCCCAAAAAAAGATTAGTAGGAATATAGAAAATTTAAACAGTGCAATTAACAAGCTTCATCCAATGGACATATATTTCATCCACGCACCATAGAAACATCAAGTGAATCATTATGAACATTAATCATGTACTGGGCCATGAAACAAGTTTCAACAAATTTTAGAGAATTGATACCTTATACACTATTGTAATACCAACTCAGTTAGGTTAGAAATAGGTAAGCAAAAAAAACTTTTTTTTTTTTTTTGAGGCGGAGTCTCGCTCTGTCGCCCGGACTGGAGTGCGGTGGCCGGATCTCAGCTCACTGCAAGCTCCGCCTCCCGGGTTTGCGCCATTTTCCCGCCTCAGCCTCCCGAGTAAATCACATGGAAATTAAAAAAAAATTTTTTCTCAGTATCTCATTGATGAGAAAAGAGATGTGGAAGTTGGCCTGTTCTTTAGTAGGAGATGTTAAATCATACCTCAGGTTTGCTTGCAGCAGACAAAAACTGAGAAATGGCCCAGATAAAAGGCCTTGCATTCTTAACAGATGAGAGTGTGCAGGGACGCTGAGGACTAATGGTGGATTGGTTCTTCTAACAGGAAGAATGAATTTTTTTTTTTTTTTTTTTTTTTTTTTGAGACGGAATCTCAGAATCTTGCTCTGTTGCGGGGGCTGGAGTGCAGCGGCTCGATCTCGGCTCACTGCAAGCTCCGCCTCCTGGGTTCACGCCATTCTCCTTCCTCAGCCTCCCAAGCAGCTGGGACCACAGGGGCCCGCCACCACGCCCGGCTAATTTTTTGTATTTTTAGTAGAGAGAGGATATTTCACCGTTCTAGCCAGGATGGTGTCGATCTCCTGACCTCATGATCCACCCGCCTTGGCCTCCCAAAGTGCTGGGATTACAGGCATGAGCCACCATGCTCGGCCTGAAGTTTTTAATAAATAGTGCTGGAACAATTTTATGTTTATATGTGAAAGATGAAATTGGATAAAAAATACATGTATACATTTTTGGTGAGTTGAGGAGGCAAAAACTATAAAACAAACTGCAGACCATAAAGAAAAGGGTTAATAAATTCCACCATATGAAAGTAAAGAAGTTTCTTATTAAAAGGCAACTAATAAAGAGATTGAAAGACAAGTCCTCTACTGGGGAAAGATATTTGCATCACATATAAGTATTAGTATCCAAACATTACAAATCATTAAGAAAACCCATAGAAAAATAGGCACAAGGCTTCAATAGATGCTTTATGGAAGAGGAAACCCAAATGGTATATAGATAGATATATATTCATAGCTGTATGTTCATATATATCTATATATTCATATTCTGTATATCCATATACAGATATAAATGAATGAAAAGGTGTTCCACCCTGTTACTAATCCGGGAAATGCAAATTAAAACTACAAGGAGATAGAGTTTCATAGTTGATATGGTCTGGCTTTGAGTCCCCACTCAGATCTCATCTTTAATTGTAATCCGAATTGTAATCCCCACATGTAGAGGAGGGACCTTGTGGTAGGTGATTAGATCATGGGGGTGGTCCCTTCAAGCTATTCTTGTGATAGTGAGTTCTCACGAGATCTGGTGGTTTTACAAGGGGCTTTTCCCCAGTTTGCTCAGCACTTCTCCTTCCTGCCACCATTTGAAGAAGGATGTTTTTGCTTCCCCTTCCGCCATGATTGTAAGTTTCCTGAGGCCTCTCCAGCCGTGCAGAACTGTGAGCCAATTAAACCTCTTTCCATTATAAATTACTCAGTCTCGGATATGTCCCTCTAGCAGCTTAAGAATGGACTAATACAGTAGTCATCAGCTTGGCAAAAAACAATTTTGGCAAGTACATGAAGCATTTGGTATATACATTTCTGGTTAGTGGTAACCGATCAGCATTTTTTTGGTAAGCAGTTGGTCATCAATTAAAGTTGAAGACTATTCTGTGATCAAATAATTCTGCTTCTTGACATATGTTCAACTTTTAGATGTATACTCGAGGAATTTTTGGCACTTGTATTCCAGGTGATATGAACAAAGACTTCTATAACAATAGTACTTGTGATAGTCCCAAACATAAACAATTAAGTGTTCCTTAAGAGTATAGGAAATTATTGAATATTCATAAAATGGAATACTAGTCTCTCTAAAAATGAATTACTGCTGCAATAATGTTAGTGAATTTGATGAGAGAAAAAACAAATCTCGGAATGTCTTCCATGTAATTTTATTTTATATGATGTTTAAATGTGGAAGGCTAGATAATGTTTAAGGATTCTAACATCTGGAAAAATATAAAGAAAAAACCTTTTGTTAACTCAGTCTTTAATATAATCAGTTAAAAGTGTAGAAAAATAAGTCAAAATTCTGTTTGGTTAAACCAACGTTTTGTGTTTAGTAGGTTTCTTAGTTATTTTGGGCAAAAAAGGCTATCACTGTGACACATCTAATTCTCTGTAATGCAGCATATTGAGTTTTAGATAATGCTGAAACTTCTGTGGCTTTGTTTCCCTTTTCTTATGTAGTCTCTGAAGCATTTCTCTCTTACCGATGTTAATACCGACCTAAGCAAAAATGCTCTTCTATGACCTTTTGGGAAATAATCGGAGAATTCCAATATGTAATTTTATTTTTCTTATCCTAGAGTAGGGTATCACTATAACATTGAACATAATATGCAGATGTGCAGATCTCTGTTAGACACCTTCAGAGATGCATGAGCTGCACAACTGTGGGAAAAAAAAATAGTACATTTAAATCCCAAGCTGCCTTCTCAAGATACTGCCATAGTACATTTAAATCCCAAGCCTTCTTCTCAAGATACCGCCATGGCAGGCACACAGTCAAGCTCTAGATGGGTTCCAGAGTGATTGTACTGGGTTGGTTTGAACTCTCCACTTTTATTTTTATTTATTTTTCGTATTTTATTTGTTTGTTTATGTCTCCATAGAGACTATCAAAAATTGCCAGTGCTGACTATATTGCAAGTAATTGCAGTGGGGTATTGGGGAAAGTTTCCAGTTAGCAATAATTGTGCTCAGATAAACCTCGTTGGCTGCGATACTGCCACTGCACAAAGCTTTAACTCTCCACTTTTAAAAATCTCCTTGTGGATCTAGAACTAGATGTACCATATGACCCAGCCATCCCACTACTGGGTATATACCAAAGGATTATAAATTACTCTACTACAAAGACACATGCACACGTTTGTTTATTGCGGCACTATTCACAATAGCAAGACTTGGAATCAACCCAATGTCCATCTGTGACAGACTGGATTAAGAAAATGTGGCACATATACACCATGGAATACTATGCAGCCATCAAAAAGGATGAGTTTGCGTCCTTTGTAGGACATGGATGCAACTGGAAACCATCATTCTTAGCAAACTATCACAAGAACAGAAAACCAAACACCGCATGTTCTCACTCATAGGTGGGAACTGAACAATGAGATCACTTGGACTCGGGAAGGGAACATCACACACTGGGGCCTATCATGGGGAGGGGGGAGGAGGGAGGGATTGCATTGGGGAGTTATACATGATATAAACGTCATGCACATGTACCCTAGAACTTAAAGTATAATAAAAAAAAAAAAAAAAAAAAAAAAAAAAAATAAAAATCTCCTTGTGAATAATTCTTTCTCTTTTTAGAATGTAGAAGATGGGAGCCTTAACACAAGTTTGTACTTTGCTAAAGTATATAGTCCATTTATCTACTTTTTTGGATAGCAGTGTCTTGGCTTTAGAAATTTGTTTATTAGTGGTTGTATTAATTACTTGGATTAAGCTAGTTACACTCCTAAAAATTAGAATATATTTTTTAAATCCCACATCATATTATTTTGGCTTTTTTAAAAGTAATATTTGTTATGTACCACAATTTTATATGGTTCGTAGAAATACTGTTCTTAAAGGAGCAATAAAATGTTACGTTACAAGCCCAGGTTTTCTTCTATTTATGCATTTGGCTTTATGAAGCAAATTGACCATGCGTATTATTAATGCTCTGCTAGTGAACGGTTTCATTTCATTTTAAGATGCAGTTTCTCATAAGACTATAATTTTTAAAATAAATAAAATTGAAAGTTTTCTTGATTTTATTGTGAAATATACAGATCTTTTTGTAGTAATAATGCATATTTATATATTCCTGAAAACACTAAAATTGTGCTCAGCTGATGGGCCAAGTCACTCAAAAGTGAAAAATATGCAGCTTTGTATCCAGAATACTAACAAAAAAATCTTAATGAGAATACTAGAGTATGTTAAAACATATATGAAATTTGTCACAAATAAGTAATATGGTCAGTTTAAGATTTTTAAAAGAAGATGAACACTGTGCGAGGAAGGGTTGAAGCTACAGGGTTAGGAGGCCAGGGTAAAATGCATAAAGATTTGGAAAGAAGAGCTCATTAAACACTTGCAAGAAAGAGCATGTGGCCAAACTGTGCCAAGAGGAAGAACATGGGTTGAATGAGAATTGTGTACCATACTGTCTTTTCAGCAGCTTGCTGCTTTCCACTGTGTTAGCCTATTTTGGGTTCAGCTGTTATTTGGTAGTACAAAAACATAGGCTGAGAAGAATCATGTACAAACCAATATGACTTACATTGTACTAAAATCGTTCCTTTATTTACCAATGGGCTAATTCATATTATGTAAGGTTTGCAACAGAACAGGCTGTACTAAGAATACAAGAGGTGGCTTCTGTTTTTGACTTGAGCTCTCTGATAAGTCCATGACCTTTTTAAGATTTGATTTTTGTGTGTGAAATGGAAATACTACAACTAAAAATAATGTAGCACAGCCTTTTCTCCCTTGAGCTTATTGTTTTAATTTTAAGCTATAATAAACACATTAAAGAAAAACTGGAAAACAGAACAACAAAGACAAAGATTACTGTTAGTAATATAAACCACTGTTTTCTTTTTTGTATGTATTTTTTACTTTTTCACCAGTTTTTAATTTATTCACATTCTTCAAGTCAGTCATTTTTAATGGCTACTAAATATTAGATTGAATAGATGGGCTTTACCTTACCATTTCTCTGTTACAGAAAATGTAAGTTGTTTATAGTTTTCCATTATCTTTAATAATTTTTGGATGAATATCTGTGTGTCCCTCCACACATCGTGGGCTACGAAGGGAGTATCTTTTTCCCTACATAAGATTATTTCACAAAAGTGACACATTTGGAATTGTTGGTTCAAAGAATGAAATTTTTAATAATTCTTGATACACATTTCCAGTTAGCTTTCCAAAATGGCCCTAGGTCCTTGCCCAAAATTGTGTATATTTTTTAAAATAAGTTTGTAATATAATTTTTTAATTTATGTATTTGTTTGCTATTTGTATTTAATATGTGAGAAAAGATCATTTGCCTATTTATCCATTGTGGTGGACTTAGTATTCTAAGTGGGTAGTGCTCTGTCTACGGTCGTAGCACCCTGAACATGTCTGATCTCATCTAAATGGATAGTGCTCTAAAGTGCTATATAAGGATAGTTTAGAAACAGCTTTTTTTCCTTCTTGCAAACACAATGACAGTTCAAACCTTACTAAGATGATGTCAGTACTTGGTTTTTAATAATGTCAGTACTTGGTTTTTTAAACTTTGCTTGGATTAACACTCTGTAACTCTTTGGCATATTTGTTGCCATACTATTTCTTTACATCTTAAAGTAATGAAATTTTATTATAAACTTGTAATTCAGAGGAATAACATACTTGGAACCATTTAAATTACTTATGAGAAAATTTAGTCAATAGTTATCAAGAAACTGATTTTTTGAGTATGTTACATTAATAAAACGCACTATTTCTGTTTTAAGTAGTATTGCTAAAAATGCAAGTTACTTGAGCGGTTGAGAGTGACTCTAATGGCCAGAAATTTGAATATTGAACTTAGCCTTGTTTATAATTTTGGCTCTGCTTTTTATTAGCTTTAGTGCCTTAGGGAAATGGCTTACTTCATTTCCATTTCCTTATTCTTAACAATGAATTTCAGTTTTTTTTATTGTTACCACTTAGGATGTTTCCTACCGTTAAGCATTCATTTCCAAAATAAATGAACTCTTAAAGGCAGTTAGTGCAGCATTTTATAAAATAGACATACAATTTGTATTATGAGTTCATTTCTGTCTGAAATAATTATGATTTGAGTGTCTACTCATACTTAACATTTTGATAAGATTCATTAGGAATACAAAAGTAAAAGACTGTTATCCCAGCTGGGCATGGTGGGTCGTGCCTGTAATCCCAACACTTTGGGAAGCTGAGGCGGGAGGATTGCTTAGGCCAGTTGTTTGAGACCAGCCTGGGCAACCATAGCAAGACTTTGTTTCTATAAAAAATTTAAAAATTAGCTGGGCATGGTGGTGTGCGCCTGTAGTCCCAGCTACTTGGGAGGCTGGCATAGGAGGATCGCTTGAACCTAGAAGGTGGAGGTTACAGTGAGCCATGATACCACTACTATACTACAACCTGGGTGACGGAGTGAGACCCTGTCTCTTAAAAAAAAAAAAAAAAGACTTACTCCTCATGGAATTCACGGTTGGAAAGGAAGGATGTATATTGAACTAAGGAGTAGTTCAGAGTAAGTAGAGATGATGCATTTTAAAGCCTATGACATAGAATCTGTAATGTAGTAAAATCTCAGCAAATGTTAGCCACTGCTGTTTGGTACTTTCTAATTTTTAGATGTAATAACAGATAAATGGAGATTTAAGTGACAAGGCAAAAGTGAAACGTTAGAAATTAATCACTCCCTTCTTTAATTGAACACTGGGTACACTAAAGAGTGGGTTTTTTTGTTTGTTTGTTTTTTAAGGAAACAAGACACTATTCAACCAATTCTCATTCATCATGTTTTTAAGTCTCTATGAATAGAGAGACTTTGGTGATAAAATGAATAATTTGATCACTTACATAGTACAGGATATCAGTTCTGAATACATTGTGTGCTCATATATGTGAATGCTTATGTATGTGGTTTTCATAAGAGATTGAAACAGAAGCCAAATCTGTTATCGTTCGATCTTTTTCTTTTTACAGTGTTGTGATGTTTCAAGTTATGGGTGCACAGGAGAGAGATAAGAACTGGATATGGAAAGAATGCTGTTAAGATTTAAAATGAATAGGATTTGAGTCATTGGTGCTCATAGGTGTTGTGTACATACTATTGCCAGCACATATCGTGGTTAGAATTTTGTTTCTGGAGTCAGTCTGCCTGGATTTAAATTCTAACAGTTCCACTTATGCTTAACCTCTCTGATTAATTTTCCTCATCAATAAAGTTGAATTAATAATAGTGCCTACCTTATAGGGTTTAATTGACAGTTAATTGAGACATCATATGTAAATTATTTAGCAAAATGCCTGGGCGCTAAAGTATTATCTAAGGCTGTTGCTAATGGAGTGCTCTGAGGCTAACTACTTCTGGTGGTAGCTCCCAGAATTCAGATAAACTGTTCTACATCTAAAATTAACCAGTTTTCTCTTTTACATAACTGACATAAAAAATAGAAATAAAATAAAATTAGCCGGTTTTCAGAATTCTTGAAGTAACCTGCCATCTATGTTCTAAGCAAAATAAAACTCTGGAGGTACCCCCTCCCCCCCAATTATTTCAGTTACACAAGCATAAGTGGGTTGAATAGGATAATAGTTGGTTTTTCACTGAATTTAGAAATGAGTTATCTTTGTGAGCCATTGAAAATTAATTAAATAGCACATTAGCCTATTGCTTTCTTCTCTGGTCTGTTATTCTCTCATGATAAAGTTTTTAAATAGAACGGTGTTTAAAATGCAAAACAAAAATCATTTGAGAAAATAGAAATGAAAAAAGAATAGTAACAGCTATTTTTCGCTCTCCTTGAAAGTACAGGGACAGTTCAGACCTTACTAAGAGAATGTCAGCCTTGAAATGTCAGTACTTGAGATGATATAGAATGCAGAGTTTAAAAGTACTGGAATTTTAAAAAGAAATGATAAACTTATAGTGAATTTAATTTAGCTAATAATAAATTTAGTGAATAAGAAATGTTATCTTGTTAGACTTTCAGAAATATAGAATAGAATGGTTGGTAACCAGATATGGGTGGTGGGGGTAGGAGGAGGGTGTAGGGAAGGGGGAAATATGTTAGTCAAAGATTACAAAGTTATGGTTACACAAGAGAAGTAAGTTCTAGTGACCTATTGCATAGCATGGTGACTATAGTTAATAATAATGTATATTTCAAAATTCCTAAAAGAACATTTAAAATGTTCTCACCACAAAGAGAAATAAGTATGTGAGGTGATGGATATATTAATTAGCCTGATCTAATCATTTCACAATATATACATGTATCATAATATCACATTGTACCCCATATATATAAGTATTATTTGTCAATGAAAAATAAATAATGAAATAAAAATGTTATCTCTTTTTAGTATGATATGCTGTAAAAATAGTATACATAGTTCCTTTTTATAGTAAATATTTGAGATTTGAGGAAAGAGTTTATTTTAAAATATTGCTTAAATAATATTTCAAATGTATTATTTTCAGGATTCAACTATTTGTAAAATCATAGATTTTTAAGATACATATGAAGTCTTATAATTCAAAGAAATAGCCTTTTTAAGTATTTATACTTTTTTAAGTATTAACAGCCACTTCCTATTAGGCGATTAGTGTGGGCTAGGTACTTAAGTACTAAGTATTTAAAATGCATTATTTAATTGTGTTACTATCACCCATACATCTGGTCCTATAAAGCTGCACTTTATTTATAGCCATTTCAACTAATATAAGTTATTTTCCTTGTATTATAACCAGTAGTATCTTCATTATACAAATGTGATGCTTAAATATTATGTGGGATAATTGATAGCAAAATTTCTCTGATTTGGGGATATTTGCATATGTATTTTCTTTTTCCCAGAGTTTAAGAATCTAAAGTATTACATTGATAATTGTTTCCTTTGTTGCAGAACTATAAGAGTAAATGGGTCCAGTAACTGGAATGACTCCAGATAAGAGAGCTGAAACCCCAGGAGCTGAAAAGATTGCAGGATTAAGCCAGATTTACAAAATGGGAAGCTTGCCTGAAGCTGTTGATGCTGCCAGGCCAAAGGCCACTCTAGTGGACAGTGAGTCAGCAGATGATGAACTCACAAACTTGAACTGGCTTCATGAAAGTACTAATCTTCTAACAAACTTCAGCCTCGGAAGTGAGGGTCTTCCAATTGTTAGTCCATTGTATGACATAGAGGGAGATGATGTGCCATCCTTTGGACCAGCTTGCTACCAGAACGCAGAAAAAAAATCAGCAACTTCAAAGCCCCCATACTCCTTTAGTCTTCTCATTTATATGGCTATTGAGCACTCTCCAAATAAATGTTTGCCTGTCAAAGAAATTTATAGCTGGATTCTGGACCATTTTCCATATTTTGCTACTGCACCAACAGGCTGGAAGAATTCTGTTCGACATAATCTGTCCCTGAATAAATGTTTTCAGAAAGTGGAAAGAAGCCATGGCAAGGTCAGTGTTTATGAATTGTATTTGAGAGGTGGGGGAACTAATTAACATGGAGCCCTTAAAATATCTGCAAACCGGGGAGACAAAAAGTAGTCAAGTCGAATCACTTCAGCTGAACTGAATTATATTAGTTCATCATTTATTTTTGCTTGAGATGTTTTAAAATTTCTTAAATATTGATATAAATTTAGTAGAATTATGTTTTGTCTACTATAGGTACCTAGATTAGTCTTTTTATTATTTTAGCTCTTTGTTTCTGGTTTCTGTAGTGTTCTATAACTATCAGTATTTGATTCTTTATTCAATATGATAATCTCTGCCTTATAATCAAAGTATAGACCATTTAAATTAATGAAATTGATATGGTTGGGTTTAAATCTATCACCTTGCTATTTATTTGATTTTCTTTTCCACTTCTCCTGCTTTTTTTGGGTTAAGGTATTCTTCATTTTGGGTTTTGGTTTTTTAGTGTTTTTTTGTTTTTTTTTTTTTTTTGTTTGTTTTTTTTTGAGACAGTCTCCATCTGTCGCCCAGCCTGAAGTGCAGTGGCGCAATCTCCGCTCACTACAACCTCCACCTCCTGGGTTCCAGCGATTCTTATGCCTCAGCATCCAGAATAGCTGGGACTACAGGTGTGTGCCACCATGAGCAGCTAATTTTTGTGTTTTTAGTAGAGATGGGGTTTTGCATGTTGCCCAGACGGGTTTTGGAACTCCTGACCTCAAGCACCATCCACCTTGAGCTCCCAAAGTGTTGGGATTACAAGTTTGAGCCACTGTGTCTGGCCAAGGTGTTGTGTGTGTGTGTGTGTGTGTGTGTGTGTGTGTTGTGTGTTTTATGCTTCAATTTTATCTCTACTATTGGCTTATTATTTATTTATTTATTTTAGTGGTTGCTATATGGTTTTCAGTATACATCTTTAATTTATCATTGGTCCACCTTCAAATAATATTACACCATTTCACTTAACTGGCTCTTTACAGAAAAGGTTGCTCGGCGCCTGATGGCCTACTAGATTAATTCCTTTTGCCTGGAGAAGTTTATTTAAAATTTCTCATTATTCAGTTTTGCTGGCAATGGTTGTTTTAAACTTTTTTTGTGGTGTGTGAGTTTAGAATTCTAGGTTAACATTTTTTTATTCTGTGTATTTTATTTTATTTTATTTTATTTTATTTTTTGAGACGGAGTCTTGCTCTGCCACCCAGACTGGAGTGCAGTGGCCGGATCTCAGCTCACTGCAAGCTCCGCCTCCCGGGTTTACGCCATTCTCCTGCCTCAGCCTCCCGAGTAGCTGGGACTACAGGCGCCCGCCTCGTCGCCCGGCTAGTTTTTTGTATTTTTAAGTAGAGACGGGGTTTCACCGTATTAGCCAGGATGGTCTCGATCTCCTGACCTCGTGATTCGCCTGTCTCGGCCTCCCAAAGTGCTGGGATTACAGGCTTGAGCCACCGCGCCCGGCTTCTGTGTATTTTAAAGATGATTTGTTGTCTTCTGGCTCCCATAGTTTCTGGTGAGAAGTCTGCTGTCATTCCTATTTTTGTTCCTCTGTATGTAATGTTTCTTTTTTTAATTGCTGTCTTCAATATTTTTTCTTTATCTCTTTATCACTGCTTTTCAGCAGTTTGATTATAACGGGCCTAGTTGTGGTGTTCTTTATTTTTATCTCGCTTTGGTTTCTCAGTGGTTCTTAAATATATGGTTTATTGCCTTTCATTAAATTTAGGAAATTTTTGCTCATTATCTCTTCAAATATTTCTTTTGCCTCACTCTTACTTTTAGGACTCCAAGTAAAAATATATTAGACCATTTGCTAGTTGTCTTACCTCTTGATTGCTTTGCCCTTCCCCAACTCTTTCTCTCTTAGTTTGGATGGTTTTTATCGATTTTTCTGTAGGTCCACCCTTTTTGTTCATTGTGTTCATTCTGTTGATAAGCCCCAGTGAAGGACTTCTTCACATTTTAAATTTCTAATGTTTTCATTTTCCTTTTAAAAAAGTTTCTGTCTCTGATAAAATTCCCCACTAGATCCATAAACATATTAATTATAGTTATTATATAATGTCTGTCAGTTTCAATATCTGGTCTGTCTCTGGGTCTGGTTTTGTTGACTGTTTTAATCTCTTGTTTTTGTATGTGTTTTATAATTTTGGATTGAATATCAGACATTGTAAAAGAATGGCAGGGATGAAAGTACATAATATTTCTACCCAGAAATAGGCATGCCTCTACTTCTGTCAGGCTGTTAGTGTGAACAGGTATTGGTCAGTCTAGTTAGTAATTGAGAAGAGTTTTGAGTGTTTGTGGTTGCAGTAATTACTGTCAGTACACCACAATCTTCAGACTCTTACAGAGATGGACTGCCAATACTTTGTGTTTAAAAGCGAGATCTGGAGTAATAGATGATTTTTTTGTCTCGGCATTACTGCTACAACTTCATCTTCCAGCTTGTGCCACATTTGAGGGTGGGAGAGAGGTAAGATAGTTCTCCCTGTTGCCCTTCCTTACAGCACTAGATTGCTGTTGCTTGTTACTTGGAGCAAGGCTTTTGGAGGGGGCAGAGTGGGATCCTTGGTTCTTCTCCAGCATTAGTCTTAAACAGGCTCAGGATGCCTGTGCTTCAGGTGTGAGTCTTTCTCTGCCTCTCCGAGGAGCAGATAGTCTCTCCATCTACTCAGTATAGAGTCTAGAGCTGCATTCTTCAGTAGCAAAACGTAAACTGTTTCATGCCAGGACCATCTCACCACTGCACTTCAGCCTGGGCATTAAAGGGAGACTCTGTCTCACAAGACAAAACAAAAAACACTAGATTCAACTTTGGCCAAGTGCAGTGGCTCACACCTGTAATCCCAGCACTTTGGGAGGCTGCGACAGGTGGATCACTTGAGCCCAGGAGTTCGAGACCAGCCTGGGCAACATGGCAAAACCCTGTCTCTACTAAAATTAGAAAACATTACCTGGGCGTGGTGGTACACGCCTGTAGTCCCAGCTACTCAGGAAATGGAGGTAGGAGGATTGCTGGAACCCCTGGAGATTGCAGTGGGCCAAGATTGTGCCACTGCACTCCAGCCTTGATGACAAAGTGAGACTCTGTCTCAAAATAAAAAAATAATCTGGGCGTGGTGGCTCGCACCTGTAATCCCAGCACTTTGGGAGGCTGAGACGGGCGGATCACCTGAGGCTGAGAATTCAAGACCAGCCTGACCAACGTGGAGAAACCCCATCTCTACTAAAAATACAAAAAATTAGCCAGGCGTGGTGGCGCATGCCTGTAATCCCACCTACTGGGGAGGCTGAGGCAGGAGAATCGCTTGAACCTGGGAGGCGGAGGTTGTGGTGAGCCTAGATCGTGTCATTGCACTCCAGCCTGGGCGACAAGAGTGAAACTCTGTCTCAAAAAAATAAATAATTAAAAATAAAAATAATAAAATGTGACAGGCTCCATCCTGTGAGGTGAGATGTAATATATGAACTCTTACCTTTGGCAGAGCACAGAAATGGCAGTCGTAAAAGAATGTAATAAAAAAAAACACCCAAATTTTAAATCAAATTATTAAAGACCAAATGTGAGCCATCATGACAGCTTAGAATCCCTGACATTCCCAGAAGAAGAGTCTGCATCCACTAGCTAGGTCTTTTTCCAGTGGCCTCCATCTGGTGCTCCAGAGGACTGCAGGCAGGCCCAGAGGTGTAAGAGAGAAACCCTTATGGATGAAGACAGATGTACAGAAACTGCCAAGGTTTAGGCAAAGATAAAGTCTAGAGTTGCATTCTTCAGTAGCCATTTATTCACATGTGGCTAGTGGTTGGCATATTGAACAGCTATAGGATATTTCTGTCATCATAAACAGTCCTTTTAGACAGTGCTGTTTTAGAGTTCAAGCCAGTTTCCTGCTCATTCCCATTATGGTAGAGAAACTCAGCCTATTATTAGTGGGAGGTCTTGGGCAAAAGTGAGTGACTACTCCCTTTCCCAATGGCAGCAGTTCTCTGTATCATCAGCAGATTTGAGCATGAGCAGATTTTCTGCCTTTCTTCTAGTGGCACATGGCACATTGCCTTATTAAATACGGGGATAGCTAGGTTTTATACTTTTCTTTTAGCAACAGCCATCCTTTGCCTGGGACTAAAATGGGCGAAGGATTTTGCGTCTTCCTCAGTGGCAGACAGCTTTTGCTTTGTATTAGAGAGGAATCTGGGATATAGGCAGATTTGTGTCTATCCTACAACACCACCTAATGTTCACCTTGTGCTTGTTCAAGGTCTAGAACATGGATGATCTTTGCCTAAACTTTGGCAGATTCTGTACATCTGTCTTCATCCATAAGGGTTTCTCTCTTAGGCTTCCTGGCCTGCCTGCAGTCTTCCTCTGGAGCACCAGATGGAGTCCAGTGGAAAAAGACCTTGCCTAGTGGAGGCAGACCCTTCTTGGAATGTCAGGGATTCTCAGCTGTCATGCTAGCTCACATTTGGTCTTAAATAATTTGAATTAAAATTTGCGTGTTTTTTTTTCTTACATTTTTTTACTACTGCCGTTTCTGTGCTCTGCCAAAGGTAAGCGTTCATATGTTACATCTCACCTCACAGGATGGACCCTGTCACAATTTATTTTATTTTTTTATTTTGAGACAGAGTCTCACTTTGTCATCAAGGCTGGAGTGCAGTGGCACAGTCTTGGCCCACTGCAACCTCCGGGGATTCAAGCAATCCTCTTACCTCCATTTCCTGAGTAGCTGGGACTACAGGCGTGTACCACCACGCCCAAGTAATTTTTTCTAATTTTAGTAGAGACAGGGTTTTACCATGTTGCCCAGGCTGGTCTCGAACTCCTGGGCTCAAGTGATTCCCTGTCTCAGCCTCCCAGAGTGCTGGGATTACAGGTGTGAGCCACTGTACTCGGCCAAAGTTGAATCCAGTGTTTTTTGTTTTGTTTTGTAAGACAGAGTCACCTTCTATTGCCCAGGCTGAAGTGCAGTGGTGAGATGGTTCCTGGCATGGAGTTTCAGTTTTAAAAAGTAAGGAGGCAAACAGTTAATCATAATACAAAATAGAAAGAAATATAATAATAGTAACATGAACAAAGTCAGAGAGGAGTTGATTAATTATTACCTAGTACAGTGGTCCCCAAACTTTTTGGCAGTATGGACTGGTTTTGTGGAAGACAGTTTTTCTGCAGCCTAAGGTGGGGGCATAGGATACGGTTTTGGGATGAAACTGTTCCACCTCAGATCATCAGGCATTAGATTCTCATAAGGAGCACACAACCTAGATCCCCTCACATGTGCAGTTCACAATAGGGTTCCAGCTCCTGTGAGAATCTAATGCACGGAATCTGACAGGAGGCAGAGCTCAGATGGTAATGCTTCTCAACTTCCACTCTCCTCCTGCCCTGTGACCTGTTTCCTAAGACGCCAGAGACCTGTACCAGTCTGCAGCCTGGTGGGGGGTTGGGGACCCCTAACCTAAAAGATTTGGGAAATTTTTATGGAAAAGTTTGCCTTTGAAGCGTGCTTTGTGAAAAAAAAGAACAGGTTTTAGAAGGGTAACATATGCCAAAGGGCAATGGTATATTCTGCTGGGAGTTTGGGGCAGTAGGCATATTCTCTGTAGGTGAGGAATATATGAAAGCAGGGTGGAAAAGCAGAGTGATCCAGAATAGATGTGTGGTGAATATCATGCTAAATTGTTTGGACTCCATTTGAGAGCAAACCAGTGAGAGTTTTCAAGCCAGGAGCATGATAGAGTTTCCCTGTATTTGACTTGTGACAATGTGAATGATAGAGCAATATATTATCTTAAACAATATCTGAATTCATTTACCAAAGGAATATCACAGTTACTGGTACCATGCAACGGAGATAGTTTCAGTGAAGATGTGGGATTTGAACACTTTATAATCACTGCCCTCCTTATGTCTAAATCCACTGACGTCTTTTCTATTCTTATTTAACCTAAAACTGCGTTATATGATATGATTAGCTCTGGGAATTCATCTTTTCTTTGATTTGTATAACACTCTGCTTAATTCTTTGTTTACTTGCCTGACCCTCCATCTTTTTCTTCTACCACTTGCTATTTAAACTTTAGTGTTCACTATTTTGTCTTTTTTGTTTAGTGTTTTCTTAAATAATCTCATTAATTCCCATGGCTTAATATGTCATCTGTAATCTAATGACTTCTAGATCTTTCTCCTGAAGCCCAGACCTGAATTTGCAACTAATTATTAGATCTGGAGGTATCTCAAATTCAGTGTGTCCAAAATTGGACTTTATTCCTCTCTCTTCTCCTAGGATCTATCTGGGTCTCTGCTAGAAATCTGACTCATCTTGGGTGCCTGTTCTTTGCAATGCCTAAGTTATTTGAATGTCAAATTTGAAAGAATTGTAGGTATTATCCTGATGAACTTCCTTATTTTATAACAAAAAAGTGAGATAAGTGGTATTAATTGATCTGGTCTACAAAGCCTGTCAAACGCCAGGGGTTAGACTCTAGAAAAAACAGTGTCTAGTAGCACCTATAAATACCTACAAGTTGCTTTCTGATTCTGGCCATTTTTTTTTAGTTTCTACCATAACATTGGCCTTAGTTCAGGTCTTCCCCTCATTTCTCATCGAATTGAACTATTATATAAGTTGAGGAGTCAGCATGAAGGATTGGGTTCGGTTATGTTCCTAGATCCAGATAGATATGTGACTTGGTAAAGATAGACTCTCTGAGCCTCATTTTTACTTCAGTTTTTGTAACTAGTAAACTTTAGTAAATATGACATACTAAATAAAAGCCAGACTTGTTAATATGGTTTTCAAGACCCTCCCCATTTTGGCCTCTGCCTGTCTTTGCAGCTTTTTTTCTTCACTACTCCATGATCTGCCCCCACAAGACTACTTGCTATTGCAGTATACTATAAATAGTCCTTGTTTATTTTGTTCCTCTATCTACACTGCATTTTCGTAATTCACTGTCAGTGGAGATAACACTTCCTCAAAGCCCAGCTCAGAAGTCACCTCTCAAGCATTTCCTGCTTTTGTGTACTCATTTTGTGTTTTTATAGCATTCTATTCGTTACCTTTATAATATACATATCCCAGTTATGTATAGATTTGCTTCTCCTGCTAGGGAGGATATGAGAGCTCTCTGAGGTCAAGACCTTAGTAGAATAGTCACGTGTGTGTGTGTGTGTGTGTGTGTGTGTGTGTGTGTGTCAGAAAGAGAGAAAGGGAAGAGTGATATTATTTAATAACCTTTTAAAAGCTCAGCGTCTTTTTTTTCATCTTAATGCATAATTCTCTTTATTGTGATGTGGATGAACATTTAGGTTTCTAATTTTTTTTTTTTTTTTTTTTTTTTTTTTTGAGACAGAGTCTCGCTCTGTCGCCCAGGCTAGAGTGCAGTGGCGCACTCTCGGCTCACTGCCAGCTCTGCCTCCCAGGTTCATGCCATTCTCCTGCCTCAGCCTCCCGAGTAGCTGGGACCACAGGTGCCCGCCACCACACCCGGCTAATTTTTTGTATTTTTTTAGTAGAGACAGGGTTTCACTGTGTTAGCCAGGATGGTCTCGATCTCCTGACCTTGTGATCCGCCCACCTCAGCCTCCCAAAGTGCTGGGATTACAGGCATGAGCCACCACACTTGGCTGGTTTCTAATTTTTTGTTATAAACACTGCTACAGTGAAAATCATCTCCCTATCCTTCATTCTCTTTGCCTTCTTTGAAATTGATCCCCCTTTTATTCTTTTTCCTCTATTACTTTGGTATTGTTACCCTTTTTTTTAAACACTATACGTATTTCATAATTATTTTGTATAGTCTCTGTTTAAATTTACCCTTAAAGTTACCAGTGTCATTGTTTGCTATTGTTTATGCATTTAGAATTTCCTTAGTGATTTTGTTCTTGAATTGTGTCACTTAATTCTTTTATACTTTTAGAACTATTGTGTTTATACTTATGATGGTACATAAAAGGTAACCATCTACTAGGTACTTAGAAATATAGGCAGGGATAGAGGTGATGTGGCGAGATTACAGCTCTAAGTTTGGAATTTATCAGCATTGCTTCTGAGTGGAAGAATCTAGGAAAAATATGGTGTAATGAAGCCAAGGAAGCTAAGCTTAAGTGTGAATAGCCAAGAGTGTCAAATATTGCAGAACACTTGAAAATGATTGGCTAAGTTGTTGAAAAAGTAGCAGCCAAAGGATTAGGATTCAAAATACATAATAAGTGCTCTGCTGGTTGGGCGCAGTGGCTCACGCCTGTAATCCCAGCACTTTTGGAGGCCGAGGCGGGTGGATCACGAGGTCAGGAGGTCAAGTCCAGCCTGGCCAACGTGGTGAAATCCCATCTGTATTAAAAATACAAAAATTAGCCAGGCGTGGTGCTACGTGCCTGTAATCCCAGCTACTTGGGAGACTGAGGCAGGAGAATCGCTTGAACCCAGGAGGCGGAGGTTGCAGTGAGCCGAGACCGCGCCACTGCACTCCAGCCTGGCAATAGAGTGAGACTCCATCTCAAAAAAAAAAAAGTGCTGTGCTGATAAATGTTTTAACAACTGTCTAGGGATGGGCTGTTTAGCTTTTGCAGATTTCCATAGTATAATATTTCCATCATGGCCAATTTCAAACTACCAACATCATGTCATTAAATGTGGAGTTGAGAAGCGATGTTTACTATCAACAGTATACCATTACATAGAAGAAACTCATAATTCAATAAGAAAATGAAAATCTAATAGAAAAATGGGCAAGTATATGAATAGGCAGTTCACAGGGGAGGAAACAAATAGGCAATAACCATAAACAAAGATGTTTATCTTACTAGTAATATGTGTAAGGGACATACAAATTAAAAGAACAAAAAATGCTTTTTTATCAGAATTCAAAAATTTTAAATATTTGATAATATCAAATCAGATGGGGACATGAGTAAATATTGATACTTTCACACCATTGATAGGAGTATGTTAATATGGCCATTCTTGAGGGCACCCTGGCGGTAGTTACTAGAATTAGAAATGGGCTCTCCTTTGATCTAGCAGATCATATTCTGATTTCTCCCCTAGAGTAGCATTCATACTTGTACACAAGAAGATGTGTGTGAAAATATTCACAGTGGTATTATTTTTAGTAAAATTTACAAAACCATATGTCCAATGGTATGATTTGTGGTAGTACTCAAAAGGGAATAGGTCGCTTCCATAATTTTTAAATGTATACATTTTTAATGTAATTAACCTGAGTGTTTTGAATTTTCAGAGAAAGGAAGAAATTAAGGAAGTAAGAGCTAGAGAATGGGAAAGGATGTAGTCCAGAGTATAGGTAGAATTTGATAAAGAAAAGGAGAGAAATCATCTTACAATTTTAAAAAAGGGATAAATATAGAAATGGTAATATATTGGCATAAAAATTAGCAAGCTGTCACCACAAGTCAGGGTTGGGGGGAAGGAACTTGTAAATCGTCTTCAAAAAAATCAGTTAACTATTTTGCCTAAATGTTTGAGTTTTAGACAGAAAGAGATACATTCAAGTAGATTTGGGAATGCATGTGGATTTTTTTTTTTTTTTTTTGGTGAAACGTTTCTTGGGTCAGTGACAGAATGACAGTATTTTTCTTCCAATCTGTGGAAGTCAAATAAATTATACTTAGTTGCATTAAATGTTAGAATTGGATTTGGCAAGCTTGACAACACTTTTCTGATGAATGGCTGT
The DNA here is from genome assembly GCF_009764315.1 of Trachypithecus francoisi. Lineage (NCBI taxonomy): Eukaryota > Metazoa > Chordata > Mammalia > Primates > Cercopithecidae > Trachypithecus > Trachypithecus francoisi. The sequence goes on along the minus strand of NW_022681462.1, from coordinate 59,238,879 downwards.
TATCTAGAGATGATAATCCCAATCGAAGGTAGAGTGGCAAGGTCTAGATCAAACTATGAAGTGGTAATGATACTCAGCCGCTGTATCTGCCTATCATCAGTACCATTTTTACCCTTCTGAAAAGACAGTCTAATAATCCTGGTTTGGTATTTATTGGTCTCTGGATTTAAAATTTGTTAAAGTTACATATGGTTGTCTTTTGTTTTGGTTCAGCTTGCTTTGGTTGGGGCTTTATGTTTTAAATGTTAACATCTGGCTGGGCACAGTGGCGCGTACACCTGTAATTCCAGCACTCTGAGAGGCTGAGACACGAGAATCACTTGAACCTGAAGGCAGAGGTTGCAGTGAACCAAGATCGTGCCACTGCATCCAGGCTGGATGACAGAGCAAGACTCTGTCTCAAATTTAAAAAATAAATAAAAATTGGCCAGTCGTGGTGGCTCACACCTGTAATCCCAACACTTTGGGAGGCTGAGGTAGGTGGATCACTTGAGGTCAGGAGTTCGAGATCAGCCTGGCCAACATGGTGAAACCCCATCTGTACTAAAAATACAAAAATTAGCCAGGCATGGTGGTACACACCTGTAATCCCAGCTACATGGGAGGCTGAGGCAAGAGAATTGCCTGAACCTGGGAGGCGGAGGTTGCAGTGAGCTGAGATCGCGCCACTGCACCCCAGCCTGAGTGACAGAGCAAGACTCTGTCTCAAAAAAAAAAAAAAAAAGGTTAACATCCAAGTCTTGTATGTATTCTTCTAAATTTTTATAAAGCCCAACTTAAACATTATTACTGTGAGATTTTAGCTGGGAAACATGGAATTAAAATGTTTCCTAGTGTGGTAAAATTTTAATCAGTTAATTATTTTTAACTCAGAGGTTCTAAAAGCCACTGAAAATCATTACCACTTTATAATTTTGTCTAGGCCTTGCCATTTTGCCTTCTTTTTGGTATTAGACAAGGTGAGCAACTCTATTAAAATACACAGATATAATGAACGTTGCCTCTTCTCCCAATCTAGTCTTTACAACTTCTGTTAAGTCTTTTCAAAGTTCACCTTTTAGTATATTCAAAATTTCTTCAAAACCTTTAGCAGTTCTCTACTAAGTTCAGAAGTCTTAGAGTTCTAAAATGAGAAATAATAAAATGAGAGAATGCTCATTTCCTGTTTCCGTTGCACAGAAGACCATTTTGTTAAAGGCAAATTTAGTTTTAAACAGTACTTCTAAAACTTTTATTATTTGTATTCTCTCATCTAAGCTCAGTAATATAGGAGCAAAGATTTTAAGTGGAAAATTAGTTAAAAATAAGTTTCTTTTTGCTGTGGACTCTAAAATGTAGATTAGCAAATACATAGTTTTATCTCTTGTTCATGATAGTTCATGAACAGACCCAGTGAAAGGAAGTGCTGCCATGGTAACATAAACCAGACTGTTATTTGAGACCATACTCAAGATACTTAACTGCCCTGAAACTGCACATTTTCGATACCAGTTTTTCCAATTTGCTGTTTCAAGGAAATAGCAACTCTACTGTGATCAAAACAATTTGCAGTACCCTCGCAATAGAATTTGAAAAGTGGACTTGAACTAAACAATTTCTAGGAGTGTAATCTCAGGAATTCCAAGGTAGAGCGTGGCTAGCATTATTAAAATAATTGTCTTGGTCTGTGTATGAAAAGTAACGCATGCGTATCTTTTCTATATGAAACTGAATTTGGCTTTGGGGCAAAAGGTGTTATAGGTGCTAACAAAAGGTGTTATAGGTGCTAACTTTTTAATTCTTTTTTTTTTTTAAGACACTGTTTCCCTCTGTCACCCAGGCTGGCCTCAGCCTCCTGAATAGCTGAGACTGTAGGCGCACACCACCACACCAGGCAAATTTTTCTATTTTTGTAGAGACAGAGTTTTGCTATGTTGCTTATGCTGGTCTTGAACTCCTGAGCACAAGCAATCATCTGCACCGGCTTCCCGAAGTGCTAGGATTAAAGACATGAGCCACGACACCTGGCCTGGTGCTAACATTTTCCCTGTCATCAAAACACATTTATCATTTGGTCCAGGTAACTGAACATATAGCTAAGTTAAGTTTCATTTAATCCAAAAATACATTTGTAAAACTTGTCTTTTCTTGAAAAAGAAAAAAAAGAAAATGTCAAATACTTGTTCAGTATAGTTAATGTGATATCTTGAGGCTAAACACCAGAGAAAAGTTTCTGCTGATAATCAGGTGTGTTTCTTTCCTTATGACAGTGTGGTATGACAGCCATGGTTTTTCTCTTCCTTCATGACAGTGTGGTATGACAGCCATGGTTTTTCTGTTTATAGACATTGCCAGCATGGTAAAAAAACTGCCTTACACTCAATTGCTACACCTTTCCACAGGCAAAAGGTTTTATTCTCTCCTAAATTTATTTTATCCCTTGTTTTTTTACCATCTAACTTTTGCCTTTTTTTCAAAACTAATTGGTTTTTTCTTATTGTTGGTTTTTCTTCAAAATTCCCTCCTCTGTGGAAAGTAAAGGAGTAGGAATATACCATTATTCAACCAACATGCTGCAAACCCTTACGTATGTCACTTTCAGAATGGCCCCTTAATATTCACCTATTTTGCAGCTCTGTGTCTCTTGCGGATAAATCCTCTTATTTGAATCTCATTACAATTCAGTGAAGTGGACTGCATTGTTGTTTTACTTTACAGGTAAAATGTAAATGAGAAGTCTGACTCTCAAAAATTAAATGATTTGCCCAATATCACATAGCCAGTCAATAAGTAGTGATAGGGACCTCGGTATTTGAACCTATGTAACAGTGTTCTTTCATTTTGCCATTCAGCTATAAAAATTATGACACAATATTCAGAGATAAAAGAGCCTCGGTAATAGACTAATATTACCTTGAAAAAGACTATGGGAAATGGAAGGACTCTGGAGATCATCACATTAAATCTTAATAGCAATCATAATAGCTTCTATCATAGGAGATTTCATACATGCAAAAAGGAGTGTGAGAATGGGAAACAAGTAAATTTTGTTGTTATCAAAATCATTGTTAATGTAGTCGTAAAGGTAATTTAAATTTTAAGAAAGAGTTTTTGAAGTAGAAAAGGCATAATATAAAACCAGAAACTAATAACATTTGAACCCCACTAATCTTGTGAGTCAGAGGAAGGTGACTTTTAGTCGCTACAGTGCACACATAGCAAGCTCACTTCAACCTTAGTTTCATACTCAAAAGGTACTAGAGATTATTTCCCCCTGCACGTTTATTTAAAACATTTAGACACTGACTGTTTATGTATAAAAGTTCCTAGTTATTCTTGTGCATTTTATTCTAGGTTAATGGAAAAGGTTCCTTATGGTGTGTTGATCCGGAATATAAACCCAATCTTATCCAGGCACTGAAGAAGCAACCTTTTTCTTCAGCATCTTCGCAAAAGTAAGGATCTTCCATATAACTGTCAGTGGTGATTTATAGGATTTCATTGTGTGAGACGGAGAAACTTTTAAAGGTCTAGGGTATTTTGTTTCTGTTTTTTTATTGCATAAAGAAGTATTTATGTTTTATTTAGTTTTTGGTTTTTGTTTCTGTTTTTGTTGTTTTGTGAGACCAAGTCTTACTCTGTCACCTAGGCTAGAGTGCAGTAGCGAGATCTTGGCTCACTGCAACCGCTGTCTCCCAGGTTCAGGTGATCCTCCCGCCTTGGCCTCCCTATTAGCTGGGACTAAAGGCACGCACCACCACTCCCAGCTAATCTTTGTCTTTGTAGTAGAGACGGGGTTTCACCATGTTGACCTGGCTGGTCTCCAACTCCTGACCTCAAGTGATCTCCCATCTCTGCCTCCCAAAGTGCTGGGATTACAGTCATGAGCCACCATCCTTGACCTGTTGTTTCTTTTCTTTTCTTTTTTTTTTTTAAGAAGTCTTTATGGATAAGACATTAGCCTAAGTTAGTTTTCCTTATGGTCTAATTTGTGTTTCTAGAAAACAGGAAATTGGTTAGTTGAGAACACACACTCTGGGAAATATAGTCAGTACTGAATATGTTATAAATAAACCCTAAAGAAAGTTGTAATATAATTTCAGCTACAAACAGATCAGATCGTTTTAATTGTCTGCAATACGAATGCTAACCTAAAAATGAAGGAAATTAAAAATATATTTAAAATTTTTTAATAAGATGATTAAGTTTGTCATAACATTTTATATACATATGTAGGTTTCTTTTTCTATTTTAGGGGTTTTTTTCATAGTACTTATAATATTTGAAAAGTATGTTCAAGTCTAAAATTTTTAAATGTTTGGCAAATAAAATAATGCTTTGAACTTTGTTTTTATTTTTTCTGGTAAATATAATTGTACTGTATTTGCTTATAATTTTCCTTGGCTTTGTTTTCAATCCCAGTAACCCCTATTGATCATCTAGCTTCCTCATTTTAAGTTAAATCTGAAAATACCCTGACCTTCTTAAATCTGATTTTTGTTTCCTTTTTCTAAAGCAGACTTTAGAGTCTTCTACAATTTATTATCTACCTTCATTTGAACTGAGAATCCCAGATTTGGTTAAATTACTTCAAGGGTAGTTTATAATGGCTAACTTGTGTTTTTAAAAATTTAAAAAGATTTTTAATAAAGTAATAAATGGAAATTTTTAAACATATACACAAAAGTAGAGAAAAAGTTATAATGAACTCCCAGCTGCAGCAATCATCAACATTTCATATAGTGGTTAATTTGAGTTATTAAAGTAATCATTAGATAACTTGCAGAGGAGTGGTTATAGCTGAAATACAGTAAATAGCTGGGAAGGCTAAAGTTGAAATATCAGTAATACATTCACTCACTGAGATTTTAAGCTTTTTTACCATATTTGTAGATTAGATGGATCATTATCAAAAGAATAACTGAGGATTTATCTTTATGAAATGAAACCTAGAAAAGAAGTTACCAGATTTTATATTCTGATTTGGAAATTGATATCTTTATTAATTAATTTTGGTTATTATGAGGCATTCTAAATAATAATTTAGAAACTAATGGTAAGTTCTATTGATGTTCACCTATGTGTTTTACGTAGCTGCGTTGGTTTTTTCTTTAACTGAAGATTAAGCCTGGGCAACATGGCGAAACCCTGTCTCTACCAAAAATACAAAAATTAGCTGGGCATGGGTAGTGCACACCTGTGGTCCCAGCTACTCAGGAGGGTGAGGTGGGAGGATCGTTTAGGCCTGGGAGGCAGAGGTTGCAGTGAGCCAAGATGGTGCCACTGCACTGCAGCCTGGGTGACAGACTGAGACCCCATCTCAAAAAAAAAAAGATTATATGAAAGAATTGGCACCATTTTTTCTAAACCATCACAAATATATTTTGCTGTCTTTGATATATTGCACTTTCATGTTTCTATCTTTTAGCCTTAATTATAAGTTTAAATGTTAAAAGTGATCTTGTGGCTTTAAAACAAGATAAAAACTGTGGTTGGGCGAGGTGGCTCAAGCCTGTAATCCCAGCACTTTGGTAGGCCGAGGCCAGTGGATCATCTGAGATTGGGAGTTTGAGACCAGCCTGGCCAACATGGTGAAACCCTGTCTCTACCAAAAATACAAAAATCAGCTGGATATGGTGGCACGTGCCTGTAATCCCAGCTACTCGGGAGGCTGAGGCAGGAGAATTGGCTTGAACCCAGGAGGCAGAGGTTGCAGTGAGCCGAGATGGCGCTGCTGCACTCCAGCCTGGGCAACAGAACGAGACTCTGTCTCAAAAAAAAAAAGATAAAACCTACAACATAAGGGTTATATATAACCATTGACTTTAAACCCTTAATATAAAATGAAACATTTTCCCCTTCATGTTGTTTGGCAAAATAGCAGTTCCATCTGACATGCTTTTTTGTAGCCTTGCATATAAGAATTTGTAAGTCTGAGGAAAAGAGTGAGATACAGTATATGTAAAACTATGAATAGGAAATAAACTTTTAAGTTAGTTAACAAATAGATTTTTTGATACTATCATAAATTCCAAAGAAGAGAAGTAGTTTTTCCCAAAAATATTTTAATTCCTGGATTTAAAAAAGAACTGTTGATGTCTTCCCATGAATATAGAAAGTTTAATTTTATATTTATTAATAAAATCAGGAACATACCTGTTTGCTGTCAGTACCAAGTGTTCCTTTAACCATGTGTTTTGGTAAATGCTTTTATTTCTGTGGTAATACCTGTATTAGTATTATATCAAACTTAAGCATCCAATACAAAACCAAACAGTAACTATTATGTATTATCTATTGTTCCAGGCATTTTAAATGCATTATTCTTATTTAATTATCACAACAGCCTGTGTGGGAGATTTAATTATTCCTGTTTTACAGATGAAAAAACTAAGAGATTAATTATTTTGCCTAAGAACATCCAAATAGTTGTGATTTAATTTTGGCTCCTATGCTCTTTCTGCTTTGGCAGACTTTCTAAATTGAGTAGTATTAGCAAAGAAAACAAGGTAATAGTTTGTTTTTTATGGTACAAATTAGCTGTATTTGTGACTAAGTTGTGTAACAAGTGAAATAGTTGGGTGCGAGTGGCTCACGCCTGTAATCCCAGCACTTTAGGAGGCCAAGGCAGGTAGACTCCTTGAGCCCAGGAGTTTGAGACAGCTTGCACAACATGGTAAAACCCTTTCGCTACCAAAAAAATACAAAAATTAGCCAGACATGGTGGTGCATGGTCGTGGTCCCAGCTACTCAGGCAGCTAAGGTGGGAGGATCACTTGAGCCCAGAAAGTTAAGGCTTTAGTGAGCTAAAATCACACCACTGCACTCCAGCCTGGGCAACAGAGTGAGAGAGAACCTGTCAAAAATTAGGGGGAAAAAAGTGAAGTAAAAATTTTTATAAGCACATTTGCTTTTCTTTTTGTTTTTCAGTGGTTCTTTATCACCTCACTATTTAAGCTCTGTACTCAAGCAGAACCAGATGCGAACCCTCAGAGGTATGTGTGAATATCAGTACAGTCATGCACCACACAACAATCTTTTGGTCAGCAATGGGCTGTGCATATGATGGTGGTCCCCTAAGATTATAATGGAGCTGAAAAATTTCTATTGCCTGGTGACCTGGTAGCTTGTTGTAACATTGTGGCACATTTACTGAAGTTTGTGGTGATGCTGGTGCAAGCAGACTCACTGCACTGCTAGTCATGTGAAAGTATAGCATGTAGTTATGTACATACATTAATACTTGATAATGGTAATAAACAACTGTGTCACTAGTTTGTGTATTTACTATACTTTTTACTGTTATTTTTGAGTATACCCCTTCCACTAATTAAAAAAAGTTAACTATAAAAGCTTCACGCAGGTCCTTCAGGAGGTGTTGTAGAAGAAGGTATTGTTATAGGAAGATGACAGCTCCATGTATTTATTGTCCCTAAAGACCTTCCAGTGGGACAAAATGTAGAGGCAGAAGACAGTGATATTGATCTTGACCCTGTGTATGCTCAGGTTAACGTGTATATTTGTGTCTTTGTTTTTTACTAAAAAGTTAAAAAAAAGTTAATTTAAAAACAAAAAAGCTTATAGGTTATAAGTAAAATATTTTTATACTGCTGTATTATGTATTTTATGCTGTTATTACAAAAGAGTAAAGTTTAAAAAATTAAAAAGTTAAGTAAAAGGTTACAGTAAACTAAGGTTAATGTATTGTTGAAGAAAGAAAATCAATTTAGTGCAGCCTAAGTGTATAGTGTTTATAAAGTCTACAGTGGTGTACAGTAATGTCCTAGGCCTCTACATTCACTCACCACTCACACTCTCTGACTCACCCAGAGCAATTCCGGTCCTTCAAGCTTCATTCATGTGTAAGTACCCTATACAGGTGTACCATTTTAAATATTTGTGTAGTGTTTTTGTTGTACCCCCTTTTTTTTCCCCTGGCAGAAACTAATAGAGCATTTGCTGTATCTTTTCTATGTTTAGAGACACAAATACCATTTGTGATACAATTGCCAATAGTATTCAGTACAGTAACATGGTGTACAGTTTTGTAGCTCAGGAGCAATCCTAGGTGTGTAGTAGGCTATACGATTTAGGTTTGTGTTAAGCACACTCTAGGATGTTCACACAGTGACAAAATCACATAACAGTACATTTCTCAGAACATATTCCCTTCGTTAAACAAAGCATAACTGCATTTTTTTTTTTTTAAGAGATGGCGTCTTGCCGTGTTGCCCACACTGGTCTTGAATGCCTGGGCTCAAGTGATCTCCTGCCTAAGCCTCCCAAGTAGGTGGGACTACAGGCACACATGACTGTATTTTAAATCATAAAAAATTTAGATAAAAATTCGGGGTGTTTTGTTGTTGCCATTTAACATTTTTCTATTTTAAAAAGTATTATATATTTGTTATAGGAGATTTGGGCAATAAAAACATTTATAAAAGAGAAAGTAAAGTCATTTATACCATTGTTAATATTTTGTTTTATTTTTATTTATTTATTTATTTTGAGACAGGTTCTCACTCTGTCACCCAGGCCAGAGGGCAGTGGCACAATCCATGACTCACCACAGCCTCAAAATCCTGGGCTCAAGCCATCCTCCCATCTCACCCTCCCAAGTAGCCAAGACTACAGGTGCCATCACACCTGGCTAATTTTATTGTTAACATTTTGATATAGTTCCTTTGGGGTTTTTTTGATGCCATATATGTGAATAGATACATTTGCATGCATGTATGTACAGGGACACATACATAAACACACACATACCTTTTCTCCAAATACTAGATTCACACTGTGTATATAGTTTTGTATCCCATTTCCATTTATTTTTATGTGTATTTTTCATTGAAAATAGGATTCAATTTTTTAGTAATATCAGTAGAATTATTACCTTTTCAGGTCTATCTTAGACTAGAATAGGGGTTGGCAAACTATGGCCATGACCATATCTGGCCTGCCATCTGTTTTTGGGTGTCCCATGAGCTAAGGATTGTTTTACATTTGTAAAATGGTTGGAGAAAACAAAATCAAATAACAGTAACATTTCAAGACTATGAAAATTCGTTGCAACAGAGACCTACGTATTATATCCTGGGTTTTGCCTCTTAGCATGCAAAGCCTAAAATGTTTACCTTCTGACCCTTTACTGAAGAATTTTGTCATCCTTTGAATTAGAATATACTTGAAGATATTTCTCCTATAGGTTATTTAATCTGAAGAACTTTAATTTTAAAAGGTAGTAAGTTGACTTTTTAAAAATGTATCAAAATTCTGAATTAGTGGGGTTTTTTTCTTCTTGTAGATTAGTAATATAGTAAAATCAGTTTTTCTAGTGTTGCTTTGGAGCCTAGAGACATTTTCATAACCTTTAAAGATAGAAAATTTCAGGTGAAAACCTTTCTGTGTATCAAATATTTTGGCTCTTTGGAACTATACTAAACTGAGCCTCAGAAGCAGTGTGCTGATATCTTTTAAAATAAAGGAGGAAAAGAATACGAAAAAGTTCTAGAGAACCCTGCAAAGAAGTTAAATGGGTAGGGGATCTGTTTCAGATAATGTTCTGTCTTAACATAAGACAAATATCTGTGTTCCTGTTACAGACATCAGTAAATGTAGTTTCTCTTTACATTTAGGTATTGCCAAAACGCCTTTATCTTTGTATTGCCTCAAAAAAGTCTGAGACTTACTCTCTAAAGCTTAGTTTATATACATATTTTGAGAACATTTTCTTTGTGAATTCTGGAGTTTACTTAAAATCTTTTCTTGCTCTTGTTCTATTCTATCCAAATTCTTTCTTTGGGGAACAGACATTTCCACGAGTTTCTCCTGCTAATTTCAGCTACATGTTTTTCATTATTAGGGCACAGGTACTTCTTCATCTAATGACTTATACATGTTATGCATCATCTCTCTAATGCTACTAGCACCTTACCTCCATTCCTATATCCATGGGTCTTAGGCCTGTTCCTCTAGTAATAATTAACTTAGTAGGGAGGTGGTTGGTATTCTAGGTTAAAACAAATGCACATCTGTCCTGGAATATAATACAAAATTCTCCATGAATTTTAAGGGAAAAAAACACAAAACCTCACAAAAATTTAGGAAATTTTATTTTTGAACTTGGTTGTTTTGGGGTGTATTTCTGAGGAAATTTTCTGTTGCCTCTTTATATTATTTCCAGAGAGAAGTTTAAGAAACACCAAGTGGATTAGACATTCATTACAGCTAATACTGTTGAGCCTCCTGCCAGACTCCTTGTGCCAGAAACTGTTGTAGGTTCCTTGGGATATGCATAGATGAGGCCTGCTCTTAGAAAATGTATACTTTGGCTGGGCACAGTGGCTCATGCCTGTAATCCCAGCACTTTGGGAGGCCAAGGTAGGTGGATCACATGAGGTCAAGAGTTCGAAACCAGTCTGGCCAACATGGTGAAACCCCATCTCTCCCCATCTCTACATGTGGTGGGACATGCATGTAATCCCAGCTACTCAGGAGGCTAAGGCAGGAGAATCACTTCAACTCAGGAGGCAGAGATTGCAATGAGTGGAGACTGCGCCACTGCACTCCAGCCTAGGCGACAGAGTGAGACTCCATCTCAAAAAAAAAAAAAAAATTGGTGGAGAACACCTGATTATCAATGATTTGTCCAAGATACAACCTCAAACTCTGTGGAACAAAAGTTCTCCCTGGCAGAGAGAATCATAACAATAGAGAAAGTTGTCTGGCAGTTGCTAGGAATCTGTCTGGCATGTTGGTATAGACCAGGTAGATGTGGTCATTAGCCCATGTTGATGTAGACCAGGTAGATATGGTCATTAGCGTGGTAAAGCAAATATAGAAGTTTAAGAGCTTATTTAGCATAATAAGGACTTTGAACATCCTCCTCTGCCTAGAACAATTAATAAGCCTTAAGTTGCTTACTTGATGCTTTGCATGCATTATCTAATTTAATCCTTAAAACAATCTTCGGCTGGGCGCGGTGGCTCAAGCCTGTAATCCCAGCACTTTGGGAGGCCGAGGTGGGCAGATCATAAGGTCAGGAGATCGAGACCATCCTGGCTAACACGGTGAAACCCCGTCTCTACTAAAAAATACAAAAAAAAAATCTAGCCAGGCGAGGTGGCGGGCGCCTGTAGTCCCAGTTACTCAGGAGGCTGAGGCAGGAGAATGGCATGAACCCAGGAGGTGGAGCTTGCAGTGAGCTGAGATCTGGCCAGTGCACTCCAGCTTGAGTGACAGAGCGAGACTCTGTCTCAAAAAAAAAAAAAAAAAAACCTTCTGAGGTATTGCTGCCCCTCTTTTACAAATAAGCAAACTGAACTTCAGGGAGATTAAGTAACTTCTCAAGGTCACACAACTAGTAAGTGGCAAAGAAGGATTCAGATTCAATAATTCTAATTTCAAAGCCTGACTCCTACTAGATAAGTGGCACTGGGAGACCTGCTGAAGAACTTTAAATAGTGAAGTGACATTGTCAGTTTTATGTTTTATAAAGATCACTTAGGTGTTATGGTTGGCCTCCAATATTAAAACATATATTCATCTAACACTTCACAGAATCATTTACTGGTCATTATATTAGAGCTACCTTTAGACATATAAGACTAAGGCAAGAGATCAGGCTTAGAACTACAGAAACTGCTATCAGCCTAAACAGGTGCAGCAGTGTGTTTGTTGTCTCTTGATCAACTTACAATAACTAATTTTATGTGACAATATCAGTGTTACAGCATTGTATAATAGATAGCAGGAGACACAGGATTCTGATATTGAGATAGCAGAACAAATTTTTTTTTGGTTAATAGTTTGGTTTGTCTGCATTTTCAACTTAGGTACTGGGTTCATCTCACTAGGGAGTGCCAGACAGTCGGTGCTGGTCAGCTGCTGCAGCCCGACCAGCCAGAGCTGAAGCAGGGCGAGGCATTGCCTCACCTGGGAAGCACAAGGGGGAAGGGAATCCCTTTTCCTAGCCAGGGGAACTGAGACACATAATACCTGGAAAATCGGGTAACTCCCACCCCAATACTGCGCTTTATCAAGGGTCTTAGCAAACGGGCACACCAGGGGATTATATCCCACACCTAGCCGGGAGGGTCCCATGCCCACAGAGCCTCCCTCATTGCTAGCACAGCAGTCTGCGATCTAACGGCAAGGCAGCAGCGAGGCTGGGGGAGGGGCGCCCACCATTGCTGAGGCTTAAGTAGGTAAACAAAGCCACTGGGAAGCTCAAACTGGGTGGAGCTCACAGCAGCTGAAGGAGGCCTGCCTGTCTCTGTAGACTCCACCTCTGGGGACAGGGCACAGCTAAACAACAACAACAACAACAAAGCAGCAGAAACCTCTGCAGACGCAAATGACTGTGACAGCTTTGAAGAGAGCAGTGGATCTCCCAACACGGAGGTTGAAATCTGAGAACGGACAGACTGTCTGCTCAAGTGGGTCCCTGACCCCTGAGTAGCCTAACTGGGAGACATCCCCCACTAGGGGCAGACCGACACCCCACACCTCACACAGTGGAGTACAACCCTGAGAGGAAGCTTCCAAAGCAAGAATCAGACAGGTACACTCGCTGTTCAGCAGTATTCTGTATTCTGCAGCCTCTGCTGCTGATACCCAGACAAACAGGGTCTGGAGTGGACCTCAGGCAATCTCCAACAGACCTACAGCTCAGGGTCCTGACTGTTAGAAGGAAAACTAACTAACAGGAAGGACACCCACACCAAAACCCCATCAGTACGTCACCATCATCAAAGACCAGAGGCAGATAAAACGACAAAGATGGGGAAAAAGCAGGGCAGAAAAGCTGGAAATTCAAAAAACAAGAGCGCATCTCCCCCTCCAAAGGAACGCAGCTCATTGCCAGCAATGAATCAAAGCTGAACGGAGAATGACTTTGACGAGATGAGAGAAGAAGGCTTCAGTCCATCAGACTTCTCAGAGTTAAAGGCAGAATTACGTACCCAGCACAAAGAAACTAAAAATCTTGAAAAAAGAGTGGAAGAATTGATAACTAGAATAATTAATGCAGAGAAGGCCGTAAACGAACTGACAGAGATGAAAACAATGACACGAGAAATATGTGACAAATGCACAAGCTTCAGTAACCGACTCGATCAACTGGAAGAAAGTATCAGCGATTGAGGATCAAATGAATGAAATGAAGCGAGAAGAGAAATCTAAAGAAAAAAGAAGAAAAAGAAATGAACAAAGCCTGCAAGAAGTATGGGATTATGTAAAAAGACCAAATCTACGTCTGATTGGGGTGCCTGAAAGTGAGGGGGAAAATGGAACCAAGTTGGAAAACACTCTTCAGGATATCATCCAGGAGAACTTCCCCAACCTAGTAGGACAGGCCAACATTCAAATTCAGGAAATACAGAGAACGCCACAAAGATACTCCTCCAGAAGAGCAACTCCAAGACACATAATTGCCAGATTCACCAAAGTTGAAATGAAGGAAAAAATCTTAAGGGCAGCCAGAGAGAAAGGTCGGGTTACCCACAAAGGGAAGCCCATCAGACTAACAGCAGATCTCTCGGCAGAAACTCTACGAGCCAGAAGAGAGTGGGGGCCAATATTCAACATTCTTAAAGAAAAGAATTTTCAACCCAGAATTTCATATCCAGCCAAACTAAGTTTCATAAGTGAAGGAGAAATAAAATCCTTTACAGATAAGCAAATGCTTAGAGATTTTGTCACCACCAGGCCTGCCTTACAAGAGACCCTGAAGGAAGCCCTAAACATGGAAAGGAACAACCAGTACCAGCCATTGCAAAAACATGCCAAAATGTAAAGACCATCGAGGCTAGGAAGAAACTGCATCAACTAACGAGCAAAATAACCAGTTAATATCATAATGGCAGGATCAAGTTCACAAATAACATTATTAACCTTAAATGTAAATGGACTAAATGGTCCAATTAAAAGACACAGACTGGCAAACTGGATAAAGAGTCAAGACCCATCAGTCTGCTGTATTCAGGAGACCCATCTCACATGCAGAGACATACATAGGCTCAAAATAAAGGGATGGAGGAAGATCTACCAAGCAAATGGAGAACAAAAAAAAGCAGGGGTTGCAATCCTAGTCTCTGATGAAACAGACTTTAAACCGTCAAAGATCAAAAGAGACAAGGCAATTACATAATGGTAAAGGGATCAATTCAACAGGAAGAGCTAACCTAAATATATATGCACCCAATACAGGAGCACCCAGATTCATAAAGCAAGTCCTTAGAGATTTACAAAGAGACTTAGACTCCCACACAATAATAATGGGAGACTTCAACACTCCACTGTCAACATTAGACAGATCAACGAGACAGAAAGTTAACAAGGATATCCAGGAATTGAACTCATCTCTGCACCAAGCAGACCTAATAGACATCTACAGAACTCTCCACCCCAAATCAACAAAATGTACATTCTTCTCAGCACCACATCACACTTATTCCAAAATTGACCACATAATTGGAAGTAAAGCACTCCTCAGCAAATGTAGAAGAACAGAAATTATTAACAAACTGTTTCCCAGACCACAGTGCAATCAAACTAGAACTCAGGACTAAGAAACTCAATCAAAACCGCTCAACTACATGGAAACTGAACAACCTGCTCCTGAATGACTACTGGGTACATAACGAAATGAAGGCAGAAATAAAGATGTTCTTTGAAACCAATGAGAACAAAGATACAACATACCAGAATCTCTGGGACACATTTAAAGCAGTGTGTAGAGCAAAATTTATAGCACTAAATGCCCACAAGAGAAAGCTGGAAAGATCTAAAATTGGCACTCTAACATCACAATTAAAAGAACTAGAGAGGCAAGAGCAAACACATTCAAAAGCTAGCAGAAGGCAAGAAATAACTAAGATCAGAGCAGAACTGAAGGAGATAGAGAAACAAAAAACCCTCCAAAAAATCAATGAATCCAGGAGTTAGTTTTTTGAAAAGATCAACAAAATTGATAGAGCGCTAGCCAGACTAATAAAGAAGAAAAGAGAGAAGAATCAAATAGATGCAATAAAAAAGATAAAGGGGATATCACCACCGACCCCACAGAAATACAAACTACCATCAGAGAATACTATAAACACCTCTACACAAATCAACTAGAAAATTTAGAAGAAATGGATAATTTCCTGGACACTTACACTCTCCCAAGACTAAACTGGGAAGAAGCTGAATCCCTGAATAGACCAATAGCAGGCTCTGAAATTGAGGCAATAATTAATAGCCTACCCACCAAAAAAAGTCCAGGACCAGATGGATTCACAGCTGAATTCTACCAAAGGTACAAGGAGGAGCTGGTACCATTCCTTCTGAAACTATTCCAATCAATAGAAAAAGAGGGAATCCTCCCTAACTCATTTTATGAGGCCAACATCATCCTGATACCAAAGCCTGGCAGAGATACAAAAAAAAAAAAGAGAATTTTAGACCATATCCCTGATGAACATCGATGCAAAAATCCTCAATAAAATACTGGCAAACCAAATCCAGCAGCACATCAAAAAGCTTATCCACCATGATCAAGTGGGCTTCATCCCTGGCTGGTTCAATACATGCAAATCAATAAACGTAGTCCAGCATATAAATAGAACCAAAGACAAAAACCACATGATTTATCTCAATAGATGCAGAAAAGGCCTTTGACAAAATTCAACAGCCCTTCATGCTAAAAACGCTCAATAGATTCTGTATTGATGGAACATATCTCAAAATAATAAGAGCTATTTATGACAAACCCACAGCCAATATCATACTGAATGGGCAAAAACTGGAAAAATTCCCTTTGAAAACTGGCACAAGACAGGGATGCCCTCTCTCACCACTCCTATTCAACATAGTATTGGAAGTTCTGGCTAGGGCAATCAGGCAAGATAAAGAAATAACGGGTATTCAGTTAGGAAAAGAAGAAGTCAAATTGTCCTTGTTTGCAGATGACATGATTGTATATTTAGAAAACCCCATCGTCTCAGCCCAAAATCTCCTTAAGCTGATAAGAAACTTCAGCAATGTCTCAGGATACAAAATTAATGTGCAAAAATCACAAACATTCTTATACACCAGTAACAGACAGAGAGCCAAATCATGAATGAACTTCCATTCACAATTGCTTCAAAGAGAATAAAATACCTAGGAATCCAGCTTACAAGGGATGTAAAGGACCTCTTCAAGGAGAACTACGAACCACTGCTCAGTGAAATTAAAGAGGACACAAACAAATAGAAGAACATACCATGCTCATGGATAGGAAGAATCAATATCGTGAAAATGACCGTACTGCCCAAGGTAATTTATAGATTCAATGCCATCCCCATCAAGCTACCAATGAGTTTCTTCACAGAATTGGAAAAAACGGCTTTAAAGTTCATATGGAACCAAAAAAGAGCCCGCATTGCCAAGACAATCCTAAGTCAAAAGAACAAAGCTGGAGGCATCACGCTACCTGACTTCAAACTATACTACAAGGCTACAGTAACCAAAACAGCATGGTACTGGTACCAAAACAGAGTTACAGACCAATGGAATAGAACAGAGTCCTCAGAAATAATACCACACATCTACAGCCATCTGATCTTTGACAAACCTGAGAGAAACAAGAAATGGGGAAAGGATTCCCTATTTAATAAATGGTGCTGGGAAAATTGGCTAGCCATAAGTAGAAAGCTGAAACTGGATCCTTTCCTTACTCCTTATACGAAAATTAATTCAAGATGGATTAGAGACTTAAATGTTAGACCTAATGCCATAAAAACCCTAGAAGAAAACCTAGGTAATACCATTCAGGACGTAGGCATGGACAAGGATTTCATGACTAAAACACCAAAAGCAACGGCAGCAAAAGCCAAAATTGACAAATGGGATCTAATTAAACTAAAGAGCTTCTGCACAGCAAAAGAAACTACCATCAGAGTAAACAGGCAACCTACAGAATGGGAGAAAATTTTTGCAATCTACTCATCTGACAAAGGGCTAATATCCAGAACCTACAAAGAACTCAAACAAATTTACAAGAAAAAAACAACCCCATCAAAAAGTGGGCAAAGGATATGAACAGACATTTCTGAAAAGAAGACATTCATACAGCCAACAGACACATGAAAAAATGCTCATCATCACTGGCCATCAGAGAAATGCAAATCAAAACCACAGTGAGATACCATCTCACACCAGTTAGAATGGCAATCATTAAGAAGTCAGGAAACAACAGGTGCTGGAGAGGATGTGGAGAAATAGGAACACTTTTACACTGTTGGTGGGATTGTAAACTAGTTCAACCATTATGGAAAACAGT
Source organism: Trachypithecus francoisi (assembly GCF_009764315.1). Lineage (NCBI taxonomy): Eukaryota > Metazoa > Chordata > Mammalia > Primates > Cercopithecidae > Trachypithecus > Trachypithecus francoisi. Next base: position 59,221,595 of record NW_022681462.1, on the reverse strand, counting down.
ATGGCGATTCCTCAAGGATCTAGAACTAGAAGTACCATGTGACCCAGCCATCCTATTAACTGGGTATATACCCAAAGGATTATAAATCATGCTGTTATAAGGACACATGCACATGTATGTTTATTGCGGCACTATTCACAATAGCAAAGACTTGGAATCAACCCAAATGTCCATCTGTGACAGACTGGATTAAGAAAATGTGGCACATATACACCATGCAATACTATGCAACCATAAAAAAGGATGAGTTTGTGTCCTTTGTAGGGACATGGATGCAGCTGGAAGCCATCATTCTCAGCAAACTATCGCAAGAACAGAAAACCAAGCACCGCATGTTCTCACTCATAGGTGGGAACTGAACAATGAGATCACTTAGACTTGGGAAGGGGAACATCACACACCGGGGCCTATCATGGGGAGGGGGGAGGGGGAGGGGGGATTGCATTGGGAGTTATACCTGATGTAAATGACGAGTTGATGGGTGCTGACGAGTTGATGGGTGCAGCACACCAACGTGGCACAAGTATACATATGTAACAAACCTGCACGTTATGCACATGTACCCTAGAACTTAAAGTATAATAGTAATTTTTTTAAAAAAATAGTTTGGTTTTGTGTGTATTTAGAGTAAATTCACCTGTTTAAAAATATTACTGAGCTGTTCTGGACACCAAGGTACATCAGTGAACAAAGCAGACAAAAATGGAACCTACATTCCAGTTAGTAAATTTTAGTAGTTATGCTAACTACTAAAAGCATCTGGTATACTACAAACAGATATAAAATTAAGGTAGTTGATGGTGATGTTAGGGCTACATATAAATCTAAGATTTGTGTCTTATTGAAATAAAACTAAACCAGTGGTCCAGAGAGCTTAAAGTGTTGGTAATTTATTGAAACTGTTCTTCTACTTCAGAGAATTACAAGAGACAGCTTCTCCATCTGGATGCTCTGCAAATGTATATATTAATTTTGATAGAGACAATAAATCCTTTTGTAGTTACTACAAAACTTATACCATTTAAATTATTTCTATAATTCTCATATCATTCCTTACACAAATGGACTGAGAATCAAACAACAGAAATATGCTCGACTTATAACCTTACTCTCATATGGCTAAAACTGGTGTCTTTTAATTGTTTTAATGATTTTTAATAATTTCCCAACATCAAGGTTAAGGAAATAAAGATCAACAGGCACAAATTAACAGGTTTTTTAAATTGTTGTTTATTTTTTGTTTTTTGAAACGGAGTCTCGCTCTGTCATCCAGGCTGTTAGTGCAGTGGCACGATCTCCACTCGCTGTAACCTCCACTTCCTAGGTTCAAGTGATTCTCCTGCCTCAGCCTCCCAAGTAGCTGGGATTACAGTCACATACGACCTCACCTGGCTAATTTTTGTATTTTTAGTAGAGACAGGGTTTCACCATATTAGCCAGGCTGGTCTCAAACTCCTGACCTCAAGTGATCCACCCACCTCGGCCTCCCAAAGTGCTGGGATTACAGGCCTGAGCCACCCTGCTTAGCCAAATTCACAATTTTGACACAGTTTTGTTTGAACCAGTTATGAAATCAGTAGCATGTTTGAAACTACCAAATTTTGGTTCCTTATCAACTGGATATGTTAGATAATACAGCTAATAGTGATACTGTTTTTAAAAACAGAGCCACCTTTAAAATAGCATAAAGTACTTTATCAATGAAAAAATATCATTATAAAGTGTTTTCAAATGTGACAATAAGCAAATGAGTCTTCAGTTTAAATTTAATAGCAAAATTGAGCACGGTGGTTCATGCTCGTAATCCCAGCACTTCGGGAGGCTGAGACTCCCTCAGGAGTTCAAGACCAGCCTGGGCAACATGGTGAAACCCCGTATCTACAAAAAATATGAAAATTAGCTGGGCGTGTCGGTGCACACCCGTGATTCCAGCTACACGAGAGATGGAGATGGACAGATCACTTGAACCTGGGAGGTGGAGGTTGCAGTGAGCCATGATTGCAGCATCGCACTCCAGCTTGGACAACAGAGTGAGACCCTGTTGATAAACAACAAACCAATCAACAAAAACAGATTGGGTACTATAATTTAAAATTGTTTGTAAGTTCTACCCAGAGAATTTTTATTCCCTTTGTTCTGTGAAGCTCAATATTGTACCTTGGACAAATCATTGATAATCAGGTGTTCTCAATTATGATAGTGTTTTGGGTTATTTCTCTATTGCTTATTTTTAATGTTGAAGTTAAACTTTTTTCACAGTTAATTGGCAAGGCATTGTAGGAAGCATATTTATAAATGTTTTAAATAAGATACAGGCAAAATTCTTTTGTAAAGAAGTGTTTGGTTTCACAAAGTTAATTTCATGTTGGAGAATTCAAATTAATTTGGCTGTAGTAAGTTATCTACAATAAAAAAATACATTTAAGGAGTATTTTTCGTACCATTCTACTGTTATAGTAACAGTACTTAATTTTGTTATCACTTTAAAATATTCAGAAATGGTGTTCACGTAGCTTTCTTATGTTATCAGGATAAGCCTCTTAATCAGTTTTAGGTGTTGTGTTTCAAAAATATGTTCCTTGAATCATAATGGATGCTTGTTAAAAGAAGTCACGTTAGGCCGGGCAGGGGCTCATGCCTGTAATCCCAGCACTTTGGGAGGCCAAGGCTGGTGGATCATCTGAGGTCAGGAGTTCGAGACCAACCTGACCAACATGATGAAACCCCATCTCTACTAAAAATACAGAAATTAGCTGGCATGGTGGCAATTGCCTGTAATCCCAGCTACTCAGGAGGCTGAGGCAGGAGAAGCACTTGAACCCAGGAGGCAGAGGTTGCAGAGAGCTGAAATGGCGCTGTTGCACTCCAGCCTGGACGACAAGAGTGAAACTCCATCTCAAAAAAAAGAAGTCAAGTTAGAGATACACTAATTTTTTAGTAAGTAGATTTTATAGGTGCTTCGTTTATAAGACAAAGTTTCTGTAATTGGTTTCTCATTATAATGTATTTCCTTGTTAGATTATTTTACCATCACCTTCCTCTTTTATAAAATTGGAAACAAGGTAGATCCTTTTTTATTAAAAAGAAGAATTAGGCTGGACACAGTGGCTCACACCTGTAATCCCAGCACTTTGGGAACCTGAGGCGGGAGGATCACTTGAGCTCAGGCAACATAGTAAAACCATGTCTCTACAAAAAAATAAAAATAAAAATTAGCCAGGTGTGGTGGTACATGCCTGTGGTCCCAGCTACTTGGGAAGCTAAGGTGGAAGGATCGTTTGAGCCCTGGAGGTTGAGGCTACAGTGAGCCATGATTGTGCCACTACACTCCAGCCTGGGTGACAGAGGAGACCTTATGTCTTGAGAAAATAAAAGAAAAAAAAAAAAAAAAGAAAAATTAGTTTATGGAGAAGTAATCTCTCTGTTGGGGCTTTTGCATAATGCCATGCATATTGTGCCCTCTGCAAGTTCACCTGGCTTAAGACAGTGAATGGGGCCTGAAATTCAGCCCACACTCCATTCTTCTAGCTGTGTGCCTTGAATAGGGAACCATTCACCTAGAGGAAGATTTGCCTTTTTTCCAACTCACACAGAGACACATTATGGGCTAGTGGCTGCATCTTTTCTTCTTTAGATGTGATAGAATACTGAACTCAAAACAAATTGTCTCAGCCTTCATCCTAAAAAACAGGAATTGGAGAGGTCATTGTTTTTGCTAATCTCTTGGATGTGGCATGTGGGCATCATTGATTCAAATCCTTTGTACTTGCTCTTCTTTCTGCCTAATAGTCTTTTCCCTCAGATATCATACTTTCCCTCCCTGAGGTCTTTGCCCAACTCTAGCCTACCTTCTCCTTCAGGATTTCTCTGACCTCTATATTTAAAATTGTAACCACTTTCCCTAACACTCTATTTCCCGTTCCTCTTAATTTTTTAAAATTTCTTGGCCATTTGTATGTCTTTTGAGCAATGTCTGTTCTGATAATTTGCCCATTTTGAAATTAGAGGGTTTTGGTTTGTTTTCCTGTTGAGATGCTTGAGTTCCTTTTATATTATAGATGTTAATCCCCTGTCAGAGGAGTAGTTTGCATGTATTTTATAACATTCTGTAGGTTGTCATTTCACTGTTGATTGTTTCCTTTGCTGTGTAGAAGCTTTTTAGTTTGATATAATTCTGTTTATTTTTGCTTTTGTTACCTGAGTTTTTGAGGTCTCATTCATAAAATCTTTTCACAGACCAAAGTCGTGAAGTGTTTCATCTTTGTTTTCTCCTGGTAGTTTTATTGTTTCAGTTCTTACATTTAGGTCTTTGATGCATTTTTGAGCTGATTTTTGTATAGGGTGAGAGGTGGGAGTCTCGTTTCATTCTTCTGCATATAGATATATATTCAATTTCCTTTGTATCATTTATTGAAGAAACTGTCTTTCCCCCAGTTAGCGTTCTTGGCACCTTTGTCAAAAATCACTCTGCTGGGGTGGGCATGGTGGCTCATGCCTGTAATCTCAGGACTTTGGGAGGCCAAGGCAGGCAGATCACTTGAGGCCAAGAGTTTGAGACCAGCCTGGCCAACATGGTGAAATTCCATCTCTACTAAAAACACAAAAATTAGCCGACTATGGTGGCACACCTCTGTAATCCTAGCTATTCGGGAGGCTGAGCACAAGATTCGGTTGAATCTGGGAGATGGAGGTTGCAGTGACCCAAGAACACTCCTCTGCCCTCCACCCTGGGTGACAGAGTAAGACTCTGTCTCCAAAAAAATACATATTAAAAAAAAATTACTTGGCTGTAAATATGTGAATTAATGTCCAGGTTCTCTCTTCTGTTCCATTGATCTATGTGTCTTATTTTTATGCCAGTACCATGCGTTTTTGGTTACTACAACTTTGTAGTATATTTTGAGGTCTGTTAGTATTTTGCCTCCAGTTTTGTTCTTTTTGCTCAAGACTGTTTTGCCTATTTGGGGTCTTTTGTAGTTCCATACAACTTTTAGGATTTTTTGTATTTCTGTGAAGGATATCATTGGTATTTTGATAGAATTTATAGATTGCTTTGGGGGTAGTATCGTCATTTTAACAATACTAATTCTTCCTGTCCATGAGTATGGGATGTCTATTTGTATTGTCTTCAACTTTTTTGTAAGTATTTTAATTTTATTTTTTGTAGCTATTGTGAATGAGATTGCCATCTTGATTTCTTTTTCAGCTGGTTTGTTGTTTTGTGTATAGAGATATTACTGATTTTTGTGTATTTTGTATCTTGCAACTTTACTGAATTTATCAGTTCTAAGAGTTTTTTGGTAGAATCTTTAGTTTTTTCTATATATAAGGTCCTGTTGTCTGCAAACAGGGACATTTGACTTCCTCTCTTCCAACATGGATGCCTTTTATTTCTTTCTCTTACCTAATTGCTCTGGCTAGGGCTTCCAGTACTATGTTGACTAAGAGTGGTGAGAGTGAGCATCCTTTTCTTGTTCCACTTCTTAGAGGAAATGCTTTCAGCTTCTCCCCATTCAGTAAGATGTTAGCTGTGGATCATGAGGTCACATTTTACTTGGGGAAAAAGAGGTATAATATTATGTGCTGTCTCATAGCGGCCAACATCTGATTTACTTAAGCCTGTTAGTGTTATCAATAACAATAGCATTTCCTGCTGAGGAGAGTTTATGGTCTAGTTGGAGAGAAAACAAGTCAGTAGCTTCATGGCTTTATTATCTACAATACCTTTTAAATTAGACATTGAAAGTAAATAGGAAATCTTTATGCTAATAAAAATTTCCACCTTTGAGATATAGATTACAAATTTCATATCTGAGTCTTATTTTAAATGTCTTTTTGTAAGCTAAAATTTATAAATATTTTCTGACTTTTCTAATTATTAATGGTGTAATTTAGATTATACCATTTTACTTTTCTTTAGTTATTCAGATGAATATATCACCAAGATGAAGAACTTACAGCAGTAAATATAAGTAGATATGAGAGCATAACTTTATCTGTTGTAGAACCTGCTGATTTTACCAGTCTTTTAAAGCCCATTTTTAATGGAGTATCCATTTGACTTCATGAATATTATATTTATTTGTGGTACTTGCAGGCTTGTATATAATTATGACTAAAACAATACTAATTGTTTTTGTTTCTGCATATTCACTTAGCATTTATAGGTTTACATGACCTAGACTGACTAATTACATATTTTTATTTCCTGCAACTGACATGTAATTAACATAGTACTTCATAACTGCAGATATGCATAGGTAATGATAGTATTCAAGGTAAAAATGCAAAAAATAAAAATAAAAGGAGTAATGATGTACATTCTTAGCTAATTTAGTCTGTTTAAGGGGAAACCTTACTGAAATAACAGTTTAAGTTTTCGTTTTCATTGTGAATAATTAAAGAAGAGAACTTGTATTATTTCTGGTACCTTTCCATTTCTTTTGTACAGTGCTGTTCACAAAACTGTTTCATGATTTTAAGTGAACAAAATCAGACTTCAGAATAATATATAATATCTCATTTTTGTTTAATGTATGTTTATGCTTTCTTGAATATACACCAAAATTGTAACACTGGTTATCTTTGGGTGCATGCAAATACTTACAATAGCCTCTCTTTTATAAAGAACATTAATATTATTACTTTTTCCCTTTTCAGAATCTGATATCGATGCTGCTGCTGCAATGATGCTTTTAAATACTTCTATAGAACAAGGAATTTTAGAATGTAAGCAATTGTGCCTTTTTTAAAAAAAAAATTTTAGTGCCTTTTCAAATTTAACCTAGACTATAAAATAACTATTACAAAATTACTTCTTTCCAAGCAAATTTTATTTTGATCTGAGTAACTCAGTTTCTGTTTTATTATACTTTCATTAATTTATGTGAGCAATTGAGAGATTGAAGTTAATGCTGTGATTTTTCTTACATTGACCAAGAAATGAAGAAAAATATATTTAGAAAAATGAGCTCGAAGAGCTAAAAGTAGAAATGAAAACTATAAACAAGAAAATATAGTAAGTAAAATATATTTATGAACTTGGACTAGGAAAAACTTTAAGATACAAAATGCAAAATCCATAAAGGAAAAAAATGGGTAAATTTAATAAAACATCAGAATTTTAGCATTCTGGTCAGGCATGGTGGCTCACGTCTATAATCCTCGCACTTTTGGGAGGACAAGGCAGGTGGATCACTTGAGACCAGGAGTTCCAGACCAGCCTGGGCAACGTGGCAAAACTGTCTCTACAAGAAATACAAAAATTAGCCAGATGTGGTGGTGCATGCCTATAGTCCCAGCTACTCAGGAGGCTGAAGTAGGAGAATTGCTTGAACCTGGGAGGTGGAGGTTGCAGTGAGCCATGGGCACACCACTGCACTCCAGCCTGGGTGACAGAGTCAGACTCTGTCCCCCCCCAAAAAAAGGGAAAAGCATCTGACAACAAAATACGTCCAAGAAAAGTGACATAAAATGCCGGAGACGTGTTTTTTCCTTATATAACAAAGGATTAATATCAAGTATATACATAAAAGGATTCTACAAGTAAGAAATAAGAAAACAGTTCAACCGAAAAGTCAGCAAAATGTATGACTAGGTGGATCTTAGAAGAGGAAATATATGTGGGCAATACACATGTGAAAAGATGTGCAACTTCTCTAGAAATTGGGGAAACACAAAATGAAATAATATTGAGATAACTTTTTTGTCCATAAAATTATAAAAAATTTAAGTAATTGAGAATGGTGTTAAGTAGGGAATAAGTTCTATCATACACTGTTGGGAGTAAAACCATTTTGGACGGCAATTTGAGAATACCAATTATAATTTTAAATGTGTATATCCCTTAGCAATTTTTTCATATCTCTTTTGAAAAATTACTTGCATATATTCAAGAAAAGGCATCCAGAAGGATTTGTATTGCAGCATGATTTATACTAATGAAAAATTGGAAACAGGCTAAATACTAACACAGAAGTGATTAAACAGTGGTACATTCATATTGAGGCATTCTTTGTAAGCAATTCAAAATAGTTATATGTTCTATGGAAAAGGCAAGACATTGTTAAATTGTTTTTTTTTTAATGTTTCAGATTAATGCTTGCAGAATGATGTGATCTGGGTAAAAAAATAAAAAATCTACAAAGCATCATTAATCTAAAACATTTACTGCTCAAGAGTAATGTAGTAGTTTAAAATTGGTCTGTTTTTGCAACCAAACACATTTGACCTATTGATGGAACTTTTATTTTCCACAGGTGAGAAACCTCTTCCTCTTAAAACAGCATTGCAAAAAAAGAGGAGTTACGGCAATGCATTTCATCATCCCAGTGCTGTACGATTACAAGAGAGTGATTCTTTAGCCACCAGCATTGATCCAAAAGAAGATCACAATTACAGTGCAAGTAGCATGGCAGCACAGCGTTGTGCATCCAGGTCTAGCGTGTCTTCCCTGTCTTCTGTGGATGAGGTATATGAATTTATCCCAAAGAATAGCCATGTGGGAAGTGATGGCAGTGAAGGATTTCACAGTGAAGAAGATACAGATGTTGATTATGAAGATGATCCTCTTGGAGACAGTGGCTATGCATCGCAGCCTTGTGCAAAAATCTCTGAAAAAGGTCAGTCAGGCAAAAAGATGCGAAAACAGACATGTCAAGAAATTGATGAGGAGCTCAAAGAAGCAGCTGGATCTCTGCTCCACCTTGCTGGAATTCGTACATGTTTAGGTTCTCTAATAAGTACTGCAAAGACGCAAAATCAAAAGCAACGGAAAAAATAGAAACACTTAAGTGTGGCAATACTCTTTCACTTAATTCTTTACAAGGGATATCAAAGCCATAACGGACTTCATTAGTTTTAGGGTAGGGAAGGGATACGAATTCCTTATTTCTTTCAAAACATTTTTGGTTTTTGGTTTTTAAAATTTTTATTAAACAATTGCTGTTAGGATCATGCCTGATCAGAAATATATGATGTGAAGTCCTGAAAGCATAATTTTTGTGATAAGTGTCTCCAAGATTTGAAAATTTTTGTATAAGAAAATCCCCAGCCTCTGTCTTAAACTTGTGGGACAAAAATCCTTTCTTCTGTTAATATGTCAGAATGTAAGATTTGGCAACTCTATAAATTTTTTTCATTTTCTTTTCCAATCTGTAACTATAGTTACTGAACCAGCTAAAATTTTTGCTAATGTATTTTTCATATACTTCTCTCCCGACACACAATCCGGTAACATAAGATTGAAATTTTTTAACTTTGTTTTAATTTGTTTTTAATTTTTTTGTTGTTGTGGTATGGGCAAAGACAAACATAAATTGAAAAACATCCTGATGTTTAGAAAAAGTTTCTTTTGGTTACATAGGTAGAGAATGCAACAAAGAGTTCTAAGGTTTAGAAAAGACAATTTTGTGGTGTTATTTCATCCAAGAACACTCCCAATTCCTATTACAATGGTAGCTTTGAAGTGTTTTTACTTCACAGATACTGCATAGCATTTATTGGGGCCTTTTATTCTTACCCAAAGTGCTTTGCAAACATTTAAGTTTTAGCCACTAGCTGCCTTTGTTGAGTATAAGTTATCCAATGAGAGGTATAGCCAATTAAGTGTGTTATGGAGTACACCCATTTTGACACACTTGTAATAAGAGAATCTTTCATTTGCCTGCCACATGTACTGCATTCTGAGAATCTTGTAATAGGAATGGAGTGTAATGAAACATTCTGAGTACTAATTGCATATGTATCATAAAGTAGGTCATTTAGGAAAAAACTTCTGTCCAAGCTTTGTATGAATTAAATTTATAAGTATAACAAATTAAATCTTAACAGATTTAATGCAATTTTACAAAAAAAATTACCTTCATGAATTTCAAAATTCATATAAAATTAGATCTTATGCAATACACCCTTTTGAGGAGGCAGTGTAATAACCTAGAGTGCCACTGATCCATGAGAAAAAGATTTTCTGGTACTACTCCAAAAGTGCTTTGACTGAGTATCTTATTTGAACAGTCTGCTTATATGAGACAGTTTTTCATAGTATCATTTGTATAAGTTGATTAGATTATTCAGAAACAACAGGATGCTAAACTACACTTATTCATTGTATCTTTTTTTTTTTTTTTTTTACAATGATGGAAGCAACTTTCCAGAAGTTCAGTCTTAATGCTACATCCTAAGTCATAGACAATGACCTTGTTTTCATCATTCTGATAGATTGTATACATATGTACACATACATACACACACATGCACAGTCAAGGTCATGATGTTGATTTGCTGTTTTCAGCTGTTTCTATGATTATAAAGCATTTTTTAAGAGACAGATATTTTAACTTTTAATTTTTATTTTGGCAAAACTGTCAAATGAGAAAAATGATTTTAAAAACTTTTTTTTTCAATTGACAAGACTTTAAGTCAGGGATAACAGTATTAATGTTCTCTGTTCCATTTCCATGTTTAATTTAACCTGGATAGCCACATTAATGAATTGATGCTATCAAAATATAGTAATTTTTAAATTTGTTAATAATGAAAAATAACCCTTAAGCATGCAGGATGAGGTATTTGGGTTTTTTCTTTATATCGATCACATCTACAGGAAATGGCTAAACCAAGTTAACCTTTATTATAGACAGTGAATAAAACACCAAAAACCCAAAAATGCTTTAACCACAGTGTAAATAATAAAGAGATTACACACATCATTTTAATAACTATTTTTAAGTTTTTACCATAGCCTTCTGGATAGACCTTGGGAACAGTGTTTCAGTGATCTGGCACCAATTTATTTTGTTCTGCTGGAATTCTGTATCACAAATGTGCTACCTGGTTTCTGTCCATAAGACAATTACTCTTTCTTTTTTTTTTTTTTTTTTTTTTTTTTTGAGACAGAGTCTTGCTCTGTTGCCCGGGCTGGAGTACAGTGGCCGGATCTCAGCTCACTGCAAGCTCCGCCTCCCGGGTTTACGCCATTCTCCTGCCTCAGCCTCCCGAGTAGCTGGGACTACAGGTGCCCGCCACCTCGCCCGGCTGGTTTTTTTGTATTTTTAATAGAGACGGGGTTTCACCGTGTTAGCCAGGATGGTCTCGATCTCCTGACCTCGTGATCCGCCCGTCTCGGCCTCCCAAAGTGCTGGGATTACAGGCTTGAGCCACCGCGCCCGGCCTACTCTTTCTTTATAAGGAAAGGAAAGTGATCTAAGAGAAGCAGAGTTAGTTCCAGCTCTAATAGGGATCTTCAGTTATTTTGTCTTGATGTATGTAACAGTAATTCATTACATCTTTTGATTTTTCTCTTTTTATTCACTCTTCCCATGAATTTACATGTTTAAGTTATATTCATCACTAGCAAGGACGATAAACACTTCTGCACTGAAAGCTAACAGGGAGAGATTACACAATATGTTACAGTTTCTTAAACTTAATTTAGTGCATCACCTTCCACTTGCTAACATACCAAGCCAGCTATTTTCCAGGGGAAGCACCTTTTAAATTATGGTCCTCCAGTTACTACTTCCATTGAGAACATGCTCTCATTCCTCAGGTGTTTTGAGAAACATGACTAGTAACCGTATAATTAAGTAGAATCATTCCAAGTCCTATGGCCTGGAAATTGTATTCCCGATAATATACAAGTTTTCCTATAATAAAGTCAATTTAGAAGCTCCAAGGTGATTACCTGTTTTCCAACATATCCTAAAACTGTGATATAAGCTAACATATATTTTGCCTTGCGTCAAAAGAATATGTTTTGTTGCAGCTGATTCCAGTTTATAATAGATCCCTAGTAAAAAGCTTTGATTCAGCACGATTGTTCATCTTCACATCCCAAACAGAAGCAGTGTTTCTTGAATATATATTTTTGAAGTTTTTTGTGCAATATATTACTAAATCAGTTATTATTTTACTTTTCAAATTCAGAGAAAGAAAACAGATTACCTGAATTCATGGAAAAGGTGGATCACCTCCCTTTTTCCACCTTCAAAGCTTTTCCTGTCCTCATAGCCAGCATGACTTCTTTTAACTTGGATTCCTTTGTATATAGTAAAGTTTAGTATATATATTTTTTCTTTTGCTACTTTCGGAGGCATTATGTAAAGGGCTCATACTAGATGTTCAGTTAAATATACTTTAGCACAAAGTCAAACTAGAGAATGTGTTAAGGAGGTAATGTATGTGTCTTGGTAGACCAGGAGGCCTTTCCCAGCAATTTAAGCAACAGATGTGAATACTTCACAAAGCTGTAAAGACCATTGTCTTAAATACTGCAACAACTTAACGCCCTTTTGTGAAGATCATAGCATTTATCTAAGAAACTTTGAGGCTTTCTGGTTTACATACATCTTACAGGTTTTTTTTTTTTAGTTTGAAATGTGTAAGCTTTGATTTAAACCAAGTTTACTTCAGTATGTTAATGATGTAGTAAAAATATTTATTGAAAGGCGAACTAGAGTATTTTAATGTTATACCTGCCATTTTTTTTCTTAAAGCATATTCTTTGCATCTAACTGCCAGTGCCATTGTCAAAACTTATTTTTTAAATCGTTGTACATTTCTTATTAAACTAAGTGCTTAATTTTAAAGTATTATGTTGCCATCATATAGTGTATACAAATGTATAATTGCCAATTGATTGTTAACTATTATTTATTTTTAAATGAAAGTGTAAGAATGCTTTTCTGATTCAACAAATTTGTTATCAAACTGTTTCCTTATCCTCTTTTCTGATGTAGCATAAAAATTGTCCCAGTTTGAGTTATAACTGCCAGTCACAAGTGAACCACTTTTCAGTTGCCAGTCTTTGCTCCACATCTCAGTTGCCAGTCTTTGCTCATATTAAAAACAACTTACAAATGCTTAGTTTTTGTATCTAATCTCTGATTATTAAAATGTTTATAAAGTTTATTTTTACCAAAGAGATGCAATTCATTATGACAAAGTATTGCATAATAAATTTGTTTTATAACACCTTTTTTGTGCTCTGATCTTTTGTAGGATAGGGTGGGGACAGGAGAAGGGTGGTAGGGCAGATGTGATGGCTTATACTTCTACACATACTTTCCATCCAAATTGGAGTTAGGGAAATGAAAAATAGTTGAATTTCAAAAAAAATTTTTAAGTTTTTCTTACGGTTTTTAGATGTTATCTTAATTATTGAAAGCTAAAACAACCTTAATTAAATTACTGTCTTCCTAAAGTTGAACTTCTTTTCCTGTTAATTTACATGTATCTGAAATATTTTGAAATATAACTGGGAAAAATGGAGTAGAATATGAAACCAGCATGGCCGACATGATGAAACCCCATCTCTACTAAAAATATGAAAATCAGCCAGGTATAGTGGTGAACGCCTGTAATCCCATCTACTCAGGAGGCTGAGGCATGAGAATTACTTGAACCCGGGAGGCAGAGGTTGCAGTGACCTGAGAACCCACCACTGCACTCCAGTCTACGTGACAAGAGTGAGACTCCGTCTCAAAAAAAAAAAAAAAGTCATCAAGAGCTTTATGCCAATAAATTCAACAACTTTGGTGAATTAAAAGGCGACAATAAGAAAACCCAATCTAAAAATGGGCAAAATACCTGAACGGAGACTTCACCAGAAAAGACAACAGATCGTACTCATTGATACTTACCCAAATGAGTTGAAAACATGTCTAAACAAAAACCTGCACACAATTGTTATAGCAGCATTGTTCATAATTGCCGAAACTTGGAAGCAAATAAAATGTCCTTCAGTAGGCAAATGTATAAACTGGTACATCCAGACAGCAGACTGTTATACAGCAATTTTTTTAAAAGCTATCGACATCCCAAAGAAGATATACAAATGGCCAAAAAGAACATCAAAAGATCTCAACGTCGCTAATTATTAGGGAAATGCAAATTAAAATCATAATGAGATACCACCTCATATCCATTAGAATGGCTACTATTAAAAGGTTAAAAACACCACCAAAACTAAATGACAAGTGTTGGCAAGGATTGGAACACTTGTGCAACCACTACGGAAAGCAGTATGGAATTCAGAATAGTACAGTCACTGAAAAGCAGTATGGAAGTTCCTCAAGAAATTAAAAATAGACCAACAATTTTACTTCTGGGCACATACCCAAAAGAATTGAAAGCAGGTTCTCAAAGAGATATTTGTCTACCCATGTTTAGAGCAGCATTATTCACAATAGCCAAAAGGTGGAAGATACACAAATTTTCATCAATAGATGAATGAATAAAATATGGCACATACAATGGGTTATTATTTCACCTCAAAAGGGAAGGGAATTTTGACACAAGCTTTACAACGTGGATGAAACTTGAGGACATTATTCTAAGTGAAACCAGTCAGAAAAAGAAAAAAAGACTACTGGTACCTACAATAGTCAAACTGATAGAAACAGAAAGGAGAAAGATGTTTGCCAGGGGCTGGAAGAAGAGGGGAATGGGGAGTTGTTTAATGGGCATGGAATTTTGAGTTTTGCAAAATGAAAGAGATGTAGAGATTGTTTGCACAACAGTGTGAGTATGCTTAACACTATTGAACTGTACACACAAAAATAGTAAATGTTACATATATTTTACCACAATTAAAAAAACAAAAATGAAAAAATGAGATATCAAGCTATGATGGAAATTTAAACACATATTACTAAGTGAAAGAAGCCAATCTTTGACTTAGTTGAAAGGTTCACTTACTGAGCCTTAGAAGTCTCTTTTCTGTGATTCCAACTACAATCTTATGTCGCTTACCAACAGGAATACCTTCTGAGAAAAGTGTCAGGCAATTTTCTTATTGTGGGAACATCATAGGGTGTACTTACACAAACTTAGATGGTATGGCCTACTACACAACTAGACTGTATAGTAGACAGCCTATAGCTCATAGGCTACAAATCTATGCAACATGTTACTGCCCCAAATACTGTAGACAGTGGTAATGCAATGGTATTTGTGTATCTTAACCATATCTACACATAGAAAAGATACAGTAAAAACACAGTATAAAAGATAAAACATGGTACACCTATATAGGGAACTTATCATGAATGGAGCTTGCAGGACTGGAAGTTGCTCTGGGTGAGTCAGTGAGTGTGAGTGGTGAGTGGATGTGAAGACCTAGGACATTACTGTACACTACTGTAGACTTTATAAACACTACTCTTAGGCTATACTAAATTCATTTTAAAATTTTTTCTTCAATAGTAAATTAACATTAGCTTACTGTAACTTTATAAACTTTAAATTTTTTTTAACTTTTTGACTCTTTTGTAATAACACAGCTTAAAACACAAACACATTGTATAGCTGTACCAAAATATTTTTTCTTCATGTCCTATAAGCTTTGTTCTATTCAAGTTTTTCTTCTTACTTTTTAAATATTTTTCTTAAAAACTAAGACACAAACACACACATTATCCTAGGCCCACACAGGATCAGGATCATCAATATTACTGTCTTCCACCTCCACATCTTGTCCCACTGGAAGGTCTTCAGGGGCAATAATATGTATGGTGCTATTATCTCCAATGATAGCAATGCCTTTTTCTGGAGTATCTCCTGAAGGACCTGAGTTTGTTTTACAGTTAGCTTTTCTTTTTTTTAATAGGAGTATACTGTAAAATAATGGTAAAAAGTATAGTAAATATATAAACCAATAGCATAGTCATTTATTTTCAAGTATACTGTACCTTATTGTATGTGCTATACTTTTATATGACTGATAGTGCCGTAGGTTTGTTTATACCAGCATCACCATAAACACAGAATATATTATGATAATATGAGGGTTAAGGCATCACTAGGTGATAGGAATTTTTCATCTTCATTATGATCTTATGGGACCACTGTCGTCTATGTGGTCTGTCCTGGCCTTCGACTGAAACATCATTATGCAGCTCATGGCTGTATATGACATTCTAGAAAAAACAAAACTATGGAGACAGTAAAAAGATCGGTAGTTACCAGGGGTTGTGGGGGAGCATGGGCTTTTTAGAGCAGTAAAACTATCCTTTATGATACTGTAATGGTGTATATATATCATTATACATTTGTCAAAACCCACATAAATGACAGCCAGACAGAGTGAACCCTAATGTAAACTACGGATTTTAGTTACTAGTGATGTATTAATATTGGTTCATCCCTTGTTGTAAGTGTACCACACTAATGCAAAACATTAATAATAGGAGAAACCGGGGCTGTGGTAGGGGGCACAAAGGAGAGTATAAGAGACTTCTTGGTACTTTCCACTCAATTTTTCTGTAAACCTAAAACTCCTCCAAAAAAATTAAGTCTATTAATTAAAAAGCAAAACCTAAAACAACTGGCACTTGAAAGTACTTCCAATGGCCAAAGCTAGACCAATATGAGCACCAAAATAAAAATGCAGTCTTCGCTGGTTGCAGTGACTCACACCTGTAACTCCAGCACTTTGGGAGGCCGAGGAGGGCAGATCACAAGGTCAGGAGTTCAAGACCATCATGGCCAACATGGTGAAACACCATCTCTACTAAAAACACAAAAATTAGCTGGGTGTGGTGGTGTGCACCTGTAATCCCAGCTACTCAGGAGGCTGAGGCAGGAGAATTGCTTCAACCAGGGGTTGCAGTGAGCCGAGATCATGCCACTGCACTCAACTGGGCTACAGAGCAAGATTCCATCTCAAAAACAAAACAAAACAAATATAGTCTTATGTCTTAATGTATAAAATAAATATCTATGAGTCCATACTGATATAAATAAATGATTGAATATGTTAATACATGAGGGAAAAGGGACAAATCTCCCATGCGGAAGAATAACACATAAATTATACAGCTACTTCACCCTAAAGGAGGAAGCATAACTTCCTATTTCTTAAATGTGGGCTTGCATAAGGGCTTCCTTCCAGAGTTTAGTGTGGAAGGGACAGTGATGGGGGTAATACCTTCATGGTGAAGAAACCTGACAAGACACTACTTCAGTCAGGCATCCTAGGTCAACATCAACAGTCATGACTCATGTTGATAGCACGTGTTGTTAATATTGTATACAAATAGACTTTACCTCTGTGATCTGCCTCTCAAAACTAATAGCCTAATTTTTAAAAAGAGATCAGACCAATTCTAGTAGCTTGGCATCCTACAACAAACCTGACCAGTATTCCTCAAATCTGTCAAGATAATTGAAAACAATCAAAATCTGAGAAATTTTCATAGCCAAGAGGACCCTAAAGAGACACAGCAACTAAATGGGATGTATCCTGAATGAGGTCTTGGAACAGAAAAATGGTATTAGGTTAAAAACTAAGAATATCTAAATAAAGTATAAACTTGTGTTAATAATAATGTATCAATAGCAGTTCATTAATTGTAACAAATGTACCATACTAGTGTAAGAGGTTAGCAGCAGGGAAAACTGCAAGGCAGGGGGCATATGGAAAGTATCTGTATTATTTGCTCAAATTTTTTAGCTCTAAAATGGCTCTTTAAAAAGTCTAGTTTAAAATAAAAAAAAAAAACTCATAGCAAACTCCAAGTCCAGATGGCTTCACATAAATTATATTTATTATTTAAGGAAGAAATAATACCATTATACCCAAACTCCTTAAAAGAAATAAGAAAAAAAGAAGACAAGAAAATATGTCATAACTTGCTTTATGAGGCTATAGGTTTAGCATTAACCAAATACTAAAACTGAGTAAAGACATTAGCTGCTGGGTGTGGTGACTCATGCCTGTAATCCCAGCACTTTGGGAGGTCGGGGCAGGTGGATTGCTTGAGGTCAACAGTTCAAGACTAGCCTGACAAACATGGCAAAACCCTGTCTCTACTGAAAATACAAAAATTAGCCAGGTGTGGTGGCACATGCCTGTAATCCTAGGTATTTGAGAGGCTGAGGCAGGAGAATCACTTGAACCCGGGAGGCAGAGACTGCAGTGAGCCAAGTCCAGCCTGGGCAATAGAGTGAGACTCGGTCTCACGGGGGAAAAAAAAAAAAAAAAAAGACATTACCAAAAAACTACAGACCAATACGCATCACGAATGTAGACACAAAAATTCTTAACAAAATGTAATCAAATAAAATTCAGTAATATACAAAAGAGACAATAACCAATGGGGCTGCCCCTAGGAGTGCAAGTTGGTTCAGTATTAAAAACCATCATTATAATTCACCATATCAACAGAGGCAAGAAGAATAATGTTGGGAACTGGCTCCAAAACTGGCTGTAAACAAAATCTCTGCAGCACCGTGACATGTTCGTGATGGCCATGACACCCACACTGAAGGTTATGGGTTTGCCAGAAT
Organism: Trachypithecus francoisi; assembly: GCF_009764315.1. Classification (NCBI taxonomy): domain Eukaryota; kingdom Metazoa; phylum Chordata; class Mammalia; order Primates; family Cercopithecidae; genus Trachypithecus; species Trachypithecus francoisi. The sequence continues at coordinate 59,203,307 of NW_022681462.1, read as the reverse complement.
GAGGGCAAGGAACACCTGGCCCACCCAGAGTGGAAAACCGTTTAAGGCATTCCTGAACCACAAAGAATAGCATGAGTGATCTGTGCCTTAAGGACATGTTCCTGCTCCAGATAACTAGCCAGACCCATCCCTTTGTTTCAGCCCATCCCTTTGTTTCCTGTAAGAAATGCTTTTAGTTAATCTATAATCTATAGAAACAACACTTATCACTGGCTTGCTATCAGTAAGTATGTGGGTAAATCTCTGTTGAGGCTCTCAGCTCTGAAGGCTGTGAGACCCCTGATTTCCCACTCCACAAGCTATATTTCTGTGTGTGTGTCTTTAATTTTTCTAGTGCCACTGGGTTAGGGTCTCCATGACTGAGCTGGTCTTGTCAAGTGGTGCCCATATGTGGGGCTCAAACCCAGGTTGAACGGTTGCCAGAGCGACAGTTGGAGAACGTGGAACTAAGGAGGACACCTGAGTAATCTTAAGCAATCCCCACAGTGAGTAAGAAGGGGAGCTTGGAAGCATCAGGGTAACAATGGGACAAGTGTGGGCTCTGGTTCATTCCACCTTGGAACCTTTTCACACTGATCATGAGGGGGAAGGAGAGTATAATGAAGTAACACAGCAGGTTTGTTTGCCAGCTAAAGCTAAACTGGCAAAGGAGGGAGAGGTTCATTCCTACCCTTCTGCACCCCCTCCTTATTTTGAAGAAAAAGAGTGGCCTGACCCTCCAGATCTTTCTTTTCCGGAGGACTCTGGGCAAAAGGTAGTTGCCCCAGTGACTGTTCGAGCAGCACGTCGAGTGACCACTCTCAGTTCTATTCAGGCAGGAATCCAGCAAGCTAGAAGAAGGTGATTTAGAGGCTTGGCAGTTCCCTGTTAGAATACATGCCCCAGATCAACAGGGAAATATTATAGCTACATATGAAACTTTTTCTTTTAAATTAGCTCGGTTACAGGAGTCTCTTAAAAAGGTGATTGCAGGCTGGGTGTGGGCTCAGTGGCTCATGCCTGTAATCCCAGCACTTTGGGAGGCCAAGACAGGCAGATCATGAGGTCAGGAGACTGAGACCATCCTGGCTAACATGGTGAAACCCCATCTCTACCAAAAAGACAAAAAACAGTTAGCTGAGGGTGGTGGCGGGTGCCTGTAGTCCCAGCTACTCAGGAGGCTGAGGCAGAAGAATGGTATGAACCCAGGTGATGGAGCTTGCAGTGAGCCGAGATTGTGCCACTGCACTCCAGCCTGGGTGACAGAGTGAGACTCCATCTCAAAAAACGAAACTAAACAAAACTAAACTAAAGGTGATTGCAGATTGCAGATTTGGCTGCTCAGGATATAGTGTTGCGGTTATTAGCTTTCAACAATGCTAATCCCGATTGCCAGGCTGCTCTGCGACCTATTAGAGGGAAAGCACATTTAGTTGATTATATCAAGGCCTGTGACGGTATCTGCATCAGGCTGCTCTGCTAGCCCAGGCAATGGCAGGACTGAGTGGATAAAGGAAATACATCGTTTCCTGGAGCTTTTAACTGTTTTAACTGTGGGAAGCATGGTCATGCTAAAAAATGTAGAAAAAATCAGTGAGTCAGGCTACCAGATAGGGGAAAAAAGAAAACTGCTGAGCCTGAAGTATGTCCAAAATGTAAAAAAGCAAAACATTGGGCTAATCGGTGTCATTCTAAATTTGATAAAGATGGGAACCTCATTTCAGGAAATGTCATGGGGGGCCTGTCCCAGGCCCTGTTCCAAACCAGGGCATTACCGGCTCAGGTTATTCCCTCACCCCTGTACAATGTCTGTCCCCTGCCACAGCCGGTAGTGCTGCAGTAGATTTATGCTACATGAAAGCTGTGAGCCTTTTGCCTGGAGAATCCCCGCAAAAGGTCCCATCAGGAGTCTATGGACCCTCGCCAGTGGGTATGATAGGATTACTTCTAGGAAGATCTAGTTTACATTTAAAAGGAGTACAAATACATACAGGAGGCATTGATTCAGATTACAATGGGGAAATTGACATTGCTATATCTACTTCTGTTCCCTGGAAAGCAGAGCCAGGAGAGCATATAGCACAGCTCCTGATTATGCCATATGTGGAAATGGGGAAAAGTGAAATTAAATGAAAAGGAGGATTTGGAAGCACAAATAACCAAGGCAAAGCAGTTTATTGGGTAAATCAAATTACTGATAAATGTCCTACCTGTGAAATAACTAATCAGGGAAAGAAATTTAAAGGTTTGGTAGATACAGGAGCAGACATTTTAACCATTTCTCTACAGCACTGGCCATCCACTGGCCAATTCAACCTGCTCATTTTAACATAGTTGGAGCTGGTAAAGCCCCTGAAGAATATCAAAGTAGTTATATTTTGCGTTGTGAAGGGCCCAGTGGACAACCTGGGACTATTCAACCAATTGTAACTTCTATACCTATAAATTTATGGGAGAGAGATTTATTACAACAATGGGGAACACAAGTTCTAATTCCAGAACAATTATATAGCCCTCAAAGTCAACATATGATGCATGAAATGGGGTATGTCCCTGGTATGGGACTAGGAAAAAATTTGCAAGATTTGAAGGAACTGCTTCAAGCAGAAAGACAAAACTCCCACCAGGGTTTAGGATATTGTTTTTTATGGTGTCCATAGTTAAGCCTCCAGAACTTATACCTTTAAAATAGTTGACAGATAAGCCAATTTGGATAGAACAATGGCTGCTAAGTAAAGAGAAACTGGAGGCTTTAGAAGACTTAATTACTGAACAATTAGAAAAAGGACACATAGCTCCAACATTTTCCCCTTGGAATTCTCTGCTTTTCGTAATTAAGAAAAAACCAGGTAAATGGAGAATGTTGACAGATCTTAGAGCCAATAATTCAGTTATACAACCTATGGGGACATTACAGCCAGGATTGCCTCCTCCTGCTATGATTCCAAAAAATTGGCCTTTAATCATTGTAGATTTAAAAGACTGTTTCTTCACTATCCCCTTAGCTGAGCAGACTGTGAATGGTTTTCACTTACAATTCCTGCAGTAAACAACCTGCAGCCTGCTAAGCATTTTCATTGGGAAGTGTTGCCACAAGGCACATTAAACAGTCCAACAATTTGCCAGACGTATGTGGGGCAAGCAATTGAACCTACTTGTAAAAAATTTTCACAGTGTTACATTATTTATTATATGGATGATATACTTTGTGCTGTCCCCACTCGAGAAATATTACTCCAATGTTGTGATCACTTGCAAAATTCAATTTCTTGCACTGGTTTAATTATAGCTCCTGACAAAATTCAGACTACTACTCCTTACTCCTACTTGGGGACCTTAGTAAATGACACTACAATAGTGCCACAGAAAGTAACCATACATAGGGATCAATTGAAAACATTAAATGACTTTCAAAAATTACTAGGAGACATTAATTGGATATGACCTGCTCTAGGCATTCCTACCTATGCCATGAGTAATCTATTTTCTATCCTTAGAGGAGATCCTAGTCTCACTAGCCCTGGGCAATTAACAAAAGAAGCTGACACAGAGTTACATTTGCTTGAAAAGCAAGTCCATAAGGCTCAAATAAATAGAATAGATCCAGAGAAGACTCTAGATTTGCTAATTTTTCCAATTCAGCATTCACCTACTGGTGTTATTGTCCAAGAGCAAGACTTAGTAGAATGGCTTTTTCTTTCACATACTAATTCACAGACTCTAACTCCTTATTTGGATCAAATCGCTACTAGGATAGGAAATGGGAGAACTCAGATTGTTAAATTACATGGATATGATCCTGGAAAAATTATTGTCCCTCTCATGAAGACACAAATACAGCAAGCTTTTATAAATAGTTTTGCTTGGCAAACCCATTTAGTTGATTTTGTGTGTATTCTTGATAATCATTTTCCTAAAATGAAACTTGTTTTAATTTTTGAAATTAACTGATTGGATCCTCCCTAGAATAACTAAATTTAAATCAATTGAAGGTGCTGAGAATGTTTTTACACATTGGTCTAGTAATGGTAAAGAATATTAAACACATTACTGGCATCCCATATAATTCTCAAGGACAAGTCATTGTAGAACAAATGAATCTCTCCTTGAAACAGCAGTTGCAAAAACAGAAAGGGGGAATAGGGATTATGGGACAGCCCATACACAGTTGAATCTAGCATTATTCACTTTAAATTTTTTGAGCCTACCTAAAAGCCAGATGTTATCAGCAGCTGAACAACACCTACAGAAACCAGCTGCAAAGACAGAAGCAGAACAACTGGTTTGGTGGAGAGATCCAATAACAAAAAGTTGGGAAATAGGTAAAATAATAACTTGGGATAGAGGTTATGCTTGTGCAGCTGATTTGGATAGCATCAAGACAGCTGAAGACTTATCATGAGCCAGATGCCGAGGAAGAGATTCCAGGAGGATCCTGAGGAACCCCCGGTTGCGGCCATGTCGAGACTGATGCTGAGGAGGACCCCAACTGTCACGAGCAACACCCATCGAATACAGCCACCTACTTGGGGACAGATCAAGAAGCTGTCACAGATGGTGGAAGAAAACCTGAGGAAAACTGGACAACCAGTCACAACGAGTAATTTAATGATAGCTATGATAGCAGTGATCACCATTGCTGTGAGTATTCCTTCAGCAAAGGCTGACACAGAGAACAGTTATACTTATTGGGCACATTTATCAATCTTGGCTGGCAATAATGCCTGGATATAATCACTCTATGACACATTTACACATGCTTTCTGATCTCATTATTTACCATAATAAATCTGCTCCTATAATTGAGGCATACCACCCTCAAAAACCTATTTGTAAACAGAATTGGACCTGGCCAGACAAAATGAACATACTTGTTTAGGAAGACTGCACTGCAGAACAGGCAGAGGTTCTGCTCAGTGATTCCTGTGGAATCGTTATAGATTGGTCCCCTAAGGGGATGTTTATCTTAAGTTGCACCACTCAGTCTGCATACCATGGCCACACTATTTTCAGCTGGTCTGAACAAAATGGTCAGATGGTAGACATGGTAGAAATGATAAGAAGTATGGCAAGAGTTCCTATTATCTGGAAACATGGCATTATAGTGGCACCTCAACCTCAAATGGTATGGCCTGCTGTAGGAGCTAAACATGAGGATTTGTGGAAACTCTTAATAAGATCAAAATTTGGGAAAGAATAAAAGAGCATCTAGAAGAACACTTGTCTTTGGATATTGCATAATTTTTTTAAAAACTAATATTTAAAGCATCCCAGGCACACCTGACCTTAATGCCAGGAACTGGAGTGCTTGAAGGAGCTGCAGACAGATTAGCAGCTAGTAACCCATTAAAATGCATAAAAACACTTGGAAGCTCTGTGATTTCAATAATGATTGTGTTATTAATCTGTGTTGTTTATCTTTGTATAGCCTGCAGATGCGGATCCTGACTCCTGTGAGAAGTAGCTCACTGTGACAAAGCTGCCTTTGCTTTTATCACCTTGCAAAACAAAAAAGGGAGGCATGTTGGGAACAGGCCCCCAAAACTGGCCATAAACAAAATCTCTGCAGCACTATGACATGTTCGTGATGGCCGTGATGCCCACGCTGAAGGTTGTGGATTTACCAGAATGAGGGCAAGAAAAACCTGACCCACCTAAGGCAGAAAACCACTTAAAGGCATTCCTGAACCACAAACAATAGAATGAATGATCTGTGCCTTAAGGACATGTTCCTGCTGCAGATAACTAGCCAGACCCATCCCTTTGTTTCGCCCATCCCTTTATTTCCCCTAAGAAATGCTTTTAGTTAATCTGTAATCTATAGAAACAATGCTTATTACTGGCTTGCTGTCAATAAACATGTGGGCAAATCCCTGTTCAGGGCTCCCAGCTCTGAAGGCTGTGAGACCCATGATTTCCCACTCCACAAGCTATATTTCTGTGTGTGTGTCTTTAATTCCTCTAGTGCCACTGGGTTAGGGTCTCCACGACCAAGCTGGTCTCGGCAAAATAAAAAATATGATCATTTCAATAGATGGAAACGCTTTTAACAAAATTCAGTATCATTCATAACAAAAATTCTAACCAAACCAGAAATTAAAGGAAGTGTTTTTATTGGAAGACAATTTTCTATGGATGTCTTTTTTTTTTTGCAATGTTTTAATTCTAGCAAAATATGTAACATAAAATTTTAATCATCTTGAAGCATACAATTCAGTAACATCAAGTACATTCATGATGTGATGCAACCATCACCAATTTCCATTTCCAGAACATTTTCATCATCCCAGACAGAAACTATATTCATTAAACAGTAACTCTCCATTCCCTGCCCCACCCCTGTAACCTCTTTTTACTGTTTGTCTCCATGAGTGTGCCTATTCTATGTACCTCATTGTACATGCAATCAATCATACAATAATTTCCCTTTTGCGTCTGGCTCATTTTCACTTGGCATAAAATGTTCAGGATTCATCTATGTGGTAGCATGTGTCAAAATTTTATTTCTTTTTAAGGCTAAATAAAACACCATTGTTTGTATACAATATATTTTGTTCATCCATTCTTCTGTTGATGAACATTTGGGTTGTTTTCACCTTTTGTCTCTTGTGAATAATGCTGCTATTAACATTGATGTATAAGTGACTGTTGGAGTCCCTGCTTTCAATTTGTTGGGGATCTATCTAGAAGTAGAATTGCTGGATCATACGGGAATTCTGTATTCTAACTTTCTGAGCAACTGCCAAACTGCTTTCCACAGCAGTTAGACCCTTTATATTCCCACCAGCAATGCACAAGTGTTCTACTTTCTCCATATCCTCTCTAACACTTAATTTCTGTTTTTATGTGTTTTATTTTCATAATAATCATCCTAATGAGTGCAAAGGAGAGTGTCACATTTTTTCATGTCTTGCAAATAGAGGCACTGGCAGTAGTTTTTTTTCCAGACTATCTTTTCAAGGATGTTTGTATAGAGAACAGCCATGAAAAGTAGATATAGTATCTCTCTCCAGAGCAGATGACAAGTTTGTTTGCTGTCCAGTATCATAAAGATAATGGCTTCCTCTGGGGCAAAGGCTGGACAAGTTTGCTTGTACCCTTTGTAAAAATTTGGATTTCCTAAGCAGCCTCCAAGTGGGCTGCTCCGCATAGCCCCAAAGGAGTGATGGGAACCAATGTGATCATGAAGCTGATGTTGCTTGCTGAGCTATAATAAATTCTTTGGTCTTTGACCCAGAAGTCTGATGTCTTTTGCCAGCATCCATGAAACTATTGCAGGTTAGCCTGTTAGCTTGAAAGTAATATAAAAGTTCATACCCTTCACAGTTCTGGACATTCTTCTGCCTGATAAAAGCCATCTATTGAAAATCTACAGTAAGCATTATACTGAATGGTGAGAGACTGACTCCTCCTTCTCCCAATAATGGACCAGCCGAGTATGTCCATACTCACCCCTTCTTTTCAATATTGTTCTGGAGGTCTTTGCCACTGCAATAAGGTCAAAAACTAAAAAAGAAGGAGGAAGAGGAGGAAAAAGAGAAGCAGGAGGGAAAATAAAAGGCATACAGCATGGAAAGGAAGAAATAGAACCATCTTTATTTACAGACACCATGATTATGTATGTAAAAATTCCTAAGGAATCTATAAAAGGCTATTAGAACTAATAAGTACATTTAGTAATGCCACAAGATACTAGGTCAGTGTTTTAAAAATCAATTGTATTTATATTAGCAACAAACTTTTGGAAAATTAAAATTTAAGAAGCAATACCATTAACAGTAACATACAAAAAATGAAATACAAAGGGATAAATTTAACAAAATATGTGCAACACATGTACAATGAATGAAAACCACAAAACATTGCTGACAAAACTTTAAAAGATTTAAATCAATGGACAGATAAACACTGTGTCCATGGATTCAAAGACTTAAATATTGTCAAGATGTCAATTCTTTCCAAATTGATCTATACATTCAATTCAATCTCAATCAAGATCCTAGCTGGCTTTTTTTTTTTTTAAGAAATTGGCAAGCTGGTTTTAAAATTTGTATAGAAATGCAAATGACAGAATAGCCAAAAATTTTTTGGAAAAAAGGAAAACAAAATTGGATGACTTATACTACCTGACTTTAAAATTTACTATAAAGCTACAAAAACCAAACCATATGGTATTGGCATAAATCTAAATATATAGATCAATGGAACAGAATAGTTCAGAAAATAAAAACTCACATATACATAAGCAACTGTTTTTTGACAAGTACCAAGTTAACTCAAAGGATTAAGGATAATTTTTTTTTTCAACAAATGGTGCTAGAACAATTAGATATATATCAACAATGAGCTTTGACCCCTACCTCTCACCATACATAAACATTTATTTGAAATCAATCACAGACATATATGTAAAAAAAAAAAGCTAACAGTGTAACACTTTTAGAAGAAAACATAAGAGAAAATCCTTCTGATTTTGAGGCAGGCAAAGATTTATTAGATAGCACACACACACACACGCACAAATTAAAAATTAGCCAGACGTGGTGGTTGTGTACCTATAGTCCCAGCTACTCAGGAGACAAAGGATGTAGTGAGCCGTGATCACACCACTGCACTCCAGCCTGGGCTACATACTGAGACCCCATCTCAAAACAAAACAAAATAACAATTAAAAAAAAAAAAAAAAGGAAAGGTGAATAAACACATAATGCTGAATTCTTACAATGGAACAAAAAACTTTTAATTTTTTTTCAGAAATAAAAAGAAACAAACTGCTGATACAATGTATATGAAACCAATCTCAAAAGAACACACATATGTGATTCCATTAACATGAAATTTTTAAAAAGAAAAATCTAATCCTCTCTACAGTGACAGAAAGCAGATCAGTGATTGCCTAAGACCCAGGCTTGGGTGTGGAGCATTAAGAATCATGCACATACAGCAGAAGGGAGAAGAGAAGAGCTTCTTAGTATTCTAATTCAGTGTCTGTAAAACAAAAACAATTTGTCCTGCTTGACCTGTAGAGTAAGAGAAATAATACAAATTTGTTATTAACATGAAAAATTGAAATAAATTGGACAATTTCTATTACTTTCAGAGCTGATGGTTGAATAAAAAAACCTTCAAGTCATACTAATGACTCCCATGTAGAATAGAGATGGATTAAAACGTGGCTGGGTGCGATGGCTCACACCTGTAATCCCAGCATTTTGGGAGGCCGAGGTGAGTGGATCACCTGAGGTCAGAAGTTGAAGAGCAGCCTGACCAACAGGGCGATACTCCATCTCTACGAAAAATACAAAAATTAGCTGGGCGTAGTGGCGTGCACCTGTAATCCCAGCTACTTGGGAGCCTGAGGCAGGAGAATTGCTTTAACCTGGGAAGCAGAGGTTGTGGTGAGCCAAGATCGCGCCATTGCACTCCAGCCTGGGGGACAGAGCAAGACTCCGTCTCAATAAATAAATAAATAAGAAAAAGAAAGAAATATTAAAAGGTGAGGAGGGTTGGGTGGACGTGGGGAATCAGTCACTAGAAGTTTAATGGCCTTTTAAAAAAAAAACCTCATTAAGAATATTAATGGAATGTAGGCTGGGTGTAGTGGCTCATGCCTGTAATCCCACCACTTTGAAAGGTCAAGGCAGAAGGATCACCTGAAGTCAGGAGTTTGAAACCAGCCCGGCCAACATGGTGAAATCCCATCTCTACCAAAAATACAAAAATTAGCCAGGCATGGTTGCAGGCACCTGTAGTCCCAGCTACTCGGGAGGCTGAGGTAGGAGAATTGCTTGAATCTGAGAGATGGAGGTTGCAGTGAGCTGAGATCATGCCACAGCACTCCAGCCTGGGTGAGAGAGAGAGACTCCAACTCCAAAAAAAAAAAAAAAAAAAAAAAAAAATACATGGAATGGAATGGAAGAATAAGTACTACTTACTGATTATTTACCACTTGCCACTTGCCAAGCAGGGCAATCACCAAGCCAAGAATTTATATATTGTTTGTTATTTCATTTAATCCTCACATTGACACTATGAAGTTAATGAGGTAAATGTTACCATTTATAGATGAAGAAACGCAGACTAGAGGAGTTTCAATTGCCCATGGTTACACTAGTTAGTAAATGATTAAAAAAACAAGTCTGATTCCAGAATTTGTGCCTTAATTACCAGGCTAATTTACCGCCTCTGGGTTATAGGAATATACAAGCATGAGAACAAGTTTGGCCATTGATTAATTTGCTAAACAAATCAGCAGGAAGCACTTTTTGTTGTTGTTGTTGAGATGGGGTCTCCCTCTGTCACCCAGGCTGAGTGCAGTGGTGCAATGTTGGCTCACTGCAACCTCCACCTCCCACATTCAAGCAATTATCATGCCTCAGCCTCCCAGGTAGCTGAGACTACAGGCACACACCACCATGCCTGGCTTGCTTGCTTTGTGTGTGTGTTTTTTGTGTGTTTTTTTTTGTTTTTGTTTTGTTTTTTTATTTTTAGTATAGACAGGGTTTCTCTATTTTGGCCAGGCTGGTCTCGAACTCCTGGCCTCAAGTGATCCACCTGCCTCGGCCTCCCAAAGCACTGGGATTATAGGCATAAGCTACCGCACCCGGCCAGAACACGAAGCACTTTTTTTTTCTTTTTGAGATGGAGTTTCACTCTTGTTGCCCAGGCTGGAGTGCGATGGTGCGATCTTGCTCGGCTCACCACAACCTCCTGCCTCCCAGGTTCAAGAGATTCTCCCGCCTCAGCTTCCCGAGTAGCTGGTATTACAGGTATACACCACCACGCCCGGCTAGTTTTCTTGTATTTTTAGTAGAGATGAGGTTTCTCCATGTTGGTCAGACTGGTCTCGAATTCCTGACCTCAGGTGATCCGCCTGCCTTGGCTCCCAAAGTGCTGGGATTACAGGTGTGAGCCACCACGCCCAGCACATGAAGCACTTATTAAAGCCCCACCACTGTATTGGGCCTTGGCAGTTCGTAGTGAACAAAACAGACAAGTCTCTGCCCTCGTGGAGCTTATACTCTAGTGAGAGGATAATAGACAAAATAAGAAACTGAAATAAAATATCAGAAGTCATAAATGCTATGAAGAAAAATAAGGTGAGGAAAAGGAAGTAGAATCAGGGTGACAGTTGCTATTTTAGATGAGTTGGGCATCTGAGCAGAGCAGGGGACGGAATGGTGTGCAGAAGCCTGTCTGCCAGTATCTAGAGGAGGAACCTCTAGGCAGGAACTAGGGAAGGTAAAGGAAATGCAGCCCTTTGATGTGTTCACAGGAACTGCAAGAGTAGGAGCTACTGTACCCAGAGGAAACTGCGAAGGAAAGACTGGTAGGAGATGACAACTGAGAAACTTTCAGGTTCCAGGGACCATGTCATGTGTGGACCTCGGCAGGGGCTGTGGTAAGAACTTAGAACTTAAGATCAGGGGAGCAAGGAACCAAATGTACATTTCAAAGAGTCACTATTGTGTCATGAGATTCGAAGATTGCTCATAGCAAATCTTAAATACAAAATCTTGGTCAAATACCTTCTGACAAAACAGTATATCCTATGTACTATAAGCGGTTACAGTTACCCTTCAAGCCAAAATAACTCCTACATCACGAAACATATAATCCAGGAAGTTAAGAAAGAAGGAGTTGTTTCTCTAAACTGGTATCCATATTACTATACCTTATTTAATTATTTACTTATTTTTTTTTAGAGATAGGGTCTTGCCCTGTCACCCAGGCTGGAGTTCAGGGGCACAATCATAGTTTACTGTAACCTCACACTCCTGAGTTCATGCAATCCTCCCACCTCAGTCTCCTGAGTAGTTAGGCCTACAGGCATGCATTACCATGCCCTGCTAATTTCTTTTTTATTTTCTTTTTTATTTTGTAGAGATGGGATCTCACTGTGTTGTCCAGGCTGGTCTTGAACTCCTAGCCTCAAGCGATCCTCCTGCCCTGGCCTCCCAAAGATTACTTTACTTTATTAACAAATGGTTTTATAGGGTAAAATCTCACCTATTCTTATTTGTATAAAGGGCAGCCTACATTATTGAAAAGTATATTAAAATATATACTTACTGCTTTTAAATGTAATTGGAACTAAACCATCCAAGTTTTTTAGGACATTAAGGGAACAGAGAAGAGTAACGTTATAATTAGCCTATCTGATAGATTTCATTAAGCAATTCAAACATTCTCTTGAGGTCTTGCTTACAGTATTGCATCTCTTAATAAGTAGAGTAAAAGTAAGTAAAAAGCTGAATCTTGATCAAATTATAATACTATCAATTCTACAACAACATAATTTAGCTGAAACACTTACTAATCTTTCAAGTAACTGCCAGCCAGCACACACTTTAAGAACTCAGATGTTTTGGTGTCTTTCTAGTCAAATGAACAAGAAGCAGTAGGAAGTTTTCAGTAGGAAAACTTCCCCTCACATCATATTGATTTAATTTAAAGGACTCCCACCCACTTTCTGCCTTCACTTGCACACCATTCTGAATTTTTATATTTTAAAATATAAATTTTTTCTCGAATGAAAATATTTGATGATAATTCTGTGTTTCCTTGTAATGTGATTCTGTGTAACTACTATCTTTACCTTCTTTTAAATGAATTTTCCCCAGGAAATGTATGGTCAGCTTTAATCCACTTTAAGAACAATCGTTGATTATTCAAATGAGAAATTGCAATGTTTAAATACTTTCAGCCAGCTGTTGGAAGAGGCAATGGTGTACTGACACTTTCAGCTGATATACTACAGGCTCTTTATCAGCGGAGGTAAAAGCATGGCCATATATAATTCATTAGTATTCTCTCTCTCTCTCTAATTGCTTTCTAGTAGAATTGCAGAAAGGAATTCTCACTCTCTTCTGTTTCCCTTGGGGGTTTGCCTTTGTTACGACTCAACTATAAGCTTTATATGGAGTTGCAGATTTGAAATAGAGCATTAATTGGAAGCAATTATTCAATTATAGCAGCTGTGGCTATGCTGTATCCTGAATATTTACCAAGAAAAGAAAGCATTTAACAGATGATTTAATATAGCAGCTTGGCAATAATGAACCTGCAACCAACACTGCAATTGCATAACTAATATCTTTAATAGCTGAAATATTCAAGAGTACATGGTATAAATTTAAAAATAAAATAAGACTATCAGGCTTGATTTTCAAAGCACTGCAAAATGTGTGAAGTCAATTCAAAAGTAATCAAAGAACTTATGTTTGTTTATTATCTAAAAATGTGTGAGATTTCTCCAACTGCTTGATTTTAAAAGTAGGTATGTTTTCAACTTTAATCGATTTTTTTTTCTTTTACTCTTTCGATGCCTCATGTATGTACTCTGAAGTCTTATTATAAGGCTGCCTTTGAAATTGATGCTTTGGAACCACTTTAGATACTTCTCAGATAAGCACCAAGAAGAACCTGCCCTGTGTGAAATTCCACTCTGTAACCAATGGTGTGATAATGAGCTGCCAGCTAGTCATTTTCTGCCTGTAATCTATTCAGCTTCTCGAGTGCTGACCAAGTGCTTGGCAGGGAATGGCTTTGGCTGGGCTAGGATTGATTAAATGGATGTGAAGACAATCCATATGCTGTCAAAAAATATTTTTATGGGCAAAAATCCACTACGAATACCTGCATTATTGGTTCTGAAAGAAATGGAGAAAATGTTTCATCAAATTTATTAGCTCTATGTTAAAGAAATGAAACAAAGGAACCGAAACACTTTGCTACCAACTCTTGAGTCATCTTATTGGTGCTGTCTTGACAAAGAGATGCCATTCTTTTATGTGCTATGATGTCACCTTTGTCCAATCATAACCTTCCTTATGAGAGTAGGATAACTCTGGAGACAAGGTGAGTGACAGCAGCAAGCAATGCAGCAGTCACTAGGCAACAAGATCCAGCCTTCAGTGGAAGAGAATCTTAAAACATTTAACCCTCACACTGTCTGGGTGTCTCATTGCTGAAATGGCAGTAATCTCTGGACAAAAGCCTAATGTGAATAGGCAGCTTGTTTCTAAAGCCCTGTTTTTTCAGGCACTGTGAGGAAACTTCCTTCTTAGACTAAGAACATTACTCAGTTTGAAAAGATTGGTAGAGTTAGAAATCTTTAAAACTGCTTTTTCACAGGGTCACAGTTTAAGCCACATGAGGATCCCCCCAGTGTGTTTAGAACGGTTATTCAATTGCTCCCCATAAGGCAGGCTGCTGCACAGGTCTTGTAGTCTGTACTCTGCACAAAGTCATACTATAGAAGGGGTGAGTGGGACTGAAATCAGCCTGTACCCCCTTGCCAAGATATACCCTTGCTAGGGCAGTCTGGAGAAGGGTGTCTTTATCTAATTGGTTGCCCTGATGGGGCACCATTTTGTAATTTGTCTGCCTGGGGGAGGCGCTTTTTTCTAATTTGCACAAAATTGCTCAGTGAGCTCTTAGGTGCGGGGCACTGCAAATACATCTTGTGTCCCCCACTAGTCAAAAGCTCTCCAAGATTGTCTCTCCTCTTTCACTTGACTCTTGCTGTAGAATTTAGCACAGGCTGGACAGACCCAGGTGTGGACTGGTGGTGTTGTTTCCAAACTGGATTTCCAGAATTGCCTCATTCAGATTGTTTTGGTTTGTTTCCAGAAAAAAAAAAAGTCACTTAAAATTTTTCTCATGAAGCAAATGTTTTGTCAGTTTTTGAGAGCTAATAGTTTAATATTATTTTCTGCCCCCAAACAGTTACACAGTATAATGATTTTCTTCAGATAAACTCTACTGTGTTTTAGTCAGATCAAAAAGTGATTTACAGGCATTTATTAAGTGGGCTTTTTCAGAACAGTGGGTACCATGTTTCTCTAACAGTGTCTGGCACAGAGTAAGTGCACATATCTCTTTGCATGAGTGCATTAATCAATTGATTAATTAATTAACAGTATTCACTTGGTGGAATCCAATAGTAGAGTTATATAATACTTTGGAATTATTAGAAAACCTACAGGGTTTTTTGGTTTCTTGTTTTTGAGAAAAGGTCTCATTCTGTTGCCTAGGCCGGAGTGCCACGGCATGATCATAGCCCACCGCAACCTTAAACTCCTAGGCTTGAGCAATCCTTGCCCTTAGCCTCCAAAGCATCTAGGACTACAGGCATGTGCCACCATGCCCAGCTAATTTTTGTAGAGATGTGGTCTTACTATATTGCCCAGGCTAGTCTCAAACTCTTCACGGCAAGTCATTCTCTTGCCTCAACCTCCCAAAATGTTGGGATGAAAGACATGAGCCACTGTACCTAGCCAAGAAACCTCACAGGTTATCCAGTACAACAGTTGTTATGCAGTTGAGGAAACTGAGACCCAAATAACTAACCAATTCGTACATCTAGTTAAAAGCATAGCCAAGTGTCCCTATAATTAGCACAATGTGGAGACTAATTTAGATTGTAATCATGTAGAGGGCAAAGATCATTTCCATTGACTTTGCTATACACCTAACCTATAGTATCATTAAACCTGCATTCAGTGTTGGTGACAATATAGTTCATGACTATAATGAGTTTGCAAAAATAAAAATTGGATCCTGTTCAGAAATAACCATGCCGTGGTTGGCTTATTGTGACTACTTTTCTTCTGGAATATAAAAATCTTATATTATAGTGATTATTGCTTTGCAACCTGTATTTTGTTCTGTCACTGAAAGTTTTTACAATTTAATTAAGGAGACAGGACTAACACAAGATAAATTAGAGAAAATACAGCCAAAGACTTACTAAACCAGGCATTTTATATCTTATCCTCACAAAGGGCAGATCCAGCATATCAAACCAGTTTTCTTATTCTGAAACGTTTTTATCCTGAAACCAATACTTCCCAAACTTGTCCTTCATATTTTTCATACTGTCACCTGTGCTATTTCTTTAATATATTTCTCTAGATTGACCCACTTTTATCTTAGTGTTATTCTAAGTCATAATACTCCTTAATATGTATAACAAATACATATTTTTCCCAATGTACATGAATATATCTAAAAATGTTTATTTGTGTGCCTTCAGCAGTACAGGGTCACTCCTTGGGAAACAGCAGACTACACCGTGCTTTTAAATGTGCAATGACATTAAACATTATTGAGTGCCAAGCAATGCCATGCATTTTCCAAAAAGGAGGAAAGCCAGTACTGACTTATAACTGATTTAATTTGACCCTAACAAGATCTTCATGAAATTAAGTTAGATATCACAGTCTTATGTTCAAATTTAGCTGCTAGTTCAAGCTTTGCCATTAAATGGCATGATCTGGTATCCTTCTGTTTCCTCATAAGTCAAAGAGAAGATTGGATTAGACAAATTCTGAAGGCCAACATTATAGGAGCTCAAATCATCTGCATTACTCACTTGTCTCTCCAGTTAGACAAAGGATCCCTGTATGCTGAGAGATCCCCATGCAGGAACTTAAAATGTGATGGAAACACAGTGGCCATAGTAAGTGTGAATATGCTAAAGTTCCTGTTAATGACTTTCAAATGATTTCTTTAAAGACCAAAATTAGGTATGTTGTTAACAAGACATATTTAAACAAAATGAAAAACACTAAAAATAAAAATAATGGACTAGACAAACATAGCAAACAAGCCTCCCCCTGCAAAAAATAAAGGTGGTAAAATTAATATCAGACAAAACAGCAGCTAAGGCAAAAAGTTAGAATAAGAAGGGGTATTTCTTTAGAATAAGGAGTATTTCTTTTTTTTTCTTTCTTTTTCTTTTTTTAAGACTGTCTCACTCTGTCTCCAAGGCTGGATCTCGGCACACTGCAACCTCTGCCTCCCAGGTTTAAGCAATTCTGGTGCCGAGTAGCTGGGACTACAGGTGCGCACCCAACACACCAGCATTTTTTGTGTTTTTAGTAGAGATGGGGTTTTGCCATGCTGGCCAGGCTGGTCTTGAACCCCTGACCTCAGGTGATCCGCCCACCTTGGCCTCCCAAAGTGCTTGGATTACAGGTATGAACCACCGCACCTGGCCAGGAAGGATATTTCATTTTGACAAAAGTATAGTCCATGAAGAAGATGTTATAATAGTTGTGAATATTTATAGACAAAACAATTAAAGTAAAATTGTTAGAAATATGTAGAAAATTTGACTAAATCACAATTAGAATGGAAATGTTAATAAATCTTCCTCTGGATTTACAGGATACATAGAGCAAAATAAGATAAAGAGAGTCTGAATTATGTATATACTTAGTAAGCTTGAAAATATATATATTCTTGTCAAACAAAATTTGTAAAAGTAAAAATTACACCTTTTTTACTGTCACATTCTCTGACTGTAGTGAAATAAAACACAAAATCAATAAGAAAAGGCAAGTTTCCCTCCCACCCAATTACATTAGTTGGCAATATTCATACAAATTTAAGTCAAAGAGGAAATCAAAACCGAAATTATAGATAATTTAGACATTAACAAATGAAAATATACAGTAAAAGATATTAATATATTCAGGGGAAAATCCATAAAGTTAAATGCATTTATTAATGAACATGAAATGTTGAAATACTTGAAAGAAAGTAGAAGGAACAACAAAATAATATGAAGGAGAAATTAAGAATTAATGAAAGGATCAAAGCAGAATCTGATTTATTAGAAAAAGAAAAACAGGCTTCGTATATAAAACCAGGAGTTGTCAGTCCGAAAAACAATGAAATAGAGAAACTTCTTACAAGTGTGATTATGAGAAACCACAAATACACAATGATAGAAGTGGAAAGGGAGTGTAATGATAGGCACAACAGAATTTTTGTTACAAAAATGTTTATAGTTTTATGCTGATAAATCTGAACATTTAGATAAAATGAAAAATTTAATAGCAAAATTGAAAATCCAAACAGACCAATTACCATAGACAAATGAAAAAGTTTGTCAAACACCTACTACTTCCATTCCCAGCAAAACACCAGTCCAGGGGCTTCACAGTGAATACTACCAGTTTTTTCTAGGAGTTTCTCTCTTGTTTCAGCTGTTCTAAAGAATAGGGAAGGAAGGAAGGAAGGAGAGTGTCTTAGTTTATTTTATAAAGTTATAAACACCTGGTACCAAAACCAACAAAACATCACAAAAATGCTACAGATCAATCTCCAGAACTGGCCTTTTTCACGTATAAAACTGGCATGGCCAATGTAACTTAACACTGGCTCCATGTTGGCAGGTGTACACAATGGTACAACCTTTGTGTCAATGAAATTTTGAGTGTTCACATTTAACCTAGAAATTCAATTAAAAGGAGTTTATCCCAAGAAAATAATAAGGCAAACGTGCAAAAACACATAAATATTTTAAACTTCATTGCAACATCCGTGATCTGATAAGTGCAAAAGGAGATTATAAACAGAATGTGTAGCACTTACCTATCTGTTCAGCAAAAATCTAACAAGTATGTGTGTTTATACATTAAGAAGTCATGTTCTAATTCCTGGAACCTATGAATGTGTTACCATTATATGGCAAAGAGGAAAGAAGGTAGCAGATGAAATTGTTAGCTAATCAATGAACTTTAAGAAAATTATCCTGGATTATCTGGGTGGGCCAGATGTAATCACAAAGTCCTTAAATGTGAAAGAGTGGGGCAGGAGAGGGAATGTCAGAGTGGTGTTATATGAGAAAGACTAACTCTGGCATTGCTGGCTTGAAGATGAGCCAACAAAGCCTCTAGAAGCCGAAAAGAGAAAGGAAACGCACTCCGCTTGGAGACTCCAGAAGGAACAGAACAGCCTCGCCAACACCTTGATTTCAACCCAGAGAGACCCCTTTCAGACTTCTCACTTCCCAACAATAAATTTACATTGTTTTTAAGTCATTAAGTTTGTGGTAATTTGTTATAGCAGCAATAGGAAACTAATATGATAAATGCCTTCATTTCTTAGTAAGAAAACACATTTTCTAAGATTTCCTCCAAGGGTATCCTGAAAGTATGGGACAGGATCACTTCTTTAGTGGTATTCTAAACGTTTTTCCAGTAGAGTTAATGCAAAAGATAAACACATATTATCTGTAATCACCTATTTCAGGGATCTTAAAATGATCTTATGGCATCAAAAGAAATTATTTGCATGTTGAACTTTTCGTTTTTCCCTATTTTCCAAAATTAATAACATTTTGCATCAGCCAATGACACAGGTTGAAACTTTCCCCTTTTGCCAGTGGTAATTGGAACCCAGGTCCTGTCTGCCTGAATGTCCCTAAGTTCCCAGTCTTCGAGGGATTTTTTTTTTTTTTTTTTTTTTTTAAATGAGACGGACTCTCACTCTGTCGCCCAGGTTGGAGTGCAGTGGTGTGATCTCGGCTCACTGCAAGCTCCGCCTCCCAGGTTCACGCCATTCTCCTGCCTCAGCCTCCTGAGTAGCTGGGACCACAGGCGCCCGCCACCTCGCCCGGCTTTTTTTTTTTTTTTTTTTTTTTTGAGTAGAGATGGTGTTTCACAGCGTTAGCCAGGATGTTCTCCTTCTCCTGACCTCGGAATCCGCCCGCCTTGGCCTCCCAAAGTGCTGGGATTACAGGCTTGAGCCACCGCGCCTGGCCGGATCATCTTTTTTAAGTGAAATTGTTAGTATTGAAGTAGAATTGGGACAGGCGTGGTGGCTTATGTCTGTAATCTCAGCACTTGGGGAGGCAAGGAGGGTGGATCACCTGAGGTCAGGAATTCAACACCAGCCTGGCCAATATGGTGAAACCCCGTCTTTACTAAAAATACAAAAATTAGTCGGGCAGTAGTGGCATGTGCCTGTGATCCCAGCTACTCTGGAAGCTGAGGCAGGAGAATCATTTGAGCCTGGGAGGTGGAGGGTACGGTGAGCCGAGATCGCACCACTGCACTCAAAAAAAAAAAAAAAAAAAAAGAAAAGAAAAAAAAGAAAAAAGAAAAAAGAAAAGAAGAAAGGAAGTAGAAAGTAGAATTGATTTCACTTCTCCTGAATATATGATGGTAAATCAACATCATTGCCAATATTTCCAGGGATTCTGAGCCCACAGGGTTGGGTAAAGATGCTTATATTTTTGCTAGAGATACTGATGATCAAATTTCCACTGATTTTTCTTGATCTCCACTCTGCATTTTGCCTCTCATCTCTGTTCACCATTTTATATACCTTGTTACTCAATTAGATATTTTCCTTTCCAATCTCTTCACTCTGCCAAATACTACTATGACTTAAGGCAATGGCCATAGCAGGCTTTATTAAACGTTTAGAGCAATGGAGGGCTGCACTGCATAAAACACAATCACTTAACGTTGTATATTAGAATTCCTTACTTTTAAATGTGTGTTGGCCATTTTCAGGACTGGGGAACAACATCACTTTGACTTGGGCTCCAGCCTCCTGCTATGATGCTGCGTCTTCTCTCTTCTTCCCTTGATTGCTCCTTTCCTCTTTAGTTCAAAGTTCTTCAAACCTCAAATTACTGCTCATTTATCAGGGAGAACAGTTTACTTTCATCTCTGTCCCAACTTAGGCCACCCTACCTTACAAGAACGTTATTTTATTTTATTTTATTTTATTTTTTGAGACAGTGTCCGGCTCTGTCACCCAGGCTGGAGTGCAGTGGCACAATTTCAGCTCACTGCAACCTCCGTCTCCCAGGCTCAAGTAATCCTCCCACCTCAGTCTCCCAAGCAGCTGAGACTCCAGGCAGCCACCACCATGCACAGCTAGCTTTTGTATATTGAGTAGAGATGGGGTCGCACTATGTTGCCCAGGCTGGTCTCAAACTTCTGGGTTCAAAGTGATCCCAGCCTCCTGTCTCAGCCTCCCAAAGTGCTGAGATTACAGGCATGAGGCACTCTGCCTGGCCAGCCTTTTTTTTTTTTTGACACGGAGTCTTGCTCTTGTTGCCCAGGCAGGAGTGTAATGGCATGATCTCAGCTCACTGCAGCCTCCGCCTCCCGGGTTCAAGCAATTCTCCTGCCTCAGCCTCCCAAGTAGCTGGGATTACAGGCGTCCGCCACCATGCCCGGCTAATTTTGTATTTTTAGTAGAGATGGGGTTTCTCCATGTTGGTCAGGCTGGTCTAGAACTCCCGACCTCAGGTGATCCGCCCACCTCGGCCCCCCAAAGTGCTGAGATTACAGATGTGAGCCACTGTGCCCAGCCCAGCCTTATCTTTTTAATAAAACTTTTTGAAGAACAGATGTTCCAAGACAAGACATTTCTTCCTGAGGGAATTTTGTTTTGTCAGCTTGCTGCAACAGTTGTTCTTCTCCCGCTACCCAAGTAATTTAGTAATTTAAAATTTCTTAACACTTATACTAAATGTCTATTTCATAGTATATGGAACGTATCTCAATTTTTGAAGTAAAACAAGAAATTAAAAAGAAAAAAAAATCTCTACTGCACTGGGGCTATTTCACACTACAGCCCCAGGCCCCAAAGGAGGCACGTGTACTTTCACTCCCTTTCGTGGTTAGGGGTACTTAAGTGGAAGCTTCAGAAGCACTGGTCTCTTTCTGTTTCACTTTTTCATAATAAAAGTTTTCAAGTGAATGCAAAAGTAAGTACAAAAAGATAATAAATTGTTATGTATTTATAACTCAGTTTCAATAATTATTAACATATGGCCAATGTTATCTCAAACAAATCCCCCTCATTCTCCACGCTCTCTCACACTAGATCATTTTGCAGTGAATTCCAGATGTTATATTCTGTCCATAAATACTTCATTATTTATATCTAGAAGATAAAGATACGGGACCCTAATTGTCCCATGAAAGGCATTTGACAGTTGTTGAGAAGCACTGTTTTCAGGCATTACGCCCTCTCACAATCCGAAAATGCATACATTTATTAGCTCCTTTCATGGGAGTAGTTGGCACTCAGTGATGAAAAAGAGATATTGTTCGAAGACTAGGCCGGCTTTGCTTATTTTATTTTTTTCTTTTTCTGGAGCAAGACGTCTCCAGAATAGTCTATTCTCCAGACTAGCTGAATGACATTTTAATTTGCTCCATGAGCAGTCTCAGCCTTACAAACAACCAACGAACGACTTGATCATACACAAGGCTTCCTCCACACCTGGACCCTCTGTTGCCGAACAGGGGAGGTTTTAGAGAATCTGTGCATTCAGGAGTCAAAGGAGAGAGAGTTGTGCAAAGGAAGGCCAGCCAGGGGGATGGACCCTCCAGAGAGGGATGACTACTACCAAGTCAAGGCTTCCTCACTACCTGAACTGCCCAGCTACTGTGCACGAGAAATCAAGTGATTCTACCCAGTGAAATGCAGCCACTGTTTGCTGTGAGCCCCCATGGGACAGATGCTTGTCTTGCTGACCTTTGTATCTCCAGCGCCTAGCTCCAAGTCTAGCAAACAGTGGACTCTTAGGAGACTGAAGCTCCAAGTTCAGACTAGTATCTTCCTGAAACTGGCAGAATCAGGTACACTGGGGGAATTGGGTGCCTTGGTGAGGAGGATGTGTTAGTAAGGGTGGGCAATTTGAATTGCGCAGGCCTGGGGAGTATGGCACAGAGAGGTGCCTCACAGCTCCAGCTCTTTGTGGTGAGTCAGTTAGAGGTGAAATATTGATGCAAAGTGAATGGTCAGAGGGATTTGCTGACAATGTTTGCCTGTTTTAAAGATGTGCCCTGATTTGGCTAATTTCCGGGGACAGAAATTTTTTCTTTATTCTCTCCCTCCTTATTTCAAATGTATGCTGTATGGTCTTTTGTTGTTAAACAAGCTGTTTAGGTATGGCCCAGGAACTGCCAGAATCAGGGTTGGTGGGCCAAACTGGAGAATGCAAAAGCTGGGAATCCACCCTGACATGCCAGATATGCAGGAGGAGTTAGTTGAGAATCCTCTGAATGAGAGTTAGAGGCCTTTCTCACCAGATGTAGAAATTTAGATGAATGTGCTATACTTTTATAGTTCATGCCATTAAATGAGGTAATTCTAATACGGGTCCCAGGGCTAAAAAAAAAAAAAAAGCAAACAAAAATATCTTGGAGGAATGCAGCCTTTGCATCTTCGGGAATTGGTGCAGGACTTAACACATAGTAGGTGCTCAATAAATATTTGTTGAAGGAACAAAAGGGTGAAATTA
This sequence comes from Trachypithecus francoisi, assembly GCF_009764315.1. Taxonomy (NCBI): domain Eukaryota; kingdom Metazoa; phylum Chordata; class Mammalia; order Primates; family Cercopithecidae; genus Trachypithecus; species Trachypithecus francoisi. Next base: position 59,180,260 of record NW_022681462.1, on the reverse strand, counting down.
AAGAACAGACACAGAAACGCATTTCAGTTCCCAAAGCTTTTGTTACATGGCAGATTTGCCTGTATTGGGCTATATTTGCTACAGTCACAGGAACCAGTGAACAGAAGGTGGTTTGAAGTCTTGTGAGCTCTTCTAAGTAGCCAATAGATATGTAAAATGGCACTCGTTGTCCAAACTAATCCCAGAGAAAGCCTCGCAATGAAAATATCATGGTAGGGTAATACACTGTTTAAGGACACGTTTGGGTGGATTAAGTCTAAAATATTCTTCAGATTTATTTATTTATGTATTGAGATGAAGTCTCACTCTTGTCACCCAGGCTGGAGTGCAGTGGTGCGGACCTCGGGTCACTGCAACCTCTGCCTCCCAGGTTCAAGCGATTCTCTTGCCTCAGCCTCCCAAGTAGCTGGGATTACAGGCGCCTGCCATCACATCCAGCTAATTTTTGTATTTTTAGTAGAGATGGGGTTTCACCTTGTTGGCCAGGCTGGTCTTGAACTCCTGACCTCAGGTGATCCACTCACCTGAGACTCCCAAACTGCTGGGATTACAGGCATGAGCCACCATGCCAGCCCTATTCTTCAGTTTTATTAATTTTAGTCTGGTTGACTAAGGTTTCTTAGAAGTGAATCTTATAAGGAAAGTAAAAAAAAAAATGCATAAAACAAAAACCTAATGTACCACAATGTATGGGATGCAGCTAAAGCAGTGTTTGGGGCAGGAGCAGGGGGAAATTTATAGCTAAAAGCCTATATTAGAAAAGAAGAAAGATCTCAAATCAGTAACCTAATCTTCCATCTTAAGAAACTAGAAAAAGAAGAGCAAACTAAACTCAAAGCAAATAGAAGATGGGTAATCATCATGATAACAAGGGAAAGAAATAAAATAGAAAAACAGTAGAGAAAAGTGATGAAACCAAAAGTTGGTTTTTTGAAAAGATCAAGAAAATGGGTAAACCTTTAGCTCTCCTGATCAAGACTAGAGAGAGAGAGAGAGACAGAAAAGACACAAATTACTGAAATCATGAATGAAAGTGGAGACATCACTCCCAACTTACAGAAATTAAAAGAATTCTAGAGGAATACTGTGAAAAACAGTATGCCAATAAACTACTTCACATCGGGAAACATTCCTAGAAAGATATGGATTACTGCAACTGACTCACGAAGAAATAAAAAATAAACGTGTGTACATGGACATTGTTTTCTGGAAGAGTATTTGCCCTTTAAGAATTATTTTTCTTCTAACATATGTACAATGCAGGTAAAGAAATGAAGTACAGCTAAACAAAAAAGGGGAAATAACTTCATGACCGAAGGTAAGTACACTGATAACTTTTTTTTTTTTTTTTTAAGAGGCTGAAGTGCAGTGGCACAATCGTAGCTCTCTGAAGCCTTGAACTCCTGGGTTCAAGCAATCCTCCTGCCACAGCCTCCCGAATAGTTGGGACTACAGGTGTGCCCCACTACGCCCAGCTAATTTATTTTTATTTTTCGTACAGATGGAGTCTTACTATGTTGCCTAGACTGGTTTGAAATTTGTGGCCTCAAGTGATTCTCCTGCCTTGGCCTCCCAAAACATTGGGATTACAGGTGCAAGCACCCAGCCTACTGACAACATTTTGAAATGAAACCTGCAAATACGTGAACCTGTAAATGTATATAACAGGGTGCTAAAATTGGACTCTTCTTGCTTACCTTTGGTAAAAGCTCTGAAGGCTGATAACAATACAATAGATATCCAAAGATTCCCACATCCTAAATATCCAAATTGGGTGCTTATTCCTCCTATGTAACCTATGTAGAGTGGACTTGAGAGATTATGAAACTGATTCTGCAGGAAATAAGCAGTCAATGAAAAGTGAGGGCTGAAGCATTAGTGAGTGAGGATTTCATGGACAGCCTGTGAGTGAGCTGGGTCCCACCTTCCTCCCAGGGGAAGAGGAGGGAATGCATGACTGCATCCCAAGCCAGTGAGAGGGCCTTCCAAAGACCCCCTTAGAGAGCTTCACATGGGCTCCCTGAAGTTTGGGGACTGGTGTCTGCCTTTTGCCAAGAGAAGCTAACAGGTGAGACTCTGGCTAGAACTAAATGGGGGTGGCAACAAAGAGATAGAAGTGGCTGACAAAGATGCATGAGTTTTACTGGGAAGCCACGAAGACCTGGGGAGGGAGCTGGCCTGGGTTGTTTTAAAGGAGAACCGCACAAGAGGACTCCTGAGGAGGGGGTAAAGGGCCAAAACAAGAGGGTTAATATAAGGGACGCTGCTGGAAAGCCTGGGCTGAGGGGAGAAGTGGAAGCTTCCAGCTGGAGGAGAGACAGCGTCCTCCATAAAGGATTTTGGGGACAACTTGCAAAACCACCTGCCAGAGAAAGAGCCTGCAAAGGTGCCTCTGTCACACCCTCAGGAACCAATGGTGGCTCAGGACAGTGCCTGCCAGGAAAGAGGGCATCCTTCGCCCCATCCCCATCCTCAGGGACCCACCTTGAGGGGCCAGAGACCGAAGGGAAGAGGACAAGCTGTGAGGGGGAGGATGGCAACCACTAACCCTAACTCCCAACTTCTTCAGCCTGCAAGCTTGAAGTAGGTTGGCCTGGAAGAGGAGAGTCCTTTCCGTTGAAAGCGGTTCAGATGGGGCTGGACATTTTAATGACTAAAGACAGTCCAGCTGACTGAAAGGGACCAGAAGGCTTTGAGATCTGCCTGAGATTTCATCCAGGGGCAGGAAAAGGGCAAATCCCGAGAGTGAATTTGAAATAAATGTAGGAGAAAGGAAATCGTTGCTTTATTATTGCATTTGTGCTTGTCTTGTTCAACAAAGTAGTAACAAATATTTTAAAAACGTGTGTTTGTTTGTTTTTGTTTATTTTGAGACAGGGACATTCTGTCACTCAGGCTGGAGTGTAGTGGTACAATCTCAGCTCACTGCAGCCTCGGCCTCCCAGGCTCAGGTGATCCTCCCACCTCAGCCTCCTGAGTAGCTGGGACTACAGGCGCCTGCCACCACACCCGGCTAGTTTTTATATTTTTAGCAGAGATAGGTCTCGCTAATGTTGCCCAGGCTGGTCTCAAACTTCTGGGCTGAAAGTGATCTGCCATCTTTGGCCCCTCAAAGTGCTGGGATTACAGGCATGAGCCATGGTGCCTGGCCTAGAAAATATTTTTAAACACGTTTTGAATCATACTGGGTTCTTATATAAATAAAATGACTTAGCATATATGTAGCGCTCCTGGCATGATGTTTGGCACATAATAAATGCTCCATAAGTGTTAGTATTATTATTACTACTACTGTTTTGTAATCTGCCTTTTTTCACTTACTATATCCTAAATATATTTTTATGTCAATAAATACACTTATGGCAGATAACTAGAACAAGAGTTCCACACCGTTCCGTTTACTAATATATCCTTCTATTTACAACAGTGCTTGGCACATAGCAGGTAATCAATGAACAGTTGTTAAATGAATCATTTCCAGTGGATGCAATGTGGTGCTGTATGGAATGTACAATATTTATTTATTGATCGGTTATCTTTGGTTAGAATATGTTGGAAACAACCACATCAAGGTGGATTCCAATCTTTCATTATTATAAACCAGACTCTCACGAACATCCTTATTTTTTGCATCTTTGTGTATATCCTTAATTATTTTCTTGGTATAAATTCTTAGGAGAGGAACTGCTAGGTCAAAGTGTATGAACATTTTATTCAAACTTGGAAAATTTTCACCAAATTGTCCTCCAGAGGGATTTTGAGGTTAAGGAAGAAATAGAAATTTATTAAGTATAGAGATTATTTTTATTATCTTGGCCTATCTCTGGATATTTCCCAGTTCCAAGAGTTTGGCATGGCTTTAGCCCAAAAAGGATTTCTGCAAGAAAATCCTTGCAGAAATAAAATAAAAACATATTTCAGTAACTTTTTCTAGGGCATAGTTGATGGGATAAAATGGAAGGGAAAACAGAGCATTCAGCAACAGAAGCAGTTGTGAGTAACTCCTCAGCCCAAGAAACCTTAGCTCTGAAAAGAACAGAGTCCTCTCCTGGCATCACAGAGAAAAATTACAAGTCAAAATACAACTATTTATTGAGCACTTACTAGGTATGGCACTGTGCAGCTGTCATGGACAGACAGTGCTTGCCACATTCCTCCCTCTCCCTCTGCGCTGACTTCAGAGTGCACTGGCCTGTCTGTGTTCCCACTCTCTCCCCTTGCCCCATGCCTGGACTGTAAGCTCTCCAGAAAAGGGAACTTGTTGGTTTCATCTTGCATCCCTGGCATGCAGCATTATATGTTTGCAAAACTGAACAGAACTACCCTAGGAGAACTCCAAAAGGATTGGTGCAAACTCTGGAAAACACACAAACATACGCATATGAATGACGAAAGTAAAAAGTGTGGGAGTCTAAAACACCGCCATCTTGATTTCTCACACAAGAGACTGAAGCAATTTGGGGGATTTTGAGCCCCTTATCCTCAGATGGGCCTGCTGTCCCAAGATTTAGTTTAGTACCAGGATCTAGTCACCATGGATCATGGTGACCAGATCCTTCCCTCTGCTTCCTTGCATAAAACAGCAGCCTAAGATTGAAGCCCATGTGAGCTTAAGCCCATAACTCAAGCAACCCAAAAGACTGCCTACCTCTCTTAGAACCTGTGAGTTGAATCTGTATTTGGGGGCTGCAGGAGGTTCCCCAGACATTGTCAGTGGGTGAAACAATGTGGTAGGGATGGCTAGCTGCCTACCCAATATCCCATCACTTTGGCTTTCTCGCTATAGAGCTCAATATTATTAGAGACAGCAAAGCACCTAACTAAAAACTTCTATTTCCAGGCCTGTTTTGAGGACAGGGATGGCCAATGAGATATAAAGAGAGTTGTTGGGTGGGATTTCCAGGGATACCCCTAAAGGAGGTTTATTCATCTACCAGGTGGCTTTGCTCTTCCTGCCTTCCTCCTTGTTTACTTCTTCCTACCTAGATCACAGATGCAATGGTTGGAGCTTCAGCAACCATTCTGTTACCAGGGATTTGAAGATGGAAATCAATGCTAAATAGGGATGTTGAAGCAGAAAAGATAGGAGGCTTGGACAAAGCAAGCTAAGACTGCTAACTGCCAAGTTTATCTTATTTGAGAGAGAAACAAACCCCTATCTTGTTTAAGCTATTGTCAGTTGAGGACTCTGTAGTAATAACCCAAGGTAATTGCTAATGAATGGCTTTCTATGGGTTGAAGGACACTGTACTAAGGGCACCTTGGAATTTTTTTTAGAGAGATTGCATTTTTGGTTGTCACAATGAATGGGAAAACTACTTGGATTTAACAGATGAGAGCCTAGGAGGTTCCGTCCCAGATGTTCATGTGGATTCAAAGCAACAACAAAATGTTTATAATCAGTTACCTGTGCCTTGAACCTAACTATATTTTCCATGTGAAAACAACATATTTTTTGCAAGGATTCAGACGTACCTAATTTTCCATGAATTTAACTGTCACGTAAAACAAATAAATCTTGAACTTTGCTTTTTGGACCTTTACTAGGATTTGTTCACTATTTACAGAGTTATATCACCACTGGCAACACTATCTGTATTCAGTATAACACACCTGTATTAATCTGTGTTTATAGTTGTCCTGTTTATGGTGGATGTATGAATAAGTATAGAATTTGACCCCTTCATCATATCTTCTGGGGTAGCTGGTTCTAAGCATTTCTGTATTGAAATACATATTACTTTATTAAAAATTACTTCCCTTTTATTTCCCCTTTGCATCTTTCCAGGGAAAGCCTTATGCTGATTCTCTTTTTGAGAAGGTATGTGTAGGTAGATTATATTATCTATAAATTTAATTTCAGGATCATAATAGTTGCCCTACAAATTTAGCAGGGAGAGCGCTTTGCTCTTGACCATGCCTGTTGTCCTAACTGATACCGATGAATAAACACTCAGCCCTTTGTCTGCCTTCTTTGCTTTAGTGCTAAGAGGCAGAAAGGACTGACAATAGCCAGCTAAGCGTTTGGGGTCTGTATTTCAAACAAAACAGGAGTGATTTTAAATTCATCTGTGGCAAGCCTGGGTTTGGACACAAATGCAAAAGATGCCTCCTATGCAATGTCATTGGAGAGCTAATTCTCTCTGAGGGTTAAGTATTAATCCAAGATCTTCCATGAACTATTCTGTACACATTAGTTTATGAGAGGACACAGACTGGGATAGGACTCTCTGTTGATACGGGGGAAGTGAGGCCGACACAGCTCTGGAACTCCAGGGGCTCAGAAAGGGAAAGAGGGGCAGGTGAAGAAACCACACTGGCCATCTGGGGGGAGGAAGGAGTGCCAGGGGAAGCAGCATGCACAGGGCCACTGAGAGGACCTGAGGCCAGTGATGCCAACCTCACCGTTTGCCTTGGTCAGCTCGCTGGGGTGACTGAATTAACCACATCTCTCTCTCCTTAATTGGAGCAGATAATTGGCAAGCTGGCTTTGTGCACAGGAAGTGTGTTCAGATAGATTTGGCGGAGTGTAACAGGAAGAATGGGGACCACCTGATTTCATCTTGTGCCAAGGAGGGCGACACAAAGCGGCAGTGTCTCCTATGGAGCCTGGCCCAGGCAGAGCAATGGGGGCAGAGAGCCCTGTGCAAACCCATAGGCCGGTGCTCCCTTCAGGAACCTCAGCTGGCTGGGCTGAACCGGGAGGATGCTGGAGCAGCTGACGCCCAGGAGCCCTGGGGCGGGCTCTGTAATTCAGTTGCTTTGTGACTTTGGCCATGTAATTTAACCTCTCTGTCTGTTTCCTCCTCTGCAGAACAATTGAAAAAGAAATGTTATAACGCCTTTAAGATTATGTCACTCGACGCCATGCAACCTACAGATGCTGCCTGAACGCCTCCTCTGTGGGTAGAGCTGCTCTGGGAGCTCTGCCGACTTCCTGGTGATCCCTTTTAGGAGTGAGAGGAGTGTAAAACACAAATATAAACAATAGACAAATCACTGCAGGACCATTTAAATCTTCACCTTCTCCCCAGATAAGTCTTCAGCACTTTCACGTCAGGTTGGAATATATGGCCAAACCTCCTCCCCCAGCCCTTTGCCCAACTCTTTTTCAGAGATACCCCCAGGAGAGGGACTGTTTAGAGATAGTTGTTGCCAGGGTGACAGAAACCAAACACTGACAGAAGTGTCACTATTTCTAAGGATATGTTGAGTGAAGTGCTCGCCTGATGACCGACCCCATGACAGCCAGAGGCTCTTTTCCAACTACTTTTTGGAATCTTTATCTTAGAAAACCCTTTGTTGCTGTGAAATGATCTCAGGTCCAGAAAGGAAGTGAGGGTCAGTCAGCAACGCAATCGCAACCCCCCAGCACACACATGCCCGTACTTGCACACAAACAGCACTGTGGAATAGCAACTGTTTTTGAAGGACTCATCTTCATTTGCCCCTGGCTTAGAGTCGGTCTGTGAGGGCTGTTTCCTGGGGATTTCCACCTGAACTGCAAAGAGCCCTGGCCCCAGCTCATGCCATGTGAGGGACGGAGACAGCTGTATTTCTTGTGTGACTTTCTCTGTGTGACAAGAGGTAGATGAAGGGAGTCAAGGACAGAGCAAGTCTCTCTACAATCCTGAGCATCAACATAGCAACAGAAGCATTTTGTAACTTGTGTTCCTAAGGGTAAGTTTAGGACAGATTACCAAAGCGCATAGAATACACATTTGTAACTGACATTATTATCATTATTTTGCTTTTAGCTCAAGATTTATTCTTCATGACCTAGCAGTTATTCAAATGAGGATTTTCTTTTAGTAAAATCATTTGGCTTAGAGCTATCCATCTATTAATATTATCATTTATTACAAACGTTTGAATGCAGACATGCATTTGTATTTTTTTAAATTAATCTTAGTTATCATGGATAGTTGGGTTTGAATTACAGACATTTGCAAGCTCATAAAAACTGTAAGGGGGATAAATTCATAAAATTTATTCTACAGATAAATAAGCTGTAAGAATCATCAAATATCTCCAAAGGTAAAATGAATCAGGGAGTCACAAGTCATTCTCATGACCAGCTTCTTAATCAGAGATTCCATAATTACATTCTCACTGAGCTGTTGTTGGCTTCAATAAGACTATCAAGTTCTTGGTGCCCAGTAGGCATCTAATAAATGAGAGTTGTTATTAATATGTTTAATCCTCAAAAACAGACATACCTACAAAGACACGCGCGCACACACACACACACACACACACACTTCTGGTCCTTTTACAGGAATTCCATCTTTGGTGGAGACAGATGGATACCCCCTTCAGACTCTGAGCATGAACACTGAATATCTATTCTTTGCTTTTTTGGAGCCTGGGTCACCTGAATACAATAAATGTCCCTGAGAGCCTCTGTGAGTTCAGCCCTGGCTAGGTCAGCCCTGAACACACGCTACCAGGCTAACTGGGAAGACAAAACATCTAAGTATGAAAAACATCCCAAGACTGCATCTCAGTAAGTAATAACTATTCTGTGGCATAGGTGGGGTTTGAACTTCAAGATCCACCTGGAATACAATTGCAAGTGCTGTGCGGAAAGACTCTGTGGAGCCAGGCGCGGTGGCTCATGCCTATAATCCCAGCACTTTGGGAGGCCAAGGCAGGCAGATCACTTGAGCTCAGGAGTTCAAGCCCAGCCTGCGAAACATGGCGAAATCCCATCTCCATAAAAAAATTGAAAAGTGGCCAGACATGGTGGTGACACGCCTGTCATCCCACCTGCTCAGAAGGCTGAGGTAAGAGGATCACCTGAGCCAGGATGTGGAGGCTGCAGTGAGCCATGATCGTGCCACTGCATTCCAGTCTGAGCAGCAGAGTGAGACCCTATCTCAAAAAACAAAACAAAACAAAACAAAAAAAACTTCCTCCTGGCCCTGATGGAGGAATATCTTCAAAACTGCCTGGAAGTTCTGGCTCCTGTCTGGGGTACACCTGAACAGGACCCTCTTTTCCAACCCTGTCTGCTGCCTCTGCCCACATAACTGGTTCAACAGCCACACTCCTCATTTCTGTCCCCAAATAGAATGTGTGCTTCTGGGCGTGGCTTTTCACATGCTGTGCCCTGTGCCCAGAATACCTTCCCTCCCATTTCCCCTACAACGTCTATCAAAGCTTGGAGCCACCCTGAACTGCTCTCCTCTCATACCCCACATCCTGTCTGCCAAGACATTCAGGTGGGTTTCTATATGCTGCCTTCAGAAAACACCTAGAATCTGCCTTTGAGTCACCATATTAGTAGTGAATACCTAATCTCTGAACATGTCCTCTCTTACCTGAAACACTGCAAGAACGTCCTACATGTTCCCTGCCTCTGCCCTTGCTTCCCTGGCCCGGTCTACTCTCAACACAGCAGCCAGAGTGACCTCTTTGCAACACGGTCAGATCATGTCATATCTCTGTTCAGAACTCTCGAAAGCAGAGGTGGGCTGGAATGGCAAGCACTGGTTAGTGGGGGCCAATCCTGCACATCGCTTCCCTACTCTGTGGTCAGGAATGCCACACTCATGGCTTGAAATAGGCCAAGGTGGGAGATTTACACCACAGAAATTGGCAAATGCTACAAACCAGGGTTTTTTTCTTTTAGACCTAGTTTGCCAGCATATCGCTGCTCCTATGATGGCGCATTTCTCTCAGAGCCAAAGTCTAAGTCTTTGAAACTCCCCACAAGGCCCTCTGCAATCTGACCTTATCTCCTCCTTCCCTGCCCTCTGCTCCAGTCACACTGACCTTGCTGTTCTTCAAACATGCCAGCACATTGTGGCGACGGGGATTTTTGCCCTGGTTGCTCCCCGTGTCTGGATCACTTCCCCTAGATAACCATACCTGGGGTCTGCTGTTTTCTTCTCTTACGGTAAGTTCTTGCTCAAATGTCACCTTCTCCATGAGGCTTACCTGACCACCTCCTCAAAAATGCTAACCCATCTCCAACTCTCCTGTCCTCCTTACGCCGTTCTATTTTCCCCTACAGCATTCTAACCTGCTATCGAATGCACTTACTTACTTATTCTGTTTTTTATTAATATTTATGCTCGGCACCCCCACCGCCACCCCACTAGAATGCCACCTCCATGTTTTCTTTCCCTGATGCATTCCAGCACCTGTAACTGCCTGGCACCCAGAAGGCACTCAGTAAACATTTATTGGCTGACTGGCTAGCCTGATCTTCAAATGCCCACCTGCTCTGTAAATCTTCCCTAAACTTAGCACCTTCCTATCTTCCTCCTCTCCATCCCCAGAAGATCCAGGCTCTTGTCCCCCTATGTTAGTGGAGTCCTCTTTGTACGTGAAGCTGCTAAATTGCTTCTGTTGCGCCATAATGTTTTTCTTACTAACTGCCTCCCCCGTCAGCTGGCTGTGTCTGAGCTCTTCAAAGGCATCTCCAGCACCTATCCCAGTGCCTGGCACACACACCACCCCATTGGTCTGTTAAATGAACACATGAATGTATAGATGAACAGTAGCCAGAATTTAATTTTTCACATTGATTCCTTTTCTCCTCCAGAGGCCCCCTCTGGTGACAGTTCTGCTAGGAAGGCCTAGAGCAGGGAGGGACTGGGAGATATCATAGAGGGAGGCAAAAGGGGTACTTCTGGACTCCATGCTCTGAGCAGTCTGGTTATGACTATCATGCTCCTGACACTTCTCTGCTCAGCCCTTACTCCTGCCTTTCATAAGCTCTGACCTCCCTTGATCCCAGGCTAGGGTCAGCTTTATGCACAAGGAAAGGAGACTGCTGATGGTGGTGTGATGCCAAGAGCTTCAGGAAGGTTCCTCATTCTCAAATACTTTATTTCCCCTTGTGCCGCTTTCCTTGGGGTCTTCTTGGAAAGCAAAGCCTCAGCTACCTGGTTCACTGCTTGAGGTCGTGATGGATGTGTGGAGTATTTTCAGTTTTTCAAAAGGTTTTATGGAAATGCTGTCGTTTCTGTGTTGCTCAGAGTCTAGTGGGGGAGTCAGAAGCATGGGGTTATGGTTGTGGCAGAAGCTTCCAAGGAAAAACTCAGGATGCAGGAAGAATGCCTGAGGGGAGGCCTTTGGCTGGGAGCATGAAGGGGTCCAGGAGAGGAACTCTTCAGGCAGAGCCAACAGCACCTCGTTGAGTACAGGGCAGTCGGGACTCAGAGGGCTGGAGGGCAGTGAACGCGGGCAGCGCAGAGTGGCACTGAGGAGGGAGGGGCTGATTGTGTAGGCCCCCTAGGCCATGACAGGGCATCTGCTTTTTACTGGAGGCCACAGGGAGCCATCCGAAGCTGCCTCCTGTAAAGGCTTTTCTTGAGCGGGAAGTAGCAGGATCAGATCTGCAATTGAGAGAAACTCGCCCTCTCTCATCCTCCCCCTCAAGCCCTGTGTCCTCTGAAGACCTGGCTCATGGAGCAAGAAGGTGGTCTGGAGCCCAGCAGGCACTCACTGCATGGCCGGAGGGAATGGGAGGCCCAGGGGTGCAGGAGAATGGGCGCCCGAGCCTGCAGAGCGCCTGGCAGTTTAGAGCGGTCCTGCCATCTTCAGGGTCCTCCCTGCCACAGAGGCTTCTGAAGGTCGAGGCCCCTCATCTGTCCCCAGTGACGCCCCTGTCCACATGGGCCAGCTCACTCCTGCTCTGCCAGCCAGGCCTACTCAGGACAAAGAAAGGGCCGTGCCCCTGCAGAGAGGGGTGACTCGACTCCCTTCCCAGCCATCAAGTGAGAAGGAAGGGTCCACACCCAGAGCTAAGCCCCAGGGGAAGACAGGATGTCCCAACACATCCTGTAGAAGCACCTAGTCATCTTCCAGTTACTAATTTGCCTTACTTGCTCTGTTCAAACAGGGTAATTGTTTCCCCAAAAAGACTCGGGTATAGTGGAATGAGGTCACCAGAGACGTGCCTAAACAATGACAAACACTGGTCCTGGGCGCGCCGAAACCCTAGTAACCAGTTACTCAGACTGCGGGGCTGATTTTATCTTTCCTGAAGCAGCCACGGAGCAAATTCAGTGAGGGCGCGCCCCCTGGTGGTGATACGAGGTTCTACCAGGCAGAAAGGACCGTTCTGGGAAGCGATTCCTCTGGGTGGAACGGAGAACGGGGGAAGGAGGAGGAGGTTTCCGGACGTTCTCAGCGGCACATATTCATAGTTAATACTCAATAAATACTGATTTGTTGATTGAAATATGAAATAAAAGTGATTAATATAACCATTAGTAATCAAGGTCTTGGAATGTGAGAATTTTAATAAAAGGTAAATCATCAGCCAAGGCAGGAAGAAAGCAGGGAGAGTTGGTCTGATAAGAGAAATAACTTTGAGAGCGTCCATATACTTTCTGCTTTGACACTGTGGGTATTATATACTCTCTTTGTTTACCTAAGGCAGCCTATCTTTTTATTTTGAAATTTTTCAAATATATACAAAACAGTGAAAATAACTATAAATCCCCGTATACCTACCACCCAAGTTCTGGAATATCAAGTTTTTGTCACTCTTGCTTTATGTATCCGATTTTTTTTATTTTGAGAGAGAGTTTCGCTCATGTCCCCCAGGCTGGAGTGCAATGGCATGATCTCGACTCACTGTAACCTCCGCCTCCCAGGTTCAAGAGATTCTCCCTCTTCAGTCTCCTAAGTAGCTAGGACTACAGGTGCGTGCAAGTCTAATTTTTGTATTTTTAGTAGAGACAGAGTTTCTCCATGTTGGCCAGGCTGGTCTTGAACTCCTGACCTCAAGTGATCTGCTCACCTCCGCCTCCCAAAGCGCTGGGATTACAGGCGTGAACCACCTTGCCAAGCCGGCATTTTCTTACATAGCCACATGCTATTATTTCATCAAAAACATTTTATAATTCCTTGGAGTCATCTAGATGAAGCTCGTCCAACCCGTGGCCTGCGAGCCACATGCAGCCCAGGACGGCTTTGAATGCAGTTTGATGGAAATTCGTAAACTTTCTTAAGACATCATGAGATTTTTTTGGTGTGATTTTTCTTTTATCAGCTGATCAGCTATCATTAGTATTAGTGTATTTTATGTGTGGTAAAAGAATTATTCTCCCAATGTGGCCCAGGGAAGCCAAAAGATTGGACACCCCTGATCTAAATGACCATATAAACAGTCTACATTTAGGCTTTCTTGAAAACTTATTGCAGTTATCTGATTGCTAGGTCTCTCTCTCTTTCTCTCCCTTCCTCCCTCTCTCTCTCTCTCTCTTTCTCTCTCTCCACCTCCCATTCCTTGTCCTTCCCCTTCCTCCCTCACTGACTTATCCTTACATATAGTGAAACGCACAGGTACTAAGCACACAATTCAATGAGTGTTGACAAACGCACACACCTGGTAATCCACACTCTCATCAAGATAGCCAACATTCCCACCACCTCAGAAAGTTACCACCTGTGCATTGGCAGCGACCTGTGTCCTCACCCCTCAACCACTTCTCTGATTTCTTTCACCATGGATAAGTTTTGCCTGTTCTAGAATTTTACATTAAATGCACACTTGCAGTATGTAGTCTTTTTGAGTATGGCTCTTTGTGCTCAGCATGATATTCTTGAGGTTCATCTGTGTCATTACTGAGGTGCATTCCATTGCTTGCATTTACTACAATTTGTTTATGCATTCTCCTCTTACTGAGCATCTAGATTGTTTCCAATTTGGGCTATTATGAATAAAGCTGCCATAAATATTTTTGCATAAATCTTTTTATGGACATATGTTTTCAGAGTGTATATTTATGTTCAGCTTTATGAGAAAACCTTGTCTCATCTAAAGCATTTCTTGGTCTCCCTTTTTGTTCAGTTGTCCAATAGTTCAATATTCTGCATATGCCCATCAGCTTCCTTGTGGTATCACTTACCTGGTCGCTCCTTTGATTTCTAGATTTTGTTTTTTTTGTGTGTGTTTTAGAGACATGATCTCACTCAGTCACCCAGGCTGGAATGCAGTGGTACAATCATAGCTTACTGCAGGTTTAAACTCCTCCTGAGCTCAAGTCATCCTCCTACCTTAGCCTCCCAAGTAGGTAAAACTACAGGTGTATGCCGCCATATCCAGCTAAGTTTCAGAAAAAGGTTATTTTTTGTAGAGATGGGGTATCGCTATGTTGTCCAGACTGGTCTTGAACTCCTGGCCTCAAGCAATCCTCCTGCCTCAGCCTCCCAAAGTGCTGGATTACAGGCATGAGCCACTGAGCCTAGTCAAAATTCTGAAGGAAAATGCTGGAGTTTTTATAAACCGGAAGTTGGATCTAAAACCTGGAAGAGGGAGGCAGAGGTTGCAGCCAGCTGATATCGCATCACTGCACTCCAGCCTGGGTGATGGAGTGAGACTCTGTCTCAAAATAAAAAAATAAATAAATAAAACCTGGAGAAGATTCATGTTAGTCACTCTGGCAAGAATGACTCAGAAGTGATGCTATATAGTTTATTCTGCATCTCATCAGAAAGCACGTAAGTGGCACGCTTGCCCCAGTTGCAGTTAAGACAATAAGACTGATCAGTAGATCTAAGGAGTGGAGGCCTGATTCCTCACTGTACCCTGCATCGACCTCTCATCTTTTGGCTTCAGATGATCTTCGCTTTGAATCAATTCCTTTGTTAAGAATTACAAAATAGTGGTTTTTAAAATTCTGTCATCCCTCCACATTTATTTTCTGGAATTTTTCTGTGAAGAAGCTTCCTTTATCAACTTTCCCTCATTGTCATTTGGCAAAGGCAGGAAAATGTGTAACTATTTGTCTTTAATTGCGTGTGCCACTAGCAGTTTTAATTCACTAGCAATTTTAATTGCTAGTGAAAATTTTTAATCTGGCTTATTGATTGTTAGAAACTTTCTAAAAGCTAAGACAAGAAAAGCTTTCATAATGAAGTATTATTCAAAATGTAAATATGAGGGCTCCCTCATCTTGCTTTAAGAAAAAGATACATAATACAGAAAAACATTGACGTATCAATGGACTTGGATCCACTCTGGGCTAAGCAGTTGTAACTGTAATGATAATAACTACTAACACTTAGGGAACATTTCTTATTGATTTAAATTAATTAATAATTCAATTGAATGAATGTTTATGATAACAGTTATCGTGAAGCTAAAAGTGCTAGTCGTTGTGCAGTCTAGAGGGCTTTAATAAAGTTAGATTTAACTTTTCCCCTTGAGGAAATCATGGATTGGTTTCATTTAGTTGACATTTATTGAGCATTCACTTCGTTGGTAAAACAAAGATGAATTAGACCCAGACACTATGAGGCCTCGAGGGACCTAGTAGATGAATTTTGTCTCAGTGGTTCCTGGGACTTGCTTTGGCCAGATATTTATGGTCTTTGTTGTGATATGTACAAAGAACACCCTGAAGCTCTTGGCAACACCCCAAGGTCAGATATCACCCGCCCTATAACCAGCTCTGGGATGGGGGAAGGGAGAAGGTTTGATTGGTATCATTTGCCTATTTCCATGGTGCAAATACTCCCACCATGGCCTGTTTCAAGCTGCCAAAATGATGTCACTGAATGCAGAGTTGCAAAGATATGCACAGCACACCATTATATAGTATTTCCACTATACAGATGCAATAGAGGTAAATGACTTCACAAGCACAGATAATGATTAAATAGAGTAAAGTAAGGAACAGATGAGCTTTGAGTATTTATTATCTTTGTAATATAACTTAATTGTAAGTTTATATAATTTAAGTTTTAATGATGACTATGTTTAACAAGTGGTTTGCACAATCTCTGAAAATTTAACAATTAGCTCTAGAGAGCCAGTATGTATGAGCCTGCTCCAGCACACCACTGCTTACACTCATGCAGTAGTACAAGATAGACACTGTAATATACTCATGGAGCTGGGGACTTGGAACAATGTGGCTGGGATGACACCCTGAGTGGGGATGGTCAGTGGCCTTAGGGCATGGTAGAAGAGAGGAGCTGGGTACAGTAATATGGGTTATTCCCTTTTCTCTTCTGTGGGGGTTATTTAGTTTCCATCTACTGGTGTAACAAATTATCCCAAACTTAGTGCTTTAAAACAATACAAGTTTATTATCTCACAGTTCTGGAGGTCAGAAGTCAGACAGGGTTCTCAATGGGCTAGAATTAATGTGTTTGCAGGGCTGTGTTGAAGGCTCTGAGGGAGAATCCTTTTCCTTACTTTTATCAGCTTCTAGAAGCCACCCACGTTCCTTGGCTTGTGCTCTCTTTACTCCGTCTTCAATGTTGGTAAAAAATTAGCAACATTGGTCAACTCCTTTCCCATTGCCATCTCTTCGATTTTCAATTTGGAGAGCTGATTAGCAACCTTAACTCCATGTGCAAACTTAAATCCCCTTTGCCATGTAACCTGACACATTTTTAGGTTCCAAGGACTAGAATGTGGCTATCTTTGAGAAGCCATTATTCTTCCTAACACAGAGGTGCTGACAGATATCTCCAGCTGGCTCTGCACACACTGTACTCTGGGAGAACCTTCTGGAGAAGGTGCTTGGAGCCCTAGAAGATAAGATACAGTGAGAATCCCATGGAAGCTGCTGATTTGCCTTGAGTAATCAGCAAGTATAAATAAGTGTTAGGAAGAAAATAAATAGCAGGCAGAGAGAGAGAGAGATGGAGAAGTATTTTAGTAGATGGTAAGGGAAGGTCTCTCTGAAGTGTTGATATGTGAGCTAAGACCAGCCATGCCAAGATCTGGGAAAGGCCAGGCGAAGTACAATGGCACCAAGGAAGTGCTGGTTGGGGCTGGAGTTTAACTGCCTTAACCATCCTAAATAAGTAAAGCGATGTGTTTACTATGCACTCAACTTTTAAGCTAAGTCCGCCACCTCATTTCCTCTTCCAATCAGGTTTATCCTGTTAAATCTCTCCTAATGGAAATTGTGGCATGCCACTGGAGAAAAATGAGTACAAAGTTTCTGAAGATTGGCATGTTTGAAGAACAGAAAAAAAGAGCAGTGGAGATGAAGGCTAATAGCTTGTTATAATAATGGCACGCAGAGAATCATGCTTCCCTATGTCCATGCCCCTGTACAATTGATGTTCTGCTCTTTCTGTCAAGATATATTATCTGTTTTTCCACCCCCTTAAATCTGGGTTGGCCTTGTGACTTGCTTGTTCAGTAGAAAATAGCAACAGTGGTAGTGTACAATTCCAGAGCCTAGACCTTAAGCGGCCTCGGGGCTTTGCTATCATCACCCTCTTTGAACCCTACTATGCCATGAAGAAGCTCTGTCTAGCTCACTGGAGAATAGGCGGACACAAGGAGAATAACTGAGGAGCCCAGCCAATAGCCAACACCAACTGCTTCACATACACATGAGGCTGTTTAGACCTTCCAGCCATAGGTGCACCATCAAGATGGCTGTACCTGTGTGAGTGCTTTTAGGCTTTTAGGTGAGGCCAGCAGAAAAACCTACAGAATCACAGGAAATAATAAAGCATTGCTGTTTTAAATCACTATTTTTTTGGTGGGGGGATTGTTATGCAGCAATAGATAACTGTTGCTGCATGAAATGGGGAGGTCTGAGGGACCAGATCACATAGAGGTTTATTAGCCATGGTAGGGAACTTGGATTTTATTCTAAGTACTCTAAGGAATCATGGGGTTTTAAGAAGGAGAGTGACTTCCTTTAAAAGATCATTCTGGACTTGGCATGGTGGCTCACGCCTGTAATCCCAGCACTTTGGGAGGCTGGGGTGGGCTGATCACTTGAGGTCAGAAGTTCGAGACCAACCTGGCTAACATGGCAAAACTCTATCTCTACTAAAAATACAAAAAATTAGCCTGGCATGGTCGCAGGTGCCTGTAATCCCAGCTGCTTTGGAGCTGACGCAGGAGAATCACTTGAACCCAGGAGGTGGAGGTTGCAGTGAACTGAGATTGCGCCACTGCACTCCAGCCTGGGTGACAGCAAGACTCTCAAAAAAAAATAAAAGCCGGGTGTGGTGGCTCACACCTGTAATCCCAGCACTTTGGGAGACTGAGGCAGATGGATCACCTGAGGTCAGGAGTTTGAGATTAGCCTGGCCAACGTGGTAAAACTCTGTCTCTACTAAAAAATATAAAAACTAGTCAGGCATGGTGGCACGTGCCTGTAGTCCCAGCTACTCGGGAGCCTGAGGCAGGAGAATTGCTTGAACCCAGGAGGTGGAGCCTGCAGTGAGCCGAGATCGCGCCACTGCACTCTAGCCTGGGTGACAAAGTGAGACTTTGTCTCAAACAAACAAACAAACAAAGAAACAAAAGATTATTCTGGGGTCTATGTGGAGAAAGGATTGCAGTTGAGCAAGAATAGAAGCAGGGAGACGAGTCAGAAGGCTTTTTCAGGCATGCAGACAAGAGATGATAGCAGTGGAGATGGAGAACAGTGGACAGATTTGGGTCCTGCTAACGGACTGGCTTAGGAAAGAAATAGTGAATAACAATCTTCTTCTTTGAAATTCAGAGCTATATAAATAAATGTACTTTGGACTGGGCATGGTGGCTTATGCCTGTAATCCCAACACTTTGGGAGGCTGAGGTGAGAGGATCACTTGAGCCCAGGAGTTTGAGACCAGCCTGGCCAACATAGTGAGACCCTGTCTCCACAAAAAGTAAAAAGAAAAAAATAGTCAGATGTGGTGATGTGTGCCTGTAGTCTCAGCTACTCCTCAAGAGGCTGAGGCAAGAGGATCACTTCAGCATGGGAAGTCGAGGCTGCAGTGCGCTGTGATTGTACTACTGCACTCCAACCTGGGTGACAGAACAAGACCCTGCCCCAAATAAATAAATACATACATGTACTTTGCATTGTCTTTTCTTCCTTTGGTGGACAGGGCAGTGCTTGACAAGTGACAGTAAAGAGACAGAAACTTGGAAGCCTGATGAGCACTGAAGTTATGTTTTGAGATGCGGTCAACATTAACAAAAACTTTTTTTGTTTTGAGAGAGAGAGTTTCACTCTGTCACTCAGGCTGGAGTGCAGTGGTGTGATCTCGGCTCACTGCAACCTCCACCTCCTGGGTTCAAGCAATTCCCCTGCTTCAGCCTCCTGAGTAGCTGGGATTACAGGTATGCGCCACTACTCCTGGCTAATTTTTGTATTGTTAATAGAGATGAGGTTTCACCATGTTGGCCAGGCTGGTCTCAAACTCCTGACCTCAAGTGATCCACTTGCTTCGGCCTAACAAAGTGCTGGGATAACAGGTGTGAGTCACTGCGCCCCTCCAACAAAAAGTTAAAAATAAATTAAGTTAAAAAGCAATTGTCTTGTAAATGTTTTGCTCTGAAGGATCTGACAGGCAAAAGACACCAACGGGCTTATGGACAATACCACTGCCCTAGTAGATTGGGAAACCAGAGCCTTGGGAAGTGAAAGCCATGAAAGGATGGGGGAGGGAACACAGAGGAAGAAGATGAAGGGGAGAGAGATCAGAGGGAGAAGGTGAAAATGGAAACCCATTCAGAAGTGGGCAGAAACACAGCGGGAAAAGTAAGAAAACCACCCTGTGTTTGTGGGAGTGTCATGTGGCTGCTTTCTTTCTGATGATGGACTGCCCTGTACCCCTCCAGATGCTGCAGGCATATCTGGGGGCTTACTCAGGCATCCCTGAGTATAGAGGGCTAAATAAGATGCAGTCCTAGATGAGCATGGTGGCTCATGCCTGTAATCCCCCCTGGGAGGCCAAGGTGGGAGGATCACTTGAACCCAGGAGTTTGAGACCAGCGAGGGGCAACATAGTGAGATCTCGTCTCTACCAAAACAAAAGACAAAAATAAATAGCCAGGCATGATGACACATGCCTGTAGTCCTAGCTACACAGGAGGCGGAGGTGGGAGGATCGCTTGAGCCTGGGCAGTCAAGGCTGCAGTGAGCTGAGATCACACTACTGCACTCCAGCCTGGGCAACACAGCAAAACTGTCTCAAAAAAAAAAAAAAAAAGAAAAGATACTTCTCATTACTTCTCATGCTAAGAATCTTGAAGTTTAGTCAAGGGCACATGACTACACATGGTATAATAGGCATTTAAATGTAAATAATGGTCCACATTTTAAAAGTGCTAAAGTGCCAAATGATCTCCAAAAATGGGGAGGAGATAATGTTTGAGAAGGAGTTGTGGAGGTGACGGGGAACAGGGAAGAGGGTGTGTGCAAAGACACAGAGGGTGCTGGAGAAGCTGGTTGAAAATCAGAACTATTGAAGCTGAGTGCAGGAAGCAGGGTGGGGTCCAAGAATTCCGGTCTTTTCCCCTGGGAATAGAAACTTGTTTTTAATCTATGAAGCTAGTAACCTGTGGCAAGAAAGGGGATGGACTGGAATCAGGGAGAATGGTTAGAAGGGCGTTTCTAAGTAGACCAGCAGCCTCAGATGAGGCTCATCATTGCTACTATTTGCAGAGCTGTGGAGTAAGGCAGTACCACCCTGCACCTAAAGGGCTACCTACAGAGTCCAAAAGACCTGTGCCCTTACTCTGCCTCTTTATGTGATACTGGCAAGGAATAAAATAGTGACATTTGTAGTAGAATAAGAAGATAAACTGTAGACAATGGTAAAGCATCTTTAAAGACTGAAGACACAAGTGGGTGGGTGATGAGAAATTGCTTAGTGGGTACAATGTACGTTATTCGGGTGACGGATACACTGAAAGCTCAGACTTCGCCACTACACAATATATCCATCTAACAAAATTTCACTTGTACCCCTTATATTTATACAAATTTTTAAAAATCAGAAAACAACCCTGAGGACATAAACACGCACATGAAAGTATGTTCAATATATGCATTAGCATGTTCATCACAGCATCATTCACAATGGCAACGAAATGGAATCAACCCAGGTGCCCATCAGTGGTGGGCTGGATAAAGACAGTGTGGTACATATACACCATGGAATGTTACCAGCCATAAAAAGGAATAAAATCTTGTTCTTTGCAGCAACAGGCATGCAGCTGGAGGCCATTATCCTAAACGAATTAAAGCAGAAATGGAAAACCAAATACCACACATTCTCATTTATAAGTGGGAGCTAAACATTGGGTACACATGGACACAAAGATAGGAACAATAGAGGCTGGGGACTATAATACCGAGGAGGAAGGGAGGAGGGCAAGCGTTGAAAAACCACATACTGCATACTATGCTTACTGGGTAACAGGTTCAATCATACTTCAAACCTCAGCATCACACAATATACCCTGTAACAAACCTGCACGTGTATGGCCTGAATACAAAATAAAAGTTGAAAATTTTTAAAAAGCATGTTCAATATTACTAATTTTCAGGGAAATGCAAATCAAAACCACAATGAGAAAGCACGTCTCACCCTCTAGTTCAGCTACTATTAAAAAAATTAAAAAGCATGTACAGTATCACTAATCACTAAGGAAATGCACAGCAAAAACCAGTGAGAAAACACTTCTCACCCAATCGGTTGGCTATAATGTGAACAGACAAACAAAAAAAGATAGCAAAAGAAAGTAACGAGTGTTAGTAAGGATGTGGAGAAACTGGAACTCTTGTACATTCCTGGTGGGATGCGCAGCCACTGTGGGAAACGGCATGATGGTTCCTCCAAAAAAAAAAAAAAAATTAAACATAAAATTACTATATGACTTTGCAATTTCACTTCTCGGTATATCCCCAAAACAACTGAACATTCTCGGTATATCCCCAAAACAACTGAACACAGGAACTTGAACAGATATTTGTACACCCATGTTGATAAAAGCATTATTCCCAATATCCAAAAGTTGGAAAAAAACCAAATGTTCATCAATGAATGGATAAAAAATATGGTATATACATACAATGGAATATTATTCATCTTTAAAAAGAAATTCTGACACATACTACGACAGGGCTGAACTTTAATGACAATATGCTCAGTGAAATAAGCCAGACACAAAAGGACAAAACATTATATGAGTTCACTTATATGAGGTCCTAGAATAATGAAATTCATAGAGACAGAAAGTAGAAGAGTGGTTGCCAGGGGCAGGGGGCAGGAGGATGACGAGTTTTCATTTCAGGGACACAGAGTTTCAGTCTGGGAAGATAAAAAGTCCTGGATGAATGGTGGTGATTGCACTACAATATGAATGTACTTGATGCTATGGAACCATACACTTAAAAATTGTTAAAATGGTAAAATTTATGTTATATATTTCAACACACACATACGAACCCCCTTCTGTACACACACATAAACTGAGGACTATCCCCTACCTCCCCACTCTCAAGGGCCAAACTTAACAATCCAATACATTCTACCCTCCTCTATCTGATCTGGTCACTCATTGCTCCTCAATACACATCTTTTGTTTTACAGCCAGTAAGTAGAAAGAACAAAATCAGAGTTTAAGAGCCTAACAATGGAAAAAGGGAAGGCATGACTCATGCTTAAGAAAAGAGAACTCTTTAATATCTAATTTTAATTCAATATTAATATCTATTGGGTGTTGAACTATATAACAAACAGAGTGGCTCTCCAAAAGAAAACGGTGTGAATTTGGGAATAGAACATTGCAGTGGGAATACGTACGAATGCCATAGTGGGAATATGTACGAATGCCATAGTTAGCTATGTGTGTGTTCAGGGAGGTAAAGGAAAACAAAGGTTTTTAAAAGAAGAAAATGAGGCCGGACGCGGTGGCTCAAGCCTGTAATCCCAGCACTTTGGGAGGCCGAGACGGGTGGATCACGAGATCAGGAGATCGAGACCATCCTGGTCTACACGGTGAAACCCCGTCTCTACTAAAAAATACAAAAAACTAGCCGGGCGAGATGGCGGGCGCCTGTAGTCCCAGCTACTCGGGAGGCTGAGGCAGGAGAATGGCGTAAACCCGGAGACGGAGCTTGCAGTGAGCCGAGATCGCGCCACTGCACTCCAGCCTGGGCGACAGAGCGAGACTCCGTCTCAAAAAAAAAAAAAAAAAAAAAAAAAAAGAAGAAAATGAGAAAGATTACACAGTTGTTTCAAAAAAATTATCTTTGGCTACAAAGATCAGTAACAAGGATAATGCCCTAATGCCAGTCCAGGTTTGGGCAGACAGTTGCTGGGCAGCTGTCCCCGCAGAACTATTTTTTGTTTAATGTTGCGATAGCATTTTTGAACGGTCGTGGTTTTTCCAGAGTCTTTTTTGCTACCAGGTATACAAGTGTGAGAACCCTCTTTTCAAGGCCTCCCCAGTCTTTCTTTGTTAAGGTTTTTTGTTTTTAAGTACTAGTGACTCTATTTTGATTGTGACAACATTCACATAGGTTATCAAGATTATCAAGATTAACACTTTTCTAGTATGTGCCCTTAATATAATATATTGAAAATTACACTTTATCTGTTTTTCCTCCCAAAAATTCGGCCTCAGCAATCATATGGAAACATTAGCCAAATTCCAACTGAGGCATGCTATACAAAATACCTGACCAATATTCCTAAAAACTCTCCAGGTCAGCAAAAATAAGGAGAGTCTGAGAAACTGTCACGGTCAAGAAGAGAAAAAAGATGTCAGAAAAAAAACAACAAAAACACCTTAGGGAATATGAATAAAGTATGCACTTTAGTTAATAATTATGTAAAAAAGGGGGAGCTCGGGCTGGGCGTGGTGGCTCACGCCTATAATCCCAGCACTTTGGGAGGCCGAGGTGGGCTGATCACTTGAGGTCACGAGTTTGAGACCCACCTGACCAAATGGTGAAACCCCATCTGTACAAAAAAAACAAAACAAAAAAATTAGCTGGGCGTGGTGGTGGGCGCCTGTAATCCCAGCTACTCAGGAGACTTACTTGAACCCAGGAGGTGAAGGCTGCACTGAGCTGAGATGGCGCCACCACACTCCAACCTGGGCAACAGAGCCAGACTTCCATCAATAAAAAAGGGCCAGGGGAGCTCTTTTCTCTTAGAAATGTGTACTGAAATATTTAAGCATAAAATAATGTCTGAGATTTATTTTAGATGAATCAAGTGGGGTGAGAAAACGTGGATGGAGTTATAGACCTAAAGTTGGGAACTGCTGAGACTGGGTAATGGGTACATGGGATTCACTACATTCTTATTTTTATTTTTGCACATCTTTTAAAACTGTCCATGATAAAAAGTCATAAACTTAAAAAAATCTAGTATGCTAATTTATATAAATCTGGGTGCTGTATGTGGCTATTTCCTGCCATTAAATAGGCAGGCAGGAAAAAAAACTAGTTTTGGGAGAAGAGAATAAACAAGAATGAAGCAGAGATAGAAGGAGAGAAGTGGAGAGAGATGAAGTTCGAGCTGTAAAATGTTACTGTGTCTGCTTCCCACCCACTCCCTGAGACGCTGCTCTTGGATTTTGTGAGCAAAAAAAGTACTGGATACTTTTTTTTTTTTTTTTTTTGAGACGGAGTCTTGCTCTGTCGCCCAGGCTGGAGTGCAGTGGCCGGATCTCAGCTGCAAGCTCCGCCTCCCGGGTTTACGCCATTCTCCTGCCTCAGCCTCCCGAGTAGCTGGGACTACAGGCGCCAGCCATCTCGCCCGGCTAGTTTTTTTTTTTTTTGTATTTTTTAGTAGAGACGGGGGTTTCACCGTGTTAGCCAGGATGGTCTCGATCTCCTGACCTCGTGATCCGCCCGTCTTGGCCTCCCAAAGTGCTGGGATTACAGGCTTGAGCCACTGCGCCCGGCCAGTACTGGATACTTTTATCAGCACACCCTGATCCCCGATCCCCTCCAAACAACTCCAATGCTATGTTTTTGTGAAGGTACAAGTTCAAACAAATACTGAGAAATATAAGGCTCGTTTGGCACTTCACCCCGGTCTAGAACTCATTCTTCTTCTTTTTAAGCTAAAGAGTAAAGGGTTTCCCACACGGGGGCACTTAGCCTAACTTAGGGAAAGTACAATCTGCAGTAGAGGTGGAGTACCTGGGTCCTGGTTTCGGTTCTGCTGTGCCGCCATGTGACTTTGGACAAGATATGTCAGGACTCTGTGCTTGCTCAGTTGGTCTTCTGTGTTGCTGTAACTGAGATAGGAAAAGCACTGGAGTAAAGTCAAAAAAAAAAAAAGTTGCAAAACTTCAAAGTACTGAATTCCTATTTTTAGTAGGACTCCTCAAAGTTGCAAATCATCAGAATTTGTTCAGATTTTTGCCTCAGTGAGCACTTATTAAACCTGAACTTTGGAGCTAGTTGCTCAAGAGAAAATCACGTGAAGGAAAGTTCTTTTCTTCCTTGCCCACCCCTCTCCTCTTTTCCTTTCAATTTAAGATAGAGTGACATGCATTTTTGCACTGGATTAAAAACAAAAATAACAACAAGGACAGTATGTTGTAATAAAAAGCCCACCAGGTGCCTTCCTTAAATCTTCCCCTCCGTCCTTCCATATATACATCTTAATCGTTCGTTAGCCCAGTAATCAAGTATGGTAACCAGCCATGGGGACTGTAAAACCAGGCCAGAGAAAATCTTTGCTTAGTTATTTTAGTGACTGTTTGGGGAAGTGCTAGTGGAGCTAACTGGTCTTCCAATATCACTGTAGTAGCTGCCATATTCAGCAAGTTACTATGAAGTAGAATGCATGATTTAAAGGACGTGGAGAGAGCCCTGAAACTTGAAAGAAGCTCTTGATTTTCAAGTGTGCGCAAACATGGAAAATGTATCCCACAGCCAAGATAGTAAACACACGACTCTACTGATGGCATAATCAATCATTGTTTGTGTGACCAAGGGAAGTTCCACACTGTTCTCGATCTATAAACAATTCGTTCTCATTACTTACAGTAGTTGTACTCTAAAAATTAAGGTAAACACTGAATCAGCACATCACATTACTCCTAAGGAAAATACAGGGTTAAGTTCCTGTGACCCTCTGGTCATAACATTTTCATCAGCCGATCAATATATAACTTTGTTTTATGTGTGTTTCTGTTTAAAGATCTTACTAATATATATTGTTAATTCATTAACATCAAACAGCACTATAACTCATGCCTGAATAGAACTTATCATACATTTGTATTTTCTCCATAAGGCACACCACAGCCTTTTGGTGCTTAGGAATACTGGACGGCACTTCAGCACTTTGCTTGCAGGTCATTTTAAAGAGCAAAGTCGCCAACAGAAATGCAAAAAACATGATCAGCAAAAGGATCACACATTTACAATATGAGAGCTGAAACAAGAAAGTGAGCATCGTCTTCTCTGACCGCAGCTGGGAATGTGGGCTTCCAGTGACTCAAATCTTTTCACTGCTCTGTGCATGTCTACAAATGACCATGAAAGTACTGTGAGTATTGATTTGGGGGTGACAAATAAATTTTAGCTGGTAGGCAAATTCGCAGATACAGAGTCCATAAATAATGAGGATTGACTGTAAACACTACATACCAGAGCCTGCTGTAAGTCGGCAGAATCCCATTTTTTGCCCCCATTATGTGAATTTTTAGGGATGTGAGGGGTTAAGTGTGCAATGTATTCAAATATGAGTCACTCACTGTTAGATTGGATAGATTATGTATCCAAATGGCATTGCATTTAAAATAGTCCTCAATTAAGAGTTCAAGACCAGCCTGGCCAACATGGCAAAACTCCATCTCTACCAAAAAAAAAATAATAATAAAATAAAATAAAATAAATTTGCTAGGCCTGGTGGTGCACACCCACAATTCCAGCTACCCAGGAGGCTGAGGCACCAGAATTGCTTGAATCCAGGAGGTGGATGCTGCAGTGAGCTGAGACCGCATCACTGCACTCCAGCCTGGGTGATGGAGTGAAACTGTATCTAAAATAAAATAAAATAATAAAATAGTCCTCAAATTAGGAGCTATTCTTTCATCTTAAAGACTTGATACCCATCCTCCAAATCATGAGTTGCCAAGCTTCACTCAGTATCTCACTTTTCATCTTTGTATCAGCCATTATCTACGATAATAAAATAAGTATGTACCCTCCCACTACTATGCAGTTTTCTGTCTACCCAACCACCTGCCACATGCCTCAAAAGTATCCAATCTTTGTGGTATGGAACATCCTCCACATAAAAGTGAGGTAGCCTTTCAGACAGGACCTGGATGGTTCCCATCTTAGTCCCCTTTTCTGCCCCAGGGCCCAACTTAATCTTGCACAGTCTCCTATATGAGAGCTGGCAAGCTCTGTTCTCCATCACTATCCCTCCATGATGCATAAGGAACCAAGTCCTGTTTTATGCCGGATCTATTGTTCAGGGTGATATACGAACAATATAAGCAAAACTTTTTTCTTGCTCATGCTGTGTGACCACAGTTGATCCATATTATGCTTAGGTATGCAGAGAAAATGCAGCCTCTCCTTTCTCTGTGACAGATCTAGTCTTCCTCAAAAGTCTATACTCCACTGGAAGGGCAACGGCTAACTCAGTTAATACTATCCTAGTCTCTTCAGTGTAAACAATTTTCTTCTGGTTTACAACGGTTCCTTCTTTCGTAAATGCTCATTTGTTCTGAGTTGTCTTCACCCTCTCGCCTCCCAAGATGGCTTCTAGGTATGTGCCTTCAAGGGAAGGGCAGGGAACCTTGATCTGCATCATGCAGGGCCTGGTGCTGCCTTCTGACCCTTGCTGGCCTCTCTGGTGGTGCATTCCTTGCTTACCCTGGTGGCATCTGCCACAGAAATGTTCGTTCAGGGAAAGAGTGATCTAGTCTATCTTAGCTTGGTCAGGACCTAGGGGTCCTCCCAGCTGACTTGCCTGCCTGTGTAACTAAAACCTCAAGCTAGATCTGACTATTCCAGGGATAGGCACCTGACTAAAGCAGGGCCAATCACAGACCCTCCCTGAAATTTTTTCAAACTGGAGCTAAGCAATCTGGTTCTTCTTTGGAGGGAATGGAAGCAAAACCATGAGGTGGAAGGCTCAGTGCAGTGGGCAACTATGCTTGCTGCCCTGTAGAAGCTGATATAGACCTGCAAGAAGAGACAGAGAATGTGAGAGCTGAAGAAGCATTCAGATTTCTGGTCTAGGTTGTGTCTGAGGTCCTGTATCTCCTAATTTCTTCCTGTTTTTCTGCGAAATAGCCACACATCCTTCCAGTAAATCCCTGAGTCCAAGCTAATTTGAGTTCAGCTGCTGACACTTGCAACTGAAATTTTAAAAGCCCAAGCAGTACGTTTTTAAATGACTTAATGACCATTCTAGCACTTGTGTATTTATAATTCCCATCAACCTTCCTTTACACCATTCCCCAAAATATACTATGTTTATAGGTTGAAAATTATTGCTGGCAAACATGAGACAATTGAGATTTTTAAGAATTTCATTGGCCAGGTACGGTGGCTCACGTCTGTAATCCCAGCACTTTGGGAGGCCAAGGCAGGCAGATTACAAGGTCAGGAGTTCAAGACCATCCTGGCCAATATGGTGAAACCCATCCCTACTAAAAATACAAAAATTAGCTGGGTGCGGTTGCAGATGCCTGTAGTCCCAGCTGCTTGGGAGGCTGAGGCAGGAGAATCACTTGAACCCAGAGGCGGAGGTTGCAGTGAGCAGAGACTGTGCCACTGCACTCCAACCTGGGTGACAGAGTGAGACTCTGTCTCAAAATATATATATCTAGTGAAATGTAATACCAATACAAAAAACTACACAGAACATATATGTAACTTGTAACAAATTATCATGAAGTTAACACAGCCGTGTCATTATTACACAGGTAAGAAATAGAACACTGCCTATACCCTCGAACACCATCTCATTCCCCATACAAATAGTTACCATTTCCTCCTCCCCAAAAGTAATCATGCTCCTGACTTTTATGGTTATCACTTCCTTACTTTCCTGTTTTATTTACCCAAGCATGCATACTTGAATCTTTACTTGAGTTCTACCATTCTTTGAACACTATGTAAACAAAATCATACAATGTAATTTGTTTTCAAAGATCAGACTTTTGCTTTGGATTATTTGAGACTTATCTAAAATTTACTGCAGCTGTAGGTCAGTCTTTTTTGTTGCTGTTTAGTATTCCATAACATGAATGAATACTCTTTTACCTATCCATTTTGTTGATAGACATTTGGAGGCTTTTTTGTGCATTTTTGGCTATTATGGATAATGCTGCTGTGAATATTCTTGGTGAATACACGCACATTTTTACTGGCCATTTACATAAGAGTAGAATTGCTAGGTCGTAAGTATGTATCTTTTCTCTTCTTTTTTGAGACACAGTCTCACTCCTGTTGCTCAGGCTGGAGTGCAATGGCGCCACCTCTGCTCACTGCAATCTCCGCCTTCAGAGTTCAAGCGATTCTCCTGCCTCAGGCTCCTGAGTAGCTGGGATTACAGGTGCCCGCCACCACGCCCAGCTAATTTTTTCTATTTTCAGTAGAGACGGGGTTTCACAATGTTGGCCAGGCTGGTCTCAAACTCCTGACCTCAGGTGATCCACCCGTCTTGGCCTCCCAAAGTGCTGGCATAACAGGTGTTAAGTCACTGCACCCAGCAGTATCTTTTCAAATAAGTAGATAACACTGATTATTTTTTGTAATTGACTGTTCCAGTTTACATTCCTACCAGCATTTTATGAGTTTCTCGTTTCATATCCCCACTAACACTTGTCTTTTTAATTTTAGCCATTTTTGTGTGTGTGCTGTGGTGTATCACTGTGGTTTGAATTTCACTTCCTCCTCATTATTAATGGAACTGAACACTCTATTGCCTGTTTATTGGCCATTTGTCTACCTCCCTTTTTGAAGCCCATTCTATAGGCTCTCATGATTCTCTTCCCCTCTGGAAGTCTCTTGGCCATTTTTCTATTTGGTTGCCTTTTTTCCTTAATGATTTGTAAGAGCTCTTTATATATTTGGATAAGAGACCTTTCTACGTTGGATATACATATAGAAAACATCTTTCGTCCTGTGGCTTGTCTTTTCACTCACTTAATAGTGTCTTTTCAGTAAGAGATTCTTAATTTAAATGTATTCAGATTTATCAATTGGGAGTTTAAAACAATGCATCTGATATAGCAACTGGATTCAGTAGTGCAAAATAAAATTCTAAATTCAGTAAAATGAACTCATACAGACTCTCTGGCTAACACTGCACATTCTTTCCTTGGAATGTCATTTCTGGAATGGCAAATTTTTTTTTTTTTTGAGACTGAGTCTTGCTGTGTCATCCAGGCTGGAGTGCAGTGGCGCCATCTCAGTTCACTACAACCTCAACCTCCTGGGTTCAAGCAATTCTCCTGCCTCAGCCTCCCAAGTAGCTGGGATTACAGGCGCCTGCCACCACGCCAGACTCATTTTTTGTATTTTTTGTAGAGACAGAGTTACACCATGTTGGCCAGGCTGGTCTTCAACTCCCGACCTCAGGTGATCCGCCTGCCTTGGCCTCCCAAAGTGCTGGGATTACAGGTGTGAGCCATAGCACCCGGCCGGCAATTTTTTAAATAATAAAAAATTCCATTATTTTACATAGCGTTGAGACACACTTACAATATTTAATTCTGCCTCTTGGTGGTGCCATAGAAAACTAACAGTAATAATTTTTAAAATTATTGTTCTGAAAGTTTGCTAGACAGTGGGATCTATGAGCAAATTGAAAACTATGAACATTTTTTAAAAGTTTGTAATTCTCTTACACACTACAATGGCTGAAAATTCACTATAAAATTCCTGGCTAATAGTCAAATAAAAATAGCACCAATACTTTTTTACTCATGAAAATTTTCAAGCATTCTAAAGTGCCAATATAATATTCCTCTACCTATTACCTAGATAATAAACGTTAAAATGTTGTTATACTTACTTTAAAAAATTAAAGAAATAAGGAGAAAGTTTATGCTCCCCTCATCTCCTTTCCCCTTTTCTCACTAAAGGCAACTACTATCCAGAATTTGATGTGTTCCCTTCCAGTTTTTGTTTCTGTATTTTTAGTACATGTGTCCATTAACAACAAAAATGTTACTTTGTATTTTAAAAGTATCCTTTCATACTATAGTATACTGCAATTTGCTTTTTACATTTGACATGGTTTGCCATGTTTATATACACATATATAGATCTAGGTTATTAATTTTAACTGCCACATTGTAATTTATGAGAAACATATACCCCATATTTACTCATTTCTCTATTAATGAACATTGTAATGCTGCAACGCATACACTACCTAGAACAGTATCTTTAAAACATTTAAATGAAGGAGGCAGGCTTTTAATTCAAGCAATATCCGCATAAAATCTCTCAGGCAGACTGTTTTTGCTTCAATTTTTTTTTCGCTGTTCATATCTACTCTACATGCATAGAAGGAATAAATACCTAAAATTTCCTAAAGGTCTTTTACTCAGTTCCCAGAAAAAAGCTCTGATGTGGTATGTGTAAAGGGGGAGGAGTGGGCGGATGAAGTGGGTAGAGACGGACACAAAGAAATGTCAATGACAAAATACAGAACAGTGAAAGTTTGGAGCCGGGGCCAGTGGCAGTGGCAAGTTACCAATTTGGGGGAGGTCTGAGAGTTTACAGTGCAGAGCATGTTCTGTGCTATCATATGCGGATAACAAAATAGCCGAATACACAAATCTTTCCATGCTTGTGAAAGACGTAACTATCTAGCGACAGGCGGTTGCCATGGAAACCCGGGGCTGCGGGGAATCGGCCAGAATTCTTGATGAGCTTAGAATGTTTCTTCTTCTGGCCTTCTGCTCTTCGCAATTATCGTCCCTCTCCTAGGTCCTACGCCCATTTTATAGGCTCTCATGATTCTCTTCCCCTCTTGATTCTCTCGTCGTGCGTTCCAGGTCGCCACCTTGGACCATCCGTCAAGATGGCGCCCCGTGGTCCCAGAAGTACAGCCCAGGCACGCCGGTGACGCTACGCACGCACGTATTCGGGTGCGAAGGGTGGGGCAGTGACGCCAGACGTCTCCCCGCCCTCTGTAGTCGCTCCGCCCCTGGCCCCACTCCGCCTTCCTCCCACCCCGCGAACCCGGAAGTGGAGGAGGAGGCGCGGCGGCGGCGGTGGCCAAGCAGGCAGAGACTCCCTGAGCCGTTCCCGGGAGCGTGTCTGGGTTTGGGGGCGGGAGACAGGCTGAGCCGCCTGGGCGGCCTGGCCTGGACGGGGAGGGGGAGGCCATGGCCTCGGCTGAGTTGCAGGGGAAGTACCAGAAGCTGGCTCAGGAGTACTCGAAGGTACCCATCGTGATTTGGGAGTAGGGGGTCCCCTGCCCTGCGGCCTCGGGTTGCTGTGGCAGCGACTTGTCGGGACCGAAGGGTACTGCGGGAGGGGCACGCGAGCGCGCCCCACCTTTCCCCTCCGCCGCCTCCGTCCACCATTACGGTGCCTCCACCTGCAGCTCCTAGGAGATGGGGCCGGGCGGTGTCTGCGTCCGTGAGCGTTTCTGCAGGAAGGAGCTGGAGTTTGATTCTTGCTTTTCACTGAAGTAGCAGGCTTGGGACTGGGATGTCAGAAATTCTGGCTTCTTGCCTCTAATGCTGGCCGAGAAGGGAAGGGAAAGGTGTGGACCACTCCTCCCCTCGCTGATTCCTCAATTTTCTCAGCCTAGGGATGGGGAAGATCAACCCTTCTCCCCTCCCACAGGGATGATATGAGGTTAAAGAGATTTATCTTCCCCCGAATCAATTCGAGAGGGTGGAGACATTCGGGTAAACTGCTTCACTAGGGGTGCGTGGTTATGAATGTATTCACTGCTTTGGCAAGAGGTTGTCAGGAATGATTTTGAAAGCTTGAGTGCTACGGCTCTATCCTTTTCTTTCTCTTGTCCCTCGGTCACCTGGAATGGGGTAGACACCCAGCAGGTGCTCAATACATGTTAAGCAACATGGGGACCTGCCCCTTTGTCGTGTTTATGGCATCAGTCTTTTAAACGATAGAACCCTTTCCTTGGAAAAGGATGCTGCAGTTTCTGGGTAGTGTTTCTAGTTTAAGAATATTTTAATGAAGTTATTAAAGCAGAATTTTATATCTTTGGAAATTGATTCAACAATCATTAAGCTTAGTTTTCAGTGATCCTGGCATTCATGGAGTCAATGGGAAGATGGTAATCCCTTTTTGCAGTTTGGAGAAACTGAGACACATTTTATACGTTAGGATTTCATCCAATAATAGCAAGATGAAATATTCTTTGAAAAATAAAACCAGTGCCTAAACATACACACTTAAGTCCTCACCATCAAATAGGAATATTTCGAGATACTATACTTATTTCAGTGATGCTACCATTAGCAAAACTTTGTTGCATTTCCGTTTGAAATTGTCTTAACAGCCTGTGGCACAATGTTAGTGATGGCAAGTCTTCATTTTTTGAAGGAGTATTTCCTTGCTTGAAGGGCCAGAAGTTGTTTGGAACAAATCCATGTGATGAAGGGAGGTGGGTGGAGGTTGGCAATGCTCAAATTTGGCTCTACTATTTTTGGTTGAAAATGTTTCATGATCAACACCTGTGAAAAGAAGGAAAAAAATAAGAAAATGTTTCGTGAGTATAAAGAGAGGGGACTGATTTTCTTCTCCAGAGAGCCAGCAAGCTCAGAAGGCCATTCCAAATGGCAAGAGAGGCGTTCGAAAAATGTTTTGAGTAGGGACTACATTGCTGAAATAATTGTATAGCCTCCCAAAGTAATAAAAAGTGAAAAATTTTTGGATATGTAAGCTTGTTCAACACACAGTATGTGCCCCCTGTGAGCAGTCTGCCAGGGTCTGTTGAGTGAGTCAGGGTTCCAGCTTAACAAGTCACCTTTAATGGAGTATTCTAACGTAGTACATAGTTATGATATAGTATGACAAGTGTCAGTTCAGTGGGACTACCGAAGACATTGAGTAAGCGTTGAGGTTATAGTGGGGATTAGAGAAGAGGAAATGAGGGAGTGGTAGCTTTCCAGGCAAAGGGAACAGTCCATGTTTGCTGGTATGAAAGTTCATTAAGATTAATCTTAATGAGCCTTCACAGGGCAGAGAGTGGTGAAATGAGGTTGGAGAGATAATTTGGACCCCATCATGAAAGGTTGTGAATGTCAGGTAAGAAGAGTGAACTTTACCTTTTGAGTAATGGAGAGACGCCAAAGGTTAAGCAGGGGAGTGACGTTACTTTTAGGAAGGACACTGATAACTGTGAAGGATGGATTGAAATAGGGAAAGATTGGTGGGGAAAAAAGCAGACAGTAGACTGTTGAAATAGATTTTGGGAGAGTAATGTAGGTTTGTATAAAGTTAATGACTTCTGGGCTGTAGAGAAGGGGCTTGATTCAGAAATTATGGTTAAAAAATGCTTTTCAGCTTTCCTTTTTTTCGAGTGCCTGCTATGTGCATGGCACTAACGAAAGATACAAGGCATTCATCCTTGCGTCTCATTCATTTTGGGACTTGGTGAGTGTGGGAAGATTCAGAGTTGTCCCTGCAGTTCTGAGCCACTGACACAATGAGGGCCGGCAGGAAGAAGAGCCCCTTAAGAGTGAAGGACTATAAGGGAGGTTAGATACAGTCTAGGAATTTTAGGGTTGGAAGGCACACTACATTTGTTATTCACGTATGAGGTGATGTTGGAAGTAATGGCTGAAACTTTCTAATGGAGATGGACTGACTAAAAGTCAGGACAAAGGCTAGCACTTTTGGAGTTAAGTCCCATCACGATGTACTTTGAGAGTTAATCAGGGTGGAAATTGGGAAACACGTGTGGGAAGGATGTGCCTGGAGGAGGAAGAGATGCTAAGGAGACTGTAGGACGCCTGCCAGACTTGGGGTCATCTCCCCTATTGGACCAGGCCAGTTTTCATTCTTTTAATTGCAATGTGATGGGAATTTCAGAACACAAGAGAACAGATCCTGAAAAAAAGATTTCTTGTGCTTTTTATTCCCTGTCAATTCTAGTAGCAGGCAATTTCTAGATAAGATCTGTGCTCTCTCCAGCCCTGTGCCTAAGGTATTCCACCTTTTTATTACCTTCCCTGGTACAAGTATCGTTGTACTTGTACAACTTGTACAACTGGGCTGATGTTGAAATCCAGTTGCATAATTTTTCTGCCTTATTTAGGATACAAAGGAAAAAGATGTCCTCTTAATCTGGAGAAGGAAGCCCATCAAGAGAGCAGCAAGCATGATCTCTAAGCCAAGGACACTGGCAGAGTCTTACTCTTCTTTAATGCAGATTTCAGCCTTTGTTCCAGGAAAGGTCCCACCACTCATAATCTTTCCTCTTGAAAAGGAAGGAAAAAAAAAAAAAAAAAAAAAGAAACAAATAGTGGTCTGAGGAGCTCCCATTACAGAGAGTCCAGTTAGATAAAAGATGAACTGTGGAGGTCAAAGCAGATGAGAACTGCTGAGGCAAACAGGTTGCTAAAAGAAAGTGTTATGGAAAGGTTAGTAAAAATGAAGATTAAGACCCAGTGGTTTGGGCAATTAGAGGGTCGTTTGAGGTTTTTAAAATTTCAGGTTCAATCGAGTTTGGGGAGGGAGAATGAATGTGTGTAGAAGTTGGTTTTCAGAGGTGTGTGAAGTTAATAAATAACAGATGCGAGTTACCTCCTTGAGATGTGAGGGAAAGTTAATCAAGACCTCAGTTGCTACATTATAGATTAAGGATGAACAACCATTTATGACTTGCTGTTTCTTCCATGACCTGCTCAGCTTCTGATGCTCTGTTGTATCTCATTGTGGAGAAGAGAGGCAAAAAGTGCTCAGTTCTGGCTCATTTGATTTTAGCCTGCTTTCTTTATGGGAGCACTCTTGCCTGGCACCATGGTATGTGTGTAAGCAAGTTTCAAGTTCTAACTGTCTTCCCAGTGTTTGTGTTACCCTGGGTCAGTGATTCTCAAAGTGTGGGACCTGAAACAACGTCATCTGGGAGTGGATTCGAAATGTAAATTCTTGGGTCCACCCTGCACTACTGCATCTGAAGCTAGCAGTGAGACCCAGCAATCTGTGTTGTAACAAACCTATCCAGTGATTGGATTCATGCTAACATTTGAAAATCATTGCTCAAGGAATGGTATTGGGAGAGTAGCCTTGGCAGAAATAAAGATAATCTTTTTAAAGCTTTTTTTTTTGTTTTTTTGAGACCGTGGATGCCAGCAGGAAAGCCAAACATCCATTATTTCTCTACAGTTTACTTTGCAATTGATGCTTCCTTTACTTGCAAAGGGGATTGCCTTTGGGAACTTTTTAGACTTCTGCTCTTAGTACACAGCTCCTCATATTGAGAAAGGATCAGTTTTGATCCAGCATGTTTGCTCTCCAGATAACAGGATTTGGCAGTACCTGATTTATCACCCACTTTTATAGAGAAATAGACTCAGGAGCTGGATAGGGTTAAAATTGAGTATGAGCTTTTTTTTTTTTTGACCCTGATGTGTAGGTACGATTCACTAGTAAAGTTGGGTTGGAAAACAGGTTTGTGTTCAGTGCTATCCAGTGGAAGTTTCCATGAGAATGAAATGTTCTGTGTCTGTGCTGTCCAGCAGGGTAACCACTAGCCATGCATGGCTGTTGAGTGCTTGAAACATAGCTAGTGTGTGACTGAGGAACTGAATTTTAGGTTTTATTTAATTTGAATAATTTAATTTAAATGGCCACATGTAGCTATTGAGTACTCTGTTGGACAGTGCTAGCTTAGACCCTGGGTCTGTGCATCACAGACGTAAATGTCTAAATTACTCACTTGAAGACCTTGTTAAACTGCAGATTCTGGATTAGTAGGTCTGGGGTGGGGCCTGAGATTCTGCTTTCAGGTGATACTATTGCAGCTGTCCAAAGACCACACTTGGGACAAGGCCCTAGAAAGACAAGGGGCAACCTCCTCTTCCTCTTTAGTTTAACTGATTTACTCACCTGTTCATGGAGGGTCAGCTAAACTGCAAGGGTTGGGGTTTTGTCCTAATGAGTTTCCCTGCATGGGAGCAGGAGCAGGAGAAAGGATGCCATTTGAGGCAGATGTGAGTTTTTTCCTGCCTCAGTGACAAAGTAACCCCAGCTACTGCATAATATGTAGCCTGCACATACTTCATCCCTGTCCTGGAATAGGAACAAGTAAGTAGGCAGAAAGAAAGACTAAGTAGGATTCCCAGTAATTTGGAATACTTAAAATGTTAGAACTGGAAGGAGTTTTAGGGGTCATCCAGGCCAGATACTGCAGCTGGGGCCTGCACATGACTTCAGTATTCTGAAGCTTTGAATCAGGGTTTTAGTGTGGCGTGGGGTTGTCTTGCACACATCACTGTATATTGAAGAAAAGACTGTATGTTTAAAGGTTTGTTTTATAGGGTTATAAAATATGTATAAATGTCAAAAAAAAGTCCATTGCATGAAGACGGTCATGTAAAAGTGGTTCTAACGCAGAAGATTTTGAGATTAGCTGAGAAAATGCATATGAGTGGTTCATCTCACTTTCCCAACAAATTCTTCCAATGTTTTGTGATTGAAGGTAATAAATCCCCAATCTTGGGCCATTTAGTCTATCACATATTGTCAGAGTGGCATGAGAGAAGTCATAGTGAGCTTACCACCACTCTCTGTCCTAGGAGAAGCAGCTGTGTGATAGGCCTGACTGAAGCTGGGCTATTCCAGAACCAGAGTTATAGAGAGCAGGTCTGGGCACTGGTCATTAGAGAGTTAGGCTCAAGGCTTTTAAGGATTTTTGGTGTCCAATAGGACCATGAGGTTCACATTATTTGGAGAGTCTTCAAAGAGAATTGTTAAAGTAATGGCAATCTCTTATATAATGTGTTACATTTAAACACCTTTATATGTAGTATAACTTATTAATTTGATTTGATTAATTTGATTAATCAAATTAACTGATCTGATTAACTAAAAATTTATTGAGTTCCTTCTCTATCCATAGCATTGATCTTTCATTGCAGGCAGGAAATACAAGGAAGTATACTGTAGTCTTTACCATGGAGAATAGTTTAAGTTGGCAGGTGGGAAATGAATACAGAAATTGATTGATTGATTGATTGATTTGCTCTGTCTCCCAGGCTGGAGTGCAGTGGTGTGATCTTGGCTCACTGCAACCTCTGTCTCCTGGGTTCAAGCAATTCTCCTGCCTGCCTCAGCCTCCCAAGTACCTGGGATTACAGGTGCCTGCCACCGTGCCTGGCTAATTTTTGTATTTTTAATAGATACGGGGTTTTGCCATGTTGGCTAGGCTGGTTTTGAACTCCTGACCTCAGGTGATCTGCCCACCTTGGCCTCCCAAAGTGCTATGATGACAGGCGTGAGCCACCGCGCCCAGCCTATACAGAAATATGTATATTAGTAAAATGTAAAATTTACTGATTTTAGAAGTAAAATTAAAACTGAATAGTTTAATAAGAGATGTTTTGTTGTTAGTAAGTGCCAAAGGAACTGAGGCACAGACTCTCTGTGGGCCACAGGGAGTCAGGGAGTGATGAGGAAAAATTATGGAGGAAGTAGGGCCAGAGGTAAAAAGTAGGATCCTAGAGAACAGGTGGGATTTGGTTGGCCAAACGGAGGAAGGGCTGTGCTTTCAAAGTAAGGGTAAAATGAATCAGAAGATTACAAAACAAGGAAGTATGAGATTTAAAAGGATTAAGAGGGATTCAGAGGTACTCTTCCCCCACTGAATGGCACAGAAGAGCTTGGTGCACAGCTGTTGAAAATAAGCTCTATCATCTATCGGAGAGTTATTCTGTACTAATAGAGACTTCAGGGCAATTGTTTCTCAATTATGTCATGTGCATTGGAGTCTCCATTCTGGACTCCTAGAGGCAGTAGTGACCATCCGGTGATCTTATACCTACATCTGAAACAGAAACAGCATTCATTTGCCTCCCCTCTGTGGTGAATACTGGTGCAGAGAAAAATAGATTCTAAAAGACCAGGCTGGCTGGATGTGGTGACTCACGCCTGTAATCCCAGCACTTTGGGAGGCTGAGGCAGACAGATCACTTGAGGCCTGGAGTTCAAGACCAGCCTGGCCAACATGGTGAAACCCTGTCTCTACTAAAAATTAAAAAATTAGCGGGGTGTGGTGGTGCATGCTTATAATCCCAGCTTCTCGGGAGGCTGAGGCAGGAGAATCGCCTGAACCCGAGAGGTGGAGGCTGCAGTGAGCTGAGATCACACCACTACACTTCAGCCTGGGCAACAGAGCAAGAGTCAGTCTCAAAATAAATAAATAAATAAATAAATAAATTTAAAAAATCAGGCTAATAAGAGCAGCTCAGCATTTTATAAGCTGCTCATTCAGTAATGCAGTAAGAGTGGCAGAAGTGATGCTGAAATGCAGAAAAACGTCAGATGCCACAAAGAGTAGTTAAAATGGCAGTAGAGTATGCAAGCTTATCATCTTCCTTCATTTCTACCTACTAAGTAATAGAAAGGTGTTTCAGATAACAGTTTCTTAAAAAGCTGCATTGTCTGTTAAATGGTTTCATTGAAACCGTGTTTGAGTTACCAGTTTAGCAAAAAGTATTTTCCAAAGGAAAATCCTAATTTTTTTTGTTATAATCAGTTATATTAAATTCCTAACAGCAATAGCTTGAAAGTTTCATTTTGCTTTTTAACAAAGCAGTCTGTTCAGTTTGCTTTAAATACTCTTCAGTGTGCCTTAGGAATGAAAGATGAGGTTATTTTTCTTAAAATTAATTGCTGTCGTTCTGGTCCTACAGGAAATTATCAGTTCAGTGAACTTCAAGCTTCGTTCTTAGTCCTTGAAGTAGTCATTAGGAGTTTCTAAATACCACACAATGAAGACATGTAAGAGATTACAGATCGCAGCTAAGACAGGGATATGAAATAAAATCTAAAGACTTTAGGTTTATAAAATAAAATCTAAAGACTGAAGCAGTATTGTTATTTTTTTGGCTACATGGATTTGAAAGTATTTATTGAATTCTGCTAAGTAGCACATTATTCAAGGGTATGTTGATATTTGCTTAAAAAGTAGAACACTGCTTCATGGAAATCAACATTAAAGTGGTATTTCTCTCTTTTGAACTTGTAGAGCAGAAGTTACCAAACTCTGTAAGAGGCCACACAGTAAATATTTTAGGCTTGAGGCTATGTGGTTTCTGTTGTAGCTACTCATGTCTTCCATTGTACCTCAAAAGCAACCATAGACAGTACGTAAATGAATGAGTATGGCTGTGTTCCAATAAAACTTTAAAAATAGCATGCCAGTTTGGCCCTCAGACCTTAGTTGGCCAACCCATGTTCTAGAGAATTTAATATCTTCTACTTTTTTTTTTCCAAGCAGGAAATACTAGTATTGCTAGTTATCTTTTAATATTTTATCTTCCCTTTTAAAGTGTAAGTTTTTTGAAAATAGAGACCACATCTTTTACATCTCTCCCCCATATCAGTCAAGGTGTACAATGACTTACACCGTGCAAACTTCCATTGTACCTCAGATAATAATAAACAGATAATAAAGGTATCTGTTGTCATTTTGAATCTGTTCTAATCATAAGTGTTCTGTTTCCATTTGTGGAGCATTTTATAGTTTAGAAAGTGCTTTGACATAGGTTTCTTATCTGGTTCTCACAGTAGCCTCAGAAGAAGGAACATGGGGTAAATGAATTTACCCATTCTATAGACCGTATAGTTGAAGCTCAGAAAGGTTAAGTGAATTTACCAAGTTTATATTGTCTAATAAATGGCAGAGCAAAGATTTGGATCTGCTTTCTATTGTGGTAATGAACTGTCATCTCTAACTTTCTAAAAATAGAAGAATCTCATCTTTTTAGTCTGTTGCTTAAACTGTTGAATATCCTGCAGTATTCTTGCATTTTATCTCAGAATCTTAGCTAAATTTTCCATTGAGTTTTAAATACTCAGTTTAAGATTTAGCATGCAAATATGCCTGTTCTTTTGGCACAGAAAAGGGTCGTTTCTGTTCTCTGTTCTCAGGAGACAGATCTGAGTTATGCAGAATTAGAAAGATTTTAAAAATTTTTTTATTTTTAATTTTAGAAATAGATTTTTTTTTTTTTTAAAGCTAACATAGAAGGATGTCTCATTCTTTCAGTTTCTCAGAGAAGAACCTGGTCTTTCATGATATCTGCACTGAGCCCTGGGAATATTAGTCTATAAACCTTTTGCTTCAGCTGCAGTGAACTTGTTTATTTATACTTAAGTGCTCTATGTTCTTTTCGCTGAGAATATTTTCCTCTTATTACAGAAGTAAATTTTATCTTTTAAAACCCTGTCAGTGGTGGTTGTATAGATGCATACATAAGTAAAAATGCATTTAGCTGCATAATTTCTGATTTGTATACTTTATTTAAAATAACATTATTTCTCAATATTTAATAATTAACTGTGAAGAAAAGCCCAAGTTTACCTCTTTCTCGAAAGGCATCTCTCGCCTCTCCAGCTCACTGCTTTTTTCACTTACATGTAGCTTTGTGAAATAGCCAATATTGTCTAATTGACATTATGACTTTGGAATCCAAACTGGTAGAGTCTGAATCTCAGCATTGGTAGTTAACTTCTCTGTGCCTCAGTTTCCTCATCTGTAAAATGGAGGTAATTAGAGTATCCACTTCATAGGATTGTGAGGATTAGATGAAGTAATACATGAAAGTACTTAGGATGGTGCCTGGTTTGTAATGAACATTCAGATGTAAGTTGGTATTATTACCAACTTTTGAGTGGAGCCTGCTTCGTAGTTGCTTTTGTCTACTGCCCCAGCTGATGCCTGAAGCCATTGTTGATGATGACATTTGCATGTCTAATATTAGGCACAGTGTCCTGCTGGGTATGTTGATGCCCAACATTTTTATTTTCTGTGAAATTCTTACTTAACAATTAGTCCAGTTGTATGTATTTTACAAATGAATTGTGTGTCAGAATTTCAAGGAACATGGCATATTCAGTACCCTGTTATTTATTGTATTAGTTTTTATTTAGGGATGGGTCTTGGTTTTATAGAAAAAGTGACACACTAGAAATTAGGAGACTGGATTTTAGTCCCAGTTTTGCCATTGATTTTTGTTATGTCATTAGGCAACTCAGCCTGTGTGTCCTTATCTGTAAAATGGTGAATTATTCTATCTACTACCCTCTTTGGGTCTACTACTTTTTTGTTCTCATATATTTGTGAGAAGCTACTTAGTTACTCAGTGTAATGTAATGTTGCCTGTAAAATTGATGTGGTTTCCTTGATATAACCAATTGCTTTATATTAAAAATTAATTATTGCTTTCTCTGTTTTCAGCTTCGGGCTCAGAATCAGGTTCTGAAAAAAGGTGTTGTGGATGAACAAGCAAATTCTGCAGCTTTAAAGGTGGGCAACAGGATATTTGTGTTGTGAGGGTTATTAGCATTTGGTGTTGGCTCAAAACAGGTTCATTGGGTTTTCTGGGTTAAAGTTCCAACTCTGACACTGATTCACTAGGGATAAGGGACAGTAATACAGTTTTTTGTGGTTAATTTTCCTACTTGCTTAGGTAAGAATATGAGGTACTTTACTTTCCTTAGCTAAAAATTATAAAAGAGATATTATGTGACTTTGTCTAGTGCCTTACTCCTGTGCCTCAAGGCCTTCACTTAGCTCAGTTTATCTGGATTATTGAGGCTTCTTATCAGTTGTCATCAGACAGCTCTCTGAGGGAGGCTATGTCATATTCCTATTTGAATCCCTCTCACTCAGTAGATGGGAGGTCTCTAATAAGTAGATTCCATTGTGTGAATCATTTAGCCCCTAAATCTTGCCTTTAGTTGAGCTATTTAATAGTAATAACCTGTGTTAATCAGGATACTCTTTGAGTGATACATTTTACCGTCAGCACTTTTGTTAACTGAGGGGAGAAATATGATAGATGAAGGAATTTGTTTCTGCCTCATTTCTAGTACGCATGTAGTAAATATTGCTTAGTGATTTTTTTTTTTTTTTTTGAGACGAAGTCTCGCTCTGTCGCGCAGGCTGGAGTACAGTGACCGGATCTCAGCTCACTGCAAGCTCCGCCTCCCGGGTTTACGCCATTCTTCTGCCTCAGCCTCCCGAGTAGCTGGGACTACAGGCACCCGCCACCTCACCCGGCTCATTTTTTGTATTTTTGTGTTTTTGTATTTTTAGTTTCACCGTGTTAGCCAGGATGGTCTCGATCTCCTGACCTCGTGATCTGCCCGTCTCAGCCTCCCAAAGTGCTGGGATTACAGGCTTGAGCCACCGCGCCCGGCCGATATTTTTAAATGGATAAATTAATCCTAGGATTTGGATTTCTTCTTGGCCAAGTTTCAGTTAAATATACTGTCTAGCTCACTCTTTTGCTCTTTCCCTTGCTTGCTCCCTCTGCTCTCTTTAGACAGATGGGATTAGGATTCTTCTTACTCCCATCTCTTTCTGGAGAAGCCCCTGATGAGTAATATGTCTAAGGTGGCTCCACATAGGCAACTAAGCCACAGAAATTGTCCTTTTAGGTAGCCAGTTGTTGGATCCTATAGGAGAGAAATCTGTCTCTGAGTGTCTCCTCCTTAGGTGCGGTTAGCACAGTCTAAGGGCTGAGATGGTTCTCAACACCCCACCCATACTTCCAGGCTCTTTGCACCCAAGCCAAGATGATTAAAAAAGAAGCTTTATAGTCAGAATTTATTAGACAAGTCATTATTTTACAAAAATTGTTGAAGAAATGATCCTTATATCTCCCAATAATATTTAAACTTATTGCTGGGGAAGGTCT
This sequence comes from Trachypithecus francoisi, assembly GCF_009764315.1. Lineage (NCBI taxonomy): Eukaryota > Metazoa > Chordata > Mammalia > Primates > Cercopithecidae > Trachypithecus > Trachypithecus francoisi. Next base: position 59,136,675 of record NW_022681462.1, on the reverse strand, counting down.
TTCCTAGTTTGTCCTAGTAGCCTGCGCTGATGTTTCATACCCTCCTGTTGCTGGTTGTGTTTGATTAACTCTGTGATGGCAGCAATGGTAGGAACAGTGGTAGGAGTGGTGACAGCTGGTTCTATTGATTGAGCACTCACCATATACCAGGCATTGTGCTAAGTACATTATATCCATTATCTCATTTAGTGGTCACAACAACCCTGTGAGGTCAGATAACATTATCATCCCCATTACAGAAACTGGAGTTTAACGAAAGGCTGGGATAGATGTTTTCTGAAATTAATGATTGGCTAATGGAGTTGGAGCATTAGTTCATTTTAAGAACTAGAAGCATAATTGTATATTATAATTATAAGAATATAAATTATGAGAAAAAATAAATTTTTTTATTTTAATATTTATTACAGTAGTCATTGTAATTATAGTACACCAAGTGACAGTATGCCAGTTTGCTAGACAGGAATATTAGGATGTCCTGTGTTACAGTAGGCTTTTAATTTTATTACTGGGTTTACCCCTTCAGTGAGGTATAATCAGTGTTCATTGATTTGAAGTTTTAAAATTCGAAAGACATGATGGTTTGGACATGGGCTCGGCCTGAATTTACCTTTGAGCTACAAGTGAAAATTAAGGTTTTGCTAAACAAATGTAGGAAAAAAATGATTTTCTCCTTAACAGGAGCATATTGTTCTATCCCTCTAGTACTGTTCTCAACATGCAGGTAATGTCAATAGAGTGTAGACACTAGTCTATGGTTTTTAGGTTGCTGTTCCTTTTTTTTTTTGTGACAAAGTCTTACTCTGTCACCCAGGCTGGAGTGCAGTGGCATGATCACGACTCACTGCAACTTCTGCCTCCCCAGTTTGAGCGATTCTTGTGCCTCAGCCTCCTGAGTCACTGAGATCACAGGCATGCACCACCCTGCCTGGCTAATTTTTGTATTTTTAGTAGAGTCGGAGTTTTGTCATGTCGGCCAAGGCAGTTTCAAACTCCTGACCTCAAGTGATCCACCCACCTCAACCCCCCAAAGTTCTGGGATTATAGGCGTGAGCCACTGCACCTGGCCTAGGTTGCTGTTTCAATATAGTTAAATCATCTGTTCCTTAAAGCATGACCCTTATGTTTTATAATTGTTTCAGTGACACTGGTAAACATATAGTTCTTTATTTTTTTATTTTCTATTTTTTTAAATAGAGATGAGGTCTCACTATGTTGCTCAGGCTGGTCTCCAACTTCTGGGCTTAAGCAGTCCTCCTGTCTTGGCCTCCCAAAGTGCTGCGATTACAGGCATAAGTCACCGTGCCAGCCCACTTCTTTAAATATACAGTATTATATGGCCGTCTGTGTTTGATAATCAGTGAATAAAAAGTTGTCAGAACATCGTAAGTAAAATATAGTTAGAATAATTCTTTTAAAAAATAGAGTGAAAGTAAATATTTCTCATTAGTTTCCCGTTTTCTTACCCCATTATGGCATAAACAGAACAAAGTGGTCAGCAGAGGGTATGTCAGAAAGGTTAGCAGAATATTTTAGATTTTGTTTCTATTGTCATTTAGCTTTAAAGTGAATTATTGTAGGACAACATCTGAAAATATTTTTGGTATGATACTGATTTTTATCTTTGATATGTCAGAATAGTTGAAGAAAAATTAAGTGTGTTGCAAAGACTTTATTTTGACTAATTTAAATTCAGGGAGGATTTACAGAAAAACTGGAATACAGATATATTTCTTCCCATTCTTGTTCACTGAAGGGAATCATCAGTAAATCAGAGGTTCTTTTTAAATACCGAAGTTCGGCCAGGCACGGTGGCTCGTGCCTGGAAACCCAACACTTTGGGAGGCCGAGGCGGGTAGATCACCTGAGGTCAGGAGTTTGAGACCAGCCTGGCCAACATGGCGAAACCTTGTCTCTACTAAAAATACAAAAAAATTAGCCAGGCGTGGTGGTGTGCGCCTGAAGTCCCAGCCACTTGGGAGGCTGAGGCAGGAGAATCACTTAAACTCAGGTGGCAGAGGTTGCAGTGAGCCGAGATTGTGCCACTGCACTGTAGCCTGGGCAATAGAGCGAGACTCTGTCTCAAAAATAATAATAATAATAATAATAATAATTAAGTAATGCCTAAGTTTATAAACTTGTAGCCTCAATCTTTGTGTCTGTTCACTGTCACAGGATGTTTAGTTGATCATGATCTGTTACTTTAGTATAGTTGCTCTTATTTTTATGTTTACTTGGTTTAGCCAAAAGATTATCTTTTCACAAAGTGCTAAAAACTTAAGAACTGAAATGATGCACATACAACCTGAATTTCCTAAAGCAAGAGGTTTTGATTATATTTTGGTGAAACAAAAATAATTTTTAATAAAATTTCTAAACCTTACAGCTAAACTGTGAGGACCAATCTGTTTTCACTTTGATATAGGAGCAACTGAAAATGAAAGATCAGTCACTGAGAAAACTACAACAGGAAATGGACAGTTTGACATTTCGAAATCTGCAGCTTGCCAAGAGAGTAGAACTACTTCAAGATGAACTAGCTCTAAGTGAACCACGAGGCAAGAAAAACAAGGTAGGTTCAAATACAGGCAAGTTAGTGTGACCTTGTCATTAGTAACTGACACCTACAGGGCATCCTGGTTTTAACAGAAGACCCCACTGCCTAATTATTTGTTTGATTGTTTGTTTGAGACAGGGTCTTGCTCTACCACCCAGGCTGGAGTGCTGTGGTATGATCTTGGCTCACTGCAACCTCTGCTCCCAGGCTCAGTGATCCTCCCATCTCTGCTCCCAGAGTGGCTGGGACTATAGGCGTGCACAACCATGACCGGCTAATTTTTGTATTTTTTAATAGAGATGGGGTCTCACTATGTTGCCCAGGCTGGCCTTGAACTTCTGGACTTAAGCGATCCACCTGCCTTGGCCTCCCAAAGTGCTAGGATTACAGGCGTGAGTCATCATGCCTGGCCCTGAATTTTTTTTTTTTTTTGAGACAGAGTTTCACTCTTGCTGCCCAGGCTGGAGTGCGATGGCATGATCTTAGCTCACCACAGTCTCCGCCTCCTGGGTTCAAGTGATTCTCCTGCCTCAATCTCCCAAGTAGCTGGGATTACAGGCATGTGCCACTCCCAGCTAATTTTGTATTTTTAGTAGAGACGGAGTTTCTCCATGTTGGTCAGTCTGGTCTCGAACTCCCGACCTCAGGTGATCTGCCCGCCTTGGCCTCCCAAAGTACTGGGATTACAGGCATGAGCCACCGTGCCAGGCCCTAGCCCTGAATTTTTAATGTTCCATTATTACACCTGGATATTAGGTCAAGAAAGCAGACATTTATTATTAATATACATTAAATGTTAGAAACATTTTTGTATGATAGTCAATTTTAAATAATTTATTAGGAGCAAATATACATAGTTGGTTAGTGACCGAGAAGAGACAATGGAATATCTTACATTGCTAAAATTGTTGACATCTTTTGGTTTTACCAGGTTGCCATTAATCCAAGGTTGAGCAAATAAAATGAGGGAGACTGTCAGTGCTACTACTCTTATGAAAGTAGCAGTTGAGGCCGGGCGCGGTGGCTCAAGCCTGTAATCCCAGCACTTTGGGAGGCCGAGACGGGTGGATCACGAGGTCAGGAGATCGAGACCATCCTGGCTAACACGGTGAAACCCTGTCTCTACTAAAAATACAAAAACTAGCCGGGCGAGGTGGCGGGCGCCTGTAGTCCCAGCTACTCGGGAGGCTGAGGCAGGAGAATGGCGTAAACCCGGGAGGCGGAGCTTGCAGTGAGCTGAGATCCGGCCACTGCACTCCAGTCCGGGAGACAGAGCGAGACTCCGCCTCAAAAAAAAAAAAAAAAAAAAAAAAAAGAAAGTAGCAGTTGAAACACTCATACCTTAGGTTTGTAAGTTTACTGCAGATGTAATTTCTTAGCATTTATTCTTATGAGGCCAGTTTGGTGTTCTCGTCTTGAGATTTAGAGATGAGTTTTTTTCCCTTATGGTTTTATATGGTGAGGCAAGATTGTTATTGCTCTAAGGTGGATAATCTGGTACTTTCGAACACTGTGATTAAGAGGTTGCTGCTTTTTTTTTTTAGGGTAGAGGTAGTGATTGAGTCTTTAAGTCTTGTATGTGTATAGACTAACACTCCACAAATGTATGTATTGAGGCAGTAACAGTAGAATGGGTAGAAGGGAAGGAGAAGGCACACAGTGACTCTGAAGGAGCGCAGTATGGCCAGAAGAGCACAGGCTTCAGATTTAAGCCCAGGCTTGAATTCTTTGGTTGCCTTTAATAAATCTATGATTTTTGGCACAATTTTTAACCTTGTAATCTTAGTTTCTCCATCAGCAAAGTGACAATGAACCTTTCAGGTTTGTTGTGAGGATTCTATGGGATCATGTAAAAGTGCCTAGGGCCATATTTCCCATGTAATGAGCAGTTGCCATAGTTATATGTTAATAGTTTTCCTATATGCATTTTGCTACATAGAATAATTCACTAGAGTGTTAGAGTTCAAATAAAGGAGGCAACAGAGAGGGTATAACATGTATGTATTAGAATCACTCGGGAAACTTTTTCAAGATATTCGTGCCAGGCCGGGCACGGTGGCTCACGGCTATAATCCCAGCACTTTGGGAAGCTGAGGTGGGCGGATCATGAGGTCAGAAGTTTGAGACCAGCCTGGCCAGCATGGTGAAACGCTGTCTCTACTGAAAATACAATAAATTAGCCCGGCATGGTGGTGCACGGCTATAATCCCAGCTACTCAGGAGACTGAGGTGGGAGAATTGCTTGAATCCAGGAGGCAGAGGTTGCAGTGAGCCAAGATCACACCATTGCACTCCAGCCTGGGCGACAGAGCAAGACTCCATCGCAAGAAAAAAAAAAAAGATGTACATGCCCTGGAAATTCTGAAAGACCCTTGGGGAGACAATAGTCATTTGTACTTCAAACATGTTCTTCAGATTCTTAATATCCCTGCCTAGGACTGTTGAGCAGAGGTTTGGGTGTAATACTTGAGAATTAATTTTAACTAAAGCTCATCAAATTTGGAAGCACTGAGGACCCCGAATATGTCATTCTGCAGTGTTCCTTATGCACTTCTTGTTTTTCAAACATGATGGATATTTAATTTCTTTTTATTTGGCTACTCCATTTTCGAAGGGCTTTTAAATCACTGATTCAAATTAGATTAGTAGGTGACTTCATTTTAAGTGAGAAGTGAGACTACAAAAAAAGCAGAGAAAGGGTGGTGACTGATGTCTGAACACAGTTTCGTTGTTAGGCTGTTCCTTGAATAGTCTCAGTTCTATGTATTACATGAAAACAAATGCTTATTATTAGATCTTTTAAATAGTGCTATTCTTCTATGTAGAATGAGTTCATATTAGTAAAAAATTAAAAGAAAGGGATTTTTAAATAATCTTTTAGAATTTTCCTATTCATTTATAATAGCTTTATTTTATATATTTTTTAACTTAGAAATTTATATGAACTTTTGTATAAACTTACCTTTATGGATGCTGTTACAAAATTTATTACAATTTCTTATGGAGTTTAACAACTTCGACTCATGAAATTGCTGTAATTCTGATTTCCCAAACCAAAAGATCAAATTGAAATTATATTTATGAGCTTATTTTATATTGCCGGAGCTTTCTAGGTCTGCTCCGTCTTCCAACAGAACTACTCATGAATTCATCTGCAAAGAATAGTAAGCCTTATCTGTTCTTTTCTCTCTCTTTTTAAAACTTTCCTGCTCGTTACAATATTTGCAGTTTCAACTTGTGTCACATAGGAAAAGTTAAATGATGAACTGTATACCTTTTGCAGGATTGTTTGAGAATGGTGAACACGTAGAAGAGACAAGCTTCTAAGGTGATAGAGAATCTGTGTACCTTAGGATGTTTCTCTAAAGGATGAAAGTTATGTGGACATAACTTTTTCTTTCCATCAGAAAAGTGGAGAATCTTCTTCTCAGTTGAGTCAAGAACAGAAGACTGTCTTTGATGAAGATCTGCAGAAGAAGATCGAAGAGAATGAGCGGTTGCATATACAAGTGAGAAAATCTGTTTTTCCATGTGAATTAAAAAATAGGTCTGTGATCTGTTAATGTGGAAATGCGAATGCAGCTGGAATGTTTCATGTCTGCGTGGGTGTTTTAATGCCTTCTGTAGTCTTCAAGTATATATGTCAGTGTCACTTATTCATTTCTTAAATATCACACAATCTTAATGTGGATGTGTGCTTTGAAGTATATTCATTTGTTCAGAAGACAGCAGAATGGCTTTATAATTTAACAGTGCGAAAGTATACTGAGCATTATTCATTTTATATAGGAAGTGATTACATGTATCATTTAAATGGGAACTTACCAATAAGTGGTGTTTGCTTTTTTCCATCCCCACCCCTCCCCTTTTTTTAACTGATGTTTAGGTCTTTAATTTACGGGTGTTTAGTTGGTTTTCATCCCTACTCCTGTTAAACTGTAAGGTCTCTGAGGGTATGAACCATGTATGTTCTCTATGTCCAGTCCCAGGACAGTGTCTTACTTATGTCAGGCGCTCAGATATTTATGGAATGTTGAAAAGTTAGTGCCTGCCCCCAAACCATTGAGCATGTTCTAAGATTCATAGTGGGCCGGGCGCAGTGACTTACGCCTGTAATCCCAGCACTTTGGGAGGCCAAGGCCGGGGGATCATGAGGTCAGGAGATCAAGACCATCCTGGCTAACATGGTGAAACCCCGTATCTACTAAAAATACAAAAAATTAGCCGGGTGTGGTGGCAGGCGCCTGTAGTCCCAGCTACTTGGGAGGCTGAGGCAGGAAAATGGCGTGAACCCGGGAGGCAGAGCTTGCAGTGAGCCGAGATTGAGCCACAGCACTCTAGCCTGGGCAACAGGGTGAGGCTCCATGTCAAAAAAAAAAAAGAAAAAGATTTGTAGTGTAGTGTATCCAACTATAATCTCCTGATTTTTTTTTTTTTTTGTCAAATGGTAGGAAACACACTTTTCAGTCTTTGAAAACGTTAATCAAGTTTTTGACCTCAGTGTATTTTACATCTTAAGTATTCATAATTCTTTATTAGTATTGGACTCTAATTACAGGAAAGAGCTTTACCTGCTCTAGGAATAACACCTATTTTAATTTTGATTATTTTATGTGAAAGTTAGCTTAGTAGAAAAGTTATACTCTGATCAATTGAATTCTATGTATGCCAGACATTGTTTAAAATAGAAATTCATGAGACTAAGAGGTAGGAAGTGCAGGCTTTAGAGTAGGTTTCCTGTGTTCACATCTAAGTTCTACTATATTTTAGCTGTGAGACATTAGACTAGTTATGTAACTCGTTTAAGCTTGAGTCTCCATATCTATAAAGAGGAATAACAGTAGCTACTTCTGATATACTGTGAGGATTTAATGAGATAATGCCTGTGTGGGTTTAACATAGTCAGTGTATGGAACCATATGGAAGTTGCTCAGTGAATAGTCACTGCTGTTATTTTTCTCATTTATGTATATTAGGATATTGTGAGAAGAGAAAATGGTCTTCTCTTTTTAGTTTTTTGAAGCTGATGAGCAGCACAAGCATGTGGAAGCAGAGCTGAGGAGTCGGCTGGCCACTCTGGAGACAGAAGCAGCCCAGCACCAAGCTGTGGTTGACGGTCTCACCCGGAAGTACATGGAAACCATTGAGAAGCTGCAGAATGACAAGGCTAAACTAGAAGTAAGCCCCATTGTGAGAGCACACTAAAAAATAATTACGACTTTTATATTAATAAATTGTCTATGCACTTAGTGTTAGTCATTTCTGGTGAGACTATTGCCTGCAAGGTCTTACTAAGTGTGCTCCTATCTGTAGCCTGAGCCATCTACTTTTCTTTTTCTTCTGAAATTCAGATAAAATCTCAGACTCTAGAAAAGGAAGCCAAGGAATGTCGACTTCGAACGGAAGAATGGTATGTGGAAACTTGAATTCCAAGAGGGTTCTGAAGCAAGGCTCAGAAGACATGAGTTTTGGTTGTAGCAGCTCCTCTGTCCTGCCTTACATTTAAAAGGAGAAAATGGGAGTCATCTCCAGGGTCCTTTTCAATTCTGGGATCTCCGGGGCCCTAGGTATTCTTGATAGGGTGGCCTGTGTATTAGTCCTCAGCCTGCAAGGGTTTGGGGCTGTGGCAGATAGTGTTCTGGAGCTCCTGTACTGAAGACTGGAGACTTTCTGTTTGCAACTATTCTAAACAGAAGGGGCCTCTGATAGTCCCAGGAAGGAAAACTGATAATCACCATATCAACCTTTTAATGGTACATTTTGAATAAAATAGAGGTTACATGATCTAATTTGGAGATATATAAATCTTAAAATCAAAATATTAGTAATGCATGGTAAAGGTATACTCCAACATTTATTTGATAATGATATTTTAGTTTTTAATAGGATCAACTAAGTGAATTTCTCATATCAATTTTGTTGCATTGTTAGAATTACATGCATGATTTAGATGTGTACCTGTGTGCATAATTGAACCAAACCCAGAAATTATCAGCTTTTGAGTTCAAGGGGAAAAGAAGGCTAATATAATATGTACTTAAAAAAAGAGTCTACAGTGATACTAGGGTGAATACTTACATGTTGTAATGAGAACATTTGTGACTTTGAAGTGGCTCTGAGATTACTTTGAGCTTGGGGAAATAAATGTAAGGTTGGCTAAGACACTGGGACCATGATAAATTTCTCCAGACTTCCACATCATTCTCCAGAAGTCCCTGGGACTTGAGAAACCAGGTTAGCGTTTTTGTTATCTTCATCTTTTAACTACTCTCTGCCAAGAGTATCCCAAATGTCAGGTGCAGTTCTCTGGAAGTCTACTACCAGCTGTTGAGGTAACAAATAAATGAGGATTCACTCAATGATTGGTGATAATGTGGTTTTGTATTTTTTTCTTGCAGTCAATTACAGTTAAAGAATCTTCATGAAGATTTGTCAGGTAGATTAGAGGAATCCTTATCAATCATCAATGAAAAAGTACCTTTTAACGATACAAGTAGGTATTATGTATAGTTTTCCATTATTTGTAACTTTGAATCTCTCTGTGGTAGCCAACTAATTAAAGTAATTTCTGATCTTTTGGGCAAAAAATTTAATTGGCCCAACAGTGGATTGCTTTCTTTTTGTTCATTTGATCAGCCGTGGCAATAATATTTAACAAGATGATTTTAAATTGTCATGTAACTACTCCAAAGCCGGTCTGCTTGGAAGGAGCCCAAATCCACATTTTTTGATTGCATGTATTTAGCATTTCCCAAGGTAAAAAAAAACCTGTACATAAAATAGTTGGATATTTGTACAAGAAAAATTGTTGATTGGGGTAGGGGAAATGAGGCTTGGTGGTGGGAGTTAAATCTTCTCAAAGTGATGTCTTACCCCTTGGTCAATTCCCAGCGATAGCTAGGAAGCTAACTTGGTTAAGCCTTGCTTCCTGTGCACCCTGGGAATGGTTTGGTAATTTACATTCCCAAGAACAGCAAAAAAGAAGTTAAAAAATACTACTTTACTTGTATAATAGGTGCCAAATTTGCAACCTTTAGGTAAGAAGTCAAAACCTCAAAAGCAAAGAAAAAATTTTCTTGTTTGGATTTTGAAACTTACATTCAAATTGATGCACATTTCCTTTTTCTGTAATCACATGATTGAAATTAATATTTTATTTCCCCTAAATTTGTTTAGGGAAGACCTAAAAAAAGAGGAAAAAAAAAAAAAAGAAAAATAGCAGTTCGATTTAAGATTAAAATCAGCCCATGTCATCATTATATCAAAAATTTAAACTCCCCCTTGAAAATAACACCTGTTTCTAGCTTCTACATTAATGTAAATACTACTGGATTCACTGGATTTGAAACTGTGGCATTACATTTTCCCTTTAAGCCTTGTCTCCATCATTAGGTTCTAATAATTTCCTTCTGAATCATGGATTTATCCTTGCTTTTGTAATACTAGTTGTCTCCCTGTTTTAGGTCCCTTTCATGTCACATGTGGATTATTACTTTTAGTCCTGAAATATTTAAAGATCGTTTGCCGAGTGCCTACACAAGTCGGTAGCTGGTGGTGTGGTGTGGGGAAGCCTTCCCAGAAAAAGGGTGCTTTGAGCTGGGCCTGGATGTGTGAGCAGGTTTTATTGGGCAGAGATAAGGGTAAAATCTAAGGAATTACTTGAAGTATGGTGTATAGGACAAAAGGTGGCATCATGCCCTCAGGAGCAGTAATCCAGGATGGCAGGAGGCTTAGGGTGGGTGGGGTGTGCAGGGCAAGGACATGTTAAGTTCTGAAAGGTAGGGTGGGACTGGACCCTAGTGTTCCGGGCTAAACACGGAGAACTTAATTCATAAGGCCATGGGGTTGTTGGAGAAGTTTTTGAGCCAGGGAACATCATGTTGCTATATGTGTACTCACAAGGTTAATCTGGCAACGGAGTGTAGATTGCCTTGGAGTGGGACAAGGGAGTCAAAGACTATTGTGATGATAGTTCTGGTGTGCTATTATGGAGGCTTAGCCTGGGTTGTTAGGGAGACGTGGAAGATCTTGTGGAAAGAGAGGGAACAGATTGGTCCTTTCAGGGAGACAAGGGAGAAGGAGGCAGTGATGGGGAAGATGGTGATGCAGTTGACCGAAAGAAAAGAGGTAGACAGGAGCAGGTTTGTGGGAGAAACAATGAGGTTAACTTTGTTGTTGTTTAATGTTCTGACAGATGGGTTCATATGTATCTATGTAACTGTTGATGTATGCCTTTCTAAATGAAAGACTAGACTTCAGGAGAGAAACTGATGTCAACACTATTGGGCTGGAGGAGCCCTCATGTTGGGAGTGGTGGGCGCACAGTGCAGTCAGGCTTGTGCAGGGTCCTTGGTGAGTTCTCCATCCCAGTGATCAGGAGGCAGAGAGGAGCTGTGGAAATGGGGTGAGGTAGAAGCTGGAGAAGGGAGTTTTAGTAGTTTCAGCCTGATGGTGCAGGTCATTCTGCACATTGCTGTAGAGAGGTCAGAGGGTGATGCAGCAAGGCGACTGGGTTTGGTGACTGGATTTTGTGGCCTCGAGAGGACTAGTATACTTTGCGAGGAGCGCTTCTATGCAGGGTGTAGGTTGACACTAGATTGCCAGGACAGGGAGTTGAGGTGAATGGGTGCTGAGGAAACAGGCAGAGCAATGCTATTTTTTGAGCAGTGGAAATGAAGGAAATGGAGAAGCATGAGAGCCTGACAGATGGGCAAAGTGAAAGAAAAGGCTGCGTGTGCTGGGGACAGGAGTCAGGGCAGAGAATTAAGTGTGATTAGTAATGGAAGAGACTCACTGTGGAGACAGAGTTAAATGAGCTGCAGCAAATGCTTTATTTGTAGTGAGGAGATACTGAAGATAGAAGCAGGGAGTGATTATGTCCTAAGGTCCTGAGGGGATCAGAAGCAGAAGGGCCTAGGAGGACGGCTAGCTGAGGAAAGGATATGCAAGCAGTAGACCAAAGTGGAGGGTGGGGAGTGTAAGAACTCTTTTGCTTTGGCTGTGATTTTCTTGGTAGAGTAGGGAGAGGCCATCCTATCCATTGGGTAGCAGGGAGTAGAGAAGGAATGATATTAGGAGCTTAAAACAGAAAAGGTTTGGGATAGATGTCATGGGAAATAAAATAGGTACAAGGCAATGAAATTGTGGATTACTGAGTAGAGTTGAAGCCCCCTGGAGTTAGGCAGAGTAAATTGTAGTGGACCTTACTTGGGATTTGTGTTAGCAAAAGCGTTGTTGAAATAATGGACTAGGCCGGGAAGCAAAACAAGCAAGGCTGAAAGATGGCTGATAGAAGTGTCCTGAGGTGTTGGTGGACAGGAGACCAAACTGGTAATGCATAGCCCAGTGAGTAGCAATGGAGACATAAGAGGGAACTGGGTGAGTATGCCACAGGAGCATTCCAAATTGTATTTTGGGACTGGGGTCATTCTGACTGAGAACCTGGGCAGAGAAGGGCAGGTTTGAGTGGCTGAAGGGATGAGTAGAGATGAGGAAAGATGCAGCTCATTAAGGAGGAGGTTGAGGAGGTATGGATAGGTGTGAGGAAGCTGCCAGAGGTTAGCAACAGACCAGGATAGAGAGGAAGACTGAGAAAGATAGTGATGCCATCCAGGAAAGTTAGGATTGTGTCATTGGGATCCACAGTAGCCGACAGTGATAGATTTTTCCGGTAGTGTCGTGTCAGGAAAACAGTGGTATTTTTTGCTGATTAGTGTGGTGGCTTTGTGGAGGGTTATTTTAGAAGGGAGAATGACTGAAAACAGCAAGAACATCATGAGCCTTTCTAAGTAGTCTTGATAAGCCCAAAAGCAGTGTTTGAAATGATTTCTTAGAAATGGAAACACCGGATTTGTTTGGGTTTTTTTAAGCCTGAAGTTAAAAAAAGATGGGAAGTATTACTTTATCTGAGAAACCACTGATTCTATGTAAATTCTGTTATTCTGTATTGTTCATTATTTTAAATTCTTATGCAAAGCTGATTTTGCTTCAGAGCATTCATTATATTGCATTTAAGCCGGTATATGTGAAATGAGAGACTTAATGTACATTATTTTTCTTTTGTAGAATATAGTCAGTATAACGCTCTGAACGTTCCACTCCACAATAGGAGACACCAGGTAAAGAATGAAGTACATGTTTTTATTTTCAGTTATGTATACATCAAACTTTCCAGAAACAAGAATTCGTTGTTTGGAACTCTGCTTAGTGCATTCTGTCATTGCGTTTAACTGTTGCTTTACGTGTTTCTCATACATTTATTCAAATGTAGCTTGCTTTTTATTACATTCATAAGTAACACAGATTTTTGCTCTCTTGTCTGATAACATTAGAAATAAGTTATGAGATGCATTAATGGTTTGAGCCATACTCTTTTGTAGGTTGATAGGCCTATATTATACTTAAGTGTTCTGGGTTAAGTGCAGGAGGTGTATTTGCCATACTGGTGGCTTTCTAATTTACTTAGATAGGAATATTAAAATTCAAGTGGGAGCAGATGAATTTAAATTAAGGAATAATCACACTAGGATTCAAATGTTTTCTCCAGAACAGACTCAATAAAGTTCTTTTAGGATAATAATTTGAGAGTTGACCTTAACTGTGTATTTTTCATTTTAAAGCTGAAGATGCGAGATATTGCTGGGCAGGCCCTGGCTTTTGTTCAGGATCTTGTGACGGCTCTTCTAAACTTTCATACCTACACAGAACAGAGGATTCAGATTTTTCCTGTTGATTCTGCTATCGACACTATATCTCCATTGAATCAGAAGGTAAATTTAATTCAGAATACATTTTGTTTGCCCTGAAAAAAATAGGTAGATATTATTTGTTTTCGGACCTCTTCTGTGCACCATCCAAGAACTGCAAAGGACATGAAAAAACCCAAAGTCATAGTTTTTACTCTCAAAATAAAATATGGCAAAAATGGAGATTCTTAAGAAATTAAATACTAGGGAAGTGTATTAGTCCGTTTTCACACTGCTGATAAAGACATACCGGAGGGGGGGTGCGGAGCAAGATGGCCGAATAGGAACAGCTCCAGTCTCCAACTCCCAGCGCGAGCGACACAGAAGACCGGTGATTTCTGCATTTTCAACTGAGGTACTGGGGTCATCTCACTAGGGAGTGCCGGACAGCTGCTGCAGCCTGACCAGCGAGAGCGGAAGCAGGGCGAGGCATCACCTCACCTGGGAAGCGCAAGGGGGAAGGGAATCCCTTTTCCTAGCCAGGGGAACTGAGACACACAACACCTGGAAAATTGGGTAACTCCCACCCCAATACTGCACTTTAAGCAAAGGGGCACACCAGGAGAATATATCCCACACCTGGCCGGGAGGGTCCCACGCCCACGGAGCCTCCCTCATTGCTAACACAGCAGTCTGTGGCGATCTAACCGCAAGGCAGCAGCGAGGCTGGGGGAGGGGCGCCTGCCATTGCCGAGACTTAAGTAGGTAAACAAAGCCACTGGGAAGCTCCAACTGGGTGGAGCTCACAGCAGCTCAAGGAAACCTGCCTGTCTCTGTAGACTCCACCTCTGGGGACAGGGCACAGCTAAAAAACAACAGGGGAAGCAGCAGAGGCCTGTGCAGACGCGAACGACTCTGTCTGACAGCTTTGAAGAGAGCAGTGGATCTCCCAACACGGAGGTTGAGATCTGAGAACGGACAGACTGCCTGCTCAAGTGGGTCCCTGACCCCTGAGTAGCCTAACTGGGAGACATCCCCCCTAGGGGCAGTCTGACACCCCACACCTCACAGGGTGGAGTACACCCCTGAGAGGAAGCTTCCAAAGGAAGAATCAGACGGGTACACTCGCTGTTCAGCAATATTCTATCTTCTGCAACCTCTGCCGCTGATAACCAGGCAAACAGGGTCTGGAGTGGACCTCAAGCAATCTCCAACAGACCTATAGCTGAGGGTCCTGACTGTCAGAAGGAAAACTATCAAACAGGAAGGACACCTATACCAAAACCCCATCAGTACATTACCATCATCAAAGACCAGAGACAGATAAAACCACAAAGATGGGAAAAAAGCAGGGCAGAAAAGCTGGAAATTCAAAAAATAAGAGCGCATCTCCCCCTGCAAAGGAGTGCAGCCCATCGCCAGCAACGGATCAAAGCTGGTCAGAGAATGACTTTGACGAGATGAGAGAAGAAGGCTTCAGTCCATCAAACTTCTCAGAGCTAAAGGAGGAATTCCGTACCCAGTGCAAAGAAACTAAAAATCTTGAAAAAAGAGTGGAAGAATTGACAGCTAGACTAATTAATGCAGAAAAGGTCATAAACGAATGACAGAGATGAAAACCATGACACGAGAAATACGTGACAAATGCACAAGCTTCAGTAACCGACTCGATCAACTGGAAGAAAGAGTATCAGCGATTGAGGATCAATGAATGAAATGAAGCGAGAAGAGAAACCAAAAGAGAAAAGAAGAAAAAGAAATGAACAAAGCCTGCAAGAAGTATGGGATTATGTAAAAAGACCAAATCTACGTCTGATTGGGGTGCCTGAAAGTGAGGGGGAAAATGGAACCAAGTTGGAAAACACTCTTCAGGATATCATCCAGGAGAACTTCCCCAACCTAGTAGGGCAGGCCAACATTCAAATTCAGGAAACACAGAGAACGCCACAAAGATACTCCTCCAGAAGAGCAACTCCAAGACACATAATTGCCAGATTCACCAAAGTTGAAATGAAGGAAAAAATCTTAAGGGCAGCCAGAGAGAAAGGTCGGGTTACCCACAAAGGGAAGCCCATCAGACTAACAGCAGATCTCTCGGCAGAAACTCTACAAGCCAGAAGAGAGTGGGGGCCGATATTCAACGTTCTTAAAGAAAAGAATTTTCAACCCAGAATTTCATATCCAGCCAAACTAAGTTTCATCAGTAAAGGAGAAATAAAATCCTTTACAGATAAGCAAATGCTTAGAGATTTTGTCACTACAGGCCTGCCTTACAAGAGACCCTGAAGGAAGCCCTAAACATGGAAAGGAACAACCGGTACCAGCCATTGCAAAAACATGCCAAAATGTAAAGACCATCGAGGCTAGGAAGAAACTGCATCAACTAACGAGCAAAATAACCAGTTAATATCATAATGACAGGATCAAGTTCACACATAACAATATTAACCTTAATGTTAATGAACTAAATGCTCCAATTAAAAGACACAGACTGGCAAACTGGATAAAGAGTCAAGACCCATCAGTCTGCTGTATTCAGGAGACCCATCTCACATGCAGAGACATACATAGGCTCAAAATAAAGGGATGGAGGAAGATCTACCAAGCAAATGGAGAAAAAAAAAAGCAGGGGTTGCAATCCTAGTCTCTGATAAAACAGACTTTAAACCATCAAAGATCAAAAGAGACAAGAAGGCCATTACATAATGGTAAAGGGATCAATTCAACAGGAAGAGCTAACTCTCCTAAATATATATGCACCCAATACAGGAGCACCCAGATTCATCAAGCAAGTCCTTAGAGACTTACAAAGAGACTTAGACTCCCATACAATAATAATGGGAGACTTCAACACTCCACTGTCAACATTAGACAGATCAACGAGACAGAAAGTTAACAAGGATATCCAGGAATTGAACTCAGCTCTGCACCAAGCGGACCTAATAGACATCTATAGAACTCTCCACCCCAAATCAACAGAATATACATTCTTCTCAGCACCACATCGCACTTATTCCAAAATTGACCACATAATTGGAAGTAAAGCACTCCTCAGCAAATGTAAAAGAATAGAAATTATATAAACTGTCTCTCAGACCACAGTGCAATCAAACTAGAACTCAGGACTAAGAAACTCAATCAAAACCGCTCAACTACATGGAAACTGAACAACCTGCTCCTGAATGACTACTGGGTACATAACGAAATGAAAGCAGAAATAAAGATGTTCTTTGAAACCAATGAGAACAAAGATACAACATACCAGAATCTCTGGGACACATTTAAAACAGTGTGTAGAGCGAAATTTATAGCATTAAATGCCCACAAGAGAAAGCAGGAAAGATCTAAAATTGACACTCTAACATCACAATTAAAAGAACTAGAGAGGCAAGAGCAAACACATTCAAAAGCTAGCAGAAGGCAAGAAATAACTAAGATCAGAGCAGAACTGAAGGAGATAGAGACACAAAAAACCCTCAAAAAATCAATGAATCCAGGAGTTGGTTTTTTGAAAAGATCAACAAAATTGACAGACCGCTAGCAAGACTAATAAAGAAGAAAAGAGAGAGGAATCAAATAGATGCAATAAAAAATGATAAAGGGGATATCACCACCGACCCCACAGAAATACAAACTACCATCAGAGAATACTATAAACACCTCTACACAAATCAACTAGAAAATCTAGAAGAAATGGATAATTTCCTGGACACTTACACTCTCCAAGACTAAACCAGGAAGAAGTTGAATCCCTGAATAGACCAATAGCAGGTTCTGAAATCGAGGCAACAATTAATAGCCTACCCACCAAAAAAAGTCCAGGACCAGATGGATTCACAGCTGAATTCTACCAGAAGTACAAGGAGGAGAGCTGGTACCATTCTTCTGGAAACTATTCTAATCAATAGAAAAAGAGGGAATCCTCCCTAACTCATTTTATGAGGCCGACATCATCCTGATACCAAAGCTGGCAGAGACACAACAAAAAAAGAGAATTTTAGACCAATATCCCTGATGAACATCGATGCAAAATCCTCAATAAAATACTGGCAAACAGGATTCAGCAGCACATCAAAAAGCTTATCCACCATGATCAAGTGGGCTTCATCCCTGGGATGCAAGGCTGGTTCAACATAGGCTAATCAATAAACGTAATCCAGCATATAAACAGAACCAAAGACAAGAACCACATGATTATCTCAATAGATGCAGAAAAGGCTTTTGACAAAATTCAACAGCCCTTCATGCTAAAAACGCTCAATAAATTCGGTATTGATGGAACGTACCTCAAAATAATAAGAGCTATTTATGACAAACCCACAGCTAATATCATACTGAATGGGCAAAAACTGGAAAAATTCCTTTGAAAACTGGCACAAGACAGGGATGCCCTCTCTCACCACTCCTATTCAACATAGTGTGGAAGTTCTGGCTAGGGCAATCAGGCAAGAGAAAGAAATCAAGGGTATCCAGTTAGGAAAAGAGGAAGTCAAATTGTCCCTGTTTGCAGATGACATGATTGTATATTTAGAAAACCCCATCGTCTCAGCCCAAAATCTCCTTAAGCTGATAAGCAACTTCAGCAAAGTCTCAGGATACAAAATTAATGTGCAAAAATCACAAGCATTCTTATACACCAGTCACAGACAAGCAGAGAGCCAAATCAGGAATGAACTTCCATTCACAATTGCTTCAAAGAGAATAAAATACCTAGGAATCCAACTTACAAGGGATGTAAAGGACCTCTTCAAGGAGAACTACAAACCACTGCTCAGTGAAAAAAAAGAGGACACAAACAAATGGAAGAACATTCCATGCTCATGGATAGGAAGAGTCAATATCGTGAAAATGGCCATACTGCCCAAGGTTATTTATAGATTCAATGCCATCCCCATCAAGCTACCAATGAGTTTCTTCACAGAATTGGAGAAAACTGCTTTAAAGTTCATAGGGAACGAAAAAAGAGCCCGCATTGCCAAGACAATCCTAAGTCAAAAGGACAAAGCTGGAGGCGTCACGCTACCTGACTTCAAACTATACTACAAGGCTACAGTAACCAAAACAGCATGGCACTGGTACCAAAACAGAGATATAGACCAATGGAACAGGACAGAGTCCTCAGAAATAATACACACATCTACAGCCATCTGATCTTTGACAAACCTGAGAGAAACAAGAAATGGGGAAAGGATTCCCTATTTAATAAATGGTGCTGGGAAAATTGGCTAGCCATAAGTAGAAAGCTGAAACTGGATCCTTTCCTTACCCTTATACGAAGATTAATTCAAGATGGATTAGAGACTTAAATGTTAGACCTAATACCATAAAAACCCTAGAAGAAAATCTAGGTAGTACCATTCAGGACATAGGCATGGGCAAGGACTTCATGTCTAAAACACCAAAAGCAACGGCAGCAAAAGCCAAAATTGACAAATGGGATCTCATTAAACTAAAGAGCTTCTGCACAGCAAAAGAAACTACCATCAGAGTGAACAGGCAACCTACAGAATGGGAGAAAATGTTTGCAATCTACTCATCTGATAAAGGGCTAATATCCAGAATCTACAAAGAACTCAAACAAATATACAAGAAAAAAACAACCCCATCAAAAAGTGGGCAAAGGATATGAACAGACATTTCTCAAAAGAAGACATTCATACAGCCAACAGACACATGAAAAAATGCTCATCATCACTGGCCATCAGAGAAATGCAAATCAAAACCACAATGAGATACCGTCTCACACCAGTTAGAATGGCAATCATTAAAAAATCAGGCAACAACAGGTGTTGGAGAGGATGTGGAGAAATAGGAACACTTTTACACTGTTGGTGGGATTGTAAACTAGTTCAAACATTATGGAAAACAGTGTGGCCATTCCTCAAGGATCTAGAACTAGATGTACCACATGACCCAGCCATTCCACTACTGGGTATATACCCAAAGGATTATAAATTATTCTACTACAAAGACACATGCACACGTATGTTTATTGCAGCACTATTCACAATAGCAAAGACTTGGAATCAACCCAAATGTCCATCTGTGACAGACTGGATTTAAGAAAATGTTGCACATATACACCATGGAATACTATGCAGCCATAAATAAGGATGAGTTTGCATCCTTTGTAGGGACATGGATGCAGCTGGAAACCATCATTCTTAGTAAACTATCACAAGAACGGAAAACCAAACACCGCATGTTCTCACTCATAGGTGGGAACTGAACAATGAGATCACTTGGACTCAGGAAGGGGAACATCACACACTGGGGCCTATCATGGGGGGGGGAGGGATTGCATGGGGGAGTTATACATGATATAAATGATGAATTGATGGGTGCTGACGAGTTGATGGCTGCAGCACACCAACATGACACAAGTATACATGTGTAACAAACCTGCACGTTGTGCACATGTACCCTAGAACTTAAAGTATAAAAAAAAAAAAAAAAAAAAAAAAAAGACATACCAGAGGCTGAGCAATTTCCAAAAGAAAGGTTTGTTAGACTTAACAGTTCCACATGGCTAGGGAGGCCTCACAATCAAGGCAAGGAGGAGCAAGTCACATCTTTCGTGGATGGCGGCAGGCAAAAAGAGAGCTTGTGCAGGGAAACTCCCATTTTTAAAACCATCAGATCTCACGAGACCCATTCTCTGTTGTGAGAACAGTGCAGGAAAGACCCACCGCCATGATTCAGTTGTCTCTCACTGGGTCCCTTCCATAACATGTGGGAACTATGGGAGCTAGAAGATGAGATTTGGGTAGGGACCTAGAGACAAACCATATCAGGGAGGTTTTTTTTTCTTTTCTTTTGTTTTTTTAAATTGCGGCAGAATCTTGCTCTGTCACCCAGGCTGGGGTGCAGCAGTGTGATCTTGGTTCACTGCAGCCTCCGCCTCCTGGACTCAAGTGATCCTCCCTCTTCAGCCTCCCAACTAGCTGGGACTACAGGCGTGCACCACCACACTGGCTAATTTTTTTTTTTTTTTCCCTATTTTTAGTAGAGCCAGGGTTTTGCCAGGTTGGCCAGGCTGGTCTCAAACTCCTGACCTCAAGTGATCCGCCTGCCTCAGCCTCCCAAAGTGCTGGGATTACAGGTGTAAGCCACTGTGCCTGGCGTTAGGGAAGTTTTTAAAAGACCTCAGTGTGAGCGAGTGAGTGTTATAGCCAGTAAGTGGTATGAGATCACCAGGGAATCGCTGTAGGCGGTTATGTCTGGGAAAGATTCTTTGGGGATTTGAATGGGTCTTGAAAAATTAGCAAGGTTTGAATAGGAGGGGAGAAGTGGGATACAGTTTTTCCCCCAGAAGAGAATGATATGAACAAAATCATGAGCAGGAAAGCATAGAGAGTGTGGGTGTTGGGAACAGGGTGAGGCATGGGGAGGGAATAATGAGCAAACTATCTTGACTGGAATGTGAAGTCCTCGGAAAGGGAGGAATGGGAAGTAAGGTTGAAAGAGAAAAAATGGCTCCAGATTCTAAAAGGCCTCTAAGGGCAGGCCAAGACATAGACCTTTACTTTGTTTGTAGGATTGAGGCCTCTATAGCTTTTTGATCAGGGGGTGACATAAAAGTGCCATTTTATTGTTGGGAAAATTAATTTGCTCGCATTTCTCTCCCTGATTTAGTGTAACTTTCATCATTGGGCATGTTTAGGAGTAAAACAACCTGTGTGGTATAGTTGACCTTTTTCCTTCCTGCTAAGTTATAGAGTGGGAGACAAACTGCTTATCCAGTTGAGCTTGGGGGGCATTTTCAGGGTTTGTGAAGTTCAGACAGGGTTTAAAAATGTCACTTCCTTCAGTCTATGTGCTTTTTTTTGAGCCATTAGATTTTGTTTCTTTCTTTCCCTTTTTTCTCCCCTGCTAATTCTAAAACACAATTGAAGGTAGCTTACAAAATTTCATTTAACTGAAAAGGATAAAATAAATGTTGTGAGTATATTAGCTTTGTATTGCTATGTAATAAATTACCCCAGAACTTAGTAGTTTAAAACAACACACATTTACTATCTCACAGTGGCTGTGGGTCAAGAATTGAGGAGCTAGTTAGCTGGCTCATGATCTGTCATGAGGTTTCAGTCAGGATGTCACTGGAGCTGGGGTATTTGCATCCCAGCTGGCCCACTCACATGCCTGGTGAGTTAGTGGTAGTTGTTGGCTGGGAACCTCAGTTTCTTATTGCCTGGCTCTTTGAGTGTCCTCATAAATGGCAGCTAGCATTTCTCATAGCGAGTGATCTAAGAGCAAGGTGGAAGCCACAGTGCCTTTTATGACATAGCCTGGGTAGTCACACATCATCACTTCTCCAGTATCATATTGGTCACACAGACCAGACCACCTTGAAACAATGTGAGAGGGTAGTACACAAAACCAAAAATACTAGGAGGTGGGGACAATTGAGACCATCTTAGAAGCTGACTCTCCCAGGGTGGAAATTGAGGGAAATTGCTATACATGTGTGCTCTAAGTGCCTCATGATGTGGCAGTCTGAAATGTGAGTCATGCCGTTCATCCTACATAACCTGATTCTTATTCCCTGCTTCTTTTGTGCATCATGCAGTATTTTCAGGGTTTGAATAGTGTTTATGTGTGTGGTTCCCAAGACTTGGACTCAGGAGTCAGACTTCCTGGGTTCCCAGTCCCTTTCTGCCACTTTCTCAGTTATGTCCTCTTGGGAAATATACTTACTCTCTCTGCACTTCAGTTTTCTCATCTTTAAAATGGGAGATAGAATACCTGCCTCACAGGTAAGCGTATTTGAGGATTCAATAAAATAATACATGTAAAACACTAAAAACAGTGCGTGGTGTGTAGTACTAGCACCCAATAAAGATTTGGTCTTAGGATCATCATCGTTATGCTTTACACATAGGAAGTCATCAGTAGGTGCTTGGCTTTCATCAGTTTTGGTCTGACTCTACACATCTATTGAAGTTTGTAAAAATTAAACAGTGGGCCTTTGAAATGTTCTTTAATATCACTGTGGGAGAAAGCTTTCAGAAGACCTGGATAGGGAAGACAGTACTGCAACAGTTTAATGTAGTTATGCTTTCTTTTATACTTCCTGTAATATTAAAAAATATTTTCTGACCAGACACAGTAGCTCACACCTGTAATCCTAATACTTTGGGTGGCTGAGGCGGGTGGATCGCTTGACCTCAGGACTTCAAGAGCAGCCTGGGCAACATGGTGAAACCCCATCTCTACAAAAAAAATACAAAAATTACCCAGGTGTGGTGACTTGTACCTGTAGTCCCAGCTACTTGGTGGGCTGAGGTGGGAGGATCCCTTGAGCCCAGGAGGCAGAGGTTGCAGTGAGCCAAGATCGTGCCACTGCATTCCAACTTGGGCAACAGAGTGAGACCCTGTCTAAAGAAAGAAAAAATAATGTATGTGTGTGTATATATATATGTGTGTGTGTGTGTGTATGTAAAAGTCCATCTTCACACCGCAGATAAAGACTTGAAAGACGTATCCGAGAATGGGAAGAAAAAGATTTAATTGGACTTATAGTTCCACATGGCTGGGGAGCCTCAGAATCATGGTGGGAGCAAAAGGCACTTCTTACGTGATGGCGGCAAGAGAAAAATGAAGAAGAAGCAAAAGTGGAAACCCCTGATAAACATATCAGATCTTGTGAGACTTACTCACTATCATGAGACTAGTCCAGGAAAGACTGGCCCCCATAATTCAGTTACCTCCTGCTGGATACCTCCCACAACATTAGGAATTCTGGGAGATAAAATTGAAGTTGAGATTTGGGTGGTGACACAGCCAAACCATATCAATATATTGAATAGTGTATACACACACACACACACACACACACACACACACACATGCTAACCAGTGTTGGATAGTATATTCCATCCAATACTGGTTCGTTGTCCGTTATTGGAATTTTATTTTAGCTTATTGCCATGTTATACCCACATAGTGAGAATCAAATATATTAATCTTAATTTGTTTGAAACATTTCATTACTTTGAATAATTCATATATTTCTCAATACTTTACCTTTGGTGCTTTGACCTATAAAAGATCCTATGTGATTTTTCTAATAAGTCTATATTATTGAAGGAGATTCAGAAACCATTTGTTAAAAGATGACTGGAGTGCTTAAACCTGTTCATAGCATCATAAAGTAGACCTTTAGACTTGTAAGCTTAGAGTGCATTATGTTATACAGCTCTAAAGCTTGAAGCCCAGAGAGATTAAGTAAGTTACCTAGGGCCATGTATCTGTGTAGTTTGTAGTGGATGGGGTCAGTTGAATCACATTTCTGCAAAATGAGATCTTATATTTCTATACTGAGAAATTGAAATTTGAGCTATTATATAATATTAGATAATTGAGATATTTAATAAATGAAAATAATCTTTTTGCCTATAAATTTTCCAAATGCCTATAGGATTTTTTTTTTCTGAAGCTATTCTTCATACTGAATTAGTCCCTTATAAATATTAAGGTTATCAGTGACAGTTATAAAAAGTTTTTAAGCTGGGCATGTTGGCTCACACCTGTAATCCCAGCACTTTGGGAGGCTGAGGTGGGTGGATCACCTGAGGTCAGGAGTTCAAGACCAGCCTGGCCACCATGGTGAAACCCCATCTCTACTAAAAATACAAAAATTAGTTGGGCGTAGTGGTGTGCATCTGTAGTCCCAGCTACTTGGGACGCTGAGGCAGGAGAATTACTTGAGAACCCAGGGGGTGGAGGTTGCGGTGAGCCAAGATCCCACCACTGCGCTCCAGCTTGGGGGACAGAGTGAGACTCTGTCTCATAAAAAAAAAAAAGGTTTCTATATCCTCATTTTGATAATTACATCCTTGGAATTTGTTAGCCCCAAATATTGTATACATTTAAAATAAGCTGTCCTCAGTAGGCTTGTTTTTTAAAAATTGCGTATATAACACAAACATTTTTGTCATACAGTCTTGATTTTCAAGTCTTTTTTGTTTGTTTGTTTTTATACTGGGACCCCTATGGAGAAGCAGGTGTTCAGGGAAGCTGACCTGTTCGTCCTAGGTTCTAATGCAATATTCCCTCCCTATTTCTTTTGATGCCTGGTTATTAATTGTGTCACCCCTCTTCTAGTTCCTCGATTTAGAATGGGATAGGGACTTGGGGGTATCATCTGGGACTATTAGAGGGGAGCATCTGTGTTTGGCTTTTAAGCCAGATTTCCAAAAAAATGTTTCCAAAACTTGAGTACAGGAGTTTGAGGCTGCAGTGAGCCCTTATCAGGTTTATAATTTAGGTTTATAATTTGGTGGGTCCATTTGGAAATGTGTTGATGTTTGTTACTTTCCAGTGATTTAATTCACAATACTTTCCCTCCTATTTAGTTCTCACAGTACCTTCATGAAAATGCGTCCTATGTCCGCCCTCTTGAGGAAGGAATGCTTCATTTATTTGAAAGTATCACTGAGGATACTGTGACTGTCTTGGTAATTTTCTTCCTTGTTTTACTTCTGGGAACTGGGAGCTCCTTTTTGTCCAGTAGCACTTTTAACCTTGAAATTATTTTTCTTTTCCAGGAGACAACTGTGAAATTGAAAACTTTTTCAGAACACTTAACCTCCTACCTATGTTTTCTTAGGAAGATTCTTCCCTATCAGTTAAAAAGGTAGTTACCCCAGAGGCCAGGGAACTTGGGAAATTGTGGGTGTAACCTGATCTGGGCTGGCGTTAATAAAATAGTAAAATGTGCCTCTTGTCATCTGCCTGACTTTTCTGCTCCACAGTTAATTTGCACTTCCACGAAAAAGGAAAGCATGGTTGAGCAGCATAAATTTAAGAAAGTTGAATTTTAGTCTGTCAGTTGTGGATTTTCAGTTGTTCTCTGCTGTGGTTACCATTATTATCCTTTTGCAGTTAACATCTAGATGGGCGTTAATAATAGTTTCCTTCTACTTTAGGATCTATAAACTTTAGGTTTCTTTGAAATGGTGTATTTTCTTATTTTTGTTATTAGTGACTTGTTATAAACTAAAAATCTTGTCTACTCTAGCCCTTATAGGATATGTCATTTAGTAACCTTTGATATTCTACCTTAAGTATTTCTAGAAAGGCAGAAAAAATAATACATATTATTGGAAATTTGATAATATTGCTTGTAAGTTTTGATACTTTTGGTTTAAAACTACCAAGACACCTATTTCATTTAAATCTTTCCATTCTAAGATTTAGCCCTTTTTTTTAAAACAAAAAAGATCAGGCACCAGTAGCTCATGCCTGTAATCCCAGCACTTTGGGAAGCTGAGGTGGGTGGATCACCTGAGGTCAGGAGTTCGAGACCAGCCTGGCCAACTTGGGGAAACCCACTCTTCTACAAATACAAAAATTAGACGGGCACTGTGGTGCATCCCTGTAGTCCCAACTACTTGGGAGGCTGAGGCAGGAGAATTGCTCAAACCTGGGAGGCGGAGGTTGCAGTGAGCCAAGATCGCGCGAGTGTACTCCAGCCTAGGCAACAGAGCGAGACCCCATCTCAAAAAAAAAAAAATTCAAAGAACAATACAACTGGAACATAAGTAATATTTTATAATAAAATAAAATTTAGAAAATAAGTAGGTTGGCCAGGTACAGTGGCTCATGCCTGTAGTCCCAGCACTTTGGGAGGCCAAGGAGGGTGGATCACCTGAGGTCAGGAGTTTCAGATCAGCCTTGCCAACATGGCGAAACCCTGTTTCTACTAAAAATATAAAAATTAGCTGGGCGTGGTGGCACACGCCTATAGTCCCAGCTACTTGGGAAGCTGAGGCAGGAGAATCACTTGAACCTGGGAGGCAGAGGTTGCAGTGAGCCAGAATCACATCACTGCATTCCAGCCTGGGCAACAGACTGAGACTGCGTCTCAAAAAAAAAAAAAAAAAGTTAATTACTTACAGATACTGAAAATAGGCCAGCATGGTGGCACATGCCTGTAATCCCAATACCTTGTGAGGTCGAGGCGGGAAGATCACTTGAGGCCAGGAATTTGAAAACAGCCTGGGCAGCATAGGGAGACCTGTCTCTACTGAAAATAAAAAGAAAACTAACTGGAGGTAGCGGCGTATGCCTACAGTCCTAGCTACTTAGGAGGCTAAGATGGAAGAATCACTTGAGCTCAGGAGTTCGAGGCTGCAGTGAGCTGTTACTCCAGCCTGGGTGATAGAGTCCCTGTCTCTTTAAAAAAAAAAAAAAAAAGAAAATATATAAGTAATTATATCATAGCTCCTTGTAAAACTAAAATAGTAAGCTTAGCATCTCAAACATAAAATTTTGTTAAAAAAATTAATATATATTAAGAGACATCTTCTTTCCTAATTCTAACCTTACAAGGTATTTCAGTAACCAAATTCTATGATTTGTGTATATGATAGGATATTGGGAAATACTGGGAATCAGATAATTATGGCTTAAACTAATCATTATGAACTAATAGTTTTATTTTAGATCCTTACATGTTATAGTTCAGTATGAAGATTTTTTGAAAATCGACTCTAGAAGTTTAATATTAAAGTTGAATGTAACTTTGATTTGGCTTATGTTTAAAAAGAATTTGTTCAAGAACCATTGCACAAGTATTTACTATTTGAAAGAGTTATGACTTTTATCTTGCTTCATTTTTTCCACGATTATATTTTTTAAAACACTGGATGAATTCTTTCTTAAGCTAAGATTTCTACTTTTGGAATGTTCTGTCCCATATGCTTTCAGCCCTGCTTCATGAGTTACTAATATTTTTCTGCAATTTTGGGGGCATTGATTTAAATACCACTGTAATTGACAAGAAGACCTGTTGTTTAGCAGTAAATGGGCTTAGAATGGAATGAAGCTGTCTGCTGTAAATAAAGTAGAAGAGAAGTTGCAAGGGAGAGGAAATGAATATGATTATGATTCCTATGCTGCCTTTTCTGGCTTTGTCTAAAAACCTTTTTTTTTTTTTTTTGCTTGATTACCTCCACATTTTAAAATGAATAGCTAAGATACTACATTTTTAAAAAATCTTATAATTAAGTTTTCCCAAGTAACTATTTAAAATCAAAAATGGTAAAATGCATTTTATGAATGTTAAGCATTTACTTTTAAGTTTGAGCCTCTAGATTGTAAATCTGTTTGGCTTTTGAAAAACTGTATATACTGGAAAAGATTTTCTAGATTCTCTTGCTAGTGTAAGTGTTAATAATACCAGTTCCTGTTTAATTCATTTTCTTTAGGAATTTAGTCTGTGAAAATTTTTTCCTGTAAATATTTTAATGATTTTTAACATTTAGAATATTTAAAAATGTGGAAGGGCATGGTGATTCACATCTGTAATCCCAGCACTTTGGGAAGCTGAGGCGGGCGGATCACCTGAGGTCAGGAGTTCGAGACCAACCTGGCCAATGCAGTGAAACCCCATCTCAACTGAAAGTACAAAAATTAGCTGGACATGGTGGTGGGCGCCTGTAATCCCAGCAGCTCAGGAGGCTGAGGCATGAGAATGGCTTGAACCTGGGAGGCGGAGGTTACAGTGAGCCGAGATTGTGCCCCTGTACTCCAGCCTGGCAACAGAGCGAGACTCCGTCTCAAAAAAAAAAAAAAAGAAAAAGAAAATTAAAAATATTCTAATGTTTTGTGCTGCTCTCAGGATGGAAAGATAATGGACATGTGCCTTTTTATCTGTTACTCCATTTAATTCTCTCTTATTCCATTGGTATTTGCAGCAAACAGTGTAGGTATTATGATGTAAAAAAATGGAGCCATACAAATGAGATCAAATTCCTTTTTCTGCAGTTTCTCTCTTTGGATATAGTTATTTGAGAATTTAGTTGGCTGCTAATAGCTAATTGAAAATTGTTTGGGATGCTCACTTCTTGAAAATCTGCCTATTCCTAGTTTAGAAGAAGAATGTGAATCCTCTCTTTGCACATCTGCGTTAAGAGCCAGGAATCTAGAGCTGTCCCAGGACATGAAAAAAATGACAGCTGTGTTTGAGAAGCTGCAGACTTACATAGCTCTTCTTGCCTTGCCAAGTAAGTATGTTTGTTGCTTAGGGGTCAACTTCAAGGACTTAAGAGTACAAGAAGCTGGAAAAGGGAGATGGTTTAGCTAAGTAGAGTGAGAGGAGCATAGGATCTGGTGTCAGGAAAACTTGAATTCAAATACATTTTATGACCTTAGGCAAAACTCTTGAGCTCTCTGGACTTCTGGTTTTCCATTTATATGATGGAGTTAAATGTTGTGATTATTGAGTTAAATTAAGAATGTATGGCGGGGCCAGGTGACTCACACCTGTTATCCCAACACGTTGGGAGGCTAAGGTGGGAGGATTGCTTGAGGTCAGGAGTTCAAGACCAGCCTGGGCAACACAGGGAGACCCCCATCTCTACAAAAAATTTAAAAATTATCCAGGTGAGGTGTGGTAGCACTTCCCTGTAGTCCCAGCTACTCTGGAGGCTGAGGTGGGAGGATCACTTGAGCTAAGGAGATCAAGGCTACAGTGAGCTATGATCACACCACTGCACTGCAGCCTAGGCAACAAAGCAACACTGTTTCTGAAAGAAATAAGTAATAAAAAGAAAGTGTGTAAATGTCAGACATTGAACATGCATTAAATATTAATTCCCTTCCCTTCCTTCCTCTTTTTTGTGTGGAAAGGAAAAAATCATAAGAATTTTTAGCAGCTTTCCAACAAGTAGCATAGGGGAGCTTTAGTAGTAAAAATGCCATTTGTTCCCGTTTGGCCTAACTTGAAAAAAAAGTATTTTCAGGGCTGGTCGCGGTGGCTCACGCCTGTAATCCCAGCACTTTGGGAGGCTGAGGTGGGCAGATCACCTGAGGTTAGAAGTTCGAGACCAGCCTGACCAACATGGAGAAACCTTGTCTCTACTAAAAATACAAAATGAGCTGGGCGTGGTGGTGCATGCCTATAATCCCAGCTACTCGGAAGGCTGAGGCAGGAGAATCGCTTGAACCCGGGAGGCAGAGGTTGCAGTGAGGTGAGGTTGTGCCATTGCACTCCAGCCTGGGCAGCAATAGCGAAACTCCGTCTCAAAAAAAAAAAAAAAAAAGTATTTTTGGGTAACTGAATGGAGCTCAGTTTAAATGACATTTTTAAGAATGCCATAATTTTTCTGGTACTATGATTTTTGGTTTAACAGCATTATTGTGATGTAATTTACATACCATACAGTGTGTTAATTTAAAGTTTACAATTCAGTGGTTTTTAGTATATTCACAGGAATGTGCATTGTTACTACAGTAAATTTTGGAACATTTTTATCACCCAAAGAAGAAACCTTGTGTATTTTAGCTATCGCCCTCCTATTCCCCTGTTCCACCTCTCCCTAGCCCGAAAGCCCTAGTAATTTACATTCTGTCTATATATTTGCCAATTCTACCCATTTCATATAAATGGAATAATATAGTAAGTAGTCATTTCTGACTTCTTTCACTTAGCATCGTGCTTTTTAAGATTCATAGAAGTTGTAGCATGTATCAGTACTCAATTCCTTTTTATTGCAGAATAATATTACATTTTATGGATGTATCACATTTTACTTACCCATTTGTCATGTAGTGGACATTTGGGTTGTTTCTACCTTTTGGCTATTACAAATAATGATGCTGTTGACATTCATGTACAAGTTTCTTTGTGGATATCTCTTTTCATTTCTTTGGGGTTTATAACTAGGAATGGAATTCCTGGGTCATGTGACAACTCTGCTTAACTGTTTGAGGAGCTGCTGGAGTGTTTTCCAAAGTACTGTACCATTTTACATTCCTACCAGCAGTGTTTGAGGGTTCTAATTTCTCCACATCCTCTTCAGTGCTTGCTATTACTTGGTTTTTTGATTGTAGCCATTCTGGTGGGTATTAACTGGTATCTCGTTGTGGTTTTCACTTGCATTTCCCTGATTGCAAGTGATGTTGACTAGGTTTTAATGTACTTATTGGCCATTTGTATATCTTCTTTGGAGAAATGTTTATTGAGATCTTTTCTCCATTTTTCAGTTAGGTTGGCTGTTTATTATTGAGTTGTAAGAGTTCTTTATGTATTATACATACAAGTCCCTTACTGGATATTTGATTTACAATATTTTCTTCCATTTTATAGGTTGTCTTTTAACTTTCTTGATAGTGTCCTTTGAGGAACAAAAGTGTTCAATTTTGATGAAGTCCAATTCTCCATTTTTGTTGTTGTTGTTGTTGCTGATGCTTTTGATGTCATATCTAAGAATCCACTGTCAAATCTGAGGTTATGAAGACTTACCCTATGTTTTCTTCTAAGAGACACTTACACTTCAGTTTATGATTAATTTTGAGTTATTTATTTATTTGTTTGTTTATTTTTAGACAGAGTCTCACTGTGTCACCCAAGCTGGAGTGCAGTGACACACTCTCAGCTCACTGCAAACTCCGCCTCCCAGATTCAAGCGGTTCTCCTGCTTCAGCCTCCTGAGTAGCTGGGACTATGGGTACGCACCACTGCACCTGGCTAATTTTTGCATTTTTAGTAGAGATGGGGGGTCTCACCATGTTGGCCAGGCTGGTCTCGAACTCCTAGCCTCAGGTGATCTGCCTGCCTCAGCCTCCCAAAGTGCTGGGATTACAGGCGTGAGCCACCACACCAAGCCTCATTTTGAGTTAATTTTTGTATATGATGCCTGTGGCTATGCAGTTGTCCCAGCACCATTTGTTGAAAAACCTGTTCTTTCCTTATTGAATGGTCTGGGTACCCTTGTGGAGAATCAGTTGACTGTAGATATACAGATTTATTTCTGGATTCTCAGGTCTATTTCATTGATCTGTCCTACACCAGTACCATAATATCTTGATTATTGTTGCTTTATACCAAATTTTGAGATCAGGAAGTGTGAGCCCTCCTACTTTGTTCTTTTTTTCCAAGATTGTTTTGGTTATTTGAGGTCCCTTGCAATCCCGTATGAATTTTAGAATCAGCTTGTGTCGATTTCTACAAAGAAGTCAGTTGGGATTCTGATAGGGATTTGCATTGAACTTGTAGATCACTTTGGAGAGGGTTGTGAGTTGAATTGTGTCCCCCAAAATAATATGTGAAGTTCTAACTATCAGTACCTGTATGTGTGATCTCCTGTGGAAATAGGATCTCTGCAGATGTCATCAAATTAAGATGAGGTCATACTGGATTAAAGAGAGTCCTAAATCCAATGAATGGGATCCTTATAAGGAGAGAGAGATTTGGAGACAGAGACACAAAGAATTTGGGATTTGGAGACAGAGACACGAGGGGGAAGGCCATGTGAAGACAGATGCAGGGATTGGAATTATGCTACCACAGCCAAGTAACACCGAGGGCCAACAGAAGCTGGAAGAGGCAAGAAAGAATTCTCCCTTAGCGCCTTTGGGGAGAGTGTGACCCTTGCCAACACCTTGATTTTGGACTTCTGGCCTCTAGAACTGTGAGAGAACAAATTTCTGTTGTTTTAAGCCAACTTGTTTGTGGTACTTCATTAGAGCAGCCCTAGGAAATTAATACAGGGAGTATTGTCATCTAAGCTTAGTCGTCTGATTCATGAACATGGTATGTTTTCCCATTTATGTAGCTCTTTAATTTCTTTAAACACATCTTCCAGTTTTTAGCATATAAGTTTTGTGCCATGATATTGCTTCTCAGAGGATTCAGCCTTGGGCATGCACACAGTCACCCTGGGATGACGATGGTGGCAGGGCTCTCCTTCACTGTCTCCTTCCTTGATCACACCCACGTTTAAGCTCCGCTGATTGCTGATTCATTGCTCTCATTTTCAATATACTGTGGGGCATCAATTGTCTATTCAGGGAATCAATTCAGTTTGGGCTCTTTTATAGGTATACTTATAGACCTAGCGTATGCCTAGCAGGGATAGTTTTTTGAGATCAGTGTTTGAGCTTCATTCTGACCCCAGGAGGGCTCTTGTTAGCTATTTCTGTTTCTGGTTCTCTCTGGTAAACCAGCCAGCCCACAGTTTAACTTATATCTCTAATAAATCTACCAATTTCTTCTTCATTGCTTTCACCACAGCTATAATTTTTTAGAGTACACCCTTAGGCTTGAACTTCTCCACACCCTATTACAAATTAAGTCAGTTCCTTAAGAAGAGATTCAGAGCTGTTGTTCTAAGGCTTGCTTATCTCCTGGGCTAAATCTCTGGGGGCTGGGGACAGTGGTCATACTTTTCTCTAAGTGGCACCCCCTTGTTAGAAACTGAGCACTTAGTGGAGGGGGTAGGCAGCAGCCCCCGGTGTCCTTGGTCTGCCTCTTTCATGGTGGAACTCCTGTTGATGAGCTGGGGCAAGGGTGATCAGGGCCCCACTTTTCTTGTCAGCACCATGCCCAAGAGAGCCTCCATCCTAGGAGTAGGGGCTGGGTGAAAGAAGGGGAACGTTCCCCGCCTCTGTCCACACTTGCTCAGAATTTAGTTTCAGTAACAGGTAGCTGGGAGCAAGAGGAGAAATCTAGACCTCTCTAGGAGTTGGGAGAGAGGAAGTCCTGTATTCTTGGCTATACCTATTGGGAATGGAGTTTCTTTCTCCCTGAGCTGTGGGAGGGAGGTAGTGATTCTTGGTTTAAATACCATAGACTCTCACTGTTATTACTGAGTTGTTACAGATTTTCTTGAGTAAATCATGTGCTGTGTTGCCCTTAGAACCGTTTCTAGAGACTTTGATTGTCCTTTTTGCAAATTTTACCAGTTTTGCAGAGGGCAAGCAGGTCCACAGAGCTCCTCATGCTGACATGGCAGAAGCAGAACTCTGTGATATTTGGGTAAGAGTGTTTCAGCGATGTTCAACAAATAATGTGTAGGGAATGAAAAATGTCCTATGTAATAACAAGGTAAAAATTCACAAAGACTTTCGTTTTACAAAGAATCATGACAGACTTAATCCTCCCTAACAACTGAATTTTGTTTCTCAACCATTAAGAAATATTTGTGGACGTAGGAGATGCAAATCATTTAGATGTGTTTATGTGTATCACCATTATGTCTGAATGTATCTGCCAAGATTTTAAGAGCCATTATTTCTAGCATATTACAAGCAGTCTTCATTCTCTGTCTTCTCAAAAGTAGAGGGGTACAGTGGGCAGTCCATTTTTCAGGAAAATGCTTAGATTTGTGATTTTGATTTCCTAGGTACAGAGCCAGATGGACTCCTTCGGACAAACTACAGTTCTGTGTTAACAAATGTTGGTGCTGCTCTGCATGGATTTCATGAGATTATGAAAGGTAGGCCTTGAAAAAGAACGTAAGCTTAAAACCTTTGCCCAACTTCCTTCGATCTGCCTGAATAAGATTTAAACAAACACTGCCGGGGTAATAGACCCCAGATAAAGGCTTAGTAGCATTTGGCTTATGTTGAGTGCACAGCTCACTGCCTTCTGCTTTTCCCTTCTGCTTTATTTCTGGAGGTAAATGAAGTGCTGAAGAGAAATCCTTGTGTACAGTACTTTAGCCAGAAATACATTACACTGACTTTAGGCAGGTGTGTGAATTGTACGACACCAGACATGCTATTCAGAGGCCTTTTGCAAAATACATTGCACTTCTTAGAGCCCAAGCACAAAGGAATTGAGGAAACCAAGGCTTCAAGTCCCCAGAAGGAATACACTAACTTTCCACCATCCTGTGCATTTTAATGTTTTAAATGCCTTTTAAAGTCCTGTCTTATTGGACGTAGCCATAAGAAATGAAAGTCTGGTTTTACATTTTGGTCAGTTTTCAATTGCTTCTGTGCTCCTAAAAATGTAGTCTGCTGAAAGGCCGAGGGGAACCTTTTAAAGCATTTCATGTGCTTCTTAGTGTGTGATTGTAGGTTTTTTTTCCCATTCTTTTCCTTTTAGAGACTGTTGGGGTAGGGAAAGCAGGGGAAGGAGAAGAGGGACAGAAGCAATCATTAAGGACTATTGGAAATAGTCCAGATGCCTAGATGATTCATTGTGTTTAGTTAACAATTAGTGACCAATTACTAATTGCACAGAATTTAAAAATTATTTTTAGGCCGGGCGCGGTGGCTCAAGCCTGTAATCCCAGCACTTTGGGAGGCCAAGATGGGCAGATCACGAGGTCAGGAAATCGAGACCATCCTGGCTAATACGGTGAAACCCCGTCTCTACTACAAAATACAAAAAACTAGCCGGGCGACGAGGCGGGCGCCTGTAGTCCCAGCTACTCGGGAGGCTGAGACAGGAGAATGGCGTGAACCCGGGAGGCGGAGCTTGCAGTGAGCTGAGAGCCGGCCACTGCACTCCAGCCCGAGCGGCAGAGCGAGACTCCGTCTCAAAAAAAAAAAAAAAAAAAAAAAAATTATTTTTAAAAACCTAAAGCTGTGTTTCATAACATGGAAAAGAGGGATATATTGGGGGACCTGATCTATGGCACAGGGATTCATTCTTAGTCTCAGCAGTATTACCAAGCACCAGTTTACTATTCACACTAGAGTATGGGCCTTTCTATGGCTTGTATTCAATTATAAGGAACTTTATAATTTTTTTGAGATTGAGTTTCACTTTATTGCCCAGGCTGGAGTGCAGTGGTGTGATCTCCGCTCACTGCAGCCTTTGCCTCCTGGGTTCAAGTGATTCTTCTGCCTCAGCCTCCTGCGTAGCTGAGATTATGGATGCACACCACCATGCCCGGCTAAGTTTTGTATTTTTGGTAGAGATGGGCCTGGCTGGTCTTGAACTCTTGACCTCAGGTGACCCACCTGCCTTGGCCTCCCAAAGTGCTGGGGCTACAGGCGTGAGCCACTGTGCCTGACCCCAATTATAAGGAACTTTGAATGTCACTGTACTTACAGAATTAGCCTTAGTTTCAGAAATCACAAGTTGGATAGGCAATATGGATGGTAGTTAATGATATTCAACTCCAGTCCTACAGAATTTAGTTTGGTCTATAGAAAAATCCAAGAGATGTTGCTTTTTTCCTGTGCGGCTTTTGGTTTGAGGAGCTAAGACTCAGTTGTAGTCCTCTCTTCCAGAATTTTACTTAGCCTAGAACCAGGCCATTGAAACCTCAAGTACCTCTGTAGCTACAAGTTTTTTAGTTTTGTTTTAAAATGTTTCCTCTGCTGGCTGGGTGCAATAGCTGACGCTTATAATCCCAGCATTTTGGGAGGCCAAGTGGGAAGATTGCTTGAGCCCAAGAATTTGAGACTAGCCTGGGCAACATAGGGAGACCCTGTCTCTACAAAATGAAACAAGAAAGTGAAAAAAAAATAAATTTTCCTATGCTAATACAGATTGAGCATTCTTAATATGATAATCTGAAATCCAAAATGCCTCAAAATCTGAAACTTTTCAAGTGCCATCATGACACCACAAGTGGAAAATTCCACACTTGCCCTCACATGACATGATAAAGTTGTAGTGAAAACTTAGTTTCATGCACAAAATTATTAAAAATATCGTACAAAATTACCTTCAGGCTGTATGTATAAGGTATATATGAAACATAAATGAATTTCTTATTTAAACTTGGATCCCATCCCCAAGATACCTTCTTATGTATACGCAAATATTCCAAAATCTGAAGAAATCTGAAGTCCAAAACACTGCTGGTCCTAAGCTTTTTGGATAAGGGATTCTTAATTTATTGGATGATAGCTTGGTCTCAGTGTAAACAGAGGGATTTATGAAAATATGTATCCGACATGGAATTAAAACAGAAGTGACTTAATTATTTAACAAGTGGCATTTTGTTTTGTAAAAGAGGAGTATATGTAGTCACTTCCAAATGTTGAAGGAGCTGAGAAACCAAAGAATGAGGCAGACAAATCCACTTTGTTGGTATAGGGTGATTTATTGGGGTAGTTTATAGACAGAAGAATGGTGTTGGGGCAGTCATAAGACAGGAAGGTCTTTGTACTGCAACCTCCCAGGCACAGGGCTTATATCTTGAGGGAAAAGTACATGTGCTCTGGAAGGAATGTGTAAGTGGGTATAGCATCACAGCCTATGATTTTTTGTAACAGTATCAAGGGTTATTTTGGAGGAAACTTATAGTGAATACATGTTTTTATATAAAGAGTAATATATCAACTAGACATTTTGGAGGTATTCCCAGACTCGGGGTTAGCCAGAAGTTATATAGCAGATTAGCATTTAAAAGAAAGACAGTTTTTTTTTGTTTTGTTTTGTTTTTTATGATTTTGACTTTATTCTAAAGTGACTATAGTATAGTCTGTAGTTGTAGTTATGAAAATATATAGACCAGTGTTTCCCAAAGTTTAGTATATATACACATCATCAGATGACTTTTTTTTTCCCCCAACTTTTATCTTAAGTTCAGGGGTAAATGTGCAGGATGTGCAGGTTTGTTACATAGTTAAATGTGTGCCATAGTGATTAGCTGCACAGATCATCCTATCCCCTAGACAGTAAGCCCAACATCCATTTGTCATTCTTCCTGATGCTCTCCCTCCTCCCATCCCCCACCCTCCATCAGGCTCCTGTCTGTCTTGTTCCCTGGCATGTGTCCATGTGTTCTCATCATTCAGCTTCCATTGACAAGTGAGAACATGCAGTATTTGATTTTCTGTTTCTGCATTAGTTTGCTGAGGATAATGGCTTCTAGCTCCATCCGTGTACTTGCAAAGGACATAATCTCATTCCTTTTTATGGCTGCATAGTATTCCGTGGTGTATATGTATTACATTTGCTATAAAATAAAGATACTTTTTTTTTTGAGATGGGTCTTGCTCTGTCACCCAGGCTGGAGTACAGTGCTGTGATCTTGGCTCACTGCAATCTTTGCCTGCTAGGTTCAAGCGATTCTCCTGCCTCAGCCTCCTGAGTAGCTGGGACTACGGGTGTGCGTCACCATGCCGACTCATTTTTTTGTATTTTTAATAGAGACAGGATTTCGCCATGTTGGCCAGGCTGGTTTCAAACTCCTGACCTCAAGTGATCCGTCTGCCTCGGTCTCTCAAAGTTTTGGGATTATAGGCGTGAGCCACTGCACCTGGCCCAATGTCAAAATCCGAAAATTCACAGGAAACCATGAAAGGGGCCTGAATAGCCAAAGCAAGCAGCTCAAACAATAAAGCTGCAGGCATCACATTAACTGACTTGTACTGCTTTATAAAGTCATTTAGCAAAGTAGTGCACATAGTATTTTACCCTTCTCTACCCTCTTCCTTGTAATGTACAATGAGAAACAGAACAGAGTACACATTGTTCCAACCCAAAGTGCTGGGATTATGGGCGTGAGGTACCGCACTGGCCAAGAGTGTCTTTATTTTAAATGCTAATCAACCATGTAACTTCTGACTAACCCTGAGTCTGGGAATGCCTCCAAAATGTCAATTTAATATATTACTCTTTCTTGTTTTTTATTTTTAAAATTTCTTTTTTTTTTTTAATAGAGGTGGGGTCCTTCTGTGTTTTCCAGGCTGGTCTCAAACTCCTGGACTCAAGTGATCCTTCTGCTTCAGTCTCCCAAAGTGCTGGGATTACAGGCCTGAACTACCGTGCCCAGCCTAATATATTACTCTTTATATAGGAATACCTATTCACTGTAAGATTCCTTCAAAACAAACTTTGATGCTATTACAAATCATAGGCTGTGATTCCTGTAGCCACCCACACATTCCTTCCAGAACACGCATACTTTTTCCCCAAGATATAAGCCCTGCATTTGGGGGTTTGCCATGCAGCGATCTGTTTTGCAACCACCAAAGACCATGCTTCTGTCTGTAAGTTCCTCCTAGTAAATCTTCCTATACCAATAAACTGGATTTGCCTGCCTCCTTTTTTGATTTCTCGGCTCCTTCAGCATTTGGGGGTTGTGCTGCAAATACAGCCCTTTCAAGGAACATATTCTAAGTGATAATTGTTTGATCTTTAGTCTCAGAGGTCTAAAGTTGGTAGACTTATGGGAAACATAAAAGGAAAAATAAATCTATGGTCTAAGCCACATGATTCTTTTGTTCATTTTGGAGTTAAAATTTAATGTCAAGAAACACGCTAAATAATTAAAAATAAACTTTTTTTTTTTTTTTAAGACAGAGTCTTGCTCTGTTGCCTAGGCTGGACTATAGTGGCATGATCTTGGCTCACTGCAACCTCCTACTCCTGGGTTCAAGCAATTTTTGTGCCTCTGGCACCCGAGTAGCTGGGATTACAGGCACATGCCACTACACCCAGCAATTTTTGCATTTTTAGTAGAGATGGGGTTTTGCCATGTTGGCCAGGCTGGTCTTGAACTCCTGACCTCCAGTGATCTGCCCACCTCGGTCTCCCAAAGTGCTGGATTACAGGCGTGAGCCACTGCATCCTGCCAAGAGTAAACCTTTTGATTGCGAGAATGACTATAATCAAGCTACAATAGCATTATTCTTAGTATTGTCCTTTTTTCATGAGTACCTCAATTACCATCAACCAAGATTGCTTACCAGCCAAATTGTATTATTATAACATTGTATACTTCCAGTAAAATATTGAGTAAAACTGATGTGTAGAAAAAAAATGTTTGTTAGGGATGAGCAAGCTCTGTATGCAAAAAGCATTCAGTACTTATAGGCTGTTGGTGGGATGTCAATTGGTTCAACCCCTATGGAAAGCTGTATGGAGATTTCTCTCATTTTTAGAGTTCTAAAAATAAAATTACCATTCGACCCAGCAATCCCACTACTGGGTATTAACAATCCCACTATTATGTTCACCATTTGGCTGATGGGCTCAACAGAAGTCCAAACCCCAGTATTACACAATATGCCCGCATAACAAACCTGCACATATACTCCCTGCCTCTAAAATAAAATATAGAAAACATAACAAAAAACATTCAGCATCCTAATTGAATTTTTATATACTTGGACATCTTATGACTATATTGAGGATAATTTCTTTTCAAAAATATATTGAATGTAATAGTAATGTGCCAATTGGTTGGTTCCTTTTCTGTGACAGCTGTACCATAGTAATGTAATGAGTTAACAATAGGAAAAACTGGCTAACAGGTGTAATGAAACTCTAAAACTATCCTAAATCAAAGGCGTATTTATACAAGTGTATATAAATATAGGAATATATTAATTATTTTTAAATTCCCTAGTTTTAAAACGTTAGTGAAAATAATCTCATTCATGGACCATAGTAATCTTGAGTTAAAATATCATGATCATTTCAGGTTAAATCTCAAATACTATTTATTTGCAAATAGTCTTATTTCCTCCATTAATTATCTGTAGTCTAAAATCAACTAAATTTCTTGATTCTGAATGAATGATATTCTCTGTGTACAAAATGACTATAAAAATTTTCATGTTTTGTGATTTACATATATAAATATATAATTGCATATATTAGCTAATATATACAATTGTATATACAATTGATATATTATTAACTAATATATGCAATTATATATAATATAACTAATATATATGTGTATATATGTATGCCTCTTCTATGCTTTCCTAACTACAGGCCTTTATTGTAATATCCTTGGACTGGAGATGGTTGCACAGGAAGCCAGGCACTGGAGTATCCAATCCGTATTTGGCTGTGCAGATGTTTCTCATTGCTAGTTAGGGTGTGCACTAGAAAACTAGCTACGGTCCAGTAAGGATTGTGAGACATTGTGGTTGTGTGGGCTATTCCTTTCCAGCCTCTTGGGTTGTTTATCTAAGTACAAGATCTTTTCTCCTTGATGCCTGTTATACTATCAAAACAGTGGTTTTTAACTGGTAAATACTGGTCAGGATCATTTACCCAATGTTAGAATTAATACTCCGATGAGGAAATCTTGGTAGCTGTAGTAAAGACAACCAAGGTGGTGTTCAGAGATCCTTACTTCTCTC
The DNA here is from genome assembly GCF_009764315.1 of Trachypithecus francoisi. Lineage (NCBI taxonomy): Eukaryota > Metazoa > Chordata > Mammalia > Primates > Cercopithecidae > Trachypithecus > Trachypithecus francoisi. The sequence continues at coordinate 59,096,634 of NW_022681462.1, read as the reverse complement.
TGTTCTTTCCATGTAGATTTGTGACCTAATTGATATTCAGTGCAATCCTGACACTTGAGACCATTCTTTGTCAAATTTACTTTATAAATTTAGAAGAATAGATGTGAGAAATGAATGGGGTGGTTATCTGTATGTGACTTACATATAGACAATAATGAATTTTCATTTAATTGGTTTTATAGATATTTCCAAACATTATAGTCAAAAAGCTACAATAGAGCATGAACTTCCAACAGCAACACAGAAGCTGATAACAACTAATGACTGTATCCTGTCATCAGTAGTGGCGTTAACAAATGGAGCAGGAAAGGTAATTCTTTTCTGGCTTATATTGATGTTAAAACTCTTAAATATATGCTTTTTTTCTGAATGACATAGGAAACTGGATCTGTAAAAGGATTTTGGAATATAAGGGTTTAAGGTAAAATAAAGCTGTCTCCCTTTCCTCTGCTTCCTACCCAGTATTTACTCTGGCGTATTATTTTAAGAAAGGGATCTCTCGCTATGTTGCCAGGCTTGACTCAAACTGCTGGACTCAGGGGAGTCTCCTGGGTGGCGGGGACTATAGGCACATGCACTGCATGCTGCTTCCCTACCTAATGTTTAAAGCACTATGACAATGACTGTTGAGCATTTGTCTTGAGTGTATAGATCACTCCCTGTTTATGTTTTAATGCAGTATTGGATGATTAGAAGATTCTAGGTAGTCTCAATATAGATCCTTGTGTATATGAAGGGTCTGCCATATACAACACCGGGAACATACAAAAAAAGAAAACAAACCCACCACAATATACGTTCCATTAATATTTTATTTTTTTCCTCCTAGTGTTTTTGTATTTTTTTTTTTTTTGGTAACACTTGTGATAATACTACCTCTGTGGTTTTGTATCTTAACAAGTACTTTAAAGTGACTTCAACGTGTGTCTTTTCGTTGAACCTTTAGTAGTAGGTCATGATCGTCTGGATCATTAAATACTTAATTTTCACTGTAAACTGAGTCAAGTGCAGTTTCTTTAAGAATCCTTTGATAAGCCAGGTGCAGTGGCGAACACCTATAATCCCAGCGCTTCGAGAAGCTGAGGCGGGAGTATTGCTTGAGCCCAGGAGTTCAAGACCAGCCTGGGCAACATGTCAAGACCTCATCCCTACAAAATTAAAAAATTAGCCAAGCATGGTGATGTGCGTCTGTGGTCCCCGCTTCTTGATTGACCCAGGAGGTTGAGGCTGCAGTGAGTCGTGTTTGAGCCACCACACACTAGCCTAGGTGGCAGAGCAAGACCCTATCTCCAAAAAAAGAGAATGTTTTGGTCATGGATATTCCTTTTTCAGCAGAAGTTATATTCTCAGAGTGTGCGTTCATGTGGCTGTCATCAACAACTTTAATGATTAAGATTTCTCTGAGAATGTCCTACATGTATAAAACCAAAAGGACTGTGTTCAGAACTATCTTAGCCCATTTATTTCAGCAGACTGAGCGTGATTTCCAAAGGAAATGCTTATCTCTGTGTCTGTCTTTATATACTATTCTGCTTCTGACAGGTTGACCATAATAGGAACAAATATTCTTCAAGTGATTTACAAGTCAGAAATGATCATAAATCATGTTAGACATTCCAGTGTCATCTTTTTCAAAGTTGAACTGGTCTTGTGACCACTTGCTATAGTGTGGGGTCATGATTAAAACGTGTTATCTTTAGATTCTGTCAGCTTACAGATCTATGTGGACAGGATTCCTGAGCCAGAGGACCATCCCCACGGCCTTCTTTTTCACCTCCTTCATCCACGGCATGCCAGATGCTTTCGGAGGATAATCCTAACTTTGATTCAGTTGAGAAAAATTCTACAAAGAGAGAATGTTGGTATTTTATGAATCTTTGTATTTGCCAACTGTTTTTTTTTTTTTTTTTGAGACGGAGTCTCGCTCTGTTGCCCAGGCTGGAGTGCAGTGCCGCCATCTCAGCTCACTGCAAGCTCCACCTCCAGGGTGCACACCATTCTCACGCCTCAGCCTTCCGAGTAGCTGGGACTAAAGGCTCCCACCACCGCTCCCGGCTAGTTTTGTTTTTGTATTTTTAGTAGAGGCGGGGTTTCACTGTGTTAGCCAGGATGGTCTCGATCTCCTGAGAACTCTGAAATAATTAAATACTTGTATATTTCATAGTTTATTTTAGCTTTACTTTGCCTGAAACCATAAAATGTCATCTCAAGGAAAGGTATCTGATCTTCACTCTGGAATTTTAATAAATGGTTTTCAACTAAAATATTTGAACTAATGTTAGTTGGTGTCAGCTTAATACTAAATACTTAGCTGATATGATTTGATTAACCTAATTTTACAGTTTGTAATTTCTTTAAGAGCCCAGTAGAAGAGTGTAGTATATTCATATTAAAGAAAGTCTGGAAAATGTAGAAATATTAGAAAAAAGAAAATAAACCTCACAATATACTACCACGATCCAGATGCTAACACTGTGTGAATCCATGTCATTCACAAGGACTATATAGCTCAAGATATTTGGAATCCTTACTTTATTGAATACTACCTAACATAGAATTTCATTTGATATAGTAAAATATCAGTGAAAAATATAACCTTTCAGACCATTAGTAATTAATTTTTGACCAATTTTTGCCAAAGTAGAATACTCTGTTTTACAAATTACTTTTTAAAATTTACCAAACTACAATATTCTTTAATTTATACAAGACTGTAACTTTTCTGGCTAAAGCATTTAGCCAGAATGGGAGGCTCAGGCAAGAGGATTACTTGAGTCCAGGAGGTTGAGGCTGCAGTGAGGCCTCCTGCCTCAGTCTCCCAAGTAGCTGGGACCACAGACGCACACTGCCATGCCTGGCTAATTTTTCAATTTTGAAGAGTTGAGGTCTTGCCATATTGCCTAGGCTGGTCTTGAACTCTGGGCTCAAGCAATACCCCCACCTCATCCTCAAAGTGTTGGGATTACAGGTGTGAGCCACTGCACCTGGTTTATCAAAGGATTCTTAAAGAAACTGCACTTTGGGCTGGGTGCAGTGGCTCACGCCTGTAACCCCAGCACTTTGGGAGGCCGAGGTGGGTGGATCACGAGGTCAGGAGATCGAGACCACGGTGAAACCCCGTCTCTACTAAAAATACAAAAAAAATTAGCCGGATGCGGTGGCAGGCACCTGTAGTCCCAGCTACTTGGGAGGCTGAGGCCAGAGAATGGTGTGAACCCAGGAGGTGGAGCTTGCAGTGAGTCGAGATCGCGCCACTGCACTCCAGCCTGGGGTGACAGTTGAGACTCCATCTCAAAAAAAAAAAAAAAAAAAGAAAGAAAGAAACTGCACTTTGGGCTGGGCATGGTGGCTCACCTGAGGTCTGGAGTTTGAGACCAGCCTGGCCAACATGGTGAAACCCCATCTCTACTAAACACACAAAATTAGGCCAGGTGCAGTGGCTCACGCCTGTAACCCTAGCACTTTGGGAGCCCGAGGTGGGCAGATCACGAGGTCAGGAGTTCGAGACCAGCCTGACCAACATGGTGAAAACCCGTCTCTACTAAAAATACAAAAATTAACTGGGCGTGGTGGTACACGCCTGTAATCCCAGCTACTGGGGCAGCTGAGCCAGGAGAATGGCTTGAACCCAGGAGGGGGAGGTTGCAGTGAGCATAGATTATGCCACCGCCCTCCAGCCTGGATGACAGAGCAAGACTCTGTCTCAAACAAACAGACAAAAATACAAAAATTACCTGGGTCTGGTGGCAGGCATCTGTAATCCCAGCTACTCAGGTGGCTGAGGCGGGAGAATCAGTCAAACCCAGGAGACGGAGGTGGCAGTGAGCCGAGATCATGCCACTGCACTCCAGCCTGGGCAACAGAGCAAGATGCCAACTCAAAAAAAGAAAAAGAAAAAAAAAAGGAAACCACACTTTGGTCAGTTTGTAGTGAAAATTAAGTATTTAATGATCCAGATGATCATGATCTACTATTAAAGGTTCAATGGAAAGACACATGTTAAAGTCACTTTAAAGTACTTGTTAAGATACAAAACCACAGAAGTAGTATTATCACAAGTATTACCAAACACTAGAGATTCAAAATCATGGCTCAGAAAGTTATAGCAATAGATCTTTGTGGCTGCTTACATAGAGTTAACAAATGTTAAATCTGTAAATGACAGTCTACTGAATTTTCAGTCTTTCTTTTCTGTATTTGTAATTTATAAATTGAGATTTATGGAATTAAATTTAAATGGAGGTTACATATTCAAGATACTATGCTATATCTTCTGTTAGAATATGAAATATTCGAAGTTAAAATACAAATGGAATCTAGAAATCCAAACATGGATATTTTAAGAACAGCGGCAGAAATCAATGAGGTAAAGAGCTCATGAAAGTCACCTACAGAATAAATGAGTATCAGTCTTGGTTTTCAGGAAGAATAGAAATTGTTAGAAAAGGACATGTCAGAAATTTGTTCTATTTATACTGGTGTCCTCTTTTTATTATAATCCATTGCCTAGGTATTCTCAAATAAATAAGTGTGGGCTTTGGGGCAGGTGTTGGAATTTCATTTCCATTTCCGTTCTCAACATCTTTAAACTTTGCTGCAAAAACTATTAGATATATATTTTAGATATATTGTTGGAAAACAAAATCTATTTTCTTGTCACACTATGTTTAGATTGCATCCTTCTTCAGCAACAATTTGGACTACTTCATTGCTTCACTGAGCTATGGACCTAAGGCAGCGAGTGGATTCATTAGTCCTCTTTCAGCTGAATGCATGCTCCAGTATAAGAAAAAAGCTGCTGCCTATATGAAGTCTTTGAGAAAGGTTTGTTAGCTGTTGTTAATGTTTAAATCACAGGAAACATCAGGAATCATTCTATAGAATGGCAAGAGGTTTTCTGCAGTTTATATTGCTGACATTTTATATGATATTGGGGTGCAAGTTGTTGGTGGGTGTTGGGGGAGGACTGTGGGGAAGAGGAGGTGACAGGACCCAGACTTTACCTGATAAGCAGCATTGCCTATATTCATAGGTCATGTTGGACTCATGTCCCAAGTGCCTGATAGAGTGCCTGGAGTGAGGTAGCCAGGCAAACAGTAAATATTGAACTTCAGAAACTCTTAAACTTGTGGAAACAGAAAAAAGAGAAATATGTGTGTGACTTTTTTTCTGAATAAGAATATGTGGTTGTTGCAAAAAAAAAAAAAAAAGAGAAGATACTACAGTACATTAAGAAGAAAATTGTGGTGGTCACCTGTAATCCTACCTCCCAACTGTAGCTACACTTGACTTTGTTAGAAAACAATATATTTATATCCAAAAAATGTTAGTATATGTTGTGAGTGCATGTGCACACACATACTATAAAAAGCAGAATGTATTTTGGTGCATGGACTGTTTTAGAATTTTTTTTTCTCTTAATGCATTGAGGATATATTTATATATATCTCAAACATTGTATCTCTAAAATACATGACTCAAGGGACATCATTAAAAAAGAATGAAAGAAATAGGAATAATAAAATATAAAATATAATACAAATTACTATTATATTTTTTTTATTTTTTAGCTGCTCCTTGCGGAGCAGGGCTAACTTATAGACAGTGCACCCAGAGCTGCCAGCTGTCATCATTATTTATAGTGTTTCCGTCTGTAAATGTATAATTTAAGTAATTCATTGCTGGTAGATATTTAAGTTGTTGCCTGTTTTTCACTGTTACAGTGGAGTGCTACAGTGGATATTCTTGCACATGCAATTTGTGCATTTTACTTTTTTCTCTTCATTTCTTTAAACATTTTAACTATGCAGTGCATAAACACGTTCTTATATTAAATTCGATCATTACAGGTAAATTATAATCCCTAATTCCAGTTCCTCTCTAGAGGTAACCATAGTTATCAGTTTGATGTGTAACCTTTCAGGCTCTTTGAGCATTTATAAACATGCAATCTATAAACAATACACAGAATTTTTCTTCCTTCCTTCCTTCACTTTTCTTTTGTTCTTTTCTCCTTTTTTCTTTTCTTGTCTTTTTTTCTTACCAAATGCATGTTTCATTGTGCAATTTGCTTTTTTTCTTTAAAATAGTGATTTAGAGACTGTCTCTAGCATTACATGTGGTACTCACTATATTCCTTTTTTTTTTTTTTTTTTTTTTTTTTTTTGAGGCGGAGTCTCGCTCTGTCGCCCGGACTGGAGTGCAGTGGCCGGATCTCAGCTCACTGCAAGCTCCGCCTCCCGGGTTTATGCCATTCTCCTGCCTCAGCCTCCGAGTAGCTGGGACTACAGGCGCCCGCCACCTCGCCCAGCTAGTTTTTGTATTTTTAGTAGAGACGGGGTTTCACCATGTTAGCCAGGATGGTCTCGATCTCCTGACCTCGTGATCCGCCCGTCTCGGCCTCCCAAAGTGCTGGGATTACAGGCTTGAGCCACCGCGCCCGGCCTACTATATTCCTTTTAGATATGGCATAGAATTCTATAATATGGATGTTCCATAGTTTGTTTAGGTTTCCCTTAATTGGTAGGCATTTAGGTTAATTCCACTTTTTTGCCATTACAATAATACTGCAATGGATAGCCTTGTAAATGGTTCCTTGGGCACATGGGTGGAATATGAGAAGTAGAATGTTGTAGGCCATGTGGCTTGTACATTTTAAGTTTTAATAGTAGTTGCCAGTTGTCCTTCAAAATGGGTACTCTGAAGGATACTTCCCACAGTATAAAAGCTACCTATCTCCCTATGTGAATTGCTGGTTCAAAGTCTGTGAATGTTTCAAATTTTGGCATGTTTTTCCAGATTATACTCCAGGGAGGTTACCTATTTATAGTTTGCCAGTAGTAGAAATATGAATTTAACCCATGCATTTAATATTTGTCCATCTCAGAAGTTTCTTGCTGTTGTTTTGGTTTATATATCTTTGCTTGTTAATGAGCTGGAACATCCTTTCATGGTTATCACTTGTGTTTATTGTATAAATTCTCTATTCAGGTCATTTACCTATTTTTAAATAAATGTTTCTAATTAGGATTGAAAGAGCTCTCTCTATATTAAGAATGTTAATTTTATGTTTATGTGGGAAATATTTTTCCCTAGTTTGTTGTAGTAGTTTTTCAAAATAGAAGTTTTTATTTTTGTATCATCAAATAGGTCTTTTTCTTCATGGTGATCATTCTTAGCCAGGGTTACTTTCCAAGGTAGAAATAGTCACCTCTATTTTCTTCCAGCACTTTTACAGTCTAAATTTTTACATTTGGACAGGCAGCCTGTAGTAGCTGGAAAAAAAAATGCATAAATAAATAAAGTTTTAGATTTGGATCTTTAATTCAACTAGAATTTATTCTGATACAAGATGTCAAAGAAGGATCTACATTACTTTTTTCAATAATTAGCTGGTTGTTTTTGTATCATTTATTTAGTCCATCTTTTCTTCAGTCGGAAATGCAATATTTGCCACATAATAAATTTTTATGTATGCTTTTGTTTGTTTCTGGATTTTCTATTCTGTTCTTCATCTGTCTATTTTGGTGCAAGTCCATATGGTTTTAGTTAGTGTAGCTTATACTGATGCCCCGTGACTTATGATGGAATTACGTCCTGATAAGCCCATTGTATGTTGAAAATATCGCAGCCGGGTGCAGTGGCTCATGCCTGTAATCCCAACACTTTGGGACGCCAAGGTGGGAGGCTCACTTGAGCCCAGGAGTTCGAGATCAGCCTGGGTGACATAGGGAGACCTCGTCTCTACAAAAAAAAAAAAAAAAAAATTAGCCTGGCGTGGTGGTGCATGCCTGTAGTCCCAGGTACATGCTTAGGAAACTGAGCTGAGGCAGGAGGAGCCCTTGATTCTGGGAGGTCAAGGCTGCAGTGAGTCATGATGACAGCACTGCACTCCAGCCCAGGGTGACAAAGTGAGACCTTGTCTCAAAAAAAAAAAAAAAAAAAATGTCAAAAATGCATTTAATGTACCTAATCTACCAACCTAGCCTGCCTTAAATGTGCTCAAAACATTTACATTAGCCTACACTTGGGCAAGTCATCTAACATAAAGCCTATTTAATTTATCTATTGATTTTTTTTTTTTTTTTTTTTGAGGCGGAGTCTCGCTCTGTCACCCGGACTGGAGTGCAGTGGCCAGATCTCAGCTCACTGCAAGCTCCGCCTCCCGGGTTCACGCCATTCTCCTGCCTCAGCCTCCTGAGTAGCTGGGACTACAGGCACCCGCCACCTCGCCCGGCTAGTTTTTTTTGTATTTTTAGTAGAGACGGGGTTTCACCGTGTTAGCCAGGATGGTCTTGATCTCCTGACCTCGTGATCCGCCCGTCTCGGCCTCCCAAAGTGCTGGGATTACAGGCTTGAGCCACCGCGCCCGGCCTATTGATTTATTTTTGAATCAGAGTGTTGCTCTGTCACCCAGGCCGGAGTGCAATGGTGCAATCTTGGCTCACCACAACCTCTGCCCCCTGGATTCAAGTGATTCTCCTGCCTTAGCCTCCCACAGGCTCCTGCCACCATGCCTGGCTAATGTTTTTTGTATTTTTAGTAGAGACAGGGTTTCACCATGTTAGTCAGGCTGGTCTCAAACTCCTGACTTTAGGTAATCCACCTGCCTCGGCCTCCCAAAGTGCTGGGATTACAGGCATGAGCCACCGTGCCTGGCCTTATTTATTTATTTTTGAGATGGCGTCTCACTCGCTCTGTCACCCAGGCTGGAGTGCAGTGATGCAACCTCTGTTCACTGCCTGTGCCTCCGGGGTTCAAAGGATGCTCCTGCCTCAGCCTCCTGAGTAGCTTGGATTACAGGTGTGTGCCACCACGCCCGGCTAATTTTTGTAGTTTTAGTAGCATCAGGGTTTCACCATTTTGGCCCAGCTGGTCTGAAACTCCTGACCTCAAGCCATCCATCACCTTGGTGTCCCAAAGTGCTAAGATTACAGGAGTGAGCCACCAATCCCGGCCAATTTTATAATAGTGTTGAATATCTCATATAACTTACCAAATACTGTACTGAAAGTGAAAAACAGAATGGTTGTATGTATGAGTATTCAAAAGTGTGATTTCTACTAAATGCATTGATTTTGCACCATTGTAAAATCATCAGTCGAACCAAGGTAAGTCAGTGACCATTTATAATTGTTATAAATTCTTTATTATTTTTCCCTTTTTTTTTTCTTTTTGAGATGGAGTCTCCCTCTGTTGCCCAGGCTGGCATGCAATCGTGCAATCTCTGCTCACTGCAACCTCCGTCTCCCGGGTTCAAGTGATTCTTCTGCCTCAGCTTCCCTAGTAGCTGGGACTATAGGCGTGTGCCACCACACCTGGCTAATTTTTATATTTTTAGTAGAGACAGGGTTTCACCATATTGGCTAGGCTGGTCTTGAGTTCCTGACCTCGTGATCTACTCGCCTCGGCCTCCCAGAGTGCTGGGATTACAGGCGTGAGCCACCGTACCTGGCCTATTATTTTTCTTTTAAAAAATTATCTTTCTTTTGACATGTACTAAAGAAAATAGTCTACTTTGACATACATCTGAACTTATTGTCACACCTCGTTTAGCATTCTTTGTGTATGTTGGATGCAGGGGAGGGGTGATACAATATTTTTTCTTTAATTCTTATGATGCTTTTTTCATAGCCCCTCTTGGAGTCTGTGCCTTATGAGGAAGCACTGGCAAATCGCCGCATCCTTCTCAGCTCTACTGAAAGTCGAGAAGGCCTTGCACAGCAAGTATGGCACTGGGAAAATCATGGAAATTGTTAAAGAACAGAAATGTTAAATCCCCCAAAGAAAGTTTTTAAGATATGTAGAATGATTCAAAAGTCTGCATTAAAAAAATGTGAAATGAATTGTTTAATACATACTAAAAAGCAAATGGACATAATTTGTTGAAAAACATGTTGACACTCTAAGTCATCTTGATTCAATTGGTGTTACAATTGGAACTAAAGTACTGTCAACACACTTTGGCCATGATGATTAATTCTTTTTTTTAGGTACTAGGTTTAAATGTCTGAAATACTATAGTATAAGAGGGGCAAGAGCTAGTGACTCTGAGTTATTTTCATTTCTTAAAGGTGCAGGAATGAAAAATTTGCAGTATTTAGTAGTCAGTTGAATTTGGGGAGTGGGTGGGAGTGGGAGGCACCGTCTTTTTCAGAAAAAAAGGAAAAAAATATATATGTATATATTTGTCCATGGTTGCTGGCTCATAACTGCCATAGTCCTTGTTGCAGTAAATGGAATCTCTCTCTCTCATCTTCTCTTGCCCTCTTTTAACTTGCCTAAGGCAGGACTCTAATCTGACTATATGGCATTATACGGCATAAGACCCTCATTCTAGAGGAGGTCTTGCCCCATACCCTAGAGGAAGAAATGCTGCTGCACAAAGAAGAATCTAAACAGACAGGGCTTATTGGGTTTTGTGGGGGTTTTTTTGAGATGGAGTCTCGCTGTGTCTCCCAGGCTGGAGTGCAGTGTCGTGATCTCAGCTCGCTGCAACCTCCGCCATCTTGGGTTCAAGCAATTGTCCTGCCTCAGCCTCCAGAGTAGCTGGGATTACAGGTGCATACGACCATGCCTGGCTAATTTTTGTATTTTAAGTATAGACAGGGTTTCGCCACATTGGCCAGGCTGGTCTTGAACTCCTGACCTCAGGTGATCCCCCTGCCTTGGCCTCCCAAAGTGCTGGGATTACAGTCATGAGCCACTGTGCCCAGCGGGGCTTGTTGGATTTAGATCCAGTCACATTGCTTCGTGGTTGTCAATTATGCCTATCCAGTGCAGTCTCCATAAAAAGCCCAGGAGGGCAGGGTTTGGGAGCTTCTGAATAGCTGAACACACAGAGACTCTTGGAGGGTGGCATGCCCAGGGAGGGCATGGAAATTCTGCACATCTTCCTCTGCTTCACTCTAAATCTCTTAATCTGTATCCTCGGTAATAAGCCAGTAAACATGTTTCCCTGACTTTTGTGAGCCACTCCAGCAAATTAATCAAACTCAAAGAGGGAGTCATGGGAACCTCAGCTTAAAGCCGGTTAGTCACAAGTTCTCAAGGTCCAGACTTGCGACTGCTGTCTGCAGGGGAGGCATTTTTGGGAACTGAGCTCACAATCTTTGGGATCTAGCACTATCTCCATGTAGATAGTGGTGGAATTAAATGGGAGGACACCCAGCTGATGTCCACAATAAAACTGACTACTTGTTTGTTGGTGGGAAATATCCCCACATATTATCTTCTGTATTGATTGTTAAAGTGTGAGAACAGAGAAAAAATGATTTGAGAGTTTTTCGTAGCAAAGATTTACCTTAAAAATTACTAGGACCTTAGAAGCCTTCCTCATGCCCATTTCCAGTCACTACTCTCCTCTCCCCCAAAGGTAGGAGAGTAGTGACTGGATACTCTCCTGATACTGAACTTTTTTTTTTTTTTTTTTTTTTTACCTGATACTGAACTTTTTATTAAATGCAATTATGCTCTTTCTGATCTGGCTTTTTGCGTTCAGCACAGTGTATAGTATTAGGTTGGTGCAAAAGTAATTGCAGTTGTTGATATTACTTTTAAATAAATGGCAAAACTACAATTACTTTTGCACCAACCTGTAGTTCTATTTGTTCACTAACATGCCCATTTTTGTATTCTCTATTTTTTCTGTTTTAGTTAAGTGGATGGTTGAAGTTGCTGTGCTTTGATAATTAGTGACATTGCGTACCTTTTAATTTGCTTATAGTCTTGTTCAAGTCTTTTGTTGGGTTTTTTTTTTTCTTTGCCTTTTTCTCTATTGAGTTGTCTATATTACTGGTTTGCAAGAATTCCTTGTGTGTTCTGGTTATTGGATCTCTGTTGGATAAATGCTTTACAGATTCTAATTTGATTCTGAGTTTTCTTTTCACTCTTGATGTTTTTCAATGAGTAGAGTTTTCTTTTTTTTTATGTTACTATAGTTTAATTTCTCGATTTATGGTTGTGCTTTTTGTATCATGTCTAATAAATCTCTCCCTATTCTAGGGTCAAGCTTTATTATTATATTTTTACCTCTGTGGGGTAGTTTTGGTTTATATTCTATAAAATAGTTTTTTGGCCACTAAGTTGTATCTATATTAGTCTCTAAGATACAACACTCTGTTACTTTTCAAGGTTCAACAGAGTTTGGAAAAGATTTCTAAACTGGAGCAGGAAAAAGAACATTGGATGTTGGAAGCACAATTAGCCAAAATCAAGCTAGAAAAAGAAAACCAGCGAATTGCAGATAAGCTGAAGAATACAAGTAGTGGCCAGCTGGTTGGGCTGGCCCGGGAAAATGCTGCTGTGTCAAATGCTGCTGACCAGGACGAAGCCACAGCTAAAGCTGTGTCCGAGCCCATTCAGAGCACCAGTCTAGTAAGTGTCTTCTTGGTTGCCCTCAGTTTTCTTTTTAAAATGCTGATTGGTAAGGATCTAATGTTCAACATTAACCATTGTCTTAGTTCATTCAGGCTGCTATATCAAAATACCATAAACTGAGCATCTTGTAAACCACAGAAATTTATTTCTCACAGTTCTTCAGGCTGGGAAGTTCAAGATTAAGGTGCTGGGAGATTCACTGTCTGGTTAGGGTCTATTTCCTGGTTCATAGACAGCAACCTGTGTGAGATTGTAGGTACTGTCATAACTCCATTTTATAGTTGAGGGAACCAAGGATCAAAGAGAAATAACTCACATGAAGTCACACACTTGATAAGTGATGTGATGTCTCATCCCATCCCTTGCCCTCGTAACCAAGATGGCCTTGTGTCTTATCCATGTCAGAAAACAGATTAGCCAACATAAACTCATTTTATGTTGAGTCCCAGCTACTCCGGAGGCTGAAGCAGGAGGATCTTTTGAGCCCAGGAGTCTAAGGCTGCAGTGAGCTATTATTGTGCCACTGTACTCCAGCCTGGACAACAGAATGAGGCCTTGACTCTAAAAACAAAAAACAAAAGTAAAAATCAAATAAACTCATTTGCTTACTGCTTGCCTTACTGAGGTGCTGGAATTGGTAACACTGGCATATATATATTTTTTATAAATTAATAAAAATTTTTAAACGTGGATTGCTTCATGAATTTTCATGTCATCCTTGAGCAGGGGCCATGCAAATTTCCGTATTGTCCCAATTTTAGTACATGTGCTGCTGAAGCAAGCACAATGCTGGTATATTTGAGTTGTTAATGTCAATTGCTGAAAGTTTAGAATTATCTTTTTATTTGAACATTTTCAGTGGAAAACCCTATTCTTACATATGTAAGTGAAAAAAATTTCTAGGGACATGAAAAATCTTTAGTACTGAACACTATTGGGCCATGAGTGATAATGACCTTAGTTGGGTTTGGTGACTTTAGAAGTTGCTATTTAAATCAACTAGTTACTATAGGGGTGGAGAGGACCTGATACCTTTCCTCTCCATCATAAGGGTCACAGCCAGCACTCCTATAACAAAAGACAGGTTAACTACCAACAACAGATTTCTGCCAAAAATAACCTGGAGTCTTGCCTTGCACACAGTGCACAATAGAAATAAAAAGAGATGGAGTTTTCTGCTTTCCTTGATGTTTCTACTTTTCAGCCTTTCTTTTTACCCCCGTGTCCTTTAAGTGACCTTGAGGGAACTAAGTGTGTGACCGTGTATGTGTGTGTGTCTTTGTGTCTTTTCTGTCTTTTTCCTCTTGGGTGCTGGGAGCAAGTCTGTGCTCATTTCAGTGTTAATTGATTAACAGAGGAAGCTCATCCTACCGGGAGATTACTTTGGTTCAAACACTTTGAGGCAGAAGAAGTAACCTCAGATAGAAACTTATTTCTAACTCTGTAACATTTCAAGAGTCAAATGCTTGTAATTTTTAGCAAGATCTCTAGTATTATAATTTGAATATTCAGCCACCTGGAAACCTTGAAGTAAAAGCACAAAACAATACACATTTCTGGTTTTTGCTGGAATTGAAAAGCATTGCTTAAATTAATAGAATTTTTAAGCATATATTTTAAGTATAAAAATGACATTATCCTGAATAATCAAGCCACCATTTTTTTCTGCTAAATTTCATATACAGTTGAGATTGTACTACATAAAATTTCAAATCTTTTAGCATAATGTTAAAACATAAACCTCCTGTTACGAGAAACTTAGTATAAACTTACTGATTTCATAGTATTCCATATCTCCTATACCTTAGTTTACCTATGATTAGACATTGCTGACAGCTTTTAAATAATGTCTCATTTTTATGTATAAGATTATTTCTGCATGTTAAATGATTACCTCAGGATGTATTCTCAGGGTTGGAATTACTACATCAGAAGGCATGAGTATTTTCAAATTCCTTGATCTTTATTACCAAATTATTTTTTAAAAGGACTGTATCAGTTTATACTCTTGTTAGTATCATATGAGAGAATGTTGAAGTAACCTGTGTTAAAAGTTTTCCTTGCGGCCGGGCGCGGTGGCTCAAGCCTGTAATCCCAGCACTTTGGGAGGCCGAGACGAGCGGATCACGAGGTCAGGAGATCGAGACCATCCTGGCTAACATGGTGAAACCCCGTCTCTACTAAAAATACAAAAAACTAGCCGGGTGAGGTGGCGGGCGCCTGTAGTCCCAGCTACTTGGGAGGCTGAGGCAGGAGAATGGCGTGAACCTGGGAGGCGGAGCTTGCAGTGAGCCGAGATTGCGCCACTGCACTCCAGTCTGGGCGACAGAGCGAGACTCCGCCTCAAAAAAAAAAAAAAAAAAAAAAAAAAAAAAGTTTTCCTTGCATTGCTGGGCGTGGTGGCTCATGGCTGTAATCCCAGCACTTTAGGAGGCCGAGGCAGGTGGATCACGAGGTCAGGAGTTTGAAAACAGCCTGGCCAACATGGTGAAACCCCATCTCTACTAAAGATTAAAAAGAAAAAAAAATTAGCTGGACGTGGTGGTGGGCACCTGTAATTCCAGCTACTCAGGAGGCTGAGGTAAGAGAAATGCTTGAACCTAGGAGGCGGAGGTTGCAGTGAGCTGAGACTATACTGTTGCACTCCAGCCTGGGAGACAGGGTGAGACTCTGTCTCAAAAAAAAAAGTAAAAAGTGTTCCTTGCATTTAAACAATACCATTCCTTTGAAGGACTTGGTGCTGCACCACATTTTCACATCATAACCCGGGAGTAAGGGGGTGAGGATGAGCGGGTGAAATAGATGTTTTCTTGCAGTTTATTTTTATAAACTACAGTCATATTTGAATATGTAAAATTAAATGATTGCAGTATTATTCCAAGCAATTTTTAACTAAAAGAGAGTAATTGCTACTTCTGCTTCATTGAGTAGAAAAATTATGGCTCTTCTATTTTGAAAGGTCTTATCAAAGACTCTTTTACAGCCAGGTGGGCATAACATTCATTAGTACACATTCAGTTTATATACTCTCAGTGTTGAGAACAATACTCCAGAGAATACTATTTAGAATACATTAAAACTGTTTGTTGACTGGGCATGGTGGCTCTTGCCTGTAATCCCAGCACTTTGGGAGGCTGAGGTGGGCGGATCAGGAGGTCAGGAGTTCAAGACCAGCCTGGCCAACATGGTGAAACCCACCTCTGCTAAAGTTGCAAAAAATTAGCTGGGCGTGGTGGCGTGCACCTGTATTCCAAGCTACTCCGGAGGCTGAGGCAGGAGAATTGCTTGAACCCGGGAGGTGGAGGTTGCAGTGAGCCTAGATCGCACCATTGCACTCCAGCCTGGGCAACAAGGCAAGATTCTGTCTCAGAAAAAACGAGAAAACAAAACAAAAAAAAACTGTTCATTGAGTATAATCTCTTATTTACAGAATCCATTGACACTGAGTTTCCAGTAGTTTCCTTGTAATTGTACCCAAGCACATGCCCCTCCACCTTGAACAATAACCAGAATTAAGTAATCATGACCATCTGTTTTTGAAATCTTAAACTATAGAAACAAACTTTTAAAAAATCTAGCAGCACCCAAGCACGGTGACTCATGCCTGTAATCTCAGCTACTCAGGAGGCTGGAGATGGAGGATCTCTTGAGCCCAGGAATTCGATGCTGCTGTAAGCTATGATTGCACCAATATAATGCAGCCTGGGTGACAGAGGGAGACCTGTGTCTAAAAAAAAATTAGAAAAAAATCTAGCAGCATTTTAATGTGTTTAAAATTACATTTTTGTTTTCGTTAATTTAAATCCAAAACTTATGCTTACTCGTCATAATAACATTATATCAAAAGTGTATTTCTTCATTCTCCTTTTGAGCTTTCAACCAGAGTGTTTATTATTTGCATTTTCTGTTTGGAATGTTTCATTATTATAGTCACCGTAAAACTGTCTTTACCCCTTCTTGGCTACTGGTTTGGAAATAGGCGTAGAAATGGCAAGCTGTGGTTAAAAGCTGATCTTCTCCTCTCTCCTGGGTGATTTGTTGGGTTTCAGTGAGAATGGCTAATCAGCATTTTGATAGAAGATTTAGTGATGATCATTATTGGTTACTGCCTCATGGCAGAAATAGTAAATGCAGTTACCTATCTTCATGTCCTTGTAGTAAAAGACAGTCCGAGGATGATCTTCTAGTACTGTACCCTCAATGCTCTGTAAAACGGTATGAACGGAGAGGAGAAAATATTACAAGTGTTTGACCTATTGTGCTTGAAATGTACACATTCTGTTCTAAAAGATTTTTCCCCTTATGTTCTAGATTGGCACTTTAACGAGGACATCGGACAGTGAGGTAACGTGTGCTTGTCATCATGTTGTTTGTTAATATATATCTGGCAGCATGTTTGTCGACAAAGTCCTGTAAAAGCTGTCTTTGTCCAATTGTTGTTGTTGTTTTCTGATACTTCTAGCAAATGTGGAGCCAGTGTTTTCCACCTTAATGGATGGATCCATGTACCTTTTCTCTGGTTCTGTTTTGACGGTCACCAACAAATTATAGCCTGTTTTTATAATTGCCTTGTTGACTGACTTGCCATGGAGATTTGACAAGGTGTGGCTCCTGCTTGGGTCTTCATTCGCTGGCATACTACATGAGGCTGAGAACTGTGTCAGTCCTCGCAGTGGGCAGCCAGGAAAGCAGGGCTTAGCAAGGGCTATCCAGGGCCTTGACTAAGTACAATCTCCTTGGTAGCTGTTTCCTGCCCTCAAAGCAAGTGAACCCAGGTCAGATTTGGCCTGTTGGATAGGTTTGCACTTTTGAATTTTGAAATAATCTAAGATGTAACCCTGTCTATCTGTCTGTCTATCTATCTATCTATCTATCTATCTGGAGACAGAGTCTCATTCTGTCACCCATGCTGAAGTGCAGTGGCATGATATCAGTTAATTGCAACCTCTGCCTCCGGGTTCAAGTGATTCTCCTGCCTGAGCCTCCCAGGTAGCTGGGACTTCAGGCGCATGTCACCACACCTAGCTAATTTTTGTACTTTAAGTAGAGACAGGATTTCGCTCTATTGGCCAGGCTGGTCTCAAACTCCTGAGTTCAGGTGATCCACCTGCCTCGGCCTCCAAAAGTGCTGGGATTATAGGTGTGAGCCACTGTGCCCAGCTGCTTTAAGATGTAACTTTATAAATAACTGTTAAATAAATACCAAAGTCATCCAACTTACCACTCAGTATGGCAAACTGGTTAATATAGTTCAATTAAGCTTGTAGATTCTTTGATTTCTATATTTACTCTTGTAATATAGATAATCATGAACTTCTGTGTGTATTTTTAAACTAAACTCAACAGGGTGTCATTGTTTGAGTAACTAGTAGAAATACCAGTCTGGGACAAAGGCCACAAACTCTTCAATATAGAAATAGTTTAATTTATTAGTATGTTTAAAAGTATTAGTGTTTTCTTAAGATTATTTTGGAGAATACAAGAATGTTTGGATTTTAGTGGTTCCAATAAATATGCCCCTTTCCCCTGCCCTCTTCCAGTTGGAGGAGGGCATAGGAGTCAGACAGATGGACATTATGAAAGTCAGGTTTGTGTTTCGCTGGGCGCAGTGGCTCACGCCTGTAATCCCAGCACTTTGGGAGGCCGAGGCAGGTGGATCACGAGGTCAAGAGATCGAGACCATCCTGGCCAACATAGTGAAACCCTGTCTCTACTAAAAATACAAAAATTAGCTGGGCATGGTGGTGCGTGCCCATAATCCCAGCTACTTGGGAGACTGAGGCAGGAGAATCGCTTGAACCCGGGAGGTGGAGGTTGCAGTGAGCCGAGATCATGCCACTGCACTCCAGCCTGGTGACAGAGCGAGACTCCGTCTCAAAAAAAAAAAAAGAAAGTCAGGTTTGTGGCTAATAAAAGCTGGATGGAGGGACATGGTTCCAGTGGGCTTCCCAATACTTTAGTTCTGTTCTCTTGAAGCCATAACTTCATTCTGAAATAGAAAGGATGCTAAATAAAATAAATTTGGAATATACACTTCCCTGCTATGTCTGAAGTTTCTTTGAGGGGTAGGAAAACAGTGATTCCTCCTCAAACTTCAAGTGAAAATGTACAAAATGTTGTCTTTTGAAATGCTTCATCTCACTGGCACTTGTTTATTTATGTGTGTTTGTGTTCTATTTAGGTTCCAGATGTGGAATCTCGTGAAGACTTAATTAAAAATCACTACATGGCAAGGATAGTGGAACTTACGTCTCAGTTGCAGCTGGCTGACAGTAAGTCAGTGCATTTTTATGCTGAGGTGAGTGTAGATTTAGATTGGTGGATTTTTTCCTAACCCCTGCAGGAATTAGGTCACTGTCTTGTTTTCCTACTACTGACTGTAAGAGAGAAGTCAGTTTCCCAAGTAGTTGGAACTACAGGCATGTACCACCACACCCGGCTAATTTTTTGTTTTTTTAGTAGAGACAGGGTTTCACCATGTTAGCCAGGGATGGTCTCGATCTCCTGACCTCGTGATCCACTGGCCTTGGCCTCCCAAAGTGCTGTGATTACAGGCATGAGCGGAGTTAATATTGACTAGTCTGTATACCAACTAAAAATATTTATTTCAATAAATATAAGACTGATTTGAGCCAGGTGCGGTGGCTCACACCTGTAATCCCAGCACTTTGGGAGGCTGAGGCAGGCGGATCATGAGGTCAGGAGATTGAGACCATCCTGACTAACACGGTGAAACCCCGCCTCTACTAAAAATACAAAAAATTAGCCAGGTATGGTGGTGGGCTCCTGTAGTCCCAGCTACTCAGGAGGCTAAGGCAGGAGAATGGTGTGCACCTGGGAGGAGGAGCTTGCAGTGAGCCAAGATCATGCCACTGCACTCCAGCCTGGGCGACAGAGCAAGACTCCATCTCAAAAAAAAAAAAAGCCCCCGCCTCCTGGGTTCAAGTGATTCTCCTGCCTCAGCCGCCTGAGTAGCTGGGATTACAGGTACCCGCCATCATGCCTGGCTAATTTTTGTATTTTTTTAGAGTTGGGGTTTCACCATGTTGGCCAGGCTGGTCTTGAACTCCTGACCTCAGGTGATCTGCCTGCCTCAGCCTCCTGAAGTGCTGGGATTACAGATATGAGCCACCACCCCCGGCCAAGACTCTGCCTTAAAAAAAAAAAAAGTTATTCCACTATGCAATATTATCTATAAAATTGTACACAATTCATAGAATTGAAGGGGGGGAAATGAAGATAGAAAGTAGAGATACCAAGGAGTAGGAAACAAATGGTAAGATAGAATGGATGCTGCTCAACGTGAGAGAATGCCTTCAAGGTCTCTGACTTGAAACTTTATATTGAAAGGTCAGTTATGGATGGCAGATAGATAATTATAATGCTTAAAGTTGTTAAATAAATTGAAAAAGAAAGGAGAAACCCTTTATTGAGACCTGACTTTTTGATTTTCTTTTTTACTAGTAAAGCTTTTATTGCTCCTATAATGTGGTCTCTAATGAAGGACTTTTAAAACACAAGAAAAGGAGGCCAGTTGCTAAAAGTGAAGGAGGGGCTTTGCATCTTTTTCCTGCTAAAATAAATCATGTGCTTAGCTCAGTGTTGTTCACAAGCAGCCATCGCATACACGTTTGATAAGCTGATCAGTAGTGACAGCTTGTTGGAATGCAGGAAAGCGGGAGGACAGCAAACTGAATGACTAGCAGTAGAAATGCTGAATCACTAAGCCAGCAGTCCAGCAGGCGTGGATCCTCATTGTTTGATTCTGAGTTAGTGTCTCAGACTCGATTGTCTTTTTCACAAGGACCTGTGCCTTGCATGTCTGTCTTCCTCTTTGTCAGGTTCATTGCTGAGCACAGAGGCGATGTTTGGTTAGTAGGAGGCGGTTGATTTGGTTGGCTGAACTGCCCTGAAATTTTGTGAGAAATGAAATGAGTGAGGAATTTTTTTTAGGCTGCTTTATTTCCAAGAGATTTGGTTATTTTAGTAAATATCTTCTGCGCAATTGTGATTCAAGAATTTTTAAATTGTCCTACTTTTTCCTTACCGGCAAACAGGAAGTGGTGACCTCCCCACCAACATGACTTTACTGCTCTGAGAGCCTTATGATGACATAGCATTTGCGTGTGTCTCAACAGATCCTCCTTGTCAGTAACCTTATCAGAAAGTTTAGTGAGCCTTTTAATCTCATACCCTCTTTGAACAATATTGTGAAATAGGATTTTTCTTTTATCGTTTTGATCTGCACACTCTCTGGATAGAGTTGGTTTGGTAGAACCCCTAAAGAAAGCAGCCTGGAATTTTTGCAATCTTGTGCTCATTTTTTCCCTTGTAAGTAGTGCATAATCTGTTGGGTAGGATGGTAAAGCCTTTATTGCTCCTATAATGTGATCTCTAATGAAGGACTTTTAAAACACAAGAAAAGTACCTTAGGATCCATAGTGCATGGTCAGGAGCTCCTGATAATTTTTGTAATAATCACTTTTCTTTTTATCTAGTATACATATAAATGAATCCTAGATAAATGTATAAAGTTCTTATGTAAAGAACAGGTGCTGTGGCTCACACCTGTTATCCCAGCACTTCAGGAGGCTGAGGTGGGCAGATCACTTGAGGTCAGGGGTTTGAGACCAGCCTGGACAACATAGTGAAACCCGTCTCTACTAAAAATACAAAACTTAGCCGGGTGTGGTGGTGCATGCCTGTAATCCCACCTACTTGGGAAGCTGAGGCAGGAAGATCACATGAACCCAGGAGGTGGAGCTTGCAGTGAGCCAAGATCATGCCACTGCACCCCAGCCTGGGCAACAGAGCGAGACTCCATCTCAAAAAAAGAGAAAAAAGAAAGTTCTTATGTATTATGTATAACCACTGGTCATCAGGCTAGAGCGAAGAAAAAAACATTGATCTTAAGGTGGTAGACTTTTTTCCCCTTACTGAAATGACAGAGGTGGGGGCCACTTCTTTCTTATGTGTCCTCTAATGTGTGATACAATGCCTATAGGTATTCAACAGATCATCTGTGGAATGAATGAGTAACTTTGCCTTTGGGAAGTGTTTTTAACAACCTTTCCTGAAGCACATTTAGTTTTAGAAAATGCTCCCTCTAGTAATGGAATGTTTTCTGATTTTACAGTGCCGAGCACTCTCTAAAAGACTGGCCTTGGCGGAAAAGTCTAAGGAAGCATTGACAGAAGAAATGAAACTTGCCAGTCAGAACATCAGCAGACTTCAGGTGAGTTAAGTGTTACCTAAACGGTTTTAATGTTTTTTCATTGAAAGTTCTTTGGTAGCAAAGCAGCATTTCTTTTCCAAAGGCATTTGATCTCTAGATAATGCTTTTTAAAATAACCACTGTATTTCTAATTCATTAAAAATAACATCTTATGTTAGACAAAAAGTAGTTGTATTGTTTCTCTGACTTGATTCTAATTTTAAATCATTTTATAGTCAGCATTTGCTTAAATAATACTTATTTACCCAGAATCTTTCCTTCCTTGTACATACCCGTCATGGTGAGCTGTAGGCTTGTTCTGTACATATTACTCTGTTCTTTTTCTTTCCTGTGTCATAAAATGGATCTAAACTGAAAGGTGGGGCTATAATATATTCCCTCTTACTCACTGCCTGGTTTTAAATCTTTGTTTTCAGAAAGCCTCTGTTAATAAAAACACGATGCCAAGCAAGGAAAAAACACAGCACTACAGCAACACCCACTTCCTCTTTGCTTCAGATTCGTTTATCAGATTAATTAGGCACACAAGATTAGGTTTTAGGCAGGAGAAGAGAGCATGAGAGATGGGAAGAGAGATGAAGGATGCTTCTTTCAGGGACGGTGCTGCCAGGAGGGCTGTAGGCCATTGAGGCGTAGGATGGAGGCAGTGTGTTGTAGGCCTCACCTATGGCTCAGCAAAACCTAAGGGAATTTGGAAAGATAATGATGGCTTTTCTTATAATTTTATACCTGTCACAGAAAGAAACCCTTAAATTTTTGCAAAGAAATTATGAACATATTTTGAAGGCTGAGAAAAACGTTTTCCCATTTCTTTTATTTTTATTCTCTTGTTAGGCCTGTGCCTTAACCTTCATGTTAATTGATCAGATAGACCATTTTGATACGTTGCTTTTCCAATTAAAAGAATTTTTAAAAAAAATTGATGTAAATAGTTGTACATGTTTGCGGGGAACGTGGTATTTTGATTATTATGATACCTTTGTACAATGTGTAATGATCAAATCAGGGTAATTTGGATGCCCAGCACCTCAAACATTTATCTTTGTGTTGGGAACATAACAATTCTTCTTTTGTAGCTATTTTGAAATACACAGTAAATTATTGGGAAACTATAATTTCCCTGTTCCACATTTTTCTTTTGTGAATTAAAAAAGCTTCCGAGTGGTATGACTAGTGGGATGTTGATTTTTCTCTTTTTCTTTGCTATTTAGGATGAACTGACAACTACCAAGAGGAGTTACGAGGATCAGTTAAGTATGATGAGTGACCACCTGTGCAGCATGAATGAGACATTATCTAAACAAAGAGAAGAGATTGACACACTAAAGATGTCCAGTAAGGTATGTGAGGTGAGGTGAGGTAGTCTCTCTGTAATATAATATTTAATATGAGGCATTTTATTGTCATGCATTTCAGGAGCAAGAGGACATAAGATTTAAAGTGTAAAGGCCAGGTGCAGTGGCTGAAGCCTGTAATCCCAGCACTTTGGGAGGCTGAGGTAGGAGGATCCCTTGAGGCCAGGAGTTCAAGAGCGGAGTAGGCAATATAGTGATACTTCATCTCTATAAAAAAAATGAAAAAATTAGCCAAGCATGAGGGTCTGCGCCTATAGTCCCAGCTACTTGGGAGGCTGAGGTGGGAAGATTGCTTGAACCTAGGAGTTTGAGGTTACAGCAAGCTATGATTGTGCCACAGCACTCCAGCCTGTACAACAGAGTGAGACTCTGTCTCTAAAAAAGAAAAAAAAAAGTATCTATAAGTAATTTTCTTTAGTATCATTTGTCCTTTTTTCCAGAAGTATTAAGTGTCTTTGGCTGAGTTAAAAGCTGAGAAAGTCTGGCCTCTAAGGCTTTAATACTGTATCGGCTGCTTTTTGGCATTTTTGGCATTTCTTCTACTGTTGCATAAGAGTTAGGGGGACTCACAAAACGCTTGAAGAAAGGGATTGCTCTTTATTTATGTAAGACCTGAAATGGTACTGTTGAAGAGTAAACTTGAGAAAATTTATTCTCATAAATATTCATATAACCTTGGAATGTCTTACCCTTTTTTTTTTTTTTTTTTTTTTTTTTTGTTGAGACGGAGTTTCGCTCTGTCGCCCAGGCTGGAGTGCAGTGGCCGGATATCAGCTCACTGCAAGCTCCGCCTCCCGGGTTTACGCCATTCTCCTGCCTCAGCCTCCCGAGTAGCTGGGACTACAGGCGCCGCCACCTCGCCCGGCTAGTTTTCTGTATTTTTTTTAGTAGAGACGGGGTTTCACCGTGTTAGCCAGGGTGGTCTTGATCTCCTGACCTCGTGATCCGCCCGTCTCGGCCTCCCAAAGTGCTGGGATTACAGGCTTGAGCCACCGCGCCCGGCCGTCTTACCCTTTTAACTAGATTTCCTTTGATTTCCTTTCCCATAATCCTTCTGCTTGCCCAGACTGAGAGAGTAGATGTTGGGTAGTAAGTTTAGGCTGAAATGCAGATCCACATACCGTGTCCTTATTACTGTAACAATGTATATACCGTTTTGCCATGAAAGGTAAACTTTGGGGGGCCAGGGGCTCACTCAGTTGGCATAATCTTATGTGCTTAGCCCATTTTCATAACAATATTATACCACCACCAGCTGGGATTTACCGTCTCCAGCCTGCACTCTTTGAGATCTGCTGCCACCCCTTTTTGATTCAGCAGGCGTTTATTGAGTTCCTGCTGTGTACACTGGGGAGAAATAGAGATGAAGAAACCATGGCTTTATTTTAGCATCTGCTGTTGGTGTAAGGACAGGATTTTGTTCATTTAGGGTCTTGGAAAATATATCATGTTAATGCATTGGAATCTGCATTATATGATTTTGTTTATCAACGTAGTTTCTTGATATTCATTGATTGTGCTGCTTTGGAGGCTGTCTGATGCTTTTCTGGCTGTTTCTGTGATTATTGTTACCACCCAGTATGGTTCTCATTATGGTTCTCCAGTTACTTGTGGTTCAGGAAACTTGAGCTTGGGGGTAAGGGAGGTGGGGGGCTGGTCCTTTTAAGGAAGCCTCCCTTAACCTTTTGGTTTCTTGATATTCCATATTCCAGCAGAGCAGTATCTAATTCACAAGTTACATTCTTAGTAGTGGTAGAAAACACACATTGAAGAGGTAGTGTTTTGGGTTTTCTCGTGGTATGTATAATTTGTTTTAGTGTAGTAGTATGAGAAAGTCTGTTTTAGCACCTAAAATTTGAAAATAAGTAGCAATAATTTTTGAAAACTCTTCAATATCTGGAACTTCAGAAGTATTTGGTTTTGAATTGAGAGGGGTACATGTTGAGTACAGCAAAGCTCATTGTCCTGAAGGTAAGTGGATTGCAGCTACTTCAGAAGTTAGGGAATTTTCAAGTTTCCTCTGACATTTTTTTTTTTTTTCCTTTGATAGAGTCTCGCTTTGTCACCCAGGCTGGAGTGCAGTGGCGAGACCTTGGCTCATTGCAACCTCCACCTCCCAGGTTCAAGAGTTTTTCCCACCTCAGCCTCCCTAGTAGCTGGGACTACAGGCATGCACCACCACACCCAGCTAACTTTTTTTGTATTTTTTTAACAGAGTTTCACCATGTTGCTCAGGTTGCTCTCAAACTCCCAGGCCCAAGTGATCTACCGGCTGCAGCTTCCCAAAGTGCTGGGATTACAGGCGTGAACCACTGCACACAGCTTCTTAGAGCTTGTTGATAAAATACCAGCCATTAATAAAACTCTAAGAGACCCTTCTTCAGTATGAATTCATATCATTAACCTGTCTTTGATCATTCTGTAATCCTATATTTTGCTTTTCCCCCATTTAGTAATTTACATTACTGTAGCATCATCTTATGGCTGACATTGTCTCCACTGGATACTAAGTAAACACTCTCAACCATTTGTTTGCTATGATCTTGCTCTTAGTGTTTGTATTCTGCAAGCATTTCTTCCATGAAGAAAACGTATTTATGCCTAAGAGTTAAATACAGGCATTTAATTAAAATGTATTCCCAAGAAGGGAGCCTCTCCAGAAAGAAGAAAAATTACACAAAACTAGAAAACTCAAATCTCCATATTTGAGGAAATGGAGTAAGTTGTCTTCCCTCTGATTTGTTCTCAGCCAGTATCCAAGCTGACTTTTGACAGATAATCAGTGCTGTTTGGGTGTTAGTTGGCACATATTCAGAGTTATTACCTATTAAGACCTTTAAAAGGTATTTATTTAAACAATGATGAGACATGTTTAGGGTAACTTTTTTTATTCAGCTTCTTGAAATCTTAAACTCTCTTGTCTTTGGAACAAAATGAATGTTTGTAGTTTTGGTTTTTCTTTTTTTTTTTTTTTTTTTGAGACGGAGTCTTGCTCTGTTGCCCAGGCTGGAGTGCAGTGGCAGGATCTCAGCTCACTGCAAGCTCCGCCTCCCAGGTTTAGCCATTCTCCTGCCTCAGCCTCCGGAGTAGCTGGGACTGCAGGCGCCCGCCACCTTGCCCGGCTAGTTTTTTGTATTTTTAGTAGAGACGGGGTTTCACCGTGTTAGCCAGGATGGTCTCGATCTCCTGACCTCATGATCCGCCTGTCTCGGCCTCCCAAAGTGCTGGGATTACAGGCTTGAGTCACCGCGCCCGGCCTATGTTTGTAGTTTTGATAAATCCCAGATAGTAGCTTTCTTTTCTTTCTTTATTTCCTGTCCTCAGCCCCCAGAGGGATAGGGTCTGTGGAAGCAGAGAGGAGAGAGAGTATAACAAACTGCTTTGTGATTATTGAATATAAATTAATGCAAGGTTATCAGCTATTCTCCTGTTTGGCAGTGTTCCAAAGTGAAATATGGCTTTCAGACAGCTTGGTTTATAAACTATGTGAGTTATTTTTTTTATGTGTTCTTATTATTCATATTTTTCTTTGCACAGGGGAATTCTAAAAAGAACAAGAGTCGATAGTTTTCAAATAGCTGGTTGGCGACTGTTCTTTCCAGACCTGCTCCTGCTGCACAGAGCTGCGGGGCTGAGACCACGTCCATGCTGGCTGCCTTCAGGAAGCTGAAGTATTGTTGGACCTAGTAAACTAGTCAGTGTTGGAAATGGCCTTGAAATATTTAAAACATACTTGTAACCAGTGAGGCAAATACAGAAGTTGATGTCGGCAGTAATTGGAAAACAATACATATATCATGGATATTGTAGGTTTCCTTATGCTGTTTTTACTGTGCACTTTTTAAAATTAGGTTTTAATTTCAGTATGTAAGAACAACAAATATTTTGTATACTTTCAAACTCAATTATATGGTAATCGATTTGGTATCTATGGAATAGATATATGTTTCTGGAAAAAAATGCTTAAATTGTCAAACTGTCATTACTTCTTACTATAGTTGAAGGCATTCTCCAGATTCTTTTTAAAAAATTTGTTCATATTTCTCTCTCTCTCTCTTTCTTTCTGTCTCTCTGTCTCTCTCCTTTCTCTCTGAGGGGGAGGGAGCCCTGCAAACTTCAGATCCTGTGGGTTTAGTACATTATCTTCAGCTCTTTGATACCCTGTGTTAGAGTAATAGCTAAAGGAAGTTCATGTCAATAAATTCATACTTATATCACACTTTCAGTCTCTCTATGAAAATTTGATAAAGGAAACTGAACCCTATTAAAGTTGGCTTTTACAAAACATATCAAATGCCAGCCGACTTAGGCGTAATCCTCTGATTGATTCCTCAAATTGGAATAATTCTACAGTTAATCCTTTAGTAAGGCTGTTGATTTTTGCCTTGAAAGCTACTTAAAACCACACTTCAAGCAAAAAGCCTGAGCCCTTAAGGCTCTCCTTGGCTTATATCATAAACATTGTGTTGTATCAGTGTCAGGAGTGGCTCTGCCAGCACTCTCCACTCCTACTCCCGAGGCCCTAAATATATTACTCCTTTCTGAACTGCTTACACAGGCCCATTTCACCCATGTCCAGGTCTCCAGATTAGCTGAGGGGTTCCTGAAACCCCCTTCTCCTTACCTCTCCACCTGTGGCACCATCTTTCTTCAGGCTACTCTCTAGACAGTTGCAAGTCACCCTCTAAAATGTTTTATTCCGGAGTTTACCTGAGAGCCCATCACCGGCTTCCCTCTGTGCTCAGCACAAAAGCCAACTCCTTGGCCTCTGCCCGAAGTCCTCAGCTGCCCGCCATGCAGAGAGACTCTGGTTATTAGGCCCAGTCCTCACCACAGTGAAAGCATTCGGATCCTGAGTTGGGGGATCTCTGGGTTGGTTTAGTTCCATTTTTCCCAGCCCTTCATGTCCCTAGCCTACTTGCCTTTTCTCTTTTCTCTGCCCTGTGCATTGTTAGTTTCTGTCAACTCAGCCGTTTTCACTGCAGCTGTGTGTAGGCCCCCAAACACTGTGAGGGAAACATCAAAGAGCCATGCTGAGCCTGGCACAGTGGCTCACACATGTAATCCCAGCACTTTGGGAGGCTAAGGCAGGTGGATCACTTGAGGCCAGGAGTTCAAAACCAGCTTGGTCAACATGGTGAAACCCCATCTCTACTAAGACTACAAAAATTTAGCCAGGTATGGTGGCATGTGCCTGTAATCCCGGCTGCTTGGGAGACTGAGGCAGGAGAATCACTTGAACCCAGGAGATGGAGGTTGCAGTGAGCCGAGATAGCACTGGTGCACTCCAGCCTCAGCGACAGAGTGAGACTCTGTCTTAAAAAAAAAAAAAAAAAAAGAAGAGCCATCCTGATTAGCTCTGTCAAGAACTTAGGGTTTCGAGCCCCTGCCAGCCTTTCATTGTTCCAGGACAGTCCTTGGGGTATTTTTAGTCCCTTTTTATTCTAAATTTCAATAATGGCCACACCACTTCTCTCCTTAAGGACTGCCCCCTTCAGTCTTAGGATCTGTACCATCAAAATCACTTCTCAACTGCCCCACTGCTTTGTATATTTACCCATGCTTCCCGTTCTCCCCTGCTTCAGAGGCGGAAGCGTCTCTGCTACCCTTAAAGCTAGAGTATTTCTGATGCTCTGAATGCCGTACTTTTTGTAGTGCTTGTTTTTTCACTTTTAGATCTTCAGTGTCTCATTCTACTGATTTTCTCTCCTTCAGCTTCCAAATAGACCGAACTTACCCCATACTTTTTTTTATTAATTGAATTTTTTTGAGACAGGGTCACACTCTGTCACCCAGACTGGAGTGCAGTGGTGTGATCACAGCTCACTGCAGCCCCAATCTCCTGGGCTCAAGCGATCTTCCTGCCTCAGCCTCCCAAGTACCTAAGACTATAGGCATGTGCCACCATTGATACAGTTTGCTGACAGATTTATCTAAGATTGCAACTCCTTTCCCCTGCACTTCTATTACTTTTCTCTGCTTTATTTTACTCCTTAGTACTTATAATCTAACATATGATATATTTTGCTTACGTATCTTATTTATAACCTGTTTCTCCCACTAGATGCAGCTTCAAGAAGTCAGGTGTTTTTGTCTTGCTGCGTTCCCTGTTCTTAGAACACTGTCTGGCATCAGTGAATATTTGTTGAATGAATGTTGATTGGTCGGAATGTGGGGTGTGAGCGAAAGAGAGGAGTCAAAGATGAAGCCAAAGGCTTTGGCCTGAACAAACTTGACTGAGCATGAGGATTGAGGGAGGAGCAAGTAGCTTCCACCTGCTTGTAATGGAAGCCAGAGACCTGGAATCACTTTTGATTCCTCCTCACCTCACACATCTCATTGGTCATCTTATTGAATCTTCCTGTCTTTGCAGTGCCACTCACTTCTGATCTCTCCTTATTCAGTACCTTAAATTGAGCCCTGGATACCAGTTGTCTTCCTGTACTCCAGTCCTTCCACCCCTTCTGCCAGGCCATCTTTCTTTTCCTTCCTTCCTTCCTTCCTTCCTTCCTTCCTTCTTCCTTCCTTCCTTCCTTCCTTCCCTCCCTCCCTCCCTCCCTCCCTCCTTCCTTCCTTCCCTCCCTCCCTCCTTCCTTCCCTCCTTGAGTTTCACTCTTGTTGACCAGGCTAGAGTGCAGTGGCACAATCTCAGCTCACTGCAACCTCCGCCTCCCAGGTTCAAGTGATTCTCCTGCCTCAGCCTCCCAAGTAGCTGGAGTTACAGGCTCATGCCACCATGCCTGGGTAATTTTTGTATTTTTAGTAGAGATGGGGTTTCATCATGTTGACCAGACTGGTCTGGAACTCCTGACCTCAGGTGATCCACCTGCTTTGGCCTACCAAAGTGCTGGGATTACAGGCGTGAGCCACCGCATCTGACTAGGCCATCTTTCTCAAACATGTCTCTGCCATAGCCATTCTCCAGACGGAAAGCCTTCACAATGGCTCCTTGTTGTCTGCTGGGCAAAATCTAGTAGTCGTGTGTATGTGACACTTGCTTAGCTCACTTTCTCCTCATTCTCTTCCATATACACAGTGTACCCTCCCTCCTTCTACTTTTACTGCTTACAGTAAAAACTCTCAGACCTCTGGATCAGGAAAGTTTCATGTCTCCTGGGCAATGAGCCTGTTTTTCCCTTAGAGACAATGTGAATCTTGGGATTGTTTGCCTATTTGCTTTGGTGGCTGAGACTTGTATCTCCTACCATCTGTGACAGCTGTCAGAGTTCCCAGACCAGACACCTCCATTGTCTTGCATGGTGTGTGGCCCTATAGGTTCTGAGGCAGTGCTTGTGGACTGCTTGGCCATTTTGTAGGGGACAGTTCCCCTGGGAGCTTTCCTAGGGCTGAGGGATAGGGCAGGACTGTAGAGGGCACAGGTGGATCCCTGGCAAAATTGTGCTCTGCTGACTTAACTTAGATCTTTGCTCTCTTGGCAGTCACCTCCCAAAGCATATAGTAACCACTGTTTATTAATCACTTACCGTAAGCCGGGCATAGGTATGACTTGACATGTATTACTTCATTTAGACTTCCCAGCAACCATATCATACATACTATTACTATCCCCAGTTTACAGATAGAAAGCCAAGGCTTAGAGGGACTAAGCAACTTTTCCACTGTCACACAGTACCTGTTGGAGCCAGGATTCAAACCCAGCCTAGCCTGACTCAGCTTGGATTATTCACTACTGTGCTATGAGCCTTTTAAATTGGGGGTTTTCAACTCCTTCAGGTTCTGTATATTTGGAAGACAAAATACTAAATTTTGGCGGGGTGTAGTGGCTCATACCTGTAATCCCAGCACTTTCGGAGGCTGGGTCAGGAGGATCACTTGAACCCAGGAGTTTGAGACCAGCCTGGGTAACATAGTGAGACCTCATCTCTACAAAAGTTTTTAAAAAATTAGCTGGGGGTGTTGGTGCACAACTGTGGTCTCAGCTACATGGGGGGCTGAGGCAGGAGGATTTTTTGAACCCAGGAAGTCAAGGCTACAGTGAACCATGTTCACACCAGTGCACTCCATCCTGAGTGACAGAGCAAGACCCTGTCTCAAAAAAAAAAAAAAAAAGGAAAAAAATACTACATTTCTTAGAAAATCCAGCAGTATTTCATTCAACATCCCCTTTCTACATCTTCACTAAATGCCCCTGTGCCTCCTTTCAGTCAGCTTTTAGTGAACTTCTTGAGCTAATTTAAAGTCCCTGGCATATGGTTTGCCTTTGACATAATTTTTTCCCCCTGATCCCTCATTTTTATGTACATATTCCTTGTTACACCAGCCTTGCTGAACACCAGATTCTGAATTTTATATATTTATGCCATGATGCCATCCCTTCATTCTGGTCCTCTTTCTGTGTAAATGTTCTTGTTGTTACTGTTTTATTATGGGAATTTTCTAACATGCACAAAAATAGACTCATACAAGCCCTATGTCCCCATCACTCCTTATGAACATTTTGCCAATCTTGTTTTATCTTTTTTCCACACTTCTTTTTTTCTGGAGTATTTTAAGGCCATTCTCGGACACTGGGTCATTTCGTCTATAAATACTTGAGTTCTGCGGATGTTTGTAAAGATGGGAGCCTGTCTTACCCATGTCACCATTCATTTGGCAAGTGTGTGCCGAGTGCCTGCTGTGTGCTCCGTGCTGAGCAGACTGTGGCATGCACACCAGACGTGCTGACTGCCCTTGAGAAGCGCTTACAGCCTGTTTTTAGTGAGACAAGGGAGTGAACACGCAAATTATAATCACGAACTCATTTGTTCACCCTGTCCTGGGACTATTTCAGAGCACTAAGGAAGAGATAATACATGGAGGCTTTTTGGCAGGGTGTGGTGGCTCACACCTGTAATCCCAGAACTTCAGGAGGCAAAGGCAGGCGTGGCACCTGGTCAGGAGTTTGAGACCAGCCTGACCAATGTGGTGAAACCCCGTCTTTACTAAAAATACAAAAATTTGCCCGGAGTGGTCGCCGTCTGTAGTCCCAAGTACTTGTTAGGCTGTGACAGGAGAATTGCTTGAACCTGGGAGGCAGAGGTTGCAGTGAGCTGAAATCATGCCGCTGCACTCCAGCCTGGGTGACAGAGTGAGACCCCATCTCAAAAAAAAAAAAAAAAAAAAAAAAAAATGGAGGCTTTTCTTTTTAAAGTAGTATCTGTATAAATGTGTGTGTGTGTGTGTGTGTGTGTGTGTGTGTGTGTATTTTTGTTGTTCTTGTTTTGACAGGGACTCACTCTGTTGCCCCGGCTGGAGTTCAATGGCACCTTATCTAGTGGTACCCCCACCTCCTGGGTTCAAGTGATTCTCGTGCCTCAGCTTCCTAAGTGGCTGGGATTACAGGTGCCTACCACCACGCCCGGCTAATTTTTGTATTTTTAGTAGAGATGGAGTTTCACCTTGTTGGTCAGGCTGATCTCAAACTCGTGACCTCAGGTGATCCACCCGCTTCGACCTCCCACAGTGCTGGGATTACAGGCGTGAGCCACTGCGCCCAGCCGGTATCTGTATTTGTAATTAAGTTTTGAACTTAGTTTGCGTTAGGCTGTTCTTGAACAGTTATTACTAAGATAAAATAAGGCAAAACAAACAAAATAGACCCCTGATCCTCCTGCCATTTCATGCTCCCCACAGGAAAACCTCTTTCATTCACTATTTTGTTATCCGTATTTCCAAATGGCATGCTACCTTTGCTCTTCTTGTTAGGCATTATTAATTGAATTTGCAGTTGGAAGATGACTATTTGTTTCATCTGCCTCCTCTTTGCGTCACTCACATACACATACATACACTCACTGTTTAAACTAGTTACATTGATATTTGGGTCTAGCCCTGTGGCTCATGCCTGTACTCCTAGGTACTTAGGGGGCTGAGGCGGGATGATTGCCTGAGCCCAGGAGTTTGAAGGCTGCAGTGGGCCGTGATTGTCCTACTGCATTCTAGCCTGTGCAACAGAGTGAGACCCAGTCTCTAAAAAAACAAAACTAAAGGCCAGGCATGGTGGCTCACACCTGTAATCCCAGCACTTAGTGAGGCCGAGATGGGCAGATCACTTGATGTCAGGAGCTCAAGACAAGCCTGGCCAACATAGTGAAACCCCATCTCTACTAAAAATACAAAAATTATTCGGGCATGGTGGCGTGTGTCTGTAATCCCAGCTGTTTGGGAGGCTGAGGCAGGAAAATCACCTGAACCTGGGAGGCGGAGGTTGCAGTGGGTCAAGATTGCGCCACTACACTCCAGCCTGGGCAACAGAGCGACATTCCATCTCAAAAAGCCAAAAACATTTGGACTGGGTCAGAATTCAGCATGTACTTCATTATGACTATTCAAATACTGGTGATAGCTGAGTCATGTAATTTACTGTGATTAGTTTTCCTTTTTTGTACAACTCTGTTTTCCCTGGAGTCTTTTTTTTAAAAGTTATTCACAATGTTTTCTATGGTACTTATCACTAGTTTATTCCTAACTTCTCTCCCGGGTATATAACACTCCTCGCAGTGTGGTCAAAGTCAGTTGGGTGTTCAGCCAACTTCCATCTTCAGGAATTCTCTCCCAGAACCATCTGACCTGCTCCATACTGTCTCATTTGATCTCTGGGATGGCAGCACTGCTATTGTCTTGAGATCTGCCTTCCTCAATATCCTGGGCATCAAGTGCCTCTCATCCTTAAAACAACCTTTCTCAACTCCATAAGCCCTTCTAGTGACTGCCCTGACCCTCTATTTGTGTTTACAGCCCACCTCTTGCACAAATTCTCTCTCTCTCTTGTCCGGGCCTCTTGTGGCATGGAAAGTGAAAGAGGAGATCAGCCAGGTGTGGTGGCTTATGCCTGTAATCCCAGCACTTTGGGAGGCCAAGGCAGGTGCATCACCTGAGGTCAGGAGTTTGAGACCAGCTTGGCCAACATGGTGAAACCCCGTCTTTACTAAAAATACAAAAAATTAGCCTGGCGTAGTGGCGGGCACCTGTAGTCCCAGCTACTCAGGAGGCTGAGACAGGAGAATTGCTTGAACCTGGGAGGTGGAGGTTACAGTGAGCCGGGATCGCACCATTGCACTCCAGCCTGGGCAACAAGAGCGAAACTCTGTCTCAAAAAAAACCAAAAACAAGAGGCCGGGTGCAGTGGCTTATGCCTGTAATCCCAGCACTTTGGGAGTCTGAGGCAGGCGGATCACGAGGTCAGGAGTTTGAGACCGGCTTGGCCAACATAGTGAAACCCTATCTCTACTAAAAATACAAAAATTAGCTGGGTGTGGTGGCACCCACTTGTAGTCCCAGCCATTCGGGAGGCTGAGACAGGAGAATCACTTGAACCCGGGAGGTGGAGGTTGCAGTGAGCCGAGACCACACCACTGCACTCCAGCCTGGGTGACAGAGTCTCACTCTGTCCTCTCCCCTGCCCAAAAAAAGAGGAGATTCTCAGTCTATGCACAAAGTAGGGATTGAAATCTGCATAGGAGTGAAAACCAGAAAAAAAAAAAAAAAAAAAAAGACTTTTCTTTTAATTAATCATTCATTGCAGGCCAGGAGCAGTAGCTCATGCGTGTAATCCCAGCACTTTGGGAGGCCAAAGCAGGTGGATCACCTTAGGTCGGGAGTTCAAGACCAGCCTGGCCAACATGGTGAAACCCTGTCTCTACTAAAAATATAAAAATTAGCCAGGCCTGCTAGTGCACTCCTGTAATCCCAGCTACTTGGGAGGCTGAGGCATAATTGCTTGAACCCAGGAGGCAGAGGTTGCAGTGAGCCGGGATCATACCACTGCACTTGAGCCTGGATGACAGAGTGAGACTGTGTCTCCAAAAAAAAATCATTTGTTGCTTTCTGGAGAAGATGGAATTTTCAAAATTGAAACAAAACTTCCTGCTTTTTCCTGATTATATATTACACACCTGTTGTTGAAAATCTGGAATACTGGGCCAGGTGTGGTGGCTTATACCTATAATCCCAGCACTTTAGGAGGCCGAGGCAGGAGGATCGCTTGAGCCCAGGAGTTTGAGACCAGCCTGGGCAACATAGGGAAATCCCATCTCTATTAAAAAATATATATTAAAATTTTTAAAAATTTTGGAAAATGAAGAAAAGTATCAGGAGCAGAGATTTTTAGCTATTAACTTTTTTGCTTGTTCCTGCTTTTTATTTCATGCATATATAAATGTGTTTTTAATTAAAGTGGGCTTATGTTACAAGAAATTCCGAGTGAGAAAAAAAGTTGGAATTGTGTTATAAGAAATTTCAAATGATGCCTGGCTCAGTGGCTCATGCCTGTAATCTCAGCACTTTGGGAGGCTGAGGCAGGTGGATCACTTGAAGTCATGAGTTCGACACCAGCCTGGTCAACATGGTGAAACCCTGTCTCTACTAAAAATGCAAAAATTAGCTGCTTGTGGTGGCGCACGCCTATAATCCCAGCTACTGAGGAGGCTGAGGCAGGAGAATTGCTTGACCCCAGGAGGCGGAGGTTGCAGTGACCCAAGATTGCCTGGGCAACAGAAGGAGGCTGCATCTCAAAAAAAGAAAAAAAAAAAGACATTTCAAAGGAGAAAAAAAGGTAATTTAATAGGAAGAGGGGGAGTAAATTACCTGGTTGCACAGCTCTGGAGGGCACCATTCACACTGTGTTCAATAGCAAACCCAGCTATCTTGGGTTGAAGGGGCAAGAGCCTCCAGGCACACTTTAAGAAACTGATAAAACCATTGTTTTTGTCATATCCTTCGTTGCCACCACCCCCCTCCCCCAATTTAGTTGTTACACGCAATACTGCTCAATTTGCAAAGCTGATACAACTGGATTCTCCATTGTTTTTTGTAAGAAACTGTATCAGTTCAACTAACAGATACTTTTTTGGGGGGGAAGGGGGGGAGGGGGAGGCAGGGGCAGAGTCTTGCGCTGTCACCCAGGCACACAGGCTGGAGTGCAGTGGTACATCTCAGCTCACTTCAGCCTCCACTTCCTGGGTTCAAGGATTCTTGTGCCTCAGCCTCCTGAGTAGCTGGGACTACAGGTGGATGCCACCATGCCTGGTGAATTTTTTGTGTTTTAGTAGAGACGGAGTTTCACTGTGTTGCCCAGGCTGATCTTGAACTCCTGAGCTCAGGCAATCTGCCCAATCCACTCGCCTTGGCCTCACAAAGTGTAGGATTACAGGCATGAGCCACCATGCCCGGCTTAACTAACACAGATACTTTTTAACAACATGACCACTTTCTAGGTTCATTGCCCCTTGAAACAAAACAAAACTCAGCTACACCATTTCTAAACAAAAGTGTGAAAAAAAATTGAACACGCAGTTAGCTAAGAAAGCCACCAAAAGAGTTGGAACAAAAGGCTCTCTCCAAATGGCTATGAATTTAAGCCTTTATAATTCATAAAGAACATATGAATTCAGAAAGAAAAACGTGCAGTTTATGGTTTTATTTAGCATTAACCCTGGAAGTTGCTCTCAGATCTTAAAACACTTCAAACTCTTCTGTTACTTTTACATATGAAGACAGCAACATATTTGATGATGGCTAAGAAAACATCTGGCAGAGCCATTTTAACAAGGGAATAGTTTGTTTTATGATAGAAGAGGAAGCTTCTGTTCTCGGCTAAGAGCCATGTCCTCAGATACCATGGCAATAAATGGAAAGCTTGTCAGTAAGTGGTTGCCTCTTTGTCTTAAATTTTTAAGCAGTTTAGTAGTTAGCTCCAAATTAGGAAATTAACTGGCAATCAAAGCATTGGAGCAGGAAAACCCATTATAGCTCTTCCAAATCTCCAAAAAAAAAAAAAAAAAAAAATGGTTAGAGAGAATTAGGATAACTCTTTATAAGAAGAGGAATATGCAGGGCGCGGTGGGTCACCCCTGTTAATTCCAGCACTCTGGGAGGCCGAGGTGGGGGGATCACTTGAGGCTAGCAGTTCCAGACCAGCCTGGGCAACACAGCAAAACCCTGCCTCTACTAAAAAATGCAACAACACCAACAACAAAACTAACCGGGTGTGGTGACATGTGCCTGTGGTCCCAGCTACTCAGGAGGCGGAGATGGGAGAATCACCCATGACCAGGGAGGTGGAGGCTGCAGTGAGCCAAGAGTGCACCACCACATTCCAGCCTGGGTGACAGAATGAGAACCTGTCTCAAAAAAAAAAAGGGGGGGGGGGATTAGAAGAATCGAAAGAATCGACTGGTAGATGGAAACATTCTGGAATCTGTTGGCTTGTTTGCAGGTATAGGGGCCTCAAAAGGTATCTCCCCATTTAGAACCTTTGTGTTTGTTTTACCAGTGGCTTTAATTATTTCTCAGCTCAACTCCACTGCTTCCCTAAACACTAGATAGTAGTGGAATAGCTTAGTGGTGACATCTTATAGGCCCAAGAATAGAAATAGCACGGATCAGTTAACTAAGAACAAAATGTCATTCACATACTTGCTGAGATGGTGGAGAATATTCTTCCTTTCTTCAGCTTTCCTATATTTCTTTAGGAGACCTCTTGTATTGTGGTAAATTGTCAACATGTCTCATGTAGTTATTCTCATGCATGCCATCTTTCTTAACAGCAACAGATGCTGTGGGGCAGGAACGGTGCCTTATACTTACTCCCCCACAGTGCCTAGGAGAATGTCTTGTACACAGTAGGTTTTCAATAAATGAAAGCTGGATACATTTTAGGAATCAAGCCAAGCCAAGGGACTGGCCAGCTGTAGCAATGATCAATGTGGCTCAACTACACTCAAGAGTATCCCATCTCAGGACAAAGGACAGTCAATCTTGAGCCATTCTGAACTGATTATCATACTCCTAAGTATCATTGATTTCATTTGGCATTTTCAGTGAAGATGTGGGCTTTTTATTTATCTTTGGAATTTTCCATCCAAAGAGTATTTGGGTTTACTTATAGCTAAAAAAAAAAAAAAAAAAATCATTTAAAAACAGTGTGTTTGTTTATCTAACATCACAGCAAAATGCACCATGTACTCAAGATGGTGATTTTTTAATTTTTTCGATTTCATTTTAACTATTTTAACTATATATATATAGATATCTATATCTATATCTATATCTATATCTATATCTATAGAGAGAGAGATATGGAGTCTTGCTCTGTCGCCCAAGCTGGACTACAGTGTTGCTATCTTGGCTCACTGCAACCTCCGCCTCCTGGGTTCAGGTGATTCTCCTGCCTCAGTCTCCTGAGTAGCTGGTATCACAGGCGCCCGCCACCACGCCCTGCTAATTTTCGTATTTTTAGTAGATATGGGGTTTCACCATATTGACCAGGCTGGTCTTGAACTCCTGACCTCAGGTGATCTGCCTGCCTCAGCCTCCTAAAGTGCTGGGATTACAGGCGTGAGCCACCATGCCCAGCCAAAAAGCCATAGTTTGAATGAGTGTTATAATGTAAATAGAGATTTGCTCTTGCCAAGTTTTTAGAGAGGAATGTTCCTATGAAGCATTTAGGACTTAGCCCTCCCCTTGAATGTATTTTAAATGATCCTGACAGCTTCAGCTGACATGAGTTTTGAGGAATTCCAAGCTAATCACCTATTAGGTCATCATCTACAGATACTTTGGGGATCTCTTGTTAAACAGTTGGGAAGTTCTAAATATTTCCATGAAAAAGCTGCCAGGAAAGAGAAATCTGCTAATAAAAAGGAGAATGACATAGTTTGAGGGTCTACTTATTGTAAAGCAAGAGAAAGAACAGTAACTGGAGTAAAATGAGGTCACAGCTGTGATGAACGGCTGTGGTGGCTTAGCTATTGAGGCCAGGCTAAGCTGTTTACCACCAGATTTTGATACAAAGGGACACTACCAGAAAGGATCCTTTGGAAATACGTGGTGGAGTTGCAAGAAATAAATCTTCATTCATGAAACTGGCAACCTTTGGGGCAATGCTGAATCACACAGAGGGGGAAGGCCTGTCCTTTGCAAAAGACAAAATGGTTTTCAACCATCTGTATTTAGTCTTGAGAAAATTACGGGCCTATTTGCTTTGCAGAAGTGTCAAAGATTCCAAAAGAGATTTCTTTCACCAAGTGGCTAACCACTAATAAAGGCCCTACTGCTTCTTTCAAAGATGACAGAATTTAGAAGGTGCATACAGAACTCTGTAAACGCAATGATGATTACTGTTTGTCAAATGTGGCGTTGCTTCCTGCATGAGTCCTGTCTCCAGTTCTTTGTGGCGGTTTCTGAGATGAGCTGACCTCTGTGGAAGACCCACTGGTGAAAGGTGGGCTGGACATAGGACCCAAAAGGTTGAATTTGGGGGTTCAATTTGGGGACCCCAAAATGCCTGGGGTCAAAGCATGAGGACAACAAAGAGGAGCTGCCACTTCTCTTTTTCTTCCCTTGCTCCTCGTCCTGCTTCCTGTGTCCTCCTTGCTCCACTTCTCTCAGCTCCTTACCAGGGTCCAGTACCTGTCTATTTCCATGGAACAATCTCTGACAAGTTAACTAGCCAGTCAGTTGACTTCCTATTCCCTAGGCTCTCACCTGCCCTACCTCAACTCTTAGCCATTACTGGAAGGTAGCTGGAGGAAATGAGAAGCTGAGGGGAAACCAGTGCCTTTTTCTGTGTTTAGGATATATTAAGCATAAGCACAATTAGTAGTTTTATCAGAGAATAAAAGTATCCTAAATAGATCCTGGCTGTGTGATTTCAGGCTCTCGAGAAGTGCCCTCTTGGAGTGTCAGTTTCCTTCCTCAAAGCCCTGAGGGCAGGTTCTTAACGCTGGCTGGGGGTCAAATAGGGTACTGACTGTATTTCCATTTCACCAGGGAACTCCAAGGTCAAAAACAGGGCTACA
Source organism: Trachypithecus francoisi (assembly GCF_009764315.1). Taxonomy (NCBI): domain Eukaryota; kingdom Metazoa; phylum Chordata; class Mammalia; order Primates; family Cercopithecidae; genus Trachypithecus; species Trachypithecus francoisi. Next base: position 59,056,867 of record NW_022681462.1, on the reverse strand, counting down.
CCTAAAAGAACATTTAAAAGAGAATTACACTGCCATGCAAATACAAGGAAGTGTTCACTCATTTTCACCAACTCTGGATGCACTGCCTATGAGTTAACCCAGCTCCTCAAGGAAATTTATGATTTTAAAAAAATTCATTTCCTTTCCACCTTCCAGCATAGTACTTCAAGTTGAGATGCTCACCGGGACCTCCTAACCCCTCTCCTTGGATGCAACCGCTTTCTTCCCAGGTAGTCCATCCTGCACACTGTTAAACCAGTATTTCTTATTTGTCATTTCGAATCCTCAAGGATTCACTGGGTGCCTATTGAACACCTTCGCTTAAAAACTTTCAGGGATTTCCTATATTCTGCTTCATTCCCAGCTCCACCTTCCCATCTAAACATTGCCCACTTCCCCTAAGCCTTCCAGTCTTGCCAACCTCCAAAGCACCATGCCCTGGGACGTAAAATGCCCTTTTCTCTCCCCTCTGAGCCTGTTCAAACTCAGCTCAGTCTCTAGTCCTGGGTTTTGGGGAGGGTGCCTTCATTCTGACTGGCTCCCACTGAGGCAGCCCCACTTGAGGAAGAGGCTGAGATGCCAAGTGACTTGCCTAGAGTCATTTGCCAGCAGGTGATGGAATAGGGACTACGAGGCACCCTGCAGCCTCTCCTGGGAGGACAAGGCCCCTTCTCCCTCTCTCTGCACTCTGCAGGCCGCACAGAGGAGGCATCTGGACGCGTTTACCTCCTCCCCGCCCCCACAGCTTGGCCCTCACTAAGCTATCTTGTGTCGTTCCTCCTGCTGTGATTGATTCGCCCAGGAAGGTGGGGCTTTAGTAATTCTTTAGTTCTCCTAATCACAAGGTGGGGGGTAGGGAGTGGGGAGTGGGGTGAGGTGGGGGGTACAAAACAAAACAAAACTCCATGAAGCAACTTAGAAAGCACGACCGCAAAGGTCCTCCATCATCCCCACCCAGAGGTGAGGACAAGGTCTGGGGGTGCTGGGTGACTTCAGACCTCCCAAGGATCCAAGCTATCTGCTTCAAGGGGGCATCGAAACGTAACTCATATACTTACCCCCCGCTCCGCCCCCCGACTTTTGCGGGAGGGAGCGCTCTCCCCTCCTCTGGGAGGCTGGAGACTCGGGGACAGAAGATGCACTGGAGGGAAGAGAATGGAGCGTCGGACACCAGAAAAACTTTCGGGGATTCGGGGTGGGAAAGAAGGCGTGAAGAGAGAAGGCTCAGCGGGGTAGGAGGGGCGGGGGCGGAAGCGGGAGGCGTCCCTGAGCTGCGGCCGCCCCTCCCCGCCCTCCACTCGGCGGCCCCGGGCCCTCCTCCCCCTCCTCCTCCTCTCCCTCCTCTTTCTCCTTCTCCCGGTGTGGATGGCTGCGGCCAGAATCGGAGCTCCAACCGCGCTGCCGGTGAGTGACCAGCCCCGGGGGACAGAGACGGAGAGGCCTGGGACCCCCCTCTCCAGGATGGGGCCTCCCGCCGTCTCTGGGAAAGTTTGCAGGCGCCCCGGGACACGGGCGTCTCCAGGGCCGCTCGGCGCCTCCCCTTCTCCCCGCGCCCGCCCTGGCCGCCCCCAAGGGCGCCCTGGGGCCCGCAGAGGGGTGGCCCCCCGGCAGGGACTCCTTGCCTCCCCTCTGTTCTGAGGCTGCTGCTGGGACCGGGGTCCGACTCTAAAGAGAAAACTCAAAGAGAAAAAAAAAAAAAAAAAAAAAAAAGAGTATCGACTAAGTTCCGCGGGCGAGGGCCAGGGCTCGTTCTCACCCGCGCGCGGCCCCTCGACCTCTCGGACCCGGGCCACCAGCTCTGCGCCCTTCACGCCTCCCTCGGGGCCTCTGTGTCTCTCTCCCGCCCCCAGACTCCCTCCTCTTTCTGGCTGCTGTTACTTGGGCTGCTGCCCCCTTCCCGCTCCCTGGGACCTCAGCTCGGACCTCAGCCGGCGCCTGCAGCCCGGAGTTCCCTCCTGCCTTGGAAGGAAGGCAAGGAGTCAGGCCACCGGGCCACAGCCGCGGGGGCACCACACTGGCCCGAACATTTCCTGCAGGTATGACCATTCACTGGGTATCGGGGTTGGGTCCCTTGGGCCCACAAACCTCGTGGGTACAGGGAAAAATTAAAATATATTCCTCCTTAGGAATGCACTGTTTCTGTTGGTTTGGCATCGTTTTATTTTTAACCCCTCTAACTGTGCTTTCTTCTAATAATAATGATACTTTATGTAATTAGCGTTTCTAATATCTAAAGACAGAAGAAGGAAGAAAATAATAAACGGAAGAGAGAGAATACTTGCTAAAAATACTAATTTTTGACTTCAGTCCACACCCGACTGTTTTCCTGGGAGATAGAAGTTCAGTGTAGTTTGTTTTCAGACTAACCGCAAACACGATTACAGCCTCCTCCAGGCTAGAAGTTTTAGTTTGCCTGACATGCACCACACTGTTGGTATTCCCAGCCTGGCATTCCCGTCTGCATAGCTCCAGTCTCCCTCCCAACTCCCCCACTCCCACTTTCTTTCTCATAAAAGGGAGCTGTGAAAACAAGGCAATGGGAGAGGCTCAAATGAGCTGGACCACATAATAAAAACAGCCCTACTTATTTTAATCCTGAAGCTATGGCCTCCCCTAGACTTTGATTGGGTGGAAGAAATGTTTAGTTCATTTGTGTGGTTTTTATGTCCGTAGTTATTATGATTGAATCAGTGTTTCCATGACAGGCTTGCTTCTCTGGGCACGATGGGGAGCCTATTAATTATCGGATGGGTCTGGACAGATCAAGTCTGGAGTCTGGAGAGATTTTTCAGGGCTTGACCTGGGGCTGATATTGCAAACCTCTGCACACTCACTCAGAACCAGAGCAGCCAGGAGCAGCCTGAGCTGGGGTTTTCTTCCACATAAGGTGGGAAGAAAAAGCTCTACTGAGGAGCGAACTGGGTGAGCATGATTGCTGGGGGATGTTGAATGTTTACGTTTTTAGGAAGAACACACTTCTCAAAACTTTAGCCACTCCTGTTTCCATACAAACAATAAATGTGGTTGTAACAAATGTAGTAGATCAGATTCTGAACAATTCCTTAAAAAGCAGGTCCAAGTATTGGACCATTTGGAAATAAAGATTTTATTTTATTTGAGTTCTACTGGAAATAAAAGTGTATGTTAAAAAGAATGTAATTCACTTCTCTCCACTGATTCAGTTTGACAGTTCCCCATTGGTATAAATCAGTTCTGTTTTACTGTGGTCTCAAAACATCATTAAGGCGGGGCACGGGGACTCATGCCTGTAATCCCAGCGCTTTGGGAGGCTGGGGCAGGCAGATCACTTGAGGTCAGGAGTTCAAGACCAGCCTGGCCAACATGATGAAACCCCGGCTCTATTAAAAATACAAAAGCTAGCTGGGCAGCATGGCGGGAACCTGTAATCCCAGCTATTTGGAGGTTGAGGCAGAAGAATCGTTTGAACCTGGGAGGCGGAGGTTGCAGTGAGCTGAGATCACAACACTACGCTCCAGCCTGGGCGACAGAGCAAGACTCTGTCTAAAAAAAAGAAAAAAATAATAACTGATAGGCAAATGTTGTGACTTCCATTCAAAAAGTAAATCAAAAAAAAAAGAAGAAGAAAAAAAGTAAGTCCATAAATTCTGAACTTGTTTGGCCCTGTTGCTTAGAAAAACAATGTACTGTGCTCAGATAAAAATCTTTAGTCTCTTCCTCTTCCTGAGAATTTTTAATAGTTCACTTAATATCCTGGAAGTCAACCTTATACAGTTTAGAGAAAAGTTGCCTTTCTGCCTTGTCCAGCTTTTGCACCACCTCATGAAATATTGTTTTTTTTTTTTTTTTTTTGAGGCGGAGTCTCGCTCTGTCGCCGGGACTGGAGTGCAGTGGCCAGATCTCAGCTCACTGCAAGCTCCGCCTCCCGGGTTTATGCCATTCTCCTGCCTCAGCCTCCCGAGTAGCTGGGACTACAGGCGCCCGCCACCTCGCCCGGCTAGTTTTTGTATTTTTAGTAGAGACGGGGTTTCACCGTGTTAGCCAGGATGGTCTCGATCTCCTGACCTTGTGATCCGCCCGTCTCGGCCTCCCAAAGTGCTGGGATTACAGGCTTGAGCCACCGCGCCCGGCCGAAATATTGTTAAACTGGATGGTTTGTCATGGGCACAAGAGTCTGCCCAACAGTCCGAGGAGAGGCTGGGGATGTAATGAAGGCCACGGGGGCCTGGACCTAAGGAGCAGGTGGTCAGGATGGTGAGATGAAGGCTACATCTCCAGACAGCCACAGAAAGCAGCCACTGATCATCTGGACAAGTCAGATGAGTTGGAAATATCAATACATGAAGTGTGGGACTGGTGGAGAGCAAGGAAGGCAGAGGTGGTTAAGAAGCAAAATGATACAAATAAATAAAAAAGGAAAAGTCCAGGCACAGCGGCTCATACCTATGAAGTGCTAGGTGTGGTGACTCATGCCTGTAACCCTAGCACTGTTGGAAGTGGAGGCCAGAGGATCACTTGAGGCTAGGAGTTAAGATCAGACTGGGCAACAAAGTGACACCCCATCTCTTAAGAAAAAAAAGATGGGCTGGGCTCAGTGGCTTCCGCCTGTAATCCCAGCACTTGGGGAGGCCGAGGCGGGCAGATCATGAAGTCAGGAGTTCGAGACCAGCCTGGCCAACATAGTGAAACCCTGTCTCTACTAAAAATGCAAAAATTAGGCATGGTGGCAGGTGCCTATAATCCCACCTACTCGGGAGGCTGAGGCAGGCGAATCACTTGAACCTGGGAGATGGAGTTTACAGTGAGCCGAGACTGCGCCACTGCACTTCAGACTGGGCGACAGAGCAAGACTCCGTCTCAGAAAAGAAAAAAAAAAGATGTAGACCGGGCTCAGTGGCTCACGCCTATAATCCCAACATTCTGGGAGGCCACGGCGGGTGGATCACCTAAGGTCAAGAGTTCAGTACCAGCCTGGCCAACATGATGAAACCCTGTCTCTACTAAAAATATGGAAAATTAGCTGGGTGTGGTGACAGGCACCTATAATCTCAGCTACTCAGGAGGCTGAGGTAGGAGAATTGCTTGAACCTGGGAGGTGGAGGTTACAGGGAGCCAAGATTGTGCTACTGTGCTCGAGCCTGGGCAACAAGAGCAAAACTCTGTCTCAAAAAAAAAAAAAAAAAAGGAAAAAAAGAAGATGTAAAATAGCCCAAAGGAATACTATGTGGCCTTTTAAAATCGTGTTGTATTAGAATGTTGAATTACATAGGACTTGTGTGTGTGTGTGTGTGTGTGGTGTGTGTGTGTGTGACAAAGTTTTGCTCTCCTTGCCTGGGCTGGAGTGCAATTGCGCGATCTCGGCTTATTGCAACCTCCACCTCCTGGGTTCAAGCGATTCTCCTGCCTTATCCACCCGAGTAGCTGGGACTACAGGCATGTGCCACCATGCCCGGCTAATTTTGTATTTCTAGTAGAGATGGGGTTTCTCCGTGTTGGTCAGGCTGGTTTTGAACTCCCGACCTCAGGTGATCCACCCACCTCAGCCTCCCAAAATGCTGAGATTACAGGTGTGAGCCACTACGCCCAGCCTGGAGTTAATTTTTAAAAGCAAATTACAAAATAGAAAGCACTATAATTTTACTCTTTGAAAATACATCCAGAAAATACTGGAATTATATGCATCAAAATGGATGGTGAGAGTATAGTTTTTTTTTTTATTTTCTTCGTACTTGCATTTCTGAAATTTTATAATAATAATAGCTAACATTTACTGATAACTAAGCACTTACATATGGTATTTCATTTGAAAACTCTTTGAGGTAAGTATTACTATTATTTTCATTATGGAGTTTCAGAAACTAGAACCAGAAGGGTAACTCATCAGAGGTCACACCGCCACTAAGTGCTGGAAACAAGTGTTGAATTTAGGTCAGTGGCTAAAGTCTATGCATCTCTATCACTACTGTCTACCATCTCCCTGCACATGTATTATTATTATTTTAATTATAAGGAAAAAGTAGAAAAGGAAAGTGAAAATGTTTCATGCTTTAGTAAGAACTGATGGGCACCGTGGCTCGTGTCTATAATCTCGCACTTTGGGAGGCTGAGGTGGAAGGATCACTTGAGTCCAGGAGTTCAAGACTAAGTAGGGCAAATTAGTCAGGCATGTGGCACATGCCTGAGTTCCAAGTACTCAGGAGGCTGAGCTGGGAGGATCACCTGAGCCTAGGAGATGGAGGCTTCAGTGACCTATGGTCACGCTACTGCACTCCAGCCTGGGCAACAGAGCGAGACCCTGTTTCCTAAGGGGTGGAGGGGGGTTGGGGGGATGGTGGGGAAACAAACAAAAGCAAAAACAAAAACACATTGATATGTAAAATGTAAAATGCCTCCCATCTCTTCCAGCTCCCCCAGTCACTTCTCTTAAGAAGTCTTTGGTAACTGCTCCAGATTTAGAGGTAGCTCACCCCTTCCTTGCAAGCTAGCTTTACTCACCAGAAGAATCCAGAATTCCATGGAGGCTTCCTGGCCAGCCTGGAATTCCAGGAACCTTATGGGATTCTGGATCAATCCTTAGTACAAGGCAAGATTTTTAAAGTAGATCAGGCAAATTATGTCTTCAGAGCTCTGCAGATTCCAGGGTGTCACACACTCTCCTGTCACACGGCAGGAGAGTGTGATGGGTAGAAAGACCCGGGGAAAGCACCCAGGCTCAAATGTACCTGTGTGTTACATGGAATGTCAGGGTAGTCAAGGGTTTACCATGGAATAAGAAAGAATAAAAAGCTCATTGCTGGATGCTTATTACTATGAAAACACAGCAACAGATTATCTTTCGAAAGCTTGGCTATGTGGATGATCCCATGCATTGGTGAGTCTGACTGATTGGGTGAGATGGAAATATTTAGTGTGAGCGAGTCTGGGGAGAGCTCTGGGGAAAAACGCTGACATCCTGTACTACCATGTCCCCTCACAGGCAAGCTGCTCCTAGGGATCACCCATCCATTCTCTTTGTGGAAGGTACCTTGAGATCCCTAGAAGGATCAGCATTCTTAGAGCCCCTGGCCCATTACATAACAAGCATGCCTTAAGAGGAAGGCTTTCAGCTGGGCGCAGTGGCTCATGCCTGTAATCTCAGCACTTTGGGAGGCCGATGTGGGGGGATCAACTGAGGTCAAGAAATCTGATCACATATGATTGTCATTTTATTATAATCTGCCTTCTCCCTGGTAGCTTTTAAGATTTTCTCTGAAATGTTCCACAGGTATGTCTAGGTATGGATTTAGAAAATTTTATCCTACCCAGCAGTCAGTGAGCATTTGTGATTACCTAAATTTGTGTAGCTGGGCACGGTGGTTCACACCTCTAATCCTAGCACTTTGGAAGGCTGAGGCGGGCTGATCGCTTGAGCCCAGGAGTTTGAGCCCAGCCTGGACAACATGATGAGACCCTGCCTCTACGAAAAATATAAAAATTAGCTGGGGATGGTGGTGTGCCCTGTGGTCCCAGCTACTTGGGAGGCTGAGGTGGGAGGATCACTTGAGCCTGGGAGGCAGAGGTTCCAGTGAGCTGAGATCAGGCCACTGCACTCCAGCCTGGGTGACAGAGCGACATCCTGTCTCAAAAAATAAATCAAAAAGCCTAAAAAACAAATTTGTGAGGATTTGTGATTACCCAGTGAGCTGTGTGACCTTGGGTAAGTTGCCAGGTTCTCTCAGTCTCCTCATCTATGAAATATAAATAATGATAGTATTTATTACAAAGATACTGTGAAGAGATAGTGCATGAAAATGTTAGAGTAGGTCAGGTGTGGTGGCTCACGCCTGTAATCCCAGCACTTTGGGAGGCCAAGGTGGGCAGATCACCTGAGGTCAAAAGTTTGAGACCAGCCTGGCCAACATGGTAATACCCCATCTCTACTAAAAATACAAAAATTAACCAAGCGTGGTGGCGGGTGCCTGTAATCCCAGCTACTCGGGAGGTTAAGGCAGAATAGCGTGAACCTGGGAGGCAGAGGTTGCGGTGAGCCGAGATCGTGCCATTGCGCTCCAGCCTGGGTGACAGAGTGAGGTGCCATCTCAAAAAAAAAAAAAAAGAAAAAAGAAAATGTTAGAATGATACCTGCTATATAAGGAAGAACACAAAAATTGTTAGCTATTATGATTACTTTTATATTTTTTCAGAATTTCTGAGCCATCTTGGATTTGACCAGTTTATATAAACGTTAGTTTGTCTAGTTGCACACACATAGAAAATCCTATTGAGATTCTCTTTGAAATTGCGTTCAATTAATACTGACATCTTTTCAATGCTGGCTCTTCCTAGCTTCTCATTTTATTCAGGTGAATGATTACTGGTGATTTTCCCTATAAATGTCTTCTACAACTTTTGCTGTATTTACTTCTTATAGATTTTGTTGATATTTTAAACAATATCTTTTGTCCTAGTATATTCTCTAGTTTACTTGCTGGCCCATAGAAGCAAACATTGCTGATTTTTGATTTTGTTTTTTTACCCAGCATCCCAGCTGATTTTCTTATTAGTTCTAATAGTCTGCATATAGGTAATTCTTGAATTTTCTATATAGACAATCATGAAACAATGATAATTTATCTTTTCCATTTCTGTGACTCCTACATCTTTTTCTTACCTTATTGCATTGGGGTAGATGGTCCAGTACAGTGTCCAATAGAACTGTGATGGCAGGCACCCTTGTCTTCTTACTGTCTTTAACTTTAACTGCTCTTGAAGTTTCTCCATTAAGCATGAAGTTTGCTTAAGGTTTCAGTAGATAGTCTTTATTAAATTAAGAACTTTGCTCTTTTCTTAATATTTTATAACAAGGTAAAAATTATATCATGACTGAGTATAGATTTTACTTAATACTTTAATATCTTTTTCATAACTATATGAGATGATCTTGTTTTCTTTTTTTCTTTTTTTTTTTGAGACAGAGTCTCGCTCTGTCCCCCAGGTTGGAGTGCAGTGGCCGGATCTCAGCTCACTGCAAGCTCTGCCTCCCGGGTTTACGCCATTCTCCTGCCTCAGCCTCCCGAGTAGCTGGGACTACAGGTGCCCGCCACCTACCTGGCTAGTTTTTTGTATTTTTTAGTAGAGACGGGGTTTCACCGTGTTAGCCAGGATGGTCTCGATCTCCTGACTTCGTGATCCGCCCATCTCGGCCTCCCAAAGTGCTGGGATTACAGGCTTGAGCCACTGCGCCCAGCCATTTTTTTCTTGATATTACAATATGATAAATGAGTGTATTAATTATGTTGAAACATATGTACATAAATATACATATACACGTATATTATTCTGTAGGGTATCAGTTGCTAGTATTTTATTTAGCATTTTTGCAAATGTTCGTAAGTGAAGTTGTTCTAGAATTTTCTTTTTAAAATATTGCTCTGGCTGGGTGTGGTGGCTCACGCCTGTAATCCCAGCACTTTGGGAGGCTGAGGCGGGCAGATCACCTGAGGTCAGGAGTTCAAGACCAGCCTGGCCAACATGGCGAAACCCTATCTCTACTAAAAATGCCAAAAATTAGCCGGGTGTGGTGGCATGCACCTGTAATCCCAGCTACTTAGGAGGCTGAGGCTCGAAAATTGCTTGAACCTGGGAGGTGGAGATTGCAGTGAGCTGAGATTATGCCACTGCACTCCAGACTGGGTGATAGAGCAAGACTCCATCTCAAAAAAAAAAAAAAAAAAAGAAAAGAAAAAGAAAATTGTTCTTATATTGTTTGGTATCAAGCTTGTATTGGTCCTATTAAGTAAGTTGAGTGGCTTTTCCTCTTTCATATATGTTTTTCTTTTTTTTTTTCTTTGAGATGGAGTCTTGCTCTGTTTCCTAGGCTAGAGTGCAGTGGCACGATCTCTGTTCACTGCAACCTCCGACTCCTGGGTTCAAGTAATTCTGCTGCTTCAGCCTCCTGAGTAGCTGGGATTACAGGCACGTGCCACCACACCCAGCTAACTTTTTGTATTTTTAGTAGAGACAGAGTTGCACCGTGTTAGCCAGGATGGTCTTGAACTCCTGCCCTCATGATCCCCCCCGACTCTGCCTCCCAAAATGCTTGGATTATAAGGATGAGCCACTGCTCTCAGCTTACTTATTTATTTTTTAGAGACAAGATCTATTTTTTAGAGACAGGTGACAGCAGTGTCACCCACTGCTGGAGTGCAGTGACACCATCATAGCTCACTGCAGCCTCAAACTCCTGGGCTCAAGCTATCCTCTTGCCTCAACCTCCCTAGTAGCTGAGACTACAGGTGTACACCACTATGCCCAGCTAAGTTTTGTAATTTTTGTAGAGATGGAGTCTTGCTATGTTGACCAGACTGGTCTGAAACTCCTGTCCTCAAGCGATCCTCTTGCCTCAGCCTTTGAAAGTATTGGGATTACAGGCATGAGCCACCACCGCTCCTTGCCCTTTTATTATTCTTAATATTGTTTATTTGTGACAACTCTTTTTCTTTATTAATATAGAGGTCTACTACTTAGTCTTTTCAAATAAACAGCTTGTTCTTATCTCTACTTTTTGTTTTTCATTGTTTTTACTTTTATCTACATTTCTTCTGTTTCTAGCTACTTGAATTCATGCCTATCTTACTTTTTGTTTTTCAGTAAATTTATTTAAATCTATAAATTTACCTCTAAATACTGCTTTAGCCACATCATTACAAGTTTTAACACGTGTGGTGTTATGATATATGTTTTCTCTTTTGAGATGGAGATGGAGTCTTGCTCTGTCACCCAGGCTGGAGTACAGTGATGTGATCTTGGCTCATTGCAACCTCTACCTCCTGGGTTTGAGCGATCTTCCTGCCTCAGCCTCCTGAGTAGCTGGGACTACAGGGGCATGCCACCATACCAGGCTAATTTTTGTATTTTTGGTAGAGACAGGGTTTCACTGTGTTGGCCAGGCTGGTCTTGAACTCCCAACCTCAGGTGATCCAACTGCCTTGGCCTCCAAAGTGCTGGAATTACAGGCATGAGCTACCTTGACCTGTCTTTTTTTTTTTTTTTTTTGAGACAGCGTCTCAGTCTGTTGCCCAGGCTGTACTGGAATGAAGTAGTGTGATCATGGCTCACTGGCTCACTGCAGCCTCGACCTCCCTGACTCAAAGTCATCCTCCAGCCTCAGCCCCCACAAACAGATGGAACTACAGGCATGCACCACCACGCCTGGCTAATTTTTGTGTTTTTGTAGAGACGGGGTTTCACCATGTTGCCCAGGCTGGTCTTGAGCTCCTGGGCTCAAGTGATCCACGGGCCTCAGCTTTCTAAAGCGCTAGGATTACAGGCGTGAGCCACTGTATGCATTTAACCTCATTTCTTACATGTACTACAAGCCTGATTTCAAATTTTATAGGCCGCTCATTTTCTACTCTTTGCCCAAGCAGATGACAAGCTCTCTGGCTGTTTTCTCAGATTAGTAAATGATGTTCCTCTAGACCTGTTTCACATATGGAGCAGCTTTTTGTGACCTCCAGCTTTTTGTAAGTGCCTCACTAACAGCTCATGGTGTAAGGTGAGCATCTCCTGGACCCCTCTCACTGCATATGTGGTCATTAAAGCCCCAGCCCCCAGCTCTTCAGGCCTCTTGCTGCTGTGGATTTCTCTATGAGCCCCTTGGCCTCAGCTTCCATACATTGACCTAACTTCCACTTCCCTCTAGTTCTGGTACCTGGAGATTTCTACTTTATCTAGGTTTTAGATGATATTTTTGTTTTCATATGTTTGTTCAGTGTTTTGAAGTGTTTGGATGGGGGGATATGGTGTTATGATATATACTATTTTTTGTCCATGGTTCCTGGCTCATAACGCCCCATAGCCCTTGTTACATTTTTTTGTTATAACGTTGCATGTGTTAGGCCTCAGAGGCAGCCCTCTGAGCTGCTCTTGCCCTCCTTTGACTTACCCCAAGGCAGGAATCGCTTGTTCTGCCTATGAGAGTGTTGCGCCCAATGCCCTGGAGGAAGGAATGCTGATATTGTGAAGCTTCCATAAAAACCCAGGAGGACTGTGTTCATGGAGCTTCTGGATGGCTGAACACAGGGAGGTTCCTGGAGGATGTTGCATCCAGGCAGAGCATGGAAGGGCCGTGCCCTTTTCCTCATACCGCCCTACACATCCCCTTATCTGTATCTTTTGCAGTATTCTTTAGAGTAAACCAGTAAACCTAAGTTAACTTTCCCTGAGTTCTGTGAGCCGCTCCAGCAAATTAGGTGAACCCAAAGACCGCGGTCTTGAGCCTCAACTTGAAGCGGGTCAGTCAGAAGTTCCTGAGGCTTAGACTTGTGACTGGCATGTGGAGATGGTCAGTCTTGGGAACTGAGCCCTCAGCCTATGGGATCTGACAGTATCTCAGGGTGGACAGTTCGTTAGAGGACACCCAGCTGGTGTCTGTTGCTTGGTGTATTTGGAAAAAGCCCCCACACATTTGGTCACAAGAAGTCTTCTGTATTGGTGATTACCATGGTGCGAGAGTAGAGGAAAAACACGGTTAGAGAGTTTTTCCTATACAGAGGGATATTTCTACCCAATCTGTCATACTGACTGAGATTCTTAACTCCTATTTTAAAAGTTTCTTTTGGGCTGGGCGCGGTGGCTCACGCCTGTAATCCCAGAACTTTGGGAGGCTAAGGCGGGCAGATCACTTGAGGTTAGGGAGTTCAAGACCAGCCTGGCCAACGTGGTGAAACCCTGTCTTTACTAAAAATACAAAAATTAGCTGGGCGTTGTGGTGTATGCCTGTAATCCCACCACTCAGGAGGCTGAGGCAGGAGAGTCACTTGAACCTGGGCGGGGGCGGAGGTTGAAGTCAGCTGAGATCCTGCTACTACACCCTAGCCTGGGAGACAGAGTGAGACTTCATCTCAAAAAAAAGAAGTTTATTTTGTTATATGTAAAATAGAATACAGTGAAGTAGGCCAGGTGTGGTGGCTCACACCTGTAATCCCAGAACTTTGGGAGGCTGAGGCAGGTGGATCACTTGAGATCAGGAGTTTGAGATCAGCCTGACCAACATGGTGAAACCCCATCTCTACTTAAAAAAAATAATAATAATACAAAATTAGTCGGGCATGGTGGTGCATACCTTCAGTCTCAGCCACCTGGGAGGCTGAGGCAGGAGAATCACTTGAACCTAGGCGATGGAGGTTGTAGTGAGCCGAGATCACACCACTGTACTCCATCCTGGGTGACAAGAGTGAAACTTCGTCTCAAAACACACACACACACACACACACACACACACACACACACAGAGAATACAGCAAAGTAAATACATGTACATTGGCTCCTGCATGTGAAATCTCCTGCTACTAAGAGAATGCAGCAGAGAAGAGGTCTGAATAAATAATACTGTGTGCCACTGCCACCATCTGAAACCCTGCACCCATACTGTGGTGTCTCACCCTCATCTGTCCAATGTTTTCAGCCCAGAAAAGATCTGAATTTCCCAACCATGCTCTCCAGTCCCTAAATGCTGTCCTTTAGATTCTCTATAGTAGATCAAAACCTCATGCTCAACTACCATCTTAACTTACATCTATGTTGAAAAGAAAAAACCTGTGGATAAGTTCCTATTGTCCTTGGAAATGAAGACAATATTCTGTTTCTGCTGGGCATGCATGTGTACGTGTGTCTCTAACAGTGCAGAGGTTTACACTGAGCAATTGATTCTTTACTTGTGGCTGATTCCATCTCTGGGAATGTTGATCAATATCAGTGGAGCCTATTTATAATGCTGAAAGAAGTCTACACAAATATAGTTTCCCCATAGTCCTTGGCCTTCTCCTCTGGCCCTTTTAACAGCTTTATCAGTGTCCCTCTGTCAGTGACAATGGGAAAGAAATGGGCTTTGGAGTCAAGCAGATGTGGGTTTGAATCCAAGCTTTGCCACTAATTAGATATGTGACCTTTGGCAAGTTACTTAACACCTCTGGGGCTAAATTGTCTTCTTTGTAAAACAGTAATAACAAAATCTACCTCAAAAGGTTCTGAAGATTGTGAGATAACTGGAAATAATATAACCTTATTATAAGCATTATGTTAATGCTCACAAATGTTAATTTCCTCCCATCATCTCCACTCCCCTACTCTGATTCTTTCAAAGTAGAATTGTGCTTCAGGAGGCCTAATCAGGCTAGGTGTGGTGGCCCAAGCCTGTAATTCCAGCACTTTGGGAGGCCAAGGTGGGTGGATCACTTGAGGCCAGGAGTTTGAGACCAGCCTGGCCAATGTGGAGAAACCCTATCTCTACAAAAATTAGCCAGACATAGTGGCTCATGTGTGTAATCCCAGCTACTCAGGAGGCTGAGGCACAAGGATTGCTTGAGCCTGGGAGGCGGAGCCAATATCGCACCACTGCACTCTAGCCTGGGCAACAGAGTGAGATTCTGTCTCAAAAAAAAAAAAAAAGGGTCTAATCAGAGACCTTTTGGGGAGTGGCCATGGTTACTCCTAATATCCTGACTTTTTTTTTTTTGGGGGGGAGACAGAGTCTCACTCTGTTGCCCAGGCTGGAGTGCAGTGGTGCAATCTCCGCTCACTGTTACCTCTGCTTCCCGGGTTTAAGCAATTCTCCTGCCTCAGCCTCCTGAGTAGCTGGGATTACAGGCACCCGCTACCATGCCCAGCTAATTTTTGTATTTCTAGTAGAGATGGTGTTTCACCATGTTGGCCAGGCTGATCTCAAACTCCTGACGTCAGGTGATCCACCTGCCTCAGCCTCCCAAAGTGCTGGGATTACATGTGTGAGCCATTGCAGCCGACCATATCTTGATTTTTTTGGTAATCAATTTAGATTTATTTTAGATGAATTTCCTGAAACTTTTTGGACAGCCAGTTTATTTTGCTTCTGTACCAGCTGTTAGTAAGCCTCCCAGCCTATTGCTGGATCTTTCTATAGAGTAGCTACGTTGTTACTAAGAACCATGTCCCTCTTAACCAGAAATAGCTCTTTGCCTTATTTGTTGGTGCTCCTGCCTTTTAGGAGATAAAAACTCTTTATTTCATTTTTAAATATAACTTTTTTTTTTTTTTTGAGATGGAGTCTTGCTCTATTGCCCAGGCTGGAGTGCAGTGGTGGGATCTCAGCTTACTGTAATCTTCTGTAACCTTTGCCTCCTGGGTTCAAACAATTTTCCTGCCTCAGCCTCCCAAGTAGCTGGGACTACAGGCATATACCACCACACCCAGCTAATGTTTGTATTTTTAGTAGAGATGGGGTTTCTGCATGTTGAGCAGGCTGGTTTTGAACTCCTGGCCTCAGGTGATCTACCCGCCTCGGCCTCCCAAAGTTTTGGGATTACAGGCGTGAGCCACCGCTCCCGACAAAGATAACATTTTAAATGAAAGTCCCCAGAGAGACTATGTAACATGTAAATATCAGCTAGATCCACTTTGGGGACTAGGTTTTCCTAGGAGGGATCATGAAGTCCCCAAGTGATTGAGGAGTAGGTGGGGGTAGGGAATCAACAAAAGGGTGGCTGGAGGGGATAGAAAAACTGAAGGTATTTTTTTGAGAATTTTACAAGACCTAAAATCTGCCTGTTTTATAGCAGTCATTTATCTGGGCCCTGTGGAATCTGTATTTGGCTCAGAGCATGTTGCTTTTTGCAAGTGTCTCATCAGAAATAATAATAATGACGACAGCTATGACTATTCTTTTTTTTCTTCTTTGGATTGTGTGTGTGTGTGTGTGTGTGTCTGTCTGTCTGTCTGTCTAGACCTCTGATCATGACTTCTTAAGTAGAGGAAAAGACTATCATGAAAATAAAACATAATTGGAATTATGGATTTGCCTTCATGTAAATATCTGTGGCTCAGAGCACAAAAATAGCTTTTCCATTGCAGAGCGAAGTCAGGAGTTTCATGAGAAATGGAGCATTGACAATCTAATTTAAAACAGCTATGGCCCAGAAATTCAGAGAAAGGGCTGACACATTGGCCTCTGTTCATGCCTTTGAATGTTTTCTTCCTAGCTTATGGTAACTCTTATTCAGGGACAGTTTGGAAGGATGATAAGGCCATAAGGTTTTTGTTTTGTTTTGTTTTGTTTTGAGACAGAGTCTTGCTCTGTTGCTTAGGCTGGAATGAAATGGCATGATCTTGGCTGACTGCAATCTTTGCCTCCCAGGTTCAGGCGATCCTCCTGCCTCAGCCTCCCTAGTAGCTGGGATTATAGGCGCCCACCACCATGCCTGGCTAGTTTTTGTATTTTTAGTAGAAACGGGGGTTTGACCATGCTGGCCAGGCTTGTCTTGAACTCCTGACCTCAAATGATCCACCTGCCTTGGGCTCCCAAAATGTGGGGATTACAGGCGTGAGCCACTGAGCTCGGCCATAAGGTTTGATGCTACAAACCTTGTTTTTGTTGGCTTCCATTTAGTGTTAACACGAACATAGAGAAAAATTTTAATCTCAATCCTTTGCAACCGGGAATCTCTCCTACTGCAGCTCCCAGCCTATTGCTCATTTGTGGCTTAAGGCAGAGCCTTAAACATTTTGTGAAAATCCAGATGCCTCTGTTAGTCTTGGCTTCAGCAGAAGGTGCCTAGTTGAGGTCATTCTCAGTAGAACAGTGGTGGTCAGGTGCTCCTGATTTTTCGTACCTTGTTAAAAAAATGTGATTAGGCTTTCCTGGGAATTGTCGGATAGGCTCGGACTTGCCTAGGTCAACATTTTTCTTCAGTAAGGCAGGAAATAGTTATTTTAGGCATCTGACATCATCTTTATCAATCATCTGACTATGAACTCCAAGTGAGAATGGCTCTATACCACATGTGATGGGGTTTCGCTAGCTTTCAACAGCCCCTGCTTATCGGTATTGGCCTCCTCCGCACCCACATATTCCCATCCCTGCCAGATGTTCTGACTTAACTGCTCACATGTGTGCACCCACACGGGCGCGCAGACCCCGGCCAGCCATGTGTCCCTGCTGCAAACTCCTGCCCCTAGTGGCCGGCTTGCTGTCTGTCTAACCAGAGGGGCCATCTTTCCGTGATTCTCTGAGGACTGCCTCAGTCACTCTCTGCCTTCGGAGACAGAGACACACAGAATCTCCTCACCAGACAGGCACTGGCTCCTTTACTGGTTTCCTTATCTGCCTGTGCTCCTCACTCTATGGCTGTGTATCACCTAGTTCCTTTAACCTTATCCTTCCTGGAAATTTTCTGTTTGTCTTCTGATTTGTTACTTTGCTTGGACTTGACTTCTCTTTCCTTCCCGGCAGTGACCTCACTTTGTTTAGGACTTCTCTACCTCCACCCCCTTGTGATGTATATGGTTCATGCCTTTAGCCCCACTTACTGAGCAGCTGCTCTGATTCAGGTACCTACATATCACGATTGGTCATGATGCTAAGGCTGCCATCACTTTCTGGGGCCACCAAGTCACTGTGGAGAATGATGAGGGTGATGTTGCAGTTCTGCAAAGCTTTGGGGAAATTTCCCCATGCCATGAGAGATGTATATGAAAAACAATTCCTTCTCTCCTCTTATACTTCATACTTAAAAAACAAATGTGTGGGGGCAGAGTTGTCAGGTTTCAACCCTTGTGTCTTACCTGAGTTTCTGCCGTAGCCTCCTATCTAACATTCTTGCCGTTGGCCTTGCCATCCTCCAGTCTGTCCTCTGCTCTTTCTAAAATTCTGATTTGAGCCTGTTTATTGTCTCTTTTAAGTCTTTTCACTGCATCCTCATTTTCTTTTGGATGAAATCAAGCTTTAACGTGAGACAGAATGGCTTCTTTGACCTCACTTGCCTGTAGTTCTCTCCCTGTGTTACCTGCATTAACTCCTGGCTCCAGCCCAGCTGTCTCTCTGCAGTCAGATTCTCTCCTCCCTCCCTGTCTTTGCACACACACTCAGCTCTGTGCACTCTGTTCTATTCTGCCTGAGCATATCAGCCTTCAAGATTTAGCTCTGAAGCTCATGCCTCCATGAGGTCTTTGGAGTCCTCCAGGACCTGCAGTTTTGTCCCCCATCACAGTTATGGACACTCGCCACCGTCATTCCTGCCAATCTTGATAAGGCATCTGGCTTTGCGTCCCACAGAACACTGGATTTGGCTTTATCACATGAGCAAAGTATTTCAGAATTGTCTCCTAGATAAAAAATGCCCTAAGTTAAGGACTATGATGTGTTTTTACTTGCAGCAGTGTATGGCATAGTTGTAAGAGTTCTCAGTTATTGCTGTTGAATAAATGCATGAAAGAATTATTATTTTTAGAGATGGGGGTCTTGCTATGTTGCCCAGTCTAGTCTCGAACTCCTGGCCTCAAGCAATCCTCCTGCTTTGGCCTCCCAAAGTACTGGGATTACAGGTATGAGCTGCTGTGCCTGGCCATACAAGAATCAATTCACACACACCTTTCACCACTCTGCATGAACACACACCAAGACATAGATCCCAATGGGAAGCTTACTTCAGATCTTACCGAGAATATTTACAAAGCACATAGTAGGTGCTTAGTGAGTTTCTGTTGAGTTAAATAAATAATGAATGCACATCCACACAGACTATGGAAAATTATGTATCCAAAATGCACTCAGAAGAGAGGCATAATATAACCTTACTTCCTTTTAACTACAGTATAAAGAATATGGGGCTGGAAAATAAGATTAGAGCTCATGTTTATCTTCTCAGCTATGTTACTCTAAATGAATCAGTTGATCTCTCTGGACTCTTGTTTCCTCATCTCTCAAATGAAATGTTAGAAAAGATAATATTTAATGCCCATTGAACATTCTAACTTCAATCATTATTAGGCTTAAAGTCGAATGACCAGTGCTTTACAATCAGTGATGTGAATTTGGGACTCTGATTTTTAGGCCTCACCACGCAGCGTGTTCATGACAGGCCCTTAGCACTGGGCAGAGCTGCAAAGATGAAACCAAGAGACGGACCAGAGTTTGCCTAAAGTGAGGCAGGAGGCCACGACCTAGTTGTTAAGCAAACACAGAGCTACAGGGCATGGCCAGGATGAGAAGCCCTGAGGCAGGGACAGTAGTTGGTGTCCCATGGTAGTGTGGGGTCAAAGCTGGCCTGAGATCACCAGGAAACAAGCATGGAAGCGAGCTAGGCAGTGTGCTTTCAGGGATACACTGAAAATGTGCCCTGATCTCAGGGAAGACTTCCAGAAATCTCAATGTAAGCCATCAATGCCAGCTGTTCGTCTCAAGTTATCGGAAGGATGGGTAAGTGAAAAGTGTTTAGATTTAGTTGATGTCTCCCAGAGCATAGATAGAAGCCAGGAGGAGGTTAATTTGGGGTTAATAGGAAGGAGAAGAGTTTAATCTTGTCTACAGGATAATGAGATGAACTCACGTATACGGTAATGAGGTCTCCATCATTGGAAGAGTTTACGCAGCACAGGGTAATTCCTATCAGGGACGCTGTATTAGGGATTCCTGAATTGTGAGGGTTGGACTAGATGCGGTTTAAAGTTTTTTTCTGCTTCTCATGTCCTTACCAAATCAAGTCTAGGTAAACACTTTCAGATCCCATAGCCCTTCCTTTTGTGAAATGATCTCAGCATGCCTTGATGTCCTGGTGACCAGCCTTTGGTAACTCTTTAGTCTTTGAATGTCCCCCTTAAAGTGGAGCTCCTTGAATGGGACCTCATTTGCCAGGATGTGGCTTGGCCAGGGCCTTTCTAGGGACCTAACATAATTTTTATAGGTAATGGACTTCATGTATTATTCCCTTATCTATTTTCTCACTCTGAGCTGAGCTGTAAAAGCACATAGCATTGAGCCTTGGCTGCTTCTGGTACATGCTTATGCCACCTCAGGTGTTGGGAGACTTCCTTTCCTTCCATTCCACTTTTATCTGCTGGAGAACCTGGGGTAAATGTAATCTAGACACGGACTCTGAGGCTCTGTACAGGAAACTTCCATGGCGTTCCATTCTTGCTTTCTCAAGAGCCTCATACTTTACCCCAAAATGCTTGCTTTCTCTGTCTTTTGTTTCTTTTCTTTCATTTTTCGTTTTGTTTTTCTTTCTTTATTTCTTGAGATAGGTCTCCCTCTGTTGCCCAGGCTGGAGTGAAGTGGTGCAATTTTGGCTCACTGAAGCCTCCACCTCCCAGGTTCAAGTGATTCTCAAGCCCCAGTCTCCCAAGTAACTGGGATTACAGAAGCACACCACCACCCACCTAGTTTTTGTATTTTTAGTAGATATGGGGGTTTCACCATGTTGCCCAGGCTGGTCTTGAACTACTGATCTCAGGTGATCTGCCTGCCTCGCCCTCCCAAAGTGCTGGGATTACGGGCATGAGCTACCATGCCCGGTCTCATTTTTCTTTTTTATCTCTTCTTTCTCAACCCTCCATGCCCACTGAATACTACAACATCTTTACTGTGCAGTGTTTTTTTTCAAACTCTTGGCCCTCTTGGTATCCTACTGAATAGGAATGTGGGCGGCTTCTAAGCTCCTTTGTGCACATGAAGAAAAACGCCCAGAGAAGTTAGTGACTTGCTTAATTTATTGGCAGAGTCAATGAGCCCGGAACCCAGATTTTTTGACTTCCTTCTCCGCCTCTGTCCTGGAGATCACAGTGCATTTGCTAATAGCACTGGAGTCACAAAGAGCAGCAAGCTGTTCTCCTTCTGTGTGGTCATTGTACCAAAAGAGTTTATCTGGGAAACAGTCCCAGGCCTCCATAGACTTAGTAAGACCACACTGAAGTAAACTAAAAAGAGTAACAAGAGCAGTAGAATTTATCAAGTGCTTCCTACTTTTCAAAGAAACTTTCAAGTCCATCACCTTATATGATGCTCCCTGAAGCACCTTAAGGTAGAAGAACCCATAGGAACCTCCTTTTGTAGGTAAAGGTCAAGGATGGAGTCCAGGCCTGGAGTGGGTAGAGGAGGCTGCTGGTCCACAAACCTTCCATGAAGCTATGCTTCAGAAAACCAGGGAAAGGGAATGAGTTGTTTCTATCTGGTATCAAAGGTGTGGAGGCTCTGAGGACAGATCTAGGGTTCTGGTTTGTCAGTGGTTCAAGAAGCAGCCTAGGCCGGGCGCGGTGGCTCACACCTATAATCCCAGCACTTTGGGAGGCTGAGGAGGACGGATCACTTGAGGTCAGGAGTTCGAGACCAGCCTGGCCAACATGGTGAAACCCCTTCTCTACTAAAAATACAAAAATCCGGGCGTGGTGGTAGGCTCCTATAATCCCAGCTACTTGGGAAGCTAAGGCAAGAGAATGGCTTGAACTCAGAGGGGCAGAGGTTGCAGCAAGCCAAGATTGTGTCACTGCACTCCGGCCTGGACAACAGAGTGAGACTCTATCTCAAAAAAAAAAAAAAGAAAAAGAAAAAAGAAAAAGCAGCCTAGTTCCAGGTTTGGAGGTAGGAACTTGGCTGGGAGTAGGCGGGGTGGTGGGGCAGGCTCTTGTCCTCAAGATCAGGCCAGCTCCAGCTGAGCAGGTTGGGAGAATGTAAGTCCAGACAGGAGGGAAGAGTGCTGGCTTGGGAAACCAGTTGTCAAGACATGGGACAGCTGGGCAGTGGCCCCCAGGCAGTGAGGTAGCTTCTAGGATCCAGTAGATGCTCTAGTTGGGGATTCTGAAGTGTGGAGCAAGACTTGGGAGTCTTGTCAGAATCTTAGGTTACTCAGACATTTATTCAACAGCTATCAACGAGCACTCAGTGAATATAAATATATCTCAAACATATTTATATACTGGGTGCCGTGGCTCATGCTTGTAAGCCCAGCCCCTTGGGAGGCTAAGGGGAGTGGATCACCTGAGGTCAGTAGTTTGAGACCAACATGGTGAAACCCTCTCTCTACTAAATACAGAAAATTAGCTGGGCGTGGTGGTGCATATGTTTAATGCCAGCTACATGGGAGCCTGAGGCAGGAGAGTTGCTTGAACCAGAAGGCAGAGGTTGTAGTGAGCCGAGATTGCACCATTGTACTCCAGCCTGGGCAACAAGAGTGAAACTCTGTCTCAAAAAAAAACAAACAGAAACCTCAGATATTTATAGTGTTTCTTATGAGAATATATATGTATGTGTATGTGTGTGTGTGTATATATATATATATCATATATTTATTCTTTTTAATGCACATAACCAAACCATGGGAATACATAATATTATCCTCTATTTTATGGATTAGGAAACTGAGGCTCAAGGATGATAACTGGTTTGCTCAAAGTCCAGTTCCTGTTTTCTGAATTCTTTCACTGGTGTTTGTAGCTGCTTTCCACATGTTAAGCAGTTCCTAAATATCAAGGTGTATGCCTGGAAGAAAATAGAGAAAAACACCTTCACAGTTATTGCTCAAGGCATTACTTTATCTTTAGGGACTGGAAAACCTAAATACAGAACTGAAATTGAACTTGAGTCCTTTTTGTTACACCTCCAAGTGAGCATTTTGTATGGTTGGCATTTACTCTTTTTCTTTTCTTTTTACTTAGTTTTTTTTTTTTGTAACTATTTTTTCTTTATTTTACTGGTTTCTGTATTTTTTATTATTATTATTTTTTCAACTTTTAGATCATTTTAGATTTAGGTGGGTACATGTGTAGGTTTGTTACCTGGTTGGCATTCACTCTAAGTCAAGTAAGAACAACTTCTTCTTAAGCCTGGAATTAGCATCTATGCTCTGGTGTGTCCTGAGCTGTGTCAGGCACCCTAGTTATGTGGCCAAGCAGAACATCGCAACAGGGAGAGTGGGTTGGGTTGTAGATGGGTGTTTCCTGGGTAAATTTGGTATGGGTGAGAGGCTTGGGGACATAATGCAACTAATCTGAATCCTCCTGCAGTGAAGGAAGGTCACTGCCCCAATGCTGCCAGGGCTGGGGTATGCAATTGAGCTCATAGTTCAAGTACCTTTCCCTACCTTCCATAGCCTGTGCCATGATCAAGGACCAAGCCTCTCTGACCCTGCCCCTGCCCCTGGCCTTGTCCTGTTGGCTCAACTTGATGCCCTAGATACCTTCCTAACCTCCAGATGGTAAAGCCTCTGCTCCCTGTGGCTGCCTGCCTGATTCTGGGGGCAGGGGCGCTTTGGTAGAGATCCTGAGCTGTCTGGCGGTGAATTTTTCTCTGACAGAATGTCCTTTTGCTGCTTCCTCTCCCTTTCTTTCCCAGCTAGAAGCAGCTAGTCTCCCGCTCTTTCCTTGGCTTGGCTTTTGCCTTGCAAGGAGCATGTAAAAAACTCTGGGATGAGTCAGAACCTGGCTGAAGTGTCTGGTACATTTACCAAACATTGATTGGACTCCAGGCCCTCAGCCTATGCCAGGGCAGAGAACCCAGGCATGAATAAGATCCTGCCATCCCCTATGCTGGAGTTGCTCCCAGCCTAGAGACCTGAGGAGACACCCAGTCCACTGTGACAAGTGCTGTTGGGAGCTCCAACCTGGATTCCTGGTCACTCACCAACTTCACTTACTCTGAGGGTTAGTTCTTGGTGTCCTGTGTTTTGGGTGGACTCTCCAGGTCCTGACATCTGCCGTGGGAACCCAGCTCTGCTTTCTGTGGCTACATTGCCTGCTGCTCCAGTGATCTGTTGTTGCAGAGCAGCTACTCCAAAATGTTGAGGTTTTCATCAACAGATGAGTGGATAAACAAAATGGGGCATGTCCATACAATGGAATATTATTCAGCGTTAAAAAGGAATGAAATATTGATGTAAGTTTCCATATGGATGGGCCTTGAAGACATAATGCTATGTGAAATAAGCCAGACACAAGAGGACACATACTGTATGATTCCATTTGTATGAGATACTTAGAGTAGACAAATTCATGAAGACAGAAGGTAGAATGGTGGTTGCAGGGGCTGGAGAGAAGATGAATGGGGAGTAATTGTTTTATGGGTGCAGAGTTTTAGTTTGGAAAGATGAAAAAGTTTTAGAGATGGATAGTTGTGATGATTACACAACGTGAATGTATTTAATGCCACTAAAGTGTACACTTACAGGCTGGGCATGGTGGCTCACTCCTGTAATCCCATCACTTTGGGAGGCTGAGGTGGGCAGATCTCCTGAGGTCAGGAGTTTGAGACCAGCCTTGCCAACATGGTGAGACCCCGTCTCTACTAAAAATACAAAAAAATTTAGCAGGGTGTGGTGGCGGGCGCCTGTAATCCCAGCTATTTGGGAGGCCAAGGCAGGGGAATTGCTTGAACCCAGGAGGCAGAGGTTGCAGTGAGCCAAGATGGCATCACTGCACTCCAGCCTGGGTGACAGAGCAAGATTCCATCTCAAAAAACAAATAATTATAATAACTAAATAAAAGTGTACACTTACAAATGATTAAAAGGGTAGATTTTATGTATGTTCTATCACAGAAAACATGTAGAGGTTGAAAGCCACAATTGAATATTTTCTCTTCTGGTGCTGTGGGTTGTATGGGCTCGGCTGAGTGGTTCTTGCTTGAGGTTTCTCATGTAGTTGCAGCCTTATGGCAAATGGACATCCAAGGTGGTGCCTTGGAGTGGCTGCTCCATGTGGCTTCTCTATCCAGCAAAGTAGCTGGGCTTCTTACATGGCATCCCAGACTCTGACAAGTCAGAAATGGAAGCTTCTGGGTCATTTCAGGGCTATGACCAGACTTGTCACAGCATCATGTTTGCTACATTGTACTGGTCAGAGCAGTGACAGGGCCCACCAGATCCAAGAGGAGGGGAAACACTCTTTCTCTTGATGGAAGAGGTACAAGGTGACATTTCAGAAGAGCAGGGGATGAAAGATATTGTTGCTGTGCCTTGAAAAACCTCTGGCCTGAAGGCTCAAGAGTTTAGGCAGACAAGCAGCTTCAGGGGGCACATACTTCTCTGTAGGCCCTTCCCCTTCCCCTTCCCCTTCCCCTTCCCCTTCCCCTTCCCCTTCCCCTTTCCCTCCCCTCCCCTCCCTTCCCTCCCCTCCCCACCGCCCTCCCCCACCCTTCCCCCACCGCCCTCCCCCACCCTTCCCCCACCCCCCTCCCCAATCTTTTATAACCGGTTTGTATATAGGACCTTTATAAAGAATTTTAAAAATCTGCCAGGTTGGGTGGCTCATGCCTGTAATCCCAGCACTTTGGCTGAGGTGGGTGGATCACCTGAGGTCGGGAGTTCGAGACCAGCCTGACCAACATGGAGAAACCCCGTCTCTACCAAAAATACAAAAATTAGTTGGGTGTGGTGGCACATGCCTGTAATCCCAGCTACTTGGGAGACTGAGGCAGGAGAATCGCTTGAACCCAGGAGGCGGAAGTGGCGGTGAGCCAAGATTGTGCCATTGCACTTCCAGCTTGGGTGACAAGAGTGAAACTCTGTCTCTAAAAACAAAACAAAACAAAAAAACACTTTCTCTGTTTAGACTATTGTTCAAGTTGTTACATATTTATACACATATATATCAATGGAATTCAATGGAAGTAGAGAGGAATAGAAGCAAACATGCTGTTGTTATGTTATCTGTAATTCAGCAGTACTTGCCTGTGTCCACAATGATGTGGACATTTCCAGGTGAGCATGATGGTCAGCAACAGCCTAGGACTGGCCATGGACAAACCAATATGCATTTGATTTTGTGACACACACACAATACTGCTAATCTCTGCTCAGTGATTTGTGGCCCAGTTTGGGCAGCCAGCGAAGAGATCTGCCATAGCTATGATCATAGTGTGTGTAATTGGATTTTGTATCCGCTTACTGGCGTGAATAAAGCCAGGTGGGAGAAATTGTTTTACACTGATGTTAACTGGCACATGACCCAAATCAACAGAAACATGAGCAGAGGGTATAGTGGCGAATGACTGGTTTGCTGCCTTATCTTTACTCAAGCAGATGTCCCTTCCCCATGAAGCCTTCCTTGCTCCTGAGCCAGGGCTGCATATGATACTATTCATTCCTAACCTCCCAGTGCACTTTAGCAGAGGAGGATGACCACATTTTATCTTTCATTTGTTGTTTTCTCTGGCCTTTCCTACCAGGTTATAAAAGCCTCGGGAGTAGGAATCTATACAGGTTGAGTATCCCTAATCCAAAATCTGAAATCTCAAAAGTTAGGACCTTTTTGATTGCTGAACTGAGGCTGAAAGGAAATGCTCCTTGGAGCATTTCAGATTTTGGATTTTCAGATTAGGGATGCTGAACTGGTAAGTGTAATACAAATATTTCAAAATCGGAAAACCTCTGAAATCTGCAACACTTCTGGTCCCAAGCATTTTAGATAAGGGATATTCAACCTGTAGTAATAGGAGCTTCTATTTAACATCTCTTCCATGTTCCTGGCATTTTACAGATGTTACTTTATTTAGTGTATGCAAGAACCCGTTAACATAACTGTCTTACTCCCTTGAGGTTGTTATAACAAAAACTAGCTTAGATTGAGTAGCTTATAAGAACAGAAATGTCTTGCTCACAGTTCTGGAGGCTGGGAAGTCCAATATCAAGGCTCCAGTGGACTTGATGTTTGGTGAGGTCGTGTTCCTCACAGATGGCACCTTCTATGTGTTCTCAGATGGTGGAAGGGATGAACAAGCTCTCTGGGGCCTCTTTGATAAAGACACTAGTTCTGTTAGTAAGGGCAGAGCCCTTATGACCTAATCACCTCCCACAAGGCCCACCTCTTGCTACTGTCACATTGGGGATTAAGTTCCAGCATGTGAATTTTGGAGACATAAACGTTCAGAGCATAGACATAACTAATGTTATCTTTGTTTCACACCTGAGAAGACAGAGGCTAAGGGAACTGAAGTAACTTGCTCCATGTCACTGTTAGGCAGTGGCAGGGCTAGGATTCAAACACAAATCTCTCTAACTTCTAAGCCCTTTCCCTCCCATACCACCAGGGAATTAGACCTCTGTGATTTCCATGGTGCTTAACTCAGAACCCAGCACTTAGGGGATGTGGTCTTTGCTGAATGAGTAAGCCTGGGATGTATGATACAAGAATTTGTACCAGAACCTTTGGCCAACATTTCCCCAAGGCTTAGCATCCAAGGATAGAGATCCCGGGTGACTCTCTGCAGATGGTGGTCGTTCACTTCTCATACAGGCCATTCCAATCTGAATGCAGCTTGTTTAGTATGTGGGAAGGAATTACATTTTAGGGTATTAAATATCCTTTCTGGGCCATGTAGTTACCTGTCCCTTCTCAAAACACTAAAAGCAGTTACATAGTAATTAAGATAAATTACTTGACCAATTTTCATAGCAAAGTGATTGGTTTCACTTATCCCCCCACTGAACTGTTAAAACCTGAGGGAGATCCTTTTTATAGTTCTTTAAACTTCCAGGACTTTCTGCTTATCTTCAGGAAGGACAGTGGGCCTGCAGGGGAGAGAAGGAGTAGATTTGAGTATTTAAAATGTGTGGTCTGAGCCAAACGCCCTTCAGCTAACTTTATCTCACATTATTTTTCCAGCTTCCTTTGAGAATTCATAATCAAAATCCAGGCATCACCATCTAGTGACCACAGGGCCCTGCACCCCAGCCCAACCCTGGAGACCCCTTGGGGATAATGCCCTTTTTCATTCGTCTTTGAGTGCCCTGCCCTTTCCACTGAAAAGCCCACGGAACACAGATGCCAGCAGGCAGCCCTGAAAGCAAGCCTTGTTTGCAGGTCTTTGCCTGAACGAAGGCTGCTTCTCTGCCTCATTCTGAAGGCCAGGGGTGGGCTACATTTTTTGGAGAGTAGGAAGCCCTGGGGTCCTCTTTGTGCTGCTCCTGAGAATAGAAGGTAGGTAGGGTATGAAGAGGCTGGGACTGCCAGAAACCAGTCCACCCAGGAAACAACACAGCTCCACAGCTGCAGTGAGCACAGCTGCAGAAACCCAGGAGCTGGGTGAGAGGGTGGGGGGTAAGATCCAGGCCTCTGCCCTGGGCCCTAGCATCCATGCTAGGCGAGAAGGCCATGTGCTCCCTTGCTTTCAGACTGGCAGCCTGGCCTGCTTGAAATTGGTCCCCCCTCTATCCCTACCCACCTCATCAGCAAGCCCCAAAGTCTCCCCTTGTCTCTGCTCTCTGCTGTTCTTCAAGGGCCCATGAGGAAACTTCTCTGCCTTGGGGGCTCCTCCATCCCCTGGTTTCACTTTAACCTTTCTGAGTGTGTCTTACTTTCTCCTTTTCATTTCCTCCTCTTTTAACATGTGTGGGGCTTTTCCCATTGTCTTGCATTCAGCTCTCACTTAGCCCTGAAAGACCTCCACTCTATACCTCGAGCCCTTGGTTTTCTCTCTGGGTACTGCCTCTTGTGTCTAGCTTCTTGGATGAGGCTTCCACGTGGACGTACCTCAGACCTGACCAATGTGCATAAAACCAGCTCCCTGTCCTGTGTCTCCTGTGACTCCACTAGTCCAAGGGCCAGATGCCCCATTCTCCTTTGTTTTCTAAATTACATTTGGTGTCCAAGTCCTGTCAAGTCTTTAAAAATACTCTTTTATCTGCCCTTTCCCCCTTCCGATTTCCATCTTGGAAGTCAGTATGCTATAGGGCAAAGTATAGAATGTGGGGCTATGGACAGGGTTCAACTCTGACAGCATCATTTTCTGATTGTTCGAACCTCAGGAAAATCGTCGAATAGAAGTCTCTGATACATTATCTACAAAGCAGACACGTGCAGAAGGGTGGACCCTAGCTCACTGACCTCCGTGCTTTTGACATTTTGGGCTGGAAAATTCTTTGTTGTGGTGCTGCCCTGTGCATTGTAGAATGTTTAGCAGCATCTCTGGCCCCTACCTACTGGACGCTAGTAGCATCCCCGACTCTTAGTTGTGACAAAGAAAAATGTCTCCAGATAGTGCCAACTGTTTCCTTGGGAGTCAACTTGCTCCTCTTTGAGACCCACTGGTGCAGAGTAATACTGAGTCCTGGGTGGTGGGTAATGAATACGAACCCAGGTTTTCAGGTGTTCACCTTTCAGACATCAGCCATATGTATGAAGAGCCCACATTACTTTTTTTATGTTTTATTTTTGAGACAGAGTCTCACTCTCTCACCCAGGCTGGAGTGCGATGGTGCAATCTCGGCTCACTGAAACCTCCACCTGCCGGGTTCAAGTGATTCTCGTGCCTCAGCCTCCATAGCATCTGGGATTACAGGCATGCGCCACCATGCCCAGCTAATTTTGGTATTTTTAGTAGAGATGGGGTTTTACCATGTTGGTCAGACTCGTCTCTAACTCCTGACCTCAAGTAATCCACCCACCTTGGCCTCCCAAAGTGCTGGGATTACAGGTGTGAGCCACCACACCCGGCCTCATGTTACTTTGGATTAGTCTTTTTCCCAGTTAGTTTTGACATCTCTAGGTGCTGTTCTGACTTGCTTGATTAAGTAGTTCCTTTCATTTGACATATTTTTCAATTCAGGACACACTAGGATTGAACCTCGATATTCTGTTGTTGGAGAATGACAGACCAATTCAGAGTTGTACAGAAACCTCAGAACTCTCAGTGGGGACGCCTGCAGGTTTGGTACCGCCTTGCTGCTCAGGGCTCTCAGGCCTGTAGCAATGACGAATGCTGACTTGAACACCCTGCCCATACTTGCGACAAACATTTGTTTAAAGTGCCTACTATGGGAATTTTACTAACATTAATTTATTTGGTCCTTGTGAAGTAGGTGTTACTTATTTTCACTTTACAGAAGAGGAAATTGAGGCCAAAAGATATGAAGCAACACTGCCTCAGAGATACTAAGTAGAAGAACTGCCGTGAGAGGTCAAGTGACTTTGGCATGAAAGCTGATGATGCTAAATCTCTGTGCTCTTCTGCCTTCTTGGGTTGAGCCTTTGCTGTGGTAGAGCACAGAAGCCTACGAAGGAGCAGCTCCTTTTAATTGGGGTTCAGAAGTTGCCCATCTTGCCACCTACAGTTTCTGTGGGTGGAGAGCAGACCTATAGTCCAGAGAGATGGCTGGTTGAGACCATGAGCCCCAGCACTGTGTCCAGCACAGGGAAAGCCCCCATTAAGGGAGCTTCCTCCTTGATAACTTGGAGAACACTTGGTTGAACAACACACTGGGTGCTCACTTTCCCCAGAGAGAACAGCCCAAGAGTTCAGTGCTACTTACTCAAATGGTAGATGAGAGACTGACTGACCTCGCCCTCTGTAGTGGGAAACTGAGGAGGGTTCCCAGAGGCCTGTGAAGGGCAGGTGACCAGGAGTGGCGACATGGTAAGGTTGAGTGGAGACAGACTGTGGCCCCATGGCCCTTGGCAGAGTGCACACTGGGCATCCTGCAGCATTGCAGAGACCCATTCCTGTGGGAGATCCCCTGATTTCCCCACCTTAGCCAGGAGAGGCCTGGGGCCTATGGGTGCGAGGCTTGAGTGTTGACAGTCAGAGGGGCTGTGACGAGAGCTGCCAGGTGCCACTCTCAATGCCCAGAGGATGCTCTGGGAAGAAAGCCCTCACATGTTTGCCAAGGTCAAAAGCAAGAGCTCATTCCAGTCATGGTCTGTGTGGAAGCTCTTTGGTCTGCTGTCTGGGAAAGCAAAGGCAGGAACGTCCTCCTGTGAAGACTGCTGGTGTCCCAGGGAAAGAATTTGTGGCTCTTACTTGTCCTGAGTGATGCTAAGACCCTGCTAAGTGAAAGACGCTGCTCTAGGCACAGAGCCAGTCCCCATGGTCATAGCAGACAGTGGGCACCAGACTACGAAAGGCCGAGGGGTCCAGAGGTCCAGAGGTAAAGGTGGACTGTGTGTTCCCTAGGCTCAGACTCTTGTATCTTCAGCATGCTCCTGACCGTTCTGAGGCAAACCCTCCATGTAGGTTTTTGTTGTTGTTTTTGAGACAGGGTCTCACTCTGTCATCCAGGCTGGAGTGCAGTGGTGTGATTTCAGCTCACTGCAGCCTCAACCTTCCAGGCTCAAGTAGTTCTCCCACTTCGGCCTCCCAAGTAGCTGGGACTACAGCCACATGCCACCATGCCTGGATAATTTTTTTTTTTTTTTAACTTTTAATAGAGATGAGGACTCACTGTGTTGCCCAGGCTGGTCTTGAACTCCTGACTCAAGCGATCTATTCATTTCAGCCATTCAAAGTGCTGGGATTACAGGTGTGAGCCACAGTGCCTGCCCTCCACGTGGGTTCTTAAGGAAAACTACCTGTTTCTCCCTCCTCTTAGAGGCCCGTGACAGGCTCTGGGAAGGATTGCCATGAAGAGACCTGTAAACTCTTTCCGATAAGGATTTCTCAAAGGCATTTTACCATGGGTATTTTCTCCACAAACCTATTAACTTTTCTCCATTTTGAGAGATGGTATCTTCAAAAAGGTTTTCAAGTTTGAGCTACTATCACAAAATACCATAGACCAGGTGGCTTATATAAGCAACAGAGATTTATTTCTCACAGTTTCGGAGGCTGAGGTCTAAGATCAGGATACTAGCATGATTGGGTTCTGGTGAGGGTTGCAGATGGCTGATTTATCGAACTCATTACATCCTCACATAGACCGGGTGGCTTATAAGCAACAGAGATTTATTTCTCACAGTTCTGGAGGCTGAAGTCCAAGATCAGGGTACTAGCATGGTTGGGTTCTGGTGAGGGTTTCAGATGGCTGATTTCTCATTACATCCTCACATGACAGAAAGAGAAAGAGCTCTTCTTCTTTCTTCTTTCTTCTTTCTTCTCCTTCTCCTTCTCCTTCTCCTTCTCTTTCTTCTTCTTCTTCTTCTTTCCTCTTCTTCTTTCCGCTTCCTCCTCTTCCTCCTCTCCTTCTCCTTCTTCTTCCTTCTTCTTCCTTTTTTTGCCTAGGCTGGAGTGCAGTGGCACGATCTTGGCTCACTGCAACCTCTGTCTCCCAGGTCAAAGTGATTCTCCTGCCTCAGCCTCCCAAGTAGCTGGGATCACAGACATGCATCACCATGCTGGGCTAATTTTTGTACTTTTTAGTAGAGACAGGATTTCACCATGTTGGGCAGGCTGCTCTTGAAATCCTGACCTCAGGTGATCTGCCCGCCTCAGCTTCCCAAAGTGCTGGGATTATAGGCGTGAGCCACCGTGCCCAGCCTGCCAGCTTCTTCTTATACAGGTACTAATCCTATCCATGAGGGCTCTACACTCATGACCTCATTACCTTCTAAGGGCCCCGCCTCTAAATATCATCACATTGGGATTCAGGTTTCAACATAGGAATTTTGTGGGGACATAAACATTAAGCCCATAACAAAGGAGGATCCCCGAGCAGGGAATTGGGGCACAAGGATCTAAGACAGGGAATTGTATGATCAGATCCCCAGGGCAGAATAGAGGCTTGGTCATAAGTTAGGCAGAATGGAGACACAGTTCTAGAAAAGGATTCGTAGCAAGTTGTCTTGATGGTAAACCAAGGTCCAGAGTTGGGCCTCTTTAGCTTCCTCCTGACTGGAGAAAGCAGGTGTTCTAAAGGCTAGAGTAGGGACAGAGGAGGAGAAAGGAAAACTAACATATATCGAGTACTTTTATGAGGCAGTTTATGTATGAGGTAAAATTAATATTACCATTTTACTGATGAGGAAACTGTAGCTCAGTGACCTGCTTAGTAAATTTCTATAGCATCTATGGCAGTGACATGAATATGGTATGGATACATCATAGAAAAGTCATGATATTAAGGATAAAATTCTAAAATCTGAATATCCACCCAACTCCAAATCTTTTCTTTGTGCGTGTAATGACCATTTCCTGGGACTAGCCAGTTTGGGTTGGATTCTGTTCATATTACTGTCAAAGATAAAAGCAGCTGGACATCAGTTAAAGTGCTGAGAATAGATTTTAATTGGTAATAACTATTGCAACAGGGAAAAGAGTCTAGCGTGAACCAAACTTAATTTCCATTTGTACAGAGGTGACTGGGCATTTTATTTTTTATTTTTTTGAGATGGAGTTTCATTCTGTTGCCCAGGCTGGAGTGCAGTGGCACCATCTTGGCTCACCACAACCTCTGCCTCCCGGGTTCAAGTGATTCTCCTGCCTCACCCTCCCATGTAGCTGGGATTGCAGGTGCCCACCACCATGCCTGGCTAATTTTTGTATTTTTAGTAGAGACAAGGTTTTACCATATTGGTCAGGCTGGTCTCGATCTCCTGACCTCAGGTGATCCGCGCACCTCAGTCTCCCAAAGTGTTGGGATTACAGGCATGAGCTGCCATACCCAGCCTGTGACTGGGCATTTTAAAGGGTGAATGAGCTCAAGGGAGTTGGGGAAGTGAAAAATTACAAAAAGTGGGAAGGAGGGGTTGGTCCATGTGAAATCCATCTGGGTTTGCAAACTGGCATTTATCAAAGTTAGGCTCCTACCCTCCTACTGAGGCTGGAAGGCAGAGACCCTATCTTCAGGTGTTGATTGAAACAAACATTGAATTCTTCAAGCAGCCTTGTGTTTTCGCAGGCAGGCACTTTAAGAGAGGCTGGTGTTGTAGTGGTGTGGCCTCGAGCCATTAGAAGCTATATTAGTGTTTGTTCAAGTTGTTACAGGCTGAGGTTGAAAGGCTTATTCAAGAAGCAGGCTCCGAGCCTGGCTAGAATTTGGTCAAAGAGAGAATCCATGTCACTATCCTCTAAATTTAGGAAATGAACAGATTATGACAACAACGGAAAAAAAAAAAAAAAAAAGCTGGCATCCAAATTCATGCAGGAAAAATGAAGGTTAAAAGTCATAGGGAAGGGGCAGTGTTGGGGAATTGAGCTGGAACCAGCACTGACAATATTTGAAGGTATGGTTAGGTTTCGCTGTGGTTTAATATTTTACAAATGTTATTCCTGTCACATAGCTGAACTAAATACCACACATGTTTGCGATGAAGCATTATGAGCTGCAGAACATATGTGCTAATAATATGGTTCATGCAGCCTGTGGGCACTTCCCCCATGACCTAAGATGAAGGCGAGGCTTTTTAATTTTCCTTAAGGTATTGTGTTTTCTGATGGTTCCTTTTTGTTCCAAACTTTTGCTTTCCCCTTTAGAAGGAAGGCTTTTATAGGAATGATATTTTATTTTTATTTATTTATTTATTTTTGAGACGCAGTCTCACCCTGTCACCCAGACTGGAGTGCAATGGTGTGATCTCGGCTCACTGCAACCTCCGCCTCCCGAGTTCAAGCGCTTCTCCTGCCTCAGCCTCCTGAGTAGCTGGGATTATAGGTGCCCACCAATGTGCCTGGCTAATTTTTGTATTTTTAGTAGAGACGGAGTTTCTCCATGTTGGCCAGGCTGGTTTTGAACTCCTGACCTCAGGTGATCTGCGCGCCTGGGCCTCCCAAAGTGCTGGGATTACAGGTGTGAGCCACTGTACCTGGCC
Organism: Trachypithecus francoisi; assembly: GCF_009764315.1. Classification (NCBI taxonomy): domain Eukaryota; kingdom Metazoa; phylum Chordata; class Mammalia; order Primates; family Cercopithecidae; genus Trachypithecus; species Trachypithecus francoisi. The sequence continues at coordinate 59,022,653 of NW_022681462.1, read as the reverse complement.
AGGAATGATATTTTAAATACTGTCATAGCAAGCCCTTAAGAAAATTCTTCACAGCTGCATGTTTACACACTGGCTTGTCCCTAACTGGCTTTGTTTCCAGGATGTACAGTTGTTTCTGGAATGCACAGTAGCTGGATTGCAGCCCTCCAATGATGCAAAAACAGACTGAGGGTTTGGAAATGCTGCTCCATTCTAGTTACAATGTTGCTCTTGAGGAGTCTGGCGCTATAGGGAGTCTGAGAATTCCTTATTTGAGAAACAGCCAATGGAACCACACAGACACACTGACATTAAGACATTCTTTCTCTAGATTATGCAGCATTATTACAGAGCAAAGAGAAGCCACAGGCATGAAGTACTCAATTCAGCCCTCTGCTGAAGGACAGGGTGTTCCTGAGGCTTAAGTAGGAACTGGCCCAACAGGGACAGTTGGGTTGGGCTGATACCAGGAGGCTACTGAGAGGTGTTGATGCCTTCCTGAGCTCTGCTTAATACCTCCCCAGCATCAGTCCTCTCCCGACATCTGGCAGAAACAGAGGAGCCAGACAGTAGGGACCACACCGGAGGGTGCTTTTCCCCACAGATGCATACTGAAATGGGGACAAAGTCTTCAGCTGCAAATGACCTGGATTGCTGTTTCACCTATCGTATGCATCTAATCTGACTTCAACAATCTACAGGAGAAGGTAGAACTTCATATTTCCATTTTATTTGAGTGGTTTATGAAGAAAAGTAGAGGAAAACTGCAAAGAATGGCAGAAGTAGACCCTTGAGGATGGAGGGGAGTAGGGGATGATAGTGTAGGAGGGATGGACTTTGCAGGGAGTTACACAAAGTTTGGAAAATTACACAGAATACCAGAATCACCACTAAAAGAAAGGCGGGGCACCTAAATATATTTATTAGACAACAATTCTGAGAAATTGTTCATCACTAAGGGTAGGACAGCCAGTTGATGCAGTCAAGAAGGGGCAGGAAATAGGGCGAGCTGAGTTATGAAAGCCATTCTCAGAAATGACCCAAATTTATACTGAGCTGTTGTTGTTGAGCAACCTTGGGGAAAATTATCACAGAGTCTGCTTTTCCCACAGCCTGATGTCCAAGGGGCAGACACGTGTGGTGGGCTTGCTGGAGAAATAGGCTCTTCTCAGGTGAGAACAGCATCCTTCCAATCTAGAGCTCCTGGCTCCAGGAAGTGGTGGTGGCTCTACCCTGGTGCTGTTTCATTAGTAAAGGGTGGGGTGGTGGAAAGTGCAGAAAAGCCAGGACCCCTGACACCAACAAGGCATTGGATCTCTCTGGATCTCCAGGTTGATGGACTTTGGGATTGGACAGACCTGGTCACAGTCTAGGTTCTACGTCTTACTGGTCGGGCAACTTTAGGCAAGTAGTTTAACTTCTTTGAACTTATTTTCCTCTTCTACAAAATAATGATAATATTGCTTCATGAGATTGTGAGTATTAAATGAGATCATGCATATATAGCCTACAGCCCTGAGCACACCATGAACACATAGTTATTTGATAAATGTTTGTTAGTGTGGTTAATTGAACAGAATGCCTTCAATGTCTTCCTAACCCTAAAATCCAGTGATTCTTTGAACTAGGGAGGGCAGTAGAGAGATTTAATTTGTGGAAAAATGAAAAAAACCATTTAAAATTATTCAATCAGAAATGTATTAAGCTTTGTGTATTTGTGTCAGGCATTTGTAGACAGTGTGGAAAATGTCTTATCCAGTGATTCTTTGAACTGGGGAGGGAAGTAGAGAGATTTAATTTGTGGAAAAGTGCAAACACCATTTAAAATTATTCAATCAGAAATGTATTAAGCTTTTTGTATTTGTGTCAGACATTTGTAGACAGTGCAGAAAATGTCTTAATAAATGAGACATGCTCTTTCCTTGAAAAAGCTTCAGTCTGATTCTCAAAGAATATATTAATTTTTTCTTATGATAGTTTGAAAGATTTTCTTTAAATTCCTTTTTGCGAGATTGTTTTTCCATACCAGTGCTTCTTATTTATAGGGCTTGTTGCAAGGAATTTGCAATATTATTACAAGTTGAGTATCCCTTACACCAAATGCTTAGACCAGAAGTGTTTTAAATTTTTTTGGATTTTGGAATATTTGCATCCCCAAATCTAAAATGCTGCAGTCAGCTTTTCCTTTGAGTGTCATGTTGGCATTCAAAACATTTTGATTTTGGAGCATTTCAGATTTTGGGTTTTTGAATTAGGGATAATCAATTTGTAATAATATTTAATGTATTGCTGTTTGTGAAAGATGCATTTTTAAACGATTTAGAGTCAATTCATGATAATCTCCATAATACTCTTACAAGAATTCCAGGCTGGACATGGTGGCTCATGCCTGTAATCCCAGCACTTTGGGAGGCAGAGGCAGGCAGATCACTTGAGGTCAGGAGTTTGAGGCCAGCCTGGCCAACATGGCGAAACCCCGTCTCTACAAAAAATACAAAAATTAGCAGGGCGTGGTGGTGTGCATCTGTAATCTCAGCTACTTGGGAGGCTGAGGCAGGAGAATCACTTGAACCCAGGAGGTAGAAGTTACAGTGAGCTGAGACTGCACCACTGCACTCCAGCCTGGGTGACAGAGTGAGGCTCAGTGTCAAATTAAAAAAAAAAAAAAAAGAATTCCAATATGATTTCTTAAGTGGGAGAAAGGGGTGGAGTGTACGAACTGTGTGCGAATGCAGCCTTTGTTCATGCTTCGTGTGAACCCTCCTATCACCGCTTAAAATGGTAGGGACAATGAATTAGTTCAGGGCTTCCCTAAATATGGGGAATGCTAAATTCTGGGTACATCCAAGAGCACGTGCTAGGCTTTCGAATGCCATTTGTCTCACATGTTGAGGTCTAAGGTTGCAAACCATTGTTTCCTAGTGTGAATTCCTAATATTCCTGGTGTGAACAGGCATGTGTGTCTTCTTTTAATTTCTTCTTGAGTTCAGTGCTTTGAAAACAGACAGCTGAAGAAAATGTCTAATAGTCTAAAGAGGAAGCAAACACTTTCCTAGAAACCTTCGAACCTCCGAAATGGTTTTCTAGAAATTCTCGCCATAATATATTCTCCTTTTCTTTCTGGGCTTCATTCTTGATGTCTTGGCTATCTCTAAGTTTTTTTTTTTTTTTTCCTTTCCCCACACAGAGTATTGCTCTGTCCCCTAGGCTGGAGTGCAGTGGAGTGATCTTGGCTCACTGCAACCACCACTTCATGGGCTTGAGCGATTCTCCTGCCTCAGCCTCCTGAGTAGCTGCGAGGAGCAATACCACACCCAGCTAATTTTTGTATTTTTGGTAGAGACAGGGTTTTGCCATGTTGGCCAGGCTGGTCTTGAATTCCTGGCCTCACGTGATCTGCCTGCCTTGGCCTTCCAAAGTGCTGGGATTACAGGCATGAGCCACCGTGACTGGCCTTGTCTCTGAAATTTGTGTGCAATTGTCCTCTAGGAATTTGCAGGGTATTCCAGATTGAAAACAGACCCTTGAAAAGTATGGGGCATGCAGGCTGGGATGGAGTCCACAGCTGAGGGAAAAGCCAGGGACTCAGAATAGGGGAATCTTTGCTTCAGAGGAAGGCGGCTGCAGACTTGGTGCCAGGAGTCCTTGGTTCCCAGCTCTGCACTAACTGGATTTGAGACTTTGGGGAAAGTGCCCAGATGCTGTGGTCTGCTCTGGATTGTCATGCAGTTTAAATGAGATGTTGCCTGTGAAGGGCTTTCTGGGAGGAACAGTTACATATCTAGACCAACCCTACTTGTAATGCAGGAACAGAACAAAACAAAACTGAAGTTACATAGATGCTGCCACTTGAATACTCTTAGATTACAATGTCTCAAAGTGCATAGGGTAAAGTAGCAGATGACTGAGGAAAATGCATCTAAACTTCTCTGAGCCTTCTTATCTCTCAGAGACCCAGTAGGCTTCTAACAGACCAAGGCCCTGGACAGGGTGTGGCCCCCTTTCCTATGAGAGGATTAGGAGGGAAGGAAAGGGAAGGAAGGTGATGCATGGAATTGATCTTAGTTGTTGACTTTGTGCCAACTGGCTGGTGGGTTTTGAGACCAGAACAGAAAGATGAAGTCATAGAGAAGGAGGAGGTGAAAGAGGTGAGAGAAATGGAAGCAAGTGTAAAAAGGATTGATAGGCTGGGCGCAATGGCTCATGTCTGTAATCCCACCACTTTGGGAGGCCAAGACAGGTGGACCACAAGGTCAGGAGTTTGAGACCAGCCTGGCCAACATGGCGAAACCCTGTCTCTACTAAAAGTACAAAAATTAGCCTGGCACGGTGGCGGGTACCTGTAATCCCAGCTACTTAGGGGGCTGAGACAGGAGAATCACTTGAACCCGGGAGGTGGAGGTTGTGGTGAACCAAGATCGTGCCACTACACTCCAGCCTGGGTGACAGAGGAAGATTCTGTCTTGGGGAAAAACAAAAAGGATTGATAAAGGAAGATAGCAAGAGATTGAAGAGGGGAGGAAGAGGAGCACAGTGGGAAATAGGCCTCCCCTCGGCAATGGGGAATCGGAGCTCCTGACTCCAGAATCGTATCCTACTTCTAGGATAAAGGTTTGGGTTCCTATTGGGCGTCATATGAAGTTCTGTTTGGTTGAATAAAACTCACATCACATTTGCTGACTGCTTCCTTTGGAAGAATCCTGGACAGGGGTGAAATGTGGACAGTGAGGGGGTAGGAGTGCACTTTGCATAGATCTGGGGTTCAAGTTAGGAGATTTTTGTGTAAGATTTGCTTTAAAAAAATTCAGGGCTGCTTACAAAGTAATGGGCTTGATTTCTTTTGTCTTGCTTATGGAAATCAGTTTATTTGTCTCATAATAAGCAAAAACTGAAGAAATCAACACCACTGTTGCTAATTTTGAAGCTACAAGGAAAACTGATGAGGTGAAATTTTTGGCATACATCAGAATCGTATTCGGTCTGAAATGGAATAATTTCCTCTTTTTCTTTTCTTTTTAATAAACCCAACTAAAGTAAATATTTTCCTGAGCTTTCATCCCATAGGAGGACTTATTTTGGCTGGATGCCTTCTGAAGAGGGTGAGAAATAGTGCTGCTGATTTCTCACCTCTGAGCCTCCTGGTGCGTCCCAACGAAACCCTGCTCTCCCTGCTCTGAGGGAAGGTGCTTCACAGCGACTTCAGCCTGAGGGCAGTGACAGTGAAGTGGCCTCCAGAGAGCCAGCAGCCTGGGCTGCCCTCCGCTGTGTGTTTTTGTGCCCTCAGGAATGTGTGGATGCAGCAAATGACAACAGTGAGTGCTCTGTCCCTAGCGGAGCCCCGGGCCCTCTCACTCTTTATGTTGGCTGTTTTCCAAGGTTGAATGATTGCATTGGTGGAAGCTTCATTATCCACAAGGGGAGGCAAGACAGTGGCTGGAGGGAGAAAAATAGGCCTTTCCCAAGGGCATGATTCTAGCAGGGTTTGCATTTTTACATCAGTAGATCTCAGGGAGTTTCATTTTCTGTCAGTTTGGACGTTTGCCCTATCCCAGCTACTTGGGAGGCTGAGGCAGGAGGATCACTTGAGGCCAGGTATTTGAGACCAGCCTGGGAAACATAGCAAGGTCCCACCTCTGAAAAATAAATAAATGAATATCTCAGCACTAAAGCCCATGTATTTAGTGGTAATACAATTTCTGCTTTTGACAAAATTTTCCACTGGATGTCAACTACCATAGCATCACTTTGCAGTTGGAAAGGACCACAGAGCTCATTCTTGTGTAATCACTGAATGTCTGGAGAGGCTGTGCACACAGCTAGTTAGTGACAGAGCAATGCCTAGAATTTGGGTTATCCAAGCCCCACATCAGTGTTGTGGTCCTTACACTTCGTTGCCTCTGGTGTCATTAGATTAATTTCAGTAATTTGTTGTATCAGGTTGAGCTGAAGTGACCTGTATTCCAATCCTGTTTTTTCCACACCTAGGTGTATACTCAAGAGAAATGATCACACGAAACTTATACACAAATATTCAGAGCAGCATTATTCAAAATAGCTAAAAAGTGGAAACAAACCAAATGTCTATCAACTGATAAATGGATAAACAAAGTGTGATATTTGCATGCAATGAACTACTATTCAGCCTTAAAAAGGAAGGAAGCAGCGACATATGCTACGACATGGATGGCCTTGGAAACATGCTAGGTCAAAGAAGCCAGACACAAAAGCCATATGCTGTATGATTCAATTTATATGAAATGTCCTGAATAGGCAAATTCACAGAGACAGAAAGTAGTTTAGTGGTTTCCAGGGCCTGTGGGAAGGGGAGTATGTGGAGTGACTACTAATAAGTATACAAGGTTTATTATTGGGATGAAAAGAATGTTGTGGAATTTGGCCAGGCACAGTGGCGCACGCCTGTAATCCCAGCACTTTGGGAGGCTGAGGCAGGAGGATCACTTGAGGCCAGGTATTTGAGACCAGCCTGGGAAACATAGCAAGGTCCCACCTCTGAAAAATAAATAAATGAATATCTCAGCACTAAAGCCCATGTATTTAGTGGTAATACAATTTCTGCTTTTGACAAAATTTTCCACTGGATGTCAACTACCATAGCATCACTTTGCAGTTGGAAAGGACCACAGAGCTCATTCTTGTGTAATCACTGAATGTCTGGAGAGGCTGTGCACACAGCTAGTTAGTGACAGAGCAATGCCTAGAATTTGGGTTATCCAAGCCCCACATCAGTGTTGTGGTCCTTACACTTCGTTGCCTCTGGTGTCATTAGATTAATTTCAGTAATTTGTTGTATCAGGTTGAGCTGAAGTGACCTGTATTCCAATCCTGTTTTTTCCACACCTAGGTGTATACTCAAGAGAAATGATCACACGAAACTTATACACAAATATTCAGAGCAGCATTATTCAAAATAGCTAAAAAGTGGAAACAAACCAAATGTCTATCAATGATAAATGGATAAACAAAGTGTGATATTTGCATGCAATGAACTACTATTCAGCCTTAAAAAGGAAGGAAGCAGCGACATATGCTACGACATGGATGGCCTTGGAAACATGCTAGGTCAAAGAAGCCAGACACAAAAGCCATATGCTGTATGATTCAATTATATGAAATGTCCTGAATAGGCAATTCACAGAGACAGAAAGTAGTTTAGTGGTTTCCAGGGCCTGTGGGAAGGGGAGTATGTGGAGTGACTACTAATAAGTATACAAGGTTTATTATTGGGATGAAAAGAATGTTGTGGAATTTGATAGTTGTGATGGTTGCACAATTCTGTTAACATACTAAAAGCCACTGAATTGACACTTTTTTTAAATGGGTGAATTCATGGTATAGGAATTATATCTCAATAAAACTGTTATTTAAAAAATTCTGGCTCTACCTCTTACTGGCTGGGCGATTTTAGGCAATGAACCTGAAGCCAAGGCATCTCAGCTATGAAACAGGAATAATAATACACTTTACAGGGTGTTTTTGACAAATGAGATTGTGAATTTGAAAATGCTTCTAAACTGTAAACCTCATACATTTTTGGACTGTCAGTGGCTTATAAGTTCATTATAAATTGGATTTTTAATCTTCTCCTCCTGTGTTTTTCACAATACTAACAAGGTCTGGGTACATAGTGATCACTCAAATAAAGATTTATTGAGTTGATTCAAATGTATTCCAGTTTTATTCAATTGTGGCAAATGAAACTATGTAACAAGAGATCTACTCTTTTAAAAGTTTTTAAGTGTACAAAACAGTATTATGAATGATATGCACATTGTTGTACAGCAAGTCTCTAGAACTTTTTCATCTTACATAACTGAAACTATATCCACTGAACAGCAACTTCCTATTTTTACTTTCTCCCAGTTCCTGGCAACTACTGTTTTACTTTCTGCTGTATGAGTTTGACTACTTTACATACTTCGTATAAGAGGAGTCATGTAGGATTTGTCCTTCTGTGATGGACTTACTGCACTTAGCATAATGTGCTGAAGGTTCATCTATGTTGCAGGCTGCATCAGAATTTTCTTCCTTTTAATACTGAATCATATTCTACTGTATGAATATACTGCATTTTCTTTACGCATCCTTCCATCGATGAACATTTAGATGGTTTCCATCTGTTGACTATTGTAAATAATGATGTAGTGAATATGGGCGTGCAAATATTTTTTCACGAGCTTGTTTTCAATTTTTTGAATAAATACCCAGAAGTGGGATTGCTGGATCATACGGTAGTTCTATTTTTAATTTTTTTTTTTTTTTTTTTTTTTGAGATGGAGTTTTGCTCTTGTTGCCCGGGCTGGAGTGCAATGGCGTGATATTCCATTCACTGCAACCTCTGCCTGCTGGGTTCAAGCGATTCTCCTGCCTCAGCCTCCCAAGTAGCTGAGATTACAGGTGCCCGCCACCATGCCCGGCTAATTTTGTATTTTTGGTAGAGACAGGATTTCACCATGTTGGCCAGGCTGGTCTCGAACTCCTAGTCTTAGGTGATCAGCCTGTCTCAGCCTCCCAAAGTGCTGGGATTAGAGGTGTGAGCCTCCACAGCTGGCCCTATTTTTAATTTTTTGAGGGCCTTCCATATTATTCCTCATAGTGGCTGCACCACTTTACGTTCGCAGCAACAATGCACAAGGGTTCCGATTTCTTACATCCTTGCCAAGATTCGTTGTTTTCCTTTTTTTTTTTGAGACAGAGTCTCACTGTGTCTCCTAGGCTGGAGTGCAGTGGGATCTCGGCTCACTGCAACCTCTGCCTCCTGGGTTCAAGTGATTCTAATGCCTCAGCCTCCTGAGTAGCTGGGATTTCAGGCACCTACCACCACACCCAGCTAATTTTTGTATTTTTAGTAGAGATGAGTTTTCACCATGTTGGCCAACTGGTCTTGAACTCCTGACCTCAAGTGATCCTCCCGCCTCAGCTTCCCAAAGTGCTGGGATTATAGGCGTGAGCCACTGTGGTTGGCCATGTTATCATTTAAAAAAAAAAAAAGGAAAGAAAAAAGAAAATAATGGCCATTCTGAAAGGTATGAGGTGATACCTCATTGTAGTTTTGATCAGCATTTTCCTGATGATTAGTAATGTTGAGCATCTTTTCATATATTTTCTGGCGATTTGTATGTCTTTTTTGGAGACATGTCTATTCAAGTACTTTTGCCAATTACTAAATTGCATTATTTATTTTCTTGCTGTTGAATTTATTGAGTTCCTTATATGTTTTGAACATTAATTCTTTATAAGAAATACCGTTTGCAAATATTTTCTCCATTCTTTATGTTACCATTTTTACTCTGTTGATTGTTTCCTTTGCTATGCAGAAAGTTTTAAGTTTAATGGTGTCTCACTTCTCTGTTTTTGCTTTTGTTGCCTGTGCTTTGCTGTCATATCCAAGGAATCATTGCCAAGACCAATGTTATGAAGATTTTCCTCTGCGTTTTGTTCTAAGAGTTTTATAGTTTTCACCAGACGTGGTGGCTCATCCCTGTAATCCCAGCACTTTGGGAGGCCAAGGTGGGCAGATCACGAGGTCGGGAGTTTGAGACCAGCCTGCCCAACATGAGGAAACCCCATCTCTACTAAAAATACAAAAATTAGCTGGGCGTGGTGGTGCATGCCTGTAATCCCAGCTACTCAGCAGGCTGAGGCAGGAGAATTGATTGAACCAGGGAGGCGGAGGTTGCAGTGAGTCGAGATCCGACCACTGCATTCCAGCCTGAGTGACAGAGCGAGACTCCTGTCTCAAAACAAAAACAACAACAACAAACAAGAAAAAAACAAACAAAAAACCCAGAGTTTTATAGTTTCAAGCCTTATGTTTAAATCTTTTATCTATTTTTTTTTTTTTTTTGAGATGGAGTTTCACTGTGTTGCCCAGGCTGAAGTGCAGTGATACAATCTTGGCTTACTGCAACCTCTGCCTCCCAGGTTCAAGCAATTCCCCTGCCTTAGCCTCCTGAGTAGCTGGGATTACAGTTGCATGACACCAGGCCTGGCTAATTTTTTTGTATTTTTAGTAGAGACGGGGTTTCACCATGTTGGCCAGGCTGGTCTTGGACTGCTGACCTCAGGTGATCCACCCACCTTGGTCTCCCAAAGTGCTGGGACTATAGTCGTGAACCACTGTGCCTGGCCTTAATTCTTCTTCTTCCAGTGTGGCTGAGGGAAGCCAAAAGATTGGACATCTCTGGTATAAGATTACAGTTTAGTTTCACTCTTTTGCATGTGGATATCAAGTTTTTTCAACACCACTTTTTTTGAGAGAAAGTTTCTCTCTTGTTGCCCAGACTGGAGAGGAATGATGCAGTCTCTGCTCACTGAAACCTCTGCCTCCCAAGCTCAAGCGATTCTCTTGCCTCAGCCTCTTGAGTAGCTGGGATTACAAGCATGCGCCACCACACCCAGCTAATTTTTTGTATTTTCGGTAGAGACAGGGCTTCTCCATGTTGGCCAGGCTGGTCTCGAACTCCTGATCTCAGGTGATCCGCTCTCTTCAGCCTCCCAAAGTGCTGGGATTATAGATGTGAGCCACTGCACCTAGCCCTCTTTCTTCTTCTTCTTCTTCTTCTTCTTTTTTTTTTTTTTTTCTGAGATGGAGTCTCGCTCTGTTGCCCAGGCTGGAGTGCAGTGGCACATTTTGGCTATAAAATTCCCTCTGAGTACTGCTTTTGCTGCATCCCATAAATTTTGGTGTGCCGTGTTTTCATTTTCATTTGTCTCAAGATATTTTCTAATTTCCTTTTTTATTTCTTCTTTGATCCATTGGTTGTTCAAGAGTATGTTAATTTTCAAATATTTGTGAATTTTTTAGTTTTCCTTCTATTATTAATTTCTGGTTTTATTCCATTGTGGTTAGAAAAAATGTTTGTGTGATTTCAGTCTTCTCACATTTGTTAAGATTTGTTTTGTAACCAAACATGTGATCTGCTTTGGAGAATGTTCTGTGTGTGCTTGAGAAGAATATGTGTTCTGCTGCTGTTAGGTGGAATGTGCTGTATTGGTCTGCCAGTTTAGTTTAGTTTATAGTATTCAAGTCTATTGTTTCTTTAGTGGTCTTCTGTCTGGATGTTCTGTGTATTGTTTAAAGTATGGTGTTGAAATCTCCAATTATTAATGAGTGGCCATCTGTTTCTCCCTTCAATTTTTCTATTAATGCTTGCTTCATATATTTGGATGCTCTGATGTTGGATATATAAATACATATATATTTTGAGAGGGAGTTTCACTCCGTCACCCAGGCTGGAGTGCAGTGGCACTTTCTCAGCTCACTGCGACATCTGCCTCCCAGGTTCTAGTGATTCTCCTGCCTCAGCCTCCCGAGTAGCTGGGATTACAGGTGACCACCACCATACTTGGCTAATTTTTGTATTTTTTTATAGAGACAGGGTTTTGCTATATTGGCCAGACCCGTCTCGAACTGCTGACCTCAGGTGACCCACTTGCTTCGGCCTTCCGAAGTGCTGGAATTACAGTTATGAGCCACTATTCCTAGCTGGGTTAATATATATTTATAATTGTTATGTCTTCCTAGTGAATTGGCTCTTTTATCGTTATATAATGTCCTTCTTTGTCTCTTATGATAGTTTTTGACTAAAAGTTTATTTTGCTGAAGTATGGCTACTCCTGCTCTCTCTTAGATAACATTTGCATGGAATATCTTTTTTCATCCTTTCACTTTCAGCATATGTATGTCCTTAAATCTAAAGTGAGTCCCTTATAGACAGCATATAGTTGGATCATGGTTTTTTTTTTTTTTTTAAATCCACTTAGCCACCAACAGAATTATAATTTTTAAGCATTTCTTTGAACTTGGTTAATCTGTAAATCTGGATGCTTTTACATCCAAATATTTATCAGAACTAAAGACCTGTAGTAATGATTCCCCCCTTCATTTTGTATGCCTATTTTCTCTTTATTTATTTATTTATTTTTTAACAGAGACAACTTATTTGATTTCTTGACAAGACCACAAACTGATCCCAAAGATGTGCTCCACAAACCCAGGCAACTGGGTCACCTTTGATGATGATCCTGCTTTTCAGTCTTCTCAAAAGTCAAAGAATTTTCCTCTGGAGAATCAAGGTGTCTGTAGACCAAATGGACTGAAGCTGAACCTTCCTGGCCTCAAGGAATTTCCCAGTGGATCTTCTTCCACCAGCAGCACCCCTCTCTCCTCCCCCATTGTAGACTTTTATTTCAGTCCAGGACCTCCAAGTAACTCTCCTCTTTCTACACCTACCAAAGACTTCCCAGGTTTTCCTGGCATCCCCAAAGCAGGGACTCATGTGCTTTATCCTATTCCAGAATCATCTTCAGGCAGCCCACTCACAATATCAGGAGGAGAATCTTCCTTACTGACTACCGGACCAACATGTTCATCCCATGCCTTGTTGCCCAGTGACCACTCATGTACACATCCAGCTCCCAAAGTAGGTCTTCCAGATGAAGTTAACCCTCACCAGGCTGAAAGCCTAGGATTCCAAAGTGATGATCTCCCCCAGTTTCAGTATTTTCGAGAGGATTGTGCTTTTTCAAGTCCATTTTGGAAAGATGAAGGCAGTGATTCCCAGTTCACCCTTGACCCACCAGGAAGCAAAAAGATGTTCTCATCAAGAGACAAGGAGATGCCTAATGATCAAAAAAGCCTAAATAAGTGTTCACTCAACTATATCTGTGAGAAGCTCGAGCATCTCCAGTCAGCTGAGAACCAAGACTCACTTAGAAGTTTGTCTATGCACTGTCTATGTGCTGAAGAAAATGCCTCTTCCTTTGTCCCTCACGCACTCTTCAGGAGTCAGCCAAAAGCTGGATGGTCTTTCATGCTGAGAATTCCTGAGAAGAAGAATATGATGTCTTCCCGGCAATGGGGACCAATTTTTCTGAACGTTTTGCCTGGAGGAATTTTGCAGATGTATTATGAGCAGGGATTAGAAAAACCATTTAAAGAGATACAGCTTGATCCATATTGTAGGCTTTCTGAACCCAAGGTTGAGAACTTCAGTGTAGCAGGAAAAATCCATACTGTGAAGATTGAACATGTGTCTTATACAGAAAAAAGGAAATACCATTCTAAGACAGAAGTAGTTCATGAACCAGACATAGAGCAGATGCTAAAGTTGGGGTCCACATCGTACCATGACTTCCTTGACTTTCTGACCACTGTGGAGGAGGAGCTGATGAAGTTGCCAGCTGTTTCAAAACCAAAAAAGAACTATGAGGAGCAAGAAATTTCCTTGGAAATTGTGGACAACTTTTGGGGTAAAGTCACAAAAGAAGGAAAATTGGTTGAAAGTGCTGTGATAACTCAAATTTACTGCCTCTGCTTTGTGAATGGGAACCTGGAATGCTTTTTAACCTTGAATGACCTTGAGCTGCCGAAGCGAGATGAATCCTATTTTGAGAAGGACTCAGAAAAAAAAGGGATTAATATTCTTGACTACCATTTTCATAAGTGTGTGAAAGTACAAGAATTTGAGCAATCAAGAATCATTAAGTTCGTGCCTCTGGATGCCTGCCGGTGTGAGCTGATGCGTTTCAAGACTTTGTATAACGGGGATGATCTTCCGTTTTCCTTGAAGTCTGTAGTGATTGTCCAGGGAGCATATGTGGAACTTCAGGCTTTTGTCAACATGGCCCCACTGGCGCAGAGGTCATCCCATGCTGGTTCCTTAAGGTCCTGTGACAATATAATGATACACTTTCCTGTCCCATCGCAGTGGATCAAGGCCCTTTGGACCATGAACCTCCAGAGGCAGAAGTCTCTGAAAGCCAAAATGAACCGCCGGACATGTCTGGGGAGTTTACATGAACTTGAATCTGAACCTGTCATTCAAGTCACTGTGGGGTCAGCAAAATATGACAGTGCCTACCAGGCAGTGGTATGGAAGATAGATCGGCTTCCAGACAAAAATTCAAGTAAATATTCAATACCCCAAGTTTATTTTCATGGGAAATAGCTTAAATATTCTCACCTTCCTCTTTGGGTTGAAACCAGGTAGAGACAGATGGCAATTTGTCAGCTGAGGCCACGCTTTGGGGTGGGAGATGGAACATTTAGCTCAAGAGCTGGTTTGTTTCCTTTTGCACCTATTTCTACCAGATAAGTTTAACTGTTTAACATTTTTTTAATGTCATATGAAATACCATGTTAGGCTAGGAATTTGTTGTGGATGGCGGCACTAAGAGAAAATTCATTGATATCCATGGGTGAGATTAACCCACCAACTTCAAATGTTAAAAATGTTTCTAATATAGCTGAGATTCCCTAATTAATCTTTAAAGATCTGTCATCCATGAATATGCCTGAACTTTTTTGCATTCTCAGCCGATACCACTTCTTCCTTAGGTTTGCTCCCTGCTCTTTGAAATAAGACTGCTTTCCTTTTTACCCAAACTGATTTTTGTTGACTGAATTCACCCATTTGGCCATCTCAACTGGTATTGTTTTTGTTTTTGACATGGGATCTCACTCTGTTATCCAGGCTGGAGTGCAGTGGCACGATCATGGCTCACTGCAGCCTCCATTTCCCAGGCTCAAGTGATCTTCCTGCCTCAGCCTCCTCAGTACCTGGGATTACAGATGCATACCATCGTGCCTGGCTAATATTTTGTTTTTTAGTAGAGACAGGGTCTCCCAGTGTTGCCCAGGCTGGTCTTGAATTCCTGGGCTCGAGGGATCCTCCCACGTTTGCCTCCCAAAATGCTAGGATTACAGGTATGAGCCACCTCATCTGGCCTCAACTGGTTGTTTTAAAAGAATGAGGTGGACATATTTGAGTGTTAAAAATTCAGTTGATTTTTAAAATTTTGTAAAGAAAAAATTATCTAGAAGTCAGAACTTGAAAAGACAGTTATAGTACCACATTTATTTTGGAGCAGTAAGTTAGTAGTGGGCATAATACAATAAAATCAAAAACCAAATTTTAAAATTAGAGCTCTTCCCTATTTAGTTGAGGTTTTTTGTTTTTTGTTTTTTTCTTTTCCCCAGCAGAGCACTGGTCACTGGTCTCTAGAGTTAAACTGGGGGCAGAGTTGGGGGACCTGAGTTGATGCATTCATCCATCCATCCATTCATCCATCCATCCATCCATTGATCCAAATCATTTTTTCTTTTCTTTTCTTTTCTTTTTTTTTTTTTTTGAGACAGAGTCTCACTTTCTCACCCAGGCAGAGTACAGTGGCACAATCTCGGCTCACTGCAACCTCTACCTCTTGGGTTCAAGCGATTCTCCTGCCTCAGCCTCCCGAGTAGCTGGGACTACAGGCAGCCACCACCATGCCTGGATAATTTTTGTATTTTAGTAGAGACAGGGTTTCACCATATTGGCCAGGGTCGTCTCAAACTCCTGACCTTGTGATCCTCCCACCTCGACCTCCCAAAGTGCTGGGATTACAGGCGTGAGCCACTGTGCCTGGCCCATCCATCCAAATCTTTACTGAGCACTTACTGTGTACCAAGTACCACATCAAGTGCTGGGGGTAAAGATAAATAAAAATCTGATCCCTGTTTCCAGATGGCTCACAGCTGCTGTAGTTCTTCAGAGAAATTTAAGCTCATCTAGAACCCTCCAGGCTGTGGACTTCAGAGGAAGCATTTTTCTTTGGGGTGGCCTTATGGCAGTATTTCTCAAACCTGGCTACATTATTATTATTATTATTATTATTTTGAGATGGAGTCTTACTCTGTTGCCCAGGCTGGAGTGCAGTGTGATCTCAGCTCACTGCAACCTTTGCCTCCCAGGTTCAAGTGATTCTCTGGCTTCAGCCTCCCGAGTAGCTGGGACGACAGGCATGAGCCACCACGCCTGGCTAATTTCTGTATTTTTAGTAGAGACGGGTTTTCCCATGTTGGCCACACTGGTCTTGAACTCCTGACCTCAAGTGGTCTACCCACCTTGGCCTCCCAAAATGTTGAGATTACAGGTGTGAGTCACCATGCCTGGCCATACTGACTACATTAGAATAACTTGAAAGCTTTTAAATAATCTCAATGTTCGGGCTTCACTGCATGCTAATTAAACCAGAATCTCTGGCAGGGGTCCGGGAGGGAGCCAGGTACCAGGTATTTGTTTGAAGATCTCTCCAGATATAAGGTGTAGCCAGAGGGAAGAACACTGCTCTCCAGGTGTTGTAAAGTTGTAGAACCAGAAGAGCAAGCCCCAGACTGCAATTGACTTGAGGGGCAGCACTGCCCGCACCCTGGAGGCCATGGGACCTTGTCCATGACTCTTTGTTGGTTTAACATCTGTTGACTGATGAGAGCTTGAGCTATGGGCAGGATCCTTCAGGTGAGAGACACAGGCGTGGTAAGCTGAGGAGCTCCAGGACCCTGTGCGGAAGGGAAGTTCCTACATTGTCTTTCTTCCTGATACCCCACACCTTTCTTCATTAATGCCAAATTTCACCCCACAGCGTTCTCAAGAATCATATTAATTATGTTCAGTTCCCCCAAACTAGCAAGGATAGCTCAGCCTTAGGGCAGAGTGAGGTGGTGATGGTGCAGCGTGGTCACAGTGAATGGCCTCAAACAGCACATTCTGATCAACTCTGCTGTGATGGGAGGGAAGGTCGGTATCTTCTATGATACCATGATATAATCCACTGAGATAATGTTTCCTGCTTTCTGTTTTTTTTTTTTTTTTTTTGAGATGGAGTGTTGCTCTGTTGCCCAGGCTGGAGTGCAGTGGTGCTCACTGCAACTGCTGCCTCCTGGGTTCAAGCAATTCTAGTGGTTCAGTCTCCCAAGTAGCTAGGATTACAGGCCCACACCAGCACACCTGGCTAATTTCTTATATTTTTCGTAGAGATGGGGTTTCACCATGTTGGCCAGGCTGGTCTCGAACTCCCGACCTCAGGTGATCCACCCGCCTCGGCCTCCCAGAATGGTGGGATTACAGGTGTGAGCCACCGTGCCTGGCCCCTGCTTTCTTTTCTAACTTAGCTAGAGAGGCAAATTGAACCATTTGCATCTTCATGCCAGAGAAACCAGTTTGGAGGTCTTCATACAAGGTTCCAAATGGTCTATTCTAAAAGTTATTTGTGCTAGTGTTGGGTTAGAGGGTTTAAACAAAATCAGAGTATTAGCTTTTGTTTTGCTAAACAAAAAGGGAAAGAGAGGCAGGCAGAAAGTCAGGCAGGCTGGAATGCCTATTGGAACCTCCTGGATCTGCAGGTTTCCCCTGAAATCTGGGTGATAAACTAACTCCTGTTGTTTTCTGTTGATCCTAGAGATGGTCACAGGGACTGGAACAAAAGGTCCAAAGCAGTTTTTGCATAGACTTGAAGTGGTAATTATGCTTTTGAGAGAGAAGCACAATAGGCTCAGGCTGTGGGCTTGTCCACGTGGTGTCAGAGGGACAAGAGCACAGGCCCCCTTTGTAGTCCATTTCTATTGCTCTACTTAGAGCAGGTGCTCCGGGAGGCCCTGAAGGAACTAAGCACTTGGCTAAAGCCTGGCCAGGGTAACCACACTTAGTTTTCAAACTGAGAAACCATACCAATCACCTTTTCTAACTTTGGGAGTGCAGACATGTATGAAGCTTTTTGTGAAAATGATCCTGTTTATAACACGGCATTTTTTTCAGAGTTAATAGGGTAGTTAACTGATTCAATCAACAAGAATGTATTGAGAAGGAGGCTCACTCATTTACTCCACAAACATCTGCGAAATTTCTTCTAGGTATAGGCTCTGTGCTGAGTGTTTAGGAGATACAGACACAGACATGATTCCTACTCTATCAGAAGCTTAACAGTCTAGAAGGTGAGACAGACTCTGAAGCAGCCACCCAAATGCACTGTGGAAAAGTGCACAGCTCCAGGCTTAGACAAACATAGACACTTAGGGATCCCAGAGGAAAGGGTGATAAACTGCCTGGGGACTAGGGAGGGCTTCGCTTTAGAGCTGATGGCTGGGAGAGTCAATAGAGTTTCCATCAAAGAAAGAAACAGCAGAACCACAGGTGTGTAGGTGGGGGCTCTTACCTAAGTTTTGGGGCTGAAGGAGTGGTGAATGAAGAGACCAGTGTATGAAGACCTTGTGGGCCATGCTGTGGGGTGTGAAGTTTATCTATCAACAGGGCCTCAGGGTTGTTTTCAGGCATGACTGCTACAGAATCATATCTTGTTTCAGAAATGCCGGCATGCAGTGCAGAGGAAAGATTTAGGAGTAGGTTATAGACACAGGGAAGTTGGGAGGAGGTGAGGGATGCTGAGCAAAGGCAGTGGCAGTGAGAGAGGCAAGAGATGGGTGAGCGAATTCAGAGGAGATGCCCCTCAGTGATGATAGATTCTCTATGGGCATGAGGGAAAGCGAGGGGATGGGACAAGGTCAGGGGTCTGGCTTTGGTGGATAGATGGGCAATGGTGCCATTCGCTGAGATAACCTGGAATCTTCTAATCACCTATCCTTTTGCAATCTGTTTCCCAGCCCTGGCCACATGTTAGCATCATTAAAGCTTCAAACACATACCCATATTTGGGCCCCATCCCCTACTAATCAGGCTCTGTGAAGATGAGGCCCAGGTATTGATATTTCTAAAGGCTCATGCAGCCAGGGTTGAGAACTACTGACCTGATCCCCTTGGCAGGGATCATTCCTCCCTGCTCTGCATATGTCTGTGTCTTCTAGAGCTCTGTTATTGCTCTCCCATGAGTATTTATTTATTTATTTATTTATTTATTTATAAGACGGAGTCTCGCTCTGCCACCCAGCCTGGAGTGCAGTGGCATGATCTTGGCTCACTGCAACCTCCATCTCCTGGGTTCAAGAGATTCTTCTGCCTCAGCCTCCCGAGTAGCTGGGACTACAGGTGTGCACCACCACGCCTGGCTAATTTTTATATTTTTAGTAGAGACGGGGTTTCATCATATTGGCCAGGCTGGTCTCAAACTCTTGACCTCGTGAGCTGCCCGGTTTGGCCTCCCAAAGTGCTGGGATTATAGACATGAGCCACTGCGCCCGGCCTCCCATGAGTATTTATTAGCAGTGGAGCTCACCAAGAACAATGTACAAGAATGGACATTTCCAGGGAAACTGGCTGGACCTGATCTTGGCCTTCAGGAATTCTTTTGTAAAACTGTCATATCACCAGGCCCACACAGGACAACATTTTACAGGCATTTCAGTCAATTACACAGTGGTAATTCACTGAACAAAGCCTTTGGGATCACAGCTGCTTTATTGAGGTCAGGTCTGTGCACAAAGAGGAGGCCCAGGGAAAACACAGTGGGGCTGTGTCGGGTGGCGTCCAGAGGGCATGGTGCAGCTGTAGGCCTGGCTTGGGGCAGGACATATCTGGGATTACAGGGCCCTGCACCAAGCTTCTCCACTGAGGGGGTGGGGAGGGCAATGCAGAGAGTGAGAGGGTGCCAGGGCAGGCTATAACCTAATTTGCCTCTTGAGAAGTATGGTAATAATAAGATTGGAGCAGAAAGGAAATCTTTGTCCTAAGGCAGTTCTTCTCAAACTTGTGTGTGCCGAGGAATCACCTTGTTAAAATGTGGATTCTGACTGAGCAGGTGGGATCTGGAATACTGTGTTTCTAACAAGTGCTCATGTGATGCCGATGCATCTGGCCCAAGGAACACACTTAGAACAGCAGGATCCCAGAATGCATCTCTATTTTTCTGTATGACTTTTAGATCAGTTGTGGATTTAGAGAACAAAAAGTTTTTAAAAAGCTCTTTAAAATTTTATCCTTTTCAAGATAGTTTCTGAAAAACATGCGTTATTTGAAAAGATACTTCGAAATGGAAACAGAATGAATAGCACTGGAGTGCCGTGGGGAGATCTCAGCTCACTGCAACCTCTACCTCCCAGGCTCAAGCCATCCTCCTACCTCAGCCTCCCAAGTAGCTGGGACCACAGCATGTGCCACCATGCCTGGCTAATTTTTTGTATTTTTTGTAGAGATGGGGTTTTGCCATGTTGCTCAGACTGGGCTCGAGCTCCTCAGCTCAGGAAATCCACCCACCTTGGCCTTCCGAGTGCTGGGATTACAGGTGTAAACTACCGCACCTGGCAAGAACATACAAACTAGTCTACTATGCTCTAATTATAAAACTTCTTTTTTTTTTTTTTTTGCCTTCCTGGGAATTTGAGAGATCAGGATTGACATTTTTTATTGGGGAAATCACCTGTGATTTCTGGAAAAGTGGGAAGGGGTACTGGTCCCTTAATGTCCCTTCTAACCAGCTTGTCAATGTTTAGTATTCCTTCAACAGTGGGCAGGTCTTTCATTTTACAACAAAGGTTTGCCTGAGGCACTAGCTCACAGACTTCATTCATACTAAGGTGTGAATGACAGCAGAGGAGCTTAGGCTTTGTTGGGGTGGTAGAGAGAGAGACAGAAAGAGAAAGGAAGAAAAAGAAATACAGCTGAAGACAAATGAGGATGCTGGTTAGCCAGAGGAAGTGTATATGGTGGCACAGAATTATTAAGAGGAATGAGAGTGGTGGAGGATCAATTGAATATATCTACCTCTAATTTCCAAATTTTTCTACTTTTCTCTTTTTCTCTCTGCCCTGTCATCAGCATATTCGTTGCTCTCTCCTCCTCCACTTCTGTTATCCTCTTGCTATTCATTCCTTTCGGCCCTCTAACAGTTCAGTTTCAGATATAAAATATTTTGGTTCAAGAGGGACTGGATATCAACTAGACCTAAGATTTTGTGATTTACTGATTCTCCGTCCTAAAAAAGGAATGATGTTGAGAGAACAGTGACCAAAGCTGGACAGTTCCCCCTGGTGGTCAGCACTGAGACAACATGATTTTCCTTTATCTTTTATTCATTAACTGGTGAATTTGACGAATAATCCGTGAAGCCCCAAACATGACAGACATTGTGCTAAGGACAGACATGACACCTGTCCCTATGGAGCACAAAGTCTGAAGAGGGAGTGTGTTACTAAACATTGTAGAGCATTTAGCATTTTCAAAAGCCATAAAAAATAAGCCAGAAAATTTGAAAGGAAAAAGGCTTTCTTTTACCATTTTTAAACAAAAGCAGGTAGAAAGGTTTTGTTTCTGACACTTTTGTAGCACTGAGTCTTCAACTTGGGTTTAGTTCTTTTCTTCAATTTTCATCATAAAATTTCCCCAAATAAGTTTTTCTTATAAAGTGTGAGTATCAAATCAGATCATGTCTAGTATAATTTTTGACTCTGAATGTGTAGCATTCACAGTCTCTTTATTAGCAAAATTGTAGTAATTAAATAATGCTGGCTTTATAATTGAATAGCACTTCACAAAATAATATGTCTAGCTCATCTATATTGTATATAGAATACTACAGCCCCAGTGCTGTATGTGCATGAACTGGTTAATCCTCACAACAGCCCTTATAAGATTCAGGTTATCCTCATTATCCACATTTTCAGATGGAGAAACTGAGGCTCAGAGAGATAAGCAATTTGTAACCCTAGCCTTAATCACTTTGCCGTAACAAGACTGAGGAGTGCCTACAGTAAGTGTAAATGAACTTACTGTATCCTCACTGCAGGCAGAGGACTAGAAAGAGTAATGGAGTGGAATCTCTCTGGGTGTGTGTGTATGAGAATGAAGTTATCACTTGCCTGCAGTGATCCGAGTTGTTAAGAGCACCTCAGAGGCCACTGTTGTCCTACCCTTTCTGTAAGTGGTAGAGATGGCTAATGAGCATCTGTGGTTAATTGATTGATGACTTCTCAAGGCTTTTTACAGCCTTAGAATTCTATTAGTCACTCTACAAGAAACAGGTTGTATGGAAGGAAAGGTAATTTATCTTTTAAGAATTAAGTGAAATCCTTTAAATTCTTGTTTTTGTGCCTAAAGCTATATTCTGATGGGAATGCTGTTTCTCCAGCTATGTCAGTGGTATAGTAATTTAATTTGGTTCTTGAAATTACTCTTATGTCATACATTTATTTAAGTAAAGATAGCCACATTGAATATGGAGATGCCATGAACAATGCAACAGGATCACAGAATGTTTGTAAAGCTGCTACAGTGATTACAATGAAAATATTTTTCATTTCCTTATAACACACACACATACATACTCTATGACCCCCATCTAAAATCTTTGAATATATCCAATATCTCTGGGTCTGGCACTGAACCTGGCCTGGCATAGCATAGATGCTCAATAAGTGACAAATTGAGTGAAAACCATATTAGATTAAAATATTCAAGGCCAATATGCCCATTTCCACTCTCTATAGCTGTTCCAGTCAAAGTATTTTGGAAAGATGAGTGAGAATTACAGTAGGGAAAAATAATTTGTTCCACTGAAAAAAGAATTCTTGGCCTGGAACATTTTCTGAAAAGTTAAGTTCAGCTTTTAAAAATCAGAATTTAAAAATATGACTTAGGCCGGGCCTGGTGGCTCAAGCCTGTAATCCCAGCACTTTGGGAGGCCAAGACGGGCGGATCATGAGGTCAGGAGATCGAGACCATCCTGGCTAACCCGGTGAAACCCCGTCTCTACTAAAAAATACAAAAAACTAGCCAGGCGAGGTGGCAGGTGCCTGTAGTCCCAGCTACTTGGGAGGCTGAGGCAGGAGAATGGCGTAAACCTGGAAGGTGGAGCTTGCAGTGAGCTGAGATCCGGCCACTGCACTCCAGCCTGGGCGACAGAGCGAGACTCCGTCTCAAAAAAAAAAAAATATGACTTAATTTGGGCTGAAGTTTATTTTTGAGTTATCTATAAATAGATTGTAATAAAATGAATAAATTAATAATTATAAGATGTTAGTCTAAGAGAAAGGCTTGTACAGGTCTTGAGCACATTGTGGCCAAATGATTATGTTTAATATAAATATTACTCATATCTTTAAGGAAAACAAGTTTAGCAATATTACTATATTGTTTAATATAAATTAAACATTAATATTAAACAATATTGCTATATATTAGTATATAATATAATCATATTATTACTATATTATAATGCTAATATAATCTGCTAAATATAGTAATATTTCTAATTAATATTAGTAAATTTCTAATTGAAAACGTTTTTAGGAGTCCATCTGTGCCTGCGTATAGTAATATATTTTTTATTTTTTCTATCTTTAAATTTTTACCACTCTTATTCAAAATAGTAATAAAGTCATAAAGTAATAAAGTGTTTTAAAGCTAGCACTTAAAAATCACGGACAGCTTTCCCCTAGTTAGTGCAAAATTGTAGATTTTCATGGTGTGTTGTTTAAATGGAATTTGCACTGCTGCAGTGCTAATGAAATTCCTTAGTAAGAGAGATGAGTGCCTTTTATGTTTAAGAGAAATGTTCAATGGCCATTAAAATAGTTTGACTATTTGATTTTTTCTTTCCTCAAGGTCTTGATCATCCTCATTGTCTGTCATACAAATTAGAGCTTGGATCAGACCAAGAAATTCCCTCTGATTGGTATCCATTTGCTACTGTTGAGTTTTCCGTGCCTGACACCTGTGCCTCAAAGACAGAGGTCAGGTCTCTGGGGGTGGAGAGTGATGTCCAGCCACAGAAACATGTTCAGCAGCGAGCTTGCTACAACATCCAGGTAAATCCCAGAGCTTCCAGAACTGTGACCTGATTTGGCTTTAAATATTTGTTTTGCTGTCTTTTGTGATCGTGTATGTGTTGTGTGTGTATATGTGTGGTGGGATTTGCCCTAGAGAGGATCTCAGCTTTGGAAACTTGATGGCCACCATTGAGCTTAGCACTTCCTCTCCATTCTGGAGAATGTTGGGAATGCTTAATAATTTAGCTCTCAATGAAAAACAGTATATTAAAAATGAATCTACATTTTAGAAGTATAATTATAAGAAAAATTATGATGTTAGAGCACCATTTCTTAAAATATGTGCTGCAGAACACGTGTCTCAAATAATTATCCAAGAAAAAAATAAGTTAGGGAATGCCATATACTAAATTAATATTAAATAAAGGCCCCCAAGAAGTCCTGCAATAAGGAAACTTGTTAAACTTAGTTAACACAGTTTTTCCCAATTCATTGGCTATTGTGTCTTGTCTATGTGGGTGTGTGTATATAAAACACTTATCCCTATCTTGTGAAATAGTATTCTGTGCAGCATGCTTTAGGAAATGCCGAGTTTCTCTATTATGGTAGTTTTCAGTTTTTTTGTTTGTTTGTTTTTGTTTTTTTTTTTTTAAGATGGCATCTCACTGTGTCACCCAGGCTGGAGTGCAGTGGCATGATCTTGGCTCACTGCAACTTCCGCCTCCTGGGTCCAAGCGATTCTCCTGCCTCAACCTCTCAAGTAACTGGGATTACAGGCACCCACCACCATGCCCAGCTATTATTATTATTATTATTATTTATTATTATTATTGTATTTTTAGTAGAGATGGGGTTTCGCCATGTTGGCCAGGCTGGTCTCAAACTCCCGACCTTAGGTGATCTGACCGTCTCGGCCTTCCAAAGTACTGGGATTACAGGCGTGAGCCACCATGCCTAGCCTATTGGTAGCTTAAAATTTTATTTAAAATTTTAAAATAGAGATGAGATCTCACTATGTTGGTCAGGCTGGTCTCAAATTCCTGGTCTCAAGTGATCCTCCTGCCTCAGCCTCCCAAAGTGCTGGGATTACAAGTGTGAGCCACCATGTCCAGCCTGGTATTATGGTGGTTTTAAATGTTTGCCATCAGTTCTTTTGCATTCTTAGGCAGATGAACTAAAGGAGGACATACACTTACATCTGTTTCTAAACTTGTTTTCCCTCCTTATCCTCAAGTTTAGTACATATATGCATGTCCTCTGCCACATATTTCCCACAGTATCTTGAAATAGTGATGTATCTTGCTGGTCTTGTTTAAAAGTTTTTTTTTGTTTGTTTTTGTTTTTTTTTTCAGACAGAGTTTTGCTCTGTTGCCCAGGTTGGAGTGCAGTGGCATGGTCTTGGCTCACTGCAACCTCTGCCTCCTGGGTTCAAACAATTCTCCCGCCTCAGCTTCCCGAGTGACTAGGATTACAGGCTCCTGCCACCACGCCTGGCTAATTTTTTGTATTTTTAGTAGAGATGGGGTTTCACCATGTTGGCCAGGCTGGTCTCAAACTCCTGACCTCATGATCTGCCTGCTTCGGCCTCCCAAAGTGCTGGGATTCTAGGTGTGAGCCACCACACCTGGCCTAAACGTATTTTTTAGCTAGAAAACATTTCAAAAATCACAAAAATTAAACATTGCATTACAGACAGGTGGTTCAGTTTAGAATTTATGTTTCCCTTCTGACTTTCACATGAGCAACATTTTATAATTTCTAGTATCATTTATTTTATTTTTAAAAATTTAAATTTTGCCTGTGACACAGCCCTCAGGAGGTCCTGAGAACATGTGCCCCTCGAATAGCATTTTAAAATCTATGTGTTGCTTGACTTGCAGCAATGATTAATGCCATTCTGATTTCCTACTCATTTATTTCTATTAAAAATAGTGATATTATAGATGACATCGTTAATATCAACTGGGTTTCCTATACTATAGTAATGTGAGTCAGGATTTTTCTTTATTTTTGGACTATCTGTTTAGAAGTCTATGTTTGGGTCCAGTTACGTTTTTCTGCTGATAAAAGTAGTGATAGGTAGTGCTGTGACCTGAAGGCTGTATTTCCCCAGCAGGTGGGAATTGCCTCCGCTGAAGCTAGCTGCCTTCCCGGAGGTCATGCCTCCTTCCTGGAATCTAGGCAGGGGTGTGCAGACCCCTTTGCATCAACTTGGGCTAACTCTGTAGGTCAGCCCAGCTTCAGCTCTCCAGGGCATGGGCAGAAGCCTTCATTCTGACTACATGGCAGCCCAGCTTCTCTCTCTGCCCATTTAGCTTCATTTCCTGCAATGTTTCCATGAATGTTGAACTCAACAGCACTCTCCAGTAAACTTTCTGCACACGGATCTCCATCTCAGAGTCTATTTCTTGGGGAACCTGACCTGTAACACTAGGTATATAAGTATTATGTGTGACTGAAACGTGGGTTAAGTTCGCATGGAGACTATGTTTATATTTATTTTCCTATTCACAAAACGTGCCAGCTTCATGCAGTTTTGGTGGACAATTAAAAATTACTTTACAAAGTATCTCTAGCTTTAATGGCATTTACTAGTTGATCTGCACCTGGTGGCAGTTTCAAAATGTTTTCTTCCATTAAGTAATTCTCTGTTACAGTTTCAAAGTGCCAGATACCGCTCCACGTGCAGGGACTCAGTGGTGTGAACAGAGAGACAAAGTCCCTGTCCTCATGGAGCATAGTTTCTAGTGGGGGTAAATGAAAAACAGTTAGTAAATAAATAAATAATATGATTTCAACTAATGACAAATTCTAAGAAGATAATAAAATAGGGTAACAGGATAGAGAACGACTGGAGGGCTTTATCTGGGGTAGTCCTGGAGGACCTCCAGGAGGATGTGACATTTGAGCTGAGACAAAAATGATGAAGAGGAGATGGTTTGGCCCAGCTGGTTTACTATTAGTTTGCTGCAAAAGTAATCACGGTTTTTGCCATTAGTTTTGCAGCAACCTAATAGTTTGTAAGCTGGTTTGTTTCAGTTAGATAATTTTGGGTGCATTATAAATCTCAAGGGGGCCAATGGCTAGATATACGATACAGCCATGTATTCAGGGGGAGGGATAATTGATCATATGTCTAGTCAGATCTGTAAATGTTTTTCTCAACATATGTATTCTGTACACATTTTATAAAAACTACGTTTGACTTAGAAGACAGTTTTGGTGCTCTTGAAGATTTGACCCTGGCGGGGAGGATTTGTGGGGGGCTCTGTTGTTCAAAAGAAGAGCAGAGTGCCTCACTTGGAAGCTGCTGTAGGAAGGTAGAGGGCTGTGTCTGTGTCCAAAGGGTGAGGTTTGTGCAGTCTGTGCCGCATGTATAAAATAGGACTGAAGAGGTGTGAGTGCTGCATTGCATTTGTTAATGCTGCCTGTGTTTTGCTTTTGCATAACAGGTTGAAATAGAAAAGAAGTGGATTAAAATCGATGGAGAAGACCCAGATAAAATTGGTGACTGCATAACTCAGTAGGAGTAGCGAGAGTTCATGATGACAGCCCACTTGTCAAATATGTAATTCACCGAAACACACCAAGTCCTGCTACTGTAGAGTGGAAATGACTTCTGAACAGTGGTTTTAAGACAGGTCTGATGGCTGTGTTTAGAGAAGTTTAGACCTAAAACTGAACAATCTGTATTTTATGCTTTTCATATGTTTTTGTCCTAGGGGTTCAATCTAAAATGTTTCTATAATTTGTGTGATGTTTTGCTTCCTATTGAAACTCAAAGGCACTGTTACTCGTTGTGTGACCCTGCAGCCAGTTTGAATTTTGATTACTCAGTGGCTGATTGTTTTGCTCCCTGGATTACTGAGGTGCCGTCTTTATTTTTTCCCATCTCTTCTTGCTGGTTAGTGCCTGTACTAGAGGGTAAGGGAATCGAAGGAGACATACACCAAAATACTTAATTTTCCCTCTTGCTTGCCTCTGGCATGTGGCTAGGTGTAGACTGATGTTGAAACCACAGGCTAAAATGTAGATTTGGAAGTATCTGTGCTTTTGAATTACTTATTTTCCTGTCCTCTTACCACATTGGTAAGTAATAACTGGCTATATTTGGTGCCTGTCTCTCTCCCACTGTATTGTCATTTTCAAAATGTGCTTGTATTTTGGTGTGCTGCAAAGAAGCTATTTCTGTTGTCCTACATATTTTAGTATAAATCACTAAGACGTATTTCCTTTCACTTGGCAGGATTCCTTTCAAAATGGAATCTGAGTATTAGACACTAGTTAAAATATTTATATATATTAAAGATGAATTTTTAAAATTTATAAATACTATTTTCCAAAAGTACAGACTCTAAGGATATATTTTGATAAAGTATTATTTGTAATGAACACAAGCCTCTCTTGAGTAGAAGTCTAAATCACATGATGATTATTTTATACTAGTTCTGCTATCATGCTATTTTATGCTAATTCTGCTTATTTTAGAGTATTTTTCATTAAGGTGAGCAAAGTGAAAGATACTTGGTATTTTACCCAGATTTCTAAGAGGCAACATTTTTATTCTTCAGAGTCAGGTAAATGATTATAATGGTTTGGTTTCTAATGAAAAGTCAATAGCATTAGCAGCTATAATTCCATTTATAATTTCCTTTTAGCATTTACAGTGAAAAGTGAGAATTTTAAAATGTATGGAATCTATTTTCCAGATATATTTTTAGTCTGAAAAACAAACTCCCCCATGTGGTATTAATATACCTTCAATTTATGTTGAAGCTTAAACATAATTAGGAGATTTTTTTTCTATTTGCTAGATTTGTTTTCAGTCAAAACTGATTTAATGTTTTTCCAAACAACATTTATGTGTTGGCCTACAGAATTTATTTCATGTGTTTTATTTAATATTATATTACATTCATTGCAATCTGTTCAAAAACAGATTAAGACAAACATTTATGATGGTCTGTATCAATCAGCAGATTTTATTGCTTTTCATTATTTTACTGTAAAGGCAAAGGATGCAAAAGGTGATGGTTGGTTGAAAGGAATTGCTATTACTGTTTTTATTTTTTACTTTTTTTGAAACAGAGTCTCATTCTGTTGCCCAGGCTGGAGTGCAGTGGCATGATCTTGGCTCACTGCAACCTCCATCTCCTGGGTTCAAGCGATTCTCCTGCCTCAGCCTCCCAAGTAGCTGGGATTACAGGTGGAAGCCACCAAGCCCGGCTAAAATTCTTTTGTATTTTTAGTAGAGATGGAGTTTCCCCATGTTGGCCAGGCTGGTCTCGATCTCCTGACCTCAGGTAATCCACCAGCCTCGACCTCCCAAAGTTCTGGGATTACATGCATGAGCCACCATGCCCGGCTGCTATTTCTCTTTTTAACTACATTTGATGCCTTGCTTATAATATCATATGCTTGAGGCTCACTGTTGATGTAGAGTAGGGCAAATCTGTGTATGTCATTTAAAAAAATTCCACCATCTTTTCTTATCATCTGGTGTGGGCACACTCTAGAGTGACTTCAGTCTGCTCAGAACAAATATGGAGGCAGGGCAAAACTGATGCTACCTACGGTCCCAGTGAAGTTAGCTGGGTTAATTACTACCATTCCTTTCTGAGTGTGTTTTATGGCATCCTGCGACAAAGAACTCACAGTCTGATTAGGATGAACTTAATGACTATTTACACCTCAAAATATATTCACCAGAGGGTTCACTTAATTGCCCCCCATGCTTCACAGGTTGACTAGTATCCCTCCCTGCCAGGGTTATTCACTCACAAGCCACCGGGCCTTCAGGATATCTCGAGATTCAGTGTTGACGATATAATAGCAAAAGCTGGACTAACGCCCAAATGGAGTGTCTGTGGCAATGCAGAGGCTGATAGCATTAACAGCGTAACAGCGGGGTGTTATGGCATAATTGTTAATTTGCACATCTATTAGGATCCTTAAATATTCATTACTTAGTGTTAAATTAACATTCTGTGTAGAGAGGGGAGGCTTATTCAATTCTTCTGACCTCAGAACTGGCAAGAGGTCAGAATTGACTACAGAACTCTAGGTGAAAAATCAGGTAGGATTCAAATTAAGTAGAACTGCCCTTTTCGGAACAGTGATCTTCAAAAAACCCTTGCTTTTAAGGGAGGGAAGCGGGGAAGGAAAGGAATGAGGGAGGAAAGATTCCTTTCTAGCATTTATTTTGCTTTAGATCACTCCATTGTGAGTTTGACCATTTTGGAGTCAAATGAGCAGACTTCCAAGGAGCTGACCAGTTTGTGACTAGTCTGCTCATTTTTCCAGTTACAGGATCACATTAACAGTGTAAACGAATTCATGGGTAGATCATTTGTGCAGATCTAAATTTAAGGACATTTCCTTTTTCTGTGGGAATCACAAGAGTTCATCCATTAAAAAAAGATATGTAAAAAAGATACTTTCCAGCACATAAAGGCTGGAATTTTACAACCTGATGTATATATTAGACAGTTCTAGGATGTTAGTTCCCTTCATTCCAGAGCTATGCTTGTGATACAGCCCCTTTTCTTATAAATTCAGTTAGAAGGCCTTTCTTAACAATGACTATTATAATGTTTTACTTAAAGTATGGTTTTATATTCTGTCAATGCAAATACAAAACAGGTTGAGCCTTAATAATCATGTAACAAAATATTTTGTAGATTAAATATTGATTTTTCAAAAATTAAAAATGTATTTCAAATGATTCTTACTGTGCTGTGAATGTATATCTTCTTTTGCAAGACCTGGGGCTCTTTTTTTTTCTTAAGGTATGAAATCAATTTCAATAACCCTAAACAATTGACTGTCAGGCATATGTCAGACTCCAGTCTTAAGGAGTCAGTGACCATGACCTCTTGGCATATCCTGGAAAAATGACATCATCAAAGTATAGTTGATAATGTTATAAAAGATGATTTTAAAAATAGGGTATAATCATGACTCATAAAGATATGAGGCTGGGTGCGGTGGCTCATGCCTGTAATCCCAGCACTTTGGGAGGCTGAGGTGGGCGAATCACGAGGTCAGGAGATCGAGACCATCCTGGCTAACATGGTGAAACCCTGTCTCTACTAAAAATACAAACAAAAAATAAATTAGCCAGGCATGGTGGTGGGCGCCTGTGGTCCCAGCTACTCAGGAGGCTGAGGCAGGAGAACAGCGTGAACCCGGAAGGTGGAGCTTGTAGTGAGCTGAGATTGCGCCACTGCACTCCAACCTGGGCGACAGAGTAAGACTCTGTCTCAAAAATAAAATAAAATTTAAAAAAATGAAATGAATACGTGCATAAGATTACTACTACTCAAAGCCTTTCACAAATTTTCCTTGAAAATAGGGAAAACTTTGTCCACAGTATTCCATGGAATTTTCAAACTTTGGCAACTTGTAGAGTACTCCTGTAGAATTAATGTGCACCTAAAAGCCATGTTTTTAAAGTTTAGAAAACCAGTTTTACATAATTGTACAGAATATATTTCAGGTAAGGTATACGTGTGGGTGGTAGGGAGTTGCGGGGGTGGAGGGAAGTTGTGGGGGAGTGGAGGGAGGTCATAGGAGATATGAAGGTAAATCAGTGCTTATAAAGGACCGACCTAACAACCTCTCCACCCTCCTTTTTACAGGAAATCTGCCTTGTGTTGAAATTAAATTTTTATTTAGCTACTAAAGTTAATATTTCAAAATGGCATCAGTACTTCATAGAAGACAGAAATGAAGCACCATTTTAACCACTGCTAGGACTCACAAGGCTTGGCCCTAGTTCTTCAGGACCGACAAAAGGATTGAGTGGCAAAAACTGACCGTATTTGTAACAACAGTCCTCAAAATCCCATCAATCAATTCTTTCCTGTTTTGTCTCAACTCTGGCTAGACTGTCCCACCACTTTTTTGTAGACACAGGGTAGATTTTGATGTTGTCTCTCCTAGACCCTACCCATCCTCTGCAGCTACTGTATTCCAAGGAACTTATACGCTTAGCCAGGGCCCTAAAACATAGGGCTATATGTATTCTGTTGAATCATATGTAATCGCTAATATTTACCTTTCTTGATGGGAATTTCACGGGCTCAATCTAATTATCCCTGTATTTCCCTGGGTCATATGATACAAGCATTTTTCGTTATCCTGCTTAGAAATGGTATTGAAATATGAATTTGACTCTAATTTTTAAAGGAAGATAGAGTTGCTAGTCAAGAAGCAAATAGTTGAATTACAAAAAACCATAGATACAAGCTACAAGTAATATTCTGCCTTTAAAATCATGTTTCATCTGTAAGGAAAAGGAACTGATTAGATTAATTGCCCCATGTTTTAAAATATTTCAGTTCATTTCCATGAGACTTCCTGGGGAAGAAAGGCACAGCATCATTGGACTCTGGGTTTTGCTGCTTCCCCTTCATGTATCTGCACTCGCACAGCCTTCCAAACTTCAGAGGGAAGAGTGGCTTCTTTAAATAATATGATTGTGTGTGTTGCCATTTTGCTGAGAAGCTCCTTTTGTAGAATCCAGCATTGTGAACTCCATGAAATGTAATTTGCAGTACATTCTTGAAACAGAAGAGGGTGCTCTCAGGCAAGCTGATGCTACCCAATGCTAGAAATTTAAATTTGGCGCTGCTTGTATTATGATTAGTACAAGATCTTAGGGGCATTTAATAAAGCATTTCAAAGCATGTGAGTCCAGTGGAGTATAATTAAAATTAATACAATAGACAAACACATTAAAGTATTCTTAATGTCTAGTCTAAAAATGCTGTCAAATACAATTTTACATATCCCAAAGAGTTAAATACTATGCTTATCTCTAAACATTTCTAACTATTATACAGAAAGAAAAACAGTGTCTTCCTTCTCCGCAGGTTTCAAACAAAATTTTTCTAATGAGAGTTAATAAACTCAAAATCTTCTTTCTTTAAAATATTTGTAAGATATTATAATTAATTCATCCTGTTTTGGCATGTGTCAAGGTCAATGTGGTCTCTAAAAATCTCCAGTCCAGGATTGTACGTTCAGCTTCTTAGGTAAGAACAAGCAAAGATATATGCTTTCAGGAGAATATTTCATGCTGCCTTGACTCAGGGACAAGCCTTGGTACTCTTTCAGTCCTCAGAAGGCAGTAATGAACAATGTCCTTTTCAACATGGGCT
This sequence comes from Trachypithecus francoisi, assembly GCF_009764315.1. Taxonomy (NCBI): domain Eukaryota; kingdom Metazoa; phylum Chordata; class Mammalia; order Primates; family Cercopithecidae; genus Trachypithecus; species Trachypithecus francoisi. Next base: position 58,990,016 of record NW_022681462.1, on the reverse strand, counting down.
CTGTGTTTCTCTCAGAAATCTTCCAGGGTGGATGTTGTCATTCTTTTATAAAGCCAGTTGGGACACTCTCTTTCCAAAAGCCTTATATCATGAGTAAGTCTATGAGTGTAGCTGAACGCACGCAGCATTCCCAAAGCATTCTGAACTACAGAAGGCTTCCTTAACGCATTGGCTGCCAGTTTGCCACTCTGAATCACCTCAAAATGCAGTGTGACCTTTGTTCCAAATAATCATCTTGCTGGTCATTCTAATTTTTTTAAGTGCTTACTATATATCTGCAGTTTTCTAGGTACTAAGGATCAGCAACTACAAAGATAGTTAATTCCTGCTCTTATAGAGAGTATATAATAGTGGGGGAAGTCAGATGATAAATATCAAGTTGTGATTATTGCTATGCAGAAAAATAAAGCAAGGTAAAACAATAAAGAGGTGTAGAAGCGTGCCATTTTAGATAGGTTGGTAAGGAATGTTCTCTTTGATGAGATGACATTCTAGCAGCAAGACCTGAAAGAAATGAGGTAGAGTGCCTCCCAGATCCCCAGGGAAGAGAGTGTCCAGCAGAGGGCTCTGCTAGTGCACAGGTGTGGGACTGGGCTGCTAACCCATCAGAAGAACATCACAGAGGACAGATGGCCGCTGGGTGGCTATATTGGAGTGAGCAAGGGGGTGGGATAGAGGTGGAAAGGGATCAGAGAGATCGTGGGGAGGTGGGGGAGGCAGACCACCTAGGGTTTTGTGGGCCATGGATTTTATTCTGAGTGAGATGGGAGCCCCTGGAAGGCTTTGTGCAGAGGAGGGATAGAACTTTGTTACATGTTAAGATGATTCTGTGGACATAAAAAGGAAGTAAAAGCAGCAGCAGAGAAAGTAGTTAAGAGTCTATTGCAATATCTCAGGTGTCTTAGTCCTTTCTTGCTGCTATACCTGAGACTGAGGGATAGCAAAAATTTCTCACAGCAGAAATTTCTCACAATCTGGAGGCTGGGAAGTCCAAGATCAAGTGCCAATAGATTCAGTGTCTGGTGAGTGCCTGTCTGTTCCTCATAGTAGGCATGTTCTTACTGTGTCCTCACATGACAGGAGGGGCAACAGGGCTCTCTGAACCCTCTTTTATGAGGGTACTAATCCCATTCATAAGGACAGAGCCTTCACACCTAATTACCTCCTAATGGCCCCACCTTTCACTACCATCATCTTGGGGGTTAGGTTTCAACATATGAATTTTGTGTGGGACACAAACATTCAGATGACAGCATCAGGTGAGAGGTGATAGAGATTGAGAGTGGTGACAGGAGATGAAAAATGGTTGAATTCGGAACATATGTGAAACATGGAGCCAACAGTATATGCCGATGGATTAGATGTGGGGCGTGAGGGAAAGAAGGGAACCAAGACCACTGCCAGATTTTTGGCCTGAGCAATGAAAGAATGGAGTTGATTTTATGGATGAGGGAAAGAGTGTTGTAGGAGCAGATTTTGGGGAGAAAGATCAGGAATTCATGTTTGGATGAGCTAACTTTGAGATGCCTATTAGATATGCAATGGAGAGAGCAAGTAGCAATTGAGTGTACAAGGCAGGAAAGAGGGCTGTGATAGAGACGCACCTCTTAGAGATATCAGCACTTTCAGCCATGGGACTAACTGGGATCACCTGGGAGTGAATATAGACTAGAAGTGGGCTGAGAATTGAGCCCTTGGGCTCCCTGGAGTTTAGAGGTCAGGAAAATGAGGGCAATGCCGTAAAGGACACTGAGGAAGAGTAGCTGGAGTAGAAGAAAAAAGAGAATGGTATTCATTCCAGGGATCAAGTGAAAAAGGATGTCAAGAGTTTCCTCAAATGCTGCTGCTAGAGTAAGATGAGAACTGAGAGTTGACTACTGGATCTAGCAACATGGAAATCGGTGACCTTGACAGAAACAGTGTCATTGAAGTGACAGCAATGGAAGCAAACTCAAGCAGGTTTGGACCCAGTGAGTAAATGGCTTTGTAGGGGAAGCAAAAAAAAAAAATTTCCTTCTACCCTCTTCAGTTCTGTGGTTGGTCCAAGAATTAAACTGACATAAGACAGATTAACAGGAGAAAAGCATATTGATTTTATTAATATTTTTTACATGTACATGGCAGTCTTCAAAAGGGAAGTAAAGACCCTAGGATGTCATTAGGCCGTGAAGCTTATATACCTTTTCACGCAAAGAACAACTAATTATGGGGATGGGCCAAGACAAAGGGGCTTGGGCTCGGGGCACTAAATTGTAGGACAGAGCCTAGAAAATACATGGGGGAAACTAATGAAAGGTAGGGTCGTTTTAGTAGTTTGATGTGGAGGCCCATTTCGGCATCAACTCCTAGTGTTTGGTGATAAGTATGTTCTTCTCTTCCTAGTACAGGAAAGGCACCTTTTTCATGGAAAATTTTATGATACATTTTTAGGGAGAAATGAGGAGGTCAGAGAGCCTGTGCTAGTTTGTTTTGCATCGCTACAAAGGCATACCTGAGACTCAGTAATTTATAAAGAAAAGAGGTTTAATTGGCTCACAGTTTGGCAAGCTGCTCAAGCACGGGACCAGCATTTGCTTGGCTTCTGGTGAGGCCTCAAGGAGGTTTTTACCCATGGCAGAAGGCGAAGCGGGAGCACGCATGTCACATGGTGAGAAAGAAGCAGGAGCAAGAGGAGGCTCTTCCAGGCTCAAATCTGCATGAACGAACAGAGTGAGAACTCACTCATTATTGCAGGGGCAGCATGAAGACATTCATGAGGGATCTGCCCCCATGACCCAAATACCTCCAACTAGGCTCATCTCTAACATCGGAGGTCACATTACAACATAAAATTTGGAGGGGAAACACATCCAAACCATATCAGAGCCCTTCTGCATGTTCTGTTTCTCAAGCACCTTCAGCTTAAAATAATCAATATGCCAAAACAGCATATTGTGGGATGGCATGAATCCCTTCAGACCCCTTTTTTCTGGAGATAGAGTCTTGCTCTTGTTGTCCAGGCTGGAGTGCAGTGGTACCATCTCAGGTCACTGCAACCTCCACCCCCCAGGTTCAAGTGATTCTTGTGCCTCAGCTTCTCAAGTAGCTGGGATTACAGGCGTGCACCACCACTCCTGGCTAATTTTTGTATTTTTGGTAGAGATAAGAGTTCACCATGTTGGCCAGGCTGGTCTCAAACTCCTGACCTCAGGTGATTCACCCACCTCTGCCTCCCAAAGTGCTGGGATTACAGGCGTGAGCCACCATGCCTGGCCCCCTTCAGCTGTTTTGAGGAGTTTTGCTGTCAGTATGAACACTGGGACAGTAGCTGGGGAGGATGAGATCTTAATACTTCCCTGACATCCCTTAAGACCCAAGTCTTGATACTTTGTCTGCTTTCTGGCTCCTTCTTTGTCATTACTATTATTTTTATCTTCTTGATGTTGACTCTTGCTAAAAGTTTTTCACTTCCTTATTGTTAATGCGTATGGAAAATGATTCCTTGTTACCTTTTAGCACATGTCATCTGAATCTTTTGCTGTTTCCAGCATAGGTGCTTTGACTATGCCAGCTTGTATTTCTTCAGAATTTTCATTAACTGTATGTGTGGTGTTGTAGGCATTACATATTTTAAAATAAATTTAGCCATTGCTTTAATCACATCCTGCAATGTTTTAAATTTTTTCTTGGTTGAATTTCACCAGGTCAATGTCATTTCATATTAGGATGGTAATCCCATTTCGAATTTTGTTATCAAATTCAGAATAATTGTAAACCAGTTGCTGGTTTCACAATCTTAAGAATGCCTTCAAAGTTCCTGCAGGATAAAAAAGCACACCTATTTATTCATAGTTTTTGTATCTACCTAGTAGTTTCAACTTTGATTCTTTATTATAGTTGATATAGTAATATTCTATGTAAATAATTATCCAGTAATTAAGTGAATCTTAATAAAAGTAAAGTATCTGTGAAAGGTACAATTTAGGCAACTGTGAAATCATACAATTAGTGGGATATTTTATTGTTTTATTATTTTAAAACTGTTTTGTATGCTTAAAATAAGGAGGTGATCAAAATATGATTTCATGACTCACATGGCTTATTGTCATACAAAGGGATTTTTTTTCCCACAATGCTTAAAGAGGGAGAATCACGAGAACAAATCTCATAGGGAATATACTCGATAGATGAAGTATATCAACCATGTAATGAGTGAGCTCCAAAATTACTAAAGTCTAGTTCACCAATTAGGATGAATGCAGGCTCTATGGAAAGTAAAAGCTAGTGGAAGTGTGAGGTATGACTGTAAGAGAGGATTTGGGGAGAGATGGCTTGACCAACACAACAGAGATCCATGCAGACACAGGAGGTCCCTCCATGCAAGAATGTGGGTGTTGCTGCTGAGGCTTCGGAGATGACCCCAAAGGCTAACAGAATGTAGCCCTGCCACACCTGGAGCTCACGTTTTTTGGAGAAGCAACTCAACGGAGTGCAGTCATGCCATGGTCTAAGCTCTCAAAGTGTCTGCCAAACGATTAGGGTTGTAGGTCAGTCATGCATTACTTACCAATGGGAAAATGTACAAAATGAGAAATGTGTTGTTAGGAGACTCGTTGTGCAAGCATCATAGAATTTACTGACACAAACCTAGATAGTACAGCCCACTACACACCTAGGCTATATGGTATGGTCTATTGCTCCTAGGATACATACCTGTTTTCAGTAACAGCATGTTACTATACTGAATACTGTAGGCAGTAGTAATACAATGGTTTTGTGTATCTAAAGATATCTAAACAAAGAAAAGATACAGTAAAACTACGGTATTATAATCTCTTGGGACTACTGTTTTATAAAGGGTCCCTCATTGACAGAAACATGGTTATGCAGCACACCACTGTATTTTGGAGTCCAGTAGTTGAAGTCAATAGCTCACATATGGGGTATGATAAGGTGTGATACAACATTTTCGAAGGAAGTGGGAGTACGTTGCAAGTTCTTGTCACAGTAAAACATATGTCACTCATAGAAAACTATATATGTGTTTGGAATCATTTCAAAGCTATGTAACAAAACAGTTCACAATTATAAGAATAAACTTCAATTTAAAAATATTATTACGCAAAAATGGTAAATATTTAATGTATAAAGTAACGAAACAAAATTTACTAAACAAAAATATTATATCTTGCAATTCACACTCCATTTTAGACTTTTAAATTTAAAGAGACAGATAAAAACTCCAAATGGTCACACAGAATGACAGAATTGAAGTAACCTAAGTTTGGCTGGGCACGGTGACTCAGGCCTGTAATCCCAACACTTTGGGAGGCTGAGGCAGACGGATCACCTGAGGCTAGGAGTTCAAGACCAGCTTGGACAACATGGTGAAACCCTGTCTGTACTAAAAATACAAAAATTAGCCATGCATGGTGGTGGGCATCTGTAATCCCAGCTACTTGGGAGTTTGAGGTGGGAGAATCCCTGAATCCAGGAGGCAGAGGTTGCGGTAAACAGAGATTGTGCCACTGCACTCCAGCCTGGGCCACAGAGTGAGACTCTGTCTCAGACAAACCAACAAACAAAAAAATTGGCCAGGCGCAGTGGCTCACGCCTGTAATCCCAGCACTTTGGGAGGCTGAGGCAGGTGGATCACTTGAGGCCAGGAGTTTGAGAACAGCCTGGCCAACATGGTGAAACCCCATCTCTACTAGGAAAAAAACAAAAAACAAAACAAAACAAAAAACTAGCCAGACATGGTGGCAGGGTCCTGTAATCCCAGCTACTCAGGAGGCTGAGGCAGGAGAACCGCTTGAACCAGGAGGGTGGAGGTTGCAGTGAGCCAACATCGCACCACTGCATTCCAGCCTGGGCGACAGAGCAAAACTCCATCTAAAACAAAACCAAAACAAAACAAAAAAAAAGAAGTAACCTAAATTATATTTCTTCATCTTTACTGTCACAGTTTATTTTACATATATCATTTAAATCCAAGAATACATGGTACCAAAGGAATGGAGACACACGTTGCACCTAGACCATTATGAATCCCCAGATGACTGTGGGTATCAGTCCACATGTGTCAGAGATCCAAGTGTGTAACTGGGAGGCCTCCAAATTAACCTCTATGTAGGATACAATGTTTATTATACGCTAAGAATCTAAAAAAAAAAAGTGATTTGAATCTTTCATTTGCATTATTAAAACTCAACAATAATTGCACCGATTTGTTTAGAATGTATGCCAATATTTAATAAAAAATTGGTGGGGAGGGGAGATAGAGTATTTAACTATGGACATTCCTTTGCCAGAATTGCCAGAACATGGTGATAATCAAAAACAGACTGATTTTCTGTTGTTTTATCATTGTGTTTAAATTATCAAAAAACAATGCTTCTCATTATTGCCTGTGCCCAGGACTGCCCACTTCCCCTACTTGGTACACCACTGGATGATGAATACTTCCACAAATTGGCAGTGATCCAGTGGTGAAAGAAAAATTAATGATACAGCAGGTCCCGGTGGCTCACACCTGTAGCCCCAGCACTTTGGAAGGCTGGGGCAGGTGGAGTATCTGAGGTCAAGAGTTCGAGACCAGCCTGGCCAACATGTTAAACCCGGTCTATACTAAAAGTACAAAAATTAGCCGGGTGTGGTGGTGCACACCTGTAGTCTCAGATACTCTGGAGGCTGAGGCAGGAGAATCGCTTGAACCCGGGAGGCGGAGGTTGCAGTGAACTGGGATCGTGCCACTGTATTCCAGCCTGAGTGACAGAGTGGCGGGGTGGCGGCGGGGAAGAAAAAAGAAAATTAATGATGCAAAGGAGAGAGGGAGACATTGCTAGGGCCATATCTCTGAGCAGATGAGAGGAGAAGGGACCCAAGGCACCAGCAGAGGGACTGACAGACAAAAGCACAAACAGTTCATCCACGGCAATGAGGCAAGACAGAGTCTGTGGGTACAGATGAATGTAGGCCTATTATCTAAGGTGTTCTTTCTTAGTTTTTTTCCCAGAAGTGGAATGGGGGATTCAGAGACTTTTCACCGTCCCAGAGACGGAGAATCCTGTTTCTTTAAGGACACTTTATTACCTACTTTAATTTTCTTTTTTTTCCCTTGGGTTTTTTTGTTTGTTTGTTTTTGTTTTTTTTGAGAGGGAGTCTCACTCTGCCACCTAGGCTGGAGTGCAGTGGTGCGATTTCAGCTCACTGCAACCTCTGCCTCCTGGGTTCAAGTGATTCTCCTGCCTCAGTCTCCCAATTAGCTGGGACTGCAGGTGCCTGCCACTATGTCTGGCCTATTTTTATATTTTCAGTAGAGACAGGGTTTTACCATGTTGGCCAGGCTAGTCTCAAACTCTTGACCTCAAGTGATCTGCCAACCTTGGTCTCCTAAAGTGCTGGGATTACAGGTGTGAGCCACTGCACCCAGCCTAATTTTGTTTTCTTGAAAAGTTTGATCACTTCTTTTAATACGTGTTCTTTACTGGGTTTTTTTTTTTTCTTTTTTCATGACAGAGGTTGCTGTGGATGTCACTGCTATTAATGCTTTAATATTAACTATACTGACTCAAAAAGGACATTATTGTGATTTTGGAACTGAGATGATCAATTCCCTCTAACAGGGAATAAATGGTTAAGGCAGCTCTGATTTGGGAAATCCATTTGTGAGCACTCTAGAATTCAGTTTCTTTTTCTGCTTTTCATCTCTGAGAGAGATGCTATAGAGCTGTGAGTGGCCGGGCGGGGGTGGGAGATGCCACCTCAGAGCAGTGCTTGTCCTTTTCCATAGAGTTTTATTTTGATATTTTCACACTGCTCAGAGAGAATTCCACCCAAAGGTCCTCAAGTGCCATGAAAAGGACAAGGAAAGAGCATCTTTGAACAGTGGCATTGTTAAATGCCAAGAGCCTGCCTCTCCAGTGGATAATTTTGAGATATTCTGAAACACTTTTCAAAGGCTTTGCTAAGTAGTCATTGTGGAAAAGGACACATTCTATATTAAACTCACGCTGGGATCAGAGATGGCCTTGGGTAAGATTGTGAACTAGACGATGTTTGCAGCCCTCTTTTTATTGCCTCTTCCTCCGTCAGTGATGCTCCAGCCCCTTCCCCTGTACCTCCTCAAGGCTTTTAGAGTCTCTCCCCCTCCCTCTTTTTGCCTTATGTGATTGAGGGCCATGGAAGGGTAGATATCAGTAACTTAGATCTTGGTGTTCTTCTGCTGCAGGCTTTTCCAATGGAGCTACTTATTCCTCCAAACCCCACAGACCTTTAACTGCTTCTCTGCCTTCAGTGTGGCTGTCCTCCATCCTCCAGTCCACCCTTTGTGCTGCAGTCAGGAAAGGACACATTATCTTGCATTTGCTTACCAGGGAGACTTAGCTTTCACCACAGCTTGCCTTATTCTCTATCCTTTAGCCAAACCAAACAAACTGCTCTCATTTCCTCAAACCTATCATGTTCTCAAACCCCCCATGCTCTCAAGCCCCAAGCTTTGGCTGATACAGTTCCCTCTCCCTGGAATACTCTTCCTTGCCCCCTTCCTCTGTCTCTTACTCATTCCACAGACCTCAGTTTAGGGGGCCAATTCTAAGAAGCCTTCCCTGGCCCTCCCCATTCAGGTCAGCGGAACCATACACACACTAATCCTGTTATATTTTAATTACTTGTATTTTTTTCTTTTTGCCCACCCTCTTTGGGGTTTTGACTGGGGTGGCTCTGCCCACAGTTATTTCTCTTTTTCTGGGAAGAGAACCTTCTGCAGGGGTGGTGGTAGGTGATGGTAGGAGCAATGCCAGTGGTATGGGGCTAATCCCCTGGCCAGAGATTATGACCTATGTGTTCAATGAGAAACACTACATGAATGAATGATTGGATAAATTTAGATAAATGCACTACTTTTCTCCCTATGATAGTTGCATTTTAATCCCTAATTTTCCTCCACCTATAGGCTAGAAATTCCATTTTATAACAGCTTAAGAATAAATTCATATCAATAACTTTTAATGAATGTTTTTCATATTTGAGGTACTATGCTAAGAGCTCAAGGGGCATATAAGAATGAATAATACACAGCCTAAGTCCTCAAGAAATTTAAAATCTATTACACTTATGGTTGCAAATGCCCTTTAAAAAGTAAACACACACACACATATCTGAGGGGTTGGAAAATATTAAAATGTTTGTTTTAAAATTTGATTTAATCTTGGTTTTGAAAGCTGGTAAAAGTGAAGAGGATGCACCCTTAGCTTTTTGGCACCTATTGCTTGTTTGGGATTGTGTTTTCTCATTTAACGCCCAGCAACTTATCAAGGAAGTGTTATTTCTCTCTCTCTTTTTTACTTTTTCTTTTTGAGACAGAGTCTTGCTCTGTCTCCCAGGCTGGAGGGCAGTGGCCTGATCTTGGCTTTCTGAAATCTCCCCCTCCCGGGTTCAAGTGATTCTTGTGTCTCAGCCTCCCAAGTAGCTGGGATTACAGGTACGCACCACCATGGCTGGCTAATTTTTTGTATTTTTGGTAGAGAAAGAGTTTCACTCTATTCGTCAGGCTCGAACTCCCGGACTCAAGCAATTCACCCACCTCGGCCTCCCAAAGTGCTCGGATTACAGGCGTGAGCCACCGCACATGGCCAAGGAGTGTTGTTTCTCATCGTGAAATGAAAACATCTGTCTCTTGTTAAAGGTATCTTGGAACCCTTGTGTGGCTGTAGATGGCTTTTTTTCTTGTACTTGAAACAATATCCCATGCTTAATTTCCTTGATCTGTCCACATAACAATAAAATGTAACTTCAAATGGAAAACGTTCACATCAAGAATTATTCACTAGCTCATCCCATGTAAACACATATAAGCAAACACAAGTATTTGTTAGGAGCCTTTTATGTGGCCAGTACAATCCTAGGTACTATAATTTAGGGAATACATGGAACTCTACAAATTACAGTGTACTTAAATTTATGGGACCATGACATTGCCACTTTCAAAGCCGAAAGAAAATGCAATCACAAGTAGGGATGATAGTGGTAGGAAAGGGGCCACAGTGGTTTTCTGTGGTGTTTGGATAGAACAGAGTGGTTATTGTCTAAAAGTTTTCTGCCTTGATGACCCTTTCTTGGTCCCTTGGCTAGAAAAAGCAAGCTTTTTTATGTTTCCTCTCTGTGACCATTGGTATTTCTGGGTTGCCAGCTTCCCCAGCACCCAATCTAGGATATGGGAGGCAAAAAGAAAATCGGAGAACTCACTGCTATGTGGCCCTTGGGATTGCGTGGTCTATAATTGATCTGCCATATTCTCCCCACTTTTCAGAGTCTTCTTATGTTTAGATAGATAACATTTCAGCTGTTCGTAGCAGGATGAATAGGAAGAAGTGTATTTATTTTATGTTGTCCCTGCCTCTCCCAATATTTGAAGCATCTAAGACAATAGAATAGAACAGTCAAGACGCTGCCACTTACCTCTTATAAAATGAGATAAACTAGGAAAGAAGAAAAGCACAGTTCTTGAGGGGAGAAAGCTGGTTGGTTTTCTGCAGGTCATAGCCTTAGGTTCAGATTATTTGTCTTTATCTCCACCTTGTCTAGGTTGGAGAATTAACTGGAGACAATAAACATTATTCTTGCTAATACTTTATGTTCACGTATGATTATATGCACTATGATTAAAGAAATGAAAGTATAACCATTTGTTAGCTAGGAAATTACTGAATCCTTATCAAGACCTTGATGAGAATGTTGAAAAAGTAGTGATGAGGAAAATTGTGTTTGAAGTCATCCTACATAGTTTTCATGGGTTAATTATAATTAGTAATATGTGCACAATATATACATCTCTCGAATATTAAAATATTTTGAAGTAGGCAGTCACATACTCATTAACAGTGTTCCATTGCATTGTGTCATACAGGTCACTTTAACTGAAATCTTGTTGGAGTGGGAGGAGGAATTCATCATGGTGGAATAGAATCTGATGTTCAAATAAAGCAAGTTGATTTTGGAGCTGTATTAGAAAATGGAAAATGTTACAAAAGTGCAGAGTATAAAATAAATCAGAACTGCTAACACTGTAACCATTTCAAAGTTACAGGGTGAGGCAGAGATTATCTGGATTTTCATTTCCTGTAAGATGTAAAGGATGAAACAGAGTCATAGAAACACAATACTGCTGGGTTTAATGCACTGGTTGCAAAATGTTCAGAAGTTAATTATGAATATTTGCTGCCTTAAGTCATACGCCCAAATACTAACTTACATTTTAATCACTAATAAATAATTATTTACAGTCTATACAATTATTGAAATACTTTGTAATTGACTGTAAAGTTTAATATGTAAAAAATAATGGGCTGTCTCTAAAATAGTTTTCTTTACTTTTTTTCTTTTATGAGACCGAGTCTCACTTTGTCACTCAGACTAGAGTGCAGTGGCATTATCTTGGCTCATTGCACCTCTGCCTCCCAGGTTCACGCCATTCTCCTGCCTCAGCCTCCCGAGTAGCTGGGATTACAGGTGTGCACCACCACCCCAGCTAATTTTTGTATTTTTAGTAGAGGCAGTTTCACTATGTTGGCTAAGTTGGTCTTGAACTTCTGACCTCAGGTGATCTGCCCGCCTCGGCCTCCCAAAGTGCTGCGATTACAGGGGAGAGCCACCACTCCCAACCTTTCTTTAGATTTTTATCCAACAAAAGGACTTCATAAATATGGCTTTTGCTCACAATAAGCAAAGTGAAATTATTTCTTTACTTTCAGAAGAGTATCACTAACACCTCCAGGCAAAAGTAATGAGAACATACGGGGAGGAAAATTAATCTGATTATTAAGATTTGCTTAAATGTTGCGAAAACTGGTATTATCAGTTATAAATATATATTATACATTATGGTCTCTAAACAAAGTAGGAGAAAAATGAAAATCTGATGCTCCAGATTGTGTTGGCCAGTTAAGGAGGAGCTTTATGCTTTGGCAGAGGTGTAATTTCAAAGGAATAAGTACTTAAAAAAGGACTAAGTTTCGGCATTTCTTTTTTATTCTTTATTTAGTAACAAAAAATAGTCACTGTAAAATTGCCTCATTGAGGCTGTAGGATCTTGAAATTTCAACTTTAGTGTCAAAAGTACCTTGTGGGCTGGATGCAGCAACTCATGCCCAGCACTTTGGGAGGCTGAGGTGTGAGGATTGCTTGAGGCCAGGAGTTCGAGGCTGCGGTGAACTATGACCATACCACTGCACTCCAGCCTGGGTGACAGACCTAGACCCTGTTTCTCTCTCTAAATAAAGTGTTTTGTGTATGCAACATACTTCCTCTCTGAGTTTAAAAAACTGACCAAAGAAATGTAACCATTGTGACTATAATATTCCGCGTGTTTCATGATAATCTGATAAGCTATCAAACATAAGTGTGAAAAGATTCTTTTACATACTTTTCAAATGCTCTTGTGACTGGTGAGGGCATTCAAGACACTTGAGATTACAATGAGGGACAGTCCAGTCAGAGAATGGGCACTGGTTTAGTTATTTCACACTGTGTAACAAATTACCCAAAATGTAACTGCAAATACAATTACAAATATTCATGATCTCATACAGTTTCTGAGGATTAGGAATCTAGGAGATGCTTAGAGGGTAGATTTCGTTCAAGATAACTCAAAGATATGTAGTCAAGCTTATCAGGGCTTCAATCATCTGATAGTTCAACTGGGGAAGGATCTAGTTCCAAGCTTACTTATGTGACTGTTTGCAGGTTTCTCATACTTGCTGACTGTGAGTTGGAGTCTCAGTTCCTTGCCACACAGACCCCTCCATAAGCTATGTGAGTATCCTCATGACATGACAGCTGGCTTCCTCCAAAATGAGAGAGTGAGCCCAACAAAGAATCCACAGCTATGAATAACCTTATCTCAAAAGTGATATGCTACTACTACTTCTTTATTTTGCTGGTAAACCAGACAAACCATGGTACAAGGTAGGAGGGGACAACATCAAGTGGTCAATATCAGGATGCAGGGATCACTGGGGGCCATCTTGAAAACTGGCTACTACAGGTCCATGTGGCAGATTTGCAACTTGGATTCACCTAGAACTTGTGTTAAAGCATACCTCCTCTAGTAGTCATTGCCTGTTACTGGGAAGAAATGACTAGTGACCATTCAGACAGACTGCAAGGGGCAAATGGAAATTTGCTGACATTTCTCTGCTAACATTACATAGCCTTTCCATAACTTGAGTATACTGAGTGTACTAAGAAATAACAATTCAGGTTTTAGTTACACTTTTTATGGGTACCAAGATCCAAGAATAATTTGAAAAATATACATGATCTACAGTATAGTTCTGAGAAGGGTAGAATGCATAATAAAGTAAAACAGTATGCTGTCACAGAAAGTTAGGTGATTACCAATCCTAAGCATATAGAAATAAAGCTTTAAAACCTTGCTATGAAAAAGATGGAAAACAAGAGACCCTTTTAGCTTTCTTATTTCCCAGCTTGAATAATTTAATTGGATTTTATAATATCAGTAGGAATCAATGACTGCTTTTAGGTTTCCTACTTTGGGTGAAAGATAAGTCACTTTGAACACTCCTGGTAGTAAATTGCCAGGTAGAGAGATATAACCATTAAAAATTACCATATATACTTCTTGGCTTTTTGTAAAAGAAATTTCTAATAGTTTTCAATGTAGGAAACTTTTCTAAAGATTGTCATATAAATCAGCTACTTGAAACTCACAAACCATAAGGTACCTGACCCAGGCAAATCACATACAGAGTGGTAGGGGATAAACAGCTCTACTGCACTTACTTGCCGAAATAAATACATAAACAGCCAATTTTAAATCTAATAGGGTTTTTAATCATCAAATAACTTATCCATCTGGTTAGGTCAAGACCTAACCAGATGCAGGCTAGAAGGGCTCTTTAGAAGAGTTGTGGCCAAGTGCGGTGAGTCATGCCTATAATTCCAGCACTTTGGGAGGCGGGGGCTGGTGGATCACTTTAGACCAAGAGTCTGAGACCAGCCTGGGCAACATGGTGAAACCCTGTCTCTACAAAATATACACACACACACCCACAGAAAATAGCTGGGCGTGGTGGCACACACACCTGTAGCCTCAGCTCCTTGGGAGACTGAAGTGGGTGGGTTGCTTGAGCCCAGGAAGTAGAGGCTGCGGCGAGCTGTGGGCATGCCTCTGTACTGCAGCCTGGGCAACAGTGTGAGACCCTGCCAAAAAAAAAAAGGCGGAGTTGTGGCAACAGATGGTGACTTCTTCCCTTTTCGAATCCTCCAGGTTATCTGTGCTTACATCTTTCCTCAGCTTAGCTAGGTAAGGTAATCCCCAAGATGCTCTGCCCTTCAGGAGGGAGAATTATTGTAGGTAGACAGCTGGTGATTTCTGCCTAAGGAGGAAAAAGGAGACAGGAAGGTATTAGCTGCTGACTTTATTTTAGCAGTGGTTTTCCACCTTGGCTGCATATTAGAATCAGATTCTGCCCAGTGGGATTCAGGCACTAAACTTTTTTTTTCAGCTCTCCGGGTGATTTTAATGTGCACCCAAAATTGAGACCCTTATGTCTTATGTCAGTGGGTCTCATTACAGCGCCCATCGGAATCACCTGGAGAGCATGTTAAATTTACAGAATGCTAGGCTCCATCCTCCCGTCTGATTCAGGAGGGCTGGGGTGGGACCCATCATTTGCATATTTAACAAGTTCCCAGATGCTGCTGATGCCGCTGTACCACGCCGACAAGTCTTAGAAAAATTTGGCTGTTATATTTTTATACAACAAAAAATGGAGTTCAGCTGTGAGTGGGATTGGGGGAAGAATGAAAATTGGTAAATGCAGAGGACAGATACCACTAGTCTTCCCTCTTTGCTTTCCCCATCTTCTTCAAAGTTGAAGTTAGACTGAGATCTACCCCTGCATTGCCCCTCCTCGATTTTCTTCATCTTTCGCAGATTGAGGAAACAACCTGTGAACGGCCCAAAACCGGATAGACCCAGCCTAACCATCCGTTTTAGCGGGTCTCTTTTCCCACACAGGCGGACCGCCTCTCCGCCCTGGCCCCGCCTCCAGTTAAGCCGGCTCCATCTATTAACGTTCTCTTCTGCCCAGCCACACCCCCCGGCGTTCTCCGCGGTTGCGCAGCGGACTTATATCGTTTAAAACGTGCCCAGTGTTTCCCTCCGCGTGCACTGAGTGCCGCGCAGGCGCAAAGGGCCAGGTGCTGGACGTGCTGTCATGGCTTGCTTCAACCCGGTGGTAAGGAGGACCTCAAGCTCTTTGTAGAGGGAGAGCCCTGGGAGTCCTGGTTCACAGCAGCGGAACTCTGCACACCCTTTTGTTTCCCCCTGACACTTGACAGATTGTCATAACCCCTCTTCTTTAGAGGCTGGGGCTCTTCCTCACCTCTGTGTTGGAGGAAGCTGATGAGGTCCAGTAGTTCAGCAGGAAGTTGGGCCAGCTCCGCTGAAACAAGTGTCCTTTTCCTCTTTTCACCAAAACTGAGGCTATCTAGTTGGGGTGTTTAGAGGTGGAACTCCCCCTCAACCCTCCTGGTTTCCTAGATGTTAGAAAACCCCCAAGTTCGGTTGTGTTAATTTTACCGTGGACATTGTTAATTCCAAGCTGTATTATTTACTGCTTGAAATAACAATGTGATTCTCATGTTACCTCCCCACGTTTTTAGTATCTTTCCCTACCCGCCCATTTCTTTGTCCTTTAACAACTTAATGCTTAAGTGTACAACCTACATTACCCTCCTATGCCTAACGGACACTTAATTTGCACAGTGAGAATTTCTAGTCTCAGTGGCACTTAGGAGACCATCAATCTTAAAAACCTGAATCAAAGAACAAAAATGAAGGATTCATCTTTATTACCAATTCATCTCAACAGACTTCACATTTCGTGAAAGGCGATATGCTTGTCCAGATCTGTGTAATTTTATGGGTTCCGGTTATCATATATGCAGTATAAAAGCTCTGTTTAATTTAGAGACATGCTACTTTAATTATATCTGTTTTATGATAATGTGTTTTAAGATACATAAAATACTTATACTCTACCTGAATATAAGCTTACTAGGTATGCCAATTTACCTGATTGTGAATTCTATGCTGTAGTGTTTGTTTTAAACAGAGGAGTTAAGATGGACTAGACATAGTTTTTTTTTTTTTTTTTTTTTTTGAGGCGGAGTCTCGCTCTGTCGCCCGGACTGGAGTGCAGTGGCCAGATCTCAGCTCACTGCAAGCTCCGCCTCCTGGGTTTCCGCCATTCTCCTGCCTCAGCCTCCCAAGTAGCTGGGACTACAGGCGCCCGCCACCTCGCCCGGCTAGTTTTTGTATTTTTAGTAGAGACGGGGTTTCACCGTATTAGCCAGGATGGTCTCGATCTCCTGACCTCGTGATCCGCCCGTCTCGGCCTCCCAAAGTGCTGGGATTACAGGCTTGAGCCACCGCGCCCGGCCAAGATGGACTAGACATAGTTTTAATAAAGATAACAGGGAAAGTAATACAAAGTCTGTGGTCCTAGAAGAGAAAATATGTTCAATACCTGTTTTGATTTTTGAAAAATTGTGTTCTAATGGGTACTTTTGGACTACTGCTGTGTTAAGATGTTTTTAGCCCTATGAGTTTTTTTCCCTCAGTGTTAAGCTTGATCACACTAGCTGGGACTACCACTGAAGTATCAATTTAGTATGCCTTTATCAGGATAAACTGTTTTAGAAGACGCAACTCATTTAGGGGCATTTAGTCTTAATGCATGTGCTTGTGAATAACATTATTTAAATGTTACTGATTGGCCTATTCATATAGGCTTACCCTGGGTCTTTAGAAGGATTAGTTTAAAGCATAGCTTCAAATACTAAATACTCTTGGGGGCTGGGCATGGTGGCTTAGACCTGTAATCCCAGCACTTTGGAAGGTCGAGGTGGGCAGATCACTTCAGCCTAGGAGTTTGAGACCAGCCTGGCCAACATGGTGACACCCCATCTCTACTAAAAATACAAAAAATTAGCCAGATGAGGTAGTGCACGCCTGTAGTCCCAGCTACTCTGGATGCTGAGACAGGAGAATCACTTGAACCCAGGAGGCAGATGTTGCAGTGAGCCCAGATTGTGCCACTGCACTCCAGCCTGGGTGACAGAGCAAGACTCCATCTCAAAACAAACAAACAAACAAAAAAACAACAAAAAAAAACCCTCATAGCTACTCTTGGCATGAACAGGAGTATTTAAGAGTATTTATTTAGTGGATAGTATGAAAAGGCAATCCTAGAGTGCCACCATTTTCATTTTCATTTTGGCCTCAGTAAGCAATTTGAAATAAGAGCAACTCAGCTAAATTTCTGCTTGCTGTTTCTTGCCCGTGGACCTCCCACTAGGTCAGTATTGTCAGCACATAGCATTGCCGTTTTGGCCTGGGGGCATAGTTTATATAGATTTGAAGGGCTGAGTTTTTTCACATACCCTCTTTTGTTTTGCTATAACTAGTGTTTAATCTGGGAAGAAATCTGCTTAACTTTGTTGTCATGGCATGTTTGACTAGGAGGTATTTTAGAATGTTATTTGGTCTCTTCAGTATGCACACTGGATAGGTAAGGTCGTTCGTGCCCTTCTTAGGTTCTAGTAGGAAATCCATTTTGGAGCAGTTGTATTTGACAATGGTCCAGAATATATATTTTTTGGACTTTGTGTATTTTGGAAGTGAGATGGGCTTTGATTGCTCTATTTTAAGTGCTTACCCCAGTCTTCTGGCTTGGAGTTTATTTATATTTGTGGAAATAATATAATGAACCCTAAAAAATTCTCCTTTGTCCACTTTGATAAAAAGGTAAATTGAAAACAGAAGACCTATTTCCAGCTGACTTACATTAATTTCTCTTTTAAAAGGAGTTGGGGAGGTTAAATATTGACACAAAAGGCAAATAACATGACAATAACCATACATCTTTGAGATTATTAGCTCATATGTTATTGTAGTCCTGTAATTCAGTCTTGTAGATAGGCTGAAACTATAGGTCTGAAGCTAACACAGTTTATGGAAAGCTAAGACTATATTGGGAATATGAATGTACTTAGTAAAAGTTTTTATGGTAACTTTACAAGACTAGAAGGTATACACTGCATATCTTTTAAGGCTAAATATGTTCAAACTTGAGAAGTCAAAACTTGTAACAGGCTGGGTGCGGTGGCTCATGCCTGTAATCCCAGCACTTGGGAAGGCTGAGGCGGGTGGATCATGAGGTCAGTATTGAGACCAGCCTGACCAACATGGTGAAACCCTATCTCTCTAAAAATACAAAAATTAGCCAGGAATGGTCGTGCACCTGTAATCGCACCTATTCAGGAGGCTGAGGCAGGAGAATTGCTTGAACCCGGGAGTGGAAGTTGCAGTGAACTGAGATCGTGCCACTGCACTCCAGCCTAGGCGACAGAGCATGACTTCGTCTCAATAAATAAATAAATAAATAAATAAATAAAACTTTGACAATTGCTTTTATGTAGCCTAAACTCTACAGATCTGTAATTGAAGATGTAATTGAAGGAGTTCGGAATCTATTTGCTGAAGAAGGTATAGAGGAACAAGTTTTAAAAGACTTGAAGCAGGTTTGTAGCTGATACAACTTTTTCTTCCTGTCTTTTGTTGTTTTTTTGGCATAGAAAACTGATACAGTTCTGATCTCTCAAATTATAGTTTAGTACTTACCCATTCATTGTGCCATCAGGATGACAAGTTAGTTTTTAAGAAACTGAAAAAAAAGAAGTATCATTATATATGTATATATATTTTTACAGCAAACTTTTTTTTTTTTTTTTCCTCTGCAGCTCTGGGAAACCAAGGTTTTGCAGTCTAAAGCAACAGAAGACTTCTTCAGAAATAGCATCCAATCACCTCTGTTTACTCTTCAGTTGCCACACAGCTTGCACCAAACATTGCAATCGGCAACAGGTTGGATACCGTTAGTAAATGAGTACTGTTAGTATCTTCAGAATAAATTCTCATTTGGGGTTGTTTTTCAGTTCGACAGGGTAATGTTCTTAGGGTGAGAAGGCTCGGACACCTAAATCATTTCTATTAAATGAACACAGTATAAATCATTGCCGCATGTAATTATTGGTTAAAAACTTGGGTTATTCAAACTAGTTTTTATTTTAAATATTAAATTTTACAAAGATGATAAAGCCTTTCTTTAGAGGAAAGTCACACAGTTTGTTGGCTGTTGGGAACACCCATTGGTGATTTCAGATAGTTTGATTGTGTCTAGTCAAGGATTACAAGTGGCAGAGGGAAAGGTGAGAGCTCACAAGTTTGTGTGTTCTCTTTCTTTTATTTGTTTATTTTTTTTGTGTTATAGATCTGATGTATTGGGAGCAGAATGGAGAGTTCAGAATATGGAGATTATTCAGGCTACCTCACTGTTTTGGATATATAAAATGATGGCTAGAAATTGATCATGTGCATTTATCTTTATTCTTGGACTTAGCAAATCTAGACTTCTGCTTTTAAGGGAAATATTTGTGCACGTTATGCTTATCAATTTAAACTGGAAGGGACTAGCTAATAAAAGATAAAACTTAGAGTTTTCTATCTTTGTATGCTTGATTCCTTTCTTTCTCCTCTGATTCTTATAATCTTTATGTTACTCATGTGTATACATAAATGTATACTCACATACAAACAAGTTTTATTGGGTTTAGCTGAAATTCAACAGAGTAGTCTGCAAGAAGTGAGGGTAGATTTTGGATTAGATTATCAATAATAGGTAGATAGTTCTTTGCATGCTTGGAAAAATTCACATGAACATTACATGGGCCAAGGTGAAGAGAACATTGTAAGGATGCTTGTACTTCTTCTATTGCAAAGTGGGAGAATTTACATGTGGCAGCAATTCTAACATATAAAAATGAATAAATTAACAATGAATGTTGAATTACCAAATACAAGTTTTATTGAATACTGCGTTTATAAAGTATACTTTTGCTCTGTAAGAATTAGTCTTGGCAGTTTTAATTGTTGACACATTGAAACATTTTTCATCAGTTGGATTTTTGGCTATGCTTTAATTTTTAACTACTATTTCATTGGGACATCCCCTTCTCTGTTTAAATAACATTCCTTTGGACTTTTGTTTTCTTTTTTTTTTTTTTTTTGAGGCGGAGTCTCGCTCTGTCGCCCGGACTGGAGTGCAGTGGCCAGATCTCAGCTCACTGCAAGCTCCGCCTCCCGGGTTTACGCCATTCTCCTGCCTCAGCCTCCCGAGTAGCTGGGACTACAGGCGCCCGCCACCTCGCCCGGCTAGTTTTTTTTTTGTATTTTTAGTAGAGACGGGGTTTCACCGTGTTAGCCAGGATGGTCTTGATCTCCTGACCTCGTGATCCGCCCATCTCGGCCTCCCAAAGTGCTGGGATTACAGGCTTGAGCCACCGCGCCCGGCCTGGACTTTTGTTTTCTTAATCACTGTTTTATTTATTACAGAATGCTAAATTTTTTTTTAACTTATGGTTGGCCTGAGTGTGTGGTAGATATGGAAGAGGAAAATACTTGACTGTCTTTTATCAAAAGAGGCCGAGGTGGATGGATCACCTGAGATCAGGAGTTCTGAACCAACCTGGCCAACATGGTGAAATCCTGTCTCTACTAAAAAAGAAAAACACAAAAATTAGCCAGGCGTGGTGGCTCATGCCTGTAATCCCACCTACTTGGGAGACTGAGGCAGGAGAATCACTTGAACCCGGGAGGCAGAGGTTGCAGTGAGCTGAGATCGCGCCACTGCACTCCAGCCTGGGCGACAGAGTGAGACTCCATCTTAAAAAAAAAAACATGGTGAATACTTCTAAGATTCTGTCATTCAAAATTGCAATACTAGATTTTGCCGCAAGATGGTAATATTACCAGTGATTTAAATAACAAAATAGTCTTGCAACTCATGTATCTAGTTTGTTTTTACTCAGTACCTTATTCTGTATCTTAGCAGTTAGAATAATAGAAATAATTACATTTTAAATAGTTTTTCTCCTTATTCTCTTCCACATCATTTATAATGAAGAGGTTTAAGAGGAAGTACATGTATCCCTTAAAAGTGCTTTATAGTCTTGTTCCTGTCTCTCTTCATCTTTAGGTACCAACAATAAGATTCTTGAAATAAATAGTCTCATAAAATTGAAGTACTTCTTAATTATATCTTCTCATGGTTTGCTTTTAAAAGCCTGATTAAAATAACTTAAACTTCTAGAACCTTTTTTTCTCTTTTGATAACAAGTTCAAATTAAATCTACAATTCAAGAAGTCATTTGCCTTTGTCTGTTCCATCTTAAAACTTGTCTGCTCTATCAAAATCACAATAAGATACCATCTCACACTAGTCAGAATGGCTGTTATTAAAAAACTGAAAAACAGATGTTGGTGAAGCTGCAGAAAAAAGGAACCACTTATGCACTATTGATGGGAATGTAACTTTGTTCAGCCGCTGTGGAAAGCAGTTTGCAGATTTCTCGGAGAACTTAGAGCTACCATTCAACTCAGCAGTCCTATTACTGGGCATTTACCCAAAAGAAAATAAATTGTTCTAACAAAAAGACACCCACACTTGTATGCTTATTGCAGTACTATTCACCTTAGCAAAGATGTGGAATCAACTCAACCCATACATGGTGGATTGGATAAAGAAAATGTGGTACATGTCTACCATGGAATACTATGCAACCATAAAAAAGAGAAAGATGTCCTTTGCAGCAATATGGGTGTTGCTGGGGCCATTATCCTAAGTGAATTAACACAGGAACAGAAAACCACATACTGCACGTTCTCACTTATAAATGGGAGCTATACATTGGGTACATATAGACAGAAAGGTGAGAACACTGGGGACTCCAAAAGGAGAGAGGGAGAGAAGGGGGCAAGTGTTGAAAAACTACCCGTCGGGTACTGTGTTCACTATTTGGGTGACGGGATCAATAGAAGCTTAAACCTCAGCATCATATGATATACCCCTGTAACAAACCTGTACACATACCCCCCAAACCTAAAAACAAAAAAACCCAGAAACTGGTTTGCGCTATCATATCTTCTTCGTTTTTTATTTGTTTAGTAATTTCCTGTATCTTCAGTTCTCAACTTTGTTTGGTCTCAGGACCCCTTTAAGCTCATAAAAATTAAGGACCCTAAATAGCTTTTAAAATGTGGGTTGTAAGTATCTACTATATTAGAAATTAAAACACAAATTTAAAAAATATTGATTTATTAAAAAATTCAATTACATGTTAACATAATAGCATATATTTATGAGTAATAATTCTTCTAGAACAAAAAAATTTAGAAAGAAGAGTAGCATTGTTTTACTTTTCTGCAGGTCTTGTTAATGTCAGCTTAATGAGGTCTGCAGAAATGAGCTGGATTCTTATCTATTTCTTTTTATTTAAATTTTATTGTATGTATTTAAGGTGTTTAGCATGGTGCCTTGAGATAGAGAGATAGATAGGTAGATAGTGAAGAGGTTGGTATAGTCTAGCAAATTAACCTGTCTGTCATCTCACATAGGTGCTCATTTTAGGTACTTTTAGTATGCCTGAAGTCTTCTCTTTTAGCAAAAATCCCAAATGCAGCACAATATTAAGTATAGCCCTCATGTTATCTATTAGCTATTTAGACTTATTGATCCTATGTATCTGTGGCTTTGTATCCTTTAACCTACATCTTCTCATTTTCTCCCTTCCTGCCCCTCGTAGCTGCTATTTTATTCTCTATCTCTGTGTATTTCACTGTGTGTTTTTTTTTGTTTTTTTGTTTTTTTTTAACCATATAAATGAGATCATGCAATACTTTTCTTTTTGTGTTTGGCATATTTCACTTAGTATAATGTCCTTCAGATTCATCTGTGTTGTGACAAATGGCAGACTCTCCCTTTTTTAAAAAGCTGAATAATATTTCTCTGTCTGAGTGTGTGTGTGTACACAGACACACCACATTTTCTTTATCCATTTGTTCATTTGCAGACACTTTGGTTGTTTACAAATCTTGGCTATCGTGCGTAATGTTGCAATGAACATGGGAGTGTAGATATTTTTATGTGGTAGTAGTTTAATTTCTTTTAGATACATATCCATAAGAAGGATTGCTGAGTCATATGGTAGTTCTATTTTTAATTTATTTAGGAATCTCTGCACAGTTTCATACAATGGCTGACCATTCTGCATTCCCACCAACAGAGTATAGGGGTTTCCTTTCCTCTGTACTCTCACCAACACTTGTCATCTCTTTTCTTTTTGGTAATACCCATCCTAACAGGTGTGAGTTGATAACTTAATGTAGTTTTGACTTATATTCCTCTGATGAATAGTGATGTTGAGCACCTTTTCATATACCTGTTAGCTATTTTTATGTTGTCTTTGGGAAAAGATCTATTCAAGTCCTTCGCCAATTTTTGAATAGGGTTATTTGTTTTCCTGTTATTGAGTTGTGTACATCTTTTAATATGTTTTGGATATTAAGCCCTTTATCAGATATATGGTTTGCAAATATTTTCTCTCAATCTGTTGGCTGCTGTTTTATTTTGTTATTTGTTTTCTTTGCTGTGCAGGAGCTTTTTAGTTTGATGTCTCTTTTATTTTTTATTATACTTTATGTTCTAGGGTACATGTGCACAACGTGCAGTTTTGTTACATATACTTACATGTGCCATGTTGGTGTGCTGCACCCATTAACTCGTCATTTACATTAGGTATATCTCCTAATGCTATCCCTCCCTGCTTCCCCCACCCCACAACAGGCCCTGGTGTGTGATGTTCCCCTTCCTGTGTCCAAGCGTTCCCACCTCTGAGTGAGAACATGAGGTGTTTGGTTTTCTGTTCTTGCGATAGTTCGCTGAGAATGATGGTTTCCAGCTGTATCCATGTCCCTGCATAAAAACGAACTCATCCTTTTTTATGGCTGCATAGTATTCCATGATGTCTGTGTGCCACATTTTCTTAATCCAATCTGTCATTGATGGACATTTGGGTTGGTTCCAAGTCTTGGCTATTGTGAATAGTGCTGCAGTAAACATATGTGTGCATGTGTCTTTATAGCAGCATGATTTATAGTCCTTTGGGTATTTACCCAGTAATGGGATGGCTGGGTCAAATGGTATTTCTAGTTCTAGATCCTTGAGGAATTGCCACACTGTCTTCCACAATGGTTGAACTAGTTCACAGTCCCACCAACAGTGTAAAAGTGTTCCTATTTCTCCACATCCTCTCCAGCACCTGTTGTTTCCTGACTTTTTAATGATCGCCATTCTAACTGGTGTGGGATGGTTTCTCGTTGTGGTTTTGATTTGCATTTCTCTGATGGCTAGTGATGATGAGCATTTTTTCATGTGTCTGTTGGCTGCATAAATGTCTTCTTTTGAGAAGTGTCTGTTCATATCCTTTGCCCACTCTTTGATGGGGTTGTTTGTTTTTCTCTTGTAAATTTGTTTGAGTTCTTTGTAGGTTCTGGATATTAGCCCTTTGTCAGATGAGTAGATTGCAAACATTTTCTCCCATTCTGTAAGTTGCCTTTTCGCTCTGATGGTAGTTTCTTTTGCTGCTCTTTAGTTTAATTAGATCCCATTTGTCCATTTTGGCTTTTGTTGCCATTGCTTTTGGTGTTTTAGACATGAAGTCCTTGCCCATGCCTATGTCCTGAATGGTATTGCCTAGGTTTTCTTCTAGGGTTTTTATGGTTTTGGGTCTAACATTTAAGTCTTTAATCCATCTTGAGTTAATTTTTGTATAAGGTGTAAGGAAGGGATCCAGTTTCAGCTTTCTACATATGGCTAGCCAGTTTTTCCAGCACCATTTATTAAATAGGGAATCCTTTCCCCATTGTTTGTTTTTGTCAGGTTTGTCAAAGATCAGATGGTTGTAGATGTGTGGTATTATTTCTGAGGACTCTGTCCTGTTCCATTGGTCTATACCTCTGTTTTGGTACCAGTACCATGCTGTTTTGGTTACTGTAACCTTGTGGTATAGTTTGAAGTCAGGTAGTGTGATGCTTCCAGCTTTGTTCTCTTGACTTAGGATTGTTTTGGCAATGCGGGCTCTTTTTTGGTTCCATATGAACTTTAAAGTAGTTTTTTCCAATTCTATGAAGAAAGTCATTGGTAGCTTGATGGGGATGGCATTGAATCTGTAAACTATCTTGGGCAGTATGGCCATTTTCACGATATTGATTCTTCCTATCCATGAGCATGGAATGTTCGTCCATTTGTTTGTGTCCTCTTTTATTTCATTGAGCAGTGGTTTGTAGTTCTCCTTGAAGAGGTCCTTCACATCCCTTGTAAGTTGGATTCCTAGGTATTTTATTCTATTTGAAGCAGTTGTGAATGGGAGTTCACTCGTGATTTGGCTCTCTGTTTGTCTGTTATTAGTGTATAAGAGTGCTTGTGATTTTTGCACATTGATTTTGTATCCTGAGACTTTGCTGAGGTTGCTTATCAGCTTAAGGAGATTTTGGGCTGAGACAATGGGGTTTTCTAAATATACAATCATGCCATCTGCAGACAGGGACAATTTGACTTCCTCTTTTCCTAATTGAATACCCTTTCTTTCTTTCTCCTGCCTGACTGCCCTGGCCAGAACTTCCAACACTATGTTGAAAAGGAGTGGTGAGAGAGGGCATCCCTGTCTTGTGCCAGTTTTCAAAGGGAATGCTTCCAGTTTTTGCCCATTCAGTATGATATTGTCTGTGGGTTTGTCATAAATAGCTCTTATTATTTTGAGATACGTTCCATCAATACCGAATATATTGAGAGTTTTTAGCATGAAGGGCTGTTGAAGTTTGTCAAAGGCCTTTTCTGCATCTGTTGAGATAATCATGGGGTTTTTGTCTTTGGTTCTATTTATATGCTGGACTACGTTTATTGATTTGCATGTATTGAACCAGCCAGGGATGAAGCCCACTTGATCATGGTGGATAAGCTTTTTTATGTGCTGCTGGATTCGGTTTGCCAGTATTTTACTGAGGATTTTTGCATCGATGTTCGTCAGGGATATTGGTCTAAAATTCTCTCTTTCTGTTGTGTCTCTACTAGGCTTTGGTATCAGGATGATGTTGGTGTCATAAAATGAGTTAGGGAGGATTCCTTCCTTTTCTATTGATTGGAATAGTTTCAGAAGGAATGGTACCAGCTCCTCCTTGTACTTCTGGTAGAATTTGACTGTGAATCCGTCTGGTCCTGGACTTTTTTTTTGTTGGTAGGCTGTTATTTATTGCCTCAGTTTCAGAGCCTGCTATTGGTCCATTCAGGGATTCAGCTTCTTCCTGGTTTAGTCTTGGGAGAGTGTATGTGTCCAGGAATTTATCCATTTCTTCTAGATTTTCTAGTTTATTTGCATAGAGGTGTTTATAGTATACTGTGATGGTAATTTGTATTTCTGTGGAGTAGTGGTGATATCTCCTTTATCATTTTTTATTGCGTCTGTTTGATTCTTCTCCCTTTTCTTCTTCATTATTCTTGCTAGCGGTCTATCAATTTTGTTGATCTTTTAAAAAACCAGCTTCTGGATTCATTGACTTTTTGAAGGTTTTTTGTGTCTCTATCTCCTTCAGTTCTGCTCTGATCTTAGTTATTTCTTGCCTTCTGCTAGCTTTTGAATGAGTTTGCTCTTGCTTCTCTAGTTCTTTTAATTGTGATGTTAGAGTGTCAATTTTAGATGTTTCCTGCTTTCTCTTGTGGGCATTTAGTGCTATAAATTTCCCTCTACATACTGCTTTAAATGTGTCCCATAGATTCTGGTATGTTGTGTCTTTCTTCTCATTGGTTTCAAAGAACATTTTTATTTCTGCCTTCATTTTGTTATGTACCCAGTAGTCGTTCAGGAGCAGGTTGTTCAGTTTCCATGTATTTGACTGGTTTTGAGTGAGTTTCTTAATCCTGAGTTCTAGTTTGATTGCACTGTGGTCTGAGAGACAGTTTGTTATAATTTCTGTTCTTTTACATTTGCTGAGGAGTGCTTTATTTCCAACTATGTGGTCAATTTTGGAATAAGTGCGATGTGGTGCTGAGTAGAATGTATATTCTGTTGATTTGGGGTGGAGAGTTCTGTAGATGTCTATTAGGTCCGCTTGGTGCAGAGCTGAGTTCAATTTCTGGATATCCTTGTTAACTTTCTGTCTCGTTGATCTGTCTAACGTTGATAGAGGGGTATTAAAGTCTCCCATTATTATTGTATGGGAGTCTAAGTCTCTTTGTAAGTCTCTGAGGACTTGCTTTATGAATCTGGGTGCTCCTGTATTGGGTGCATATATATTTATGATAGTTAGCTCTTCTTGTTGAATTGATCCCTTTACCATTATGTAATGGCTTTCTTTGTCTCTTTTGATCT
Source organism: Trachypithecus francoisi (assembly GCF_009764315.1). NCBI lineage: Eukaryota > Metazoa > Chordata > Mammalia > Primates > Cercopithecidae > Trachypithecus > Trachypithecus francoisi. The sequence goes on along the minus strand of NW_022681462.1, from coordinate 58,962,689 downwards.
TTGTTGGTTTAAAGTCTGTTTTATCAGACACTAGGATTGCAACCCCTGCCTTTTTTCGTTTTCCATATGCTTGGTAGATCTTCCTCCATCCCTTTATTTTGAGCCTATGTGTGTCTCTGCTTGTGAGATGGGTATCCTGAATACAGCACACTGATAGTCTTTTATTTTATTTTATTTGAGACAGGGTCTTGCTCTGTCATCCAGGCTGTAGTGCACTGGAGCAATCACAGGTCACTGTAGCCTTGACCTTCGAGGGTCAATTGATCCTCTCACCTTAACTTCATGAGTAACTGGCACTACAGGCACAGCCTATCATGGCTGGCTAATTTTCAATTTTTTTGTAGATACTGGGTTTTCCTGTGTCATCCAGGGTGGTCTTAAACTCTTGGAATGAAGCAGTCCTCCTGCCTCGGCCTCCCAAAGTGCTGGGATTACAGGTGTGAGCCAGTATGCCTGGCTTATTTATTTTTGCTTTTGTAGCCCAAGCTTTTGGTGTGATATCCAAAAAATCATTGCCAAGGGCATTGTCAAAGAGTTTTTCCTCTGTGTTTTTGTCTTGGAGTTTTATGGTTTAAGGTCTTGTGTTTAGGTCTTTTATCTATTTTGAATTGATTTTTACGTAAGGTATAAAAATAAAAGGCCATTTCATTCTTTTGTGTGTGGAAATTCACTTCTCCCACCAGCAACCATTTATTGAAGAAACTATCCTTTCCCCATTGTGTCCTCTTAGCACCCTTGTTGAAAATTAGTTGACCATATGTGTTTGGGTTTATTTCTGGGCTCTCTGTTCTGTTCTGCTGCTCTGTGTGTCTGTTTTTACGTCAGTACCATACTGTTTTGATTACTGCAGCTTTGTAATGTAGTTTTAAATGAGAAAATGTGATATTTCCAACTCTGTTTTGTTTTGCCTCTGAATTGCTTTGGTTGTTTGATGTGTTCTGTTGTTCCACATGAATTTTAGAATTTTTTTTTTATTTCTATAAAGAAAGTCATTAGAATTTTGATGGAGATTTTGTTGAATCCATATTTTGCTTTGGGTAGTATGCTCATTTTAAATGACATCAGTTATTCCAGTCTATTAACATGGGTATTTTCCCATTTATTGGTGTCCTTCAGTTTCTTATATCAATGTTTTATAGTTTTCAGTGTATGTATCTTTTTTTTTTTTTTTTGAGACAGGGTCTGACTCTGTCATCCAGGCTGGAGTGCAGTGGCACAATCTTGGCTCACTGCAGCCTCCACCTCCTGGGCACAAGCCATTCTCCCACTTCAGTCTCCCAAGTAGTTGGGACTACAGGCATGTGCCAGCACATCTGACTGATTTTTGTATTTTTTGTAGAGGTAGGGTTTGTCCATACTGCCCAGGCTGGTCTCAAACTCCTGAGTTCAAGCAATCTACCCACTTTGGCCTCCCAGAGTGTGCATATCTTTCACCTTCTTAATTAAATATATTCTTAAGAATTTTATTTTTTAAGATGCTATTGTAAATGAGATTTTTAAATGATTTTTTTGGATAGGTAGTTATTTGTGTACAGAAATGCCACTGATTTTTTATGTTGATTTTGTATCCTGCAACTTTACTGAGTTCATCCTCTTTGAATATTTGGTAGAATTCAGCCTTGAAGCCATCTGGTTCTGGGCTTTTCTATGTTGGGAGGTTTTTAATTACTACCTTGGTCTCTTTATTTCTTATATCTTTTCCTAAATTCAATCTGTTGTGATATGTTGTTTTTGTGAAAGTATATGAAGAAAATCTAGCCTTCCACAGATACATAGTTGGAAAAAGGGAAGCATTTTAATAGTATTTTCAGATAATTGATACTACACTAAAACTTAGCAAATGGTACTTTCTGAGAGGTTAGCTGCATGATGGAATCTGGAACCGCAAGGAACTTTTTGGAATATTTCATTAGGGTTTATTGGTACACCTCACACTTTGAATGGCTCTTTAACACATGTGTAATGTTACAGCATACATTGGTTATTTGGAAAATATTGATTTGCTGTCATACAGTTGAAACATTGTTCATTATACAAGATAAAAAATCATATTTGTTGATATAACTAAGCATCTCATCCATTGTGGTTGATATGAATTTTCCAAAATTAAATTTTTGCTTGAAAACTTAAGTTTTACCATTGGCAAATACATGCTGTTAGTTTTTCTTGAAGTGATGGGCATGCTTAGTTTATGTTTAAAAAAATGTCTGCCAGATACCCAGTTTGAATAACTATAGTTGCTGTCAGTTATTCTTTCAAGCAAAAATGGTGTTTCTTGAAGAAAGAGGCCATGTTTTTTTTTTTATTCTTTTCAACTTTTATTCTAGATTCAGGGGTACACAGACAGGTTTGTTACATGGGTATATTGCATGACTCTGAGGTTTGGGGTACAAATGCATAGTACCCCCAGGTACTGAGCGTAGTATCCAATAGTTAGTTTTTCAGCCTTTATCTTCCTTTCACCCTCATCCCTCTCGTAGTGCCCATTTTCTCTTGTTGGCATCTTTATGTCCATGGGTACTTAATGTTTAGCTTCTATTTGAAAGTAAGAATATGTGGTATTTGTTTTTCTGTTCCTGCATTAATTCACTTAGGATACCAGCCTACAGCAGCATTTGTGTTGCTGCAAAGGACGTGATTTCTTTGTTTTTATGGGTGCATGGTGTTCCATGGTGTATATATACGACATTTTCTTTATCCAATCCACTGTGGATGGGCACCTGGGTTGGTTGCATGTCATTGCTATTGTGAATAGTACTGTGATGAACATGGGAGTGCGTGTGTCATTTTAGTAGAAAGATTTCTTTCTTTTGGATATATAGCCAGCAATGGGATTGCTGGGTCAAATGGTAGGTCTATTTTAAGTTCTTAGAGAAATCTCCAAACTGCTGTCCACAGTGGCTGAACTTTCATTCCCACCAACAGTGTACAAGGGTTCCTTTTTCTCTGCAGCCTTGCCAGCATTGGTTGTTTTTTGACTTTTTAATAATGGCCATTGTGACTGGTGTGAGGTGGTATCTTCTTGTGTTTTGATTTGTATTTCTCTGGTGATTAGTGATGTGTAGCATTTTTTCATATATTGGCTACTTCTATATAGTCTTTTGAGAAGCATCTGTTCACGGCTTTTGCCCACTTTTTAATGGGATTACTTGATTTTTTTGTTGAATTGTTTAAGTTCCTTATAGATTCTAGACATTACAACTTTGTCAGATGAATAGTTTGCGAATATTTTCTACCATCCTGTAGGTTGTCTGTTCACTCTGTTGGTAGCTTCTTTTGCTGTGCAGAAGCTCTATAGTTTAATTAGGTCTCACTTGTCAATTTTGTTTTTGTTGCAATTGCTTTTGAGAATTTTGTCATAAATAATTTCCCAAGGCCAATTTCTAGAATGGTGTTTCCTAGGTTTTCTTCTAGAATTCTCATAGTTTGAGGTCTTACATTTATATCTTTAACCTATCTTTGTAACTGAATGCAAGTTCATTCACTCACTATTTGCAGAGTCTTGTTAACAAGAGGGAGGTGTGGTAGAAAGAAAGTGACTTTGCAGCCGGGGCGTAGTGGCTCATGCCTGTAATCGCGGCACTTTGGGAGGCTGAGGTGGGCGGATCATGAGGTCAGGAGTTTGAGACCAGCCTGATCAACATGGTGAAATCCTGTCTTTACTAAAAATACAAAAATTAGCCAGGTGTGTTGGCAGGCGCCTGTAATCCCAGCTGCTCAGGAGGCTGAGGCAGGAGAATTGCTTGAACCCAGGAGGCGGAGGTTGCAGTGAGCCAAGATCATGTCACTGCACTCCAGCCTGGGTAACAGAGTGAGAATCCACCTCAAAAAAAAAAAAAAAAAGTGACTTTATTTCCAAAGCTGGCAGGGAGGAAGTGGCTTGATTCCTGTCCAAAGCAATCACTTTGAATTTTGATGGGGGAAGTCAAGGGTTTAAAAAGGTAAAACTTGGCATGGAAGGCATGCAAGAATTCTACTGAGTACAGCGTCTGTGTGTCTTGTTCTGTTGGTTTTCTTGGGTTGCAGTCCACGTGGATTGGGGACTGGAGTCATCTGAACAATGGCAAGGTGGTGGACTAGCTGCCTTGAGTTTGTCACTGCAGTTTTGCAGCTGGGTCTCCAGGCTTGGTCTGTTTGTCTCAAGATTAGCCCCTAGAACTTCTAACTAGGCACATAATTAGATATTAGCATACAGTTAGATAAATGTGAAGGGAGTATATACAGTGAGAAGGGGAAGGACATGAAGTCTGTTTTCAGGCTAAGGGAAAAGGCTTCTGTAGTTTGCTTCAAGGTTAAGTCTTGAATACAAAGGGAAAGGAAAAAGAAAAGTTTTAAAATGTATTTTGAAGTTAAGCTGCCCAGTTACATCTTGAGTTAATTTTTGTATATGGTAAAAGGTAGGAGTCTAGTTTATTCTTCTGCATATGGCTACCAGTTACCCCAGCACCATTTATTGAATAGGGAGTCCTTTCCCTATTGCTTATTTTTGTCAACTTTGTCAAAGATCAGATGGCTGTAGGTGTGTGGCTTTATATCAGAGTTCTCTATTCTGTTTCACTGGTCTACATGTATGTTTTTGTACTGTTGCTATGCCATTTGGTTATTATAGCCTTATAGTATGTGTTGAAGTTCTGTAATATGAAGCTTCCAGTTGTATTCTTTTTTGCTTATGATTATTTTGGCTGTTCAGGCTCCTTGTTGGTTGCATATGAATTTTAGAATAGTTTTTTTCTAGTTCTGTGAAAAATGACATTGGTAGTTTGATAGAAATAGCATTGAATCTGTAGATTGCTTTAGGATGTATGACCATTTTAATGATATTGATTCTTGTATTCCATGAGCTTGAGTGTTTCTCCATTTGTTTGTGTCATCTATGATTTCTTTCAGCAGTGTTTTGTAGTTCTCCTTGTAGAGATCATTCCCTTCCTTGATTAGATGTGTTCCTAGGTATTTTATTTTTGCGTGTGGCTATTGTAAATGGGATTGTGTTCTTGATTTGGCGTTCAGCTTGAACGTTGTTGGTGTAAAGAAATGCTACTAATTTTATACATTGGTTTTGTGTCCTGAAACTTAACTGAAGTCAGGTATTAGTTCTAGGAGTCTTTTGGTGAAGTCCTGAGGGTTTTCTAGGTATAAGACCATATTATCAAGGCCGGGCGCGGTGGCTCAAGCCTGTAAGGGAGGCCAAGACGGGTGGATAACGAGGTCAGGAGATCGAGACCATCCTGGCTAACACGGTGAAACCCCGTCTCTACTAAAAAAAAATACAAAAACTAGCCGGGCGAGGTGGCGGGCGCCTGTAGTCCCAGCTCCTCGGGAGGCGGAGGCAGGAGAATGGCGTAAACCCGGGAGGCGGAGCTTGCAGTGAGCTGAGATCCGGCCACTGCACTCCAGTCCGGGCGACAGAGCGAGACTCCGCCTCAAAAAAAAAAAAAAAAAAAAGGCCATATTATCAGCAAAGAGAGATAATTTGACTTCTTTTCCTATTTAGATGCCTTTTACTTTTTCTCTTGAGTGATTGCTCTATACTTCCAGTATTATATTGAATAGGAGTGGTGAGGTTGGGCATCCTTGTCTTGTTCTGGCTCTCCAGGAGAATGCTTCCAGTTTTTGCCCATTTAGCATGTTGTTGGCTGTGAGTTTGTCATAGATGGCTCCTATTATTTTGAGTTATGTTCCTTCAATGCCTAGTTTCTTGAGGGTTTTTCTTTTATCCTGAAGTCATGTTGGCTTTTGCCAAAAGCTTTTTCCATGTATTTTGAGATGATCATAGGTTTTTGCTTTTAATTCTGTTTGTGTGTTTTGTTTATTGTATTTGTCAATAAATCATATTTATTGATTTGTGTGTGTTAAACTTCATAACCCAGGAATGAAGCTTATTTAGTTGTGGTGAGTTAACTTTTGATGTGCTGCTGAATTCAGTTTGCTCGTATTTTGTTGAGGATTTTTGCTCTATGTTCATCAGGGATATTGGCCTGTACTTTTCTTTTTTTTTTTTATCATGTCTTTTCCAGGTTTTGGTATAAGGGTGATGCTGGTTTCATAGAATGAGTTAGAGAGGAGTCCCTTCTCAACATTTTGGATTAGTTTTCAGCATATTTGGAGTAGTATCAGCACTACTTTGAACATCTGGTAGAATTCAACTGTGAGTCCATCTGGTCTGGGGCTTCTTTTGGGTGGTAGGTTTTTTTATTACTAATTCAATTTTGGAACTCGATATTGGTCTGTTCAGAGTTTTGATGTCTTCCTGATTCAATCTTGGGAGGCTTTGTTTCTAGGAATTTATCCGTTTCCTCTAGATTTTCTAGTTTTGTATGTAGAGGTGTTCTAATAGTCTCTGAGGATCTTTTGTATTTCTGTGGGATTGGTTGTAATGTCGTCTTTGTCATTTCTGACTGTGCTTATTGGAATCTTCCCTTTTTTTCCTTTGTTAATCTAGCTAGTGGTCTATCAATTTTGTTTATCCTTTCAGAGAACCAGGTTTTGGTTTCATTGATTCTTTTTCTCCCCCTTAATGATCACTGTCAGAAAATCATTGATTCTTTGTATGGATTTTTGGATCTCAATTTTGTTGTGTCTCACTCCAATTGTAGTTATTTCTTTTCATCTGGCTCTAGGGTTAGTTCTTGTTTTCCTAGTTCCTTTAGGTGTGATGTTAAATCGTTAATTTGAGATCTTTCCAACTTTTTGTAGTAGGCATTTAGTACTATACAGTTTCCTCCTAACACTACTTTTGCTTCATCTCAGAGATTTTTGGTGTGTTGTGTCTGTTTTCATGTATTTCAAAGAATTTTTTGATTTGTGCCTTAACTTTATTGTTTACCCAAAAGTCATTCAGGAGCAAGTTTTAAAATTTCAATCTAATTGTGTGATTTGGAGAAATCTTGGTATAGTTTTGTTTTTGTTGTTTTTTACTTCCAACTGTATTAATGTCTTTTTATTCTCTTGGTAATGTCTTCCAGAGTTAACTACTTCTGTTGTAGGTGATAAAATGTAAAAGGCCCTACTTCAGATGTTGATAATGCTATGAGCGTGGTCTCTTCCTTTACTCAACTGAGAATTAAAACTTTTGATTCTTTTTTATATCCCAGTCCCAGAAGTAATTCCTTCTATAGAAGTTATCTACTGATAGTCTTATTCATCCTAGTAGTGGCTTAAAACCAGGCTCTAACCTCTACAGGAACACTATAGGATGCATTTAGCATAAACATATATTAAATTAAAAAGGATTCTTTAAGTGCATTTTATTTTTAGACAACCTACATGACAAGTTTTGTTTTGTTTTGTTTTTTGGAGACGGAGTCTTACTCTGTCACGAGGCTAAAGTGCAGTGGCATGATCTTGGCTCACTGCAACCTCCGACTCCCTGGTTTAAGCGATTCTCCTGCCTCAGCCTGCCAGGTAGCTGGGATCATAGGCATGTTCCACCGTGCCCAGCTACTTTTTGTATTTTTAGTAGAGACAGGGTTTCACCATGTTGGCCAGGATGGTCTCCAACTCCTGACCTTGTGATCCGCCCACCTCGGCCTCCCAAAGTGTTGGGATTACAGGTGTGAGCCACCATGCCAGCTGACATGTTTTTCTTAAAAACAATGCTTCCACTCCAAATACATAGTGGTCAAAATAAATGAAGAGCTTGAGATTATCACAGTCTAATTTATCTTAAGTCATTGTGTCCTGTGAGTGATAGGCAGCAGGCAGTTATGAAGACAGGTGATAGAACTAAAGAAATTGCCAATTGGTTAACATTTTTCCATTTCTAAACCATCTTTAAAGAAAATCATATACAGGGTTACACCATCCTCATGGCAGAGCACCCATGCCATCTGGATTCACATTTTTACCAGTAAAAAACTGGTAGTTGTTGAAATTAATAAGATGTGCTTGGTTCTACAGCCTCTGTCATAAAAGATTTTACTGTTTAGGTCTCTGTTCTTCAAGTTGGTCTTTGATTGATTTTATGTAATCTTCGATGTATTTCTTGTAGGCTTCTTTTGTGAAGTTTGTTTCCTGCAAGTGATGGTTTATGATAGTATCAACATAAGTGATTAATGTGCTTTCGGTACCTTCACCCTCAGGGCCTTCTGTGGAGGCATTTCTGTCAATGTCACCCACTGTCCTACTGACCATCTTCCTCCCCACCCCCCATCCCACTTACATGCACAGACCCATTGCAGTCTCCCAGATATTGTAAATGTTGGAGAACAGCTCATCATGGCTAATAAGGTCCGGGTAGATAATCATGATGGCGGCTGAAGGGAGATGCAGTGGTGCTGGTTTAGCAGGATTCCAGAGATCAGACTGAACATGATGCAGCTGGAGCAGTGCTTGGTGGGAGTTAGGAGTGGGTGGAAAAGGGGGTTTCTATTTTTATTCCTCCGTGGTCCATAAGTATGGTTGGTATGATGTTCAATTTTTGGAATTTATTGAGATTTGCTTTATGGCTGAGCCTATGGTTGGTTGTGGAGTATGTTCCATGTGCAGATGATGGGAGTATTATTCTGTGGTCAATGGGTGGAGTATTCTGTAGATGTCCATGAGGTCCAATTGGTCAAGTTTAAATTCAGAATTCCTTTGTTAGTTTTCTGCCTCGATGATCTAATGTTTTCAGTAGGGTGTTGAAATCCCCCACTATTATCGTGTGGCTGTATGAGAGTTTTGTAGGTCTAGAAGTACTTGTTTGTGATTCTGGGTGCTCCAATTTTGGATGAGTGTATATTTAGGATAGTTAAGCCTTCTTGTTGAATTGAAGGCTTTATCATTGTATAATGGCCTTCTTTGTCTTTTTTTTATTGTTGTTGGTTTAAAGTCTGTTTTGTCTGATATAATAATAGTGACCTCTGCTCTTTTTTGTTTTCTATTTGCTTGGTGGATCACTCTTCAGCCCTTTATTTTGAGCCTATGGGTGTTGTTACATGCATCTTGCTTTTTATACAACTTACCACTTTGTGTCTTTTTAGTGGAGTGTTTAGACCATTTACATTCAAGGTTAATATTGATATGTGAGGTTTTTTTTTATTCAGATGGAGTCTTGCTCTGTCACTCAGGCTGGAGTGCAGTGGCACAATCTCAGCTCAGTATAACCTTTGTCTCCGGGTTCAAGAGATTCACCTGCCTCAGCTTCCTGAGTAGCTAGGACTGCAGGCGAGCATCAGCACACCTGGCTAATTTTTGTATTTTTAGTAGAAACAGGGTTTCACCATGATCATGTTGCCAGGCTGATCATGAACTGCTTACCTCAAGTGATCTGCCTAGCTCGGCCTCCCAAAGTGTTGGGATTACGGGCATGAGTCACTGTCTCTGACTGATATGTAAGATTTTGATCCTATCATGAAATTCTTAGCTGGTTGCTTTGTAGTTTCTATTGTGTGGTTACTTTATAGGGTCTGTGTGCTTAAGTGTGTTTTCATGGTAGGTGGCATTGGTCTTTTGTTTCCATGTTTAGAGCTCCCTTAAGGAGCTCTTGTAATGGTGGTCTAGTCGTAACTAATTCCTTTAATGCTTGCATGTCTGGAAAAGCTTTTATTTCTGCTGTGCTTATGAAACTTGGCAGGGTATGAAATTCTTGGTTGGAACTTCTTTTCATTAAGAATACTGAAAATAGGCCCCTAGTCTGTCCAGGCTTGTAAGGTTTCTGCTGAGACGTCTGCTTTTAGCCTAAAGGGTTTCCTTTTGTACATGATCTCACCTTTTTCTCTAGCTGCCTTTAAGATTTTTTCTTTAGCATTGACCTTGGACAGTCTGGGAGGGCGGGGGCCATGAAGAGTGGGGCCAGACTGGGCACATCCATCTACAGGTCCCTCAGTGGCAGGTACAAGCACTGATGCTGAGGGAGAATCCACTGGGCAGCCACTAGGTGCCCAGAGGTGTGTCTAGGCCTGAAACTGGGGAACCTCCTTGCCCCAGGTTCTCTGCACAATGATGGGGGGCAGCCTAAAATTCTAATCCAGGGTAGTGAGTGCTCCAGATACCTGGAGATCTGCCTGGGCATGGAGTGGAGAGGGCCTCCCTGCATCAAGACCTCTGCATAGGAGAGGTGGGATGACTCAGGCTACTGGACCAGGCAAGCAGGTGCTATGAATACCTGGAGATCTGCCTAGGTGTGTAGCAGACAGGGCCCCCTTGCACCAGGATCTCTGCATAGGAAGGGTGGAGTGGGTCAGGCTGTTAATCAAGGTGAGTGGGTGCTCCAAAGGTCTGGACATCTGCCTGGGCATGGAGTGGAGATGACCCTGCTGCACCATGATCTCTGTCCATGAAAGATGAGTGATTCAGGCTGCTGGCTCAGGCAAGTGAGTGCCCTGAATGCCTGGATTTCTGCCTGAGGGTGGAGCAGAGGGGACCCCACTTCACCTCGATCCCAGGGGAACAGGCAGGGGTACTAAGTGATGGCACATGCAGTTCCGTTTCAGATTGCCAAGCTGGCCATGGTTGCAAGTCTCATTGCCCAGGAGAAACTGCAGCGGTAGCAGCTCTCCTCCCACTCCAAGCTTGCAATAGGGAAGAGTATAATTCCAGTACCTACTTCTGAGGTGCTTTCCACTTCAGAAGTGGTGGAGGCTGTGGAGACTGCTATCCTGCTCCCGAGCAGATGCTCTAGTCTCTGGCCCAAGAGTAAAATGCTTGTGTGGCCATGCAGCTGGGTTGCTTAGAATGGCTGATTTTGTATGCACCCAGATTAAAAATGGCATCCTGTGCTTGGTCCTATGTCTGGGAAAGTGTCTGCAGCTTCTTCTAGTGTTTTTCCCTCATAGTGTCTCCAGCCCTCTCCCCAGGTTAGCTTCAGGGCTTGGGAGAAAAAAAAATTCTCCCTCAGCCTGAGTTGCTCTGATCTCCAGTGGAAAGGTGAGTCACTGAGGGAGGCTGTCTTTCTCCCTCATGTATTAGGGCTTCACTTACTTTCATCAGCCAAATGCCATCACAGTGACTGTTTGGCAGGATTCTCGTCTCTGGGATTTGGAGTATCCTGCATGATTCCAGTGGATTCCCATTTTCCTTCTTGAATTAAAGCTCACACCATTGATTTTTATTTACTATTTTGTTATATCTAAATGACGGAGGCCTGCTAACAGGCATTAATCTGCCACCTTAGGAAAAAAAGGCTATATTAACTCCCAGCTTAAACAATGGCACAAATGCTTTTCCTTGTACTTTTTGTACTTTTGTATGCTGCAGAAATGCTTTATCTTTCTATTTCACCTCATAAAATATTAAAAGGAAGTATACTTGCTAGTTGAAATTTAGTATAATTAATAATTCTTAGATTATGCAAAGGACTTTCTTATCTTAAGTGAAATATCTTTGTGGTTGTTCATGCTGTTTTTGTCTGTTGTATTATTTTAATGGTGAGTAGCAATGGAGAATAAAGAGACCACTTGCAAGATTTGGTGCTACTACCTTAATTCATGCTAAGATGTCTATAGTTTTACTTGTTATTGCTTTTGCATCATCAGTTCAAATGCCAACAAAACCAAATAAAAATACTAAATGAGAAAAAGGCATACTTTGTCTTGGTATTATGAAAATAGTTTTGACCTTATGAACACACTGAAAATGGTCTTAGGTACCCTCAGTGGTTTGTATATTACACTCCGAGAACTGTTGTTCTGCACTTAGGGTGACTATATGTAATTTATAATCTAGTTTTGAGAGAGAGAGAAATGGGATTCTACTAATAATTATCTCAGAATAACTAACAGATGTAAACTGGGACTGTCCTGGGCAAACTGGGATGTGTAGTCACCCTATGATTACCTTATTTCTAGGGGACTTCAAGTCAGCTTCTGTATTTGGTCTTCATGTCACGTGATCTTTTTGAAATGATACTATCAGTCATGATGGAAGGAAGGGAAGGGAAGAACAGGGACACTGAGACTTTTGTGGTGGCTTTCATATTTGAGCATTAAAACTCCTAAAATATAGGTGTTAAACTATATGTCCAATTGTTCTTCAACTTAGATGTGTTGAAAATTTCAGCAATATGGTTGGTTCTTTAGGTGATTTGAGAGTTAGAATATTGTTTGGTCATCAGGAGACATCTTTTATGCTAATGAGTATTCACAAAGAAGAAATTCACCTGTTTCTGTATTTCGTGAATCATGTAATTTTATTTGGATTGGTTCAAAGAAGATCCAAGAATCACAAAACTATAACTGCCACAATGTATCAAAGGATTTTTGATGGTGAATAAGAAATAATACACTTATGAATGTGGATATTGTTATGCCATGTTAGTGTATTACAACATTCTTAAAATTATGTTTGTGGAATTGAATTCTTGCTATGTTAAAATTTATTGTTAAATTTACTATTTCTAATGAGAACAAAGATACAATACACCAGAATCTCTGGGACACAGCTAAGGCAGTGTTAAGAGGGAAATTCATAGCACTAAATGCCCACTTCAAAAAGTTAGAGAGATCTCAAATTAATAATGTAACATCACAATTGAAAGAATCAGAGTAGCAAGAACAAATCAGCCCCAAAGCTAGCAGAAGACCAAAATTAGAGCGGAACTGAAGGAAATCAAGGCACAAAAAAACCATTCAAAAGATTAATGAATCCAGGAGTTGGTTTTTGAAAAAATTAATAAGATATATAGACTGCTGGGTAGACTAATAAAGAGAGAAGATCCAAATAAACACAATTAGAAATGAAGGGATGTTACCACTGACCCCACAGAAATGAAAATAACCATCAGAAACTATTGTGAAAAACACCTCTATGCACACAAACTAGAAAGCCTAGAAGAGATGAATAAATTCCTGAACACATACATCCTCCCAAGACTTAACCAGGAAGAAATTGATTCCCTGAATAGCTCCTTATTGGAACTCCAAAATTGAATCAGTAATAAATAGCCTACCAACCAAAAAAAGCCCAGGATGTGATGGATAAACAGCTGAGTTCTACCTGATGTGCAAAAAGAACTGCCACTATTCGTACTGAAACTATTCCAAAAAATTGAGGAGGAAGGACTCCTCCCCAGCCAATTCTGTGAGGCCAGCATCATCCTGATACCAAAGCCTGGGAGAGACACAACAGAAAAGAAACCTTCAGGCCAATATTCCTGATGAACATCGCTGCAAAAATCCTTAACAAAATATTTGATACTTGTAAACCGAATTTAGCAGCATATCAAAAAGCGAATCCACCATGATCAAGTAGGCTTTATCCCTGGAATGCAAAGTTGGTTCAACACACTGAAATCAATAAATGTGATTCATTACATAAACAAAACTAAAGACAGAAACCAAGTGCTTATCTCAATAGATGCAGAAAAAGCTTTAGATAAAATTCAACAGCCTTTCATGTTAAACACTCAAGAAATTAGGTATTGAAGAACATACCTCAAAATAATACAAGCCATCTATGACAAACCTACAGCCAACATTATATTGAATGGGGAAAAGCTGAATGCATTCCCCTTGAAAACAGCACAAGACAAGTATGCCCTCTCTCACCACTCCTATTCAACATAGTATTGGAAGTCCTAGCTAGAGCCATCAGGCAAGACAAAGAAATAAAGGACATCCAAATAGGAAGAGAGGAAGTCAAACTGTCCCTATTTGCAGATGACATGACTCTATATGTAGAAAACTCTATAGTCTTGGCCAAAAGCTCCTTCAGGTAATAAACAGCTTAAGCAAAGTTTTAGGATACAAAAATCAATGTGCAAAAGTCACTAGCATTCCTATTTATCAACAATAGCCAAGCTGAGAGGAAAACCAGGAGGGCAATTCCATTGCCACAAAAAGAATAAAACACCTAGCAATACAGCTAACCAGGGAGGTGAAAGATCTTTACAATAAGAATTACAAAACACTGCTCAAAGAAATCAGAGAAGACACAAATGGGAAAACATCCCATGCTCATGGATAGGAAGAATCAATATTATTAAAATGGCCATACTACCTAAAACAATGTACAGATTCAATGCTATTCCTATCAAATTCCAATGAAATTCTTCACAGAACTGGAAAACACTATTTTAAAATTCATATGGAACTAACAAAGAGTGTGAATAGCCAAGGCAATCCTAAACAAAAAGGAAAAGCTGGAGGCATCACATTACCTGACTTAAAACTATACTACAGGGCCATGGTAACCAAAACAGCATGGTACAGGCACAAAAACAGATCCATAGACCAATGGAACAGAATAGAGAGCCAGGAAGTAAGGCTGCGCATCTATAGCCATCTGACCTTTGACAAAGTCAACAAAAGTAAGCAATGGGGAAAGGACTCTCAATTCAATAAATGGTGCTGGGATAACTGGCTAGCCATATGCAGAAGACTGAAGCTGGACCCCTTTCTTATACCACATACAAAAATCAACTCAAGATGGATTAAAGACTTAAATGTAAAACCCCAAACTGTAAAAACCGTAGAAAACAACCTAGGCAATACCATCTTGGACGTAGGAACAGGCAAAGATTTCATGACAAAGACACCAAAAGCAATCATAAGAAAAGCAAAAATTTACAAGTGAGATCTAATTAAACTTAAGAGTTTCTGCACAGTGAAACAAACTATCAACAGAGGAAGCAGCCTACAGAATGGGAGAAAATATTTGCAAACTATGCATCTGATAAAAGTCTAATATCCAGCATCTATAAGGAACTTAAATTTACAAGAGAAAAACAAACAGTCCCATTAAAAAGTGGGTAAAGGACATGAACAGATACTTTTCAAAAGAAGACATGCATGCAGCCAACAAGCATATGGAAAAAAGCTCAATATTACTGATCATTAGAGAAATGCAAATCAAAAACACAAGGAGATACCATCTCACACCAGTCTGAATGGCTATTGTTAAAAAGTAAAAAACTAATAGATACTGGTGAGGTTGCAGAGAAAAGGAAATACTTATATACTGTTGGTGGGAGTGTAAATTAGTTCAGCCATTGTGGAAAACAGTATGGCAATTCCTCAAAGAGCTAAAAGCAGAACTGCTATTTGACCCAGCAATCCCATTACTGGGTATATACTCAGAGGAATATAAAGCATTCTGCCATAAAGACGCATGCGAATGTTCATTGCAGCATTTTTTCACAATAGCAAAGACAGGGAATAACCTAAATGCTCATCAGTGACAGATTGGATAAAGGGAATGTGGTACATATATACCATGGATACTATGCAGCCATAAAAAAGAATGAGATCATGTCTTTTGTGGGAACACGGATGAAGCTGGAGGCTATTATCTTCAACAAACTAATGCAGGAAAGACAACGAAATACTTCATGTTCTCACTTACAAGTGGGAGCTAGATGATGAGAACTCATGAACACAAGGAAACAATAGACACTGGGTCTACTTGAGGGTGGAGGGTGGGCGGGGGCAGAGGAGCAGAAAAGATAACTACTGGGTACTGGGCTTAATTCCTGGGTAATGAAATAATCTGTACAACAAACCCCTGTGACATGAATTTACCTGTGGAACAAACCTTCACATGTACCCCTGAACTTAAAAGTTAAAAAAATGTAGTATTTCTAGAACATATACGTGAATATCAAAGTTATGACACTTTTAGTTTGAGTAAAAATACATACTCATTTAAAACTTACTTTGTTATTAAAACCATCTTGAATATTAAAATTTGTTTCACATACATTTAAAGGTATAACGTGAACATGTAAAAATAACTTGTTATTTTTATATGATTTATATGAGAGAGTCAGTGCTACCTTGACTTACTAAGGACAATCTAGGTGTTTTGTTATGGATTTCCAAAGTACAGTGTAGTTGATCACAAGTTATTTTTATATGTTCAATTATATAACTTGTTAGTTTAGTATCAAAATTAAGTAGGAGCTGCATGAAACTTCATTATAAAACTGTTCAATGTTTTTATTCCAATGTCTATAAAGAAACTTTAAAAACTCTCTTATAGTCCTGTTTGATTTATTTAAATATAGAGAATTATCTTACAGGATTTATTGCAAGTATTTAAAAGAGGATGATTGTTGCTATTTTTTCTCAAGGAATTCGTTTAATTGCTTTAGACAATGTGTTAACAGATTTTTGTTTCCTCTCAGGCTATTACTTAAGCTGTAGCAGCTTAAGCTTTGCTCACTTCAGCTAATGAAGACTAATACTATCATTGTGTTCCTGCCAGTTCAATTCTTTCTAATTTAGCTTTTCTAAGATAATGCCTGTTAATAAGCAAAGTCATAGATGAACAGAGGATAAAAACAATTCTGTGCTTCATTAACCATCAATCTGTAGCCTTTCTTCTGTTGTCTTAACGTGGAAGGAATGATTAGTTTGAAAAAATGTTAGCTTTTATGAGTTGTTTGTTTATGAGTTGTTTTATGTGATGGAGCGATTCTAATGTCAGGAACAGACCTTTGAGGCAATTTTCCTTAATGCAATATGTGAAAAACAAGCCATAATAAATATTACATTAACACATAAACATGCTAAAGTTTGTGTTTTTATTAAAGATGAGGGAAAATGACATTCTAACAGCCATATTTAGTCATGTTTAGGTAAAATGAACCTTGAGTATCTAAGGTATATGATTACATTGATCAACTAAGATCCCTCTACTGTAGTTACTATTTTTTTTTAGACTTATTTTTAAATGATAGATTACATTTACAACTAGCTGGTCAGTCTTTGAGATGTATTATAAATGAAAGGCTGGTTAGCACAGAAAACTGGTAGATAATAAAGGAAAGATATATGGGATTGTAGCTCTAATGTAGGTCGAGTTGTCAATCTGGGGATTTGTTTTTAGCAGTTGTACCTGTTTTACTGCAGAGACTTGAGGAGACATGTTCTTATTCTTTTGTTCCTAAAACTATTCAGGTGTGCTTGCTTTTGCCCAAAGTACTGTAAATAACTTTTCATAAAATAATGAATGGGAATTTATTTTGAACCTATACAATTTAGAATGGGTTTATGTTGTGTTACAAATTTATGCTCAATATTATAATCTCTTGGAAATGTGCCTCTTTAATAAATATTACTTTTTCTCTCCAGTGAAGGGTTGTAAGAGAGATTTAGTGCTGCCTTGACTTACTAAGGACAATCTAGGTGTTTTGTTATGGATTTCCAAAGTACAATATGGTTGATTACAATGAGATATTTTCTTTCGGCACTTAAAGGAGTTTATTTGTAAAGTCTTTATCTGAAGTTGTTGCAAAAAATATGATTACTTTTTACTTCACTTGGAATCAGGAAGTTTAGAATTCACCATGGTTTAACCTGTTAGTGATAGAAAATATTTTTTAAAAATAAGCTATATTTAGTGATTTTATTAAACTGGTAAATTCTAATGAACGCATATTTATTTTGTTTTCTATGCAGCATCATTAGTTATTCCTGCTGGTAGAACTCTTCCAAGTTTTACCACGGCAGAACTGGTACGTAGCTTACTTAAAATATATTTTAAAAGATATGCCCCACTGTTAGTGAGTGGTGGCAAAACGCTGAACGTAGATGTAATTTCTTACCCTCCAGCTGAAAGTGAAAAAATGTGGCTGGGCGCGATGGCTCACGCTTGTAATCCCAACACTTTGGGAGGCTGAGGCAGGTGGATCACCTGAGATCAGGAGTTTGAGACCAGCCTGGCCAACCTGGGGAAACCCTGTCTCTACTAAAAAGTACAAAAATTAGCCGGGCCTAGTGGCGGCCACCTATAATTCCAGCTACTCAGGAGGCTGAGGCATGAGAATTGCTTGAACCTGGGAGGCGGAGGTTGCAGTGAGCCGAGATCATGCCATTGCACTCCAGCCTGGGTGACAAGAGCGAAATTCTGTCTCAAAGAAAAAAAAACAAAAACAAAAAAAAGAAACAAAAGGTGTGGTAAAGAGTGGGGCGACAGAATAACATCTATAGCATAGATGTAATAAAACTCAGAAGTTTCAGAATTGACATTTTCTTGCCAAGTTTTCCTGTCTTTCAGAGAGGTCGTTAACATCTTCCAAAACTATACCTACAAGGTTAGGAAATGTCTGAAGTTATGTTGTATGAGGTTTTAATACACTGTATAATGTTATATGCTTGTTACATCCTAAATAGATAATTTTGAGTTTTTTTTTTCTTTCTGATTTTTTTCCCCTCCAGAATGGAGCAACATCATAGTTTTTACTTTAATTAAACTGGAATATTTTAGTCATTTTGTATGTTTGTGAAGTATAGCTTGTTTATATTTTTCCCCTTAGTACTTGGAGGCAGAAGATAAATGTACACGTTAACATAGAAAACCAAGTAGTTTTTTGGGTAGAGAAGAATAGCAGCTTTTCACTTTTATCTTTCTTCCATAGTACTGAGAGTATATACTAACCGTTTTTAATTTTCTTTCTGCCCATAGGTTGCCTTTCTAGGGCAAATGCTTAGTAGGCTAGTTATTTCCATTTCTTCACTAAGAACAGCCAAACCACATACCTTAATAGGATTTTTGGAAAGAATGGTGCTGCTTTTGATAGGAGACCAATGAAGAAATACCTCTGCCTTTGGAATTCAAGGAAATATTTTTTTCCTGTTTAAATAAATAATAAGCTTATATTAATAAAAAGTAAAAATAGGCTGAGCACAGTGGCTCACACCTGTAATCTCAGTGTTTTGGGAGACTGAGGTACTGGGCACCATAACAAGACCATATCGCTGCAGTTTTTTTTTTTTTTTTTTTCTTTTGAGACAGAGTCTCACTCTGTCATCCAAGGCTGGAGTGCGGTGGCATGATCTTGGCTCGCTGCAACCTCCGCCTCCCAGGTGATTCTTCTGCTTCAGCCTCCTGAGTAGCTGAGATTACAGACGCCCACCACCATGCCCAACTAATTTTTTGTATTTTAGTTGAGACGGGGTTTCACCATGTTGGCCAGGGTGGTCTCAAACTCCTGACCTCAAGTGATCCACCCGCCTTGGCCTCCCAAAGTGCTGGGATTACAGGCGTGAGCCACTGTGCTCGGCCTGTACAAAATTTTTAAAAAAAAATTAGCCGAGCATGGTGGTGTGTGCCCGTAGTCCTGGCTACTTGAGAGGCTGAGGCAGGAGGATCACTTGAGCCCAGGAATTGGAGGTTACAGTGAGTTATGACTGCACCACTGCTCTTTAGTCTGGGCCACAGAATGAAACCCTGTCTCTTAAAAGTAAAAAAGCAAAACATTTATAAATAAAAGAAAGAGCTCTGTAGTCTTATACTCCAAGAATAAACATTTTAACTGTTTGATGTTTATCCATCCAGACTTCTTTCATGAAAGCTATATTAGTTTTCAGGGTGAAAAGTATGAATACTCTTTTGACTGTTACTGTAATTTCTGTTTCCTAATTTAGTAATATAGACGTACTGCTTTCAATTTCAGTTAGTACACATTGGCCTTAGTGGATGTAACACAGTTTAATTAACAAACTTTTGTTGGTGAACATTTAAATTATTTCCAGCATTTTTCTAATAAAGTATTCTATTGGTTATGCTTGTATATATTTCTGTGTGTTTGTGTGATAATCAAGATAAATTTCGAAAAGTAGAATTCCTGGGTCAAAGATCATATGTATTTTCAATTTTGGTATATATATTGCAAAAATTACCCTCCAAAAGGATTGTACCAATATACATTCATACAAACAGTGGTTTGAGAAAACCAATTTTTATCACATTCTCAACAACACTGTATGTTATCAATCTTCCAAATGTTTGCAGATCTGAGAATCAATGGCCCTGCAAAGCTATGTCTTGGGCAAGTTTTTTGAGTCAATGTTTATACTGTTCATTAGGACTTACTGACTTCATTGCTAATAACTGTAGAATAGGATTCCTCTTGATCCTTAATGGGATGATCAATATCGAAAAACTGTTTTATTCAAAGAACTCAGTCCTAATGTTAAATGTTAAGTATTGTCAAACTATTGTCCAGAATCAGATTTTTTGACTCCCTATGAGATCAGGGAAAAAAAGATACAAGTTAAAGTCCTTTTCTAACTTTCTAATATAAATTTCTTATATCTAGGGTACTTCAAACTCCAGTGCAAACTTTACTTTTCCTGGTTATCCCATTCATGTACCAGCAGGTGTGACACTACAGACTGTATCTGGTGAGAGTATATTCTAAGAATATTTTTGTTTTTAGCAGGTACTATTTTTTGGACATTAAGCTTCATGATTTTTTAATAGACTATATACCAGAAGTTATATGAACTTTTAATAAAATAGATTTTAGAAGTAATGATAAATGGTGGTTTTTATTGTTACGGAGACAGTCTACCACAAAAGACACTGTACTAGGCCTATCCTGTATTTCATTCCCAGTTCTCTTTCCCAACATTGTATAGGGGTTCTTTGTATGTATTTTTTCTAATTCAAGTCAGTTATCTAAATTTTAACAAATACAAAATAAAATAACTTACCTGCATTCCTGCTAGCTCTAATTACGGATTAAAGATTAGGTTGATCAACCTTTGCCCCCTTTCTTATTAGAGATTGCGTGGTCTGATAGAACAAACAACAGTTTTGAGGTTAAGCAGTCTCTGCTTTTCAGAGCACCATCTCTTGATTTTGAAGAGGATCATACCTCTTCTTTGGGTTGTTGTAAAGTTTAAGTAAAGCACCTAACTCAGTGCTCAAAAATAAGTCCTTTTTTTTTTTTCTTTTTTTTTTGAGACGGAGTCTCGCTCTGTCGCCCAGGCTAGAGTGCAATGACTTGATCTCGGCTCACTGCAAGCTCCGCCTCCCGGGTTCACACCATTCTCCTGCCTCAGCCTCCTGAGTAGCTGGGACTACAGGTGCCCGCCACCATGCCCGTCTAATTTTTTGTATTTTTAGTACAGACGGGGTTTCACCATGTTAGCCAGAAGGTTCTCCATCTCCAGACCTTGTGATCCGGCCGCCTAGGCCTCCCAAAGTGCTGTGATTACAGGCATGAGCCACTGCGCCCAGCCTTTTTTTTTTCTTTTATAGTGTTATTTTAAAGGAAGAAAGGAGAAGAAATTTGATTACTTTTGAAATCATTAAACTCTCTTTTGGATAGCATTTTCTTGTTATATGGCATTTTAAATATATGAGGTTATATTTTACATGATTATGTTTGTTAAAATCCAGTTTTTGGTTGATAACATTAATTTATCAAACAATGGAAGAGGTTCATGGATTAAATATTGGTGGCCTTTTTGTATCTCAGAGTGTGACATATAAACAATTGTGGGAGAAGTCTGGAATTAAAGCAAAACATACATAATTAGAAAATAAGAATTTGTATATTGATTGTAGAAAATCCAAAAATGTCTGAAGAATAAAAGAAAAACCCCTAGAGATAACCACCATTAACATCAGTATATTTTTTTCCAGCCTGTTTTGGATGAGATTTTTTTTGTGATTGTTGTCAAAGGAAATTTTAATTCTATTATACTTACAAGTTTGTTTCCTCCTTTTTAAGGTCACCTTTATAAAGTCAATGTACCAATTATGGTGACACAGACTTCTGGAAGAGCAGGTATTCTTCAGCATCCAATTCAGCAAGTATTTCAACAGCTTGGCCAGCCTTCAGTAATACAAACTAGTGTTCCACAATTAAATCCATGCTGTCTTCAAGCAACTACTGAAAAATCACAGAGAATTGAAACTGTGCTACAGCAACCCACAGTTCTACCTTCTGGGCCAGTAGATAGGAAACACTTAGAAAACGCCACCAGCGATATACTTGTATCTCCTGGAAATGAGCATAAAATCGTGCCTGAAGCTTTGTTATGTCATCAGGAAAGTTCTCAGTATGTCAGTCTTCCAGGTGTTGTATTTTCTCCACAGGTCTCTCAAACAAATTCTAATGTGGAGTCAGTGTTCAGTGGTTCAGCTAGCATGACTGAAAATCTGCATGATGAGTCCCTCTCCATGAGCCCTCATGGGGCTCTCCACCAGCATGTGACTGATACTCAGCTTCATATTCTTAAAAATGGGATGTATGGATGTGAATCTGTAAAGCAACCAAGAAATATAGAGGAACCCAGCAACATACCTGTATCAGAGAAGGTATAGTTCTGTGTCCAACTTCTTGGTATCAGGGGACAGACAGTGGCCAGTGATTGGATATCCTGAGTATTTTCAAGCTATAATGTTAATCAGAATTATATATATTTTGTTTTGTTTTTTCCTTTAGAAGATTATTTCTTTTTTCTATTGATTAAAAAAATTTTTAATTGTGATAAAATACACGTAACTTAAAATTTACCAACTTAACCATTTTTAAATGTACAGATCAGTAGTGTTACATACATACACATGTGGTACAACCAAGAAGATTGTTTCTTTTTTGTTGTTTTTAATATAACCATCAGTTCTTAAAATGTTCATGCTTAGCATTTCTAAATTTTTCATTTCAATAGATGAATTAGAATACTTCTTTAGAGAAAATGCATTTGTTTTAAAAGGTAATCTATTTACCAGTCTCTTACATTGGGAAACTTGTTTTTTGTCTGCAGATAAAAATTAAAAGACCCAGAAATCCATACCAGTAGTTTATGGAATGTTTTGAGATAATTAATTATCAAATGTAATATACAAAAGAAGCCCACAAAGTATTTTTTTTCCTGCTCTACCTAATTTTTCTGAATTCTTACATGGAAACTTTTCCCTACATGAGGGATTATGTTGCTAGTAATTTTGTTTCTCCCTGCCTACTAAAGTACTAGTTTCACTTAATTTCTTTTGGTATTTAAACTATGAAAAATTAGCTTCTAGTTAACTTTTGATACCAAAAATAGGTCTGAATTATTAATTTTCAAGGAATTAATAGTAATGGCAGAAAGATTCTTGGAGAATTTTGGATTATAAAAATTAAAAAAATTACATTCTTTTTACAAATATGAAATACATCTTGTGGCTAATTCTATTTATACAATTTAGGACATGTGAAAAATACTTAAAGGTTTTTGCTCCAGCTAATGGTTTAGCCATCATCCAGAGCCACTGTACAAGTCTGTAGCAATGGATAGTTAAGCACCACCTTAATATTTTATCTTCAAGATATTTAAATTTTGCTACTTAGGAAAAGATACAGGGCATAGTGCAAGCCCATGAACAAAGAAAATGACGATCAGAAACTATTTGACCTGTTTTATAATGTTTCAGATATTAAATGAAACCTGTTCAAGATCTCTGAGCAAATCTGTTGTTAGTTTTGCTGTAAGTGTTCATATTAAAATGTTTTATTGAGTTTTTAAATTTTTTAATATAATATATAACATTTAGTAAATAAATGTAGGCTAAACTAATAATTATGAAATATTTGGTTTTGAGGTAAAACTAACTACAAATGTAAAATGTTTGTTTTCATCACTACTACTTTTGAAGGTACTTTTTGCCTGGATTCTGTGTGAACTTTGCAGATGTTTGGTGTGACGAGTCAAGGACTTATTCTACTGTTATGTATTGTATGTCATGTCCTTTTTCTGATATGGGGAAATAGATTAGTTAAGGGATATTAATCAAGGATTGATTAGGGGTAGTGGTTGAGAACATAAGCTTTGAAACCACAGTAGGTTCAAATTCTAGGTTCACTACTTGCAAGCAAACTGTGTAACATTACTCACTGAAATTCAGTTTTAGTCTTTAAATTGGCCCTAATACCAACCTTGTAATTTTGAGAATTATCAGAGATAATATATATTGAGTATTTAAAGCTTCTGGCACCATAGTAAGCTTTAGATTAGTGCTATTATGCTCTATGAGCTTGTAATATATTGGGTAACTTTTCATGTAACTTGTTTGTTAGTTTTAAAAAAGGTCTATATCTAAAACACAAAAATCTAAGCATATGAGTATATATAAAATGCTGATTTATTTATTGTAAGTTATCTTTGAGATAGTAAGCAGTTTGGTAAGTTTATGCTGAACTAATTTTCAAAGACTTTACAAGCAGTTTTTCTTTTTATAAGTAGCTTAAAGCAAGTTATAATGAACTCTACTCATTTACTTTTCCTATGTTGTAAACTACTGGAGAGTTTATGGATCTATAGGTTTAAGAAGTAAGGATCTATGTGGGTTTAACATTCTGTTTCACAAAATATATTCTTGATAACTTTTGGTTCTGCCCCTTGTAACTTCTGTTCTATTTTCTTTGTCTGAATTTGACTCTTCTGGGTACTTTAAAGATGGAATCATACAATGTTTGTCCTTTTGTGACTGTCTTATTTCACTTAGCATAATGTTTTCAAGGTTAGTCCATATTGTAGCATGCGTCAGAGTTTCATTCCTTTTTAAGGCTGAATTATGTGAGTTTGATAATTTTTAAATTTTGTAAATATTCCTGGAATCTGTTTCTTTTTCTCCACTGCTAGTGCCATTGCCCTAATTGTTTCTCATGTGGGATAATTTTATCTAGCTAATTTATCAGTGTGTAGTCTCTTCTACCTCTTACTCTACTCCTGCCAATCCATCCATCCTAGAGGTCAAAGGCCTAGGCTTCAGGGATCAGAATTGTTTTAAATCCCTTCTCTATTCCTTAATAATTATATGACTTAGATAAGTTACTCATTTGTAAAATAAAGATAATAGTATCTACCATATAATTGTGGTAGGATTAGTTAAGACAATCAATGTAAAGTGCTCAGCAGCACACTGGCACTGTGGTAAATGCTCAGTGCATGTTAGCACTCTCTTCCTGGTGGCTTCCAGAGATCTGTCCCAAATGCAGCCTGATTGTGTCTTTCTCCGCTTAACACATCACTGACTGCCCTTCACCTATAATAAATAAACTTCAGGCACCTTAATATACATACACAAAGCATATTACACGTTCTTTCTCTGCCAAAGTTTCCTATTTACTCTTCCTTCCTCACATGAATATTCTTTATTGGGAACTGGTAACTGTGAGTGATTCTTGGTTTTTAACCTTGTTGTTTCCTACTTTTCTTTTTGCTTTTGCCATCCCCTCTATTTGATGCCTGGAGTTTCTTCCCACCATCCTTTCCTCTGGTTAATTCCTGCTTATTCATTACTTCCTTCAGAAATCTTCAGTATTTCTCCACCTAATTTTTCCTTCATTTTTTTTTATTTTTATTTTTTATTATACTTTAAGTTCTAGGGTACATGTGCATAACGTGCAGGTTTGTTACATACGTATATTTGTGCCATGTTGGTGTGCTGCACCCATCAACTCGTCAGCACCCATCAATTCATCATTTATATCATGTATAACTCCCCAATGCAATCCCTCCCCCCTCCCCCCTCCCCATGATAGGCCCCAGTGTGTGATGTTCCCCTTCCCGAGTCCAAGTGATATCATTATTCAGTTCCCACCTATGAGTGAGAACATGCGGTGTTTGGTTTTCTCTTCTTGTGATAGTTTGCTAAGAATGATGGTTTCCAGCTGCATCCATGTCCCTACAAAGGACGCAAACTCATCCTTTTTGATGGCTGCATAGTATTCCATGGTGTATATGTGCCACATTTTCTTAATCCAGTCTGTCACAGATGGACATTTGGGTTGATTCCAAGTCTTTGCTATTGTGAATAGTGCTGCAATAAACATACGTGTGCATGTGTCTTTGTAGTAGAATAATTTATAATCCTTTGGGTATATACCCAGTAGTGGGATGGCTGGGTCATATGGTACATCTAGTTCTAGATCCTTGAGGAATTGCCATACTGTTTTCCATAATGGTTGAACTAGTTTACAATCCCACCAACAGTGTAAAGTGTTCCTATTTCTCCACATCCTCTCCAACACCTGTTGTTTCCTGATTTTTTAATGATTGCCATTCTAACTGGTGTGAGATGGTATCTCATTGTGGTTTTGATTTGCATTTCTCTGATGGCGAGTGATGATGAGCATTTTTTCATGTGTCTGTTGGCTGTATGAATGTCTTCTTTTGAGAAATGTCTGTTCATATCCTTTCCCCACTTTTTGATGGAGTTGTTTGTTTTTTTCTTGTATATTTGTTTGAGTTCTTTGTAGATTCTGGATATTAGCCCTTTGTCAGATGAGTAGATTGCAAACATTTTCTCCCATTCTGTAGGTTGCCTGTTCACTCTGATGGTAGTTTCTTTTGCTGTGCAGAAGCTCTTTAGTTTAATTAGATCCCATTTGTCAATTTTGGCTTTTGCTGCCGTTTTTTCCTTCATTATTAAATTGGATGTGGCTCTTCTGTTTTGTCGCCTGAAGCATGTCTGTCATAATGTAGTTCAAAGATATATTGATATGTTTTCTTTGCATTGACAGGTACATTTATCTTTGTATGTGCAGTAATCTAAGAATATATACACACTTGTGTGTACTAGAGTATAAGCTTTTAAGGATGGGATCTAGAATTAGTTTATTTGGCTCAGTGGTTCTCAATCCTGGCTGAATGATAAAATCACTGGGCCATTAAAAGAAAGTACAGGTCTACCCTGAGAGATTTAAATCTAATTGATCTGGAATGGGGTTCAGTCATCAATATTTAAGAGCTTCTGAAGTGATTGTAATATATAGTCAAGGCTAAGAACCACTGATGTAGCTCAAAATCAATGTATGAGTGAAAAATTGAGTGAGAGGATAAGAGAATATATAACTCCTAAGTGAGAGTTTTCATTTTTCTTCTAAGTCCGCACGTATTCCTCTAAAAGATAAAATGTCCTATCAATAATTATTTGACTTTATAATTCATTTAAATTGAGTAAATACTTTTTGAGTCTCTATATGCCATTATGAAATTAATATATCAAAGTCAGAGATATTTAAACCAGATATGTGACTTTTTCTTCATTATGAGAAGAAAGCCAATTTAACAAAATAATTTTTATATATGTCAAAATATATTAAGATATATTTCATTCCAAATAAGAGTGAAGTAGCATGGGATGCTACTGTACATGGTCAGGTAATATATAATTATCATTGTTACTATATTGTAATAGATTAAATTCCTGTTAAGAATAAAAGAAAATATGCCCTGCCATTACAATTATAGGCCACTGAATTTGACATAATGTAGGCTGAAAATGTGAAAAGAATGTGTATTGTAGTTTAGGCTTATCTTGTTTTATATTTATCCCCACATATGGGTATAAAGGTCTGCAAATTTTTACTAGCCATTGGAAAAATATGGTTCTTTCATTGGAGGGAAGCTTAAATGGCAAAGACTGGAAGCTGGATTTGGTAAACAAAGCTTTATCATGAAGCATCCTATTTACACGCTTATTATACTACCCAGTCATGGAAGCCACATACAATCAAAGACACCATGGTTAAGCTGAGAATATTGGACATTATTGAGCTGGTTTATTTTAGAGCCGAGAAAAAAAAAAACGGAAGCATTTCCTCTGTCAGATGACATCATCTGCATTAGAATTGTTGACATTTCTTTCCGGTTTGGCTGGAATTCATAGAAGTATCAGCAGCAACTTTCCTTTAACATTCAACAGGCTAAAAATACCAATGTTTCTTAGGGCTGCCAACATCTGATTTTCATCATTATTTGTACATTGATACCATCAAAGAATTTTTATGTTGTGAGCTTTTTTTTTTTTTTTAAATTGGAAACTGACATCTTTCTAATAATGAAAAGCTTGGCTAGTAAAATTTGGTACTCTACACCATTGGAGCTCCCAAGATGCTTGGCAAACATAGTTTTGCTGCTTTAGTAAAGAAAGCGTTGCTGTCTGTTTCAGCACATGGCATGCATTAGTGCTAAGACACGCCAATAATTCTAAAAGAAGTCTCATCGGCTGACATAAAACTCAAATATATTAGAGCAACGGTTTTGAATTATTGTGTTTCCCAAGACATTTATCAAACAATGTAGGCAGAATATTAAATTCTTCATGCAGATTTTTTCTGGCTTTTGAAAGTACAATGCTTGAAAGGACCCTTGCTTGATCCTTGGGGAGACATTTACTATTTCTGAGAGGGAGCAAAAGCCCCCTCATAACCATTTGACCTAGAGGAGTTCATTGATGATCTGTGTGGTGGATGTTTGGCTATATGAAACACTTAAATCTTTTCATGGTCCTGCGATATCAATTATGGATGTTGCTGCACAACTCCTGGCTATTTTGGTCAAATTACCACTTCAGAAGAGATTGGAGTCAGATAATCGTGACTTTTTCAATACCTGGTGGAAGTGCTTCTGAAGAAAAAAGTTGAGAATGATAACTCTTTTTCTGTTATTGAAATTAAATTTAGATTTGTAATTTTAATCCTCTCCCAGAGTCAAGAGGGCCTCACTGATTGAAGGAAAATGGTATGAGGCTACATAAATTCAACTAGAAGAGTCCTGAAATCTTCAGTATTCTTTTATAAGCTTATGCTTATCTGGCAAAGTAACACAGAAGCTCTGATTCATTTTTCAACAAAAGATCTTATGGTTTAAGGTTTTCAGTACTTGTTGCTATTAAAATGAAAAGCCAGGCTGGGCATGGTGGCTCCTGCCTATAATCCCAGCACTTTGGGAGGCCAAGGTGGGCAGATCACTTGAGGTTAGGAGTTTGAGACCAGCCTGGTCAATGTGGTGAAACCTCATTTCTACTAAAAATACAAAAATTAGCAGAGTGTGGTGGCAGGCACCTGTAATCCCAGGTGCTCGGGTGCTAGGGCAAGAGAATCACTTGAACCTGGGAGGCAGAGGTTGTGGTGAGCTAAGATCGTGCCACTGCACCCCAGCCTGGGCAACAGAGCGAGACTCCATTTCAAACAAACAAACAAACAAACAAACAAAAAAACCAATTTCAATGTGTGGCTTAGGCCTAGGACAAATCTTATACTAATTGACTTTATTATTATTTTTTACATATTTTTGAGATAGAGTCTCACTTTGTCACCCAGGCTGGAGTGCAGTAGCGCGATCTTGGCTCACTGCAACCCTCACCTCCCAGGTTCAAGAGATTCTCCTGCTTCAACCTCTCAAGTAGCTGGGAGTAGAGGCCCACACCACCATGTCCAGCTAATTTTTGTATTTTTGGTAGACACGGGGGTTTCACCATGTTGGCCAGGCTGGTCTCAAACTAACTGGCTTTAAAATAACTCAAATTTAAAGAGGCATGATATATATACAATAAAATTCATCTTTTAAAAGGTAGTTTTTAGATGTACCATATGAATTTTGACAAACTGAAATTATACAACCCTACCTGAGATAGAGAACGTTTTCATTACCTCAGAGTTTCCTCACATGCCTTTGTAGTCAATACCTTCCTTCAGCCTCCAGTTCCTGGCAGTCACTCACTGATCTGTTTTCTTTTGGGATAGGTTTACGGTTTCTAGAATGTTAGACACAATCATGCAGCATGTATTTTTAGCACAATACATTTGAGATTCATCCATGTTGTTGCATGTATGAGTACATTCCATTGTATGGTTATACGACATTTACTTACCAGTTTGACATTTGGGTTGTTTCCAGTTTTTGGTGTTTGTGAATAAAGCACCTGAAAGGGCCAGGCGCTGGGTAATCCCAGCACTTTAGGCGACTGAGACGGTTGAATTATTTGACGTCAGGAATTCAAGACCAGCCTGGCCAACATGGCGAAACCCCATCTCTACTAAAAATATGAAAATTAGCTGGGCATGGTGGTACACGCCTGTAATCCCAGCTACTTGGGAGGCTGAGGCAGGAGAGATAATCGCTCGAACCCAGTGAGTTGATATCATGCCACTGCACTCTAGCCTGGGAGACAGAGTGAGACTCTGTCTCAAAAAAAAAAAAAAAAAAAAAAAGGCCCTGAAAACATTTATGTGTAGGTTTTGTATGTGTAAATACCTAGAAGTGGGGTTGTTAGATAAGATGATAAATGTATGCTTATGAGAAACAGTCAAACTCATTTCCAAGGTGGCTGTATTTCCACCAGCAATGTATGGTGGAATTTTGCATTTCTACCAGCAATGTGTAAGATTTGTTGTTGGTACACCACATCCTTGGTAGTTAACGCTATCTTTTGGTAAGGAGAAGTTTTTAATTTTGATGAAGTCCAGTTTATTATTTTTATCTTTTGATTTCTTTTTCATGTGTCTTATCAAAGGCCGCAGAGATTTTCTTACACTTCTAAATATTGTATAGTTACAGGTTTTACATTTAGGCCTGTTGCCCAGGCTGGAGTGCAGTGGCATGATCTCAACTCATTGGGTTCAAGCGATTCTCCTGTCTCAGTCTCCCGAGAAGCTGGGATTACAGATGCCCACCACCATGCCTGGCTAATTTTTTGAATTTTTAGTAGAGGCAGGGTTTCACCATATTGGTCAGGCTGGCCTTGAACTCCTGACCTCAGGTGATTCACTTGCCTCAGCCTCCCAAAGTGCTGGGGAAACAGGCATGAGCCACCGTGCCTGGCCGGCTCATTTTTTTTTACATATGGATATTCAATTGTTTCACCATCGTTTGTTAAAAAGACTGCCCTGTCTCACTGAGTTAGCTGTCTGTGCACATTAAGTATCTAAAGCACTTCACCTTTAGCGAAAATTGTTACATCTGTGTTGGTTTATTACTGAAGGTTCATTCTGTTTCATTAATTCACGTGACTATCTTTTTGCTAGTACTACACTGTCTTGATTATGGTAACTTTATAGTAAATCAGAGAGTGTGAATTTCTCAAATTTGTTCTTTTTTCCAAATTGTTTGGGCTATTCTAATTCCTTTGTATTTCCATATAAATGTTAGGATGTGCTTGTCAGTTTCTAAAAAGAAAAGTTGCTAAGACTGATTTGGGTTGTGTTGAATCGGTAGATCAGTAAGGGGAATTGACGTCTTCACAATATTGAGTCTTCCAATTCATGGGCATAAGTTTTTTTTTTTTTTTTAATTTAGGTTTTTGACTTCTCTTACTAATGTTTTCTAGTTTTTAGCATATACATATTTTATATATTCTGTTATATTTTTATCTAGATATTTCATAGTTTTTGGTACTATTATAAATGGTACCTAAAAATGCCATCAAGAACATTTTTTTTCCTTCATTTTGTTTTTATTATAGCATGTTTGCTTAATTTACAGCAAACAGAAAATAAGCTGGGTCTTGTTTTGATCCAAATATTGATATTTTAAAGGTTGTACAAATATTTGTTAAAAAGAACATAAAAATACCTTTTTAGAAGCCTCTGTAAGAAAGAAAATATAAAGTTTAACCCCACAACTTTCCTCTTTGCTAGAACTGCAAACTACTGCTACAGTTTTAAATAGACTTTTTGTTGTTTAAACTATACATCCAGGAAAATCTAAAAAAATTAGAGAAACGTGCATATAAATAATTGCGTAGCAGAACATGAACATTAACTGCAAACAGTAAAGAAATGAAAGTTAGAAATACTATCAAATATACGAAGGTTCTAGAATCAATCCTTTAAACACATCCCACAAACAGTATTTAAAATCCATCATTGTATTCTTTACAGGCAAAGCCTAGATTACTAAAACCAAAATTGAAAAAAATAATCCTCTAAAAGGAATTGTTTCTCCGTAATTCTTACTTATATCTGTAAGCAAGCAATCTAAGATTTTTAAAGATGCTAGCTTTTTATTCTGAAATGAAATTGGACATGCCAAGTCACTTTTGTCTCCAAAACGATCTTTCAGAGAAATACTAGAAATTATAAATGGTTAAGGGTATTACTTCATTTTTAGTCAGGTACTACACTGATAATCGAAAGCTCAGAAGATGTGACTCTTGCTTACAACTGAGTAATCCTTTTTCCCAAATTATTTTAAATTTTATGGCACCACAGAATCACCTAGAATGAGTGTTGTCTTTCAACTTGCCTCGTTGAAATAAACTGAGGTGTGAAAAGCAGGCCTCCCTCATAAAGAGGCAGACAAATTTTGATACAAATGCATGAGCCAAGTGCTGTAAGCATCAAACTTTCAGTTTTACACTATGTGCACACACACACATGAAACCTACTTGGAAACAATTGCTTCTAACAGCAGTAAGAAAACTAAGCAATATTATGGTCAACAACGTTCCTTAAACTTTAGAATAGCTACATAAGAATATTCCTTTCTCCTTAAAATTATTTTTGCCATCATCGACCTGCTCAAATTTTAAGGTGAGTTTTTGTGTTTTCTGTGTTCCAAATCTTCATAGGAATGAGAAAAAAAGCAGTCAAGCCTCCATGTTTCAGTCAAGAACTCAGTTACCCAGCTGGTATCATTCCCCAAGACAGTGGGGTTAACAAAAGAACTAATCCACGCTGCATCAAAAATAATTATCATTGGCCTAGACATCTTTTTTTTTTTTTTTTTTTTTTTTTTTTTTTTTTTGAGATAGAGTCTCACTCTGTTGCCCAGGCTGGAGTGCAGTGGCATGATTTTGGCTCACTGCAACTTCCACCTCCTGGATTCAAGCGATTCTCTTGCCTCGGCCTCCTGAGTAGCTGAGATTACAGGTATGCGCCACCATGCCTGGCTAATTTTTGTATTTTTAGTAGAGACGGGGTTTCACCATGTTGGTTAGGCTGGTCTCGAACTCCTGACTTCGTGATCCACCCACCTTGGCTTCCCAAAGTGCTGGGATTACAGGTGTGAGCCACCGTGCCTGGCTGGGCCTAGACATCTTGACAAGACATAAAGGTCCAGCCTGAACCTAAATGTGTCTGAGCAGTCAGTGTTGTATTGTGGCTACTACTTCACTTTTGTATCATTCTATCTTATTAGCAAGCTACATTTCTAGGTTAACAGTTCTACCAAAGATGAATATGAAAGTTTAATGAGACAATATTGCAAATTGTGGTCAACCAACATCTTTTCACCAAATACTTCAAGCATAAAAAATGAGAATCTTTACAAAAACGTACAGAGACACCACAAATTGGTAGCTGCCCATAACATTAGACAAACTGGACTCTTAAGAGTGGCTTCTCAACAGCATATCATTTAATAATAACTGTTGCCTGGTACAGGGAAAACTATCAAGTGTTTTTAAAGCATCATTGCAACATTGTATTCCTGATAATTTAAGTAAACCGAACTATGAGTAAATGAATGATACATGCCTAAAAATGAGCATGGTCTATACTATCAGTGGCCACTGGACTTAGGACTAGTCCAAGACCTTGATCTAGATTTTGACCTACACCTAGACTGTGATCTTGACTGAGATTTGGATCTAAGTGATTCTTTTTTCCTTGATTCCTTTTCATATCTTGAGCCAGACTTATAATGTGTTTTGGAATCTGTTTTTAGAGGTGCCTCTAGTTTTGGTGTGAGATGCAGACCTAGAACATGATTTAGCCTTCATTTCTTTCTTGGGCTGGGACTTGGACTGTGATCTTGAATTGGATTTTGATCTCGAAAAAGATCGATTTCAGTGTTTGAATCTGTCATTGTTGGAATGGCTTCTGCTACGCCGTGGTCTTCCAGTCCGTCTACTGTTTCTAGGACGACACGATCTTCTATAGTTGTAATCAAAAGACCAACTTCTTGATCTCCTCCTTTCATAACTTCGGCTTCTAGAATGCCTGTATCTGTCATAATCATCATAGCGTGAAGAACTGTACACATTCCTCTCTTCCTTGGCTTTCATCTGATTTGGTGTCTTTCGATCCCCCTGGGCAAACTGTATTTCAGTCTGCTGTCCACAAATCCACTTTCTGTCCAAATTATGTAAAGCGTCTTCAGCATCATGAACATCCTCAAATTGTACATAAGCAAATCCTCTTGGATGGCGAGTGTAGAAATCAAGTGGAGCATACACATCAACTATAGGACCATAATGACCAAATTCACGCCGCAAGTCTTCAGACCTGGTGTCCTCAGCCACGTTCCTGAAGAACAGAGACGTGTTGAGGGGACGCAGGCAGCGAGACATGGTGGCGGTGTGTCTCGGCCGGACACACTAATGGGCTCAGCAAACCGTGCGTGCCAAGACCATTTTTATTCTTCTTTTAAGCTTCATTTGCATTGCATTTTTAAAAATATATTTTTAATTAATTAATTTGTTAGTTTGTGGAGACAGACAGAGTCTCATTGTGTTATCCAGGTTGGTCTCGAATGTCTGGCCTGAAGGACTTGTCTCACTTTGGCTTCCCGAAGTGCTGGGATTACAGATATATGAGCCACTGTGCCCAGCCTAAAATACATTTTTTAAAAGGTAGAAAAAACTAAAAATTTCTAAGGCATTTGCAGTACGTTGCCACAGTATTTTAAAAAGAGGTTGTGCCGATTTTTCCTGCCACCAGTACTTTGATCAGTTTTGCCACATAGTTGACACTATATCACATGGACTTTTACAAATTTGATTTTTCTTTCATGCTAAAATACATGTACAATTAACCATTTCACTATTTTATTTTTAAATTATTTTTACAATTTTTAACTGTATAGGTTAGTGACAGTAAGTATATTCACATTGTTGTGCAGCTATCACCACCACCTGTCTCTAGAAATTTTTCATCTTCTCAAACTCCATGCCCATTAAACATTAACTCCCCATTTCTCACTCTCCCAGTCCCTGACAAACAACCATTCTACTTTCTGTCTCTATAAATCTGACTACTGTAGTTACTTCATATAAGTGGAATCAGATAGTATTTGCCCTTCTTCATTTAGCATAATGCCTCAGGGTTCTTCCATGTTGTAGCATGTGTCAGAACTTACTTCCTTTTTAAGGCTGAATAATATCCCATTGTATGCATATATTGCATTTTGTTTATTCATTCAGGTGTCTGTGGATACTTGGGTTGCTTCCAGCTTTTGACTGTTGTGAATAATGCTACTATAAACATGGTGTACAAATATCTCTTCAAATCCCTGCCTTTAATTTTTTTGGATATATATGGAGAAATGGAGCTGCAAAATCATATGACAGTTCTACTTTTAATCTTATTAGGAACTGCCATACAGTTTCCATAGAGGCTGCACCATTTTACATTCTCAACAGTAGTGTACAAGCGTCTGATTTCTCCACATCCCCACCAACACTTACTTTCTGTTTTTTTTTTTTTTTAAATAATTGCTACCCTAAGGGATTTGAAGTGGTATCTTGTAGTTTTGATATGTATTTCCTTAATGATTAGTGATGTTGAACATTGTTTTATGTACTTCTGGCCATTTGTATGTGTTCTTTGGAGAGAAGTCTATTCAAGTCCTTTGCCCATTTTTTTTAATTGGACTGTTTGCTTTGTTGTTGTTGAGTTATAGTTCTTTATATATCCTGGATATTCACCTCTTATTAGATGTATGATTTGCAAATATTGTCTCCCATTTCATGGGTCACCTTTACTCTGTGTTAATAGTGTCTTTTGAGCACAAAAGTTTTTGATTTTGGTGAAGTCCGTTTTATCTATTTTTTTCTTTTATTACCTATGCTTTTGGTGTCATATCCAGTAAATTATTTTCAAATCCAATGTCATGAAATTTTCACCATGTGTTTTCCTCTAAGAACTTTATAGTTTCAGTTCTTACGTTTAGCATTTTGATCCATTTTGAGTTAATTTTGTAGATGGTGTAAATTTAAGGTTCAACTCCATTATTTTCAATGTGGTCCTAGTTTTCCCAAAATGATTTGTTGAAAAGACTGTCCATTCCACATTGAATGGTCTTGTTACCCTTCTGGAAAATTGACCTTTTATGTAAGGGTTTGTTGCTGGGATCTTTACTCCATTGGTATATACACTTGTCTTTACATTAATAACACACTGGTTTGATTTTTTAAATTTTTATTATTTATCATTTCAAACTTTTATTTAAGATTCAGGGAGTACATGTGCAAGGTTTGTGACATAGGTATATTGCATCATGCTGAGGTTTGGGGTGTGATTGATCCTGTCATCCAGTTACTGTGCATAGTACCCAAAATAGTTCTTCAGCCCTTGCTCCCACTTCTTCTCCCTTTTTGGAGTCCCCAATGTCTATTATTTCCACCACTGTGTCTGTATGTGCCGAATATTTAACTCCTAATTTATAAGTGACAACATCTCATATATGGCTTTCTGTTCATGTGTTAATTCACTTAGGATAATGGCACTCAGCAGTATGCATGTTGCTGCAAAGAACATGATTCCCGCCCCCCCCCCCGCCCTTTTTTTTTTGTGGCTGCATAGCATTCCATGATATATATGTAACACATTTTCTTTATTCAGTACACCATGTATGGGCACCTGGGCTGATTCCGTGTCTTTGCTATTGTGAATAGTACATCTGTAAACAGAGATAATTTTAGTTTAGTTTTTCCTTTCTAATTTTGATGTCTTTTATTTCTTTTGCTTGCCTAATTGTCCTAGCTAGTACTTTTTTTTATTACTGTGTTGATTAGAAGTGGTGAAAGTATTTGTCTTTTCCTTCTTTCTAATCTTAGAGATTTCAGGGATTTACCATTCAATATGATTGGTTTTTTTATGTTGAACTATCCTTGCATCCCAGGAATAAATCTCATTTGGCCATGGTGTAGGATTCTTATAATGTGCTATTATATCTATTTGCCAGTATTTTGTTGAGGATTTTTACATGAATATTCATCAGAAGTATTGGTCTGTCATTTTTATGTTTTGTCTGTCTGGCTTTGGTATCAGGGTAATGCTGGCCTCATAAAATAAGTTTGGAGATATTTTGTTCTTCCATTTTTTGGAAGAGTTTGAGGGTGATTGGTATTCATCTTTAAATGTTTGGTATAATTTTCTAGTGAAGCCATTTGGTTCTGGATTTTTCTTTGTAGGTAGGGTTTTGATTGCTTATTCAGTCTACTTTCCAATCAATATACTTATTAAGATTTTCTATTCTGATTCAGTCTAGATTGTGTATTTCTAGGAGTTTGTTAATTTTTAAAATAGATTATCTGATTTGTTGTGGTGTAAGTGTTCATAGTTTTCTCTTAAAGTTCTTTATATTTCTGTAAAATTGGTAATGATGTCCCCTCTTTTATTTATACTTTTATTATTATTATTATTATTATTATTATTATTGAAACAGTCTCTGTTGCCCAGGCTGAAGTGCGGCGGTGTGATCCCGGCTCACTGCAACCTCAGCCTCCTGAGTTCAAATGATTCTTGTGCCTCAGCCTTCTGAGTAGCTGGGATTGCAGGTGTGCTCTACTATGCCCAGCTAATTTTTGTATTTTTAGTAGAGTTGGGGTTTTGCCATGCTGGCCAGGCTGGTCTCCATCTCCTGGCCTCAAGTGATCCACCTGCCTCAGCCTCTCAGAGTGCTGTGGTTACAGGCGTGAGCCACCGTGGCCAACCCTCATTGATAATTTTAGTTGAGTCTTCTCTTCTTCTTATCAGTCTAGTTATAAAGGTTTATCAATTTTATTGATCTTTTTGAAGAAGCAACTCTTGGTTTTGTCGACTTTTCTCTATTGTTTCTCATTTCTGTTTTCTTTTTCTCTAACATTATTATTTATTTCATTCTGCTAGCTTTAGGTTTGATTTGTTCTTTCCTTTATAGTTTTTTAAGATGTAAAGTTAAACTGTTAATTTTAGATTGATCTTTTAAACTGTAAGCATTTATAGGTATACATTTCCCTCCCCATTGTTTTCACTTCATCCCCAGACTTTTTTTTTTTTTTTTTTTTGAGACAGAGTTTCACTCTGTTGCTGGGGCTGTAGTGCAGTGGCACAATCTTGGCTCAGTGCAACCTCTGCCTTTGGGTTCAGGTGATTCTCCTGCCTCAGCCTCCTGAGTAGCTGGGATTACAGGTACCCACCACCACTCCTGGCTAATATTTGTAGTTCTAGTAGAGACAGGGTTTCACCATATTGGCCAGTCTGATCTCGAACTCCTGACTTCAAGTAATCCGCCTGCCTCAGCCTCCCAAAGTGCTGGGATTACAAGTGTGGACCACTGCACCCGGCCTGTTGCATGTGTTTAGGAGATCTTATGTGTGGTGCACATGTATTTATAATTGTTATATCTTCTTGGTAAATTGATTCTTTTTTCATTATGTAATTTAATTTTTTTTTCCTTTTTAAATGACAGTTTTTGACCTAAAATCCATTTTTTCTAGTGGTAACATAACCATTGCAGCTCTATTGGTTGTCGTTTGCATGGAATTTATTTTTCAATCTTTTCACTTTCAGCCTATTCATGTCCTAGATATTTAATCTCTTATAGAGAGCATCTAGTTGGATCTTGTATTTTATCCATTCTCCTAAACTATGTCTTTTGATTGGGGAATTTAATTCATTTGCATTTACAGTAATTACTAATTGGAAAGAACTAACTCTTGACGTTTTGCTGTTTTCTATATGTATTTAGGTTTTCTGTGATTTCCTCCTTTGTTACCTTCCTTTGTGTATAATTAATTTTTGGTTTCCCTTCTCATTTCCTTTGTGACCATTCTATAGATATTTTCTTTGTGGTTACCATGGGTATTACATATAATATTTTAGGCTTGTAATAATCTCTTTTAATCAGATACCCACTTAAATTCAATCACATACAAAAAGTTTACTCCTTTACAACTTCGCCCTCCCCCACTTTGTCTTATTGTTGTTGCAGATTACTTTTTTATATATTATTTACCCATTAACATAGTTTTTTTATGCTTTTGTCTTTTAAATGATGTAGAAGAATAAAATCAATTATAAACTAAAATTATGTTAACACTGATTTTTGTATTTGTCCATCTATTTACCTTTACCAGATAATTTTACATTTTGTGTAGCTTCAAGTTACTATCTAGCATCTATTCATTTTAATTTAAAGGACTCCTTTTAATATTTCTTGTAGGGAAAATCTAATGATAATGAATTCCCTTGGTTTTTATCTAGGAATGTCTTAATTTATCTTTCATTTTTTAAAGGATGGTAAGGCAGAATTTATTCAAGGAGATCCATGGCAATAGGAACTACTCTAGCTGGGTTTTGCAGTGGGGGAGAGAGACTGGAAGCAACTCCCTCCCTTATTTTTGAAAAATAATTTTGCCAGGTACAGAAATCTTGGTTGATTTTTTTTAAAAAAACACTTTAAATATGTCATCCCACTGCCTTGTGGTCTTCAAACTTCTGCTGAGGAATCTACCAGAACACTTACTGGGGATTCCTTATACGTAGGTGAGTTGCTTTTCTTTTGATGCTTTAAAGGTATATAATTTTTAAAATTTATTTCCAACTACCACATGTTCTCACTTATAAGTGGGAGCTAAACAACAAGAACACATGGATACTAGGAGGGGAACAATGAACGTGGGAATAATTGAGGGTGGAGTGTGGGAGGAGGGAGAGGATCAGAAAAAATACTTATTGAGTACTGTGCTTATTACCTGGGTGATGAAATAATCTGTAAACTAAACCCCCATGACATATAGTTTACCTACATAACAAACTTTTACGTATACCCCTGAACCTAAAGTAAAAGTTAAAAAAAAAATAAAGAGAAGTTCCATTTAGGAAAGAGGTCTCCCTTGTAGATGTATTAAAATATTACACATTCTAAACTGAAACTTGGCTGGGCATAGTGACTCATGGCTGTAATCCCAGCACATTGGGAGGCTGAAGAAGGAGGATTGCTTGAGTCCAGGAGTTCAAGACCAGCCTGGGCGACATGGCAAAACCCCATCAATATAAAAAATACAAAAAAAATTAGCTGGGCATGGTGCTGCCCTCCTGCACTTCCAGCTACTCGGGAGACTGAGGTGGGAGGATCGCTTGAGTCCAGGAGGTCAAGGCTGCAGTGAACTGAGATTGGGCCACTGCATTTAAGCCTGGGCAATAGAGTAAGATCCTATCTCAATCAGTCAATCAAAACTGAAACTTAATCCTTCAAATACGTTTATTTTACTTGTCCTAAAACAATCTGCCTACAAGTATTAAAGTATAAAACATTGTTATTTTCCCATTTTGAGATCTCTAATGTAAAAATGGATTTTATGAAAATAATTTTTTAAAACATAAAATGCTGTATAATAAACATTTTAAAAATTATTTTTATTTGTATATTTTGAGACAGCATCTTGCTGTGTTGCCCAGGCTGGAGAGCAGTGGCAGGTCATAGCTCACTGCAGCCCTGATCTCCCAGGCTCAAGTAATTTTCCTGCCTCAGCCTCCTGAGTAGCTGGGACACAACACTATACCTGGGTAATTTTTAAACATTTTTATTTTTAGTAGAGATAAGTTTGGTCTTGAACTCCTGAACGCAAGCGATCCTTTTGTCTTGTCCTCCCAAAGTGCTGGGATTACAGGCATAAGCCACCACACCTGGTCTAAAGGTAGTGTTTTACAATTTCAATTTCTAGTTGTTTATTGCTACTATATAGACATGCAGTTGAATTTTATAAATTGACCTAATATCCTGTGACCTTATTAAACCCACTTAATAATTTTAGTAGTTGTTTTGTAGACCCTTTGGGGTCTGGAGCAGTGGCTCACGCCTGTAATCCCAGCACTTTGGGAGGCCGAGGCGGGTGGATCACGAGGTCA
Source organism: Trachypithecus francoisi (assembly GCF_009764315.1). Classification (NCBI taxonomy): domain Eukaryota; kingdom Metazoa; phylum Chordata; class Mammalia; order Primates; family Cercopithecidae; genus Trachypithecus; species Trachypithecus francoisi. Next base: position 58,922,434 of record NW_022681462.1, on the reverse strand, counting down.
GGAGATAGAGACCATCCTGGCTAACATGGTGAAACCCTGTCTCTACTAAAAATACAAAAAATTAGCCGGGTGTGGTGGTGAGCGCTTGTAGTCCCAGCCACTCGGGAGGCTGAGGCAGGAGAATGGTGTGAACCTGGGAGGCGGAGCTTGCAGTGAGCGGAGACCGTACCACCGTACTCCAGCCTGGGTGACAGAGCCAGACTCCGTCTCAAAAAAAAAATATATATGTATGTATACATACAGACACACACACACATATTATAGCATAAATTTAATGCTATAAATTTCTCCTCTAGGCACTGCTTTGGGTACATCTCAAAAGTTCGGACATTATGTTTTATATATATATGTTTATAAAGTATATTATAAATATGGGTGTATATATATATTTCTTCCCATAGCTTTTTTTTTTCTTAGCTTATTGCACTGATTTAGGACTTCCGGTACAAAATTAAATAAGAGTGCTGAGAGCAGAAATCTCATTCCTGATTTTAAGGGGAAAGTATTCTATCTTTCATCAAGTACTATGTTAGCTGTATGGTTTTAATATTTTTTTTTTGTAGATATCCTTTATCAGATGGAAAAAGTTTTCTTTAATGTAGTTTGTTTTTTTTAATCATGAGTTGACGTTAAGTTTAAACAATTTTCCCCTGTATCTGTTGAAACAAATGGGTTTCCTTCTTTCATGTTTTGATATGGTGAGATACACTGACTTCTGAATGTTCAACTTTCAAATGCATTCTCAGGATAAACTTCCTTTTGTAATATTATGTTATTCATTTTATGCATTGCTGGATTCAATTTGCTAAAATTTCATTGTGGATTTTTGCTTCTATGTTCATGAGGAATACTGGTCTGTAGTTTTCTTATTTTGTGCTGGGTATTAGGAAAATGTTAGTTTCATAAAATGAATTGCTCTATATCTGTATCTCTCCTGTTTTCTGATAGAGTTTTTAGCTTTCTGAATTTAGAATTTTTCTTTGTGGGAAGGTTTTTAATGGAATTAAATTTCTTTAACTGATACGTGTCTTTAGGTTATCTGTTTCTTCTTGAGTAACTTTTGGTAATTTCTTTCAATGAATTTATCCATTTTACTTAAGTTGTAAAATTTATTGAAAGTTGATAATATATTATTTTAATGCCTCTAGGATCTATGTAACATCCCTTCTTTAATTATTAATACTGTTTGCTTGTGTCTTCTGTCTGTCTCTCACTCTTTCTCTCTCTGTCTTGCTAGAGGTTTTTCAATTTTTTTTTTTTTTGAGACGGTCTTGCTCTGTTGCTCAGGCTGGAGTTCAGGTGGTGTGATCTTGGTTCACTGCAATCTGCACCTCCTGGGTTCAAGTAATTCTCATGCCTCAGCCTCCCGACTAGCTGGGATTACAGGTGTACGCCACCACCCCTGACTAATTTTTGTATTGTTAGTAGAGACTGGGTTTCACCCTGTTGGTCAGGCGGGTCTCCAACTCTTGACCTCAAGTGATCTGCCTGCCTTGGCCTCCTAAGGTGCTGGGATTACAGGTGTGAGCCACCCTGCCTGGCCAGGTTTTTCACTTTTATTAATAATTTCAAAGAATGAACTTTTGGCCTTACTGATTTCTCTCTCTCTCTCTCTCTCTTTTAATTTTTTTTCGGTTTTTAATTTCACTTTTTTTCCCTTTTAAAATTTTTATTATTTTCTTCCTTCTGTTAACTTGGACTTATTTTGGCCTTCTTTTTCTAGTTTCTTGAGGTGGAATATTAGGCCAATGATTTGAGACATACTTATTTTCTGATATAATAATTTAATGATATAAATTTCCCCCTAGGCACTGCTTTGGGTACATCTCAAAAGTTTGGACATTATGTTTTCATTTGCATTCAATTACAATTATTTTCTAATTTCTTTTGTGATTTAGTCTTTGACCATTGGGTATTTAGAATTGTGTTGTTTAATTTTTAAATATTTGGGGAATTTTCCAGATATCTTTCTGTTATTGGTTTCTAGTGTAATTCTTTTGTGGTCAGAGAATATGCTTTATATATTTTAAATTTGTCAGGGTTTGTTTTGTGTTTCAGAATATGGTTTATCTTGGCAAACATGATGTGTGCTCTTGAAGCTATTTGGCTATTTTTGGGTGGGGTATTCTTTATATATTAATTAGGTCAAGTTGATTGATTGCATTGTCCAGGGTTTCCATATGTCACTGAATTCCAGTCCACTTTTTCTATTGACTACTGAGAGAGGAATTTTAAGCCTTTACCTGTAATAGTAGATTTGTCTATTTCTTCTTTTACTTTTATTACTTTTTAGTTTATTTTTGAAGCTATGTTTGTAGGTATATAAGTATTTAGGATAGTCATCTTCTTCAATTGATCCCTTTATTATTATTTAATGTTTTTTATTTATCTCTGATAATATTTCTGGTTCTGAAGTTTACATTTTCTGATATTAATAGAGCAGTTTTAGGTTTATTTTGATTAGTGTTCACATGGTATGTGTTTTTTCTGTTCATTTACTTTTAACTTACCTGTGTCACTGTATTTAAAGTGAGTTTCTTTCTTTCTCTCCCCCCCTTTTTTTTTTTTTTGATAATGTCTTGCTCTGTCGCCCAGACTGGAGTGCAGTGGCGCAATCTTGGCTCACTGCAAGCTCCGCCTCCTGGATTCAAGCAATTTTCCTGCCTCAGCCTCCTGAATAGCTGGGATTATAGGCATGTGCTACCATGCCCAGCTAATTTTTAAAAAATATTTTTAATAGAGATGGGGTTTCACCATATTGACCAGGCTGCTCTTGAACTCCTGACCTTGTGATCTGCCCACCTCAGCCTCCCAGATAGACAGCATATGGTTGGGTCTTGCTAATTTAATCCAGTCTGATAATCTCTATCTTTTAAATGAGATGTTTAGGCCATTTATATTTAATATAGTTATTAATCAACTTGTCGGGGGTGTGTGTGTGTATGTCTGTGTTCTTCCTTTTTTCTGTTTTCCTGAATGTTTTTGATTTTTTTTTGCTGTGTCACATCTACTGATGACCCCTTCAGATGAAATTTTTACTCTGATATTGTGGTTTTTATTTTTAGAATTTTGTGTTAAAATTCTTGTTTTTCTTTTTTCTTTCTTTTCCTAACTCCCCAAACTTGTTATCTGTGCTGAAATTATTTATTTGTTCATGGATTTTTTTCCACTTTTTTCACTAAATTATTTGGTGTATCAATCATAGTCTGACATTTCTAACTATCTCTGAGTCTGGTTCTCTTGATTGCTTTGCAGTGTGATGGTTGGTTTTTGTTGCTTTTTGTTTGTATTATTATTTTTGAGAAGGGTCTCACTCTGTCACTTAGGCTGGAGTGCAGTGGTGCAATCACAGCTCACTGCAGCCTCAACCTCCCTGGGCTCAGGTGATCTTCCTGCCTCCACCTCCTCAGCATGCACCATCACTCCCAGTTATTATTATTATTATTATTTGTATTTTTTGTAGAGATAGGATCTTGCTATATTTCCCAGACTAGTCCTGAACTTCTGGGCTCAAGTGATCTGCCAGCTTTGGCGTCCCAAAGTGCTGGGATTACAGGCATGAGTGTCTGTGCCCGGCCTCATTTTTGATTGAATGTCAGACATCTTATATAAATAAAGGAGAGACTGAGGTAAATAGTATTTATAGTTGGAAATAGGCATTACTCTTCTTATAGAGAGCTAAGTTTGTATGTCCCATCTGTAAGGAGTGTCCCTCCTTGGAGTTCAGGCTGCTTCAAGAAAAGTTGTGATTTTGTAAATTTATCCAGCTTTTGTTCATTGTTAGTGTGGTAGTAGCATTCTTTTCAGCTTTTACATTATGGGCAGTGGGCCCTCCAAGATTTCTCTAATTTATTCATAGCAGAGTACAAATTTATCTTATTTATGTAATTTGGACTTATTTTCATTTTTGAGCACACAGTCACTAATTTTTGCATACATGTGATATTCCTTATATTTCATCTGTGAAGGAAGTCTGTTTCCAATGTAGTAAAATTAATTATGTGTAAACTTACATAATTTTGGTCTATTAATTTGAATTTTTCTACACAGCATTATTTGTTGGGTATACTTTTTTGAGAGTTCATTATTGGTAGTATTCATACGGGTTTGAACCCTAGAAGGGCAGTTGTCCACTCAAAAACTAAGTTGAGTATATGCATATTATTAAAGTTGTATCTTAAGTTATTGAGATTATTAAAGTTGTATCTTTATTATTGTATTAAACATCACCTATGACTTGCAAACTCAGAAGAAATATAAATAAAGGGCATCTATTCAAATCTTAGTAAAACTTCTTGGCTTCTGTTAGTAGCCTTCTTGACTGTTAAAATTCCCAAGACTTTCCAGGCTGATTTGATGAAAGCTCTTTGGGTGCTATATCACTCTTCATTTCCCTCTTCGTAGCCCCTGTTAACCTTGATTTTACTTTCTGTTTTTATGAACTTGCCTGTTCTAGGTACCTCATATAAGTGGAATCATATAAGATTTGTCCTTCTCTGTTTGCCTTATTTCACTTAGTATGACCTTTGTATTTCTGATTGTAAAGTATGGAAAGTCATCTTTTCCATGACTTGGGCTACACTTCTATACTTCAGTCTTAAAGTTAATGTAATCTGTTGTTTATGCAACATGTGTGTCAACATATGTATGGATTTCCAAAACAACCAGCATTATAGCATCTGGAGCTTTCATCAAGTTTTCAAGGGGCCTCTGGCTTTTCCAAAGAGGTTAAGAACTACTGCTATAGATTCTGTAGCATATGTAATCATAAAACAGCCCCTGATCTTAAGGAGCTTGACATTTTATTGATCTTTGTCCTATCTATGACAAATTAATTGGGGGGTGGGTAGTATAGTATGAACAATATAGAACCCTACATTGAAGAGTGAAGAGTGCAGGCCAGGTGCTGTGGCTCATGCCTGTAATCCCAGCACTTTGGGAGGCCGAGGCGGGCAGATCATGAGGTCAGGAGACTGAGACCATGCTGGCTAACACGGTGAAACCCCATCTCCACTAAAAATACAAAAACTTAGCCGGACGTGGTGGCAGGCGCCTGTAGTCCCAGCTACTCAGGAGGCTTGAGGCAGGAGTATTTCCTGAACCCGGGAGGCGGAGCTTGCAGTGAGCCGAGATTGTGCCATTGCACTCCAGTCTGGGCAACAAAGCGAGAGTCTGTCTCAAAAAAAAAAATTAATAAATAAATAAGAAAATGCCTATAAAATACTTGTTAACTGTGCTGGATGAAGGTAATGGTAAAATAGTAGCCATCTGCGTGACCAGAGGTGATTACTAAATTTCCTTTATGTATTTTTTACTTTTGTTGCAGTGAATTATCTATAACATAAAAATTGGCCATTTTATCCATTTTTAGGTGTACATTTCAGTGGTACTAAATACATTCACAGTGTTGTACAACCATCACCACTCTCTATTTCCAGTACTTTTTAATCTTCTCAAACAGAAACTCTATACTCATTAAACAATAACTTTTCATTCCCCTCTTCATAGCCCCTAGTAACCTCGATTTTACTTTCTGTTTCTGTGAATTTGCCTATTCTAGGTGCCTCATATAAGTGGAATCATCTAAGGTTTGTCCTTCTGTGTTTGGCTTATTTCACTTAGTATAATCCTTTACATTTTTATTTATATATTAAGCACAATGACATTTGTCTTTTCTGTTTCATTGAATTATTGTTTAAAGTCAAATGAAATAGTTAAATCCTAATAGGTACTATATAAATTTAGATGGTATGTATAAAAACTGGTAAATATTATCTGAACGTAATGAACTGATTTGCTGTCTCCCTATGATTGTAAGTGGGTGGTTACTTTATTTATAATTTAAAAAATTATTCCTACATTACATAGAAATGCTAGGCTTATTCAGATTTTAATGTCATACGGCAGACATTTGCTTGAAGTGACCATTTGTGGATTGTCTGTTAATTTTAAATTTGGATTCAATATTTTATATGCCTTATTTGACTTGAACTTTAGTGTATTTCTTTCTCTATTTAGGATTCTAATTCACAGGTGGATTTAAGCATTCGGGTTACTGATGATGATACTGGCGAAATAATTCAAGTCGATGGAACCGGTGATACATCTTCCAATGAAGAAATAGGAAGTGCAAGAGATGTAGATGAGAATGAATTTCTAGGGGTTATTGATGCGGGAGATCTGAAGGTACTTGAAGAAGAAGCTGACAGTATTTCAAATGAGGATTCAGCCACAAACAGTAGCGACAAAGAAGATCCTCAAGTAGACATTGTAGAAGAGGTGAGGATGGCTTTTGAGCTGAGACTTTCTTTATTAATTTATAACATTTCTACTTTATTATGCTTTGGAACCAAAAGGAATAGCAAGATTAATCTTTTCTTTATTCTTTTGAAATAAGACTTATTTGGGGCTGGGCATGGTAGCTCAAGCCTGTAATCCCAGCAGTTTGGGAGGCTGAGGCTGGTGGATCATTTGAGGTTTGGAGTTCGAGGCCAGCTTGGGCCAACATGTTGAAACCCTGTCTTTACTAATAAAACAAAAATTAGCTGGGCATGGTGGCACATGCCTGTAAACCTAACTACTCAGGAGACTGACACAAAAGAGTCACAGGACGCAGAGGTTAAAAAAAAAAAAAAGACAATATATCCTTAGATTTAAACTTTTAATCTTCAACTGTAATTTAAAACCAATAAGAAATATTTGGGAATGGGCTTTTGTATTGATCTTAAGTAGAGGTAGTAGGTGATCTAGGGAATGGGAATGGCTGTTAAAGAAGGCAGCCTGGTAGAAACATATAGTATCTGCTCTAATTCTAATAAATGTCATAAACTGCAGGTAGAGTGTGATTATTAAGAAGTGTATAAGTAGTATTAGCTATCATTTATGGTAGCTTTATGTATGTGCCAGGCATCATATTAAGTCTTACCTGCCTTATCTTAATAGTCCCAAAGTCCTATGGTTCTTATTCCTATCCTGATTTTAGATATGAGGAAACTGAGATATGGAGAGAATTAGTAACTTGCCTAAGCTCAGTCTTGTAATTATTAAATGGCCAAACAGGGATTTATTTTTTATTTTTTATTTCTTTTTTTGAGACAGAGTCTTGCTTTGTTGCCCAGGCTGGAGTGTAGTGGTGTGATCTTGGCTCACTGCAACCTCTGCCTCCTGGGTTCAAATGATTCTCACGCCTCAGTCTCCTGAGTAGCTGGGATTACAGGCACACCACCATGCCCAGCTAATATTTATATTTTAGTACAGATGGAGTTTCACCATGTTAGCCAGGCTGGTCTTGAACTCCTGGCCTCAAGTGGTTTGTCTGCCTCGGCCTTTCAAAGTGCTGGGATTATAAGCGTGAGCCACTGCACCCGGCTCAAACAGGGTAAATTTAAATCCAGGCTGTTTGACTTTTAGTACAATTATATTCTGCTGCTCTAGGTTCCTTTATTTCTTTGTTTTGTTTTGGTTTGGTTTTCGAGATGGAGTCTCAGTCTGTTGCTGAGGCTTGAGTGAAGTGGTACAATCATGGCTCACTGCAGCCTCAACTTACTGGGCTCAGATGATTCTCCTACCTTACCCTCCCGAGTAGCTGGGATTACAGTAGTGTACCACCATGCCAAGTTAATTTTTTGTATGTCTCTTTATCTTTAAAAAATTTAAAGCATCATAAAATTCCTTAATGTGATCATCTTTCATCTTCAGGACCCTTTAAATTCTGGAGATGATGTTAGTGAACAGGATGTGCCAGACCTGTTTGACACGGATAATGTAATTGTCTGTCAGTATGATAAGGTACTGTATTTACCTTTTGGACTTTGGGTTTATTAATTGCATTTATAGTAGAAAGGTATGTAAAATGATGGGAAATAAGATGGTGAGTTACACTTCACAATTAATCAAAACAGCAGTGTAATTCTGGAAATTCTGAGTGTGTATTTTGGGTCTAGCACTGTGCTATGTGATCTCAGTGATACCAGAAAAGGTGATAGTCCTTAAGGAAGTAATGATCTTATTGAAACAAGATGTTTCTTTTGGAAAACTAGAAAGACATGCAATGAGATGGTAGGTAAACCAACAGCTAAAATATGTGACAGGTAAATCAAATGCTAAAATATGTGGAATGTAAATCAAATGCTAAGATGAGTAGCACGTAAATCAAATGCTAAGATATGCAGCACAGATTGTAAGTGCTAGAGGTGGCTAGGAAATGTAACAAATCATTTGTAGTTGGAGTTCCCCACAAATCCTTCATGGGTGATGTGGGGTTTTGAAATGGGCCTTGAATGATTTGTAGGATACAGGTAAATATGGAGAATAAGCATCAGAATAGAATAGCCCAATAAAAAGCAGAGAAATGAATGGATGTAGTATGTACAAGGGACACTGAAGAGATAGCTCTGGCTTGAACAAAGTGTTCTCTTATTGGATGTATAGTACTAGGAAATGAAGCTGGGTTGGGAGACAGAGTAGAAAGCAGATTAGAATATCCTGAATGCTAGTGGGAAAAATCTAAACTTGGTCTGAGGGACATTAGCCTTCTGAGAAGGTTATTGAGAAAACTGTAATTGGGTTTAAAAGCTAGATATGTTTGATTTGGAAAAAGCAAATGGTAAAAGTGGGCAGGGCAGATGTGAAGTCCCCAGAGCCCAGAGCCCAGACTGAGGATGGCAGTGTAAGAACATGGAAAAGTCAGAGGTTATGATGGAAGAATCAGTGGGACTTGGTCATTAGCTGAAGGTGTCTCTCAGGTTTCCAGCCTAGAGATTATGTTAGTAGCAGTTTAACTCTAGCAACTAAAAATAATACTGCTTTTTTTAAAAAACACTACAGCTGTGATTATATAGTCAAATGGGGAGTTTTTGTCCTTCATTCATGAATATTTATATTCTTAAAGTGACTTTGAGATATAATTAACACAGTATACAATTCACCTATTTAAAGTATACAATTCAATGGTTTGTTTAGTATATTCATGGATATGTATAACAATTATCACAGTCAATTTTAGAACCATTTTATCACCTCGAAAAGAAACCCCATACTTTTTAATTCTCAGGGCAGTATTCTCCCCATTTCCACTACTCCAAGCCCCTAGGCCTAAGAAACCACTGATCTACTCTCTATTTCTGTGGATTTTCCTATTCTGGAATTTCATATGAAAGGAATTATATAATATGTGGTCTTTTGTTACTGGCTTCTTTCACTTAGCATGGTGTTTTCAAGAGTCATCCATGTTGTAACATATATCAGATCCTCGTTTTTTAAAAAAATTGCTGAATAATGGTCTATTGAATGGATATACCACATTTTCTTTTTCCATTTGTCTATTGATGGATATTTGAGTTGTTTCCACTGTAGGGGAGAAAAAATTAATACCTTTTCCTCACCCATTGCTATTTCTGGTTGAGGCACCTAGAAAAAGACAGATTAGCGAGAAAATCATTCAAATTTATTTTAATGTAAATTTTACTGAAACAGGAAATTTTTTTTTTTTGAGACGTAGTCTTGCTCTGTTGCCCAGGATGGAGTGCAGTGGTGTGATCTCAGCTCACTGCAAGCTCCGCCTCCTGGGTTCATGCTGTTCTCCTGCCTCAGCCTCCCGAGTAGCTGGGACTACAGGTGCCCGCTACCATGCCCAGCTAATTTTTTTGTATTTTTAGTAGAGACAGGGTTTCACCGTGTTAGCCAGGATAGTCTTGATCTCCTGACCTCGTGATCTGCCTGCCTCGGCCTCTCAAAGTGCTGCGATTACAGGCCTGAGCCACCGTGCCTGGCCGACACAGGAATCTTTAGAAATGAAGACCCAAAGAAACAGGGAAAAGTATTTTCCTGGACAGTCATATGGAAGTATGAGAAGAGGATAAAAGTATATGATATAATGGCAATAAACTGGAGGGAACTTAGTAAGACCTGTTTGTTCAGATTTTTGTGTCTCTGTGTCTTCAGAAATAAGGACACTTATTTTCCTTTGTGTACAGGGTAGGGACCTCTGTAATAAAGGTTTTATGACTTACTTTAGAGGAAGGTCAGATAAGTCTTTCATGGCTTGGTTCAGGGGAGAAGGGCGAGGGCAAGGTCAGAAAGACTTTCCTGCTTCTGCCATTTTTTCAAATGTCAGGATGCCGGAATACATATGGGATGATGTGTTTTGAACCCCACAGATACCTTTTTGCTACTGTGAATAATGCCTCTGTAAACATTTGTGTACAAGTTTTTGCATGGACATATGTTTTCATCTGTCTTGGCATATACTTAGGAGTTGAATTCCTGGGTCATGTGGTGACAGTTTAAGGAGCTACTAGACTATTTTCCAAAGTGGCTATAGTATTTTACATGCTTATTAGCAGTGTTTGAGGGTTTCAATTTCTCCACATCCTGGCCAGCACTGGCCATGATCCAACTTTCTAATTCTAACTATTCTAATGGGTGTGAAATGGTGTATTACTGCGGTTTTGATTTGTGTTTCCTTGATAACTAATGGGCCTTTTATTCCAGTCACAATTTGAATATATTTAGGGGAAACAAAGGATAATGTTTTGAATTGCTGTAAAAAGAAATATTTTTCTCTGAAAATAAGGTCACTTTCTCCCCTATAACATTTTATACAAATAGAAAATGGCAATTTAGATGCTGAATAAAAATATAAACATAAGAAGGAATAGGGGATAGAAAAGGAACAGTTCTTAGTTTGAAACTTGTTTTAGTTTCTTATAAACAATATATTGCCTTCTGTGAAAAACACATTATAAGGCACTTAATTATATATGCACTCCATAAAGTCTCATGAAGAATTTTCTAGACCATTATGGATATGGTATCCTTTGTTTGCTGCAATGTGAGAGATAGCTTGTAATTAATTACATAGTACTTTGTATTTTTTCAGTGTGTTTTCTCATACATTATCTTTTGTTTCTTATATAATCTTATGGAATAGATAGAAGTGATATTAAATATACACTGCTAACAAATCTAGTATCTTAGAACACTTCTACTTAGTGAATATTTTAAGAACAGCGGTAACAAAGTTAATGGAAAGCAGGGTATTGGGGAACCATTGAAACATTTTAAAAAGGGAGTGATGTAGTCAGAAGATAGCCAAAAGAATGTATCTATAAGGTCAAAGTGGGGTGAGGTACACTGTTATAGTGAATCTTTGCGAAAGGAAAACTTTCCAGTGCTGGTCACTGGTTGATTTTTTCAAATAGTATTGAATGCAACCCAACTCAAGTCAATAGAAAGAGCTTTCAGTAGTCTTTCAGAGCTTTACTAATTCAGTGTGTTTTACGGTCTCCGCACGCTTTTGCTGTGCCACTCTGCTGACTTACTCAGCTTGTTTTAAAGGCAGGTAGTATCAGTTCCTCTGGAAAAGTACTACAAATGCGGAATCCTGAATCCCACCCTAGAGTACTGGATAAGAATGTACATTTTAACAAGACTCCGAAATGATTTGCATGTCCATTAAATTTTGAGAAGCATGTTTGGCTTCTTTAGTATATTTTATTTGGATTTGATTAACAGATGGAATTTATCTTTAAAATTTAACAATTGGGGGAAATCTGTGAAAATATAAACAGGTACAGTGGAAAAGAGCTAAATGAAGGCCACTGGTTTACATACTGGATGAGAATTAGTTAAATGGTGTAGATATTTTGTTTCAGAGGCCTAGAGAATGTCTAAAATTAATATAAAGATTTAAATAATAAAGACATTATAGGGAAAATTAATGGTGAAATGAAACCTTTTACTACAGATGGACATGTTCTGTGCTACAAATAGGACCCTATTTATAGTGGAATGTGAAACCATTTGAATATCCTATATCTTCATTTGACAGTTTAGCAGACTTGCTTATAGCTAACTTTATCCCTTAAATGCTATACAATGATTAATTTCTAGGGGTGTAGCATGGTTTCTTTATATATACAGAGAGCTATGTATATATGTGTGTATATATATGATCTCTTATATATATCTATATGTCTAATAGTCTATATATATGTACATTTCCTTCTTTGAATAGATAGTACACACACATGATTGAAAAATCAAAATACTATAAAAAGGTATACAGTGAAAACTCTGGTTCACATTCCTTCACCATTTGTGCTTTCTGTTAGTAGCTCCTTTTCCTGTCTTGAATGCAAATAAGTAGTTATATTAGTTTTCATAGAATTTCTTTATTCAAATACAAATACAAAAGATAACATAAATAACACTATATTCTGTACCTTGCTTTTTTTCTTTAAACAACATTTCTCTCAGATCTTCCCATATAAGGAGGCTTTCTTTGTGATGATATTTTAATAGCTGTATAATATCCTATTGTAGGATTACTAAAATTTAACCAATCCTCTACTGATGGATATTTGTGATTTTTCAGTCTTTTGATTTGAATTACTATGTACATAAGACATTTTCATTATGTGTGCAGATATATCTATTAAATACCCAGAAAGGGGATAGCATAGGTCCATAGGCCAATGCTACTGTGATTTAATTATTAAGATTTTTAATATCTGGTAAGGCTAGTAATTCTTTACTATTTTTTTTTTTTGCAGAGTTTTCCTGGATATTCTTGTTTATTTTTCATATTAACTCCAGAATCAACATGTCTGGTTCAAAATAAAACCCTGTTGGTATTTTCATTGAGATCACATTAATAAAATTTGTTATTTTAATGATGTTGGGGAGGAATAGGTTGCAATTTTAGATGGAGTGTCTGGGGGTCCCTTATTGAGAATGTAATAGGGTAAATATCAGAAGGAAGTAAGGGAATGAACTGTGAGGATATTAGGGTTAAGCATTTTAGACAGAAGGAACAAGAAATACAAAAGTCCTGAGGTAGGAGTTTGCCCATGTGTTCAGGGAACAGTGCAGAGGCCAGAGCAGTAAGTTAGGAAAAATGAAGAATCTTGTAGTCCATTGTAAGGGCTTTAGTTTTTGGATGGGAGGTCATTGGAGAGTTTTGAGAAGAGAAATGACATGTGATTTATGTTTTTAGCAGACACTCTGGGTATGCTGTTTATAGTAGACTGAAAGTGGTTGTTGTCAGGGAACACGGGTAAAAACAGGAACTAGTTATGAGGCTATTGTATTAATCTGGGCAAGAGAAGATGATGGCTGAGATAAGAATAACAGTAGTGGTAGTGGTAGAAGTTTTTGGAATATGAATATGTTTTGTAGGTAGAACTAACATGTACTGATGGATCTGGATATGGGACGTAAGTAGCAAGCATAAAGAATACCTCTAAGATTTTTGACTTGAGTTCTTAGAAGAATGAGTGATCATTTCCTAGTGAGGTGGGGAAGATTGTGAGGTTTGGGGAAAAGAGTATAAGTGTCATAGTTTTAAACTTGCTTCAGATATCTACTTGACATTCAGGAGAGGATGCTGAAGCAATTGAATGAGAATCTGGGATTTAAGGGAGAGGTGTGAGCTAGACATAAATTCTTGGAGTCAACAGCATATAAATGGTGTTTAAAGTCATGAGACTAGGACCACCAAAAGTGAGTATAAGCAAAAATAAGAATCATGGTGTACCTTAAAATTGAGAGGTAAGAGATACAAGGAGGATTCAGTAAAGGAAACTAAGGAGTGGTCAGAGAGTGGAAAACCAGGGGATTTTAGAAGCCAAGTGAGGAAAATATTTCAAAGAGGAGAGAGTGTTGAATGCTACCAATAGGTCAAGTATTTCTTCAGTGTATTCCTATTTAGCTCTTTGGTTATGGTGCTAATTGGCTTATTCCTCTGGAATGTCTTCTAACTGTTGATTCTATGCATGAAGGCTATGAATTGTTTCTGTATATTAATTTTATGTCAGCATTCTTAGTAATTTTTCATTGATTATTTTGGATTTTTGAGACATGCAATCACTGTATTTATAAATCTATTCCTTCTCAATTTTTATATCTCTACTTATTTTTTCTTGTCTAATTGCATTGACTGGTACCTCTAGAATGTTTAAGAAGTTGGGTAATAGTGGATATCCTTGTCTGTGTCCTGACTTTAGTGAGAATGCTTTCAGGGTTTTTCCCACTAAGTGTGTCACTGGCTTTTGGGCTGAGATGGGTGATGTGTGTGTGTGTGTGTGTGTGTATAATACATAGTCTTTTAATCTTTTTTTTTCTTGAGTTTTAAAAAATCTAAAATGCAATAGCTTTATTAAATACTTTTTCAACACAATTAGAGGTGATTATACGATTTGTCAGTAACTCAAGTAATATGATGTTTATATTAATAAATTCCTAACACTGAACTATTGTTGTATATCTAGAAAAAATATAGTCACTAGATAAAGGTACCACAATGCATTGTTGCTTCTGTTGCTGTTCTCCTGCTAATTCTGGTTATATTTTATTACCTGTGCTCAGTTTGGGATTTTTGTTGTCACTATTGTATTCCCAAGGGATTTTTAAGACATGTGCAAGTGCCTGTGCAAGACAATTTGGGAATAAAACTCAGAAAAAATTTACTAGGACTTAAACCACCACCCCCACAAAAATAGGGGTTTATCTTATGTGTTTTCTTATGCTTCACAAAATGCATCTGAATACCCGTCACAGCTTTTCCTGGACTTGACTATTTGTAGTCAACAACTAGGTTTAAATTTTACTCTTGATCTCAGATCATATATTTCTAGGGCTTTTAAATAGTCACTTGCAGTTTACTTAGAGGTAGCAATGATTTTATGGCTTGTTACCTCTTGAAGTAGTAAAATTTCTTATTTTTTATTTTGCCAGTGTCTAGGCTGATTTATGGAATCTAGAAAACAGCCAGCAGAATCTAACAGATTATAAACTGTATCTTCTGACCTTGTTCAGTGCTTTATTGTGACTTTCTTCCTCACAATGAAGTATCAGTTTTTCATTACTGGTAACATTACCTACATCTTTCCTGTTTATTGCTTTGCAGACATACTGGACTCTTTGCTGTTCTTGAACAATCCAGGCATGCCCCTCTTCAGGACTGTTCACTTCTGTTCCTTTTATCTGGAATGCTTCTGAGTCAATATCTGTCTGGCTTTATTCCTTACCTTTCCAAGTTTTTGCTCAAGTGTCACCTCAAATGACAGCTTAATATTCTATACAATTTACTTAAGTATTAGGTTTCTGTCCTTCCCTATTAAAATGTAAACTCTTAAAAGGCAGGGATTTTTTTTTTTTGGTTTTACATATACAGGATGTATATTTTTATATATAAAATATACAGTATAGAAATATATGTACCTTAATATATTTCCAGTGCCTAAAACAGTGTCTAACACATAGGATCAAATGTTTGTGGAATGAATAAACTATCTTGAGGAGGTTTTAGTTTTAAGGCACTCACATTTAGGGTGAGAATAATCCCACTTACTGTAGCAAAGAAATGCAGGTGATCCTTTAACTTGTAAAATTAATTAATGTAAACTACTTTTCTCCCTCCAGATTCATCGAAGCAAGAACAAATGGAAATTCTATTTGAAAGATGGTGTTATGTGTTTTGGAGGGAGAGACTATGTATTTGCAAAAGCCATTGGTGATGCAGAGTGGTAAACCTTGTGAGCTCAGTACAGCTATTTTGTGAACATCAGTTGGACTATATTGCATATTGTGAAATTCATTTTTATTTTAAATATAGTCCAGCAGAGAGCTGTTCAAATTTGTAGTTCACTGTATGGAATTTAATAAAATTATAATTCAGATGCAGATACAAATACACAAGTTTATATGTATTTCGTTTTGTATCTTAACAGGGTTTTTAAAAACTCTCATTCTATACCATTACAAAGCATAGATGCATCAGGATAATGGAACATGAAAAAGTATCACATTTCTTTTTTCTTGAAGTAAAATTTAAATCACATTTCAGTTCCCCTTCATGGTAAAGTCAGTATCAGTTATTAGATTGGGACCAGCATTCCTCCCACCTCTCACCAAACCATGTTATAGAACGTCCTTGGGAGTCTTTTAAGTGGTGGAATATTCAAAAAGGCTTCTTTGGGTTTTAATTCTGTACTGATTACTGGAAATATGTTGATTGTTTAAGCCCAGATGGTCCCTTGGAGGCAGATGCCTATACTATTATTTGAACATGAAAATTTTTGCCAAGGCTAGGATCCCTATAGCTAAGGATCAGCCTCTCTGGAGTTATCATCTGGCTAGGCCATTCTTCTTTATATTTCTGGGGAATTGTGAGGAAGTGGGTTAGATTCCTGTTCTATTTCTTGAAATTTTATACTTCTGTATTTTTCCTAATCATGGTGGGTTTTTCTCTCTCCCTACTTTTTCTGTTTTTTTTTGTGCAGTGGAAGACCCCTTTGCAAACCCTTTCCCCTTCAAAGGTAGTGCCTCACTCTCTTTTTCTTAACAGGGATCTCCTTCATTGATTTTAGGCTTTCTAAAACAAAAGTCAAGAAGAGATGTTCTCTTCAGAGGTACGGAGGACTGGATAACTGTCTTGAAATCACAGAGAGAAAACAAAACATCAGATAAATAGCCCTCATTTTCCTGTAGCAATAAAAACAAAGCAAATTAATATTCCGATGCTATTCTATAATACTCTCTTCCTTAGTAGATTCACATCTCTCAAAGAAACATTTTCCCCATCACTCTGCTGCTCTTAACAGGTGGGGCACATATGGTCTGTAAGTCTAGGAGCTCTGTTTTTATCCCTGAATGGTGTTTTTAAGGACAGTAACTGTCACACAAAAAGCAGTGCAGGGATGAGTAGGTTATGGCCTATTAAAGCTCCTTAAGGATTCGATATCTGGATCTGACTGGTTACAGGACAAATTCCCAATATCTTTTTGGAAAGCAACCCTATTGGGGAGTTTAATTTTTTCCAACACTTTTCTGTCCTACACAAGAGGCTCAGCTATTGGTATATCTTCTCGAAATCTGGATGGATCTCCTTTGAGCCCTGGGCAGCGTGGATGGGGTATTGTCTCTGGCCTGAAGTTGGCAGCCGCATGAGGATTCAGTTAGTACTAGTGAGTGGGCTGGTCCCCTAGCTGTATTCTCCCATTAGGCCCTCTTTATCCTTAGTGATTGACCTTCATCCAAAAGTGATTGACCTTTTCCTTATTACCAGTGCTATTCCAGATCCTTCTCTGGATCTTGAGAACTCCCAGGAGCTGTGCGTTCTTTTCAAGGGTGTTGCCTTCCATTAAATGTCTGTATTCTCTTCATGGAAAGTAAAAAAAAGAGCCCTTTGCATCTGTCTCTGATGTACCCACTCCAGGGCTGAGAAGTGTACTTTCTTTTTTTTTTTTTTGGAGACAGAATCTCGCTGTGTTGCCCAGGCTGGAGTGCAGTGGCGCGATCTGGGCTCACTGCAAGCTCCGCCTCCCGGGTTCACACCATTCTCCTGCCTCAGCCTCCCGAGTAGCTGGGACTACATGTTCCCGCCACCATGCCTGGCTAATTTTTTGTATTTTTAGTAGAGATGGAATTTCACCGTGTTAGCCAAGATGGTCTTTTTCTCCTAACCTCGTGATGCGCCCGCCTCGGCCTCCCAAAGTGCTGGGATTACATTTGAGGAGTGTACTGTCTTCTTCCTGTTTTCTTTCAGGCCCACCCAGTCATTCTGTATTTTCTCTAGGCAAATTTTACTGCAAATTAAGGGCTGAATTTATTGATATGGGTGTACACACCTGGGAGCTGGGAATTAATGTGTTGGTTCAAGTGCCTGGGGGAGGCAGTAATATTTGTTTCTAAAATTCTTTTCCTCTTCTTCACTGTGAACTTTAAAATCTCATTTTACTTTGGTGATTTTTTAAATGGCGTATTACACATACTGTTATTATATTGGGCCTCTTTATTTGTGTAGTGTATTTTATCATTAAAGAATAAGTCATGGTTGTTCCATTTGTGTCTCTGCTTGCTCTCATGCCCCTCATCTTTTAAAAATGCAGAAAGTCAATTTAAATGTATGCTTATCACAAAGCAATAATAATTTTCCTTGCGTGCTAACATAAACCAATTACATAGTTTTACTGGTGACTACAGAGATAATTAAGAGATCACCTAATCATTTTGGATCTGTTACCTTTTTATTAGTCTCAGATAATGCTAGGAAAAATCCTAGTTCTTGAGAAGTCATCTGAACAGTGACTTTAACATTTTTTGGCCTGAATCTACACTAAGAAATACAATTTAACAACTCAGTATATATTTGCATGTCGACTGACACACATAACACAAATGAGACAAAAGTTTCAGAAAATTATGCTTGCCTTTAGCATATGACAGCCTTCCCGACATCATCTATTTGATTCTGTTTTGTTTCATTAAAAAAATTGATCGTGTTGACCCACTAAATTGATTTCACTACCTACATTTTTAACCTGTGTAGTAAAGATAGAGTGAGACACTAGTTCATTTTAAAAGAGAAAATTATTCTTTAAGCCCTGTAAGTCAGGAGAGTCTACCTGAGACTTGGCTTTGATATCATATTACTTTTACTTTCAGGAACATCTTTATTATGTCCAAGGTAAACATTTCCTATTGCATTTTTATAACAAAATACTCTAAGTTTCTTAGGTTCTTATAAAGACAGTCTCTTGGTAAATGTCATTTCTAAGCTCTTTTATAGGTAGAGAAATTTCTATGTCAGTATACTTTCAGAATTTCTCAAGTATTTTTGTTAGCATGCTGTAGTTCTTTCTTCCCTTCCTCCCTCCCTCCCTCCCTCCCTCCTTCTTTTCCTCCTCTCCTCTCCTCTCCCCTCCCCTCCCCTAACCCTTCCTTCCCCTCCCCTCCCTCTCCTCCCTTTTTCCTCCCCTTCCCCTCCCCTCCATTTCTCCTCCCCTTCTCCTCCCTTCCATTTCTCCTCCCCTTCCCCCCACTCCCTTTCTCCTCCCCTTCTCTTTTTTTGAGACAAGGTCTGGCTCTATCACCCAGGCTGGAGTGCGGTGGTGCTATCTCAGTTTACTGCAACCTCCACTTCCCAGGCTCAAGAGATCCTCATGCCTCAGCCTCCCAAGTAGTTGGCATTACAGGCACTACCATGCCTGGTTAATTTTTGTGTTTTTTGTAGAGACAGGGTTTTGCCATGTTGCCCAGGCCTGTCTTGAACTTGGGAGCTCAAGTGATTTGCCTGCCTTGGCCTCCCAAAGTACTAGGATTACAGGTGTGAGCCACCACGCCTGGCCTATGCTGTAGCTCTTTCTTACATACTTTCTTCTTCTCTCTGTAGACTAAGAAGATCTTGCTGAGTTTGCACAGTTAGTCTCTTAGGGACTGACCAACTGACCTTGTCTGGTACATTTACCTATTTTATTCAATGTGCAGAACACCACAGTCATGGCTATAATATATGTAAATAATCACCTCTATAGCAGACTCCATAGAGCAGCAAGAAATCTAATTGACACACGCAGTTTCAGTCACTTAGATTGTGTAGGAAAAAGGATAACTTTTAGAGTGAATAGCATCAGTTAATTGTGATGGGTAAAAAGGGAGGGGATTTAATGGGAGATTTTATTTTGACTCATATTAGTAGGTTAATATTATCCTGGTTTTCACGTAAATACACTCTAAGCCAGTGGGAATGTTGTGATTTATAACTAGAAGGCTAAATTATGAGTAGAAAGCCCTAGGTAATAACTCATAGGGGAAGAAAAAGATAAAAATATTGCTCATTTTGAGGAAATCATTATTTCTAATTATAAACACATTTATTGAAATCTTTGTGACAGAGATTCTTAATTACATGTGGACTCACTACAGTTTGAGAAAACCAAAATCATGCCCTTTACAGCAAATATTATAAATAGAGGAAAAAATACCATTGCCTTTTAAAATCATTTTGTAAATTTAGATGAGTTATTCCAGATGAATTAACCCTTCTTAGCCATTTTGCAGCCTACCAGTGAAAATATCAAATGTTAATCAAAAAATACAAAACAGAAATAAATTTATCGAGTATTGCATTTTGATGATTTAGGTATGAGTGATTATACAGAATAAGAATACACATGTTTTCTATGAGACCGTCTCATAGAGGAAATGCTTCTTAACTAGGACAGTTTTATTTTCAGTTATAAAAGTGAATCAGCTAAAAAATTATGAGTCATCTATGATGTGTAAGACTCTAGATATAGTTGGAAACAGAGATGAGTGTACCATTAAAAAAACTCCTATCATAGGTGAATAAGAGGTGTACTTGTAAAGATAATTAACCCAGCAGTGTAGGGTAAGAGACAAATGAGTGATGCAGAGGACAAATGCTAAAGAAGTTCAAAGAGAGAGATCATTGTGGGTTATATATTATTTATGTCCTACTTTATTTTGGATAAAGGAAGAGTCTTGACTATAGCAGATTAAGGAAAAAGTAAAGAGAGTTTAATTTTTAAAAAATAAAAAAGGCTGGGCACGGTGGATCATGCCTGTAATCTCAGCACTTTGGGAGGCCAAGGCAGGAGGATTGCTTGAAGACAGGCGTTCAAGACCAGCCGGGGCAACATGGCTAAACCCCATCTCTACAAGAAAAAAAAAAAAAAAGCCAGACATAGTGGTGCACTCCTGTAGTTCCAGCTACTTGGGAGGCTAAGGTGGGAGGATCACTTGAGCCCAGGAAGTAGAGGCTGCAGTGAGCCATAATCGCACTACTGCACTCCAGCCTGGCTTACAGAGTGAGACTCTGGTTGTTTTTTGTTTTAAGAAAAAAGATAAAAAAGATAAACCTGTGGTTGTTTTAGGGCCTTAAAGGATGCAGGGAAGGAGAGGTAAGGGATAAGGTGTTCAGACAGTAAGAATGGCATGGCTCCAGCATGGAGATTCATACGGCATGGCTAGGGAAAAGTGATTAGAACAATTTGTTTAATATAGTAAATCAGCAGGAAATAAAGTTAGTAGATTTAAAGTAGATCAGTAGAAATAAAGTTAGGACTCTCTGAATGTTAGGCTAAGCTCTAAAATTTAAATTTATGGTCCAATGAATTGCTCAGGATTTTTTTTTTTGCAGGTATATAATAAGGTGAAATAGGATTTTATGACGATTAATCAGTGGTAGTGGGTATGAGAGTATGGACATGGGAAAGATTGGATGGGAATAAAAATTAGGGAGATACTCCAGGAGTAAGGGGAAAATGATCTGAGATGTGGGTGTGGCAATAAGAATACAATTTTTTTTCAGTTTACATTTACATGGGAATTTTTTTTTCTTTTTTGAGACAGGGTCTCACTTTGTTGCCCAGGCTAGAGTGCAGTGGCATGATCATAGCTCACTGCAACCTCGAATTCCTGGGCTGAAATGATTCTCCTGTCTCAGTCTCCTGAGTAGTTGGTACTACAGGCACGTTGCCACCACACCTGACTAATTTTTTAATTTTAATTTTTGTAGACATGGGGTCTCGCTATGTTGTCCAGGCTGATTTTGAACTTTTGGCCTCAAGTGCTTGTCCTCTCAAAGTGCTGGGATTACAGGCATGAGCCACCATGCCTGGCCCTGAAATATAAACTGGTGTAGAAGACAATTCAGAAGAATAACTGGTAGATCTTAGCAACTGAAGAATACAGGAATGAGAATGAGGAAGACAATATACTGTACCTCCATGTGTTAAAACTTAAATTATAGTGTAGAAAATAAACATCAGTTTTTGTGCAAAGGTTATGAAAGTTATTGTCAGAGTATATGTACAAGTAGCTTGGTCTTAAACTGCATTTGAGTGTGTAAAGTTTCTCCACAAGAATAGATTGTATTTCCCTTTTTTTCCTTTATGCTTTTTTTGCTTTCTTAGCTGTTTTGGTTCTGGGACTTATATATGAATCAGAAAGTTTGTGTTAGGTACACAGCAACATGACTAATTAGTATTCTGTTATATTGCTGAGACAAATTTTGGACACTAGCTTACGAGAGAGGCCTGCATCTGAATAAAGACAAGTAACTTGTTATGCAGCAGAAGTGTCAGAAATGTGAAAAACACAATACAGAGAAGAGATTTTATAAAATTTATAATGTTATGATCCTTTGAATCACTTTGCACAGTGGCATAAGGATTGAAAACAGATTGGATGTGTAGAGTGTCTAGTTATGTCTATACATTTATATCATAAAATCTCAAAGGAGCCAAAAATGGGAAATAGCACAGATATTCATTAATAGAAGAATAGAAACAATGTTCTATTCATACAATGTAATACTAGCAATATTCAAGCAATAACATGGATAAGTAGCAAATACATTGGGTTGAGTCAAAGGAGCTTTATACAAAGAGTATATGCTATGTGATTCTGTTTATTTGAAGTTCTAGAACAGACAAACTAATTGGTGGGAGAAAAAATAAAAAACTATCCTTCCGTCTGGGGCTGGGGGTCAGGAATTAACTGGGAAGGGGCATGAGGGAACTTTCTGAGGGTGATGATATTATATTACTATGCCTTGATAGAAGTTTGGGTCACATGGTGTATGCATTTCTCAGAACTCATTAAATGGCATGCTTAAGATTTGTCCATTTCATTATATGTAAATTTTATCTAGAAATGTAAATAAATATCTTGGTTAGTAGTAAGAGTGCTAAAATGTTTAGGGGGCTAAGTTCTCATGTCTACAAATTACTCTGAAATGCATCCAAAATAAGATGAATTGATAAATCATGGATAATTACATACATATGTAATGAAGCTAATATAGTAAAATATTGTTGAACCTAAGTGGTGCTGTATGGGTGTTCACTGTACAATTCTTTCCATTTTTCTGCACATTTGAAAACATAAAATGTTGGGGAAAATTTAAGGAACTTTGAGTGCATATTACACCCTTAGATGACTGTTTTACCAATATGGGAGTCAGTAAAATACAGTGATTAAGAGGCTGGGGTCCTGAATCAGAGCTTTGAGTTTAAATTCTATTAGTTGGATCTTTTATTTGTTTTGAGAACGTTGACAAATTGTAGGTTTTGCTCTCCTATAAAATGTGAATAATATCTACATCACAGAGTTTTATGAAGATTAAATGGGTTAAATTATATAACATTTATCAAGATGTTTGGTATAGAATTAGCTTTCAATGAGAGTTACTTTAAAAAAGTCAAAGGAGCATACAAAAAACACTGTAGTTAAAACCATGGTTTTGTTGTCCTATAAGACTTCTAGCAAATACTGAATATATTTTCCTATACTCTCCAAAGGATAGAAAAGATGAAACAATTATTTTAAAATATTTAAACATTTTATTTCATTCAAATAAAAATATAAGCTCTAGAAAAAATTGTTTTCATTATATGTTTCATAACTTCAGAGTAATTCTAATTCAGCACATTTTGTATTGTACCATTGCCAAGATCTTGAGGTAGGAAGCAGGAAAACAAAATGGACTGAGACAGGGTTCCTACTCACGAGGAGTTTACAGTCTACAGCTTAATGTTTCACTAAGCAGATAGGCTGAAATGTGCTTTTAGATGTTTACCTTAAATTATAAATAAGTAGAATCCAGATAGGGAATAGATAAAAGTCTCTATAATAGAACAAATAGAACTTTCCATGGTGGTGAAAATATTCTGTGTCTCTGCTGTCCAGTATGGTAACCACTAGTCACATGTAGCTATTGAGAACTTGAAACATGGCTAGTGCAACTGAGAAACTACACTTTTCATTTTATTTAATTTTAATTTAGCCACATGTGGCCAGTGGCTACCAGATTGGACAGTGCATCTCTAGAGTGTGTTTTTCAAACTACCTGAGGAAAAAGGCCAGTTAAATTTCTAATCTGTTATGAACTAATATTTTTATGGAATGCCATACAAATTACAAAAATGAAAAAAAGATATGCAAAATACCTCCTCAGGTTTTTAATAGATTCATCAAACAAAATTACTGTGGCAAAATTTCTATAAAGATTTCTAAACGCTCTCAACTTGTGTATTGATGCCCTATAGCAATGACAAATAGTTTTTAGTATGGCAGTGGTCATAGACTACACTTTCTGCTAGGTAGAGGTCTCTTGCCCAATGTACCTAAAAATAAATAATTTCCTAAATCCAACCCTTTATGTTAAAATTACTGGTACAGGTAATTTTTTTTTTTTTTACAGGCTTAAAAACAATTCGATAATGCAGTTGCGATAATGCAGTTAACACTCTGTGTAGCACGTCTTGTCTAGGAGAGCTGTACCTTGACAGTGCAATGTGGACAGCTTCAAGGTGGACTGAGAAGGCTTATTTAATCCAGTGAAGCCATTTTTGCAGTTGGCGGTATAAGCTGAAAAATCCTTCCTTCGATAAAGTTCAGCCCGATGTTTACAGCATCCAAATTTGCTCAGCAACAGAAAGAAATCTCTTTGGAATGTCTTAGTGAATATTGCATACAGAAATGGATTGGCACAAGAATTGATGGGATAAAAAAGAACCAGTAAAACTTTAGAGTTGGTTACTGTGATAAGAGGCACTTTGAAGGCAGCTGAGATGGCAAAAAAAGAGATAGGTGCCATGCAGGTGAAATCCGTGAAGATGAGGATTGCCATTTTCTTAGCAATCTTTGTATCTTTGTTGGTAGCCATTAATTCTGGGTTTTGAACTGCAAAATAAATTTTAATGTAGCAAGCACAAATTATGATGAAGGCCACCACATTGAGAATCAGGATGGTTAATATATAGACTTGTGAGAGAGTGGTTTCCACATCCATGGGGAAACATATACTGACCTTCATGTAATTGCTGACACCCACAAGGGGCAACATAGCAATTAGAGAAGAAAAGAGCCATCCTCCAAGCATAATCAGAATGGCATGTCTTAATCGCAGCTTTTGGTCCAGGTGAATAGCATAAGTGATGGTGTGCCATCTTTCTAGAGTGATGACGGTGAGGGTGTAGACAGAGAGTTCACTTGCGAATACAGTGAAAAAGCCAGCAGTGCTGCACCCACTCCCTGTCTGCCAGTCTATGGCATGGTTATAGTACTGGCCCTTGGTTTGGGAATCAACTGAGGCTATGAGCAGCAGATAGAGTCCCATGCAAAAGTCTGCAAAGGAGAGATTGCACATGAGAAAACGAGGCACTGTAAGTTTGTAACGACTTGTCAGGAGAACAAAAAGAACAGTCATGTTTCCCATGATGGCTAGAATATTAATCAGCCAAATCAGGACCCTAAGGAAGTCATAGCCCATAATATCTTCACAGGGATTAAAAGCATCTGGTTCAGGAGCACATCGGGGTGTCTTGGGTAAGCAGAAACCATATTCATAGTCCCAGCCACTCAGTTCACTCTCAGCAAGCATGGCAGAATAACTGTAAGAAGAATTATTGGCTTGATGTAAGAGATTTTCTCTGAGTATTAAAACAATTCAAGAATTATGTTTCTTTAAAGCCAAAGAAACAAAAGGAAACAAATCCATAGTAGCCTCAGCCTTACGTTTGTTAAATTATTTGAGAACTCTGATTTGATGTAGGAGTTCCTTAAGAAGGGAATGAAAAGCCATTAGACTATATATACACGTATCTACACACATATATGTATATATACATATATACATACATATATACACACATGTGTATACATATACGCATATATACACATGTACATATATATGCATATATACATATGTATGTATATACATGCATATATACATATGTATATATAAATATGTTGTGTTTTATATATGTATATATTATATATATGTGTGTGTATATATACATATATATAAAAAACATTGATGCAAAAACTTAATGAAGCTGTTTAAAAAGGATGATTTTCTTTCGAAAACAAGTTTAGAAAGACAATGTATGCTTGGTAAATCTAAAATAATCCTTTCTTGTCATTTTCGTAGCTATTTATCTCTCATTTAGTTGCCAGCCAAACTGCTACCAAGCTGTTTGTATGTAGTAGAACACAAATGGAAGGCTCACGTTATTGAAAGTCATTTGCTACTGGTGGACTTGTTTGCATTTAAGTCCCTGGCTAATCAAATAGTCCAGTCGAGAAATAGAAACCAAGGATAGATTATTAGAAATTTAGGAGCAGAGGAAGAATATAGTTGTGAACAAGAGGAAGAGATGGTGAAAACATTGCTCTTTAGGGGCATGAGTCAAAGACAGAGAGAGGCTTAAGAGGTACTTTGTCCCTAGTGAAAGAACAGCCCTTCCTTTGCCACTCCTTTCCAACCCCACTGATACTTCCTGAGTTTGGGGTTTTTTCTGCTTTCTCTCTCTCTTTTTTTTTTTTTTTTTGAGACGGAGTCTGGGTCTGTCACCAGGCTGGAGTGCAGTGGCACAATCTCGGCTCACTGCAACATCTGCCTCCCAGGTTCAAACGATTCCCCTGCCGCAGCCTCCCGAGTAGCTGGGACTACACGCACACACCACCACCCCCAGCTAATTTTTTGCATTTTTAGTAGAAATGGGGTTTCACCATGTTGGCCAGGATGGCCTCCATCTCCTGACCTTGTGATCCACCCGCCTCGGCATTACAGGCATGAGCCACTGGCCCGGCCCGGGTTTTTGTCCTTTCTTATGGAGCAATTAGTTTTCTTCCTGATATCCTTTCTTCAATCTTAGCCCTCTCCCTAGTCCATTTGTATGTACCTTCTAGAACGGCCTTTCCCAAATACAAAGTTACTAATTTCACTTACTGAACTCAAACCTGCCCCAGGCTCTCATTGGCTATGAGATAAAAATCCAAACTCATTGTGATGACTTCCAAGGCCCTCGTTGGTCTGGGTTCTGCCTATCTCTCCAACCTCATCTCTAAGAAGCAGTAGTGCTGCAGAATTCAGAGAATGGGCTCTGGAGCGAGACTTCCAGGACCCAGTTCTAGCACGGCTCTTACAGGCTGTGTAATCCCGGGAGAGTTAATTAATATCTGTGTGCCTCAAGTTCTTTATTTGCCAAGTAGGGATAATAATCATACCTTCTATGTTACAGTTGTACTAAGAATTGAATGCATTCATACGTGTAGAATGTTTAGAATAATTCTTGAAGCAATCAATATTAGGGATTCTTAAAATTAGCTCTTGCAGCTCCCTTGGGCAACCTTCTCTTTGGTCACGTAAAATGACTTGTAGCTCTCTGAATAAGTTCTACTGTTTCACTCCTCTGTCTTTGTACATACTTCTGCCTAGAATTTTCTTCCTTTCCTCATCTCTCTGGTGAATTCCTCCTCATCTGTAAAGATAAGCTCTTCTATGAAGGCTTTCTTGATTATACTCCCCAAGTATTATTTATCCTCCTGCCAGAGCTGAACTTAGTACAATTGCAATTATCAAAACATATTGCAATTAAGTGATGATGCATGTCTATCTTCTTTAATTGTCTATTCACTTCTTGAAAACAGAGGACTAGGTTTTACTCATTTCTGAAATCCCAGTGCCTAGCACAGTTTTGGCTCAGAGTGTTCATTCAGTAAATGTTTGTAGAGTGAATAATTCTAAACCAGGATGATTCTAGTTCTGAAAGGAATTAAGAGGATACAGGGACAGTGAGCACACAGCATGATGCCTGTAGGCTCAACAAACATTTTTGTTTTTACCCATCTTCTGCTAATACAATCTTAGGAACTGGAGAAATGGGCATATTTTTTTTCTGTCAAGGCCATTACATATATGTATTTATAATATATTTTTGTACAATACATGAGGAACCTTATGGTTCTAACACACTAAAAGGATCTTTTTCTCTACTTTCGAAAGCTAACTTCTCATGTTTTGTATTTTAAGTGCATACCTAGTTCAGTGAGTGGAGGAAATAATAAATTGGAAGAATACAATACTGAAGGGAAAGAACACAGATTTTAAAAAAGAAAAAGATCTGTGACCTGGGACTCTGAAAATATGTTAGAGTATTGTGGAGCCCAATTTGGAACTAGAGAAGGGCTGCTGCTATGTACAGAAGACCGCATAGGAACCTCCCGTGTTTTATTATTAAATATTGTTGTAACCAGCACATTTGTTTGTCCTCTTCTCATAGACATAAATATAATTACCATTTTTTTAATCTTTAAAGGGATTAAAGATTAAAGGGATTAAAGATTAAAGAACTATTAAAGAAAATAGATCATTAATTTCTTAGCATTAGAAAGGTTTTAAGGCCAGGCGCGGTGGCTCATGCCTGTAATCCCAGCACTTTGGGAGGCTGAGGCAGGCAGATCACCTGAAGTCAGGAGTTTGGACCAGTCTGGCCAACATGGCAAAACCCTGTCTCTACTAAAAATACAAAAATTAGCTGGGCATGGTGGCATGCACCTGTAATCCCATCTGCTTGGGAGATTGAGGCAGGAGAATCGCTTGAACCCAGGAGGCGGAGGTTGCAGTGAGCTGAGATTGTGCCCCTGCACTCGAGCCTGGGTGACAGACTGAAATTCTGTCTCCAAAAAAAAAAAAACGTTTTTAAAGACCATCTCACTGAATCCTTTCATTTTATTGGTAAGGAAACCAAGATTAAAGGAGGTAAGTGACTTGTCCAAGGTCTCTCGGGGATAGTGACAGTAGCAGCATGAGGTCTTCATAACCACAGCTCAGAGACCTTTCCCCTAACCTCACTCTCATTGTTTTTCAAAGTGTGGTCCTTGAATCAGCTCCATCAGAATCACCAGGGTGTTTGTTAAAATGCAGACTCCTGGCTTTCCAAACCCTGAATAAAAAATCTCTAGAGGCAGAGCTCAGGAATTTGCATTTTAAGTAAGCTCTCTAGATGATTCATACAAAATAATAGCCTTTGTTAAATTAGGTGAAAACTTTCAAACTGTTCCTGATTTCCTTTACTCCTTTCCCCTTATCAAAACTACTTCAGTTCTTAGAAGCACTATTGTAAAACTTCTAAAAATTCTGCCATGATTTCTGATTAAATTTATATCAATAAGAAGTCAAACATGTTTTCTCACTTCCTCTCGCTGTCTGGTCCTTTGTCCTTTCTTTTTTTTTGCACTACTGGGCGTATGTCTAGCAATTTTTCTTCCTGGTGAAGCCCACCTGCCGTTACTTACGTTTGTGTCCTGGGGTGGCTTCTGAGAGCAGCATCATGCTTATTGACAAAGCCCAGCACGGAGCTGTCTTTAGTATTGGAGGCTATGCAGGGAGTATGAATGGACTCACATGGGCTTAGTAATATTGAATCAGAGGAAGGAGAGCTGTAGTACCGCTGCTCCAGTCACAAGAAAGAAAGGAGAAAAGATGGGAATTTTAGGAGGACAATAGGGCCAGCCATAGAGGTAAGGATGCATTATCTTGGGGAGAACAGATAAGGCTTAGTGGCTGGCTGTAGAATTTCTAAACTCTAGGCCCCCAGGAATGGCTATCTGGTGGGAGGGAGGAGGTAGGAGATTTAGCATAAAATGCTTTCACAAGGAGAATGCTGTTTGTACTTAGATTTTATGTTAATTTCGGTTAGTTTTGAAGATGCTAGAGATTAGGGACTTGTCTTAAAGCAGTGATAGCGTAGCAAACTTAAGGTTGTTTATACTCATTTGGGAAGGTTTACGGTGAGGACTGGTGAGGATTATATGGAGGATGGTTTAAAGTCTTCCTTCCCCTCAAACCACTCCTTGGTGCTATTATTAACTATACCCATAAATGTTTTCTTGTTGATAAGAATAAAGTCATGTGGTTGCAAACGAGTTACATAGAAGGTTACTGATAGAATACTGAGTAAGATGGTGGGAAGGGAGAAGAAAAGGCCACTGGAGGATATGGGTGCCAGACCTACTGCGAGAAAAGGAAAAGAAGGAGACAGTAATACTTATTTACCCTTGGTGTTGTCACATTGCTAAGCAACTTCCTTCATTCTCATGGTTCTGAAAGCCAAATGGTATTTCTGCTGTTCCTTACAGATGAGGAGAAAGGTCTCAAAAAGGATAAATTTTGCCAGTGATACTCAGTGTTATAGAAGGTTACTTCCAAGGATTCATATCCTTGGAATGGAACCCCAAAGTCCAGGGTCATTCTACCACGTCACCCTGAAGCATCTGTCTAACTTGGAGACTGATAGGAAAAGAAAAGAGGAGAAAATTTCAGAAAGAGATTGGCGAAGTATCTCAGAGGGACCTCTAGTTTTGTAGTCTGGAGGACTCGTGGGGGCGTAATAAAATCTAAATCTTAGTAAATGTGCCATAGGGACACTGGGATTATCTTCCGAGGCATGCTGTTTTACAGTTGAAGATAAGGGGAATGCCAAGGCAGCCAGCATTTATAGCAGAAAAGTGTTAAAAGTTAGTCAGTAAAACAGCGATGTAGCTTCCATCCAGTGTATGTGAGCGATACCATGAAGACTAATTTTAAGCCCAGGAGCATAGTTGTTGAGGTAGCCTAAGTCTCCTTTAAGGGAAGTGGCTACTTTTAAGCTACGTTTGCAATTAGTTAATCTTTGTGGAATGTTGACCATGTGACTAGGGGAAAT
This sequence comes from Trachypithecus francoisi, assembly GCF_009764315.1. Lineage (NCBI taxonomy): Eukaryota > Metazoa > Chordata > Mammalia > Primates > Cercopithecidae > Trachypithecus > Trachypithecus francoisi. The sequence continues at coordinate 58,892,135 of NW_022681462.1, read as the reverse complement.
TCTTACAAATGAAGCTATCCGTTATATCAGCCTTTGGTGACATCAAAATACCTGCAAAGTTTTAATTTTTGAGGAGGCTTTAATATAATTTTGGAATAAATATTAAGGAACATTTTAAAATAGTTTTTTAAACAGTTGAAAGAGATGCTTGATCAACTTGATGTCAATTGCAAAGAAAAAAATTCCCATTTTAAAACTATTTAAAGATGCTTTGCAACAGCTCCCGAACCAAGATCGTATCAAAAGAAAAAATTGATGCTGATAATAAGGTACACACAGAACAAGATATGACTTCTGAGTTTCCTTGCATGCAAATACTTACAATGTTTTATTATCCAGTTTCCTTACTGTGCTTTCACATTGTTTGGAAAAGTTTTCAGAAATGGAAAGTGAAAAATTTTGTCTGAAAGAGAAGAGGTTAAAAAAAGCATTTGAGCTTTTGGTCTTCAAGCTAAACCTGATTGTGCATCTATTTATGCTTTGTTCATGCAAATTATTTACCTATTACACCAGCATCTTGTTCTGCACCATTGTCCTAACTGAAATGCTTCCTGAGGAGAGAGTAAAGGCTTCTGAATTGTCATTAGAGTGCTTCCAGCTTAGATAAAATGCTTCTGAATATTAAGCATTTTGTGTGGGCACTAGAGATGAAAAAACTTAAATTTGTCATATTGAATCAAGGATTTTTCAATGATTACTAAAAGCTACTTTTATGGCATATTAAGGTTTGCTCCTTACCACTCTCCTTTCCACATTGGCCTTAACAAATAATCATTCTGTGTTCATGGTTTTGAATTGTAACTGGGCACTTTTTTTTTTAAGGATTTGAAGATGCCGGACCTGACATCATGATGTGAATTTCAGGTTATTTTTTCTTATGTGCAGAAACATATGTGGGTGCTCCCTACTCCTCCATCTTTCCCTCTAAGAAGTTTAGCCTATGGAAATTGGAGAAATACCAATAAAATAAAATGAGGCCTGTTCTTACCTGAGGGAGCACTTACCTAGGGATGAAATTTAAGGGAGATACAAATGAGTAAAGAAATAGGATATAAGCATTCCCTTTTCTTCCACAGCCTTGCCAGCATCTGTTGTTTTTCTCATTGTGGTTTTGATTTGCATTTCTCTGATGATTAGTGATGGTGAACATTTTTTCTTTAGAAGACATACAAGCAGCCAACAAACATGAAAAAATGCTGTTCTATTCATGCCCTTTGCCCACTTTTTAATGGGGTTATTTATTTTTGTGCTTGTTGATTTGTTTAAGTTTGTTATAGATTCTGGATATTAGACCTTTGTCAAATGCATAGTTTGTGAGTATTGTTTCCCATCCTGTAGGTTGTCTGTTTACTCTGTTGATAGTTTCTTTTGCTGTGCAGAAGCTCTGTAGTTTAATTAGGTCCCACTCGTCAATTTTTGTTTTCGTTGCAATTGCTTTTGAGGACTTAGCTAAAAATTCCTTACCAAGGCTGATGTCAAGAAGGGTATTTCCTAGGTTTTCTTCTAGGATTTTTACAGTTTGAGAAAAGGGAACGCTCATACACTGTTGATGGGAGTGTAAATTAGTTCGTCCACTGTGGAAATCAGTTTGGAGGTTTCTAAAAGAACTTAAAACAGAGCTACTGTTCAACTCAGCAATTTCATTACTCAGTGTATACCCAATGAAATAGATCATTATACCAAAAAGACACATGCACTTGTATGTCATTGCTCTGCTATTCACAATAACAAAGGCATGGAATCAACCTGGGTGCCTGGTTTGGATAAAGAAAATGTGGTACAGGCCGGGCACGGTGGCTCACACCTGTAATCCCAGCACTTTGGGAGGCCGAGGCGGGCGGATAGCGAGGTCAGGAGATCGAGACCATCCTGACGAACACGGTGAAACCCCGTCTCTACTAAAAATACAAAAAAATTAGCCGGGCGTGGTGGCGGGCGCTTGTAGTCCCAGCTTCTAGGGAGGCTGAGGCAGGAGAATGGCATGAACCCGGGAGGCGGTGGAGCTTGCAGTGAGCAGAGATTGCACCACTGCACTCCAGCCTGGGCGACAGAGCGAGACTCCGTCTCAAAAAAAAAAAAAAAAAGAAAATGTGGTACATATATACAATATAATTCTATGTAGCCATAAAAAATAATGTCTTTTGCAGCAACATGGATGGAGCTGGAAGCCATAATCTTAAGTGAATTAATTCAGGATAAGAAAACCAAATACTGCATGTTCTCACTTATAAGAGGGAGCTAAACACTGGGGACATATGAACAGAAACATGGGAACAACAAGTGCTGCAGAATACTAGAGGGGGCAGGGAAGGAGGGAGGCATGGGTTGAAAACTACCTACTGAGTATTATGCTTACTTACTGGATGCAATATACTCATGTAACAAACTGGTACATGGACCCCCTGTAACTAAAATAAAAGTTGAATCAAAAAATAGTGGTTGTCCACAGAGGAGGTGTACAGAAAAAAAACAGTGGTTTCTTCATAATTACAAATGCCCTTGATTGTCTCTTATTTCTTCTCTCCTCATATTCACTGCCCTGATGGCATCCTCATGACAGTCCATCTTTGTTTTTATAGAGAATGAAATTTGCATCTTCTCTGATGGGACAATGCATTGTTTCTACACAGTTCATGCATATTCTATGCAAGAAGTATCATGCTGTTGACACATTATTACAAGGTTTATCAACTGCATTCATTAAGAATTTGGACATGATGGAAAAGGACAGGCTCAGAAGGGGCTAATTCCAAAAGGCTACTTGGTGAAGTCAAATCAAGGTTCCCTGAGGGCAGTGGGGTACAAGGCCGCAACCAGAAAAGATATATAACATTTGCCTATTTTCCTTTTCATAAGTTTCAAATAGACTTACATTGTAATAGCAGTTTGTAAAACATCAGAAAATTAAATTGTAACACACAGAAAGCAGGTAAAACCTGAATGTACAGCTCAATGATTTCTCACAGAATGATCAGCTATGTACCCATTAGTCAGGTCAATAAATGAAAATAACCAAGACCCCCTACCCCTGCCAAGAAAAAAAGAAAAATGGGAAAAGAGAGCAGGCTGTGAGGGCCTCAACCTTTACTGATGAGGAAGGAGAAATGAGGCAATTCAAATTGGACATTTCTATGTATTATTATTCTCCAATACATGAGACAATTCCTTGCAGGAATATTTTGTCTCTTTCACCTACTGGAATAAAAATCCCTGAACTAAAATTTTCACATGCCAGTAATTTCAGGAAGGCATGTGATTTCTTTGCCACAAAATGTGAGTATCCAGAATCAGCTTTATCATAAATCAATATCTCTATCCTTTTCCTAACTGGTCTCTCACCAGTTTTGCTCACCTCCAAACCATCCTCCTTGCTGCAAAGTGGTATTTTATAAAAGCAAATTTGAGTAATCTTGCTTCAAAGTCTTCACGGCTCCCCATCCTCTAAACAACTGGACCTGGCCCTCTGATCATCATGGCCCACATCTCCTTGGCTTCCTCTTCTGTTTCATCTTCCTCCATGTGTCCATGTTTCACTTTTTCTGAGAGAGTTCCATCTACCGTCTCTTGACTTTGTGTCTTCACATGAGCCATTCTATCTTCTTTGCATGCTTTTTCTCACTCTGTCTAGACAACTCCTGCCTGTTCTTCAAGACTCAGCATAAATCACTTCCGTCAGGAAGCCTTCCATAATCCCTGCTACCATTAACAAACTCTTCCTCAGTGCTCTCAGAACACTCTGTTCTGTTCTCAGATCTGTCATAACATTTGCTATGTTGGACTTAAATATTGGCTCTCTTGTGTGTTGCCCCCATACAGCTGTCTGTGACTTATCTTTGTACCTTCAGGCTTTCACACAGTGTTTGGAACATAGTGAGTGCTCAGTTAATGTTTTTGAAGCTCAGTTAATGCTGCATGACTCTCTGAATACAGCAAGTGTTTTATCTTCACAGCTATCCCAAAAGCCTCAGGTGGAGCTGAACCTCCTATATGCAAGGCACAAATAATGCATACTGGTTGATTATAAATAATTCATTTTGGTTGATTCCAAACAAAGACAGCAGCATCTGGTGTCACTCTCTTAGTGCCTTAACTGATTAACTGAATAGAGCCTATCTCCGTAGGCTGCAATAATAACGCTTTAGGGCAGTGTTGTCCCAACTGTAAGTTGTGTGACCCATTGGTGGGTCATGAAAGCAATAGAGTACATCAAGACTGGCATTAAAAATAAAAAAAAGCATAAAATAGAGTGAAATAAACAAGAAAATATCAGCATATTACATATTAAAAAGTTAAGTATTACTCTGCTTTATTTCTGTTACATATGTTGACGTACTGGGTTGCAATACGAAAGTGTTTGTTACTATGCATCTCAGTCAAAAAAAAAGTCTGGCAAACAATGCTCTGAGGAAAGAATGAAATTTAGCCACCGTGTTCCCGACCCTAGATGAACGGAATCAGTACGATACCGACCACTGGATGCAAACCGTCCAGGAGCTCATTCCCTTTCTCTTCCCATACTAAGCTTATCTTTAGCTGTAATTCTGTTCTGAAATGGAAGATGTTTGTCTACTAGGAGAGAAATAGTTTTGAAAACCTTCTGTAGTGTTTTGTGTCCCTTTTTAAATTAAAGATTAAAACATTAGGTAAGTTTTGCCATCCTGAAGCTTCTTCCTCCGCTTAAAAAAATGATGCTCTCTGATAAGGATTAGAACAAATCCTTTGAGATGCCAGTTTTGTACTCCGTTCTGCAAATGCTAAAATGGCCTCTAATTCAGTATACCCAGAATTGGCTACAAAGGTCTTCTAGCTTCAGGGTGAATCAACTATTTGGCAGCAGTTTCCACAAGGAAACAGAACAGTTTGTTTTCTCCTTATCTATTTGAAAGTGACCCCATGTCTGTGGAGTTGGCCGAGAAGGCAGGGAGTGAAGGGGAGTGGAGCTGTCTACTCATTGACTACTTTGAAATCTGAATTTCTGCCACAGCTTGGGTAGGCTTTACCTTTTGTTTTTTACTTACTCTTTTGTTGGCAAGTTTCTAAAAGCACAGCAGTGGCTGGGGTAAGTCAACGTGGCTTCCAGGAGATTGGCAAATTTTTCTCTCGATGGCAATTTTTTTAGAGAATGGGATGACGTGGCAATTAGCGTCTGAATGGACTCTAGGCCATAGCTCGGCAGGGCCTGCAATTTGGTGGAAGAAATATCCCTGAACAATAAAGGGGAGAAATGCTTTTTATTTATTTATTTTATACATTTTATTCAGAGAATGGAACCTCCCCCAACAATATTATCGTTATAGGCACTGAGGAATCTTCTCCATCTTGCTTTCCCCTTAATTCTCCATTTCAATTACTCTCACTAAGATCTGAATTCAAAAAAGCGATTCTGTATTTTTTCTCATGTGCGCCTCATTATTCTTTTCAAGGTTAAGTATAACTCCTTGCACCTACCATACATTTATTAGCATTTCTCTGTCTCTCCCCTCTTCCAACTCCTTTTCCCCACCCTCTCTCTTCCTCTACTTCTTTCCACTTAGCAGAAGTAAAATAACCACTTGCTTTATGCGACAGCCAGCACGTGCAGTTACATCAGCTTTTGTGCTCTACCCCAGGGGAAATTATTCAGGGCTTCAGATGCCTCAGTCTTTGATTGATTAAGCCCTGCAGGAGAGGTTTTCATGAAGCATAAGCTGGTTACCTTATTAAGAGCTCCTATGTGGCATTAGCCATCATCTACCTAGGAAGCAGAATGCATGTTCTCTAATGCAAACTTGATTCATCTGTTCAAAGCAAGCAAACACAACCTTGCAAGTCGAACTGTATGGAAAGGTTAGGCTTTGTCAACAAGGTCCTGAACTCTTTGGTTTTACTAGACTTGAGGCAATGTCCAAGAAAATTCTAAACACATTAAGTGTTAGGAGAAAAGAGTCAACGAGAATTAAACAATTCTGCTCATCTTCTAAGTGGCTGCTGCTGATGCCCCACAAAACTTTTCTAGCAGCACAGCTCCCCTCAGCAATCATCCCCGAGACTTGGTGTTCAGCACATGGGAGGGGACCAATAGGTGACTGATGGAAGATGAACTTGATGACATGGAATGATGATGGTGTAGGACCTCAGTGGAAAAATTAAGGCAGCAAAATTTGTCCCAGGGGCTTCAGACTTTCCTGCTTTTGTGTCCCTATTGATTTAGGTAACCAGGGTTCTCATTCTGCTTTATAGGGTTTTTTATCTCAGACATGTTCGGGATTGAGCTCTTTGAAGATCTGGTGGCTTTTTTGTTTGTCTTGTGAGTGAGTAAATTTAAAATTAGGTTCTTTGAAATGGTAAGGCCTCATTACAAGGGAGTGAACCTCTGATAGTGAGTTTTCAGTCTTAGTAACAGACTAGTTTGAGAAATACTTTTTGAGTAAGGGTGGAGTGGATGCTTTTAGATATGATTCAAATCCTAGGGGTATAATAAGAACAACCTCTTGGGATGGAAGAGACCTAGGTCTGGTGCTATTGTTTTGGACATGAGAGTGTAGGGATCTGTAGTGCCCACAGTCACTTCTGAGGAGCTAACCAAGCAGCTCTTCAAGCCAATACTGTCATGCAGGGGCCTTGGGAACACAGTGGCTTGGTTGTGTTTTGCACCTGAGCCAGAGACAGCTTTCTTTGTTTGCCTAGTGATCAAGTAGATGGCCAGCTTGCTGTAACAGCTCTGCCTACAGGATGTGCTAAACTGAAGAGTATTCAGTCAACCTACAGGATTTGGAGTCTGGTGTGCTTTGCATATGATACATATAGAAAAAGACCCCTAGGATAAGGTTGCCAGAATTTGAGAGCAGAGAAAGCAGTGGGCAGGAGCCACAAGGTAGTGGAAGTCATAAGTAAACAGAAGTTATAGAGTTGAGTGGAGATTAGAGGGAGTTAGGATTGATAGTGGCAGAAGTTAGGAAACAGAAAGATGTAGGAATTTCAGTGGTGGGAATTAGGAAGTAGAGTCAGAAGTCGATAGTGTCAGGACTTATGAAGTAGACAGAGTGAGAACTGGACAGTGGCAGGAGCTAGGAAATAGATGAAGTCAGGAGTTGACAGTGGGAGCTAAGAACTAGCACAGTCAGGGCTCCACAGTGGCAGGAATAGGAAGTAGACAGTCAAAAGTGGATAGCAGGAAGGAGTTAGGAAATAGAGAGTGAGGGGCTGACAGGAACAGGAGCTAGGAAATAGACAGACTTTGTGTTTTACACTGGTGGAAATAGAAAGTAGACAGTCATGAGTTGATCTTGGCAGGATCTACATTATGAAGAATAACCAGGACAGCTCATTTCCTTCCCTTGCTCAAAACCCCAAAGCCTCCCCATCTCACTTAAAGAAAACACAAAGTCCATCTAGTGACCACAGGCCCCACCATGATCCAGCTCTCTGCCACATCTCTGTCCTTATATTCTATGATTCCCTTCTTTGCTCACTCTGCCATATTGGCCTCCTTGCTGCTCTTCAAATACACAAGGCAAGATTCTGTCTCAGGCCTTTGCTTTTGCTGTTCCCCCTCCTGGAACACTTTTCCTGCAGATAATCACATAACTTGCTTTCTTACTTCCTTTAGGTGTTAGTTCAAACGACACTTTTTCGGGATAGTCTTCCCTCACCATCCCCTTTAAAATAGTAATACCCTCTCCAGAACTCCTTTCCCCACAACCAAATGAGTTTTCTCCTCTACAACCGATAGCATTTGGATGACTACATATTTTATTTACTTATATGATCCTTGTCTGTTTTCCCCATTCTATGAAGGCAGAAGTGCTTATCTCTTCTTATTCTCTGCCATTTCTCTGATGCCTCATCCAGTCAGAGTATGGGTTCATAAGAGTTAGTGAATAAATGGATGAATAAACAAACAAATGAACTGGGTTACCCTGCTCACCATTTTCTAGAACTTTTTTCATTGTAAAATGACATGCCTGTTTATTGCTTTGCCTGTTCGTTGTTGTCTCCCTTATGTGACTGTCATCTGGTTAAGGGCAAGGACCAGGGCTATTTTGCTTACTACAGTCTGTTCACCACGGTGCCTGGTACACAGGATAGGTTCAATCAATGTTTATTGGATAAATAACAGCTGCTAGAGTAGGTTAGTGGTGTCGTGGACTGCCACTTCTGTGATGGGATAACCAGTTGCCCTGTGTGAGAGCAGCACAGTAGTTGGAATGCTGTTGCATTTATCCCTGAAACCTGACTGCAACTTCAGGTCTCTGCAGGATGTTGGATGTTTCATGTTGGATGTTTCAGGCTTTGTCAGATTCAGTGTTCTATTTCTCCTAACTTTCCCTTGTATCCTTTTTTTTCTTTTTAAAAATACTTTAAGTTCTGGGGTACATGTGCACAACATGCAGGTTTGTTACGTAGGTATACATGTGCCATGTTGGTTTGCTGCACCCATCAACTAATAATTTACATTAGGTATTTCTCCTAATGCTATCCCTCCCCCAGCACCTCCACCCCCCAGCAGGCCCTGGTGTGTGACATTCTCCTCCCTGTGTCCATGTGTTCTCATTGATCAGCTCCCACTTATGAGTGAGAACAGGCAGTGTTTGGTTTTGTGTCCTTGTGATAGTTTGCTGAGAATGATGGCTTCCAGCTTCATCCATGTCCCTGCAAAGGACATGAACTCATCCTTTTTTATGGTTCCATAGTATTCCATGGTATATATGCGCCACAGTTTCTTTATCCAGTCTATTATTGATGGGCATTTGGGTTGGTTCCAAGTCTTGGCTATTGTGAGTAGTGCTGCAATAAACATACGTGTGCATATGTCTTAATAGTAGCACGATTTATAATCCTTTGGGTATATACCCAGTAATGGGATTGCTGGGTCAAATGGTATTTCTAGTTCTAGATCCTTGAGGAATTACCACACCATCTACCACAATGGGTAAACTAATTTACACTCCCACCAACAGAGTAAAAGCATTCCTATTTCTCCACATCCTCTCCAGTATCTTCTGTTTCCTGACTTTTTAATGATCGCCATTCTACTGGTGTGAGATGGTATCTCATTGTGGTTTTGATTTGCATTTCTCTGATGACCAGTGATGATGAGCATTTCTTCATATGTCTGTTGGCTGCATAAATGTCTTGTTTTGAGAAGTGTCTGTTCATATCCTTTGCCCATTTTTTGATGGAGTTGTTTGTTTTTTTCTTGTAAATTTGTTTAAGTTCTTTGTAGATTCTGGATATTAGCCCTTTGTTAGATGGATAGATTGCAAAAATTTTCTCCCATTCTGTAGGTTGCCTGTTCACTCTGCTGATAGTTTCTTTTGCTGTGCAGAAGCTCTTTGGTTTAACTAGATCCCGTTTGTCAATTTTGGCTTTGGTTGCCATTGCTTTTGGTGTTTTAGTCATGAAGTCTTTGCCCATGCCTATGTCCTGAATGGTATTGCCTATATTTTATTCTAGGGTTTTTATGTTTTTAGGTCTTACATTTAAGTCTTTAATCCATCGTGAGTTAATGTTTGTATAAGGTGTAAGGAAGGGATCCAGTTTCAGCTTTCTACATATGGCTAGCCAGTTTTCCCAACACCATTTATTAAGTGGGGAATGCCATTTGTTTGTGTCCTCTTTTATTTCGTTGAGCAGTGGTTTGTAGTTCTCCTTGAAGAGGTCCTTTACATCCCTTGTAAGTTGGATTCCCAGGTATTTTATTCTCTTTGTAGTAGTTGTGAAGGGGAGTTCACTCATGATGTGGCTCTCTGTTTGTTTCTTATTGGTGTACAAGAATGCTTGTGATTTTTGCACATTGATTTTGTATCCTGAGACTTTGCTGAAGTTGCTTATCAGCTTAAGGAGATTTTGGGCTGAGATGATGGGGTTTTCTAAATATACAATCATGTCTTCTGCAAACAGAGAGAATTTGACTTCCTCTCTTCCTAGTTGAATACGCTTTATTTCTTTCTTTTGCCTGATTGTCCTGGCCAGAACTTCCATTACTATGTTGAATAGGAGTGGTGAGAGAGGGCATCCTTGTCTTTTGCCGGTTTTCAAAGGGAATGCTTCCAGTTTTTGCCCATTCAGTATGATATTCACTGTGGGTTTGTCATAAATAGCTCTTATTATTTTGAGATACATTCCATAAATGCCTAGTTTATTGAGTGTTTTTAGCATGAAGGGCTGCTGAATTTTGTCGAAGGCCTTTTCTGCATTTATTGAGATAATCATGTGGTTTTTGTCATAGGTTCTGTTTATGTGATGGATTACATTTATTGATTTGTGTATGCTGAACCAGCCTTGCATCCCAGGGATGAAGCCAACTTGATTGTGGTGGATAAGCTTTTTGTTGTGCTGCTGGATTTGGTTTGCCAGTATTTTATTGAGGATTTTCGTATCGATGTTCATCAGGGGTATTGGCTTAAAATTCTCTTTTTTTGTTGTGTCTCTGCCAGGCTTTGTTATCAGGATGATGCTGGCCTCATAAAATGAGTTAGGGAGGATTCTCTCTCTTTCTGTTGATTGGAATCGTTTCAGAAGGAATGGTACCAGCCCCTCTTTGTACCTCTGGTAGAATTTGGCTGTGAATCCATCTGGTCCTGGACTTTTTTTGGTTGGTAGGCTATTAATTACTGCCTCAATTTCAGGACCTGTTATTGGTCTATTCAGAGATTCGACTTCTTCCTGATTTAGTCTTGGGAGGGTGTATGTGTCCAGGAATTTACCCATTTCTTCTGGATTTTCTAGTTTATTTGCCTAGAGGTGTTTATAGTATTCTCTGATGGTAGTTTGTATTTCTGTGGAATCAGTGGTGATATCCCCTTTATCATTTATTTATTGTGTCTATTTGATTCTTCTCTCTTTTCTTCTTGATCAGTCTTGCTAGCAGTGTATCTATTTTGTTGATCTTTTCAAAAAACAAGCTCCTGGATTCACTGATTTTTTGAAGGGTTTTTTGTGTCTCTATCTCCTTCAGTTCTGCTCTCATCTTAGTTATTTCTTGTCTTCTGTTAGCTTTTGAATGTGTTTGCTCTTGCTTCTCTAGTTCTTTTAGTTGTGATGTTAGAATGTCGATTTTAGATCTTTCCTGCTTTTCCTTGTGGGCATTTAGTGCTATAAATTTCACTCTACATGCAGCTTTAAATGTGTCCCAGAGATTCTGGTACATTGTGCCTTTGTTCTCATTGATTTCAAAGAACATCTTTATTGCTGCCTTCATTTTGTTATTTACCCAGTAGTCATTCAGGAGCAGGTTGTTCAGTTTCTATGTAGTTGTGCAGTTTTGAGTGAGTTTCTTAATCCTGAGTTCTAATTTGATTGCACTGTGGTCTGAGAGACAGTTTGTTGTGATTTCTGTTCTTCTACATTTGCTGTGAAGTGTTTTACTTCCAATTATGTGGTCAGTTTTAGAATAAGTGTGATGTGGTGCTGAGAAGAATGTATATTCTGTTGATTTGGGTTGGAGAGTTCTGTTGATGTTTATTAGGTCCACTTGGTTCATAGCTGAGTTCATGTCCTGGATATCCTTGTTAATTTTCTGTCTCATTGATCTGCCCTGTAATGGCAGTTGGATGTTAAAGTCTCCCATTATTATTGTGCGGGAGTCTAAGTCTCCTTGTAGGTCTCTAAGGACTTGCTTTATGAATCTGGGTGCTCCCATACTGGGTGCATATATATTTAGGATAGTTAGCTCTTCTTATTGAATTGATCCCTTTACCATTATGTAATGGCCTTCTTTGTCTCTTTTGATCTCTGTTGGTTTAAAGTTTGTTTTATCAGAGACTAGGATTGCAACTCCTGCTATTTTGCTTTCCATTTGCTTGGTAGATCTTCCTCCATCCCTTTATTTTGAGCCTATGTGTGTCTCTGCATGTGAGTTGGGTCTCCTGAATACAGCACACCGATGGGTCTTGACTCTTTTTCCAATTTGCCAGTCTGTGTCTTTTAATTGGGGCATTTAGTCCATTTACATTTAAGATTAATATTGTTATGTGTGAATTTGATTCTGTCATTATGATGCTAGCTGGTTATTTTGCCCATTAGTTGATGCGATTTCTTCATAGCATCGATGGCGTTTACAATTTGGTATGTTTCTGCAGTGGCTGGTACTGGTTGTTCCTTTCCATGTTTAGTGCTTCCTTCAAGAGGTCTTGTAAGGCAGGCCTGGTGGTGACAAAATCTCTCAGCATTTGCTTGTCTGTAAAGGATTTTATTTCTCCTTCACTTATGAAGCTTAATTTGGCTGGCTATGAAAATCTGGGTTGAAAATTCTTTTCTTTAAGAATGGTGAATATTGGCCCCCACTCTCTTCTGGCTTGTAGGGTTTCTGCCGAGAGATCCGCTGTTAGTCTGATGGGCTTCCCTTTGTGGGTAACCTGACCTTTCTCTCTGGCTGCCCTTAACATTTTTTCCTTCATTTCAGCCTTGGTGAATCTGACAATTATGTGTCTTGAGATGGCTCTTCTGGAGGATTATCTTTGTGGTGTTGTCTTTATGTCTTGAATTTGAATGTTGGCCTGCCTTGCTAAGTTGGGGAAGTTCTCTTGGATAATAGCCAGGTGTGTTTTCTAACTTGGTTCCTTTCTCCCCATCACTTTCAGGTACACCAATCAAACATAGATATGGTCTTTTAACATAGTCCCATATTTCTTGGAGGCTTTATTCGTTTGTTTTCAGTCTGTTTTTCTCGAATCTTGTCTTCTCGCTTTATTTCATTAATTTGATCTTCAATGACTGATATCCTTTCTTCCACTTGATTAAATTGGGTATTGAAGCTGTTTATATTTCACGAAGTTCTTGTGCTGTGTTTCCATCAGGTCATTTATGTTCTTTTCTACACTGGTTATTCTAGTTAGCCATTCGCCAAACCTTTTTTCAAGGTTTTTAGCTTCCTTGTGATGGGTTAGATCATGTTCCTTTGGCTTGGAGAAGTTTGTTATTACCCACCTTCTGAAGCCTACTTCTGTCAACTCATCAAACTCATTCTCTGACCAGTTTTGTTCCCTTGCTGGTGAGGAGTTGTGATCCTTTGAAGGAGAAGAGACGTTCTGAGTTTTGGAATTTTCAGCCTTTCGGCTCTGGTTTCTCCCCATCTTTGTGGTTTTATCTACCTTTGCTCATTGATGTTGGTGAGCTATGGATGGGGTTTTGGTGTGAATGCCCTTTTTGTTGATGTCGATGCTATTCCTTTCTGTTTGTTAGTTTTCCTTCTAACAGTCGGGCCTGTCAGCTGTAGGTCTGTTGGAGTTTGCTGGAGGTCCACTCCAGACCCTGTTTGCCTGGGTATCACCAGCAGAGGCTGCAGAACAGCAAATATTCCTGACTGATCCTTCCTCTGGAAGCTTTGTCCCATTGGGGCACCTGCCAGATGCCAGCCAGAGCTCTCCTGTATGAGGTGTCTGTCGGCCCCTACTGGGATGTGTCTCCCAGTCAGGCTACACGGGGGTCAGGTACCCACTTGAGGAGGCATTCTGTCTGTTATCAGAGCTTGAACGCTGTGCTGGGAGAATGACTGCTCTCTTCAGAGCTGTCAGGCAGGGACGTTTAAGTCTGCAGAAGCTGTGCCCACAGCTGCCCCTTTCCCTAGGTGCTCTGTCCCGAGAAACGAGGGTTTTATCTATAATTCCCTGACTGTGGCTGCTGCCTTTGTTCAGATATGTCCTGCCCACAGAGGTGGAATCTAGAGAGGCAGTCAGCCTTGCTGAGCTGCGGTGGCTCCACCCAGTTCGAGCTTCCTGGCAGCTTTGTTTATACGGTGAGCGTAAAACCACCTACTCAAGCCTCAGCAATGGTGACGCCCCTCCCCCCGCCAAGCTCCAGCATCTCAGGTCTGCTGCGCTAGCAGCAAAAATTTCAAGCCAATGGATCTTGGTTTGCTGGACTCTGTGAGCATGGGACCCACTGAGCCAGGCACGGGAGGGAATCTCCTGGTCTACTGGTTGCAAAGACCATAGGAAAAGCACAGTATTTGGGCAGGAGTGTACTGTTTCTCCAGGTACAGTCTCTCACAGCTTCCCTTGGCTAGGAAAGGGAAATCCCTGGACCCCTTGTGCTTCCCAGGTGAGGCGATGCCCCGCCCTGCTTCAGCTGGCTTTCTGTGGGCTGCACCCACTGTCCAGCCAGTCCCAGTGAGATGAACCAGGTACCTCAGTTGGAAATGCAGAAATCACCCGTCTTCTGCATCAGTCTCGCTGGGGGCTGCAGACCAGAGCTGTTCCTATTTGGCCATCTTGGAAGCAATTTCCCATGTATCCTTTAAACCCTCTTTAACTGCGAGAGCCTGGTCCTAATCCTTGCACCCTCAGAGAATCTGACAGCACCTCAGCCCTGTCCAGCCAAGTGCCAGGGGCAAGCCAGATCTCTGGTCTTAGATTCCCATGAATGGATTCCAGGTGGGTAGCCAGCCTCTTTGCCAGCACACGAGGCCACCACCCCCCATATTTGGTGTTATGGGTTGAATTGTGTCCCCTGCTCAAATTCATATCTTGATGTCCTCAGTACCTTAGACCTTATTTGGAGATAGGGTCTTTACAGAGGTAGTGAAGTTAAAATGAGGTTATTACGGTAGGCTCTAATCCAATATGACTGCTATTCTTATTTAAAGGGGCAATTTGGAGATACACACATACACACATACGTACATGCACACACATACACAATACCATGTGAAGACTGGAGTTATGCTGCCACAACCAGAAAGAACTAGCACAAGCTAGGAGAGGCCTGGAATAGATGCTTCCTTCACAGCCCTCAGAGGGAGCCAATCCCTGCTGACACCTTGATTTTGGACATCTGTCTTCCAGAACCATAAGACAGAATTTCTTTTGTCTAAGCCTGTCAGTTTGGGGTACTTTATTATGGCAGTGTGATACACTTGGTCTTTCCACCAGCAGCCTTTTCAGGTGTAGAGGCTGATGTCTCACATATCAGCTTGAGGATGATATGGAGGGATCACCCTAAGCAGTCCTGTTGGGGCACACTGGGCAGGGAGGGGAGGCAGCACCACTCTACTCACAAGATTTTCGGCCCCATGGCCCCACAGAAGGCTCCATTGTGCATCTTCTCCAGATGTATGTTTTCCTTTAGCTCCCTGTGGGAAAGGACATTTTCCTTAGTGGAGTTTGTACCTCATGTGTAAGCATTCATAGCTGTGTGTACACATATTTAGACCAACCTATGTGCATGGCGGTAGGGTTAGAAGGGGAAAAAGGGGGAAGTGGAGGGAGAGTGGGAAAAAGACATGCTAGTTTTTAATGAAATAGTGAAATTGCTGGCATGTGTGTTTGGCTGCTCCTTTTTTCTTCCACTCCCTCATCACTTGGTAGAACTCTGTCCTGTAAGTTAAAGTACTCACCCCCTCCTGTCTTAGAGCTGTGAAAGTTTACCACCAGACAGCTGGGTAAGGATGAAAGTGCTGCTCCAAGAGGCCAAGGCTGAAGGGCTGGAGTGCAACCTACTCTTTGTTAGCCTCTCAGCCATTGTGACCTTGGAGGTCTCAGAGTGTGCTAATAGTTACATATTGAAGTTTGCAAATACTTGAAAAAGTAGGGTCCGTTCAGAGTTATCCCTTTTGTAGGGTAATTTGTATTCTTTTTCTTTCAGATATGCATTTCTCAGTGGGTAAGAAAGAGGACTTACAGCCTCTGTAGAAAATTGCCCCATGGGGCTGTGCAGTGTAAATGATCATGGCCAGATGTGTGTGTGTGTGTCATGGAAAAAGTGTTGAGGGCCACTACTCTCAAGGCCGTGGAAGAAGCCAAAAGCTGTTATGGAAGTAGCTCCCTGAGGGCTCTGCTGCCTTGAGTTCAAAGTCATTCAGGCTAAACTCCTTAGGAGCAGCACAATCTGGTCCTCCTAGGCAGCCTCCTTTCTGGGCCCTGGCACTGGTATCTCTAAGCACAGGCCCTTCTCTGAGTAGTCGAGGGAACTAGAAGAGGAATCCCTGGGCTCAAGCCTGCCAGCCTTTTTTTGAGCACTTCCTCTCTATAAGAGAATGGTTGTGATTGACAGAGCATCTGGAAAACCCTGGATGGTGGGCACAGTGCGCATCTATCGGTGTGATGATTTCAAGCATGGGGACATGATTCTCTTACCACCATTACAGTGTACACAGCAAAACAAACATACTAACATCCATTCCCTACCCTCCTTGCTGTTTAAGAACTGCAAAAGCCCCTGCATTTCACTCTCTGGGTGGCTGTTTTCCACATTTCTACTAAGCATTTTCTTTGGAAACCCTCAGCCCCTTTCATCAGAATCCACCTGTCAATCTCACATCGTCCCATCCCCTGGGTGTATTTCCACTTTCAAAGAGATGAGATTGTCAGAGTCCATTGCTGTTTAAAATCTAAATCAAAACAATTTTTTCTTCCTAAACCTCCATGACTCTTCTTCCTGATGTGTTTTGTTTTAATTATATTCAGTTATAGTTATACATCATTGAAACTGGACTCTGTGAGCAAATTATTCTTGTGTTAGCCCAGTCAGATTAATTGTTCAAATTTCATGACAGAGCATTTCACATGTTTTACTAAAACCCAGATCTTTCTGTATACTGATAACTCTGTATTACGCAACTTGGTCAAAAAATAAATCAATTTCCCACATTTTCCTGGGGGTCACTTTTGAGAATTCTCCCAATGACGTGACCTTGCAGGTGTGAGAAGCACAGGCAGGATGACCTTTTGAAGCACAGTGGAAGAATCCATAAGTTCCACCAAAGTTTTCCCAGCTGGGGTGCTCTGGGAACAGTAGGGACTGACTCCTAGACCCCATCAGGAGCCTCAGGGCCACCTTCTGGAGCTGCTCCTGTCTTTCCTGTGTCCTGTGCTGCCTTAGTAAGTCAGGTGTTTGCGAACTTTGCAGGACTTCAGTATCATTGTGTTCTGAACAACTTTGGACAGGCCTGTTTATGAGGAAGGGCTGAATGCATCGTTTGAAAATTTTGCTTGACAATTTTGAAAACTGCTTCTCCCCTGCTACTTAAAGTCTTTAATGGGTGACCTTGCCCTTAGAAGAGAATTCAGACTCCTTTCCCATGGCTGCTCAATCCTGCTCCATCTCCTTCATCTTCAGTCTCCCCCGTGCTAAAGACCCTCCAGCCATACTGGCCTCCCCAATTCCTGGGACTTACCAACTTAGTTCCTTTTCCAACTCAGGACCTTTGCACATCTGCTCCCTCTTTCTGTAATGTGCTTCCCTCACTGTTGCCACGGTGGAATCCTTGTCATCCTTCAGGCTCAGCCTAAATATCACGTCCTCGGTGAGGCCATCCTGGGTACCTTGCCTAAATTGGTCACCCCTCATACTCTCTCAGATCTCAGTAACAGGTTATGTCCTTCATAGTATATATTACCCTTGTAATAATTTTATCTATTATTTGCTTTTATGGTCTGTCTCTTTTGATAGATCAGAAACTTCAAAAGGGCAGGGACTGTGTCCTCTCTACCATTGCAGACTCAGTACCTAACACAGTGCTTAGTATATCAGTGGTGCTTAATAAATGTTTGTTGAATGAAATTAAGTTTGTTCTTGGCAAACTGACTCATGTCCATGGTTGCCTTTTTCTTACAACAGTGAGATGCAGGGCATACAGAATGTTGACTAATTGGACTTTTCATAGTTCATACCCATTTTGGTATCTCTGTAACAGCTGAAATGCTGCTGACCACCTGAAATCTTCCCTCCTATATTTCTATTTTTCCTGACCTCACACAGACATACTGTGTTGGTTTTCCTCCCATCTGTTTTATTTTGCTCTTGCTCTTCATGCTCATCTTGTTTCCCTTTAATTTAATATTCACTTCTTTTGTTTTTCCCCCTGTTCAGGTAACCTCAGCCACACAGGATTTCAGCCATCCCCTCTATTCAGATGACCCTGGCATTTGTGTCTCTAGCCCTGCCCTACCCCTTCCAGCCTTCCGTCCTTCCTGCTAACAGATGAGCCTTCTTTAAGCACTCATTTTATACTTCCAACTCAGAACTTTCAATGGCTTCTTGTTTTCTGGAGAAGAGAGTCTAAACTCTTTACTATGGCATCTGAGGCTCTTCCTGTTTTGTCCCTAACTCGTATCTAGAAAGTACTATTTGCTGGTCTATGAACACATCCTATACTTCCTCTTCTGGACCATTCTTCTTGCTGTCCTCTACTTGGAAGGCGTTTTTCCTCTATTTTTGCCTAAGTTATGCCCAGCTCAAAGCCCACCTTTCCCAGAGACTTTTTATACTTTCCTTTCCTCCTGCCTTGAAATTCCAGAGAACTTTACTTCTCTCTGGGGAGGCTTCATGCTTTGCTTCTGTTTTAGTTAGTACTTCATGTATAGTTTAGACAGCATTTGGAGATGCTTCTTCCTGTGCTGTAAGCTCCTGTAGGGCGACACTAGGACTTAATCATCTTCATTTCCCCTCAAAATATGACATGTTTCTTCAAACACAGCTGATGCTTCATAAACATTTGTTGAGTGAATAATGGAATGAGGCATCTGAGAGAACTGTGCCAGGAGATGATATAAATGCCTCTGATTTAAGTTTGGCAGAAATCGATTCAATTGGCCTGAGCGAACCCTTCATTAACTTAAGGATGCTTGTTAATGAACCTTTCATGAAGTCATCAAGTCAAAAAGAACAGGAGGGCAAATTCACTCCAAGATAGGAGAAAACTTTAAAAATTCTACCATTTCTTGAACACTTAGTATGTGCTACTATGCTGTACTAAGCACACAAAAATATAATCTTGTTTAATTGTTTACTTATAATTAATTATATTGTATAGTACATAATAAATAAGCACCTACTATGTGCCAGGCACTGTGTTAAGTATTGAGGATATGAAACAGATCTTTTCATTTTGGTGGGGGTATCTTCAAAACAAGCCTATTAGTGGATCCACTTTATGAATGAGGATACTGTGGCTTAGATAGGTTAAGTAACTTGCTCAAGGTCATACCAGCTGTTAAATAGTGGGACTGGAGTTTGAGTCTTACTCACTGTCTCTTAAGTCTATTCTCTTAGCCACCAAACTATATAGCATGTATCAGTATAATAGAGGCTGATACCTATTTTATAATAGATACCTATCATTAAAAATAAACAGCATATTGTGCAGAATTTTGCTACCCAACTTTAGACTGGGCTACCCAACTTCAGACTGACAGCATCAGCATCTCCTGAAGCTTGTTAAAATTGCAAATTCTCAGGCTCTACCTAGATCCACTGAATCCAAGTTTCTGGGGGTAAGGCCCAGGAATCTGTATTTTAAAAATCTGCAGGTTCTTCTTAGGTGTGTAAAAATTTGAGAAGCATTAGTCTAGATTACGATTTACACAACGTGTTTATTTTAAAGGCCTTTTTGTTTATTTTCCTTAATTTTGGCTTTAATTGAACTTTTCATGTGCTCTCAGTTTTTATTGTGAACAAATTGTAGGGTGACTGTTACCTCACCCTGTACTTGCTGTGGTTCAAATGTCCCCAGCCCCACAAACTTTGTGAATATGCCACTCTTTTAGAAGAGGATCCATAGAAGGAAAGAGGGGTTGAGAACAATGAGGGAAACAGTAGCGATGCTCTTCTTGAGTTAAAGGCTGTTAACATGAAGAACTGGGTAGGGTGTGGTGAAAACACAAAGCTCCCTACCTTGTGGAAAATGAGCTTCCTCCCGCACTAGCAGTACAGAGATGGGACTCCCTGAATGGGTCTGTTGTGGCTGATTAGACTGGTAAATGGTAGTGGTATCTGATTTCTCTGCAGTGGGGCCAAGGGAAGAATTTCTTTCTGGAATTCTGCTTCCTCTAACACACCATCAACCTGAGTGAGGGGGCTAGAGAGGGAGGCACTGAGTTGGAGGAGGCATAAAGTAGGGTGTTGAATATTTCAGTAAACTGTCAACTTCAATGTATCCAGGCTGCATCTGTCTTTGAAATCAGGGTGCTGTGGGGTTTCTAGCCAGCCAGTTGCCTAGTAACGTGCATGAAACACTGAGGGCTAGCCACTTGAAAGTTTATTTTTGCCCTGAGTTAGTTGCTGAAGATTGAATGTGATCTTGTAGCCAGAGTAATATTTCATTTTTATTCGTGAGCTGGGGAAATGAGCAAATACTTACAGTGAAATCAGTGTCGTCCCATTGAACGCATGACTTTGTACTTCTTCAAATCCATTTCCATATAGTTTGCTGAAGGAGGGAGGAGAGGGTTTAGGAATGGGAAGAAACTAAAAGAGACAGTTTGGAAACACATTTTTCCTCCTGTAACATATATTACTAAGATTATTACAGGCATTCATAGTATCTGGTTCTCTATCGTCATCACCACCATCAATTTATTAAGTATCTATTAAGTGCTAGATACTTCATCAGCCACTCTATGTATATTTTATGATTCAATCCTTGTCATCATTTCCATTATACTGACAAGAAACCTAAGCCTCAGTGTGGTTATGTAGCTTGCTTAATGTCAAAAGGAAAACAGTGGCATAGCTGGGATCCGAGGCCAGAGCTATTTAACACTTAAGCCTTTCCTCTGGTTTTGCAGGCCTGTGTGGGCATATGGGTTTTCTGGGTGTTGAAAGCTAAGGGCAGAGGAAGCCTCCAGCACTGAGCCAGCTTTTTTTTTCTTGGATGAGTGTGTGGTTTTGCTGATGTCAAATTTAGCTCCACAACCAAGAAGATTTCACTGACTGTAAACAGTTCTTTAAGACCATTAGTGGGTAGTGAATCAATTTACCTGGGCATAGCCAGCATTTTAAAAAACTACATAGAAAAAATAAAAAGTATTAGAGCATTTTGCAAGTAATTAGGGTATTAATTTTTATGAAATTTTATCCCACCATTTTTTATGGTATATACCTATAAATACACATACATACATACATATATACTTCTACCCGGAATAAGACATAAGAGGATCCTTAGAACACAGATACAGGGAAATGTTTGAGCCAAAAAGGAGTCTAGAGGGAATCAAGCAGCACATCGTCATTTTGCAAAGAAGGAAATAGACTCAGTGAGGGAAAGTAACTTGTCTAAAGCCCACAACTGGCATAAATGGGACTAGGATATGCTTTGTCTGGGGCTACTTCCAGCACATCAGTTTTGCTGATTCGTTTTACTTTTCCTCCACTGATATCCTTATGGCCTACCCATCCTCTTCCTGCAGGATTGTATTTCATGTCATGTTCTCAGTGGGGCCTTTACTGGCTGCCCTATTGAAAACACCAATTTCCTATCCCCCTACTTTCCCTATCCTCCTTCCCTGATTTGCTTTGCCTACATTGCTTTATCATCGTCTGACCCATGATTATATTTTACATTTTTACTGTTTACCTCCTCCAGAGAAACATATCCTCCTGTATCTAGAACAGTGCCTGGCACCTGGGAGTATTACAGTAAATATGCATTCAATGAATGGGATGATCAAATGGGAGTATGTAAGATGAATTTCTTACCGCAAATCATAGCCAAACAAGTTTGAAAGCTACTGATTTAGATGGAAATATTTGTATAAGTTCTTTGTGAATGATGATGTAAAACCCACGTGAGAAAGGGCTGTGGTGTGATGTACAGTTAAGCTCCTTATATCTGCCAAGACCCTAACTTCCCTTTGCAGGGTTGCTGGAAGCTGGCCAGGGACAGGCTGTGGGGTGTGACTTGAGAAATAGTTCAGAACCATGCTTCACTTATTCCTGCTCCAGGTAGCTGCTGTCTTCAAGGCCTCTCTAGTCTTTGTTAAATAAAATGAGCGTGGAACTTCACTTTGCGGGGTGTGTGTGTGTGTGTAACATCAGCAGCATGTATGTAGTCTGTGTGTATGTATGTATGGTCTCCTCCCACCAACCCACAACACAGCTGAGACAGACCAACATATAAATAAAGGCGTGACTCATTTTGAAGTATAATATGTAAACTCTGAAATTCAGAAAATATAACTAGAGGTTACAAAATAGTTCTTAAGTCTCCTCATTAGATTCAGTTCAAAGAGGGCAGGGGGAGCATATTTAATTCATTTCTTAAACCCCTGGGCCCTCACAGAATGCTTGGTACCTAGCTCAGTCAATAGCCTGGGTAAAGCAGCGGCTTTGCCCTTCCCTGGGAGGGGGAGGCTTCCATGGTTTCCCAGGCTCTCGTATGCTTTCTTCTGAGCTTCTTCAGAGTTTACGGCTACACATGCTAGCTCTCCCATATTGGATTACTGGATGCCACTTTCAATAGTTTTCATTCCCTTCTGTATTGTAGAATCTGAACACGTTTCTGAACCATTTCTCAAGTCACACCCCACAGCCTGTCCCTGGCCAACTTCCAGCAACCCTGCAAAGAGAAGCTAGGATCTTGGCAGATTCAAGCAGCTTAACTTTACATCACACCACAGGCCTTTCTCAAAGAACTTGTATTTCCACCTAAGTCAGTAGCCTTCAAACTTGTTTGGTTACGATTTATGGTAAGAAATTCATCTTACATACTCCCATTTGGTCATCTCATTCATTTAATGCATATTTACTGTAATACTCTCAGGTGCCAGGGACTGTTCTAGATACAGGAGGATATATTTCTCTGGAGGAGGTAAACAAGAAAACGTAAAATATAATTATGGGTCAGATGAGGAGGAAGCAATGGAGGCGAAGCCAATCAGCTTCACATACTAGCTCTCCCATATTGGATTACTGGATGCCACTTTCAGTAGCTTTCTTCCCCTTCTATATTGTGCAATCTGAGAACATAGGGACAGGGTTGATGCCTGTTGTCTTGCATAATTATACACAACCTTGTTGCCTCCTTAGAAGCTCAGTTTCACCGGAATTATTTTTTATTTTACACTTAGGATATTATTCTTTGGCAGTCTCCTGCCATTTTAGGGGTTGCATTCCTTTATAGCAGTCTCTTTTAGATAAAGGAATCACACCCTTTGTTCTGAACTTCCTTAAGTTTGATTTCTTAGACTCTTGCCCAATATTTATCAAAGCTTTCTCCTCCATCCACTGAATTAGAATCACCTGGAGTTGCTTGTCTAAAATGCAGACTCAGACCTACTAAATCAGAAACTAATAGTGGTATCCAAAAAATATGCACTTTTTAAACAAGCCCTCCCAGTGAGCCGTCATATGCCAGTTTGAGAACCCTTGCCCTAGGGCATATCATAGGATGATACTGTTCTTATCACTCCCATGGGGCAAATCAGAAGGTCGTTGGCTTAGAATTGTATCCAGAGTCTAGTTCCTGAATTGCTTTCTCTACCTTCTAAGTGGTGGCACTACATATGTAGTAGATGAGGAAAAAATAGCCCTTGCTTTGTTTTCACCAAAGCTGCTAATAGTTGTCTAGATGCCCATGAGCCCATTACTCGTCACAGCTGCATGCTGCCCTGATCCTTGTGATGATACATGTTAGGATTTTATGCTTTTCTGTTAGACGCACAATGTCATTGCTGTAAGTGTACCCTTGTGGTTAAGTCTGCAGGCACTGAACCCAACCGCTTGAATCCCAGCTCTGCTGCTTACAATCTGAATTACTTTGGGCAAGTTACTTACGTCTCTGTAACTTGATTTCCTAATCTGAAAATATAATAATAGTATCAACCTCATAAAGCTATTGTAAGGACTAAAAATGTAAATATGTGTTTAACATTTCTAAGTAGGTTCTGGAATATAATAAATGCTTAATGTGTTGGTCCTATTATTATTATTATTATTATTATATTTTGCAGTAGCCTCCAGCCTTCTGACCAGAACAGAGGGAAAGGATCTCCCTTTCCATGCTCTGGACAGGATTTCTGTCAAATACAGGCATCTTGTTTAATTGAACTATCATCCTTCTCCACTGAGGTAGGGGGTCTTTCTCTTCCTGGGCAGAGCAAGTCAGGTCAGTGACCTGGACTGCCCCAAATGTACTCACATGCTGAAGGCTCTCAGACACCTTTGGTCTGTACTAGCATCATGGACTTTTTTTGGCTTTAGACATTTTCCATGTCTTTTTTTTTTTTTTTTTTTCCTGAATAGCCTCAGTCCTGCTTGTCTCAACTTTCTAAACAACGTGGCCCACTGTTTCAGTTGCTCTTGTCTCTTTTCTTACCAGTCACACACAATAGAATGTGCTGCCTTGTTTTGATTAAAAGAGAAGCTTCCTTACTTTGGAGAAATTACAAATGTGAGTGGGAGACCTCATGCTGTCAGGCTTGCACAATGCTTTTAATGCCCTTGAAAAAACATCTGGAGAGTCACTTCAGTTAACTTTTTTCCAAAACATCATGGTGTCAGAATTAAATGAGGAAGGCTTCCTTTGCTTTACTTTGACAATTTTGTTACAGGCACAAAAATGAAGATTTTCACCTCCCCCAGCTTCTCCTCTATTACAATAGCTGTACCTAACTTTAAAGCATTGTCTAGGTTCTCTACTCAAATGTCAGTAATTGTGAATCAGACAGAATGGCATCTTTTTGTTCAAAATAAGATTTGGGCTTTAGATATTAGTCACAGATGATACTCTAATTCTGAATGCTGCTTTATGATGAACCCCAAGTATCCCCAAGGACTCTAAAAGCATTTCTGGGGTTCTAATATTAACAGTATTAGAAATTCTTCTATAGTTTCCTTTTGGATCACCTGGTTTCTGGATGATTTTGAAGAAGAAAACTTAATTTATGTTTACAGACACTCAGGGTCTCAAAAAAGTGGCCCCATTGCTAAAAGGCAAAGCATGCTATTTTAGAAGATATCTTTTAGAAAATATGGTGGTATATTTGTAAGTACATTTTTTTTTTTCAAATGACTATACAAACAGCCTTCTAAAGAAAGGAAATCCTAAACTCACCACTTTCTTCCCTGTGTGGAACTTTGCTGAAGTCCTTTTATAGCTGAATAATTCCTCATGTAGGAAGACACTTCTCTAGTGGATGTGCTGGCAGTGGTTAGATGGGTACCTGTGACCTGGTTACTATGTGCTGCTGTAACCCTAGTTATGAATCAGGGTCCCCCCACTTCTGGGGGCTCACAGTCTCTATAGCAAGGGATCCCTCTCCCTGGATTGCTGTGCCTCCTGCCTCTCAGCAGCACTGAGTTTTCGTGTTTCCTTCTATCTCAGCCATGTTCATGTCAACTTATATGTCTTTACTATATGTAATAATAAAAAGGGTAACAGGCATCAGAAAGAATGATAGCAACAAAGGATTCCAATATGTTGAATAAATTTTTTGAAAAATTTACATTCTATAGTGATACTCAGAAAGAGACAGACCAAGAGAGAACAGGGAAAAGGGGGAAAAAAGTAAGCGTCTTCTTTACAGAAAGGTGTTGGCTAATACATGTAGAAGAATGATAGCATGTAAAAAACTACCATTTTGTTTAACTCCCCTTGTAACAACTGTGTAATCAACGGAGGCTGAAACCATTGGATGAAAAGTTATTGGCCAACTGAATAGTCACACAAACTCACAGTGTACCACCATAGTTTACTTGTTAATGACAGAGGAAAATGTGCTCTTACAATAGAGATCTGGCAGTCACTGCCTTAAGCAAGCAGCCAAGTTGTGTGACAGTGTGACATAATGTACTTCCTGGTTTGATGTAGTGTGAGAGGCACAGCACCCCCTTTGCAGTGTTCCTGTAGAAATATTTGACCTGAATCCAGTCATGGCAATATAGTCAGTGGAATCCAGACAACTGTCTTGGGCTCCTCAAAGGATCCTATGTCATACAGAACAGAGGAAGGAAGCTGGAGAGTTTGGGAGATGGGGGAAGATGTGGGAGGTGAGGTTGGGAGGACAAAGGGAAGTAACAGCAAAAATGCAGAGCATAAACTCTGATTGGATTCTTAGTTCTAAAAAGTCTATAAAAGACTTTTTCATTTGAATATGGACTATAGGTTAGATAATATTATTCATGTTTATTTTCTTAGGTGTGATGGCATTGTAGTTATGTAGAATGTCAGTGTTTTAGAGAGATACATGCTCAAGTATTTAGGGATGAAATGCCATGATGTGTATAAACTTCTTTTGGATGGCTTGGCAAAAGGGCAGTGTGTGGTATATACTCACATACATAGAGATGGAGTGGGTGCGGCAAGCTGCTAATAGTTGATGAATCTACATAAGGTGTATAGGGCTGTTCATCATACT
The DNA here is from genome assembly GCF_009764315.1 of Trachypithecus francoisi. Classification (NCBI taxonomy): domain Eukaryota; kingdom Metazoa; phylum Chordata; class Mammalia; order Primates; family Cercopithecidae; genus Trachypithecus; species Trachypithecus francoisi. The sequence continues at coordinate 58,866,078 of NW_022681462.1, read as the reverse complement.
GTTCTTTCCATCTGTCAATGAAAAGACAAATGGAAAGTGCCTCAATTTGTCAGTTAAAAATTAAAAAAAAAAAAAACCATTTAAAAGGAGGTGATGCGATGTGATGGTTTTAAGATGATCTAAAACACCTGGCCTGCTCCAGGTTGCTAAGTGTGAGCTTTTAACTGTGATTAATGGTAATTGTGATGATTGTGTAGTTGATGCAAAGTGGTTTGATTCACAGGAGGCAGTAATCCCTTTGAATAGACAGAGACAGAGGTATGTGGAAGTGGGATGAGCTGACCAAGGCTGCTTGGCTGGTTGGACACAGAGCCAGGACTGAAGCCCAGCCTCCCAATTTCAACACAATAGAGAGACCCAGCAATCTCTCTACTGTGTCTTGTCATGGATACAGCCTGGACCTGTCATGCCTTTCCAGACATCACTTCTCTGTAGGGTCTTAGAAAATTAATTGCCATGACCTTTCCATTTCTTTGTGGAGTTGAGATGTGAATCAAGATTGTCTCTTTTTTTTGAGACTGGTATGACCAATCACCTAGAATATTTTAAAGGTAGTGCAGCTAAATCCTGCTTATTTGGGAAGGAGGGACATTTCAAGGTGGCCTCTTGAGGAGATTTAATAAACAACCAAAGTGGCTATAAAGGGACATAAGAGCATAATGCATAGTTTTAGCATTAGCCCCACTGAGTTTCTCCAGCATCAAGTGAAGTGTTTTGTTTTCATTAAATGAGCTCACAGTTGGTAAAGATTTGGGTCGGGGGAGGGCAAGACAGCTTCTACAAAAGGCAAAATCTCAAATACCACTAATAATGAAAAGAGAAGGCTTGCTTTCATTATTTTCTAATTAGAGAGTTGAACTTTATAGCTCAGAAAATAAGGCTTTCCTCTTTAAGTGTAATACCCTTTTTCCAGCAGGGTGCTCCACATGATCCTTTGCTTACAGAGGGGCCCATTCGGCAGAGAACAAGTGCTAGGCAGAAGACTCATCACTCCCCTTCCAGATGAAGGGCCAAGAATGAGAAGGGGCAACTACAATGTCCCACAGGCTCTCTGGGAGAGACAGAGCCTCAATCTTTATTAACTTCAGGGTGGGGGAAATTACACCCTACTGGCATGAACTCTTTTTCTTAAAATCATGAGCAACATAAGTTAATGTCCCTGTCATAAGAAAACCATGAAGCTCTCTGTGCACATACTGAAGTATGATGTGTGAGAAGGAATCTTTGGTTACTCCTTGAGTCTGGTGGGGTGTCCCGGTCTTGTGAGCTCATAATTACCTATGGATTATCCCAACATTGATTTTCTTCTTCACCCTCCTCCATGTCTTCTGCCCTTTCATTCCTACTTCACTCCACTCCCATCATTGTACATTTACCTGGGAGGAGTACCTGTTGATCTCTGATTATTTTTAGATTTAGATCAAAATCGAAGGGAGTCATGGATATTTGTGATCTTTGAATAAAGTCTACTCTATTGAGTAGATTATTTTGTTACTTTTTCCAGAGTTACCTCCAAGCCTGCCTCCTCGTTCTGGCACTTAAGGGTCTCTGCAATTCAATGTCCTCTCCATCTCAGCCAGTTATCTAAACTCACTTTCCATTCCTTAAATAGCATGTTTACTCCCAAGTAGTAGCTTCACCCCGTTCTCCTCCTGCCATGCTTTTGCTCCTACTGTCTCTTCACTTGGATTCCTGACTCAGCCTTTCTCTGTATGTGGTACCACATAAATGTTAAGAACATGATTCTGGAGCCAGACTGCCTGGGACCACATCTTGGCCTGAGATAGAGATACTTAACCTCTTGGTGCCTTGGTCTCCTCATCTAAAAGTAGGGTTATAGTTCCTACCTCATAAGATTGCTATGAGACTTAAAAAGTACTTAAAAACAGTGCAGGTATTTAATAAGGGCTACATAAATATTAGATGCTATTATCACACTTACCCATATAAATGTTACTGATTCCATAGGTCTGATTCAAGTCTATCAGCTCCACTATAAAGCCTCTTCTGACTTCCCCAGCCCAAGAGGACTTCTCTAAGATCTTATTTCTAGGTACCACATACTCTGATAGTGAATATCTAGTATCTTGTATTATCCTTTTATTATTTTATGTCTTTCCCCTCATTGAGATTATGAACTTCTTGAGGACATGAATCTAATCCTATGTATTTTGTATTCTTGGTATAGACATGGGGAGACCCCAAATCCTAAGGCATGTGATATCACCTCATTTGGAGTTTATTTGGTGAATACCTTGTTTTTGGTGGGGGACATGATGAATGAGTAGTTCCAGATCCAGTGGTGAGTTGAAAACACTTTATAAGCAGCAGGTAGAGCTGTGGTATATGAGGGAAGTGGCAGGAGTGGAGAGACTGTTGAGAAATATTTCTAGGATCAATAGAGTCTCCTTCCCAGTGTTCAAGAGTTGCAAGTAAAGAGTATGGGTTATTTTTGAAATTATTTGTGGTTGCTGCTCTGTATTCTTTTGATTGCAGTAATCTGAGATGAAGCTACATAGTCACAGCTTTGTTACATGACAACTATACATGTAAAATTACACCTACACAAAGTAAAAGTACTATACAAAGGCAGTGTACCCAAGGAATCCAGTGATATAAAAGAGAGTCCTCTGAGATGGTCTCTTCTTTTGCTTCACATCTATCTCTTCATTTCAGAGTCATTCCAATCCATGTTCTCTCTTTTTTCTTTAAGGGTGAGCTCCTTTATTGCCTCATCACAATTTTGCCATGGGCTGTAACCAAAGCAGAAAGAGTGAGAGGGATATGGATTTTAGGAGCAGAATTAAATAAGGGTCATTGGGCTTTAGGTATAAAGAAATGAGGCTGGGTGTGGTGGCTCATGCCTGTATTCCCAGCACTTTGGGATGCCAAGGTGGGCAGATCATGAGGTCAAGAGATCGAGACCATCCTGACCAACATGGTGAAACTCTATCTCTACTAAAAATACAAAAATTAGCCAGGTGTGGTGGCACACGCCTGTAGTCCCAGCTACTCAGGAGGCTGAGGCAGGAGGATCACTTGAACCCAGGAGGTAGAGGTTGCAGTGAGCTGAGATTGCACCACTGCACTCCAGCCTGGTGACAGAGCGAGACTCAGTCTCAAAAATAAAATAATATAAAATAAAATATGGTGCCCAGGATGCTGCTTCTGAATGGTAGGGCAGTGGAAGGCTCCCATGTGAAGATGTATGGCAGGGATTCCAGAGGGAAGGAAGTCTGGCAAGTGTCCTGTGAAGAACATGGGTTGAGTTACCTTAGTGCAGTGCTCCTCAAACTTTAATGTACATGTGAATCACTTGGGATCTTGTAAAAAGCATATTCTGAGTTAGTAGGTCTGTGGTGAGCTATTTCTAACTAGAGGATACAGTTTAGATCTGTGTTTCCACAAAATCTTATTACAAATTATAATCCCCAGTGTTGAAGGTGGGGCCTGGTGGGAGGTGACTGGATCATGGGGATGGTTTCTCATGAATGGTTTAGCACCATCCCCCTTGTGATAGATTGCTCATGAGATCTGGTTATTTAAAAGTGCGTGATACCTCCCTGCTCTCTCTCTTCCTACTGCTCCTGGCCATGTGAGGTGCTGGCTCACCCTTCACCTTCCATCAGGATTGTAAGTTTCCTGAGACCTCCCCAGAAGCTGAGCAGATGCCAGAATCATGCTTCCTGCACAGCCTGCAGAATTGTGAGCCAATTAAAAGCTCTTTTCTTTATAAATTATCCAGTCTCAGGTAGTTCTTGATAGCAATGTGAGAACGGACTAATATACCAGTTCTCAGAAGATGCTGAAGATGATGGTTCATACTTTGAATAGTGAGACCTTAGGAAACACCATGAAAGGATAGCCTGGTAACCTGAAGAGTAACTGTCAAATAAAAACACATTATTTTTAAGTATTAAGGGATAGAGAGAATGGGTATTGATAGTGTTGCTTCAGAAGCAAAGTGGGAGGGACCCAAGAGGAAGGCGAAAATGAGAGACAGAGCAAGGTCCATTGATAAACTACTTTTCCTACTTGGAGAATATCCTTCCAAACTCTTCCCTGTTGAAATCTTGAAATTTCTGTGCTATTTTTTAGCCAGGAAAGCCACACCTCTCTAGACTGTGTCTTCCCAGCCTTAGAGCATTTTTCATTAATGCAGTGAACAATTTCATAAGTTTGAGACTCAGTCACTAAAAATCCTTGGGGCCTAGGTTAACTTTAAACTGAATTGGTTGGTTGCTTGTCATGTGAACATATGACCCAGCTGTGATCTTACACAACTCCCTTCACCCTTAGCATTTTAGGTCAAGAAGAATGTCACCAGTGAGTGAGGAATGTGGTAAAACATGAGAAAAAGCTCACCCCAACCTAGTAGTGAGAATAGCAGGAGGCTGTATGGCAGAACATGAATCTGGGAGTTTACTCACAGTGTTACAGATTCATTATTCATCCCTTGAAAAGCATTTCCTGGTATGGTGGTTATGTGTAAGTTATCACAAATTTCCCTTGAGGAAAGAAATAAGAAATATTTACTTTCCAAATTTTAGCAGCAAATAGGAAACTGCTATGCATAGCAATCAGCCTGGTACTTACAGAATGAAATTTAATTCAGAGGACAAGATCTTCGTAACATCTGGAAACTTTCTGATGCCCGTGTTACAGATGCTCCTGTGATTAGGGACAGGGTAGTGGTGTGGGCAGAGAGTGGGTAAAAGTGATTGTTAGTAAGACATAAAGATAAAAAGGGAGTACAAAAGCATTTTGCAAATACGACTTTCACATTAAATTTAAAAATACTGAGTTTGGCGTTATCAGGACTACTTTTAGCTGAGAAAGATTGTTGGAATTCAGAAGTCCCTGATGCTACAGGAGAAGATGCTCTAATGACTCCTATTTAGAGATCTGGGGACTGGGGTAAAATTTAAAGGTCTTTTTCATTTATATTTCTAGCCTGTCTTTTCTTATTAAATCAATCACATTTTCCTACTGTATTGTGTTCCATTTTCTTTTGGTAATTAGTTTATTACATGCTCTTGATAGTTCTAGAAAGCATCCTTAAATTTTGGAGCAGGTTTTAATTCAAATACTTCAAGAAGATTAATCTTTTATGATAAATCCATATTGCTCATTATTAAAAATCTTCCCTTATTTAGCTACCTTGCAATTCAGGAAGTTCTTCTTTGCATCTCATTGAAATCACTAAAATTTATTTTGGTGTTTGGAGCTATTCACAACTCTTCTTTTCCTCCCACCTTTTATTTAGCCTCCAAAGAGAAGACAGGCTTAAGTGATAGGTAAAATTGAAGAATATTTTATTACAAGAATGGGGCTCCTTCAGAGTCTAGGCATCTGGATTTCCACCGAGTTGTAGATTCACCGGTCTTGGACTCTGGACAACTAATGTGAACTGCCTATCACCCTGGTGACAATGAAACAAAGCCAGGTTTTTCTTCTGGCTCTCTCTGATTGTCCTCCTTATCCAAAAGCCCAGGTCACACTGGATCTCTGCTCTGTCTATAGCTGGGGATAGCAGTGTGGGATTAGACTGCAATGTGTACTTGAGTTGGGTGAATATCACAGTTTTGGATGAAAATACTATTTAATAAATAAATTTTTCTTAGATAATAAGAGCCACAGTGGTCAAATTTGGTTCTGGGATTTTCTTGTGTTCTTTCAAAGTAGTTGATGCTACCGTATGCTTATATGCCCTATAGACACCCTGTAGGTTTGGAAAAGCAGAACACCTGAGTTTGGAATTGTTCAGTGTTAGAGTTAACAAAGGAGCTATGCCAGTTCCAGTAGCAGCTCTTGTAGAAGGCCCCAGAGCAAGACTGATGACGTGAAATACCAGAGAGATGTCCCTTCTCTCTGTTTTCCTTTTTTTGGGCAGTGATGGGAGGTGGACTTTACATTCTCTGAGGAGTTTATGAAATTTAAAGAAGAAAGAGAGGATGTCTGTTTTAGGGCGGCTTAAGTTTTTCTTTATGTATAGGGATGACTTGATATGTGAGAAGATCCATAGTGATAAATTCATAGATTTCAGAAATTTTGGTATTGCTGGCAAGGCAATGATTGTGGAAGGCTACAGTGGTACTCAGTTTCTAATGCTAACTGACAGAGTTAATGGGAAGTGGAAAATAATGATTTACTTTATATGGTATAGTGTCTACTTTAAGGCAATACTTAAAATGTTTTTATTTAATGAACAAATGAAAAAACATGAGATGCAGGAGATCAGTAATTCTGAAACAGTGATGAGAGTCAAATCAGAATTGCCACTCTCACTTTCACCTATTCTCTATTCACCTCAGAGATTCTGATTTACCCTCTTTAAAGTGTTATGACCTCCATCTCCCATACCCACTGTCAACCTTGAAAATCACTGCAAAGGGATCATGTTCTTCCCAGGGGTTTAGGACAGATAAAATGTTGGGAACCACTTACATGTATACAAAAGCACCCAGCACGGTGGCTGACAAGAAATGCCAATTAAATTTAAATCAGAAGGCTGAAGAGGAACATGCAAATAATGCCGTGTATATGGTTAAACAAAATCTTTCCAACCTTTTCCTTGTTTTGATTTTCATCAGATGCCCATCTTCCCCTCCCCAATTGCTTAAAAAGGAAAATTTCTCACAGGTATTGTAATCGGGGAAGATTTATAAATGCTCCGGGCTCAATGTATCTCAGATTTTTGGTGTTCTGGATCAGTCTGTAAAGAGAGAGGGGAAAAAATGCAGCTGTTTAATAGATATGTATTATTTGGAATGGGTGAGATTGTGGTCACCAGAAGTTGCTGGCTGAAAATGGCATCAGCAAAAGCCGGTGACCTTCATATGCTTGGGATGACCCCTAGCGACTCTAGGGATGGAAATGGCTTGGTGAGAGCCAGTTCGCTATTTCCAGGAAGCACTGCTCTCCAGCTTCTAAAGAGGCAGGTATAAGGATCAGAGCAGGGAGTCTGTCTCTGCACCCTCCCCCCATCCCCCACCACAGACAGCACCGACACCCAGGGCTCCTGGCCAAGTAGATTCTGCCCCACTGTGGACCCCGCACACTGAGGGTGATGAGAGATTCCTCTCTCAGGAGAGATGAGCAAATTACCTACTCTCCCTTGTAAGCAAACTGGTCCTCTTCATATTGGCTGGCAATCACATGAGCAGTTATACCGAGGGGCACCAGTCTGTGGAATGGCATAGGGCAAAGGCCAGAGGCTTGAATTTGGGGGATTTTATATTCATCCTGAAGATAATTTGCTGTATGTTGATGCCCAGCCTCTTAACTTCCCTGAGCTAGTGTCTCTTCTGTAAAATTGGTATAATAATATTATATAGTCTTCCTGCCTCACAGGTTAGTAGGTTTTAAGTAATAGAATAGGTAGAGATAACAAGAGGCAGCGCTTTGCAAAGTATAAAGGTACAGCCATAAACCACTGTGGTGTTATTGCCCTCCCCGCCCAACTCCCCCATTCCCCTAATTACTGTGACCCTATAAAAAGTAGTCACCATTGCTAAGTCCTGTCTACTTCGTATTCAATAAAAGGCCAGTAAATGCCTTTGGTTTCCTTAATCCAGGTGACAGCCACCTGAGGAAATACTAATTACCTTGTTCTATAGAGAAAATGCAGTGTATTGATTAGGAGCATGGGGTCTGGAGTCAACTTGGTTTTTCATTCTGATTTTACTGATCATATGACCTTAGATATATCACTTAAAGTTCTCTGTGCCTTGGTTTCCTCATAGTGTTGTTTTTGAGGAATAAATATATGTGTCTGGTTCACAGTAAGGCCTCAACCAGTGTTAACGATAGTTATAATAGTTGCTGAAATTAGGAAGTTGAATGATTTGTCTTTAGTCACACAGCTGAGAAGTAGCAGAACTTGGATGTGACCCAGTTTTTCTGCCTGTCAGTTTAGTGTTTGTTCCACCACACTACAGTTACCCATCACTTGTGCCTATTTCCATCTTCTCAGCCCTTTTGATTCTCCAGATGTGAGTGATAATTTTGTTGTATTTATTTCCACAACTGAGTCAAGCAATCATAGGCCATATACGGCCTTATGTGGGTGGGATGGAAGGGACTTTTATCTCTAAAGATCTTTTGGGCTGGGTGTGGTGGCATGCATCTGTAGTCCCCGCTACTTAGGAAGGAGGTGGGAGGATCACTTGAGCCCAGGAATTTGAGGCCAATCTGGGCAACAGAGTGAGACCCCTGTAACTAAAATAAATAAATAAATAAAAGAAATTTAATAAAAGAATTTTGGGGCCTGACCTTAGCCCAGTCATTCGTTCAACAAACATTTATTGGGCACCTACATGCGGCAAGCATTGTTCTATGGGCTAGGAATACAGCTGTGAACAAAGCAAAAAGAGCCTTCATGGAGCTAGCACGCTAGTCTTAGGGCCTTCTTTGGGAATCTGTAAACTTTCCCTGAGAGTGCTTTATGTTTCTTTCTGTTGATGAATGTGGCTTTGCATCACGGGAAGCTTTATTTATCATTAGCTGCCCTGGTGGTTCTCAATATAAGCTGTGTTTTAGCATTACCTGGGAAGTCTGTTAAAACTGCAGCTTTCCAGGCCGGGCGCGGTGGCTCAAGCCTGTAATCCCAGCACTTTGGGAGGCCGAGGCGGGCGGATCACAAGGTCAGGAGATCGAGACCATCCTGGCTAACACGGTGAAACCCCGTCTCTACTAAAAAATACAAAAAAAAACTAGCCGGGCGAGGTGGCGGGCGCCTGTAGTCCCAGCTACTCGGGAGGCTGAGGCAGGAGAATGGCGTGAACCCGGGAGGCGGAGCTTGCAGTGAGCTGAGATCTGGCCAGTGCACTCCAGCTTGGGTGACAGAGCGAGACTCCGTCTCAAAAAAAAAAAAAAAAAAAAAAAAAAAAAAAAAAAAAAAAAAAAAAAAAACTGCAGCTTTCCAGGTCTGAGATAGGACTGTCATTCTGCAATTGTAATGAGCCCCACGTGTGATTCTGCTTCTCAGCTAAGTCCAGACTATGTCTTTTGCACTTACTCATTATTTTGGATTTCTCTGTAACTGGTGAGTAGTCTTACTTCCCTGGCTACACTGTCATCTCGTGGTGAACATTTATATTTTATCTCCTCTGTATTCCAATAGCATTTGGCCCTGTATTGGACACACGGTAGTTGCTCATGTACTTACCTATTAATTATTCTCTTTAGGTAATTATTCATTGGATCATTTATAGGGGGACCTTGTGGTATAATGGAAAATGCAGGAGCTTTGAAGTAAGACAGTCTGGGATTGAATCCCAGTCCTGCCATAGTCTAAAGCAAGCTTGTTGAACTCACAGCCTGCGTGCCACATGTGGCCCAGGATGATTTTGAATGTGACCCAGAAGTTTGTAAACTTTCTTAAAACATTATGAGTTTTTTAAAAACTCATCAGCTATCGTTAGTGTAAGTGTATTTTATGTGTGGCCCAAGACAATTCTTCTTCCACTGCGGCCCAGGGAAGCCAAAAGATGAGATACCCCTGGTCTAAAGTGTCACATTGGTCAAGTTTCTGTGCCTTTCCAAGCCTCCATTCCTTCCCCTGGACAAAAGGGATAATTACCCCCACCCTGCATGGTGGCTGTGAGGATTCAATGACACAACATAGAAGAAACGCCAAGCACAAGAGCTCAAAAAATGTTTGATGCTAATACTTTTCCCCTTCCCTTACTTTTGAAACCCCAAAGTAGGTGAAGTTTGAGTGCTCTTCTGGAAGCTCAGGTTTGGACCACACAAAGCAGCAGTAGGGGGCCTAGTTTAGAAGTCACATGAATTGATTTCTAATTCCAGCTCTGGAGCTAACTTGCTGTGTGATATCAGGCAAGTAAGCTAACCTCTTTAGGCCACAGATTCATCACTTGAAAACTGAATTGAACCAGTCTTTTCCTATCCTTTTTGTGATATTTTGGGCAAATGATACTTTGGCAAGTGTTGTTTCTAAGAGTTAATTCCAAAACATCACAATAACAACAGCAAAACCCAACCAACCCAACACACACATGCCTATTAGAGAGCTTTTACACTGTAGGTATTCAAGAAACATTTACTGAATGAGTGAATGTGCCAAAAACCAATTTATGATCTCTAAGCTCTTTTCCACATGTTCCCACTATCCCAAGTACTCCATACCCTCCATAGGTGAGAGCTACTTGGCAGGACTTCACAATGTCAATTTTAATTTCTATCTTTGTGTTGTGATGTTTCAGAATTTATACAGCTCCCAGGGAGAAGCAGTTGTCACCATAGCAACCTACAGGCCACTGCCGTGAGAAAAATTATTGCCTGCCCAGACCTAGTAATTGCTGTAGTCTTTTCCTCTTGGATTCCTAGCAGTGGATGCTTGAATACAAATACCAAGTGGGCTCCAGCCAGCGAGGGTAATAGTGTACAGCAGTAAACTGTCTATTAGCTGATGCTTACATTTCAGACAAATTGAGGAGGTTGTCAAAGGCATTAGCTTCTATCCTTTCCAGGGAATCAGTCTGAGAGATTTCACTAGGGAAGAGAGAGGGGGGAAAAAAGAGAAAGAAACATGAAAGAAATGACCATATCTGCATGATAATGAGATGTGTGTGTGTGACCCAACAACTGGGGACTCCACTGTGTCCCCCTGAAAAGAACAAGGATGTGCAAGTTGTCCCCAAATCATACAGTGCTAACACTGTATGATTTAGAAGCACTGATGGGCACCTACAACCCAGGTGCAGTTGAAATGCAAGTTTTAGTAACCCCTGTTTATGTGACAGGTTTTTCTCTTATTTATCTCTGGCTCAGAGTCACAGATTGTTAGAACTGCGTAGGCCCGTTGAGAAAATCTAGTCAGATTCCCTTGTTTTACAGCTCTGGAAATTAAGGCCCTGAGAGGAGAGTCAAATAGTATTTATATTAAGGTTCAAGACTAGGATATGGATCTCTGGGTCCCAATTCTGTCACTCTAGTGAGGCTTTAATATGGGTTGAATTGTTTCATAACTCTTAACCCTTGGTTTCCCAAAATCTCGTGCTGAGGCTATTGCAAGGTGGTCAACTCCTGCACATGGTATCCATCCTGAATTATAATTATCTACTTCCTTGACTGTTTTTCTCACTTGTGAGCAAATTGAGGACAAGGAGTATATTCTATTCACTTCCGAATCCCTGGTGGCTTTATGTTGCTTGGCACAGAATTAAGAGTACAAATGAATGAATGAATAAGTGAATGGAGTAATGAATAACTGAATTTTTTGAAAACAACACAAAAATAAAGGAACAAGTTTTGTCATATATGATTCGCAAGCGTGTAGGTAATGTCAGTGTTACCCTAAAATCCCAACATAAGCTACCATTTCCTGCCAGCTGAAAAAAAAGTCTCAAATTCACAAACTGTACATTTGCTTATTTCTAAGGTTAAGGCTCACTGAAGACTTCAGACTGATGAGAGCATTAGCCCACAGAAAAGCAGAGCCTAAGGTAGCTAATGTCTTTTCTGAACAACACAGGAATGGATTGTTCTTGGGCTAATTCATCTTATTCCCACCTATTGGTTTGCTTATTTAACTGTAGCTGCTTTTCTCAGTAGGAGGTCTTAATGCATTAAAGGTTATCGAAACTCAACATTCCAACTTGAGAGCAGAAGAGAGTGGGTTAGGCTCAAGTAAACTGACAAGTCTGTAACTGGCAGTGAATTTCCTATAATATGCAGTAATTCTTGAGGCATTATTTTAAATATTCTAATTGCTTACTAACACCCTAAAGCGCTAGAGAGGTTCCCAAAGTAGCTAAGATTGATGCTGTAGCATCTTCTTTAGAGAGGCAAATCTGCTTCCAAAGTCCAGTGTATTGTTAAGATTAGAGATGCACTGTGGCAACTCAATGGCCATGAAGTCCTTTGACTCAGGCTAATATTAAGAAAGATGCTGGAATACTGGGCCCTTGAGAACATTCTCTCTCCAAGTATGGGAACTTTGGTCCTGGAAGCTGAAACTCACGGACAAGTGATCGAAGTTACGTCTGACAAACATGAGATCATACTGCATTATCCGAGTACTTTACACTTTTGATAAATGCCTTTCATCAATATAGTTATAAATACTGTGTTTTTGTTATATACTTATATTTTAGATACAAAGATTATCTTCTGATGCACAATAAACTTCCAACACATTTTTTTTTCCTATGTGGGTGTTATCTAAAAATGTGACACAAGGGAATAGCTGCTGCAGCAGAAGGAGAATTTTTATGATTGGAATCTATCTTTTTTTCTCCTTAAAAGATATATCATTACTTACAAAATGCATTCAGTTCTTTGAAGCAAGGTTAATTATCTGGATTTTAATGACTCTTAAAAATCATACCTTTTCTTCAAAGGTCTCTAGGTATTATTTGTATTACAAAGGTAAAAATATGCGAGTATCCTAAACACAATTTCTTTCCTAGAAAAATTATCCCCTTGCAAATGTGTTTTCTCTTAGAAAAAATTCATTATTCCAATTACGAATGTCTTTTGATATGCAGTAACTGACTTACATTTTTACGACCTCATTAAGTCCTCTGAAAGCTTGAGATGGGATCACTTTGACAGGGAGGTAGGCAAGTGATCTAGAAAAGAAAAAAGGAAATCCAAGAGTTTAAGATTTATGATAGGTTGCCTTTTAAGTTCATGAATAAAATGTGTATGTGTATGTGTATGAGAGACAGAGACTTCAGAGTTCCTGAGAACTAGATTCAGGCTCAGGATTCTAACTTAAATCGGTGAAGACATGTGCCATGACTATTCTTGGTTTTTATCAAAGAGTGTATAATTTTGTGGTTAAGATCATGAATGTTGACATCAGACACACCTGGACTCAAATCTTTGCTGTCCCACTACCTGGCTGTGTGATTCTAAGCATATTATTTAAGCCCTCCAGCTCAGTTTCTTTGTCTGTAAAATTGCACTAATAATTCCTGCTTCACAGGATCATTGTGATGATTAATCTGGATAATCCATGTAAAGAACAGGGCTTGGCACCAAATATATAGTTAAACAGTTGTAGAGTGATCCCATAGACTTGGTTGAGAAAATGGACAACAACTATGTTGAGCAGAGTGGAGAAATGAATGATGAAAATACAATTGGAGGGGGGCGGAGCAAGATGGCCGAATAGGAACAGCTCCAGTCTCCAACTCCCAGCGCGAGCGACACAGAAGACCGGTGATTTCTGCATTTTCAACTGAGGTACTGGGGTCATTTCACTAGGGAGTGCCAGACAATTGGTGCTGGTCAGCTGCTGCAGCCTGACCAGCAAGAGCTGAAGCAGGGCGAGGCATCACCTCACCTGGGAAGCGCAAGGGGGAAGGGAATCACTTTTCCTAACCAGGGGAACTGAGACACACAACACCTGGAAAATCGGGTGACTCCCACCCCAATACTGCGCTTTAAGCAAACGGGCACACCAGGAGAATATATCCCACACCTGGCTGGGAGGGTCCCACGCCCACGGAGCCTCCCTCATTGCTAACACAGCAGTCTGTGATCTAACCACAAGGCAGCAGCGAGGCTGGGGGAGGGGCGCCGGCCATTGCTGAGGCTGAAGTAGGTAAACAAAGCCACTGGGAAGCTCCAACTGGGTGGAGCTCACAGCAGCTCAAGGAAACCTGCCTGTCTCTGTAGACTCCACCTCTGGGGACAGGGCACAGTTAACAACAACAACAACAAAAGCAGCAGGAACCTCTGCAGACGCAAACGACTCTGTCTGACAGCTTTGAAGAGAGCAGTGGATCTCCCAACACCGAGGTTGAGATCTGAGAAGGGACAGACTGCCTGCTCAAGTGGGTCCCTGACCCCTGAGTAGCCTAACTGGGAGACATCCCCCACTAGGGGCAGTCTGACACCCCACACCTCACAGGGTTAATTATCTGGATTTTAATTTTAATTATCTGGAGTACACCCCTGAGAGGAAGCTTCCAAAGTAAGAATCAGACAGGTACACTCGCTGTTCAGCAATATTCTATCTTCTGCAACCTCTGCTGCTGATACCCAGGCAAACAGGGTCTGGAGTGGACCTCAAGCGATCTCCAACAGACCTACAGCTGAGGGTCCTGACTGTTAGAAGGAAAACTATCAAACAGGAAGGACACCTATACCAAAACCCCATCAGTATGTCACCATCATCAAAGACCAGAGGCAGATAAAACCACAAAGATGGGGAAAAAGCAGGGCAGAAAAGCTGGAAATTCAAAAAATAAGAGCACATCTCCCCCTGCAAAGGAGCGCAGCCCATCGCCAGCAACGGATCAAAGCTGGTCAGAGAATGACTTTGACGAAATGAGAGAAGAAGGCTTCAGTCCATCAAACTTCTCAGAGCTAAAGGAGGAATTCCGTACCCAGTGCAAAGAAACTAAAAATCTTGAAAAAAGAGTGGAAGAATTGACAGCTAGACTAATTAATGCAGAGAAGGTCATAAACGAAATGACAGAGATGAAAACCGTGACACGAGAAATACGTGACAAATGCACAAGCTTCAGTAACTGACTTGATCAACTGGAAGAAAGAGTATCAGCGATTGAGGATCAAATGAATGAAATGAAGCGAGAAGAGAAACCAAAAGAGAAAAGAAGAAAAAGAAATGAACAAAGCCTGCAAGAAGTATGGGATTATGTAAAGAGACCAAATCTACGTCTGATTGGGGTGCCTGAAAGTGAGGGGGAAAATGGAACCAAGTTGGAAAACACTCTTCAGGGTATCATCCAGGAGAACTTCCCCAACCTAGTAGGGCAGGCCAACATTCAAATTCAGGAAATACAGAGAATGCCACAAAGATACTCCTCGAGAAGAGCAACTCCAAGACACATAATTGCCAGATTCACCAAAGCTGAAATGAAGGAAAGAATCTTAAGGGCAGCCAGAGAGAAAGGTCGGGTTACCCACAAAGGGAAGCCCATCAGACTAACAGCAGATCTCTCGGCAGAAACTCTACAAGCCAGAAGAGAGTGGGGACCAATATTCAACATTCTTAAAGAAAAGCATTTTCAACCCAGAATTTCATATCCAGCCAAACTAAGTTTCATCAGTGAAGGAGAAATAAAATCCTTTACAGATAAGCAAATGCTTAGAGATTTTGTCACTACAGGCCTGCCTTACAAGAGACCCTTAAGGAAACCCTAAACATGGAAAGGAACAACCGGTACCAGCCATTGCAAAAACATGCCAAAATGTAAAGACCATCGAGGCTAGGAAGAAACTGCATCAACTAACGAGCAAAATAACCAGTTAATATCATAATGGCAGGATCAAGTTCACACATAACAATATTAACCTTAAATGTAAATGGACTAAATGCTCCAATTAAAAGACACAGACTGGCAAACTGGATAAAGAGTCAAGACCCATCAGTCTGCTGTATTCAGGAGACCCATCTCACATGCAGAGACATACATAGGCTCAAAATAAAGGGATGGAGGAAGATCTACCAAGCAAATGGAGAACGAAAAAGAGCAGGGGTTGCAATCCTAGTCTCTGATAAAACAGACTTTAAACCATCAAAGATCAAAAGAGACAAAGAAGGCCATTACATAATGGTAAAGGGATCAATTCAACAGGAAGAGCTAACTCTCCTAAATATATATGCACCCAATACAGGAGCACCCAGATTCATCAAGCAAGTCCTTAGAGACTTACAAAGAGACTTAGACTCCCATACAATAATAATGGGAGACTTCAACACTCCACTGTCAACATTAGACAGATCAACGAGACAGAAAGTTAACAAGGATATCCAGGAATTGAACTCATCCCTGCACCAAGTGGACCTAATAGACATCTATAGAACTCTCCACTCCAAATCAACAGAATATACATTCTTCTCGGCACCACATCACACTTATTCCAAAATTGACCACATAATTGGAAGTAAAGCACTCCTCAGCAAATGTAAAAGAACAGAAATTATAACAAACTGTCTCTCAGACCACAGTGCAATCAAACTAGAACTCAGGACTAAGAAACTCAGTCAAAACCACTCAACTACATAGAAACTGAGCAACCTGCTCCTGAATGACTACTGGGTACATAACGAAATGAAGGCAGAAATAAAGATGTTCTTTGAAACCAATGAGAACAAAGATACAACATACCAGAATCTCTGGGACACATTTAAAGCAGTGTGTAGAGGGAAATTTATAGCACTAAATGCCCACAAGAGAAAGCAGGAGAGATCTAAAATTGACACTCTAACATCACAATTAAAAGAACCAGAGAGGCAAGAGCAAACACATTCAAAAGCTAGCAGAAGGCAAGAAATAACTAAGATCAGAGCAGAACTGAAGGAGATAGAGACACAAAAAACCCTCCAAAAAATCAATGAATCCAGGAGTTGGTTTTTTGAAAAGATCAACAAAATTGACAGACTGCTAGCAAGACTAATAAAGAAGAAAAGTGAGAGGAATCAAATAGACGCAATAAATAATGATAAAGGGGATATCACCACCGACCCCACAGAAATACAAACTACCATCAGAGAATACTATAAACACCTCTACACAAATCAACTAGAAAATCTAGAAGAAATGGATAAATTCCTGGACACTTACACTCTCCCAAGACTAAACCAGGAAGAAGTTGAATCCCTGAATAGACCAATAGCAGGCTCTGAAATTGAGGCAACAATTAATAGCCTACCCACGAAAAAAAGTCCAGGACCAGATGGATTCACAGCTGAATTCTACCAGAGGTACAAGGAGGAGCTGGTACCATTCCTTCTGAAACTATTCCAATCAATAGAAAAAGAGGGAATCCTCCCTAACTCATTTTATGAGGCCAACATCATCCTGATACCAAAGCCTGGCAGAGACACAACAAAAAAAGAGAATTTTAGACCAATATCCCTGATGAACATCGATGCAAAAATCCTCAATAAAATACTGGCAAACCGGATTCAGCAGCACATCAAAAGGCTTATCCACCATGATCAAGTGGGCTTCATCCCTGGGATGCAAGGCTGGTTCAACATTCGCAAATCAATAAACGTAATCCAGCATCTAAACAGAACCAAAGACAAGAACCACATGATTATCTCAATAGATGCAGAAAAGGCTTTTGACAAAATTCAACAGCCCTTCATGCTAAAAACGCTCAATAAATTCGGTATTGATGGAACGTACCTCAAAATAATAAGAGCTATTTATGACAAATCCACAGCTAATATCATACTGAATGGGCAAAAACTGGAAAAATTCCCTTTGAAAACTGGCACAAGACAGGGATGCCCTCCCTCACCACTCCTATTCAACATAATGTTGGAAGTTCTGGCTAGGGCAATCAGGCAAGAGAAAGAAATCAAGGGTATCCGATTAGGAAAAGAAGAAGTCAAATTGTCCCTGTTTGCAGATGACATGATTGTATATTTAGAAAACCCCATTGTCTCAGCCCAAAATCTCCTTAAGCTGATAAGCAACTTCAGCAAAGTCTCAGGATACAAAATTAATGTGCAAAAATCACAAGCATTCTTATACACCAGTAACAGACAAGCAGAGAGCCAAATCATGAATGAACTTCCATTCATAATTGCTTCAAAGAGAATAAAATACCTAGAAATCCAACTTACAAGGGATGTGAAGGACCTCTTCAAGGAGAACTGCAAACCACTGCTCAGTGAAATGAAAGAGGACACAAACAAATGGAAGAACATACCATGCTCATGGATAGGAAGAATCAATATCGTGAAAATGGCCATACTGCCCAAGGTTATTTATAGATTCAATGCCATCCCCATCAAGCTACCAATGAGTTTCTTCACAGAATTGGAGAAAACTGCTTTAAAGTTCATATGGAACGAAAAAAGAGCCCGCATTGCCAAGACAATCCTAAGTCAAAAGGACAAAGCTGGAGGCGTCATGCTACCTGACTTCAAACTAGACTACAAGGCTACAGTAACCAAAACAGCATGGTACTAGTACCAAAACAGAGATATAGACCAATGGAACAGAACAGAGTCCTCAGAAATAATACCACACATCTACAGCCATCTGATCTTTGACAAACCTGAGAGAAACAAGAAATGGGGAAAGGATTCCCTATTTAATAAATGGTGCTGGGAAAATTGGCTAGCCATAAGTAGAAAGCTGAAACTGGATCCTTTCCTTACCCCTTATACGAAAATTAATTCAAGATAGATTAGAGACTTAAATGTTAGACCTAATACCATAAAAACCCTAGAAGAAAACCTAGGTAATACCATTCAGGACATGGGCATGGGCAAGGACTTCATGTCTAAAACACCAAAAGCAATAGCAGCAAAAGCCAAAATTGACAAATGGGATCTAATTAAACTAAGGAGCTTCTGCACAGCAAAAGAAACTACCATCAGAGTGAACAGGCAACCTACAGAATGGGAGAAAATTTTTGCAATCTACTCATCTGACAAAGGGCTAATATCCAGAATCTACAAAGAACTCAAACAAATATACAAGAAAAAAACAAACAACCCCATCAAAAAGTGGGCAAAGGATATGAACAGACATTTCTCAAAAGAAGACATTCATACAGCCAACAGACACATGAAAAAATGCTCATCATCACTCGCCATCAGAGAAATGCAAATCAAAACCACAATGACATACCATTTCACACCAGTTAGAATGGCAATCATTAAGAAGTCAGGAAACAACAGGTGTTGGAGAGGATGTGGAGAAATAGGAACACTTTTACACTGTTGGTGGCATTGTAAACTAGTTCAACCATTATGGAAAACAGTATGGCAATTCCTCAAGGATCTAGAACTAGATGTACCATATGACCCGGCCATCCCACTACTGGGTATACACCCAAAGGATTATAAATCATGCTGCTATAAAGACACATGCACATGTATGTTTATTGCGGCACTATTCACAATAGCAAAGACTTGGAATCAACCCAAATGTCCATCTGTGACAGACTGGATTAAGAAAATGTGGCACATATACACTATGGAATACTATGCAGCCATAATAAAGGATGAGTTTGTGTCCTTTGTAGGGACATGGATGCAGCTGGAAACCATCATTCTTAGCAAACTATCACAAGAAGAGAAAACCAACACCGCATGTTCTCACTCATAGGTGGGAACTGAACAATGAGATCACTTGGACTCGGGAAGGGGAACATCACACACTGGGGCCTATCATGGGGAGGGGGGAGGGGGGAGGGATTGCACTGGGAGTTATACCTGATATAAATGATGAATTGATGGGTGCTGACAAGTTGATGGGTGCAACACAGCAACATGGCACAAGTATACATATGTAACAAACCTGCACGTTATGCACATGTACCCTAGAACTTAAAGTATAATTAAAAAAAACAAAAAAAATTTTAAAAAAAAGAGTGTTTATCCTCAAACTGCCTTTTAGTATGAGGGAGAATAAAAAGCATTAACTAAACAGTGGGAAAAAAATAAAAAAGAATATACAATTGGAAATTATGCAGGCAGGAGAACAGGAGATTCATTGAGAACATACTCCCATCTTGATCTCTACTATCTTTCCCAGGTAGCCTATTTCAATGTTATCCCAAACAGACAACTTTGATCCTATGGTGAACTCACATGGGCATCTCATGTCATTTGGGGGGAATATCTATGAGATCATTTCCTTCAGGCATTGACTTATACCCACAGGAACAATCTAAATATTATTGAAATTGAAACAAAAGCTATGCTGTACTTAAGATTTGAGAAAAGAGTGACACTCAGAAATGCAAAACCAGTATAGGATGATGTGTGAATGCTAAAGGAACTGGAGGTTAAGATAACTCAGGAGAAAACAACTGCAAGGCAGGGATGAACATGCAGCCAGCATTTATTGAGCATCTACAATGGTTTAATGTTTTGGTCCAAGGACTGGCAGAGAGGAAGGGAGTGGGCAAGGATATTTCAGGTGGGAAGTGAGTATGTGAGTATCAGGAATATGAGAACAAAGGTGAGAGATGCTGTCTTATTTTTAACATGTCTATGCAGCAGAGACTGCTTTAAGCTGCTAAGAAAGAACACCTCCATGATGGGCAGATGAAAGTAAGATTTCTTAGAGTCCCAGAAGGGACTTGCTACAGTTCTAAGCTGCTGTGTGAGTTATACACACCCATTTGTGACCTTATTTTACTCACTCAACAATGGTGTGAGGTGAGTATTTCCCTTACATAGCAGAAGAAATTGGGTCACAAAGAGATTAAGTAAACTGAACAAGGTTACAACCAGGCAAATGACTCCAGACATCCTTTCCCTGTGCAATACTGGCCAAAGCATGTCATTCTCAATCCAGTGTCTTGGTGAGCAAGGTGGAGGGACAGGCATTGCAGCCTTGCTTCTCCTGAGAGGAAGCATGTCACATTCTATTTCTTCCGCACAGCAGTTTACCAGCCATTCCTCCCTAGGTGCTAATGGAGAGGAATTTCAGAAATTTCATTTCAGAAAAATGTTTTCACTCAATAATCTCTTAGAAATGATATAACCTAGAGAAAGTAATCCAACTTTGGTCTCTGATTCTATTCTCGAAGACATTCCCACCAAGGACATTGTTTAACACCTACACTTATTTAACAGAGGATCCGAGAAGAACAGGGACAGTGTGGGGAGAAATCTTCTTGTGATGGCATATTTGCTTCCTATATTTCTTCTGGAATCATGTTCGCTTGGCTTCCTGATTAAAAACACAGTTTTATTGCTCTCTGCACTGCCAAACCAATAAATTTCCAGAAGAGAAAGCTGTATTCCACTGTACCCCTTGCAGCATCAATAAAACTGACAGCCAAATTCTGATTCCAGCATCTTTATTGCTGGGGATAATGCAGTGTGGAACATATTTTGGAGAGTGTTTACATAAAAGCTTCAACAGAACCCTTCAGAGCTGTTTATTCACGCACATGGAGCCCAGAAGCTGGAGTCCCGCAGCAGGCAGCCTCCTCCTCCAAATGGGGGCATGGTGTGACTCCCAGAGGAGCAGTTTGGTTCAGATTTGACCAGGGAGGTTGCCTGAGCTTTTGATTGATGTAGGGAGGAGGGATGAGGAGCAAAGGTTAGACAGAAGTGCAAGAAGCTGTAGATCATGCAATGGCAATCTCCAGTGGCTACAGAAGCAGCCCTGGTGCAAGCTGAAATTTTGCAGAGTTGATGTTGATGCTGCAGAGCAGGAAAGGCAGCAGTGGGGAGAATGAAACTAGAGCCTCCTCTAAAAAGAGACACCAAGTGAACAGCAGGTGACTTTGTTGATGTGGCTGGGTCAAGAAAGAGTCCTGGGGGCCAGGGAATGGGGAGAGAGGTGGGGTTAGGCAGGTGCACTGTGCTTTTCACAACAGATGTGTTCCCATGAGGCAACACAGACAATGTGGTCCTGTGAATCCAAAACCATTTTCCCTACTGACTTATATTTTTTATTTCAGAAATGTCACATCTTCATTTCTGATTCATCGTTGATTGGTAGCAGTTCCTAAACATTCAAGTGTCTGTCTCCAGAATTTATTAATAAAGTTTATGATTTGTTAATAACTGTTTGAATGTACTCCCTTTGAAGGTGCCCCACTCTCTAATGGATGCATCTATGATTCTTTCCATGATGCCAGAAACTTTTAGCAATGTGAACAATGATCTTAATAACCCTGCAATTCCATTCCTATATACATACATTGAGAAAAATTCTCAAACTGATACTTAAAGGAATCTTTTACAAAGTTTTCTTCACAGCATTGTGGCATCAGGGGATTGGAGGCAACCTGGGTGTCCATTACTAGGTGAGGGAGTAGATAAAATTTGGACAATGCACACGTAACTCAATAGGAGAGCATGTAGAAGTGAGAGTCCAAAGGCACACAGAGTAGCATGGGTGGATCTTCAAATCATGGAACTGAGAGAAACAAGAAATTACAGAGATATAATATACTGTTTGCAGAATTAAAATATATGTACACCAAACACTAGATATTAACCTCCTCCTGCACATGAACATATGCTAGGATTGTTATCTAAGGCGAGTTGAGAGGAACAGAAGTGGGAGAAGGAAATAAATAACTAAAGACAGAGAGGGACTTTGAATGGACTAGTGATAATGTTACTTCAATGAAGAAATACGGCCAACTTAACCCTCTCTACTAGAGAGACAAATGGAAAATAAAAAGTTTTATTTTGACGTATTGACTGCCTGCTTGCTTACCTTTCTTCCTCCTCCTTCCTCTCTCCCTTCTTCTCTCCTTCCTTTCCTTTCCTTAATTTTTTTTGAAGTTAGGCATACTTGTATTCCGGTAGTTTTGTGAACTACTGTGGAAAGGTCTAGTCGGTATCATTTGATATAGAGCAGAAGCCAAGGAGAACTGAGGGCAAAAATGCCTAAGGCAAGGACAGTTCAGCGGCTCTACTCTCCAGGGTCAAAAGAGGAATGAAAGCTACGCATAAAGCAAAGAAAATAAAGGAAGGACAGAGCCCTTTCTGTCTCAGCAAAAGAGGGTGACACACCACAACTATGCACCTCAGATAGGTGGTAAAGAATTAGGGTTACTGGGCAAATATGAGGTTAAACTTGCAGGGTGGAGAGCTCTCTCTTGAAAGGTGGGATGGCTGTGGAAAAATATGGCTGTGGAACTATGCAGCTACTTAAATTTATTATATTTTCACAGTCTTTTTTTGCAGTTTAGAACTTTTGTTTTTAAATAAATTGATGATGCAACGCAGGTGGCACCTTGCCCGAGTGCCTTTGCCACAGATGTTGAAACAAATGCTTCAATTGGATTACAAAGGCTGCATTCGCTTCATCAGCTTGGAGCCTCCATCTACTCATTAATCCTATCTGCAGGTCGTCAACCCTTCTAGTTGTGGGTTAAAGTTGAAATCGAAGCAGTCTGTACTCCTTAGGGCTGGAATTAAGTCATTCACCCTAGTGCTGGGATCTTGTGATTGGTCATGACTCTGACAAGGATTGTGCATGGTCTAAACTGGACCCAATAATATTAATATTTGGAGGGCAGGAGTGCACCTGTAGTGCCTCCCCACATGCTATGCTGGTGTTTGTTTTTGTCTTGATTTCTTATCCTGCAGCTTGCTTGGTCTCCCCAGAATCCATCTAGGAGTAGGGCTTCTCTTAGTTCCTGCCTTCTCTTCTCAATCAGCAGATCCTGATCCCTGTCTACCCCTTAGGGGACACTGCTGCCCTAGAACAGTTCCTGGTTGCTCTCTGGTTAGGATCAAGCTAGTATCTCTTACTGCTTCATTCTAACTTTCAAACTGGGCCCCTTGGCACAGATGGTGACCCTGTGTTGTGACTACCCAGTAGAGTTGGGTTACTTTCTGTAGTGGATACTGTGGTGGGCTACCCAAATCACTCTTTAGTATGGAGGCACCAATTTCACCAACTGCTAGGAAAGGGTGGGTGGTTGAAACTCTCAGCTGAGTTGCTGTCCTAGAATTATGCTCACAGACTGATGTGGTTTGTGTCTGTCCACCCAAATCTCATGTCAAATTGTAATTCCCAATGTTGGAGGTGGGGCCTGGTGGGAGGCAATTGGATCATGGGGCAGATTTCCCCTTTGCTGCTGCTGTTATGATAGTGAGTGAGTTATCATGAGATCTGGTTGTTTAAAAGTGTGTAGCACCTCTCCTCTTTCTCTGCCTCCTGCTCTGGCTACGTGAAAATGTGCTTGCTTCCCCTTTGCCTTCTGCCATGATCGTAAGTTTCCTGAGGCTTCCCTAGCCATACTCCCTGTACAGCCTGCAGAACCGTGAGCCAACGAAACCTGTTTTCTTTTTATTATTTATTTATTTATTTTATTATTATACTTTAAGTTCTAGGGTACATGTGCACAACGTGCAGGTTTATTACATATGTATACTTGTGCCATGTTGGTGTGCTGCACCCATCAACTCATCAGCACCCATCGACTCGTGATTTACATCAGGTATAACTCCCAATGCCATCCCTCCCCCCTCCTCCCTCCCCATAATAGGCCCCGGTGTGTGATGTTCCCCTTCCCGAGTCCAAGTGACCTGTTTCCTTTTAAATTACCCCGTCTTTGGTATTTCTTTATAGCAGTGTGAGAATGGACCAATACACAGACCAAGATTGCTACCTTACCCAGGATTATGTCTTCTCTTTTGGGCAGCCCTCATCCAATGACTGGACAATGTATAAAATAAAGGCCCAGCCCCCTTGCCTCCAGGTGGGACTACTCAGAAGGACCATCCTATCTTTAGAGCTTCTTCCTGTCAATTCTTACCTGGGCCCTGACTTGATCCCCTTCCCAGCCAAATCCAATTGCCAAGCACTCAGTGCAGCTGTGTCAGAGTCCAGTGACAGGAAAATTTACAGCATCCAGATAAATCTAGTTACCTTAAAGAAGATAATGCCACCCTATTATATCCTCCTTAGTGGTTTCTAATGTCTCTGGGTACCCAGGATTGGGGCTTGGGCCCCTCTTCTTTTTTCTTTTGAGTTTAATAACACAGATGGCCTTGGAAGGAGCCAATTTGTCAAGTTTAATTTTTGTTAACTAATCCTCAAAGTAATGTTACCTGGAGAGCTTCAGTCAGGAAGGCTCTAGTGTCCCCCTTGAAGAAAACAGATTTGTTTTGTACGTTATATGTATTAGAAATTTAAAAAAATCTGGAAATCCTTGCTTATAAAGACCTATCAATTGGGAGATATATGCACTATCAAAGATTTCTTTGTTCTATAGAAGGATTTACTGCAAGGTTACTTTAAATAGCAAACTCCCTGGGTGATTGGAAAATAGAGTTTAATTGATACACTCTCTCTTTTTTAAGGACAAGTACTGCATAAAGCAAATTATAACTGTAGGTTTCTCACCTCCCCTTGGTTTTTCAGAGCTTGAGTACAAGATGTTTCCCAGGGCAGGGCGGCCTTCTGAGGTCCTCAGGCTGAGGAGGAGCAAAGGGAGAGAAGAGCCAGGGAAGAAATACAGCACCAATCTGGAGTCCCCAAAGACTGTATAGGGTCTTTGGTCACTTGCCAGAGCTTTTACTTTTCCTTCTGCCCAACACATGGCAGAAGTGAAATATTTTTATTCACTACCTTCTAATTGTTTTTAAAAATGCCAACTACATTATTGATTTAAGAAAGCTAAAAACATCAATTCATTTTCCACAGATAATGAGTTTATTGCTAGAGCTACATTCTGAATTCTAAAACACTACAAAATCAGATGAAGGGAAAAAAGAGAGAAATCAGAGACAGTTAAAGCATTTTTGCCTAATGAACTTGTTGAAATGGGAGGAAGTTTATTTAATTATTTAAATTCAAAAGAATTTGGTGTTTTTGTATTTATTAAGATCTTGCTCTACACTTAACAGTGTCTTAAGAAGTTCTGTGTTCTTTTCAAAGCTGCTCACAATTGTAATAAACTTGCTTTCATCTTAGAATAAAATAAAAATAGCTTTCCCCTTTTCAAATGATTTTAAATCTTTGAGCTTTCAAAGGCATCGGTCTATTTGGTGGCTTCATTACAGGGAATGTCTTCACTTTTGGCCTATTGTCTTCAGCATTTACCTAGAGGGAGCTGAGGCTTCAATGTTAACTGAAATATGAAGTCAGTATAGTTGAACATCCAATATGTTAAGCTTTCCACCAGGAAACTTTGGAACAGGCTTTAAAAATACATCCAGGTGGTTTTGATTATTGTTGACGGCTCCCTGCAGTTACTGTATTAGGCTCAAGGAGTGAGTGAAAGGGCTACTTACAAGTCAGTTGGTCCAACCCCTCACTTTACAGAGAAAGAATCTTAACGTAGGAAAAGGGAAATGACTTTTTTGAAACCACATGGCAATTCAGAGGCAGATCTGGACTAAAGCATTGGTTTCTTCCTTCCTGGTTTGGTGCTGTTGTCCTCCAACAATCAAGTCACATCAGTACTGTTCATTTGGATGTTTGTTGATACACTCTACTACATGACCCTCTGTTTTTTGTTTGAAAACTTAGCCTCCTGAAAAGAGTCATCAGCTTCTTGAGGACATAACTCAGTTTCAAGATGCAGCTCAAATCCCTGCTTCTCCATGAAGCTTTGGAGCCTACCAGAATGATTTTTCTCTTCCTCTATCCTCCTCTACACTTAATTACTATACTGTTTTTTTCCCTTCAATATCATTTGAGAATGTACCAGATGCCATGCGCAAACATTTCTTCTGTTCTCCCATTGAACACCCAGTCCCTGGTAGATTCTGCTTTTCACATTGTCTCTTGCTTCCAGCCACTTTATTCCTTACCCACTGCTACTTTTGGCCATTCTTTTTTCCAACTGGACTATTCTAGAGTCTCCTCATTAGTTTCCTCTCACTCCATCGTTGCTTTCCCCTGACCAATCCAGATTACTCTTCCTGACAACTCCTACTATGTCATTCTCATGTCAAACAGCTTCTGTCCCTCCCCCTCGGCCAACCTATCTGCAAATGAGCCTTGCATTCAAGACTCAATCTTTATTCACCAGTTGTATCACCCACTCTTGCCCTCATGTAACCAACACACTAGACTTGAACTGTCTCATATGGCAGCTATTAGCCATATGTGGCCACTGGGCAGTTGAAATATAGGCCAGTCTGAATTGAGATGAGCTGTAAGTATAAAATGAATACCAGGTTTTGAAGACTTGGTAAGAAAAAAGAATATAAAATATCTCAGAAATTTTTGTATTGATAGCATATTAAAATGAGAATATTTTGTACATACCAGACTAAATGAAATGTTCTATTAAAGTTAATTTCACAGTTTGAAAACTTTTTAAATGTGGGCACTAGAGAACTGAAAATTACTTGTGTGATTCACATTATGTTTCTACTGAATAGCACCTCCCTAGACAAATCAAACTATTTGTACTTCCTGAACTTGACTCACACTTTCCTGATGTCATTCACAGTTCCTACTGTTTGGCACATCTCCCTTCTCTGCTGGTCAAATTCTACCCCGGATTAAGGGTCCATCTCAGGCACTATATACTCTATGGAATGGGTCTTCATCACCAGTGGCACTTGCTTTCTTTCTTGAAGCCACATAGTGTGGTAGTTAAGAGTGCACACTCTGGAGCCAGCCTGAATTCAAATCAAAATTTCATTCCACATCTATAAAATATGTATAATCTAAAAAATATATGTTTACATGATACTAATATAGCATGCAGTACAAGATAAGCACTCAATAAGTATTTTTATTAATAACTCACAGCTGCTTACTGTGAACAATTTAGGCCACCTAGGCTATATTTAATGACATCTCTATTTCCTTGGCAGTGGGTAGAGGTGGGTAGGTTCCAGATTTTGGAATTGATTCCTCTGTTTGTCATGGGTCAGTCACCTTTAAGTCTGTAGCATGCTTATGGCTTGTTCCTAAATCTTGACTTTCCTCTGATAGGACAACTGAGAGGGAGAATAAATATTCTCAATTGGTACCTTTCTTTTGGGCTCAGATATCTCTTTTAGGCCTCGTCTAATAGCCTTTTGAAGATGTGATAAAGAACAACCTTCCAATAAATATTTCAACTCTAGAGAGCCACTCTGCAGATTTTGCATTTGAGCATTGATTGTTTTAATGTTCAGTGAGTTGAAACTTTCCCATTGGAGAGTGCAATTTGAGTGACTCTCCTCTAAGACAGCCATTCCAGAGCACCCAAGAAGGTGTGAGGAGTTTATGTCTTATCATGTAAACCAAGATGTTAAGAAGATTCCTGGATAATGGATTTTTCAAGTCATTTGTACAACAAGTAAATTAAAAATATAAAGCCTTAGAGGAAAATGGTAAGTATATCTAAGCCCTTACTCAAAACCCATTTAAAGTTTTCTAAAGAAACAAAGCAAAATAACCCAGTCTCTATCTCCTTAAACTACTATTTGTCTAGCAATAATATAACATGACAAGAATAACTCTGGTAAATAAAACTACATGTTGGATTCACCCTGGGGAATGTCTGCATCACCTGTAATAATTTCTTGAAAATATTTTTCAGAAGCAGAGACTATTATGTTGTCAAGGCAGTGACATTGCAGATATGCTTCAGGAAGCCCTTTCATTAAAAGCTTCTCTTTCTCAACACTTAAAAACTTTTTATAAGTAAATGTGTGAACGCTGGTTGAAACTGATATACTACGTACTTTTATTTATTATTATTTTTTCTTTCTTTTTATGAGGCAGAGTCTCACTCTGTTGCTGAGACTGGAGTACAGTGGTGCAATCTCAGCTCACTGCAACCTCTGCCTCCCAGTTCAAGGGATTCTCCTGACTCAGCCTCTCAAGTAGCTGGGACTACAGGCATGAGCCACCAGGGCGGGCTAATGTTTTGGTATTTTTTAGTACAGACAAGGTTTCACCATGTTGGCCAGGCTGGTCTCAAACTCCTGACTTCAAGTGGTCCACCTGCCTCAGCCTCCCGAAGAGTTGGGATTACAGGCGTGAGCTACTGTGCCTGGAATGGGTTTGAAGTGCCTGAAATTACTGGCATGTGTGCCTTCACTTTTTACTAGCTCATCCCCTCTGGTAGCCACCGTTATGAGGTTGCCTGTATCAAAAATGCCCCCTTCTCTGGAAGTACCTCAGAGCCGGTCGCATTATGGTGGAAGAATCTTACTGGCTGAGCAGATTGATTCTATGCTGAATGTGCCTGGGTCAGTCAGATTCTCCTTTTGGGAATTTGAAATTTATAATAGAGGGACAGAGAGGAGTCGTTTTTGGAACTGACTCCTTGTAAATCTAGGGAGAAGCTCCCTGAGCTCCTTTTGCTAAGATGCCAGATATTATCCTTACCTCTTCACAGCATACTTCTACCTCCTTATCCTTCTATTAAGTTAATCTCTTATGATTAAAATGGTCAGAATTGATATCTGGTGCTTGCAAATGAAAAAAGACTTACCCAGAGCCCCACCCAAGGTTTCCAGGGTGAAGTAATCCACTATTGTATGGACAGCCCATAACACGGGGCATATGCTGGTGCTCAGTGAGAGGACCGAAGCCTTTGAATAGTGATTCCTCATGGCCTCTCTAAGCTGGCCAGAACTGAGCTTATGGGATAACCATGTTAGCCCCGTTGCCCCTATAGAGAATGAGCCTTAGAGCACTACACAGTTCAAATGACACTTCCTCTGAGGCCTCTTTGTTGCTAGAAAGAGATGATTTTGGCTAGAAGAGACGATTCCCTGCTCTGAACTCCTATCTTGTTTATAACCTTTATCTAGCATTTATCACGTTCTCCATTTCCCTGTAGTCATTTGAGAAGAAGACACCTCTTCTACATCTGGAAGACTATAAGCTCCTGGAGGGCAGAGATGGTGTCTTTGGATCCTGCATGCTATCTTGTACATTTCAGTACATAGTTCTGGAGTGGCCAACAAGTCTCACCTGAAGGCTTTCTGTGTGTCCAGTCTGAGGCTTAGGGATGGGGAAAGAGGGGAGGAAAAGATCCAGAATGGGTTTGGATGCTCTAGCTGGGCAGACACGACCAAAACCAGCCTATATTCAGGTATTAGGAGTTATGTGTCAGAAGCAGCTCAGTCTGGGCTGAAAAGGCCAGAAATTAGACTCAAGGCAATAATAAGCTGTGCTATTTTGGGATGCTAATGTATTCACTTTCCAGGTTGAGAAGACCTAGTAGGTCATTTTCTCTAATTAACACCTCCCAGGAACAAAACTGTTCCATCAGGCTTGCCCCTTGGATGATAGATATTTACTGTTCAACCTCACATATGGGCTGTGGGTTTTTTAGTCTTCTCTGCATTATCAGATTATTACAATAATACCTTGTAACTATGTGAAAACTTTATTTCCATACTTTTGGCTTTTCTTGGTCTCATTTATCTTCACTATATCTGGCCCCACTCGGGGACAGGAATCTTCACGTCCCTTTTACAGACAGCAAAGAGATTTTATCATTGAGCCAATACCTACAGTGCAAATTAGGGAAAGGAGACCTGGTGCTAGAACCCAGTTCTGCCCAGTCTGTCCTGTTGATCAGTTTGAATAATTCGGGGACTGCATTGGACCCTACCCTGTCCCGCCAGAGCATCCTCACCTCTGTGGGCTCAGAAATGCTGTCTGCTGCTACTCATGAGGTGCAATTAGGAACCCAGGAGTAGCGTAACCTCATTACATCAGAGTCAAGGACAAATGTAACAGCAGCAAGGGATTAAATCTTCATTCTGAAAGTTGCATTTTATTTATAAATTGTACTTTTCTGAATGTGGCTGAGGCGGCATCAAGGAGCTGAGGTTCAGGGCCACATACAGAGCAGCTGTGAGTGGTTTGCCAGGAGGTGGTGTCATCTCCCAGTGAGGCAGAAGCTGGGAGTAAATGAGGACCCTGTGGAGAAGCAGCTAGAAGCTGCCCACCAAGTCAGAAAGCCCACCTGCCTGGTAGGAGGGATTATTTTAATTCCCTTCATAAGAAAAAAAGCTGGGTGGGAATTTGCTAAAATCCGCATTAAGTATGATTTTTCTGCAGCCAAGGGGAGCTGCCGGAACAAAGCACATATGCTCCCATGGAGCCAGCCCTCTCGGCTGTGGAAGGGAGCAGCAGGGCTTCTCTTCACCACTGTGACTCAACTGGCTTTAAAACCTCAAGTGTAAGATCAGAGTTACACATGGCCAAGACACCATTTGGTGCAGCCACTCTGGGAGATTATATTTTGGAAAGAGACCTTTGTTGCCTCATTTCAAGACACAAAAAGAAGCCAACTGAGGGGCTTAGGAAGAAGATAGAAGTGGGCAAAAGAGCAGAACTGGAACCCTGAATTAATCTGATTTACTGCTTTTGAAATACAAAAACAAAAAAATGAAGAAAAAAACCCAAGGAATTATTGCTGTCCAAGGAGGAATCTGGGTCCAGTGCCAAAGGGATCTGTGTGTGAACATTTTGGCTCTACACTTGCGTTGAGATTTTGGGAACTCTGTTGCTTGTTTTTTAGTCTTGCTAGTGGCTATCATTCACTTTCCCCAACAGGGTGGTTTTTAAACAGATAAAATCTAGTCCTTCCTGAGCTTCTCCCGAGGAGTCTGTGTATCAGCAAGGTCAGGTTTAAGAGTTGCCTTGAAGGCATGGCTGGGAGAGCTGAGTCAGAGCTAAGGTTCAAGATTAACCTCAACCTTGGGCCTTTGTTTCTTTAGGGGTGGTTGTGGTGGTGGTGGGGGTAGGCTAGGGAGGTAGGACATAAACTTTCTTAATTCTGAGATTTTTTGGCTGGCCCAGATTTAGGAAAGCTGAGGGTAGGGCCAAGCTGTCTTACTTGCAAGAGTGTGGTAGTCTTCTTTCTGTCTGTGGATTCTTTCCTGGGGGCTGCTACCTTGTGTCCTACAACAGGAGCCCATCTGTCTCAGTGCCTTGGTGGTTTTTGTTTTTCAGTTTGTTTTTATTAAGGAATCTTGGGGCTGGGGATTGATTCTTCCCTACTGAGTGAGTCTAAAAAAATAAAATGAAAACAATCTAGATGGAATATATTAATATAGGTAAGCTTCAGGTCTTGCTTCCCTGAAATTGGTATGTCTGCTATTTCCCATTCAAACGATAGACTGGAAGCCTACAAATTCTATTATAGGACCTGGATGCTGAGATAACACAAATAACTCCCTTCAGAACCTATAGCATTTTCTCACTTCCCCATTTTCTAAAATGGAGATTTTAAAAATAACATTTAGATGCAATACATGCTACTAATGTAGACATGCTTCTTTTTTGCACAAGTTAATTGTTCCTATTCAGCTATCTCAGTTTAATCATGAAACTCAGTAAACACTTTAATTATACTACATGTGAAATTCTGGGAACCCTGAGTTGAATGACACTTCTTCAGGTGGTTCTTACTCTAGAACAATGATTCAAAACCAAGGGGTGGGGAGGAATTGCCTCCTGCCCCCTCCAGGGGCCATTTGGCAAATGTCTAGAGATACTTTTGGTTGTCACAATTTGGGAGGGCAGTGCTCCTGGCCAGGGATGCTGGAAAACCTTCTACAAGGTACAAAACAGCTCCCATAACAAAGAATTATCTGGCCCCAATTGTCAACATTGCTAAGATTTGGAAACCTGCTCTGACAGAAGAGGCACATGTTGAACAAATGGTTGCATTTTGGTGGGATATGTACAGAAATATATGTAATCCCAGGATATTGAAGTGAGTATGTGGATGGGGAAGCTGGAGGTAGAGTGGGGGTGGGGCAGTGGGCATCAGGGAAGGCTTCATGGGGAAGTGACTCCTAATCATGGTTTTTATTTAATGCCTTTACAACCAATCATCAAATAATGACTTTCACTGAAAGCTTATTAGTCAAGATTGGGATTTTGTTTTTCTTTTTGCACAACCTCTGAGTAATCAAAGCTCGCAACTTTATGTCTTCTCTTGAGAAATATTTCCTCCCCAAAGCCTGGGAAGAATTTATTCAACCTTGTTCCTTGGTTCTCAGCAAGGAATCTCTAGTCGACTTTAACCTGTGGTTCTTCCACCAGGACCCCTGTTTCCTTCTTCACACTTCAACTTCTTAACTCTTGGCCCATGAAGCCTTCCCTTGGAGCCTTCAGTTCACAGTGATTAATTCATTCTGTGAATTCCTTAGAGCCTCGTTGTCTCTCTCTACACCTGTACCAATCTCTTGGGGCGGGGCAGTGTTTCCACTTAGATTGTGGGCTTCTCAAGGACAGGAACCACAACCTTCACATGTACATCCCTCTATGGCATTGAACACTGTTTTGGACCCTGATTTACACTGCAAGTGGGAGGAAGAGGAAGATACTCAAGAAAGATGTCAGGAAACAGTAACGCTGGATTGATATGAACATTGTATTAGGTTGGTGCAAAAGTAGTCACGTTTTTTGCCATTGAAAGAAATGGCAATTACTTTTGTACCAAGCCAATATTTTGCCAAGGCCTCTGGATTATGTCTTATATCAAAGTCTAAAAATTTAATTTCTGTTCAGTAGGTACAACATGCAAAAAAGAAATTGCCATAATTATTAGCATTTTCTTACTAACATATTTTTCAGAAGCTGTTTCCATATCAAGCAGATCAACCTTTCTGTTGTCATAGAGACAAAGATCTTTATATAACCATGGGCAAGGTGAGATTTTTTTCTTCTCCTCTTTCCAGTTGCCTAGAACTAATATGAAAGGAAAGGAAATTTTTTAAATCAATTTTTTCTTTCATTTTTTTCCCCAATTAAAATGAATGAAATGTGGGAGGTTATTTTTTGTATCACATTTTAGATTTTAAATACCTATGTTTTTCATAAAATATGGGAGTAAATATTTGAATGATGCCATTTTCAAAATTTGTAAGCAGTGGGCTTGGCAGTGATAAGTAGCTATAATCCATGTACCTTGTTTTTATTCTTCTTCTTAAACCAAATAGTGAACTTCGGATGGAGGTCTTAGAAAGTAAGGTTACTAGGACCCCAAATGACTAAAGCATAAACTAACATCCATTGAGGGACTGATGCTGACTCCTAAGGTGCTCTGCGGTACTTGCCCTCTCCAACCCTGAGAACTTGGAGTGCTCCCCTTCTCTCTGCAGAGGCAAAGTCTATTATAATGTAGTGCAAGACCACATCCTCTCCTCCTGGAAGACTTACCTCATAATTTAAGCTTTCTTTTTTTTATGAACTGATAACTTGCCATTCATAGCAGTTTTCTGTCTCATAATTACTGTTTATCATTTCATGCATTCATCATCAAGAAAAGAGGATTTCAGTATGAACCTGTCCACTTTTCCTGTCCTTTGTAATATTGAGTTATTCCTTTACCCATGGTCTTCTTCCCTCAGGACTCAAAACTATCCTTATTCTTTCTAAGATTAATCTTTCCCTTCTGTTGTTAGACTGATGCTCTCCTCCTACCCCCACTGAGATCTGACTCTAACAATTAACATTCCTCCCTCATTCCCTGTGTCTTCAGTCTGTCCTCCATGGATTCCTTCCTGCAGTCCTCTTTGAGGAAAAATAAAAAACTTTCTTCAATTCTACTTATTTTCCATCTGCCTCTGGGTTTAGGATTTTAGTTTTCTGCCTTTTTGCAATAAATAGGTGTTATGCATGTTTTGGGCGGGTAGGGAAGGGAAGTGTACAGCACAAAGACATTTAAAATATACTTTTTTGTCTCTAAGATGATACCTCCCTGGAGAGCTGTGCCTTGGTTCTCAAACTTTAGTATGCATCAGAATCACCTGAGGAGCTTGTTAACATGTAGCCTGCTGGACCCCACCCCTGGAGTTTCTGATTCAGTAGGTTGGGGCTGGGGCCTGAGAATATGCAGTCTAACATTTCCCAGGTGATGTTCATACTGCTGGGCTAGGACCATACTTTGAGAAATATTGCCTTAAAGTAACAACCCTCCCTTTGCTTAACATGCACCTCTCTTGTCATATGGACGTTGGTGTCACTATGTTGTGCCAAAAGTTATCCTGTTTCAGCCTGCATAGGCTCAACCTCCACAGAGTGACAAGGGCATCTCTTGAAAGAGGAGGGCATCTCTCAACCATCTGGTGCTCAGGAAATGCAACCTTGTGAGGATCACCACGCTTGGCTAAGGAGGCTAAATGACTGGCAGAGGATGTTCCTGGTGGTGGATGCTCAGGTTCTCTACCCTCAAACCTAGTCAGCCCTATCAAATATTTTTGAGGGGTTCTGGGATTCTTGAAACCCTGCTGAAAGGCAGCAGGACAAAGTGGGATTTGTAAAAAAATTAACTTCAGCCTTTTCCTGGGAAGGGGGTCCCTTCCTGAGAACAGCACGTGGCAGCAAGAGCCCTTGAGAGATCTCACTGAAAAGCCAAATTGAAAAGGAACTGGGACTTGGCCCACACATTCATGCCCCCAATGGGAGTTCTTTGCTCAGTACTAAGAAATTGAGTGTGTGTTTGTGTGTGTGTGTGTGTGTTTTATTAAGAAAGCAGTAGTTTTTCTTACAGAGACAAGCAAATTTAAAAAGATAATTAATAGATAAAATCCTGAATTGCTACTCAATAGTTGTGGGACCTTGAGCAAGTTATTCCTTCTCTTTGGATCTCAGTTTCTTCTAATTTGTATGGTAAGTAGCAGGCAAGTGAGAAAGTCTGTTCATAGTACAGTCATTCTTAAGAGCAACATGGCAGGCTTGTTGGGGACGGACCAGGGCTGGAACCTGGAAGGCCTATTCCATGGATTTGTGGATTGATTGAAATAAATTCTATCAGCATGGTGCATTCCTTCAGGGAATGGAGCTGACAAGATAATTAATGGAAACTAATTAATACAAACCCCTCAACCCTTAAACTGTATCTCTCAACCTCAATTATTCCCAGAAGGCCTTTAACTTTTCCACAGGAAGAAGCCTGGCTTGGCAGGGAGGGTGAGTCTCCTCTATTAAACGGGTCCCTGACAGACTCTTGGGGGCTCAAAGGAAATGGCAGAGGGGGTGGTCTTCTTCCCCAGCACAGAATTCCATCATCTCTAATTGTTAGAACATGATCGAGACCGCTACCAGCCTTTTAGATACTCTTGTCTTTTGTCTTTTTTCCTTTCTTTTCTTTCCTTTTCTCTTTTCACAGCTGTATTGAGATGTAAATCCTATACTATAGAATTTAAAGTGGACAATGCAGTGTTTTTTGATATGTTCACTTGCAACTGTCACTACAATCTAATTTTACAAAATTTTCATCAGCCCCCCACAAGCCAATACCCACTGATTAGTAGTCACCCACTGTCCCTCCCATCCGCCTCCCCAGCCCTGGCAACTACTAATCTACTTTCAGTTTATCTGGACATTTCATGTAAATAGGATTATAAACTATGTGGCACTTTTTTTCTAAATGGGAGAAAGGAGACCTGATGACACCCTGATAGACTAGTAGTGCTAAAGGTCCTCCTTCTCTTCTTTACCCCATCACTCTGGAAACAACAGCTTCCGCCTGCTTGCTGATGTATACAATCCTTCAATCACGCCTGTGAGCATGGAGGGGGTGTGCGGGTGCCAGCGGCAGAGTACAGGGCCTTTGGTCCATTAGACCACGAGACTGAAGTTCAAGCACATCCGGGCACGGCAGAGCAGCGGCTTGTATGCTCACTAAGATGCCCGTGTGACCGCCAGCAGTCAGTTGACAGATGAGGTCACCCTTGGTCGTAGGGCCTGAGCACTCCATTCCTAGAGGACCACAGGGTGCCAGAGCCCATATTCACCTTCCCTGACGTGGCTGGCCCAAGGCTCAAAGGCCTGTAAGATTTCTCTGGCAGAGACCCCTGCCAGAGGAGTTGAGGAGCGTCACACCCATATTCCCTTCAAGTAACGGCAGAGAGCTGGCCTTTTCCTGAGGCTCCTGAATAGTTCTACTCCCCCAGCCGCAGCCCCAACCAGGGGGAATGAGCGGGGTTGGGCTCTCAGGGGCATGGGGTGGCAAAAACAACCAGCAAGCTTTGGGTTCTCATCACCCTAAAACGTGGGGGAAATTTGATAGGGCACAGCGTCTTTCTCCAAGCTTCCAGGGAAAGAGGGCCAAAGGAGTAGGGAGGGCAGGTGGCATAGGCGATTGAGGGTCCTGTATCGAGGGGGCTGCGACGGGAGCGCTGTGTACTCACAGTCGAGTGAGACCGGCCGTCGGGCCGGGGCAGCGCAGGGCGCCGTCGGGCGCGCAGTTGCAGGGTTCAGGACAGCGCGCCTCGCGCAGCGCTCGTGGCAGCAACGGCAGCAGCAGCAGCAGCAGCAGCAGCTTCAGCAGCTGCAGCGCCGAGAACCGCTGCTTCATGGCCGGCGAACTGGGCTTCTGCGGCTTGCCAGTGTCTTGGACGGCCTCTGAGTGCGGCCCGCACCCCTCTCCCCGCCCCTTGGCCTGCCCTTCCACACACCCTTCCCTGCTGGCCCGCCCCTGCCCTCCGCCTCTTACCGCGCGCCCAGCTGAGTCTGCTCTGCCTTGACCTGCGATAGTGCCCGGTGACCCCATCACCTCCTTCCTGCTACTTTCCCCTGTCTTGCCCACTACCATCTGCAAATGGCCCTAGCTATAGGAGGTAGATTTAATGGCAAATGTTTTGGATTAGAGGTGGGGAGTTCTGAGTTGAGTGAGTTGTGATACTTCCCGGACCCCTTTTATTTCATTTGTGAAAGGGTCCGATGGATACTCGCTACACCCACATCAGAAGGCGTAAGAGTGCTTACTATTAGCTCAGCTATTTCTCCTCTCTCTTATCCTCAGCCAGCCCCTAGTCCTTTCCCCTTCTCTCTTATCAAATCCCTCCACTCTACAAGTAATCTCCGCCCATCCTCCCAACTACCCCAGTAATTTCTCCTAGTGGTAAATACTTTCTTCTTTATGGTATAGCTATTTGGCTTGGTCGTATATCTCTTCTATAGATTGGGAGGTCCTTGAGAGCAAAATCCAATTCAGATTTATTTTTATATTCCTTCTGGCTTCTACATGGTAAGTACTCAGTAAATATTTGTTGAATGAATGAATGAAACTGCCTAATACTGGTAGCAGCTGCCCCATAGAAGGCCCAGGATAGGCTAGACCTTGTAACAGGTGCTCTGCCTTACATCATGTCTAAGCTCCACATTGCACTAGCAGGGTGTTTACGATGAGAAAAATGTCCTGAGAGGTATGTGGCTTCCCTGAAGTCACACGGTTTTAAAGTAGTGAAACCCGGAACTCATGTCTATCACCTACCGTCTCTTACCAGTGCAAAAAACGGCCATGATCTACATACCAAGGGACTTAGAAAGGAGACAAAATTTTATGGTAATCATGGGGATGCATATCCCCTCTTTGATTTGATCATTCCTTCCTTTCAAGGACTCTGTTTGGATTCTGGAAATCCTAGCAGTTTTGCTGGAAGAGGTGGACTTTGAAAGCTGGGAAGGCATCTAAGGCTTTAAAGAGAGGAAATATAAGAATAAATTTCTTTCATTCTGAATCCAGCTCTCAAGGATGGGCTCCCTCATTCACCATTCTACAGTATGTTGCTCAAGGAGGGTAGATTATTATTATTTTAAAAACTTGTTTGGCTTTGCCCACATTGTGCTAGATGGCACAAAAACAATGCTCATGTCTGTAATATTGTCTTCTCTGGATCCTCTCTTCAACTGCTTATAGATGACTCCTCACCCTTTCATACCTCTGCATGGGTTGTCCCCACTATTTTCTCTTCCTTTTCTATTCCGTTAGATAAACTCCTGGTTGTCTTTCAAGACTCAGCCCAATGTCATTTCCACTTTGATTCTTCTCTGAGTCAACCTAGTTGAGTAGTTTTGGCCATAACACCTGGTTCTACAGATTACTGTTAGATTGTTACAGTAATCTAACACTTGTGGGTTTAATTTTGCTTTCCCCTGTCTATTCCTCTTAATATCAACAGAGCATGTCATAGCTTCTAGCTCCTAGTAGGTGTTCCATATGTGTCTGTTGAATAATAGAGTGAATAAGTGAAACCCAGGCCCAGAGTTGTAGTAGATGCTCAGTAAACTATCTGAGAAGAGCTTAATACCCTCACTTGCTTTATTCTCAACCACGCTGGATCTATCTGGATATGTATAAAGTGATTATACACGACTACTGTGGGTGTCATGTTCTCTGTTCTCTTTTAGTTTTGTCATATTTTGGTAGGGAAATTGGGGTAGGCACTGGGATTTTTAAACATTTTCACCATGTATCTTGAATGGAAGGAGAGAAAGAATGAATAACTCAAGGTGACTGAATGGCATTTCTTTCAAGTCTCATGTTTTACGTGCCTTTTTTTTTTTTTTTAACTGTGTAGCATACCTGTTATATAAAAAAAAAGTTTGCTCCCACCCACTCCTGAATCTTTGAGAACAATGGATATTCCAGAAGAATCATTTAATTCTGTACTCCAGTAGGAGGACTAGGCAATCAGAACACTAAGATTTTCCTTCTGTTTCTGCTGTCAATCATGAGATTTGCCCTTCAGTCTCTTCATCTGTAAGAAGGGTTAAAGTTCACTATCCCTAAGGCTCTTCTGGCTCTAAAGATGCAAAGACTTTCTAAGCAACTCCTATAGAATTGCTAGTGGGAGGAACTGGATTGTATGTATTGACTTCTTATAACTTGTCTTGGATTGGAAATAAAATCCTGTTTATTAAAAGTCTAGGTTGTTCATTTGGAAGAAAGCTCACAACTGTAATGAGTTTTCATAAAATTTTACTATCTAGATTAATTTCAGTTGGATCTGAATTATCACATCAGTTCTTGCAATGTAATATTATAATAAAATCATATTGATTCATTTGTTATCATCACAAAAGTTTGTTACAATGGAATTTACCTATCTTATTGATTAATACTCATTAGAGTGAGTATTTTTAAATCCAAAGGACTTTGTTTCATTAACTATGCTTATAGGTACTTTGTCAGAGAACTTCAAACCAGCGTGACCCAGAAAGATTGCTAATTACATTTTAATGACAAAATAAAGTTCACAGAATTCACAAATATTTTATCCTGCTTTAGAGATAGAAAAACATAGTATCTGACACCGTAACTCAGAAATTGCAATTAAAAGTCTCCAAAGTTTTAGAATGGAGCTTCTCATATTTTAGGGTGTGGAAATATCATTTGCAAAGCTTTAAATACTAAGATTCCTAGAACTTTCCCCATGAGATTCTGATTCAATAGATATAGAGTGGGGTCCCAAATTCTGCATTTGAATAAGCTTTCTCATGTAATTTTGGTGCATGTAGTCCTGGATCACAATTTGAGGAATACCCAAAAATGGAAATTCTAGAATTAAATTTGCTTGAAGAAGACAAAGCTCAAGAATCTTTATTAAGGACTGTGAGTGAAGCCTAATAATGTTGATGCATCTTGAAAGAAACCTTGATGTATATAAGTACATGCATAGAAATAGTATATTCTGTGTACATGTGTTTAAATGTCTAAAATTATTTAATTAGTTATATTGTTGAACTTTATTTATTTATGGAATGAGCAATGTTACAAAATAATGGAGTCTATTTTCTTTATGCCACCCTAGGTCAAAACTCAATAGCACCTGAAGTTACACTAAGACGTTGGAGTTGAAAGACATTAGCAAAGTAATTTTTAAAAAAATTTTTACTTTAAGTTCTGGGATACATGTGCAGAACGTGCAGGTTTGTTACATAGGTATACATGTGCCATGGTGGTTTGCTGCACCTATCGACCCGCCATCTAGGTTTTAAACCCTGCATGCGTTAGGTATTTGTCCTAATGCTCTCCCTCCCCTTGCCTCCCATTCCCCAACAGGCCCCGGTGTGTGATGTTCCCCTCCCTGTGTCCATATGTTTTCATTGTTCAGCTCCCACTCACAAGTGAGAGCATGTGGTGTTTGGTTTTCTCTTCCTGTGTTAGTTTGCTGAGAATGATGGCTTCCAGCTTCGTCCATGTCCCTGCAAAGGACATTAACTTATTCTTTTTTTATGGCTGCTAGTATTCCATGGTGTATATAAGCCACAATATCTTTATCCCTTCTATCACTGATGGGCATTTGGGTTGGTTCCAAGTCTTTGCTCTTGTAAATAGTGCTGCAATAAACATACATGTGCATGTGTCTTTATAGTAGAACGATTTATAATCCTTTGGGTATATTCCCAGTAATGGGATTAGCAAAGTAATTTTTAAAACCTTAAGTAGAATAGGCAAGGTTTTTTGATTCTTGAACACATACCCTGTTAGTACAATAACTGATATTTCTTCTCACTTAAAAGCAGTGGTTTTACCTTTCCTTCAGAAGAAAAGGTGAATATAGGCAGAGGAAGAAAAAATTGCTTAAGAAAAGAAAAATACAGTTACATCTCTCAGCTGTTCACCTTTTTACCTGGGGTAAAAAAACTAAACAAAACAAAATAAGGAGAACAAAAAAGACAGTCCCTGAAAGTTACACTCCGAAATCTCATGCAAGTTCTTTATTGCTTGTTCGAAAATTTCATCTCCATTTCACTGTCTACATAATGTAAAATCGGAGCTGTGATTGTCTGTGTCACCTCCCACACAGCCCTGGGGTTCTTGTGGGCCTCAGAAGGAGTTTGAAGCTGCAGGCTGATAGGCAGCTGGGCCAGTAATTGGAATGTGATGATTGGTCTGGGGCATGAGAATCCTACTCTGAGGCTGATGGAGAGAGAGAGTTGGAGAAGGGGCTTTGCCTTTTTTGGTCATGTTGCTAGAAGGATGTGAATGAATTAGGGGCTGCTGTCCTTCCTGTCTCATGGAAAAACCCTATTTGTGCTGGCAACAACTAGAGAAAAGTAGACATGAGAAATAGATGAGGGCAAGCAGTCTTGTTAATGTCCTTTGACTTCATGGAACTGGTCATGCCTGAGGCCAGCTCTACCCTTGGACTGCCTAAGTAATGAGTTGACACACTCCCCTCCTGCTTAATCTAGTTGGAATTGAGTCTCTCTCACTTGCAACCAAAATTCTTCATCTCTACTATGAGCCTTGCTGTGAACTTTATTTAACCTGTCAACTTCCCTCATCCCTTTCCAGTTAGGAGAGAAACAGGGCTTTTCTATTCTTATCTCTGTCATAGGACTCATTATAGGTGTAGTGAATTTTTCCCCACTTGCATTGACAGCCTTTATCACTGTACTTCTGGGAATAAACAAGTCAAATGAGTGAAGGAACAAATGAATGAGTGCACAAAGAAGTAATGTGGTAGAACCACGTTATTCCTCTTTATAGCGAAACTGCATTTTGTTACATAATTTACCAAACATCACTTTTCTTTTAGGGAAGGCCTCTTACTGAAACCTTGGTTTAGCAATTAAACTTCAAGCTAAAATATTAGACAGAGGCAACACAAGGAAAGCGAGAAAGTTTTCTGAAATGATGATATAAATCAACAAAGAAATAAGATTTGATTGTTTAAAATCAGTGTAGAATTAATTAAAGTGTGTGTCACAGCAGCCGTAGCCAACCTTTTTGGCACCAGGGACTGGTTTTGTGGAAGACAGTTTTTCCACGGATGGGGTGGGTGGCTGGTTTCATGATGAAACTGTTTCATCTCAGATCGTTAGGTATTATATTCTCATAAGGAGCATGCAACTTAGATCCCTTGCATGCGCAGTTCATGATGGGTTCATGCTCCTATGAGAATCTAATGCCACTGCTGATCTGACAGGAGGTAGAGCTCAGGCAGTAATGCTTGTTTGGCCACTGCTCACCTCCTGCTGTGCAGCCTGGTTCCTAACAG
Source organism: Trachypithecus francoisi (assembly GCF_009764315.1). Lineage (NCBI taxonomy): Eukaryota > Metazoa > Chordata > Mammalia > Primates > Cercopithecidae > Trachypithecus > Trachypithecus francoisi. Next base: position 58,823,963 of record NW_022681462.1, on the reverse strand, counting down.
GCCACCTAATGGTACCGGTCCAGGCCCCAGGGGTTAGGGAATCCCTGTACCACAGGCTATTATTTTTCTGCCGGGCTAATTCTCAGTATTTAGGGGAAAGGGACCAAAACTCAAGAAATTTGAGGAAAATTGGGTTAAAAAAGTTAAACAAGGTTTAGAGTTTCCCAGAACATTTTTTAGTTTCATTTTTACTTTAGAGTTGGGGTCTCACTCTGACACCCAGGCTAGAGTGCAGTGGCATGATCATAGCTCATTGAAGCCTCAGTCTCCTAGGTAGCTGGAACCACACCTGGCTAACTTTCTTAATTTTTTGTTTTTTTTTGTAGAGATGAGGGTTTTGCTTGTTGCCCTGGTGTGTCTTGAACTCCTGATCTCAAGTGACCCTCTTGCCTTGACCTCTGAAAGTGTTGATATTACAGGTGTGAGCCACTGTGCCCAGCCTCTCAGAACTTTTAATATGCATTCTGGATCTCCCAGAGGGCCATAGTGTATGCAGGAGACTGGTGTTTCTTTTCTTTTCTTTTCTTTTTTTTTTTTTAATACTTTAAGTTCTGGGGTATATATGCAGAACGTGCAGGTTTGTTACGTAGGTATACATGTGCCATGGTGGTTTGCTGCACCCATCAACCCATCATCTACATTAGGTATTTCTCCTAATGCTATCCCTCCCCCCACCCTACACCCCCCAAAAAGCCTGAGTGTCTGATGGTCCCCTCTCTATGTCCATGTGTTCGCATTGTTCAACTCCCACTAATGAGTGAGAACATGCGGTGTTTGGTTTTCTGTTCTTGTGATAGTTTGCTGAGAATGATGGTTTCCAGCTTCATTGATGTCCCTGCAAAAGACATGAATTCATCCTTTTTTATGGCTGCATAGTATTCCGTGGTGTATATGTGCCACATTTTCTTTATCCAGTCTATCATTGATGGGCATTTGGGTTGGTTCTGAGACTTTGCTATTGTGAACAGTGCCACAATAAACATATGTGTGCCTGTGTCTTTATAGTAGAATGATTTATAATCCTTTGGGTATATACCCAGTAGTGGGATTGCTGGGTCAAATGATATTTCTAGTTCTGGAACTTTTAGGAATCACCACACTGTCTTCCACAATGGGTGAACTAATTTACACTCCCACCAACAGAGTAAAAGCGTTCCTATTTCTTTTTTTTTTTTTTTTATTATACTTTGAGTTCTAGGGTACATGTGCATAACGTGCAGGTTTGTTACATATGTATACTTGATGGGTGCAGCACACCAACATGGCATAAGTATACATATGTAACAAAGCGTTCCTATTTCTCCACATCCTCTCCAGCATCTGTTGTTTCCTGACTTTTTAATGATTGCCATTCTAACTAGCGTGAGATAGTATCTCATTGTGGTTTTGATTTGCATTTCTCTAATGACCAGCACTTTTTCATATGTTTGTTGGCTCCATAAATGTCTTCTTTTGAGAAGTGTTTGTTCATATCCTTCACCTACTTTTTGATGGGGTTGTTTTTTTCTTGTTGATTTGTTTAAGTTCTTTGTAGATTCTGGATATTAGCCCTTTTTCAGATAGATAGATTGCAAAAATTTTCTCCCAGTCCATAGGTTGCCTGTTCACTCTGATGATAGTTTCTTTTGCTGTGCAGAAGCTGTTTAGTTTAATTAGATCCCATTTGTCAGTTTTGGCTTTTGTTGCCATTGCTTTTGGTGTTTTAGTCATGAAGTCTTTGCCCATGCCTATGTCCTAAATGGAATTACCTAGGTTTTCTTCTAGGATTTTTATGTTTTTAGGTCTTACATTTAAGTCTTTAATCCATCTTGAGTTAATTTTTGTATAAGGTGTAAGGAAGGGATCCAGTTTCAGTTTGCTGGATATGGTTATTCAGTTTTCCCAACACTGTTTATTAAATAGGGAATCCTTTCCCTATTGCTTGTTTTGGTCAGGTTTGTCAAAGATCAGATGGTTGTAGATGTGTGGTGTTATTTCTGAGGCCTCTGTTCTGCTCCATTGGTCTATATCTCTGTTTTGGTACCAGTACCATGCTGTTTTTGTTACTGTAGCCTTGTAGTATAGTTTGAAGTCAAGGTAGCGTGATGCCTCCAGCTTTGTTCTTTTTACTTAGGATTGTCTTGGCTATGTGATCTCTTTTTTGGTTCCATGTAAAATAAAAAGTAGTTTTTTCCAATTATGTGAAGAAAGTCAACGGTAGTTTGATAGGAATAGCATTGAATCTATAAATTACTTTGGGCAGTATGGCCATTTTCATGATATTGATTCTTCCTATCCATGAGCATGTGAATGTTTTTCCATTTGTTTGTGTCCTCTTTTATTTCCTTGAGCAGTGGTTTGTAGTTCTCCTTGAAGAGGTCCTTCACATCCCTTGTAAGGTGGATTCCTAGGTATTTTATTCTCTTTGTAGCAATTGTGAATGGGAGTTCTCTCATGATTTGGCTCTTTGTTTGTATTGGTGTATAGGAATGCTTGTGATTTTTGCACATTGATTTTGTATCCTGAGACTTTGCTGAAGTTGCTTATCAGCTTAAAGGGATTTGGGGCTGAGATGATGGAGTTTTGTAAATATACAATCATGTCATCTGCAAACAGAGATAATTTGGCTTCCTCTTTTCCTAATTGAATACACTTTATTTCTTTCTCTTGCCTGATTGCCCTGGCCAGAACTTCCAATACGATGTTAAATAGGAGTGGCGAGAGAGGGCATCCTTGTCTTGTGCCAGTTTTCAAAGGGAATGCTTCCAGTTTTTGCCCATTCAGTATGATATTGGCTGTGGGTTTGTCATAAATAGCTCTTATTATTTTGAGATATGTTCCATCAGTACCTAGTTTATTGAGAGTTTTTAGCATGAAGGGCAATTTTGTTGAAGGCCTTTTCTGCATCTATCGATATAATCGTGTGATTTTTGTCATTGGCTCTGTTTGTGTCATGGATTACATTTATTGATTTGTGTATGTTGAATCAGCCTTGCATCCCAGGGATGAAGCTGACTGATCATGATGGACAAGCTTTTTGATGTGCTGCTGGATTTGGTTTACCAGTATTTGATTGAGGATTTTTGCATTGATGTTCTTCAGGGATATTGGCCTAAAATTTTCTTTTTTGTTGTGTCTCTGCCAGATTTTGGTATCAAGATGATGCTGGTCTCATAAAATGAGTTAGGGAGGATTCCCTGTTTTTCTATTGTTTGGAGTAGTTTCAGAAGGAACAGTACCAGCTCCTCTTTGTACCTCTGGTAAAATTCGGCTGTGAATCCGTCTGGTCCTGAGTTTTTTTTGGTTGGTAGGCTATTAATTACTACCTCAATTTCAGAACTTGTTATTGGTCTCTTCAGGAATTCAACTTCTTCCTGGTTTAGTCTTGGGAGGGTGTATCTGTCCAGGAATTTATCCATTTCTTCTAGATTTTCTAGTTTATTTGTGTAGAGGTGTTTATAGTATTCTCTGATGGTAGTTTGTATTTCTGTGGAATCAGTGGTGATATCCCTTTTATCGTTTTTTATTTCATCTCTTTGATTCTTCTCTCTTTTCTTCTTTATTAGTCTTGCTAGTGGTGTATCTATTTTGTTGATTTTTTCAAAAAACCAGTTCCTGGATTCATTGATTTTTTGAAAGGTTTTTTGTGTCTCTGTCTCCTTCAGTTCCACTCTGATTTTAGTTTTTTCGTGTCTTCTGCTAGCTTTTGAATTTGTTTGCTCTTGCTTCTCTAGTTCTTTTAGTTGTGATGTTAGAATGTTGATTTTAGATCTTTCCTGCTTTTCCTTGTGGGCATTTAGTGCTATAAATTTCCCTCTACATGTTGCTTTAAATGTGTCCCAGAGATTCTGGTACATTGTATCTTTGTTCTCATTGATTTCAAAGAACATCTCTATTTCTGCCTTCATTTTGTCATTTACCCAGTTCAGGAGCAGGTTGTTCAGTTTCCATGCAGTTGTGTGGTTTTGAGTGAGTTTCTTAATCCTGAGTTCTAATTTGATTGCACTGTGGTCCTAGAGACAGTTTGTTGTGATTTCTCTTCTTTTACATTTGCTGAGGAGTGTTTTACTTCCAATTATGTGGTCAATTTTAGAATAAGTGTGATGTGGTGCTGAGAAGAATGTATATTCTGTAGATTTGGGATGGAGAGTTCTGTAGATGTCTATTAGGTCTGCTTGGTCCATAGCTGAGTTCAAGTCCTGGATATCTTTGGTAATTTTCTGTCTTGTTGATGTGTCTAATATTGGCAGTGTAGTGGTAAAGTCTCTCACTGTTATTGCGTGGGAGTCTAAGTCTCTTTGTAAGTCTTTAAGAACTTGCCTTATGAATCTGGGTGCTCCTGTATTGGGTGCATATATTATTTAGGATAGTTACCTGTTCTTGTTGCACTGATCCCTTTACCATTATGTGATGCCCTTCTTGTCTCTTTTGATCTTTGTTAGTTTAAAGTCTGTTTTATGAGAGACTAGGATTGCAACCCCTGCTTTTTTTGCTTTCCACTTGCTTGGAAAATCTTCCTCCATCCCTTTATTTTGAGCCTATGTGGGTCTCTGCACATGAGATGAGTCTCCTGAATACAGGACACCAATGGGTCTTGACTCTTTATCCAATTTGCCAGTCTCTGTCTTTTAATTGGGGCATTTAGCCCATTTACATTTAAGGTTAATATTATTATGTGTGAATTTGATTCTGGCATTATGATGCTAGCTGGTTATTATGCCCCGCTAACTAGTTAACGCAGTTTCTTCATAACATCAATGGTCTTTAAAATTTGGTATGTTTTTGCAGTGGCTGGTACTGGTTGTTCCTTTCCATGTTTAGTGCTTCCTTCAGGAGCTCTTGTAAGGCAGGCCCAGTGGTGACAAAATCTCTCAGCATTTGCTTGTCTGTAAAGAATTTTATTTCTCCTTTACTTATGAAGTGTAGTCTGGCTGGATATGAAATGCTGGGTTGAAAAATCATTTCTGGCTGGGCACGGTGGCTCATGCCTGTAATTCCAGCACTTTGGGAGGCTGAGGTGGGTGGATCATGAAGTCAGGAGATTGAGACCATCCTGGACAACACAGTGAAACCCTATCTCTATTAAAAATACACACACACACACACACACACACACACACAATTAACTGGGCATGATGGCATGCACCTGTAGTCCCAGGTACTCAGGAGGGTGAGTCAGGAGAATCGCTTGGACTCAGGAGGAGGAGGTTGTAAGGAGTGAAGATCACACCACTGCACTCCAACCTGGGCTACAGAGTAAGACTCTGTCTCAAAACAAACAAACAAACAAACTATTTTCTTTAAGAATGTTGAATATTGGCCCCCACTGTCTTCTGGCTTGTATGGTTTCTGCTGAGAGATATACTGTTACTCTGATGGGCTTCTCTTTGTGGGTAACTCGACCTTTCTCTCTGACTGCCCTTAACATTTTTTCCTTCGTTTCAACCTTGGTGAATCTGACAATTATGTGTCCTGGGGTTGCTCTTCTCAAGGAATATCTTTGTGGTGTTCTCTGTATTTCCTGAATTTCAATGTTGGCCTGCTTTGCTAAGTTGAGATAGTTCTGGATAATATCCTGAAGAGTGATTTCCAACTTGGTTCCATTCTCCCTGTCACTTTCAGGTACACCAATCAAGCCTACATTTGGTCTTTTCACATAGTCCTGTATTTCTTGGAGACTTTGTTCATTTCTTTTCACTCTTTTTTCTCTAATATTGTCTTCTTGCTTTATTTCATTGAGTTGATCTTCAATCTCTGATTTCCTTTCTTCTGCTTGACCGATTCGGGTATTGTTACTTGTGTATGCTTCATGAAGTTCTCATGCTGTGTTTTTCAGCTCCATCAGTTCATTTATTTTCTTATCTAAGCTCGTTATTCTAGTTAGCAATTTGCCTAACCTTTTTTCCAGGTTCTTAGCTTCCTTGCATTGGGTTAGAACATGCTCCTTTAGCTTGGAGGAGTTTGTTATTACCCACCTTCTGAAGCCTACTTCTGTCAGTTCGTCAAACTCATTCTCCATCCAGCTTTGTTCCCTTGCTGGCGAGGAGTTGTGATCCTTTGGAGTAGAAGAGGCATTCTGGTTTTTGGAACTTTCAGCCTTTTTGTGCTGATTTCTCCCCATCTTCATGGATTTATCTACCTTTGGTCTTGTTGGTGATATTGACACTATTCCTTTCCATTTGTTAGCTTTCCTTCTAACAGTCAGGCCCCTCTGCTGCAGGTCTGCTGGAGTTTGCTGGAGGTCCACTCCAAACCCTGTTTGCCTGGGTATCACCAATGGAGGCTGCTGAACAACAAAGATTGCTGCTTGTTCCTACCTCTGGTAGCTTCATCCCAGAGGGGCACCTGCCAGATGCCAGCCAGAACTGTCCTGTATGAGGCATCTGTTGGCCCCTACTGGGAGGTGTCTCCCAGTCTGGATACACTGGGAGTCAGGGGGTCAGGAACCCACTGGAGGAGGCAGTCTGTCCCTTATCAGAGCTCAAACTCTATGCTGGGAGAACCCGCTCTCTTCAGAGCTGTCAGACAGGGACATTTAAGACTGCTGAGGCTGACACACAGCCACCCCTTCCCCCAGGTGCTCTGTCCCAGTGAGCTGCAGTGGGCTCTGACCAATTCGAATTTCCCTGTGGCTTTGTTTACACTGTGATGGTAAAACCGCCTACTCAAACCTCAGCAATGGTGGATGCCTCTCCCCCTACCAAGCTTGAGCATCCCAGGTCAACCTCAGACTGCTATGCTAGCAGTAAGAATTTCAAGCCAGTGGATCTTAGTTTGCTGGGTTCTGTGGTGGTGGGACCCACCGAGCCAGGCACTGGAGAGAATCTCCTGGTCTGCCGGTTGCAAAGAGCATGGGGGAAAGCTCAGTATCTGGGCCAGAATGCCCCGTTCCTCCCTGTACAGACTTTCACGACTTCCCTTGACTAGGAAAGGGAAATCCCCTGATCCCTTGCACTTCCCAGGTAAGACAATGCCCCGCCCTGCTTCTGCCAGCCCTCCATGGGCTTTACCCACTGTTCAACCAGTCCCAATGAGATGAACCATGTACCTCAGTTGGAAATGCAAGAATCATCCACCTTCTGCATCGATCTTCCTGGGAGCAACAGACTGGAGTTGTTCCTATTCGGCCATCTTGCCAGCTACCAACTTGGTATTTCTTTAAGAAACTTTAAGAATACTGACTTGGGGATATGCTTTGAGAAAATGAACTTATTCACAAATTTTCAGGCACTTGGATTTTATGGCAGAGAACCCAGTCTGGAAGTCAGAGCTGACCTTAGCACCCATTTAGCAGACTAATGTGTGGGCCTGGTGAGGGTAGGAAAGATCATCTGGACCCCTATTCTTCTCCCCTCCATACCTCAATACAGATATTCAAGGTCTAGAAATTCCAATGTTATCAATATATTCCTTGAGGGCATTGTCCTTTCCAGGCTCTTTTTTGAAATGAAAATACGACACAGGGTGGGAGCACTTTGAGTCAATTGTATCTTCATCTGAATTATTTATTTTTAGGATAAGTTTGGGAGAGCCCAGAGTGGTGTGAAGATACTGGGTATGTAGAGCATAGGAGGTGGGCCCTCTAGAGGGAAGGGAGGAATCCCCATAGAAAGCTTCCCCCCATCAAAGCTGTGCCAGGAAGTAGACCCTACATACAGCTTGCTCTCAGATGCATTCAGAACCCAGAGATCGGGGCAGAGAAGAAAACTCATGTTTACTCTTGGCTTGCTTTGTGTGGATGCAATGGCCCTCTTTTCTCATCCTCTTCCTCAGCCTGTATAGGGTCTGCTTTCAGGCATGCTGAGATGCTGCTTGCTTGGATGCCAGCTCTGTTAGAGATGCACTATCCATAGGCCTGCTGCTGATCATATCTGTCACATTGAATTATGCCTTCTGGACATCATGTGGCATGCAGACAGAGAGGCCAGTCATTACCCTAGGGCTAGTAAGGCCCTTATCAAAAGGGGAATCTCCTTTAAAGAATAGTTTAGAAATAGCAGATGGTACTGAATTGTGCCTGGGGGGCTGACAGACTGTAAGAATACTGCTACTGTTTTCAGGAGATGAGAATTCTTTCAGCAAAAGGAGAAGCTGATCTGCAGAAGTGCTGAGCATGCGTGAGAGAGATGGGAGTGATCAAGACCAGGAGTGCCATTTGGATGTGCAGAGTTGAGGTGACATCTTCCTGGAGAGATTCAGGAGGCAGCTGAACTGTGCTCACATAAAGCAAGAGAAAGACTAAAATGGGAGAGACAAATTTGGGAATCCTACATTTGTGGTTATCAAGGTTTAAGAATCACTTCTGGGAAATTCCTGAAGAGATGGATTTGGAGGGCGCATTGGGAGATTCTGCTTCTGTATACTTGATGTCAGGGCAGGAAAGGTGAATTTAAAAAGTGTCCAAGGTGACTTTTATGCATGGAGAAGGGGACCCAAAGGCCTTCTGGAAAACACTTCTTCAGATTGATAGAGAAACCCATGGAGAAGAAAAACGAGCTAAAGACAGCACCATGGGAATGCCTGTGCCCACACTGGGGAAAAGGAGGAATTGGAGGAGCCAGGGAAGAAGGTGGAGGAGAGCCCATCAGAGAGGTATGAGGAGAGTGGAATATGCAGTGAAGTTGACCATCCACCTAAAAAACAATACAAAGGACAGGCAAAAACAAAGAAGTTTATTCCTCCTTGAAATTAAAGACATGAAAAGTAAAGAAAACCTTATGTATGACTTTACTCCTAAATTAGCCAAGAGAAAAGTCACTTAAAGGAAGCACCAAATGGCAGAGAAATAATTATAAAACATACACTCATGCATTTAAAATGATTTAAGCCTTTTGGAAAGCAATATGGTAATTCCCATCTAGAGCCAGGCATATGTGTATATCCCACAATTCAGTGATTCTAGCACTGAGAACTTTCCAAAGAAAATAACTGAACACAATAAATAAATTATAAGAATGAAAATGGTCATTATAGCACTATCTATATGACAAATTTGAAATACCCTGAATACTCCACAACATTATAGTGATATAAAGACATTATGATTCACTTAATGAAGTATGCAATAATTTAAAATGAAAATTTGGCTAATTTAGAGATAGAGAAAAAGTTGTATATTGAAAAACTTAGAATACAAAGTAAAACTTATACTGTAAATACAATAATGTAAGTATGTTTTTTTGAGGAAAAAAGGCAAAGTAATTTCCTGTTCCAATTTCGTAACTTGATGTCAGTTAAGTATATGTACCATTTACCTGGTAGCCTATAAACAAGCCATGGATACCAACTGGTATTCTTGGCAGTTATTAGGTGCTCAGATGGCCAAAATAGCTGTGTAAATATCTTAAATCCCCTCTTCTCCTTATTGATTTGGTTTTCAAATCTTCTCTCCAACTCTTCTCTCTGTCTGGTTTAGGATGCCACCTATGACTCTGTACTTTATAGTAACATCTGTTCTTTCACACTCTTTTTACCTCCTCACATTGCTTGGACCAGCTCTTTCAATTTCAGACAATCTCAGCTATTGAAGCCCATTCTAACAGCCCTATAATGAAAGTACTTCTGTTTAAGTTTTTACTTATGAAAAATTGCATCAAAGCAATGTTCATGCTAAAACTAGCCAAATGGCTTTTAAAAGTGTGGTGGCTCACACCTGTAATCCCAGCACTTTGAGAGGCTAAGGCAGGAGGATTACTTGAGCCCAGGAGTTTGAGACCAGCCTGGGCAACATAGGGACACTACATTTCTATAAAACATTAAAAAATTAGCTGGGCCTGGTGGCACAAGACTGTGGTCCCAACTACTTGGGAGGCTGAGGTGGGAGGGTCATTTGAGCTGGGGAGATCAAGGCTGTAGTGAACCATGATCAATGCCACTGCACTCCAGCCTGGGTGACAGAGTGAGACCCTGTCTTAAAAAAAAAAAAAAGCTAATAGTGAAAAATGTAATACTTGCCTGCACAGTTTTGGTAGATCAGAAGTGTGGTGAAGCTTAGCTGGTGGAGGATGGGCGAGGTCAGGGAAAGGAGCTGGTGGTTAAACCTCTCTGTATACAGGCTTTCAATTAATAGATCTGTTTTTAGCACCACACTATACCTCTACCTTATTGCAATAACTTGAGTCTCCAAGACCTGAGACTTTCTGCTAATCCATTTCAATGCTTATCAGATCCTACGAATTCTTTCTGTAGGGCTTTCAGGGCATACTGCTATGTTAACTACTGCTCCTCCATCCGCATAACTTCCAAATATTTGTTAAGATCTTTCATCTACAGTTGTGCATTAGTTCAGGTCCTCCAAGAGGCAGATACCAAGATGATATTAGATGTACAATAATTTTATTAGGGAAACTGCCTGGGTGAGAGAAAATGGGGGGCGACAGGGAGCCAGAAAAGACTTGGAAAGCATCAGACTGAAATGAGAATGAAGGAGAGAAGAAAGGTATGCTGTGTCAGAATGTACTAGACCACAGTGCAGTCTAAGGAAAGTTCAACAAGACTGACAAGAGTACTTGAGTCAAAGCTGGCTGTTGGACCCTGGGAATGGACCTGCCTCAATTTCCCTGGCATACTCATTGAGTCATGATTAGCTGGGAGCTGCCCTGGGGAAGCATGGCTTGGGTCAACATCAACTGTGGATTTAGCGAGATTTCAGAGCCCAGCAGTGGGGATCCTTGGTCAGTTCCACTCTCATAGATAGGGGCATGAGTAGTCTCATGGCAACCAAAGATCGTTTCTTCTCCCTTTATCTTTTGGGTGTGTTCGTTTTTTGTGGGGGAGGGTATATTCTTTAAATAAAAATATTTTAGTGGTGTTTAGGAAAGGAAAGGAAATAAATGGCTACATTTCAACGTTCCTTTGTTTTCAAAATAAATTAAAATATTTAATAAATATTTAAATTAATTTATTTACTAGATAAATTAAATGTTTAATAACTATTTAAATAAATTATTTTATTTAAAATAATTTTCCTCCAACATTTCTGTAGTATGTTTATACTTTATAAAAAAGTTTAAAAGAGGAGAAGGTGATCAGAAGTGTCAGGCAGAAAGTGGGGGGAAGATGGAGGCTGAGAAAGCTTGTGTGAATTGCTAATTAGGAGGTTGGTTATTGGTGAACTTATTGCTGATTCTACCGTTATGGGGTGAAAGCCAGCTTGAAAGAGACTGAGTAGATATAAGAGTGAGTAGGTATAGACCAGTCTGCCAAGAAGTCTGGTAGTAAAGGGAGAACAAGGAAGGCAACATTAACCTAGGGGTGTGCTTAGTATTTTGAAACATATTTCAAAGGAAAGCATCTTTTTTTAGGCTAGAAAGTTCCTAACAGTTTTGTTAATGGACGTAAAAAAGAGCCAGAATGAGGAAAGATTGAGTATGCAAACAAGAAAGGACACGATTGTAAGAACATGGCCTAAGAGGAAACAGAAGAGGAAATGGGGTCATGAATGCATGCGGAGAGCTAGTTCAAAAAGCAGGAGGGCCATCTCTCCTTCAAAGATAAGAGAAATAAGATGCAGACCTAAAGATGCCTCAGTGGTGTACCAGCGTATCTCTTAGCTGCATGAAGCAGAAAATTGACTATTGTGGCTTAAATAAGTAGGGGTCTAGGAGGTAGGCAGTCTAGCATTGATATAACAGCAGTAAGATACTGCCAAGGATTCAAGATGCTTCCATCTTTTCATTCTATCATGTTCCATGAAGGAATGAATGAATGAGCAAAATAATGGAAGAGAACTATCATATCTCCATTGAGACTTTTTTTCTTTCAGTGAAAAACAATGTGAATGATCAAACTGTAGCAAGTTGGTTAAATAATCTGGTGTGTTAACAATTTGAATATCACATTGCTTTTTCAAAATATGTGAATGAAGTAGAGATGTGAAAAAATATAGATTATGTGATATTGAGTGAAATAAAACCTTAAAATAATATGGGCATGTTTATTGCAATTATGAAAAATTTATATCTTACAATATTAAGGCAAGGAGAGACCATTGTATCTTGATTCTCCTTTACGTTTTGTGTTAAGGAGGGCTGGACCTTTTTCTTTTTTCATGATTCTGTTTATAGTTCACTATAAAGTGTTAAAATATATAATTACAAAATTTAAAAGCCCATACGGAACTTTCTTTGAGCTCCTCTAGAAGAAAGATACTCTAAAATGCAAGTGTGGCTATCAAAATATCATTGCATTGTACACACACACACACCCACACACACACACACACACACACAGAGCTAGTCACTACATTCTAATAACTAACTAGCTTCCAACTGGAATACTGGTGTGGTTCATGAAGGCCCCTTTACCAAATCTCTCTCCACCTTCTTCACAGGCCTGAGATTCTTTTTTGGGGGAGCAATGCTTTTTTTTGTTCAAGGAGAGGCATCATGATCTTCACACTACATGTAAATAATTATGTCTTTCTAAATGAAGAATTTTAATATATGTGAAGGACAAAGGGTGCAGGAAGGAGAGGCTGGGTACACTTGAAATCTAGCCCCTTCTTACTCGTGCTGAAGTTAAATCTAGATTCTCAATTCAAGTGATCTTTCATCCCTCACTTCTGAATCCTCTCCCTTCCTTTTATTGGTGCAAGGAATTACAGGGCTGGGCAGGGTCTTCTGTTTACCCCCCTAGCCTCCATCAGTGACTTTAAATCATTCCAGTAAAGTAAGTATCTTCTATTTTTTTTTTTTTTTTTTTGAGACGGAGTCTGGCTCTGTCTCCCAGGCTGGAGTGCAGTGGCCGGATCTCAGCTCACTGCAAGCTCCGCCTCCCGGGTTTACACCATTCTCCTGCCTCAGCCTCGGGGGTAGCTGGGACTACAGGCGCCCGCCACCTCGCCCGGCTAGTTTTTTGTATTTTTAGTAGAGACGGGGTTTCACCGTGTTAGCCAGGATGGTCTCGATCTCCTGACCTCGTGATCCGCCCGTCTCGGCCTCCCAAAGTGCTGAGATTACAGGCTTGAGCCACCGCGCCCGGCCAGTATCTTCTATTTTTAAGCACTAGTAGAGGATGTTCTTCAATATCCCTCACTCATACATTCTTTGCCTGACAAGACTCACCCCAGAAATACTTCTTTAAGCCAAACTTCCTAAATTCCTCACTTGCAATGTTACAGCTTGTTTCTTGTTGGATTGCCATCAGAGATTAAGAATTCTTAATCACATCCCTTCAGAACTTTTATCTGGAAGATCTAACATGGTGAGGGATTATCTGACCCTCCTTTACTGGTGAGACTCAGAAGTCTAACAGTGTGCTCAGACACCTAGTAACTCAGAGGCTGATGGATACTCCTTGTAGGTTTTGGTTTCCACATCTGAAAAATAAGGAGAGCAATATCTACCCCCTTGTCCTCACATGGACTTTGTAAAAACCCAGTAAGATAATATGACTAAAAGTACTCTGGGAAATATAAACAAATTCAAGTTATTATTTGAATACTTCTCTCTTTTCCTTTGAGTTTTGCTTTGCCACAGTTTCATCGTCCTTTTCTACAGCACTGGCTTTGCTGTAGAAGAGGCGTGGCATGGCATTTCGTCAGGAGCCACACAGCCCTCCAGCGCCCTCCTTCTGCATCTAGCTTGCAGCTCTGTTCCATCCTCAGCACTAATTGTTAGGTTTGAATTAATATCCTGGCTTATATGAGCTCAGGTTACTCTCTTCCTTTACCTCCTGGTAACCTGCTAAATCCCTGCATACACATTGTTCTCAGCTGAGGGCATTTCTCTCTCTTTTTCTACTGACAAGGGGATATTTGGCAGTGTCTGGAGTCATCTTTGGTCATCACTGCTGGTGGGTAGTGCTACTGGCATATAGTGGGTAGAGCCAGGGACGCTGCCAAACGTCCTAAGATACACAGGACAGCTCCCCTCCTACAACAAAGAATTATCTGGTCCAAAATGTCAGTAGTGCTGTGGTTGAGAAGCTCTGCTATAGATAAAATTCAATGAAGTACATACTCTTCTCCCTTCCCCTTCCTTCCTCCTCTCCTCTCCTCCACTCTCCTTTCCTGCTTTCTTTCAACAGCTTTATCAGATATAAAGGTATAATTGATATACAATGACCTGCACATACTTAAAATGTACAGTTTGATGTTTTTTGATATCTCTACATGTAAAACCATCACTACAATCAAGAAAATGAATCTATCCATCACTCTCAAAAGATTTCTCCTGCCCTTTTGTAATTCTGCCCTCCTTGGGCCACCCATCTCAGCTTCTTAGCCCCAATCAACCACTGATTTGCTTTCTCTCACTTGAGATTAGTTTGCATAGTCTAGAATTTTATATAATTTGAATAATACATTATGCACTTTTTTTTCTGGCTTCTTTCACTCAGCATAATTATTTTAAGATTAATCTATGTCATTGCTGAACTACTTATTCTTAAGGAAAGATAAGCTTATGGTTAAGAACAAAGGGTTATGACTTCTAGGTTTTTGGGTCATTACTAGACACTCTTTTGATGATTTTACTTCTTGGATGGATGCCTCACTTAGCCGTTCCTTCCCCTGCCCCCACAATCACTTTTCCTTATCACAGTCCTTAATACCTGGCCAGTGAACTACCTCAGTGGTCTTCTAATAAGAGACTTCTGTCTCTAATTTCTACTCCTCTTAACTTACAAAACTTCATTCCCCCTTTTTCCCCTCACAAAGAGAATCTCAAAGAGCTAATTTGTGGGACACCAGTTTGGGAAATGGTGCCCTGACATAGTTGTTTTGTTTTTAAAACTCTGCATTTCAGACTTAATCCATGTGCAGTATACACACACACACAGAGAAATAAATCTTGAGACATCATCTAATCAGCATAGCTTACCTTGTTTTTGCCTACTTAGGTGCTAAGAATCTTTCCTGGAATTATATCTAGTTAAGGTATCCATATTTAGTGATAGGAAGAATTCTTTAACCAGGGACTTTGAAGACCATAAAAAATAGTCAACGATAATTAAACCCACACATTATTATGAGAAGTATGTTGATTTTACTACATTGTTAGCCTAGACATACTTCTATACAGCAATGACATATGGTTTTGAAGTGGAATTCTTGAATAAATCTCAAGTTGCTCCTTTCAAGATAACTGAGAAAGTCTTGATTCCTAAGAAAACAGTCCTCTTTATCATCTGTTCCACAGTTTTCTTTCCCATTTATCTTCATTATATAGGATATGGCTCATTCTTTTCTCTTCCCACACAGTCTTCTGTGGGGTTGGTCATTTCTTTATATTAATGCTTATATCACTTTTCTTCAGTCAGTTCTTGGTATTTGTATCTGCAAATGATCCAGGTTCATTTTAAGCATCAAATATAATTAATGTTGCTGAGCATGTTTTGCTCTCCTCCTGGCAGCTTGTTACCTTGAATGCTCTCTTCTGTTTGTGACAGGCATTAGTTGTTTTGCCTACCCAGTATCCTCTTCATTTGGTAATAGTACTGTGTTCTTCTTGGGTTTGGGAGGACGCTATGTCCCCTCTTTAATGAGTTTAGTTAACCTAGCAAGATTTCAGAGAGGGGGTGAATGGTGAACCTAGGGAGTCCTGGCCTTAGGCCCCTGTGCTCCCAATGGTATTTTTTTTTTAATCATCAGAGAGATACCAGGGTTCATTATGGGCAGCAATGACTACGATGGACAAGAAGATAGAGGCCCTAACCCTAATTTTCGGAGCACCATGGAAGCCCCCTGGATTCTAGGGAGACCTTGAGGAGAAAGAAGACTCCTGTAAATGCCTGACATTGAAATTCTTGCATGTCTAGGAGCCTCTGAACTCAAAATGGAAATTAATTTGATTTAATGAAAATAAAGAAGGAGAATTGTTTTGGTATATCCCAGTTTCTAGACTGAGATTCATAATGCTGTAGGCACTTAAAAATTATCATCCATAGATCAATGAGTTTACTGAGTGCCAACTCTACTCCAAACATTAGCAAGACTTTCTGTGGGTAAAGCAAAAAGGCTTATATGGCCCTGCCTCAGTCTTCTGAGAACATGTAGCCTACTTGGAGACAGAAGATTCAAATAGGTAGGAGGAGGTTAATTCCTTACAAGAGGTAATCCATCAGGGTCTGATAACAAGTTAAGAGCCACCCCCTGTACCTAATTGGTAAATGAATGGCCTGGTCAATGAGCAGCGAGTTCAACTGCTATCATATTAAAGGGAATTGAGAGGAAAAAGGAAAAACAATAAGAATTTTATGTCTTTTGTTTTACTAAGAGTGAGTTTGCAGGGCTGATTTTTTTTTTTTTAATTATTATTATTTTTTTTTTGAGAAGGAGTCTCGCTCTGTCGCCCAGGCTAGAGTGCAGTGGCGTGATCTGGCCTCACTGCAAGCTCCGCCTCCCGGGTTCACAGCATTCTCCTGTGTCAGCTTCCTGAGTAGCTGAGACTACAGGCACCCGCCACCATGCCTGGCTAATTTTTTGTATTTTTAGTAGAGAGGGGGTTTCGCCATGTTAGCCAGGATGGTCTCGATCTCCTGACCTCAAGTGATCCGCCCGCCTCAGCCTCCCAAAGTGCTGGGATTACAGGCATGAGCCACTGGCTGTTTTAAGGAAAGGAGCAGTTTATTTCTGCAGCTCACCACTTCCCAGGGAGCCCATGCCTTGTGAGCCTGTTGTTTCAAGAGTCCCCCATCCAGAGTAGGGAGTCAGGCCACTGGAGCAGCCTGCAGAAATCAGGCACGTCGGTAATGTGCTCAAAGATGTTTTCCCGTCTTCCCAAATACGCAGCACTTGTCCAGGTCAATGTCAGAGGAGCTTATGTTCCTGTTAAGCAATAAGACCCAGCAGGCAGGGAATTGCTGTGGAATTAGGGGAACTCAGAGTGACTCTGTATGTCAGGGACATGAGCCTCTGCTTCCATGCCAGGATCCAGCACAAGGTTGTTTGAAAGCCTTGCTTTAAAAAAAAAACTCAAGGTATGCACAACTTGGAGCTCTCGGCTCCGATGTAGGCAAAGTGAAGAGATCAGATCAAGTCCCTTAGTTCCTTAGAGATCTAGGCTGTGAAATTAGGTGACTAGGGAAGGGATTTGAGTCATGATAGTGTGGAGTTAGTCTTAGGGCGTTCTTGGACAAGACGTGACCTCTTTTTGCAGCTTGGTTTTACTGTCCTAGTTTTACGGTAAAATAACTACAAGAATATGGGCAGAGCTTTAATCAAAACCAAACGTGAACATCTAAATATCCTACATTAATACATTAAGGAGTGGTCATTTGCTTTACAATGATAGGATTGCCCCCTTTATAAGAATTCATGTTAATATCCATTTATGGGGCAGTTGAACTTTCATTTGAAAATGTAATTTGGTTTGCAGAATGTGATTGTGTTTTCAGCTTTTAAGGAAAATATCAGTTGTAAAAAGGGAGTTCTGCGTGTCTTCTTGCTCTATTCCCCTTTCACCCCTCCATGCACCCCCTCCTTCTCATGAAAATTGTGAAGATAATGTCTACATGGTGCATAACAGATGTTTAAGATCTGGGCTAAAAATCCAAATTGATGATAAGCTCATCATCAAAGATGTACTGGGGCTTATTCTCCAGTGGCTTCTGGATTGAGAGGCGAGAGACCTGGGATCTGGTCCAAACTTTGCCACGAAATAACTTTGTTCCTTTGGGTAAATCTTAGAATTGTAGAAGCTTTGATTGGAATAAAATTAGGGATCATCTTGTCCAACCTTCTTTTGATGAAAGCGTTTCATCTACAGCATCCCCAGCTGAAGAGTATCTAGTCTCTTCATGTTCTGGGCCTAAGTGTGTTCATCCAATGAGAGGAACTGATCTCCAGTTGAATCAGGGCTGAAAATGAGGCAAGGAGAGTCAAGAAACCGGAGGCCAGGACTCTGAAGACTAAATGTAATGATATCACAGTTTGTCAAGGGGCCAAGCCCTAGGTATAGGGTCTAAGGAAGACTCTCTGGGGAACAAAACACTATACATACCTTCCCTCTTCACAGGTCCATCCTCCTCTGGTCAATAGATGGGGAAGAGTTCTGAGACTTAACAATTTGACCTGAGGCTGCTTACAGCTCTACCTCAGCATTTCTAGAGAAAGACAAAGTCAGGATGTCAAGTGATTTCTCTTCATATTTGAGCTGAACATTATCCCAAGGTTGTGCAGCCTCAGCTGGCCTCTTCCCCTTTGCTTCACATCCTACCTCCTCCTTCCACCCTCCCACCCCTACTTCCAGCTTTTTTACAGCATGCAAACTGCAAACCTCAAGGGCATGCAGTTGAGTCTGGCTGAAATCTGCTGAGTATTTGCAGGGTTTATCTGAGGAAGAACCCTTGGGTCATTGTCATGGCAATTTTGATAATCCTGACAACATGCAGATGTGGCTGTTCAGGGCAATCTGAGAATGCCTCCAACTTTCTAGCCTCAGCATTGCTTGGGGCAAATGGGGCTTACTTGCTTACTCTTCTTCTTCTTCTTCTTCTTTTTTTTTTTTTTTTTTGTATTTTTGTGCAAATAAAATAAAATTAAAAAGAGTTCACAAAATTTCAGTTATAAAAATACTGTGCCAAATAAGTTTTATCAAAAACTTCATCTGGAGTTAGAAAAAGATTCTAAGAGGGTTGGATGTGTCACCAGTGGACTGAACCAGTAGTCCATTTCTGCATATTGCTTATTTGTTCTCTGTTAACATGTCTATTCACCCTCTCCAATACCACCCACCCCCCTACTCCACTCAGATCCAGAAAATGAACTCAAGGCTAGGGATCGTTTTCAGTCATTTCTTGATGCTTCCAGTGCCCAGCACTGTGCCAAGGAATTCAGTAATGTTTGCTGGATAAATGATGAGGTGGGCGTAAGATAGCAGAGAGATTTGCAAGGTGACACCTGATAAACAGAGATTGAATAAAGGTTGGGATTGGTGGTGTGAAGAGACAGGGGCTTCTAGGCTTTGAGTGTTTGCCAAATCTCTTGAGCATGGGATTGATGCCATAAAGATCAATTCCAATAAAAATATACCTGATGTCAAAATGTGTGGAGAACTAGACTTGGAGAGAGCTTAGAGGCAGGGAGACCAGCAAAGAGCACGAACCTGTTTCCTCGAAAAGGTACAGAATGGAGAAGAAAGTGCTAGGGGAGCCTAAAAGAGATGTGTTATTGCAGGTCCATTTATCTGCCCAGGAGCACAGCCAGGAAAGATTCAAATGCCTAAAGAGTTGGGCACCAACTTGTACATGAATGTTCACAGGAGCATTATTTATAATAGCTAAAAGTGGAAACAACCCAAATATCTATCAACTGACAAATGGATGAACAGTATATAGTATATCCATGTAATGGAACATCATTTTTCAATAAAAAGGAATGAAGTACTGATACATGTTCCAGCATAGATGAACCTTTAAAACATTATGCTAAACGGGAGAAGCTAGTTACAAAAGGACATATGTTGAATTTTTCTATTTTTGTGAAGTGTTCAGAATAGACAAATCCATAGAGACAAAAAGTAGGTTAGTAGTTGTCAGGGCTGGGGGAGGGAGAAATGGGTAGTGACTGCCTATGTGTGTGGGGTTTCTTTTTAGGGTGATGAAAATGTCCTAAAATTACATAGTGGTAATGGTCATATAACTCTGTGAATATACTAAAACCCACTAAATTATACATTATAAAAGGGTGAATTGTATGATGTGTGAATTATATCTCAATAAAGCTGTTATTAAAAAAGAGTAGGGCTGGGTGGGGCCATGACCACCATCTTCACAGACATCAAGGAATCCAGCGCCATGTTATTGAAGGTATCCTGAAATGACTGCCTGATTAGCAACGGCTGTACAAGGGTGACCCGCTCCTGGTGATGGTAAGACGATGCATGAGTTTGGCTTCCCCAGCCACAGGCCACAGCTACAGTGGGGCTGGCTTTATGGGTCGGGTCAGAGACACATTTGAGGCCCTGCACGTTGACCCCTTCTTCAGCCTGCCAATGCTGCCTGATGTGATGAATCCCCAGGACTCAGAAAGCAGCACCAATAAATAAACCTTCCAGTGAAGACCTTTGACCTACCCCAGAGAGGCCTCAATAAAAGAGAATTGGGTATCTAAAGAAATAAGTAAATAAATAAAAGAGTCATCCATCTGACCTAAGAGTTTAAATCTCTTGGGCTTTGGAGAAGAGTCAGCAGGGATCACAAAGAATAAGAATGAGCCATCAGACCCTTGAAGCAGGTTGTTCATGTTAGTAAATAATGTGTGTGTGTGTGTGTGCGTGCAAACTAATTCACAAGTCCACAAGTGGCTGTCTCATTTTTCTTTCCATATATTCCAAATGTGAGCTAGTCCAAATCCAGCTTGGGCAGGGTCCACTTGATTCTGCAGAGTGCTCCACAACTTGCCCTAGCTTCTGCTAGCTGCCTGCCGGTAAAGAAACCTCAGGGATACCTTGGGCTCTTGTTCCATATGGCTCAGGAATCTTTAAGAAACATCTGCTCTTCATTATAGCCCCTTGTTATCTAGGACTCACTCTCTACTGGAGCACAATTTTGAGTGACAGACACTGTTTTGTCTTCAAAATAGCCTTTCTCTTAGGTTCTCACCCATGGTCTTTAAGTCAAGCTGTGAGCCATGATGCCATTAAAATGAGAGGCTTCCTTGGAAGCCGCCAGTGCTGTGCTGGTAAACCAGCTCTCTGGAAAACAGGTTAAGTAACTAGGAAATGGCAGAGCCCGACAGGACTAGAGCCTCTGTCTCTCGGACCCCAAAGCAGGTGCTTTTAATCACAGAACTGCTCATAAGACACATTAGTTCATAAGTTCCCTTATTGAAAGGTCTTCGGAAAGGAAATCGCTCAAGCCGTGAGACACTTTGGACTAAATTAAACTGAGAAAGTGGAAGTCATTCTAAAACTATGGCTGATCTCAAGTTACTCATGTGATGTCATTGAACATAGAGTGTCGATGAGAGGAGTATGGTTGGCTCTTGAGGGGTAGAATGAGCCTTCTCCAGCACATCACTGCTCTCAGCACAGGTGACCTGGTGGCTCTTTTACCAGCTCTTCAGATACATTCAGTTGGATTTATCCATGAGTATTCTGAACACATGAAAGGTTTCCATTTTTTTTCTTGTTGCTTGTTTGACACTTGTGCAGGCACACAGAACAGGGATCAGTTATTAATGAGGAAATAATGTGCAGGTTTTGATGTAAACCAGTCCTACAGCAAGCTGCTGACAGAGGTGGGGATTAGATTCCATATTTCTGATGGACACCATTTGTTTGTTATCCTGTAAATTTTTGAAAGCATGTGACTATGTAGAGTAGATCCATGTAAGTTTATATGGATCATAAATGAAAAGAATGGACTTATTTTTACATCTTCTACCAGGTTCCTGCTCTTCAATGTGGTGGAGAGACCTGAACTTGGGCATGCCATTAACTACTTTTCTAAGGTTTTCATCAACCCTTCGTGTTTTTTTTTTTGTTCTAAATCAAAAACTCAATGAAAAACTATCATCACAATCTAATTTTAGAACAATTTTAAGAACCCCCAGAAGAAACTCTATGTACATTAGCACTTACTCTTTCTTCTTGCTCCCTTCCCTCACTCTCCTGATCCACCCCCAGGCATTACACTACTTTCTGTTTTTATGGATTTGCTTATTCTGGACATTTCATATAAATGGACTCATACAGTGTGTGTATTTTTGTGTGTGTCTGGCTTTTCTTCACATAACATACTATTTTCAAGTTTCTTCCATGTCATAGCATGTGGCAGTACTTTATTCTTTTGTATTGCCAGATTTTATTATGTTTTATGGATATGCCTTATTTTGTTTATCCATTCATCGCTCAGTTGACATTTGGGTTGTTTCCACTTTTTGACTATTACAAGTGATGCTGCTATGAACATTTGTATACAAATTTTTAGGTGAATGTAAATTTTTATTTCTCTTGAGTATATATCTAGGAGTGGAATTGCTATGGTAACTCTATTCTTAACTGTTTGAGGAACTGTCCAACTGTTTTCCAATATGGTTGTACCATTTTACAGTCCACCAGTCATTTGTGAGGGTTCCAGTTTCTCCATATCCTCAGCAACACTTCTTGTTGGCTCTCCTTTTGATTGTAACCATCCTAGTGGGTGCGAAGTGGCATCTCATTGTGGTTTTGATTTGCCTTTCACTAATGATTAATAATGTTGAACATCTTTTTATATGCTTATTGGCCATTTATATGTCTTCTTTGGAGAAATGTCTATTCAAATCCTTTGCCTATTTTTTTTTTTTCTTTGAGACAGGATCTCATTTTGTCACCCAGGCTGCAGTGCAATGGTATAACATTGGCTCACTGCAGCCTCAACCTTTCAGGCTCAAGTGATCCTCCCCACCTCAGCCTACCAAGTAGCTGGGGCCACAGGCTCATGCCACCATGCCCAGTTGTTTTAATTTGTTTTTTGTAGACATGGGATTTCACTGTGTTGCACGGGCTGGCCTCCTCAAACTCCTAAGTTCAAGCCATCCACCTCAGCCTCCCAAAGTCTGGGATTATAGGTGAGAACCCTGGTGCCTGGTCCCCTTTGCCTTTTTTTATTTTTATTTTTTGAGACAGAGTCTCACTCTGTCACCCAGGCTGGAGTGCAATGGCGCAATCTCAGCTCACTGCAAGCTGCGTCTCCTGGGTTCACGCCATTCTCCTGCCTCAGTCTCCCGAGTAGCTGGGACTACAGGTGCCCATCACCAGGCCCAGCTAATTTTATTTTTTTGTATTTTTAGTGGAGACAGGATTTCACCATGTTAGCCAGGATAGTCTCTATCTCCTGACCTCGTGATCTGCCTGCCTCGGCCTCCCAAAGTGCTGGGATTACGGGCGTGAGCCACCGCACCCAGCCCCCCTTTACCCATTTTTAAATTGAATTGTCTATTTACTGGGGAGTTGTCAGTGTTCTTTATATATTCTAGGTACAAGTATCTTGTCAGATATATAATCTGCAAATTTTTTTTTCCCATGTTATAGGTTGTCTTCCCACTTTCTTGATTGTACCATTTGGTGCACAAAAGTTTTTAATTTTGCTGAAGTCCAATTTATCTATATTTTCTTTTGTTGCTTATACTTTTGGTGTCACATCTGAGAAACCACTGCCTAACCCAAAGTTAGGAAGATTTCTTACTTTTTTCTAGAGACAGGGTCTTGCTCTGTCACCCAGGCTGGAGTGCAGTGGCATGGTTATAGCTCACGGCAGCCTCCACCTCATAGACTCGGGAGATCCTCTGGCCTCAGCCTCCTGGGTAGCTAGGACCACAAGTGCATGCTACCGTGCCCAGCTCCCAAAGTTACAGAGATTTACTCCTATGTTTTCTTCTGGTAGCTTTACAGTTTTAGTTCCTATATTTAGGTTTATTTTGAGTTAGCTTTTGTGGATGGTATGAGGTAGGAGTCCAATTTGGTATCCAGCTGTCTTAGCACCATTTCTTGAAAGACCATTTCTCCCCCAGTGAATTGTCTTGGCATGCATGTCTAAAATCATTTGTTCATAAATGTATTTGTTTATTTCTAGACTCTCAGTTTTATTCCATTGACCCATATGTCTCTCCTTATGTCAGTACTACACTATCTTGATTACTTGATTTTAAAATTATTTTACCATTAAAGGTGTTGGATTTTGTCAAATACTTTTTCTGCATCTACTGAGATGATCATTTGGTTTTATACTTTATCATATTAATATGGTGTATTACATTGATTGACTTTGGTATGTTAAACCAACTTTGGGACTCCTTTCTTGCTTTCAAGCCTTTAGGATTTGCCAAGCCCATGAAAAATTGAAAAAGCCTGGTTGCTGTCTTCTGTTGCTTTTTGAGGTTTTGATTTTGAATTAGGCTTAGCCTAAAGGTAACCGTGTATAAATATCTTGCCAAACTTAATCCTGGGATTTACTCCCAGGAGAAACTGGGATCTGACAACTATATATTCTTTAGGGGCAACAAAATGAATGGTCATCTTGTCCAAGGGATCAGAAGTAGAGGCAGCAGAGCTAGATTTGGTATATAGTGAAAGGTGTTGGAGCTGGGAAATTATAAATGGTCTGAACATGATTGAGAGTCACAGGTGTGTAAAGCTGTGTGTTGGGCAGGGGCCAGAGTGGAGGGAAGAATGGGCAGACTGGAGCAGGAGACACTTGATAAAGTCAGAAAAGGAAAATCTAGAACCATATTGTTTTAGAGCTTTTATACCACTCGCCTGAGATTGATTGTCCCTGTTAGGCTTTTAACATATTGTGGCCCCAGTCTCTCCTCTAGGGTAACACTGGACTTGTCTCAATACTCTGCTTCCAGCAACTGTGGTTTTATCAGTCCATGCATATTCCCTGCATCTGTCTTTGGCTACTGGGTTGGTTTGTGGCTCAGTCAATGACTGGGAAGTTAGAGGCTTTTTCCTCCAAGGCCCCAGACTATTGATGATCAGACCCCTCTAAGTCCCAGGAGTTGGTCCTTTTACCTCATGCCCAACATGACTGTGGGTGGATTTAAAATGGCATCCACTTTCTTGGCTTAATTTAGTCTCAGACTCCTCTTGGCCTGGGTCATTTACTTTCTGAAGGATGTACAGCTAGGGGTCTTGTAAAGTAATGTGAGTATTTTATGGGTGGGTTGGCAGTCCAGTGACTGAGAGTACCAACTTTGGAAACCAAGAGACAGGAACCCTGCCATTTTCTACTTAACCTCCTCTACATCTCAGTTTCATTATCTGCAAAATGGACGTCCAATGAGTATCTACCTCACAGGTTTTATTCAAGATGTACATGGAGTTCGTAAACAGTGCCTGGCCTATAAGTGTTCAATAGCAGCTGTTGCTATAACTAATCATGATGGTGGTACAAGTGCTCTGGCCCCTCACTCTCCCCTGATGATAATCTGACATAAGCCCAGTTTACTTTGGAGAGTAGAGTAAGTGGCTTTCTGGCATGCACATAAAAGTGGGAAAATAAGAAAAGAATGGAAAAATTTGTTGACAAGTTTGTATGACTGTGCATAGAAAATAAGCTTGCATTTGCATTTGATTTAGTTTCTCCAGTCAAGAAAATGCTAATGAGTATGAATAAATGGTGGTGCTTAATCCTGTAACTTAAGAGGGAAAAGAAGTCATTAACAAGTTTATTATTAGTAGTAATACTTACAGTAATCAGGCTCATTTGTAGAGGCTGATTAAAAGTAAATGTCCACATGAAAAAATACTGGATTTAAATTAATGAAAGCTGGAGCCCCAAATATTTAAGATAATCATTTTTGGTATCGAGATAAGATTAAAGTGATTAAGTTATTGGCAATATTTAAACAGAAATATGTGTATGTTTTATCCTTGTCTCTCTAAATAAGAATGGGGAGTAGGGATTTCCAAGTCTGATACTTCAATAAACACTTTTCAGTTTTCTTACTCAGATATTAGCAGTTTCATTCAACAACTTTTGTCCCTTCTCTGATGGTTCCATGGATTTTTATACATTCTAACAAGACCTTATAGAAATGTTTCAAATGAAGGCTCCTTTGAAGCAGCTTATCATCATTATTTATTATCTTACAGTTATACTGAAATTAAGCACTTAATATCAACTTATACACGAGATGGCAGATCCCGGCAGGTCATGAGGGCTCTTGGAAGAAGTATATCATCTAATCTTTTGCCATGCTGCCATTCAGTCGCCAGCTAAGACATCAAACCTCTTAGTGATGACATACCCTGTTTTAAGAGGCATATATTTTCCAAAAAAGGAAATGTTTCCAAGTTAAATCTTACTTTAAATGGTGTAGGGTAGTTCTCCCCTTAACTTCATTATCTGGTGAATCTTTTGGAATAGCTGTGAAGGGTTCCTATTTCTTATGCCATCAGTTGTTCCTTTCTCCTGCCTCTTCCCTTTCTGCCTGGGAAGGTGCTCAGGTGATTCCAGCATCCTAACATCCCTCCCTTGACAAAGGGGTTCTCTTTTTTCCTTCCCTCATACTGCCAGACTTCTCAAAAGAGTAGCTTGTTCCTGCTGCTTTCATTCCCTCTTACTTCATTTACTCTTCTTTCTTTAACTCCTCACCAAATGTGCTCTTGAAGAGATCAATGAAGTCCTCTGCTCAAGCCACTTCTCCTTCTTGATCATCGTGTCCTGCTCACTACCCGCTTCCTTCTTGAAATACTTTGTTCTTTTGGACTGAATACTGCCCTCTCCTGTGATCCTCATGTGACAGGTGCCCTCCCTATACATGGAGGAAAGAAGCACACTTATTCCTGAAGACAGCACAGGGATGCTAAGAGAAATCTGATTAAAAAAACAAAACAAAACAAAACAAAAAAAACAAAAAAAACCCTCTCTGTTTCCTCTAGTTTGTTACACTTAGCTCATACTCCCTTTGTCCTATTTCATTTCTTCACAACGTTCCACTCTTCATCAAACCTAGTATAAAAACACTCCGTTTTAACCACCTCTTCGGGTCTTCATTTTCTAATAAAAGCTCCTGTGTCACATAGACGTATGTTAAATAAATTAGTATGTTTTTCTTTTGTTAATCTGTCTTTTGTTACAAGGGCTATTGACAGTGAGGAAAAATTCATTTTCCTCCTCTACAAAGGAAAAAAGCAGAATATGAGGTTGAAAATGTAGATTGGGCCCAGATCCTCCAGATATGCCCAGATATACCTGTACCACAGTGGAAAGAGCAGATTAAACTCCTTACAGGATTCCTACATAAAATGTTGCTGATAAAATCCTACCTCTCCTGCTGATACAAACGTTAGATGAGGTAATACACACAAAGCAACTAGCATGGCATCTGGGACATGAAAAGTGTTCAATGAACGTTTGTGGTAAACTCTGAATAGAGTGCATTAAGGAGGACAGTCATGTGATCAGGACTAACCATCAAAGTACTTAATTGATGGCAGTGGAGGCAGGAGGCAGTAAGACTAGATGCTACATGAGACTGTGGTGAGGGGCCTGGGTAAAGAAAGTAATGCAAGAGAGACAATGAGTAAGACTTGGCACTGGGTTGGAAATAAGGACAAGAGAGGAAGGTGTCAAAGGTGACAATAAGGTTTCAAGTTTGGTGACTGGCAAGAAGATAGTATCATTAGCAAACATAGAGAACATGTGACTTCAGTGTTGGTTGTACCAAATGTGAGATTGTCCTGGAAACTTTAAGAAGAGATATCTTGCATGCAGTTAGAAAATCAATCTAGCGCTTGTGAAAGAGTTCTGGACTATAAATAAAGATGTGAAATGAAACCACTCTCTCTTCACACATGTTCTATGTTCTCCTGCTTTGTGCTTTTGTTGTTTCTGTTTCCCCACTTAGAATGCCCTTCCTCGTTTCTCTACATATATAAAATCTGGCCATCCTTCTGGGCAATCTATTTTAGGAAGTGTTCCTTAACCTTCACTATTTAAAAGCTGTCTCTTTTTCTTCCAAATGGTCATAGGGTTTTATCTCTTCTCTTCTTAGCAGACATAATTATCTACTTGCATTAAAAATACCAGGATTCTATGCATATATATTCTCCCCTGCTAGGCTGTAAACCCATGGAGAACAGAGTCCCATATTTTCCATCTTGATGTCATCCTGCAATAGTGGGCACACTGCCTTGCATGTAGTAGGAATTTAGTAACTATTTGTAGTATGAATGAATGAATGAGGAAATGGCATGAACTAAGTAGGAGACTGACTTGTAGGGCAGTCCTCCAAATTTATTAAGTCACCAAAATTTATCTTCAGATATCTAGGTGCTCCTTGCTGGGCCCATTATCCTTTTTCACAATGTTTCCTGGCCATTCTTTACTTTAAGCACCTAGGACCCTCCTACTCTCCCCATTTCTACCAACTTTGTGACCCAAGGCAAGTCATATAAACTCTCTCAGCCTCATCTCCCCTGTGTAAAATAAGCATGATGTCAATATCTCCTGGATTAGTGTGAGGATTAAACATATGAATCCTACATAAGTAGTTGTGTAACGTGTCTAGAAAGCACTAAGCATGTAGTCCACACTCATTGATTGTTGTTTATTTCCTCTCAATTTTTTCCCTGAAAAAGTTGCTTTCACAAAAAGGTTTAAAGACTAATAAAGATGCTTAATGAGTTACCATTATTTGGGGTATTTGCATTTTAGTTTAGTTAATTAGCTCAATCATTCATTTTATTCCATATTAATGGATTTTTTTTGTGGGCCTCTGTATTTCAGAGACTGTTGGCTTTAACAATTAAAAATTAAATAACAAAATATTTGGGGTCAGATGTTACTGAAATTTTACCTAGTAGTTTGAATCCAAGTACATGGACCTAGAAGGATATTTGAGTTGTTTTAGTAGTATGTTATACCTCACAGTACTAGGGTATCTGTTCTGTTTGAAAATTTAACTATTGATGGAATTCCTAACTTGAGAACTTTATTATCTCTGAAGGCAAGGACAGAAGGAGACTCAGGGAAGGCAGCACACGAAACAGCATAGTCTTTCCAAATGTTGCTGTTTTGTCTTAACAGGCCTCTGTTTTTGTAGTAAAACTATTTGATGGAGGTACATTTTGCATACTTCTCTAAGGATCCTGGACCCCACGATAAAATGATTCTGAATATCCCGTGCTGAGAGGCACTGTGAGCAGCCAGTGATTTCCTTGGGACTGCTTTAGCCATAACAGAGATAGGCCTATACGCAGAGCTAGGGGAATTCAGGAGACAAGACATCGAAGGACTGGGGTTGCAGGAGGATGTTGGTGATTAGAGCAGGCACACCGCCCTTTTGGATTCCTTAGCACTTTTTATACATCCAAAGGGCTAAAACATTCTCCCAATGTCTTTATCAAAAGATTATGGCATAATTTCTACTCACTTTACAGGTGGGGAACTGAGAAGCATAGAGAGATTCAAGGCATCTTTTATTTGGTTCCACCTTACCTGTTCCTTTATATCTTCAGTCCCTTAGTATCACCGACTGCAGCCATCACACTACCTTTTTTGTTATTCCCTAACTGTACCATGTTTCTCTCCCAGCTTTGCTGTAGAAGAGGGAGGTATACTGATCCCAATTTACAGATGAAAAGACTGCAGCTCAGAGAGCTTAAGCAACGTGTGCTAGCTCACCTGGTTTGTCATGGCAAGTCTGGGACAGAATTTCGGCCTACTGACTGCCAATCCATTTCACTTAACCTCCCTTCTTTCAGACCTTAGGAAAGCAGAGGTCCTAGGAGAACCCCTCAGTGCACATTGAATCTCTGCACCCACAACAGCAGACACAGCAGATGGAAGAAGGAAGGAAGCACTACCTATCCGGCTCTACTTATTCCTTGCCCAAGGATTCTCCTCTTGGCAACTTAACTACTTTCTAGAGTCAGCATTTAGTGATGGTTGTAAAAACACAAGCAATTTAGCACACAACACTCTGAACTGTAAACTTGGTAAATAGGATCGGGGGAAGATTTAAGTGGAAAGGACAAGTGCTATAAAGACTTAACAGGAATTCATTAGGCTTCACAGATAAAACAGATAAAAGATCCATAACCACAGGCAGGAAGTGAAAGGAAAATCCTAAATCGTTAAGATGCAATGAGGTCCTGCCACAACTCATTAATCAGATCATCCTCAGGGGCACTGGCCCAAGAATTCAAAGGAACCCAGAGCAGGAAGGCTTCGATGGCTGCCATTTTAGATGACAGCAAGGTCTTCCTGGCACACAGGGATGTGTCATCCTCTCAATACTACCATTTCTCCTTTGACCAATTCTTCCTGTTTCCATATGGTAGTATTATTTGCTGTCTTGCTGTCATTTATACTTTACTCCTTTTCTTTCTCCTCTCTGCTTCTCCACTTTCCTCTCTTAAAAAAATCCTGTTCTTTTTCTTCTCCACCTTCCTCTGCCTTTACCATCTCTCTCTCACCTTCTCTCCACATATTTCAATTTCCCACCCTAGTCAGACTCTCCTTGGACCTGCTGTCCTCTCTTCTTCACCCTCATTTCCTACTGCCTCGCATATTCTCCCTGTAGGATGCAGCACTTTCTCCAGCCTGCTGTGTGCAAGCTGTGCGTGGGGGCGAATTCACTCAACACTCTTCTTTGTCTTTCTCACATTTCTTTTAGCATTTTTGTATGACTGAGAGAAGCAGAGGGGTAGAGCATAAAATAACCAGTTAATTTGGTCCTAAATTGTTTTCTTTTATCATTAAATTAGATGTCCTCAGATTTCTTTGTAAAATCCAAACATAAGTAGGCTGAAAACTGTATCACTGTTCCTTTGGAAATTTAAAGGGATGCAGTTGAAGAGAATATTAACTATTATGATATATATTTTTCTCCTCACAGATTTTCTGGAAAAAGAATACTGGTATGACTTTTCACTCTCCTGTTCTCTGTCCTTCTCCCAGAGGGATGTAAAATATTTTCAAGAATTGAGTAATATTTTATTTGAATTTTTGTACAGTTTTCAAAGTAATTGCCTGTAAGTGGAAAGGAAGAACTAAAGAACTTAGGAGCAATGCAGTGCCACTTTTAATAAATCAAAAGGGAGGGAGAGTAGGTATTGTTAAGTGACAGAAGGGAAACTGCTCAGAGAACAAACTCTCTCTCTCTCTCTCTCTCTCTCTCTCTCTCTCTCTCTCTCTCTCTGTGTGGTTATTGTTGTTGTTGTTTCTGCAGCATCTTGAAGATCCATTCTAATCTCATGAGTTTTCTACAATTGCCGGCAAGATTGTAGTAGGACGAGTATCTGTGCTCCCTTTCATAGTAAAGCTCTGGATGAACCCAGCACACGTTTGGCTGCAGTAAAAAGCAATTTTTCATACACCAGGGGGCTGCAATTTGAGTATTGTAATGATTAGCGATTTCCTCCAGTTGCAGTTGACCCCCTGCTCATTTTTATATAGTAAATGTAAAAAGGAAAGGGAAAAACTTGACAGTGTTGGTTGATTGAAATTCCAAGAGGCACTTCCATGCAGATAAAATATTGAGAAAAGCCAAGGTGCTGGGAACTTCAGGATGAAAAAAGAGAGAAATAGAGAAAGAAAAAAAAATTGTAAAAGTTCCCTGAAGTCTTTCTGATTGCGAATAAAGTGTATGTACTTTTTAGGCTGTTTGATGTGCTATCTCCATATTTAATGGCTTTTCATCTTCTCTCTAGTATAATGCTCTCTCTTTTCTTACTTCTTTTCCCCCTTATTTTCCCCACCTGTCTATCTTTCTCCTTCTCCTTCCTTTCCTTTTCCTCTTTCCCTTTTCTCCAGAAAAAAAGCTGTAAAATGTCTCTCGAAGAGGCAGACTCTATAATGGTGCCTGGTTGTCATGGAAACACACAGATTGCCAGACCTTGAGTGCTGCCACTATGATCTAGGATCGGACCCTCATTGGGTCAGAGGCTAAGGCTGTCCCTAGAATTTCTGGACAAGGGAAACCAGGAAATATAAGGCCATTTGGAGTATAAGTCGGTGCCCACAGATAAAAGCTAGAAAAATGGCATCTAAATAGTTGTTTCTTTTGTTTCACACTCTTCATAATTACATTTGCTGTTAAGAATATAAATGAATGTGGCTGTCAGTGTGACTGAAAAATAAGCATAATGGCAGTATTTTCTTATTATTCTTTATTTGTAAATTGATGTACTTTATGTCTCTGAGGAAGGGTCGCAGTTTGAAGATATTTTGCCAACTCTCTCATATCAAACCTGGTACAAAAAATTGCTTTTTCAATAGAATAAAAATGTTTGGTGATTTTATATATTCCATCATCATCTTTCTTCTCCTAAATCAGTAACATCACACTGCAAAATATATAAAATTTTATTGAGATTGTTTCATATAAGCCCAGTATTTCAAGCTAGGTAATATGGGTGTCACCTCTGTCTCAGACCAGGTCTCTAGAACACTCAGTTTTCCTTTCTCTTCACAGCTCCATATGGTGCCAAAGGTCATATCACTCTTAGAGATTAGGTACTGTTATGGATAGAGGCAAAGGCAATGGGCTAGTTAGGTGAGGACTGAGCAAGATTCACTAGGACCTGTGACCTCTTTTTAGTTTGGAAAAAATCTCATCTCTCTTTTGATTTATCTCAGAGACACTCCTCTTTTCTTGTTTCACCTCCTCAGCCCCCATACTGATTCTCCTGTTATTCATTTGCAATGGTCTCTGGTGACCCCAGAAGCCAAAAGCTCAAAACCATTCAAAACTCGTCCTTTTCCCATCATGGCCAGAGAGTTTGCTCCTTAAAGCATCCTAGAAAATAAGGGAAGTAGTTATAGTCCACTCTTTAGAAAAACAGCAACAATGAATGTAGTTAAGTTTCCTATTAAAACAGATGAATCAATATTTTGACCATACAATCTATAAAAAATACTCTTTCCTCCAACTAGTTCAGCAAGCAGATTGAGTGATAAATGCATAAATGCTAAGAGGTTGGCGAATGCTCCTGTCAGGTGACATATTTTACTCCATAGGATTTTGTGAGGCATGTATGATTTTGCAAAGCTCTCAGGAGTGGAAGGGAGTCATTGTTCCAGTCTGTGACAGTTCACCAAGGGCTTACTCAAACTGTCTTTAGCACACACCAGTGCAGGCAAGACTCAATTGCCCACATACTCCTTTAGCAGATGCTTCTCTCTACCAGTTATTCCCCCGTCAGCGGTGACAAACCTCAGCTTTATACTGGTTCTTTTCACTTAGTGTATAAAAAGCTCAAGACTTCTCTATTCTTAAAAAAAGAAGAGGCCGGGCGCGGTGGCTCAAGCCTGTAATCCCAGCACTTTGGGAGGCCGAGGCGGGCGGATCACAAGGTCAGGAGATCGAGACCATCCTGGCTAACACAGTGAAACCCCGTCTCTACTAAAAAGTACAAAAAACTAGCCGGGCGAGGTGGCGGGCGCCTGTAGTCCCAGCTACTCGGGAGGCTGAGGCAGGAGAATGGCGTGAACCCGGGAGGCGGAGCTTGCAGTGAGCTGAGATCCGGCCACTGCACTCCAGCTTGGGCGACAGAGCGAGACTCCGTCTCAAAAAAAAAAAGAAGAAAGGAAAAAAAGAAAGAGGGAAAACAAAGTCCAGTCCTTAACATCATGCCTCTCTTATTAACCACTTACTACCTGTTGTAGCCACTTTTTCAAACACTCTACCATAATGATATGTAAGAAGTAAGCCTATCTTCTATAGTGGGAAATGAGTATAATGGCCAGTGTAGGAAAATCAACAAATCCATATGAAATTTGTAAATATGATAAACAGAACAAAATCTTTGGTAGCCAAAGATTTTTTTTGTTGTTTGTTTTTTCCTGCAGCACTTATTTATTTATTTTTTATTGTGGTAAAATATACGTAAAGTAAATTTACCATTTAATCATTTTTAAGTGGATAGTTCAGTGTCATTAGGTATATTTACATTGTTGTGCAATCATCACCACTATTTTCAGAACTCCTCCATGAAACTCTGGCTGAGTGTGGTGGCTCACACCTGTGATCCCAGCACTTTGGGAGGTTGAGACGGGTGAATCACGAGGTCGGGAGTTCGAGACCAGCCTGGCCAATATAGTAAAACCCCATCTCTACTAAAAAACAAAAAACAAAACAAAAAACAAAAATACAAAAATTAGCCGGGCGTGGTGTGCGCCTGTAATCCCAGCTGCTCGGGAGGCTGAGGCAGGAGAATCGCTTGAACCCAGGAGATGGAGGTTGCAGTGAGCCGAGATTGTGCCACTGCACTCTAGCCTGGGCCACAGAGTGAGACTCTGTCTCAAAAAATAAAAAATAAATTAAAAAATAATAACTCACCATTCTCCCTTCCCCACCAGTCCCTGGCAACCACTATTCTACTTTCTATCTCTATGACTCTGACTAACTCTGACTACTCTAGGTACCTGATGCAAGTGGTATAATAGTTGTTTTTTTGTGTGTGTGTCTGGCTTATTTCACTTAGTATAACCTCTTCAGGGTTCATCCATGTTAAAGCATGTGTCAGAATTTCCTTCTTTTTTAAGGTTTAGTAATATTCCATTATATGTATATACCACGTTTTGTTCATCTCTTCATCTGTTGATGGTCATTTAGGTTGTTTCCTCCTTCGGCTGGTATGCATAATGCCACTATGAACATTGCTATGTCTGTCTGAGTCTCTGCTTTTAGTTCTTTGGAGTATATACTCAGAAATGGAATTGCTAGTACAGCCAAACATTTTACTTTTGTTTTGCTTAATCAAATTTCATAGTTTTAAAAGTCAAAAAGTTCTAGATGACTTATAACAAAGAACAGCAGTCACCTGTCCTGCCTCTCTTCACCCCGACCCTTTCTTCAAAGTCACCCACTTTAAACTCTTCAGCTGTTTGTTCTGTTTATCATATTTACAAATTTCATATGGATTTGTTGATTTTCCTACATTGGCCATTATACTCATTTCCCACTATAGAAGATAGGCTTACTTCTTACATATCATTATGGTAGAGTGTTTGAAAAAGTGGCTACAACAAATTCTCCCATCCCTGTATGCATACCCCTTTCCAAGGTACCTTTGTAGCTCCTCCTATCTAGAGGTAGGATCTGTTTTTCTACCCATACAATCTAGACTGGCCATATGATTTCCTTTGACCAAAAGAATGTTCTGGCAATGACCCTGTGGGATCTCCAAACCTAGACTTCAAGAGCCCTTTCACCTCTGCTCTTGGAACACTGCTCTGAGGTTGTCATGTAAACAAGCCCGATCTGACTGAAGGGTGATGAGATACTTGAAACACAGACAGGGTGTCCCAGCTGAGACTCTTAGGCCTACTAGTAGACAGCCAGCACCAGTCCCAAAACATGAGTGTGAGGTCATCTGGAGTCCCCCAGATAACAGCCATATGAGTGAAGAACTGTCTGAGCCCAGTCCAAATGGCAAGTTACAGATTCATAAGCAGACTTCAGTTGTTTTAACTAAGTTTTGGGATGATTTATTACACAGAAATAGATTTCTGATATTATTCATTGCTCATGCATATTTCATCACCTTGTATCTTCCTAATATAATTTTATAATGCATTTGACCACATCTATATTTATTATTTTCATAATTAATAATTGTCAACATAACCACTGTGTTAACATTGCTCAATGCTGAGCCCAGAGCTATGTTATGAATGCCTCAACTTTTGGTTCTTTTTGTTTTGTTTTTAAATTTGCTTACCTTTCTTCCAGTCTCTTGCTAAGTCTTCCTGTATCCTTCAATAACTCTATAAAATTATTCTCAATCCAATCTTCCTCACTATAAGCCTATCAGAAAATCTATCACTTTTATTTGCTTCTGGAAACCTGTCTCTCAGAGCCTTTTTCTTTTCTGCTTTAATCTGGAGTGGCTGCTCTATAAAATGGCTGTGCAGCTGTTGTCATGGGATTTGCTTTCTTATAGTGGGAATTCTGTTGACCTCCTTTATTCTGTGCCCACTATTGTGTGGCTCCCACGTCTTCCTCTTTCTTTTTGGCAATAATTATATTGTTTTGTAGGAGCTTATCCTCTAGAAGTTTCCTGAGAAAGAATGTATAAGAAGTATATGTTTTGAGACCTCGCATATAAGGAAATTACTCTATTTTCACTCTTGATTCATAGTTTGGCTGGGTATAGAGTTGTAAGGTAGGCATTTTTCTTCTCAGATTATTTTGAAGACATACCTCATTGTCTTCTGATTTTCAATGTTGCTGTTGAGAAGTCTGATGGCATTCTTATTTCTAGTTCTTTGTATGTAATTTGTTTTTTCTTCTTAGAATCTTTTCTTTATACTCAGGATTCTTAAAATTCGTAGTCATGTCATGCTGTGAATTTCTTTTTCATCATTATGTTGGGCCTTTGGACTTCTCAATCTGGAAATATGTTTCCTTCAGAAATACTGTCATATTTTTTTCTTTGACAATCCTCCCAACTACCCTTTATTTTCTCTCTTATTAAGAATTTCTCATTTTGGATGTTTGACTGCTTAGATCTCCTAGTTTTTATTGATATTTCTTTTTGATTTACCTCCTATGAGACATTCTCACTTTTGTCTTTTGGTTCTGTCTTTTTTTTTATTTGAATGCTAGACCCACATATTCAACTGCTTGCCCATCTGCACGAGGTTGTTTTTCCAGATTTTTCTAATTCAATCTGTCCAGGACTAAATTCACATTTGGTGAAAGTCCTTGTTGTCTATTCTCTGGCTGAATGGAACTACCATCTTTCAAGGAAACACAGCTATCATTGACACTACTCATACTCATACCCTAATTCAAGTCCTCTTTATTCTGCTTTTTAAATGGTTCTTTAATATTAATTGCTCTTTGACACCTCTAGCTCTGCCCTAGCTCAGGCCATTGCTGTGTCGTTCCTGCATTATGATAATGCCCTCTCCACTTATATCTCTGATTCCTGGGTGACTCCAATCTGATAAATTTTTATATTGCAGCCAAACCTTGAGATTAAACTCAGATCATTTTCCCCATCCTTCACTATGCAGGCTTCTGTTCTACATTTTTTCTTACCTCTGTTAAACTTTTCTTCTTCTTCTTTTTTTTGATCTTGAGCATTTTAGTTGTCTATTCCCTTGCTTAGCTTCCACCCTAGACCTTGAATAACTTTAGGGCAGGATAATGGTTGTTAGCAAGTTCACAATAAATATTTATTGCAAAAATCTCTACCCCGTGGGGTAGAGCATTTGATTTTTGGATTACTCTTTCTGTTAGAATATTTTCCCTCATTCTAAGTTGGAATTTATTATCTTAGAATGTCTTCTAATTCATTATAATTGTATTCTGTGACTATAAGCCCCAGAATTTCTAGAACATAATATATGATTTCAAATACTTACTATTTTGTAAGCTATCCCAGGGTCCTGGAACTTCCAGCTCTCTGTATTCAAACCGTATATCCTAGGTTAACTCTTACACTTAGAAGTGGCACAAAAACTATTTGTGTCTTGATTTTTGGTTTGGAAAGTTTGGGAACAGCACAGTAGAGAACCAATCTAATCCTGCCTGCTTTGCACAGATATTGAAGTCAACAATTATGTTCCTCTTTTCCCTAGGTTGATTTGTTTTTTTTTTTGGGTGAAGGCTCATAGATTGCTCTTTACTTACCTCTGGATCTCTGTGCCCCTATTTAAAGTGTGTGGTGAACCCAGGTGATGCGACCTGTGCAGAACAGATCAGACAATCTTCTCCCTGCCTCTGGACACTGATCTGCTTTTAACACAGCCCAAGTTTGCTTTTGCTTTCTAGGTACAGCTATATTATATTTATGACTTTTAGGTTTTTCTTTTTTAATCTATGATATCAAGACATGTTTTCTACATTGTACACTTGTGCATTGAGTTTATTCCTGTTAAAATGCATCTGGTTGGGTTTGAACCATCATGTAATGTCACATTTTACTCTGGATCCCAATTCTACCACTCAGTGTGTTATCCTGCCTTCTCAGACTTGTGACAATAAAAGAATGTTAGTTTGAGTTATTGGCCTGTGCCCAGTCTGGCTGGAACTTCGAAGGACATTTGTTAAAATACAGTTCTCCTTCTAAGTTGTTTTCCTCTGACGCTGTTTGTCTTGTGAATACCTGTTTATGTGCTTGAATTTCACCCAGTATTATATTTTACAGTAGGAATTTGGGGTCAGAAAAGTGTCTTTTGAGCTAACACATAGTTAAGGAATATAGTTCTGTAAGAAATAATTTTCCTCCATAATAGAATGGAGGCTGTAGTCACATTCAAATACCTATTCCAATATTTGTTCATAGTTCTTCTGTCATGTAAGCGTTTGCAGGTCCATTTTAGTAATAAGACAACTAGTTATAAATCCTCTCTCTCTAACCTGAATATTTTTTTAAAACTATAGACTTCAGTGTTCTCAGGGGCAGGGGCATGGATGCTTTTTACTTCTCTATCAGATTATCCCTTACCCGCCTGCCCCCAACGACCCCGAAAAAAAAAAACTTCCCTAGATAAGTAAACATTTTTCTCTCTCCTATGTCTATACCTTCTCATATGCTAGCTTTTCTTTCTGGAATGTCTCTCCCTTCTCCATTTGCTGTGGGCTAAAATTCCTATTCTTTCTCAAAGCCTAACTTAACTTTCACATCCTTTGAGAAGCCTTTCTTCATGTGTAGTCAAGCCTCAATTTTTCTTCACCTTGAATTCTTAAGATACTCATTACATTAACTATTTTTTCTTGAAACTGACTTGAATGGCTGGGCACTGTGGCTCCACCTCTAATCCCAGCATTTTGGGAGACTGAGGCAGGAGGATTGCCCGATCCCAAGAGTTTGAGATATTGACTTTAATGTCACATTGTTTTCTTATTTGGAGAGTGCTAGTATTATTTCCTGAGATGGATTATAAACTGAGGGTGGGGACCACTTCTCCTTTTTCTATAAGACTCCCTACTATTCTTTGCAGAGTTTTAGGCACATTACATTAATCCAATTGGATTGGAATTTTGGAACACTTGAGGAAAGGAAATGAATCTAGGAAATCATGGCTGAAGGATCATTACTTTTCTTTAAAAACAAGCCCTTGGAAAGAAAATGCTCTTTGAAATCTTTAGGGGAACATGTCTCAGAGCTGCTGCAGTTTTTCACAAAAGCATTCTAGCTCTAATTTGAACATCTGCTATCACAAGAATTTTACGTCCCTTCTGTGGGCTCATGAGAAAGGGCCATGAGGAGAGGCTGTGATGGATAGTTCAGGGAACCTCACCCTAGCCTTGGCACAGGGCAAGGCTATGAAACTGCACTTTTCAAGAGCTAGCAGGGAAGATTTGGAATTTCTCCTGTTAACACAAGGGACACATACTTTGATTTTTTATGTTTTGTACTTTTTTTGGCCAGGAAAAAGGAGAGTCCTTGGATATTTTAGGAGAGTTTTATCACCTCCAACCATTTGGTTTCAAGGTAACAATACATGCTTCTTTCTTCTACCACCCTTATTCATTCCAACTCATCTGGGAGGTCAATGCAGAAGGATTAGATTTGACTCTGTTTAAAAAGCCCAGTTTATAGTTAGCCTAAGCAGGTCATTTTTACCTTATAGAGCCCTACTTAAGCAATAGAATCAATCGCTTTCTTCATTAGATGTTTGACATTTATTAAAATCGTGTATTGTGCTATGTATTATAATTGAGCCACTATCCACTATGAGTGATTTATAGCTTTTAAATATGTCGTATATATATATATATATTTTGGGGGGCTTTAATATAGTGAAGAATTAAATTTACTCAATGAGAGGTCTGACCTTTGTCCCTGGCCCCGGAAGATAATCTCTAACCCTTGGACTTTCCAGAGTGATAGGAGTGTCTTTGCTATTCATAGCAGATTCCTCAGACTGCACCTGACCTGATAGTGTATGCCAATGTGATGACTCGGGGGGAGGCTGTCCATGTTAGAAGTGCCAAGCCTGTGATTAGAGGGTTTGGGCTTTCAACCATGTGATATCAGCCTTACCTTTTGGGAGGAGAGGGAGGCTGGAGATTGAGTTCATTCAGGAGGGTGCTGATTCAATCAGTCATGCTATATAAGCAAACAAACAAAACCCAAATACTCTGGACACTGAAGCTTGGCTGCGCTTCCCTAGTTGGGAATACTCTGGGTGAACTGTCACACATCAATGCTAGGAGGGTAACAAGTCCCTGAGGATAGCGGTAGCTTTGTGTTTGGAAGTCTCCCAGATCTCACCCTGTGCTTCACTGTTTCTTTGGCTGGCTCTAATTTGTATCCTTTTGCTATAATAAAACTGTAATCCAAAGTGTGATGTTTTCCTGAAATCTGTGAGCCATTCTAGGAAATTGTTGAACCTGAGGGTGATTGTGGGAATCCCCAATTTTGTAGCCAGCTAGTCTGAAGTGTGGGTGGCCCTGGGGACCTCTGAATTTGCTGTCTTGACCTCTGAACCGGTGTCTGAAGTGAGAGCAGTCTTGTGGGGACTGAATCCAAAGACTGCCTTTTCTCTAACTCACTGTAGTAGTCTTTTAAGAAACAGGAAATAGAAAGAAGAAGACAAAAAATTTATGTAAAACCATGAAACTCAGGTAACTCAAGGTAATTTTTTAACTCTATTTCTCCTACAACAAAGCTGGGAAAAGGCTGGAGGGTCTTTTTTTTTTTTTGGTCTGTGATTCATCTGTTGAACTTAATGCATAAAACTTTTGAGAAAGTGCCCTTATTTTTCTAGGCAGGGGACATAGCCCACATCCTCTAGGTATTTAGGATCAAAAATGTTGGAATCCGGCCGGGCGCGGTGGCTCAAGCCTGTAATCCCAGCACTTTGGGAGGCCGAGATGGGCAGATCACAAGGTCAGGAGATTGAGACCATCCTGGCTAACACGGTGAAACCCAGTCTCTACTAAAAAACACAAAAAACTAGCCGGGCGAGGTGGCGGGCACCTGTAGTCCCAGCTACTCGGGAGGCTGAGGCAGGAGAATGGTGTGAACCTGGGAGGTGGAACTTGCAGTGAGCTGAGATCCGGCCACTGCACTCCAGCCTGGGCAACAGAGCCAGACTCTGTCTCAAAAAAAAAAAAAAAAAAAGTTGGAATCCTGAATGGTGGTAGTGATGGTGAAATAATTCCAAATCTCTTCTCAAGGTGGAGCTAATTGGGCATCTCTTTTCTTGCAAATGGAGATGCAATGGGAATCACAGGATCTGTACCTCTTTAAGGTAACTGTAAATAGCCAATGAGACAGGGAAAGGTGCTATTTAAAAGCTAAGTGCAGTGGTGAGGGATGGGGTGGGCCAAAATGCTTTCCTAGGGTTCTCTGTTTTGTCTTCTAAGCTCTCAGCCCTAGGAGGACCTCATTCCTTGTTTTTCTTCTTCTCATCTTTCCCTTCCCTCATATTAGCCTTTTGCTATTTGCTCTCTTTTCCCTTCTTATCACCTATGTACTCTGATCATGTGTTGATGCTCTATAATGATCCACCCATTGACAGGGATATTTGCATTTTCTTTTTCTTTTCTTTCCTTTTTTTTTTTTTTTTTGAAATGGAGTTCTACTCTGTCACCCAGGCTGGAGTGCAGTGGCATGATCTCAGCTCACTGCAACCTCCGACTCCCGGGTTCAAGAGATTCTCTTGCCTCAGCTTCTTGAGGAGTTGGGATTACAGGTGCCCACCACCACACCCGGCTATTTTTTTTGTATTTTTAGTAGAGACGGAGTTTCGTCCTGTTGGCCAGGCTGGTCTTGAACTCCTGATCTCAGGTGATCTGCCCACTTCAGCCTCCCAAAGTGCTGGGATTGCAGGCATGAGCCACTGCACCCAGCCGATATTTG
This sequence comes from Trachypithecus francoisi, assembly GCF_009764315.1. Classification (NCBI taxonomy): domain Eukaryota; kingdom Metazoa; phylum Chordata; class Mammalia; order Primates; family Cercopithecidae; genus Trachypithecus; species Trachypithecus francoisi. Next base: position 58,782,780 of record NW_022681462.1, on the reverse strand, counting down.
CATTTTCACAAGAACAAAAGTCTTAAACCTAGAGATCAAGCATGGAAGGTGGAATTTCCAATCTCATTTGCTGTGAAACTATAGATTCAGAGGCCTGAGAACTGCTCTGTGGAAGTCTCCTGCCCAGGCAGACTTCCACACCTCACTCACCCTAATGCTGTGTTTCAGTGAGGACCTCAGGCTACCAAAGGGGCTATTTTTCTTCCTTGAGCTGGCCTGGAAAAGAGAAATTAATTTTGGTAATACTTTAGAGAGAAGAATATAGGAAATCTGTAAGTGATTCATGAATCATGTTGGCTCTCAGCAGCAGAATTTTGAGGTGATTCTGGAGAGCGTGACCTTGAGTAAGCCCTTCAGAGAAGGTAGATTGAGGCCACAGCTAAATAAATTGAAATTGAGTGAAATCAAGCTAAAAACAGTGGAAGCCAGCCTTAGAGGTAGCAGTCCTCCTGTGTAAATACACAGAAAGGCCTGTGTCTTTCCACAAACAACTGTGGAATCTTGGACAAATCACTGTTCCTTTTTAGACTTGATTTTCTCTGGCAAGTCAGATGTTCTTTAAAGACCCTTTAAGCTCTAACAGTGTCATGATATTTTAGTCCAGGGATGGACTTAGGAACAAGAGAGATAGCCATCATAGAATAAAAAATTTATATGAGGTAGGGTACTTTGGAAGCCCAAATACAGTGTTTGTGGCCTGGAAATTTTATGTACATACTCTCTGCTTTGGTACAAAAGGAGAAGAACTAGCCAGGGATCTGAAATCCAGTGCTTTTTTGATGGTGTGGCCAGCGGAGAAAGTAGAAAGTGGGAGTGAATGCAATTGGTGAGGAGAAATGGACAATAAGAGCCATTCTTCAGCTTTCTTCCTCCTTCTATTGCTGCTGCATAGAGAATATCACCTTTAAAGAAAAGAATATCTGGAATATTTATCCTTTATTATTTTATGAATGTTTATTATGACAGCACATTCTAACCAGTAAGTTTATGTCCAGGGATAGTCCTCTGAACTGTGACAGTCTTTGTCCATCTTTAAAGTTCTCTTACCTCTTCTTGTGATCTCTTTCATCATGCATTCTCAATGCCACCCTGGAAGGAAATGATACCTTCCTAGTTAGTAGCAGCAAACTCTAGCTTTTCTAAAGTTGGCCCTACATGGAGGAGAACCTCTTGTGGGGTAGGACTTTGGGGGACTAGACTCATAGATTCATCTTGTTTTTGGGGTTTGTTTCTTGGATGAGACCAACACAAGTGGCCTCAAGAGTACACTGATCCAAGTGAGATACAAGTTTCCTTTCCCTTGATTTTCAGTAGTCCAGCTGAGCCAAGACTAGATTTTCTCATGAGTAGGACTGGAGTAGACCTAACACCACAAGCGGGATACTAGTGTGGTGCTCTTCCATCTGATATGTCTTTGCAAGTGATGTATTTGGGGAGCAGAGAGAAACACTTGTGGTAGTAGCACTTAGCCTTTCCTTGATGATCCCTGAGTAATTTAGCCACTAACCCACATCTTCATACCCAATTTGGAAAATCAAAAGTCCAGTGATTAACCAGTTTTACCATTTTTGGAAGACCCGACCCTCAGGGTCTCTCTCAATCTTTCCTTCCTAAATGATTTTCAATCAGTATGCTTTCTCTTTTAGAGGAGCTTCAGTAAATACAATTTATTCCTTGCGAATTTCTGGCAGTGTTGTAGTCCCTTCAAGAAGGACATTTCAGGCAGTTGCTCAACTGATTTGGTCTCTCACAAGCTGAGGGTCAAGTAACTACCATACAAAGAACACTATGAAATTTTATTTTAAATAGATCTTTTTTTGAGTGCAGACAGTTCCTGCCCTATTCCTCAGGTATCTTTGGGAAAAGACCCAGCCTGACCCCTTTCACTTCAAGTTGCTGGTCTCTCTTTATGGGGAGGACATTATCTTTGTACATACCACATGTGGATGTCACCCAGGCATTTAGACTCTGATGTCTAGATCTTTCATTTCTGGTTTCTTCTCATAGATTAGCCTGTACCATTATTACTGAACACTAACAATGACCCTTCATGAGGCCATATCTATTTCCAGGGGTGGCCTTCATAGAATAATCAGTCTCCATGGAGTAACCATAACAGAATATAATGTCATAACCCCAATAGTCATATCACATTTACAATGATGAGGAGCATTTTTCTACTCATCCCACTCCCAATGACTGCCTTGAGCAGGCAAGATGCCTTCACTGCTGCTGTTCTAAACCTCTTTATTCCTCTTCCTCCACTTATGGCAGAACCCAAACTCTTTTTTCAATAAGCTGACTCTTAGAAAAGAACTGATAAGATAAATTCCAAGAAGGTGCTCCTGGCTAAAAACAGCATAATAGGTAATTTAACTTTGGAGTAACAATGCTTTAAATTCAAATGAGCCAGGCTCTAAAAATGAAGTTTAGTGATTGTTACAGGCCACTAGGAAGATATTTTGGGTCTGAGACACTTCCCTGGTTTCAACTTAAATCACACACACTAAGTAGATGCTTACTCCAGTTATGCCTGCATGATGCCTGCCTTGTGGCTTGTTGGTTGGGCTATTCTTTAATAGAGTGAGGGGAGATTTGGAATAAGTAGGTTCCTACTAGGAAGTCTCTCATTTTACCATTATTGAGCTTCTTACAGTGCTGTGTGTGTTAGGAGGTGGTAGGTGGTGGTACACTGCAGTGTGCTGGAACGTTTTCCAAACCTTAGGGTAAACATGGCAACCCTTCTTGGAACATAAATCTCTTCTTGAATATGTGGGGAAAATAAGTGCAGTGAGATTATTTATTGAAACTTTAATGTGTATTTTGTGTTGAGGGTATGGAAGCATCAGAAAGAATGAGAGGTTTTTTGTTTTGTTTTGTTTTGTTTTGTTTTAAATTTTCCTGAATTCTGAGAAGGCTATTGTGTTCTTGTTGCAGTAGCAGCTTGAAGATAATCTGTCTTTCAGGCTTTTCTCAAAACCTTAAACTCTTTGATTGTGCTAAGGGCATGTGTGTATATATGCAGGGATGGAGGGATGTGAAGAAAAGAGTTGGAACTAACAGAGAAAGGAGATTCTCAGAAGCCTGGGAAGGGATGCAGGGCTATGAGGGGCCTGGTGCCCCTATCCCTGATTGGCAACTGAGAACTGCAGAGGGTAGGCTGGCCTTGGGTGCTGGGCTTTAGCCTCAGCAAAAGTCCCAGTGGTAGAGCTTGGCAGGGAATGTATGGAGCTTCCTCACCCACTAACTCCAAGGGCCATGCACAGTTGGGCAATGAGCCCAGTAGTGATAACCAGTACAAACCAAGGACTGAAGGCCCTTCCTCAAATATCCTGTCCCAAATACTCTGAGACTTTGACAATACTCTGGGATATATAGATATGCATATAGAGTTACAGGATTGAATAAGATAATTTCTTGCCAATCTGGCATAGAGAGGAGGGGGCCTATATTAGATTTAGTTTTGCAGAAAAAAAAATCTAATGTTTGTGAAAAACTTGGTGTATTGGTTATTTATTGCTGTGTAACAAATTACCCCAAAATCTGGTGTCTTAAAATACCAAACCCTGTAATCCCAGCAATTTGGGAGGCTGAGGTGGGTGGATTGCTTGAGCTCAGGAGTTTGAGACCAGCCTGGGCTACATGGTGAAACCTTGTCTCTACCACCACGACCACCACCACCACCACCACCAACAACAACAACAACAATCAGCCAGGGGTGGTGGTATGTGTCTGTAGTCCCAGCTACTAGGGAGGCTGAGGTGGGAGGATTGCTTGAGCCTGGAAGGCGGAGATTGCAGTGAGCTCATATCGCCCCACTGCATTCCAACCTGGGTGACGGAGTAAAATCCTGTCACAAAACAAAACAAAAATCCTGTCACAAAATGAAACAAAACTGAATGTTTAGTCAGGTGCCACTGGCTCAGGGTTTCTCACAAGATTGCAATCAAGGTGTCAGCTGGGATTGAAGTCATCTCAAAGTTTGACTGGAGGAGGATCTGTTTTCAAGCTCACTCATGTGGCAGGCTCAGGTCTTCTCTGGATATTGACTGGAAACCTCATTTCCTTGCTCTGTGGACCTCTCCATGGAGCTGTTACTCACAACATAGCAACTTGATTCCCTTAGAGAAAGGGCTGAGAGAGGGAGAGAGACAGAGAGAGAGAAAGAGAGAGAAGAGAGGGGCATAGATTGGGAAAAAGAAAAGACAAGGTGTGGGGAGAGAGAAGGAGAGACTAATACAGAGGCATAGTCTTTTTTGTAACCTAATCTTGAAAGTGGCATTCCATGGCTCTGCCACATTCTATTAATTAGAAGTAAGTTGGTAGGTACAGGTCATATACAGAGAGAGGAAATTGTACAAGGGCATGAATACCAGTCTGTAAGGTGAATACCACCATACAGACGGCCAAGTGCACCTGAGTTTGAGAGGGCAATTTTGTTTCCTCTATACATAAGCAAACATAATTATGTTATGGCATAGAATATGTGATTCTGGAGTTGTTAATTCATGGACTCCTAGTACAAAGCATTTTGGAAACTTTGCATTCATATGGTTCCTATACTTAAGGAATTGGCCTAAGTAGGGCTTCCACTTGAAGGACCCTGGTTGCTATTTGGAGGCTGTGAAAAGACTACAGGTAGGTGAGAAGGAAAAGACAACATGTTTGCAAAATACTTTGTTTTGCTGAATACGATGGAAGAGAAAAAGGAGGAATAAGGCATGGCCTTGCTCTCAGATGTGACATGGTTCAGTTGGAATGTAGAAGACAGAATAGAAAATCGTGCTAGATTGAATTTAAGCCAATGATCACAATAAATGTTCATACCAAATAGTGATAGATGGGTGAGGCAGGGCAGAATGTCAGAGGGCCCCACCTAGTATTGAGGAAAGATTTTGAAGAAAAGGTGAAATGTGACCTGCGTTGGAAATTGTGGGAGTGGAAGTGGGGGCAAACAATGTGGGCAGAGGCTTAGAAAGTGGAAGAATGATGTATTCGGAAACTGACTTAGTTGGAGGGCAGATTTATGTGGCATCTGGGTCCTGGATTTTTCATCATTGTTTGCTCCTCATCTTCAGTGTGTGTTTCGGGGGCATCTCCTGCCTGCATAGCTCTGTCCTTGGTGGCGGTGGAGAGGCCGAGAGCCCGGGGTGACCCTGGAGAACATGGACCTTCTTTAGGGAGCTCCTTGGGGGGCCCAAGATTCCTTAATGCCCTATCTGATATCACACTGATCACCGCTGTGATTCCAGGATGGAAAACTGAAGAAGAAGCATTTTTTCTTTCTCTGGAAGGGATAGCCTTTGGGGGCAGAGGAGAAATTAGCTAAAAAAAACCAAATAGGCTCCTCTGAAAAAACAATGTTTAATCAAGGTTCTTGAGGAAATAACCAGCTGCTTTATGGGCTAATTGGCTATTCTTTTGGAAAGAGTTAATGTACCGCAAGGAACACAATTATTTTTAGAATCCTAAGGAAGCAGGGATTTGTTTGAAGCTCCAGATTAAAGGTGGATCCAAGGTTCTATGAGGTGATGGGCAAAGACACCAAATTAAAAGTTTTCTGAACTTTGAATTTGTGTGATTTGTAAGGAAGAGGGCCTGTTTTATTTTATTCATTTTATTTCCTAGATTGCTTGTCAGAGCTTAGATGTCACACTTTGGGGATTTAATGAGTTGACATTTCACAGGTAATTAATTTCTGCTTAGAATGGGGCCAGTGTCAGCTCATTCTTCCTTTCTGATCCAGAGCCAGGAATGTGAGGTCTGAGTCCTGTTCATCTGACTTTCTCAGGAGCTGGCACTGGACAGAAATGGGTGCCCATAGGTTGGACCACTTTTGGGGTCAAGGCAGTGGTTGGTTGAGAGATGAGTCTTGCAGAATGACATGGGCCCCAGAAAATTTAGGGAGTTGAAATCTTATGTCTCTGTTCACCCAAACAAACACAGTTACTTTGTCCTTTCCTCTCCTTACAGTAAAGAGCTGGTTAAGTCATGAAATCGTTTTTAAAAGAATCCAGCAAATATACATTAATATTTATCTACATACTATTTGCTTACTCACTCACTTACTTACTTAAAATATTTAGTTTAATTTTAATCTGATTTTTTAGGGGATCTCTTATCTGTTGACATAGAGCCAAGACTCCTCTTTACAGATGTGTTGCTAATTATAATTTTGTGTTGTCTTTCTTGTATAAACATCTCCCCTAAATACATCATCTCTGATTTCTAATTTTAGGTTTTAAAAAAATGGAGTGAAAGTTATAGACACTTGCAAGGTTATATCTTAATATTTTACGATTAGGATTACAGTCGTATCATTCACATCTGACTAAGTTTTTATTAGCATGGTGTGATGGATATTTTTCAATGTATTCTGCTTAATTTTTAAAATAGAAACATTCTCCCTTTTCACACTCGTTTTATTAATATACACAATATTTTATTAGATATTTACATTAACACGTGAAACTGACAAAACACATTTGGTAACAAACAATTTACTCTTGGAAAGAATACAACTAGATTGGTGAGATGCAAGGATGTGTTATTATTTATTACTTGTTAGCTTTGAGCTCAGAGTGCTGTATGTTTTAAAGGGAATGAAGGATGTCAGCTCATCTAGAATAGGAGTAAGCAAACTTTTTCCATAAAGGACCACATAGTACATGTTTTAGGGTTTGCAAGACTCTCCCGTTTCTATGGCCAACTACTCAACTCTTCCATCATAGCACAAAAGCAGCCATAGACAATGTGTAAGTGAATGAGTGTGGTTATATCCCAATAAAACTTTTGTTTCCAAAAACAGGTAGCAGATGGGATTTGGCCTGAGTAGTTTGCCAACTCCTGATCTAGGGTACTAGTTAAGCTGAAGTAGATTAAGAGAGTTGCTATTCCTCTTGATTCACTCTACCAAATTTTTATTAAATGTAAATTGCATGCCTAACTTTTCATATCTGTGATACACAGAGTAAGAATGTGGCTCATTCTTCCTAGCTGTAATGTGATGCATGCCTTTGTATTCATTCTTCTGTGGGCCTGATGTCCTTTCCATGCCCTTTTCATCTCCTGGCACATTTCTGCCTATCTTTCAAAACAGCTCAAAAATTATCTCCTCAGGGAAGCCTTCCCTGTCTGCTGGGCCAACTTCAATGGCCCTTCTCTGGGTTGTTGCAATTGTCATCTCCTGCAATCCTCCAACCTAGTGCTTATCGTGCCGTATTGTGAAAAATGGGCTACATGTCTCTCTCCTTCAAACCTGTGACCTTTTTGAAGGCATGAACTGAAACTCAGTCATGTCCATATACCTTTGTACATAGCAAGCGTTCAATAAATGTTTGTCGAATAAAGGACAGAATCAATGTGGCAAAGCATGAAATAAATAGACTATATGAATAGCCATTGCTATTATTTGTGTGTATGTATTTTGACCTTATAACTTTTCTCTTTTATTTATTCACTAAGAAGATGGAGGGGGTGCAGCAGCAGATCTTGATAAGTTTTCCCACAAAAACAAATTTACTTATTTGTTATTTATATACGTTTAAAAATTTATATACATTAAAACATGAAAGTAATATGTGTATATAGCTTTAAGGTCAAATTGTGCTACAAGATTTATGAGGCAGGCACTTGTTTGGCTATTTGCAGTCATTCTCAACCCCTTTCTCTGTTGCTTGCTTTCTACTATAGAGGATAAAAATCCAGAGTCTCCCTTCACCCTTCACCAGCCTCTCTCATAGGCAAGGGTGGGGCTAACAAGATGTAAGAGGGGCTCTACTCAGGGTCTTCTAGGAAAGATATTTTCCTTTCTAATTGTGGTGAAGACTGCCAGGTATCTGTTATTTTGTTCTTCCTTTTTTTTTTTTTTTAGAACTTTTAAGCTTTAGCTGTGCATATGACTACTAGGAAATAAATACTGCATTTTTCAGCCTCTTTTGTAGCTAGTTGTGGCTTTGTGACTAAATCCTGGCCAGTAGAATATAAGCAAAAGTGTTTTGTGGCAACTTTCAGGAAATTTCATCAAAAGAAAGCTCTCAAGGGTCCTTTTTATTCTTCCTTCCTCCATCCTGCTGCCTGTAATGTTGACATGATGGCTGGAGCTGCTGTAACCTTCTGGAACCATGAAGTCACCTTGAGAAAGGAAGCTGTGACTAGTAGAATGACAAGAGAGAAGGAGCCTTGTTCTCTGAAGGGATCACAGAGTAAGTAGAATCTCATATCAACCCTGCACTACCTACCTCCTCTTGAGTGGTGAGAACAAGATTTTGCCTTGCTCTAGACATTCTAATTTTGGGTCCGTATCACTCATTACCAAAACTAATCCTAACTGATACACTAATGAGGGGGAAGAGTTACATGAAGACAACTTTCTTACTCAGCCACAGGCAATCTGTCTCCCGTGGTCTGCCTGTGAACACAATGTTTGCAGCTATGGCAGCAACCTTGCTGCCCTGAGTGAGCAAGGTTGAAAAGCAACACACTGAGGATGGTGGAGCAGAAAGCTGGAAAGCGATGAGTCCTCAGTGATGTCACTGAGCTGCCAAGTCCATCTATTTCTGTACATTTTTTTTAAAAAGTAAACAACAAGTATCCTCATGTAGTAAGCCACTGTTAGTCCACTTTCCTGCTACTGGTATCTTAATTAACTTAGTTTACACAAATCAGTAGTCCCTTGTCTCATGCTTGCTCATCCTGATTCTGTCCCTGGCAGGGAACCACTTTCAACGCTTAGCTGCTTTTGTTTGCTGTTTAGCTAACTATGTAAAATAAAAGGATGATGATTTTGCTCTCCTGAATAACTCCTTTTACACCCTTCCTTAATGTCTTAATGTTTCTTCTTCTGTCTCTCAATATAGCTAAGCCACTGTTTTTGTTCATCATGACTTTGTCAATATTATTTGAAGCTGAGACGTAGTGTTCTACAACATCATTTCTTTTCTTTCACAACTTTTGCCTTGGAATCGTTAATTGACTTCCTTTATCATTTGCTTAGTTTTCTATGTATCTGTCAATAATTCATTCCTGTATATTTCACTAATGCTGTAAAACTCATTTTACTCCATTTAAACACACGAAGTAATCGAACAGTTCCTTTATTCCTGTAGGAGACATCTCCCTGGGAGCCTCTAGTCAACTACCCCAAATGTGGACTAGCTGCTATCTCAGTTTGCTGCCCGGTTATCATCTTAGGATTCTTTTGACCTCTTTCCTATGTTGAAGTCCCTATTCTTGATCCACATGTCTCTTTCTTTCCTGGTTTTCTCAGTTGTTTGGCTGGAACACATTTTGCTGAAGCCTTCTGAAAAAGAATACATGGGCAATTTTCTATTTTTTTTTAAAAAAAGATTGAACATGTCTAGAAATATCTTTATCTGACCTTCTTACTTGATTCATGATTTGGCTGTCATAGAATTCTTGGCTGGAGAGTATTTTCCCTCAGAATTTTGCAGGCATCTTCTTTTAGCTTCTGCTGCTTTTAAGAAATAGGATGCCATTCTCACCTGCTTTTTTTATTTGTCTGGAAGCTTTAAGCATCTTCTGTAATCTCCATTGTTCTGGAATTTCATGGGGATGGTTTGTCTCTTTTTTTTTGTTTGTTTATTTTACAGGATATTTACCAGGCCATTTCAATTGGAGACTCATGTATTTCAGTTCCAGAAAATTCTTTGTGTTATTTCTTTGATTGTTTTCTTTCCTCTGACCTTCTGTACTGATTTCTAGAACTTACATAAATCTGATATTGGATTTGATCTTCTGGATTGACTCTATTTTCTCTTTTCTCTCTTATCTTCTACCTATGCTTTTTTGTTCTAATTCAGAAATATTTCTTCAACTTTATCTTCTAATCTAGTAAATTGTATCAGTCCATTTTCATACTGTTGATAAATACATACCCAAGACTGGGTAATTTATAAAGAAAAAGAGATTTAATGGACTCACAGTACCACATGGCTGGGGAGGCCTCACAATCATGGCAGAAGGTGAAAGGCACATCTTACATGGCAGCAGACAAGAAAGAAAGAACCAAGTGAAAGGAGAATCCCCTTATTGAACCATCAGATCTTGTGAGACTTATTTGTTACCATGAGAGCAGTATGGGGGAAATCGCCATGATTCGATTATCTTCCACATGGTCCCTTCCACAACATGTGGGAGTTATGGGAGCTACAATTCAAGATGAGATTTGGAAGGGGACACAGCCAAACCATATCATTCTGCCCCTGGCCCCTCCCAAATCTCTTGTCCTCACATTTCAAAACCAATCACACTTTTCCAACAGTACCCCAAAGTCTCAACTCATTTCAGCATTAACTCAAAAGTCCACAGTCCAAAGTATCATCTGAGACAAGGCAAGTCCCTTTTGCCTATCAGCTTGTAAAATCAAAAGCAAGTTAGTTACTTCCTAGATACAATGGGGGTACAGGCATTGGGTAAATATAGCAATTCCAAATGGGAGAAGTTGACCAAAACAAAGGGGCTACAGGCCCCATGCAAGTCCAGAATCCAGCAGGGCAGTCAAATCTTAAAGCTCCCAAATGATCTCCTTTGACTCCATGTCTCACATCAAGGTTACACTGATGCAAGAGGTGGGTTCCCATGGTCTTGGGGAGCTCCTGGCCCTGTAGATTTGTAGGGTACAGCCCTCCTCTTGGCTGCTTACATGGGCTGGCATTGAGTGTCTGAGACTTTTCCGAACACACGGTGTAAGCTGTCAGTGGATCTACCATTCTGAGGTCTGGAGGATGGTGACTCTCTTCTCACAGCTCCACTAGGCAGTGCCCCAGTAGAGACTCTATGTGGGGGCTTCAACCCCACATTTCCCTTCCACATTGCCCTAGCAGAGGTTCTCTGTGAGAGCCTGCCCCTGCAGCAAACTTCTGCCTGGACATCCAGGCATTTCCATACATCCTTTGAAATCTAGGCAGAGTTTCCAAATCTCAATTCTTGACTTCTGTGCACCTTCAGGCTCAATACCATGTGAAAACTGCCAAGGCTTAGGGCTTGCAACCTCTGAAGCTAGAGCCCAAGCTATACCTTCGCCCATTTTAGCCATGGCTAGAGCAGCTGGGATGCAGGGCACCAAGTCCCTAGGCTGCACACAGAAGAGGGCCCTTGGCTGGGCCCATGAAAAAATTTTTCCTCCTAGGCTTAGGGCCTATGATGGGAGGGGCTGCTGCAAGGGTCTCTGACATGCCCTAGAGACATTTTCCCCATTGTTTTGATGATTAACATTTGGCTCCTTGTTAACTTATACAAATTTCTGCAGCCAGCTTGAATTTCTCCTCAGAAAATGGGTTTTTCTTTTTTATCACATTGTCAGGCTGCAAATTTTTCAAACTTTTGTGTTCTGTTTCCCTTTTAAAATAGAATGCTTTTAACAGCACCCAGGTCACCTCTTTATTGCTTTGCTGCTTAGAAATTTCTTCCACCATCAGATACCCTAAATCATCTTCCTCAAGTTCAAAGTTCCACAAATCTCTAGGGCAGGGCAAAATGCCACCAGTGTCTTTGCTGAAACATAGTGAGAGTCACCTTTACTCCAGTTCCTAATAAGTTCCTCATCTCCATCCGAGACCACCTCAGCCGGGATTGTATTGTCCATATCATTATCAGCATTTTGGGCAAAGCCATTCCACAAGTCTTTGGGAAGTTCCAAACTTTCCCACTTTTTCCTATCTTGTTCTGAGCCCTCCAAACAGTTCCAGTCTCTGCCTATTAGTGAGTTCCAAAGTCGTTTCCACACTTTTGGGTATCTTCACAGCAGCACCCCACTCTACTGGTACCAATTTACTGTATTAGTCCATTATCATGCTGCTGATAAAGACATACCCAAGATTGAGTAATTTAAAAAGAAAAAGAAGTTTAGTGGACTCACAGTTCCATGTGGCTGGGGAGACCTTACAACGATGGTGGAAGGTGAAAGGCACGTCTCACATTGCGGTGGCAAAAGACAATGAAAGCCAAGCAAAAGGGGTTCCTCTTATAAAACATCAGATCTTAAGAGACTTATTCACTACCACGAGAACAGTATGGAGGAAACTACCCCTATGATTCAATTATCTTCCACTGGGTCCCTCCCACAACACATGGGAATTATGGCAACTACAATTCAAGATGAGATTTGGGTGGGGACACAGCCAAACCATATCATAAATTTAAAAAGTATGTCTTTATGATTTTAATTTCCAACACATCTTTCTTATTCTCTAATTATATTCCTTTATATGGCATTTTACTATCCATTCAGAGATTCCTTGTTTGTATCTTTGAGATAGCATGTTTTGAGTGTATTTGAAATTCTCTTCTGCTTCTTGTGTTGTCTCTTTTCTTTTGAGTTTCTTTTCTTTTTGGTTTGTTTGTATCTCTCTCTTTTATGTTGGAGGTTTCCCTCAAATACCTTTCCATTTTAAGAGGAAAGTGCTAAAAATATGATTGGAATATGCACATGAGGGAAAGGGAGTTGTACCAAAATATGGATGATGGCATGCAGACTTAGCTGTTTCATTGGAGGACCCCTAAATATCACCATCGCTATTTTTTTTTTCTTGAGCCAGTCAGTTTCTGCACAGGATCCCCACATCTTCTGCTTGGAAGTATAAGCTTAGTTCCTAGAGTTCCAGAAACTGGGGATGGGGTGATGTCTCACCCCTTAGGATGCTAACTTCCAATTAATTCCTTTATAGTTTTTTTTTATGTGTATGGGGATTTTTTGTTGCTTTTTAACAGATTTATTGAGGTATAATGGACATATTTCCTCGCATTGTTTCTCCCCCATCCTCCGTTGCATAAACCTCACCTTTCTTATTCCTTAGAGGGGGAATCTTCAGAAGTCCATGGTGATTTCAATTCATAAGTTTTTCTGAGGTCTGCAGCACAAGCCACCTTGACTCCTAGTTTAGGTTTCAGTTTTCTCTGGTCTGACAAGTAATTTACCACGGCCCATCTACTCTCCAGTTTTCACAATTTGAGTACTATCATCATTTTAATGGGATTTGAGAGGAAGTGGAAAAAAATACACATGTTCAATCTGTCAAGTTTAACCAGAAGCCCTATCAGTTGTATTTTACCAGCATTAATACCATCAATTCTTACTACTTATATGTGGGTCTCTTGAGCTGTTTGGAAGCTAGGGGTTAGGAGTAAAGGATGTACTTACAGGAAGCTAGGGGTTAGGAGTAAAGGATGTACATACATGTGGGCATGCTTCTATCTCTTTGTGTATTTGTGAGGTTATAGTATGAGATTGTGTATGTGTGTGTGTGTGTGTGTGTGTATTGGTTAAAATGAAAACAAGTGTGTTTGCTGGGGAACTATAAACAGGACTAGAATGGTGAGTTTTCAGGAGTTAGAAGAGTGAGAAGAAGAGCAGAAAAGAGAAAGGAAGCAAACCTGCAAGTTTTAGAGTGATGGGATTCAGGACATGCTACCCCAAAATATGGCACCTTGGCAGTTGAGGAAACAGCAGAAGAAAGAAGTTCTCTTTGACTGTCTCCTGCTCTTCTCTCCTGAAGCAGGCCATGCAAGAATTCTCTGATCTTCCTCTAAAGTCGTTCTTAAGACCCTCATGTGAGAAGTGCCTACCCTATACTCAGGAAAGGAATATCTTTAACTTTGAAACCACAGGAGCACAGAGAAGAATCTGAACAAACTGCCTTGGCTAAGTTCCCCTAGATCATACTGCACTTGTCTAATCAAATGTCTCTACAACTATCCACTTCTTCATCAACCTTGGCATAAGAATACACAGGTTTCCCTGATTCTTTGTGTCTTCATTGCTGAAGGTTACTATATCATGTAAAATTTGTATTATATAAATTTATATGCTTTTCTATTGTCTTTTGTTATGGGACCTCAGCCATGAACCCAGGGATGGGTAAGAAAAGCAATCTTTTCTCCGTCTTCATGGGTAATGTTCTACCTCAATGAATATTTCCTTTTCTTAACCTGGTCCTTTAGCTCATTTCTTTAAAACAGAAACACTGGGAGTAGGATTGAACATAGGAAAGAGGGAACTTTGTTCCCTCTCCACAGTCTTTTAAACTCTCTCTACTACCTCTCTTGGTGACTCTGGACTTTTTAAGAGCTCCCTAGGTGCCCAAACTTCCACTTCCTTCTTACCTTCTATTTGGGATCTCTGTTTCTGCCCACTTCTTGGATAGATTCTGAAGATACAAAATGCCGCCTTCTTCTTTCTTCCTCCTCCTCCTCCTCCTCCTCCTCCTCCTCTTCCTCCTCCTCCTCCTTCTTCTCTCTCTCTCTTTTTTTTTTTGGAGACAGAATCTCACTGTATCACCTAGGCTGGGGTACAGTGGTGCTACCTCGGCTCACTGCAACCTCGGCCTCCCAGGTTCAAGCGATTCTCATGCCTCAGCCTCTTGAATAGCTGGAATTAACAGGCACATGCCACCACATCCAGCTAATTTTTGTATATATATATATTTTTAATTGAGATAGGATTTCACCATGTTGGGCAGGCTGGTCTTGAACTCCTGACCTCAAGTGATCTGCCCTCCTTGGCCTCCAGAAGTGCTGGGGTTACAAGCGTGAGCCACCACACCTAGCATGACTTCTTTATAGGCATTCAGCATCTCATTTATTTTCTCTTACACCTTGTAACATAGGTCTAGTTTTTTTTCCCATGTGATAGATGGAGAAACCAATGTTTAGAGAGATGCAGTCTTTTTCTCAGACACACAGACAACAAGTAGCAGAGCTATGATTATTTAGCTGCTTTGGGTTTAAAGTCCATACTTCAGCTAATAGGCTACACTGCTTCATTGTGCTAAATTGCGTGAGTATTCATTTATAAATATATAAAATGAGAACACATCAAAATGAATTTGATGAACACACTGGTATTTGATGTACACATATTGGCATTTGATATACAAGGTAAAATATAGATTCTTGCTGAGGTAGGAGTACAGCTCTTTTTAAAAAAATTTCAAACTTTTATTTTAAGTTCAGAGGTACATGTGCAGGATGTGCAGGTTTGTTACGTAGGTAAATGTGTACCATGGTGGTTTGCTGCATAGATCATCCCGTCACCCAGGTATTAAGCCCAGCATCCATTAGCTATTCTTCCTGATCCTGTCCCTCCTCCCACTTTACCCTCTGACAGACCCCAGTGTGTGTTGTTCCCCATGATGTGTCCATGTATTATTCAGCTCCCACTTATAAGTGAGAACATGTGGTATTTGGTTTTCTGTTCTGGCATCAGTTTGCTAAGGATAATGGCCTCAAGTTCCACCCATGTCGATGCAAAGGACATGATCTCATTCCTTTTTATGGTAGGAGCACAGTTCTTAAGGGAGAAAGGCATAGCCCCTGCCTTCAAAGAACTTACTTGCTACCTCTCAATATCAACATCTAGAATTGGGAAAGATAAGACTTTCGGATTTCAGACATGGTGTAAAATCTAGGTTTAAATAATAGTTGTGTTACTATGAGCCAAACCTCTTCTGGGGTTCATAGGTGTGAAGATCAAGAAACAGAATGAAAAAGAAGTGTTCATCACCACCCTATATAATATGTAATTACACCCTATATAGGTAATGCAGTGTCATTATCTGTGTGTTAAATGCAAGGAAAATGAGGACTGTGAAGCTGAGTTCCTTGACCAGCATTACATGACTAGAACCCAGTCTTCTGAAGATCAGCCCAGGATTTTTCTCCTTTCACTGACATATTTTTCCAGCCCTCTATAATTTTTAAAGCAGCTATAAGGTAGATAACGAAGGTAATATTTTCATTTTTATAGATGGACAAACTGATATGAAGAGCTTTCTTTCTTTCTTTCTTTCTTTCTTCCTTCCTTCCTTCCTTCCTTCCTTCCTTCCTTCCTTCCTTCTTCCTTCCTTCCTTCCTTCTTTCTTTCCCTTCCTTCCTTCCTTCCTTCCTTCCTTCCTTCCTTCCTTCCTTCCTTCCTTCCTTCCTTCCTTTCTTTCTTCCTTCCTTCCTTCCTTCCTTTCTTTCTTTCTTTCTTTCTTTCTTTCTTTCTTTCTTTCTTTCTTTCTTTCTTTCTTTCTTTTTCTTTCTTTCTTTCGAGACAGAGTCTTGCTCTGTCGCCCAGGCTGGAGTACAGTGACTCACTCCACTCAATCTCGGCTCACTGCAAGCTCCGCCTCCTGGGTTCATGCCAGTCTCCTGCCTCAACCTTCCCAGTAGCTGGGATTATAGGTGCCCACTGCCAGTCCTGGCTAATTTTGTTTTGTATTTTTTATAGTAGAAACGGGGTTTCACTGTTTTAGCCAGGATGGTCTCGATCTGCTGACCTTGTGATCTGCTCTTCTCGGCCTCCCAAAGGGCTGGGATTACAGGCATGAGCTGCTGTGCCTGGTCATGAAGACCTGTTTTCAAAGATACTTTTAGTAAATGTTATTTTAGGATGGATCTGAATGGCACCCAAAATTTCTAAACAGGTTGGGTCCATGGGATGGAAGGAGGGGTCTCAAGATGGAGGGAGGAACAACCAACATTTATTGAACTTCTACTGTATGCCAGCCAGCCAGACACTGTACCAGAGGTCACATATGATCTTGTTTAATTCTTACAACAGTACTGAGAGGTTGTGATTTGTATCTTCATTATGTAAATGAAGCTCAGAGAGGCTATGAAACTTTCCCATTGTCACATAGACCTTCAGGCTATCATTAAGTGGGTTCATTTTATTAACACTTGACAAAGTGGATATTCAACTCCAGGACTATATAATTTTAGAGCCCACAGGAGTGTGTGTTGATAACATTTTCCCCAGTGTCTGTGACTTATCATTGAAACTTCTATGGCTTTCTTAGAACTGAAACCAAAGGTAAGCTTCTCAGCAATCACTTTCAGAGATGCCTCTCATTTAAAGGCACACTCATATCTTTTTCTCTCTGTTCTGGGAGAAGGATAAATCGTATATCTGAGCAGATATTTCTTCAGTGGCTACTGAAATGATGATTTTTCTTTTTTTTTCTTACTTCTGGGTCCATAGACAATATTTTTAATTGCTCTGCTTTTTTTCCCCTTCCGTTATAAAAGCCATGCTATGAAAGTTATAAAAATTAAGAAACTTTATTCATCTGCTAAACTCTGTGCCTCAGAGATATATTTTGTTGGTTTGGATTTACTCAAAAGTATTATAAATAAAAGATTTAAATATAAAATGTATTTGATATGGAAATTCAATAGTTAAGAGGCCCACAAAACTTGCCAGATGTTTGGTGAAAAGCTAGCAGTTCGGGTGGGTAAGTATTTATTGCTTCGTATAGGGCCATATGAGTTACTTGGGAACCATGAAATAAAAAAGAGACCCTTGTCTGCATTGGGAAAAGACAGTGTAGTGGCACTGACTTCATAATTAGAAAAAAAAAACTAAATATAAGGATGTACTAACACACATTGCTCCTGTCTCAAAAATACCTTCTTATTCTAAAGATAATGACTTTGTATTTTCTTTTGCTTATGATGCTATTTTTTTCCAGGGAGTTCAAATTTTATGCTTGGAGGGTGACATGAGGAGAAGTTTACTAGACATGAGTTTCAGAGTATGTAAATTCTAGGGCCATTTCTGGAAGCACATATTGGCTGTTGTCATGGATGAGGTGAACGAGCTGCTGCCCACGTCCGAGGGCAGCCTGCACGCAGCACCACACAGCCCTCTCAGGACTAGTCACTGAGATCCAAGTGGGAATTAGTTCTGTTCCCTTCCTGTACTTTACAAAGCAATTCAAGTACATTCCTCAGCTTATCATATTAGAAGTACTTTCCAACGGGCTTATTTTTTCTTCTGCTTAAATTTAAAAAGCCTCACATTTTCATTATTTTAGTTTCCTTTCTAATTGTGCTGAAAAGACAGTTAGTTCTGAATTTCCCACAATTTTTCTTTGTTTCTTTCTTTTCTTCTTTTCTTTTTTCTTTAGAACACACCAGGCACATGCTCACCTATGGGCTTTAATTGATACTCTGCCTGGGAATTGGTGTGGCATCATGGGAAATATAAAGGAAGTGAAGTGATCACCTATATGAGAGTATGAGATTAATATACTCAAATAATCAAAGGAGAAAATAAGGAGTAAGTACAACTGGATTCTCATGCCTGCAAATAGTAGGTGCTCAAAAGCATTTGTTGGTTGGGTGATTGGGAGAAGTCAATGATCTAGAATCCTCAAATAAACAGAAAAAGGTTCAAGCAAGAGGCTGGATTTAAGCCGGATTTTGAAAGATCAGCCATATTTAGATAGATAAGAGGGAAGTCCTACCCAGCAGTGGAGAACATTGAACAAAACTGAAGAGTTGAGCAGTGGCTTGATTCATGAAGGGGCACGTTAGACGATCTATCTGGATCAACTGTAGTGTCGTCTTGGGGAGAGATGAACAATCTATCTGTAAAATCTACACATTTCTGCACAAATCATCCTGGTTCTTCTTAGTTACTATTATTTCCTGTCTGTTGACACTCCTAGGCTTTGGGGAACTCCCTACTGGGTTTCATCTATCCCTGTAAGCATCAGGGTCAGAGATACACTTATTTAGAAAAGCAGCAATATAATGATAGAGGAAGTGTCTTCAGGTCCTATAGGGTGTGTGTGTGCTAATGAAAAGAGGCATTCCTAAGGCCCTAACCCCTGGCACCAAACACTAGATAGCTTGTGTCAGCATTTCCTTGGCATGAATTTCCTCCTTGCAGAATCTTGCATTGTATTTCAAAATTATGCAAAGAGGTTTTTAGAAGCATAAAAGGAATGCTTAGTTATCCCTTTATTGGTGAGTAAATTAGATGGTTATAAAGTTAAATAAAACCCAGAAAGTTCCAACTGCATTTTCTTAAAATCCTTTGTCAAAACAAATAGCCTTGAAATGAACATAAAAACTTAAATGACATTGACTCTAATGAAACATGGAACCTAATGAAGTTGAAGTGCTGTGAGACTACTGGGAAAGCAGGGCTGCTTTTATCTTACTGGAATGTTTATGTCCTTGCATGTCTCCTAATCACACTGTGGTAACGTCATTTGGAGAAAATGCTTCAGGAAAGATTGCTAATAAAAACCAAAAATAATACAGCCTAAGTTAACAGTCCAGAGTACCCCAAGAAGTCAGACCAAATCTGTTGTCTGGTATAGAGGGCACAGGGCTGGAAGAATACTATTAGAGATATCTCTGATCATATATTTGGGTATGTGAATGTTTGGCGACATTGATGAAGGGGCACTCAGTTATTCCTGGGATAGCATCTCAAAATCTCAAAGGTAGAGGCTTGGAAGTAAAAGCCTCTACCTTTCTCTGAGAAACCAGCTTTCTATCCACTGTTTCTATTTCTACAAGTGAGTCTTCCTCCAGGCACTCAGATCTGAGGCTTTGAGTCATCCTTAGTTCTTTCCTCTCTCTTCCTATACTTCAAAGTTACTAAATTTTATCAGTTCTTCTCTCAATGCTTTAGAATCCTTCTCACTCATTTCATGGCTATAGCCATGGCTCAGCAACTTCTACCTCATCCTGCTCAAAGTGGTCAGATTAATCATCCTAAACTCTATGAGCCTTCACCTGAACATAGCCGGTGGGATAATCCTGATAGTCAAGGATTTGACTTTAGCACCAGTTCCAATCTGCTTTCCAAGCTCATCTCCTGAAATTGCTGTATGAACGTGGGTCCAATTCTAAAACCAGACTGATACTGCATATTTTCCACTTAAACACAGCTTGTTCATTTTCCCATCATTCTCTTGTTTACTTCTTCCTCTAATTAGGATGCTGCCTTTATTTCTCACTACTTATGCAGTTTCTTGCAAAGCAATAGTTTGTAAAGTTTTCAGTTATCCATTCGAGAATCTGATGAAGGCCATTAACTTTATCCCACAAAAACGTATCTCTAGAGGGTTCATTGAGACCCAAAACTCCATTCATGTACTCCTTAGGAGAACATTAACCTTAAATTAAGAATCCTTGCTCGAGGTCAAGTTGAAATTCTCAAGCCTCCGTGAAACTTTCCGAAATCACTCTGGCTAATGTTGATAACTTCTTTACCCCTTCCTCTCTCTTCTGAACTTCACTGAAATTGTTCAGTTCATTTTGTACTTACTGAAAACCATTGTGTGTTGTTTGTTTTCTTTCTATGCACATGACCTATTTACTCAAATAAACTAAAATCTCCTTGAAGGTAAAGCCCTGCTACATATCTCTTGGAATTGTATATAACTCAGTGTTTGTTGCTTTGATTAGTCAAAGAATACAATCAGGCATATATGGGAATCCAGTTATCTTCTTCTACTCTAGTTGCTGTAGAACATGTTCTAGAGAGCTCTGTTATGCTCACCATGTTCACTGGGTCAATTAGAACCTGAAAATTCTGGAAGACCTCTTGATCTGTAAGTTCACTGGAATGATTATCAGATTGACCACTGGTTCTAAAATTCCTGATCTAGAAGGAATAAAGGAAACTAGTAATGTCGATATTTAAGGCCCTTTCGGTATGCAATAAAGGGACTGTTACTTAGTATAGGATATTGGCAAAATTGTGAAAATGATGAATGTGTTCTTGGTGTGTCCACTTTCCTTTTCTGTATTTTCAAGGCTCACTCTTCCCTGACATTATGTACCTGAAGTATCCCCTCTCCTAATCTGAATCCTAGGCTTAATAGCTGCTTCTTTATTCTTTATAATTACTTATAAATATAATTATGTAATTATTATATCAATATATAATTGATTATGTAATATATATTATATGATCAATATATAATAATTATAATTACTTATAATTACAGGATTACTTGTAATTAAAATCTTATTCCTAATTATGGCATGAAAAAGTTTTCTAGTTAAGATAGTCCAGGCATCTGGGCCGGGCGCGGTGGCTCAAGCCTGTAATCCCAGCACTTTGGGAGGCCGAGACGGGCGGATCACGAGGTCAGGAGATCGAGACCATCCTGGCTAACACGGTGAACCCCGTCTCTACTAAAAAATACAAAAAACTAGCCGGGCAAGGTGGCGGGCGCCTGTAGTCCAGCTACTCGGGAGGCTGAGGCAGGAGAATGGCGTAAACCCGGGAGGCGGAGCTTGCAGTGAGCTGAGATCCGGCCACTGCACTCCAGCCCGGGCGACAGAGCGAGACTCTGTCTCAAAAAAAAAAAAAAAAAAAAAACAAAGATAGTCCAGGCATCTGATAGTGTGTAAAAGATAGTCTAGGCATCTAATAGTGTGTAAGTATGGCTCATGCTTAAATCACACCATGGAATTTAACATCTATACCCTTTTTTTCATCCCAGATACATACACATATATACACACATACACACAGAGATGGAACTGCCTTCTATGTGGTGGATCTACAGTCTTAATAACACTAGTCGTTCATTAAGGAAACCCTTTCCTAAGTTTCTCAGATAACCTGAGTGAGCCATGAAGTCTTTACCATAATCCCATCATGTTATGTGGTAGAGAATATGCAATAGTGGGAAAGAGGTGATAAGGAACTGGAGGAGCAACACATTATAGTTTAACATTAAGAAGAATTGGTGTAGATGTAAAGTTGCAGGAGTGCTTGAGTTACAAAGCCTAATAGCAGCAAAGGTTATCTATATATTGCAGGCAGCCAAGATCAGCGGTCCTCAAAGTAGTCTGGGTGACATCATCTGAACAAGCTGGTGTTCTTTGCTTACACCATACTCTTTATGGAGCACCATAAAATGGTTATATATTTCACTCCAGCAGGCAAACAAGGAACAATATTGCTAGCAGAAACCATGCCTGTATTATATGTATACAATAGAATTTCACTATCCAAAACACACTTGCACCATACAATATGAAGCATGACACCTCAGTCTAGAGTAGGGGAAGGATGATTTCTCCAGACTGCTGACAGACAGAGAAGGTCTGCGGATATTGGGTTTGGCTGTAGCCCTCCTAGAGCAGTGGCCTGAGAAGAAGTAAAGTCAGTGGCCAGGGCCATCTGGAGGACAAAGAACCATTTCTCCCCCCTCCCCCTCCTACCCCCTTTTCTCTTAACATTTTTAATTTGTGTTTTTGTAGAACTATATAAGCCTCCAGGTTCTGATTCAACCAAGATAAAGATGGAGAGGGTGTCCTAAATAATTGCACCTAGATTTCCTGCTCACCAGGTGGGACTGTTTAATTTGATTTAAAACAATAAAGAAATGTGATATTTCTTGCACCCAAATACCATAGAGCAATTCTTATCATTATAGTTTTGGTTCTGATTACACAGTTGGGACTCGTCATCCTCAACATTGACTATATGAAGTCCTAATTTGAAGAAGTTCCCCCATCATTGTGTTGGAATTTGGCTTAAGTGCACCCTATTGTTACATTTCTGGTGATCACATAAGCTGCTTTCTGAGTGTGCTAACTAGAACACAGGGACAGGCTATAAGGGTTAGAACATGATGACGAAACACTTAACGTCATTTTTTTTTTCTATGAATCGAGGAAAGACCATCATCAGTCAAAGTCATGTGAGAAACACCTGGGTTCAGTTTCCATTGGATGACACAGAAGTAGAGACCTATAAAAATAGAGCAGTGCTTCTCAGACTTTAGTGTCCATGTGAATTACCCTAGCATCTTGTTAAAATGCAGATTCTGACTCAGTAGGTTTGAGGTGGGGCCTGCAAGTTTGCATTCCTAACCAGCCCCAGCTGAGGTCCACAGACCACACTTCAGGTAGTAAGGATATAGAATATTCTGTCTCTTCCTCTAACTTGCTCTTTGACCTTTAAGTTATTTAAACTTTCTCAATCTCAGCTTCCTTAATTGTAAAAGAAGATAATTGACTTTAACATTCCCGGGAAGGACATTTGTTATGTTTTGCTACTCAGTATACATTGCCTTTTCCTAATAGCACTTTGATTTCCTT
The DNA here is from genome assembly GCF_009764315.1 of Trachypithecus francoisi. Lineage (NCBI taxonomy): Eukaryota > Metazoa > Chordata > Mammalia > Primates > Cercopithecidae > Trachypithecus > Trachypithecus francoisi. Next base: position 58,759,917 of record NW_022681462.1, on the reverse strand, counting down.
TAGGGGAATTTACTGCCTTCCTTTGTGTGCAGTTGTGATGGGTAGATAAGTCTCAGGGCCTTCTGTCCCATCATGGCAGCTGAAGGAAACTCTAGAAGCTCATTTCCTAAGATCTCTCTTTCACAGCCTAGGTATAGCAAGAGGCAGGATAGGACCAAAACTTAGTGTGTTGGTTTCTTTCTCTATCAGAACTTTGGTCTTGAGTAGAGTAAACCTAAGGTAGAGGAACAGTCGAAGTTCAACTCTTCCAGCCATGGAGCCTGGGCTCAATTGACAGTAAGACCTTTTGGAGTCTCCTCATTTCTGTCTTTCCAAGCTTGGTTCCCTAGTCTTGCCTTCAGTATTGTGAGCCGCACCATAGCTTTCCAGAATATTCTCTTTTTACTTATGTTATCATTTAATTCCAGAAAGTTCATTTCTGTTGCTTGCAACCAGAAATGAATATACTCCTCTTAGCTTCTGGCTAGAGATGTGTAGGATTTAAGTCCTGAGCAGCTTATTGATGAGTTTGATTACTATTTTCAAAAAGAAAAGGAAAAGGCATGAGAATATTTTCCCTAAGGAAGATCAATGGTTTTGAAATCTTGGCTGTGTAGCTGGGAGTAGGTTACTGGCGCTGGTGAGGGATGTAGATTATTTTCCAACAAATCGGTAATTGTAGTAAGGTAATGAGGTTATTCTCCTGGAGAAACAGGTGAAGACGGAGATGGAACTTGTGCTTCAGAAGCAAGCAGTGAAGCTCCTAATGAGGCATCTTGGACCTATTTATACTGGGAAATGCCAGGGAGCATTTATATTCTGCTTACTTTGACCCTAGTGCAAAAAGTTTTCTGAAAGGCTCCAGAGTTTTCTTTCCAAAACTGAGAATAGTAGCTAAAAGCTGGCAAAGAAGATTCTGGAGAGCAAGACCGTGAGCTAATGGCTCAGTCACCTTGAGTTGCAGCTTGAGGAATGAAGACACCCGACACCTTACCCTCATTATCAGGACTGTAACAAGAATAGGAAATGCCATATGCATATGTTACTACCTCCTAACTGTGCTGGAGTGGCCAGCAGCTCATTAGCTAATTTCGGCCACTCTTTCTGGTATAGGGCTTCATCTGCTAAATCCTTTTCCTGTTGTCTGTCAGAGCTTACTAGGAATGAAATTGCAGTCCATCAGTTCATTCCTCATCTTTCTTGTCCGTATCCTACATTAGGATTTTCAGGGGCCAGTAAATAACTCTCTTCTATTCTCACTCCACAATTCTGAGGAGTCAGAAAGATGAACATGTGCTAGCTTTATTGATAAAACTACACTGAAGGACCACTGGCTGATAGGCTTTCCAGAACATCATTTCTGGTCCCAGTCTGGCTATAGGCCTCTGCCAACAAGGGGCAGCACCTGCTGCACACTATGTGTGTGTAAGCCTGAAAAGATAAGGGAGATGCAGTCAGTATGATTCTGAGCTGAATTATGTTAGGGTTTTCTGTTCTCTAGTTTTCAATGACAAGTCAAATAATTTCTTTTCCTCCTTTCAATCCCAGCCCCCCTTTCCGTATTAAATTGAACTGTTTGCTTCCTGAAAAATTTCTTCATACTGCCATTAACCTGAGTCTTCTTTGCTTTACCACCATACTTAGGGTCCAAGGACATAAAACAAGAATCTACCTTAAATATAATGTTCCTAGAATTCTTAACTTCAGTGAAACATGGTCAGCCTGAATGCTGAGGCCTTATCAAGCCACTTTGTGCAGTAGGGCCATCTGTGAACCATTTGCTGAGGAAGGATTTTGATCCTGCCCAGCAGGTGCTTCCTTGGCAGAAGTGGGGAGGCCGTCTTTTTCAGGTGCCGTGCTACTCAGGCACTTTGATTTTCATAACAGAATGTCTCTTATGGAAGAGATGTATGAAGAGAATGTTCCTCCTCCGTAGATTGTTAAAGGATACAGACCTGCCCTGGGATGTCTGTACTCTAGGTTTCTGCTAAAGACCATGACCTTGAACTCTGTTGTTCATTTCTTATCAATAACTCAGTTATGAGAAATAAAACTTTCAGTGGATTGTCGGAAGGCTATCAGTTTTTCCAGGCAGCCCAAAATCCATCCTTAGGTCCAACTAGACCATCAGAGAACAACAGATTTGGATGACATTGTTTTTAGTTTCTTCTAAACTGGACTTTACTAAGCTGGACTTTTGGGTTAAGCAAGTCATATGAAAGTTGCTTATTGTACTTTTTGAAGGAGTATTGGTGAGGGTATTGTCAACTATATCTCACCATGCCTTGTAATGAGGACCACAGGAGAAACTTTTTTCAGACCTAAATACTAGAAAAGTCTACCATTCTCCTGAACAAATGGAGTTGGAAAATTTTGTGTTCTTTGTATTTCCTGTAATCAATACTTTTTTAAAGCTGTGATTGCCTTGACACTTAGAAGTAAATTTGGGACACAACATTTGTATATGACAATCTGATATCATTTAAAAAATATATTTGGTTTGCTTATACATGTGCTCCTTGACTTATGATGGGGTTGTATCCAGATGAACCCATCATAATTTGGAAACATTGCAAGAAGAAAGTGCATGTAATACACCTAACCTACCAAACATCATAGCTTAGCCTAGCCTACCTTAAAAGTGCCCAAAACACTTATATTAGCCTACAGTTTGGCAAAATCATCTAACACAAAGCCTATTTTATAATAAAGTATTAAATATCTCATGTAATTTATTGACTCGTGTACAGAAAGTAAAAAGCAGAATGGTTGTGTGGGTACTCAAAGTATGGTTTTTACTGAATGTATATTTCTTTCACATTTAAAAGTTGAAAAAATGATAAGTTGAATTATTTTAAGTTGGGGACCATCTGTAATTTCAAATACTATTTTACTGTTGTTTTCTTCTTTGCTCTGATCTCTTTATCAATTGTCTTTACCAATTTGTTTTACATGTTGTAAGCTGCTTTAAACCCTCCTTATAAGGATGAGAAAGAGTATAAGTAAATTAACTGATTTGAAAAGTAATTATGAGGGTGACCAAGATGGGTGACTAGAAGCTGCTAGTGTGAGCCACTGTCATGGAGAGGAATGGAAGGGGCAAGAAAATACAGCACCTTCAACTGAAACATCCAGGTACATGCATTGGGACTAATCAAGGAAACAAGTCGACCCACAGAGAACAGAGAAAAGCCAGGCAGGATGATGGCCCACCAGGAGCAACATGGAGCTAGGGGAACCTTCCCCACTCAGGAAAGTGGTGAGTGAATGTGCAACCCTGGGAACCCATGCTTCTCCTGCAGATCCTTGCAACCCTTAGGTCAGGAGATTCCCCTCGTGAACCCACTCCACCAGGACCTTCAGTCTGACACACAGAGCTACTTAGAGTCTTGGAAGAGCAGCTGCTCAGGAACATGTGGAGACCCAGGAGCCTTAGATACCTGGGCTTTCTGGGCTTCCTGACAAAAGCAGTTGCAACTCTGGCAAAGCGGGAGGTTAGACTGCCCCATACACATCCCTAGGAAAAGGGCTGAATACAAGGGGCTGAGCAGCGACAGTCTGCAGGCCCCACTCGCATGACACCTCACAGGATAAGACCCACTGGCTTGGAACTCCAGCCAGCCACAGGTAGCAGTGTTACACCTCCCTGAGGTGGAACTCCCAGGGGGAGGGATGGGCTGCCATCTTTGCTGTCTGGCCAACTTAGCTGTGTCAGCCTTGGGGCTTTGGGCATTTCAGAACAATTAGGGGCAGAGGCAGACCCCCAGCATAGCACAGCTCAAAATGTGTGGCCAGACTGCTTTTTAAAGCAGGTCCCCAATCCCATTCCTCCTCAGTGGGCAGAACCTCCCAGTTGGGGTCTCCAGCTACCACTGCCAGTGTTCTCTAGCTGACAGGGGTTTAGAGTCTTCCTGGAATGGAGTTCCCAGAGGAGAGGGGTGGGCCACTATTTTTGCTGCTTGGCTAACTTAGCCTTTCTGGCCTTTGGACTTTGGAGAGTTCGGGGTGTCTGGGAGCTGGAGTAGACCTCCAGCACAGCGCAGCTGCTCTGCGAAAATGTGGCCAGACTGCCTTTTAAAATGGGTTCCTGTTCCAGTTCCTCTTCACTGGGCGGGACCTCCCAACTGGGGTCTCCAACCACCCCTGCCAGAGTTCTGCCACTGACAGAGGTTTCAAACCTCCCTGGGACGGAGCTCTTAAGAGAAGGGGCATGCTGCCATCTTTGCTGTTTGGGTGACCTCACCTTTCCAGGATTTGGGTTTTGGAGAGTCCAAGGTGACTGGGGGAAGACCCCCAGCATAGCACAGTTGCTGTATGAAAATGTGGCCAGACTGCTTTTTTAAGCAGGTCCCTGATCTTGTTCCTCCTCACTGTGTGGGACCTCCCAACCAGGATTTCCAGCCACTTCCTACAGGTGCTTTCAGGCTGGCAACAGGTCTGTACCTCCCTGGAACAGAGCTCCCAGAGGGAGAGGCAGGCCACTATCTTTGTTGTTTTGCAGCCTTCACTGTTGATACCTCCAGGAACTAGAAAATTTGAGGTGACTAGGGTCTGGAGGGGATCCCCAGCATACTGCAGCAACCTACAGAAAAGTGGCCAAACTGTTACGTGGGTGCCTATTCCCATATCTCCTCACCTGCAGGTCCTCCAGGTCTGAGTATCCAGCCAGCCACCCCTGGGGCTATTGAGCCAGTAGCAACTCTGTAACTCACTAGACAGGGTCCCCAGGGACAACCAAAAGCCTTTCCACCACTGCCTCTGCAGTGGAACTGCCCTTGCTGCCCTTGGACTGATGAAGGAGGAAAGATATTAAGTGCCTTATCCAAACCTCCAACAAGGTACATTCAACCCAAATAAAGGAGGCCAGTTAATCTCCCATAGGTCCCACCCACTCCCCCTGCTCATCAGTAGACAGGGAACCCTGGCTTGGGCCCACAGCACAGACCTTCCATTCCTGGGGTGATTGCACTGAGCAATTGCTGACCTCATCTCTTTGGTATGGAGCCCCCAGGAGACAAGAAAAATACTGTTGGCCACCAGGTCCCTTCCTCTGCTGCCTGAAAGTTTGGGGAGGAACATAAACCTTGAGATCATCCCAGAGCTGCAATGGGCAGACTAGGAGTGCCAAGCCATGATCTATGGCCAGCACTCAAGGGGCAGAAGAGCCCACACTTTCAGAGTCTTGAGAGCGAACATGGCTGCAATGTGAGGAAACATGGGGGAGCCACACAACTGAGAACAAGTCTACCAGCTGACCAGTACACTTAAGCACCAGCTACTGGATCACACCCCAAAGCTTCAACACCAAAAATACTTTGCTAACAAAACCCTCTGTGAAACCAAAGATAAGAAGTCAGCCTCAAATGAAGACCATTCACAAAGCCTCAGACCTGTGAAAACATCCAGAAGAGAAGTCTATTGACTGTATTCAATCTATACTTCAGTTAAAGGAATGCTCAAACACAGAGATGAGAAAGAGACAACACAAAAACTCTGGCAGCTCAAATGGCCAGTGTGTTTTATATCTTCCAAATGACCATACCAGTTGTTCAGCAAGAGTTCTTAACCAGGTTGAGCTGGATGAAATGACAGAAATAGAATTCAGAATATGGATAGGAATAAAGATTATCAACATTTGAGAAAATAGCAAAACGCAATCTAAGAAAACTAAGAATCACAGCAAAACAATCTAGGAGCAGAAGGATGAAATAGCTATAGTATAAAAAGGAACCTAATGGATCTGAAAGAGCTGAAAAACACAATACAAGGATTTTGCAATGCAGTCACAAGTATTCACAGAAGAATAGACTGAGATGAGGAAATTATCTGAGAACTTGAAGACTGGCTCTCTGAAATAAGACAGTCAGACAAAAATAAAGAGAAAAGAATGAAGAGGAACGAACAAAACCTCTGAGAATTATGGGATTATTTAAAGAGGACAAGTCTGTGAATCATTGGCATCCCTGAAAGGGAGGGAGAGAAAGCAAACAACTTAGAAAACGCATTTCAGGATATCATCCCTGAAAACCCTCAACTTTGCTAGACAGGTCAACATTCAGGAAATGCAGAGAACTTCTGCATGATTCTACACAAGAAGATCATCCCTAAGACATATAATCATTAAAATTTCCAGGGTCAAAATGAAAGAATTTTAAAGGCAGCTAGAGAGAAAGCCCAGGTCACCTACAAAGGGAGCCTCATCAGGCTAACAGCAGATATCTCAGCTGAAACCCTACAAGCCAGAAGACATTGTGGGCCTATATTCAACATTTGTAAAGAAAAAAAAAATCTTTAACCAAAAATTTCATATCCAGCCAAACTAAGCTTCCTAAGTGAAGCAGAAATAAGATACTTCTCATATAAGCAAATGTTGAATAAGTTCATTACCACCAGACTGCCTCACAAGAGATCTTGAAAGGAGCACTAAATATAGAAAGGAAAGACTGCTACCAGCTAATACAAAAACACACTGAAATACACAGACCAGTGACACTGAAGCAACCACACCAACAAGCCAGCATAAGGAGATGCTATCTCACACCAGTCAGAATGGCTATTATTAAAAAGTCAAAAAATAACAGATGCTGGCAAGGTTGTGGAGAAAAGGTAAAAGTAGCTAATACTACCATGACAGGACCAAATCTACACATGTCAATACTAATCTTGAATATAAGTAGTTTAAATGCCCCCACTTAAAAGGGACAGAGTAGCAAGCTGGATAAAAAAGCAAGACCTAATGGTATGCTGTCTTTAAGATATCCATCTCACATGTAATTACACCCATAGACTCGAAATAAAGGGATGGAGGAAAATATACCACACAAATGGAAAACAGAAAAAAGCAGGGGTTACAATCCTAATTTCAGAAATAAACTTTAGATCAACAAAGATAAAAAAAGACAAAGAAGGGCATTACATAATGATAAAGGAGTCTATTCAACAAGAAGACCTAACTATCTTAAATATATATGCACCCAACATAGGAGTACCCAGATTCATAAAACAAATTCTTAGAGGTTTACAAAGAGATGTAGACCTCCACACAATAATAGTGGGAGACTTCAACACTCAAATGACAGTATTAGACAGACCATCAAGGCAGAAAACTTACAAAGATACTCAGAACCTGAACTCAACATTGGATCAAATATATCTCATAGACCTCTACAGAACTCTCCACTGAAAAACAACAGAATATGCATGCTTCTCATCGCCACATGGCACATACTCTGAAATTGACCACATAATTGAACATAAAATAATCCTCAGGAAATGCAAAATAACCAAAATCACACCACATGCACTCTTGCACCACAGTGCAATAAAAATAGACTAAAAAATTGCTTGAAATCATGCAATTACATGGATATCAAACATGTTCCTGCTGCATGACTTTTGGGTAAATAATGAAATTAAGGCAGAAATCAAAAAGTTCTGCGAAATTAGTGAGAACAAAGATACAACATGCCAGAATATCTGGGACACAGTTAAGGCAGTGTTAAAAGGGGAATTCATAGCGCTAAATGCTCACATAAAAATTGTAGAAAGATCTCAAATTAACAATCTAACATCACAACTGAAATAATTCAAGAAGCAAGAACAAATCAACCCCAAAGCTAGCAGAAGAGAAGAAATAACCAAAATCAGAGCTGAGCATGTTTGTCAGGAAAGCGAAACATGAAAAACCATTCAAAAGATGAATGAATCCAGATTTTTTTTTTTTTTTTTTTTGAGATGGAGTCTCGCTCTATTGCCCAGGTTGGAGTGCAGTGGCGGGATATCAGCTTACTGCAAGCTCTGCCTCCTGGGTTCACACCATTCTCCTGCCTCAGCCTCCCAAGTAGCTGGGACTATAGGCACCCACCATCATGCCTGGCTAAATTTTTGTATTTTTAGTAGAGACAGGGTTTCATGTGTTAGCCAGGATGGTCTCGATCTCCTGACCTTGGGATCCGCCCGCCTCAGCCTTCCAAAGTGCTTGTTTTACAGGCGTTTGTTTTTTGAAAATATTAATAAGATAGACCACTAGCTAGACTAATAAAGAAGAAAAGAGAGAACATCCAAACAAACACAATTAGAAATAATGATGGAGATATTACTATTTACCCCACAGAAATAAAAATAACTATCAGAAACAACTATGATGCCTTTGTGCACACAAACTAGAAAACGTAGAAGAGATGGATAAATTCCTGGTCACATACATTCCAAAGACTTAACCAGGAAGAAATAGAGTCCCTGAACTGACCAATAATGAGCTTCAGAGTTGAATCAGTAATAAATAGCCTACCAACCGAAAAAGCCCAGAACCAGATGGATTCACAGCTGAATTCTACCAGAGATAGATCTGGTAAAATCCTACCAGTTCTACAAAGAAGAGCTGGTACCATTCCTATTGGAACTATTCCTAAAAATTGAGGAGAAGGGACTCCTCCCCAACCCATTCTATGATGCCAGCATTATCCTGATACCAAAACCTGGCAGATACACAACAGAGAAAGAAAGCTTTAGGCCACTATCCATGATGAACATTGATGCAAAAATCCTAAACAAAATACTTGCAAACTGAATCTAGCAGCATGTCAAAAAGCTAATCCACTATGATCAAGTAGGCTTTATTTCTGGTATGCAAGGTTGGTTCAACATATGCAAATCAATAAATGCGATTCATCACAAAAACAGAACTAAAGACAAAAACCATGCGGTTATCTCAATAGATGCAGAAAAGGCTTTAGATAAAATTGGACAATGCTTCATGTTAAAAACTCTCAATCTCAGCCTCTGTTAACCATCCTTCTACTCTGTATCTCCATTAGTTCAATTGTTTTAAGTTTTAACTCCCACAAATAAATGAGAACCCATGATATTTGTCTTTCTGTGCCTGGCTTATTTCACTTAACATAATTGCCTCCAGTTCCATCCATGTTGTTGCAAATGACAGGATCTCATTCCTTTTATGGCCTAATAATACTCAATTACGTGTATATACCACATTTTCTTTATCCATTCATCTGTTGACAGGCACTTAGGTTGCTTCCAAATCTTGGCTACTGTGAGCAGTGCTGCAAGAAACATGGTAATGCAGATCTCTATTTTTTTTTTTTTTTTTTTTTTTTGAGACAGAGTCTCGCTCTGTTGCCCAGGCTGGAGTGCCGTGGCGCAATTTCAGCTCACTGAAACCTCTGCCTCTCGATTTCAAGCAATTCTCCTGCCTCAGCCTCCTGAGTAGCTGGGATTACAGGCGTGTGCCACCACGCCCAGCTAATTTTTATTTTGTACTTTTAGTACAGACGGGGTTTCACCATGTTTGTCAGGCTGGTCTCAAACTCCTGACCTCACAATCTGCCCGCCTTGGCCTCCCAAAGTGCTGGGATTGCAGGCATGAGCCACCACACCCGGCCCAGATATGTCTTTAATATACTGAATTCAGAGTCCAGAGTGCTCACCATTACACCATGGAATGGCTCTTCAATATAATAATATCTTTTTTTTTTTGGGGGGGGGGTATATACCTAACAATGGGATTGCTAGTTCATGTGGTAGCTCTATTTTTAGTTTAGTTTTTTTTTTTTTTTTTTTTTTGTGGGACCTCCACACTGTTCTCCATGTCTTTGTACTAATTGAAAATTCTCACCAACAGTGTGTGAGGGATCCTTTTTCTCCACACCCTTGTTAGCATTCATTATTGCCTGTCTTTTGGATAAAAGCCATTTTAACTGGGGTGAGATGATACCTCATTGTAGTTTTGATTTGTATTTCTCTAATGATCAGTGATGTTGAGCACCTTTTCATATGCCTGTTTGCCATTTGTATATTATCTTTTGAGAAATGTCTATTCAGATCCCTTTCCCATTTTTAAATTGTATTATTAGATACTTTTCCTATAGAGTTGTTTGAGCTCCTTTTATATTCTGATTATTAATCCCTTGTCAAACGGGTAGTTTGTGAATATTTTCTTCCATTTTGTGGATTTTCTTTTTACTTTGTTGATTGTCTTCTGTGTTTGCAGAAGCTTTTTAGCTTGATGTGATCTTGTTTATTCTTTTTTGCTTTGGTTGCCTGTCCTTGTGGGCTATTACTCAAGAAAATTTTGCCCAGACCATTGTCCTGGAAAGTTTTCTCAGTATTTTCTTGTGGTCGTTTCAGAGTTTGGGATCTTAGATTTAAGCCTGTAATCCATTTTGATTTGATTTTTGCATATGAGAAAGATAGGGGTCTAGTTTCATTCTTCTGCATATGGATATTCAGTTTTCCCAGCACTGTTTATTGAAGAGGCTGTCCTTTCTCCAATGTATGTTTCTTGGCACCTTTGTTAAAAATAAGTTCACTGTAGATGTATGGATTTGTTTCTGGTTTCTCTGTTTTATTTCATTGGACTATGCATTTGTTTTTATGCCCATACCATGCTGTTTTGGTTAGTATAGCTCTGTAATATAATTTGAAGTCTGCTAATGTGTCTCCTCCAGTTTTTTTCTTTTTGCTTAGGTTAGTGATGATTTGGCTGTGTTCCCACCCAAACCTCATTGTGAATTGTAGTTCCCATAATCCCCACATGTCATGGGAGGGACCCAGTGGACCCAGTGGATAATTGAATCATGGGAGCAGTTATCCCCATGCTGTTCTCATGATAGTTCTCATGAAAACTGATGGTTTTATAAGGGGCTTTTCCCTCTTTGCTCAGCACTTTTCTCTTCTGCTGTCTTATGAAGAAGGATGTGTTTACTTGCCCTTCCATCATGATTGTAAGTATCCTGAGGTCTTCCCAGCCATGCAGAACTGTGAGTCAATTAAACCTTTTCCTTTATAAATTAGCCAGCCTTGGGTGTTTCTTCATAGCAGCATGAGAATGAACTAATACAGTAAATTGCTACCACAGGAAGTGGGGTACTGCAGTAAAGATACCTGAGAATGTGGAAGTGACTTTGGAACTGGGTAATGGGTAGAGGTTGGAACAGTTTGGAGGGCTCAGGAGAAGACAGGAAAATGTGGGAAAGTTTGGAACTTCCTAGAGACTTGGAGGGTTCAGAAGACAGGAAGATGTGGGAAAGTTTGGAATTTCCTATGGACTCGTTGAATAGCTTTGACCAAAATGCTGATAACGATATGGACAATAAAGTCCAGGCTGAGGTGGTCTCATATGGTGATGAGAAACTTGTTGGAAACTGGAATAAAGGTGATCCTTGCTATACTTTAGCAGACTGGTGGCATTTTGCCCCAGCCCTAGAGATCTGTGGAACTTTTTACTTGAGAGAGATGATTTAGGGTATCTGGCAGGAGAAGTTTCTAAGTGGCAAAGCATTCAAGAGGAAGCAGAGCATAAAAATTTGGAAAATTTACAGCCTTATGATGTGATAGAAAAGAAACGCCCATTTTCTAAGGAGAAATTCAAGCCCACTGCAGAAATTTGTGTAAGTAACAAGGAGCCAAATGTTAGTTGCCAAGACAATAGGGAAATGTCTCCAGGGCATGTCAGAGACCTTCATTCCAGCCCTTCCCATTACAGGTCCAGAGGCCTAGGAGAGGAAAATGGTTTCATGGGCCAGGCCTAGGACCCCATGCTCTGTGTGGCCTTGGGACATAGTGCACTGCATCTCAGCTGCTTCAGCTCCAGTCATTGCTAAAAGGGGCCAAGGTACAGCTTGAGGCATTACTTCAGAGGGTGCAAGCCCCAAGCCTTGGCAGCTTACACATGGTGTTGAGCCTGTGGGTGCACAGAAGTCAAGAACTGAGGTTTAGGAACTTCTGCCTAGATTTCAGAGCATGTATGGAAACACCTGGATGTCCAGGCAGAAGTTTCCTTCAGGGGCATAGTCCTGTTGGAGAACCTCTGCTAGGGCAGTGCGGAAGGGAGATATGGAGTTGGAGCCCCAACATGGAGTCCCCACTAGGACACTGCCTAGTGGAGCTGTGAGAGGAAGGCCACTGTCCTTTAGACCCCAGAATGATAGATCCACCAACAACTTGTACTGTGTGCCTGGAAAGGCCACAGACACTCACCACAAGCCTGTGGAAGCAATCAAGAGGAGGGTTGTACTCTGCAGTCACAGAAGTGCAGCTGCCCAAGGCTGTGGGAGCCCACCTTTTGCATCAGCATGACCTGGATGTGAAACATGGAGTCAAAGGAAATCATTTTGGAACTTTAAGGTTTGGTGACTGCCCTGTTGGATTTCAGACTTGTGTGGGGCCTGCAGCTCCCTTGTTTTGGCCAATATCTCCCATTTGGAACGGGTGTATTTGCCCAGTGCCTGTATCCCCATTGTATTTGGGAAGTAACTAAATTGCTTTTGATTTTGTAGGCTCATAGGTGGAAGGGACTTGCCTTGTCTTAGATGAAACTTTAGACTTGGATTTTTGGGTTAATGCTAAAATGAGCTAATACTTTGGGGGACTGTTGGAAAGACAAGAGAGTGTTTTGAAATGTGAGGATATGAAATTTGAGAGGGGACAGGGTCAGAATGATGTGAGTTGGCTGTGTCCCCACCCAAATCTCATTGTGAATTTTAATTCTCATAATCCCCATGTGTTGGAGGGACCCAGTGGGAGGTAATTGAATAATGGGAGTGGTTACCCCTATCCTGTTCTTGTGATAGAGTGAGTTCTCAGGAGATCTGATGGTTTCATAAGGGGTTCTTCCTCCTTTGCTTGGTACTTCTCTCCCCTGCTACCTTGTGAAGGAGGATGTGTTTCCTTCCCCTTCTGCCATAATTGTAAGTTTCCTGAGGCCTTCCTAGCCACGTGGAACTGTGAGTCAATTAAACCTCTTTTCATTATAAATTACGCAGTCTTGGGTATTTCTTCATAGCCGCATTAGAACGGACTAATACAGACAGCTTTGGTTATTCTGGGTCTTTTGAGCTTCCATATACATTTTAGGATTGTTTTTCCTATTTCTGTGAAGCATGTTATTGGTATTTTCATAGGGATTACATTGAATTTGTGGATTGCTTTGAGTAATATGGACATTTTGACAATATTGATTCTTCCACTTGATGAACATGGAATATCTTTTCATTTTTTTGGTGTCCTTTACAATTTCTTTCATCAGTGTTTTATACTTTCCATTCCAGAGATCTTTTACTTCTTTGATTAATTTCTAGGTATTTAATTTTATTTGTGACGATTGCAGATGGGATAGTTTTTTAAATTTCTTTTTCAGATTGTTTGCTGTTGGCATGCTAAAAGGCTTCTTATTTTTGTATGTTGATTTTGTATCCTGCAACTTTACTGAATTTATTTATTAGTTCTAATAGGTTTTTGGTGAACTCTCTAGGTTTTTCCAAATATAAGATCATATCATCTGCAAATAAGGATAATTTGATTTCTTCCTTTCCAATTTAGATGCCCATTATTTCTTTCTCTTTTCTGATTGCTCTAACTAGGACTTCCAGTACTATGTTGAATAACAGTGGTGAAAGTAGACATTTTTGTTAGGTTCCAGATCTTAGCAGAAAGGCTTTCAGGTCTTCCCCATTCAACATGATGCTAGCTGTGGGTCTGTCACATATGGTTTTTATTATGTTGAGGTATGTTTCTTCTATACCCTTTTTTTAGGGTTTATATCATGAAGGGATATTCAATTTTATCAAATACTTTTTTAGCATTAGTTGAAGTGATCATATGGTTCTTGTCCTTCATTTTGTATCCCATTGGTTGATTTGTGTATGTTGAATTATCCTTGCATCCCTGGGATAAATCCCACTTGGTTGTGATGAATGATCTTTTAAAATATTTTGTTGAATTTGCCTTGCTGGTATTTTGTTGAAGATTTTTGCATTAAAATTCATCAGAGATATTGGCTCATAGTTTTCTTTCTTTGATATGTCTTTGTCTGCTTTTGGTATCAGGGTAATTAATACTGGCCTTATAAAATGAGTTTGGAAGTATTCCCTCCTCTTCTATTTTTTGGGATAGTTTGAATAAGATTGGTATTAGTTTCTCTTTAAATGTTTGGTAGAATTCAGTAGTGAAGCCATCGGGTTCTGGGCTTTTCTTTACTGGGGTACTTTTATTATGGCTTTAATCTTGTTACTTGTTGGTCTGTTCAGGTTTTGGATTTCTTCCTGGTTCAATCTAGGTAGGTTGTATATGTCTAGAAATTTATTTATTTTCTCTAGATTTTCCAGTTTATTGGCATGTAGTTGCTGATAGTAGCTACTAATAATCCTTTGAAATTCTGTGGTATCAGTTGTAATGTCTCCTTTATGATCCTTTGAAATTCTGTGGTATCAGTTTTAATGTTTCCTTTTTCATCTCTGATTTTATTTATTTGGGTCTTCTCTTTCCTTCTTAGTCTGGCTAAAGGCTTGTCAATTTTGTTTATCTTTTCAGAAAAACGGCTTTTCATTTCATTGATCTTTTGTATTGTTTTCTTCATTTCAATTTCGTTTATTTGTGCTCTGATCTTTATAATTCATTTTTTTTTCCAACTAACTTTAGGTTTGGTTTGCTCTTGCTTTTCTAGTTCTTTAGGATACATTGTTAGGTTATTTATTTGAAGTTTTTCTTCTTTTTTGATGTAGACATTTATAGCTAGAAAATTTCCCCTTAGTACTGCTTTTGTTGTATTCCATAGGCTTTGGTATATTGTGTCCATTCTCACTCGTTTCAAGACATTTTTCAATTTCCTTCTTAATTTCTTCATTCACCTACTGGTCATTCAGAAGTATATTGTTTAATTTTTATGTGTTTTTGTAGTTTCTAAAATTCCACTTGTTTTTAATTTCTAGTTTTATTCCATTGTTGTCAAAGGAGATGCTTGATATTATTTTAATTTTTTGAATGTTTCAAGATGTATTTTGTGATCTAACATATGACTTAAACTTAAGAATGATCCATATGCTGGGGAGAAGAATGTATCCTGTAGCCATTGCATGAAATGTTCTGTAAATATCTACTAGGTCTATTTGTTCTATGGTGTACATTAAGTCTTACGTTTCCTAATTGATTTTCTGTGTGGAAGATCTGGCCAGTGCTGAAAGTGGGGTGATAAAGTCTCCAACTATTATTGTTTTGAGGTCTCTCTCTTTAGCTCTAATAATCTTTGCTTTGTATAGTTGAATGCTCCAGTGTTGGGTGCATATATATTTACGATTGTTATATTCTCTTTCTGGATTGATGTTTTATCATTATATAAGGACCTTCTTTGTCTCTTCTTACAGTTTTGCCTTAAAGTCTATTTTGTCTGATATAGGAATAGCTATTCCTGCTCTTTTTTGGTTTTCATTGGCTTGGAATATCTTTTTCCATTTCTTTATTTTCAGTTTATGTGTGTCTTTATAGGTGAAGTGTGTTCCTTATAGGCAACAAATCACTGGGCCTTTTTTTGTTTGTTTTGAATCCATTCAGCCACTCTGTGCCTTTTGATTGGAGAGTTTAGTCCATTTGCATTCAATGATATTTTTGATAAGTAAGGACTTACGTCTGCCATTTTGTTGTTTGTTTTCTGGTTGTTTCGTGATCTTCTCTTCTTTCTTTACTTCCTTCCTGTCGTACTTTTAGTGAAGGTGATTTTCTCTGGTGGTATGATTTAATTTCTTGCTTTTTATTTTTTTGTGTATCAGTTGTATGTTTTTGATTTGAGGTTACCATGAGGCTTGCCAATATTACCTTATTACCTATTATTTTAAACTAATGACAACACTGATTACATAAATAACAAGCAAAAAGGGAACTAATAAAAACTCTACATTGTAACTATTTCCCATTGCTTTTTAACTTTTTGTTGTTTGTCTTTATATCTTATTTTATGTCTGTGTCTTCAAAAGTTGCTGTAGTTATTATTGTTTACTGTTTCATCATCTAGTCTTTCTATGTAAAAGAAGTTTATACACCACAATTACAGTGTTATAATACTCTGTATTTTTCTGTATGTTTACTATTACCAGTTAGTTTTATACCTTCAGATGATTTCTTATTACTCATTAATATCCTTTTTCTTTTAGATTAAAGAACTTCTTGTAGAACAGGTCTGGTGTTGATGAAATCCCTCACCTTTTGTTTGTTTGGGAAAGTTTATTTCTCCTTCAGGCTTGAAGGATGTTTTCACCAGATATACTATTCTAGTGCAAAAGTTTTTTTTTTCTTCAACACTTTAAATATGTCATGCCACTCTCTCCTAGCCGAAAGGTTTCCAGTGAAACGTCTGCTGCCAGACATATGGGAGCTACATCGTGTGTTATTTGTTTCTTTTCTTTTACTGCTTTTAGGATACTTTCTTTATCTTGATCGTTAGGAATTTGATTATTAAATGCCTTCAGGTATTCTTTTTTGGGTTAAATCTGCTTGGTGTTCTATAGCCTTCTTCTACTTGGATATCGATATCTTACTCTAAATCTGTGACATTCTCTGATATTTTCCCCTTGAATCGACTTTTTATTCCTCTCTCTTTATCTTCTCTTCAAGACCAATAACTCTTAGATTTGCCCTTTTGAGGCTATCTTCTGAATCTTGTAGGCATGTTTCATTCTTTTTTATTCTTTTTTCTTTTGTTTCCTCTGACTATGTATTTCAAATAGGCTATCTTTAAGTTTACTAATTCTTTCTTCTGCTTGATCAATTCTGCCATTAAGAGACTCGATGCATTATTGAGTATAGCAGTTGCATTTTTCAACTCCAGAATTTCTATTTGATTCTTTTAAATTGTTTCAATCTCTTTGTTAAATTTATCTATGAGATATGTTTCTGAATTCCTTCTCTGTGTTATCTTAAATTTTATTGGGTTTCCTCAAAACAGCTATTTCGAATTCTCTGTCTGAAAAGTCACATGTCTTTGAGATTGGCTCCTGGTGCCTTATTTAGTTCATTTCGTGAGGTCATATCATGTTTTTCTGGATGTCTTGATTCGTATGGATGTTCATTGGTGTCTGAGCATCAAAGAATTAGGTAATTATTGTAGTATTTGCAATCTGGGCTTGTTTGTACTCATCCTTTTTGGAAAAGCTTCCCAGGTATTCTAAGGGACTTAGGTGTTGTGATCTAAGTTTTTGGTCACTACAGTCATATCTGCATTAAAGCGTACCCCGATCCCAATAACACTGTGGCACTTGCAGACTTGTAGAAGTACTGCTTTGGTAGTCCTGGATAAGATCTGGAAGAATCCTCTGTATTACCTGGCAGACATTCTATTTCTTTTCCCTTATTTTTTCCCAAATAAACACAGTCTATGTGTGCTATGCTGCCTGGAGCTGAGGGAGGGGTGACATAAGCACCTCTGTGTTCACTACTACTGAGACTGTGCTGGGTCAGACCTGAGTCAAACACAGCATTAGGTATTACCCAAGGCCCGTGGTAAGTACAGTCTGGCTACCATCTATGTTTGTTCAAGACCCTAGGACTCTACAATCAGCAGGTGGTGAAACCATCAGGCTTGTGTTCTTTCCTTCAGGGCAGGGAGTTTCCTTCAGTCCTGAGTGGGTCCAGAGATGCCATCTGGGAGTCAGGGCTTGGAGTCACAAACCTTAGGAATTTATCTGGTGCTCTATTCTACTATGGCTGAGCTGGCACCCAAGTGACAAGATAAAGTCCCTCTCACTCATTCCTCTTCTTCCAATTAGCAGAGGAGTGTCTTCCCCTGGTCACCTTTACCCCAAACCTGTGACGAGTACTACCTGGCCACCACTAATGTTCACTCAAGGCCCAATGGCTCTTCAGTCAGCTTGTTATGAAAGCTGCCAGACCTGGGAGCTTTCTGGATTCACTTTCTCTTCAGGGCAGTTGGCTCCCCTCTGGTTCAGGGCAGTTCCAGAAATGCCATTTAACATCCAAGTTCTGGAACTGGCAACCCCAAGCACCTGCTTGGTGGTCTACTCCACTGTGGTCAAGCTGGTATCTAAGCTGCAATACAAAATCCCCTTTACTCTTCCCTCTCATTTTCTGAAACATAAGGAGTCCCCTCACCATAGCTACCACAGCTGGGAATGTGCTGGGTCTCCCCTGAACCCATCACCTCTCTAAGTCTTGCTGGGAGCCTGTGGTGAGTACTCTCCGGGTACCACGGATGATTATTGAGGGACGAAGCGCTCTTCAATCAGCAGGTAATGAATTTTGCCAGAACTGGGCCTTTCACTTCAAGGCAGCAGATTCCTTTCTGGCCCAGGGTGTGCCTAAAAATGTCATCTGGGAAGTAGGGCCTGGAATGGGGGCCTCAGGACTCTTCCTGGTGCTCTATCCTACTGTGGCTGAGCTGGTATTCAAATTGCAAGATAAAGACCACTTTACTCTTCCCTTTCCTTTTCTCAAGGGGAAGAAAGGAGTCTCTCCTGGAGCTGTGAGCTGCATTGCCTGGGGTTGGAGGAAGGGTGATACAAGCCCTCCAATGGCCACCATGGCTGGTATCTCATTGGATCTTGTGGGTACCCACAAGTCCACTGGCTCCAAGCTGAGCACAGCACCAGGGCTTGCCTAGGAATTGCAGTCTTTGTGGCCTAGACTACCTTTCAAGTTTGTTTGTTTGTTTATTTATTTGAGACAGGGTCTCACTCCATTGCCCAGGCTGAAGTGCTGTGGTATGATATTGGCTCACTGCAATCTCTGCCTCCTGGGTTTAAGTGATTCCCCTGCCTCAGCATCTCAAGTAGCTGGGATTATAGACATGTACCACCATGCCCAGCTATCAAGTTTATTTGGAATACCAGAGCACTTTAGTCCATGGTGGCAAGGCTTGCTGGAATTCAGGTTCCAACTGCCAGGGATGGGCCATTCCTCTCTGGCTAGGGCTAGTCTAAATGCTCCCTTCTGCAGGCAACAGCTGAGTTCTGTCCAGTGTTGCTTTCTGCTCTTATAGGGCAGCACTGAGTTCCAATATAAAGTCTCACAATCACTGTACTCTTCCTCCCCAAAGTGCACAGATTCTTTCTCTGTGCCACTTTCTCTGTGGCTGCTGCTGGGGTTTAGGGGAGGGTTGGCATTGATGATTCAAGACTGTCTTTTCTACCCTCTTCAGTACCTCTTTGAGTTTTTACCTATATAAAGGTAAAATCAGGTACTGTGATCACCTGATTTTTGGTTCTTATGAAGGTGCTTTTTTGTGTGGACAGTTGTTCAGTTTGGTGTTCCTGTGGGGAGGGTGATTGGTACAGGTTTCTACTCAGCCATCTTGCTCTGCTTGTCTGCTCTGAGACATTTTGTTAAGTGACAAAAAGCATGGAAAGTATGTATAATGACCCAATTAATGCAAAAAAGTGTGTATATGCTCATATATGGTTGAAAT
The DNA here is from genome assembly GCF_009764315.1 of Trachypithecus francoisi. Classification (NCBI taxonomy): domain Eukaryota; kingdom Metazoa; phylum Chordata; class Mammalia; order Primates; family Cercopithecidae; genus Trachypithecus; species Trachypithecus francoisi. Next base: position 58,740,731 of record NW_022681462.1, on the reverse strand, counting down.
ATATATGTAAGTAACTTAAAGGAAACCCTAAGTTGTCATGCCTTTGGAAAGTGGCATGTGTTTGGAGGTGTGGAAGCAAAAGAGACAATGTTCCATTTTACACTCTATATATTTATAACTGTGTCTGGATCTATGTCTATATCTATACCTGTATCTTGTCAATGTTGATATAGATTTCCATATCTCTATTGTTTCGGGCTTTGAGTTCATAGAGTACTCATATAATAGCAATAACCTTTTTAAAGAAAAAATGGCCCTTCAACCTAGTCCTGGATTCACTCAGAAAATTATCACTGTCAGTAGAATGAAGGGGATGGTGAGAAAAGTCTAGAAAGGAACAAATGGTCACTTCTTTCATCTCCCATCTTTCCAGTATAACATGTAGAGGTAGAGAGCATCTGGCGGCATCTATGTGTGCTTGCCCAATCTTTTCATGACTCCAAGTCAAAATACACCTGAGGTTATTCTCTCTAAAGTGGATGGTGCCAATTTGCAATGTTTTTCCAATGCCTTGTTTCTTGTGCTTGGCTGATGTCCCTGGTGCTGCTCAGTGTGCTTGCTTGCTTTCTGTAGGTGTAAGAGCAATTTGTCTTACACTCTGCTTTGTACTTGCATAGTGGAACCACAAAGGAGAGCTTCTCATGCTGGGACCAGGACTGCAGACCATGAACTCAAAGCCTGTACTTTATTTATCAAATGGAATAGCTGTGCCAAAGGGATCTGCTGGGAATGCTGGCCTTATTTCTTAGGAAAAAAAGATAAACAGCCTGCACTGAGCATTTGGAGTGCTCCGCATTGGCTCATGCTAATTAGAGGTTGGTGCTGGCGTGGCACCTATACCTCAGGGATGCAGATCACACCTTCCGCACAGGAAATGTGTGGAATAGAGAAGCCAGAAAGGCAGAAGCTTAGGATTGTCTCCTCAGCTTTTCCATTGATTATTCATTTATTCAGCAGACATGTATTAGCTTTATCGACTCTGGTCTGCTTGTGGAATTAATCACTAGACACATATCAAAGCCCACCATTTCTATGATTTTTCTCACACTGCTCTCTCCCTTACCTATTTTGACTCATTGTTCCTGGCTTGCTTTAGTTTGCCCCTGGCTTGCTTGCTTTTGTCCCTGGCTCTCTGCTCTGTTGGTTGCACCCTTGCTCCCCATAGTGAGTGTTCTAGGACCCACTTGGTTTGAAGGACTGCCTAGACACAATTTGCCTGCCCCAACCCACAGCTCTGTTCCTGGATTGTGATTTGCCCTTGGTTCTTTGGTTTGTTCCTGGCCCAAGGAAACCAAATGAGCTCAGTCAATCCTTTAGAATCTTCTAGGCAGTGGAGGGAATCAGATAATTCCATAGCCAGGCATTGAACGGGGGACTGGTTGGGAGTGGGGGGAACTGGGTCTACAAAGATTCATTATTCATTCATTCAGAAGACAGAAACGTTTAAAAATACATAAAATATATAGTTTATCAGATGTTGAGAAGAGCTTTGAAGAAAAATAAAGTATGTAAGGGGAATAAAGGGCACTGGGGTAGGAGGAGAGATAGAAATGTAATAGGGGGTTCAGAAAAGGCCTCACTCAAAAGGCACCAGTGAAAGAGTCTGCATTGTGGATTGCTTGGGAAGAAGATACTGCAGATAATGGGAAGAGTAAGAGCAAAGGCTCTGAAGTGACAGCATGCCTGGAATGTTGAAGAGTTGACAAGGCCAGTGTGAGTAGTGACAGGGGGAAGAGTAGGGGGCCATAAGCTCAGTAATATAATGGGTAGCCAAAGCGTGTGGAGCTTTGTAGTCCCTTATGAGGACTTCAGCTTTCATTGCTAATGAGGTGAGGAAGACAGTCACTACTAGTGGAGTCTCATGAATCAGGGTGAACACCCTACAAGTGCACCACATTTGGATCATCTCATTCGGGTTGATGGAACAGGTGTCTTTGCAAGGCTAATGGAGAATAGCCATCTCTGCCTGGGGTCGTTGGGGAAGAGTCAAGCCTGGAAGTATGAAGTGTTTTACAGGCAGAAGGACTAGCATGAACAAAGGCTAGGATGTGTGATGTCATGACATCTTCAAAGAATGCATAATATTAATAGTTTGCTCAAGATGGCAGAACAAGGGTGGAGAGGCAGGAAGGGAGCTAAGGGGAGCCTAGTGAGCCAGCAGGCAACAGAATAGACAAGCCTTATATGATGTAATAATGTGGTTAGATTTAATCCTACAGTCATGGAAAACCACAAGAGGTTTACAAATAGAGAAATGTGACTTACTCATTGGGAAAAAGAACATAATGTTACTCTTATACCTCAGTTTTCACATAACAGTGGGCAGGCTTAGGATCTAGAAAAAGAAATGAGATTGAGTTCTCACTTCTCAAACATTCATAACTTTTCTGATTTATGAAATGCAATTTTTATGTGCTTTATGTACCTCACCAGGCTGCCATGAGGAACAAAAGAGGTAGTGTATATGAAAGGGCATTGCTGTCTGCAGAGTGCTCATTCTCCCTGTTTTCACATCCCCTTGACCCAAGGGTGGGACTGGTGGACTTGGCAAAAGAATTGGACAGTGTGCTCAAGTGGAAAATACATGGCTCTTGAGTTGGACATTAGTTGGCATCTTGGCCCACCATACAGTGGCTTTGTGACCTTGGACCACATGAAGGACCACTCTGAACCTCAATTTCCCAATTAATAAAATGGGTTTTTGCTTCCCAGGATTGGTGTAAAGATTGGAGACAAAGTGTGTGAAGTGCTTAGCCCTGTGTGTGGTCCAGAGGAGAAGCTCTGTGTTAGCTGTTATTTTCTGAGTGTCATCATGGTAAACACATGATCAGATGGATACAGTCCTCCTGTGGGCAAGATACTGTGCCTGGTGCTGTGAGACGGAGCTATTAATGCTGGTAGGATGTGCCATTGCGCTGCTTCTTTAATAGTGAGGATGTGTTTGTGCTGGTCCTTCACCTTACCTGGATCTGTTTGTGCCTGTGGCACACTGTACATCTGTGGTCAGGGTACATTTTGGATACATGGAGAAAGTGTAGCTAATGGGTCCCCAGGGTACCAGGCTTATGGCTGATATGAGGAAAACTGCAGGCTCTGCATGTCTAAGCTAACTAGCTGCAGCCCAGCTTATGGCCTTTGATTCAGACAGGCCAAAGGGAAATGGAGGGTGAAACATGGATTCATATAACTAGCTTATAATTTTCTGCTACTGAGGGGGGAAAGACTTATTTTGTCTGAATTTAACAGAACAATTGTCCACATTGATTGAATTTTCCAAAAATCTTCTCATCTCCCTCCTCTGTTTTGTTTCAGAGCACACAGCTTCACATTTAAAAGACAGAAAGAGAAAAATTACTGTCCAGCTGCAATTTCTTATTTGGCAGGCACCCAGTCATTTTCTCAGAATTTGACAGAATATGATCTCTCACTTAACTCACTTCTTAATACTGCCCCTGGGCAAGACTGAATTGAATCAGACCCTGGTGCAATCATTATCTTGGCTGAAGATTCACACCTACAGTTCTTCCTACAGATTGTTCAATGCAGCCACAGTGGACTCTGAGAAAAACAATCAGAAAACAATACACTTACCAAGATGAAACAGGGCTCACTGTTGTTTCCAACAGGGCTGCCTTTTAACAATTCTCCACAGTCATTAGTTATTCATTCATTCAATAAATAAGTAAGCACCTAGTATGGTGCATAATGCAAATAGTATAATCTATGGTATCTTCCCTCAGGGAACTTACAATTTAGTAGAGAAGATAAGATGTACACAATTAACTAGGTTGTCATGTGGGAGCACTAAGTAGATGAGAAATACTGAAAGTAGGATATGAAGGCAGGGGAAGTGACCTTTGGCTAGGAATTATTTCAGGGAGCAGATGGAATGGTTTGGGTGGGGAGTTGAAGGAGTTGGGTATGCAGAGATCAAGATGAGTAGGGATTGGTTGGTATCCCAATCTTAAGTGATGTGAGGAATAAGAATGGTGTGCTCTATAATTACTTTTAAAATTAAATTGAAGTGGTATCATTTGGAGTAATGCAATCCAACAGTCTGAAACTTTTAAAGAGCATGTATAGAGGGAGATGAATTAGGAAACTAAGGGTAGCGATGGATATGGTGAGAAAGGATGTGATTCTAGGCATATTTTAGACTTTTCAGTATCATTTTAGCTTCTGTATGTGCTGCCTTCCCAGAACATCCTTGTCTTTCAGTTTTCTAAAAAAAGTACTATTGAGGGTAATTGCTGCCTGTGTGTGACAAAGACATCTTCCCTCACTCCACCCATGGCACTACTGCCCTTTGAGTTATGGCTCTGCATCATTTCCAGCTGTGTTTCCTTAGGGTCATAGAACCACAGAATGAGAGGGCTGGGGCCTAGGGAACTTATAGTCCAATCTCTCATTTTACAGATGAGGAAAATGAGGTTCATGGAGAGGTACACTGGCTGGTCTAAGGTCTGACAGGTAGTTAGTAGTAGAGTGGGACCAAAACCAGGTATCCTGATTCTGAGTCCTGTGGTCTTCCCAGATCATCACCCACTATCTTGAAAGGAAGCCAAGATGTGCTTCTCCTTTGTGGCAAAGACCATGCACCAAACTCATTTCTTCTTGCTCAAGCTAGTCTTCCCAGTTTTCTTTGCAACTAGTTGTGGCCATGTGACTGAGTTCTAGCCAGTAGAATGTCTGTGGAAATGTGAATGATCACTCTCAGGCCTGGCCCATTAAAAACTTCCTTGCACAAGCCTCAAGCTCTTCCCCTATTTACTAACTAGATATTGATGCCCAGGGCAACCTCGGAAGCAGTGTGTTAAAGATGGAAGAGCATCCGTTATCCTGGAACCTTGAATGACTTTATAGAGAAGACACTCCTACCCCACATTCCCATCCCAATGATAAATTCTATTGTGTAAGCCACTGAGATTTGTGGCTGTGTTAAAGCAGCTATTATTATCTCAACTAATTGCACTTTGTCACCTTAAATCTGGAGAAAGGGGATTCAGTAAGACCAACTGAAGAACTTAATATGTGCCCCCTGCAATTGGACTTGAGTTTGACTCTTCTCCAAGAAATCTAGAGGATAAGGCTCTTACACAGCAGAACTGGGATGGATGGGTTGAGATTGGCCTGCATTCCCAGTATATATCAAGGCAAAAAGGATAAGGACCATTTGGCCATGCAGGAGAAAAAATCTGCCTGGAGCTGTTTTGACTCCTGTCTAAGTGGACTTTAAGGGAAGGAGATACTGATAATGAAGAGAGTCTCTGGGTGGTGGGAAAACCTGAGGTGGAAGAAGAAGCAACAGTAGAGGAACCAGTGGCAGTGACCCAGCATTGGAGCTGCAAGTCTGGAGGAGCCTCCAAAGAACACTGAAATCACTCACAAAGAAAGAATCAAGTTTAAAAATTAGTTAGGCCAAGGGTAAGATGCCAATTTAAGACCCTATCATTCAAGTAAGAGCTTTCTGAGTCCCTTCTTCTTCTCCCTCCCTGATGTTCCAATTCTGGAGAGGTCGAAGAGAAATGAAGCCAACCATGTACCTTTTCTCAAGGCAGGAAACCTTCCTATCATAGGTTTCTAACTGGTAAAGAGATGGAAAGGAGTCTTAACCACGAATGAAGATGGAAGTGTGGATTAATATATTGGAGTGGACAATGAGATCACTTGGACTCGGGAAGGGGAACATCACACACTGGGGCCTATCAGGGGGAGGGGGGAGGAGGGAGGGATTGCATTGGGGAGTTATACATGATATAAACGTTATGCACATGTACCCTAGAACTTAAAGTATAATAAAAAAATAAAAATAAAAAAAAATAAAAATCACCTACCTATAAAAAAAAAAAATATATATATATATTGGAGTGGAAATTCTATTTTCTCAATCGAGTCTATGTTTTACCACAGACAAATTACATCAGAGACCAAATTACATCAGAGGGCCTGACAGAGTTTTTATCCAGTGGCAGGGGAAAAATTCCCCAGCTGATAAGGTTTTCAGGGTCAGTGGGAAACAAAGAATAAAGGTGATTATTTCATCAAGTGACACTTGTTTAAGGTGACACCACCAGTTCCAAGCAGCATGATAAGCTCTTGAAAAAGAGTATGGGTTGGATGTTAAGGAAGCACGTGTGAGGAGTACTGAATCCAGACCTGCTGGAAATGACATCAAAACTGGAACCTGATGGAAGAAGCCGAGTAAAGGTGGAGAAGGGCTGTCCTGACACATAGAATAGTGAGCAAAGGGGATTTTAAGGAGCTGAAAAACAAATGTACAATGACTAGAATGCAAGAAGCAGGTGGTCCAGAGTGTTGCAGAAGCCAGCTGGTAGTAAACATGTTGAGAAATTTGGATAAACCTGAGGGACCTTGGGAAGGCTTGGAAGGATTTTAAACAGAGGAATGGTGTGATCTGATTTGTGTTTTAGAAACATTTCTCTGGCTACCATGAATTGATTGGAGGAGGTAGGAGTGGAGGCTGGGAGACAGATTAAGAGGCTTCACAGGTGTGTGATTTTTTGCCAAGAGTGCTCATCTGCTAGGTGTAAGATGTTTAGGTTTATGTAGGGTCATGGATTGGTCCAGGAGGTGTATTGGAAGCATGAAGGACATAAAACCCTGTCAACCCCCACTGCTCTGCCTTCTGGAACTTCAGCTCTCTGACCACAAATTCCCCTATATCAGATATTGGCAAATGATGACCCATGGGCCAAATCTAGTTTATTGCCTATTTTTGTATAGCTCGCAAGAATAGTTCCTACATCTTAAAGTAGTTAAAACAAAATTTTTCACTGCATGAAATTATATGAAATTCAAATTTGTGTCTATACACAAAGTTTTATTGGAACACAACCACACTCATTTATGTATCATCTATGAACCTTGAATGTTTTACACTTCAGTGGCAGAGTTGAATAATTGTGACAGAGACCTGTGGCCCACAAAGCCTGAAATATTTATTATCTGGACCTTTAACAGAAAGTATGCTCACCCCTGCCATGTATCCTCAGTCTATACTTAAAATATTTATTCTTTCACTTTCTCGTCTTAACTTATTAGAATCAACTTTGGCTTCATATTGCACTCATCTAGGGATCCTAAAAAGTTCTAATATGGGCCGGGAGGGGTGGCTAATGCCTGTAATCCCAGCACTTTGGGAGGCCGAGGCAGGCGGATTGCCTGAAGTCAGGAGTTCGAGACCAGTCTGGCCAACATGGTGAAACCCCGTCTCTACTAAAAATACAAAAAAATTAGCCGGGCATGTTGGCATGTGCTTGTAATCCCAACTACTCGGGAGGCTGAGTCAGGGGAATTACTTGAACCAGGGAGGTGGAGGTTGCAGTGAGTTGAGATCACGCCACTGCATTCCAGCCTGGGTGACAGAGTAAGACTCTGTCTCAAAAAAAAAAAAAAGTTCTAATACATAGGATTAATTCTGAGAGATTCTGATTTAATCGGCCTGGGGATATGGCCTGAGCATTGGATTATTAAATATTTATCACATGGTTCTAATGTGTATCCAAGCTTGGAACCCCTGCATAATAAAAACCTGCCTGCCCTCAAGGGCATCTCTTAGGTGGACACTGTTTTGTTCCACATTTCACATACCTCAGGGCAGGATATGGGGTAGCATCTGTCCTGCTTCCAGGCCATGAATTCCTTTCCGTGTTTCAAAATTGTTAGGTTTGAGGGTTAGCCACTCAGCTCTGTATACCCTTGCCCTATACTGGTTTATCATGGAGATTTCTTCACCCATTTTATTCATTAATTTTACCATCTGACTCATAGTCTAATTTTTCATATAATTCTTGGTGACTTCATCATCAACATGAATGAACCATCCAGTGCTTGAGACCTTGAGTAGTTAAAACTACTCATCTTTTTTTTTTTTTTTTTTTTTTTAGACAAGGTCTGGCTCTGTTGCCCAGGCTGGAGTGTAGTGGCACAATCTCGGCTCACTACAACCTCTGCCTCCCGGGCTCAAGCCATCCTCCCACCTCAGCCTCCTGAATAGCTGTGACTATAGGCGCACACCACCATGCTCTGCTGATTTTTGCATTTTTAGTAGAGATGGGGTTTTCATCATGTTGTCCAGGCTGGTGTTGAACTCCTGAGCACAAGCAATCTGCCTGCCTTGGCCACCCAAAGTGCTGGGATTACAGACATGAACCACTGCACCTAGCTAATTTAATAACCATTTTGTTGCCTCCTCCTCAACCACAAGATCTCATGACCACACCTTGGACCCCAGGACTGCCATCACATATAAAATCTCAATTTTAAACATGTTACTTTCCAACCTTAACTTCCCACCCTTCTAACTTACTTGTGGAAGTGTGCCCATTGCTTCCCATGTTCAACCTTACTTAAATCTTCAATCTAGTCATCATCCCTCTTCCTCCTCCACCAATTTCTTACTCTCCATCAATGCACTAGCTTTTCATCCTTCTTTGACCTGCTTAGATGCCATATTTATCTTTATAATCACTCATCTGTAATTTAGAGATGATAATGACAGGACACCCACTTGGTAGAGTTGTGATGACGATTAAGAGAGTTAATTTTTTTAGAGTACTTATGACAGTCCTTGGCATACATTAAGAAGCTCAATAAATGTTAGCTGAATGTCACTGGAGAAAACATACCCATAAGCTGACTCTTTTTATTCAAAACCTGTGATCATGAACCTTAAGTGAATATTCCACTCTGCTGCTGATCCTACTGTGTTTCATTGGAAATTAGCCTTGCTACTCCTTAAGAGGACTCTTTCACACCACCCATTTTCTCAAAACTCTCATTTATCTATCCTCACTTCTAGCTGACAACTTTATCTTGTACTTTAGGATACATCTAGAATAAAATCCAGACTTCTTAGTATGAGTCATGTGATCTGTCTGCAGAATCTTGCTCTGACTTGCTGTAACTTCCTATATATGGCTTTCCCCCTCGGTCTCCGGTCACCTCTGTAATACACCAAGCTCGCTCCCATTTCAGGGCTCTTGCGCATGCCCTTCCCCCTGCCTGGAACACTTTTCCTCCACTCATCTCATGGCATTTATTAATGTTTTTGAGTCTATTTTAAATGCCATATTTTTAGACAGGTCTTTCTATTTACTCTATATTAGTTTTCTATTGTTTCCATAACAAATCACTGTAAAATATAGAAGTTTAAATAATGCACATTTATTATCTCACACTTCTGGAGGTAAGAAGTCTAATATCAAGGTGCTGGCAGGACTGAGTTCCTTCTGGAAGCTCTAGGGAGGGATGTGTTTCCTTTGCTTTACCGGCTTCTAGAAGTCACCTACATTCCTTAGCTTGTAGCTGCTTTTTTTCCACCTTCAAAATGTGCAACAGGGGGTCATGTCCTTCTCATGCTGCCATATTTTTGGTTCTTCCTTCCATTTCCCTCTTCCACCTTTAAAGACCCTTGTGATTACATTGGGCCAACCCAGTTACTCCAGAATAATCTCTCTATTTGAGGATCGGCTGATTAGAAACCTTAACTGCCTCTGCAACCTTAGGCCTGCAACCTAACATATTCACAGGTTCCAGGGGTTAAGATGTAGACATTTTGGGGGTCATTATTCTGCCTATCACACTACCTAAAGTAGGCTTCCATAATATTCTCTTGCTTAGCTCTTGTTTACTTTCATGAAACTAATCACAAATTTGAATTTATTTCATTCTTTTCTTGTTTTCTTTTTCTATTCCTTATGAGAACGTATTCTGCAGTAGGGCAGGAATCTCTGTCTTGTCTTTGTGTCTGTAACAAATAATAAATGCTCAGCAAACACTGGTTTAGTTGATGAATGAATAAAGGAAGAGTTGTGGATAGGATGGAGCATGGAATTTAAATTGGAAAGAGATAAAGGTGAAACTTTGAAGAGGTAGTGGACATCCAGACATCAGAGGAGTAGCTAAGGAAAGCTGGAAGGTGGGAGGCTATGCACTGAGAGCAGGACATTGGAATGTATAATTTCATAGATGAAAAACACTTTGGGCGATTTTAATAGCTAGGGAAGTTATTCTTAATTATTCTTGGGGAGGTCATGGGGTCCTTTGAAAATAAAATAGGAAGTATGGGCTCTCTCTCTAGAAAAGTACACAACATATGCATAAAATTTTGCATTTGCTTTAGGAAGCCTACAGTTGTCCTCATCTTCAGTGAATGAGGGAGTGACTTGGAGGTCAAAAATAACATTATAAGGAGGATAAAGTTATAGTGGTTAATGGTATGAGCCTTAAAAGATACTTCCTCCCAACACTCCATCATAGCACTTTAACTTATGCCAGAGTTGGTAATAGTGAGTGGGTTGCAAGTAAGAGACATATGGGCCACTTAGAATTGGTTACTGGCCCAAGATGGGGCAAAAGGAAGTGAGATTTTCACCCCCACCCCTTTATTTTAGGGTTGTAAGTATAATGTATGCTATAAAGTGACAAATAACTACTCAAGTTATGAACACTGTTCTTCTGGGACCGCATGCTCTTTGAAAATGAAACTCTGGGGGAATGGGTAAGATAGCTGTAGCCATAGACTCATGCAAAGGGGATGATAAATGTTGAATCTGGGGACAAGGGTCTTCTGACAGCTGTTCTGAAAAGCTTATATTACACAATTCTCACCACAAAGCATGGAATGAAATTTGAAGCTTTTATGTGATCATGAGGAAAGAATCTCTTATTGTTTATTAACTCTACAGGGTTGAGAATGCTGAAAATGAGACACAGAGATAGCATTTATAGTTGCTAGATTACAGTATCAGTTAGATTTACATCTTTGTCAGGGCTGTGGCTAGTTAGAACATTGTTTGGGAAGGAATGGAATCTAGGCAACTGAGATGAGGGTTTCCATGAGAATCCTGGGCATTTGGAAACTCTGGTTCTCCAAACTGCTCTAGGCACATCACACTACCTTTTCCTTAGGGGAGAAAACTGGCAGTTCTCCCTCATTCTCAGTGGCAGAGAGTACTGGTTATCCCTTAATACTCTTTTTCCCTTTCTTCTAGAGAAACAGAATTTCTGATTTTTTAGGGGCCCAAGGCATCTCAGAGTAAAGATTCCATTTTTCAGACCCCTTGCAGTTCAGTGGGATGATGTAGCTAAATTTTGGCAAATGGGATAAGAGTGACTGGTGCAACTTCCAGGAATGGATTTTTCTCTTCTCTTCCTCTTTTCTCATTCTTACTGGTTAGAATTCAGATAAGATAGCTCGGATCAAATCAATCTATTCAATCATTAGGAGCCTATTGGACATAATGGAGCAAAAAGATTATAGAATCTGAGTTCCTGGCACCTTGGAATGCTATATCAGCTCTGGGCCACCTATCTGGACTTTTACATGAGAGAAATATAATCCTGTCTTGCTTAAGCTATTGTTATTTGAGGTTTTTGTTACTCTCATCTGCCTAATTCTTATCCTTCTTGTCATTCACTCAGTGAGGTAGGGGAGGAATCTTATGATTTTATCAAGTAACCTGCTTTATGAATTATGGTTCCTGTTCCTGTGAATCTTGCTTCTGCTGATTTAGAGGTCTTGATACCTAAAGGTGAAATTCTTCCATCAGTGACAGGAATAGGTCCATTGCATCAGAAGTAGAGACTGCCACCTGGCCTGTGTTAGGCTCCTCACACTATTTGCAAACGGGAAAAGGTGGTTATGAAGTTGACTGGGTGATTCACCTTGATTATCAAGGAGAAGAGAGGTGGCTACTACGTTAAAAATGGGTGCAATCTGAGGAAGCCTTTATGGTGCCAAACCAAGTGGTCAAGGTTAATGTGTAATTGCTGTATCCCTGTACAGGAAAAACCACCGGGGGCTCAAACCCCCTAGAAGAGTCATGTCTCCTGTCATGACAACCTCAGCTGGTTCTTCAGAGGTTCTGGTTAAAGGTCAGAGGAACATAGAGTGGATATTAGAAGTTATGGAAAACTATAAACATCAGCTGTAGTATTATGGCCAGCTGGAGAAATGAAGTTACAGCCTCTACTTGCATCTTCTTTCTTACTGTATAACATTTAAAAAAGATTTTCTTGCATTTTCGCTTTTCTTCTCAGTTTACTTGGGGTTGTTTAACATTTGTTTATCATTTAACACATAGTGCAAACCAGAGAGACATAATCATGAGAAGTTCTAGACCTAGAGAGTTCGAGATGAGACCTAAATAACTCTCTCTCTCTCTCTCTCTCTCTGTCTCTCTCTCTCTCTCTCTCTCTCTCTCTCTCTGTGTGTGTGTGTGTGTCCTGGGCAGCTACCAGGCAATGGACCAATGGTAGTTATTTATTTTTATCTGCCTATTATACTTACCTGACCCCCTTCCCATTCCTTTTTCTGGTAACAGATGCTGTTACCCCTTATACTGTTCCAGGCTGGGCCTTCAAATAGTATCCCACGCCCTGGTTCCAAGGATAAGTTGGGCCAATTGCAGTCTTTATTTCAGAACTTCTAAACTTGAGCCAAGGCATGGGTGGATGCAAGGCTGTTAGAGCTGAATCACCTATGGTAATGCCTTTGAACGAAGCACTGCAGGTTTCTGCTCTTTGGGTTTCCAACACTTTGATTTGTATCTTCCCTATGCCTGACAGTTCAGTTCTTCCTGCAATATTGTAAATGATCTCAAGCTGCTCTCAATTTTATATTTATGTTAGGCAGAGTAATTTTCTGTTGCCTGCAACCAAAAGACATTAACACAGGATCCATGAATTCCAAAGTTGACATGGGCTTCACACCTTATCTAGTGAAGTTCAGATACTCCCACTTTACAAATAAGAGAAGGCAAGTGACTTTTTACAGCCAGCCAGAAAATTGGTGGAGCCAGCACTAGCACCAGCTCATTTGACTCTTTGTTCAGTACTCTTTGAACTAGCATATATTGTGTTCGAACGGCTTCCTCTAATGAAAACACAAATGGGTTGTCTTTTTCTTCAAAGCAAAGTGAATGTAAACATGACGGTACAGGCTGTGAAACAAGGGAAAATGTGAATCATCTTTGTCCATATTGGGCTTGGAAGCAAAATAGCAAAACATTAAAAGAAACACAACAAAACCTGCAAGTGTTGATTAAAGACAGAACAAATTGTCCCCAAAGTTTACAATGTAAAACAAGGCAAATCCTGAAAATTAAGCTGACAGGCATATACAACAGTGTGATTTTTTCATAATTAAACTGACAGAGATCCCCAGTTCCACATAAATCAACAAAAAGCAACAAAACTACAGCACTAAAAGGAAGGATATTAAGAGCTGCTGAAAGGAAAGTACAGGAAAAAAAATGTAATGAAATCCACACTTTTCTGACTTGATATCCCTGGGGTAGGTGGTTGACTGGGGTGGGGGGCGGGGGGGGGGGGGGGCGGGGAAATGAAGGGACAGAGAAATAGTGGGATCTACAAGTTAATTTCTAGTGTCATCCCAAGCAGAAGGTACATGATGCAGGCACAGTGGCTACCTTTTTCTACCTTTTGGATAAAAGAAATATGAAATAAAGATGAAGAGAAGTGCCACAGAACGAAGGAGAGCTGACCCAACAGAAAAACCTTCTTGGAGACAAAAGGGTGGCCTATAAAAGGGCTTGGCATTGTGTCTATCTGTCTCCTCCTGGTACCACTCTGGGTGGGGGATTCTGTGTGTGCATAAGTTCCTCTTCTTCCTCCACTCCCTCAGTGCTTGATTCTTAGGAGATTCTCTTGATAGATTCTCTTCATGACTTTGTTGACACATTGCACAAATTCAAACCATTTTTTTCAATTCATTTTATTATATATAAGAAATGGCTTAACTTTCAGTAAACAGATGCAAAATACAGATGCCTCCTGCATTCACCAAGTCCTCGCCAATTAATAATGGCACTGTTTCTCAATGAGTTTTTTATTGCATCAGAATTCTTATTAACACAGCTTCTAGCTAGCCATACCAGCCACTCAGAACTGGTCTGTGTTGTAAACCCTGTTTGCACTTCTGGAAAATTAGAAGAGTAGGCTTTAGAGGCAGATGGGTGAGAATTTACCTACTAGGTAGCCTTGGGAAAGTAACTGAACTACTCTGAGCCTCATTGGTAAAAATGATGCATATGTTGTACGAAATCTTACCCTGGATTTGTTTTAATCAGGTATGGTAAGACACACAGATATGGAAATGATTGTCATGAATAGGACTTTTATGTTCAACAGATCCCTAGAAATAGGAGATATATAGCATACTATGCAGGGCCACATGGGGGAAGTGCCAGACAGGGACAGGAGGCAGAAGGAGGGTAAAGGGAAAGAAAGAAAGCGCAGGACAGAGCATTTGTTGTGGTTTTCATGGGAAGGAATGGGTAGTTATGTTGACCAGGTTTGGTATTGGCAAGTTTGAAAAAGTTTAGCTGGCTCCAGGATGTAGGGGCTGTCCTAGTTGTCTGGTGCCTGATCCTGGGATAATGTGGGTAGAGGAATGTTGCCTCCTGGTGTATCAAAGCCAGATAGAGGAGCTAGTTCAGAGTATGGGCTTTGGATTGGTTGGTTTGCGTATTACAGGCATGCTCCCGATGAACAAGTCCTTTACCGGTTTTAGGAATTAGCTAGCCCTGGGAGGGGCAGTCTCTCAGGATTAGCAAGTTCCCAAGATGTAAAACCATTATAAATTACAAAAAGTTAAAAAAAAAAAACCAACACGATTAATACAGTTGTCCTAAAGTTTAAATAAACACGTTCAGCTGGATTGTATTTTTAGGTATTAATTGTTTTTTCCTGCCTGTATTTCTCCTTCACTTCCCTGCTTCCCACACATTGTGCACGATGCAATGCCAAAGAAGAGCTAAGTGAGGGGAAAAGAAGCTGAAGTACCCTGCAGAGGGTTTCCAGCTTTTGTTTTTAAATGCACAAGGCTATCAGACAATGTAGAGGTTTTCCAGAAGAAGTAGAATTGTGGAAGAAACAGAAGGCCTAGAAAAAGCAAGAGGAAGGGAGGGGCTTTCCTCAGATGGAAGGAAAAAGATTCCCTAGTTCCTCTAGAGGTTCTGCATGTCTTTGAGAAGCAGGGATCCAAGACCTACTTCCTGACAGGACCCCAGAGAAGAATGGCTGCAGGTACATGCATCTCTAGGTGGGATTTCCTGCATTGGCCCTGTTTAGGGAGCATTGGAAGATGGAGTGAGCCACTGGATGAGAAATGCCATGTCGGCTGGGACAATGGATACACCTGAGGGACGCTGTGTGCACACATGACCCAGGCTGGAGGACTCTAGTACTTTGGCACTGTGTATTGCCTCTTGGATTGCCAACACCCAAAAGATGACTGAGGTGAAATGCCATGCCAACCTGGTAGGATGGGATCTCAAAATAAATATTAATTTATAGAAAATAGAAAGGTCCACTATTTCATGCACCCTGAGTCTGGACTGAGATTTATATCTGCTATATCTGTGAAGCACCTAGAACAGTGCCAGGCATACAGTGAACACCTTCAACCACAGATGCTGTTATTAGGAAAATTACTTGAATTCTTTTGTAAAAAAAAAATCCGTTACAATGTGCATGACTGTCCCAGTAAAACTACATTTTTCTCTTCATGCTCATTGTTCTCTACTTGCTCCCACCCCAGACTCATTTATTCCCGTTTTTCTGCTGCATTCTGCCCCAGAAGGCTGACTTTTATGGGCTGCCTGGCCCAGGTTCCTTTGCTATCGGGCTCTGGGGTTGGGCTGACCAGGGGGAGTTACCGGCAGGAGCTGGGAGTGTGGGAGAGACAGAATTGGGGGCTCTCTTACCGGCTTCCTCCTTGCTCATCACCAAGGGTCTGGTTGCATCCCTGGGTGACCACAGCTCCTGCTGGGTGGCTCCCCCTTCACCTGTAATCACAATGATTTCTCCCTTGCTTGTTCAGGCCCCAGAGTGGGGATGGGATGGCTTTCTCCTGTGATTAGTTCCTTAAGCTCAGCACTCTGTTGGTTCTCTAATGCTGCCCATTCCTCTCAGGGAAGTCCCTTCATTACATTCTCTCCATTTGAGACGTCTAAGTAGAATTGTTTTTTGCTAAGACCTTGACCAATAACATAAGCAAGATTATTCTTTTGGTTGTTTTTCTGGCAATGGGAATGGTTATAGTGATCTGGTCACTTTGTCCAACTCAGATTCCATTAAGACCCATGGCTCCTATCAGTAAGTATGAAGGCTGATTGAGATTCTGAGTCAGCTGGCACTGTGGGGCAATGTTTGGTGGAACATGGGAAGATGTATAGTCAGGGCCTTAAAAAGTCTTAGCAGCAATTGACCTGGGTTCAAGTTTCATTCCTCCCTGTGACTTACTTGCACCTAGGTAATTTAAATAGCCTAAGTGTTCATTTCTTTGTCTATATTGTGTGCTTCATATTGGTATTCACCTCCTAGGGCTATGGTAAAGATAAGTAAGATAATGATGAAAAGAGCTGAGCACATATGTATTAGCTTCAAGTATGTGAATGTGGTTAGAGGTGTTGCTCTTTGTCATCAGCACTTGGTTTCCGCAAAGCCAAACTCTTGTCTGAGCTGCCTTAACATCTTGCTCTAAGCTAAAAAGGTGCAGGTTCTCCCATCCTGGGAATACCTACGGTAGAGTGAGACTAACAGTTCGAAGCCCTTGCCTTATCTGTACAGCACAAAAACTTCCAGAAACGGAGAATGTATTCAGTTCTTGATAGTCACTTCCTGGGTGTGACTTTTGAGGCAAAATGAAAGTCTGCTCCAAGCTTCATGGCTTCATTGAATCTCTGATGCCTCAAAAGCCCTTTCATAGATTGCATAGTGAGACACGAGGCCCAAGCTGCCCCGTGGTTGAAGAAGCAACCCAGCTTCTAATTCTCACTACTATACAAATGACCTACAACTGAGCCTGTCTTGAACACATGCTGTGATGAAGTCCTAGAGGAGAGGTTTGGGGTTCTAGGTGCTCAGAAGGGTGGGAGATAATGGAAGGAATAGGCAGCTTCTCTAGGGAATTTTCTAGGAGGAAAATCATTGAGGAAGGTTAACTTGAGGCTCATTTGGGTTAACAATGTGGCACTGGCAGAGTCTTTTCTATGCAGGAAAAGGAGTCTGGGTAGTGATTTTCAACACTAGCTGCACCTGGGAATCATCTGGGGAGCTATAAGAAATTGATTCTTGGGTTCCACCCCAATTCCTAGAGGGCAGTGGCTACCTTGTATTACTAGATAATAGCCCTCTCTTAGGGCCCTTTATGTACAAATATCTGTTTGCCTTTCAGGTTTGTATCTCTGTTCACTTTACAGGAGGAAGTAAGTCTTGTTTTGAGGACTTATTAGTACTAGTCAAGATCATTTGTTAGTCAAATACTGACATAGGTTGGATATTTGTCCCCTCCAAATCTCATGTAGAAACGTGCTCCCAGTGTTGGAGGTGGATCCCTCATGAATGGCTTGGTGCCATTCTCATCCTCTCAGTAATGAGTGAATTCTCGCTCTATTAGTTACCATGAGATCTGGTTGTTAAAAAAAGTCTGACACCTCTTCTCTTTTCTCTTGCTTTCTGTCTCACTTTGTGATACACTGACACCCCCGTTGCCCTCTGCCATGTTTGTAAGCGTCTTGAGGCCTCATCAGAAGCAGATGCTGGCACCATGCTTCTAGTACAGCTTGCAGAATGGTGAGCCAAATAAACCTCTTTTCTTTATAAATTACCCAGTCTCAGGTATTCCTTTATAGCAACACAAAATAGACTAACACAAACACTAAGGGAAACAACTCATACCTTTGGTGTTTCTTGCTGTAACCCACCATGCTCCTCTCACTTTGGGACAAGTAAATGAGTAGGGGAGAATAGGGAGGAGGAAGAGCTTTGTCATCTGACAATCAACAGTTATTCCATTCTCCTCCCCTCCTTGATGAGGATTTCCAAGCACAGAGGTCATCTGAGCTGGTGCATCTGTGTTAGCACTCCTGTCTCTTGGCTACTCCTGGTGTTGAATTGGTTTCTGGTTTAGTAGCTGGAGTTTTGCCTCCTTCCCTTCCTCTCGTGTCCCCTTTCCTTTCCACCTATCTCCCTCCTTGGATTTACCAGCCCTCAACACAGTCCCTGATACTCAGCAGAGAATGAATGTATTCATGAGTGAGTACATGGATGCATATGCCTGTCCTCCTTGCTGTGGGACTCTCAGGGGACTGTGCTCCAGTGAGTCACTGCCCTCGTGTGCAGGGCTCATCATCACCAGCATATGGATTCTCAGCAGGAGCTCAGCCCCCAGTGGGAGCTTCCTTAGCTGAGGTCCCTGTTACCTGATCCTCTTTCTGCCCTGGCTAATATTCTCTGCCACAGTCTGTCACAGTGGCCAGCCTGTCAAGCCCTGCCAGGTGGAGACCCTTGGTCCCGCTGAGAGATGTCAAAATGACCATCCTGTGGGCCTTTGCTAAGGCAGGGAGGATGCTTTCATTTTAAATGACATTTTGATATGAAAAATAGAAAGTGAAACAAAGCATGACAATCAAGCTGGGATTCTAAGCTAGGTGAATGGGAAATCTTCTTGGCTCTGGGTGTGAAATAGTTCTTGTAAGCTTGGGTGAATGGTCACCATCTCTGGGCCTCAGTTTCCGAGTACGCACATTTAGAAGGAAATACATGATTTCCAAGATCTCTTCCAAGATTTGTTCTCTATACTGCTCTGCTACCATGCCTCTTAGACAGATGTTACTTTGCTGACTGCTAACCACCAGCTGCTCTAACTGGGGCCCAGGAGCCTGTAGTAGGAAAAATGCCTAAAGTGTTCTGTGGGAAGACATTCCCAGCTTGAGTAAAATCTCTGTCCTCTGATGGAGGCCATGGAGTCCCTGGGTCATGCCCCTTGCTTCTGGTGCTAAATGTTCTTGAAAGGGAATCCTTTTAGAAGCAGGGGCTTAGCTGAGCTGAGGAAGGTGACTGGGCTTATAAAACAGAGCTGGATTTGGAGGAGACTTAGAGCTTCCCTCACCCTGAGTCCTTCATCCATCCATGTCTTTCCTACAATACAGGTAGGCCAGTGGAGACCAAACTCCAGGTCTCATTTATCTTTTTTCTCTCCAGATGCCCTGGCAAAGACCAGGTTACAACCCAAGGATACATTTGAATTGAGATAGCATATGGCAGCAAATCTTTAATAAATGATGGCATTGATATTATATCTCTGTTAGAGTAATTTACTCCTTACAGTAATTTTGACTCAGTTTGTTCTACACAGAGTGTCATTTTAATCATCCTTTCAGTTATTATTGATGAGGGCTCTTGGGAAAAAAATTAGAAGATTCATTTAAAATTATCCCCCATGAATTTAAAACAAGAATAGGGATGTGAATACAGACTAAAACAAATCAAGGGCTACCATAGATATATTAAAAGATTGTTGTTTGCTACCATAGATACATTAAAAGACTATTGTTTGATACATTGGGGACATAATGGTAGCACTAATGGCAAGGTTCAGGCATACTCTTTCTTATTCAGCTTGTCCTGAGATCGCCCCTTCCTCTCTCCTGGCTCCTGCCTCTTCCCTCATCACTGCCTTTGTGCCTTCCCTCATCACTGCCTTTGTGCCTCTGCTCATGCTCTTTCTTTGTTCTGTTATACTGGGCCCATCTAAAGCTCCCCAGTCCAAAGGATCCTTTTGATTCTCACCTTTCCCAGCTTTCTTTAAAACTGATGTCTCCATCTTCAATGGCCAGGGCAATATTATCTGTAAACATGTAAATATGCTCATAATG
Source organism: Trachypithecus francoisi (assembly GCF_009764315.1). Classification (NCBI taxonomy): domain Eukaryota; kingdom Metazoa; phylum Chordata; class Mammalia; order Primates; family Cercopithecidae; genus Trachypithecus; species Trachypithecus francoisi. Next base: position 58,721,025 of record NW_022681462.1, on the reverse strand, counting down.
TTAAGAGGGGTTTCTGTTAGTTTCCCAACATACTAATAGTTACTCTGAGAAGGGCATGGAGTTTTATGAACAAAGATCTTTGAGGAATGCTGAGCTAAAGGTAAAAAGTTTTTTTTTTTTTTGCAGCATTTACCACAGCCTTTAATATACTGTTGTGCTTTGTTGTGAACCTCCCAACAGGAAGACAGAGTATGTGGCTTTTTCCAAAGTCCCTTGGTTTACCTCCAGTAATGGGGATACTTAATGTAAGATTCATGGAATAATATGAAAAACATAAATATTTCTAAAAATTATATAGTTACACTGCTGGAAGTTATGGAGATTGAGATATCGTTCAAGATCTGGAGGGCTCCAATGAGGTTTCAAGTTGTTTATATCCAGAGGTTAGGGACTCTGGTATCCTTTTAGAAATAGAACTCACATACTCACTGGGATATACTCCTATGCCACTACTATGCTTCATTCTCTGTCTCCAATTCAACTCAATTTTCATGGGAAAGTTAATTTGTCTGAATCAGCTAATAACTTCTGTCTCTGGTTGGACATACTCTTGTGCCAGGCCATGAGAAAGACCACTAAAAAAATGTGAGTGTGCTCCCATTTGGTCTTTAATACAGTCAGTGGCCCCTTCTGCACAAAGTCAGCTTAAGCACCACTTCCCTAAGCAGGGGCTATCTGCCAGGCAACTCTAGTTAAGAGGAAGACTGGAAGAGGCTGACTCACAAGTGAACTAGGATAGTTCACTCCTTGAGCACAACACACACACACACAAACACACACACACACACACCACTTTTTTCCCTTTATATCTATTTCCAAAGGGACCACAGATAATATGACCTAACTATCAAGCCTGCAACTGCAAAGGCACTCTCATCCCCATCTGGGAAGCAGCACAAAGTCATGGCAGATGATGTATGCCGAGTTTCAGTTGTCTTGAAGCCTCAAGTGATCAAGTCCACAGTCTCTTTAAGCAAATCACCCCCTAGGAGGGGTCGGTGAATTATGGTCTTAGTGTTGAAATGCATCTTATGTCTTTCAGATAGTGAGTGCATTGATTGCTTTGCATCTGGATTAGTGGGTATCTAGATAGTACTTGCAAGTGTGCAGCAAATTGTTATGATAAAACACACCTTTTCAGTCAAAGCAAAAAATCTCTTTCTAGGTTTGAAGGAAGGAAAGATTAATTATATTTAGGCTCTCTTGTAGACGAGTGCTTCGCTTTGGAGCTTGCCGATAGGAGTTCAGATGGGTTACAGGCATCTTTGCTTCTTTACTTCCATATGGCCTCAGCTGACTCTCAAGGAAACATGCTGCCAGAGATGCGCACCATGGGCTGTCATTTTCAAGACAGTCAACCAACCCAGCATTCAGGCTTTGTAAAAGCAAATTTTCTAGTAGTCCTAGTTTTAGAGCAGTTGGAGAATGTGATCATATATGTGAATTTGAATTTATCGAGGACCTTCAAGTTCTATTATGGGAGAAACCATCTTATGTGTCATAAATTGCATGTCCCTGGCTTCTAAACATGATATTCAGTGGGAATGATGGATGAATTTGTACCAAGTGCTGATAAATAGAGAGTAGGATGAGGAAAGCTGAGCAGGGCAGCAGAAGCTAGCACTCCAGGCCAGGGGATCCAAGACATTTGACCATTGCCTATGCAGACTGGCTGGCGTCAGTGTCCAAAGGGTCTGATTTATGGATGCAGATGTGGCAAAACACAACTTTGAAGTTTTACTAAGCAGTGATGATTCTGATTGATTCTCTGTGTTAAGTTTAAGTATGTGTCTGGTGGAAGCCATATAGCATGGCTGAAAGTGAACACATTTGGGAACCAGACAGACCTGGAACGGAACTTGGATCTTACCACTTGCTAGATATTTACCCTGTATTAGTCAGTCCTCACATTGCTCTAAAGAGATACCTGTGACTGGGTAGTTTATAAAGAAAAGAGGTTTAATTGGCTCATGGTTCCAATGACTGTACAGGAAGCATGATGCTGACATCTTCTCAGCTTCTGGGAAGGCCTCAGGGAAACTTTCAATCATGGCAGAAGGCAAAAGGGAAGCAGGCACGTCTTACATGGCCAGAGCAAGAGCAGGAGAGAGATGCCACACACTTTTAAACAATCAGATCTCATGAGAACTCACTATTGCCATGATAGCACCAAGGGATATGGTGTTAAAACGTAAGAATCTGCCTCATGATCTAATCAACTCCCACCAGGCCATACCTGGTGATCATGATTTGACATGAGATTTGGGCGGGGACATAGATCCAAACCATATCAGGCCCTTAGATTTACTTTTGCATAAATCTCTAGGAGTCTCAATATTCTTGTCTGCAAAAAGAATATAATAATACCAACTTCACAGTTTTTCTTGTTTACATTACAGGATGGTGTTTATGCAAAAGTTTAGAAAAATACCATAAACTTCATTGGCTTTCAGTAAACTTCTCTTTTTTTTCTCATCAGCGTGTAGGGGGTTTTGTCTTTTAGTTTTCAAAACCAGTGGACTTAAGTTGGTACACATATCTCCTCTCACTTCTCCCTTTCCACCTCATTCCTTGTTCCCTTTTATTAATCAGAGAAAAATAATGGGGAAACAGTTGTAGCAAGAAGCTCAAATCTTGCTTGACATGTTTCATTTTTTTTTGAGTTCTTATAACTCAGTTATTTTTGGTATTATCCTGCTTATTTTAGGAGTATATCCTCCGCTCCACTATTCCCTGACTTTAAATTGCTCCATCCCAGGCATATACTCAAAACTCAACTCGGAAGTTTTACTTGTACATGACCTAAGAAGACATTCTATGAGAAGACATCTTTCCCAATAAAATAAAAATCATTTCTGTTGATTCTCTTAGCACAGCTGAAGCAGCTGGAATTCTCAAGCACTCCTAAATGTTAGAGGACAACAAATATGAAATAAAAACAGAAGGATAAAAAAATGTTGGTTTACATACTTCAGATTTCTGATCCTGCCACAAGTAGTCTTCATTCAAGGTTTTCAGGCCCTGTGCTTTGATTCTTCCTGATAATCAACACAATGTTGTGTGTGTGTGGGCAGGGTGTGGGGAGGACAGAAGGATGGGGAATAGTGTGTGTGTGGTGGAGGGATTGACGCAACTTTACAGGCTGTGAGCTCCTCATTCTCGCATCCTTGTTTCTCTTCATTTGGAGGTGACAACTAACATGAGCCACCAAGATATATCACGGCCACTTTTTCACTTTGTAGTCCCCTGAAGGTTCAGACTTCCAGTTTAACAGGCAATAGCTTATATTCCCAACTAGTTAAAGCCAGGAGTGATTTAGCCTGTAGGTGAGCTCCTTCCTTTTTCACACAGGGAAAGGTCTTCCTTTTGCAAGCTCTAATGATAATGGTCATAGCATCTGTATAATTACAATATTCACACACAGCATCTAATGTCTTTCCCACGATCTCTCAAGTGGCTGGCAAAGGATGATATAGAGGAATCCAGCTGTGGAGTCCAGTCAAAGGAGAGGCTGGAGGGATTAGGCCAGAAGGTCAGAGTTTCCCTGTGGGAAAACTGGGGTTAAAGGAGAACTGGACTTACGGCTCCAGAGACAGGACACCCCCCAGGAGTGTTGGTTGTCATACAGGTGTGTCATACAGGAGCTAAAAAATCATCATCCCCAAGTTAGAGACCAGGTGCTTGGGGGCCAGACCGTGCCTGGGCCTCATGTGATGGTGGGGTAGGGACATCTATAGGATTAGTAATTCTGGACTTTGTGGACACAGGCCTTGGCAGGGCTGACCTTGAACTTTCAAGGGGCAGAGGTTGTTAATGGCAGCTGGGGAGATAGTGCTGGGGTAATAACTGGACCTCTCTCTTTTGGTCTTGCTCTTAGCTCTCTGGGATTCTTTCTAGAAAAGGTTCTAGTCTTTTCTTTATTTTCCCAGCTCTTCCTTAGGCCTAGATGCATAAAATTCCCTTGAGTGCCTGTTAAAATTGCAGTTTCCTGGGACCCATTCTAGTGATTCTCATTCTTTAGGTCTGAGCAAGTGCCCAATAGTCTGAAATTTTACCAGCCACACCAGCCAACTCTGAAACAAGAGTCTTTGAACCCCACTTGACAAAGGTTACCTTAGAGAGCTACAAAATCTAGACCTGGATTTTATTTGCCTTTATTTGAAGGAGTATTAAAATAATCCATTCTTAAGAATGTCCGTTTATAACTGTTGGCTGAACATGAACTTGCAGTTAACTTTCTGACTATATCATGGGCATTAGTCAGGAGTTAAAACTGGTGTAAGGTTGCATGTTCTCACTCATAGGTGGGAATTGAACAATGAGAACACTTGGACACAGGAAGGGGAACATCGCACACTGGGGCCTGTTGTAGCGTGGAGGGAGGCGGGGGAGGGATAGCAAATGATGAATTAATGGGTGCAGCACACCAACAAGGCACATGTATACATATGTAACAAACCTGCACATTGTGCACATGTACCCTAGAACTTAAAGTATAATAAAAAATAAAATAAATAAATAAATTTAATTTAAAAAACTGGTATAAGGAAAAGCCATCATTTTCATTCACCAGATACATACATGTGTAGTTCATGGCACTGCACTTATCTGTGTGCACACACAGAGTTCATTTATCTTGAGTCTGAGTAGCAGAGATTGCCACTCAGGAATTAAAGCCTATTTCTATAAATTGATAGTGGCTGCTGCTGCCCCTGACTGTGGATTGAAATGAACAATCAGAAATGTTAATGTTTCTCTGTTTGTGTCATTATTGCTGCAGTGTGATGTTTCCCAGCCCCCTCAGCTCCAAACTCTAAATGCCGTTGAAATATTTTTATTTAATGAGGCTATACATTGCAAATGTTTCCAAGGTATTAAGATACACAGGGCTTCAAAGTTTAATCATTTCTTCTTTCAGGTGTGGAGCAGAAGAAATGTTTAAGGAGACTAGGTTGACTCTGTTCAGGTATGTGATGGGCAGCCTCTGGCTTCCTTGCTTGTGACACTTGATGAGGACGCTTCTAGAAAGTCTGGGCTCTTCTGGAAGGGCGTGGTGCTGCTACAGCCTGAGATGGTGGTGCTGCTGGCTGATTGTGCTGATGCTAGGTTAGCCTTGGGATTTAATTCTATATTTTTATTTTTTTCAGATCTCTCTTTACGTCATTATGTTTAGAGGTCATTTGTTATGTGGTTGATGAAGGCCAATTCTACATATGTATTCAGTAGTAGTACGGATGTCTGAGATCTTGTTCCTGCCTGTCACTAGCCAGGTGTGTGACTTTAGACAAATCCCTGCGTCCTTAGTTTTCTCAGCTTAAGACCAGGGATGGTATTTGTCTTATCTTCAAAGTCTTTGGGAGGGTCAAATGAGAGACTTGGTGGGGAACTTCTTGGGGCAACATTAACTTGACCCAAATCCAAAAAGTATTGTTATTTTAGGCCTCGTTTTAATAGAAAGCCATGGTGGAAAAATGTATCACAGTCTTTATTTTGATGCTTAATAACCAGAACCCAGTTCAAAATAAATATCATTTTTATAAAGTTAAAAAATTAAATCCAGCAGCATTTGGAATCTCCTCTCTTCTTGATAATGATCTGTTTCTTGGTTTTCAAAATATGTGATTCCCAGGAATCTCTTATCTGAGGAACTCAATGTATGAATGAGTCCATTTATCCGTACCACCAACACAGGAATTAACCAATAAAATCTAAAGAACATTAAATAATCATAGCTCTAGAAAGAACAGTGGTTCCAATGGTGACAACAGAGATAAAGAACTTGCTGTGATCTATAAGGAACTTAAACAAATTTACAAGAGCAAAACAAACAACCCCATTAAAAAGTGGGCAAAGGATATGAACAGATACTTTTCAAAAGATGTACATGTGGCCGATGAACATATTTTAAAAAGCTCAATATTATTGATTATTAAAGAAATGCAAATCAAAGCCACAGTGAGATACCATCTCACACCAGTCAGAATGGCTATTATTGACAAGCAAAAAAATAACAGATGCTGGCGAGGTTGCAGAGTCAAGGGAACAATTATACACTGTTGGTAGGAGTGTAAATTAGTTCAACCATTGTGGAAAGCAGTAGGGCGATTCCTGAAAGAGTTGAAAGCAGAACTACTGTTTGACCCAGCAATCCCATTACTGGGTGTGTACCCAGAGGAACATAAATCATTTTACCATAAAGACACACACATGTAAATGTTCATTGCAGACTATTCACAATAGCAGACATGGAATCAACCTAAATGCCCATCAGTGACAGATTGGATAAAGACAATGTGGTACATATACACAAGGAATACATGCAGCCATAAAAAAGAATGCAATCATGTCTTTTGAGGGAACATGGATGGAGCTGGAGGTTATTATCTTTAGCAAACTAATGTCGGAACAGAAAACCAAATATCACATGTTTTCACTTGTGGGAGCTAAATGATGAGAACTTATGAACACAAAGAAGGGAACAATAGACATGGGGCCTACTTGAGGGTGGAGGGTGGGAGGAGAGAGAGGAGCAGGAAAAATAACTATTGAGCACGAGGCTCAATACCTGGGTGATGAAATAATCTGTACAACGAACCCCCATGACACCAGTTTACCTATATAACAAACCTTCACGTGTACCCCCAAATCTAAAATTATTTGAAAAAGAACTTGCTGTGGAATGCCAGTGTTGTCATGGAATATTTAAAGCAGGAACCATAAAGCTATTTATCAGCTGGGTCAGTGGTGGCTTCACACACACCCCTTAGGCAATTAAAAACATCTGCAATTTAGCATATACTAAGTATAAATCAGTCGATTAAATGTCACAACATCTGTCCCATCACTAGGAAATATCTGTCTCAAAAATAGATGGATAGCTGGGCGTGGTGGCTCATGCCTATAATCCCAGCACTTTGGAAGGCTGAGCAGGGTGGATTGCTTGAGCTCAGGAGTTTGAGACAAGCCTGGGCAACAAGGAGAAACCCGGTTTCTACAAAAAAAAAAAAAAAAAAATTACAAAAAATTAGCCAAGCATGGTTGCCAGTACCTGCAGTTCTAGCTACTCGGGAGGCTAGGATCACTTGAGACTGGGAGGTCGAGGCTGCAGTGAGCCAAAATCACGCTACTGCACTCCAGTCTGGGCAACAGAATGAGACATTTCAAAGAAATGTTTCAAAGAAAAAGGAATAGGTTGTTTAATGTCTTTGTCAGTATCTGCAGAGTTGAATTGCGTCAATATTAGGTTCATTCAGGTGGGAGTAATTAAAATACTGTCACTAGATTAGGAATTGGTGGTGACAAAGGTTTTGGTGCAGAATCTACCACTAACATCCCATGTAAGTTACCATTTCTCTGTTTTAGATGTACCATATGACCCAGCCATCCCATTACTGGGTATATACCCAAAGGATTATAAATTATTCTACTACAAAGACACACGCACACGTATGTTTATTGCGGCACTATTCACAATAGCAAAGACTTGGAATCAACCCAAATGTCCATCTGTGACAGACTGGATTAAGAAAATGTGGCACATATACACCATGGAATACTATGCAGCCATCAAAAAGGATGAGTTTGCGTCCTTTGTAGGGACATGGATGCAGCTGGAAACCATCATTCTTAGCAAACTATCACAAGAAGAGAAAACCAAACACCGCATGTTCTCACTCATAGGTGGGAACTGAACAATGAGATCACTTGGACTCGGGAAGGGGAACATCACACACTGGGGCCTATCATGGGGAGGGGGGAGGGGGGAGGGATTGCATTGGGAGTTATACTTGATATAAATGATGAATTGATGGGTGCTGACAACTTGATGGGTGCAGCACACCAACATGGCACAAGTATACATATGTAACAAACCTGCACGTTATGCACATGTACCCTAGAACTTAAAGTATAATAAAAAATAAATAAAAAATAAAAAATAAAAAAATAAAAACAGCACATTGGCAACTCAATCTATCTCAAGATTTTTTTAGCGCATTAAATGTGAAATTGTGAACAAATATAAGGTATTATTTTGATTTTTCTAAAAGTTGTAGGCATCTCTGAGTTCATTCTTTAAAAAAATTGTCTTTGAGATATAACATGCATTTCATAAACAGCATACATCTTAAGTGTACATGAGCTCATTAATTTTTAAAATTTTATTTAAAAATTTAAATTCTTTGAAAAATGTTCTCTGCTGTGCCTTATGTGCTTGACTAAGAAGGTGTTATTACAGTAGGTTATGTGTTAAGATTGGATTCATCCAGGCATTAAAGCTGATATAATAATATTACTGGACAGAAATTAGCTTCGTGTGCACGTGTCTCTAATCAGTATTGTGTATGTGTATTTAAGCACTTACATTTGTGAGTAAAAGACCAAAATTATGAGTTGGGGTAAGTGTGTGTGAGACCAAAAATAGGTGTTATGATGAGGGGGAGAGAGAGGGGGGAGAGAGAGAGAGAGAGAGAGAGAGAGAGCGAGAGAGAGAGAGAGAGAGAGACAGAGAGAGACAGAGAGAGAAGGGTTATTTCAACTACAAGGGGCAAAGACCCAGTGAAGAAGTAAAAGGATAAGGCTACATGTTTCTTAACCTCAGTTGGAATGGAAAACATCCTAGGATCTGGGGAGCAGATTCTTCATCATCATAGGCTGCTGCCTGGTGTCTTTTTAAGACTTTTTAAGACATGGTATGACTGCTCCTCTATTCATTACTCATAGTTTCTTCTGTTTCATAAATATGTGCCTTGCTCATGATTTCAACATGCCTTGACTTTACCTTTCCATTAAAGCATCTTTTCAGCTTTGGCTTTTACTAATAATGGACCAATCTTTTCCTGTGTTTCTTAGTTCAAATTTCAGAGAGAAAAAAGGTTTTGTATAGGCTGCTAACCAGCCTACTGTTTGTCTTTGGGTTGAGAATTTCACCTCTGGCCCCATAAATTATGACCAAGGCATGGGTGGGGGAAGTCACTTGTGGGACAAAACATAGCAATCTATGTCTCTCTTGAGCAGGGACCGTAGGCTGCAAAGTGTCACTAGAACACGTGGAAATTAAGAGCTTTATTTTTTATTATTGAGCCAGAGTGGTCTTGCTTTGTCACCCAGGCTGGAATGCAGTGGTGTTAACACGGCTCACTGCAGCCTCATCCTCCTGGGCTCAAGTGATCCTCCCTCCTCAGCCTCCAAGTAGCTGGGACTATAGGTGCATGCCACCACACCCAGCTAATTTTTGTATTTTTTTGTAGAGATAGGGTTTTGCCATGTTGCTCAGACTGGTCTTGAACCTCTGGGTTCAAGTGATCTGTCTACCTTGGCCTCCCAAATTGCTGAGATTACAGGTGTGAGCCACCACACCTGGCCAACAGCTTTAATATTAGTGAAACTGGACTGGGGCACTGGGTACCTTAATTGTCACAGTAGATAGCAGGACTCTTTGATAAAAGAAGGAAAGGATAGGAAAAAGAGAGAGTGCTACAATAAAGGGGATTAAATTTTTCCCACTCATTCTGTAGAAACAGGACTTGTTCAGTGATGAAAAATCATGAACCAAGATAAGTCAGCTGAACAGGTCACTATGGTGGCATGGCTCACAGATTTACCATAGGGTGCTAGCTGCCAGAGAGGAGCTCATATTGTGAGAAATGAGTTAGCCCTGGCAGATGTCGCTTCATAAAGAAAGCCCTGACTCATAAAACAGCATTCAGATGCAAGTGAGATGGACGGCTTCTGCAGGCTCAAGTATCCCAGAAATTCCCATGTCTCTGTGTAGTTTATCCTTAGTGTTGAAAATACGTGTGTGTCATACTGTATTTTCTAATTATCTTAATATAATTCTGTAAAATGAAGGCTTTTCCAGTATTTTAGATGTATCCAGGAGAAAAAGGAAAAGAGAGTAAGCTGGAGAGAGGGTATTATCCCTGGCATTATTCCAAGAATCAGAATGCCTGGAAGAATTCAGAAAGGTAACATGGAGGGAGGTGCTGCCTGCTTTTATTTCTAAGAAAGTAATCTCAATTTGACATTGAGTATATGCATAAGATTAGAGGAAATTAAGTAGAGGCTGTAGCAAGACATACTTTGAATGTTTGCTTAGCCAGAGACAGGTCCCTCATGAGCCTGTTGTCACCGAAATCCCATTTGTGCATCAGGAAGCAGGAGGCCCCTTCTGTCCTATTATACATCTTTGGGGGATGAGGGCAGTGCTGAGCAGTCCCAGCTCCTTATTTCCAGCCATAGTGCCAGCCTCTCCACTTCTTCCATTTTAGCTTGCCTTAGGCCTGCCCTCATTCTTGCTCCAGTGAAACAGCCAGGTTAATGCCTCGGTTTACAAATCTGTCTGTGCCACAAGCAGCTCTGGATGCCACATGGCTGCACCAGGTCTCCCTGGCAGCATGTGTCTGGAGGATTACCTATCTGGAAGTCTTACAGTTCCCTAGAGCTCTGGAAGATTCTCTTTTCTGGAGCATCAAGGAGGTTGGGACACAGGGAAGAAAGAAGTAGTTAAAAACACTACCTATTGGCCGGGCGCGGTGGCTCAAGCCTGTAATCCCAGCACTTTGGGAGGCTGAGACGGGCGGATCACGAGGTCAGGAGATCGAGACCATCCTGGCTAACACGGTGCAACCCCGTCTCTACTAAAAAATACAAAAAACTAGCTGGGCGAGGTGGCGGGCGCCTGTAATCCCAGTTACTCAGGAGGCTGAGGCAGGAGAATGGCGTAAACCCTGGAGGCGGAGCTTGCAGTGAGCTGAGATCCGGCCACTGCACTCCAGCCTGGGCGATAGAGCGAGACTCCGTCTCAAAAAAACAAACAAACAAAAAACACTACCTATTGTCAGAAGCATTTACCACCTGTAGATGTGAGTGATTTTCAATACATAAAGCCATCTGGGGGTGCTGCGGTTACAAGAGATGCACGTCCCTTTCCTGAGCATGTCTGCTGAAAGTCCATGGTAGGTCTGGGGTCTCACAAGCAATCAGACAGCCGTTAAGTGATAGCTCCTCCAAACCAGGAGATGTAGACGGCAAAGTCAGTCTGTCATTTTGAAGCCACTGGCCAAGCCTGTGTTTTTCTCAGCAAACCCCGGGAGCTCAGTGGAAAAGCCTTCTGCTGCTCTGTCTTCAGCTGGACCTTTGCTAAGGGAGGGTAAGGATGGGCTATTTGGCAAGCATTTTCCTTAGCAATTGCAGGAGTGGTTTTTAGAATTCATTAAACATGAGCTGAGGAGATTGGCTTAGGTTTGCCCTGTGATGTTAAATTATGGGGCAAGGAGAATTTGGAGACAGGGCAAAGAGAATCTGAAATCAGGAACATGAAGGGAGCAAGGGCTCTTTCTGCCTGTGAACTGCAGTGAGCAATAACCTGTGGTTAGCGGTACTCCTCAATTTTGAAAAAATTCTATATAATCTATACCGACGTTTTGTCTGCATCCCTGCTTTCTCCTGCGTTGTGCTGCACTTGCTCCCTCTTTCACAGACCTTGCATGCCCATACAGCCTTTTCTTTTGTCCAGTAGTTCAGTGACCAAATCAGTGTAAGGTATTTGCAACCTTTGGGAGGCCGATACGGGTGGATCACGAGGTCAGGAGATCGAGACCATCCTAGCTAACACGGTGAAACCCCGTCTCTACTAAAAATACAAAAAACGAAGATGGCCGAATAGGAACAGCTCCAGTCTCCAACTCCCAGCGCGAGCGACACAGAAGACCGGTGATTTCTGCATTTTCAACTGAGGTACTGGGGTCATCTCTCTAGGGAGTGCCGGACAATCGGTGCTGGTCAGCTGCTGCAGCCTGACCAGCGTGAGCTGAAGCAGGGCGAGGCATCGCCTCACCTGGAAGCGCAAGGGGGAAGGGAATCCCTTTTCCTAGCCAGGGGAACTGAGACACACAACACCTGGAAAATCGGGTAACTCCCACCCCAATGCTGCGCTTTAAGGAAACAGGCACACCAGGAGAATATATCCCACACCTGGCCGGGAGGGTCCCACGCCCACGGAGCCTCCCTCACTGCTAACACAGCCGTCTGCAGCGATCTATCCGCAAGGCAGCAGCGAGGCTGGGGGAGGGGCGCCCGCCATTGCTGAGGCTTAAGTAGGTAAACAAAGCCGCTGGGAAGTTCGAACTGGGTGGAGCTCACAGCAGCTCAAGGAAGCGTGCCTGTCTCTGTAGACTCTACCTCTGCGGACAGCGCACAGCTGCAGTCCATTAGGGGAAAGAGCGGGGGCGGTGCAGACGCCAACGACTCTGTCTGACAGCTTTGGGGAGAGCCGTGGATCTCCTAACGCGGAGGTTGAGATCTGAGAACGGACAGACTGCCTGCTCAGGTGGGTCCCTGACCCCTGAGTAGCCTAGCTGGGAGACATCCCCCACTAGGGGCAGTCTGACACCCACACCTCACAGGGTGGCGTCACCCCTGAGAGGAAACTTCCAAAGAAAGAATCAGACAGGTACACTCGCTGTTCAGCAATATTCTATCTTCGGCAACCTCTGCTGCTGATACCCAGGCAAACAGGGTCTGGAGTGGACCTCAAGCAATCTCCAACAGACCAACAGACAGTCCTTCTGACTGTCAGACGGAAAACTATCAAACAGGAAGGACACCTATACCAAAACCCCATCAGTACGTCACCATCATCAAAGTCCAGAGACAGATAAAACCACAAAGATGGGGAAGAAGCAGGGCAGAAAAGCTGGAAATTCAAAAAATAAGAGCGCATCTCCCCCTGCAAAGGAGCGCAGCCCATCGCCAGCAACGGATCAAAGCTGGTCAGAGAATGACTTTGACAAGATGAGAGAAGAAGGCTTCAGTCCATCAAACCTCTCAGAGCTAAAGGAGGAATTACGTACCCAGCGCAAAGAAACTAAAAATCTTGAAAAAAAAGTGGAAGAATTGACAGCTAGACTAATTAATGCAGAGAAGATCATAAACGAAATGACAGAGATGAAAACCATGACACGAGAAATACGTGACAAATGCACAAGCTTCAGTAACCGACTCGATCAACTGGAAGAAAGAGTATCAGCGATTGAGGATCAAATGAATGAAATGAAGCGAGAAGAGAAACCAAAAGAAAAAAGAAGAAAAAAAGAAATGAACAAAGCCTGCAAGAAGTATGGGATTATGTAAAAAGACCAAATCTACGTCTGATTGGGGTGCCTGAAAGTGAGGGGGAAAATGGAACCAAGTTGGAAAACACTCTTCAGGATATCATCCAGGAGAACTTCCCCAACCTAGTAGGGCAGGCCAACATTCAAATTCAGGAAATACAGAGAACGCCACAAAGATACTCCTCCAGAAGAGCAACTCCAAGACACATAATTGCCAGATTCACCAAAGTTGAAATGAAGGAAAAAATCTTAAGGGCAGCCAGAGAGAAAGGTCGGGTTACCCACAAAGGGAAGCCCATCAGAATAACAGCAGACCTCTCGGCAGAAACTCTACAAGCCAGAAGAGAGTGGGGGCCAATATTCAACGTTCTTAAAGAAAAGAATTTTCAACTGAGAATTTCATATCCAGCCAAACTAAGCTTCATCAGTGAAGGAGAAATAAAATCCTTTACAGATAAGCAAATGCTTAGAGATTTTGTCACCACCAGGCCTGCCTTACAAGAGACCCTGAAGGAAGCCCTAAACATGGAAAGGAACAACCGGTACCAGCCATTGCAAAACCATGCCAAAATGTAAAGACCATCGAGGCTAGGAAGAAACTGCATCAACTAACGAGCAAAATAACCAGTTAATATCATAATGACAGGATCAAGTTCACACATAACAATATTAACCTTAATGTCAATGGACTAAATGCTCCAATTAAAAGACACAGACTGGCAAACTGGATAAAGAGTCAAGACCCATCACTCTGCTGTATTCAGGAGACCCATCTCACATGCAGAGACATACATAGGCTCAAAATAAAGGGATGGAGGAAGATCTACCAAGCAAATGGAGAACAAAAAAAAGCAGGGGTTGCAATCCTAGTCTCTGATAAAACAGACTTTAAACCATCAAAGATCAAAAGAGACAAAGAAGGCCATTACATAATGGTAAAGGGATCAATTCAACAGGAAGAGCTAACTCTCCTAAATATATATGCACCCAATACAGGAGCACCCAGATTCATAAAGCAAGTCCTTAGAGACCTACAAAGAGACTTAGACTCCCATACAATAATAATGGGAGACTTCAACACTCCACTGTCAACATTAGACAGATCAACGAGACAGAAAGTTAACAAGGATATCCAGGAATTGAACTCATCTCTGCACCAAGCGGACCTAATAGACATCTATAGAACTCTCCACCCCAAATCAACAGAATATACATTCTTCTCAGCACCACATCGCACTTATTCCAAAATTGACCACATAATTGGAAGTAAAGCACTCCTCAGCAAATGTCAAAGAACAGAAATTATAACAAACTGTCTCTCAGACCACAGTGCAATCAAACTAGAACTCAGGACTAAGAAACTCAATCAAAACCGCTCAACTACATGGAAACTGAACAACCTGCTCCTGAATGACTACTGGGTACATAACGAAATGAAAGCAGAAATAAAGATGTTCTTTGAAACCAATGAGAACAAAGATACAACATACCAGAATCTCTGGGACACATTTAAAGCAGTGTGTAGAGGGAAATTTATAGCACTAAATGCCCACAAGAGAAAGCAGGAAAGATCTAAAATTGACACTCTAACATCACAATTAAAAGAACTAGAGAGGCAAGAGCAAACACATTCAAAAGCTAGCAGAAGGCAAGAAATAACTAAGATCAGAGCAGAACTGAAGGAGATAGAGACACAAAAACCCTCCAAAAAATCAATGAATCCAGGAGTTGGTTTTTTGAAAAGATCAACAAAATTGACAGACCGCTAGCTAGACTAATAAAGAAGAAAAGAGAGAGGAATCAAATAGACGCAATAAAAAATGATAAAGGGGATATCACCACCGACCCCACAGAAATACAAACAACCATCAGAGAATACTATAAATGCCTCTACGCAAATCAACTAGAAAATCTAGAAGAAATGGATAATTTCCTGGACACTTACACTCTCCCAAGACTAAACCAGGAAGAAGTTGAATCCCTGAATAGACCAATAGCAGGCTCTGAAATTGAGGCAACAATTAATAGCCTACCACCAAAAAAGTCCAGGACCAGATGGATTCACAGCTGAATTCTACCAGAGGTACAAGGAGGAGCTGGTACCATTCCTTCTGAAACTATTTCAATCAATAGAAAAAGAGGGAATCCTCCCTAACTCTTTTTATGAGGCCAACATCATCCTGATACCAAAGCCTGGCAGAGACACAAAAAAAAAAGAGAATTTTAGACCAATATCCCTGATGAACATCGATGCAAAAATCCTCAATAAAATACTGGCAAACCGGATTCAGCAGCACATCAAAAAGCTTATCCACCATGATCAAGTGGGCTTCATCCCTGGGATGCAAGGCTGGTTCAACATTCGCAAATCAATAAACGTAATCCAGCATATAAACAGAACCAAAGACAAGAACCACATAATTATCTCAATAGATGCAGAAAAGGCTTTTGACAAAATTCAACAGCCCTTTATGCTAAAAACGCTCAATAAATTTGGTATTGATGGAACGTACCTCAAAATAATAAGAGCTATTTATGACAAACCCACAGCTAATATCATACTGAATGGGCAAAAACTGGAAAAATTCCCTTTGAAAACTGGCACAAGACAGGGATGCCCTCTCTCACCACCTATTCAACATAGTGTTGGAAGTTCTGGCTAGGGCAATCAGGCAAGAGAAAGAAATCAAGGGTATCCAGTTAGGAAAAGAAGAAGTCAAATTGTCCCTGTTTGCAGATGACATGATTGTATATTTAGAAAACCCCATTGTCTCAGCCCAAAATCTCCTTAAGCTGATAAGCAACTTCAGCAAAGTCTCAGGATACAAAATTAATGTGCAAAAATCACAAGCATTCTTATACACCAGTAACAGACAAGCAGAGAGCCAAATCAGGAATGAACTTCCATTCACAATTGCTTCAAAGAGAATAAAATACCTAGGAATCCAGCTTACAAGGGATGTAAGGACCTCTTCAAGGAGAACTACAAACCACTGCTCAGTGAAATCAAAGAGGACACAAACAAATGGAAGAACATACCATGCTCATGGATAGGAAGAATCAATATCGTGAAAATGGCCATACTGCCCAAGGTGATTTATAGATTCAATGCCATCCCCATCAAGCTACCAATGACTTTCTTCACAGAATTGGAAAAAACTGCTTTAAAGTTCATATGGAACCAAAAAAGAGCCCGCATTGCCAAGACAATCCTAAGTCAAAAGGACAAAGCTGGAGGCGTCACGCTACCTGACTTCAAACTATACTACAAGGCTACAGTAACCAAAACAGCATGGTACTGGTACCACAACAGAGATATAGACCAATGGAACAGAACAGAGTCCTCAGAAATAATACCACACATCTACAGCCATCTGATCTTTGACAAACCTGAGAGAAACAAGAAATGGGGAAAGGATTCCTATTTAATAAATGGTGCTGGGAAAATTGGCTAGCCATAAGTAGAAAGCTGAAACTGGATCCTTTCCTTACCCCTTATACGAAAATTAATTCAAGATGGATTAGAGACTTAAATGTTAGACCTAATACCATAAAAACCCTAGAAGAAAATCTAGGTAGTACCATTCAGGACATAGGCATGGGCAAGGACTTCATGTCTAAAACACCAAAAGCAACGGCAGCAAAAGCAAAAATGACACATGGGATCTAATTAAACTAAAGAGCTTTTGCACAGCTAAAGAAACTACCATCAGAGTGAACAGGCAACCTACAGAATGGGAAAAAATTTTTGCAACCTACTCATCTGACAAAGGGCTAATATCAAGAATCTACAAAGAACTCAAACAAATATACAAGAAAAAAAAACAACCCCATCAAAAAGTGGGGAAAGGATATGAACAGACATTTCTCAAAAGAAGACATCCATACAGCCAACAGACACATGAAAAAATGCTCATCATCACTCGCCATCAGAGAAATGCAAATCAAAACCACAATGAGATACCATCTCACACCAGTTAGAATGGCAATCATTAAGAAGTCAGGAAACAACAGGTGTTGGAGAGGATGTGGAGAAATAGGAACACTTTTACACTGTTGGTGGGATTGTAAACTAGTTCAACCATTATGGAAAACAGTATGGCGATTCCTCAAGGATCTAGAACTAGATGTACCATATGACCCAGCCATCCCACTACTGGGTATATACCCAAAGGATTATAAATTACTCTACTACAAAGACACATGCACACGTATGTTTATTGCGGCACTATTCACAATAGCAAAGACTTGGAATCAACCCAAATGTCCATCTGTGACAGACTGGATTAAGAAAATGTGGCACATATACACCATGGAATACTATGCAGCCATCAAAAAGGATGAGTTTGCGTCCTTTGTAGGGACATGGATGCAGCTGGAAACCATCATTCTTAGCAAACTATCACAAGAAGAGAAAACCAAACACCGCATGTTCTCACTCATAGGTGGGAACTGAACAATGAGATCACTTGGACTCGGGAAGGGGAACATCACACACTGGGGCCTATCATGGGGAGGGGGGAGGAGGGAGGGATTGCATTGGGGAGTTATACATGATATAAACGTCATGCACATGTACCCTAGAACTTAAAGTATAATTAAAAAAAAAAAAAATACAAACAAAAACTAGCCGGGCGAGGTTGGTGGGCGCCTGTAGTCCCAGCTAATCCGGAGGCTGAGGCAGGAGAGGAGAATGGCGTTAAAACCGGGAGGGGGAGCTGCAGTGAGCTGAGATCCGGCCACTGCACTCCAGCCCAGCGAAAGAGCAAGACTCCGTTCAAAAAAAAAAAAAAAAAAAAAGATATTTGCAACCTGTCACTAGTCATATGTAATTGTATTTGTCAAATCCTTTAGAAGGAGTTGAGTGGTTGGCTCATGCAGGCTATTTTACAGAGTCACCCAACTAATGTTTCTAAGATCCAGCTGTCCTCATGTCCCCCCTTGCTCCAGAACCTACCATAGCCATCCATGACTAAATCGTGAAATCCATACTCCTCTATCAGTCTCTCAGTGTCTCCCATGATCTATCCATTCCCATGCCTCTGCAATCCTTTTTCCCACTTCCCCCCAGATAGAACTGTCCATTTCAGTCACACCATCTCCACATCTATTCCTTTACAGGGGATGAGCTCTCTGTCTGCATCAGACCACCTGGTAAAGGCTAATCCGGTCTGTCAAGTCTGCCTTAAATCTTACTTTTGACAAAGCTCCCATCTTCAGCTTCCCATGTTGTTTCTCCTTACCCTGCAATTCAAAGAACCAGCTGCTTGAAGAGAAAGTTATTGTTTTAAATTTTAAAAACTTTGAATGTTAAGAAAAATGTGTGAGTGACTTAAAGCAAAAGTTTTTGTTGTTGTTGATGATGTTTTGTAAAAATCATTAACCACAGAATAGGAGAGAATGTATGATGATTACTGGGGAGTTTTTGGAGGTAAGAATTTTTTTTCTGGGCTGTTGGTGGGGAGTTTTGAGAGAAGTAGGAGAGGAAAACAAAAGAGTTAGAGCTACTCTTGGGCCCTGCTCAAACGCTGGGTTGGGAGGATGGAAAGTAGACACGTCTGGATAGATTTGGGGTCTGAGACCAGAGGTGGCACACACCTCACTTCCTGGGGGGAATTTTGGGAGGAGGAAGCTCAGCAAGTTGCCCTACCCACAATGTGATGGCTTCTGAAACATAGAAATGGCAGCAGGTAGTTTTAGGCAGAAAGAGAGCCTGCATTAGACATCCTCCTTCCCTTTCCGCCGTGGTCTAATTTGGCTTCTATAAGGCGTGGAGAAGATCTAACAAGTCTCTCAGATAATAATCACAGGTACAACCTGTGATAAGGATTCACCTTGGGATAGGTCAGAGAGCCAAAAGCAGGTGCTACAGGGTGGACATTTCAAGTCTGTGAATAAATTAGGGAGAAGTGGCTAGGGCTGAGGACCAGCAGAGCCAGAAAAGGCCAAGGTGTAGGCTGATGAGAGAGGAATCTGTCTTTCCTGGGGCAATCCCAGGCTTTGCTTATTTTAAGAGAAATGATGACAAGATATTCCTGAGGAAAGTGAACTTGGACCACTCAGCTGTTAATGATGATGAGTGCTATGAAGGAAATGAATGAAGCATGGCGAATGAGGATTACAGGTGTAATGAGCCGCATAGGTGGCATTGACGTTGGGGGCAGGATGAGAAGAAAGCAGTCATACAGAAGAGGAAGGGTTCGAGGCAGAGTGAACGGTACATGAAGGCTCTGGGAGCAGAGGGAGCAGGGGACCAGGTTGAGTTTGGGGAACTAAAAGAACTCACCAGCAGCTGGGCTGCAGTGAAGAGACGGAGGCAGGTCAGGCAGACCTTGTGGCCCTGGAACTGAGTTTGGATTTTTGTCCTCAGTGCAATGGGAAGCTTTCAAAGCAATTTGAACAAAGAAGTGACATGGTCTGCTGGGCTTTTGAAAGATTACTGTGGCTGTCCTGTAGAGCCCAGATTAGAGGGGCACTGAGAATGGAAGCCTGGAGACAAGATCCTCCCACTCACACAGGAAAGCCTGATGTATTCAATTTCTTTTCTTTTTTGGTTCTTTCGCCCTGAGCATCCTTTCTCACCTCAGGTTTGGCATGAGACTGAGGTGACTTAAAAGACTTTCAGGTGTGTTCAGTTCAACTCAGTACATATTTATTAAATATTTACATGTACTTGTCCCTGAGCAAGGCACTCCAGGGGATGCAAGAGACAAAGGTCTGATTTCTGTCCCCAAGGAGCTTTAAAATTACCTCAAGAGAAAAGGCATTTGTTTGTTAATCTAATATACAGCCATACTCTACCATCTTGGTGCTGGACATAGGGGAAGACTAAGATATGGTCTTTGCCCTAGAAGCAGTCCGGTTCTGGGGAGACAGAAGTTCCCAGAAAAGTTTGTTCAATGCAGTATAATAGAGGTCTATGCTGAGTGCTCAGGGATGGGTCTTGCTGTGTGGGGCCAGAAAACTTCACAGAGGAAGTGAAATTCATGTTGGATCTTAACCACAAGCAGGGATGGGTTGGGGACAGGGGTGAGAAAGGGCATTTTAGGTTATGAATCAGTCCTATTCAAAAGTAGGCTGCTGGATGCTATGCTCAATATGGATCAACAGTATGGTATGAGCTGGCTGCAAAGAAAGTGTCATTTTAGGTCGCATTAATGAAAACATAGTTTCTAGAAGGAAGGAAGAGATAGTTGTGAGGTGCTCTTCTTACCAAACAGAGTTGTTATGTGGAGATCAAGGTAGCTCTTTTTTTTTTTTTTTTTTTAAGACTGAGTTCTACTGTCACTCACCCAGGCTGGAATCTGGAATGCAGTGGAATAATCAGGGCTCACTACAGCCTTGACCTTCTGGGCCCAAGCGATTCTCCCACCTGAGCCTACCAAGTAGCTAGGACCACAGGCATGTACCACCACAACTGGTAACTCTTTTAAAGAGGGTCATAGACATAGAATTGGATGGATGGTTAGTCTGGGACCTCTGAGAAGCAGATGACCATATGGGATTAAGCATGTAAGGATTTTTTCAGGGAAATGCCTTGAGAGAATATTAGGAGAAGAGCCAGGGAAGGCTGGGAGAGCCATCAGAGCACAATACAAGTCTGACCCTGATTGCAAGAGGTTGGGAAGGAAGTTGGGTGGAAGCATCTCAGACTAGCATGCAGGCTAAAGAAGGGTTAGAAAGATTTTTAGGGCGTCCTTGAACCAAAGTCAGCTGGCAGAGGTGTCTTGTGTTTCTCAGGATTTAATATCACTAATGCACTTAGGCATTGAGTGGAAGCAGCCCAGGGCAAGTATAACCTGTGTACAAACATGGTGGTGGATTTCTGAGAAAGCAGCCATAGCCCTTGGCTGATTAGACTCTTTGTGGCTGGGAGATTGAGAGGCTCACACTTATGTCTGCCCTCATAGGGTGGCTGTGGCGATGAGGAAATTCAACACCAGACCTTCTATGTACAGAGCCTGAAGGCATTTCAGAGGTGGTTTATTATTATTTCAAAAAGATTTTTAAAATTTGACATGTATTTATTAATATGCCATATGCCAGGGATACCAATAGGAAAGAAACAGACCCTACCCTCAAGGAGCTCATAGTCTAGAGGAGAACAACAGTTTTTAATGGAGGCTGATATGTACCAAGATGGCTATATGAACAAAGAGCACCAGGAACACAGCTTAGTGGTGATACTGGTGGTTAACAGGGTCACCAGATTCCTGGAGGGGCTTGAGCTGGGTTTTAAGGGACAAACTGCAAATCTTTAGGTAGAGGTGGGGGGAGGGATTCCACTAATATGTAAAGAGGCATTGTATATGGAATGACACTTAATTTTTATGTCAATAACATAATTGGATTATTTTGGCCCAAATTTTTGGAAACCATGGGAAGATAAATTTGGAATCGACATAAGCAAGAACTTTCTGAAGGACAGAGAAAGGTGGAATAGTGTTGTCTTGATGAGTTTCTAGTGCTGCTACGATCTAGCTGGGAGGCTGTTCACAAAAGTGGAGTCAAATCAGGAAAGGGTAGTTTTGATTTTGGAGAAGACTTGAATCCTTAAGATTCTGTGATTTAAAGGAGCCTTTTCTGCCCTATAATACCCAGAAGGAGGGTACCACGACCCCTGGGAAAGTGGACCACTTTCTGTCTATGACTGTCTGTCTTCTCCCAGCTTCAGGCCCCACACTGGCCTCCAATTTTCTTTTGGCCAGTAGTGGGGACAAATGGGCCTATTTCTCGGAAAGGCCAATTTTAATGCTCACCTTGTGCTGTGCAACAAAGGCCAGGAGTCCCAGGCCATGACTCTGTCTCTGGCTGATCAGAAGAGAGATTTCCATGAACACTTGCCTGATTGCCCTCTCCAAAGAAAAGAGTGAGGTCATGAACATGCGCAATGAAATATGATTATAGCAAAGGCCTCCCAAAGACTCTATCCTTCCTGGAGAAGCCTTCCCTGAAGGCTTAGTATGAGAGGGAGTAGACTGCTAATCAACAAGGAAATTAGCTCACATATGCTCCTGACAATGTTCATTTTTAATAGAGTCAGATACTAGTTTAAATCTGTTGGAAGAACCCATAACCAAAAAGATGTTCATTTTTCAGAAGAAAAATCAGAGAAGTCACTAAAGGGACAATTTCACATACTATTCAAAAAACGTTGCTGATAATTCTAAAAACTGCATGTCTTGGAAAAAACACTGGTCTTAGTCCCAGCACAGCCATATGCTGGTTGTGGGGCCTTGAAAAATGTCAGTCTTTCTGGGACCCATTTTCCCGATCTGTAAAACAGGTATTAAATACCTCCTTACTCCACTGCTGCCCCTGAATCATTGTTAATTGCTTCTGTGTCTGTGGGTCCCTCCCTGGAGATGCAAATCTCTAGGAAGGAGCATCTGATTGCTGCATCCAGGCTCCATGCTGAGCCCATGTTGGTGAAGGCTGGAAGAAACAAGTCTGCCCTTTTGGTCTCTACAGTTCCTGCTGAGACTCCCAAAGAAAGGAATTCCTTTCAACAGTAAGATTTTGGGATTAATAGATGGCCAAACATAAGACAAAGCAAAACAAATGGCCAGTGGCCACTGTGTTTTATCTCCAGAATTTGTGAAACTGATGAATGTATATGAAAGTATTTCATGCCATTAAAATACTCTATTAATACCAGGATTTACTGAAGATATGGTAGGTGTCTTTCCACATGTTGTATCCCACAGATAGGTTTCATTTTTGCTGTTCTATTTCTTGGCTTTAATTCACCTTTTCCAAAAAGCACTTCTAGACTGGCCATCTCAGCTTCCAGTTCTCCCTAAACTTCTTTGATATTCCAGTCTTTCCCAGTTTGATTTGGAGCATTGTTGTGTTGTGTTTGAAGTCTTGAAGAAATCACTTGAAGATTTTCACACTGCGTTCCATGAAGAGCCAGGGTTTAGCCTAGCCAGGGGCTGTTGAGATATAGGTACAAGGGAGATTGAAGAGTGATGCAGCCCAACACTAGCGTCTGTCTACTGCACAGGAGTCTGAAGCTAGAATGGCCTTCCATAGCTGTCCTGAGTTGGGCCAGGTTGAGCCAAGTTAGCTGGACTGTTAATGCCAGATGGTTATATTTGATCAGTCTTTGAATGTGGGCCACCCAGAGAAGGGAGTATAATCTTGGTTGAGGGGTGCTCAGCAGCTGAGGCAATCTCTGGAGGGCTGGTGGCTGAAGGCTGTCTTCTGCCCTCAGCCCCAGCAGCTGTGGTAATAAGACCTCCCTTAAGGTGGGGGGATCTGAGTAGCACATGGCAGTGTCCACCACAGCCTTCCTGTCTGCTTTCTCACCCAGCTTCAGTAAGAGAGAAGCAGCTCTGCACTGATCTGTTTTATAGATAGGGTTTCTACATGAGTAAAAACACATGTTGCTTAAAAAGTTTGGACATCACTGCTCTTGTCCAGTTGTTTTATTTTTTAGGTAAGGAAATTGAGGACCAGCTTCTCTGGCTTCCAACAAGGTAACTTTTCCATTATACCATGGCTGGCACCTCTCTATTTCCTGTCTTTATCTCTGACACCCCTAAGGACAGATGAACTGTGGCATATACTGTCAGTTTCCCAGAAATTCTCTTTCTTTCTCTTCCTTTCTTTCTTCCTTTCTTCCTTCCTTCCTTCCTTTCTTTCTTTCCTTCTTTCTTTCTTTCTTTCTTTTTCTCTCTTTCTCTCTTTCTTTCTCTCCTTCCTTCCTTCCTTCCTTCCTTCCACTCTTTCTCTTTCTTTCTTCTTTCTTTTCTTTTCTTTCTTCTTTCTTCTTTCTTTCTTTTTTCTTTCTTTTCTTTCTTTCTTTCTTTCTTTCTTCAGAACTTCAGTTTGTGCTCAGTGGCACATGTCTAGCTAAAGAACCTGATTTCCCAGCCTAGCTTGCAGCTAGTAGTATCCTGTAACAAAGTTTTGGCTCATGGGAAATATACTGAGGGTTTCTAGGAAAACTCTGCTTTCTTAAATTAAGCACCATCCCATCCATCGCCTTTACTTCCTCCTCCCACCTGGAATGCAGACATCATGGATGGAGATCTTGCAGCTATTCTAAGAATGGGGACAAGATTTGTATCCTAAGAATGGCAGGGCAGAAAGCTGGAAGTGCCCAGGTCCTAGATAACCTTTGTGGAGGTCTCATCTGTCTCCTCTGCCATTGTGTTACATGAAGAAAATAAAAATCCCTGTCTAGTTAAGGCACTACTGTTTGGAATTTGGACTGTTAAATGCGGTTCCAGATAGATAACACCAAGTTATACAGAGAAACCAGGATCTTGGAGCTGATACATTCAGATTAATATCTTTAATGGCTCTGGTCTCTGAGGCATCTTTGGCTTTCTGCATGAAGACTTGATGTAGGTAAAGGATAATGGATTGGGAATTTAGAAAACGGAGCTCCTACTCCAGTTCTACCATTCACTAG
The DNA here is from genome assembly GCF_009764315.1 of Trachypithecus francoisi. NCBI lineage: Eukaryota > Metazoa > Chordata > Mammalia > Primates > Cercopithecidae > Trachypithecus > Trachypithecus francoisi. The sequence continues at coordinate 58,696,491 of NW_022681462.1, read as the reverse complement.
TTGTGCAAATTTGGACAAATCAGATAGCCTTTGGGGACTCAGTTTCACTTCTTATAAAGAGAGAGTTAGAGTAGATCTCAAAGTTTGTTTTTATTGCTCTAAGTCACTGTTTCTCTCATCCTATGACTCAGTCTACACTGGGAATGGATCACGTAGAGTCATACTTAGGCAGTAGTTTCAGGTTAAGAAGTTGTTAATGTGACAAAATGTGAGAAATAGCTTTGCTTTTAAACGTTATTTCTTGCTAAGTATTGAATATAATCCAGTTTACTAAGGATTTTCTTCATAAGAATTCTTTGTATTTTTTGTGGGTTACTGACTTAATTAGTGTAATTAAGCACAATTACAAAATTAGTGTAGATCTATATAATTGGATACTAACAATGTGTAATTAGGTAACTACGTCTTGTAATTAGAGACTTGAAAATGTAGTACCATTTTAGAGTTCTTACTCTACTTTGTCAAAAATTGTACCAAATATGCATACAGATCGTTTAAGAAGTTCACTTTACCTTACAGTTGAATGGGTTTTATTCCTGTAAATTACTAAAAGCACTTTCCTGCCCCACCTCCACACCCCCACCACTGCCGACATTAGGTACAAATAGCTTTGTACTGTTGAAATCAAACTTTTTTTTGGTCACAGAGTTAAAATAAACTTTTTTTAATACTTTTTTAAAAAAGTAGCATATGACTAAAAGAATCAATTAGGGAGTCTGAAACGTGAGAGAAATCCTGGTTTCATTTCCGAGCATGTAAAATAGAATGTCGGGGGCTTAGAAACTGATTTGAATTCTGAAAAAGGAAATCCAGGTGTAGCATTTTATGAGTAGAACTGAAGTCATATAATCAGTCTTTGGAATTATATTGACTAATTTTTATGTACTTTAGATGTAAGCAATTTTTCTTTTTTGAAAAATTCATTGTAGGGGTTTCAAGATGATAGAAATGCTTCATATTTGTGAGGCCCCCAGTTATACAAATGGATTTGCAAGCATGGTCCTTAAGATAGCATCCAGAAAACTTCCAAGTCAATCTTTTGCTTCCTTTTCATTAGAAAAAATTAGGATGTCTTACTGTTCTGTGAATAGACTAAGAGTTGTGAGCAGCTGCCATGTTGGTGGAGGAGAAAACCATAAAGAGGCCAGGCACGGTGGCTCATGCCTGTAATCCCAGCACCTTGGGAGGCCGAGGCGGGTAGATCATGAGGTCAGGAGATCGAGACCATCCTGGCTAACATGGTGAAACTGTGTCTTTACTTAAAATACAAAAAATTAGCTGGGTGTGGTGGCAGGTGCCTGTAGTCCCAGCTACTCAGGAGGCTGAGGCAGGAGAATGGCGTGAACCCGGGAGGTGGAGCTTGCAGTGAGCCGAGATCATGCCACTGAACTCCAGCCTGGGTGACAGAGTGAGACTCCATCTCAAAAAAACAAAAAAACAAAAAAAAAAAAAAAGAAAGAAAGGAAAACCATAAAGACAGGCTCATATTTGAGACACATTGTGGCAAAATGATGTGGCCTCTACTGTTCCCCTTCCTTGGAACTTGAGAGCAGCCCCTATGAGGCCGAGGACATGTCCTCAGCTGGGAGTTTGCATGCGTAATTTTGGTGCCAGTTCTGCCATTGACAAGCATTGTGATTTTTCTTTTTTTTTTCTTTTCACTTGGAATAAGTGCACCTAAAAGATGGTTCCCTTAGTTTGTTTAGTTGTGAGTATCAAATGGACAAAGAGTATGAAAAAGCGAAAAGAAAATGATACAGTACTGTATTTGTGTTAAGTTTAAAATCCTATTATTATTTGGGGACAGTGGGTATCTTTTTGATGCCTTTCCATTTTCTTTGTGTAAATCATTACTTACTCCTCTTAGTCATGCAAGCATAGCTTTTTAAAGCTGGCAGGGGTCTTGACAAAATATCCTTATTGTGCAGATGGAACTCAGGCCAAGAGAGGTCAAATGGCTTTGCCAAAGGTTGAAAGTTAGTTTGCAATAGAGCCATTTTAGAATGCAATTCTTTTGAATCCCAATGAAGTCCCTTTCCAATCACCCTTATTACACATGGCTGGTGCTGTTCTTGGGAACTGAGTGAAGTTGGGGACACCATCTGCCCTCATTGGAATATCTCTAGGAGGATAGCAGACTTTTTCTCATGTTGACATTTTCCCTAGAGAAGATTCGAATATGGATGCTTTTCAATAGCTCCCTTTCATAAAAGGTGGGAGGAGGCAGGCGTTGCATTTGGTGAGCTAATACAAAGCTTTCCTGGGGAATTATGAAAACTTGGGATGAAGATGAAAAGCATATGGTGAATTGGCTCTGCTTTCTGCAGTATGTGTAGGCTTATGCAGTGGGTGGTACTCTGAGGATTTGAGATGAGAATGGAGGGGGAGAGGTTGTTAGGGTTGTGGAGAAGACTATGTGTCAGGTAGTTTTTATCCTAAGAAGGGAGGTGACTTTGTGGCTTTGGATAGAGCAGGCTAAGTGGCAGATCCAGAATGATGGCCAATAAGTATAGTATCATATTCTCGTAACACTATAGTTTCATGTGGTTAGTTCAGTGCTAACTCCTGAGATGGCTAGGGCTGCCAGTGTGCCTCAGGAACTTTTTCTTCCACTAGGTAGAGAGTGCTTTTCCCTCAGATTTTGAAAAAGATAATAAAAAGATTCATTTTGGATGACTAAGCTCACACTATGGAGTGGATATATAACTTACAGAGGAGTTAACTTAAATATAACTTATAGGCAGAACTGCAATCATTATATAGTACGATTTTTTATTACCTCATCTCTCCTTAATAAGAATTGGAAAAAATGTTAGCCATTCCTGGTTTCTATTCAGCTTCTCTTCTTTCAACACTTTGCTTTTTAATTTCTTGTCTGTATTCACGGCAGTTCACATTCCACACTGAATTGCCTTAGAATGGTTTTTTTTATTGAATGATGAACTTTAATATCAATTAAGGAGACTTGTCAGCATCTTCTCATAGAATTCTTTAAGACTGCATTTCTAAATGGACTGCATCTCTGAAGCTCTAGTTATCTTAATGCCTGTTCCCACTGTTCCATGTCATACTAAATCTTCTAATTCATACTTAAAAAAAAATCTTGCCACTTTTCTCATGCTGACAAAGTCTGTTGGGCTTATATCTCTGCACAGAGCTGGACTGCTTAGACTTGTGCTATAGTAATAAGAAGTTTTTCAGCCCTTTTTTTTTTTTGCCAGATGAGAACAAAGGCCAGAGAGTTTAGTCACTGCCTATAAAAGAGTGTTAAATCTTTTCTTATTTGGTTTTGCTAAACAGTGGCATCATATGTTTTGTCTACTCTGGGTCAACAGCATTGTGTTTTTTGTTTAATTATTTTAAGCCCACTGTATCGTTAAATCAGAAATTGTGAAGGGTCTGGGATTTTACTCTCCATGCAAACTGACAAGTTAGCCAGCCACAGTGTGTTGTGTGTGCACGCACACAAACACACACACACACACACACACACACACTGCAGAAGATCTCTGAGTTAGAGAGAGTCATATGTACAGCAAAAGCTGTGGCCAAGGTAATTTCTTAGCACCAGTTCTCCAAGCCCCATATCCACAGGTGACATGATAAAGACCAGGTTGTACCTTATATGCAGTGGGGTGCATTACAGGAGAGGAGCCCTCAAATTAGGAAGTTCTGATCCTATATATTGGTGTTGGCAACCTGCCCCTTCTTCACTTCTGAGTTGGCAACCTGCCCATCATTCATTTCTTAGTAAAGACATTACTTTACTCTAAGAAGTATGCCAGTCTTCTCCAGGTTGTGGTAGGAGAAGTCTTTATCTTTACTACTGTGGAATATCTCTGGGGAAGGGTCTTTAAGCTTTACTACATTGGTCAGGAGACGAATCCTTTCTCTGACCTGGAGGAATATACCATCTCTAGTTACCAAGATTGTTTGCTATTCTTCGAAGAGATAGTTTGAGATGTGCAGACATGCCAGACTCCTGGAGGATTGTCTTCCAACATACATGTAGGCAACATCTTTCCCATAAATAAATAATAGAAAACCAAAAGCATGTAAACATTTGAGGCCCCTCATGAGTTACAGGATAAACTCTAAACTCCTGAGCTTGGCATTCAAGTCCCTTCACTACTTGTTTCTTTCTACAATTCTCCATCTCTAATCCTCCACTTGGATGTAACTGGCCTTCTTGTTGCTGGCTTTTTCTTTTTACATAGTTTCCCTTCATGGCCTTTGCTGCTCTTGGAGTGTCCTCCCTCACCTCCTCTCTGCCTTTCTGAATCTTCCCCATATTTCAAGAACTGTGGTTCATCATCAATCAGACATCCATTCTTTCCAGTTGTAGGCTAAGTACATCTTCCTATTTGAGCTCATGTTAAAATTTGAAATCCATCCTACGCCAATAAGAGAATGTGACCTGATTTATGTGCAAAGAGACTAGCATCCCTGAGGCCCAGAACTCACCTATTTTAAGGTCAGATTACAATTGAGAATAGAGTGGATTACAGTGGTCTGGGACCTGGTTAGCCTAGTGACTCAACTCCTCAAAGTTTCCTTAGATTAAATTAGGATTCTAAGAAGGCCCGGGCTGTGGATACTATTCTGGTTCTCTAAGTCCAGGATTAAAACATGCCCCCAGAATCTTTACTTATGTCACACCTCCAGCTTTAATCAGACTTCTAGAGAAAGGCTTCTCTGGGACCCTGATTCAGTAGGTCTGAGAAGGAGACCTGAGAATTTGTATTACTAACAAGCTCTCAAGTAATGCTTATGCTGCTGGCCCACAGATTACTCTTTAAGAAGCAGGGGTCTAGATGACTTTTCATGATCAAGATGTGCATGAATATGTGTGCATGCATGTGAACCTCTGCAAATATTTCCCTAGAATTAGAATCCAGAAAAGGAACGGATGTTTTCTGAGCATTTTACCTTACTTAATCTTCACATGAGAAGTAGGATTTTTTTTCTTTTTCAGTTTTGTGGCTGTAAAAACTGATTTTAGATAGGATAAATGACTTTGTCAAACAAGCAGAGAGCTGGAATTCGCATTCATTTCCCTTCATTCCAAAATCCCAAGTCTGCCCATCACACTAAGGTCAAGCCTGATATTTCAGGTCTATGACTAAGAACTAGAACTAATGCCCTAGGAGACCACACACTCTAACTACCCAGGCAGCGCTTTCAGCAGAGGTACACTGTGGAGCAGGCAGTCGGGGGTATGTATGTTGTCAGTTTGCCTCTAGTTGCTGAGAGCCCTTGGAAGGCAAGACATCTCATACATGGAAGCGTGCTTGAAAGTTCACAGATCTTTTCACCTACTTTGTAATTTCCTCAGAATTAACCAGACAACTTAATCCTAATACCTTTTAAAGTCTTTTTTCAATATTTTATTCATTACTCTCTTGATTGGGTTGTTTAGCTTTTTTGTTTTGAGATGGAGTCTCGCTCTGTCCCCCAGGCTGGAGTGCAGTGGCCTGATCTCAGCTCACTGCAACCTCTGCCTCCCGGGCTCCAGCGATTCTCCTGCCTCAGCCTCCCCAGGAGCTGGGATTACAGGTGCCTGCCACCATGCCCAGCTAATTTTTATATTTTTAGTAGAGACAGGGTTTCACCATGTTGGCCAGGCTGGTCTTGAACTCCTGACCCCAAGTGATCTGCCTGCCTCAGCTTCCCTAAGTGCAGGGTTTACAGATGTGAGCCACTATGCCTGGCTGGGTTGTTTAGCTTTTAACCAAATGGCATATAAAGGTGGGCAGTGAATTTCAGGAAATAGAAGCCTCTTGGAGTTGGACAGAGGTGCCACTGCTCTCCCTTGGCCTCCCCCAACCTCTACTCCTTCTCCCAGTCCTACCTTCCCCTGACCACCCCTGCAGTCTCTGTGTGATCTCAGTGGGATAGAGTCTGGCTAGTAAGCCATGAGGAGGAAGTTATTTCATGTGCTCATCTTCTGATACTCCCTTTCACTCACCAGGGGATCCCTAAAAGGGCATCAACTCCATGGAGGCCCCGCCAGGAACAGTGTGAGAGCCACTGCCTCTACCTAGCAATGTATCAGAGCCACTTGGGAAGCTTTCTACAAATGCAGATTCCCTGCATCACCCAGATCTAGTGATTCAAAATTTCTGCAAATGGGGACCTACAGTGTTTATTTTTAGAAAAGCTTTCTAGGTGGTATTGATATAGCTTGTTCTTTGAACAAGGTGTGGGAACCTTGTGTATAGAAGGTAAAACACTCTCATACCAGGCTGGCAATCAAAACTGATCCTGGTCACCACTTATTCCCGGGGCCCTGGGCAGATCATTTCCCCTATCTTAGGCCACTGTTCTCACACCTATAACACAAGGAGTTAAGTAAAGTAATCTTTTTGGCTCCTCATAGTTTTAATTTCCTAAGACTCAGTTGGGTTTGCTTGGCCCTAGAAAAAAGCTCATCCTGACCTCAGAATCACCTCCAGTGAAGATCCTGTGAGGTGTGGCTCCTCGTTTAGCCCTTGCTTATTTCATCCTCGGGTGTAAGACAGAGGTCTTCCTTTCAAGGGTGCTGCAGTTGTTTGTGCCCACTTTTAGGACTTACCTTCTTCCTTACCAACCACGTGGAGACACTAGATATTACCATTTTCAGGGTAGTAGTGTTTCAACTGGCTTAATTCAATTTGGCCTAAATTCACTCAGCATTACAACATGTCTAGCACTCTGCCAGAGTTTATGAGCTATGGTTCCTGCAGATAAGTGGCTTGTCATCTGGCTGGAGAAAGACAATGTCAGTACATCGAACTTGGCAGTGACTACAAATAGGGTTTTAGGTGCTCAGGGATGGGAAGATTGGAGTGGGCTGGAGGAGTTGGGAGTCTTCACGGAGAAGCTCACCAGCTTGGTTTCAACCAAGTCTTTAGCACAGGTAGAGGTCAGGTGGGCATAGAAGACAGGAGAGGCTGATACAGGAAGGAGGATCATCCTGGACACACATCCAGGACTATTTGTAGAACAGATGGGAGACTAATTGGAAGGAATGTGCTAGGGAGTATGAGATGAGGGTGGAGAGGCAGATTGGCATATTAAAGGACTCAGAAAAGAAACTATCAAGAGAGTAAACAGACAACCTACAGAATGGGAGAAAATATTTGCAAACTATGTAGCTGACAAAAGTCTAATATCCAGCATCTATAAGGAACTTAAATAAATTTACAAGAGAGGAAAACCCCATTAAAAAGTGGGCAAAGGACAGGAACAGACACTTCTCAAAAGAAGATGTATGTGTGGCCAACAATCATATGAAAAAAAGCTCTCCATATCACTGATCATTAGAGGAATGCAAATCAAAACCACAATGAGATACCATTTCACAGCAGTTAGAATGGCTATATGAAAAAGTCAAAAAAAGACAGATGCTGGCAAGTTTGTGGAGAAAAAGGGAACACTTATACACTATTGGTGGGAGTATAAATTAGTTTAAACATTATGGAAAGCAGTATGGCTATTCCTCAAAGAGCTAAAAGCAGAACTGCCATTCAACCCAGCAACCCATTACTGGTATATACCCAGAAGAATATAAAGCATTCTACCGTAAAGACACATGCCTGTGAATGTTCACTGCAGCACTGTTCACAATAGGAAAGACATGGAATCAATCTAAATGCCCATCAATGACAGTTTACATAAAGAAAATATGGTACATATATACCATGGAATACTATGCAGCCATAAAAAAGAATGAGATCATATCTTTTGTAAGAACAGGGATAAAGCTGGAGGCTATTATCTTTAGCCACAAGTCTCCTGGTACAATATTAAAGAAGAAAACAGCAGATGCTGGCGTCTACTTCAGTGGGGAGGGTGGGAGAAGGGAGAGGAGCAGAGAAGATATCTATTGGGTACTAAGTGATGAAATAATATGTACAACAACCCCCACCCCGACATGTGTCTACCTATGTAGCAAACCTTCATAAAATAAAAGTTAAAATAAAAGTTTAAAAAATAAATAAAAGTTAAAAAAAAAAAGGACTCAGACACTGTCCCATGGCAAAAGAGATCCGTGGTAGATTCTTGCATGAGGCAAGGATGTGATAATCTAGGAATATAGTTTCAGGTGGAGGCCTATACAATAGTCTAGAGAAAGGAGATAGCAATTGTAATATTAGTCAAGGAGCTAATCTGTGGCTGTGGATGCCACCCAGCAGGGAGCCCATTTCTGAGTCTGCTCTTGCTTCTTTGGCCTGATGAAACCCCTTGTCTTGTCCCCTGGTGCAATAGGACCTCAGTCAATTTAGTACACACTCAAACACATCTTTGTTTGCAGCACTCAGGCCCCATAGGGATATGAAGACATCAGAAGAGGGGTCCTCATTTCAAGAAGATTGTAATCTAGTAGAGAGCTGTGATCCTGATCAGTAGGTCCTGGCACTGTGCTAGTGAGGTTCAAGAATTGTTTGTTTCTTTCACATCCATTTATCCACCCCTGTTCTGAGCACTTCACTGTGCACCAATAACTATCAAAAGTGCTAAGGGGAGTTCAAGTCACTATAAAATACTCTCCCTGCTCTCATGGGTCTATACAGAGAAACCTGTGGGCTTGGGATGTCAAAAGTAACCATCACCTTCTAAATTGTGAGATTTCACTGTAAGTGAAATGGAAGCCAAAGGAGGAAGAGAACATTATGATGAGAGAGGTCAGAGAAACCTTCTTGGAGAAAGTGGGTCTTCATGTAGCAAGGCGATAGGATGTGCCCAGAGCAGCACAGTTCAGTAGTCACAAATATCATTTTAAGTTTTCTAGTAGCCACATTAAAAAGTAAAAAGAAACAGGTGCAATTGATTTTAGCATGTTTTTTAACCAAATTATTTTTTAATCTAAATTATTATGTTGACATGTAATTGACATAAAAATCTTCATGAGCCAGGGCATATTTTGCACATATGGTACCCCTCAATTTGAACTAGTCGCATTTTGAGTGCTCAATAGCCACATGTATTGGGCTGCTCAAGGGGGTGGGTGGATGAGCAATTCCATGTAGCTGTTGATCCCTAAATGTCTGATCTGGAGGAGGGGACTCTGGGGATGGGCTGGGTGGGCACAGCTGTTGTAGGAGAGAAAAGGCTGGGACCAAGAAAGCAGAAGGCTTTAGGAAAATGAGGAATAAAAATAACTGTAAGTTCTAGGGAGTTAAAAAGACTTGGTGCAGGGAGGTACACACATTTTCTGCCACAACAAACAAATTCTAAATGGCTCTGGGAGAAAAGAGGGCCCAAATAGGAACTGCATTTCTGGAGAAATGAGAGTCCTTAAAGCTGTCTGAATAGAAAATAAGGTTATCATTATGCCTTATCATTAGAAGAGAGAAGAATATTAAAAGGACTCAGTTCAGCTTGAATAAAAAAGATAAATTTCAAGTAAACTGGCATACAGTTTATCCATGACTGGATTTGCTGTAATAAAGTCAGCGAGGGAATAAGCTGGGTGATTTACAGGGCGCCTGCTTCTGTAAAATTTACAAACTGCTGTGATAAAATGTCACCTTTTATGATGCATTTCACCCGGGTTGCATATATAAAGGGCACTGCAATGGAAAGAGTTGCAAAAACAAAGCAGCAGCCTAGCTCCCCAGCTGCCTTTGTCTGCTTTTCCAGCAGAATTGGGAATTTATGGAAAGATGACTTCCCCACTTGCCTTTTTTGGTTGTGGCTTGCAACTGGTGAAATGGCACCATTTCCTTTAGTTTTTGTTTTGCGACCTGGGGTGAGGGGGACTGTTTTCGATAATGTAGACTAGGAAAACTTGAGGTGGGATAGGGAAGCATGAGAAGAGGGAGGAGAAGAATATTGATTCCAAGGGTTTCCAATCCAGTGGGGAAGGCACACCCATGAGAGATTGAACACCAGTGTAGCAGGGTTGAATTTTTAATACAATCCATGTCGTCATTCTTTACTTTAATAGATCAAAGTGTACCTGTTATGAGTCTCCATCTACTTGTTTGATGAGAAATTAAATCTTAGTCATTATTGGGGTTTCCTCCCTGACTCTATGAGATCATAGAAGAGTCCAGGGCTTACCTGGTTCCCCAAACTGGGGAGGAACCAGGTCCTTGGTCCATGGTATTTTCATTTTCATTTTCACATTTGCCCTTTTGTCTAGACAGTGGCCATGTAGAGAGTGATCCTGTTCCTCTGTCTCCCAGTCCTGATGCTCTGTGGGAAGTCACAGAGATGCCCTTCTTATGCCTCTCCCAGTGACTGCAGACTGCCATCCAACAGCCCCCCCAGTCTCCTATCCCCACCCATCCAGGGCATTGCCTCTGAGTGAGGGCACTAGCATCTTGCCTTAACCTCTGTCTCAAAAGAAATTTCAACTCTCCTCACCTCTGTTGGATTCTCCCTTTCTCCTTATAGCACTCATGTCCATGCTTCTCCTGCAACCACCTGACCTCAGTCTTTTTTAATGGGCCTGAAACATAAATTCCTTCCTTTCTGAATCTCTCTCTCTCTCTGTGTGTGTGTGTGTGTGTGCGCGCGCGCGCACAAGTATGTGTTTGTAAAAATCAACTTGGATCTTGGAAAGAAAACATTGTTGGCTCCCTTATTCCAACAATGAATATAGATGGATATAGGGAAAACAGTGTTCATACCAGTTTCTTTCTCAGTAATTCTCCCATTTATACTAGGTGGACAAGGGTAAATGCTTTAATGGGACTAGAAGCATGGTGCCTTGGCATCCTAGGGATGAGAGATTACTTCAAACATGGTGGAACCAAGGAAGGCTGCATGGAAGGGGTGAGATTTGATCAAGGCTGTGAAGGCTGGGAGAAGTTTGCTTTGTGCAAGAGATCATTTCACGTAGAGGGAAAAGCTTGAATCAGGCCTGCAGTCGGGGAGATGGAGCCTGGGAAGAATATTTATTTGGTTTGTGTATGTGGGTGAGGTATGGGGCTAGGGGATGTGGGAGTGGGGCTGGGGTTTGAATAAGTAGAAGGTAGGTTGGTGGCTATTGTGTGGGGGTGCTAAGCAGTATAAAAAAATAACATGGCTCTATCAAGTCCTTAGATAATGTTTGGCAGTTTTCAACTAGTGGAAATAATTTCACTTATAAAACTGGATATGTAGGTGGCACTGAAAACAAGAATGCTTTTTCTGAGACACTGCCACAAAAATGCTTGTCCACCAGATACCAGAGAAAATCCAGGCAGTCATAGCCAAACGGGTACTTAGATAACTTTATCCAAAGTGCACTCCTTTACGTTAACTTACCCAATACCTAATTCTCCATTGCACTAAGAGCCCAGGGCAGCATGTGTACCTTCCAATGCTCGGATCCCTGTCCACTAATAGTTCTGTGTGCAGCAGTTAATGTCTAGTCCCTGCTTATTTGTCTGGGCGATCCTAGGAGGGGGAACACTTGTCTTTCAAAAAACAGAGCCCAACGGAGGGCCGTGGGGTTGCATTGGCTTGGGAGGCTGGCAGCTGTAGGCACCCTTGCTGGAAGAACAACCTCAGGATATGGTAGTGGAGAACCATGACGTAGTTAGCAGAAGTTGGAAACAGACAAAGCAGGCAATCAATCCCTTTAGAAGCAAAGAGAATTGAGGGCAAATTAATCCAGGGATTGGGTAAGGTAAGTGGTTCAGAACCAGTGCTGAACCCGCAAGGGCATGCTCACATTCCTCAGCTACAAGCTGCTTGGTACATATAGTGCTGGGTGGCTGTTGAGACTTGCAAGAACTAGTTTGCTAACGAGGAAGTAGAGCTGTCTGGTTTGAACTTTACCTTCCCCTGAGATGTGAACTCTCTTTTAGCTGAAGGAGAGAAACATCAGCTTCTTTGTTCCACTCTGCCTTTGTCAGAAAGTGCCTGGGGAGTCTAAGAGAGTGGCCTGGACAGTCCCCTCCATGCAGTCACAATCAGTCACATCTAGATAACATCCCAAACCCAAAATGTTGGGCTTAGCACTTCTATGCCTCGGTTCCCTGTTTTCCTAAGTCAAGTCAGGCTTTGGGAACTATTAAGTCCTTGTCAATTGCAAATGATATATCTCCCAAATTAAGAGTTTAACTAGATTTCATTCTGGGAATTGAGCAAGAACTGGCAATAATTTAGCTTATAAAACTGTAGTTTAATGAAAGTATAAGACAATAGGCCTGGTAGAGGCTTTTTACTATCATAAGATGAGAGTTTCTATGGGCTGTTCTGACAGATTTACTCTTGTTTTAACTTAATAAGCTATTTCTGTTTTAGCGTTGTTATTGTTTCTGTGGTTATAGGACACTCTGTATTGCTTTATTATATTATCCCTCCCTCCCCCTCAGTCTTTATGGTGGCATTTTTCTCTTTGCTTAGCTTGTAAATACACAAATTTTCTCTGATCCTCTCAACTCTTCCAAGCACATATAGAAACAGAGCAGCTTGTCAGACATGAGGTAGAATTTGCCTAGTCCGTCCTTCTTTCCTTCCTTCCTTCCTTCCTTCCTTCCTTCCATCCTTCCTTCCTTCTTCCCTCCCTTCCTTCCTTCTTTCCTTCCTTCCTTCCTTCCTTCTTTCCTTCCTTCCTTCTTCCCTCCCTTCCTTCCTTCCTTCTTTCCTTCCTTCCTTCTTCCCTCCCTTCCTTCCTTCTTTCCTTCCTTCCTTCTTCCTTCCTTCCTTCCTTCCTTCCTTCTTCCCTCCCTCCTTCCTTCCTTCCTTCCTTCTTTCCTTCCTTCCTTCCTTCCTTCCTTCCTTCCTTCCTCCCTCCCTCCCTCCCTCCCTCTCTCCCTCTCTCCCTTTCTTCCTCCCTCCCTCCCTTCCTTCTTCCTTCCCTCCTTTCATTCCATTCTTTCAGTTCATAAGGGCAGGCTCTTCTTGAAGTTGGCGCCCTCCTCTCAAATAGTTTCCATTTCTTCCTTGAAGCTACCCAGATACAAATAACATTAATAAGGTCTTACACTTGTAAAGCATTTTTATCTTTTAAATCTGTTGTGATCATTATGACTACTTTCTGTGGTGGGTCAAGCATGTTTATTATCCAAAGCCTATCTATGCATTGGAAAATGAAGCTCTAAAAGGATAAATTAGTTGCACATGATAATCTAGCAAGTCAATGGCAGAGCATAGACAGAACTCAGGTTTCCTGGCCAATGGTTGAGGTATGTCCAAGAATAGAGTGTCGGGTTGAGGGAAGAAGGACCTTCCAGCAGTGAGGACTGATAACCAAAGTGGTGGTCTTTTGGCTGCAGAATCCTTTATCACTAGTTCCATTATTAACTCAGATGATACAGAGCATTCCCCACTCCGCTTAAAATTCCCCAAGAATTGTAGCTGGGAAGGAAAAGTAAATCCCAATCTGTCTCCTTCACTGTCATAGGCAGAGCCGGTCAACATTGACAGGCAAAAAGGTGGCCACAATTAAGTAGAGTAGGGGAGTTAGAATGTTGACCTAGAACTGGCTTAAGGAAAAATATCAAATCTAGTAGGGAAAGAAATGGAAAGGGAGGCAATACTTGTCCCAGGTACACTGTCTTAGTTGATCCTTTTCACGTTCTGCAAGGTAGGTGAGTCCCAGCTTATGAAAGAGAAACCTGGGGTTCAGAGAGAGTTAGAGAGATTTTTGGGATCAAGCAGCTGAGCAGGTGGCAGAGTTGAGATTCAAATCTTCCTCTAAAGCCAATAGCCTTGGGCACCTATTCACTTCTATTGCTGCCCTTTCTCCTCCTCAGATACTCAGAAGCCATACACTTAGTGAGAGTCTTCATTCTCTCCCAAGACTAGGGGTTAAAAGTTTAGCAGCATCTGATCATCTCTGAAAGAGATACAGGGCCAACAAACCCGACCCTTTTGGCTATGTTTGAATATTAAAGCCAGTGAAGTAAACTAATCTGTTAATTTCTTTTGAGAAGACAATAAGTGGTGAGAAAAAGTGAAATGACTGTTCCTGGAGCTTCAGGCAATCCATCAGGTTCCAGTCCTTGTTCATCTGCATCTATCAGCTTCTGGTTCCTGAGATACAATGTAAAGATTTTTTTCTGGTTTTGACATTCTAGGTTTTCATGACTGAAATCATCTACATTGATTCCTATCTGGGCCTGGCCTCTGTGCTCTGTTCAGGAAGGGCATGCACTCAGTGTGTGCTGCCTATCTGTAGATTTTCTACGTGTTGGAGCTGGTTTCTATCCAGCTCACTTTCTTCTTTCTGTGGGTAAATCACAGCCTTCAGAGACTCTCCCGCCCCAAAGTCCCTAACCCAGCTGAAAATCCAAAGTGTAGGGGGAAGGGAGCTTTAGTCTATTAGGTTCACATTCTCTTTTATGTCTCCTTTTGTTTTCCCTTCCCCCTACAGCCCTCAGAGTGAAGATTTCTGGGATTTGAGCATCAGAATGACAGGGAGAGTGTGCTTTTTTTAGAGACAGAAATTCTTCTTAATCCGAAAAGACCCAATTTACCTCTGTAGTTGATTGAGCCTTCTTATAATGTCAACTTTTCCCTCAACTTCTTTCTTTTCTTTTCCTTCTTTTTAAAATTCATTAGTATTGTTTTTATTGAGAATTTTCCTTTGGGACCGCCATCAGAGGGAATGCTAAGCAGGATAGATCATGGAGGTCCTCCCAGGAGCCATTCTGATATTTTTAGGGTCTGTTCCCAGTGTGGTTTAGAAGTGCCAGCACTGCAGGCCGGGCGCGGTGGCTCAAGCCTGTAATCTCAGCACTTTGGGAGGCCGAGACGGGCGGATCACGAGGTCAGGAGATCGAGACCATCCTGGCTAACACCGTGAAACCCCGTCTCTACTAAAAAATACAAAAAACTAGCCGGGCGAGGTGGCGGGTGCCTGTAGTCCCAGCTGCTCGGGAGGCTGAGGCAGGAGAATGGCGTAAACCCGGGAGGCGGAGCTTGCAGTGAGCTGAGATCCGGCCACTGCACTCCAGCCTGGGTGACAGAGCAAGACTCCGTCTCAAAAAAAAAAAAGAAGTGCCAGCACTGCTAACTTGGGGTTATGCTTCTTGATTTCTTACATTCTAAGAGAGTGTTTTTACTATTATTATTAGTATTCTTTTTTATGCTCTTTCAGCATCAGCATCCCTACCTCCAGATGACTACCTGATTTATCACCAATATTTTAATTTTAGCCAATTCTGCTATTTCTTTGAGCCCCAAGTTAGCATCCCAAGTCTCAGCATCATAACTCTGAGAAGAGAATATATAGGGTATGGGCACAAGTTCTGATATAGCTGGTTGCAACTCAAAGTAGTTATTCTATAAGCACTAAATTCAGTTTGCACCAAAAAACAGCCTCCACGACCAAGAATACAACCGGTTTTTGGCAATGGTTGTAGACCCCAGACAATAAAGGACCTGCCAAAAATTTTGAGAAGGATACAGACATAGTCATTGTATTATTTTATAAAGTATTTACTGAGATTTTTGGATACTTCAGGTCATCAATTGTGTTTTATTCATCTCTGAATCCCTAGTGTATATGCTTGGTGCTGAATCCCTCAGCACCAAGCATATAAGGCATGAATACTTTGAGTAGCATTAATGCAGAAATGAATGAATAAGTATGTGCATAGCACTGATTGTGAAGAGGAAAAATCAGAGGTTGGAGCATTTTCAAAAGGTTTTTGTAACAGTGAGATAAAATGACATAGTGACTGATCATGTATGGAGGGAAGAAAATAATAAAAACAGATTTTAGGTTTATTATTAAAACTTTGGAGAATGGAGATATTATGTCTTTAGAAATAGAGGAGTTAGATAAGGGACCAGGATTGACATGAGGAAGGGAGATGTCAACATTTGTATAGGCATGTTGGGATTGAAGTGATACTGGGGCATCCAGATGAACACAAAGGAGACAGCAGGAGAGAAGACAGGAGGTCAGAATAGGAGGTCAGGACAGAGGTCAGAGCTGGTGGTAGAGATGCTGGAATTCTCTTCTAGTAGGTGTGATATTTGCTGTAGGAGAAAATTAGATATCTGAGGGATGGAGTGGAAAGAGAATCCGAGAATGGCTGAAAAATGTCGCTTGATGAGAAAGCAGTCTTTGTATGAGTTTGGTGGGTTTGACTAAATATACTTCAGTCACATAGAAAGCTAAATTAGTTATGGTACCATTTCCAATGCCATATGCCAACTCCTAATGACCACTGTTTAAAAATACTACTGTCTGAAAGCAAAGTATAAATTTTTCTTTGTGATATAGAGATCTACCCATTTATCCACCCATCTATCCATCCATTTATTCATCCCCATCCATTTACCTATTCATCTCTCCATCCACCCATCCATCTTTCTATTCATTCATCCATCCATCCATCCCTTATCCACCTATGCACCAGCTCATCCATCCACCCACTCACCTATCCGTAAACTCTACAACATTTATAGTTATTCTAGAATAAGCTAAGGAATAGGGACTTTTAGCACTACTAATAAATCTTAACACTCAATTGTGGAATTTTCCTTGGAGCAAAAGTATCAAACAGACCTAAACCCTAAAACTGATGTTTGGACTTTTTCCCTCTTCTTCAGCATGTGGGGAAATAAACCTGAAAAAGGAATTCCAGAGCCTTCAGAGGTCAGATGTCAGATGTCAGTCTTAAAATTGTTTTATAAACCTCAAAAGCGAACTATAGTCACTTTGCTCTTCTTTTTCTCAGCAATTCCATCCTTCTTTCTTTGTCTCCATGATCTAGATCTTGCTTATTTCCCTGTCTATGGAAAATATAGTGATTGATATTTGTTAATATGGGCAGGTGATCTATGAGCAGAGAGAGTCCCATTGTGATGGTTGGTGGGAAGGGGTGGGTGAATGAGCTGTTTTGTGGGTGGAATTTTCATTCCAGACTCTGGAAAGGGTAATATGAAAAATGTGTAGGGGTGGGGGCATCCAAAGGAACAGGAGAAGAAAACTCTACCTGGTCTGTTGCTTAGGTCTGAGATGGTGGGAGATCCCTCTCTATCTCTTCCTTCTTCTTGCCTTCGTCCTCTATCTCCTTTTCTTTCTTTCTTCTCCTCTGTGGCTCTTCTGACCTGTCTATGCTGGAGTGAAATTACTGACGCACTCTAGTTCATCCTTCTTAGAGGTTTGGGGTCGGCTATGTTTCCTCTTCAGTGGGGATGAGAGTGGGTCCAGCTCAGTCTCTAACTCTCCTGTGTCCTTGGTCCCTGTCCTGTGATACCAGACAAGGAAGATTAGAATGGTCTGTGCTTATAGCAGAGTGGAAAACTTACCTTTTTCCTCCTTATAAGTCAGTTTAAGGAACCAACCATGAGGGGCATTTCTGAAGGGCTGCATTAGCACTGAGTCTGCCCACATATGTGTCCCAGTGGCACCACCTTATCACCATGTCTACCTGCTTTTTCTTCTGCTACAGATTGTACAAAAATATGATGTCCCACAACCTGTTGTACCCTCATGGTAATTTTCCCTTCTGTAACCACTTGTCCTTTGGAGCCCTTGTATTACCAGCTCAGTGTAGCTCTGCCCAAGCCTGATCTTCCCAGATGATAGGTTGGTCTCCAGTCCAACCCCCTAAATAAAACAAAACCTAGAATAAAATCAGTAGCCTCAGAGTTTCATTCTTTTGGGATCCTTCTGCAGCTGGCCCTCTGCACTGGTCAGAGAGGCTCTTACTTTATAAAAGGAACTTAGAGTGATATGCTTTACCTTGAAAGACCAATAAACACTGCACTTGGCTAATAGGGATATATTTTGGTGGAGGCTCTTCCCATAGTCCCTGTAGGCTCTTTATGATACTTACCGTGGCAATGCTGGTCTTTGTACAAGTCTTAGCAGTTAAGAGCATGGATTTTGGAATTGAACAGGCTTGGTTTGAATCTGGCCTTGTCAGTCCTCATTTGTATAACCTTACATAACTTCTTTTATATTTTAAAGCCTCAGTTTATGCATTACCAAAATGCTGATGTTATCTGTCTCATAGGGCTGATGTGAAGGTTAAATGGGATAGTAACAATAGCTATTTACCTGTGGATGCTTAGTGTATATCAGGAACCAGCCTAAATGGTCTCTATAGGAGCTACATAATTTTGTGCTTACAATAACGGTATTAGGCCCATTTGGCAGCTGAGGAAGTTGAAGCTAAGAGGGGTTAACTTGCTCAAAGATACATAATTAGCAAATGGCAGAATTGGGGATGTCTCTAACAGTATGATTCTGTAGACTTGCTCTCAAACAGTTCACCATACAGCCTAGATTATAAGTCCAGACTTTGGCATGTGGTTAGGACTCAGTAAGTGTCAACTATTATTGTATACTGCCCCACCCCCAACAAGCCCAAATTTATTCAGCATGTTTTCTCATTTATTCACTCATTAAATTTCTAGAATGTAAGCTCAATGAGGGCAGGAATGGGATTTTTGCCTGTTTTGTTTACTGTTGCATCCCCAGTGCTTATAACAGTGTTTGGTGTTGAATAGTCAAAACATTCACAAATGAATACATCTACTCACTCATTCATCCATTTATCAACGAAGATATTGAGCACCTACTATGTGCCAGACTCTGTGTGAGGTGCTAGGATAAGCTATCCTCCCTTACCTTGTGGAGATCATAATCTGATGAGGGAAACAGATTTATGAACAAGTAACTCAATTTAAATATATGTTTCAAGGTGTTACCAAATGCTAGGGCAAGTTGAGGGGACAGTTCTTTTTTCTTTTAAGCTGCTGCCTAATTTTCATTTAGCGCTGCCAGCTGATATTCTTCTAGTCAGCAAATTCTTATCAGAGTTATCTTGCATTCAGCTGGATGAGGTGTAATTTCCTGCAAAGAGAAGGCAGGAGGCAGGGCTGTGATTGAAAGTGTTTTGCTATGCCAGTTGTCCATTGCACAACTCCAGGGGGTGACATTAATGTAGACTATGATGGGAATGGTGCCATCATAATTTTGCAGTGTGGTGGACCTGTGAAAGCTGTCTTTAATTCAGAGCCTAGGAGATTGGAGATGATTTACATAAAAGCTTTGAAGGTACTTCCCAGTGCACTTTCTGGATCACAGTGACCTGTCTAGAGGGAAGGACATGGTCAGTCAGTAAGCAGTGTGAACAGACTGCATTGCTAAAAGAAGTGAACTCTACTGGGGTATCATTGCTGCTTAAGCCCAACTGGGTGTGGGCCACAGTGATGTCATCAGGGACATGACTGTGACTTCTAGGTTTTCTCTTATGCAAACTTGGGCCTCTTTTATTTGCCACATATCTCAGCACTATATAGGAGCCTGGCAAAGCGGGCTGCAAGCTCAGGCTTTGACAACATTTTGGGATTGAAATTAGCAGGATTTTTTTTTTTAAACCAAGTCTTCTTATGCTTTCCCAGGTCTCTCTTACTGGGTGGAGAGGTGGAAGGGGTGAGAAACTTCTGATATTCATCACCCTGGGATGGCAGGAACTCAATGCTGAGGGTACACTGAGATTTTAGCAGAAGACTGGCAAATAGCAATACTTGCTCCAAAAGGGAGGAGGATGCTTCAATAAGGGATTTAAGTCTTGCTGACTAGGCTGTGTCCCTTATATCACATTAATTTGTCTAATGTAATGTGTTCCTTACATTAGAACTTGTGGATCTGCCCTGTTTCTGGATATGGGGGCTCTTCATGAGCCCCATAAGGGGACCCCGTAAGTGGTCAATCCTGATCCTTTATGTATAGGATCTAATGCCACCATAAAGGCTTTTGAGGCACACCCCAGTGTAAGCCTCAAAGCTTAGCCAGTGTTTTTCACCTGGCTCACTCTCCTTTTATTATATTTGGATCTTCTCCCATGGCAACTTAGTTCCTGTCTTTTGTCTTGGGGACTCCAATAAATGGGTAAGAATTTCAGAGAATGGTGGAAAGAACTCTGCTTTGGACAATTAGAAAAGTTAGAACACCATTCTGCAAAATTATTTCTAGATTTTGGCTCTGCCACTCATTGACCATGTAAGTTTTGGAATAGTTTTCCTGTGTGGGTTATCATTTCTCTATCTGTAAATGATATTATCATATAACTTAGGAGGAGGTTCTCCTCCTAGACATCTTATGAGGATGCAGTGGTCTGAATTTTTGTGTCCCTCCAAAATTCATAGGTTGAAATCGAATCCCCAAAGCAATAGTATTACAAGGTAGGGCCTTCAAGGCAACAATTAGTTCATGAGGACCCGACCCTCAAGAACAGGTTTTAGTGCCTTTATTAAGGAGGCCCAAGGGAGCTTGCTTGCCCCTTTCACCATGTGAGGACACAGTGAGAAGATGGCCATCTATGAATTAGAAAGCGAACCCTCACCAGACACTAAATCTGCTGGCACCTTCATCTTGGACTTTCCAGCCTCTGGAACTATAAGAAATAAATTTCTGTTGTTTGTGAGTTTATGATATTGTTATAGAAACCTGAATGGACTAAGACAGAGGATAAACCAATATAATAAATGAGAAGGTGTTTGAAGTGGTATTTGTGCTATATGTGAAATATGGTTGCTTGTTGGCTGTTTCAGCACAGTTTGGCTTGATCTTAAGGATCTATGGACACAGAAAGGTGCCTTTTAGTTCCCAGACATCAAGGATTGATCCCCACCCATGGAAAGGAAATAGTGGCAGCAAAAAGCATCTTGAGTCTGCTTTGGAATAAAAATGAAAATATTTCATTAGGTCTGGATTCCTAATGGACTACATTAGTTAGAATAATACTGGTTGCTGTAAGGAATAAATTTCCAAAGTATCAGCAGCTTAAAATATTGGAAGTTTATTTCTCCCTATCACAGTCAAATGTATTGTTGTGAGTGAGATTTTTCCTTGCACTGTTTAGAGACCCAGGTGTCTTCCACTTTACAACTTCACCATCCCCCCAGGGCAGTGATCATGTGAATCACCTGTGGAGCTTTAAAAACCGATGCCAGGATCCCACTCCAGAGATTCTGGTTTAATTGGTTTTCGATGTGACCCTTGTAATGGGCTTTTAAAAGACTCGGGGGGTCTGATGTGTAGTCAACGTTGAGAACCACTAGCGTGTTTTGGAGTTCTTTGCTTTTGGCTACAGAGAGGGAAAGAATCAGTGAAGACGGTGAATTTCCTTCTTAAAAACCTCAGCCCGTGGTTGATGAGGACATTGCTTCTGTTCACATTCCATTGGCAAGACTAGCTACATGGCTGCCCTGGGTGAAAGGTAGGCTGTGAGAGGTAGTCCCACATTTGGTGATATTTTCCAGCAGTGGCTTTATACTATGGCAAGGGGACATGCATTTTGGTCATTTATTTGTGTCCTGGGGCCAACAGGTCGACTTCCCCAGACCCTGTGAGACCTGACCTGTGGCACAGAAGCTTAGGGCTGTTAATTCAAAGAGCCCGTATTGGGGTGTGGGTGTGCGTGAGAGGAATGGGTGTCACCTGTTTACCCTGGATTTGGGAGCCATAGCCACCCCACATTCTTTTTTTTTTTTTTTCCAGGTTCCAAATGTGTTTTTTATTCACTATTTTTGGTGACTATAAATAAGTGTTTCCACTATGAAAAGAAAGTTAGCACAGTACATTTTCATGACTGGGGAATGGATTTTCTGAAGTCATCTTCAATAGGGCAAAAACTTAGAAACAACAACAACAAAAAAAAAACCTGAAAGTTGAATTCAGTTCTTGATATAACGTCCCTTGTAAAAATGAAAGAATAAAAACAAACCAAAAAAGAGGGGCAGGGTAAAATTTTTTTAAAAAAAGGAAAGGAAAGAGAGGAAAAGGAAATAAAAGAAGACGATTTATTGCTTCTCCTCAGCATTCTCCTTGGTCTCCTTCACCGAGAGAGCTTCTAGCTTTTCCGCCACTTTTTCAGCATGATCATTTTTGCCTGATCCTTTCTTTTCTCTCTCTTCGATCTCTTTCCTGCATTCTTCAAACTTTGTTTTGAATTTCTGTGCATTCTCAGCATTCAGGAAGCGGATGGCCAGCAGCTCTGGCTTGGGGAACTCGTCAGCGAAGTCAGCGTGGGTGTTCCAGACCCAGGCACGGTCACTACCTGCATTGGGCTTCAGCTCCATCATCGGCGTGATGTAGTGGTTGGCACAGACCTTCAGGGTCTTGTCCCTCCGCATGAGAAGGCGGATGGCCCCTTTCTCCTTGTGCTTCAGGAGCTTGACATCACCAGTGCCTCGCTCCTTCCATTCTGGGAGATCGTTCTCTGAGGCAAATCGGAACAGTTTTGCCAGCATTTTAAAAAGTTCCTCTTCATCTTCTTCCAGCGTTTTAATTTCTTGCTCAGGAAGAAAAACTATTGGCTCAAACTGAGGGTCATGGTTGGATTCGTCTGTATTCTCAGTGGAAGTATCATGGTCCTCATGAGTGTCCTGCAGGCCGGCGGGGGTTGGTGGCGGCTGCGCGGGCCGCCCACGTGGCCGCTGATAACGGCCCCGGTCCCACCAGACCCGCCCGCCCACCCTGTGTCCACTTGGGCCCGGCCGCACCTTGGCGGCCGCCATGGGGGCGCGGCGGCTCGGCTGGGTCGGTCGTCGCTGGCTCCGCGGCCTCTGGGCGGCTACTCGTAGCTCCTTCCCTCCGCGTCTGGCGCCGGCGCCTCCCGCCCGCCCGCTCTTCCCTCCCCACCCCACATTCTTGTCTACATCCAGAGGGCAGTTTGTTACGTTTGTTGTAATAAAGATTGTTGTTTTTGTAGGCAGGAAAACTTGGTTAAAATCTTCACTTATTGCTTACCAAACTTTTGATTTAGGGTATGTTACTTAACATCCTTAATCTTCGTTTTTCCCAAATGTAAAATATGTATAATTATGTCTGTGTTGAAAGGTTTTATAACAATGATACAAAAATGCCTACCTTGTCTTTAAATAAGATAATATCTGTTATGGTGCTGGAAAGGACAGGCATAGAGCAGGGATGGGATCTTTGCAGACTTTTCTCACTGAAGAGAGTTGGGAGGGGCTCTCTGTAGTGGCTGGGAAAGAGGGAGTGAGGAGAGAGGCTGTTTTACTGAGAGGCTGAGAAACAGCCTCAGGACCACACTTCTCCTATAAGATGGGTCAGGATGCTCCCAGCAGGCTGGAGCCTACTTTAAAGTTGAGGATCAGGCTCCTCTTACCAGCCCAGGGACACCAGGTATGAGCTGCCATCCATTTTCTCTGGATCCTTCCAGGACTAACTGCCCCCAGTAAGGAGGAGACCTTCCTCCTGGAGCCCTGTGCAGCTCGGCTGTGAGACTACCTTCTGGGAACAAAACTGTCTGAACAGGGGAGGGGCTCATCCTGAGACAGGCTGGAGGCACCTGCTGGGGCTACTGAGGCTGCCACCTTGGGCTGTAGATAAGGAGAGATGGCAGAGATAATAGGAAGCCTTCCTGTTAGTGCCAACAAAAGAACAGCTGGGCACAGATAATGCAGCCTGTCATTTCCTAGCCTGGAGTGTGACAAGACTGGCTTTGTGTGACTCAGATTAATTCTGTGTGTGTCTGTGTGTCTGGTATTCAGTGGGGAAAGGCCATGGAAGGAGGGAGAGGCTGGGGCAGGACTGGGAATCTGACAAAGATAGTGTTTTGGGGCTTTCCCATTTCCTCTTTCTATACCTCTTTCCCCTTCAGCTACCCAGCACCTTTGGAATTCCTCCATATCCCTTCCTTTAGTTGACCTGCAATGAGCTGGGGATAGGATTATCCCAAGTTCTTCCTAGAATGATTATCTCTTAAGAGCCCAAGACAGGAAAAGTGAAGCAGCATCTGTTCAGCGGCCACCGCTTGCCAGCTGATGCTATCAGTGTGTCTGACATTCCAGGCAGATAGTATCAATACCCCTTGGGAAAAATCTTGCTCACATTGTAGTTTATCTTTTGGGGCCCTGAAGCCCTCATCTTTTGGTTCTCTTGTTATTCAGAGTTTGTAGGGAAAGCTTCTGTTATACAAGTTGCTGAAAATGGTATCAAATACCTACTGTGTGCAATGCATTGTGCTCAACATACTTTCTAGTGACGGTTCAAGCTTCACAGCAGATGTTTGGGATATCTATTTTTATCCCATTTTTACCACTGAGAAAAATAGTCTCAGAGAAGGTAAGGGATGTGCCCAGGGTCATGCGGCTTGTTAAAAGGTATAAAACTGTCTGGTTTCAAAGTTTCCTCCTGCATGCTCTGATTTCTAGCTGGTTTTCTAAAACATCTTTGTAGACGAACAATAAACTATTATATATAAGAAATGGGGTGATATTTATGAGACAGAGTTTTGCAGTCCTTAACTCAAACATACCGTTCTCTATCCTTTTGGAAAACATTATGGTTCTGTATCAGTAGTTAGAAAACCTAAACTGTAAGATCCCGACAAGCCTACTGTGCCTCCTTGACATAAGATGACACCCTATTATTTTGGTACCATCATCAGCAAGCCTGTTCCCTTTTCCCTGCTCCCTCTGACCATCCAGTGTGAGTCAGTCTTACTTTTTTTCCCCCCCTAAACTATGCTATCTGCCATTTCTAAGCTGGTATTCCACCAGGAGGATGTGGCAATGGAGGCGAGAGCCCTCAGATATGGAAGGATCAGAATTTCTGGAGAGATACATTTATTTTTTTAAAAAAAGCATATTCAATACTATAATTTGACTTTAGTCACGATACTTAAATTGTGGTGATAATGTGTATTAGTCCATTCTCACACTGCTAATAAAGACATACCCAAGACTGGGTACTTTATAAAGGAAAGAGATTTAATTGACTCACAGTTCTGCATTGCTGGGGAGGCATCAGGAAACTTGCAATCATGGTGGAAGGGGAAGCAAGCACATCCTTCTTCATATGGCAGCAAGGAGAAGTGTACAGCAAAGCTGGGGAAAATCCCGTTATAAAATCATTAGATCTTGGGAGAACTCACTATCATGAGAACATTATGGAGGAAACCACTTTCATGATTCAGTTACCTCCAACCAGGTCCCTAACACGACATTTGGGGATTATGGGAACTACAGTTCAAGTTAAGATTTGGGTGGGGACACAGTGAAACCATATCATAATGTTAAATAACATTAAAGGCATATATGAAATATCAGTTTATCAGAAAGGACCACAGATTAAAATTTTAAGAAGTATAGTAATTTACAAGTTTTGAAAGATAAAAATAAAGTGTCTTGCCTTTCTCAGAATTATTTTAATTTTAACATGTGGCTATGACAAAGGAATGATGGGATTTCTATGGTGGGTCAGGTCAATGAGAGAAATGGGGGAGAGACATTTTAGGAGTCTCTCTCAATCAATTTAAGATCCTTCTATGACTCAATTTTGTATCCTTAATCTGGTTGAGGGGTTCATGCCTCATGGAGCAGGTTTGTCTTCATTCTCTTTGTAAATTATTACACTGTGCATGTCTGCCTAGGAGGTTTGTCTTCCACTTCCTTTGATAAACTGATATCTGTCATTTTGGTGCCTCCATCAAAACTGAGGCATATTCATTCTGTTCTAATATCCTGTGTCCTGTGCATGATCCATCTGATGCTGGCTGTTATACTTCAAGTACGCTGTCTCTCTGAGTAGAGACACAGGAGTCTTAACAGTGATATGAGGATATCTACCACACCACACACCTGCCATAGCCACAGAGCAGTGGGGTTTGGGGATGGCACAGCTGAAAAGGGCAGAGGATATCAGAGTGGGATGGGGGGATAAGTGGATGGAAGAAAGGGGCCTCATATCTCCCATGGTGATAGAGTTCTTTGGATGAGACTTTGACCCCATAGGAGCTGACTGCAGTATCCTAGGGACGGGGTATGATCTTTGGATCACATCAGCCCAAATCCTAAACCCATTGGCACATAACAAGGACAAGCTGCCCACCTAGAAAGAGCAGGAGGTGGCTTTCTGTGATGCTAATGCCTTGACTCACACTGTGGAACCTCCAAAGCCTACCTTTCTCCTTGGCCCTGATTCAGCCTTTTCTCAGCTCCTTGCTGAGTTACAGCTCTATGTCCTGTTGAAGTAGAATATAAAGATGGGCTGAGCTGCCTAGGCTTATGCAGCTTTCAGAGGCAGAGCTCAGGCAGGAGCATAGGTTGCTTGATACCTGATGCTGGAAGTTCCAGAGAATGTTCCCATTGCCAAGAAATGCCTACCATAGTGTACACATTCTGCCTAGTGGAGAACTCCACTTACCTGTTAGGGTGAGGACCTCAGTGCAGAGCTCCGAGGCTCATAAACTCCTTCAGAACCTCAGCTTTGGTCTGTTGACTGCTTGCCTTTGAAGTAGCATCACATAGGGGCTGGGAAGCCTGTCCCTGGAGTGAGGGGACCGACATTTGAATATCTACGTTTAAATTGCAAGTTGTAACATGGTGAAACCCCATCTCTACTAAAAATACAAACATTGGCCTGGGTGTGGTGTCAGTTGCCTGTAATCCCAGCTACTCAGGAGGCTGAGGCATGAGAATCGCTTGTACCTGGGAGGCAGATGTTGCCATGAATCGAGATTGTACCACTGCATTCCAGCCTGGGTGTCAGAGTGAGACCCTGTGTCAAAAAAATATAATACAATATGTAAATTGCAAGTTGTATAACCTTCAGCAGGTGACTTGTTTCCTTGGCCTTAGTTTTCTTATCTGTAATTTGTGAGTAATGGCAACATGATTATGAGATAATCCATGTAAACCATAAGGCACATAATTATCTCTTTAACTGTTACTTTTATCAAATTACTTTGTGGCAACCCACAGAGAGATATACTTGGCACTTAACAAACACAAAACCACAATCAACCATACACACACACACACACACACACACACACCACACATATACAAAACCTTCTATAAGTGACAGAGGTAGTGTGGGAGAATCTGTGTTGGGAACAGACCCTTAATTTGACAAACACAGAGTTAATAATATTCATGCTTATGTGATTTTAATACAATGAAGCACTGTCCCCTTCCAACAGAGTACACATTGTTCTGTCTTCCTTGCAAGTATATTTTCCTAAAAGTAGCTTGGATTAGCGAGCAGAGGTCGGTGATAAGGAATCTCACTTAACTGGATATCCTGTTTGGGAACCATGTCTGATATCCAGTTACCTTACCCTACACCTCCCAACCCTTCAACCCCATCTACTATCTTGTTAATATTTACAGTTGCAGTTTGCGCTTCTGGTACAAAATGCCAGAAGTATTCTCGAATTGCCTCATAAAATAAACTCAATTTAGAAAGCCTTATTCCCTAAGGATTTATTAGCCTTCACATTCTGGAAGCCTGAAGTTTTTTTTTTTAGCCAGTTAGTTGGGCACCCAAACCAGCTGAGTAATTCTACCCTTGAGATAATAGGCCAGTTGGAGGCAAGAGTTTTTAAGCTGCCAACAACTTCCCCTTTGGCTTAAGGTCACGTGTGTGTGTGTGTGTGTGTGTGTGTGTGTGTGTGTTTGTGGTAGAGGTGGGTGCTACTTTTCCCAGGGTGAAGCCATCCACGTATGCCCTGAAAGTCCAAAAGCTGACCCAGAAAGCCTGAAGTTTTAACCACTAGATGTTGGGAATAGGGGTGGGACAGACATTTCTACAAACTCATTGCCCAAAATGATTTCCAGTAAAATTTATAACATTTATAAAAGCTCTATATGTGGTCAGAGGGAGGATGGGGGTAATGAGGAAAGGTCACACGTGAAGAGTTGAATTCCAGTGGGAGGCAACCTTGCCAATGTGGTCTCAAGGGGCTGGATGAATAACTGAGTCGAGAGCAGAGAAGGACATGTCAGAGTGGGTTGGTCAGGGAGACCTGATGTCATAAAAAGACAAGATTTTAGCTGGACCTGCAAGCTTGGGTTTATTTGGACAGGCAAAGAGGAAGAGTAAACGCTTTGAGGATTATTAAAAAGACCTCCTTTGGTTTGGATTTCAGCTAGGCCTTGTCTGCCATTGTAAGGTGAAACTTACTGATTTTAGAACTATGTTCAGTTTTAGCTACATACACTCAGATCAAGTATCTGGGAACATAAGGAAAAAAGGAATTATCAGAAAGCTATCTCTATCTCTTCCTCCTTTTTACTCTCCCACCTAAGGCTTAAAAACTAAGTAATGCTGGCTAAAGGAAAAATACTCGTTGTAAGTTACATATGTATTTAGTAGCAACCTATCTCCTGAATTTTTTGGGAGGTGGGGAGGTACTTCGACATCTGGAAAACATCCTCAGATATGGAAGTCAGCTCCAAAGACCTCTGAGGACAAAGGAAAAGAGCTGCCACAAGGCTTGTCTGTGAGGTCACTCTGCAGGAAACAATAGCAGGGGCATCTTCTGACCAGAATCTATTTTGAATTAGAGTTTTGTGAAAATTGAGGTTGCTGATGTGGCAAAGCCCAGGCAGGGGAGGAATGAGGGTGGAGGGAGGGAGTGCTGCTTGAAGCTGACACTCGGAAAAGTTCCCAAAAAGAGGAAGAATATAGCAGAATCTATAGTCTGAAGCCACTCAGTGTAGAAACAGTCTTGCATCTCACTTATGACCCTGGAATATCAAGAAAAGGCTAAAAGATGTACCTTTTGTTCTGTGTAGTAAGTTAGAAAAGAGTCATAGAAAGTTCTATAAAAGTTGGTTAACAGTGTTGACAAATAGAAGGGAAAGTTTCAGCTGTCCACATCGGAGAGAAGGGAGTGGGCCCATGCTGAAAGCTTACTCTGTTAGGTGCTCTCAGCCATGGTGTCATTTGGTCATCACAACTCTGGTGAGGGATTCTTACTCCATTTTTCCTTTGGGAAAACTCAGGCTCAGAGATACTAGGTAACTTGCTTGTAGTCAAATAGTAGCTGAGGAAGGATTTGAACTCACTTCTTAGGACATTAGAAATCATGTCACCATTTATGTAGAAACTTTGTTTTTCAACGATGTGCAGGACAGGTTTTGTTGTTCCACTTTGTGGATCCTCTTCCAGGCTGCTTGAAATAATGCCATCTGAGGACAGGCACTGGCTTGGTTTAAAGTGAGTAATCAGTGCCTTGTGTCTCCTGATATTTAATAAATGTTTTCCAAGGCTAGAAGGGGAATGAGAAGTGATAATTCATTTACAATGACTTGCACATAATAATTCAATAAATGTTATTTCTTGATGATAATGAAGATGACTAAATAATCTCTGCCCAAAAGGATTTCCTCTGACAGACTACTGATTTCTGCCAAAGCATCAGCCTAATAGGATAAAGATTGTCAGTTCAGCATTGTTAGTTATGAAGCATTTGTAAAATGAAGGTGAGGAAACAGACTCTGTAGCCCAGACCTTAACTCCCTGTTCTGCTGTCTCCCAATAGTGCTACAGGGCTCACCTCTTACATAATGGAGGGAAAAGTATATCTATTAGTAGTTTTTGTTCTTTTAGGCAATGAGAAACATTAGAGGTTCTTCTGCTTCTAGAGCTAGGATAACTTTCTTTTTTTTTTTTTTTTTTTTTTTTTTGAGACGGAGTCTCGCTCTGTCGCCCAGGCTGGAGTGCAGTGGCCGGATCTCAGCTCACTGCAAGCTCCACCTCCGGGTTTACGCCATTCTCCTGTCTCAGCCTCCCGAGTAGCTGGGACTACAGGCGCCCGCCACCTCGCCCGGCTAGCTTTTTGTATTTTTTTAGTAGAGACGGGGTTTCACCATGTTAGCCAGGATGGTCTCGATCTCCTGACCTCGTGATCCACCCGTCTCGGCCTCCCAAAGTGCTGGGATTACAGGCTTGAGCCACCGCGCCCGGCCGAGCTAGGATAACTTTCTAAATACTCCTGTGGAGGTTTTCTTTAGGGATATACACAGCTTTTCAATTCTGCTGAGTGACAAATGTTCTCTTAGTAACAAGCTGTCCTTTTGCATAGCTGAAGCTCATCCTTACTTGACCAACC
Source organism: Trachypithecus francoisi (assembly GCF_009764315.1). Taxonomy (NCBI): domain Eukaryota; kingdom Metazoa; phylum Chordata; class Mammalia; order Primates; family Cercopithecidae; genus Trachypithecus; species Trachypithecus francoisi. Next base: position 58,666,732 of record NW_022681462.1, on the reverse strand, counting down.
ACTCTATTCTTTTGTGAAGACAAAATACTATGCATAGTGAAGTTCCCATTTGTGGCTGAAGGAAGATGAGGGGACAGCATCTTTTAGCCTTGACCTCCACACAAGAACACCAGAAGGGGAATTAATTACCAGTTAGATTGTTCTGAAAGTAATTGCTAGAAAACTTCAGAGTGGGGACAGAATTGATGCCTGGGATGAAGTGGTCAGGTAGGTTTCTTGGAGGACACAGTCCTGAAGACTGTGGGGCCCAAAATAGTCCTCAAGGCAGATAAAAGCCAGACTTAAACTGTCTGAATCTCAACTCTACCACTTACTAGTGACCTTGGTAGCTTTCTGCATGTTTCTGTGTATCAGTTTCTTCATTTATAAAATAGGAATAATAGTAACACCTACTTCATAGATTGTTTTGAGGATGAAATGAATTGGTGTATCTCAAGTGCTGAAAACAGTGCTGTATACCTAATAAAAGTTGAATAAATATTAGGTAATTTTATTAAAGACTGGGGAGGTTTAGGTAGTCAGAGGGGAGAAGCCAGATCTCAGAGGCAGGAAAGAGAATTTAGGTTAAATTTACCTTCCCTCCCAGCCAAGGCAGGAGACCTGACTCTTCCCCTTCCTTGGTGACACAACCGAGGGCAAAATGTTTTCCTATTGACATCCCTGAAGACACAAGTGAGTGACTCTGGGTGGCTGCAAGCTGGTAAACAGTTTTTGGAAGAGCTTAGTTTGTTTTTTTGGAATATATTTGAGCCTGGGGAAGTGCTGGCCCTGAGGGGCATATTTGTTTCTCGTAGAAAACATGGCTTGTTGGAAATTCAAAAGACTTGACTACTCAGCTTCACTCAAAGGCATGCTTGAGCCCAGCTATTGGTTTCCATATGAGACTTCAGGGAAGACCTGGGTCTCGCCTGAGGTTGGATCTGTTCTTAAGACACCATATGGGGTCTTTTAAACATGCAATAGACATTTATTGATCATCTTCAATGTGCCATGTTTCTGCCTTTGTGGAGCTCACAATTTATTAGGTGACACAGACAAGTAAAGAGGCAATTGCATTGTAATGTGACAAATGTTCTCTTGGGAGAAGCGTAGGACACCATGGAAACAGTAGGAGATGCAGCTAGTCCAGTCCAAGATGATGGAAGAAACATGTAAATGAAGACCCAAGGGAGGGCCAGGCATGGTGGCTCATGACTGTAATTCCAGCACTTTCGGAGGCCAAGGTAGGCAGATCACCTGAGGTCAGGAGTTTGAGACCAGCCTGGCCAACATGGTGAAATGCTGTCTCTACTAAAATTACAAAAAATTAGCTGGGCATGGTGACACATGCCTGTAATCCCAGTTACTTGGGAGGCTGAGGCAGGAGAATCACTTGAATCCAGGAGACAGAGGTTGCAGTGAGCTGAGATTGGGGCACTGCACTCCAGCCTGGGTAACAAGAGTGAAACTCCATCTCAAAAGACCCAGAGGAGGAGGATTTAGCCTACAGCTGTGGGGTTTGGGGAAAGGTTGGGAGTGTAGAAAGTGGAAGGAATGTCTATGAGGCTGTGAGTACTGACCTGCTGACGTGGGCCAAGGTTAATACTGTGTGTGCATAGATGCATATGTGTTATATATGTGTGTAAGGGGAAAGAAGGATGAGATGGGATGGGGCAGTTTAGGATAGTCAAGAAAGACCTGATCTGGATTAAGGAGGAAAAAGTCAGTTTTTGTGATGTCTTACTGGCCAACTTTGGGTAAGTCCCTTCACTTATATGGAACTTGTAAAATGGAGAGAGTAATAATATAAATCTGGCCTATTTCCTAAGGCTATCTCATAATAGTACATCTGAAAGAGCTTAAAGCATATAGTAGCACATATATTTAAGGAATTATCACTGTCATGTTCCTATTTCATTTAGAAATCATGTTATGATTTCATTTAGACTATAAATCTGTAGTACTAGGAATATGTGAATGTGAATGATTAGGAATCATCATTATGAAGAGTATCTTTAATATTTACACTACTATCATTAGAGGCAGAGAAGTAGAGCCTTTGTTTATGATGGTGGGCAGTGTTTGTAAATGGTTGACCAAGCTGTCCATTCCTCCTGCCCCCACCTCCTCCACCTACTTACACACAAAGGTGGTGACAGAATATATTAAAAAAATGGAGGCTATGTTTCTCCAAATCCAATTTACAGAACAGCAATTCTTGTGATTACTTTTCCATTATCAGTTTACAGTTATTACTTGGTCAGATGGGTCAGGCAATGGCGGGAGCATTGTGGATGGTGGGATAATATGTTACAGCAGGGGGACTTCCCTGCAGAGGGATGATGGGGAGGACTTCAAAGACAAGCCCCAGAAATAGGGCATATGGAAGCCAATCTAGTCATCAGAAAAGTCTATTAATCTTCCATTCTGACTGGAAGGCCACAATGTGAACTTGGCAGGTTATTCTCTTTCTCAAAGCCTCAGTTTCTTTATCTTTAAATTGGAGATAATAATACCAATTTATATATAATAAGTATGTCAGATTTTATGTAACTCATCAATAAATGATGGAACCAGTGAGATGACATAACTGACTTACAGGATAATTCAAAGAACCACACATAATATAGGCAATAAGGAACGCCGAAATGAATGTACAAATAAGTGCAAGCTGAGTCTATTAAAAGGCAACAATCGATTGCATTCCACTGGGCAGATTCATTTGCATTTCAATGTATGAAAGTTATTTGCATCGTTGTCAGTTTTCTGCATTTTACAGTGTTGGGGAATAGCTAAAAATAATCATAACCCAGATTATGGCTTGTTTTCCATTTATAATACTCAGTAATCTTTTTGGTCCATTTTAGTCTTGTTTTACAATTTCCCTCACTTAATTAAGTAGAGATAATGCATACAGAGTGCTTGACAAAAAGTAAGTGCTCAATCAACGTTAGCTATTATAAAAATCATTTAATAGTAATAATAAAATTTTTCTGCACTGCTGGCAGAGTTATCTCTCCAAAGTACAGCTTTGGTCATGATAGCTTCTTCTCACATTCAGTGACTCATCATTGTCTCTGAAATAAATTCCACACTTCTTAGCTAGATATTTAAAGTTCTTTGATCTGTCTCCATCTAAACTTGCCAGTCTATTTCCTATACATAACTCTTTGCAAGGTCTGTCATGATACCTAGAATTTCACCATTTGGGATCAATCTTTTTTGATATTGAAGAGTTTGGGGTCTTTAGGTGCTCCCTCTGAAGATGCAAATGTCACCAAGAGAAGATTTTGCCCAGAAATGATCTGGCAGCAACATAGTCGCCCAAATTAGCAAGTGTATTAGTATGCTTGGGCTACCATAATAAAATGTTTAAGCTTGGGTGGCTTAAACAGCAGACATTATTTTTCTCACAGTTCTAGAGGCTGGGAAGTCCATGATCAAGGTGCTAGCTGATTCGGTTTCTCATACTGGCTCTCTCCCTAGTGCAGATAGCCATCTTATTGCTGTGTCCTTACATGGCCTTTCCTCTGTGCGTGGGCAGGGAGAGATTTCTGAGCTTCTTCTCCTTTTGATAAGGACCTCAGTCCTATCATATTTAGGTCCCCACCCTTATGACCTCATTCAACCTTAATTACCTCCCTCAAGGCCTTATCTCCAAATACAGTTATATCAAGAGGTTGGCATTTCAACATGTGAATTTTGAGGGGACACAATTCAATCTATACAGCAACATACTAGAAGATAGAGTGTAGTCAAGAATGGAGACTGGGGGCTGAGTGCAGTGGCTCACATCTGTAATCCCAGCACTGGGAGGCCAAGGTGGAAGGATTGCTTGAGCCCAGGAGTTCAAGACCAGCCTGGGCAACATGGCAAAATTCTATCTCTACAAAAAATACAAAAATTAGCTGGCCATCATGGCACATGCCTGTGGTCCCAGCTACTTGGAGGCTAAGCTGGGAGGATCACTTGAGCCCAGGAAGATGAGGCTGCAGTGAGCCGTGATTGTGATACTGCACTTAAGTCTGGGTGACAAAGTGAGACCCTGTCTCCAAGGGAAAAAGAAAAAAAAGAGAGAAAGAGAGAGAGAGAAACTGGGAAGTCTGGCTTCACCATTGCTCCACAAAATTATTCTGCTGAATTTTCTTTGTGATGAGATCAACACACTCTTACTTGGAGGATTCTGAACCTGACTCCCATACCCCAGAACAAGAGTCCTAGCTGGGGAAGATGAAGTGTGGGATTGGGTTCTCTTCTGCTACTCCCTCAGCCTCCAGTGGGTGTCTCACTTAAGCTGAAAACTGGGGACAGCTGCCTAGGACTGGCTGAGATTTTCACTCGAAGACAAATGCCCAGAAATGCTACTACGTTCTCTTAAAAAATTCTTAAGGTTCTGTAGCTTGCTCTTTTGAGTGGCTAAAACATATGATTTTCTTTGTTCATACATTTGATTTTTGTCCAGATGTGTTTATTTTAAATTTTTCCATTCATACCACTCTTTAGGGACATTACAGGGCATCATTTGGCTTAATTAAAACATCTAATCCATCACAACGCTAATAGGTTACAAAAACTGCAAAATAGATGCATGATTTAGGGGTAGCAAAACACTTGGAATTAACTAATGAAGTGTTCGGTTTGGGAAAAGTATTTTCTTTTTCAAAGTGTGTTATGTGCCAAACTCAATTACTAAGGTTTACAGGAAGACATTTGGGTAATTTCAGAAGCAATTTCAGTAGGTACTATCATATGAAATTATCTGCTGAGTGGGTAGATATCACTTTCTGTTATTATGGTTTGTTTATTGGGAGCCAAGTGGGATGAGAGTGTTAAGTGGCGTGCACATGAAGTTGAGGCAGTGAAACATAGTGAAAAAGAAAAAGCAACTGGATTTGGAGGCTAATAGACCAGAGCTTGTCTCTAACTAGCTCTGTGACATTGGTTAAGTCCCTTAATTTTCTAGGCCACAGTTGACTTATTTGTAAAAATAATTGTTGATGACCTCTAAAGTTCTGCAGTAATTAGGATAGTTTTAGCTGTTGTAACAAACTCCACAATTCCAGTGGCTCAATCCGATAGAAATAAACTTAAAAATACTTTTGACTGTTGAAGTTTTTTTCTTTTGTAAATGAAATTTTAAATTGAAGTATGGGATGCATGCTGAAAAATGCACAAATCAAGTGTGTAGCCCAGTTATGAAAAGGTGAATGCCCTTGTAACAGCATCCCAGGAACATTTTCCATAGCTCTCCAGTGACTCCCCCTGCAAATTCTTCAAAGCAACCACCATTCCAACTTTGAAAATCATAACTTAGTTTTGCTACTGCTCATATACCGTATAAATGAAATCATGTATTGTCATTGATATGCATAAAGTATGTATACTTTTGTGTTTAGCTTCTCTGAAAGAGCTATAATCAGATTCATACATACTGTTATATGTAGCAGCAATTCACTAATTTTGATTGTTTTGTGGTATTCTATTATATGAATACACCAAAATTTATCCATCCTCTGTTAATGTATATTTGGGTTTTTATGAATAATGCTGCTATGAACATTCTCAGACATTCATTTGGGGTTGTATGTGTCTGTGTGTGTGTGTGTGTGTGTGTGTGTGTGTGGTCCATTTCTATTGGTACAGATTTAGGCATTGCATTTTTTAAAAAAAAAAAAGCACTAACATTTCAAAGTGGTTGTGCGAGTTGATTCTTCCAGCAGTGGGATATGAATGTTCCTGTTCCTCCTCATTCTCACCAGTGCTTGGTGTTGTTGACCTTTCTAATTTTAGCTACACTGGTGGGAATAAAATGACATCTCATTGTATTTTTAACCTACATTTCCATAAGGAGCTCATAAGGTTAGGTAAATTTCGTATGTTTATAAGCCATTTGAATATTCTTTTTGTTAAGTGACTGTGTAAGCTCCTTACCTATTTTTATATTAGGTTGTTTATTATTTAGCAATCCAGTATAAAAATAGGCATTCCTTATCTGTTTTGCGTATGAGCTCTTTGTCAGCTCTAAGACACTATATTTTTTAATTTTTACCAAAAACGGCAGTGAATGCTAAATGTCCAGATTTACAATAAATACAGTAACGGCAACTCACACTATAACAAAACACACTTCCGCTAGCCATTATTTTTCTGTTTAGGACAATTTTAAAATCTCTTTGGTTAAAAAAACAGGAATGTACATATAAAAGGCTCAAAATAGGCCATCCTTTTAAACAGAAAGGCAAATGATTCACAGAAGACTATGAATAGAACATGTAACTAGTTGACACAAATCTAATAGGATTTGTTAGTCACATCTAACACATCTGAAGTGTTCTTGTATGAAGTATCACATGAAGAAAAGAAGACTTTATCAGTATCTAAAAAAGTGGGTTTGCTCATGGACAATCTGACAACTTACCACAAAAAGTGTTTCCTGAGACATAAGGAAATGCAACATGATCTTCTTAAACCTTTTAGTTCAAGTCTTTCCACTCAATAAAATAGCAGAGGATCTGAAACTGAGAAAGTATATTTGAGAACAAATAGCTTGTGAAACTCAACATTGTTTTTGCATCATTAGAGGGTTTTACTGAGCAACCAACTTGTCCGCTCGGTATGCATTTCAGATGTGAGAGACAATTCTCTGTACAGGAGCCTGTATGGTCTTCAATCCTATGCCTCGAGTGTCTACCACAGGCAAATAGTTTTCTCCCTATTTTGTAGTGATGCAATCTTCCTATTAGCAAAAAGAGGTAACCAGCCCCTGGAGACTGAAGGGACCAGAATCACAGGATAAGGATTTTCTCTTAATATTTTTTATTTTGATGTTTGAACTCCTGATGCAACATTCTAGAACAGGGTGTCAGGACCAGCTATGCCCAAGGGACTGACAAAGGAAAAAGCTCTGTTTATTTTGTGTGATTTGATGGACAGATGAAAAACTTAACACACAATAACAGAAGTTGGTTGTTAATAAATCACATCCTAGTCTTTCAGCACTTCTGTAAGCAGATGACATTTTCAGTTTTCTAGCTCTTGTAGTTTTAACATTGCAACATCAATGATGCATATGTCCAGAATCAGTTAAAAAGGCTGTCAAATTATTTTATTTCATCTATTTTTTCACTGTCTCTTGGTCCCAAGTGTATCAGAAGGATTACCTTTTGGTATTCTCCGCTATTGCGCGTTGGGGTGCTCTCGATTGTCCCTGTGTTTTGTGGGCCGGTTGGGAGAGGGAGCATGGGAAGGATGTGCCACTGTGTGGAGGTTGTGAGTCACTGGGATGCCTCCAAGGATGATCCCTTCCTTGGCTGCAGGGAGAGCTCCTGGAGCCACGCCCACGATGCCTGGCAGACACCTGTATGTGGCACCATTGAGCTCGAGATGAATTGCTTGCTGGTCTATTACTGACCAAGGCGCTGATGTGACAAAGAATTCCTTGTTCACACAATTTCGTAAGCTTTCTGAATGCAACCTGTGATGGCTCAGCAGATCTCAGTGGCAGCTGCCTCTCATCTCCAGCGACCCCTGCTCTCTGTACCAGGCAGTATGGGGAGTACAGATGAAATTCGGTACACCTTTCAACGGACCCTGAACAAAGCTAAAGGGCTCTGATTCCTGCATGTTGAGGGCTGCCCCTCTATCCTGCTTTCCTTGAGGTCCTGTCCTAAGGCTTTCTTGTCCACCAAGTCACCACGGGCTGCCTTCACAAGACATTCTCCCTGCCTCATCTGCTTTATAGTAAAGTCATTGGTGAGGTTGTGGTTATGTTAACTGAAACTGCAGTGCACGGAGAGACGGTCACTCTGATACAGCAAATCCTGCAGGGCATAGACCCTCTGCAGGCCCAGGGGCTGCTCTATCCCTTCCTGCAAGTAGGGGTTATAAAATAAGACACTGAATCCGAAGGCCTTGGCTTGAACTGCAATCGCCTATTCTGTGCCACTGAAGCGGATGAGGCCCAGCGTCTTCCCAGGGATGCCGGCCGCTCCTGATCCACCTCTGCTCCATGCTCTGTACCCGCGTGCCTTCCCACAGTGCCTAGTATAGCCACAGTTGCTCTGGTACAGATTGAGGATGTGGCAGATGGTGGAGTTGGCTGTTTCTTCCTTGGCTCGGAAGGGATGTTGCACACAGCAATCCCGAGCTCACAGGCAGCCTTGACGTCCACATTGTCGTGGCCAGTGCCTATCTGCAACAGTCACTCTCAGGGCCTTGAACTTCTACAGGTCCTCCCTGGCCAAGGTGATTTTGCGGTATGTCATGGCGCCCACGGCTTCATTTAAAACCTTATGGTGGATCTCCTGCGTGAACTGTACATAAGAGAAGGCCACGGTGGCCAGGTCCTTCAGGATGGGCATGTCCAGGGTGCAGCTGCAGTGATCCAGCAGCACCACAGGGGGTGGGGCCGTTCAGGACCTGGGGGCAGATACCTTCACAGATTCTGTCCAATCACTGCCTCTTGACCTTGTGCTTATCCACAAGGGCCATCTTATGGAACTGTGCAAATCTCAGATCAAAAGCCAAAGCAATCCTCTAAAAACTTAGAGGAACTCGCAGGAGTCTGCGTGCATGAGGCCACTATGAACCCAATATAAACCTACCCACTAACTCTATAGCCTGGTGTGATTTTTCTCTCTACTTCACTTTGAATGTCCTAAAGATTTTGCTTTGTATTACTCTAGAGCTCATATATATTCACATTATTTTATCCTCATTGAAATTTGTACCCTATGGCATTATAAAATACCCTTCCCTGACTTGTTAAATACTTCTTATCCTGAATTTAACTTTGTATAATATTCAGATTGTGATTTTCTTCTTTTTGTATGCATTTGCCTAATATGTTTTTGTCCATTCTATTATTTTCAGCTTTTCTGAGAATCTATATTCAGCACAGAATTCAATTTTATGTTGTGATATATTCTGAATGTCTTTATAAAGAGGTGGGTTTAACTCACATTTATTAGTGTAACAAATATAACATCCCAATCCTCTATTTCTTTATATAGTACCTATTGATTTTCTCCTATGGCCAATGGATAGAATGAGGGCATACCTTTTCCTCTCTGTTTCCTGCTCTGCCTCCTGGTACTATAATTATATTCTTACTATTTGCTTTTGTATTGTTCTGTATAATTAGGTCTTTGATTTGATTTTTTTAAAGCTTATCCTTTATCCTCAGCAGAATCATTGTATCTACCATGCCTCTCATCTTTTTTTCTTCCTCTGTTGATTTTTGTTAGTTATAATAATTCTACATTGTCAGGGCATATAACATTCACATTTTGTTCTGTCACTTCACTTGGCATTTGTTTTAAGTTTGGTAATCCACTTAAGCAAAGAGGTCTTTGTTTTACTTGTCTTTTTGTCATAACTTTTCTAGTAATCTTTCGGTTGGATGGTGTTTGGCTTCTAGTAGATTCCTGTTGCAAATAAGAGGGCTTATGCGAATCATCCAATGTGTCCATTTTATTTAAACCTAAATCACAGTTTCAAAGAATATAAAAATCCTTGGATCTCACCTTCTTTTCAGGTTTCATAGGTGTTGTGCTACTCTCTTCTACCACTGAACATTGCTACAAAGAAATGTGAGGCCAGGCTATTTTCCCTCTTGACTTTGTGACTCTATTGCTGTTGTTGTTGTTGTTGTTGTTGTTGTTTAACCTAGACAGTTGCCTAACTAGAAGTGGTGTGTTTTATGATTGGTTTGGGGAGTGTATTTGACTTTCTCAGGCTGTTCCTAATTGGAAGTGGGTGGGGAGGGTTGCAGGGGTGGAGGAGAACACGGAATTAAGGAAGCTGATAGTTCTTGACCAAGTCCTTGCTGTTTTGGGCCAGTTGCTACAGGGGTTGTTATTTGGTTTCCTGGTCACTGCAGAGTGTAGGTCATAGTTGTGTTTGTATATATGGTCTTAATATTGTCCATTTGTGTATTAAGTCTTTCAGTTTTTCTTTTCTCTTTTTTGGACATTCTGATTCTTTATTCTGGCTATCCTTTAACCATCTTCCATATCAATTTCCTTCTCTGAAGTCTTTTAAACTTTATTTCCACTTATTTTTTTTCTTTCCTTCATGTCTCCTTTTTATGTCTCATACTGTGTTAACTGGTGTTTATTTTCCCTTTTGCTCCTTCTAATTTTGCTTTTATTTCTGTGAGGGCTGTATTTTTTTTTCTTCTTTTCTGAATGCTTCCAGCCCATATTTCACTCTTCCTGTTTTGCTCTTACTTCCTTAAGTTCTTGCATATGAGCTTTGTGTTCATGAACATTGTTTTTTAGTTCTTTTAAATTTCTATTGTAATTTTCCTTTTCTCCATGGCACTGTTCTATATTCTTCGCTTTTCTTTAGAAAGTATTTGCTTTTCTTTACTCTTTTCTTTTTTCCCCTCTTATCTTTGTATAAATTCTATGCTTTTTTAAAAAAATTACTCAGCTTTAAAAGAGGCAAACATTTCTTGACCCACTAAATGTGTAAGGGAGGAGCAAGGCTATTCAGATTAGTTATTTTTTTCTATGATCCAGGATTTTGTGTGTAATTTCATTTAGTCTTCACTCAATGAAGATAGCTCTATTACTTTTAACTTACTATTATTTTAATACTATTATTTACTATTTATTTACTATCTTCTTCTGATGCCATAGATACAGATGGAAAACATATGTTTCTTCATTTATCCCAGCTTCCCCTGTTTCTTGGATCTCACAGGTACACCCTCAGTTTGCATATCCCTGTTCTTCCTATTACAAACTAAAATTGGCATCAGAGTGTGTGCCCCTCACTTTCAAGGAGTATATGTTGTTTCACACATTTTGGAAGCAGCAGTTTAGTCTTTCTCTCTAGAATCTGTTTTCCGGCTCCTTCCTGCATGGCCCCTTCTAAATTACAGTTGTTGTTTGCAGCTCTTGAATTTTTGTAGGGAGAGGTGGTGTGTATATTGGTGTCTGTCTGTGCTGCTATTACAGAACACCTGAGACTGGGTAATTTATAAATGATGGAAATTTGTAGCTCGTAGTCTGGAGTCTGGGAAGTCTAAGATCAAGGCACTGGAAGGTTCAGTGTCTGGTGAGAGTCTGGTCTCTCTGGTCTCTGCTTCCATGATAGCTCCTTGTTGCTATGCCCTCTGGAGGGGACTAATGCTGTGTCCTCACATAGCCAAAGAAACAAAAGGGCAAAAAGGGTCAAATGCTGTATAAAGCCCCTTTAAAGTCCTTGATTTCATTCACAAAAGAGGAGCTCTCATGACTTAATCACCTCCTAAAGGCTTTACCACTTAATACTGCTACATTGGAGGTTAAGTTTGAACATGATATCTGGAGGCACACAAACATTCAAACCATAGCATTTCACCCCTGGTCCCCCAAAGTTCAAGTCCTTTACATAATCAAACACATTCTTTCTATCTCAGTAGCCCTTAAAGTCTTAACTCATTGCAGATTGAATGCAAAAGTCTGAAGTTCAGAGTCTTATCTAAATATCACCTAAATCAGATATGGCTGAGACTCAAGGTATTATTCATTCTGGGGCAAATTCCCCTCCAGCTGTTAGCCTATGAAATCAAACAAGCTATATGCTTTCAAGATACAATGGTGGAACAGGCATAGGATAGACATTCTAACTGGGAAAATAGGAAGGAAAAAAGGGGTAACAAGTCCCACATAAGTCTAAAACCTAACAAGGCAAACAGCATTAAATCTTGGGGCTCGAAAATAATCTCTGACTCCATGTCCTAATTTTTAGACACTTGGATGGGGGTTGTGTTCCCAAGGCTTCAGGGGACTCTCTGTTCCATGGCATTGCTGGGTACAGTCCATGCTACAGCTCTCATGGGTTGAGGCTAGAACCTGTAGCTCTCTTGGGCTACACTTGGACATTGGTGGATCTACAGTTGTTCAGTCTTGGGGGAAGCCACACCCCTAAGGCTTCATAGGGAATCCTCTTAGTGGAGGCTCTCTGCAGTGGCTCTGACCCCATAGCTGTAATGGGCATTGCCTTAATGGGGATGCTCTGTGGTGGCCCATCTCTGTGGAAGTTCTCTGCCCGGGCCCCAGCTCTCTCCAAGGCATCATTTGGAATTTAGGTGGTGGTAGCCATGCCTCCTCAGCTTGTGCACTCTGCACCTGCAGAATCAGTACCATGTGGGCACCATCAAGGCTTATAGCTTGTGCCCTCTGGAATGGCAGCCCAAGCCACACCCAGGGTGGCTAAGGATTGCTGCATTAGCATGTGTGGAGCAGAAACTTGGGGTGGCTCTAGGCAGCAAGTCCCAAGTCCCATGCTACCCTGGGCTCGCCCCTTGAAACCATTCTGCTTTCAAAGCCCTGGTACTCTGACCTATGGTGAGAGTGGTAGCCTCAAACATCTCCAAAATACCTTTCAGGTCATTCTTCCATCATCTTGATGAAAGCACCCAACTTTCTTCTATTTATACTAATCTCCCTATCAAAATGTTTGCTTAGCTACATCCTTGGTGTTCTCTCCAGAATGTGTTTTCTCATTTTTAATTTACAGGCTGAGAATTTCCCAATTAAGTTCTGCATCCTTTTTGGTTAAAAATTGTGCCTTTAGTTTTTCTCTTTCTGCATTTTACTATAAGTAGTGAAGTAACAGCCATGCAGCCCCTTCAATACTTTGTTTAGAGATTTCTTCTGCCCAGTATCCTAGTTCTTCACTCTTAAGTTTCATCTTCCACAAAACACCAGGACAAAGACACAATTCAGTCAAGGACACAATTCGGTCTTTGCCACTTTATAACAAGGATGGCCTTTCCTTCAGTCTCCAATATCATATCTTAATACTTATTTCCATCTAAGACCTCATTAGAATGGTCTTTAGTGTCTTTATTTCTACCAACATTCTGTTCACAACCACTTAGATAATCTGAGAGAAATGAGGCTTTTTCTACAACTCTCCTCTTCTGAGCCCTCACCAGAATCTCCCTCAATGCTCCATTCACAGCAATTCAGGCTTTTTCTTGCCTGTTCCTCCAAACTCTTACAGCCTCTGCCCATTACCAGGTTCCAAAGGCACATCCATCCACATTTTTAGTTATTTATTATAACAACATCCCACACTCAGTATCAATTTTTGTCTTAGTCTGTTGTGTTACTATAACAAAATGCCCGAGACTGGGTAATTTATAAATAACAGAAATCTATTTCTCACAGTGTGGAGGCTGGGAAGTCTGAGATTAAGGCACAAGTAGATCTGATGCTTGGTGAAGGCCCAGTCTTTGCTTCGAAGATGATGCTTTGTTGCTGTATTCTCGCATGGTAGAAGCCGGAAGGGCAAACTAGGCCAAGCTAGTTTCCTCCATTGAAAAGCAGCCTGTAATCCCAGCATTTTGGGAGGCCGAGTCGGGTGGATCACGAGGTCAGGAGATCGAGACCATCCTGGCTAACACGGTGAAACCCCGTCTCTACTAAAAAATACAAAAAACTAGCCGGGCGAGGTGGTGGGCGCCTGTAGTCCCAGCTGCTCGGGAGGCTGAGGCAGGAGAATGGCGTGAACCCGGGAGGCGGAGCTTGCAGTGAGCCGAGATCCGGCCACAGCACTCCAGCCTGGGCGACAGAGCGAGACTCCGTCTCAAAAAAAAAAAAAAAAAAAAAAGAAAAGCATTCCTAATCCTATTCACAAGGGAGGAGCCCTCATGACCTAATCACCCCCTAAAGCCCCCACCTCTTAATATCGTTGCATTGGAGATTAAGTTTCAGCATGAATTTTGGAGGGACACAAACATTCAAGGCAGGGATCTGAGGTTTTAACTGTCTTCCAGTTGTGCTGAAAGTGGACTTTCTTTTTGTTTCTCTTTGTTCTTGCCACTTTTGCATAATTTTGTATCTTTTTTTTTTTTGCAAGACAATTAGTAGGAAATGTTGCAACCTCTGAGAGTAGGAAATGTTGCAACCTCCTCTGAGATCAAGATGGGACCACTACGCTCCGGCCACTCTTTGCCATCGTGTTCAAATGATCATTTCAAGGTTCCCGTAGGAGGGCCAGGGAATGATGGCATCTGGCAGTGACTAGAAATGTCCCTCAGCATGGCTGACTCAGAAGAAGAAAGTCCACCACTCCTGTGACTAGACAATTTCCCTCTCTCATTTTTCTCCACTTCAGCTGGCATTTAAGTAATCACATCCATAGTCTTCATTTTTAAAAATCTGATTTATAAGATGTAACAATCTATTGTTTTCCTCTAGAAAAAAAAAGTAATATTCTCTTTAACTTTTTACTGTTAAATGGTAGAAAACAGACTACAAATCAGTGTTTGAGATAACATTTTGGGGAAAACTTGGGAATAAAGTTTGAACTTTGGTCATGCTTAATTGGTAGCATGATAGTGAAAATATTTTATGATTTTTTTCCCTTGAATCAGCTTTTCTTATAAAATTATCTCAGATCTAGCCTGAAAAGAACAATGAAGAGATGAAGAGAAAGATGAAAGTCATCTATGGTATGTGAATTTTGAGAGGCTCTTGAAAACCCCCCTGGTCAAAAATGTGTCCTACGTGGGCTTTTCTTCCTGCTTGACTTTGCAAGGATAGCAATGAATTCCTTTGAGCCTCCTCCTGCCGTCCTTTTTCAAAATGCAGATTTTCACAGGTGAGGCAATGCACCAAGGACGTGTTTTTAACCAGCAGTGAGCTGATGATGAGCCTGTCTTCTCATCTGATTCACACAACGGTTTTTTGAACAAGATTTCCCTGAGAATTTTTTGGCTCTTCCCTCAAGGGTGACAGCCACATTTTGTGATTGATATTGGATTTAGCCCATCAATCCAATGGATTAAGCTATAATGCCAAGTTTGAAAACAGAGATAGGGTTGAATACTTTTACCTCTCTCCTTGTCGGGTTTGCGGTTTCATCTCCCTTCTGCTCAGGTGATTGGTCAGAGCCTGAGACTTTGATTAGCTTCAAAGGGAGAGGTGGAGTGCGGTTAATTATGTCTAAAAGGATCAGCACCCAATCTTTTTACCCTTTTTAATGGTTTCAGCTGTTTATCTCATTCGCACTTGATAGTATGAGTATCTTTGTTGTAATATTTAGAAAAGGGAGAGAGTAAATAGGGGTCCTTTCTTTGACCTTGAACATTGATCCAACTCAGCCTTTAATTAGAGCTATGCACAAGCATAGAGCATTCTTATGCAGCTGAGACTAAAATGGTACCCTGATTTCCATTCTGCATTTGTTTTCTGTGAATACCTTCCTAGAACTTTGTTGGGAGGGACTAGGGGTAATTAACTGGGCAATATGAGGTCATCTGGTTTCTGACCAAAATATTATTATATGTAATAATGGCAGCTGATACTGTCATCTTAACTTCTAAAGTAATCTCATTGAGAAATAAAGACCAAGGGCAGGAAATACTCTGTAGAAAGTGGGGTAAGCCCACCAGCTGAGCGAGAAAGGAGTCCTGGAACATGGGACAGTGAACTAGGAGAACCTTTGGGGCGGATGAATGTGTGCGAGGATGTGGGTGGTGGGGTTGATTGCAGCAGAGGATGAAGCTTTTAAATCAGTGAATCGTCTTGTGAAAACATATGGCTGATAGTATATAACTCCCTTGTTTACAACTCTATAGTGCCTCCCCGTTGCTTGCTCTGATGATGAGGTCCAAACTTTTTAGCAAGAAACCTCAGGCTGCGTTCAGTGGCTCATTCCTGTAGTCCCAACACTTTGGGAGGATCATCTGATGTCAGGAGTTCAAGACCAGCCTGGCCTACATGGTGAAACCCCATCTGTACTTTAAAAAAAATTAGCTGGGCATGGTGGCATGTACCTGTAATCCCAGCTATTTGGGAGGCTGATGAAAGAGAATCTCTTGACCCCGGGAGGAGGAGGCACTGCATTCTAGCCTGGGCAACAGGGCAAGACACCATCTCAAAAAAAAACAAAAAAACAAACAAAAAAAAAACCTCTGCCGATGTGGAGCCTGTCTCATGCTGTGTCAAACCTCACACTGTTCCAGACTCACTGACCATTAATTCTTAGGCTAAGCAAATCCTGCATTGATTAAGGACCTCAAAATCATTTGTGCTGTTCCCGCTCAGAATTCGATCCCCCTGGAAATACCTACTTTTCTATTATGCCCCTGTTTAATGTCACACTTCAGAGAAGTGTAGTAGATGACCTCTGTTTAACCCACATAACTCAGGTGTGCAACACATATGAACTACTGTATATTCCGTTTCTCAGCTATCTTACTTTTAAGCCTTGTTTTGTCTAATAGTGGAGAAAATCCCCACAATCTTGCTAATCCATTAAACCCAATCACTTCCAGGATTTTCTCTGTAATTCCAGAATTAAATGTAGTCATTTGGGATGCTTTTTCTCACCTTTGGGTCTCCCTGGGGATACGTCTAATTCATGGGGGTGCTTGCAAAGTGTTAAGGCATTTGGGGGGATATCAAGTCCTTGGTCTCTAGCCACATAATGTTTATTTCTGTGACTGCTTTTAGGTTTATCTCTAGTCATGGTGTCTGTCCTTCTGGCTTCTATCAAGGTGTGCCATCTTGTCTGACCATAGAGGGGTGATCATTGTCAACAGAGACTTAAGAATGTTCTCATATCCTCCGTAGCAGGGCAGTCCACCACCCAACCTCTGTGAACATGCTGCTTTCCCTGGTTAAAAGACATCCACAAAATATGCAGACTTTCCCTCTTACAGCTAACCCCTGGGACCATGAAATATGTGCATTCACTCTTCAATTATTCTCCTTTTGAAGCATTAGCATGGAGTAATCTGATACTCTGATTCCTTCAGCATTTTCTGATTGATCCTCAAGTGTAGGTTTTGAGAACTCAGAAAGCTCTTAATTCTCCAGAAACCCAGCTCTTGCCAATGAAAGCTTTGGTTTCCAAGTCAGTTTGCTCTTATAGCAGATTTAAAAGTGTATTTTGGAACTCAAAGTCTGTGAATGGACTGTTTCTTTGTCTTTGTATTCTTATTATAAAAATTCTGTTCATTTTTTAGAGTATAGAATTCCTTTGACTGTATAGGGAGAGTCACTCTAAGAAATTGTGGGATATGGGGAGAAATACTTTGTTCAGGAAATTAATCCACCATAGAAGGCTGCTTCAATGTCAGGACTGGATCAGGCCTCACTGTTTTAGTCTGAAATTATGTATTGAAGTGACTTGGGTCTCTATCTGTGTAACATTGGTGCATCCTAACAAACTCGGAGCTTCATGAGAGATCTAAGACTGTGTCTGTCTTGTTTACCAACAAAGCCTGAGCTTCTGGGTACAGGACTCAGCAGAGAATAGATGTTCCACAAATTCCCAGTGAATAGTTGAATACTCTGGGGAGAGAGAAGAGATCAGTGTGGTAGCAGGAGGGTTCTGGTACCCAGGGGCAGAGTTGGGAGCTGAATGAACAGAAGTGGGAAATGGCTGCAGGCTAGCTTCTCTTGATGAGTGTGGTGGTGCTTGTAGTGCAGTGAGAGCTGAAATATCCCTGTGGAGCCCAGTGGTTCAGAATCTTTGTGCCCTACATAGATTTCAGATAGGCATTGGAGTTCAACTGGGAACACATTCTGGGGTAGTACCCGGGTTCATGTAGTAAAGGACAATAGTGGGAAATACCTCATCTGCATGTAGGTAGCACTATTTGCATCCAAATGTGGAAGCCTCCTTACAGAATACTCCCCACCCCTCCCCATAAACATGCACCTAGTGCGGTTCTGGCCCACTACATGTAGGTTGCCATGGTGAGGAGAGGGCTTTGTAAAGTTCTGTGGTCTTCTGTGTAGCCCTGAGGTCAGAGGTTCCCTGCAGAACAAGCAGGCTTGCTTGAAGAAAACAAATAGATTAAAAATAGGTGGGTAATTCTTTCTCCTTATATCAGGTTGTCAGGAAATTTGTGAGTGTTGTGTGTGTTTTCATAATTTGAAAAGCATATCTGACTTTTTCTTGTCAGAATTGATTATTTTGGGATTTAAAAGGCAATACACTCCATCAGGGAGCAAAACTGTGGAATTTCCTGACGTGAAAGCAGATGGTGCAATTTCTTACTCATTCGGTTCTCAGGGAATCCTGGCACATTGCTGGTACTCCAGACAGAGGGATAATGTCATTAGAGTCACTGTGTCAATTTATTTTTCCCAGAGAAGGACACAGAGGAAAATGTAAGTATGGCTTAGCTAAATCTCTGCGTGACTCAAGCTCCAGAGGTAGGGGGCGTGACATTGGCCTTGGAGCTTGACATCAGAGAGAGAGAGATCTTTAGAAAATGAATTCAGAGACCAGGAAGGGATCTTAAGGCCAGGGACCCAGCCTTCTTCTTATTTTACAGTGAGGAAACTGAGGCCCATAAAGTGAATTGACTTGATCAAGATGGCACAGTTACTTAATTAGTGGGAGTGCTGTGATATTTTAATTAAATCATGGCTTCTCAAACACGTATTTTCATACAAATCGCATGGAAATTGTGAAAAATGCAGATTCTAATTCAGGACATTAGAGCCTTGGCCTAGAATCTGTATTTCTAACATTCTCCCAGGTGATATTGATGTTTCTCTTCCCTGGGCAACACTATGATTTTTAAAAAATTATGTTACAGGGACCTAATCGCAAGCCATTCCTGAGTACCTCTTTCAGGAAGGATTGTTTTAAGACACGGGAAGAAGGCTCAGGAGCCCAAGACTACTGACCTGGTGTGGATTCTCGCCACAGCATGCCCACTAAATAGAAGATGTCCTGTAAAGTCAGAGAAGCCAGGTCTGGTTTATAAGGCTCTGACTGTTCAGCTCAATTTCTTCTCTTTCATTGTTGACTTTGTCACTGTTTTCCTGCTTCTCCCATGGAATGCAATCTGAGAAAGATAGGATATATGTTAATTGTATAAAAGACTTTGCAATAACCCCCCCCCCCCAAAAAAAAAAAAACAGAACAAAAGAGAGATTACTGGGTATTCTATGGGATTCTAGATATTGTCTAGCATACTCATCTGGATTATCTGATGCTATAATGGTCTATTCCTCTCATTGTTTATAAGTTGTTTTTAAATCTCTTTAAGTTGTATAGTAGAACCTAAGCATAATGCCAATGATTCTTGTCTCATGAAATGCAATGCATTATTGCCATGTGGATATTGACCACATCTATTTTAAAATTTATTTTAGCATTCCTGATTGTCTATATGTTCTTTGAATTATTTGCATTGAGTGTAACATTTTACTGTTCTCTCATCAATTAATAGGTCATATAAAATATTTGACACAGGTTCCTTTTATGTTTTATATTTATGCAACAGTTATAATTTTACCCTTAAATTGTCCTTTAACATGAACTTTGATTATTTGGCTGAATCCCTTCTCCAAAAGAGGTAAAATTTTCCACAAAGGGGAGGTGGTGGGAACGAGCAAGACGTGAAAATCTAAGGTCTTAATTTTCCACACTTATGTAACACTTAGAGTCACACCATCTTGTGGAGTGTCTAAGGATCTTACATTACTGATGAGACAGCTGAATCTCAGAAAAATTAAGAGATTTACCCAGGGACACATGGCTAGGATGGGGTAGAGAAAGGAGTCTCCTTTTTCTCATACTACTCTTTAGTTATTGTGTATTTGAATGACCCAAGTCTTTCTTTACCATTGTCCTAATCGGTGAGTTGACCAAAGGTAGGAGGAGCATAGACATGTGGGAAGGGGCCCAAAGAACTGGAGCTCTTGGCCTGTTTTATTGACCCTTCTGGAGAAGAGGTCAAGAAAAATGTGAAGGCTTGTGCCTTGCTGTGGATAGATTTGTGTCTGCAGTTGTTTACCTGAGGCCTGTGGCCTGCAAAGATGCAGAGAGTGACCATGAAAAGTCTCTCTATAGCTAAATGGCTCAGCGCTATTGCAGGTGGCCATGACCATAATGACAGTGATGGCAATCATAAAAACTCTTGGAATGAGCATATGCTCTGGAGTCAGATTGACTTGAGTTTAAATTATGCTCTGTTTATTACAAATTGTATATCCTTGGTAGAGTTTCTTAACCTCCTCAGAATTTTGTGCTACCCTATTTTACAGATTAAAAAATAATCTCATAGAATTATTGTGAAGAATTTCTGAGATAACATGAAAAGCACAATGTAGTTCCTTGTCAGTATTCACTGAATGTTCTTTTCCCTTTTTTATCTTAACTTTTGCCAAGAAATGTATTCATTTACATTCAACTCTCTTTACCCAGAAGAAAGTTAACTGCTCAATGACATTTATTGAACACTTGTTATGAATCCAGCCTGTGGCAGGGACTACGGGGTATACAGAAATGTAAACAGAAATGTAAATGTATTTGACCTGGAACAAATAAAGACATTAGTGCCTTGAGAATTTGGAGACATGAGGCATTAGTGAAGGTTGGAAAAGGTGGTTGTGGACACAGCATGGACAAAGGGGAGGTGGTGGGAACGAGCATGACGTGGGGAAGGAATTGGCTTAGTCCTCAGAGAGGGTATTGGTGGGGAGCAGTGGGAGCCCAGGTGGGGAAAGCAGGCCTGTGCAAGTTTGGAGAGAACCTTGCTTGCCAAGCTGAGTAGCTAGACCTTGCTACAATAGCTGGCAGCAGCCCCTGGCGGGTTCTGAGCAGAGGAATAAGTAACATGCTGGGCAAGCCCAGATGTTGTCCTCTGGAGTTTCTCTTATGGGACTCTTTGTTGTTGAGCTCCCTGAATTTCTCCTGGAGGTCAGAGATGTCACTTGCTGCTCTGACACTGATTCAAAGGTTGACTCTGAGGAGTGCTGAGGAGGCTGATTTTTTGTGGGAAGAGATGACAATTTAAATGCCCCATAGAGGCAGCTCCCCCAGATTCCTCTGCATCACAGTTTTTTTCTCTGAGTATCTATACTTTTGGTTACTTTGAACAGGAATATGTTATCTGTAATTTTTCATTATAAGTCTGATTAATTATCTTTTTTTTTTTTTTTTTGCTTTGCAGCCTTAATTTAATGAAAAAATATAATCCTGACTGCTAAAAAATTGAGCTTTGATACTTTAGTCCATGTTTTTCATTACCATTGTCATTTCCAGACAAGCCTCTTGATAATGGAATTTCATATGAGCACTTCGTGAAGATTTTGACAGACCTCCATTGAAAACCAAGGCAATTTCAATGACTTAGGGAGCAGATACTGTGGGCCTTTGGGAAAAGGGATAAGGGCGACCTCCTTTTTTTTGTTTTTTTGAGTCTTGCTCTGTCGCCCAGGCTGGAGTGTAGTGGCCCTTGGCTCACTGCAACCTCTGCCTCCTGGGTTCAAGCAATTCTCCTGCCTCAGCCTCTCGAGTGGCTGTGATTACAGGCACCCACCACCATGCCCAGCTAATTTTTGTATTTTTATAGAGATGGGATTTCACCATGTTGGCCAGGCTGGTCTCGAACTCCTGACCTCAGGTGATCTGCCCGCCTCGGCCTCCCAAAGTGCTGGGATTACAGGCATGAGCCACCGCACCCGGCCCTGTGACTTCCTTTTTATGGACATAAAACTGCCGAGGGTTAGTGTCAGTGCAGGTATAGCAGACAGATCATCATGACCTTGCACACATATTTATCAGTGATTGAAGTGGGAGACACTGAGCCCTGGAGCAAGGGGAGATAGAAAACATACATGAGCCACTTGGGAGGGGAGATGAGGAGCCATTTATGGAGATGAGATGCAGAATGCCACTGATAAATGATATTGATGGGAGCAAAGCCAGTGTAGCTGCCAGTCCCTAGAGTGACCAAGATGATAATGAAAAATAAAAATAACAGATATCCTTGCTGAGTATTTTACATCTACTATTTCATTTTTATCCTCACAACAACTCTGAAAGGTCGATATTATTAATCTGATTTTATAGAAAATGACAGATCTGCATTAAAACCCTGGTCTTTGTGAGGCTGACAGCTGACCTCTTCACAGCATTGCACTGCCTCCCTAGGGAGACTTCTTCTAAGTAGAAGGGGTCTTGGCTTGAGATTAAACTCTTACTCTAGGGTTCAGATGAGTCCTAAGGAAAGGTGGGTTGTGCTTGCTGATAATCTATTTGCATGGGAGACTGGAGAGTGTCTGGGAATGAACAACTTCTCAGTGAAAGAGAGAGCGAGCTGAGACCTGTTAGCCAGATCAGAGTCTCCAGCTGAAATGGGGGACTGATTTGGAGTATAGAGATAGACCTCAGGCCATCTCTGGTTCAGTCTCCATGGAATGATACCTGGATATTAGGAATCGTAGGCTGACTGGACATCATCCTATGATGATACCAAGATGTTAGGGCTCAAAAATAAAGACTGGGTTAAATGAATCATCAAGGCCACCATAAAGTGATGAGGGAAATAAGATTCTTGTAACAGAGGTGGGAGAAGAGTCTTTTGAAAGGTTTGGATTAGAGAGGCACTCTGTGAACTACCCATGAGAGGAAAGTGGATGGGGAGGGAAAGGGAATTTTATGAATCATCTCCCCATTCAGTGTTTGATAAACACAAGCAAAATTATTTTGAAAATACATTTTGGTTTCCTAGGCTGTATCTCTTTAACTGTGACTTCTCTCTGAGGTATCTGCTAGGTTGGTCATGGTTTTTGTAGTTTTTATGCCAACAAACTTGATATTAGCCATGATAACTCATGTCTGCAGGGCACTTTTGTTTAGGCATTTTTAACCAGGAAAATGGGCCTGGTTCTTAGTTCAAAGAGTCATTAAATGTGAAGTATCCGCAAAATTGAGAAAACAGAACCCTGTTATTTTTCCTTTTAGTTTTCTATTTTTTAATTTACCATTTTAATCTCTCTCTTTTTTTATTTTTCTGAGATAAGATCTTGCTCTGTCACACAGGCTGTAGTGCAGTGGCATGATCATGGCTCACTATGGCCTTGAACTCTTGGGCCCAAGTGATCCTTCCATCTGAGCCTCCTAAGTAGCTGGGACCACAGGCCTGTACCACCATGCCCAGCTATTTTAAATTCTTTTTTTTTTTTTTGGTCGATATGAGATTTCCCTCTGTTGCCCAGTCTGATCTCAACTCCTGGGGTGAAGTGATTCTCCTGTCTCAGCTTCTCAAAGTGCTGGGATTACAGGCATGAGCCACTGTGCTAACTTTCCTCTCATTTCTCATAGTGATGTTAGTTCATGTTGCAGTGTAGCAGCAAATTACAAAAGTTTGCTATTGCTTGAATTTCATCAAATTATAATTTTACTGGCCATACCTTACCTGCTCTGGATACAAGAAACAATTTGTCTTTTTCTTGGACTCGCCAAGAGGTGACTAGGGCCAGTTTTGCATCCCACCACCAATCTTCCATCCCTGTAGAAAATATAACCTTGAACCAAATAGAAAAAGTTCTAAGAGATTCTTGGATGAGTGACCCAATATTCATTAAGTCCCTTCTCTATTTGAATACCAGTCTCTGTGCCTCCCTTCTTGCCTGAATATTGGGGACCACATGTTAGTCCTTTGATAAATAACTGTACATCAAAAGAGAAGAGACCTTGACAGTCATCAGAAGCATCAGAAGGTGGGACCCATCTCTGTCTTTCATATATACCATTCCCCTTGTAACAAATATCGTTTTGCTATAATAAGATACACCATTTGGGTAACTCAATATCCCTAGACTCAGTTTATCTGTAAAATGAACGGGCTGAACTAGGTGACTTCCAAACTGTGTTTTAAAGCTTTAATGTTCTAAGAGTCCCATGGTTTCAGGCATAAACAATAGGCAATGAAGGTCTCCCCCTCATCTTCCATTATGCCACAGCCTATTGTAATTCTGGCACTGGTTTTGAATCCTCTGTTTAACAGAGTCCAACTTGATTCTTGATTCAGAGAGAACTTGATTCCGTAGAGAACTGGAGTGAACAGTTCTCTCTTCTTGAATATTTTGACTAATTCAGATTTCTCTGTAAGGACACCCAGCTATCCAAATCTCTCCTGGGTCCTAATGGAAATATGAGCACTCACGTAGGCAGAACAGGTCAAAATTAGTAGAATTTAGTTGAATAATGGCAACTGGTGGGACCAGCCATTGATGTTGGTTGACACTGGTCACTTTCCCAGTGATTGTGGCAATAACTTGGGAACTCCACAGAACCAAGATCATAGAACATATGGGCACTACGAATCTGGGATGGGAGAGGTAATGCCACAGAATGTTCAGCGGGAAAGCAAACACAGGTGCTAAAGGTAAGAGTCTCTGGCTTCCTGTGTTGCTGAGGGAGAGTTAGGACCCAGTGACCCAGGTCAATCCTGGGTAGCTCAAGTGTCCTATCTCAGTCTCTTTAGGTCAGCTCTACCCACATGAAACCAGGGACAAGACCAGCTGTGTGTCACCTTGAGCAGTCTGACATAACTTCTCTTTCTAAGTCCTATGGTGGTCACTGAAAAATATCATCCAGGCATTGAGATGTGTAAATGCTATTTGAAAACTAGCACTTATTTTCTGGTGATAAAATAATTGTCTTTTTTTCATTATTGTTCCATCAACTCCAACTCACAAAGGGGCTCAAAGAGCACTCAAATAATTGCCTGCTGTAGTAATAAAGAAGTTATAGTCTCTTTTGTTGTGATGGCAACAGAACATTTTAGAAATTTCAGCTCCCCTCTGGCTTCTCCACTTGTGATGGGTTTTGGGGGAGGGATTCTGGATCTGACTCTCTTTGTCCATTTTCTACAATTAAATTCGCCTGTAACTTTGTTCCAAGTAATTTAGATGAAGGGTCAAAATCATGTGCTAACTGATCGATAGCAGTAAAGTTTCTCTCTGGTTTTGCCGGGAGGCACTTTTAAACAACTTTCTGGGAGAATCAGGAGTTTAGCTGTTGTACTTGGTTCTGGCTTTTTGAAATACTTGCCTCTCCCCAGTCTTTCTTTTCCTGTTTGTTTCTCCATACTGTCAGGACCTATTCTTAATTCAGCTCACCACACTTCATGCTGGCCCGTCTATCCTTCCAGCACACACACTGCACCATCACCAGGCCCTGGGACCTCAGCATGGATTCCTTTTGCGGCAGAAAACAGGTGGTTGGGGGAGGTGGTCACTCTGTCCCTTTAGGTTCCCTCCCAAGTTCTGCCAGAGACCACATAGGGGACACTTTTTGAGACTGTCTATTGATAGTTAGGTATTGATAATTATACCTGGACTGTAAGAACAAACCAGGACCAACCCAGGCAAACAGGGATGTATGGCCCCCGCACCAATGGACTAGGCATTCTTTGGCCCTAGGCCTTTAAATATGCCATTCTGGCTATCTGGAATGGTATTCCCATATCTTATCCTGGTTAGTTCCTGCTCACTCATTCTGCGGGTTTCGCTCTAGATGATGACACTTCTTCTAAGAAGACTTCCCTAATCCTTCCTAGGGCTGATTAGAGATCCTGCTTCCAAAATTTCCCCTTTCTCCCACCCCCTCCCCCACCAAAATAATTAGAATCAATAAAACTTAATATTTGCTGGCAAAACAGGGCAACAATAGTCAATAATGATTTGATTGTACATTTACAAATAACTGAAAGAGTATAATTGTATTGTTTGTAACACAAAGGATAAGTGCTTGAGGGGATGGATACCCCATCTTCCATGATGTGATTATTACACATTGCATACCTGTATCAAAATATCTCAGGTACCTTGTAAATATATACATCTACTGTGTACCCACAAAAATCAAAATTAGAAATTAAAAATCATCAAAATTTCCCCATTCCCTATCACAGCTATCACACTATCACACACATGCACATGTTCTTTCATGAGTGTGCACACAGGGCTCTGGGGCTGGGCACTATTTACCTTGTGTCTGCGGCACAACAGCTAGCTTGTTGATTGAAGCTTAGTAAATATTATTGAATGCTACACTGATTTCCCTCCTTCCTTCCTTCCCTCCTTCCCTCCCTCCCTCTCTCCTTCCTCTCTTCTGGTGCCTTGAGTCTTTAGTGTCCTCTATAGTATTTGCCGGTATTTAGTTTTGCTTTGGCTTGCTTCTGGTTCCACTGTTCCTCAATTTTCCTCCTCACACTTCTTCTTTCCACCAAGCTCATCCTTTTCTTTTCCCTCCTTCCACTGTGTCCTGTGCTATGTAGCTTAAATTCTCTTCTGTTTCCCCATCTTAAAATAGTGCCTAAGCTGAGTGGCTGGCTCCTTTTGTGAAAGTGCACTCCAAGAATACAAGTGTCTAGGCTATATGACTTTGGAATAAGAAAAATAGGATCCCAGAATTTGCTAGCTTGTAAGATCTCTGCTTCTATTTTGAGTCAGTGATGAATTCCCTTGAGCAGGTGTGCTTGTTTGTAAGTCTTTACCTTTGCTATCTCCCTTTACAATTTGGTCCTTTTCATGACTGTAGGTTTGAAGCAGGATGGCTGCTGGGATGCCTTCTATTCCTAATGATACATTTCATGTGAATCTTCAAGCGTGTTACCGTGCTTGAAGGTAACATTGTTCTTGGTCCTCTCGGGCACTGAAAATCGGAGATGTACGGAAAGATATCCTGCTTGGCATAGATATTCCTCGAAAAGATGAGGCTTATTTGGAAGGAGGCTATTCTGTAGAAATCGAACTTTCTTCCCTGTGCTGCCCCTTTGAATTATACTTTCTTCCTTAGTAGAACTCCCTTTTTGGGTAGTTGTGCTCTTTGTTTATGTTTTCTTTTCCTGCCTTCATTTAGAGCCACAAATGAATCCGGTATTTCTGCTCACTTCTGGCTTATCTGAGCTTCTTTGCCACCTTACGTGTTTTATCATGCGTGACTAAGAAGCCTGTATCCCCAAAACAGAAGGCTAGACATTGGTTTGCTGCAGCCAGCTGGCATTGGCCCATGAGCACCAATCCTGTGTATCTCTCAACTCAGCATTTGGTGACATCACATCAGTGGTTTGAAATCTGCCATGGTGGGAGTATTTACACCATGGAAATCAGCAAACTTGGCGCAAACGTTACAAATCGAGGGGGACGTGTGTATGCATGCGCCCACCTTGTTTTAAACATTTACCAGAACACCACTCACTGGCTAAAGCATCAAAATTCTAGCCCTGTGCTGTCCAATATGGTAGTCACTAGCTATATGTGGGTATTTACGTTTAAATTAATTAAAATGGAATAAAATTAAAAATTCAGTTTCTCAGTCTCCCTGGCCATGTTCAAAATGCTTAATATTACAATCACATGTGGCTAAGTGGCTACTGTATAGGTACAGATATGGAATGTTTCCATTATGACAAAGTATTGTTATGACACCCCAGACTAGCTGTTTTGTCTGTTGGATGTTTGGTATCATGGTCCAGTCTAAGGTATTAGGATTAGAATTGAGTATGTGTTGTCTCCACAATTCACATATGCCAAAGGCAGTTTACACTACAATCTATAGATTAGGGGGTCAGCCATTTTTTTCTGTGAAGGCATACGAGTACATTTTTGGCTAGGTGGGCCATATGGTCTTTATTGAATGGTATGTAACTATTCAACTTTGATAGCATGGTACAAAAGCACCTACAGATGATACATAAAAACATAAGCCTATCTGTGTTTCAATAAAACTTTGTTGACAAAAACAGGTAGGACACCAGATTTGGCCCATGGGCCATAATTTGCTAACTCCTGACCTATGCAGATATCTGGTTTTTCAATGGAACTTAGAAATATATTTGAAAAATCCAATTTGGGTACATTTTAAATTGACTAAACTCATTCTGTTTTAAAAATTCAGTATGCAAAATTTCAAACAGATACAAAAGTAGAGACAATAGTATAGTGAACGCACATGTACCCAGTCACCCAGTTTCGACAATTATCAATACAAGGCAAATCTTATTTTGGCTACCCGCCCTGTTTTTTTTTTAATGTATGAGTACATTGTATATTAAAATACAATTAAAAATTCAAAGATCGGTGGCTCAAGCCTGTAATCCCAGCACTTTGGGAGGCCAAGACGGGCGGATCACGAGGTCAGGAGATCGAGACCATCCTGGCTAACCCGGTGAAACCCCGTCTCTACTAAAAAATACAAAAAACTAGCCGAGTGAGGTGGCGGACGTCTGTAGTCCCAGCTACTCGGGAGGCTGAGGCAGGAGAATGGTGTAAACCCGGGAGGCGGAGCTTGCAGTGAGCTGAGATCCGGCCACTACACTCCAGCCTGGGCGACAGAGCGAGACTCCGTCTAAAAAAAAAAAAAAAAAAAAAAAATTCAAAGATCATTTAATAATATAGTCCTTTTAATCTACACAAATCAAACTTTGATATTTTCAAAAGCAAGCTTCTTTTATGCTATTTGATTATCATCAGTGACTCCTGGGAACCAGGCATTCTGAACTCATGCTCTAAAAGCATCTCTGCCTCCCAAGACAGGAGGCTCTCTCCACCTCGGGAGTGTGAGGCAGAATTGCACATCATGGGTTTGCTTGCAGTATTAAAAATGAAATGGGCTCTGTGGAGCTTGCAGCAAAATGCTTCTGCTTCTTTGTATTATGTCAGCCCCTGGGCTATTCTTTAAGCCCAGTCCTTGTCTCTAGGGAGCAACACAGGCATATTACAACCCTGCTGTGAGCTCGGCAGCTGTTCAAATGCAGAACCCTCCTCCTCTCCTTTCCTTTGCACACCCTCCCCACTACTATTGCTATGAAGAGGTCTTAAGGATGGGCTTTGAGTAGAGAGAATCATAGAGTCAAAGCAAGTTAGAATGGAAGAGCATGTTCATGAGCATATAGTTCAACTCTCACAATTTACATGTGCTTCAGAAAGGGCTCAGAGAAATGAATGATTTCCCTAAGGCCACACAGCCAGATTGCAGCAGAGCAAGGTCTAGGATTGAGTCTCCTGATTCCTAGTTCAGCATTGGGAAGGAAAAGAACGTGGAAGAGGGAGTCTTGTAGCACATCACCAGCTACTTATGTACTCTGAGTTCTACTCACTTGGGCCCTGCTACTGTCTTGTTTTCAGCTGACTGTTAACTACCTAATCCCTGGCTAAAGCATGTCACCAACTCAAATAGCAGCTGATGGTGTTACATCTCTCAAAGAAGATTGTGTTATAATAGCAGAGGCTTGGGCATAAGATTGATGCACTGACGCTAAGGAACAAGTGAGGCCTTTTAGTTTGTCCTTCCTTTTTGCAGTATCTCCTTGATTTCTCTCCTCCCGGCTCAAATCAAGATCTTTGAATGAGAAAACCTACCTCTTCTCTACCACATACACACACAGATACTACCCCCACTGATAGCTTAGGAAGCTTCTTGTAACTCTAGGATAAGCTCTGTTTCCCAATGAATGATCCACCCCCTCCCCGAATAGCTAGAGTCAAATTTAAATGACTCATGTCACCTTTAAACTTCAATCCAAGTGGCTTCTTCCTTCTCTAGACTTCATTTCATTAGAGAATGGATCAGTGACTGAATCAGCAAATTTGATGAGTGATTCCCAGTGTCCTATGCTGTTAACACGTTAAGCCAATAATGACACTTCTCTGCTTAAAATGCTCCAAAGGCTTTCCATTTTCACTGGAATGAAAGGCAAATTCCTTCCGTTGGCCTCAAGGACCTGCATGCTGGGCCCTGCCCACCTCTCCATTTTCCCCTCATGCTTGCTCCCCTTTGCAATGTATCTTTTCAGGAACTGAAAGCTGTTTCTCATCTCCAACTTTGCACATGCTCTTCCTCTGCCTAGAACACCACTCCCTGGCTTTTCAACAGACTAATGTCACGTCCTGAGAAAAGCCTACACCAGATCCAAAATTAGCTTCATTAGGCTACATGACACATGCTCTTTTTGTGCCACTTATCACATATACTTGTTGTGTTTTTGCTGACTTAACATTTTTTCTTCCTACATAGACTTCAGCTCCATGAGGGAGAAGGGCCACAGCTTGTTACTAAATACCTAAGCCTACCATTATGCCTGGCCAATGAATATTAGATATATTTTTCTAATTGTCTAATCTCTGCCCCTTGCAATTATTAATTTTTCCCAATCAGTTTGCAAACTCTTTGTGTTTAGTGACCAAGATTTCTACTTCTTGTGTTTTTACCACAGTACCTAGCATAGGGCTTATTTAATAATTGTACCTACAACTTGAGGAGAAATATACCCCCAACCCCACAAAAAAAGTAGACACTTCCTGACAATTAGGTATGGAGATATGTGGGGCAAGTAAATTCATTCTCAGTAGAAATGAGTTCATAAGACCTATATAATGTACTCTCAAAGCCAAGATTTGGTAATATAGTCCCCAAATATCTGAAAGTTGTGTTTAAAAATGCAGGTAAGGCTGTAACTGAAAAAACAAAACCCAAACACTGTTCTTACTATATAGAAAAGGGACCTTGGGAATCATAGCTCAGTGAGAAGATGTTCCTCTAATTTTGTAGTTATTCTATGTAGAATGTAATATAATTTTTTTGAAAAACTTTAATTTTTAGAGCTATTTTAGATTCGCAGCAAAATGAAGCAGAAAGCATAGGGCAGTATCACATATCCTCTGCCCCCCACACCCACAGCCTCCCCCCTGCACCCACAGCCTCCCCCCTGCACCCACAGCCTCCCCCCTGCACCCACAGCCTCCCCTCCGCACCCACAGCCTCCCCCCCACACCCACAGCCTCCCCCCCGCACCCACAGCCTCCCCACTGCACCCACAGCTTCCCGCACCAGAGTGGCATGTGTGTCACAATCGGAGCTACATCAACGTGGGATCACCCAAGCCTGTGGTTTACATTAGGGTTCACTCTTGGTGTTTGGTGTTGTACATTCTATGGGTCTGGACAAATGAATAATGATGTGTCTACCATTATGGTGTCATGAGGAGTAGTTTCGCCATCCCTAGAATCCTCTGTGCTCTTCCCTTCATCTCTCCTTCATCCCTAACCCCTGGCAACTGTTGATCTTTTTACTGTCTCCATAGATTTGCCTTTTTCAGAATGTCATATAGTTGAAATTATGTGATATGTAGCGTTTTAAGATAAGCATCTTTTGCTTAGTAATATGCATTTAAGTTTCTTCTGTTGATAAAATTTTTTAAAGCTTTAAGATGATCTAACCCAGCATTTCTTAAATGTGTGTTTCATTGGAAGGTCACTGAGCCTCTAGGTGAAAAAGTGATTCATGGCCAATTAGGTTGGAAAACCTCACTACCCTTTCCTCCTTTGGGAGGGTCAAGTTCACACTGGCATTATTAGCATCATTTAACCCACCGTTTGCCTCAGAGACTGTTCCAGAAAGAACTATTGATCACTTGCTACAGGACATGGTCCACAAAGCCCTTATCTAACCCAGTGCCTTATTTTTTATCACCCTTTCTGTTTTGATTCCTGCCCAGACAGGGGCTCTCTTACATTATCTTTGACTATCCTGGTGGAAATAGTACCAGAAAGTACTTCATAAAGCAGTATTTTAGCAGTACCACATGTTCTGTGCCAAATTTATATGTCCAAATGTTGCTGTGGTAACAGCACAAACAGCCAAACACTAGATAACACAAACTGGCAGGGAGAACAAAAATTCCTTTTAATAAATTCATGGCTGCCTTAGACAAACTGAGCACTTTCACGGTATGTTAATTTAAGGTTGTGGAGGAATTGTGAAATGGTTAAAGACCGACTCACAAGTCTGAAAGTTTACCAGTGACTTATGCTATTGGAATAGATTCATGCATATGTCTATTCATATTGCATGGTTGTTGGTCATTTGAGTACGTGTCAAACAAGCTAACGCCGGAAACTGGCCAATATCTGCTAATTTTGTGCAAGTCTGACACCATATTGATATTTCTGCTCAAGTCTGGTAGCTGGTCCATTCCTCTCCTGTCGTCTGAAGTGGGAGCTCTTACCATGTCACCTATTAGCAGTTGCCCCAGTGGACAGTGTTCTGCTGTTCCATGCTCTGAGTACATCCTCTTCCTTCTGTCTGCAACATTCTTCTTCCTCTTGACTGAAAAACATTCATCCTTCAAGGCCCAACCTAGGTGTCTCTTTTTGGTGAAGATTTGTGGGACTCCAACCTACCGTCTTCCACAGAACCTTCTGTGAAGAACCTTGTCTCATTTGTAATTACAGCTTTCATCTTTCTCACTGTTTCACAGTTTCTTGTCATGCTAGAATGCAAATTTCTTAAGGATAATTACAACATCATATTTCTCTACCCCAGAAATCAGCCCCGTGCCTGGTGCATAGTAGACATTCTATAAACATTTGTTCAGTGAATGAATGAAAGAATGGATAAATCAATCACTCAAGTATATAAGTCCTTAAAATCAGCAATTAATGTTGGGACTGTGAACAAACACAAGTCTTATTGATTGCTTTTTAGGCTCAATAAGCATCAATTTGATGAGCTAATCCTTTCAAGTATAATAAGCATAATTTAGATTTTTAGGTTTCCAATGAAATGATCAAAACAGGCACACACTACTAATTTTCCTCCTAGTAACAAAAGCTGGTTGTTTCACAGTTTTAGCTAATGGCAAGGCATGAGTAGACTTTTTTTTTTTTTTCCTAATTCACTCCATCTTCCCTCCAATGTTTAGGAGTTGTTTCTTAATGTATAAAAATGACTTTATAAAGTTAAGCAAGAGTTGAGGTTTAGGGAAACCATATAGGCATTGGCTTTGCCTCTTTTTTACCAATAGCTATGTAACATGTCTCTCAAATTTTCTGGGTTTCATTATAATTCACTTTAGTGCAGAATACGGCATGAGACGGTAATAAGGCATCTTGTTCTGTTGAATAAAAGAGATGAGGGTGAGAATGTTGAAGTTTTTCTTTATACCTTTCTTCACTCCTCCTTTGTTTTTTCTTTCCCTACAATAACATATAAGGCCCATCAGAGTAAGGCTGTTTTCTTGTTTGGTTCCTGCTATATTCCCAGTACCTAGTCACTGTCCGGTATGTGGTCATTTCTTCAAAAATGTACTTAGAACAAATATGTGCTGACAGGTGTGGTCAGAGTAGGAGAGAATAAGAACATGAATCGGAGTAGTGACTTTGGAGAGAGGGAAAACTGGGATGATGACCATCAGTGCAGATGTAGCGCTGACTGTCCTGGGAGCTGATTAGATAGAGGGCACTGGGAAAGGAAGGACTTAAAGTAGCAGCGGAGTGTGGAACCTGATGGATTGAAATGATGAACAAAGAGAAGTTGGGAGCAAAGTTGTGATCTCTGATTTGGGTATGTTGAGTTTGAAGTTCTAGTGGGAGATAGCCACAAGACAATTAAAAATGTGAAACTAGGCTGGGCACAGTGGCTCATGCCTGTAATCCCAGCACTTTGGGAGGCTGAGGCAGGCAGATCATGAGGTCAAGAGATCGAGACCATCCTGGCCAACATGGTGAAACCTCGTCTCTACTAAAAACACAAAAATTAGCAGGGTGTGGTGGCGGGCGCCTGTAGTCCCAGCAACTTGGGAGGCTGAGGCAGAAGAATCGCTTGAACCTGGGAGGGGGAGGTTGCAGTGAGCCGAGATCCTGCCATTGTACTCCAGCCTGGTGACAGAGTGAGACTCCATCTCAAAAAAAGAAAAAAAAGAAATGAAACTAGAGCTTAGAGTAGAAGTCAGGAATGGATATACAGATACGATAGTTTGAAATCATAAATGTGGTAGATTGTCAACTTAAAGACAAAAAAAAAAAAAAAAAAAAAAAGAGAGAGGGAGCCCCAGGTTAGGTCCTTGGGAGATATATACACTGTTGTGAGGCACGGGAGATCAAAAACTAGAAGCATTATCAGAGGGGTACAGGTCAAAGAATTAAAAATGCTAGAGGGTTTTAGGATGAGTACTTCGTCAATGGCGTTTAGGGCAGCAGAGAACCTCATGGTGTTTGCCTTAAAAAATAATTACATAATTTTGTGTTTAAAATATGTATATTTGTTTACTATGATGGCAGCAGTTTCCATAAAATAATGAGTAGTGGGCAAAATCTAGATTGCTAAAGGACTGTTCAATGCTTATCTAAGATACTTCATATTACTTTTTGTAGCTTATAATAGATGTTCAAGAAATACTTGTTGTTTGCGAGTGA
The DNA here is from genome assembly GCF_009764315.1 of Trachypithecus francoisi. Classification (NCBI taxonomy): domain Eukaryota; kingdom Metazoa; phylum Chordata; class Mammalia; order Primates; family Cercopithecidae; genus Trachypithecus; species Trachypithecus francoisi. The sequence goes on along the minus strand of NW_022681462.1, from coordinate 58,632,794 downwards.
AATCAACATTCACATTCTTTTTAGAAGCAGCTATTTTTGTTTGGGGAGTACTTTCTAATATTGCCTCTGGAACAACTTTAATGAAAATAGAGTCCAGCACTTACCTGAAGTTGTAATTATCTACAACTATCTGCAATGTGGTTTGTCTCTAGTTTTCACTTAGAACCTCACTGAATGTCAAGCTCCAGGCTCTAAGAGCAATCAGCTGACAGGTTGAAAATTATGTGTATGTGAGTCTAAGTATATTTATATTGACTTAGTAAATGCCTAAATCTCAAAAGAATTTTAAAATTATGTCATGTTTTATGTAATGGAAAATTAACAATTTTATTTGTAAATTATTTCTGGAAGTTTGCTGAAAATAACATAAAGCCCATAGGCGCATAGGCTTTAGCCCATAGGCTTGGGGTTAGATGTGGGGGATGCAGAGAAGAATGTAAGATTTACTGTGTAGCCTGCAGTTACTTGATTTTACCACTAGATGGTGATCTTGTATTAGCCTGGCAAGCTGCCCACTGACAAAGGGTGGCATAAAGTCGACTAAGGTGGTTGAAACCTATTACACTGACACAGAAGCTTTTTTGATGCTGTGAAATAAAATGGCATTTGAAGTAATAAAAATTAGGGAATGTTAGTGTCCTGACTGTGCAGACTATGATGAACTGAGAACACTTGAGTATCTAGTTAGAAACCTACAGTGGGGGAAATAGGGAGAATACTGTTTTAGGAAGCACAAAATCTACGCCCTAGTTCACCTGTTGCTGCTTGTATCATATTTGGGAAATCATTTTCCTTCCAAGGACTTCAGTTACTTCACCTGTAAAATGGGAGATGATGATATCTACCTTGTCAGGGGCTGTGCCAGTTTTCCCAAGACCTTTTCCTGTTCTTTTAGTGGTGGGGAAAAAGGTAGAGGTTTACTGTGTCTGCAGTGGGAGAAGAAAGAAGGCACTAAGGAATCTTGGTTGGTCTTGGTCTACTTTTTTTTCTAATTTTCACTTTCTTCCTTGATCAGCTGGATGGAGTCTTAGTAAAAGATCTTTCTCTCACTGGGAGAACCCGGAGTGAGAGTCTTTGCTACAGACTGAGAGTAGAGAAAGGAATAGAGGAAAAAGCTGAAAGGGGAAATGTTCAATAAAGGCATTGTGGTGTGTGTGTGTGTCTGCATGTGTGTCTACTTAGGTCTAGAGCCACAGAAAGGTGGAGAAGTAGAAAATGTTCATTGCTATTGGGGATTCCATTATTATTGATTAGTTGAGCCCCCTTAGTTGTCACTGAAGCCTCATTAAAAAGCCATGATGATGGTCTTGTGTCCCAATTTTACAGTTGAGGGACATAAGGAGGGCTTGTGATACAACTTTATTCAATGTTAAGGGCTTATTTTCAATCAGAGAGTCAATATAATTAATAACGGCAGTGGGTTTTATTTCATGCTTAATCATAGGGTCTTGTATGTGGGACATCTTAGCCATGTATGCAGAAATAAATTATTTGGCTTATAAACTGATACTATTTTACTAGGAGAAAATAATGTCTTCAGTGGGGTAAATTTCTTGGAGGCTCAAGTTACAACTGTTTTTCTCAGTTTTTCGCAGGAAGTTATTCAAATGATAAATTGCCTTTGGCAGAGAAAATGAATTTGATTCTGTCCTCTCTGATCCCGAAATTCCATAAGCCACAGAAAGTGTCTTGCTCAATTTCAGAGTAATTAGTGATTACCCAGAATTAACTGAAGGAACTGGATTGTATCCTTTCTGATAGGAGAACCCATGAAAGACTTTATCCTAACCATTGTCTATATCTTCTTCTTAGAATAGAATAAAATCAAAATAGATGAAGATTTGATCTTTCCTGGAAGGAAAGGAACAGATAAAGAGAGATGGGAGTTTGAAAGCATGTGCTGAGAGAAAAAAATGAATTAGATTAAGGCAGGAACTGTACCCTATAGAGGATATGGTTTTGTGACTGTCTATTCACTCCCCTTATGAGTTTCTGCCTTTGAGAAATTTTTGTTGTTTTGTTTGTTTTGAGATAGGGTCTCACTTTGTTGCCCAGACCAGAAATAGACTACAGTGGCATGATCATAACTCACTGTAACCTTGAACTCCTGAGCTCAGGTGATGCTCCTTCTGCCTCAGTCTCCTAAGTAGCCAGGAATACAGGCATGTACCACCACAACCAGCTAATTAAACAATTTTTTAAAAGACAGGGTCTTCCTATGTTGCCCAGGCTGGTCTTGAACTCCTGGCCTCAAGCAGTCTTCTTGCCTCGGCCTCCCAAAGTGCTGGGATTATAGGCATGAACCACTGTGCCTGCCCTGAGAAACGGCTAAAAGTAGTCAAATATTCTCTCTCTAGTACTCCTGGTGGACTTTGATCAAATTAAATTGATTCTGAAACTCTCTCTTCGGTTTGACGATGGTCAGGAAAGCTGTGTAGACTGAGTTCAGCTAGAATATACTTAGTTCTGTACTTAGCCAAGATAAACTTTTAAAAATAAACTGTGAGATAGAGGTTATGAATGACCAAGTTTTTATTATGTGGCCTTACTATTTTGGAGTCCCATATGGCTCAAGTCTTTGCATATTGTTGGTTTTCTTTTCTGAACCCAACAATGGAGAACAGCAGCAGGAAAACATTGGCAGATCTCAACCATTTTCATGAGCTAACGTGAGAATGTGAGAACTCTTAGGAAGATGAATGTGTTTGGCTGCCAGGCTGGGAGAAATGACAGCCTGGAGAAGAGGAAAGCCAGAGACATCCAAGGGATTGGGTGGCAGAAAGCTTTTTAGTGTTTTCTTTCTTTTCTCCGCAGTACCCTGGGTGACCGATTGCCTCGATCTGTGGCAGGAAAGCAATAGAATCAGGCAGAAGTGGCAGGGCAGCATCAGGACAGCTCTGGAGCCAAAATGTGAAGTCAGTAGTGACGACACCTGGATGCCTCCTGAGCATTCTTGCCTTCTCCTTCCACCCAGTGGAGTAGGAAATCACACAGGCTTTTTGTTCTTAAGAACACGCCTGGTGATGAGAGGCCAGAGAATGTTTGGTGGAGTGGTGGGGTTTGGAGAATGGCTGAATTCATATTGCAACCTTTGAGACTTTCTACCTTGAAGACCATCCTCCTCCAACTCACATAGAGAAAGGGCAAGTCCTAAGTTTTTACCCCTCTCCTATGTAGACATTATTTGCAAAATCAATAGATAGTCTAAAGAAATAAAAGATGAGCTTACGAGAAAAAATGGTAAGATGTGAGTAGTAAGAGTTCCTTGAAAGTAATTTAGCAAAATAAATAAGCTCAACCAGAGGAAATGGAATGGACAATAATTTAATGAACAAGAGTAGTAATTATCCTTAGAAACATAAAGGAGAATCTTGAAACAAACAGGGAGAAGCAAATATGAAGAACAAACTGGAGATATTGAGGGTCTACACATAATTGCTGAAATTACTCAATAGATGGGCCACATATCAGAATGCATACAGCAAAATAACATATCGGTAGACTGAAATACTGAAACCAGGAACTTGCTCAGAAGACATTGGAAAAGGATAAAGAGATATAAAGAATGCAAGTCAACAAATATGGAGGGCTGAAGTTGAAGTGTAAATACCCTTCCAAGAGCATCATGTAGGAAGAAAAATAGACCTCACATGGAAAGGACACACAAGTGCTGAATAGGAGAGGTGACCTCCTCACAGAGATGTTCTACAGTAACGTTAAAGAATATTAAAGAAAGCTAGAACATTCTAAAAGGCTTCAAAGATAAAAAGCATATTACCCAAAAGGAACCTGAAAATTAGATTACAATCATAATTTTCAACAGTTATGTTAGATGTGGGAAAGCAACGAATTAATATCTTCAAAGTGTTGAAGAAGAAAAGACAGTAAAACTAAAATTTCATGATGGGCACAATTATTACGATAATGTGAAATTGAAATACAGATATTTTGAGGCATACAATGTAGCATAATAATTGCTACCATTTTGAAAGAACTCCTGGGGTTAAGTGAATTAAGTCCTGAAGCAATTAAATCCAATTAAATCCAAAAGGATGCAGTGACTCCAGGAGGAAAGGTGAATAAATAATGAACAAACAGAGAATGCACATTATTTTGAGTACACAAAGATTTATTTTTAAAAATTAACCATGAAATTAGCTCATAAAGGATTTATTGAATGCAAAGTCAGCCTCAGACCAGTTTTTCAACTATAAGGAAACAGTTCAACAATCAAAAATAATTAAAAGCAACTTATATATGTATTGGCATTTCTTAAAGAATGGTGCGGCCGGGCGTGGTGGCTCAAGCCTGTAATCCCAGCACTTTGGGAGGCCGAGATGGGCGGATCACGAGGTCAGGAGATCGAGACCATCCTGGCTAACACGGTGAAACCCTGTCTTTACTAAAAAAAATACAAAAAACTAGCCGGGCGAGGTGGCGGGCGCCTGTAGTCCCAGCTACTCTGGAGGCTGAGGCAGGAGAATGGCGTGAACCCGGGAGGCGGAGCTTGCAGTGAGCTGAGATCCGGCCACTGCACTCCAGCCTGGGTGACAGGGCGAGACTCCGTCTCAAAAAAAAAAAAAAAAAAAAAAAAAAAAAAAAAAAAATGGTGCAACGGCCATTCTTATATGTATGTGTCGTTTTGTGCATAAGACTAAGTCTTCCTTGGGGAATATTCCTAGAAGTGAATATTCTAAGTCTTCCTTGGGGCATATTTGGCCAGAGTGCAGTGGCGTGATATCGGCTCACTGCAACCTTGCAACCTCTGCCTCCTGGGTTCAAGCGATTCTCCTGCCTCAGCCTCCCGAGTAGCTGGGATTATAGGCACACACCACCACACCCAGGTAATTTTTGTATTTTTAGTAGAGACGGGGTTTTACCATGTTGGCTAGGATGGTCTTGATCTCTTGACCTCGTGATCTGCCCGCCTTGGCCTCCCAAAGTGCTGGGATTACAGGCGTAAGCCACCATGCCCAGCCGTTATGTGCATTTTTATTATAGCCAAATTGATCTCTAAAGTTCTATAAATCCCTACCCATGAACTAAAGTTTGGAATTTCATTGCATTGTATTGAATGTATACATTCATTTGGGAATGAATTGATACATTTGTAATATTGAAAATTCACATTGATGAAAATAACTTATCTCCTCATTTACTTAGGTCTTCTCTCAATAAGTTTTACATTTTCTTGTGAAAATCTTGTCCTTATTCTATGTACTCTTGTGTTATTGTATGTACTCTTATAGTTATTGCTATTGTGAGGATGTTTTGCCTTTTTCTGCTATATTATCTAATTGTTACTAAAGGAACACAGATTTGTTTTGTGGATTTAAAATAAGTTGAGGTATAGTTTACATACAACAAAATGCATGGATATTAAGTGTTCATTTGATTGGTTTGATAATTGTTTACATCTGTGTAACTGCCACACGAAACATAGACTATTTCCATTATTATAGAAAGTTCTCCTTTTCAGTCAACCCTTTATCCCTGAGATGACCTTTTTGGACTTACATCATTGTGCATCAGTTTTTCCTGTTCTTGAACTTTATATTTATGGAAAAATACAGTATTTACTCTTTGGCTCTGCCTTCATTCACTTAATATAGTATTTTTGAGATTGATTCATCATTATGTGGTGTATATCAGTAATTTATTTAGTTTTTATGACTGAGCAGTATTCCAGGGTATAAATATACCACAATTTATTTATCTATTCACCTTTTCATGGATATTTGGGTGCTTTTCCAGTTTTTGGTTTTTATGAGTAAGACTGCTATATACCTATCTTTTTGTTATGTATATTCAAAATTTCTCTTGTGTAAGTAACTAAAAGTGGAGCTGCTGGGTCCTATAGTACATGTGTTTGCCCTCCCTTATTTGTTGGGTTATCTTTCTATTGTTTATTTGCAGGAGTTTTTTACATATTCTGGATGTGAATCGTGGGTTAGAGGTGTCTTGAGTGTTTTTTTTTTTGGCTTTGCCCTGTCTTTTCATTTTCTTAATGTGTCTTTCGATGAACAGAAATGTTTAATCTTGATCAAGCCCAATTTATCAATTTTTTATACATTATTGCTTTTTGAGTCCTGGCTAGGAAATCTTGGCTTTCTATAAACTTCTGTGAAAGACAGTTTCACAGAAAAGTTTTATAGTTTTAGCTTTCAGAAGCTAAAAGATATATTTCTGTCTTTATTGTGTTTTCATTCAGTCATTGCCATTTCATTTTTAGCATATATTTCCTAAAATATTTTTTCTACATCTAAAGTTATTATATCTCTTTCCTTATCCAAAGCATCACAAGGACTTATATCCTTATCTCTTATGGTCCCCATTTCCCTATGGCTTTACTTCTCTTCGCAGGTCTGAGGCGGACAACTCTTGTAGTCATTGCATTCTGGAAAACCATCTCTGTCCTTGCATTTGAACAATGTTGGCAGAAAGGGGTCACAGTTGTGCCCTCTGGGGTTACAGCTGCATTTTGCTAAGCTATTTCTGTTGATAATCATGCCTTGCTGCTGGGTCCTCTGTGACCGACTGTTAGACAGGGGCTCACACTGGGCTCTGGCGCAAGAGGAATGTGAGTCATGTGACATGGCTGGGTTGCTGTTTAATGCTCCTTCATTTCCTTTTGGCTGTTTCTTTTCCTTAAGCACCCATGTCCCCAAAGCTTTAATGCTGCCCATCTGGCTGCCCAGTAAGCGCTGATTCCATGCGAGTTCACTCTGGCTCCCCAGTGCCCAGACTCTTCCACCTGCATCACACAAGCCCTGTGTGCACCCATACCCTAAGGGTAAAGCGATGTGGTGGAAGAAGCTCAGCTAATTAAATCACATTAGTTAGAGACCATTCCCAATAACATTTGTATTTCAGCTGGACCCATATTAATGATGATTAGGTAGTTTTTGACATGCTTTCATATACTCCAACTCACACATTCTTCCAAAACAGGGTGAAGGGTAGAGTTCAAACTTCAAACTAGTTCAAACTATATCTTTGGACATGTTTCATGCTCTTTCCACCAGCATGCATCTGATTGATAAGATGGGGATTTCAGGTGTTGTAAGATACTGATATGAAGGTAATATGAAGGAGATTCTGGTTTTTTTGCTTTTTTTGTTTTGTTTTGTTTTTGTTTTTGTTTTTTGAGATGGAGTCTGTTGTTGCTCAGGCCGGAGTGCAATGGCGCGATCTCAGCTCACTACAACCTCTGCCTCCTGGGTTCCAGCAATTCTCCTGCCTCAGGTTCCTGAGTAGCTGAGATTACAGGCACCTGCCATCACAGCTGGCTAATTTTTGTATTTTTAGTAGAGACAGAGTTTCACCATGTTGTCCAGGCTGGTCTCGAACTGCTGACCTTAGGTGATCCACCTGGCTCGGCCTCCCAAAGTGCTGGGATTACAGGCGTGAGCCACCACCCCCGCGCCATGGAGGAGATTCTGAATCAGTGTGAGGAAGCAGGTAAGGGAAAGAAGAGAACAGGGGATGGGGAGTAGTGAGCTTCAACCTCCTTGGAATCTCAAGTAGAGAACACTGCTGAACAGACATCTAACCTGTAGATCACAGTGACCTAACTAATTCATCCACAGTTGGCAAAGTGCACATTAATTGTAAATTTCCTTCCTCTTTGGTCATTAAGTGATATAAGCACAGACCTCCTTTTCATTCTGTTAAGGCTGAGAAACATAAGGATTCTGCAGCATCTTAGGAAAAGAATCTGAGAGTCGTAGGCAATGGTAAGCTTTGTAAATATTTACTAGACTTGGAGTAAGTGGTAGAATACACGAAACCAGAATTTGTTGCCATATATACTGCGGAGGCACACTGGAGGGTAGAAGGGATTGTGGAAAGTCTAGTGCTTTGCAACTAGACAGATCCTTGACCACCCTGGAGTAGCATCCACTCCTTCCCAGATCCTCCTGATGACATCCCTCCTTCATTTACTTATATTAATAGCAGTGTCCCAATCTGTTATATTGCTTCTTTCTTGTTGTTTATTATCTGTCTTCCCGACCAGAATGCAAGCTCCATTTGGGCAGTGGCCACCTTGTTTATTGTGTACCTGTCTGTATCCATGAAGTCTGACATAATGCCTGACATATACTATGAGCTCAATAACTATTGAGTGAATGAAATAATGAGAAAATCCTGTTTGATCACTTGCCAGCCATATAATGCTAGCCAATTTTTTCCACTTCAGTTCCTGCATCTGTGAAATTGGATAACACAAATACTCACCTTGTAGCATTGTTGGAATAATTACCTGAAATCATGGCGTAAATTCGTAGCATAATATTGGAAGTTTTAGGGCTCAGAACGTGATGGCCCACAGTATGGCGTCTTGGTGTGATGAATGCTTTAAACTGAAGGAAACTGAAAGAGCTTCAGAAACAAAGTCTTTCTGGCCTTCTCCCACCTTTCTTTCTCCTGCTCTCCTTTCTTCCCCAAGGCAGACCAGAGAAACTAGAATTCCTCTTCCTCAGTGTGGGTCATAGAAACTAGAACTCCTCTTCCCTAAAGAGAGCCATAAAGCCTAGACATATTAGTCTAACCTTCCCCTGCCTTTCTGTGTGGGGGCTGGCCATAACGAAATTCTCTGACCTATCTTGTCTGATACATGATCATGAGACCCTCATTCCAGAATGAGTCCTGCCCTAAACCCAGGAGAAAGAACTGCCACACAGAAAAGCAAAGAAGAATGTGAACAGACAGATCTTGCTGGGTTTCTTCCCTCTGCCTGCTACCATTAGACCATACCCTTTCTGTCCAATCAAATTTGACATAGCTGTCCATTCTTCACTGAATATTAGCATACAAATGGACAATTTTCCTTGATATTTGAGTCTTAATTTCTGAAGGCTCCTGTGACATGTACAACTTTGATCAAATAAATTCTTATGTTTTCTCCTATTAATCTTTCTCTGCCAACCCTAGGCGGGTTGAGGAAACTTTCTCTTTGACAGGCACATCATAACAGCTGAACTAATATTAGCTCCTTTATTTCCTAAGATGAACCTCTGTTTGAGTGCCTGCCAGTCAGTAGAAGAAATCAGATGGGCTATTCCCATTTTCCCTCCAATGAATATATTGTTTTGAAGCAGGTAGATGCATGTGTAAAACTCCAGGCAGGGCATCCTTGTCTCTCACCGGGTACAGTGCCCTGCTTGGTAAAACTGAATTTGGTAAAATCCTCTGTGCTCTCATAGTAACTTGCTCAAATGACCACACAGATGGAATTATGTTTACTTGTCTATTTCCTGAGCTGGTCTGTGTGGGGGAAAGAAGACATTTTACTAATTTTGTAATCCTGCTGCCTAGCACGGTGCTTGCTTCCTAGTGCTTAGTCAATGGACATTCAATGAAAAGTGATATTTGAGCTGAGTTGTATAGATAAAGAGGGCATATGCAGGGAGGGCCTAGGCAGGGCGCATGGCGTGAGCAAAGGCATGCAGCCTAAAAGGCAAGGCATGCTCCAGGAGGAAAGTTGAGGAGGTTGGTAGAATAGCAAGGGAGGAGGGAGTTGTCTTCTGAAGGTGAAGACTTCAGAGGTGAGGGGGCGATTTCTGGACATTTCAGGATTGGGATTGTGGCTACAAGTTGCCCAGGTGTATGAAAGTGTAAAGCACTGGGAATGGGTAAATCAAAGTATCGTGAGGCTGAGGTCCAGGCTGCGTGATCCATGATGATTCTGAAGTTGTCAGGAAAGTGCAGAAGTGGGGAAGGAGATGGCAACTGAGTTAAGTGCCAAGGGTTCTAATCAATATGGAATGATCTGAATGGCAGAGCCATGGCCAAAGTGCATGTGTCCCAAGTGAAGGTGACAACACTGGCCTGCAAGCTGTGCTTTGAATGGTTTTCTCAGTAGTGGGGGAACACTGACTCACCTCTACTTCTTCATGAAGACCACCACTCACATCTGCAGGACTCAGACAAGGGTACAAGTGGAAGTCCTGCCCTGCGGAGTTCCTTTTCTCTGTGTACCCTGGTTGCACTGAGCATGCATTATGCCACTCCAGCCTGCACCTCTGAGTTCCATTTACACCCTGCAAACAGCCATCACTAGGCCTGTGGGGTGCACACTGAGGGCGGAATGCACCCTTGGGTGGAGAGAGTCAAGGCAGACTTTGAGTACTCAGGAGATTTTGGGGCCTCAAGTATCAGAGCATGTTCAGTGCAAATTTGGGTGCTCATGTGTCCCATTGGCCTCATGGTCTCCCAGATTCCTTGCCTGTGGGTGAGGCATGGCTAGAAGAGGGCAAGAGAGAGCAGGGTCCTCTAAAGTATGGTGTCTAGGAAGGGGACCACACGTCTGCCCTCAACTTACTTCACTTAGAAACTGACATCTAAATGTGAAATGCCTGATTGCAGCAGAGAAAATAGCCACGGCCATGCCATGGTCTTATTCTTTCCCAGCAAATGGTCTCTTTTAGGGATGAACAAAGACACACTTAAATTAAAGGTTATTCTCCTCTGGAGGAAACACCTTAGGGCTGTCAAATTCCTTAGCTACACTGGCTCACAGTCAAGTTTGACCCATGAGTTAGGGCTCTCCTGAGCCACAGTACATTTCATGGACTCTTGTTTTTCTCTCTCCCTGGCTTCTGCTGAGCTCAACTGCATGCCAGTCAGGGAGTGCCCTGCGCTTGGGATCAGGAGACGAAAGGTATTACAGGGAATTAGAAAAAGCTCTGCTCACTGGAGCACTGGGCTTTGCTTTGTGACTCTATTTTCCTTGTTCATCTGATTAAATTCACACCATCAAGGCTTCAGCAAGGACAGTGAGCATCAGCTGTATAAGAATACAGTCCCTGGTCAGCTGCTGGCCTAGTCTTGCTGCCAGAAGTGTCTGATCTAGGTTGCTGCCCTTATTCATGTTAAGGCTGGTGTTTCCAATATCTCTACTTTTATGTAACCCTAGGAAGTGGACACATTCAGTTGTGACAGTCATTAAAGAGACAGTCCAGATTGGAACCAAGGGATTTGAATTCTGTACTTATTCTGTCATTGTTTAGCTACACAACCTAGGTAGATCACTTAACCTTTGAATGGTAATTTCTTCTTTTATAACAAGGAAACCCTATCCTCCTTTCTACCTCACAGGAATGTTTTGAGGACCTAATGAACCAATGCAAGCCAATGTCTTCTGGAATGTGTAAAAAAGCCCATCGCAATATAGGAGATTATTATCACTGTGGTGTGAACCATTTATCATATTCTTTTGAAAGTGACAGCCCCACAGGAGAGCAGCTTTGCTGTGGGGTGGGTGGAGAGATGATGGCAGGAGAGAATTAGAGTGAGGGCTGGGAAACCAGGAAAGTGGAAAAGGGGGAGGATGAGGTACAGCAAGCTGTTAAAGGAAATGAAAAGTGACTGAAATTCAAGATCTCCTAGTGTTAAATACAAGGCTAGGCAATCTACACACACAAGCTCAATTAATACTTATTACAACCTTTCAGGTGTCTTTTTTTATTCTTAATAAGCCTGCTTCCACCCTTTTAGAAATAGAGAAATTGAAATGATCTAGCTTCCTGTATTTTTTTGTCTTCATTTCTTGCTACTCTCCTTCACCCCCTTTTCTCTGCTCCAGCCACACTGATCTTGTTTTTCTGGAGCAAACCAGGTTCACTGTCCCTGGGCTTTTGCACTTGCTGTTCCCTTTGCCTGGAACACTCTTCCCTCAATGTCCACATGTCTCACTTTCCATTCTCTCCAGGTCTACTCAAGTCACGTTCTCAGGGAGGCCCCCAATGTCGCATATCATATCCCTCTTCCCTGATTTATTTTTTGTCACCAGCACTTGTGACTGCCTAGCACTAATGCATTTTACTTAGTTTGTATGTCATTGGTCACCTCTACTTGACTATAGAGTCTCCAAGGACAGACATTTTTATTTACTACTTTGTATCCAGTGACTGGAATAGTGCTTGGTTTAAAGTAGGCACTCAATAAATATTTGTTGAATAAGGGAATGCATAAGTGGAAAATAGAATTGTGTGGGCTTGTTCAGAGTTAGTTTTTGATTTCTCTAGGTGGCTCCCAGTGATATAATTTACCCCAACACCAAATATTTGTATAGTTCCAAATACTGACTCTTATGTCTTTGGTTAGATTCTGTCTCACAAATAAGTTTCTTGAATGTTGATCTAAAACTATTCACTGAAATACACAGAAAACTGCCTTACACATTCCAGACTTCCTAGGGAGGAGGACTTGGTACACCAGCCCAATTGATCCATAGTCAATGCTCCAACAGTGCAAGGTGGATGGAGGGCTTCCTGGGTCATTTCCTAAAGAAGCCTTGGCTTGTGGCACCGGGAAGCCTAGGCTGGCTGCAGCTCACACTGCACGGGGAATAGATGGAGATGAGAATTTTTCAGGGGTCTCTGTGGGGATGTGGTGTATGAAGGTTTCCCATTACTTCACACACACAGGCAGTCTATTCTTCATGATATTTTCCACATTTTCTTTTTTTTTCCCCTCCCTCCCTTCCTTCATTCATTCCCTCTCTTCTTCCCTTACCCACTCCTCTTATTCTTTCCTTTTTGCTTCCCTTCCCTATGCTTTCTGTGAAAAGGAAATGACCTAAATCTCTTTTGGACAGAGAGCATTTGCATTACCTCATGGATATTAGAGGAGCACACAAGAGTGGAGTTAAAGGCCAGGAGTTCTGTACCTCCTATGGTGGTCACCAGGAGTCAGTGCACCCAACTTTTTTCCTCCCAGTGGCACATTCAGAGAGTAGAAATCAATACAAATGGATGTGGAAGAAGGTGAATTCTCATAGCTCTTTCAAAGTCTTAGAAAATCACCCCTGGTATTAATTACTTAGAATGGGAAGATTTTTAGGCTGACTCCTCAGTTCAAAGGGGCTGACTCTGTTTAAGTGTGGACTGTGTGTGTGCATGTGCGTGATTGATGTGTGTGCTGCCAAGTCCCATGATTTAAGGGGGGAATTATGAGGAAGAGCTCTGGTTTGAAGTTACAGCTGAGTTCCAATCCTTACTTGATTACTATGAATTATATTACCTTGGACAAGTAATTTCTCTTTATTCTCCTGATTTCTCATCTTTGAATGAAGGCCTTGGATAAATAAGTCACCAGTTTCCTTCAGTCCTGAAATTCCATGACTATGCATTAGAGAGTTAAGCCAGACTGTCCTAGGTAGTGGATGGTGCTGGGCACAATTTTCACACTTGATAGGCTCATCCTCCAACCCAACTTGCAAGGACAGATAAGAATAATTCTTCCAACTCCTGAACTACCATGTCTTCTAACTTTTTCAGGTGCAGGAGGCAGGTAGTTATTTGGGTGGCCAACTCTCACTAGGTGCCCTGGATGTCCTTCACCTTCACACTCTGCAGGCTGCCTGATTTCCAGAATAGGAACACAAAGCTGTTTGGTAGCTTCATTCTTTGGAGATGGGAATCTTGTGGTACAGGTTTTGCTGCCTGTGAAACAACAACTTTTGAATATTCACTGGCCAGACTGCATCTTTGAACAACTCATTAATACCTAGCAGTTTAAATGACCCTTGCTAATGATAAATGGAGGGGAAATTGCCTGAAAGTTCTTTAAGTGCAGAGCTGAAAATGTCCTTTGCATCTTATTATGTGGACAATATAACTACAAATAAGATAATTGTTTATATTCTTCTTTTGTGTGTGTTTAAGGAATGTCCCAGGATTCAAGGAATCCCGTGATATAAAATAACAAAAGAAAAGGAAGCAAGAGCATAACAAATCAATTGCTGTTACGAACTTTGGAGTTTAGTATATTTTTGAAGCTTATATATTCCAGAACAAAATGATCAGGGGCCGTGACTAATGCTGTTGGGAAGAATAGAATACGATGAAGACCTTGTGTCATGTAAAGGATCAAGCTGTCTTTACATTTTCTGAGGTCTGACATGGGGAGGCTTTAAATATCTTCAGAAATATTTTTCCATTACTCACTTTTTGAACTAGATGTGGGGACCCCAGACCATGGTATGTGGAGCCATGGGAAGCCTAGACCATCATGGTATGTCTATTGGGTTTTTCTACTGGGATCTAAGACTGAGCTCATTCAGTGTTCTGAATTGAACTCTTTGCAACAAGTTGAAAAGATTTTCTTAAGACAAAGATAAACAAGTAACTGCACAAAGGACATGGTCAGGGCCTAGCTTTCTTTCACATTGCTCCTTTCCTTGATATTTGTCTTGCCATTCTTTCTTTTCTTCATGTCTTTTCGTTCCTATCCTAGTGCATTTCTTTTATTTGTTAATTCTTTTTTCTCTTGTCTCTCTCTTTTTTTTTTTTTTTCCTTTTCCACTCCTATTCCCAAATAGGATTTCATGAACAAAACTCTAGTGGTTGCCTTTAGATCTAAGTAGTCTCTAGGGTTTGTTTCAGGGACAGACTACATGGAGAGGAGCTGCACTGCAGGTTATAACGGAGGGAGGGTGACAGAGGGATGAAGACAGGAGATATGAGGTGTAAAGAAGCCATATGTATCCTGACCTTGAATACCACTGGCTTCATTCCATGAGAGAGGATTTGGGTTGACTCAGGTTGGAGGATGAAGTTGCCTGCCCATTCATCCCCCTCTTCTAGTACCTGCTTCCACCTTCCTGACAGAACTTGCCTTCCACTATAGAGGCTGAATGTGGCAGAGGCTCATTTTGTGACCTCTCTTGCAACCAGGGCAACAATATTAGATAATGCATAGAAAGGAAGGCATTCTTATGGCCTTTAATGAGACATTTTATTCCTTTTGAAAAGAGAGATGCACAGAAGGAAAGACATCTTTTGTTTCTGGATTTGGTCATGTCTGCTTGGGGCTATAGCAACCTACTATAATGAGGGAAGATGTGGCTGAAGACTGCAAAGATGGTAGAGCAAAAAGATGGAAAAGGTCCTGGGTCTTTGAGATCATTGAGTTGCCAATCCAAGCCTGGAGCAGTTTATGTAACTGACCTTATTGTTTAGGCTTTTTTTTTTTTTTTTTTTTAAAGAGTTCTGCTTCTTGCCACTGAAAGCACCTTGATGAGGGCCAGCAAATAGAACCTTATAGTTGAGCTTTATTTTGTGTGGACATTTATTAGTCTCTTTAATGGATTCAGTTATAATTTAAACAACACATCTATATATTAGTCTTCTTTCTTCAATGTCCCTTAGTATGCAATAGCTGAAAGTTTATTCCCTGCTTATGCCTTTACAAACTTTCCTAATAAAATACTTTATGGACCTAAAGATGTGGCCATCAGTTTCGATGATCTTTTTTGGATTTTTCTAATGCCACGTGATACTGACTAAATAAGGCAGAGTGCTGCCTGTGGTAAAAGTTGCAGTGTCTTGGTGGTGCAAGTGCAGGGGACGTTTCCTCTTACTCTCTTCCTCCCTCCATTTACTCTTCCAGAAACAAGGTATGAAGGGTTCCCCATGATCATCACATGGAGCCTTGTAGTGAAAAACTACTCTCTAGTGCCCCCCATTCCATCCCCTTCACCAAAACTACTGCATATATATGCAACAAGATAAAAACTGTTGATCAACTTTGTGTACCCAGTTCGTCTCTTCACTCTGTCCCATTCACTCTGGACTTACCCATTCAGTCGCCTTGCTCCAACCCTGCCAAGGAGGATCCTACCTTGTCAGATTTTCTGGGGATTTGGTCAAAGGAGTATAAGGAGGAAAGTGCGGGGAGAACGGAAGACAAAATGAGAGGCTTTCCAGGATGGGGCTGAAGGAATTTATGATGGGTGAAAATTTGAGGAAATAGATATGGGAGCAGATCCAGTGTGTGGTCAGGGATAGGAGGCAAAGATTTCATTTTGTACCAGGATGGCCAAATGAAATGTTCACAGCCAATATCCATCCTGAGAGATCAGTACTTGTTATTGATATTTTCTGTATTACACATGGAGATATGGGTACTTTAAGGAATCTGTGGGAGCTATTGTACTCTTCATGGTTTTTGAGATTTGCAATACAAACTTAAAAAATAGAAAAAACTAACTTGTATTAATCTGAAACTTTCTTGCGTGGGTGTGTGTGTGTGTTTTCCCTCTGGGTCTGAATTGCCACTCCAGGAGGTACAACTTTAGGGGTGTTACCTGTATAAGCACCTTTAGGGGGAAGAGTGATTGATACACTGGATTTCAATAGCTTTTATTATAATACAGAAAGTGTAGGATGTTTTTCTTTCCCTTCAGATTTGTCTAAAGGATTTAGAAGCACTGAATTTAGCTACCCATAAATATGTTTGCTTATTTGAGAAAAGTCTCATCTCTTACCAGGAAGTATTATAGTGATGGAAAAAATGTCTTCTGAGTGTCTCTTGCTGTATATTTGTCTCTGAACACATTCTTGCCTCTCAGAGCCGTGATTTCTTAAACTGATGTGTCATCAGCAGCTATGTTGTAGAATAATTAATACTCTATCGTATTTTTAATTTAGCTGCAACTTGCTTTTGAGTCCAAATTCATAAATACATTGCCTCTGGTCAAAAATAAGGAAGATGAATGACTGCAGATGGAGCTGGGACAGCCCAGCAGTGCAGCAAATGAGTGTGTGGGGGCTGGGGAGAAAATGCTAGCTGAAAGCCCTTTATTTTTGTATAGTTCTAGATCAGTGCCCTCCAATTGAAAAATACTGCAAACCATAAATGCAAGCCACGTATGTGATTTAAAATTTTCTTGTAGCTACATTAAAAAATGTAAAAATAAATAAGTGAAATTAATGTTTAAATGTATTTGTCCTGATACCTCAAAAACAATATTGTCCTAATATGTAATCAATAAAATAGTTACTGAGCTGTTTTACAATTTTTCATATGAAGTATTTGGAATCCCATGTGTATTTTACACTTACAGCACATCTAAATTCAGGCTAGCCACGGTCCAAGTGCCCAATAGCCACATGTGGCTAGCAGCCACTGTGCCAGACAGTAAAACTCTAGACTATTTACAAGGACAATTATTTTATTTTGCACTTGATGCTCACAGTATATCAAAATGGTGCCAGGTCAGATGGGAGGAGACGATTGCTTTTTCTTCTGGCTCTGTAAGAACTTCCTCATTAATGCTTTTGGGATCAGCTTTTTAAAAGGTTGCCAAACGGTAAGAGGAGGAAGGACTGGCTTCTAATATTGAAAGAGCAGACTCAGAGCTTTGTGTGCTAGCCAGGGCTCAGAGCTTGGTGGAATTTATAGGTGGTATTTATGACCGAAAATATCCAGATGGGGTCATTTATAAAATAGATGTGGGTAGTATGGTTATTTATCAAGAGCAATATGCTATAATGGAATGAGTTCTAGACTGAAGTTCAGGAGAAGGCACTAGACCAGGCACAGGTCTGGGAGGAGAGAAGTGAACCAACATTTACCATACCAGCTACAGCACTAGGCACTTCACAACCATTTTCTTATCTACTTCTTACAATAAGCTCAATAGCTATATAACCAGCTCTAGTTTACAGAAATGGCAGCTGAGCCTAGTGAGGTCAGGTTCTGGCTTATTGTGGAGTCGTAATAAAATCTCAGTGCTGTCTGATTCCAAACTGCTGTGTTCTTAACATTACAATCCATATGCACGTCATATAATAGGTGTTAGGATTCAAGCGGAGAAGCGGAACCAGTGATATATTTGCATGCATGTAGATACATATAGGTGGTAAATACTTGTTACAGGCTTACACAATTGTGGGGAGCTGGTTAACCTGTCTTTGTAAGGATGTCTCCACAGCTGATGCCAGAGCTAGAAGTCCTCAGGGTGGGCGATCATAAAGGGAAGATCACAGCATGCTGGAAGCAGCAGCACAGGTAGAATTCCACAAGCACACCCTGAGCCCTGCTTACATTCTTGTTGCCTCTGACCTTGGTGATGAAAGTGCCCTGCAGAGGTTGGACCCTTTTTCATGGAGCTTAACAAATATACCTGGTTCAGGATGAGTCTGAGAACCTGAAGGAGGACCCAGGGAAAGGTGGAGCAATTGGAGACCCAGCCGCTGCTTTACAGCAGTAAGCTGAGTCAGCATCAGCAACAGTGTGCTGAGCTACAAAATGGCTGCCATTTTCCTTTGCCCTCCTGTTTTCCTAGAGTCTTCATTATGGCCCACTCTAACTGGAAACACATGAGGAAGGGAATTCTGGGAAATGTATTTTAGCCTGTCCACATTGATGCATTACAAAGGCTTCAAATGGGTGTTAAGTAAATATTTGTTGAATGAATGGATGAATGAATGAATGAATGAATGAATACCATGGTACTTCTCTTGGAAATTCTCTGGGAGTCGGAATACCTAATCCTGGCTCTGCCTCTTACAAACCAAACAATTTTGAACAAGTGACTTAACTCTGAGTCTTAGTTTCCTCATTTGTAAAACTCCAAGAATAATCCCTGTCCTGCTTATTTAACAGGGATCAGTTGAGATAATCTGAACAAAAGCACTTTGAACATAATGTTCAAAAATAACATATATAAGGATAAAACATGTAATATAGTATTGTATTCTTTAATTATTGTTGTTACTAATAATTCAGCTTCCCAATGTATCACATGGAATTAATAGTTCCTGACCAATTTACCTTAAAGGTATGCCAGGAAGCTTAAATTAGGTGAGATATGTAGAAGCACTGTCAGCTATCTGTGGCATACCCTTCAAAGGCAAGACTGAATTATCATTCAACACTCAGATACATTTTCACATTGTGTTTTACTTTTGGGCTAAATGACTCAGAGGGACAAGTATGTAACTGGAACCATTGGTGACTCTGTGAGCTGAAGAGCAGTGGCCATTCCTTGGATGGGAGTTGTGGGCAGTGGATGAGGTTTCTGTCCTATAAATTTGGGCTTGCATTTCATAGCAGCCAAACTTGCTCAGCAGAATGAAGAAATCTCTGCGAAAGTTTTTGGTAAAGATGGCATAGAGGAAGGGGTTGGCACAGGAGTTGATGGGGTAAAAGAGGACCAGCAGGATCTTTGCTTTGGACACAGTGATGAGGGGCACCTTGAGGGAGGCAGAAATGGCAAAGAAAGAAATGGGTGCCATGCAGAGGAAGTCAGTGAAGATGAGCATGGCCATGCGCTTGGCGATCCTGGTGTCACTAGAGGAGGACACGATGTTGGGGTTCCGCACTGTGAGGTAGATGTGGGTATAGCAGCCACAGATGACCACAAAGGCCAGGACATTGAGCACAAGGAGGGACATGACATACAGCTGTGACAAAGGGCTGTCAATGTCCATGGGCAGGCAGATGCTCACCTTCATGTAGCTGCTGATGCCAAAGATGGGAAAGAGGGCAGCTGCAAAAGCAAAAATCCAGCCCATCACCATGACACTGGCAGCATGGCGGAGCTGCACCTTGCAGTCCAGCTGCATGGCATGGGTGATGGTATGCCATCTTTCCAAGGTGATAGCTGTTAGAGTGTAGACTGACAGCTCACTGGCAAACACAGTGAAAAAGCCAGCAGCATCACAGCCTGCTCCAGTTTGCCAGTCAATGGCATAGTTGTGATATTGGCTTTTGGTGTGGATATCAACTGATGCAATGAGCAGCAGGTAGATTCCAATGCAGAGATCAGCAAAGGCCAGGTTGCACATAAGGAACCTGGGGACCGTGAGTTTATACTGGCTGGTAGTTAGGATCACCAGCACTATGATGTTCCCAGTGATGGCCAGGATGCTGATAAACCATATCAGGACTCTGAGGATGTTGTACCCCATGATATCTTCACATGGGTTGAATGCATCTGGCTTAGGGGAACAGGTCACATCAATCACTTCATTGCATAAGTCATAGTCAAACTCACTGTACATCATGTCAAATCCTCTGCTGTAACCGGGCTCATTGTCTTCTGCCAGAGAGGCTCTCTGACCCCTAGCCTGAGTCATATAATCAACTTCTTGCCTTAAAATCGATTTGTTGCAAATTGGATGAAGCTCAGAGCTAGAAAAATACAAAAAGAAATAGAATCAACATCTCAGATTCAGAATAGCAAATACATCACTGTCTTTGTGCAGGGTAGAAATGATGGGTTTCTTCCTGAGATTTTTTTTTTCTTCTCACATCATATCTGCCCTTGAGGCTAAGCTCAAGGGTTAATGCTGCTTACTGTAAATGAATATAACAACTTGTATATATATTACTAGAGTTGGATGGCCCACTGGGGAAACCATCTTGCCACAACCTGAATGTGGGGAGGAAGGCGCCTGAGACTAAGCCTTGCTGTTAAGTGAAAATAATTTACAGACCTGGTATCAACTCTACCCTTTTCTTTCTCCCATCTTGATCCAGCTATCTCTTAATATGCCTGAGTAGGAGATATTCCTATTCCTCTACACTCAAATCACTGGAAGATCCAGACTGTTCTCTCACTCAAATGAGAACTTATTTGCTTCTCTTATCTACATAAATTAGGGGATCAAAATCTAGTTAGTTCCCAGCCAGCCCCTATTCCCTGGCTCTTTGGTTCTCAGGCTATTAGGAGGCCAGCTAATTTGCCTGAAATGCTACCAGGGTCTTTCCTGTTCTTTATTATCTCACTTTCTGGGGGCCACAATAGACCTCAGGCATGTGTTTGTCTGCAAGGTAAGCCTGGCTCTCTCATATTAGTTTCCTAGTGAGTGCCCCAAAGAGCAAGTGCAAGTTGCAAAAGGACCTAATTTATTCTAAGAACGTAACTCATCCTCGGGGCAGCCTAGCTCTCCTTGGCCTCACTTTGCTGTCTTGGTTTTCCCTTTGAACACAAACGTACAAGGGGCCTTGTGAACAGGATAGAGGTACTTACAGAGGGATTTGAATGAAATCCAGGTGATAAATATTCAATCCATGAGTATACCCATAAATATTCTACCCCAGAGTAGTCTATCAATACTCTGGATGTAGAGACATGGAAGGTAATATTTCAGTTTGGAAGTAAAGGCTTATGGAATGGAAATTACATAATAAAATGGGAATAAGCCTTACACTGGGACATTTTTGGATGCAAAAAAAAAAAAAAATCACACATACACATGCATACCTTTCCCTCCTTCCCCAAGGGGCAAGTTCACATCTATATTAAGTTGACTGTATTTTTTTTAAACCTTGACATAACCTCAGATATAAGCGGGGAAGTGAATATTAAAACCCTCATAAGGAGGAAAGAAGTGGCTAGGGGAGTGGAGGAGGTAAAGACTCCATTTGATGCTAAAGGATGAGTCTCACCAGGTGTTCCAACCTATTATACATGGACTGAACTTTTCCCCATCTCTCCCCGTCCTCCCTTCTCTCACCCCTGGGAAGTGAATTGAATTGCCAGGGAGTCATTTTCCCTTGGCCTAAGGGATTCTTTTTGTTTGTTTAAGGCTAAATGATGAACATATACAGAATTGAAAGTCAATGGAAACAGCCCAGAAAATGTTTTGATTTAGTCAGTGGTCTTCCAAGGAAGGTGAGGCAAGCTCCATAATGGGCATAGAGGGCATAAGAGGGTTATCTTGTGGTCCTTAGTCTAATTCCCGACTCTTAAACCCTGTTATTGAACTAGCCACAGCCTGATTCCAGGAAGAGAAAGTAAGTAACCTGGTACTTGCTGACTGCAGTGTGGTTCATTGGATTGAGATCTTACTTTAACTCTCTAGAAACAGCCTTCACTTCCTGGGACTTATGGTCGGCGTCTGTGAAGATTCTTACTGTTGTTGCTGCTGTCCACATATTTTAAATGTTGTGCTTCCCTTTTCTGAAACAGAAGTGACCCACTGACATGAAGTAAGGAGAAAAGTAAATAACTTATGTCTCTGAGATAAGAACAGAAACAAAAGTGGAAACTGAGGGACATCAAACTTTGCCTCCGCAGTACTTTGGAAAATCCTATCATAAGGAGTTGGAAATGCAGTTTACGGTCAGTTTAAAAAGTGACACTTTTGGACTCTGATCAGTCAGTGAACAGATGCTTGCGGGTGGCATAGCAGTGTCCCAGAGTCTGAGCTTTGGAGGCAGGCAGAGCAGATCTGGATTTGTTTGGTCAGTGTAGGTCAAGTTATTTAGTATCTCTGAGCCTCAGTTTCTATCTCTGTGAGAAAGGAATAATAATGATATTACCTTTGTGGGAATTAAATGAGATAAAGATACAAAGTATTACAGTGCTTGGCAGTGAATACTCAGCAAATGTCAGCAGTATGAAGACAAATGATGGCGGTTATTTATGGAATTCTTGTTGAGGTATAGGCCCTGTGTGGGTACTTAGAAGCATATGCCACAGCATGTCAATTTAATATTGAATTGTGAAGAAATGGACTTCACAACATTGAGTTGTGAAGAAACAACTTGTATTGTTAAATACAATACAAATTGAAGAATAAAATGAGAGTAACATGCGAACTGAATACAGAATTATGACAAGGAAATATCTGGTTCAATGACAAATGAAGAGTGTAGTTGATAGGAACTTTTGGGAAGAGCCCAGGAAGAGTCCAGGAGGACCACTGGCCAAAGTTTTAGTCACAGGGGCCTCATGTTTATACTCTGGGCATTATTTCCAAATGAGGATCAGAATAATTTCATCATACAAGTTAAAACTTGAATCCCAATACCAAACCACACCTACTGTAATATACAATGAAATTATTCTATCGAAGGAATAAATCTGAAATTATCTTCTGAATAACATAATTATTTTACGTTGTTTGTGTGTGTGAATTTGATGAATACAAAAATCAAATACCCATTGCTAAAAATAAAAAACAAAAACCATCGATCACAATTTTTGTTACTCTATTTTGGCACATTGTGGAAGAACCACATTCCCCTCCTTGCTGTACCCCAGCAGGCCTGGATGGTGAGTTACAGCAGCAACCCAGAGGGATGAGAGCAGAGTGGTCTGGAGGGATCAGAGAAGACCTCATGTCCTGGGACAATATAAGGCAGATGTGGAGATGCCAATTGGGAGAACCTTGAGGCTATGTCTAGAGGAGTCTTAGTAACACGATGAGATAACAAATTATTGGGGTGTGTTGGAACGGGGCCAAATAGCACACTGCAAGCTGCTCTCACAGTGATCTTAACATTTTCTTCCTTTTTTTAAAGACAGAGTCTCACTCTGCTGCCCAGACTGGAGTACAGTGGCACGATTATGGCTCACTGCAGCCTCGACCACCTGGGCTCAAGCAATCCTCCCACTTCAGCCTCCCGAGTAGCTGGGACTGCAGGCATGTGCCACCACACATGGCTAATTTTCTTCATTTTTTTGTAGAGACGAGGTCCCACCACATTACCCAGGTTGGTCTCAAACTCCTCGGCTGAAGGAGTTGTTCCGCCTTGGCCTCCCAAAGTGCTGGGATTACGGGTGTGAGCCACCTCGCCTGGACAATTTCAGTGTTCTTTATTTCTCTTCGGGGTGTTCAGTTCCAGGGACTTGGTGCAAAATTAGTATCTTTCTCACTCTGGATAGAATAATTCTTATGTGGAATATAAAAGAGGCAAGCCACTGCTTCAGCCCAGGACCTTAAGAATTCTAGTTGTCAGGAAGAAATTTCCTGGCTCTTGAGCTCATCTATGAAGAGTGCCCATTCTGGATAATATCCTAGTGATGCATGCAGATTCTGAAAAACAGCTATTTTTCTACAAATCCTTCAGAAAGGTCTGAGTAGAGACTCCCAGCTACTTGGAAAACATTTTAGGGTGCGTACTGTTTTGTTCTTTTTGTTTTGCTTTTGAGCGAGGAATGTCCACATGGACTGGTCAATGTATGTTAAAGGTTGAATAATAGAGGAGACTGTGTTAAACAGTGAAATAATATCATAGGAAAGCTGTATTAGTTCTAGGCTAGTATATAAGAGTAATAAAAAGACATCATTTGATGAGTGCAACTACATGGTGTGGCTTATGTAGGTGAGGTCAGAGGAGAGTGAGAGCTTTTAGAACTCTGATACTCAGTAAATTCTTACCTCCAATGCATTGTTTAAATGTCTGGGGCGTGTGTACAATCTCCAAGGCGACTTTCTGTTTACTCTCTCCAGATCCTTTCTATGATTATCTCACTTTTTTAACCAGTTAGGTAACTAGGACTTGTCTCTGTTTAGATCATCCTCTTTAAGTCTGGGCTTCCCTGAACCTGGCTTTCTTTGAAAGCCAAAGTAATGAGATATCTTAATCTTTCTCCTCCCTGTGAGGTAGTGAGATCCCAAGGTGGATTAGAGAGGCTTAGAGTGATTGCGATGTGCTGCAGATGTGTACATCAGTCTCTGGCATGGCATTTATGCATCTCCCTGCCAAACATGACATGGATGGGACATTTATGAAGTGCAGAGTTTGGGACTTGAAAGATTAAATCTATAAAGGTACAAGGGAAAGAGGGGACAGATATTATGCACCAACTCTGAGTCAGGCACTGTGCTTACTATTTTTCATGTTTTCTCATTTAGTACCTGGTATATGTTCTGCCCGATGGGTAGTCCTGTCCTGTGAGCCCATTTTCAAAGAAATGAAAGAGTGCAACCATTCCTCACTCTCCACAAAACTGAATTTTTGACCCAGAATGTGCCAAAGGGCTTGAGACAGGGAACTCTCTGCAAGTAGATTCTCTTCATGTCCCAGATATGTAGAAATTATGGACTAAGTTCTACACTGGGGAAATCCCTGAGCAGGGCTCAAAGATAGACTCACATTTGCCGTCTCCAGTTTGCAAAGGCACAGCAATGGCTGGGATAGGTGAGGCTGGCTTCCATGAGGGCAACAAGCTTTTCCAGACTAGGAAGCTTTTTTAAGTTGTAAGTCGACCTGGCCCTCAGCTTCTTAAGATTTTCTAAGCCATAGCTAGGCAGGGAGTGGATCCTTGTTCTTGAAATATCTCTATAAAGAGAAAAGGTAAATATAACAGGATTACTATGGACCTAAAACTTTCTGCTCTTGGTTAGCAGGCAAAATAGCAGACACTCTAGTGATATTCTTACGTGGATGAGGAGAGAGACTCCGCTTCCTCCAACACACCTTGGCCAGATCAATATTTGGCTAATGGGACATTTGGTTCTGTAGGAGTCCTGGTCCTTCTGTTCCTGGTAGGAGGAGTTAGATAATAGGCCATTCTGATTCCTGGATATACTTACATCCTGGCTAATTTGGGCCATAAGTGTTGCTGGTGAGTAGAATTAGCCACCTTCCCTTCTACAGTCTATTTGTACCTGCTAATTTGCATGGGACTAAGGGATTGAGACCATTTGTCTGTGCCATAAAACTAGCTATAAAAATATTTCTGATGAGCTGGAGTAGAATCTGTGGCCAAATTTCAGGAAAAGGGACAAGAAGGAAATATACTACAAGAAGAAGAAGAGTCTGGCAGGCAGTAGGGGCAGTGTTGGCACAAAGTCCAAGTGGCAGTGCAGAGTGGTGGTTACGAACTTGGCATCTACAGCAGACCTGCCTGCACATCTACCTTGCCCCTCTCCCTATTAGATTTATGACCTTGGTCAAGTATGTCACTTCTCCATGTTTCAGTTTCCTCAGCTGTAAAATGGAAAGACAAAAATCCTATCTACTTCAGAGGGTTGTTGTGAAAATTAGATGAGTTAAAGTACATAAAGAATGTCCTGACCAACAGAAACACTTAATGTCTGGCAACTATTCTTAGTAAATATAACACAGAGTGAGAGAGAGAGAGATAGTTGTTCTTGTTTGGTAGGAAAGTCTCTGTCCAGTAGACCTCAGCACACATGACCAGTTTAACCAGGTCCCTGCCCCTGATGGGCTGCAAGTTCCATCCTTTTTGGCAGCAGCACCAGTGATGTGGGTGCTTTTCTGGCAGCACCACTGGTAGTTGCAAACTTCAAAACCAAGACTGGCTGGTGAGAACAAGGAGATTTAAATGGCACCAGCTTGGACCTGTTGGGGCCAACAGCTTGGCCACGAGTGGGTGCTTCTGATGGGGGTGGTAGCAAGTGATGACCAGGATGAGTTCATTTCAGCACCCTTGGGGACCCTTGTATATACTTGAGGAAGAAGAATCTTTTAATGTTGGCATTCCCTGTAAATCAAAGCAGTAGACACTCAGAGTAATGAAACTTGGGGGTGTGAATATATATTTGCTACCCCATATGCTCTCACAATCTGGTGAAAATTACATTTTCAAAGTCTTGTTTTCATTGTATAATTATCTTGCTCAAAAATTTATAATGGCTTCCTATTGTCCAGTGAAACCCATCCCTAACTACTGCCTTATTTGTCACTTCCATTTCCCAAGCACATTTATACTAGTTCTTTGTACTTGATGTCACTATTTCCTCATCTCACAATTCAATTGAGTTTCTCTTTAGCCTCTGGGGAAATAATACTCACTAAGGCCATGTCTTAGTTCTGATCTCCTTGATTTTGTAGTTACAATTCACAGGTATAATGCTCCTTCTTTCTGAGATACTGTCTTTCTTGGCATCATATTCTCCTCAACATATTTTCCTCTGACATCTCCGTTGACTTCTTTCTGATGTTTTTTTGTTTTACTTCTCTTTTATCTGTTCTTTAAATATTGGCATTTCTCTATACCTAGACCCCTTCTGACTATACCCAATCTTTTCAGGAGATCTCTTTTATTCCCTTAGTTTCAGATAACAGGCATGTGCTGATGGCTTCCAAAATGTGTATCCCTATTCAGATCCTACTCCTGAACTCCAAGTCCAGATAATCAGTTGTTTTTTGAAGTCTACCATTTTGATGACTTGCATCAAAACTGAACTTACCATCTTTCTTGTAAATATGTTCTTCCTTGTTTTCTCCATCTCAGCAAATGACCCTTCCAATTTCCCCTATTTTTCATAATGGAAACCTGGGTGCCATCCTTGACTCTCTCATGTGACATCAGTGTCTTGTTCTCTCAAGCCTAACTTTTAAATGTGTTTCAAATCAGCCTACTTCCCTCTTGTTCTGTTACTTTGGTCTAAGTCACCACAGTCTCTGCCTAGACAAATGCAATGGTCTCATAACTGTCCTTATGACCATCTATTGCAATCTTAGTACTGCAGATATAAAAAATGCCTATGAGATTACCCTTTAATGACGCCCCATTGCTCTTAGGATGAAGGACAAGTCATCGTATACAGTGTGTTGATGATTTGCCTATTGTCTCTCACATCCATGTCATGCCCTTCACTATGCTCTTCTCTGTGTTGCAGGAGGGATGATCCCTGCAGTTCCATTTCCCAGGTACTCTGTGTTGCAGGAGGGATGATCCCTGCAGTTCCATTTCCCAGGTACCACCTTATCAATCACCTTTCAATTGGGTTTAGCAAATGGCACTAGCAGGAGATTGGAGGGTAGGTAAAAGAGCATACTCATCCCTCCTCTGTCTCAGGCAGCAACTGAGTCTTATCCGTGATTCCAGCTCTTGTTGAACAGATCCTTGGAGGATTCAGCTTCATCAGTAAGATGACTTCCTCATTTGTTCCTCAAGTCCTAGAGTTAGTAGTGGTTACTATTGCCAGTTTCTGGACTGCTGATCCCCGTTTGATATTCAGGAAGATTTACATTTTCAGAACAATTACCTTTATGTTACGTGTGTATGTGTTTGTATGTGTGTGTATTTTACACATAGTCCCCTCTTTGTTAGCTGTTAATTAGATCAAATCTCCTATATACTTAATGATTTTTTTGCTTTGTTCTGTCACTACTGAGAAAATTATATTAAAATCTCCAACTATGATTTTGGATTTCTATACTTCCAGTTTTGTCAATTTTTGCCCTATATATGTTTGATGACTTCTTAAGGCTCATACAAATCTAGAAATTTTATACTTTCCTGGCAATTTTCTGTATATCTGGTAATACTTGTCTCCTAACTCCTTGGAAGTTTCTTCTTATTTGCTGGTTCCTCCATGACCTCCAACTTCAGGAGTGCCCATGAACTCAGTGCCCAGACTTCTTTTCTCCATCTTCACTCTGCAGGTAAGCTCATCCAGTCTTAGGACATAAATATAACTTATATGCTGATGGTGCTAAAATTTGTATTTCTAGGTTGCTTCTTTTTCTTGAAATCCAGACTCATATTAAATTGCCTCCTTGTCTTCACTTAGTTGTCTAATAGGCAGGTCAGACTTTGGAAAATAAAAATGGCCTTCCTGATCTTTTCTGAAAATCTGTTCCACCTTTCCAGTTGTTCATGCAAAAACTTTGATGCCTACCTTGACTCCTCTCTTTCTCTCATACCCTACATCAAAACTCTCAGAAAAACTTCTTGACTTTATATACCACATATATCTGGAATCTAATTACTTCTCACAACACTCGTTGCTATCACCACAAGGTAAACATTCTGGTGGTCCAGGGCATCTTGTCTAGCTCCCTCCCTATTATGGTTCTTCAGATTTGGGGTCCCTGGAGATCAGAGTCTGGTCCATGAACCCTTGTGACTGTGATGAATCTTTGCTCTCTGCTGCTGTCTCTGCCTTCTCTCCATTTATACTTCCCATTGTTTTAGAGATTTCCAACTTTTTTATTTGCTGCAGGAGATCTTTCTGGTTCCTCTCTTTTGGCAACCCCTGTTCTAGCCAGTTCTGTTAGTGACACTTGCCCTGTTTTCTGTGACCAAGTTCTTATCTGGCATTTGGGTTCCTCTTTTTTTCTCAAATGTGGAAAGAACAAAGGCTGAGACTCAACTCCCTGTTTTGTCTATAACAATTCAGGCAAGACTCACTCCAAGAAACATGATGAAAAAACATTTTAGAAGTCCTTTAGGAACAATTTAGACCAAGGCCATCATTGCCTCTCCTGAACATTTTTCACATTTTTCAAAACGAGCAATACAAAGCAGATTATTTTTCTTAATTATGCCTCCCTCTTAGGTTTACAGTATAAAAATTGGATTAATTGAAGACTCTAAAGAGAAACAAATTTTTATACTCCATGGAATATCATTCCGTTATCTCATGTACTCTGTGGTGGATTAAAGATGACTGCAAATTCTTTGACACTCTTTTCCGTCGAGAGTCTGTTTGTTCTCCCCTTGAATCTGGGCAGAACTGTGATGTCTTTGGATAAAAGAATATGATAGAAATGTTGCTATTCATTATAGATCTAGTCTTTAAGAGCACTGACGTCTTCTCATTGGTCTTACAGAGTCTTCAGCTGCCATGAAAGGTCTCTGAATACCCTAAGGCTGCCATATTGGTAAAAGCCTAAACCATGCAGAGAGGTCCTGGAGAATGAGAAACCGTATGGACAGAGTTAGAGAAGACACCACACAGACACACCCAATAAACACAGATGTGTGAGGCACATAAGTGATGGGGACAACTTGGAAGTGGACCCCCCTCCCGGCCCCCACCCTGGCCCTAGTCAGCCACCCGAGCTGACATTGTATGGATCAGGGCCAGCCATCCAAATGTCTGACACACAAAATTGTGATAAAAATGGAATGGTTGTTTTGAGCCATTAAATTTTAATGAGGCAGTAGAGAACCAAAACAAACTCCATTGAGGTCTCCATAATGTTTAACAGTTGAAGAGATAATTTCTCCTTGAAAACCAGTAACAGTGCAATAGCATTATAGTCTGTATACTTTTTGCCTGTCTTACCACTGACTATCTTTTGCTTTATGTACTATTTGTATTTTATCTCTCCTTGAAGGTAGAAGTCTGTAGCATTCTCAGCAGTGCCTTTCATGTACTAAGTACCCAGAAACTTATTGCTTTGTTTGAAGATGTACTGGGGAGTGACACTGGAGAAGGATTAGGAAAGGAAATAGATAGATCACCCCAGCCAACTGTGATGTTCTCTGACTTCCACAAATTGCAGAATCTTGTACCTTGTGTTATGTCTTCTATTGTTTCCTATGATTGTCTTTTCATTTATGTTTGTTTGTCTCCTCAGCCAGATTTCAAGTGCCCTGAGAGCAGACATTATTAAGAGACTTTTGTCTTCTGTATCATTTCTGGCATAGATTTGGGCTCACGAAATCTATTCAGTAAGTAGTTGTCTCAAAAGCAGACATGACTCAGCATTGTAATAAAAATGAGAAGCTGGAAAAAATTTTACCAAAGAGCTAATTCTAAGGGGAGATGAGTGTAAGGCAGACTGAGAAATCCAGAAATCTAGACTTAAAGTGAGTTCAGGAAAATGGTGCCTCTGCAGCAGTAAGTATATGTGGCTGAGAATATCAAAGTTACCAAGAAAGGGAGCAACCTTGTGCAGTGTCAACAAGGAGGCAGACATGCCTTGGGGAGTAAGCAGAATGATACACTGGGTGGATTGATTTGAATGCAATCCAGTGTTTAGGTGTTAGATTGGGAAGCCTCTTTGGTAAACTTCATTGCCTTTCCATTGCTCGGTGTTCTGGAGCTAGCTTGTTATTTTGGATTCCTTCTCATCACAGCTAGAAGACATATGTGCTGCTGTCATTTGCACATGATGGCTTTGCTGCTGTGAGACGAAGGAATCTTGTCAGTGTCCTGGAATTGAGATCTTTCGTTGGTGGATGTTGATGAGGGAGCTCTTGGTAGGAAAGAGGCAAAGTCACTTAAAGTTCAATAAAGCAAATTTTTAAGCAAAAGTGGTTCCTGGATGACAGGGAAATAAAAGTCTTTGTGGAGGTGTTTACTTAAAGCTTACTGTCTGAAGGGATCAAACATGGAACCTGTCAAGACTTCCAAATTTTGAACTGACAGAAAATACAACATATCTCTAGTATCTCCATGGATTAAGAAAATTCCATAGAAATTTATATTACCAGGGATAAAGATGAGGTAAGTAGATCTTATTCAGATCTTGGCTGGAGACTTAACTACAGTATATTCCCTTTTTTGCTCTCTTCTCTTAAAACATGCACACTCTATCATACACACACAGGTCTGTTTGCTGGCTACAGTTCTTCCACATGGCCTAAAAATCTGATATTTGATTTTAATTCCTTTATGAAAACACTCTCTATTTTTATGATGCAAATATACATGGGCATTGGGGGGAGTAACAAAAAAAAGACCTCAGTTATTCACATCTTCATGGGACTACATTATTGTGACCATGATAATTAATTTTAGATGTCAACCTGAGGGGATTAAAGAATATTCAGATAGTTGGTAAAGCACTATTTCTGGGTGTCTGAGGGTATTTCCAGAAGAGACTGGCATGTGAATCCATGCGTTGAGTAAGGAAGATATGCCCTCTCCCAGAAGCTGGGACCCACTTCTTCTCCTACCCTTAGACATCAGAACTCCAGGTTATCAGGCTTTTGGACTCAGAGATTTGTACCAGTTTCCCACCCCAACCCCTTGGATTCTCAGGACTTTGACTTCAGACTGAGAGTTTTACCATCAATTTCCCTGGTTCTCAGGCCTCTTCCCAATCTAACACCTAAACATTGGATTGCATTCAAGTCAATCCACCCAATATATCATTCTGCTTACTCCCCAAGGCACGTCTGTCTCCTTATTGACACAGGCATGTCAGGCCTCTTGCTTGGACTGAGAGTTAGACCAATGGCCTCCCTGATTCTGAAGCTTTCAAGTTTGGACCAAGCCATGCTATAGCTTCCCTGGTTCTCCAGATTGCAGATAGTCTATCATGGACTCCTCAGTCTCCATAGTCATGTGAGCCAATGCCCCTAAGAAATTCTCTCTTCTCTTATTTCCTTGAGCAGTGGTTCATAGTTCTCCTTGAAGAGGTCCTTCACATCCCTTATAAGATGTATTCCTAGGTATTTTTATTCTTTCTGTAGCCATTGTGAATGGTAGTTCACTCATGATTTGGCCCTCTGTTTGTCTATTGTTGGTGTATAGGAATACTTGTGATTTTTGCACGTTGATTTTGTATCCTGAGACTTTGCTGAAGTTGTTTATCAGCTTAAGGAGATTTTGGGCAGAGATGATGGGGTTTTCTAAATATACAATCATGTCGTCTCTCTGCAAACAGAGACAATTTGACTTCCTCTCTTCATATTTGAATACCCTTTATTTCTTTCTCTTGCCTGATTGTCCTGACCAGAACTTCCAACACTATGTTGAAGAAGAGTGGTGAGAGGGCATCTTTGTATTGGGCCAGTTTTCAAAGGGAAAGCTTCCAGCTTTTGCTCATTCAGTATGATATTGGCTAGGGGTTTGTCATAAATAGCTCTTATTATTTTGAGATACATTCTCTCAATACCTAGATTATTGAGAGTTTTTAGCATGAAGTGGTGTTGAATTTTGTTGAAGGCCTTTTCTGCATCTATTGAGATAATCATGTGGTTTTTGTCATTGGTTCTGTTTATGTGTTGGATTACTTTTATTGATTTGCATATGTTGAACCAGCCTTGCATCCCAGTGATGAAGCTGGCATGATCGTAGTGGATAAGCTTTTTGATGTGTTGCTGGATTTGGTTTGCCAGTATTTTATTGAGAATTTTCGCATCGATGTTCATCAGGGATATTGGTCTGAAATTTTCTTTTTTTCTTTCTTTTTTTTTTTTGTCTCTGCCATGTTTTGGTATCAGGATGATGCTGGCTTCATAAAATGAGTTAGGGAGGAGTCCCTCTTTTTTCTATCATTTGGAATAGTTTCAGAAGGAATGGTACCAGCTCCTTTTTGTACCTCTGGTAGAATTTGGCTGTGAATCTTTCTGGTCCTGGGTGTTTTTTGGTTGGTAGGCTATTAATTACTGCATCAATTTCAGAACTTGTTATTGGTCTATTCAATGATTCAACTTCTTCCTGGTTTAGTCTTGGGAAGGGTGTATGTGTCCAGGAATGTATCCATTTCTTCTGGATTTTCTAGTTTATTTGCCTAGAGGTGTTTATAGTATTCTCTGATGGTAGTTTGTATTTCTGTGGGATCAGTGGTGGTATCTCCTTTATAATTTTTTATTGTGTCTATTTGATTATTCTCTTTTCTTCTTCATTAGTCTGGCTCACAGTCTATCTATTTTGTTATTCTCTTCCAAAAGCCAGCTCCTGGATTCACTGATGTTTTTGAGGGTTTTTTTTCATGTCTCTGTGTCCTTCAGTTATACCTAATGTAGATGATGGGTTGATGGGTGCAGTAAACCACCATGGCACATGTATACCTGTATAACAAACCTGCATGTTCTGCACATGTATCCCAGAACTTTAATAATAAAATCCCCTCTCCTCCCTCTCTCCCTCTCTCCCTCTCTCTCTCTCTCTCCCTCTCTCTCTCTCTCTCCTCTCTCTCTCTCTCTCTCTCTCTCGTTTCTGTCTTTGAAGAACCTTGACTAATACAATGGCTATTTCCTAAAGATAGGCTTAGAGAGAAGCCCAAAAAATAAATCATTACACAGTGAGGGGTATTTAGAATAGTTATTCTGGGCAACCATACTTCGAGGAGTAAAGGGAACCATGGGATGGGATTAGATCTCAGAGCCTTGATAGTCAGGCAGAAGAGTTTAGGATTTACATGAGCAGAAGAATGGTTTTATTCAAAGGTGGATTTTTGTAAGATTAGTCTTGAGAACCTTGATACCAGCATATGGTGTGTGTTCAATAAATAGTTGGTAAACTAATGGAATGGGAAAGGATTGAGGGTAGGAAGGGGACAAAGTGGCTATTGCAGAAATTCAGGCCTAGGATGACAGAGGATGTCTCCTCCCACACTATCACTTCCCGTGTTAAAAGTCATTGTGTGATATGATGACAAGGATTTATTAGGCATCTGCTGTATATTACTATAGCCATTTGTGAAAATTTCTGCAGTGCTTATTGTACTGGGAAGTAACATTCATCCCTTGGCCAGATGCATTACAGTAGATACTCTTTTTTGTTTTTACATATATTTCTTACCCCTTGCCAGACACACAGTACGTGTTTAATCAGCATCCACTAAATGTATGTCATGTAAGACTTGATGCCTTCAATGAGTACTTGAGAATGTTTATTTACTTATTCCTGCCCTTGTGAATGTTTACTTACTTATTCCTGCCCTTACTTATTCCTGCCCTTGTGCCTGGAACTGGTGGGCTGGAAAAGCGGGGAGGGGTAGTTGTGGGCTGGTGTTTTTAAACTTTATCTTTCAGGCTGGTCTGTTCTAATGATTTTGGTCTTTCTTATAAAAATACCACTTTTAACATTGCAACGCATGCTATATTCAGACAGTGAGTAGTTTTGAGGATTTAAATCCTGAAAAGACCAATGGAGACCCCATGGGATTATGACTTGCACAGAAGAGATTTGGTAATTTAAAATTGTTTCAACATTGTTAGGACTGTGTTTTGAGATACAGAGTAGCAACAGAGACTGCATGGGTAGGAAGGTAGTAAGAGGCAGAGGCAGGAGTTAAAAAGCACTCTGTGCCCCATTTAATAAAGTGTGTTATAGCCAGTGCCACAAATTTGATTTGAACAATTTCTATTTTTCCCAGCAAAGATGTTATTACAGGTCAATCATTTCCATAAGTGAGAGCACATTTCTGGTGTATACTACACTGACAGATGGCTAGAAGACCTCTCTTTCATGATCCCAGGCTGGATAAGAAAGCAATTTACTATCTATAGAACTGTGGGTACACTGGTAATGGAAGAGAATCATTCTTATACAAATAACTCAGTGTTTGAATCTGAACTATCAAATGAATCTGAGCTATAGCCAAATCAATTTGATAAACCATCAGAATATGATTGTACTGGCTCCAGTCTGCAAAGGCAATGCATTAAATTTTCCCCACAGGAAACTGTTTCCCAAAGAAACAGCAATTGCTCGATTGCTTAAAAAAAACAACCTTGAGTGAGTTCAGAATATCAGGTAAAAACTCAGATGGCTGCTGATGTTCAAGGTCAAGACTCACAAGGGGGAAATGAGGATGCCGAGCTGCTCCTCTGAAGCTTGTTTGTGTGCGGCTGGCTTTCTCTGCATCTGTCTTTCTTTGCAATGGAACAGTGCACCCGTGCACCCCAAGGTGTTCAGAGGTTCCCTATTCTTCACTCAACTAGAAATTTTGTCTTCAGGAAAGGAACTATCATCAGTTTGAGTGTGTGCCCCTTAGTTTTCTTAGAATTCCTTGCATATATCCATTGGGGAAAAAGGCCTGAGCCAGTGAGGGGGGAAGATTCACCACAGTTGGCTTGTGGAGGAGATATTTGGGAGACTGAGCAAGGATTCTCAATTCCCAACATGGGTCCTAGGGCAGTGATTCTCAGAGAGCACTCTGGACCAGCAGCATCAGTTTCACTAGGAAGATTTTAGAGATACAAGTTATCAGGCCTCAACCCTGACCTACTGAATCAAAAATGCTAAAGGTAGGGGCTGGGTGTTATGACTCACGCCTGTAATTCCAGTGCTTTGGGAGTCCAAGGCAGGAGAATCACTTGAGGCCAGGAGTTTGAGATCAGCCTTGGCAATGTAGTGAGATCCTGTCTCTACAACAATAACAGAAATGGCCAGGTGTGGTGGTGCACGCTTGTAGTCCCAGCTACTCAGAAGGCTGAGGCAGGAGGATTGCTAGAGTTCAGGAGTTTAAGGCTGCTGTGAGCTATGATGGCACCACTGCACTCCAGCATGAGTGATTTAAAAAATCCACCCCCCCCCCCCCAAAAACCCATCCAACTCTGAAGATGCTGCTCTAGGGCAGCTGAGAACCACTTGCAGCTGAAGTGGCTCATAGCTGAGTCTACTCTGGGAATTGCCCTCAGCTGACTTACTCCTCCCCAGGAGTTTGGCTCCTCCCCAGGGACAGCCTGCACCCAGTGATTCTTGATATGGAGGACTTGCCCCTTACCTTAATTCAGTACAACTTTGAAGGACCGCCTTAACTCCAGATCTCCCCATGGCATCAGCTGAGCCTTTTGCTGCAAATGCATTACCCTTATTCTGCTTCCATCAAGCATTCTCTGTACATTCTGAGAGCACCCTCCAGTAAACCTCCTGCATGCAGATATATCACAGTCTTTTTGTGTGTGTGTGGGAGTGGGGACAGCAATCTGACCCAAGGTACAGTCAAGGTCAGCATGATCTGCACCTACTGTGATCTGAATAGCCTACGCATGGTCCTATTCTCACCTCGTCACCTGAGTGGGCTGGTCTACTGCACACCTGCACAAGCACCTCTCAGGCCAGGCTTTAGATGGTTTAGTGTATCTGGTTGCAGAAATGGGATGTGGAATAGGTTATTCGTCTTCTTGCATCTCAAGTCAGTAGGAGGAGAGGCTTGAAGAACATCTATGGACTAACCTGGAAGCCCCAGAAAGGGTGGCTTGATGTTAAGGTGAACAATTCTTTTGGCCCCAGAGGGAGGAGAGGAAATTAGCAATTGTAGGCCGGGCTTCCAGCCAGGATCCTGCACTGAGGTGAATATATGTGGGAATGTATTACCACTCTCTACCTTTTTAAGTCATGGAGAGTGCTTCCTAATTCCATGGAATTTCTGTAAATTTTATTCACTTAATTCTAGACAGATGTGTTCCTGTGATAAGATAGATAAAACAATGGGCCTATAACTTGAGGACCGTGCAGAATTGCTTCTGATGCTTTCACAGAGGCTCTCTTCTTGCCTGCATTCACAGTGGGGCTGTATTCTTATGAGATACATTGTGCAGTGTCTTAGCCTGGAATCTGCTTGTGCAACCTCAGGAGATGTTCTTCTGTGCCATGTTTATGTAACATTGACTGGTGTTCTTAGACTGGGAGGCTGGTGTTAATAGTTATTTTCCTCTCTATTTTAACTCACAACCAGTTGCAGGGGGCCTCACCGAATAACTTTTAGATGTTGAATTAAACATATTTATGGCAACATGGTATGGTAGGAACACATGGAATGGGAGGCAGAAGACCTAGTTTCTGGTCCAGACTCTGCCCCTTCTAGTTGCAGTGTGATCTTTAACAGATCACTTCCCTCCTCTGGTTCTGATTTCTTCAGCTGGATAATGAAGGAGGTAGGGGATCTCATCCAACTTCACTATTCTCAGGAGCAGGTAGTAGGTTAAGATGCTATAGATTCAATATTGTACTTGGTACAGGTCACATATGGAAACCCACCCATCACTTAAATATTCTTCCATGAACAGATAGAGATGCCTACTTAGGAACATTCAACACTTTTAGGGCTTTTTGCTAAGTGAAACTGACATGCTGCTATTGTGGGGGTCAAAGACATTAAAAGTACTTGTCAAAATTCATTTGTCTCCCAAGCACTCTAAGAACAGGGAACATGAACTAAGCAGTACAAGTTTTGAGTATTTTGTATACTTGAGTGCACTTGAGTCCATGGACTATATGCCCAACACTTCCCATTTGTTAGCCCTGGGTCCTTCCTTGTACTTCATAGATATATCATGACTTGATATATTAAGTTGTATATTTAACGTATTGCCTGACTCCTCTCTATCCCCACCCCCAATAAGAATATAAGCTTTCTATGAGGAAGAACTTTCCTTTGTTCCCTGCATGGCACAGGATCAGTCCTGCTTAAAAATTTATTTGATGAGTGAACAAATATTTATGTGTTTGTGTTTTATGCTTCAAATAATATTAGGAAATAGGTATTTTTTGGCCATTTTTTAGGTGAGGAAACTGAGGCTTAGAGAGGTAAGAATTGATCTAAACCAAGGAAGTCTGCTCTATATGTCTGCTTTAATCACACTGATACTCCATTTGCATAGGTTGCCTATCTCAAGCCAGGCATTGTCAAATAATCTTTGAATGTGGTCAGGATGATAAATCTACCCTAAAGTGTATATTTATTTCTTCAAAGCAGCAGAATCTCACGTATGGATCACAACACACCCTTTATCATTAATAATAAATATTCAAAATTCTGACTTTCCATACCAGATCTAATTCTAGAGGTATACAGGCTCCAGCCTGAAGGAGAATATTAGCTATTTGGTGAAGACAAAAGTGACGTATATAGATGGTTGGTGGGTAGGTGGGTAGATAACCACACATGGTAGCTTATGCCAACTGCCAAATAAGACGTTCAGGTGGGTAGCTCCTAAATGCCTGACTTGACTTCAGGCAGATTACATAAGGATCCTTTAGTAAAATTGTAGATTTATTAACATGCTTATCTATTTCTCTGCTCACCATTCCTTCTTGTACCTCATTCTCTCCTTTTGGGTTCCTTTCTTCATTCTTGAAGTACTTTCTTCAGTAAATGTAGTAGGTCTTGCTTAGAGGCCAGGAACACATCTTTAAAAAGCCTTTTTGTGATTGTGATGCAGATTGTCCCCCCACCAAAGAAGCCATAAAGGCCATGAGAGCCATGGGAAGAAGTCACTGATGGCAAGGTTGTCAGAGAGACTTGTGGAGGTAGAACTTCGGAATGATCTTTGATGGAAGGGAAGTGTAGGCAAGAAGAGAAGATGGGAATGCCACTTTTGGAGGGAAAGATGGAAGTGAGGAAATGACAAGAGGAGAGGTGCTGATGCAGGGCTATGAGGCACAGAGTGTATCCCAAGGGATTTGGAAAGAGGATCCGAAAATAATGTATATATAGGTCTCATTGGATTGAAGGAAGCTCCTGGGTGTTGAGGATGATGGAGAATTGTGCTTTCCTTTCCAGGGAAGAGACACATAGTCGAGTGGTTGTCGGTCTGTACCATGAGTTAGATCAGTTTAAATCCCTGCTGTAACTCTTGTATAACCTTGAGTGAGTGAATTAACCTCTCCAGGGAAGCCAGTTTTTGCTTCTGTAAAATGGGAATAAGAGGTCCTACCATAGGGGTTGATTATAAGGATTAAACAAGAAAATGCATCTTAGTTTCTTAGAACATCATCTGACACCCTGTGCATGCTCATTACATGTTATTATTAGTGTTGCTTTTTTATGGAGAGTTAGACTGTGGATAAGCCTTAAATTGTCTCTCTAAATCTTGGCAGATGACATGAATAAAAATTGAACTTGATGGCCAGTCCTGCCTTGGAAGCTTCTTCCCTAGCTGCAGAGAGTTGACTTCTAACTTACACAAACTGAGCTCTTACATACAGAAATGGGGAAAGCTACTCACAGAATGACTGGTCCAGAGGCTCCGTGGAAAACATCATTAGGCAATTCTTCTAAATTATTATTATCACTTAGATTCCTGGGGATGGGGTTGAGGAAAGAAGAAGGAAAACACAAAGCCACATAAATATTGCTGTTAAAGGAGCCATTTCCCTTTAAATGGGCTGGAAGAACAGTCAGGGCTACTTACAGCTCATCTAGTTGGGTTCCATTGAATGCACAGTTGTGTATTTCTTGAATCCCATTCTTATTCAGCCATCTGAAATACAAGGCCTATTAAAAAACCAATAATCTCAGATGCAAACAATACAGGGGTTTCATAATTGGAAGCACTGAGCAAGGGCAGACAGCACAGGTTAGAGGCATAAAGAAAATGCCACCTTTAAAGCCTGGGGACACGGGTGGGAGGAAGACTGATTTATTGCTGTATAATCTTTTGTAACTTTTGAAGTTTGTATTATGTGCATGTATTACCTATTCAAAGGAATAAATGAAATTTAAGTTTGAAAAGGCACACTTAGGCAGAGCAGCCTGGATTCTATAACTAAGGTCTTTACACACATCATTTGTATGTAGAGAAGCAATGAGGGGAGCGACAGATCTTTCTCATCCTGAAGGACAGGAATCGTACAATTATTGAACAAGTGTTTATAAGACAGAGAAAGAACATTTTGTGTCACCTTTCTCTAAGGCCTGAAGCCTTTCACCCATGATCACCCACAGCAGCAGGCCTGGCTGTCATCAAAAGTGATCTAATTAAGTTGTCAGACAACCTGAACATCTCCTGTGACCCATAGGGACCTGGTTATTGGAGGTTTGTGGAGGTGGCTCTGGGTTAAGCCAGAAAGGAAGATAAATCAATTACAGAGAATGTGGGCTGTGGCAGGGCAAGGTGATGTGAATGGGCATGGAAGGAAGTTCTGGGGGAGGTGGAGATGGGTGTAGAACAGCCATCCTGATTGCGCTAAGAAGGTCAGTGAGCAGGGTTCCCTGGACAGTGGAGCCCAAGGACACCTTGGGCTACAGCTCTGCCTTGCTCTGCTCCTGAGTGGATCTGAAAGCAAAAACAGATACCAAGGTCAGGAGAGCTTAGCCCAAAGAGCCTCTGACCACCTGTTCCTGTTTTGCTGTCAGGTTCTTTACCCTGTCTGGCTTAGTGGGTTTGCAAATAACACTGTTCAGAAAACTGACCCAGAGAAGCTCCTGTGTGTCCAGGACTCTTTCCTGGTCTGCCATGGGCAGCCAGAAAACACTTAAAGTCACAGCAGAACAACTGTATGTCTTTTTCCTCCTCTTGAAAACGAATTAGCTAAAGAAATCCAGACAGGGACAATGTAAATCTTTCAAAACATCCACAACCACTTGGTGGGTTCTGATGGCAAAGAAGTTGCTATGCACCCCCATGCCATTTGAGAAAGCTTCTCCCAGGCACATCCGGACTCCTGACTGTTGCAGGATAGTGGAAGTTGCTGGGGCAGCTGTGGGATGTGGACCCCTGGGGGATTTGGATCAAACACAGCATTCAGCAAACTTTTTCTGTAAAGGGCCTGATAATAGAGTTTAGGTTTTATGGGCCAAAAGGCAAAAATAAAAAATATTATGTAAGTGCTTTAGGTACTTATAAAACAATTTCCACAATTTTTTATTGACCAAATTCAAAGTGTAATAATTTTTTTTTTTGTAATATAGGTCTAATATTAAGAGAATTTTTACTGGGGGATAACATTTTGCTTAACTTAGATCCAATGTTAGTGTTTCCTGTCTTAGCTCATGAGCTGGATTTGGCCACTGGGTTATATGTAGTTGGCTGATCCTTAATCCATACAGGCTCCACCTATTTGCCTGTCGATTAGATAATTGATATTTCTTGCATATAACTGTCCTGTAAATCGATGTTGCTATAATCAAATAAAACATAAACTAATTTTAAATAATTATTGTATTCAAATATCCCTTTGTCTTTATGGATTATCTCAATCAACAGATACCATCATGTGGGGAGGAGGATGGTATTTCATGCTATCAACAGTGGATCATCACACACATAAAAAATTGTGTTCAGAACTGCTGTCCTTGGGTTTACGTTAGTCTGTGGGAATCTAAAACTAGTAACAAAGGGAAACCGACATTTATTACACGCACCCCGGTCTCTTAAGAGAGGAAGTACCTATATGAAAACCAGATGATGATGATGATGATGACTACAACAACCTGGGCAGAGCATCAACTAAGGAATAACTGCATCACAGGCTTATCTTAACCCTTTTGTGTCCTTGGGAACGAGGCCAGTGTGCTCACTCAGCAGAGGCTCAGGAAGCTACAGAAGCACACTCTGCTCTCACCCTAAAGAGTAGAGGTGCTGGGGACTTGGCCCTTTAAAACTCATTGAGGGGCAGGCAAGGGAGATGGGCTGACTGAGGAACAGAGGAAACATGTATGAAGCAGGCCTCTCCTGAGGCCAGAGTGTGCTGGGAGCTGTCATGCATGTCACCTCATTTTATTTCTTCTGAATTAGGACATTCTCCTGGCTGGCCATACCTGGGTGCTTTCCCCATTCAGGCACTCTGCTTACCTGGGCTCAGTGAGGGTTGGGAAGGGCTCAGAAGCCTCTACATAGTGGGTTTTTATTGCTCACTTCTCTGATTCACTAGGCTAGTGTCTGATAATTCTTCATTGCTGGTTGCTTTAAAAATATATTTACTTTTAGAACAGGGCCTCAGAATTTTTTTCTACTTTCAGTTTCAGGGGAGCATGTACAGGTTTTTTACATAGGTAGTCTGCATGTCATGGGGTTTGGTGTACAAATAATTCCATCACCTAGGTGATAAGTGTAGTACCCAATAGATATTTTTTCTGATCCTCTCGCTCCTCCCTCAAGTAGGCCCCAGTGTCTGTTGTTCCCTTCCTAGAATCCATGTGTTCTCATTGTTTAGTTCTTACTTATAAGAGAGAACATGTGGTATTTAGTTTTCTGTTCCTGTATTAGTTTGCTTAGAATATCTATCCATGTTGCTGCAAAGGATATGATCTCGTTCTTTTTTATAGCTGTGTAGTATTCCCAGAATTTTGAAAATGGCTATCCATAGAATACTTTGACAGTCATCAGTGCCATTTGCCATGCTTTTTTTTTTTTTCCTGAGTGTGCGTAAATGTCCCCATAGGAAGAAAGCACCCCTGCATCGAAGCTGCTAAACTAGAAACGATTGGAGACTTAAGTTGTGTTAAGTATGAATTACATGATTTTATTGTCTATGGATTAAAGGACAGCCAAAATAAGAACAATAGATACTGTTTCCACAAAAGTGAATTTATCCTTTAGAGAGATGTTTGAGAAACAGTCACTCTTTAAAGAAAACTCCTTTCCTGAAAAGTATGTTCCTAAATTCTGAGAAATTAGGGTCCATGAACAGGAGTTAGGAAAAAGCAGACAGGATCTATATGTTTCTTTTGTAGCTTTGAGTTTGCAAAGCTATGTCAGAAGTTCTTATTTCCTCGGGTTCTTTGCCTCTACTTGGGGAGAGTTGAGACCAGGTCACTTAAAGTGCTTTGCCTTCTGTCTTACGGCTGGACAAAAAAATCCGGTCAGTGATACTGTGAGAGCAATATAAACACGCTATGCAAAACTACGAGAATGATATGAGCACACTCTCACTTAATTATATATTTTCTATAAAAAATTGAATAAGTTTGCCACATTATAACATTTATTTTAAGTCTCTGTATTTAAAATGAACATAGATGAACATATTTTAAGAAAGATCCAAATAAACATAAACATCCAGGTATAACTGATTACATTTATCACTAATCTCCCTCTGTGAAGTAGCCCAGGAATCCTTTTACTGTTATATTTGTTTCACAATCCAGCAGGTCAATACAACTCATGTATTCACTGTTTTCCACAAGCTCTTTGTATTATTATTTTTTTAATTTTAATTTTTTATTTCTATTTTATTTTATTTTTTTTTGAGACGGAGTCTCACTCTGTTGCCCAGGCTGGAGTGCAGTGATGCAATCTCGGTTCACTGCAAACTCCACCTCCCTGGTTCAAGCGATTCCCCTGCCTCAGCCTCCTGAGTATCGGGGATTACAGATACCTGCCACCATGCCCAGCTAATTTTTTTTTTTTTTGTATTTTTAGTAGAGATGGGGTTTCACTGTATTAGATAGGATGGTCTTAACCTCCTGACCTCGTGATCCGCCCGCCTTGGACTCCCAAAGTGCTTGGATTACAGGCGTGAGCCATCGCGCCTGACCAATTATTTTTATTTTTATAAAAGGCAGGTAGTCTTCATGGTCTTTATTATTCTGTTCCCTCTGCATGCCCCTTGCCAACTCCCTAGCTAACTACCCTCATCTTTAAAAGCCCATTTTAAAAACATTTTCTTAGCTTGCTTTCCCTTATTTAACTCTTCCTTTAACTCTCGCATCACAGACTAGGCAGATTAAATTATTCCTTCTTTACTCTTAGAATAAGTGCTTTTTTTCCCTTTGTATATCATTCATTCTGATTGCATTTTAGTTTATTCCTTTTGCTTTCTTTCTCACCCTTTCTGTACCCGATCACCTCATCTCAACACACACACACACACCCGCCAACACCCTTCACTTCAAATATCATGAGCTTACGTGAAATGATTCAGTATCACTCACCTATAGCTTTTGTTCTAATTATGTATTTTGAATACATTCCTTTGATTTAATTGTATTGTTCCCTGCATACATTCCATTTCTATGCTAATCTGTTTTCAAACTTTTTCCATTGTTCTCTGTAATTAATTTACATCAAATACAGAGCTTAGCTTTACTCATCAAAGTGTCATAATCTGTCTACTATTTGTTTTTTCTTTTAACAGCTGAGTCTCTGAATCATATAATTGAAGAGGGCTAAAATTCTTTATGGACTGGAATTTACCTTTTGTACATATAGGCATATTTTAAAAACTCATACTGTTGTATTTTTTAAAAAACACAACAATGTGTGAAATCAACAAAATGCTTTTCATATCTTACAGAAATGATTGCAGTTACTGGGTCTCCAAATGCCATTCTGTGCATCTAACTTTCATGGATCCCAGGCATACTTAGGTAGCCCATACTGTCCTATTTCTTGGCCATCCTGGTGAGTGGATAAACTGCTACAGGGGCTACTGGCATAAATGACTAGAAGCTCTTTCATTAACCACACAGAGTGCATTTAAAAGGATTTCCCAAAAGTCAGAGAGAGGAACTCAAGCTCATTAAAAAATGTGATTGTTTTAAGAAAATGAGAAGTCATCTTATGCTCAGATGGGCCTCCGCAGGAGCTGCTTGACACAGCTATGAGGGAATTGCCTTATCTTCCTGATTGG
This sequence comes from Trachypithecus francoisi, assembly GCF_009764315.1. Taxonomy (NCBI): domain Eukaryota; kingdom Metazoa; phylum Chordata; class Mammalia; order Primates; family Cercopithecidae; genus Trachypithecus; species Trachypithecus francoisi. Next base: position 58,588,581 of record NW_022681462.1, on the reverse strand, counting down.
GCCTCCTTCCTGATCTTTTTCTTGGGGCAACAAAAGCCTTACCAGGCAATAACTAGCTTTATTGATGCATGAGTTATTCTGTCCTTTGGAACAGATGTTGTATCACAGGGGACCATCATTCAAACAGCAATTTTAAATACTTGAATCACACCACAGAATCATAAATTATTAACATGACTCCACATTGTGATTCTGAAATGTAAAGACGAGAGAAAAACGCAGAACCGGAGAGTGATTTAAGTGGAGAAATGTCAAAATTACCCAAACACAAAAGGAGCATCCAATTATGAGAAAGAGATCACTAAATGAAAAATCAAATATTACTCTGTTGGATTTATTTTTCCCCTTACTTACAGAATCACACTTTCAAAACTCAGCCCCATGAAAGAATTTCTTTCAATTGTGTGGATGTTTATATTATCTTGAATGTCTCTAGAAGAAAGTACAGACAAATAAGATATTTACATCAGCTCTACTCATGTAACCTTCCAACATTTAGTTTAACTGGCATGATGTGGTCTTTAGCTGAGGTAATGTATTAATATAATTAGTTGTTGTTAAGAAGATGGTCAGCTCATCAGCTCAAAGTTTGGAGAAAAAATTGTCTCTAATTTATCTTTAGTATGTTCTTACAAATGGAATTGCAGACATTCAGTGTCTTTTTTTTTCTTTCTTTTTTATTTGAGACAGGGTCTTTTGCTCTGTCACCCAGGCTGGAGTGCAGTGGTGCCATCACAACTCACTGTAGCCTCAACCTCCCAGGCTCAAGTGATCCTGCCACCTCAGCCTCCGGAATAGCTGGGACTACCTGTGTGCACCACCATGCCCTGCTGATTTTTGTATTTTTTCATAAAGTCAGGGTTTCACCATGTTGCCCAGGCTTGTCTCAAACCCTTGTGCTTAAGCGATCCATCTGCCTTGGCTTCCCGAAGTGCTGGATTATAGCCATTGGCCACTGTGTGTGGCCCACTTTTTTCTTCTGAAGGTTTTCTTAAATAATTTCACTTTAATGTAACAACACTTAAGTTGACCTTTCACCTCCTGTCTAACTTCTTTGGTTATCTTAGTTGGGCCTTCTCCTCATGTCAACCCCCTTCTTACAACTAGTTTCCTTCTGACTATTTTCCTTGGGTCTCCGAATGGTTTTATCATTGATTTTTATTTTTCTGAATGAAAGGATGAGGAAAGTCTCATTTTCTGTTTGTATTCCTTATTTCCCCCATCAATCTTCCCTGTTAGGTCTGATCTAACGTGTAGAAGTAAATATGGAAGTAACAGCTCTAGAAGTAATGTAGTGAACAGCTTGGAACAATTTGAGAAATTCTGAAAGATTTTCATATTTTCCTCTTTCTCTTCTCCCTCCCTGCTTAGCTCCTTCCTCTCTCCTTAACTCCTTACACCCCTTCCACATCTCTTCCTTTTGGATCTGTCCATATTCTTACAATTTCACTATTGGAAATAATTGCCATTATATGCTACCTTTCCTCTTCCTTTTTCAAAATACAAATACCTTGGGAAAAGGCAAACACAGCCTGTCATTAACTCTTTAATGTGAATGTGTTAGATAGTTTCTTTGTGCCCAGGGCAGCATAGAAATTCTGGAAAGAAGAGGAGAGGATGCTGGCATACAGGGGTGTTGTGTATGTATGTGGAGGGCAGTAATTAAAGCACTAAATAGTGAAAAAATGAGCAACTTTTTGATTTTGCTATATGCTGGTTTTGTGAACAATACTCTTATTGAGGGGTCTGTCAATTTCCTCCAAACTGATATTGACTGGCCTGCAGGCAAAATCAAGGACCTCACTTCTGGCCTCCCTATCTTTGCTAACTCAGAGCAATGCTTTTGGAGGTTGTAGATGACACAACGCATATTAAAGACTCAGATGGCCGTTGGGCAAGACAGATACTGAGTAAACAGTTGATAGTCACTCAAGGAAAAAACTTACAGTAAAACCTTTTGGAAAGAATGAATCTTGTGAACATCTGGAAGGTGCTTAATACCTGTGTTGGATATTAACCTAGAGAGAAACAAAATGAGAGTTAGTGAAAATGAATGGCTCTAACAGTTGTTAGAGCAAGAACTTTCCAGAATGAAAATATCAATTTTGAACCATCAGAAAAAACCTACGAGAAAAGCCCATATATACCTGAATTATGCTCATGTTTTCTATTTTAAGGTTCATTCCAGGGTCTTAAAAGCTGTTGATTCCTTAGAGAAAAGAAACTTACACTTCAGTCACAAGAGGATTAGGATGCCACAGTATACATTAAAAAAAAGTAAAGACTGATAAGTTAATCTGACCCTAAAGCAACTTCCAACTAGTAACAACATTTCTTAAATTTTCTCTTATTTCATCCTACTTGTTGGAAAACTCCCTTCTCCACTCCAAGTGATTCTCTTGGGATTATGCATGAGATTCCATGCCCTATGACCCTAGGGTATGCATGTGACCTAAGTTGGGTCAATCAGACTCTCTCCTGGGAAGTGGTTAGAGGTTGGTTAGAGCTTCTGCTGTCATTACCCTTAAGAGATGGTATTAAATTTCTATGGCTGAAAATTTCAGACCTACCCTGGATCCTTCCCAAGGTCTGGCTGTATTGGCCTGGCTTCCCCAGAAAGCAGAACCTGAGAAGGCTAGCTATGGGTAATATAGTTGATAGCATGTTTTCAGAGCATTCAGGACAGGGAGTGAAACTGGGAAAGAGGTGAAGCTAAGCAATACTACCACTACTGGTGATTAGTTCCTAATCCCAAGGACTTGATTTAGGATATTTAAAAAATGGGCCTCAGAACTGTTGATCTGAGTGAGGGAGAGTAGTGAGGGAAGGATGTGTCCATAGAACTCCTATTTCCTATTGGTGAAAGGTGACACTATGGTGTTAATTCCTCACTTATGGCTTGCACATTTGTAAGCACCCAGTGAGTTCCTGATGGGCATCTCTCACAGTGGTGCCCAAGAAGCCCCAGAGTAGGAAGTGAGAGGTCTACAAGGATAGGCTGGGTGTCATCCAGTTGCACTTGAATGAAGTTGGATGAAATTTGGGTGGAACTGGCTGCCACAACAATGGCGAGGGTTTTTAGAGGCACACACAAATTATTGGACACATTATTCTTTGTCATTTCCCTCACTCCTGTGAGTTACCTGAAATCCTACTACCTCTCTACTCCTGTTTCCCTTTTCTGTATGTGACTTACTTAAGCTGAAGGTGGTGATAGTTGCATGCAACCTAAAGAACCCTCATTGATATATTCATCATTGTGAAGGGCCATATGTCCTTTTGAGGTTATGACTCAAGAAGATTTGTTGCCTTGTTCTCTGCTTCTGTATTTAGAGAGGAAGTGAATGCAGTCTGTGGGTTCTCAGTGATGGTTCTCAGATTTGTTTTTTCTTTTTTCCTCTCTTGATTCCCTAATGTCCACATAGAAGCTGTCTTGGGCAATTCTTCTTTTAATTACTTCAAAAGACCTTGAGTTGGTCTCCCTTTGCTTTTTATCCAGGAAAAGAGGTTCTTTTCTGAAGGATTTGTTGTGTTGTTAATGTGCTTAAAAATTATATACAGAAAAATAAACTCTTTTTCAGTGTAGAGGTCTATGAGGGTAAGACAAATACATATAGCTCTGTAACCATGAGCTCAGTACAGACATAGAATAGTGCCACCACTTTCTGAATTCCCTTGTGTTTTCCCTTTGTAGTTCATCTCTTCATCTACTTCATTTCCCTGGCAACCACCGATCAGTTTTCTGTTTCTATAATTTTGCCTTTTCCAAAATGTTACTTCAATGGAATCATCTATGATGTCCCCTACTACAGCCCAAAGATGCTGTCCACACCACACAGCCACTGCCAGGGCAGTGGGGAGGGGTGGTGTCAGTGATTCAGGACTGTCTTTTCTATCTTCAGTGCCTCTTTCAGTAATAGAAACTTAAAACCAGGTACTGTGAGTGCTCACCTGATTTTTAGTTCTCATGAAGGTTTTTTTTTTTTTTTTTTTTCTGTGTAGAGAGCTGTTAATTTTGTGTCTTTGCACGGGGGACAATTGGTGGAGCTTTCTATTCACCCACTTGTTCTGTCTCTATCAGTGGAATCATCTAGAATGTAACTTTTGGGTCTGGCTTCTTTCACTTAGCCTAACTCCCTATTTCTCTTTCTTCTTTCACAGCAAAGCTTCTAGAAAGAGTTGTCTGCACATGCTGTCTTCATTTTCTCATAACCGATTGATCTTCAACCTGCTCCAATCTATTTTCATCGTAACTCGTAATTGAAACTGTGATTGTCATACCAAAGTCTACAAATTCACTAACTACCAAATGTAACATTTTATTAGCCTCTCTGGATCATTTAGTATTTTTTTTCCAGACTCTTTTCTATTGGTTTCTGTCATTTTGCACTCTTTTGTTTCTGCTCCTTCTCCTATTACTCCTTTTTAGCATTCTTTGTTTGTTTGTTTGTTTGTTTTTTGAGACGGAGTCTTGCTCTGTCACCCAGGCTGGAGTGCAGTGGCTGGATCTCAGCTCACTGCAAGCTCCGCCTCCCGGGTTTACGCCATTCTCCTGCCTCAGCCTCCCGGGTAGCTGGGACTATAGGTGCCCACCACCTCGCCTGGCTAGTTTTTTTTTTTTTTTTGGTATTTTTTAGTAGAGACGGGGTTTCACCGTGTTAGCCAGGATGGTCTCGATCTCCCGACCTTGTGATCTGCCCGTCTCGGCCTCCCAAAGTGCTGGGATTACAGGCTTGAGCCACCGCGCCCGGCCAGCATTCTTTGTTGATTCCTTTTCCTCTATTTGTAGTCTGGGCCTTTTGTTTATCTTCTCTATAGTCTCACTACTTGCTACCTGTGATTTTAAGTAGTATCAATAGTGTAACTCCTAGATTCATACTTGCTCTCTGACCTCGCTAGTCTATTGCTAATTAAAGCTTACTTTGCATATCCTCCTGAATGTCTCATTGACATAGCCAACTAAACTTGTTCCCCCCATTATCATCTCCACCAAATGGCTTCTTCACAATTATTCTCCATAGATAGAATTGCCACCCATCAATTTTAATTTGACAGTTAAAGTTGGCTTGGCTGCTTCTTTCTCACGTTCCGATATCCAGCCCATCTCAAAGTCCTCTTAGATTCCATTTCCATAATATGTCTTGGCTCTATGCAATTTTGTCCATCTCCACTGACACCATTCCCAAAAGACCCTCTGAATGTCTGCAATATTATCCTCCTCTTCTTTTCCAATGCATTCTCCATACAGGACTCTGGGCATTCTTTTCAAAAATGTGAATCAGATTGTTTTACTCCTTTGCTGTTAAGGCTTTAGTTCTTTCCCATAAAACTTAGAGTAAAATTTATACTCCTTACTGCCTACTCTTGCACCTTTATATTATGCTATTTCCCCAGTGTGTTTTAGCCCCTGTGGCTTCCTCTCAGTTCCTCAACTATATTAAGTTCTTTCCTTTCTCCAGATATTTGCATGTACTTTCTCTAGAAGGCTAACCATCCATTCTTCACCTGGCCAACTTCAACTCACCCTTCAGAGTTTAGTTACACATGTCATTTCTTCAGAGAGGAGCACCATATATTCTAATCTAAATTGGGGACCCTGATTTATTCTCAATATAACTGCATCTGTTTTAGCACTCCTCAAAACTGAGCCATATATTATTTTGTATTATTTATCCAATGTCTGCCTCTTCAACCAGATTGTGAATCATATGATGGCAAGATTCATGATTTTCCTGAAAACCCAATGTTGGCACAGTAGTTGACGCATATAATGTGCTCAATGTTTGCCAAGCTCTTTATGCCAGGTAATATGCTATGTGTTGTCAAGAGATGAACTCACAAGGAATTATTCACTGCCTGTGTTTATTACAGCTTACTCATTCAACGTTATATGAGTAGCAACGTCCCCATCTCTCTTAGTGAATGAATAAGTTTTATATAATTGAAAGAATGAAGAATTCATGATTGCTCAATAATAAAGTTACAAGTGCGTCATTTAACATCAATTGCGTGAGCTTCCATAGCCACTGTACTTATGGAATATCTATAGATATCTGTAGATGCACATTGAGATCTTTGGTCTTTATAGGAAAGAAAACACACTGCAAAAAATGACTAAAATTATTCCAGTAGTGCTGAGTTTAAGGCACTTAAAAAGATCTAGTGACCATCTAGTGAGATGGATTATTGGTGATAATTCTGTAGCTGAGACTCTCTATAACCCCAAGATAATACAGGAAATGGAGTTCGGATGAACACTTAGTTTTCAATTCATTTTTCTCCTCTGATCAATAAATTCATGTCTGATGGAGGCTGGAAGTGGGTAATCAGCTAGGAACTGTATGTCTCAATGGGTTTGCTTTTGTCAAATGACTATTTGCTGCAAAATTATTTTGATTCACTCAACCGTGGTTTATCTTCAAAAAACAGTTAAAGGCCTGAGGGTAAAATGTCAGTGAATTTAAGTTCTGCAAATGGGTCTTTTAAAGAAAGGTAACTGACTCAGAGTTTTCCCCCTCTACAGTCAGTTTTACATTCTAAGCTGGTGTTAGCGTCTTTCATGTCTGATTGTCCTTAATCTTTAGATTGTAATAATGAAAGTGAGCTTCTCTCCCATCAGGATAAACTTAGTGGGGTCCTGTAATTGCTGGGAACCATTCTCACCTATTGTGCCATAGGATAATATGCTTGCCTTTCATAAACAGGTGACCCTGAGACTCTGAGGCTCATTGTCCTAAACATCATTAATGCTTTTATTAAACTTCAGTAGTGTTGATGGGCTCTTATTTTTTCTTGAGTTAACAGGGTCTGTGTTTGCTTGTGTTGCACTGGTCTATGTGCCATCCTTCCAATAAAATCTCTATTTTATCCAAGGAGGAAGCCAGAGACAATGTGCTGGTTTCAGGGAATTTGTGAGTGAGTTAAGACTAGCACAGGTGAAACACTCAGAATGGTCTAATGGCAAACTGTCTGCTGCTGATTGTGAATGCCTTATGAGTTCAGAGAAGGGGCTGGAGGAACAATATGGGCTGGAGTACCCAAGAACTGCTTATAGGAAGAGGAAAAAAGTCAGATGTCTTAGAAAGTACAGAGCCTTTTGGCCTAAACTAAGAGTAGCAACTGTGCATATCCAGACCACACAAGGTGGATGAAAGGACGGGAAGCAGAGAAAAATAAAATTAAAAGGCAGGGAGGAGGCAGGATTCCAGAAAATTTAAAGCTAGATAAAAAAGCATGGTAAATAAGCCATGGGCTTGATAGGCAAGCATTAGAAGCCACTTTATGGGCTTGCAAGGGGAAGCAAGAAGACTTGAGGGTTCCCTGAGCAGAGGTGGCCCATGTTTTCACCAGCCCATTACCTCGGGACTTCATAGCAGTAATCAGACCAAACTGATGGTGGTTGAGAACCAACTGTGGAGATGAATACTTAAACTACTGGAGTAAGAAAAGTAAGCCAGGAAAAAGGACAAGACATCCTGTCTTATCACATATGTCAACCAAGAATACATGCTTTTTTTTAAACCTCTGTTCCATACTAAATCTATCATGGCATGGAATGATCAATTCTGAGACTGTGTGAAACAGCTCTCTCTTAGTCTAGGACTTAAGTTCAGCCACAGAGTTCATGCTATGGCTTGAGTAGATCATTGAGATGCTTTAGGCAAATTTGATTAAGGGAGAGGATGCTGCCAGTTGCATGTCCAGTTTATCCTTTTTGCCAAAGCACATTTCCTAGTAACCAAGGCTGAGGGTTTGAAGTTGAACTCTTTTCTCTACCTACTAATTGGTTTCCTATGATACAGGATTTGTTTGCTTTTAAGCCATTTGATTCTTTTATTCTTTTACATTTTTAGTTACATTTTTAAAGTCTCTTTCATAGAGTTGAAGTTGACTCCTTCCTCCTGACCATTCTGAGAGAAGTTAGGGCAATGATGGATAAGACTAGAAAGAGTGGGCTGAGCTTAATTATATACAGTTGATTCTCATTATCCACAGCAGTATGTTCTAAAAGTCACCTCAAACACGGAATTAGTGAATCACTGGCCCCATGGGAAATTCAGGGTTCGATTCCTATGAGCCTTTGGTGGCAAAATTTTTGTCATGGCTTGATCAATATACAACCTGGTTTTATGTGTGTTTCTATTTAAAGTCACCTTATTTAATATTTATTGATTAATTAACACAACTCATGTTCTGGAGTATATAACTTGTGTCTGAAGGAAGCTTATCTAACATATATATTTTTGGCACATCACAGCCTTCTTGAATTTAGGAACCCTAGACAGCACTTCAGCACTACACATGGAGGCCATTTTAAACAATGACATCACCAACAAAAAGCACAAACATGGGGATAAAAGGCCCTAGATAGACCATGCAAAGGACACTTGCTTTTCAGCATGACAACCAAAACAAGGTGGCAGGATGCAGGGTCGTTCAACCTCAGCTGGGAACCTATGGCAAGACACTGAAATTTTTGTCTTTCTGCACAAGCACATGTCCAAGAATAATGCAAAAGTGTTTTAAGTATTGATTTTGGGTTGCAAATACATTTTAGCAGTAGATTAATTAGCAAATACAGAATCTGCAAATAATGAGGATCAACTGTATATGAAGACTCCCTACTTTACGAGGCTTGCTAATACTGATATTTCTATTAATTACAGATCCTTCTTAACTGGGAATTTGTATGTCTATATACAACATAATAAAAGATGCTGACATATGCTTTCTGAATCATTAAATAAACATTGGGCTACGTATAGCATCACAGAATCGTGGAGTTACATGGCAGAGCATGTAAGAAGGTGTATGAAAAAGGTCTTCAATGTAAGGTTTAGAGACCCTGGGTTCCAGTGGTCTCCCTAGCTACTGGAAAATACCAAACAGTTCACTTATCTTTTCTGAGTCTCAGTTTCTCTGTGTAAAATGATTTTGTTTAAGAAATTATGTGAGATAGTAGGAGAGCCTGGTTTCGTGCCTTTTCAATCTCATGGTTTCAAAACTAGAACTATTTAATTCTCATATTTAACTGGAACTCTTTGTCTCAGTCTCCATGGAAACCAAACTCTGTAGTAATCAGGGGAAATTTAAGGAGCTTAAGGGTAACATTTCCTAGAGGTCAGTCCTATCGGCTTGGCTGCAGATTCTGTTCAGACCTAGCATCCTAGATTTGCAATCAGCCTCTGTTTTTGAGCAGGGCATGTAGCATAGCTTCAAAGGTTATAGCTCTGGTGCCAGATGGTCTGGTTTCAAGTTCTCCTGGCCTTATCATTTTTTAAGAGGTGTAGCCTTAGAGGTTCATTGAAGTCCCCAGGGCTCAGATCTCTTATATTTTACACAGGGAAATAAGATTTACCTTGTAGGAAAACTTAGCCCCACATCCAGGAACTGTTACTGCTGTGGTCATGCTCCAGCCTTATATTCCAGTCGCCATATCTGAGACTCTGATTTCCTCCATCCACTAGGACCTGGGTCATGTCTTATATCTCCCTAGTTCTCTTGGGTGCCGAAATGCTGTTTCCTTACCTGAGTCCCTGGGGGACCTGCATGACACTTGAGTGGGCTGGTCTGTTACCTTCTACCTGAGACTCCTTGAGCTCTGCTGAAAACATTGGAAGCCACAGTGGACTTTCCCAGATTCCTCCTGCCCTTGTTCTCTAATTGCCTTCTGCTTCCTTCTGATAAACCTACCTGGATCAACCTTTTTACCTGTCTCACTCTGTTTAGCCTCTGGCTCCTGGCTTTTCTGATCAGGATCATACTATCACTTAGAGGTCTGTTGAAGTTAAGGAAAATTACTACCCAGAGTTGATAAATTAAAGATGACTTACACATTTTTTTTTTTTTTAAAGACAAGTGATCTAAATTTGTGGAGTTTTTCTACGACAAATGGCTGTCAGAAATAACGTTACAAAGCAGATATTTTCTAATTAGACACACGTGATTTGTCTTGTTAAGTGAAAGGTGATATATTAATGAGGAGGAAGGCAATAGGATTCGAAAAAAAATCTGTGCTATGGATAAAGCATTGGGAAAAATGTATGGAAATTGTTAGTTTGTTGCTGAAAGTGATGTATGCCATTATGTATGAGAACTCTCGTAGTATATATTTTAAACATAAGGAAATGCAATTTTCTAACCAGTTTGTTTTTCATGGAGTTTTGAATGCTTTCATTAAAAATATAAAAAATTCAACATTTTTCCAGGTAGTTTTCAGGTACTAGTAAAATTCAGTTAGTGTATTTTTTCCCTAATGTCAGCCAGAACATCTGACTGACGTTAAGGAAAAAATATACTAGCTGAATTTTACAAAAGCATTTGCATAAAAGGGGTATAAACACTAAGTTTGGTGACTCAGCAAGTATATGTATGGAGCTGTCCTTCCATTGGATCTACCTATTTTAGTGAAGTTTTGTTCTCAGCTTTGACAGCCGTTAAAATCTAATATTACAATAACCTCTAAAACTAAGGATTAAAAAAAATGAAGCACATCCCATGAAATTTCTTTCTCTAAAATATTGTTATTATATTTAGTGAGAGCACAACAGGTTTTTGTGCTATGTGAAATGGTATATAAGAGAAGATGAAAATGTCAAAGCATATTATTCATCTTGATTTCATTCTTTAAAATATTTTTGTGTATGGTAATGCACACAAGACTGCAGTCATATGTGTATCTACTTTATCAATAAACTTATTTAGGGACATATGCTTTGTTTGTGTGTTTGTCCGCTGATGGGGTGAGGAGTCAAGATCATACTGTCTAGTGTATAGGATACTTTGCTTGGGAAGAGAAGCCTGTGATTCTAAAGAGCTGCCAGGTGGAAATGGGTGGAAATGGCAATAGATATGTGCTGTTCTGTTCTGGAAAGTAGATACAGGATTCATAATAATAATGGTCAACATTTATTGAACACTTCCTATGTACCAGGTACCGCACCAAGCACTTAGTATTGATTATTTAATGTATTCCTCTCCATTACCTTAGGAGACAGGTACCATTACCATCCTCATATTAGAGTTGAGGATGCTCAGCTGACAGAAGTCCAGTAGCTTTCTCAAAGCCACATAAGGAGAAGCAGAGCTAGAGGCTGAATTTAGATCTTTCTTAATGTAATGTGTGGGTACTTATTGTTGTCTTACCTTAAAGACAGATTCTAATTCATTATGAGAGTTGCCCAAGAAGAAATTGATTGTACCGATAAGCATGTGGTTCCCTATCTATGCAGCCATAGAGTTACTATGTCCAAGTAACTATATTGAAGGGTTTAGGAGGGCCTTGGACTCCGTAACCTCTAAGATGCCTTCCAACTTAGAAACTGAGCATTTCTCTAGAAATGATATTTCCAGAAGTACAAACACTTTGTTTATGGATGAAATGCTACAATGGTCAAATACATTTGGGGAATTCTGGGTTAATAAGTTAATAATGTTAATTAAGCAGCTTCTTTCCTGCAGGATTCTCAGACTTCACCATGATATTATTTATGATAAATTTCCAAGAGAAGGAAATAGTATGCTTGCTTTCCCCAAACATACTGACTTTGGACTCCCACTTCATTATATAGTATATCCTGAGTTTGGTGTTTCCTAGTTCAACCTTGGAAGCTCTGCTAAAAGCTAAAGCATTCATGCCAACTTCTTTTACTGTAGACTAATTCTTCCAAAAGGCTATTCTATTAGGACATGATTGGTAAACTCTCTCTTAGGAAGTGTTCCATCAGTCAGCACACTCCATTCTTCTACCATGATGTACATCAGAAAGTTCACAGTACACAAAGTCAGAACTGTATTGGTGAAAGGGCAGACTATGTCCAGTGAACTTTGGTTTACTCTCCACCAGCAAGTTTGTACATTTTAGGACGGACCTCTTAGATTATAACTAGGGGAGGTAAAGCAAGGGACTCTGTATAACTACGCTAGGGTTGTAAATGATATCAGTCACAGGGTCAGTTTCCTACCCCTAGTCCAACAATTAACTTCTACATATAACCAGATTACGGTAACAAGAATCATGGCAAACTAAGTCAAAAGGGAACTAAACCTAGGAGAAATCTTTGAGAAAATAGGCCTGACTTGAATGTAAAAAAATAAATAAATGAAAGTTTGTGATGGGCTACTGTGTAGCTGTCACTATTGATGTTGTTTGTGCTTTTAACTTGGAGCAAGCTATAGGATACCTCCATGGCTAAGGCAGAGCTCAGTGTAGCCAGTGTCATAGTTGGAGTTTTCCCTGAGACACAACGGTAGAAGAAATGTCACATTCCAGGTTTCTGGAAACCAGTTACACAATTCTTAACCTCTCATGCACATTGGGCAGTGTGGAGAGTTAAATTCGGGAGAGACTTTGTGAGAAGGGTTTCTGGAGAAAGCTGTAGATTTTTCCTTTCCTATTCCTGTACCATGGAAAGGGTGGGCGCTGCTTGCTTCTTCACTTAGATTGAAAGAGGAACTTTAAAAAGATCATGCGGAAAGTTTCATAGCTGCCCGCTCCAGCTTGGGGAACACAGTGACCAGTGTCTGAATTTGGACTGAGCGAGAGGCTGGCTAAAGTGGCAATAGACCAGAACGCTGCTAACTGAAAAGGAGCCACACTCCTAGAGGTCACAAATCTGACCCAGAGTTTTCTCCTAAGAAAAAAAGACTTGAAAATAAACTTGCCTTATTATTTGTGTAGCACGTACCTGACAAAGGTATTTCATATGATCTCATTTGACTTTACAGTAGGCTTCTAAGGTGAGCATACTTATGATTGCCATTTTACTGATAAGAGAGGCAAGGCTCAGAGAGAGTAACTGACCTGCTCAAAATCTCTAGCTCTGAGCCAGAAATAATAATGGTTAATACTAACCTATTTCATTGCTACAAGCTAGACACCCATTGTAAATGCCTTACCTGTATTAAAGTCATGTAATCCTGCCCATAACCCTATGAAGAAGGTACTCTTATAAGCTCTACTTTATGGATAAGGAAACTGAGGCTTGGAGAGGTCAAATTATTATAGCTTGTCTGGTAGAAAGTAGAACAGATGGAACCTGAACCCAGGCACTCTGACTCCCCTGCCTCTTAGTGATGTTGCTTCCAACATACTGCATTGGCTGTATAAGAACTTTTAAAACCTAAAGATATCTCTGGGTGAGATTCACAGCTAACAGAGTTGCCAAGCAGCAACCTTTTGAGACCTTCTTGGTTGCTGATGTTAGAATAACTTTAATCAAAGTACCAATTTGTGGCAAGCAATTACTTTTAAATTACATAAGGGAGTTGCAAAAGAGTTAATATTTTAAACAGTTTGCACACCCTTCCCACAGCTCATTTCTAATATTAATTATTTAGAAAGCTATTTCTTAGGTACACTTGAACTTAGCCCAAGAAGATGATCACAAATTCCAAGTGGCAAACATATTAATAAGGTGTCAATATTGTGCTCTGAGCACTGGGCACACTGACGTTGGCTTCATCCACATTCTATATGTCTCTAGCTGTGCTGTGTTGGAATGCAGGATTAACTGGGTTGGAATCTGACATTCCTGCTTTCAGTTCCCAATTCTATCAACTCTGTAATCTCTGAGTTTCAAAGACCTCATCTGTAGATTGAGAAAAATGCATCCCTCACTGTTTTAGAAGATTGGAAAGTAACTTGTGTAAACAGAATGCTTAGTTCAGAGTCTGCCATCTAGTAGATGCTCAGTAAGCTCAGTGTCCCTAGGCCTTCTTCCTCAGTATAATTTCTTTTTTATTATTATTATACTGTAAGTTCTAGGGTACATGTGCACAACGTGCAGGTTTGTTACATATGTATACATGTGCCATGTTGCTGTGCTGTATCCATTAACCCCAGTATAATTTCTTAATCCCATTTTGTAAGTTCAGAGAATTCAGTCACCATTTCTGAACCTCAAGCTTCTTATCTGTAAAATGGAGCCACCAGTAAAAATTTCACAGGTCTTTTGTAAGACTAGTTAATTAATACAAAGTAAAAGTGCTTTCTGCATTATGATTTGTTACTCATACCCATATCATCCAGCAATGCCTTAATACAACTAGCAGTGCTTGCATTTGTTCATTGCTTTTAAGTTTCAAGATGTTCCCACACCCAGTTTCATCTTGCCCCTTCCTTCCTCTTTTCTCTTTACAATAACCTTTTGTTAAGAAATGAGGCAGTTTTTTTTTTGTCCATTTTCCTTGAGGCCCAGTGTATTAGTCCATTCTCATGCTGCTATGAAGAAATACCTGAGATTGGGTAACTTATAAAAGAGAGAGGTTTAATTGACTCAGTTCCTCAGGGCTGAGGAGGCCTCAGGAAACTTACAGTCATGGAGAAAGGGGGAGCAAACAAGCTGTCTTCACATGGTGGCAGCAAGAAGAAGTGCCAAGCAAAGGGGAAAAGCCCATTACAATACCATCAGATCGTGTGAGAACTTGCTCACTATCATAAGAACAGCATGGGGGGTAGCAGCCCCCACGATTCAACTACCTCCCATGAGGTCCCTCCCCAACATGTGGGGATTACAATTTGGATTACAAATCAAGATGATATTTGGGTGGGGACACAGAGCCAGACCATATCACCCCAGGAGGCCCTGTTACTTGCTTACAAGTTCTCACAGGCAGGGCCAGGGCTGGGACCTGGGTCTTTGGCTGTCCTGTAAAGAAAAGAGCTTATCCCTGATGTCTGGCTGAATGAATCTGTGTCTATGCGGCTCCTGTGGTTTGGTCATTGCCCAGAGAGACCATGATGGATGATCATTGTGAGGGAGGTTGCCTAGTTGCTTCCCTTGCAAGTCCTTCAAGCATGCCAGGCTCTCTCTTCTTAGCACTGCTATCTTTGAATTCCAAATGGGTGAGGGAAAAGCTCATTGCCTCTTGAACTAGATGTTATTTGTGGATTGTTTGCTGTGGGTGAGCTCGTGATTAAACCACAGCAGAACATTTTTGTGATGTCTGTTGAAGATGGAAATATTCTTCTGTGGAGCATTTGTCACTTCAGTGTTCACACTCTGTGACGCCCCAAGATATTTCTCTAAAAACAGCAGCTGCTCCCCTCTCTCTACCCAAACAAAAAGGTTTCAACCACTCCGGCCCACATTCGCATGAAGGGTCACTGTGTGCAGACCCTGTATTCTGTGGGGGCCTAGAGATTAAATTGGACACAGCCCTTGCTCTGGATTGGATGTCAGTGGAATCTAGTGGGGAAATCTCCAGCTACTTCATGGTTTCCCGGTCCTGATCTGGCTGACTTGTGAGTCCTGGATGCATTCCTCCTGCAGATTTGCCCTTGGGGAAGACAACGTCCTTCCCAGAAGGATAAATCAACAGTTTGGGGGCAGCTGGGACAATTCAGCTAAAACGTTCCTGTACCAGGATCTTATAGCCTAAGAACACATGTTATGAAAGATAAAGTAGAAAAGATGAACAAATAGGTGGAAGCAAGGGAAAAATGGGTCTCTCTCAGCAAGTATTTCAGAGTGGGGTGAGAACCAGGTGCAAGCATCTGGATCACAGCCAGGTTTCTATAAAAGAAAAAAATGAGTAATCCTGCCTCCCTGCACTGGGGATATAGTGATGGAGAAAACGTGGTCCTCCACCCCCACCCCCTGGAGTAGTGCAGAATCTGGTTGAGTTAACTTGAGTGACACTATCCTTTCTCTCTATGTCCTGAATACCCTTGCTGCCCTGGCCTGCCTCCTGTGGCCCATCCCCATGGAGATGGGTAGCTATTAATGTGTGGCCTGTCCCAGGGATAATTGCAAATCTAAAAGGGTCTGTAAGAACAGATACCTTTTAAACCTCCCAATATGAGGCTTTAGTAGTGGAATAAGAAGCAGCAGTTTATTTTCCATGGGGGGTGGGGTATTTGCCTAATGTCTCTTCAGTTTCCACTGTCCAAGCTGTCATTCTGCTTGTGCCCCAGGCAGGCCCTGCCAAGGATTTCTCCTTCCCAGGCCAGCTCTAATGACTGCTGGGTGCTTTCTGCCTCTTAAACTTCATTTCCACATCCAGTGCCTCTCAGGCTCTGCTGAGGTGGTGGTTCTCATTTGTCAGGGACTGGGGTGGCAGGGATACATCTATGACTGTCCTTTAGCTCTAGGAGGTGCACTTTAGCTGTACTTAATTTATGAGTAAATTACAGCTGATTTAAGCTTCTCACTGCTTCTGCATGATCTCAACATTTGAATCCTGGGGAAGAGGAGTTGGGAAGTGAAGTGGTCTGCAAGATGCCAAATGTTCTTATCTTGCAGAATTACTTCCTCTTTCCATACAGGGCTCCTCGTGTGTGGCTTGAATATGATGAACTCAGGACAGGTAGTGACACTGGGAGCCCCAGATTCATGAAGATCACAGTTCAGAAACTAAGTACTTGAGGGGTAGAGTAGATCTTAGAGGATTTTCCATTTTCCTCATTTGACTAGGCTCTTGAAGCATATTTTGTTATTTTCAGTTTGCAGATGAAGAAACTGAGACCCGAAGAGATTAGTATATCACTGGCTGATGGGGGGTGTCTGATGAGGATGATATAGCAACAAGAAAAAACATAGAGCTGAGCTTTACTAGGCTAATCTGAGACTTGCTTCTCACCTAATCCTCTCTAGACTTGTCCTTATATCTGATTTCTGGTGATGAAAAAGACAGGTCTTATTTCAAAATTAATGAGGTAAGGATACAACTACCTTGTAAGAAGGCATATCCTATGAAAGTAAAAGTGCATCGAATCTGCAAATGGGTAGAGTAGATGGTCACCTATGTGCTATTTGAGTGGGTCCTGTAGAAATTTTCTTCCCTCTTGGAAGTCCCCCTGCCACGGAGTCCATCACTACCAACTCTTGGATTTAGCATTACCTTTTTCAGGTTCCTCTTTCAAAAACGCAAATTCTTCTTGCAAGGAGAATATCAGAATCTGAATATGTTGATATAAATTGATGGATCAAGTGATCTCTCTGTTGATGGAAAGAACTTGGGCTTCTTTCAGGAGAATGCATACTGAACAGGTTAGAGGAGAACAGGGAGGAAGGGTAAGCAGCATGAAAATTGTCACTACCTTTACAGTCAAGAGATGGTCCTTGCCTCCTGGAGATGACATGCTTGGGCTGAAATCTCATCTTGAACATCAGTGTTCTGGAAGGAAAACCTGGCCACATTTTGCTAGAGTTGACAACAGTAGGCAAAGTTGGCTCTGCCAGACAGATTACTGATAAAAGAAGCAATTGTAAATCTCGATTGTGCCCAAACATCCTTGTAGTCATGGCAACATCCTTAGATACTTGCAACACTGCCAGCCGGGGAGATGGCTAATAATTTCTTCACTATAATCACAGTCCTGTATAAGGTGACTGGATTCTCGGTGAGTGATATCTGCAGGATGACTGTGTAGGAAGTGCTTAGGAGGAGGTACTGGGGGAAGAGAGGCTTTTAGGGGTTACTGAAAGTGAGTGGGCAAAAAAAACCAAAAAACAAAAACAAATGCTGCAACCACTTAGATGCATGTCTGACCAGATGTAAAACATATTCCAGTGATTCTGTTTTAGAAGTGTGTCCCCATCAAACCATGCCTTTCTATCCCTCTAGGTGCCACCATTACTATATCCCTGGATTATGGCAACTGCTCTGTGATGGTTAATATTGAGTGTCAACTTGAATGGATTGAAGGATGCAAAGTATTGATCTTGGGTGTGTTTGTAAAAGTGTTGCCAAAGGAGATTAACATTTGAGTCAGGGGGCTGGGAAAGGCAGACCCACCCTTAATCTGGCTGGGTACCATCTGATCAGCTGCTAGCATGGACAGAATATAAAGCAGGCAGAAAAACGTGAAAAGGTTAGACTGGCTTAGCCTCCCAGGCTATATCTTTCTCCCATCCTGGATACTTCCTGCCCTCAAACATTAGACTCCAAGTTCTTCAGCTTTGGGACTCAGACTGGCTTCCTTTCTCCTCAGCTTGCAGATGGCCTATTGAAGGACCTTGTGATTGTGTGAGTTAATACTACTTAATAAACTCCCCTTTATGTATACATCTAACCTATTAGTTCTGTCCCTCTAGAAAACCCTGACTAATACATGCACCTTATCAGGTCTCCCTATAGTATAGTCTGTACCCTGCTACTGGTCAACTTACAGTCCAAATCATTCTCATTATGTCACTCTGCTGCTCAAGAATGTGTTATAACTTATTTTTTCCTACTGCGTTAGGCCTAAACTTCTCTGCCTTAATTTTTCTCCCAATCTTATCCAACCCAATCCATCCAAATCTAGTCATACTCATTCCCAGTACACACCTTCTTTTTAGTTGGGACTCAGTTTCTTTCCATCCTTTATAATCTCCATGGTTCTTTCATTCTATGCATTTACAGTACTCACTTCTTTCTTTCACAGGAAATTTATTCTTCTTTTATGTCTTTCCAAATCATACTTATCACTGAAGTTCCTGCTATGTTACCTCCGAGAAACCCACAACAAGCTTTCCCTGACTAGTCTGTCCTAAGGTACAGGGTCAGTCTTGTCACCCAGGATCAGTGCCACACAGCTCTACAGAGGTATTGCTATTTCCAGGGGTTAACATTTGATAGTCTTTTCTCCCCAAAGGACTGAGCTCCTTGAAGTGAGAGCTGTCCATTGATATCTCCTATATCTCACACAAGCCATCCCTTTCATCCTTTCTCAACCACTCTTTCTAAAGCATGACTGTCTAATTTTCCTGCTTTATTTTTCTTCATAGCACCATCACCATCTGACATTATCCAACATTGTTTGACAGGACAAATGAAGCCTCTGCCCTTATAGAGCTTACATTTTAGTTGGAGAGACTAATACCTACAACAAAGCCTGGGGTGTAGTATGACCTCAGTAATTGATTGTTGAATGATTGGCTGAGTGAATGAGTTCTTACTTATTGGCCAATTCACTTCAAAAAGAATGGAGGAGAAATGGGGAGCCACCAGGCCTTTCCACCATGCACATGGCTACCATAACTTCTAAAAATGAGTCCGAGTATGGCTCTTTTTTCACCATCATAGAGAAGTAAACATAGCTAAGCACCAAAAGTAGAAAAATGATTCATTCTGTAGGGACATTGCGTCCTCCTGTCAGAAGAACCCTAATACCAAGGACTATAGACAAGTCAGCTTACATCTCCTATAAAATGTCTGTGTGTCTCACCTACCCTGTGGATTGTTCAGGTTCAAATGCAGCAAAGGATGATAAGTGTTAAATTATAAATAAACATAAAAATGGGAGGCATTATTCAACCAGCTGTTTGTGTAAAAAAATTGGAATTATTTTGAATGGCGATGGCAAGGGAGTTTGTGGACCACTAGTGTGGAAAATAAAATAAACATAAAAGGCAGGGTTAAGAACTTTGAGAATTCTGTAGGATAATATAGTTTTGCTTGTTGGAAGGACCTTTTTGGATATGTTAGGGGTTCTGTAAGAAGGCTCCTTTTGTCTTTTGAGACACATGAATGATGTATTTCCATGATAGAATGCTGAGTGGTAGATGTTGTCCTAAAGAAGCAGTTAAAGAGGCCTTCAAAGCCTTAGAAATAATGGAAAGGAAAAGAGACATCATCACTACCATCACCACCATCATGATCATCATCAAATCAGAAACATTTATTGTGACTGCATAATACACCAGAAGCTTTACAATCAGTATCTCATTTAATCCTACACCAATCTTAAAAGGTAGGAATTACCATAATTTTATTTTTTCCTTTTTTTTTAAGCAGAGGAGAGAGCTGAGGTACAAAGAGATGAACTCTCTTGCATGGGCACCCTTAAGTAGTAAATGGCAGGGTCAGGAATTTAATAAGAATGGATAACACTTGTTGTGAATTTTCTGAATGTCAATCATTTGTCTAAACATTTGTTGTAACTCAATGAACACAACTCAGTGATACAGGCAATGTTAAGATTACTACTTTTTAGAAAGGAAAGTTAAGCCAATTATACAAGCTTATGCAGCTAATAAGGAAAGGAGCTGAGACCTGTGCCCACACAGGTGGCACTGGATTCTATGTGCTTCCTTGCTACTCTGAGCTGCCTCTTGACTCCCTGCCCTCTGTCCCTTTGCTGTGCTACCTCCAAAAGCAGTTCAGCTTTTCTAACCAGAAAAGCTACTTTTAATACTCCTACCAAATTAAATTTAAGGGATGAACACAGAAAAGAGAGAGAGGGATTTAGCAGAGGGTTGGGAAAGAAACAGCCCGGATTGCTGAGGGGAGTCCTGGTGAAGAATCTCCTGGAATTGTTCCCACCTGAAGAAAGGAGATGTCGTGGCAGCCATTAACAGTAATCAAATGAGGTCTAACAGGCCCACATCTGAGTGGAAGATGGTTGTCAGTGGGGCATGGGGGTGGGGCCTACAGCAATGTGTGGAAGGTTTGCTAAAATGGAATTATGGTTTATTGAACAGCAAAGAGAAACATCCAGCTGCCTGAGAATTACTTTGACAGGATGCAAAGGCAAGAAAATACTGTGTAAACATTATTTACAGATCAATAGATAATCTTTCATACACAAAAGGTCAGCTCCAGGAAGGCAGAGCAGTAAAGAAAGAAATACTGCCTGTAAATACAATATTGACTTAAAAAAAATCCAGCCAGATGAATCCTTTGATGCATATTCTTCAAGTTAAAGAACATTTCTTTATTCATGAGTTTTTTTTCCTAACCACTTAAGGTTCCTCAGTGAAGCATGAAGGCATTGATGAAGAGCACTGATTTCTAGTTGTCTTGAATTCTGTGCCATCAAATGAGCAGCATGCAATGGCATCAACAGGGAGAACTTCAGAACAACCTTTTTGAGTGCACGTGTGCAGCAATTAGGACGTTCAAGTCAAATAGCAACTCACTCCTACCCCTTGTAATCTCCTGCTTCAGTGGCTGTGATGATTAACATTTATCCTAGCTTAAGAAAGAAAAAATGAAACAAAACCAACAACTCAATCCTACTGGTCCCCACTGAATTCCTTCATCCATTTTGCATTTTTTCTTTGTCTTGAAGCAAGTAGTTCATCATCCCAAAGAATATCTGAAATCGTTGCCATCTACCTCTACCTGGCTGCTGTGGATCATGAAGCTGTGAGGACTGCTGCTCAGATGAAAATAAGCATGGAAGATATGCTATGGACTGAACTGTGTTCTCTCAAAACTCAATTGTTAAAACTCTAATCCCCACTGTAACTGTATTTGGAAATAGAACTTCTGGTAGGTAATTAAGGTTAAATGAGGTCATAAGAGTAGGGCTCAAACCTGTTAGGATTATTGTCATTATATAAGAAAAGACACCAGAAACTCACTCTTGCTCAGTCAAGTCTCTCTTTGGCCTTTCTCTCCACCCATCTCTCTCTCTCTCTCTCTCCCCTACCCAACCTACTTTCTCACTGTCACTCTTTGTACTATTTGAGGACACACGGAGAAGGCAGCTGTCTGCCTGCCAGGAACCAAATCGGCCAGTACCTCTTGGATTTCCCAGTCTCTAGAACTGTCAGAAATTAATTTGTGTTGTTTAATTTATTCAGCATATGGCATTTTGTTATGGCAGCCCAAGCTAACTAGTATAAGATGGAAGCTTAACTAGGTTTTGTTTCCCTGACAAAATCTTTCAGATTTAGAGGACCACCTATGAGTTTAGGCGATCCCTCTTAGCAGTTTGGAAAAATTTCAAAGTTCTAGAGTCTTAGCCCTGAATATATATTACATACATAATATACAATATTATGTATATAATATATATATATATTATTTATTTATTTATTGCAGCTAGAAGTGCCTTTGGAGGGCAGAGTTGCTGTACACTGAGGAGGACTACGCAGCTGGGAAAGGTCCACCCTGGGCAATAAGTCAAAGCCTTAAGATAGACAACTCTTAGTCTCAACTCCCTAATGGGAGATTTACATAACAGTGGATGTGCAAACATTTTGTACAGTGTAGAATTATATAACTGCTATGAATTGAACGTTTGTGTCCTCCCCAAATTTATATGTTGGAACCTAACCCTCAATGTGATGATATTTAGAGGTGGAGCCTTTGAAAGGTAATTAGAGTTAGATAAGATCATAAGGGTAAGACCCTCATGATAGGATGAATGCCCTTATAAAAACAGGAAGAGACATGGGATCTCTCTTTCTCTCTGTGTATATACACCAGGGTAAGGCCATGTGAAGATACAATGGGAAGATGGCTGTCTGCAAACCAGGAAGAGGGCCCTTACCAAGAACTGTCATCCAGCTGTCATCCTGATCTTGGGCTTCCATCCTCCAGCATCATGATTTATTGTTTAAGCTACGCAAGCTACAGTTGTGTGTTAGAGCAGCCCAAACTGGCTAAGACAATGATATGTTACTTTTCAGAGCAGTCAAGGAGAATCCCTTGACAGTGACATAATCCCTTCCAAATCCTTACTTGTGCTTTTGTTTCTTCAGTTAGAGAAGAGGTTTAAAATGACCTGAGAACAATAACCTTCTCTCAGAAAAAGATATGGCTGGAATTGGTCACCTCCAACTTTGTGTGAACTTGATATAGGACTGAGGACTACTCAACACCCCAAAGTGAGACAAAAGAGGACACAAAGAGGATGAACATAGTGGCAGATGGCACAGATTTCAGCCTTTTTCAGAGGCAAAGGCATAGCTGTGTTTCCTCTGTTCTGCCAAGGATCTCCCTCTCTCCCTTCCTCTGTCTGGAGCTGTGCTTTCCATGCCCACATCCTTACAAGTTCAAGTATCTCCCCTGCTCTCATCTCCTAAGGGAAGATCCGAGGGAGTTCTCATTAATAAGAACAAATGGTGCTGGCTGCAATATGTTGGCCAATAATGAGGTCAAATTCTGAATCCTTTGGCTTCAAATTTTGTAATGATTCCTCATTTCTCATTTACCTGTTTCCAATCCACCATTCTCAGATATGCTATTATTATCATGGGCTAGGGATATCTATGTGAAGGGCTGGTTTTCTTCTTGGGTTTGTCCTTGGCAGGGGTGCTTTGCATTAGCCATATGTGATAGTTTATGAATGAAAGTGCCTCTGGGGATGCCTCTCCATGTCCTAGAGAGCATTTGTTCTGTCACTGAAGGCTCTGTGATTCCCATATTCCACTTTGGCATTTTCTAAAACAAAGGAAGAGAAGGATCTGGAAGGGAGAGATGGAGTTGGGAGAAAGGAAGAAAGAATGAAGGAAACTAACTGGGTAACAGGCACTAATAATTTTATATTTCTGTAGTTCTTTATAGTTTTTATATAAAAACAATTTACAAAGTGATTTTTATTAAAGGCACGATCTTATTTGGTTTTTACAGCCACTCAATTTATAGATAAGGAAACTGAGGTTTAGAGAAAGTAATTAACCAGCTAGCTAATAAATATCAATGTTCTATATGGATTCCAGTCCTCCTGAAATCATAGTTTTTCATATAGTTTCTTTTCCATTCTGTTCATTTAAATGCAAAGGCATGCTCCAACTTCTTCTTTTTGAACCCATGCCAAGCACTTGTAGGTAAAAGCTGAAAGTCTTAATCGTCAGCATAATTATTCAACACTTACTAGAATTTTCCTGAGGATGGGCTGGTAGACTTTGAGTATTCAACCAGAAATAATTATTCTACAAATAC
The DNA here is from genome assembly GCF_009764315.1 of Trachypithecus francoisi. NCBI lineage: Eukaryota > Metazoa > Chordata > Mammalia > Primates > Cercopithecidae > Trachypithecus > Trachypithecus francoisi. Next base: position 58,564,980 of record NW_022681462.1, on the reverse strand, counting down.
ATTTATTAATGTTTTTGAGCACTTCATAGTTGAAAAAATATTTTCATATCTAAATCTTGTTTGAGGCTCATATAAGCCATGTGTGTCTCTCAGAAGTCCAGTGATTGGCCCAAGATTTCTCAACTACTGAATGATGGAGTCAGGATGAACCCCTAGATTTTCTGATTCTGAAGTTCATGCATTTTCTGTTATCACGTATTTCCTCCACTGCTATGTGCCTAGTCATGTTAGCCTCTGCAGAGAGCATAGCACAGATTCTGTCCCTAAGGAACGTGATCAACTTGGAGATCAAGACTCCCAAAACTGAAAGTAGAAGAGCTCGTAACCCTAACCTCTAAGCAGGACTGGCTACATAATATGTGGGATATAGTATAAATGAAAATGCAGAGCCTCTTGTTTAAGTATTTTAAGATGGTGACAGCAGAGACTGAAACCCAGGAGTCCTCTGAGTGTGGGGGCCCTCCTGAGCACAAAGCCCTATACAATGCACTTGTGTGCCCATGAAGCCAGCCTATCTCTGACAGTAACTCAGAAGCAGATGACCTTGTTTCTTTTTCAGACCCTTTCTTGGGTACCTATCAGAGAGCAGAAGTTCCAGGTCATATGGACTGTCCTCTATTAAGTCTTTTATTCCCTCAGTTGTTGTTCAGAGAGCTAAGGCACATCATGGGCCAGTATTTCTTATTAAACCTGTTAAGTCCAGTTCTTATGAATGAAAATTTAGGCACAGAATCACAATATCATTAATAGCTAATATTTACTGAGCATCTACTATCAGAGGCCCAGTGTAAAAATGTTTAAATATTTTAAACTGATTGCAAAAGTGGCTTCAATTCTGTGTCCTTCTCTATCCCTTGTGCTGTGACTTTGCAGCTTTTCCCATCAAGAAGTAGCATCTTCACCTTTTGAATCTGGATGATTCAGTGAATTGTTTTGGCCAATAGAATGCATCAGAAGAGATGGTGTGCTAATTCAGGATCTTGGCCTTAAGATGCTTGTAATCTTCAGCTGTCTCTCTTAGAATCGTGGGATTACCATGAAAACAAGCCTACTATGCTACCCTGCTAGAAATGAGTGTCTCTTGGAGGAAGGCTGAGTCATCCCAGTTGAGACCATCCAGAGTGGCCAACCTCCAGTTGACCTGCCAATTAACAATAGATGTGTGAATGAGCTTAGCTGAGGTCAGGCAGACATAGTCCAGATCAGCAGAACCATTCCACTGAACAACTCACAGACAGATAAAAAATGATAAATAGTTGTTGCTTTAAGCCTCTGTCTTTGGGGAGTGGTTGGTTTTGTATGATTATGATGCTAATAGATAACAGATATGCAAGCATTGTTATTTCCATTCTCTTGATGAGGAAATATGTGAGGTTAAGTCCAGACCTGTGATCAGTAGCTAGTAAATAAACCCAGAAAGTTTAACTCCAGAGACCAAATTCTTATCTGTTATTTTTTGGGGTCCTATTATAACACTCATGACTCTGTCAAGCACTCAGCTAATCTGAAAGCCATTTGAGTGGAGGAAGCAGTGCTTTTGCTGATAGGGGCAGGCCCAAAGGATAGAGCTGAAACACTAGGAGTCTCTGCTGATAAAATATCACGTTAAGTTATTAACCAAAACACACAAAATAAACAAAATAAAATGCTGTAATTTATCAAGGGAAAAATGCATATATGCAGAACAAGAGAGACAATGGCTTTGAAGTCAAGGTCACAAGCAAAATGCTAGCAGAAATTTTGACTGCATCTCATTAACACTAAATTATGACTGAGTTCTGTAAGAGGTTTATGTGACAGTCCCATTAATGCAAATGGCATTTCTTATGTCTGTTTTTGCAAATGAAAACAAAATACAATTATATTAGTAGAATTTGCTCATTCAACTAAACTAAAATCCTCACCAAGTATCTCTCCACCTCCACTTCTGCCCCCCACCACCATCCTTGATCAAAAGTAATTGCTCCACAGAGTATCAAGTGGGCCTTTTGGTAAAATAGGGTTGCACAGTTTAATCATAGTGGGGGTACCAAAGTACATGAGTTCTTACAGATATCGAAGATTGGGAAGGTTCTGGAAGGCCTCAGGGTTGATGCTGAGCAGGTTGTTGGCCTTTTCAATTCTACTGTAAAAGAAGAAAAAACATGCTAGTGATCTTGATGGTAAGGAATGCTGTAGTATTTTTCACATTTTACAGAATAAAATAATAAATCATTAATTGTATCCACTCATCCGCCCATCTATTCATCCATCCATCCATCTATCCATTTCAATAAATACTGAGGGAGCATGTGGTGCCTTTTATTACACTAAGCTGTGCAAACTAAATATTAACCCTGTCTCCCCACTGCTTCGTTCTCATTACCTGGGCCCTGTCCACTGGAGGCAAACAGAGCATTGGCTGGGTGAGTTCTCGTCACCCTGAGCAGAGCTGCATCTTTAACCAGTAAGAATCTCCCAGGGTTGGAGGAGGCTAAGAGGTTAGGAATGAGACTGGGGAAATGAGCTTTTGTCTGGTCAGGAGGCAAGAGAAAAAGGAATGAAAGTAATGAAAAAGAGCAATGAAAAATGGAAAAGTGGTAAAAAGAAGAAAAGGAAAAAGAGTGAGGGGCCAAAAGATATTGGAGGAAAAGAGAGTGAAATGGCAAAGAAAAAGAAAGTTGGGAGAAAAGCTATCGAAATCTTTTTGCTTTTAACCATGAAATCCAAGCATACAGTAGCTGGGAATGGCCACTGATTCCCTTTATGCAGTAGACTGAGGCTGTTCACTCAGAGCTCATGGAAAGCAGTGACTTCTGTCCTGTGTTGGCCTGTGCTGTGTCTTGATCAACAGTCTGGAAATGAGCATGTTCACATTTGGATTCCAACACAGAGAGCCTGCCCTTTCCTTGTCTTGCTGGATCAATGTGTATTTGCAGAGATGCTCTCTGTTAATTACTTCCTCCCTGTTTCATTAGCTTTTATGTTGCTGTAACCTGTAGCTACCCAGATCTAAGTACCAGGCAATTAATCATTTTAAGTACAGTCAGTGCTACATGGAGGTGAGCACCTCTTCATGCAAGGAAGAGATGAAAGACCCAAACCATTACCTTCACTGCCCATTGAAATGTATCAAGGGATGCCTGCTTGACCTTGCCCAGAGGGCTGGCTGCCCTTTGGTTCATTTCTCTGATAATCTCTGTGGGTTCTTCCCAACTAGGCCAAGCAGAAAGAGAAGAAAGGAAGAAGCATGAAGGTAATGGAAAGGGAGAGGGTGAACATCAAGTGCAGAGGCAATGAGGAAAAATGAAGATGGGAGACAGAGTGGGTAGAAGGAAGTAAAAGGGTGAGGGGAGATTGCCAAATGAACAGACTGAGTGTGTTTCCTAAAGAAATTCACACACACGCCCATGCACACACACACGTGTGTGTGTGTGTGTATTTGTCCCCTACTGATACTTAGCAAATGCTAAAAACAAAATTCATCCTTGTTAAAAAGATACAAAAGAGTCAAAAGATTAATGTTCAAGTTCTTATTTGCATGTGGATTTGGCCAAGTTACCTTAGAGAAGTCTTACAAATTCTCTGTGCCTTTCCTTCTTCATCTGTAAAATCAGGAGGTAGTTCATTGGCTTTCCTAAATGTGTTCCATGGGAATTTTGTGAGATAGTAATCGACAGTCTCTAAGAAAACTTTCCAGTGATGTTAGTTGACAAACAGTTATACAGTATCCTTCTTGGAGATTCTAAATGTGTATTAGCATATTATAGACTGAAAAGTTTTCCTATAATAAGCAAATCTATGTAATTTTATTTACCTAATATTTCCTAATCTTATTTGACCTTTTTAAAAAATACCTAATAATTTCCTGAGTTTTTAGTGATATACAGAATATATTTTGAAAAATTGTTGACCAGTCTCTAAAGTCTCTACTGGCTTTGACATTCTATGATTCTATGAATTAATTTATAGTAATTTTAAACTGATATGAAACAGAAGTGGATCTGTGTGAGCAGTGCTATTATGTAAAACTGGAACATTAACAAGAGAAAGTAAATTTGGCTGAAGTAGTAGAGGAACCAAGGATCATTATACTCACTCTAGGCCAGTCCATATGCTAGATTTAATTGGCATTTGTCATCTCCTTTATTCATCACAGTAATCCTATGATATATGTAATTTTATTATTCCAGTTTTACAGATGAGAAAACTAAGTCTCAGATAGTTACCTATCTTGGCTAAGGTTTCATGGTAAATATATGGTATAGGCTAGTAGACAGACCAGGACTAACCAACTTCAATTACATCATGTGGGACTTATTTTGGGCTTTGACTAGAATAACTTTGAATGGAAGGATGACATGGAGGTGCTTGCACATAGCTACTGGGCAAAGTTCTTGAGTCTATGATGCAAAATGATGACAGGCAGGCAACAGGATGAGACTAGCCTCTGAGCTGGTGCCTGGATCACCAGACAGAGACATATTACAGTGACTTTTAGGCTGATTTGGACATCTTATAATGACAATCTAGGGATCTGAGGAATATATTCTCAGGAATATAGAAGAACTTTAAGGGTTTTTTTTCCCAAGAATGGCCAGGAGCAAATCCCCCAGGCTTCTTGCTTACATTTCATGTAATTTGGGAAGGCTGGAGAACACATCTGCCTCTATCACCTCCAAGACATCATTCTGAGAGATCTCTCTGTGGAAAAAAAAATATATATGTATATATATAAGTCAAGCCAGTTCAGTTACACTCCTTGAATATTTTTAGGGCTCAGCATAGGGCCTTGTGCCTGGGAGGATTGATGAGACACACAAAACTCCTTTCCTACCGTCAAAGAAGTCAGCTGTAGTAATGAGACAAAACTAACATACTGGAGGCTGACACTTAAAGAACAATGGGAGAATAAGTTGAAGGCCATGGTTCACCTTGGAGATTATCCAGTCCATAGATGTAGAAAGTGAGGTCCAGGAAGGAAGAGATTTGCTTAAAGATATTTAGGAAATATATAGGATGAGAACAAAATTTAAGTTCCCTAGACCATGGGTCAGTAAACTTTTTTTTTTTACAGGGCTAGATAGTAAATATTTTTTTGCCCTTGCTGTGGTTATTTGGTCTCTATCACAACTGCTCAACTGACATTGTAGCCCAAATGTAACCAAAGGTAACACATGAATGAATTAGCCTGACTGTGTTCCAATAAAACTTTATTCATAAAAACAGGTGTCAGGCTGGATTTGACCCATTGGCTGTAGTTCAGTGACACTGTCCTAGATCGTGGAGTTGTTTTCTCTCTGCTAATCGGGCTTTGGGAGATGAGAACCTCAATCCAGTCTCTTTTAAAAGAAACATGTTTGTTGGCCCCATGAATGTCTAATGTAGGAACAGAAAGCCAAACACTGCATATTCTCACTTATAAGTGGGAGCTGAACAATGAGAACACATGGACACAGGGAGGGGAACAACACACACTGGGGCCTGTCAGGGGGTAGGATTGAGGAAGGGAGAGTATTAGGAAAAATAGCTAATGCATGCTGGACTTAATACCTAGGTGATGGGTTGATAAGTGCAGCAAACCACCATGACACACATTTGCCTATGTAACAAACCTGCACATCCTGCACGTGTACCCTGGAACTTAAAAATTAAGAAAAATAATAATATAAACATAGATTTAAATCCCTTTCCACTCCATGCCATTACCTAGGTGGAGGTTGTTGCAAGGCCATGGCCATTAATGATGTCTTGGCTTAGAATACACAGAAAAGATTCCTCAGGTCTCAGTGTTTTTGCTCCCATAGTAATTTGAGGGCAGAAGAGAATGAAGTCCACTAGGCAGAAGCCCAGAGGTTGTGAGGAGAGAGGACAGCTTAATCAGTTAATATTTATAAAGTATCTCACGGATGAAATGTGCTATTATTAGGCCTCCTGAGGAAGACCATTATGCAGTTTTAATGCGGCAGCTGAGAGTGTCTCAGGAAATCTCACAGGCAGCATGCATTCAAATTGGCTGAGGTAGAAGAGCTGTCTGCTGGCCTAGGATTTAGTGGAAGAGTTCTAGAAAGGCTCTTGATCTAGAGAAAGGCCTGGAGGGGAGGCAAAAAAAGAAGGCTCATGGGGGAGGGGAAGTGTGACTGTGAGCAGCAGCCGTCTGCTGGTGCATCTGTGACTGGGGTATCTGTGACCAGGGGGCTGGTGACATCTGTTGCTTGTTAACCCGGTGGGGGCGGGGCCATTTCTCAGAAGCCCCCATGAATGAGGAGACATTTTGTGAGAAGAGCTCCTCTTATTCCATAATAACATCTTTCATGATTTATTTGGTAAATTAAAGTCCTCACCATTTGCACAGCTGAACATAGATAAGGGTGGGGTATGTGTTTTTCTAAATATGTATATATACACATATGTACGTGTGTGTATATATACATATATATATACATATACACATATATGTACGTGTGTGTATATACATACATAGAAAAACACATACCCCACCCTTATCTATATTCTACGCATATATGTGTACATATGTATATATGCGTGTATATCTACATACATGCATATATACATGTATGTATACATATATATATAGAGAGAGAATGAACATCATGCTGGCTATTGGCCATTTATTATTTCACTCTGTGTCCCATAAGTACAGGGACATCTGGGAGGTACAGAATTGAGAAGGGGGAAAGGGATAGAAGAAGAAGACATTTATTTGAATGCAGTAGAGTGAAAGAATGGCACAGATAGAGAATAAGGAATTCAGGAAAAGGCTAGCTAACAGGAAGGGCTCAAATGCAAATAAGGCCATCTCCTCCAAAAGCTATTTCCAGGTTCACTATCAGTTAGCCGTACATTTGGTCACCACTCGTAGAGACGTTATGTCCTTGCCGAAATTCACATATTGAGAATTCCCTTATTGGGATTTGTTTTTCAAAAAGAACTAGAAATTATTAGAACAAACAAAGAAACGCTTCTAAATTAGTGATTTCAGAAAGTAGTCCATATTTGACAGTCTCGACTTCAAAGACAGTACCGGGTGTTAGGGTTGGGTAGGGGGATGCCTTTGGCCTGACAAGGGTTGGGGTCAGGTGAACAGGGTACAGTCATGGAAAAGTCCTTCATTGAGAAATTTAGACATCTTATTCCGATCTAACCCAATTCTGTCTCTAGTTATTACTATTATAATTTATTGGATGTTTACTGTTTATCAGCCACTTTACCTACATACTCTGTAATCCTTTTGACATGCTTGTGAGGTTGGTATTTTGGTCTCCACATTAGTAAATGGCCCCGCTTGTGTGAGGGACCAACTGTGGCTGACAGAAGGGCTCACACACTTTCTTCTACCCACCCTGCCTCCCATGCCATATTGAGCACCCCTCAGGACCTTGGATTCTTTGTTGTAAAATAAGGGGATAGATGAGATCATTTGTCTTTTCTGGAACAGTGCAAGGAGGCTTTATCCTCATGCACGGAAGCTCTGTAGAAGAGAATTTTCAGAGATGAGTTTCTCCTTTACTTGTCTTCTAGGATGGCGCTTCTCACACATGAGAATCACCTGGAGATCTTTTTAGAATGCAGATTCTCATTGGGAAGGTCTTGAGTGGGACCTGAGGTCCTGCATTTCTAATAGTCCAGGTACTGGTCATACTTTGTATTGCAAGGTCCTTTAGGGAAATAGTAATAATATGCTACCAGACTTTTTGCCCTAATGTACATATTCATAGGTGGATATGCAGAGTGTGATAGAGGAGCTCCAGGAGAATGAAGTAGTTGGTTTAGAAAAATCTGTATTCCCTCTGAAAAGCCTGCTGTTACTCTACCAGCATTGAAGTTTTCCTATTGTCTAGCTTCTCACAAGATCTTTTCCATTTCTCAGTTAAAGCAATCACCACCATGTTTTGTTATTGCTTTTTTTGATCATTGTCTAATTCATCTGTTTTTGTATCTCTAGCATCTAGTTATAAGTTGATGTGTAGTTAGTGCTCAATAAACGATTACTGGATGAATGAATGGATCAAAGGGTAGACTAAGGAAAAGAAATCTTAAGGCCTATGAAAGTCATCTGCTAAACTGAAGGAGGTGAAGTTTGTGGCATTCTTTCACCCCCTTTTCTGTAGGCAACGTGTCTAAGTCCAGCGGGTGACAGCCCAGCCTAGCTTGTCTATGACTTAGGATTTTGTTCCAGGGAATTTTACTAAAACAGAGTATAACATGCAAGTGACACATACAAATATTTGATCTGCTGAACGTATAGTATATGGATACCTTTATCTGTGCCTCTCTGGGTCACAGCTCTCTCCCTAGGCCTTCTCTGGCTATCAGATGAGGTCCTTGAACTGACAAAACACCCATAGAAAATAAAACAGGAGAGAGGACTGGTAGCTATAGGGGTTCATTGAGTATCTGACCAGAGGTTAGAGAAGATGACTTTTAAGGGCCCGTCTGTACATGAGATTCCATGTTTGTATGAAGGATAGGGACATGTGCTTGCATGAGGTACTGGGGGTTATCAAGGCATTCTCTCTGGAGTGAGTTTCAGAGACGTTATCAAATTCCTTTCCTTCAAATATACAAGTACATTTGATGGAGGGGTGGGGTAGGGTGTTTTCCAATTTTGCGGACTTTAGGGAGCGAATGAGCATATTGAATGTGGTCCGCTCCAGCATAAAGTTTCAACCTGTTATAAAGTCATATTAATTTGTTCACTGTTACAGCTGATACTCATTTGTCAAGTGCCAAACTGATTCCGAGTAGAATTGTTACTGGTTTATTGGATACAAAGAACTGAAGAGCTGTGACCAGTAGTTAAAGGCCTCACTAGGATTTCCATGACATGAGTTGGAGAACAGGATGGCACGTGTATACCTATGTAATCAACCTGCACGTTCTGCACATCATATATCCCAGAATTTAAAGTAAAATTTAAAGAAGTGAAAATAAGGGCCGGGTGCAGTGGCTTATACTTGTAATCCCAGTACTTTGGGAGGCCAAGACAGGTGGATCACTTGAGGTCAGGAGTTTGAGAGCAGCCTGACCAACATGGTGAAACCCCATCTCTACTAAACATACAAAATTAGCCAGGTGTGGTGGTACATGCCTATAATCCCAGCTACTCGGGAGGTTGAGGCAGCAGAATCACTTGAACCTGGGAGGAGGAGTTTGCAGTGAGCCGAGATTGTGCCTGAACTCCAGATTTTGGTGAGTAAATAATATATCCCTGAAATGAATAAGATAAAAAATAAAAATAAAAGAATAAGCATCAAAAACTCACAGGAACTTCTTTTTCACTTTCTTTCTGATAGAGGTGATATAGTCCCCTCTGGGTCTTTCCCATCTTTTCCCTCCTCCCCTGCCTCTCTCTTCACAGAGCATTTTTCTCTAATATATCCAAAATATTTCTCCCTAACTCAGTAAATTAAGGGATTAAATTGCATTAAAATATCTGTAATAGTCACTGAATCAAATTTCTTTCTTTTGTTTTTAATAAGCTCAAACTAAATTTAGTTGACTGTTTTCCTTTCCTGAGTCCCCAATGGTTAAGGATTTCCATAGACTCTCTATTACCGCCGCTTGCATATTGCATTGGGTTTGCATTCTGCTTTGTTTCCCTCACTAGGCTAAGAACTGTTGGAGGACAGTGACATTGCCCTTTATCTTAATATTCCTGCTCCCAGTCAAATGTTTGCTGAATGAATGAATTATCTTTGAAAGATTATAAAAGATTTTCCACCTTTGCTTTTGTACAATAAAGCCATGTTCCTGAAAACTTGCAGTAAACAGAGTATTTGCAAATCAAATTGTGTATTCACACAGGAGGGAAGCTTCTTAGCAGAAAGCTTGGAGTGAATCTTTAAGAGAGTGGAGAACTAATTCAACAAATGTTCAATGAATTTTGATTAAGAAGCTTGTGCATTTCAGGCACTGGGATCAGTGCCGGGAATCTAAAGATGAATAAAATGGATCCTCATCTCTAACTCAGCGAGACTAGTATTCTAGGCTTTCCTTAACTGGTGCTATCTGTATTTGATGGGGTACATTTTAGTTACTAGAAAAAATAAAACTTTTGGTATATTGCTTTTCAATATAACAAGACAGAGTATGTGCATATAATAATTCATATTGTATATGTAACATATGTTGTATACCTTGTGATACTGAAATGTAATATACATATAATATGTATAATACATATATATCATATATAAGAAGGCAGGTGAAAATTTCCATGAAAATATGTTCCAGAAAAGTTCATAAAGCTCTCAAAATACACACTTCCACTCTCCTTTAGAATTCCCTTAACGTTAGATCCAGAGACTTTACAATAAAGTCGAGACCTGAGTTTGAGTCCTGCTTCCATTTTCTCCTAGCTCCATAACTGTGGGCAAGTGTGAGAGTCTCTCTGAGCTTCAGTTCCTCGTCTATAAGATGGGAATAATAACTACCTCAAAGGGTTGGCAAAGGAATTAAATAAGAAGGTATTTGTGAAAGTACAGTTCTTGGCACATGGTAAATTCTAATGTCAACATACCTGCTGATAGCCTGCCTTCCTCTCTTTGTGGAGTTGGGGACTAAATTCATCTGCAGCTGGGAGATCTTGTGACAGTCAACCACTGTGCTGAGGGAAAACTCTACTGACATAGGTCCTAGGGAAATTCAGGTTGTTCCCTTAACCTCACCTATAGAATCATTTAAATACTTAAACCAGGAGGCCGAGACGGGTGGATCACGAGGTCAGGAGATCGAGACCATCCTGGTCTACACGGTGAAACCCCGTCTCTACTAAAAAATACCAAAAAAAAAAAACTAGCCGGGCGAGATGGCGGGCGCCTGTAGTCCCAGCTACTCGGGAGGCTGAGGCAGGAGAATGGCGTCAACCCGGGAGGCGGAGCTTGCAGTGAGCCGAGATCGCGCCACTGCACTCCAGCCTGGGCGACAGAGCTAGACTCCGTCTCAAAAAAAATAAATAAAATAAAATAAAATAAAATAAATAAAATAAATAAATAAATAAATACGTAAACCAGGCTATGTTACTATTCCGAACCCCAGCCCCATTCTAAGTCCTCTAGTGAGGTTGGCTATCTGGTCTGCTGGCCGCATAAAGGAGATTAGGTAGAGCGTGTGTGTGCCTCAACATGGATTGTCTCCACCACTGAAATCACAACCTAAAAAGTATACTCTTCCCTTTAGGAGAGGGTCAGTTCAAGGTGGGACATGTCAGGGTGTGGTGAGGATGTTGCCAAAGGACTCCTTTTGCCTCCTCAGATGACAGCGAGTGGTGCTATCCTTTCCTGACATGCCTGAGACTGTCTTGTCTTCCCAGATCTGCTTCCTCATCATGGGCAAGATGAGTCCTTGCTAGAGTCATCCTAAAGATATCCCCAAAATGAGACGGAGATAAAAGTACCTTCAGTGGCTCAGCCTAATTCAGAAATTTGAATTAAAATGCTCTTGCTTTCAAATACATCAACAACAAACTATTGTGTTCATTTTTAGTTTTATCTTAATTTAAACTTTAATCTAAAATTGGATATGTTTCCCTTGCTTATCTCAGCAGATGAGGAAAGGGACTAAAAATCTCAGTCATAATAGCTAATGTTTATTAAGCACTTATGTGTCAGGCAGTTTTTCTGTGCTTCACATTTATTAATTTGCTTAATCCTCAAAACAACCTTGTGAGCTAAGTGCCATCCTTAGCCACTTTTATAGATGAGGATGGCACACGGAAGTTAAGTAATTTCCCCAATAGCACACATAAGTAAAAGTTCCAAGCAGCAACTCATGTAATCACCATTTAGTACATTTTCTGTGCAAATATGAAGCATATAAGATGGCAAATAGTACTGCCCTTATCTTACAAACATCTGCAGTTTATTCTTATGCATGAAAAGTTGCAAGTGCAGAGTCAACAGAAGTGGAGGACGGGATGCCAAATGCCCAACACACCTGAGTAAACAATTCAATACATTTTATTATTTTTCCCTATACACCATATTTCCCCCAATTCACTGTCTCTAAATGTCACCATTTCTTAACCCTGTCTTGGTGTCCCTCAAGCTTTTCCTGTTGACACCCCCTGAGGCCACCTCATTCCCTATAGCCCCTCAGTTAGGACCTCTCTGCTGATGAATTACACATCACCAGAATGAGCTTCCCTCTGAGACCAGCATCCTTGTTTGCAACAACCTGAGGGATACATGTTTTGTGAACCCATCACAGACAGTCCATATAGAGCAACTTGATTCTTTTCCTCTCCCAACTCTCTTCCCTTCCCCAGTCACAACCCCAGCCAATGGCTCCCTCTGATATCCCTACTGGCCCACTGGACTAACCTAAGTTTTTAATTCTGAGACCATCTCTGACTTCTCTGTACCATTTTGTGTCCAAACAGATCTTAAATTCTCTCAATTACTCTTTTCTATATTTCTTGCAAACCTCCCTTTATTTCCTACCCTCATTGTCAGCTTTGCAATTTCCACCAGACCAACAGTTCTTAAAAGTCATGTGGTGACTCAGGAGTGTTTTGTTGTTGGTCATGGGCCATCTGTTTTCAAACAAATTAAGTGTACCAATTATTTAATTAATATTTGGTAGATATTTAAGTTTATGTACATAATATGGAAGACTAAGAATGAAGAGATGAGTAGAGAAAACAGTGAAGTGGAAGCTGGTGGCCTATGAGTCTATCCCTACCTGGACACAGGGGTGCAGTTAGTTCTTGTGCTTGGGAGCCATGCATAGGATAATTATCTGGGAAAGCAAATGGAATTGAAAGAAGATGATAAAAAGTGAAGGAACGGCCAGGCACAGTGGCTCACGCCTATAATCCCAGCACTTTGGGAGGCCAAGGTGGGCCAATCACTTGACATCAGGAGTTTCAGACCAACCTGGCCAACATGGTAAAACCCCATCTCTACTAAAAATACAAAAACTAGCCAGATTTGGTGGTGGAGGTCTGTAGTCTGAGCTGCTCGAGAGGCTGAGGCATGAGTATCACTTGAGCCCAGGAGGCAGAGATTGCAGTGAGCTGAGATTGCGCCACTGCACTCCAGCCTGGGTGACAGAGTGAAACTCTGTCTCCAAAAATAAGTGAAGGCAGGACAAAGATTTTCTGGAGGTAGAGCCATATTAGCGTTGGAAGCTAGAAAAGGTAGTCAATTTCTTTCTTAAACGGGAATTTACTGAGTTCCTAGTGATGAAAGACATGGAGTTGGTATGTAGTAAGGGAGTAGATATGCTGTGTAGAAGAGAAAGGAAAGGCATGTTGATCAGGTCGTTTGGGTTTGATGTGACCTGACAGCTTTGGCAGAGGCAAAAGAAAGTGAGGTGCGAGGTTGGAGTAGCCTTTGACACTCAAGAGACAGGGACAGTAAAGTGTCCATAGGTTAGGGACACTTGTAAGTTTGAGTTGCGTAACTCAAGGTTGCAGGAATAATGATGACAATGATAATAATTAACCTTTATTAGACATTTGCTGTGTAGCAGGCACAGTGCTAAATGCTCTGCCTGGGTAATCTCACTAATGGCTTTGTCTCATTAGGGCCCTGCTGACTCATATTTGTCTTGGTTGACACACATGTGTGAGTGGCAGCGTGAACCTGGAAGCCAGACAGGCCTAGATTCAAATTCTAGCTTTATCATTGCCCAGTCATGTGACCTTGGACAAGTCAATTAATATTCATGATATTTATTTTAATGGGGATAATTATACCCACCTGTTAGGGTTTTTGTGTGAATTATGGAGATAATATGTGGTATGGAATAGATTGCTAACTGTCCTCCAAAATCAGTTTCCCTCCTCTTATTCCTGGGGGTAGAGCTGGACTACATTTCCTGGCCAGTCTTATTGTTAGTTGCAGCATTGTGAGAAGAAAGCTCTTCCTGTGGAAGGTGAACAAAAGTGATATGTGCTATTTCAGGCCTGGTCCTTCACCTACCATTGTGCTTCTCCATACACTGTCTCCTTTTTAGTTGTTGGTTGGAGGTGCCCAGAACAACCTTGAAAGCCATAATTGAAGATGGCAAAGCTGCATTTGCCCTGGGGTCTTAAATAAAATGCTGAGAAGTACCAACCTGGACTACTCGATGAGAAAGAAAGAAACTTGCTCTGAAAGTCCCTGTCATTTTGGAGTCTGTTGTCATCTATCCTACTCTGATACCTAAGGTAGGAGTCTAGCACCCTGCGTGGTTGCTAGTACTTGTTCAGCAAATGTTCCTCACATCAGGGCAGGGTAAGAGTTTTACATCTACCATCTGGTGAAGTGGGTACATACAGTAGGTGTTAAGTACATTCTTATTGCTGGATTAATTAGTATTGCTTGACCAATTTGAAGAAAAGAAATAACCAAAAAGTCTTCCTAAAAATGAAATCTATATTTGACCTAACTTAGCTGGAGACTACTCTTCTTCAGTGACACAGTATTTACCACCTGTGATTGAGTTGCCTTGCCTCTTGTGAGCACACATGATGGCTGCTGTTTATTGAACTATGGGCCCTCGTCTGTTTCATTCCCTTTTTCAACTATTTCATGAAAAAACAACAACAACAAAACTCAGCATGCTAGAAAGAACAACTGTTTAACAATGCGGACTACTAAATCCATTAGCACACACAGCCTGAGAGGGTGTTAAGGTTAAGAAATTTGAACCCCCAGCTCTCTAAGCTCCAGAAATGCAAAACTGCATAAGGAAAGGTCTCTTGAGTGGGCCGAACGAAGGAAGCCCTTCATCACACTGGAGCTTTCTGAGATCCATTTTCCTCTGTAAGATGTGTGAAGATCCTCTGCCCCTCAGTACATTTTATACTCAATGTAGTTGGCTGGGCTGTTGAAGATCACACGAATAATGCATGTCATGCACTAGGATAAAAGCACGTAGTGTTATGCAAAGGTTGTCCTGCTTACTATTATTTTTATTATTTCACTGGAGTCAGGAGGCCTAGGTTGTAGTCCTGACTCTGCCACTAATTAACCACTGTCCTTGAGTCAAATCAGTTACCTTCCCTGGGCCTTTGTTCCTCATCCATAAAACAACACTGTTGATCCAAATGATCTCCAGGGTCCCTGCTAGCCATAGAATTCTGTGATTTTAATTATTTCTGAGATTCTGTTATTAAAAGGCAGCCAGCCTCATCTTTGGCAGTCCTCTATGACAGCCAGCTTTCATTTTTAACAAGCTGGGGTGAGGTGGGGCTCCATGCGGCATCCTTCTTACGGCACTGCATCTTTGGGAGTAGCTCTGTGGTGGACCCATGAGGGAGCAGCAGCAGTGTAGCCAGCAAGGACCATTTACCACTTGAAGCCCTGGACAAGTGTGAGAAAGGACCCCTGGCCTGAGCCATTATTCTCTTGAAGACAGCCATATGTTTTATTGTTAGCTTAAAGAGGGCTCCATTGATACCCCCTACAAGCCAGTAAGCCAGTGTTGATTTCGTCCTTGACATATGTATTGAGCCTCTTGCTAAAGAAATAGCAAGAGTGTGTGTGTGTGTGTGTGTGTGTGTGTGTGTGTGTCTGTGCCTGTGTGTGTTATTGGAGGCTGTCCTGTCCACTGCTGCCACCACAGAGCACCCCAAAACCATCCTTAATAATTCTCTCTGGGTTCGATTGTGCCTTTTTGATACCATATCTGTAACATAATCCCCCCCTTCCCCAAATGGCTTTCCTCCTGCTTCCAGCCTCTGTTTTCACTCTGTAATTTATAATTACTCTATTTTTTATGCCCCTCCATTTTACACCTCATTAACTCTTATCTTGGCATGAAAGAGCTTCCTTTATGAGCCACAGTGAAGGAGCAAGAAGGAGTTCACATTTGGCTGCTTTTGTATTTGAGTCACATTGACGGTCTTATTTTCCCCTTTGGAAACCTTGAGTGTAGTGCCCTTATAAGTACCCTGCATGCAAAGCTGTTATCCAACTTGCCCTTTGCAACCATTCAGAAGTTTAGGGGTCTGTATTCTCTGACTCCATATTTAACTGGTTTTATATCCATTTCTGAACAGTAGTTATCCCCCATTCTACCCCCAAATTATAGGCAAAAGCCCTACTCCTGCACCTCCTTCGTCTCCTATTGGTCCTGAGACTGTCCATATTTTTACAGCAAAGGGACCTGCAAGGTGAAGAAAAAGGAATGATTTTTAAATGCTTCCTATTTTATGAGACTACCAATGCCTAGAGAAAAAATGCCATCATTCTAGGGAGGAATAAGAAGAGTGGATTATTTTTTAACATGAGTCTTTCATGTTAGTGATTCAGCCAGTTAGGCCACCCAAGATGTTGGGAATCAATAACCTGGTTCAGTATATTTTCTGGCCTTTGCTGTACCTTTGGGACCCTTCGTTTAAATAAAAACTTACAGAATAGCAGCACAAACAGTGGAATGGCTCCTGTTGAGGATGGAGGGTGCTGGCTCTATGCGGAGGGAGAAGAGAAACCAGATCTTATTCTCATGTTAGCAGCTTCTGAAGGGATCCTCTCTACCCCTATTGATGTGCATAATTTAGTTGTGAAGTATGCATTTGTCCTTTACTAAAATAATTTCAGGTGATGAGGATCCTGTTAGACACCTTTTAGAAATTTTGTTTTGGTTTTCCAGTGACCCTGAAATTAGAATTTCAGAGTAATCAGCAAAGGAAGACATTTTATCAGCTATCTCCTAGATTGATTTTCCTACACATGCCCCACTTCCCTTTTTTCAACACATAAAGTAACAAAGGTATAAGAAGCTATAATTACATGGCTAATTAATAATGAAGCTGATCTAGGTTAAGATGTTCTGGATGTATGATGATAGGAGTGCATATGCATTAATCCGCTCTAGTTCCAGGGGTCTTCTTGCTGGAGCTGTAGAACCAATGGGTTAAAACTATTACTTCCAGGGAAGGAGGTATCTAGGTTACAAGCCAGGCAGCAGAGGTAGCATTGTAGATCCATATAAGCACTTACTAGCTGTGTGAAGCTGACAAAGTTATTTGGCCTCTCTGAGCCTCAGTTTTCTTATCTTTGAAATGGGGATAATGGTATTTACCTTTATAAAACTTTATGAGAATTCCTTATGAAATACTTACATGTTAAGTATCTGAAGCTTAGTAAGTGCTAAAGGAATGATATTTATAATTATTGTTACTATTTTCTACTAGCGTCAAGTCTAGTGACTGTAAATCCCTTAGGGTCAAGGACTTTGTTATATTCATAGGTTGTGTCTGTGCACCCAGCAGGTACTCCATAAATGTGTGTTGAATGAACAAATGACATCCTCAGGGCTTGAAGTCCTTTGTCTTATACTGAGTCAAGTAAACATATACTTTACCCTCCCACCTGACTGGTGGAGTGGGAAAGAAACACCATTCCAATTTTAAGGCCCAACCTTTAACGTTTTCTCCAAGGAAGCCTTTCCTAATCTTCCAGAATTAAGACATTTTCCCTTCTCTGAGCTTGCCTAGCACATTGCTTTTGCCTTTATCAGAGCATTTTATCATAGTCAGGCTATCACACCAGCTGCACTTCTGTTTGTAGGCCCCTGAGTGCTGGAGCTGTGGCAACTGTCACATTCTCCATAATACCAGGCTCCTCAAATCACACTTGACAGGCTCTCAATTTTTATTTAGTTGGAGGGAGCAGGAATTAACAATACTTTGGTATTTTTGGTGCCAAATCTCAAATTCCTTTGCAGGCCTCTTCTTCATACATATTCAAGAGAACATAGTTTCTGCCTTCAAGGAGCATCTAATTTAATAGAAATTGTACTCTCTTTGGAGTACATAGTCACAAGAGACACTGGCTTTCAATGTTTCCTGCTAATAGCTTGGAACATAGCAGGTGCTCAGTAAGTGATTATTGATAGGTGAAATAAATGAAAAACACAAAAGCTGTCACTTTATTTGCTAGTGAAGCATAATAAGGCACAGAAAAGCGAGGTGATTTACCCAAGGCCACATAGCAAGTTAAAGATAGAAGGAGGAACAGAATCCGGGTCTGCCATCTCCTGTGCTGGTGTTCCTTCAAGCACACAGTGCAGTATCCTGGTGTTATGGATCTTATCCCCAGTTTTCAGCTGTGAATAGCCACCCCCTTCCTGCTTGTCCATGATACATTGTCTTTATTTATTTTTTCCTAAAAATATAAGTATTTGGAGAAAAAGAATACCTTCTGACCAAGTGTGCCTTTGGTGGAAATTCTGGGGACCAATTTATTATATCAAATCCTTGTTTAGATTTCAGAATTCATTTGAATACATTAGTTTTATAATTTGCATATCTAATTATGTTTTCCTCTGTCACCAACCACAAGCAATTTTCTCCCTTTTAGGATCATTGTGTCTTTAAATGTAAGACAGAAGACACAGGAATTACCATAGCAACTTGCTTTCCAATTAGACTGCAATTGCTGACAATCAATATGATTAGACAAGGTCAGTGACTGAGTAAGCCCCATAGTACTTAAAGAGAGCTAGAGATGTGCAGGGCCAATGAAGAAATGTGAAAACTATTGGAAATCTCTCCCCAGAGTTGAGTGTGGTTTTTTTCATTGCTTGCTGCTTGTATAACCTAAAGATATGTCTTATAGTAGCAACAGTTTATAACCTGCCAAGAAGAACCTGAGAATGGATTCTAAAGGATGTTCGGTTATGGTTGGTTTTTCTTTCTTCTAACACCCAAACACTGTGCAAAAGTAAAGGGGACAATCACCAATTTGAAAGTGAGAATAAGTGGTAGCTGAAAGGGGAGTTGATAAAGAGGCCAACGCAGGAGGGCTGTTTTCAGATAAGGAACGAGGGCATTTGAGAGGAAAACGGATGGTCCGCAACCAAACTGCCTGCACTGGGGGCTGTGTGCAAGCTGGAGCCTGGCATACAGCATCAGGGGAAGCATGGCGGGCCTTTCACCTTGCATCCCTGGGCCCCTTTGAGAGCCCTCCTCCACCCTGTTTCCCTATACTAGTCTCTGCTGTAAGAAAAAAAAAAATCATTTACCCCCAAGTGCCAGTGTCTGAAGACTAAAGTCTGGTTGGAGGGGAGGGGATTACATTTTAATAGGGAACAAAGCTTTAATAAGAGAATTGTCAGGAATACAGGGCACAAAGGAGCGGGGACTAGAGGTATTGTTAGAGCTTTAAGTCCTTTCTGAAGCCCCTTATATCACATCTGTCATCCATTATGATTTTATAGCAGGCTGGATATAAATGAGCTTTAGGTCCTCAGCCACTGAAGGAAGAGATGAAGTGAGGTAATTGTTGTAGTGGCTGAACTGTAAACGCCACTCAGGTACAGTGCAACACCGCAGAAAGTAAACACAAAGCCAGCTATTGGGGAGCATTTGTGTTAAGGAAACAACACCCAGAGGCTGGAGGGCTCAAATGTTTAATATCCATAGGAGAACTTACGGTGACTGACTTTCTGCTTGCCACTCCCTCCCTCTCCCCTTCCCCAGTTATTCTTCATCTGAGGACTGAGTAGGAGGAAGCCAGTTCTAACACAGGAAAGGATGAGAGCTGGAGCTTGTGACAGCTGGTGAGATGAGGCCTTGGATTTTCAGAGTATTGCCTGACCCCCCTTCCACGGTCCCAAGGAGTTTAGAAAAGTCTGATCAGCAAAGCGTGTGGTTAACTTCCCCAAATCTTTTCTATTACGGAGTCACTGTGACCCTGTGGATACCTTTAGAGCAAAGCGGTGTATGCAGGTGTCAATAGCTGGCATCGAGTTTTAGTTTTCCACTTGCTTATTAGTGATGTGGCCTGGGACAAGACCCTTTAGTTCTCCAAACCTCAAGTGTAAAGTGAGTAAAAAACTGTCTCTTATCTACTTCGTATGATCAACATAAAGATTAAATTATGTCTGTGAAAGCATTTGGTAAATTGTAAAGCATTTAACACATAAACACCTTTTTGGAATGATTAGAATGATTATTATCCCTGGTGTTATTACAGTTACTTTTCTTTGATGATACTGTGATTCCCTGCCCCATTCTCTATTCCCTTTTCTCCTTTCCATGATGCTTTTCTTCCAGACACCCATTTTTGAGATGAAACTCATAATCGACTTGATAAATGGACTCCCAGAGCTATTAGTCTAGACCTAGCATTTCTCACCCCTGGAGAAATAGATGGAAGGGTAGATGGCAGGTGGCATTTAACACAGAAGATGGTGTTTGAAGGTAGAATTTGGGCATTAGGAGTAAGCCAGTGAAGGTGTTTTATTTTAACATTCTCTTTTGTGGCAACCACCCCTCCCGCCCCAGGGCTCCTCACGCAATGCTGGAGATGGGGCTGCTTCCTCTACTTACACAGGTGGCTACCCAGTGTCACATTTGACATGTTTCAATGTCTTTAAGCATCAAGCCTGGTCTTTATAGGCTTTATACAAAGCCTTGCTCTTTTAGAAGTTGGGACGACTGTGTTAAACTATGTTCTTTATTGCTGCTGAAGGCAAATCACTGATAATTATAGGAGAGGGAGGGGGACAGAAATGTTAACAATGTCCCAAAGAGGTCCTTGTATGCAACTAGCTCCCATGGGCATGGTTTTCTTAGGTGCTTTATTTGATTTCACATTGCCTTTCATTTAAAAAGGTCTCTGCCAGTGACAGAAGAGACCAAGGACAACTGGCATTTTATGTATGTATTAACATCATGCCCATCCAAGGGGCAAAGCCATGAAGTGTAACTCCTCAGTGGTATCCTCTTCTCTGCCTCCCTGTTCTGGATCCTGTTTTGGATCCAGGGGCCTTCGTGGCTATGTCTATCTTGGCTGTAACCACCCCTCCACTCCACCCAACTTCCCTAAGTGGCATTTAAGGCTCTTGATCCACCTTGACTCCTTATCCTCTATCAAAACATCAGCCTGTGAGATCATCATATCACAGAATTACAGAACTACAGAATAACGCTTAGTGAGAGGAGGGACCTAAGAGATTATTTATTTTGACTCTCTCAGGAATCGAAGGCCTCAAGAAGGTGACTGGTCCTAGTTGCTCAAAACCACTCATGGGTGCTGGTGGTTTATATGTTACTATTTACAGGCAACAGCTTTGCATTTTAATAAAGGACTACAGTCCTTAGGCCATGAGGAAGATGAAAATTTCAAGCACTCTGGCAAGCCAGTAGGAGGAGAAATCTTTGAGCAAGTAGAGCTTTAGACAGGTATTTCTTAGATCGTAAGATGTAGAACTTAGTAACTTTCATTTGAGGCGAACATCATTAGCAAGTTAAAGCATGTAGATTTCATTTGAAAAGTTGAGCAACACTTCCTTACTCCCTCTTTCTTTCTTCTCAAACCCATGATCGATACATGGATAGGTAGATATAGATACTGTATCTGTTAGATTCTAACAAAAATAAAGGTAGATATATGTACCATATATTTTAGATTCTCTATTATGGACATGAACCAACAACATCTTTAGTCATGATTATTTATAGTTCAGGGACATTCCCATTGGAAACATGTATCCAAATTGTTATGAGAGGTACAGTGGCTGATTTTGTTCTCAAGGAAATTATTTTTCTTCCTCTTTTGGGGTCTGAAATTTATTACCACCAAAAAAAAGATTAGACTTGTTTTCTTTGATCTCTGTTTCATCGTCTCCAGTCATCCTCTTTTATGTTCATTTATTTTATTTACTCTCCACTTAAACAGTGTTATAGATACATATATCCTTATTTATATGGATATATTTTATATATAAATATAAAAATTTATGTTCTATATTGTTATATCTTACATATCTATATTTGCATCTGTATATCTATATCTATATATAAATACATAGAGCACAGTCAGGACTGCAGCTTTGGACAAATTGGCCTTTGGTGTGTGTTCTTACCATCTTGTTTCTATAATGTCTTCCCTCTTTCTAGCATTTCTTCTTTGTCTAGATGCTTAGTACCATCAGACAGCCCCAGTCTGTCAAAGTAGAACGTAATCTAAACTATGTCTTTTACTAATTTATTGGTTGCCTCTCTCTGACATTTTTCTGTCTTTAAAGGAGAGGGCGATAAACTATCACAAAGACTCAATTTAGTGATGTTGGGAGTTCTGGCTGATATGGAAGTCTAAGAGAAAAGTCCCGCCAGATCCAGACACAGAAATGCTGAATAAAATATGTCAAACATTTTTTTACATTTTTTGGAAATTTTGAAACTATAAAAGTAACTCCATCTTCAATATGGTCAGAATGCTGAGCACGCATTGAAGCAAAAAACCAAGGAACGATTTTAATTAGCATTATGGCTGGGTCTTGGAACTTCAAAACCCACTTGGGAAGATGAGCCCAAGTTCCAGAGTTCTTTGAGAAGAATTAGAGATGATCTACTTGCATAAAGCCTGGAGTAAGGAAAAGCCCCATTAGAGAAACTGGGGACTCTAAACCAGGGAAAATATCAAAGCAGTATCCTGAGGCCCTTGGTGGAAATAGTCACCTGCAAATATTTATAACATCAGGCCAGTGACACATGGTTATGTTGGGTGAGAATTCACAGCATCCACTAGGTACAGTGACCCCAAGAAACTAATTTAAATTTATAACAGAACTGGAGAAAATTAAAATGCTTGACAGCAGCAAATGTTAGGATATTTTCACACCTAGAGCATGGGATTCCTACTGAACACACTTCAACCTTCCTGCTTCTCACCCACTTCATGGGATGAGGGTAAATGTTATAAACCATAAAAGGAAATACCCTACTAGAGAGAATATTTGCCCTTCAATAACCAAGGATTTTTAAGAAGCTGCAGCAGATTTTAAAATGAGCACCTTGAAGTGCTCAAAGAGATATAGAAAGATATAGAAATTATAAGAAAAACAAGAAATTTGAAAAAGAACAGATTTGAAAAATAATGGAAAATACTAATACAAGAATATAAAGTTAAGGTAATTAAACACTCAATAAATGGATTGAATAATAGAATGGCTATAAACAATGAAATTAATGAACTGGAAAATGGATGAGACAATCACTCATGATATTGCTCACAAATAAAAAGGTGTTAAATTGGAAAGACAAGTAAAGAGACATGGAGGATAGTGTAAGAAATTCCGACATAGTCCTAACAGGAAATCCAGAAGGAGAGAATGACAAAACAGCAAGAGGATAAAAATAACAGCAAGAACATCTCTAGAATTGAGGAAAGGCTGCCTCAGTTTAAGGAAATCATTAAACCACAAGCATTAAAAAAATCCACACTCAATAGTGAAACTATGAAGATAAAAATCTGAAAACCCACCAGAGAGGAAAGACAAATTAGACTGACAGCTGACTCCACATAAGCAACAAGAGATATCAAAAGATAATAGAGTTATGTGCCGAATAGAAATTACAGTCAAGCCAGATTTATGAGTTCATTAATAGTTCAGGAGGAATAAAGAAGATATTTTCGGATATTCAATAACTGAAGACAGCTTACCACTCATAAATTTTAATTAAAAGGACAATTAAACAATTTTTTTCAACAAGAAGAAAATTAGATCCAGAAGAAACAAATAGAGTTTAAGAAGCAAAGTAT
Source organism: Trachypithecus francoisi (assembly GCF_009764315.1). Classification (NCBI taxonomy): domain Eukaryota; kingdom Metazoa; phylum Chordata; class Mammalia; order Primates; family Cercopithecidae; genus Trachypithecus; species Trachypithecus francoisi. The sequence goes on along the minus strand of NW_022681462.1, from coordinate 58,541,494 downwards.
CTGGCAAGTAATAGTAATATTAAATTCTTATACAGTTAAAAATAATACTAGTTTCTGGCTGGGCACAGTGACTCACGCCTGTCATCCCAGCACTTTTGGAGGCTGAGGCGGGCGGATCATGAGGTCAGGAGATAGACACCATCCTGGCTAACACAGTGAAACCCTGTCTCTACTAAAAATACAAAAAATTAGCCAGGCGTGGTGGCGGGCGCCTGTAGTCCCAGCTACTCAGGAGGCTGAGGCAGGAGAATGGCGTGAACCTGGGAGGTGGAACTTGCAGTGAGGCAAGATCAAGTCACTGCACTCTAGCCTGGGCGACAGAGCAAGACTGTCTCAAAACAAATAAATAAATAAATAAATGAATAAATCATACTAGTTTTGGGGAATTTAAAAACAAGATACAACTAAAATACTGAACAAAAAAGACATAGAAAATTGCAAGAGGGAGACTAGAATTAAAGCGTTCTAAGACTCTCATGTTGTTCAGATAGAACAAAGTGACACTGATTAATTTTGAGACTTCATAAACATATTTCTAAGAATTACAAAGTAACTATAACATAATATGAATAGAACAACATGTAGCTTCCAGAACAATAGAGAAGGAGAAAAGGAGGGCTAAAGAAATTGTAATGATAACATTTTAAGCCCTAATAGGAAAGATTTTACTGTACATGCATTTGTGAACATGTGTGCATATGTGCTGGATGAGTATGTCTTCTGAGACTTCAAAAAATATTCCATGAAGCCCTGTACATGTCCTAACTAAATCTAAAGTACAGTTTTCACACATTCATAGACTCAGAATGATTTTTTTTTTTTTACAGGCTATTTTGTTGCAGCAAGTGCAAATATACATGTTGCTGCACTCAACAGATTCTTCTTCTGTGGGAAACAGCCTAGAGGCTGCAGATGCCTCTAGGGACCCTTTTACATATTTGTTTTCTGGCCAGTTTTTGAAGAAACCCAGGGTCTTTCTTTTTCTTGTGTTACAAAGCTTGTATTCTGAAGATGTGATATCTTTTACATTGATTTCTCTCTAATTATATTCAACATCCATTGACTACAATGATAACGTATCACAGAGTCCCTTTCAGAGAAATCTCCATCTGTAGCACTGTCTAAACTCAGCCTTCGTGGAGGAGGGCACAGAGCAGTACACAAAAGGCAACAGTGCTCTACATTCCTGTTATCTTTCCAAAATGATTAACAAAAATTTACTTTTCTCATCAAAGTGTCTTCTTGGTGATTTTTCTTTGTTTTTACTCGGCAAGGCTTTTGGCTCAGACTAGAGGTGACATGTTCCTCGCAGGCTTCCACTTTTTTCCAAACTGGTAGCTGAATCCTTTCCACTTGTCATAGTCATGTGTGAGTTCTGCTTTCCTTGATCTCTGAATTCTTCCTTGTTTCTTTTAATATTTTAATGGCCATCAGTTTCCTCTAAAATATTTTGTAGGTCTATAGTTAAATGAAAAAAGTTGGTTATAAAAGAGCATGTGTAATACAATTTTGTTATATGTGTAAAGTAGAAAAAAAGTTGTGGAAAGCTGTTCATCAAAATATTAACCATGGATATCTTATGGTGGAATTATGTAAAATTTTTATTCTTTATAACTTTCTACATTGGTGATTTTTTTCTATAGCAGGCATGTATTACTTTCATAATCTGGTTATAAAAGAACATGTATAATATAATTTTGTTATATGTGTAGGTAGGAAAAAAGTGTGGAAAGCTATTCATCAAAATGTTAACCATGGATATCTTATGGTGGAATTATGTAAAATTTTTATTCTTTATAACTTTCTACATTGGTGGTTTTTTCTATAGCAAGCATGTATTACTTTCATAATCATAAAAAAGTTCTATCTTAATTGTGAAAAACAAAATCTGAAGCATTTCCAAAACAGGCAACATTCCTGAATCCACAGCTTGGAGAGTCTATAGGTTATCAAAGGAAGGCATACAGTGAATACACAGAGGTGTTCTGTGAAACAATGTGTATACTGGAGTTTGCTGTGCTACCTGAAAACCAAATTTGATGTCCACTTTGTTTTTCCTATTCAATTGCAATCAGGTTTATTTTAGAAAAAGGTCTGGTGAAGTGTTTCAGAGGTGGCCATGGAGATATTGTGAGATGGTTGGACCAGCATGGACTTCTATCTTGTAGACTGTGTACCTCAGACTAGAGGAGTGAGCTTTCTTAGAAGAGTACCTCCCTATCCTTCTAACCCTGCTCTATTTTTTCTCCCTGACCCCCTCCCGAACTTATCATCTTACTTTCTATATAAGTTACTCAATATTTTTAGAAAGGCTTATTGTTAATTTATCTGTCTCCTTTTCCAAGAATCTAAACCATATGAAGGCAAGGATCTCTGTCTGTTTTGTCAATGTTGTCTGTAGCATCTAGTACACAGTAGGTGCTCTGTAAATATGTGTTGACAGTAGGAAGGAATAAATGTGAAATTGTTGTCTATATGGAGAGAGGTATGGTACAGTGCAGGCAAGGCAATGGCATGAGTAGAGATAAGAAGCTAAGAAAAAGAACAGCATGGGTGTGGGGCCATGGGAAGTCAGACCTGGCAGCAGGGAGGGTCCTTGAAGATGAATAATAGCAAACAAAGTTTAGTGACTGGACTGGGAAAAGATGATAAAAGGGGCTGGAAAATAAAACAGAAGAGAATCAAAATAAGGAGTGAGCATATTCAAGGGGATGTGCTGAGAGCAATGCAGGACTTCCTGACATGGCATTAAATCAGAACTCCAGCATTGATTGATGCAGAAACATTGATTAATTTACTGGAAAGGAAAAGTGGACACTGGTATGAGATTTGGAATAGGAATGGGAAAGATGGTTTCTTTCATTGTCAGTCTGTGATAATATTACCTGGGCTAAACATTCAGAGTTTAAAGGCTTTGCATTTGGAATTATTTTCTCTTCAAACTACCTGACAATGCAAGACAGCTATGTTCATGCAGAAACAGAACACTTAGAGAGACACAGACCTTTTTCTTTAGGCTTCTTTGAAACTCTAATTAAATGAAATGGATCTGTGCCTTGTGCTTAGCTCTGATTTTTTTCATACAGTGCATCTGGGAGGTACACCGTGAATATGCATTTGAGTATTTTGGTGGTGCTCATTTGTGATGAGTATGGATAGAAATGGAACTCACTCAGTATAAAATGTTTACATGCTACAATGAACACGCCTTTGCTGTTTCTGAAAAGAGACAGCAAACCTTTTTGCTTAGCCTAGCTTCTGAGGGTGACATGTCAGGGAGCTCCTCCTGCCATGCAAAAATCATGAATTATACTAGAAAATGGAAATTGTAATTAGGATAGGCAGGACCGAGACCCTGGCTTCTTTCCAGATATGTGCATATCTGTTATAAGATTTCCAGGCTGCATGAAGAATTATTTTAGTCTTCATGTTATTTGATTGATGGTCCTACAGGATTTTATTTTACAATTTCTAGATTATTCTGAGGAAGGCCCAGGATAGGTCTTGGGTCTTTCAATTCTAGAATTGAAAGGGAGTCCGAGGAGATCTATACCAGGCAAGGCATTATTTCCTTGAGATTATTCCCTTGACATCCCTACTTGAAAGGAAGAAGTTAGACTCTCTTGGCCTTAGGGAACTGCCTTCCTTTCTCAGCATCAGACATTTAAAGAAATGAGAAAAAAGAAAACACACTGGAGAAATGGAGCAATGATAGTAGCCTAAAGTACCTTAACCAGGTTGGGCGTGATGGCTCATGCCTTTTATCCTAGCACGTTGGGAGGCCAAGGCCGGCGGATTGCCTGAGCCTAGGAGTTCAAGACCAACCTGGCAACATAGCGGGACCGTGTCTCTATAATAAATACAAAAACTAGGCCAGGCGCGGTGGCTTATGCCTGCAATCCCAGCACTTTGGGAGGCCAAGGTGGGCAGATCATGAGATCAGGAGATTGAGACCATCCTGGCCAACACCATGAAACCCCGTCTCTACTAAAAAAAATACAAAAAAAAATTAGCTGGGTATGGTGGTGGGAGCCTGTAGTCCCAGCTACTCGAGAGGCTGAGGCAGGCCTGTCGTCCCAGGTACTTGGGAGGCTGAGGTGGGTGAATCATCTGAGCCCAGGGAGGCTGGGGCTACAGTGAGCCGTGATTACAACCTGCCCACTAGGTACATAGCCATTCATTTTAGAAGTATTTCTAGGGACATAGACAAGGAAAGTGCACATTCTTCCATATCATGTTGCATACTGTAGAGTCCAGAGATGCTTTTGAAAACCTACCTTCCAATTTTTTTCCCCCCAGTGACTTACTTCTGGGGCATTAAACGTGTGACTGGTCAGCCACCCCAGTCATTAAGGATTATTTGAAATGAGAACCAAACCAGACTAGATATCAGTGGGAGAAGGAGAAGATTTTGCATGCTAAAGAAGGAATGATAGAACAAGAGCAAAGAAACACAACATCCTAAAACAGGATCATCAGAGCAATGGGATAAGTCTCACAAGGGGCAGGGAAAATAATTTGACAAAGGTAGGAGTCAAAGTTCAATTCCCTTAATAAAGAGTTGAAGAATTCATTGCCATTAACATTTTCTCCTCTATATAGGATGATCACAGAACCTTCACATAGGTTTATATATTACTGTAGCTTTTGAATTCTTTCACAGGACATAGTTTTGCTTTTAATCACTCATTAGTGAATACTGGAGCAGCAATTTCCTTTTTTCATGACTTCAAATGGTACATAGTAAGCTCTAAAGAGCCAAATGTATCTATGAGGTTTGTCATTCCTAGACTCCAGGGACAGGAGGAGATTAGTGCCAGAGAGACAGAGGTTAATGAGGAAGGCCTGAAGATGTGGCATATTTGGTTCAGTCAAACCTTTCCATTTTCATACAAATAGAGGATTGCTAAGAGGCAGAGACTAGCTATAGTGTATGTCACCCATAAACTTACTGACCAGGCATAGTGTATTTTTTTATGCCTAACATTGACAACAGTTTACGAAAAAAGGAAGAATATAGCAGATCCTATAGCACTGGAAGAAGCATATCAGGACCATCCAAGATTTCCACAAATGAGCAAACCAAGCTTGAGAATAGCCATCATTCACCTGACTTCCTCTAGGGGACATCAGGAAAACACTGTTGTTTTTTCAGTAGGAGCAGACTATTTTCCTTTGTGGCCTCATTCCTTTCCAAGTTTAAGGAAGGACTGAGAAATTTTACTCTATCCTCAGCAAGGAGAAGCACTTCTTAGAGCTCAGAGCTCTGGTTGCACTCAGCTATCCCAGGTATGATTTGCCACTTCTCCTGTGTGCTTCTGACTGGGGTGGGCGGCGGTGGGGGGGGGGGCAGTGGTATGCACATTTACTATTTACTCAGTATAGAAGCTGAACGATTAATAATAGCCCTAAAGTGAATTTTATATGTACCCTGATTCGACTATGTAATTAGGCTGAGATAAATGGGCACATATAAATCTGTCATTTCTCTGGTTCCCATAAGCCAAACCTAAGTTATGTCTATTCTTTGGAGACCTCACTTGACAATGACTCTCCTAAGTCAATGATACTAAGCAGTTTTAGATGTAGTTTGAATCTGTCTATTCTACACTGACTACTACACTATCAGGACATTGATGGACACATTCCTAGCATCTTGCCTAGAGAATCATGGGTGGGGCATAAAAAAAAAGTTCTGATGAATTCAGATACAGTTATCCCAGTGCAGGAAGCAGCTTCTTTTCTTCTATTCCTGTTTGAACGTTCAGAGCTCAGTGAGAGCCCACTATGCATAATGTGATCAAATGACAAGGATTGTGGGAGCCTGCAACCTCTTTAAGAAGACCTCAGATTCCCATTATGACTTTGAATCTGTTTCATTAATGTCTGCCACTCAGAACACTTTCCCCTCTCTTCTTTGATAATGTATATCCTACTGTCTCCATAAAACCTTCTCTTGCTTGTCTGCCTGACATAGATCTAACTCCCACCTCTTTCAACTTCTTTGGCACCAAAGATCTGGACAGCAACATTTAGGGGTTGCTTATATTCTGGCTTACACTCTGTTTTACATGAATTCCAATTTCTATAACTACATTATAAATTTCTTGGGGGTTAGAACCAAATCCTATCTGTTCTTTTAGCTCCTAATATGGAAGACTGGCAGCGATGAATGGATAGCTAGATTGATAAAAACAGCTTAGGAGCTACTAATAAGAATGAATATGAGAATGTAAGTGATGTGCTGTTTTTTCTGATTATGTAAAGTCATAAACATTTGGGGGACTCACATTTTCAGTTAGTGAGGAGCACCTATTTTGTTTATTACTGTTTCCTCCAGGAACCCTCTCGCCCTCCCATCTTCCCTTATTCCTTTTATACACCACACTTAAAATTGGAGGCATAACCTTTTTCAAGAATGTGCAAAACGGGAACATGGTAATGAACTCTTGTTGCTGCTATAAACTTGATGAATGGCTTGTGGAGGAAGGGCATTAAATGGCAATCTCAGTCCAGTATTAGCTCTGCGGCATTCCTCCTTTGGAACTCATGCAGATCAGCGTAGATTTCATTCTGCTCTAGGTTTCCTGTGGGCTCCATCAGGTGTGCAGAAATGCTACTGGGCCTTGGCTGGAGGGGAAAAGAGAAAAGAAAGTCTTTCTGTTTTTTTTTTTTTTTCTCCCCCCAGCACTCTTACTGCCTGCTTTCATCTCACCTCCCCCAACCCACTTCACTCACAATTTTAGCTGTGTTTGATCTAGAAGAAACCTTATGTGCTAGCTTGCCCTGCACTTTCCCTCTGACTTTTGCCCACCTCAGACTGCCAGGATATAATGGCTATATTTAGACTTGTGCTTCTTCCCTGAGATACAGATTGTCTGTCACAAGACGGAGTGCTCAGGCTCAATTAGCCCAGATGAACCATACAATGGGCTCCTGAAACAGTTGAATGTGAATTGCATTTTTCAGTGTCCAGCTGTGTTTCCAGAGCACCAAGAGAGGGGCTTTCAGAAACTGCAACCGTACTTTTATAAGTGACTAATTGTACTAAAAACTGAGGACCATTTTAACAATTAAATGTGATCTGACAATGACAAAGAGAATATGAAAACTGTTTTTTTTTTTTTCCCCACATAGTCTATCATTTGGCTAATAGCAATGAATTATGTGTTTGTTCTGTGCTTTTCTCTGATTGTTTCCTGTGTATTTTATCAACAACTACACTGAAGCAGAGGCTGTGTGCCATTTCTCTTGTATCCGCTACCACACAGGTCCCAACACAGGAATTGTATTTCATAGACCAGGAGCACTGGCTTCACCTGAGACCTGGTTTAGGCAGCAGAATCTTAGGGCCCACCCAGACCTACTCAATCGGAATCTCCCAGTGATTTGTATGCACATTAAATTTGACATTGTACAGGAACTCATGAAATGCTCATTGAATTTAACTAAAAGAAAAATCCTCTCTTGCGGAGACGAAATCCTGTATCTTGGCTAAGAGGTTCTGGTTGAGTCTACATGTCACTAGAATGTTAGTTTCAAGAGAAGGCAGAGAGAGGTAGGCAAAAACAAAAACAAAGCAAGCCAATAAGTCTAGTTGACTTAGGAAATTGTCTTTAAAAAAATGTTTTGCTGGCACAGCTTGGGTCAATTTTTATTAATTGATACACCTTATTGGAGCATTTTCTCTTTGGCGTGGAAAAGGTTAGCTTTGCACTTGGATTTTTACTGCTTGGAATAGACATCCATCCACTTCTGAAATCTCCTTTTTTTTCCCCCCAGTGCCAAGTGCTCAAGGCTGAGTGGGAAGTATGAGAAATGTTGAGCAAAAACATGTGCATATGAAGGTTACATACTTGGCAGAAATTTAAGGGTAATTGTTTTCTTCAGACTTGGACACACTTACTATTTTGTACTGACATGACTATAAGACTCTCAAGATCTAATTTCTTTTAATAGATGAGCGGCAACATGGCACAAAACAAAACATTGTATGGAGAAAGTGCACAGGATGTGGTGTCAGAGAAAACTCACCTACATGACTTCCTAGAAGTTGATCTCAGGCCAGTTACCAAATTTCCTGAGCTTCATTTCCTTACCTGTGAGATAGGCACAAATACTTGTCCCAGCTGCTACTTAAAGGTTGGTGTGGGAGATTAATGAGCTAATAGGTATATGAGGCATTTTGAAATTATAAAATAGGATAGCCACACGAAGATATTCATGCTACTACTACAAATAAAATGGATGATAACTCTGAATTTGTGTTTATGTATGTCCTACTTCTCTCCATTAGGAAGCAAGGTTATCATTGTCCTATATCCTGTATTATCTGGGCTACACTTCTACATTCATAAATAGAATAGTAGATTAATGCATGAACTTTGGAGTAAGAATGCCTAGGTTTAAACCCTGGCTTCATCACTTATCAACTGTGTGCTGCTGATGGGCAAGTCACTTAACGACTTTGGCTTCAACTTTCTCACTGTAAGATTAGGAGGATAATAAGATTCTTATCAGATAAGACAATGCATATAAAGTGGCTTAGCTCAGTTTCTGGCAAAATAATCACACAACAAATGACAGCTGTGATTATTGTTATTGTTAAGCATTATGAGAACTCCTTGAGTGCAGGGACTGTGCATCTTCATCTTTATTGCTCACAGCATCTATCAGTGACTACCACATAAGTTTCATCAAATCATGTCCTCATCTAATTAGCACACATTTTGTAGCTCAAGAAGAATTTGTTGAATCATTGATTGGTGGATGGATTATGCTTCTCTTACTTGGCTTGGTCTCTCTTATAGTTGCTAACAAGTAGAACAGAACAAACACAGCAGTGTATTTGTGTATCAGAAGGAGATATATTCAGCCCGAGGAAGCTCATTAGCTCCACAAGCTTCATCCCACAGATATACAGGGACTGATGGAAGTCACAATCTTTTACTCTGTGAACCTTGATAAATCACTTGATGAATTAACTGGTGTCATTCATCAGCCTGCACTTGTCTTGAGCATTTGACTGAAGTCTATAAATCTGTTTGTTTTAAAAAGCCTCAACCAGTGATCTCAGATTTTGCCTCATATCCTTAAAGTTAGCATGGAACTGACTCTCTTTGTAGGATTTTTGTTGTTGCTGTTTTGGGACTTTGTGCTGCAGTAAACCACTACCCTCTTTCTCCCAAATCAAATGCCTGCTTTACTAAATGAAAAGTTACATCCCAACTGTTTTAACTTGGTTGGACTGAGAGGTTATATGTACATGTGGAGAGAAGCAGAAAAGGAAATTTAAGGGAAGGTTTAAAAGGAGTACATTTTAAACAAATATGTGATGACTGACACCTCAATTTTCAACATTCAGTAAAGAAAAAAATAATAAAACAACCTGAGTTTTCCACCTGGTCAGAGAGTGAGGAGCCCATCCTCAAAAGATGGGATCTCTAAAGCACTAATGTCAGTGTGCTTACAGGACAATCATTCTGCTCTCAAATTTAAGTGTGTGTACACACAGACTTTGCAGTTCAAACAAGTAAGTCAGCCAGGATATGGTTTTTCATGTATTAAAGCAGATGTTCTTAAGCATATGTTCCACACTAATTAAAATCCTGCCATTAGCAATTCAATCCTTTGGATTGGTCATTACCCACTTTATGACTTTTACAAAAGACAAATTGTGTTGGAGGAGCCAGTTCACAAATTCCTTAGACTTTTGATGTCAATAAATTCTTCAGATGCTGTTATCCTTACTGGGAAAGAAGAATTATGAACAAGATTTAAAAACCTGAGAGCTTGACTAAAGAAAGATGAGGTGATGGACATTTTATTAGGTTGATTGTACTATCATTTCACAAATATGTACATATATCAAAACTTCAGGTTGTACAGCTTATTTATTGTTATTATTTTTTGAGATGGAGTCTTGCTTTGTTGTCTAGGCTGGAGTGCAGTGGCATGATCTCAGCTCACTGCAAACTCCGCCTCCCAGGTTCAAGTGATTCTCCCGCTTCAGCCTCCCAAGTAGCTGGGTTTACAGGTGCCCACCACCATACACAACTATTTTATTTTTTCTGAATTTTTAGTAGAGTTGGGCTTTCACCATGGTGGCCAGGCTGGTCTCGAACTACTGACCTCAAGTGATCTGCCAGTCTCAGCCTCCCAAAGTACTGGGATTACAGGTGTGAGCCACCATGGCCAGCCTGTACAGCTGAAATAGATACAATTTTTGTATGTCAATCATACCTCAAGAAGACTGGAAAGAAAAAGTTGAGGATCATAAAAAAAAGTAAAAAAATTAAAAAGTGGTTTTCTTATACAAAAAAAGTTGGGCTCTGAAAAATTGGGAGAGGAATCAAGAGGTAGAGACTACAAATTAATAAACTTCACCTGCCATTATCATTCCAGTGTGACTAACCCTTGCTAGGTGCTTTGGAGGAATATGAGAAGAGGGAAAGGGCAGGATTAGTAGTCAGTGTGTAGTCAAGCTGAGACACTATGAATGGGAAACAGAGCAAACATGCTCTCATTATTTGTACCTTGCATTTGCACTCACTTTTAACTTTTCAAAGCATGCTCACGTCCAAGTGCAAATTACATGTTTATAAAACATTTGGCATCAACAATTGCTATCTCTCTGCCAAGACTCTCTCAGAACCTCAGACCCACTGGGATGGCTAACTTCTGCTTCATTCATTTAGGCTCCTCTGGCATTTACCCCTAGCTCCTGTACTTTTCCTCTCTGCCTGTTTAACCTCTGGAATGGTTATATATAAAAAACACATCTTTGGTCATTTGATTGCTGTGTAGGCTGGCCAGGGTGAATCTGAGCACTGCAGGGGAGGTTTGTGAAGTGTAAGATTCAGGTAATTTATTTGTTGGAAGGTGGACAGGCAAGTAGGTCCATATTCTATTTGAATCTTTTACTGTTTAAAGCATCTTATTAAGTCATAAACAGCCCAGATGGATGTGGTTGTGATAGGCAAAGGCTAAATGAGGAAATAAAAACAAATAGTTTGTGCATTGATTGGAGCTTACCTTTAGATTGCTTCTTTTTATTTTAACTCCATCTATTAAAAAAAAGCTAGAAAAGTCCCCAGAGCAGAGCCACAAGGATATTTTTAACTCAAGTATTATCCTGCCTTAATTGTAACTTCACTGGATAGACAAAAATATTGAGTTACTGGCAAGGACGAAAAAAAGAGACCAGTTCATTTTCTGGTATATCTCTGAGCAATGGCAAATGTAATTCACTGGAAGGTCTCACACACAGCTTGCTTTGTCAAGGAGAGTCCAAAGGGAAAGTGTGGCTGAAGCAGAAGTTGTAAAAGGTAGATAAGATGACCTCACTTGGCTGTTGATCAGAAAATGGAAGAAGATTGTGTTTGATAGCAAGTCAGAAATGCCTTGAGTAACCTCTGTCATATCTTAACACCTGGAAGTCTTAGTTGCTGAATGACAGATACCAAGCAGAAGTCACTAGGACCATGAATGCTTGGAGAATCAAATGGCCAAGAGGGTGGAGGATATCAGTGATGAAAGATGTAAATGAGGGCATATCTGTGCTCTCCCAAGCAAGGGAGCATCTATGACATACATCTTTATTATTATAAGCTTATTAGCTCACAGCAGGCCTCTTGCCTGTATTCTTCCTGTATTTTCTTCCCTGTTGTAATCCCTTTCAGTCAAGGCAATCGCACTCTATCCTCATGGATAAAGCATAAGTGACTGAAGTATGAAGAGTTATTTCGAGTATAGGGTTGGGGACATCTATAAAATTACAAATCTCAAGAACTCTGCTTTCTTTACCAGACTCATATAGCCCCTACTCTAATATATGAGAAGAAATAAAAACTAAACCCAAATAAAAGAAAGAAGCAAAAAATCCAAACATATAAATACAAAGCTAATGAATTATTCCCTTTCTGATCTGGGCAGTTCTTAGATATTGTAGAGTTTATTTTAAGGACACACCTAGCAAGTTAAAAATAGGGAGACTTAATGGAAACACTAAAACCACATCAATCCAAAAAGTGACAAGAAAAGAGCTTCTTGTGTTCTTGGTTGAAGCAATAAATACAACAAAAATAGTTATTTTCAGAATATTTATGGAGAACAGGAAATGACATAAGGACTTTCACCTTCTAGACACTAACTCATGTTTAACCTTGGTCAATAATAACAACTTAATTGGCCCAAATCTTGCATTTCCCAACTGATGACTAAATCAATTTGCAACTCAACAGCCAGCTTAGTTTGCAAGCCCTTGTACTAAAGCTACTCTTAGCAGGAGCTTTACCCAGAAATGAGTTTGCAGGCTGGAACTTGAAAGCAAAATAGCTCCAAGAAGAGGTTTCCTTCACTCTGTGACTATAGGAGTAGAAAATGACTCTAGGTTCTGGTTTGTGACAGTTCCAGGGGCTTAGGCACAGACATCCTTTCCTCTCATAACAAATGTCACCAAAGGAAGCTAATAGCTTTAATTTTCCCATCAATCACTCGTTTACTTTAGTAGGAACATGTAGGGAAATGGTAGATTCCAAATAAAAGAAGCCTCGTGTAGCAGAAAGGACCAGACTACCTTGGGTTTAAATCTTAGCTTCACCACATAAGGATCCTCTGAGGTTGCTTGGTTTCTTACCTTTTGTGAATGTCAGTATCCCTGTCTCTAAAGTGTGGATTAACTGAGATGTAGTACTTAGAACACCTGTCCCAGAATAGGTGTGGAATAATTGTTGATTTTAAAAATCAACTTTGTTGAAGTATAATTTGACAAATAATAAAATGCATTCATTTTAACTCTTCCCATCTGTTACTACTACCACGATCAAGATATAAAATATCTTCACCACGTTAAAAATGTTTCCTTGTCTGCCTTCCCAGACAATCCCTATCACCACCCTGGGAACCAGGCAACTGCTAATCTTTCTGTTACCATAGATTAGATTTTCTTCTTTTTCTGAGTTTCATATAAATAGAATCATATGGTATACCTTCTGTGTCTGGCTTCTTTGCTTACTATAATGCTTTTCAGAGACTTAACCATGTTGTTTTACCTATTAGCAGCGTATTCTTTTTTATTACTGTTCAGTATTAAATTGTGTGTGTATCATACCATTTGTTTACCCATTGGCCTGCTGATGGATATTTGAGTGATTTTCTGTTTGGGACTATTATGAATAAATCTGTTATGAACATTCTTGCAGTCTGTGTGTGGAAATACATGTATTTATTTCTCTTGGGTCAATATAAGAAACTGACAAACTCTTTACCAAAGAGGTTGTACAATTTTAAATTCTCACTAAGGGTGTATGAGAGTTCCAGTTGCTTCACAGCCTCACCAGTAACCTAGTATTATCAGCTTTTAATTTTGCCCATTTTAGTGCGTATGTAATAGTATTTCATTATGGTTTTAAATTGCATTTTGCTAATGATTAATGATGAGCATCTTTTCATATGCTTATTGCCCATTCATGTATCTTTTTTTTGTGAAGTATCTGTTCAGATATTTTGCCCATTTTAAATTAGATTGTGTATCTACTTATTTTTTACTTCTTTATGTATAGAAAGATATATTATTGATACAAGTCCTTCTTCAGATAGATGTATTGCAAATATTTTCTCTCATTATGTGGTTTGGTTATCATTTTCTTGATGGTGTCTTTTTTTACTTTTTTTAAATTGTCTTTTGAAAAGCAGAAGTTTTTTGCTTTTAATGAAGTCCAAAATAACACTTTCATTTTATGCTTAATGTGTTCTACTTAAGGAATATTTGCCTATCCCGTGATTGTAAAATATTTTCTCCTAACAGTTTTAAAATGTTAGTTTTTGCATTTAAGTCAATTATCCACTTAAAGTTAAATTTTGTGTATAACATGAGGTAAGGGTTGGGGTTTATTGTTTTTCCCATATGGATACAAAGTTGATTCAGCATAATTTTTGGAAAAAAACTATTCTTTCCCTGTTGAATTCTATAAAACAAACTCTTTCGGGATATAGATGATGAGAGAATGTTTCCTAACTCATTTTATAATACAGGTAGAACAAAATCAAATGACAAGAAAATAAGCATAAAAACTAATATTGCTACAAATATAGATAAAATATTTTGAACAAAATATTAGCAAATCAAAATTTGTGTATTGGACAATTTTTAATAAATACAAATCAGATTATGTCACTTCGTTGCTCAAAACATCCCATTTAATCCTAATCACACTAAATATGACACTGAAATATATCCCCATGGTCTATCAGGCACTATATGACCTCACCCCCAGCTTCTTCTTTGATCTTATATCCTACCAACCTCCTCTTTGTTTTATTTTTCTCCAGCTGCAACATGTAGATACACTTTACATGCTCATGAATGTTCTTTGTACAAATTGGATTCTGACTAAACTATCATCTACCTCAGTGTCTTTCAACCTAGATGTACATTAGAATCATCAAGGGAGCTTTAAAAAATGATTAATGCTTAGACTTCGCCCTGGACAAATGGAATAAAAATCTCTGGAAATGACATCTGGGTGTGTACATTATTTTTAAAGTTCTCCAGGGGATTCTAAAGTGCAATCTAAGAAGAGAACCACTCAACGTCATTTCCTTGTTATTCCCAGAGACTCAAATCCCCTCTTCCCATTCAGAGATCTTACCAGTCTAACACTGGTCTTTCATTTTTTACCAGGAGCCGGTATAATCATCAGCCTCTCCTTTTTGCTTTGAGTAAGTGGGACTCAAGGCTGCTTTGCCCATTAACTCTCAGAATCACAGAAGGTTGGCTTAGGAAGGAACTTAAGTCATGTAACAAGGAGGTGCTCTGAGGGGCAAAGCTGAGTGGAACCCAAATTTTCTAGCACTGTTGCAGTTACGGTTTTAGTTACCTGATTTACTTCCTTTCCTTTTATCTGTGCTGAGTGAGCCTGAAGAACAGAATTGGGAAGATCCTCAACTTTGTTAATGTGCTTGCAACAATTCTCATTCAATAAATCTTTTTCTCTAAAAGTCCCTCTGTTAAGTTAACTTTTCTTTCCTCAGTAATCTGGGGGTGGAGGCTGGAGTGTCAGACTAGTGTTCTCATTTTTATATGCAAATAAATCACTCGATTATATTTTTTGTCCTTATGTTATCATGAATATTTCAAATGAATTTTATGTGGTTCATATTTATGGTTTGGGAGCTATTTCACATTTTGGCTTATTGCCGCCTCATCTGCATGTACCATATCTCAGCTGATGTTGATTGGTCTCATTTACATATTCATCATGCTCCTATTTCCAAAGATATTTTGTTATAAACTAGCTTTCCCCCCACCTCCAGTGTTATAATAACACATAGATGTGTTTTTAAATTGAACTCATTTCCATACATAATTTTTCTGGTTACCATAAATCACCACATTGTCACCTACTCCCCCCACCCTATTCAATGTAATCTTCACACTTTATACCAAGCTGACATATGGCTCTGAAGTAATTAAAGACAATGTAAACAGTTTACAGTGCACTTTGCAAAGCCACTTCACGTTGCAGAGAGTTTAATGATTTCTTTTTTCCCTCAACAAGTCTCAAAGCAATGAAGAATAGGGAGGTTTGGGATAGTGATACCGATAAAAGCTAAGGTGTGAATAGTGGACATTTCATTCTAATGGAGAAACTTCCTGGTTCTTAAAAACAAACAAACAAAATGGTCCTTTCCCCGTTGACTTCTGATAAGTGTAGAGGAGGCTGGGTTAAACTGGGCTAATAAATGAGGAAGAATCATCAGCAACAGTTGGGGAATTTTTTTCCCAATCATTTTAACAAGAGGATGGGGGTAAGAAATAAACTCACCAAATGCCAGTGTTGTGCCAGATACTGAGATTGAGTATAAAGGGCCTTGACAACTCTTTGAAATAGACCTTAGTATTAACATTTTTCCAGATTAGTGAGATGAGGATTAGAGAGGTTGAAACACTTGTACAACATAGAGACAGATCTAAAGAGAGAAGAAAATAAAGATGTGTGAACTCAGCATCTCTGCAGACTAGTCTAGTTCCATGTAGGTGAGGTACATTCATTCTGCAAAATCTTTTTCTATTGCTTACCCATTGTGTTACCTTGGACACAGAATTTGATCTATTTAAGCCTGTTTCCTTATCTATAACATAGCACTAACAATGTTACCTATCTCCTCTGCGACTGGGAGGATGAAAAAAGTGATGAATGCAGCTCTGTGGGCGGACCCCAGCAAGTATGCTCCCAGGTCAACCTAGTAGCTGTGTGCCCATGTCTTGGCCGAAGGAAGAGCCCACAGATTGCTGCTGGCAGACATGCCTCCAAGCTGGCTAAGCAGGCTTGCACCCACATTCTGAATCTATGAAACAGCCCCAGAATCCACCCAAAGAAGACACACACACCCACATCAGCCAATAGCCCATCCAACCATGTCCAAGGCCTACACAACATCCCTGTGGGCCACCCCAAGCAGACATACCCTCAGGCCAGCCAAGTAGCTATGTGCCTACATCTGGACCTGAGAGATATCCCCAGGTAGGCATGCTTTCAAGCCAGTGGAGCACCCATGCACCCATGTCTCCGGTCAGAATAACAGCCACATTGCCCCAACCCCAGTGAGCCAGACCCTGAGTTGGCCAACCCCCTGTGTGCACACATGTACCTGTGACCTGACAAACAGTCTAGCAAGCCCACCCCTAGTAAAGCCACAGCACAACAACTGCAGACTCTCTCAGCTTAGGCTGCTGAGACACTTACAAACGTTACTAGCATGGATTATAGCAAAAGAAATGACACAGATACTATGTTATTGTATCCACCTAGAACCAAAGTCAAAGCACCTCACCAAAACAACACCCCATGACCCATCCAAATGAATGTCTTTTCTTATAAAACCTACTTCATAAAATTGGAAGAGGTGACTGACCAGATGTATAAAAATCAATGTAGGGATACATCAAAGATGAAATAGCAAGGAAACATGACACCTTAAAGGAACACAATGATTCTTCAGTCACAGACCCTAATTATAAAGAAATATATAAAATGCCAGAAAAAGAATTGAAAATAAGAATTAAGGAAACTCAGTGGGATACAAGAGAATACAGATAGATACTTTAATCAAATCAGGAAAACAACTCATAACTTGAATGAGAAATTTGGCAAAGAGATATCACATAAAAGAGCCAAACAGAAATCCTACAGCTTAAGAAGTCAATAAGATATAAAAGGGACCAGTTGAGAGCTTCAATAACAGATTGACCAAACAGAAAAAAAATATCTGAACTTGAAGACAGATCTTTTGAAAGAACACAGGTAGCAATAAATAAATAATAAACAATGATGAAGAAAGTCTACAGAATTTATGAGGCATAGTTAAGGAAAAGGCATAAAAAGCATATTTAATAAAATAATAGCTGAAAATTCCTCTTGTCTTGAAAGAGAGATGAACATCCAGAGCCAGGAAGCTCCAAAAAAAAAAAAAAAAAAACCCAAATAGAGTCAACCCCAAAAGTCCTTTCCAAGGCGCATTACAGTCAAATAGTCAAAAGTCAAAGAAAAAGAGAAACTTTTAAAAACAGGAAGAGAAAAGCCTCAAGTCACACATTAAAAAATCCACATTGGATGAATAGTAGACTTCTTAGCACAAACCTTACAGACTAGGGGAGAGTACGATGATATATTCAAAGTAAGATTACTAAAAGAAAAAAGCTGCAAGATAAGAATACTATACCCAGCAAAGCTACATTTCAGAAATGAAGGAGAAATAAAATATTTCATGGACAAGAAAAAAAAATAAGGGATTTGATCACAACTAGATCTGCCAAAAGGAGTATTACATCTGGAAGTAAAAGGACTGAAACCAACATCAAGACAACATGCAAAACTCTAAAACTCAATTTTAGAACTGATACACAAAGGACAAAGAGAAAGGAATCAAGCCTATCACTACAGAAAACCACCTAATTGCAATAATTAAAAATAAGCGAGGAAGTAAGAAACAAACGATATGCAAAACAAATAGAAAACAACAGCAGGAGTATAGTCCTCACCTATTAATAATTTTGAATGTAAATAGATTAAATTCCCCATTTAAAACATACAGACTGGTGAAATAGATTTTTTTAAAGACCCAAATATATGCTGCCTACAAGAAACTTACTTTACCTGTAAAGATACATAGACTGAAAGTGAAGGGATTGAAAAAAGATATTCCTTATAAACAAAACCCAAAAGTGAGCAGGAATAGCTATATTTACATCAGAAAAACAGACTTAAGTTTAAAGATGTAGAAAGAGACACAAATTAACATTATTGCCGGGCGCGGTGGCTCAAGCCTGTAATCCCAGCACTTTGGGAGGCTGAGACGGGCGGATCACGAGGTCAGGAGATCGAGACCATCCTGGCGAACACGGTGAAACCCTGTCTCTACTAAAAATACAAAAAAAACTAGCCGGGCGAGGCGGCGGGCGCCTGTAGTCCCAGCTACTCGGGAGGCTGAGGCAGGAGAATGGCGTAAACCCGGGAGGCGGAGCTTGCAGTGAGCTGAGATCCGGCCACTGCACTCCAGTCCGGGCGACAGAGCGAGACTCTGCCTCAAAAAAAAAAAAAAAAAAAAAAAAAAGAAAGAGACACAAATTAACATTATAAAATAATAAAAGGATCAATTCAGCAAGAAATCATTACAATTGGAATATATATATATATATGTATATATATTTTTACCCAACACCAGAGCACACAGATATAAAAAGCAAATATTATTAGACCTAAAGGGAGAGATAGACCACAATGCATTAGTAGTTGGAGACTTCAACACCCCACTCTCAGCATTGGAGAGATTGTTTAGAGTGAAAATCAACAAAGAAACATTGGATTTAAACTGCACCACAGACCAAATAGACACTTACAGAACATTTCTTCCACCAGCTGCAGAATACACATTCTTATCATCAGCAAATGAAATACTTTTCAGAATTGGTCATATTGTTAGGACAATAAACATGTCTCAAAAAATGTAAAAAAAAATCAAAATTATCTCAACTACCTTATAATACCACAATGGAGTAAACCTAGACATCAATAACAAGAGAAATATTTGAAAGCATACACTACATGGAAATTAAACAGCACATTTCTGAATGATCAATGGGTAAAGAGGAAATTAAGAATAAAATTTAAATCTTTCTTAAAACAAATGAAAATGAAAACACAAAATACCAAAACCTGTGGGACAGAGCAAAAGCAGAATTAAGAGGCAAGTTTATAGCATTAAACCCCCATATGAAAAGATGAGAAAGATTTCCCAGCCTCAAATAAACCAATTAACAGTGCAACTCAAGGAACTAAAAAAGCAAGAACGAACCAAACCAAAAATTAGTAGAACAGAAAAATAATAAATATCAGAGCAGAAATAAATGAAATTAACAGTAAAATAATAACAGTATGGCTATTTTGATGATATTGATTCTCCTATCCATGAGCTTGGAATGTTTTTCCATTTGTTTGTGTCTTCTCTTACTTCTTTGAGCAATGGTTTGTAGTTCTCTTTGAAGAGGAGAACTTCCTTGAAAGTTGGATTCCTAGGTATTTTATTCTCTTTGTAGTAATTGTGAATGGGAGTTCACTCATGATTTGGCTCTCTGTTTGCCTATTTTTGGTGTATAGGAATGCTCCAACGTTGGGAAATGTGGCCTTTTGAGAGTGGTTTAGGGCCCACACCACAAGGGCCCCATCCTCATGAAGAGATTAATGTTGCCATTTAAAAGGGCTTTTGGGAGTAGGTTCTCTCTCTTCTGCCATGTAGGGACATGTTTGTCCCCTTTTGCCTTTCCACCTTCCACCTTCCACCATGTGAGGACTCAGCAAGAAAGCCCTCACCAGATGCTGGAGCCTTGATTTTGAACTTTCAAGTCTCCATAACTGTGAGAAAATAAATTTCTGTTCCTTGTAAATTATCTAGTCTGCAGTATTTTCTTATAGGAGCACAAATGGACTAAGATACCAAGGAAGGATTGTGGTAGCTGGACAAAGAGATGAGTGGATAGGTTAGATGTGTAACAACAAGGTAAAAACAACAGGACCTGGTGTTGTACTTCAGTACAAAGTTTCTAAATTCTGATCTTGGCTTTAAAGAATAATCAAGGGATCTGAGAAACTGTAAATTCTGAGTACAATCTGATAAATGTGCTGTTAATATTATGAATACAGGGTTATGGTTTGGAAGAACTTGGAAAGTTCTGGAAAAGCTCTGTAGAAAAGTAAGCATTTCATCTGGTCCCCGAATGACAAGCAGGATTTTATGAAGTGAAATTTTAGACAGAGGGACAGTATCTACATAAGAACAGTGTGAAAGTATATTTTGTTCATTTGTTTATTTGTTGATTCATTCCCCTGCAATTATTTTTGATCCCTTTATGTGCCAGACATTGTCCAAAGAACAAGCTTTCACATTCTAAATATGCAATATAATGTCTGGTAATAATAGTGCTTGGGGCATAGAAAATTGTTCCACCTGGTGAGAGTGTAAGGTACACAGTACATATGGTGGGAGATAAAGGGTTTTGATTCCTGTGCCAGGAACTTATGACTTAAGTCTGTAGCGAGGAGGATCCCTAGAAGTTCTTCTGCAAGAGAATTTGGACAGTGCAAGTCTGGCAGCAGAGTGTCAGGAAGATTGGAGCTGGGATAGGCATGGACGCTTCATACAGTAGGCTATGTAAGTCCTGATGAGACTTTGGGTCTAATAGCAACAGGAATCAGAAGAGGGCTGGATATCAGAGTACATCTGAGAGGCAGTCAGTAGGACTGGAAGAGCACCTTGGCATAAGGGATAGAGAATGCACCTGAGTCAAGGGAGACTGGATTTTCCTTGTTTGGGAACCTGGACAGATGGTGACATTATTCACTGGGCAATATGGGAAGATGAGAAATTTAAAAATAAAGATAAGCTAGTTCTGAATATGTTGAATTTCAGGTATTTACAGTTCACTCAGATTTAGATGTTTAGGCATCTTTCCAATTCACAACAAGAATTACGGCCTCAGAAGAGAGGTGGAGGTTGCAGATGAAAGTTTAGGAACCCTGGTAATAAGACATTATCTGACAACTGGTCATTTAAAGGTGGAGCTAGAAGAAAAGAAAATGGCCAAAAATAGAGCCCTAGAATACCTAAATTTTTGAAGGGCAGTTGAAGAACAAGAGAGATGAAGAGAACTGGATATGGAGCAATCTGGGAGGTTAATAGGGAGGCAGAAGAGTGTAGTATCCCAGAATTTAAGTGGGGAAAGGGCGTTGAGGAGAATGACATTAATTAAATTAATGAATTTAATTTCATTAATTAAATTAATGAAATTTAAAGACTGCATATAAGGTAAGTAGAAAAGGATAAAGTAGAAGTCATTGGATCTTGTAGCGATGGTATTTTTGAGATCTTCAATAGAATAATTTAATAGTGTTGAAGAATATTTGGCCAAATAGTGAGTGGGCAGGCTAAGAACTGATTGAAAAGAGAGGATAGAGAGGCAGTGAATGTAGGCAACTCTTTCAACACAGTGGTCTTGATGGGGAAGAGAGAAAGAGGTAGCATAATAGGAAGGTGGAATTTATACAGAAAACTTTTCTTTTATTCTTTCCAATATGGATAGGTGAAAGTTGGTCACATGTGCAGAATGAATGAAAAGGACTTTGTGATTTGTGGAGAGGGAGATACTGAAGAAAAGGCCAGTATTCATTAAGTTGAGGAAACTGATTAACAACTGGAAGAATACAAGTGAAGGAGATAAGTCTGGAAAGGAGATGAGAACTTCTTGGTGACCAAGAGTGTAAGGTGAGACAATGGACAAAGGTGAGCATGGAGACTGAGGAATACCCAAGTCTCCTCAGATTCAGTTCAGTGCTGGGCCCTCTGCTAGAAAATGCTTTGAAGCCTTTTGGTATAAAAAAAAAGATCAATTTTATTTTGGCATATCACTGTGTCAGTTCAGGCTGATTAATGAAGACATGAGATAAAAATGTACAAACTGTGTCTGGGCAAGTTGGGTTACTGAGCCAGCTGCTGTGTCTCTTGGATTGTTGCTCTGTCAGCTCAGCTCAACCATTCATATCATCACAGGAAGGTCTTGTTTGAGGCTGAATACCCAACAAGGGGTCATTCATTGCTGGATTAAACTTGATTAAAGTAGCTTATCTGTGACATCTGAAGTGCCTGTCTTTAGAATTCTATGAACCTATAGTGATGTTTAGGGACACAGGGATACCCAGTAGTCATTTCGTCTATGTTAGCTCCAGGCGAAGGAATGGTGAATTCATCCAGGAATACATCTTGAGCACAAAGCTCTCCAACTCTACTGTTTCCCTGGTTACTTTGGTGAACTCTGTTCAGGTTTGTGTCCCCATCTTCTAATCCCTGTGATAGTTGAATGTCCTCAATGAGGTAAACCCGGAAGATTACAGGTCTTAAATTGGGCTCTCCTCCAACATGGGGATAGAAATTGGAAATCACATAAGCCCCTTTTAAAAACTCCTTTCTTAATACGCAGAGGAGGAAACCAAGGCCCTGAAAGGTAAAATGCTTTAATCAAGGTTATGCAGTAATTTTATATTAAAACTAACACAAACCAGGATTCTGACCACCCTCCTTTAAGCAGGTGGCTTAATTGCTGGAACATAATGACATCTTCTATACTTCGTGATTCTTTTGTTAATGGATTCCTTCTTTGCTTCTTCAAACTCCAGGAAGTACTATTCTTAAAGGGATATAAAATAACCAAAAAGATAAATTTAATGACTTCAAGAAAGAAACACATGAACTAAAGGTTTTCTTTCTTGCCTTGCTTTCATTCCCTTCTGTATATACTCTGTCTATTCATTGCTATACTCACTGGCATTAAAGTCCTGAATCCTGCCTGTCTCACTGCAGAGAAGAACATATTTCCCTGGCCCCGAATGCTCAGGAGGTGGTACCAAGAGCCTTAAAAGGGAGGGAGGATTACTTTAATTGTGGGAGGATTTGCTCTGTCTTTTACTACTGCACCCTGCTTTGAGAAAACCATGTCTTCAAAAAACTCGAAATTAAACTAGCCCCCAATGTGAACTGAATGTCTGCAGTAACAAAGGAGGCTTTTCTTTTCAAAGGAAATCTTAATCAGTGCTGTAAACTTTTCTAGTACTTTGAAATGTTTATATATCAATTACTACTTGCCTGCATATATACCTTGGAAACAAGAAGTCTAGAGAATCTCTACAGCATAGATGTTAAGTCCTGCTGTCAATTAAAAATTAATCATAAATAGTAGAAAGTATATTTGAGAGAGAGTGGATGTCTGCAGAAAAAGAGAGGGTTTGGTTTATGAAAATTCCATTCACAGGTACTCTGGGAGCAACCCCTTTTTTGAGAAATGACAAAAATTGCTTGGATTGCTCCTTTGCTCATTTCAGTGGCCTTACTGAAAAACTCCACACTATCATTTAGGAACCCTGGTAACACAATAAAATATGAGGAGATGCAGAAAGTTTGGCTGACCATGTCAGTTCGGCTACTAAGTGCAGATAATCATACTAGATGTGGTCTGAAGTTACTCCCTATAGCCCCGTTGAGGCATTCACTCACAGCAGTGCCAGGTACATACATTTTCTCCAGGTCCCCAAATCCTGAAAATGCACCTTTTTGGATGACTCGAAGCTTGGTGAGGACAAACCTCCTGCAAAGAGAGTAGAAATAAAATATCACAACCTATTTATTAATAAGTAATTGAGTTGCTAATGTATTAATATCAGCTAACAGCTAACATATACTAAGTGCTTGCCATAAAGTAATGTTGAAATTGCTTTTACATTCTCTCTTTTCATCCTGTCCACAAGTAGTGATACTGGCATTATTAGTCTTTCCATTTTGCATAAGGAAACTAGAGTTTAGGGAGAATAAAAAACTTACCCAGGGTCACATGGCTGATACATGACAGAGATGGAATGTGAACCTTGCTTGTTCCCACTACCCTATGTTGCCTTCTGTAGCCCTGTATAAGGCCTGTTCTCTTTCTCTACTCCAACCCCCATTACCTCTTCCTTTATTGTCATTCTCAGCTGACCTTGACTCCTATTCCAAGATGAAATGAAATCAATAGAAGAAAATGTCCTTATACTTTCACAGGGCTCACTGCCTGATCAACCTGCCTGCACCTGTGCTTTATACACATCGCCTTCTCTCCTGGGACTGTGAGTGAACTGTCCAGGGTCCTAAGAATAGCTTCTCCAATATACACTAGGTCTCTTTCCCTCTCTGCTAGTCCCAGTAACCACTATGACAATTTTCCACTTTCTTAGACACATTTTATTCACCTTTTCTCCCTTCTTTCCTGGATTCTGCTTACTAATATAAAAACATGCCATAATGTCTCTCATCTAAAAAAAAAAGTCTTCTCTTAACCTCAGTTGCCTTCTGCTTTTGCTATTTTCTTCTGCTCAAAATATTTGTCTCATGCTTGCCTCAAAATTCCTTCCAATGGCTCCTCATTGCACTAAGGGAGAAATCAAAGTTGTTTACAAAGGCCTTCAGTGCCTTACAAGAGCTTTCTGCTCTTTATTTCCATAGACCCTGTATTCTCAATTTTGACAACTACCCTTTGACCATCCTGGTCTTGTCACAGTATCCTCTAGCAATTCCTTGAACATGCCAGGTTCTTTCTAGCTTAATGTTTCCACATTTGCAGTTCTTTCTGTTTGGAACATTTCTCTCGCAGATATCCTCATGGGTTGTTATCTCAGAATCCCATGTGCTCAAATGTTACCATTTTAGTGAAGCTTTCCCTAACCACCTATTTAAAATGATAATCTCCCAAACTTGGCCCAGACCCTCTTTCACGCTGCTTAAATTTTTCTTCATAGCAATTCTGACATGTTATATCTTCTGTTTATTTGTGTTCCCATTTATTTGTTTCTTCCTCATAACTAGAATTCAAGCTCCATGAGGGCAAAAATGTTTGCCTGATTTGTTATGATTATATACTAAATGCCAAGGACAGTGCTTAACATGGTAGATGGTCAATAAATATTTGAATGACTGAATTGAATGGCTATTGAGCCCTCTGAAAATTCTAGGTTTGAGGTTGAAGTTACAGTTGACCCTTTGAAAATCTTTATAATAAGAATATGATTCTTTCCCCAGCCTTCTTCCCTCTGGCTTTTTCTTGCTTTGTAACTGATTAATAGGGATTTGGTTTTCTTTCATCTTTAACACATCCTTTTATAAGGCAGTCTGTGAGGAGGAATTGTAATCAAATACCATAGACTTGGATAGTTTCATAAATATTTTATTGTTTTAACCTTCTATTATTTATTGGTGTTAGTGAAATTTCTGTTTCAGACAGAGCTGCTACTCAGGCAATCACGTCTTTTCTTTCACCTTGTTTGTGCTTGGCTGCTAGGTGTACCAACCCTATGGTGAGGAATCATGAGAGAGAACCTTGTGTGCTGTTGCTGCCCTGGAGGAGTTTATATACTTGCTGTGAAGGCAATACCAGAAACCTTGAAATTGCCAGAAAACAGTTGAGGGCTATAGTTGATATAATAGCAATAAATTCTTTACAAGGATTAAGATGAGAAAGATCCCAAAGTACACAAATATATAACAGAAATACTGTCAAGAGTAGATGAATTTTGAACCCAAACCTCAAAAATATTAGATCATACTAAAAGCATTGTCTTTATTAAGCCATTTAAATAAAAGGTGATTTAACAAAAGATTATCTAATTCTAGAATATCCATGCAAAATGAATCGAAGTTAGCTCAACACCCTACCTTAATTGTACTCACTTAACCTTAGTTAATACGTACAAGTTCCTTTTGTTCCTCTTTAATGCAAGACAGAAGAATAATGAAAATAAACCAATAAATGAAGATAATAAAGTTGCTTAAAACTACTCAACACTCTAAAAGTTTCAAGGAAATTGAAACATTAAAGTAAAATATTAATTAATGAGATGCATGGAGACTGTGGTCTTGAATAACAAACTCTTCTATTTAAGAATGTCAACTAGAAAGCATTTGATTCAGCCCCAGTAGTGTGCATGTTTTTCTAAAATTTTCAAGGACTATGTCTGTATTAAGTGGTTCAAGCTTATTAACATAATTAAATATTTTTGACACTTAAAATCTTCATTGACCTCTATTTCCTGAAATGTTATAAACAAGATAATCTGAAGATATTTTCATGAAAAATTACCCAGAAGTCTTCTATAAAACATTACAAATATTATTTTAAGTGCATAGTAGAGCTTGCAAGGATATGATAAATCCCCAGGGGCTCAAAGTAAAGCAGCTGAATACCAGATGGAACCCTGAGCAGTAGTGAATGCAAACCAGAATTCTAACAGGGTAAACTAAAACCAAGGTACCCTGGGGGAGTTTGTGAACTTGGAGGCTAAGGGATTTACATCTTGATACCAAACTGGCACATGAGATGAAATGTGGAGGATGGAATATAAAGATACATTTTCGTCTCATACATGTTCTGGAAAAGGTATAGAAAATGGAGAACCAACAATTTAAATTACAATGAAATAACATCCAGAAATCTTTCATAACTTATAAAAGATATAAATCCTCAGATCCAGAGATCTCAACAAATTCCAGGGAGGAAAACACAAATCCACTGCCAGACACCTATCAATTAAAACGGTAGAGCCATTAAAGAAGATACTTTAAATGCAAGTGGAGGGGAAAAGATAGACTATCTTCAAATAAAAACTAATTAGAAAACCTTGTAGAAATGTCTTCAAAATTATTAGATTAATGCCAATTTAAAATGCTATAATGTAGAAAATTACTCAAATGTGAGGGTAAAATAAAATTACTTCAGAACAAATTTAATTAGCTATGAATAAACTTCTAGAAAAATAATTTCTTTAAAGGATAAGAAAATTTAATCCAGGAGGAAAGCACAAAATGCATGAAGGAATAGTGAATGAATAAATTAGTGTTTCTTATTGAATAGGTGAGTGTCTTAGTTCATTTGTGTTGCTATAACGTAATACTTGAAACTAAGTAATTTATAAAGAAAAGCTTTATTTCACTCATGGTTCTGCAGGCTGTGCAAGAAGCATGGCATCAGCAACTGCTTCTGGCGAGGGCCTCAGAAAGCTTCCACTCATGGCAGTAGGGGAAGGAGAACAGGCATCACATGACAATTGATGAAGGATGAGGAAGGGAAGGGAGATGCCAGGCTCTTTTCAGCATCAGCTCTTGTGAAAACTAATAGAGTGAGAATTCACTCATTACTGTAAGGATGGCACCAAGCCGCTTATGAGGGATCTGCCCCCGTGACACAGTCACCTCCCACTGGGTCACGTTTCCAACACTGGATATTAAATTTCAACATGAGATTTGCAGGAAACAATTATAAGTGGGTTGTCATAATGGCTAGAAGCCCCACCAAGTCAATAAAGAACACTAAAAACGTATTGACCAAGAACTAGGTTACAAAGAAAATTAGTATTAAAAAATTACTTTCTTTGGTGATGATGCAATTAAATTACTTAGAAATCAGTAATAAATATAATTAACTATCCTCTCCCAATACACATACACCCATGTGGAAAAATCAAAAGCAAAGCAAAGCAAACCAACCAACCAAACAAACAAACACCCTTTTAAGTCATACATGGGTCAAAGAAGAAATCACAATTATAATTAGGAATTATTTGGATTGACCTATAATGAAAATACAACATATCAAACTCATGGGATATAGGTAAATTCCTACCTATAACAGAAATTTATAGATTTAAATTATTGTACCAGAAAAGAAAACAAAAAATTAGATTAAAAATTAATGAGCTAAACTTCCAATGCAATAAACTACTAAAAGAAAAATAGAATTGTGGAAACAGAAAATTATGAACCCAATAATTTTTATTCCATTTTTTGCTAGAACTTAAACTTGGAAGTTGTTTAATAAGAAACGTTGGTAAAATCAGACTGTTGATAGAGATGTTGAGAAGGTAAACACTAAGTTAGACATTATAATTTCATATTAGATCAAGCTTAAGTTTAGCCTACACTACCATGCTATTTTGCAATTATAAGGTTAAGTTTCTCCTTGAGTTTATTGCTAACATGGGTAAGAAGCTTTCTACTAGTAGCAAAAGGTTTACTAAAATGGTTTCATGGACTCTTATACTTTTAACACTGAAAATGATTGTTGTAGAGAACTACACTTATTTGAATGTTTACTGAAGATATCTGGATTTACCACTTAACAATGTAAACTCTGCTTATTATAGAAGGCTTATTTTAACCAGCAACCTTCTGACAATTCACTATGCCTTTGTTGATCTAGTTCTAATTAACAAATTCAGAAGGTATGTGTACATTTCCTTTAAATCAGAAACATAGGCAAAGGCATTATATTTGATACATTTTCATTTTATAAATAAAGTAAATGAGAGTATAATAAAGTTTAGAATACTTTGCACCACAATTAATATCTTACTGTTGCTTTCACATTTCCCACTCAGAACTAGAACAAGACAAGAGTGCCCACTCTTACTACTTTTATTCATAATTGTACTGGAAGTTCTAGTCAGAGCAAGTAGGCAAGAGAAAGAAATAAAGGTCATCCAAATTGGAAAAGAGGAAGGCAAATTGTCCCTGCTTGCAGATTACATGATCTTATATACAGAAAAACCTAAAGACTCTACCAACAACCTCTTAGAACTGATAAATTAATTAAATAAAGTTGTGGGATAAAAAAATTAATATACAAAATCAGTAGCATTTCAATACATAAACAACATGCTGGCTGAAAGAGAAATCAAGAAGACAATCTCATTTACAATAGCTACAAAAAATACCCAGGAATAAATTTAACCAAAGACATGAAAGACCTCCACAAGGGAAACTACAAAACACTAATTAAAGAAATTAAAGAAGATACAAATGTAAAGACATCCCATAGTCATGGATCAGAATAATTAATATTGTTAAAATGACTATATTACCTAAAGCAATCTACAGATTCAATGCAATCCCTATCAAAATAGCAATGACATTCTTGATAGAAATAAAAAAATCTTAAAATTTTATGGAACCACAAAAGATACTGAATAATGAAAGCATTCTAAGCAAAGAGCAAAACTATATGCATCAGTTTCTCAGATTTCAAAATACACCACAAAGCTATAGTAACCAAAACAACAAGGTATGGGCATAGAAACATAGAAATAGGCACATAGACCAGAAGAACAGATTAGAGAACCCAGGAATTAATCCATGTATTGACATCCAACTAATTTTTGACAAAGGCGTCAAGAACACTCTGGGGAAAGGACAGTCTTTTCAATAAATGCTGCTGGGAAAATTGTATATCCCTATGCAGAAGAATGAAACTATACTCCCACTTCTCATTCTATACAGAAATGACCTCAAAATGAATCAGAGACTTAATGTAAGACCTGAAATGATAAAACTACTAGAAGAAAATGTAGAAGTGCTTCAGAGCATTGGTCTGAGCAAAGGTTTTCTGAGTAAGACTTCAAAACACAGGAAACAAAAGGAAAAATAAACAAATGGGATTATATCAAACCAAAAAGTTTCTTCACAGTAAAGAAAACAATCAACAGAATGAAAAGATAACCTATAGAATGGGAGAAAATATTAGCCAACTACTCATTTGACAGAGTAACTCAAACATATCAACAGCAAAAAAACCAACAAATCACCATCAACAGAAAAGTTGCTTAAGAAAATAAGCAAATGATCTGAACAGACATTTCCCGAAAGAAAACATATAAATGACCAACAAATATACAAAAACATGTTCCCTAATATCAGGAAAGTGCAAATTAAAACCACAATGAGATACTGTCTTACCACAATTAGGATGGCTATCCTCAAAAGGACAACAAAATAACAAATGTTGGTGAGGATGAAGAGAAAAGGGAACACTTAAATTCTGTTGTTGGGAAAGTAAACTAGTACAGATACTATAAAAAACAGTATGAAGGTTCATCAAAAAATGCAAATAGAGCTACTGTATGATCCAGCAATCCTGCTACTTGGAATTTATCCCAAAAGAAAGGAAATTACTATATCAAAGAGACATCGGCCGGGCATGGTGGCTCATGCCTGTAATCCCAGCACTTTGGGAGGCTGAGGCGGGCAGATCATGAGGTCAGAAGATCAAGACCATCCTGGCTAACAAGGTGAAACCCCATCTCTACTAAAAATACAGAAAAAAAAATTAGCCGGGCGTGGTGGCGGGTGCCTGTAGTCCCAGCTACTCGGGAGGCTGAGGCAGGAGAATGGCGTGAACCCAGGAGGCGGAGCTTGCAGTAAGCTGAGATTGCACCACTGCACTCCAGCCTGAGCGACTGAGTGAGACTCCATCTCAAAAAAAAAAAAAAAAAAAAAAAAAGACATCTACACTTCCATGTTTATTGCAGCACTACTCCAATAGCCAAGGTGTGGAATCAACCTAGTTTGCCTAACAACAGATGAATGGATAAAGCAAATGTGGTATATATACATAATGAAATACTATTTAGTCATGGAATAAAATCCTTAGACATAGAATAAAATCTTGTCATTTGCAGAAACATGGGTGTAATTGGAGGACATTATGTTAAATGAAACAAGCTAGGGACAGAAAGTTGAACACTATATATTCTCATTAATATATGGAAGCTAGAAAAAGTTGATCTCATAGAAGTACAAAGTATAACAGAGGATACTAGAGGCTGGGAAGGGTATGCGGAAGAGAAGGATGAGGAGAGATTTGTTTTTTTTTTTTTTTTTTGAGACGGAGTCTGGCTCTGTCACCCAGGCTGGAGTGCAGTGGCCGGATCTCAGCTCACTGCAAGCTCCGCCTTCCAGGTTCATGCCATTCTCCTGCCTCCGCCTCCCAAGTAGCTGGGACTACAGGCGCCCGCCTCATCGCCCAGCTAGTTTTTTGTATTCTTTAGTAGAGACGGGGTTTCACCGTATTAGCCAGGATGGTCTCGATCTCCTGACCTTGTGATCCGCCCGTCTCGGCCTCCCAAAGTGCTGGGATTACAGGCTTGAGCCACCACGCCCGGCCTGAGATTTGTTAATGGATACAAAATTATAGCTTGATAGGAAGAATAATTGCTAGTATTCTATATCACTGTGGGATGACTATAGTTAACAATATATAATTTCAAATAAAAAAGAAGGATATTGACATTCCCAACACAAATAAATGAAAAATGTTTGAGATGATGGGTATACTAATCACTCTGTTCTGATCACTTTACATTATATGCATTGAAACATCACTATGTTCCCCATAAATATGTACAATTATTATTTGTAAATTATAAAAAATAAAATAAAAATCACATTGCAAGACTTAAATTTGCAATTTAAAGAGGAAACCTAAAAGAGTAGAAAGAAAGAATAAAGATAAGAGAAAATGAATTAAAAATAACAATAAAGAGGATCAAGAATACCAAAAGCTAGTTCTTTGGAAAGATTAAGACTAGAAAGAATATTTGTTCATAATCAGCAAAGAATAAAAACTGAGAGAGAATAAAAGCCCCCAAACATTTAGAGGCCTGAAAGATGGCACTTAACTATGGATATAACAGATTTAAATTAGAGAACTCTAAGAGCAATTTTATAACATTACTTTTTTTTTCTTTTGAGACAGATTTGCTCTGTCACCCAGGCTGGAGTGTAGTGCCATAATAATGGCTTATTGCAGCCTTGACTTCCTGGGCTTAATTGATCCTTCCCCCTCAACCTCTCAAGCAGCTGAGACTACAGCATGCACCACCACACCTGGCTGACTTTTGTTTTTGTTTGTTTGTTTTTTTTGGTAGATACAGGGTTTTTCCATGTTGCCCAGGCTGGTCTTCAACTCCTCAGCTAGAGTGATCCACCTGTCTTGACTTCCCAAAGTGCTAGGATTACAGGCATGAGATATCACACCTAAACTAACAGTAGATTTGAAAAATCAGAAAACATGGATAATTTTTACAGAAATATATGCTTACAAAAATTGATTCATGAAGATACAGAAAAGTGAATAAATCTGTAATTATTAACAAATTGGGTTGGTAATTTAACAGCTGTCCACTAAAAAATAAGGTCAGTACCATATGATGTTAGAAGTAAATTCTACCCCTTCAAAGGAACAAAAAAATCCCAATCTTATATAAACTATTCCACAGACTAGGGTATTAGTCCATTTTCACACTGCTGATAAAGACATACCCCAAACTGGGCAATTTACAAAAGAAAGAGGTTTAATGGGCTTACAGTTCTATGTGGCTGGGAAGGCCTCACAATCACGGCAGAAGGCAAGGAGGAGCAAGTCACGTCCTACATGGATGGCAGCAGGCAAAGAAAGAGAGCTTGTGTAGGGGAACTCCTCTTTTTAAAATCATCAATCTCATGAGACTTAGTCACTATCTTGAGAACAGCATGGGAAAACCCTGCCCCCATGATTCAATTACCTCCCACTGGGTGCTTCCCATAATACATGGGAATTCAAGATAAGAGCTGGGTGGGGGACACAGAGCCAAACCATATCATTCTGTCCCTGGCCTCTCCCAAATCTCATGTCCTTACATTTCAAAACCAATTAAGCCTTCCCTACAGTCCACAAAAAGTCTTAATTCATTTCAACATTAATTCAAAAGTCCACAATCCAGACTCTCATCTGAGACAAGGCCAGCCTCTTCTGCCTATGAGCCTGTAGAATCAAAAGCAAGTTAGTTACTTCCTAGATACAATGGGGTACAGGTATTGGGTAAATACAGCCATTTCAAATGGGAGAAACTGGCCAAAATAAAGGGGATACAGGCCCCATGCAAGTCCGAAATCCAGTGGGGCACTCAAATCTTTAAAATTCCAAAATGATCTCCTTTGATTCCATGTCTCACATCCAGGTCACAGTAATGCAAGAGGTGGGTTCACATGTTCTTGGGCAGCTCCGCCCCTGTGACTTTGCAGGGTACAGCCTCCCTCCCAGCTGTCTTCATGGGCTGGTGTTGAGTGTCTGTGGCTTTCCCAGGCACATGGTGCAAACCGTTGGTGGGTCTACCATTCTGGGGTCTGGAGGATGGTGGCCTTCTTCTCACAGCTCCACTGGTCAGTGCTTCAGTAAGGATTCTGTGTCAGGGTCCCACCGCATATTTCCCTTCCATACTGCCCTAGCAGATGTTCTCCATGAGGGCCTCTCCCCTGCAGCAGACTTCTGCCTGGGCATCCAGGTGTTTCCATACATCTTCTGAAATCTAGGTGGAGGTTTCCAAACTCCAGTTCTTGACTTCTGTGTACCTGCAGGGTCAACACCACGTGAAAGCTGCCAAGACTTGGGGCTTGCACCCTCTGAAGCTATGGCCTGAGCTCTATCTTGGCCCCTTCAGCCACAGCTGGAGCAGCTGGAACACAGGGCACTAAGTCCCTAGGCTGCACACAGTATGGGGACCTTGGTC
Organism: Trachypithecus francoisi; assembly: GCF_009764315.1. NCBI lineage: Eukaryota > Metazoa > Chordata > Mammalia > Primates > Cercopithecidae > Trachypithecus > Trachypithecus francoisi. Next base: position 58,508,045 of record NW_022681462.1, on the reverse strand, counting down.
CTGGCCCATGAAATCACTTTTTCCTTCTAGGCCTCTGGGCCTGTGATGAGAGCAGCTGCTGTGAAGATCTCGAATATGCCCTGGAGACATTTTCCGCATTGTCTTGGGTATTAACATTCGGCTCCTTGTTGCTTATGCAAATTTATGCAGCCAGCTTGACTATCTCCTCAGAAATTGGGATTTTCTTTTCTATTGTGTTGTCAGGCTGCAAATTTTCTGAACTTTTATGCTCTGATTATTTTATAAAACAGTGTCTTTAACAGCACCCAAGTCAACTCTTGAATGCTTTGCTGCTTCAAAATTTCTTCTGCCAGATACCCTAGATCGTCTCTCAAGTTCAAAGTTCCACAAATCTCTAGGGCAGGGGCAAAACACCACCAGTCTTTTTGCTAAAACATAACAATAGCCACCTTTGTTCGGGTTCCCAAGAAGTTCCTCATCTCTGTCTGAGACCACCTCAGCCTAGACCTTATTGTTCATATCACTCTCAGCATTTTTGTCAAAGCCATTCAGCAAGTCTCTAGGAAGTTCCAAACTTTCCCACATTTTCCTGTCTTCTGCCTGTTTCCAACCTCTGCCTATTACCCAGTTCCAAAGTCACTTCCACATATTCAGGGGTGTTTTCAGCAATGCCCCGCTTTACTGGTATCAATTTAGTGTTTTAGTCCATTTTCATGCTGCTGATAAAGAGATTTCTGAGACTGGGCAATTTACAAAAGAAGGAGATTTAATGGACTTACAGTTCCATTTGGCTGACGAGGCCTCACGGTCATGGTGGAAAGCAAGGAGGAGCAAGTCATATCTTACACGGATGGCAGCACACAAAGAGAGAGCTTGTGCAGGGGAACTCCTCTTTTTAAAACCATCTGATCTCATGAGACTTATTCACTATCATGAGAACAGCACGGGAAAGACCTGCCCCCATGATTCAATTACGTCCCACCAGGTCCCTCCTATACTAGCCAAACAATATCAGCTAGTAAAAGAAGGAATGCTCTCCAACCCTTTTTATGTGGTTAGTGTAACATTGGTAACAAAACTAGACAGGGACAATAAAAGAAAGGAAATAATGTAGGGACAATATGCATTTAGTAGAGTTAAATAAATAATGTATTATTATCAGCTTGAATGTGTCACAGAATTCAAGAGTTGCTAAATATTAGACAACTCTTTCAAAGAAAATTTTCATATAAATAAAAGAGAAAAAGCCACCTGATTTTCTTAATAGAAATAGAAAATGTATTTGATAATAATGGAAATCCATCATGATAAAAGTTCTTGAAAAAGAAAATTCTTACTCCGATGGGGGTAATTCTATTAAACATTAAAATAAGTATCATACTGAATGGAGAAATTTTAGACACGTTCCACTTAAAATTGGAATGGGACAATGATGCGGTTCCCTCCTCTATTTGATACTGTGCTGGATACTCTAGCCTACACAATAAGAATAGAGAAAGAAAAAGATACGTCATAATTACTACACAATAAGCATAGAAAACGAAAAAGATATGTCAGAATTACTGATGAAAAACTATCATTACCCACAGAAAAAATCATTGTTTACACACACAAAAAAGCCTATTCTGTAACTAATCTAAGACATCACTATGACAACTAATAAGAAAGTCTAGTCAGACAGCTGGGTAGTGAACAAAAATAATCCCCCCATATTATTTTAAACTATATCAATTACAGTGACCACAGAAGTTATACTATATCATGAAATTCGTCTAAGAAAAAAACAGGCTCCAGGATTTAGGAGAAGTAATCAAATACTTAATTGAAAAAAAGTTAAAACCCCCAAACAAACAGAAATCAGCACATTTATAAATGGGAAGTTTCAATACTGTGAAGATTATCAGTTTTAATGCACATCAATATATAAATTAAATGCAAAACCCATCTAAAGCACAGTTTTTTGTTTGTTTTTGTATGAGTATGTGGAAATTGACTGGCTGATTAATAGTCATATGGAAGAGCAAGTTTTACAGAATAGCCAAAGCAATTTTAAAGAAGTAGAACAAGATTGAGGGGATTGGCATACTAGGAAATACGACTTTTCTAAAGTTAGAGTGATTAAAATATTGTGATATCGACAGGGATTTAAATAAATAGACCAATGGAGGAAAATAAAGAGCACGGAAATAAACCACAAACAAAAGAATATGATAAATGACAGTGAATCATCAAAAATCAGTGGTGGAAGATATGGACTAATCAATAAAGGATGCTAAGACTATTGATTTTCTTTGTGGAGTAACCTAAGACTTTCACTTATTACCATATTCAATCTTAATTCCAATTTTACTAAAGATATAAGTGGGAAAAATTAAGACTTTAAAACTTTTAAATAAAACATCTGTTCAGAAGACTTTTTGAAAAAAAGACACAAAAATTGTGCACTAAAATTGAAAAGTTAATAAATTTAAGTACATTTAACTTAAAATTTCTGTAAAAGATACATAAACTGAACTGTAGTTTATGTATAAGCTTTAGACAGGAGAAAGATATTTGCAATACATGCAAATAAAGTATATAAAGAAATTTGCTAAATAATAAGAGAAATACAAACAACCCAGTAGAAAAATTGGCAAAAGATATGAACAGGCAATTTATAGAAGAGAAAATGCAAAAGATCAATAAATATGTAAAAAAAAGTTCATCTTCAATAGTAATCAAGAAGTGTAAATAATACTTTGACACCATTATTCACCATTATATTGGCGAACATTGAAAGGAAAATCTCACAGTATCCATGCTGGTGAGGCAGTGGAACAGTATGATATTTTCTACAGTCTTGATGGAAGGGTAATTTGCTACAACTGCTTTCAAGAGTCATTTGTCAATATGTATTAAAGTAGAAGATACAAAATGCCCTTGGACCCAGTTATTCCATGTCCTTCTCTCTGCCACATGTGCACCTGGGGACACACAAAACATTAGTTACAAAAGTATCATTACTATACCAAAAAATTGGAAACACTTTAAGTACTCTGAAATATGCACATGCATACACATTAACACACTGTGATATATTGACACAACGCCAAATTTTAAAATGAGAAAAGGAGTAAACTGAGCTGCATGCAATCAGCTGGAAAAATTTCCAAAGTATAATATTGAGGGCAAAAACCAAAAAGCTGATAAGATGTCTGTACAACATGAACAGAATGAGATAATTTTTATAAACATGCAAAATAATATAGTATGTTATTTTGTATTAATCATGTCTTTTTCTTTTGTACTTTTGATGCTTTGACATCTGGCTTTGCTGACCCTGAAGAAACTGCCCCTCCCAGTGGTGGAGGTGAATTCACAGAGACAGCAAACAACTGGTCTGTGAATGCACCTTTCATATGCAAACCAACTAATCCAAAGTGTATACTCCCAGCCACCTCCTTTACAGGGTTCTTAACTCTCTGGGCTATTATTCCTCTCTCCTAATTACCTAGGTCCAGGTATCTGACAACTAGGGACATCCCCTACACTTCAGAGTTTGCCAAAGTTATTCAAACTAGCCAATCTTAACCTATTTACCTGGTCTCTGGCTGCTTGTTCCTATGGAAAGACAGTAAGAGTTTCCCCTTTACTTTTTCCGTCTTCTGATTGACCCTGCTGCTTCTTGGTGTTCCTCCCCCTGCCCCAGGGTGTGATTCCTTTCTCTAGGGATCTGTGAGTATAACAAATTATCTTTTCAATGGTAGTTGTCTCTTGATTTGTTGGTCTCACCATTATACAGGCATAATAACAAAAACTGCATTTTAAAACATGTTTAAAGATGCATATATATCTATTAAAATATTCTGGAGATGATCAACACAAAAATCAGCATAGTCACTTCTGTGACAAGAAGAGAAGAGGTACATAGTTGTGTCCAAAATATCTTATATTAAAAAAAAAAAACAAAAAACTAAGCAATTATGACCAAGTGTTAAGATTTGGCAAAGCTAAGTGGTATCTGATGGGCATTTATTATAATATTCTCTATGCTTCATGCTTGAAATATTTCATAATTAATTTTCAAGATTGAAATTCTCACCAGGGCATATCCCAAGCATCATTTATTCATTCATTTGCTTTTAAACAGCTATTTAAAAGTATCATCACACCATTCTTGTCAGATAGTACCTTTACCCCACTCTGTAAGGGGTACAAAGTGCCTGAATGATTTCTGTAAAGGTTAAATAATTCACCAAGATGACACTAAAAAAAAAATTTTGTCACTATGCTGCAGGTTACTTAATGTTTCTTACCTGATAAATGGGGTGGGTGGAATTTACATTTTCTTCCCTGAAATTGGGAAGCTTTATGATTCCCTTAAACTCTGTCTCTGTTAGAAATATTTCATACTTTGGGCAGTCCATTCACCCTTGGCCAAATTTAATTTCCCTTTCTGGCTTAAAGGAGAACGGTTTAAAAGATTCCATAAAAAAGCTTTCTGGCAGTCTGGAAGACAGCCAATATTCTTTTTGAGAAAGCTGCCTTTTTATGATGGCCCAAGTGTAAATGACACTGGGCTCTGTGTTCTTTGAATTTCACACAAGTTTAAAAGTTAAAGTGAGAACAGCTTTGCAAAGGATATACAGAAAAACAATTGATTATCTTCCTGGCCTCAAAATGCTAAGAGTTTCTGTGCTTCACACTCTTTAGGTCAAACTCTTACTCTTATTAACTTCCTGGGAATATCTTTAGGAAAATGACCCAAAGAGGTAGATTGAACTAAATTAGGAAATAATCCAGATAAAAATAGAATCTAAATAACTAGAAGTGGCTATTTATTATGACCCAGAAGATGATTACCCCACTTCTAAAATCATGTGGGCATCTAATTGGTTGCATTTCTCATGTTGTTACACATGGGTTTTGAAGCCAGGTGGGGTAGGGAAGAGCAGTTGACAGGTAGGAAGAGGGGCTTCCATATATAATTTGACTTAAATTAAACATCAGCATTAGCTGTCATCCACCTTCAGGGTATGCAAGTAAATGCAAAAGATTCACCAGGGATCCTTCTATGGTTCAGATATTTGTCCCCTCCAAACCTCATTTCAAAATTTGATCCCCAGAGGTGGAGGTGGGGCCCAATGGGAAGTGTGTTCGGGTCACGGGGGTGGATTCCTCATGAATAGAGTAATGCTTTCCTTTGGAGAGGGTGAGTGAGTTCTTAGTCTCTTCCCCCAAGTTGGTAGCTATAAAGAGGCTGGCACCTGCCCCTACTGCCTTGCTTCTTTTCTTGCCATGGGATCTCTGCACGTGCTAGCTCAGCTTCACCTTTTGCCATGAATATAAGCAGTCTGAGGCCCTCAGCAGAGACAGATGCCCTGAGCTTCCCAACCATCAGAATCATGAACCAAATAAACCCTTCTATCTTTACTTATTCCCCAGCCTCCAGTATTCCTTTATAGCAACACAAAATGGACTAAGAGGTGGCAGAGTCTCCCAGTGATGATTCTTGAAAGAGAAGTATCATTGTTCTCTGCATCCCTCTTCCATGGTATAGGAGGGGTGGTTGTCATTCATGTTAAGCCAAATGTGGGAAGTATTAGGAGAACTAATTAAAGAGGGTGACATGCATTTCCTGCAATTTGGGGTGCTGTACTAGAACATGATTCAGGTCTGACCTCTAAAGATGATAAGTGGCCAGTTGCTTTGAGAGAGAGAGTATCAGGTCCACAGACAGTTGGGAGAAGATGTGAATTTTCCCATGGGTCAGAGCTGGACCCAGTAGAAGGGATCTGGTCTGCTCATCCTAAGAAAAGTGAATTTGTCTGTACAGTGACTTGATACCAAATTAGTGGTTGTGTGGAGTGAACTGCTGGAAACCAGTGGGAGGAGGTATTACTCTTCTAGGAATTGCAGATGGAGGGAGGTCTCCAGTGTGAGGAATCCAGAAAAACTCACAGGAGCTCCCTTGAGAATACAAATTAGCTTTTGGGTATCTGCCACACTCAGAGGGCTCCAAAGCCAGATGACCACTGTTCCATTAGTGTTAAATCCATCTCCTATTCCCCTCTAATCTTTCTCCCTCTTGGGTCCAACCTAGGTGGGGCCAGAAGAAACAGCAACTGGAGGAGGATGTAGGATAGGGAAGAAAGAAGAAACTCCTTCTTCCTCACCATTTATGGGCCTCCAAACCTGAAGCAGGTCCATGTAGTACAATACAGAAGTTCAAAATAGGGTGAAAGAATAGGGCTTTAATATTAGATGGCACTGGCTTTTACTGCATTTATGAAACTGGAACAGCTATGGTGCTTGCTCAAAGGTTCTTCTGAGAAGAAATGAGTCAGCAAAGTGGATTTGCCTCCATCTTGGTTGATGTATTATGATTTTTGAGTTGTTAAAAAACCTTCTCCAAGCCATTCTTTGTAATGTTTTGTCTGTGGAAGAAAAAGTATTATGGACTTAAATGGGAGAGGGGATAGAAAGACATGAAAAACATTCTTACTTCTATTTTCCTCTCTCTTATTTAGCTATTACATGGGCTGTTGAGCAATTCAGAAGAGAGAGGGAAATTGGACTTTACCTCTAGGCAGGATTTAAGTTATCCAAGGAACATTTGCAAGTCAGGGCCCCCAGTCACAGGGATTTTCAACATAATACCAGAATGGCTGGCCAAAGGAGGGGAGATCCAATTGTCTAGATATTGAGTCTCTATCAGATCATTTGTTCAGCTAAACATTCAGATAATCTATCTCATGTAGATACATCCACAGGCCACTGTGTCACTTAACTTATTATAGGATGTTTTGTTTTGGAGAGAAAGTTTATGTTTACAAGATAGAAACACATGAGGCAGGCACCACTCCAAGCCCAGCTCTAATCACACTCCATTGTCCCCTGAGTCTCTCTCCATGATTTCCCTTCAGAAACCTTTCCAGAGTGTGATTCTTCACTTTTATTGTCTCCCAGTGAACAAATGCTTTCTAATAGCTGTTTTGAATCTGCTTTCCTTTTATTTCCATTTATGTCCCCTTATCTCAACATCTGTGGTAGGCTGATGAAAGGGATGTAGGCACTACTGCTTGCTGTATATCACTCCTCACTTTATCTCCTCCTTCATACAACCTTTGCATAGTGGTTGTGGAGACTCTTCTTCCTGACTCCCCCCTCCCTTGTTTGCATTGGCTGGTTATGGAATTGTTCTCTTTATCACATTTTATCATCTGATCACTTTCATCTTCTTTCCTGAATCTGAAACCTGATTTATAAGCCATTTATTTTTAAATGGCTTTTGGATGAAGAAGCCACATGGTGAAGAGAAAAGATCAGTAGGGTTGAAAATTAGAAGTCTGAGCTCCATTCTGGCTCTGCTACAAAGGTACATACGTGACTTGGAAAAGTCAGGTCCCATTTGTAAACTGTGGAGTTTGGACCAGATGCTCTCTAAGGACTCTAACATAAATTTTACAGTGTGGTTATATAGTGGAATCCTCTTCAAGTGCTCTCCCATTTCAGCCTTACTCTGTTTAAAGTAATAGAGATAATTTTGTGTCAAGTGCTCAACATAGAATGAAGCCCATCTTAGGGGATGACTGAATGGTAGCCAGTCCTTTTACTCTTGTCAAGGTCAATATCTCCTGAGCCTACACCTTCCCTCCCATGTATGTTACCATCCAGGACTGAACTTCATGCCCTCATGTCTGCAGCCTTGGCTGTGCCTACAAACAGGTCTTCCTCCTCTGGTTTATAGTGTCCAATCCGTCTCATACACCATGATTGGTGTGCTCCTCCTAAGCACTTCTTGCCACAACACTCTCCTACTCAGCAACAAGACAAAGCAAAACTCAGCAAAAATGAAAAACATTCGAAGCCTCTTCAGTTGCTCATGACTGCCTCTAAAAATCTTAACTCATTTGTCATTTACTTTAAACACCTCACAATCCGTCTCCACTTTCTTTTCAACCAAAGGTTCTACTACTTCCTGCATATAAACTCAGCTCTAGCCAGGTTCTCACCATTTATTGGCTTGTGTTTCTTTCGTACTAAAATCCCATGGGTCTAGATTCTCTGTCCCTAAGTATATGGGATGGTTCCATAGAACAGGAGTTTGTCTGGATTCCCAAGGGCCTAGTCAGTGCTTTGCATATTCCAGGTATTAATAAATATTAGAGAATGGGGGTGATATTAATTAATATTAATAAATATTAGAAAATGGTTCCATAGAACAGGAATTTGTCTGGATTCCCAAGGGCCTAGTCAGTGCTTTGCATATTCCCAGTATTAATAAATATTAGACAATGGGGAGTGATGTTTATACTGGCGATTGCCCTAAGCTAAAGGCATTTTAGCATCTCATTCTTTAAACCATAGAAATTTTTAGGCCCTTTAAAATTATCCTAACCATACAAATCAGTTTTGTTTGAAACAGCACCTAGAGCATAGATGAATAACGAAAAAGGAATCTAACTTTCTAACAATTTAATACAGACTTGGTGAAAAATATAGAAAGGTTTTCTTAGGATATGGGAGAGCAGCTGTCATAAAGTAAAAACTACAAATGATCGGCCCATGAATGTAATCCAGCCCAAGATATGCTTTTATTTCAGCCCATACTACATTATAGAGAAATTTGAATAGGTGCCAGCACTTTACATTGTGAGAGTTCATCTAAAATTGCAGATGTATGGCTTCTCTTAAAGACAGAGAAGATCTGGCAACACTGAGCTGCATTCTCACATAATCACAATTGGCTATAGTTGAGTGATGGGTGACACCTTATACATGGCGTAAGTTGTCAGTTAGTCAGAGTCCCTGCTGATCTGTTCTTCTGTCTTGTAACTTAAGACTTTGAGTCTGAGATTTCTGGTACCTGAAAAGCTACAGTCTGAATGGGCTTCAGAACTCAGTGATTCTCAACTCTGGCTTCATTTTATAATCACCTGGGGAAAATTTTTCATACTATAAATGCCTGAGCCTCTCTCCTGGAGGTGGGTGTGCTATCAGGCATCCTTATTTTATTTCTTATTTTAAAAATTTTTGTTTTTGAGACCAAGTCTTGCTGTGTCACTAAGGCTGGAGTGCAGTGGTACAATCTCAGCTCACTGCAAACTCCACATCCCAGGTTCAAGCAATTCTCCCATCTCACCCTCCCAGGTAGCTGGGATTACAGGTGCCTGCCACCATGTCCAGCTAATTTTTGTATTTTTAGTATAGACAGGGTTTCACCATGTTGGCCGTGGTTGGTCAGGCTGGTCTCGAACTCCTGATCTCAGGTGATCTGCCTACCTTGGCCTCCCAAAGTGCTGAGATTACAGGTGTGAGGCACCGCACCTGGCCCAGGCATCCTTATTTTATTTTATTTTATTTTATTTTTTATTATACTTTAAGTTCTAGGGTACATGTGCATAACGTGCAGGTTTGTTACATATGTATACTTATGCCATGTTGGTGTGCTGCACCCATCAACTCGTCAGCACCCATCAATTCATCATTTATATCATGTATAACTCCCCAATGCAATCCTTCCCCCCTCCCCCCTCCCCATGATAGGCCCCAGTGTGTGATGTTCCCCTTCCCGAGTCCAGGTGATCTCATTGTTCAGTTCCCACCTATGAGTGAGAACATGCGGTGTTTGGTTTTCTTTTCTTGTGATAGTTTGCTAAGAATGATGGTTTCCAGCTGCATCCATGTCCCTATAAAGGACGCAAACTCATCCTTTTTTATGGCTGCATAATATTCCATGGTGTATATGTGCCACATTTTCTTAATCCAGTCTGTCACAGATAGACATTTGGGTTGATTCCAAGTTTTTGCTATTGTGAATAGTGCCGCAATAAACATACGTGTGCATGTGTCTTTGTAGTAGAGTAATTTATAATCCTTTGGGTATATACCCAGTAGTGGGATGGCTGGGTCATATGGTACATCTAGTTCTAGATCCTTGAGGAATTGCCATACTGTTTTCCATAATGGTTGAACTAGTTTACAATCCCACCAACAGTGTAAAAGTGTTCCTATTTCTCCACATCCTCTCCAACACCTGTTGTTTCCTGACTTCTTAATGATTGCCATTCTAACTGGTGTGAGATGGTATCTCATTGTGGTTTTGATTTGCATTTCTCTGATAGCGGGTGATGATGAGCATTTTTTCATGTGTCTGTTGGCTGTATGGATGTCTTCTTTTGAGAAATGTCTGTTCATATGCTTTCCCCACTTTGTGATGGGGTTGTTTGTTTTTTCTTGTATATTTGTTTGAGTTCTTTGTAGATTCTGGATATTAGCCCTTTGTCAGATGAGTAGGTTGCAAAAATTTTCTCCCATTCTGTAGGTTGCCTGTTCACTCTGATGGTAGTTTCTTTTGCTGTGCAAAAGCTCTTTAGTTTAATGAGATCCCATTTGTCAATTTTGGCTTTTGCTGCCGTTGCTTTTGGTGTTTTAGACATGAAGTCCTTGCCCATGCCTATGTCCTGAATGGTACTACCTAGATTTTCTTCTAGGGTTTTTACGGTATTAGGTCTAACATTTAAGTCTCTAATCCATCTTGAATTAATCTTCGTATAAGGTGTAAGGAAAGGATCCAGTTTCAGCTTTCTACTTATGGCTAGCCACTTTTCCCAGCACCATTTATTAAATAGGGAATCCTTTCCCCATTTCTTGTTTCTCTCAGGTTTGTCAAAGATCAGATGGCTGTAGGTGTGTGGTATTATTTCTGAGGACTCTGTTCTGTTCCATTGGTCTATATCTCTGTTGTGGTACCAGTACCATGCTGTTTTGGTTACTGTAGCCTTGTAGTATAGTTTGAAGTCAGGTAGTGTGACGCCTCCAGCTTTGTCCTTTTGACTTAGGATTGTCTTGGCAATGCGGGCTCTTTTTGGTTCCATATGAACTTTAAAGCAGTTTTTTTCCAATTCTGTGAAGAAAGTCATTGGTAGCTTGATGGGGATGGCATTGAATCTATAAATAACCTTGGGCAGTATGGCCATTTTCACCATATTGATTCTTCCTATCCATGAGCATGGTATGTTCTTCCATTTGTTTGTGTCCTCTTTGATTTCACTGAGCAGTGGTTTGTAGTTCTCCTTGAAGAGGTCCTTTACATCCCTTGTAAGTTGGATTCCTAGGTATTTTATTCTCTTTGAAGCAATTGTGAATGGAAGTTCATTCCTGATTTGGCTCTCTGCTTGTCTGTTACTGGTGTATAAGAATGCTTGTGATTTTTGCACATTAATTTTGTATCCTGAGACTTTGCTGAAGTTGCTTATCAGCTTAAGGAGATTTTGGGCTGAGACGATGGGGTTTTCTAAATATACAATCATGTCATCTGCAAACAGGGACAATTTGACTTCTTCTTTTCCTAACTGGATACCCTTGATTTCTTTCTCTTGCCTGATTACCCTAGCCAGAACTTCCAACACTATGTTGAATAGGAGTGGTGAGAGAGGGCATCCCTGTCTTGTGCCAGTTTTCAAAGGGAATTTTTCCGGTTTTTGCCCATTCAGTATGATATTAGCTGTGGGTTTGTCATAAATAGCTCTTATTATTTTGAGGTACGTTCCATCAATACCGAATTTATTGAGCGTTTTTAGCATAAAGGGCTGTTGAATTTTGTCAAAAGCCTTTTCTGCATCTATTGAGATAATCATGTGGTTCTTGTCTTTGGTTCTGTTTATATGCTGGAATACATTTATTGATTTGCGAATGTTGAACGAGCCTTGCATCCCAGGGATGAAGCCCACTTGATCATGGTGGATAAGCTTTTTGATGTGCTGCTGAATCCGGTTTGCCAGTATTTTATTGAGAATTTTTGCATCGATGTTCATCAGGGATATTGGTCTAAAATTCTCTTTTTTGTTGTGTCTCTGCCAGGCTTTGGTATCAGGATGATGTTGGCCTCATAAAATGAGTTAGGGAGGATTCCCTCTTTTTCTATTGATTGGAATAGTTTCAGAAGGAATGGTACCAGCTCCTCCTTGTACCTCTGGTAGAATTCAGCTGTGAATCCATCTGGTCCTGGACTTTTTTTGGTGGGTAGGCTATTAATTGTTGCCTCAATTTCAGAGCCTGCTATTGGTCTATTCAGGGATTCAACTTCTTCCTGGTTTAGTCTTGGGAGAGTGTAAGTGTCCAGGAAATTATCCATTTCTTCTAGATTTTCAAGTTGATTTGCGTAGAGGCGTTTATAGTATTCTCTGATGGTGTTTGTATTTCTGTGGGGTCGGTGGTGATATCCCCTTTATCATTTTTTATTGCGTCTATTTGATTCCTCTCTCTTTTCTTCTTTATTAGTCTTGCTAGCAGTCTGTCAATTTTGTTGATCTTTTCAAAAAACCAACTCCTGGATTCATTGATTTTTTGGAGGGTTTTTTGCGTCTCTATCTCCTTCAGTTCTGCTCTGATCTTAGTTATTTCTTGCCTTCTGCTAGCTTTTGAATGTGTTTGCTCTTGCCTCTCTAGTTCTTTTAATTGTGATGTTAGAGTGTCCATTTTAGATCTTTCCTGCTTTCTCTTGTGGGCATTTAGTGCTATAAATTTCCCTCTACACACTGCTTTAAATGTGTCCCAGAGATTCTGGTATGTTGTATCTTTGTTCTCATTGGTTTCAAAGAATATCTTTATTTCTGCTTTCATTTCGTTATGTACCCAGTAGTCATTCAGGAGCAGGTTGTTCAGTTTCCATGTAGTTGAGCGGTTTGGATTGAGTTTCTTAGTCCTGAGTTCTAGTTTGATTGCACTGTGGTCTGACAGACAGTTTGTTATAATTTCTGTTCTTTGACATTTGCTGAGGAGTGCTTTACTTCCAATTATGTGGTCAATTTTGGAATAAGTGCGATGTGGTGCTGAGAAGAATGTATATTCTGTTGATTTGGGGTGGAGAGTTCTATAGATGTCTATTAGGTCCGCTTGGTGCAGAGATGAGTTCAATTCCTGGATATCCTTGTTAACTTTCTGTCTCGTTGATCTGTCTAATGTTGACAGTGGAGTGTTGAAGTCTCCCATTATTATTGTATGGGAGTCTAAGTCTCTTTGTAGGTCTCTAAGGACTTGCTTTATGAATCTGGGTGCTCCTGTATTGGGTGCATATATATTTAGGAGAGTTAGCTCTTCCTGTTGAATTATTCCGTTTACCATTATGTAATGGCCTTCTTTGTCTCTTTTGATCTTTGATGGTTTAAAGTCTGTTTTATCAGAGATTAGGATTGCAACCCCTGCTTTTTTTTGTTCTCCATTTGCTTGGTAGATCTTCCTCCACCCCTTTATTTTGAGCCTATGTATGTCTCTGCATGTGAGATGGGTCTCCTGAATACAGCAGACTGATGGGTCTTGACTCTTTATCCAGTTTGCCAGTCTGTGTCTTTTAATTGGAGCATTTAGCCCATTTACATTTAAGGTTAATATTGTTATGTGTGAACTTGATCCTGTCATTATGATATTAACTGGTTATTTTGCTCGTTAGTTGATGCAGTTTCTTCCTAGCCTCGATGGTCTTTACATTTTGGCATGTTTTTGCAATGGCTGGTACCGGTTGTTCCTTTCCATGTTTAGGGCTTCCTTCAGGGTCTCTTGTAAGGCAGGCCTGGTGGTGACAAAATCTCTAAGCATTTGCTTATCTGTAAAGGATTTTATTTCTCCTTCACTGATGAAACTTAGTTTGGCTGGATATGAAATTCTGGGTTGAAAATTCTTTTCTTTAAGAACGTTGAATATTGGCCCCCACTCTCTTCTGGCTTGGAGAGTTTCTGCCGAGAGATCTGCTGTTAGTCTGATGGGCTTCCCTTTGTGGGTAACCCGACCTTTCTCTCTGGCTGCCCTTAAGATTTTTTCCTTCATTTCAACTTTGGTGAATCTGGCAATTATGTGTCTTGGAGTTGCTCTTCTGGAGGAGTATCTTTGTGGCGTTCTCTGTGTTTCCTGAATTTGAATGTTGGCCTGCCCTACTAGGTTGGGGAAGTTCTCCTGGATGATATCCTGAAGAGTGTTTTCCAACTTGGTTCCATTTTCCCCCTCACTTTCAGGCACCCCAATCAGACGTAGATTTGGTCTTTTTACATAATCCCATACTTCTTGCAGGCTTTGTTCATTTCTTTTTCTTCTTTTTTCTTTTGGTTTCTCTTCTCGCTTCATTTCATTCATTTGATCCTCAATCGCTGATACTCTTTCTTCCAGTTGATCGAGTCGGTTACTGAAGCTTGTGCATTTGTCACGTATTTCTCGTGTCATGGTTTTCATCTCTGTCATTTCATTTATGATCTTCTCTGCATTAATTAGTCTAGCTGTCAATTCTTCCACTCTTTTTTCAAGATTTTTAGTTTCTTTGCGCTGGGTACGTAATTCCTCCTTTAGCTCTGAGAAGTTTGATGGACTGAAGCCTTCTTCTCTCATCTCGTCAAAGTCATTCTCTGACCAGCTTTGATCCGTTGCTGGCGATGGGCTGCGCTCCTTTGCAGGGGGAGATGCACTCTCATTTTTTGAATTTCCAGCTTTTCTGCCCTGCTTCTTCCCCATCTTTGTGGTTTTATCTGTCTCTGGTCTTTGATGATGGTGACATACTGATGGGGTTTTGGTATAGGTGTCTTTCCTGTTTGATAGTTTTCCGTCTGACAGTCAGAAGGACTGTCTGTTGGTCTGTTGGAGATTGCTTGAGGTCCACTCCAGACCCTGTTTGCCTGGGTGTCAGCAGCAGAGGCTGCAGAAGATAGAATATTGCTGTACAGCGAGTGTACCTGTCTGATTCTTCCTTTGGAAGTTTCCTCTCGGGGTGACTCCACCCTGTGAGGTGTGGGGTGTCAGACTGCCCCTAGTGGGGGATGTCTCCCAGCTAGGCTACTCAGGGGTCAGGGACCCACCTGAGCAGGCAGTGTGTCCGTTCTCAGATCTCAACCTCCGTGTTGGGAGATTCACGGCTCTCCCCAAAGCTGTCAGACAGAGTCGTTCGCGTCTGCACCTGCCCCCGCTGCTTCCCCTATTGGACTTCAGCTGTGCGCTCTCCCCAGAGGTGGAGTCTACAGAGACAGGCAGGCTTCCTTGAGCTGCTGTGAGCTCCACCCAGTTTGAGCTTCCCAGCAGCTTTGTTTACCTACTTAAGCCTCAGCAATGGCGGGCGCCCCTCCCCCAGCCTCGCTGCTGCCTTGCGGACAGATCGCCGCAGACTGCTGTGTTAGCAGTGAGGGAGGCTCCGTGGGCGTGGGACCAGGAGCCTGGCCAGGTGTGGGATATATTCTCCTGGTGTGCCTGTTTCCTTAAAGCGCAGTATTGGGGTGGGAGTTACCCAATTTTCCAGGTGTTGTGTGTCTCAGTTCCCCTGGCTAGGAAAACGGATTTCCTTCCCCCTTGTGCTTCCAGGTGAGGCGATGCCTCGCCCTGCTTCAGCTCTCGCTGGTCAGGCTGCAGCAGCTGACCAGCACCAATTGTCCGGCACTCCCTAGTGAGATGACCCCAGTACCTCAGTTGAAAATGCAGAAATCACCGGTCTTCTGTGTAGCTCGCGCTGGGAGTTGGAGACTGGAGCTGTTCCTATTCAGCCATCTTGCTCCACACCGCCCCCACTCCCGCATCCTTATTTTAAAAGATCCCCAAGTGATTTTCGTGTGTGGTCAAGACTGAGAACACCTGCTTTAGTAGGATGGCATAAAGAGCCAGCAGCAAGTTGTTCTGATCAGTAGTTTAGGGACCCTGTGGGCATGATGGAAAGGTTTTTTTTTTTTTTCTTTCCCCCAAATGAACTCCTATCCCAAATCTCTCTCCTTTCAGTCATAGATCAAGGCACTGGAATAAGAACACAAATAAATAGAATATATACACATTCTGTTGGAGGTCCTCTTCTTTATTCAATGGAGGTTAGGCTTTTTGGTAACTGGGGCCATATCAGGGTGGAAAGGAGTCTTCTACCTCAGGTGTATATAGTACATAAATGAGGGTAGTGTATGTAATAGTAAACAGAAAGAGCACTGGATGGAATTGAGATAAGAAAGCCAGAGAGGGGAGTCCAAGATGAAGAACCAGAAGCTGATATTGAAAGGGCCAGAGAGCATTCACTTGTTCTTTTGACAAATATTCACTGTGTTCCTATTCATATATCTGACACTGCTCTAGGCCCTGAGGACATAGTGATAAAAAAATACAAAGTATCTGCCCTAATTAGCTTATGTTCTAGCCAGAGAAATAAGCAATCAGAAATAGTTTGAAAAAATAAAAGCATGTATAGTCATGAGGCAATTACTTGGAATGAAAAGAAGATCAATCATGCATAAAGTAATAGAGATAAAAAAGAAACAGTCCTTTAAAAATTACATACATATGCATAGGTGGGTGGTATATGAATGGATGGAGACAGAGGGAGAGAGCAAGGGAAGGAGAAAGATGTGGGAGGGGACTAATGTATACTGTATTCATTTACAAATTATTTATTGAACATCTACATGACACACATTAAGTTTCTCAGAAAAAAACAGTGGTAAGACAGACATTTCCTTCTCTGCCAATTTTAATTATATTGAGATATATATATATATATATATATATATATGTAGTCTAATAACTATAGTGTAGAGTGTGTGGTGATGATGACAGTGGTGGCATTTAGTACTTGCTGTATCAGGTACTGTGCTAAATATTTCACTTGCATTATCTAATGTAATCCTCAAAATCATCTTGTGAAGTAGGTAACTATCCATACTTGTGTCCACTTATAGATGAGGGCACTGAGCTAAGCATGGTTTGTTCACTTGATCAAGGACACAATCAGAAAGTGGCAGATGTAGTTCTAAAGCCCGTCTGGTCCCAAAGCCCATGCTCACAAGTCTGCATGTGTATGTGATGCAGAGGGATAAGAGAATGGGACCCAGGGCTGGTAAAGTTTTAATGAGGGCAAGCAGAATGAGTGATAACAAAACAGTTCTGGAGCTTAGATTTTTATTTTATTTTATTTTTATTTGTATTGTTTGAGACGGAGTGTTGCTCTGTCACCCAGGCTGGAGTGCAGTGGCGTGATCTCAGCTCACTGCAAGCTCCGCCTGCCGGGTTCATGCCATTCACCTGCCTCAGCCTCCCCAGTAGCTGGGACTACAGGCGGCCGCCACCACGCCCAGCTGTTTTTTTTTTTTTTAGTAGAGCCGGGGTTTCACCATGTTAGCCAGGATGGTCTCGATCTCCTGAGCTTGTGATCTGCCCACCTCAGCCTCCCAAAGTGCTGAGATTACAGGCGTGAGCCACCATGCCTGGCCAGATGTTTCTTTAGAAAGTAGGACCGGGTAAGCTAATTCAAAAAAAGACAGCAGTCATCTGAGGTTGTGCTGGGAATTTGAGGAAACACAAAGATGCCCCAAGAAGGGGAAAGAAGAAATTTTACCAGAAATTCTTCAGAAAGACAGTCGTATAAAATTAAATCAGAACTGAATTTTTGTTACTCTACATTCTGCACCTTGGTTGGGATAATTCAGGGATACCCTTACTTTTACTCTGTCAGCGTGGGTAAACAGAATTCTACTTTAATGATTCACTGTAGTTTCAGGCAGAATGACAAACGCATTGTGCCCCTATAAGCAGTTCTTTAGGTGCCCTCAGTTAATATCCACCTGATTTAACTGTGAATTTTATTGACAATATTTAGCTCAAGATGCAATAATGCGAGCTGACTGTCACATAAAGGTTGGTTTGGGACTAAATATAGGAGGATTAACTAGGAATAAACTTCCTTTTAGTGTCCATGAACTCTGGTTGACT
This sequence comes from Trachypithecus francoisi, assembly GCF_009764315.1. Taxonomy (NCBI): domain Eukaryota; kingdom Metazoa; phylum Chordata; class Mammalia; order Primates; family Cercopithecidae; genus Trachypithecus; species Trachypithecus francoisi. The sequence goes on along the minus strand of NW_022681462.1, from coordinate 58,490,387 downwards.
GACAGTCACCGAGAATGAAGCCACAAGGAAAACTCATCATTGCTCTATGAGCCAAAGATCAATTTAGGTCTTTCATAATGCACTTAAAACTAATTTCCGTATTCTATTTAAAAGTTTCATACATTTAATCAGAAAACGTATGCATTGAATAATTATCTTTTACTGACTGTGTAAAATGCAAATGTCGAACGTTCAAATGAACTGTTAGAAATAAGAACCAATGCATAAAACTATAATAGATTCAGAGAAAAGTGAACAAGACTTAGTGCTCAGAATGCAATCGTGCATCCAAATTCACTTCTAAGATAATAAACATAATATTTATTATATGAGTTTGAGGAATGATTTATTTAATTAATCTTTGTGGTGATAACCTGATGATATCTACACCTATTCCTTAAGAACAACATGTATTTTGACAGAGGGAAAGATTCCCTGAAAAATTTAATTTCCTCTGTAGGGATGGAATGAAAGCATTTTTTTTTATCATTGTTTGTTTCAAATATGAACCAGAGATTTTTATCAGAAATCAAGATAAATAACTGTTTTGCATCAGAAGAACAAAAAATAATATCAAGGACACATTCTGTTTCTTTAGATACTATTAGAACAGAGCAAGTTCTGAATAAATAGCATACATGTTGAAATGGAGGAAAAGCAGTTTGTCTTTTATAATAATTGGTAAAAATAAATAGCAATGGCCAACAGAAACACAGAGACTCTTCATTAAAAAAATACTGAAATCTATAAATGCTCATCTCTAGAGTAACTGAGTGTGACAAAACAAGAGCTCATGCAGTCTGCAATGCAGCAATAATATAATAGGATCAAAACCTTGTGTTTAACAAAGAAAGCATATCTCCAGTTTCTAGAAAACAGTGATATATTTCATGTTACTCTAAGAATGAGGTGTGTGTCATGATTTTTGACAGTTCCTAATTTGACAGCAGCTATTGATCTAATAAATAAATATTCCTGTTAAAAGGGGTCTTTGCACTAATGTAAGTCTGAAAAATGATAGTGGAAAGCTGAGTCACTGCTGGTGGTGATGCAGATTTACATAGTATGCACCAGGCTTTTCTAATCCTGAACTGTGTGTGCAAAGCTTGTCGATTCTAGCTAGTGGGGACACTGACCACTTGAAAAAGACTTACCTGTGGCTAAAAGGCAAAAAGACCAGAGCAAATGAACATTTATTGAAGACCTACCATGTACAACCATTTTCCAGGGTTGTTTATCACATGATCTTGCTTTTAGTTCTCATTGCAGTGCAACAAAGCAAGTGTTTTTTTTTTCTTTTAAACTAACATACAGTAAAATCGAGTGTGTGTGTGTTTGTGTGTGTAAAACTCTATGAGTCTGAACATGTGCATAGATTCACGTAACCACCACAATCAGGATACAGAACAGCTCCATCACCACAAAACTCCCTTGGACTGACATTTTGAGGAAACACTGTCCCTCCACTTTTAACTGCTGGTAATGACCAATCTGTTCTCTGTTACTATACTTTTGTCTTTTCTAAAATGTCATATAAATGGTATCATACAGCATATAACATTTGAGACTGGCTTCTTTCAGTTCACTTGAGATTTATCTGTTTAGTTGTATAGGTCAATAAATAGTTTGTTCCTTTTTGTTGCTGAGTAGTATTCCATTGTGTGAATATAGCACAGTTTGTTTACCCATCCACCTGTTGAAGTACTTTTGGGTTGTTCTTATTTTGGGGTGATTATGAACAGAGCTACTATAAACACGTATATGGAGGTTTCTTATGAATAGAACTTTTCATTTTTCATGATAAATATATAGGAGTGAAATTACTGGGTCATATGATAAATATGTTTAGCTATATAAAAAGTTGCTAAATTGTTTTCCAGAGCAGCTGTACCACATTGGTTTCTCAGGAGATATTTATGAGAGTTCCAGGTGCTCTACATCCTTGTGAGCATACAGTAGTCAGTTTGTTTTGAGCTGTTCTGATAGCTATGAAGTTTCATCACATTGTGCTTTTAATTAATTGCTTAATGGCTACATTATTTCCTTAGTGTTGAGCATCTTCTTTTGTGCTTGTCATTCTTATATGTTTTTTTCATGAAGTGACTGAGTCTTTCCCATGATTAAAAAATTTTTTTTTCTTGTTTTCTTTTTGGAATTTTGAGAATTCTTTATATATACTAGATATAAGTCCTTTTTTAGACATAGGGTTTTTTACAAACATTTTCTCCTTATCTGTAGTTTGTCTTTCATTCTCTTGATAGTAGCTTACATAAAACAAAAGTTTTACATTTTGATGAAGTCCAACTTACCCTTTTTTTAGGATTGTGTTTTTGATGTCATGTTTTAAAACTCTTTGCCTAAAATCATGGAAATTTTCTCAGATGTTTTCTTCTAAATGTTTTATAGCTTTTATGTTTTATGTTTAGATTTATGATACAATTTGGGTTAATTTTTGTGTATGGTATGAAGTTTAGAACATTAAAAAAAATTTTTTTTGAGACACGGTCTTGTTCTGTCACTCAGGCTGGAGTGCAGTGGCATGATCATGGCTCTCTGCAGTCTTGACCTCCCAAGTTGAAGTGATCCTTTCCCCTCAGCCTCCTTAGTAGCTGGGACTACAGGTGTGTGCCACCATGCCTGGCTAATTTTTGTATTTTTTGTTGGGATGGGGTCTCACCATGTTGCCCAGTCTGGTCTTGAACTCCTGATCTCAAGTGATCCACCCAACTTGGCCTACCAAAGTGCTGGGATTATAAGCCTGAGCCACCATGCCCAGCCAATAACAATTTTTTTTAAAAAACATATGCTCCAATGCTCTTTGTTTTAAAAATACTATCCTTTTGCTGATGAATTACATTAGATTCCTGTCAAAAATTAATTAGCTATAATTGTGTGGGTCTATTTGGTTAAATGGATAGGTCTATGAGTCTTTTTGCCAGTGCTATATTTTCTTGATTATTGCAGTTTTATAGTAAGTCTTTAAATTGGTTAATGTGAGTTCTGTGATTTGGGTCTTCTTTGTCAAAATTATTTTGACTGTTTTAATCCCTTTACCTTTTCATATAAATTTTAGAATCAGCTAATCTGTATCTACAAAAAATCCCACATGGATTTTGTTTGGAATTATATTAACCTACAGATCAGTTTGGGGAGAATTAACTATAGTGAATTTTCTGATTATGAACACAACACAGTGTGGCTTTCCATTAATTAGGTCTTCTTTGATTTCTTTTATCAGCATTTTGTGGCTTTCAGGATACAGATACCGTATCTATTTTAATAGGTTTACAACTAAATATTTCAATTTTTTGAGCAACTGTAAGTGATGTTAGATTTTATTTTTGGTTGCTAATTGTTTGCTGTTGAATTCAAATAAAAAAAACTTTTACATGTTGACTTTCCATGCTGCGAATTTATTTAACTCACTTTGTAGTTATAAAAGCATTTTTAATCCAGTCTGTCACAGATGGACATTTGGGTTGATTCCAAGTCTTTGCTATTGTGAATAGTGCCGCAATAAACATACGTGTGCATGTGTTTTTGTAGTAGAGTAATTTATAATCCTTTGGGTATATACCCAGTAGTGGGATGGCTGGGTCATATGGTACATCTAGTTCTAGATCCTTGAGGAATCGCCATACTGTTTTCCATAATGGTTGAACTAGTTTACAATCCCACCAACAGTGTAAAAGTGTTCCTATTTCTCCACATCCTCTCCAACACCTGTTGTTTCCTGACTTCTTAATGATTGCCATTCTGACTGGTGTGAGATGGTATCTCATTGTGGTTTTGATTTGCATTTCTCTGATGGCGAGTGATGATGAGCATTTTTTCATATGTCTGTTGGCTGTATGGATGTCTTCTTTTGAGAAATGTCTGTTCATATCCTTTCCCCACTTTTTGATGGGGTTGTTTGTTTTTTTCTTGTATATGTGTTTGAGTTCTTTGTAGATTCTGGATATTAGCCCTTTGTCAGATAAGTAGGTTGCAAAAATTTTCTCCCATTCTGTAGGTTGCCTGTTCACTCTGATGGTAGTTTCTTTTGCTGTGCAGAAGCTCTTTAGTTTAATGAGATCCCATTTGTCAATTTTGGCTTTTGCTGCCGTTGCTTTTGGTGAGAAAATGTGGCATATATACACCATGGAATACTATGCAGCCATCAAAAAGGATGAGTTTGCGTCCTTTGTAGGGACATGGATGCAGCTGGAAACCATCATTCTTAGCAAACTATCACAAGAAGAGAAAACCAAACACCACATGTTCTCACTCATAGGTGGGAACTGAACAATGAGATCACTTGGACTGGGGAAGGGGAACATCACACACTGGGGCCTATCATGGGGAGGGGGGAGGAGGGAGGGATTGCATTGGGGAGTTATACATGATATAAATGATGAATTGATGGGTGCTGACGAGTTGATGGGTGCAGCACACCAACATGGCTCAAGTATACATATGTAACAAACCTGCACGTTATGCACATGTACCCTAGAACTTAAAGTATAATAAAAAAAAAAAAAAAAAAAAGCATTTTTTTGGAGACCCATTGCATGGTTTTTCTGTGTAGACAATCAGGTAATTTATGAACAAAGACAATTTTATTCCTGTGTTTCTAATCTGAATGCCTTTTATTTTTCTTTCTTGCCCTATTATACTAGCAAGGGCTTCTAGTACTATGTTTTTATTTTTTAGTCTTTTAATTACATTGTATAAATTATAATGTTTGCTTTTGAATTTTTTTATTTTATTATTTTATTTTTATTTTCATTTTTGAGACAGTCTCCCTCTGTCACCCAGGCTGGAGTGCAGTGGGTGATCTCGGCTCACTGCAACCTCTATCTCCTGGGTTCAAGTGATTTTCCTGCCTCAGCCTCCCAAGTAACTGGGATTACAGATGCATGCCACCATGCCCAGCTAATTTTTCTATTTTTAGTAGAAATGGGGTTTTACCATGTTGGCCCGGCTGGTCTTGCATTCCTGACCTCAAATAGTCCACCTGCCTCAGCTCCCAAAGTGCTGGGATTACAAGCATGAGCCACCATGCCTATCTTTGCTTTTGAATTTCAACAGTCTTGCATTCTTGGAATAAACCCCATTTGACCATTGTGAATAATTCTTACTTTATGTTGCTGGATTGCCTTCAATCTTGCTAATATATCTTCAGTGATTTTTCATTCATGTTCATGAAGGAATATTTGTCCACAGTTTTCCTCTGTTGTACTATTTCTGTCTAATTTTGATACCAGAGTAATGCCGGCTTTATAACATGAACTGGGAAATATCAGTTAGATTTAGTTGGCTGGTAATGCGGTTCATTCTTCTGCATCCTTACTGACTTTGTCTACTTGTTCATTTGCTTGCTGAGATAGGAGTGTTAAAACCTCCAAATAGAGGTGTACATGTGTCTATTCCTCATTTCAGTTGTATCAATTTGTGATTCATATATGTAGAAGAAATGTTGTTAGGTGCATAGACATTTAAATCATTGTCTTCTTGACCCTTTTGTCATTCTGCAATGTCTCTCTTTTTTCATGGTAATTTTTCCTTGCTCTGAAGTCTATGTTATCTGATATTAGTATAGCTACTAGAGCTATCTTTTGATTTGTGTTTACATGGCATGACATAGTCTCTCTTTTTATATCCTTTTTCCAACCTTTCTAAAGCATTGTATTTATTTATTTATTTATTTATTTATTTTTGAGATGGAGTCTCGCTCTGTCACCCAGGCTGGCTGGAGTTCAGTGGCACGATCTCAGCTCACTACAACGTATGCTTCCCGGGTTCAAGCAATCCTCCCGCCTCAGCCACCCAAGCAGCTAGGATTACAGGTGTGTGCCACCACACCTGGCTAATTTTTAAATATTTTTATTAGAGACTGTGTTTCACCATGTTGACCAGGCTGGTCTTGAACTCCTGACCTCAGATGATCCACCCAACTTGACCTCCCAAATTGCTAGGATTATAGGCATGAGCCACTGCGCCTGGCTAAACCTTTCTAAAACATCATATTTAAAGTGGATTTATTTTACATAGCACATAGTTGAATATCTTTGTTGTAATTGGTGTCTTCAGATCATTTATATGTAATTATTAATATCTTTAGATTTAGGTCTATTGCTTTCTAATTTGTTTCCTGTTTGTTTCCTCTATATTTCATTAGTTTCCTTCTTCCTTCTTTTGGATTAAATATATTTCTTTCAAATTGTGTTTGACTACATATCTTCAAATAAATTTTTAAGTAGTTGCTTTAGGGATTAAACTTTTAGGATTCACTTAAATTAATATTTTATTATTTCAATGGTAATACAGAAACCTTGCTACCACCATTAAGCCCCTCCCTCCAAGTTGTAATTGTCATAGGCATTTTATTTGCAAATGTTAAAAATCGCATCAGATAAGGTTATCGTTTTTGCTTTCAACTGCCAAATACATATTTAAATAATTTAAGAGGGGAGAAGAATAGTTTACTGTCTTTACCTAGATATTTTAGACATTTTGCCATTTCTGTTGCATTTTCTTTATTATTTATGTTGTTTCGTTTTCGTATAATTTTTCTTCACGATTTCCCAGGCAACAAATTATTGGTTTTCATTATTTTGAGAAAGCCTTATTTTACCTCTATATTTGAAGTCTGTTTTCACAGGACATATAATTTGGAGTCGAAATATCTTTTCATTTAGAACTTTAAAATGTTGTTCCGTGAATGGAAACAAAAACACAATATTCTGACTTATGGGATTCAGAGAAAGCAGGGCTTTGAGGAAAGTGTATAGCTACGAATGCCTATGTAAAAAAGAAGAAAAATCGCCAGTCAGTAACTTAAACTTTTACTTTAAGAAATTAGAGAAACAGAAGAAATAACAATAAACAATAAAGATTAGAAGAGAAATAAAATAGAGCATAGAAAAACAATATAAAAAAATCAATTAAACCAAAAGGTGTTTCTTCAATATAATTTGACAGTTTCACAAAACTAGCTAGAATGACTAAAAAATGAAGAGAGACGTTTCAAATTACTAAAATCAGGAATAAAAGATGAGACGTTATCCCTTATAGAACAAAAAGGATTATGTGAATACTATGTAGTATTGTATGCCAACAAACTAGACAACCTAGGTGAAGTGGACAAAATCCCAGAAGGAATTTGTCCATTTAATGTAGGAAACAGAAGCTAATACCTAAATAGACTTATAATAAATAAAGGAACTGAATTAGTAATCAGAAAGCTTCTCACAAAAGAAGTCCAGAACTGGATGACTTCACTGAGAATTCTACCAAATGTTTAAAGAAGAATTAACAAAAATCCTTCACAAAAATCTTCTAAAATATGAAAGAGAATTGAATAGTTTTCAGGTCATTCTATGAATATTTCTCTGATACCAAAATCGGACAAAGACATCCCAAGAAGCCTACAGACCAATAAGCCTTATGAATAAAGATGTAAAAATCGTCTAGAAAATACTAGAAAACCAATTCAGCGACAACAACAAGAAAAAAGATTATATACTGTGATTCACGGAATTTATCCCACAAATGCAAGATTGGTTTAGCTAGTGAATATCAATCTTTATTTACACTATGTTAATAAAATAAAGCACTAAAATGATATTATCTCAATAGATGCTGAGAAGGCATTTGAAACAATACAACACTGTTCCATGATTTAAAAAAAAATACTCAATAAAGTAGAAATAAAAACATACTTCCTCAAACTGAAAAAGGACATTTACAGAAACCCCAGAGCTAACAGCATACTTAACTGTGTAAGACTGAAAGCTTTCCATATAAGATCAAGAACAACATAAAGACATCTACTCTTACCATTTTAATTCAATAATGTTCTGGAGGCTCTAGACAGAACAACTGGAAAAAAAGATGAAATAAAAGGCATTCAGATTGAAAAGAAAAAAGAAGTAAAATGATATTTATAACAGGAATACAGAAAATTCTAAAGAATCCACACACGTACACACACACACTACTAGAGCTAATAAAGGAGTCCAGAAAGGTTATAGGATACAAGAGCAATATGCAAAACTCAATGTATTTCTATACACTTGCAATAAGCAATTGAAAATCAAAAAGTAGTTCCATTTACAGTAGAATGAAAAAGAATGAAATACTTAAGAATAAATTTAATAAAATTGGTATTGAACTTATACTCTAAAAACTACAAAGCATTTTTGAAAGAAATTAAGGAAGTCCTAAAGAAATGGTAAGATATCACTTTTGTTGGAGTAGAAGACAATCACTGTTAAGATGGCAATACACTCCAAATTTATCTGCAGTTTTAATACAATTTCTATCAAAACCCTAGCTGCTTTTATTTTTCTTTGCAGAAATTGAGAAGTTGATTCTAAAATTTACACAAATATGCAAGAAACCCATAATGGTCAAAATAATTTTGAAAAAGAGCAAAGATGAAGGACTCACACTTACTGATTTCAAAATTCACTACAGAGCTACAGTAATAAGATGTGATAGTAGTGGCACAAAGACAAACATACAAGTCAATGGAATACAATTGAGAGGCTGGAAATAAGCCCATCCACTAATAAGCAACTGATTTTTGACAAGGGCGACAAGACATTTTAATAGGGGAAAGAATAGTCTTTTCAATAAATGGTGCTGGGACAACTAAATAGGTGCATTCAAAAGAAGGAAATTGAATCCCTACCTCACATCCTTGGTAAAAATTAACTCAAAATTGATCAAAGATCGAATTGTAAGAGCAAAAACTATAAAACACTTCGAAGAAAATATAAAAGTAAGTATCTGTGACCTTGGATTAGTCAATTGTTTCTTAAGTATGATGCCCAAAGCATAAACAACAAAAGAAAAAGTAGATAAACTGGAATTAATCAAAATTAAAAATACTTGTGCATCAAAAGACACTATCAAGACAGCAAAAAGACAACCCACAAAATAAAATATTTGCAAATCATGTATCTGATAAAAGGCTTTTATCAAGAATATATGAAGAACTGGTACAACTCAACAACAAAGGGACAACCCAGTTTTAAAATGGGTGAAGATTTGAAAATATATTTCTCCAGTAAAGATATACAAATAGCCAACAGACATATGAAAAGATGCTCAATATCATTAATCATTAGGGAAATGCAGATAAAAATATCACAATGAAATGCCACTTTACATTCACTAGGATGACTGTAATTAAAAAGACAGACAATAATAAGTGTTGATGAGTATGAAGAGAAATTTGAATGCTCTCACATCGGTAATAGAAATGTAAATTAATGCAGCTGCATTAGCAAACAGTTTGACAGTTCCTCAAGAAGTTAAACATTGAGTCCCATATAATCCAGATATAGTACTCATATGTATTTATTCAAGAGTATTAAAAACATACATTCATAAAACATGGATGTTCATAGAAGCATCATTCACAATAGTCAAAAGTGGAAAACACCCAAATGTTCATCAATGAATGAATGAATGAACATAATGTAGTATGGTCATACAATGGAATACCACTTGACCATTACAAGGAATGAAGTCCTGTTAAATGATATAACATAGATGAAGCTTGAAGACATTATGCTAAGTGAAAAACAGAGATAATAGGCCATACTATATATGATTATATTTATATGAAATGCCCAGAATGAGCAAATATATAGAGACAAAAAGTAAATTACTGGTAGCCAGTGGCTAGGGAGAGAAGGAAATAGGGATTGATTGCCAATGATATGGGGTTTCTTTACAGGGTGATGAAAATATTCTGGGATTAGATAATAGAGATGGTTGCAAAACCTTGCAAATGTATTAAAAATCACTTACCTGTTCATGTAAGAAGAGTGAATTTTATGATATATGAACATCTCCAATAAAATATTACAACTACTACTAATACTAAAATGTTCAATTTCTTTCTGGCATCCATGGTGATATAGTTTATATATTTTTCTCTACCAAAATCTCTTGTTGAATTGTAATCCTCAGTATTGGAGGTGAGGCCTGGTGGAAGGTACCTGGATCATTGGTAATTTTCTTATGAATGGTTTAGCACCATCCCCTCAGTGCTGTCCTTGTGATAGTGAATAAGTTCTCATGAGATCTGACTGTTTAAAAGTGGGTGGCACCACTTTCTTGCTCCTGCTCTGGCCATGTGACATGCCTACTCCCACTTCATCTGCCATGATTATAAGTTTCCCAAGGCCTCCCCAGAAGCCAAGCAATAGTCAGCACTGTGCTTCTTGTAAATCCTGCAGAACTATAAACCAATTAAATCTCTTTTCTTTATAAATTATCCAGTCTCAGTTATTGCTTTATAGCAATGGAAGAATGACCTAATACACATGATTTCTGATGAGGAATCCATGGTCAGTTGCTTTATCGTTTTCTTATATAAAATGTTCTGTTTTTCTGCTTTCAGTAAATTCTTTGTTTAGTTTCCATCAGTTTGATTGTATTATACTGGGCATAGATTTCTTTGAATTTTTCTCATTTGGAATTTTCTAATCTGTAGGTTTGCATCTGTGGGTCTATGTCTTTCATCAGATATGAGAATTGTAGAATTTCTATTGATCTATCTTCAAGCTCACTGACCTTTTTTCTGTCATACTTATTATTCTGTTGAGCCCACTAGGGAACTTTAAAATTTTGGCTTTTGTCTTTTTCAGTGCAAGGCCAAGATGAAAGGTTTCCAGAGCAGAGAACAAGAAATGAATTATCTCATTCAAGGATGAGAGGAAAACATAGTTTATCTTGGATGAACTACTGTGCTAGAGAGCTAAGAAGGAATGAAGTGAAGATTTTCAAACCTTCTGCCCCCTGAGGGAGGGCTGTGCATTGCCTGAGTGAAGAACCAACTTGGAAAATGTATCTCTGAGCAAAGTTTGGAATAGAATAAAGTTAGCACAGAGAAAAACGTTCTGAGGCAGATCACCACTGCACTGTGTGAGGTACTGGTTTCTGAAGTTTAACATCGGTCCTGGAGGGGAGAGGAAAGAAGGAAACTAGAAAAGTAAGTTTTAAACTTAATTTTAAATTTTAATTGATAAATTGCTGGATTGATCTAATTGTGTTTTGTTGTCAGATTCAATTCATAATAGAGAAGAAATTTAGTTTTAAGAAAAATAAGAAGTCTTTTTATTTGCACACATGGATTTTTATCTTATACATTTATACCTTGCCCAAATTTTTATTAAGTTTTAAAAATATTTGGTATCTGCCATTATATATCTATATTATCATTCATTCATCCAATAAACATTTATAGAAATGCAAGTTTTGATAAGTATATTGTTAGTAGGGTTACCTAATAAAATACAGGTTACCCCAAATAATTTATTTTAGTTTAAGTGTGCACAGATATTTAATGGGGCGTACTTAATACTACTTAATGGGGCATCATTAAAAGTGATTCCTGGTTTGTTTGAAATTTAAATTTGTAATTGGGTGTACTGTTTTTATTTGCCAAATCTGGCAAGTACTAAAACACAAGGAAAACAAGCTGTATTCTCTGTCCTTAATGTATTCACAGGCTAGTGGAGTAAACATGCTTAAAAATAATTACAAAGGAACATGATAAATTTAGTGATAGAGATAAGTAAAGATACAGAAAAACTGAAGGCTAGATGCTTGATTCAATCTTAGAGCACAGAATGGGATGATATAGAGATCCTTTCCTAGAAGAAGTGATGCTTGGATTAAATCATAAAGTGTAAACAGAATTTGACCATGTGAAAGGGAGGAATGAAAAAAGACATTTAAAGTTCAGGGAACTATCTGTGGGAGGTGGGAGCCAGTATATTGTCTTCAGTGAAAGACAGGTACCAGATTTTGGAGAATCTCTATGCCAGGTTACAGAGATTTGATCTTGCTACTTAAATGGAGAGGAAGGCCTGAAGTAAAACAGAGCAGAGAAAGAACATATTAAGAAAAGGGAATAATGTGTGTGTGGTGTGTGGTGTGTGAGTGTATATATGTGTACATGTATCTATATATATTATCCATGTATTATATAGGTGTATGTGTGTGTACATATATACCTGCAACACACACACACACATACCCCACACACATACACACATTACAGTTAGCAGGACTTGGCGATTCATTTGAATATGGTGTGGAAAAAAGAAGAATCACACATCTCCAGTATCATATGTAAGATACCTCTATGAGATCTGTGATGGATGTCTGTGGTAGGGTGAATTGTATTTCTCCCCCAAAATATGTTGAAGTCCTTGATATGGTTTAAATGTATCCCCACCCAAATCTCATCTTGAATTGTAGCTCCCATAATTCCCACATGTTGTGGGAGAGACCCGGTGGAAGATTACTGAATCATGGCGGCGGTTTCCCCATACTGTTCTCATGGTATTGAATAGGTCTCACGAGATCTGATAGTTTTATGAAGGGTTTCTTTTGCTTGGCTCTTATTCTCTCTCTTGCTGCTGCCATGTAAGACTTGCCTTTTGCCTTGTGCCATGGTCGTGAGGCCTCCCCAGCCATGTGAAACTTTGAGTCCATGAAACCTCTTTTTCTTTATAAATTACCCAGTATCAGGTATGTCTTTATTAGCAGTGTGAGAACAGATTAATGCAGTTCTAAACTCCCATACCTGTAAACATGACCCTTATTTGAAAATAGGGTGTTTGCAAATATGATAAAGTTCAGATTATGTCATACTTGATTAGGGTGGGTCCTAATCCAATATGGCTGATGTCTATATAAAAATAGAAAATAGACATACAGGGAATGCCATGTGAAGACACACAGAAAGACAGCCATATGGAAATGGAAGAGATTGGAGTGATGCATCTGTAGGCCATGGAATGCCAAAGATTTCTGGCCATCACCAGAAGCTAAGAAGGAGGCATGGAACTGTTGTTCCCTTAGAAGCCTCAGGAGGAATCTATGCTAATCCTACCCTAATTTTAGCGTTCTAACCTCCAGAACTGTGAAAAAATACATTTCTGTTGTTTTAATCCACTCAGTTTGTGGTACTTTATTGTACCACATCTATAGGCATCTATAGGCCATTAATATAATGTTGAAGGAGCAGTTGGCTTTATAAATCCAAAGCTGGGGAGGAAAATGAACTATAAATGAATATTTATAAGCATTAATAATAATAATGGTAATAGCTCACTTTCATAGGGCTTACTCCATTGCAGGTTCTTTTACACATATTAACTCATGTAATCTTCACAACAAACCCATTACATAGGTGCTATGATCATTCCAGTTTTTAGATGATGAGGCCTAAGCACAAAGCATTGAAATGACTTGTGTAAAGTTGCAAAGCTAGATAGAAGGTGGTAGTGCCATAATTCAGTTCTAGGAACATGCTCTAGCATCCATGCTCTTGGCATTTTGCTTTCCTGCTTGTAAATGTTAATTGATACCAAAAAGAAGGTGGGATTATACCCAGAGGCAGACAATGAGTATTAGCTAGTCAAACTCCAGAAATTCACAATACTTTCTCCTTTGATTTCTTCAATTTCAGAGGACACAAAATAAAATACTCAATTGTTCAGTCATCCTTGCAGCTCAGGTGGCCATGTAAGACATTTCTTATGGAAGGCCTTGGAAAAGAATTTTCATTCTGAAAAAAGGAAAGTCTTAAGACTAGAAAGTCTTTGTGTGTCTCCCAAAAATCCTTACCCAGTTTTCCTACCTGGATGAGATGCATGCATGCATTCAGCACCCATCCTGTGATCCTGAAGATGGAAGACAAATACTAAGTAAAAGTGGAACAGAGAGAGGGATAGATCCCAGATCCCTGATCAGATCCTTGAATAGTTAGCTCTGGCTGTCTACAGCTGGGCCTTTTGTTACCTAAGAAAAATGTAGCACTATCAATCTAAACCATTATTATTCTAGGTTTCTATCACTTACACCTGAAGGCAATTCCACCTGATACATTGAGAGTGTATTTATAGTGAAGGAAGCACTGAGGAAAGCTGATCCAAAGGAAGGGACCAGGGAAGAAGATTAAGAAAGAATGATTAGGGAGCTTCAGGAAGAACTGGAAAGTGACATGTTAAGAAATCTTTCTTTAGTAGAGAATTTTTAAAAGGCTAGTGATAAAAATGGCAAGTGCATCAAAGAGATGTAATAAGATAAAAACTGAAATGTATGAATGGGCATAATCATTGAGAGGTCATTGGTGACTTTATTAGAAACAATTTCTGTGCATTGTTGGGGAAAACATTTGATTGCATTGTATTGAGGAAAGATGTGGGAAAAGTTAAGGAAATAAAGACAGCAAATGTAAAATAACCTTCCAAAAATTTTGGATGAACCAGGGAAGAGATGTTGGAGGGTAGCTAGAGGGAAAGAAAGTCAAAGAAAAACTTTTTTTTCTCTGATGAGAGCCTTCTTGCTGGTGGGGACTCTGTAGAATCTAAAGGTGGCACAGGTATTATATGGCAATAGGACTGAGTGTGCTAAAGCCATCAGTCCCACTGATGCTCCCATTAGAGCCCTCATGACCTAATCACCTTTTAAAGGCCCTACTTCTCAATACTGCTACATTGAGGATTAAATTTCAGCATGAGTTTTGGAGGGGACATATATTCAAATATAGCAAAAGGAATCAACAAAGAAGCGAATCAAGGGAAGCTAAGCATGATGAGCAGTGCAGAGGGCCACCTATAGTACAGGATTTTATATAAATTTTTATATTTCTGGCTATTTGCCCAGGTATGTGCATTTCTACCAGCAGTGAATAGTGACCTGGGCATGAGGAGAAGAAGTTGAGCTGTGGCAATGATCTATAGTCATCCTCCTTTGGGACTTTGCTGGGAAGGGGTGGAGGCAGCCTAGAAGTACAAAATATTTGATAATGCTGTTGAGACAATAAAGCAGAAATTCATCAAGGGAGTCTAAATCTATAAAAGGGAGGAAGGCCAAGAGGCATGTGACAGCCTGGAAGAAAACTAAGACACTATGGGGTTGGAGTTCAGCCAGGAGGTCAAAATCAAGATGTATGGTGTTAACAAAAATGTGAGAGCTGGTAAGTTAGGAGGTGTGGATCATAGAATAGACAAGTGCAGTTAAATGCTCACTAGGGTGGACCAGTACTGGGCAATAAATAGAAGGATGTGCTCTGAAAGTGAGTGCTAAAGTGCAGTAAAGTGAAAGTCTTTAATAGAATTAACATAGTCCAGTAAACAGAAAGTCAATTATTGAATGGATTAGCTTCATGGACATTTAAATCTAGGATGATGTATAATCTAGGAAAGTACATAATCTATTATTGAGTTGTATCCGAAGTAATATAGTGTTATAGATTTATTTCTTTAATTTCAACATGTAAATATTTCTATAAAAATCTCCATGATTTTCAGGATTTCTGGCACCTAAACAATTTGTTATTCTTTGGCGTAAAGGTAGAGTGAGATAAAGGATTGAAGGACATGTTGAAATCAGATTGTGAAAGCTTTTATTCTCTCTCAGTGTTTCTTGACTTTTTCTCCCATTATTGCTTCCCTAAGGCACTTTTTAGACAGACATTTTTTCTCTAATCTTCCCCCTTCCCCCATGAAAATTTAATACCACAGTTATATTGTATATCTGTTTATGTACTGTATGTATATCTGTTCTTTATAATAAAAGGAGTAAGAGCTATCTTATCTTCCCTCTCCTCCCCAAAACAATTTTTGCCTCCTTGGGAACAATATTGCTCTATTGAGAAGAAATGTCCTAGGTTTGGACATTGCTTGGAAAAAAATAGGAGCCGCTGAGGATATCTAGGAAGGGATTGATAGAGGAATGCTGGTGTGGCTCCCCTTATAATTTGAAAGATCTTCTCTTCTGTAGAAATTAAAGGATTGTAAATAAACTCAGGCTTACATCAAAAAGTAGCATTGGCAAATGTCTCAGAAAACAGTCATAATACAAGATTTAGAAACAAATGTAAGGCCTATTTCAGGTAGAAGTACAGAGGCTTCCTCTGCTTGTCTTCTAAACCAAGAACTCAGAATTTGCCTTGCAGAACCCCTTGTGGTTAGATGTGAACCTCAGCACAGATCTAGGGGCAGGGGGCAGCCAATAGCTGACATCTGAGGATGTCAAAGGGCACATTCTGAGATGGCATCCCTATAGAACTGATGGCCCGTCTCTAATGACTGGCTCATTGGTACAGTGAGACCCCCATCCCTATATTTTAAATTGAGGGCAAAAATGGCAGGAAGGAGAAGGACAAAGTCTCTAAAGAATGTGTTGGATTCTCTTGGTCTTACTGGAATAACCTATATAAGGGTCAGGTTTTCCTCTCATGATGATCGGGGATAAGAAAGACTACAGTCATGACTCTATCTATGCCCTGGACAAAATTTGGAATAAAGACAGATCATTTTATTGTACTGTGAGTAGAGGACAATAGGTGCTTTGTTTGGTTTTCTTTTAGTGTGACTTGGTGCTTGCTGGTTTTCCCCAAAGCTCAAATGCCGTGGATTATTGTGACTAGGTAGGCTATGTTTTTTTTTTTTTTTCTTTTTTTTTAATCCTCTAAGAAGACATTGAAAGAATTCACTATTATCATTGCAATTTCAGTTTGTAAAGGCTTGGGGGAGACGATAGTATCAGTAATCATGCCAGTAAGAGTATAGAAAAGGTCATTATCTAGCAAACTCTTACCTGGAGGAAGATTAGAGTAGATTTAATCTTTGCAAAATGCTGACCTTAGGCCCAATGGCCCTCGGAAGAAAAAGGGTAATACTTGAAGCTGGCAAGTTGCTTTTCTTCAGCCTCACAGCAGGCTGATCAAATTAAAAGGCACACCTTGACTTTCTGGTCACCCATTGCCACTTCCTCAGCACAGGCGAAGGATAGCTATGTGTTGGGTAGAAATAGGTATTGCCACAGAGAGGCCCCCTGAACCAGAACTCTTTGTGAAGGGGGAAGAGTTTCCTTTGTTTGGTCAGAGTTCAAAACAATTCACCATGGAAAGTTATTCTGAGAGCCATTCTGTTTCCTTTCTCTCTTATGTCCATCAAGGCTTTTCTTTTAGATAGAAAAACAGAAAAGCTTAAGAAAAAGAAAATGTTCTTGTTCAGTCTTTTCTTTGCATTCTGGTCGGGTTGTAATCTTGACAGAACAAGGCTGACTTGCAAAATTAAGTGGAAAATGGTTTGCAGAAAGATATCATGTTCCAAAGGGCATGTGGAGTGGCATGAGAAAGAGGTTGGAAGATGACAAGAATGTAAAGAGGACCAAAGTTGCTTCAGTTGGGTGTTTTTTTGGTTCTTCTCTATTTCTCATTGCCATCCTCAATACAGCAGGGTAGAGAGAGAAGGGAGTAGTCAACTCCATCCCAGCCCAGTATTTCCACCATTTCTGCTTAACCCCAAGTGCACCCTCTTGGTATGGGGTGGGAAAGAGATGGGGTGGGGGGTGGGCATGTAGAGAATGAAGAGAATGAGAAGGGCTTGGCAATGGAGACTTGTGAATTAAAGGTAAGAATATCCAGGCAACAAAAATACCTGTTTTGAGTTGAGAAATCCATAGATATCAAAACTTTGGAGGAAGGGGCTCATACCATCGATTCTGGACAGGGTGAGGGCAGGCAGTGAGTACTGAGGACAATCACACTTTGTACTTTTCAAACAAACACAAGCACAAAGCACAAGGTTTGAGTGTGTTTTCCCCAATGTAATCTAGGTTGTCTGAATATTAAGAACAGCCTTGAAAAGTGAAAAAGGGAGCCTGTATTGAAAACAAGGGGCAGTTTACTTCCCTTTGCCTTGATGTGCTTGGGGAGTGCTGCTTGCATTGGTATATCTCAATCATGTTGCATTGACAAACTCCCCTCCTTAGTTTTCTCCACCACCTGCTGCGTCCCTAGTTACTCCTGAGCCTGGATGCCTGTTTCTTCAGTTCAAGGGTAACGTGAGGATTCCAAGGAAGCTCACTTTAAGTTTCTTAATGCCTTAGAAAGTCAGGCCCCTCCCCTTTTGTGCTTAAAAAACAAAAGTTGGCAATTAAACTTCAGGAGTCATGAGGCTGGACAAAAATAAATGGAAAAGATTTAAATGAGAAAAGCAACTAAGTCTCTGCTTTCTCAGAAAGATCAGGCTCTGCAAACTGATTCTCATCAATGTGCCCTGTTGGCTCTCGTTTCCCAAAGGCCCATCCCAGTCTCCACCTTGATACATTCAGTCTTTCAGGACAAAGCACTGCTGTCTTTGTGAGCTGTGCTCTCCTGCCAGCCTGCTGGGAGCTGCGCCGCTCAAGGCCACTGAGCAGACAAACAAAGCTCTGGGAAGAGGGGCATCTGGATGCTTTGACCTCTCTCCCCCATGTGAGGCTGGCTCTATGTTCCAAGTCAATGGAGGTTGAAGAGCACTGACTCAGACAAGAGTTTCATGGCAAGGTGAGGGTTCCCCCCTCCCTCCCAAACAGCAAACTAGACCTTACTCCCAAAAGCAAACTGGGCAGTCATAAGAAAATCACTCAATCCCTCTGGATCTCAGTTTTCTTCTCTGTAAAATGGGCATAAGACTATCTGCTCTGCCTTCTGAGCAGCTTATTAGGCAGGCCAAAGGAGGGAATATTTAAGAGGTATTAGAGACAACTTTCAAGTATAATGTCAGGAGTATGAAGAGAAGACTCTCTACCTGCCTATCTCTCCTTCCTGAGACCTCAGGCCTGAAATACCTTTAAAAGGAGGCAAGCCTTAATGCTTAACAACAAGATGACATTTGAAGTGCAAACACTCCAGGGAGAAGATATGCAAGGGCAGACTTATACCTAGGAGTGAGTGACTATGTCAGCGATGTCTCTGGGAGCCAAGTTTGATGGAGGAAGGAGAGAGAGAGATAGGAAGAAAGAGAGAGAGAGAGAGAGAGAGAGGAGAGAGAGAGAGAGAGAGAGAGAGAGAGAGAGAGAAAGAGAGAGAGAGCTCCTGCAGTTGGCCCACAGATTGGGGATGTGCGTGCATGGGGGAGGGCAATGATAGGGAAAAGCTGAAATTCCAGAATCACCTTCAATAATTTTACAGTTTGACTGGAAATAGTTCCTGCCATTCAGAGATTTTCTTCAGAGGTACAGATTGAAATCAATTAAGAGAAGAAAGACGTATTTTGCCCTATTCTGCTCTTTACTTTTATACCATATAAAGAGACAGGTTATTAAATTCAACCAAACTGCAGACTTGTGAGCATGGAGCAATGTTCTTGACACTGAATCTATGTCACTGGCTGTTACCTACATTTTACTCATTAGGACTCATTCAGATAAATATATTCAGTGTGGTTAATTCTTCAAAGCATCGCTTGCCTGTTGGTTGTGACTCCCCGTAATCCACAGCTTCCTAAGCCCTGTACCGCTTCACAGTGATGGTCTGCGAGAAGGCTACATATGTGCAATATGGCAAGTCCCTCAGCTCTCTGTGGCTCTGTGGGGTCTGGAGCAGCCTCTCGCCTTAAGCATCCTGTTGCTAACCATAATGAGCCATACCTTTATTACACTAATTTGCTTGTGCCTTTGTGTGAAAAAAAAAAGTTGGAAAGCATTATTGTAATCTGTTTTCTACAATATCTAAAGACAACTTTCTAAATGAAAATCTCATTTCATCATTACCTTTCAATGACTCCTTATCACCTGTAGAATAAAGTTCAAACTCCTCACCATTTATGAACAATTCCTGTATGGTCTGGCTCCTGCTTTAGCCCCTAGTCCTGTCTTCTGATCACCTTAAGCTACTTGCTGTTTCTTGAATGCACTATTTTATTCTTAGCTCCACTTTTTTAACATGCTATTCCCTCTCCTTGAAATGGCCTTCTTTCCTAGTTCTCAAGGGGATTTCTTCTCTTCTTTTAAAATTTGTCTTCCATATTATCTCCTTGGGGCAAGTGCCTCGGACCTGCTTAGGCTCTGCTTAGATCATCATGCTGCCTTGCACACACCCATCTTATAGCACTTATCTTACTGCTGTGACTCTTGACTGACCTGGCTGTTTCACTCGGTTTTAATTAGCCTCAGGAAAGCAGGTTCTATATTTCACTCATTTTGTGTCTTAAAAATTACAGGTATTTAATGAGTGCTTACTGGAAAATAATTAATCCATCTATGATGGCAAAGAGAAACAATTTGGTTATAGAATGAAAACTGATTGACAATGGCTAATCACAAAATTGATATTAATAGTCATTACCTTTTATTGGGAATCTACCCCATGGCAAAAACTATTGGTAGGCTTTATACGCTTATGTTGTAGTCCTTTTGGCAACCCTGCTAAGTAAGAACTACGATTCCCAATTTTATAGGTGAGAAAAATGAGGTTTAAAGAGACCAGGTGACTTTCACAAATTCACACAATTTCTTAACAGCAGAGATGAAGTTCAGACAACGTATTCCTGACTCTAATGCAAGATCTTTTTCTCCTCCCAACCCATGGCTTTCAAATAAATATTGAAATATATTTTGAGTACACATTCCTTACCTGGACACATCAATATTATGATCATGAATGTTTTCTGTTGACCAAGAGGTGCCCAGTGCAAACATTATTTCTGGGTGTGTCTGCGAGGATGTTTCTGGATAGGATTAACATTGGAATCAGTGGGCTCAGTAGACTGCCTTCTCTAATGTTAATGGCCATCATCCAATCTGTTGAGGGCCTGAATAGAACAAAAATGTTGAGGAGGATAAATTAATCCCTTTTGCTTCCTGCCTGCTTTCTTGAGCTGCTGGGAAGTTGGTCTTTTCTTGACTTTTAACTGAGATTTGCACCATCGATTCCCCCACTTCTGAGGTCTTCAGATTCAAACTGGATCTACACTGCTGGCTTTCCTGGGTCTCTAGCTGACAGATTGTAGACCGTGAGACTTCTCAGCCTCCATGATCACGTGAGGCAATTCCTTATAATACATCTCTTCCTATATGTATATTCTATTGCTTTGGTTTCTCTGGAGAACCCTGACCTAATACAAGTACATGTCCATACCTGGGTGTATTTGTCCTCTGTCTCTTACGTGTCTTTGCCCCGTCACTCCTTATTTTTCCCTACTCTGGTCAACCAAGCTCGGCTTAGAGTTCTGGTACCTTTGGATCTGGCTATAAACTAGGCAGAAGGCTGGGGGCCCACTGAGTTTCAACTATGTTTCACCTATAATTCTCCTGCCAAGAGCCTCTCATGGAAAAACTGAGCATGGGAGTTTTCAAAAATGGAAGCAAAGCAGAACAAGGCATGTTTGTAAAGGGAGAATAAAGAGACTTGCATTAGTGCAGGGTGGCTTTTGAGAACATTTAGACTGCGCAGGAGTGGAGGGGTGAATTGCCGCCTGGAGGCAATGAAAATGAATGGGGTTGAGAGGATATATTCAAGGGATAGTTAAAAATGAGTCAAAAGTTTTAGATATCTAATTAGGTAGAAGGCTTTAAAGAGTCCTTTATATATTCATTATCTAAACATATATAACCTAATGTGTGTCATGAGGGGAACCAAGGGACAGTTAGGACCAAATTTCTGCCTTTGTGGTGCTCATAGTCCAGAAAAGCAGATGGCATTAAGCACACCTGCTGGGCTTAACATGTCAGAGGAGATGTCTTCACCAAGGGAGGAGACAGCAGAGGAAGCAAATCTGCCTGGGATTCTGGGAATGAGACGGGAAGAGGTATGCAGAGAATACCTTGGAGAGCTCCGTAGATAAAAGTGAGTATATTTGGTTGTGCATAAAAGGATGAGCAGAAATTCCCTATCGAGAAAGATGGGCAGTGTGTTCTAGGTCAAGGGCAAAGTTGAGAACTTTGATGAGACTGGGAAGAGTGAGTGGCTTGGTGTTGCAGGAGTGAAGGGGTGGCCTGCCCCTCCACACCTGTGGGTGTTTCTCGTTAGGTGCAGCTTACAGAGGACCCACGCCAGCACCGGTCTCTGAGTTCCCTTAGTATTTATTGATCGTTATCTTTACCATCTTAAACATAAGGGAGTGGCTGGACAATAGGATCATTGTAGGGAGGAAATCAGCAGTAAGACATATGAACAAAAATCCCTGTGACATGAATAAGTTTAAAGGAAAATACTGTGCCTTGAGATGCATATGCAAACTCTCCTTAAACCTTTTAGCAGCATTGCTCCAGCAAGTCCTACCTTATTCCTAAAGGCGGTTTTCTCCTTGCTCAGTAAACAAAGCACACAATGGGTTTTACACTGAGATGTTCCATTGCCCAGGGACGCGCAGGATTTTTAACCAGCAAGTTGCCTTCAGGTACTTGTTTAACAAAGACACATCCCACACAGCCTAATATCCATTAAGCCTTGAGTCACCACAGCACATGTCTCTTGGAAGGAAAAGGTTGGGGGTAGGGTCACAGATTAACAGCATCTCAAATACAGAACAAAATGGAGTCTCTTATGTCTGCTTCCTTCTATATAGACACAGTAACAGGCTGATCTGTCTTTCTTTTCCCCACACAGGAGCAGAGTGGGTGGGGGACAGAGGAAAGAGACACTTGAGAGGGGAGTTGGTTCGAAGAGCTGCCTTTTATGCCCATCGAAAAATGTGGAGAAATGCCATGAGAGATGAAGTCTCATTTAAGTGTTATAGCTGGGTCAGGGAGAGAGGAGGTGCCATTGCCAGATTTATGCTCTTTCATACAGATAATTCTGACTACAGCGTAGAGACAGACTGTAGTGTGCAAAGCTGCATGGTGAGAGAGTCTCCCCTGAGGTCAAGCGCATGGTGGACATAGTGGTTGTTCTGTTCATACAAAGGGTAGTGGACTTGGGGGACAGTGTGGTGAAAACAGGGCATGTCTAGTTTTAGCTATGTGGACCAGACATACTGAGGGCTGGTCAAATAAAGAGAGCCACCTGTCATGGAACTTTTCCTGCACCTACCACAATCCTGCATAGTTCAATATCACATCTTCTAAAAACCTTCTGCAGTACCTCAGAAATTGCTTTTTCCTTTACGCCATTATGATGGGGAGATGGGAAGCAACTCTGCTAAATTAGGAACAGGAAAATAAAATTTTAAATTAGGAAAAGGATAAGATATCCTTCTGTAAAAAGGAGTCAATTCTTTCCACTTCTAAGAAATCAAGACAAATCTGTTTTGATGGGACTAGAGATAAAGAGTAAGAAAAAAAACATCCAGAATGAGAGTTTGGGCAGGCTGTGCAGGTGTCAGATCATGTGAGAGCACTTGAGAGGCAGGGTCAGGACAGGTGCATGAGGAGGCCAAGAAGAGTGCATTTGGGAGCAGAGTTTGCATGTTGATATTTTGTAAACTGAGTCATGCAGGAATTCTCATGTTTTTATGTTGCTGATGCCCTTCATATTTAATATGTCATTACCCAGTGACAACAGCCAACGTTAACATGGTGTTTCCTATATGCCAGGCCTGGTACTAAGTGTTTTTACCTTTATTAGCTTATTTAATCCTCTCAGTATCCCGTGAAGTAGGAACAATCTCCATCCACATTTTATAAGCACAAAAACTGAGGCCCATAGCAGATAAATCCTGGGAAGTGGTGGTCTAAAGATTTGAACATGGGCTGTCGGGCCTGAATGCTGACTCTCTTAACCACTTAATATACTGCCTCTGCATACTAAAGTTCAGTAAGACTTTATATGAAGAACACTTGAATTGTAAATCGTTGATTTCTAGGTGGGGATACTACATCCATCGATATTCCATAAAAGTAAATCATCTGGCACAGTTCAGGGAAAAGGAAGGGATGGAGTTTCAACATCTAGTTAGTTGTTAGTTGACTGCATATTTGTTACCCTCATCATGTTTTCAGTCTCTTGAGGATCAAGGATCCTATTTCCTCTCTTTCTCTGTGATAGCTGGTAAAGGATTTTGCAAAAAGTAGGTGCTTATAAAAGCCTATTAGTCAATTTTTCACAGTTTCCCACTCTTGTCAGACTCAGCAAGCTGCAATTCCTCCCATGGTGTGGAGTTGCTGCTGAAGAACAGCTGCCCAGTCAGGGACATTTCCAGCCCTCTTGTATCCAGCTGGGGCTGTTTGGAATTCTGGAAATGGAATTGGGTCTAAGAGTCACCCAGGCAAATGGAGATTTTTTTGGAAGGAAAATTAGTTTTTGTTACATGAAGCCACTGTAATTTAAGGGGGCTGTTTGTTACAGCAGCTAGCTTACACTTATTAACACACAGTGGTTAATAAGTTTCTTCAAATGGAACCTTATTAATGGAATCAGGTTCTTTAAATGGAAAACTGGAGTCCTGCTTTATGTATGGGCTGTGGCCATGTGGCTTGACTGGAGGCAGAAACCCCTCTGTGGACTTGTCTTTGTCTAGATTAGTTCAGTTGTCACTATCTTGTCCTTATCAAGCCATTAGGACACATGAGAGCCATGTTCTATATGTTGGAGAGAATGGCAGCCCCAGAGCCCTTCTTTGACAGACAAAGGGCCATTGTATAACCAGGCATTACTTTATTCCTTCCCAGTAGCTGTTCTGCCTCCTGAGTTCTTTTTTGGCCTGCCCTGTGAGGGAAACAGGTGAGGGAAATTTTTGTTTTAATCCACTGTCCATTCTTCTCCCCAGGTGTTTTCGCCTTTAAAATGCTTTTGGTCTTTGAATTCAGACCGATCATAGTTTTTGCCAAAAGAATAATCATCTACTTGCAGCTCAGCTGGTCGCTTCATTTCTCCAGCCGGCCGAGGAAAGTATTATTATTAGACAATTTTTCTTCTCTCTAAGGGGAAAGAGCAGTGATTTGTTCCTCTGTTCAGGTCTCAAAAGAAGGTGAAAAACACACTTTTTCTGGTGGCTTTTGTCTGAACAGCCCGCACAGTGGTGGAAGGAGCTGTTGTTTCCTGGATGGCGGGTTTATTGATTGAGATCATATATGACGGGGCCTCTCTTGACACCGCTCTGCAGCTGGTGCTCCCCACGGCTCCTCAGCAAGTGTCCATTATGAGTTTTCACAGAAGGCTCTGGGAACCATAATGGCTTAGTTGGCAGGGAAAATCTCCATATTCTTTATACTTTCCTACTGAGCTCTGCTTCTGCAATGTATCTTTATCCCCCCCTCAGTAATTATTTCTTGCTCTCAAATGGTACATTGTCTTTACAAAGTGATTCCATGTGGATCATCCCATGGGATTCTCACAAAATCTTGGTGAAGGAAGTAGGGCTGACAATATTGTCCGTAACTTATAGAAGAGGGAACTGAGGAATGATAAAATAATTTACTCAAGGTAACACAGCTTCCAAGCAGCAGAGTAGCAACTAGAATCTCTTACACATTTTTTTTTTTTTCACCTCATGGTGTCACTTCTCATGGAATATGAAATAAATGCTTTGCTTATGTATGTGAACTTCCTTTAATTGGAGTCTGAAAACTCAGCAAAGAGAAAAATCCCATCCTAACTGTTACATTTCCATTCACAAAATTGCAACTAGGTATGAACAAAGTGCTTCAGGGTAATGTATATACATTAAAATAAGACAGTGAAGTTGAGTAAGGGAAATATCATTTTTTTTCCTAATAGAATACACAAATGGAACACACACAATAGAATACCCACACAATAGAACACACAAATATTTATGGTGAAACAATAATGTCTGGGACTTGTTTTAAAATAATACGGTAGAGGAGGATTTGGGGAAAGTTGGTAAACATAGATGAAACAAGATTAACCATTTACTGATAATTATTGAAGCTGGGTCTTAGGTACATTGGGGTTATTATGTTTGTTTCTGTACATTTTTGAATATGTTAAAAATTTCAAAACAAAATGCTAAACCTTTAAAGATGCATTGATAGGTAGAGAAACCCATGTCTTTGAAGTCTTTAAGCAGAAGAAGCAGATCACTTTGTGAGTGTATTAAAGAGAGTGTTAGTTAGATGAGAGGATCCCTGCAACCACTAGAACCATTGCTGACCGCTATTTAATTTTTATTTTGGAGAGAGAAACTTCCTAATAGTTAACTAACAAGGATAGTAAGACTGTCTTGCCCCTATAAAGTTTTGTGAACAATACTTTATTAAGTTTTTAAGTTGCACTAAGATATTTTTATGAGCTGGCCATGCTGCATATTTGAAAGATACATTAGTGCAAAATGGGCCATTAGAGTTCCAGTCCTGAGAACTTTTAGTCCTGACACAAGCCCCAAATGCCCAGGTTGGAGGAAGCAATTGGAGGGAAAAGAAAAGCCTCCATGAATGTGGAAGGAAAAGAAAGCGGGCCAGTTAATAGACCAAGTATGAGGAACAGCCAGGATGGGAGCCACGGCAGCACTCTAGAGGTTATGACTAAAGAGGTGAAGATGGAGACACTGTGGTAAGGGTACTCTTCACTACCAGCCTTGACTACCAGTGACCTTGAGCAGATGGCACAGCACCTCCAGACATGTGGGGCTCCAAGTCCCCAGAGCTAGTTCTGCCAGACAGGGCTAAGCCATTTTAATACATTGCTTATCTCACTGCCAAAACATGGATTGGAAATCTCTGGCAGATGGCTGTATGCGGCTCTGTGCAAATGTGGTAGGCACCAGGGGTGAGAGGCTGAGCCCTAAAAAAGCTAAATTCTAAGCTCCGGTGAATTCTTATATCCCTGGTGCGGAATTTAAAAGGATGATTATTTACATTTATGAAAATTGTTAATCCAGCCACATATCCACCTTGTGTTCTAGGAAGCTGTGGATTTGCACAGACGAGAAAAGAGTTAAGGTTATCTCAGCAGGTTAGGAAGCAAGATTTAAACAAAAAAACATTCAAATCTTTTTTGTTTTTGTTTTTTCTTTTGCCCAAATGCATTTTTCCCTTTTAGTTTAACCCAGGAGAACAAGATTTTGTTCATTTTTTATTTTCCCCCTAAACAATTAGTTTTAATTGAATTGAATAATCCTATTAGAGATGTAGCTTCTGGTTTCCTATTTTGACAGTGACATTTTGTAGACAGTGGTTTCTGAATTTAAACTGTGCCAAAAAAGGCCTCAGGACACTTTGGGGGAAGTCTTGGCACCCAGGTACATAGACCCTCACAAATGCCAGATATGTTGGCAGTAAACTCTGCCCCTCTATTGATTATAAGAAAAGCTCCTTAAATGTTTTCATGCCCATTGCCTTCTGTCATCCTCAAGTGACTTCAGAGTTGTCTCAAGTGAGTCTTGTCACCCCCATTAAGAACATGGAATAATTAAGGCTTAGAGAAGTGGCAGTTTGTCAAGAGCTATTTTTCCAGCTTCCAGGTCACACCAGCAAAGCACGCTGCTTCTCCACCTGGCTGTATAGTTATACTCCTATCCTCTCTCACTGAAGACTTGCTTTACAGAAAATTCATCTTCTTACTCCCCTCCTTGGTTACCACAGGATGACACAGAGACCACTGTGCAAACAATTAACTTTGGCACCCCAGCATCACCACATCGCCAGTACAACCACCTGCATTTAGGGAGGCTTTGCTGGCTTTCACACCCTAAGGCTGAGCATTATCTAAATGCTAAACATGGTGATTGGGGGCTGATCAAGTCTACATCCTAGGGAGCTTCTGTGAACTCACACATTCATTGTAGACCAAAACAATATTCTCCCAATGCATTGCTTTTACATAACATGTCAGAACCAGCTTGCTATGATTTCCTTTGTTTATAAACCACAGTCTTGGCCATTGTGGAAGTGCTTCAGAGAAAAGAAAAGAATGAATGAGAAGGTTTTCACATTAACTGGAAGTTCCATCTTCAGACAGGCTGTAATACTAAATAGCCATATAGCCTTGAGTAAGTGAACTACTGTTTCTGAATCTTAGTTGCCACGACTATGAAAAATAAAAAGAGTAAAAACCCTTGTAGCATTACTGTGGTACTCAAAAGGGACAATATGTGTGAAAATACCTTGAAAAGTGTGATAAAGACAATAGTAACAATCACAGTACTTTTATACTGTTGAAGAAGCCAGAAGTTGGGATGGTTTCTCTCTCACTCTGCCTTAGGGAAACTGAGGCACTCAGAATTCAAATAAAAGCAGAAATTGTTGAGGGGGGGACAATAAAAGCATACTAGGCTCAGAGATGAATATTGTTACAATGATCATACAACCTTTGATAGTGGTAGAATCAATGTGGTATGAGGAAATGAGGATCCTTTGAAAGGTAAGAAGATATACAGAAAAAGTGATCATTGCCCAGTGCTAAAACCAAAGGGCTAAAATTAGGTTTAAACTATTTGGTTGAAAAGTTTGGCCCCATTCCTGCCCTTAGAACATGATCCAATGAAAGCCCAGTTCTGGTGGACAAGGTGTGCATGGAAGGGAGCTGGCTCACTTAAATCTTAGAGTGGTGAGTGGAGAAAACCTGGCATACAGGATGAAGAGGATAAAGAAGGACTTGGCCACTGTATGACCCTTTAGAGGATCCAACCCGGCTACCTGGAGGCACCAGAGCAGAGAGAGATCGTTGCCTCTGGACACACTCCCTTAATATCTCTGGAAATGTTTTGAACACCAACTCCGAACATAGCATTTTTTAGATGTGAAATGTCCCTGTGATGCTTACTGTTACCTCACACCAAGGTCAAGGTCATTCAACACATGTTTATTGAACACCTTCTATGGACCAGACACTATTCTAGCTTTGTGGAAAGATGGAAAAATGGCCAGTGTGGTCATGATTTTTATAGACTGTGTAATCTGGTAAAGCAATACTTGTAATTTGGAATAAGTGCTAGGGTGAAAACAAATATGGGGCTGTTTTTGAGAAGATGAGGAAAATATAAGGAAAAGTTTCTTTTAGATGTGGCTTATTTTAGGTAATTTTTTAGTGATGGAGCTGGGATTTGAACCTAGGTGCCACATGCTGCTAGAGAGAGTCTTCTTAAATCATGCTCTGCTGTATCATGGAAGGGGTAAAGAAATCATGCTGTCATGATCTACTGGCCCTGTTGCATCATAAGTAAGAATCAGCTGTAGTGCCAAGGTGTCTTCATTCATTTTGCTGACTGATGGAGGTCCAGTTATGGTGCAAAGTGCTGGAGCTAAAATGATGAATATGATATAAATGTTACTCTCAAGGACCTCAATCTAGCAGCAAGAGAGAAAACTGCAATTTGGTGTGATATGTGCATGACATAAGTGGAGAGTTGGTTATTGAAACCCAGCAAAAGGGCATCTAAATGAGCCTTGTGGGGACTTGAAGCTTTCTGAGAGGAAGTGGCTCTATGTGGAATCCGAATCCTGTGTTTGATTCATAATGAAACATGTCATCAGGGCAGAGGAGAGAGGGAGACTATTTTGGGTAAGGGGAGCATTGCATACCAAAACCTGTAAGTAAGTGAGATCTTGGCATTTTTTTTTAGTAATTGTAGCAGAGTCATCATGGGTAGAGCAGAGGGGTGAGGAGTTTGTGAGAACTGAGTCTGATGTGTGAGCAGGAGTCATATCAGGAAGGCTTTTATTAGGCCATACTGGGAAATTTGGACTT
Source organism: Trachypithecus francoisi (assembly GCF_009764315.1). Classification (NCBI taxonomy): domain Eukaryota; kingdom Metazoa; phylum Chordata; class Mammalia; order Primates; family Cercopithecidae; genus Trachypithecus; species Trachypithecus francoisi. Next base: position 58,461,013 of record NW_022681462.1, on the reverse strand, counting down.
AGACCTGGAAGAAAATAGGGAACCCTGAGAGGTTTTAAGCAAGGGACTAAAGTAATCAAACTTGAGTGTCTGAAGTTTTCTCCACTGCCATATGCTGGGGATGAGATAATGGCTGACCTAGGAGTTTGAAGGCTCTGACACTTATGTTACTTAGAGGCAATATGGTAAGGTAGAGGAGGTGGTCTTTAGCCTTAGGCAGATGAGAGTTTTAGTCTTTGTTAGGCTACTTGTAAGCTATGTGTTCTCTGAACCTTAGTTTTCTCCTCTGTAAAATGAGAATAAAAATAGGACTTCCTAATAAAGCTGTTGTGAGGATTAAATGAGGTAATATAAATGCACAGTTCTTAGCATTGTGCCTAACACATGGCTAAATACTTGATAAATGAGAGTTGAAAATGTCAGCTAGAATGTTTCTTAACCTCCAAATATGTAACCAATAGCTTTTTATGTGCCCACATTTTGCTACCATTATTCTTTAAATTTTTTTAAATTTAAATTTTATTTTTAATTGACAATGGGGTGTTATATGATAGTTCGATGCGTGTATACATTGTAGAATGGTCACATCAGAGTTCTTAGTGTTAACTCTGTTATTTCAAGATGATGGCCTCTTTCCCCAACATCTGCTTTGTTGGCTCAATTAGAAGGCAAAACAGAAATAAAGGAGCATTCACTGCCTACCCTATTCTATTTCTTTGAGACTTTGATATGAATGGAAGCATTTTCAATCTAGCTAGCTCTAAGAGGAAAAAGAGAGCTTGGGAGAGGGAGAGGGAAGCTCTTCCCTTTCTTTGCCTACCATTGTGTAAAACATGGCCCCCCGGCACTTGGTGAGCCCAGTCAGTGTTAGCTAGAATTGTTATAGGCCTGGTTAGAGTTTGCCCATCTAAAGAGCAGATCAAGAAAAAACGTTCACAGGAGAAATCTACTTCTGTTTTAGATTAAAAAACAAATCACTGAGGGCAACTATGGAATATCTAGTTTCTGGGTTTAATATTCACCCTCCCAGACTTCTGAGCTGCACTTTCCAAATTAAAGCAATCCTTTCCCTGGCCACCACAAACATCTTTGCATCTCTGGTGTGTCATCAGCATCATTAGGGGGAACCTCTCTAGTGAATGGGACATATCATACATATTTAATGTCATAGAGCTTGGTCTGGCTCTACTATCAGCATAATCATAGTGTACTGATGACAAGGTGGACACAAAGAAAAGTTAGTTTCTAAGTGGATAGTCATTTTGTCTTTTGCTTTTCTGGAATTCAGTCTGACTCATAAAAATTAGCAGCTGCTCCTGTTCATGCTGAGGAGCTATAAGAGTTCCAAAGACTGGGGTTTTATTCCAGATAAACGGAGTGTCCTGTTTGGAAGCACTGTGCAATGAAGCTGAAGGAGAATAAAAAAGGGTCAGTGATACCAAAAGTCCAGTAATTGTGTACCAGTGAGTTACATAAAATATAGCAGCACCAAGGAGAAATATTGTAACCTCCTCACTCCTGCCTCACTTTCTATTTTTAAAATTTCTTTTCTATGTGCTCTTTGCTGTTTAATTTGCTTGACCATTCTTGAAAGGGACTTATTTCAATTGTTTCACTGAGATCGTGTTATCATCTGTATGTACCTCCGTAAGCTCGATTTTGCATGACAGTGATGCTCACCCATTGTAGCAAAGGGATAGAAAACCCAACACAAAGGAGATTTATATAATTATTTTAGGGAACTATAAAGGAGTACCACAGTTTAATCACTTAGCAAATATTGCTGAGCCCTGAACTACAAACTGGTGTATGGGATTCAGATGATTTAAAGGTGTCTGGGCCTACCTGATGAGTAGGTGTAGCCCTGAGGCATCTCTTTGAAAATGTTAATTTGATGGATGGTTGGGGGGAAAGAGTAAAAGCTAAGAAGGTGTCTATCCACTCCAAGGTGGTGGACTTGTGCCTGAGCATTCTGCAAGAGTTGAGAGATGTATTCCCAGGAGGAAAAGAGGAAGGAGGGGGAGGGAGCACAGAGGTTTCAGAGACACAGCCAAGGCAACAGGCTTCTGTGACTGGATGGCTGAATGGGGCCGAAGGGGAGAAAAGATGCTTTCTCCCCCTCCTCAACTCAACTAGTGAGCTCATTCACAAAGGGGTGACGGCATTAGTTGCACCTTGAGAAACAGTGGCTTTTACATCCCCGTGGCTCTCACATGGCAGCAGTGGGACTACTGGAGAGGTGTCATGTGAAGTGGCTTCATGTGAGACAGGAATAATACAGGGTAGTCATGGGAGAATAGAAAATTCCAGGCAGCAGTTTCACATGACTAGCAAAAAGGAAACTCTGAAATAGCTGCATAAGCTAGAGGCTGATAAGACTCTGAAAACCAGGATGTGGACCACATTGGCCAAGACCAACTGGACCCAATGTGGTACTAGATTTGACCTAGGACCTCATTATATATGCTCATTAACATACTCAATCACACACCCACCAGCACCATGTCAGTTCCAGGAATACCCACATTTGGTGTAAAAGTGGGTGGCACCACAGCTCCGAGAAATCTTCACCTTTTTCCAGAAATTTTCGTGAATACTCCACCCCTTGGTTTTAAAGAAACCCATAAAGATAGGAGCCAAACCCCTTTGCATGGGATTCTCTCTCTTGAGTACACCTGCACTCCCTTTTCTTGACTATGTACTTTTTGCTGTGCAATATATCTCTGTACTTTCACTATTTTCCCACTTCTTGAATTCCTTCTTGTGATGGTGTCAAGAGCCTAGACAGCAACAGGATCCAGGTCTCACCAGCGTTTGGGGACCTCCACGTTACATGAGCAGTGGACATCAGTGAGCAGGAGAAGACTACTTCTGGACACATGACCTGTACCCCGGAAATTTCCAGTATAATTCAGAGATCCTTTAAGAATGAAGACTGATATTATTGGGGAATGAGAGAGTGGGGCAAGAAGCTAGAGCATTTGTATTTCACTGTTACTTCAAAGTGATTTTTTGCTACTGTGCTTGGGAGTGTGAGCAAATTTAGGTTACATATATTGGTAAGCAGTGTTCCATAGGCAAACAGTACATACTTTGACCAAATGCTGAGACAAGAAGGATCATCTTTTTTTTTTGTTTTTCATCCTAGTCATTTTTTCTTCTCTAGAAACTTACATGCTGGAAACCTAAAATATTTTCTTAATTTCCCTTTCAAGCCCGTCAATTCAATTTATCTAGCACCTGCAAAAAATTTTTTCTTTCCTTTTTTGCAATGGCACATTTTAGATCCCTGGTTTGTTTCACTTTCTTTGACAAAATCTGTTATCACTGAATTATCTTGCAGGATTTTTGTGCCAATATTATGCAAACATTTAGAACAGATTACCACTGAAATCCCAGGTAACATATATCACCCTTGGACACTCTCCCTTTGCAGTTGTTATGATTGCAATTATCAATATAAAACAAGTAGACAGAAGTACAAAAATGAAGAAAGGAATCCAGACTCAGAGTGTGTGTCTGATTTCACACTTAGAGCTTTGTGCGCCAGCTGTTGCACAACCTGGCTGAGCCTCAGTTTGCCTATCTGCAAACTGGGACTAATAATAGTCTCTACATTGTAGGGTTACTGTGAGAAATTAATGAGAGAATGTGATTACAGCAAGTGGCAGTGGCAGGCACATAGTGGGCTGTATAATGGCTTTTTAAAACAGAAGGTGGCCAGGCGCAGTGGCTCACACCTGTAATCCCAGCACTTTGGGAGGCCAGGGCAGGTGGATCAATTGAGGTTAGGAGTTCAAGACCCACCTGGCCAACATGGTGAAACCCCATCTCTACTAAAAATACAAAAAATTGTCTGGGCATGGTGGTACACACCTGTAATCTCAGCTACTCTGAGAATCACTGGGACCGGGGAAGGCGAAGGTTGCAGTGAGCTGAGATCATGCCACTGCACTCCAGCCTGGGCAACAGAGTGAGACTCCATCTCAGAAAATAAAAAATAAATAATAAAAATAAAAAATAAAAAGGAGGAAAGGAAACTGTTGCAACCCTATGCTTTAGGTACAGATTTTCATCTCCTAAGTCAGGATGGTAGTGAAATTCATTATAAATCAAAATTTGAGGAAAAATGTATTATGTTTCCCTGTGGATAATACTGATGAATTCTGCTTTCTGTTGCTGAACAGGATGGTCTTTTGTAATTGGCTGACACTTTAAAATAAGTCAGGGAAGAATCTAGCATTTTGAATTGTATTGATACAGTGATATAATATTATGTCCTTGAAAAAGCTAGAATTTGTTGGTGTAAGTTACACTCACTCCGTAGGACTCTAGCAATCTCTAGAATCAAGAGATATTGCGCTCTAGTTGAAATAGGGCAGACCTGGAGTTTGACACAGTTTCTAGGTCAAATCCTGGCTTCTTGTCATACCACTTATACTTTGGACATATAACCTCTCTGGCCTCACTCTTTTCCATGAAAAGAGGCTACAAGGCCAGCTCTTTGAAAAGTTGTTTTAAAAGAGCTTACCACATTTTCTGACCTATAGTAGATGCTGAGTATATCTCTGTTTCTTTTCCACTTTGCTTCCATATTTTTAGGTCTAAACCGATATTATAAACATATAGGTTGAGCAGATATTAGAATATGAGAGTGAGATGCATTGTGATATTCTAGGAGGACACTAGTGATTTTGGGTTTTTCTTCACAGCTTAATAAATTATCAGGAATTAGAAGTCCTGTGTAGACTTTCAGATAGCAAGTGATAATAAACCAAATTATTCTAACTAACATGGTCATCCTTTGAAAGAAAAATTGCTAAAACATGTGACAAGCTGTTTTGGATATGTGGCCAGTGAAGTTCTTGTGTGTCAGGGAGTAACGTGCTGCCACTTACCAAGCAGCTTCCACGTGCCAGACGCTGCCGAGGGATTTCCATAACCTACCTTTGGGCTTCAAAGTTTGACCACTTTGGATCAGAGTCTATTTCATTATTTATAAAGTGTATACCTTTGGGCAAGTAATTTAACCTCCCTGACCTTCAGTGTTCTCATCAGTACAAAATAATAACCTCTATTTTCCTTTGCGGGAACCAAATAAGATAAAGCCAAAGTGTTTTGTAAACTGTAAAGTACCCTGTAAATGGTAGCTATTATGAATTAAAAGAGCTCCTAGGAACAGAAATCAGGCCTGTATTGATGTCTCTAAAAGTCCCTAGTCCTGTGTATCTCTGGAGTTGAAAGCAGTGTGGGAAGTGGGCTAATTGTTTATTAGATGTCTACTAGATTCCAGATATTCTTTGGGAGCTTTCCCATACATAGCTGAGGTTCTGGGTATCAGTGACAGACTTCTATATGACTTATTGACTTCTTTTGCCCTGCAGTTGTCATTCTGGATACCTTGGTGCTTATGTAGACAGCAACTCAAGGAAGAGCTATGTGCATAGCAACTTTAACTCCAACACCGGAGTTTGTCACCCAAAAACTGGTTGCCACCACATCAAAGTTCCTGAGCCTTTCACTTTTAATGGCAAAGATTTCTTTTTTCTTAAGAAAAAGATCCGTAAGGTAGTGTTTCTTCTCTGCCTCAACCTTTCGTGATCTATATCTTCAGGACAAAAATAAACAAACACCCTTTCTCTTGAACAGGATGTTTTTCTAGTTATTTATTTATTTGAGAAAACTGTCATCCAAAGCGCTTCAATAAAATTTCCTTTTGTATTTACCTCCTGATAACCGCTCAGCCAGGCAACATGCATGCCACTACAAATTGCTTATAACTAAAGATTCAGAGCCCTTGCTGTAGCTTATTTTCTTTTGTCCAGTTTTTGGTGCTTTCCAAATCCTGGCATTGATGGTGAGAGAGGTGAACTTTTCCTATTTTAGCTTTAGGATAAAATATGCTTTGCCTAAAGCATGTTCTGAGCATTTTCCTTTGTACCTTCATGATGGAAAGAAAGAGCTGAAAACAGACTGACAGACCTACACGGGCATTTTCTTGGCTTACACGGGAACGAGCTGGAGCCTTACTGATTTTGCTGTCAGAACTGTCATCTTTCTAATGCATAGAGGGGGGATGGCTCTAGCCTTCTCTACGAATGGATTCACAGAGTGACAATAAACTTAAGAAACAGTGAATTGGCTTCCATGGTTACTACAGTCGGGGTCTTCTTTCACTTGTCTCTTGCTCTCAATTCTCATTACCCAAAAGTCTGATCACTTCTTCCTTGAAAATGTGTCTTGGATACACTCTTTCTTCTCCATTTCTAGTTTTATTCTGGCTGAGAGTCTTGGATACCTCATGACTAAATAACCATAATGGCCTGCATTCTGTCTTCTCCTTTTTACCAGTCTCTCCCTTTTCCAATTTGTCTTGGATACTTACTTTCAAGAGAACACTCCAAAATCATGATTTCCAGCTCCTGCTCCAGGGTGTGCAATAGCTTTCCATTGTCCATTATGTGGAAGCTATTATTCTCTGCCTCACTTTTAAAGTCTCTCCTGGTAAAGAGGGCTGGCTCACTTCTGCTAAAGATTAACACCCAGGATCTTGGGTTCCATTCTTGGCCTTGCCAAATCCTGACTCTGTCTTTGGGAAGGTCATGTCACCCTTGTAAATCTCAACTGCTACATTTATTAAATGAAGGGTGTCTTGTGGTTATGAAGATATATTGGAATCTATCTGCCTAGCCCTCTCTCATCCTCTTCTCCAAGACCCGTAGTGTTCCTCTTCCCTTGCTTTCCTCCCTCCCTCCTTTCCTTTATCCATCCTCACCTCCTTCCTTCCTTTCACCCATATTTTGGTTTGAGATGAGAAACATCCAAGGCATAAAGAATTTAAATGACTTGTATACCTGAGTCATATAGAGTCTATTTTCCCTATCAGGTCTATAAACTCTGTTTTAAAAGGAATCATGATTTCATATCTCAAAATAACTAAAAGTGAGAATTTAAAATGTTCTCAGCCAGGTGCGGTGGTTCACACCTATAATCCTAGCACTTTGGGAGGCAGATTGCTTGAGACCAGTCTGGGCAACATGGTAAAACCCTGTCTCTACAAGAAATGCAATCATTAGCCAGGCATGGTGGCTCACACCGGTAGTCCCAGCTACTAGGAAGGCTGAGGTAGGAGTATTGCTTGAGCCCAGGAGGTTCAGGTTGCAGTGAGCTGTGATCACATCACTGCACTCCAGCCTGGGTGACAGAGTGAGACCGCATCTAAAATTAAAAAAAAATATAACAAAATGTTCTCATCACAAATAAATCGCAAATATTTGAGGTGATGAATATGTTAATTAGCTTTATTTGATAATTCCACGATGTATTGAAGCATCACATTGTTCCCCATACATTTATATAATGATTGTCAATTAAAAATAAAATACAACTTTAAAATAAAAGAAATCATCGCCTTCAAGCAAGATTCAGATAACAGAGACTTCCATTCAGTGTTACTCTCCATGGGACAGAGAGAAGGGATTTAGTAGAAGCACTGGGAGAGGACAAAGCAAGGAAGAACAATGTAGAATGTTAACAATAAAATGAGTAGTTATCATCAGAGGAGGGAGGGTTCTCTCTGCATCTTCACTAGACATACTAGGATATATGGCTTAAGTTTGTAGCTGTAGGGATCTTGCTTAGCTATTAGGAGGGTTTTTTAAAGCTATTACTGAGTTATAATGTAACTCTTCAAGAGCTCTTGAGTTTTCTTTTCTTTTCTTTTCTCTTTTTGAGACAGAGTTTCGCTCTGTCTCCCAGGCTGGAGTGCAGTGGCATGATCTCGGCTCGCTGCATCCTCCACCTCCCGGGTTTAAGCAATTCTGTCTCAGCCTCCCAAGTAGCTGGGATTACAGGCACCCACCACCACGCCTGGCTAATTTTTAAAAAAAATTTTTAATTTTTAGTAGAGATGAGGTTTCACTATCTTGGCCAGGCTGATCTTGAACTCCTGACCTCGTGATCCACCCGCCTCAGCCTCTCAAAGTGCTGAGATCACAGGCATGAGCCACCACGTCTGGCTGTGTTTTCTTTAAGTGTAAGTTTTTAGCATAATATGATAAGGGCAAGGGATGGGCAAAAGTTTATCCTGGGTGGTATCAGAAAACAAAAATATAATTAATATTACATTCATATCCAAATCACAATCTTTAGGCTATAGAATTATTTTTAAAAGTATAAAGACCTTCTTTCCTAGTTTTATACCTGTCTGCTCATCTTCATCCGCCCTGCTTTGTTTCTCCTGTGTTCTTTCTCAACCGGAAATTGTAGCTCCATTTTTTTTTAATTGTTCAGGTTTATAACCCTATAACAATTTTGACACTATTTTCTCTCACATCCCCAATTAGATCTGTCAGTATTCTTGTTGTCACTACCTTCAAACTATGCTCAGAATCTGACCCCTTCTCATCACCTCTGTTATCAACGTTTATGTGATCCATCATCTCCTCTCAAATGGATTATTTTAATAGTCTCCTAAATGATCTTCCGGCTTCTCCTTTGACCTCCTTTAGTCAACAATAATTTTCTTAAAGCTCTAATCAGATGACATCCTCTCAGTAGCTTCCTGCCTCACCCTGAAAGAAAACTGGTGTCCTTACACGGGTCCACTGGCCCCTCATTACATGCAACCTTCTCCGTTACTCTCTGACCTTATCTTACACTAATCCCTGTCCACTCATCCATTCCCGTCACCTGTCACTAACTTGTTTGTTGTTCCTAGTACAAACAGATGTGTTCCTGTCCCAGAGTCACTACTCTTGCTTGTCTGTCATCCCTCGGACACCCACATGGTTCGGTCCTTCAACATGTGTAGTCTTTACTCAATTGGTTCTTTATCTGATGGGCTTCCTGGACAGCGTATCTACCATGTCTGACCCTCCCTATTCCCTTTCCTTGTTTCATTACTTTTTTAGTAGCATACATCACCATCTATCATAGGGATGCTCAATCTTTTGGCTTCCTCAGACCACACTGGAACAAGAGGAATTGTCTCAGGCCACACATAAAATACACCAGCACTAACAATAGCTGGTGAGCTAAAATAATCACAAAAAAACTCATAATGTTTTAAGAAAGTTTACAAGTTTGTGTTGGGTTGTGTTCAAAGCTATCCTGGGCCTCATGAAGCCCATGAACTGCAGGTTGAACTCTTGATCTCGCATATTATATATCTTATTACCTATTTTTCATGTTCATTATCAGTCATCTGCTATAGAACGTAAAGTCCTTGAGAGCTGATCATGTCTTCCTGTAGTCAGCTCTGTTCTCTGCTGTATCTCTAGCATATAGAGATATATACAATCATATACAGCATATACAATCAGTAAGTAATTATTGAATTAGTGAATGAATTGATGCTGTACAATCTCTGCTTTCTTCTTTTCTTAGGAAATAACATCCGATTACCTGAGGAATCTAAAATCCATCACTGCCTCAAATTTGCAGGACTGTTGTTGGTTGTAAATATTGGACTTAGATAAGGAAAGCCAGGACCAGCCATACACTTAAATTTCAAGTGTTCCTAACTCCACAGTCTTGCCACTAGCTGTCATGGTACAGATGAAATGTCAGTTGCTAACAGACCTAAAGACTAGGAAACTGTGGATGGCTAATGAGTTCAGTTAACCTCTGCTATTTCTCCTCCTGGAGTGGGGTCTAGAGGGCAAACTATCCATAAATAGACACTGGGTCTTCTAGCTTATTCCTGCTGCCACTTAATCATAACAAGCCAGAAGAAAGTCTGGTAAGAGAAGCCGAATTTCCACTAGCCACGTGGGATTCCTAGAATCACAAATGACAAAGCAGTAAAGGATCTTTGGAACGGTAAGTTGGGAAGGTGTCTTAGTCTGTTTTGTGGTGCTATAACAGAATATCTGAGACTGGGTAATTGAAAAAGAACAGTGGTTTATTTGTTATAGTTTTGGAGGCTGAAAAGTCCAAGAGTGAAGGTCCCATGTCTGGCAAGGGCCTTTGTGCTTCCTTATCCCATGGGGAAGGGTGGAAAGGCAAGAGAGCACATGCATGTGCGCACACAAAAGGAAGAGAGTGGGGAGAGAGAGAAAGAGGGCAAGAAGAGATTGAACTCACTTGGATAACAAACCCCATTCCTGCAATAATGCAATAATATAACAATATTAATCCATTTATGAGGGTTCTCTGCCCTCATGACCTAAACACTTCCCATTAGGCCCCACTTCATACCACTGTTGCACTGGGGATTAAGTTTCCAACACATAAACTTTGGGGGACATATTCAAATAATAGCAAAAAAGAGTAAACTAGACATGAAACTGATGGTAATATCAAATGGTTGAATTACCTCAGTTATAGTAATTTCCAGGGCTGAAGTTTTCCTTCTGTTTAGTGGAATTGGAAGGGACTGGGGATCACTATGTTCAATTCTGTCACTGAATAGAGGAATAAACTGAGGCCTAGAGAAGTTGGATGCTTTTCTTAGGTTATATAATGATGTGCTCTTGGTAGCGCAACCACAGCCCAGGTCTTCTCACTTCTAATCTTGGGCTTATTCCTTGTCCTAGGACACACCTCTCAAGACAGAATGTGAAGGTTACAGAGATGGTTTGCAGGCCTCCCTCACAAGGAACCATCCATGTAATACCTCTGCTTCCTAAATTCATCAGACAGAAAGAGTATTCACTTCTGTAAGCTGGTAGAGAAAGAGTGGGCAATGAAGGATGAATTTGGGAAAACTCAGTGGAAGGAAAGGGAAGCATGTGGGAAAGACAGAATAATAATCTTGGATGAAAGAGTCAGGTGCAGTGGCTCATGCCTCCAATCCCAGCCGTTTGGGAGGCCGAGGCTGGTGGATCACCTGAGGTTAGGAGTTTGAGACCAACCTGGCCAACATGGCGAAACCCTGTTGCTGCTAAAAATATAAAAATTAGTTGTGCATGGTGGTGTGCACCTGTAATCCCAGCTACTTGGGAGGCTGAGGCAGGAGAATCGCTTGAACCCAGGAGGTGGAGATTGCAGTGAGCCGAGATTGTACCACTGCACCCCGGACAACAGAGTGAGACTTCATCTTAAAAAAAAAAAAAAAAAAAAAAAAAGAGTCTTACAGTAGCAAAATAACTGAAATATCTGAAATATCTGAGCATATAAAAGAGTAGAGATGAGAAGTAGCAAGAAAAGTGCATCATGGAGAAAAAGGAAAAAGAAATTGAACATGTCCTTTCTTTCTTCCTTCTGAAATATCTTGTTTCTTTCTCAATGACCACCACAACACACACACACACACACACACACACACCCTGTGTACACACAAATACAACTTTTCACCTTCCCTTATCTAAATCATCCAAGGCACAGGTCTACTGACATCCACATGATGAAGCTTTCCTTCTCTGATACACGCTCTCATCTTGCCAATCCTGCCTCTGCTACCTGTCTTCTCTGAATTCCCCTAATCTCTTGTGGCACATTGATTTGTACATGATTTTTTTTTTTCTTTTAAGATGGAGTGTCACTCTGTTCCCTAGGCTGGAGTGCAGTGGCGCAATCTCCACTCACAGCAACCTCCGCTTCCCAGGTTCAAGCAATTCTCAGGCCTCAGCCTCCCAAGTAGATGGGATTACATGATACCTGGCTAATTTTTGTATTTTTAGTAGAGATGGGGTTACACCATGTTGGCCAGACTGGTCTTGAGCTCCTGACCGGAAGTGATCCACCCACCTCAGCCTCCCAAGTGCTGGGATTACAGGCGTGATCCACTGTGCCCAGCCAATTTATGCTTGAACTCAAATCTGTGTCTAGATAGTTTTTCTGTGCTTCACAGTGACTACCTCAGTGCATGCTGAATAGATACTTGTTGAATAAATGAGTGAATGAATGGGAGGATTTTCTTAAACTAATAAAGTAAAATTATAAGCATTTATAACTGATACCACACACACAAATGGAGCAATACTGAGAAAAAAAGCTTGAAAAAGATTTTACTAAGAAAGCTATACCATGCAGAAAATAAAGGAATATAATATTAAGGGTAAAAACAAAAGAGTAACAGGAACCTAAACCTTAGAGAGAGCTGGGGCCTGGAAAAAAAAATGCTAACACCTACAAAGCTGACTTTTCATCTTTATTCAGGTCAAGAAGAAAAGTAAGGGATGATCAGCCTGCTGCTACTATAACACTCACAGATAACAACGCTAAAGTACCTGTCTTCTGTTTGACTTCTACCTTCTTAATCAGGGAGAATTGTCCAGGAAGGTGTCAAATAGTCGTTTTTTTTTTCTATAAAAATGAAGCTCAATATGTGGGAGGAGAGAGGACAGAAACAGCTAGCTGCTTTAAATGAGTCTCTGATTCAGACACAGATGAGTGGCATCTCAAAGCTCTGGAAAAACATGGACATGTGGATAGGAAACTCCTTAATCTTTGAAGAATGATGAAAAAAGAAATGATATCAGAAGACTGGAGAATGACATGTAATGGTTCAATATTTCAGAAGGTAGAAAACAGTTTTTAGAAATTTTAGACCAGGAAATTTAACATCACTCTTTTTTCACAATCCTAATTCCACATCCTCATCTTTGAGGGTTGGTGTTAAAGCATAAGAATCATCCAGATTGTTTAGCTGTTTTCTTTTTTTTTCCAGTTATCTGTTTCAAATTCATTTAAAATTTATGTTCCAAATGATACTTTTGTTTTCACTATCCCTTTCCCCTGCCCGTTTTGCTCCTCATACAGCCCAGTAAATGCTACTGCCTTCCACTGAATTGCTCACGTCAGAGTTGGGTGTTTTCATTGAAGCTGGCCTCTTCCTCACATCTCACGTTACCCATCAACACCTAACCACCTAACGTCACCCATCAACACCTAATGATTCTGAGTCATCTCTTGCCTCCCTGCCCTCACAGCCAGGCCAGATAGCCTGGTTTCTATTTAGTTTCTAGTTAGTAGGGGCTGCTAATTAACCTATCCACAGGATGACTTCCATGTGTTCAGAACGCAATGGAATGCAGACCTTCAGTACTAGAATAGTCAATAATTAGAATCATTTGTGTATTTCTGATTCTGATAGGATGATAAGTGCTTCTCTATGTGCAGGGCTCACTGGAAGCACTCAATCAGTCCTCACTGATGCAAGCAGCAGATCCAGAGACAGACGAGCCTTTTTGTGTACAAGGCAGGGAAATAACACAATGTTAGGATTCTTGGTCATTCTGGAGCTGAAGATGTAGCGTGGTGTCCATCACTGACTGGGAGCTCCAAATCCCAAGATACTAACTGAACATTTTCAACATTATAGAGCTGTGTTTTCAAATATAAAGGATGCACAAATATAAATATGAGATGATGTGTTACCTCAAAAGCCTTTAGTTTATATAGTATTCTCAGAAATTAGAATCCCGACACACCTTCAAAATTCTGTACAATATGGTCTGGCAGACCCTACTGAGGTTGAAATTCAGGAAACGTAGAGTTGTAAAACCTGATTATTTTAAAATGTTTGAGTTCAGGAAATTAGGACAATTTATAATTTCACGTTTTTCAGAGGGAGAAAATTCTTCTATTTCTCCATTTCCTTAACATGCTTTATTTTGTTTTGTTTTAAATCTTATTTGTGCTACGTTATAAACTCTCTTGCTCAAAGGACTGTGATGTCTTTAAATGGATATGAGAAATGTCTCTAGATCTTACTTCCTGGGTTCAAATCCTGGATATACCACTTAGGCAAGTTACTTAATTGTGTTGTTCCTCAGTTGCTTTATCTGAGGAAGAGGATAATAGAGAGGTCTGCCCTGATGTTTTGTTAGGAGGAATAAATAAGGTGGTACAAGAAAGCACTTAGAGCTGTGCCTGACACACAGGTACATACTTAATATGTGTGAGCCCAATTATTTGCGTGTATTGTTATCATGTGTGGAGTCTCTGCTCTGCTCCCATTTTGCTGTCTGTCCTTGGGTAAATAGCTTAATCTCAGTGTCCTCAATGGCTAGGGAGGGCCTGGACTCCCTGATCATTCCAAGTTCTGGCCTTGATTATCCAGTGAATGGAACACTCTGGACTTCCTTCTGCTCTCATGATAGCCATTCTGTCAGCCTAGAGAAGTAAATTTAATATAGTTCAATCCAATCCAATTCAGTTCAACTCATCAATTCAGCTCAACTCATCAATTCAGTTTAGCGCAAGTCATTAATTTCATTTATTCAAAAATATCTCTTGAGGTTTAAGAAATGCATAACACTTTCAGACCTATGTTCCTACAAATCTGAATGACTTTTTTAGCTTTACATCTTTCTTAGTGGAGAGAAAATAAGAGACTTTATCCCTCAGGGGCTTAAGGGTCTTCTTTAAACAATCTTAAGGAAAATGACATTTACCCAGTTGCTTAGAAATGTATTTCTGATTTCTAAATGGTTCTAATTATTCTCTACTGCCGAGGGACGTTCCTCGAGGCTGGCCAACCTTCCCTGCAGGGTGTAGCAGACAAGCTACTCAACTTAGGTGAAAACAAGAAGGGGGCTGTTACAGAGTACAAACTACAGCAAAATAAACAAAGCTCCAATTATGATTCTGGGAAGGTAAATGGGGTTTTCTATTTAGTACAAAAAAAATTGATTTCTCCTGGAGTGTTACTTACACCATAATGATTATTGGAAGGAAAACAGCTTAACAGAGTGATGCAAAAATAAAATTAGATGAGCTGCATATCAGTAGCTGGGGGACTGCTCACCTTAAAGGAGAGCTAGAAAAACACAATAAATGGGGAGATAGGTTATTTAAAACATTTTGGCAATATTTATTATTTATACTCAGTCCTTTATTCATTTGTTATTTTCTTTCTTTAAAAGAAAGATGAGTTGAAGACCAACAAACAAGATGATAAATTCAAGTTAATTCTAGGAAAATTTATTTATATCTAATTGGAGCCTATTGGCTTTTATGCATAAAAGGCTAAATTAGCACCATATTTAAGTAAGTCAGAAACATAGGATGTTGAATCCAAAGACCCTCTAAGTATAGTGTGATCTGAGCCAGTCCCTATTCCAGGCAATAAAAACAAACAAATAAATAAATAATCAATTATTTGCTGAAAGACATTTATATTTCTCAATTGCAAACTAAGGCAGAGTTTGTATTCAGTTACAGAGATTTGAGAAGCCATTTATTTCACCTCTCTATGTTTCTCTGTACTACATTTTGGTTCTTTCTGCCTAAACTTCCACAAATTTTTAAAAGAACTGCATTAATTTTTGCTGTATTATCTTGAATGTAAAAATCTGACGTGGAAATGCTTCAACTACCCTCTCCCCAACTCAAGCACTGTACTTGACACATTTCTAGAAATAAAATCGATAATTCAGAGAAAATATTATTTCCTTCAGGAACAAAAACAATTTCTTTGATTTGTTCCTGTTTGACTAGTTCTCTAGAAGTTCTTTCTACCTACTATGCATTCTCTCTTACTATCATATATTTAAATCCTTTTTTATACCCAGCACATACATGTCTCACCCTTTCAAGGAAGTGCCCCATCCCTTGTTTATTCTAGTGTAGTTCCTTCTTTTAAAGAACTTCTGTAGGACGCAAATATTGCTCTGCCCATCCTATCCTTATGTTATCATGTGACAACTTGAAAAGCCTTGTTCTATTTTTCTGTGTTTGTGCCATGTGTGTGTGCCTATTCTCTTTAGCTGCATTAAAAGAGTCTATGCGTCAGGGCTGCATCCTTGGTTCTTAAATCCCAGCAAATGGCTTTATACACTATAAGTGTTTAATAAAGATGTGTTGCCTGTAGTTACACATCCTGGATGATGTACTGCTTTGTTTAGAGTCTCAGTGATTTGCTGTGAAGATGCTGAACTCAGGACTTTGATATAACTTTTGGCTTGTTTTCCATTTGGTACAAGTGCATGCACTCTGTTGGTGAAATTACTTCAGTCAATGGTCAGGACTGTAAATACTCAGGCAAAAGGTCATTTTTGTTTCTATCCTGCTTAGAAGAAAATAAATCTGTTCTTTCCCTTTAATCTAATAAATCAAAGCAGCACTGGAAATCATCCTTTCAGTTATAATTCTATTTCGATGTGTTGCTCATCATATCACACTGTTTAAGAAACTGTTATGTCTGCCAAAAAGAACAATTATTGGCCTTATTTTATGGGTGATAGAGCCATTACCATTCACCAGACTAGTATTTAGGGCATGCATACTGAATTATTTTACTCTAGTAATGCACATGGGACACATTAAGGTAAAAAATGGGATAAGTAACTTCATTGCAATAACATTTATTTCCTCCTGGCTTGCCCAACTGTTCTCTTTTGTTCAAGGGCACAGCAAGAACTTCAACGATGATAATCCTGGGTGCCTAACTGCTTTGCTTCTTTCAACCACAACCCACTTACTCTCTGCTTTGCTTGGTGAAGAATGTAGTTGTGGGATTGACTTTCAGAATGACAGTTTAAGGAGCTCTGCTGTCCTGTTCCATAGTGAAACTGATAAAAATTACAAAAACCAAACAAAAACTATTCAGAGTTTCTTGAAATGGTCCTAAGGGCAAAAGACAAAGGAGAATACATTTATTCAAGAACACTTATTAAAACTCAGTAAAAAAAAGAAAAAAAGGCAAGTTTGTGGTATTTGAACCAAGACCACTTGTTCCCTCTCTCCTCTCACCTCAGAGCGGGTGGAGACCCCACTCCAGACTGCTGCAGTAAAGAACACAGAGTTCCCTCTTCCCTAGCTCCTAACTATAGGACTTTCTTCTCAAGATAAGGAGGACTTCAGCATTTCTCATCCTTATCCCAGCTGCCCGTTGCTGAGGCTAAGTCCTATGCAACAGCAGTTAACAGGTTGAGGTTCCCTTCTTCTGACCAAGCCACGCTTGTGCAAGCAAGGCTCTACCTTGACCATGAACTGCTGAAAATATGGGTCTCTGATAGCTCTTGTCCCAGTTCATGAGGCACTGAATCCATGTCAGGAGAGTCAAGTTATAAGATCTCACGCTACAAACCACTCAACTGCAAAACACTGCTCAATGAAATAAAAAAGGACACAAATGAATGGAAGAACACTCCATGCTCATAGATAGGAAGAATCAATATTGGCAAAATGGCCATACTGCCCAACATAATTTATAGATTCAGTGCCATCCCTATTAAGCTACCAACGACTTTCTTCACAGAATTGGAAAAAACTACTTTAAAGTTCATATGGAACCGAAACAGAACCCGCATTGCCAAGACAATCCTAAGCAAAAAGAACAAAGCTGGAGGCATCATGCTACCTGACTTCAAACTATACTAGGAGGCTACAATAATCAAAACAGCACAGTACTGGTATCAAAACAGAGATACAGACCAATGGAACAGAACAGAGCCCTCAGAAATAACACCACACATCTACAACCATCTGATCTTTGACAAACCTGACAAAAACAAGAAATGGGGAAAGGATTCCCAGATTCCCTATTTATTTATTTATTTTATTTTATTTTATTTTATTTTATTTTTTGAGATAGAGTCTCGCTCTGCCACCCGGGCTGGAGTGCAGTGGCCGGATCTCAGCTCACTTCAGCTCACTGCAAGCTCCGCCTCCCGGGTTCATGCCATTCTCCTGCCTCAGCCTCCCAAGTAGCTGGGACTACAGGCGCCCGCCACCACGCCCAGCTAGTTTTTTGTATTTTTTAGTAGAGACAGGGTTTCACTGTGTTAGCCAGGATAGTCTCGATCTCCTGACCTCGTGATCCACCCGTCTCGGCCTCCCAAAGTGCTGGGATTACAGGCTTGAGCCACCGCGCCCAGCCCCAGATTCCCTATTTAATAAATGGTGCTGGGAAAACTGGTTAGCCATATGTAGAAAACTGAAACTGGATCCCTTCCTTACACCTTATACAAAAATTAATTCAAGATGGATTAAAGACTTAAATATTAGACCTAAACCATAAAAACCATACAAGAAAACCTAGGCAATACCATTCAGGACATAGGCATGGACAAGGACTTCATGACTAAAACAGTAAAAGCAATGAAAACAACAAAAACCACAATTGACAAATGGGATCTAATTAAACTAAAGAGCTTCTGCACAGCAAAAGAAACCACCACCACAGTGAACAGGCAACCTACAGAATGGAAGAAAATGTTTACAATATACCCATCTGACAAAGGGCTAATATCCAGAATCTACAAAGAACTTGAACACATTTACAAGAAAAAATTCAAACAACCCCATCAAAAAGTGGGCAAAGGATATGAACAGACACTTCTCAAAAGAAGACATTTATGCAGCCAACAGACACATGAAAAAATGCTCATCATCACTGGCCATCAGAGAAATGCATATCAAAACCATAATGAGATACCATCTCACACCAGTTAGAATGGCGATCATTAAAAAGTCGGGAAACAACAGGTGCTGGAGAGGATGTGGGAAATAGGAACACTTTTACACTGTTGATGGGACTGTCAACTAGTTCAACCATTGTGGAAGACAGTGTGGCGATTCCTCAAGGATCTAGAACTAGAAATACCATTTGACCCAGCCATCCCATTACTGGATATATACCCAAAGGATTATAAATCATGCTGCTGTAAAGACACATGCACACATATGTCTATTGTGGCACTATTCAAAATAGCAAAGACTTGGAACCAACCCAAATGTCCATCAATGACAGACTGGATTAAGAACCATAGAATACTATGCAGCCATAAAAAAGGATGAGTTCATGTCCTTTGTAGGGACATGGATGAAGCTAGAAACCATCATTCTGAACAAACTATCGCAAGGACAGAAAACCAAACACTGCGTGCTGTCACTCATAGGTGGGAATTGAACAATGAGAACACTTGGACACAGGAAGGGGAACATCACACACCGGGGCCTGTTGAGAGGAGCGGGGAGGGATAGCATTAGAAGATATACCTAATGTAAATGTCAAGTTAATGGGTGCAGCACACCAACATGGCACATGTATACATATGTAACAAACCTGCATGTTGTGCACATGTACCCTAGAATTTAAAGTATATCTATATATCTATATATCTATATCTATATCTATATAAAATATCTCAAGCTAATAACCCCTTCCACTGACTGCTTAGCTCCTAGAGTGGTGGTGTCTGAGAGAAGCCTGCCATTTCTGAGCCCAGCTAAGAGATTTTGATTTGGAGGAGAAGCAGGCTATAAAACAGGTTACTGGTCATTTTTCCCCCCTACGTAAATGACTTTGTTTGCAATAGAATGTGGAGAAGTTTAAGCCTAACATCATGCTTGAGAACAATAGAGGTTATGGTGAAAGGCAATTGGAAAATTCATTGGGTTAATGAAGCTCTAATTTAGGCCAGCTAGATAGAACTGAGTAAACCATACAGCTGGAAGGAGCCATCTGGGAGTCAGAACAAATATCAAGCACTAGCCTCAGAATGATTTCTTTGAAGAAGCCATCATATGATTAAATTAATTTGCAGAGGAATTTATGCCCCAGGGAATTGTTGAGAACAATAGCACTGTCTGATTGCAATTAGTGAAGACGAACAACTAGGTGTGGTCAGGGAAACTGTGGAAGAGAGCCCTATCTTTACTACCATTATCCCAGGGGACTGAGCAATCCAAAGCTATACCTCCTTGAAGAGTAACATTAGAGGCTTTCACTAAAGTAACCCACAAGGTCACTAAATAAATAAACAAATAAAAATAACAAGCCAAGTAAGGGGGAACCAATATGCAGAATGCTACAATATATTATATAAAATGTGAAGTTTTCAGCAAACAAGTTACAAGGCATGAAAGAAACAAAGTATGACCTATACACTGGAAAGAAAGCAGGCAACAGAAACTGCCAGTGAGAGTGATCAGATGCCATATTTAGCAAAAAAAAAGATTTCAAGGTATCCATAATAAATGTATGAGTAAAGGAAAACATGATTAAGGAAATAAAGGTATAATAATATTGCATCAAATAATGACTACCAATGAAGAAATTAAAAATATTTTAAAAACCAAATAAAATTCTGGAGTTGAACAGTAAAATAACTAAAATTTAAAAAAATCACTAGAGGAGTTCCATAGTAGATTTGAACTTGGAGAGGACATATTTAGCCAACTTGAAGATGGGTCAATAGATACTATTCAAGCCAAAGAACAGAGAGAAAAAAGAATAAAGAAAAATGAAGGAGCCTTAGAGAAATGTGGGGCAAAATTAAGTACACCAATATAAGCATAATGGGAACTGTAGAAGGAGAGGAGAAAAAGAAATAAAAAAATGAAGAAATAATGGCTGAAAACTCAAAAATGTTAAAAAAAAATAATGCCTTACGCATCTAGGAAGCTTGATGAACTGCTGTAGGAGATAACTTCAAGAGACCCATAGACAGACACATCATAGTAAAAATTCCGAAAAATCAAAGACAAAAAGAGAATCTTGAGAAGAGTAAGAGAAAAATGACATTACTTGTAAGGAAATCCAATAAGATTATCAGCTCACTTCTCTTGAAATTTTTGGAGGACAGAGGCCGTGGGATCACGTATTTAAAGTGTTCAAAGGAAAAAAATGTCAACCAAGAATACTATATTAATATAAACTATCTTTCAAAAATTAAGGCAAAATGTTTTGCAAGATAAATATAAATTCAGAAAATTTGTTGATAGCAGACGTGGTTTATCATAAATACTAAAGGAAATTCTTCAGACTAAAGCTAATGACCCCTAATGGTAATTTGGATCTACACCAACAATGGTAGTTAAGTAATCTAAAAAGACTCTATAAATACATATTTTTCTCCTTTCCTCTCTTATCTGATAGGAAACAGAGTTATATAGGCATAGCAATCTCTCTTACACACACATACACACAAACACACACACAATCGAATTAATCTATCAAAAATCTGAAGCTTATCCTCATGAGATAATATGTATATGGTAAATCTTAGAGCAACCATCTAAATAACAAAATCAGAAAACATAGTAAAATATTAAAGAAATTAAAGAGCAACATTAGAAAATATTCACTTAATGAAAAAGAAAATAGTGAAGAAAGTAGAGAAAAAAACGGTGAGACATAAAAACCAAATGGTGAATGTGAATCCAACTATATCAGTAATAACATATGAACAGATTAAACAATCCAATTGTAAGACAGAGATATTTTAAACTAAGTTAAATACAATCCAACTATGGGACACACATACTAGATTCTATAACACAAATAAAGAGGTATGTCATGCAAATAGCAACCACAGAAAAGCTAGAGTTGCTTAAATAGCATCTAACAGAAGAGATGTTAAAGCGAAAAATGTTACTGGAGACAAAGAGGAATAATTTATAATATTAAAAATGTCAATCCATCAAGAAAATATAGCAACAATAAACATACATGTATTCATATGTACCTAATAACCGAGCACCAAAATAACTGGGGCAAAAATCAGCAGGAATTAAGGGAGAAATAGATGTCAAAATAATACTTGAAGATGTCAGTACTTATTTTCAATAATGGATACAACAACTAGACAGAATATCAAGGATATAAAATACTTGAGCAATGTTATAAATAGACCTAACAGACATGCATACAGAATAGTTAATTCAACAATAGGAGATACACATTCTTCTTAAGTTCACATGGAACATTCTCCAGGATAGACCATATGCTAAGCCACTTAAAGAAACTTCAATATTTTTGATTGAATAGAAATAATACAAAGTATGTGTTCCAACTGCAATGAAATGGAATAAATAATAAATATTAGGAAAAAATTTGGGAACTCACACATATGTCAAAATTAACCAGCACAGTACTCTGTAACAAATGGATAATAAATTTTTTTAAAAAGGAAAAGAGAAAACACTTTGAGATGAATGAAAATTAAGACATAACATACTAAACTTATAGAATCCAGCTAAGGTAATGCTTATGGAAAAGTTTATAGCTATAAATACCTATATTTGAAAAAAAGTTCTCAAATTAATAACCCGACCTTCATCAAAAGATCCTGGGAAAAGAGGAGCAAATTAAAGCAAGCTGAAGGAAGGAAATAATAAAGATTGTAGTTGACCCTTGAACAATGTGGAGGTTAGATTTACCAACCCCCATGTAATAAAAAAATTCACATGTAACTTTGAATCCTCTAAAACTTAACTACTAATAGCCTACTGTTGACCAAAAGCCTTACTAATAACATAAACAATTAACACATTTTGTATGAGTATTATATACCTTATTCTTACAATAAAGTAAGCTAGAGAAAAGAAAATATTGAGAAACTTTTAAGAAAGATGGGATATGTTTGCTATTTATTAAGTGAAATGGATCATTGTAAAGATCTTTATTCTTATCATCTTCACATTGAGTAGGCTGAGGGGAGGAGGAAGACAAGGGGTTTGTCTTGTTGTCTTGGGGGGCTGGCAGAGGTGGAAGAAAATCTACATATAAGTGGCCCCACATAGTTCATCCATGTTATTCTGTGGTCAAGTGTCAACAGAAATTAATAAAACAAAGAATCAAAAAATAGACCCCCAAAACTAGTTCTTTGAAAAGATTAAAAAAAGATGAGAAACTTTAGATAGAATGACCAAGAAGAAAAGATAGTAGACTCAAATTAGTAGAATCAGAAATGCAAGATATGATATTACTACTCACCTTAAAGAAAGAAAAATAATTTAAAGGAATATTTTTACAAATGCACACCAACAAGTTAGATAATTTATAACTTAGATAAATTGGGAAAATCACTGGAAAGACACAAACCACTGAAACTGACTCAAGAAGAAATAAATAATATAAATAGATTGTATCAACTGAAGAAATTAGAATTAGCTGTCAAAAAACTACTTCCAAAGAAAATGCCAGATCCAGATGTCTTCACTGTTGAATTCTACCAAATATTTAATGAAGAATAAATACCAATTATTCACAAACTCTTCCCAAAAGTAAAAAGTGAGAAAATACTTTTGCACTCATTCTATGAGGCCAGTGTTACTCTGATATCAAAATCAGACAAAACATCACAAGCAAATAAAACTACAGACTAGTATCTCTTATGAATGTAAATTCAAAAATCCTCAATAAAATATTCGAAAACTGAATCCAGCAGCATATAAAAATAATTATATATCATGTTTAATTAATTGAGCTTTATTCCAGGGGTGGCAAAGTTGGTTTAATATCCAAAAATCAATTAATGTAATGTATTAAATCAGTATAAAATAAAACAAATGTAACATAATTGTCTCAATTGACACATGTAAAGCTTTTGACAAAATCTAACACCTTTTCTTGGTAAGAATACTTAACAAAAATAGAAGGAAACTTCCTCAATCTGATTAAAAGGCATCTATGAAAAAACCACCCCTAACACCACATGTAATGATGAGAGATTGGATGATTTTCCTTAAGATCAGGGCCAAGACAATGATGTGCACTCCCACTACTTCCATTCAACACTGTACTGAAGGTTCCAGCTAAAGTAATTCGAGAAGAAAAAGTAATAAAAGGCATACAGACTAGAAAGAAGTTAAACTAATTCTATTCACAGAGGATATATTCCTGTACATGGAAAGTCCTATGGAATCCACTAAAAATTATTAGAACTAATAAATGAGTTCAGCAAGTCTCCAGGATACAAAATCAATATACCAAAATCAATTGTAGTTCTCTTTACTTGTGATGAACAAATTAAAAATAAGAGAAAAATTTCATTCACGATAGTATTATGAAAAATGAGCTTAGGAATAGGTTTAACAAAAGAAGTGCAAAACTTGTATCTTGAAAGCTATAAAATAATCCTTGATAGAAAATTAAAATAGATGGGAAAATATTACATATTCATAGGTCAGAAGACTTAATATTGTTAAGATGGCAATACTCCCTAAACTAGTCTATAGGTTCAATGCAATCCCTGTTAGTATCCCAGTTGATTTCTTTGTAGAAATTGACAGGCTGATTCTAAAATATATATGGAATTTCAATAGACTCTAAATAGCTACCATCCTGAAGGAGAAGAAAGTTGGAGGATTGTACTTTCTGACTTCAAATCTTATTAGAAAAAAATAGTAATGAAGACAGTGTGATACTGACACAAGGATAAATATGTAAGCAAATGGAATACAAATAATGAGAGTCTAGAAATAAACTCGTATATCTATCTTCAACTGATTTTCAACACGGTTCCCAATTGTTTAGTAAGGGACAATTAAATATTCACTTGCAAGATTGAAGTTGGATACTTACCAAGTATCATATACAAAAATTAACTAAAAATGGAGAAAAGACCCACATGTAAGAGCTAAAATTATACAACTCCCAGAAGAATCCATAAAGATATAAATCTTCTTAATCTTGGATTTGGCAAAGGATTATTGGATATGACACCAATAGCACAAACAATAGAATGAAAAAAACACATTGAATGTTATCAAAATTTAAAACCTTTATGCTTCAAAGGATACCTTCAAAAAAGTGAAAAGGCTCACATAATGGGACAAAAATATTTGTAAATTATACATGTGATAAGGGATTGATATCTAATAGACATTTAGGGAAGAGATATAAATGTCCAATAAGCACATGAAAAGATGCTTGGCATCATTAGTCATCAGGGAAAGACAAAGACCACAGTGAGATAGCACTTTATACTCAAGAGGATTGCTGGAATCAAAAAATCAGATATTAAGCAATTATAATGATGTGAAAAAATAGTAAACCTCATACACTGTTCGTGGGAATGTAAAATGGCTCAGCCACTTCGGAAAAATAGCCTGGTGATACCCTAAATTAGGATTAAACATGACTCAGCTATTGCACTCCTAGGTATATACCAACAAAACTGAAAACATATGTCAACACTAAAACTTGTACACAAATGTTTAAAACAGCATCATTCATAATAGCCCCAAAGTGAAAACAACCCAAAGGTCCATCAACAGATGAATAGACAAACGAAATGTGGCATATCCATAAAATTAAATATTTTTCAACCCTTAAAATAGTAGAGAACTGATACATTATAATTTGAATGAACCTTGAAAATATTATGCTAAGTGAAAGAAGACAGTAACAAAAGACTTCATATTGTATGATCCTACTCATATGAAAGTCCAGAATAGAGAAATACATAGAGACAGAAAGTAGATTAGTGCTTGCTCAGGGATGAATGGAGGATGGGTAGGAAGAAGGATGCTAGCTAACATGTATGGGTTTCTCTTTACATTTTCTATGTCTGATAAAAATGTTTTAAAGTTGACACCATCAATGGTGATGGTCACACATATCTATGAATATACGAAAAGCCATTGAAATGCACACTTTAAATCAGAAGATTGTATTATATGTGAATTATATCTCAAAGCTATTTTTTTTTTAAACAATGCAAAACTAAAACAAAATACCAGTGGAATTCTAATGCACATAGTATCTGGAAGGTGTTCCCTTGGATGTGTAGGGTATGAGATAATGGTGGTAGTGGGAGGTCGTCTGTGCAATAGCAAGCTTAAAATTGTTGGCTTTGGCAAGAAAGGACAAACAATACATTTAACTACCTACAAGATCTTAGACAAATCATTTCCTTTCACTGAGCTTCATTTTTCATTCCTAAAACAAGGGGAAGGGGGTAGTATATACTGTCTCAAGCTCATCTGGCAAGGTTTTCTAATTTGAAGAACAATGCAGATTTTCACAGGAGACTTGGCCCACATCGCACTTTAAAAAGGGATTTTGGTGTTTACCATCTATTTTGGATTGTACATAGTACCTTTCTCAATCCTTCAAGTCCTTTGGGTGTATATGGAGACCGATTTGCCAAAGCCTATTTTCAGTTAGCTACATTTCACTAAATCAGAGTTTCCTGAAGTGTGGAAGGTAGAATACTTATGAGTTATACACAGTTGGACTGCCTCTGAGAGCCTTTAATATGTATGTGCATGTGAATCTCTAGAATGAGGGTACAGCATGCAGCATTTTCCAAACCAAGCTGACCATGGAAGACCTTTTAAAAATTTACTTTTTATGGAGTGTCATGAAATTAGGGTTGTGAGGCATATACTTGGAGAAGTGCTAAAGTGTCAGTCTTTAAAAGCTAAAACATTTTTTTTACGGGAGTTTTTTTTTTTTTTTTTTTTTTTTGAGACAGTGTCTCACTCTGTCACCCAGTCTGGAGTACAGTGGCGCGATCTTGGCTCACTGCAAACTCTGTCTCCCAGGTTCATGCCATTCTCCTGCCTCAGCCTCCCGAGTAGCTGAGACTACAGGTGCCTCCCACCACACCCACCTAATTTTTTGTATTTTTTAGTAGAGACAGGGTTTCACCATGTTAGCCAGGATGGTCTCGATCTCCTGACCTCGTGATCCGCCCACCTCGGCCTCCCAAAGTGCTGAGATTACAGGCGTGAGCCACTGTACCCGGCCCCAAGAAATGTTGTGTTTTAAATGCAGAGTATTTGAAATTAGGGCAATCTTTAAGGCTCCAAGTATTGATTTACTACTGGTGGTATTGTGACAAGTAGCAGAGGATATATTTGGGGGCAGCTGAGCCAGCTTAGTGCTTCTCAGGTTGTACTACATAGGGAACTGTGGATTTGTTAGGGCAGCTTTGAACTAAATAGTACATCACATCTGACGTAGTTTGAATATTCATCCCCATCCAACTCTCAAGTTAAAATGTAATCCCCAATTTTGGAGGTAGGGCCTGGTGGGAGGTGTTTGGGTTATGGAGGTGGATCCCTCATGAATGGCTTGGGTCATCCCCTTGGTGATAAGTGAGCTATTGGCTTGAGTTCACACAAATCTGGTCATTTGAAAGTGTGTGGCATTTCCCCTGCACCCCCATCCCCAACCCATTCTCTCTCTTGCTCCTGCTTTTGCCATGTGACGTATAAGCTCCCACTTGGTTTTCTGTCATGAATAAAACTACCTGAGGTCTTCCCAGAAACTGAGTGATGTCAGCTCTATGCTTCCTGCACAGCCTGCTGAACTATGAGCCAATTCGACCTCTTTTCACCATAAATTACCCAGTCTCAGGTATTTATTACATATTGCAAGAATGATCTAATACTAGAAAAATTAGCCAGGCATGGTGGTGCATGCTGGTAATCCCAGCCACCCAAGAGACTGAGGCAGGAGAATCGCTTAAACCCAGGAGGCGGAGGTTGCAGTGAGCCGAGATCACACCTTTGTACAACATCCAGCCTGGGCAACAGAGCGAGACTCCACCTCAAAAAAAAAAAAAAAAAAAAAAAAGAAAAGAAAAGAAAAAAATAAGAATGGTCTAATACAAGATCTAAAATGAGAAAACAAAGGTACAGTTCCCCATATCTAGTAATAAATCTTAGAAAAGGCTATGAGGTCATGATAGGTCAATAGATCAATAAATTTTTTTTCCTGAACTCTACGAAATTTTTAAAATACCATCATCAAGGTTCATCTAATTCAGTGAGGAGCATTTAGGGAGTATTTACAATGATTCCTGAGCCTCCATTAAGTACTCCATTTTCACATGGTGTTCACTTCTGCTACGCCTCTACATCTGCAGAAGATCAGCTACTCAACCTGCTGAGAGTCAACTGCTTCTGGGCACCATCTTCTTAAGAAATGTGTACAAGGCAAAATAAAATTGGAGCCAGCCCTATCTACCACCTGCTCTATAGATAGGCATGCATATTGTTCAAACAGCTCCTTGACATTAGCCAGCTTTTGATTACTTTGTAATTTATTTCTGGAAATTGTCATTGCAATTACTTTTTAGTCCTTCTATTTATTCACAACCCCACTGATTCCTTCTCTCTCCTCCTCATGGAGTAGTTACTCATACCCATCTGTGTTAGGCTGTTCTTGCATTGCTATTAAAAAATACCTGAGACTGTAATTTATACGGAAAAGAGGTTTAATTGGTTCATGGTTCTGCAGGCTATACAGGAAGTGTGTGGTGCTGGCATCTGCTTGGCTTCTGCAGAGGCCTCAGGGAGCTTTTACTCATAATGAAAGTTGAAGGAGGAACAGGAATGTCACATGGCAGAGCAGGAGCAAGGTAGCAGGGAGATACCACACTACAACAACCCAAGTTCACGAGAAGTCACTCGCTATCAAGAGAACAGCACCAAGCCATGAAGGATCCACTCCCGTGACCCAAATACCTCCCACCAGACCCCACCTCCAACAATGGGGATTACATATCGATGTGAGATTTAGAGGGGACACACATCCAAACTATGTCGCCAACCCTGGCTGAGTGCAGGAGAAGAATGCAGTGCTAATCTTCAGCTTACTCTATATGGGAGACAAAATAATACGTAAGTTCTATATTAAAGATGAATCCAGCATTTTAAGTCCAGCAGATGTAGGTGCTCAGATGAAGAGTTTAGACTTTTACTTTAGGAGTTCAGAGTAAAAAGAGGTCCACTGTCTCTTTTTTTCCTGGTTCATACAAAGAACGGGCATGTTAAAATCAGGTATAGAAGAGATGTCAATTTCAATTCTGATACTGAGAAGCTGAGTGGCTTTGGGCTAAATTTTATTTTCTTATTTTATTTATTTCTTAAATTTTATTTTCCTTATTTCCAAACTAGGGACAATAATAGCTACAGTGCAAAATTGTTGGGCAAGATGCTATAGGTGGCATGCAGCATAGTGGCACAGTAAGGCTTAGTAGACGTTTGTTACATTCAGTCTTTCCTTCTAGTTATTATTTGCTTGAGAAGCCCTTTCATTTATTCTTTCAACTCATGTATATATTGAGTGTTTACTCTGTGCCAGGGACTATTCAACATGTTGAAATCTTTGCCATCATTCAACTTTAGTTCTAGTTTCTAGTGGTGGGGAGGTAAGTAAAGAAATGAAAACATTCATGTTGTAGTAAGTTTATGAAAGAAATAAAAGTGTCATATGCTAGAGCAATGGGATGTGCTATTACAGTGGAGTGGTCAAAAAGACCTTTCTAAGGAGGTGGCATTTGGGTAGAGACTGAAAAGATGAAAAGTCATCTCGTGTCATCTCATCATGAAAGATGTGAAAAGGAGAGAGAAAAATAGATCTGAGGTAGGAAAGAGCCAGTGTTTCAGAAGAGTAGAAAGGGGTCCAGGGTGACAGGAAGAGGTCAAATCATGGGGTGCCTTGTAGTCATGGCAAAGCACATTAACTCCAAAAGGAAAGATATTTTGTCTATTTTGTTCGCTGCTGACTCTCTAGCACTTCAAACAGTGCTTGTCATAGTAGGCAGTCACAAAACATGAGTGTAATAAATTTTATTCTAAATGAAGTTCTATGTAATTGGATGTCATATGCCTTTGAAATTCTCTCTAGCTGCTGCATAGGGGATAGACTGTTAATTCAAGAGAAACAAGGGAATGGAAAAGGTAGGGGACATTGCAATAGCCCAGGTGAGGGATGATGGTGAATTAAGCTAGAGTGGTGGTAGGGGAGATACAGATAAGTGGAGACTTTGGAGCTACATTTTATGTGTCAAATCCCCAGCATCTGTTGATGGATTGGATTTGGGAGTGAGAGTTTGGTGACATGTGCATTTATACAGATGATGAAGGCTGGGAGAAGAGATTCTGTGGGGCTTGAGGGGAGGCAATTAAGTGTACTGTTTTCTATTTGTTGGTTTTGAGATGCTTGTAAAAGTGTCAAGTAGAGAAATCAAGGTTTCAGTTGAATATTACATGTCTTGGGCTCCATAAGGCAGTCAGAAATGGCACACATATTCTGGATGTAGGTGATATTTAAAACTGTCTGGATGAGCTCACCATACAGAGAGAACAGATGCACGACAGAAGAAGGTCCAGGATGAAGCCTGGGAACTCCAACATTTAGAGGCTGAGAAGCAATAGAGAACTTAGCAGAGGAGATCAAAGTTTCGCCTCAGCTATAGGAAAAAATCTAGTGTGGAATCACAGAAACTGAAAGTCAAAAGAGAAACGTGTGTCAAGTATCTGAATGGTCACTGTGTGGAGTGTTCCTGAGAGGTGTATAACATGTGAACAGAGAAGTGACCACAGAATATGTCATATGAATTGAGCACTTTCTTATTATATTCAAGGTTGTAAAATGTGATATAATCACCGTATAAAACATATGGAAGATAAAGAGAAATTTATTGGTACCTGTGACAAGAAGAATTTTCAGGTCAGTGGAACCATGGAGACAGAGCCAGGTTGAGTGGGTGAATAATGAACGGGAATTCCTGGATAGAAATGGCACGTTAAACAAACAACTATTTGTTTCCTCCTGAAACCCCATTGAGAAGACATTAAGAGAATTTGGTTTTTAAATGAATAAAGCAACAAGGACAGAAGAGAAAGAGCAAGAAAATTTTCAGTTTGCAAAGAGGGAGAAATGTGGTTCTGGAACTAGTACTGACAGCATCCCAGAAAGCGGAATTAAAACTGCATTTCACAATATATTCCTCTGCTTTGCAAGCACATTAAAGTTTGAGAAGTGTTACTTGGTAGACTCTAGAAAATGGAAGCCAAAGTGATTTATACTGCACCATCCCTAAAACACTCAGGGTTTGGAGGCACTGGTATCTCTAGGAGTGGGGCAGGGGTGGAAATCGGGTAAAATGGATAAAATAAAGAGGATTGGTGGAAAGTATATTTAAGAGGCAGCCAGACTTTCCCCTCAGAACAGTCAGGGGAGTGCCCCTACCCACCCGAGCAACACCCCAAAGATTTATTTTTTAGGGAGCATAAAACAGGGAGTTTCTGGACTTGAGGATGCCAGATACCACTTACGACTGCTGGCTACTGAGACCCTAGCCCTTTTCCCAGTCACCAGAATGCTGGGATTCAGGACTTCATCCTCCAGCAGGAGTTTGGAAGAATTTTCTCCAGGAAATTCAACCAGCCCCAGTCAAGACGTAAAGATTTTGATGCAGCAATTCCCCGACAAACAGCCTAGCTGTTTATTTGACTGAGGTTCTTACATCTGCTGCTGCTGCTCTTGTTGCTCTTCTTCCTCCAGAATCTTACCCCAAACATTTGCTTCCAGAGCCACCTTGTAACTTTCCTGTCTGACTAGCATAACTGTTTGTGCTTCTTTCCCTGTATTTCTAGTATTTGTTTGGGGGAATGAGATGCCATTCCAAGACTGTGTGTTCTTATTAAAGGAGTTCAGCAGATTTTCACAATCGGGGGCCTGATAAGCAATTTTGCTACTGTATTCCAGATGACCTCTTTGGTGTTCATCATAATTGTCATATTTTCTTTCATTGCTTTTCCAGTTTGTTTTCTAACTTAAAACAATGTTTCTTGTTGCATTTTCTACTGTAGTCTCCAGTGTATTTACTGACAGAAATGCTACACTGCTTGCCCACAAAACAAACAGAAACTACATGAAGGTTTCTTCCTTTCCTGCCCTGACGAGAAATTAGCCTTGACGGGTACATGGTAGTGGCAAGGGTTTGGTGCTGACTGTGGATAACTGCTCAGGCTGTGATCTGATGGTGGACAGTGATCATTCTTTTGCATTTAATTTGTTTTTCTATCCTAAAGCTAATATAACCATGCCAAATAGTTTGAAATTTAAAGGACAAGGAAATTACTTATAAGTTCAAGAGCATTCTGTAATTCCTTATTACTGTCTCCCTTATGCCAAAACAGAATTTCTTAAGGGGTGTCATTTTTGGAGGGCTATGGGCTTTGTTAAGATTAGCTCTGGTCTTTTACTAGATTCAAGGTTATCCCAGCTGCTTTGGGGGAAGCTGGCATACACAGCCCATTGACAGGTAAACTTTTACCCAACAGACGTAAAATAGTATTTATGAATACGAGCAGTTTTGGAAAAACAGTGAAGTTGGCAAAACAATGCAGCCTACGTTTTCCTTTGGTGCTCTTTTCTATCTTCTGTGTTAACTTCTTTTATCCAAACTGAAAAGATTCAGTCTCTTGTATTTTGACAATTTGTAAACTTCTAGTCAAACTTAAATATTTGGACATCTTTCCATTGAACCCTATCATTAATTTGCTGATTGTTCATTATATTTTAGTTCAGGTCTGTGTCCTTCCTGTAAAATAAAGCAAGGGTTTGCTATCTTTAAAGCAATGGAGTATTTTGAAAGTGGCTTTGTATAGCCCCTGAAATCATCCCAGGGTGGTCAAGAGGGCAAATCTAGATAGGACGGGCCAGTGGCTGTCTTCTCATCACCTCTCTTCTGGCATCACGCAGGCAGGTATCCATTTCTTCTAGCTCTCACAATCTATGATTTCAGATGGCACAAAGCAACATGCAATTAGTTGTCAAATTAGTGATTTTGACAATGACTATTCTGAGTTCTGAGAGAGACACTGATAGTTGCGAGTAAGAGCAAGGAAAAACATTGTCATTGCTTGTTTGAATTCTTCTTTTTTAGCAACTTCATGAGGACAGGGATCTTGCCTTTCCTATTGATTCTTTTCTCTCCAGTACCTAATATCGACCCTTGCACATATATAATTAATAAATATTTGCTGTTCAAAGAAAACTTCATGAAAAATAGCATCTTTTCTTTGGTCTCAAAGGTGAGTAATATTGGAGTAGGAGAATGTATTCAGGCTGGAGAAAATAGTACTTGAGTAGGGGAATATAAAACATATTTGGAAGCTGACGAGTAGAAAATAGCACATAGAGCATAGGGTTGAGAGGATGGAAGAGAAGAGATGAGACAGAAGAGTTAATTTGAGCCCAAAATACAGAGGATCTTAATGCCAAACTTGTGATTTTGGATTTTTGTTCTGAATTTGGGCATTGGTGCCCACAGACGAATTAAACCAGGACAAGATCTCAGAGGAGGGATCTGGGAGGGAAGAAGATGGAAAGCTCAGAGACCAATTCAGAGGCTACTATTGTGAGACAATGAGGAACCAACAAGAGGCAATGCCATTTTCTAGGGATATAATCCTACATTACGAACCAAAATTTTGTAGACTTTCTTAAAGGGGACAGAATATTTGAAACTAAAGCCACTTCAGAAAGTCTAGTGCTCAAGGATGTGGCCCTTTCATATAAGGGGCCTTTCTTTCTTGTGTCCTTATTCCAAGAGAATTCAGGAGAGATTCAGTGCTCAGGGACCTGTCAGCCCCTGTTTAGTTATGAAATCATTGCTGGAGATAGGATCCCTCATAAATTCTTTGTTTAAAACCCCTCAACAAATTAAAAATATCAAGAGAGAGAGATGTTTGTGTGGGGGTTTTCCATGCTGCATCTCAAAATAACAGAACTATTCAGCCCAAGGGAAACATGCTTACTCCCTAAATCCCACAAGCGAGATCAGAGGAGCATAAGGATTATACACAGCTGCTGGAATCTCACGCCTAGGGAAAGCCTATTGGTTTGGGGAAGTTTGGTGCCTGAAGATACTTGTAAAATCAAAGCATTTGAGAATTGAAAAAATCTCAGCATCATTTTACATAAAACTTTCATCAAGTTTGATGAAACTATTGATGAATTTTCTCTCAATATCCTCAATTTGTTGATTTTTCCATTTCATAGAAACAGTTAAACTTTTGAGGTCCCTATTTCTCAGAGGTTTTCATCAAGCTTGCCATTAGAAAGATACAAAAATGGGCTCAGCTGGCATTCTTCATGGTTTCTGACACAGGACTCTGTGATAACTCTATGTTGGCTCTTGCTGAAAAAAGTCTGAGAGACGAGATAAAAAAAGGACTCATGTCACTCTGAAGACTAAAAGTATATTTGAATTCAAGGACGTAGCACGGGTTTGGCTGCTTTATTCAAATATTATTTTGCGTATCCTTTGAAGATTTTCAGATCAGCCAGCCTATTTCATACGAAAGAACAAGGTAATGGCATGTTCAGGTCAGAGATACAAAACATGCTCTGAGATACTCCAGGGAGAGGTCAGATTAAGAACAAACATCCATGTCTCA
This sequence comes from Trachypithecus francoisi, assembly GCF_009764315.1. Lineage (NCBI taxonomy): Eukaryota > Metazoa > Chordata > Mammalia > Primates > Cercopithecidae > Trachypithecus > Trachypithecus francoisi. The sequence continues at coordinate 58,427,206 of NW_022681462.1, read as the reverse complement.
TTATAATCAGATCGTAGGCAATTAAAAATAATTACTCTCTTTCCTAGCTGACCTTGTGGGCTATATAAGCTAAAATCTAGTCTAAACAAAGCTAAATTGGAGACTCTAAATCTAAGAGCCTAAAGAAAAAGTATAGTCCAATCAACCACAGTGACTAGATAACCCAATTAGTGGCTTTGGAGAAAGATAATCAAAAGTTAAATGAATTTCCCATTTGCTGCCACAATGTCCTACTTTTGAAGCATAGGTTTCTTATAGTAGAGGACTTGGGTGAGGAAGGATAGCTTGCACCTTTAGGTAAACAAGGGGGTTTTATCATTACCAAGCAAGTGCAGTTCTCTGCTATCAAACCCCTACTCTTCAATTGCTAATAATGACTCTGTAAATTATAGCTGTTAGCCAATTCTCAGGATAGAGTTCATCTTCTACTTTAAAGGATTCTTTCCCTGCAATGTAATTTCCACTTTTTCTCTTTCAAGGTGCTGCATTCTATAGCTGTTCCTTTAGTCGTTTTTTTTTTTTTTACTCTTCTGCAGGGAATATAAACCTCCCTTTCCCCCAGCCCAATTAAATTCCAAATGTTGGACACAGACATATCATTTCTCACAAAAGTAGGTGCAGGATTTTATGTCAAGAGAAAGAATTATGTATATATTAGTGTGAACGTTGTGCTGTTTGTTTCTGTCAAAGAAGTATCTAAACAAGGCTATAGGAGACTCCAAACATGGGCACTCAGGGCAATTTGCACAGTGGGGTGTTCGGTTTTGATAATAAGACAGAACTGTAGCAATCAAAGTACAACTGAGGAATACAGGAAACTTAAAATTCAGGGTCTAGAATATGACCTTAATTGGCAAAAATTATATTTTTTGAACATTTCTGTCTGGTTTAAAGTGATTTTGTTTGGGCAAAATCACTTTCCTCTTTTCAATATTTTTGTTAGGTATGGAGAGGCAAGTATTATTACATAAGTCAAGAGAATTGAATGATGTGCCTAGAGTATAGAATATTCAACTTTTAACTTAGTAGACCTTGTTTCTAGTCAATGTTTCTTTCTGTATAAATTAATGGATTCTGGAATGACACACAGGAATTTTCTTAAAACAAACACATAAAAAAGCAAGGAAAATAAGAAAGCTATCAAATCTTATACTAGTTCACTGCAGGAGAAAGCAATAATCATCTTTTATAAGAATCTTTTATTCAATACTGAGGAGCAGAGCAAGTAAAAAGATGTAATTCCTCCTGATTTATCGAATCATTTGTTCTACCTGTAATTGAGGGTCCAGAATACACGTCATATTGAACCAGACACACTAAGGTGTTCAGAGGACATTTTCACTACAGTTGAGGAAATATGACACACATGAAAAATTAAATGCAAGCCAAGATTAAGTGTAAAATGAACTGCACCAGTGTTTGAATGAAAGCAAGCTTAAATAAAGACAGAGTGGTAAGGGAAGACTTCATGAAAGTGGCAACCTTTGAGCAAGATTATAATAAGTAGGTTGAATTTCAAGAGACAAAGAATAAACTGAGAATAGTACAAACAAGAGGCATAACGTAAAGACACAGAGAGGTAGAAATGCACAAAGTATGCTTGAGAACAAGGCCATATCAGCCTTGTGGAGTAGGCTCCTGCTGAAGAATAAAGACAGGTAAAGTCAGAAAGATGAGCTATTGAATGATTTTGAACTGGGAAATCACAACATGGTGGCAGTGATGTTTTATGGAGAAAATAGAATGACAGTGTGCAGGCTAGTTTGGAGACAAGAGGGATTGATAAGAAAGAGATAAATTAAGAAGTAATTATATAACCCAGGATTTAGATTGTCAGGACTCAAGCAAAGATGATGACAATTTTTTAAAAAAAGAATATTATTATTAGTAGCAGAAATGTGAAAGGAGCTTATAAACTGATTAGATGGGTGACCAGAAAAGTTGGAAACCTATATGTTGAGGAGAAGTAAACTGTCAACATTCAACAAATGAGGAAGTTAGGAATGGTTTTCATAGTTCTGTAATCCATTGTTTGGTCTTCTCTTTCTTTACCTCGGAACAGGTAATACCTAGTTACCTCATGGTTACCTACAGTCTATACTTCAGAACCATCTCCTTCATGAGAACACAGCACACTTTTAAATACCTACTTCTCAGGCACAAAGCAATAAAAACCCATCCAAGGGTCCTTTTCTAGCCGTGATATTGAGCACTGAATTTGAGAGTCAAGAGGCCTGGGTTGTGGTTTAGACTTTAGAAGGAATTTATCCTGATGGCTGGGGTTGGATAGACCAGCCTTTCCCAAAGTGTGCTCTGTGGAATGTTAATCCTCAGAATGCTCTTAGAAAAGTGACTCAGTTTGCAAACATCAAAAACTCTGTTTCACTCTTAGATATCACAGAACGCCTTGGTATAGCAAAGGCTACCCTTTTTGTACACAATTGATACATCCCTAAGAACTAAGGACCTATTAAAGACTAACCTAGATGCACTTTAAAATTCCTAATAATAATCTGTGGTTATGGAATATGGAGATCTAAACCAGGACAAGAAAATAAGGAATGTAAGGCAAAGAAAGAAAATGAAAAGAGGAAAAGATAATTCGATAATTAGAAGTAAATGCTAGTGAGATGAGATTGCAATGAGATATGGGAACTTGCTATGAGGACACGGTTTAACATAGGCAGTCTATAATATAATCCCAGGACAGGTTTCCTTAAGACAAGAATGAGCTTTTCTTCTTTAGTATTATAATCATCTGACCCCGCTGAAGAAAAACATCATTGCGTCCATACTGTTGCTTAGACTTCAAATTTCAGATGTAGAATGGGTGTTTGCATTCTCCTCAGGAATTCTAACTCCAGGAAGAGTAAAGAAAGATCAAAGGCACTTTTCTAGATCCACTGACTGCCTCTAGGTGAAGCTGAGTTTCTAGGATAAGTCAGAAACCAAAATTCCTTTGGTCAGAATGAACCTGCTCTGTGAGTTCTTGGCAAATATGGACAGCATTAAGGGATACATTTTCTTACCCAGAAAGTAAGTCCATGGAGATTAAGTGCTATGTACACTGGGAGGAGATTATTCTTAAACAAACAGTAGGTTGTAAACTACCTCATAGTTATAAAGATCTTTATATCAATTTTCCAAATCAGTCTCATATCTCTTGACTGACTTGGTCCTCACGAAAGCCTTCTATGGTAGATAATTTTTGCCTAATATTTTACAGTTGAGAGCAACATTATCATCAATAATAACAACATGAGAGACATTGTGCAAAGTGTTTTACCCACATTGTCTCATGTAATCCCCATAGCAGCTCTGCCAGTTAGGCACACATGGTGATTTCCATTATACAGACAAAGGTCCAGATAACCGAGCTAAATTTAATGGAACATCCTGGGTTTAAACTCAGGTCTCTCAAATTCTAAACACTCTGCCATCTCTGACTCATCAGAACCAGCTAAAGGCTGCCCGTAAGTGACTCTGCTCCATACATTAGTACTTTCTCCACGGTGCCATGCTGCCTCAGGCTGCCTAAACCCCACTCAAACTAGTAATATTTAATTCACTCTCTCAGCTATAGTCTAAATCAGAAGTGGGCAATACACAGTCTATGGGCCAAATTTGGCTTGCCCCATGTTTTTCTATGGCCGATGAGCTAAAAATCTTTCTCACTGTTTTACATGGTTGAAAAAAATCAAAATAATGCTTTTTTTGTGACATGACAATTATATGAAATTCAAATTTCTGTGTTCATAAATAAAGTTTTCTTGGAACATGTCCGTGTTCATTTACATGTTGTTTATGGCTGCCTTTCTGCTACTGTGATAGAGGTGAGTAGTTGCAAGAGATTGTATAGCCCATAAAGCTGACTTCTGGTTTAAAATGTAAAGGACTATTTTTTTTTTTTCCAGAATAAGAAAGGTATAGAGTCAGAAGATGTTCATTTCACACAGCATGCAGAGTAGATATAAAAGACTCAAATTTGGATCCCAGCTCTGCCGTCCAGGAGCTGCAGGGATAATTGCCCAAGCTACTCAACATTTTTTGTGCTTTGGTTTGTCTTATTTGAAAAACAGAGCAATAATTCCAAACTTGCAGTTTTTGGCGAAGTTTTAATGAAGTAGTATGTACAAAACATAGTGCATAAAGCAAATAGTAGGAGCCCCTTAGTAAATGAAATCTACTTGCCTGTTGATGGTGCTTCTGTTCGTTTAGCATTAATATTAGCATGGGCAGATCATAGGAAATTAGCAATCTTTTGTAATAGCTGGCAGATGTATCAAATGAAATGAAACTGCTGCAAGGTGAACGGAATGATAGGATAAAAATGTACATAGTAAAATGTAGGAATTGTTTTCCACCTGGTGAGCCTGAGTAACAATGAGTAACAATGAGGCTTTGATGGATTAAGCAATTGCAGTCAATGAAGTCCAATAATCCATCCACCTACACCTCATGTAATCATCATTAAAGCTGATACCCAAATTTGGAAGACTGTAAGGTAAATTAGCGATACTTAGTTGAACAGGCCATTTCATCCCTCTTCTGCCATTTACTTAGATAACCTTGATTCAGTCTTTTTAAGGAAGCAAAAATAAAGTAATTGCTCTTTCATTCTAACGGTATGTCTGAGTTCTAATTCACTTGACATTTTATCTGCTCTTCAGTGATTAACACACTGACCTCAAATAATTTTCCTTTTTAAAAATCTAATAGACAAAGCAACATTTCTCTTCTTATCTCAGTACACCTTTCCAGAAAGATTGCAAAGCCAAACTCTAGGATGGTCCACCTCAAGCGCTACCAATGAGTGTGCAGATGACAGAATCTTCTTAAGATTGGGTATTTGGGAGAGCTTCTAAAGGTCTTAACTATACTCCTTCCTTAGGTGGAGGAAAATGCCAACAGCTGGCAAGAACTTTCTTTCCCTTTCTTCGTTTTATGCAACTTTGTCCTCTGTTACATACACTGAAGTAAGAAATTGACCTGGAGCTAGCCTCTGTCAAGAAAGTGAAATTTGTTTCTGGTGCTCTGTTCATCACACTGTCTCCCATAATCTCTTTCCACACTGTCTCAACACCTCATACTCTTTCCTTAGTTGCAAAATGCTCTTGGCCAGAGATGTGTTTTAGTTATTTATACGTTAGCAATACTTTTTTTTCAAAAATTTGTTATCTTGCTCCTCTCATAGTAATTCATACAAATACACTCCCTGAAGCTTTAGGATGTGGGGATGGATTTTCTTTCTCTTTCTTTTCCCCTTTCTTTCTCCGTCTCTTTCTCTTTTTTGGCCTATGTTTTCTTTGCAGAATGAAAAAAGAAAATCTCTCTTCTGGTAATGATATTTCAGAAAACAGACAGGCTTATGTGGAATCACCCTAAAATTAAAACTTGTTTGGGGCTGTTTGTTTTACCAACTGGATGGCATGGCTTGACCCACATAGAAACATTGGAAGAAGTGGAGTAGGTCCAGGAGAGGTGGAAATTAGGATGTAGGGGGCATCTATATCTTTTAGTATTCACGATAATTCAACCAAGAAAGCTGTATTAAAATGGCTTCAAAAATGAGGAACTTGAGGCTCAGAAGGGGTTAAGTAATCATTGAAAGTCACTTAGGAGCAAATGACTTACAGGAGCTCAGGTACATTGGCCTTCTCCTGTGCTTATATTTACCTAATAAACCAGATGATCTTCGTGCATTTCACATTCTTTAGCATAGTCAGGAGTAGCTGTCTAATCTGAGACAGTGTAGCCAAAACACATAGCTGGCCAGTTATTTTCCCTGCCTCTGCAGCTACCTCTCGATAAGGACTGAAGACTTGAGATGTTAAGGAGAAATGTGGCAAGCAGAATCAAACAGGTCTGCAAGTCTGCGACTCATTGTCCCTGAGTGAAAATCTGAAATGCAACATCAACATGTTTCAGTGTCAATATGGCAATTGGTGAACTAAAGAGATGACCACCTTCTTCAATTAAATGCAAATCATCCATAGCTTTAAGTGACAAAGGTTGAAACAGACTTCTATTTAAAATCCTTACAATAAAAACACAGAGGGTATCTAAAATCCCTGAGTCCCAACTTGCTAGTTCTCAGAGAAAGCAGTAACTGCACAATTAAACAGGCTTGCCTCACTGTTGCTCTAATAGAGTCAGACACAGGGGGTTGGGAAACAAAACAAAACAAAACAAAACAGTAGACTGTGAGTCAAAAGGCCTGATTTCTACTTTTGGCTCCATCTCAACTCATCACGAGAGTCTGAAAAATCCTCTTTACTCTTCAGACACGAGATTCCTAATTTGCAAAAGAAAGAGATAGAGTGAGATGGTGTCTAAATTCTTGGCCAACTCTAGGAGTCTACTTCCTGTTAAAATAGTTAAGTAAATTTCTAAATTATTAATCACATTTTTTTCCAGTTGTGTAAAATATTATCCTGTATTTCTCCCTCTCTCTGCGTCTTTCCTGTCTTTCTTTCTTTCTTCACGCCCTTTCTCTTCTCTACCACCTCCTTTTTACACCTAAAAGCAGAATCTCAGTTCAGGAATTATTTCCTGGTGCCTTCAAAGCCACAAAGACTCTGGCCTTTTAGATTCAGTGTCCTCGGGAGACATACCTTGTGTATTCTGTTTAGATCAAAACCGCCTTTCTGCCTCCAATTCTGGGTCTCCTAAGTTTCTACTTTGCCTTCATTTTCCTTTTCTGCTTCCACTAAAGAGAGTATGAAACCCAAGAGCAAATGCATTGAAAAGACTGAAAACTTTTCCCTTTGCCTTTGGATTTGGGTTTTCCACTGCCGTTCTCTGACAAATGCTGATACAAACTCTCATCTAAGATTCTTGGAAAGCCACAGGCAGGAGGGTTGGGCTGGGGAGTTTGTTGTTTTATTCAGGACTTCGGTCAAGGGGCAGAAATATTTCAGCCTAACAGATATCAGCCTAATGTAAAAATAATAATAGTACTCAATGCACAAATGCCAGCCATGCAGTTGTTCCCGCTCCCTCTGATACTCACAGTTCAACCGCATTCCTCGGGAGGTCAGAAGGAATCTCTGTCACCTTGCTCTCTTGGCAGAGAAAAACCCTGTTAGAGCAGTGACAGATTCGATGATGACATCCTGAGCCCAAGCTCAGGAATGCCAGCAAAGAGACCAGGAGCAGGGCCATAATTACACATCCATCCACCTGCTTTCTTCCTGCATTTGCAGAGAAAAACCTCCACAGATCTCAGAAGCTCCACACAGTGCCCTTATGAGAAGAGATCTGACTTGAGAACTGGTAGGGTCACGTGACCCACCAAGGGATGCTTTTTTTTTTGGTTACTTCCAGGCAAGATAAGCTACTCTGTTTTCCTTCAAGATTGGGTTTCTTACACCCTGACCTAAGGAACACAGCAAATAGAACCGTTAGGCATGTCTGGAATAGTTTGCATTATTTCACTGCAAAAGTCTCCTTGCTGTTCACCATTCTCTTCTCAACAGAATAACATGATTGACTTTCTCCAAAAAAGACACAACACACAATATGACACATCACTAAGAGGGGTACTAATAAGTGAAGGGCCAGGACCTTCAGTCTTTAGCATCAATTTCTTCCACCAGCCCACCTGAGAGAAAACCAACGCTTCTGGGTTGCATTCAATGATCCTTTTTTTGCTGTAATTATGCCAAAAATGGCACTATTCAGAAACAGGCAGATGGGTTAGCAAACCCTAGGCAGATTTCCATAGGTGGGAGGTACTTCTCATAGGGTTATCTGTAGGAATAATTGACTGAACTGAGTGACCTAAGAAATAGGCTATGTTTCCAGTGGAGATTTAGTAAATGCCAGCACATCCACCCCCTCATGCATATCCTGCCTGCCTTCTGGCATTTCCAGGCTCTGAAGATTGCCCTTGCCTTTTGGCAGTTGGCATAAATGAATTTATTTAATTTATGCTTTTAACTTAGTTTTAAATGTTCCCTGAGGTGACAGCCCAGCACTTTTGTTGGCATTCCTCTCCTTGATGGTGAGGGATCTGAGGAACATTTGGCAACAGTTTTAGAAAAGTGGCTTTGTACTTTCAATTCTAGAATCTATGAAGATTAAAAGGCAGAGTATTCTGTAAGATCCTGCCCACAACTTATTACCTGCTAAAATTAGTTTCAATACTATCTTTAGATAATTAGTTGCGTAAAATTGAGCTTCATGAAAATGTTAAAAATATATACCCATCCCACCTCTCCTTCCCTCTCCCCTGCTTTACCAAGGAAAACCATGTAATGAGTGATTAAATTATTAAGAAACAAACAGAAGCAAGTGATTTGGGGGGTAAGGTTGATCCCCAGATTTTTCTGGGAGCAACTGGTTCGTTCTAATTCTGGAATTGGCAGACAAAGGCGGTATTTATGTGGACTTCATATTTTTAACAAATTGGCTAACATGAGCAGTTAAATTAGTTTGTTCAACAACTGATCCAAGGAATTATAGTCTTTCAGATGTGGAAGGAAGTTAATTCAATCAACCAACTAATGCTTAAGTTTAAGTATTCATATTAATTTAAAAGGATTTTCTCATCTATACTTGTATAGCTCCAGTGACAAGAAAGTCACTACCAATTAAACCTTTTACCCAATTCCTCTGCCCCATAAGACCCCTCCTAGCTTTTGGAGAGTTCTGTAATTAGTCTTTGTATAATAAGCACAAATCTTTTTAAGATTGAGATTTTTATTTTAAATGCTATGTCATATTCACAACTTATAGGTAACATAAATGTAATTTATTAAGCATAGTAATGCAACAAACAATTGCGGGCTAGAGAATAAAGGACATAACCCGTGCTGTTGCATCTACTTAGTTGATGTTCCTTTATTACCTTCTTGTGTTCCTATGCCCAAGGTGACCATTAATCTGAATTTTGTGGTTATTATTTCATTTGTTTTGTGAAATTAATCATCACAAAATGCGTGTATCTCCAAAGAATATATTATTTAATTTCTTGGTTGTTTTTAGATTTTATACAAAGTCTATCACTCTTTAAGTAGTATTTTGCTACTTACTATTTTACACTAACTAGACATTTTAAAGAAATAACCATGTTGTTATGTGTATCTGTAGTTTATCGATTTTGTACCTGTTATGTGTACCTGTAGTTTATTAATATTATACTACTGTATGATATTCTGTTGCATAAATATACCATCATTTATATTTTCATTCTCCTGTAATTTTTAAAATCCTGAGGTGGTGAAAATATTATTTTATATTTTCTCTAAATATTTTTAGTTTTGCTCTGTACATTTTAGCCTTTGATCTATTTGGCATGGATATTTATGGTGTGAGTAAAGGACTCAATTTTTTTTTTATCTGATGGCATAATGGTTTTATCCACATGGATAAACATTTGTCCCAAAACTATTTATTGAATGGCCCCTCTTTTCTTCTCTCACTTGTAAAACTACCTTTCTCATATCTCAAGTAACTATTTTGCATGGGTTTGTGTCTAAGCTTTTTTATATTCCACTGTTGTTTTTTCTACATTACATCAATGTTATACTGTCTTAATTACTGTAACTTTAAAGTAAGTCTTGATATACAGTAAGAAAATACTTCTATCTTATTTCTTAGAGGAGTATCTTGCCTATTTTGGACCTATGACTGAATTTTAGAATCAGATTATTAAACTCCTTGAAAACACCCTGGTATAATTTGTTTGGAATTATACTGATTACATAGATTAATTTAGGCAGAAATTATCACCTTTAAGATAACAAGTCTTCTTATCCATGAATATGGTATAGCACCATGTTGTTTAAGCCCTTCTTTGATGTCTTTAAATAAAACTTTATACTTTCTTCCATATACGTCTTAATATCTTAAATGTGTTTTCCGATAACATCCTGTTTTAGGCTGTTATAAATGAAACCAATATTTAAAGTCACATTTTATGTTTGTTGTCATACTGTAAAAATGCAATTAATTTTGGAATATTTAGTTTATATCTAAATTACCTTATTACATTTTCTATGCAGACAATTCTATCCATATCCAAATAATTCTGTGTATGTGTATATGTATATGTGTACAGAGTTTCTTTCTTTTCAATTCGCTCCTCCCTTCCTCCTTTTCTTCCCCGACTCCAACTTCCCTTTCTTCTCTCTCTCCTTCTACTCTTTCTTCACAATAATAACAATTTTTTTTTTTTTTTTGACATGGAGTTTCATTCTTGTCACCCAGGCCAGAGTACAGTGATGTGATCTCGGCTCACTGCAACCTCTGCCTCCTGGGTTCAAGCGATTCTCCTGCCTCAGCGTCCTGAGTAGCTGGGATTATAGGCACCCAACACCATGCCCAGCTAATGTTTGTCTTTTTAATAGAGATGGGTTTTACCACGTTGGCCAGGCTGGTCTCAAGCTCCTGACCTCAGGTGATCCACCTGCCTTGGCCTCCCAAAGTTCTGGGATTACAGGTGTGAGCCACTGCCCCGACCTACAATAATAATTTTATACTATTAAACTACTCATTTCCTAATATTTTATTTAGCAAATTTGCATCTATGTTCATAAGTTATTTGTAACTTAGTTATGAGTAATTTTTAGTGCGTAATTAATTTCTGAGTTTTCTTTCTCATGTTGTCCTTGTATAGTTTGGTGTCATCATTACATTTGCCTTACAGTCTGAATTGGTATATAATCCCCCTCATTTTATTCTTAGGGGAAAAAAACTGTTTCAGATTAAAGTAATCTATTCCTTTAAAGTATGCTTGTATTTGCCTAAAAAACCATTTGAGCCTTGGTTTATATTTGTGTGTATATGTATGTGTCTGTGTGCATGTTTGTGTGTGTTAGTCTATGTATGCAAATTTAAACATATTGATTCAACTTCTTTATTGTCATTAGATGATTCAGGCTATTTCTTCTTAGATTTATTATAGTTTTTCTAGGAATTTTTCTTTTTTTTTTTTTTTTTTTTTTTTTATTATACTTTAAGTTCTAGGGTACATGTGCATGACGTTTATATCATGTATAACTCCCCAATGCAATCCCTCCCTCCTCCCCCCTCCCCATGATAGGCCCCAGTGTGTGATGTTCCCCTTCCCGAGTCCAAGTGATCTCATTGTTCAGTTCCCACCTATGAGTGAGAACATGCGGTGTTTGGTTTTCTCTTCTTGTGATAGTTTGCTAAGAATGATGGTTTCCAGCTGCATCCATGTCCCTACAAAGGACGCAAACTCATCCTTTTTGATGGCTGCATAGTATTCCATGGTGTATATGTGCCACATTTTCTTAATCCAGTCTGTCACAGATGGACATTTGGGTTGATTCCAAGTCTTTGCTATTGTGAATAGTGCCGCAATAAACAAACGTGTGCATGTGTCTTTGTAGTAGAGTAATTTATAATCCTTTGGGTATATACCCAGTAGTGGGGTGGCTGGGTCATATGGTACATCTAGTTCTAGATCCTTGAGGAATCGCCATACTGTTTTCCATAATGGTTGAACTAGTTTACAATCCCACCAACACTGTAAAAGTGTTCCTAGAATTTTTCATTTTACTTAAGTTTTAGAATTTAGTCTCACAAAGGTTTTTAGTATTCTCTTTTTAATCTATTCTAAACAATTTCTAGTCTTGTTTATTTCTGTTTAGTTTCTTTTCATTAATCAACCTTTCCAAAATTCTCTTTATTTTACTTGTTCTTTCAAAGAACCAACTTTTGCCTTTAGCCTTTGCTGATCCAATTCTATCTTTATGTTTTGTTTCCACGATTTTTGCTCTTATTTTTTCCTTTTTTTTTTTTTTTTTTTTTTATTATACTTTAAGTTCTAGGGTACATGTGCATGACGTTTATATCATGTATAACTCCCCAATGCAATCCCTCCCTCCTCCCCCCTCCCCATGATAGGCCCCAGTGTGTGATGTTCCCCTTCCCGAGTCCAAGTGATCTCATTGTTCAGTTCCCACCTATGAGTGAGAACATGCGGTGTTTGGTTTTCTCTTCTTGTGATAGTTTGCTAAGAATGATGGTTTCCAGCTGCATCCATGTCCCTACAAAGGACGCAAACTCATCCTTTTTGATGGCTGCATAGTATTCCATGGTGTATATGTGCCACATTTTCTTAATCCAGTCTGTCACAGATGGACATTTGGGTTGATTCCAAGTCTTTGCTATTGTGAATAGTGCCGCAATAAACAAACGTGTGCATGTGTCTTTGTAGTAGAGTAATTTATAATCCTTTGGGTATATACCCAGTAGTGGGATGGCTGGGTCATATGGTACATCTAGTTCTAGATCCTTGAGGAATCGCCATACTGTTTTCCATAATGGTTGAACTAGTTTACAATCCCACCAACAGTGTAAAAGTGTTCCTAGAATTTTTCATTTTACTTAAGTTTTAGAATTTAGTCTCACAAAGGTTTTTAGTATTCTCTTTTTAAATCTATTCTAAACAATTTCTAGTCTTGTTTATTTCTGTTTAGTTTCTTTTCATTAATCAACCTTTCCAAAATTCTCTTTATTTTACTTGTTCTTTCAAAGAACCAACTTTTGCCTTTAGCCTTTGCTGATCCAATTCTATCTTTATGTTTTGTTTCCACGATTTTTGCTCTTATTTTTTCCTTTTTTTTTTTTTTTGAGATGGAGTCTCGCTCTGTCACCCTGGCTGGAGTGCAGTGGCGCAATCTCCACTCACTGCAAACTCCACCGCCTCCCAGGTTCACACCATTCTCCTGCCTCAGCCTCCCTAGAAGCTAGGACTACAGGCACCCACCACCACGCCCGGCTAATTTTTTTGTATTTTTAGTAGAAACGGGGTTTCACCGTGTTGCCAGGGTGGTCTTGATCTTTTGACCTTGCGATCCCCCCGCCTCAGCCTCCCAAAGTGCTGGGATTATAGGCGTGAGCCACCGCGCCTGGACTATTTTTTCCTTTTTTGTTGTTCCTTTCTAAAACCTTTTATTTATATGTCAGATTATTAGTTTTCAGCCTTTCTTCCTTTCAAATAATATACTAAAACCATAAATTTTTCTATAATTTCTGCCTTGGCCCTCTTCTACAAGTATTGATAGGTAGATCTTTCATTACAATTTATTTTTAAATATTTCTCAATTTCCCATTACAATTTCTTCTTTGGCACATAGATAATTGAGAGATGTGTTTTTGAAATTTACAAACTTCAGAAATATTTAAATTTATATTTTTTATTATTTACCTCCACCTTAATTGCCTAATGGTAGGAGAATGTGGTCTGTGTTGATTCTGTTTTTCCCCCATACATGTTGAGATGTGTTTTATGGTTTAGGACACAAGTTAATTTTTACAAATACTTAATGTGAGTTTGAGAAGAATCAACATTCTCTGTTTACTTGTTTCCAGGTTCTATTTTTGCCCCATAAATTCAGCTTGTTTTCCTAAAATCTATATATTTACTAACATTTTAAGTTTTACTTAAACTAATAGAAGTATTTCTGTTGAAATTTCACATGATCAGGATGAAACAAGTCTCTATAGTTCTGTTAGTTTTTCTTTATGTATTTCAAGGCTGTTTTCTTTGGGCCATGAATGTTTAGAATGGTATACCTGGTGAATTAAACCTTCTATCTTCTGTCACATCTTACTTTATTCAGAATACTGCCTTTTATCTCGAAGTCTATTTTATGTGATATTAATATAGATATATCAGCTTTTTCTACCTTTGTACTTTCAACCTTTCTGTGTCTTTATGTTCTAGGCATTTTAACTGAATTTTGTGTTTTAATCCATTTCTACAATCTCATTCTTTTAACAGGTGAGCTTAGTAATTTACATTTTATTGCTCTATATAATACTGATCTATATAAATGCTTGTTTTTCTACTATGCAACATGCTTTCTATTTGTTCCAGTTTTACATGCTTTGTTTTCGTTTTATGCTGTTTGTTTTATTTGTTGAGATTTTGTGTGCTGTTTTTTTAAATTGCTTTTTGTTTTCTTGTTTTATTTTGTTCCATTTACTGTTTTGCAAGTTTTGTAATTTCTTTATAAATGTTTATGGTTACTCTCAAATTTTTATCTTTGACTTTATGCTTTTACTGTATACTTATACCTTTTACTTAATACAGTTTAATTTTATCAGTATTCTAACTCCCCTTCTAATAAATGCATAAACTGTACTTTTTTTTTTTTTTTTTGAGACGGAGTCTTGCTCTGTTGCCCAGGCTGGAGTACAGTGACCGGATCTCAGCTCACTGCAAGCTCCGCCTCCCAGGTTTACGCCATTCTCCTGCCCCAGGCTCCTGAGTAGCTGGGACTACAGGCGCCCACCACCTCGCCCGGCTATTTTTTTGTATTTTTTTTTTTTAGTAGAGATGGGGTTTCACCATGTTAGCCAGGATGGTCTCGATCTCCTGACCTCGTGATCCACCCGTCTCGGCCTCCCAAAGTGCTGGGATTACAGAAACTTTACATTTTTTAAGGCTATTTGCTGATTAGGTAACATGCATTTATTGTTGTCTAGGATCTTAGTTTTACCGTTATTATAAACCCTCATTATTTTATGGATTCAATATTGATTTAGATTCCTTGACACTTTGAACCGTGTCACTGGAACTCCTAGGGGTTTATTTTCATTTGCCTTTGCAGATACTGTACTGCAAAGCCTTGAGAAGCATTGTATATAATCAAATATAATCTCATTTCAAAAAAAGCCCCCAATAATTAAAGACAACTAACTTCACAGATACGCTAGTAAATGTTCAACAACCAGCTCTCCAGAAAAAACTCATTTGTAGCATTTGTTAATTTCCGTGGTGTAACCTCTCCCTCTGCAGCTTATATCAAGCTACCCAGGTGATGCCAACCAGCTTGCAAAATTCCCATTTAGCAATCTGTTCTTGTGAGCTGGTAGGAGCTGATTTCCAGCACATCACCAGCTATTTTGTACTTTTTGAATCACCTTTTTTACTTGTTGAGGCAATCTCCAATTCCTTTAGCCATTCCTTATCTGACGTAGTTTTAAATGTGCTGCACTTTGTCTAGATTTTCATTCTAGAATAACGTCCAACCTCAGTTGCTTTAACCTCATGGGCTAGAAGTTACAATGTTGTTCTGGGTTATTTAACTCCATCTTAAGTTGTATGAGCTTTATGAGAGTCTGGCCAGACAGAAAGTGTTTTAGGGTGTGAATATATATGGCCTGCCCTCTGAAGCAGCTATCTGAAGTTGCATTTGGCTACAGTATTAGATGCAGAAGGGGGGAAAAAAAACCTCCTCTCTGATATAAAAGGGAATCATGTATAGAAAACAAGGCTTTAACATCTTAGCAGGAGATTGGTGGTGATAAACTGGGATGAAATGCCTTATTACTAAGTGTTCAACCTTAAAAATTATGTGGAATACAGATCTTTTTTCTACCTCTGTAAATCTCCCACCTGACTACCTTTATTCTTTTAAACTTATCACTAGCACTCCTTGTGTGTCCTCACAATTTTTCTACTTTATGAAGAACTTCCTTTTGAGGTTATTGTCTAGTGATTCCTTATCTCAGAGGACACCTTGCATTTGGCACTGCCTTCAGGTTGCTCAGACTTCCATAGGGATTAAGAACTATGCAAACATTAGGTGGTGATGATTATGATGGTTATGATTATGATTGACATCTTAGGAATCTATCTGTTAGGAATTGTATTTGAAAGTCAAGGTCCATTTTAGCTACATGATTTTATAACTTAAAGTTTCCTAAATCTCAAAGATCTCAAATCTCAACAATGAGGCAGTAGCTCATTTTTGCACCACAGGGCTGGAGGACTAAAT
Organism: Trachypithecus francoisi; assembly: GCF_009764315.1. Lineage (NCBI taxonomy): Eukaryota > Metazoa > Chordata > Mammalia > Primates > Cercopithecidae > Trachypithecus > Trachypithecus francoisi. Next base: position 58,411,445 of record NW_022681462.1, on the reverse strand, counting down.
AGATCTTTCAGGCAGATTTTATTTCTTGGACTTTCATGGTTTCATAGAACTGTATATAATTCTTCATCAGGGAAGATCTGTCACCAGTTAGATAATTGAACTGGTTTAGAAACAAATCTGTGAAATTAATTTCTGGGTCATTTTTTTTCTTTTTAGGGTAGTCATATGAAGATAAGGTCTCTGGGATCAATGGGAAAACACCTGTGTATCTATTTGGCTGGAAAGAAAGCCATCCTAACAGTGGTGAAAGTTGCTATATAAAAAATAAAGTCCTACAAGTAGGAGTGTAGAATGAGTTGAGATAGAAATACTAAAGACTTTTCTGTCAAAAGGAAACTTAATCTAAAGAACATTTTCTTATGTATTGAAACAGAGTTTGATACTTAACAAACACCACCAAATCATCATGTCTGAAAACAACCAGTATTCATTTCATTTGTGATTCTGGGGGCCAGCAGTTTGGTCTGGGTTCAGTTGAGCATTTTTAGACTTGGCTGGGGGTCAGTTATTGAGTCAGTTGGGATCTGGCTGGTGCCAGATGACTTTACCCAGGATAACTTAGCTGTGCTTCACATTCCTCAGCAGACTGCCTTGGTGGTATTCATCTGATGGCATTTCCAGAGGCTCAGAACTGCCATACCATGCATAACTTTTGCTGTGCTCTATTGATCATATCAAGTCACAAAACCCAGACCAGATTCAAGGAGTCAACCAGATTCTGTTGACGTCACTTCTTGAGGAGAGAAATACTATGTCACATTGCAAAGTGGTGTGCAAACAAAGGTAGAAATAACGACAGCCACTTCTGCCAACAATTTACCACAGGTACCCAAGCACTTAGAGGACATCCTTGTCCATGCTAGGTAATCTTTGCTTTCTTTATTATTGTTTTTCAAAGTACAAGTTAGGCCAACCAATAGAGACACTGACAACAATAATGTTGAAGACTCATTTTCAGCTTTTAGAAATTTGTTCAATTACTAACTAAGCATGTTGATGTCCCAAGAGGGAAAATAATGTAGGTTGGTCTTTTTAAAATTATAACATTATGAAGGGACCAAAGACATTTATTTGCCATTCAGAAATCCTTATTTGGTAGGTTTATATTTATTTTAAAAAACAAGTTCCTTTTCTATTTAACACATTATTATCCTGTATTTTCAATTGTTTCTGTGAATCTAATGTAGGATTAGTATAATATTATAGGCTTTAAAATGTATACTATGAGATTTATGGCAGAAATTAAAATTCCTTGTAATATGGTGAAACCGTAAAGACATAGCTTGTGAATTTTTAGTACAACATGATCATCTTTGAACACTAAATATTTCCAATTAGCATCCTTAAATTCACATTATTATTAACATTAGAACATTGTTCTTAGTACACTTGTTTTTTACACATTAAGCTTTCATATTTTATTGCTTTATCATATAATTTATATATTATACCATATAAATTATACCACATAATATAAATTATTATATTATGCCATGTAATAAAAATTAAGGATAGAACATATAGATAGAATTAGATGGGATTATGTAAATGTACCAGGATATTATATAGGAGGCTAGCATACCAGCTCTACAACCAGCCACATCTGGCCTGTTGGGGCATGACACACCTTTAGCTTACTGAGACAGGACAGTCGTGTAAGCTATAATGTTAATGAACCTTCTTGGGCTGAGCAGTGCGCAACTTGCACAATTGCACCTGGCTGTCATGCACTTAGGGTCTTAAGATGAGTGCTGGTGATGAGTGCTGGACCTGTGGAGGGTAAGCTCATTGAATACTGGCAGTGGAGGCTGAGGAGAGGCACTTGACAGAGTACTCACAGTATTGGGAGGAGGTTAACAACCGGCAAAGGAAGGAGCAGTATGCTGGAGTTGGAGACCTGGGCTCCAGTCATAGCTTTGTTGTTATTGTAGAATCTTAGGACATTGCAGTTATCTGGAAGTGCATTTCTTCTTCTCCAAAATGGGGGTGTGAACATTTATAGGGTTCTCACAAAGACAAAATGAGAGAAGCATGTGGAAGTACTGTAAGAGAGACTGGTGTGAATGTATGATATTATTCTCCTCACAGCTGTTGTCATGAAAGAGAGAAGTACACTGCTCATCAGTGCAAAAGTGGGCCTTTTCAATGGCAATTTTTCAGTTTGCTTACGTGGTGAAGGGGTGTGCAGACAACCCTGACCATATGATTATTTGGCCTTCCACACCGCTGACCCTGCCTGAACTGGCTGCCACAATTCTGCCATTGGCAACACATATCTTCACTCACCTGCACTTCCCTTCTGCTTTGTTTTGTTTCCGTCTTTATTTTATCACCATTTTAATTGAGTAAAGAGTGAAGTCCCAGAGAAACAAATAATGGAGGAAGAGAAAAACTGCTTTTCTTTTTTGTTGTTGTTTTTTTTTTTTTATTATACTTTATGTTCTAGGGTACATGTGTACAACATGCGGTTTGTTACATATGTATACATGTGCCATCTTGGTGTGTTGCACCCATTAACTCGTCATTTACATTAGATATATCTCCTAATGCTATCCCTCCCCCACCCCATGACAGGCCCTAGTGTGTGATGTTCCCCTTCCTGTGTCCAAGTGATCTCATTATTCAGTTCCCACCTATGAGTGAGAACATGCGGTGTTTGGTTTTCTCTTCTTGCCATAGTTTGCTTAGAATGATGGTTTCCAGCTGCATCCATGTCCCTACAAAGGACACGAACTCATCCTTTTTTATGGCTGCATAGTATTCCATGGTGTATATGTGCCACATTTTCTCAATCCAGTCTATCATTGATGGACATTTGGGTTGGTTCCAAGTCTTCCCTATTGTGAATAGTGCCTCAATAAATATACGTGTGCATGTATCTTTATAGCAGCATGATTTATAATCCTTTGGGTATATACCCAGTAATGGGATGGCTGGGTCAAATGGTATTTCTGGTTCTAGATCCTTGAGGAATCGCCACACTGTCTTCCACAATGGTTGAACTAGTTTACAGAGTTTACAGTTCCACCAGCAGTGTAAAAGTGTTCCTATTTCTCCACATCCTCTCCAGCACCTGTTGTTTCCTGACTTTTTAATGATCGCCATTCTAACTGGTGTGAGATGGTGTCTCATTGTGGTTTTGATTTGCATTTCTCTGATGGCCAGTGATGATGAGCATTTTTTCATGTGTCTGTTGTCTGCATAAATGTCTTCTTTTGAGAAGTGTCTGTTCATAGTGAACAGGGAACCTACAGAATGGGAGAAAATTTTTGCAATCTGCTCATCTGACAAAGGGCTAATATCCAGCACCTACAAAGAACTCAAACAAATTTACAAGAAAAAAAACAAACAACCCCATCAAAAAGTGGGGAAAGGATATGCACTTCCCTTTTGAACCCATTCTCCTACTCAGGACTTGAGGAGGTCAGGGCTGACCTATTGCAGGCAGAGTGAAGATTCACCTTCTTTGACTTGCCCTTGACCACTTTGGGTAACAAGTGAAGTGTATGGACCAATTTACACAACAAAAATGTTAATGTGAAAAGTAATCACAAGTGGGGGAAAATGTAATTGTAAGCTTGTTGGGGAATTTGGTGCTGCTTTTAGATGAACAAAGTGGATTCTGAAATTCTCATATTAGTTTAATTTCTTGTAGAGAGAAGCCTTGGTCTCTTTTAAAAATAAAATGTAGTAAATCTGCGTCACATTTTGTTTGTAGCAAATGATCTATAGGTCACTGTTTTTATTCCCACATGTCTAGATTTCAGAGTAAGCAGAAATTGAAGGGGGGCATGTTTGGGAATTGGGGTACACTAATATGGAAGTCATATGTCTTATGTTTTGACCTAAGGAGCCAGTGGGAAGATGGGGAGCAGTAGTTCCTGATTTGACCAGGGAAAGTGTTCTAAAAATCTCAGGGCAGATAAATGTTCTCAGGAATACTTATAGTAAGACCAGTATTAATACAGATCTATACCCAATAGCTGCAAAAGAAGTCTGGCCCTAGGAATTGATGTGTGTCAGTCTAGGATAATGCCCCTTCCCTTGGAAAACTCAAACATTTAGCCATGATAACATGACTGAATAACATAACATTCTTTATTTCACAGGCATATAATCAAATTAAAGTGTAGCACCATACTTAGTAGCTAACTATGTATGCTGTAGTGCTTGAGAAAACACTGATTTTAAGCTGAGCTGGCAGTGAAGATAAATAGATTTGGCAATTTTCTAGTTGATCTGGTTCTTGCACTCACTTAAACCTCTCAATCAAACTCCTAGTTAAACAAAATATTTTAAATATGTATATATATGCAGCATATACACATATTCAACACATAACAGCATCTCAGGGTAGGGTCATTGTTTGTGAAAGCGGGAGTGTCAGTTTTCAGCAACACAGCACTGCAAGCTGAAAATCCAAGGCCTATTTTCTATTTTTATACTTTGGAATGAAGAAAAATAATACTGTGTTTCCATTATTTATGAACATGGTTAAAAAAAGAGAGAAGCAGTGAAATTTCACTGCTTTCAAAGAATAATTTATTTTGATTCCACACGGGGCCTTTAGCCTTTCCTCATATCTCCCCTTCCCTGTGGATACCTCAGGCAACCCAGGTGGTGTGAAATCTTGGCTCCTGCTGGGGAAGGGGAAAGACAGCTGGCAGGCTCTGGCTGGGAGTGTTCACTGAGCTTGGGAGGCAACCGATTAATTGATCAGAAATGTATTGAAGGTTTGCAGGCAAAACTGAGGTATAAAATGGAGACTTTGTCCTCAAGGAGTTTACTGACACAGGAGAGATGAGATCAATGCGTATAAAAAGAGGAGCCCATTTATAAGATATGGAGAGTCACATACCTAAATTCTTCAGAATTCAGATTTAGGCTATGAAACAGCTTCTACTTATTTTGTGCTAATTTTGTGCTAGATCAGGCTAAATACCTTACATAATCTCTGATCCTCATACCAGCCCTACAAGACAGCTCTGATTATTCTCATTTTGTGGATGGAAAGGGTGAGGCTTGGAGAGGTGAAGTGAATGTGCCCTAGGTCACACAGCTGGTAAGTGATAAGCCCAGGCTTCAAACACAAGTGTGATGGTTTTCAAGCCAGCACCCACTCCTTGGGGGCAGCTCTGCCCTAGAAAGCCAGAGCAGCAAGCAGATGGACCGAGGGACCGAGAAGCAGCAGGCTGAGGCTGATTGACTCTCAGGCTGACACACTGACTTCTGCAGGACTGCACAGCCACCCTTCCTGGGGAGAAGAGTCCCTCCCTCAGTTGCCTTGGTGGCCCAGGAAGACTATGGTCCCTCTTTTGTTTCTGCCAGATGGTCCTGCTGAATCATTCCCACCTCATTGTGGCTAAATTACCTGCATTAATTCTATATTTTTATTTCTGTGGCTCTGACATAATGGGAAATAGCTCAGTTTTAATGCTAGTTTTTAGAGTGAGGTTTCTAAAGAAATGATTTAACTTACCTTGTAAACCAGAACAATTTTGAGAGTGAAAGGAGACTCTATTAGTAATTACTGCCAGGACTATCCCAGGCATCCAGGACTTAAAATCATTCTACCAATATGGGATCAAAGGATATAGTTAACATGGAAATGAGACCCACATTATTCAGACAAGAATGTTTTTAGGGCATCGAGCAGCCAAATGGAAGTGAACTCCATTGACAGTAGTAGTGGTTATCTGCTGCCTGATGTTAGAGCACAGATTTGGGCAGCTTAGTCCTTAACCTTCACCCACCCCTTACTAAGCCAAGGCAGCCCTGATTTACTGTGTCAGGGTGACATTGTTTTGTGGAAACCTCTTGCTTACTGCCAAAGTTAGTGAATTTGCACTGTTCTAACTTACAGGATTTAAATAACTGCTAATCCTTGAAGGCCTTTTACCTCTTTTCTGCTTAAAGTTTACAAATTGGACTGCGACCACAAATACTGAGGTTTACCCACATAGAAATTCTGGTAAGAATCTGAAAAAAATCACATACTGAGAAGCTGGGCTCCAAAAGAAAGAAAGGAGGTGAGGCATGGGGAGGGAAGAATGGGAGGATGGGAGGAGGAAGGGAAGGAGAGAGGACAGTCTAGGTGATTTTAAAGCAACATGATCCAGGAACATCTTCCAGTGTGACAGTGGCCTTCTAACACAAGACTTCTCTTTTCAATCCCTGACCCTCTTGTCATTTGTTCTTTTCAGGTTGACAAATGGGTGTTGGTTTATGACAGCATCATTGATCAAATGACACGTTGTCTTGTATTGTCTGGTAATAAAAGAAGACATAAAAATGCTTCTTGGAATAACTTGACAGTGTCAATTTAGATAGTAACTTCCAGTCCTAAATCTCTCTGGGAATGAAAACAAATTCCACTGATCTAAAACCAAGGTGTTTTTCATTACTAATGCTGCAAATAGTGCTTACTCTGAGATGAGAGGGTTGTCAACAGTTTTCATCAGACTACCCCAATGAGGGTGGAGTTTTCCAAAGAGAGCCTCAATAAGGTCAACATTTCTTTGGTGTCTCTTATTTTATATTATAAATGTATGCACATTTTACATTCTCTTTTACAATAGAGTCATGTTTATTTTACTATCAAATTTCTCAAAATATTTGTAGTCACATATATGTGCAGAGATGAAAAGATGAGCCATTTTTATTCTACAGCTTCATGTTTCCCCTTGGCGCCATGCCAGGCCCTTCATTCTCAGAATGTGGGGATGAAACCACCCTGGGCAGCTGACATAAGTGAAGAGTTAATTATTTTAAGAGTTTATAGACATAGATTTTTGATGATAAAAGTCAACGGCAAATTTGGAAATACTAATTTTATTTCAAAGCTTTAAAAAATACTTTATTAAACTAGAAGCAAAGTATTGAATAAAGAAGTTACTCTGATGATGTTATTACCAATATTAGCTGACAAGGAAGACAGGGAGAGGATACACAGAGAAAAATAGTGTACTAAAGTCTTTGTATGGACCAAATAAAACCTGTAGTGACTCTTTTCTCCTAAAATAGTCCATTTTCCATAAGTATTTCCTTGGGTTTTATCAGAAAGATAATTTACAATTTTGAACTTCAGGATAAATAGAAGTAAAATGAAGTCACAAAATTGTATGTGAAGATTTTTTTTTTTTTTTTTTTTTCTGAGATGGAGTCTCACTCTTATTGCCCAGGCTGGGAGGCTGAAGTGCAGTGGTGTGATCATAGCTCATTGCAACCTCCACCTTACAGGCTTAAGTGATCCTCCTGCCTTAGCCTCACAAGTAACTAGGACTACAGGCATGTGCCACCATACCCAGCTAGTTTTTAAATGTTTAGTAGAGATGAGGTCTTGCTGTGTTGCCCAGGCTGGTCTTGAACTCCTGGCCTCAAATGATTCTCCCACCTTGGCCTCCCAAAGTGCTAGGATTACAAGTGTGAGCCACCACACCTGGCTGAGGACTCTTTTTCTTTTCTTTTTTTTGGGGGGATGGAGTCTCGCTCTATCACCCAGGCTGGAGTGCAGTGGTGCGATCTCGGCTCACTGCAAGTTCTGCCTCCCGGGTTCACGCCATTCTCCTGCCTCAGCCTCCCGAGTAGCTGGGACTACAGGCACCCACCACCACACCTGGCTAATTTTTTGTATTTTTAGTAGAGACGGGGTTTCACCGTGTTAGCCAGGATGGTCTTGATCTCCTGACCTTGTGATCTGCCCGCCTTGGCCTCCCAAAGTGCTAGGATTACAGGCATGAGCCACCGTGCCCAGCTGAGGACTCTTAATAACTCTGAATTTACCCTTCTGTTTTTGTTGCTGGAGACTTGCTTTTATTTCTGAGGTAAAGGCAGATGAGTATGAACTTTGGCATTCTTGGAGTAGACTTAAAACAGAAAACAGATGTACTTTCAAACATACTGATTTTCTGGTAAGAACAATTAACCTCAGTATAAATCTGTTGACATAATATGGTCCTTCATTATACATTACTGTCAGCATCCTAAAATCAACAGCCGCAACAAACAGAAAACCAAAAATGAATGATCACCATAAAGCCAAAACAAAACACAATAAAACTGAAGATGTGGATAACATTAAAGGAAAAAGGCAAACTTGATTATAGTTAACATTGTCTTACTTTTTGAAATTTCAAGTAAGTGTGTTGATGTATATAATTACATTTATTTTCACAGTGAAATTTGTTTACAATCATTTGGTCACTGGAGTCCAGTCTTGCTTGACACATGAAAGATTTTGGTCCCAAGAATGTGTAGCACCATTTCCACCATATGCTTTGAGAATGATTGAAAACACAAAGGCCATATCTGCCATTTTAGTGCTCTTTATTCATTGTCCATATCTCTATTGAGTCTCTGCTACATCTTAGGCACTCTGCTTGATGCTGAATAATTTAAAATGGATGGAACATACTCCCTGTCTTCTTACCTCATAGTCTAGAGTACAGACAGTGAAGGTGTGCTGGATTCTGTTAGGTGAACTTGGCCAAAGCTGGAAATTTTATTTCCCAGGACAATAACTTTCTTTGACTGTTTTCTTGAAAGAGCTTGCTTGAGATTCGCTTACAGAAACGAATTAGAATTCATTACTCTCAGAAGGCTGTCACCATCGGCTATGGTGATAGATAGATGCAGAGGTGCACCTCCTCTTCTCCTCCAACTTGTCTTCAAACAGTGGCCCCAGGCCTACCACCAGGTTCTTGGCTGGGGACATACCAAAACTGCATCTTCTGCACAGGCAACTCTTCCCAGGAAAAACAATTTTTGTAGACTTCATGAGCTCTCCTTTTGTGGTTTCACTTTGGTGGCTTTTTCCGTTTCATTTCAAGCTCCTGCTGGTTGACCCACACCTTTGCTTCAGGGCACCTGGTTAGTGACCAATTTTTTTTGACCATCCAACTCTCCCTTCCAAATTTTCTTTTCCTCAGCTCCTCGAATATTTGTGTAAGGGCTAACATCTACAATAAATTTTTTTATTCCTGTAATACTTATAGTGAATATAATTTTCTGTCTGAATCCTATACAAACCCTTACAAGAAGATGTTATAATGAAGACAAGTGGTGAGCATTAAGGAAGATCAGAAAGGAATGACATCTCACCCATATTGGGTGGTGCCACAAGTCTGATCAGGGAAGGCTTCTAGGACTAGGTGAGGCAGGTCTGGCAAAGCTGGTAAGGGCATTCCAGAGAGATGGTATGTGATAATGATTTGGCTCTGTGTCCCCACCCAAATCTCATCTTGTAGCTCCCATAATTCCCATGTGTTATGGAAGGGATGTGGTATGAGATTATTGAATTATGGGGGTGAGTCTTTCCCATGTTGTTCTTGTGATAGCGAATGGGTCTCACGATATCTGATGGTTTTAAAAAATGGGAGTTGCCCTGCACAAGCTCTCTCTCTGCCTGCTGCTATCCATGTTAAATGTCATTTGCTCCTCCTTGCCTTCCACTATGATTGTGAGGCCTCCCCAGCTATGTGGAACTGTAAGTTCTTTTGTAAATCTCCCAGTCTCTGGTGTGTCTTTATAAGCAGTGTGAAAATGGACTAATACAGTAAATTGGTACCAGTAGAGTACGGCATGCTGAAAAGATATCAGAAAATGTGGAAGCGACTTTGGAACTGGGTAACAGGCAGAGGTTGGAACAGTTTGGAGGGCTTGGAAGAAGACAGGAAAATGTGGCAAACTTCCTAGAGACCCGTTGAATGGCTTTGACAAAGAGGCTGATAGTGATATAAACTATAAGGTCTAGGCTGAGGTGGCGTCAGATGGAGATGAGGAACTTTTTGAGAACTGGAGCATAGGTGACTCTTGTTATGTTTTAGCAAAGAGACTGGCAGCATTTTGTCTCTTTCCTAGCGATTTGTGAAACTTTGAACTTGAGAGAGATAACTTAGGGTATCTGGTGGAAGAAATTTCTAAGCAGCAAGGCATTCAAGAGTTGACTTGGGTGTTGCTAAAGGCATTCAGTTTTAAAAGAGAAATGGAGCATAAGTGTTTGGAAAATTTGTAGCCTGACAATGCAATATAAAAGAAAATCCCATTTTCTGAGGAGAAATTCAAGCTGGCTGCAAAAATTTGCATAAGTAACAAGGAGCTGAATATTAATCACCAAGACAATGGGGAAAATGTCTCCAGGGCATGTCAGAGACCTTTGTGGCAGCCCCAGAGGTTTAAGAGGAAAAAGTAGTTTCAAGGGCTGGCCCAGGGTCCCTGTGATATGTGCAGCCTAGGGACTTGGTGCCCTGCATCTCAGTCACTCCAGCCATGGCTGAAAGGGGCCAAGGTAGCGCTCAGGCTGTGACTTTAGAGGGTGCGAACCTCAAGCCTTGGCAGCTTCCAGGTTGTGTTAAGCCTGTGAGTCCACAAAAGTGAAGAATTGAGGTTTTGGAACTTCTGCTTAGATTTCAGAAGAAATGGTGGTGTCGGAGTCCCCACACAGAGTGCCTACTAGGGCACCACTTAGTGGAGCTGTGAGAAGAGGGCCACTGTCCTCCAGACCCCAGAATGGTAGATCCATTGACAGCTTGCATCGTGCACCTGGAAAAGCCACAGACACTCAACGCCAGCCCATGAAGGCAGCTGGGAGGGAGGCTGTAACCTGTAAAGCCACAGAGGTGGAGCTGCCCAAAATTATGGGAACCTATCTTTTGCATCAGTGTGACCTGAATGTGAGACATTGAGTCAAAGGAGATCATTTTGGAGCTTTAAGATTTGACAGCCCTGCTGGATTTCGGACTTGCATGGGCCCTGTAGCCCCTTTGTTTTGGCCAATATCTCCCATTTGGAATAGTTGTATTTACCCAATGGCTGTACCCCCATTGTATCTAGGAAATAACTAACTTGCTTTTGATTTTATAGGCTCCTAGGCAGAAAGAACTTGCATTGTCTTGGATGAGAGTTTGGACTGTGGACTTTTGAGTTAATGACTTTGGGGGACAGTTGGGGAGGCATGATTGGTTTTGAAATGTGAAGACGTGAGATTTGGGAGGGGCCGGGGCAGAATGATATGGTTTGGCTCTGTGTTCCCACCCAAATCTCATCTTGCAGCTCCCATAATTCCCACGTCTTGTGGGAGGTACCCGGTGGGAGATGATTGAATTATGGGGTGGGTCTTTCCCGTGCTGTTCTCATGATAGTGAATGGGTCTCATGAGATCTGATGGTTTTAAAGAACGGGACTTGCCCTGCACAAGCTCTCTCTTTGCCTGCCACCATCCATGTAAGACGGGACTTGTTGCTCCTTGCCTTCCACTATGATTGTGAGGCCTCTCCAGCCATGTGGAACTGTAAGTCCAGTGAAACCTCTTTCTTTTGTAAATTGCCCAGTCCTGGGTATGTCTTTATCAGCAGTGTGAAAATGGATTAATACATTAATCCAACCTTGTGGAACTTCAAATAATTCTATATGACCAGATCACGAGACATATATGGAGAGGTGTGGTGAGAGTTAAGTTTGGAGAGGTTATACAGGAGGCAGATCATAAAATTATTTTATGCCTGACCAAGGAGTCTGTTTTATGGACAATGAGGGACCTTGAAGTGGTTTGAAGTAAGGAAGAGATTTCTCTGGCAGTTATATAGAGGCTGAATGGTAGATAAGCAAAATTAAATCAGGAGGCCAAGAAGAAGCCTGTTACATCAGTCCAAATTAAAACAAAACGCAAATCTCACTGACACAGAGGAAGAGGGACAGAAGAGAAAGAGGGAATATTACCCTATGATGGCTGAAGCATGAAATCTGTGCAAGATGCTGAGAAGGAGAGGTCAGAGAAGTTGACGGAGAATCAGAAAAGAGTGGGAACAAAGGGAGGGGAGAACTTTAACAGAGGGAAATGGTCAATAGTATAAGGAAATTAGGAGGTTAGAGAACTGCCCATTCTTTTTCAACCATGTAGATAACATTGGTGACCATAGGTGAAGTAGTTCCTGTTGTATTTGTTTTATTTTTCTTTCACTAGCCTTCTGGACGTGGAAACTCTTGAGGAAATTGCATTGTAAATACAGCGAATCTCTGCAGTTAAGGTAACGAAATACCTTTAGCTCCGTCAAACAGCTAACTTTTCTCAATCACAAGTCCAAAGAGGCTGATCAAGGTCTAGAAGGCTCCTTTTCCTCTGACCTATTGCCCCCAAAAGAACTCAATTCTGACTTGTATATGTGGCCAGCCATTTAAAACGTTTTAATAGCTTGTCAATAAATTGAATGATGATGGAGAGAAGTGGGAAAAGAGATGGCTTTTCCTAAATCTGAAGTTTGCTTTGTCTCGACCTCCTTAGGCAGAAATAGTGTGTTTTGATTTTCCGAGTGAGCCATCATCATTTTTCATGAAGCCACGCGTGGGGTGATTCTCCATTGCTCTCTCTGCTGTAGGACTCATAGGCACTTGCCCTCAACCCAGGTGACCCTGAAGAAGAAACTTCACCATGTCAGTGGGAAAGACCACAGAGGCTTAAACCACAGGATAAACTTTCTCTTCATTACTAGTAGATGAAGTTAATTATTCAGTTCACAGAAATTCACTTTATGATTTGCGTTCTCCTGATATTTTTAACAAATGTTAATTTCGTCTTTTTCGTTTCTAAAAATCTATCTATTTAGTTTGTAAAGAGTGGGAAAAGCTACAGTTTCCATGGAGCAATCTCTTCCTCCCACAGAGCCTGTGACTGAGGAGTGGCTTTTGCTATGTCCTTGTGTGTTAACCCAGTTGCTCTAGGTTAACCAGTAGCTTGTTCCAGAGAAGGAGCAATTTGAGGCACTAAAAACTTTCCTCTTATACAGATAGATTATGAACCTGGAAATGGCTACTCACACTTTGACATCCTGCTGTTAAAATGCAATCCTCCCAAACTGCCTAGGGCCTCCCCACCACACACTCACAGCATTCACCCACAAATGGCCACCCAGTAGATTTTAACTGCTTTGGGAGAAGGGGCCATGTTTTATTTACCTTTGTATCTCTAATTCCAAGCATGTATCTGGCACATTTATCATATAAATGGTAAATGTGACTGGAAAGGCCCCCTTATTTTGTTCCTAAAAGGGGTACTAAATGTTTCATGAATGATTTTTTTTGAAAATCCATCTTTCTCCTAGTTTTCTTTTCCAGAGGGGTTTCCCAAGGAAGGCTTAGAGGTTCTTCAGACTAATCTTGGTAGTCACTTGTTATCCTGTCCACCAACTCAGCTCTAAACCATTGTTTTCCCCCAATGCCACATTATCACGTTATCTTATAATTCATTTCTCCCAGTTGCTGGTGAGCAGTCTCCTCTTCAAAAGTACAGCTAAGGCCAGATTCATTTATGGATTGCTGATGAAGTAATAGAAGCACCACCCCAAGTATAATGTACATTGTCACAGCAGTGGCCGCTTCTGCGACCCACAGACACTAATCCGTGAGCCTGAGAAGGTTTTATTTCCTCTTCAATATGAACTTCCATTTGTTTCAAGGGAACTCTAGAAAAGTCAGTCGCAGTAGTCAACAATATATTTTCCCAAGTCTGCAGTATTCTTATTTAAATAATGCCATGTAAGGAGCATTAATTATTAAACTTGCTTGTTAGAACAGTTATCAAAATCTTTAAGGGCACATCCCGGCTTACCATGGATGGATCAAATTTACCCAATTAATAAGTGCAAACCTCAGTCTACACCATCTGCATTCACATTTGTGGGGGAATCACAGTTTTCTCTGAGAACAATCATTGGCATTTCCATGATTTCTGTGTAATCCTGTTGATTTCTCCAGAACTGAGGAAGTCGGTGTCAAAAGTTTCTGATTCCTAAATATCAGTTTTGTCATTAAAGTACAATTACAACATTTAAATTTTGTCTTGATTGTTTTTGTATTTATGTATTAAATAGATAATACATATGTATTCATATGTATTAAATAGATAATACATATGTATTCATATGTATTAAATAGATATGTATTAAATAGATAATACATATGAATACATATGTATTCATTATGTATTTATTGAATTAAATAGATTTTAGAATCTTGTGATTAAAAACAAAACCTTTCTCTTAATAATTGCTTCTCAAACTATGGCAAATTGAGCAAATGGTAAAGGCTAGAGAAGTTCCTCTAAAATTCTGCATTGTCAGCATGTTGTTATTGTTGCTGTTGTCATTTGAAAATAGGAAGTGGTAGTATTTCATCTTAATAGTGAAGAAAAATGGCCCTTGATTCTTCCCTGTTCTTGTGTACCCTCTTCCCTTTCTAATCATATGCATAATGTGAGAATCCTCTGCTTCTAGATGTCTTACTCAGATGAAGCAGTGTGTTTTAATGCGAAAAGCATAAACTGGGAGATCCATAACTTCTCCCCATGATTTTGGACAAAAATATTTGGGCTACAGTTTCCTTATCTATTCAGAGAGGGTGATGAGGTTTGTCTTCTCAGGGTAAAAAAAAACAATTAGATGTAGGACTCACAGCCATTACTTTACTTACTGGTGAACCTCTCTTGGGGAAATCTGGGTGCTGGGAAATAGATGGTTCTATATCTGTGGGTGGGGTACACAGAAACAGGAGTGTGGGCCTATGTTCAGGTTCCAGTGGAAAGGTGCTGAGAGTGGAGCCTCGGCATGTATTTGAGAGATGACTCCAGGACCAAGGTTTTCAATAGTGGAGAGTCCTTGAAAGAGCTGTGCCACTCCCTACATACTGGATGCTAGGAAATGAGCATACATGGTCTGTGATTCTCAGACTGGAGCTCATGGACAAAAACTTTCAATGTTTCATAAAAGAATGTTTTAAAAATTATGTTGCATTTCAGTTATAATGCATTGCATGACAGGCATATTTAGGCATTTTAAAGATCACTCATTCCAAGAATGGAACACAGTTTCCATGTGGACATTTACATTTGTTTTTATAAATGTTATTTTCACTAAATGAAAGTGAAATGATGTCGAGGGGGTGATGCATTAATGAAGGTGTCACAGGAAGAAACGTGATGGGAGAGCTGAGCCATCAGAGGGCGCAAGGACAGAAATGCCCTTCAAATTCACAATATGCTCCTGCACAGGCACTCCAAAATTGTACAGACACCCTCTACAGATCCCATCTTTGAACAAGCCAAACTGTCACCGCTCATTCCTTGTAAGCATGGCCAGGCACATGAAATGAGGCCTGCTTCTGGCAATCAGGATTTTCAATAATGCTGGAATCATAACCTTTTCAAGCAAACAAGACAGCATTACAGAGTTATCAAATGACACTTAATTAAAATTGGCACTTGAAGATTGTTTGTTGGCAATGTTTTGGAAAAATATGAGGTCTATTTGTTGTGAACCAGCAAGCAAAGCTTTGAAATAATTAATAACATACTTATGCTAACAGGCATTATCTGAATTACTGAAGCCAAAATACCAACAAAAAATTATTCAGTACAGAACCTGACCTGAGGCTCATCTTTTTCCTATTAAAACCAATACTGAAGATCTAGTTTCAGCAGAACAACATGCTTTATCACAGTGAATTAATGTTTTTAATTTGAATTTTATTGGTCTTATAGTTTAGTTATTACATGTTTTTAATGTATATGCTTGGTTTTGGTTTAATGATTTTAGAAGGAGTTTATAGCTAGTTTTAGTCAGTACTGGATATCCATAGGAATGTTTTTCTCTTTCAAAGGGCGCTGTGTATCGTTCAAATTTGGGAGGCACTGGTATAGGGGTTAAGAGCACAGAGTTTAAAATCAGACCTGGGTTCAAAACCGGAGCTCTCACACTTAAAAACTGTGTAAACTTGAATGTGTTATTTAATTGAACTGTGTTTCATTTTCCTGATCTGCTAAGATTGATATAATAAAAGCAATAATCATTATCATAATGACTTATAATGACTTACATCATTGGAATAAATAAAATAATAGCTCCCCAGTATAAAGATCTCTGGCATATAGTAAGTGCTTAATAAAAGTGAGTCATTATCATCACCATCATTTTTTAAGCTTTGGTCTGAGAGACCCAAGAGTTGGCACTGCCAGATAAGGAGGTAAGAGATGCAGGAGGAACAGCTGCTAGGAGTCGCTGCTTTCAACAGGAAACATTTTTTTAAGGGTCATTGGACTGCAGCAGCTGTAGGAACTACCATTATCTCTGGAAGCAACTGAGGATGTCTGTCTATAGACACCTCATTGCCCGGAGGTCCCACCCCCTCTAACAGCACTATAGCATTAGTCACCTCTGGAGAGGAAAGCAGTTGTTTCAGCCCTTGTCTCCTGGACCGATGCATCCAGAACTGGTTGACCTCCCAACACAGCTCCCTGCTGTGTACTCCCACAGTCACCCCTTGCATCTATCCCTGTGTATGAATTTTCAGGTCTTGGGTCTTGATTTTCCTCATTTTATGTCTGTCATGGCCATTCAAGGGACATCCTAGCCTCATCCATTGTGTTTCCTGGGACCCCTGTGGCTGCCATTCCCTCTGGGTTTCCCCAGATCCCAAAAGGGGAAAGCAGAGCCTTCTTATGGGGATGAGATGGCTGGTGGGAGGGATTCATGGTGTAAATTATTTTCTCCTGTTGTTCTCCTCCTTTAATGCCCGGGGTTTGTTGAAACATATCTTGAAGATATATTTCACAGAACTAACAGAAGTCCTGATCGAATTGCCCAGTGGGGTTCCTTCAACTCTAGCCTCCTCCTGCAGTTGCTGCTATCACAAGTTTCTCAGATTTGGTTAGGACATCTCAGAGCTACTGCCTAGTGAATCTGGGGAGAGAATGGGGGCTGAAGTTGTGTGAGTATCACAGGGCAAAGCTGATCTTGATGGAAAGGAGGCAGAATCTTATATGGACAATGGAGAGAGAAGAAAAAGGGTAGGCTGTTTCAGCCTTGCAGATCACATAGAATGTTCACTGTGATGATTTAAAAAAAAAAAAAAAAAAAAAAAAAACCACTTGCAAACCTGGTTGAACTCCCAGAGAAATCCAGCCTGATTCCTTATCATGCGGTCTGTGGTGAGATTTGCTGATGTGGGCATCTGGTTAGAATTGCATTAACATGTAGTACACATACCCACTCTCTTCCCAAACTGCAAAACCCTGTGGACAAATTTTTTTCCTCTTCTTCTTTTTCCTAGAGCATCTCAAAGCCTTTCTGTGATCCCAAAGGGTATGAATTATTCACCATATATATAGCATCAAGCTTTAAAGAGCTTACTTTTAAAAAAGTAAAACTGCCCAAACCACCCAATAATTTTCTTCTGCCTTCATTTTCATTAACTGAACATCTTTAGAATTATTACTCACTTTCCTTCCTGGCCATCTTTTTGTTGGTTTGGTTCTCTTTTTTACTTCAACATTCCCCCTCCCCATGCACCACCAAGAATGTAGAGGATTCATCCTTGTCTTGCCTCTGGCATGTCCAGGCCAAGGGTGTGGTTTATACATGTAGTCAAGTTTCCATGTAAATATCATCATCTTCACTTTAAATACCTTCCTGACCATACATGGAAAGACATAATATCTCTCTTGTATAGTATCAGCCCAACTGCAACTTCTGCTGACAGAAGGTATTGACCACCTACCTGCATCCCTTTAGCATTTCTTAAGATTCAGGAAGCACCTGCAGCTTAGGTTTGCATTCCAACACTGCCATCAACTGAAGTAGGGACTTTGGCCAATAGTGGAGTCTTTCTGAGCCCCAGTTTTCTCATCTGCAAAAGACTATGATAACTATCCAGCAGCATGGTGAAAGTTAGAGACACGATGCCTACCCAGCATCACCTAGCATAGAGAAAGTATTTAACTAGTGGTATAAATATTTTTCTTTTTAAAAAATTTTGGGTTTTTTGAGACAAGGTCTTGCTTGGTTGTCCAGGCTAGAGTACAGTGGCATGATCATGGCTCACTGCAGCCTCAACCTCCCAGGCTCAAGCAATCCACTTACTTCAGCATCCTGAGTAGCTGGGACTACAGGTGTGAATCACAATGCCTGGCTAATTTTTTAGAGAAAATTTTGTAGAGAGGAGATCTCACTATGGTTGTCCAGGCTGGTCTTGAACTCCTGGGGTCAAGTGATCCTGCTGTCTTGGCCTCCCAAAGTGTTGGGATTACAGGAGTGAGCTAACACATCTGGCCTAAATAATTTTCTTGATCAAGCTGGGTGTGGTGGTAGGTACCTATAGTCCCAGCGACTTGGGATGCTGAGGTGGGAGGATCCCTTGAGCCTAGGACTTCAAGTCCAGCTTGGACAATACAGTGAGACTCCTTCTCTTAAAATAAAATTACTTTATTTATTATCCATAGTCCAGATTAATGATATTTTAGCTCCCGGCTTCACCAATTGCAGCCTTCCCATATTAAAAAAAGAAAAAAGAAAAAACAAAACAAAAAACCTGGCATGATCCTTTTGTGTTTGCAACAGGACACAGCATATGCTAAATGCATTTGTAAGTAAATACTAAGACCAAGAGACAGTAGCAACTTGAAAAGAAACCTTATACCTTGAGTGTTAGAAGTTCAGGAGCTAATAGTCATCAGATTTGAGTTCAAATTCTGTCTTGGCCACTTACTTGACCAGGTGACTTTGGGCAATTGATTTCATGTGGGAATCATTTCATCTTCCTAAACTGATTTTCTCATGTGTGAAATAGGGACCATACAAGCACCTAATGTAGAAGTTCAGTCAGGGTGGTAGGTGAAATTGTAAAATAGACACAAACCTTCTTGGAAGGCCAGAAGGTTTTGCAGAAGACTTAAGATAGGGTTCTGGCTGAAGGCAGCCTAATCCTCTTACCTTGAGCTGATAGCTTAGAGTACGTACAAAGGAATGTAAGGGAGTTTATCTAAAGAGCTTGTTTACTCATGTGGTCCTAAGACCGGACTTTGATCATTCGTAGGACTGCTCTCTCTGGGGGAGGGCAACCAGGTTGATTACCCACAGGTGTGTTGATTGAAAGCCTTTGTCATTAAATATGTGCTGAACAAATGCCCATGAAGTCAGCTAGTCAGTGCGCGCAGCTGCCACAATTCTTTCTGTGAGTGGCCTGGCCCCCTGACCCGCTCTTTCACTGAGTATCGGTGTCTGAGTACATTATTCATCCATCATGCAGCCTGGCATACCCAGTTGCTTTTGTGATGATTAAATAAGATATTGGATATAAAGTATGTAGTCCAGTTTTTGACACAGGATAAATGTTTGCTTTTAAACTGTGACTTTTACACAGTATGGCTGGCCATTTTGTGTTTTCTCCACAGCTATAAAGAAATGTTGAAAATGTGTGAAGGGGAAAAAGGAAATGCCACAGGCAAAGTGATCTCGTGTTTTCCAGAACAACTTCTTCAGTTTTTTCCTCCTTTTATTATGAAGCATTTAATACATATAAAATAAGCAACATGTGAGCTATAAATCAGAAGAAGAAGCATATTACCTAGGAAAATACCTTTCATGATAGTTACTTAAATCCTTGGAATGTCTGTAATTTTTCTTGATTTCATTTCCCTGCCTAACTCAGAGGTAACCACTATCTTTGACTGTTTTTTATTCCCTTGCTTTTCTTCATAGAATTACCACATATGTATGTATCCCTAAACAACATATTGTTTAGTTTTGTTCTTTTTGGGCTTTATGAACATGGTGTTACACTGTGTTTATTCCTGTGAAATTTGATTTTCTCAGAAAACATTTCTTTCTAAGATTCAAGTAAGAGTGTCTGTGGCTGTTATTCTTTTGTTTTATTGCTGCATAGTATTTCATTATATGGGCAATCTATAATTAACTATCCTCCTGTCAGTGTAGATCTAGAGTGTTTACAGGATCTTTTTTGTTATGAATCACCATAAATGTAAACCTGCTGTACATGTTTCCTGTGATTCCTTAAGTTGTGCTGTTCAACAGGATAACCACTAGATACATGGCTATTGAGCACTTGAAATGTGGCAAGTTAGAATTGGTACATACTCTACATATGAAATACACATCAGCCATTAAAGACTTAATACAAAAAATGTAAAATATCTAATTAATATTTTTCATATATTGATTACATGTTGAAATGATACATTGGTTATATTGGGTTAAATGAGCTACATTACATTTATTATTGAGAGTAATTTCACATTTTTTACTATTTTGAATATGTCTATGGAAAATTTTAAGTTTCTTGTGTGACTTGTATTAAATTTCTATTTGACAGTGCTGCTTTAGGGTATGAATAATGTATTCTTAGGAGTGGAACTTCTGAATCTGAGGGTAATGTACATCAGTTTTACAAGATGAGGTTAATTTTACTTCCAAATGGTTGCACTAATTTGAATTCTCATTATTAGTGTGTAATCCTCATTGCTCTACATTCCTTTCATACTTGGTATTATCTGATTTTTAAATTTTTGTCATATTGGTGATTTCAAATTGAATTTCATTTGTCTTATTTTGAAGTTCTCTGATTACCATTTCAGGTAAATTTTTTTCCCACATATTCCTTAGTCATTTGATTTCCTTCTTCTGGAAAATGCTTGTTAATATATTTTGACCATTTTTACATGGGGTTTTGCCTTTTACTTGTATTTTTGCAGGTATTTTAAAATGAAATATTTGTTTTAATATTCCTCACAGTTTATGGCTCATATTTTCATTTTCTTCCTGGAATATTTTGATGAGTGAAATTTCTTTTTTGTCATTTTTTAATTATACTTTAAGTTCTGAGGTACATGTACAGAATGTGTGGGTTTGTTACATAGGTATACACATGCCATGGGGGTTTGCTGCACCCATCAACCCATCATCTACATTAGGTATTTCTCCTAATGCTATCCCGCCCCTAGCTCCCCACCCCCTCACAAGTCCCGGTGTATGATGTTCCCCTCCATGTGTCCATGTGTTCTCATTGTTCAACTCACACTTATGAGTGAAAACATGTGGTGTTTGGTTTTCTGTTCTTGTGTTAATGTGCTGAGAATGGTTTCCTCCTTCATCCATGTCCCTGTAAAAGATATGAACTCATCCTTTTTTATGGCTGCATAGTATTCCGTGGCATATATGTGCCACATTTTTTTTTTATCAGGTCCCTCATGAATGGGCATTTGGGTTGGTTCCAAGTCTTTGCTATTGTGAATAGTGCTGCAGTAAACATATGTGTGCATGTGTCTTTATAGTAGAATGATTTATAATCCTTTGGGTATATACCCAGTAATGGGATTGCTGGGTCAAATGGTATTTCTAGTTCTAGATCCTTGAGGAATTGCTACACTGTCTTCCACAATGGTTGAACTAATATACACTCTCACCAACAGTGTAAAAGCATTCTTATTTCTCCACATCCTCTCCAGCCTCTGTTGTTTCCTAACTTTTTAAATAATTGCCATTCTGACTGGCATGAGACAGTATCTCATTGTGGTTTTGATTTGCATTTCTCTAATGAACAGTGATGATGAGCTTTTTTTCATATGTTTGCTGGCTTCTTTTGAGGAGTGTCTATTCATATCCTTTGCCCATATCCTTTTTGATGTTTTTTTTTTTTTCTTGTAAATTTGTTTAAGTTCTTTGTAGATTCTGGATATTTATAGATTGCAAAAATTTTCTCCCAATCTGTAGGTTGCCTGTTCACTCTGATGATAGTTTCTTTTGCTATACAGAAGTTCTTTAGTTTAATCAGATCCCATTTGTCTATTTTGGCTTTTGTTGCCATTGCTTTTGGTGTTTTAGTCATGAAATCTTTGCCCATGTCTGTGTCCTAAATGATATTGCCTAGGTTTTCTTCTGGGGTTTTTATGGTTTTAGGTCTTATGGTTAAGTCTTTAATCCATCTTGAGTTAATTTTTGTGTAAAGTGTAAGGAAAGGATCCAGTTTCACCTTTCTCCGTATGGCTAGCCAGTTTCCCCAACATCATTTATTAAATAGGGAAACCTTTCCCATTGCTTATTTTTGTCAGGTTTGTCAAAGATCGGATGGTTGTAGATGTGTGACATTATTTCTGAGGCCTCTATCCTGTTCCATTGGTCTATATCTCTGTTTTGGTACCAGTCCCACGCTTTTTTGGTTACTGTAGGCTTGTAGTATAGTTTGAAATTGGGTAGTGTGATGCCTCTAGCTTTGTTCTTTTTGCTTAGGACTGTCTTGGCTATGCGGGCTCTTTTTTGGTTCCATTTGAAATTTAAAGTAGGTTTTTCCAATTCTGTGAAGAAAGTAAATGGTAGCTAGACTGGGATAGCATTGAATATATAAATTACTTTGGACAGTATGGCTATTTTGATGATATTGATTCTCCTATCCATGAGCTTGGAATGTTTTTCCATTTGTTTGTGTCTTCTCTTACTTCTTTGAGCGATGGTTTGTAGTTCTCTTTGAAGAGGAGAACTTGCTTGAAAATTGGATTCCTAGGTATTTTATTCTCTTTGTAGTAATTGTGAATGGGAGTTCACTCATGATTTGGCTCTCTGTTTGCCTATTATTGGTGCATAGGAATGCTTGTGATTTTTGCACATTGATTTTGTATCCTGATTCTTTGCTGAAGTTGCTTATCAGCTTAAGGTGATTTGGGGATGAGAAAATAGGGTTTTCTAAATAAACAATCATGTCATTTGCAAACAGAGACCATTTGACTTCCTCTTTCCTAATTGAATACCCTGTATTTCTTTCATTTGCCTGATTGCCCTGGACAGAACTTCCAATACTACATTGAATAGGAGTGATGAGAGAGGGCATCCTTGTCTTGTGCCGCTTTTCAAAGGGAATCCTTCCAGTTTTTGCCCATTCAGTATGATATTGGCTGTGGGTTTGTCAAAATAGCTCTTATTATTTTGAGATATGTTCCATCAATACCTCATTTATTGAGAATTTTTAGCATGAAGGGCTGTTGAGTATTGTTGAAGGCCTTTTCAGCATCTATTGAAATAATCATCTGGTTTTTTTCATTGGTTCTGTTTATGTGATTTTTGATTTGCATGTTGAACCAGCCCTGCATCCCAGGGATGAAGCCGTCTTAATCATGGTGGAAAAGCATTTTGATGTGCTGCTGGATTGGTTTGCCATTATTTTATTGAGGTTTTTCACATCAATGTTCATCAGGGATATTGGCCTGAAAGTTTTGCTGTTGTTGTTATGTCTCTGCCAGGTTTTGGTATCAGGATGCCTCTTTCTCTATTGTTTGGAATAGTTTCAGAAGGAATGGTACCAACTCCTCTTTGTACCTCTGGTAGAATTCGGCTGTGAATTGTCTGGTCCTGGACTTTTGTTTGTTGGTAGGCTATTAATTGCTGCCTCAATTTCAGAACTTGTTATTGGTCTATTCAGGGAATCGACTTCCTGGTTTAGACTTGGGAGGATGTATGTGTCCAGGAATGTATTGATTTTTTTCTAGATTTTCTAATTTATTTGCATAGAGGTGTTTATAGTTCTATGTGGTATTTTGTATTTCTGTGGGATTGGTGGTGATATTCCCTTTATCATTTCTTATTGCATCTATTTGATTCTTCTCTCTTTTAGTCTTTATTAGTCTGGCTAGTGGCCTATCTATTTTGTTGATCTTTCCAAAAATCAGCTCCTGCACTCCTTGATTATTTTTTTTTGGAGGACTTTTTTTGCCTATATCTCCTTCAGTTCTGTTCTGATCTTAGTTATTTCTTGTCTTCTGCTAGCTTTTGAATTTGTTTGCTCTTGATTCTCTACTTCTTTTAATTGTGATGTTAGCGTGTCAACTTCAGATCTTTCCTGCTCTCTCGTGGGCATTTAGTTCTATAAATTTCCCTCTACACACTGCTTTAAATGTGTCCCAGAGAGTCTGGTACGTTGTGTCTTTGTTCTCATTGGTTTCAAAGAACATCTTTATTTCTGCCTTCATTTCATTATTTACCCAGTAGTCATGCAGGAGCAGGTTGTTCAGTTTCCATGTAGATGTGCAGTTTTGAGTGAGTTTCTTAATACTGAGTTCTAATTTGATTGCACTGTGGTCTGAGAGACTTACGATTTCTGTTCTTTTTCATTCTCTGAAGAGTGTTTTACTTCCAATTATGTGGTCAATTTTAGAAAAAGTGTGATGTGGTGCTGAGAAGAATGCATATTCTGTTGATTTTGGGTGGAGCATTCTGCAGATGTCTATTAGGTCTGCTTGGTCCATAGCTGAGTTCAAGTCCTGGATATCTTTGGTAATTTTGTGTCTCGTTGATCTGTTATTGACAGTGGGGTGTTAAAGTCTCCCACTATTATCGTGTGGGAGTCTAAGTCTCTTTGTAGGTGTCTAAGGACTTGCTTTATGAATCTGGGTGCTCCTGTATTGGGTGCATATATATTATGTATAGTGAGCTCTTCTTGTTGCATTGATCCCTTTACCATTATGTAATGCCCTTCTTTGTCTCTTTTGACCTTTATTGGTTTAAAGTCTGTTTTATCAGAGACTAGCATTGCAACCCCTGCTTTTTGTTTGCTTTTCATTTCCTTGGTAGATCTTCCTCCATCCCTTTATTTTGAGCCTATGTGTGTCTTTGCATGTGAGATGGGTCTCCTGAATAGATCACATCAATGGGTCTTGACTCTTTACTCAATTTGCCAGTCTGTGTCTTTTAATTGAGGCATTTAGCCCATTTACGTTTAAGGTTAATATTGTTATGTGTGAATTTGATCCTGCCATTATGATGCTAGCTGGTTATTTTGTACGTTAGTTGATGCAGTTTCTTCATAGTGTTGATGGTCTTTACAATTTGGTATGTTTTTGCAGTTAGCTGGTACTGGTTGTTCCTTTCCATGTTTAGTGCTTCTTTCAGGCGCTTTTGTAGGACAAGCCTGGTGGTGACAAAATCTCTCAGAATTTCCTTATCTGTAAAGTATTTTATTTCTCCTTCACTTATGAAGCTTAGTTTGGCTGGATATGAAATTCTGGGTTGAGAATTCTTTTCTTTCAGAATGTTGAATATTGGCACCCACTCTTTTCTGGCTTGTAGGGTTTCTGCTGAGGGATCTGCTGTTAGTCTGATGGGCTTCCCTTGGTGGGTAACCTGACCTTTCTCTCTGGTTGCCCTTAACATATATTTCTTTATTTCAACCTTGGTGAATCTGACAATTATGTGTCTTGAGGTTGCTCTTTTCGAGGAATATCTTTGTGGTATTCTCTGTATTTCCTGAATTTGAGTGTTGGCCTGCCTTGCTAGGTTGGGGAAGTTCTCCTGGATAATATCCGAACAGTGTTTTCCAGCTTGGTTCCATTCTCCCCATCATTTTCAGGTACACCAATCAAAAGTAGATTTGGTCTTTTCACATAGTCCTGTATTCCTTGGAGGGTTTGTTCTTTTCAGTCTTTGTTTTCAAATCTTGCCTTCTCACTTTATTTCATTGAGTTGATCTTCAATATCTGGTATCCTTTCTTCCACTATCAATTTGGCTATTGATACTTGCGTATGCTTCACAAAGTTCTCGTGCTGTGTTTTTCAGCTCCATCAGGTCATTTATGTTCTTCTCTGAACTGGTTATTCTAGTTAGCAATTTGTCTAAACATTTTTCAAGGTTCTTAGCTTCCTTGCATTGGGTTAGAACATGCTCCTTAACTTGGAGGAATTTGTTATTACTCACCTTCTGAAGCCTACTTTTGCCAATTTGTCAAATTCATTCTCCATCCAGTTTTGTTCTTTTGCTGGCAAGGAGTTGTGATCCTTTGGAGGAGAGGAGGCATTCTGGTTTTTGGAATTTTCATCCTTTTTGCGCTAGTTTCTCCCCATCTTCATGGATTTATCTACCTTTGGTCTTTGAAGTCGGTGCCCTTCAGATGGGGTCTCTGAGTGGATGTCTTTTTGTTGATGTTGATACTATTCCTTTCTGTTTGTTAGTTTTCCTTTTAAAAGCCAGGCCCCTCTGCTGCAGATCTGCTGGAGCTTGCTGGAGGTCCACTCCAGACCCTGTTTGCCTGGGTATTGCCAGCGGAGGCTGTAGAACAACAAAGATTGCTGCTTGTTCCTAGCTCTGGAAGCTTCGTCCCAGAGTGGCACCCCCCAGATGCCAGCCAGAACTCTCCTGTGTGAGGTGCCTGTCAGCCCCTACTGGGAGGTGTCTCCTAGTCAGGATACATGGGGGTCAGGGATCCACTTGAGGTGGCAGTCTGTCCCTTATCAGAGCTCCAGCACTGTGCTAGTAAATCTGCTGCCCTCTTCAGAGATGCCAGGTAGGGACATTTAAGTCTGCTGAAGCTGCGCCCACAACTGCCCCTTCCCCAAGGTGCTCTGTCCCAGGGACGTGGGGGTTTTATGTATAAGTCCCTGACTGGGGCTGCAGCCTTTTTTTCAGAGATGCCCTGCCCAGAGAGGAGGCAGTCTGGCCACAGGGGCCTTGCTGAGCTGCGGTGGGATCCGCCCAGTTCAAACTTCCTGGCAACTTTGTCTACACTGTGAGGGTGAAACCACCTACTCAAGCCTTAGCAATGGTGGATGCGCCTTCCCCACCAAGCTCGAGCGTCACAGGTCCATCTCAGACTGCTACTGTGCCTACAGCAAGAATTTCAAGCCAGTGGATCTTAGCTTGCTGGGCTCTGTGGGAGTGGGACATGTCTGTCCTCAGTCAGCGTTACTACTTCTTCCTTAGCTTCCTACCCCTACTAGTGAGTTGGCCCCAAACTCAGTCCTTGGATCTCTCTTCTTTTCTGTCTACACTCACTATCTTGATGATGTCACCAAGTTGCATAGCTTTATAAACCAGCCATTTACTGATGACTATCAAATATTTAATCTCTAACTGTGGCACTCCTCTGAACTCCAGATTTGTATATTGGACTGCCTACATGATATCTCTCCTGCGTGTCTAATTGACATCCAAAAGTTGACCTGTCTAAAATGGAGCTTCTGTTCCTCCCACAGCTTCTCCTTTTAGGAAATAGGAATCCATCTTTCTGGCTGTTTGGACCAAAAATCCTTGGCATCTTGCTTAATACTTTGCATCCAATCCGTCAGCAAATCCCATAGACTCTACTTCACTGTAAATCTGGAACCCAGCCATTTCTCATCACTTTGACTGCTACCACCAAGTTCCAAGCCACTGTGATTTCTCACTTAGTTTTGTAATAGCTCCCTAACTTGTCTCCTGGCATTTGTTTTGACTCTTCAGTCTATTGGCAGCATAAATGTCAGAGTGGTATTTTGAAAATACAAATCAGGCCAAATTCTCTTCCAATATAATCCTTTCTCACTCATAGTAAAAAATGAACATTTCTTATAATATATTTGGGCTCCACCTGATCTGGCATCCCATATCTCTCAGACCTTATTGCCCGCTATGCTCCTTCAGGATCATTCGGCTTCAGCTACATCACCCACCTTGGTGAAACAATCTAGGCATCCATCAATTCCAGGCCCTTCTTATTTCCTGTTTCCTCTGCCTGCAATGCTTTCCCTCCAAGTACCACATGGCTCCCTCCATGACCTCTTCCTGGTCTTCACTGAAATCTTTCTTTCTCCATGCCCTACCTTTCTAAAATTGATACTATTTCCTACTCTACTGCCTTTCCTCATTTATGGTTTCATTTATTCTCATTATTTATCATAATCTAATATACTATATGCCTTACATATTTATTGTCTGTCTTCTTCCAGCAGAATATAAAGTCCATGAGGTAGTGGTCTCTGTTAACATTTGTAGATTCCATGTGTGCCTGAAAACAAAGTGTTAGCTACAACATTCTTCATATTCGTATTCTTCATTCTTCATATTCATTAAGCTTGCTAATATTTATTTTCTTTCTTCTTTTCTTTTTTTTTTTTAAGACAGAGTCTCACTCTGTCGCCCAGGCTGGAATGCAATGATGCGATCTCACCTCACTGCAAGCTCCGCCTCCCGGGTTCACACCATTCTCCTGCCTCAGCCTTCGGAGTGGCTGGGACTACAGGCGCCCGCTACCAGGCCCGGCTAATTTTTTTGTATTTTTAGTAGAGATGGGGTTTCACCGTGTTAGTCAGGATGGTCTCGATCTCCTGACCTCGTGATCCGCCCGCCTTGGCCTCCCAAAGTGCTGGGATTACAGGCGTGAGCCACCGCACCCGGCCAAGTTTGCTAATATTTAAATCTTCACTATGCTTACTAATTTTTGGTCTGATTTATACATCACTGAGAATGTTAACATCTCCTACAAAATGGAAGAATTTGCCAGTTTTTCCTCATAGTTCCTTTAGTTTTTGTGCTACATATTTTGGGATATCTTAGGGTAATACAAGTTTAGAATTATTACATGTCTCAGGAAAACTGAACCTTTTTTTTTTTTTTCATTATGGTGTAATCTTTAACTCTAGTTTTACATGTATTTGTGGGAAAGCCTATTTTGACTGGTATGATATAGATATACCAGATAGATATCTAGGTTAGTTTGCCTAGTATGCTTAGTTCATCTCTTTATTTAAACATTTCTGCTTCTTTATTGTGAGGCTTGTTTCATCTAATGGGTGTATATTACTTGAATTTTTATAATCAAGTCTGACAGTTCATGCCATTTACCCAGAGTTCAGTCCATTCTCATCTACTGCAATTTCTAAAATATTTTGATTTATTTTTACCTCATTTTTAAGCTTTCTATTTGTGTCCCTCTTTCTGTCTCAGATTTTCCTCCTTTCTTTTCTTTGAATCAATTTATTTCCCCCATTCCATTATCTACTCTTCCTCATACATATTTGGAAGAGATATACACTCCTTCTATTTTTAATTTAAAAACTTAACATCCACACTTCTTATACTTAAGTCTAAATTAAGAGTTTTTCCTCCCCTTCAAAAATATAAAAATTATAGAATATTCTATTTATTATCAGATAAATTTATAGAAAGAATGCATGGACTGTAAGAGGGACATGCAGGAATAAGAAAGTTCGGCACTCACTCTCTCTCTTACATCTCTTTCATATTTTTCTCCATATAATTTATCATCACTTGATTTTGTCATTTTCTTATTGGCTGCCTTTCTCCTCTAACATGCAAATTTCACAGGGACAAAATTTTTTAACAGTTTGTTTACTCTTGTTTACTCAATGCATCAAATAGTTCCTGCTTATAGTAAAGTGCTCAGCAAAATAGTTACTTTTATGAATGGTTCAATTGCAAACACACACTTCAAGCCTACGTGATGTTGTTGCTTAGCCTTTTAAACTATTTTATTTATTCTTAACATCACTAATTATATCCCTTAGAAGCTTTAGTGTAGGTCTGTGGATAGCAAAGTCTCCAGAGGCACCTGCTCAAATGATGCAGGAACTTGGTATCTGGAAGGAGGGATGAGGAGCTGGACAGTAGTGCTGTGGGAATCACAAACAAAACAGGACAGTGGGAACCAAATTTCTGTGATGGTGCTAGTACTTTAACACCTCCTGGAGGAGGTGCCCATAGAAACCCCTGTTACAGCTGCATTTCTGACTGTATATGTATTTGAATTTTTGGCCCCACGGATCCTATGGCATTGATCCCTAAGCCTTTATTCTATTTGGCTGTCAGAATGCCATCCAATCTCCATCACTTGGCTCTGGCAAGAAAGCTTTTTTATTCAAATAGCAAGGAAGAAAAAAATCTTTTGCTACCTCTCCCTCTCCCACTTGTTTTCTCCACGTGTCTACTTACTTGTTTCTCAAAGATAGGGAGAGGGATAGACTTGCCTTTTCCAGCACCCTCTTAAGGTCCTGAAACCACTTCTAAAAGGGGAGGTCCAGTGGCTAAATATATTTGCATAGTTCACAGAGTTAGCATTTTGGAAATTGCCTGTTTTTTATTTTTATTTTTAAATTTTTATTCTTCCACTCTCTGCTTGTCAGCATGACTCTTGATGTTTGTGTGGCAGGGCTGCGTTTGAACAAGGCAAAGGAACTTTTAAAGCTGTGTGGTCGGTGAGCCACGTATTTACAACCTTTTGCAGAAATGACTGTATCTTTGGGTGTTTCCTTCCTTGGGGGTTACTACTGCTCCCTAATCCCCTCTGACAATTGAACTCATAAGAATTATTTCCCAAGTCTTAGTAGTGAGAGTCAAGGAGGCAGCCAAGGTTGTCTAGGCAATCCCCACCTAGCTTTATAACTAAAGGATTGTTCCCGTCTTCAGAGCTGCTTCTAAAGTCAAGGAAATAAAGCACTCATAATTTATCTGAGTGTTAAGAGTCTAAGTTCATTGAGTCATAGAGTATTTCAACATTCAGACTGATACTCTGGCAGTGGATATCCTACCTCCTGGGAACAGCGAAACAGAAGACAGAGTGCTCGCCTTCCCTGGTCACTTTGCCTTGCTTTTGTGTATGCAAATACACTTCCTTCCCTAGTCATTTGGTTCCAGGATGTTCCAGAAGGAAGAAATATCGGAAGCCATTATGCATTTAATTTTTCTCTTTTATTTAAGAAAATTCAATTTTGCTACACTCAGAATAAAAGAAACAAATACATGAGGCGGAGATGAGACTAATTATAGATAGTAAGTAAGCAAATAGCTGTGAGTCATAGAGGAAACTAAAAAATGTGTTGACCGTGGATAGTAAGTTAGTAACTTGAGAGGCACAGTAGACCTAACAGAATTTGTAGAACTTTTTTGTTTAATATAGATCAAAATGATGGAACAAAAAAGAGTGTGACTGGTTGATAGAAGATGGTGGAAAGCAAAGTAAATGTCAAAAATCCCCAAAGCACAAATTATGTCACCTCCAGATTGATAACTTACACCATATCTGAACTGTCATGTACCTCCATTCTGGCACATGTGTCCTCTGTCCAAGACACACCCTCTTAACTACTTAGAGTGCTATGGGCCACTTACCATGTAGCCAAATAAAAAATTGTCTGGTAGTCTTAGCAAGAAAAGGTCATCACTCTCCACTGTCTTTTTTCTTTGTTTGCTAGCCCCCAAATGTTTATTATATAAACATTCAGTTTCATTGTGTTTCCTTCTGTATCTCATCAGTAAGGAGTTTGCAGAGGGAGTCTCTGGAGTCAAGATAAATAGAGACTTGGAGTTCTATAAGGCTAAACATACATTATGTGAAAGTTGTGGATGTTAGATGTGAGGTCCTCAAAAACAAATCTGTTCATACCTGCTTTGTCTAGCTCAGCAGAGACGTAGACTATTGATGAGGGGTTGTTCTACTCTGATGTCCTCTTTTCTCTTGAAATTGTTCTTTCTCCACTATATTCTGTGATCCTAGTAGGACTTTCTATCATAGCACCCAGTCTCACTGGCCACTGGGATAGACATGTGACCAAGACCAGCAATTTCCTTAGAGTATCCATAGTGCCTGGCTTAACTGCCTCTGCATTTATGAACGGAAAACTATGAACTGAGGTTTGGCTCTCCTGCCAGAGAGGGCATCACTGTCTATAGAAGGAGGGAATAAAATCAGAGAAAGTAGGTTTAAGAGCTGGATGCACAAGTAAATGATCATGTCAGCATCAACTTCTTAGGCTAGTTCTCATTGGTCCCAGAGCTTCCCTTGTTCCCTTAGTGAAACTTTTGTTTCTGTGAGCACATCCAGTTTAATGGGACAATAAGGCCCTTTTAGTATGAGCCACTTTCTGTTGAGTTTCTGTTACGTAATATACATTTCTGAAAAAGTAGAAATCACTCATTAGAAGTAGGGTGTTATCAGGCCCTAGAATTTGGAATTGTTTGACTTCAGGTGGTGTGTGATTTATAGGATTCCCTTCTTGTGGGCTGGGAAAATGGGATTATTGTTATATGATCCCATACCAGATGGCTGAATGCTTGCCTTTCATCTCTTGGTGTCATATACCAATTAAACATACCAAGACAGAGCCATTAGGACTTGGGAAACAATTGCAGGTTTATTAGAGGGTGTTGGTTTTTTTCTTAGTTATATGGGAGTCCAAGTAAACAGAAAAGTCTTATTACTAGCTGACATGACTAAAATTATAAAAGGAATAGCATTCAATGTTGTTGGGATAAGCCCTATCCACTTGTCACCAGCATCCTTCTTGGTCTTGTTCAAACTCCATCTCCTGCATGAAGTGTTTCCTAACTAGCCCACACATTCATTTCTTTATGGGTTAATTCTTCAAATATTTACTTTGTATCTACTGTGCATCAGAAATTGGGCAAGGTGCCAGACATTTCTACCAACTCTATTGTTTCTAGGACATAATTCTTTTAATAACAGTTTATTTACTGATGTTTCCATTGAAGAACATAATGAAACCTGAAATCAGTGGCAGCTGAGGGAAGGAGCTCTGGCCTTGTGATAGTCTGTTAATACAGGAGGACCACAAAAAGCAAGATATACATTGGGCAACATTAATTGAGTACCTACTATGCAAATTTGACATGACTTCTGCCCTTGGGGAGGGAGTTCTTAGATTCTGTGAGAATTGTTAGAGTCACACACGGGGGTCATTGTGAATCATCAGGAAAATTGGCTTCTGGGTTTCTCTTCACAGGCATTATGTATTCATTCTCTCCTAAAAGCAAATCAGGCCAAGGAACCGATGATGTATTCTGAACATTTGGGTAAATGCCAAAGCTACAAAATCACCTTGTGAACAGGAAGAAACCTTTTTTGCTGCTGAATAAAATTTCTTTGCAGGGTTGGTATTCAAATCTTTCTCTATTACACATTTCCTAGTTCTCTGTGTTCTTAGAATAAGATTACCAAGAGTCAATTCCAATGGCCACATACATTTGTAAGTTTATTATGTTATTCATTCATTTGTTTGTTCTTCAAGTATTTATTAACTCATGCTGTGTAACAAGTTGTTTGCCAGGTGAACCATAGACAGCATAGAACTGAGAGTGAGGAAACTTAAATTACTGATCCTGTTTTGCGGCTGAGTGACTGTGTGACCCTGGGTGAATCATGAAAATGCTTTGAATCTCAATTTATTTATCTGTACTTCACAACTACATAATTAGCCGGGAACATACATGAAATAGATATCTATGAGTTCAAAATGATATAAATGGTCAAATAAATGGGGAAAAGAAGCAGATTAGAATAACTTCAAATAAATGTAGAAAGACTTAGATAAGATTATCATTAGATGATTGCTGCAAAGATCCACAAGTAAATGCTGAAACTTTACATGGGATATTTGGATAGCCTCAAAGTATCTCCCCCAAATATTTACTAAATAGATTGGTGGTTTTAACATGTCTACAGATTCTTTCACCGTCCTCCTTTCAGGAGGTAGGCCTTCATTCCCCTCTCCTATAATGTTTACTGGGCTCGGACTTTTTCTAACAAAGGTCATAGGAAAAGATACCACTTTTAGGTGGAGAAATTCAGCAGACACCACCGTAACCAAGTGTTCACAGTTAACATCACCAGTACTGTCATAGTGACACTGTGCAGCCCCTGAAGAAGAAGGCTTCATTAATGCAATGAATAAGATACATTACTTATGTGGTATTTTTCCCCAAAATCCATAACTCCAGTCTCATCATGAGAAAACATCAGACAAACTCAAATTGAGGGGCATTCTGCAAATACCCAACTGGTTCTTTTCAAAGGGGTTACCAGCATGAAAAATAAAAACTAAGAAATTGCCACAGATTGGAGAAGATTAAAGAAAATGCAATGTGGAATTCTCTGTTGACTCCTAGAACAGAAAAAGGATTAGTGGAAACTAGAAAATTTTGTGAAATCTGAATAAAGTCTATAGTTTATAGTATAGCATCAGTATTAGTTTCTTAGTTTTGATAAATGTTTCTTAGTTACATAAGATGGAAATATTGGGGGAAGCAGGGTGAAGGGTCAATGTGAATTCTCTGAACTATTTTTGCAACTTTTCTGGAAATCTAAATATATATCAAAATAAAAAGTTTTAAAAATATTGTATCTTACAAAGTTGTTTAAGGAACCTCTTCAATAATATTTGAAAATGCCTAGAAAAGATCTAGTATCATACTTCCATATAACAAAGAATTTTTCTTATGGGGATATGGAAAGAGTAGACATAGGGATGGCTGCTGAAAGGTGTAAGAGATGAAGGAAAATATTTTAAATGGCAGTCTTAAAAGGTCCAAAATCATTTTCTAACTCCTGCTTATTAGAATGTCAGCTCCATGAAGGGAGATGGGTTTTTTTTTTTTTTTTTTTTTTTTGAGACGGAGTCTCGCTCTGCCGCCCAGGCTGGAGTGCAGTGGCCGGGTCTCAGCTCACTGCAAGCTCCACCTCCTGGGTTTACGCCATTCTCCTGCCTCAGCCTCCCAAGCAGCTGGGACTACAGGCGCCCGCCACGTCGCCCGGCTAGTTTTTTGTATTTTTTATTTTTTATTTATTTTTTATTTTTTATTTTTTTTTGAGATGGAGTCTCGCTCTGTCGCCCAGGCTGGAGTGCAGTGGCCGGATCTCAGCTCACTACAAGCTCCGCCTCCCGGGTTCACGCCATTCTCCTGCCTCAGCCTCCCGAGTAGCTGGGACTACAGGCGCCCGCCACCTCGGCCGGCTAGTTTTTTTGTATTTTTTAGTAGAGACGGGGTTTCACCGTGTTAGCCAGGATGGTCTCGATCTCCTGACCTCGTGATCCGCCTGTCTCGGCCTCCCAAAGTGCTGGGATTACAGGCTTGAGCCACCGCGCCCAGCCTGTATTTTTTAGTAGAGAGGGGGTTTCACCGTGTTAGCCAGGATGGTCTCGATCTCCTGACCTCGTGATCCGCCCGTCTCGGCCTCCCAAAGTGCTGGGATTACAGGCTTGAGCCACCGCGCCCGGCCGGGAGATGGGTTTTGTTTTGTTTTGTTTTGTTCAGGGCTGTATACATAGCAAGTACAACAATCATCTAATGATACTCTTCTTATTGGAAAAGTGCCTGGCACATAGCAAGTGTTCCATACACATTGTTGAAGAATAAATGAATGAACGAATTAATGTTGGTCTATGTCGGTCACCAGGTGAGGCAGTGTTGGAATGTGGTGATAGCAGTGTGGAGAGATTATAAACCCACCAAATCTTGCTTAGGATATGGGAGAATAATCCCAATCTTAGTCTGTTTGGTAGGGGTGAGGGGTGAGGTTAAGATCAGAGCAAGGTGAGGGTTATCAAAAGCAGGGAGTGTGGGTGAGCGAGATGTTTTGGGAGAACCCGGATTAAAAATTCCCAGAAGAAAAATGAGGCCGGGCGTTGTGGCTCACGCCTGTAATCCTAGCACTTTGGGAGGCCGAGGTGGGTGGATTGTGAGGTCAGGAGATCGAGACCATCCTGGCTAACACGGTGAAACCCCGTCTCTACTAAAAATACAACAAATTAGCCAGGCGTGGTGGCGGGCGCCTGTAGTCCCACCTATTCAGGAGGCTGAGGCAGGAGAATGACGTCAACCTGGGAGGCAGAGCTTGCAGTGAGCCGAGATCGCGCCACCGCACTGCAGCCTGGGTGACAGAGTGAGACTCTGTCTCGGGGGAAAAAAAAAAAAAAAAAAAAAAAAAGAAAGAAAAATGAAACATTAAAATGCAATGCTTTGAGATGACTCAGCATCTGGAGCAGCTCTCAGGATCTTTGGCCTTTTTCAGAAGTCAGACTGCTCCTTACTCAGTTCCTCTAGATGAGTTGAGTCTCAGGAGTATTCTCCCCTCCACAGAAGAGCCCACGGACTGGAGGTATGGAAAAACTGCTACTTGAATATAAACAAAACTCTCTCTTTACAATTAGACAGTGATATGCCCAAGTACGCAATACCCTTCATCCCAGTAAAATTAGGAATATGGATTTCCACCCCAAAATGGGTTCCAGTTCCTCAAAGAAAGCATCTTCCACACTCATTTGGGAATGAGGTGGAGGGTATATTTCACCTGCCTTCAAGTAGTTGTCTAAATTGTAGTGGTTGCCATGTTCTTTCAGAGTAGGGATATGGTGTTTAGTATAGCAAAACAAAGTGCAGGCAGGAGGAATAAAAGCAGAGTCCTGAGTCTTAGGCAGGCAGTTTCTTAATTGCAGGGAACACTTCAACCATGTTTTCTAGTTCATGACTGTTTACCAGGACTGGGGAGCTCATTCTGCAGGCCAGCCATTTGTTAGGTCCTGGCTGTAGTGTTTCTTAGTGAGGGAGACTCCCTCCCCTACAGAGACCATGGCAAGGCCATGGTGGGTTTGGTACCATTATCAGAGGCCCCAGAGAATGCTGTATCACCATCTCTCTCCATTTATGTAACACAGAAGAATCAGTTCTCTCCTTGCCTTCTTCAGATTGATTTAATTTCCCCAGCTGAGCTCCATAATGTAAGCTAAGGGCTGCTTCCCGGCCTATGACCATTAATGTTGAGTTGCAGTTTCCAGCAGAAAGTTTTTCTGAAAGTTGGTAGCTCAGCTGTTTCATTTCATAATGGGTGGGAATGTGGCAGGCGGGCTGTCAAACCTGATGCAAATGATATTTTATAAAAAGTGGTTTAAATTGGCTAAAGTTGTTTTTAGACTGATCAGTTAAAAAATATGTAGGGCATCTTTCTTACTTGCAGGAACACAGCTCCCAAGAACTGGATTTTTCATCGCATACTTTGAGAGAGGTTTGTAGGTGGGCACAGGCTCATCAGAAAAAGCAGATGAGGACTTGTTAATGTGGGAACATGTAATTTGGGTTCAGGCTGCCCTCAATTAATTGGAAGGGATATGTGAGTTAAGGGAGAAAAGGAAAGCCATATTGGAAGGAATACACTTCATGCCCTAGAGAAATAAGCCTTGTTCTTGGTTCTCCCCAGGCTATTAGAAGGGTTGCAGGAATTCTGCCCCAAGACACAGAGGCAGTGTTTTTTAGCTCCTGGGATTACAATTGCTCTCATTTTCAGCAAAACCTGAAGAAGCAAGTGATATTTTGACCCTTGATAAACAGATTTCAGGAGTAGCAGCCAGCAACTGTGGAAGGTTAGCTTTCTGAGTTTTGCAGACTAGTGCTCTTGAGATTAGACAAACAGAAATTCAAAATTCCACTGCAAAACTTTGGAATTTATTATTATTATTATTTTTTGAGACAGAGTCTTGCTCTGTTGCCCAGGCTGGAGTGCAATGGTGCGATCTCAGCTCACTGTAATTTCCGCCTCCCGGGTTCAAGTGATTCTCCTGCCTTAGCCTCCCAAGTAGCTGGGATTATAGGCATCCGCCACCATGCCTGGCTAATTTTGTATTTTTTAGTAGAGACGGGTTTCACCATGTTGTACAGGCTGACCTCAAACTCCTGACCTCAGGTGATCCACCCACCTCGGCCTCCCAAAGTGCTGGGATTATAGGCATGAGCCACGGTGCCTTGCCTGGAATTTGTTTTGTATTAATATCAGAGCTATCTAAATGCCTTTCTTCTCCTCCTTTCTACTCAATCCTACCTTCAGCCATTTTCCTGAGTCTGGGTCAGTCTAGATGCAGCACGCGTGCTTTCTTCTCTGACCCTGCCAACGCAGGCGACACGCTCCTGAACAGAATGCATCTATTGCTTTGCCATTCTTGTTAAGTCTGTGGAATTCGGCTCTTAGGACCCCATCTCTTGTATATAAATTTAAATGAGATGCAAAATATTGAACATACATACATTTGGCTTCACATAAAGTAAATGTTGGAAGTTTGTGGAAATGGTTAATATGTAAATGTCTACAAAATCTCCCTCCTCCTTCCTACTCTCAGAAATTCTGTTGTTTTATTCGGGATTGCTCTGCTTCTTTTTTGGATTCTTTTTAGGACTTAGGGGATAAAGAATTTGGGAGGCAGGGGAAAAGAGGACCAGAGGGAAATAAAAATAAAGTTTTAAGGGTGGCTTCATGTGGTTTTGAGGAGAGATGTGAGAGCAGGTGCAGTGTGTTCAGATTGCGGACTGGAGAGGGAAGTTTTTAATTTAAAAATTTTAAGAACTGCTGCTATTGATTAAAATCTTTTGCAATGTAGGTATTAAAGAAAAATATAATCATTAGAGTTGAACTACTTTTAGGTTATTTTGGTTGCATGGACCATGTTTTTGTTTTTAACTGCAATCCCATTTTGATACCAAGCCATGTGGATCACAGCATTATGAACATGATATTTGTTTTAACTAGTTGGCTAATCCACGTGTATCATGTCCATGTGTCTACTCTCTTCCTTCATCCTTCCACTCTCTTCCTTCCTTCAACTTATGTTAGGCAGAATATAAATTGTGGTTTGAGACCTAGAGAAAGGAGAAATTCATTTGGGAACATAAATAATGGGAATAATTTACAGAAGTTTTGGTTGTCCACTATGATGGTAATCATGGGTGCAACAAGAATTGGGAGAAAGGCTAACTCACACAAGAGCTTCAGTAGATCCTGTTTGCTACCATAGCTGATCTCATGTCTGTTTAGCATTGTAGTGTATCCAAATGCTGGCCTCAGCCTTCCTGGTCTTTCTTCATGTTCTATTGCAACACTCTTACTTGCTCCCTTTAGGTTGTTCTATCTCATCCTTGCACTTCTTCCTCAGTTCTGGTTACGTACCTGTCTTGGCTCAGGCTATCAACATCACTTGGAAATATATTCTCAAGAATGTAAGCTCTAATGATCTATGAAATTTTTCAGTTTCCCCAGTCCCAGGATCTTTCTATATTCATTGTTCTCCTTTAAAGTACTCATTATTTTACACAGTTTAATAATTAGAATCACAAGATGTGAGAGTTGAAGGGGTCCTTACAGACCATATCTAGACATCTCCTTTCATTTGTCAGATGAGATAACTGAGCTTCGGTGACAGGGTTTTACTCACGTTAGATCATATGCTTGGAATATATGTTAACATGTTTATAAACTGAAAGTTGCTATAGAAATAGTAGTTAGTACTCTTTGAGTGGCAGAGCTGCATCTAGAGAAGCCAAGTCCCCTGACTACTTTCTTCCCTATCTGTTATATCAAGCTGCCTCTACTAAATTGCTGTCATTCTATGTAAGCCTTGTCTGCCCAGCTTGTGGTGAGAGACAGTGTAGAAGGAAGCCTCATCTAGCACCTACCATGTAACAACCACATTTATTACCAATACTCTGTCAGATAAGGTATCGTTCTTAGTTTTACAAGTGAGGACAGTAAACTTCAGAGAGGTTTAAACATTTTTAAACATTTTCCCAAGGAGAAATCTAAAGACTCAGCATTCAACTCCAGACTTGTGTAACTCAAAAGCAATGTGTCTCCTTTTTCTTTCCTCTTTATCATGCCCCTTGAGGTCAAGATGATTTGTTTCCTTTTGTTTCTCTCAACATTTATGCCATCTTAGACCACAACATATGATTAACCTCAATATTCTACTTCATCAATGGCTTTGTCCTCCACAGGAAGTCTCTATGAACCTTTACTTTTTTTCAATGAACACTTTCCAAGGAGGATCCATTTCACAAATTCTAAGAGTCCATAATCATTTAAAAAATCATGATCAGAATAAAAGGACATGTGCTATGGCTCTCTGGAGAAAGATGTGAGAATTTGGCTCATGCTTTGTAGTCTTTAGTTGAAAGTTACTCTTGAAATATAAAGGACAATTCATCTGAGTTTATAATGGGTGAATTCTGCATGATGATTGACAAGCACAAAAATGAGTTGAGGAGTTTTAACAGCTCGAACTGATTTGAAGATGAGTTGCTACATGCTCCATCACAATATTGTTGATGCTGATAACCTACCTTCTGGACAGTGCATAAAGGGCAATGACCCGGCAATGGTGGGCTTTGGTCAGCTCAAGGGGTTTCCTGCTTTCCAGTGTTATTTTTCTTTTCTTTTCTCCTTTTTTGAGACAGAGTGTCACTCTGTTGCCCAGGCTGGAGTGCAGTGGTGCAATCTCAGCTTGCTGCAACCTCTGTCTCCTGGGTTCAAGTGATTCTCATGCCTCAACTTCCCGAGTAACTGGGATTATAGACATGTGCCACCACACTCAGCTAAATTTTGTAATTTTAGTAAACATGAGGTTTTGCCATGTTGGCCAGGCTGGTCTCAAACTCCTGACCTCAGGTGATCCACCCTCCTCGGCCTCCCAAAGTGCTGGGATTACAGGTGTGAGCCACCACGTCCGGCCTCCAGTATCATTTTCCTCTTTTTCAGAGGACCTTCTTACTGAGCCTGGACATTTTTTTCTCTGAATCAGCCCAGTTGGCTTCATGAGATGAGATGCCCCACATGACACCTTATCCTGAGGCAACCTTAAAAAAGTATTAATGCTTCTGTTCTAGAGCAAACCTACACTTTAAGAGGGGTGTTAGAGGTAATGCCTTTAACCCTAAAGTGTGAATGTAATTTCGGATTCTTGGTAGAATGAGAGGCTAGTGTTTTTGGATGAGTATGTAATTAAGTGGGGAAAGGAAGGAATATATATTTTAGGCTGTAGTGGCCACTGAATACTACTGTACATTGAAAATACAACCTAATTTGTAAGGAAGTAATAGTGGCTGCTAGCTGAGAGATAAGGGGAAAACGTCCAAATTAAGGGGCATTTAACATTTGACCAGAGTCATTTTGAGTCATAGCTTGCAATCCTTTGTCCTACTTGCAGGCCTTACTCTATGTGGCTCTGGCCTCGCTTTGTCATTTGCCTAGGTAGGTAACACTGCCACTGATGAGTAGCAGCCACACATTCACCTGGCCTCTTCCCATCATTTCCTTATTTTCTTTTATTCTTTCTGTGGCAATGACTAGTGAGTGATTTAACCTCAAATGGTAATCTACACATTCAGAAATGACCCTCAGGCATTCAGTATACATAACAGGGTACCCTACATTCAATTTTACCTGTCACCTATCTTTTTACCTAATGGTTTGAGAGTCTATTTGCCAGACAATTGCAGTTTGGACTATGATTTTGAATAACATCTCTGGCAAATGGGTTTCTTCAGCCTCTGGGAATAGCATCTCCTTATAGCTCCCCTAATGCCCTAGTGTTTATTCTTTTCACTGCCAAAGTGCTCTCCCATTTATCTGAACCGTCAACTTTCCCAATAACCTGTCTTTTAAAATAGCAACCATTGTCCCTCTGTGTCCCCTGAGGACAGAAAGGTATAAAGTAAATTTTCTGCTTCTATAGCATTCAGCTGCTAGGAGAGGAGTTCTTGACCAGGGAATTTCTCTATCTAAAGCGATATTGCAGAACCTTGGCTAATTAAAGAAAATTGGGTAGCATGATGGTCAGTGCATTCTCTTCCATTAGGTTGGAGGGTTTGTCCCTTGACATCTGTAATAAACCATTTATTTATGCCCATAGTGTTCTTTTCTTTATCTTGGGTGCTGAGGGGCTCTGGAGCAACTTGAAACATATCCCTGCCCTTATGAAGTTTATGAATGAATTCATCTATTCAAGAATATGTGTGGGCTACCTATTACATACAACACATTGTGTCAGGGTATTAAGTGAGTAAGGTGTGGGCTATGCTCTTGAGGGATCACAGTGTAGTAAGATTAGTTATACACAAAACATACCACAATACATTATGCAATAAATGACACAAGTGTGTATTATGAATGTTCAGAGGCAAGGATTACCTAGCTGTCTTGCATATATACCACATTTTTAATGTGCAACGCCAAACTTGTTTTGCCTTTATCTCTCCTACCCCAATTTGCTCCTCTCCTACCCCAATATGCTCCTCCTCATGTCTTTTTCAAATAATGTCAATCAAACCAACAGGACTAAAATATCAATATTTTGCATATTTGTCTTTTACCTTCCCTTTCTAACCAATTTCATATTATACTTGTCTCACAAGATATTTCCCTCCTTCCGTTCATTACCCTCCCCTTCTCCAAGTGTGTTCTCTTCATCTGTAATTTGGGTTATTGGAATAATTTCTCAATGATTTATCTGTATATATGCTTATGGTTTTGTGGGCCATATAGTCTCTGTCACAGCTACTCAAATTTGCCATAGTAGTGCAAAGCAGGCATATATAACACATAAGTAGGCATGGCTGTGTTCCAATAAAATCTTATTTATAAACCCATATAGTTTACACATGTTCTTCTTTTGATTTTTTAAAGTTAAAAATGTAAAAATCATTATTAGCTCACAGGTCACATACAAGAAATGGCAGGCCAGATTTGGTCTACAGGATAACTCTTGGTGTACAGAGCCTTGGGGCCCTCTTAACCTCCCTGATGACTCAGTACTTGCGCTCCTTCATCTTCTCCCCAACCCTTTGTTTCTGCCACAAAAGACCATTAGCTTATTCCTGTACATGCCACATGGTTTTATATTTCTATACCAGTGATTTTTAACCCTGGCTGCCACTTGGTCATGACTATCTCATACTGAATCACACAGAATCTTCTTATATCCTTGAAACTGACCCATGAGAGTCTTGTGTTTCCTTTTTCAGAAAGCCATATCCCTGTGAACATCCCATTATTACCTCCCAAATTATCAAGAACAGTGAAGGGTCTGAGATTTTATTTCACGTGCATTCACTCTCGATTAGGAGTTTGTAAAACTTTCTCTCTAATAAAGTTTAGACTTTATTCTTAAAATAAACTGCTGAGATTTCTAGTGAATATCCATGCATTATTTATTTTGAGGCTTTTTTGAATTTGGATATACCAAGAGTTCCTTCTCCTTTCCTTTGTGAACACACAGGTCTCATCATTAAGTAGTTTAAACTTGCTTACTAGTATTTTGGAGTTCCTGGTGATATCTTGTCATCTCATTTGGCAGCAGAAATTGTGGGTTCTTGGTTTTCTAGATGATCTGTTTTTATGGGGGAATTTGAGGAGATTCTACAACTATGATGCTGTTGTAGTCTTCTCAGAGTCATGTCATTTTTTTTTCTTTCACTTTTAAAATATATTACCCTTCATTATTTTTCATTCTCTGAAGTTTACACTCAACTTCAAGACCTTGCTTAGAACATATCTTGTTTTCTTTTGTTCCATTTTCTAGTTTCTAGCCCA
This sequence comes from Trachypithecus francoisi, assembly GCF_009764315.1. Taxonomy (NCBI): domain Eukaryota; kingdom Metazoa; phylum Chordata; class Mammalia; order Primates; family Cercopithecidae; genus Trachypithecus; species Trachypithecus francoisi. The sequence goes on along the minus strand of NW_022681462.1, from coordinate 58,368,715 downwards.
GGCATCTTTCCCAGAATATGGGCATTTTATAAGGTGCTATAATATAAAATGTCATAAATGATAACATCTTAATTCACTAAAATGTAACACCACCTGAAGTTATTACTCATTTTATGCTAAACCTTCTCTTTTAGGAATGAATCAAGTAATTTTCTATAATGTATTTCACTATATTCTATTCTATATATATATTCTATATATGCGTTTCCTTAATTTTCTATTGTATTTCACAATATTCTAATGTGTTTCACTCCCATTCAATGAAAGCTAAAAAGTAGCCTAATAACAAGGATGGGAAAAAGTTGTCAAGTTATACTTTATGGGAAGTATTAGTGTCTTTAGCTATATGTAAAGTTAATGAATGGCCAAATCACCTTGGAAATGCAGTTGAAACTGAGAAATATTATGGGTTTTCTGACTTTTTATCTAGCCATTGGAACCTAACTTATATGCAGAAGCATGTAGATTCTGTCAAGCCTCATTTATTTCTTGAAGATAAAAGTACTGAATATTTATATCATAAAAGTCTTCTTTTGAAATATAAGCTGCTATAATATTAGGTTTTTGTGTTGTAAAATCTCTGAAGATATGCTTAATCCAGTAGATTGGACTATCTATTCTGAATCAGATGAGGCATTATTACTATGACCTGTTCGAATATTATATTAGTGTTCTTTGCTGCTATAACAATTTACCACAAATTTAGTAGATTAAGACAACACAAATTTATTGTACCACAATTTCTGTTGGTCAGATGCCTGGGTGGGCACGACTGGATCTTTTGCTAACGTTTAACAAAGCCTAACTCCAAGTGTTGGCAGAGCTGCACTCTTTACTGGCACCTCTGAGGAGATAATTCTTTTTTTTTTTTTTTTTTTTTTTTTTTTTTTTTGAGACGGAGTCTCGCTCTGTCGCCCAGGCTAGAGTGCTGTGGCCGGATCTCAGCTCACTGCAAGCTCCGCCTCCCGGGTTCACGCCATTCTCCTGCCTCAGCCTCCCGAGTAGCTGGGACTACAGGCGCCCGCCACCTCGCCCGGCTAATTTTTTTATATTTTTTAGTAGAGACGGGGTTTCACCGTGTTAGCCAGGATGGTCTCGATCTCCTGACCTCGTGATCCGCCCGTCTCGGCCTCCCAAAGTGCTGGGATTACAGGCTTGAGCCACCGCGCCCGGCAGAGGAGATAATTCTTGAATTCAGTTTCTTGCAACTGTAGAACTCAGGTCTTCGTTACCTTACTGGTTGTCAGCCAAGGACTGGTATTTGCTCCTAGAAGCCACTGGCATTCTTTTCATGCTTTCCAAGTAGTTGTAAACATGGCAGGTTGAGTCTCTCTCCTGATTCGAACCTCTATGACTTCTTTTTTATTATTATTATACTTTAAGTTCTAGGGTACATGTGCATAACGTGCAGGTTTGTTACATATATATACTTGTGCCATGTTGGTGTGCTGCACCCATCAACTCGTCATTCCACCTTTCTCTTCCCTCCACCTGGAGGGCATTCTCTGCTTTCAATTTGGCCATCCAGATAATCCAGGAAAATCTCTCTATTTTAAGGTTAGTAACCTTAATTATATTTGCAAACTTACATATTCCGATTCCAGGAGTTGGGCATGGACTACTTTGGAGTACCATTCTGGCTACCACAAATATTGCTACTATCTTTATTTCTTCATGGCTAGAAAACCTATTGGGACAAGAATAATTAACAACATGAAAATAACTTTATCATGAAACAAGAATCTTCACATCAGCTTCTCTTCGTCATCCTCATGAACATTCCATTCCAGACTATGTGTCTGATATACATTAGATAGTTAACAGGTATAGCAATAGGTACCAAGGGCTTTATAGAAACCATTGGTTTGTCAGTGGTTCTATAAACGCCACAGACAACCCTACACATATAGTTTCTTTTCAAAACCTCTTACATCTGTTATCAAAAGAAAGGATGCAATGAGAAATTCCCTTGGCAAATGACGAATAAATTTGTTTCTAGTTAACCTACGGAATAAAAATAATGGCTAACATTTATTGTGCCCTTAATATTTACCAGACTGTTTGATTAATTCTGTACATTTATTGTCATATTTGATAGTCATAACAACTCTGTGAAGTAGATATTATTCCCTCCAGTACAGAGATAAGGAGACATTAAAGAAGTTCAGAAATATGCTCAAAACTAGTAAAGTAGCAGAGCTAAGATTTTAAAAGCCAGAAGCAAATTCCATGCTGCTTAGAAAAACTATTTATTTTCATTAAAGTTATACATGACAATATTTTAAAGAGTTATATAAGATTTGTTGCTAAAAACAGCACATACACCAAGGAATACTATGCAGCCATAAAAAGGATGAGTTTATGTCCTTTTCAGGGATATGGATGAAGCTGGAAACCATCATTCTCAGTACACTAACACAGGAACAGAAAACCAAACACCACACGTTCTCACTCATAAGTGGGAGTTGAACAATGAGAACACATGAACACAGGGGAATATCACACACCAGGGCCTGTTGGGGGGTGGGGGGCTAGGGGAGAGATAGCATTAGGGGAAATACCTAAAGTAGATGACAGGTTGATAGGTGCAGCAAACCACCATGGCACATGTATACCTATGTAACAAACCTCCACATTCTGCACATGTATCCCAGAACTTAAATAATAATAATAAAAAGCACTCTTTTGCCCACATGACCACCATGTTCAACTCCAAAAGACAACTGCTTCCAATTTTATATGTTTGACTATGTCCATATTGCTATAAAACATGCCCACACAACTTTTTCAGTTTTATTACTTGTCAATTGCCTCCTCATTTTTAAAAAAGCCACCATTTTGCACACCTGTTGGAGAAATTCTCTCAACTTTTAAAAATGTATTCTATTGAAATTTTAAATGCATTCGAACATAGTTTTAATTTCCAAAAGGTTTTCTTTAAATGTTCCATTTGTATAGCATATTGTTCTCAGTTCTCTGAGGTTATTAATGATATATTTGTATATTATTTTCCTCTTTTTTCCAAATTGCTCTCGTCTGTTTGTTTTGGTTTCTGCCTTTCAAATAGAGATTTTTCTTAGTTTTCTGCTGATTCATGACTCTCTGTTCATATTTAAGAGAACAGAAGCTGAGTTTGCATGGATTGGTAAATTGTGGGCCTTATTGCATGGCATTATACTGGGACTTTTCTGTGGGCTTCGTTGAGTGGTATTATAATGGGGAATAACCCATGTTACAGATTTGGGCTTTTCCCCCAGAATTGGTCCGGTTTCCGAGTAGAATCTTTGATTCTTCTTTCTTGGAGGATAAGCCTTCCTAATAGACCATTCTGAGAACTTGTTAAGGAAAGAGGACTGGTGGAGAAGTGGGAGTAGGGATATCTCAAGATTCTACCTACAGGCTTTCACATTTTCTCCCTTACCTTGGTATCACATTCCTACTCTTTTAAAAAAATTATTATTATACCTTAAGTTCTAGGGTACATGTGCACAATGTACAAGTTTGTTCCATATGTATACATGTGCCATGTTGGTGTGCTGCACACATTAACTCGTCATTTACATTAGGTATATCTCCTAATGCTGTCCCTCTCCCCACCCCATGACAGGCCACAGTATGTGATGTCCCCCTTCCTGTGTCCTAGTATTGTCATTGTTCTATTCCCACCTATGAGTGAGAACATGCGGTGTTTGGTTTTTTTGTCCTTGCCATAGTTCGCTGAGAATGATGGTTTCCAGCTTCATCCACATCCATACAAAGGACAAGAACTCATCCTTTTTTATGGCTGCATAGTATTCCATGGTGTATATGTGCCATATTTTCTTAATCCAGTCTATCATTGATGGACATTTAGGTTGGTTCCAATAAACATAAGTGTGCATGTGTCTTTATAGCAGTATGATTTATAAACCTTTGGGTATATACCCAGCAATGGGATTGCTGGGTCAAATGGTACTTCTAGTTCTAGATCCTTGGGGAATCGATATTTCTAGTTCTAGATCCTCGAGGAATTGCCATACTGTCTTCCACAATGGTTGAACTAGTTTACAGCCCCACAAACAGTATAAAAGTGTTCCTAATTCTCCACATCCTCTCCAGCACCTGTTGTTTCCTGACTTTTTAATGATTGCCATTCTAACTAGTGTGAGATGGTATCTCATAGTGGTTTTGATTTGCATTTCTCTGATGGCCAGTGATGATGAGCATTTTTTCATGTGTCTGTTGTCTGCATAAATGTCTTCTTTTGAGAAGGGTCTGTTAATATCCTTTGCCCACTTTTTGATGGGGTTATTTTTTTCTTGCAAATTTGTTTGAGTTCTTTGTAGGTTCTGCATATTAGCCCTTTGTCAGATGAGTAGGTTGCCTGTTCACTCTGATGGTAGTTTCTTTTGCTGTGCAGAAGCTCTTTAGTTTAATTAGATCCCATTTGTCAGTTTTGGCTTTTGTTGCTATTGCTTTTGGTGTTTTAGACATGAAGTCCTTGCCCATGCCTATGTCCTGAATGGTATTGCCTAGGTTTTCTTCTAGGGTTTTTATGGTTTTAGGTCTAGCATTTAAGTCTTTAACCCATCTTGAATTAATTTTTGTATAAGGTGTAAAGAAGGGATCCAGTTTCAGCTTTTTTTACATATGGCTAGCCAGTTTTTCCAGACATTCCTACTCTTAATAGTGCTAACTCTCTGTTAGCAGATCAGAGACTCTCTGTTTTCCTCACTGGAGGATAAACCGCTAGTCTTCTGATAAGGTGGGACATTCACTAAGTCAGAGAGATGATCTTGGGATCTAAGCACTTTGTATACGGACTTGCAACTCATCCATTTGCAGTCCCACTTTACCCCCACTTCTAGGGAATAGAAAGTAATTGATAATAGATGATGCCGCTTTCTGAGCCTTTTGTGGTGTTCTGTAGTATGCATCTGGTTGCTTTTAACGTTCTCATCTTCATTTAAAATTTAACTTTTTGGTTTTCTTCCATGCTTTCCAACTTTCACAGTGTTTTGCCATTGCCTCCTCTCCTTGTCTTTATGAGTTTATGTCTTTTGAAAATTCCATTTCTATCACTTCAGTAAGTGACAGACTAGGAGCAGAGGTGAACACTTGTGCTCACTCTGCCATCTGCCTTCTTCCAATGACATCTGAGCCAATTGCATTATTGACCCTGGCCTGTTACTCTTTCAGGCCCTCCTGTCAACATTGGCAGTTTAAATTGTTCATTCCAATTAACAAACAAGGATAAAGGGTAAGTGTAAGAAGAAAGGCTCTTTCTTACTTACTCCAGGGCCTTGTAAAATACACTAGTGTTGAGCACAGATTTTCAGATGCAAATATCGACACTCACACTTTCCTCCCCAACAGCGGCCTTTAGAAGCAGCTGTCATGCTACCACTCCTCTAAGTTTAGAAAAGGCTCATACAAGGAGTATGAAGATTGTGGTTGAGTGTTCTCTATGCTCTTTAAGGAAGAGGACCAAAGTCATGACTAATTGTGTCTCCTCAAGAAGAAAGCAAGCTAATTACTTGTATAAATCTAAGCATTAAAGCAAGATACCCAGGTTTTTCTCTCCTCAGCAGAACATGCCATTGAAAAGTTACCAGGGATTCTAAAGGGAGATTGGAAATAAATGTGTTACAATAATCAGTGGAAAAAGTATAATGGAAAAGCTTTAGTTCCTTTGAATCTGTACTTTTTCTTGAGCTAATCAGTCATTTGATAACTGCTCACTAAGCACAAGATCCAGGCCAGGCAGAATGTGAGGCTCATGGTGTTAGAACTAAAAACAGATGTATGGTAGCACCTACCAAAGTGCTTGGAACATCTTGGTCTTTGCTAATCATTTATTAAATTCAGAATGTGGGCACTGTTCTCAAATAGCATACTCTCTAACAGTGAAGCAAAGGCCTTTTGTGAGAGTGCATAGATGAAACAAAGATTTAGATAGTTCTAAAAATTAGAGTAATAATCAGATAAAAGTTAATTGCTAACCTGACTCCCTTCCTGTGCATGCCTAAAACACTTGACCAAGTTGAGAGAAGAATAAATAATTGCCTGTGGGAATGTTGTGTAAAATATTCGAGGCACTGAATATTGTCTGATGTGGCTAGCGATGGCAGGACTGCATACAATTGACCCTTGAACAACATGGATTTGAACTGTATAATCCACTTACATGCAGATCGTTTTTCAATAAATATATTGGAAGATTTTTTGGAGATTTAGCAGATGAACTTCATAGTCTAGATATCAAAAAAATTAGGAAAAATTAAGTATGTCACAATTATATAAAATACACATAGATACTAGTCATTCTATTATTTATTACCATAATACATATACAGGTCTATTATCAAAAGGTAGGCACACAAACACAGACTGTACATGCTGCCATTCACAGTCAAGAGAAATGTGAACAAATGTAAATATGCATAATTAAATCATAACCACATAAAATTCCCTGTAGTATATATTGTACTATTATAATAATTTTGTAGCCACCTTCTGTTTCTATTGTGGTGAGCTCAAGTGTCGGCTTAAAATGCTGTGTGAGGCTAATCATCTCCTTGTGAGCAACATCTCCAGTCAATTGTGCACCCTAGTAAAAAATGATCACTCGCAGTTCTTGCATATTTTTCATCTTTGTGTTAGTGCAATACCATAAACCTTGAATAACACCACGGGACCCATACAAAGTGTCACTAGTGATGTTGGAAGTGCTCCCAAGAAGCAGAGAAAAGTGCTTTACAAGAAAACATTGAATTGTTTGATATGTACCATAGATTGAGGTCTGCAGCTGTGTTTGCTCATCATTTCAACATAAATGAATTCAATGTAAGGACCATTACAAATGAAACAAAGACAGAAAGTAATAAAGCAATTGCTGTAGCTACAGCAGCAGACACAAAAGCCTTGCAGTTTTTGCAGTTATCTCATATTGAAAATTAGCTTTCATGTGGGTGCTGGATTGCTATAAGAAAGTTGTATCTATAGACTCTACTACGATTTGAGAAAATGTTAGTTCATTATATGATAACTAAAAGCAAAAGGAAAGTGAAGGATCTAAAGCTGGAACGTTTAATGACAGCCAAGGATGGTTTAATATTTTTAGAAAGAGATTTGGCTTAGAAAACATGTCAAGGATTCTGCTGACCAAGAGACAGCAAAGTTCCTAGATGCCATTCAAGAAAATCATTGAGGAAAAAGAATATCTGCCTGAACAAGTTTCTATTGCAGACAAAAGTGACCTATTTTGGAAAAAAGCAACACAAAAGACATTTATTGGAAAAGAAGAGGCATGAGCACCAGGATTTAAGGCAGGAAGGGATTAGCTAACTCCACTGTTTGTTTGGTGCAAATGGAGTAGGATTTATGATGAGGACTGCTCTTATCTATAAAGCTGCTAACAACTCAGCCTTAAGGGAAAGAGATAAACATCAGTTTCTAGTAGTTTAGTTGTACAACAAGAAGGCCTGGACAACAAGAACGCTTTTTCTGGATTGGTTCCACTGATGCTTTGTTCTTGAAGTCAGGAAGCACCTTGCCATAAGAAACTGCCTTTTAAAGTTCATTTGATAATAGACAATGCTCCTGGCCACTCAGAACTCCATGAGTTTAACACCAAGAGTGTCAAAAGGATTTACTTGTCCCCAAACTGAGTGTCATTAGCTCAATCTCCAAATAAGGAGGTCATAAGGACCTTGAAGTTTCATTACATGTGGTATTCTATGGAAAAGATTGTCAACTCCATGGAAAAGAAGTCTGATAGAGACAGTATCATAAAAGTCTGGAAGGATTACACCATTGAAGATGCCATTGTTGTTATAGAAGGAGCCATGAAAGCCATCAAGCCTGAAATAATAAATTTTTGCTGGAGAAAACTGTGTCCAGATGTTATACACGACTTCACAGGATTTGCAACAGAGCCAGTCAAGGAAATCATGAAAAAAGTGGATATGACAAAAACAGTGGGGGAAGGGGTGGATCAAGATATGGATCTTGGTAAAATTAGAGAGACACCAAACCAGAGGAATTAACAGAAGATGACTTGGTGAAGATAACTGCTTCCGAATCCGTGACAGAATGTGAGGAAGAAGATATACAAGAAGCAGTGCCCGCAAACAAGTAGATATTACACAATCTTGCAGAAGGGCTGTCATTAATGAAGACTGCTTTGAACTTCTTTTAGTACACGCATCCTTCTATGACATGGGCACTGAAACTACAGCAAATAGTGGATGAAGCATTAGTACCTATACAAACATTTTTAGGGGAATGAAAAATAAAACTTCAGGCAGAAATTATGATGCATTTCCATAAAGCTATAGGGAGTGTGCCTGCCTCTCTTGCCTCCCCTTTTCACCTCCTCTGCCACCCTTGAGACAACAAGACCGATTCCTCCTCTTTCTCAGCCTACTCAATGGAAATGACAAGGATGAAGACCTTTATGATGTTTCACTTTAATTTAATGAATAGTAAATATATTTTCTCTTCCTTATGATTTTCTTAATAATATTTTCTTTTCTCTAGCTTTATTGTGAGAATACAGCATATAATACATATACAAAATATGTGTTAATAGGCTGTTTATGTAATTGGTAAAGCTTCCCATCAACAGTAGGCTATTAGTAATTAAGTTTTGGGAACCCCTAACCCCTGCATTGTTCAAGGTATATTTAGAATCTCAAAAAATTCCATGAATGAACAAGGGCAAAAAAAAAATTTTGTATCTTAAAGCATTCATATCTAACTCATTATTTTTTCTACTTTTTCTCAATGAAATGGGGATATAAACATGGGCATACCAGACTTATAAAAATTACATATAAGGCATTTCTGAATAAATTGTTTTGACTAGATTAACTGAATTGTTCACTCAAAAACTCACTAATACAACAGGGTTTTAGTGGCATTTTAAAATCCTGAATCCTTTAATTTCATATATGGTGAAATCGGTGTATTCATGTAGTTGTTTTCATGTGAATACAGTATTAATTTAGGACTTAATTTATAAAACTAATGTAAGGTGCTTGAGGAATTTTATACCATGAATCTTGTGATAATTATAGTCTTGAAAAATGTATGTCATTGATCAAAGGAAAATATTAAAACTGGTTTAATGTGTGTGGCAGACGTTGTTTATTGGCACTTAGCTCTACACCCACCATTCTACTGGAAACACATTTATCAGACCCTCTTTTTAGTCGGGCTTAAGGGAAAGTCTTCCCATGGAAGATCTCCATGGGGTGTTAGAAGACGGAATGGTGATAGAAGTCTGTCTGCTTCTGCTACACCTTAGGTAGAAGAGCCAACAGTGCTTGCAGTAAGGTTGTACTTCCTGTTTAGTCCTTTGGTGGCACCAGCAGCAAGTATAGTCCTTAGGGTTCTTGCAAGGACACTGGAAGCTGCTTGCTGTCTGGGCAATACCACCCTCCCTCTTAAGCTTCCCCAGAACTTCCAACCATTTTCTAATTTCCTGCATTAAATCACAAGATTCATGGTCAAGCTATGCAGACTGTTTTTTGTTTACATCCCTGAATACTAGCTGATAAAAAACAGAATACCTTAAAATTAAAATCAGGATTTTTCTATATCTTTTATATATCTACAGAAAAGTATTTTTCTATAATTTCTGGATGTTGGCTTCATGCTCTAGTTTCTCTACCTCTTGGTCTTCTAAAGGAATTCATTTGGTCTTCATCGAAGGTCATATATATAACTACATAGATATTATTTTTATATAATCAAATAGTCTTCAACCTTATTCTAGTTTATATTGTATATAGATATACCACACTTTATCTACTTTTCTACTATGTAAGATATTACATATTTAAGTGTTCTTGATTTAGTTATCTATTGTAGCATAATAAATTACCCTCAAACTTAGTGGATTAAAACAATATTCGTAGACTTCGTTCCAAGACGGCCGAATAGGAACAGCTCCGGTCTGTAGCTCCCAGTGTGATCGACGCAGAAGACGGGTGATTTCTGCATTTCCAACTGAGGTACCCAGTTCATCTCATTGAGATTGGTTGGACAGTGGGTGCAGCCCACAGAAGGTGAGCCAAAGTAGGGTGGGGGGCATCACCTCACCTGGGAAGTGAAAGGGGTTGGGGGATTTCCCTTTCCTAGCCAAGGGAAGCTGTGACAGATTACCTGGAAAAATGGGACATTCCCGCCCAAACACTGCACTTTTCCAATGGTCTTAGCAAATGGCACACCAAGAGATTATATCCCATGCCCACGGAGTCTTGCTCACTGCTAGCACAGCAGTCTGAGATCAAACTATGAGGTGGAAGCCTGGCAGGGGAAGGGGTGTCCACCATTGCTGAGGCTTGAGTAGGTAAACAAAGCAGCCTGGGAAGCTTGAACTGGGCAGAGCCCACTGCAGCTCAACAAGGCCTACTGCCTCTAGACTCCACCTCTGGGGGCAGGGCATAGCTGAACAAAAGGCAGCAGCAACTTCTACAGACTTAAATGTCCCTGTCTGACAGCTCTGAAGAGAGCAGTCATTCTCCTAGAATGGTGTTTGAGCTCAGACAACGGACAAACTGCTTCCTCAAGTGGGTCACTGACCCCCATGTAGCCTAACTGCGAGACACCTCCCAGTGGGGGCCGACTGACACCTCATACAGGCAGGTGCCCATCTGGGACAAAGCTTCCAGAAGAGGGATCAGGCTGCAATATTTGCTGTTCTACGGCCTCTGCTGGTGATACCCAGGCAAACAGGGTCTGGAGTGGACCTCCAGCAAACTCCAACAGACCTGCAGCTGAGGGACCTGACTGTTAGAAGGAAAACTAATGAGCAGAAAGGAATAGTATCAACATCAACAAAAAGGACATCCACAGCAATATCCCGTGTGTAGGTCACCAACATCAAAGACCAAGGGTAGATAAAACCACAAAGATGGGGAGAAACGAAAGCAGAAAACCTGAAAATTCTAAAATTCAGAGTGCCTCTTTTCCTACAAAGGATTGCAGCTCCTCACCAGCAGTGGAACAAAGCTAGACAGAGAATGACTTTGACAAGCTGACAGAAGTAGGCTTCAGAAGGTCGGTAATAACATATTTCTCTGAGCTAAAGGAGGATGTTCGAACCCATCTTAAGGAAGCTAAAAACCTTAAATATTAGACGAATGGCTAACTAGAATAAACAGTGTAGAGAAGACCTTAAATGCCCGGATGGAGCTGAAAACCATGGCACGAGAACTACATGAGGCATGCACAAGCTTCAATAGCCGATTTGATCAAGTAGAAGAAAGGGTATCAGTGATTGAAGGTCAAATTAATGAAATAAAGCAAGAAGAGAAGTTTAGAGAAAAAAAGAGTAGAAAGGAATGAACAAAGCCTCCAAGAAATATGGGACTATATGAAAAGACCAAATTTACATTTGATTGTGTATCTGAAAGTGACGGGCAGAATGGAACCAAGTTGGAGAACACCACAAAGATACTCCTGGAGAAAAGCAACCCCAAGGTACATAATTGTCAGATTCACCAAGGTTGAAATGAAGGAAAACATGTTAAGGGCAGTCAGAGAGAAAGGTCAGGTTACCCACAAAGGGAAGCCCATAAGACTAATAGCAGATCTCTTGGCAGAAACTCTATAAGACAGAAGAGAGGAGCGGCCAATATCCAACATTTTTAAACAAAAGAATTTTCAACTCAGAATTTCCTATCCAGCCAAACTAAACTTCATAAGTGAAGGAGAAATAAAATCCTTTACAGACAAGCAACTGCTGAGAGATTTTGTCACCACCAGGGCTGCCTTACAAGAGCTCCTGAAGGAAGCACTGAACATGGAAAGGAACAACCGGTATCTGCCACTGCAAAAACATGCCAAATTGTAAAGACCATTGATGCTAGGAAGGAACTGCATCAATTAATGGGCAAAATAACCAGCTAACATCATAATGACAGGATCAAATTCACACATAACGATATTTACTTTAAGTGTAAATGGGCTAAATGCCCCAATTAAAGGACACAGACTGGCAAATTGGATAAAGAGTCAAGACTCATCAGTCTGCTGTATTGAAGAGACCCATTTCCTGCCAAGATGCACAGAGGCTCAAAATAAAGGGATGGAGGAAGATCTACCAAGCAAATGGAGAACAAAAGAAAAGTGGAGGTTGCAATCCTAATAAAACAGACTTTAAACCAGAAAGATCAAAAGAGACCATGAAGGGCATTACATAATGGTAAAGGGATCAATGCAACAAGAAGAGCTCACTATCCTAAATATATATGCACCCAATATAAGAGCAGCCAGCTTCATAAAGTAAGTCCTTAGAGACTTAGACTCCCACAAAATAATAATAGGAGACTTTAACACCCCACTGTCAATATTAGACAGGTCAATGAGACAGAAGGTTAACAAGGATATCCAGGACTTGAACTCAGCTCTGTACCAAGCAGACCTAATAGACATTTACAAAACTATTCACCCCAAATCAACAGAATGTACATTCTTCTTAGCACCACATTGTGCTTATGCCAAAATGGACTGCACAGTTGGAAGTAAAGCACACCTCAGCAAATGTAAAAGAACAAAAATCACAACAAACTCTCTCTCAGACCACGGTGACATCAAATTGGAACTCAGGATTAAGAAACTCACTCAAAACCACACAACTACATGGAAAATGAACAACCTGCTCCTGAATGACTACTGGGTAAACGACGAGATGAAGGCAGAAATAAAGATGTTCTTTGAAACCAATGAGAACAAAGACACAACGTACCAGAATCTCAGGGACACATTTAAAGCAGTGTGTTGAGGGAAATTTATAGCACTAAATGCCCACAAGAGAAAGCAGGAAAGATCTAAAATCAACACCTTAACATCACAATTAAATGAACTAGAGAAGTAACAGCAAACAAATTCAAAAGCTAGCAGAAGGCAAAAATAACTAAGAGCAGAGCAGGACTGAAGGAGAAAGAGACATGAAAAACCCTTCAAAAAATCAATGAATCCAGGAGCTGTTTTTTTTTTTTTTTTTAAAAAAAAGATCAGTAAAATTGATAGATCACTAGCAAGACTAAGAAAGAAAAGGGAGAATCAAATAGATGCAATAAAAAATGATAAAGGGCTATCACCACCAATCCCACAGAAATACAAACTACCATCAGATAATACTATAAACACCTCTGTGTAAATAAACTAGAAAATCTAGAAGAAATGGATGAGTTCCTGGACTACATACAGGACTCCCAAGACTAAACCAGGAAGTCGAATCCCTGAATAGACCAATAAGAGGCTCTGAAATTGAGGCAATAATTAATAGCCTACCAACCAAAAAAAAAAATCCAGGACCAGACAGATTCACAGCCAAATTCTACCAGAAGTATAGAGAGAAGCTGGTACCATTCCTTCTGAAACTATTCCAATCAATAGAAAAAGAGGGAATCCCCCCTAACTCATTTTATGAGACCAGCATCATCCTGATACCAAAGTCTGGCAGAGAAATAACAAAAAAGAGAATTTTAGACCAATATCATCCTTCATGAACATTGATGCGAAAATCCTCAATAAAATACTGGCAAACCAAATCCAGCAGCACATCAAAAGGCTTATCCACCATACTCAAGTTGGCTTCATCCCTGGGATGCAAGGCTGGTTCAACATGTGAAAATCAATAAACGTAATCCATCACATAAACAGAACCAATGACAAAAACGACATGACTATCTCAATAGATGCAGAAAGGCCTTTGACAAAGTTCAACAACACTTCATGCTAAAAACTCTCAATAAACTAGGTATTGATGGAATGTATCTCAAAATAATAAGAACTATTTATGACAAACCCACAGCCAATGTCATACTGAATGGGCAAAAACGGGAAGCACTCCCTTTGAAAACTGTCACAAGGCAAGGATGCCCTCTCTCACCCCTCCTGTTCAACATAGTGTTGGAAGTTCTGGCCAGGGCAATCAGGCAAGAGAAAGAAATAAAGGGTATTCAATTAGGAAAAGAGGAAGTCAAATTGTCCCTGTTTGCAGATGACATGATTGTATATTTAGAAAACCCCATCGTCTCAGCCGAAAATCTCCTTAAGCTGATAAGCAACTTCAGCAAAGTCTCAGGATACAAAAATCAATATGCAAAAATCACAAGCATTCCTATACACCAATAACAGACAGAAAGCCAAATGATGAGTGAACTCCCATCCACAATTGCTACAAAGAGAATAAAATACCTAGAAATCCAACTTACAAGGGATGCAAAGGACCTCTTCAAGCATAACTACAAACCACTGCTCAATGAAATAAAAGAGGACACAAACAAATGGAAGAACATTTCATGCTCATGGATAGGAAGAACCAATATTGTGAAAGTGGCCATACTGCCTAAAGTAATTTATAGATTCAATGCCATCGCCATCAAGCTACCAATGACTTTCTTCACGGAATTGGAAAAAACTACTTTAAAGTTCATATGGAACCAAAAAAGAGCCCGCATTACCAAGACAATCCTAAGCAAAAAGAACAAAGCTGGAGGCACCACGCTACCTGACTTCAGACTATACTACAAGACTGCAGTAACCCAAACAGCAAGGTGCTGGTACCAAAACAGAGATATAGACCAATGGAACACAATAGAGGCCTCAGAAATAACACTACACATCTATAAACACCTGATCTTTGACAAACCTGACAAAAACAAGCAATGGGGAAAGGATTCCCTATTTAATAAATGGTCCTGGGAAAACTGGCTAGCCATATGTAGAAAGCTGAAACTGGATCCCTTCCTTATATCTTATACAAAAATTAATTCAAGATGGATTAAAGACTTAAATATTAGACCTAAAACTATAAAAACCCTAGAAGAAAACCTAGGCAATACCATTCAGGACATAGGCATGGGTAAGGACTTCATGATTGAAACACCAAAAGCAAAGGCAACAAAAGCCAAAATAGACAAATGGAATCTTATTAAACTAAAGAGCTTCTGCACAGCAAAAGAAACTACCATCAGAGTGAACAGGCAACCTACAGCATGGGAGAAAATTTTTGCAATCTACCCATCTGACAAAGGGCTAATATCCAGAACCTACAAAGAACTTAAATTTACAAGGAAAAAAAAAAAAACCCATCAAAAAGTGGGCAAAGGATATGAACAGACGCATCTCAAAAGATGACATTTATGCAGCCAACAGACACATGAAAAAAATGCTCATCATCACTGGTCATCAGAGAAATGCAAATCAAAGCCACAATGAGATACCATCTCACACCTGTTAGAAGGGCTATCATTGAAAAGTCAGGAAACAGCAGATGGTGGAGAGGATGTGGAGAAATAGGAATGCTTTTACACTGCTGGTGGGAGTGTAAACTAGTTCAACCGTTGTGGAAGACAGTATGGCAATTCCTCAAGGATCTAGAACTAGAAATACCATTTGACCCAGCCATCCTATTACTGGGTATATACCCAAAGGATTATAAATCATGCATCTATAAAGACACATGCAAACGTATGTTTATTGTGGCACTATTCCCAATAGCAAAGACTTGGAACCAAGCCAAATGTCCATCAGTGATAGACTGGATTAAGAAAATATGGCACATATACACCACGGAATACTGTGCAGCCATAAAAAAGGATGAGTTCATGTCCTTTGCAGGGACATGGATGCAGCTGGAAACCATTCTGGGCAAAGTATCACAAGGACAGAAAACCAGACACCGCATGTTCTCATTCATAGGTAGGAACTGAACAATGAGAACACTTGGATACAAGGAAGGGAACATCACACAACTGGGGCCTGTCATCGGGTAGGAGCCGGGGGAGGGATAGCATTAGAAGAATTACCTAATGTAAATGATGAGTTAATGGGTGCGGCAAACCAACATGGCACATATATACCTGTGTAACAAACCGGCACGTTGTGCACATGTACCCTAGAACTTAATGTGTAATAAAAATAAGTAAATAAAATTAAAAAGTGAAAAACAAATAATAAATAAAAATACATTTTAAAAAGTTTGTTATCTCACAGTTTCTGTGGGTCAGAAATATAGCATGGTCTAGTTGGATCCATTCTTTCTCTGGGTTTCTTTCAAGGCTGCAATCAAGGTATTGGCTGGGGCTGTAGTTGCTGGCAGGATTCAGTTCCCTATGAGCTATTGGAGTGAGTGCCTCATTTCCTCATAGGTTATTAACCAGAAGCTGCTCTCAGTTTCTTGCCACATGGGTTTCTTCATAGGAGAGCTCACGAAATGGTGGCTGACTTCATTACAGAAAGCAAGAGAGGAGAGAAAGAGGAAAAAAAAAGAGAGAAAGACAGGTGTCACACTCTTTTATAACCTAATCTTATAAGTGACATCTCATCACTTTTTTCATATTCTGTTTTGTAGAAGCCAGTCACTACCTGCAGGCCACACTCAACAGGAGAGGGATTACATAAACATTTGAATGACAGAAGGCAGGGATCCTTTGAGCCATTTCAGCAGTTGCCAACCACATTACTTTGCTAAACAAATGGTCAATTTCTTGCTTTTTCCTTTAGCGTTTAAATATTGTTGAAAATTGGGCTTTTGTGTAGTATAGAGACAATCCAATTATTTAGCTTCAGTGACTGAACATCTAAACTTATAAGCAGTAATAACAGCCAAACAAATAAAGCCACCTCCCTTTTTTACCCAGGAATATAAATTTATTTCTTGTGATTGCAGTTCAAACATTATTAGTTTTTACTTGTATATTTTGTAAAATCACCACATCAATAAATCACCTTAGCTGTTACTAGTTTATCTGAGAGATTTTCTTTAGTTAGAAAGGAAACTTTAGGATCTTGAAGCCAAACTTCAGTCTCGGACTCATCCTCTAATGGCCACAGAAATAGAAAACGTGCCACCTGCAGACTTTTAGATAAACCCATCCCCGTTTCCGCTGGGTGTGGATATGTCTGCTTTTAAAGGGATCTTTTAAAATTGCATCATGCTTGCACTTCAGTCTCTTCCCTAAATCCTGATAAATAGCAAAGTGCTCTCTTTGGATGGGGGCACGTTTCTACTGTTAAAGATGTTCACACGGAAACCCTATGCTATCTCTTACAAGTCCTGCCAATGCTTTCATCACTTCAAATCTAAAAAGGGCTTAAAGTGGCTTCGTTAAAACCCTCTCTGTGAAAAGCCTAAATCCTTCAATAAGTCAGAATGAGATGTACAGCTATATAAAGACACCGCAGTTACATGATTTTCCAGGTAGGCAGTGTGTTGGCTATGTTTTACAGTATTACGTTTGAAGAAGAAAGTTTTAATATAAATTTGATATATCAGAGATATCAGCACACGTTTTAATTATACACATAAGAAATTGGTGCAAGTCTTTGCCCTGCATGAATGCAGAGACAGCATTACCTAGGCAAACCAATACCCTAAAACATTGTATAGTAGTTCCCTCTTATCTGCTGGGAATATGTTCCAAGACCCCCAAAGTGTGTGTATATATATATATATATATATGTGTGTGTGTGTGTGTGTGTGTATATACATATATATGTATATATTTTATGTTTTTCCATCTGTTAACCAACATGTGACTAATGGACAGGGAGGTTATACAGTGTGGATGTGGTGGACAAAGAGGTAATTCATGTGAGATGGGGTGGAGATGGAGTGGGATGGTGTGAGATTTTATTATGCTCTTCAGAATGGTGCACAAGTTAAAATTTATAAATCATTTATTTCTGGAATTTTCCATTGAATATCTCCAGACCATGGATGACCATAGGTAACATAAACCGTGGAAAATGAAACTGTGGGTAAGGAGGGAATACTGTGCCTTCAGTTTCTATCATTTAAGAGGTACCTCTCTTAAATGATAGACATTGTCTCCTTTGTAAATGCAAATGGCTCTGGAAAAAGAAAAGAAGAAGTGATTTTCAGAATCTAGTATCTTTGAATAAATTAATATATATGTATGTAGAGTTTCCATAGGACGATTCCTGACAGATGGCAGAAGGTGAAGGAAGCTGATTACCTTCCCCAGGCAATGAAGAGTGAGGCTCATGGGGCAGGTAGGTCATTAGAGGGCAGATGACACTCTAGAGGGAGATGAAAAAACAAAAAAAAACCCCATGAGTCAGGCATTTATTTCTGTGTTGGATACTGTGTAAAGTGTGATATACACATTGCATAATTCAATCCCACATCTCTCTTACATGGCTAGACAGGGCAGAGCTAGGGTTCAAGTTCAGCTCTGTCTAACTCTAAAGGCAGTGCTCTTTTTATCACACTTTCTCAGAATAGTTCTGAAAGCGAAGGTGGGAAGCCCCAAAGATAGAATTGGCAACTTATTTTGTTAAGTGTATGTAAGTTTAAGAGTGAGAGAGCCATCCCACGCTAGAAATAAAATGTCTGCATTACTGTCTTAGAGAGAAAAGAAAAGTCACTCACATTTGGATACACTTCCATTTCCCAAGGAAAATGGTTTGTTTGGTTGTCTTAGATTTTCTGTCTTGCATGCTCTGTGCATATATGGCTCAGGGAATGGTGAAGGGCCACATTTGCTTCTGTGCCTCTTCTCCTTCCTACAAATGTCAGACCAAACTATATCTTCAGAGGCAGAAGCAAACAATAATTGATGCTCATATAATAATCCTAAGACATCAAGAAAATGTCAAATTGTGTTCATTGGCCTACATATAAGACAAAAATATGTATCCCATATTTCATAAATAATTTTAATATGTTTACTTTTCTAAACATTGGTGCCTAAATTCATTAATGTTAACTCATGCTTTGACATACTGCTTAATTATAAAAAAACATCTAAGAGGCATTTGGCATGATACTCATCCTCAAAGATTTCTACTTTTGCTTATTTAAAAAATATTTATCAGGCACCTACTGGATTCTGAACAGAAGTGTGGAGGCTACAGATAAAGCAGTGAACAAAGTCGTCTGGGACAAGAAGGAAAACAAGACAAAGAGTTTAAAAAGGCTAGATGTGGTGTGTAGACTTCTAGCACTATAGGATTGCAGGGAGAAGGGAAAGCCAGAGGAGCAAGCAGGGAAGAAAAGTGGGAGTGGGGGCAAATTGGGCTTGGAGAACTTTTCACTTGGCCCAATAGAGACAGATTTTAATTTCCTGAAAGGTCTAAAAGTAAACTTTGAAAAATCTAACTTATTCTTTCCTAATGGCTGTCTGATTTACACATTCTTCTCTCCAGGTATACCAGCCTACCATGCATTCATCCATCCATCCATCTGTGCATCCATCCAACCATCCACCTATCCATTCACTCTTTCAATCAATACCTGAGTGCCTACTATACGCAAGGTCGTAGGTTGAGTTCTGTTAATATAATGGGGAACAAAAGGGCAAAACCTACCCCTCATTGAAAGACTTACATGTTGCTGAATGCTATAGAGGAAAAGAACAAAGGGTTGTTTGACAGAGTACCTAATGGAAGGCTTATTTTAGGAGGTGGTGTTCATGCTTGAAACCTGACACATGAGAAGGGGCAGCTAAGTGAAGACATAAGAGAAATGCATTGCACACTCAGCATTCAGCCTTCATAGGGAACAAAGGTGAGGATGAGATTAGCATGTTTAAGAAGGGAAACAAGGCCAGTGGGGCAGGTACATTGGGAGTTAGGGTGGCAATCATATGCGATTGGAGAGCTGGGCAGGAATTAGACTGCCAGAGTTTTGTAAGCCATGGTAAGGGGCTTGGATTTTATACCAAATGCAAAGGAAATCACTGAGTGGTTTTAAGCAGGCGGTGATCCAATTTATGTTTATAAATACCTCATTTATTTTTATAAATATCATTTTGGCTGCTGTATAGAGAATCGATTGAAAAGGGAAGAGAATGATGAGAGACTACTTGGAGGCTTTAGCTACAGATTAGGTGAGGACATCACAAGCTTTTCACTTGGCAAAAGTAACATTATAGAAGTACTAACTTGCTTCATTTGTCTGAAGCACTGTTTAAATTCAGAGATAATCAACTAAACAGTGGGAAATGGCTTTTCTGGAGATCCCTCTGACCCAATAAACATTCAAAATCAGTGTCAATTTAACCCACATTGGCGTCTTCATTCCTGGCTGTCCAGTACTTTTTCTCTTCTTTTGCCCTCCTCCTTCTCCTTCTTTGTTGTTATTTTTCTTGTCCTCCTCGATTCCACCAAATAATATTTTTTATCTCATGTTACATCTACTCCCTCATAGTCGAGCTTAAACATATTCTCAGTCATCCTGGTCAAGTCAAAGGATAGAGACTGACCACAGTATGTACTATGCACAGAGCAGGAGAAGAATAATTCTTATATGATCAATGGCATTATATCACATTTACCATATAACAATATGTACAAGAAAATAGTTAAGTGATAAGAATTATGATTGCCAAAGGAAGGTGAAGTCAGTGGGTGAACTAGGAGGTGAGAGGAAGAAGTTGCTATAGATAGGAGGAGGGTTGGCCTTGAAACTGCCTTATACCAGTCATGGACCAATTACAGGGCCTATGAGAGAAGAGAAGCAAATCCTGTTCTATCTTAAGGGCATCTACACCAAAGAGAGGCAGAGGAATGGATGTCAAGGACACAAATTCCCTAGACCATGTATTAGTCTCTTACCCCCATCATGAAGGCCTGATCTTTATGATCTCATCTAAACTTAATTACCTTCCATGGGCCCCATCTTCAAATACCACCATTATATTGGGGGTTACAGCTTCAACATAGAAATTTTGGGGGGACACCATTTAGTCCATAGCAGACTGTATAAGGCCCTCTGGGACATGTCACAGCCCATTATACTTTCTTTTCATAAAAATGATGAAATATGCATATATATTATCTGATTATATATTGTTACATAAAGTATATTTATATTTATTTGTATAACTGTTTAATTCATATCTGTCTCTTTCATGAAACTAAACTCTGTAAACACAGTGACTGAGTTCTTTGCTCATTATTCTATCTCTGTTTAAATGATAGATACTCAACACGTATTTGCCTAATGAATATGTTTAAGTATGAAGCAAAATATCAATTTATATTAAAAACATTTTGTGATTCTTCATTAATATTTTTCTCTTTACATGTATTCTAATACATGTTTAATTGCTAAGAAACTTTGAAAACATTGTCCTATAGAACTACCCAGGAATATCTCTCTCTATAAACTCTTCTATCATTTGCATTATGGGCAAACTGACAATGTATAGTGTTACATAAAACCCTCCATAGCTTATATTTGATAGCTCCTATTATAAAAGTCACTTTCAGACCTTCAGGCTAGAAAACCCTAGCCAGGCACACAGGACCCCCCTACAATCTTCTTTCAATCTATTCTCTAAGTTTGTCCCTTGTTCCCCTTTAGTCTGCTGGCTCCACCAAAGACTGTCTGCTGGTTTATCTGTTTCAAAAACATGCCCTACAACTTTGTCCTTGCTGCCTTCCTAACCCCAGTGATTGAATTCTGTGCTGAGCTTTCCCCAAGCTTCACATACATAATTCTATTTAATTTTCTCAATGATCCTATAAGATGAATATTGACATACAAATTTTAGCTGAAGAAATTGCAGGTCAGAGAAATGAAATAATTCACCCAAGATGATGACGTGGCCAATAAGTGGCAAATCCAAATCTCTACCCTAAAACCTGTATTCCACAACATAATAGCTTCACTTTTGAAAGTCCCTACCCAAGTCTACCGAAATATTTGAGGACCAACGTGGATCACATTTCCTCTAAAAAGCTGTTGCTATACTCTTTAGTTCAGTGAGTCATCCCTTTTTAAAAACAATAAAATCTACCCTATGTACCCTATGTACTAAAACTTCTGTTAAATTCTTACATATAAATTATCTTATTTAATGCTCTCATTGACCTTATGTGTTAGGATAACATTTTAATAGACAAGAAGCTGGTTTCAAAGTGATAGAGTAGTTCTTTGACATTCTCAGAGTTACAATAGTTCAGAGAAAGGGCTTAAACCCACATTTGTCTGGTCCAAGATCTAGAGCTTTTACCCTCTTGTATAACATCCCAATTTAGGAGCATCACCTGCCCAACCAGGCATGGCTGGTTATGGGATAATATTTAGCATTTAATTAATGTTTAGAAAAATGTAAATGACATTATCTGATTATAAATAATGAGAAAGAATGACCAACACAAACAACACAGATCCATGTTAAAGAGTCTAAATTAAGTGGTTATATTAATTTCCTATTGACACTATAACTACCACGAATGAAGGGATGTTAAATGACACATATTTGTTATCTTACAGTCCTGAAAGTGAGAAGTCCTAAAATCAAGGTGTTGGCAGGGTACATTCTTTCTGGAGACTCTAGGAGATAATCTGTTTATTTGCCTTTTCTGGCTTCTAGAGGCTGCCCACATTCCTTGGCTTATGGTTTTATTATCTATCTTCAAAGTCAGCAGTGTATTATATTCTAATCACTTTCTCTGTCTCTGACCTTTATATCTTTTTCTTAAAAGGACTCTTATTACCACAGTAATAAGGCCCAAAGGCCTGTTTGAATAGTCCGGGATAATCTCCCTATCTCAAAATTCTCTGCTTAACCATATTTGCAAAGTCCCTTTTTCCAGATAATGTAACATATTTATGTTTTGGGGATTAGGATATGAACATCTTTGGGGGTCCACTGTTTATCCTACCTCAGCGGTGGTGGTGTATAGGACATTCTCCTGTCAATGGCTAAGGAGAAGTTATGGATTTTTTTTTTTGATCCATATTATGGTATTGCTATTTTAACTAAACAGAGTAATATGAATAATAGGAATATTCCACAGGGAAAAAAAAGCTGTGATGGTGGGATTATAGGCACTGCTACCTACAACATTTTCCAAAAAATTGCCTGTTGTACTAACACAGAACACCAACCTAGGAAAAATACCCACAGAAATTTCTCAGTAATTCCTTACTAGGGATATAAGTACAGTGATCATATATCCTCTCTGTGAACCTCTTCAATCATATTAGAGTGCTAGGAGTGGAGACGTGGCCAAATAGCCAGGCTGGGTCTGCTTAGCACCTCTCTAGCTGAGATGAGCACACCCATTTTTTTAAGTTGTAGAGGATGGCATCCAAGTGACTGACCTACTTGCCCAAGTTTTTACTGAAAATAGGTTGAATGGTTGGAACTAAATCTGTGGCTGCTCAACTCTCAGTCCAGTGCTCTTTTCCATCTGACTCACTGAAATCAAGAAATGTTTTGAAATGCAATGGAGAGAAAAGAGGTGTCAGCTAGGAGAGAACAGAACAGAACAGACTACAGAAAGGGGACTTGTGTGGGGAGTTAGCAGAACACCAGATTTCTTTCTATGCTTCAGTTCTAAATAGGGCCCCACTTTCCATAATCTTCTCTTGGTTCCTTTTTCCTCTCCAAGAAAATGACAGTCTATGGTGGTGGCCCATGGTATTGATGCTTGGCAAAGGAAAGGCTAGAGTTGACGGAGGAGTACAGCAAATGCTTTTGCTCTCACCTCGAGTCCTGTTTGAATTGTTTGCATGACTTAGAAGTGAAATGGTTAGAGGAGCAAACAAATTTCTGCAGCCAAAGAAAACGTTTCCATTTGTTATACAGGATGTACAATGTTATCCAATCCATGTGATTAATATTTTTGAAAGTTGGACTCTAAACTTGAAGTTACTTTACCCTTCCCAATTCTGCAGCACAAGCAAAATGCAGAATGCTGAATTTTTTTTTGAGGATTCTGTATCAGGCACTCAGAACAAAGATATAGATGTAATTCCAGCATCTTGCAAACAGAGATGCAAATAGTAAAAGAAATAGATGACAGGCATTTGCAGAGTAACCTAAAGGAAATAAATCTCTTAGAGAATTTTGAGGTAGTTAATTTTAACTACAGGAGGTATGCTTTGAGTTGGGTATCTGATTATTGCATTTAAGATCTTGATATCCACATTTGGTGAACTTGGTAAGATAACACTTGAAAAATGTTGGTTTAACAAGATGTATTTAAATCTTAAGAAGCTACATATTAACAATTTCCACTCTGGAAGACAGTTATGGCTGCAGCATAAGATTTGCTCCAGCCTGTACAACATCTCCTAGATATATTTATTTCATCCATACTGACACAGACTCTCTTATTCCTCCATGATGACATGACAGGGCTGATGGGCTTCCTATTTCCGGGAATTTGTCTTTAAAAGGAGTCTGAAGTGAATGATACTTTCTACTATAAGTAATGCAGAATCACAGGTAACAGTGGAGAAGACATTTGGGAGAAAGAGAATTTTCTCCTGCAAATTACATTTTATATCCTGGTATTACATTCTTCCTTACCACCAAAAGGAATTTAAATGTTCATTTCTCTCAGTGCAATATCTAAGTATTTTTCTAATGCCTCAAATTCTGGATTTGAGGCATTAGATCTATTAACAGTTGACTTGGGAATGGACTACCAAAGATTGATCAGCTATCATTTTCCAGTGCTAGGGCCAGGGCTGAATTAGCAGCCTAATGACCTACAAGCAGCTGGAACACCTGGAACAACATCAAAGGTGTAAAGAAAACAATTTCTCATGGCCATGTCTCAGACTAATACAAACACAAACAAATTCAAACTGATGATAAATTCACTTTGGCTCTCGCTCTTGTGTTAGAAGCATCAAGTCTCTGCCAGGACAACTAGTATGGCTGAAGGGAGGAAGTTAAAACAGCAATTAGATGGCACTAATATGGCTCCGATATAATCTCTCCCCTGGTTTCAAGTCTCTGCCTGCCAGGGCTCCTGGCCACCATCCCCGGGCTTAATTGCATTTTGCAAGTAGCCATGGTACACTTGCCACTCTATCTCCCTAACTAATTTCAAACACAGTCCTCATATCCAATTCAGCAAAAAATGAGCTGAAATACCTCTGACAGAAAAATGAACATGTTATCTAGTTTAAAGATTGGTTCAATTAAGAGACTAACTGGTTCTGAAGGGGAAAGAACAAGGGGATAAAATGGACAAATCATAGCCTTGAATTCTAAAATTTTCAGTAAAGCACTGTAGAGGAATGGTTAATTATAAGATTTGGGACATTGCTGTTGTTTAATGTTTATGTGCATTTTTAGGTAGAATGAATTTTAAATGTGATTTGACCTTGTGGTAATTGAGAGGCGTTAGGGCTTAGCAGAAAGCACATTCTTCTTAGTCTGGAGACCACTGGATTTAAGCCAGATAAACTGTGTTTTGTCTCTCTTGTTCTAGTTACTAAGCATATGAACTTGGAGAAGTTCCTTGAAAATGCCACATCTGCATTTTCTCTCCAACATATTGAGCATGAAAATAATTTTTCTTATCTAATCTGTGGGGTTGGTTACTAAAATACTTACAAAATTACAAAATGAGTTTAAGGTCTTATATTAAAACCTAACTAGTAAATATTTTCAGTAAGTATTTCTTGTAAAGTAAATGCATATTTATCAAATACAGTCATCTACAGAATGATGTGGAAAGCTGGAGGAAGGTAAAGAAAATGGGTGAGTTTTATGGATGACAATGACATGGCCAAGAAAAGCACATTGGGAATTTCACCTCTTTGTGCTAATTCTAGTAGAATAGGCTAATCTTATTTTTCCATTAGGCTACAGTGCAGTAAAATGGAGCTGCTAGTCCACCAGTTGACAACATCTATTAAGCACTTATGGTATATTTAACACGATGCTAGCCATTGTGGGAATTATAGAACATTGTAGTTTCTTTCCTTAAGGAGATTATAATCTAGCTGAAGAAACAAGACCTAGACAGTATGTCATTAAATAAGAAAATATATAGTAATAATTAACTACACATTTTAAGAAAAGTAAGAATTAAAGTCCTAAAGAGAAGGAAAAAAAAATGAAAAGAAGGTTTAAAGCGGCTTCATAGAGAAGACAGGATCTGAACAGGACCTGAAGAGATGGTTATGATTTGAAAATAGAAAACATGTAAAAGATTTGATATTTCAGTAGAGGAAAACATAATGAGTAAAAGTATATAGGAGACAGTAAGGATGATGGAAAGAGAGGTGGCTATGTTGAATAAAATATGACTTATTATCTTTCTTTATAGCTCCTGTGTAAGCAGGTATGGCAAAGTTTCCTACCAAAAAGGCATTGACTGTTGAAGACCTATACCAACAGTGACTGTGTAATTTATGAATGTCCAAATCTTCCTAAAAGATAACAGGAACAATGGATAAACAAGACTGACCTGAACATAGAATATTTCAAATGCAAATGAACAGATGAAAATTAAAGGACCAAATCTAATAAGAGCAAGAATCCGCTGTCAAAGTCTAGTTAGAGAATCAACAGTTCAAAGTTCCAAAATCAAGGTCTAATGAGTTCAAGAAAGGCAGGATCTTCAGAGAGAGATTCTGGTCCTGAGTGTTTGTCTTCAAGGCCAGCTAATTAGAGCCAAAGGAAAATATCTGAGATTCTGACTCAAAGACCTGGGGTGGGGTTGGAAGGGAGACAATTAGATTAATAATAGCTCTTGATAATCAAATTTCTCATTGCAACACTATCCCTTTAAGGTTCAAGACATAGGAAGAATGGGCTCACTGAGCCCAAAACCATAAAGCCTGAAAGAGGTCTTAAATACCCTTATTGTATTTCAAATAAATTGTGAATACTAGTAAGTTTGGAGGAATATTTGGAAAGATTTAACTCTATAGTCCAGAAGAAAACAATAATTAAAGTATGTTTTGGAGCATCAAACTTAGATTTCCATAGGGAAATGTTAATCCCTATGATCTCCCAGATTGTTTGTGATAATGGGAGACATTTAGGGAGGAAAACAGAATTTTACAAAGCAGAGTCACTGCAATGAATGTCTTCAGGGTAGTCTTATATAGATTTAGAAATTCTCTCTGCAAATTTCTCCAGAGAGACCAGCATAGCTGTGGGAGTCTATCAATGCTTTTGCAAAGGTAATGCTTACAGTGCTTTTAGTCTTCTTAATAGCAACCTTAACCTGAAGACCAAATTTGGCAGAGGTAAAAAGGAATACATTCAGGAAAATAGTTGTTACAGAGCCTATTTACCTTATTAACAAGTGTAGAGAAAACAAGTCAGAATCTATGAATTAGACTCTTGCATAAAATAATGATCTGATTTAATCTGGTTAACCTTTTATTCTTGATACCTTTGGTACTATCTTATAACAGAAGCTTGAGAACAACAGAAGAAGTAGGTAAATAATAATGTTATACTTGGTAAAGGAGAACTGCCTAGGCATATCTCCCAAAACAAAGCTCATAAGAGAAAATAGTGATAGATTTGATAACATTTTTATTTATTTTGTTTATTATACTTTAAGTTCTAGGGTACATGTGCACAACTTGCAGGTTTGTTACATAGGTATACATGTACCATGTTGGTTTGCTGCCCCCATTAACTCGTCATTTACATTAGGTATTTCTCCTAATGCTATCCCTCCACCATTCCCCCACCCCACGACAGGCCCCAGTGTGTGATGTTCCCCGCCCTGTGTCCAAGTGTTCTCATTGTTCAATTCCCACCTATGAGTGAGAACATGCGGTGTTTGGTTTTCTGTCCTTGCAATAGTTTGCTCAGAATGATGGTTTCCAGCTTCTTCCTTGTCCCTACAAAGGACAGGAACTCATCTTTTTTTATGGCTGCATGGTATTCCATTGTGTATATGTGCCACATTTTCTTAATCCAGTCTATCATTGATGGACATTTGGGTTGGTTCCAAGTCTGCTATTGTGAATAGTGACACAACAACATATGTGTGCATGTGTCTTACATAGTAGCATGATTTATAATCCTTTGGGCATATGCCCAGTAATGGGATGGCTGGGTCAAATGGTATTTCTAGTTCTAGATCCTTGAGGAATTGCCACACTGTCTTCCACAATGGTTGAACTAGTGTACAGTCCCACCAACAGTGTAAAAGCATTCCTATTTCTCCACATCCTCTCCAGTACTTGTTTCCTGACTTTTTAATGATCACCATTTTAACTGGTGTGAGACAGTATCTCATTGTGGTTTTGATTTGCATTTCTCTGATGACCAGTGATCATTTTTTCATGTGTCTGCTGGCTGCATAAATGTCTTCTTTTGAGAAGTGTCTGTTCAAATCCTTCACCCACTTTGTAGATTCTGGATATTAGCCCTTTGTCAGATGGGTAGATTGCAAAAATTTTCTCCCATTCTGTAGGTTGCCTGTTCACTCTGATGATAGTTTCTTTTGCTGTGCAGAAGCTCTTTAGTTTAATAAGATCCCATTTGTCTATTTTGGCTTTCGTTGCCTTTGCTTTTGGTGTTTCAATCATGAAGGCCTTGCCCATGCCTATGTCCTGAATGGTATTGCCTAGGTTTTCTTCTAGGGTTTTTATGGTTTTAGGTCTAACATTTAAGTCTTTAATCCATCTTGAATTAATTTTTGTATAAGGTGTAAGGAAGGGATCCAGTTTCAGCTTTCTACATATGGCTAGCCAGTTTTCCCAGCACCATTTATTAAATATGGGATCCTTTCCCCATTGCTTGTTTTTGTCAGGTTTGTCAAAGATCAGATAGTTGTAGATGTGTGAAGTTATTGCAGAGGCCTCTCTTCTGTTCCATCATGCTGTTTTGGTTACTGTAGCCTTGTAATATAGTTTGAAGTCAGGTAGTGTGATGCCTCCAGCTTTGTTCTTTTTGCTTAGGATTGTCTTGGCAATGTGGGCTCTTTTTTGGTTTCACATGAACTTTAAAGTAGTTTTTTCCAATTCTGTGAAGAAAGTCATTGGTAGCTTGATGGCAATGGCATTGAATATATAAATTACCTTGGGCAATGTGGCCATTTTCACGATATCAATTCTTCCTATCCATGAGTATGGAATGTTCTTCCATTTGTTTGTGTCCTCTTTTATTTCGTTGAGCAGTGGTTTGTATTTCTCCTTGAAAAGGTCCTTAACATCCCTTGTAAGTTGAATTTCTAGGTATTTTATTCTCTTTGTAGCAATTGCGAATGGGAGTTCACTCATGATTTGGCTCTCTGTTTCTTATTGGTGCATGGAAATGCTTGTGATTTCTGCACATTGATTTTGTATCCTGAGACTTTGCTGAAGTTGCTTATCAGTTTAAGGAGATTTTGGGCTGAGACAATTGGATTTTCTAAATATACAATCATGTCATCTACAAACAGGGACAATTTGACTTCCTTTTTTCCTAATTGAATACTCTTTATTTCTTTCTCTTGCCTGATTGCCCTGGCCAGAACTTCCAACACTATGTTGAATACGAGTGGTGAGAGAGGGCATCCCTGTCTTGTGCCAGTTTTCAGAGGGTATGCTTCCAGTTTTTGCCCATTCAGTATGATATTGGCTGTGGGTTTGTCATAAATAGTTCTTATTATTTTGAGATACAGTCCATCAATACCTAGTTCTTTGAGTGTTTTTAGCATAAAGGGCTGTTGAATTTTGTCAAAGGCCTTTTCTGCATCTATTGAGATAATCATGTGGTCTTTGTCATTGGTTCTGTTTATGTGATGGAGTACGTTTATTGATTTGCATATGTTGAGCCAGCCTTGCATCCCAGGGATGAAGCCAACTTGATTGTGGTGGATATGCTTTTTGATGTGCTGCTGGATTTGGTTTGCCAGTATTTTACTGAGGATTTTCACATTGATGTTCATCAGGTATAAGGATGATGCTGGCCTCATAAAATGAGGTAGGGAGGATTTCCTCTTTTTCTATTGATTGGAATAGTTTCAGAAGAAATGGCATCAGCTCTTGTTTCTACCTTTGGTAAAATTTGGCTGTGAATCCATCTGGTCCTGGACTTTTTTAGTTGGTCTGCTATTAATTATTGTCTCAATGTCACAGTCTGTTATTGTTCTATTCAGGGATTGAACTTCTTCCTGGTTTAGACTTGGGGTGGCAGGGTGTGGGTCGAGGAATTTATCCATTTCTTCTAGATTTTCCAGTTTACTATAAACACCTTTACACACATATTCTCTGATGGTTGTTTGTATTTCTGTGGGACTGGTGGTGATATCCCCTTCATCATTTTTTTATTGCGTCGATTTGATTCTTCTCTCTTTTCTTCTTTGTTAGTCTTGCTAGCAGTCTTTCAATTTTGTTGATCTTTTCAAAAACCAGCTCCTGGATTCATGGATTTTTTGAAGGGTTTTTGTGTCTCTATCTCCTTTAGTTCTGCTCTGATCTTAGTTATTTCTTGCCTTCTGCTAGCTTTTGAATATGTTTGCTCTTGCTTCTCTAGTTCATTTAATTGTGATGTGAGGGTGTCAGTTTTAGATCTTTCCTGCTTTCTCTTGTGGGCATTTAGTGCTATAAATTTCCCTCTACACAATGCTTTAAATGTGTCCCAGAGATTCCGTTATGTTATGTCTTTGTTCTCATTGGTTTCAAAGAACATCTTTATTTCTGCCTTCATTTGTTATTTACCCAGTAGTCATTCAGGAGCTGGCTGTTCAGTTTCCATATAGTTGTGCAGTTTTGAGGGAGTTTCTTAGTCCTTAGTTCTAATTTGATTGCACTGTGGTCTGAGAGACAATTTGCTGTGATTTCTGTTCTTTTACATTTGCTGAGGAGTGCTTTACTTCCAACTATGTGGTCCATTTTGGAATAAGTGTGATGTGCTGCTGAGAATGTATATTCTGTTGATTTGGGGTGGAGAGTTCTGTAGATGTCTATTAGGTCGGCTTGGTGCAGATCTGAGTTCAAGTCCTGCATATCCTTATTAACCTTCTGTCTCATTGATCTAATATTCACAGCGGGGTGTTAATGTATCCCATTATTATTGTGTGGGAGTCAAAGTCTCTTTGTAGGTCTCTCTGGACTTGCTTTATGAATCTGGGTGCTCCTGTATTGGCTGCATATTCATTTAGCTCTTCTTGTTGAATTGATCCCTTTACCATGATGTAATGCCCTTGTCTCTTTTGACCTTTGTTATTTTAAAGTCTGTTTCACCAGAGACTAGGATTGCAACCCCTGCTTTTTATTTTTTACTTTCCATTTCCTTGGTAGATCTTCCTCCATCCCTTTATTTTGAGCCTGTGTGTGTCTCTGCATGTGAGATGGGTCTTCTGAATACAGCGCACTGATGGGTCTTGACTCTTTATTCAATTTTCCACTTTGTGCCTTTTAAATGGGGCATTTAGCCCATTTACATTTAAGGTTAATATTGTTATGTGTGAATTTGATCCTGTCAGTATGAAGTTAGCTGGTTATTTTGCTCATTAGTTGGTGCCGTTTCTTCCTAGCATCAATGGTCTTTACAATTGGCATGTTTTTGCAGTGGCTGGTACCGGTTGCTCCTTTCCAGGTTTAGTGTTTCCTTCAGGAGCTCTTGTAAGGCAGGCTTGGTGGTGACAAAATCTCTCAGCAGTTCCTTTTCTGTAAAGGATTTTATTTCTCCTTCACTTATGAAGCTTAGTTTGACTGGGTATGAAATTCTATGTTGAAAATTCTTTTCTTAAGAATGTTGAATATTCGCCCCCACTCTATTCTGGCTTGTAGAGTTTCTGCCGAGAGATCTGCTGTTAGTTTGATGGGCTTCCATCTGTGGGTAACTTGACCTTTCTCTCTGGCTGCCCTTAACATTTTTTCCTTCTGTTCAACCTTGGTGAATCTGACAATTATGTATCCTGGGGTTGCTGTACTCAAGGAGTATCATTGTTGTGGTCTCCGTATTTCCTGAATTTGAATGTTGGCCTTCCTTGCTAGGTTGGGGAAGTTCTCCTGGATACTATCCTTAAGAGTGTTTTCCAGCTTGGTTCCATTCTTCCCGTCACTTTCAGGTATACCAGTTAAACATAGATTTGGTCTTTTCATGTAGTCCCATATTTCTTGGAGACTTTGTTCATTTCATTTTACTTTTTTTTTCCCTCTAATCTTGTCTCCTTGCTTTATTTCATTAATTTGATCTTCAATCACTGATACCCTTTCTTCCACTTGATCAAATTGGCTACTGAAGCCTGTGCATGCCTCATGTAGTTCTCGTGCCATGGTTTTCAGCTCCATCAGGTCATTTAAGGTCTTCTCTACACTGTTTATTCTAGCTAGCCATTCTGCTAATCTTTTTTCAAGGTTTTTAGCTTGTTTGCGATGGGTTCAAACATCTTCCTTTAGCTCAGAGAAGTTTGTTATTATCGACCTTCTGAAGCCTACTTCTGTAAACTTGTCAAAATTATTCTCTGTCCAGCTTTGTTCCATTGCTGGTGAGGAGCTGCAGTCCTTTGGAGGAGAAGAGGCTCTCTGGGTTTTAGAATTTTCAGGTTTTCTGCTCTGGTTTCTCCACATCTTTGTGGTTTTATCTACCTTTGGTCTTTGATGTTGGTGACCAACAGATGGGGTTTTGGTTTGGATGTCCTTTTTGTTGATGTTGATGCTATTCCTTTCTGTTTGTTAGTTTTCCTTCTAACAGTCAGGTCCCTCAGCTGCAGGTCCATTGGAGTTTGCTGGAGGTATTCACACCAGACCTGTTTGCTTGGGTGTCACCAGCAGAGACTGCAGAACAGCAGATATTGCTGCCTGATCCTTCCTCTGGAAGCTTCGTCTCGGAGGGGCACCTGGTTGTATGATGTGTCAGTTGGCCCCTACTGAGCGATGTCTCCCAGTTAGGCTACATAGTGATCAGGGACCCACTTGAGGAGGCAGTCTGTCTATTCTCAGAGCTCAAACACCATGCTGGGAAAACTGCTGGTCTCTTCAGAGCTGTCAGACAGGGACGCTTAAGTCTGCAGAAGTTTCTGCTGCCTTTTGTTCAGCTATGCCCTGCCCCCAGAGGTGGAGTCTACAGAGGCAGGCAGGCCTCATTGAACTGAGGTGGGCTCCACCCAGTTTGAGCTTCTGGGCTGCTTTGTTTACCTACTCAAGTCTCAGCAATGGCGGATGTCCCTCTCCCAGCCAGGCTACCACCTCGCAGCTGGATCTTGGACTGCTGCGCTAGCAGAGAGCAAGGCTCTGTTGGCATGGGATTTGTTTAGCCAGATGAGGGATATTATATCCTGATGTGCCATTTGCTAAGACCATTGCAAAAGCACAGTATTTGGGTGGCAGTGTCCTGATTTTTCTGCTACAGTCTGTCACGGCTTCCCTTGGCTAGGAAAGGGACATCCCCCAATCCCTTGCACTTCTCAGGTGAGGCGATGCTCCACCCTGCTTTGGCTTGCCCTCCATGGGCTGCACCCACTGTCCAACCAGTCCAAATGAGATGAACCAGGTACCTCAGTTGGAAATGCAAAATCACCCATTTTCTGTGTCGATCACACTGGGAGCTGCAGACTGGAGCTGTTTCGTATTCGGTCATCTTGAAAAATGTGGAATGCTTCACGAATTTGCATGTCATCCTTGTGCAGGGGCCATGTTAGTCTTCTTTGTATTGTTCCAATTTTAATATATGTGCTGCCACAGCGAGCACTGTAAACATTTTAATTTGGTAAGACAAATAAACTTACAGATACAATGAAAAGGCAAGTCATAGTCTGGAAATGCTTTTATAATACATATAAGGAATTGTCTTAATATTAATTTGTATTCATTAATATGTGTATGAGATATATAAAGAATTAGTTTCCTTAATATTTAAGTAAATCTTACAATAGTCATAAGTGATAATATTCATTGTCACTAGTGATTAAATAAATGCTAATTTAATTAACAAAATCATATTAAGGCTCTGAGATTATAAAAGAAAAATATATTGTGTTAATAAAGGTATGGTGAAAAGACAATTTCATATACTGAAACAATAATGGGTGAATTTTATTTACTAAGTCCTATGTGTCAGATCCCATTTTACATTTTATGTATATTTTGACATTTAATTTTCAGAACAACAATAAAATTTGATATTTTACCTATTTTTCAGTTGTGGATACTAAGAAGAGTTCAAGAACTTGCCCAGTGCCTTCAATCGGATAAGGTTGAGCTAAGATTTGGACCTAGAGGCTACTAAGAGGCCATGGTCTTACTCATCCCTTGAAAGCTACTTTCATTTATGGAAAATGTAAATTAATAATGCCCTTCTAAGAGACAATTTGCCAAAAAATCAATTTAATTACAAAAGTTGTTATACTTTTACCCACAAATTCTTCTTTTAGGAATATAATAATGTGAGAAAAATGCAAAATTATATGTGCAGAAATATTTGTTATAGTATGGAGCATAGTGACAAGACAATGCAAATATGAAAGAATTAGGAAATGGCAGTATAAATTTAAAGAACAGCTCCAGTGGAATATTACATAGATATTAAAAATCATGTTGAAATATGGTCAGAGATACACACTTTGAGTTCAAGAAGCAAGCAGTTCCTGTATTCAAATTGCTGCCAAGTCCAATTACAAGCCCTTTTGATGGTAATGATATTCTTCTTATTATTACTAACATTTCTAGAGCTCTCTAGGTACTGAGCATTTATATACAAAAATGTATTTTCATTGCCATGGACTTTATATTCTAGTGGAAGAGACTGACTAAAAATAGATACAAAATGGAAAGTATATAGCATACAATAAGGACTAAAGAGAAAAACATAAAGCATATGCAGCATTGGTAAGGGCAACTAAAATTTACAGAGAATGACCAGGGGCTCACAAAAGAATCAGCTCATAAAGGAGAGATCATAAAATAGTCAACTGTTTAGCAAACAACACAGATCACAAGAGGAAATTGAAATGCAGAGTCAGGGAATAACTTTTCTGAGTTCTGACACCTAGTTAGAATGAAAGGTAGAACACAGGCACTCTGATTTTCCTATGCTACAAATGGAAACTTTGAAAGAATATTGTCTAATCATTAATAGTAATTATTTATGGATGGTGAGACACACTGAATTTTCTGAAAAGTACCATGGTTGCTGATGTACAAGATGCATGTTATCTTTTTAGTGATGTTGGCATGATCATCACATTGGTGAAGAAATAGAGTGGCTTATTAGACTGTTTTTTTTTTTTTTTTTTGAGACGGAGTTTTGCTCTGTCACCCAGGCTAGAGTGCAGTGGTGCGATCTTGGCTCACTGCAAGCTCTGCTTCCTGGGTTCACGTCATTCTCCTGCCTCATCCTCCCAAATAGCTAGGACTACAAGTGCCCGCCACTACGCCTGGCTAATTTTTTTTTGTATTTGTAATAGAGATGGGATTTCACTGTGTTAGCCAGGAGGGTCTCAATCTCCTGACCTTGTGATCTGCCCACCTCAGCCTCCCAAAGTGCTGGGATTACAGGTGTGAGCCACCATACCTGGCCATTTATTAGACGATTTTTGAATGGATTTCAAGACACACTAAATCTGACTCACATCTTTGGCTTCTGCTGTAGTTGCTCTACTCCAGCTCCATACTTTATTTTTTATAATGATAACTTTATATCATAGGTATTTATATTCTAGGTATGAAGTCTCCAGAGTGGCTTCTTCTGTGGACTACCTGCACAATGATACCACTACGACTAAAGTCCCTGGATTTCTCCTTTCTGTACTCTCTACTCCTCATGTCCCATGTTGAATTAATGGCCAAATCTAACAGACTTTTACTTTCATCACTTTCTCACATATGCCCTGTTTTCCATTGTCATGACCATGGTATGTTTAGGCTTTAAATTTCTCTCTCTCTCTCTTTCCCTGAGATAGGCACCACACCAGTCTCCCTCTTCTCTCACAATTTATCCAGGAAACCACCTTCAGACCTTCTGGTTAACAGCTAGATTATCACCAGACCCAATCAGATCATCTTCCTAATCTTGTTCATTCAATGTCACCCCAGTTCCTAGGGTTAGTGTAAATTCCACATCCTGAAAGTCACTGCTAGAAGTAGCTGACATTTTCCATTTTATCTTTTACTTTCCATGGTATATGTTTCATAGCCCAGCCATGAAAGAGATAACAACGCTCACCAAATAATCTCCTTTCTTCCACTTTATGCAGCTTCTTGCCATTGAGCAGGCCATACAGCTAGTTCTGGTTAACTGGCTGTTAGCAGAAAGAACGTATGTCATTTCTGTGCCTGAGGCTAGAAGAACAGGCATGAGTTCTCCATGCTTCTTTATTCTTTTCCTGAAGCAACAAGGAAAGTTGCACATTTCAGATCCTGTAGCTACAAAGTGGTGGAATCTGACACTTCATTGATCTAGCGTGTGAGCAAAAAATAAACATTTGATGTGTGTTGGTTGTTATGCTACTGGGATTTTGAAGTTAATCTGTTACTACACATAACTTAGCCTCTTTAAACTAGTACATCAACCGAAGTGGATGAACTCACCAATTCCTGCACCACATTGTGCTTTCCCTTATTCTTACCTTTGCCTTTGTGTATCTCTCCATTGGGAACATCTTTCTCTGAATGATCAATTCCTCCATCCCCATATTGCCTTATTCTGATTATTGGCATTTTACTCACCCTTCCAGAACCATCTCTAATGTTAATCATGTCTAGGTGCTTGCCCAATCAGATGTAATTTAACTTTCTTCTAATCATGACGAGGCTTGGTAGTTACCTTTTTTATTGCTAGTCACAAATTCTGTCCCATCCTATAGTTATTGAAATACTTATTTTTCCTCTCTGTTAGAAAGCAGGCCCTTCAGAGGGCCTGAATTATACTTACATGTCTCACCTGCACAGGCCTTTGTATCCAAGTTTTCTGGAAAATATTTGTGAAACTGAGTTGAAGACTCAGAGTGTGCAATATAATTTTCAAAAATTCTACCATAGTAGCTAAAAGAAAATATGTTTTGATATTTAGAAAACATCTATATGATGATTTTTACAGATTTTGTTACTTTCCTATTTCTCTTCTATTTTTATCATGAAATGGTGAACTCTTTTCTCACTATTGTCTTCTCTGGGTCTAGCACATTGTTTGGCACAAAATCAAGTACTAGATAAGTTGTGGGTGAATAAAGAAGATTCAGTACATAAAACATTACTGTATTAAAAATTGAGTTAGCTAAGACTTAATTGCTTATAAGACCTGTATAGCTGGAAAGAGCACTTAACATATAAAATTAGAGTTTTAGAGGTAATAGTGACTTCAGAATAAGAGAAATGAAAAGTAATTTAGAAAGAAGTCTTATATTTCATAAAGCATTCTCATGTATGTTATCTCAGCTGATTGTGTAATCATTGTCTGCAGTAAGCAGATATTATCCCCGCTTTACAGATGAGACAACAATCACAGAAAGGTTAAGTGAATTGCATGAGGTCAAACAGTTGGTTAAAAACTTTCTCAGGTCTCTAAATTCCTGGTCACAGCTCTGTATTCTACATGTTATTACCTTTATCTAAGTTCAAGACAAGGAACACCTTTAGGATTATCGTCTTGCTTGTGTAATGTGTTACCTTGGCAGCAGCAGCTAGGTAAGTACTGTAGCTGAAGAAGGCATACATGTACGTGCACACACACACATGAACACAAACATAATTATAGAAGCCTCCTCCGGTCTGGGCCAAAATAGAATTAATCCTGCGTTCATTGCTGGTGAATGTTGAATCCTTCCATCTCAGTGTTGTGTTTAAGAATAAGTCAGTATACACGCTCTGTAATTGAATGTCAGGAAATGTGAAAATATATTGTTTTATTGCTACTGTTCATTGATTTATTGAAGTGATTTATTGACGATGGACATGCAGTACAACAAATCACTTTGCTGACACCATCAGCTGCCTTAACTAGGTTGTCAGTTCACGACATTAAAGGTAATGGATAGTGATTATTTTACAGTAATGGGTTTAATCAGCACTTTGAATGACTTAGCAGTCATGTCAGAGGAGAGCCAACTTATCATTTATCAAGGCAGCATTTTGTTTACCAACATCATCTATAATTCATTTGATTGTTGACAATCATCAGCAAGTACCTCTCAGGCAAACTTTTATCAGAGATGGAAATCTGCACAGCTGCAGCATGCTAAGTAACCCCAAGGGGCTGCCTAAGCAGACAGAGGTGGGGAGGCATGCTGTTACCCTGGCCACCCAAAGAGGCGGCTTCCACCAACTGGGCTTTTAGTCTTCTCACAGTGGGTTGGATTCTTTATGTTTCTTTCTCCTCAACCCCCTGATTCCATAGGATCTTCAGTAACCCAGAAAGGTTTCAGGTACAAAATCTATGAAGGTAGGCAAATGAGAGGCACATGATCTTGTGTTAAGTTTGAGTCAGCTTAACATAGCTAAATACACCATCTTGGCTCTGCTACTTGTCACAGTAGAAGCCTGAACTGATCCACTACTGAAGTATCAGACATGTTTGGGCAGGTTTGATGACCCAATGGGACAGACATAGCAGGAGTCTATTTTCATAAGAGATTGTACAGCTTCCTACAGGAAAGCTCAACAAAATGCTAGGATATTCTTTTTGCCCTTTGAGCACCTGAAATTTATCTCTAGAGGGTAAAAAGCACATGCATACATCATTTTAAATATAATTTTAGTGATTTTCCAAGCTCTCTAAAGTCTAGCCCTAGGCAGTAAAATAAAGTAATTAGGAGCTTGGATTCTGGAGGAAAGCACACTTGGCTAGAACATCTACTTCACCCATTGCCAGTTTTGAGACCTTGGGCAAGTGACTAAACACCTTTCAGTTTCATTCATTCACAGCGATAGTAATATTACCTTTGTCAAGGATGCCTATGATATTAAATGAATTAATGTTGGTAAAGTGCTTAATGCCATGCCTACACAGAATAAGTGCTCAAAGAGTGGTTTTTATTATTGCTATTTTTTAACTTATGAATTCAGTCTTACAGCACCTGTCTTTATGGAAGGGAGAATCAGAAAGCCAAATTAAGGTGGAAAAAAAAACCTTAGTTGTATGAATCCCTTATTGTGTCTTAGTCCTGTTTGTCTATTCATTTTCAGACACAATGCCAGCAAGAGACGCAGCGAGGAAAACAGGAGCCATAAATAAGAAGCTGAAAGAAAGAGCTGTTCTGCTAAATCTTGGTGGTGGGCTGCAATATAAGTTACACTATCTTGCTCTTCTCTATAACATAAGAAAGCATTACACGGCACAAACCTTTGGCATCTTAAAAGTCCCAGGCCATCAGTGGGGGTAGAGTGCCCAGGGGGAGATGACAGCACCAATAGGAGGGGCAGCAGTGCCTAACACAAGCAGCATGCTCAGCAGAAGCAGCAGTGGGAACCAAAAATGCTATAGGTCCTGGAGGTGCCATGGACCCAGATGTATATAAAGCATGAATGAGTCATTCAAATAGCTGATTAAGAAAGGGAGAAGAGGAACAGAGGAACCATGCAGTGGCTAACAGGGCAGTTTGATTTTAAGCATAAGTGGAATATCCCTTGAGGGCTTCCAGAAACTATTTTATTTGGGGGCAACCATATGTCACCAGAGGTTGGAGACCTAAACTATCAAGGCAGGGATAAAAGCCAGAGAAGCACTAGTCTACAGTTGTTAGCAACTTGTCTTTGGCAGAGCTATTTATCCTCTCTTGGTATCATTTTTTTTTCTTCTCCATAAACTGAGAGTATTAGACAGGATATGTAGACACCAGTGGATAAGGGGTTGGTAGAGATACATCAGAATCCTCGTATAGCCTTTTTCAAAATACACATAGTTGTGGTCCTCAACAAATCTTATCAGAATCCCTGGTTGGGGTTTGGTAGATGTTGGATGGGATGAAGTTGGGGGTGTTGCACTGGGGTGTGTGTTTATGTGTGTGTGTGTACTGGGATGATGGCATATGTATTTAAACTCCCTGTGTTATTCTCATTGATATTTCCACTTTTGATAACCATAGATTAAATCATCTCTGATTTACTTTCAGTCCTGTGATTCTATACATTTTTGATGCATTAGTCAAATTCTTATAATTATATCTAGTTTCTTTTCATAGATCTTTTCTTATTTCTTTGCCTGGTCCAACCATCCCCAGTCACGGAGGAAGCAAGCCCCTCTAAGTTAGGTACTATAGGAGAGACATTAGAAAAGGGGAGCACTCTCAAGTAGTTTAAGAAATGAATACGCTCAAGCCTGTAATCCCAGCACTTTGGGAGGCCGAGACGGGCGGATCACGAGGTCAGGAGATCGAGACCATCCTGGCGAACACTGTGAAACCCCGTCTCTACTAAAAAATACAAAAAACTAGCCGGGCGAGGTGGCGGGCGTCTGTAGTCCCAGCTACTCGGGAGGCTGAGGCAGGAGAATGGCGTGAACCCGGGAGGCGGAGCTTGCAGTGAGCTGAGATCCGGCCACTGCACTCCAGCCCCCGGCGACAGAGCAAGACTCCATCTCAAAAAAAAAAAAAAAAAAAAGAAATGAATACGAATATTATAATAACTTTCATTGATTGCAATGTGATAAACACTGTTCAAAGTGCTTTTCATGTATGAATTTATTTAATCTTCACAACATACTTATGGGGTAGGTTTGGTTATTATTCCTGCTTTATATACGAAAAAAATTCAAGCACTAGGAAGTCAAACAATTTGCCCACTGTCAACCAGCTGGAGAGTGCTAAAGCCATTCTTTTAACTCAGGCATCTGATTCTGGGGACTGGGCTGATAACCCTTTCTCTACAGTGCTTGGGAATGATTAATGCATAAACAACTAGGGGAGAATGACTCAGTGCACTCCTCTCAGACGACAATTAGCATATCAGTGTATAAGAAACTCTTTCTGAACCTCACTCATGTGGGTAACAAAAAGACTAATATTGTCCCTACTGGAATTGACAATTAAGATGTACAACCAACTTCTTTACTTGGCATGTTATGCAGTATATGCACAAATCATACTCTCTTTGG
Source organism: Trachypithecus francoisi (assembly GCF_009764315.1). Taxonomy (NCBI): domain Eukaryota; kingdom Metazoa; phylum Chordata; class Mammalia; order Primates; family Cercopithecidae; genus Trachypithecus; species Trachypithecus francoisi. The sequence goes on along the minus strand of NW_022681462.1, from coordinate 58,328,009 downwards.
TGCTGAAGGGAGAAGTAAAGTGTGGAGACAGGCTGGCCTGGGAATCACAAAGGCGATATTCCAAACACTGGAGCCTGAAGTACTGAAGACAACTTTGCCTACTTCACAGCATAACTGGGGGCGGACTCTACTTTTGAACCTGGTCAACTCCTTTTGGCATGGATAAGCAGTCTTTTTTTTTTTTTTTTTTTTGAGACGGAGTTTTGCTCTGTCACCCAGGCTAGAGTGCAGTGGTGCGATCTTGGCTCACTGCAAGCTCTGCTTCCTGGGTTCACGTCATTCTCCTGCCTCATCCTCCCAAATAGCTAGGACTACAAGTGCCCGCCACTACGCCTGGCTAATTTTTTTTTGTATTTGTAATAGAGATGGGATTTCACTGTGTTAGCCAGGAGGGTCTCAATCTCCTGACCTTGTGATCTGCCCACCTCAGCCTCCCAAAGTGCTGGGATTACAGGTGTGAGCCACCATACCTGGCCATTTATTAGACGATTTTTGAATGGATTTCAAGACACACTAAATCTGACTCACATCTTTGGCTTCTGCTGTAGTTGCTCTACTCCAGCTCCATACTTTATTTTTTATAATGATAACTTTATATCATAGGTATTTATATTCTAGGTATGAAGTCTCCAGAGTGGCTTCTTCTGTGGACTACCTGCACAATGATACCACTACGACTAAAGTCCCTGGATTTCTCCTTTCTGTACTCTCTACTCCTCATGTCCCATGTTGAATTAATGGCCAAATCTAACAGACTTTTACTTTCATCACTTCTCACATATGCCCTGTTTTCCATTGTCATGACCATGGTATGTTTAGGCTTTAAATTTCTCTCTCTCTCTCTTTCCCTGAGATAGGCACCACACCAGTCTCCCTCTTCTCTCACAATTTATCCAGGAAACCACCTTCAGACCTTCTGGTTAACAGCTAGATTATCACCAGACCCAATCAGATCATCTTCCTAATCTTGTTCATTCAATGTCACCCCAGTTCCTAGGGTTAGTGTAAATTCCACATCCTGAAAGTCACTGCTAGAAGTAGCTGACATTTTCCATTTTATCTTTTACTTTCCATGGTATATGTTTCATAGCCCAGCCATGAAAGAGATAACAACGCTCACCAAATAATCTCCTTTCTTCCACTTTATGCAGCTTCTTGCCATTGAGCAGGCCATACAGCTAGTTCTGGTTAACTGGCTGTTAGCAGAAAGAACGTATGTCATTTCTGTGCCTGAGGCTAGAAGAACAGGCATGAGTTCTCCATGCTTCTTTATTCTTTTCCTGAAGCAACAAGGAAAGTTGCACATTTCAGATCCTGTAGCTACAAAGTGGTGGAATCTGACACTTCATTGATCTAGCGTGTGAGCAAAAAATAAACATTTGATGTGTGTTGGTTTGTTATGCTACTGGGATTTTGAAGTTAATCTGTTACTACACATAACTTAGCCTCTTTAAACTAGTACATCAACCGAAGTGGATGAACTCACCAATTCCTGCACCACATTGTGCTTTCCCTTATTCTTACCTTTGCCTTTGTGTATCTCTCCATTGGGAACATCTTTCTCTGAATGATCAATTCCTCCATCCCCATATTGCCTTATTCTGATTATTGGCATTTTACTCACCCTTCCAGAACCATCTCTAATGTTAATCATGTCTAGGTGCTTGCCCAATCAGATGTAATTTAACTTTCTTCTAATCATGACGAGGCTTGGTAGTTACCTTTTTTATTGCTAGTCACAAATTCTGTCCCATCCTATAGTTATTGAAATACTTATTTTCCTCTCTGTTAGAAAGCAGGCCCTTCAGAGGGCCTGAATTATACTTACATGTCTCACCTGCACAGGCCTTTGTATCCAAGTTTTCTGGAAAATATTTGTGAAACTGAGTTGAAGACTCAGAGTGTGCAATATAATTTTCAAAAATTCTACCATAGTAGCTAAAAGAAAATATGTTTTGATATTTAGAAAACATCTATATGATGATTTTTACAGATTTTGTTACTTTCCTATTTCTCTTCTATTTTTATCATGAAATGGTGAACTCTTTTCTCACTATTGTCTTCTCTGGGTCTAGCACATTGTTTGGCACAAAATCAAGTACTAGATAAGTTGTGGGTGAATAAAGAAGATTCAGTACATAAAACATTACTGTATTAAAAATTGAGTTAGCTAAGACTTAATTGCTTATAAGACCTGTATAGCTGGAAAGAGCACTTAACATATAAAATTAGAGTTTTAGAGGTAATAGTGACTTCAGAATAAGAGAAATGAAAAGTAATTTAGAAAGAAGTCTTATATTTCATAAAGCATTCTCATGTATGTTATCTCAGCTGATTGTGTAATCATTGTCTGCAGTAAGCAGATATTATCCCCGCTTTACAGATGAGACAACAATCACAGAAAGGTTAAGTGAATTGCATGAGGTCAAACAGTTGGTTAAAAACTTTCTCAGGTCTCTAAATTCCTGGTCACAGCTCTGTATTCTACATGTTATTACCTTTATCTAAGTTCAAGACAAGGAACACCTTTAGGATTATCGTCTTGCTTGTGTAATGTGTTACCTTGGCAGCAGCAGCTAGGTAAGTACTGTAGCTGAAGAAGGCATACATGTACGTGCACACACACACATGAACACAAACATAATTATAGAAGCCTCCTCCGGTCTGGGCCAAAATAGAATTAATCCTGCGTTCATTGCTGGTGAATGTTGAATCCTTCCATCTCAGTGTTGTGTTTAAGAATAAGTCAGTATACACGCTCTGTAATTGAATGTCAGGAAATGTGAAAATATATTGTTTTATTGCTACTGTTCATTGATTTATTGAAGTGATTTATTGACGATGGACATGCAGTACAACAAATCACTTTGCTGACACCATCAGCTGCCTTAACTAGGTTGTCAGTTCACGACATTAAAGGTAATGGATAGTGATTATTTTACAGTAATGGGTTTAATCAGCACTTTGAATGACTTAGCAGTCATGTCAGAGGAGAGCCAACTTATCATTTATCAAGGCAGCATTTTGTTTACCAACATCATCTATAATTCATTTGATTGTTGACAATCATCAGCAAGTACCTCTCAGGCAAACTTTTATCAGAGATGGAAATCTGCACAGCTGCAGCATGCTAAGTAACCCCAAGGGGCTGCCTAAGCAGACAGAGGTGGGGAGGCATGCTGTTACCCTGGCCACCCAAAGAGGCGGCTTCCACCAACTGGGCTTTTAGTCTTCTCACAGTGGGTTGGATTCTTTATGTTTCTTTCTCCTCAACCCCCTGATTCCATAGGATCTTCAGTAACCCAGAAAGGTTTCAGGTACAAAATCTATGAAGGTAGGCAAATGAGAGGCACATGATCTTGTGTTAAGTTTGAGTCAGCTTAACATAGCTAAATACACCATCTTGGCTCTGCTACTTGTCACAGTAGAAGCCTGAACTGATCCACTACTGAAGTATCAGACATGTTTGGGCAGGTTTGATGACCCAATGGGACAGACATAGCAGGAGTCTATTTTCATAAGAGATTGTACAGCTTCCTACAGGAAAGCTCAACAAAATGCTAGGATATTCTTTTTGCCCTTTGAGCACCTGAAATTTATCTCTAGAGGGTAAAAAGCACATGCATACATCATTTTAAATATAATTTTAGTGATTTTCCAAGCTCTCTAAAGTCTAGCCCTAGGCAGTAAAATAAAGTAATTAGGAGCTTGGATTCTGGAGGAAAGCACACTTGGCTAGAACATCTACTTCACCCATTGCCAGTTTTGAGACCTTGGGCAAGTGACTAAACACCTTTCAGTTTCATTCATTCACAGCGATAGTAATATTACCTTTGTCAAGGATGCCTATGAATATTAAATGAATTAATGTTGGTAAAGTGCTTAATGCCATGCCTACACAGAATAAGTGCTCAAAGAGTGGTTTTTATTATTGCTATTTTTTAACTTATGAATTCAGTCTTACAGCACCTGTCTTTATGGAAGGGAGAATCAGAAAGCCAAATTAAGGTGGAAAAAAAAACCTTAGTTGTATGAATCCCTTATTGTGTCTTAGTCCTGTTTGTCTATTCATTTTCAGACACAATGCCAGCAAGAGACGCAGCGAGGAAAACAGGAGCCATAAATAAGAAGCTGAAAGAAAGAGCTGTTCTGCTAAATCTTGGTGGTGGGCTGCAATATAAGTTACACTATCTTGCTCTTCTCTATAACATAAGAAAGCATTACACGGCACAAACCTTTGGCATCTTAAAAGTCCCAGGCCATCAGTGGGGGTAGAGTGCCCAGGGGGAGATGACAGCACCAATAGGAGGGGCAGCAGTGCCTAACACAAGCAGCATGCTCAGCAGAAGCAGCAGTGGGAACCAAAAATGCTATAGGTCCTGGAGGTGCCATGGACCCAGATGTATATAAAGCATGAATGAGTCATTCAAATAGCTGATTAAGAAAGGGAGAAGAGGAACAGAGGAACCATGCAGTGGCTAACAGGGCAGTTTGATTTTAAGCATAAGTGGAATATCCCTTGAGGGCTTCCAGAAACTATTTTATTTGGGGGCAACCATATGTCACCAGAGGTTGGAGACCTAAACTATCAAGGCAGGGATAAAAGCCAGAGAAGCACTAGTCTACAGTTGTTAGCAACTTGTCTTTGGCAGAGCTATTTATCCTCTCTTGGTATCATTTTTTTTTTCTTCTCCATAAACTGAGAGTATTAGACAGGATATGTAGACACCAGTGGATAAGGGGTTGGTAGAGATACATCAGAATCCTCGTATAGCCTTTTTCAAAATACACATAGTTGTGGTCCTCAACAAATCTTATCAGAATCCCTGGTTGGGGTTTGGTAGATGTTGGATGGGATGAAGTTGGGGGTGTTGCACTGGGGTGTGTGTTTATGTGTGTGTGTGTACTGGGATGATGGCATATGTATTTAAACTCCCTGTGTTATTCTCATTGATATTTCCACTTTTGATAACCATAGATTAAATCATCTCTGATTTACTTTCAGTCCTGTGATTCTATACATTTTTGATGCATTAGTCAAATTCTTATAATTATATCTAGTTTCTTTTCATAGATCTTTTCTTATTTCTTTGCCTGGTCCAACCATCCCCAGTCACGGAGGAAGCAAGCCCCTCTAAGTTAGGTACTATAGGAGAGACATTAGAAAAGGGGAGCACTCTCAAGTAGTTTAAGAAATGAATACGCTCAAGCCTGTAATCCCAGCACTTTGGGAGGCCGAGACGGGCGGATCACGAGGTCAGGAGATCGAGACCATCCTGGCGAACACTGTGAAACCCCGTCTCTACTAAAAAATACAAAAAACTAGCCGGGCGAGGTGGCGGGCGTCTGTAGTCCCAGCTACTCGGGAGGCTGAGGCAGGAGAATGGCGTGAACCCGGGAGGCGGAGCTTGCAGTGAGCTGAGATCCGGCCACTGCACTCCAGCCCCCGGCGACAGAGCAAGACTCCATCTCAAAAAAAAAAAGAAATGAATACGAATATTATAATAACTTTCATTGATTGCAATGTGATAAACACTGTTCAAAGTGCTTTTCATGTATGAATTTATTTAATCTTCACAACATACTTATGGGGTAGGTTTGGTTATTATTCCTGCTTTATATACGAAAAAAATTCAAGCACTAGGAAGTCAAACAATTTGCCCACTGTCAACCAGCTGGAGAGTGCTAAAGCCATTCTTTTAACTCAGGCATCTGATTCTGGGGACTGGGCTGATAACCCTTTCTCTACAGTGCTTGGGAATGATTAATGCATAAACAACTAGGGGAGAATGACTCAGTGCACTCCTCTCAGACGACAATTAGCATATCAGTGTATAAGAAACTCTTTCTGAACCTCACTCATGTGGGTAACAAAAAGACTAATATTGTCCCTACTGGAATTGACAATTAAGATGTACAACCAACTTCTTTACTTGGCATGTTATGCAGTATATGCACAAATCATACTCTCTTTGGTGCTGAAGGGAGAAGTAAAGTGTGGAGACAGGCTGGCCTGGGAATCACAAAGGCGATATTCCAAACACTGGAGCCTGAAGTACTGAAGACAACTTTGCCTACTTCACAGCATAACTGGGGGCGGACTCTACTTTTGAACCTGGTCAACTCCTTTTGGCATGGATAAGCAGTCTTTTTTTTTTTTTTTTTTTTTTTTTTGAGATGGAGTCTTGCTCTGTCACCCTGCCTGGAGTGCAGTGGCACTATCTTGGCTCATTGCAAGCTCCGCCTCCCGGGTTCATGCCATTCTCCTGCCTCAGCCTCCCGAGTAGTGGGGACTACAGGCGCCCACCACCACACCTGGCTAATTTCTTGTATTTCTTAGTAGAGGAGGAGTTTCACCTTGTTAACCAGGATGGTCTCAATCTCCTGACATCGTGATCCGCTCACCTTGGCCACGCAAAGTGTTGGGATTACAGGCGTGAGCCACCACGCCCAGCCCAAGCAGTCTTTTATCTATACAAATCCCAGGGAAAGAGGATCACATCCAGGAAAGAGGGACTGTTGAGAATGGCCACCATGATGCTGAGATTACAATCACATTCCTGTGGCACGATCAGGAGACAAACATGCACTGACCCCTGAAGGAGTGGCATCCTCTGACCCCTGGAAGAGTTGCAGGGATTTTTTAAAAATGAGAAAAGGAACAGATTGTTAAATCCTGTTAGAAGAAAGTGATGATGCAGCTTGCCTAATAACATGCACTTTATTAGCTAAACATTTCTTTCTACCTATTTCATCATCTGCAAAAAGCTAGGAAATATTCAGGTTTAAACAACCAGTGTGAAAAAGAGAAGCCACTAAAGGAAACTTTTATAGCTTTTGAAACAACCCCATTTCTGTATACCTCCATAAGGCAACAGTAGTTGTCTGTCTCTGCTCTGGCTCCAGGAAATACTAACTTGAAAGTCTTCTCTCTGCCAAAACCATCTTCACTCATCTCCAGATGATAAGCAGGACACTCAGGAAGGAGGTAGAGGAGAATAAGGGATCTTCAAAATGAGTTTGTTCACAAAAAGTAAAAGCTGCTAGTGCAGAGATATTTCCTCATTTACTAAAACTCCTTCCTGCTACATGCCCCTCACAAGTCTCCAAAATGAGGGTATGCCTGCTCAAACACCAGTGCTTTCCACTGGGAAGGAGAGTCCCTTACCAAAAGTGATGTCACAGCTCAGAAGAAATGAGAAGTGCTCATAATCAGGAAGTATATCCCTTTCTCTCCTGCTGCAAGGGAAAGGATGGAAGCTAGGTGTATTAGTCCCTACTCATGATGCAATAAAGACATACCCAAGACTGGGTAATTTATAAAGGAAAGAGGTTTATTGGTCTCACAGCTCCACACAGCTGGGGGTGCCTCACAATCATGGTGGAAGGTGAAGGAAGAGCGAAGGCACATCTTACATGGTGGCAGGCAAGACAGCATGTGTACGGGAACTGTCCTTTATAAAACCATCAGATCTCATGACTCTTATACACTATTAGAGAACAGCACGGGAAAAACACACCCCCAAGATCCAGCTACCTCCCACGACACATGTGGATTATGGGAGCTACAATTCAAGATGAGATTTGGGTGGGGACACAGCCAAACCATATCACTGGGATTGCTCTTTTTCCCTGGAAATCCAAATGCTTGATTTATTACAATTTGAAGAAATTTAAATAATCAAAGTTTTCTGCTCAAGTGCTGCACATGAAGCTCAGATATTCAATTAATCACTCTTTTATTGAGGGCCTGCACATACATAAGATAAGCCACAACATAACCAGATGATCAAACAGACTGTACAAAGAGGAGTTATCAGTGTGGGCTGAACAAGCCTTTGGAACAAAGTGGGTCTTGAGGAGATGACTGGCCACAAAAGGGGTGAGGACAATCAAGAAGACAAAAACTGCATCAGCAAAACTTTGAAGATGGAATATTATTGAAAAATAAGATGATCCTCATGAGGATAACTTGATTTGGCTACAAGTGTGTGTATTTAAATTACTGCCTGAAAGCATGTTAATATTACTGTAATTTTTGATGAATAACATGAGTCATATCTAATTTTTAGTCCTTCAAAATTAACTGAATGTGTGCAATTTAGCAAAGTTGTGACAAAATAGTAATGGCAGTGTTGCAAATTTCCTTTCAAATGAATGAGGGCATGACCAGTGTCTCCAAATGGTACTTTTGCTATCAAACGTGCATTGTTTAGACCTTTTAACAATTGGACCATTCTACATTTTGAGCAGGATATGTTAACAGACAACTTTTTCTGGACTAACTTTAAATTTTTAATAGAAAAAATGCATCCTATATGTGCTCACTGTAGATTTTTAAATTCAGATTTAAAAAATGAAGAAAAATGGTTAGACCAATGACTAACTAGAATAACCAGTGTAGAGAATAAATGACCTGATGGAGCTGAAAAACAACATGAGAACTTCGTGAAGCATACACAAGTTTCAATAGCCAAATCGATCATGAGGAAGAAAGGATATCAGTGATTGAAGATCAAATTAATGAAATAAAGCCAGAAGACAAGATTAGAGAAAAAAGAGTAAAAAGAAATGAACAAAGCCTCCAAGAAATATGGGACTATGTGAAAAGACCAAATATATATTTGACTGGTATACCTGAAAGTGATGGGGAGAATGGAACCAAGTTGGAAAACACTCTTCAGGACATTATCCAGGAGAATTTCACCAACCTAGCAAGCAAGGCCAACATTCAAATTCAGGGAATACAGACAACACCACAAAGATATTCCTCAAGAAGAGCAATCCCAACATGCATAATCATCAGATTCACCAAGGTTGAAATGAAGGAAAAAATGTTAAGGTCAGCCAGAGAGAAAGGTCGGGTTACCGACAAAGGGAAGCCCATCAGACTAACAGCAGATCTCTCGGCAGAAACTCTACAAGCCAGAAGAGAGTGGGGGTGAATATTCAACATTCTTAAAGAAAAGAATTTTCAACCCAGAATTTCATATCCAGCCAAACTAAATTTCATAAGTGAAGAAGAAATAAAAGCCTTTATGGAGAAGCAAATGCTGAGAGATTTTGTCACCACCAGTCCTGCCCTACAAGAGCTCCTGAAGGAAATACTAAACATGGAAAGGAACGACTGGCACCAGCCACTGCAAAAACATGCCAAATTGGAAAGACCATGGATGCTAGAAAGAAACTGTATCAACTAATGGGCAGAATAACCAGCTAACATCATAATGACAGGCTCAAATTGACACATAATAACATTAACCTTAAATGTAAATGGGCTAAATGCCCCATTTAAAAAACACAGACTGGCAAATTGCATAGAGTCAAGACCCATCAGTGTGCTGTTTTCAGAAGACCCATCTCACATGCAAAGACACACATAGGCTCAAAATAAAGGGATGGAGGAAGACTTACCAAGCAAATGGAAAGAAAAAAAAAAAAAAAAAAAGAGCAGGGTCGCAATCCTAGTCTCTGATAAAGCAGACTTTAAACCAACAAAGATCAAGAGACAAAGAAGGCCATTACATAATAGTAAAGGGATCAATGCAATGAGAAGAACTATCTTAAATATATATGCACCCAATACAGGAGCACCCAGATTAATAAAGCAAGTTCACAGAGACCTACAAAGAGACTTAGACTCCCACACAATAATAGTGGAAGACTCTAACACTGCACTGTCGATATTAGACAGATCAAAGAGATAGAAAATAACAAGGATATCCAGGACTTGAACTCAGCTCTGCACCAAGCAGACCTAATAGAAATCTACAGAACTCTCCACCCCAAGTCAACATAATATACATTTTTCTCAGCACCACATCACACTTATTCCAAAATTGACCACATAATTGGAAGTAAAGCACTCCTCAGCAAATGTAAAAGAACAGAAATCACAACAAACTGTCTCTCAGACCACAGTGCAATCAAATTAGAACTCAGGATTAAGAGACTCACTGAAGACCGCATGGAAACTACATGGAAACTGAACAACCTGCTCCTGAATGACTACTGGGTAAATAACGAATGAAGGCAGAAATAAAGATGTTCTTTGAAACCAGTGAGAACGAAGACACAACTTTCCATGTGTCTGGGATACAGACACAAAGAATTTCTGGGCCACATTTGAAGCAGTGCATAGAGGGAAATTTATAGCACCAAATGCCCACAAGAGAAAACAGGAAAGATCTAAAATTGACAACCTAATATCACATTTAAAAGAAATAGAGAAGCAAGAGCAAACAAATTCAAAAGCTAGCAGAAGAAAAGAAATAACTAAGATTGGAGCAGAACTGAAGGAGTTAGAGACACAAAAATCACTTCAAAAAATCAATGAATCCAGGAGCTGGTTTTCTGAAAAGATCAACAAAATAGACTACTAGCAAGACTAATAAAGGAGAAAAGAGATAAGAGTCAAATAGATGCAATAAAAACTGGTAAAGGGGATATCACCAATGATCCCACAGAAGCACAAACTACCATCAGATAATACTATAGACACCTCTACACAAATAAAGTAGAAAATCTAGAAGAAATGGATAAATTCCTGGACACATACACCCTCCCAAGACTAAACCAGGAAAAGTTGAATCTCTGAATAGACCAATAATAGGTTCTGAAATTGACGCAATAATAGCCTACCAACTAAAAAACGTCCAGGACCAGATGGATTCACAACCAAATTCTACCAGATGTACAAACAGGAGCTGGTACCATTCCTTCTGAAACTATTCCAGTCAGTAGAAGAAGAGTGAATCCTCCCCTAACTCATTTTATGAGGCCAGCATCATCCTGATACAAAAACCTGGCAGAGACACACAAAAAAGAAAATTTTAGGCCAATATTCCTGATGAACATTGATGCGAAAATCCTCAATAAAATATTGGCAAACCGAATCCAGCAGCACATCAAAAAGCTTATCCACTGTGATCAAGTTTGCTTCATCCCTGGGAGGCAAGGCTGGTTCAACATATGCAAATCAATAAATGTAATCCATCACATAAACAGAACCAATGACAAAAGCCACACAATTATCTCAATAGATGCAGAAAAGGCCTTCAACAAAATTCAGCAGCCCTTCAGGCTAAGAACTCTCAATAAACTAGGTATTGCTGGAACATATCTCAAAATATTAAGAGCTATTTATGACAAACGCACAGCCAATATCATACTGAATGGGCAAAAACTAGAAGCATTCCCTTTGAAAACTGGCAGAAGACAAGGATGCCCTCTCTCACCACTCCTATTCAACATAGTATTGGAAGTTCTGGTCAGGGCAATCAGGCAAGATAAAGAAATAAAGAGTATTCAATTAAGAAAAGAGGAAGTCAAATTGTCTCTGTTTGCAGATGACATGATTGTATATTTAGAAAACCCCATCATCTCAGCCCAAATTCTTCTTAAGCTGATAAGCAACTTCAGCAAAGTCTCAGGATACAAAATCAATGTGCAAAAATCACAAGCATTTATACACACCAATAACAGAGCCAAATCATGAGGGAACTCCCATTCACAATTGCTACAAAGAGAATAAAATACCTATGAATCCAAGTTACAAGGGATGTGAAGGACCTCTTCAAGGAGAACTACAAACCACTGCTCAACGAAATAAAACAGGACACAAGCAAATGGAAAAACATTCCATGCTCATGGATATGAAGAATCAATATCATGAAAATGGCCATACTGCCCAAAGTAATTTATAGATTCAATGCTATCCCCATCAAACTACCACTGACTTTCTTTACAGAATTGGAAAACCCTACTTTAAATTTCATATGGAACCAAAAAAGAGCCCATATAGCCAAGACAATCCTAAGCAAAAATAATAAAGCTGGAGGCATTATGCTACCTGACTTCAAACTATACTACAAGGCTAAAGTAACCAAACAGCATGGTACTGGTACCAAAACAGATATATAGACCACTTGGACAGAACAGAGGCCTCAGAAATAACAGCACACATCTACAACCATCTGATCTTTGACAAACCTGACAAAAACAAGAAATGAGGAAAGGATTCCCTATTTAATAAATGGTGCTGGGAAAACTGGCTAGCCATATGTAGAAAGCTGACACTGGATCCCTTATTTATACCTTATACAAAAATTAACTTAAGATGGATTAAAGGCTCAAATGTAAGACCTAAAAGCATAAAATCCCTAGAAGAAAACCTAGGCAATACCACTCAGGACATAGGGATGGGCAAAGACTTCATGACAAAAACACCAAAAGCAATGGCAACAAAAGCCGAAATAGACATGGGATCTAATTAAACTAAAGAACTTCTGCATAGCAGAAGAAACTATCAGCAGAGTGAACAGGAAACCTACAGATTGGGAAAAAAGTTTTACAATGTATCCATCTGACAAAGGGTTAATATCCCGAATCTACAAGGAACTTAAACAAAATTAGAAGAAGAAAACAACCCCATAAGAAATGGGTGAAGGATATGAACAGACACTTCTCAAAAGAAGACGCTTATACAACCAACAAACTTATGAAAAAATGCTCATCATCACTGGTCATTAGAGAAACGCAAATCAAAACCACAGTGAGATACTATCTCATGCCAGTTAGAATGGCAATCATTAAAAAGTCAGGAAACAACCAATGCTGGAGAGGATGTGGAGATATAGGAATTCTTTTACATGGTTGGTGGGATTGTAAATTAGTTCAACCATTATGGAAGACAGTGTGGTGATTCCTCAAGGATCCAGAACTGGAAATACCATTTGACCCAGCCATCCCATTACTGGGTATATACCCAAAGATTATAACTCATGCTACTATAAAGACACATGCACACCTATGTTTACTGCGGCACTGTTCACAATAGCAAAGACTTGGAGCCAACCCAAATGCCCATCCATGGTAGACTGCATAAAGAAAATGTGGCACATATACACCATGGAATACTATGCAGCCATACAAAAGGATGACTTCATGTCCTTTGCAGGAACATGGATGAAACTGGAAACCATCATTCTCAGCAAAGTAACACAAGAAGAGAAAACCAAACATTGCATGTCCTCCCTCGTAAGTGGAAGTTGAACAATGAGAACACGTGGACGCAGGAAGGGGAACATCACACACTGGGGCCTGTCAGCAGGTGGGGGCCTGGGGGGAGGGATAGCATTAGGAGAAATACCTAACATAAATGATGAGTTGATGGGTGCAGCAAAGCAACATGACACATGTATACCTACATAACAAACCTGCACGTTGTGCACATGTACCCCAAAACTGAAAGTATAATAAAAAAGAAGAAAAGAATATTTGTAACCTCACTCTTCCCCCTCTCAAAGATAATATGTTTGTGTATTTCTTTCAGACTGTATGCGTGAGAATGTATGTGTGTTAGGATATGATTATAAAGGGCATGCAATTTGTGGTAGATTATACATTTTCCAATGTGTCAACCCCTCCATTTATGCTATACCCTGGCAGAGTGTCCCTTCCCACACAGACTCTGGGGTGAGCCGTGTGACTTGTTTAAATCAATGGGGCATCAGCAAACAGAAGACTTGGTCAGCTCCAGATCTAGTTTTCTTGAGAATAAAAGACCACATTTATAGAAAAGTCCAGTCATCCCACTTGTCCCAGATGAGCCAGGCCTCGAGTAACCCTGTGGCTGCACTGCATAGCACAGCTGCATGACTCATCCCATGAGAATCCCACAGAATGACTTTTTAGCCAACCGAAAAATTATGAGGTATAATATATTGTTATTTTAAGCCACCAAATGTTAGTGTATAACTGATGCAGTGTTTTAAACCTGATTTTTCATTTAGTGTACTGTGAACATTTGTTTTTGCTCTTAAGTAGAATTCAGGAATCTAATTTTTAAAATGCTTTTTATCACATTCCGTTACAACTTGTATTATAACCTGTTTAACTAATGTCTCATTGTTTGACATGCTTACAATTAATTTTTAATACCCAATTGGTGACTCCCTGATGCCACTTCCACTATGTAAACTTATTTTAAAACAAGTTTATATATAATTACCTTGTAAGCTCTTTGAGAACAGTAGCTATGAATAAATAAGCATTTCTCCCTCTTAAGCTCTTCCACTGTTCATGGCAAATAGTCAGTGCTCAAAATATTTAGTGAATGTAAAAATGAATAAATATGCTTATAAATATGTTAGAAAAACAGCATTTAATAATAGCCTACACATGTTAACACAATGTTATATTCAGGCAAAACATTATAGAGAATGCTTGCTATTGGTAGACTCTTTTCCCCCACCTCGTACTTTCATGCTGTCCAAAAACACTAAGAAATGAACACTTTTAGGAAATCAGTGTTGCTACATTAAAACCTACTAACCCCTGTCCCATTCTTTCAATGTCTTATTTAGAGCGGAGGTGACAACCAGCTAAAGTGATGAAAAAAATTGTAGTAAATTGATACTCTACTTATGTTTACCATCCTGAAAAATGTATATGTTCATGAAGAAATAGTTTGTGTTTCCTCAAATCATACTGCATTTACCCATATTCTGACATTTATGACAGTAAAATACTTTGAGGCATCTACTGTTTTGGAGTTTTTGTTTCTTTAGTTCAATTTGTAAATAAGGATAATTCAGAGATGACCACATTGTGTTTTTCAGTAAATTATCATCTATCATTAAAGTTAATCCAATATCCAATTTAGGTTTGAATTGAAATGTTTTAAATACATAAAAGAATCAAGATAACAATTTCTTTTTCCATTAACCTTTAGGGCAGCTTCTTTTATATTTTGCTTCCTTTGGATAAGGGGAAGTACATTGTAATCTTTATTTTAAATTAGGTTTTACAGCATATTTATTACCCAGGTTAAAGCATATTATTCACATTTAAAAGAGAAAATGAACAAGCTTAAAGATGTCAGCTTCAGACTGAAACCACAGTGGAAATAAGCTATTTGGATAACATTGTCTAGGAGGTACCAAAACTTCAAAAGATATCCTTATAGTTTGAAACTCTGACCCAGAAAACCCTTTTTCTTCACTGCTTCTCATGGTGAACCATTTTGAATATCTACTCATTTTACTTTACTGTTTCCTACAATGTCATTCTCTCCCTTTGAGAGGCAGGCCGAGGAGTGGGAAGAAAGGCTCAAAAAGAAAGAGGACCAAAACTAATTGAGCACAGTTTGTTGCCACCTGAAACAGAATCTATTACCAAATTTTACAGCTAAGAAAACTGAGGCTTAGGTGATTACAGAAGCAATCAGTTACAGAGTTGACACTCATATCTCTCTAGATCCAAAGTACATTATTTCTTAAACTGAGCAGTCAGAAGGCCCAGATTCTAGTTACAGTTCTTGCAATCCTTGTGACATCTTGAGAAGATACATGGGCTTCAGCTTCCTTATCAGCAATATAGAGATAAAGCACCTTTCTTTCCTATTCATGAGGATAGCATGACCTTTCCTACCTATTTCATGGGGCTAGTATGATATGGTTGAGAATATGTTTTAAAAAAATACAAAAAAACGAGCCGGGCGAGGTGGCGGGCGCCTGTAGTCCCAGCTA
This sequence comes from Trachypithecus francoisi, assembly GCF_009764315.1. Classification (NCBI taxonomy): domain Eukaryota; kingdom Metazoa; phylum Chordata; class Mammalia; order Primates; family Cercopithecidae; genus Trachypithecus; species Trachypithecus francoisi. Next base: position 58,312,479 of record NW_022681462.1, on the reverse strand, counting down.
CTCGGGAGGCTGAGGCAGGAGGATGGCGTAAACCCAGGAGGCGGAGCTTGCAGTGAGCTGAGATCCGGCCACTGCACTCCAGCCCGGGCGACAGAGCGAGACTCCGTCTCAAAAAAAAAAAAAATAAAATAAAATAAAAATAAAAATAAAAAATAAAGACGGAAACATCAAGTAGGAATACATTGCCTTAAGTTCCAGGTTCTGAATGAATTTGAGTAATAGATTGACTGGGCCCACATAGGGTAGCTTGGTCTTTCCCATAAGAGAGACAGAGTAGGACTCTTCAGAGTGTTCCTCTGAAGTGAGCCTCTTGTTCTTCCTTTCATGGTGACTCACTGATTTTCTTTTCTTCCTTCCTTACAGCAGTCTTTGGGATTAAAAACAAAAAATAAAAAACCAAAACCCCTGTAATAAGGCAGAGATCTACTCACTGAGAATGGTTTTTGAAGAGAGAAGAAGGGACAGCCATACAGGGCTAGTGCCATAGGAACACACGTTTTGAATCTGGTGAGTTGAATTGGATGATTTCTAAATTTAGAGAGAAATTTCTTTTAGTCACTAATAGCCATTACTGACTTCTGTTTGTAGGTTTGGTGAGTAGACATCCCTTCTACTCTTCGCTACACTCTTAGGTATCATTCGTTTTCTTTCACAACTTTTATATCTCTGCAATGGTTTACCGCCTATGTTCTCATTCTCTAGGTGTGCATTCTAAAACATCAACTTTGGTGCCAAGAATTGGACACTTTGGCCATTGTTTTGCAGTATGGTGGGTCAATTTATTTTTTAGGGGCCCTCTAAACTTCCCCTGCAAAATGGGAATACGGCATTTGCTCAGGTCTCTTAATCCTGAATATTAAAAAGGTCTTTAAAAAAACCCTTGGGTTTCTTTCAGTGACACTGTTTGCTTATAGAACCTTTTTTGATGGCAAATACTAGTTCAATGTTCCAGCACTTGGAACTTTTTTCTCCTCCAGAGGCAATATTCACTTAGACAAATAATATGTTTCTACCGGGTTGAACCATATGCTATTGCTGTGTTTACAGGGCAAAAATGGTGAAATGTCAGAAATTTCATATAGTTCAGTCTAGCATCTCAAATTATTATTTTTCTTCATACTTGTCTCCCTCCTTCCCTTTATTCCCCCTTCCCTTTCCCTTTCCCCTTCCCCTTCCCCTCCCTCCCTTCTTTCCTTCTTTTCTTTTACCTTCTCTTTCTTTCTGTCTTTCCTCCCTTTCTCTCTCTCTCTCACCCAAGGGGCAATGCAATGGCATGAACACAACTCACTGCAGTCTTGAACTCTGAGGCTCAAGTGATCCTCCCACCTCAGCTTCCCAAAGTGTTATTACAGGTGTGTGTCACCACACTCAGCCCATATTTACCTTGTAATACGTAAGCAAAACTATATGCATTCTGCTTCCCCAAAGATAAATAATATCATTATGTTTTCCTGTTAATAGATATTATGGAGTAATAGAGTTTTCATTTATTCTGCAACCTAGAATGCTGACTCACCAGATGATACAGGTCAGGAGCTTGATACAGATGATACAGTCATGAGTAAATACTGTATCCCCAGTTTGCAAGTGAACATGTTTGTGGCATTTCAGTGCTTAGGGAAAGAGAAAGCAATGCAGACCATTCCTTGGAAGAGAGAAGGATGAGAAAGGAAGAGATTGTGACCTGGGCCAGGTAGGAAAGAGAGAAGGGATACCAAGAGGATTCCAGAGCCTTTTCTCTAGGAAATCACTTCCTGTAGAAATGGAGTTCTGACTGTTGAGAAGATATCCACTGAGAGTAGGGAAGCCCAAGCTCTGAAAATTACAGGGTCTCTCTCCCCAAATCCCATTTCACCACTCACTCCAAGTATTACATAGGGTCTCATGATGAAAACAAAGGTTAGTGATTTAACTGTGATTTGTAATCTTCAGATTTCAAGTTTACATATTATATGCTTTTTATTAATTATATTTTTTTCTACAATTTAGTTCTCAAAACTGATGTTATTAGAGTATAATATTAGAATGCCCAGTGGGGTAGATAATTCTAGATATGCCTGTGAAACAATGCCTAGGAGAGTGGAGTGCCTCTGAAACTGGCAGAGGTCCTGAGTGGCAGCTGTAACCTCTGTAAAGGCAGCATTGGTTACCCATGGTCATTTCATGAAAGGCAAATTTACTGTGCATTACAAAGCAAAGATCTTGGGAGGAAATAAATGGAAAATATGGGTGATCTCTTTTTCTTTTATTTTTCTCCCAGTTGATTATGCATTGAATACTGTTGGACTGTTTTTTGCTCATAGGCATTGCCTGTATAGCATTAATGATTGCAAAAGTGCTTTCAAACACATATTGAACACTTTTTATAAGACAGGTTCTCTAGGCAAAGATTAACATGTGTATCTCAGTTCATTCTTATGAAATTCTTGCATGAGAGATATCATCTCAGTACCCCCATTTTGCAGAAGAAAAAAAATCTTAGAGAGGTTAATTACATGCATTTTGGAAGGGCAGAACCAAGACTCATATCATGATCGATCTGACACCAAAGGCAGAATTTTCAAGACGACCCTCTGTGACCTGCCGGTCATACCACTCTGATGAGCTTATAAAAGGACACAAGGAAGAATCTGACTGGGCAGTTCAATGACTTAGGAAAGAAGGATGAGAGTTAATGCAGGTAGAGAGGCAAGACTGGTCAGACAGCCAAGTACTCTTACAGCTTATGTACAGTAATAAATCTCCAGATCCTTACAGCCATTGTATCATATAGTCTTCTTCATTTTTTCCAGATTAACTGCCTGTTAATTTCCACATGATTCTCTGTTCTTCCCTTTAGAAATCTAAACTATTTCTGAGTGAAATAAAATAGAGATCAACACAAACCTCCATACTCTTTCTCTTAAAGTTGGAAACACTGGCATGGCATTAAAACTTAAATATTTCACTGGCCTTCACTGGCCTAATATTTCTTCTCCCATATTGATTTTGCTCACCTTGGAAATGGAATTTGAAAATAGATTAACAATGTTAGAACTTATGTTACTATGGTGACCCAGGACAGAGGTTATGAGATTTCTTCCCTTCAGATCTTGATATTGAGAAGTCTGCCTATTTGTCTCTGTCTTTTACAAAAGCTCATGGTGTGATAGAAGGGATAACATGTGGGAAGAAGCATTATTACAGATACATCGAGAGAACTGCAGCTTTAGAACTGGCCTCTCTCTGCTTCTGAAAGATCCAGGTGCAGATAACTCTGTAATGCCTGTTCAAAGAGTAATAAATGGATGGTTTTTACTTGGATGGTTTGAAGTCTGACAACTGTACTGAGTGATTTATTTATGGATGTTCAAAGTATATCCACAGGTCTCATCTCTTTTCTGTCCATATTCATCCCTAGGTAATCTCAGTCTCAGTTTTAAAATGCATCATATTATGATGCCTCCTAAATTTTTATCCCCATCCATCCAGAAATCTCCCCTGAACTTCAGACTTTTAACCCAAATGCTCTTTGACTGGTGTTGTCAGGTGAAATATAAGATGCTCAGTTAAATTTGAATGTCAGATGAACGTTATTTTTAATGTATGTCACAAACATTGTATTTACTTATGCTAAAAGATTCTTCATTGTTTATCTGACATTCAGATTTAACTGGGTATCCTTTATTTCATTTGATAAGTCTAGTAACACTACTCTTCAACCAAAGACCTCTATTTGAATAACTAACAAATGCTCGTAGCTTAGGATGTTCAAAGTGGAACTCCCATGTTTCCTCACCTAAACATGCTTCTCTCAGTCTTTCTCAAATCTGTGAATGACAACTACATTCTTCTGATTACTCAGACCAAAGCTCTTGACTCTTCTCCTTTTTTGGGCACTATATTGAATCTAAATATAAACGGCTTGATTCTACCTTTACTGTCTGTCTAAAATCCAATCACTTTTACCACATTCATTGCTACTACCTTGAACCAAGTCATTGCCATCATTTGCTGGACTATTAAAAGACCTTCCTTCCTTTTGCCCTTGTAGTCCTTTTTCCAGACTGAAGTCAGACTGATTATTTTAAACCAGAGCACATCAAAGAGCTCTAATTGCAAGTAAAAGCCAAAGTGGTCAAAATTGTCTACAAGGCTCTCTGTGCCCAGCTCCTCTGCCACTGCCACTGCTTTGCCTCTCCTTCCTCATCCCCAAACATTCTTCTATTCACTTGCTCTGTGCCCTATGTGGTGTGTGGCAGGGAGGGGGTGCTGCTCACTGTTCCTCAAACACACCAAGTCTTTGCACTGCACTCTTGTTTGTCTGGAAGTTTCCTTTCTCCTTATATACACGGCTTGCTCCCTCACAATGCCCTTTGGGTTTTGAAATATCTTATTAAAGAAGCTCTCCTTTCTCCTCCACCCCTCAACATTCACCATTCCAGTTATATTGTTTTATTTTTTCTGTATATGTTCAAAACCTGACATATATATATATGGATTTTGGAAGGGCATATATTTATATTTTTATTAAATATTTTAATATTTAATAAATTTTATTACTTTTATTTTATTTATCATATTTTATTTATTATTTTATATGTTTATATTTTATTTATTATATTTTATTAACTTGTATTTAAGAAATAAATATATTTATTAAATATATATATAGATATATATATAAATATATTTTCCAGCCTGTGATATAATCTCAATGAGGGTATGAACTTTTTTTGTAGCCCCAGAACTAAGGACAGTACACAGCTCAAAGCTGGTATTCCAGGAAAATTTGTTGATTAAATGAACAGAATCATCAATTGTTTTACAGTAGTCAGATGCAGAAAAATCCCACATGAAGATTAAATGAGTATATTAATGTACATGTAAATTGGAATATGCACAATTTGTGTACTTGGACATATAGATTCATAAACATCTTTGTGCATATGTGTGGGTCTCACATAATCCTAGTGTGCTTACTGAGAAGAATACCATAAAACATACCTTTCCTTCTCTGTTCTTAAATCTGGCGTTATTGCCAGAAATCCATTTTTGCCTCTGTCTAAAGCTTTATGCATCTATAATCGGATTTTTTTTCTTTTTGCTTACTTCTTTTAGAGAAGACTTTAGTGAGTTTTTTTCCTTAGTATTTTAGGTAATGCCTCCCTGAGTCATATATTAGCTGTGATAACTGTTTATCTGGCTGTCCCTCTTTCTCCTGGCATCTGTATGATTTCTTTTAATCACATTCCCATTATCCTCTAATTATGTAAAATTATGTTATATTAACATAATTTCTACTGGTAGCCACAGGGTGGCATTCATGTTCTTTGCTATCATTTTAATGACTGATAGATTACAAGGTCACTTTGAGTAGATAAATAGCCTATAGATTCTTTCCAGTGAGGTTCACATTCTGATTTTTCATATAAACACTTGTAAATTGCAGAACTTATTATGCTTTTCCACCCGTACTTCATTTTGCTTCCAGCACCTTCAGTCCCTTCCTGCAGGAATCCAAGATGACTCTATCAGGTGGCCTTGTTTTAATATTCGCCTCAGTCAAAGAGAATCTAATGAAAGCCAGAAGCTGACACTGTCTTGGTATTCATTTCAACTCAACCATCATGGGAAGATTTGCCAGCAGCCTTTAGCACAGGGCTCTGACTGAATGCTTGCTGGTAAACACTAAACTGAATAGCAAGTAGGATCACTTACCCCAACAGGTTTGCCAGTCTAGGTGTAATCTCCAGATGAGTACTTAAGGTACTAAAGCCATCTATTGAATATTTAAACACCACTTTGATTATCAGGAGAAAACACACACACACACACACACACACACACGCACAATGAAATGTTTACATGGGAAGTTCAGCTCTGAGGAAGCATTTGGATGGTATTTTAGAGACAGAGAGCTTATTGCTTTTACTCTGGAGCTCGGCATTTCATTCATTCATTTATCCATTCTTTTTTTTAGGTAACCTAATTATCATTCATTTCACTTATGGTGAATTCACACATCATTACATATTTTATTACATTAATTTATCAAATATTATTTGTCCATTTTAGAGATGAGGAAAGTGAGTTAACAGTTAACAAAGTTAACAATTAATTGAAAGTAACACTAAGAGTCAACTACAGAGGTGAAATAAACATTAAAGACTTTTGACTAATTATTTTTTCTCTTTTCACATCCCCACAGTTGTTATGGGAGTGATATAAACACTTCTTGCCTCCAGGTACCCCATAGCTTGAAATATCACCATTTTCTCACTATCTCACGTGGAATTCTTCCCATTCACAATTGCTTCAAAGAGAATAAATTACCTAGGAATCCAACTTACAAGGGATGTGAAGGACCTCTTCAAGGAGAACTACAAACCACTGCTCAATGAAATAAAAGAGGACACAAACAAATGGAAGAATATTCCATGCTCATGGATAGGAAGAATCAATGTCATGAAAATGACCATACTACCCAAGGTAATTTGTAGATTCAATGCCATCCCCATTAAGCTACCAATGACTTTCTTCACAGAATTGGAAAAAAACTACTTTAAAGTTCATATGGAACCAAAAAAGAGCCTGCATTGCCAAGACAATCCTATGCCAAAGAACAAAACTGGAGGCATCACACTACCTGACTTCAAACTATACTACAAGGCTCCAGTAACCAAAACAGCATGGTACTGGTACCAAAACAGAGATATAGACCAATGGAACAGAACAGAGTCCTCAGAAATAATACCACACATCTACAACCATTTGATCTTTGACAAACCTGACAAAAACAAGAAATGGGGAAAGGATTCCCTGTTTATTAAATGGTTCTAGGAAAACTGGCTAGGCAGATGTAGAAAGCTGAAACTGGATCCCTTCTTTACACCTTATACGAAAATTAATTCAAGATGGATTAGAGACTTAAATATTAGACCTAAAACCATAAAATCCCTAGAAGAAAACCTAGGCAATACCATTCAGAACATAGGCATGGGCCTATGTTCTAGACTTCATGTCTAAAACACCAAAAACAATGGCAACAAAAGCTAAAATGGACAAATGGAATCTAATTAAACTAAAGAGCTTCTGCACAGCAAAAGAAACTACCATCAGAGTGAACAGGCAACCTACAAAATGGGAGAAAATTTTTGCAATCTACTCATCTGACGTAGAATCCTTTAACAGGGGCTCTCCTGGCTTTTCCTCACTCCAACTTCTTCTCCATTCTCTTTCTGGAACCATCTTACTAAAACTCTGCTGTGATTTTTTTTTCTGACTCAGAAAAGTAGAATATCATATAAAACTCAACTGTGCTTTTTACTCCTCATTGATCCTTTAAAATTAATTTGCTGAAAATTTCTTTCTCCTCCTTTGAATAAACATCTTAGCAATCCCCTATGATTTATCTGGGTGCTTATAGGTAATAGAAAGTCCTGTGGTTTCCTTAAGTCACAAATATAAACTCAATACAGAAACCAGGATATCTATCCCAGTATCTTAAGCAAGACTTTAATGGAAATGCTTCTCCCATTTCAGTTGCAGCTAAGCTTCCTGCCTTCAAGGAGCAGAGTGCAATCAGATTCACCTTTTTTTTTTCTTCTTTTCTTGAGATGGAGTTTCACTCTTGTTGCACAAGTTTGAGTACAATAGCATGATCTTCACTCACTGCAACCTCCACCTCCTGGATTCAAGTGGTTCTCCCGCATCAGCCTCCTGAGTAGCTGGAATTGCAGGAGTGTGCCAACATGCCTAATTTTATTTTATTTTTTGTACTTTTAGTAGAAACAGGTTTTCACCATGTTAGCTAGGCTGGTGTCAAACTCCTGACCTCAGGTGATCCACCTGCCTTGGCCTCGCAAAGTGCTGGGATTTACAGGTGTGAGCCACCTTGCCTGGCCTCAGATTCACCTTTCTTACTTGCTCACTTTTTCTCCTACTTGCTAAATGCTGTTACTGACTTTTTTGGGGTAGTGGATGAAAGAAGAGAAATAGTGGAACTAGAAGTTGTTACTTGACTGGTATAAGAAGATAGCTTTGCTTTCCTAAGCCTGAAAGATGCATAAAGTCAATTATCTAATGGCAGCCAACTCTCTAATGGCATTTGTGGGTTCTCTAGATGCTACTTGACTCGATTCTCTTCTTTAACTTGCTTCTCTAAATGCCCTTCAGTTTCTGTTTTTTGTTGTTTTTTTCTGTTTTGTTTTTTTTCAGCAGTCCACTCTAGACCCTTTGTTGAAATGCCATTGTCTCAGAAGCAAATGTTTTGACCCAGAATCATTTAAAAAATGATCACAGGCTCAAATTTTCACTATAGTTCCATATCTGGCCCCCAGGATTCATGCATCTTTGACCATCATTGGGGGAATAGTAGTTACTCCCTTAAGAATTTTACTCTTCTCCCATGAGATGCTTTAGCTGGCCTCTCATCTTTGGACTCTTTCAGACTAAGCATCCTTCCTCTGTATTTTCTAGCTGCAAAGAATGTTTCTCAAATTCTGACTAGTCTCACAGATCGCGTCTCTAGTTTTGAAATTAAGCCTCTCTCCTCAAAAATCAATTGTTTTGTTGCATTTTGTGCAACATGTTTTTTTTTCCTTGTAGACCAGCTGGCTTCCTAGAATCTTCTTTGAAAAATCAGGTCCTTTGTTACCTCACTTTTGCATTTGATACCTATTGTTTGGTCTTCAAATTTTAATCCCAGTATATATGTGTATGTATGTGTGTGTGTGTGTGTAATACACACACACACATACATATATGTATATATATTTTAAGATTATTTAGATCCCAAATATTGGAACTGGTACTTCAGCCTAGCCATCTCACTAAAAATAAAACACAAAACAACTTGGAAATTCAAAACTCTGAAAAGTGACACAGCATACTGGAAAATAATCCAATATAAATTCTTAAAAGGGAAATGTAATAAACAAATCCACTGAGTTTATAATTTTGCTTAAGAGTGTATTAAACATAAATAAAGAAAATTAATGGAATGCGATATAGACTGAATAAAATATCTATAAAGAAGTACAAAGACAAAAAAATGGAAAATTCAGCAGAGTGGGTAAGAGAAAGATGATGCAGTAGGGTCTAATACATGCTTCAGACAGAGGGAAGAAAGAATAATACAACCACATATATTTAAAGTGCTAAAGTCTAAAAATTCTCCAAAATTGATGAAAGACCTCAATCCATAGATTGAAAAAATTCAACAAAACTATAGCAAAATAAATTTTTAAAATACCTAAACGAATTACAGTGAAATTACAGAAAACAATAGAAGATATCATTTTAAAATATCCAGAAGCGGGGCAAAATATTTCCTTCAAAAGAGCAATATTTTGACTGAAAGCTCATCTCTCAAAAGCACTGCAGCTTTTGAAAATTAGAACAAAGCAATGAAGTAATATCTTTAAAATGGTGGAAGAAAATAAACCGGAAACCTAACATTTTAACCCTGTGACATATCCTTCAATAATAAAGGTGAACATGACAACTAAATGTACCGTTTGATCTGGGACTAATTCTGGATCAGAAGAAAAAGTGTTATAAAGGATACCATTATACCATTGCAAATATTTGAGTATGTACATGAGATACTTGCTACTCATAGTACCGTCTGGGGATATGCCTCACCTGTGAGCTTGTTAAACTATGAGTATAATCACAGGCACCATTCCAGACCTTGTGGATCATTTGCATATTTTACAAGATCCCCAAATGGTTTGTATGTAAATTAAAGTTTGGACAGCACTGTATTAGTTAATTATATTTTATTTATGATAATTGTCCTGAATTTGATAAGAAAACGTGACACATTGGAAAGTGTCTTTGCTCTCTTGAGATGTATGCTGATATATTTACAGTTGAAGGATTATGATGTTTGCAACTGAATCTAAAATGGTTCATCAAAATGATGAATGGCGGGGGACAATAAGTAAAAATATATAGTAATAATTATAAGAAAACACATTGTTACCGTGAGAGACAGTGCAAATATGGCAAAATGTTTTTAATTGGTGAGTCTAGGTGAAAGGACAGGTGTTCATTGTGCTATTTTGCAATGTGGAAAAATAGCTTTGGAAAGGAGTTTGGAAAACATATTCATTAGGGTTGAAGATACATATAATGTATACCCCAACATTCTACTGCTAAATGTGTATCCAAGAAAAATATTCATGCAAGTATACTAAGAGATACATGCAGGAATATTCCAAGCAGGTATTATTTGCAGTGATCCCAATCTGAAAACACTCAAAGTTCCATCAACAATGCAATGAATAAATTGTGACATACACAATGGAATATTATAGAACATTACAAAGCAATGAAAATAAATTATAATTACAGATAATAATATTCATGATTCTTATGCTAAAGCAATGCATACTGTATTTTATTTCACTGTGTAATTTTATTTCAGTTGGCAGAGGCATAATTAAATGCTAAAAGTATAAATAAAAGCTAGCAATTTATTACTGCCCACTGTCAAGATAGTGGTTACCTGTAGGAGAGAGGGAGATGGTTAGGATTGGGGAGGAGCATGTTTAAATTTTTTATATTGGAAAGAGTCTAACTTTTGAACTTGGGGGTGGTTCTATGGATGTCTGCTTTATATTAATTCATTGGGCTGAACATTTATGTTTTATGTACTTATGATATATGTGTTTTACTTCCAGACAAAAGAAAGGTTTAAAAAGTAAGAAAAATATGATTACTCTGGTTGGTATGTGGAAAATGTACTTGAAGAGATAAGAACAAAAATGGGGGGATAGGAGGAACTTGCCATATTCTGAGATAGATGGTGATGGTATGTACCAGTGAGGTAGCAGGAACAATAGAGAGAAGCGGATAGATTCCACATAGTTTGGAGATAGAGTCAATGAGACTTGTCAGACTGAACCTCTCACCTCCAAAAAACTGTAAAAGAATAGCATCTTGGTTTTTGGATGGAGTAACTATGCAGATGATGGGGCCATTGACTAAGATGGAGAACAAGGAAGGGACAATTTTGAAGGGAGAAATCAATAGTGTGTTCTGGGGTGTAGAGAGAGAAGACAATGGGATCAAGACCAAACCTTAGGACATTTGGGTGAATATGGTATCATAAAAGCAAAGATAAAAGAGTGTTTCAAGAGGGAGGGATTAGTTGAGCAAGATGAAGATAGATAAATGGCTTTTGATTCTGGCAAGATGAAGATTATTAGAAATTGTATTACAATAAGAGCAGTTTCTGTGGAGAGGTAGGTGGGAATAGTAGCCTCCTTGAACTGGGTCAAAAAGACAGTGGAAATGAGGAAGTCAAGAAATCAAGGATTGAAAACTTTTTAAAGACATATTGCTGTGAAACTGAAAAGATAAATAGTGTTGTATGATAGCTAGAGTGGGATATAGGGTCAATTTTTTTAATAAAAAAGAAACAAGGACATATTTCCAGTTGATGAGAATAATCCAATGAAAGGAAAATTATGATGCAGAAGAAGGATGGAATACTTCTCAGGATGAAGGATGAAATCCTTGAGTAGAAGAGAGAATAGAATATAGGTGATAGTGAGCATTTATTACGTGGTAGTCATGGTTCAAAGAACTAGAGGTATACAGCATAAAAATTCATTTTCTGCCTTTAAGGACAGCACAGAGCAGTAGTAAGACAGGTTAGTAAACTAACAATTGTAATATAGTATGCTGTTAAAATATAGGAATGCTCGGAATTACTCTAGGATTATGGAACTCAGCCTCGGAAATGGGATGGGGAAGGTTTTCTCAAAGAACTCAAAGGATGCATCCAATCTAACTAGGTGTAAGAGGCCTAAGTAAACGTTCTTTCACAAATTCACCACTACTAAACTTGTCAGAGCATCCCTTCCTCCAAACACGCACATCTGAACCTTCACCCACATCAAAGCATCTGTCATTTGTTTAACATGTCATGCTACATTATGCATGTGCTGTTGGTTTTCTGTGAAATGCTTTTTCCTGCCTTGTGAATGTCTACATATCTCAAAACTCAGCTTAAAGGCCAATTATTCTCCAGTTTGCTTTCTAACTCTACAAGCAGAAAAAAATTGCTTTTGTCCCTGGGCTCCTATGGCACTTTCAGAGCACCTTTATGGCATGGGAATTTGTGACTTTTTAGGGAGTATCATACCATGGTTAAGTAGGTGGATGATGGTGCCAGGCTGCCTAGGTTCAAATTGTAGCTGTGCCATTTACTAGCTGTGTCATGTTAGGAAAGTTCCTCAGCCTCTCTGTGTCCCAGTTTTTTCCTCTCTAAAATGTAGATGATCAAACCAACCTACCGCAATGGAAGTGAGAGAGATATGAAAAGAGAAAGAAGGCACAGAAGATGTAGAAACAAGGGACACCCAAGGGGAAAATTCCAGACCCTTAGGGTTTGCTTGGAGGTCTGTCCTGCTTCCTTGACCAGCCTTGCTCAGTTTTCCTAGAGAAGAGATGAATATATGTGCTGGAGGGAAAACTGGTCCTTGTTTCTATCTTTGAAAACATAACTGTGTTGCCTATGAATTATGTGTGATTCTAGAAATGAAACCAATTTTATTTTTGACAAGGTCTTTTTTGTCTTCTGCATTCTCTCCCTTTATTTTTTTTAAGTGCACTGTCCATTTTGCCAATTTGTTCCCATAGAAACCACTGAAAATTTATAGCTTGTTTAAGTGGATCTGAGAAGAGGCACAGGTTGTTGTGGGTATTAAATTAGTTTACAATTCGAAGCACTTAGAGTGGTGTCCGGCAAGTGAAAATATGCTTGCTATGTCTTAGCTATTATTATGATAATTATATGTTTTTCCACTCTGATGATAAAAAATCTCTTATTTATTTTTATTTATTCTTTGCATCCTGCCAGTCTTCTAACACACACCAACTTGCTCTTAAATGACAGAAAGGAGCTCAATAGACACACAGAAGAAACAAAAGAGTGAGTTTCCCTCCCCGCTACCCAACAGGTTTTTATAGCAAGGCTGTTTTCTTGGTGTCTCCTTTGGGCTTAGCTAGGTTTGGACATAAAGCACGCAGGACATAGTGTTACTTTAATAATTTTTATAGGTGCTTGCCCCTAAAGATTTTTTAAATAGTAGAAATGTGAGGGGCAGTGCATTAAATCCTTAACACTTTAGTGCAACTGCTAACAAATCAAAGATTGTTAGAATAAAACTTGAAGCTAAAAAAGTTGAGTTTCCTTTTTGTTGTGGAATCCTTTCTCAGCATCCATGACCAATGGTCAGTCATTTAGTCTCTGCCTCAACCTCAAAGTTGGTTATCAAGAAACCTCTCTGGGGAGAATTTGGACACTGGGTGCCAGAGAGGGAGTAAGAGACAAAGAGGAGACAGGGACAGAAAAGACGAAAAGAAGAGATACCCAGGACAAAAATTCTGGATTCCTGTGGGTTTGCCTGCCAGTCCTGCCCTGCTTGGCCAGCCATAGCCAGCTTCCCCGGAGGAGTAATGTATGCACTGGAGGGAAAATTGGTCCCGATTTCTACCTTTTGAAATCTTAAGTGTAATGACAGTGACATCTCTGTGATTTTAGAAAGGAACCTGGTTTTATTTTTTCACAAGTTCCTTTTGGTCCTTTGCATTCTCTCTCTCCTTTTGTTTTAAGTGCACTGTCCATTTTGCCAATTTGTTTCCATGGACACCACTGACAATTTACAGGTTGTTTAAATGGATCTGAGAAGAGGGAGTAGTAATAAATAAAGCCCTGACATGGCTATAAATACCAAGAGTGCTCTGGACTTTCATCTTCCACCTCTCTACTTACCATTTAGCAAATCAACTCTTACAATAATAATATAAAAGAACACTGGACCTTTTTTTCTCTGTGAGTGGCAGGAGGGAGGTAAATACATATCAATCTTTATCCCTTTGGATTGAAAGTAGTGGCCAATCTAAGCAGAATAGGGCATTCTCGAAGGAATCTACGGATTATTAGTTGGGGTCTGGCCCACACACAGCTGTTAGCACTTATTCTTTCTCAGAGTAACTAGGGAAACTCTGGCTCCTAATTTGATTGCCAACAGCAGGGAAAAAAGAGCTGGGGATTTTGTCATTCTCACTGATAGTGAAAAGGGGTGGATATAGCAGAGAAGAGATGGTTGCTGAGAGTGACAACTGACAGATGCCAAGAGTAGGAGGCTGAAACCCACAAGGGCAATCTCTGGCACTGCAGGGAGACCATCTCCATAGCATCCACAACAGAAGGGGCAAAGTAGAGGGTAGGGGCCTGGGCCACCAGGGATTAAGGCTGACTCAAAGGAAGAGGGTTGCCTTTATTCAGAGAAGTGCTGCTCAGATTTAAATTAAGAGGGAGAAAGCAAAGGAGGCTTGTGACTCATAAGAAATTTTAAAAGGAAAGGGAAGCAGGGTGAGGGAACAAAAAGAAATGAATAAAGTAGACATAGACATAGAGAGACAGAAATTCAAAACTATGTTCAAGGGAAACAAAATCAGTATTTTCCAAAGGTACATCTTATAAGATTGACTCTCCCAAAATCAGTGATTGTCTGTCTGCCATTTTTCCATCATTCTGCTAGGCGCACTGGGGAAAAAAATATAAAGGTCAAAATTTCTACCCTGAAAAATTTGCAATGGATGAAAGAAAGCTTGAAAAAACGTTTCTCCATCAAATACCTTAGGTCTTTTCTGTTTGTTAGATAAGACAGTGACAGCTCAAACGGAAGTTGATAGTTGTAATTTGGGTGAAGCCAGAAAGCCCTTGAGAATATAGCCACTCTTGTTGCTGTTGATCAGTGGTGTATCAGCATCAACCTTGAATGTCAAAATGGCCCCTGGACAAATACTTTGGAAAATAAGGAAGTTGAAGAAAATGTTTTATATTTCTGACATGGTAATGAGTTAAGCAGGTTAACTTTACAATCATGTCTGTCCCTAGTCTTGAGCCACATACTTGCTCTAAGGCTTAATTTGGATTTTACCTACTAACACCCATGAGGTGGTAGAATTGGGGAACCAAGAAGAAGAGGCTACCATGCTGAACAGCTTAGAACTCTACTCACAAGTTGGATATTCCAATTGGCTTATTGTAGAAGAGGGATGGAATCTAGGAAAATCTTGTCTGGCTCCTCTCTTGCACTCTCATACACACAGAGATTAGAATTTTTAAGCAGGATGGAGATGGTACTTTTACAATTTAGAATGCTGAAATACATGGGGTTTGATGGAGTATTTAAGGGATAGCAAAGTACTCATTCTATACATCAATTCAAGTAGCCTGGAATTGCCCTGTTATTTCATGATGTAAGGTGCTCTGAATAAGTTAGGTAACAGAATAATTGATTGAAATAATTAGATAGAACTAAAGGTCCTGTGGGGGTCTAAATAGGAAACATGAGGAACTTTTCATAAAAGCCTGGTAAATATGGGCCACTCCTTTAAGAAACTCAAGGAATGAGCCAAGTAGACCAAGTAGATAAAATATCCAGTGAATGACATATTCCTATACAAGATGCTGAGAACCTTGCCTATTGACAACCTTACCAGTTAGACAGAAGATATGAAAACAGATGAACAGCCAGATAAATATTGCATATAGTAATTATGCACCAGCTATAAATATGGTGAGTTGATGTTTTCTGCCTTCAGGGAAGTGCACTTAACATTGGGATAGTGATTTCAATAAGAAGAGAATCAGAATTCAGGGAACCTGAGTTCAGAATTTTAAATAGCCCTGGAGATTGGGTCATCATAATAAAACATTATAGACCACCAAGGAGAATTTTATTTTCTCGTGTCACTCCCATGAAGTTTGCACGTGACGAGGTTAAGATTCTTTCCTGCTTTTTTGTTTCTAGCAGGATTCCTTGAGCTATGATGTCCATTTGTGTTAAAGTATTTAGCCACAGGCAATTTGGTCTGGTTGCTTTTTCTTTGCTTAGATGCTGTACTGAAGTAATAATAAGATTAGCTCCTGAAAAACCAAAAACCTTGACCCCTATCTTTGCTGAAAGTTGTTCTCTAATGTTAGGGAAGTGTAAATTCCAAAGCTAAGTCCTGTGTTATAGGAGGAAAAAAGAAGCCTAAGCATACCTCAGAAAGATATCTCTGCTAGTGATTTATGTTTTTTGCTTTGTAAGCTGTGATAGAAATATGGTCTTAGATACGAGGATCAAGTGTAATATCCTAGTGTTCAAAATATATATCTCCAGTGCAAGCTTTCCCCACCCTGAGCTGCTGTAATTTTGGTTAACTGTTTTCTTTCTTTTTTTCTTGAAAAATCTGTTTCTTGGTATATAACACAAATAGGCCAGTGATAATCCTAGGAAGTGGCTGCTCTCCCTCCATCTTGATAAGGCCAACAAGTAAAGGAAGCAATTGCCATTGGTTTGGTTTTATTTGTTGAAAATTAGTTCAGAGTCTGAACTCATGCTTGCATTGTGCATACTTGTGCATTCCTCTGCTGGAATTCTTCCTTAACATGAAAGTGCTCAGAACACATTTCTACTTTAAAATATTACCTGGGGCTGGGCACAGTGGCTCATGCCTGCAATCCCAGCACTTTGGGAGGTTGAGGCTGGCGGATTACCTCAGATCAGGAGTTCAGGAGTGGCCTGGCTAACATGGTGAAAACCAGTGTCTACTAAAAATATAAAATTAGCTGGGTGTGGTAGCGCATGCCTGAATTCCCAGCTACTCAGGAGGCTGAGGCAGAATTGCTTAAACCCGGGAGGTGCAGGTTTCAGTGAGCTGAGATTGCATCATTGCATTCCAGCCTAGGCGACTCTGTCTTGAAAAATAAAAAATAAAAAATAGATAAAATATTACCTTGTTTCTTGTTACTTGATGGTTTGAGTCTAGATTTCCTAGCATGGCATCCAAAGCCTTTTATAATATGATCCCAAGCATGCGAAGCTTCTCTATTCCTATATAATCACTGATCATACATCCCTAGGACTACATCCAGTCCACCACACCTTCATTTCTTTTTGCCTTTCACTAGTCTACCTTCTCTGTTTGGAATTCCATTATTTTGTTTTCTGTATCATGTTTCCTCTCCAACTCTTCTTCCTGACCTACTCATTTCCCAAATTCCAGCTTAAAAGTCATCTCTGTGAAGTCTTCTTAAGTAACTCTCTTGATCCTAATGTAACAAAATGATCTCTACCTATACATTTTGTTATACATTGGTTCAATCCAGGTCAAGGATGGTGTCTCATTAACTTCTGTATTTCTCAGTGCCCAGAAAAGTGCTTAACACATACTAAGTACCAATAGGAAAACAAAAAGAGAAAGAAAATAATGGATAGGTACTAGTGAAATATAAATATTGGTGAAAAGAGAACTACATTAAAAATTACATAACTGTCTTTTGAATACACAATTCATATTTTAGCTTAATTACCTTACCCAGATTCATTTTGTTACTGGGAAATAAAACTATTGAAACTCAAAAGTAAATCACAAAATTCAATCTTTTTTGTTAGTCCATAGAACTTCAGATTTACATGATATGGATAATTGTTCTAATAATCTATTTTTTCAGAGCAAGTCATCCCAGAGCCTAGATGCTTAAAATAAAAACACATTGTTTTATTTAAAATTTTGTAGGTCAAGAATTCAGGGAGAATTTTACTGGACAGTTGGTCCCTATAGTTGAGAGTGTAGAATCTCCTTACACATGGGCATTTTGGTACTCCTTGGCTTTTTTCTGTCTCTCCACATGACATCTCATCCTCCAGGGCCTCTTAACATAGCCTGGAGTTATACTTCTTACCTGGTGGCTGGTCTCCCACAGGCAAAAAGTGGGCGCTGCCAGGCCACTTAAGAGCTATCCCTAGAACTGGCATTGGTTGTTTCTTCCTCACATTATTAGTCAAAACAGTAGCTGAGTCTATCAAGTTCAATGTCTCTTAATGGGATGTGGGGAGATCACATGGAAGAAATCATGTAAGATGGAGCACGGTTATGTGGCTATATATGAGAAATACAACCAATGACACAATATATATTTGATAAATCAGCACCTAAAGGCCCTTGTCATAAACATCCATCAACCCTCTAGAAACGTCCAATGTCTGTCACTCTAACAAAGTATAATCCAGTGTAAGCTTCTTTCTGTAGCCTCTCTGCCATAGAGATGGAAACTCTGAGGAAGAGAAAGAAATCCAAGTCTACTTTTCTTCAGCTTGATGTTTTGATTCCATGGATCTTATGAAATACACTACAGAATACAAGTAAGAGTCAGTTTTGCTTCATATTGTGAGTATTCACCATGGCATAGCTTTAGGTAAATTCATGAGTATTAGAGCCTCACTGGGTCAAATAGAAATAGGAGTGTTACCACATGTTCTCACTCATTAGTGAGAGTCGAACAATGAGAACACATGGACACAGGGAGGGGAACATCACACACTGGGGCCTGTCGGGGGCATGGGGGGCTAGGGGAAGGATAGCATTAGGAGAAATGCCTAATATAGATGACAGGTTGATTGGTGCAGCAAACCACTGTGGCATGTGTATACCTATGTAACAAACCTGAACGTTCTTCACACGTATCCAAAAACTTAAAGTATAATTTAAAAAATTAAAAAAGAAATAGGAGCGTTAGAGACCTATCCGTAGCCTTTGAGGCTGACAGCAAGTAGAGCAAGGTTTTTTAAGCTTTGAGTTGTGATTCTATTATTGGGTCATGAAATCAGTTCAGTGGGTTGGGGCCAGTAGTTAAAAGAAAAAAAAAAAAAGAGAGAATAGAATACAAACTGTTAGTTTTATATACATAAGTATGTAGAGGTGTGTTTTGTGCATGTGTGTGAATGTGAGAACTGGATTACAATGCGATCTCTATTTCTAACTATGAGCCACAGTTCAAAAATGTTTTAAAGCCACTAAAATAGAGCATCTGTGTCCTCTTGTGAACCCTCTCTTGGTACCACTTTCAAAGGCAAACATGGGACTAAAGGGACCATTGGTTTGATCCAGCATGACATTTCTGATGTTCTTATAAAAAATATTCTGTTTGGGGCCCAGAATGACAAATAGCTCACAGTCCAATAGAAACATCGTTTTCTAAGAGAAGAGATTGCTTTACAGACAGTATACAGCAAAATAAAATATCTCACCTCTACAGCTTGTGCCCTCTGTCACCAATAAAGAGTTTTTATATAAGATTTTTTCTCTCTCTTTTCAAACTTACGTTTGATTGAATAGATTTCCCAAGAGCTTAATTCTTCACCTATCCAATGTTTCTGACCCTTGACAGGCTACAAGAGATGGTTCTGGCTAGACCCTGAAGTGCTGAGAAATGCCTAGTTGTGCAGCAACAGCCATGTCTGATTGCACTGGAGGATTCTTTCTGCACCAGTCTCAGCTCAAGTATGGGGGTCTTGACATAGAGGTATTTCTTTAATCTCTGTTCTGCCACATGCTATGCAGTCTCCTTCCTTCCTACTAAATATTTTACCACTCTTATCTTATCTACACCTATAAAGGCAGAATGATTTTAGTGTCTGTTTTTGACTCTCCAAATTAGGCCCCTTTAAGATTATAATTTGTTCCAATTTTAGTATATTTGCTGCCGAAGCGAGCACTAAGATTATAATTTGTTATGAATAGTAAATAGAACTTACAACTTGCTTTTCAAATATGTGGTATCACTTAATACTCAGAAGAATCTTGTGTGGTGCTTATTATAAATATTTTCATTTAAAAGTTGGAGAAGTTGAGGCTCAAAGAGGTAATGTTGCTTGTCCAAGGTCATACAAATGTATTAAGCAGCAGACCTAAGACCTGACTTTTGACCCCAAATCCTATACCATGCTGCCTTCGGCCAGAAAGGAATAGGTCTGAGGTAACTTTCTTGACTTGTGAATTTTCTTGACTTTATTTTAGGTTTCCTTCCTAAGGATGCCTTTAGGGTATTCATCCCTTTATTAATCCAGCTCTCAAAATTGGAAATAGTTCAAATTTTGCCCTACTTCTAGAAGTTGATGTCCCTGCAAAAAAACAAAAGTGATATTAAGGCAAGTACCTAATGATAGCCAAGCAGAGATATTTCACATAGAGAGGTACTTTGTTTGCCAGACTCTTCTACACCTCTGCTTGGCTCTTAATTTGATTTTTTTTTTTTTTCTTTTTTTTTCTGAGATGGAGTCTCAAAACTCTGTCACCCAGGCTGGAGTGCAGTGGCGTGATCTCACCTCACTGAAATCTCCACCTCCAGGTTCAAGCGATTCTCCTGCCTCAGCCTCCCAAGTATCTGGGATTACAAGTGCCTGCCCCCACGCCCAGCTAGTTTTTGTATTTTTAGTAGAGCCGGGGTTGTGGGGTTTCACCATGTTGCCCCGGCTGGTCTCAAATTCCTGACCTCAGGTGATCTGCCTGCCTCGGCCTCCTGAATTGCTGGGATTACAGGTGTGAGCCACCGTGCCCAGCCTTAACTTGAGGATGTGGTGAATGAGCCCCCAAAACATTGGGATGTATCTTAGTCCATTTGTGCTACTATTACAAAATACCCAAGAATGGATAATTTATCCAGAAGAACAAAAATTTAGCTCCTTACAGTTCTGGATGCTGGGAGTCCAAGGCACCAACAGTCATGGTGTCTGGTGAGGGCCCATTCCTTATATGGCACCATTTAGCAGTTTGCATATGGCGGGAGGAATGGAAGGGCAAAAGGGGATGAACATTGTGTCCTTGCATGGTGGAAGAGCAGAAGAGACTGAACCCACTATTCCTCAATCTTTATAACATGGGCCCTAATTTAATTCATGAGATGCCACTCTCCTAACTTAATCACCCCCTAAAGCCCCCACATATTTATACTATTACATTGGTGATGAAGTTTTAACATATACATTTTTGGGGACACATTCAGACCATAGCATTCCACCACCACCCCCAAATCCCCTGCACCCAACAAACTTTGCAGATAGATCACTGCTCTACTGACGGATATTGCCAATATCTCTGCTTTGGCCTCTAGAGGAGACACTGCTTTTATTGGAGTTACTTTCAAAATATAGACCAGGTCTTCCAACTGCTGCTGCTGGAAAAAAAAAAAAAAAAAAAAAAAAAAGACAATTCCTAAAGACCGCACACCTAAATCAGACTTCAGAGTCCCTTCATGGATGAGTTCCTTACCTCGCTCCCCTACTGTTCATCACATGACAATAACTAGTCTACCTTATCCCCATTTTCCACCAATTACTAAAAATCTCCAGAACTTTCTACACTTTAGAATTCAGACCCAGCAAAACTCCCCTGATCCAGAAAGAGCTGTTGCTACCCCTAAGAAAAATGGTTAATACCTGCCTTACATCTGTGTAATCAAATGGGCTTTGCAAATCATTCTTTCCTAGAACAAAGGGATTCTCTGCCCTAAAGGCAAACCCCGGAAGCAGAAATGACTTACATCTTTTAAAATGGCTTTTTTTTTTTCTCTCTCAGGAATTGGTTGGCTCAGTCTTTGTTGGACACTCCATTATGCAGAGAATTTTACATGTTGCCATTGCAATTGCTCAGAAATTCAAAATCTTCACAACTATTGACCAGTTGTTTCTATATTTGTAAGTTGAGTGAAGTTGGGAACACCAATTTCCCTAAAATTTGGGTAATGAAGAAAGCACGTCTTCCTGTAAGCCAGTGAGCAACATTCAACCCCTTACATTCCTGAAACTTTCTGATGAGTTTTTATTTGATTTTAGTTTTTACTCATCTCCTATTTCATAGACATAGCCTCTCCATCCTGTACCCTCAGCAAGGTGTAGAGCATGTTGGCCAAAGGCCAGAGGCACGTTGTTCCTATTCTATTGTCTCTTCCTCCAAAATTCTGGAGCCTAAAGATAAGTTGAGAAAGCAGCTTTTTAGTGTTCCTGCCTAGTCTAAGTTCTGTCTGCCTTAGGCCTGGAAGTCCATCAGCAGGCCAGTAATCTTGCTCAGCTGTATATATTGATCAGATTACCAAAATAACAGCTGAATTGCCAATGCATTTCTGTCAACCTTGTTCCTTGCTCAGGGCATACCACCTGGAAGGGGTCCAAACTGTCTTTCCTAACATTTATTGTGAAGGACAGCTGTCTCCGTAACTTCCAAGATCCCCTCTCACCAGCTGAGCTGGGATCCTGGGCCAAACTCCCATATGCACTTATACTAGCTAGTGTCAATTTGCTGACAGCTGACATTTCTTATTGCCAATCATTTATGATAGCATGGCCTATTTGGTTAAGAAATAATAGGACTTAGGAGGAGAAATAAGACAGAGTGAGAGAGGAAAAAACTGTGATGCCAAAATTACAAAAAAAGCAGTAACTCAAATGACTGAACACATAAGGACCAGGCTTTTGGATTATATTTGCAGTATATCTGTTTTGTTCATGTCTTTATCTCTCTCCCACTCTATCTCTGTCTCTCTCTCTCTCTCTCTCACACACACACACACACCCCAAACATAAATAAAAAGTCTTATCATAACACAAGGCCACTAAACCCACCTTTATGGTTCACAAAGCAAATTCAATTATAATTCAATTGGTAATCCACAACATTCTTCCTTGCTTACTTGGCATTCATCATGATTCTCATTAGGCTTGTAGCCTTTTATGAGATTTACTAATATGGATGAATAGATTGGTAGATGACAGTTTATAAGTCCTTCCTTCCACTTTCCTCCCTCCCTTCCCTTCCCTCTCTTTCTCCCTCCCTCCCTCCTTTCCTTCTCTCCTTTCTTCCTTCCTCTGTCCCTTTCTTCTTTTAAAAAACTGTCATTGAATACCTATCATTTATATTGTACTACTAAGTTTTGAGAAGGATTCCAAAAAGCATAGATGAAGATATCTTTGCCCTCAAGAATGTTGTAGCTTGGAAAATGAAATGCACAGGAAATGTTAAACATTAAATGTCAAATATTAATAACAATAGCAATACAGTATATGCCATAAGTTAGAGTAAGGACCATTACATTCCAAAAGGACAATACAGAGTAGAAGCTCTGTGCTCAGAGCAGGGAAAGAGTATGAGCTCAGGAGATGTTTTGCAGAAGTGATAGGACTATGATAGAGCTTTCACGAAAATGTATGTTTGGGATAAATGGAATTAAGGTAAAAGAGAAATAGGCAAAACTTAATAGGTAAAAGAAGAGTGTCTGTGGCTCAAGCCTGTAATCCCAGCACTTTGGGAGGCCGAGACGGGCGGATGACAAGGTCAGGAGATCAAGACCATCCTGGCTAACGCAGTGAAACTCTGTCTCTACTAAAAATACAAAAAATTAGCCAGGCCAGGTGACGGGCGCCTGTAGTCCCAGCTACTCGGGAGGCTGAGGCATGAGAATGGTGTGAACCCGGGAGGCAAGGCTTGCAGTGAGCCGAGATCGCGCCACTGCACTCCAGCCTGGGCGACAGAGTGAGACTCCATCTCAAAAAAAAAAAAAAAGAAGAGTGTCTGTAAGCTTCTTCCTGTTAGAGAACATCTGTCTGTTACCTCTTTAGAGCAGAGAATAAATATGCCTTTTGCCACTGAATGTTCAACAGAGGGCCTAAGTCCACATGGTATATGCTGAACAAATGCTGAATGCAAAGATAAGATTCCAAACAAAGCCACAAGAGCATCCACACTTACTTCGTGTGTGTGTGTATCTGTATACTTTAATATGGAAGATTCAGGGAGCAAAGTGATTTGTTTTCTGCCTTGCTTTGACTACATCTATAATGGCTATTGAAGAGACAGCTGTAAGCCACTGTCAAGGAAGAGAAATACTTTAGGGAAAGATAAGCAATGAGGACAGGGAGGTTTATTGCTCACAACTAACACAATTATAGACCCCAAACAAGAAGCCACCTTATGGCCCCAAGCTTTCTAGTTGTTTTTTTTTTTTTTTTTTTTTTTCAAGTAAAGTTGAATGAATAAGTTCCTAACATTCCTTTTTTTAAGAGCTGTTCCTGAATTGGGAATATTTCCTTTATTACAATCAAGGGAACATTTATCAGGATAAGGTAACGTGTCCAATTCTAGCCCAATACCACAGCCAGTAGTAGTCTATGAGGGAAAGTAGTCCCAAACCCACACCTGTCCAAGTTCCCAACTTGAAAAAAATTTTTTTAAGAAATAGTCAAACTGTTCTACTTTACCTAAGATTATGGTAGCTACATAGGAAATAAAACAATGATATTCTCTACCCCTGAGACTTTTTTTTTTCCTTGTAGTGAGCTTGGTTCAATTTAGATGGAAGAATTGTCTTTTATCTTTCCTGCTTGTAAATAGTAATATGTAATCTGATTGGCTCAGCTGTCAATATTTTTACATTTCTTCCCTGACAGCATAGTTGCACATATGCCCCAAAGTTTGAGATCTTATTGCTAATTTGCCAGATTTATTGGGTTATTTTTTTATTACACTCTTCAGGGGCAAAAGTAGAAAAAAAATCCAATTTCGGATGCAGCTTTAATCTAGTGAATACTGCTGGAAACTAATAGAAATGCAGCCATAAATTCAACATGCATAAAGAGTGCTGGATGGGGGATGGAGATAGAAAGGAGATTTGTTCATGTCAGATTTAGAAAGCTGGCATCCACATTTCTCAATGATAGGGATTCAATGTAACAGGAAGCTACAGAAGTACACAAATGGCAGGGGATTTTATGACTAATCCATTTATTTTCTTGGGTCTACAACAATTATTACATGAGCTTGATGTTATGCTCTTTAATTATGAAGCTTCAGGTCCCAGGGTGCCCAAGGAGTGTACCTACTTCTCATAAGACTCAGGACAAGAGGTTGCTATTGTCATCCTGACCCGCAATCTTGGGCAGCTCTCTTCAGTAATCCTGGCTATGAGGTGACTGTGAGGGGAAAAGACAAGTCATCCTGCTCAGTGCCCTCAGAACATGCTTTTTTTTCTTTCAGCGTCTACAGTGCCTAGAACTGTGTCTGGACAAAGAAGACCTGAAGTACACATTTGTTGAACTGAGTCTGTTTTAATGTCTGGTAGGGGCTGGTGCTGTAACTTTACCCTTATGAGTTCAGCAAATATTCATACACTGAGGGAATCCCCAGAAAAAATGAGTACTATAATGGTTAAGAGTACTAATATGGTTTGGACTATGATTTGTCAACTTGATTGGGTCTTCACCCAGATACCCAGAGAGCTGGTAAAACATTATTTCTGGGTGTGTCTGTGAGGGTGTTTCTGGAATAGGTCTTCAAATCAGTAGACTGAGTAAAGATGATCTGACCTCACTCCCCAGTGTGGGCAGGCACCATCTGATCTATTGATGGCTGAATTAGAACAAAAAGGTGGAGAAAGGGTGAATTTTATCTGTCTTTCCTTAACCTGGAACATCCATTTTCTGGTACCCTCAGACATCCAGAGACACTTGTGGCCCCTCCTGGTTCTTGGTCCTTAGGCCTCAGACTGTGAGTACATTAGCTCCCCTGGTTCGGACCTTTGGAATCAGGCTGAATTATACCACTGGCTTTTCTAGTTCTCCAGCTTGCAGATGGTATGTTGTGGGACTTCCTTGCCTCCATAATTGTGTGAGTCAATTCCCATAATAAATATATATATTTATTATATTATATATAAATACAAACATATAAAAATTATATTATATATATTTATATAACATGTTAAATATATAATATGTAAATATGTATTATATCATATATAATATATAATATTATTATATATTATATTATATACATTTACTTCTCTGTTTCTCTGGTTCTCTTTCTCTGGAGAACCCTGGCTATTATAAGTACTCTTTAATGTCCTATTTTCTCTAACTGAGCTGGAGGAAGTAGAAAAACACATTCTCTCTTTGTCTTCTCTATCAGAGCTCTACATGAGTCCTGCTGAATTGCAGAATCCTTAAAAACTCTATTGCTTTTATAGAGTGTTTTTTAAATGGCCTTTTCGAGTCCTGATCCTTAATCTACTCACTGAAATCATGCCTCTGGCCATGTTTAAAAGTCCTAAATCTACACCAAAGAAGTCAAGTTTCTAATGTTCATGTCCAGAACACCCAGATGTAAACGGTAGTAAGAGAATATGCCGTTCTGAGGCAGTTCCCAAAATGCTCTCTGCTATTGCATCCCTGTGCCTTAGCACATGCTCTGTCTAGAACTCTAGACTCTGCTGGTTACTGCCTATTAGTTCCACAATGCTCAGACCAGGCTCATGTCTTCTGGGAACCTTTCAGTGCACTCCACTCGGGTATAGGCACCATTCCTTTGTATTCCTATAAATTTCCATGTGTTCACAAACTTTATTACTTACTTCTCTGATTAAGCTGTTGACTTTAGTTATCCTTACACACACATATATACACAGAATTATAACCTCTTTAAAAGCAGGCCATGTATTTTATTCATCTCTGTTTTCTTTTTAATGACCACAATGTCTGGCAGATTCCGGGGATGCAATATATATTTTTGAATTAAAAAAGTGAGGCTGTTCCAAAGACATTTTTCACTATGATTAGGCAAATGAAAATATGGTAGAAGGAGATAAAGAGTGGAAAGGCTGCTTTGGGTACTTCTTGGGTTGACCTAATTTGTAAAATCACTGAAGTCCTAGGTTAAGGATGGTGGGCCTGGTCTCTCTAGTCACTGGCATGATGCCTTCTCTTCTTCCAAAATCTGTTCTGTTCCTGTGAGAAGAATGGAACAGTTCTGGTCACCTTCCTGAGCATAGAGACAAACACTACCCCTAGATTATTCTGTACACAAGAGGCTTAAGGACCAGGATATGGAAGGCCAGACTCACAATAAAAGCAAGGACAGCATCCTTTAGCCCCCAGTCTCACTTTACCATCTTGAGTACATAGCTGCACTGGATCTGTCCAGATGGGCTGACTACCACTAATAGGAAAAGAAGGTATAGTGAATTATTTCATAGAACAAAACAACTTTACAACCCTGAGGGAAAATATAATACTGTTCCCACAAGCATATTAATACTTATTGAGCCTCTCTTGTTCAGATCTGTTTGAGGTATTATTCTATAGGTTATGTGAGGCTGCATAGATAAGCAATGGTAAAAGATACATAACCCATTTCCTTCTCTCCTGGGACCCTGAGCTTACAATATGGCCAATGACAGGGAACAGTACAAAGCCACATATGTTGACATATTTATTGAAAGGTGAATAAAATCAAATGTCATAAATGTGTGTTCAGTAAATTACCGTGAGTAGATCTGATGAAAAAAGTCAGTAATGACTGAAGTTATCAGGAGCTGAGAGGTGAGGTTGTTATACTCTTCAGGTTCCAAGGACATTGCAGCCCTTCAGTCTTTGATTCTTACCATTAGACTTTCTCATACATGCCTCCAATCTTGTCTCCAAAGTTATCAAATATCTGGCATCTGGCTCATAGCTGCTATCTCTACCCCACTGCCTGCCGTATTTTGGGGGTGATTTCAAGGTCTGTGTGGGTAACTTTCCCCAAACCTTGCACTCTTTGTTTCTTAATCTACTCAATTTTAGTGATGTTCATATCTACTCATCTTCAGAAATTCTTACTTAGATCTATCTAGGTCCCAATGTCCCTGTAACTTTTCCTACTCTAAGATTTTAAATCCAAGCTCTACGATCACTTAGGGAAAGAGAGGGGTATGGATAGACAAGAGGGCAAAGGCAGAACATTGAGGTGCCACAGCATTCAGACCTTGAGTAGAGGAGAAGGAGTCAGCAAAGGACAGTGAGACAGGAAGAAAACCAGGAGGGCATAGTATCACAGCAGAACAAAACAAGTTTTTTGGAGACACAGTGGGGTCATTTGTGTCAATGCTATTGAGAGATTGATTAAGATATGAGAGAAAAATGGCTATTGGGTTTATTAATATATTTGAGGTCAAAAGACAAAGTTACAACAAATTTCAAGATTCAAATTGACTTTTATTTGTTATTCTAGAATAAGGCAACACTTTATTCTATAAAATAGAATGAGTTTTCTGATGAGCTGACCAGAAGTTGGTTTTACAGACCAAAAAGAGCAGAGGAAAGCAGAAATAGAGAACAAATAGCTGATTGGTCATTTCAAAGTTACTTTTATTGTAAAGGCTGAAGCCAAGGAGACTTCCTTATGACACCCACTAAAATTGGCCTGTTTAGGGATTTGGCTATTATTTCTCTCTCTCCTGATTTCTTGGAAGGTCAGTTAAACAGTTTGGTTTCAGCTTGGTGGCATGGAACTTCAGCATGAATGACTCCATTTTGGTTTGGTCTGTTGGGAGTACAGTCCAAACCAATTGTCTCCTGTAAATTTTATTTAACACTGGTAATCTTGTAAAGTGCAACTTAAAGCTTTCATAATGATATCCTGAACCAAGTAAACCTCTGAGTAAGTACTCCTAGGAAGGTGCTACTGACTGGAGGCAGAGGGAACAGCAGAAAATGAACCAGCTTGTACACCATGGAGAGTATGATTTTTGACAAATTGAAATGACTAATCAAAGAACAGATCCTGGGAGATTCTACTGAATCTTTAGACAATACTCTACAAATGTTGGAGGGGAATTAAGTAGCCTAAGGAGGTCAGGAGGACTAAAACAAGCATCAGTTGGGTAGAGACAGGTAGACAGTAGAACCCAACCGGAGTTCAAATGAGGACTAAAACTGAAACTAAGTATTTCCTGAACATATGCTGGTCATTGCTCATTAAATAAAGAGGAGCTGAAAATTGGATTTGATAAACAACTTCAGGGAGAGAAAGGGATATATAGAAAGGAAGAAAAAGATTTGAGGCGACAGAGAAATTCAATGGTTAATACTACACTCTGAAAGGGTTTTGTCAAAAGGCAGAACAAATAGATGGAATGTATGTAATCTCCTTAGCTGACCACAACCTTGTATTCAGACTTTCAGTGTTTTGTAGAGAGATAAGAGAGATTAAAGCATTCTGCCTAAACAGACCAGGAGTGTCACACTCTCTTCTGAATTATAATTAGACCTACAAGAACAGTGTTGCTTTGGGCCAACTATTGAATTCTCTGAGCCTCAATACATCTATATGTAAATTGAGGGGTAGTTTACTCAGTAAGTCATAGGAAGCCACTTACTTTCTCATCTTTTCACTGACCTGCCTAAAGGAAGATAATTAGCAAACTGGCCAAACCCAGAACAAACTGTTCCAATGAGGCATATATACATTGCAATAGAGCTGTGGGCCCAGCAGAAGGAAGCCTGAAATAGCAATATCCAGAAAAGAGGTGCTGCTGAGACTCCATCTTTAGCCTCATGCATTATGCCTTTGTTTTAAAAGAGGCAAAATCTAAGGAAGGAACTGGAACAATTTGCTCTGGGCTGGTGACAAATCCTGTGGGCTGGTTCATGGCAAAAGGAGTTGCTATGTCGTTGTCAGTTCCCTCCTCTCTCTTTTCTGATGTGTCAAGACAATTGAAATACTTTTTTTTTTTTTTTTTTTTTAACTTATGTGATCCTTTATTAAACATGAATTGGAAACATACTGTGTGGTGGGAATAGAAAAATAAACTTGGATGTCATGGTCTCTGCTCTTGAGGAACTCCCAGTCCAGTAAGGAGGATAAATATACATAAGAGAGTTAAAATAACTGTAGGTGCTATAATACCTGTATAGTGCACAATGTGGGTATCTCTCCAAACTCCAGTTCACCTGGCCTGTATAGACAGTATAGATAATTGACCCTTGGGAGTTCTGTTTGTTAACTCTACCTACATCTATGTCTTCATTAGAGTCCTTAATTTAACATTGTGAGTTTGCCATCTGTAATTCTGGAAGAACTTTCAGAGTGCTATAAGTAGCAAACATTTTAACGTACCTACTTTAAATCATGAATAATCCACAAGACAGGTTTATTAGTGCCATTTCACAAACAAGTAAACTGAGGTTCTGAGAGTTCATGTATTTGAACTGAGAGGTGCAATTAATTAACTGATTCAGTATATTTCAGAATCATTTGGAAGGTTTTTTAAAGTTAAGAGTGCTGGTCTTTACCCCCTCATTCATTAGGTCTGGGGTAAGGCCTTAGAATTTGCATTTCTGACAAGTTTTCAGATGATGCTAACTCTAGTGGTCTGGGGCCCACACTTTGGGAACCACAGCTCTGGTGTTGAAAGTGCCTTTACAAAAATTATAACAATAAGAAAATTATGACAGTGAAAGAGATATGACATAGCAAACTCTACCTTGCCTTTATCTCCAAATTGTCCTAGGTCATTCCTAAACATGGGTCAAGCTGACTTTAGGAGAAATTTAGTTTATAGTTTAAATGATAATAGCCCTTTCCAAAACTAAACTACCTTTGTAAAACTAATGAAATACCACCAGGTTAGGAGAATGAGAGGGGTCTCAATTCTGTAAGTGTAGCTAAACAATTACCAGTCATGATTCTGGAGGTCATAAGATTTGCAACTTCCCCAATTACTCCTGTAAATAACATCACTATTGTAGAGCCTAAGATTGACCTTTTAAGATATCTTTTCAGACTTTTGCATTTCTGTGACTCCACTCAGACCAGCGTCTCCTCTGTGGCCCCCACCCAAAGGTGGACTCTGTGCATGAGGACCATTCTCCACACCACCGTAATTTCATCCCCAACCAATCAGCAGCACCCATTCCCTAGCCTCCTACCTATCAAGCTATCCTTGAAAAATCCTAGCCTCTGAATTTTTGGGGAGCCTGATTTGCATAATAATAAAACTCCAGTTTCATGTTTCACCAGTTCTATGTGTATTAAACTCTTCCTCTATTGAAAGTCCCTCACCTTGATAAATCAGGTCTATCTGGGCAGTGGGCAAGGAGAACCCACTGGGTTGTTATAGTATTTGTTAGTATCTGGCAGAGTAGGTTTATGAGACCAAGTCTGTCTGCCTGTGATAACTATGTCCTTTCTACTATACCATACTTTCTCTTCTTGCACAAGCATTGTTCTTAATGTTTCTTTTATGGAAGCTTAGCTTAACAACAACAAGAAGTTACATGGAATTAATTTTAACAAATAGGGACACTCTACTGCCTTTTCAAATGGAATTACCATACATTCCAGGATGCCTAGGATAGTTCTGTTTTTTGTCTATTAATCTGGCATATGCATATTAGTTTTCCATTTTCCTCCAATAAGTGTTCAAGGTTAGATAATACATTATAGGGCAATTCTACTTTTAGAGATTCACAGCTCAACAACTCACATTCTTATTTTAAAAACTCCAGAAAGTACTTCAAAAGGTTTCTGAACTTCATTTAACCCAGTGTTCTCAAATTTATGTAAGTATGGGACCCTTTTATTCTATGCAGGTAACATCTTTCAATACTTTGGTGAATGCTGACCTACATGCATTTTTTGTGTTATCTTTTTAAGTACGTGTACAACTAGAAAGTGGACTCCTAAGCATTATATATGACACTCTATATCCTTCCAGGGCACCTTGCTGGGTGCATGCCAGGCTCCCAGTTTGTTAATTAAAACTGATTTAGGCAAAAACAAATCCCATATATTTTTAGTAGAAATGTTATGGGACAGGGAAAAATGTCAGTATTCACTCACACTCTACAGAGATGTGAGCTGTGAACAGAGCACTGCATCTGGGGGAAAGCAAACCTAAGGGGCCGTATCATCTTTCAACTCAGCTCTAATCTTCTGAGGTGAAACAGACAAATAAGAGCTTCCTTACACCAATAGGCTTATGATTATGAAACTCATCATCCTGGAAACTTCCTCTTTTAGTAAACCAATGAGAGAAGAAGGAGACTCAGGCTTGGACATATCCATATCCATGCTGGTTCCTGGGTGATCTTATCACCTTGCTGTTTACTGATAAGTGGAGACAAAGGGCAAGGAATGCCATAGACATCACACACTTGGGGTTAGAATGGACTTTGTTCACTGACATTATTCATTAAAATAAACTAATAAACCTAAAATCTCATACTTATATAGAGCTTGCTAGGTGTCTGGCACTCTGAAGAATTGTTATACATACATGCATACACACACACACACACACACATACACCCCTCAGCCTTATCCTATTAATAAAAGTGGATTTGTAAAAAGTTTCATAGGTTGTATAATCACTGTACACACGAGCCAGTTATATTTGCAAAGTCAGAAATCTTTCTTTGTCCCAAGTCTACTTCTTAATACCCAATTCTCAAATGGACTATCCAAATGCCAAGGTGTAATTCTACAACCAATCCCAAATCCACATTCTCTTTAAAGATGAATTTAATCACTTTTCTTTTGTTAACTTTCTTAACCTCATGAATCAACTTACACACCCTCTCTAGGATGACTTCCTTCAACCTCTGTCTGGGCTTATAACCTTTCTGCATGGAAGGAGGGAATCCTGGGCTAAGCTCTAATGTAAAACTTATGTTATATTGAAATTGTCTGTTTATGACATCTGTCTCCAGTGAGTTCCAGACAGGGATGATGTATTGCTCATTTATGTACCTAGTGTGACCAGGGTCTAACAAAGTACCTGACACATAATTTTTGCTCATTGAGTATGTGTTGAATCCAACTGAGCTTTCTATAGGGGGTCTCATCTGTCACTGAACTGATAGAACACATTGGTGATATTTCAACATGGGTGAAATGACCCCTTAAGAAGGTGAATAGTAATACTTAGAAGGTGATGATAATGTAGAAATTAAAATGATTGTATCTTCCAAAGGGCCACAGTACATAAAAAGATGTACAGTATATTTTGGCATTACAATTTCATGGCAGAGTGTGATTTTTTATTAAAATGGTTGAATAAGGCTGCTTGCCTGGTGATCATTGAAAAAAGGCTGAGAAACACTGCTCCTGAATAGTGTTTCTAGAAAAATGGCCAAGAAGTCATCCCTCCAAAACCAGCTTGAAAGTTTGCTAAAATGTGGATTACAGGCTCCGCTGCAGATGTCCTGCCTCACTCACTTGGTATGGGACAGAGACTGGCACAAAGTAGGTACTCTAAGTGTCTGCTAAGTAATTGCTCGCTCTCCTAACTTCCCATTTTCAGAATAACGAGAGGACATCTTTCTTGTAAAGATTCATTCTTGTCAAGTAAGGTTTGCCTCTTGCTGACTTACATTCATTGCATTCATTAGTCAAGGAAAACAAAATAGTCCTAGTTGATCTATTGACAATGGCACAGCATTCACAGTGTGGGGAAAATCATGTTTACTCAACTTTGGCTGGGTTAAAATGTTAAGCTGGGATAAACACCACATTCTCAGGCCCCACTGTAAACTTCAGAATGTGTGGTAGGAAAGAAGTCTAAAATTCCTTTCTTTCTGTCCTTAGCCAGAGGTCACTGCTTCTAGAAGTTCCTACTTGCCCTGTTATCACATGGCTTAACTGCTCCAAAGGGCCTCAGCTGAGCCAGGGAAATCAGCTTTTTAAAGGCAATACAAACTTGTGTGAATCACAGAAAGACACACTGAGAGTCTCTTCAGAGGGTGTCAGAAGGTTATGGATAGCTTCTTTTCTATATCCAGTTGTTAATATTCCTGCCAAGGCTAGCAGTGCCTTCTTCCTTTTCTACCTTGGGTGAGCTCTTTCATCTCCCTCTTCTTCCACCCTAGTTTTTCCTTCTTCTATATACCTTGATCTGTTTATTTCCTTCATTCCCATTCAGTGTGTCTGCTTTCCTTTGGGCAATTATCCCAAATTATTTAATAGTTGTTCCATTTTTTTCCTGTTCATTTCATTCCCTTGTTTTCTTTCCTTGTTGGTTTGTCTGGGTTTCCTTCTGCCCACATATGCAAAGCATCCAGCATTTCTCCTCTTTCTAAATCATAAACCATGGTGGATTGTATCTGAACACCAGAGAGGAGAGATGCAGCCCTAGGTGGGCAGTTAGAGGAGGAGCATGCATCAGTAACTTGCTTTTAGGAGATAACTGATTTGATCATTTTTTGGGGGAGCACAGTAGGCAGCCTATACTCAGTAATGAAGATTCATCTTTCCATCAATGTGCTAGACTGCACAGAACTTGGGTTCATTGTGTCTGCAGTTTTCTAACTTTTTCACTGAGCCTTTCTCCTGGCAACTCTGGGTCAAAGTAAAAGGAAAGTAATTTAGTTGTTATGAAAAATTCTATTCTTTTTGAAGTTTTTATGTTTGTCAACAGCTGGAAAAGTAGTTTTCAAAGGAAGAAAGTCCTTTTTTCCACATGGCTCCACAAAAATACACACACCCTCATACACATTTGGGAAACTCTTGACATTAGGTAAGTTCAGCCTTTGGTAATCTCTTCCTAAATGCTGTCTTTCCTTCCAGGAGCCTAGCCATGGAAGGCACCCAATGTATCCCCTAGGCTTCTCTCTCCAAATTGGAAGAAAAGAATATTATAGGATAAAAATGGCTAGGTATGGAATGAGAGCCTCCTACCAAGGAAGACTGCAATT
This sequence comes from Trachypithecus francoisi, assembly GCF_009764315.1. NCBI lineage: Eukaryota > Metazoa > Chordata > Mammalia > Primates > Cercopithecidae > Trachypithecus > Trachypithecus francoisi. The sequence continues at coordinate 58,278,145 of NW_022681462.1, read as the reverse complement.
AAGAGGCACAAAAAGGGAACCTAAACCACTATAAGCATTTCAATTTTCTGGCAATCCAGTTTGGGAGAGACTTTAGGGGTAGTGACAGTTACAATGATATTCACTAAATCCTTACTGTTATTTTCTGCTACTTTAGCAGTAAACTGAGGAGGAACCAGCCACGGGCATTTTGATGTCATCTGACAGTTGCTGCTTAGACTGCTCTTTGGCCTAACTTTGTGATAGGGATGCTACCCCAGTTGGGTACTTGTGAGTGCTTCATCCAAGTTGACATTCCGTCTGTGGCCATTTACATCCTATTTAATCAAGTATGAAGCTTATTCATTCAACCAATGTGTTCTTAGTCCCTGTATGCAAAGCAAAAGGAAAGTCTCACTGAATGACACACACACACACAAATCTAGTCTTTTGTCTCTGCATTCATGGCTAAGTCTCTGTCCTCTAGTAGGAAAGATAATGTATTCCGGTATTCACTAAATTGTTATCTTTTTAGAACACTAGAGGCACATGGTGGTGTTACTGAGTATTTGTTGGGGGGAATGAGTTCTAGGGTGAAACAGATGGGGGAAACAAGAAACAATGCTGGGAAAAATCACTGGGAAGTAAAAAAAAAAAGTTTCTTCACTGGAAAGTCTTGCAGTAAAGTCTTTGACTTGCTAATGACATAGAAGCTGATCCTTTCAGAGTTTTTCCAGATTTTATCTTGGGAAAGGCTGCCTAGTCCGATGTAGATAGTGGTTAAGTACTGCAAGAGAGATATTACAAATCTGGTGTGAGTGAATAGAGGATTATTTTGATGCCTGAAAAATCAATAACACTAGAGAGAAGACTGTATTTAAGTTGAACTCTTAAAAGATGGGTAGAATTTGGAATTGGGATTTGTGAGGGCACAACATGTAGAAGAAGGGCACCTGAAGATAAAATTAAAGAGGTAGAAAACTTGACACACATGTGAAAGATTAGGTGAGGTGGACAGAAGAATAGCTTGTGGAAAAGTCAGTGTTGGTGGATGAAGGCTGGAAAGATAAATTAAAATTCTGGAAGATTTGACTCAAATGAAGAAGGCTTTTTTTTTTTTTTTGTATTTGTTTTACAGTAAAAATGATAAGCACTTCCTTTCTAGTCTAAAAAATCCTCAAGAAACAATGACCAGCACAGAGTTTAAAGGCATCGGGCGGATCACGAGGTCAGGAGATCGAGACCATCCTGGCTAACACGGTGAAACCCCATCTCTACTAAAAATACAAAAAAACTAGCCAGGCGAGGTGGCGGGCGCCTGTAGTCCCAGCTACTCCGGAGGCTGAGGCAGGAGAATGGCGTAAACCCGGGAGGCGGAGCTTGCAGTGAGCTGAGATCCGGCCACTGCACTCCAGCCTGGGCGACAGAGCAAGACTCCGTCTCAAAAAAAAAAAAAAAAAAAAAAAAAAAAAAAAACTACTAAAAACTTAGTAGTTTGTATCCTTGAAAAGCTGTGTCACATTGTACTGATCCTCTATTTTCCATCTGAAAAACAGATCATAATGACTCCTTGGATTACTGTGGTCATGAAATGAATGTTCCATGTAATATGTTTAGTACAGCATGTGATCTATATGTGTGTATGTGTGTATATCCTCTCTCTCTCTCTGCATATATATATATATATATATAAAACCTAGCAAATATTAGTTGCTTGAATTAATACTTCCTGTGAAGAGAAGAAAAGTATAAACAACAACTATAGGTCATTTTTTTTAAATGTAAAACACTGGTCAGTTCCACCTGCTTTGACCAGCATCTGTTAATTCTTTCATTTGTAGACTTCTTGTGACCAGATTTACATCTCTACTTACAAATTTCAAATACAGAAATCTGGACTTGTCATGTCTCATTTTCCATCTTTGGAAATTTTGCTTTTGGTAATATCTGCTCTATCTTTATTGGGTTTGTGGTACAACCATCTGTCTTATATATCCTATAACAACCATCTCTCTTATATATCCTATAACACATACACACACACACACACACCCCACAAGCTTATCATGAATCTTACTGACATAAAGGTTGTGTGGCACATGATTTATCATAGTAAAATAACCAATATTCTTTATGGTAAATTCCATAAAGCCAATTGATTAGTATAAAATGTTTTTGTTGAAGTCATAGACAACCTATGGTTGTAGTGGATGAACAAGTACATTTCTAACCTAAATATTGACTGAAATTTCTCTTTACATTCAAGAGAAAGATGAAAGTAAAACAATGAAAACGCATGTAAAAATTTGTTTATCAATGACATAAACTTTTTTGTTGAGTCAGATAAAGTTTTTGAATATTGAAAGAATATTTCTTCAACTTTTTGTGCCATTAACATGTGAAAACTACAGAATGACATACAAAGTTAAATGAGCATTATTACTATTTTCTCCATCACTTAAAAAAATCTAGACAATCAACAAAACAATAAACTAAACCCTGATTTTAGGGTTTGCTAGTTACTGTAATATGGATACTTCTACCATGGCCAATTTGAATAAAAGTAAAAAGTAGTGAGTTAATAAGGAAGTGATGGGTTTTAAGAATTTGTTTTAAACATAATTTAGTTATAAATTTACAGAAAATAATTTGAAATAATGCTTGTGTTTAACAACTGACTTTCATAATTCCTAAAAATTTAATAGTCAGATATTGAGGGTAATCAGATATCGACGTTGAGATTTTGCTAAAACTGAATTTTATAAGGAACTGCACAGATGGGCTTAGGAGAAGGTTCTGGAGTCTGACTAGTTTGGCCGACAAAGGAACCTTTGTCACATTGAATTAGTTTGAGTTGGCATTTATGTTTATGGTACTGGGAAAATGTTCTTATGGTTGAGATGTTGGAATAGCCCTCTCCTGCTCTTCCCTCAGCAATTTCTTGCATTGTGGAAGAAAAATTTTCTGCTTTGATTTTCCAGCACAGACCTGCCTCCACTAGTGCTATTTTAATTTGGTTCTACAACACCCCTCAATCCTGCCTGCTCTAATCTCATCACAGCATGTTCCAATAACATTTCTTGGCTCAAGTTTTTGCTACTTGGCATCAGCACCTCTAAAATGATTGCAGTATTTCATAGAGAGGCACATGATCAAGTACTAGGTGAAACATCACAACTATGGTCACTGTTTTGGGGGTATTTGGGCTTTAAGTTTCTGAAACAAATTTCATGCATGGAGATTTAGCCATTTCACTTGCATTATAATTTCATTTAATGATTAGCTTGTAGTTCCAGGTTATATCATTAAAATGTGTCCTTTCTGGAAAATGTCAATGATAACCTGCCATGATTTATTCTTAGGACCTTCTCAAAAATGCTACATGTAAATGAGGAACATCTGAGTTTGAGAGCATCATTTCTCCAATTTGATACTTTTTATAAAGCTGCATCACTCTCTTTATAATGCGCAAGTAACTGAGGCCAAATGGAGGAATTTTTCAAAGCCCTTCTAAAAGCAAAGAAATACAATTGTCTGTATACGAGCCACATCCTGCTGAGGTTAGAGTTAATCCTCATGACTAAAAATGGAGATATAAGTAGCAATTACATAGGTGTGGCTATCCACAGCACATTTCAACTATAGAAAAATTAGTCCCCAGGTTTAAATACCTCGTATGTCTCCCAGACTGCTCTTCAAAATGATGCAATGGGTTATTGGGATCTGCATTCCTAAGTAGGCTGTCCTTCAGGACAATGTTTAAAGGTGTATTTCCCTATCTAGACTACTTCCACTGGAATCTGCTGACTGATCTGTGTTTTTATTTCTTAGAACATACTTGTGGTTTTCAATTTGAACTGTTTTTGTTTTTTGTTTTCAGTCCACTATTACAAAGGCTTTTCTGCAATGTCATTCCAAACTACAGCACAGTGATTATTTATATCATTGGCAGCTTGTCAGGGCCTCTCATGTGTTTGGGGTTCTTTTCTTTTCCCTCCTCCCATCTTATGCAAAGACAAATGTTATCCCTCATCTTAAAGTTTAATATGGATGGTGAAATCCCATGATCGCAAAGGCAGTGCAGTAATTTTTATGAGCATTAATACCTGCATTGTTTATAGAGTACAGCAGGGATGAGTTTGCTCATCACCACATGCAGGCTGAGGAAATTAGGACAAGTGCATGCTTAATCATTTCCCAAATAAATAGAAATGCTATCTTTCTCAAATGTTCCTCTGAGAAGGATGTGCTGAATGTTAAAAATATAGGTATCCAATTACCAGATGAAAACTGAGCTACATATTCACTGTATCCTTCACCTAAAGAGTTCCATACATAAGGACCTTGCCATATTTTTAAACTTTTTCTCCTTCCTTTCTTCCTCCTTCCATGTATCCTTCTAGGCAATTAAGTGATTTGCCTATTGGCAGTTCAATAAGCTTTTGATAGAATGGACCCATTTGTCATAAAGAAAAATGCCTAAGGCTCCCTCTGGGATTCACAGCTAAAGCATGGGTGGTGTAAATATATGGGGTAATATTCAAATGTTGGAGTCAAGTATTCACCCATCTCCTTGAATGATTTTTCTCTGACTGACCAATTGTAACTCTCTGCAGGGATAAAACAATGGCCACTACAAACGTACAAAATATTGAATACTCATCTTAAATCTGTCTATATCTCTCAATCTCCATAACCAAACTCATCTGTATTATTATAGTAACTTCCTAATTAGTTCGTTTGCTGTTTATGTTTGTTGTTTATGAAAGATTTGTTTCTCTCTGACCAGAAGGTAACTCAATGACATGGGGTCATTGTGCATTAGTATATAGAGGCTCCTCCACCATATATTCAGCTATATACATTTCATTGTGCACATACTCCATGGTTTGCTTAACTGGTCCTTATTTGTAACCATCTTAGTTATTTTCAATCAATTGTTGTTACAAAAAATGCTATAAATTTACATACACATAATTTCATATAGATATAAATATAAATTCCCCCAAATAAGGTTGCTGGGTTAAAGGGAAAATGTATGCTGTGTATTGAATTTTGTCTCTAAAAATGTTCAAGTCCTAATATTTAGAACCTGTGAATGTGGCTTTAGTTGGAAATAGGATCTCTGAAGATGTAATCCAGTTAAGATAAGGTTGTACTGGAGTAGGCTGGGCCATAATTCAATGACTGGTGCGCTTATAAGAAGAGATAAAATTGGACAGAGATACACAGGGGAAAACACTGTGAATACAAAGGCAGAGACTGGAGTGATGCATCTACTAACCAAGAAAAAGCAAGGATTTACAGCAACCACCAGATGCTAGTAAGAGGCAAGGAAGGATCCTTCCCCAGCACCTTGATTTCAGACTTCTAGCCTCCAGAACTGTGAAATAATACATTTCTGTTGTTTTAAGCTGCCAAATTTGTGGCACTGGGTTATGGAAGCCCTAGGAAACTAATATAATGCCTTTGTAATTTTGATAACTATTTCTAGATTATGCTCCATGGTTATGGTATCATGTTGTCCTCTCACTAGCAAAGCAAGGCAATGGTTCCTGTCCTTCAGCTTCACCAGCAGAGGGTAATGTTAAACTTCTGGATAGCTTATTATCATCTATCGGGTAGGCATCAGGGTAGTTTTCATCAGTGTAGTTTTAACTTATCACCAGTATAGATTTAATGTATATTTTCCTTCGTATGAGTAAGTGTTTTGTCATTAAGGGCTATTAATATCTCTTTTTCTGTGAATACTTTGTTTATATTTTTTGTCTTTTTTTTCTGTTTGGCTATTGTTGTTTTGTTTCAATTCATAATTATATTAGAGGATTAATTCTTTGTGGCAGATTTTGTAAACATCTTTTCCAGTTTATCATTTGTCCTTTAAAATACCAATTCACTAAATTTTTGTTTAGACTAATTTATTAATAATTTATGTGGCTTCTGGAATTTGAATTGTAGTTAGGAAAGATTTCTCTACTCCTAGTTCGTAAAGGAATTCATCCATGATCTTTTTTTTTTTTTTTCATCAAAGCAGTTCATTGGAAATTTTGAAAGGATAAAGTTGGATCCAACTTTATCTTTTTCCAGATGGCACATAGTTTATTTCAACACCATTTATGCTTGAAATGTTACCTTTATCATATACTGAATTCTCATATATGTTTGGATCTATTTCTGGAAATTCTATTTTGTTATATTGGCCTGACTTTCTATTCATGTGCCAATATAAACCTGCCTTACTTTTTGAAGTTCTGAATATGTTTTAATATGTAAGCTGCCTAGTCAATTTTACCACTCAGTCTCTCTAATGAACCCACTGCAATTAAGCCTCCATCTACATCACTGTACCCAAACTGCGGTCATCAAGATTTCCAATGAACCCCATGTGGCTAAGACAAATGGTTTGTTCTCAGTCCTCAACTAACTAGATTAGTCAGTGACATTTGATATAATCGAAGAATTCCTTCCGAAAATAATTTCTTCAATTACAGTCTTCTCTCTTGGTTGTCTTACTACTTCACTGGTTGTTTCTTCTTAATCTCCTTGCACATTCTTTTCATTTCTCTGATCTGCACATCCCTTATAAACCCCATGGCTTAGTCTTCTGACATCTGTATTCTCTCCATATTCATTTTCTGAATGATCCCATTTAGGGATAGTACATTAAATACCATCTGTATCCTAAAGACTATCATATTTTATATCTTTAACCAGGTCCTCTCCCATGAACTCAAGACTCATATATCTAATCGTTTATTCAATGTTTCTACTTGTAGTTAAAAATTACTCTCTTGAAGACTCAATTCATCATTTCCCTCTACCAAATATGTTCCTTTTATCAAAAAAAAAAAAAATACAAAATCTTAACTCTTTTTTCCCTGTCACACCTCACATCGATTACGTAAGCAAATCCTGTCAGTTCTAACTTCAAAATATTTCTGGAACCCAACCTCTTCTCAACATCTTCACTGCTATGTTCTGGTCAAAGTCCAGTCCTCTTCTGAGAGAAATGCTGTAATACTCTCCCTGCCTGGTCTCTGCCTCTCCATATAGTCTGTTCTTCCCACTGCAGTCAGATTCCTTATAAGACATACGTCAGATCATGTTGCTTTTCTGCTTAAAATTCTCCACAGGAATATCCATCTCACTTAGAGCAAAGGAAAGGCCAAAGTCTTTGTATGACCCAAAGGCCCTAAAATAATGTGAGCTTCACGATGACCTGATCTCCTTCCACACTTTCATATTCATTTCCAGCTGCAGTGCCTCCTTGTTGTTCCTCATACCTGCTAGCTACTCTTTAATATTTTATTTCATTAAATCCTCACAATCCTACCATGTGGGGATCATCCTCACTTTGCAGATGATAAAGGGACACACAGAGAGTATACTACTCTTCCCAAGTCTGTACCATTAGTAGTAGAAGAACAAGGCCTCTGATATGGTTTGGTTCTGTGTCCACCCAAATCTCACCTTGAATTGTAACTCCCCAAATCCCCACTTGTCAAGGGTGGGACAAGGTGGAGGTAATTGGATCATGGGGGTGGTTTCCCCAATGCTGTTCTTGTAATAGTGAGTTTTCTCGAGATCTGATGGTTTTATAAATGCCTGGCATGTTCCCCGCTTGTACTCACTCCATCCTGCAGCCCTGTGAAGAAGGTACCTGCTTCTCCTTTGCCTTCTGCCCTGATTGTAAGTTTCCTGAGGAACTCCATGGCAATGCAGAACTGTGAGTCAAGTAAATCTCTTTTCTTTATAAATTACCCACTCTCAAGTATTTCTTCAGAGCAGTGTGAGAACGGACTCATACAGCCTCTAACGTAGATCTCTTTGGAAGTTAATTCTAAATACTTTACTTCCTTTTCTTTTCTATATTTTGAGTCAAGTTCTCTCTCTTGACCAGGTTGGAGGGCAATGGTGCGATCACAGCTCACTGGGGTCAAGCAGTTCTCCTACCTCAATCTCCTGAGTAGCTGGGACTATAGGCATGTGCCACTACACCCAACTAATATTTGTGTATACACACATTGATTGATTGATTGATTGGTATAGACGAGGCCTCACTATATTGCCCAGGCTCTTCTTGAACTCCTGGCTCAAGTGATGCACCCATGTCAGCCCTGCAAAAGTCCAGGTTTACAGGTGTGAGCCACCATACCCAGCCAATTCTTTCTATTAAAGGAAATTTCTGGTTTGTAGTTATATCTCTGTTGCTGTGTTACCTGGAGCACCTCTCTGAGTGATATATCTTGGCCTTGGTTTATTCACCTACAAAATGAGGACTTTGGTCTAAGTGTTCTCAAATTTCCTATTCACTCAGAGGCTTAATAATTTCATGACTCTGGAAGAGTCCCTGATACTTCTCAAAGAGAGGTTATTAGTGATTTTGGTGAGATGAGGAGGATGAAACAAAATATGAGAAGATGTCAGTGCAGAGAAAAACTTACTATAGCAGAAGTGAAGAGGTACTAAAGGCTTGTTTTTTAATACTCAGGAATTTTTTTTCTAGGTCTGTCCCTCTTCACTGTGGGGCATTTCAATTCAGTGTCCATATGTGAATAAACTAACTTGCCTTAACCTGTTACTCTTGTCATCACCTCCATCGTCAGATCAGATAGTCAGCATGTGGAGAAAGGTGAAAACTTATTTTTATCCAGGCTCATGAAGCTTAAAAGAACTGTTTCCATTTCTTAAGTTAGAAGGTTTGTCTAGCAACCCATCTCCCTAATTCTGCTTATATCACGATAAAAGTTAAGTCACTCCAAAAGATAATGGTGTACCTATTATCTACTGTCTCAGTATCAATTCCATCAGAGAGCCAAGGGGACAACACATTGGTTCCTGACTTAAATCTATCCATGCTATCATACCAACATTCCTGCATCCTACTCACCTGAGACAACTCTTCCATAGCTTCTCTAGGGTTTGTCGGGTGGCTATGACATCATCCACTTGGGTTTAGTGCTGCTGTTGCCATTTCCTTGTGATGTCATTTGCTCTGTCTATAGTTGGTGCTCCTCTCTCCTAAGGGATGACTCTATAGGCTTGGGGGTAAGGCCTTCTCCACATTTCTCCAGTCTTTCCTGTAGTTTCCTACAGTGCTATCCATGCTATCATTCTTTATCTTATTTATTCATGATGAATTGTTTTTTTCCTTCTAGGAGCCTGAATAGTTTCACTAGAGACTAGGATAAAAGCTAATTTGATAGAGTATAATGTATTACTACTCCATGTGTCTGTGGTAGAAATAAAACTACTCAACTTTGAGAGTACACAAGAATTGCTGCATTTTTGTTGTTGTGGTTATTGTTTCTTTTCAATCAGATTAAATCTAACTCGGAGCCTCATCCACATACATAACAAAAAATGTAAGCTCACTTTTCACTGAGGAGCTCTCCATGAACTGAAATAAGCAAAGTTTCTCATTTAGAGATTTCACGTGATCAAAAGAGTACCTACCTAGGTCCAGCTTTCTGAGATCTCATGGCTGCGAAATAGCTGGTCAGGGAGCTGCATTTCTATGCACTGCAATGTGACTGGAAGCCCTGGGGATGAGCAAATATGTAATAAAAGTTTATGTAAAATAATAAATGAAACAATTAGTAGATAATTCCAGATGTTCTTTCCTATATAACTATGATCCTCACTTTCCTTTAGAATCAGTTCAAATTCCCCACATCTCTGTTTTCTGTGGTCTGCACAGTGGTAAATGACACTGTAACATAAGACCAGAGAGCTCTGTGCTTTACCTGTCATAGCCCACTACCCTGGTAGGTAGGTAGAGGCCATTGTTTCTTCCGCTTTACAGAGATACAGACATTTTAAGTAATGGGTGCAAGGTTGAACAGAGATTAAATAGCACAGCCAGGATTTGAGCCCAGATGCTGTGGTGCCAGAGTTCACCCTCTGAACACATGCCACTATTAATCTCACATCAGCCCAAGAAGTTGGCAGTCTTCTGACTCGTACTTTACAATAACAGAACCGAGGCAGGTGTGGCCTCTGTCTCTTGCTCATGATTACTCAACTATGAAAGGGAGAATGAGTCCAGACCCAAACCAAGATCTTCGAATCCCATAGCCCTCATTTTTGGTTTCTCTTTAATCCTTACTGGTATAGACTGGTTGTTTCTCTGAACAAACGAAATTTGTATGTTAAATACTAACCCTCAATATGATGATATTTGGAGGCAGGGCCTTTGGGAGTTGATTAGGTTATGAGGGTAGAGGCCTCATAAAAGGGATTAGTGATCTCATAAAAGAGACCTGAGATAGCCTGCTTGCTTTCATGCCATGTGAGAACACAGTAAAAAGACTGCTGTCTATGAACCAGGACACTGTGCCACTGTCTTGACACTGGACTTCTCAGTTTCTGAAACTGTGAGAAATCAATGTCTGTTGTTTATAAATCACTCAGTCTGTAGATTTTGTTATAGAAGCCCAAATAGACTGAGACACCTGCATTTCTCTTAGTTCCTCTTGTTATAGAAAAAAGCAGATTCCCTTGAGAGGGTAATGGGGCACTCTGTCTGCTGTGTATCCCCGAGCTCACTCTTACATGCAGAGATGAGTCCGGGTGGGAGCAGCAGGGCTAGGAAATGTGTGCAGTGGAGGAACCCAAGGGGATCCAGTGACAAAGGTCACCTGTGCCTCACGCATGCTTCACCACAACCCTATTTCTTAGCGTTTATAATCAGACGCAGGCCAACAAGATGTAGACAAACACCTAGAGAGATAGAGACATCCCTTGTAGAGTACACCAGGAAAGAATACTCTGTCTCGAGCCAAGTTAAAAATATACTCTGTTTACAGCACACACACCCTCTTGTGTGCTGCAGTATCTCAGAAACAGAGGCAGAATTTAATCATCTCATCCTCTCATGTGAAAGTCTCTATGGTTTAATATGCACACATCATAGATTTCAAATTTTGCTGCTGAAATTCAGTCTTCAACAGAAACCTAGCTGTCTCTTTGACTTGAAATGTGTTCTAAAATGTATAATAAAGGTCTATTGAAACCAATAAAGCATATCCAGAAAACGCTGGTTTAACCCACACAGCCAATTCTCTTTTTCATAAATTCAATTTGTAGTTGAAGAGACTGTTCTCTGAGCCCTGACATAAGTGAGTGCTGAGCTGCTGACACTCAGTCCAGAGTCTGCATGGAAAAAAAAAACTCTGGGAAAAAAAAATCACGTATAATTATTGATCTCATTTGTTAGGTTTGTCAGGCCCTGCCTGGCTCTACCTCTCTACACGCCTTTTCTCTCCACAGCTGAAAGCTGCTTGACCAACAGGGTTGGTCCTTCTATAATCCCCAGATCCAAGAAACTCCAGCCCACCTCTAGCTGGAATGCGATTGTGTGTGTGTGGTGGAGGGGGCTTGACCCTGGAAGGAGACTGCTTCTGGAATGTGCCCTCATTCTCATAAATAAACCCATGTTGTTTCTAAGATCTAGTCCTCACATTGTATATTGATTCTAGCACAGAACTCCCAGCTCCTTCTGCTCAAGTCCCTATATGCCTTCCTGTTTAGTTTCCTAATTCTGCACAGAATGGAGAAACCCACTTGCTTATGCTAATCTTAATCTTGGTACTATTCATATTTTGGGCCTGATAACTCTATTGTGGGAGCTGTCCTGTGCATTGCAGGCTGTTTAACCCCTACCCACTAGATACCAGTAGCATCACTACCCCAGTCATGACAGTCAAAAATGTCTTCAGACATTGGTGAATGTACCCTGGAGGGGGCAAAGCAAATTGGTGCTGGTTAAGAATTCACGTTTTAATTCAACCCAGGGATAAGTGCACTTTCTTTGCACCCCAGTGTGGTTGCCAGCAATTGCCAAGAGGCTTCCATGACGTCAGGGCTGACCAATACAAATACAATGTAAGCCCTGAATGTGAATCACCGATGTCATTTTAAATTTTCTAGTTACTGGGTGTGGTGGCTCACATTTGTAATTTCAGCAATTTAGGAGGGTCAAAGCAGGAGGACTGCTTGAGCCCAGGAGTTTGAGACCAGTCTGGATAACACAGTGAGACTTCGTCTCTAGAAAAAAAAAAAAAAAAAAAAAATTAGCCATATGTAGTGGCTCATGCCTGTAGTCCCAGCTACTCTGGAGGCAAAGTCAGAAGGACTGCTTGAGCCAGGGATGATGAAGCTGCAGTGAACTGTGATCACACCACTGCACTTGAGCCTGGGTGACACAGTGAGACCATGTCTCAAAAACAAATAATAGATAAATATAAATAAGTAAATAAAATTTCTAGTAGATACATTAGCAAAGCAAAAAGGAATAGGTAAAATTTATTTTCATGCTATATTTTATCCAACACATTCAATTATTGTTCTTATTTCTATTGGTAAGTCTTCAACATCAGGTGTGTATATTACGTTTATAGCACATCTCAATTTGGATTAGACACATTTCAAGTGCTGAGTAATCACATATGGCCAGTGGCTACTGTATGGGCAGCACTAAAGTAGATTTCTAAAATACCCACTCCTCTTCAATTCATTCTGAGAATTAGAATCTTAAAGTGATAAGCCCTAGTAAACATGGGGCTTTGGTGTCAGGAATACCTGGTTTAAACATTTCTATATCCGACACTGTAAGCTTGAAAGAATTGATGTCTTTGAACCCAGCTTCAATATTTGTGTTAGGGAAATAATAATAGCTGCTTTTTAAAGAGTTGTTGTAAGAGTGACATGAAATAATGTATACAGTGCCTGGTATAGAGCAGGCACTTAAGAAGTGGGATAGCTGTTTTCTGAACCTTTGTTATCACCAGACAAGTTGAATATTTAGTTCCCCTAGTCTAGCCTCTTGCTTGAAGCAACACGCATCCTCCATCTTTTGGACACCATGCTCTATGCCTAATTGGACACTCGGTGTGCACGCAAAAGATTGCATCATCCCAAAGAACTCAAGATTATTATCTCGAGGAAGGGCATTCCAAGATGACTGAATAGAACAGTTCCGGTTTGTAGCTTCCAGCGTGATTGATGTAGATGATGGGTGATTTCTGCATTTCCAACTGAGGTACCTGGTTCATCTCACTGGGACTGGTGGGATAGTGGGTGCCACCCATGGACGGTGAGCTGAAGCAGGGTGGGGCGTTGCCTCACCCAGGAAGCACAAGGGGTTGGGATTTCCCTTTCCTAGCCAAGGGAAGCCATGACAGACTACTTGGAAAAACAGGACACCCCCATCAAGACCCATCAGTGTGCTGTATTGAGGAGACCCGTCTCATGTGCAAAGATGCACATAGGCTCAAAATAAAGGGAAAGAGGAAGATCTAAGAAGAAAATGGAAAGCAAAGAAAAACAAAAAAAGCAGGGGTTGCAATCCTAGTCTCTGATAAAACAGACTCTAAATCAACAAAGATCAAAAGTGACAAAGAAGGCCATTACATAATGGTAAAGGGATAAATTCTACAAGAAGAACTAACTATCCTAAATATATATGAATCCAATACAGGAACACCCAGATTCATAAAGCAAGTCCTTAGAGACCTACAAAGAGACTCAGACTCCCACACAATAATAATGGGAGACTTTAACACCTCACTGTCAATATTATACAGCTGCAGGAGACAGAAGGTTAATGAAGATAGCTGGGAACTTCGCTCTGCAACAAGCAGACCTAGTAGACATCTATAGAACTCTCCATCCCAAATCAACAGAATATTCATTCTTCTGAACACCTCATCACACTTATTCTAAAACTGACCACATAATTGGAAGTAAAGCACTCCTCAGCAAATGTAAAAGAACAGAAATCACAACAGACTGTCTCTCAGACCACAGTGTGATTAAATTAGAACTCAGGATTAAGAAACTCACTCAAAACCGCACAACTACATAGAAACTGAACAACTTGCTCTTGAATGACTACTGGGTAAATAATGAAATGAAGGCAGAAATAAAGATGTTCTTCGACACCAATGAGAACAAAGACACAACGTACCAGAATCTCTGGGACACATTTAAAGCAGTGGGTAGAGGGAAATTTATAGCACTAAAAGCTCACAAGAGAAAGCAGGAAAGATCTAAAACTGACACCCTAACATCACAATTAAAAGAACTAGAAAAGCAAGAGCAAACACATTCAAAAGCTAGCAGAAGGCAAGAAATAACTAAGATCAGAGCAGAACTGAAAGAGATAGAGACACAAAAAACCCTTCAAAAAAATCAATGAATCCAGGAGCTGCTTTTTGAAAAGATCAACAAAATTGATAGACTGTTAGCAAGACTTATAAAGAAGAAAAGAGAGAAGAATCAAATAGACGCAATAAAAAATGATAAAGGGGATATCACCACTGATCCCACAGAAATATGAACTACCATCAGAGAATACTATAAACACCTCTATGCAAATAAACTAGAAAATCTAGAAGAAATGGATAAATTCCTGGACTCATACACCCTCCCAAGACTAAACCAGGAAAAGTTGAATCTCTGAAAAGACCAATAACAGGCTCTCAAATTGAGGCAATAATTAATAGCCTACCAACCAAAAAAGTCCAGGACCAGACAGATTCACAGCTGAATTCTACCAGAAGTACAATAAGGAGCTATTACCATTCCTTCTGAAACTATTCCAATCAATAGAGAAAGAGGGAATCCTCCCTAAGTCACTTTTATGAGGCCAGCATCATCCTGATACCAAAGCCTGGCAGAGAAATAACAAAAAAGAGAATTTTAGACCAATATCCCTGATGAACACTGATGCGAAAATCCTAGGTAAAATACTGGCAAACTGAATCCAACAGCACATCAAAAAGCTTATTTGCCACAATCAAGTTGGCTTCATCCCTGGGATGCAAGGCTGGTTCAACATATGCAAATCAATAAATGTAATACATCACATAAACAGAACCAATGACAAAAACCACATGATTATCTCAATAGATGCAGAAAAGGCCTTCAACAAAATTCAATAGTCCTTCATGCTAAAAACTCTCGTAAACTAGGTATCGATGGAACATATCTCAAAATAATGAGAGCTATTTATGACAAACCCACAGCCAATATCATATGGAATGGGCAAAAACTGGAAGGATTCCCTTTGAAAACTGGCAAAAGACAAGGATACCCTCTCTTACCACTCCTATTTAACACAGTGTTGGAATTTCTGGCCAGGGCAATCAGGCAAGAGAAAGAAATAAATGGTATTCAATTAGGAAATGAGGAAGTCAAATTGTCCCTGTTTGCAGATGACATGATTGTGTACTTAGAAATCTCCATCATCTCAGCCCCAAATCTCCTTAAGCTGATAAGCAACTTCAGCAGTCTCAGGATGCAAAAATCAATGTGCAAAAATCACAAGCATTCCTATACACCATTAACAGAAAAACAGCCAAATCATGAGTGAACTCCCATTCACAATTGCTACAAAGAGAATAAAATACCAAGGAATCCAACTTACAAGGGATGTGATGGACCTCTTCAAGGAGAACTACAAACCACAGCTCAACGACATAAAAGAGGACAGAAACAAATGGAAGAATATTCCATGCTCATAGATAGGAAGAATCGATATCATGAAAATGGCCATACTGCCCAAAGTAATTTATAGATTCAATGCAATCCTCATCAAGCTACAAATGACTTTCTTCACAGAATTGGAAAAAAAAACTACTTTAAAGTTCATATGGAACCAAAAAAGAGCCCGCAATGCCAAGACATTCCTAAGCAAAAAGAACAAAGCTGGAGACATCACGCTACCTGACTTCAAACTATACTACAAGCCTACAGTAACCAAAACAGCAAGGTACTGGTATCAAAACAGAGATATAGACCAATGGAACAGAACAGAGACCTCAGAAATAATGCCACACATCTACAACCATTTGATTTTTGACAAACCTGACAAAAACAAGCAATGGGGAAAGGATTCCCTATTTAGTAAATGGTGCTAGGAAAACTGGCTAGCCATATGTAGAAAGCTGAAATGGGATCCCTTCCTTACGCCTTATACAAAAATTAATTCAAGATGGATTAAAGACTTAAATGTTAGACCGAAAACCATAAAAACCCTAGAAGAAAACCTAGGCAATACCATTCAGGACATAAGCATGGGCAACGACTTCATGACTAAAACACCAAAAGCACTAGCAACAAAAGCCAAAATAGACAAATGGGATCTAATTAAACTAAAGAGTTTCTGCACAGCAAAAGAAACTACCATCAGAGTGAATAGGTAACCTACAGAATGGGAGAAAATTTTTGCAATCTACTCATCTGACAAAGGGCTAATATCCAGAATCTACAAAGAACTTAAATTTACAAGAAAAAAGCAACCCCATGAAAAAGTGGGCAAAGGATATGAACAGACACTCCTCAAAAGAAGGCATCTATGCAGCCAACAGACACATGAAAAAATGCTCATCATCACTGGTCATCAGAGAAATGCAAATCAAAACCACAATTAGATACCATCTCACACCAGTTAGAATGACGATCATTAAAAAGTTAGGAAACAACAGATGCTAGAGAGGATGTGGAGAATTAGGAACACTTTTACATTGTTGGTGGGAGTGTAAGTTGGTTCAGCCATTGTGTAAGACAGTGTGGCAATTCCTCAAGGATCTAGAACTAGAAATACCATTTGACCCAGCAATCCCATTACTGGTTATAAACCCAAAGGATTATAACTCATGCTACTATAAAGACACATGCACATGTGTGTTTATTGCATCACTATTCACAATAGCAGACTTGGAACCAACCCAAATGTCCATCAATGATAGGCTGGATTAACAAAATGTGCACATATACACCATGGAATACTATGCAGCCATAAAAAAGGATGAGTTCATGTCCTTCGTAGGGACATGGATGAAGCTGGAAACCATCATTCTGAGCAAACTATGGCAAGGACGGAAAAAGCAAACACCGCATGTTCTCACTCATAGATGGGAACTGAACAATGAGATCACCTGGACACAGGGCGCGGGACATCACACACTGAGGCCTATCGTGGGGGTGGGGCATTGGGGGAGGGATAGCATTAGGAGAAATACCTAATGTATATAGATGAGTTGATGTGTGCAGCAAACCAACATGGCACATGTATACCTATGTATCAGACCTGCATGTTGGGCACATGTACTCTAGAACTTAAAGTATAATAATCAAAAAAAAGAAGAACAAAGGAAGTTACCAAAAAAAGATTCTCTCTTGTTCCTGTCCACTTGCTGTTAATTAAGCCATGTTTAACTGTGTCTAAGAAAAATGGTAATCAAAAAAAAACTGAGCGGTTTATTTTTATTTAAACTGATACTTGCTCTTATTACTACAACTGAAATAACACGAGGTAAAAATAAAAATAAAAAAAATCTTGAATGCATGTTCTCCATTAAGCAGGGTCACCCGCACAGAACAATCTATTAAGCCACAGTAACAGTACTGTATTGCTGGTAGGTTTCCTCGGCAGAGACAGTCAACTTTTTGGCTAGTGTTAAGAAGAGAACAAATAGCTGGACCAATTTGGCCAGATAAATGATTAATCCATCCATTTTTTGTTCTAATGAGTGGGATGTGTAAAAGATATAAACTTAGTATCATATCAAAGACACCCATATTAAAAGTATATCTTTAAAAAGTATAGCTATTACATTTTCGTTTACATTTAGTTCAGAAATCGTATCCAGAAGTAGTGGGGTTAACTGCTTATGATAGGCAGCTTACAGTCTTTCTGGGCAGTATTTATTTCTTCATAGTTTTCCTAGCTGTTCAGGAGATTTCCTCTTCTTTGTAAATCCCTTTTCACTTGTGTGCAAACATGAACTGTTCCGCACAATGTGCTAATTAAAACACCCATTTTGCTTGAGTGGTCTTTGTCAAAGGCTTAAAGAAGGCTTGTGTTTTGCCTGGATCACCATGAGATTACTGTGAGAAACCTATCAGGATTAGTCAAGAGCCATATTCTAAGTGTCTACCATGTGCCAGGCACTGAGATTACCCAGATGATTAAAGGACAGTTTGTACTCTCAAGAATTTCATGGCCCAGGAGGAAGCAGGATGTAAATAAATGATCAAAAGAGGATATGTAACTCATAATGTACAGGACATTGGGAGCCCAAACAGAGGAGCAACTTTTTATTCATTCACATCTTTACTGAGCGTCAAGTATGGGATAGACAGGTAGAGGGTGGTGAGGAAAAGTGACAGTAAAAATAAAAGATCAAAGGTAAGAAAGGCATCTATTCTGGCTTCCTTTTCTTTGTAAAATTGTTCCTTTTTCCAGGAAGAAAATAGTAAAAGAAATCTTTTTATCTCTGTGTTCTACCGTATAAGTATTTTATAGATTATCCCTTTTCTAACTGCTATTTGATTCTGAACTGATGTATATACTCAATTAAACCAGACAATCCAAAAAAAAAAAAAAAAAACAACCTAACAATTTACCTGAACATTTAAGGCTACTATAAACATTAATTTCCCTGGTTAAATTAATAAAGAGAGGACTCCAGTTAATAGAGTTGCTATATATATTCAAAATATAATTTGATAATCCACTTTCAGTTAAATATTATAATACAATCAACTTAACTTTAAATCTCTCTTAAAATTACTTTATTCTCTTTTTGCTAAATTACAATGTTTTTCAATATCTCGCAGGGTCTTAGAATCTTTGCTATATACAATACTAATAACTTCACAATGGAAATGTGGACTTATGGTGAGTTGTGTATTTTTTGAAAAGAATTATATCCTAGACAGAGCCTTGATATACCAAGGTTTTCCTCTTCAAATTTGCTTTTAATTCAGTCTCACAGTAGTCCTATAAGGTTAAAACACTATCACAGTATTATTTTTCTCATTTTACAGATAGATCAATGGACCACAAAAAGATTAAGTGACTTGCCTAGGGTTATGTAAAATAGCTTTACTGGCAAAGCCAGGACTGTATCTCACATTTCCTGA
The DNA here is from genome assembly GCF_009764315.1 of Trachypithecus francoisi. Lineage (NCBI taxonomy): Eukaryota > Metazoa > Chordata > Mammalia > Primates > Cercopithecidae > Trachypithecus > Trachypithecus francoisi. The sequence continues at coordinate 58,259,254 of NW_022681462.1, read as the reverse complement.
GTCTCTGTCTTTGAGCCTAATCAGAGAATTTCTACTTATTTTACCTACAATTTGTCTAACTTTTAGTTGATTATTTGACAAATTTCTATGCTTTAAATATTTTAATATCATTCCTATTTACCTATTAGTTGAGAAACTTCCCAGTTTGATTTATTCGATCATTGAATATCTGTTAGGTATAGAATGCCTACTACAAAACAGGCAGAAGAAATGCTTTTCTTAAGAAACTTGGAATGTAAATATTGATGTATAAGATCACTTTCACATGGGTTAGACTAATTATAATGCTTAGCATGAAACATGTTAGTTGTTGCATGTTAGTTGTAACCAAGGGAAGTATTATGGTCAGAATTCACCATACGGTTATTCCATCTTTGGTCCTAGAGTTGATGTGGTATTGACAAAAGGATAGACAAATAGACCAATGGAACAGAATAATGAGTTCAAAAATATACTCACATGTCCACAGTCATCTGATATATAGCAAATATTTCATTACAATTCAGGGAGGAAAGGATGGTCTTTTCAGTAAATGGTGCTTAATTACATGGATACTCATATGTGAAATAAATATAACTTGACCTCTACATCATACCATATGCAGAGTAATTTAGGATTAACCATGGATCTACGTGTGAAAGGCAAAGGAATAATGCATCTAGATGACGTAGGAGAGTGGCTTGGTGTCTTCAGGGAGGCCCAATCTAATCACACAGGTCCTTAAAAGTGGAAAAGAAAAGAAGAAGAGTGGTCAGAGAGATGAGGCATAAGAGGGTCTCAATCTACCACTACTGGCTTTGAAGATGGAAGAAGGGGGCTTTGAGCCAATGACCATGGCAGCTTGCAAGCTGGAAAAGGCAAGGAAACAGATTCTTATAATATCCAGAGAGCCGTATAGCCCCAATAACGGTTTTATTTTAACAAACGGAGACTTGTGTCAGACTTCTAACCTAAAGAATTATAAAGTTACACATGTGTGGTATTTGAAACCACTAAGTTTGTGGAAATTTATTATGGCAGCAATTCAAAACTTAAAAAAAGGAAATTTAAAAACAAAACATTCCTATTTCTCCCTTATTAAGAAGCTTAAAAGTGACACTCACCTGCTTCCTTTAAATCTAGTTACTCTATCCCTGGAGCGCTCAGAGAACTCCATTTTACTACCATTCATCTTGTTTTACCTTGTATTTCTACTGGATTTCGAGTTCTCTGCAGGCATCTTTATATCTTCCATTGTATATATGCCAGGCACTGTACATGTGTACATTTTATATACTAGGTGCTCTATGCATCTTTGGTAAAGTAAATTAAATTGAACCATTTATCTGCATGAGAGGCAGCGACCAGGAAAGACATGATTCCACTAATGTGTTCTCTTAGCCTGCTTAGCAAGCTTTCCACTGCAAACATACATTGATGTTAGGGTTCTGAATAATGAAGGTGAGGTTGTTTCAAACAGCAGGCTGGCATCAGATGAAACATTTCCGTTATCATTCTATATTAAATAAAACATTTACTATTTCATGCTTTCTTTCCTGGTAATTTTACCTTGTCCTTCACATTAGTAATTTGTTCCACATGGCCACTCATTTAGGATAACAGCAGGCCAAGAGGTGTGACAAACGGAGACAGGGCCATACCTGATCACCAGTATTCCATTATGCTTCCTTGAGCTGCAGACCTGGTAAAACTGTCAGTATCTTAAAACAAAGTAACTGTGCTTGAGTCTACATACTAGGAATTCAATGACTGCAGTAGCAGCGATCGCATTATATAGCAAGTGGACAGACATGGCTATAAAGGGAGCCCACGGTCAAAGTGAACTGTTTTTCTGTGTCCAGTCAAACAACAAATATTTTCCAGCACCTATTTTATGTGTAGCCCTGTGATAAGTACTGCAAGGGGATATGAGGGAGAGAAGATAGATGCTTTATACTTCAAAAATATATTTACCGTGGGGAAAGAAAACATTTAGAAAAAGTAACACAAGGGTGAAACTAGTATATGCAATAAAAATTCAGAGGAGCAAGGGAGCATTTCACCAGGAAGGCTTTGGAGAGTTGGTAGGAATAAAGGTAGTAGTAACATTTAAGTATTAAGTTGGACAGCTGAAGATAAATGGTGTTGGTATGTGTGGGGTACACTCTAGGAACCACTCCCAGCCCCATTTGTCTCGAGCAGGGTTTGTCAGCCTCTGCTCTATTGACCTCCCAGTCTGTGTAGCTGTCTGTTGAGGCAGGGGGGCACTGTAGGATGTTTAGCAGCATCTTTCGCCCCTACCAACTAGATGCCAGTTACTTTACCTAACTTTGGAAGTATGACAATCAAGTATCTCCCGAGAAGCAAAATGGCCCCCAGTTGAGAACCAGTGTGGTGGAGTAAAAGGTCAGAGAGAGGACACATGGGAGTTACAAGCCATGTCAAAGAGTTGGGAATTTCATTCTAAAGGTAATGAGGAACCGCTGAAAACATTTATGGTGGAGAATAGCAAGCTAAAAATTGTTTGAAGGCAAGTTATTTGACGGAAGCACCCGAGAAAAACTGAAGGGAGGTGTTGTAGGGAAAGGGAAGAACAACCTAAAAGCTATCACAGTAGTCCAAGCATAAAATGAGGAGGTTTGGTGGCAGCAGAACTAGAGAGCACTCGGTGGCTACAAGTATTCTTTTTTGTGTTTTTAAATTTTATTTTAAATTCAGGAGGTACATGTGCATGTTTGTTACATGAGTATCTTGCATACTGGTGGGGATCGGTCCTCTAGTGTACCCATTATCCACAGAGTGAACATTGTACTTGATAGGTAATTTTTCAACCTCAACCCCTTCTTCCATTCTCTCCACATTTGGAGTCCCCAGGGTCTATCATTCTCTTCTGTATGTCCATGTGTACTCATTGTTTAGCTCCCACTTATAAGTGACACTGTGAGGTATTTAATTTTGATTTTCTGTTTTTGAGTGAGTTCCCTTAGGATAATGGCCTATAGCTCCATGCTGCAAAGGACATGATTCATTCTTTTCATGGCTGCATAGTATTCCATAGTGTATATCTACCATGTTTTCTTTATCCAGTCAACCATTGATGGAAACTTAGATTGGTTCCATGACTTTGCTATTACAAATAGTGCTGTGATGAACATATGAGTGCAGATATATTTTTTATCTAATATATATTTTTTCCTTTGATAAGTACTCAGTAGTAGGATTGCTGGGTTGAATGATAGTTCTATTTTTAGTTCTTTGAGAAATTTCTACACTGTTTTCCATGGAGGCTGAATGAATTTACATCCCCACCAACAGTGTCTAAGTGTATTTCCCCATATCCATGCCAACATCAGCTACAGATACTCTTAATGCCCTACAACTTCAAAGTACTTATATATATATATTTTTTTTTTTTTTTTTGAGGCGGTGTCTCGCTCTGTCGCCCGGACTGGAGTGCAGTGGCCGGATCTCAGCTCACTGCAAGCTCCGCCTCCCGGGTTCACGCCATTCTCCTGCCTCAGCCTCCCGAGCAGCTGGGACTACAGGTGCCCGCCACCTCGCCCAGCTAGTTTTTTGTATTTTTAGTAGAGACGGAGTTTCACCGTGTTAGCCAGGATGGTCTCGATCTCCTGACCTCGTGATCCGCCCGTCTCGGCCTCCCAAAGTGCTGGGATTACAGGCTTGAGCCACCGCGCCCGGCCAGTACTTTTATATTTAGATCAGCATTTCAATACCATATTTTATATGAATACCAAGTTCTCAGAGATACTTTTCCTTACAGGAAAATGAAGCAGCACAACTCCCTGGTCCTGCATGTAAGCTTCCCTGGAGAAAGGAACAGCCACAAGCAACATCTAAAGCAATCTGTAGCTTGGGAACCTTGGCTAGGAACGATTCACAGACTGCTGGTTAGGAAAAAGCAGTGTAGCAGCATAGAACCAGGCATGCGGTGCCAAACCTCCGGGACAATCTTGCAGGCCCATGGAGAGAAACTGCAACAACTTCTGAGTCACTGGAAGCCTCTAAAACAATACATTTTCACTTTCACTCCATTCTGTCCATAAACTTTAAATTCATATCCAATTATGGTAAAAAAATTTTAATAATTGTTTTTAATAGTGAAATAGCAATGAAAGGAAAAGGAGGGGAATATATCCTTGGTTCTCCATTCTATGGCCATTTTTGAAGCTCACTGAACCCAGCTCAGAATTTTTGAAAACCTGTTATTGTGGCTGAGCTCCACGGAAGGTGACTTCCTTCATGTTTTAAAAGTGACACTGAAACTCAATAGATAAGTGCCCATGTTTAGACTACAATGATATAATTAATGACATTTCCTCAACTGATTAAAAATTCCATAAGGGCAATGACCACATCATATATTTTTATTCTCTACATCTTTACCCAGTAAAATATGGGCAAATAACAGCTTACACTTGTCACCTGCCTGAAGTTAAATTCACCATTACTCATGAGCAAAATGACTTGTGAAAAGAATGAAGTTCTTAATATCACAGGTTGAGGAAATGTTCTACCCAAGAGGCATATGGTGTATTACCTTGGAGCACAGGCTCAGGAATAAGACAAACTGAGTTCAATTCCTGTGTGTATGAACTTGGGAGATTTGTTTACTCTCAGTGCCCCAGTTCCCTTCTCTCTTGGTATAAAATGGGGCTAAAACAGCACCTACCTTACAGGGGAATTATAAATAATTAATGGAGATATATGCTTGACAGATGAAAACTATTATTAGAGTGATGAAGACAAATTAAAGTAAATATTTTAATATAAATATTTTTAAAAAAATTAGTATTTTAAATGTGCTGGCTAAGGCCCCTCCCCCCACCAAGAAAATCCTTTGGTACTATAAAGAATCAACTTCTAATTTATTATTTAGTGGTAGTGGATATATATTAATTTACTGAAAACAGACAGCTCCAACAAATCATGGATCATCTAGGAGTCAGCAAAGGGTAGGAAAAGCAAGGTTTGGGGTCAGACCTCAGCTGTGACACTGATTCTCTCTCTGATCATCCTCTCCTGAGCCTCATGTCCTTTCCTGTGACAAGGAGATAACAACTATCTCCCTTGTTAAGAAAATTAATGTGTATAAGTCACCTACTTTAGGGTTTGGGTCATAGAGAAGTTGAGTGTCTCACTGACCTGCCTCAAGAAAAGAGACTTTGATCTGTGTGACTATGTATGTCTCTCCTAATTTTAGAAAACCTAAAAATATCTGAGAACTACTGGTAGAAAAGTTATCATTCTCCATATAAATGCAAAAATATTTCCATTACAATGACAATCAATCTCAAATGCATGTCTCTCAATCACCTTTACTTTTTCCATAATATATACCAAGTAAATGGGCCTGATTCAAGTGGGCTACAAAGCTTGCTGGGGGAAGAAGCAGCTAAAACATTAGAGAATAAAGTCCTGCATTATGATTTTTGAGGAAGAGCCATATCTGCTTTGTAGCAATCACTTCCATAGCCCATGAAACTCTTTTTTATTGACTATGGAATGTAGACATACTGTCAAAGGATTTAAATCATTTTTTACAATCACTTTCTTGAACTATCATTACCTCAACAAGATTCATAGCTGTAGCTGATTTGGAGAGAATTGTGACTAAAATATCAGAGCTGCAGCTCTCACGGAAAAATTTCTCTCTGTGGATTGTTATTTTTCTGACACTTAAAAGCCTAATGCCAGAAAGAAATGAAATCCCATTTTGCATCTGCCTGTTTAAACATGAGCTTTTAACTATCATAATTCCTAAGCCTAGCTTCACATGTATCACCTTACTCCAAACAGAACATTGGGATTAATGGCCTGGTATTAAAAGCAGAAACAAAAAGCAATTGCTTTGGGAGGCACTTAAGTACAGTAATATCTAGCAGAAGAAAAGGGTTGGATACACAGCTGAAAAGCTAGTTTTGCACTAGTTATCAATGTAATAATGTTGAAAAGTAATACATCATTCTTCCATTTACTGGCATTCTGAAACTATGGATGTAATTTATTGTTTAACCCTTGAAAAACTGGATTCATTTACTGAAGCACTGAAAATCAATGGAAAAGAACAATCTGGGTATCTCTCCATCTTCACTCTCTGCTAAATACTGAACTTGACAGGTGGGATTCCATGTTATGTTACTAGCCTTCATAAGAGCCACAACACTCAACCCACACAGGTCCCCAGTATGCCTGCCCAAGGAACTGGGCAGAACTGGGGACACAAAGAGGAAGAAGAAACGATTCCTGCCTTCATGTACCAGTAGGAAAGAGCAAAATAGATGCCTTAAAGTACAAGTAATAGAAAACTGCTGTCTAATTCTAGACTAATTGGAAAACAAGCAGACTACTGGCTCCCTGCTCTAGATACTGGAATTGCCACAAAAGGGATAAGGATGTGAATGGGGTTCAGAATAATTTTATCATACAAAACTAAAACATTGCCAAACACTTTGAGAATAAGATGATTTGACCTCTGGATGTTTGTTTGGTGGAGGAGAATTGGAATGGGGCTGAAAACCAAGAGAAGGATGTGGGAATATAAAATAGACTGCAACATGAGAGGGGCAAGGGGACATTGAGGGTTATCAGAAATCATTTTCTAATCATTCTCTTTCCCTTCTTTTATACTGAGTTGAGTGGATCACCACATACCTAATAGCCACCATGGGAGAGAGAAGTAGCAGATCCAGTCCAGTACCAACCATATCTAGTAAGCTCATATCAGCATGGACATTGGATCATGGATAGATGCTATACCTGGGACTGCAGGCATGCTGTTCTGATGCAGACCACCCTTCACCCTGCTTGCTAACACTTCTATCTACAACCAATATAACCAATTAAATAAAAGGTTGGTGAAGGACCTCAGAAAATAGTACCTGAGATTGAGGCATTAGGAGACTTTCTGGAGTCAGGAGATGCCTACGGCAAAGGTGAGAAATGTAAAAAGCAAAGGCCAAACTGTAATCCCAACTAGCAGGCTAGACAATTGGGTTGAGAAACTATCTCAGGAGACATCAAGAAGAGATAGATTGAAAAAAAAAAAAATCCACCGTGAACGTGATTCAAGAATCCTCAGAGAAACAATCATAACTGGTGAATATTATCATCTATTTAACTAACCATTTAACATCTCTGGGAATTGTCCTGACTGCTTACAACAAATGAGTAAGTGTTCATTAATGAAACGCTAGTCAGGTATGTACTACTCTGGTCAGGTACAGCCAAGAAGACAGCTCCCAATCAAGGAATATGATGTCTCACTTGGAGGGGCAGGACACTAGCATTTCTCATTACTCCTAGTTCTAAGTTGCAGAGGCTAATGTCCTGGTAAGTATGGTATAGAAGCTAGGGGTTCTGTTCTCCCACCCATCTCCAACTTGTAAAGTGGAAGCTCTAACCCAAGTGTGTTAGGCTGACAATGATGGACCTAATTACTCTTGCCCCAGCTTGCTTGTAGGGTTAGGTAAGCTCAAGAGACCAGAGTCTAGTGCCTGCACCCAGCACTCAGCTAGTAAGCAGGTTGCCATATAAGAGAAGCCAGCCACTGATTCTACCCTCAACTCCAGGACTGTGGCTCAGGGATTCTTATCAAATAGGATAAACACAAAATGAACTCCAAGTAGGATGAAAAAAAAGGGATCCATACCCAGACATATGAAGCTAAAAATGGTGAAATTCAAAGACAGAAATTTTGCAAGCAACAAGAGAAAAACGACCACTTGCAAACAAGGAAGACTTAATAAACTTAACAGCTGACCTCTCATCAGAAACAATGAAGGCCAAATTGCAGTAAATGACATATTCAAGGACAAAGAAATAAAATGTCAACCAAGAATCTTATCTTCAGCAGATGTATATTTTAAAAATGAAGGCAAAGTAAAAGTGTTTCCAGATACAAATAAAAAATAAATCATTTCTTCAGACCTACCTTATTAAAAAAACTAAAGGAAGTTCATCAGGCTGAAAGCAAGTAAACCTAGATGGAAATTCACATCCAGATGAAAAAATAAGGAGCAAATGTAATTATATAATTACAAAACATTATATATATGTGTATATATATACACAGATACATATGTATATTCCTTCTCTTAACTGATTTAAAAATAATTTTTATAAAACAATAATATGTAATTAGATTGTTTGGTCTATAACATATAGAAATGCAATATATTTGACAATACTAGCACAAAGAAGGTTGGTGAGAACAAGCTCTATTGGAGGAAGAAAATGACAAAGGACAGCAACTTGAATCCATGGGAACAAATGAAGAGAACTGGACATAGTAAATAAGATTAATGTAACAAAGTCTATAACTATATCCTTGCTTTCCTTTCTTATTTAGTAGCCACAAAACTATATAAAATACTTATAATAATGTATTTTGGGGTTTGTAATAGGTATAGATATTATATCCTTAACAATACTAGCATAAAGAAAGAAAAATGGAAGAGAAATAGGACTGTATAGGAGCAATGTTTCTTTATTTCACTGGAAATAACTTCTTGACAGTTTAAGTCTGATTTTGCCACTATGCAGACAAGGTAGTTTGGTTTTGCTGCTGCATAAGTTATGAAAAAGCTCTCAGTTTTCAGAAATATTTAAATTTTGTGAATAAAGTACTGTAGTCTGTATAACAGAATTTTAATAAATGTAACAAATACTGAGACATGTTGAATACCAGAGATATACTTAGAAAATGTGAAAATATAAGGATAGAAAAAGTATACCAGGCATATCAAAAATAAAATATTTCTGACAAAATTAAAGTCAAATGATCAGTGTTACATAGACATATAACAGGATATACCATTTTATGCTTATAAATGGTGCAAGAGAATAAATCAAAATCAAATGTGTGTAGCCTCATAATAGACCCAAACTGCATAAAGTAACAATTGACAAAATTATTGGGAGACAGATAAATCAACAATTATAATTACAGATTATAGTATATCCTTCTTGGTAACTGTTAAAGCAGAGAAAAGGAAGGATAAATAGTATTTGGATAGTAGTACAATTAATAAACTCAATTTAAATATTTAAATACATGTATACAAATATAGTTCTGCACTGTATAATGATATTTTGGTCAACAATGAACTGCATATGTGACAGTAGTCTTATAATATTATGATGGAGCTGAAGAATTCTCACTGCCTAGTGATTTCGTAGCCATCATAATGTTGCCTAGCAACACATTACTCATGTGTTCATGGTGATGTTGATGTAAATAAACCCACTATACAGCTAGCTGTATGAAAGCAAAGCACATACAATTATGTGCAGTACACAATACTTGATGATGACAATAAACTACAATGTTACTGATTTATGTATTTACTGTATGTTTTATTGTTATTTGATAGTATATCCCTTGTACTTATAAGGAAAAAAAAAAGTTAACTGTAAAACAGCCTCAGGCAGACACTTTAGGAGATATTCCAGAAAAAGGCATTGTTACTTAGGAGATAATATCTCCATGCATGTTATTGCTCTAAAGACTTTCAGTGGGACGAGATATGGAAGTAGAAGGCAGTTACACTGATTATCTTGACCCGATTTGCCCTAGGCTAATGTGTGTTTTTGTCTTAGTTTTTAACAAAACCAAAAAATTTAGCAATTAAAACATAAATAAAAAACAGAAAAAACTTATAGAAAAAGGATATAAAGAAATAAAATATTTTTGTACATGTATACAACGTGCTTTTTAAGTATTACTATAAAATAGTGAAAAAAATTTAAATTTGATATGGTTTGGCTCTGTGTTCCCACCCAAATTTCATGTCGAATTGTAATTCCCAGTGTTGGGGAAGGGACCTGGTGGGAGGTGATTAAATCATGTGAATGGATTTCACCCTTGTTGTTCTGGTGATAGTGAGTGAGTTCTCATGAGATTTGGTTGTCTCAAAGTGTGTGGCACTTCCCCCTTCGCTCTGTCTCCTGCTCCACCATGGTAAGATGTGCTTGCTTCTCCTGCCACCATGATTGTAGGTTTCTTGAGGACTCCCAGCCATGCTTCTTGTACAGCCTCTAGAACTAAGAGTCAATTAACCTCTTTTATTTATAAATTACCCAGTCTCAGCTAGTTCTTTATAGCAGTGTGAGAATGGACCAATATAAAATTTTAAAAGTCTGTAAAGTTAAAATGTTACAGTAAGCAAAGTTTAATTTATTATTGAGGAATAAATATTTCTTTATGAAGCATACAGTAATGTCCTAGGCCTTCATATTCACTCACTGCTCACTCACTGACTGTATTAGTCCTAGTTCATTTTGCATCACTATAAAGAATACCTGAGTCTGGGTAATTTATAGAGAAAAGAGGTTTATTTTGGCCCATGACTCTGCAGGCTGTAAAAGCATGGCATTGGCATCTGCTCAGCTTCTGTGGAGGCCTCAGAAAAATTTTAATCATGGCAGTAGGGAAGGGGAGTCAGTATGTCACATGGTGGGATGGGGAGAAACAGAGAGGTGGGAGAGGTGACGGCCTTTTTTAAACAACCAGATTTCATGTGAACTCAGAGTGAGAACTCACTCATTACCATGGGACAACACCAAGCTATTCATTAGAGATCTGCCCCAATAACCCAAACACCTCCCACAAGGCCCACCTCCAACATTAGAGGTTACACTTCAACATGAGGTTTGAAGGGAGCAAAAAACATCCAAACCATATAATTGACTCACCCAGAGCAACTTCCAGTCCCGCAAGCTCCGTTTATAGTAAGTATCCAACGGGGTAAAAAATAATCTTTTATACTGTATTTTAATTGTACCTTTTCTATGTGTAGATATGTTTACATATAAAAATACTTACCATTGTGTTACAATTGCCTACAGTATTCAGTAGAGTCACATGCTGTACAGGTCTGTAGCCTAGAAGCACTAGGCTATACCATATAGGTGTGTAGCAGGCTCTACCACCTAGCTTTGTGTAAATATACCCTGTGATGTTTGCACATGGTGAAATCCCCTAATGACACCTTCTCAGAATATATCCCTGTCATTAATATTCAGAATCTATAAGGAACTTAAACAAATCAACAAGGAAAAAAAAAAAAAAACAAATAAAACTATTAAAAAATGAGCAAAGGACATGAACAGACACTTCTTAAAGAGATACATACAGCCCAAAACATGAAAAAATACTCAACATTACTAATTACCGGAGAAATGAAAAGTTAAACCACAATGAGATACCATCTCATACAAGTTAGAATGGCTATTCCTAAACAGTCAAAAAATAATAGATGTTGGCAAGGATGTAGAAAAAAGGGAATGCTTATACACCGTCGTTCAACTCCTATGAATGACCACGTGGAGAGTTTTCAAAGGACTAAAAATAGAACTACCATTCAACCTAGAAATCTCACTACTGGGCCCCTACCCAAAGGAAAACAAATTTTTTTTGTCAAAAAGATACCTGCACTCATATGTTTATCACAGCACTATTCACAATAGGAGTGTCCACCAACAGTGAACTGGATAAAAAAAAAATGTGGTACATAGACACCATGGAACACTACAAAACCATAGAAAAAATGAAATCACGTTCTTTGCAGCAACACGGATGGAACTGGACACCATAATCCTGAGTGAAATAATGCAAAAACAGAAAATCAAATACCGCATTTTCTCACTTATAAGTGGGAACTAAACAATGGGTACACATGGACATAAAAATGAAAACAGCAGATACTTGGGACTCCAAAGGAGAGAGGGAGGGAGGGGAGAAGGGCTGAAAAACTATTTGGGTGATAGATTCACTAGAAACCCAAACCCTACCATTACACAATATATTCATGTAACAAACCTGCGCATTTATCTTCTGAACTTGCAATGGGAAAGGAATAAAGTACACTGGAAATAGTAAATATGTGGGTAACTATAAACAATTTTAAAAATAAACAAAACAATGAAATTCTTCACAATAAAAAGAACATATCCGTGTTGTCAAGTGAGGCATGACTGCATATAATTTAAAATTAATACACAGAAAATGTATTTAATTATACATATATGCATATATATGTATAATTATATATACATATATAATTATATATAATAGAATATATATTATATATATATAATAGAAATTGATACATTAGGCCACATGTTAAGCAACAGAAAAGGAACACATCAAAAAATATAACTTGTTGATAATTTTCTAATTCTTGCATTAGATGAAGGGCTCCAAAGTGTCTATTATAATATACATAAATAAATGAATATGTAAATAAGCAGAGGAAAAAACAAACCAACAAATAAAAGTAGGTGATGCATGGAAAAATAGTTAGACTGTATTATGATCCAAGGATTAGAATTAATCAAAATTTCTGTATCTGGAGTACAAAAAAGTAGAAAAACATTTTAAATGTAGGCCTTGGACATCAGGGAAGATAGGAGAGAAGGAAGTGTCAGGTATCAACAACTGTACTGGTACAATCTGTTGGATGTAACTATTTTGGAACTCTAGAGTCTATCAAAGGCTTGTAGCTTTCAGAGCAAGACATGGACACTGAATCACAGTTGATTTTGATCAATTTCAGCTTTTTGTGGGTAGCAGATACCTATCTCTTTGTCCAACTCTGTGTCAGGCAGCCACATCTGTGTTCCTGGGACAGCTTGCACACAGTTTGTGGGAGTCAGCATGGGCAATAAGGATCTTGTCCTCTGTATATCAGAGATGCGTATTCAGATTACCTATTGTTGCTTTTGATCATGGAGGTGCAGACATAGAGGCAGGCTGCCATTGCTACAATGCCCTCTACTATTTTTCCAACATCCTCTGGCTGAAGTAGATTCCAGAGGATATAAAGGGCCAGACCCTGTGTTTTGTTTTGTTTTTCTCTTTATTTTCTTTTGGAAATCAAACATTTAAAAACTAGGACATTCAAAACCAACCACATATACTGGGGAATTTAGAGTTACCACACATGCCTAGAAAGGAACAGAGGATTCAGAAAATAATTGAGAAGACCTTAATTATACATCTCAGGCTGATCCCCGTCACAGAGACATCCTCCAACAATCAGCAACAAACAGACAAAAAACAAACAAACAGTAAACCCTGAGAAAAGACAGGAAGCTTTTCTACTGAAATTAGGAACAACAAGCCAAGGATGCTTCATTTCACCACTTCAATTCAGCATAGAAGCTCTAGCCTGTGCAATTAGGCAAGAAAAAAAAAGAGGAATTCAAACTGAAGTGGAAGAAGTAAAATTATTTCTGTTTGCTGGTGACTTGATCTTATATGTAGAAAACTCTCAAGATTTCACAGGGGAAAAATATTGGAATTAATAAATGAATTCAGAAAAGTAGCAGGATACAGACCCCCCACACAAATATCATTAGTGTCCAGAAATTGACCCTCATTGCACATGGTTGAATGTTTTTTGACAAGGGTGCCAAACTCAACAGAGAAATTACAGCCTTTTCAATAAATGGAGCTGGGAAAATGGAAATCTATATGCAAAAGAATGGAACTTTACTTACAAACTTACACAAATATTAACTCAAAATGTATCAAAGACATAAATGTAAAAGCTAAAACTATAAAACTTTAGAAGAAAGCATGTAAGAGCTTTTTGACATTGGATTTGGCAATGATTTCTTGGCTATGACACCAAAGATAGGCAACCAAAGGAAAAATAAACAAATCAGACTTCACCAAAATCTAGATTTTTTTTTTTTGCATCAAAAGACATTATCAACAGAGTGAAACTGCAACTCACAGAATGGGAGGAAATATTTGCATCACATGTCTGGCAAGGGATTAATATGCAGAATATATGCAGAACTCTTAAAACTTGACAATAATAAAACAACCCAATTCATAAATAGGCAAAAGACTAAAGAAACGTTTATCCAGAGAACATATACAGATAGCTAATATGCACATATAAAATATTAATATGCTCAGCATCACAGATATTTAGAAAAATGCAAATCAAAACAACTATGAGATACCACTTCAGAACCATTATGATGGCTATTATTAAGAGAACAGAAAATAACAAGTGTTGGCATGGATGTGGGAAAAATGAAAGCCTTGCACATTGCTGGTGGGAATGTAAAATGGTGTAGCTGCTGTGAAAAAGAGCATAGTGGTTCCTCAAAAATTAAACATACAATTGCCACTTGATTAATTTCACTTCTAGGTATATACACAAAATAATTGAAAGCAAGGACAAACAGGTATTTCCACACCCATGTTTATAACAGCATTATTCTCAATAGCCAAAAATAGAAACAACCCAAATGTTCATCATCAATAGGTAATCAAAATATGGTATAAACAATGGATATATACACCTTAAACAAGGAAATTTTGTTACATGCTATGACATGGATGAAATGTGAAGACATTATGATAAATGAAATGTCAGACACAAAAGGAGAAATATATGATTCCACTCTTGTAAGGTACCCAAATTAGTCAAATTCACAGAGACAGAAAGTAGAACAGTTACTATCAGGGGCAGAGGAAGGGGACAATGGGAAGTTATTGTTTAATGGATATACAGTTTCAGTATGAAATGGTAAACATTTCTGGAAATAGATAATGGTGATGGTTTCACAACAATGTGAAAGTATTTAATTCTACTGAACTGCACAGGTAAGAATGGTTAAAATGGTAAATTTATACTATGTATATTTTACCATTTTCTAAGAGAAAAAAAGTCTGAATTTCAGAAATTAAAGAACATGTTCCTTGATTAAATGCTATAAAATTTAAAACTATAACAAAAACATAAAAACTCCTATTTCTTGAAATCAAAAAACCTCTTATCAAGTAACACTTTAAGAAAGAAAATTGAAATAAAAAACACTTAAGAGCTGAATGACAAAACATTAAATGTCAAACTTTTCAGAATAAAGCTAAATTAGTTACTGGTTATTGATTTGAATTAATACGTTAGAAAAGTAGCAAACAACAAAATAGTGAAAAAGCAAATGATCTAAGCTTTGTACTAAACTAGAAAGATAGCAGAAGATAATAAGGAAAAAATATTAAAGTTAAGCGAAGAGTATGAATCAAGAAATACAAAAATCTCACTAAGATGATTAATAAATTAAGAAACTGACCCTTTAGAAGATTAATGTGATAGAAAAATTTTTGCAAGACTTGAAACAAAAAGTTGATACAAACTAGCAGAGTGTTAAAATGCATATATAAAAAACCTATAAAGTATTATGAATAACCCATGATTTATTTGAAAAACAATATAAACAAACTTCTAGAATATAAAATAATATTTAAAGAAAATATGAATAGACCTATAAACATTTATGAAATTTAAATGGAAATCACAATATTTATTTACAAAAAGACTTAAACTCACATAACTTCATGGTTAGGTTCTGTAAAATTTTCAAGAATAATCCTTTTTTAATGAAGGTTTTCACCAGAATAAAGATAAAAGCGGCAATCTGAACAAGTAAAAAGAGACAATCCAGTAAAATGAAAGTAAAGCCAATTTTACAGATATCTATAGATGACAAAATCCTAAATGAAATATTAAGTACCTGAGGATAAATGTTCACATATATTTCATAATCAAGAGGGATTTATCCCAATAATGCAAGTCAGAAAATATGTTGATATTTTCCCCACTAAAAGATAAAGGAGAAAAACATACGGTTATGCTAATCAATACACATAAAGCAACTGAAAGTTCAAAACAAAAAAAACTCTGACACGTAAACATTTAGAAAAATGGAAATAGGGGGTAATTTCTTATCATGATAAAGGTTATTCAATGTAAGCCTGTAGCAAATACATTTAATGAAAAAACTTTAATCATCTTTAAAGTAAAAAATATGACAAGGATGCTTGCTACCATTCTTACTGATTAACAGAGTTCTTTCTCTCTCAGTCTCTCTCTCTCTCTCTCTCTCTCTCTCTCTCTCTGTGCATACATATGTATGTATATATGACTTAGAAGGTGTGGCAGGTAAGAGATGGACTGTTCACATTCCCCTTTAGCAAAAGCCTTGCCACCAGCTGTGGGGAGTAGACAGCCTTCAGCAGTCGGCTCCTTTAGGGCTTTGCTCACTTTCAAAGAACTGAGTCACCTGAGGTCATGCCCTTCTTGGATCACCTGTCACCTGGTGATTGAACAAGGCAGTACATAAAGGCCCGACTCTTTTGACCCACCAGAGGACAATTCTGATTGTCATTTCTCATTTCAGAACTCCTTGCTGAGACAACTGAGGTTTTGTTGGATCTGCATAGTAGTTTCAACTTCTCTCCTTCCCATATGGTGAGACCTCCTCTTTCCTTTCATAGGTGTTGATCCCCCATTAAACACCTTGAATTCTTAACTCTATCCCAGAATTTTCTGCAGATGAACCCAAAAGAAACAAATGTATGATCAGTGACATAGAAAACATAATGGAATGAGTAAGAGCGTTTAGAAATGTTGTTTAGAGGATCAGTAATTTTAAAAATCAATTTTCTGGCTATGTTGGGCTAGCAATTTACAGATTGAATTTCTCACCAGTAACAACTAAGAAGGCAGCATAAAATATGGAAAACATATATTTGAAAGAAATAGAGAATTGAAAAAACTGTAATAACTTGAGAGGCCAAGATAAGCTAACTTTCTCTTTTTTTGCATTTGCATATTTGTTATTATTACAACCAGAGAGACTAAGAAGCAGTTAAGAGTCAGAGAATCTCAAGAAAAATTTTAGCAGTCCAAATTTCAGGGGAAAAGAGAAACCACACATAAACATCTATTTACTAAGGTATAGTTAAAGAAACTGTGTGCCACTAACCCAAGAACCAATCAATAGGTGATAAAATAAAATAGAAAGCCTAGGATCAAACTTACATCTAAAGAGGACACTGGTGTGTAATACAGGTGTCACATATTAGTGGGGTAAAGAATGGATCTCTGAAGAAATGGTATTGGAAAAATAGGTTCACTGTACCGAAAATCATAAAAACAAAACTATGCCTTTATTTCCCAGCTGAACTCCAAATGGATTAGAAGCCCAGATGTATAACTCTAAATTAATATAAGAAAAATACAAAAAATCTTGTCATCTTGGAATAAGAAATTTTTAAAGAATACACCAAAAAGGAGTATTCAAGGAGAAAAATTGATAAAATTTTCCCACATCCAAATTGCACAGTTCTCTTTACCGAACTACATAATAGACAAGGTTACTGGTTTTGTGACAAGATTTGAAGGTGGTATTTGCTTCATTTAAACAGATAAGTGATTGATAGCTGTAATATAAAACAACACCTGGAAATAAGTAAATGACAGAAAACCCAATAGAAATCTGATGAAAGCACATGAACAAGGAAGTCACAGAAAGAGACCAAATGACAAATATGTAACAATAATGATGAAAATATTGATAATAATAGTTATCAATAATTCTATTGTATTAGTCCATTTTCACACTGCTATAAAGATGCTACCTGAGACTGTAATTTATAAAGGAAAAAAGTTTTACTGACTCACAGTTCCACATGGCTGGAGAGGCCTCAGGAAACTTATAATCATGGCAGAAGGTGAAGGGGAAGCAAGGCATGTGTTACATGGCAGCAGGAGAGAGAACAAGCGAAGGGAGAACTGCAAAACACTTTTAAAACTGTCAACTCTCCCGAGAACTCCCTCATCATCAGGAGAACAGCATGGGAAAATCACCCCTGTGATCCAATCACTTCCCAACAGGTCCCTCCCTCACAGGGATTATAATTTGAGATGAGATTTGGGTTGGCGGACAGAGCCAAAGCATATCACCTATGTTTCTTGGAATAAAGTACATATATTAGTTTTACATATATTAATTTACCAAGCTCCACAGAGAGACCTGCACAATAAGACCCATTTCATAACTGCTCATGGTCAAAGTAGGATAAGAAGAACACTGGTGGGCCTTACTATAAAATGAGAAAAATGTAATATGTGCACGTGGTAGAATGTCATACAGTTAAGGAACTAGACATATATGTGCCATCATGGAAAAAAGTTGAAAACAGCAGGAAATGCATACACAATACCTTTCATGGAAACAAAACACATACGCACAACACCAATTTTAAGTTCATATGTATATTAAAATATATATGTTATGATGAATTTGATGATTATGTGCCCAAAACACTAGAGCTTAAGCAGGGAGGAAAATAGAAAAAGTGACAGGAAATGATGAAGGGGTGCTACATTTAAGAGATAGAATAAATATTGTACTATTGTTTTGAGAACATCATACATTCAGTTTTTTATAAACATTAAGGCTTAAGTGAGAAAAGAAGGAAGAAAAAAAGGAAGGAAGGAATGAAGGAAGGGGCCAGGCAGGGAAGAAAGGAGTTAGGGCGGGTGGAAAGAAATCCCATCACAAACCTATTTAAACAGGAAAGTTTTATCTCATACACTTGGAAGACAATCCAGTGGCTGTCTCTGTTCCCTGGGATGCTCTACTCTATGTGATATTCATCCTCAGGCTGATAGCAAGACAGTTGCAGTAGTTCCAGTCGCACCTGTACCCAACAATGTTCAGGAGAGATGACAGTTTTTGGAGGCTCTTTTGGGGGAAAGAATGTTCCCCCAATAGCACAGTAGACCTCAACTCCAGTCTTATTGGCCCAAATCTGGTCACATGTTCTTTCCTGAAACAATCACTGGCAAGGTGATCGACTGATTTTATTCCTAAAACAACCTGGTTTTACCAATAGATCTAGAAGTGGGGTTGGCTTCCCTAAGGCTGTGGTTCCCAACTGAGAGCAGTTTTGCTTTTCAGGGCATAACTGGCAATGTCTAGAGACATTTAAAATGACCTATCACAACAAGGGGTCAGTTGCTATTGGCATCTAGTGGATAGAGACCAGACATGCTGCTAAATATGTTGCAAAGCACAGTAGAAGCTCCCAAAACAAGTAGTTACCCACCCCAAAATAGTATAGGCCCCCAAAACAAATAGTTTCCCAGTCCAAAAATGTCAATATTTCTGCCCTAAGACACACAGCCTCTGTGAATTGCTGAAGAATATAAATGGAATAACTAGATAGGAAGAAGGAAGAAGAAAACATAAATAATTATTTGCAAACAAAATGTTATGGAATCTCAAATACAGGGGGAAAGACTACAGTGGGACAAAAAAATGTTTTACTCCATCTGGTGGTGATGAGTAGATGGATATTTTCAAGAATGGCTAAGAAAAGCTATTTAGAGGGTAATTAAGGCCACAGTGTCTGATGTTCTACAGACATTAGTTTGTACCCTAACTTTGAAATAGTCTAGCTATATAAATTTGGCAAATTATTGAATCCTTCTGTAAGTTTGCTAGATACAGCATCAAAATACAGAATTCAGTTGCATTTCTCTATATAAATATGAAGTTTAATAAAAATACGATTTACAATAGCATCCAAGAAAACCCTACAATCAAATCTAGAAAAATATGTATAAGGCTTCTACCTAAAAAGTTAAAAAAATTAATAGTAAATTTTTAAAAATTAAATAAGTGGAAGAATATCCTAATGTCATGGCTTGGAAGACAATAGTGAAGAGATTAAATGCAATTCCAAACAAAACACTACCCTATCCCCTCTTAGGTGGTCTGTAGTTTTAACTCTTGACTTCCTTTGGGATATATTATCTATAAAATACGAATAACAGTGTCTATCATATAGTAGCAGTGGTGGTAGGTTTAAGTGAGGTAATCATGCAAAGATACCACCATACTGTCTGCAATACATTAAAAATAAATGCTAGACATTATATAATTATTATAATTATTATTGGACATTATAATAATTAAGACACTTGTGCTAAAAATGATTCTTGAAAGAGGGAGAAATTTTCCAGGCATACAACTGACAGAAGATGAGCATTGCAAATCATAAGAAAATCCTAGGCAAAATCCCGAGCCATGAAGCAGTGTTTATTAAGGGAATTTTGAGTATTTTTGTTGGGTTGAAGCCAGGGTTGTATGGTCAGTGGTGTCACCTATAAGCAGCTGGAGGACTGAGCAGAGGTTACAGCAACTACCTTCCCACACTCTTAAATTGCTACTTGGCTTTACTTTAGTTTTAAATGAATGGCCTCCTTTTCCTCTCAAAACTTGATTCTAAGTCATCTCTGATATCCTTGGATTTTCAAAACTGACAGAGGATGTATCTGGAGAGCTGGTTTAATTTGGAGATGGGTGGTGACTGTAAGGAAAACTATATATTTTCCTAATAAAATCAAGCCTTAATTCTGTAAATTTGGTGATGGAAAGAGGTGTTGCCTGTGGTATCAAAGTCCATATCAAGAAATCAAATGGGGCAG
The DNA here is from genome assembly GCF_009764315.1 of Trachypithecus francoisi. Taxonomy (NCBI): domain Eukaryota; kingdom Metazoa; phylum Chordata; class Mammalia; order Primates; family Cercopithecidae; genus Trachypithecus; species Trachypithecus francoisi. The sequence continues at coordinate 58,238,954 of NW_022681462.1, read as the reverse complement.
GTAAAATCTTCAGGTGGTCTATGACTTCCAACTCATTGACCCCTTCTCACATGGAAATTCTTCAGGACATCCAGGGGTATTATTTGGAGCCCAGGTGGAGAGAAGAATGAGAAGCCTATGAGGCTGAATTAAGCCCAGTGAATTGTTTGGCTTTAAAAGGACCAAAAAAGATGCAGATTTTTGAAAGAAATATAAGGTCACCTATAAGAATGGCTTTTTAAAGCATTTAATGGGGGAAAAATAAATTACTGGAGATTAACGTTTTTCATTTTTCTTTAAAATTCCACATTGCAAGGATGAACAAAATGGGGGAAAATGCAGAAGAATGGACATTATCTTGTATTTTATTCCAGGAGAATAGAGAATACAAATTTCAGAGCTGAAGAAAAAGACATTTATCCCGCCAGCTCTGGGGCGGGAAGCAATATGCTTTATACTTCATTTCTATTCTAACCATCAGGTCTCCAACAGTTTCCCCTTAAAATACAAAAATGAAAATAAATTGCATTCAAATGCACAATGAAAGATAAGAAAGATCTGGTTTGTTTTTGTTATTTCTTTATAGTTCAAATATGTCTGAGGCTCTTTTTTTCAGAATGACAAGTGCTCACGGTCTAAGATGCAGTCAGTCTGTCTCCCAGACGGTTTAGCAATCAGCAAGTTGCTGTGCTGCATTTTGAGGGTAAAATAAAGTCAGGTGGGGGCAGGGTTATGCCAGCATTCTTGTACAGACTACATAGGGGACAAAACACACAACCTGATTGGGGTTAGGGTCCACGTTCACTCAATGGCATGATGAAATCACATATTATCCTCAGGGGTCCTTCCAGAGATGCTCCCAGGAACTGCAAGGCTCCACTCTATTCCCACCACTCTCTAAACATCAAGTCCGAGTTAACATAAGACTGGTAAATGTCAAGAATTTTGTCTCCTTTCAAATATGTCTTCATGTAAGCTTCCCAGAAGCTGGTTGTCACTTAGGGGCTATTCCAGAGACTACATATTGGAGGAAGTACACTCACACTGTTTGTGCAGGAAGGATTCTGTGCTGCTATTGATAGTATTGATTCATATCCAAAGGCTATGCCTCCTGTGCTCCACCAGGAATAGGACCTGTGTATTTGTTTTGGAAACACTAAAAATTGCTATACGATTTTTTTGCAGTACCTTTGTACCACGTAAACTGGTGTTTCCTTGAAACGTTCTTCCTCCCTCCTTTCTTTCCCTCTTTTTCTTTCTTTCTGTATCTATTTCTCTTCCTTCTTTTCTATAAATAAAATTTTAAAGAAAGAAATATGTCACTACATTACTTGACAATAAAGTAAATTTTAAAAAATGAAAACAAAAACTATTACATTTCAGCCAGAGTTAGCTGCCTACCAAAGATCTAAGCCTGCAACTTGACCTTTTTTTATACAAAAGGAAATTGGTAAATGTTCATGAAATTTTAATCTCCAAAGAATCTCATTGCTGATGTAATCAGAGGGAATGGAAAGGGAATATATATATATGTATGTGTGTGTGTGTGTGTGTGTGTGTGTATGTGTATTTTTTTTTTTTTTTTTTTTACAATGTGACTCAGTGTTGGCCAATGCCCTGTCCATGTGACACATAAAGGTTCACATCTGGTAGCACCAGAACAGAAAAACACTGAACTAAGTATATTTTTACAAAATCATGGTTTCAGGGTCAGCTCATGACAAATCTGCTTGTCCACTCAGCAAATACTTATTGCACATATACTCTGTGCTGATCACTGTTCTAGGCTCTGGTGATGCAGTGGAAAACAAAGCCCATAAAATCACTCTCTCATGGTATTACACTATAAAAATACACAAATAAGTTATAAGGAACATACATAGCAAGTCACAAGGAGATCAATGTCATAGAAAATAACAAAACAAGTATTGAGGATAGAGTGCTGGGGTGGTTGTAATGGGAAAGCGTGCCTATGGCAGCAGGAACAATAAGCACAAAGTGCATGCCTGCTCTGCTGGAGGAACAGGGAGGGGAACACTGGCTGGAGCAGAGTGGATGAGAAGAAGCATGGTAGAGATGAGGAGAGACAGGTAACATGAAACTAAAATATGGATAGACCATGCATGGCCATGCAGGCCACTTTGGCTTCTACTCTGCAGAGTGGAATAACAAGTTGATTGAAATTTGCTTGACTGCGCAATGTCTCCTTGCAGCACTTTTCTCCTCTTACTATTGGTATTTCCACTCCTATTTCCCCCCACTCAGGTGGTCTGCGGTTTTAACTCTTAGTTTCCTATGTGGTCCTGTTCTTAGGAACAGATCTGAAAAGCATACTCACATGAAATAAAGGTCTGTTATCTCTGGAAAGTTGGTGGGGTACATTGCTTTAATGCAATTTCTCTCCTGATTGGATTCATGCCAGAGTTACTTAGGTTAATGCTCTGTTTTTGTGTCCCAGTGCAGAGTCAGAACAAAACCCTTTTGCAATTTCTATTTTACATATCCACACTTGGGTACATGGATTAGTTATCTAACCAGAAGAACAAGGGAAAAAACTGTAAGGAAAAATGTGCAGAAAAGGCACATTAAAATAGCTTCAAATTTATGCAGAAATATAAACTAGGTAAAACTATATAAGATGAGTCAGAGTAGAGCAATAAACTTTGTGATTTCTAGGTTGGAAAGAGCAAGATCCTTGCAAATTGTGAGGAGCAAGATCCTTGCAGGTAGTAGTTTTCCATGGATGTAAGCAGTGAAAGAGCTGGCTACATGGTATAGTGGTTTGAAGAGAATTGAAAGTCTCCATTGGTTGCCAAATACATCTCATATGTTATCATAGTGCAAAAAACTTGTATAGAAGGAACTGACGATCAAATGTAGGTTATCTGGGAGTAGGCTTAATGCTTCAGAATAAGTAATTGATACCATAGCTGGAATTAATCTATCAGATTATTTTATCTCCTAGATGGTGATAAGACCCAACACGTATTATTTCAGGTATAGAGGAAAGGGGGAAATTAAAGGAAGGTTCAAAAAATAAGACTTTACCTACGTGGGACTTCCTACTGGAAAGCCATGACTAAAGCAGGCAAGTAAGTGTGTGTGTGTGTGTGTGTGTGTGTGTGTGTGTTATAGAAAAATAAGGACCATGCTGTGATAGGGTCTTATTTTCTCAGCTCTGAAAACAGCACCTAGCACAGAATGAGTACTCAAAATATATTTTTGAATTAATTTACTGAATAAACGAATAGTGAAAATGTGAGAGGAAAGAGAAAGTAGGATATAAATACCTCTAGGGCAGGGAGTTTTTGAGTAAAGAGGAAAATGACTACTTGAAGGAACTTTCTGAAGACAGGAATGCTGAAGTGTGGTGGGGTGGAGCGGGTGATCAAATAAAACTGATAGGGATGGTGGAAGGATAGATGTCATCTTTATAATCTGCCCCAGATTACAGAAAATACTTTGAGTATCAAATAGACATGACATTGACGCCAAGAGTCTGAGGGTGGGTCGGGCCTAGGGTTTCCTCCGTTTCCCGATTGCCTCCGAGTAAATAAGGGGCTGTGATCTTGCAAGAGAGAGTTTTTGTGGCTCAAGGTTCATATGAGTTTAGGAAGTTGTTCAGGTTTGCAGAAAGAGAGAGAGATCCATTAGAAATATGCTTTGCTAGTATTTTTTATAAGTTGAGGAAACAGCATTGACCTGGAATTCTAGTATTATAAATGGGCTGACCACTCTATAAGGCAAATCTAAATTTGTATGATGTTCATCGTCTATATACTGGGGAAAGTATCTGAATTGCCTGGGGACCTTTTAAAAATGTACGTCTCCAGGCTCACTGATGTATATCTTCTGAATTATAACTTGTTTCTGTTTTTAAGTTGAATCCCTCCATATATTTCTGAAGTTGGGATCCTGGCAATAGGAAGCTACCTGGGTAGGAGTCAGAGCCACCTTTGGCAAATCTCAGACTTATACATTTTCTTTCTCCCTTGAAAAACGGAAACACGAATAGCAACTTCCCTTATTGTATATAATACTACAATGTCTCATACCCAATATATAGTGAATGTACAGTTATGCCTTGTCATACACCATCTCTATAACCTTAGTTCCATTGTCCTCTTAGTTATTAACATGTTTGGTATAAATGACCACCTATCTCAAGGGACAAGATACAAAGGTTAAAAGCTTGGGCTTCAGAGTCCAAATACTACACTACTAGATACTTGCTGGGCAATTTCTTCAAGGTCCCAGAAGCTGGCTTCTCTGCGTGTGTGCGTGTGGGTGGGTGTGGGTGCGTGTGTAGGGTTTTTTTCTCACCTGAAAAAGGAGGATAAATTCATACCTGTATCACAGTGTTGGTAGGAGGATTAATATAGTTATGGTGCTCTGAAAGCACTCCGTATAATGCCCAGCACAGAACAAGAGCTCAAATTTTGCATTCACTTCTATTGCATTGATATTCCAAACTAGAGTCACAGTGTGAGATGAAATTGTGTTTTAGGTATGAAAGCAACATAGAACAAGAAGAATCAGTAGGGAAGTTATGACTGGAGACAATTTTAAGTGTAGGGACAGAAACCTAAGTTTCTGAAAAATGCTGTATTTAAGGTCAGGTGATAGGGGACAGGGAGTTTGGCTATGCATTTGGATATAAGTAGCTTATAGTGAAGTTCATCGCAAGAAGACATCCGCACCGTCTGCTCAAAACACTGAAATTTTAAAGAATCCATTAAGCAAGGCCAAGCGTGGCTAAATAACTTGCCTGAGGTCTCAGAGTTAGTGGCAGACTTAAGATGAGCTGAATTCTAATATGTTGCACGGACGTTTAACATAGTCCAAATGAGTAAGAAATAACTATAACAAAAGCAGTTATTGAATGTATCTACATTTGTGCTCAACATCCATAATTTTTAAGCCTGCTGACCTGCCACCATATACCAGTTTAGTCTCTTTGTTTGGTTTACAGCATATGACAGTAACTGAAATATGGGGGGGAGTGATGTTGGGTAGAGATTTATTAAAATCAGTTGAGGGAATGCCATGCCACTGAGGTGTGTTAGAGCATAAAAAGAGTTGAGAACCACTGTTTTACGTCTGGTATTGCCTTGAGAATTTTTCTTTCAATTTTTTTTCAATAACCCATTATTTTGTCTTGAATGTAATTTCATGCCTGCACTTAGTACCTGAAGAATGATGTTTGTGTGTGCTAATGAATCCTGGGCTGACATTGCCACCAGGATGGGCATAGCACAGGGTGCTGGGAGGCCAGGCTGGGTAGTCACTGGAGCATTTGAGATGCAAATCCAGTCCACATTCTGAGAAGGGGAAAAGCAAGAAGTCTATGAGGGTGGCATCTGGAATTTACTGCCTTGACACTCCAGTTGGTCACGTTGCCTGAAGAGAATAAGAGCCCTGCCTCTGGTTCTGAAGGCAGCTGTCAGTAAATGACCAAGCTGGAGTGAGTTGGAAAATAGACACTCATGAGACGGGCCTATCTCTGTGTCTGTTTCCCAGCTCTCCCCAGGTGGGATGAAAGGGAAAAGTGTAGAGGAATCATTATTCAAATGAAGCGCCAGAGTCATACCTGAACCACAGCAGCTAAGCAACAAACAGCAGTGGGCAGTCCTTACAGTCTACACAGATCAAACCAAGCACACTTTATGTGAGCTTTGCAGAAAGGCCAGTGCACATGCAGGACTTACTTCACCCCGGCACCTCCTCTGCCCCTCATCTCCATTCTCAGATCCATTTTCAGGCCTTTATTCCCTAAGAAGCAACTAACAGCAATAATATGAACAGCTAACAAACTTCAGCAGTTGCTGTGCTTCACGTACTGTGCTGAGCCCTTTGCATTTAAGTTTCACAATGACCTCCCTGGGAAGACACCATTTTAATCCTTCATTCAAAAACAAAGAAACTGAGACTTCAATAGTATAATTCCTGAGAGTAGGTTGTGGATATGAGGAGGAAAACTGAGGTGTGAAGGTGAAGAGAGACATTAAAAAGGTCTGAAAGTAGTTTGTGTGGGCTGTTTGTAGGAGCTGCTTATTGCCTTTTCTGCTAGAAATCTGTTAGTAAAAACAAAGGAAATCTGAATAAACTATGGATCTTAATCATCATGTATCAATATTGGTTTATTAATTATAACAAATGTACCATAGTAATGTAAGACGTTGATAATATTAGAAACTGGGTGAAGGATTTATGGGAACTCTTTGTCCTACCTTTACAATGTTTCTATAAATCTTAGATTATTCTAAAACACAGAGCTATTTTTTTTTTTAAATAAGCATCGTCCCTGGCCCCATAATCATTATGGTGTGCTAGGAAAGACATACTGGTTGCTGAGAAGGAGTAGAGGTGGTTGAATCAGTTAGGTGGCTATTCAATAATACTGCAAGTGATTATGGCACTTTGGAATAGGGTGATGTGCTATGGATGTAGAAAAGATTTCAGATTGATTTAGAAGGAAAAAGAGCTGAATTGGTAAATGTTTGGAAATAACATTAGTTCAGACTTGTGCAGGCTGATGAATGCTGGTAATATTGAGAAGATACAAAAGGCCTATGATTCTTGGGATGATCATGATTTCTGGCATGCTTGGTTCGTGGTGCCAGAATAATGCAGAATACATTTGTATTTACCACATACCTAGAACTCAAAGTGGAGGTCTGGTTTGGAGATGTGACCTTTAAAACATCTGCTTAGGAGTGGTAATTAAATCCATAGAATGAAGTCAAATAGAGAAAAAGTACTGAGAGGGAAGAGAGCCTAGATTCACTACCGAGGAACTCCAAAATAGAGTGGAGTTAGATGAGCTTGCAGAATGGTTGGGCTAGAGTTGCTAAAAAGATGGGAAGTTGATCAAGAAAGAATAAATAATATCATGGAAACCAAAAGAAAAGACTGGTTCCAGGAAGAAGTGGTCATTGGGAATACCTCTGAGAAAGAAAGTGAAATGAGGACTGCAGACATATGGTGATTTAGTAGGATGGAAGCCTACACTGGGCACTAGTGGATCCTCTTTTGCATTTGTGCACCCCTCCCTTGCTAGTGGGCTTTTATTCTAACAACTCCTGCAGTTCCCTTTGAATGACTTGCCTCTGGCTGTCATTCAATATGTCATACACATACACACACACACACACACACACCACACACACACAGATTTATTTATTTACTTATTATTTTTTGAGATGGAGTTTTGCTCTTATCACCCAGGCTGGAGTGCAGTGGCGTGATCTCAGCTCATTGCAACCTCCGCCTCCCGGGTTCACGCGATTCTCCTCTCTCATCCTCCCAAGTAGCTAGGATTACAGGGATACACCACTATGCCCAGCTCACTTTTTGTATTTTTTAGCAGAGACGGGGTTTCGCCATGTTGGCCAGGCTGGTTTCGAACTGCTGACCTTGTGATCCGCCTGCCTCGGCCTCCCGAAGTGCAGGGATTACAGACGTGAGCCACCGCGCCCGGCCCCCACACACATATATTTAAATCCTTCATATAAAATGGAGATAGGTGAGAAAAGGAGTCCTTTCTACTAGAGATTTCCCCTTTCCAAGACTCTGGAACAGTGCTTTAGAACTAAAAGTCCAAGATCGCAATTTGCAAACCACTGAACCACAACAAGCCACCTCTCCAGGAGGCCCTTAAGTCCTCATTATTAAAGACAGCCACGACATTCAGTGCCCCCTCTTTATGGGAGGGGTCTGGCATGGAGGTAGGTGTGATGCAGAACATTTGTTTGTGTAGACAGCATATGAAATGGCTGGAATATGGAGGAACTCATGGGAGATCCTAGATTCAAGGGTCCACAGAGACAGAAAAGAATTGTGGAGGACTAGATGGAAGCAAATACAGCTCAGCTACTTCTAATATGTGTTAGGGAGAAAGATATGGGGGTTTACAGTGGCCATGTGGCACTTATATGAGCACACCTACTTGCCTGCATATCGTGTAAAATGTTGGAATACCATTTTTAAAAAGGGAGACTTTAAACAGAGAATAATATCATCTCAGAGAGAAATAAGTTAGTTGTAAACCTTTGGAGAGATAAACTTTATCCAGCAGAATCACATGTTAATTTCTCAAAATATAGTTTTTCAAGATAAAGATCTAATCATTAGCATTTAAGATTTATGATATTCATTAGACTATAAGAGAGGTTTTATTTCTCAGAACAGAATCAATCAAAGACAGCTTTCAGGCAAAGACCAGGCAAGCATATTAGTTTAAAACAACAATGACACCCTATGGCAACAGATAAATCAATAAAAGTTTTTTAGGATAAATTCTTATATATTATGCTTAATTAGCTCATATATACTAAGAGAGTTTTTATGTTATGGATACAGTGAATGTGCTTTAAGTGCAAGAATGATTTAAAGCACCCCAGGGTGAGGAAAAAGTAAAATGTAGCAAAAGCAAAGGGTGAGAGGTCATCCATTAACCTACTTACATAAACAGGCTGCCTCATGCATCCAGAGAGCCAGTTTGCTGTGTATATATGTGATGCCAGGGGACAGAGCAGCATCAGATGCCCTGTCTTCCCGTAGCTGATACCTCTAATAAAGCTTTAGTGTACACAGGCATGACAATCATCCTTCTCTGTGTCCAGTGTTTCTAGCTAAAAAAATTCTACCCATGGCCCCTACAAGAAAAGAAACTTTGCTGAGGAGCTGCCACTGGTTGGACCAAGAGTGGATACCTTCCTTAAGGGTGGCCCACTCACAGGCTAATCAGTAAGTCTATGGGTGTTCTGGTGCAAAAATCATTGTAAGAATGATAAGAATGATGGTTTGGATTATAAACTAGCTAATTACGTCAGGTGCTTACAGAATTTTGATGAACAAATTTTAGAAGATTTCCTAGTTAAAAATTAGAAGACAGAAAAAACAGATCCAATTCTATATCTGAAAACTTGAGTCACAAAAAAGCCAGGTTAGCAAAGCACAAATTGATGGCGATCCTTTTGCATATTACATTTCAAACCGACCATTTTGGTTCCCTCTAGGCTGGCCTATGTGCTGACTGTGAACTTAACATAGACTTTTTTATTATTATTATACTTTAAGTTCTAGGGTACATGTACACAATGTGCAGGTTTATTACATATGTACACATGTGCCATGTTGGTGTGCTGCACCCATTAACTAATCGTTTACATTAGGTATGTCTCCTAATGCTATCCCTCCCCTCTCCCCCAACCCCACGAAAGGCCCCGGTGTGTAATGTTCCCCACCCTGTGTCCACGCGTTCTCACTGTTCAGTTCCCACCTATGAGTGAGAACATGCGGTGTTTGGTTTTCTGTCCTTGCGATAGTTTGCTCAGAATGATGGTTTCCAGCTTAATCCATGTCCCTACAAAGGACATGAACTCATCCTTTTGAATGGTTGCAATAGTATTTATGGTGTATATGTGCCACATTTTCTTAATCCAGTCTGTCACTGATGGACATTTGGGTTGGTTCCAAGTTGGCTATTGTGAATAGTGCCACAATAAACATACGTGTACATGTGTCTTTACAGTAGAATGATTTATAATCCTTTGGGTATATACCCAGTAATGGGATGGCTGGGTCAAATGGTATTTCTAGTTCTCGATCCTTGAGGAATCGCCACACTGTCTTTCACAATGGTTAGACTAGTTTACAGTCCCACCAACAGTGTAAAAGTGTTCCTGTTTCTCCACATCCTCTCCAGCACCTGTTGTTTCCTGACTTTTTAATGATCACCATTCTAACTGGTGTGAGATGGTATCTCATTGTGGTTTTGATTTGCATTTCTCTGATGGCTAGTGATGGTAATTTTTTCATGTGTCTGTTGGCTGCATAAATGTCTTCTTTTGAGAAGTGTCTGTTCATATCTATCATATAAACAGAACCAAAGACAAAAACCACATGATTATCTCAACAGATGCAGAAAAGGCCTTTGACAAAATTCAACAGCCATTCATGCTAAAAACTCTCAATAAACTAGGTATTGATGGAACACATCTCAAAATAGTAAGAGCTATTTATGACAAACCCACAGCTAATATCATACTGAATGGGCAAAAACTGGAAGCATTCCCTTTGAAAACTGTCCCAAGACAGGGATGGCCTCTCTCACCACTCCTATTCAACATAGTGTTGGAAGTTCTGGCCAGGGCAATCAGGCAACAGAAAGAAATAAAGGGTATTCAATTAGGAAAAGAGGAAGTCAAATTGTTCCTGTTTGCAGATGACATGATTGCATATTTAGAAAACCCCATTGTCTCAGCCCAAAATCTCCCTAAGCTGATAAGCAACTTCAGCAAAGTCTCAGCATACAAAATCAATGTGCAACAATCACAAGCATCCCTATACACCAATAACAGACAAACAGGGCCAAATCATGAGTGAACTCCCTAGGAGTTCACTCCTAGGAGTCCAACTTACAAAGTATGTGAAGGACCTCTTCAGGAACTACAAACCACTGTTCAACGAAATAAAAGAGGACACAAACAAATGGAAGAACATTCCATGCTCATGGATAGGAAGAATCGATATCATGAAAATGGTAATACTTCCCAAGGTAATTTATAGATTCAATGCCATCCCCATCAGGCTACCAATGACTTTCTTCACAGAATTGGAAAAAACTACTTTAAAGTTCCTATGGAACCAAAAAAGAGCCCGCATTGCCAAGACAATCCTAAGCAAAAAGGACAAAGCTGGAGGCATCATGCTACCTGACATCAAACTATACTACAAGCCTACAGTAACCAAAACAGCATGGTACTGATACCAAAACAGATATATAGACCAACGGAACAGAACAGAGCCCTCAGAAATAATACCACACATCTACAACCATCTGATCTTTGACAAACCTGAGAAAAACAAGAAATGGGGAGAGGATTCTCTATTTAATAAATGGTGCTGGGAAAATTGGCTAGCCATATGTAGAAAACTGAAACTGGATCCCTTCCTTACATCTTATACAAAAATTAATTCAAGATGGATTAAAGACTTACATGTTAGACCTAAAACCATAAAAACCCTAGAAGAAAACCTAGGCAATACCATTCAGGACATAGGCATGGGCCTATATTCTAGACTTCATGACTAAAACACAAAAAGCAATGGCAACAGAAGCCAAAATAGACAAGTGGGATCTAATTAAACTAAAGAGCTTCTGCACAGCAAAAGAAACTACCATCAGAGTGAACAGGGAACCTACAGAATGGGAGAACATTTTTACAATCTACTCATCTGACAAAGGACCAATATCCAGAATCTACAAAGAACTTCTATAAATCTACAAGAAAAATCAAATGCTGACTTCTTAAACTGAGAACTTTATATTGCTTTTTGTTCTCAAGTCTCATCCTAGACAGTTTGAATTCTAGATCTACCTTATGGGGTTATTGCTGTTTTTCTCCACCCTGCCAAATTGAGATTATAATGATCTCTGAAAGAGGGAGTAGTGATGTTCTTCAAGGGAAAAAAGGAAAAAGGCATGAGGACTCATTATAACTCAGTGGCACAATGGTGTTGAATATAAATTTTAGGCCTCAGGCAAATTTTTGCAAAAGTTCATCTCCTTGGCCAAAAAAATTATCTTCCATTGGATGATTCTTTCCTATACTTTATATATAACTTGTACCTCTAAATGATTGAATTTTAGAGCTAACAATTATCTCATTTCTTTCTGTCCTTGCTTGGATGAGATAACTAAAGCACAAAGATAATGATATGGCATTGCCCAGGCATTTGGGGTCAGAGGAAAAACTGCATTCCAGGTTCGTAACTCTCTCCTTATGGGTAATCTTTCACACCATCACACTGTCTCTAAGGCCACTCTCCTAGTTCCACAGGACACCATGCATCAGTTCCATCCTACTCCATCCCATTGTTCATGCCAGAAATTACTCCTACCTTAGTGTAGTTGAACTCCTCCCTCTAACAAGGAGCACTTATGTAGACATTGTTCCAGGATCTCCTGACTCAACCAAATATTAGGTTCTTAATTACCTGGATTACTCTTTCTTTCCCGAACTTCAAGGATTGTAAACCTCTTTAAATTTTCTGCACAGTTTGTGTCTAAGTGCCTCCTGTGTAAAGGACCCATGATTTTCATTAAAGATTTTAAGAACCATGGCTTTAAAAACGCACTGTAAGCCTAACTCTTGGCTCTCCTGAATCTAATGAATGGTATGCCTCCCACTATAGTGTAGTAGGAGTCTGTGCATTGATTAGATATAACGAAACCTTTCCAGAGAAATAGAGGTATTATTACACTTTGCATCAGTTGTCTTTGCAGTGTCTGGCTCCAAATATTTCTTGCAAATATGCCCTGTTTCCTGCTTGAATCTTATGGTAGATGGCACCTTCTTTCTGATGATAATAAATGGTAGGCATAGGAGGTAAAAGAGAAAGCAGCACCAGATGCTCACACATCCACAAAGTTTGAATCAGACTTGTCAAACAAACCTCTGAGAAGCCTTTCTGGATAACCCTGTTTATCTGGATAACCTGTTTTCTCTAACCATAAAATTTGATATGTTTTACAGAACACAGCTAATTTTTATTTTGGGGCAAGATAGTACTTCTGCACAATTTATTAACACAAAATGATAGCACTTAAGACATGCAAGGCTAATCTTCAGTCATCTCATCTGGCAGGGGATATGACTAGGACCCAAGTCACTTCCCACTGAGTATCTACATATCTTACCCTCCTTAGTAAAACCTAAGGACCAAATAAGGGTAATTACCAGTTCATATTTTCAGTTCGATACCAACCCTCACAGTGTTCACTTGAGTCCAACTGTGAGGCTAAATTCAGAAAATGAACAACTTGTTTGGACCAGAGGAAAGGGTCAGAATGGACTTGTGCAGGTTGAGCTCTGCAAACTCCCAGTGCTCTGACACCTCTCACACATCAGTCCCAATGTAGAAACAGTGTCTGCACTATGTTTAGGAAGCATTACAATCACTTATTGTGCATCATTGATTTCTAATAAATATTAAATACATACTAAAGGCCAAGGGACATGCTAAGTGTTAAATACATATAAAACATATATATGTATATATATATAGTATAATACATATAAAACAAAATCAAAACCAAACAAAAACCATGGTCCTTGCATCCAAAAGTTCATAATCTAGTAATGGTATTTATGCCTGCTATTTATTGAACATGTACTATGTGGTAGGGACTCCCTTAGCAATTTCAGCTTTTTATCTCATTCAATTTATTAATACTATGAATTTACTTAATACTATTTACTTAATTTACTTAATGCTTCTCATTGTGTAGTCTAGGTATTAATATCAATCTGCAAACTGTTACTTGTCAAGACCAGGTAAGTTTAAAAATCGAGACAAAGTTTAGAAACTTTAATAGAAGTGTGACATTGTTGTGACATTCAGTGATTCATTGATGGTCTCATCTCATTGAACAGGATATAGATCATATGTGTGTTTTTGTACTTACACGGTGAATTGTAGTGGCTTGTAGGCAAACTGACTTTCAACAACAACAACCCAATTTGACTTGTAGCCTTGGCCAATTTATAATGTAAATGCTCCCACATGGTTGATTTCAAGCTACCAGTGTGATACAGAAAACAGAAAATTTAGCAATCAGCAGTTCCAAGCCGGCACAAGCTGGCTTCAACACATCATTGGGTGGTATCAGCTGTATACTCATGATACACTCATGCATGATAAGTGGTCCTGCATGATAGGACCACTTATTAATCAATGACAGATTAAAGGAAAAATAACTTATCTTTCAGAATTACAAGGTACAAAATACTGGCTAATTACACATTGCTGTGAATTCTTCCTGTTTTTATTAGCAGGTCTAAGTTAACCCTACATGTAATGGTTTAGGGCCATCTTCCCAAAGATGCCAGGTGTGAAGATGAAAATTTAGCACATTTAACAGGATCCATTCCTCCACTTTCTCCCTGGTCATTTTACAAGAGTTTTTATTTTTATATTGGCTTCCACTGTTTACTTCATTGTCACTCAGTAGGTAGTTTTCATTACTGAGCCAAGAAGTAGACTAATTGGAGCTCAGTGATCTCTTTCAATCCAGAGACTCATGATCTTCAATTCTATTAATTTTTTCTTATTTGGTAATTTCCTCTCCATTTTTTTTCTGTACTGTTGTTCTTCTGGAACAACAGCTTTATTGCCATTTTATTTTTCTCTTATTTTCTATCTCTGAGTCTTTCTCTTCTACCTTCAGGTAGATTTCCTCCACTATATATCGCAACATCTCTATTGACTTTTAAAACTTCAGCTAGTATATTTTGATTTCCAGTAGGTCTTGATCTCTGTTCTTTGATTTAAAAATAGTATACCATTCTTCTTTCAAGAATGTGATGTTCCCCGTTATTTCTCTAAAGATTCTATATTAGGCTCATTAATTTTTATTTCTTCTGAGTTTATTTTTTTCTGTGTATTATAAGAAGTCTCTGTGCTGGAAGCTTTTTAAATTTTTGGTGATTCATTGATGTTTGATTATACTTTAGATTGTGGCTCTAGAGATCTAGTTGGAACCATTGTGTGTGTTTATTTGCAGGGATTGTCAACTAGCGAGTTCCTTTGTCGGGCAATAAGGAATAACTGGCTTTCTTGAAAAAGAGGCCCACAAAAGTCAAATTTACAGGATTTATTCTCTCGTTCAGTTTCTCTAGAAAAACATCCTCTACTTTGCCATGTGAGGAACAATGTTGGGTCTCAGTGTTCTTGGCTCTGAGGGGACAGGGACCCTGGGGGTTTACTCCATTTTCTGCATAGGCTTTCACTTCATTCCCTTGTTTTCAATATGGTATCTTTCTTCTGCCTTCCTAGGTAACTGTATCAGTGGACTGAAGTCCCCCTTTGGTTCAATTTCTTGTCAGAATATATCTATGATCTCCTTCCTGGATTAGAGAGAGTTGTTAGTATAAGATGATTGAGGGGCCTCAAGGATAAAGCCTGCCTAATAGGCTTTCAGCTACTTTTGTTTTTTCAGCCACTTCATGAGCATTTCTGGGGTTCTATAGCACAAATGTGTGGGCATCCCCATCTACTGTCAGTTAGGATTCAGCCTTCTCCACTTTAGTAGCTCTTCTTTTTCCTTTCTACTGACATCTCATATATTTTATTTAAAATCTTTCCCATTAAATATTTTCTAATTTTTCTTGTGGATTTATGCCTCTTTTTGTGCTTTTCCTCTTGGTGTTGGGAAAATTGGAATAAAAATGTGTTTAGTTTCAACATGCTACCAAAAGAAGGGTGCTTTTAAGTATAAGCTATAACTCTTATGTCAGAAGACCTTGACCAGCTTATGACAATGAGCCAATTTTATACTTCATTTTCAGGTAGATAATATTAAGGCATGCAGTTCCAGCAGCTTAATTGCTGCAAATTAGTTTTCTTGAGAGCTCTTTCTGTGATTTCTCAAGGTATCATTTCATTTAAGATCTGGAAACCTACAGTAAGCCAAACAGTATATTACTGGCACAAAAACAGACACAGACCAATGTAACAGAATAGAAAACCTTGAAATAAAGCCATACACCTATAACTAACTGATCTTTTGCAAAATCAACAAAAATAAGCAATGGGGACAGGTCTAATCATTAAATAATGCTGAAATAACTGGCTATCCATATATAGAATAATGAAATTGGAACCCTACGTATCATCACATAAAAAATTAAATTAAGATGGATTAAAGACTGAAATGTAAGATGTTAACCTGTAAAAGTTATAGAAGAAAACCTATGAAATACCCTTCTGCACATTGCCCTAGCAAAGAATTTATGACAAAGTTATCAAAATCAATTACAACAAAAACAAAAATTGACAAGTAGGACCTCATTAAATTAAAAAGTTTCTGCATAGCAAAAGAAACTATCAACAGAGTACAGAGACAGCCTACAGAATGTGAGAAAATATTCACAAACTATGGATCCAACAAAGGTCTAATATCCAGAATCTGTAAGGAATTTAAGAAATCAACAAGCAAAAAACAAACAACCCCATTAAAAAGTGGGCAAAGGACAGTAACAGACACTTCTCAAAAGAAGAGATACATGCAACCAACAAACATGAAAAAATCCTCAGGATCACTAATCACCAGAGAAATGCAAATTAAAACCATAATGAGATACAATCTCACACTAGTCAGAATGGTTATTATTAAAAAGTCAAAAAGTTACAGATGTTGATGAGGATATGGAAAGAAGGGAATGTTTATACACTATTGTGGAAATAGAAATTAGTTCAGCCACTGTGTAAAGCAGCTTGGACATTTCTCAAAGAACTAAAAATAGAACTACCATTCAATCTAGCCATCCCATTACTGGTTATATAACCAAGAAAAATTAACTGTTTTATCAAAAAGATACCTGTACTTATATGTTTATTGCAGCACCCTCACAGTAGCAAAGTCATTGAATCTACCTAGGTACCCATCAACAGTAAATTGGATAAAGAAAGTGGGATCCATATACATCATGGAATACTATCCAGACACAAAGGAATGAGATCATATCCTTTGCAGCAACATGGATGCAGCTGGAGAGCATAATCCTGAGCAAATTAACAGAAAACCAAGTAACTCATGTTCTCACTTATTAGTGGGACCTAAACATTGGGTACACATCGACGTAAAGATAAGAATAGTGGACACTGAGGTGGGAGGGAGGAGGGCAAAGAATGAAAAGCTAACTGTTGAGTACTATGCTCACTACCTGACAGGTTTAACCATACCCCAAACCTCAGCATCACACAATATACCCGTATAACAAATCTGCACATGTACTCCCTGAATCTAAAAAAAAAAAAAAAAAAAAAAGTTGAAATTAAAAAATAAAATAAATGAAATCTTAAAACTGATCTTGGAAACCTTGTTTTTCAACCAAATCTCTATTCTGATTGCCAGCTGTTCTCCTGAGAAGGCCATGGGGTGGGCAAAGCAGGTCTCTGCTGGGCAATGACTGGCCTCCTCACTCTGGCTGTGGAGATGACGGAGTTCTGCTTTGACCTCCCCAAGACATACTTCATGCTCTCCTTAAATCTCCATATACAATTGCAACCAGTGAAAAGTGTTGAAAGATAATGTGATTGAAGTCTTAGATATGACAAAGCTACAGCATAGAGAAAAAAATTATCTTCAAAAAGCTCACAGGTCTAAACCTCAAAGGCTCCCTTCTATGCTCCTGGTGTGCCATTATTGCGCTAGGGCCAGTTCACTCCCTATTTCTGGTCAGTTCTAGTATTTCAGAGTCCACTGGAAATTGACCCATATTGCGCAGAGAGGATATTTTCCTTCCATATTTAAAGATAGCCTGATTTCTGGCCCTGTAATTAATCTTCCCTTTTATGATTAACACTCATTTCATTCACTAATGAGTGAAATGTATAATAAATAATACAACATGGATACATTTAATGTGTAATATATTATTTAATATGTAATATATAGATTAATATATAGTTGCATTACAAATCACCCTCAAATTTAGCAGCTTAGAACAATTTATTATCTTATGGTTTCTGCTGGTCAAGAATCTGAGGGCAACTTAGGTGATTCTAGCTCAAGGCCCCTCATGAGGATGCAGTCAAGCTGTTCTGGGCTACATTCATCTCAAGCTGCTCTATTAGGGCTGAACTATCCACTTTCAAATAGTTTCCAAAGACTGAACTGTTCAGACTTACCTCATGCCTATGCAGAACACAAGCTAGCCTGTTCACACGATGGTTGGCCAGGCTCATCAGTTCCTTTTCTGAGTCTTTACTCTTCTAAATGAGCAAAAACAGAATAAGCCTTTCAGTCTCCTCTTGCTATAACTTTCTCTCTGCTTCTGATCAGAACAAATAGCCCAATTTTAAAAACAGCCAAAACACACTTTAGCAAAGAACAAAGAAGGATGTCAGATAAATACATGAAAAAAATGTACAAAAACTTTGGTCGTTAAAGAAATGCAAATAGAAACAACATGGATACCACCTCTTATCATCTAGAATAGCTAAGATTCAAAAAACAGCAGAAACATCAACTGATAAAATCAAGTGCTGAAAAAATTGCAGAACACTGGGTCTTTAATGCATCACTAGTGGGAATGCAAAATGACATCATCACTTTGGAAAACAGGCAGTCTCTTATAAAGTAATTATAAATCTGCACTCATCGTATGTTACCATAGCCATCATACTCCTAGGTATTTACCCAAGAGCATTGAAACCATCTATACAAAGATCTGAACATGAACGTCTACAGCAGCTTTAGCCATAATTGCCCCAAACTGAAAATACCCCAAATGTTCATCAGCTGGTGAATGGTTGAAAAGATTGAATATGTATCTACAGTGAGAGAGTACTTAGCAGTAAAAAGCAATTTTTAAAAAGCAGTAAAAAGGAACATGCTACTGATGTAGGTAACAACATTAATGAATCTCAAAAACATTGTGCTAAGTGAAAGAAGCCTGACATGAAAGCCTGTATGATGCTGTACAATTTCATTTATATAACTTTCCAGAAAAGGCAAAACTACAGGAACAGGATAGATTACATGTCAGTGGTTGTCAGCATCTGGGAATAGGAGAGGAAATTGATTTCTAAAGGACATGAGGAAACTTTGTGGAGTGACAGAAATATACTGTATTTTGATTGCGATGGTGGTTACATGGCTATATATATTTGAAAGTGGATAGTTCAGCCCTAATAGAGCAGCTTGAGATGAATGTAGCCCAGAACAGCTTGACTGCATCCTCATGAGGGGCCTTGAGCTAGAATCACCTAACTAAGTTGCCCTCAGATTCTTGACCAGCAGAAACCATAAGATAATAAATTGTTCTAAGCTGCTAAATTTGAGGGTAATTTGTAATGCAACTATATATTAATCTATATATTACATATTAAATATATTAATATATTACACATTAAATGTATCCATGTTGTAATATTTATATATTATATGTTATATATTGATATAGTATTTATTATGGTGTCTTTTTTTTTTGAGACAGATCTCACTGTCACCCAGGCTGGAGTGCAGTGGCATTATCTCAACTGCAACCTCCACCTCCTGGGTTCAAGTGATTCTCCCACCTCAGCCTCCTGAGCAGCTGGTACTACAGGTGCATGCCACCATGGTAGGATAATTTTTGTGTTTTTTGGCAAAGAGGGGGTTTCACCATGTTGGCCAGGCTGGTCTTGAACTCCTGACCTCAAGTGATCCACCCACCTTGGCCTCCCAAAGTGCTGGGGTTAGAAGTGTTAGCCACTGCACCCAGCCTTATAGTATAATATATTTTCTTAGTTAAGGTAGTGGACATTTCAGATTATGTTGAATGTTTAGGTCATATATACGTATTAACTATTTTTTGTTATATCTTATCTACTGGCCTATCTACCTGTCTATCATCATTCCAACATAATATGCACAGGCTTAGATGCACTGAAAAATATACACACTGTCCTTTCATAAACAGAATACTTACAGTTTAAGTCTGAAATGTTATCATTTGTATGATTTGAGTTTGCTTCTTTTCCACAATTGTCTTTTATATGACTAACCTAAGGGGCTTGTCACAATGATTCCTTATGTAATTAAGAGAGGGGCTTTCTTCAAAAAACAGTACAGTATTTGGCATAAAAAGCTATAGTTTTAAACTGGTCATAATTTTTAAATGGCAGTACATTTATTCAGTAATTGTTTTGTGAGCATCACTTCTGTTTGAGACACCAAGCCAGGCATAGAGGTTATACTACTGTAAGACATAAATGTCATCTCCACCTTCATGAAACTTGTGGTCTAGAAAGGAAGAGAGACATTACATGAGTAAGCCAACAGTTGAATATTATTGTGATAATATGCCATGAAGGAGACAGGTAGGATTGAAATTTTTCAGTTTCAAAAATATCTTATGGTTTCTACCAATCATTTCTGTATACAGGAAAATATTAGTTGGTTCATGATTATGGAACATAAAACATTTGACAAAAGAAAGAAAAATTAAAGAAGATTTAGAGAAAAAAAGTAAAAATTACTCCAGAAAGTCTTGTGTCCCTTTAAATCTCCTTTACCCATGGAGGAGTTCCTTCCTTCCTTAAGTGGTAGAAACTGGTTCTGTGACTGACCCTACGACTGAGATTCTGCATAAGCACCAGCTGTTAAATTGTGACCTACATTCTGCCCCACACCTTGATAGGCTGAATTAAGTATGTTGATCTTTCTGTTAGCAGCCACACAGGTCTACTAACAGCAACCAGCAGCCATTTCTAACAGACCTGAATGGCCTTCAAGTTGTTTATGAGGTTGGTGTGAGCTGAGGCAGGATGGTGAGAAATCAAAGAGGTGGTTGCCCTGGGACTGAGCTGCTGTTGTCTAGGCAACTTTATTAAGAACCTTCTGTTCCTGGGAAAACGAAGCCTAAATTTAACTCTTGAGTTCTTACAATTAAGACTTTATTTCTGTATTGGTCTCTGGCATTTGGGAACTTTCTACTGTTTCCAATGGAGTTATTTTTACCTTGTTTGGGGCCCTAAAATATTTATTAAGTGGTACTGGTTTTAAAGATCTCTTAATCATTCATATACAATTAAAAACAAACTCTTTTACCATTCAGATGCTGGTCAATATATGTATAGAATTAGATCTAACTCCAAACTCAATGATCAATTTCTGATTTTACCTCCAATTCCAAGGCTTTCCATACAAAGAAAAACCCACAGAATGCGATTTTTTTTTTTTTTTTTTAAAAAAACATGTTTCTTCACCTAAGTATAATGTACAAAAAGTCATGTGCATTTCCTAAGTTTCAGCAGTGGCAGCCTCTTATTTATAAATTACAGCATGCAATGAGATATGTGCTTCACTGGAAATCAACATACCTTCTTTCAGTATTTCCAACATGGAGAACTTCTCCTCCAGTGTTGGAACAGGAAGCTGTTCAGTTGAGGAGACAGGAATACTTGATGTTTTATGTAAATATTTACTGTGCACCAGGGACTGTGTTAGGTACTTTGAAAGTATTAACTCATTTAATCTTCATAACAACACTGTGAGACAAATGTACTCGTATTCTTATTTTTTAGATAATGAAATTGAGACATAGAGAGGTTAAGTCCAAGGTCACACATGTGTATAATTTGGAGTCAGGATTTAAACTGAGGCATTCAGGCTTTGGAGTCTATGCTCAATCATTGTTCTAGGACTTCCCAAAGTGGCCAGCTTGTGCTTAGAAGTTACAGTATAGGAAAAATTGCCACTTTTAAATACTGGAACATACTTAGCACACTAAATGCTCACACTAAGAGAGGTGTATACAGGGATTAAGACCAAATTATAAAATTGCAGGTCAGATTCACATCTTCCAGCTCAGATTTTAAAGGACATATTCCCATTGAACCATTGAGTAAAATGGTAGGCTGGATTGTCAGCATTATTAAATTATCTCTCTCTGTGTCTTTTCCTTGACAAAGCCTAGGCTCTGGAGTCCACTTTGAGTCTTGGCTTTATTTTATTTATTGTCTTTTTATGTTGGTCCATTAGCTTTTTGATTTTCTTCTCTGTGAAATTGGTCTGTTATTCTTACTGCAAAATTTAAAGGAGGTAGAATATGTGAATGTTATGCAAAATATAAAGCACGAAGAATTTCAGGAATTGATTTCTGCTGTCTATGTGTGGAGTAGGTGGCCACTTATCTGCTGGAATTTGAAATCTTCCAAGAAGGTCTTGCTTTCTTCTAATATATCTCAGTTTTTTAAAATCAGTGCTTGAAATCCCACCATTAATGAGCAATTATTTTAAGTTTTGAAGATTTTATTTTAAAGAACTGATTTTTAAAAAAGCTTATACCAATTACAGGTGTAATTCTTAAACCTATTCTGTCAGTGCATTGGGGATTTTTCAACAGATACTAGACTGACCCTGTAAGAGACAGTCGGTCACCAAACAGGAAGAGGACAATAGGAAAATAGGAAACATACACTTTACAGATAGCACATTGTTGCTAAATCCCAGCCTTGAATTATTTGAAAGCCAGATCTCTGTGTTTCTTAATAATGTTGCTGTGATAGTCTTTACAATTCTCTTACAGCAAATTTGATTGCAACATTCTTATTATAATCATATTTTTATTCATTTACTAGGCATGTGTATATGTATGTATGTATACTTAGCACCCACTCTGTGCCACACACTGTTTAAGATGGAGCACATACAAGGGTGGGTAAGAAAGACAAAGTCTAGTGAGAAAAAGGCAATTCCGACCACAAGCAGGTGATGGTTGCACAGTGTGATGAGGGCTAAGGGAGGTGGTAAGTAAGTGAGGGATGCCCTGGAACCACATTGGAGGAAAACCTAACACTGCCTTTGAAGGTCAGGAATGCTTTCTCAAAGGAATTGATGTCTATTGTAAGAACAGAAGCAAAAGGAAAGATTAGTCAGACAAAGCTATGGAAGAAGGGGAAGTGGAGGATTGATGTTCCAGACTAAAGGAATGGTCCATTCAGTGTTTCTGAGTTGAAATAGAGCAATGTGCAGATTCAGAGAGCTCAAAGTTCTTCATATGACTTAAGCATAGAATGTAAAGAAAATAAATTTGGTTAAAAAGGTAAATGAAGATAAGGCCAATGAAGGCCTGGTAACTTAAACTAAGATATTTGAATTTTACCATTATTTGTATTAGTATTGATCTGGGAGGCCAGATTAGATTTTGCATCTTTCATGATCCCCAGTGCTCTCTGATCTCATCTTCTAGAACTTTCCCCTCCACCCACAGTGCTGTAGTCAGGTACACTCTCATTTTATCACCCATGCACTTGTGTTCTATCAGTCTTGCCCCTTCCCCAACTCTTTTCCTTGAGACCTTTGCTGAAATAGCAGCTTCTCTGTTCTCTGTTCTTCTATGTTCCTCTGATTTTAAGATCAATCTTCCTCCCTAACCTTCTCTACCTGTACTCCTCCCTCCTGACTTCCCCTCTCAATTGTATTTGCCACCTTTTGATAAACTATGTAATTTATTTATTTGTTTATTTACCTCCACTCCACCTCTGGTTAAAAAGGAGGTTAAAAATGTACCTCCACAAGGGCAAGGGCAAGGACTTTTGATTATTATTATGTCCACAGGATCTAGAACACTCCCTGGAACGTGGTAGGAGGTAAAATATGTATATATGCTGAATGAAAACAGAAAAGATTTTTAGAATGGTTACTTTAGCTTCAGTATGGAGATATGATTGGTGGCAGGCCTGCACCAGGAAGGCCAGCTGGAAGCTACTGGAGAAATCAAGACAAAGGATGGTGGTGAACTATACCATGGATTCTAACAGTCTTTAAAAGTGAAATCAACAGGACTTAGTGGTTGATTGGGAATGGTGGTAGTAGAGGTGGTGATATGTCAATAATAAGGAGGAAGAAATACTTAATAATGATGTCCCAGTATGATAGATTGTTTGTAGAGAAATACTTACTCTCCTCCCCATTAATGTTGGATATGGCGCTGTGGCTCATTTTGGCCAATGGAATATTAGCAGAGCAATATGAGCAAAAGCCCTAAATGTCTTTGTGCAGTTTTACATGGCTCTTGCACTCCAGTAACCTGGTATCTGAAGAAAATGCTCAGGATAGTCATTTGCCTTTTCAGCCTGGGCCCCAGAAGATACATGGGTGGAGCAGACCAGGTCCCAACTCATAACTTGAGTCACACTAGTTGATCTGTAGCATGAAGCAGAGCTGCCCAGGCAAATTCACACAAGATCAGTCAAATAAAATCAGCCTTTAGACCTACAGGCATGAGATTAAATGCTTGTATAAACCAATGAGTTTAGAAATAGTTGTTATGCCCAGGCACAGTAGCTCACGCCTGTAATCCCAGCACTTTGGGAGGCCGAGGTGGGCAGATCACAAGGTCAGGTGTTTGAGGCCACCATGGTGAAACCCTGTCTCTACCAAAAATACAAAAATTAGCCAGGCATGGTGGTGGCACCTGTAATCCCAGCTACTCAGGAAGCTGAGGCAGGAGAATCACTTGAACCCAGGAGGCAGAGGTTACAGTGAGCTGAGATTGTGCCACTGCACTCCAGCCTGGGCAACAGAGGAAGACTCTGTCTCAAAAAAAAAAAAAAAAAGAAAGAAATAGTTGTTATACAGCATCATTTTGGCAATAGCTGACTAATACACCCAGGTTCTGGCTTAGGCTATTTGGTAGATAGTTGGTGCCTTCTACAGATATAGGAAATCAACAAAAAGGAGCAAGTTTAGAGGAAAGATATTCAGTTTAAATTTGGACATACTAGGTTGAAAGTGCTTCTGTGGCATCCAAGTGCTTTTGTTATTAGATAGTTGTATGATTTGTCATTAGACAGTTGTATGATAGCCTACAAGTGAGAACTGACCAAGAACTATATTTGGCAATCTTTAGAAAATAGCAGATGATGGAAGAAATGAAAGAGTTGAATGAGAAAAGACCCTAGGACAGAGACCTGAGAGGCAGTTCACTTTATAAAGGACATACAAGGCTCTTTTGAGCTGAACTACCTTTTAAAAAGGTGGGTTTTATATGCAGGTTGAAGGCAGCAGGGTGTAGACAGAGTACATGTTCCACGGTTCTGGTTTGGGGACTAAATTCAGCAAATGTGTCTTAGGTCCAGAGAGCTTAGGTCCACCTCACAGCTTCTCTGAGTTTGATTCTGTCCTGTTGGTCACATATGCCACAGCTCTCAACAGATAAAACAATAAGCACAAAGGACTGAGAAGGCCAATTTATATTGCCTTTTTCTAGGCTACATGCAAAAGCCACTTCTAAAATCTTCGTTCTGGAAACACATAACAAGTTGCAAGTTCCTTCTGATTATTGAGAAGGACAAGGAAGGGCAGAAGTGTTCTTCTCTGCTCAATGATCCATGCATTTTGAACAATATCCATCGTAGGCAAATTCAAGGCAGAGATAAGTTGAGAGGTATAGCTCAGCAGCTCTCATAAATGAATTTAGTTCACGTTGAATTAAGGTGATCTGTGAAAATGTGTTCCAAAACGATTCTCTTCAGTATTGGGGACACCAAATCATTGTGAAATATGGTTTAGCACTTTTGGTAAATGTTTCTGTTATAGCCTCATAATTCTATAGAAGTTAGACTAGGGACTTCTAATGAGCTTATTGAAATGGTGACCACTAAATGCTATTTAATATTTGCTGTCCCTTTTCTGAAGGCAAAAAGATCTCTTCATTATGTTTTTGCTGACTGTTCTTGGATCTATTGTGAATGGGTAGAAAGACCATATTTTCCAGGCAGGGATAAAAACAGTCTGCTAAAGCTAGGAATTACAAATGATTGTTCTTGGTGAATAAGGGTGATGGCAATTGAAAGAGATGGGGGCTTTTTCTGCTGGAGAATTCTACAAGCAGCATTTTCAGATTTTATGGAAAAGGTCAGGTGTCAGATTTCTCTCACTGTTTACTTATTAACCTAGGCCA
Source organism: Trachypithecus francoisi (assembly GCF_009764315.1). NCBI lineage: Eukaryota > Metazoa > Chordata > Mammalia > Primates > Cercopithecidae > Trachypithecus > Trachypithecus francoisi. Next base: position 58,213,512 of record NW_022681462.1, on the reverse strand, counting down.
AATTCAGCTTAGAACTGTTTGAATCCCACTTCATAATGTGTTGCAGGGATCAAGGAGATGTCAAGGTGGCCAGGGAAGGTTTCAGGACATGGGGGACCATCTGGAGGAGAATTAAAGAAGTATGATTTCGGCCGGGCGCGGTGGCTCAAGCCTGTAATCCCAGCACTTTGGGAGGCCGAGACGGGCGGATCACGAGGTCAGGAGATCGAGACCACCCTGGCTAACACGGTGAAACCCCGTCTCTACTAAAAAATACAGAAAACTAGCCGGGCGAGGTGGCGGGCGCCTGTAGTCCCAGCTACTCGGGAGGCTGAGGCAGGAGAATGGCGTAAACCTGGGAGGCGGAGCTTGCAGTGAGCTGAGATCCGGCCACTGCACTCCAGCCTGGGCGACAGAGCGAAACTCCGTCTCAACAACAACAACAACAACAACAACAACAACAACAACAACAAAAAAGAAGTATGATTTCACTGGCTACTGAAAGGGAAGGGATTAAGTCTCTACATTCAGTACAATTGGGAATCATTAAGTATTTCAAACATTTGGAAAGCATGGGAAGGTTTACCTTTGGGAAAAAAGATCACTTGGGTAACTGACTGAAAGGGATAAAGAGTTTGTAAAAGTGAATCAGTTAGGACCCTATTGCAATTCAGTTGTCCAGGTAAGAGATACTGATAGGTTGTATTAGGGTGAAGGTGGTGGTTATGTACATGAAAATATGTATTTGAGACATAATAGGTAATCTAGGCAGGACTTGAAAATAGATGCAGAACAAAGAAGGAAGTTGTAAGAATCATCTTAGGAGGCTGACTAAACTCTGGAAGAGGTCCAGTGTCTACTATTTAGTTAGGGTGCAAAGTGAGAGAAGTTGGTACAGAAAGATTATTGACTTGGTTTTGGACATCTTAAGCATAAAGTATTATGAAGACATCAAGGTGTAGATGTCAAGTAAGCAGGTGAATATATTGGTCCAAATTGCAGAGGGTAGTCTGGCCTGAAGATAAAGATTGGTGAGTATCCTGCATTGGTGGTAATTAAAGCTAAAGGAATAATTATATTCTTGTATGGGGAAGATACTGAGTAAAGGTCTTGGACAGGACTGAGGACCTACAAAATGTAATGCTTAGGAGAGAAGGAGATGTTAGAAAAGAGGGGTAAGCAGTGAATAGGTGAAGACGCAGGACAATGAGATATCTCAGAAGCAAAAGAATGAGTGTTGTAAGAAGGGTGAAGCATCAGCAATATCAAGTTAGATGAAAATTGAGATGCATTCCCTGGATTCAGTGACATGAAGTCATTTTGTGAAACACTGAAGAAAAGAAAGCACATTTGAGTAGAATATGGTCAATGAGTACATGTAATACCTTATGAAATTTGACTCTGAAGGGAAATAGGCTATTAGATGAATCAGGAGGGAAATGGCATGTCAAGAGGCATTTTTGTTTACTTGTTGTTTATATGGGAGACACTTGATGTTTAAAGGTAAATAGATTAATGCGGTAGGAGAAATGATTTTCATTATTTTGAAAAAATGGAAATTATTTAGAAAATGATATAGTTCAAGGGTCTAGCAAGGGCTAAGGTACATCAGGGAGTGTGCACTGAAGATGGAATGGCAGTGTAGGTCACTGGAGAAGGGAGTCAAGGAAATGAATGGTCAGGGGGTTGGACAGAGAAATTCATGTGGATGATACAGTACTCAGATTTATAGCAGGACTTGGAGTGGAGAGAAGGACTGTGGACCAAGTACTAACGTTTATAACTCATAAGAGGGCACAATCAAGCATGTGATAAAAGACAGCAATGAGGAAGGGACAGAGTGGTATTGCTGTATGGCCTAGAAATCAAAGCGACAGAAATTTTCATTAGAGGGTCAAAGGAGTGGTAGAGTAAGGAAGACGCCTCTACCTTTGAAGCCTAAGGTCACAATTGAGAAGACTGTAAGAGAAGTAGGATGCTCAAGGAAGGTGCATGTTCAGCTACAACCAGGCATTCTGGGGATGCTCAAGGGTGAGACTCGGTTTCGGGGGGATTTTTACTATATGTGAAATAGCAGACCCACTGATTACTATGAAAGGTTTAGCATTCCAAAAATAATAATTATCTTATAAAATATCTTTGCTAGATACTTAAAACTTAAATACTAAAAACAATAATACCTAGTAAATTTTTAACAATTAATTTCTCAAAACTTATCTAAATTTGCTTTTGGTCCATTTAAATTGAGTTTTTAAATTAATAAGTCCTATTTCTCTGTATACTACACTTCATAAACAAGTTGTTCCTGTCTGCGATATTAGTGATCTTGCTATTTTCTTAATACTGAAAATAATAATTATATTTTCCCTAAATGTTATACATGGCATATCTAATTGTGCATCCGGAGGACTTCATCAAACAGCCACTCTAACAAAGAAAGCATAGCTTTTATTTGAATGAGGATTTTCAGTGCACTCAATGCCAGTGTGCATGGTAGACTGTGATATAAAAATGCAAGGCTGTGCTTCACCCTGAACGCAGTGGGTCTTCTATATGGATAAAATTTGGTAGCTGTCCAATGGCTCCCTACAGCTGCCCACAATATCCAGAACCTCAGGAACCCTTACCAACTCAACCAAGCAGGAGGATTGAAAGGCAAAGTGTTAGCACCCAGATGGGCATACTTTTCATTATTGTTACTTCTATATCTATCTGTATTCATTTTTCTTCCTTGGAATGTACTCAACTCTATTCTGGGGAGCTTAGAGAATCCTCTCATCAGAAAGTTGATGAAGGAATGAGAGATACTGTGGAGTGGGCAATTTTAATTAGAGACATTTGAATAACATGGAAACTGAGGACAGAATTTATAAAATGAGTTACTTGTTGGATCAGAGATTTCTGGATCTCAATTTACCAGTTAGCTTTGGGACTTAAGATACCATATAGTGTCATTTTCGATTCCATTTTAAATGCCTAGAAGTGCTTTATTCATAGACACCTATGTTGCCAACTATCTTTTTAGAAACTGGCTCCAATTTTTTCCCCTCTCTCCAATATATAACAAGAATGTATGCTATAAATTGCCAAAAAAGAAACAGGCACCCATCCCTACAAGATTAGCTCTAAGAAGCTACAATCATCACAGCCAGTGATACAAACTTTTATTCCTAATTGGCTATGGGGAGTAGGGATATAGTTCTTGAGACCCGAAAGTCACATAGACACTGGAAAAATGAATAGAATGGTAATTTTCCAATGTCCCTGATTAGAGCCATCTGTGCTTCCCCAGTGTGGTTCCCCTAATGTATTCTAATGCAAAATATCCTCTCCCCTTGTTTATTTTGGAACACAGCTGTTGTCTTAATTGAGCCTAACAAATAATGGAAATACTGCTGCTTTCCCTCCCCTTCTTCAAACCAGCAGTTTGTGGAATTTGAGGGAGATGGAAGGGAATCATCTTTGCTGCTGGGAATCTATATGTTTGTTTTAATTCTCCAAATATATTCATTTTGTTTAAAAAAGGGGGGTGGAATATATATGTATAGATGTGTACACATACAGGTGTGTATGCAACTTCTCTTGGAAGTTGAACTTTGGATAACTGCTTTCCTCTGAAGTCTTTTAATAGATACTTTTTCCCTACATTGTTATTACATGATACATTCAGTGATTCAGATTGGACTTTCAATGATTTTTTCTTCTAGCATTTACCTTCTCCAAACTGAAGGAGGTGCAATAATAAAGACTACTTGGTTTGCTATTTTCCCACTTTCTACCCATTCTACCTGCCCACCTCCCCCACCCCAAAGTCATTGCATGCTGCTCTGAGCCAGTTAAACTATTTCAAATTCTATTGCTGTCTTGATCTCTAGTGATTTACTTATAATCATTATAGGATATTTCAGACTTCTGTAATTTAGTTTTCACAGGCATGAAACACATAAAATCTTATGGGCTCTCATGAATGAAATAATGCAACTTTTAAAAATTAACAGATCGAAATTTGCAATTTTAGAAAAAAAAAATTATTAAGTCCCAAAGACAGCCCTATAGGAGCTTCTTTTTCCTGTACATTTTCACTTCACACCTTTTGCTTCTTCATTAGATAATGAGTTTTTAATTATTTTCTGTTGGGAGAATAAAAAGACAATTCAGTCTTTCCTACAGGTTTGAAAATTTTTTATAGTTAGTGTGATACACAAAAAGTGTGACTTCACACATAATTGTAATTACTGTCTTGAACATGGCTATAAATTTGTGTGGTAAAATACAGAAATTCAAAAAAAATTATACTGCATGAGTTTCAGCAAAAAAAGAAAAAAGAAAATCTATGAGGTCCCCTACACAATGTAACTGGTTCTGGAGTTGACCTCCTGCCAAAAACTGTAACACTGGACAAAATATAAAAGACTGACATTGACAATAGTGTTGTGGAAAGTCAGGGACCCCGAATGGAGGGACTGGCTGGAGCTGTGGCAGAGGAACATAAATTGTGAAGATTTCATTTTAATATGGACATTTATCATAAGCTGAGGATGTACATCACCTCTGGATCACTATTGTGTTAATTGTACAAATTGATTGTAAAACATGTGTGTTTGAACAATATGAAATCAGTGCACCTTGAAAAAGAACAGAATAACAGTGATTTTCAGGGAACAAGAGAAGACAAGCATAAAGTCTGACTGCCTGCGGGGTCGGGCAAAATAGAGCCAATTTTTCTTCTTGTAGAGAGTGTATAAATGGATGTGCAAGTAGGGAAAACACTGCTGAATTCTTTTCCTAGAAAGGAATATTAATAATTAATACCCTGGGGAAGGAATATATTCCTGGGGGGGAGGTCTATAAATGGTCACTCTGGGAGTGTCTGTCTTATGCAGTTGAGATAAGGACAGAAATATGCCCTGGTATCCTGCAGTACCTTCAGACTTACTAGGATTGGGAAACTCCAGCCTGGTAAATTTTTGGTCAGACTGGTTCTCTGCTCTCAAACCCTGTTTTCTGTTAAGATGTTTAGCAAGACAATATGTGTACTGCTGAACATAGACCCTTATCAGGAGTTTATCATTTTGCCCTGGTCCTGTTTCCTCAGAAGCATGTGATCTTTGTTCTCCTTTTTGCCATTTGAAGCATGTGATCTTGTGACCTACTCCCTGTTCTTGCACCCCCTCCGCTTTTGAAAACCTTAATACAACTTGCTGGTTTTAAGGCCAGGTGGGCATCATGGTCCTACCATATGTGATGTCACCCTGGAGGCCTAGCTGTAAAATTCCTCGCTTTGTACTCTTTCTATTTCTCAGCCAGCCAACACTTATGGAAAATAGAAAGAACCTATGTTGAAATATTGGGGACGGGTTCCCTCAGTACAATAGGAAGAACTGTAATTCCTGAAAGGACATCACACAAAACGTGCCTCACATCCACCATGGCCTTTTGATTGAGGCTAGTTTCCTGATTCTGGCAGGAGGTAGAGTCCAGGCAAAACACTAATGAGTGGTATTCCTTAGGTGAGAAGGCAGAGATGGAACTGGAGAGTGCTGAAGCCCATGGAACTTTCCAGGAAGGATATAGGAAAGGAGATAATTCTACATATGGGGGAACCACAGAAATTGCATAGAGTTTCCTGTAGGACCTTAGTGAAGGCCTGGACTGCATATGTATGGGGTGAGACCCCTTGACTACTAGCAGAGAACAGCCACCATGGAGTGAAAAGTGAAATAATGATACTAAGGGTCACACAATGCTGGCAGAAATAGTTGCTCTAGCCCAGTCAGAATGGCAAAATCCTGTAAAAATCCAGTCTTTTATCTAAGACACCAGAAAGGGCAAATCTTTGCACTCAGAACACCCTAGAATAAGGGCAACTCTAATGAAACTTAAAACCAAACCTCAACAGGATCATAGAGAGTTGCCAAAATATTAACTCCCTGGCCCCCAAAACAAAACAAAAAAAACAAAACAAAAAATAGAAGCAGCTCAATACTCTTCAAGTTGAGATTTGGGTGGGGACACAGCCAAACCGTTATCATTCCGCCTGGCCCCTCCAAATCCCATGTCCTCACATTTCAAAACCAATCATACCTCCCTAACAGTCCCCCAAAGTCTTAACTCATTCCAGCATTAACCCAAAAGTCCACAGTCCAAAGTCCCATCTGAGATAAGGCAAGTCCCTTCTGCCTGTGAAGCCTGTAAAATTAAAAGCAAGCTAGTTACTTCCTAGACACAATGGAGGTACAGGTACTGGGTAAATACAGCCATTCCAAATAGGAGAAATTGGCCCAAAAAAGGGGGTTACAGGGCCCATGCAAGTCTGAAATTCAGCAGGGGAGTCAAAGTTTAAAGCTTCAAAATGATCTTTGACTCCAGGTCTCACATCCAGGTCATGCTGATAAAAGAGGTAGGTTCCCACGGTCTTGAGCAGCTCCACCCCTGTAGCTTTGCAGGGTACAGCCTCCCTCCTTGCTGCTTTCACTGGCTTGTGTTGAGTGTCTGTGGCTTTTCCAGGTGCACAGTACAAGCTGTCAGTGGATCTATTATTCTGGGGTCTGGAGGACGGTGGTCCTCTTTTCACAGCTCCACTAGGCAGTGCCCCAGAAGGGACTCTGGATGTGGGCTCCAAGCCCACATTTCCCTTCTGCACTGCCCTAGCAGAGGTTCTCCATGAGGGGCGGACTCTTGCAGCAAACTTTTGCCTGGGCATCCAGGTGTTTCCATACATCTTCTGAAATCTAGGCGGAGGTTCCAAAACCTCAATTCTTGACTTCTGTGCACCCAAAGACCACATGTAAGCTGCCATGGCTTGGGGTTTCCACACTATGAAGCCATAGCCTGATCGGTACATTCACCCATTTAAGCCATGACTGGAGAGGCTGTGACAGAGGGCACCAAGTCCCTAGGCTGCACAAAGCATGGAGACCCTGGGCCTGGCCCATGAAACCACTTTTTCCTACTGGGCCACTGGGCCACTGGGCCTGTGATGGGAGGGGCTGCTGTGAAGGTCTCTGACATGGCCTGGAGATATTTTCCCCATAGTCTTGGGGATTAACACTAGGTTCCTTGGTACTTTTGCAAATTTCTGCAGCCAGCTTGAATTTCTCCCCAGAAAATGGGTTTTTCTTTTCTGTCATATAGTCAGGCTGCACATTTTCTAAACTTTTATGCCCTGATTCCTTTAAAATTTTCATTCCTATAAAACTGAATGCCTTTAACAGCACCAAAGACAAGTCTTGAATGTTTTGGTGCTTAGAAATTTCTTCCACCAGATAACCTAAATCCTCTCTCCCAAATTCAAAGTTCTACAAATCTCTAGGGCAGGGCCAAAATGCTGCCAGTCTCTTTGCTAAAACATAGCAAGAGTCACCTTTGCTCCAGTTCCCAACAGGTTCCTCATCTCCACCTGAGGCCACCTCAGCCTGGACCTTATTGTCCACATTGCTATCAGCATTTTTGTCAAAGCCATTCAACAAGTCTCCAGGAAGTTCCAAACTTTCCCACATTTTCCTGTCATCATCTGAGTCCTCCAAACTGTTCCAAACTCTGCCTGTTACCCAGTTCCAAAGTTGCTCCACATTTTTGGTTATCTTTTCAGCAATACCCCACTCTACCAGTACCAATTTATTGTATTAGTTCATTTTCATGCTACTGCTAAAGACATACCCGAAGCTGGGAACAAAGAGAGGTTTAATTGGACTTACACTTCCATGTGGCTGAGGAGGCCTCAGAATTATGGCAGGAGGTGAAATGCACTTCTTACATGGTGGCAGCAAGAGAAAAATGAGGAAGAAGCCAAAGTGGAAACCCCTGATAAACCCATCAGATCTCATGAGACTTATTCACTATCAAGAAAATAGCACAGGAAAGACCAGCCCCCATGATTCAATTACCTCCCCCTGGGTCCCTCCAACAACACATGGGAATTCTGGGAGATACAATTCAAATTGAGATTTGGGTGGGGACACAGCCAAACCATATCACTAAGTAAAAGATGAGTTGAAAAAAGTAAAATATAAACTGGTACAATATCAATTCTACATAGACTTTGATAAGAATACAACCACTAAAAAGTAATAAAAGGAGATATTACTAAAAATTAAGAAGCCAATATAGGAAATAAAATGGAATGCAAAGGATGCTTAACTCAAACACAGCCTCAAATAGTGTAAAATAGTGTAAAAATAGTATAAAAATAGTGTAAAAAAGTCATAAATAGAAAAGCTAGCAAATTGTTAGACTTAAATCTGACCATATCAATATTACATTAAATGTAGTAAACTAAATACTCCAGTTAAAGTTAGATATTGCTAGGCTAGATAAAGTAGCAAGGCCCAAACATATAAAAGGGAAACACTTTAAACATAATGACAGAGATGGTCTGAAACAGTTTGGAAAATAACATGCCATGTAACAGCATAAGAAAGAAAAACAATATTACACATAAAGACGACCATTTCGTAATGATAAAAAAGGCTAATTCAATGAAAAGACAAAATAATTTTACATTTATATTTAACTAAAAACTGAACTTCAGAATTTTTAAAGCAAAAATGGACAAAACTAATGGAAGAAATAAGTCAATCCATAATCATGGTGGGGAATTTTAATATCTTATTATCACTAATTGTTAGATGAGCAGTCAGATGAATTCATTGTCAAAAGGATATAGGGGATCTGAACAACGCAATCAACTCAGTGGATCTGAATTACACATACAGAATACTATATTTACACATACAGAATACCCAGCAATTATAGACCACAAGAGCACACATGTTTTTTAAAGTCTCAACATTCTTGAAGATAATTAATTCTTGTAGGCTATGTTCTTTAACCATAATATAATGAAATTAAAAATTAATAGCAATAAGATACTTGCAAATTTATCAAGTAATTAGAAATTATATAACACTTCTAAATAACTCAAACCTCTATAATGAGTGAAAGAATAAATCACTTGGGAAGTCAGAAAAACTTTCAAGCCGAATGATAATGCAAATATAACTCTTTACAATTTGTGGGATGCAGCTTAAGCAGTTCTTAGAGCTATGCATATAGCTATAAATGCATTCTAAAAAAAGTTTAAAATTAATAATCTATATTTGTACATTAGAAAGCTAAGAAATAAAAGGAAATTCAAATCAAAGTAATCAGAATAAAGGGAATAAAGATAAGAACGAAAGACAAAGTAGAACAATAAACAAAGTCAACAAAAATAAAATTTGGTACTTTGAAAAGATTACCAAAATTGACAAATCCAAGCAAATCTTGATAGGAAGAAAAGAGGAAAAATACAGATTGCACACATGAGATGAAAGAAAGAATCCATTACAGATTTCAGAGCCATAATAAAAGGATGGTAAAAAATATTGTGAATAACTTTTTCAACAAATCCAATAACATAGGTGTAATGGAAAAGTTACTTGAAAGCCCTTCTTGCTAACACTTATAAAGGTGAAATTGGAAATATGATTATTATATTTTGGAATGAAATTGAATCCATAATCAAGACCTTTCCTGTTACTATAATTTCCTATGTAATATAACATGATTTCATTAGTAAACTTTATCAAACACATAAAGAATAGAAATCTTAAACTCTTCAGATAAAGGAAAAAAAGGAATACTTACCCATATTTTTTATTATACCAAAAACTGTCAAAGGCATTAAAAGAAATCCTTTCAAACATAATAAAAAATCTTAAAATCTTAGAAAATTGAATCCAACAATATATAAAAAGGTAAAGTGTCATGATCTCTCAAGTGGATGGATCTAATGATACAAAACCTTCTAACACAAAAATTTCAACATTAATTATTAATCAACATTAATCTAAGTTAATAGAATAAAGGAGAAAAAAATCTTACTGTCTCAAGAGAAGCAGTAAAAACATGTTACAAAAGTCACTTGGGATAAAAGTTTCCAACAAATTAAAAATCAAAAGAACTTTCTCCATTTAATAAAAGGGATATGTGGATATATTGAACGCTTTTCACTAAGACTAGGAAAAAGCAACAATGGCCACTCTTAACCGTTTTATCCAGTATTATCTTGGATATTCCAGCCTGTATAATAAGGCAAGGAAAGGTGTAAGGATTAGAAACATATTTTCTATATGTTCTTTCATATGGAAAATATTAAAGAATATCTTAAAGTTATGAAAATTAATTAAGTGAATTTGATGTTACAATATACATAAATGAACAACTGGCAAATAAGGTTCTTATAATAGCAAATATCAAATATTAGATTCTTAACAAACAACAAAATATGTGTAAAACCTCTATAATGAAAACTATAAAATATTGCTGAGAGAATTTAAGGGCCACTTAAAAAGTAGAGAGATACACCATATTTGTCAATTACAAGATACTGTTAAGGTATCAATTCTTTCCAAATTGACCTACCTATCCAATTCCAGTCAATTCCAAGTAGGCATTTTAAAGAATGGGAGCTAATGAAAAAAATGAATTGCTCTGCGTAAAGTAATAGAAATCTTGTTTTTAAAAAAAAAAAAAAAAAAACAGCAAGAAACAAATGAAAATGACAACTGACAATGAGTCTTGTTTTCCATGAGACAATAGAGGTGATGGGTCTATGTCAAAATGAAGAGCACACGTGTCTCAGAAGGGTCACACCTACTGATTTAGTGTTACTTGATGTGTGGAAATGGTAGCGGCCAGTATTATGCATTTCGGAAATTTCAAAGGAAGCTAGAAAGTATTTATGTGAAAGTTTCTAATTTTAATTTTCAGAGTAACTCAACCCATTTTTTTTTTTCTAACCATGAGAATGGGAAAAATGAGATGTCTGAGAATCTGAGGATCATATTCCATCATTGTGTGTTCTGGTATAGACTTTAAGAGACGGTAGTTTTGTAAAGAAAATAGTCGTTGGGAGAGTTGAGTTGGAATTTAAAGACCTAAGCCTATGAGTTTTAATATGTATTGAATACTTTCTATGTGTCAGGCAGTAAATTTAGGAACTACTTTTATTTTTGAAAAGGAAACTGAGTCTTCAAAAAATAGAACATACAGGGAAGAGCTGGCATTTAAACTCGTTTGTATGATTCTTGAGCACAAACTGTCAGCCACGAAACTCTGTTTCTCCCCAGTACTTAGTAGATGTCTGGAAAAAGTCCAAGTTAAGGAAGCAGCACAAGTAAGGGGTGGAACTTACAACTCAGCACAAAGCATAGCTCTTATCTTATCTGTGTTGTTTCCTTCCAACTGCCACCAGTAAGAACAGCACAGCTTTGTGTTACCATGGCAGGACCTAGACAATCAGTACATTTACTCTTTGCATTAAGCACATCCTCTAGAAATGTCATTCATTGTTTAAGACTTATCACTCTCTGTGCAAGGAAAGCTCATAGTCTCAGCTGACCTCAGTGAACACAGTAATTTCCAGACATGGAACTAATAATCTACTTGAGTGTTTGTGAGTCCAGTGGAGTGAACTGCATTACCCACTCCTATGTGTGATTAAAATCAGAACAAGAACACAGGCTCAGGAAGCATAGTAAAGCCCTGGGACACACAGAGGATACAAGTTATGCTTTCTAGCCTGCCTGCCTCCCAGGTCTTCCACCTCCATTACTTCCTGAGAAGCTCCACCACCTCTGCAAGGATCCTAATGTGGTTCAGAGGATGAAGACCCAAGGACACAGAATGTTGTTCCAAATAAATATGGATCCTTGTCCTCAGAGAGCCAAGGGGACACTCTTGCTCCCAGAGGGCTCTATCCAGATAAAAACAAAGTTGAGTTGGTATGTATTAGTATAGCATACTGGTAGGCAATCCACAGACAAATGTGGATGCATAGTCATCTCCAGTAGGCATGGGCTCTTGGCTTCCCAAGATGCACTGCTGGTACCTTCTTTTTCTTAATGCCTCTCTCCTGTTCCTTGCTGCACCCACCTCTTTATTCCCCCAAGTCTTACATGGGAAATATCAAGAACAAAGGCAAAGCAAAAATAGTCATGAGATGTTTGAAAAATGCCACTAAGGGAAAGACTGTTGAGTGTGTTTGTTCAAGGCAGTTTTTAAAAATAATGTTAATTCAGTGGACTAGTCTTCAGAACATTCACAGCTAGTGGATAGAACACACACTACTGTAATAAGTGCCACACAGAGATACCCAGTGCTTTCCTTACCCCCACTTCCAATTGGCTTCAGGCAAAATTAATCACATTCTGGAAAGCCTCATACATTGAAGTTGGGGACAAGACAACACAGCTTGATCTCTGCACGTGCCAAGAGGGCCATTTTCCAGCCCCATGCCCTACTCAGTTGTACAATGAAAACTAATCTATAATCTCCTACCGAAACTGGAGCTGCTTCAATGGGAGGACTTCTTTATTCCCTGTAGGTTTTAGTACATTTTGACTTTCACTGCCATGAGATGGCTTCTCTTGGTTAAGCCAAGCAGAGGCATCTCACTAGTTGATTGGCATGTGCCTTCACAGGAGAGTGACCAAACATCTTGGACAGCAAAGGATTGATGCCTGACTTGCGGATGTTTCATCTTGATGGAGGGTCTGATGCTTTGCTGCTCCAACTCTTCCTGTTTTGTGGAAGAAGAGGTGAGCTTCCCAATTAGATGAGTCTGGGTTTGAATCACAATCATGAATGTCCTTGGGCACATTACTTAAACTCACCAAGCCTTAGTTCCTTCACATGTAAAATTATGACAATAATACTTGCACTACTTAAATCATAGAGTTGTTGTGAGCAGTTAATGAAACCATGCCCAGAAGCTACTTAGCACAGGGCCTAAAACATAGTGAATTTTCAATGAATGTTATTTATTGCACCAACTGCCACCCAGTCACAAATAATAGATGTTCAATAAACATTGTGCAAAATCAACAATGGAAATAGACAAAATGAGAATATGCAAACACACATCCTTCAAAGCTGAAGTTACACTTACAAATTAAACTCATTGCATATTTTTTTCTCAAAGCTAACTTCCCTGGGACAGAGAGGCTATATGGTGCACCAACAGGAAACTAAGAGGAGCCACCTGGCATGGCTGACTCCTGCTTTGTTACAGAATGGGAACCTTAAGTTTTAGTTGTGCTGAATTTGTGAGATTTGCCACCTCTGGATGCACAAACACAAAACACAACCACATAATGCAGTGTGGAAATTAAGTATGATATGCTATATCAGTTCTAGGCACATTAGCGGAGATTGAAAATGGTTTCACACTTAGACATTTTCAATGGATGATAAATAGGGTTAATGGATTGTGACTGAAATACTTCTGCCCTCTTAAATCTCCCAGGAAGCTTTTAAAACTGGTAAATACATATTCTTCATGATGGCTTGCTAAAGTCTGCTCTAATTCAATTTCAAGCTGCTTAGGACTGTGCAAAATGCAAAAACCTGCTTGCAGAAGCATCCAAACCTTGGCACTTAAAAAAAATTGAAAATGATGCTTTAAATCATTAAGCTTCCTAGAGTTTTTTGAAGTCCTATACATTAGCATTGGCCTGGTGTTACTTTTTTAAGAATAGAATCCAAGGATAGTATTTTGTTTGCCTGTTTATCTCTGGAAGTTGTGGAATGCTCAGGTATGTTCCTTGGATTGATTTGTGTAATGTTCCATATATGTGGAAAGTTCAAGAGGGATTTTGAGCCACGGATCTTGTCATCTTGTAGGATGCAAAGTCTCCGACTTTAAGACACTTAGTTGTGAGGGAACCAAGCTCACTTGAGTCAAAGGAGGATAAGGCAGACAGTTAGCACTGTCCCACTATGTAAAGTTACCCGCCATTGTTTCCTTAGTATAACTACAAAGCTTTGACAAATATATTCCATGAAGACATTATGATCCAGTTATCTCTACCAAAGTATTCAGTAGTTATCTGCTGTGTTGCCCTCTAGTGATAACGAAGAAATCATCAATGTCAAGAAACCAGTGGCTGTGACATCTCAGCAGGATAGATCAAACACCGGGAACAAAGAAGAAACCGGAGGCAGCTGCAGTTTGCCATGGAGCTGGTGAACCCGAGACGGAAAGGTTGTACAGAAAGAACAGTGAAGCATAAGAAATATTAAGACACGAAGCACACAAGTCAAGCTGAGACTAGATAGGTATGTCTTAACTTCCCCAAGCTTTCTAAAGCGTATTACCTTTGAGGCAAAAAGGGAACAAAGCCATTATCTTTTAACCCACATCCTGGGGACTGTAGAAGTTTTTCTACTGAAAGACCAACATAGCTGTGCTGCACAGAAGCATGCTTTAATTTGGGTGGGAACTCTGCGGTCAAGCCACTTTCCAGCTAGATTGGTTTTTCATTTCTGTTTTTTAAAATTTTTCTTGTCTTGAGATTTTAATTGTATCTTTTGAAAAGGGGAATAGTCAAATCTGCCGCACAAGACTTCTTTTCTATATTCGGTGACATAGAAATGTTTTATAAACTTCACTTCTACACAAATGTCAATCATCTACACTAACACAATAATTAATTTCTCATTAAGAAATAACGCAACAAGACAGAGTGGCTCCTTCAAAGAAGCTCAAGTCCAGAGACCTTGAACTAACACGAGTACTGATTCCTGGTGGATGGACTGGAGAAGCAAGTTTACCTAAATCATGTTTTCACCTTACTTCAATGTAACATCCACAACATCCAAATAGTGAATTAACTAAAACAAATATTTCTAACATGATTTGCTAACAGTAATGGTGAATCGAATATTGTTTTTTTGTCTTAGGAATATTCTCAAGAGATTTAGAAGAAATGATTCGTGGGGGCCAAGCGTTATACAGATTGAAAGTAGTTCTAGGTTCTACTTTTTTTTTTTTTTTTTTTTTTTAGTTCAAAGACCCTTAACATCTCCGCCAACCTGGGGAACAGATAAAGAATTATCGGTGCTTTGTTTAATGAAGTAAAGACCTGACTACAAAACAAAACAGAAAATTACTATTTCTTATTCCCATTTTATCAAGGCAAGGTCATTTTAACACCCTTCCTTCAAAGTTGGAAGGACACAATCACGGTTTGTTTTCTTTTTCTTTTTTTTGGTAATAGCATCAAGGAAAACATACTTAAAATCCTTCTCATGTCCTAGAAAAGTCAAACATTGCCAAGCTGGTAGTGTTTGCACACCTGCATTTGAAAACAATTTACATGGTGGTTCTGGGTACATTAGTCTTCTAAGACATCTCCCAAACACAATTACTTCTTGCCTTCTTCTCTCCTGTAAGTAGCTACACCATCTTCAGGAGCAATGAGGACAGATGAGAGTATAAAATTTATATGCTCAGAAGCTTGTAACCCTTGTTATGGTACTTCCTGGAATAACTGATTTCTCACTGCACTGGGCATTTGACAGCCACACTTTTCCCCCTGCATGTCTTTCATCACATAGAAAGAAAACCACTCAGGATAATGGAATAAAGTACCACATTAGGATCTGTAAGCATATGTGTATTTATTCATAACAATCCTGAAAATAATTTAAGGCTTTTAAATCAATTGCACAATGTATTTACCATAGAATTTAATTAGCAATTATGGAAGGCACCATAAGAGCTCCTATTACACTGTTTCTATTACAAATAATTACAAACGCAAAAATACTTGCAGCATTAGGAATAGTATTCTCTTTGTGATTGTAAGAGGGCAATTTGTTTAAAAGCTTCACTGATGTCATATATGCAATAGCTATTTGTCATTTCAGCAAAATGCAGTAGGTATATCTCTGTTAAAGGAAACACTGTCACTGTAGCACTTCACATTATTTAAATATACATAATGAAGCCAATAGAGTTAGACACTCGCTATCTACTTAAATGGTCTGATTTTTAAAATCAAATGGAATTTCAGGGAAAAGGAAGGGAAATATTAACCTCGATTTTTAGATTTACCATAATAATATTCACCACCATTGATTATATACCTCTTTGTTCCTGGGTAGGGTACTAGATTTAACATATTTGATGTCTCCAGTCCTTACAAATAACTCTAATTCTTACAAGTAATCTCCATGTTACTCATGAGAAAAGTAAAACTCAGCCAGTACTTTATGTAAATTGTAGAGGGTCAAGTTAGATGCATCAGAATGTAAAGGTGTATAAAAATGTCCATATTAGCACATTGTCCAGTGTAAAATGTCCAGTATAGCACACTGTCATCACTAAGGTATGGTGCTTTAGTGTAAATAATAGGTGAAAAATCCACTGTGACCTGCTTTTGGATTTCCTTTTAAGAGGAGCCAAAAGAGGCTAAATTATATACCGCTAGGTGCAGAAGATCCCATGAACAGTCATAGAAATTCAGACCTATTCATTGTTTCTAAATTTCATTGCAAATATTCTTGACTACCTTAGTGAAAGCAAATGTGAAAGCATTTACTTTCTTTATAAGCTACCAAGGAGTCTATCGGATCTTAAAATTGGCTTTTTGTTTTTTTTTTATTATACTTTAAGTTCTAGGGTACATGTGCACAATGTGCAAGTTTGTTACATATGTATAAATTTGGCATGTTGGTGTGCTACACCTATTAACTCGTCATTTACAAAATTGGCTTTCATTTGCCTGGTAGTTAATCACAACTTTTTATTATTTTTTAGAGGGATCAGGGATCAGTGGGTGGATGCCAGTAGAGCTAAGCAATCACTAGTTATCCTATCTCAAAGCAATATAGTTACTACTTCCTCTGGATTTCTCACATACGTGATAAATTATACCAGCCATTGCATGTAATTCCAAAGTTCTCCACGGGGTTGAAGAAGGTTTTATAGGGCTTCAATGGCAGTTTGATTTTTCCTCTGCTTAATCCTGCTTCATCTCCCTCCCTTCTATGGGGTTGATCTCAATAAATACCTTAAACACCAAGCTCCACTTCAGAACTATTTCTAGAGAATCTTATATGTGAACTTGTTACCAGGAGTGGTCTGAGAAAGCATTCACTACCTTAGTGAAAGCAAAAAGAAAAAACGAATTTCTTTCTCAACAATTTTCCTAAGAAAAATGAAAGACGTTTTTTTCTTCTTCCACGGTCAGAGACCAAACATAATCAAAAGACCTTCTGGGCACTTAAAATATAAGATCAAAGGGAGAACCTCATTCATGCAAACTAATACTGAACTTGATTGAGACAGTCAGCATATGACCCTAGTTACTTCCTCTTTCAAATATTTTTGATGAGTTCCCAAAAGTATAGCAGGCTCACCTCCCAATCCACTTTTCTTTTTTTTTTTTATTGAGATGGAGTCTTGCTCTGTCACCCAGGCTGGAGTGCAGTGGCGAGAGCTCAGTTCACTGCAACCTCTCCCTCCCAGGTTCAAGTGATTCTCCTGCCTCAGCCTCCAGAGTAGCTGGGATTACAGGCACATGCCACCACACCCAGCTAATTTTTATATTTTTAGTAGAGATGGGGTTTCACCATGTCGGTCAGGCTGGTCTTGAACTCTTGACCTCAGGTGATTCACCTGCCTCGGCCTCCCAAAATGCTATGATTACAGGTGTGAGCCACTGCGCCCGGCACCCCTCAACCCATTTCTTTGAAGAAAGTACAAATTTGTGTGGTAAACACAACTGGCGAGTTTTTTGGTGCTTCAAGACCTTTAAAAGTACTCCACTTTTTTTTTTTTTTTCATAATTTTAACTTTTAGTTTAGATTCAAGGAGTACCTGTGCAGGTTTGTTACCTTTTATCTGGGTGTATTGCATGATGCTGGGGTTTGGGACATGAATAATCCTGTCACCCGGATAGTAGGCATAGTTCCCAACAGTTTTTCAACCCTTCTTCACTCCCTTCTTTCCCACTCTATTAGTCCCCAGTTGCCATCCTTATGTCCATGAATAACCAATATTTAGCAATGTTCTATTGTGGCCATCTTTATGTTTACGAGTATCCAGTGTTTAGCTCCCACTTGTAAGCGAGAACATGTGGTATTTGGTTTTCTGCTCCTGTGTTAATTTGCTTAGAATAATGGTCTTCAGTTGTATTCATGCTGCTGCAAAAAACATTTCATTCTTTTTTGTGATTGTGTAGCATTTCATGGAATACAGTCAACTCAAATTGTTAATTAATAGAAAATTGCGTCTCTAAAAGAATTCTAAGAGTGATTGCTATATTCAGAGCTTACTTATTTCTCTGACTCTGAAATCACTCTTTATATTGTTGGAAAGGGGTACATATCTGATATATTTCATTGTGAATATATGTTCCTCAGGAATAGGACTTTACCTGGGACTTTATCATTGTAAGAAAGATACTATCTGAATGGATCATTATTTTTTCTAATTTGCGATGAACTAAATAAAAGTATCTGGAAGTTTTGTTGTTTGGTTCTAGGGAACCACAATGCATATTAGTATTATAAAGGCTCTGAGAAGTTCTGCAATAATGAAACATGTTTAAATTTGTTTAACTGAGCAATTGTGGTTTGAGAGGATTGCACTATTTTCCAGCACTTCTGTTAACATCCTGTAGAACAATTATAGTAGACACAGAAATGTGCTATCCAGATATTTCTGTAAGGGAGGATGTCTTGCTCCAGCTATCAGCTCTTTTAGGGTTTGCCTCAGCCACAGAGAGCCTTACCCAAGGGTCTGCCCCTTCCAGTGGTCAGGAGGGGAGTGGCTCCACATCCAACGGCTTACTGAAGTGCTAGTATAAATGCCTACCCATTCTGGCCAAAGGTAAGATAGCTTTGACTGGCTGCATATAATTCCAAAGCTCTCCATGGGGTTGAATAAAGTTTTATTGGTCTTGAATGGCAGTTTGACTTCTCCTCTGCTTAATCCTACTTCATCTCCCTCCCTTCCAAGGGGTTGATCTCAATAAATACCTTAAACACCAAGTTCCACTTCAGAACTGTTTCTAGAGAATCCTATATGTGAACTTGTTACCAGGAGTGGTCTGAGAAAGCAAGGAATAAGATGGAATTTTGAAGCTGGATAACTTACTACCCAGCAGGCAATGGAGACCTTGCTATTGGTGTTAGAGGAAGCACAGAGGGCTTCCAGCACCAATATGTCAGTGAATTGTTTAAATTCTTTTCAGTAGTGAACCAGGATGGTGCATTGGTGAAAAAGAATGCAATGGCTGGTGTAATTTATCATGTATATGAGAAATCCAGAGGAAGTAGTAACTATATTGCTATGAGATAGGATAACTAGTGATTGCTTAGCTCCACTGGTATCCACCCACTGATCCCTCTAAAAAATAATAAAATGTTGTGATTGACTACCAGGCAAATGAAAGCCAATTTTAAGGTCAGACAGACTCCTTGGTAGCTTATAAAAATGCTCTTATCTTTTGAAGTTGAGGTGGGGAAGAACAAGTTGTGGACAGGAGTAGGACTTAATAGTCACAGTGGCCAATCTATGACTAATGGAGGAGGTTAAATGCTCAGCCAAGGCAGGTCTATTACTCCAAGGTCAGAGCACTGTCTGGGAAATATATGGATGATGGATATCATTCCACTCTGTTAACTGGGGCACATGAGCAAGAAGTGGATAGCATTCTGGAGGCCTTAGTAAAACACATGATCTTCAGAAGATAGGAGGTAAATCTTAGGAAGATTCAGGGCCCTGCCAAATCAGTAACATTTTTAGTCAGCTAGTGTTCTTCAAGGGTACTTTGTGATATTTCTCACAAGTAAAAGACAAGTTATTGAACATTGTACCTCCACTATGAAGAAGGAAGGATAACACCTGGAGGCCTCTTTGGGCTCTGGAGGTAACATATCCCTACACTGAGGAATAGAGCTAAAACCCATATACCAGATGGCATGAAAAGCTGATAGTTTTGAGTAAAACCCAGAGTAGGAAAAGACTCCATAGCAGGTCGAGGCTGTTATGCCAGTTGGGCCATATGATCAGACTCTATGGTGATGGCGGTACCAGTGGTGATATCAGATGCAAGTATGGAAAGCCCAAGTAGGAGTCTTCCAGTGAAGATTCCTGGGATTCCAGAAATAGAAATTTTATGTCTTTTGTTAGCACTGGGTTGACAACTCCTGGTGTGCTATCTCATCCTACTAGAAAAGGAACACCTAGTGATGAGACACTAAATAACCATGCGCTTGGATTTCTTCTCATGAGCTGGATTCTTTCAAATCCACCAAGTCATAAGGTTAGGTAGGCCTGGCATTCCATCATAAGATGGCAGTAGCACTTGATGTATCTGGGATGAAGTATTTTAGTCATGAATGGGGCACAAACTGGTAACCCAAACTCCTATGTTAACCACAGTGGAGCAACAGAGCTTCTTCCCCAGCTCACATTTATGGTCATATGAAGAATTCTTTAAGATCAGGTAAGAGAAGAGCAAAAAGCCTAAATTGGGTTTGTGGATGTGTGAACTTAGTATGTGAGTGTAAGCCAAAAACGAACAGCAGCTGTACAGCAACCTCACTTAGGAGTGGCCTTGAAGGACAGTGGTAAAGGAAAACGTCTCAAGGGGTGGAGTGAGGAAATGGATTTTCATCTTGTGTAGAAAGAGAAGTGGCTTGAGATTAGAGCATACACAAACTCATGAAAGTGGTAAAAGGCCTGGCCAGCTGTCTAGGAGCTTTAAAAAAAGAAAACAAGGAATTTGGGGGACAAGATCTGAGCTAGAGGGATGCAGAAAATCAAACACAGGAATGTGGAAAAACAAATCTAGGAATAAGCATGAATGGAATCTTTGTGTTAATACCCACAAAAGAGTACCCAGAAGGGAAGAGGCAATACACGACTGTGTAGACAGAATAACCTGACCAGTGTTACCAGTCAGCCTCAGACATTGCCCATCCCAGGGTTGGCACAATGAGCATATGAATGGTGTCGTCAGGGTTGAAGAAATTGAGGTTGTTCAAGGGCTTAACAGCATGAGCTTCTGTTTACAAAGGCTGATTTGGTTATTTTCCTGCTAAGTGTCCACCTGCCAGCAACAGAGATTAACACTGAGACCCTGATGTAATGGTACTCCTCAAGGAGACCGACTAGCCACTTGATAGCAAGTTGACTATGTTGGAACAGTTCTATCCTGGAAGGACCATATATTTGTTCTAATAATAATACATACATATTTCAGGTATCAGTTTGCTTTTCTCATTGTGGCATAACTTTGACCAGTTATTCAGAGGCTTATAGACAATTTAATCTTATAGACAATAGAATCTTAAACACAACCATTATGTCAGACCACAGGAGTCATCTTACAACAAAGTAAACGTTGGAGTGGACCCATTAGCATGGGATAACTTGGCCGATCACATACTATACCATTCAGGAGTCACTTCGAAAATGAATAATTGGAATCGTCTGTGAAGGTCACCAGAGATGCTACCTGAGGGTAAGAGAGATTTAGAATAAATAGCAGAGAGAAGAAAACACAAGTGTCAGTTGCGGCTTTGAGAATATACACAGTATCAGGGATTGTTGTTTGCCAAACTAACTTTCATCTTCAAAGGTTCATCCAGAAAGAGAGGCCTGCTGGAATGCTAGAGGAGCTGCTTCCTGAAGGAATATGAAGTGTATCTGAGCAGCACAAAGGGCTTTTCCCTCAGCCCATTCTGCTCCTCACTTCCTTTCAGAGCCATTGATCCCTAACCTCCAAACGCAGTTCTAAGCATCTGCTTCAAGAAATGCTACCCATGACAAAAAGTGTTCTTTAAAACACGGATGTGGGAAAATCTGTACTAGAAGATTGTAAAAATGAATTATGTGCTTCTAACTAATAAGCCCCTTAAAACTAAGTATCTCAAAATTGTGACTGCCATGTTTCTAAAACCCTTTCACTGAATTTTATTTTAATTAGGTACATGTGGATTAAAGTAAGCAAAAGGAAAGGGAGAAAGAAAACATTGTATACTTTCATGCAATACATTACTAAACCTGGAAACTATAAGGATTTTTATGGCAGTATGGGTTGCCATGTTGTAAGTGGCTTAGAATCCTACTGAGATACTAGAAATATGTGAAAAAATAATCAGGATTACAGTTACAGTACAAAGGTCATAAGGCAGTACACAGTTGATTTCTAAATAAGGGAGTAGAGCAAATATATGCTGTAGGAGCCGGAGTCACAAAGAGAGGACACTCAAAAGACTAAAAGAATTAAAAATAAGAAAATAAAATAACCTCAGACTGAAGTGTTTGGAAACTAGAAAAACAGAGGGCTTTGAACTGAATTGGCCCCTTCCTTTCAAATATAACTGCTCCTGTATAAGATCAAAATGCTTGGAACATCGTTGGAAAACTCTGCACATTTGTAAGGCACAGTGCAGTATTCTACAGATCATATTTGGTATGGACTGAATTGTGTTCCCCCCAAAGTTTACATGTTGAAGCTATGAACTTGCTATATGAATTTGGAGATAGGGCTTTTACAGGATAATTAAGGTTAAAGGAGGTCATGTATTCGATAGGATAGGAAGCTTTACAAGAGGAGGAGTGAGATCTCTCTCCACTTGATGCCATAGAGGAAAAGCCATGTGGAACCCGGAAGGTAGGGGCCTACTGCAAGCCCAGGGAAGAATCCCCACCAGGAACCAAATTGGCCCCAGTACCTTGGCCTTGAACTTCCCTACTTTCCACAGAACTGTGGGAAAATAAATTTCTGTTGTTGCAGCCACCCATTTTATGGTATTTTGTTATGGCAGCCTGAGCTGACTAAGACAGAAATTACCCTAAAAGGAGAGGCGGCCTCTTCCCTGTCAGAGTTTATTTTCTGCCAGAAACAGAAAACACTGGCAAGACCCATGTCAAGAAGGGAAATGTTCCAAACGCGTGTGTTGTATGTGAGTAGGAGAAGAGAAAGATAAAATACATACATATAGCCCACTTTATTTTCGTTTGATATACCAAGTTTATTTGATTATAAGATATTTTAATCCTTTAATTCAGTAAGTACAAAAGAAGCATGTTGTGTGAGAGACATAAAGAAAGGAAAATATTCTTTAAACAGGAACAAGACCCTACAGAGAATGTATGGCAGTTTGGAGGGTAGGGCTAGTGTAGGGGGAGAACTGATGATATAATCTTTTGATTTAAATAAGAGAGAGCAATTAAAATGAACAGAAGCCACAGCACCTAAATGCAGAGCTGCATTTACATAGAAACAAGAACATTTCATGTTCAAGAAATGTCAGTTTTCTATAAATATAGAAGTTCAGTCATTACCACCAGAATTATTCATCATACTATGATTCAAAACAAGATGAATATACTGGGCCAACATTCAGACTCCAATCCCAAAAGAGGCCTTTAATGCATTTTTCAAAATGTCTTTGTCCATTCAAAAATAGAATTTTGCTGAGTATCAGATAAGGTCAGAAAAAAATGCACTAACTTCTTTCCCAGTTCAAGTGAGTAAGGATTAGTTACTAAAAACATTTGGGGCATTTAACTTACTTGCATAAATTCTCATTTTTAATATTAATTTATTATAATAAATCTAAAATTTGGTAATGGAAAAATATTAGTATCTGAGTTCTCATTCTAATTTTCTGATTCCCATCCAGACTTCAACCTTTTCTCTTTTTTCTTTCTATCATCTACCTGCCTATATCATATTCATTCTTGAAGTCAAAACTGAGATTCTCAGTTCTTCCACACAAGTATTTTTTTATGATTTGCTTTGAGGATTTTTAAGGGACTGTGTGTGTGTGTGTGTGTGTGTGTTTTCAAATACCCATGTGCATTCTTCTATCTTGCTCAGAGTTTAGCGTACACTTTAAAATCTCATTCCCAATCTTCACTTTCAGGATTTTTTGATCTATTGTTTCTTTCATTATTTCATTACTATCATTGCCTTTATTCTCTGAGTCTGGAGCTCCAATTAGACATGTTATTTTCATCTTGAATATATGATACTGGCTTCTAAATTTTTCTCTTATATGTTTCATCTTATCTCCATTTGATTCCGCTGTTGCTACCAGGTCACAAATTTTGTCTTCAATGATGATCATTCTAATAAGTTAGTTCAGTTATAAATAAATAAATATTTTTCAAACACATTTTATTTTCTATTATTTTGTCATAGCATGCTAAGTTTATATTATGTATAAATTACCTTCTCTGATCTCACTGAGACTCAATAGGATTGTTTCTAAAATCTTCCTCTGGCATCTCGATTACTTTTCTTCTAGGACCAGTCTTTCTGTTTGTTCTCTTCATTTCATGGCTTTTGGCTTTACTCAAATGAGTGGTGGTTCTTGGTGGTGTTTGTTCATATTGACGCTTGTGCTGGGTTAACAAAGTCAAGTGGCATGGTGTTTTCCTGAATTTCTTCCACTCTTTTCTTCCATAGATTTCTACCCTGAATGGAAAGGCTTAAATAGGTTCTGAGTGTGTAGTCAGGTTATTTCAACCAACATGCTGTTCTTTAGGTGCATGACATGGAGTTTCTTCAGGTTTATATCTACCTATTGCCAAAGAAGAAGAGATTTATTCTGGTAGTAGAGAAATTTAGTGTGTTTCTCTCACCAATAGAGCTGTCTCTGTCTGTCTCGTAAGAATTGGAGTTATCCCTCAGATTGAGTCTGAGCCTTCCCCTCGTAGTCAGCATATTTTCTTCACCTTTTGGATTTAGCCTGGGGAAAAATGTTTTTGTCCCCACTACTGAGTGTGTGTGTTTGTGTGTGTGTGTATGTGTGTGTGTGTAGAGGTCAACTAGTACAATTACTTTAAATAGAGTTCTTTAATATTAAATAGTTCTGATGGATTGCTCCAGGGGCACTTTTAATTTTTTTTAATGTTTTATTTCACGTATTTACTTTGAGCTTGGTATTTCTCTGCGTCTGTGATTATCTCCATGATAATTTTCACTTGCTTTTGCTTTATGCTGTGATTTACTCAGTTTCATCAAGTCTGATCCATCTGCTTTTTATGTCAGGACTCTCTTAAATATCTTCAATTTTCTTGTTTTCCATCTGTTATGGACCCTGTCTTCATCTGATATTAAAATGTATATTCTTACAATTTATTTTACTTACTTTATTGACTGGACAAATATAAATGAGAAAATGATACTTCTTTTTCTCCACTAAAATGTTAATATTGAGGTATATGTGAAAAATAGCAAAAAGGAGGCAAGTTTTTAATCTTTTTATGCAGAATTCGATCTTGGCCATATCTTAAAGCTACATGGAACCTCAGGTTGTTCATTACTGGCTTAAGATGATTACACTCCCAGGGGTATTTGCATTTTAATAGGAAACTCTTGCAGCACAAAAGCCTTTAAGACCAAAAGAAATTAATCTCTAAAAGTGAAATTTGAGATATTATGACCAAGCTCTTGGGGCAAAAGAGAAAGAGGAATTTTCAAATGGCAGGATCTCTCTCTACTTTCAAATTATATCACGCCTATCATGAGACAAGCTTTAGTCGGGAAAAGCAGGAACTCCTATGACCTCCCGCATTTCCCATAGGAAGTAAAATTTGTTTTCAAATAGTCAAAAATATTAAAGGGCCATCAAAAGTATGTAAAATTATTTACGTATTTTGAAAAATATACACCATGGCTCTTTTAATTTTTATATAGTATATCACTGTATGAAATGCTACTTTAAACTATTACCTAGTCCATATAAACTCCTTTCTTCTAAAACCCACCAAAGAGTTTATTCAGATGATTTATATTAAGTGTACAATATTAAATGACACCATGCAATATGAAATGACATTCACACCCATGTAAATTGATACAGTGCCCAGTGTGACTTCAGGTATTTTGGAATGATTAGTAATAATTAATGTCTCTGAGTTGGGCAAACTTCCAAAATTCCAAATGCCAATAAATGAGACTGAGCCCATGATTCTAAAACATGATTAAAACTAGACTTCTCCATTAAGACACAGTGGATCAGATAAATGACATGTTTTAAGTTATTACAGACTCTACATTAACCAATACTTTTTCTTTTCTCTTTGATTAAACCATATACAAGATTAATATACCTTAGGTTTCCTTTCCTCCTTATTTTCTTGTCCATTTTACTCCTGAACCTGGCAAGTAAGTATAAATGGTTAATAACACTCTCAAACCCTAGCACTTATTGTGATTATAGAAGATAAGTTCCTTAGTTTCTATTTTGATTGAAAAGATAAGAGAAAACATCTAGATGGAAAACAGCAAGAAAGAGATATAAATATGATTTCTGTATCTGGTTAGAGAAATCTAAAATAGAATTTTGACCACAACACAACTAGAACAATTGGTTAGTGATAATGTAGACATGTTGCTTTGCAAAATGGTACACATTTTTCCTTTTATTTAAGCAACATAATTGTCTTTACTTAAAAATCCAGTTAAGAACTGGAGAAAGATGCTTTTTTTCCCTTCATTGTGAAACAAATATAGACTGGAATATATAAATATCCCACTTGTTAGATATAAGGAAAACATATTAAAAGTCATATATCCTCAAGAACTTATAAAGACAAACATTTCGGGTCATCTTAGGCAATCTGTTGTCTGGACTCTCTGAGTCTTGATCATATCACTTTCATATTTATATTGATTAAGCCACAGCAAATACTGATTTTACTCCACCAAGTAGCCATTTTCTTAGAAAAGTCTCCCCTCCATGAATAAATGAAACATTTTTACCATATCAAACAATTAAATATGAGATTTGGGGACTATTTCTTTTTTTTTAGAAGAATTGTCTATCTGGTTTTTTGAACTTTAAGAAGCATTATCACAGGCTGCTGTGGAAATAGCAGATGTCACAGATAAGAAGAAACTCTTTAAGTCATGTGTCACAGAAAGAGCAGGTGTGCCCTCAAGGAAGAAAAAGTCTTGTTTTCATGCAATTATCTTTTTTAATGAAAATAAATGAAGGAGAAAAACTCACAAGACCATATCAACATCAGCATCTTCTTTCTTTTTCCATCTCCCAAACATTTTCCCCTGAAACTAAAGCAGCTCTTTAACCTCTTCAATTCTTGAATCATCTACTAAGTAAGCGCTCATCAGAATAAGCACTGAAATCTGGAAAGAATCTTACTGATTGAGTTTCAAAAGCAGCCATTCAACCTCATAAGTGTAACTTCTTTTTAATTAAGAACTGAACAGTAGGTAGATTACAAGAAGATGGTAGAACAGATAAAAGAAGGCATTAGAAATGCAAAGAGAATCTTAGATAATAGATGTGAGAAGGCATTCTAAATATACTGCCCTCAAATGTATTTTATGCTATAATTTAAGAGATCAGATGGGGAGAAAATCAGAACATTATAGTCCAGAATAAGAAATTAAGATACTTAGATCAGAGAAGAGGCTGATTTCATAATTGTACTCTTACTCCATTTACAGAAAAAAGAACAATGGGAAAATTGCAGTGGTTTGGAGAAAAGTGTAAAAACAATAGATTCCCTGGAAACCAGTTCGCTGATACTGAGAAATTTAAGTGTCATAACCCAATGAGCCTAATTTGTGAGTGGTGTGAGTTGTAAAGTGTTGAGGATTAAATTTTTCATTTGTTTTGTGCATGTTAAGTAATCTCACCTTTCCTCATTTCTTCTCCCATCAAGAATTCTTTGTCTCTTTTTACAATACTTACGTATATTCTATCATTCTTCATCTTCTACCTCATCTCTTAATACTCATCCTTCTTTTTGCAGTCAATGGTGTCAAAAGAAAAGAAAGGGACAATTAAATGGAGTCAGTTTGTCACCCACTGGATGCTTCCAATGGGTGTTTCAAATAAACAAACTACACTTCAGGTTGGACCTGAAGAGTAGCATGTATGTTTTTAAAAATATAAACATGTAAGTTTTAAATTCTCAAGTATTATGGAAGTCAGAAAAAAAGAAAGGATGTCTAGAGTGGTTAGGAAACACCAATGGAAGATGATGGACTTAAACTTTGTTTTGAAAAGTATGGAAGACAAGAGGGAAGCAGAGGGACAGGAGGGCAAATCAAGGAAGTAGAAGATCAAAGGCATAATGAAAGGAGTATGGGGTATTCTTAGAAGGAAGCCTAGGCTGAAATTTCAAAAATGTAAATCAGATTATGCACTGCTTAAAAACCTTAAATGATTTTTCATTGTAAATGGAATACAAATTACTTCTATGACCCTCCAGATCCTATACGATCTAGTTGATGTAGGTCCTACCCACTGCTGAGATATCATCTCCTACTATTTTCTTGCTTGTTCATTCCAATGCAGCTATGAGCCTTTTTTTAAAAAAAAATTATTGATTTGTTTGATACATTGTAATTGAAGATATTTATAAGATATGTTTGATGTTTTTGATGTTTCAATACATATCTATATTGTATAATAATCTAATCAGGGTACTTCATGCATTTATCACTTCAGGCATTTATTATTTATTTGTGGTGAGAACCTTCAGAAGGCCTCTGTTTTTGCTATTTTTTAATATACAATATTTTTATTCTTAACCATAGCAATCCTACTATGAAGTAGAACACTAGAAATTATTCCTTCAGTCTAATTACAACTTTGAAGTTGTTGAACCAGCTTTCCCTGTCTTCCTCTCTTCCCTCTCTTCCCCACTTCTGGTAACCACTGTCCTACTCTCTATTTCTATGATATCAACTTTTTCTTTTTTCTTCTTTTCTAGATTCTAAATATAAGTGAGATCATGCAGTATTTGTCTTTCTGTGTCTGGCTTTTTTCACTTAACATGGTGTTCTCCACATTTATCCACATTGTCAAAAATGATAGAATTTCATTCTTCTTATGGCTGAATAGTATTCCACTGTGTATATACACATTTTCTTTATCCATTCACCTATTAATAGACACTTAGGTTGATTCCATATCTTGGCTCTTGCGAACAGTGTTACAATAAACATAGAATGAGTGAATGTGCAGATATCTCTTTGACATAATTATTTCATTTTCTTTGAATATATATCCAGTAGCAGGACTGTTGGATCATATGGTAGTTCTATGTTTAATTTTTTGAGACATCTCCATACTCTTTTATGTAATGGCTGTACTAGTTTACAATCCTGTCAAAAGTGTGTAAGTTTTCCCTTTTCTCCACATCCTTGCCAATAATTCTTTTGTCTTTTTGACAATGATCATTCTAACTAGGATGAAGTAATAACTCATTATTTTTATTTACATTTCACTGATGATTAATTATGTTGAAAAATTTTCATATACCTGTCAGTCATTTGCATGTCTTTTGATAAGTGCCTAGTAAGTTGTGTTTTTTTTTTTTTTTTGCCCATTTTCTAGTCAGGTTATTTGGGGTTTTTTTTTTCCCCTGAGTTGTTTAAGTACCATATATATCTTGGATATTAATTCCTTGTCAGGTGTATAGTTCTCAAATATTTTCTCCCATTCTGTAAGTTGTCTCTTCACCCTGTTGATAATTTCCTTTACTGTTCAAAAGTTTTTTAGTTTGATGTAATTCCATTCATCTATTTAGTTTGATGTAATTCCAATCATCTATTGTCCTTGTCACCTGTGCTTTTGAGGTCTTATTTTGAAAAATCCTTCCCAGCCCAATGTTGTGAATCATTTTCCCTATTTTTTCTAGTAGTTTAATAGTTTAAAGCTTTACATTTAACTCTGCAATCATTTTGAGTTGATTTCTGTATATGGTCAGAGTTAGGGGTCTAATGTCATCCTTCTGAAAGTGGATATATAATTTTCCAAGATTCATTTATGGAAGAGACTGTCTTTTCCCCAATGTGTGTTCCTGACAAATTTGTTGAAAATCAGTTGGCTAACTGACCTTCATAAGTGAAATAGAATTAAGATCCTTTTTAGACAAGCAAATGCTGAAAGAACTTGTTACTGCAAGAGCTGCTTTACAAGAGCTCCTGAAAGGAATAGTGAATAGGGAAAGGAAAGACCATAACCAACCAATATACAAACACACTAAAGTACACAGACCAGTGACACTATAAAGCAACCATACAAACAAGTCTGCATAATAACCAGTTAACATCATAATGGCAGAATCAAATCCACATATATCAATAATAACCTTTAATTTAAACAAGCTAAATGTCTCACAATTAAAAGGAACAGAGTGGCAAGCTGGATAAAGAAGCAAGACCCAATGACATGCCATCTTCAAGATACCCATCTCACATGCAATGACATCCCCAGGCTGAAATTAAAGGGATGGAAAAAAATCCACTAAGCAAATTGAAATCAGAAAAAAAGCAGGATCTATCCTAACAACAGACAAAACAGACTTTAAACCAACAAAGATTTAAAAAGACAAAGAAGGCATTACATAATGGTAAAGGGGTCAATTCAACCACAAGAGCTAACTATCCTAAATATATATGTACCAAATACAGAAACACTCAGATTCATAAAGCAAGTTCATAGAGACCTATGAAGAGATTTAGACTACTCTAAAATAATAGTGGGAAACTTCAACACTCTACTGACAGTATTAGACAGATTACTGAGGTAGAAATTGACAGGTATTCAGGACCTGAACTCAACACCTGACAAAATGGACCTAATAAACATCTACAGAACCCTCCATCCTAAAACAACAGAATATACATTCTTCTCATCACCACATGGCACATACTCTAAAATAGACCACACAATTGGACATAAAACATTTCTCAGCTAATTCAAAAACAAAAACAAAAAACACAAAATCATACCAACCACACTTTTGGACCAGAAATAATAAAAATAGAATTCAATACAAAGAAATTTTCTCATACATTTACACAGAATTCAAACAACCTGTTCTGGAATGACTTTCAGGCAAATAATGAAATTAAGGAGAAAATAAAGAACTTATTTGAAACTAATTAGAATGAAGTTACAACATACCAGAATCTCTGGGACACAGCTAAGGCAGGGTTAAGAGGGAAATTTATAGCACTAAATGCCCACATCCAAAAGTTAGAATTATCTCAAATTAACAACCTAATATAACAACTAGAAAAACCAGATAAGCAAGAGCAAACCAACCTCAGAGCTAGCAGAAGACAAGAAGTAACCAAAATCAGAGCTAAGCTGAAGGAGATTGAGACATGAAAAACCATTCAAAAGATCAATAAATCCAGGAGTTATTCTTTGAAAAAGTAAGTAAGATAGACTACTAGTTAGACTAATAAAGACAAGAGAGAAGATTCAAACAAACACAATTAGAAATGACAAAGGGGACATTACCACAGAAATATTAATAATAAAGATTACTATGGGTACTTCAGTATAAAGACCACTATGGATACCTAGTTTGTGTGGATATACACACAAACTAGACAAACTAGACTAAAATAAATTCCTGGAAATATGCACCTTCCCAAGTCTGAATCAGGAAGAAATTGAATCCCTGAATAGACCAATAACAAGTTCTGAAACTGAGGCAGTAATAAATAGCCTACCAATAAGAAAAAGTCCAGGAACAGAAGGATTCATAGCCAAATTCAACCAAATGTACAATAAAGAGCTGGTACCATTTCTTCTGAAACTATTCCACAAAACTGAAGAGAAGAAATTTCTTCCCAACTCATTCTGAGGCCAGCATTATCTTAATATCAAAACCTGGCACAGACACAACAAAAAATAAGACTTCAGGCCAATATCCTTGATGAACATGAATGCAAAACTACTCAACAAAACACTAGCAAACTGCATCCAACAGCACATCAAAAAGCTAATCCACCATGATCAAGTAGGTCTTATCTCTGAGATGCAAGGTGGGTTCAACACATGCCAATCAATAAATGTGATTCATCACATAAACAGAACTAAAGACAAAAACCACGTGATTACCTCAATATATGCAGAAATTGCTTTTGATAAAATACAACATTATTTCATGTTAAAAATCCTCAATAAACTAGTTATTGAAGGAACATCCTTCAAAATAAGAAGAGCCATTTATGAGAAACACACAGCCAGCATTATACTGAATAGACAAAAGCTGGAAGCATTCCCCTGGAAAACCAGCCCAAGACAAGGATGCCCTGTCTCACCACTACTACTCAATATAGTATTTGGAGTCCTAGTCAGAGTGATCAGGCGAGAGAAAAAATAAAGGCATCCAAATAGGAAGAGAAGAAGTCAAACTATTCCTGTTTGTCTATGATGTGATCCAGTATCTCAAAAACCCCATAGTCTCACCCAAAAAGCTCCTTTGGCTAATATCTTCAGCAAAGTTTCAGGATACAAAATCAATATCCAAAGATTAGTAGAATTTCTATAAACTGACAACATCCAAGCTGAGAGCCAAATCAGAAATGCAATCCCATTCACAACTGCCACAAGAAGAATAAAATACCTAGGCATACAGCTAATCGGGGAAGTGAAAGATCTTTACCACAAGAATGACAAAACACTGCTCAACGAAATCAGAGATGGCACAAATGAATGGAAAAACATTCCATGTTGATGGATAGGAAGAATACTGTTAAAATGGCCATACCACTCAAAGCAATTTACAGATTCAATGCTACTCCTATCAAACTACCAATGACATTCTTCACAGAAATGGAAGTATCTATTTTAAAATTCATATGGAACCAAAACAGAGCCTGAATAGCCAAGTTAATCCTAAGCAAAAAGAACAAAGCTGGAGGTATCACATTACCTGACTTAAAACTATACTACAGGGCTACAGTAACCAAAACAGCATGGTACTGGTACAAAAACAGATACATAGACCAATGGAACAGAATTGAGAGCCCAGAAATAATGCCACACACCTACAACCATCAGATCTCCAACAAAACTGACAAAAAACAAGCAATGGGGAAAGGACTCCCTATTCAATAAATGATGCTGGGATAAATGGCTAGCTATAAACAAAAGATTGAAACTGGACCTCTTACTTACATCATATACAAAAATCAACTCAAGATGGATTAAAGACTTAAATGTAAAACACAAAACTATAAAAACCTTGGAAGACAGCATAAGAAATATCATTTTGGTCACAAGAACTGACAAAGTTCTCATGATTAAGATGCCAAAAGCAATTGCAACAAAAGCAAAAATTGACAAACAGGATCTAATTAAATGAAATAGCTTCTGCACAGCAAAAGAATCTATCAACAGAGTAAACAGACAACCTACAGAATGGGACCATATATTTGCAAACTATGTATCTGATAAAAGTCTAATATCTCTATAAGGAACTTAAACACACTTATAAGCAAAAAACAAACAAACAAACAAAAAACAAAAACAAACAAAAAAACATTAAAAAGTGGGCAAAGTACATGAACAGAAACTTTTCAAAAGAACACATATATCCATATAATAATCATAAGAAAAAAAGCCCACTATCACTGATCATTGAAGAAATGCAAATCAAAACCACAATCATATATACCATCTAACACCAGTCAGAATGGCTATTATTAAAAAGTTAAAAAAAGATGCTGGCAAGGTTGTGGAGGAAGAAGAATGCTTATACACAGTTATTGGGAGTGTAAACTAGTTCAACAATTGTGGAAAGCAGTGTAGTGGTTCCTCAAAGACCTAAAAATTGAAGTACCATTTAACCCAGTAATCTCAATAGTGAGTATATACCCAAAGGAGTATAAATCATTCTACCATAAAGACACTCACACTCATATGTTCATTACAGCACTAGTTACAATAGCAAAGATGTGGAAATCAACCTAAATGCCCATCAACGGTAGACTGGATAAAGAAAATGTGCTATATATATACACCACGGAATACCACATATCCATAAAAAAGAATGAGATCATGTCCTTTGAACATGGATGGAGCTGGAGGTCATTATCCTTAGTGAACTAAGGCAGGAACAGAAAACCAAATATCACATGTTTTCACTTATAAATGGGAGCTAAATAATGAGAACCAATGGGCACAAAGAGGGGAACAACAGATACTGGGGTCTACTTGGGAAAGCACAGTAGGAGGAAGCAGAGGATCACCAAAAATAACTATTATGTACTATGTGTACTATGCTTAGCACACAGGTGACAAAATAATCAGTACAACAAACCCCCATGACAGAGTTTACATATATAACAAATCTGCATGTGTACCCCTGAAAGTATAAAAATTAAAGAAAAAGAAAACTATTTGGTTGTAGGTACATGGATTTATTTCTGGGTTTTCTATTTTGTTTCTTTTGTTTATGTATCTGTTACTATGCCAGTACTATACTGTTTTGTTTACTATAGCTTTGTTGTATATTTTGAAGTCAAGTACCATGCTACTTGGAGTTTTGTTCCTTTTGCTCAGGATTGTTTTGGCTATTTCAGGGTCTTTTGTGGTTCTATATGAATTTTAGGACTTTTTTTTTTCTATTCCTGTAAAGAATGTTATTGAATGTTCTGATAGGGATTGCATTAAACTATGTATTACGTCGAGTAGTATGACCATTTTTACAGTATTAATTTTCCAGTCCATGAATACAGAATATTTGTGTCCTCTTCCATTTCTTTTATTATGTAAATGTAGAGATATTTTCCCTCCTTGCTTAAGTTTATTTCTAGGTATCTTATTTTTTTATAGCTATTAAAAACATAATTTTTTTTTTTTACTTCTTTTCACAATTAGCGTATAGAAACCCTGCTGATTTATGTATGCTGATTTTGTATTCTGCAACTTTCCTCAATTTGTTACTTTGAACAGTTTTTTTGGTGAAGGTTTTAGGGTTTCCTTTATATAAAATCATGTCATCTGCAAATGGACAATTTGACGCCATCCTTTCCAATTTGGATGCCTTTTATTTCTTTCTTTTGCCTAATTGTTCTGGCTAGGACTTCCAGTACTCTGTTGAATAAAAATGGTGAGAGTGCGAATCCTTGTCTTCTCTCCGATCTCAGGGGAAAACCTTTCAGATTTCCCATTCAGTATGCTGTTACCTGTGGAATTCTTATATATAGCCTTTATTGTGTTGAGATATATACCTTCTATAAGAAGGTATTTTATTCAGAGTTTTTATCATGAGTGATGTTAAACTTTGTCAAATACTTTTTCTGTACCTATTGAAATGATCATATATGGCTTTTGTCTTCCTGTTAATGTGGTGTATCACATTTATTGGTTTCCATATGTTAAATCATACTTGCATCCCTGTGATGAATTTCACTTAATTATATGAGTGATCTTTTTAAAATACTGTTGAATTCATTTTACTAGTTTTCTGAAAATTTTTGCATCAGTGTTCATCTGAAATATTGACCTGTAGTTTTGTTTGTTTGTTTTCAGGTTGTGCCCCTGTCCAGTTTTAGAGCTGGGGTAATGCTGGACTCAAAATGTGTTTGGAAGTATTCTCTTTTCTTCAGTTTTCTAGAATGCTTTGATAAGAATTGGTATTAGTTCTTTAAGTGTTTGGTAAACTTCAGCAGTTAATTCATCAGGCCCTGGGATTTTCTTTGATGAAAGACTTTTTCTTACTGATTCAATGTCCTTACTCATTATTGGTCTGTTCAGATTTTCCATTTTTTCATACTTTAATCTTAAGGTTTTATGTTTCCGGCAATTTGTCCCTTCCTTCTGTTACCAAATTTGATGGTACACAGTTGTTCATAAGTCTCACAATTCTTTGTATTTTGTGTATTTTACTGTAATGCCTTTTTTTCATCTCTGATTTTATTTGAGTATTCCTCTCTGACCTTTCATTTTCTGGGCAACACCAACTTGTTTCCACTTTAAGGTTATGTGCTAGACTTTTCCTCTTACTGGAATGCTCTTCCTTCCACCCATCTTTGCATGCCTGGTTTCTTGATATGCTTTAAGTCTCGTTCCAAATATTACCTCCTATGTAAGCCTTCCACCATTTCCTCTGGTTTTACTCTATCTCATTAATCTTACTTTCTTCTTAACAGTTATCATGCTTAAAATTGAGTAACTTGTATCATAGTATTTAACAGTGTCTCCATCACTCCAAATTTAGGTAGCAGATGGGCAGGAGAGAACAGATCTTTTTTATCTTGCCCAGTGTTGTATCTCTAGTATCTAGCCCAGGTTCTAGCTTGGTGCAACACTTAGTCTGCGAACAATTTGTTACCAGTTGGCTAAAAAATAAACCACCAACACAGAGCTTTCTACTAAAAAAAAAAAAAAAAAAAAAAAAAAATCAGCTAAACTAAACAACGTGCCTAGTGACTTAGTTGATTTATATTCTGACACAAACTTCTTTTCTGCCTATGGACTTCTAACAGTTTCTGGACTGCTATGGACCACCAACTATACCTTGAGTAGTGTTGACCTCATTTCTAAGAGGGGCTAGAAGATTTTATTCCAGCAAAAGCTAAAATGTAACAAAATGTGAGGGGTTTAATAAAATATTTGATAGTTTTAGTAGATTGTTTATATTTCAAGTATCTTAATCAGTGATAATTTGTTAGTAAAAAGAATTGCTTGTACTTAGCTTGTGAGAAGTAGGGTGGTGTCATCAGAAAAGTCTACTAATAGCTATTAAGGCCAGGTAAGAATAGAGCATGAGAGAAAAGGCCAACCCAGTGAAGCAGTAGGTAAAGCTTAATACCAGAAGTCCTATTAGAAGGTAGGACAGACATGGGAATATTCTAATGACAACTAGGGAGAGTGTCATTTTGTCTTCCCACAAGAGATCAGCATAAGAACTCTAAACTGAAAGAGGTTAGTGGGCTTGAAAAACACATTCCTACACCTCAATAATCAGAGGCAGTGAAGATTTCCATAAACGAAAATAAAAAGTTTAAGATTCCAATAAATCATTAAAATACAATTGTTACTATAACTTACATTTATGGAGTACTGTCAATGTACTAGATACTGTGGCACATCTATTATGTCAGTGAATTTCCTCAATAATTCTTTAGGGTAGATACATCTGTTATTTACTTTAATTGAGGCTTAAACATCT
Organism: Trachypithecus francoisi; assembly: GCF_009764315.1. Lineage (NCBI taxonomy): Eukaryota > Metazoa > Chordata > Mammalia > Primates > Cercopithecidae > Trachypithecus > Trachypithecus francoisi. The sequence goes on along the minus strand of NW_022681462.1, from coordinate 58,176,779 downwards.
AGTAAGTGGCAGGATCAGTACTTAAACACAAAAAGTCTTAAATGAGAGTCTATGCTTTTAAAATCTATGCATACAGCCTTCCTATCTAAGAGGTTTAACCCCAAATATTCACAGCAAAAATATATAAAATCTATATATTCTATATATTTATAATAAAATCTGTAATATATTATATATTATAGTATATTATATAATAACATGTCAGGGGAGAAACCTTGTGGCAACAGGGAAGCAAGAACCTTGAACTTCTTTACACAGTGGCAAGAGAGAGACAGTGAGGAGTGAACAGCCACATACTTTTAAAGCATCAAATCTCACGAGAACTCCCCTACAATCATGAGAACATGGGGAAAACCACCCGCATAATCCAATCACCTCCCACAAGGTCTCTCCCCTGACACGTGGGGGTTACAATTCGACATGAGATTTGGGTGGTGTATTAGTCTGTTCTCACATTGGTATAAGGAAATACCTGAGACTGGATAACTTATAAAGAAAAGAGGTTTAATTGACTCACAGTTCTGCATGGCTGGGAAGGACTCAGGAAACTTAGAATCAAGGTGGAAAGCAAAGGAGAAGAAAGACACCTTCTTCACAGGGTGGAAAGATGGAGTGAGTGTAAGCAGGAGAAATGCCAGATGCTTATAAAACTGTCAGATCTCATGAGACTCACTAACCATAGAGAGAACAGCATGGGAGAAACTGCCCCCAGGATCCAATTACCTCCACTATTAGTCCCACCCTCGGCACATAGATATTATGAGGATTACAATTTAAGATGAGATTTTAGGTGGGGACACAGCCAAGCCACATCAAACATAAACCAATACTAGGAAAATCTCAGCAAGTAAGTCTCAAATTGAAGTTCAGCTTCATGTTCTTCTCTAAGCCTATTTGTGGCCCTGAATATAGCTGATTTTTTATTTTTTTAGATGGAGTCTCACTCTGTCACCAGGCTGGAGTGCAGTGGTGAGATCTTGGCTCGCTGCAACCTCCGCCTCCTGGGTTCAAGTGATTCTCCTGCCTAGCTTCCCGAGTAGCTAGGACTAAAAACCCCCACCACCACGCCTGGCTAATTTTTGTATTTTTAGTAGAAACGAGGTTTCACCATATTGACCAGGCTGGTTTCAAACTCCTGACCTTGTGATCCAGCCACCTTGGCCTCCCCAAGTGCTCAGATTACAGGCATGAGTCACCGCACCTGGCCGAAGTACAGCTGATTTTTCTATCAACCTATGTCCATTGGTCATGTATATCTTTAAAATATGCCATGAGACTCATAATGCCTTATCTGATATTGCCAATATCCATTATATTAAAATACTGTTTTCAAGTTAATTTAATCTAAAAGAGTTCAGGAGGAGCAGCAAGACTATTGAAGAAAGTTTACATTGTAACAAAATATGGATTATCCTTTATTTGTAGCTCTGCAGGGCAGAACATATAGGTTCATTTGTATCATTAGATAATGGTGATGCTAATAACACTTCATATCTGACATAAGTGAATCCTAAATGGAAGTCTTAGAGAAAAAGTGAAAATGTCTGTATTTTTTTACTGAGTTTAAGAGTATTTACACAAAATTTATTCATTACTTAACTCAAATATAAAAGTGGAAACAAGAGGAAGCTTATGCCGGATGTTTGCCTAGGACTGGCACATATTTATTGGAAGATTATGAGAGTTATTGAGAACAAGTGTAGCTATTATCTGTTTAATTTTTTAAAATTATATGTATCAGAAAAGTTTACTTGACTTAGAAGTTTTAAAAATGTCATTATTTGCACAGTACACGCAAGCAATAAGATTTAACTGTCAATAGTTGCTAAGAAAGTATAACATTAGGTTATACAAGTATGGGGGAAATAAAGACATTTTCATTCATTAAATGTGTACACTATCATGTTACATTATATTGAATGTATGAAATGTGAGATTCATAATAAGTATTCAGACATTTATATTTTGTGCCCAAAAAAATTTTTGGACACTTACGTGATATCCATGTGCACAGTCTGTGATTTCAGCAAAATGAGAAAAATATATCTAGTTAATTTATTTTAGAATAATTTATATATTTGCTTCATTACAGGTTAGAAAGTAGAGTACATTCCCCAAATGAGAAGACTGAGGAAAAATAATAACTATTTGTAAACCTGAAATTTGTTTGAGGTTTGGAGCAAGTGCAAGATAGAGTTTAAGGTCATTTCTTATTTCATCTAAATAAATCTTCTTAGGCTGGGTGATATATTAAGGGGATATAGTCTATAAAATGGTTTTTTTTGTTTGTTTGTTTTTTTGTTTTTTGAGACGGAGTCTGGCTCTGTCGCCCAGGCTGGAGTGCAGTGGCCGGATCTCAGCTCACTGCAAGCTCCGCCTCCCGGGTTCACGCCATTCTCCTGCCTCAGCCTCCCGAGTAGCTGGGACTACAGGCACCCGCCACCTCGCCCGGCTAGTATTTTGTATTTTTTAGTAGAGACGGGGTTTCACCATGTTAGCCAGGATGGTCTCGATCTTCTGACCTCGTGATCCGCCCGTCTCGGCCTCCCAAAGTGCTGGGATTACAGGCTTGAGCCACCGCGCCTGGCCTATAAAATGTTTTAAATCACTTAACTCTATTTCACCCAGATGCATTTAGTGTGGCTGGAAGGCTCTGTTCAGGAAATGAAGGTTTCTAAATTGTGACTGTTTTTATCAGAGGGTATATCTTTCCAGAGAGAGAGGATTGGGGATGAGGGAAAGGTCCTGGCCAGCAGCAACAGCAGACTGTCTCACACTGCCTGCAGCAGCAGGGGACTAAAATCTAAACATGAAATGTGCTTTTTGAAGAATGCATCCTCTTTGTCTTTTCCCCAGATGTACTCTCTTCCCGTTGGTTTACCATACTCTCTTGGCTTGGATGACCACAGTGAGGATGAGATGTAGAAAGGAAAACTAAGTCTTTGAGCCAGTTAATAAAATGCATAATGATGTATAATGTTTTCATTCTTATTGCTTTATACAGAATTTCAGGAAAGATTTTGGAGTGGATAGATCTCTGGTCCTTGCATCTGATTTCTGCCTAAGCAGACATCTCTCCCAGAACCTATTTGGGAGCAAGGAGAGAAATGGAGTCAAAGGTGAAAGCTAGCATGAAGATGATTTATTCCAGTAAAACTTGAGTAATGCATCCCCGTCATCATGTCAGCTGTCAAAAATGCCACCGGCCTTTTATTTAGTTGTTTCAGTACTTACTCCTGAAAATCATCAATCTTTGGAATTGGCACTTTAATTAAAACCTAAAGGGAAGTGGTTGGTATGAATTTGTGCACAGGTTTAAGTGTACATGTGTGAATGTGTGCACTTATATGTTTTTGGAGTTTGTGTTTGTGCATGTATGTTAATGTATTTTTAATATATATACACTTACTAGTGTCTTTATGCACTTAGGGTTTATTTAAAGTCATATTTATGGTTTTGAGAAACCTATTTATATTCACACTGAGATACAGACACATCAAAAATTATAATAAGTGAATGTATTATCTGAAGGAGACCTATTGCAAATCCCATAAAAACCAAATATTTATTCTAAAAACAAATATTTACTTCTAAGCAATATGTATTCTAAAATATATTTATATATATAAATATATAAAAATTTGCAAAAAAACACAAACATTTATTCTAAAGGTAGGTTATTCTGGTTAATCTAACTTTTTGTAATTCTTATGTTTTGGTAACATTTTAAGTTTTAAACAAGAAACCTGTATATGACAGTACTGACTATGGTCAGACAAAAGAACAGTTAGATTTGAGGATTCTCTCACATGGCCCAATGTCTAGGAAACCAGTATCTTAAGTCTCTACCTTTGTGAGAACTCTGGTTAGATTTTCCACACAGAGCTTAGCAAGATGCTAATATTTCTGATTTCTTTCTCATCTTCCTTATTGGTGGCATTCTTCATTTTGGGCCTGAGTCACTCTCTTCTGCTATCCCCTGGATAACCAGTCAGACCCCTGCCATCTGGCACTCAAATGGGTACACTCTTTGCTAAGAGGAACATCTCTCTGTAAACCCAGACTCCATGATAAATTTCCTTTCAAGGAACTATCTTCAGCTAATATCCAGGCTGAATAATGCTAATCACTGTAAAAGTTTGATGAAATATTACAAGGGGAATTTATAGCTAGGGCAAAGCTATGACTGAGACAAGTGATTGTCTAAAGGAATGTCAGATTCCAGCAACATGGTAAGACACATAAAGAGAAAAAAACACAAGCTATTTTTCTCCAAAAAACTCACACTCTGTTTGGGTTATCTTTCAACAGTGCAAAGAAATATGTGATGTTTTTGCAACAGTGCAAAAAATTATGTGATTGTCAAGACTGTATTCTAATTTACATAAACTAAAAGGCCAAGTTGAATATTTGTCCTGTTTAGTGTATACACCATGAAAATTCATCCAGCAGGACCCCATGCCTGCTGTAAGGGACCCTTGTTCAACATGCCATAATTGCCTTCACAGATTGACCCCCAAAAATGATGATTCTGAAGAAGAAAGTTCCAGGCCAATTTTCTTGAATCAGTAACAAAGAGGGATGTTATAATAGCTAAGAGAGGAATCATCTGCAATTAGGGTCTTCTGGACAACAGAATATTGCAAAGGTAGGGATATATGATATCTTAGGAACAACATCAGTAAAAGTAACTCTGAACTGGCAATGAAATAATTGATAGTTCTGTTTTGCTGTGTGTGCCTAGGCTGAATACAGGAAAAAATACATATGTATGTCACATTTCCAGAGTCTCCATTTTTTGTCTCACAGGGATGGATATTTGGCAAGCTGTGGCATCTTGGCAATTGTCACCTCACATACAGATGGAGACAGGTATGGGTTGGTGAAGATAAAGTAGAGGGGCTGTGAGAATGGCTTGTGTGAAAGTGGGAGAGGACAAGTGCTTTTCAGAGTCACAAAAGAGTGAAGGGACAAACCTTGTATAAGACCAAGAAGAGACTATTGTAGGGCCTCTACTGTATTAACTTGCTAGGGATGCCATAACAAAATATTATACCACTGATATGGTGGCTTAAACAACAGAAATCAATGTTCTCATGCTTCTGGAGGCTAGAAGTTCAAGACCAAAGTGCTAGCAGGGTTGGTTTCTTTTGTGGCCTCTCTCCTTGGCTTGCAGATGGCTGCCCTCTTGCTGCCTTCTCACATGGTTATCTCTATGAACACATGTTCCTGTTGTCTCTATGTCCTAATCTCTTCTTAACAAAAACACCAGTCATATTGAATTTGTGTCTCCCCTAATGGATTTGTCTTAATTTAATCACCTCTTTAAAGACCCTGTCTCTAAATACAGTCACATTATGATACTGGAGGTTAGCAATTTAACATACAAATTTTGGAAGGACACAAGTCAGCCCTTAACACCCACATTACCATCTAGTACAACATGCTCTTTTCATATCCAGAGACTAGCTTGGTCTTGGTTACCTACACAGGTAGTCAAATCTCTGAGGCTGAGTTTTGTTTGTTTCTCTTTCAGCATTTCAGCAATAATGGGTCTAGGCTGACATATCTGGGATATTATTCCATGTATTTGTTATTTCTACCCATTATGCTATCTCTACTTCTAGTTTTATTAAACAACTACTAATAACCACCTCTGTAGTAGATCTCTGTCCTCAAATGTTTTTGTTCCTTTGATATTTGGCTTAGATCAGGATTCACAAATTAAATACCTACAGGGAATGAGTAGACAGCACAAATGATGAAATTGGCCCGGTATAGGCTAATAGGAGTGTTGAGATATATGGTGAACCAGAAATGAGAAAGCCCTCGGCCCTTCTAAAGGGAGAAGTGCTGCTGATCTCTTCTTGCTTGGAACTATGTGGAAATTCTGGTAGTACTAGGTTTTCTGATTTTTATAGTGAAGTTGGGGATACAGATTTTAATTGAATACTTATAATTTTAAAAAAATTTTGAACTATTTCAAATAAAATACTGTGTTGGCCCTCAGTCTATATTCCTTTATAAAGATTGTGCCTTACGTCTACTAGAGATGCTGTTTCAGAGCCAATGGTCAATATAGAAATTCTCATTGAGAATAGGAAAGACTAGAATAAGGTGTTCATTTGTAGAAGATAGAGACATTTCTATTTTCCAGGATTCATCTTAGATAAAGCACTATGTATGTTTTCGTTTTGTTTGTTTGTTTGTTTGTTTTGAGACAGGGTCTCACGGTCGCCCAGGCTGGAATGCAGTGGCACTATCTTGACTCACTGCAACCTCTGCCTCCTGGGCTCAAGTGATTCTCCCACCTCAGCGGCCCAAGTAGCTGGGACTATAGCCCATGCCTGGCTAGTTTTTTGTATTTTTTATGGAGATGGGGTTCTGCCTTATTTTAAATCCAAGGTGAAGACAAGTTGCTTGTCTTCAACTCCTGGACTCAAGTGATCACCTGTCTCAGCCTCCCGAATTGCTGGGATTACAGGTGTGAGCCACTTCGTCTCTGTGCATTTCATTTAAACAAACAAAAATTTACTTAGAGTAAAAAGAAAACTACATGGCATTCCAAGCAATAAAAAAACTATTCACCAGGCCGGGCACGGTGGCTCAAGCCTGTAATCCCAGCACTTTGGGAGGCCGAGACGGGTGGATCACGAGGTTAGGAGATTGAGACCATCCTGGCGAACACGGTGAAACCCCGTCTCTACAAAAAAATACAAAAAACTAGCTGGGCGAGGTGGCGGGCGCCTGCAGTCCCAGCTACTCGGGAGGCTGAGCCAGGAGAATGGCGTGAACCCGGGAGGCGGAGCTTGCAGTGAACTGAGATCCGGCCACTGCACTCCAGCCTGGGCGACAGAGCGAGACTCCGTCTCAAAAATAAATAAATAAAACAAAACAAAACAAAACAACTATTCACCTTAAATTATAAATTAGAAGACTAAGGAAGGCTAAGGGAAGAGAAGGACAGGAGAGGTTCAGCAACAACAGGTGAGCCAGTGAGATAGAGAAAGGTTGTGTATCTCAGAAGGTGAGAAATTGTCCAAGCCACCACAATCAATCCAAAAGGCCTCATGGAAGTGACAGTGCTTGAGCTGGGTTTAAATCATGAGTAGAAAAGTCACTTCTAATTTTAGAATGTGGTAAAGACAGAAGCAGCATGTTCCATTTAGGCAATAGTGAGAACTAACTCTTAATTGAGAATGGAAACTGTCCTTCTCTAAAGTTAAACCAATGGTCATTTGTAGTTTGGTGTCACTTCTGGTTGCATTTCCTAACCTTGTGATCTTTGCCTAATTAAGAATAGGTGAGAGAAGAACAGAACACTAAAAGAGAGTCTGTATGGAGAGGTTCACAGGCAGTTTTTTCTGTTAAGGACCATCCTATAATCTCTAAGAGCTCAACTCTGTGGTAGCATGAAAGCAGCCATAGAGAAATGAGTGTGGTTGTGTCCTAATAACGTTTTATTTACAAAAGAAGTAGTAGACAAGACTTAGTCTGTGGGCCTCTAGTCTGGAGGGAAAAGAGACACTGATGTAGGGTAAGGGTAGGAGAGGAAGGAAGAAGCATCCAGAAAGAGGGGCCCTAAATAGTGCCAAGCGTAACACTGAACACTTTCAAAATTACTAATATGTTTTCTGAAACTCTATGGAAGTGTAAGAAAGGAAGGAACCAGTATGGTAGGGAGATGATGGATAGGTGATTTTTTTTTTTTTAATGCAGACAGAAATGAGGGGCACTATATGGGAAAAATAAAATCCAAATGAAATGAGAGACCAAGCCTTAAATGGAAGAAGAAAGCCAGAGCATGGAGGTCAAATCATTCAGAGACATATCAAACATTGGAACAGAGAAGATCCAGTGGCAAAACAGTAGGTGATGACACAAGCCCATTGCAATAAAAGGGCTCATAAAGGGAATATGAGCTCTTATGTTACTGGGGCTACTTCTTTGAACAAGGAACTCATCAACCTCATTAAGCAAGTCCTGTTTTTTCTTTCAGCAGCTGCCCCAAATTTCTTTCTTCATCTCTAGTCAACTATTCCAGCCCTAAGAGGCATCCAGGTAAATGAGAAATGATGAGGGGACATGAGCCTCTGTTGGTGTTCCTGTGCATCTCCCTCAGCACCAGGCCCACTTGCCATCTCTCCTTTTTTCCGAAAGCTTTGCCTATTCCAGTGAGGTATGAATAATCCCATAGGCACAGTATGGAGTCTACAGAGCATTAAGCCTTGCAGATGTCATTAAGGCAATGTTCCCAGCTGAAGTAATGAATGTAGCCAGCAGGAGACCCAGAGAATTGAGTTTATTGAGGGGATTGTTGTAGTCTCATTATCTAGTTTAATAATTTGGGGATCACCAAATCACATATCATCGTAACTCCTTTCTTGCCAAGGTTTTCGCCCTGTCTTTCGAGACCTGTCACTGAATCGTTTCACAGTATGCTTTAATGAAAGTGGATATGGGATTCACTGTGGTTTTATAATAAAGCTGCAGCTGCCAGGCTTGTCTAAAGAATTACAAGGTCTCTTTTTCAAGCACATTGAAATGAATATCCCATCAAAAATAACACCTTGGATTTAAAATAAGGGTGCTTAGATACAACTTGCAAGAACCAAATTCTCTTTTAGTTTTCTTTTCTAGAGTAATTCCTAAACCCTGAGACAATGCCCTTTGTGTGAAGTAGAATATGCGGTACTCACTGGCTTAGGGTAAAACTGACTGTTCTTGTCTCCATCTTCCACAAGCCCAGCTGATATTTTATTAACATCCCTGTGCAGGCAGCACCTGGCTCAGTGCCTTGCACATAAGAGTTGCTCAGTAAGTGGGAGGCAGGTTGGAGGGATGAATAATTACAAATTTCCCCTGTGTTTCACAGGTCTTGGGAGGAATTCAGTTAATGTCTTCTTCTCTTGTTATCTATTTTGCAAACTACCATTAGGATTGGAATGCATTCCAGAGAAGGCTTTTTATTTAGCAACATGAGAACTAGGCAACCTACTTTTTTGTTCTCAGATCTGAACCACTGCTATAAAAATATTTTGAATTGATAGACAACTGGAGCTTATTTTCTGTACACCAAGCAATAGGCTATCAACTTAAAACTTGAGGGTTTTGTTTTCAGTGAGGCTAGTTAATGTCTATTCTGTGACCAGTACTGATCACAACTTTATAATTATACGAGGACCATCATGTGGTTGGATGTTTTCTTATACTGAGAAGCAGATAGGCTCCTTTTGACCATACATTCTTTATGTTTCTCCGTTGTCATCTCTCTGCAGTTTCTGCTGATAATTAAAACCTATGAAATTCAGGACTAAATCTAATAGTTAAATAATTTATTGTATATTTAACAGACAAGCTGTACTCTTCACTTATTGAAGGTACAATTAAAAACACATAAAACTTTAATTCATATAATGTTTAATTGGTAGGTTTGAAGCCAATTATGGTACCAGTGTACTCTTTCCCCAATTTTAACTCCTACATTAGTTTCATTAAAAATGTTAAATTAAAAGAAATTGTCATTATGTATCAGAGAAAGCTGTCACTGAACCCAGCAGGTGGTATCTGTTAACAAAGCTAAGATCACTTAGGAAAATGCTTCCAATAGAATCATGTCTTGATAACTAGTGTTAAGCAACAAAAACCCCACTGCCCCCAACACACACATCCTGTGATATCCTATACTAAAAGCGACAGCACATATCCAAGCCAGAAAATTGGAAAGTCTTAAAAAATAAAAAATAAATGACATAAACGTCAGTTAACAATTATATGACAATAAAATTGGCAACCTTTAAAAAACACAAACGTGCCCTAAGACCCAGGATTACCCAGCTTAAAATTATAAATGCTGCTGGGGAGTATCTTCCATACTCTTGATTTTCCCTCTTTCCCAGAAGGTCTATTCACATCTGAGAAAAAGTTAGGAAAAAAGTCAAGGCCATTAATAACATTGAACCCCTGGTCTGAAGCATAAAAGTCATCTCTGCCCCTTTCTGTTTCAATATATCTCAGGAAAGGACTATAATTACTATTAATAGTCTGAATCAAAGAAATTCTAAAAATTATAATTCTCTCTCCTTTTTGTCTTATTCTTTTCCTCCAGTTTCTACACTTTCTGTTCTGAGACAGAATCTCGCTCTGTCGCCCAGGCTCGGTGCAGCGGCGCAATCTCGGCTCACTGCAAGTTCCACCTCCTGGGTTCATGCCATTATCCTGCGTCAGCCTCCCGAGCAGCTGGGACTACAGGTGCCCGCCACCACGCCTGGCTAATTTTTTTGTATTTTTAGTAGAGACGGGGTTTCGCCGTGTTAGTCAGGATTGTCAGCATCTCCTGACCTCATGATCTGCCTGCCTTGGCCTCCCAAAGTGCTGGGATTACAGGCGTGAACCACCACACCAGGTCGTCTGTACTTCTTTAATTAAAGGCACTGAGTGGAAAAATATTTTGTACTGGAGAGTCAGGAAGGTTGCACAACCTTTATGGTGAGGATATTAAAAATGCTCTTTCAGCTCTTTTGAAATATACATTATTGTTGATTATAGTTACCCTACAAAAAAAAAAAAAAAAAACACCAGAACTTACTCCTCCTAACTGTATCTTTATACCTGCTAACTTCTCACCCTCCTCCTCTCATCTCTCTCCAGTCTCTAGTAACCACTATTCTACTTTACTTGTATGAAATCAACTTTTTAAGATTCCACATGAGTGAGATCATGCAGTATTTATCCTTCCGTGCTTGGCTTATTTCACTTAACAAAGAGACCTCCAGTTCCATCCATGTTTCTGTAAATGGCAGACTTTTCTTCTTATGCCTAAATAGTATTCCATTGTGTATACATACTACATTTCCTTTATTCTTTTGTCCATTGGTCGACATTTAGATTGATTCTGTATCTTGGCTATTATAAAGAGTGCTGCAATAAACATGGAAGTGCAGATACCTCTTCAACATACGGATTTTATTTCTTTGGATATATATACAGTAGTAGGATTGTTAGGGCCTATAATAGTTCTACTTAAATTTTTTGAGAAACCTCCATACTATTGTCCATAATGGCTATACTAATTTACATTCCCACCAACAGGGTATAACAATTCCTTTCTCTCCACATTCTTGCTAGCATATTTATTATTTTTTGTCTTTTGGTAGTCATTTTAACTGGAGTGAGGTAACATCTCATTGTGATTTTGATTTGCATCTCCCTGATTAGTGATGTTGAGCATTTTTTCATATACCTGCTGCCCATTTGTATGTCTTCTTTTGCAAAATGTCTATCAGATACATTGCCCGTTTAAAATTTTTTTTTTGCTATTAATTCTTTATATATACATCAATTCCTTGTCAGATACATAGTTTGTGAATATTTTCTGTCATTCTGTAGGTTGGCCCTTCATTCTATTGTTTCCTTTGCTGTGCAGTAGTATTTTTTATGTAATCCTATTTGTCTGTTTTTCCTTTGGTGCCTGTGTTTTTGAGGCTTCAAAAAAAATAAATAAAAAACTTTGCCCAACCCAATGTCATGAAGCATTTACCTGTTTTATTCTAGTAGTTTCATAGTTTTGGGCTTTACATTTAAATCTTTAATTCATTGTAAGTTGATTTTTTGAAAGTGGTGAGAGATAGTGGTCTACTTTCATTCTTTTGTATGTGGATATCCTAGTTTCTCAGAGCCATTTATTGAAGGAACTATGTTTTCCTGAATATGTGCTCTTGGAGCCTTTGTTGAAAGTCAGTTGGTTGTACATATGTGGATTTTGTTTTTCTGGATTGTCTCTTTTTAGTACTTCCTGTACTCACTCAACACCGAGTCTCTAGAACCTCCTGATGAATCCATTTAAAATAGTTTTGGATCTATGAAGAGAACAGGGATTAGGATCCCTTAGTCTAAGCAGCCCCTCACTGAAACTGCTCTTCAGTTTTCATGATAGCAAGTGCCCACCAGACTGGGGAATTGGACTAGATCTGTAAGTTTCTTTTCACTAAAATTCTGTATTATATTCTGACCTTATGTATCATATAATAAAAAAGGTTTAAAAATGAGACACCACATCACCCCTGCCATGAGTTGACCTGGCTTACTACTTCTTAGACAAACAATCTGAATTTTGCTCTTAGTTGGATTTTTTGCTAATTATATGTCCTCTTGTTATACTCCTTCATACTAACTTTGAAAACGTATGTGCATTTTTGTTAGAATTGTTATTGGGTTTTAGGGATGTGTGTGTGTATGTTTTAACAAACTATGTAACCAAGGAAGGAAAAACAGAAGTTTGCCCAAGTTTTGAAGAGCCTTCCTCAACTGTATTTTTCTTCATAAGCACTGTTATTTTTAGGGATCAGTTTTGTGGATTCTAAGATTTTTTCAGTAATGCATATATTGTGTTATGTTATGACTTGTAGTTTTAAAAAAGTCAAATAGTGCCAAAAGGCTTATAAAAATAGTGTTGGATTTCTGTCTCAAAACCGTTAGAAACTCTTCTTTATCCCTGGCATTCTAAGATTTCATGATGTGCCTTTTTGTGGGGCTTTTTAAATTCATTTTTTTGGGCACTCAGTGGGTACTTTTTATCTGGAGTTATATGCTTTTCACTTTTGGAAAATTTTCTTGTATGATTTCTTTGATAATTCTCCTCTCATCTTTTTTCTAGAACATCTATGAATACAGTGAAAAGTGGATGAAGATTTAAATGAAACTTCCTCAGTTATATAATCCAAACACAAAAATAGAAGTCAAAGGAGATGGATGCCAGCTGTTAGCCTAAGAGTTGGCGTATATTTTTTGGAGTGCTCTGAGGTGTATTGCAAGTCTTGCCATTATTTGTTTACATTTTTCAAAAAGCTAAAAGTCGAAATAGCCAAAATAACTCAGACTATTTCAAAAGCTCATTGTTTGCATAGTGTATTCATTGGAGCAAGAGGAAAGTCTAACTATTAAGAGTTGCTAGGAAAGGATAAAAGTGGACTTTATGTGTAAAGAAGGGAATGAGAAGGTTGCACACAGGTAGTATACTCTTTACCAGCCAGTGCTGCCATCCCTAGTTGCTGGGAATATGGGCGGATATATAATAACGTGCCCTTTCCTAGACAATTTTCTGGTCAACCAGGAGCTGCCTCTCCTCAGGGGCTATGCAACCACACCTCTTGGAGTTCAGAATTTAGATGATGACTAACTGATATCAAGGTTTAAAGGCGTCTTTTGTCAAAGTGAGATTGATTCAGTGGTACAATGTGTACTCTAGAGTTTTCACCATGAGACCAGATTTAAAGAAGCCTCTGAGACCAGATTCTTGTGTAGGTTTTCTGTCTTGCCCATCCTGCATTCCTCCACTCTCCTGAAGGCTTTCCCTAATTCTGTCGCTTAAACAAGAATCCCCTCCCAGGCTCTGCTTCCAAGGTACCTGACTTAAGACCACAATTATACTTTTAAATTCAAAAAGCTACTTTTCCCCTCTGATTACTCTTGTTTATAGTGTCCTGTTCTTGTTACACGAATGTGATAATTTTAAAGGTCTTGTTCTGTTTCCCACATAATTTCTATTTTCTATGGTTGCCTTGATCTCTGTTTCACAATTAAGGGTTTCCTCAAATGGCTCGTGACTTTTGGCTATTTATTCCTATTTAAGGTAAGGATACCATAATTGGTTTGGAAGCTTTATTAGTCAGGGTTCTCCAGAGAGAAAAAAATCAATACGATAGTGTGAAAATTGTCAGAATAAAACTGGAGTCACTTGAGTTAATTCAAAATACAACAAAACTCTGACAAATAGAGCCAGGGAAAGCTGTGAAGAGAAGGTTTTCATGTAATAACAAAACTAGTAACAAAACACAAAAAACTCTGCAAAAACTATAACCTTGCACAAAAGTCATTGCAACCTTACACAAAAAAATACTTCTGTAAGTACATCCACCCAGCAACTGCCTGTCGAAACTTGAACTGACTTCATTCTTGCTATTGATCTTTATAGTAATGGATAATAATTTTAAATCAATATATGATCCTTCTAATTTTTCCTTGAAAAGCCTTTGGCTTCCTTTGCCTCCTTGAATATGCACACAGTTTACTATGGCATGTGTATTCCCACTGCAATGCCATACTCCCAAATAAATATCTTTTTATTTTAGAGAGCTTCTCTTTGCTTGTTATTTAGATTCATGATAGACAGACAGTAGAGAGACTGATAATAAATAGATGAGAGGAAATTTATTTGGGTAATTGGCTCATGCAATTATGGAGGCTGAGAAGTCCCACAATAAGCCACCTGCAAGCTGGAGACCAAGTGAAGCTGGTAGTGTGGCTCAGTCCAGGCCCCAAAGCATCAGAACCAGGGAAGCTAATGATATAACTTTCAGTTCAAGGTCAAAGACCTGAGAACCCAGGGGACACCCAAATCTCAGAGACCAAAGGCAGGAGAACCTGGAGTTCTGACGTCCAAAGGCAGAAGAAGGGGGTCCAGCTCCAGGAGAGAGAGTGTGTAAGCACATTCATCTTTCCTCTGCCTTTCTGTTCTATCTGGGTCCCCAGCTGACTGGATGTTTTCTGCCCACATTGAAGGTGGATCTTCCCCATCAAGTTCACTGACTCACAGTCCAGTTTCCTCCAAAAACATCTTCACAGACACACCCAGAAATGATGCTTTATCGCCATCTAGGTATCCCTTAGACCAGTGTAAGCTGACATCTAAAATTAACCATCACAGCACCTCTGTGTGAATGGTGGGCACCTCTTTGGTGAACGTAACTTGTAAGAAACTTTAGTGGGTACTGGCTTATCACTAGGCATATCCAAATAGCTTATCTTTGGGGTGGTTCAGGTTCTCTGGAGAAGCGTTCCTTTTTTATTATATAGGTGTGGAAGCTTGATTGCCTGATATGTATTCTGAAGGATCTGCTGTCAGGGGACAGCTTTCATTTCATCCCCTTCTTACAGTCTAACTGCTCATCCTTGCCCATTTGAAGTATAATATATTCGTCTCCAAAGCTTCTCCGATTTCATTTTTCTAGAAAACAGACCTACCATCTCCTGGTAAGAGACAGGGTAGGTAAGGGGTAATCACAGGTCCAGTTGTTATAGGAACTTTCTAATAAGCCCCTTACTTTTATAACTTTATCCCTTTATGGCATCCTTCCAACAGCCTTGCTTTCTGTTATCCTCATCAGCACACATTTGTTTAAAATAGATCTTTGTACAATATTTTATTTAACACAAATTTATGTAGTGCTTACTATCTGCTAGTGCAGGTCTAAGCACTCTGCAAATATGACTCATTTCAATATCACAACAATCTCTGAGACAATATTATCTTCATTTAACTAATGAGGTAACTGAGCACAGGGTAACTTGCCCAAGATCGCATAGCTACTAAATGGCAGTACCATATTTTTTATTTCAGGAAATTTGGCCCTAAAGTCTTTGTTCTTAGCTTGCTGTATTGTTCCTCTAATATTGGCTCACTTGCCATTTTGCCAAATCTTCATTATGATGTGGGTTAAAAATGTCTGTGTTTATTGAAGGTGGAATTTCTGTTTCCAATATTGTTCTGGGGTAAATTACACAAGAAGGGGCTTACCATGATCTTTAAGTTGCTCCTGTAGTTAAGGTTTTAGGGTAGACATAATTATTTTCCTTAAAGGCTTAAATATCTGGTTAGAGTGGCAGGAGTATTAGAATAGTATAACTTGGAAAAAGAAGAGTAAAGCCATTTGATTGCATTGATTAATTCCTCAGAGATTTTGATCTCCTCTCTGATTCTGGGCAATTCATCCAACTCTTTACAAAAACTTTCATGAGATACATAGTTATAAACTATATACTTAAAGAATACAATGAGTTTTGACCAAAAAAAAATGGTGAAACCATCAACATCTAGACGATGAATACATGCATTGTATCAGTATTCTTTTCATGCCCCTTTCAATCCCTCCCTTTTACCCCCTTCCCTAACTGTCCCATGTCCCCCCACAGCCCGAAACCCATGTCCCAGGATTTTCTGTCACTACCAACTAGTTTGCATATTTCTAGAATTTTATAAAAATGGAATTATGGAATCACAAAGCATGTACTTTTTTGGTCTTTTTTTTTTTTCCTCAGAGTATTTTGAGAGCCATCTATGTTTTTACATGTATTATAGTTTATTACTATATTTTAAGTTTTCATATATTTAGTGTGTATAAATACAGTTTTGTTACATGGATATAATGCATAGTGATGAAGTCTATGCTTTTAGTGTAACCGTCACCCAAATAGTGTCCATTGTACTCATTAGGTAATTTCTTATTCCTCATTCCCATCCCACCCTTCCACCTTTTCTAATCTCCAATGTCTGTTATTCCACTCTTATTGCTGACTAGTGTTCCATTATATGGATATGACACATTTGTTTATCTATTCCCTTGTAGATAGATATTTGGTTTATTTGCAATTCTAAGCTTTACAAATTAAGCTGCTATGAACATTTGTGTAGAAGTGTTTTTATAAGCACATGCTTTTATTTCACTCAAACACATGGGAGTGGAGTGGCTGAATCACTGACTTCTTAAAAATTAACTTCTTAAAAAAGTACCAGACTTTTCTAATGTGTTTATACCACTTCATATTCCCATCAGTAGTATATGATCATTCTAGTTTCTCTATACCCTCACTAACACTTTGGTCAGTCTTAGTTTTAGACATCCTAAAAGGTATATAGTAATATTTCACTGAAGTTTTAATTTGCCTTTCCCTAATGACTAGTGATATTGAGCACCTTTTCATGTGCTTATTTATCAGCTCTATGTCTTTTTTGGTGACGTGATGGTTGACTTTTTTGCCACCTACTATTTATTTATTTTAACATTGAGATTTGAGAGTTGTTCTTTATATATTCTGGGTATAAATCCTTTATCAGATGTATGCCTTGCACATGTTTTCTTTCAGTCTGCAGTTTGTCTTTTCATGTCTCTCAACAGTGACATTCAAAGAGCAGTTCTCAATTTTGATGAAGTCAAATTTACAGACTTATTTGTCTGACTGAAAGGTAGATTCAGAGTGGTACATAAATCTCCTGACACACCATCTAGTGTATTTCCCATAAATTCTGTCTCTCAGGTCCCACTTAACCTATCCTAAAGAAAAGATACATACTCTCAACCCAAGGGATCCAGAAAGAGCAGCCCCTAACTCTCACCATCAAGAACATTTTTACTAGTGAATTGTTCACCTTACAGTAAATTTCAGAGGCAAATTTTCGGGAAATCTCATTAAGGACTTTGTTCTATGCAGTCCCACGTCTCTTCTCAGGCCCTAATTAATTCTACATTTTTTCCCCCTTTTCTACAGGCTACAAGGATTCAATCCTCTTTCCTTTACTTGGAAGTTGTTAACACCTACTCCACTTTCTGGGTTTATTTCCTAGCAAGCCTGCCTGCAGAGTAAGAAGCCAAGCTTCTGTTTTCTCTTAAGGTCCTGAAGATAGGCACACAGACCCTTTTTATTTTAAGAAGTTTAGTACTAATCACTATGGGAAAACAGATGGTAATAGCAAAAATAACATTACCAGGAAAGTTACAAAGGTTCTAAAAATTGTACCAAATTCTTACAGTGTATTATCTGGTCCGTGATTCTTGGCTCCCTCTAAAAGGCTAACAATCAGCCTGTTTATTGCAGGTGGAGCTTCTTATCTACCTCTAGCAAAGGTTATTTTCTTCCACACATGCCATTCTTTCTAATCAGAGAATGCATTATGCCCTGAAGATTCAATAAAGGAAAACACTGTATTCCCTTAAGTGGGAAATTTGTAGCTCTGCAGGCATTCCAACTTGGTGATAGCCATAGTCCTGACCAAGAATGATTCCTTTTATTTACACAGACTTGGGGGTTACCCAGTTGAATCCATACTAAGAAGTCCTGGGAAATGAGAAAAATTCAGATACAAAAGTCTTATTCAGTGAGTTTCCAGAGACTAGAAAAACAAATTTTCAGTTTCCAGAAATTAGTAGACAGATTCTGGGGTTTTCCTGCTTCTGGAACCTCAGAGATAGAGAGTAAGTAAGGATTGATAGCTAGTCGGGGGTTAAGACCGTCAGAAATTAGACATAGTAACAAAAATATTCCACGTAGTAGACAGTGAGGAGTTACACTCCAATGGCTGGAGTTGGAAATGAAGTGTTGACTTGAGTCAGTGAGAGAAGCCAGAAATGAGGCCATAATCCTAGAAAGCTGGGTCTGAATGGCAACACCAAATTGAGCAGGGGTGAATGCAGAAGTCATTTGGTGGCACTGACTATAAAGAGTAGGGTCAGAGGGTCATGCCAGCAGCATGGTAAAATATTTTGATGGCTTTCCACCTTTGGCTACATCAGGTTCTGACTTCTTTTTCACCTAGTTTGCCTTAAAGTTGACTAAGACTTCCTTTATCAAGTGTCTACTCTTGTGATACATGGTCTCCATTCACTTGAACCTGTTTTGTGAGTTCGTAGATCATTACAAGTGGCAGAAAAACTGAGTGATCCTCTAGTTCAACCTCCCCCATTTATCATATAATAAGATACTTTATGAAAAATAAACATAATGAGACACATATGACATTGTGGTGGTTCCATTAGCAACCAACCAGATGTCAACAAGCTTTGAGGAGATTCTTCAAGACCTTTCTACATCATGGATTCATCCTGTATAATACCTGCCTTCCATTTTTAATTTCATAGTTCAAAGGTCAAATGAAATGATGCTTATGAATGCTCTTTATAAATTATGAAGGCTGCAGGGAAATAAAACCCAAGATTCAGACAGTGATGCATGCATGTTTAAAATTATAGACTGGGTAATCCTAGGAAACAGAATTTAGAGAATTTGGGGAAACTTGTCTATAGTTCATATTACAAAAGGAATGAGAAGCAATTATCTATAAGCTAGGGAAAAAGACACAAGAATAACAGTGAGAACCACCATTTGCTGAATGTGTATTGTGTTCTTGGTGTTCTCATCTCATTTTACTGTCACAATGATCTTATACATGCTTACCTCTGTTTTCTGAGTGAGGCGACTGAGACTTTGAGAGGCTAGGAAAATCCTCCAAGGCCAAGGAATCAGGAGGAGCTGAGGCAAGATATGGAACTTATCAGTCTGACTGTAAGCCCATTTTGTTAATTTGCTTCTATAACAAAAACAAAACTTCTTGGAGGTTTGGGTGCTATATACATATATATATATATGTATTTATATAATATATATAATAATATATTATATATATATAGATATATATATTTTTTTGAGATGAAGTCTCATTCTGTCACCCATGCTGGAGTGCAGTGGCACACTCACCGCTCACTGCAACTTCTGCCTCCCAGGTTCAAGCAATTCTCCTGCCTCAGCCTCCAGAGCAGCTGGGATTACAAGCATGTGCCACCACGCCCGGCTAAGTTTTTCTTTTCTTTTTTAGTAGAGATGGGGTTTCACCATGTTAGCCAGGCTGGTCTTGAACTCCTGACCTCAGGTGATCCGCCTGCCTTGCCCTCCCAAAGGGTGCAATATATTTGAAAGTGATGGTCTTCATGTTCAGCCTACTGCTTCTGAGCAAGCATAAGCCTGATTTCATGACTTACCCAGTGATTTCTGAGCAGCAGGAGGCTGTTAAATACTTATGAAGATGATGCCCCCAGGAGAAGGTGAGTGCTTCAAAGAACTAAGCAGGCTCTCCAGGGGAGATCTTAGTCAAGGGATGAACAAATTATCCAATTGCCCACCATCCGCACATTTAAGGGGAAAAAGAGTTATTTCTTCTGACCTACTATTTGGAAAATGGGATGTCAAGTTGCCTCATTAAAAGGGGAGAGTGGAATCTTCGATGTTGCTGATAATGCTTTAGTGAGAGCTGCAGAGGCACTGGCCCCATTCAAACAAGAGACTTAATTAAAGCTTGGAAATCATTTTACTGGGTTGGATAAACAGAGAAAACCACCTCTTTCTCAAGCTACTCACTCCCATGCGGAAACATCTCCTTAGCATCAAAGTTCTATCTAAGACCCAGAGAGAGATTCTAAGGGAAAAATAGCAACTATTTTGAGATTCCTGTGTGAATAGAATTAAGAGGCATGAGAAACTCCTGCCAGGTGGGTTTTAGTTTTCTAACAGCAGAAGCCAGAAGTAATGGATTTAGACAAAAACTTATTTAGACCCAACTACTAGAGTTAACAAAAGGAAATTGAGTGAATCTTCTGGAGGCCTGGAGAATTCAGCTTGGTGACCCCACTTTAGAGTAGTTGTGTATACTGAATAAGTTAATGTAGTGATTCTAAACCAAAGGCTATTTTGCCCTCCAGGGGGCAACTGGCAATGTTTGAAAACATATTTGTCATAACTTAACTAAGAGAGTGGTACTGGCATCTAGTGAGTAGATTATCATAACTAACAGAGTGCTACTGGCATCTCGTGAGTAGAGATCAGGAAAGCTGCTAAACATCCTACAACACACTGGACATCCCCACTCCCTACTCTGCAACGAACACACCAAAGAATTATCCAGCTCAAAATTTCAACAGTGCTGAGATGGAAAAACACTGTGAGAGTGCAAAAATGAAACTGAGGACAATACCTAGTACACAGTTCACTCACAGTGTTAACTATTGCTTTTGTTACTATAGAGCCACGATAAAACAGAACCACTCTGCTGAGGAAGCTGCTCCTGCCGCTGCTGTAACCAAGCAGTCAACTATCCAATTGTCCCAACTGCTTAGCCAGTCATCTGGCTCCGGCTTCCAGGAACAGACTCCTGCAAGGTTCTGATTCTTGGCATCATTACGCCTTGGGTCAAAGTCTAGTGTTGATGTAACTGATTGGTGAAATGTAGATTGCTGACTGTGCTTGAGCTAAAGGCAAGATGGAAAGGAGAGTATCTAACATTTTTGGCTTCTGTAATAGGAGATCGGACCTGCTTCCCACTAAACTTCACAATGAGGTGATTCCCCAAACACAGGAAGAAATTCAGTTAGACAGAAGGAGTAAGAAATTTCCATTACACTGAAATATTGCAGTCGGTGATATGGAAAGTGAGAGAGATTATTATGAAAATTACTGAGAGAAAGGAAAAGTTATTTTCTATGTTGTTCTGAAACAGTAGGGAGTTTGTATTGAGATACATAACTAGAAGAGAGTTCTACCATTCAACACATTTGTTGTTCTTACTTTGAATTTACAACGCAATTATTAGTACTAAAGTCATTCTTAATGTTGCAATTATCACGTGACTCCTTCTAGCCTATATTTTAGTGACTTTTCTGCAGTATTTGATGCCATTAACTATTGCTTAAAATTCTTTATTCTCTTGATTTCTGCAATATCCTTGACTTTTTTTTGTCTGGATTCTTCTTCGCCTGTCTCTTAATTCCTGAAGTTATGTAGAGTTTAATTCTTGGTTTTCTTCTTATTCTGCATATTCTCTAGTAGATATAGTCTATGTCCTGAATTCTGCTACCAGCTAAGACTGAAGATTTACATTTAAGACCTTGCTGCAGATCTCTCCATGAAATACTAACCCATTTAGCTATCTACCTACTACTTGATTATCTCAAAGTTAGCGTGTCTAGAATGGACACTATTATCTTTCTCCTTCACCTTTTTCCTCGTATTTTCTATCTCATTTTGTGTTGCCAAGATTTGCTAGAACAACTAAATAAGACAAGTGGGAAATATTCTAGATTCTTCTTCTCTCTTATGCTCATGTTCAATTAGCAATCAGGTCCTTTTGACCCTATGTCTCTAATATACTGTATTTTCTCCTTCTCCAACCAAAATTATTTGTTTACATGTGTTTCAATCACATTAGATAATAAATGTGTTGAAATCAGGAAAACATTTAATTTTATATTCACAGAACTGAGAACTGAGACTGCCTATGTTAACATGATTTGATTATAAAGATAAAACTGCAAACTTATAAATAATTTTGCTGTTTGTTTCAGGAGATTATTGCAGACCAATTTATCCAGGCAACCAGTTTGCCCATCTGAGCAAACAGTTCTCTTATTGGACAACATCATTTTCACTTAGGCAAACAGCTCAATTTTCAGGCAACTGTTTTCTCACAAAGAGCCTTATGTTTATCCTAAACTATTGTGTCATAAATTTTGCCTAATCTCGACAACATTCACATCTTCAAAAACACACCTCAAACTATTTGAGTATAGTCCCCAAAACCCTATAAATACCCTTCTCTGTTGTCTCCTTTTGAGAATGATAAAACCCTGTTAATATGGCTTTCTCCCTTATTGCAGTATGTTTAATAAATTTTGCTTTGCCAAACAACAGGTTTATCTTGTGGATGTTATAAAGGAGTCAATAATCAGTAGGTCCAAACACAATCTTTGACACATAACACAAGCTCAATTAAATTTGTTTTTCATTAAGTAACTAAGCAGAAACTCAGGTAGGGTATTATATAAGAGAAATAGGGGGGAAATGGAGAACAAGAAGGTATTAGTCAAAGGGAAAAAGAAAATCGGTTATACAAGAGTCCAGGAAATCTACTAAATGGCTAAGGGAAAAGAACTGACACTGAAACATAAGAATCTTAGAGCTCCATGAGATTGTTAATTTATGAGGTTGGTCAATCAATTGTGCACACATGTGTTAGCCTCTATAAGGTGTCACATAGAAGGGACATGAAACTATCTGACAGATCTCACAATAAACAGTGTCACTTCTTTCAGTATTTTCTATTCCTAAAGGAAAGGCTTTTTCTGTATTTCTGGTCTAGGATGAAGCTCAAGATTTGCCTGTATGGGTTAATGGGAGATAAACATATATTCATTTAAATGTTCAGTGAGTATTTGTATTTGCTATGTCAAAACACCATTCTAGTTTCTAGCAACATTGAGATGAATATGGAGGGGGCTGAAAAACTAAGGGTTTATTTTATCAAAGAGAAGCAAATGAAAGGAAATACCATGTTAGAGCTATTCAATTCTAAAAGGGCTCATTCATGTTCATAAATTTTCAAGTTATCTTCTGCTGACCCTTAAAAAAAAAACCTATAGAAGGCAAAAACATCGTCTCGAGTAAGGTTCTCTTTACTTCATGTGGATTCATTAACTTAGTTAAGTACTGTAACCTAGAAATCATTGTCAACTGCATTTTTGTTGTAGAGTGAAAACATCTTTTTTGTTTGTTTAAAGGAGTGGAACACTGAGTAATTCTTGAAATGGAAAGTGACTCTTTATATATCACTTAATATAATTATGGCCTTCACCAAAAACTATCTGTCAAGCCAAATAATTAGTAAAGCTCTCCAGTGTGGTAAATGCAAAATGATCTTGGTCATTTACTCCAGGGTATAATAGCTCTTAATGTCAGTAAATATTTCTTAGCAACAAATGTTAAATCTTTCTCCTCTTGTGAATACTAGGTCTCATTTTCTTGTTCTTGATTCAATAAAGATGAAGACAGTCTGGCTGTTCTTAAAGATAAATGTTAGAGGCTTACATTAACTAAACCGTTGGCATATTTGTTGAGGTTCATGAGACACTGAATTACACCCTAGGAAATAAAACGTACATGGGATAAAAAGAACAGAAATGTAACAATGCCAAGTTATATAAAGGCCAAGAGGCTCAGGTGAAAAAGTGCAATGAGAAGTGGAGGTCGAGACAAGAACGTGGGAGAGAATGAAACCTGTGAGCCTTGAACAGAACAGAAAGATGGGCAAAAAGAAAAGTTTGGGGAGGGAAGGAAAGCAGCATGAATGAAAGATGATAGAGGATTATTTTCAGGGTAAAATTTAACTTTATTCCTAATACCGAAGATCTATACGCTACTTAAGGATATTTATTAAATAATTATGAATAATACATAATCATAATATAAATACATTTAAGATAGAAAGAAAACCAAAAATTACCTCTAATCACACCATTCCCTCTAGTCCCTATTGAGGTTTTAGCCTTGTTTATTACAGACTTATTCTGAGCATTTTAAAGGGCATCATTTCATCCAAATATAGACTTGATTGTGAACTTTTAAATTTATTATTGCATAAGAATTTTTATGTTAATTATATCTTTCATTTGATCAAGTATATATACACCAAGGGTTTACTTAATAATTCATACATTGTTTTATCTTTGAGTAACCTTAGAATTAGAATTTTTATAAATATTTTGCTACTAAGATCTTTGTACATAATACTATTTTTCTGTTGTATAGTCACTGAGAAGGGAGTGGAGTGGACAAAACACAAACTTGGAGTTAAATAGAACTGATTTTGATTTTCAGTTCTGTTACTTATAGCTTGTAATTTTAAGCAATGTATCTAACTTCTCTTGAGCCTTCGTTTCCTAAAATATAAAATAAGAATCACTATGGTTACTTTGTAGTACTATTCTGAGAATAAGGATTAATAACTGCAAAGTGTGATATGCTTAGAACATTCCCTGACACACAATGAATGCTCATTAAATAACAGTTACTGTCAATATTGTTATTAGTATTAAACCTGATACTTTATGTTTCTCCTTAGGGATAATGGGAAATATCCCAGTGTGGGGTGTGGGGATAGGAAGATGTCATAAAGTAAAACACGAAAAATAAATTCAAAGTGAGGTTAGTAGCCTGATTTAATAGGATATGAGCATCTATTCAAATTCTACCTTTTAGTTTCCAGATAATCAAGATCGTTTTATGATTCTAGAGCAGAGTATTTTAATGAAAGCAATGTACTAAGATAATCAATAATTAATCTTGTATTTTTCCCCAGGTTAAATAACTTTAATATTATTAACTTTTCCCCATCACGCCTCATATACTCCACATTAACCCTTTGATTCTGCCTGTAGCTTTCCACTTATGTAGATATAACTTCTATTTAAGTCTTTGAGATGATTCCTTAGATCCTATTCTCTACTCAAACATACATAACTCAGTCTGGCACAAAAACCAAAAATTTGGAATTACCTAACTACACATCAGAAAAACAAAAAGACAAGAACAAAAATTCTATACCTGAATGCCGATTGCAAATCTTTGTCTAGCAAAATAAATTAAATAGCTGAGTCCTGAAAGGTGACTGCACAAAATACTTTGGAAGGTATTTTATTACTGAAATCTTAATATATATATTTTTGCATTCATGTAAGTTCTTCAAAGATTTATTCTCTCAATTACCAATCAAAAGAACTCATAAAGGGAGAACCAGTGGACCAGGCAGGATTAGAGCTGCCTGGGAAGATAGATACACTGGCCATAGCATCTCAGTTTTAAACAACCTCACTTACTGCTCATTCCTGGACCAAGTGACAGCTAACAGAGTGGCTCATGATTCATCATTAGGTTTTAATTAAGATTGAGACGAAATGTCTTGATTCTTAAGTGTACTTTGTAAGAAGTCAGTAACTTGGTTCCTTTAAGGAAAAACAAAGAACAAAAACTAGAAACATACCAAAACCTGAGAAACACAGTTTTTAAAAAGCCATTGAAAGGTGTTTTCTTTCTAGAAAATTAAAGCACACACATGCACACACACACACACACTCACACACAAACAGAAGAGAAAGATAACCATACTCTGATTTTGGCACCTATACTGAAATCTATAAGTATTGTTGTTACCTGCTTGAGTTTGGATTTCTTTCTTTTCCTTCCTAGGAATGAGTGGCAGTTGTAAATAGTATGTTTGTTTAGTTTTTATAATATTCTTAATAAGCACCTTGAATGTCCTTGCCTTCCCTCTCTCAATTGCATTTCCATGAAGATGTCACAAATGTCGTTGAAGTAATTAAAACAATATGCACTTAGAAAATCAGCATCTATAATTTACTTGCAATACTTTATAAAAGCAAATCATTTTTATTTTCCTATTATTGAAATATATCTACATAATTTTCTTTTTAAGCTCTTTTTCCATTAAAGATGCATCCTAACATTTTACATGGTTTTTCTGCCCTCTAGTCTATTCAGCTACCCATTATTAATTATTTGTAAACACAAACTTACATATGCTAAGGGAGCTTCCATTTGAAGGCATTCAATGTTTAATTCCTTTAAAATGTCTATGTTTAATAAAGTAAAAGGAGAAAAAAAGATCTGGGAACAGGGCAATGGCTACATAAGGAGGGCAAGGCAGGCAGGGAGTTGGGGGCTTGGAATTTGGTGTCTGATGTTTGAAAGGAGCCATGGCTAGGGCACATGTCAATACACTGTGTAAACCAAAAATAAAATTCTAAGCCCCTGACTGAGTGATGATGCACCCCCATTCTCAGCCAAGGGCATTCCAAAGTAAGCCTGAAAAACCAGTTCAGGCCACATTGACAAGGGAGGGTTGAACATGCCACATCATACTCTCCTCCTTTTGGAATTTAGGCACAACTGACCAGCATTAATATTAAAACAGAGATCTTAAGAATGACAAAATAGACTCTTTGTAATAATAAGATCCAGTTCCAACATGACTCCAGTATAACATCACATGGCAGATAGCAGGACCTTAAAGCAATTGAAGCATTTTACCCCCAAATATATTTCTTTGAAATATTTTGAAATGGCCCTGCAAATCTATCTCTTATGGGGAAAATCTGCATTCTGTGGAGAATTATCTTCCCTTTCCAGGTTTTTTTTTCCTGATCCAGAAGATAACTAAGAGTCTGGCACCTTTTCAGGTCTGATGAGAGCTCTGAAGCCTGCTACCTGGAGGCTTCATCTGCATAATAAAACCCTGGGTCCCCACAACCCGTTATCTAGACACTCCTTTCTATAGAGTCCAGGTCTTCATATAATAAAGCTCTTTCAACCAACTGCCAATCAGAAAATCTTTGAATCCACCTGTGACCTGGAAGCTCCTACTTGGAGTTATCCCATCTTTCTGGATAGAACCAATGTGGACCTTACATGTATTGACTGATGTCCACTGTGGCTTCTGCCCTCCTGAAATATATAAAACCAACCTGTAAACCAACCATGGGCACATTTTCTAGGACCTCCTGGGGTTGGGTCATGGGTCATGATCCTCACATTTGGCAAAGAATAAATTTCTTTAAATATTTTATGGAGTTTGACTCTTTTCATTGACAATTGTTTCACTATTTTTCACTTTTTAAAAAACCACACCTAAAGCAATGTTTTGCCTTCTTATACTTTTTTCCCCACCTCACTGCTGTCCCCACCCCCCTTGTATCTATTTTTACACTGTATGTACATCTGTCTTCTATACATAAAAATCCTATACATAAAAACTTATTTTTACTCCCCATGTACACTCCCTTAGGGGTGATATTGTTCCCAATGAGTTTACTGTGTTTAAGAGATGGACTGGGCAAATGATGTGGTGTAAGAGAAATTTTATATCTCATGAAGGATTGGCAGGATGCAGGATTGATGAGCTAATTGAATGGAAAACATCAGAACCAACATCCTTTGTTTCGGAGTTGTATGAAAGAGGACACTTCTTTTAGGAGAAACTACTAGGTGCTATACTGGCAATGTGACGTCAGGTCAGGTCTGAGTTCATCTGATGTCCATGGATGTGTCTTTCCCATTACATGCACACGAGATTCATTCATTCATTCTGCTAATACTTATTCATCAGTTTCTACAGTGTATGTTAAAGTGGTATCTATCACCTGTCCGTAGAAAAGTAAATACTTGCTGTAAAATCAGAATTATGTCATGCACTGGTATTGCTATACAGTTTTTCAAATAACCCTACTCAGTAGGCATCCGCTGGCGTCTTTTCATGATTCAAGTTAATTATTATAAAGATTGTTTCAGTAGCCTCATATATCAGTTATAAATTCCTATACTTGGATTCTTTCCAAGTATCTGATTCTTCATGTTATCAGATTAATTGTATCTCCCAAAAAGATATGTTAAAGTTCGAATGCCCAGTACCTCGAAATGTGATATTATTTGGAGATAGAGTCTTTGGAGAGGTATTCAAGTTAAAACAAAGTCATTAGGGTGGACCCTCATCTAACACAAATAATGCCCTTATAAAAAGGGGGAATTTGGACACTGTCAGTTTGGTAAGGATTCCATAGCAAAATGCCACAGGCTAGATGGTATTAAATAACAAATTTACTTGGTGGCTAGAAGTCCAAGATCAAGGCACTCTCAGGGTTGGTGTCTGGTAAGACCTCTCTTCCTGGCTTGCTGATGGCCACCTTCTAGGAGGATCCTCATTTGGCTTTCCTTTTGTGCATACACCAAAAGAGGCCAAAGGCGATCTCTGGTGTCTTACTCTTCTTCTAAGGACACCAATTCTGTCAGATTAAGGGCCCCCCCTTGTACCTCATTTAACATTAATTACCTTGTTATAGGTTCTACCTTCAAACAGAGGCACACTAGGGCAAGGGCTTCAACATACGAACTTTGGAGGGACACTCTTCAGTTCCTAATAGATATAGGGACTGACGCTGACAAGAAGATGTGAAGTGACATAAGGAGAAGACAGTCATCTGAAAGCCAAGGAGAGAGGTTTGGAACAGATCCTTCACTCACAGCCCTCAAAGGGAGCCAACCCTGCCATCCTCTTGATTTCAGACTTCTAGCCTCTGGAACTGAGACAATACATTTCTGTTGTTTAAGGCATCCAGTTTGTACTTTGTTAAAACAGCCCTAGCAAACTAATACAGTGATTCTCTCATGGTCTCATAAAGTAAAAGCAGTTTACGCTAGCCTCATGATCATTAACCTGAGACGCAGGCAGTCTAGCTCAAAGGAGGAAAAGAAAAATAATTAAAGCCAAAGTCTTCTGTAACAAATTTTGAAACCATGTATCAGAGTATAATTGGCCCATTATTCTGCTTTAGGCGAAACTACCCACATACAGAGTTTGCTGTTCCTGTGGATTGCTATCCACTCTTCCGGGCACTGGAGCATCTGCTGTCAAAGTGAATGGAAACTGTGGCAACGATAGGATTCAAGACACACTACCCTAAGTTACGGCACCTTGGTACTTTGGAAAACAGAAGCAGGAAGGCCACTTTGATCTTCCCTTTCCTCTTCTCCCCTGAAGCAGATCATAACACTCTCATCTGAGAGGTCCCCTCCCTATACCTCAAGGAAAGGAACATCCTTATCTCTAAAGACACAGAAATACAGAGAAGAATCAGAAACAAGCCATCCTTGGTAAATCCACCCCGCTAAGTTTATTACTATTAGATTATAGCCTCATTTTTCCAGTCATACTTCTCTATGACCTTTTCTTCACACCTAAGCATAAAAATATACAAATTTACCTGTTTAAGTTTTCATTTCTGAAGTCTCTTGTGTCACACAAAATCACATAAAACTCAAACAAATGTGGATGCTTTTCTCTTGTTAATCTGTCTTTAGTTACAGAGGCCTCAGCCATGAACTTAGCAATAGGTGAGAAAAGGAAATCATTTCTCTCATATAGAAGCTTATACTGAAAAGCAAGATAGGGACCTACATGACCATGGTGGAGAAGAAAGGACACTGTGAGGATAAGGATGCATGAATGGAGAGTTAGAGATATGGTTGACTTAAGGACGTGAGTAAAGATAAAGAATCTTTGGGATGGAGAAATGAATAAGGGTCTTGAGAAGTAATGAATGAATTAATTAAAGGATGATAATTAGAAAAAATATATTTGTAGAAAGCTGCCAGAGAACACAGGGAGCCCATGGAGAAGACTGGTCAGGATTGGAGAAATGAGAAATCAGATGGCCGAATAGGAACAGCTCCAGTCTCCAACTCCCAGCGCGAGCGACACAGAAGACTGTTAATTTCTGCATTTTCAACTGAGGTACTGGGGTCATCTCACTAGGGAGTGCCGGACAATCGGTGCTGGTCAGCTGCTGCAGCCTGACCAGCGAGAGCTGAAGCAGGGCGAAGCATTGCCTCACCTGGAAGCGCAAGGGGGAAGGAAATCCGTTTTCCTAGCCAGGGGAACTGAGACACACAACACCTGGAAAATCGGGTAACTCCCACCCCAATACTGCGCTTTAAGGAAACAGGCACACCAGGAGAATATATCCCACACCTGGCCGGGAGGGTCCCACGCCCACAGAGCCTCCCTCACTGCTAACACAGCAGTCTGCAGCGATCGATCCGCAAGGCAGCAGCGAGGCTGGGGGAGGGGCGCCCGCCATTGCTGAGGCTTAAGTAGGTAAACAAAGCCGCTGGGAAGCTCGAACTGGGTGGAGCTCACAGCAGCTCAAGGAAGCCTGCCTGTCTCTGTAGACTCTACCTCTGCGGACAGCGCACAGCTGCAGTTCAATAGGGGAAAGAGCGGGGGCTGGTGCAGACGCGAACGACTCTGTCTGACAGCTTTGGGGGGAGCCATGGATCTCCCAAGGCGGAGGTTGAGATCCGAGAACGGACAGACTGCCTGCTCAGGTGGGTCCCTGACACCTGAGTAGCCTAGCTGGGAGACATCCCCCACTAGGGGCAGTCTGACACCCCACACCTCACAGGGTGGAGTCACCCCTGAGAGGAAATTTCCAAAGAAAGAATCAGACAGGTACACTCGCTGTTCAGCAATATTCTATCTTCGGCAACCTCTGCTGCTGATACCCAGGCAAACAGGGTCTGGAGTGGACCTCAAGCAATCTCTAACAGACCAACAGACAGTCCTTCTGACTGTCAGACGGAAAACTATCAAACAGGAAGGACACCTATACCAAAACCCCATCAGTACGTCACCATCATCAAAGACCAGAGACAGATAAAATCACAAAGATGGGGAAGAAACAGGGCAGAAAAGCTGGAAATTCAAAAAATAAGAGCGCATCTCCCCCTGCAAAGGAGTGCAGCCCATCGCCAGCAACGGATCAAAGCTGGTCAGAGAATGACTTTGACGAGATGAGAGAAGAAGGCTTCAGTCCATCAAATCTCTCAGAGCTAAAGGAGGAATTACGTACCCAGCGCAAAGAAACTAAAAATCTTGAAAAAAAAGTGGAAGAATTGACAGCTAGACTAATTAATGCAGAGAAGATCATAAACGAAATGACAGAGATGAAAACCATGACACAAGAAATACGTGACAAATGCACAAGCTTCAGTAACCAACTCGATCAACTGGAAGAAAGAGTATCAGCGATTGAGGATCAAATGAATGAAATGAAGCGAGAAGAGAAAACCAAAAGAAAAAAGAAGAAAAAGAAATGAACAAAGCCTGCAAGAAGTATGGGATTATGTAAAAAGACCAAATCTACGTCTGATTGGGGTGCCTGAAAGTGAGGGGGAAAATGGAACCAAGTTGGAAAACACTCTTCAGGATATCATCCAGGAGAACTTCCCCAACCTAGTAGGGCAGGCCAACATTCAAATTCAGGAAATACAGAGAACGCCACAAAGATACTCCTCCAGAAGAGCAACTCCAAGACACATAATTGCCAGATTCACCAAAGTTGAAATGAAGGAAAAAATCTTAAGGGCAGCCAGAGAGAAAGGTCGGGTTACCCACAAAGGGAAGCCCATCAGACTAACAGCAGATCTCTCGGCAGAAACTCTACAAGCCAGAAGAGAGTGGGGGCCAATATTCAACGTTCTTAAAGAAAAGAATTTTCAACCCAGAATTTCATATCCAGCCAAACTAAGTTTCATCAGTGAAGGAGAAATAAAATCCTTTACAGATAAGCAAATGCTTAGAGATTTTGTCACCACCAGGCCTGCCTTACAAGAGACACTGAAGGAAGCCCTAAACATGGAAAGGAACAACCGGTACCAGCCATTGCAAAAACATGCCAAAATGTAAAGACCATCGAGGCTAGGAAGAAACTGCATCAACTAACGAGCAAAATAACCAGTTAATATCATAATGACAGGATCAAGTTCACACATAACAATATTAACCTTAAATGTCAATGGACTAAATGCTCCAATTAAAAGACACAGACTGGCAAACTGGATAAAGAGTCAAGACCCATCAGTCTGCTGTATTCAGGAGACCCATCTCACATGCAGAGACATACATAGGCTCAAAATAAAGGGATGGAGGAAGATCTACCAAGCAAATGGAGAACAAAAAAAGCAGGGGTTGCAATCCTAGTCTCTGATAAAACAGACTTTAAACCATCAAAGATCAAAAGAGACAAAGAAGGCCATTACATAATGGTAAAGGGATCAATTCAACAGGAAGAGCTAACTCTCCTAAATATATATGCACCCAATACAGGAGCACCCAGATTCATAAAGCAAGTCCTTAGAGACCTACAAAGAGACTTAGACTCCCATACAATAATAATGGGAGACTTCAACACTCCACTGTCAACATTAGACAGATCACGAGACAGAAAGTTAACAAGGATATCCAGGAATTGAACTCATCTCTGCACCAAGCGGACCTAATAGACATCTATAGAACTCTCCACCCCAAATCAACAGAATATACATTCTTCTCAGCACCACATCGCACTTATTCCAAAATTGACCACATAATTGGAAGTAAAGCACTCCTCAGCAAATGTACAAGAACAGAAATTATAACAAACTGTCTCTCAGACCACAGTGCAATCAAACTAGAACTCAGGACTAAGAAACTCAATCAAAACCGCTCAACTACATGGAAACTGAACAACCTGCTCCTGAATGACTACTGGGTACATAACGAAATGAAAGCAGAAATAAAGATGTTCTTTGAAACCAATGAGAACAAAGATACAACATACCAGAATCTCTGGGACACATTTAAAGCAGTGTGTAGAGGGAAATTTATAGCACTAAATGCCCACAAGAGAAAGCAGGAAAGATCTAAAATTGACACTCTAACATCACAATTAAAAGAACTAGAGAGACAAGAGCAAACACATTCAAAAGCTAGCAGAAGCCAAGAAATAACTAAGATCAGAGCAGAACTGAAAGAGATAGAGACACAAAAAACCCTCCAAAAAATCAATGAATCCAGGAGTTGGTTTTTTGAAAAGATCAACAAAATTGACAGACCGCTAGCTAGACTAATAAAGAAGAAAAGAGAGAGGAATCAAATAGACGCAATAAAAAATGATAAAGGGGATATCATCACTGACCCCACAGAAATACAAACAACCATCAGAGAATACTATAAACGCCTCTACGCAAATCAACTAGAAAATCTAGAAGAAATGGATAATTTCCTGGACACTTACACTCTCCCAAGACTAAACCAGGAAGAAGTTGAATCCCTGAATAGACCAATAGCAGGCTCTGAAATTGAGGCAACAATTAATAGCCTACCCACCAAAAAAAGTCCAGGACCAGATGGATTCACAGCTGAATTCTACCAGAGGTACAAGGAGGAGCTGGTACCATTCCTTCTGAAACTATTCCAATCAATAGAAAAAGAGGGAATCCTCCCTAACTCATTTTATGAGGCCAACATCATCCTGATACCAAAGCCTGGCAGAGACACAACAAAAAAAGAGAATTTTAGACCAATATCCCTGATGAACATCGATGCAAAAATCCTCAATAAAATACTGGCAAACCGGATTCAGCAGCACATCACAAAGCTTATCCACCATGATCAAGTGGGCTTCATCCCTGGGATGCAAGGCTGGTTCAACATTCGCAAATCAATAAACGGAATGCAGCATCTAAACAGAACCAAAGACAAGAACCACATGATTATCTCAATAGATGCAGAAAAGGCTTTTGACAAAATTCAACAGCCCTTTATGCTAAAAACGCTCAATAAATTCGGTATTGATGGAACGTACCTCAAAATAATAAGAGCTATTTATGACAAACCCATAGCTAATATCATACTGAATGGGCAAAAACTGGAAAAATGCCCTTTGAAAACTGGCACAAGACAGGGATGCCCTCTCTCACCACTCCTATTCAACATAGTGTTGGAAGTTCTGGCTAGGGCAATCAGGCAAGAGAAAGAAATCAAGGGTATCCAGTTAGGAAAAGAAGAAGTCAAATTGTCCCTGTTTGCAGATGACATGATTGTATATTTAGAAAACCCCATTGTCTCAGCCCAAAATCTCCTTAAGCTGATAAGCAACTTCAGCAAATCTCAGGATACAAAATTAATGTGCAAAAATCACAAGCATTCTTTTTTTTTTTTTTTTTTTTTTTGAGGCAGAGTCTCGCTCTGTCGCCCAGACTGGAGTGCAGTGGCGCAATCTCGGCTCACTGCAAGCTCCGCCTCCCAGGTTCACACCATTCTCCTGCCTCAGCCTCCCGAGTAGCTGGGACTACAGGTGCCCGCCACCTCGCCCGGCTAGTTTTTTGTATTTTTAGTAGAGACGGGGTTTCACCATGTTAGCCAGGATGGTCTCGATCTCCTGACCTCGTGATCCGCCCGTCTCGGCCTCCCAAAGTGCTGGGATTACAGGCTTGAGCCACCGCGCCCGGCCACAAGCATTCTTATACACCAGTAACAGACAAACAGAGAGCCAAATCAGGAATGAACTTCCATTCACAATTGCTTCAAAGAGAATAAAATACCTAGGAATCCAGCTTACAAGGGATATAAAGGACCTCTTCAAGGAGAACTACAAACCACTGCTCAGTGAAATCAAAGAGGACACAAACAAATGGAAGAACATACCATGCTCATGGATAGGAAGAATCAATATGGTGAAAATGGCCATACTGCCCAAGGTTATTTATAGATTCAATGCCATCCCCATCAAGCTACCAATGACTTTCTTCACAGAATTGGAAAAAACGGCTTTAAAGTTCATATGGAACCAAAAAAGAGCCCGCATTGCCAAGACAATCTTAAGTCAAAAGGACAAAGCTGGAGGCGTCACGCTACCTGACTTCAAACTATACTACAAGGCTACAGTAACCAAAACAGCATGGTACTGGTACCACAACAGAGATATAGACCAATGGAACAGAACAGAGTCCTCAGAAATAATACCACACATCTACAGCCATCTGATCTTTGACAAACCTGAGAGAAACAAGAAATGGGGAAAGGATTCCCTATTTAATAAATGGTGCTGGGAAAATGGCTAGCCATAAGTAGAAAGCTGAAACTGGATCCTTTCCTTACCCCTTATACGAAAATTAATTCAAGATGGATTAGAGACTTAAATGTTAGACCTAATACCATAAAAACCCTAGAAGAAAATCTAGGTAGTACCATTCAGGACATAGGCATGGGCAAGGACTTCATGTCTAAAACACCAAAAGCAACGGCAGCAAAAGCAAAAATTGACACATGGGATCTAATTAAACTAAAGAGCTTTTGCACAGCTAAAGAAACTACCATCAAAGTGAACAGGCAACCTACAGAATGGGAAAAAATTTTTGCAACCTACTCATCTGACAAAGGGCTAATATCCAGAATCTACAAAGAACTCAAACAAATATACAAGAAAAAAAAAAAAAAAACAACCCCATCAAAAAGTGGGGAAAGGATATGAACAGACATTTCTCAAAAGAAGACATCCATACAGCCAACAGACACATGAAAAAATGCTCATCATCACTCGCCATCAGAGAAATGCAAATCAAAACCACAATGAGATACCATCTCACACCAGTTAGAATGGCAATCATTAAGAAGTCAGGAAACAACAGGTTTTGGAGAGGATGTGGAGAAATAGGAACACTTTTACACTGTTGGTGGGATTGTAAACTAGTTCAACCATTATGGAAAACAGTATGGCGATTCCTCAAGGATCTAGAACTAGATGTACCATATGACCTAGCCATCCCACTACTGGGTATATACCCAAAGGATTATAAATTACTCTACTACAAAGACACATGCACACGTATGTTTATTGCGGCACTATTCACAATAGCAAAGACTTGGAATCAACCCAAATGTCCATCAGTGACAGACTGGATTAAGAAAATGTGGCACATATACACCATGGAATACTATGCAGCCATAAAAAGGATGAGTTTGCGTCCTTTGTAGGGACATGGATGCAGCTGGAAACCATCATTCTTAGCAAACTATCACAAGAAGAGAAAACCAAACACCGCATGTTCTCACTCATAGGTGGGAACTGAACAATGAGATCACTTAGACTCGGGAAGGGGAACATCACACACTGGGGCCTATCATGGGGAGGGGGGAGGAGGGAGGGATTGCTTTGGGGAGTTATACATGATATAAACGTCATGCACATGTACCCTAGAACTTAAAGTATAATAAAAAAAATAAAATTAAATTAAATTAAAAAAAAAAAAGAGAGAAATCAGCAAGTGAAACTTCATGCTGCATATTCCCAATAAAGGTTATTTATCTTTTTCAAGGGCAAAAGTTCTCAGCTGTGATTAGATCAAACTACTGGGATTCTTGGTCTCCCTTTAGCAAACTGTGTTTTATCTTGCTTTTGTACACTTTTTGGCTAAGAGACAACCTCCCTAGTACCACATCACGTAGCCAGAACTGATTGATGTGATACTGGGGAGTTAACAAAAACGGACATACGTAACTAGTTCAAAGATATAAAAAGGAAATAAAATATTTTAGCCATCTTAATACAACTCTTTTCACAATAATCTTTACAGATCTTCTAATTTTTCTGTGTCTGATACAAAATATTTAGATTATCCTCTCTGTCTCTCTCTCAAACATTGTCAAAGATCCACTTGTCTCCATCTGATTGTGCTGCTGGATGGAAGATTTTTAGTCCTCTATGTCAACATAGTGGATTTTCCACACTCAAAGTAGCTTTTTTTATGCTGGTGGTTGCATTATGATATAATGAAAGTTGTTTGCTTTTGCTAAAGTAAGAAAAAAAGATGGAGTGAAATCAACTGTGATATTTCTTTAATGCTAGCTTTTCCTATTTAGAAGATTGTTACTGATGATATGGCAGAAAACATATTGCTATATTAACAAGGTCACTCAGTCACAAAATCCTATTAATGTGCAAAATGACAGAACCAAGCTGCATGGTGACAAATAAGGCAAATTCTCACCTTGTATTCTTAAGATTCCTTGTTCAAAATCAAAATCAGGAAAGCTGAGAAGAAATTCAAGAGGTGTGCATGAGTCTGTAAAAAACATAATTCATGTACCATCAGTAGTGACTCTTACAATTTTATTTTTTTAACTTTTTGAAAAAACTGTGGTAGCAAAGTAAATCAGGGAATGTAGTTTCAAATTTATGTTCATATAAAAGACTTATCTACAGAAGTATAAAGAAACCTGCTGAGTAGAAAATTTCAAAATAAACAATATACATTTATAGTATCACTGACATGTTTACTTTTTTTTTTTTAGAATTAAAGGCACCAAAAAGTCATTTGCATTTTAAATGATAGTAAATGCATTTCAGATTTAGTTGTCAATTTAATGAAGCCTCAAATACTGATTTTAGCAAAACAGTAAAGTAGGAAATAAAAATGAAAAGGATTATTATAATGGTATACTAGAGGGAATAACTATGGTCACTTCAGTCAATAAGACACTGACTTTAGTGGTGTTGTCTAGGCAAATAAAAATAAAAATTGCCTTGATGTAGCTTAAGCAGGAAAAGGAATCTTGTGGGTTTATGGCTTCATAAATTGTTCTGAATGCTTAACATCCCATGAAGAAGCAACAAACAATGAAGATACTTCATTCAGGAATACAAAACCAGCACATCCAGGCAAAAGCCTTGTCATTCAGATTTAGCATCTTGTTATCCATATTTGCATTGCTGAAAGGTCTTCTTTGACTATTCTCAAAGCTTTTTCACTTAGACATTACAGACCATTTTACTTCTGCATTTTAAACACCTAAGAGTCTGACCTGACTTCATAGCTAAACGAAACCTTTGCACGCGAGAGTATTTATTTTAATGCTTTATGGCCTTTTGATGAACACAGATAAATTACACACACCTTGAGAATAAACT
Organism: Trachypithecus francoisi; assembly: GCF_009764315.1. NCBI lineage: Eukaryota > Metazoa > Chordata > Mammalia > Primates > Cercopithecidae > Trachypithecus > Trachypithecus francoisi. The sequence continues at coordinate 58,139,049 of NW_022681462.1, read as the reverse complement.
ATTTTTTCACGTGTTGAAAACTTAACTGTTTGGCTCTGCTCCACCAAATACTTTTATTTCTCATTGGAAAACACTATGAAAATTAAAGTTAGATGTTTTGTTTACTGTAAGGTTGACATAAAGCAGGATCATACAAAATTGAAAGTTTTACATAGATTGATTGCCCAGCCAGTGGGATATCATGACATACCACACAAAAAATTATACCTGTAACAGTTCTCTCTCTCCATATTCTTTTAGAATTTCTCAAATAAGAAAGAAAAGGATGTTGTTACAGCTTTGCTTATCTTATCTATGTTTCAGCATCAGCTATTGATATAATTACTTTTGTTTTACAGAATAGGAATGGTGTAATACATCTTCTTAACAGGATGATTGCTATCACTCCTGTCTGGAATACTCTTACCATGATATTCAACTTCTCTGGGTCTAATCTCTAGTGATTCATGTGTACTTACATGACCACCATTTTAGCCAGTAATGACTTGCTCTATCTGCTGGCTTAGATCACTTACTTGCCTTTATTTTAGATCCCATTGTTGTCTTTATTTTTCAAAGGTATGTATCCTGTGATTCTAGCTTATTATAAAACCTTAACGATCAAGATTTTCAACTTACATACATGTTCTTTTTCATTTACAAAGCAGCAAACAATAGATATACTACTACACACTCTTCTCAGACAAAATCCCAATCATGCATCAATTTTTGTTTCAGTTACTGGGATGCCTCAGGGTAAATTAATGTCTGATATTTTTAAAATAAAGGTCTCTAACTTTGTAATTCCATTCAGTTTTTTTTTTTTTTCCCCTGGATTTGTATTTTTTCTGATCTTACTTTTTAACCTACTATTAACATTTTATTATAGTATCTCTTTTTTATCAAGTGATAGATGACTAAATAAAAAAGTAGAATGTTAGCATATGCTTATAAATGGTTTAATAATTACTTAGAAAACTTCTTTGTTGACTACTGTGGTAAATTATTTTTGAATTTGGTTCTTGTTTCCAATGAATTCAATCTACGAGGAGAGAGGGTGCTACAGACATATAATATTATTTATTAATCTGGATTTTTTTTATGAGTAAGAACAGATGATTGTACTGAATGTATTCAGCCCAAGAGGAGAAGGATGGCCTCATTGTGACGTGTAAAATAGGCCATGAAGAAAGGTGGACTTTAGCTAGTTTAATTCGGGGAAAGACAATTTATTGAATGGAATTAACATAAACCAAAGAAATAAATTAGGAAAAAACATATTTAATAATTACCAAATTAAAACTGTCTCTCAGACCACAGTACAATCAAATTAGAACTCAGGAGTAAGAAACTCACTCAAAACTACACAACCACAGGGAAACTGAGCAACCTGCTCCTGAATGACTACTGGGTAGATAACGAAATGAAGGCAGAAATAAAGATGTTCTTGGAAATCAATAACAACAAAGACACAACGTATCAGAATCAGTACTTTTAATACATGCCATCGCCATCAAGCTACCAATGACTTTCTTCACAGAATTGGAAAAACTACTTTAAAGTTCATATGGAACCCCAAAAGAACCTGCATTGCCAAGACAATCCTAAGCAAAAGGGACAAAGCTGGAGGCATCACACTACCTGACTTCATACTACAAGGCTACAGTAACCAAAGCAGCATGGTACTGGTACCAAAACAGAGATATAGACCAATGGAACAGAACAGAGGCCTCAGAAATAACACCACACATCTACAACCACCTGATCTTTGACAAACCTGACAAAAACAAGAAATGGGGAAAGGATTCCCTATTTAATAAATGGTGCTGGGAAAACTAGCTAGCCATATGTAGAAAGCTGAAACTGGATCCCTTCCTTACACCTTATACAAAAATTAATGCAAGGCAGATTAAAGACCTAAATGTTAGACCTAAAACCATAAAAACCCTAGAAGAAAACCTAGGTAATACCATTTAGGTCATAGGCATGGGCAAGGACCTCATGACTAAAACACAAAAAGCAATGACAACAAAGGCCAAAATTGACAAATGGGACCTAATTAAACTAAAGAGCTTCTGCACAGCAAAAGAAACTACCATCAGAGTGAATAGGCAACCTACAGAATGGGAGAACATTTTTGCAATCTACCCATCTGACAAAGGGCTAACATCCAGAATCTACAAAGAACTCAAACAAATTTACAAGAAAAAACCCCATCAAAAGGTGAGCAAAGGATATGAACAGACACTTCTCAAAAGAAGATGTTTATGCAGCCAACAGACACATGAAAAAATTCTTATCATCAGTGGACAGCAGATAAATGCAAATCAAACCATAATGAGATACCATCTCACACCAGTTAGAATGGTGATCATTAAAAAGTCAGGAAACAACAGGTGCTGGAGAGGATGTGGAGAAATAGGAACACTTTTACACTGTTGGTGGGAGTGTAAACTAGTTCAACCACTGTGGAAGACAGTTTGGCGATTCCTCAAAGATCTAGAACTGGAAATACCATTTGACCCAGCTATCCCACTATTGGGTATATACTCAAGGATTATAAGTCATGCTACTATAAAGACACATGCACACATATGTTTATTGCAGCACTATTCACAATAGCAAAGACTTGGAACCAACCCAAATGTCCATCAGTGACAGACTGGATTAAGACAATGTGGCACATATACACCATGGAATACTATACAGCCATAAAAAAGGATGAGTTCATGTCCTTTGCAGGGACATGGATGAAGCTGGAAACCATCATTCTCAGCAAACTATCACAAAGACAGAAAACCAAATACCACATGTTCTCACTCACAGGTGGGAACTGAACGATGAGAACACTTGGACACAAGGTGGGGAACATCACACACCAGGGCCTGTTGTGGGGTGGAGATCTGGGGAAGGGATAGCATTAGGAGAAATACCTAATGTAAATGATGAGTTGATGGGTGCAGCAAACCAACATGGCACATGTATACCTATGTAACATACCTGCCCATTGTTCACATGTACCCTAGAACTTAAAGTACAAACAGAAAAAAAAAAAAAACAATTACCAAATGAGAACCATCCTCAAAGAGCTGAGGGTAGATAGCACTGGTTAAATAATGATATTAGGTATTTGAATATATATACAAACAATATGTTCAAACAAACTGTACATTGTGGATAGAAAAACTGTAAAGTGATGAATACATTCAAGAACTAATTATTTAAGAAGAACAATATTGTAGGTAAAACTTACAAAAAATAATTGGAAAAAATAAAAATAATATTAGAAGTGAGGAAGTACATTAAAAAAATCACAGATACAAAAGAACTTATTTCAATAAAAATAAGATACCATCTGCTCAACCAAAAAATAAGTCATTATAAAGTTGTCAAAATTAAGTGGGAGGCATATCAACACAGAAAAAACTTACAGACTAAATTGAAAACAATATTCAATAGAAGCCTGAGATGTATATATAACTTTACTACTTTATAAAGATAGCAATTCAGATCAGTTAGAAAGATTATTCAGTTTCTACTGTTAGGCAACTGGCTGATCCATTAGAAAAATATAGTTTGAGGATTTTCTCATACCATATATCATGTGCAGAAATTAGAAATTTAAAAAATACATAAAATTGCTTTAAAAATACAGACAAATATGTATAAATTTCTGGTATGCAAAAAGGCATTCAGATAATGACTCAATTTCTTCAAATAGTAAAAATTTTATTAAAACAAGCAAACAAAAAGTAATGAAGTCTATTTAAAAAACAATAGAACAAAGCCTGCTTTTTATATATGATTGAAAAAGTAAAAACATTTATAATGAGTATTTTTTAGTTACTAAAAATCTAGCTGTGTGGCATCAACATGCAACACACACACGCACTCACACACACATACTTTTTTTCCTTTAGAAGAGATGATTTTGAAATGTATGAATGTGTGTGTGTCTAACTGTCTACACACAAATACATACACACACCTGTATCTCAAGATTTTAGTTACCACTAAAAGGAAATAATTGTGATATAAATAGAAGAGGAATGTTTAAATGGGTATTGAATGGGTCACAGATTCCCTAGAAGGGTGGCACAATAAAAGGAATCAAGGCAGGTTAAGTGATATAAACCATAACCCAAACCCTGTTTAGAAGCCTTTTTCACTGCCATTACTGCCCCTGGAGATGTTCTCACTGAGATTGCTGGAAAGAATTCTCCTGTGTCCTGGCTTCTTTGTGTCACATCTGATTAGACAAACCTACATTTTGGATCCTATACTTTGCTACCAGGGGACTGAGGGAAAACAGCTATTTGATTTCAATTTCTGTAGTGGGAGGCAACCATCACACACATAACAGATGTATCCCTCAAAAACAAGAAAAAACGAACCATGGATTTGCAGATATGCATGTGCATGCTGTGTGTGTGTCTCTGTGTATACATGCTTAGATTCCATTTATTTTGCTCTGTGTAACATGATACTGTCACTACATTCTGTCTAAAACATCTTATGTATTGATTTGGCATTTATTGAATAAGCACCAAATACATAACTGTGTTGCATACAAAAGGATTTTTTGCCCATTCAGAAATGTGTAGTCTGAGAGATAAGATTAGTCTACGCGGAATATCTAAGGAACACTGTAAGACAGTATATATAAATTTTATAGTTGATAATTGCTGATGAAAACTAGAAAATAAATTTAAGTAATTGGAATAGCTAAGAGGCTTTGTATTAAAAGTACTGATTTGACATGGACTTTGAAAGATGGATAGTATTTATTTCATGTTGCCTATATGTCACTATGTTTATGTAGCTATGCATATGTTGAAAAGTATGTTTATATTAGTAATTATGAACATATTTTCATACAAAAGATACACTTGGATAGTCAGTTAATTGATTAGCAAACTGTATATAGATTATTTTGTGGGTGGATTCAATTTTTCTGAAATAATCCTTTTACTTTTGTAATAATGCCCTGTACTAACTCCAATTACTCTATAAATTTTTGATCAAGTATATATGAAGAATAGTGTACAAGTTATAAGTTTGAATATCTCAATAAATTTTCACAAGGTGATCACACCATATAATCACCACACAGATTAAGAAATAGGACATTTCCAGCATCCTAGAAACTCCCAGGTTTTCTCTGTACAGTCACTGTCTTCAACAGGAACTAATACCTTGACATCCATCACCAGAGTCTTGCCTTCTTTAGAACATTATATAAAAGGAATCATACAGAATGTGTTATTTTGTTCTAGCTTCTTTCACTCAGCATTGTATTCCTGACATTCATACATGTTACACGAAAGTATTTTCCCCCTTCATTGCTATGTAGTATTCCATTGTATGAATATGTTACAATTTATCTACTTTATTCAATTTTACTGTTTGCAAATTTTGCATTAATATGGTTTCTGTGAACATTCTTTGTGGTGTACATGTGCACGTTTATTTGGCAAACATTTAGGATTGAAATTTCTTGTCATGTGATATACCTGTACTAAGTTTTTAGTAGATATCGCCAAGTGGCTTACGAAAGTGATCACTCCAATGTATACCTCTTTCTACTGTATATGAGAATTCCAGTTCTCCAAATTCTTGCCAATGCTTAAAATATTACCAGTTTATTTTGTGTGTGTTTAATATTCACCATTCTGATTTTTGTATAGTGGTTTCTCACTGTCATATTACCTAGGATTACTTAGATGATTAATAAATTTTAAAAAGCTTTTAATATGTTTATTGGACATTTGTATATCCTTTGCTTTTTTTTGATGAAACACCAGTTCAAGTCATTTGGCCATTTTGCTACTTGGTTGTCTGTTATTGATGTACAGTTATTTTTATGTTCTAGATGAGTTTCTTCTCTGCTACCTAGCTATCTATATTGGAAATATTTTCTATTTACCTTTTCAGTCTCTTAACTATCTTTTGATTAACAAATATTTTAATTTTATTCAGGTCCAATTTATCAACATTTTTAAATGTTTCATGTTTTGTGTTGTGTGTTGGGGTATATGTTTTGTGTTGTGTGTTGGGGTATGTGTGTGTTTGTGTATGTATGGATGTGTGTATGTTCTGTTTAAAAACACTATGGCTATCCAATTGAACAAATATCAATTACTCATAAAATCATAACCTCACCAATACACTGTAGTGGAATATTTTTTCATAAATCATGTGACCACATTTGTGTAGGTCTCTTTTTAGTTTCTCTATTCTGTCCCAGTGGTCAACTTGTATATCCTTGCTGGTCTAGAAAACTACCAGCCCCTCCAGATGGCAAATGATGGTAACAGATTGACTTTTAGGAAAAAGATCAAATCCAGAGCACTCCCAGGGAAAGTGGTCTAAAGATAATGCCAAAAGTGTGTTAATAAGGTAATTTTCCTTTTTTTTTTTTTCTTTTGAGATGCAGTCTCACTCTGTCACCCAGGCTAGTGTGCAGTGACTGATTTCGGCTCACTGCAACCTCCGCCTCCCAGGTTCAAGCCATTCTCCTGCCTCAGCCTCCCAAGTAGCTGGGATTACAGGCATGCACCACCACAGCTGGCTAATTTTCATATTTTCAGTACAGACAGGGTTTCGCCATGTTGGCCAGGCTAGTCTTGAACTCCTGACCCCAAGTGATCCGCCCACCTCAGCCTTCCAAAGTGCTGGGATTATAGGAATGAGGTGCCGTTACCAGCCAATAAAGTCATTTTCTCACTTCTTTCCCCTAACCAGTCACTATGTATCTCGTAAATTTATGCTGTTTTCCTGTCTAAAACACCAAAAGCAATGGCAACAAAAGTTAAAATAGACAAGTGGTATCTACTTCAATTAAAGAGCTTCTCGACAGCAAAAGAAACTATCATCAGAGTGAATAGGCAATCTATGGAATGGGAGAAATTTTTTGCAATCTATCCTTCTGAGATAGGGCTAATATTCAGAATTTACAAATAAACAAATTTACAAGAAAAAGAAGACATATGCAGCCAACAGACATACGAAAAAATGCTCATCGTCACTGGTCATTAGAGAAATGCAAATCAAAACCACAATGAGATACCATCTCATGCCAGTTAGAATGGCGATCACTAAAGACAGGGCACAGTGGCTCATGCCTGTAATCCCAGCACTTTGGGAGACCAAGGCAGGCAGATCACGAGGTCAGGAGATTGAGAACATCCTGGCTAACATGGTGAAACCCTGTCTATACTAAATACAAAAAATTAGCCAGGCATCATGGTGGGCGCCTGTAGTCCCAGCTACCCGGGAGGCTGAGGCAGGAGAATGGCATGAACCTGGGGGGCAGAGGTTGCAGTGAGCTGAGATCGCACCACCGCACTCCAGCCTGGGTGACAGAGCAAGACTCTGTCGCAAAAAACAAAAACAAAAACAAAAAAACAAAAAAGAAAACACACACACACAACCAAGAATGGTGATCATTAAAAAATCAGGAAACAACAGATGCTGGAGAGGATGTGGAGAAATAGAAACGCTTTTACACTGTTGGTGGGAGTGTAAATTAGTTCAACCACTGTGGAAGAAAGTGTGGTGATTCCTCAAGGATCTAGAACTGGAAATACCAGTTGACCCAGCCGTCCCTTTACTGGGAATATACCCAAAGGATTATAAATCATTCTACTATAAGGATACATGCACACATGTGTTTATTGTGGCACTATTCACAATAGGAAAGATTTGCAACCAATGCAAATGTCCATCAATGGTAGACTGGATTAAGAAAATGTGGCACATATACACCATGGAATACTATGCAGCCATAAAAAAGGACGAGTTAACGTCCCTTGCAGGGACATGAATGAAGCTGGAAACCATCATTCTCAGGAAACTCTCACAGGATCAGAAAACCAAACACCACATGTTCTCACTCATAAATGGGAGTTGAACAATAAAAACACAAGGACACAGGGAGAGGAACATCACACACTGGGGCCTGTCAGGGGGTGGGGGGCTAGGGGACAGATAGCAGTAGGAGAAATACCTAATGTAGGTGATGGGTTGATGGGTGCAGCAAACCTCCAGGGCACATGTATACCTATGTAACAAAACTGCACGATCTGCACATGTATCCCAGAACTTAGAGTATAATTTTAAAGACGGGCGGATCACGAGGTCAGGAGATCGAGACCATCCTGGCTAATACGGTGAAACCCCGTCTCTACTAAAAATTACAAAAAACTAGCTGGGCGACGAGGCAGGCGCCTGTAGTCCCAGCTACTCGGGAGGCTGAGACAGGAGAATGGCGTGAACCCGGGAGGCGGAGCTTGCAGTGAGCTGAGAGCTGGCCACTGCACTCCAGCCTGGGCGGCAGAGCCAGACTCCGTCTCAAAAAAATAAAAATAAAAATAAAAATAAAAATAAAAAATAAAAAAATTATGCTACTTTCTTCATTATCATAACAGTTCAGTCTGTCAGTTCTTGCCTAGGCTATTTTAAATCACCTACTGTTTTTTTATCCCTGTTTTCACAAATTTACCAGAATAAGTTCCCTCTTTAAGTCCTTCCAATTAATTCTTTTCTTACAAATATGGCCCTGCATCTGTCCATGACAAGCAGCGCCATTGCTTACATTACTATTCTATCTCACCTTTTCTTCCTCTTGCATTAATCTGCTGGCACAGTCAAAAATAGTTGCCCAAAGCTTAAGGTTTTAGTTTCACAAAGCTGTGACTTTACCCTTGTATTTCCTCTGTGAGGAATTTTCCACTCATTTTCTGACAAGCTCTTATTCATTCTTAAAGTCCCACCTCAAATTATAAATTCTATATGAAGCTGTTTCTCATTGCTTTCTGACAGAAGTTAATTATTTACTTCTATTTACTGGGCACTGATACTATTTCTACTGTATCTTCATATGCATCTTCATATCCCAGTATCTGGCAAAGACTAGGTGCTTAATAAGTGTTGGCTGAATTGAATCAGAATGAAAAATTTAGATTTTCCCCAACATCATTTACTCCACTCCACAAAAAAGCAACATAATATGGAGAATTAAATGTTAAACATTAAAGTTTATACATAGTACAAGAAAATAAAATTGATATTAAACCTAATACAGAAAGCAGAAAAAAAGGAATGCTTCTATAAAATTGTAAGTTTTAGAAAACTTTTTAAAAGGAGTACACTGAACCTCCACATACCCATTACTCAGATAAAAAATTATCAATATCTTTTAATATGTTTCATCTTTTTATATTTTGCCTTTGCTAAAGAATCTTAAAAGCAAATCAAAGATGACAGTATATCTCACATTTACATATTTTTTATTGACATTTTCTTATAAAGTTCTGCTGTCATCATGACTGATAGAGTAAGCAATTTTTGCTGTCATTCAATATCCAGTCAATGAGATTTCTATGATGATTTCAAAAATGCGTCATTAAGGTTGGTTTGTTTGGATCAAAATTCAAATAAGTTCCACTCATTGCATTTGTTATTTAAGTGTCTTATGATTCAGATTTTGTATTCCTTCTGTGGTCCTTCTAATTCTGTTATTCAATTCCCTCATCCTATTGAATTTTTGCAAAAACTGGATTAGTGATATTCCACATTCCAGGTTTATTTGCTTCTTTTCAGTGTCATTTAACTAACTTTCATTTATCTACTGTAAATTAAGTTAGCTGTAAATCTTAATTAGATTTAATTTCAAGGTTTTTATTTCATTTGCTTGTTTTCCAAGAGTGCTTTACAGATGATGTGTGTCATATTTCATCACATCTCAGGACCTTAGTTGACTGCTTAGTTCACCTTTAGTGATGCTAAGACTCATGAGTGGAGACAGGTCCTGGCAATCTAATCTTATCAGTATGAAGTATCTCTTAACCTTTCATCTGATGCTTTTGTTAATTTATCATCATTGCCTGAATTCACTATTTTTTTTTTCACTAGGAGTTGCAAAACAGATTTCGCATTTTATCATTTCTTCCACATTTATAGCTGGAATTTTTTAGCAGAGATGAACTTTACCCTCAGCAACTATAAATATTTGATTATCTTTAAATTTAGTGAATGCAGGAAAGGCAGGGTAATGCCTTTCAATAGCCAATGTTCAAAGTTTTTGCCTTAGTTATGTCCAATGACACACATTGAGGCATTTTTTTTCCTCTTTTTTAAACTCAAAATCAATTGGAACTCATATTTTTATATATTTAGTTTTAGTCAGTTGCACTCATCAGATTTTTAGTGCTCCAATTGCTCTTCCTTTGGCCAAAGGAGCATTTTAATGTGTCTCCTGTTTTCTTGAGATAGCCCCTTATTCTTGAGGACATCCTTGTTTTCTAGCACAAGAGATTTTAGCTTTTAATCCTATATATTCCAGCCCAGTCTCGGTATCAGCCTTGATTCCTTGGAATCAGTCTCCAAGAAGCCATGGGTGCCAAGTTACTTACTATTAATGTGGTAATCATTGATTCTAGGCTTTTCAAGTGGACAAAGCTAGAAAATACATAGTCTTGAAAATAGGACAAAATATTTGAGAGTCTATAATGGCGTTTCTAATACATATACAATATTACAGTATTTTTACATAATTTATCTGATTTTATCCTTGTGTCTATTTTATACTAAAACTTTTCACTCCTAAAAACAGTAATATGACTTTTAACTTGCATTTTCTATAATATAAACAAAATAGTTTAAAATGATAGTATTAATACACCCAATAAACTACATAAAACTTAGCACCAAGAAAGATTTAGGAATCTGGAAATAGTACATTAACTTTAAGAGCATAAGAAAGAGACTTCCCTAAATGGCAGACAGCTGCGATCCTAGAGATCGGTCAGCCGAGACTGGAAATGGGCCAAGTCTTAGGAAGATAGCTGAAACAAAACTATATATCCCATGGACAATTTCAACAGAATGCTTGAGAAAGTGAAATAATTTAAAGATATAATAAAGTTATTATAAAGAAATAGAAACAATTAGAAAAATCAAAAGCTCTAACAGAAAGGAAATAAGTTCACAGAACACTCATTGGCTCTGCAGTGAACCTTCCCAAGCTGATAATAACTTGTTTTCACTTAATGATTTCTAACTTTTTGCATCAATATGTGAACAAAGCACAGAAGATTTAATTGTGCTCATGGAGAAGAACGTAAATATTAACAACATTGTGTGTATAAAAGAATTTAGGAGACAAAGTGGGGAAATATAGGCAAAACGAAAGTGGGTACATTAATAACCTCATTCTGCAAATGAAGTCAAGAGATATGCTTCATGAAATAAAGATTTTAGTGTCTTATTCAAATACATAAAGGACATTTGTAATAATAAAAAATAATTGAAGCAGAAACTATTAAAATATGTGGTCTTTGTGAGAGCAGAACACTGCGTACAGCTGGGAAGGGTAACTGTTAATTTTTTCAAAGTGCATTAGTTCATTTTCATACTGCTATAAAGAACTGCCCAGGACTGGGTAATTGATAAAGGAGTTTTAATTGACTCACAGTTCAGCAAGGCTAGGGAAGCCTCAGGAAGTTTACGATGGTGGAAGATGAAGGAGAAACAAGACACCTTCTTCACGAAATGGCAGGAAGGAGAAATGCGGAAAGAAGGGAGAAGACCCCCTTATAAAACCATCAGATCTCATGAGCACTCATTCCCTATCACAAGAACAACATGGGGAAAACCACCTCCATGATTCAATTACCTCCACCTGATCCCACCCTTGACAGGTGCGGGTTATGAGGATTACAATTCAAGATAAGATTTTGGGTGGGGACACAGCCAAACCATATCAGTAAGCCATAACAGTAAGTAATAACAGATTAATCATGTGCATGGAATACATTGATTAAAATGTATAGTATTGATATTCACAGTAGAAGTATTAGATGGCAGAATGACCACTGCAAGAAATGTATCTCACATTATAAAGCTGGTGAAAATCTCTCAGGATGCCGGTTAAAGGATAAATTATTGAATGTTGTAAAAGAATGTATGGTCCATGTGAAGACTAGAAAATCAAAATATTATCTGTGAGTAGTTGGTGTGCCTAAATGAATAAGAATAAATGATATCAATAAAATAGAAGTTGTACTCAAAGACAGAAAAAAAATTTTCAAGAGACAAAAATGGTTTATTCTACAAGAAGTAAGTTTTATAAAATGTAATACTTAGAGCTACAGATCTGAATAAAGTTATGATATTTAAAAATGAGAGTGATATTACAACAACATCCTGTCAGGTTTTTTTTTTTTTCTTTTTAAGCTGACTTGTAGAGACAGAAACATTGGGATATTGGAAGACTTTCCTTTCCTAACATTTGACTAATATATGAGCACCTATATAGAGCTGGGTAAACAAAAGTAGTGATACTAGAATTTGAGATGGAAACAAGTTGTTTTCATATGAAGAGGCCACAAAGAAAGATTCAAGGATTGAGAAAGTATTCTGCCAATAAATATCACATTCTGAAACAAGCACATGAAGGGAAGGTAGGACAGGTATAGCACTGACATTGAAAGCAAGGGTTTGAAACCGTATCTCCTACTCACATTTTGATCCGTCTTATTCCTGGTTGCATACAGCTGATCTTGTGTGTCTAAAATCTGCCAGAGGCAAACATATTTTCTCTCTGTAAAATAATATCATATTAAGGCACAACTTATTTCAAGGAACTTTAATGTCAAATATTAAACACATGAATAGAGGTAGCTGTAATGTAGCATGAAGACACACGTATGCACGCACACACACACACACACACACACACACAGAAAAACGTAAGAGACATATAGGTCATGGTGAAAAGTTCTATCATATGTGTAACTAGAATGCCAGAATAAGGGCAGAAAAAGAATGGGAAGACCACTATTTGAAGAAATAACAGCTGTTTATTTACCAAAACTTCCAAAAAGTTTCAAGCCACCGAACTAGGAACCCTAAATGAAATAAATATAAAAAATGCTTGCACAGGGCATAGTAAAACTACCAAGAAGCCAAAGTACAATGGAAAATCTTAAGCCAGAGAAAAGACCTAATACTTAAAAAGAAGTAATAAGTGTATTGGCTGACTTTCAAAAGAAAGCAGCAAGCAAATAGTAAGACGGTATTCTCAAAGTAGCTGATAGAAAACAGCTGCCAATCTAGAAGTCTATGCCCAGCAAACATACCCTGTAAAAATGAGGATGACATCTTCAGAGACTATAAAATCATTAGAATTAATCACCAGCAAATTTGCAACAAAGAAAATGTACTTCAGGAAGAAGAAAAATGCTCCCTGATAGAAACATTGAGGTGTAAGAATTAATATAAATGAATAAAGGTAAATTTGAATAATTTTAAAAGGACGCCAAATATATAAAATTAAATTATTAATAAAAAGAGTTTTGTGAAATGTTGAGAGAACTAAAATTCCACAAGCCATCACTAGTATTGAAATAAAGTGGACCCTTAGTTCCTGAGAGAGCCAGCCAATTTCTTCTTTATATTTATGTCTAATGTATATAGCCCTTTAGGACCTCCCATTCTTGATGAGAACTGAACTCTAATTTTTGTCTCTCTGTATTTTCAATTCTGTCGAAAACTCTTATTTTCAGGCTCTCGGTCACATTGTCTGGGATCAGTTGGTGCCCGAAGGAGAATAGTAGTCCCAAATACTATGTATCTTCACTGGCTTAGTAGCCGTCCAAATTGTTTATTTTTTTAAATTTGGCCTGTCTTTTCTGGATGTTTTTTGCAGGAATTTTTGTCTAAATTACATAGTCTTGAATTACTAAAAGTGGTTTAGGTAAACTTAAAGCGTAAAAATTACCCTCATTGTTGTTAAAATTTCTCCTTTCCAAATAAATAGAAGGTGAAATAAATACAGATTACAAACGCCAAAAGATATAAAACCACAGAAACAAAAAGACAACACAGGAATAAAACATAAAGTAAGTTAGTTGAGGTAGGAAAAAGGCATATATAATGGAACAATCAATATAAATTGAAAAATTCATAACAAGAAAAAAGAGCAGATAGGATTAGGAATTCAATGCAACTAAATATTATTTTCAGGATGTATATATAGGAGAATAATTCAGAAAGTCCATGAGAAAAAAAATGAAGAAATAAAGCATACATTGCAACCCAAAGGATGATTTAAAATATTTTTTCTCAAAATAAAAGATATGATTAAAAATAAAACATTAAATCAATTAAATATTTGGAATTTTCATTTATGACTTCTCTACAATGAAATTGTTATGGACTAAATGTTTATGTCTCATCAAAATTCCTATGTTGAAACTCTAATCCCCACTGTGATGGTATTAAGTGGTGAGGCCTTTGGGAGGTGATTAGTTTATGCAAGTGGACTTCTCATTAATGGAACATTAATGGAATTAGAGCCTTTAAGAAAGAAACCCCAGAGAAGTCTTTTTCCCTTTTTCACCAGGTGAGGATACAAAGAGAAGTTGATAGTCTGCAGCCTAGAAAACAGCCCTCACCAGGACCCGACCATGCCAGTACTCTGATCTGGAACTTTCAGCCTCCAGAACTGTGAGAAATAAATGTTGGTTGTATAAGCCACCTGGTCAATGTGAATGTCTTATAGCAGCCCCAGCTGATTGAGACTTACCAAGATAAAGGGTTAACTATTACATGATATAACTGTGCTGAAACACTTAAGGAAAAATATTTGCAGACTGAAAAAAAAAAAAAAGAATGAATTTAATTGTAACCTAATTTTTTTTTTTTTTTGAGATGGGATCTTTCTCTGTTAAGCAGGAGTGCAGTGGTACTATCTTGGCTCACTGCCACTTCTGCCTCCTGGGTTCAAGCAATTCTCCTGCCTCAGCCTCCTGAGCAGCCAGGATTATAGGCACCCACCACCAAGGCCTGCTAATTTTTGTATTTTTAGTAGAGATGGGGGACGGGGTTTCACCATGTTGGCCAGGCTGCTCTTGAACTCCTGACCTCAAGTGATTTGCCCACCTTGGCCTTCCGAAGTGCTGGGATTACTGGTTTGAGCCACTGCACCCGCCCTCTGTAACCTACAGTTAGAAGAAGATTTTTAGCATGCTTTTCTATGTTTTTGTCTGGGGAAAAAAAAAAAAAAAGACCAACACAAACAAGGATATGGAGTAGTGATTGTAAAACCTCAGAGTGTATGGGCATCACCTGGGGAGCTCTACATGTGCAGATGCTTGGCTTTGCCTTCAGAGATTTGGTTTCAATTGGTTTAGGGTGAGTCCCAGGCACTGCTGGTTTATAAAAGCCTCCCAGGAGATTGCAATATACAGACAGACTCGAGGGCTAATGAGGTTGAGGTAGATAAGCTGAATGTTATTTTAATAAAGTTAATAGCACACAATACATTCAACCTGGTATCATACAGAATATATCTCTTTAAAAGAACACATACAAATTATTTATAAAAATTACTCACATAAAAGTCACAAAGAATCTTTAGTTAAATCTATAATGGTAAAAGGGCACAGTCTATATTCTCTAATCACAATATAACACATTGAAAACAAAATATAAAGTGCACTTTGACAACTAGACCCAAAGCAAAAATCAAACTGTAGCACAATATTTAGAAAATAGAATAGGGATGAATTATAATGATTTTAATTATTATTATAATTATTATAATACATAAAATATGTGACTGTAATTCTCCTCAGAGAAAAATTAACACTACAACCTAAAAATAAAATAATTATTTTATTCACAAATGAGACAGATATTGGAAAGGAAAGCATTAAAGCAGCTGGCTTGTGATTCATTCATTTCCTTTAGTGGAGGGATACATCCAGAGGGGAAAAAAAGGGTGACCTGGTTAATCTCCTTGCCAACTAGACTTCTGGGTAAACAGACTAAAAGTATTTGCTGAGAGGAGGAGGTCTTATCTACAGGATTCCCTTAAGGGAACATTACTAGCTAATGGGTTATTGAAAGTAAAATATATAAATATATGGAAATATGAGGCACGGCTCACTGGAAAATGGCAAATAAGTTATGTAATTCTCTGGGTATAAAATAGAGATTTTTAAATTATTATTTATTTTTTCAACCTAACTTCAATGCTCCTCTTGCCATGTAATGTCACTTAGAGCACTCTTTAGAGACCTCATCTATTATTCTGGACTAGAGTGCATGTTTGACATGGGAAGAAAGTATGTGAGAATCACCGTCAGTGTCTCAGACCATTTTTGGCTTTATCTGAGCACTTTGGAGTCCCTGTATCCTTGATACTGTTGACAAAATTTGATCCTAAGATCCCTGACTTTGTGGAGTCTTATTCGGCACTCCCATTATTTGTTTTAACTCAGAAAATAAAGAGAAAAATAAATGAAGTAATATTGTGTCCAAGATTTTAGAGAGAGAATAATAAATGTAAAGAATATAGTGAAAATAATTGATAAAGATAAAATCAGAAATTACTCCATATGACAATAGAAATTAATTGCACTGATAAATCCAGTAGTTATTTTATGAGGAAATAATCAAATTAATGAATGAGTAGTTAGTCTATTTGTTAACTAAAGAAATTCCTATCAGTTACTTTTCTGGGGAGTTCCCTCCTCTCTGCCCCACACATTTCATCTGCGTTAGCTTGCCCAGGCTTTGATCATTCCCTCCTCACCTCTGCAAGTCTATAATGCTCTGGTGGGGCTCTCTATATCTGTGATATGAGCTGGTGAGTCCCTCCACACAGTCAACTGGGATTAAGCATAGGGCTCACCCTACTTCTGTCCTAGCATTTACTCCTTTTGTCCAGTTTTGGAAAACAGTTGTTTCATTTACTTTGTACAGTTTTATAGTTGTTTATTAAGGGAAGACAGATCTGGTAACATTTATTTATTCATGACAGGAAAAAAGTACATTTAAAAGCAAAAATAAAGAAAGGAAGAAAAGAGTAAAAGGGAGCAAGAGAAAATAAAATTCCAAAAACGAGAAGAAAAAGAGAGAGAAAGAATACTCAAATGCAGCAATGAGTAAAATCTCATATTCAAATACAAGTAATAGAATAATAAACGCTCTTGAAAAACAGAAAAAATATTAAGTTGATTTAAATAGTCACCCCAAATACTTTGCAAAAATCAACAAAATAGATAATCTACAAGTTTATAAAGAAACAAAAAATGTTTAATTTAAAAAGAAAGAGGGAATACAAGAGCATATATAAAAAATCTTTTAAATATATACACATTTTAAAATAATTTGTATAATTATACATTTAAAATATGGATAAAATTAATTTCTAAAAAAATTACAAATTTCCAAAATAAAAGTAATAACCTTGGACAAAATTGTATATATTCTGAAAAAAAAAATAAAATTGGATTTAATTAATTTATTTATTTATTTATTTTTGAGACAGAGCTTCGCTCTTTGTTGCCCAGGCTGGAGTGCAGTGGTATGATCCCGGATCACTACAACCTCCACCTCCTGGGTTCAAGTGATTCTCCTGCCTCAGCCTCCAGAGTAGCTGGGATTACAGGCACCCACCACCACACCCGGCTGACTTTGTATTTTTAGTAGAGATGAGGTTTCACCATGTTTGCCAAGCTAGTCTTGAACTCCTGACCTCTGGTGATCCACCTGCCTTGCCCTCCCAAAGTGCTGGGATAACAGGTGTGAGCCACTGTGGCTGGCCAATTAAATTGTCTTAATTGACAAAAAATACATATATTATGATGTAAAACATGTTTTGATATATGTTTTCATTGTGGAATGGCTAAGTCAAGCTAACTAACATATGCATTATTGCACATACTTTTTTTTGTGGTACGAACACTTAAAGTCTGCTTTCTTAGAGATTCATGAGCCTAGAATATATTGTTATAGCCAAAGGATATGAAATCAGTAACTTGAAGAGATATCTGTATTTCTATGTCAATTGCAGCATTACTCACCATAGTCAAGATATGGAATCAATCTCAGTGTCCATCAATAAATGAGTGGATAAAGAAAATGTGTATATATATATGTATATATATACTCAATGGAATACTGTTAAATGTTTAAAAAGAAGGGATTCTGCCATTTACGACCACACAATGAACCTGAAGAATGTTATATTAAGTGACATAAGCCAGGTACAAAAAGACAAAGTGTATGACCTCATTTATATGTGAAATCTAAAAAAGTGGGGGAGTTGAGGGATGGTCAAAAGAAGCCTACCTTCACATCCTTTTTACTTCCTCAATATGATGGCCAACATGATTTTGCAGATGAGTTCATTCAAACTTACAAAAGAACTCCACATTTTAATCAATTTAATAGTTAAAGTAATAGGGAAAGAATGAAAACTCCAGAACTTGTTTTTGCAAAGCTAGTATTTCTCTCATGGAAAATATCCAACAATGGTTAATCAATAAAGGAAAGTGACTATTTACAATTTACAAAACACAATAAATCTGAGAGTTAGTTGGGAAATTTTTACAAAATAATAGAATATAGACTAAAATTCCAAAATAAAAGTATATTGAAATTCTATAGTAAAGACTGCATATAAATAATGTGACAAAATACAAAATACAAACTTATTAATGAATCAAAATTGTAGCTGTTGAAACGGATTTAAGTATACTTGTAGGAAATAAATTAAATGATTAAAATGACATTTTTAACAGTGAGAAAAAAATTAATTATTCAAAAATGGTTTGAGAATACCTAGGTTACCACACACAAAAAACATATAAAAATCTCATCCTGGCTGAGTGCGGTGGCTCACGCCTATAATCCCAGCACTTTGGGAGGCTGAAGCTGGTGGATCTCCTGAGGTCAAGAGTTCAAACCCAGCCTGGTCAACATGGTGAAACCACATCTCTACTAAAAATACAAAAATTAACCATGCGTGGTGGCAGGCACCTGTAATCCCAGATACTCAGGAGACTGAGGCACGAGAATCGTTTGAACATGGGAGGCAGAAGTTGCAGTAAGCCGAGATCGTGCTATTGCACTCCATCCAGCCCGGGTGCCATGAGTGAAATTCCATGTCAAAAAAAAAAAAAAAAGAAAAGAAAAGAAAAGGAAAAAGAAAAAAACCTCATTCTATCCCATAGTTTACAGCAAATTCCTAGTGGCTTAAGGGCTATATAATTTTTTTTCAATTTAAAATATGTAATTTAATAAATTTTGGCAGTTGTATATACCTGTGAATCATCACCACAAATAAGATACAAAACATTTTCATCATTTTCCAAAATATTTCTCATGTATCTTTAGTCCATCCCTGCCTTCACCCTCATTTGCAGGCAATCACTGATCTGTTCTTTGTTACCAGGGATTACTTAGCATTTTATATTAGTAGCAGTATTTTTTGTAGTGTTACCACACACACTATATAATTTTTAACGGAATTATGGAAGCTCTAGAAGAAAGGGAGTTTAATATTTATGTAATTCTATAGAAAGAAATAGTTCTATCTATGACATGAAAGGCAAAAGTCATAAAATACATATGGTATTAATAAACCTGACTATATTCATATGTTCATAGTCATAATATTGAAAGGAAACTGGTGGTTTTTACTTTTAGTCATAATGGATTTAACAGGGACTAGAAGTGTTTTTGTTAAATCTACCATCTTAGATTTAACAAAAACAGACAAAATATAACAAACAATACTTTTTAGACTTTGAAAACAGGCTGCACAGATGAGCAATTTCTGAAAGAAGAGAAAAAACTGAGGATAACTCTAAAATGCTCAGTTTCCATTGCCTGAGGAGCGTTTTCAGGGTGCAAAGCTCAGAGGGGGAATCCAAACAGAGCCTGGTGGTCTCCTTGGGTTGAGGAGACCAGCTGAGTATTCAGGGAGGACAAAGCAGCTAGAGTTCACAGGGCAGGGGACTGAGAAAGAAAAAGTGGCACATCGAAGGAGCTCTGGAGATAGGCAGAGGGTTCTCCTTGAATGTGCAGGTGTGTACTGATCCGAACATGCACTAAGCTGAGGAAAGAACTGCTGAAAGGAGGGGCGAAGCAATGCTGAAGTTCACACAAGGCTGGGACTAGTTGATATCCACACCCAGAGTGAAAAATAAAACTCTACTAATATTCAGAGTGTCAGGTGACATACTCAGTGGAGGGGACAAATTTGCCCTAGACTAATGACTTCTCTGGTTGTACTCATCAGAAGTTAGAAGCAAACCTTGAAGCTCAATATGTAGAAGTTAAAAATTTTTTTAAAAATTAAATAGCATAAAATATTATTCGTTTTATACTAACTAACTTTATATGCTGCTTTCCAGTTCACAACATACTTCTTATAAATATTATTTCATCTTAGGTGTGGCTTCTTTTGTATTGTAAATTCAAATATCTAAGTTAAATAGGTTGAAAGTGATCCAGATGTTTGACAAGCCTCACATATTGAAGACATACCCCGATCATCTTGCCTTGTAAAAATCAGGTTAGAGATGGCTGTCTTGGAGACAGACTGACAAGTATATCCAGAATTTGAGTTGCAAAAGGACTTCTTTTTGTGATTGAATAAGGGACATGGTGTACTTAGGTTTACGTTTGTCTCAAACCTTATCCCAGAGATAAAATTTTCACCAGTAGGAGTACTAACTTTTCAAGATGTAGTAAAAAACTTTAGGTAGTTTAATTCAGTGTCAGGACTCTTTGTGTTGCGGGAGGCTTTAACCTAACAACTGTTAGTTTTGTTACCTGTCAACTGCACTTGTGCCAATTCAAGGTATGAATTTACTTCTGATGCTAAAAATTTCTATATAAAGTCAAAGTGACCAGTCTTATAGCCAAGGTCAACTGACTTATATAGTTGGCAAGGAGAAACAACAGAATCGTTAGAAAGCTACTTTTGGGAAAGTCAGATTTGATATCTGTGCAACTGTTCAATCATCAGTGCTTCTTGTTTTTAGTATTTGTTTAAGCATACACAGTGTTCTTAACAATTCAAGCAGTGAAATAAAATACATTAATTATTAATAAAAATTTATGTCAACTAAGGAATACATCACATAACAAGACAAATAAGAATGGGCTCAAAAAGAGTCCATTCCTGTAAGTTCTCAATAAATCTCTTTAAATTGTAACTCCTTCCTAATACATAAGTGGTTTTCATGCTATAAAATTACATTTAAATATATAATATCTGTTGTTAATTTCCTGATTGATATAAATCATTGATGGTTAGCTTTCTCTTGATAGATATTCTTAATATTTATACTTCAATTAATGAAACATAAACTCTGTCCAATTGCTTTACACAGGTATACATCAATGAGTCTTTCAATTGTTCTTCAAAAAGGCAAATGGCCAGTTATTTTGAAATAAATATTATGCAAAACAAAACCACTTGCAAATAAGAAATAAATGAGCTTTAGTTTTCTCAAATACCATGTTTCTTCAATTGGTAAAGATTTATATTATCATTTTTCACATTTTGATTATCAACTATTCTTCCTAGGATTAATCCTTGATATCAAACTTATGACAAAGATAATTTGAAATACATGGTAAACTGAGTTATTTTGTCTTTGAATACAGGTCAGGTCAGAACTCATGCTGTACTCATGGCAGTTCTGTTTATCAGCATCCTCCTTTGTGCTCTCTGCTTAGGTTTTCTGCTTGTCATTAATGAAGCTGTAAGGACAAAACAGACTTAAGGCTTTGTCTTTCTCTGAAAAATAAGTAGTGATTTTCTTCTTTCTTCTCAAGAAACATGTTTGCCACAAGATAAGCGTTTTATGTAGAGAGAGTGAAAATCATTAATTGCTTCCTACCTCTCATTTTTTTGTAACAGGTACAACAGAAGGAGATTTTAGAAAACAAAGCAAAATAAAGTCCCCTGATACAAAATGAGATCAGGGTCAATAGACTAGAGTGTCTTCCTCTTGTTTTCTCTAAAAGTATTTTCCTATCTAAAGCTTATCAAGAAATGCACCCTCAAAATATTCTTTTATTATAACATGTCAGAATCAAAATGTATTTTTTGGTAGTGAGAGATGCTGGGATATTGAAAGATAAAATTAAAAGAAAGCTCAGAGGGAAATTAATATTTTCACTTTAGAGTCATCCATAAAATCTTTCTTCTTAGCAGAGTGATAAAAATAAAGTGTTTTATTTCAAGGAATAGGAATTCAATATCAACCTTTGTTTCATGCCTTAGAAGCAACAGGGAGGGCAAAACCATTCATCACATACAATGCACAATAAAATCTTGTGAAGTAATAGGAAGAGCTTTTGCTCAGCCAGCCATCTAAACAGAAGGTGGAAAATAATGACTTGAATCGGCCACTAAATAAATAAGAGTAATTCTTAGACATCAACTCTTGAAAGAACCAACTGCTACTCAAACCAGGTCCCTGTTTCAAATTTAAAATCTGCCTATTCAACTAAAAGGGAAACAAGTCACCAGAAGACCCAGATCGTGTGAACATAGTATAATTGTGATACTACCACATTAAAAGTAATAAAAGTTCTATAAAAGGAAGCTTGAATACGTTTTTTCATGGCATTCAACTCATTCTCTATCATGCAGTGTGCATTACAGTTAAAACACTGTTCTTGGGAATATAAAACAGTTCAACTTCTGTTGAGGAGAATTTGGCAATTTTTGGAAGAATATGCCAAATTGGGTTTTTGACTTATTATGCCTAAGTATCTATACCAATTTATACTGAAAAATATATGAAAAGACTCATGCTTAAGTGTTTTATTCTGCCATTATAATAGTGGAAGATTGAAAACAACCCAATTCATAAAATACACAATGACGGAACAAATTCTAGTACACCAACACATTGAAATACCATGCAACAGTGTACAGAAATGAAGATCTCTATCACAGATATGGAGGGTTCTCCATTACATACACTTGAAAAAATCAAGGCAAAAAACAATATATAAAACATATTACCTTTGCTAAAAGAAAGAAGTTATGGGCTGGGCGTGGTGGCTCATGCCTGTAATCCCAGCACTTTGGGAGGCCGAGACAGGTGAATTACCCGAGGTCAGGAGTTTGAGACCAGCCTGGCCAACATGGTGAAACTCTGTCTCTACAAAAAATACAAAAATTAATGGGTTGTGGTGGCACATGCCTGTAGTCCCAGCTACTCGGGAGGCTGAGGCAGGAGAATCACTTGAACCCGGGAGGCGAAGGTTGCCAGTGTACCAGGATGGCACAGTTGTACTCCAACAGAGCGAGACTCCATCTCAAAGAAAAAAAAGATAGAAAGAAGTTATGTAATAATAGATCTAATATAACAAAAAGCAAAAAGACACTAAAAAGATGAACCAAAAAATCAATAAAAACAGTTACCTATGGAGAGGAGAAGAAGAAATAAGATAGAGGAGGCGAGTAAAGATGAAAGTCTTTAAAAATATAACTTGTTATAAAGCTTTTCATTCTTAAGTGTTTTTAAAACACCTAAAATGAAATCTAATAAAAATAGAAAGCAACATGTAAAGTTAAAACCAAATCGAAAACAAAGAAAATAATTTAACTGTATATCCAGTTAGTGATATAAACCACACAAAGAACTTTTAAAGCAACTTTTAGCTGTATTGACATAGTAGAAAATAAGAACAACTAAAAATAAAAGAAACTGAACTTCAATCAGTAGTCTAGTGCAGAGTGGTAGTATTGATATTATCATTTTGAAACTACTTTATGTATGTTGTAGGTTAATGCAAATAAGTAATTTTAAGAAACAAATTTAGCTTAAAACAGATACAGTTGTAAAAACCAAATCTTGAATAGGACAACATAAATTTGAATTGGAAATATATATGTGAACTGCAATTTTTTTTTCTTTCTAAAAAATACTTATTTCTTGCTAATTCTATGAAGCAATGATGACTCAATAGCAATAAACACACCTAATGCCTGGACTGCAGTATTTAAATACCATAAGAAAGCTGAGCAACCTGAGGTAATGAATCATTCTATATCTGCATGGAAAATATACAAGATGAATTTGGAATATCTAGTTGTAATAGAAATCCAGAAAGTGATCAAATAAAAATGAATTATATTAAAGGGACATAGGAACAAACAGAGAGGAAATCTGGCCAAGAGTTAGAAAATTGGCACATGAAAAATCATAATAAGTACAATTTATTGTAGCGTACTGAAATATACAAATTCATGTGTTCATAACGTTACTCAAAAACATAAAGGGTTGGGGAAAATAAGACAGGAAACAAAACCAGCCAAAATGCAATAGGAAGCAAAGAGGGCATCAACTCCTTACTCAGAAAACTGACAAAAGGAGAGGTTAAACATTTATCATGTTTTTCCTTCACCACCAGTTCTATTTCCATATAACCAAATGGTCCAAGCTAATGAGGGATTTTTATTTACTTGTTTTTTGTATTTTGTGGAAATAATTAAAAAAAAAAAAAAACTAGAGAACACCATTTTAAACCTCTGATAAAATAATTGATTCAGGTAATTACTGTCAGTGGATATAAAATTGTTGAAAAATTGACAGACTGACAGTGAACTTCATAATGATTGGATCAATCAACTACCCCCTGAATCCTCTGATCAATTTTAGTATCACTGAATGTGAGACAATAAAATACCACTTTTCTCTTTATGTGAGACAACATGAAGTGCAGAGTACCATTTTTGAAGCATTCTTGACAAAAAACAACAACAACAACAACAACAACCTAAACCAAAAACCCAAGAGCAAACTCAAATCCAATTAAGTCTTTATCATTAACTTCTATTTTTATGAAATGTAAGGAATAGACCAACAAATTAAGCCACCCTAAGAGGACGTTGACAAACAAATGTAAATGGAAGACATTCAATAGAAGAGCTGATTTCGCTTCTATGAAAAGTCAGTGGCATAAAAATAAAGGAGGGCATCAGCTCCTGGTCACAGTCTTAAGAGACATGTCACTCAAAAGTAAACTGTGAACAAAATGTTGCCTTAAAATATTATTAAAATGTCAGCATGAATTACATATTGATATCAAGAAACTGCTTTTCAAAATGTTTGACAATGATAATGTGGTTATGCAAGAAAATGCCCACATAGATGCCTACTGAAGAATGAATGGGTGAACTGTCATGAAGTCTGGCATTTATTTTAAAATACTTCAGTAAAGAACAAAAGAAGGAAAAGGACGAATGAAACCAATATGACAAAATCTTAATAACTGTTACATCTGGGTGATGAATATATAGAAATTACTTGTACTATTAGATTTGGTATATTTTAAAAAATTTGTAGTAATTTTTAAGTTGCAAAATGAATTAAAAATTATTATAATTATTTCTTAAATTTTTTTTTATTCATTGGATAGACAAAATTAACAAAAGATCTGGAAAATAATCAAGCTCATACTCTGGGCTCAGTTACTGCACCATTCTTGGTTCCAGGTAAAGTTGAATGAAAAACATAAGTCTCAAGTAGTGATGATATAAATGGGAGGCTGTACTCAGATATTCCAATGAGACAGAGGCTCTTAGAATTTCAACCAAAGTAGTTTATATTGTATATTAAATACTTGTATGGAAAAGTAAATATATAACAAAAGTTGGACTACTTAAAAATTGCATTACAGGGGAATTATTCTTTCAAAATCTTTGATTTTTGAAAAACTTCTGATTTGTAATTAATCCACTTTACTAATATAGAAAAGATGAATTTTAGCTCAATATTACCTTCAAGAAAGGGATCATGAAATTGAAATCACAACTTAAACACACACACTTAAGTTGGTATATACTCTGTGTCAGGCACTGTTATATGCCCTAGAAATACACAAATATGATGTGGAGAAGCTGAAAGTTTAATGAGGAAGACAGAAATCTGAATATTTAAGATGCTCAAGCTAAATTTGAAATCATGAGAAGGAGATAAAATAGAAAACAGATGAAACAATTTTTGTGAGGTCATTCCCTAGAGGAAAAATGCTTTCAGTGAAGAAAAGCATGAAGCAGAGAATCGACATGGAAGTCTATAGGGTATTATGAGTAGATTTGTGTTTCTTAAGCTCCAAGATAAGGCACCAATTGTTTAATGGATCTTATTTTGAAACGGAATCTAAAACCAGATGAATAGGAGAGAATTCTTCATTTGTGAAAGAAAGAATATGAAATCAAATTATCATAGATAATGACACCAAAGAACCTAAATTTACTGACTGAGAGGAGCAAAAGTCAAAACACACAAATGTGAAGTACACTACAGTACACTATGAAGAAAAATAAAAGTATTGTTAAAGTCAAATGACTTTTTCGTTGTTCTGTTAATTTTCAAACATTGTATATGTGTATGGTGTATTTAAAATGTATAACATAAATGTATAACATAAAAAGTTAGATAAACAGAAAAGGATGCCTCTGTCTAATCACATGATGGGGGAAAAGTGTTTCAACATAAATTTAATACTTGCTGACCACTTTTGCATGTTGAATCGTCATTCAAGCACATTTAAGAAGCCATCATATTTTGATGAAAATTTAGGGTGAATCATTATACAAAGTTAAAAATCCTATCATACTATAAATGCTTATCCTTTCTTACATATTTTAGGCAAGTTATTTTTGCATATAGTAGGTTTTCTTAAAGTTGGTCCCAACTCCACTAATAATTAGTTGTGTATTTGCTCAATTCTATAACCATGGTCAAGAGAAGACCATACAACTTTCACAGTCAGATCAAAAAGTTAAGATGTAAAATGAGTTGACACAGCACTGAAAATACGTGTTACGCCTTAGAAGGTGAAATTCCAGAAGTTAGTTTTCTAGCAAGTTAAAGCTGATATCACAAAATACTAATTGATACAATAGCACCATAAATTTCTTCAAGATATCTGTGTGTCTGAGATTTTATCGAGGTGACATATTGAGGAAAGAGGAAGAAAATCATGAAGTAAGAAATTAAGTATTTTCTATATTATAAAAAACATTTTAAAGTAAGGATCTAAAAAGAAATGTTCATTTTTTCATTATATTTCCAATTCTGTGTTCTTTTCCTGTTGTTTATTCTAAATTGTAAAAGTAACAAATTTGCATTGAGTATACATTTCTCAAATTCTATGCCTATTCAGAGAAAGCATTCTAAGAAATGGATTTTTTTTGGCATAAGTTTCAATAAACTAACTATAAAATCAGACTTACAACTAATGTTTTCTACTGTACTCAAGTATGCTCAGTATTCAATCCATGAAGAAAGTGTAGCAGTTGAGCATCCATTCCTTTGAATTAAAAAATGTAGCAGGTCTGTTTAGCAGCATCACTATAGAGAAAAGCATAACCATACATTTTTAAAATGCACTGGGTTGGCACCAAGCAACAACTGAAGATATCAATAAAACGTAAAAGATGAGGTTGATGGATTACAGAAATTCAGTTGGGAGAGAAAATGGAGAAGCAAACTAACATGTAATAAAGTTAGCTGTTGAAGGTCAAATAAATTTTGTTTTTATTTTGTCTTTGCTGTGGGTATGTAGGTTTGTCTGTAAAGTTTTATAAAAGGAATTTTTAGTAAAGGTTTTAATGCTTTAATATGGAAAGTCTGTGGCCTAAGATATGCCATATATTAATGATGAAATAGTGGGTTAATTTCCAAATGAACCTAATCTTGTGTATGAGATAATATGGCTTGCTGCATGCAGAGGCAATTACACGTTTAATACATTTGTTGTTGGACATCAATCTTGCTAAATCAATTGTTATAAATTATCTTACAAAGGTACCTGCAATTCAATGGCAAAACCTCAAGCAGAAAATCAGCAAAGTTTACCCAACAAAAGTAACAGATTTTATTGTAGCTCAAGAACAATTCTCAAAGAATATTCAAGGATGTCTAGCTATGATAATCCATACTCATTGCACTAAGCCTTCTTGACCTTTCACAGCCTCCTGTGTCTCACACAGCACCTAATGGGATTGTAGCAATTCACAGTTCTCTTCAAGTAAGTTTCTGCAGCATCACTGCATCCAGATAGGCAGATGAATAATTCTTATACTCACTTAAAAATTAGAAAATGTATGGTATTTCTAGTTTACATCCACAGGCTTCTCTAATTAACATAACTTTTAAAATGGTGAATAAAGATTACAAGGGTGACCATAGCAGCTAGACTGGTAATACATAGAATTCTTTGAATTGGGGGGAATTCAACCCATGAGCTTACTTAGAAAGGAGGAAAGCAGCTTGATTTGTTTGAAAATGGAAATATCTCCCTTCCCGCCTCTTCTCCACCTCAGGCTTCAGTGCTTATTCCTTTTGTTTACTTCCCATGCATCTTGAAAGTATCATCATTATTCTGCAACAAGATTCCTTAAAGAGGTCATTGATGGTGTACATAACCTTGTTATGTAAATAGAAATTTCTTAAATTTTTCCATCTTCTTTTTTCCTTTTATATTAATAAATATATATAAATACACATACTATATATATATATACACACTTGCACACACATATATACATATCTACTATTAATTTAGCAAATACTGGCTTATCATTCGATGCCTTCGGTATGCTCTCTTAAATAGTTTCAAGACTGATTTCAACAAAAGATATCTTGCATGTTTTGGAAGGAGTGAGATTTGAACCCTACTACCACTATTATGAGCTCATTCACCTACCTTAAGTTAGAAAAAACAGACCTGGCAAAAGCATGTATATTCATGTACAGATGGCACCTAGGTATGTATATCCATTCTTAGCCTTATACTCTGTTTCCCTGATGTGTAGATCTAAAAAATAACTAATGGAAATAATAATCATGTCTCTCTATTGGTATATTTAATAATATAAAGACTAAAAAGTCATACTGTAATGAAATTTATCTTTATTGACTAACATGCTGAAATGCTCTGGCTAAATGTCAGTGTTCATTTCCCCACATGGTTTCCATTTGGAGCTAGTGTCTCTGTAAGTCAGTAACAGTCTCCTCTGTCTAAGAGCATGCTCCTCTGACTTTCTCAAACGGTCATCTAAAATGGCTGCCTAATGGGCTGGCCAGATTACTTAGGGTATGAAAACCTCTTTCAGCCTATTACAGGGTAATTTTACCTAATGGGCTTTCATATCACTTTGTTCCTCAGAGCTGCAACCCCATTCTCTATTCCACTGCCCACCTCTGGCTCTGAGCCTAAGTCATCAAACCCAAATATTTAAAAGCATTATAACCCTGCTTGAAACTACTTACATTTTAATTTTGTATAAAACTTATATAGACAACCTAACCGCTCAACTTGGCTCCAGACAGTATCACAACAATATACAACATAGCTAAAACGGCATTCCAATTTTTTCTAATTGGTCCTCATATGAAAATGAGAAAAGGCTTTCAGCCTACTAAATTATTCAGTGATACTATGCATTTTCTAAATTTATTAGTCTTGGCTGATACAGTTTTAGACATAAATGTCAGAATCTGAACTAAAAATGCAATAAATAGAACTGTCTTTACCGACAATGGTTGTTAAAAAAACCTTGCATTTTCATACTTCACTTGTAGTGACTATATATCATCAAATTTATTTTGATAAAAAGTTTAACAAAGTGAGAGGAACAGATCGAACTAAAATCACATTCACTAACTTAAGGACTATGTGAGGGCAAGTAATCACATATTTTTGGTTAATTGCTTCACACATATTCCTGTTTTTAACACTTTTGCAGCAAAGAAGACAAGATTACTAAATGTGTTATGGGAGTTATGTCAAAGATCACATATTACCCTACTTGGATTTTGCACTGTTATAGTTTACAAAAAAGATAAGCAAAAGTAATAAAAGTAAAATAAGATACAAAATATCTCTTGATGTAGTAGAAAAAAAAGGAAAGTTTTAAGTCAGTCATTGCCCTCATCCATTTTTGAAATTATTGCAACACTTAGAAACTACTCCTATTTTATAATCCAATAGTTTCTTAATCTTTCCCTTACTTTAAATTACTTCAGCCTCTGACACAGTTGTCTCCTTTCTTCCTGAGGCTTTTAATAGGCTCACTTAATAAAAATGATGACGATGCAACAATACTAATAACACAAACAATAAATAACATTTATTGAACATTGACTATGTTTCAGAGATTGTGTTAAGAGCTTTATCTGAATGATCTTTTGTAAAATCTTCACAATATCTCTATAGATTTGTTGTAATTAACCCCTTCCTACTCATGAAGAAACTGAGACCCAGAGTAAACAAGTGACTTAAATGTTCCAGGGCTACAAATTCCTACACAGGCTTCTGGCTCCAGTGCTACATATCTAGCATTTTTAAACATAAGTGAGATGTTACACTTTGGTTCAGAGCCCACTGGGCTTCCCTTGCCTCCTAATCTCATTTAAGTGTGCACTCAAATGACACACAGAAGGAAATTTCCTCAATATCCCCTCTAAAATATCACTTTGTTTCTAATCTTTAGCGTTATTATTATTTTTAGGGTTTACTATCTGCCAATATGTTCAATATCTATACGTGAATGTTTTCCCCCTTTCGAAGCTTTGGAACCTTCAAAATATCTCTTGATGTAGTTAAAACAAAAAAGGAAAGTTTTAAGTTAGTCATTGCCCTCATGATTTGCCAAATGCATCGTTTGGCAAAGCACCATTTGAAGCTTTGGAAGCTTCAAAAGGACAGAGATTTTGTTTTGTTCATTGCTATAACCATAATGCCCAGTGTAGTGATGACACATGGTTGATTGTCAATTAACATTTGTGAGAGGGAGGGAAGGAGGGAGGCAGGGAGACAGGAAGAAAAAAAAGGAGGAATGAGGGAAGGAAAAAAAGAATGGAGGCAAAAAGGAAGAAGAAAAGAGGGAAGAAGAGGAGAAGGAAGAAACACAAAAGAAAGAAACTGATTCTGCCAGGCAATCTTTCTACAGTGCTGTATAACTCCTACTGTCTTTTTTATTGTTGCTCTTCCTTTGCTGACTCCTTTTTATTTGCTTCCTAAACATAGGCATTATCTAAGATTTTCTTTTCATGGTGTCTCATTGCTTTCTTTCCAGAAACTTCTGTTTTTCCCCCTCCCTTTCTCCTATATTTAAACAACCAGATTTATTTAGATGAATTCTTATAGTTATGAAGTCCTGATGTCACAGAAGTTGAAAACTTTGAAGTTGAAGTTTCCTGCTGCTGTCTTTTAGGAGTAGTGAAAGCCACTGAGCCTAGAATTCATGGATTCTTTCTCTTCCTGTAGAAGTGTAAGAATGTTTGATGATGAAAAACTCAACCAAAGTTTATTCTCATGGTTTTGTAGCAGTGAGAACAACTGACACACAATGAGTGCTAAGTCACTCAGGCGCTATTCTAGAGGCTTTAATGCATGTCTCATTAGATCCTCATGTAAACTCCATGAGGAAGATTATTATTTCACTCAGAAGTATATAATGCATCCTATGACTGCTTAGATCCTAGAATATTGAATATCCCATATCCTTGAAAGGAAGTGAACTGAAGTGACAGTGTTTGGGATAATCATGCAAGGATGGGGAAAATTAGGGATTCAGGAAGGATACAAATTCTAAACCCTAAACTATTCCCAACCTAAAGCATTGAATCAAATTTCTAACAACATACAAAAAAGAAAACCCACACACATAACAACAAGAACAACAAACATGAAAATTGACAGTTTTAAGAAAAAAAAAAAACCAACAGCAATTCAGGGAGAAAATAAACATATATTGCTACCACATCTAGATTACAGTAAAAAAATTATAAGACTTATAGTTATTTAATTTCATTACTCCAAACATTCCTAGGAATTATCAGTTTAATTCTCCTTTGAAATTGACTGCAATTCTATTCCAAGGTTGTGTATACACTATTCTAGACATTTATATGGGAACCATAATATTTAATCACTACCCAGATGTTTCCAAAGAAATGCCCCAGATGGTAGACACTAGGTCTGAAAGATCCAATTTGTGAAATTTTCAGAATTCTTATTAAGCTAAAACTTCTATTCAATACATAAAACTAAATTAGAATGCTCTCTTTTTGTTTTTGTTTTCCTACCTGATTTTGCTTCCTTTTTTTCTATTTCTATTGTCAATACTCTAAATCAGCTTTCTCGTTTCATTCGTAATATTGTAATAAGTATTCTTTCAACTGCTCACATTTTTCACTCACAATCACCTCTACACACAGACATGAAATGGAAGATACACTGTGTTTAGGAAACCTGAGGCTTTCCATTACTCTAAGGATAAATTCAAAATTACGTAAACTATATTTAAAGTCTCTCAATAATCTGATACCACCAGGCACATTCAATATTATCTTTCAGTATTTGCCAAGAAAAGAAGCAGCAATATTCATTGTTCAAATTTACACTACAACTACCAAACCTTTACTTGGTGAAGACTTGATTCAAGTCTCCACATAAAGAACTAAAGAGTATAATGTCCTAGCCTCAATGTCCTAAGTTGCCATATATTTTCTTCTTCTTTTAAAAATTTAAAACTTCACTACTCTGTTCTCCTGTTTAGTTTGAGTTCACCAATTTAATACACTTTTCCTTTCAGATTTGTTCTGATATAGCCTAGTTTTCTGACCAGAAGAACTTCAATGAGAGAACTAAAACAATTTAGTTTTAACAGAAGTGAGGTCAAAAATGAATTCATCTATGCAAACGTGTATGTTTACATTTTATTTTTAATGGAAATATGGTAATCATACTTATTTATGGGCTACAGTGTGAGGTTTCCATACATAAATACATTGTGTAATGAACAAGTCAGGATAATTAGCAAATTCATCACTTCAAACACTTGTCATTTATTTGTGATGAGAACGTTCAAAATCCTCTCTTCTAGGTATTTTGAAGTACACATGATTGTTGACCATTGGCACTCTACTGTGCAATAGAACACCAGAAATTATTCCCCTATCTAACTTTGTGCTCATTCACCATCCTCTCCTCAGCCCCATCCCCTCTACTTTCCCCTCTACATTCTCCTCGGTAACCACTATTCTACTTTCTAATTCTATGAGGTCAACTTTTTAAGATTCCACATGAGTGAAATCATGGAGGTATTTGTTGTTCTCTGCTTGGTTTGTTCCAATTAATATAATGTCCTTTAGGTTCACCCACGTTGTGCAAATGACAGGATTTCATTAATTTTTAATGCTTTATTTCATGACTATATATATGTGTGTGTATGTGTGTGTGTGTGTATATATATATATATATATATACACACACACACATACACACACACCATATTTTCTTTATCTATTCATCTGTTATTGTATACTTAGGCTGATTCCGTATCTTGACTATTGTGAATATAATAACAGTTGAATAGTGCGGGAATAAACCTGGGAGTGCAGATATCTCTTTGATACATTGATTCAACTTCCTTTAGATATATACTCAGTAGTGGGATTGTTTAACATTTTTGTATAGGGTTGTCTGAGCTCTGTTGAGGTTATTATTATAATCCCTTGCTAGATGGATAGTTTACAAATATTTTCTCCCATTCTCTGGGTTCTCTCTTTACTTTGTTGATTGTTTTCTTTGCTGTGCAAAATCCTTTTAACTTGATATGATCTCCGATTTGTTCATTTTCCCTTTAGCTGCCTGTGTTTGTGGGACATTACTCAGTAAATCTTTGTCCAGTTCAATGTCCTGGAGAGTTTCCCTGACGTTTTCTTTTAGTTCATTCATAGTTCAAGGTCTTAGATTTAAGTCTTTAATCCATTTTGATTTGATTTTTGTGTATGATGAGAGATAGGCGTTCAGTTTGATTCTTCCACATATGGAGATCCAAGTTTCTCAGCACCATTAATTGAAGGGTTTGTCCTTCTCTTGGTACCTTGTTTGAAAATAAGTTCACTTTAGATGTATGAATTTGTTTTTGGGTTCTCTGTTCCGTTCCATTGAATGATGTGTCTGTCTTTATGGCAACACCATGTCGTTTTGGTTACTTAACTCTGTAGTATAATTTGAAATCAGGTAATGTAATTTCTCCTGTTTTGTTCTTTTTGTTCAGGATAGATTTGGCTATTCTGGGTATTTTGGAGTTCCATATAAATTTTAGGATTGTTTTTTCTATTTTTCTTTTTTGAAGAATGCCCTTGGTATTTTGATAGGGATTGCACTGAATCCGTAGATTGCTTTGGGTAGTATAGACATGCTTACAGTATTGATTCTTCCAATAGATGAACATAGAATAGCTTTCCTTTTGTGTGTGTATCCTCTTCAAACTTTCATCAAAGTTCTATAGATTTCATTGTAGCAAACTCTTACTTCTTTGGTTAATTCCTAGGTATTTAACTTTATTTGTAGCTATTTTAAGATAAATTACCTTTTAATTTCTTTTTCAGATTGTTCACTCTTTCTATATAGAAATGCTACTGATTTTTGTGTGTTGATTTTGTATTCTGAAACTTTGCTGATTTTGTTTATAATTCTAATAATTTTTTTGGTGGAGCATTTAGGATTTTGCAAGTATAAGATTATATTATCTGTAAACAAGAATAAGTTGACTTCTTCCTTTTCAATTTGGATGCTCTTTATTACTTTCTCTGGTCTGATTGCTCTCACTACTCTCCCATTACTATGTTCTATAAGATTAGTGAGTGTAGGCATCCTTGTTGTGCTCCAGCTCTTAGAGGAAAGACTTTCAGATTTTCTCATTCAGTATGATACTAGCTGTGGGTCTGTCATATATGGATTTTATTACATTGAGGTATGTTCCTTCTATACCTAGTTTTTGAGTTATTTTTATCATAAAGAAATGTTGAGTCTTATCAAATGCATTTTCCACATCAATTGAAATGATTGTATAGTTTTTGTCCTTCATTCAGTTGATACAATGTATCAAATTGATTGATTTCTGTATGTTGAGCCATCCTTGTATCCCTGGGATAAATACCACTTGATCATGATGAATGATCTTTTTATAATGTTGTTGAACTTGGTTTGCTAGCATTTTGTTGAAGATTTTTGCATCAATGTTCATGAGGGATATTGGCATGTAGTTTTTTTGTTTGTTTGTTTATTTCTGATGCATCTATGGTTTTGGTGTCAGGGTAATATTAGCCTCATAGAATGAGTTTGGAAGAATTCTCCCCTTCTCTATTTTTTGGAATAGTTTAAGTAAATTTGGCATTAGTTCTTTAAATGTTTGGTAGAATTCAGCAGTGAAATCATCAAGCTTTTCTTTACTGGGAGAGTTTTTATTAAGGCTTCAATCTCCTTACTTTTAGATTTCCCAATTTACTAGTATATAGTTGCTCATAGTAGCCTCTAATGATCTTTTAAGTTTTTGTGGTATTGGTTGTTATATCTCCTCTTTAATTTCCATTTTTATTTATTTGAGTCTTCTCTCTTTATTCTTAGTCTGTCTAAAGGTCTGTCAATTTTGTTCATCTTTTCAAAGAACCAACTTTATGTTTCATTGATCTTTTATTTTCTTAATTTTAATTTCATTTCTTTCTGCTCTGATATTTATTATTTATTTTCTTTTGGTTTGGTTTGTTCTCACTTTTCTAGTTCGTTAACATTCATTATTAGGTTGTTTATTTGAAGTTTTTCTTCTTTGTTCATGTAGGCACTTATAGCTATATATTTCCCTCTTAGTACTGCTGTCACTGTATGCCAGAGGTTTTGGTATGTTGTGCTTCCATTATCATTTGTTTCAAAACATTTTTCAATTTTCTTCTTAATTTCTTCATTTACCCACTGGTCATTCAGGAGTATGTTATTTAATTTCCATGTGTTCCTACAGTTCCCAAAATTCCTCTTTGTAGTCGATTTCTAGTTGTATTCCATTGTGGTCAGATAAAATAATTAATTTTATTTCATTTTGAATGTTTTAAGATTTGCCTTGTAGCTAACATATAGTTTATCCTTGAGAATACTCCATGTGCTGTGGAGAGGAATGTGTATTCTGTAGTCACTGGATGAAATGCTTTGTAAATATCTATTAAGCCCATTTGGTCTACAGGGAAGATTAAGTCTGATGTTTCTTTGTTGATTTTCTGTCTGGAAGATCTGTCCAATGTGGAAAGTGGGTTACTGAAGCCTCCAGCTATTATTGTTTTGGGGTCTATCTCTGCCTTTAGCACTAACAATATTTATTTTACCTATCTGGGTGCTCCAGTGTTGGGTGCACGCATATTTACCATTGTTATGTTTTCTTATTGAATCAACCCATTTATAATTATATAATGACCTCATTTGTCTCTTTTTATCATTTTTGTCTTAAAATATATTTTGACTTCTGTCTTGTTAGGTTATGTTTGTGTAGGAATACTTACAGCTATTCCTGCTCTTTTTTGACTTCTATTGGCATGAAATACCTTTTTTCATCCCTTTGTTTTCAGTCTATGTTTGACTTTATACAAGAAGTGTGTTTCTTGAAGGCAACAGACCATTGGGTCTTGTTTTGTAATCCATTCAGCCACTCTACGTCTTTTGATTGGAGAGTTCATTTACGTTCAGTGTTATTATTGATAGATAAGAATTTACCTCTGTAATTTTGTTATTTTGTTTCTGGTTGTTTTATGGTCCGTCCTTCCTTCTTTCCTTCCTTCCTTCCTTCCTTCCTGTCTCTTCCTTTTCCTTTCCTTATTCCTTTCCTGTCTCCTTTCTTTTCTTTCCTTTCCTTATTCCTTTACTTTCCTTTTCCTTTCCCATTTCCTTTCCCCTTTCCCTTTCCCTCTCTCCTTCCCTTTATTCCCTTCCCTTCCCTTCCTTTCATTTCTCTTCCCTTTCCTTCCTTTCCCTTCCCTTCCCTTCCCTTTCTTTTCCTTTTAGAGTAGGTAGATTTCCCTGGTGGTATGTTTCAATTTCTTGCTTTTTTATTTTTTGTGTATACATTATATTTTTTTGATTTGAGGTTACTATGAGGATGGCACGTAATATCTTATAATCCACTATTTTAAACTGATGACAACTTAACACTGATTGCATAAACAGACTAATAAACAAATAAAAAGAAAGCTAATAAAAACTCCACACTTTGTTCTCCCACTTTTAAAAGTTTGTTCCTACTTATATTGTATTGTACTATGCCTTGAAAAGTTGTAGGTACTATTTTTGATCTGTTCATCTTTTTGTATTTCTACTTAAGATATGAGTAGCTTACATACCACAATTACAGTATTGTAATATTCTTCGTTGTAATGTATGTTTACTATGACCAGTGAGTTTTATACCTTCAGATTTCTTATTACTCATTGATGTCCTTTTCTTTCACATTAAAAAAAACTCCCCTTAACATTTCTTGTCGGACAAGTCTGGTGTTGATGAAACACCTTGCCTTTTGTTTATCTGGAAAGTCTCTTTTTCTCTATGTTTAAAGGATATTCTCAGCGGATATACCATACCAGGGGGAAATTTTTTCCTTCAGCCCTATAAATATGTCATGCCATTCTCTATAATTTCCACTGAAAAGTCTGCTGGTAGATACACTGGCTCTCCATTGTATGTTATTTGTTTCTTATCTCTAGCTGCTGTTAGGATGCTTTCTTTATCCTTGACTTTTGGAAGTTTGATTATTAGATACATTGAAATCATCTTCTTTGAGTTAAATCTGCTTGGTGTTTTATAATCTTCTTATACTTGGATATTGACATCTTTCTCTAGGTTTGGGAAGTTCTCTGATATTATCTCTTTGAATCAACTTTATCCCCTCTCTCGATCTCATCTTTAAGGACAATTACTCTTAGATTTGCCCTTTTGAGGCCATTCTCTAAGTGTTGTAGGCAAGTTTTTTGTTAGTTTGTTTATTCCTTTCTGTTTTGTCTTCTCTGTGTATTTTCAGATAGCCTGACTTCAAGCTCACTAACTCTTTTCTGCTTGAGATTCCTCTACACAGCTATTTTGAATTCTGTCTGAAAGGTCACATATCTCTGTTTATTTGGGATTGGTCCCTGGTGCCTTATTTAGTTTGTTTGGTGAGGTCATGTTTCCCTGGATGATCTTGATGCCTGTGGATATTTGTTGGTGTTTGGGCACTGAATAGATAGGTAATTATTGTAGTCTTTGTAGTCTGGGCTTGTTCATATTCATACGTTTTGGGAAGGCTTTCCAGATATTTCAAGGGATTTGGGTGCTTTTTGTTTATGTGTTTGTTTGTTTCAGGCAGTGTCTCTGTCACCTATGCTGGTGTGCAGTGGCATGATCATGGCTCACTGCTGCCTTAACTTCCTGGGCTCAATCAATTCTCTTACCTCAGCCTCCTGAGTAGCTACAAGTACAGGTACATGACAGAATGCCTGATTAATTTTTATATTTTTTGTAGAGACATAGTTTCACCATGTTGTCCAGGCTGGTCTCCAACTCCTGGGCTCAAGTAATCTGCTAGGCTTGGCCTTCCAAAGTGCTGGAATTACAGGTGTGAGACACTGCACCTGGCCAGGACTTGGGAGATGTGATATACATTTTAGGTCACTGCAGCCAGATCTGCATTAAGGGGCACCCCAAACCCAGTAACACTGTGGTTCTTGCAGACTCATAGAGATACCACCTTGGTGGTCTTGGATAAGATCTTGAAGAATTCTCTGGCTTACCTGGTAAAGACTCTTATTCTCTTCCCTTACTTTCTCCTAAACAAATGTAGTCTTTCTCTCTCTCTGTGCCGCACTGCCTGGATCTGGGTGAGAGCTGACACAAATACCCCTGGACCCACCACTACTGGGACTGCACTGGGTCAGACCTAATGTCAGCACAGCACTGGGTCTCAACCAACAACTGCTGTAACCACTACCTGGCTATGTTAAAAGTTTTTCTATGTTCACTCAAGGCCCTGGGGATCTACAATCAACAGGTGGCAAAGCAGTCAGGTTTGTGTCCTTTGCTTCAGGGTGGCAAGTTTCCTCAAGCCTTAGGTAGGTCCAGAGCCTGGAGTTAGAAATATTAGAAATCTACTTGGTGCTTTATTCTACGGTGGTTAAACTGGTACCCAAACCACAAGACAAAGTCCTTCCCACTCCTCCCTCCCCTTTCCACAGCTAGAAGTGTCTCTCCCCATATCCACCACTACAAAAGGTCCATGGAGATTATTGCCAGTCTATGGCTGATGTTCACTTAAGGTCCAAAGGTTCTTCAGTCAGCTTGTGGTGAATGTTGCTAGATTGAGACTCACCCTTCAGGGAAGTGGGCTCTCCTCTGGCCCAGGGTAGGTCCAGAAATGCCATCCAAGAGCCAAAACCTGGAATTGAGGAACCCAAGAGGCTCCTTTCTGCTTTATCTTACTGTGACTGAGCTAGTACCTAAGCTGAAAGACAAAGTCTACTTTACTCTTCCTCTGCTTTTCTCAAGCAGATGGAGTCTCTCCTCATAGCCACCACAATTGTGAGTTTGCTGTGACACATCTAAAGCCAAAATGTCTCAGTGTCTCACCCAAGGCCTGTAAGGTGTAACACCTGGCTACTGCTGTCGATTACTCAGTGCTCAATGACTCTTTAGTCAGCAGATGATGGATCCTGCCAGTACTTGGTCCTTTCCTTCAAGGCAGCAAGTTCACTTCTAGCCCAGAGTGTGTCTAGAAGTGTTGTCCAGGAACTAGGGCCTGGAATGGGACCTCATGATTCTATCCAGTGCTCTATCTTATGGTGGCTGAGCTGATATCCAAGTTGCAAGACAAGGTCCTCTTTACTCCACACCTCTCCTCTCCTCAAGCAGAAGGAATACGTATCTTTCAGAGCTGTAAGCTGTTCTGCCTGAGATCAGGGGAGGGGTGGTACAAGCACTCCCTCAATCACTCTAGCTGGTGTCTCACTATGTCATGTAACCACCACGTCCACTGACTCTGAGACCAGTATGGCACTAGGAATCACCAGGAGTTGCAGTCCTTGGGGCCTAAACTGTATTTCAAGTTTATTTAAGACTTCATAGCACCTCAGCCCACAGTGACAATGCTGTCAGACTCAAGTTCAGATTGCTGGACTGGTCAATTTAGCTCTGGCTAGGGCTTGTCTAAATGCTCCCTCTGTGGGTATCAGGTAAATTCTGCCTTGTGTTGGCAGTACTGAGTTCCAATGCAAAGTCCCACAATCACTGTGCTCTCCCTCCCACAAGTGCACATATTCTCTGTCAGTCACATGGCCACTGCTGGGGAATGGAGAGGGGTGGCCTTGGCATTTAAGACTGTCATTCCTACCCTCATCAGTGCTTCTTTTAGTGATATGAAGTTAAATCAGGTGCTTTCATCACTCACCTGATTTTTTGTTCATAAAAGCACTTTCATAATAAAGTGCTTTTTTGTGTAGATAGTTGTTATATTTGGTGTGCCTACAGGAAGGACAAGTGGTGAAGGCTTCTATTTATCCATACTGATCTGTCTCCTCCTGAATTTCTTATATTCTAGATATTAATTCCTTATCAGATGCATAGGTTCTACATATTTTCTCTCATTTTGTAGGTTATCTCTTTGTTCTATTGATTGTTTCCTTTGCTGTGTGCAAGCTTTGTAGTTGATGTAATTCCATTTTGTCTATTTTTTCCTTTTGTTGTCTGTGATTTTGAGGGCTTATTAAAAAAAATTCTTGCCCAGATGAGTATCATGAAGCATTTATGTTTTATTCTAGTACTTTCATAGTTTTAGGTCCTAAATTTAGGTCTAACAAGTACATGGCAAAAAATTGGAAAACTTAAAAGAAATGGATAAATTTTGGATACATAAAAATACCAAGATTGAATCAAAAGAAATAGAAAATTTAAACAGATCAATAACAAGTAATGAGACTCAGTAATAAAAAGTCTTCTGTTTAATGAAAGCTTAGGAGCTGATGGATTAAATGCTGAATTCTATCAAATATTTCAAAAAGAACTAATACCAATTCTTCTCAAACAATTCCTAAAGGATGTAATGGAGGGAATTCTAAACTCACTCTGTGAAGCCAGGATTAGGCTGATACCAAAACCAGACAAGAACACAAACAAAAAGAAAACTACAGAACAACAGTCTAATATCTCTAAAGAACATAAATGCAAAAGTCCTCAATAAAATAGTAGGAAACTAAATCTAACACTGCATCAAAAACATCATTCACCATGATGAAGTAGAATTCATCCCAGGGATGCAAGGATGGTTCAGCATAGGCAAATCAATAAATGTGATACATCCCATTAACCAAATGAAAGACAGAAACCTAATGATCATCTCCATAGATCCAGAGAAAGCATTTGATAAATTCAACATCCCTTCATGATAGAAATCCTAAACAAATTAGGTATAGAAGAGATATACCCAACATAATAAACACCCTATTTGACAAACCCACAGTTAACATGCCAAATGGGGGGAAATTAAAAGCTTTTCCTCTAAGAACTGGAATAAGACAAGGATGCTCACTTTCACCACTTCTGTCCAGCATAGTATTGGAAGTCCTAACCAGAGCAATTAAGAAGGGGAAAAATAAAAGGCACTGAAATTGGAAAGGAAGAGGTTTAAATTGTCCTTGTTTTTAGTTGACATCATCTTATATATAGAAACACCACAGACTCCCCAAAAACTGTTAGAACTAATGAACAAATTTAGTAAAGTTGCAGCATTTAAAATTAACATACAAAAATCTGTAGTGTTTCTATACACCAATAGCAAACTATCTGAAAAAGAAACAAAGCAACCCCATTTACAATAGCTACAAAAAATAATACTTAAAAATACAATTTAACCAAGGAAGTGAAAGATCTCTACAATGTAAACAATAAAACATTGATAAAATAAATTGAAGAGGACACTAATAAATGAGTTCATAGCCCATGTTTATAGATTGGAAGAATTAATATTGTTAAAATGTTCACAGTATCCAAAGTGATCTATGGATTCAGTGCAATCCCTATCAAAATATCCACAACATTTTGCACAGAAATACAAAAAAAAAAAAATTGAAAAGTTCTTATGGAATCAAAAAATACCTCAAATAACCAAAGCAATACTGAGACAAGGCTAGCTGCATAATAGTTAATGAAAAAAGCATGGTAATGGCATAAAAACAGACATATGGACCAATGGAACAAAATAGAGAGCCCAGAAATCAATTCACACATTTACAGCCAACTAACTTTTAACCAAGACCACACCAAAAGCACACATTAGGGACAGGATAGTCTCTAATAAATGTTTCTGGGAAAACAAAATATCTACATGCAGAAGAATAAAACTGAACCCCTACCTCTCATCACTTATAGAAATCAACTCAAACTTTTTAATGGTACCTATTCCTTAAGTTTACTGTATCTTCATGCATGTAAACTGAAGCCCTGCAATGTAAGCACCCACTTTTCACAAACGTTAATAATTTGATTAGGGAAAAATAAGTACTTAACATTGAGTAAAATAAACTTTACATTCTCAAAGGGCAAGCAAGTATCTTTTTAAAAGTTATCATTATTGTATGACTAGAAAACAATAACTAGATTCTTAGATTCTTGAATGCAGATATATTTGACCCTTGTGCAACATGTGTTTGAACTGTGTGGGCCCACATGTATAGAATTTTTTTAAATAAATACAATCACCCTTCTATAACTGCAGGTTCCACATCCACAACTGAATGTGTATCAAAAATACAGTCAGTCAGCTACTTCAGAAGCTGAGGCAGGCGTATCACTTGAGCCCCCGAGTTCAAGATTACAATGAGCTATGGCCACGACTTCTCTCAAGCTTGTGTGACAGAGCAAGACCCCATCTCAAACAAACAACAGTATTTGGGGAACATGAAACCCATGGATACAAAGGGCTGATTTTCATATATGCAGGTTCTGAAGGGCCCACTGTGGGACCTGAGTATGCACTGATTTTGGTGTCTGTGGGGGTCCTGGGACCAATCTGCTTTGGATACCAAGGGACAACTTTACACTGTTTTTTGCCTATCTTCTATAACCCTAGAAGAATAGGATGTATATATAGGTGATGAATCAATACTTGTATGTTTCTTTAGTAAGAACTTCATGCGTTTTTAAATTATCAAGAGGTGGAATAAGTTACATGGTGATGCTTACCAAAAACTTAAAAACATTATTCACAAACCAAAGAATAAAGTCATTTTTATCCTACTTTTCAGAGGAATCAAATGACAGCAGCTGAAATATCAAAAATCAAAGGATAAAACTCCTCTAGTATCAATAAAACAAAGAAAATGCCACACTCCTAAAAAGACTTATATGTGTCTGTCTATCTATCTATCTATCTATCTATCTATCTATCTATCTATCATCTATCTATCTATCCATCCTTAAAGCACAAAATATAAAGCATATCAAGTAAAATAGTACCATGAAATTGTAAGGGAATGTATTGAAAGCTAACACTTTCCTCTTCAAAGTTCACTGGGATGTTGCTTTCCTAAACCTTGTAGTCAAAGACCATTTCTTGAAGTAAAGTAGGGAAAAGAAGGGAGAAAAATCATGTATTTCAGATTACAACACAAAGAGCTTGTGCCCAGGATACTGCTGTGGGTCATGTCAATCACGAAGGTAGAAAAAATATATTTCTCTAGGAGAGTGTTAGGCCCCCAAATCATGCCCCCAGCACCCTTTCTTCAACTCCCCATGTAACCAAGCAGCTTGACTTCAAAATGCATTTTAAAACATTTTTCTTTTCTCCCTTGTCTTGAGATGTAACCTGAAAGCAAACTGCAGACACCTTTTCCCATAACCTTAAAATAGACTCTACATCCGTCCCTTTCCCACTGTATACTCCCTTCACATTTATCTAACTGTATGCTAGTACTTAATTATGTACTTACTTAGAAGTTCCAAGGGCTAATCTTGAGACAGACAAACCAAGCCCGGAGACCCAGCTGCACAATTCCAGAGATTATCTCAAGGAGACTAGTCAACAACCCAGCTGTTGTTGAGATGATTCCAGCCCATATTCCAGGTGGAATGAGACTCAAGATAGCCACTGAAATAAGACATGCAGACCTTGTACTCAGCACAATTCCTGCATGCCTCCTCATATCAAGTTTCCCCTTTGAAATCCTCGCCTCCTCCCCAGAAATTTAAAGTGGTTACTTTGGATGAGAATCTGGGCATTTCCCCATCACTAGTTTTGGTTAATAAAGTAACTTTCTTTTTACCATACCTTGCACTTGTCATTAGACTCTGCAAGCAGCAAGTGGCCAGACCTGTGTTCAGTTACACCTATACCATTAATCAGCAAGCATTGAATCCCTCCGAAAATGAATAATAATCAGACAAAAAGTCACAAAAGACTTCCCCTTGGAAACCAGAAACAACAACAGTAGCAATAATGAGACAGAACCAAAAATGGGGAAAATGGGGTGCCTGGCTAAAGAGTTCATGAGGAAAAGGCAATATGCATGCAAATTAACAT
This sequence comes from Trachypithecus francoisi, assembly GCF_009764315.1. NCBI lineage: Eukaryota > Metazoa > Chordata > Mammalia > Primates > Cercopithecidae > Trachypithecus > Trachypithecus francoisi. The sequence goes on along the minus strand of NW_022681462.1, from coordinate 58,094,858 downwards.
TAAGATTTTTAGACATATAATTTTCTACAGTCATTAAGACAACATGGTTACAGAGATTCAGGGTTCAGATGCAATAAACTGAAAGAGATGAAGAGGGGCTAACAGAGCAACGTGGAAACATAGAAGAGAAAAATGAAAACATACCACAGCTAAAACACACACGCAGTACAGACTAACTGTGATGAAAGCTAAGTAGGATACATGGTGGATAGCTTGAGGAAAATGTACAGTATGAAGTGGAAAGAACATTGTAAATACTGTTAATTGAGATAATGGATATAGAAAACAAAACAAAACAAAAAACTTCAAGGTAACAGGTGCTCCCAAAGGAACAAACTAGGAAAGCATTTTTGAAATAAAGGCTTGGGTATGCAAATTGAAATAAAATGTGTTTCTGAGAAATCATATTGAATAATTACAACACTAAGGCATAATCAAATAAAGCTACTGAACTTCAAATATAAAGAGAATCAGATGGATGTTCAGGTAGAAAAAGCATGTCACAGACAAGGAAAAAATCATTTTGGCCTTATGCTCTAACTAAAGCAACATATTATACCAGAAGGTGAAACAATGTCAACACATTTGTTAATGAGATAAATTAATCTTAGGATATTTACTCTGAGACAGGTTGGTCTTTAAGTATAAAAGACAAGCATGCATACTTGAATCATCTCCATAAGACCTTTCTAAAACAAGACCACTATAGTTATTAAACCACCAGCCTTTCTACTATCAAGCAGCAAAATCCAGTCTTTTAAGAAAAAATCACATTAATAACTTAGCAATGGAGAAATTATGATGAGCACTGATTCTATTTAAATATAAAACTAAGATGGAAAACTAAGATTAAGAGTATATTTATAGTATCAGAGCAGAATGTTAATGTTATAACCACCATCAGTATAATAATGGGAATAGTAACAAAATAAAAGGGAGAGAGGAGTGTGAGAAAGGAGTCAGAGACAAAGTGTGATTATACTAATTTATCCATCTTTCATCACTCAGGATCAAGAGACTGACTAAAATTAATATACATACTTTGGAAGAGTAATAAATATGTTTTAAAATTTTTTAAATAATCTTTCAGTTTCAGAATATTTTTTAAATATATGGTTCTTGTAATGAATAAATTTGTATCTGAATTTGAGACGTACCTTAAAGTTGTGTTTTGTGGCTTTTTTAAGTCAAACAAGTGAAATGTAATATTTTATTTTATTTTATTTTATTTTATTTATTTATTTATTTTGAGACGGAGTCTCGCTCTGCCGCCCAGGCTGGAGTGCAGTGGCCGGATCTCATCTCACTGCAAGCTCCGCCTCCCAGGTTTACGCCATTCTCCTGCCTCAGCCTTCCGGGTTGCTGGGACTACAGGCGCCCGCCACCTCGCCCGGCTAGTTTTTTTTTTGTTGTATTTTTTAGTAGAGACGGGGTTTCACCGTGTTAGCCAGGATGGTCTCGATCTCCTGACCTCGTGATCCGCCCGTCTCGGCCTCCCAAAGTGCTGGGATTACAGGCTTGAGCCACCGTGCCCGGCCATAATGTAATATTTTATAAGCTAAAATATTACGTAAAGAATAATTTCTTTATTCTCAATCATTTGTATTTATTCATCTGTCAAGCCATCATCCCAGAAATATCACTTAAAATTAAGAGTAGCTATTTCTGGATAGTGGAAATTGTTGTGATTTCTTGCTTTCTTGTAGTATTTTTTCCCTCCATGGGTTGGGATATTCATAATAAGCCTGTATTTTTACAATATTACTATTATGTCTATTAGCATAGGTTGAAATACACTGTTTACTGTGGGTTGAATGTCTCCGCCAAAACTAATGTTGAAATTTAATTGCCAGTGTAGCGGTTTTGGGAAATGGAGTCTTTCAGAGTGATTAGGTTATGAGAGCTTCACCCTTACGAGTAGATTAATGCTGTTATTGAAGGAGTGGGTTAGTAGCCTCCTGATAAAAGGATAACTTTGTGGAAGTTATCATACTAAGTAAAATAACTCAGGAACAGAAAGTCAAATACCAGATGATATGGTTTGGATTCGTGTTCATCCCAAACCACATGTTGAATTGTAATCCCCAGTGATGGAGGAGGGGCATGGTGGGAGATGATTGGATCATGGGGGTGGATTTCCCCTTGCTGTTCTTGTGATAGTGAGTTCTCACAAGATCTGGTTGTTGAAAAGTGTGTAGTACCTCCCCCTTCACTCTCTTCCTCCTTCTCCGGCCATGTAAGATATGCTTGCTTCCTCTTTGCCTTCTGCCATGATTGGAAGCTTCCTGAGTCATCCCCAGCCATATTTCCTGTACAGCCTGTGGAACTGTGAGTTGATTAAACCTCTTTTCTTTATATATTACCCAGTTTCAGGTAGTTATAGCAATGTGAGAAAGGACTAGTATACCATGTGTTCTCACATAGAAGTGGGTGATGAACAATGGGGAGAAATGGACATATAGAGTGGAATAGTCAGCATAGGAGACTACAAATGTGGGCGAGTTGGGGCAGTGAAGGTTAAAAATTACCTATTGCATACAATGTTCACTATTCGGGTGTGGGTACACTAAAAGCCCAGACTTCACCACTACACAATATATGCAGGTAAGAAATCTGCACATGTACCCACAAATCTATAAAAATAAAAAGTAAAATAAAATGGTAGATTTAAGTCTAACCATACCAACAATTAGATTCAATGTTAATTGTCTAACATTCCGCTCAAGGGATCAAAGTAGTTATATTAACTTTTAAAAAAGATCTAGATGCTGGGCTCAAGAAAGCCAATTTAGTCACAAAAGCTTACACAGATTAAAAGCAAATGGATGAAAAAAGGTACCATGCAAACAATAAGCAAAAGGAGCTTGGAGAAGACATAACAATCCTAAACAGGTACGCACCTACCTAACAGCAAGGTTTTAATATACATGAAGCACACACACACACACACACACACACAAACTAAACAAATTTAAATAAGTGGAATTCATGCAAAGTATTTTAAGTGACTATAATGAAATTATATTAACAATGAAAGATGAAAGAATTTAATCTCTGAGAGGGTGGTAACTTTTCACCTGCATTCTTCACAGATATACTCTTGGTGACTGGAATAGTGCCTAGAAGATAATAAGTCATTAATAAATATATGTTGAATGAAAAAATGTTTAAGTTTGGCCTGATTTCCTCTATCTGTCTAATGTGCTTGCTTCTGCCTTCTGCCCTTCTACCGTGGGATCACCCCCAACAGATGCTGGCACTATGCTCTTGGATTTCCTTATAAATTACCCAGTCAGTGGTATTCTGTTACAGCAGCAGTAAGCAGACTAAGAAACTGATGTAACAAATGCCCCCCAAATGTCAGTGCCTTAGCCCCCCAAAAGTTTTAATTTGAATTCATGTCACATCATGAGTCAGCAGTGGCTGTATTACACCATGAAGTCACACAGGAACTCAGTTTATGCCATAACTGTCCTAAACATTTCAGAGTGTGGCTGCTCAAGTCACAGGGTTAAGCTCGCCATCAATGGGAAGCAGAAGTATTAATTATCCCCAGGGAGAGGTAACAAATAATTTGAACAATAACACAGTCTGCAACAAATAGAAAGTCATTCTTTGTTATAGAAAATTTACTATTTTCAGGCAGAGTAGATCTTAAAATTTAGACCTTTTAAGGCAAAGAAAAAATTCTTACTTTTCTTGATGAGAGATCTTTAGCTCTGTGACTTTCCTCCTACCTCTACAAACCCTCTAGCGCTTTGCACAGTTTTTTCCACATAGCAGGTATTCATTCAAAACATGTGTCTTAAATTGGACTAATTTGATATATCATCTTACGGTAAGATATTGTGTTTAAAAATACATTCTGGGTGGAATAATACTTTTTTCCTTTCTCTCTGTCTTTACCTCCTTCCATCCCTTCTTCTTTTCTTCCTTTTTAATTTTCTCCAAAATGAAAATACCTTCTAGAAGGCAGTAAGGAAAAGAGACAATTTATATGTGAAAATAAATAAGGTGATAGAATTTACCTAAAATAAATTCAGAAGGTCAATCAAATTATAAAAATATGCTTAACCAAAATTGACACTAAAGAAATCGAAAATCAAAAACAAAACAAATTAAGATAGTTTTCTCTAATTAAAGTTGTCGAAAAATTGAAAAATCTTGTAAGCCCAGTTCTAGTACAAATACATGTTCTATTTGCTTAGAATTGTCTTGGCTATATGGGATCTTTTTTGGTTCCATATGAAACTTCAAGTAGTTTTTTCTAAATACTTGAAGAAAGTCAATGGTAGCTTGATGGGAATAGCATTGAATCTATAAATTACTTTGGACAGTATGGCCATTTTCACGATATTGATTCTTCCTATCCATGAGCATGGAATGTTTCTCCATTTGTTTGTGTCCTCTCTTATTTGCTTGAGCAGTGGTTTGTAGTTCTCCTTGAAGAGGTCCTTCACATCCGTTGTAAGTTGTATTTCTAGGTATTTTATTCTCTTTGTAGCAATTGTGAATGGAAGTTCACTCATGATTTGGCTCTCTGTTTGTCTATTATTGGTGTATAGAAATGCTTGTGATTTTTGGACATTAATTTTGTAACCTGAGACTTTCCTGAAGTTGCTTAAGGAGATTTTGGGCTGAGACGATGGAGTTTTCAAAATAGACAATCATGCCATTTGCAAACAGAGATACTTTGACTTCTTCTCTTCCTATTTGAATACCCTTTATTTTCTTCTCTTGCCTGATTGCCCTGGCCAGAACTTCCAATACTGTGTTGAATAGGAGTGGTGAGAGAGGGCATCCTTCTCTTGTGCCAGTTTTCAAAGGGAATGCTTCCAGTTTTTGCCCATTCAGTATATTGGCTGTGAGTTTGTCATAAATAGCTCTTATTTTGAAATATGTTCCCTCAATACTTATTTTATTGAGAGTTTAGTATGAAGGGTGTCAAATTTTATCGAAGGCCTTTTCTGCATCTATTGAGATAATCATGTGGTTTTTGTCATTGGTTCTGTTTATGTGATAGATTATGTTTATTGATTTGCGAATGTTGAACCAGCCTAACATCTAAGGATGAAGCCGACTTGATTGTGGTGGATAAGCTTTTTGATGTGCTGCTGGATTTAGTTTGCCAGTATTTTATTGAGGATTTTCACACAATGTTCATCAGTGATATTGGCCTGAAATTTTCTTTTTTTTCTTGTGTCTCTGCCAGGTTCTGATATTGGGATGATGCTGGCCTCACAAAATGAGTTAGGGAGGATTCCTACTTTTTCCATTGTTTGGAATAGTTTCAGAAGGAGTGGTACCGCCTCCTCTTTGTACCTCTGCTAAAATTTGGCTGTGAATCCAACTGGTCCTGGGCTGGTTTTTGGTTGGTAGGCTATTAATTACTGCCAAGGTATAATGCTACCTGACTTCAAAGTATACTATAAGGCTACAGTAACCAAAGCAGCCTGGTACTGGTACCAAAACAGAGATACAGACCAATGGAACAAAACAGAGCCCTCAGACATAATACCACACATCTACAACCATCTGATCTTTGACAAACCTGACAAAAACAAGACATGGGGAAAGGATTCCCTGTTTAACAAATGGTGCTGGGAAAACTGGCTAGCCATAAGTAGAAAGCTGAAACTGGATCCCTTCCTTACACCTTATACAAAAATTGATTCAAGATGGAGTGGAGACTTAAATGTTAGACCTAAAACCATAAAAACCCTAGAAGAAAACCTAGGCAATACCATTCAGGACATAAGCATTGGCAAGGACTTTATGTCTAAAACACAAAAAGCAATGGCAACAAAAACCAAAATTGACAAATGGGATCTAATTTAACTAAAGAGCTTCTGCACAGTAAAAGAAACTACCATCAGAGTGAACAGGCAACCTACAGAATAGGAGAACATTTTTGTGATCCACTCATCTGACAAAGGGCTAATATCCAGAACTTACAAAGAACTAAAACAAATTTACAAGAAAAAAACAAACAACCCCATCAAAATGTGGACAAAGGATATGAACAGACATTTCTCAAAAGAAGACATTTATGCAGACAACAGACACATGAAAAAATGCTCATCACCACTAACCATCAGAGAAATGCAAATCAAAACCACAATGAGATACCATCTCACACCAGTTAGAATGGCGATCATTAAAAAGTCAGGAAACAACAGATGCTGGAGAGGATGTGTAGAAATAGGAACACTTTTACACTGTTGGTGGGAGTGTAAATTAGTTCAGCCGTTGTGGAAGACAGTTTGGCAATTCCTCAAGGATCTAGAATCAGAAATACCATTCGACCCAGCAATCCCATTAGTGGGTATATACTCAAAGGATTATAAATCATTTTACTATAAAGACACATATACACGTATATTTACTGCAATACTGTTCAGGATAGCAAAGACTTGGAACCAACCCAAATCCCATCAATGATAGACTGGATAAAGAAAATGTGGCACATATACCCCATGGAATACTACGCAGACATAAAAAAGGATGAGTTCATGTACTTTGCAGGAACATGGATGAAGCTGGAAACCACTATTCTCAGCAAATTAACACAGGAACAGAAAACCAAACGCCATATGTTCTCACTTATAAGTGGAAGCTGAACAATGAGAACACATGGACACAGGGAGGGGAACATAACACACTGGGGCCTGTTGGGGGATGGGGGCTAGGGGAGGGATAGCATTAGGAGAAATACCTAATGTAGATAACAGGTTGATGGGTGCAGCAAACCACCGTGGCACATGTATACTTACGTAACAAACCTGCTTGTTCTGCACATGTATCCCAGAACTTACAGTATAATAAAAAAGGAAAAAAATAGGGATAGTATTGATGCTAAACTGTCTCATTTTATAAATCAGTAATATTCATAAACAGCTTTATGAAGTAATTGCTAAAAAAGATGTATCATCTCATCAAAAGATACAGTTACAGTAAAATGCTACTTTTTGTGTTTAATAAAAAAAGAATACATGGAAGTTATATACTGTTAGTAGGAATATAAATTGTTGTAGCCATTTTAGAAACTATTTTGGCAATATCTATGAAATATTTTTATACATATATATTTTGATTCAGAGTTCCATAGTTAGTAACGTAAGTGTACAATGTGGTTGACAAATTATTTCAGAATAAATGAACAACTATATTCACTCAAGCACAGTCTGTAGAAACAAAAAAACAGGACAAGCTAAATGTCCATAAAGAGTATAACCTAGAAACAACTTAAATGACCATGACTAGAGATACAATGGTAAAGTATGCATTTATTTAGAAATACCTATTACATTTCTATGTGCATATATGTAATGACTTATATATTAAACTATATCTTATATTGAAAATACAAACACACATAGATATGGTGACATATGTGTAGAATTATTTTCTGGATATACATACCAGAAGTATTGGCAATAATGGTTATCTTTGGAGATGGATGATGAGAGAAAATTTTTACTTCTTATTTGTATATTTCTTTTGTTTGAATTTTCAAAGTATTACTTTGATTTTAAAAATATCAGTGAGATTATTTGTATGTGGGATATATGGACCATTTTGTGTCTTCTTTTTTTCTGTCTTTAAAAAATTAATAAATGTTATACATATGGAAAAGGTTTATTGTTTTGTCTGTTTAAAAACATATTCTCATTTGTAAAAGTAAACCAGGCAACAGAGAAAACAAAAACTACGAAACAGAAAATAAAATTAGCACAGAATTCTACTTCTGAGACCATATCTTTTAAAAATACATGACATACAGAAGAATAATCAGCATCAGTCACAACTCAATCCTGTAAGTAAGAAATGATATACTCTATATCCTTGAATATTACACACACCTGGTACCCCTATGACACATATGCAAAGATGGAATATGGGGTGGAGAGAAAGAGTGTGTTCAATATTATTAGATGACTTGGCACAAAATCCCTAAATCTAAGGCACAGGTTTGCCTGTACCAATGTTGCATGAGAAAGTTGCAAAAAGGAGCACTGCACTTATGGGTGATACTTATGTGTGATAGAACATGTGGTGACCAACCCTTTGAACTGATTGAAAATATGCTAGGAAAGTCTGTTCTGCCCCAGTGTTTCACCTAAAAACATCCAACCCAGCAATTCTTCACAGTTAGCTGGAGCACAACTAATTTGACATCTTTCCCTACAATATAAAACAGTAATTTGTGTTAAAGCTCAAATAACCATGAGTAGAACAATGTATTAAGTTGTTATCAGCCATCAAAATCATAGTGTAGATTTGTTTATAAATTCCTTTTCAAAAAGCACAGAACCCTAGATGAAAAGAAGTGGTAAAGCTAAAGGGAGGTGGTATTAATATCATAGAAAAGATGCTTGATATGTTTTTGGTAATAGTATCCCTAATTTTGCATTGTTACACAATGTATTTTATTTCTTTCTGGCAAATGATTGTGCTTTATTGTAATTATGACTAATCCTTCTGGTGTTTACTTTTATCATGCTCTCACTTTCATTAATGTTTCTTTGTCTAAGCAAATAGAAAAGTAATTAGCACAAGGCAAATTTTATTTTATTTTAAGCTCTACATTGTGCTGACAGTGAATCATCTAAGTCCATTGCTTTGACAAATAAAAACAATGGTTAAGAGAAATATACTGAATTAGTATTGGTAGTAGCATAGCCAGGTCCACCCACTGGGTAAATGTGACCACCACCTGAAATCTAGAGATTTCTGATGAATAAAGTAATTATGAATAACACTGCATACTTTGCCTGTTTCGGAGCATATGGCAGGAGCTCTGCATTGCCAAGAAAAGAATGTTTCTGTCTGCATGTATTCTTCTGTTTCACTCAGAAGCTTTACCTGCATGTGACTCACAGAAACGTAAGAAGGGTTTTGCTGCACCACGCTGACAGAATTCACTGCAAAGGCTGATAGTCTAAACAAAATCATCAGGAGTTGCATGAAATTAAATTTCAATCTGATACCAGAACTGCAAAAGCAATTTAAATATGTACAGTACTTCTAAAGACCATGCTTATGTAGTCATAAATATGAAATGCTAACAACCAGCATGATTTAATTGGTTGAATTTTTTTCTAGGAAATTGAGATTTTTTTCAAAGGTCTGTGTATTCCTGGCTATTATTTGTAACGAATAATTTTTGGTTCTGTGTACAAATTTTTCCATGCTGGAGGAAAATAATTGTTTTGGGGAGACATATTAACTCTTTCACTTATCCCATTGAAAACAATGAAGCGAAATATATGCTCCTTCTCTCCCTTTACATGCCTCCCCCCAGTCTCTTTCAATATGACTCCCTTGTCTATGTACCTAGTGTCCTCATTTGCTCAATCCTCCCCTATTACCAACTAGTAATATATCACTCTGGCAGTACCTCATGAACCCCAACTCTCCCAATCACTTCTGCCTTCCCAAAATATTGTTAGCCTTTGTCTCAGCTTCTCAAGGCTCCCCTCATATTAAAGGACAAACAACTCATTTTATCAAGTAATGACAAAACTGTAGGTGAAATATTTAACTGATTATTCTTCTCCATTAGCCTATTATTGTTGCTATCACATTGCCTAACAAACTACTCCCTGACTCCATTGGTTTATAACAATAAGCATTTATATTTCTTACACACAGATTTAAAAATTAGCTGAGGTGTTCTGCTTCAGGGTTGGTTGAGCTTGGTTCTGGGCTCTGGTCACATAACTTTTTGAGGGGCTTAGACTAAAGGGACAATGGCATTCTGGGACATGCACTTCTCATGATAATCAGATAAACATAGGAGACTGAGCCAAATTGTGCAAATACACTTAAGGCCTCTGCTTATATCCTGTATGCAAGTCTTTTTTAAGTGAAAGCAATTTGAATGACCCAGCTTAATATGAAAGGGATAGGAATATATACTTCATCCACCACAAAGCACTGCAAGTTAGAAGGCAGAAAAGGGGTAAAGAATTGAGAATCTGCATATCCTTGAAAGAAATATATTTCTTTGTCTGTGGGAATGTACTACAAATAGCATTGTGGTTTAAGTGAAAGCATAATTTATATTGGTAAAAAATGTTGGCTCATTATAATTTGATGTATTTCTCCAACTAATTCTCACAATGTATCTGGTGAATCCCATGTATTACATCCTATGGATTTTCTATGTCATCAATCATATAATAAGAATAAAATCTAATACTCTGTGCCAGATACTGTTTTAAGTGCTTTATGTACATAACTCATTTAATTGTCACAATAATTACATCAGTTGATTACCATTTTGGTCCCTTTTGACAGTTTAATAAAATGAGGCACAGAGAGATTTACCAATTTTTCCAAAGCCACACATCATGTTATATGACATATACACACACACACACGCACACACACACATATACATTCTCTAGCTCCAGATCTTAAACTCCTGATAGACAGAATATGCAAATGGACAATGACCAGACCACATGTGAAAGTAGAACTCTGCCCTACAACCTGCAGTCACATACCTAGAAAGCTAATCCCTTATCTACAATAACCAGCCCAGGAGGCCAATCTGTTGTAAATCAGAACTGCAGGAAGTCACACTGTTATCTCAAGTAACAATCCAAGAAGCCAGAAAATAACTACTGTAACAATCACCTCAAAATAGCCATGACTTGATTAATAACTGACAGTTTCCCTAACTTTTGTCTCTGCTTCTAATTCAAGACCACTCAGAGAAAGCCAAATATGCAGCCCTAACCAATCACATAGAATGTCCTGTTTCTAATTAGCCTGCCTACAGCTTCCCTAGGCCAATAGCCTCCCATTAGGTCAAACCCAAAACCTTCTCTTTTTTCCACTATAATGCTTTCCCACTCCAGTCTTGTCTTTGAGCCTCTCTGCCAAAAAACAAGTGATGGTGGCTAACTCAATTGCTACAGCAAGTTCTGAATAAATAGCTTTTGCTTTTCTCATTTTGGTTGGTCTTTATTTTTGGATAATCATAACAATATTCATCATATTTAATTTAATAGAACTTGTGCACAGCATATCTAACAGAGACTAAGACTACAGTTATCACTGCAAATGGCTAATAGTTGGCTCTTTAAACATTTAATTTTGATAATATGGTCCTACTGATACTTAATATTTAGAGAAGTATATGTATATACCTACAGAAAGTTCAAGTCAATAATGATCAAAACAACATTAACAAAACTAATATAAAAACAATAGTTATTTTATTAAGCACTTATAAGTACCACACACATTATTAAAACCATTGCTTAGATTAGCTTGCTGCAAACATATTACTGGGAGTATCCTCATTTCACAGATGGAAAATTAAGACTTAAAAAGGGTAAGCAACTTGTTGATGCACATACTGCTTGGATATTATCCAAATAAGCTTTAATTCTGGTAGTTTAATTCCAAAGTTTAAGTGAAGTGTATCAGTGCCTGGTACACAGTAGAAATTCAACTTACTACTTATAAAATAAAAAGGATTATTAGTTGGCCAACTCCCAACACTCAGTAAAACCTACACTGACCATGAAAATCTATCCATCAAATCCCATGAAACTTACTTAAGATCCACTGCTTCCTCAGATCGTCTTTTTTTACATGCATATTATTTGTGTTAATCTGCATTTTTGCTATGTGTATAATCAGTTTTCCCATTTAGATAAGAATATCTTAAGAGCGAGGCCGAGACGGAGGATCATGAGGTCAGGAGATCGAGACCCTCCTGGCTAATACAGTGAACCCCACTCTACTAAAAATACAAAAAAAAAAAACTAGCCGGGCGAGGTGGCGGGCGCCTGTAGTCCCAGCTACTCGGGAGACTGAGGCAGGAGAATGGCGTAAACCCGGGAGGCGGAGCTTGCAGTGAGCTGAGATCCGGCCACTGCACTCCAGCCTGGGCGACAGAGCGAGACTCCGCCTCAAAAAAAAAAAAAAAAAAAAAAAAAAAAAAAGAATATCTTAAGAGCATACAATTTTTTTTGCTTTTCCTCCAGAGTTTAGTTTAACTGTGTGAATGTTGTGAACACTCAGGAAATGCTGAGGAGAAATGGGTCCATTATTCTATGCTATCTACTTGCCTCTGTGCCTAGTGAATCTGCCAGTGGCTGTTGGTAGCTGCAGCTCTAGTCCCTTACCAAATCCAAATCCAAAAGTCTACAATCTTCCAGTTAAGGAACCATCAAATTTGACCGAGCTGTATATGTAAAGCGGAAAATTTTGAGGAGGTGACTTCCTGACAACCACATATTGTGAGAATACACTTAGTAATAAAGTGTTGGAAAACCAGTTTTTCAATTCTTCAGCAGGACAGTTAAGACAACTGGAATCTTGATATACATATGAGTTAGAAGGCAGAGCCCATTTTCTCCAAAGGGCTTGAGATCCATTGTAAGGAGACCATGTAAGGTTGACTTATAATAAATATCACTGATAAATATCAAAGCCATGATACAAGAAATACATTGAAGTAAAAAATATTTAAAGATTTTGTTTAAAGATCTCCAAGGATGTCAGGATGATGGACTAAAGGTTCCCAGTACTCATCTCCTCCACAAACATGGACCAAGACAGCAAGCATATCATCACACATCAAATAGGGCATCTAAGAGAAAACAGGAATTCAGCAGGGAAGTGACAGGGGATCTCGCAGGCATAGGAGAGGAAAGCAAACCAGCCAACTGGCTGGGATCAGCTCAGAGCCAGGAGAAACTGCCCATTACAGGAAAAAAAAAAAAGTTAAGCGAGAGTTTTCCAGCAGTCCACATTCCCGCCTCAGTTTCCTGCAATCCTAGCCAAAGGAGAGCTTTTCAGTCCTTGTGGATGTTTAGATTAGTATAGGAAGCTGCCTGGAGTCCAGGCAACAGCATCACTCCACATAGGGAGCTCACATTGAGTCCAATATATTCAGTGAGACCCAAGCGGCTGTAGCATAGTACCATTTTGAGAGCCCAGGCCCCAAAATACTACATCCTGCCATGAGATTCGACAGTCTCTGCATCTCCACATCTTTGAACCTCTGCTAATATCACTTCCACCCCTGCCACATCCACCCAGAGGGCTGCAGTGTTGCAATACTAGATGGATCCAGTGGTGTGGCCAGGTCCCCAGCCCTCTATCCCATATGGTGTCCTATACCCCAGGGAACTAGTGGTGTAGCACACCAGGGTTGCTGTCTCCTGGGACAATTGGAGTTAAAGAGATATCTCCTCAGAGCATGAGAGCTGTTTTCCCAAGGCCACTGCTCTGATAGTAATCATGCTCCCTCCAGTGGTGGGGCTACTGTGCACCTGCATGCACCTTCAGTGGGTCTAAGGATAGGTCTCTCTGGTCACTGTCCTGGGGGCCGAAGGGACAGGCCAGCCCAACCCGGCTCAGCCCTCTGCCACCCCTGTTAGCACCCCCCTCACACCATCTAGGGGCCCGAGGACAGGCCTGCTCCTCCCACTGCCACTATCACTGGTGCCAAAGTGCACCATTTAAGGGCCTAGGGATTTACCCACCCCACACATCACCTCCAGCACTCATGTAAAGCATATGAGGGCAAGCTTCCCAAGCCTGCTGCCATAGGGACTTGCCCACCAAGCCTGTTTCTACCAATGCTAGTGCCTGAACATACCACATGGGGACCTGAGAGTTGGCCAGCAGCTGCAAGGAAACTGACAATGCCACACATATATCCAGGAGCCAGAGAACCCACCTTCCCATCCAGCCTACTGTTGCAACTGCAGCACCTCAATAAAGCTGCTTAAAGGCCCAAGGACTGTTCCACTAGAAACTGCTACCACTACTGCCCTTAGCACCACTATTACCCTCACAAATGTGCCATTTAGAAGTCCACTCCACTGCTACTACCACTGGTTCTTGATGACGAGCTTGTCTGGCATACCTATCTCAAGCAAAGCTTCACACAGTCTCCAATACCAATTACAACCCAGGCCATTGAGGGTCTCACAGACATCACTGATTCTGATTACAACCAAAAAGTTTATACAAAGATTACATTGTTATGCCCCACCAGAATAAAAGACAAAGCACTCTACCCAACCTTATACAGGAAAGTTTTTCCCCTACAAGATCCAACCCATAAAATTGGAACAAGTGACTGTTATACCAAAAGCACAAATATCAATCAGTAACAAATCTTACAAAAAGAAAATCTTTGAAATGCCCGAAAAAGAATTTAAAATAATGATATTTAAAAAGTCAGTGAGAAATAAGAGAATACAGATAAACAATAACAAAAAAAAAAACAAGAAAAAAATTCATGATTTGAATCAAAAATTCAACAAAGAAATAGATGTAATAAAAAAGAACAAAACAGAAATCCTGGAATTGAAGAAACCAATGAATTAAAATAAAAATATAATTGAGAGCTTCAACAATAGACTACATCATGCAGAAGAAATAATTTCTGAACTTGAAGGCAGATCTTTTGAAATAACCCAGTTAGACAGAAAAGAAAAAATAAATAAAATAAAAAAGAGGCCCGGCACAGTGAATCATGTCTGTAACCTCAGCACTTAACGAGGCTGAGGTGGTTGGCTCACGAGGTCAGGAGTTCAAGACCAGCCTGGCCAACATAGTGAAACCCTGTGTCTACTAAAAATATAAAAATTAGCCAGGCATGGTGGTACGTGCCTGTAGTCCCAGCTACTCGGGAGGGTAAGGCAGGAGAAGCACTTGAACATGGGAGGTAGCAGTTGCAGTGAGCCGAGATCACACCACTGCACTCCAGCTTGGGCAACAGTGAGACTTCATCAAAAAAAAAGAAAAAAGAAAAAAAAGAATGAGGAAATGCTATGTGACATATAAAACACCATAAAGCAACAAATTTTTTTTTTTTTAATTTGGGGAGGCCCAGAAGGAGAAGAGATGGGCATAGAAAATCTGTTTAACAAAATAATATATAAAAACTATCCAAGTCTTACAAAAGATAGAGACATCCAAATAGAGAGCTCAAAGATCCCCAATTAGATTCAACCCCAAAGGTTTTCTCCTAGGCACATTATACTCAGACTGTAAAAAGTCAAGGACAAAAGAATTATAAAAGCAGCAACAGAAAAGTGTCAAGTCACACATAGGGCATCTTCATCAGACTAAGTGCATTTCTCAGCAGAAATCTTACTAGCCAAGAGAGAATAAGATGATATATTCAAATTTCTGAAAGAAGAAACTTACAGCAAAACTATCCTTCAAAAATGAAGAAAAACTAAAGTATTTCCCAGACAAGCAAAAAATGGAAGGAATCTGTTACCACTAGACGGGTTCTATAAGAAATGCCTAAAGAAACTTACGGCCGGGCACGGTGGCTCAAGCCTGTAATCCCAGCACTTTGGGAGGCCGAGACGGGTGGATCGCGAGGTCAGGAGATCGAGACCATCCTGGCTGACACGGCGAAACCCCGTCTTTACTAAAAAATACAAAAAACTAGCCGGGCGAGGTGGCGGGCGCCTGTAGTCCCAGCTACTCGGGAGGCTGAGGCAGGAGAATGGCGTAAACCCGGGTGAGCTGAGATCCGGGCCACTGCACTCCAGCCTGGGTGATTGCGAAACTCCGTCTCAAAAAAAAAAAGAAACTTACATCAGGAATTGAAAGAATGATACCTGTTATCATGAAAGCATGCAAAAATATAAAACTTGATGGTACAACAGATTGAGAAAGAGAAAGGAATCAAATGGCTGCTACTACAGAAAACCATCGAACCACAATTATAAACAATAAGAGAAGATGAAAGGACAAAGAATAAAGAAAAAGGACAAAGAAGAGCAAAGAATTTGAAAACCATTAGAAAACAACTAACAAAATGACAGAAATAAGTCATCTATCAATAATAACTTTGAATGTACAAAGATTTAATTTCCTACTTAAAGGACATAAACTGGCTAAATGGATTTTAAAATGTGGCCCATCTACGAGCTGCCTACAATAATCTCGTTTCACCTGTAAAGGAACATATCAACT
The DNA here is from genome assembly GCF_009764315.1 of Trachypithecus francoisi. Taxonomy (NCBI): domain Eukaryota; kingdom Metazoa; phylum Chordata; class Mammalia; order Primates; family Cercopithecidae; genus Trachypithecus; species Trachypithecus francoisi. Next base: position 58,078,886 of record NW_022681462.1, on the reverse strand, counting down.
GGAAGTGAAAGGATGAAAATATATATTCCACGTTACAAACAAAAAATAAGAGCAAGCAGCAATAGCTATACTTATCAGATAAAACAGACTTTAAGTCAAAAACTATAAAAAGATAAAGAAGGTTGTTATATAATAATAAAGGGATCAGTTCATCAAGAGGATATAACGATTCCAAATATATATGCACTCCATACTGGAGTACCCAGATATATAAAGCAAAGATTATTAGATCTAAAGGGACAATAAACGCAAATGCAGTAACAGTTGATAACCTCAACATTTCACTCTCAGCATGGGACAGCTCATCTAGACAGAAAAACCAACAAAAAACCATCGAATTTAAACTAAAGCTTGGAACAAATAGGCTTTACAGGCATTTACAGAACATTTGTATCCAGTAACAGTGTAAAATACATTCTTATCATCAGCAAATGAAACATTCTCCAGAATAGGCTAAATGTTAGCTCACACACAAAAATTCAAATTTTTAGAAATCAAAATCATATCAAGTATCTTTTTATACCACAATGGAATAAACTAAAAATAAACAACAAGAGGAACATTGGAAAATATACAAATACATAGAAATTTAAAAACATGCTCCTAAATGACCACTGGGACAATGAAATATTAAGAAGAAAAAAATTTCTGAAACAAATAAAAATGGAAGCATGCGAAAACTTATGACATAAAGCAAATGCAGTCTAAGAAGAAAGCTTATAGTAATAAAGATCTACATCAAAAAAGTAGAAAAATTTCAGATAAACAACAATGCACCTCGTGGAACTAGAAAACAAGAACAATGCAAACCCAAAATTAGAATATGGAAAGAAATAATAAAGATCAGAGCAGAACTATACAAAAACAGACTAAAAAATGTACAAAGGATTAACAAAATGAAAAGCCTTTGTTTTGGAAAAGATAAACAAAATCAATAAATTGCTAGCTAAACCAATAAAGGAAAAAAGAGAAAATACCCAAATCAATCAAATCAGAAAGAAAAATAGAGACATTAAGCTGATAACAAAGAAATACAAAGGATCATTAGAGACTATTATGAACAACTGCATGCTAAAAAATTAGAAAACCTAGAGGAAACGGATAAATTCCTAGACATACACAACCCAAGATTGAACCAGGAAGAAATAGAAAACCTGAACACACAGTAACAAGTAATGAAACTAAATGAGTAATATAAATTCTCCCAACAAAAAGAAACACAGGACTGGATGGCTTACCTACTAAATTCTACCAGACTTATAAAGAACTAACACCAATTTTTCACAAGCTATTCCAAGAGTTTGAAAAGGACAAAATTCTTCTTAACTCATTCTATAAGACCAGCATTAACCCCACTTGAGGGCACAAGAATAAAAGTACAGGCCAGTATTCCTGATGAATATAAATGCAAAAAATAAAAAATCATCTAAAAAACACTAGCATACCAAATCCAACAGCACATCAAAAAGGTAATAGACCATAATCAAGTGGGGTTTATCCCAGGGATTCAAGGATGTTTCAAAAGGTGCAAATCAATAAATGTAATGCATCACCTCAACAGAATGAAGGACAAAAACCATATGGTTACCTAAATAGGTGCAGAAAAATCATTTGATAAAATTCAACATCCTTTCATAATGAAAACTCTCAACATTTTAGGCACAGAAGGAACATATCTTAGCATAATAAATACTGTATATGGCAAAACTACAGCTAACATCATACCGAATGAAGGAAAAGCTGAAAGTCTCTTCTCTAAGAATTGGAATGAGAGGACAAGGGGGCCCACTTTCATCGCTCCTGCTCAACATAGTACTGGGAGTTCTAGTTAGAGCAATCAAGCAAGAGAACAAAAATAGAGACATCCAACTTAGAAAAAAAGGAAGTGAAATTTTACCTTGTTAAAAATGACATGCTCATATATACATTTCTACATACACATATATATAGAGAGAGAGAAAAAAAAAATCATGAATAATCCACCAACAAAATGCTTAGAGCTGATAAACAAATTTGGTAAAGTTTCAGCTACAAATAATCAGTAGTGTTTCTACACACCAACAATGAACTAGCAGAAAAAGAAATCAAGAAAGCAATTTTGTTTACAATAGCTTAAAAAGTCCTAAGAAATTTAACCAAGGAGGTAAAATAAAAAAAAATTTCTATAAGAAAAATTACAAAATACTAATAAAAAATTGAACAGGACACAAATAGAAATACATCTCATGCTCATGAATCAGAAGAATTAGTATTGTTAAAATGGCCATACTAATCAAACTAGTCTACAGAGGCAATGCAATTGCTGTTAAATATCTATCACATTTTTCACAGAAATAGAGAAAACAATTCCTAAAACTTGTGTGGAACCAAAAATTATCTCAAAAGCAAAGCAATACTGAGCAAAAAGAATAAAGCTTGAGGCATCACACCACTTGACTTCAAAATATACTACAAAGCTATAGTATCCAAAACAATATGGTGTTGGCATAAAAGCAAACACATAGACCAGAAAAAAAACAGAATAGAAAATCCATAAATAAATTCATGTATTTACAGCTAACTGATTTTTGGCAAAGGAACCAAGAATGCATATGGGGAAAAGGACACCGTCTTCAATAAATGGTACTGGGCAAACTGAATATGCATTTACAGAAAAATGAAACTAAGCCTCTATCATTTACCATATACAAAAATCAATTCACAATGGATTAAAGACTTGAACATAAGATCCAAATCTATAAAATTACTAGAAGAAATCATAGTGGAAATACTCCAGAATATTGGTCGAGGGAAAGATTTTATGGCTAAGACTTTAACAGAAGAGGCAACAAAAACAAAAATGGACACATTGGTGCATATTAAACTAAAAAGCTTCTGTACAGTGAAGGAAACAATCAACAACGTGAAGAGATAACCACTAGAATGAAAGAAAATATTTGCAAATTATTAGTCCAAACAAGAACTAATATACAGAATACTCAAGGAACTTAGATCAACTACAAAAATACAGATTATTCCATTAAAAAGTGGGCAACAGATTTGGATAGGCATTTCTCAAAAGAAGATATACAAATGACCAACAGGTATATGAAGAAATGTTCAACATCAGTAATCATCAGGCAAATGCAATTCAAAACTACAATGTTTCCTCACTTCAGTTAGAATAGCTTTTATCAAAAAGACAAAAAAATAACAAATGCTGGCAAGGATAATGAGAAAAGGGAACTCTTATATGTTGTTGGTGAGAATGTAAATGGGTATATCCATTATGGAAAACAGTATGGAGTTTTCTCATAAAACTGAAAACAGAACTATCATGTGGAAGATGGCCGAATAGGAACAGCTCCAGTCTCCAACTCCCAGCGCGAGCGACACAGAAGACCGGTGATTTCTGCATTTTCAACTGAGGTACTGGGGTCATCACTCTAGGGAGTGCCGGACAATCGGTGCGGGTCAGCTGCTGCAGCCTGACCAGCGTGAGCTGAAGCAGGGTGAGGCATCGCCTCACCTGGAAGCGCAAGGGGGAAGGAAATCCCTTTTCCTAGCCAGGGGAACTGAGACACACACCACCTGGAAAATCGGGTAACTCCCACCCCAATACTGCGCTTTAAGGAAACAGGCACACCAGGAGAATATATCCCACACCTGGCCGGGAGGGTCCCACGCCCACGGAGCCTCCCTCACTGCTAACACAGCCCTCTGCGGCGAACTATCCGCACGGCAGCAGCGAGGCTGGGGGAGGGGCGCCCGCCATTGCTGAGGCTTAAGTAGGTAAACAAAGCCGCTGGGAAGCTCGAACTGGGTGGAGCTCACAGCAGCTCAAGGAAGCCTGCCTGTCTCTGTAGACTCTACCTCTGCCTACAGCGCACAGCTGCAGTCCATTAGGGGAAAGAGCGGGGCCGCTGCAGACCCGAACGACTCTGTCTGACAGCTTTGGGGAGAGCCCTGGATCTCCTAACGCGGAGGTTGAGATCTGAGAACGGACAGACTGCCTGCTCATGGGTCCCTGACCCCTGAGTAGCCTAGCTGGGAGACATCCCCCACTAGGGGCAGTCTGATACCCCACACCTCACAGGGTGCGTCACCCCTGAGAGGAAACTTCCAAAGAAAGAATCAGACAGGTACACTCGCTGTTCAGCAATATTCTATCTTCGGCAACCTCTGCTGCTGATACCCAGGCAAACAGGGTCTGGAGTGGACCTCAAGCAATCTCTAACAGACCAACAGACAGTCCTTCTGACTGTCAGACGGAAAACTATCAAACAGGAAGGACACCTATACCAAAACCTCATCAGTACGTCACCATCATCAAAGACCAGAGACAGATAAAACCACAAAGATGGGGAAGAAGCAGGGCAGAAAAGCTGGAAATTCAAAAAAAGAGCGCATCTCCCCCTGCAAAGGAGCGCAGCCCATCGCCAGCAACGGATCAGAGCTGGTCAGAGAATGACTTTGACGAGATGAGAGAAGAAGGCTTCAGTCCATCAAACCTCTCAGAGCTAAAGGAAGAATTACGTACCCAGCGCAAAGAAACTAAAAATCTTGAAAAAAAAGTGGAAGAATTGACAGCTAGACTAATTAATGCATAGAAGATCATAAACGAAATGACAGAGATGAAAACCATGACACGAGAAATACGTGACAAATGCACAAGCTTCAGTAACCGACTCGATCAACTGGAAGAAAGAGTATCAGCGATTGAGGATCAAATGAATGAAATGAAGCGAGAAGAGAACCAAAAGAAAAAAGAAGAAAAAGAAATGAACAAAGCCTGCAAGAAGTATGGGATTATGTAAAAAGACCAAATCTACGTCTGATTGGGGTGCCTGAAAGTGAGGGGGAAAATGGAACCAAGTTGGAAAACACTCTTCAGGATATCATCCAGGAGAACTTCCCCAACCTAGTAGGGCAGGCCAACATTCAAATTCAGGAAATACAGAGAACGCCACAAAGATACTCCTCCAGAAGAGCAACTCCAAGACACATAATTGCCAGATTCACCAAAGTTGAAATGAAGGAAAAAATCTTAAGGGCAGCCAGAGAGAAAGGTCGGGTTACCCACAAAGGGAAGCCCATCAGAATAACAGCAGACCTCTCGGCAGAAACTCTACAAGCCAGAAGAGAGTGGGGGCCAATATTCAACGTTCTTAAAGAAAAGAATTTTCAACCGAGAATTTCATATCCAGCCAAACTAAGCTTCATCAGTGAAGGAGAAATAAAATCCTTTACAGATAAGCAAATGCTTAGAGATTTTGTCACCACCAGGCTTGCCTTACAAGAGACCCTGAAGGAAGCCCTAAACATGGAAAGGAACAACCGGTACCAGCCATTGCAAAAACATGCCAAAATGTAAAGACCATCGAGGCTAGGAAGAAACTGCATCAACTAACGAGCAAAATAACCAGTTAATATCATAATGACAGGATCAAGTTCACATAACAATATTAACCTTAAATGTCAATGGACTAAATGCTCCAATAAAAGACACAGACTGGCAAACTGGATAAAGAGTCAAGACCCATCAGTCTGCTGTATTCAGGAGACCCATCTCACATGCAGAGACATACATAGGCTCAAAATAAAGGGATGGAGGAAGATCTACCAAGCAAATGGAGAACAAAAAAAAGCAGGGGTTGCAATCCTAGTCTCTGATAAAACAGACTTTAAACCATCAAAGATCAAAAGAGACAAAGAAGGCCATTACATAATGGTAAAGGGATCAATTCAACAGGAAGAGCTAACTCTCCTAAATATATATGCACCCAATACAGGAGCACCCAGATTCATAAAGCAAGTCCTTAGAGACCTACAAAGAGACTTAGACTCCCATACAATAATAATGGGAGACTTCAACACTCCACTGTCAACATTAGACAGATCACCGAGACAGAAAGTTAACAAGGATATCCAGGAATTGAACTCATCTCTGCACCAAGCGGACCTAATAGACATCTATAGAACTCCCCACCCCAAATCAACAGAATATACATTCTTCTCAGCACCACATCGCACTTATTCCAAAATTGACCACATAATTGGAAGTAAAGCACTCCTCAGCAAATGTACAAGAACAGAAATTATAACAAACTGTCTCTCAGACCACAGTGCAATCAAACTAGAACTCAGGACTAAGAAACAAATCAAACCGCTCAACTACATGGAAACTGAACAACCTGCTCCTGAATGACTACTGGGTACATAACGAAATGAAAGCAGAAATAAAGATGTTCTTTGAAACCAATGAGAACAAAGATACAACATACCAGAATCTCTGGGACACATTTAAAGCAGTGTGTAGAGGGAAATTTATAGCACTAAATGCCCACAAGAGAAAGCAGGAGAGATCTAAAATTAACACTCTAACATCACAATTAAAAGAACTAGAGAGGCAAGAGCAAACACATTCAAAAGCTAGCAGAAGCCAAGAAATAACTAAGATCAGAGCAGAACTGAAGGAGATAGAGACACAAAAAACCCTCCAAAAAATCAATGAATCCAGGACTTGGTTTTTTGAAAAGATCAACAAAATTGACAGACCGCTAGCTAGACTAATAAAGAAGAAAAGAGAGAGGATCAAATAGACGCAATAAAAAGATAAAGGGGATATCACCACCGACCACACAGAAATACAAACAACCATCAGAGAATACTATAAATGCCTCTACGCAAATCAACTAGAAAATCTAGAAGAAATGGATAATTTCCTGGACACTTACACTCCCCAACACTAAACCAGGAAGAAGTTGAATCCCTGAATAGACCAATAGCAGGCTCTGAAATTGAGGCAACAATTAATAGCCTCCCACCAAAAAAGTCCAGGACCAGATGGATTCACAGCTGAATTCTACCAGAGGTACAAGGAGGAGCTGGTACCATTCCTTCTGAAACTATTTCAATCAATAGAAAAAGAGGGAATCCTCCCTAACTCTTTTTATGAGGCCACATCATCCTGATACCAAAGCCTGGCAGAGACACAACAAAAAAAGAGAATTTTAGACCAATATCCCTGATGAACATCGATGCAAAAATTCTCAATAAAATACTGGCAAACTGGATTCAGCAGCACATCAAAAAGCTTATCCACCATGATCAAGTGGGCTTCATCCCTGGGATGCAAGGCTGGTTCAACATTCGCAAATCAATAAACGTAATCCAGCATATAAACAGAACCAAAGACAAGAACCACATAATTATCTCAATAGATGCAGAAAAGGCTTTTGACAAAATTCAACAGCCCTTTATGCTAAAAACGCTCAATAAATTTGGTATTGATGGAACGTACCTCAAAATAATAAGAGCTATTTATGACAACCCACAGCTAATATCATACCGAATGGGCAAAAACTGGAAAATTCCCTTTGAAAACTGGCACAAGACAGGATGCCCTCTCTCACCATTCCTATTCAACATAGTGTTGGAAATTCTGGCTAGGGCAATCAGGCAAGAGAAAGAAATCAAGGGTATCCAGTTAGGAAAAGAAGAAGTCAAATTGTCCCTGTTTGCAGATGACATGATTGTATATTTAGAAAACCCCATTCTCAGCCCAAAATCTCCTTAAGCTGATAAGCAACTTCAGCAAAGTCTCAGGATACAAAATCAATGTGCAAAAATCACAAACATTCTTATACACCAGTAACAGACAAGCAGAGAGCCAAATCGTGAATGAACTTCCATTCACAATTGCTTCAAAGAGAATAAAATACCTAGGAATCCAGCTTACAAGGGATGTAAAGGACCTCTTCAAGGAGAACTACAAACCACTGCTCAGTGAAATCAAAGAGGACACAAACAAATGGAAGAACATACCATGCTCATGGATAGGAAGAATCAATATCGTGAAAATGGCCATACTGCCCAAGGTTATTTATAGATTCAATGCCATCCCCATCAAGCTACCAATGACTTTCTTCACAGAATTGGAAAAAACGGCTTTAAAGTTCATATGAACCAAAAAAGAGCCCACATTGCCAAGACAATCCTAAGTCAAAAGGACAAAGCTGGAGGCGTCACGCTACCTGACTTCAAACTATACTACAAGGCTACAGTAACCAAAACAGCATGGTACTGGTACCACAACAGAGATATAGACCAATGGAACAGAACAGAGTCCTCAGAAATAATACCACACATCTACAGCCATCTGATCTTTGACAACCTGAGAGAAACAAAATGGGAAAGGATTCCCTATTTAATAAATGGTGCTGGGAAAATTGGCTAGCCATAAGTAGAAAGCTGAAACTGGATCCTTTCCTTACCCCTTATACGAATTAATTCAAGATGGATTAGAGACTTAAATGTTAGACCTAATACCATAAAAACCCTAGAAGAAAATCTAGGTAGTACCATTCAGGACATAGGCATGGGCAAGGACTTCATGTCTAAAACACCAAAAGCAACGGCAGCAAAAGCAAAAATTGACAAATGGGATCTAATTAAACTAAAGAGCTTTTGCACAGCAAAGAAACTACCATCAGAGTGAACAGGCAACCTACAGAATGGGAAAAAATTTTTGCAACCTACTCATCTGACAAAGGGCTAATATCCAGAATCTACAAAGAACTCAAACAAATATACAAGAAAAAAACAACAACCCCATCAAAAAGTGGGGAAAGGATATGAACAGACATTTCTCAAAAAGACATCCATACAGCCAACAGACACATGAAAAAATGCTCATCATCACTCGCCATCAGAGAAATGCAAACAATCAAAACCACATGAGATACCATCTCACACCAGTTAGAATGGCAATCATTAAAAAGTCAGGAAACACAGGTGTTGGAGAGGATGTGGAGAAATAGGAACACTTTTACACTGTTGGTGGGATTGTAAACTAGTTCAACCATTATGGAAAACAGTATGGCGATTCCTCAAGGATCTAGAACTAGATGTACCATATGACCCAGCCATCCCACTACTGGTATATACCCAAAGGATTATAAATTACTCTACTACAAAGACACATGCACACGTATGTTTATTGCGGCACTATTCACAATAGCAAAGACTTGGAATCAACCCAATGTCCATCAGTGACAGACTGGATTAAGAAAATGTGGCACATATACACCATGGAATACTATGCAGCCATCAAAAAGGATGAGTTTGCGTCCTTTGTAGGGACATGGATGCAGCTGGAAACCATCATTCTTAGCAAACTATCACAAGAAGAGAAAACCAAACACCGCATGTTCTCACTCATAGGTGGGAACTGAACAATGAGATCACTTGGACTCGGGAAGGGGAACATCACACACTGGGGCCTATCATGGGGAGGGGGGAGGAGGGAGGGATTGCATTGGGGAGTTATACATGATATAAAAGTCATGCACATGTACCCTATAACTTAAAGTATAATAAAAAAAAAAAAAAAAGAACTATCATGTGATTTAGCAATCCCACTAGTGGGTGTTTATTCAAAGGAAAGGAAATTAGTACATTAAAAGGATACCTGCACTTGCATGTTTATTGCAACATTATTCACAATAGTCAAGATATGGAATCAGCCTAAGTGTCTATCAATGGATGAATGGATAAAGAAAATGTGATATATATATATACAACAGAATACTAGTCATCCATAAAAAAAGAATGAAATTCTGTCACTTGTTGCAACACAGATGGAGCTGGAGGTCATTAAGAGAAATAAACCAGATATAAAAGGACAAATATTGCAAGTTCTTACATGTAGAAGCTAAAAAAATTGATTTCACTGAGGTAGAGAGTAGTACCAGAGGTGGAGACGTGTGTGAGGCATGAAGAGCATTTGATTAATACCAGAAAACTTACAGGTAGATAGAATGAATAAGTTTTAGTGTTAAATAGCACAGTATAGTGATAGTAGTTAGCAATAACCTATTGTGTATTTCAAAATACCTAGAAGATAAGATTTGAAATGTTCCCAACACAAAGAAATGTTAAGTGTTTGAGGTGATGGATATCCTAAATAACCTGATTTGATCACATTGTATACATGTGTCAAAATGTCACATGTACAGAATAAGTGCATATAAATATACAATTATTATGCATCAATATAAAGGTCTCCAAGAGAAGGTATAACTTTTGGTTACGAAAAAATGGCTATAGGTTTAATCAAAGGCAGGGGAGAGGAGAACATTCCAGTCATGTGAAATACCATGCCCTAAGGAAAAGCAGTGGGAAAAATAAGACATGTAGGACTGCACATTAATAGATGTAAGTAAAAACGTTTTATGCAATGAAATCTTGACCCTCATTTCTGTTATGCCTTCAGTGTACATGAAGAATGTCTGACCTTTAGTGGATGATCAGAGAAGAATGGGAAATAACACATGTGCTTATTTTGGAACCAAAACTTCAAAATGGCAGTTCTGCAATTTACATTTTTAGGGGTTGAATTATCATGACTAAATGCCATTTTTCTTCATATGTGGTGATGTCTGTTCGTGTGACAACACGACATTTTATAAATAACACATTACACCATTCTGTACTTTTCAGAAGAAAATATGCTTGCTGTCCACCCCATTTCTTTCTTGATACCTCATTGCTTTACTCCCTAAATAAATTATTCACTATTCCAAAAAATTATGCTTGCAGTTGTTTTTCTTTTCCCAAACCAAGGCCATGGAACAGTGAAGTCTGTCTTGTAAACCATTGAACTACCAGTCCTCTTTTCTGAAGACTCATGGGTGTGCTTGTAGTCCATAGTATCATAAAAGTAGAAAGAATTTTCACCTCTCTGCCATCTGCTAACACTGGGATCATCCTTAATTAGTCTTTTTCCCGCTTTCTTTCTACTTGAGCTAGGACAATTTTCACATCAAACACCTCCCTACTATTACCTCCCATTTTGTTATCTGGATTTGTTTCCAGTCCAGAACACATACATATACATCTCAAGAATATGAAAATCTATGAGGTATTTTCACAGATTTGGCAGATGACTTCTAAGATGCTTCCCTCAAGGAACACAGACAATGCAGACACTAGAAAACAACTAGAGTGGGCTTTTCTTTTCAAACAGCTGTGCCAGAACAAAGCCTAAGAGATAATTGGGTGCCAGTGTATCATGGTTTACAAAGCGTTTCACTCAGCAGTTGTTAGTTACTGTCTTTCTTCACAAGGTTCATTGCTAAGTACTGTGAGCATACATGGATGGTAAGAACACTGTTATTACTATCAAAAACGTATAGGATAACATATAAGATAAGAGCATAATTATATCATAAAGAGTGATGAGAATTGTCAGAAAACTAGAAATAAAGGGCTATGGAACTTGAAAGAAGCAGGGGATTATTTTTTCCTGGTCAAGGGTCAATCATACTTTCTGAAAAACACAATATTTCACTTCTGTCTTAACATTTGGACAGAAAGCATGCAGCAATAAAACTGCACACGCAGATGCATTGACCCACAGAGAATTAGTAAATATCATTGGCCACGTCAAATCCTGCTTTTCCCGCCAGTAGGAATCATTTCATTTAACTTCACTATTCCTGATCCCAAGGATTTCAAGCACATAAATATCAACAATATAAAATAACCTACTTGATTAAGATGATTTCAAGTTTTTACTGTTGTTGCATCGCTTGCAACCACTCCACTCATTGTGGCAACTATAGAAAAATAACCTAAAAAACAGTTAAATAATTAATGGTGCCCAAAGTCGCTTTCTACCACAACATTCTAGTTCTCTCTTTCACCATAAACCTTAAGCGTGCTTTAAGACTCTAACAGCACTTTAGTGAGCATGAAATGGGATTATGATTGTGAAAGTAACCAGAAATGAAAACATAAGTTTACTAGCTATGTTATTCTAAACTAGAAATTCTTTGGGATGGGAGGAATCTCAAATCAGAGATGCAAAGATTCTGTGAGGATTTAAAACTCATCATCTAGCTGCTGAGATGTCTACTTCTTTCCCTTTATTTATTTTGTGCTGAATTAAATTATATGTCTATATTATGAAGTAGCCTGCATTTTTCCATTTCAAATTTTCTAATACATAAGAAATGATTAACCTTATTATAGCGGATTCTAGATGACCAAACTGCCCTTTCCCTTATTAGTGATTTCAATTTGTCTGACATATTTTGGGTCACTGACAATAAGCAATCCAACCTTTAATTTAAATTGACTATACACTGCTTGGAAGAGAAAATCATCTCAATCTGTAATTAAAATGTCATACTTTCTGGATGCATGTGTACTTCTGAGTGATAGGTTACCTGTAGTTCACTTATCATGACCAATTTAAACAGAAACATACTCCCATTATTCCATACATTATCAAAAATATCATCCAATACACCAAATTTAATTTTAATTGATTGCTATCTAACCATAATGTGCTGTTACAAAGAGTATTGTTCATATGTCAATGCTTCTAAATCACTGCACATGTTGTGAAGGTGCGAGTAACATTTGAGATATTTTATTCACATAAAATTACTATGATAGTAAGGCAGAAACATGAGAAACAATTTCTTTCAACGGAGATAAATTGATCAATGTATTAGTATATATTACATAGAAAAACTATTTCCTATGAAAAAATTATCCAGAGGAATCTGAAAGGTTATATTGAAAGTTAATTTTACAAATGTTAACATAAAATACTCCCACATATTAACATGATTTCAAGGGAAGAAACTGTTTTTGATACTTTAAATAAAATTCAGAAGTAACAAGGATCTTAAACTATATGTGCTATTTGACTAAGCAATGCTTACCAAGCTTCAAAATTATGGTAATTTTCAATCCTGAGGTTTTGTTTCTTAAATTTATATTTTAAATAACAGCTAAGCACATTTTATGAACTGCAACACTAAGAAACCATCTGTGCATTTTTATATAGGCCTCTTAAATTTTGTTAAATTTGTCAGTTGCTAAGCTGTGGTTTTTCAAATCTTTGAATGGTAGCTCTCAAGACCAAAAGCCACTGTGGTTGTAGGTGAAAACATTCCAAATGTCTACTGTTGCTTTAACAGGCATCGGGAAAAAATAAAAGCATGAAATAAGAGGTGTGTCTACATATTGCCAAGATATCCCATAAATGTAGAGAATTTTGTTAGTTGTTGAAACGATTCTGTGCTCTAGAAGCCACCAAATGTGGGAGGGCTAATGTTCCTGTTCATATCAATTTACAGATGGTATTTGGTACTTTCCCAACCCGCTCAACACACATACCTGAGTGTTCTTGGATGGTTTGTTACTGGGAGTAACTGGGAGTTACTCGGATTTTGTATAAACTTAACCTAGGCCACATAGATTATTCTTAGCCTGGCTTGTACTTACGTGTCACTAAGCAGGCAGCGGGAATCAGCAGAATTCTGTCCTCAGCTTGCCTTTCAAGTGTGCTTCTCTTCTGTTAGGATTAAATGCCTAAGGAAATGTGCCAGGATTTTTGACCTGGGACTCAGCCCCTGTTGAAATTGTGTGTGTGTGTGTGTGTGTGTGTGGTGTGTGTGTGTGTGTGTGGTGTGTGTGTGTGGCAAGGAATTTAGTCCAGAAATTCTAGCAAATTGTTTTTAAACATTTAGTTCCATCAAAGTACTTGGGGTAGTACTCGGTAAAAATTTCATCTAAGATTTTCCCTTTATCTTTTTCCTTGTATTATATTTCCTCGTTTCTTATCATTGTTAATATTGTTCATTTCAACTAAATCATTTCATTTAATTATGACTGGCAAAACAGCAACATTACTAACAAGATAAGAAGTAACCTATGTTGAATGTATATGCATATACATAAATATGAATATTACATATTTTTTCTTAACTATTTATGACCCCTAAATAATTGAGTGTGTAATTCCTGAGAACAAGGACAGTCTCCTAAACAGCGACAGAACTTTCAACTTCAATTGACATTAATACAAGGCTATTCTATAATCGACAGGCCTTAAATTTTGAAACTTCTTCCCCAAGAATGTATTGTATAGTCATCCCCTTCCCCCAAGTTTCAGTCTAAGGTCCAATCCAGGATCACTCATTCCATTTAGTTGTTTGATCTCAGTTGTCCCTCAAACAAATTTCTTCAGTGATTTGTTTCTTCTTTTATCACCTTTACATTTTTGAAGAGTACAAGCTAATTATTTTGCAGTATATTTGGGTTCATCTGAGGTTTCTACAGGATAATTTCATGTTATGAATTTTAGAGGTGGAGATAACACAGAAGTGATTTGATGTCTTTTGCTTTTGAGAAGCTGCACGATGTGTTTGTCCGGTGACTGATATTAATCTAAATCACTTGGTTAAGGTTGTCTCTGCCAGGTGTCTCACCGTGTCATTAATAAATGTTTTCTGGGAAGATATTTTGAATCTATGCAAATACGCTATTTCCACATCAAAACTTTGCTTACTAGATTTAGCATCCATTGATGATTCTTGCCTGACTCAAATTTACTATGACGCTGGCCAAGTGGTGATTTTTTCTCTGCACTTCTTAATTGGCATTTTACTACCAAAAATTAGCTTTTTCTTCTCCATTTGTCTATTTATATAGTTATATAAGAGTTTTACAAACTATTGTCTCAATTTGATGGTTTATAGTTTGTGTAAACATGGAGATACACTCCTCAAATCTCCTTTCAAGAGAAGCTAGTCTGCAGATGTGGTTTTGTGACAGTCTCCAGTTGCTGCACCTTCAGATACACTGCAATATTCACATGAAGATTATGGTATCCCAGAGCTGCATCCTGGTCAATGCCTGGGTGTTGAAGAGGTATTGGAATTGGGCCATTTGCACCCACTACAACACTGCGGTCAAGGGGCAATCTTCACTAGGACTGCTATCAATTTGTGCAAAACTTTCTTTCCCAGAGCTCCTTTGCAGACTGCAGCTGTTCCCATGTAATCCTCTTTTTCCCTCCTCTCCCTTAACATAAGTCAGCCTCCAAGTTAGTTGGTGGCTCTCCCTGTGTACTTCTACTCCCTGTCTTCTTTATCCTTCACAGGCATTCGCCCCAGTAAATCCATTGTACTTCTAGTTCCGCCTTGGGGTCTGTTTTTTGGAGGATAGAAACCGACACATTCTGCTACTATCATTATTTATTCTGGTGTTAAACTTGTCCCAGATTAACCAATAAGAGTTGATTCAAGCTGGCTTCTGTGCCCTTTTTTATCATTGAATTTTGAAATAATTGTAGATTCAATTAGAAGTGAAAAAATAATATAGAGAGTTACTGCTGTATAGCCTTCACCCTGCTTCTTTCAATGATAACATTTACATAACCATCACACACTTATCAAAACCACAACATGGACATTAGAAACATTAATTAAACTGCAAACATTTTTCAGATTTACCTGTTTGTCCATGCACTCATTTGTATGTGTGTGTGTGATCACTGCCAAAATAAGGACACAGAACTCTTCAGTCAACCAACCCAAGGAAATTTACTGGCAATGCCTTTTTGAAGTTGCAGTCTCCCTCCAAATCTAATCCCTGGAACCACTAATATTTTCTTTGTCATCATGATGTCACCATCTTGAGAATATTTTATAAATGGAATCACATAGTATATAACTTGTTGAAATTTTATTTCATTCACACAATTCCCAAGAGATCCATCAAGTGGTTGCATGTACCTCATCATGTTGTTTCAATTGATGCTGCTTCCTCATCAAAATATTACTTACTCATTTTAAGCACCCATTGATGATTCTTTCCTGATTCAAGTTTTTCTATGATTGCAGCCAAGTAGTAAATTTATTTCTACACTTATTAACTGGCATTTTACTGCAAAAGAGTTTTTTCTCCATTTGTCTATCTGTATTAATTATATCATAGATCCACAGACTCTTATTTTAATTTGATGGGTTGCATTCTGTAAAATCATGGAAATACAACCCTCAGATCTCCTTTTATTCTTTTCCTTGTTGAGTAGTATTTCACTGCATGGATATATCACGTTTTGTTTTTCCATTCATCCATTTGAGGGCATTCGTGCCGTGTTTCTGGTTTGGGGTTTGCACAAATGTTCCGCTATGAACATTCATGTCCAAGTGTTGTGTGTGTGAACATCCATTTTAATTTTTCTTAAGTAAATACTGAGGAGTTCTATGATAATAACCCAGTCATGGCTGGGTCATATGGCGATTGTATATTTAAGTTATAAAAAACTACCAATCTATTCTTCAGAGTGGCTATATCACTTTATATTAGCGCTTTTTTGTTATTTTAATATAGTCTGTCGGGGCCGGGCGCAGTGGCTCACGCCTGTAATCCCAGCACTTTGGGAGGCCGAGGGGGGCGGATCATGAGGTCAGAAGATCGAGACCATCCTGGCAAACACGCTGAAACCCTGTCTCTACTAAAAATACAAAAAAAAAAAAAAAAGTAGCCAGGCATGGTGGCGGGCGCCTGTAGTCCCAGCTTCTAGGGAGGCTGAGGCAGGAGAATGGCGTGAACCCGGGAGGCAGCAGAGCTTGCAGTGAGCGGAGATCGTGCCACTGCACTCCCACCTGGGCGGCACAGCGAGACTCCGTCTCAATAAATAAATACATACATACATACATACATACATATATATATATATATATATATATATATATAGCCTGTCATTCTCTGAGTGCTTTGTAACTTTCTGGCACAATCTGATACTCCAGGGTTACCTTTTGCTTTCTTTGCTCTAGAATCAACCAATTCCCAAGCAGCTCTAGTTCCTTTTAGTAAAGAATGGCATTTAGAAATTAAGATCTGTGCTCCAGGATGCTCATTATCAGTGCAGCGTGTGCACACACACATACACACATCTACATTTATCTCTAAATCAAATAACGTAGAATTATTTATCTAACATTTAATTTATATTACTTCCTTCAATTCTAGTCCAGCATCACCAAGTTCGTTCTAGTATCCTCCATTTGTATATTTTTAATTCCTCTAATAGTGAAACCTGGCTCCTAGTATTTTTATTATATGTATTTACTTAGTCATAGAGTATACAGAGAGTAGTTTCAACAATTTTCACCCATATCTCGTAAGAAATACCTACCAATTTAGTTCAATATCTGTATATGGCAAGTAGGTAAAATACAGTGTTAAAATTACTTGGGTCATTTCTTTTCTTCCTTATTCGATTGTAATAAAGTCATTAATAATACAGTTAGTTTCACTTGTTCATGTTTCTGTCCCACTTCATAGTTGTTGTCCATCCTTGATAATATCTCTATACCTATCTATTCATCCATCTATTTCTGGTGCAATATTCTGCTTTTGGATATGAGCGTAGTGTTATGTATAAACAAAAATATTCAGGTTTATTAAAAATGTTTCAACTAAAATAGTTATAAGAAAATGATATCATATCTCCAGTACGATTAAAGTCTGTGTGGGCCCTTCCAATACTGAAGACTATGGCTCACTATTATGGGTATGTTCTACTCTTAATGTTTACCTCTCATGTGCTTTTCTTTTGAGGGATAGGGGGTATAAATAGGTATCCCTAAACATGTTTTACATGCTTTTGAACTTTTTTCTGTCCATGGGATTAAGAGTATTCAATTTGTTTCTCATTTACATGTATTTGTTTTTAACTTTTTTCTGTAATTTCAAACAGTGCTTCAATAAACCGTCTTGTGCTGTCTCATTGCACTCATGAGCAATAGAGTCCTTAGGTCCTTGTGGGTAGATTTGCTAGGTTATAGAGTACAACAGGTCCTTGAATACTGTTGTTCATTATAACGTCAATGAAAAACATGATTCCTGGCTAGGGCTACTTTCTGTGTGAAGAGTGCAAGTTCTCCCCATGTCTGTGTGGGTTTTATCTGAGCACTCTGGTTTCCTCCCACATTCCAAAGATGTGCACATCAGGTTAGTTGGCAGGTCTAAATTGTCCCAGTCTGAATGGGTGTGGAAGTGTGTATGAGTGTTCCCTGTCCAAAGTTGGCTCCCATCTTGTGCCCTGAGCTGCTGGGATAGGCTCTGGGCACCTGCAACCCTGAACTAGAGCAACTGTGTTAATAATTATCTTACCTGTTTTTATTAATCTTTTAAAAATATATGCATAGCTCACATTTTTTCAATCCTTATTTTAAGTGTTTTGGGTCTTTATATACAAATTTGATGATGTTTTGTGACCAGAAACATGCTCCAGGAACTTACCTGTACCTTGCATCAATTAGCCTATGGTAAAATTGATTTTGTTATATGTTGTTTCACTTAAAATTGCAGTTTCCAAGAAACTATCAGTGCCATTAAGTGAGGACTTACTGTGCAGACATCTTTAACTTCCTGCAGACATTGATTAGGAGCTTTTCAAAATGGTTCTACCAATTTACACTCCTACTGCAAGTAAGCGTTCTACTTATTCTATATTCACCAGTAATTGCTCTTGTGAAACATTAAACATTTTTCATTGAAGTTTGTAAAATGATAATCTCATTTTGGTTTTCATTTTCATAAAAATGATGAGTAAATTTTGCCATCTTTTCTTTTTTTTTTTTTTTTGAATCAATCCAAGTTTTATTTTTTATACGTTGTTTCTACCCAACAGCAAAAACAAATAAATAAAGTAAGTTAAAAAATATTTTCAGGCAGCAAGAAGGAGCAATGTTTTAAAAACAGTTCTCCTAGATACTCTGGCATTCTAGAAGTCTCAGGGAATGACATGGCCCTAGGTAGGGCTGCCAGATGAGCTTTATTTATTTATTTTATTTATTTTTATTTTTATTTTTTTTTATTATTATTTTTTTTTATTATACTTTAAGTTCTAGGGTACATGTGCATAACGTTTATATCATGTATAACTCCCCAATGCAATCCCTCCCTCCTCCCCCCTCCCCATGATAGGCCCCAGTGTGTGATGTTCCCCTTCCGAGTCCAAGTGATCTCATTGTTCAGTTCCCACCTATGAGTGAGAACATGCGGTGTTTGGTTTCTCTTCTTGTGATAGTTTGCTAAGAATGATGGTTTCCAGCTGCATCCATGTCCCTACAAAGGACGCAAACTCATCCTTTTTGATGGCTGCATAGTATTCCATGGTGTATATGTGCCACATTTTCTTAATCCAGTCTGTCACAGATGGACATTTGGGTTGATTCCAAGTCTTTGCTATTGTGAATAGTGCCGCAATAAACATACGTGTGCATGTGTCTTTGTAGTAGAGTAATTTATAATCCTTTGGGTATATACCCAGTAGTGGGATGGCTGGGTCATATGGTACATCTAGTTCTAGATCCTTGAGGAATCGCCATACTGTTTTCCATAATGGTTGAACTAGTTTACAATCCCACCAACAGTGTAAAAGTGTTCCTATTTCTCCACATCCTCTCCAACATCTATTGTTTCCTGACTTCTTAATGATTGCCATTCTAACTGGTGTGAGATGGTATCTCATTGTGGTTTTGATTTGCATTTCTCTGATGGCGAGTGATGACGAGCATTTTTTCATGTGTCTGTTGGCTGTATGGATGTCTTCTTTTGAGAAATGTCTGTTCATATCCTTTCCCCACTTTTTGATGGGGTTGTTTGTTTTTTCTTGTATATTTGTTTGAGTTCTTTGTAGATTCTGGATATTAGCCCTTTGTCAGATGAGTAGGTTGCAAAAATTTTCTCCCATTCTGTAGGTTGCCTGTTCACTCTGATGGTAGTTTCTTTTGCTGTGCAAAAGCTCTTTAGTTTAATGAGATCCCATTGTCAATTTTGGCTTTTGCTGCCGTTGCTTTTGGTGTTTTAGACATGAAGTCCTTGCCCATGCCTATGTCCTGAATGGTACTACCTAGATTTTCTTCTAGGGTTTTTATGGTATTAGGTCTAACATTTAAGTCTCTAATCCATCTTGAATTAATTTTCGTATAAGGGGTAAGGAAAGGATCCAGTTTCAGCTTTCTACTTGTGGCTAGCCAATTTTCCCAGCACCATTTATTAAATAGGGAATCCTTTCCCCATTTCTTGTTTTTGTCAGGTTTGTCAAAGATCAGATGGCTGTAGATGTGTGGTATTATTTCTGAGGACTCTGTTCTGTTCCACTGGTCTATTTCTCTGTTGTGGTACCAGTACCATGCTGTTTTGGTTACTGTAGCCTTGTAGTATAGTTTGAAGTCAGGTAGCGTGACGCCTCCAGCTTTGTCCTTTTGACTTAGGATTGTCTTGGCAATGCGGGCTCTTTTTTGGTTCCATATGAACTTTAAAGCAGTTTTTTCCAATTCTGTGAAGAAAGTCATTGGTAGCTTGATGGGGATGGCATTGAATCTATAAATAACCTTGGGCAGTATGGCCATTTTCACGATATTGATTCTTCCTATCCATGAGCATGGTATGTTCTTCCATTTGTTTGTGTCCTCTTTGATTTCACTGAGCAGTGGTTTGTAGTTCTCCTTGAAGAGGTCCTTTACATCCCTTGTAAGCTGGATTCCTAGGTATTTTATTCTCTTTGAAGCAATTGTGAATGGAAGTTCATTCCTGACTTGGCTCTCTGCTTGTCTGTTACTGGTGTATAAGAATGCTTGTGATTTTTGCACATTAATTTTGTATCCTGAGACTTTGCTGAAGTTGCTTATCAGCTTAAGGAGATTTTGGGCTGAGACGATGGGGTTTTCTAAATATACAATCATGTCATCTGCAAACAGGGACAATTTGACTTCTTCTTTTCCTAACTGGATACCCTTGATTTCTTTCTCTTGCCTGATTGCCCTAGCCAGAACTTCCAACACTATGTTGAATAGGAGTGGTGAGAGAGGGCATCCCTGTCTTGTGCCAGTTTTCAAAGGGAATTTTTCCAGTTTTTGCCCATTCAGTATGATATTAGCTGTGGGTTTGTCGTAAATAGCTCTTATTATTTTGAGGTACGTTCCATCAATACCGAATTTATTGAGCGTTTTTAGCATAAAGGGCTGTTGAATTTTGTCAAAAGCCTTTTCTGCATCTATTGAGATAATCATGTGGTTCTTGTCTTTGGTTCTGTTTATATGCTGGATTACGTTTATTGATTTGCGAATGTTGAACCAGCCTTGCATCCCAGGGATGAAGCCCACTTGATCATGGTGGATAAGCTTTTTGATGTGCTGCTGAATCCGGTTTGCCAGTATTTTATTGAGAATTTTTGCATCGATGTTCATCAGGGATATTGGTCTAAAATTCTCTTTTTTTGTTGTGTCTCTGCCAGGCTTTGGTATCAGGATGATGTTGGCCTCATAAAATGAGTTAGGGAGGATTCCCTCTTTTTCTATTGATTGGAATAGTTTCAGAAGGAATGGTACCAGCTCCTCCTTGTACCTCTGGTAGAATTCAGCTGTGAATCCATCTGGTCCTGGACTTTTTTTGGTGGGTAGGCTATTAATTGTTGCCTCAATTTCAGAGCCTGTATTGGTCTATTCAGGGATTCAACTTCTTCCTGGTTCAGTCTTGGGAGAGTGTAAGTGTCCAGGAAATTATCCATTTCTTCTAGATTTTCTAGTCGATTTGCGTAGAGGCATTTATAGTATTCTCTGATGGTTGTTTGTATTTCTGTGGGGTCGGTGGTGATATCCCCTTTATCATTTTTTATTGCGTCTATTTGATTCCTCTCTCTTTTCTTCTTTATTAGTCTTGCTAGCGGTCTGTCAATTTTGTTGATCTTTTCAAAAAACCAACTCCTGGATTCATTGATTTTTTGGAGGGTTTTTTGTGACTCTATCTCCTTCAGTTCTGCTCTGATCTTAGTTATTTCTTGCCTTCTGCTAGCTTTTGAATGTGTTTGCTCTTGCCTCTCTAGTTCTTTTAATTGTGATGTTAAAGTGTCAATTTTAGATCTTTCCTGCTTTCTCTTGTGGGCATTTAGTGCTATAAATTTCCCTCTACACACTGCTTTAAATGTGTCCCAGAGATTCTGGTATGTTGTATCTTTGTTCTCATTGGTTTCAAAGAACATCTTTATTTCTGCTTTCATTTCGTTATGTACCCAGTAGTCATTCAGGAGCAGGTTATTCAGTTTCCATGTAGTTGAGCGGTTTTGATTGAGTTTCTTAGTCCTGAGTTCTAGTTTGATTGCACTGTGGTCTGAGAGACAGTTTGTTATAATTTCTGTTCTTGTACATTTGCTGAGGAGTGCTTTACTTCCAATTATGTGGTCAATTTTGGAATAAGTGCGATGTGGTGCTGAGAAGAATGTATATTCTGTTGATTTGGGGTGGAGAGTTCTATAGATGTCTATTAGGTCCGCTTGGTGCAGAGATGAGTTCAATTCCTGGATATCCTTGTTAACTTTCTGTCTCGTTGATCTGTCTAATGTTGACAGTGGAGTGTTGAAATCTCCCATTATTATTGTATGGGAGTCTAAGTCTCTTTGTAGGTCTCTAAGGACTTGCTTTATGAATCTGGGTGCTCCTGTATTGGGTGCATATATATTTAGGAGAGTTAGCTCTTCCTGTTGAATTGATCCCTTTACCATTATGTAATGGCCTTCTTTGTCTCTTTTGATCTTTGATGGTTTAAAGTCTGTTTTATCAGAGACTAGGATTGCAACCCCTGCTTTTTTTTGTTCTCCATTTGCTTGGTAGATCTTCCTCCATCCCTTTATTTTGAGCCTATGTATGTCTCTGCATGTGAGATGGGTCTCCTGAATACAGCAGACTGATGGGTCTTGACTCTTTATCCAGTTTGCCAGTCTGTGTCTTTTAATTGGAGCATTTAGTCCATTGACATTTAAGGTTAATATTGTTATGTGTGAACTTGATCCTGTCATTATGATATTAACTGGTTATTTTGCTCGTTAGTTGATGCAGTTTCTTCCTAGCCTCGATGGTCTTTACATTTTGGCATGTTTTTGCAATGGCTGGTACCGGTTGTTCCTTTCCATGTTTAGGGCTTCCTTCAGGGTCTCTTGTAAGGCAGGCCTGGTGGTGACAAAACTCTAAGCATTTGCTTATCTGTAAAGGATTTTATTTCTCCTTCACTGATGAAACTTAGTTTGGCTGGATATGAAATTCTGGGTTGAAAATTCTTTTCTTTAAGAACGTTGAATATCGGCCCCCACTCTCTTCTGGCTTGTAGAGTTTCTGCCGAGAGATCTGCTGTTAGTCTGATGGGCTTCCCTTTGTGGGTAACCCGACCTTTCTCTCTGGCTGCCCTTAAGATTTTTTCCTTCATTTCAACTTTGGTGAATCTGGCAATTATGTGTCTTGGAGTTGCTCTTCTGGAGGAGTATCTTTGTGGCGTTCTCTGTATTTCCTGAATTTGAATGTTGGCCTGCCCTACTAGGTTGGGGAAGTTCTCCTGGATGATATCCTGAAGAGTGTTTTCCAACTTGGTTCCATTTTCCCCCTCACTTTCAGGCACCCCAATCAGACGTAGATTTGGTCTTTTTACATAATCCCATACTTCTTGCAGGCTTTGTTCATTTCTTTTTCTTCTTTTTTCTTTTGGTTTCTCTTCTCGCTTCATTTCATTCATTTGATCCTCAATCGCTGATACTCTTTCTTCCAGTTGATCGAGTCGGTTACTGAAGCTTGTGCATTTGTCACGTATTCTCGTGTCATGGTTTTCATCTCTGTCATTTCGTTTATGATCTTCTCTGCATTAATTAGTCTAGCTGTCAATTCTTCCACTTTTTTTCAAGATTTTTAGTTTCTTTGCGCTGGGTACGTAATTCCTCCTTTAGCTCTGAGAAGTTTGATGGACTGAAGCCTTCTTCTCTCATCTCGTCAAAGTCATTCTCTGACCAGCTTTGATCCGTTGCTGGCGATGGGCTGCGCTCCTTTGCAGGGGGAGATGCGCTCTTATTTTTTGAATTTCCAGCTTTTCTGCCCTGCTTTTTCCCCATCTTTGTGGTTTTATCTGTCTCTGGTCTTTGATGATGGTGACGTACTGATGGGGTTTTGGTATAGGTGTCCTTCCTGTTTGATAGTTTTCCGTCTGACAGTCAGAAGGACTGTCTGTTGGTCTGTTGGAGATTGCTTGAGGTCCACTCCAGACCCTGTTTGCCTGGGTATCAGCAGCAGAGGTTGCCAAAGATAGAATATTGCTGAGCAGCGAGTGTACCTGTCTGATTCTTCCTTTGGAAGTTTCCTCTCAGGGATGACTCCACCCTGTGAGGTGTGGGGTGTCAGACTGCCCCTAGTGGGGGATGTCTCCCAGCTAGGCTACTCAGGGGTCAGGGACCCACCTGAGCAGGCAGTCTGTCCGTTCTCGGATCTCAACCTCCGCCTTGGGAGATCCACGGCTCTCCCCAAAGCTGTCAGACAGAGTCGTTCGCCTCTGCACCGCCCCCGCTGCTTTCCCTATTGGACCTCAGCTGTGGGCTGTCCCCAGAGGTGGAGTCTACAGAGACAGGCAGGTTTCCTTGAGCTGCTGTGAGCTCCACCCAGTTCGAGCTTCCCAGCGGCTTTGTTTACCTACTTAAGCCTCAGCAATGGCGGGCGCCCCTCCCCCAGCCTCGCTGCTGCCTTGCGGATAGATCGCCGCAGACTGCTGTGTTAGCAGTGAGGGAGGCTCCGTGGGCGTGGGACCCTCCCGGCCAGGTGTGGGATATATTCTCCTGGTGTGCCTGTTTCCTTAAAGCGCAGTATTGGGGTGGGAGTTACGCGATTTTCCAGGTGTTATGTGTCTCAGTTCCCCTGGCTAGGAAAAGGGATTTCCTTCCCCCTTGCGCTTCCAGGTGAGGCGATGCCTCGCCCTGCTTCAGCTCACGCTGGTCAGGCTGCAGCAGCTGACCAGCACCGATTGTCCGGCACTCCCTAGAGAGATGACCCCAGTACCTCAGTTGAAAATGCAGAAATCACCGGTCTTCTGTGTTACTCGCGCTGGGAGTTGGAGACTGGAGCTGTTCCTATTCGGCCATCTTGCTCCGCCCCTCCTGCCATCTTTTCATAAAGTGACTGGCTAGTAGGGTTTACTTTTCTGTGAGCTGATGATACAGCATGTGTTTTGTACCATTAAATTGGTTTTCTAATCTTTTTCTTATGAATTTAGGAAGACTTTCTATACTCAGAATTCTAGTCAGTTTGTAACTAGGTGTTGCAAATACCTCCTTACTACTTTGGCTTCTCCACACCCACTTATTAAATGATGTATTTGTATGGAAAAAAATAATTTTAACATTCTTTTATTCTTAACACTTTTTATTTATGTTTTGTATTTTATGTCTAATTTTAAAAGTTCTTCCCAAGACTTAAATCACAAAGATATTTCTTTATATTGTAAGACTCATATTTAGGTTAAGCAGTTACTTTAAATTGATTCTGGCTATTATGTGAAATGGAGATTAGGTTTTATTTCCCACTGTGCATTATATTGGTACATAATTATTTCCAAAATCCTTTTCCTATTTAACTGCCATGCCACTTACTTCATATATCCAGTTTCCACATATGTGTGTGTATCTTTGATGGCTTTCAATTCTATTTCTTTGTTAATCTGTTCCTATACAGATACTCACTTTCTTCATTAAAACAGGTTTATAAGACTGGGCGCGGTGGCTCACACCTGTAATCCCAGCACTTTGGGAGGCCGAGGCAGGCAGATCACGAGGTCAGCAGATCAAGACCACCCTGGCTAACATGGTAAAATCCGGTCTCTAAAAATACAAAAATTAGCCGGGCACGGTGGTGGGCGCCTGTAGTCCCTGCTACATGGGAGGCTGAGGCAGGAGAATGGCGTGAACCCGGGAGGTGGAGCTTGCAGTGAGTGGAGATCGTGCCACTGCATTCCAGCCTGGGTGATGGAGCATGACTCTGTCTCCAAAAATAAAAAAAATAAAAAATAAACAGGTTTATGAGATTTACTATAAAGCAGATTATTCTGTTCTTCTTCAGAATTTTTTCTATGTTTTGTTTTCCCATATTAACTTTAGAATCAGCTTGTCAAATTTCATTAAAATCCCTGACAGGATCTTTTTGGGTTTTCATTGAAAATATAGATTATTTTATTGAGAACTGCTATCTCCATGATATTGAAACTATTAATGAACATATTTATTTTTATGTAGGTCATCTTTAATGTTTTTCAATAAAGTTTTAAATTTTCTTTATAAAAATTATGAACATCTTTGTTTATACTTAATCTTAGGATTCTTTTATATTTAATGCTGAGACCAATGATAGATATATATTTTAAAATACATTTACTGTTGTTGCTAGTATACAGAAATGCAATTTATTTTTTTATGTGGATCATACATGCTGATATGGTTTGGCTGTGTCCCCACCTAAATCTCATCTTGAATTCCCACATGTTGTGGGAGGAACCTGGTGGGAGGCGACTGAATCATGGGAATGGGTCTTTCCCATGCAGTTCTCATTATAGTGAATAAGTCTCATGGGATCTGATTATTTTAAAAATGGGAACTTCTCTACAAAAGCTCTCTCTCTTGCCTGCTGCCATCCATGTAAGATGTGACTTGCTCCTCCTTGCCTTCCATCATGATTGTGAGGCCTCCCCAGTCATGTGGAACTGTAAGTCCATAAAACCTCTTTTTCTTCCCAGTCTCGAGGATGTCTTTAACAGCAGTATGAAAATGGACTATCCCTTGTTGACTTCTTATTGATGCTAATCATTTGCCTGTAGATTCTCTTAGGCTTTCTATGTAGGCAATAATAATAACATGTCCAAATCATGACATCTTTGTTTCTTTTATCTCAGGTCATAAACCTCTTAATTATATCTGTATCTATATGCATATACATATGTATATTACTATTAGAAAGATCTGGTACATTATGAAATAAAAGTAGTAATGGCAAGTGTCTTTGTCCCATTTTTAATATTAAAAGAAATGTGTATAATGTTTGACATTACTGTGGATTTATGGATACTCTTTATGAGAAAAAAAAATTCCTCTATTTCCATAATTTCCTAAGTTTTTTTGTTTTATTTTTGTTTATTTATATGTATTGGTGTTGAATTCTATTTAATGCTTTTAAAGCAACTACTGAGATGAGAATGTGGATTTTCTCATTTAATCTGTTTTATGTGGTGAATTGCATTAACAGAGTTTTATAACTAAAGCCAACTCTGTATTCCCAAGATAAATCCAACTTAGAGATGACACGTTATTTTCAAATCAATTCCTACATTCAGTAGCTGATATTTTATTTAATAATTTTGCATTAATATTCATTAGTGATATTGGCCTATAATTTTCCTTTTTAGTGCTGTTCTTGTATGTTTTAGTATCAATGTCATATTGGCCTTGAAATAATTAGGAAGTTCTACCTCTTTCTATTTTCAGTGGCCAACACAACCCTCCTGATACCCATAGTTTGACTAGAGTTTAAACAGGATGATTTATGACAATAGGTCCCTGACCTCCCTTTTCTTAGAGCAGTTGCTTTAGAAAATTTGCCATTAGAAATTCTTTCCTTGCCCCTTTGAGATGTAACTCCTCTATAACCTCGGAATGTGTTTCTCAAAGATCTAGGAGCCATCACTTTGAAATAAAGTAAATATTGAACTTATACTGATCCTTCTTCAGTAATCAATTTTCAACATTTCTATTTAACTTAAACAAACTCCCCAGTACCAAATGTGCACATCACCTGTCCTATCTTCTCAAAACAGTTGTATCAATTTGTGGGAGGTAAAATGCATTAAAACTCTTGCTAATCTGACCAAACAAGTAACATAGTAACATATCAGTTATTCTACTTCTTTCTTTTGAATCATTCCAGAGTCTTCCACCCTCCTGCTCCCATCTGATACGACTGTTCTCTCGGGGTCTGCTCTACAGCTGATCTCCTTGCTCCTCCTTTATCTTCACCTTGGGAATTACTTTCCCTTCTCTTTTGCATTAAAGCAAATGCTTTTGTTTCTATGTTGTATCACTTTATCCTCTTGGTTTATTCTTTGTATCTTTTTCTTTAAGTTTTGGGGCATCCTTTCTAGGATGCAGGGCAGAAAAAATATATCTATCACAAGTCAGAAAATATCCTCATTGTATCTTACAATTGGTTGACAAATAAGTTAAGCACAGAATTCTAAGTTGGATATAACTTTACTCAAATTTTTGAAGGCATTGCTTTCTTAACTTCTATATTTAGCTATGGCCACTGAGAATTCCGAAGGCAATGTAATTTTTAATTCTTTTCCTCTGTGACCTAATTTTATCAACTCCCCTGTTTTTATTAGAATTCTAAAATTTCAAGATGATGTACTGTAATAAGAATTTTGTATCTTTGTTTTCTTTTATTAATGATCTATATACTTAGAGGACTCTTCCAGTCTGGAAACTCAACTCCTTCAATTCTAAGAAATATTTTAATTAATTAATTAATTTTTTTTTTTGAGACGTACTCTCATGCTGTCACCCAGGAGTGCCACAGCACAATCTTAGCTCATTGTAACCTCCATCCCCCAGGTTCAAATGATTCTCCTGCCTCAGCCTCCCATGTAGCTGGGATTATAGGCACCCACCACCATGCACAGCTAATTTAATTTTTGTATTTTTAGTAGAGACGGGGTTTCACCATGTTGGCCCGATTGGTCTCAAACTCCTAACCTCGTGATCTGCCTGCCTCGGCCTCCCAAAGTGTTGGCGTTATCAGTTACAGGTGTGAGCCACTATACCTGGCCCTGATTTATTCATTTTATAATTTACTCCAGTTTTTTCTTCTTTTTCTCTTTCAGAAAGTATTATTCTTCATTTCAAAGTTGAATCTTCAGAAAAAGTCATCTAATTTTGATCTCCCTCTTTTTTTTCTTTTGCTATTGTTCATTCATTGTGTAGTTGTTCTATTTTTTAATTTACTCAACTCCGTTGTCTAAATATCTATTAAATTATTTCTTTAATATATTTTAATTCACAAGAACTATTTCTTTTTCTGTAATAGTCCATTTATTTTAGCATCCTGTTTTTTTTTTTTTTTTTTTTCATGTACAAAATATCTTCTCTCATCTCTGGTGATATTAATTGTAGTTCTTTCTAAAAGCTTTCTATCACATTGATTGCATTTATTTTTTTCACTTTTCTTGTTTTGGCTTTTCTTTTATGCTTATGGTTTCCCAATATATCTGCAATTCTTACCTGCCTTTCATATCTAAGAACGAGACCAAGGCATTGAAAGTTTGATTGGAAACTGTGTGCATGATTAGGAATTTTGACCAGAGAAATTCAGTGGAGAGTTATCAGGCAGAAGCTCTGGCATTTCACTGAGGTACCCAAAGTGTCAGAATCTCAACATATCTGAAGCAACGTCTCTGAAGGAATTATATATTTTTAGGTTATCCTGCACTATTCTGACTGGGTAGGGGACTGATGATAGGCCTGTTTATAGATTTTTAAAAAGCTAGAATTGTCTCATCACTCATTATAAATGACACAGTCATTTTGAAATAGCAGAAGTCAATAGAGCACAATTCCATAAAGAAATTTTGGGGACACCTTTTGGGTTTCTAAGCAAACCCCCTCACCGGGAACCTGCACTTATATTTACCGTATTCTGCAATGCATTTTTTCTAGTGGTCATTTTTTCTTGCTCCCTCTAACCCTAAATTTCTGGCAATGCAAATCCTCCCTATGGGTCTCATCATCAGGTTCTCTCAAACAGAATTTTAAAAGGCCCCAAGCCTCTTCCTACTCTTGGGTCCTCATCAGGTCCTCATAACAGGCTCCTTTGACTCATCATCTAAGAATGTATATCTATTTTCCAGTGCAAGTCTCTTTATTGCTACTCAGGACCAGGCCATGGTTCTGGCACCAGTCTCTGCTTCCTGAAAAGTCCAGTGAATACAGACCAGAGTCTCTCAGAGGTTTTCCTGGAGCTCCTTTCATGCGTTTTAGGCTGATTTTTAAACAGTCCCTTTCCTTTTCCCGGAGTGGGGAAATGTTGCAAAGAGATAAAACCCCTTCTTGGCATTTCAAATCTTTTATGCACTCTCAAGGTAAAAGTTGAGCTACAGAAAACAAACTGGCCTTCAACACACTGCATTTCAGAGTTTTTCTTAGGTGGTTCAGCATCTAGCGATTAGAAATAGGGTTTGGTCTAGGCATCCAAAGCTTCAGACAGAACTGAAATGGAATCTTAATTTGAGATAATGTTATCATCTCCTTTATCTCTCAAATAATTGTTTATAAAAAATAAAAAGGCTGGGCACGGTGGCTCATGCCTGTAATCCCAGCATTTTGGGAGGCCGAGGTGGGCAGATCCCCCGAGGTTGGGAGTTTGAGACCAGCCTGACCAATACAGAGAAACCCCATTTCTACTAAAAATGCAAAATTAGCTGGGCCTGGTGGCACATGCCTGTAATCCCAGCTACTTGGGAGGCTGAGGCAGGAGAATCTCTTGAACCCGGGAGGCAGTGGTTGCAGTGAGTCGAGATAGTGCCATTGCACTCCAGCCTGGGCAACAAGAGTGAAACTCCATCTCTAAATAACAAATAAGAAGAAAACATTGCTTACAGGTACATTCTGGCCAGATTTTGGCATATTTTCATATTACTCAGAAATTTACCTTGTTTTTGTTATGTTACATTTCAACTTGTTTTTGACTCTTGGAATTTATGGATTTCACCCTTTTGGGTCTTCCCTCTGTGGTCAAGTTTAGGGCAGAGAAAATCCCACTTCAATATCATGTGTTGTCGGGACTTTTACATGATCTTCATGAAATCCGTATGTTAGCATTGTTTGGTTTATTATTCCCCGGTGTTCCATGATTTGAGGTCTCGCCAAAACAGGGTTTTCAGAGAAAATTCTTTTCTTCTGCCACAGTAGGAGAAGAATTGCCATCTTGCTGTGACTGTTAAGGAAGAACTATAGAGCATTAATTGCTACTTAAACTGACTCTTAACCAATTTTTTGCCCTTCACGCCACCTTTAAAGGTATCTGGTACCATCAAACTGCTGTCTCCATACCAGATATGTTTAATGGGTTACCACTTTATCAACATCTGCGGTAATTCAACCTTCTCAGACACCAACTTAATTCATTTACAAAAGAACTGGGTTATGCAATCTCATGTCAAAGGTTTTATGGCTTCTTTTCATTCATCAAAATAAGTTTGTCCAAGGTAGAATTCAGCAGCCCCCTAAACTTTCAATAAAATTAGTATACTAAAGAAGAGAAAACCAAACACCGCATGTTCTCACTCATAGGTGGGAACTGAACAATGAGATCACTTGGACTCGGGAAGGGGAACATCACACATCGGGGCCTATCATGGGGAGGGGGAAGGGGGGAGGGATTGCATCAGGGAGTTATACATGCTATAAATGATGAATTGATGGGTGCTGACGAGTTGATGGGTGCAGCACACCAACATAGCACAAATATACATATGTAACGAACCTGCACGTTATGCACATGTACCCTAGAACTTAAAGTATAATAAAAATAAATAAATGAATGAATAAATAAATAAATAAGTATACTAGCTTTCTATTTCTGAAAAAATAGATGTTTTCCTAATGATCATGATCTCACTTCCAAAACAGACTGATACATTATGGCTTAATGCACAGATCCTCATACCAACACATTCTCAGTTGTCTGGAATCATTTCACTGCATTTTGAATGTAATGTGTTTTAACTATCTACTGGCACAGTAGATTTATGTGACCCAAATAACAGGACTTGCAGTGGTTCTGTCAAAGCTTCGTCTTAGCAATTTCAACTGGGAAAATTTTATTTTATTTTCCAAAAAATTTAAGGAAAGATTTCTTAAAACAAATAAAAAAAAGATACCAATTCTTACACTCAGTGTTGATCTACGAAATAAGCTTAGAGAGGATTTCACTTGCACATCTCACCAAGGGGCTGCCACACATATTAGCTCATTAGCCCTCCATTGTTTCCCTTTTCCCTGGAGATGAGTGTTTCAAATGGGCTTTAAATTGATCATTTCCTCCTTTAACTCACCCCAAGTCTAACACTAATCATAACGAGAATCACTGGACTGCAAAATTAGCATGAATATAGATGAAGGGACTCAGCATTTACTGAACATCTTCCATGTTTCAGACACTTTATATGCATTGTAAATGAAGTAATTTTCAAACAATCCTAAGAAGTAGGTACTATTCTTCTAATTTTCTAACATTAATAATGAGGAACTGGAGGCTTGAGAGGCAGGGTCTTCTAATTAGTAAGTTGTGGTCCAAATACTAATATACGTTCCTCTTTCTTCAAATCCCATGCTCCGTGCTTTACATAGCATTGCATGAAGGTCAACACTGAGTAAAAGACCCTTCTATTTCAAAAGGTAATCTCTTGAGGTCTGACTAATTTATGCAACCTGCCCATGACTTCTTTGGGGAGAGCTTTGTCCTCTTTGAATAAATGAAACTTAATTTTCTGGCATGAGCAGATAGAAAAGTTATAATTCAATTTGTAAAAATTGTTAGAGAACCAAAAAGCATCTCTCTCTCCCACATGCACGCATGTGCATACACACTCACAAACCCACATCACCTCACATGATCCCACAAAGCAATTACATTATAATGGATCTGAATGGTTATACTATCAGTCCTAAGAGCCATAAAGGCAGAAAGCAGATTTTCACTACGACCCAAGGAATTTATCTTATCATCATTTTATTTTAAAAGAGAGGTGTGTAGATTAGACTGGTGTTCTCTGGATTTAAATCATGAAAAGTTTTAATAAAGTCAACCTTCAAGTTGCTACATCAGTTTCAGTTAGCTGGAGAAGACAAAAAAAAAAAAGGAATGAGTGCTGTTTATAAATATTGGCAAATTAATATATATTAATGCTTTTTTTTCAAGACTTTGATTTGATATTGTGATAATCCATTTGTTGTTAAATGAATATGTGAACAAGTTCATATTATTTATTAATATAAATTTTTTTTTGGCCTGGATGATTTTATCAGTAAACCTACTCGCACTCCCTGGAAAGGCAAAGGAAGACATTATTGTTAAATAAACACTTTTAAAATTCAAATATATGCCCTCAGGCCCTCTACTTCTTTAGCATGAAAACTGTTCTATTTGTGGAAGTGTAGACAGGGCCAATAAAATACAATTTTCTGAGCCTACTTCTCCTATTAAATAATAATACCTCAGAGGTGAGAGATTTGAGAATGAGAAACTAAGGTGATTATCTATGTTTTGTTTTCATTTTTGGTAGAAGCATAAGAAGTACATAAATGACTTTGACTCTTATCTCCTTTAACAAAGTAATGAATTCAAACTGTTCATTTAATATGTCACCTAAGGAAATGCACATTGAGTTCACCTTTTATATGGATGAAGAAAAACATATGGACATCCCTAGCCCACACACACAAAATGCACAGACAGAAACACAAGATTTAAGTCAATTGAAAACATTATAAAGTCAAAAATGAAGGAGAATATATTTTAAATGTTTTTATCAGATAGAGGTTATAGCTGTAAGAACTGTAAATGCTTAACTGGTCAATTTAATAAGAATAACCATTCTACAACAGACTTCTTTTTACTATACTCTTAAAATTTTATCATTTTTTAAACACTGTATTATTAACATCTCTACACGTGATAATCTAACCTCAGGATTTTAAAGACAAGAATTTCTCGCTTCCGCGCCAAGATGGCCAAATAGGAACAGTTCCAGTCTCCAGTTTCCAGCATGAGCAACACAGAAGACAGGTGATTTCTGCATTTCCAACTGAGGTATCGGGTTCATCTCACTGGGGTGTATTGGACAGTGGGTACAGGACAGTGGGTGCAGACCAACGAGCAAGAGCCGAAGCAGAACAAGGCATCGCCTCACCTGAGAAGCGCAAGGGGGAAGGGAATTCCTTTTTCTAGCCAAGGGAAACCATGTCACACAACACCTGGAAAATCAGGTCACTCCCACCCTAATACTCACTTTACTAAGGGTCTTAGCAAACAGCACACCAGGAGATTATATCCAGCGCCTGGCTCAGAGGGTCCCATGCCCACAGAGCCTCCCTCATTGCTAGCACAGCAGTCTGAGATCTACCTGCAAGGTGGCAGCAAGGCTGGGGGAGGGGTGCCCGCCATTGCAGAGGCTTCAGTAGGTAAACAAGTTGGGAAGCCTTAACTGGGTGGAGCCCACCGTAGCTCAAGGAGGCCTGCCTGACTCTGTAGACTCCACCTCTGGGGACAGGGCATAGCCAAACAAAAGGCAGCAGAAACCTCTGCAGATGTAAATGTCCCTGTCTGACAGCTTTGAAAAGAGTAGTGGTTTTCCCAGCATGGAGTTTGAGATCTAAGAATGGACAGACTGTCTGCCCATTGGGTCCCTGACCCCCAAGTAGCCTAACTGGGAGACATCCCCAATTAGGGGCAGACTGACACCTCACACCTCACACAGCTGGGTACACCTCTGAGACGATCTTCCAGCAAATGATCAGACAGCAACATTCACTCTTCTGCAGCCTTCGCTGCTGATACCCAGGTGAATGGTCTGGAGTGGACCTTAAGCAAACTCCAACAGACGTGCATCTGAGGGTCCTGACTGTTAGAAGGAAAAATAACAAACAGAAAGGACATCCACACCAAAACCCCATCCGTACGACACGATCATCAAAGACCAAAGGTAGATAAAACCACAAAGATGGGGAAAAAGCAGTACAGAAAAGCTGGAAATTCTAAAAATCAGAGTGCCTCTCCCCCTCCAAAGGAACGCAGCTCCTCGCCAGCAACAGAACAAAGCTGGATGGAGGATGACTTTGACAAGTTGAGAGAAGAAGACTTCAGACAATAAAACTTCTCTGAGCTAAAGGAGGAATTATGAACCCAGTGCAAAGAAACTAAAAACCTTGAAAAAAGATTTGATGGATGGCTAACTAGAATAACCAACACAGAGAAGTCCTCAAACAACCTGACAGAGATGAAAACCATGACAAGAGGACTACATGGAAAATGCACAAGCTTCAGTAACTGACTCGATCAACTGGAAGAAAGGGTATCAGTGATTGAAGATGAAATGAATGAAATGAAGCAATAAGAGACGTTTAGAGAAAAAGGAGTAAAAAGAAATGAACAAAGCCTCCAAGAAATATGAGACTATGTGAAAAGACCAAATCTACACCTGATTGGTGTGCCTGAAAGTGACACGGAGAATGGAACCAAGTTGAAAAACACTCTGCAGGATATTATCCAAGAGAACGTCCCCAACCTAGCAAGGCAGGCCAACATTCAAATTCAGGAAATACAGAGAACGCCACAAAGATACTCCTCCAGAAGAGCAACTCCAAGATACATAATTATCAGATTCACCAAAGTTGAAATGAAGAAAAACATGTTAAGGG
Source organism: Trachypithecus francoisi (assembly GCF_009764315.1). Classification (NCBI taxonomy): domain Eukaryota; kingdom Metazoa; phylum Chordata; class Mammalia; order Primates; family Cercopithecidae; genus Trachypithecus; species Trachypithecus francoisi. The sequence continues at coordinate 58,043,767 of NW_022681462.1, read as the reverse complement.
CAGTCAGAGAGAAAGGTCGGGTTACCCACAAAGGGAAACCCATCAGACTAACAGCAGATCTCTCGGCAGAAACTCTACAAGCCAGAAGAGAGTGGGGGCCAATATTCAACATTCTTAAAGAAAGAATTTTCAATCCAGAATTTCATATCCAGCCAAACTAAGTTTCATAAGTGAAGGAGAAATAAAATCCTTTACAGACAAGCAAATGCTTAGGGATTTTGTCACTACCAGGCCTGCCATACAAGAGCTCCTGAAGGAAGCACTTAACATGGAAAGGAACAACCAGTATGAGCCACTGCAAAAACATGCCAAAATGTAAAGACCATCGATGATAGGAAGAAACTGCATCAACTAACGAGAAAAATAACCAGCTAATGTCATAATGACAGGATCAAGTTCACACATAACAATATTAACCTTAAATGTAAATGGACAAAATGGTCCAATTAAAAGACACAGACTAGCAAATTGGATAAAGAGTCAAGACCCATCAGTTTGCTGTATCCAGGAGGCCCATCTCATGTGCAGAGACACACATAAGCTCAAAATAAAGGGATGGAGGAAGATCTACCAAGCATATGGAAAACAAGAAAAGACAGGAGTTGCAATCCTAGTCTCTGATAAAACAGACTATAAACCAACAAAGATCAAAAGATACAAGGTCATTATATAACAGTAAAAGGAACAATTCAACAAGAAGAGCTAACTATCCTAAATATATATGCACCCAATACAGGAGCACCTAGGTTCATAAAGCAAGTCCTCAGAGACTTACAAAGAGACTTCAACTCCAACACAATAATAATGGGAGACTTTAACACCCCACTGTCAACATTAAGATCAACGAGACAGAAAATTAACAAGGATATACAGGAATTGAACTCAACTCTGCACCAAGCAGACCTAATAGACATCTATGGAACTCTCACCCCAAATCAACAGAATGTACATTCTACTCAGCACCACATCACACTTACTCCAAAAGTGACCACATAGTTGGAGGTAAACCACTCCTCAGCAAATGTAAAGGAGCAGAAATTATAACAAACTGTCTCCCAGACCACAATGCAGTCAAACTAGAACTCAGGATTAAGAAACTCAATCAAAACCGCTCCACTACCTGGAAACTGAAAAACCTGTCCCTGTATGACTACTGGGTGCATAATGAAATGAAGGCAGAAATAAAGATGTTCTTTGAAACCAATGAGAAAAAAGACAAAACATACCAGAATCTCTGGGACACATTTAAAGCGGTGTGTAGAGGGAAATTTATAGCACTAAATGCCCAGAAGCAAAAGCAGGAAAGATCTAAAATTTACACCCTAACATCACAACTAAAAGAACTAGAGAAGCAAGAGCAAACACATTCAAAAGCTAGCAGAAGGCAAGAAATAACTAAGATCAGAGCAGACCTGAAGGAGATAGAGACACAAAAAAAACCCTTCAAAAAACCAATGAATCCAGGAGCTGGCTTTTTGAAAACATCAACAAAATTGATAGACCACTAGCAAGACTAATAAAGAATAAAAGAGAGAAGAATCAAATAGATGCAATACAAAACAATAAAGAGGATATCACCACCAACCCCACAGAAATACAAACTACCATCAGAGAATACTATAAACACCTCTATGCAAATAAATTAGAAAACCTATAAGAAATGGACAAATTCCTGGACACATGCACTCTCCAAGAGTAAACCAGGAAAAAGTTGAATCCCTGAATAAAACAATAACAAATTCTGAAATTGAGGCAATAATTAATAGCCTTCCAACCAAAAAACGTCCAGGACCAGAAGGATTCACAGCCAAATTCTACCAGAGGTACGAGGAGGAGCTAGTACCATTCCTTCTGAACTTACTCCAATCAATAGAAAAAGAGGGAATCCTCCCTAACTCATTGTATGAGGCCAACATCATCCTGATACCAAAGCCTGGCAGAGACACAACACAAAAAAGAGAATTTTAGACCAATATCCCTGATGAACGTCGACACAAAAATCCTCAATAAAATACTGGCAAACCGAATCCAGCAGCACATCAAAAAGCTTATCCACCACGACCAAGTGGACTTCATCCCTGGGAGGCAAGGCTGGTTCAACATTGTTTCAGGATACAAAATCAATGTGCAAAAATCACAAGCATTCTTATACACCAATAACAGACAAACAGAGAGCCAAATCATGAGTGAACTCCCATTCACAGAGAGTCCTTTATGCTTCATAGAGAATAAAACACCTAGCAGTCCAACTTACAAGGGATGTGAAGGACCTCTTCAAGGAGAACTACAAACCACTGCTCAATGAAATAAAAGAGGACGCAAACAAATGGAAGGATATTCCATGCTCATGGATAGGAAGAATCAATATCATAAAAATGGCCATACTGTCCAAGGTAATTTATAGATTCAATGCCATCCCCATTAAGCCACCAATGACTTTCTTCACGAAATTGGAAAAAACTACTTTAAAGTTCATATGTAAACAAAAAAGAGCCCACATCACCAAGACAGTCCTAAGCCAAAAGAACAAAGCTGGAAGCATCACACTACCTGACTTCAAACTATACTACAAGGCTACAATAGCCAAAACAGCATGGTACTGGTACCAAAAGAGAGATATAGACCAATGGAACAGAACAGAGCCCTCAGACATAATACTACACATCTACAACCATCTAATCTTTGACAAACCTGACAAAAACAACAAAATTAGGAAAGGATTCCCTATTTGATAAATGGTGCTGGAAAAACTCACTAGCCATAACTAGATAGCTGAAACTGAATCCCTTCCTTACACCTTATACAAAAATTAATGTATAATGTATAATGTACAAGATGGATTAGAGACTTAAATGTTAGACCTAAAACCATAAAAACCCTAGAAGAAAACCAAGGTGATACCATTCAGGACATAGGCATGGGCAAGGACTTCATGTCTAAAACACCAAAGGCAACAGCAACAAAAGCCGAAATTGACAAATGGGATCTAATTAAACTAAAGAGCTTCTGCACAGCAAAAGAAACTACCATCAGAGTGAACAGGCAACCTACAGAATGGGAGAAAATTTTTGCAATCTACTCATCTGACAAAGGGCTAATATCCAGAACCTACAAAGAACTCAAACAAATTTACAAGAAAAAAACAACCCCATCAAAAAGTGGACAAAGGATATAAACAGACACTTCTCAAAAGAAGACATTTATGCAGCCAACAGACACATGAAAAAATGCTCACCATCACTAGCCAACAGAGAAATGCAATCAAAACCACAATGAGATACTGTCTCACACCAGTTAGAATGGCGATCATTAAAAAGTCAGGAAACAACAAGTGCTGGAGAGGATGTGTAGAAATAGGAACACTTTTACACTGCTGGTGGGACTGTAAACTAGTTCAACCATTGTGGAAGACAGTGTGGTGATTTCCCGAGGATCTAGAACTAGAAATACCACTTGACTCAGTCATTCCATTACAGGGTATATACCCAAAGCATTATACATCATGCTGCTATAAAGACACATGCACACATATGTTTACTGTGGCATTATTCACAATAGTAAAGACTGAGAACCAACCCAAATGTCCATCAATGACAGACCGGATTAAGAAAATGTGGCACATGTACACCATGGAATACTATGCAGCCAAAAAAAAGGATGAGTTCGTGTCGTTTGTAGGGACATGGATGCAGCTGGAAACCATCATTCTCAGCAAACTATCGCAAGAACAGAAAACCAAACACTGCATGTTCTCACTCATAGGTGGGAATTGAACAATGAGAACACTTGGGCATGGGAAGGGGAACATCATACACTGGGGCCTGTTGTGGGGTGGGGAGAGTGGGGAGGGATAGCTTAGGAGATATACCTAATGTAAATGACGAGTTAATGGGTACAGCACACCAACATGGCACATATATACATATGTAACAAACTTGCATGTTGTGCACATGTACCCCAGAACTTAAAGTATAATAAAAAATAAAAATTATTTTTTACAATGGAAAAAAAAGAAATCACAAAAAAAGAATTTCTATTTATTCAAAAGCAAAATTAACTTTGGAAATAAATAACAATATAAACATCTCACAGTCAATTTAATCTATATAAAAGATAGAAATTTGCAAGATATTACTATGACTTTGACCACTAATATATGTTACATTTATGTCCTGCTTTAAATCTTCAATCAGTCTTTTCCATCTGTCAAAATTTTATAACTACTGCATGATAAAGGCGCTGTTGCTATGGTAATTATTACATTACCTAGGTGACAGTGTTTGAATTATGTCATTACTAAAGTGATGTAACTCATAAAACATTTTTAATTTTTGTTATGGATAGGCAGAGAGAAAACTGATTAGTGATACAAATTCAAGAAGGCTAGAAGAATGCCTTTCTCAAAATACTCTATCACAAATGAGAATTAGAAGGTAAATGCTAAAATGAATTTCCCCAATTATCTCTGCTTACAGTTGGGTCTATGTCTTCATCAGCATTTCACAAAGCTGAAAAAAGAGGAAGAAAGATTGCATGTGCAGGGAAAAGCAAAAAGATGTCAAGGTGTTCTACTGGAAGAATGGTAGAAAAGATGTCCTACTTAAAATTTTTTTCCCCATCTCTTCAGTTGAATCTCATGCGTGCAGTTATTAAAAAAAACTACCATGCACTTTTATTTTTGTACCATGATCTAATTCTTAAACAGAGAGCTGTATACAAAGAGATATAGAGAAGGACACAGAGGAGGAGAGGGAAACAGGAAATTAGGTGGAGAAAACAGCAGAAAAGATCAGAAACAGGGTTATAGGTCACTGTTCAGAATATGATAAAAGAGGAATCAGAAAGCAAAAAGGAGGCAGCAAGAAGGGTGGATGACAGTTTCAAAAATTTGACAAACTTCAATAGGACTTGTTAGGAAGTGACTGCCCTGTGACCAGAACTGATTCTGTCTAATCCAAAGGACTTTTAGATGTTCTCAACCATAGAGCATGACACTCTCCAAGCTTACCAAACAGGTAAGGTTGTACAAATTGTTCCCAAGATACAGATCAACTGATCAGATACTTTTGGAAATGTCCTTTGAGTTCAGAGTATTCTATAGCCAACCATGCTCTAATAGCTGCGGATGAATTACTGCCCACCAAAGGAAAGACATACCAAGGTTTCCTTTATGAAGAGACTAAAGCATTTCTACAAAGATCCTCTTTCTCTTTCCTTGTGTTTTGGTGTTCTTTTCTACATATTGGCTCACCCTGTTCTCTCATACAATAAGGGTTGAATTATGAAGCTTGAAGAGAATAGAGAAATCCTAGCTGTATATTTTATAGGTAAGGAAAATGGTCCAGGGAGGTCCTTGCCTTGTGGAATGATGACTAGAGTTAATAAAACTGTATTGTGTACTTGAAATTTGCTGAGAAATTAGATCTGTTCTTTGCACAAAAAAGAGAACTATGTGAGATAATGTTAATACACTTAACTGTGGTAATTATTTCACAATGCAGATGCATACCATATCATTATGTGTACGTCTTAAATATATACAATTTTAATTTGTCAATTACACCTCAGTAAAAACGGAAAAAACTCAGAGTTGTAAGACATGTGTACACCATTTAGTCGTCTAATACCTATTCAAGGCTTGAATCCCTGCTAACACCTGCTAGCCTCTCTGACACTGCAGGGCACAGGAATTCATTACAGCCGGAGGCAGCACATTCCATTTTGGACAAGTTGACACAATCCATCGAGGACAATGCAATTATATAAACCTATGAGGACTTAATGTGTTGGTCTCTCTTGATATTTAAATTTTATAACACAAACATGGAAAGAGTATAATTTTTCCCAAAAGCTCAAACGGCAGAACTCCAGGCACCAGGATACTTAGGCTGGTGGTGGGAGGACAAGGAAAGATGAAATTTCTCCTAGAAACCACACAAATCACAGTGCTGGGGGTCACTGCTCTCTTTATTTATGTCTATAGCTTGTTTGGCTTAACTGGGGAGGGTGTGCTTACACACTGTGCACACATTTATTTTTTGGAAACAGTATGAATCAGGCAGAATAGGAATGGATGATAGCCACAAGCTCAACCAGAGAAACAACAGCTGCTAGGGCATCACCTCACTTTGTGAAAACTGGTAATGGACCCATTAATTGTAGTGTTTTAGGCAACTCCTAGAGCTAATATGAAAGCCATTCCCTGATTAATAATTAGCCTTTATTCAATTAACAGCTTCACGCATCTTGTTCTTGGTATGTATTACACGACTTGACATTGCACTTAGGACACAGTTTTTACAAGAAAATGTGGCATGGCAACAACATCACTTTACAAATGCCCACTGATTTCAAATTCTAACAGGTTTTGTTCTTTCCCCAAGGGATGGGGAGGACATAACAAAAGCTGGAATCTAAATGCCTAAAGCTCAAAGTAATGGGTCAGATTGAACCACCAACATCATAAATCAAGCTCATTAACAGCATCTGATAAAGCTTATCTGCCTCACATCACCAGGGAGGCACTTGCTAGCAGGGCCTTTGTGGATAGAGTTTTCAGTAGATACCATCATTAGAACTCAGTAAAATAGCCATCCATGGAACAGCTTGCAGTAGTTGCTTCTGTATCATAATTACAGAAATGATTACACTAGCAAATATTAAAAATGGTGCAGTTATGCATAATTTCTACAACATCTAATTTACCAGCAGTAAAAACAGTAATATAAGCATTGCCCAGTGATGGGACAAAGCAATTTTCAGTCAAGATGTCTAAAAATAACATCAGTTTTCTTATAGCTGGATTCATTGTTAACATGGTTTGCTTAGTCTCTTGCTTGAGAGAGCTTAATCAAGACCTAGGTGACAACTGTGTTAGCTAACATGTGATACTAATGGACTTTTAAGACAAAATAATATGACTTCTGGATTCCCTGAAAAGCTACAGTTTTGTTAAAGGCCACCCACAGAGGGTAATAAAGACTTCTAAGAAAGGCACCACTTCTTTCAGCCAGGGAACAAAATTATGTATTTAAACTCAACATGATCTACATCCCTGAGGCCCCCATTTCCCATCCTGGCACTTTATGCTCCTATCCACTCACCTGTCTCCACTTGATATTCTACTACTTTGGATCCATACCAATGCTATTCTATTATAGTTAAAGCTCTTGGATGGAAGGGACTATAACTGATTCATGTCCCTAATCTCTCTCTCCCCAGCGAATCCAGCACCATACTAAGCACAAAGTAAATGTTATACATGTTTGTCAAATTAAATTGATAAACCTGAGCTGTCAAGTGATACAACGTAAGTTAAATGTTACTCAGAAATGTTAGAAAAAACATAATACACAATATCTGTACCCAGATGAGATTGAATTTGTTTACTGAAAGCAAGAGTTCTCAATCCTAGCTGTTCATTATATCATCTGTAAGGCTTTAAAACCTAGTTGCAAAGTGCCACCTTACACCATTTAAATCAGAATTTCTGAAACTGAGGTCTGGACATAGGGATTTTTAAAGCTTTCCTGAAAGAACTAGGGTTGAGAATCACTGGCTTAAAGGGTACGAGTAAACATACACAGGGAGTGTAAGTATGGAAAATAACTGATTTACTAGGAGTAAAGAAATAGCTTCCTTTGCTCTGTGTCTTTGGCCATGTGCTAATTCTCTGGGTTTCATTTGGTCCCACTATGAATTTAAGGGAATTCATCACATATGCTGTAATTCGTAATTATTTTTCAGAACAAAATTACATGAGTATATTGCAACACCAACACCAGAAACACCAATTCAGTGCCTAGCTACTGAGTCACAGTTCCCAGCAGTGGGAACCAGGAATTCATATTTCTGAAAAACTCCCCAAGCCACAAAATTGCTCTTTAGACAAAAATGACAAGAAAGGATTACTTCTGTGGTCTAATCTAAGAATACAAGATAAAAAATGAGAAAACAAAATATTTCTAAAAAGCAGTATAGTCCAGATCTTGATTGCTAAATAATCATTCTCCAACAAGATTTTTCTCTGAGGAAGCAAGCCTCCCTGGAGCAATGCTAATTCTATGATTGAGAAGGGTATTATACAGGATAAACTTCGAGCACTCTGTGTGGCCAGAAAATAAGAAAATATTCAAAAATATAACAAGTGGGCATGCCAAAGGGAACAGGAGCCAATCTGAAAGAATTTCTAGGGCCCAAACGTGGATCAGTTTGAGCAACATAATGAACAGCATAGTATTGGATGATAACTCCAAATATAAAATAAATATTTTCTACAGATTGAATGTTTGTGTCCTTATTCAAATTCCTATATTAAAACCTACTACTCAATGTCATGGTATTACTAGAGGTGGGGACTTTGGAAGGTGATTAGGTGATGAGAGTGCAGCCCTCATGAATGAGATTAGTGCCCTTCTTAAAAAGACTCCAGAGAATGCTCTTACGCCCTTTCAGCATGTGTGGACACAACAAAAAGGCAGCTGCCATCTATGAACCAGGACATGGGCCTTCACCAGGCGGCAAATTTGCAAGTGCCCTCACCTTGGACTTCCCAGGCTCCTAAACTATGAGAAACAAATGTTTGCTGTTTATAAGCCATCTAGTTATGGTGTTTTGTTTTATCAGACCAGAGAAGACAATATCCATGGGTCCATATTAATATAAATGCTTGAGTAACTAAAGATGTAGGCAAAGGGACAAATCTCCCTTAGAGAAGAATTCCAAATACATTATGTAGATATCTCTTCCTCTAAGAAGTGCAGCATTACTTCCATCACATTGGTTGTGGGCTGCATTTGGTAACTCCTCCCAAAAAAAGAGCACGGAAAGAAAAATCATCACTTTACAGTGATTATTTAAACCTGAACTAAGTTAATTACAGTTAATATCACCAGTGATGTCATGTTGCTATCACATATCTTCCGATAGGATGAGATGGAATGGATGGGTATATCACCTCTGAGGTCTTCCTTCTCCAAACCTACAACTTCTGTCTGATCATAAGAGAAATATCAAACAAACCCAAACTGAGGAACATTCTAGAAAATACCTGGCCATGCCTTAATATGGTCTACATCAAGAAAAATAGGAAAGACTGAGATGTTGTCACAGACTGAGGACACATGATGATTACATAAAGTGTAAAACTCTGAATTGTATCTGGAAATAGAAAAGGTCATTTGTGGAAACACTAGTGAAATCTGAACAAATTCTGCAGTTTAATTAATAGTAATGCACCAATGTTAATTTCTTAATTTTATAAATGTATCATAGTTAATGTAAGATATTAACTTTTTAAATGTTAATATACATTACATAACATTATATATTACAGCATGTATTATTATGATATATATTATATATAACATATACCATATATATTCTATAACATATCTATTATGCAGTTTTTCTGCATAATAGATGTATGGGAATGCTATGTACTATTTTTGTGAATTTAATCTATATTTAAAAATATTCAAAAGTATAAAGTTTTCAAAAATTGTATACAAATAAATCAATTTAAGCATGAAAATATGGTCGTTATAGCAATTTCTTACCTTTAAAGATATTTAAAATGTTTTGAGATGTAAAACCTTTGCCACTGATTCCTTGTTAGCTTGAAATAAATATATATATTTTGTATATGTTTATATATTTATATATTCATATTTAATATATCACATATTCAACCTTTTAAAAATAATTTACACTTGTCATTAAACCAGTGTGGACCTAAAAGACTGCAAAGTGTACATTGTACTTAATGCCACAACAGAGCGACTCCTGCACCACTTCTTAGGACCATTTAGCAGAGAGGCACACATTGTCATTTATAAAATAAACCCATGTCAGATGCACCTAATGAAGGGCCCCAGATGAGTGTCAGTTCTGAGTGAACTGACTGTACGGCTGCAATGTGTTGTAAATGCATCATAACTGATTTATACAACGCTTTTTTCTTGAGGCTTAAATTCTATCTTAGAACATAACTATACCCATGCTTACTGGTGGATGTTTAGTACCCATTTTTTTATATTTTAATTTTCTTTTTAGTGACAAAGTCCTACTCTTTCACTCAGGCTGGAATCCAGTGGTGTGATCATAGTTTACTACAGCCTTGGACTTCTCCTAGGCTCAAGTGATCCTTCTGCCTCAGCCTCCTGAATAGCTGGGACTATAGGCACACAACAACATGACAAGCTAATTTTTAAATTTTTTGTAGAGATAGTGTCTCACTATGTAGTTCAAGTTGATCTAGAATTCCTGGCCTTAAGTGACGCTTCCACTGCGGCCTCCCAAAGTGCTGAGATTACAGGCGTGAGCCACTGCACCCTGGCTTATCCTTTTGCTACGTGATTTTACAAAGTTAAAGTTTCTCCAAATGAAAAGGAAATCTCTTACCTAAAATTTCAAATTAGAAATTTATTTGCAATTTTTGCTGGTTTCACAAACTAATATTTTCAAAAAGCAATCTTTTCACTCTGTTATTTGCATCCAATATCAAGTCTTCTAACTGGTATCTCTTGTGCTCTTCTGTTGAGCTCCTTCTTCCTACCTCCAGTATATTCATTTTGCATGACCAGTGGTCACTCTGAGTTCAAATATGACTGTCACTTCTGTCGGTACAACCCTCTCATGGCTATCTACTGTTTACATGTTAAGTCCAAGGTTCTTAGCATGTCCCACTTAGTTATCCCTGGCATGACTCCTACCAATTCTCTAGAAACTGTGCAAAAGGAAGTACCAGCCATTCCCATAATATCATCTTATACTCTAATATTACTAAAATACTTAAGCCTAAACACACTGCATGTCTATACGGCCCAGTGCCTTCCCTCTTGTGGTTCCTTTCATTTTTTCCCTTCTTTAACTGGTCTCTAGTTATATTTCAATATTAATTTGAGGTGTCCTTTCTTTTATTAACAATAGTTTTTATTAACAATACTCCTCCAACCATCCTCCTTCTGCTATAAACAAGCATTGCCTCACCTTTCTGCCTCCATATCACCCTTAGGTATATGACTATTATAACATTCATCATGCTGGCTTTTAGTCTTCGTTACATAAGCATCTTTCCTTCCACTAGACAGTAAGCTGCTGACTTATTCATCTTTGTATCCCCAAGGAAGAGTACAGGGCCTGGTATACAGAAGAGATTCAAAACTTTACTGAACTGTTCAACATAGAAATTCCTGCTCATTTAAACGTTAATAAACATTTCATTCCTCAAGGGGTCCTCTAATTACCTAGAGTCACAACGCATCTTCAGGGCTAGATTTAAGCATTAACCCCCTTCATACACACACTCTCCATAATCAACAATGCTACAAACCTGCATTCCCTGAGCATACAAACCTACGTAAAATCAATCCCTGACCTCAGAGAGTTTATAGACTGATAAAATATTACACAGAAGGAGCCATGCTCCTATGGTAGAACTGAGCACCACATGCTGCTGGAGAACAGGGAAGAGCTCTTAAATCATGGAAGCCTTTCCAGGGAAGATGACACTGAAGCTGAGATTTGAAGGATGGTTGAAAATTACCTAGCTGAAGGAGGAGAAGAAGGGCATTGCAGGTAGAGAGAGAAACAAATGAGAAGAAGTATGTGAAAGTAGTGGTAGCAGGAGGCAGCTCAATTGGTATGAAGATACCAATTGATACCAATTGGCAGGTGATGTGTCTGGGATGAATGGCACACATGAAAATGAAAAAGGATATTAGGTGAGAGATAAAACTTGAAGGTCCTTGTGATTAATTATGCTTAGTTTTCCATTATTGGAATGTTAAGCTTACAGGAGCCATTTATATCCTACTGCTCAAGGTCATTGCCAAGGTCTGATTTTTCACACACAAAAAAATTTTCAATCTCCAACATAAATGGGCTAAATTTAGAAATTCAGGTTTTTGACTGGAGGTAAACAGGAGGGTATTGAAGAATTTTAATCATATTTATGTATTAGAAAATTTCCAAAGGCAAGTGGTTTAGCTCAGCAGATCCCACCCCTACGGAGCCCAGCAAGCTAAGATCTACTGGCTTGAAATTCTCGCTGCCAGCACAGCAGTCTGAAGTCGACCTGGGATGCTCCAGCTTGATATGGGGAGGGGTGTCTGATATTACTAAGGCCTGAGTAGGTGTTTCTCCCCTCACAGTGTAAACAAAGCAACCTGGAAGTTCAAACTGGGCAGAGGCCACCACAGCTCAGCAAAGCCACTGTAGCCAGATTGCCTCTCTAGATTCCTCCTCTCTGGCGGGGCATCTCTGAAAGAAAGGCAGCAGCCCCAGTCAGGGGCTTATAGATAAAACTCCCATCTCTCTGGGACAGAGCACCTGGGGGAAGGGGCGGTTGTGAGCACAGCTTCACCAAACTTAAACGTTCCTGCTTGCCAACTCTGAAGAGAGCAGCAGATCTCCCAGCACAGTGCTCAAGCTCTGCAAAGGGACAGAGTACTTCCTGATGGGGAGACACCTCCCAGCAGGGGTCGACAGACACCTCATACAGGAGAGCTCTGGCTGGCGTCTGGCAGGTGCCTCTCTGGGATGAAGTTTCCTGAGGAAGCAACAGGAAGCAATCTTTGGTGTTCTGCAGCCTCTACTGGTGATACCCAGGCAAACAGGGTCTTGAATGGACCTCCAGCAAACTCCTGCAGACCTGCAGCAGAGGGGCCTGTTACGAAAATAAATAAATAAACAAATAAATAAATAATAAAAAAACTAACAAACAGAAAAGAATAGCATCAACGTTAACAAAAAGGATGTCCACACTTTCTGTGTGACCCATCAGAAGGTCACCAACATCAAAGACCAGAGGAAGACAAATCCAAGAAGATAAGGAAAAAACAGCATAAAAAGGCTGAAAATTCCAAAACCCAGAATGCCTCTTCTCCTCCAAAGGATCACAACTCCTTATCAGCAAGAAAACAAAACTGGATGGAGAATGAGTTTGACAAATGGACAGAAGTAGGCTTCAGAAGGTTGGTAATAACAAACTCCTCCGAGCTAAAGGAGTATGTTCTCATTCAATGCAAGGAAGCTAAGAATCTAGAAAAACGACTGGAGGAATTGCTAACTAGAACTAGTTTAGAGAAGGACACAAACGACCTGATGGAGCTGAAAAACACAGCACAAGAACTTCATGGAGCATACACAAGTATCAATAGCTGAATCGAACAAGTGGAAGAAAGGATATCAGAGATTGAAGAACAACTTAATGAAATAAGGTGTGAAGACAAGATTAGAGAAAAAAGAATAAAAATGAATAAACAAAGCCTCCAAGAAATATAAGACTATGTGAAAAGACCAAACCTACATTTGATAGGTGTATATGAAAGTGAAGGGAAGAATGGAACCAAGTTGGAAAACACTCTTCAGGATGTTACCCAGGAGAACTTCTCCAACCTAGTAAGACAGGCCAACATTCAAATTCAGGAAATACAGAGAACACCACAAAGACACACCTCAAGAAGAGCAACCCCAAAGCACATAATCGTCAGATTCACCAAGGTTGAAATGAAGGAATAAGTGTTTACGGCAGCCAGAGAAAAAGGTTGGGTTACCCACAAATGGAAGCCCATTAGACTGACAGTGGATCTCTCTGAGGAAACCCCACAAGCCAGAAGAGAGTGGGGGCCAATATTCAACACTCTTAAAGAAAAGAATTTTCAACCCAGATTTCATATCCAGCCAAACTAGGCTTCACAAGCAAAGGAGAAATACAATCCTTTACAGAAAAGCAAATGTTGAGAGACTGTGTCACCACCAGGCCTGCCTTACAAGAGCTCCTGAAAGCACCACTAAATATGGAAAGGAAAAACCAGTATCAGCCACTGCCAAAACATACCAAATTGTAAAGCCCATCGATGCTATGAAGAAACTGCATAAACTAACGGACAAAATAACCAGCTAGCATCATAATGACAGGATCAAATTCAGACATAACAACATTAAATTTACATTTATTAAACTTAAATGTAAACAGCCTAAATTCCCCCAATTAAAAGACACAGACTGGCAAATCGGATAAAGAGTCAAGACTCATCAGTGTGCTGTATTCAGGACACCAATCTCACGTGCAAAGACACACACAGGCTCAAAATAAAGGGATGGAGGAGAGTGTAACAGAATATTATCAGAAAAATAAACAGAAGAGTGATTCTGAAGATGAAAGATGTGTCTAATCAACAAAGTCAGAGTCCACAGAGAGGTGAAGCAAATTAAGATTAAAATTATTCCTTGCTTACATGGTATTTTTAACTATTTGCTTAGTTCATATAAAAATCTTATATGTTTCATATTCAAATGTTGAGATTGGATTTAATTTGGCATGTATAATGACTTTTATGACAAAAGATGAAATTGGTTTTATTACTTTTCTCAACTCACCATAATTTGGAAGACGCAGTCATCACAAATGCTTAGTATGCCAGTGTTGGTATGTGAGAAATCACATGATAATCCCAATTCTATGTATTATGTATTAAAAAGGTCTCTGCAGATGCTGAGGAGAGGCCTTACATTATTCAAAGTATTCTAACCCTAGGATTTCCTCCCCTTCCCTCTTTTTAATAACCACACTTCACTTAGACATGCAGTTAGGAAATCTGCATCCTAGGCCTAAAGACGTAACTAACTAGTTGTGTATACCAGAGAAATTATTTACTTTCTTAGGACATTTTTGTTCATGTATGTATTTATTGAATTGAGTTATTGATAATAAATGGACTGAGATAAGCCATGGTCTGGAAGAACTAAGCCATGCTTCTAATTGAACTGCTATACTAAACTTTCACCAGGTACACATATCCTTTCTTAGAGTTACTCTCGATGGAAATGGGCCCTTTCGCCAATCCCTTTCACACTGCCCACCCTCTTAGTGCTTGTTTCATCTTTGCTTCACTTTTCTTCTTGCTCTATGTGTTAGGTGTAACTCCTTCCTCCTCTTTAATTCCAAAATATACTTTACAAACCTCTATTACTGTATATATGGTATTTACCCTAATTACAAGATGATGTGGTCATTGAGACACAAACTTTAATTATATTTAAATGTATATCCCAAACATATAGCACATGTCTGATAAAAACTGAAAACACACTTACTGGTATTTAGTGAATGTATAGGAATCAGTCAGGCAGAGGGGTCAGATGTATCATGGTGTCTTTTGATCAGCTGGAGGGAGATGCATAGCTCAATTTGCCCCAAACACTAAATGAAACTGAAAGTCTATGAATCTGTCATTGTATAGAGAGTGGTGAGAGCTCATGTGGCTCAGGACTTTATAAATGGTTTCCAAAGAAGCTTCTTTTGGAAGTCCTATTTAATTAAGTGGTATGGTGGCATCACTGACAATGAGATCCTGGAGGGCAGCCAATCTACTCACTTTGAAACAACACATATTGCAGCATAACTCTTCTGGGTAGGATACACTGGGAGATGGATGATTATGGAATACCAAAACAACTGCAGGCTGATAGGCTCAAACACAGCAGGAGGGATGCTTTATTAAGTGCCTGCTACAGCCCAATTACAAACAGGGCAGAACCACTGTGCACACAGAAAGGAACTGTAGATAGCTGACTTACCAAAGGAGAATTTGAAAGGCACTGGACAAAGTCCAGTTCTCAAAATGAGATCTGTCAGGCTAAGCAAAGTCAGCCTTGCCATACATGTGATATTTTGAGATCACTCATATCCTGGTCAATTCTATGGGACTTTAGCTTACATTTTCATATAGGGTTGTTTTCTTTTGTTTTCAGCCAACTTCGCTATAAGCTTTTTCAGGGAATACCATTTGTTAGACCTTTCAAAGAGTAAGTTGGGATATATGTTGTTTCTCTGTGCAAGATGCCATTTGAAAAACAGTTTGGACATGGAGAAGATGAGATCATCATGCATATTTTGACAGTGTTTGAAAATACTACTATTCTAAAAATCTGGTGGGAAGGCACCTCTTTGTATCATAGTATTATGCACTATGCATAGTATTAGACTATGCATAGTTCTTGTATCAAGCTGCTTAATAAATGTTTAAAGATGACGGTTTATTGATCTTTTTTTATAACCAATCATATAAATGGATAATAAACTTTATCTACAGTGGCATTTTCAAATAAACAATGACATACTGAATAGATATGCAATATGAGATATAAAATAAAAAATAGATGAAAAATAATTTATTAACTTCTATTATTGATTCTTTCATCAAATAGAATTTGCCAATAAAATGAAATAATCTGACCTCATCTCTTCTCATAGTTAATTCTCATATATCTCAGGCATAGTTCAGCTTTAACTGAAAATCCATTTACAGGTAGCTAGTTCTTTGGATACTTATAACTATATATCCTAATCCTAGTTCCCACTTATTGGAGGATTTCTGGTTAATCAAAATATTAGTTAATCTTCCTTTTAGACTGAATTTGTAATCATGATAAAGGAAGTTTCTATACAAATCTTTAAAACCCGAATCACCAATCAAATCATTTAACACAACTTAAGCATCTACCATAGGCAAAATACAAGACTATCAGAATACATAGCCTCAACAATTAGAGAAGAGAATGTTGGAGAGATCAATAACTATTATATAAGATATGATAAAGCATATGTGATAAGGGGTACAATGTTGTATTAATGAAGAAAATGTAGTCAAGTTGCAGTGATTATTGGAAGTAGTGCAATTAGAACTTATTTAACATTACTGGTTGAGCAACCTCTTCCAAACCAATGCCAAGGTTCTGTGACAAAATACAAACAAAATGTGAGGCATATTTTCATCATACAGACAAAATATGAGGCTTACTTTCATCTATCTGAGATGAATTTATAAGTTCCATTCTAATAAATAGAATTTCTGTTAAATAGCCTTGATGCTCTAGAAGCCCAAAACACTGTAGACAGGTGCCCTGTTTAGAAAACAAAATGTGTTCAGTATTACTTAGTCTAAGCATTATTCTAATTTCTGGCATATTAACTCAGAACCTTGTCTCATATACAGGTAGTTTATATGAAAAAAACTATTTGAAGAAAATATCATTTAACACTGGAAGTAGCAAATATGTGAAACGTAGTAACTTATGACTGGATACTAATGAAGAATATTAAAAGGGGCTTAATCCAATTTACTAGAACAGCATACTTAGACACATGGCAGTAGAGTGAGATTTAGTTCAGGAATCATTGCTTATCGTTATCTCCTATTTTTATGTATCTTAAACCAATACACTTGCCCTTTGATTCTCAGTTTCCATGGAAGTTTGGCACTAAAAGTTAAAC
The DNA here is from genome assembly GCF_009764315.1 of Trachypithecus francoisi. NCBI lineage: Eukaryota > Metazoa > Chordata > Mammalia > Primates > Cercopithecidae > Trachypithecus > Trachypithecus francoisi. The sequence continues at coordinate 58,026,489 of NW_022681462.1, read as the reverse complement.
AGAGCACATTCGTTTCTTGTTATTTTCAAAGAATGGTGACAATTCTACCTCTTTCTAAGAGCTACTCAACTGCAAAAAAAGACTGCTTCAGACCAAGGGAATAATAATTACCATTTCTAATCTCTTGACAGCCCTGCCTGTGGCTAAAATGACTGGGAGTACTCACTGTCTAACTGCAAGGTAGGAGTATTTTATTTTATTTTATTTTTTGTCTTTTTTTTTTTTTTTTTCTTTTTTGAGACGGAGTCTCGCTTTGTCGCCCAGGCTGGAGTGCAGTGGTGCGATCTCGGCTCCCTGCAAGCTCCGCCTCCCAGGTTCACGCCATTCTCCTGTCTCAGCCTCCCGAGTAGCTGGGACCACAGGCGCCCAACACCACGCCTGGCTAATTTTTTGTATTTTTAGTAGAGACGGGGTTTCACCATGTTAACCAGGATGGTCTTGATCTCCTGACCTGGTGGTCCGCCCGCCTCGGCCTCCCAAAGTGCTGGGATTACAGGCGTGAGCCACCACACCTCGCCGGCAGGAGGTTCTTATACCTGGCTGCACTCAGGCTGTGCTACATGACAACCCAAGATCTTCAAGTAATCTGTAAAATATATTTAATAGCCCAGGTATTTTTCATTGTAACATAAAATATCCAGAAACTTCAAAAGGTCTTCAAATTAAGATAGTTTTTCTAAGTGTGAATCCTTGACTGCCCATCTCAGAATCATTTGGAGAACTTGCTAAACATACAGATTTCTAGGTTCTACCTCATTTCTACTAACTCGGGTACTCTAAAGCTAGAGACTAGGAAACTGACATTTATTTATTCTTATGTATAAGTTTAAGAATTACTTATTTAATTTGGGGATGTCCCATGGAAAAATGAAAAACATACAGAAAGTAATTGAAAAAGTCAAATAGAATAATAACTAAAGATCTCATTAGTTATATGCCAACAAGAGTCAGGTAACACTTTTGAGTATCTACTATATTTACAACATTTTTCATATAGAAATTACTGCCCACCAACATTACAGATAAACCAAATTGAAAAGGGAACCACAGAATAACTTAGGCTTATGAAATAGTGGCTCTATCTGACTAAAGAAACATAGCAGAGAATTTCTACACACATAGTTAATTACTACATCTGAGTCTTGGAGCCTATACAGATGAAAAGAAAATATACCCATAATTTAACACTGCACACAAACTGCCTTCTGAGACAGCCAGAGCTCACCTACCAGGCCGCATCTGTCTCTCTCTCTCCCAGTATCTTACTTTTACATTCATTCTGAGGCCGTTACCTCATCGAGGTGGCACATGACTGTTACTTCCTAAGATTTTCTGGTTTATTCATAAAAAGTATGTGGAGCACTGTATTGGAAAACTTACGGTGTTTACAAGCTACTTTTTAAAATTAAGAATTTCAAAGCATTTCAAACTATGCAGAAATAAATTTTCCTCATCATATTTGGAGAAGCAGGAAATGGCAACAGGTAAAAATCCCATCATCTCATTACATTTCAGCAAAGTCACATTAGGTAAAGGCTTTCCCAGAAAATGGAAGTTTAATGAGAGCCTGTGCACATCAACTTGTCCTCAAATAAGATCTAAAAACAAGGTTATTTGATGCACTCAGGTGACTAGTTAAAGGATCAAAGATAATACATTCACCCTGAAGTTTCAAATAGAACTTGCATACATGAATAGATATTTTCTTCTTTGAAAAAGAGTCAAGAGAAAAAGAAAAACAGCAACAACAAGGATCATATAAAAGTTTTATAATAAAAAAATAAGAAAAGTTTTATAGGATAAGCATGCTATAGAAAAGCTTCTACTATAAATAAACAAAAGACACTTTTAGACTGTGTATGCTTTGTGCTCTCAACAAAATACAGAAAAGAGTAGAGACTGGGCATGGTGGCTCACGACTGTAATCCCAGCACTTTGGGAGGTCGGGGCGGGTGGATCACGAGGTCAGGAGATCGAGACCATCCTGGCTAACATGGTGAAATCCTGTCTCTACTAAAAATACAAAACAATTAGCTGGGCATGGTGGTGGGCACCTATAGTCCCAGCTACTCGGGAGGCTGAGGCAGGAGAATGGCATGAACCCAGGAGGCGGAGCTTTCAGTGAGCCGAGATCGTGCCAATGCACTCCAGCCTGGGTAACAGAGCGAGATTCTGTCTCAACAGAAAAAAAAAAAAAAGTACAGCCTAAAATAAGACACAACACTTAGATTAAAATGGAGTTGTCAGATATAAAACATGCAGGAAATAATAACAATGCAGGAAAGCTAAAAGCAGAAAGAATTAAAACTCTCTATTGGCTATATTAAGAGAAAATATCTTTATCAGAGTAAATTAAATCAATAAAGAAAAATCTAGTGATATCTAAGGAAATGGGGGAAAAAATCTTTAGAAACGCATTTGTGGGATGTAAAGATACTCCCTTTAGTCTTTTAGATATCAATTACATCAAACATACATAAAGAAAAGATTAATAGAAGGTGTAATATGAGGTCTTTTACTTCGCAGAGTTATTTTTGACATGTCCTAGACTAGAAGTCAGCAGCTTCAGTCTAAATCTGCCTTGCCACCTGTTTTTGTACATAAAGTTTTATTAGAACACAGCATCACCTGTTCACTTATCTATTTATGTAATGTCTGCAACTATGTGCATATTATGTGTAGAGTTGAGTAGTTGTGGTACAGACCATACGAATTACAAAGCCAGATATGAATTCACAGACCATATGAACTACAAGGCTACATATTTACTATCTAGTCTGTATCAGTCCGTTTTTATGCTGCGGACAAAGACATACCCGAGACTGGGAAGAAAAAGACGTTTAATTAGACTTACAGTTCCACATGGCTGGGGAGGCCTCAGAATCATGGCAGGAAGCAAAAGGCAGTTCTTACATGGCAGCAGCAAGAGAAAATGAGGAAGATGCAAAAGCAGAAACCCTTGATAAAACCATCAGATATCGTGAGACTTGTTCATTACCACAAGAACAGTACGGGGGAAACCACTCATATGATTCAAATTATCTCCCATCAGGTCCCTCCCACAACATGTAAGAATTATAGGAGTACAATTCAAAATGAGATTTGGGTGGGGACACAGAGCCAAATCATATCCTAGTCTATACAGAAAATGTCTGCTGAATGTTACCGTAGACCACTGGACATATAAAAACATTATTAAATCAGCAGATCCCTGAGTGTTCATGGCTTGTATATGGCATTTAATATCATACACATGTGTTATAAAGGCCTCTAAAGAATTTGTTACTTCTTTCTCACCAGACCTAATCATTATCATGTCATCAATGTGCTGGATAAACAAAACATGTCTCCAGATGAAGATACATTTTAAATTGATTGCCACATGAAGTGGAAGAGCTAATATTGCTCTGAGATAAAACAATAAAGGTAAATAGCTATTTCTGCCAGTTAAAAGCAAATCACTTTAGCTAAGTATCTTTCTAATTGATATAGAGAAAATATAGATTGGAAGATGAAGAGAACAGCTTCAATCAGAGGTTCTTTTTAAATAAAGCTTATGATGTTATTGCCATTCCTTAAGATCCATTTGTTTTCTACACAGGACAAAGTGGGCATATTTGATGAAGATGTTTGAGTAAGCATCACCATCTGTTAAGTTTTTATGAAAATACTTCCATGGTTCCAGGGATGTAAATAGTTTTAAGTAGACTGTTGTGATAAGATGGGTTACCTCAGGGAACAATGGCAGCAAAATGGTGGAACAGGAATCCTCAGGCCCTCCCCTTACCACAAAGACATGGACTCAACAACAATATATAGACCAATTCCATTTGTGGGAAATCAGAAACCATTTCAGAGGCTCCTGTACTCTGGGCAAACATGAGCCAGAAAGAAAATTAATGGTTCTTACTCACCACAGTCTCACCTTTTGACAGCATGAGGCAATCAGGAAACTCCTGGCTCCTAGTTTGTTGCTGGGGAGAGATAGAGAAGACTGAACCATATGTCCAACATTTTGACTTTGTGTGAGGTTGGGGGGATTGTTGGCTGACAGACTAGCTAGTCTTGCCAGAATCTAAGCACTGACAGGAAAAGGTGCCAGGTAGAATCCCACTGAAAACAAAGACAATACTTAAAACTAACACACACACACATACACACACACACACACACACACACACTCACCATATTTCCTTCACCTGCCTCAGCACAGAATGAAAGGGAGAAAATGTTCAACTTCTATCTTTTTTTTTTTTTTTTTTTTGAGACTGAGTCTCACTCTGCCACTCAGGCTGGAGGCGCAGTGGCAGGATCTCTGCTGACTGCAATCTCTGCCTCCTGGGTTCATGCCATTCTCCTGCCTCAACCTCCCCAGTAGCTGGGACTACAGATGCCCGCAACCATGCCCAGCTAATTTTTTATATTTTTTAGTAGAGACGGGGTTTCACCATGTTAGGCAGAATGGTCTTGATCTCCTAACCTCGTGATCCAACCACCTCAGCCTCCCAAAGTGCTGGGATTACAGGGGTGAGCCACTGTGCCTGGCCTCAACTTCTATCTTTAACCTGGTAAGAAAACAATTTGGAGAAAATGTTCAATGTTTTGGCTTTTTGAGAGACTGTCCAAGAAATTACTTTCTGTCTCACCTGTTTCAAAGAATTAATGGAAATCACATATTCTAGATGCCTAGGGGCTACTAAGAACAAAAGAGAGGTGGCCAGTTGCTATTGCTCTAGAAGACCCACAGTATTGCAAACAGAGGCCAATGCTATTTGGTAGCCTCTCTCTCAGCTGGAAGAGAGAAGAGTAGAATGGACATCCAACACTCCCCCTTTTGGAGGGACTGCCCAAGAAACTGATTTCTGTCTTTTCCCATTCATAGTATTGATAGAACCCAGCGTACTCTAAAAGCCTGAGGACCATTGAACACAAATGTGAGCTAGGTGGCTTGCAGCAACTAAAGAGAATCTGCAATACTACAGACACCAGAGGATGCAAAATATTATAAGCTGCATTAAATAAAGAAACCAGCAAATTCCTGTAATTAGGAAATTATCCACACAAGTCCAGAGAAAATATGTCTACAGAAAAGGTACTGTATTAGTCTGTTCTCATGCTGCTATGAAGAACTGCATGAGACTGGGTAATTTATAAAGAAAAGAGGTTTAATTGACTCACAGTTTCCCATGGTTGGGGAGGCCTGAAGAAACTTACAATCATGGCAGAAGGGGAAGTAAACACATCCTTCTTCACAAGGCAGCAGGAGAGAGAAGTGCAGAGCAAAGCAGGGAAGAGCCCTTATAAAACCATCAGATCTCATGAGCACTCACTCACCATCACAAAACAGCATGGAGGAACCATCCCTATGATCTAATTACCACCCATGAGGTCCCTCCCCAAAGACATGGGGATTACAATTTGGAATACAATTCATGATAAGATTTGGGTGGGGACACAGAGCAAGACCATATCATTCTGCCCCTGGCACCTCCCAAATCTTGTTTTTCTCACAGTTCTAAACAAAATTATGCCTTCCCAAGAGTTCCTCAATGTCTTAACTCATTTCAACATTAACCCCAAAGTCTAAGTCCATACTCTCATCTGAAACAAGGCAAGTCCCTTCTGCCTATGAGCCTATAAAGTCAAAAGCATGTTAGTTACTTTATCAAAACAATGGAGGTACAGGCATTGGGAAACACACATGTTCCAAATGGGAGAAATTAGCCAAAACAGAGAAGATACAGGACCCACGCCATTCTGAAAACCAATGACTCAGTAATTAAATATTAAAGCTTCAAAAGAATCTCCTTTGACTCAATGTCTTACATCCAGGTCATGCTAATGCAAGAGATGGGCTCCTATGAACTTAGGTCTACCTCTGTGGCCTTTCAGGGTACAGCACCCACTCCTGGTTATATTCATGAGCTGGTGTTGAGTGTCTGCTACTTTTCTAGGTGTGCAATGCAAGTTGTTGGTGGATTAACCATTCTGCAGTCTAGAGAATGGTGGCCCTCTTCTCACAGCTCCACTAGGCAGCGCCCAAGTGGGGACTTTGTGTGGGAGCTCCAACTGCACATTTTCCTACCACATGGCCCTAGCAGAGCTTCTCACTGTGGGTCCCACCCCTGGAGCGAACTTCTGCCTGGACATCCAGGAGTTTCCATACATCCTTTGAAATCTAAGCAGAGGTTCCCAAACCTTAATTCTTGACTTCCATGCACCTGCAGGCTCAATGACACATGGAAGCTGCCAAGGCTTGGGGCTTTCATCCTATGAAACCATGACCCTAGCTGTACTTTGGCCCTTTTTAACCAAGGCTATAGTGACTGAGACACAGGAAACCAAGTCCCTAGGCTGCACACTGCAGGAGGATCCTAGGCCTGGTCTATGAAACCATTTTTTCCCTCTATGCCTCCTGGCCTGTGATGGGAGGGACTGCCATGAAGGTCTCTTACATGTCCTGGGGACATTTTTCCCTTGTCTAGGTGATTAACTTTAGGCCCCTTCTTACTTATGCAAATTTATGCAGCAGGAATTACTCCCTAGAAAATTGATTTTTCTTTTCTATTGCATCATCAGGCTGAAATTTTTCCAAACTTTTGTGTTCTGCTTCCTCTTGAATGTTTTGCCACTTAGAAATATTGTCTGCCAGATACCCTAAATCATCTCTCTCAGGTTCAAAGTTCCACAGATCTCTGGGGCAGGGGCAAAATGCGGCCAGTGTTTTTGCTAAAGCATAGCAAGTATCACCTTTATTCCAGTTCCCAACAAGTTCCTCATCTCCATCTGAGACCACCTCAGCCTGAACTTCATTGTCCATATCTCTATCAGCCTTTTGGTCAAAGTCATTCAACAAGTCTCTAGGAAGTTTCAAACTTTCCCACGTTTTCCTGTTTTCTTCTGAGCCCTCCAAACTGTTCCAATCTCTGCCTGTTACCCAGTTCCAAAGTCACTTCCACATTATCAGGTATCTTTATAGGAGCACCCCACTATCTGCAGTACCAATTTATTGTATTAGTTCATTTTCACACTGCTATAAAGAAGTGCCTGAGACTAATTTATAAAGAAAAGAAGTTTAATTGATTCACAGTTCCACATGGCTGGGGACGCCACAGGAAACTTACAATTGTGGCAGAAGGAAAAGTAAACATGTCTTCTTTACAAAGCAGCAAGAGAGAGAAGTGCACAGTGATGTGGGGGAAAGCCCATTATAAAACCATCAGATCTCATGAGAACTCACACACTATTACAAGAACAGCAGAGGGGGGCACAATTTAATCACTTCCATAAGGTCCTTCCCCCAACACATGGGTATTATACTTCATATTATCATTCAAGATGAAATGTGGGTGGGGACACATAGCCATACCATATCAGGTACAAAAAGCACCAGAATCTCTAGCTGGATCGTTTGGTGATCTTTCTCTGCATGAAGTCAGTTCATACATGAAAAAAAAAAAGGAGGTGGCTATTTTTGAAATGTGTAGATTCCAATACAAAGTAAGAAGTCTGATAAAGAAACAAGGAAACATAATCCAATCAAGGGAACAAAATAAGTCTCCAGAAATCAACCTTAAAGAAAAGGAGATATTTGCATCACCTGACAAATAATTCCATGTAACTGAAATAAAGTGGTCAGTAAACTATGAAGACTAGCATGAAAAAAATGAGAATATCAACAAAGGCATATGAAATATAAAAAAGAACCAAATAAGAATTTTGGAGCTAAAGAGTACAATAACTGAATTGAAAAACTCACTAAAGGGTTCATCTGTAGATTTAACTAAACAGAAGAAAGAACCACTGAACCTGAGGAAAGGTCATCTGGAATTATCCAGTGAGAGTAACAAAAAGAAGGAAAAAGAAAGAAGAAAGCATATGAAACCTATGGAATACCATAAAGCAGACCAATATACTCATTACAGAAGACCTAGAATGAGAAAAGAGAATGAATGTGATAGAAAGTTTATTTGAGAAAATAATGTTATGAAACTTTCCAAGTCCGAAGAAGGAAGAAAACACCCAGACTTAGGAAGCACATAGACTACAACTAGAACTACAACTAAAATAAATTCAAATAAGTTCACACTGAGAAAGATTGTAATTATATTGTCAAAAGTCAAAGACAAAGAAAATTTTGAAAGCAGCAAAAGAAAGGAAACTCATACAGTATAGGCAATCCAATAAGACTTTCAGCAGATTTATCAGCAGAAACCTTGCATTCTAGAAAGAAATGTGATTACAGATTCAAAGTGTTGGAAAAAAGAAAACCCTGGAAACCAAGAATACTACATCTGACAAAACTGCCCTTCAAAAATGAAGGATAAAAGAAGACTTTCTTAAATAAGCCCTAAAAGGGTTCATCACCACTAGATTCATGTAACAAAACATTTAAATGGAGTCCATTAAGGTAAAGTGACAGAATGCTAGAGAGTAACACAAAAGCATAAACAAATATAATGTTTATGATTAAAGTAAATATATAGACAAATAAAGGATACTGTAATTTTTTTAATGGTGCTTAAATAACTTTGAATTCTGCTATAGAAATTAAAAGTAAATAATATAAAAATAACTATAACAATGTGCTAATAGATGCACAATTAAAAGGTATAATTTGTGACATAAATAAAATGATGTGTGCATGGGAGAAGCAAAAGAGTTTAGTTTTGTATGAAGCTAAATTATGTTGTTACAAATTAAAAGAGATAGTTATAAGATGTTTTAAAGAAATACCATGGTAACAACAAAAAAGCCTATAGAAGATACACAAAAGAAACTGAGAAAGAAGTCAAACCATATCACCACAAAAAAATTAATGAAACACAAAGGAAGAGAAGAAAAAAGAAGAAAAGGGACACAAAGTTGCAAGGTAGACAGAAAATAATTAACAAAATGGCAAGAGTAAGTTCATCTCTATCAGTAATTACTTTCAATGTAAAAGGATTTAATTCCCCAATCAAAAGACAGAGTGGCTGAATAATTTTCTAGAAAACAAGACCCAACTATATGCTGTCTACAAGAGACTTACTTTAAATTTAAGGATACACATATGCTAAAGTAAGGGATTTAAAAATATATATATTCTATGAAAATGGTCGCCAAAAGAGAGCAGAATTGGCCATAGTTGTATCAGAAAAAATAGACTTTAAGTCAAAATTTGAATTAAAAAACAAGTAAGAACATTATATAATAATAAAAGGACCAATTCACTGGGAATATATAACAATTATAAATATATTTGCACCCAACATCAGAGTACCCAAATATATAAAGCAATAATGTACAGAACAAAAGGAAAAAATAGTAATACAATAATGAGGATTTCAATACCCAACTTTTAATAAACAATAAACACTTAAGCAGAAGGTTAATTCAAAAACAGAACAATGTTTCAAAATTGAACAATACTATAGATTAAATAGACCTAACAGACGCATACAAAACATGCTACCCAACATTAGTAGAATACATATTCTCAAGTTTACACGGAACATTCTCCAGGACAGATCACATTAGGTCACAAAGCAAGTCTTAACAATTTTAAAAGATTAAATCATACTATGTATCATTTCTGACCACAATGGAATAAAAGTAGAAAGAAAAGAAAAAAATTTACAAGTACCTGGAAATGAATAAAACACTCCTGAAAAAAATTAATGCATCAAAGAAGACATATAAAAGGAAATTAGAAAACATCTTGAGAGAAACAAAAATGATAACATAACATATTAATATTTCTGGGATACAGCAAAAGTAATACAAAAAGGGAGGTTTAAAGCAGCAAACACCTACATTAAAAAATAAGACAGATTAAAAAAGACCTAACTTTACACCTCAAAGAACTAGAAAAAATTAAGTCCAATCTCATAGAATAAAGGAAATAATAAAGATTGGAGCAGAAATAAGAAAAATTAAGAATATTAAAACAGAAAAAAACATTGAAACTAAGAATTTGACTTTTGAAAACAAGATTAACAAGTTCTTAGCTAGATTAAGAACAAAAGAAGGAAGGATTCAAATAAATAAAATTAGAAGTAAAACAGGAGATATTAAAATTGATGTTGTGGAAATTTAAAAAAGGGCTATAAATGATTATTGTGAACAATAGTACACCAAAAATTGGATAACCTAAAAGAGATGGATATATTCTAGATACATATAACTCATCAAAACATAATCAAGAAAAAGTACAAAATCTTAACAGACCAATAATTAGCAGGGAGATTCCATCAACAATCAAAAAATTATCTCAACAAAGTAAAGCCCAGGACCTAATGACTTCACTAGATAATTCTGTTCACAATTTAGATACAAATTAACACTAATTCTTCTCAAACCAAAAATAAGAAAGAAAGAAAGAAGAAAGAAAGAAAGAAAGAAAGAAGAAAGAAAGAAGGAAGGAAGAAAGAAAGAAGGAAAGAAAGGAGGGAGGGAGGGAGGGAAGCAAGGAAGGAAGGAAGGAAGGAAGGAAGGAAGGAAAGAAGGAAGGAAGGAAGGGAGGGAACAGTTCCTAAATTATTCTGTGATGCCAGCATTGCTATGTTACCAAAGTCAGACAAAAACTCTACAAGAAAACTACAGGCCAATATCCCTGATGAATACAAATGCAAAAATCTTCAACCAAATGTAGTGGTCCTTCTCTGGGTGATTGGTTTCAGGATCCACTGTTGATACAAAAATCCACAGATGCTCACATCCTTTATATAAATGGTGTAGTATTTGCATATAACCTACACACATTCTCACATATATTTAAATTGTCTCTAGATTACTTATACTATCTACTACTATGTAAATGCTGTGTACATAGTTGTTATACTCTATTGCTAGGAAATAACAACCAGAAAATTTGCACATGTTTAGTATACATGCAATTATCCATATTTAAAAATATATTTGTGGTTCATGATTGCTTGAGTCCACAGATGCTGAACCCACAGAAACAGAGGACTGACTATACTAGCAAACTGAATTCAATAGCACATAAAAAGTGCTACACCATTATCAAGTGGAATTTGTCTCTGGGATGCAAAGATGGTTCAACATACAAGAAGCAATTGATGTGATATACCACTTTAACATAACAGAGTATAAATTTATGATCACCTAAATAGATCCAGAAAAAGCATTTGACAAAATTAAACCCTGTTTCAAAAAAAAAAAAAAAAAAAACTCAACAAATTAGAAATAGAAGGAAATTACTTTAACATAATAAAGGCCATATATGAAAACCCCACAGGTAACATCAGTATCAAAGGGAAAATGCCTGAAAGTTTTTCATCTAAGATAAGGGACAAGTCAAGGATGCCCACTCACAACTTCTATCTATACAACATGGTACTGGAATTCCTAGATAGGACAACGGAAAAGAAAGAAAGGAAACCAAGTCAATCACCAACTCAAAATGGACAAAATAACTAAACATTGAAACTGTATCTCTGGTATACTTGAAGCTATAAAACTTCTAGAAAAAACCATAAGAGAAAACCTTTACATCACTGTTCTTGGCAATGATTTCTTGTATGACACCAAAGCACAGAAAACAAAAGCAAAAATAAATAAGTGGGGCTGTGTCAAACTAAAATGTTTCTACACAGCAAAGGAAACATCAACAGAATAATAAGGCAACATACAGAATGGTAGAAAATATTGCAAACCTTGTATTTGATAAAGGATTAATATCTAAAATATATGAAGAATTCAAATCATTAGCAAGAAAATAAATAATTTATTTAAAAAATGGACAACAGACTTTAATGGACATTTCTCCTAAAACATATACAAATGACTGACAGGTATATAAAAATATTCTCAACATCACTAATCATCAGAGAAATGCAAATTAAAAGTATAATGAAATGTTACCTCACACCTGTTAGAATGGTTATTACATTAAAAAAAGAAAGGAAAATAACAAATCTTGGCAAGGATGTGAAAAATTGGAACCCTTGTACACTCTTGGTGGAAAAGTAGAATAGTGCAAAAAACAAAATAGAAGATCCTCAGAAAATTAAAAATAGAATTACTGTATAATCCAGCCATTTAACTTCTAAGTATTTATCAAAAAGAATTGAAATCAGGATCTGGGGTAGAGAAAGTGATCAAAATAGAAGGCTCCTCCGAACAGTTCCCCAAAGGACACCAATTTAAAACTATCTACACACAAAATAAGCACCTTCTTAAAAACCATCAATCAGGTAAGTACTCACATCACTGCTTTTAACTTCATATCACTAAAAGAGACATTAAAGTGGTAGGAAAAAACAGTCTTTAATCATTGACACCACCCTTCCCCTATGCCTTGGCAGTGGTAGTGACCCAGTACACTTTTAGTAGGGGTGGCCACAGGGTTGTTTGTGTCATTCCATCCCCAGCTCCAGGTGGCTCAGAACACACATACACACACAGAGATTTTGTTTGTTTGGGAGAAAGCAAACAAAGAGAAAAAGAGTCTCTGCCTGGAAATCGACGGAATTCTTGTGAATATTATTCAAGACCATCAAGGGGATACCTCTATGAGTCTGCAAGAATCACAGCATTTCTCACCTAAGAGTGCCTCCTAAAGTAGATATAGCTTGGATAAACAACACTCAAATACTTTCAAATACCTGGAAAGCCTTCCCAAGGTGGATGAATACAAACAGGCCCAGACTGAGAAGACTACAATAAATATCTAACTCTTTAATGTCCAGACACAGATGGACATCTACAAGTATCAAGACCATCCAGGAGAACATGATGTCAACTAATGAACTAAATCAGGCAACAGGGACCAATCCTGGAAAAACAGAGATATGTGACCTTTCAGGCAGAGAATTAAAAATAGCTGTGTTAAGGAAACTCAAAGAAATGTAAGCTAAAACAGAGAAGGAATTCAGAATTCTACTAACAAATTTAACAAAAATTGAAATAATTTTAAAAAATCAAGCAGAATTTCTGGAGATGAAAACTTTAATTGGCATATTGACAGATGCACAAGAGTCTTTAATAGCAGAACTGATAAAGCAGAACAAAGATTGGTGAGGTTGAAAACAGGCTATTAGAAAATAGAGTCAGAATTGGCAAAAGAAAAAAGAATATAAAACAATGAAGCATGCCTATAACACGTAGAAAATATCCTCAAAAGGGCAAATCTGAGAGTTATTGGCCTTCATGAGGAAGCACAGAAAGAGATAGGGGTAGAAAGTTTATTGAAAAGGATAACATCACAAAACTCCCTAAACCTGCAGAACAATATCAATATTCAAGTGCAAGAAGGTTATAGAACACCAAGAAGATATAACTCAAATAATACATCAAGGCATCTAATAACCAAACTCCCAAAGGTAAAGGATAAAGAAAGGATACTAGAGAGAAAAGAAACAAATAACATACAATGGAGCTCCAATATGTTTGGCAGTAGACTTTTCCATGGAAACTTTACAGGCCAGGAGAGAGTGGCATGGCATGTTTACAGTGTTGAAAGAAAAAAGTTTTACCCTATAATAGCATATCTTGTGAAAATATCCTTCAAAGATGAGGGAGAAATACTTTCCCAGATACACAAAAACTGAGGGACTTTTACCAACACCATACCTGTCCTTTAAGAAATGCTAAAGAGAGTACTTCAATCAGAAAGAAAAGAATGTTAATGAGAAATAACAAATCATCTAAAGGTAAAAAAAAAAAAATCTCAATGGTAATACTGAGTACACAGAAAACTAGAAAGTTATAACACTATAACTGTGATGTGTAAACTACTCTTGAAATCACCTTTGCAAAAATTATAACTGAGAAAATTATGATGGTGAAGGAGATCTGACCTAACCAACTCCATCTGGCTTCTAATCTCTAAGCTGTCCTTGTTCATTCCTAGGCATTGGCCAAACTAACTTTGGGAAGAACTTAGTTTATAGTTTAACTTTGAAACAAAGACAATAACAGAGCTGGCCCAAAACAAACCACCTTCCTGCTTGAGGACTAGCCTGCCTTTGCAGAACTACAAATTAGCCACACGATTAGAAATTATGGTTTAGGAGTTACACAGCTGGAGGCTACAAGATTCTGAACTGCCCCAAATTGCTCCTGGGGATAACATCACTATTATAAAACCTAAGATCAGTGCTTGAGATATTTTTTAGACCCTGTACTTGATGGATAAGCTGGCATCACTCAGATGGATAAAATGGTTCACCTTGTATTGGGGACCCTACCCAGGAAGTGACTTAGCACAAGAGGACAGCTTTGACTCCCTATGATTTTATCTCTAACCCACCCAATCAGCACTCCTGACTCAAACTCTGATCTCCCATACAGCTGGCTCTGTGTGAATTAAACTCTTTCTCTATTGCAATTCCCCTGTCTTGATAAGTCAGCTCTGCCTAGGTAGTGGGCAAGAAGTACCCATTGATCAGTTACACTCTCATCTTAAATAGACTAAATGATGAAACAATCAAAAATAATACCTGTAACAACATTTCAAGACAATGACATTTTAAATAGAAACAACAAAAATTTACAAAGTTTAGGGACAAAGTTAAGGTATAGAGACCTAATGAGTTCTTATTAGTTTTCTTTCACTTGTTTGTGTGTGTGTGTTTGCAAATAACATTAAATTGTTACCAGCTTAAAATAATGTGCTACAAGATAGTATTTGCAGGCCTCATGTTGACCTCAAACCAAAGAACATACAACAAATAAACAAAAAAATACGAAGCAAGAAACTAAATTGTATCACCAGGGAAAATCACCTCAAGTGAAAGGAAGAAAGAAAGAAAAAACGATTACAAAACAAGCAGAAAATGAGTAACAAAATGGCAGGAGAAAGTTCTTACTTATTAATAATAACATTAAATGTAAATGGACTAAGTTCTCCAATTAAAAGACACAGAGCACCCGAATGAACTAAAAAACAAGACTGAATGACCTGTTGCCGAGAAGAAACACACTTCCCCAATGAAGACACATATGAACTAAAAATAAAGGAATGGAAAAGATATTCCATGTCAATGGAAAACAAAAAAGCAGGAGTAGCTATACTCATACCAGAAAAAATAGACTTCAAGACAAAAACTAGAAGAGGGGACAAAGAAGGTCTCTATGTAATGATAAAGGGGTGAATTCAGCAAGAGGATATGGTAATTATAAAAATATATGCACCCAATACTGGAAAATCCTGATATTTAAACAAATATTGCTAGAGCTAAAGAGATAGACTCCAATGCAGTAACAGACGGTGACTACAGCATCCAACTTTCATTATTGGATGGATCTTCCAGATAGGAAATCAACAAAGAAACTTCAGGCATAATCTCCACTATAGACTAAATTAACCTAATAAATATTTACAGAATATTTGATCTAACAGCTGCAGAATATACATTATTTTCCTCAGCACATGGATTATTCTCAAGGATAGTCTGTATGTTAGGTCACAATACAAGTCTTAGAACATTCAAAAATTGAAGTAGTGTGAAACATACACTTCTCTGACCACGATGGAATAGAATTAGAAATCCATATAAAGAATTTTTGAAACTATACCCCAAAAATGGAAATTAAATACTATGCCGAATGGCCAATGGGTCAATGAAGAAATTAAGAAGAAAATTGAAAAAATGTCTTGAAACAAATAATAATGACATCACAACATACCAAAACCCATGAGATACAGCAAAAGTACTACTAATAGGAAAATTTATAGCTATAAGTGTCTACATCAAGTAAGAAGAAAAACTTCAAATAAACAACCTAATGATAAATCGTAAAGAAATAGAAAAGCACAAGCTAACTGAACTCAATTTTAGTTCAATAACAACAATAACAAATAAAATCAGAGAAAAAAATGAAATTGAAATGAGGAAAACAATACAAAATATCAATAAAACACAAAAAGTTCTTTTTTTGAAAATGAACAAAATTGACATACCATTAGTCATTCTAATAAAAAAGAGAAGATTCAAATAAATAAAATGATAGTTAAAAAAAGAGAAATTAGAACTGACACGGCAGAAATTCAAAGGATTAGCTAGGCACAATGACTTATGACTGCAATCTCACACTTTGGGAGGACGAGGTTGGTGATTACTTGAGTTCTGGCATTCAAGACCAGCTTGGGCAACAAGGCAAAATTCCATCTCCATAAAAATTAGAAAAATTAGCCAGGCATAGTGGTGTTCACCTGTTTCCCAGCAACTTGGGAGGCTGAAGTGGGCACATCACTTGAGCCTGGAAGATAGAGGTACCAGTGAGTCAAGATCACACCACTGCACTCCAGCCTGGGCAACAAACTGAGACCTTGTCTCAAAGGGAAAAAAAAAAAAAAAAAAAAAAAAACACTAATTCAAAGGATCATTAGTGGCCTGTATGAACACCTATATGCTCATACAGGAACGTCTAGAAGAAATGAACAAATTCCTAGGCACATACAACCTACCAAGTTTGAACCAGGAAGAAACTCAAAACCTGGACAGACCAATAACAAGTAATGAGGTTGAAGCTGTAATAAAAAGTAAAATATCTTCAAGTAAAGAAAAGCCCAGGACACAATGGCTTCACTGCTGAATTCTACCAAACATTTAAAGAAGAGTTAATAGCAATTTTACTAAAGTTATTCTGAAAAATAGCAGAGGTTGGAATACTTTCAAATTCATTTTATGAGCGCAGTATTACCCTGATACCAAAACCAGACAAAGACACATCGACAAAAAAGAAAACTACAGGTTGATATTCCTGGTAAATATTGATGCAAAAATCTTCTACAAAATACTGACTGACTGAATTCAACAATACATTTAAAAGATTATTCATCATAACCAAGTAGGATTTATCCTAGGGATGCAAGAATGGTTCAACATGTACAAATCAATGAATGGTGATACATAATGTCAATAAAATGATACATAATATCAACAACAATGATACATAATATCAACAAAATGAAGGACAAAAACCATATGATCACTTCAACTCATACTGTAAAAGCATTTGATGAAATTTAACATCCTTTCATGATAAAAACTCTCAAATAACTGGTATAGAAGAAACATGCTCGGGGCGTGCCCAAGATGACTGAATAGGAACAGCTCCAACCTCCAACTCCCAGCATGAGAGACACAGAAGACAGGTGATTTCTGCATTTTCAACAGAGGTACCAGGTTCATCTCACTGGGGCGTGTTGGATAGTTGGTGCTGGTCAGTGGGTGCAGCCCAACCAGGCAGAGCTGAAGCACGGTGAGGCATCACCTCACTTGGGAAGCACAAGGGGGAAGGGAATTCCTTTTCTTAGCCAAGGGAAACTGAGACACAGAACACCTGGAAAATCAGGTAACTCCCACCCTAATACTGCACTTTACCAAGGGTCTTAGCAAATGGCACACCAGGAGATTATTTTCCATGCCTGGCCCAGAGGGTCCTATGCCCATGGAGCCTCCCTCATTGCTAGCACAGCAGTCTGAGATCTAACTGCAAGGTGGCAGCGAGGCTGGGGAAGGGGTGCCCACCATTGCTGAGGCTTCAGTAGATAAACAAAGACACTGGGAAGCTCAAACTGGGTGGAGCCCACTGCAGCTCAAGGAAGCCTGCCTGCCTCTGTAGACTCCACCTCTGGGAACAGGGCATAGCTAAACAAAAAGCAGCAGAAACCTCTGAAGATGTAAATGTCCCTGTCTAACAGCTTTGAAGAGAGCACTGGATCTCCCAGCATGGAGGTTGAGATCTGAGAGTGGACAGACCTGCTCAAGTGGGTCCCTGACCCCTGAGTAGCCTAACTGGGAGACCTCCCCAACTAGGTGCACACTGACACCTCACACCTCATATGGGTGGGTACACCTCTGAGATGAAGCTTCCAGAGCAAGAATCAGATAGCAATACTTGCTGTTCAGCAATATTCTATCTTCTGCAGCCTCTGCTGCTGATACCCAGGCAAACAGGGTCTGGAGTAGACCTCAAGAAAACTCCAACAGACCTGCAACTGAGGGTCCTGACTGTTAGAAGGAAAACTAACAAACAGAAAGGACACCCACACCAAAACTCCATCAATACATCACCATCATCAAAGACCGAAGGCAGATAAAACCACAAAGATGGGGGAAAAGCAGTGCAGAAAAGCTGGAAATTCAAAAAATCAGAGTGCATCTCTCCCTCCAAAGGAACACAGCTCATTGCCAGCAACAGAACAAAGCTGGACAGAAAATGACTTTGACGAGTTGAGAGAAGAAGGCTTCAGTTGATCAAATTTCTCAGAGCTAAAGGAGGAACTATGTACCCAGTGCAAAAAACACTAAAAACCTTGAAAAAAGAATGGACGAATGGATAACTTGAATAACCAATGCAGAGAAGTCCATAAACGAACTGATAGAGATGAAAACCATGACACAAGAACTATGTGACAAATGCACAAGCTTCAGTAACTGATTCGATCAACTGGAAGAAAGATTATCAGTGATTGAAGATCAAATGAATAAAATGAAGTGAGAACAGAAGTTTAGAGAAAAAACAGTAAAAAGAAAGGAACAAAGCCTCCAAAAAATAATGGGATTATGTGAAAAGAATAAATCTATGTCTGACTGGTGTGCCTGAAAGTGACGGGGAGAATGGAACCAAGTTGGAAAACGCTCTGCAGGATATTACCCAGGAGAACTTCCCCAACCTAGCAAGGCAGGTCAACATTCAAATTCAGGAAATACAGAAAATGCCACAAAGATACTCCTCGAGAAGAGAAACTCCAAGACACATAATTGTCAGATTCACCAAAGTTGAAATGAAGGAAAAAATGTTAAGGACAGCCAGAGAGAAAGGTTGGGTTACCCACAAAGGGAAGCCCATCAGAATAAGAGCAGATCTCTCAGCAGAAACCTTACAAGCCAGAAGAGAATGGGGGCCAATACTGAACATTCTTAAAGAAAGAATTTTCAACCCAGAATTTCATATCCAGTCAAACTAAGTTTCATAAGTGAAGAAGAAATAAAATCCTTCACAGACAATCAAATGCTGAGAGATTTTGTCACCACCAGGCCTGCCCTACAAGAGATCCCAAAGGAAGCACTAAACATGGAAAGGAACAACAGGTACCAGCCATGGTAAAAACATGCCAAAATGTAAAGGCCATCCATGCTAGGAAGAAACTGCATCAACTAACAAGTAAAATAACCAGCTAATATCATAATGACAGGATCAAGTTCACACATAACAATATTAACCTTAAATGCAAATGGACTAAATGGTCCAATTAAAAGACACAGACTGGCAAATTGGATAAAGAGCCAACACTCATCAGTTTGCTGTATTCAGAGACCCATCTCACATACAGAGACACATATAGGCTCAAAATAAAGGGATGGAGGAAGATCTACTAAGCAAATGGAAAACAAAAAAAGGCAGGGGTTGCAATCCTAGTCTCTAGTAAAACAGACTTTAAACCATCAAAGATCAAAAGAGACAAAGAAGACCATTACATAATGGTAAAGGGCACAATTCAACAAGAGGAGCTAACTATCCTAAATATATATGCACCCAATACAGGAGCACCCAGATTCATAAAGCAAGTCCTCAGAGACTTACAAAGAGACTTAGACTCCCATACGATAATAATGGGAGACTTCAACACTCCACTGTCAACATTAGACAGATCAGCAAGACAGAAAGTTAACAAGGATATCCAGGAATTGAACTCAACTCTGCACCAAGTGGATCTAATAGACATCTACAGAACTCTCACCCCAAATAAACAGAATATACATTCTTCTCAGCACCACATCACACTTATTCCAAAAGTGATCACATAGTTGGAGGTAAACCACTCCTCAGCAAATGTAAAAGAACAGAAATAATAACAAACTGTCTCCCAGACCACAGTGCAATCAAACTAGAACACAGGATTAAGAAACTCAATCAGAACCGCTCAACTACATGGAAACTGAACAACCGGACCCTGAATGACTACTGGGTACATAACAAAATGAAGGCAGAAATAAAGATGTTCTTTGAAACCAATGAGAACAAAGATACAACATACCAGAATCTCTGGGACACATTTAAAGCAGTGTGTAGAGGGAAATTTATAGCACTAAATGCCCACAAGAGAAAGCAGGAAATATCTAAAATTGACACCCTAACATCACAATTAAAAGAACAAGAGAAGCAAGAGCAAACGCATTCAAAAGTTAGCAGAAGGCAAGAAATAACTAAGATCAGAGCAGAACTGAAGGAGATAGAGACACAAAAAACCCTTCAAAAAATCTTGAATCCAGGAGCTGCTTTATTGAAAAGATCAACAAAATTGATAGACCACTAGCAAGACTAATAAAGAATAAAAGAGAGAAGAATCAAATAGATGCAATACAAAACGATAAAGGGGTTATCACCACCGACCCCACAGAAATACAAACTACCATCAGAGAATACTATAAACACCTCTATGCAAATCAACTAGAAAACCTACAAGAAATGGATACATTCCTGGACACTTACACTTTCCCAAGAGTAAACCAGGAAGAAGTTGAATTCCTGAAGAGACCAATAGCAGGCTCTGAAATTGAGGCTATATTTAATAGCCTACCAACCAAAAAAAGTCCAGGACCAGACAGATTCACAGCCGAATTCTACCAGAGGTACAAGGAGGAGCTGGCACCATTCCTTCTGAAACTATTCCAATGAACAGAAAAAGAGGAAATCCTCCCTAACTCATTTTATGGGCCAACATCATCCTGATACCAAAACCTGGCAAAGGCCGGGCGCGGTGGCTCAAGCCTGTAATCCCAGCACTTTGGGAGGCCGAGACGGGCGGATCACGAGGTCAGGAGATCGAGACCATCCTGGCTAACACGGTGAAACCCCGTCTCTACTAAAAAATACAAAAAACTAGCTGGGCGAGGTGGCGGGCGCCTGTAGTCCCAGCTACTCCAGGAGGCTGAGGCAGGAGAATGGCATAAACCTGGGAGGCGGAGCTTGCAGTGAGCTGAGATCCGGCCACTGTACTCCAGCCTGGGCGACAGAGCGAGATTCCATCTCAAAAAAAAAAAAAAAAAAAAAAAAAAAAAAAAAAAAACCTGGCAGAGACACAACAAAAAAAGAGAATTTTAGACCAATATCCCTGATGAACATTGATGCAAAAATCCCTGATAAAATACTGGCAAACTGAATCCAGCAGCACATCAAAAAGCTTATCCACCATGATCAAGTGGGCTTCATCCCTGGGATGCAAGGCTGGTTCAACATATGCAAATGAATGAAAGTAATCCAGCATATAAACAGAACCAAAGACAAAAACAACATGATTATCTCAATATATGCAGAAAAGGCCTTTGAAAAATTCAACAACACTTCATGCTAAAAGCTCTCAATTAATTTGGTATTGATGGAACGTATCTCAAAATAATAAGAGCTATATATGACAAACCCACAGCCAATATCATACTGAATGGGCAAAAACTGGAAAAATTCCCTTTGGAAACTGGCACAAGACAGGGATGCCCACTCTCACCACTCCTATTCAACATAGTGTTGGAAGTTCTGGCTAGGGCAATCAGGCAAGAGAAAGAAATAAAGGGTATTCAATTAGGGAAAGAAGAAGTCAAATTGTCCCTGTTTGCAAAAGACATGATTGTCTATTTAGAAAACCCCATCATCTCAGCCCAAAATCTCGTTAAGCTGATAAGCAACTTCAGCAAAGTCTCAGGATACAAAATCAATGTGCAAAAATCACAAGCATTCTTATACCCCAATAACAGACAGAGAGCCAAATCATAAATGAATTCCCATTCACAATTGCTGCAAAGAGAATAAAATACTTAGGAATCCAACTTACAAGGGATGTGAAGGACCTCCTCAAGGAAAACTACAAACCACTGCTCAGTGAAATAAAAGAGGACACAAACAAATGGAAGAACATACCATGCTCATGGATAGGAAGAATCAATATAAAAATGGCCATACTGCCCAAGGTAACTTATAGATTCAATGCCATCCCCATTAAGCTACCAATGACTTTCTCCACAGAATTGGAAAAAAACTAAAGTTCATATGGAACCAAAAAAGACCCCACATTGCCACGACAATCCTAAGCCAAAAGAACAAAGCTGGAGGCATCACACTACCTGACTTCAAACTATACTACAAGGCTACAGTAACCAAAACAGCATGGTACTGCCACCAAAACAAAGATATAGACCAATGGAACAGAACACAGCCCTCAGAAATAATATTGTATATCTACAGCCATCTGATCTTTGACAAACCTGAGAAAAACAAAAAACGAGGAAAGGATTCCCTATTTAATAAATGGTGCTGGGAAAATTGGCTAGCCATAAATAGAAAGCTGAAACTGGATCCTTTCCTTACTTCTTATATGAAAATTAATTCAAGATGGATTAGAGACTTAAATGTTAGACCTAAAACCATAAAAACCCTAGAAGAAAACCTAGGTAATACCATTCAGGACATAGGCATGGGCAAGGACTTCATGTCTAAAACAACAAAAGCAACAGCAACAGAAGTCAAGATTGACAAATGGGATCTAATTAAACTAAAGAGCTTCTGCACAGCAAAAGAAACTACCATCAGAGTGAACAGGTAACCTACAGAATGGGAGAAAATTTTTGCAATCTATTCATCTGACAAAGGGCTAATATTCAGAACCTTCAAAGAACTCAAACAAATTTAGAAGAAAAAAATAAACAACCCCATCAAAAATGGGCAAAGGATATGAACAGACACTTCTCAAAAGAAGACATTTATACGGTCAACAGACACATGCAAAAAAAAAAAAAAATGCTCATCATCACTCACCATCAGCAAAGTGCAAATCAAAACCACAATGAGATACCATCTCACACCAGTTAGAATGGCAATCATTAAAAAGTCAGGAAAGAACAGCTGCTGGAGAGGATATGGAGAAATAGGAACACTTTTACACTGTTGGTGGGACTGTAAACTAGTTCAACCATTGTGGAAAACAGTGTGGCGATTCCTCAAGGATCTAGAACTAGAAATACCACTTGACCCAGCCATCCCATTACTGGGATTATACCCAAAGGATTATAAGTCATACTGATATAAAGACACATGCACACATATGTTTATTGCAGCACTATTCACAATAGCAAAGACTTGGAATCAACCCAAATGTCCATCAATGACAGACTAGTTAAGAAAATGTGGCACATGTACACCATGGAATACTATGCAGCCATAAAAAAGGAAGAGTTCGTGTCCTTTGTAGGGACATGGATGCAGCTGGAAACTATCATTCTCAGCAAACTATTGCAAGAACAGAAAACCAAACACCGCATGTTCTCACTCATAGGTGGGAATTGAACAATGACATCACTTGGACACAGGAAGGGGAACATCAGACATCAGGGCCTATTGTGGGGAGGGGGGTGAGGTGGGGAGAGTAGCATTAGCAGATATACATAATGTAAATGATGAATTAATGGGTACAGCACACCAACACGGTACATGTATACATATGTAACAAACCTGCACATTGTTCACATGTACCCTAGAACTTAAATTATAATCAAAAAAAAAAAAGAAAAATTGAATTTGAAAACAAAAATAGAAGAAACATGCTCAAAATAATAAAAGCCATATATTACAGACCCACAGCTAGAAACATACCGAATGGGGAAAAATTGAAAGCCTTTCCTCTAAGATCTGGAATATGACAAGGATGCCCATTTTCACCACTGCTATTCAACATAGTACTGGAATTCCTAGCTAGAGCAATCAGACAAGAAAAAGAAATGAAGGGCATCTAAACTGGAAAGGAAGAAATCAAATTATACTTGTTTGCAGGTGATATGATCTTATATTTGGAAAAACCTAAGTTCTCCACCAAAAAACTATTCAAACTGATAAACAAATTTAGTAGAGTTGTAGGATACAATAACAACATATGAAAATCAGTGCCATTTCTATATGGCAATGGTGAAACTTCTGAAAATGAAATAAAAAAGAAATCCCATTTATGATACACACAAATACAATCAAATACCTAGGAATTAACTCAACCAAAGAAGTAAAAAAATCTCTACAAAAAATTCTGTAAAACTGATTTTAAAAAATTGAGGAGGACACTGAAAAAGGAAAGATATTCCATGTTCATGGATTAGAAGAATCAGTATTGTTAATAAAACGTCCATACTACCCAACACAATCTACACATTTAAAGCAATCACTGTCAAAATAGCAGCAACATTCTTCACAGAAATGAGAAAAATAATCCTAAAATTTCTATGGAACCCCAAAGACCCAGAAAGCCAATGCTATCCTGAGCAAAAAGAACAAAACTGGAGGAAAAACGTTACCTAACTTCAAATTATACTACAGAGGTATAGTTACCAAAACAGCATGGTACTGGCATAAAAACAGACACATAAACCAATAAAACAAAACAGAGAACCCAGAAACAAACCCACACACATACAGTGAACCCATTTTTGACAAAGGTGCCAAGACCATACACTGGGGAAGACAATCTCTTCAATTAATTGTGCTGGGAGAACTGGATGTTTATATGCAGAAAAATGAAAGTAGACTTCTGTCTCTCACTGTACATAGAAATCAAATCAAAATTAATTGAAGACTTAAATCTAATACCTCAAACTATGAAACCACTCCAAGAAAACATCAGGGAAACTCTCCAGGGCATTGGCCTGGGCAAAAATTTTTTGAATAATACCCCACATGCACAGGCAACCCAAATAAAAATAGACAATTGGATCACATCAAGTTAAAAAACCTCTGAACAAGCAAATGATACAATCAATAAAGTGAAGGGACAACACACAGAATGGAAGAAAATATTTGCAAACTACTCATCTGACCAGGGGTTAATAACCAGAAAATAAAGAGCTCAAACAACTCTATGGAAAAAATCTAACAATCTGATCAAAAACTGGGCAAAAAGTTTTGTATTAGGGTTGTCTAGAGGGACAGAACTAATAGGATATATATATATATATATATATACACACACACACACACACACACATACACACATGATATAAAGGGGAGTTTATTAAGTATTAACTCACACGATCACAAGGTCCCACAATAGGCCATCTGTAAGCTGAGGAGCAAAAAGAGCCAGTATGAGTCCCAAAATGGAAAAACCTGGAGTCCGATGTTTGAGGGCAGGAAGCATCCAGCATGGGAGAAAGATGTAGGCTGGGAAGCTAGGCCAGTCTCACGTTTTCACATTTTTCTGCCTGCTTTATATTCACTGGCAGCTGATTAGATGGTGCCCACCCAGATTAAGGGTAGATCTGCCTTCCACAGCCCACTGACTCAGATTTTAATCTCCTTTGGCAACACCCTCACAGACAAACCCAGGATCAATTCTTTGCATCCTTCACTCCAATGAAGTTGACACTCAGTATTAACCATCACCAAGTGTACCTCTTGTCAACCTGAACCCACACACATCTCCTGAGATTATACATACTCTTCAAATAAAGACAATAATAAGGTGATAATTATGCCTACTATAATACAACTATCCTTTGTACAATCAGAAATGCACCAATCCCTAAACCAAATATTATTACATAAAGTTAGTAATACTTAAATGCTGACATGAAGTCAATAATCTTATGTCACATGATAAAGGAAAAGAAAACAAAATGAAGATATTTTCTTAGTACAAGTGTATGCATGCACAAACACATTTTTAATGAAACAAGGAAGAAATACTTACGACAGTTACAGTCCTCACTTCTGCAGCTAGTCATGTGGTCATACCTGGGGTTAATGACTACCTTCTTCTACTACCCGTTCTGTATTCCTTTTGCCTTCAGCAAGTAGCTCAGCAGGTCGTGTTTTTTTTCCTGGTGGAGTGACCCAAACCTTCATTCCTGAAGGATCTGGGCCACTGTAGTCCTGCCTGGATTGGGTTGCTGTGGTTTCCCATTGACCTTAATCACAGGGCATGGTAATACTAAGAGATGCCCTAATGGATCTCTTGTATTCCATATATACTCTTCCTTATCTTCATCGTGGAGTAATACATCGTCTTTACAGTCTGGGTTAATCACTCCAGCGAACTCCCTTCTTAACCTGTTGACTTAAAAGTAGGAGGAGCCCAAAGCGTCCAGGTGGCAATCTTAACTTCCAGTTTAATGAAACCATTGTTGTGCCTCCTAGCGGCAGTCTTCCTCCCTCTGGAACTAAGACCTCTAGGCCAGGACAACATAATTTCATGGAAACAGGAAGCAAAAATTTTGCTAGTGAATCACTAGGGGTGATGGTGAGTGGTGCCATTTCCACTTTTACCCTTAGATTCCTGGACCCATGAATCCTGGCCATGGGAGAAACAATACTATGTATCAGATGCTGATTCAGAACATACACAGCCTTCTGGAGAACTTTGCCCCAGCCCTGTGAACTACTGTCACCTAGTTGGCATTGTAATTGTGATTTCAAAATGCCATTCCACAGTTTTATAAATCCAGCTACTTCAGGATGATGAGGAACTGGTAAGACCAGTGAATTCCATGACCATGAGCCCACTGCTGCACTACTTTAGCTCTAAAGCGAGTGCTTTGGTCAGAGAAAATGCTGTGTGGAATACCATGATGGTGGATAAGGCATTCCATGAGACCATGGATGGTAGTCTTGGCAGAAGCATTGCATACATGATAGGCAAATCCATATCTGGAGTGTCTATTCCAGTGAGGATAAACCTCTGCCCTTTCCATGATGGAAGAGGTCCAATATAATCACCCTGCCACCAGGTACCTGGCTGAGCACCCCGAGGAATGGTGCCATGTCAAGGGCTCAGTGTTGGTTTCTGCTGCTGTCAAAGTAGGTACTCAGCAGTGGCTGTATAGCCAGGTCAGCCTTGATGAGGGAAAGTCTATGTTGCTGAGCCTATGCATAGCCTCCATCCCTGCCACCATGGCCACTTTGTTCATTGGCCCACTGGGCAATGACAGGGGTGGCTGGGGAAAGAGGCTGAGTGGTGTCCACAGAATGGGTTATCCTATCCACTTGATTATTAATCCACTTGATTATTAAATCTTCCTCTGCTGAGGTCACCCACTGGTGACCATGCACATGGGATACAAATATCTTCACAATTTTTGACCACTCAGGGAGGCCCATCCACATATCTGTTGCCTAAATTTCTTTGTCATCAATTTTCCAGTAACGCTTCTTCCAAGTCCTTGACCATCCAGCCAAATCACTGGCTAAAACCCATGACTCAGTACATAATTGCACATCTGGCCATGTCTCCTTCCATGCAAAGTGCACACTAGGTGAATTGTTCAAAGTTATGCACACTGAGAAGCTTTCCCTTCACCATTGTCTTTCAGGG
Organism: Trachypithecus francoisi; assembly: GCF_009764315.1. Classification (NCBI taxonomy): domain Eukaryota; kingdom Metazoa; phylum Chordata; class Mammalia; order Primates; family Cercopithecidae; genus Trachypithecus; species Trachypithecus francoisi. The sequence goes on along the minus strand of NW_022681462.1, from coordinate 57,999,188 downwards.
ATGTCCTAGAAAGGGATCGTAGTGCTATGGCTGTCCACTCTTGGGTGGTGCCTGCATATCATGCAGAACCACCTGTGAACCAGGCCCTAGTCTTCTATTCCTCTGTCAACTGATCATAGGGAACTCCCCATGAGGTCGTCAGTGCCGGTGGGGGAAGAGGAAATAGGGTGGGAGGAGTGGAGACCATGGGCATTTGAGCCACTTCCTCATGTAACGTACTTGTGCCTACAGGACCTGCTGGAGCCCATTCATGTATATACCACTTCCATTTGATGATGGAATGCTGCTCTGCATGACCCATTTTATGGCTAGATGGGTCAGAAAGCACTCAGTTCATGACAGACAGTTCAGGTCACATAGTGACTTGATGACCCATAGTCAAATGTTCCGTTTCCACCAAAGCCCAGTAACAGGCCAAGAGCTGTCTCTCAAAAGGAGAGTAGTTATCTGCAGAAGATAGCAGGGCCTTGCTCCAAAATCCTAGAGGCCTTCACTGTGATTCACTTATGGGGGCCTGCCAAAGGCTCCAAATAGCATCCCTATCAGGCATTTCCAGCTGTCTCACAGTGGGCCACCTTTTAATCCCTATTTCAGCTAACCAAGCAAATAAACTATTAGAACCTTTTTTAACTCCCCAAGCTGCAACATTAAATGCAGAGTCCCTACTTAATGGACCCTAATCAATACGTTCAGCATGATCCAACTCTACGTTCCTTCCACCATTATCCCACACTCTTACAATCCATTCCCACGCCTGTTCTCCAGATTTCTGTTTATATAAATTGGAAAACTCAAGCAGTTCTTTTCGGGTGTTATGTACCTCCTCATGGGTCACACTCTCAATCTCACCTCTAAGGGCCCACTGAGACTTTAATCTAGTTATAGGTTTAGAAGCAAACAGGGATATTAGGGGAGACTCTTGAGGAGAATGAACATTATCTTGCCTGGCAACTGCCTCAGGATAGGCCATCACTGCTGCCTCAGGCAGTGCAGGGTTTGTCTCCTCAGACAAAGGTGGAAGGGCTAATGGCAGCATAGGATGGGGTGGGGATGTTGCCATCACTGGGGATGGGGAAGTTGTTTCTTCTGGCAAAAAAGAATTTACAAACTTTCTGTTCCCAGCTTCACCAGAGTCCTCAAACAGGTCCCCATTCCAAGTTGCAGGGTCCCATTCTTTTCCAATCAATACTTTAACTGTAGACATCTGGCGAGGCTGTGCATGCATCTTTCATTGCATGTCAGCCACTTGCATAAGAGCTTGTGTCTGCTTTTCCATGATTTCAGTTCTTTCTGCACAGAAGATAAGACTCTTACTCAGAACAATATTAGCAGATTTGAGGCTCAGTATCTGCTTCTGAAGCTGGAAGATAGAATCCCTGAGTTCAACATTTTCTTTCATCACTTTGTCCACTGAACTTCATTAGCAACCAACCAGCTTGGCTGGTTCTCCATATGTGGCTAAAGGTATTATGTATAGGTTCACTAAACTCCTTCCCTCTCATGAGTGGTAAATCAAGAGTGTCAAATTCATTTATTTTTGCATAACTTTCTAAACAGTTCATGCCAAGGACTATCTTCTCTATACTATTAGAAGTAGAGCCCTTAACATTTTTGGGTCCAATCATATTAAGCAGCCAACTCCAGAAACCCCAAAACCAACAAAATAACTCCATTTTTAATATTCTGTTCCTCTGGAATCACTCCTGGTACCAAAATCTGTCAGGTTCTCTAGAGGGATAGAAGTAATAGAGGTTTACTAAGTATTGACTCACACTATCACAATGAACCACAATAGGCTGTCTACAAGCTGAGGAACAAGGAGAGCCAGTCTCAGTTCCAAAACTGAAGAACCTGGAGTCTGATGTTCGAAAGTAGGAAGAATCCAGCATGGCAGAAAGATGTAGGCTGGAAGCCTAGGCAAATCTCACCTTTTCATGTTGTTCTACCTGCTTTATATTTGCTGGCAGCTGATTTAGATGGTGCCCACCCAGATTAAGGGTGGATCTGCCTTCCCCAGCCCGGACATAAATATTAATCTCCTTTGGCAACACCCTCACAGACAGACCCAGGATTAATACTTTGCATCCTTAATCTAATCAAGTTGACACTCAGTATTAACCATCCTAAGTTTCAATAGACATTTCTCAAAAGAAGAAATACAAATGGAAAACAGGCATATAAAAATGTGCTCAACATCTTCGATCATCGAAGAAATGCAAATCAAAACCACAAGGAGATATTATCTTACCTCAGTTAAAATGGCTTTTATCCAAAGACAGGCACTATTAAATGCTGGAGAGGATGTGGAGAAAAGGGAACCCTTGGACTGTTGGTAGAAATGTAAATTAGTACAACTACTATAGAGAACAATTTCGAGGTTCCTCAATAAACTAAAAACAGAACTACCATATCATCCAGCAATCCCACCACTGGCCATACACTAAAAAGAAAGGAAATCAATATATCAAATAGGTATCTGCACTTTCACATTTGTTGCAGCCCTGTTCACAGTAGCCACAATTTGGAAGCAGCCTAAAAGACCATCAACAGATGAATGGATAAAGAAAATGTAGTACTTATAAACAACTGGGTAGTATTCAACCAAAAAAAGAATGATACCCTGTCATTTGCAACAACATGGATAGAACCAAAGGTCATTACATTAATCAAAACAAGCCAGGCACAGAAAGACAAATATGTTCTCACTTATTCATGGAGTCTAAAAATAAAGAAAAAAAATAACTGGCAGAGACAAAGAGTAGAATAATAGTTGCCAGAGGCTAGGAAGGGTAGTGGAGCAAGGGGGAAGTGCTGTATATACAATAATGTTTTCTTTACTTTTTGAAAATAAGTATGCATTCATGTATTACTTTTATAATAAGGAAATAAAAGAGCATGGTCTCAGTTACAAAAAAGAGACAGAGATGGGTTTCTTTCAGAGTATTTTACTTGACCCTTTCTAGCATAGCAGTCTTTACTATTCGAGTCAGTAAAATGATGTGGGGATTCTCCCATCGATGAGTACATTTTGGAAGCTTCCAGGAATTGAGGAAATGATTAGTAGGTGATTTTAGACTCGCTGGTTCCATTGTACAGTGAATTTTGGCCAAAATCCTTATCTCTTGATTTCCATAAGTGTCCTCTCTGACGGCTAGGTCACAGAGAATTTTCAGTTTTTCTGGATTATTTCAGCTTCAAATTAACATCCCATTAAAGAATAGTGAGTGCTTCACTCTTCCTTAGGTTCAATCAATTTGGTGACTCATTGCAGGTCTTTTACCAGAAGGAAAAACAGAAAATTACTGGATATACCTATGGCGATAGGATCTGGCTTCACCTTTGTGCCAAACATTACAGGTCACTAAATTGGCTCAGATCTTAGAATTGGATGAGAGGCTCTAAGTCTCTATTTTGGAGTAAAACTGTAATTCAGACTTTGAATTTTTTGCTTATTATGGAGGATTACACTGAGTAACTTTCCAATGTTAAACTAATGATCATTCCTGGGTTATGCTCAAGTTGGTTGTGAAATATTATACTTCTCATATATTGCTATGTTGAGTTATTTTCATCTATGTCCACAGTGAAATTGGCATGCTATTTTTATTCACAAAATTTCATTGTCCCTTTTGGTACCAAAGTAATGGTAGCTTTATTATGTGAATGGAGTAATGTTCTCTCTTTAGCTATCCTCTAGAAGACATTGTGTAGATTTGAACTTTTTTCTCTTAAATATTTGGCAGAATTCTCTTGAAATCCACTTATGGCTTAACTTTTCTGGGCAAATATTTTTGACTAATTCAATTTCTTTCATGGTTATAGGTGCATTAATTTTTCTTTTTCTTGAATTTGAATGTGATGCTAATTTTTCTAAAAATGTAGTCATAACATCTGTTTGAAATTTATTGGTATGACATTTTTCATTACCTGTTCTTATTACTTCTTATTACTTGCAACATCTGTTATGTCTAACTAGTAAATACTGATATTTGGTCATCCCTCTCTTCTCTGTCTTATATAATCAATTTTACCAGAGGTATATCAATAGTATTAGCAATTTACAAGAAACAGCTTTTGACTTTGTTGATCTTCTCTATTAGTTTTAGTTATTTTCTATTCAATACATATTTTTTATTTTTATTATTTCATCCTTTTTCTGTATTCATTTTGTAATGGTTTCTATCTGGCCAATTACTTAGAAAAAAACAAATATCTCTATTCTTAATACCCCTTATTAATATAATTTGCAAATTTGAATAATACAGATAGTGCCTATAAGAGCAATACTAACATAAAAAATTTAAATATGTGAACCTCTCTTCATGATTATTGAAAGTCAGCAAGGAAATGGCTATTGCAAGCTACATAGTTGAAGACTTTGCTATGCAGACAAATATTTTATTATGCTGTTGTCTGAAATACCTTGGAAAGCAGACTTAAAATTACAGCTTACATAACTTTAATATAATTGGATGGAAACCCTTAGACTATTGCTATGTGTTACTTTCTTTGTGAGCTTTGGAACATAGGCTAGTTAGAACAGGTTGCTCTGAACAAGGACCCTTAACAGTTGATAAGATTGTACCCTCAAGGCCTTCTCAAGCAGGTCCTACAGGAATTTTCAGTTAGACCAGTTAGACAATGAAGGTGAGTTTAGGGGCAAAAATCAGATTAAGATGTTGGCCTTTTAATCCATTAAAGGCAGAGTAAAAGAATCCAGTAAATTAAAGACCAGTGTGTTTAAGTATAAAAACTTTTTTTGTAAGACTTTTTATGAGACTGTTGCTTATGATTAGTTGCAGAGGACATTGATTACAAACCTACGAAATGCTTTAAGGAGTTATATTTCCAAAGAAACACAAACCACCTAAAAAACCCTGTGATTTTTTTAAACCCTGAAGCAAAACCCTGACTTCATACCTGTACCACGCTCATGTAGACTGCACAAACTATCAGATGTTTTAACAAAACATCTAAAAACACACTTTTCAAAGTTTTGCTAATGAAGGATAAGGACAAGAAAAGTTTCCCAAAGGACAAAACCAGGAACCACAATAGCAATTTCCAGAGGGTATTATAATACAATGAGCTACCATAAGCAAACCAAGGAACTTAATTCAGTAACAAAACAAAGACTTTTCATGACTCTTGCCTAGTGGGATTTGATGGTTGCTACTGATTGGTAACTGCTTAATTTCCCATGCTTCTTCTGAAAGATATTTTAATACATTTGTGCTATTATTATTTCATCACTACATATTGACATGGGAGAAAAAAATTATTATCTCTTATGTTTTAATATTGTAAATCTGTGGAGCCACAACAAGTGAACTGCACATCAATTTTGGAATTGTCTTCCTTGGAATAGTCATTCTATCTACAAAGGAAACAATTACAAAATTGCATCCAACTCAAAGTCCATCTCTCTGGGTGATGTGCAGTCCTCTCTATCAGGTCTTGTTGTGGCTCCTCATGTTGCAGTTTGATGTGTGGGAAGAAGGATTTGAACTTATAGAGGAGAGATAAGCAGTGAACCGTGGCAAAGACTGATCTTTTCCCCTTAGGTATATATTCTATCCCTCTTCTACAGCTAACAGAACTTTAGTGAGGCATATGGCTGCACAGTTATAAAGACAATGTCTAGCCTCCCTGCAATCTAAATGTGCCTGTGTCCTGGCCAATGGGTTATAAGTTAAAAGTAATCATAACTTCTAGGTTATGCCTTTTAAAAAAGTAGCATGCTTTTCCCTTTCCCTTTCTCTTTCTCTTTCCCATTTTCTTTTCCCTGTGGTTGGCTGAATATGGATGGTTTAGCAGGAGCTAAAGAGAAGTTATCTAAGATTGGCAGATATGTAATGCCTTAGTAAGAAGAAATAAAGGCTCTTTGTCTCTAATACAGTAAAACACCCATATCAATTCTAGACCATTTATTTTTGGACTCTGTATTAGAGAGGCATGAACTTCTATTTCGGCTTTCATTACAAGAAATAAATGTATACTTTAGTAAAATGTTAATGCCAGCAATTATAATGTTTGCATGCAGATAGCTGAAAAGTTTCCCATTCTTCTTTTCACATATTCAGAATCATATTATTTGAACTTTGAAGAACACTTGAAGTCTGTATTAATACATTGTCATGCTGAGAATAAAGACATACCCAAGATGGCAACTTATAAATGAAAGAAGTTTAATTGACTAACAGTTCAGCATAGCTGGGGAGGCCTCAGGAAACTTATAATCACGGTGGAAGGGGAAGTAAACATGTCCTTCTTCACATGTCAGCAGGAAGGAGAAGTGCTGAGCAAAAGGGGAAAACTATCAGATCTCATGAGAGAACTCACTATCATGAGAACAGCATGAGGGTAACTGCTCCCATGATTCAATTACCTCCCACCAGGTCCCTCCCACAACTTGGGGGTTATGGGAACTACAATTCAGATGAGAGTTGGGTGAGGACACAACCAAAATATATTGAAGTTATTAATGAAGCTCAGCCCTGCCCCCTTTTGATTTGAAACAGATACAGTGTCAAAAAAAAAATACCAAAATTATTCTTAAAGTAACAGATCTGTCCACTGTATTTCTCTCTTTGGCATAAGTAATTGTCCATTACTGTTTGAGTTTCAGTCGTTATTTTAGTTATTGTTTTATGCCTTATCTCCCTGCATTTAGTGAAATCTCTACACTCCTCCTGGTACTGAACATAATAAATCACATCATATTCAAGCTATCTAGAAACTAAACCACTGGCATTTAAGATAATAAATTTCACAGCAAAAGCCCTTCTCTCTTCTACCACTAATCTCTTTTCCATCCTCAGTCTATGACTAGTTGGAAATAACATTGCTTTGGTGTTGAGATTGCAGATGATATAGAAATTCATAGTTTGTGATAGTTGATAAAAATGAATTTTATCAGGAAAATGAGAAAGTGTCTTCATATAATGAACTTCAGATAACTGTAAAAAATAATCTGGGTATTTACTGTGAGATGAATACTTAGATTACTCAACTAGACTAGCAGAAAAAAAATTATTTTTTGGATTTTGTATTACATTCAGAATTTAAAAACCCTTGACCCCTAAAGGCCTCCCAAATGCACTTAATACCCAATGACTGTTATGTGGCTTATTCCATGCTTCCAAGAACATTTATTCTTTTTAGGTAGGTGAACAAACATTGCAAGGAGTATTCATAGGTCATATTTTGAGTCTCTAGTGGAATCTGGACTGAATTATTGAACTTTTTCTCAAACCAGTTTAGTTCAATTTTTACTACGTTGTATGTAACTGAAAATTTTCAGTGCTGTATATGAAGTATTGTTTTGCATGACTCTCTGATTGTCACATTTTCTTATCATATTTTTAGTTGGCTATGTTTTACCTTTCTTTTAAAGTCAGTCTAACCATCTAATCTTACAACATCACATTTCTTACCCTTAGGTTGTAGGTATGCATTACACAGCTTATCACATTTGAGCTATGCACATATGCTGGGTCCAAACCACTAACATTTACTAAGCATGTCAATGCAAAATACAACAAAAGATGGAGTACTTAAAGAGATTAGCCCTGACATTGGTGAGCCTAGGTGTGTCCTTTATAGATGGGTCCTTTGTAGATATTAGAGGCTACTTGTGTATAATAAATGTGTGATAAATTAAAAGTAATAAAGTGAGGTGTTTAGATTCCATGGAAATGAAGTAAAAACTCATTTTATAGCCAATTATCTGACTATAGATTGGATGATATTAAGGTATCAATTCTCTTTTTCCTAAGCATGCAGCAAGGTATCTTGTATTTCCTTTAGCATCATACTTTTCCAGGATTTGGCTATTCTGAAAAAGTTGAATGATAATGGATTCTCTTTACTCTTTTTCAGAATTAATATTTCCTTCTTTATACTTTCAAATAAAGCAGAATTCAATTTTTTCAGCTCTTTTTCATCAAAGCGTAAGGAAAGATACATGTTCTTAGAAGCACTAGTCACACCCGAAAGGAAAGTGTTTGTCAGTGGCTCAATAGATCAGTCAATCAATGATGTATACTTTTACAACTGTATGGGTATACTGAAATACTTATAATTATATTGTACGCTGGTAAAAAATAACAAATATTATAGAAATATCCAAACAAATCAGTATGATGAAGCCTCATATGCGTTACTTCTCTCTATTCCTCCTGCCACTTAGTCTTTATTCTGGCAGTATGCTGATTGCCCCACATTCCTTTCTGTTTTGTTTTGTGATCATTTACTATGCGTAAGGTAATAAGAATGTTAAAGAAAACAACATTGCCAGTCAGCTATCAAGATCCATGTTGTATAGAGAAGAATAAACTTATGCAAGTGGAAAGAATAGCAAGTGCCCACGTGAATGACACAAACAATATAATAACAACAGCAATAAAATGATAATTAATATTCATTGAGCATTTACTAGCATCTGAGCTAAACTCTTCCAGGTACTATATCACTGAATCCTCACAGCATCTGTGTGAGACATGAACTAGTAGTATCCTCATTTTACAGACTGGGAAGGATTCAAGAGGTTATATAACCCACGTAGCTCTACCCAACTGGTAAGGGATAGAGATGGAACTGGTTTTCTGAGATCACAACTTCATCATACTCTAAAATGAAGAAGTTATTTTTTTCTGGGCATCACTAGGATGGTGCAATTAAATGATGCATAGAATACAGCTTATTCATTATAATTTTTTTTTTATGTTGGGGCACAATGAAGGCACAACTTTCATGTGAGTTCAGCTTATAGGAAGAGAGAGATTTCCCCAGGGTTTTAGTTCACCTTTGGTTAGAATTGGTGCTCAGTCAACCTTATTTCCATAATGTTTTGAAACCTTGCTGTATTAAACTATATTCAGGATAAACACTGATAAATCAGTGTGGCACATACTTAAGATTTCAAGTTTTAAAAATCCATCCAAGATAACTTAACAGGATAAAAAACATTGTTCCTAATATTATAGAAGTCACCATGGTATATTTCAAATCACAATTCTGAAACTGAATCAGCATACGTGATTATATTACTAATTGAGTCTATAGCAAATATGGAAACAGGTGCATACATAAAAATCTACTTTGATAATTGAAATCCACTTTGAATAAACAACAAACAATGTATCTTAAGTTGTCATTACTGTGGTATTCAAATGAAAAGAGATTCATGAATGATTATGCACATTTTCAAGGAACTCATTCAAAATGCAGTTTAAAAGCAGTGTGCAAAACATGAAAAGACGTCTATTCCTTGTTTTCTTTGGGTGATTAAGCTACTTGTATTTCATAAATCTAATATTTAAGGAGGATGAAGCTGGTAATTTAGTTGTCATGGCACAGATATAACTATGGGAAATTCCTATATTTTTAGTCAATTAGTGTTGGCCAGGAAGTTTGAAAATACATGATTCATTGGGAAAAAGACAAAAAAAATGAATCTTCAAACCATGAGACAGTATATAAATTAAAGAAACAAAGAAACATGTTCATTCATTCATTATTAATTAATTCAATAGATTCTTATCGAGCACTTTCTGTTTGCTGTACAAGATAAACAAGTGGTCATGGCCTCTGCCCTCATAGCACTTTTTAGCGAGAGGTGCAGAGATTCTAAGACTAATAGCCCAATTCGTTATTTAAGTAAAATTATGATCAATGCTCCTAGACATCAGAGTGGACTATGAGTGTCTTAGGAGGGCTCAAATTAGTGGGAGGCAAAAAAAGAGGGGGCATGGCAGGCACATCAAAGATAGATTTATTAGTGAAGCAACATTTGGGCTGGGATCTGAACAAACAAGGTCAACTGATTAGGTGAAAGAGGAAGACAGTCAGATTCTTTTGTGATGTGAAGTCCAATGCCAAACACAACTGTCATGGACATAACATGGAATGGAATCTCAATGGTAACAATAACCTCTAACATTTGTATAGTATTATCTACTCGCCAGTCACCATGCTAAGAGCTGCACATATATTTATTCACTTATTTATTTCTTATACCAACACTCTGAAGTAGGATTCATTATTATCACCCTTTAAGGATGAGAGAACAGAAGTGAAATAATTCCAGGATCATGCTGCTGGTCTGTGGTAGAACCAGTTTGAGCCCAGGCCATCTGCTTTCAGACACTACACTCTTGATCACTACCCATCCAGTCAAGGCACTCAACTGTAATTGTCCAACCTTAATGTGAGTTCTAAACTGTGATTTTTTAAATAGCATGGTAAGGTATTTGTTATAGGGTTGAGTGTAATAATGGTAGAGAGATGTTTGAGAAAAATGCTGTATTTGGAAGAAGTATCACACGGTAGTTAAGTCTACTCTGAAACCAAACAGCCAGAATTTGACTTTCTGCTCCACCATTCCTTATTCTCTGTGTGAAGTTGGGCAAATTTCTTCAGTTTTCCAAGTATTGATAGCTATAAAATTGGGATAATAATGATGTTTTTATCACAGGATTGATGTAGGGTTTACATGAGATAACAAATGTTCAATATATCCCCGGCACAGAGTATTTGCTCAATATATGTCAGCTATTAACATTAGCAGATAGAAAGATTGAAAATGAATGTCAAAGAGGACTTTGAATGCCTTTCATAGGAGTGTAAATGTTATTCCATAAGCAACAGGAAACCGCTGAAGTTTTCTTAAACAGAACAACTTAAGCACACAGGATAAATTACCAGTGATAATCTATAGTTTAAGGGTTCCCAAACAGATTATTTAATTCAACATTCACCAGTCTCAGTGGCTGGGCATGGTAGTGATATCCTGATAACCATTCTGCAGATAAATAAACCAAACTTTGTTTAACTGTCTTGATCAAGAGCTCATGGGCCTTAGAGGCATAGTGTGATTTAGATTCAGGATTTCTAGTCAAAGAACAGTATAATTTTCACTGTAACACAGCTGGCAGATGATTTTAAAACATTGTGAAGAGTCTACATGGCAAAAGTAGGGACCAAAGCTGTTTTGGATATTCTAAATTTGAAGTAAATTTATTTCTTAAGTTTTTAAATGACAATGGGAGAAATATAGGTATCAAGTGAAGGTTTGGGAAGCTGGAAGATTTGGTGTTGTTCCCACCTCTACCATTCTTTAGCTTTGTGAGAAGTCACAGACGAGTCATTTAACCCTCACGTTTCGTTGTTTGAGAAAAGAAAATTATCTCATTCTTGGGAGTACCCAAGGAATCAAATAGCTCCCATGCCACCCACCACCCTCCAAAAAAGCCACAACAAAACAGAAAATTCAAAACGCAAACACATGCAAGATATTGTGGTTTTAAAAATACGAACTTCCATTTCCAACCTTGATTTTTAAAACCTATAGGAAAAATAAGGTTAGGGCCACTGGAATTGAGAATCTATCATATATTTTTGTTTGTTTGTTTATTAGAATAAAGTCACATATATAGAAAACTGGGAAGATTTTTAATGCCATTAACACACGTTAACCCATTAACAGTAGCAATGTCATGTTGTTTTCCATTTATTGACACTTTCACTGGAAATATTTTGGGCACCCTTTTTCCTTCAGTTTGAACTGTGAACATGCAGACCTGTCTTGGCTTGTTATAGATATCATACATACTGAATAATATTTTTCCAAGTCTACTACTCTATCCAGAATTAATGCATTTTTTTTTTTTCAGTTGTAGGGCTTTGCTTTCTATGCTCCACCATGATTCCAGACATACAACTTTCTTACTTAGAGGAACAAGAGCGAAATCCTAAGGTTTTTATATTCTTCTCACCTTCTTTTATTATTCTTAAGCCTTCTTGAGGTAGTTGGGGTTGGGATGGAACTGTCTACTCATTCCTTTCTTTTTCTATAATCATCCTCAACTGAATTTATACCTGATAATGTCTGGTGGGAAATTTTGAGATTTCTAAAACTTTTCTCAGATACAATGCCATACATACTAGAAATTTCTATAGGATGATTTATTTTGGGGGAGTTTGATAACCAACAACATATTGTGAGTCTTTATAAAATTACCGCTTGGAAAAAGATGAAACTTCGACCTGTAGAATTTATGTAAAACTTGGAGCATAAGAGTGTATTTAACTGCTTGAAAAAAAACTTGTATTAAGAATTTATTTTTCCCCATCTCCTTTGCCTAAATTAGATAATCTGCTATCTTTCTCCTGAAAGTCATAAGAAACTAATATGAAGAAACTTTATGTGAAAAGAGAATACACAAAGAATGATGAGATAACAGACATAAATACGTTAGAGCTTGGTTTTGTTGGAATGTTAGAGACAGCACAGTGTTTTATATACTTGTGAGACAACTTGGCTCACATGATAATAAAATCTATATTACAGAAAAGCAGTCAGCATATGAAGGAATTTTATTAGTCTGCAAAGGTAGTTTTGATTTATAATAAATTAATGTTCTTTGTCATACTAGCCACAAAGATGCTTAGAAACTAAGATAACTAGAATCAGAATAACCATTTGAAACCACATCATCCAGCATTCTTATTTCATACAGGAGAATTCTGGGGCTCAGGAGACAGGTGAAATGGTTAACCAAGGTCATCATGTTTCTACTTAGAGGCTCCAACTAGGGCCCTGACATACTGATTCTAGTGCATGTCTCCTGTATTAAATATTTTCTTTTTTCTTTTTTTTTTTCAGTGTACTCCATGTTTTGTTCACCTCAAAAGAGAAAGACCGTCCCTGGGATTGAGTTTTCACTCATAGGTGAGAACAAGCAGGATTCTAGCCTAGTTCCCAACCTGGGTCAGTTTGAAGCAAAGTACTAGATAATAATATATGCCAACAAATAAAAGAAAACTAATAAGAAAGGGATGTTTTGTGGGTCAAAGAAATGGCTTTGAAAGAAATGAAGGAAATCAGGCACATTTCCTCAGTCCTGGGCCCAGTACAAACAACATATATCTCTCAATTTCCTGGGCCCAGTACAAACAACATATATCTCTCAATTTCTTGGGCCCAGTACAAACACCATATATCTCTCATATCTCTCAACTTCCTGAGCCCAGTACAAACACGTCCCACCATATATCTCAACTTTAGAAAAACACCACCTGGAAAAAAATCCCTGATAACGACACAGCTGTGTGTAGTTTTACTGAAAGCACGGGAACCAATAAATCACTGCTAAATGTATAACTTAATATGTTAACCAATTGTAATGCTGTAACCTAAAGAATTCCCTTGTTCTTCTGTAACCTTACAAGTCCTATTTACATCGGGCTATAAAAAGCGAGCGCACGCATTGTTCGGGGCCCTCTTGTATGTTGTGGAACGGAGGGACCAAGTTCGAACTTGCAGTAAAGATCCTTGCCGCTTGGCTTTGACTCTGGACTCTGGTGGTCTTCTTCGGGGAATAAACGGTCTGGGCATAACAGCTTTCACACAAGTAGAAGTAGAACCAGTATAGAATGCACTGTAAGATGGAGAAGCAAATGAATTATATATAAAGATACTTCAAATTGATTAAGGCAGCAAGAGACTAGCCAAGGAAATTCACAGGCAACCTTATTAAAACATTTCTCCATTCTTCCTCACAAAAATCTTCCAAATCCTTGACCTGGAAGGCAAAGGCATCCAGGTAAATAGTCAGCTCATATACCATTGCACATTGTGAGAGAGCAATTCCTTTGCTTTCCAAAACCCACCAAAATTAAAAAATGTAAAAGCCAGGTAAGTGCTAAAATGGTTGATGTGACATTATCGTGCAACAAAGGCAAAGACAGATGATAAAAGGAAGGCTAGATTACAGTTTGAAAATCTACATAATGAATGCTTCTTCCTAGTCCGCTGTCCAAGCAAAAGCGAGAAAGCAGTACCATCCTGAGGAAGGCTTCCCAGCAGAATGAAGGAGGGAAATATGCTAGATGTAACTGTTAAGTTTTATCTCAGGGGCTGAAGGGCACTAGGCATTCATTGTGAGTAAAGAGTGGCATGCTATTTTAGAAGCTGCTTTCAGGAGACAATACATCTGGGAAGCGGAGGGCTGTCTTCACAAGTAAAAAAGTAAAATAAAATTGAATGGGTTATGTTGATGTGGAAAACCTTGAAATCAACTCCAAAAGTGACCTAAAATACTTGCCCCCACCACTTGCATTTTCTTTCAATATAGGCAGTCGCTTTCTCTTCACTACACAAATTATACTACCAGGCTTATGAAGCAGTGTGATGTGATCAAAAGTCACTCGACTGCCTTCCTGTCCTCCTGCAAATATACTCGCTGAAGTGAAATTTCTCACTGAAAAGTTTTTCATCACCCTTGTCCTACAGTCATGTGTGAACTCTGAAGCCTCCTGTCTTGTGTTTCTATCATCACCAGTCAAGTTGCTCCATAGCAATGGAGAGAAAGAAAACAGGTGAAAAGTAAGGGCCACCTGTGATGACAGATGAGCAAGGAAATCACCAAGGCAACTGAAGGAAGGCACATTTGGAAGTCCTAAAAGAAGCCAAAAATGAAAGGGCTTTACTTTTCCCCAAGGAAGTGCACAGACAGTTTCTCTCTACCACCAAATGTTCAGTGGAGTTTTCAGTGTTTGGGAAATGATAGTAACTCTACTCTGAAAAACCACCATCCTGATCATTGGTGTCTCCATGAGCAACCATGATAGGAGGAGCTGCATAAATGAAATCACTCACATAGCTAGAGGGAGGTGAGCGTTATGACACTGAGAGCTATATATTAGCAGGTGTGGTGAAAGACTAAAGTCTCTTCCATAAAGAAAAGACGGCAATGCTTTAGGGACTATTTAACACACTCCATGGCCAAAGGTGGGAGGCTAAAAGTATTTAGGTTAGGCTATCCATTCTATGAAAATTTATGCAAAAGTGTGGCTCTAAACGTAGGAAATGGCTTTGCACCACTGGTTATCAGGCATACCAATGACTGGTTTATGTGGTCAGAAAGGTCCAAATATGGAGGGGAAGATAAACATTGATTGCCTTCTGTATTTCAAAGCTACTCAGCACATGTACATCTTATAAACCGATCTTATAATCATTCATTACTAATAATGAACTAAGCCTTTTTCACAAAAGAAAATGAATCTGTCACTTCCTTTAGCCAAACTTATCAAATATTCGGAATGATTTCGACAGATTCTGTAGATTTATTTATTTAGATGGAAGCACCAGTAGAATACTGGGCAGCTAACCAAAGGATTCATATAGATGTAGGCAAGTGTAGCAAATTTGCAAGTAAAACTTTCAGTGTTTTGTTTATGGATGATCAAGTATCTCTTGGGGGAAAGGAAATCTGGATGACAGTTTGACTCAATGTCAGTGGGCCAGATTAAACTGACAGGCAGACTACAGAGTTGTCATTCTCTGGGACTTGGGTTTAGAGAGAGTAGGCTACAACAAAAATAGTGAGCAGAAACCAAAGAAAACCACTTCTCTATGAACACTGTGGAATAAGTGTTAGGGCTTCGGAGGGAAGGGTCGGTGAATTACAGTCATTTTTCTCCAGAATTCAAAACTAATCGAAAGACAGACACAAGAAGTAGGCAGTGAATTAACAAAAATACCCATATTATGAACTGTTAAAAGATAAACATAGGCACATTAAAATTTTAAAAAGTTGGAGGAGACAGCAGTTTATAAATCAGGCAGCTCCAGCCCACAAGCAGTTTCTGGGTTCTAACAAAGGGGTGTGGGGGCGAGGGTGTTAGGGAAAGGATTTTACAAGGTGAACACAGGTGCAGGACAAATAACATTTTTGCCGTAGCCTTATCTGGACCATTCCAGCGGAAAGTCTTCAGTGAGAAGTTAGTTGATGTTTTTCGATTGGTTAAGGTCAAGTTTTGTTTTATCATTTACACTGGTTGGATTTTAGTTTGCTTATATAAGAACACTGGGCACTAGAGCACCTTTAGCCTAGTGGCTTCCCAATTACATGTTTTTATTGTTGTTGTTGTTGTTAACAGAACCAAACCTAGTTCGAAAACCTAGAATGAAAGACAAAGTGTCTAGCTACACCCAAAAGGATTTTACTAATGCTTTATCCATGAATTAGGCAGACTTACCAAACCAGTTTCTGGCTCTGCTGGACAGCTGCGTGATGCTTTCTGCATTTCAGAGAGCAGACTAAGATAATTAATCAGGAACTGAGCCACACAATCCCAGTGACCACTGCCAAACTTACTCATCAGATATGTGCTTTACGTTTCTTCTCCAAGGAAGAGGAAATGTGGAGGAGATACTGGGAGTATGGTTGGGTGTGCTATTTTTCTTCCCAAGAAAACATGATGAATGGGGAATACATAGTTTTCTCAACAATACAGAGAATATGAGGAGTCAGCAGATGAGGGGCTAGAAATAAAAAGGGACAAGGGTGATAGTGCCCCTAACGGACTTAGTCATTCCCATATATGGTATAAATAACTGAGGGTATAGACCTCAGACAATATTAGTGGGGTTTTTTCATCCCCATTTATGGCATGGAAGATAATGTGTTCGCCCAAGGCCCACAATATGCTGGAGTGCATGTGTCATGTTAATAAAATATAAAGTTACATTTCAAGTAGTTTAAATCTTTTATGTAGATAATTACATACAATTAGAGTATCAGTTATCCTTAAGGTCTCCCCATTTCAACCATTTGCAATCAATGAGTAGTATTTGATTGAATAAACATTTCTTTTTAAAGATTCATTACATTTCAGGCACTGTTTTGACAAAAGACACAGACGAATTAGATAAATTCCCTGCCTTAAAAAGTTCCTATCAAATAAAATTTATAGATATGTAGTTAAATAGTTGCAATAAAACAAAAGTGCATTGACAGAGGCCATGGAAAAGCAGCAAATAAAGAAAGGTGTTCAGATCTGCTTGGACTTCAGCAAAAGCTGAAAGTATCCTTCAACAGGCTCCTGAAAAATAAATGAGATGTCTTCCATTGGAACTGAAGTGAGTAAAGGCATTCCAGGTAGCAGTGGCAGCAATTCTGATAATAGTAGCATTCTCTGAGAAATTATAGATAATGCAATTACTAAAAGTAGAATTAACCTGGAGGATTGACAAGAGGTAAAGGTCATGATGTAGGTTAAGGCAAGCTCTTAAAATATAATGTGTACCATGTTTGTGTTATTATTACCACAATTGTATTTGGTTTGTTTTTGCTCTCTTCTTTAGCAAAAGACACTGACATCTCTTGCTATAAAATAGATGGGGACTATACATCACCTTAGAACCACTGCAGTTTGTTGCACTTAGAAGGGTACATGAATGGCGAAAAGTCCCAATCTTTGGGAGGAATGGGAGGTTCCATTCTGAGAGAAGTTTAATACTGAGCTTGGTAGTTCTACTTATTTGATGTAGTAGACATTGGTCTCAGTCCTACTAGCCTTTGTGGGGCTGATTTGCATGGCAGGAGGTAATTACATGACAAATAAATAGATTTGTAGATCTATAGTACTTTCTGACGGCCTATAATTGACCTTGTTGTTGGCAAGTAATTGCTCCCCCAATTACTGTTACAAAGGAGCTTGGCTTCAGCACTGATGATAGCTGCAGAAGAGAAATAACCTTCTCCACTAGTGAATGTTGACCAAAACTTGAAGGTCAGTTTTATCCCTTTGAGAAGTCCCTCATTTTCAAATAGTGCAAATCTTCTGAAGAAAAAACTCATCTTTCTCTTTGTTCTGCCACAAAGACTCACCACTCCTGAACCACATAGATGCAGCACCACTTGTCCACAATAGCTGATTATCTCTGTCACCTCCTCCCCATGAGACCAAGGCAGCGAAAAGAATTTTAAATCAGGGAATCAGGGATTTAAAATTAAAATCAGGGATCACGCCTGTAATCCCAGCATTTTGGGAGGCCGAGACGGGTGGATCACAAGGTCAGGAGATTGAGACCATCCTGGCTAACACGATGAAACCCTGTCTCTACTAAAAATACAAAAAATTAGCCAGGCGTGGTAGCGGGCGCCTGTAGTCCCAGCTACTCGGGAGGCTGAGGCAGGAGAATGGCGTGAACCCAGGAGGCGGAGCTTGCAGTGAGCCGAGATTGTGCCACTGCACTCCAGCCTGGGTGACAGAGCAAAGACTCCATCTCAAAAAAAAAAAAAAAAGAATTTTAAATCAAAGGACGTTAGTTAGCTTGGCTGGAGCCCATCCACTAAGCAAATCACTGGGGAGTGGGCATCCTTCTCTTTAATATTTGTCACTATAGATAATGACACTGCCTTAGTACAAGTGACTGCTGTGGAAAATGAGATTCAGTCATTTTCTTTACTTGGGATTCAAATTATTAAGTTAGTTTGCACAGAGCCTCTAGCATTTATTCACCACACTCAGTGTAATGAGATTGGACTGATCCAGTGGGGCTTTTCTTTATCACTCAACATGTTTACAAGTACTAAAGAACCCCCGGGAACATACAAGGAAGGAAAGAAAGATCCTTGGAAGAAGGAAAACTGGACTTTTGAATATCTTGCTTTACTTGTATAAGAACCACTCAAGGGGTTTGCACTTTTAGAACTGAGTGGGACAGTTTTTGGGCTCCTAAAATCTGCAGAGTGTGACTCTGGTTTAATGAAGCTGCTAGAGATTTCTCCAATAACCAAGAAGGTGACATTCCATGGTTAGAATCAAGGGAGATAAACATGATCAAATGTGCTTTGTAGCAGTCCCTCCTGGCAATGGTGTAGTGAATGATTAGCAAGGAAGCTATTGCAAATATTCAGGTCCAGATTGAGCAAAGCAGTAGTGATGGGGAGAAGGAACTATATCAATACTGCCTCACTGAGTACATCCACATACCATTAATGTATATTTTATTTTAGGGCATTATTTCTTGGGCAATATTTATTTCAATCCAAGTATGACAGGTCGGCTCATGGCTCAATGGATCATTTATTTGAAAGAAATGAATCAGTCCATGTCCCACTTTTAATGACTTGGTTTGGAGCCATGTTCTCTGGGGAATGTCAGTTTCCATCTTCCCCCTGACTTTATTCCTGTGTGAAGAGTCTGGATTTTCATCTTAAAAGAAATATCAGGTGCTGGTTCTGTATAGAGTAAGTTACTGCCAAGATGAAAAAGCTGCCTAGAAGCAATAATTGAAGGGTCAGACAAAAATAACTGTCCAAATGGTGTTCTTATAAAATGTTCCAGAGTAACTTGTAGTTAGAAAAAGTTAGAGTTGAAGGCAGAAAAAAAAGGCATAATCTTGAATTCTGTCTATTGATCATATGCAGAAGAGCTGGTTGTATATATTTTCCTAATACTTCGGTAGGCAATACAATTCATGGCAAAATATTTTTCTGATCCAAAAGATAAACTTGTAAGACAAAGAATTATAGCCATGTATTTAAAAGGATAATGCTTTGTTTTAAAAATGAAGTACTTTGCACCATGCATTGGAATGAAAATAGAATGAACAAATGACTAAGGAGTTATAGTTTGAAGTTATTCAGCACACACATGATAGTTACTTTCATTGTTTCCGAAATTACGTTATATATTTTAGGAAGGTGCACACTATAACCTTCTGTTGTCGTAGATATAAAACAACAAAGACAATAACAAAACACACACACAAATAAACCCAACCAAAACTATAAAACGTGTCATATTCCCGAAAGGAAGAATAAAAGCCCACCACTTCACGAAAATAAACAAAGGTTTTGTGTAGATTAATATCTACATATTAATGGCTCACATTTCCTCAGAAAAAAACTCTAACGAGAAATATTCTGTAGATGAAGGATGGGAAGAGATAACCATATGAAATTCAACTTAGTTCTCTAGTACATGCTATAAAAGCTGCATTTTCACCACCACAACCTAGTGAATCAAAGGTATTGAGGATTCAAGCATTTTTTTTTCCCCCCAGCAGTGGATGGGCCAAGTGCTCCAATCCAGCTGTCTTTTTATAGTAGAGAAAAGGCTGAAATTGTTGTGACTCATGCAATATCCCATTTGTTCTGTTACTCTCACTAAATTTTCTGAATTTTGTCTGATATCTCTCTCCCACTAAGAGGATGAACCTGTGCTGCAATTTCTCTCTTTAGACTGTGGTATAATTCCTTTTCTCCGGAAAGGAAAGTATAGAAACATTCAGTTTTACACAGAAGTCTGACACTGGAAGCCTACCTTTTTATTAGAGAAATACAATGCAGATGATTATGAATTTTGCAAATCTTAGTTCTTTTTTTTAAAAAAAAATATGTTTATCAGCAGTTTATTTTCACTGCTTACTGAATCACATGATTGCAAGGGAATTTTCTCAAGAATGGCTAACCATTTGGCAACAAATTCCAATGGCATGTTCCTTTTGAGGGCAGGAATTCCTTCTGAATGGTGAATTTATCTTCTCTTTAATGTTTTGTGCAGTTCCCTATCTCCTCACCTAGTGGAGGAAAGGCAGTGAGAGAAGTGGAGGAGGAGAGAAAAATGAAAATCATCTCACACAAAATTATGGAAAATTATTTTGAAAAGTATTTTTAAAAAATAAGTATATTTGTCCTACGAACCCCAGGACTATGCTAGTGGGGCTGCAAAGAGATTAAAAAGAAATTTAAAAAGATATCTTTCCCTGCTTTGTTTGGAGAAGCAAATTTAATTTAAAATTAGAGAGCAGCGTATAATAGTGGTAAAAGAGAAAGATAATTCTCAAAACTTTCAACTTGACCCTCTTTTCTCCTCCATCTTGGTATTTACAATTTATTCCTTCATAAGATGCCAATAACTATATCAATTTGCAATCAGAAGAAGACTAAGCAAAAAGGGAAATGGAATCTAAAAACGAAGTAGTATATAATGGAATATAAAGGCCAGCTAGTTTAAGTCTTAGGCAAAGACTAGAACACCTATAAATCAATCTCTCTCTCTATCTCTTCCTCTCTCTCTCCCTGTATTTGTTTAGGAACTTTATTTAATTTAGGGAATTTATTTTATTTTATTTACGAAATTTCTGACCATCCCACACATTCCAGGTTTCCATATCAGTGCCAGTGATGCTCAGAAGTGAATGACCCTCTCTTGCTCCATCTCAATTCTAAGAGAGAGAATTAGACCATCTCAGCTTGGGTAATCAGGTATGGTCAGGGGATGGGATCACAGTTTAAATTTAATCATGGTTGGTGTAGAATCAAACTATGGCTCATAGTTCAGTTACTGGAGAAAAGCAGATGACTCTTGAATTGTAGAGATACCCCAAAGAGTGTTTACTATGCCAACTTGAATAATGTACTAGAAGTACAATTTCTAAAATGCCATAGTTTATCAATAGCTATATGTATTTCTTATTTCATTCTGACATTTATGAATAAGGAATAAGAAAGTAGGATGTCAACCTGCAATGGAACAGATACACTGATTTATCTTCTGTCAGTTAGTGTGTATGTGTGTTTAAGACCAAATTATTTCCTGACTTTCTTCGACAATAGAAAACAGAAAGGCAGTCAGCACCAAAGTCAGCTTCTTGCCCTTGACTCTACCACTCTGTCTACAAAATTCTTTTACCATATGCTCATCACAATGTTCAGGCAGATCTATATTATGCAGGAACCATATGTTGATTTTGCAATAGCATATTTTCTATCTTTCGAAATTGAGCCCACCATATTGTGGACACAGGCAGTGGGAACCTCAATATCCCTCATTTGAATGTCAAGATGGCATTAAACATGTGTGCGAATGGTGCAGCTAGATATATGATTGCTTGACTTGAGTAAATGAATGTAGATGACTGACAGATAATACTACCTTGTTGAGAATCCCATGAAGACACTTTAGAAACCAACCTAAGGCAAAAGTCTTGCTCTGTTTTGGGATCTTCAACTGTCTTTTGATCTCTGCTTAAAGGCTCTTGCTTTTTTCCTATGGTTTCCAACTGAAAGATGTTTTGGAATTGACTTTCAAAATGACAGTTGGAAGAAAAGTAAAGGACAGCTTACAAATTAAATTTGAAAAATTAAAGCTGTCATATTGAAATTATGATGGATTTTCCTCTAAAACTTTTTACAGAGATGAAGCTTTATTTTGAAAAGCTGATAATTGTTATCCTTATGTTCATGTGTCTACATGTATGTTCTATGTATTCTCATACTTTTAACTTTCAGTGGAAGTTTCTTTTTAAAGGAATAAATTATTCTGTTTTGGTTGGGTGCCTAAAATGAGATCACTCTTCTCTACCCTAAAGGGTGTATCTCTTAAACTAGTGGGAAACATTGAACATTGTATATTTTTGAAGCAAAAGAAGGTAATTCACAGAGATTTTTTTAAAAGGTCTTTTTTAAGGTTTTTAGAGAACTTGTTAAAAAACACCCACAACCATATTTCAAGTCACATTTCTTCTCCTGTCTCTTCTCTCCACAAAATGCTCAGACTGCCAATTTAAAGGAAAAACATAGTCAAGCCAGATAAAAAGCATTCAGATGAAAAGACGGTTAATCGTGGATGGTGGGGTGGTGGGGGATGGTGACCAAAGCAATCTGTTGGTTTCTTCAGAATGACTACATTTAGCCATTTCTTCCCCTGACCCATGAGACACACAGTCTGGAATTCACCAGTCCTAGGCCCCAGGGTATAATAGTGTTGCTCCACAGTGGTGAATCTGCCTCACTGTCAACCTTCTTTTGGTCTCAGTCTTGGGAGTGGAGCTTGGGAAGGAGGAGTTGGGAACTCATAGATAAGAGAATAAGTAGAGAAATGAGTAAGAATGTGAGCAACTGGAATCCATGGCTTAACAATTTTAAGCAGTAAGCAAGAGCTTCTGTCTCTTCATCTAACCCAAATAAAACTATGAAGAGAGGCAATGTTTTAAAATGTGATTGCTAAAGGCACTTTTCAGCTTCATTTTTAGCTCATGGCATGACAGCCCACTGAGTTGTCATGACAAACAAAAATTAGAATAAAATATAAATTCAAACTTGTATAAATGGTACATTTTAATTCTTCCTTGCTCCTTTATGATAGCAAAAACTAAGCTTTCATTCTGAGGTTTGACCATCTCCTACTCACGCTTTGACCTTGGTTCCACTCATAATTATTACAGCATACAAACAGCCAGTTTTCTTATCTGTATAACGGTAATGCTAATAGTATCTACTTCATAAGTACTATTGTAAAGATTGAATAAAACAATGGATATATAATACTTAGTAGAGGGCCTGGCTACTAGTAAGAGGTAAAAAAGTATTAATTATTTCACACTTATAATTTTTTGTTAGAAATTTTATATTTATATGTATAATATAAACTTATAAATACAATTATAATCTGTTATGAGTCAGAAGAATTGGGTTCTAGTACCGGCTTTGCCACTAAGAAACTGCAAGTACTTCCGTTAGTCACTTAACACTTCTGGCCCTCATGTGATAAAATGAAAGGTTTGGGTAAGATAATTGATAAGATAATTTCCGGGACTAACATTCTGTTTTTTATTTCTCTATTGCAAATGTTTTCTACAATGAGAATGGCTGAGCTAGGGATCCCCCTCCACAACATAGTTCTCTTTTTAGAAATACACAGATAAGAAGTGAGCTTTTCTTCCAAGAATCAGTTTGATGGTCAGCACCAAGTGTCACTTTCTTAGAAATTTCTGAGTCCATGCCCAGTAAAAAAAAAAAAAAAATGTATTTCCTTACAATTGAATATTTTTAGAAAAAAAAGCCAGTACAGTAACAGTACTGGATGAGCAGTGGGGTCTGATGGGAGTATGAATCATATCCCAAGAATTATGGAGCAGCACAACAGTGGCTGAGGGAGAGAACGCACTGAGTAGCAGCAGATCTGGGTGGAAAGCCAGCAGTAAAACTTCTTCTGCAATCTCTAGGCACCAAATCTGATTTCATATGTGGTTCTGGCAGCAGAGGTTCCAGGGTCCCAAAAGGATATTGATAAAAGACAGTGACTGGGAATGGGTTGGAGGAAAGTGTTGGCTGAAAACCAGACAGCCTGTGGCTTTCATTCATAGAGTTTGTCCATAAGAAGCTAAAAATCAAGTGTGAGTGTGTCTCAGGATAGGGGTAACCAAGAGCAAATCCAGTCTTGGAAATTGGGGTAACATTGGGGTGCAGGAGAGAAAAATTACAGGGACAAATTTCTGGACTGCATTGTTCACCATCATGGCAACTGAATATTGAAAAAGATAAAACAATCTGGAGCTACCCTTTATTTCAAGGGACTACTCTAATATAATAACTGATAAGGTAACTTCTGGGTCTCCTATTCTTCTGTGTTTCCCTTCTCCATTGCAAATGTTTTCTATGATGAGAATGGCTGAGGTAGAGATCCCATCTCCAAAATGCACAGATGAGAAGTAAGCGCTCCTTCTAGCAATCAGTTTGATGGTCAGCACTGAGTTCAGTATGAGTACTGAGGGAGAAGTCTACATACCAGATAGTTGTTTTGAGCCACTTAAAGATGAATTTTTGGTAAAACAGATGGGCAAAAGGATGATATGCAATCTTACTCTGAGCTGGTCAAGGAAAGAACACTATAAAACATCAAAAACATTGAAGCGTATTTGACCCGAATTACAATCCTGTCCTTTTTGCTGTGATGACAGTAGAAAGTAAACTGGGTAACCACTGTAACAGATTCTTCATATTCTGAGTCAAGGTAGCACTAGAACTAAATGTCATGGCGGCCCTCTCCCCACTGCTTGCATGCAGATATCTTAGCAGGATGTTTGGTGTCTACGTTAAAACTAGATACATTCTGGGGAAGGTTAAAATCCTAGTGTGATTGATGACCATAAGAGAAAAAGCAAAGCAGAGTTTGAGTCAGCTTCAAAAAGAAATGTGGAAGAACGAAGGAGAAAAACAAAAGGCAAAGGAAACAATTGGGAACTATGTAAATTCCTCCATTTCCGAAACAAACTTTTCACTATATCAATATGTGACAAACCCCAAAGAGAAACCTGCCCCTTAATAGACCCAGCCTCTTACATGGAGCCCATAGTCCTCCTGTTGAGGGGACTGGAATGTGAGAGGAACAGCCTCACCAACTGGAGAGAAAACTAGGGCTATTAGCACATATCAATAAACATAGTTATTCACCTATAAATATTAATAGGCACTCCATGAACACTTGACGTTTGAAAACAAATAAAAAAGACCCAACAACACAAGCAGGATAAAGGACCAAGATTAACAAGTGAAACAACTAATTATAAGGGTAAAAATTTTAATTAATGTTAGAGAAAATAATGTCATAAAAATTCTACTTAATCCACAGATAAATTCTAAGCAAATTGCACCCAAATAAACAAGAACAGGATACTATCTTCTATAGTATTGTCAAGATTGTCAGATAACCAAAAAAGTTATTTTTAAAAATTAAGTTTTAGTTTTTATTGGGTACATAGGAGGTGTATGAATTAATGGGGTACATGAAACATTTTGATACAGGCATATAATGTATAATAATCACATCAGGATAAATGAGATATCTATAATCTCAAGCATTTATCATTGCTATGTATTATAAACATTCCATTAATGCTCTTTTAGTTATTTTTAAAGGTACGATAAATTAGTGTTGACTGTAGTCACACTATTGTGCCAGCAAATACTAGCTCTTATTCTAAGTATATTTTTATACCCATTAACCATCCCTGCTTCCTCCCACCCCCACACTTCTCAGCCTCTGGTAACCATCATTCTACCCTCTATCCCTATGAATTCAGTTGTTTTAATTTATAGATCCCAAAAATGAGTGAGAAGATGTGATGTTTGTCTTTCTGAGCCTGGCTTATTTCACTTAACATAATGACCTCCAGTTCCATCCATGTTGTTGCAAATGCAATCTTATTGCTTTTTATGGCTGAATAGCCATAAAATTCTATTGTGTATATATACCACATTTCTTTATCCATTCATTTACTGAAAGTCACTTAAGTTGCTTGCAAATCTTGCCTGTTGTGAATAGTGCTTCAATGAACATAGGAGTGCAGACATCTCTACAATACACTGATTTCTTTTCTTTGGGGTATATACCTAGCAGTGGGATTGCTGGATCATATGGTAGTTCTATTTTTAGTTTTTTGAGGACCTCTATACTGTTCTCCATATGGTTGTACTAACTTACATTCCCACCGACAGTGTGCGAGGGTTCCCTTCTCTCCATATCCTCTCCAGTATTCATTACTGTCTGTCTTTTGGACAAAAGTCATTTTAACTGGGGTGAGATGATATATCATTGTAGTTTTGATTTACATTTCTCTGATGAGCAATGATGTTAAGCACCTTTTCTTTTGAAAGATGTCTATTCAGATTTTTTTGCCCATTTTCAATTGGATTATTAGACTTTTTCCTGTAGATTTGTTTGAACTCCTTATATGTCCTGGTTGTTAATCCCTTGTCAGTGAATAGTTTGAAAATATTTTCTCCCATTGTGTGGGCTGTCTCTTCACTTTGTTGACTGTTTACTTTGCTGTGTAGACATTTTTTAATTTGATATGATGTCATTTGCTCATTTTTGCTTTGGTTGCCTGTGCTTTTGGGGTATTACTCAAGAAATTTTTGCCCAGACTACTGTCCTGGAGAGCTTCCCCAGTGTTTTGTTATAGTAGTTTCATAGTTTGAGGTCTTAGATTTAAGTCTTTAATCCATTTTGATTTGATTTTTGTATGTAGCAAGAGATACAGTGTAGTTTCATTCTTTTGCATATGGAGGTCCAGTGTTCCCCAAGAAACAGTTCTAAACAATGAAAATAGTTTGAAGAAATGACAAAATACATGTTTTAGTAATCGTGATTTCTAAAAATCTCAGGGTAAAGGCCAAAAACTTTTATTTTCTGGAAAAATAATAAAAGGTATGGCAAATCATTTTTGAAAAAAAACAGTGTCTATTTAGTATAAGGTCCAGGAAGGGAAAGCTGTGGAAATGGATGGGAAGAAACTATCAAATAAATAATAGATGAAAAATTTCTGAGCTAAGAAAAGGACCATAAAGTACTCAGATTAAGATAATCTGCTGAGTGCTGAACAAAATAAAATAACAATAGTTAATGTTATTGCATTATTTATATGTATTGTAGTAATCTTTATAACAATTGCACAACATATTGAATTATGTAATCTGTACTCAACCCTGAGAGCTAAACATTCTCATTATTTTATGATCAAATAAAGCAAAGAGAGGTTTGCCTTGTAACTCACACAAGGTCCCACAATTAGTAAGTGGCATACAGCATTAGAAAAGAGAATGTAGCATAAAAAGCCATCCTTTTAGTCATAAACAGACTAAAAATATAGTCACAAATTAACTGGAGAGATAAAATACCCAAGTTTAGATAGATCATTGTGAGTGTCGAGGATAAAGAAATGGCACTTATTGGTTTGCAGTGAGCATATAGTTGCCTATAAAAGGCTAAAATCTGAGTTACTATATCAGTTTTCTTACCTACATACTTGATGTTGATAAGAAATTTTGAGTAAAAATAATATTTATCCCAGAAATTACCACATGGTCAACCAAACCATCAATAAATTTGAACAAAAGGATATTTTCAAACCTGTAAAGTTTTAAAAAGTTTATTCCCTATATACTCCTTTCTTAAAAACAAATGTTAAGAAACTACTATAGCAAAATGAAAAATGCATCCAAGAACAACATGGGATATAATAAATAGCAGAAATGGTCTTGGATCTCAATAACCCCCCAGGACTATAGTTGTTCAGTAAAACCAGAAAGCATTGGTTTAAATTAGAATGAGGAGTATCTTCAAGAATGAAATGAATTCTAATTACTGGAAAGGAAGAAAGACTTATTGTCTCTTCTAACAAAAATGGGAAAGAATGACAGTAAAAAAAAATGTAAAAAGTGGCAGTGTGGTGAAATCATGGTCTTTGCATAAAGCAAACCAAAATGTTCAACTATTTTGAGCAATGTTTTGGGAGCACTAACATAATCCATTTGCTTTTGATGCTTGGAACATTCTTCAAGTGGTGCAAATTTCTAACATGAGATTACATTTCTTTTTCTACAGATCCAATCATACTACTTGGTTTCACAATTAATAATCTTTACACAATCATATTATACATCCTAATAAATATGATTCAGTGTTTAGAATAAAACTAAAAATACAGAGAAGACTTTGATATATTTACAGGGGAGAATATAAATGTTACAGAACTTGGCAGTACAAAATAATGACGCAGCTAACACAGTGAGGAGGTAAAGAGAGGAAGGTATAGAGGTGTGGGTGTGTGATTTTTCTCATCTTACAATGTGGAAATTCAACTGACACAAAGTCAAGATAGTGGGTTCATAAACAGAGGGTTAAGAATAATATTAAATGTTAAAGTATAAACATGAAAAAATCAAGGTAAGTTGGGGAAAGAAGAAAAGGGTGAAGGGAGAGGGTGATAGGATAAGTATACACAATTTATCACATTTTACAGATAAGAACTCATAGTATGTAGAGGTTAAAAATCAAGAAGCACTAATAACAGCAGAATTAAAAGTGGTTAAGAGTCAAGAAAGAGGGAGGAATTGGGGGTCAAGAAAAGGATAATTTGACTTATTTGATCCTCTTCTATGAATATAGCTGTGCTATATTTTTCTATTAATGCGGATATTATATTTTTGACTATCTTAACAGGCATATTAGCACAGGGTGCAAGAGTTAATAATTTTATGAAGGTCAGCTTGATTACATCACTCATTCTTCTTGGCATAGAGATATTGTCCAATACTGCTTTTATTTGATATTCAACTATTGAGAATTACTGTTGTCTTTGAGTTTCACATATTTTCAATAATGATTTTATTTAATACTCATGTAGTGGGTAAAATTAATACCAGTTAATTTTACTGGGAGAAGATTTTAAATTTAAAAAATAAACATAATCTGGATTTTTGTGTGAGTCCATAAGCTTTGCCATCAATACCAGACTGCTCCCTCTACCATTTCCACTGATTCCCTTTCAGTCAGGATTGCATTTGCTCTACTGCTTTTAGATAACCCTAGAAAATTGAGGAGATTCTAACTCACTCCAGTCATGACCATTACTAAGGTTTTTGTCAGTCTACACAGAACTTAGTCATGTGCCACAGATAACTTTAAAAAAACCAATCTATGCAAAGATTTTGTAGTTCATATGTATTCTTTCTATTTTGTTTCTGAAATATTTCAATGTCTAAGACCAACTATTGGCATTAGGTCTATATCACTAAACAAAAATATTAAATATTGTACTTGAAAAAACTTTGTAAGATTGTTAATCTGTAGTAGTCTTAAAAACAATATGAAATAAATGCTACCCTATATGCATTAGTAATTATGGATGAATGTTTGCTGATTAGAGGATTATTCATATTTTTTAAAAGGAAGTGGCTCAGTAGTCATCCTGAATACTTTATTTTCCATCCATGTTTACACCATGATGTTCTGCTATTAACTGCTCTAGCAAACATAAAAAATTAGGTGGCCATGGGTTGTAATTCTTTATTTGTCAATAAAATGAATTATTTTTCAGATATGATTGCTATAATGCTTACTTGTGAACTCTGTCTATACTAAGTAAAACAGAAGAATCATGTTTTCAATGATGGCTGTAGAGTGATACAGAGTGAAACATCTCAGTATAGGAGTAAAAGACACAGAATCCAGAGTTGAAA
Organism: Trachypithecus francoisi; assembly: GCF_009764315.1. Classification (NCBI taxonomy): domain Eukaryota; kingdom Metazoa; phylum Chordata; class Mammalia; order Primates; family Cercopithecidae; genus Trachypithecus; species Trachypithecus francoisi. Next base: position 57,969,582 of record NW_022681462.1, on the reverse strand, counting down.
GCTGGCACATGGACAATGCTATTCACTGACAGTTTTAACAAAAACATTTCATAGGTTCTGGTTCTGTAGTTTACTGACAAAAATGACTTTTTAATTCACTTAGAGTGAGGCTCCAGAGCCATTGAAAATGTATATGCAAGTTTTGCTAGGGTGTGGCCAAGATACAACCAGAGAATCCTGTTTAAAGAAAGCATTTTCAACAGATTTCATCTCTCTGTGGAAATGTTCTGCCAAAAACACTGGGAAGTTATGGCTCTTATCCAGAGATTGTAAAGCATTAAAACAAATATTCCAAGGTCCAACTTCTGCATCATTTGCATCCCACCAAGTCACCTCTAATGTCATACCCTTCATCTGATGTTTCTGACACATGAATTACTTATTCTGACAATTTTCTCACTTTCTTTTTCTTCTCTAACAAGTGGGATAAATAGAAAAATAAAAGAAGCAGAGAAGAGAACATAGAGAAAATCAACCTAACAGTTGTTTGTGGCAGTTCAGCACAGAGCAAAGCCAGTACTTTCAATGTCACAGAAATATATATATATATTAAAAATATTACGGGCCGGGTGCAGTGGCTCATGCCTGTAATCCCAGAACTTTGGGAGGCTGAGGCAGGCAGATCCCGGAGGTCAGGAGTTTGAGACCAGCCTGGCCAATGTGCTGAGACCCCCATCTCCACTGAAAACATAAAAATTAGCACAGCGCAGTGACAACTACTCGGGAGGCTGAGGCAGGAATTCTTACAGTCCCACAGTCAATGGGAAGCAAAAAAATATTATGTAGAAATGGGCACTGAAAGGAAGAGAATTTTAATTTTCAGATAATTTAATGCATTTAGCTTTCAATACATTAATATAATAAATCAAAATTATTTGGGTCAATAGAGGAGGTGAAAATAATATTATTAGAGTATCAGAGATTGATTCCTTTGAATATATTGAATGTAACAATGAGTGCCATGATGAATCCTGTATTTGTTTATCTTTAGTTAAGTGAAAGTCTGTTTAAAATGCTTTTATCCTTAATGTATGAGCAGATGTCATTTTATTTCCAATAAATGGTTGGTGGTCTACAGGAAACATCTGGAAATCTCTACAAATTCTCTCCTCCTACTCCACAATTTTAAAATAGCAGCCTCTTATTGTGTAGCCTCTGGATTTAGAACATAAATACAAATGCTCCTGGGAAGTTTAGAACATACAGTTGTGAATATGACTGTTGGCTAAGGAAGCCCCATGATGGAACAGATTGATCTGGCAACTGTAGGGAAGAGTGTCCATTCCGTGTGTGAAGTTAAGTACAGAAAGAAAAGGAAACTCATCATCTGCAAGGGGAGGGGACAGGCCCCAGTGGGCACTAGGAGTAAAAGATCAGAGAAATTAGGGAGAGAGGAATTGAAATGCCAAGCAGGTAAACAGATGTCTGACAAATTCCTGTGCATTTCATATTTGGTAAGCATGTTAAATAAACTTTAGTAAGCATACTAAATAAATGGGAAACATACATTCAGGAGCACTGATTCTGATTTCATGCAGTGTAAGTCTATGTCTCAAAAAGTGCCTCATTTATTTAAACAATGGCATACCAGTTTCTGAGCTGTCCTTTGTTGATATGTCCTATTTTTTTCAGAAGAAATAAATTACAATATTAATTTATTATTTATGTTCTCAGTCTCCTGACCTATTGACAAACCTTTCAGTCTGTTTCTACTGTCAACTGTGATTGTAGTGCCAAGCCTCAAACAAAAGCTATCTGTCATAGCACAGAGTGGACCCCAATCAATGCCAATAAATGTTAACAGGCAGCTGCTATGGTACAAGATTATTAATTTTTAAACATAAAAATAATACAGTATAAAACTGCAGCCCCTAGGGCTACTGTTAACAGTATTCACATTATGGTGCTTTGTTTAAGAAGCAATCATTACATCCCTTAAACATGAGTTTGTTTTCATTAGAAATAAACACTACTAACTATATTTTCCATCAATCAATAAATATTTATACTGAATACCAGCTCTGTGCAAGATAAAGAACTGGTCATAGTGTAGGATCTAGGAAGTACAGCAAAGAACATAGTCTTTGTGTAAAGAAAAAACCTGGAAATATAAAAGTTAACTGTGTAAAAGAAATTATGCTAATACTAAGTGACGTATAGACTCTACAATATCTACAATAGGGAAACATTGATAATGGCCTACAGTGGTCTGGGAAGAATTCAGCTGACTCACAATCTGAAGTTGGTCTTGAAGGATGGTCAGATTTGGATCAATGAAGGTGTTGAGAGACTGCATCAGAAGCAAAGGTGGTAGCATAAACAAAAACCTAACGGCAGGGATATATCAGGAATGAGCATCAGACAGTGATGGAGCCAATATGATTGGAGTGGAAAGTTCATTAATATGAGAAAACCATTATTATGAGAAAATCATTAATGTGAGATAACCTGATAAATATAATTTTAGAAGAGATAGTGGAAAATAATATCTCCAATTTCAGACTATCTAGCAGGGGATTTTGTCTAGATTTGTGTTCAGTCATATGAGAAATCATGGTCATGAGTATTCCAACCTTTATGTTTCATCTGGCTTTTACCATCTGTCTATCCTTTTTAGTGAGATGGTATAACAGCCACCCTTACTATACAATATTTTAAAAAGTCAATAAATTAGTAGTTCTATATAAACTATCAACCATATGGTCCAAGTACCTTGGTTTAGGGAATATGTATTTGATTAAGTGTTTAAGAATGACATCTGGACAAAGTATCAAACACTCACAGCAGAATGGCAGGGGATACTGGCCATGGTGATGAAATAGGAAAGGTTCCCTTGCCCCCCTTGCAGAGTGTGTGACAGAAGGAGTGTCCCACTTCTTCAGTGCCCCACTGCTCAAACCTCTATGGAAACCTTCAGACAGGTAGGTTGTGGGGCTCCGACCCCACCGCAGTGTCAAGGGGTGAATGTTTATAGCTCATGAGGCCCCCGTGGGAGTGTGTTATAGGGTGTCTTTTAGTTTCACCCTTTTAGTTTTGCTGTCTATAGGTAGCTTGTGTTAACCAGCCCAATTAGACTCTCTACCTTGTCGCAAGGACAGAGGGCTTTCTGTATCCCCGGTTCTTGCCTTGGCATATGTACCAGAAGAATCAGATCAAATGTGGGCTTGGAGAACGATGGCAAGGTTTTCTTGAGTGGAAGTAGCTCTCAGCAGATGCAGGAGCCAGAAGGGAGATGTTTTTGCCCTGGAGTTGGGCCAGTTGGTGGCCCAGGCTCTCCCCCAATTGACCCAGCCAAACTCCATGTCATTCTGCCAGTGGTGGCCTGCTGGCTGTGCTGGTGCCTGTTGGTGCATCCCTCTCAACGTCTAACCACCCATGTGTTCCTCCGCTGATGTGCCCCTCTCGATGTCTAGCCGCTTCTTTGTCTCTGCCTTGCTAGGGTCTCAAGTTTTTGTAGGCACAGGATGAGGACATGACAAGCCAGGGTGGTCTTGGGAAATGCAACATTTGGGCAGGAAATGACTGCTCTCACCTAGGTCCATGGTGGCAGAGTCCTAGCCAGGGACCATGTCCTCCTCTACCCAGCACTTCCCTTCTCCCTCTTCTGTATCATTTAAAGAGAACACACTTCCCTTCCCAACACTTCCGTATCAGAGAGAGCTGAATCCAACTGTTGAAACCATCTAAATAATGATTATTAATTGTGGCCCACTAACAATTTACTTCTTTTAACTTTTACGTCTGTGATTGTTCTGAAATTCAGGCTGTTATGCATGGGACACAAAGAGTCCAGACTACTTTGCTTCTGCAAAATCCAGAGAATATTCAGAATTTAATCTAAAGTATCTTCTCTATTTTAATTATAGTACAGTCTTAACTCAATATCCACAATCTTGAGATAACTAGACTTTTTCTTACTATACTTTTGAAAAAAGGCAAGCCATATTAAAATGAGCATATGCAATTTGTTGAATTGTAACAATTGATATATCTTGGGCTCAGCATATTACACACCTCATTCTCTTGTACCTGCCTTATCTAGAGTACTGATAATTGAAACTGATGTTCAGAATGATCACTACAAGAACCTTTATTGTTCTTTTTTTGTATCAAAGAAGTATTCAATTCTCATATTTATGATGGAATGACTGGAGATTTGGAGACTTGGAATGGTTCTCAACAATATATGATTTTCTTGGATAGTTCACCTTTCAAGATTTTACCACTTTTTCCTGTGGGGATGATTTCTTTAGCTACTTTCTAGATCTGGCTTTGTTCCTGAACCCCAATTCCACATTTACACTTGCCTGCTGCTCTTTCTATACTTCCCTTTGAACCAAGAGAATGAATAAGAATTTATCTGCTCTCACAGGATTCATATGTTGGGTGAGAAACATTATATATGTAAACAGATAGGCATGAAAGAGACTGAATGTTTATGTCCACACAAAATGTATATGTTGAAATCTTAACCTCCAAGGTAATGGCATTAGGTGGGGCATCTGGGAGATGATTTGGTCATAGGGGTGGAGACCTCAGAATGGAATTTGTACCCATGTGAAAGAGACCCCAGAGAGATCCTACATCCCTCCTGCTATGTGAGGACACAGCAAGAAGTCAGCAGTCTACAACTCAGAAAAGGCCCTCACTAAAACTCAACTGTACTGGCACCCTGATCTTGGACTTCCCAGTTTCCAGAACTGTGAAAAATATATTTCAGTTGCTTATAAGCCACACAGTCTGTGGTATTTTGTTACAGCAGCCCAAATGAACTAACACGAGGCATATGTCATATTATCATATGGCAGTGAATGTTTTGGGTGGTGCTAATTTTGACAGGGTTGTTAGAGAAGACCTCTTAGAAAGAGTGCCAAGATATGAATATAATGAGGGAGCAAGGCAAAGGAATATTAGTCAAAATGTTTTTCAATCCAAGGAAACTGTATGTCATGAAACTCTGAAATGAGATCTGCTTTGTGAGTTTGACTAACAACGAAGAGGCCAGTGGGAAATAAAAGTAGTATTTGGTCACTACTGCGTCTACTAAATATGATGGAAACTGGGTTTAGGCCTTTCTTCTTCCTTCTCAAGGCTGCTACCCTAATTAAGGTCTCAGAACTTCATCTTTGTACCATCACAGGAACTTTGCTTTGGTTTGGTTTGGTTTGTGTTTTTGGCAGGTTTCCCAGTGTTCCAGCTCAGTTGCTTCCAAACCATCTATTAAACACTGTTACATCAACCTTTCAAAGTATTGTTTTCCTTAAACTGCTCCGTTCCCACATTTCTATGCATCCTAATGCTAACTCCTAACACATGCTTCGTGAAGACTTTTCACTAACCCAGCCCATGGTGAGAGATCTCTTTTCTGAATTTTTGCTGAAATACTGGTTTCCACCCCACACACTTCAATACAATGAACATTTTTCATATGCATCCATTTTCTCTTCTCATATTGTGACTTCCTTGATGCAGCAACACATATGTTTTTACTTTACTCATTTAGAAAAAGAAAAGCAGATTCAGATTATTATTTAGGGTACTCAGCATATTAGTAGTTACTCTAAGATTACCATAATATATAGAAGACTTACCTGTTTATCCTTAATTAAATAAACACATGATTCATCACAACTACCTATCTTCTCAGCAGTCCATTCTTTTCTCTGAAAATCTCATATCGGTAGGAATTGAATAATGTTAAATACCTTTGAAAAAAGAGCTTTTGAAATGTCATATTTTATATATATATATATATATATATAATAACTAAAGATGTTATAGTATAGTTACAGCCTTAAACAACACAGAGATTAAGGGAATAAATTCCGCCCCCCAACACGCACAGAGTTGAAAATCCATACATACATTTTGACTTCTCAAAAACTTAACTACTGTAATGGTTAATATTGTCAACTTGATTGGATTGAAGGATGCAAAGTATCGTTCCTGGGTGTGTCTGTGAGGGTGTTGCCAAAGGAGATTAACATTTGAGTCAGTGGACTGGGAAAGGCAGACCCACCCTTAATCTGGGTGGGCACAATCTAATCAGCTGCCACCATGACCAGAATAAAAGCAGGCAGCAGAACGTGGCAAGACTAGACTTGTTTAGTCTTCTGGCCTACATCTTCCTCTCATGCTGTGTGCTTCCTGCCCTCAAACATCAGACTCCAAGTTCTTCAGCTTTGGGACTCAGACTGGCTTCCTTGCTTCTCAGCTTGCAGACGGCCTATTGTGGGACCTCACCTTGTGATTGTGTGAGTCGATACTCCTTAATAAACTCCCCTTTATGTATACAGCTATCCTATTACTGTGGTCCCTGTAGAGAACTCTAATACAACTACTGTTGAACAGAAGCCTTACCAATAACATAGTCAATTAACACATACCTTGTATGCTATGTATTGTATACTGTTTTCTTACAATAAAGTAAGCTAGAGAAAAGAAAACGTGAAGGAAAGCATAATGAACAGAAAATATATTCATTATTCATTAAGTGGAAGTGGGTCATCCTAAGGATCTTCATTATTATTTTTACATTTAGTAGGCCAAGGAGAAGAGAAGGGTTTGATTTTGCTGTCTCAAGGATGGCAGAAGTGGAAGAAAATCTGCATATAAATGGACCCTCGAAGTTCAAATCTTTGTTCAAGGGTCAACTGTGTGTGTGTCTGTGTGTGTACACTCTACACATTTATTTTTAATTTATTTTTAATCATGTATAACAATTATGATTAAAACACCTTAATATAAACTAGATATTCATTTTAATAGTTTACCACATAACGTCCAACATTTATTAAGCACTTGACAGTTCTCAAAACACACTCACATATTTTATCATATGTGAGTCTCAAAGCACCCTATGAACTACTAGGCAGGGTGTTGTTTTGTAATCATTGGATAAATTAAATGCCTTGCTAGAGATCATGCATCTAGTAGGTTACAGGACATATAATTTCTAAACCATTGCTTTTTCACTATAAACCAGAAATAATCTATGCTTCTTCTGAATATGCCATCATTGTGCCTTTCTCATTGATACAGAAAGAGGGAGAAATGGAGAGAGGAAAAAAGGGAAAGGACAGAGGGAGAGGAAGAGAAGTAGAGGGAGAGAGAGAGTTAAATTTTTTAGCAGGTTTATTTTAGATATTTTCAAACAGTGTTCTGTAGTAGACCAGATGTGCACTAAAATTGAACTGAGTACAGAAAGCTCAGTTGCTGGCACATATATGCCCTTAATAAATGTTTGTTGATGAATGAAAGTATTGCCATATTTTTCTAATTTGAGTGGTTTTTTTTAAGACACTCTATCTCTCTTTTTAATGGCTGAGATTTCACTCATCTTTTCTCACATTTGGTGGACTAAAAATAACCAGGCATAAGTTTTATTTTTTTTAAGACCCTCATATCCACTGAGGTTTTATGAGGGAACTCAGAAAATATGCTTTTGGTTACTACCTGACTGCATCATGTCAAGCATTGTGGTTACATTCTAGAAATTAGCAACGTCAATACGGAATTATCCATGTTCTCGTTGGCAGCAAGATTCGGCCTGTGTCAAATTAAAATAGCTAAGCATGATGGATGATAATAAAGGAGAGACTTGGGGGAAGCTGTTTATGAGTTGCTCTCAGAACTGCCTAAAGAGAAAAGAATACTCTCACATTGTCATAGACTATACACCAAATGCACAGTCACAAATACTTGATAATCACATGAAGATTTCTAAACACTTTAAGAACTTCTCCCATCCTTGGAGATGCACCACCCTGTTATATCATTGGGGAAGCTTTCCAGTGAAATCATTTAATATAGATTACTGGTAAATAAGTTGAGATCCAAGACCGGTGTTTATTTGCTTTCTCCTTTGACTAACATACGTAGCTTTATTATTAGGATCCAACATATATGTTGATAGCACTGATTTTTTTGATAGCTAGCTGGGAAATGGATTATAAAGGATATCTTATCGGCCCTTTACTTACATCAGCTTTGTGCAATATGATCAGTCCTGCATAGCCATCTCCAGTATTTCATGAGGTGTCTTATATTTTCACTCTGTAGCACAAAAATAGGTAATTAAGTTTTTTTACTTTCTGTGTATGTCTAAAAATTCTAAAAATAATGACTTTCAGGTTATGTACCACTGGAATCTAATAATCTCTTGTAAAAGGTCTGATATTGTACCTCAGCCTCTGCCAATTTGACAAGTCATTAAAGTCCTGAAAATATCACTTATATTGATCATTATATTCCCTTTGGAGAATGTGTGCTATTAGTACATCCTCCATCAAAATAGAAGCACTTGAAATTATAAGCTTATATGTTGGTCAATAATTTGGGATAGATTCACATTTCTATCACAAGATGAGAAATTATCAAAGTCACAAAAGTTCATCTGAGCTCTTAATGAATATGTGATCATCTGTCTATTTACCTATCTCTCATCCATCTGTCTGTTGTCTCTCTGTTTTTTTCCGTAGCTGAAATAAAGCTGGATTTCTGCTGTTCAGAATTTTTAGAGATGGATCATATGTTATTAAAGACCTTTCCTCAGTCTTCTCTAACTGTCATAGCAAAATACCACTGTCTGGGTGGCTTAAACAACAGAAATTTATTTTCTCACAATCCCAGAGGCTGGAAGTCTGAGAGCAGAATGCCAGCATGGTTGGATTTGGGTGAGAAATCTCTTTTGGTTTACAGATGGGCACCTTCCTGTGTGTCCTTGCATTGGGGAAAGAGAAAGAAAGAGAATGAGAGCAAACTCTCTGTTGTCTCTTATTATAAGGACCTGTCAGGTCAGTCATATATGGACCCTACCTTCTAGCCTCAATTAACTTCAGTTGCTGACTTATGGGCCTTATCTCCGAATATAGTTACTTCGAGGATTAGGGTTTCCACATATGAATTTTGAGAGTACACATTTCAGTCCATAACCATCCTGTAATGTTTTGACACTTTAAAGGGTTAGCTTATAAGTATGAGTAAAACATACACACAAATAACATTCTGAAGAAAATTAAGTTTTCTTCTCACAGCAGAGACGTAGCATAAATCTACTGGTCAGCGGTTAGCTCATCTTTATATTTACAACCATCACATTTCTGTTTATTATGTCATCTAAAATATAATTATTTTGTATACAATTGTGCAATTGGTCTATTAGTAACTTTTCTTTAAAATATTACTTGCAGCTTACTACATGCAGAAAATTGAAACTGAATCCCTTCCTTACACCATATTCAAAAATCAACTCAAGATGGATTAAAGACTTAAATATAAATTCCCAAACTATAAAAGCCCTGGAAGACAACCCAGGCAATACCATTCTGGACATAGGAAGAGGCACAGATTTCACAACAAAAACTGGATCTACTAGTTGATTTGCCACGAGATCCTGGGCTCATCACTTAACTTCTCTAATCCTCAATATTTTCATACATAGAATGGTGGTTAAGAAAAATAATAGAACTTCTAGGTGGATTAGTTTTTTAAAAATGTGTTTACCAGGAGAACCAGGTTCAGGAAGCTTCTGGGTAGCTGAATATGCGGAGATTCCTGGAGAGTGGCAGGCCGAGGATATGGAGCTGTGCACGCCTTCCCCCATACCTTGCTCTATGTGTCTCTTCATCTGTATCCTTTGTAATATCCTTTATAATAAACCAGTAAATGTAAAAAGAAAAAAAAAAAACAACTGTGTTTTAGCTGGGCACAGTGACTCACACTTGTAATCCCAGCACCACTTTGGGAGACTGAGGCAGAAGGATAATTTGAGCTTAGGAATTCTAGATCATCCTGGGCAACATGGTAAAACCTTGGCTCTACACAAAATACAAAAATTAGCTGGGTGTGGTGGTGCATACCTGTCAGCTCAGCTACTTGGGACACTAAGGTGGGAGGATCTCTTGAGCCTTGGAGGTCAAGGCTGCAGTGAGCCACAATCATGCCACTGCACTTCAGCCTGGGTTACAGAGCAAGACTCTGTCTCCAAAAAGAACAACAACAAACCCAAATAAGTGTGTTCAAAGTACCTAATATCATACTCCTCCTCCCTGTTCCTATAACACTGAATGGCATATAATATTAAGCTATGGTGTAGTTAAGAGCTTTTAGATCATCAATAGTACTTACATGTACAAGCTGAGACCACCTGAACATGAGCTTGTGGCTATAAAAATAGGTACAGTTGTCCAAGAGATATGGCCCCCCTTTATATTCTGCCAAATACAGCTGTTCTGGCCTGGATCGAAGCAGCTCACTATCAGCTTCATCCTCTTCCAAACTACTTACCAAGTCTAAACATGAGCTTCTGTTGCTCTAGGTAACTGGTCTTACAGGAGGAAGAAGAGCAAGATCAACGGGGTGAAGCAAAGTCAGAAAGATTCTTAACCTTAAATATTCTCAATCTAGTCTAGAATGTGCTGATTAGATATAATCTAAATAAACACTTGCAGCACTGATAAAACACGTTAATAGGTGAGGTCCTTAGAAGCTTTACCCATGGCAATGCATAGTCCAGGAGACATATATGGTGTTGTAATTGTTTCAGGCTGAACGAAACCCTCCCAACATCATACATTGTCTAACCCTTCAAGATTTGGGAAGAGAAGGAAAACTTTATTTTGCATTGTGGAGAGAGAAGGATGCGGTTGTTTAAAAATACACATTTTGTATCTTCGTTGAGCATCTGCTGTATAATAAACACTGTGCTGGGCACTAGAAAAAGTGCTGAACAAAATGGGCATTGTCTTCAGCCCTCATACAACTCACAGTCTAAAGGGATGACATACTTGTGTTTCCTGATGCTAATACAAAGTACATTTGACTATTAAAATGTTTCCTGTTGTTTCTCCAGATGTCAGTCTCATGTCTTCTCACATCCTTCCATATGGCTCTCAGCCTAGATCACTTCAAATTCATTATCCCCTTCTCACAGTAACTCTTTCTGGGGTTGGGAGAGCATTCCAATTTTTTTTTTTTTTTTTTTCATTTGGGCTTCAAACCCAGGTGAATCACCACATTCTCTAATAGTAAAATTCCTGAAAGTATTGTTTCCAAAAACTATCCTTTGGTCAACTTGAAACCTTCTTCTGAGAAAACCATCACTCGGTAGGCATTTTAGAAGAGTTTCTGTTTCAATCATAGTGAGACAACAGTTAAGGTCCCTATTTATGCACTTTTCCCCAACTCAGTGACATACTGTCATTTCAGGGATTCTTAAGTTAAATTTAGTGTCAGAAGCCAGTCATGGTAACAAATTGATGAATTTAAAAAAACTGCCTATCATGATGGAAGACAGACTGTAGAATATGTTATCATTCCTTACCCCATGCCTCAATACTCTGATCGTCATCAGCAGCTTCTCTTAGCACTATCTGGCCAGAGATTTCTACTTATTTTACACAATTTATTTGACTCAAACCTCAAGAACATAATTTCCTGTAATCCCAGCACTTTGGGAGGCCGAGAGGCGGATCACGAGGTCAGGAGATCGAGACCATCCTGGCTAACACGGTGAAACCCCGTCTCTACTAAAAAAATACAAAATACCTAGCTGGGCGTGGTGGCGGGCGCCTGTAGTCCCAGCTACTCCAGAGGCTGAGGCAGGAGAATGGCGTAAACCCGGGAGGCGGAGCTTGCAGTGAGCTGAGATCCGGCCACTGCATTCCAGCCTGGACGAGAGCGCGAGACTCCGTCTCAAAAAAAAAAAAAAAAAAAAAAAGAACATAATTTCCTCCTCCTGACAGCCTATAGCCTTTGGAGGGCATTTCACTTATGGAAAGAAATTCGACTGAGAGGCTGGCCAAGTTAAATGAGGTCTATCACAGGTAAAATTTACAGAGCAAGAATGGGTAAATAATAATGAATTTATTAAACAATAGCAAATATTATTGAGCCTTTATTGTGTGCTTTACGTGCATAATGACAACACTATGAGGCAGCTACGAGTATTACATCTACAAAAGAGGCATAGAGATATTAAGAAACTTACACACAATTACACAGCTAAGAAGTAGCCAAGTGAATTTGAGTTCAGGCAGAGTAGCTCCAGAAGCCCTGCCCTAAACCACTTTACTACAGAAAAATGTTTTACCATAAGACACAGAAATAAGACTAGCTCATTCAATACTAGTAAGTTTTTAAAATTATCATTATACTTTAGCTCTAGGGTACATGTGCTCAATATGCAGGTTTGTTACATTGATCCATTGTTCAATGAGATCAATGTATTCAAGTGATCTCATTGTTCATTCCCACCTATGAGTGAGAACATGCGGTGTTTGGTTTTCTCTTCTTGTGATAGTTTGCTAAGAATGATGGTTTCCAGCTGCATCCATGTCCCTACAAAGGACGCAAACTCATCCTTTTTGATGGCTGCATAGTATTCCATGGTGTATATGTGCCACATTTTCTTAATCCAGTCTGTCACAGATGGACATTTGGGTTGATTCCAAGTCTTTGCTATTGTGAATAGTGCCGCAATAAACATACGTGTGCATGTCTTTGTAGTAGAGTAATTTATAATCCTTTGGGTATATACCCAGTAGTGGGATGGCTGGGTCATATGGTACATCTAGTTCTAGATCCTTGAGGAATCGCCATACTTTTTCCATAATGGTTGAACTAGTTTACAATGCCACCAACAGTGTAAAAGTGTTCCTATTTCTCCACATCCTCTCCAACACCTGTTGTTTCCTGACTTTTTAATGATTGCCATTCTAACTGGTGTGAGATGGTATCTCATTGTGGTTTTGATTTGCATTTCTCTGATGGCGAGTGATGATGAGCATTTTTTCATGTGTCTGTTGGCTGTATGGATGTCTTCTTTTGAGAAATGTCTGTTCATATCCTTTCCCCCTTTTGATGGGGTTGTTTGTTTTTTTCTTGTATATTTGTTTGAGTTCTTTGTAGATTCTGGATATTAGCCCTTTGTCAGATGAGTAGGTTGCAAAAATTTTTTCCCATTCTGTAGGTTGCCTGTTCACTCTGATGGTAGTTTCTTTGCTGTGCAAAAGCTCTTTAGTTTATTAGATCCCATGTGTCAATTTTGGCTTTTGCTGCCGTTGCTTTTGGTGTTTTAGACATGAAGTCCTTGCCATGTCCTTGCCCATGCCTATGTCCTGAATGGTACTACCTAGATTTTCTTCTAGGGTTTTTATGGTATTAGGTCTAACATTTAAGTCTCTAATCCATCTTGAATTAATTTTCGTATAAGGGGTAAGGAAAGGATCCAGTTTCAGCTTTCTACTTATGGCTAGCCAATTTTCCCAGCCACCAGCACCATTTATTAAATAGGGAATCCTTTCCCCATTTCTTGTTTCTCTCAGGTTTGTCAAAGATCAGATGGCTGTAGATGTGTGGTATTATTTCTGAGGACTCTGTTCTGTTCCATTGGTCTATATCTCTGTTGTGGTACCAGTACCATGCTGTTTTGGTTACTGTAGCCTTGTAGTATAGTTTGAAGTCAGGTAGCGTGACGCCTCCAGCTTTGTCCTTTTGACTTAGGATTGTCTTGGCAATGCGGGCTCTTTTTGGTTCCATATGAACTTTAAAGCAGTTTTTTCCAATTCTGTGAAGAAAGAATCATTGGTAGCTTGATGGGGATGGCATTGAATCTATAAATCACCTTGGGCAGTATGGCCATTTTCACGATATTGATTCTTCCTATCCATGAGCATGGTATGTTCTTCCATTTGTTTGTGTCCTCTTTTATTTCACTGAGCAGTGGTTTGTAGTTCTCCTTGAAGAGGTCCTTTACATCCCTTGTAAGCTGGATTCCTAGGTATTTTATTCTCTTTGAAGCAATTGTGAATGGAAGTTCATTCCTGATTTGGCTCTCTGCTTGTCTGTTACTGGTGTATAAGAATGCTTGTGATTTTTGCACATTAATTTTGTATCCTGAGACTTTGCTGAAGTTGCTTATCAGCTTAAGGAGATTTTGGGCTGAGACAATGGGGTTTTCTAAATATACAATCATGTCATCTGCAAACAGGGACAATTTGACTTCTTCTTTTCCTAACTGGATACCCTTGATTTCTTTCTCTTGCCTGATTGCCCTAGCCAGAACTTCCAACACTATGTTGAATAGGAGTGGTGAGAGAGGGCATCCCTGTCTTGTGCCAGTTTTCAAGGGAATTTTTCCAGTTTTTGCCCATTCGGTATATAGCTGTGGGTTTGTCATAAATAGCTCTTATTATTTTGAGGTACGTTCCATCAATACCAAATTTATTGAGCGTTTTTAGCATAAAGGGCTGTTGAATTTTGTCAAAAGCCTTTTCTGCATCTATTGAGATAATTATGTGGTTCTTGTCTTTGGTTCTGTTTATATGCTGGATTACGTTTATTGATTTGCGAATGTTGAACCAGCCTTGCATCCCAGGGATGAAGCCCACTTGATCATGGTGGATAAGCTTTTTGATGTGCTGCTGAATCCGGTTTGCCAGTATTTTATTGAGGATTTTTGCATCGATGTTCATCAGGGATATTGGTCTAAAATTCTCTTTTTTTGTTGTGTCTCTGCCAGGCTTTGGTATCAGGATGATGTTGGCCTCATAAAAAGAGTTAGGGAGGATTCCCTCTTTTTCTATTGATTGAAATAGTTTCAGAAGGAATGGTACCAGCTCCTCCTTGTACCTCTGGTAGAATTCAGCTGTGAATCCATCTGGTCCTGGACTTTTTTTGGTGGTAGGCTATTAATTGTTGCCTCAATTTCAGAGCCTGCTATTGGTCTATTCAGGGATTCTTCAACTTCTTCCTGGTTTAGTTGGGAGAGTGTAAGTGTCCAGGAAATTATCCATTTCTTCTAGATTTTCTAGTTGATTTGCGTAGAGGCATTTATAGTATTCTCTGATGTTGTTTGTATTTCTGTGGGGTCGGTGGTGATATCCCCTTTATCATTTTTATTGCGTCTATTTGATTCCTCTCTCTTTTCTTCTTTTTATTAGTCTAGCTAGCGGTCTGTCAATTTTGTTGATCTTTTCAAAAAACCAACTCCTGGATTCATTGATTTTTTGGTTTTTTTTTTTTTGTGTCTCTATCTCCTTCAGTTCTGCTCTGATCTTAGTTATTTCTTGCTTCTGCTAGCTTTTGAATGTGTTTGCTCTTGCCTCTCTAGTTCTTTTAATTGTGATGTTAGAGTGTCAATTTTAGATCTCTCCTGCTTTCTCTTGTGGGCATTTAGTGCTATAAATTTCCCTCTACACACTGCTTTAAATGTGTCCCAGAGATTCTGGTATGTTGTATCTTTGTTCTCATTGGTTTCAAAGAACATCTTTATTTCTGCTTTCATTTCGTTATGTACCCAGTAGTCATTCAGGAGCAGGTTGTTCAGTTTCCATGTAGTTGAGCGGTTTTGATTGAGTTTCTTAGTCCTGAGTTCTAGTTTGATTGCACTGTGGTCTGAGAGACAGTTTGTTATAATTTCTGTTCTTGTACATTTGCTGAGGAGTGCTTACTTCCAATTATGTGGTCAATTTTGGAATAAGTGCGATGTGGTGCTGAGAAGAATGTATATTCTGTTGATTTGGGGTGGAGAGTTCTATAGATGTCTATTAGGTCCGCTTGGTGCAGAGATGAGTTCAATTCCTGGATATCCTTGTTAACTTTCTGTCTCGTTGATCTGTCTAATGTTGACAGTGGAGTGTTGAAGTCTCCCATTATTATTGTATGGGAGTCTAAGTCTCTTTGTAGTCTCTAAGGACTTGCTTTATGAATCTGGGTGCTCCTGTATTGGGTGCATATATTTAGGAGAGTTAGCTCTTCCTGTTGAATTGATCCCTTTACCATTATGTAATGGCCTTCTTTGTCTCTTTTGATCTTTGATGGTTTAAAGTCTGTTTTATCAGAGACTAGGATTGCAACCCCTGCTTTTTTTTGTTCTCCATTTGCTTGGTAGATCTTCCTCCATCCCTTTATTTTGAGCCTATGTATGTCTCTGCATGTGAGATGGGTCTCCTGAATACAGCAGACTGATGGGTCTTGACTCTTTATCCAGTTTGCCAGTCTGTGTCTTTTAATTGGAGCATTTAGTCCATTGACATTTAAGGTTAATATTGTTATGTGTGAACTTGATCCTGTCATTATGATATTAACTGGTTATTTTGCTCGTTAGTTGATGCAGTTTCTTCCTAGCCTCGATGGTCTTTACATTTTGGCATGTTTTTGCAATGGCTGGTACCGGTTGTTCCTTTCCATGTTTAGGGCTTCCTTCAGGGTCTCTTGTAAGGCAGGCCTGGTGGTGACAAAATCTCTAAGCATTTGCTTATCTGTAAAGGATTTTATTTCTCCTTCACTGATGAAGCTTAGTTTGGCTGGATATGAAATTCTGGGTTGAAAATTCTTTTCTTTAAGAACGTTGAATATTGGCCCCCACTCTCTTCTGGCTTGTAGAGTTTCTGCCGAGAGGTCTGCTGTTATTCTGATGGGCTTCCCTTTGTGGGTAACCCGACCTTTCTCTCTGGCTGCCCTTAAGATTTTTTCCTTCATTTCAACTTTGGTGAATCTGGCAATTATGTGTCTTGGAGTTGCTCTTCTGAGGAGTATCTTTGTGGCGTTCTCTGTATTTCCTGAATTTGAATGTTGGCCTGCCCTACTAGGTTGGGGAAGTTCTCCTGGATGATATCCTGAAGAGTGTTTTCCAACTTGGTTCCATTTTCCCCCTCACTTTCAGGCACCCCAATCAGACGTAGATTTGGTCTTTTTACATAATCCCATACTTCTTGCAGGCTTTGTTCATTTCTTTTTCTTCTTTTTTCTTTTGGTTTCTCTTCTCGCTTCATTTCATTCATTTGATCCTCAATCGCTGATACTCTTTCTTCCAGTTGATCGAGTCGGTTACCGAAGCTTGTGCATTTGTCACGTATTTCTCGTGTCATGGTTTTCATCTCTGTCATTTCGTTTATGATCTTCTCTGCATTAATTAGTCTAGCTGTCAATTCTTCCACTTTTTTTTCAAGATTTTTAGTTTCTTTGCGCTGGGTACGTAATTCCTCCTTTAGCTCTGAGAGGTTTGATGGACTGAAGCCTTCTTCTCTCATCTCGTCAAAGTCATTCTCTGACCAGCTTTGATCCGTTGCTGGCGATGGGCTGCGCTCCTTTGCAGGGGGAGATGCGCTCTTATTTTTTGAATTTCCAGCTTTTCTGCCCTGCTTCTTCCCCATCTTTGTGGTTTTATCTGTCTCTGGTCTTTGATGATGGTGACGTACTGATGGGGTTTTGGTATAGGTGTCCTTCCTGTTTGATAGTTTTCCGTCTGACAGTCAGGACTGTCTGTTGGTCTGTTGGAGATTGCTTGAGGTCCACTCCAGACCCTGTTTCCTGGGTATCGCAGCAGCAGCAGAGGTTGCCGAAGATAGAATATTGCTGAACAGCGAGTGTACCTGTCTGATTCTTTCTTTGGAAGTTTCCTCTCAGGTGTACGCCACCCTGTGAGGTGGGGTGTCAGCAGACTGCCCCTAGTGGGGGATGTCTCCCAGCTAGGCTACTCAGGGGTCAGGGACCCACCTGAGCAGGCAGTCTGTCCGTTCTCAGATCTCAACCTCCGCGTTAGGAGATCCACGGCTCTCCCCAAAGCTGTCAGACAGAGTCGTTCGCGTCTGCAGCGCCCCCGCTCTTTCCCCTAATGGACTGCAGCTGTGCGCTGTCGGCAGAGGGTAGAGTCTACAGAGACAGGCAGGCTTCCTTGAGCTGCTGTGAGCTCCACCCAGTTCGAGCTTCCCAGCGGCTTTGTTTACCTACTTAAGCCTCAGCAATGGCGGGCGCCCCTCCCCCAGCCTCGCGCTGCCTTGCGGATAGATCGCCGCAGACGCTGTGTCAGCAGTGAGGGAGCTCCGTGGGCGTGGGACCCTCCCGGCCAGGTGGGATATATTCTCCTGGTGTGCCTGTTTCCTTAAAGCGCAGTATTGGGGTGGGAGTTACCCGATTTTCCAGGTGTGTGTGTCTCAGTTCCCCTGGCTAGAAAACGGATTTCCTTCCCCCTTGCGCTTCCAGGTGAGGCGATGCCTCGCCCTGCTTCAGCTCACGCTGGTCAGGCTGCAGCAGCTGACCAGCACCGATGTCCGGCACTCCCTAGAGAGATGACCCCAGTACCTCAGTTGAAAATGCAGAAATCAGGTCTTCTGTGTCGCTTGCGCTGGGAGTTGGAGACTGGAGCTGTTCCTATTCGGCCATCTTGCTCCGCCCCTCTCCCAGTCTATCATTGATGAACATTTGAGTTGGTTACAAGTCTTTGCTATTGGTAATAGTGCCGCAATAAACATACATGTGCATGTGTCTTTATAGTAGAATGATTTATAATCCTTTGGGTATATACCCAGTGATGGGATTGCTGGATCAAATGGTATTTCCAGTTCCAGATCCTTGAGGAATCACCACACTGTCTTCCACAACGATTGAACTAGTTTACACTTCCACCAACAGTGTAAAAGCATTCCTATTTCTCTACATCCTGTCCAGCATCTGTTGTTTCTTGACTTTTTAATGATCATCACTCTAACTGGCGTGAGATGGTATCCCATTGTGGTTTTGATTTGCATTTCTCTAATGACCAGTATGATGAGCACTTTTTTATATGTCTGTTGGCTGCATAAATGCCATCTTTTGAGAGGTGTATGTATGTTCATATCCTTTGCCCATTTTTTGGTGGAGTTGTTTTTTTCTTGTGAATTTAAGTTCTTTGTAGATTCTGGTATTAGCCCTTTGTCAGATGGGTAGATTGCAAAAATTTTCTCCCATTCTGTAGGTTGCCTGTTCACACTGATGAAGTTTCTTTCGCTGTGCAGAAGCTCTTTAGTTTAATTAGATCCCATTTGTCTATTTTGGCTTTTGTTGCCTTTGCTTTTGGTGTTTTAGTCATGAATTCCTTGCCCATGCCTATGTCCTGAATGGTATTGCCTAGGTTTTCTTCTAGGGTTTTCATGGTGTTAGGTATTAAATTTAAGTCTTTAATCCATCTTGAGTTAATTTTAATATACAGTGTAAGGAAGGGATCCAGTTTCAGCTTTCTACATATGGCTAGCTGGTTTTCCAGCACCATTTATTAAATAGGGAAATCTTTCCCCATTGCTCATTTTTGTCAGGTTTGTCAAAGATCAGGTGGTTGTAGATATGTGGTGTTATTTCTGAGGTCTCTGTTGTATTCCATTGGTCTATATATCTGTTTTAGCACCAGTACCATGCTGTTTTGGTTACTGTAGTCTGGTAATATAGTTTGAAGTCAGGTAGTGTGATGTCTCCAGCTTTGTTCTTTTTGCTTAGGATTGTCTTGAATACTAGTTACTTTTAAATTTTTGTTATCCTTGGTTACTTGCAAGAGAGATCAGCTTTTAGTAATATATTTCAGCTTTTGAAGTTTATATTGTGTACCCTCAGTTAACCACTTTTCACACACACATATTTAATAACATTTGAAAAACATAGTTAATAAAAAATTTGAATGCAGAATAACAATCCTACCAAGAATGGACAAACTACTTGAACATATTGTTTACCAAAGAGGATACACAGGTGGCTAACAAACACACACACAAAAATTATAAACATCATACAACATTAGAGAAGTGCACATTAAACCCACAGTGGGATGGGATATGCCACACACCTATTGAAAGTTTAAAATTAAATAGACTCATCATACCAAAGGCCAGTGAGCAAAAGGAATAACTAAAAGCCTCGTAAATACTGTTGTTTATGTAAAATAGTACAACTACTTTGGAAAATAGCTTGGCAATTTCTTAAAAAGTTAAGTGTACACTCACCAACTAAAATAGCCATTCCACTCCTAGGTATTTATCCAAGAGAAAATAAGCATATGTTCCTAAAAAGAATTGTAAGCAAATGTTCATATCTGGATTATTTGTAATAGCCAATACCTGGAAACAACTGCAATATCCAACAATGTCTGAATGGCTACATAAACTGTGGTATATCTATACAATGAAATACTACTGACTGATAAAAAGGTATGAACTATTGATGCATGGAATAATATGAATGAATCTCTCAAAACAGTTATACTGAGTGAAAGAAGTCAGACACAAAAAATTACTTAGTTTATTATTCCAATTATATAGAACTCCAGAAAATGTAAACAAATCTCTAGTAACAGAAAACAAAGCAATCATTGCCTGGGAGAACAGTAACAGGAAGGGATAGGATGGAGAAATTGCAAAGAAGAAACCAATCTACTCACTATCTTTTAGTTATGGTTTTTCAAAACTCATCAAATTGTACAGTCTAGTATAAGCAGTTTATACTATGTCAGGTATACCACAATAAAGCTCAGTTTAAAACTTTTTTTAAAGTTTTTAAAGTTTTTTAAACTTTAAAAGTTTAAAAAAGTTTTTTTAAAGTTTTTAAAAATGACAATAGCACCCTTATTGAAAAACACAGAACATTTTCCAAAATTTTCACTGATGTTGGTTTGTGGCATTAACATTTCTCGGGAAACTTTAATGTATGTTATTTTGAGACTAATAAGTACCCCAAATATTTTAGTCCTGATGTGTAATTCTAGAAATGTTGATAGGTCAGGGAAAATGTCTTTGCTTTCAGGGAAGCCTCCCTTTTCCCTTCAAATCTACCTGGTGGTTTGGCTGCTTTTTCCTGACACAAATTTGAATAGTCCTGACTGCATGTGTGGAAGGTGATACCTGATGATCTTCCTGACAAGTCGTCTCATTCATGGAGCCACCTGATCAAACTATTCTCCAGAAGATGTACATCTGGATCATTTCAGGACACTTGCTTGAATTTGTCAATCATTCCAGAATGCCAGAGAAATCTGTTTTTCTAGGATGTAGGAAAGAGACTTCTGTTTATGTCTGTAAGATCTCTTGTTTGGTTCACCTTAAGGTTGAAACCCTGCCTGCAGGTGCACATTTCAATTTTCTGTAGTACCTATGATTAACTTTTAAGAGTTGTTTGGTTTTATTATTGGCAAGGAAACAAAAAGGAAACAAAAGATATAGGACATGTTGAACACTTGATGGGTGTTCAGTTAACAAATTATTTCTAACAGGATATTTAAGACTCAGTAAATACAGTTATTATTTATAAATGTCAGCACATTTAGATTTTCAACTACATGGCATTTCAATATCTGTCCAGCAGATATACACATACATATATATATTTCTATATATATATAGAGAGAGAGAACCTAAGCTTTCACAACCATTTTTTCCACATTACAGTACTATAAAGTGAAGGTTACTACAAAATGAAGAATTCTATGATGAATTTTATACATTCTTGAATGTATATTAGAGCTTTATAATATTCCATGGTAAAAAAACATTTGGAAAATAAAACCAAGCAAGTTATGAACATATTTTATAGATATGTTAGTATTGAAGTATATTATTTCAACCTTACCTTTGAAAAGTACTTGAATCCCTCAAAAATACAGATAATTTTTAAGGCAATTTTATTATACATTTCTTATGGTATAATATATTTACTTTGAGATGGTTTTATAAATACACACATATATATTTATTTATACATGTACACACACAGTTAATAATCATTAAATATGGTCTGCTTATATTTTTCATCATGCTTCAAACTTGTTATAATTCAGAATTCCCACTTATATAAGTATTTCAGTAATAAAATTGATTTTTATGTTTTACTTTTCATAAGTATGATTTAATTTTACACTATATTTCACATCATGGATTCAGCCCTAGACAGAATATAATTGATGCCTATAATAAACTCAGAGTTTTTTACGAGCTAACAAATCCTAATCCTCAAGACAAAAGTATAAACAGGACCAACATTCTTGAGTCACCTACCTTTTTTTCTGCTAAAAATAATTTTCTTTATTTGATCTATAGCCATATGTGTACCTATATTTATTTATACATACACTCACACACACATTCAAATCCACTTACATAAGCATAAACACATTCAAAAGCAGAAGGACAAGAGTTATAGTATTTATTTCTAAACAGAGAAAGAGTCCAATATAATTATATTATTTAATCAAGAAGTTCTTTAAAAAATTTCTGATTTATTTTCTGGGAAAGAATATAATTATTTATTTCTCTTTGTGGATTTAGATGCTATAGGAAATTGTATAAAGTACTGCTCTTGGTAAAATATTGGTTAATATTCAAAATATTGATAGGGTTTAAAAAACTCTATTTGAGATAACTTACATATTAGATATTTCATGTGCACAACAGCTATTGCCCTTAATAAACTGATTTTTATGAGCTACAAATTATTAAATAATACTTTGGGATTTTTCCTGTGTTTTGTCTTTTGGCAAATGATAATTTATTCCTATAGCCCACTATTCGGTTTTCATCACAGCATAAAAGGGAGTCAAATGCAACCAAAAACATTTTGATAAAACTTCATTTTATGTAGAAAAAAACAGATGAGTGTACATTTAGAAGTAGGTTGATTTCAAGTCAATATCAAATTTGCAGGAATACACATATTTAAATTATATATAGGCAGTTTTATTTTGTTGGGAATAAATTAGGTGGAACAACCCAGCATGAAGACAGGGATAAATGTTCTCTGAAGATATTATGAGCACCTTTCCAGAATTCTTTCTATAACACAGCCCGATTATCAAATGGGAACTTCAAGTTAACTTAAGAGCTATGGGTACACAAAGGCATACAGAGTGGTATAAGGAACATTGAAGACTCAGAGGGAGAAGAATAGAGGGGAGTGAAGGATGAAAAATAATATACATACTGACTACAAGGTGCAGTACTCAGGTGATATATGCACTAAAATCTGACTTCACCACTATACAATTCATCCTTATAGCCAAAAACCACTCGTATCCCCAAAACTAATGAAATAAAATATATGTGTATGTGTGTGTATCTATGTGTATAATTTTTATAAGCTACCTTTACATATTTAAATATTTCTCATATTTTCATTATAAATAAGTAATAAATGGCAATTTCTCTCTACATTTCAGAACTCTCAAACCTAGTGATAGTTACAAAGAAAGATTCTTACCACAGTTGATATTGAAAACTCTTTTCAGTCTTACTTATTGATGTGGTTTGGCTCTGTGTCTGCCCCCAAATATCATCTTGAGTTGTGATCCTTAGTGTTGGAGGAGGGTCCTAGTGGGAGGTGACTGTATTATGGGGGTGTGCTTTTTATATGCTGGTCTTGTGATAGTGAGTTCTCATGCGATATGATGGTTTAAAAAGCATGTGGCACTTCCGCCTCGCGCTCTTTCTCTCCTGCTCCTCAATGGGAAGATGTACCGTGCTTCCTTTTCACCTTCTACCAACATTGTAAGTTTCCTGAGGCTTTCTAGTCATGCATCCAGTTAAGCCTGCAGAACTGTGAGTCAATTAAACCTCTTTTCTTCATAAATTACCCAGTCTCAGGTAGTTCTTTATAGCAGAGTGAAAATAGACTAATATGAAAAATTGGTACCAGAGGAGTGGGGCACTGCTATAAAGACATCTGAAAATGTGGAAGTGACTTTGGAACTAGGTAATGGGCAGAGCTTGGAACAGTTTGGAAGGCTCAGAAGAAGACAGGAAGAGGTGGAAAAGTTAGGAAATTCCTAGAGACTTGTTGAATGGTTTTGACCAAATTACTGATAGCGATATGAACAATGAAGTCCAGGCTGAGGTGATCTCAGATAGAGATGAGGAATTTATTGGGAACTGGAGTAAATGTCACTCTTGCTACACTTTAGTAAAGAGACTGGAAGCATTTTTCCCCTACCCTAGAGATCTATGGAACTCTGAACTTGAGAGAGATGATTTAGGGCATCTGACAGAAGAAATTTCTAAGGAGTGAAGCATTCAAGATGTATCCTGGCTGTCTCTAAAAGTGTATGCACATATGTGTGAACCAAAAGATTGAAACTGGAACTTACATTTAAAAGGGAATCAGAGTATAAAAGTTTGGAAAATTTGCAGCCTGGTTATGTGGCAGAAAAGAAAAATCCATTTTGGGGGGAGAAATTTAAGCCTGCTGCAGAAATATGCATGAGAGGAGCTGAATATTCATAGCCAAGACAATGGGGAAAATGTCTCCAGGGCATTTCATAAACCTTTACAGCACCCCCTCCTATCACAGGCTTAGAGGCCTAGATGGAAAAATGATTTCACCGGCCAGGCCCAGTGCCCTACTGCTCTGTGCAGCCTCGGGACTTTGTGTTCAGCATTCCAGCCACTCCAACTCCGGCTGAGGCTGAAAGGGGGCAAAGTATACATGGGGCCATGGATTCAGAGGGTGCAAGCCCCAAGCCTTGACAGCTTCCATCTGGCGTTGGGCCTACAGGTGCTCAGAAGGCAAGAGTTGAGGTTTGGGAAACTCTGCCTAAATTTCAGAGGATGCATGGAAATGGCTAGATGTCCAGGCAGAAGTCTGCTCCAGGAACAGAGTACTCATGGAGAATCTCTACTAGGGCAGCACAGAGGGGAACTGTGGGTTTGGAGTCCCCACACAGAGTCCCCATTGGCACACTGCCTAGTGGAGCTGTAAGAAGAGGGGCACTGTCCTCCAGATTCCAGAATGGTAGATCCACCGACAGCTTTCTCCACGCACCTGAAAAAGTCACAGGCACTCAACACCAGCCTGTGAAAGCAGTTAACGGGGCTTTACCCAGCAGAGACACAGGGATTCAAGGCCTTGGGAGCCCACCCTTTGCATCAGCATGCCCTGTATATGAGAGATGGAGTCAAAGTCAAAGTAGATTATTTAAGGACTGCCCTACAGGGTTTCAGACTTGCATGGGGCCTGTAGCCCCTCTATTTTGGCCAATTTCTCCCATTTGGAATGGGAGCATTTACACACTGACTGTACATCCATTGTATCTTGGAAGTAACTAAGTTGTTTTTGATTTTACAGACTCATAGGGAGAAGGGGCTTGCCTTGTCTCAGATGAGTCTTTGGACTTAGACTTTTGGGTTAATGCTGGAATGAGTTAAGACTTCCGGGGACTGTTGGGAAGGCATGATTGTGTTTTGAAATGTGAGAAGGACATGAGATTTGGGAGGGGCCAGAGGCAGACTGATATCATTTGGCTCTGTGTCCCCATCCAATTCTCATCTCAAGTTGTGATCCTTAGTGTTGGAGGAGAGACCTGTGGGGGGTGACTGGACCATGGAGTAGATTTCCCCTATGTTCATCTCATGATAGTGAATAAGTTCTCATGAGATCTGGTGGTTAAAAAAAACATGTGGCACTTCCCCCCTTGCTACCTCTCTCTCTCCTGCTCCACCATGAGAAGATGTGACTTGCTTCCCCTTTGCCTTCTGCCATGATTGTAAGTTTCCTGAGGCCTCCCAGTCATGCTTCTGGTTAAGCCTGCAGAACTGTGAGTCAATTAAATCTCTTTTCCTTATAAATTACCTGGTCTCAGGTAGTTTTTTATAGTGTGTGAAAACAAACTAATACACCTCTCTATGGACTCACCTACCTTGTTATTTAAGAACAAAATATCTTATAGTAGAAGAACTTATGTCATATCACAATACAGTAGTAATCCATGGTCATAAAAATGATACACTAGGCTAGGTGTGGTGGCTCACACCTGTATTGCCAACATTTTGGGAGCCTGAGGTGGGTGGATCGCCTGAAGTCAGAGTTCGAGATCAACCGGGCCAACATAGTGAAACCCCATCTATACTAAAAATACAAAAAAATAGCTGGCTGTGGCGGCATGCACCTGTATTCCCTGCTACTCAGAGACTGAGGCAGGAGATTCGCTTGAACCCGGTAGGCAGAGGTTGCAATAAGCCAAGATCACGTCACTGCACTCCAGCCTGGGTGACAGAGCAAGACACCATCTCAGAAAAAAAAAAAAAAAGATACAGTAATCTTTCAGAATTGATTATTATTTCACATTAATCTCATATGGTCCAATAAGGACAGTTTATAAACTGGCAAAAAATTACGATAAAGCAAATTTTGGCAAAGAAAAATAAACCCAAGAATTGGAATGGGTTAACAGTCATAGGGTTTTCCTTTATGTTGATAGAGGTATTTTGGAATTGGAGAGTCATTTTACAACCTTGTGAATATACTAAAAGCTGCTGATGTGTACACCTTAAAATGGTGACATTTGTGGTTTGTGAAATATATCTAAGTTTTTAAAAGACGAAACTACTTTGAAAAACAAAGTCTTGTAAATATGATACTTTAAGGATGAACTTAGTTTTTAATCTAATATTACCACCATGTTGTTTTAAATATATTTGTTTCAAGAGTGTTCATGATAGTTCACTTGAGAATTTTTATAGTAACTCATTTAAAATCTTTGTTAAATAATACCAACATCTCAATTATCTCATCTTTGGTGTCTGTTGATTGTCTTTTCTGATGCAAGTTGATTGTCTCACATATCTTTATATGCTGGAATATTTTGAATATTATATCAACAGACTCTGAGTCCTGTTTAAATCCTACAGAAAAAATTGGTATTTAGTTTTAGCTTTCTATGGCCGTCAGTCCCAATATGAGCTAAATTTTTCATGCATTTACACTGTTATTCAGATCTGTCCCATGTGGGTACTACTTAGTAGTAAATCTGGGACCCATCTTCTAATTTCTAAACATTTTTTATGCTAAATAGGATTAGATTTGTATATGTGCAGTTTGGGGGTGAGCCCAAAGGTTTATAAAGAACTTTATGGTGTCACTTTCCCTCTTGCTCTCCATGGCAGCCCCAGTAATTTTTCTCGTGCTTCTTTCTGATTGTCTAGCTAGAAACCACCTACTTTCACAATTGTACCATGCCTGGGGCTAATTAGTTGGAGGATCAAAAGTGAGAAAGAAAGGCAACTGAGTTTGGATACATTATACTGATGCAACAGATCCACTAAATGGAGATGAATGTTTTCTACATTCAGAGTTTTGGCTCTGACAGGCCTCCACTGCTGACTGGTATCAATGTCACTGATCTCTTCACCATGGGATTTCCTGGTGACCGAAGCATGAGAAAGCATAGAAAAAGAAGATAAAGAAAGTCAAAGGATTTACCCTCATTCTTTCTGAGTTTTGGAAATTCCCTTTCATGCTCATACATGCAATACTCTCTCTCTCTCTCTCTCTCGCTCTCGCTCTCACTCTCACTCTCTCATTGCCTGCACTACAATGCTCACTTCCAGCTTTCAGGCTTTGTTGAATTTTAGGCTGGGAGAGATCTGGAGGCAAAAAAAGATAAACTCACCACTAGTTCAATGATGCTCCAAATTCTGGTGTTTTTCTCTGATCCACTTGTTGCTATTTGCTTTTCAAGTTCTCAAATAGCTAGGCCATGAATTCTTTCCTGGTTTTACAGTTGAATTCAGTGGAAGTGAGAAGGGGCTTGTGCTAACTCCATCTTAGCTGGAACGGAAGCTCTGTAAGGCATACAATATGCAAATATTATTTAAACAATACATAATGTATGCAATTTATAAGTAGTATTTAGAAAGAGTTATCTTGCCTCAAATTCTTAAAATATTTTAAGACATTGTAAAAACCATGAAAATAATTGATGGTCATCAGTTTACAGTTTCCAAGTTTTGCTTGATCAAACTTCTTTATCAAATTATAGAAAATCAGAAAAAAATTTAAATAATAAAAACACTATAAACAATATTAATTGATGTTTTGACCTATGACCTAAGCTTGGCGAAATGGTTTAAACGTGTCCCTTCAGAAAGCATATGTTCAAAACTTAATCACCAATGAAACAGTGTAGGGAGGTGAGGTCTAATGGGAAGCATTTAGGTCATGAGAGCTCCACCTTCATGAATAGAAAAATGCTGATAATAAAAGAGTTTCAGCCTAAAAGTTTGATCTCTTGCTCTTTCTCACTTTGTCCTTGCCCTTCTACCCTGGGATGTTGCAGCAAGAAAGGTTTCACCAAATATCAACTCCTTGCTCTTGGACTTCCCAGCCTCCAGAACCATGAGCCAATAAATTTCTGTTTGTTATAATTTACTCAGTCTGGAGTATTCTGTTATAGCAGCACAAAACAGACTAAAATACTTGAAAATGAAGAAATATACAGAAATCTAAAATAGCATATATGCCCTCAAAAAACTTTTTAAACTTATCAGGAAAACTAAATATAAACTAGTAAAAATTTATGTTACAGCAAAAGAATAAAATAATAATTTAGGATAACAATGGGAAGAAAAGAGGAAGGCAATGTATGTCAAAATTGACAAGAAACTCTCAAAGTCACAAAGAAAGATACAATATACTTTTGTGGGGAGAGATCTTAGCTGGGTCTAGAAGAACAGCCAGAATGAATATTGGTAGTATAGAAGATAGGAAATAACTCTAGGTGGATAGTGCTGCATGAACAAAGTATGACAAGAGAAAATATAAAAATAGATAAGCCAATTTGTCTGGAGATAATGGCTTATTAAAAAAGTAGGTAACTATGGTGAAAAAAAATCAACTATGAATGTAAAGCCCAAAAGTATAATTTTGAGTCTACACTTTTTTTTCTTGGGCATATTTATATCTAAATGCTATGTAATTCGCTTAATCAATTTAAACAATGCATTTTCAATTGCTTGGCACTAAATGTTTTTTGCTTTTGGTGGGGCAAGGCCCATTGCTCAGAGTGCTCACATGGACAAGGGGTAATGAATAGCAAGTTTAGCACAGGGATAATGTACAATATCATCTTTCTGTTTCTGGTGACAGAGTTTAGAGAACAGGAAGTCAATTTAGCAGCTTCAGCACACCCTTGCCAACAATAAGCCTCATGCAGTAGGACAGCTCCCAAATACAAGCAGGCTAATTCTAGGGTCTGAAAAAGAAATCTCAAGCAATCACCTGACAAGAAAGCTGCTCTGACAAACTGATCAAATAAATTATGCCCTTTGATGTATCATATGAGCTACACGCAGAAGCAGGGACATTTTAGTTATGAAGGAACAGAGTTTGTTGCTAAAGATTGTTTAGGTTCTCAGAGAGATAGCTTGGGTCCTATAGCACCCAAGAACTGTGGTATCTAGATTGTATGCTACACCATGTTGTTGCAGATATGTTTATTTTGGAGAGGCATGTTGCTCATAGATTTCTCACTATCATTTTCTTATTCTTCAGTCCTAATGCTGACATTAACCCAGTTTGGTTGATCAGTTTCTCCTTTCCTCTATCCTCACTTCTTTATTTCTCTCTTACTTTTCCAATAACCTATACTCTCTGTAATACCTTCTTACAGAAATACTGCACAGTCTTATAATGATGCATTGTCTCACCCATTGGAATGTAGGACCATAAAGGCATGGGACACACCTTATCCATCTCTGTATCACCAGTATACACAATTGTTTGATGGTCTGCTTTAACAATTATGGCTATAAATGAAGTAAATCAATCCTTAATACACAAAGCAAACTATGTGCCTTATTCTGTGATGATAATCTAAGAAAAGAATAAATAGAATGAAAAAAATTAAGTGATTGAAATTTTAAACAAGGACTAAAAAACACATTGTGATAAACAGCAAAAGCAAAATCCCTAAACATTGATTTTAGGTGACCATTGTTTTTGCAAAACGACAGCCAGATATATTGTTTGCATACTGAATCCTTTCATATTGATTATGTGACAAAAAAATAGCAAATTCAGACCCATCCAAATCAACTAACCTCTACTTGGAATGATTATCATAGTGCATTTTATGGAGCTATGTCAGTTTGTGATACTAAATTCCAAGGCAAATGCTATAGAGCTTTGAACAATATCTTACTGTGTCTGACAACTTTTCAACTTGTGCTTTTAATTTTAGAACAACCATATTTAGAATGTTGATTTGAAAACTTGGCTTTTCTCTGTCCTCATGATTACAGCCTGCAAAATAATCACAGTCCTTCTTCAGCTTGTTCAGCTCACTGTGTACCTTCATTCAGGTATCAATGATTTTCAATGAGCTATTAGTTCCATGTGGCTCTGAAGACAATTAGAATCAACATTGTTTAAACTAAAAGACAGTAATCACTATTCATATAGACATATGTATGTTTAATTCCTTACTGGCCACCCACTTTCAAATTTTAGCATGATAGCAACATTTCTCATACACTTTTGTCTCCACCATCTTCATAGCAACTAGCTTTCTAATTTCTTGACTTTTTTTTTTTACTTCTATTTCCCAGTGGGAAATCCAATCTGTTGATATAGTCAGTGACAAAAAAAGTGCTAATTAGCAGATGAATGCAATTAGTATTTACCTCAAATGTTTTCAGGTAACTTTTCTTTCTGATATACATAGTTACAGTATATGTCAGATGTCAGCATTTTTTATTTTACACAATGTATACTCAATGAAAACATTAAAACACTGAACAAAAAGACTACAAACCTAAGCAATTTCATGTTAGTATTTAAAAGGATAGGAAATTCTAGCTTTTAATCCAGCACAGAAGGTGCATACCTGACCTCTCTGTTCAGCCAGTGATGGCCTTATCTCAGTCTCCAGAGGAAGTAAAACCTCTTCTCTTCCATGGAGCCATCTCTGTACCCTTTTGCTTTGTCACCATACTCATGCTGAAGTCTAAATTATTTTTACCAGACTTTGACAAGTGTTCACCAATTTTTCTTGACTCTATTGCATTGTTGTCTGTTACATAATTCTTGTTTTTCACATACTGTATAATTAGCCTTCTCCAACTAGACTGGAAACAACTTGAAGAGAAAGGCTGCCATTTATTTTCTGCATTTATCACTGTACCAAAAAATACTGCCTTATATTTCATAGGCCCTCAATAAACACTTGCTGACTTAGGATCTAAGTATCTCAAGCACCTAACAGTGATAGGGAAATGGATTGATGGATGGAGACATGGAATGATTGATGAATGGATGGAGGAGTCATACACATCAGAGTAAAAGGAACCTAATAATAATGGTCTGATTCAGGCACTTCATTTTTTAGATGAGAAAACTGGGACCCAAAAAGAAGAAATGACCTCCATTAAGGGCAACACTACTCAGCATTGCAATTTTTATTTTGTATTTGCTGAGTCATCTCGATGTAGTGAATCTCAAATCATGTTCTCTACCCCTTCAACTAATTTTTCGCCTCCTGTGTCTCTGTGTACTTCATTGGAATTATTGCGAGTGTCCGCATACAGCAAGTGCTCAATATTTATAAGAATTGTGGTGGAAATATTAGTTTTTAATCTCTCCCACATATCACACATTTGCTGGCAAAAAACAGATGATTACCTTTTCTTTGAGTTCTGTACTTCTTCCTGCTTCTCACATGATTATGCTGAGAATTGATAATGAGAGTGGCTCCATCATTCTGGGTTTGTGCCTCTGGTCAGGTCTATCAGACCTGCTTTTCCAAAGACTTTTTCAAAATAAAACTGAGAGGAGAGGTTATTTACCTGAGGGCAGAGTTGGGAAGATGTGAGCCCTGGAAGAATAGGCAGCCTTGGTTGTAGCCTGGGGAAGAAAATTAAATATTGAGAATAAAATGTCTATTTAGAGAGAAGTAAAACAAGGACCAGAGAAGTGACAAAACATTTAGAGAATGCCAAGCAGTCTGCCATAGTTCTACAGATCATCATTTTTAATCCCCACAATAAATTGTATAAGGAAGGCTGCTTTATGCGCTAGCCTATATTGTACCTATGTGATTGTTAGAAAGGTTTGTTTGTTTGTTTGTTTTTTCCTCCAGGCAGAGAAAGTCTTGTGCCTGGATGTATGTCTTGGTGAATATAAGGCAGGTTGGATTTCAGTCCACAATAATCCCTCAGCAGGTACTTTGTGCAGTACACAGCCTGCACAAGGGTATAGTGGCTATAAACGAAGTCAGGTGTATGATTTCCATTTTATGGATGAGAGAATTGAGGTTCTTCTATGTTAGGTAGCACTTCTTAAAAAATGAAGAGAGTTTTAAATAAATAGTTGTTCCCATAGTTAGTAAAGTAACAGAGCTATACACTTACTTGAACCAAAGGTTTGTGTACCTCTCATCTTATCTCAATGTTTGCTTATCTGTACTTATTATTGTGCTTGCTCTCTTCCTCCCTTCTCTCTCGCTCTCTCTCCCTTTGCAGGTGTATGTATACATCTACTCTCACCTCCATTCTCATTCCTCCAATGGTCCATGGTAAAGGCACAGTCAGAAAAGGCCCCAGTCTCTCTATTTGCATAGGGCTTCTCAATCCAATGGAAAATGCCAGCAGGTGTTTTGAAATATGCAGGTACGTATCAATAAAAATATGTTTCTAACTAGCATAAATTGATGTTGCTTCTTCTATCCTTAATCTTTTCACAATTTCCATTTGTAAACAGGGTAGAGAGAGAGCCAGGAAAGATAGAATGCACATGCACACACACATGAACACACATAAGTCCCTTCCAAAATTATGAGAAAGCATACCAGCAGAGCAAAGAGCTTCAAGTATCAGTTTGCAGAGTTGGAGATTTTCAGTTCTGCCAAATGAGTCTAAATTCAAAGGCAACATAAGGAGCTAAATCTGTTGGGTGAGTTACACATTACCTGGATATATCAGATGTGCTTGGGGGAAGTATTCATTCTTTCAAGTTGGTAGGACAAATTTTATACACTGGACAATTACTTACCAAATGCTATAGGTCTAAAAGAGATAACACAGTTTCTAAAGCAGCTGCATCTAATCGACAGTAGAGCTTGCAAAAAATCATTGATCAAGAGCCTTTTGGTACACCATTATGGCTATACTCACATTGTGAAAAGAGAATGGAATGAGACCAGATTCTATCCTCCAGCAGTTTGTAATCAAAGCATAAAGCAGTGCCTACTTTTCAGAAGCACTGGAGCACTAGGCACATTTTCAGGAAATAATTATACCCAGTGATAAAATGTAGATACACAGTTACCAAACTGAGAAAGGACATGGACACTTGACTTCAGAAATAAGAAAACAACTTGAACTTTTAAACTGGTGGAATAAAGGCAGAGCAGGGAATTTTGATATATATGTGCAAGATGTGGTCCACAGACCAGGGCAGGACTGAGTTTACAGGAAAGATGTCTTAAGAACATTGATGTGAGGAACAGCTACCAGGCTGGTAGCTCTAACTGAACAAAGACCTGACCTCAAGGAATTTTCATTCCCTGGGGAAGTCAGACATATACATAATTAACTGCATTGTGTAATTGAAATGTGTTGTATCACTACTTCTCAAAATTTAATGCACATGAAAATGTTGGGAATTTTTTTAAGGTAGATTCTGATCCAGTAGGTCATGGATGGTTACAAGAGCCTGCATGTCTAATTATCCCAGCTGATGTTGAACAGCTGGTCTGTGGATCAGGTGACAACACAGGAAATTGTAGACATAGGAAAGTACTATGAGAATGTACAGTAAGAAATGTTCATGGAAGATAATTCTCAGAATATAAGAACCCTGAGCTAAACTCTGGAAAATGTGAACCAAGAAGATTTGGGTTTTGTAATAAGTTCCAACAAACTGGTGAGCAAAAACTGGATATGCATTGAGGCACATCAAATACTTGTTATTAGAAGCTTTCATATTAATTTGATCACAAGTATAAACAATACAACAGAAGCCACAATGAAGAAGGAAAGGCCATGGGTACATGTCTTTCAGAATACTACATTGTAAAACATTTGTAATTTTACAATCTTGGAAATGTAAACTCCAATTTGTGTTTCAAACTAAGAGTTATTGTAATGTGAACTCCGAATTTTCATGTTTGTCCCTTCTCTGAGTGGGTAAGCCAAGGGGATTGTGTTTTCATTCTGCTTGTATTTTGCTTGCCTGTTAGGAGAAGGAAATTAAGGCCAAAGACTTTGTTTCCATTGACTCAAGCACCAAATGACCTGTTTCAAGATGAGAGTAAACAGTGGTCATGTAGACAGCCTTTAACAATGCCGCAGATGTTGACACCTGTAGCTACTTAATCCCAGCCAAGATAATTGCCTCTCTCTCAAGGCAGCTGGCTCAAATCAGCCATTGTTGCCCCATTACGGAAACTATCTGAAGATGTTATGTGATGGCTTTCCCTCAGGTAATGCAGCAAGAGAGAGGAGATTTGGCTGCCAGGAGGCCACTTTGGTCAACAGTGCATGTGGTTTAAGTCACACCCCTAGTATCTTGGCAGCCAAGCCTAGAACACAGCACCTGTACAGCA
Source organism: Trachypithecus francoisi (assembly GCF_009764315.1). Classification (NCBI taxonomy): domain Eukaryota; kingdom Metazoa; phylum Chordata; class Mammalia; order Primates; family Cercopithecidae; genus Trachypithecus; species Trachypithecus francoisi. The sequence continues at coordinate 57,935,477 of NW_022681462.1, read as the reverse complement.
GGGTCTTGAGCCAGACAACATCAGCCAGCAAAGGGCACCACCTGCCAATGGCTACATCTAGAATTGGCTAGAGGAGAAGTGCTGTGTGGGAAGGAGAGCTAATAAGGCATTATCAGATTGGAAGTTATTAGCATCATTAGGATTCTCTACTAAATTTAGATATCCAATTTGACCGTGCAACTGATTAAGTAATTATTTTTTAGGGTTTAAGGTGTGTATGCGTGTGCATGCATGCACATGGGTGAGTGAGTGGTCATGATTCAAGAGTGAAAATTTATCCTCTACCCTAACAAACACACACACAGTTTTTTCAGGTTGTAAGCACTACAAATAGGTTCTCATTACACTGGAGATTAGCAGATGCTCATTACCATTTATCAAATTAGGCATGAGAAGTGCAAACTGCTAGGACATTAGCTCTTCCTAATCATTCTGCCCTCACACTTCAGAAACACTGCCCTGACTCCCATATTGCAGCAAAAGATTCTATTTTAATCTCCACTCTAAGTCCAAACAAAAACCTTTACATATAAAACCTGTGTTTGTAAAAGAATATTAAGCCAGCTTTTAAATGAGAAAACAATCGAGTAATAGGCAATCATAAGCTTTGAATGTTGAAATGAACTGCTGGAGGTCAAATAGTTCTGCTAGCCTTCAGGAAAGAGAGTATCTAAATAATTCTGTAAGATGTTAAAAATTGGTATTCATTCCAATTTTTAACATCTTCAGGGGAAGAAACTCTGCCTTTTCACTTGGTTATCTTATTCTAATGTATTTTTTAATGTCAATTTTTCATTTATTTAGTCTATTTCAACCATTTGTAATGAAACAGATACTCGCTATGTCCAGATTTACATATTTAATTTAGGACTCCCAAAATTGGGGATTACGACAATCAAAAATGTGTTATATATTAAAATTTATTAAATGTATTATTTTCTCTGTATTACATACAATTTTATTAACAGAAAATGTAGTTACAGATAGTTCATATATGAATAGCGAAAGCTTCCCATATCCTTTCCTGAGCATTTTCTCAGTTTTTTCTATCAAAGCATTCATCCAAAAAATTTCAAAACATCATTAAAATCCCTCTTTACCACAATAGCCCTTCCAGGGATTTTTTTTAAACCTGCTTTTTTTATCTCCTTAATGGTCATGAAACAAAGCGTACATTTGGAAATGGCCTGGGTAGATCGAGAAAGTGGGAAAAGGGAATTTGCTGTGCTTTTTGACAACTCTATCTGTTAGATATAGGTGGGCTAAAATTTTTCCCTTTCAAGCAAGATATGCACTGTATAATATCTCTGTAAAATGCAAGATCTTTTAAAATAACAAGCTATGAATAGGAAATTGGGGCAGTGCTGCAGCTTTGAGCTTTATCATGAAGTTTTAAGAATATGCAGGAAGCCTAATTTGGTCAGTTATCTTCCCCAAAGACACAAAAATAACAAAACAGCAGACATGACAAAATAACCTATGTTATATGCTGTCAGAACCATATGATAAGACATTATTATCATCAACAAAAGCCCCAGACTATTCCCCAGCTGTAGTCTAAGGATGAATGTTTCTAAAATATATACCATGGGCCTCCAGAGTTGGAAAAGTCTTAGAGATGATTTTAATTTGCCTGTGGAATATTGTTCCTTAATCTGTCTCCACACAGATTGGGACACACCTAGTGATGGTTGCTTATCAAATATCTGACTAGGTAGCTAAGATGCCATAGATACAAATGAATACTAAAGAACATTTAGATCAACGTTTGATTTTACAACTGGGGAATTAAGCTGCAGAGATATTTAGGAACATGCTCAGGGACGTATCTTGAATTTAAGTTTTTAAAATCTCAGATCAAGGCTGAATCCGAGTGTATCAAGAAAGAATATATATTATTAAATTAAAATTTTATTTCCAGAAGACACAAATAAGGCAGAAGAGAAAGGGAAAGATCTAATAGCAAGTTAACTTTAACATTTTTATGGTTTTTTTTTTGTTTTTGTTTTTGTTGTGTTTTGTTCGTTTGTTTTTGAGATGGGGTCTCACTCTTTAGCCCAAGCCGGAGGGCAGTTGCACGACCTGGGCTCACTGCAGCCTCTGCCTCCTGGGTTCAAGTGATTCTCCTTCCTCAGCCTCTAGAGTAACTGGGACTACAGGACATCCCACCATGCCCAGCTAACTTTTTATATTTTTAGTAGAGACACTGTTTCACAGTGTTAGCAAGGATGGTCTCTATCTCCTGACCTCGTGATCCACTCACCTTGGCCTCCCAGAGTGCTGGGATTACAGGCGTGAGCCACCATACCTGGCCAACTTTAATGTTTAAATATTAAGAAACATGTATAATACAAGTAAAAAATTGACTATGAAATCACAACATTGGGCTTGAGCCTTAGCTCTGCCACGACATAAGCAAATTCACTGGGTAAGTCCTTTTTCTCATCCTGAAAATTACAAGGTGAGAGTGAACTGTTAGGAGTTCCAGTTTTACATAATAAGTAATTCTTGAGCTTCATTTCTTGTACTTGCTTTCACTGTGTTCACCTGTAATAAAGCATAGTTCTCTTCCAGATTCTTTAGTCGTTCCTTTATCTCTTCTTGGTCTCTTAAATATTGAGCTTTCCCTAAAGTCAGCCATTGGCCTTTTATTTTCTTATTTTATGTTTCTATTTAAACTGTATCAACAACTCTTCTTGCTTTAATCATAATCCATACACATCTTATTTCCTAATTCCTTACTGATTAATAAGATTTTTGTCAAGTCTGCCTTAAAAATGCTCGAGAATATTCTTTTCTATTCTCATATTTATGCAGACTTAGTCCCAAAGTTTCAACATCCCTTAAAGATTTCAAAGATTTCCCTGATAGTCTGTCTTCAGTCTGTCTTTCAATCCATCCTCTCTACGTCTATCAAAGTCTTATTTTAAAATATAATGATCATTTCTTATTTTACATTCCCCAATTTCAAACTCAAATTTATCTCTCTATTGAAATTCCATTAACAAGAACATGCCTAATACTTTTTCTAGTTTAATTTTCTACATTTTTCTCCATATCTTGTGTCCACACCAACCTCTCCAAGGAATCTGTTCTTAAACATACTAGCCATTTTTCTGATCACAACTGATAATAAGATTAAACTAAATGAATCGAAAGCTGCGAATTCCAACAGGGCATGGGTTCTATCTCAGTCATTTTTATACATGTTCAGAGCCTAGCACAGCATCTGGCACACAACAGGAACTCAGTAAATGTCTGTTGAATGAATTCAGTGTTATTGAATGAATACCAATTAAACTGCTATTAATTGGTGAGGCAAGATACAAAGATCATGGGACAATATTATGCAGAAGATTTTTAAGGGTTGAGCACTGAGAAGTAAAATGAAAATTCCTTTTTTAAATGTTTGATTTTGTTCTGATGCAAGCTTTGGTATCAAATAGAAATAGAACTATAAATATAAATCTCTGATTCACCTATCTATGTACTCTTCTGTCCTAAAATAAGATAGAAAAAAATTATAAGTCTCTACAGGAAGACATTGATTCAGCTCTGCTGAATTCTTAGTGTTGGACCAGCATATATAGCTCTGTGTATTAGTTCTCCTAAATTATAAATCCTGTCTGGGCTCTTGATTATTCAGATATCAAGGGATCCATCTACTACTTCTGCATCATAACATGTTAATCCAAAACCACTTTAAAATTTCTTATATTTATTTTGCTTGTGTTACATTTTTAAGGTGTTTTAAACATTTTAAATCTGTAGACGGCTACATATTTTCATATAATTTTCTCTGACTTCAAGGACATTTATGTTTCTTGGGTTGTTATCTAACATCCCCAGTTAGCCCCTTACACAAGTCAGTGGACATGTGGGCTGTATATTTGAGGTAGTAAATCTTAGGCCATCTGGTTTGGATACTCAGGATATCTTAGTAGTGAGCTATACTTGCAAAATATGTATTTTTTTAAAATGAGAGCTACTAAGGCTATAACTAGCTATGTGTATCTTACAAATTGATGCTTTTTCCCAAGCTTTTGTTGTGTGTTTCAGGGCAATTATCTAACAATTAAAGGTTTCAATTGGGGAATTTTTTCATTTATGTTTTTATTCTCTCATTATTTCATAAACATATGTATTATTTACCCAACTAAACTGCAATATTTGATCTTCTGATTTTCTCAGGATTTCCTTTTGACACACAAGTATCTATTCTGGGAAATGGCTCCATAGATAAATTCATTACTGTTTAACTATGGATGAGTTGATCATTAATTGAGTATTAAGCTATATAAGATTTCTAAGTTTTCACAATTCCCTGGTATTTTGTCTCCCTTGCTATAAAATTTCTGAAGGAAGGGACCATATGTCATTCATTTTACAAACATACATGAATGTCTCCTATGTGCTAGCTACTATGCTAAGCTTTAAAAATGGGACATTTGACAAAACAATGGCATCTTCACTTACCTCTTTATTCTGTTTATAGCTTTGAAAACTATTATTACAATTGACAGGAAGCTTTTCAATAAGGATAACAAAGGTCCATCCGTTACATTTCTCTACAGGAAGGATAACACTTCTTTCTTCTCTCTCTTCCTCTTCTTTTCCACAGCTCTTCTTACTGTCTTACTGACTTCTAGGCACAAACATTCAGAGACAGAAAACTTGTAAACCAGTAAAAAGGCAATTACCAAATGTTTAATAAGCAACTATTATATGTGGTTCATTCATTTACTACTCAAATGCTTATTGAGCACATACACCAGTACAGCCAGTGTCCCATAGTTAGGTTGAAGGCAAACAAATATAAAGTGAAGAAGTCCTGTCCTCAAAACATTTTAAGCTTTGTTTGAGTCTATTTTTTCAGTCTACCAACTGAAGACCAATAGCCTGAATGGTGTCTAATTGCTACTACACCCAAGTCCTCCAAGGAGAATTGGATGTATTCTTAGGCCTGTCCAGTGGGTCAGTTTTAATAACCTTCAATTTAAAGAGAAGGAAAAGATATGCAAAAAAGTAAAATCTTCTCATCTGTACTCTGGCCTTTGGGCTGAAATGTCAAGGAATTGTTAATACTGCCTCATTTAATGATTAGAAACCTAATTACCTGGAATGGAGGGCTGCATTAGGAAAGTCTGGGAGCAGAAAGAACCTTTCCTATCACAAAGTGCCACCACCCCCTCTTCCTGGGGATCATCGATGCTGATTTTTTGTCATGTGAGGGTCAAACATGTTGAGATGACGGAGCATGTTCCACTTAGAATATTCGTCATCAGTGCATTGGGCTTGATCCTGCTTTAGTTTTGTTAATATTCTTCATGCTCTGAGAAAAAGGAAGTTTTGGGGTTTAATAACAATTCTGAAAGCTTAGTAAAATGAAAATCTGTTTCCAGGTCCCTCAGTTTCCCTAGAGCAAGACAATATTGCTTTTTGCTGATTCTATAACACTGTTTTCTTTGTGCCATCCTCCTGTTGAAGAAATGACAATGACTTGCCACCATTGAGCACATCACATTCAAATTCATGCACTGTATATTTGTGGTCTTTGCACAACCTGGACCCACTCTGCCAGTCCTGATTATCTTTTGTCACACACCCTCTACTTTAGAAATCCCATCATTTCTGTTTTCAAGAGACTTGTGGCAAAAATTTGTCTCTGTGTTCCTTCCTCTTGTAACTGAATCTAGTTTGAATTCCTATAACAGTCTATGTATGTTTCACAAATTTGAATACTAAATTATTTATTGTCTCCTATCCTTTCCTCATTGCTTTGTGTGTGAAGAAGACTTCAGGTCTAGAATGAGATCAAATGTAAAATGCCATAACACAGTACTAGAACAAGCTGCATTGTATTTCGCCTATGTGGTCTAGTCGTGTTACTTTCTAATTTTAAACCTCAGATTCTCATCAGCAAAATTAAGAGATATCCCTTCTAGGGCAATGAATGTACATCTACAACTTTTTGACTGACTCATGGACCACTGAAGATTCAGGGCAAGTTTCATTTTGCTTTATATTTTTCAGAGCAAACAATACGGGTTTAATAAATAATTATTGGCCGGGCGTGGTAGCTCATACCTGTATACCAGCACTTTGGGAGGCTGAGGTGGGCAGATCACGAGGTCAGGAGTTCAATACCAGCCTAGCCAACATAGCGAAACCCATCTCTACCAAAAATACAAAAATTAGCCGGGCATGGTGGTGGGCACCTGTAGTCCCAGCTCCTTGGAAGACTGAGGCAGGAGAATCACTTGAACCTGGGAGGCAGAGGTTGCAGTGAGCCAAGATCGCACCACTACACTTCAGCCTGGGTGACACAGACAGACTCTGTCTCAAAAAATAATAACAAATAAAATGATCAACTTGCCTAAACATTTATAAAAATATTTATGATGGAACTGTATACATTTTGGTGTGTCCATCATCTCTTTGGAGAATTAACCCAGAAAAATTTTTTCAGTCCATGTTACTTGATAGGGTTGACCCTCCCCTATTCTCTGTATATGCACATGATCCACACTGATTGGTTCAAGGGTATGTTTTTCTCTCTCCCTCTCACTCTCTTCTGTCTCTTTCCCTGAAATTATGAGTTACAAGAACCTAGTAAAGTTAGAGCTGGCAGAAGCCACCATTAAAAATGTGTAGAGAAAACCTGCTAAGTGAATGATGAGTTGGACTTTTTTCTTAACTTGTACTTAAATGATCCAATCAATATTATATTGTTATAATTTGAACCGATTATCCAACCTTGATGTATTTATACAAAGGAAATCAAGAAGAAAAAAATGTAAACACAAAGGGATATTCATTACAGCAGGGTGTGGGGCTGGGGCTAAATTTCCAATATAAGAGAACTGAATATTAAATTACTGTGCATGAAATATTATATTGACATAAAATTTATAATTATATCATATAAGTTTATAAAGTTTAGCAATGTGGACACTGTAAAATCCAATATTAAATGAAAGAAGCAGAATAGAAAGCATGGATACTGTTATTGCGACTATACATTATTTTCTGTATATAGAGAAGAACTGAAAAAAACAAAAACATATAAAAGCTATTCATTCATATTTAAGTTCTTTGAGGGCAAGAATTCTTGTCTGTTTCATTTACTGCTATAGTGCTAAAACCTAGAACAATGCCTGGCACATAATAGACACTTAATCAATACATATTGAATGAATAAGTATATGTTATGAGTAAGGAGATTATAGGTTGTCTTGTATTATTTCCATTTCTATTATGATGATTTCTATGGGAAAAGAGGGTTATAAAAGAAAACATAAGGAAAGATTATTCTGTGAGTAAAACACATTCTTGATTCTTGCATGAACACTTCTGGGGTATCCCCACGCAAGGGAAAGGGAGGACAAGGTGTGTTATGGGAAGTCAGGGACCCCAAAAGGAGGGACTGGCTGGAGCCGCAGCAGAGGAACATAAATTGTGAAGATTTCATTTTAATATGGACATTTATCAGTTCCCAAATAATACTTTTATAATTTTTTATGCCTGTCTTTAATCTCTTAATCCTGTTATCTTCATAAGCTGAGGATGTATGTCACTTCAGGACCACTGTGATAATTGTGTTAACTGTACAAATTGATTGTAAAACATGTGTGTTTGAACAATATGAAATCAGTGCACCTTGAAAAAGAACAGAATAACAGTGATTTTTATGGAACAAGGGAAGACAAGCATAACGTCTGACTGCCTGAAGGGTTGGGCAAAAAAAGCCATATTTTTCTTCTTGCAGAGAGCCTATAAATGGATATGCAAGTAAGAAAGATATTGGTAAATTATTTTCCTAGCAAAGAATATTAATATTAATACCCTGGGAAAGGAATGCGCTCCTGGGGAGAGGTCTATAAACGGCTGCTCTGGGAATGTCTGTCTTGTGCAATTGCGATAAGGACTGAGATAAGCCATGGTCTCCTGCAGAACCCTCAGGCTTACTAGAGTTGGGAAACCTTCGCCCTGGTGAACTTGTGGTCAGACTGGTTCTCTGCTCTCAAACCCTGTTTTCTGTTAAGGTGTTTATCAAGACAATATGTGCACCGCTGAACATAGACCCTTATCAGTGGTTCTACTTTTGCCCTTTGCCCTGTGACCTTTGTTGGACCCTTGTCAGTGGTTCTGCTTTTGCCCTTTGTCCTGTTCCCTCATAAGCATGTGATCTTTGCTAGACCCTAATTAGTGGTTCTGCTTTTTGCTCTTTGAAGCATGTGATCTTTGTACCTACTCTCAGTTCTTACACACCCTCACCTATTGAAACCCTTAAAAACTTCCTGGTCTGAGGCTCAGGTGGGCATCATGGTCCTACCGATATGTGATGTCACCCCCGGCAGCCCAGCTGTAAAATTCCTCTCTTTGTACTCTTTTTATTTCTCAGCCAGCCAACACTTATGGAAAATAGAAAGAACTTATGTTGAAATATTGGGGGCAGGTTCCTCCAATATTGGTGCAATGGCTCTGGCTCACGTTATCCTATTGAGTTCCCACAATATTCCACGGAGGTAGCTGTTATCATTATCTTACATATGAGGAAACCCAGGCTCAGAGAAGAAACTAGCTTAAAGGCACTCATGAGTTTAGACACAAATACCTCTGATAGATTGTACGTCTCTATTTAAAACAACTCTTATTTGAACTCAAAACTAGACTGAGGACATATCAGAATTGCAGATCATATAAAGGTTGATAAACTAAGATTTAAAATAGTGTGCAATCGGCCGGGTGTGGTGGCTCATGCCTGGCCAACATGGTGACACCTCGTATCTACTAAAAACACAAAAATTAGCTGGGCTTGGTGGTGGGCACCTATAACCCCAGCTACTTGGGAGGCTGAGGCAGGAAAATTGCTTGAACCCAAAAGGCAGAGGTTGCAGTGAGCCGAGATTGTGCCACTGCACTCCAGCCTGGGTGACAGAATGAGACTCCATCTCAAACAAATTAAAATTAAATTAAATTAAATTAAAAATAAAATAAAATAAAATAAAGTGAGCAAGAGGCAGAGGCCAGAGTGGGCACAGCACCTACATCATTGATTCTTTTAGAATTCATCTAGGTGTATAGCATAAATTTAAAACATTAAAACACTATGTAAAAATAGCACAGTTCCTTGAGCAGTATTTTGTTAGACGCACCATTTCTCCTTTAATACTTGAGATTATGACTACCATAACTGATAGCAAATGCAGTGTCAAGACACTGAATTGTGTTGTCTTAATTTATGAAACTGGAATCATCCATGTATTTGAATGTTGATGAATTGTGATAAGTGATTGGATTTAAAGTGAGAAGATAAAAGTAATCAGCATTACAATTTCATGTAAGGATGGTGTTTTTATCCTTAAATGTGTGGAAGTAAATGACGGTAATGGGATCTCTTTATCATCAATTTGTCTAGGTGTGGTCCTCTATCAGCTTCAGAGCAAAGAAAGACAAAAGTTTTCATGGAAGGATACTCTGTGGAATGCTTTACTAGCTCCAACAAATGGCAACTGTTGCCATACAAGAGCTACAGATCATCTGTTTCTGAATTTGATTTGGCGAGGGGGCTGGGGTAAGTGTGTGTGAAACAGGGACTGGGGGTAGTAACCAGGCAACAATTTATATTACCATAATTATTACCTAGATTTCCCTGTGCCCAAAGACTAACTCTAGAAATACTGATAGTGGCAACCTTCTTAAGTCAGTCTCTGCAGAGAACTCTAATGAGTTCCAGATCCTCTTGCAATATTAGAGATTCAGGGGAAAAATGTTGGGCACTAAACTGTAATGTCCTCATACTTTTTTTTTCAATCAATGGGTATTTGCAAAGAGGGAGCAATAATTGGAATTTAGAGCATATTTTGTGATTTCTCATTAGGAGTAAGGGCAGAGTTCAACAGCTTTTTATTTTCATTCCTATAATCAATCTCAAAGATTCTGCCCTATTACTTTAAACTTTTCATATTAGCATGTCTTATACTTTAAAAGAGTCTGGGAGTAAAATGACAAATAGGACAAAATTAACCTTTTTTTTTTTCACATCCTTTTCTCTCTTTGGCAAGATTCCCTCTCTAGCACCCTGTAGTATACATCTCTACTCAACCACCATTATCCAGTATACTCTGTGCATCATAGACATGCTTCTGCTGCTAAGAAGCTACATACATGTATCTAATTATACCTTTGTATACTTTCTTTTCTTAAGATAGTTCATCTAAACATAGTTTTCACCTGGGATTATTGTAAAGATTAAAGTATATAACATATAAATTATTTTGAATATTAAAGTACTATATGAAAGCAATTTTTACTATAGTACTCCACAAATTCAGGGCTCTCACCTCAGCGAATTTCCATTAATGTCCCTTTAGGACCTACTAGATGACAGGCAACAAAAGGAAGAATTAATAGGCAATGCAAACACAGTCAAGTTGTATAGAGAAGTCCATCTAGCTGAAGACTGGGAGCTAATCATTGGATTTAGCAAAATAAAGGTTGTTGGTGACCTTGAGAAAGCAGTTTTAGGAAGCTAGTAAGAGTGAAAGGTTAATTAAAGTTTTGTTTTTGTTTTTAAGAATAGGAATAAGAGAAATCAGATGCAATAAATATAACAACTCTTTTGAGGAGTTTTGCTACATAGCAAATGAGTTGGTAGAGGCTGAAGAGCAGGTTTGCTTGTAGGCTGATAAAGAGGATTCAGTAGAGAGAGAGAAAAAAATGACAAAACGAGAGAAACATTGCTGGAGAGGGTTGCTGCAGTGCCTTTGCATTGGCAAAATCTGACAAGATGGGGTAAATGAGGGGTTGGTGTTAGATGGCAGCACAAACATGTCTTCCATCAGAATAGGAGGCAGAACTGATGCTAGTAGCTATTGAGTGTGATGGTGGGGGCATGTCAAACTTTTCTTCTAATTGATATTATTTTCTGGTGAAGTTGGAAGAATGGCATAAAATTGACAGTGAATTGGAGTTAAAATGAGATGGGAAGGAGAATGGAATATTCATTTGGTTCTGTGGAAGAGGAAATGGACTAGAACATAAAAGTATGACTTCTGGGCAGCATCAAGGGCCCAGTCGAGATTAGGGGTTCTTAAAGAGATAGGCTATAGGCACAAAGTACAAGATGATATGGATTTCTCTGGAGTTAAGGTTTTTACTAAATACAAAAGCTAAGAAAAGACAATGGAGTGTTAATGTTAGGGAGTGGTAATAATGGTTGATTGTGGAATTTAAAGGGAGGTGAGGACCTGAAAAGGCTTGGAAGTCAATGAAAAGAATGTGGGATCAATGTATAATCAATGCCAGGTTCACGCACTATTGGAGGCAAGAAGCACAAAGAGAGAACTGCAAATAAAAGCAATAGTGGTCAAATGTAGAGTGACTAAAATTGAGATTACTGAAAAATTGTATTTAATGACGATGTAAAGGTATAAGGTATGATAGAGTCTTTCTTCAGACACCTGCATGGCTTGCTTCCTCACTTCCTTTAGGGTTTTGCTCCTCACACCACTTCTCTGGGAGACCTCTCCTCATTAACCTATTTACAATTTTGACTTCTTTTTACCCTCACTGGCACTTGATATCCCTATTTCCTGTTTTATATTCTCTCAACGAATTTTTTTACCATCTCACATTCTGTATATATTGATGTATTGTTTATTGTGTCTTCCACTACTGAAATTAAAAATCAAGAAGAACCAGGTTTTGGATCTGTTTTGATACCTACAGCTTCTCTAGAGACTAGAGCATTGCCTGGCACGTAGTAGACTAGGCACTCAATATATTTTTGTTGAATGGCTTGTATAAAACAATTGTCCATTTGACTATGACAATCCCAAAGAACTAATAAATTCTCATAAGTTTATAGCTTCTTCTGCATAGCTGAATTTTCCGAATAGCTGAGGATAAATTAGTGAAGTTCCTGTTTAATTATTTTTGAATAGAAATACAAATAAGAGGAAAATATGGAGCTGTCTTTCACCGTAAGTTGAAAGACACTAACCATTTATCAACTATTTTAGGTCATTATTATAAAACAAACTATTAGACTTTCCTGAAATATATATGAATTTTTGTCCCTTGCAAAGAAGTGTGCACTACAAAACTTTCAGTTGCACCTATTCCTTTTGTCTCCTCTTTTCTGTCAGGCAATCAACTATTATGTAGTACTGTAATGTGTGCACATTCCTAAAACAGATCATTCTACCACCAACATCTATTCCTACCCCAAAATTTGCTGTTTTCATATATTTTGAACCAATTTTACAGGATTTATGTAAAAGAAGAGAATATAAACATTAAGTGAGGGCACTAGGGCTACAGGTTTTTGTTATCTTTATTCCCTACTTCTAGATTCCTTAACTGTGTGCTAGAGAGGGGAGATTGATAGATGCTGAATTATGAAGATGTGCAAAGTTACTGTAATTCAGGTCATGTGGTATTTTTATTCCTCAAATTTCCCTTTTCTCATGTAAATGGCTGCCTTCCCCATCTATTCATATAGCCAACTCTATGTTGAGAGAGCTAAACACATAATGGCATCATGAAAATGTGCAAGAAGAAAGGATACCAACTAAGGTCCTCTGGAAAAACCCCATCCTTAAAATGTGCTCATCTACTAAATTCCCAAATACTCTTAGGACAAAATTCCATTTGAAAGCATGGCCATGCTAAAGCAACAAATGACAAAGCATTTTAAAAAGAAGAAAAAGCAGTGTATTTCAGTAGTTTTAAAGATAATGCAAAGGTCTATGATAAATCTTGAATAATTCACCTGACCTAGATTTAAATAGCACAAATAATTCATGCAGAAATAAACATTTAGTTAACAAATGTTCCTATAGCTTCAAGTATTACATTTAGAGTTTATGTTGTTTTTGGAACCTCAGTTCTACTCCATAATTTTGGGGAAAAAATAGCCAACTAAGAGTGAGAAAAGCAGAGTTCTTTTACTGATTTCTGACATAAATTATCGAGTCATATCCCTGACTGTTGTGCTTTCTGGGCCTCAGTTTCTTCACCTGTAAAACAATCCCCAAAGTCTCTAATAGTCTGAATTCTACAAAACATTGTTGTTGGATTAAAGAACTGAGGAGGAATTCTGCTTCCACCAGTAGAGGGTAGTGTTACCTAGACAAGATCTCAACATGAGTCCAGGACAGATGGAGCAAAGAAAGCCGAATTTAGAATGGAGAATTGGTAGCTACCTACTTCTCCCAGTCTTGAGTCACCAGACCACAAATGCTTCTCCACAAAATAGCAATCTTAGGCAAGTGTAGAAATGCACTCCTCCTCAATAATTTGCCACTATTCCCAAAATGGTCACATTACTCATTTCTATTGGAATATGAACAGAAATTTAAACTCCTGCAATCTGTGTTGTTTTCTGAAATTTAAAGTTTGTTCTATGAATACATTCATTTATATAAAATACAGCAGCTTGTCTATACATATTTGAACATTTCAAAATTACAGTTGAAAGTAGCAGATTTTTCCTCCTGCAAAAATATTTAAGAAGTATTTATAAAATTTGATTATGTTTAATATCATGCTGAAAGAGAAAAACTTAATTGTACTTTTCAGTTTACATGTAACCAGTCATTGCCTTGTAATAGATAATTTTGAATGTCTAAGTATATAATGTATAGTCACAATAATGGATGAAAATATCTCGATCAGCCTGCAAGGTTTACATAATGGCTCTCATTAAGGTGATTCCCACATGCGTCACAAAAGTTATCTAAGAAGTGGATTTCCAGCCAGGTGCAGTGGCTCACGCCTATAATCCCAGCACTTTGGGAAGTCAAGGTGGGCAGATCATGAGGTCAGGAGTTCAAGACCAGCCTGGTCCACACAGTGAAACCCCGTCTCTACTAAAAGTACAAAAATCAGTAGGGCATGGTAGCATGCACCTGTTGTCCCAGCTACTCAGGAGGCTGAGGCAGGAGAATCGTCTGAACCCAGGAGGCAGAGGTTGTGGTGAGCTGAGATCGTGCCACCGCATGCCAGCATGGGCAACTGAATAAGACTCCACCTCCAAAAAAAATTAAAAATTAAAAATTAAAAAAAAGAAAAGAAATGGATTCCCAAATAGCAAGTTCTGTCTGGTAGGATAAGACTGATGCATGTGAAATAGTAGCAGAATTAGGTAGTTTAAGATGCTGTCTGTTCAATACTAAGTCAGTAGGAGACAAGAAAGAATTCATCAAAAAACTGACAAAATAGATGAAGACAGGATGAGATATAGTTAATGGAGAATCCTTCAAAGAGAGTGTACCATTTAACAACTACAAATGAAAACTTAGACAACACATGTAAAAATACATTAAAAGGGCCAAGGTACTATGCCCACGTGAAGTATTATTATTACTATTATTACAGCCTTGGGGTTCATGGTCACTATGAGGCTCTGTCCTTGGTGACCCTTGGAAGGCATTTTGGCAGAATCTTTCCATTTCTGCTTCATCTTTGACCTTTATCAATGATAGAAGTCCTACTTAGTATTTTTTTTCTGTTATATTAATTTGGAAGCCTATAAGTTAACACAGAATATGTAATGTCAGAAATATTAATACAGAAATGATGTCATTCCACCTGGATCCAGGAAAGCACCTTGCACTGTACTAGTCCCAGCCTAGACAGCAGCAATCTGTCTTTCCTTGCAATACACCTCTGATGCTATTTCTGGTTGTAAGACTGCTCCCTTTTAGGTGGAGTTAAAATGTTCTCAGATTAGAAGAAAACCTGGCTATTTGAGAGAAAATAAAATCATGCTTCTTCCCACCCCTCATCCCTTCTCTTTTGCCTGTGGCAACTATAAATGCAATAAAATGTGAAAGTGGGAAAGAATTGCTATGGCAACATAGTGTGCTCTAATAATGAAAATAGCATCTAATGAGCAGAAGCAGCTAGAACTTTAAGGGAAAGAGAAAGGAAGTGCACCTTAAAGAAGCAGGAAGAACAAATGTAAAAAGTTTAAAGTTTTCCTTTCTCCAGCATACGTACATTGGCCCCTTTAGAAAAGTTAGATTTGTATCTTAACTTCCTCTAAGGAATATTCTAACAAGACAAGGTGTTATAATTTATTGGGTGAAACGGGAGGTTGGAGATGGGGACGGTGGTAGGAATTACCCAGTAATTCCTAGAAGTGGAAGGAGAGATCACTTTCTTTGATCTAGAAATATGGGACAATGTACAGTCACTTAGGGTATCCACAGAGATTTGTGTGTCTACACTCTCTGGTTTGAGGCCCAGCTTCCCAGCTTCCTGATTTCTTTGACAACATAATTCTCTTCTCCACAATAATTATTTACCAAACCAGCTTCCAAGTTGTAGAGGGGCCTGGAAACAATGCATACTCATCATGACCAGAATGAACATGCAAGTTGAGATCCTTAAGGAAAACAGGAGGGGCTGGTGAGAACCATACATTGGCTTGAAGTAAACTGAATCTATTCCACATATTTGTTCAAAGAAATGTATAATTGGGGTATCATTCAGAACTGGCTAGGTTATGCTGCAAAATGAGCCAACTGCAACATTTTCGTAGTTTAAGCAAAAAAAGTTGATTTCTCATTCACACTGTCAATCACACATAGGTAGAATGCTTAACTTCGTACCATCCTCATTCTAGGAGTTAGGCTGAATTTTACCAATATTGGGTCATGATGAAGAATATCTGAGGGTCTTGTTGGAGTAATTATTAATAAATGCTCTTGTCTGAAAGTGAGAAATGTCACCATTGTCAATTCTACCTATAACACATTGGCCAGAATGACCCTGTCCAATTTCAAGAAAAAGATGATGAGTAATAGTCGTCTCATGTGTTCAGAAAAAGAAGAAAAAGAGACAAACATGATAAATCTACTATGAGGGTACCCAGAATTTTTATGTAATAATGTATGTATAACAAAGCTGTTACTTAAGATTCACATTTATGTTCTCTGGCAAAGTGGTAGGCCACTGCATTATATGCAAAGCCATTTTATTCCATCCAATAAGGTGTGTGGATAGAGACAGAAGAGAGTCTTGCGTATCCTAGATAGCACTGGTGAAGAAGCAGTGTGGTCACTTGAACTAAGTTTCAAAACTGACGGATTGCAGACTCCACCTACTGGCAAGAGTTCAGTAGCAAATTGTTCCAGGGGTGTAGGTTGAGGCCTTGTCATCCGTCAAAAGTTGGGAAGATGGATATAAGGATGAGGTTTCTCAGAATCTGAAAGCTGCCAGAACCTCCTGACAACTATTTGTACATATTTCCTCATTCAGATCTTTGTTAAAGGTGTTCCTCAACTTAAAACAAAAAATAAACTAAAACCTGTTTTCCTACTTTCCCCTTAATTCTTCAAGCTCAGTTCAGGCCCCATTGCTACTCATTCCATTCTTTGAACTACCATTGTTCTCATAATCAGAATGCACTTCTTTAAAAAAAAAAAAAAAAGGTTCTCTACAATTCTACAGATTCTACTTTTTCTGCCCTCTCAATGTAAGCCTTGTGACAATAGTAACCACGCCTTTTCTCTTTTGCAGTCTCTCCTAGCCCTTAGGACAGGGCTGTTAACAAAGATTACAGACAATACATATTTATTGATACATCTGTAACTGGAAAAGGAAGAATAATTTTTACGGAGAATCATCTGAACTAATGCAAATATACTTTGGGTAACTATGTTGTCCCTAAAGCTTTATTTTAAGACAGCTTTCTGATCTTGAGTCTATTGATGCTTCAATCCTTTCAAGCCCGTTCCAGTGAGGTGGGAAAGGTAGTAAGAGAAAAAGAGTAGTTAGTGATGAGAACAATATGGTCTAGGGAAGTAAGAATTGAATTGGAAACCTGGAGCTTGGATTCTATTCTTGGCTCTGCTACTCACAAGCTATATAAAGATGGGCCTACACATCTTCATCTATGAAAAGGGGATGCTTGCAATTGTCTTGGCTACTTTATAGTATGTTGTGAGAATCGAATAAAATCATTTAAGAGAAATCTGAAACTTTAAAAATACTTTACAAATGTAATTTTAAAGTGGGTTCACTAAGAAGGATCTAACTTGTAGCTAATGTCTTTTGTGCTACGGGAGGAATTTCAGCAAGGGTAGGAGGTATGTCATACATCTCTGATAACACATGTTCTGAACTCTTTGAAAGCATTGTATCTAATCAGCACAAAGTCCTGTTGCTAATTGCAGGGGGTTTCTCCCTGGGCATTCAGTTCAGTTTGCAAAGTGTTATATTTATAACTTTCTGAAGCCTCCGTCCCTCTCAGAATCCCAGGAAATAAGAGTGTGATCTGATTGTGACTGAAGATTACAGCTTGATATTGTCAGGCTGGTGGTGATTTCTAACAAAAGCAAAACAGCAGGTATCACTGAGAGAAGGGCACTAAAGCTTTCCACAGCTCTAATAGGGCTTGCCTCCCCTCCTTCCTTCCCTTTCTCCCTACCTCCCATTGGAAGAGAAAAAGATCATGACTGCAGTCAGAATAAGCCTGCTTACCTACCAAAGTGGGCACAGGCATGGGTGGAAAGACAGGCTTACAGGGGCTTTAGCAGTAGTGAAAGAATTACCAGAGGCAGGAGAAATTCAGATTTTGAAGCGTGTGGATGAGAAATAGTCATAATACTTCATGAATTGCAGGGACTCTGTACTGGAGAATCCGAATATGAGAGCTCAGCAGCCCACACTACAAGGAGTTATTAATGGTGAGGAACATGGCAGACATAACACGGGTGTGCAGGCAGGGGACCTGGGTTTGAGTTTCAGTGCCAAGTTATTACTGTCCTTAGCTTCTCTGAGCATTAGTTTTCTCACCTAAAGATAGCAAAATAGGAGCAATAACAACAGCTACTTCACATCTTTGGTGCAATAAATGAGAATATTTATGGAAGGGTCTTTCCTTTAATAAGAGTAACTGGTACATAGTGTATAATTATGAAAAGACATTATATCAATATTCTGCAGTGATCAAGGCAATGAGGATTATGAATGCTTGTGATATAGATGTAGAGAAACAGACCTGGGAGTAAAAGAACTTACATCTAGCATCGTGGACATAACACAACCTGAGAGCTTGACAATGGGGAAAGCAGATTTAGAGTCCTGGGATTTTTTTATGGAAATTCTGAGATTATAGTTGTGAGGACATGCAGCATATGAGAATTGTGGTCTTGCAAAGAATTTAACATCCTAATGCCCAGAACCTGTGAATATATTACTTTACATGGCAAAGGGGAAGTAAGGTTACAGATGGAGTTAAGGTTGATCATCAGCTAACGTTAAAATAGGAAGATTATCTTTCCTAGATTATCACATGGGCCCAATGTTATCACAAGCGTGTTTGAAAGTACAAAAGAGGCTGGGTGTGGTTGCCTCACACCTGTAATCCCAGCAGTTTGAGAGGTCCAGGCGGGCAGATCACCTGGAGTCAGGAGTTTGAGACCAGCCTGGCCAACATGGTGAAACCTTGTCTCTACTAAAAATACAAAAATTAGCCAGGTTTGGTGGCGCACACCTGTAATTTCAGCTACTCAGGAGGCTCAGACAAGAAAATCACTTGAACCTGGGAGGCAGAGGTTGCAGTGAGCCGAGATTGCACCATTGCACTCCAGCCTAGGTTACAAGAGTGAAACTCCGTCTCATAAAGAAAATAAATAAAAGTTCAAGAGAGAGCCAGAGAAAGAAATGAAATGACAGAAGCAGAGTCAGAGTGATACAATGTGAAAAAATCAACCAGATATTGCTGGATGTGAAGATGCAGAAGAAGGATCATGAGCCAAGGGATGAAGGCAGACTCAGGGAGCTGGAAAGGGTGAGGATGTGGATATTCAAATTTTCTCCCAGAGTCTCTAGACTAGCAGGAACACAGCTCAGTCTACACCTTGATTTTAGTTCAGTGAGACCCCATGTTGGACCTCTAACCTACAGAACTATACGATAATAAATTTGTGTTGTTTTAAACTTAATGGTGTGTGAGAATCATACATCAGCAACAGAAAATTCTTGCCATATTCAAAGTAAGATATTAAATGCTAAGTAAGGTCTAAGTGTTTAAGAGGTTTGCACATCAGAATTGTGAGTGGGTAAGCAAAACGAAGACTGTAGTGAAAATTAGTACACAAAATTATTTCTGAATATTTGCTCCACAACTTAATGAAATTAGAGACAACCTCCTAAATTCAACCTCTTCACTTCACTGAGGACATTCAATGAATAATAAAGCCCTCAGATTCAATCGTCTTTATGTGAAATAAAGTATGTGGCTTATACAACATGTAGAGGAGTTGTTGTTGTCAGAGTGGGTAGAGGTTTGTTTTGGGCAAAGGGACAGAGTTGTCTTTTTTTTTTTTTTTTTTTTCCTTTTTTAAAAATCAACCATGAACTACCTCAGCTCATTTTCTCATCCTACAGTCTAGTGGGTATATTTAATTCAGTCTGGGCTTGAGGAAAAGATCATGGGTAAGGTAAATCTCCTAAACAGCTGTTTCATAAAGGAAGTTTTGTATTTTCATGGTGCAGTTACCAATATTCTTTTCAAATGAGATTTTTGAAAATGATTTTTCTGCAAACTTGGAATGAAAGTACCTGGACCAGACTTTCAATGCAGAAGGCAAGTTTCACCTTAGGTGTTAAGCATTTGAATCAGGACTTGCATGTGGAGTAGCTGTGTAATATCAAATGCTTTTGGAGAACTCTCTTGAATATTTGCATTTGCAGACCAGTTCTGCCAAAGGGGTATTCTTCACTCATTTTATCACAACTTTTCCTGAAGAAAATGCCACTGTTTTATAGGAGCAGAACTGAAAGGGAAAAACCTTGTGTATCCATTACATTGTCATTGATCCCCATAAGCCTCCAGATGTTTATCTGTCTGCTCTGTCAAGACAGGAAGACATGGGTAAAAATAAAATTGGCAATAAATAATGTACCCACATTTAAATATTTTTCTTTCTATTTTTGAAATTATTGCTAAGATCTACTATTAATGGAGAAACATTACCAAAACACACAAGGAGCAGGTGTGCGCATATGTAGGTAGTGGGTATGTTTGTAGGGTCAGTGGTGTGACACCTGTAAGAGATAAAAACATTCTGTCCACAAATTCTAATTGAACACAGAATGACTTCATAAATCTTTCCCAAATGCAACTCAGCTATTAAACACAAAGTAAAAACAGGAGCATCACTCTTGCTCACACCAGCTATATGCCTAATTTGGAGCTTTGCTGTCTTTCAGGTTCCCAATGGACACCATTCATTTCAAATTACATAGCTTCAATACACTAGATACTTAGTTTGCCTGTCTCCACATAACACTGCCCAGATTTTTTAAATTTACCAGATTTCCCACAGCTACATGAAAATAACTGTTTCATCACATAATGATTGAGCTTTTAGTGTTTACCTAGTCAGGGACTATTTCTCTAATAGGCTATGCCTGTAGTAATTTCTGAAGCAAGAATACGAAGAATGTTTGTTATTGAATGGAGCCCTTACCAGTCATTAGTGGCTGTTAAGCCACAATTAGATCTGTTTTCTACATGATATAAAATTAGTTAGGCATAACTGATGCATAGGGAAAGCTGTGTACAATCTCTTGCTTTTTGTAATTCAAAATGAAAGGTGATGCTGTGTATGCAGGGTAACTTTGGTTTTGCCCTGTTTCTCTCTCTCTCTCTGTCTCTCTCTCTATATAACACACACACACACACACACACACACGTTTATATGCATATATAGTATGTGTGTGTATATATACACACACTTGAATTAAGTGTTGCAGTTTATAAATTATTTCAGGTTTAATTCATAGTCACTCCATTTGCACACTCAAATTTATCATTCCCTAGCTGATAATTGTGTGTGTGTGTGTGTGTGTGTGTGTGTGTGTGAGATGTAAAAATGAAGGCTAAAAATTGAAATGGTTTATATAAAGGTAATATCCATTTATCAAATGCTTGATATTTTATAAATCTCAGGCAGGGTGCACATTTTTACTCACTCTTTAGTTTAAATCTAGAAATTATTTGGCTGGTACATATGCTAGCTTTTACTAAATGTTAAGTTATAAAGATGCAAGAAGTATCTATGAACAGCTTAATACACTCCATTTCTGCTTCTGCCAAGAAAAAAAGTGGAAGATTTTGTGCTGTTGAGAAAGGAATAGTAGAAGTGTTGAAATAACATTTTTCTACTATTTATTTCTATATAAAATGTTCAGGCTCTGAAAACTCATCTACAAATTCTTGTGGGATGTTCATAGATCAGCTCACAATAGTTCTAGTTTAAGCCAGTGCCTTCGGTGAATAGGAACATCATTCCACTTTCAGAAGTGTTATGGTTTGAATGATAAATTACATTAACCATCCTAGATGTTAAGGAAATCGTATAGATATTCAATAAAATTATTGTCCTTAATTACTATGTAACTCAATTAGCAAGTTTTCCTAAGTATCTACTGAAGGCACATACAAAATGTTACAGGAATAGGCAACATGATTCCATCCCATGAGAAGTTTGCAACCTTTGTGTTTTTAATCCAATATAACAAATTGGACAGTATTCTGGTAAAGAAAGAAAAGCACTAATGTTTCCCAGCAAATTATAACAGTCATATGACACAAATTTATATCTTTACGACCTTGAATAATTTATCTGACCTTGCTAAGCCTATTTCTGTGTCCATAAAATGAAGACAAATGTTGGATTCTTAACAGAACTATGGTGAAGATTCAATGAAATAAATTCTGCAGGTGCTTAGCAGAATACTCGTCCTATGGTCAAGCTCAAAACATATTGAATTAACAATTAATATATATCACAAAATTAACATTTTTGTTGAAACGAGAGAGAGGAAAGGGCAAGTGATTTTTAATGCATCTCTCCCATTCTCTCCCTTTACTTTCTATGCAATTAGGGGCAAATTATTTCATCTCTTTGTGCCTCAGTTTCCTCAGCTCTACAATGGGAAAAATAATAGTGCAATTGCTGTGAGGATTCAACACATGTAAAACACTGGTCTGTAGTGATTGCTCATGAAACTTCAGTTATTGCTATTTCATTTAGCAGTTATTATTACATGAAAAACATACTAATTAGAGGAGATGTGGACCGTACTCTACTGAAAAAAAATGGGGGATCACATTAAATGTCTCCATTCTTAAAGATTTTTAAAAGGAATGATTTGCAAATAGGTTATATCTAGAACCCCTCTGAGAGTCAGTACTGTCCTCTTTCTTTCAGTGAGCATGATTACTCACCCACATGATTATTTGCTGCAGCTAAAACAACAAAAGTGAACAAACAACAAAACCTAAATGATGTGGTTAAGTCAGATTCAGCTCCCGAACTCCCAGAAGCTTAAGAGGTTTCTTCAAGGCCAAATCTGAATGCTTATAATTCAGAGTGTTGATTTAAAAAATTCATAAAAATATTTGTGTAAGCAGTGCTTCAGTAACTGTGTTCTTTATCACAAGCAGCCGTTCTTCCTAACCTGCCTTAAAAGGAAAATTGTTGCTATTATTTTAGTTCAAAAGATGAGATGGAGGGAGGTGAACTGCCTGGACTAAGGTCATGTATTAAGTCAACAGCAGAGACAGACCCAGAATGAAAAGTAAAAGTAAACAATTATTTTCTCCCAACAATAGTGGTACTTCAATTCTAAGACTATTACCTTTCATTGCCTTGACTTTACATTTTGGCAGACTCTACTGCTTTTGAAAGTAGCAAGCTTTATACAATTCCACCTACTTGAATGAATGAGTTTTTAAAAATCACAAATTTCCAAATGCTGGTGGTTACACTTCAACTGTCAGTGCATTTATTAAAGAAACATTCTCTCAATCTAGTCAGTCTTCTATGTTCTAAAATAATAAATGGAGAGTTGAATCTGGACCCTATACACATTAGCTGACCAGCTAGCCTTGCTCAGCTGGGGGCTTTTGACACTGAAATCCACGTTTTTCAAATAGCCAGGGGGTATGTAGGACTAGCTTCTAGTTTTTGTCACATGTCCCTGTTATTTGGGAAAGCACTTTATTCAACTGAATCATTATTATTTTGCATGAATATTAAAAGTGGCAGTAGATCATGGAGTTGTAGCCAGATATCTCAAATCAATGTGGAAATTGACAAATATCAAATGAAGGAAACATTCCCAACAGTTAACTTCCAGCTATCTTATAAGAGAGTCAAAGCTAAAGAGCAGAGACCATGCCTAGGAGAGCTTTGTAAGATTTCTTTAGCTTGACTTTATGGGTTTTTGTTCTGTTTCATTTTGCCTCCTAGCTAGTTTATCATAGTAATTAATACGGAAATGTGGGATACCTCTTCTGTTAGCTGATAGCAACATCATGGGGTCAAAAGCTGGGGTGCCACTTCCTTTCCACAATCTTCAGGGAGGAGTGATTTAAAGGGCAGTGATGCAAAGCAGGCTGAGCCCCCAGAGTCTTTTAAAACTGTGTGTGAAGATCCACCTTGAGTTTGATGTGTGACCTTGGAGGTTTGAACAGAAAACTTACATATGGAACTCTTACATTGAAGAAAAACAGCCTTAGCTGTCCAGGAAATGATAAAGGACACTCAAGAGCCTTGCTCAGTACCATCGTGGCCCCACTGCCTATGGAATATAGTTCTAGTCTACCTCTTCAAACATGTTGCCTTTCATACCCACTATGTTTTATGCAACCTAAATTATTTACAGTTCCATGTACAAACTCAAGGCATTGCTGCCACAGGGATATCACTTAAATACTTCCTTACATTCAAACTCAGTGCACCTTCATCTCCACGTGTTCCTTATCTCAGTAAATTGAAAATCCATTCACTGACACCACTAATTGTTCAAACTAAAAATTTATAATCATCCATGAACGTTTTTTCCCACCTACCCATCAGATCCATCAATAAATCCAGATTTCAATCACTTCTGACCCCTTCTCCTACTTCAAAGCAGGTGCAAACCACGTCCTTTCTTGCCTAGATTATTGCAGTAACCTAATCAGCCTTATTTTTCCTTTTCACTGGAAAGCAGTGATTCTGCTAACATATAAACCATTTAAAAATATGTCATTCCTCTGCTCAAAATTTTCTTTACTTCTCATATCAGTCAGACTAAGGCCAGTGTCCCAACAGTGACCTGTAAGACCCTGTATGATCCAGGTTTGTCTTATCTCTTTAGCCTCATCTCCTATTTCTCTTCTTGCTTATTCTCCTCCAGTCAGAATAGCCTTTTTGGCTTTCCTTTTACAAACCAATTACACTCCCTCCTTAGATTCTTAATACTTCCTGGGCAGACAATTTTCTTCTGTTAGTTATGCAAACGGCTTTTCTCTTTACCCTCTTCAGGTATCTGCTTAAATGTCATATTCTCTGTGAGAGCTATCTTTGATAGTATCTGCCATCTAGCATATTGTATATTTTATTTATATTCTTTCTGTCTCCTTTCATTAGAAGGGAAGTTCATTTCCGTAGAGAGGTTTATTTATTTTGTTTATTTTTGTGTCCTCCAGCACCTAGAAGAGAGCCAGGCATATAGTAGATTCTCATTACACATCTCACAAATGAATGAATAAATGAATTAAAATCACCTCTTTACATCGCTAAAAAAACTTTTTGAGCATCTCAAAAAATAATTGATTCTTTCTTCCTTGAGAGGCCATAGTTCCTGGAGGGTCTAGAAACACCCAATTCCCAAGTTCCAGATAGCAAGAATTATAAAATCTTTTCAAAGATATGTCACTGTTACTATTAGGTTCTGGTTACAATTCTACAAACTCCCTGTGGGCATAGTTAATCTGAAGTACCTTTGAAAAAAAGAAAAAAACACCAATTACCTCTTGGTTTCTACTCTTCCCAGCACCATGACATCCCCCCATGATTAATTCTCACTTCATTTTCTATACCATCAGCTTCAGAGCCAGCACTGTCTTCAAACAAATTACTAAAGGCAACATGATAACCTGGCAGAATTGTCTTCACTTCAGTTGTCTTTCTCCCTTTGAAGTTAAATCCCCTCTGCTCTTATCAGATTATTTTAGCAGATTGTATGTGATGTTTTATTGGTTTTGTTGTTCTATTTCAGTATGAACATTTTGGCTTATTCTAATGAGAGGTGATATAAATTTGCTAATGACATGAATAATTATAAGTCTAAATATTAGCTGGGTATGTGACTGCTGGTAGAATGCCTCAGTGAAAAACAAACCCCGTGGAAGCCAACAAAGAGACAAAATGACAACTATAATCAAAGTCTTTCTTCCCTTCTGGCAACTTAAATGCAGATAGCACCTAAAGCTGAGTACATGAGCAAATGGTAAGGAGGTGGAAGATATAAACTAAGTTTTCAGTTTATAAAGTTGGTGGATTACAGATAAATGGTGGATGTGGGCTGTGTTGGGCTCTAAATTGCTGATTGAGATGAATGGCTCAATTAAATTTTAATTGTCTAATATGTATTATGGTCTTAATTGTTACAAGGCACTGGGGTAGGAATTTCCAAGAAAACATGAATAATATTGAGTAAGCATCATTTCTATTTCAAAGAGCTTTTAACTTAATAGAGAAGAATATAAATGACTACATTACAAAGACATAGTTGCAGATTGGCAAAAAGATGTAGGCACAAATTGCAATGAAGTTCAATTGATGAAGAAGTTATAATTAATTCACTTGTGTTTGCTGAGGAAGCTGGGGAAGAGGACAGGAAATGAATGTGGACGTATGTAAATGCTGAAAAAAGGCTTCCCCTATGCAGAGAGAATCTAGGATGAGTTCTGAAATATAAGATTTTAATAGTCAGAGATGTTCAGGAAGAGCATGCCAGGAAGAGCGTGGCAAGAAGTGAATGTAAAATTGGAAAAATTCAGAATACAGTAAAGTAATCGACTGGGGTGAAGCACAGGAAAGTGACAGTAAGAAGGACCAAAAGACAGGTAGAGTCAGTATTTCAGACAACCCTTAAATATCAGGCTATAATTTTGTACTTCACTTATTGGAAATGAGGACCTGAGAAGACTTTGGAGCCTGAGTAGGGACATGATAAAAGTTCCTAAAATGGTAAGATTCTTTTAGAATTATCAGAAGAATTATGAAAGTGCTGCTCTCTTTCTTCCTTCCTTAGTCTTTCTCCATCTCTCTTGGCCATTGGGTTCCAGAGTCTCTTTGGAAATAATCAAACCCTTTGTAAGTAATATAGACATCAAAGTTAAGAGTTTGATCAATATAAGTCCTAAAACTGAGTAAATCCTCACAGTAATTGTACTACTATTTTTCCCATCGTAGAGCTGAGGAAACTGAGACACAAAGAGATTTGAAGCATCCTGCCCAAAGTCATATAACTAGTAAAGGGCAGAGAGAAGGGGAAGGGGTGAGGGAGAAAGGAGAACCAAACATGCATTGTTGAATTGTTATAGAAGCATACCAGTAGACATTTGCTTAATGTATTATGGCCTTGGGTAAATTAATTTAAAGCACTAGAATTTTAATGAGGATTAATGAGTTGAATAGTTAGAATTTTTAAATATATTACTGACTATTTTGGTAGTTTTAGTTAAATATTTCTCAATTGCCTTGTTATATTGAATGAACAGTTCTAGTCAAAGAAGGTTACACAGGAATATTTCATGTATTCTGTGCTTACAAGACTGTGGTTCTCACTGAAGAACAAATGGAGATGTCTGAAGCATGAACAAAGAGAAAGGGGCTTCTTACTTTGAACTGTAGACATATACTTTTCTGTAATATCTAATGAACAGGAAATAGATTTGGTTTTGGAAAGTATGTATGAAAATAATTCTGCAAACTTTTTTAAAGGAAACATTCTCATTAATGCAGCTAAGGTGTTCTTGTTTGCTCCATTTAACACCTATTCAGCTTTATTCTCACCCAGTGTGTGTGAAGAAGTCAGTTATAAAAAATGCCGTAAGTGCACTGATTTAGGGAAAAGCTAGCACGATATCATTCCCTTTGCTCCATCAACTCACTTACCTGCAAAAAGATAACTGCAGCTGCAAAGGTGTTTAAAAAATCTTAAATTGGTCATGATCCAGAGAGATGCAATAATCCCCCTTTCTCCCCTTCAGTCTTCAAAACTGAGAAGTTGTGATTGCTCTAATATATGGTCCTGCCTAGCTACTTAGCCTAAGAATAAATGTCTCTTTATCCATTCCTTGGCTACTCTCCTCTACTTGGGGTAAGTACGTAGCTCTTGTCCCCACATAGCCTGTGGTCCTTGGTTAGGGCTAGATGATCATAAGGATAAATTTATTATGATTTGTTTACATTTATTCATATGGGTACATTTCATTTCAGTGTAATTATGGTATAAAATCCTCACAAGGAAAGACCTGAAGAGGGGGTGTATGTGTGTGTGTGTGTGTGTGTGTGTGTGTGTTGTTGTTGTTGTCAAACATTTTTCTTAATAAAAAAATTAGCGAAACCTGTACAGAAAAATCCTTCGGATTCAAAAGTCAGGAGAGATTGCTTTCTGAGAGACTCAAAACCATTAGAAATCTCTAATGTTTTAGCTGCCAGATATATTGCATATGCTTTTCTCAACCAAAGTAGACATTATATAATTATATTTATTCATTTTCCAAGAACCTGAAACTTCATTAGAAGTTTGTATTTGGTCAAGAATTTTTAAAATGTAAATTCTACCTTATTCAACAATCCTTTCTCTAGAAATATAATTTAAGTAGCTAGACTATCTTTGACTCAGTCTTCTAGATAAACTATCTTAGGTCAGGCTTCAGAAGCAGCCTCTGAAACAAAAATTTATGTGTAAGTGACTTCTTAAAGAAAATGCCCCAGGAGAAACTGGAAATATAATTGAAGAAGTAGAACAGAGAGGAGAAAGAGTTCAAGCAGGAGTGCAAAATCAGGCAATGATCCACCATGATGGTAGTGGCCTGATGACACAGGTGCACTCTGCGGTATAAATTATGTCTGAAAGTTTGTCCTGATCTGTGGCAAAGGAGCTGGGCTTTAACATCCTGTGCCTGCATCAGTCAGTTGTTCACTAAGGGTGCTCCATGTATGCAAAGCTACTTGTTCCATGTACGCAAAGCAGCCTCTGTGGCCCCAAGGCAGAAATCAGAAAAGTCACAGCACAAGTAGTGAAAGCAAAACCACGATGGAGATGAAAAGGGGCATGCGGAACCTGCCGAAGGGATGCAAGGTTGATCTGAACAGAGTACTGAGAGTGTCCTCTACATACACCAAGGCAGTAATTAGAGGTGGACATATTTATGTCTGAGTTTACTAGCATTACTTGAGAATCCAAAAGAGGGGTGATTTGTTTTATTCACAGAGTGAAATACTAAACAGATATTGAAAAGCTTTCATTAATTTATTCAACAAGCGTTCTTTTGAGGTTGATATATTACAACTACCATGAATACATCACACAATACAGAAAAGAGAGTCTGTCCACCAAAGGCTAACACTCTACAGGGGAAATAGACAACAAACAATAAGCAAAGGAGATGGAGAATGTAGAAGAAAATGGATTATACAAAACAAAACAGAACCTGGCATGGTTAGGCAGGAGTTCCAAGGGTAAAAAGTGTACGTGAAGACAGGAAAGAGATATTTTAAATTGAAAAGGTAATTGAAAAGGCTTAACTGAGCAAAGATTTGAAGGAGATGCATGAGTAAAGATTGACATATGCATGTCTGGTGAACTGTTTTTCTAGTCAAGGGAGACAGTACAAAGGATATATGTAGAGGAAACATACCTGCTGTGTTTGAAGAATAGCAAGAAGTTTGGTGAGCCTGGATTAGGCTGGATAAGACATCCCACTAAGAATAGATGGGAGCAAGGAGATCAGTTGGAAACTATTAAAACTATTCAGGCCCATAGTAACAGTGAATTAAACAAAACAGTAGCCCTGGGAATAGGTGAGAAGTACTGGATTATGTTATAGATGTAGACCATGGAATTTCCTGGCATATTGGATAAAAGGTATGAGGGGAACAAGAGAAGTATCAAGGAGGATTCACATTTTCTGCCTGAGAAACTGAAAGGTGAGAGCAGCAATTAATATTACTTCAGTTCCCACTTGAAGAAACATTGACCTTCCCATATTCATTGATAATGTGACACAGGATTTCCTCTGAGGAGATACCGAGGCTTGCTGAAATTGTTGAGGGACAAATAACTCATGAAACAATCTTAAGTACCTAATTGAAGGCATCTACGAACAGGCTGGTACCACTCACTTACTGTCTGCTCTTTGGCTTAGCCCTTTATTCCTTCTGTTTAGAGATTACTTGAGAATTCAAAGAAGGATGAATTGCCTTATTCACAGAGTGGAATACTATACAGATACTTAAAAAGTATTTTCTTTAAGAAGTCACTTACATATAAATTCTTTTTCCAGATGCTGCTTCTGAAGCCTGACCTAAGATAGTCTATCTAAAAGCCTGAGCCAAGACTTGCCATAGCCTGAAAGAACTGCGCCCTTCACCTCATCTTTGAATTTTAATCACATTAGTTTTATTACTTCTGTTAACTTTCATTCATGGGAAATGGACTTGTATGTTTTCCATCATTTTAAGACCAAGTAAGAGACACAGTGTCTGTATATACATGGTGATAGAATGTGTAAAAGTCTAACTAGGATCCACTCTTTTCCTAATGTTTCCATCTTAATGTTCAATAGCAAGGTCCTCATCTCCCTTCAAATGCCCAATACCTCCTTAGCTTGCTTCTTGAATCACTGGAAGAAAAATAAAAGCAATCAAATGATTGTCAAATCTCTCAAATTACTTGGATCTACAACCTTTCTCTCTCACTTACCTCCAATTACAACAGTTCTCTTGTCCTTTAAAGGGCAACTCCTTTACTTTTGTCCTGGATTCCAACCCTATCTGTCTTTATAAGAACTATTTTATTCAGTTATCACCTCCAATTTGTTGCATTATTAATTTATTTCTCTTTAATGGTTCATGCCCTTCAGTATACAAAAATGCTCCCATAACTTTCTAATGAAGAGAAAAATTCCCTACCTTTTCTTGCTCTCATTCTATGTCCCATGTCCCGGCTCTTCTTCACAACAGAATCTATTATTTTACTTTTATTTTAGGTTCAGTGGTACACGTACAGGTTTGTTATATAGGTAAGTTGTGTATCACAGAGGTTTGGAATACAGATTATTTCATCACCAGGTAGTAAGCATAATCACCCATAAGTAGTTTTTCGATCCTCACCCTACTCCAACCCTCCACCTTCAAGTAGACCTTGGTTTCTATCATTCCCTTGTGTTCCTGTGTACTCAATGTTTAGCTTCCACTTACAAGTAAGAACATGCATTATTTGCTTTACTTTTTCTGCATGAGTTCACTTAGGATAATGGGAACTAGCTGTATGCATGTTGCTGTATAGGACATGATCTCGTTCTTTTTATGGCTGTGTAATATTCCATGGTGCATATGTGGTATATTTTCTTTATTTAGTCTACCGTTGATGGGCATGTAGATTAATTCCATGTGTTTTCTATTGTGAATCATGCTGCAATTAACATACACATGCATGTGCCTTTATGGTAAAATGATTTATATTCTTTTGCATATATACCCAATAATGGGATTGTTGGGTTCCATGTTAATTCTGTTTTAAATTCTTTGACAAATCAAACTGCTTTCCACAATGACTGAACTAATGTATTAATAAATTAGAGAACTAATTCTAATAAATTAGATAACTAATTTCCACCTGCAGTGTATAAACCTTCCCTTTTCTCCACAGCCTCACCAGCATCTGTTATTCTTTGACTTTTTAATAACAGTCATTCTGACTGGTGGGAGAGGGTATCTCATTATAATTTTGATTTGCATTTCTAATGATTAGTGATGTTTAGAATTTTTTCATAAGCTTGTTGGCTATACGTATGTCTTCTTTTGAAAAGTGTCTGTTCATATCTTTTGCCCACTTTCTAATGGGGTTGATTTTTGCTTG
The DNA here is from genome assembly GCF_009764315.1 of Trachypithecus francoisi. Taxonomy (NCBI): domain Eukaryota; kingdom Metazoa; phylum Chordata; class Mammalia; order Primates; family Cercopithecidae; genus Trachypithecus; species Trachypithecus francoisi. Next base: position 57,904,523 of record NW_022681462.1, on the reverse strand, counting down.
TAAATTTATTTAAGCTCCTTATAGATTCTGGATATTAGTCTTTTGTCAGATGCATGATTTGCAACAATTTTCTACCATTCTGTAGGTTGTCCATTTACTCTGTTGATGGTTTCTTTTGCTGTGCAGGAGCCCTTTATTTTCTCAACCATATTAAAAAATCAACTCAGGATGGATTAAATACTAAAATGTAAAACCTAAAACTATAAAAATCCTGGAAGAAAGCCTAAAAAATTGGTGAAGAAGTTTTTGCACTAGATGTTTCTACTCCCTCACATCCGTTTCTCTTATTAATCCATCCAGTAGGGTTTATAAGCCAACTATTTCAATGATGCTGCTTTTACCATGGCCCATAGCAATCCACATCCTTTCACATCTATGTCCTTATTCAATCTTTCAGCACCATTCAAAGAAAGTATAAAACTCTTCTTTCTTGAAACATTTGAGACATTTTCTTATCTTCCAAAACCACACAGTTTTCCTCCTTACAACAGTGTCTTATGCAGTTTCTCCTCCAGAGATCAATTTCAAATATTAGAATAACCCAGGGCATGGTGTCAGTTCCATTCTCTTCCCTTAGTCATATTGCTCTTCTGTGGTTAGGTCTTGTGAGGCATTTTTAAGGACAAACATAGAAATAAAAAGAACATGAGCAATTTTTTTTCATGTAGGTCTTATCTAGATCTAATTATTTTACTCATAACATTTCATAACATAGATTTCCTCACATAGCATTTCATTCTTTATTCTAGGATACTTGTGCAGCATGAAATATACATGATTGCACAGTGTAATTATAAAATAAAAGGTTTTGAAAAACTTAGTTCTATATACAGATACTAAGAACATTACATAAGAGCAGAAGCAGACAAGATTTTTTATTTTTAAAAGGACAAATTCTTACCTTTTGAGACTCATAGGAGAGTGTATTTATCCATATTGGATGATGACTATACATCCTAACATAGTAAAGATATATTCGCATCATTTGATGAACCAGGGAAAATATTTAACTTGAAAAATAGACAAAATACTGTCAAAAATAGGTGTTCTATGTATTCTTCCTCTCTTCTGATTTCAAGCAAGATAATGACAGATCCTTAAATTATTTATTCATTGAGGGCTAGGTTCCCTTTTTCTTCTGTATTTAGCTCTGTTCTGTTGTTAGAAAAGAGAGAGAGAGAGAGAGAGAGAGGAGAGAGAGAGAGAGTGTGTGTGTGTGTGTGTGTGTGGTGTGTGTGTGTGTGTTGTATATGTGTGAAAGAGAGGGAGATAATTTGATTTGGCATTATTGCCAATCAGTTAAAGAATATGGACATTCATTATTGAAGCTCAGTCAGAAGCATTCTCTCTTGCTTTTCTTTTTTAAAATCCCTGATGGCTCCTAGTTCTTCCTGTGCCTAATCCTCCTGCCTTCCTTTGTCAGTTTTACAAACCTTATTTATTCAAAGCAGGAAAAAGAGTTGACCCTTCTCTCAATTCTCCCAATTCCTACTTAAGCCAAGCCAATGCAAGAACCACATGCATGAGCTGGCAAGTGTGGAAGGAATGACACAAGCCTACCAAATGAAGCAGGCAGTGATGACTTTGGAGATCACAGAACTGTTCCCATGAAGCAAGGATCAGATAAATTCTACTGATTCCCTGGATGGTATCTTTCTCAAAATGATGAGAGTACTTTATCTTGGGGTGCCTCAGGCAGCACAACTGCTCTCATTCGTTCTAGGCTTTCTAAAACTTTTGCAGCCATAAACACTTATATTCAAACATTCCCATTTTCCATTCAATCCTGTTAATAAAACACATCTTTACTGGTTTGGTTTAGTGGTTCCTATTTTTTCTTTCTCTCATTAGAATGAAAGACTTTTAGAGATATGTTGGATATTTCAGGGGTCTGGCTTTGGGAAGCATCTTCTTTATAGTGTCTCGGGTTGATTGGAAGCTGCATATTAAGCTTATTTGTGACCTCAAAAAGAAAAAGAAAAATAAGTCTCAGGATTGCCTTAAAATATCCATTTAGAACAATAGTCCTGGCAATTGTGGCTCTATACCTGTTCAGGAAGTGCTGAAAACTAGAGAGATCGTCCCACACTTGAAACTGGACCTCCCCAAATTGTTCCTGGGGATAACATCACTACTGTAAAACCTAATGTCAGTGCTTGAGACATTTTGCAAACCCTGCAGCTGACACCAGTAATCTGGCTCAACTAATTCTGCCATCCCACCCAGGAAACAGATGACAGCAAGAAAACCTCATTTCAACCCCCTATGATTCCATCTCAAACCTGACCAATCAGTACTCCTCACTTTCTACGCCCCTACCTGCCAAATTATCTTTAAAAACTCTGATTCCAGAATGCTTGGGGAGCTGATTTGAGTAACAATAAAACTCCAGTCTCCCTCTCAGCTGGCTCTTCATGAACTACTCTTTTGCCATTGCAATTCTCATCTTGTTAAATTGGCTCTCTCTAGGCAGCAGGCAAGGTGAACCCATTGAACAGTTACACACTTAGCTGCCCACAGGAGCAATGAGTGGGCCAGAGGAGTAAGGGCATATGCATATGTGCTATGAGTGCTGATGACAAGGGCCTGGTGGAGGGCACAGGCCTAGCTCCAGGGGACAGCAGCTACTCAGTATCAATCAATTGTCATCAATTAGAAATGCAGGCCCAGGTTGTCTTCTGCTCACATTTTTAAAAAGAAAAAGAAATATGAAATTTTTGATCAAAACTCCTGATAAAAAAGAATTAGCTTACATTCAATTCACTATAAGCCAGTTGAGAAGTGAGATCTTACTTTTTCTTACTAATACGATGAATACTTTCTCAATAATTGAGCAAAAATAATCTAGTTAGAAGTCTAACATACGTAAGTCCAATACACAGGGAATAGAACTATGACATAGAGCTATATGAATTATCTAACAAGTATTTTAAGAAAAAATGGAGCTCATTTTTGGCCTGGGAATGTTTATTAGAGGAGACAAGACATAAACTCCCTAGACTGAGAGAGAAAAAAAAAAAAAAAAATGTCAGCTCTGTGCCTCCTTGTCCAAACTCTAGGAGCAAGAGCTGGGGCACTTTTTTTTTTTTTTTGTAAATAGGTTTTTCAGGACATATGGTCTCTGTTGCAACTGCTTCAGTCTGTCACTGTAGCATAAAATCAGCAATGAATAATATGTAAATGAATATGCATGGCTGTGTCTCAATAAAATGTCTATTTACGAAAACAGGCCTTGCCCACTTTCGGCTCACAGGCTGTAATTCGCTGATCCCCTGCTCTAAAGGAGGGCAGCAGTGCCTCAGTTGGAATCTCAGCTAAGCAGTTTTCAAAAGGGGGTTTCGTTTTGTGTGTTTGAGCTGCTTAAAGTGAAGGGTGAACACAAACTACAGCCACAGACAGTTCAGGTGAAAACCTGGAGACATCAAGTCTGACTTTGGGTGTAAAAATTAGATCTATCACAGAGGAAAAGAGCAAAAATATTAGAAACTAAACAAATATGGGAAAAAAGTAACTAATGAGAAATTGAGCAATGGATGAGGCAGGAAGAAGTACCTACGCTCATTTTGAATAATAACACAGATGGAATGTGGTCTTCTTAACAGGTCCAGAGAAGCAGACACTGTCTTTATTCCCTACTATGAATATTATTGGGTTACAACAAGAAATAGTTTCCATTTTTCCTCCATCAAAAACAGCTGGCAAAGAAAGGATGCTAGATGGAGTAGCAAGACTGCAGAGATAGACAAAATGAAATAGACAAAAAATTTACAAGCTTTCAACTGTTCGTCTGCATTAGTCCCACTTAGAGATGTCTGTGATGCAAATCATCATCATATAACATCTAGCTAGAAGTTCTAATCAGGCTTGCTAGGCTATACAACGTTGATTCCAACTCTAAGTTTATATAGCAGTTCTCTTTGCTAAAAACACCTCTTCTCAGATGGGGCAAGATGGCTGTACTTCCATGTGTCATATTGTGTGCTCAACTGATCTGATGGACCAACCAGCTAAAGGAGAATTGATTTCATTGCTAGCTTTATATCACTAGCCTTTTGGAGAAGATTTTCATATTACTTCACCCAAGACACTTTCAGGCATTTAAGCAAAATGCTTTTAGCTAAATGCGAATGACATAGAAAATGGCTTTTTTCATGAAATACTCAAAGGACTGTACCTTCTAGTTTCAAGGAGCATTTATTTCCATTTTACTTCTATATCTTCAGTAGATATTCTACTTAAAATTTGACTCTTGATTCACAGCACTGAACATGGGCTTCAGTGGGTGAAATAAATTAAAATTTTAAGCCCAGGTAAGAGCTCTTGGGAGAAAAATTGAAGGTCAGATAAGGGTGGGTAGCCTGGACCCCAAAATGAATGATAAAGAAGTGCACTTAAAAATGAACTCTGTGTGATGTTCCCCTTCCCGAGTCCAAGTGATCTCATTGTTCAGTTCCCACCTATGAGTGAGAACATGCGGTGTTTGGTTTTCTCTTCTTGTGATAGTTTGCTAAGAATGATGGATTCCAGCTGCATCCATGTCCCTACAAAGGACGCAAACTCATCCTTTTTGATGGCTGCATAGTATTCCATGGTGTATATGTGCCACATTTTCTTAATCCAGTCTGTCACTGATGGACATTTGGGTTGATTCCAAGTCTTTGCTATTGTGAATAGTGCCGCAATAAACATACGTGTGCATGTGTCTTTGTAGTAGAGTAATTTATAATCCTTTGGGTATATACCCAGTAGTGGGATGGCTGGGTCATATGGTACATCTAGTTCTAGATCCTTGAGGAATCGCCATACTGTTTTCCATAATGGTTGAACTAGTTTACAATCCCACCAACAGTGTAAAAGTGTTCCTATTTCTCCATATCCTCTCCAACACCTGTTGTTTCCTGACTTCTTAATGATTGCCATTCTAACTGGTGTGAGATGGTATCTCATTGTGGTTTTGATTTGCATTTCTCTGATGGCGAGTGATGATGAGCATTTTTTCATGTGTCTGTTCAATTATGCAGAAGATACAACTGTGTGGCTCAGTTACAGAGCTCTCTGTAACTTTAAGAATAAAGGGGTTAAAAGTTGTAAGAATTGCCCATACATTATTTTTTCAGTCCAGCATTAAACTGAAACCCATACCTAATTTGCTTATGACCATAATACTATTATTTTTAGCTGATAAAAGTACAAATTTAACCACTGAAGGACTTCTATCATAGAACCCAAAACAAGGCTACCAAGTTTCAAAAGAGAGATTCTGGTTTTGTTTCTCAATATACTGTTGGGATGAGATTTAAATGTTTAATTATTGTTTTCTGAAACACCAATTCACAGTAGTGAATTCACCATGTCACTTTTTCTCAAGTAATGTTGATTTTAATAGCTTCAGCATTCTCCTTAGTGGAAAAAAAGAAAGAGATAAAAAAGGCACTATGAACCTTGTATATATCTGAAAACATTAAACATACAATATATATAAATATAATATAAATAATATGTAGAATTCTGCAGCATTTTGAGTAGACATAATTAAATATCTAGAATATATTAAAAGATAGACTCTACAATAACGAAGTACCTGCCCTTATATGTCCAATAAGAGCAATTCAATCTACACAGTTTCAGCTCTTCATCTAGGAAGCCAAAAACATATTCATATTCATTTGTTTTCTTGAATCATGATTCCAAGCTGATATCCAATGCAAAGGCTACTGAAAATGTGGCTGAAAAATAACTTAGAAGCACAGAACCATATAAAACAAAATGATATTTGTTTGGATAGTGTTTCATATCAGTTGTGCATCTTGATCTAGCATTATTTAACTCCTTTCCCTATTAACTGCTTTGCTATGGCCATTTTTTAAAATTTGCTTAATAATTTCTCTTAAAATGGAATGGTTAACAAATATATAGGATTTTATTGTCTCTTAATCTGTTTCTATTCTTTGAGATGAATTCCTTTCTATTGATCTATTTCTGAATTTCTTCAAAATTATGGCCTATGCTTAATATGCGGTGTAAATGTTTTTCTTGTTGGAACTGGAAATTGTGCTTCCCAGTCCCAGCTTTCCTCTAGCTCTGCTTTTAATTAAAGTTCAATTTTACCCTGTAAAAAAAAAAAAAAAAAAAAAAAAAAAAATTAACTCTGACACATGACCACTTGGTATTGCTTGAACAAAGCAGTTGAAGTGGGCATGTGTGATATTTGTTAAAGGAGCAAGTACACATATTGCTGTTGTCATTTAGTAACTAGATGGTGTGGCCCAGGTGAGTTATAATTGAATATGTATTATTAAAATACACTGGCCGGGTACGGTGGCTCAAGCCTGTAATCCCAGCACTTTGGGAGGCCGAGACGTGCGGATCACGAGGTCAGGAGATTGAGACCATCCTGGGGAACACGGTGAAACCCCGTCTCTACTAAAAAAATACAAAAAACTAGCCGGGCGAGGTGGCGGGCGCCTGTAATCCCAGCTACTTGGGAGGCTGAGGCAGGAGAATGGTGTAAATCCGGGTGGCGGAGCTTGCAGTGAGCTGAGATCCGGCCACTGCACTTCAGCCTGGGCGACAGAGCAAGACTCCGTCTCAAAAAAAAAGAAAAAAGAAAATACACTAATGGACTTTTACTTGTTAGTTAACACATCCGCACAAATGCTGTTTATCAGCCATTGCCTTTCTTGGAGATCATCTCTTTCCATTTAAATCCTTTATAAAAGGCATTCTCTACTTTGATCCCAGTTTAATGGGGGAAAAGATGATAAGAAGACTAACTTGAAATAGAAATGTAACTTAATATTTCAAAGCCCTCAGGTCTCTGATTAGACCATTACTCTCTGCACATAATCTCTTACTAAACTAAATTGATTCTTTTTCAATGTAAAAATAGTACAAAGCCTTTGAATTTTGGACTAGGGAAGTTCTGTGAGCTCTCTGAATTGCAAGCCAGAAAATAACAAATCTTATTTAATTAATAAAAGAATGAGATAGGGATGAAAAACATGATGTTAAGACCCAGTAAGAATTGATTGGAGCTGCGTTTTTAGCTGTAAATTTGGTGAGTAGACTTTGCTTGTGAGACAGGCAACATTAATTACTCTGTTACCATAGCAGATTCTGTATTTTTAAAAAAATTAAACTGCATAGAAGCAGGGAAGCATCTGTGGGTGCATTCCTTTGCACCAATAAAATAATTTTATTGAACTCTCTTCATGTGCCTACTTAGAATTTAAATTGGAGATCTTATAGGCCTGTATTCATTAAATATTATGCACCATTTTATATGAGAATGCTCATAAAAGGGGAATATGGAACACAATTAAAAGAAATAAATTCAGCATGACTTTGGCATTCTATAAAATATCCTTGTCACTGTGTGTCTTTAACTGACTCCTCATAACCAGACACAACCAATATTCAGTGATTGGAGAATTTAAATGCTGTTTGCTTTTAAAGTCAAAATTCACTGTATTTCAAAATAACACTGACAGCCTAGTTTCTATTCAACCACATGACCAAATTGATATGTATTTTATAGGTTTTTGTCTTTTTTTGGTCCTAGTCATGTTGGAAAACTAATACTGGTTACTGAGTCTCAATTTTACTCCTATCATGTTAATATCCTTGCCCTAATGACATTTCCATGACCCTATGTCCTCCTCAACTGAAGCCAAGCTTTTTCCTGTTCCACCTGTCTATTCCCCTACGTCTGAACCACAGTCCCTTTATCAGGCCATCTGCAGTCAGATACCTTTATCACAAACTGCCTGTTACCAACTTTTCTAGATTCTGTGTTTGATCTGGTCTTTATGGTGTCACCAGACACCTTACTTCTCCTCTTGATGCCCAATTTAAAAAACATTTTGGCCACTGTCAAATGTTGACAAAATATAACTTGATCTATTTTCAGCTACCACATAATTTTTAAATGACATTCTTTCTCAATGTGCATATAAATATACTATACCAATTCCTTCCTTACATACTTGATCATTCCTTCTTCACTGCCGTTGCTGCCTCTTGTTCCTTCTTTCACAGAACAAATATAAGTTGCCCTCAAGATTGTCTCTTCAATCCTCTGCTATTTTTTTTCTTCTGCATACTTCCCCTTAGACACCTCAGCTACTCCTATGGTTACAGCTATCATCACTAGCAACTGACACCCACGTCAACATCTATTTACCATCATTTTCCTAGGCACCCAGACTCAACATTTAGCATCATTTTACATTTGCCAACTACTTCAAATTATCAGTAAGACCTATTTATTTTCTCTCACATTGTTTATTTACTCCTTTAGTGAAAACTCTAATGTAGGTTTGTATTGACTCATAACCATATATTCACCTTAAACTGTTATTTTCTCACCTCTAGTCTTCTTATATACCACCACAGAGTAAATCTTGCTAAAATTATCTGACTAAAGTTTTAATAGCTGCCCATTAATTTGTTACAGTATTTACCAAAAAACAGGACATGTAACACTGGTTATAATGGAAAAAAAGTAATTGGTTTTAGTAGTTATGTATCTCTAACAATGTTCATAAGAAGTTTATCACCTTAAACAATGATTTTATGGCTAATATTGCTCAAGATGACTACAACTTTTTTTTTAATGAGCCAATTTAAAGAAAGACTAAGTACGATACAGTAGAAAAGCATGGCCAAAAAATTGAGGTAATACTGACCCACTGAATAAAACCTGTCTGACTCAGTCTCCTCTACTATTTTCCCTTTTCAGTCTTGTTTCCCACGATTTGACCACAGACATGTTCTCTTCTCAATAATCAATTTAGTGTTCTTTGAACATGGCATGTGCCCTTTCATCATGCCAGTGAGGTTGCCACAGTGCAGGAGGACAGTAAACATAAGAAGTTCAAGGATAAATGTCCTCAGAAACAGGAGCCAAACTAAAAGATGAAAGGGATGGAATCGGGTATCAAGCAGGTGAGGCCAGCCAGTAACACACACACGAATCAGTGAGCAAGGTTGTAAGCAAGAAGTTTCTAAATTGAATTATAGAGTGTGGTACCAGTTATAGTGAACACTCAAAATAATTATTTGACATGAACATCTATTAATGCTTGGAATTCAGCAAAATTGAGGCCTAGCTTTTTCAAGACTCCAAATTCCCTTAGATTGTTCTATATCTGTGACTTGGCCCTGTTATTTTCTCAGCCTGTAGTTCCCTATCTCTTAATATTTAACTTCTAAATTCTACCAGGCTTTGATACCCAGCTCAACTTCTACTTTTTCTAGGGTATCTTGTTTGATAAGCCAAACTACAGTTAATACAGTCCTTATTTGAAATGTTACAGCATTTATTATGATTTCTAATCCTATGTCCTACTCATATCAACATGTTCTTCTTTATATCAAAGTGATTTGTATATATACTTTTTTCTCTCTGTTCCTCTGAAAGCCCTCTACAAAGATTAACAGTTGACTTGTATAAATAAATTCAGTAGTACCTCACCCGTATTTTTTTAAATGGCAAATTCTTGAAATATAGGCTTATTTTTGTTCTAGATCTGTAAGAAAATAGTTTTGCTTATGCAGTGCTTAATATTTGTTCAATTTGTTCAATATTTAAACAGAAACCAACAATATGCCCTGCAATGTTTTGGAGGTTAGGGATGATGGTAAATGACAAAAATAACTGATTTGGGGGGCAGATGCTTGTGTCAGTGCTATTCAATGACTCCTACTTACAGGAAAGAGGGAGCAATGATAGACAGTTGCCTTTCTTCTTCAAAGAAAGGCATCCATCCATATGGATGGATGCATAGATGGATGGATGGATGGATGGATGGATGGATGGATGGATGGACGGATGGATAGATAGGTGATTTTTGAGACCATTGTTGTGTACCGAAGGAAATTTACCACATAGCTGTTTCAAACCAAGTAGTTTAATAAAGTATTCTTATGTAAGACATAACATCTATGTTACTTTGTATCTCTAGAGCCACAGGAGATAGGAAGGTAGAATTAGATATCTATATATATTTTTAAAAGGAATGTGGGTACATGAAAAGAGTTTAGGAGGAACATACCTGCATTAATATGATGTTTCATCATCGTATCATGAATGACTTTGATCCAGGTATCTACTATTCTTTCTGCAGAAATCTAAGAAGACTCTGAGTTTTAATATGTTAGCCTTCCATTTGACCTGTCTGTCACGAGTCATCACTCTAATCCAGATTAGACTCAAAAGGAAAAATATGATTTTTCAAGTTTCCCTCAAGAATTCTCTTTCAATAAAGAGAATGAAGATTCCCTTTGAAATAAAACTGCTTTTACAAATGTCAACATTGGCAATGTATGGGATCATTTCCAAAAACAAAATCTAATAAAGTTGCTGCTGCTATGCCTACTTCACTGGAAATTTCTCAGGCTTCAATATTGACCCAATCTTTGGTTCAATCTATCAATAAAAAATAAACACCTATTAATCTTTCTACTATAGCTAACTAATTATTCTAGGTATGATGAGAAAATTAAAAGTATAAAGATAATATTTCTTTCCTATCCTCAATGAATGACTTTACAATGTAATAGTAGAAATAAGATAAACAATACGAAAGTGAAATTAAAACAAAATTACAATTAAAATTTTAGTGAAATATAACATCTAAATACATGCTAAAACGGGAAACGAATAATATAGACAATAAGTATCATGTGTCAGAGATTCAGAATAAAAACATCAATGTGACTTGCATATAAAAGCCAATTTTATATATCCTCTTAATAAATACTTGATTGTTATCCATTTGTAAAATATAGGTTAATAACTTCATTTTTTATTTTAGACTTAGGAGGTACATGTGTAGGTTTGATTCACGGGCACATTGCATAATGGCGCCGTTTGGGTTCCTAGTGAACCCATAACTCAAATACGAATGTAGGACCCAGTAGGTAGTTTTTCAACACTTCCCTCCACCCTCCATGCCCCTTTTGCAGTACCCAGTGTCTATCATTTTCATCTTTATATCCATGTGTACTCATTGTTTAGCTCCCACTTAAAAGTAAGAATATTCAGCATTTGATTTTCTGTTTCTGTGTTACTTCACCTAGGATTATGGCTTCCAGCTGCATCCATGTTGTGCAAAGGACATGATTTCATTTTTTATGGCTGTGTAGTATTCCATGGTGAACATATACCACATTTTCTTTATCCAATCCACTGTTGATGAACATCTTCATACTGTTTTCCGTAGGAGTTGAACAAATTTACATTCCCACCAACAGAGAACAAGCATTTCCTTTTCTCTGCATCCTTGCCAACATCTGTTACTTTTTGACTTTTTAATCATAGCCATTCTGACTGCTGTGAGATGATATCTCAAGTGATTTTAATTTGCATTTCTCTGGTGATTAGTGATGTTGAGCTTTTTTTCTTATGTTTATTGACTGCACATATCTCTTCTTTTGACAAGTGTCTGTTCATGTCTTTTCCACACTATTTAAAGGGGTTACTTGTTTTTGGCTTACTAAGTTTCTTAAAGATTCTGGATACTATACCTTTGTGGGATGCACAGTTTGTGAATATTTTCTCCCCTCTATAGGTTGCCTCTGTACTCTGTTGATTATTTTTCTTGCTGTGCAGAATCTCTTTAGTTTAATTCACTTGACCACTTTTGTTTTTGTTGCAATTGCTTTTAAGGACTTAACCATACATTTTTTTCCTAAGGCCAATGCCCAGAATAGCACTTCTTAGGTTTTCTTCTAGGATTCTTACAGTTTGAGGTCTTACATGTACATCTTTAATTCATCTTGAGTTAATTTTTGTATGTGGTGAAAGGTAGGGATCTAGTTTTATTCTTCTGCCTTTGGCTAGCCAGCTATCCGAGCACCATTTATTGAATATGGAGTCCTTTCCCCATTGCTTATTTTTGTTGGCTTTATCAGCAATCAGGTGGCTGTAGGTATGTGGCCTCTCACTTTTCTATTCTGTTCTATTGGGTATGTGTCTGTTTTTGTTCTATTACCATGCTCTTTTGGTTACTGTAGCTTTATACTATATTTTGAAATTGGGTAATGTGATGCCTCTGGCTTTATTCTTTTTGCTTAGGATTACTTTGGTTATTTGGACTCATTTTTCATTCCATATGAATTTAGGATAGTTTTTTCTAATTCTGTGAAAATTGATATCGGTAGTTTGACAGGAATAGCACTGAATCTGTAGGTTGCTTTGGACAGTAGGGACATTTTAATGATATTGTTTCTTCTAGTTCATGAGCATGGGAAGTTTTTCCACTTTTTTGTTTCATTTATGAGTTCTTTCAGCAGTGTTTTATAGTTCTGCTTGTAGCGATCTTTCACCTTCTTGGTTAAATGTATTCCTAGGTATTATATTATTTTTTGTGGCTATTATAAATAGAATTGTATTCTTGATTTGGCTCTCAGCGTGACTGTGATTGGCATATAGAAATTCCACTGATTTTTGTACATTGATCTTGTATCCTGAAACTTTACTGAAGTTATTTATCAGTTTTAGGAGCCTGTTGGAGAGTCTTTAGGGTTTTCTAGATACAGAATCATATCATAACAAAGACAGATAATTTAACTTATTTTCCTAGTAGGATGCCTTTTATTTCTTTCTCTTGCCTAGTTGTTCTGGCTAGGACTTCCAGAACTCTGTTCAGTAGGAGTGGTGAGAATGGGCTCCTTATCTTGTTCCTATTCACAAGGGGAAATGCTTGCAGCTGTTTTCTGTACGGTATGATGTTGGCTGTGGATTTGCCATAGATGGCTCTTAATATATTGAGGAATAGTCTCTTGATGCCTACTTTTTTGAGTGGTTTTATCATAAAGGGATAATGGATTTTATCAAAAGCTTTTTCTGTGTCTACTTATTTTTCTCTGCTTACAGAGGAAAATGCAAATTCCTTAGTTTGGAAATCTAATTAGATTCTACTTTTCTAAATTTACTTCTCATTATACTGCTGTCTACTCTTTATATATGTCCCATGTTTTCCCAGTCTTTGTTTATGCTGTTCCCTCTGTCTGAAAATCTTCCCTACTCTTTACTTTCACATCATCATTTCAGAACTTCCAAATCTTTATCTTATTATTAAAGTTCGTTTTAAATACTTTTCTTATAAATCCTTCATTGATCCAATCCAGCTTAAGGTGCCCCCTTTCTTCTGAAACCAGGCCCCATACTCTGAACAAGATATGTTTCTAAGGAGAAACAACAATTCTAGGGAGCCAAAGAAGACAGAGGCTGTTTTCCTTCATGTGAGAATCTGGAACAGAGTTCTGAGACATATAGGCATTGTACTATGCAGACAGTATGGTGCCATTTTGTGTGTCTTAAGCATTTCCTCTGTGAGGTTTACGTAATGTAGCATAACATCGTTTTTATCCTTCATTTCTGCAATACTATTCTCTGCACTTTTATAGTTGCCTTATGAAACTTTAGCAATTTCAACCTTCCAAGTTGATAGCCTATGGAAATGTGTCAATATCATCCTCTTTTTACAAGTTATATTCAAAGAATGGGCATAAAACATTTGAATATTTTAAACTATAATAATGTGAACATACATGATGTGTATATATGTTTTTAAGCTTCAAACACCATTATGATAAATAACATAAATCACTGTACATTCACAACATATTCAAATAAATCATGATTATCTAAAGTAATTAAGGAAAGGACAATTGTAATTACATCTTTTGAATGAAATGGATTGGTAGGTGATCCATCATTTTCTAAAATTTAGAGTTAGGGATCTTAAAAATCAAGAGCTTAATTTTTCTGATTGTTGCAAAGAAGTGCTAGGTATACCCAACCCCAAAATCCAGAACTATCTCTGACAAAACATCAAAAAAAGCTCTTAATCAGAAATTGTCAAATTTTTAGTTCTGCTTAGAACTTAAAGCACATGGAATTTTCCTCTAACATAAAGATACTTTTAAAAATTGGTTTTCTTGGCTGGGCGCGGTGGCTTAACGCCTGTAATCCCAGCACTTTGGGAGGCCGAGGCGGGCAGATCACGAGGTGAGGAGATCAAGACCATCCTGGCTAACATGGTGAAACACCGTCTCTCCTCAGGGAGGCTGAGGCAGGAGAATGATGTGAACCCGGGAGGCGGAGCTTGCAGTGAGCCGCGATCGCGCCACTGCATTTGCCTGGGCGACAGAGTGAGACTCCTTCTCAAAAAAAAAAAAAATTGGTTTTCTTGATTTTCTATTTGTGCTTTTATGCCCAAAAGTATATCCTCACAAAACCTCTTACTAAAAGAACAAGTTTTATGATGTTGAAATTCGGAACATTGTAGCAATTTTTTCATAGTAACTCCGTTTATTTTCATGTAGTTATCCATGCTGTGGCCCACCTATAATTCCCCTCCTCTGATTTCTGTCTGTTGCAGTCATAGTCATTCTTTACAATCCACATAGCTAAGATAGTGTTTCCCAACTCTATGAGATGTATTACTGCATAGAGTACAGTCAAAATTATTTTAATCCTTGAATTTCCTCTTACTAGCAGTGCTACTTTGGACAAACCACTTAATTTCAGTTTATTTCTAAAATGAGGAATAAGGCAAGTTGTGAGGGATAAAATAATGCTGAGAACTTATTGGAAGGCTGGGTATATAGGTATGAGCCGAGTAAAAATTAGTCTTTCTTCCCATTTTGGCAGCCAAAGAGAATAATCCTTCCAAGACTCTCCTATGAAGGACTATTCTTGGGGTTTTGCAATGAAGGGTCAGGTACCAAGGAGGAGCAAAAGAGGACTATGGGAAGCACACTGGTACAAGGGCTGGAAGAATTGGGGCAGGCTTGAGAACTTAGGTATAGAAGCAGCTACTTTGTGTAATAGGAGGGAACATTGAATAGGAGGGAACACAGAGAGAGTTTAAGAAATTTGTGGAGTAAGTGTTCTCTTCAAAATGTTTGAAAAACACAAGAGACTAATTATTGCAAAATTACTTTTGACATAGAAGCCCACTTAAAAGAGCTCCCAATGGCCAAAGCTGTAACAATTTGAATAAGAAAATAGTGATAGTACTAGATTATAACCCACAGAATAAAATAAATATTAATGAGCCCATTGTGTAATAAATACAAAATTGAACAAATAAATAAATGGTGGATCTTGCCTCTAGCAACTATTGCTGTCTTACAGAAGAATCTTAATTAATAAATGCAGAAGAAATAAGGAAAACATATGAATGTGAAAATTAGTGGTCAAAAGTTTGAAAAGAAATAGAATATTTGCAGATAGTTACTAAATTAAAAAGAAAAAAAGGTAAGTTTACTGCTGAAAACCCCAGAAGCAAGAGATCTATCTTAAGCAAGAGATCATTATTATCACCAGTAGTAACAAAATGACATCATGTACCTCTTAATATAATGCACTAAGAAGAGTATATTACTTATGTGGTATTCTTGCTACAAATGGCAAATCTTCAATCTAATAATGAGAAAATAGCAGAAAACTCCATGTGATGGGCATTCTACAAAATAACTGTCTAATATTCTCCAAAAGTGTCAAGGTAATGAAAAGCAAGGAAAGACTATGCAAATATTACAGTTTGAAAGAGACTAATAAGACATCATAATGAAATGCTCTTTGCCATTTTAGATTGGTTCCTGAAACAGAAAAAAGACATTAGTGGAAAAACTGATGAAAACCAAATAATAAAGTCTGAGGTTTAGTTAATAGCATTGTGCCAATATTGACTTAATTTTGATAATTGCACTATGCTATGTAACATATTAACATTAGAGGAAGCTGGGTTAACAACAAAACAAAACAATTGTACTATATACAATCTCTTTACCAAGCTTCAGCAGAGGTAAAATGTGTAGGGCTGTTTTCCTTACTAAGCAGAGCCCATAATCAAGGAAGCTCACAGATAGGTGTAGGGAGATATAACATTCTATATACTCACCACTGAAGCAAGAGCTGCCTGAGGTTCCACTGAATAATTCAGTGTTTGGAACTCCTGGGTGGTGAATATCTTCCAATAGAAACACTCAGCAGAAAGACCTGGGAACTCACATGCTGCAGATTTTCTTTAATGGTTTAGCCAAGTATCACACACAGCAGACATAATGGTGTTTAAACAATCTGCCCAGCCTACTGGGTCTTTGCCTTTAGGTAGCAAATACTCTCTTAGTCTTGTTACTTTTTCCTCTCCATATAAGAATATTTAAGGACACAAATCAAGAACCTTTTCTGCTACTCGTCCCCACGTAGGTTTAAAATAGCACCAATATATAATGCTAAAATTTTACAATTGACCATTTGAAACATAATTGTTCTATACATTGATGTAAAGATAAATAAAATGATTTTGCAATGCAATGTGATGTTATTTACTGTAACTTGATTTAACTTAATACACTGGTTAAATTTGTTGCAACCAAGTGGAATTACCTCATATTATACTATATCAAGTTTTGTTAATAATCCGCTTACCATAAAGAAAACTGATTCTGTGAAATTGCACAACAAAAAATCTGCACAATCTCTTAGATATGTACAGAAATCAATGAGATTTGGTAAATAAACAAAGAAAAATAATATTATATTTCTCATTTTTTGTAGTTAAATACTTCAATTAAAATCATTACAGTACTTGTTTTCTTTGAAAAAAAGATTTTTTAAAAAATATAAATTTTTTATACAGACAGGGTCTCATTATATTGCCCATGCTGGTTTTGAACTTCTAGCCTCAAGAAATTCTCCTGTCTCAGCCTCCCGAAGTGCTAAGATTACAGACATGAGCCACCACCCTCATATTAAAAAGATTTTTTTTTTTTTTGAGATGAAGTTTCACACTGTTGCCCAGGCTAGAGTGCAATGGCACAATCTCAGCTCACTGCAACCTCCCCCTCCCACATTCAAGCGATTCTCCTGCCTCCGCCTCCTGAGTAGCTGGGATTACAGGCACCTGCCACCATGCCCGGCTAATTTTTTGTATTTTTTGGTAGAGACAGGGTTTCACTATGTTGGCCAGGCTGGTCTTGAATTCCTGACCTCATGATCCACCCGCCCTGGCCTCCCAAAGTGCTAGGATTACAGGTGTGAGCAACCGCACCTGGCCTAAAAAGTTTTTAACTTGGATAGCTAACACTACTTTGGCAAAATCTCTTCAGTTATAAGCATCCTACCTGATTATCATTCGAATATTCAATAAATTCTTCTAAAGTGGTTATGACATCCAGCAGAGTACCATGTTGGCAGTAGAGATAAAAGAATCAGCTAATCTGGATTAGCCCAGTTGTATTTCTGATCTGAGTCCTGCACTTTACGATAAAATAATATTTACTGTAATTTTTAACAGTACAGGATCAGTCTTAAGGAAAGGCAGAGTGATTACCTTTATTGTTAGGAATGCTTTGCTGACTAAAAATATCAATCTCTCCCCTCTGATAGTTTTTGCAAGCCTGTGGTGTTATATTTTTGTAACCAGGTAAATAGTAAAGATAACAGTTCTCCAGTATCCAAATGAAAGTATTAGTATTTACAGTAAAGAATTTCAATGGAGAAGCCAACTGAAATCCTTTTTTGTTCAAGACAGGGTATAAATAATACGTATAAACATTAATAGGGATTTGTTTGCTATATATGTGTCTAAGCGTGGGGAATAAGGGAAGAAGCATGCTGACATTCGGTGCTAAAGAAATATTGCTTGATTGATATGGTACCCTATAGGTGTCTCATTATGTTGTAGAAAACTTATGCTTTAAGCAGGAATTTCAACTTGTTTATTTGTACTGGGCAGATTGAAATATCTTTACCACTTTAGGTGAGACTCAAGGCACTGCCACATGTGAGCAGTCTGAGAGAAATAGACTAACAAATCGTACATCATTATAGAGAAATGAAGAGTATAGACTTTAGAGACAGGAAAACACAATGCCAACAATCTGGGTTTGATTCGTGGCTCTGTTTCAGCCTAGCTGTTTGTCCTCAGGTAAGCCATTCAACTTCTCAGAAGCTCATTTTCCTCTTCTGTAAATGGGAATAGCAGGCTATCTTGGAGAATCTTCCTGAGGATGAAATGAGACAAGGTTTTGAAAGTACCTGAGCATATATTAGGAATTCAGAAAGCTATATTCACGGACAGGATTAAGTATCTTCAATCATATAGGTTTTGTTTACCCTTTTTCATACTACACATAGCTATTTCATTTTTCTCCCTTTAACTTGATTTTACTTCATAAATCTCTCCTCCACCACACCAACAGATGTGCTGTTTAATCAAACTAAACCTGTCTAATTCCACCTTATGTTATAAATCATACCTAACCTGTCTAAAACCCTTTAACACATAATGGCTTCCCATAAGCTTTTCAAATGAGTAGATCCAAGATACTAATTGAAAACGAACTTGTTCTGTTTATATGCTGGATTATGTTTATTGATTTGCGAATGTTGAACCAGCCTTGCATCCCAGGGATGAAGCCCACTTGATCATGGTGGATAAGCCTTTTGATGTGCTGCTGAATCCGGTTTGCCAGTATTTTATTGAGAATTTTTGCATCCATGTTCATCAGGGATATTGGTCTAAAATTCTCTTTTTTTATTGTGTCTCTGCCAGGCTTTGGTATCAGGATGATGTTGGCCTCATAAAATGAGTTAGGGAGGATTCCCTCTTTTTCTATTGATTGGAATAGTTTCAGAAGGAATGGTACCAGCTCCTCCTTGTACCTCTGGTAGAATTCAGCTGTGAATCCATCTGGTCCTGGACTTTTTTTCGTGGGCAGGCTATTAATTGTTGCCTCAATTTCAGAGCCTGTTATTGGTCTATTCAGGGATTCAACTTCTTCCTGGTTCAGTCTTGGGAGAGTGTAAGTGTCCAGGAAATTATCCATTTCTTCTAGATTTTCTAGTTGATTTGCGTAGAGGCATTTATAGTATTATCTGATGGTTGTTTGTATTTCTGTGGGGTCGGTGGTGATATCCCCTTTATCATTTTTTATTGCGTCTATTTGATTCCTCTCTCTTTTCTTCTTTATTAGTCTAGCTAGCGGTCTGTCAATTTTGTTGATCTTTTCAAAAAACCAAGTCCTGGATTCATTGATTTTTTGGAGGGTTTTTTGTGATTCTATCTCCTTCAGTTCTGCTCTGATCTTAGTTATTTCTTGCCTTCTGCTAGCTTTTGAATGTGTTTGCTCTTGCCTCTCTAGTTCTTTTAATTGTGATGTTAAAGTGTCAATTTTAGATCTTTCCTGCTTTCTCTTGTGGGCATTTAGTGCTATAAATTTCCCTCTACACACTGCTTTAAATGTGTCCCAGAGATTCTGGTATGTTGTATCTTTGTTCTCATTGGTTTCAAAGAACATCTTTATTTCTGCTTTCATTTCGTTATGTACCCAGTAGTCATTCAGGAGCAGGTTGTTCAGTTTCCATGTAGTTGAGCGGTTTGGATTGAGTTTCTTAGTCCTGAGTTCTAGTTTGATTGCACTGTGGTCTGAGAGACAGTTTGTTATAATTTCTGTTCTTGTACATTTGCTGAGGAGTGCTTTACTTCCAATTATGTGGTCAATTTTGGAATAAGTGCGATGTGGTGCTGAGAAGAATGTATATTCTGTTGATTTGGGGTGGAGAGTTCTATAGATGTCTATTAGGTCCGCTTGGTGCAGAGATGAGTTCAATTCCTGGATATCCTTGTTAACTTTCTGTCTCGTTGATCTGTCTAATGTTGACAGTGGAGTGTTGAAATCTCCCATTATTATTGTATGGGAGTCTAAGTCTCTTTGTAGGTCTCTAAGGACTTGCTTTATGAATCTGGGTGCTCCTGTATTGGGTGCATATATATTTAGGAGAGTTAGCTCTTCCTGTTGAATTGATCCCTTTACCATTATGTAATGGCCTTCTTTGTCTCTTTTGATCTTTGATGGTTTAAAGTCTGTTTTATCAGAGACTAGGATTGCAACCCCTGCTTTTTTTTGTTCTCCATTTGCTTGGTAGATCTTCCTCCATCCCTTTATTTTGAGCCTATGTATGTCTCTGCATGTGAGATGGGTCTCCTGAATACAGCAGACTGATGGGTCTTGACTCTTTATCCAGTTTGCCAGTCTGTGTCTTTTAATTGGAGCATTTAGTCCATTGACATTTAAGGTTAATATTGTTATGTGTGAACTTGATCCTGTCATTATGATATTAACTGGTTATTTTGCTCATTAGTTGATGCAGTTTCTTCCTAGCCTCGATGGTCTTTACATTTTGGCATGTTTTTGCAACGGCTGGTACCGGTTGTTCCTTTCCATGTTTAGGGCTTCCTTCAGGGTCTCTTGTAAGGCAGGCCTGGTGGTGACAAAATCTCTAAGCATTTGCTTATCTGTAAGGGATTTTATTTCTCCTTCACTGATGAAACTTAGTTTGGCTGGATATGAAATTCTCGGTTGAAAATTCTTTTCTTTAAGAACGTTGAATATTGGCCCCCACTCTCTTCTGGCTTGTAGAGTTTCTGCCGAGAGGTCTGCTGTTAGTCTGATGGGCTTCCCTTTGTGGGTAACCCGACCTTTCTCTCTGGCTGCCCTTAAGATTTTTTCCTTCATTTCAACTTTGGTGAATCTGGCAATTATGTGTCTTGGAGTTGCTCTTCTCGAGGAGTATCGTTGAACCACATGATTATCTCAATAGATGCAGAAAAGGCTTTTGACAAAATTCAACAGCCCTTTATACTAAAAACGCTCAATAAATTCGGTATTGATGGAACGTACCTCAAAATAATAAGAGCTATTTATGACAAACCCACAGCTAATATCATACTGAATGGGCAAAAACTGGAAAAATTCCCTTTGAAAACTGGCACAAGACAGGGATGCCCTCTCTCACCACTCCTATTCAACATAGTGTTGGAAGTTCTGGCTAGGGCAATCAGACAAGAGAAAGAAATCAAGGGTATCCAGTTAGGAAAAGAAGAAGTCAAATTGTCCCTGTTTGCAGATGACATGATTGTATATTTAGAAAACCCCATCGTCTCAGCCCAAAATCTCCTTAAGCTGATAAGCAACTTCAGCAAAGTCTCAGGATACAAAATTAATGTGCCAAAATCCCAAGCATTCTTATACACCAGTAACAGACAAGCAGAGAGCCAAATCAGGAATGCACTTCCATTCACAATTGCTTCAAAGAGAATAAAATACCTAGGAATCCAGCTTACAAGGGATGTCAAGGACCTCTTCAAGGAGAACTACAAACCACTGCTCAGTGAAATAAAAGAGGACACAAACAAATGGAAGAACATACCATGCTCATGGATAGGAAGAATCAATATCGTGAAAATGGCCATACTGCCCAAGGTGATTTATAGATTCAATGCCATCCCCATCAAGCTACCAATGACTTTCTTCACAGAATTGGAAAAAAACTGCTTTAAAGTTCATATGGAACCAAAAAAGAGCCCGCATTGCCAAGACAATCCTAGGTCAAAAGGACAAAGCTGGAGGCGTCACGCTACCTGACTTCAAACTATACTACAAGGCTACAGTAACCAAAACAGCATGGTACTGGTACCACAACAGAGATATAGACCAATGGAACAGAACAGAGTCCTCAGAAATAATACCACACATCTACAGCCATCTGATCTTTGACAAACCTGAGAGAAACAAGAAATGGGGAAAGGATTCCCTATTTAATAAATGGTGCTGGGAAAATTGGCTAGCCATAAGTAGAAAGCTGAAACTG
This sequence comes from Trachypithecus francoisi, assembly GCF_009764315.1. Lineage (NCBI taxonomy): Eukaryota > Metazoa > Chordata > Mammalia > Primates > Cercopithecidae > Trachypithecus > Trachypithecus francoisi. The sequence continues at coordinate 57,882,850 of NW_022681462.1, read as the reverse complement.
GATCCTTTCCTTACCCCTTATACGAAAATTAATTCAAGATGGATTAGAGACTTAAATGTTAGACCTAATACCATAAAAACCCTAGAAGAAAATCTAGGTAGTACCATTCAGGACATAGGCATGGGCAAGGACTTCATGTCTAAAACACCAAAAGCAACGGCAGCAAAAGCCAAAATTGACAAATGGGATCTAATTAAACTAAAGAGCTTTTGCACAGCAAAAGAAACTACCATCAGAGTGAACAGGCAACCTACAGAATGGGAGAAAATTTTTGCAACCTACTCATCTGACAAAGGGCTAATATCCAGAATCTACAAAGAACTCAAACAAATATACAAGAAAAAAACAAACAACCACATCAAAAAGTGGGGAATGGATATGAACAGACATTTCTCAAAAGAAGACATCCATACAGCCAACAGACACATGAAAAAATGCTCGTCATCACTCGCCATCAGAGAAATGCAAATCAAAACCACAATGAGATACCATCTCACACCAGTTAGAATGGCAATCATTAAGAAGTCAGGAAACAACAGGTGTTGGAGAGGATGTGGAGAAATAGGAACACTTTTACACTGTTGGTGGGATTGTAAACTAGTTCAACCATTATGGAAAACAGTATGGCGATTCCTCAAGGATCTAGAACTAGATGTACCATATGACCCAGCCATCCCACTACTGGGTATATACCCAAAGGATTATAAATTACTCTACTACAAAGACACATGCACACGTATGTTTATTGCGGCACTATTCACAATAGCAAAGACTTGGAATCAACCCAAATGTCCATCTGTGACAGACTGGATTAAGAAAATGTGGCACATATACACCATGGAATACTATGCAGCCATCAAAAAGGATGAGTTTGCGTCCTTTGTAGGGACATGGATGCAGCTGGAAACCATCATTCTTAGCAAACTATCACAAGAAGAGAAAACCAAACACCGCATGTTCTCACTCATAGGTGGGAACTGAACAATGAGATCACTTGGACTTGGGAAGGGGAACATCACACACTGGGGCCTATCAGGGGGAGGGGGGAGGAGGGAGGGATTGCATTGGGGAGTTATACATGATATAAACGTTATGCACATGTACCCTAGAACTTAAAGTATAATAAAAAAAATAATAATAAAATAAAATAAAAAAATAAAAAAAAAAAGAAAACGAACTTGTACAGCAGAGTAGATCTCTGCTGCTTCACAGAAGGGGAGGTTGCAGGTCTCCTTGAAGTACAAGCTCTTCATTTACAATGAGTTTTAAAAAAAAACTACTAAGAATAGAGTGGAAGTGTGTAGAGCCGTGTTTCTAAAAGCTTGGGCTATAGAGAATGCACTGCTGTCTTGGTGCAAAGTTCAGATGCCAGCAAAATGAGCCAGGTCGTTGTATTAATTAGGACTGCTCCTGCATGCACTAATATATCATGAAAATTAGCAAGGATTGCAAGAGAGCTCATCTTGTCTTCTACACATTCTTAGGGCAAAAGTTCCTTCTAAATAATGGCAAGGTAGTCACACAAACTGACACAGAAGAGGTTCTCTTTGTTGGGATAAATTGGCTTATATCCTCCTTCCCTTTCCTGCAATCTAAAGGAATATTATTAAATAAGTGGATAACAACAATAATGACTTGTTTAATGAAGAGCTCATAATAGTGAGAAACGACATTACATATTCTTTAGTCAGGCAACCTGGCATGTGTTGGCATATGCATGCAGCCAAAAAGACAGCAGTATGAATAATAATATAATTTTTTTAACATTATCTCAGTCACTAGAACCATTTGTTATAAAACCTAAAGAATACATTGCTTGTTTTCAAAAGGGAAAAGTAAGGCAATAATTCCAATGAAAGAAAATGCACTGGATTATTTTTCTTTAAGGCTATTCAAGGAAATTCCCCCTTATTCTTAATGCTACCTACAGATGTAACATACCATCTTAAATGTTGGTAGAGAATTTTAAGTAATGTGACTTTAAACTCTAATGAGATTTTAAAATAAAATCATCACACTCTTTTTGCTCTTTTTGACCTGGGTACAAGCCTTTTCAGTAAATTAACTAATTTTGGCAATTTTCTAATCACATTATATCTTTGTCAGGAGAATGATTTATCAGAATTACAATGCCTAAGGCTGTATATCTTGTTAATATTGTCATCCAGACCAAGACAGTATCATCCTTTGACTCTTTCAATATATGATATTTTCATTAGCAGCAGGATATTCATTCCTTCCTCTCTACTCAGCAGGGCTATAAATAGAGAGGCCATCCAACGAAATCACACAATATTGAAAAGGTCAAAGAAGTACAGTATATTACTATAATTTACAGAATACTGTTCTTGATGTATTATAATTATTGACAGTTTATGTGCAAAGAAAACAATAAAAACATAAAGCAGCGTGGAATGGTCATGTTATTATTGCTGTGATGATAGAGATAGTATTTAATGAAGCTTTCCTTTACACTTAAAAAACAAACATATAGGAAAGTCTATTTATACAGTCAGTAATAAAATTAAAGCGTTACTTCCTTCTATTAGATTGATACAGAATTTGAAAATGAAGAAAAGGAAAGGAAAATATGAAGAAAAGAAGCACACTAGTTAAGACAAAGGCATAGTTTATCTTCCTAGTCCCAGAAAAACTAAAACTTACAATCTATTTAGCAGAGCTGGAAGAGACCATCTCTAAGAGCACCTGCTTCCGATTAGACATAGATGGTTTAATTTTACATAGTCATATCTATGATTTGGGGTAAGCAAATAAATGAGATTGACAATGTAGATACAAGTCTAATGCAAGGTTTTTGGTCTTAGTAATTCTTGCTTATGCTGTCAGATTACTCCTACTGCTGGGTAAAGGTTAAGCTAAAAAGACAGTGGCTCGTCTGCATTTAAGCAAATGATATTTGTGGGAAGTGCCTGTACAACTCCATCAAAGAGATGTTAAAATCCAAATCTTATTGTTTGGGGAAAAAAAGAGCTTAGATTAAGGACAGCCATATTTAAAACCTTTCAATGTGCCTTTTTTTCCCCCAGAATATTTATCTGAATATTAGAAATTCTACTGTATCTATTCAAGATATTTCTTGCCAGATATTGTCTAAAGTGCTACAGATAAAAGAATGCATAATCCCCAAATTTATCATTTCTCGTCCTTTTTTTCCTCTCCTTTTATAGCATTCAAACACCTCCAACTGCCATTCATGCCCCTTTTTGATCGTAATCTTGCCAGTCTCTCCAGCCCTATCTCCTATCAGGCCCTACCTCAGGGTCACAACAGCAGCATCAATCAGTTCACAATGCCATGAAACTATTTTTATGGGGATGGTGTAGAAAATCTTCACAAGAAGGCTGATCTTCCCAGCTCCTGCCACAATACCATTTTGTATTCTTATCAAGAGAATGTAAACATTAAATTATGGTCCTTCTTCCAATTAACATAACTGGGCCTTCCTTATTTAACACAGGAAAAGGTACAAAACTTATTTTTTTTAAATTACTACATTTTTCTTGAGGTAGAATAATAATCCTTGTAAATCCTCTCCTTAAATCTGTTGTCGTGTGCTGATCTCTTCAATATATTTACCTAATTAAAAAGGAGACAGTAAAAGAAAGAAAAAAATTAAAGGTGAAAGAAAAGAAAATAAATGAAAGAAGAAAGAGATGGAAGGTGGAGAATGAAAGTAAATATCTCAAATGGACTAATCTAACAGTGGTTTTCTGTGGGGTTAAGCCACTGGCTTGATTCGGATTCATTATGACTATGTAAACAGTGCCGCTTAAACACTTTAATCAGAGACCAGTGGATCCCTTCCATTTTCTGGACTACAGAACCATCACCGGGAATTTTCCTAGAAAAATGGTCTGTTATTTTATACCAAAAAACAAAAAACAAAAAATCTGTTTTCTGTTACCAAATATGAATGAAGAATACCAGTTTTGCTAATTACGACTGTGTGGAAAGTCAAAATGACCTACCTTATAGGCAGAGCACATAAAGCAAACTAGGAATATCTCAACGTTATTTTTGTTTTGTACTTTCCATGTCATTATGATGAAAAGATCAAAACATGGCAACAGTATGAGAGGGGATGCAGTCAATGTTAGTCAGATACCCAGACGGTCCCATCTAAAATGCCATCCCTGGTCTTCTCACATCTTATGTATACTTTCTTTCATTTTCTAGATATATACCTGGAATTACATAACCATTTGGTTATTACCAAAAATAATTTTGTATGATGGAAGAGAGCTTGTTTAGACATCTATTAGAGACATGATATACATTCTTCTAATATTACTAAGTCTTTAAAGATAAATTTTAAAAATAGCAATAAAGGAAATAGCAGTACCTTCATTACTCAGTTATTAATAAGGATGAACCACTTTTGCAAAATTGCCTATCTTCCTCTAATAGAATGTAAGTATCTATACTATATTGGTAACTTCTGATCCCTGGTGCTTTAATCAGTGTCTTTCACATGATAGGTACTTAAATAATATTTGTTAAGTAAAGGAATGAATCCTACAACTAATTGTAATATTTCTGCCTCCATGCTACTGTAATATTATTTCCTTGCTCTAGAAAGCCTTTCCATTTCTTCATTCATAGCTGGGATTCTAATTTGTCAATCAAAACTCACCTGAGAAGATACTCCTTCTATGACCCAATCCACTGTTCATTATCTTCTTCTCCATGCCTCCTTTGTGCATAAATATGATGTATAATGGTGCTCATAAAGTTGAATTCTACTGTGTGTTTTCTTGTTTTTAAAACTTAAAATTAAAACCCTTAAGCTAACCCTCTCAGTCATTATATTTTTGTCCAGGGTAACTATTCCTCTCAGGTGGCCTAAAACAACATCTATGTATGCCTATTGTCCCCACTGAATTATTTATAACACCCTGTGACAGTTAATACTGAGTGTCAACTTGATCGGATTGAAGGATACAAAGTATTTATCCTGGGTGTGTCTGTGAGGGTGTTGCCAAAGGAGATTAACATTTGAGTCAGTGGGCTGGGAAAGGCAGACCCACCCTTAATCTGGGTGAGTACAATCTATTTAGCTGCCAGTGCAGTTAGAATTAAGTAGGCAGAAAAATGTGAAGAGACTGGTCTCGCTTCCCAGCCTACATCTTCCTCCCCTGCTGGATGCTTCCTGCCCTCAAATATTGGACTCCAAGTTCTTCAGTTATGGAACTTAGACTGGCTCTTCTTCCTTCTCAACCTGCAGACAACCTATAGTGGTACCTTGTGATCATATGAGTAAATACTTAATAAACTCCCCTTTAACCATATACCTATTCAATTCGTTCTGTCTCTCTAGAGAACTCTAATACACACCCCTTTTCATTCCAAAACATTCCCTGTTTGGAGGATTAATTATATCATCACTAAACTCTTGTAGCTACTACCAATTGATGAAATGCTAAGCACTCCTACAAAAACCCTCCCATCCTGCTTGATCACAACTTGATTTTTCTGATCTCCATCTCATCTCCCTGGTCCCATAGGGTCTCAACTCAACCCTGGTTCTTGTCTTCCTGGGCACTGGAGCATACACTTCTTGTAGTTTCTGGCTTATCTCACCCATCTTTCATGATGGGAATTCCTTGCTTTAATCTGGATTCTACAGAACTTTTCCCTGTTCTGGCTCCTTGGCAGAGTTTAGGTAGCTGGGCTAATCTTGACCTCATTTTGGAGAGGGGAGGAGGGCCCAGATAATGCATCCTTATCTCTTACCAGATATTGCATTGTTATTTCTTTCTCTCCAGAATACTAGGCGTATTTCCTAGCACACAGTAGATATCCTAACATCTATTGGATCAAGTCTAGTACCTCAGAATGTGATCTTATTTGGAGATAAGATCTTTATAGGGGTAATCAAAATAAAATGAGGTCATTAGGGTGGACTCTAATTAAACACAACTAATATTCTTTTGTTTTGTTTTTATTATACTTTAAGTTCTAGGGTACATATGCACAATGGGCAGGTTTGTTACATAAGTATACATGTGCCACGTTGGTGTGCTGCATCCATTAACTCATCATTTGCATTAGGTATATCCCCTAATGCTATCCCTCCCCCCCTCCCGACCCCATGACAGGCCCTGATGTGTGATGTTCTCCATCCTGTGTCCAAGTGTTCTCATTGTTCAGTTCCCACCTGTGAGTGAGAACATGTGGTGTTTGGTTTTACGTCCTTGTGATAGTTTGCTCAGAATGATGGTTTCCAGCTTCATCCATGACATGAACTCATCCTTTTTTACTGCTGCATAGTATCCCATGGTGTATATGTGCCACATTTTCTTAATCCAGTCTATCGCTGATGGACATTTCAGTTGGTTCCAAGTCTTTGTAATTGAAACACAACTAATATTCTTACAAAAAGGAAATTTGGACGCAGATACACATAGAGAGAAGAGCAATCTATTAGTGAAGGAGAAAGGCCTGAAACAGATTCTTCCTTCACAGTTTGCAGAAAGAACCAACCCTGCCAGCACTGTGATTTTAGACTTGTAGACTCCAAAAGTGTGAAACAATACATTTCTGTTGTTTGAGCCATCCTTTCTGTGGTCCTTTGTTAAGGCAGCCCTAGCAGATTAATGTGAACTCCAGTGTATTTTCTCACATATAAAATGGAGGTAGTAATACTACCTTAGAGTTTGTGTGAGGATTAAAAGAGATAGTATATGTAAAATGCTGAGCAATATCCAGCATACTGAATAAATGTTAGCTTATCTGAAGTTTCCTTGACTAGGCACTACATTCCTTGCTAATTTGTTCTTATGAGTTATTTATTAACCTTTTACCTAAAGTTTAAAAAAATCTATTTTCCTGATTAATAGAATATTTTATTTCCCCTTTTATGCTTAAACATATTTTAGTCATATATTTAAGCTTCTAAGCTTTATTTTCTTTAGCTAAATTCCATAGCCCTATTTACCTGTGGAACACACTCCAGGAGACTTGAGGTAATAGACATGTTTAATAATTCAAGTACCTCAGTTACTAAATGACATGCTCTTAACTGCTGTATACCAGAGTTATGCAAAATCTCTCAAAATGTGTGCCTTTGAAGAGTGGACCCCATTCACTTCTCAAAATAATTTTGTCTAATGCAGAAGAGCTGGCTCAGATATACATTACAGATGTGATATTAAGAATTCCTCTACTATGACTAAGTGTTTATGATAATAGAAGATAACTACAATGCATGTTAAAGCAGTAAAGAAACCAGTAATACATTTCTTCGGGTATTAATAAGGTTGGCCCTCTTTGCTAAAATTGAAATGCAGAAGTGTATTTTAGAATATAAAATAATGTGAATGTTTTAGAGAGAATGGTATCACATTTTGGAAATGTAAAATACAGAAGAAAAGAAAATATTCCTAGCATCAAAATTGTACTTTTTGAAATGGATCAGCAGGGTGGCATTAAGTACCTCTACAGGATATTACAGTGATCTAAAACATTCGAGTGGCAGTTAATTTGTATATGAGGAATTTCTTTAAAGTGGCAATCGTTTTTGGAAGTTTTGCTTTTAAGCTAATATATTCTATTCACATGATAGTGATCACAGACTTGCTTTGACCAGGACAAGTTGTACCAAGAGTTGTGGCCATCGGACTTTCGAGAATGCTTTAGACATGAGAGGTAGTGATGTGCGGGAGGCTTCACTTCCAGTCAAGAGCATGGGTTACTTCCACTGTCTCTTGTTTCAGGAAAGTAGCATAAGCACTTTGTGTATCACTTTCCCTGTTGGATTCAACAGAGAATAATATGTGTCCTGTTTACATCAAGATTGTTATAAGTAATAAATGAGGCAACGTATGTAAAATCCATGGGCTATTTCACTTTGATTGGTAAACATAGTTTATCACGGCACAATCTAGCTCTCATCTGCATATACTCCATGCCAACTCAATTTCTCTGACTGTTGTTATAAAAAAGGAAATGAAGAAAAGTTTTTAAAATTATTATATGAAGCTATAATTAGAAAATATTATTTTATGAAGACTCACTGGCAGTAGTTGGGGATAGTTTAATGGAGGGACTGTTTGCTTTCTTGGATGAACCGTTTTGTGACTACTGGAGCCATTACGTGTGTTGAGCAGTTGATTCATGTGGTGTTTTATGCTGAAACAGCAAATTAATATTTGTATTGGTCTCTACAGATAAAACATATTATAATCCCATTAATGGGATTATTCCCACTGATGGATTTATGTTCTAAACATTATGAATTTCTCTTCTGTGTGTGGACACTAGTGATTTGGAACAAATAACAATATTATGAGTGCAAGAGTACGCTTACTCTGAAGATGACTGGGAGAGAGGGACAGAAAAAAATTCTCTTAATGTGTATAGTGGATTGGAAATGAAACTTGACCTCTATGATGTTTCACTTTCTTCATTTGTTAAAAAGGGGTAGCAGTATTTGGTTCTCTCACTGGAGTGGCACACAAATTAACCTGATAATGATCATAAAATGCTGTGACAATTCAAAGGCCTCTCTATAGATTTCTCATGAATACAACTCTGGAGCAAAAAAATAGGGATAGTCAGTCCATTTTAAAGATCATCAACCCTAGAGTCCATTTACAGTCCACGTTAAAGTCTCCCATAAGCATAGTGGGAAACAGCTTAACTACTTTTAAGAAGTTCTTGAAATCATTTTGTGAATGTGTATACTAAAAGGCTTTTTATGGACTTTCAGAGACTGATAATTTTTTATAACAAAATTAATATCCAGTCATTTGTGTAACAGCAAAGGAGATAAACTCCACGTGAATATAAATGTGGGGTACAAGCCCCCAACTCACCAATTAAGCATGAGGACCAAAGTACCATTCAAGGAATAACAAGGTTACATATTTAATTAATCTCTAGGCAAGGAAAAAACTCATATCATCGTTATTTTTATTATCACATCAATTATAAAGTTATTTGTCAAAATCTCCATACAAAGGTCACCAGTGAAATTTGTTCATTATTCAAAGCTGATCTCTATAAATTTGCTGAATAAGAGAGAACACAATCTCCCAGGGTCTGAGTGTGGTCTCCAAAAGGAGAGATATCAAGGATACTTATCAGCTTAAAAGGCCTGGGGTTAGTGAAAGCTGATTTTAGGTCAGAATTAGAAAGCATAGTAGTGGATACAGATCAGTCGAGATTTATAAACTCTATGAGTTTCTGAAATAGTTATAATCTTCTCTTTGAAATACGTAAACTGTGAAACATGAAATACTGACATGGAGAGTTAGTATTGCTCTGGTCTTTTCCTATAATGTGATGGCTCTGCGAAGCTGGTGTTAAAGTAACTGGAGCTTAGATACTTTTGCTGCATATTATGTTTGCTATAGTTTATCTTTTTGCAAGTTGTAGTTGATTGTATTTCTCAGTCCCAGTCCTACCCTACTTCTGGTTATACTTCAGTCTAAGTTGAAGAACAGACCATCATTATTTTAAAGGAACAAGATCAATCAAGATCCGCTGAAACTTGATGTTTCATGATTGTGTGTCAAGTATTTTAAGATACTTGTATTGATTTGTGTAAGTGCTGGACCTTTTTTGTTATTACTATTAGATGATCGTATTTTTGAAATACTCAGTTTGATAGTAATCACAGAGCAGCATTTATGATTCTGGCTATCAACCACTTGGTGACTAAAACATAGATGAATGTTAAAATCTTTCTTGAATAACCAGTGGCTTATTTAGTGCCGCTTTCAAGATCTATTGTAAGGCAGGTCTGGTGGTAATCAACACCCTCAGAATTTGCTTATCTAAAAAGAACCTTATTTCTCCTTTGCCTAGGAAGCTTAGTTTGGTTGGATATGAAATTACTGGTTGAAGATTTTTTTAAGAATGTTGAATATAGGCCCTCAATCTCTTCTGGCTTGTAGGGTTTCAGATGAGAAGTCTGCTGTTATTCTGATGGGGTTCCCTTTGTAGGTGACCTGTCCTTCCTCTCTTGCTGCCCTTAAGTCTTTCTTTCATTTCAACTTTGGAAAGTGTGTTGATTATGTGTCTTGGAGATAATCTTGTGTAGACTCTTGCAGAGGTTCTCTTTATTTCCTGAATTTGACTGCTGGCCTCTCTAGTGAGGTTGGGGTTGTTTTCATGGATTATATCCTGAAATATGTTTTCCAAGTTGTTTGCTTTCTTCTCATCCCTTTCAGGGATGCCATAGATTTGGCCTCTTTACATAATTCCATATTTCTCAGAAGTTTTGTTCATCATTTTTCTTTTCCCCCCTTTTTTCTGACTGTCTTATTTCAGAGAGCCAGTCTTCAAGTTTGGAGATGCTTTCCTCAGCTTGGTCTGTTCTGCTGTTAATGCCTGTGATTGCATTGTGAAATTCTTATAGTGTGTTTTTCAGCTTTATCAGGTCAGTTAGGCTCTTTTTTATACTGGTTATTTTGACTGTCAGCTCTTATATTATTTTACTGTAATTATTAGTTTCCTTGGATTGGGTTTTGACATCTCCTGAATCTCAATGATCTTTGCTTCTGTTCATATTCTGAATTATATTTCTTTCACGTCAGCCAACTCAGCCTAGTTAAGAACCCTTGTTGGAGAAGTAGTGTAGTCATTTGTAGAACTGAAGACACTCTGGTCATTTGAGTTTCTGGAGTTCTTGAATTGGTTCTTTCTCATCTCCGTGTCAGTATTCCTTTAATTGTGGTGTAGATTGAGTACAGTTAGTGAGTTCTATAGGTTTTCACAGGGTTGAGGCTTTGTGCAGGGTAATTTTTGAGGCAGACTTCTTGTCTTTGGTTTCACAGGGGGTGATGCTAGTGAGATAAGTTTTGTGTTGAAGCTTTGGAGTGTGATCCAGTAGTTGGTAGTTAGACATATTGGTCACTTGGTAGACTCTTTCTCAGTTGAGTGGCTCGCCTACATTGCTTCACAGTTGCAGCCGTGTTCCCTCTCAATGCTCTGATAGTGTGGGCTCCTCTCCCACGTGAGTGTGGACTATACATCACAGTTTGGCTGGGCCAGGAGTGATCTCAGGGTTTATGTTTCCTTGCAACTTGGAGAGAGCAGAGGAAGGGACCTTAGCAGTGGTTGTGGCCAAGGGTCTTTTACTTGTCTACTGGGGGACCCACTCCAGAGAGATGCAGGTCAGCAATTGCTCAGTGCCATCAGTCTGAGATGGGAGATTGGTGCTGTGGGCCCAAGCCAGGGGTTCCCTGCCTGGTGATGAGCAGTGGGTGGGACCCATGGGAGGCAGACTGGCCTCCTCTGCTTGGGTCAACTGCAGCTCACTGGAGGTATGGATAGGACACTTAGGGTCTTTGCTCCTTCATTAGTCCAAGTGTAGCGGGGGTAGTACCACTGCAGAAGCAATGGCAGAGGGGCTTTTTGTTGCCCCTGGGGGGTCCACCTCCAAGAAATGTGGAGTTGTTGTTACTGAGAGAGTTTAGCCAGTGAGGTGAGGCACCTGTACTGCTGGAATGAACTTGGGGCTTGTTGGGGACAAGGGGGATGAGGACTCACTGGGAAGAAAGACTAGTCTCCTTTCCATATGGTTACTGTGGCATGCTATAGGGTCAGGTGTAGCCCTCAGGCTCTTTGTTTCTTTCCCCATAACAAGGGTAACAGTAATAGAACCCTGCTGTGGCAGGGGCAGAGGTGCTGTTGGATACCTCTGGGATTCTCTCCCCAGGGAAACTCTGGGGCACTACCACTGAGTATGTTTAGCCATGAGGTGGGGGTAACTGTTCTGTGGTCACAAGCCAAGGGCCCTACCTGGTGAATAGTGGGAGGCAGGGGTTCCCAGGGAAGAGAGGCTGGACTCCTCTCTGTATAATGTCTGCAGTGTGCCAGCAGTGCCAGCATAGTGACTAGGGTTTTTGTTCCTTCCCCAGCCCGAGGGCTATTTTGGTGATACCCTACCACTGCAGTGGTAGAGGAGTTATGAGTTTACTCTGGGATATCCTCCTTGGAGAAATGCTGGGCAGTCTCTGATTCAGGTGATCAGGCAGAGACAGAGTGGTTGTGCTGGTGTCCCAAGTCAGGTGGCCCTACCCAGTGAGAAGTGAAGACTGGGACTTGCATAGAGAGAAGTCCAGTCAACTTTTCCATGAGGTGAGTGCTCTGTGCGGGGGCTCTGCAGCAGCCTGTAGTCCCTGCAGACTCTCCGGAGCCTGAAGACAGCAATGGCAAGGGTAGTGAGACTGCAAACATGGAAACATGCCCACTGAGAGCTCTGTGCCAGAAAGTTGACGAGCTGCTACTGGCTAAATAGTCCTAGTGGAGGATGGCTAAAGACTCAGGCTGGAAGAACCCACCCAGTGAGGAGATACGGGATCAAGGACCCACAAAACGAACAGTCTGGCCACTTTTCTGTAGTGTTGCTACAGTATGATGGGAGTCAGCTCCAGTCTCTAGTCACCTAAGATTTTCCAGCATCTGAAGGTAACAACAGTGAAGGCTGTGAAACAGCAAAGATGGAGGCCTGCCCCTCCCTCTGAGAGCTCCATCCTAGGGAAGTATAAAATTGATGCTGGCCCTAACACACAGGCAGGAAGTGGCTGGAGACCCTGGTCAGGAGATCCCACCCAATGAGGAAGAATGGGATCAGGGATCTGCATAAAAAACCAGTCTGGCCACATTTCTGTAGGGCAGTTGTGCTGTGCTGGGGTCTGCAGCATCCCCTGGTCACCTCAGACTCTCTAAAGCCTGAAGACAACAACACTGAAACATGTTTGCTGTTAAACAGCAAAGACAATGGCCTTGCCCTCCCTCTGGGAGCTCTATCTCAGGGAGGTTTGAAACTGCTGCTGGCTGGAAGACACCGGGAGGGGTGGCTGGAGACCCTGGTTGGGGAGGCCTTGCCCACTGAGGAGGAATGGGATCAGGGACCTGCTTTAAAAAAGCACATCGGGGCCTATTGTGGGGAGCGGGGAGGGGGGAAGGATAGCATTAGGAGATATACCTAATGTAAATGATGAGTTAATGGGTGCAGCACACCAACATGGCATATGTATATATGTAACAAACCTACACGTTGTGCACATGTACCCGAGAACTTAAAGTATAATGAAAGAAAGAAAGAAAGAAAGAAAGAAAGAAAGAAAGAAAGAAAGAAAGAAAAGAAAAAAAAGAAAAGAAAGAAAAAAAGAAAAGAAAAAAAAGAAAAGAAAAGAAAAAAAAGAAAAGAAAGAAAGGGCAGTCTGGCCTCTTTTTCTTAGAGCAGTTGTGCTGTGTTGGGGTCCACTCCAATCACTAGTCACTTCAGACTCTCCAAAGCCCGAAGGCAATAGTGACTAAGGCTGTAAAACAGCAAATATGGCGGCCCACCCCTCCCTCTGGGAGCTCCGTTCCAGGGAGGTTTGAAACTGCTGCTGGCCAGAAAACACCAGCAGGTGTGGTTGTAGGCCTTGGTCACTAGAATTTGCCCAGTGAAATGAGATCTGGGATGCATGTGAAAAGGCAGTCTGGTCACTTCTTCATAGAGCTGTTGCACTGTGCTGGGGGACCACTCAGTCCCTAGTTACCACCCATTCCCTAGAGCCCAAAGGCAACAATGGGTAAAACTGTGAAAGAGCAAAGATGACAGTCCATCCCTCTCCCTGGAAGCTCCACCCATCCCTCTCCCTGGAAGCTCCACCCATCCCAGGGAGGTTTGGAACTACTGCCAGCTGGAAAGCACCAGTGAGGGTAGCTTGAGACCCTGGTTGGGAATTCCTACCCAATAAGGAAAAGTATGGTCAGGGACCCACATAAAAAAAGCTGTCTGGCCACTTTCCTATAGCACAGCTGCAATGAAGGCAACAAAGACTAAGGCTGCCAAACAGCAAAGATGGCAGCCTACTCCTCCCTCTGGGAACTCCAAATCAGGGAAGTGCAATGCTGCTACTGCTGACTGGCTGGAGCTCCAAGTCAGTAGGTCTTATCCTGTGAGGTGCTATGGAATCAGGGCCCTCAGACCATTGCTGCTCAGTCCCTTGGATTCAGCCCCTTTCCTATGGCTACGTATGGGGGTCTAACCTCCTACTTTGCCAGAGTTGTAGCCACTTTTGCTGGGAAGCCTGGGTATCTAAAGCTCCTGGGGCTCCACGTGTGCCTGAGAATTTGCTCTACCAAGACTCTGCATAGCTCTGTGTGTCAGCCTGAAAGCCCTGTGAAGTGAGTTCATGAGGGGCTCTCCTGACCTGAGAGTTGCAGATATCCTTGGAAGAAGTGTGGATCCTTGGGGTCTCTCATTCACTCACTACTTCTCTCGACAGTGGAGTCTCCCCTGGCTCCATGTTACTTTCAGGTCAAGACTCTGCAAAGCTCTGTGTGTCCACCTGAAGGCCCTTGTGAAGTGGGCTCATGAGGGGCTCTTCTGACCTGAGAGTTGCAGATATCCATGCAGGAAGCCTGAGTCCTTCTTTGTAGAGCTGTTGCACTGTGCTGGGTGTCCCTTATTCACTTACCACTTCCCTTAACTGTGGAGTCTCCCTTGGCTCCACGTTGCTTTCAGGTCAAGACTCTGCATAGCTGTGTGTGCCAGCTTGAAGGCCCTTGTGAAGTGGGTTCATGAGGGGCTCTCCTGACCTGACAGTTGCAGATATCCATGGAAGAAGCCTGGGTCCTTGGGGTCCCTCATTCACTCACCACTTCCCTGGACAGCAGAGTCTCCAGTGGCTCCATGTTGCTTTCAGATGGGCAATCGTCTTGCCTTGCTTTTCTGCATTCTCTGTGGGTCAAATTGTTTTCTTGATGAATCGCAATGCATATACCTGGATGTTTCAGTTGAAAGTGCTGTGTTTACTCACCCATTCTATTTCTTTCCATGAGAGTTGTGCACACTAGCTGCTTCTAGTTGGCCATCTTGGCCAGCTCCATCCCACCATTAACTCTTAGAGCTCCAAAATAATCTCCTTTGACTCCATGTCCTATATCCAGGTCACACTCATACAAAGGGTGGGCTCCCTAGGTCTTGGACATCTCCACCCCTGTGGCCTTGCAGGATTAAGCCCCTGAGGCTTCTCTCACAGGCTGTTGAGTGCCTGTGGCTTTTCCAATGCAGGGTGCAAGGTGCCAGTGGATCTACCAGTCTCTTGTCTAGAGGAGGGCAGCCCCCTTCTCTCAGCTCCATTAGGCAGTGACCCAGTGGCAACTCTGTAAGGCCTTTTCTTCATTGTCCTGAATATTAGCATGGGGGGCACCATTTTAGTTAGGCAGCTATCTCTAGCAAGTGGTTGATTCACAACTTGCTTGAATTCCTACCCTGAAAAAGCTTTTTCTTTCTCTGCCACATGGCCAGTCTGCAGTTTCCCAACTTTAATGCTCTCCTTCCATTTTAATTATAAGTTCCCACTTTTAGTCATTTTTTTTACTCCCTCATCTAGGCTTAGGCTGTTAGAAGGAACCAGGCCACATCTTGAACACTTTGATGCTTAGAAATTTCTTCTACCAGATACCCTAAATTATTACTCTTTTGTTCAAACTTCTACAGTTTGAACAAACCTGGGCACAAACAGAAGGCAGCCAAGCTCTTTGCTAAAGTATAACATGCATGATCTTTGCTGCAGTTCCCAGTAAGTTCCTCATTTCCATCTGAGACCTCAGCACCCTGGAGTTGATTGTCCATAATGCTATCAGCATTTTGGTCACAACCATTTAACCAGTCTCTAAGAAGTTCCAAGTGTTCCCTTGACTTTCTATTTTCTTCTGAGCCATCTAAAGTCTTCCAACCTCTGCATGTTGCCCAGTTCCAAAGCTGCTTCCACATTTTTAGGTATATTTATAGCAATGCACCACCCTTGGTACCAATCTTCTGCATTAGGCTGTTCTTGCATTGCTATAAAGAAATTCCTGAGAATAGGTAATTCATAAAGAAAAGAGGTTTAATTGGTTCGTAGTTCTTCAGGCTGTATAGGCAGTGGATGGCACAGGCATCCACTCAGCTTCTGGGGAGGCCCCAGGGAGCTTTTACTTATGGCAGAAGGAAAAGCAGGAGCATGCACTTTACATGGTGAAAGACAGAGTAAGAGAGAGAGAGTAGAGGGGGTGCTACATGCTTTTAAATAACCAGATCTCATATTAACTGAGAGCTAGAGCCCAATTACCACCAAGGGGATGGCCCAAGCCATTTATGAGGAATCCACCCCAGTGATCCAAACATCTCCAACAAGGCCCCACCTCCAACACTGGGGATTACGATTCAATGTAAGATTTGGGTGGGGACAAATATCCAAACTATATCAACATCTCTTCATCTGTCTGTTCATCTGTATTCTTTGTAATATCCTTTATGATAAACAGGTAAACATAAGTGTTTTCCTGAGTTCTATGAACCATCCTCACAAATTAATCAAACCCAAAAATGAGATAGTTGTAACCCTTGCTTGTAACCCATCGGTCATATGCGTAAGTTACAATCTACTACTTTTGACCAACATCTGAAATGGTAGCAGTTTCGCTTGACTGAGCACTCAACCTGTGGGATCTGATACTATCTCCATGTAGACAGCATTGAAATTAGATGATTGAATTATAGGATATCTAGTTAGTATCCTGGAAGATTCCTTGGAATGTGGGGGAAAAACCCCACATATCTGACCACAGAAGTGTTATATGTTGAGTGAGAGTATAGTAGGGAAAAATAGTTTATATTCTCTTATACAAAAACAAAATAAAATACACATGAATAAATTGAATCTACGTCAATATAATTTGATAAGGAGATACCTTTGCAGTTTGATCAATAGCTTTCATCTATGAATTCTTCCATTTAATGCTCTATTTTTTTAGTTTGCAATTTTTTCTCCATGGTTGGGGCTTTTCAGTTCCCATTACATCTCTGTGAAGATTTTTAGTCCTGTTTGTCCATGAGAAGTTAATAACCACCTTTATTGAATAAACCGACTTGCATCTAGTGTTTAAAAAGGTACCACTGTGCAGTCTGACAACAGTACCCTAGCTTCAATGAGGCAGATACTAATTATATTTAGTTTCAGAAGGTTGTAATATTTTTTCTTGTGACTAAAACTTGGGTATGTCAAATAATCGATAAGGTAGGATTTTTAAAAACTTTTACCATGGATTTTTATTACAGCAATATTTAAAATGCATTTTTTAGACTTTAGAATTGCCTAAACAAAACTATTCCTATAACAGTTTTGTTGGTAACATACAAGGTTGGAAGAGGAAAAAGCAAAGAGAATTTTCCATATTGAACAGTTAAGAATAGATATCTGCATAAAAATTGTTACCCAGTAATTTTATGAGGGCTATGCCCTCATAAATGGATTAATGACATTATAAAAAAGGTTTGCAACTCTACTAACTAATGAGATGTAGGCCAAAGGATTGTTTCTTATGAGAGAAAGAAAATAAGTAGATTAGGTTAAGTCTATTACTTTAAAAATTGCAACAACAACAAAAAATCTCCAGGAGGGGAAGAGCAAATAGACCAAGTAAAGTCAGAAGGTTGCAATATCAGAGTAGAGAAAAACAAACCCACCCAATGGAGAGGACAAATACTGGTAGGGCTCTCTCTCATTCTTCTGCCATGTAAGGACACAATGTTTGTTCCCACTTGCCTACTGCCATCCACTGTATGAGGATGCCATAAGAAGGCTGACACCAGATGCCAGAGTTTTATCTTGGACTTCCCATCCTCTAGAGCTGTGAGAAAATACATTTCTGGGTTTTTTTTTGTTTTTGTTTTTGTAAATTATCCAATCTCAGGTATGCTGTTACAGCAGCACAAAACAACCTAAGACACCTAGGATACATTTGCTGTGCAAAATGATCTTTTTCCATCTGTGTGATTTCACATTTCCTCACAGATGTTACATGAGTCTGTCTGTACTACTGGGCATAAACATCTGTAACTTGCTGTATTACTTTCAACTGCATAAATGGTGCTCAGAGACATTTACACATTATGGCCAATCTGGCTTCAAGATGATGTACATATTTTGAAAGTGAGACATTGGTTATGTTTATGAGTCCAGCAAAAAAAAATACTATATTACCATTTAAAAATAGCACTGCCTTTGTAAGTCTACAATGTTATTAAAATATCTCCTATTACCATCTTCCTACAGGGCAAAAATAAATAGGCAAGGAAAATATGTTCTCCTAGGAATTCTCTTTTCTCATTTCCATGGAAAATTCACACTATTCACATAAAATGTATTTGTTTTCCATTCGGGCTGGAGTGTGTCTTACCCCGATTCAATGACATCCATTTAGTTGACTTCATGCTTAACTAGATATCCTAGAGCTATGGTAATTTGCACACCCTCTGCCTTTACAGGATGCTGCAGGCCAAACTGTGCTTGTTGACAGAAAATGATACAATGATGTGCTGCCCCCCACCAATTCTAGGCTCATGGTCTGGGCCTGGACCATTGTGCATATTTGTTTATTGGCTGGAGAAGGGCATTCTAGAGGATATAAGAATAGACAATGTGATCATCATGCAGAAAATAGAGAGCCTGTTTTAGAGGGCAAGATTCTGTTCCTACATCCTGGCAACTCCTTACTACCCATTCCCAAGTGCCTGATACTTTGATCTACATATAATAGTTACTTACAACATGATACAATGGCTTTAAAAACAATATTCCAATTCATATTTTGAAAATGAAATACTGCACTGAATCCATTTTCTCCCTCCTTTTATCTTTAACTGATTTACTATTTGTCCCATACATGCCTGAAATTCTTTGTTCTTTTATATATATATTTAGATTTTATTCTAAATAGTAATGTCTTTAACTTACATAATTTTTAGTGTCTTATTTAGTATTTTATTTGATTCTGACAACCACCCTATCTCCACTATAATGTGAATATTTTAGAACTAAAATCTTCATCTTATTTATCTTTGGAACAACAGTGCCTAAGAGACTACTTGACATTTTAGGTTGTCATTCTAACTGCTGAATGAAAACTATGAGTAAAATAGTAAATGAATAGGTGAATCAATTTCATTGGAACATCAGGAAGTATGTCATCACTGTAGGTTTGCTTTTGAATTCAACTCTACTAACTAATGAGAAGTAGGCCAAAGGATTGTTTCTTATGAGAGAAAGAAAATAAGCAGATTAGGTTAAGTCTATTATTTTAAAAATTGCAACAACAACAAAAAATCTCCAGGAGGGGAAGGGCCAATAGACCAATTAAAGTCAGAAGGTTGGAATATCAGAGTAGAGAAAAACAAACCCGCCCAATGGAGAGGAAAAATATTGGTAGGGCTTGAAGCATTTTGCTCTCAAGAGATTATAGTTAAGACAATGAGTAGGAATTATAGTCACCAGAAGAGATGAGTCACCAAAAGGAGAAGAAGAAAATAATACTTTTTGTTTGTTCGCTATTTCCATTATTTGGAAACAAACTATCACCAACTTAGGTTCTGCAGGTCAGAATTCTAGGTACTCTATAGCTAGGTTCTCTGTGCAGAATTTTACAAGGTTTAAATTAAAGTGTGAGCTAGACTGACTTCTCATCTGGAGTTCAGGGTCCTTTTCCTAGCTCCTTGGTTGTTGGCAGAATTCAGTTCCTTGGGTTTGTAGGACTGAGGTCCAGTGTTATTGCTGACTGTCAGTGGAGGGGTCACTCATCTCTTTGAAGCTGCCTGGAATTTCCTACCATATGGTTTTTCCCACAACATAGCATGTTGTGTCTCCAAGGCCAGCAGATCATCTGCTGTTGCTTCTTGTTTCTTTATTTTTTAAATTTAAATTTTTTTTTTTTTTTTTTTAATTTTTGAGACAAAGTTTCACTCTGTCACCCAGACTGACGTGCAGTGTTGGGGAGATCATAGCTCATTGCAGGCTGGGACTTCTGGCCTCAAGTAGTCCTCCCGCCTGGCCTTCTAAAGTGCTGGGATTAAAAGTGTGAACCACCACACCTGGTCACTTGTTCTTTTAACGGCTTATCTGTTTGGATCAGGTACACCTAGCCAATCTCCCTTTTGATTAGACTATATCTACAAAATCCCTTTTGCCATTACTTAGCCACATCACTAAATGATATTCCATACAGTTACACGTTTACTGAATTCAAGGGGAGAAGATTCTACAGGGTATGTACAACAGGGGAAGGAATGTCGGGAGCCATGCTAGTACTCTGCCTAGGGGAGAGAGTGAATAGTTAATACCCAAGAAGGGGAGAAAACAAAAGTTACAGAAAAAAAAAATAAAGTGGGAAATGTTTAAAAGACTTCCCAATATTTGAATGAGAGCTGTTGGTGATTCCCAAAGATTCAAGAAGAGAAATGTCAGACTTGGGGTTGGGGAGACATGAACAGAAGCAGCTTCAGAGTAGAAGACAGCAGAGAAGGAAACTTCATAATTTTCCAAAGGATGATGGTGACTTGTCAAGAGACATATAAAAGGCTTTAAAGTGGGCCAGGCATGGTGACTCATGCCTGTAATCCCAGCCCTTTGGGAGGCCAAGACAGGCGGATCACAAGGTCAGGAGATCGAGACCAGACTGGCCAACAGTGAAACCCCATCTCTACTAACATACAAAAAAAAAATTAACCAGGCATGGTGGCGTGCACCTATAGTCCCAGCTATTGCCCAGGCTGAGGCAAGATAAATGGTTGAATCCATGAGACAGAGGTTACAGTGAGCCAAAATTGTACCACTGCACTCCAGCCTGGGCCATAGAGTGAGACTCCATCTCAAAAAATAAATAAAATAAATAAAATAAAGACTTCCCAATATTTGAATGAGAGCTGTTGTTGATTCCCAAAGATTCAATAAGAGAAATGTCAGACTTGGGGTTGGGGAGAGGTGAATAGAAGCAGCCTCATACAGGAAGACAGCAGAGAAAGAAACTTAATAATTTTCCAAAGGATGATGTTGACTTGTCGAGAGACGTATTAAAGAAGTCATAGACTGTTTACCTAGTGATCACATTGGGAGAACTATCATTATAAAATTACTGGGGATAACTCTGAAAGATATGTTGGCAGTAACTCAAACTCTGAAGATTAAATAGAAGTTTTAGAAGTGGGATAATAGAGGATGTTTTGAAAGAAATATAGTTCATAAAAAAATTCACCAAATTGCTGGTTTGGTTATACAGAATTATAGTGATAAAAACTACATAAATTCAGAAATGGAATGACTGCCAGAAAAGACAAAAATGAATGACTAAAAAGGCACTAGCAATGTCATAATTTTCAGCTACATAAAAATGAGGTGAAAATAAAACCTACAAGTAAGAGCACTAAGAAAAAGTTTGAAGTGTCATATAACACGAGGTGTTAATTCTTGATATTGATGGGCGCATTCCACTGGCTGTGTCTGAGACATCTGCGGGGACCCTTTTCCCTAATTAGAGAGGCTTAAGCTGATACATAGCACTGCCAAGGGTAAACAACAGGGTATTTTTAATGCGAATGCTTTAAATATGGAGAGGAGAAACAAAATGCACAGGTGCAGAAACAATATTTTAAGCCAATTACATGACATCAAAGGGCGTATTTAGTCCAATAGCTTAGTCATAGCTGTAAAGACTAAAAGAAAAAAATACAAAAGAACACATATGTGGAATAAAAAAAGGAAAGCCCACATTTTTTTTTCCCAGAGGACATAGTTTGACTTGAGAGGTGGCTCCCCATGTCACTGAAAACAGAGCCAGTGGAGTTCAAGTTGATGCAGAGAATAGTAACAGTGGGGCTCAGGCCAAGGAAAAAGCTAAAAAATTCCAGAGACACATGCATTATCCGATTGTCATGCACTTAATTCTCAGGTAGAGATCTTAAACTAGGAGACTAACATGAAGGAAAGTAGAAAACACTCAGAAGCTTGAGAAATGGTGACCCAGAAAGGAGAGGAGAGAGAGGCATTGAAAACATAAGGTCTAAATGAATGCCACAAAGTAAGTAAGTGTTATAAATGACCAGAGGACAGAATAGAAGCAATTAACAGAAATAATGAAAAGGGCTATAGAGTAGAAAAGAAGAGAAATAAAAATATTATTTCTCAGAAAGGTAGCGTTCTGGCCAAGGGCAGTTTCTTACGGAAGTTGCATTTTGCCCCCTGCTGTCTTGCCAGCCTCCACTTTTACCTCTTGAGCTGCTGCTGAAGCCAGTGTCCTCTTGTCCTTCACTCTCAAACCTCTTCTCCAAATCCGTCTTTCTTGGGAAATACTAAAAATAAATTTGAAGGACTCTATTTTTTCAGAATTATTTTTAAGTTGGTTATTTTTTGTTGCTGGAGAGGAACCTGGTGAACTATTTCATGTAGTGATGCTGCCTGGTAAAACTTAATGAGATTTCCCCTCAGGAAATTGTGCATTGTGTTACAAGGGAGGGAATTCCTAAGGGTGGGATTTTCAGGCAACAATAAATAGCAAATGGCTGATTTGGGAGCATGGGCCTTCCCATTTCTATTACAATTAGGCTACATATATAACTGCCTAGTCATCCTGCAAAAACAACTATTTTTTGAACATGTGTGAGAAAAAGTTTGTATATCACTTTTTTGGATCGTGTACATTATCAGCTGTGATCATAGAACAAAGCCAAGCCTAAATAGGTGTTGCTAATAGTTTTATTCCCATCCTAGTTTTGGGTGCACACTTAGACAAATATTTATTGAAGGATCTGCTATGAATTCAATAGTATTCTCGATGTTAGAGACAAAATAGGATTGAGTCCTGTTTCTTGCTGCCATGGAGCTCACAACTCAGCAATCTAGCAAGAAAGACAGTTCCATATACAACTATCACTTTTTAAAATACACCTTTTATTTACATTCTTATCACCCCTGAAATCAACATGCTCCATAAAATCGATCATACTTCAATGTGAAGCATTTTTCCTTCAGAGTGGTATACAAAGTAATGGGGCATGTTACAATCAATGACATCTTACATTTGAGAAATGTAATAATTACAAAGATATTAATGCTACATGAGTCTTACCAAAGAGTGACCAAAGAGTGAAGGAGAAAATGGGAGAAAATAATGTCAATCTTCATAGTGGAGTTGCTTTCCAGGGAGTAATGATGAAGACTTAAAAGGATTTCACCAAGCAGGAGGGAGGAGGGACAGAAAGGCCTTCTGGTCATAGGGAAAAACAAGAACATACTGCATTTCAATCTTAATACACCGAGCAATTCAGAGTGCTAGTGTATAGAAGACCTTGGGAAAGTGGTATAAGATGAAACTGGAAAGTTAAGTTGCAATCAAATAGTAAAAATCTTTAAATGACTTTTACTGAATGTTTATAAGCATGAGTATGATATCATTTATTCTATTTCTTTAGGCTTGTTATGCCTTCTTCATGTCTCAATGATAGTAAGCTTGTATTAATTGTCATGACTGCCTGGCAGTTTTAACTAACTTAAAGGAGGCTTGTAGAAACATTAGCAGTACTCAAGGTTAAGTTGTTTTGTAAGACAGGTATTGATTTGATTCTTAGCTGAGTGACTTCTTACTCTCAAATAAGAAATAAATATACAAAGATGGAGAAGAACAGTGATTTTTTTAAAAAATGATTCAATTGAAATAGAGTTTAAAAGTCTGCTTTTCCTTCCCATTTGTGAATTATCCATCCACTATCTGATTTTGCTAGTGTAGGATTGAATCTTTCTTTGGAGACTTAAGTATGTATGTCCCTCTCCCCCTTTTCCATCTCTAAGAGAAGATGAAAATTATTGTTAATATTAATATTTCTTCAGGACAGGAACATGTTTGATAATGGTTAGTTTATTATGTTAGTTTTTCCCTTTGTTTTCATTAATTCAGAAATCATTGAACCCTAAATTAATAACCCATGACTGATTTAGCTCTTAAAGTCACTTTTCTGGCTCCACTAGCCAGATTATTTCTTTATCCAAGAACTATGAGAAGTGCTTGGTTTGTGTTAGTCTGGCATGTTCTAGAGAGCTGGCTGTCAGTACAGTGTAGTGAGTATGAACGCAATGTTCAGACTCAAGCCTGGCCTGCAGAGCAGGGACATACTGTTGACTGTGGGTAGGTGAGGGCAGCCACTTGGCAGCCACTGGACAGAAAGAGGCTAGCAGTGTGCAAGAGCTCTGACGCACATTAACATATATTCATTCCATACCCCATCTGTTCTCCCACCAGTATCATCAAAGCGTGCAGGCCAGTTATTAGGCTATTACCTCTCCTCTCCAAATCCACACTTTTTTTGAGACAGGGTCTTACTCTGTCACCCAGGCTGGAGTGCAGTGGCATGATCATAGCTCACTGTAGCCTCAAACTCCTGGGATCAAGTGATCCTTCTGACTCAACCTCCTCAGTAACTGGGACTTCAGATATGCACCATCATGCCCACCTAATTTTTTAATGTTTTGTAGAGATGGGGGTCTCACTCACTATATTGCCTAGGCTGCTCTCAAACTCCTGGGCTCAAGTGATCCTTTCATCTCAGCTTTCCAAAGTGCTAGGATTACAGGTGTGAGCCACCACTCTTGGCCCAAGCCCACATTTCTAAACCCAGTTTCCTGATGCTGGCCTGGGACTCTGCAAACACATTTGTGTTTTTCCATCTGGCTTCCTGTTAGGCGTTCAACAGGGGGTGATAGAGTGAGCCTGCAAGACTGGAGGAATGAGAAAGACAGTCTTTCCTGCCTTCATCTTCCCTGATTGCTGTTCTAGTTGCTGTCATGCCAGCAGTACTTCTTTATCCCAGCAGCAACAGTTCTTCCCATAGATGCAAGTGAATGCTAAGAGGTCTGGGCCGCAGTCTCAGGCATCCCTTCTCGAAATTCCTAGGTTTTATATTACTCTGAGCTTGTTCATCTATTCTCTAGTGGTAGTAGCAATTTTCTGATAACTTGGGGGATTTTTTGTTTGCTTTATTTTGTTTTTCCCCATTGGTTACCTGCTTAATAATTTTATGCCTAGTTAATTCTTTTTTATATTAAATTTTTCATATTAGATTTTCTCTATTTAAATCACTGGTGTGTTTTCTATCCCCTGACTAGACTGGCTGATATTGTCAGTGATCTGCATCTAGTACCTATATCTCAGTTTGCAAGCTTATTTGTTTTACATCAAGGTTAGCACTTTGGTATCTATAAGAAACATGATAAAGTAGGTTAGAGAAAGAATTTCATGCATGTCCCCTTCACATTACTTGTGAGGAGTTCAAGGACAGCAATAAATGTAAGCATTGACCCTGGTCTTTTCTTTTTGGGCAATTTCTCACTTATTCTGGTTGTTTTGCCCCATTAGCCATGCATATAAGCCTTAGTCCTATACAACGAGGAGGAACTTACCCTAAAAATTAAACAATGGGCCAGGTGTGGTGGCTCACACCTGTAATCCCAGCACTTCGGGAGGCCAAGGTGGGTGGATCACCTGGGGTCAGGACTTCGAGACCAGCCTGACCAACAAGGTGAAACCCCGTCTCTACTAAAACTACAAAAATTAGCCGGGGGTGGTGGCAGATGCCTGTAGTTCCAGCTACTTAGGAAGCTGAGACAGGAGAATGTTTTTACCCAGGGAGGTGGAGGTTGCAGTGAGCCAAGATACTGCCACTGCACTCCAACCTGGGCAACAGAGTGAGACTCCATCTCAAATAAATAAATAAATAAACAAGCAATAAAACTAAAACCAAGGTCCGTTCTTGCTTCACCTAAGACACAGGTAAAGACAATAAGACATTTCCTGAGGTTTTTACCCAAGCTATAACTTTGTTTCATAAAACGTTAGTGCCACAATGTTTATTTATCAAACTGTGACTGAATTTGTGATAAAACAGTACTTCGACATGTTATTTATCTTCTTTATCTTCTCTTTCATTACTTGGGATAAAGATATCTCTGCTAAAATCTCAACCAACTCCAGGGCTTTATCAAAATTTCCCTTCTCAATTTCCTTATAAACATATTTGTTGCCATTTATTATTTTAAAGACTTCAGAGCCATTTCTAACTAGCTTTTCCTGTCTCAGCTGTGGAGGGTTTTCTGCATCCTGAGATTTTACTGCTGCTATGAGAAAAGAAGTACCAATTATTTTAAAACAAAGAGTGAAAAGCAGAATAACCTTCAACAGATACCTAAGATTTACAGATAACACAAATTTGGAATTGAGATATTTAGTTTATAAAAATAAAACCCTTTACTATTTGCTAACACAGAAGCACAGTTAAAATAACTCTTTCTGACTCACTGAGAATTATGAAAGTAAAATTTACAAAAATAATACATATCTATTAAATAAACTCAGAAGTAATTAATTCAAGCCTATTAGAGCAGAATGATAGTTATCAGAGGCTGTGAAGAGTGAGAGGGGATGAAAAGAGGTTGGTGGGTACAAATACACAGTTAGGAATAAGAAATAAGTTCCAATCTTCAATAGCACAGTAGGGTGACTACAGTTAACAACTATATACTGCATATTTCAAAATAGCTAGAAGAGAGGATTTGAAATGTTCTCTGCACAAAGAAATGATAAATGTTCGAGGTGACGGATGTCTTAAATACCCTGATCTGATCGTTGCACATTGTATGCATGTATCAAAATATCACATGTGCCTCATAAATATGTATAGATAATATTGATTAAAATAAGAAAAAAGAAAAACAAACAAAAAACTCTATTAGAGGAGAAATGCCTAACATGTAAACTGAAGGAAATAGATTGTATAGCTTCCCATGCCTCTTCTAGTTATAACAAATTCTGAGTTTTGTTTTTAATAATTTCAGCACTGTCAGTCACTGGTTCAAACTGCATCTGCAAAAGAGCAGAAACTAACTCCTAAGTATGGCAGTTTCTGCCATCATAAACATAACAGCATTTTCTCTGGGTAATGTGTATGACAGACAAACTCACAAACATTCCCTTTTACCCCAAATATAATTCTCTACTTAATTGTGGAGCTTCCTCTCCTCTAACTGACCACCAGATCTGAGATATTAATTTCCCTGAATGTTATTTCTCAGTGTTAATTTTCTCTGTCCTTGTACTGATTTTTCCAACTGCCTCTCATTGCTTAATTCCAAAGATACACCTTTTTATATATCTTTTCTCACTGCCTTCAGCCTCAACGAAGACTCACTGTTATAAAATGGCCCATTTTCAAACAACAAATTTATTCAAAAGTCATTCTAACTCATAATGGCATTTATTTGAAACCTTATAGTTTATAAATATACATAAAAATAGTTACACCATATAAGTAAAAATTCCTTACCCTACGGTATTATGTACTTCGCACAGTGACCTCTGCTCCACTTTATATTTCCCACACAACTAAGAATAGGAGGGGAGAAAACTATGCCAAAAAAGTTGACTCAGGAAACAATTCCAAAATCTCATGCACTTGAAAACACCTGTAGATACGAAGGAATTGAGGAAAATCTGAATGAAAATGATGTAGAATCTAAACATAAATGATACAAGACTTCCCCTGAACCATGCTAGTAGTCACACCTTTAGAGCTGGCTAGAGATGCTGCTTAGTTGAGCCCTGTGCTTTAGATGGCCTGCATATTATAAATGCATATTCAGAAAAATTCATTAAAGACACAGGGGGACACCTGTCATTGGAATCTGGTGCTCAAGGCTAACAGAGCCCAACATATAATCCCAAATATTAATCCTTATAACTAACACTAATCAGGGTGAAAAAAGGCAGCTTCACCCAAATGTCATGAAGATTTGTGGGTTATGCTGCTGCCTACAGTACAGCCTAAAAGTGCTTAGTTTAACAACAACAAAAATTAAATTAATTAACTTGGCAAATGCATCC
Organism: Trachypithecus francoisi; assembly: GCF_009764315.1. NCBI lineage: Eukaryota > Metazoa > Chordata > Mammalia > Primates > Cercopithecidae > Trachypithecus > Trachypithecus francoisi. The sequence continues at coordinate 57,855,142 of NW_022681462.1, read as the reverse complement.
TCTTAGATGGCACAAAGGGGACAGATTCTTGCTTAACAAAGCGTTATTTCCCGGCAGTGCCAAGTATCCATTTCCTTGCTCCTTTTCGGGGCATTCCAATTGGTGGTTCTGAATACTTATGTATTAGAGTGTTATTCCTAAAAGTTACAATGGAGGCTGAGAACGATTTGTCAATATTAAATAAATCACACTACTCAAATTTGTATATGCGTGGGTTAGCAAAATACAAGCATAAGCCTAACACTACTTTTTTCCATTATCAATTAATTGGACATTGAACCCTAGAATTACAAATCTGGTTGTTTGTATCTTAAAAGTTAATAAGGTTAGGTGTAGAGCAAAGGGAACCTTATTCATTTTTTATGGGAATGTAAATTAGCAGGACCATTGTGAAAAACAGTATAGAGGTTTCCTTAACAATTAAAAATAGAACTACCATATGATCTGGCAATGCTCCTTTTGTGTATTTATCCAAAACATGTAATATAAGTATGTCAAAAAGATAACCTGCATTCCCATGTTCATTGCAGCACTATTCACAATAACCAAGATACAGAAGCAACCTGAGTGCCCATCAAGGGATGAATGAATAAAGAAAATGTGGCATTTATACACAAATGAGTACTATTCAACCTTTAAAAAGAAAGAAATCCTGTCATTTGTGATGACATGAATAAACCTGGGTAAATTTATGTTAAGTGAAATAAACCAGGCATAGAAAGACAAATAATATGTAATTTTTAGATATGAAACTAACTCATAGAAGCTGAAAGAAGAAGGGTAGTTGTTGGGAGCTGGGGGTCAGCGGGAATGGAAAGATGGGGGTAAGAACCACAGTTTCAATTAGACACAATGAATAAGTTCTGGAGATCTATTGTACAGCATGGTGACAGTAGTTAGTGATGTATACTCGCAAATTGCTAAGAAACTAGATCTTCAATATTCTTACCACACACACAAAATTATGTGAGATATGGATATGTTAATTAATGTGATTGAATAATTTCACAATTTATATACATTGAAATATCATGTTGTACCCCATAAAAGTAACTTCAGGTTCAATTACTACTTCAAAAAATTAAATAAAAATCCTATCCTCATCAATATGTGATTAAAATCTTTAATCATAATTTTTATAATGCATTTTGAATTCAATAGAAAATGTTGAATATGATAGAAAAAAATTTAAAGCACATACAAAAATTTTTAAATTTTCCATCTTTTACTTTACATTATTGCTGAAAACATTTAAACTTTGTACACTGATCACATGTCAGTATTTATTTATTTACTTATTTAGAGACAGAGTCTCACTCTGTCGCCCAGGCTGGAGTGCAGTGTCGCGATCTCAGCCCACTACAACCTCTTCCTGCCAGGTTCAAGCGATTCTCCTGGCTCAACCTTCCGAGTAGCTGGGACTACAGGTGCCCGCCACCACGTCTGGCTAATTTTTTGTATTTTTAGTAGAGACGGGGTTTCACTGTGTTAGCCAGTATGGTCTCGATCTCCTGACCTCATGATCTGCCCTCCTTGGCCTCCCAAAGTGCTGGGATTACAGGCGTGAGTTACCACGCCCTGCCTCACATGTCAGTTTTTATCTTTTATATCATTGTCTTGTTAGAATGAAAATTATGTGAAAATCTTGATTATTCCAACAAAATGAGTCATTTTGCTAAAAGGCAGAAAAGTAAATGTAATAAAGATGTACTAATTTTTTATGTGTATTTTAAATTTTTACCCCTCCAAGTATTTCCACTCAAAAACAAAACATACCAACAAGTCCAATAAAAATTAAATTCAGTCACTTTTATTATTTTAGTAGTTTAATGCCCAATTTCAGGCATTACAATAAGTATAACTTTACCATTTTAAATAATATTGTCATTATTAGAACTACAAAACACTGCTGAAAGAAATCACAGGCAATACAAATAAACAGAATAACATTCCATGCTCATGGATTGGAAGAATCAATATTGTTAAAAACGCCATATTGCCTGATATGGTTTGGCTTTGTCTCCCTACACAAATCTCATCTGGAATTGTAATTCCCATGTGTTGAGGGAGGGTTCTGGTAGGAGTTGATTGGATCATGTGGGTGGTTTCCCCCAAGCTGTTCTCATGATAGTGAGCGAGTTCTCATGAGATCTGATGGTTTTGTAAGGGGCTCTTCTCCCTTTGTTCTCTCTCTCCCCTGCTGCCTTATGAAGAAGGTGTGTGCTTCCCCTTCAGACGTAATTGTAAGTTTCCCAAGGCCTCCCCAGCCATAAGGAACTGTGAGTCACTTTTATTATTTATAATTATAAGAGTCAATTAAAGCTCTTTCCTTCATAAATTACTCAGTCTTAGGCATGCTTTATAGCAGAGTGAAAATGTACTAATACACTGTGCAAAACAATTTATAGATGAAATGCTTTTTCTATCAAATTGCCAAGGTAATTTTTCACAGAATGAAAAGAAACTATCCTATAATTCCTATGGAACTGAAAAAGGACCTGCAAAGCCAAAGAAATCCTCATCAAAAAGAAGAAAGCTGGAAGCATCTCATTACTCACCTTCAAACTGTACTAGAAGGCTACAGTAAGCAAAAGAGCATGGTACTAGCACATGGGCTGGTAGATAGACACATAGACCAATGCTTCAGAATAAAGACTCCTGGAATAAAGCTGCATGTCTACAGCCAACTGATATTCAACAAGGTTGACAAAAATAAAACAATGGGGAGAGGCTATCCTATTCAATAAGTGGTGCTGGGATAACAGGCTAATCATACGCAGAAGAATGAAAATGGACAGCTACCTCTCACCAAATACAAAAATTAACTCAAGATGGATTAAATACTTAACTGTAAGATATCAAATTATAAAAATCCTAGAAGATGACCTAGGAAATACCTTTCTGGACACTGGCCTAGGCAAAGAAGTTATGAGCAAGTCCTTAAAAACAAATGAAACAAAAACAAAAATTGACAATTGGGACCTCATTAAACTGAAGAGCTTCTGCACAGCAAAAGAAACTGTCAACAGAGTAAGCAGACAACCAACAGAATGGGAGAAAATATTCACAAACTTTGCATCTGGCAAAAGACTAATATCTAGAATCGAGAAGGAACTCGAATAAATCAACAAGAAAAAAACCACCTCATTAAAAAGTGGGCAAAGGACACGAATAGGCACTTAGCAAAAGAAGACACACACATGGCCAAGAAACAGGAATAAAAATTGTCAGCATCACTAATCATTAGAGAAATCAAAGTCACAATGTAATACCATCTCACACTAGTGAAAATGGCTATTAAAAAATCAAAAAATAACATGTTGGTGAGGTTGTTGAGAAAAGGGAATGCTTAGACACTGTTGGTGGGAATGTGAATTGGTTCAGCCCCTGTGGAAAGCACTTTGGAGAATTCTCAAAGAACTAAAAGTTGAATTACTCACTCAACCCAGCAATCCCATTACTAGGTATATATCCAAAGGAAAATAAATCATTGTACCAAAAAGACACCTGAACTTGTACATTTACCATAGCACTGTTAACAATAGCAAAGACAAGGAATCAACTCAGGTGCCCATCAGCAGTGGACTGGATAAAGAGAAGTATGGTACATATGTTATACCATAGAATAGTATGCAGCCATAAAAACAAAACAAAATCACGTCCTTTACAGCAGCACAGCAGTGGTCAGCAACCTTTTTGGCACCAGGGACTGGTTTCAATTTCCAGGAAGATACTTTTTCCAAGGATGAGGTGGGATGGGGGGATGGTTGTGGGATGAAACAGTTCCACCTCAGATCATCAGGCATTAGAATCTCTTAAGCAGCATGCAATCTAGATCCCTTGCATGCACAGTTCACAATACAGTTTGCATTCCTATGAGAATCTAATGCCACTACTGATCTGACAGTAGGTGGAGCTCAGGCAGTAATGCTCACTTACCTGTTCCTCATCTCCTGCTGTGCAGCCCATTTCCTAACAGGCTACAGACCAGTACCAGTCCACTGTCAGAGGAGATGGGGAAGGAGAGGGAGAGAGGCGGAAGGGGTATAATCATCTGGAACAAAATAAAATAATATCTTCATGTTTTGGGTTATAACATGTTCTTGCTTCTGCAGGGTACAAAACAAGACTTCCCAGGACCCTCAGTGACCTTGAGTCCATGTTTAGAAATAGAACATTAATTTATCAGCAACTTAAATGCCTTGCCTTCATTTCCATCTGCATGTTATAGATTAAATTTTTTAATACAATGCAGAATAAAAGGTGCAACTTCTGAAGCAAATTGAGATGCTGCAGTCCAAAGTAAAATGTAACTTATGCATCGACCAATCTGAAACTGTCCTTTAGCACATTAGAAATAACATACTTTCAATTTTACATTTACTTATGCATCAGGCATTTGTAGAATTACTATGAGAAATTATGCCTTCCATCTTCCTCACTTCTGCTGTCAAATTCATACGAATTAATTTCCTTAGGTCATCAAAGAGTGAACGTAAATAAACTGAGGGAGCAGCCAAGACCTACATCTCAGCCTTAAACACATACATAGTCCCAGCTTTCTACATCCTATGATTAGCAGTGGTTTAAGAAAGAATCTCTTTAAAAACTTTGTCCCTTCTTACTGAAACTGTAAATTCTTTGCACATTGAACAAAATCAAGCCACAAATGCAAATATACTAAAATAATCCTGTAAAGCACTTGATTAAAAATAATTGTGGTCTCTTGTTTGCTGCAAGGCAGGATTTCAACTCTTTAGAGTATCTATCTAGGCTCTTCCATTTCTGTTCTAAAACCGCCTTCTCAGCCTCTGCTCCAGCCACTTCACCCACAAATTCTAACTCTGTGTTATGTGCCTGGTCATCATTTTCCCAAAATAAAACTTCACCATTCCATACCTTTGGCTATGTTTTGTTATTCCCAAAGACCCTCCCCAGTGTAAAACATAGGGAAAAATACTTGAAGCTTCAAATCTCACTTGTCTGCCTCTTTGTTTTCCTGTAGCTCTCCCCGACTTTTCAGTCTACCAATTCTTTCTTCATCTGCAATTCGCTAGCACTTTATACAATTCTTTCTTGCAGCATTTCTGTTGAATTTTAACTGTTTATGGATCTCCCTTCTTTGCTAGGCTATGAATTCCTGAGGGATGGAGAAGGACACTGCTTTATTCATTTTTATGTGCCCAGCAACCAGTAGAGCACCTGACACATGTAGACCCAATAAATGTTTGTGAAATTGAATTGACTCTTCCAGGGGGCATATTGGCTTAAAATCACACCAAGGTAGACATTGCTAATATAGGTCTTTCCTAAGGACAAAATGTTTATTTACTTATTTCTATTTTTAGGTGAGAGTGTAGAGAATGCTTGAGGGCACTAAAGGTGAGAACAATATACAAGAAATTTTATGACATTTTCTCTCAATAGATATTTCTAGTTTTAGAGCCTGATTATACAATGCAAAGAAAAATAAATCTTTTTTATTTAATGTTGATGTAGCCACTTGGCCAGCAGAGGGAGAAAATACAATACAAAATACATGCAGTGATATTTAGCTCTCTCCATTATAAATGATGTGATATTTTATGTTTTCTTTTCCTTTACTTTCAGGTCAGAATATGTATGAAATTATCCAAGAATATGTAGTTATCTACATCATCGCTACCATCTTCCCCCAAATGTTAAAGTCTGCCTTTATTTTTCTTTAGGTTGAAAGAATTCAGCAGTGTATTTCACTCGAGAGCCAGTAAGCTCTCATCTAAAATTAATAGAAAATTATGCCTTTCAGAGAGAGCTGCAATTTCCAGATGCTCATTTCATCTCTCATTGCACACTAATGAAATGAACTGGAATATTTAGGAGCTAGATATCCTGTAGCATGGGTCTGAGGGCAGTTAGCCAAAATCTGATGGTGTAAGATAGAACTGCTTTTCCCCTATAGTACAAAGACACTTGCTTGTAAGATTGGAGGGGGTGGGTGTATGGGTAAGGTGTGGTTGTCTATGTTGTGTTATGTAATGCAGTGTGTATGTGTATATATACACACACACATATATATACACACACATATATACAAAGACACACACACATATGCTTTTCCATCCCACTAATTTATACCACATTTGCCTAATGAAAGCATAATGTAGAAAATGCTAATTCACAGGTAAAATGAGGATATTTACTCACATCAAAAACTGATCCTTTTCTGTACAATATAATTCAAAGCTCTCATTTGTGCATGTCAAATACAATCAGATTTTTTAAAACAATAGGATAAATAAAGTTTTCACACTTACTGCAAAACATCTACTCTTTAGGTAACTTGTGATGAAAACAAACAAATCTGAGAGGCTACTAGCAGCAGTTACAAATAGCTTGTGCTAAGTGCAGTGTGCCAACCTCCCAGTCTTACACCACACCCATCCCTTCACTCCATTAGCTCACCATCTCTTATTTCAGTCTTACAATCTTATAATCCATATTCCATGCTATATCGAGAGTTTTTAAAAATTATTTTTTACTTTTAAATCATTGTAAATTCCATTCAATTATAAAAAACAATACAAAGAGTTTTGATGTGCCCTTTACACAGTTTCTCCCCCATGGTAACATCTTGCAAAACTGTAGTGTAATATCACCAGCAGGATACTGACATTTATACAGTCAAGACAGAAAACACTCCCATCATCACAAGCCTCCTTCATTTTACCCATTATAGTTACACTAACTTCCCTTTCGCATCCCACATCCCTGATCTGGTCTCGATATTTATAATTTTGTCATTTTAAGAATATTATGTAAGTTGAATTATATACAATGTAATCTTTTGCGATTGCTATTTTTTTCCTCACTCCCGCATAATCTTCTGGAGATTCATCTAGGTTGTTGGGTGGATCAATAGTATGTTCCTCTCTTTGCCAAATAGTATCCAATGATATGAATGTACCACAGTTTAACCATTCACTCATTGAAGGAAATCTGGATTGTTTTCAGCTATTGGCTATAGTCAAGTTGCCATAAAAATTATGTACAGGTTTTTGTGTGAACCCAAGTTTTTATTTCCATGGAACAAATATCCAGGGGTGCAATTACTGTGCCATATGGTAGGTTCTTCTTTAGTTTTAAAGAATATGCCACGCTTTTCCAGAATAGCTGTATATTTTACACCCCTACCAGCACTGTATAAGTGATCCAGTTTCTCTGAATCCTCACAGCCATTTGCTGATGCCATTATTTATTTTAGCTATATATACACTTATATACTGCTATCCCATTGTGGTTTACATTTCTATTTCCCTAAAGGGTAGTAATATTGAACATCTATTCATGTGCTAATTTACTATATGAATATCGTCTTTGGTGAAATGCCTCTTCATGTGTTTGCCTATTTTTTAATTAGATTGTTCTTTTACTATTGAATTTTAAGAGTTTATGAAAAGCAAAGAGTTTATGATACACTCTAGATACTAGTTCTCTGTTGGATATGAGGTTTGCAGGTACTTTCACCACTTTGTAGCCTATGTTTTCATTATTTTTGACAAGATCTTTAAATAAATTTTATAACTCTTGATGATGTCTAGCTTACTGATTTTGCCTTTTATGGAATATGTTTATGGTGTGAAGTCTTAAGAACTTTTTGCCTTTCCCTAGATTCCGACGATTTTTCTACTATGTATTTTTTATATTTTCTAATAATTTTCTATTTTAATGTTTTACATTTAAATCCATGATTTATTTTGAGTTAACTTTAAGGTTTGAGAATTAGGTTGAGGTTCTTTTTTTTTTTTTTCTGGATTTTTTTTCTGGATATTCTCTTGTTTTAATCTATGTATTTAGCCCTTAGCCAGTATCACAGAGTCTTGACTGCCATAGATATAGTAACAGCGTCTAGCATATTACCATAACCTGTAGCTATATAAATTTGGCATTTTCTGAAAAATGACAGGCATTGAGAGGATGATATGGAGTGAACTGAAGGAAAAAGTTTGGGCCTATGAAAGTATAAGATGCTAAACAACATGACTTGTAGAAACTGAGACTGAGATTGAAGGCTGTAAATGATAAGTCTAGATTTAAGTGTCTACAAAAAGTACGACTCAGAGAAGGAGACTTCGGGAGCCAACCACCAAGACAGAAAGCATATTGGGCATTCCAGCAGAGATATTCTGTTGTAAAAGTGTGTAAGGCGACATTCACTCCGATTTCAATTCATCTGACTTAAATTTATCTTCTATAACAGGTGTAAAGAAGGGGTCCAGTTTCAATTTTCCGCATATGACTAGGTAATATTCCCAGCACCATTTATGGAATAGAAAATCATTTCCCCTTTGCTTATTTTTGTGAGGTTTGTCAAAGATCAGATGGTTGTAGATGTGTGGTGTTATGTCTGAGTTATCTGTTCTTCTCCATTGGTCTATATGTCTATTTTGGTACCAGTACCATGCTGTTTTGGTTACTGCAGACTTGTAGTATAGCTTGAATTCAGGTAGCATGATGCCTCTAGCTTTGTTCTTTTTGCTGAGGATTATCTTGGCTATATGGTGTCGTCTTTGATTCCATATGAAATTTAAAACAGTTTTTTCTAATTTTGTGAAGAATGATAGACTACATTTCAAGAACCAATTGGTTTGAAATTCATGAAGGTTCTGGTTAGCCCTAATATTCTTGAACTCTATTCCTGGACTTTTGGACTAGAAGAAAAAAAATCTTCATTTAGCTGTGTGGTGTTTTGTGATAGGCCAATGTGGTTTAAACTTTAGATTGAAATAATCTTAACATGAAGCTAATATTTAGGAAGAAATCACCCTTTCTTCTATCACTCTACTTGACTACATATTTCGCACTCAATGCTTCATACATCTGTGAATCCTTAGAACACCAGGGTGAATTCACATGAGGTCTAGCACACAGCTTTGAAAAAGTTTGCTAATATAAAATGTTTTTAGCCACATCTGTCCATGGCACTAATCAACAATTTTTGAGAGACCTATTATAGATTCAATATTTCAATGCCCTACAAGTATTTCTCTCACTTCTGCTAAAGCCAAGTAGATTTTTAATAAATGACTAAGAAACATTTTGGAAAGATGATCATAATGTAACAGAAGTATGTCAAATGTTGCTACTCAAACCCCTCAGAAAGAAGAAAAAGATGCTTGAATTTTACTCCATATAGGTCAGAGTCTTCAAAGAAATGTCCTTAAAAACTGCATTGTCCATCTTTTTGCTTCCAGTGACATTAATGCTTTTTATAACTTGCTATTTCATTCCAGCTTATATTTGAAGTGGGACTAGAATCAGCATAGAGATAACAGAGGTGAAAAGGTATTACATCTCTTTCCTTCCCTTTTGTATAATATGGAGCTCCTCTTTAGCCCTTTCTCTAATCTACGAAAAATATAGGTCCTAGACATTTCAAAGGTTAGAAATGTAATGGATAAGAGATAAATATATTCTGTAGCTTCTATGACTAGATATTACCCTGTGGGTGATCTCACAAGTCTATGGGTTGATGACAAGTGCTTAGAAGTGTCAAATCAAGTCTGCTTAGAATTTTTGTTCACACCTTTTATTGAAGAGAAGGTTAACTTCCAGACACTCTTGGATAGACATCTTTCTCACCACTACCACCATGTCTGAATAATCTAAGTAACACCTGAGAAACAGCAAAAATATTCAAGGGGAGAGAGGTCAGGGTTATGTAGAGAAAGTACACCTCAAATCAGACTGTTAGTACCTAAGGTATTTAAACCTCCTGGTAGATATGACGGTGTGCAATGTGAAATTTCTATTGTCAGAACTTTTATTCATGTATCTCTTCTCAAAATACACCTAAGTCCATCATCTCATTTTATTCTTACAATTTTTAAAGTCCCCACATTTAGGTAAGACTGAATCATGAAAAAAGTATCTGTTGGGAAGTTAAAATACTGTAGGAAACAGTGAACCTAAAGCCTACAGTTGGTATTCAGATTTTCTTAGACATGGCCCTGGTGGCTCAGAATATTGTCTTACTATAATCTGTGCTCTTAACATAGCACAGAAGCGAAATATTTAAAACCGTAATAAAATATCTCGATTATGGGGCAGATAAATGTAACTTGAGAGATCACAAGGCACCATTGCATTTCTAGCGTTCCTTGGAGCAATTGGTTCACAGGGCACTCTCCCTTGTGCCAAAAGGGACCCAAGCAGAATGACTCCAATGTCTGGATATGTTTGGAATTGCTTTCTTGAGGCAGTCTACCTGGGGTTTTTGTCCTGGCTGTTGGGTGAGTTCCTTAATGCCTCTCTACCTTGCAGCTTCTAGGGCTGGAAGGCTCAAAATACCTTCTCATTCACTTGTCTAGTTCCTGGAATGAGATGGATAGAAGAGCTGAATCTAGCCAGGCGTTGTTTCCTATCCTTGTGGCTTCCCCATATAGCTAGTTTTGACTTCCCAAAGAATGATGAGCTCAGGCCGAGTGCAGTAGCTCATGCTTGTAATCCCAGCATTTTGGGAGGCCAAGGTGGGCAGATCACCTGAAGTCAGGAGTTCAAGACCAGCTTGGTCAACATGGTGAAATCTCATCTCTACTAAAAATACAAAAATTAACTCGGCATGGTGGTGGGCACCTGTAATCTCAGCTACTTGGGAGGCTGAGGCAGGAGAATCACTTGAACCTGGGAGGTAGAGGTTATAGTGAGCTGAGATCGTGCCACTGCACTCTAGCCTGGGTGACAGAGTAAGACTCCCTCTCAAAAAAAGGAAGGAAAAAAAAAAACAAAAGAATGGTGAGCTCAGAGTAGCTTCCTACAGAACAGCTGGTTTCTCCCAGAGCGACCAGGTCACCACTGGGAAGAATTATCAAAACTTCTTATAAAGCCTCAGAACATCACTCCCACTGCATTACATTGTTGAAGCAAAACACCAAGGCCTGCCCAGATTTAAGAGAAAGAGAATTAGACTCCACCTTACCATAAAGGAAGTAGCGAAGAATTTTCAGCTTGTGTAATGTAGTATCTATGAAACAAAAAGACACTCACGGTGAGTGTCTTTTTTCTTTTAATTTTGTTCCTCTCTTATGTACTTTGGCAAAGGCACTCATTTTTTGTCCCTATTTTTTTCAACTGCAAAGTGGTAATAATGATCGCTGCCTCTCTTTACTAGTAAAAATGACACAATACAAAGGTAAAAATATTGACAGTCTGTTAAGCTGTTTAAACAAAAAATATAAACCACATAAAAAAGAATAGCATCAGAGTTAATACCATTACCTTTGGATTAAGACAGAAGTAATCTAACACAGCTTTGCCACATTTTTCCATAGGGCCTTTGACAAACTAATTTATGTAAGTGAAGCTACGTTTGCACACTTCTAAAATAGGGAAGAGCCATAAGAAATCCAACCTCAATGTTTATTTTATTTAACATACTTAACACAATTCCTATTACACAGCACATAACAAATATTAGCATATTGCTAGTATAAGCTATCAACTGTGAATTCATGAAGGCAAACCTCTGATGGAAAATGTAGGACTCACTTTAGATATACTGATAAATATCAGACTCTGTTCAATACCCTGGAGATGTCATCTTTTTGCAAAGGCAATGTGCTATAAGAATTTTTTCCTTCTTTTCATTTTTCCAATTAGTGCACAATACACCTCTTGTTACTGAGCCACCAGTATGGAGGCTCAATATAATCAAAAGATTGATCTTCTGTAAACAATGCTTAATAACAGGCATGAAAAAGGGAGGGTGATTTTGCATTTTCAAACAGTGTCCTCAAGTTAATTTAACCTGAGCTCTTTGTGAACCGTCTAGAAAGTCTAGGATCAATATGTCCAGGCTGAAATCAATGGACCAAACAGAAAAGGAGACAAGCTCCAGTTGGCTAGTTCATTCAGGTCAGCAAGAGCCTTGTGAAAGAAACACTTGGTGGAACATCCATTTCATATGCTCCAGATGCTAACAGCTTAGATATGCAGGACCATTGTTGTATTTTGCTTGTTCTCTAAAGTAGAAATCAGCTATGTATATATATGAAGTGGGACTAGAATCAAATTTACAAATCCCTTGTAAATATATATATATATATGTGTGTATATATTCACACACATACATACATACACACACACACACATAAACAAAAACATTTTTATGTTAAAAAATTTTTTAAAAAAAGATTCTGAGAATCTTCTTTTTTATTCCAAAATCTCCAAACAAAACAAACAAATACACCTTGAATAATCATCTACTGCATTGGTTTTCAAACTTTTGTCACCTAAGGATCTTTGGAACATCACATTATTATTATTACATTTTGATCTTTTTATTTATGTTCTTATGCTTCTTGGCCAGTAGTCTTCTAAACTTGATTTTTTTCCAGGCCAATTTCCCTTTTATTCTATCAGTCTCTAATAGTTATTTTTTGTCAGAAACGATTTCAGGTCAACCTTCATTGAGAGCTGAGCATGAGCAAAGTCTGGCATAAGATGTTCTTCCAATGTTGTAGCCTCTTGGACATGTATTTTCTCTCTTCTTCCTCACTGGGAATTGTATGAAAGATGCCAAAAGACTTACACAGTACTTCCAGATTATTATGCATTGTAACGTCTAACACAAACCATAAATGAATGTCAAAAGGATTACAAAAATAGAGGTCAATAGAATTTCCTGAATGGTCATATGATCCAGTTTGCAGGAAGTTTGAAATTTTTTGCTTCTGTAAATTATTCAAGCCCATAATTACCTACACAGAAATCAAGTAAAATACTCCTGACCCAAATAGTTCAGTGATTTTTTTCTAGGTCATTGCAATTGTATAAACATAAATAATATTGTAATCAATTATTCAATGTAAAAAACACAACACAGTCATGAGGGTGGATGCACATTTATTTCATGCTCATTTTGTATTCACGTAACTTTCAGTAAAGCAAAAACATTTATTGTTCATGTGGGATATATCACGAACATTAGAACACATTATCCAACTAACTTATTTATGTGGAAATTTATATATGTCATCTTAACTTTCAATTAGCATCTAAGAAATTTTTGAGGAATCTGAGAGCTCACTATCAATATATACCCATGTCAATATACCCATGTAACAAATCTGCACATGTCTAAAATAAAAGCTGAAATTATTTTTTAGAAAAGAGGCTTACCAGTTAGTTGCAAGCAGAATCACAAAGAATAGCATGGCAAAAAAAAAAGCTAAATTTGACTTTTCTGTTGAATTATGTGTTGGAAAATGTAAAAGTTAAACTTTTCTACTATTATATTTTTCACAAAAATATAGATGAGAAAACCATTTAGGGACAGAATAAACTCTACATAGAGGAATGGAATGGGTTGTTGAGTGATTATACAACTTTAAACATTTTAACCACTGACAATATTGAAATTAATATTTATCAAATAACTCTCTCTGAATCGAGTGGACTGTGAGAAATATGAGGTACACCCTCCATAAGCTTCATAAAATAAATATTAGTAACAAAGTAAATGGAATAATTAAATAATTACAATATGGGTCAAAGGGTTCTGTTAAGTTGACCTTTCTCGTGATGCTGTTCCTAAATATCCTAAAAAGCTTAGCAGCTAATTGTTCACTAAAAATGATAACACCAAATCAAATTCATAATTTTGACTTTGTTGGACAAAGTAGAGAGAGTCAAAAAACCAAGTAGAAAATGTTCTTACTTTTTATTAAAGGTAAAACTCTCAAACCTATTTATGTCGCTAATATGATATAAAATGTTACATATTCTTTACAGGAATCTGGTCTGTGAAAATCTAGTTGCTAGTTTTACAAATGATTTCTCCACAAAATTTCTTTAAATAGCATACTCTTATAACACATTTAAAATTGATTATCTCCACAAAGCTTAATTCACAAATAATAGTTAATATATGATATATAGTCATTGTTTCTATGTATATCTATTTTCTCAATATTTTACACGTGTATAATGCATTACAGTTTAATGTGTTCAAAACAGATTATCTTTATATGTTGGATAATTATTTTAAAAAGCCTTTTAAAGTTGTTAAGGAAATTATTATTGTCACCCATTTCATAGTGAGGGAATTGGGGCTGAGAAAGGTCAATTTTTCAAAAGCTAACCAGCTTCTAATAGACAAAGTCAGTGCCACAGCCCAGGTCTTCTATTCTGGACTTATAATTCTTTCCATACTGTCACAATATGACTCAAATTTTAAAATATCAGGGGTCCTTCCTATTGCTAATAACATTTCTTTGTGAACTGATACACAGTTTCAAATCCCTTGTAAATATTTATTTTAGGATTTTAATTCCAGACTATATCTACTGTGAAATATTTAATTCAATTCCTCCATTGTATTACAACTATCTGTAATAGATCAGATAGATAAATCTTCTCTCATATTTAAGAATTACTGTTTATAGTTTATTTTCTGAGTTTTCAGTCCATTGTTTCTTTTCAGTAAACTTCAAATATTACTGAGTACAAAATTTCCAGTATCTAAAATGCCATCTAATCTGGTAAAATATCTGAGTTTAAAAATAAAAAAACCTCACGAAACTCATCTCCAATAAAATCAATTTTTCATATATACATGTTTTTCTATTATACTGTTCCAACTCTATTTATATGAATTCTCTAGGTATTTATGCTCTTCTTGATACCATAATACCTATGCACTTTGATATGTATGTGATCTGTGATCCTTGATCACTCAGAGGAATGTTCAACATAGTTAAAATCATTCTCAGGAATAAAAGGTCTCAGAAATTTCTTTCTCACGTGTTTATTGCAGCACTGTTTGCAATAGCAAAGACTTAGAACCAACCCAAATGCCTGTCAATGATAGACTGGATAAAGAAAATGTGGTACATATACACCATGGAATACTTTGCAGACATAAAAAAGGATGAGTTCATGTTCTTTGAAAAAAAGGATGAGTTCATGTCCTTTGCAGGGACATGGATGAAGCTGGAAACCATCATTCTCAGCAAACTAACACATGAACAGAGAACCAAACACAGCATGTTCTCACTCATAAGTGGGAGCTGAACAATGAGAACACATGGACACAAGGAGGGGGAACATCACACACCGGGGCCCGTCAGGGGTTGGGGGCTGGGGGAAGGATAGCATTGGAAGAATACCTAATGTAGATGACGGGTTGATGGGTCCAGCAAACCACCATGGCACGTGTATACCTATGTCACAAACCTGCATGTTCTGCACATGTATCCCAGAACTTAACATATAATTTAAAAACACAAACACATTAAACTATGAGAAAGAAAAAAGAAAAAAAAAAGCAATACCTTTCTGGTAGTCCTACTTTTCTTCAAGATGGTTCAATATATTATCACATATGGTATCTCAATTGCACTCTCAATCTTACTGTTATAGATCTAACAGATATGAGGAAGATCTTATTCATTGTTTACCATAAGGAAAATCATAACAAAAGATTTTGAGTAACACAAGTTTTAAGGCATTTGGATAATCTTATTTATTTTATTCAACTTCTCTTGACTCAGTACTAATGTACGAGTTTGCATTGTGTTTTTATAATCAAAAAGCAAACTATTTTTCCATAATGCATTCCATATAATCTAATAAATTGAACATGTGCCTAATTACAGAAACCACCAATTTGAAACCATGACATTCCTGGGCATTCACGGTGATTCTGCCTTGTGATTTTAGTTCTTTCCTTCCTTGAGAAGCGGCATTTCCAGACTGTCAAGGAATTAGAGTGTCTGTATTCGACATGCTAATTAGCATGCCCAATTCTTAATCACTTGGCTTTCTTTTTTCTTTTTTCCCACATCTATCTATCTATCTATCTATCTATCTTCTTTCTTTCTTTCTTTCTTTCTTCTTTCTTTCTTTTTATTATACTTTAAGTTCTAGGGTACATGTGCATAACGTGCAGGTTTGTTACATATGTATACATGTGCCATGTTGGTGTGCTGCACCCATCAACTCGTCAGCACCCATCAATTCATCATTTATATGAGGTATAACTCCCAATGCAATCCCTCCCCCCTCCCCCCTCCCCATGATAGGCCCCGGTGTGTGATGTTCCCCTTCCCGAGTCCAAGTGATCTCATTGTTCAGTTCCCACCTATGAGTGAGAACATGCGGTGTTTGGTTTTCTCTTCTTGTGATAGTTTGCTAAGAATGATGGTTTCCAGCTGCATCCATGTCCCTACAAAGGATGCAAACTCATCCTTTTTTATGGCTGCATAATATTCCATGGTATATATGTGCCACATTTTCTTAATCCAGTCTGTCACAGATGGACATTTGGGTTGATTCCAAGTCTTTGCTATTGTGAATAGTGCCACAATAAACATACGTGTGCATGTGTCTTTATAGCAGCATGATTTATAATCCTTTGGGTATATACCCAGTAGTGGGATGGCTGGGTCATATGGTACATCTAGTTCTAGATCCTTGAGGAATCGCCATACTGTTTTCCATAATGGTTGAACTAGTTTACAATCCCACCAACAGTGTAAAAATGTTCCTATTTCTCCACATCCTCTCCAGCACCTGTTGTTGCCTGACTTTTTAATGATTGCCATTCTAACTGGTGTGAGATGGTATCTCATTGTGGTTTGATTTGCATTTCTCTGATGGCCAGTGATGATGAGCATTTTTTCATGTGTCTGTTGGCTGTATGAATGTCTTCTTTTGAGAAATGTCTGTTCATATCCTTTGCCCACTTTTTGATGGGGTTGTTTATTTTTTTTCTTGTAAATTTGTTTGAGTTCTTTATAGATTCTGGATATTAGCCCTTTGTCAGATGAGTAGATTGCAAAAATTTTCTCCCATTCTGTAGGTTGCCTGTTCACTCTGATGGTAGTTTCTTTTGCTGTGCAGAAGCTCTTTAGTTTAATCATATCCCATTTGTCAATTTTGGCTTTTGCTGCCGTTGCTTTTGGTGTTTTAGACATGAAGTCCTTGCCCATGCCTATGTCCTGAATGGTATTACCTAGGTTTTCTTCTAGGGATTTTATGGTATTAGGTCTAACATTTAAGTCTCTAATCCATCTTGAATTAATTTTCATATAAGGAGTAAGGAAAGGATCCAGTTTCAGCTTTCTACTTATGGCTAGCCAATTTTTCCAGCACCATTTATTAAATAGGGAGTCCTTTCCCCATTTCTTGTTTTTGTCAGGTTTGTCAAAGATCAGATGGCTGTAGATGTGTGGTATTATTTCTGAGGACTCTGTTCTGTTCCATTGGTCTATATCTCTGTTTTGGTACCAGTACCATGCTGTTTTGGTTACTGTGGCCTTGTAGTATAGTTTGAAGTCAGGTAGTGTGGTGCCTCCAGCTTTGTCCTTTTGACTTAGGATTGTCTTGGCAATGCGGGCTCTTTTTTGGTTCCATATGAACTTTAAAGCCGTTTTTTCCAGTTATGTGAAGAAACTCATTGGTAGCTTGATGGGGATGGCATTGAATCTATAAATAACCTTGGGCAGTATGGCTGTTTTCATGATATTGATTCTTCCTATCCATGAGCATGGTATGTTCTCCCATTTGTTAGTGTCCTCTTTGATTTCACTGAGCAGTGGTTTGTAGTTCTCCTTGAAGAGGTCCTTTACATCCCTTGTAAGTTGGATTCCTAGGTATTTTATTCTCTTTGAAGCAATTGTGAATGGAAGTTCATTCATGATTTGGCTCTCTGTTTGTCTGTTACTGGTGTATAAGAATGTTTGTGATTTTTGCACATTGATTTTGTATCCTGAGACTTTGCTGAAGTTGCTTATCAGCTTAAGGAGATTTTGGGCTGAGACAATGGGGTTTTCTAAATATACAATCATGTCATCTGCAAACACGGACAATTTGACTTCTTCTTTTCCTAACTGGATACCCTTGATTTCTTTCTCTTGCCTGATTGCCCTAGCCAGACCTTCCAACACTACGTTGAATAGGAGTGGTGAGAGAGGGCATCCCTGTCTTGTGCCAGTTTTCAAAGGGAATTTTTCCAGTTTTTGCCCATTCAGTATGATATTGACTGTGGGTTTGTCATAAATAGCTCTTATTATTTTGAGGTACGTTCCATGAATACCAAATTTATTGAGTGTTTTTAGCATGAAGGGCTGTTGAATTTTGTCAAAAGCCTTTTCTGCATCTATTGAGATAATCATGTGGTTCTTGTCTTTGGTTCTGTTTATATGCTGGATTACGTTTATTGATTTGTGAATGTTGAACAAGCCTTGCATGCCAGGGATGAAGCCCACTTGATCATGGTGGATAAGCTTTTTGATGTGCTGCTGAATCCGGTTTGCCAGTATTTTATTGAGGATTTTTGCATCGATGTTCATCAGGGATATTGGTCTAAAATTCTCTTTTTCTGTTGTGTCTCTGCCAGGCTTTGGTATCAGGATGATGTTGGCCTCATAAAATGAGTTAGGGAGGATTCCCTCTTTTTCAATTGATTGGAATAGTTTCAGAAGGAATGGTACCAGCTCTTCTTTGTACCTCTGGTAGAATTCAGCTGTGAATCCATCTGGTCCTGGACTTTTTTTGGTTGGTAGGCTATTAATTATTGCCTCAATTTCAGAGCCTGCTATTGGTCTATTCAGGGATTCAACTTCTTCCTGGTTTAGTCTTGAAAGAGAATCACTTGGCTTTCAATTGTGACATGACTGACAGAATGAAGATCCTTGAGTTATTACCAAGAAGATGCTAGATTAAATCTTTCCTGTATCTCCCATGAGTGGAAGCCAAATTTATCTCAGATCTCATATTCAGTACATCCTTAACTTTCCCATCCTTCTTAGGCTTCTCCAAAATCAACTTCCTTTTTCTAGTGTGCCCACCATTTTCCAACCAATCCATTAAGGTGCCCATAAAAAATTTATGGCAGGAATGTTGAGGTATTTATTTCATCAGGTTAGTACGGCCCAGTTTGTAAAGTTCATAGTATTTTCTTTCTCTTCTCTGTTTTCCCTTCCTTTAGATACTATAATTTCCAGCTGGATGACAGATCTCCCTATTACACTATTTACCTTACTTCTTTCCTGGACTACTAAGCCAAGTGATAACATTTAGTTTCTTTTCTTAACTATGAGAAGTTAAAGTAATTTTATGTTTGGATCTTTGGATTATTTGTCCACTTTGCCTATTTTGATGACTAAGATCCATTTCATTCAACGTAAGATACGTGAATCATATTCATACTTTTTACCTTAGTACAACCTGTGATATTCTGACAAAGATCGGGAGAAATATTCCCACATTTCCAATCAGTTTTTGGGAAGAGAGTGCTTTGTCTCAACAGCATTAGTCTAGTACTTTGTACTTTTAAAGAGATTACAAATACATTATGCCATCTGATCCTCTTAAAAACCCTCTGAGATAGGCTGGACACTTTAAAGACAAAGACATAGGCTCAACGAGATTTTCTAACAAAGCTGGTTAGTTAGTGGCAAAATTAGATCTCCTGATGCTTAGCCTGTGCTCTTTCTGCTACACTGAAGGCTTAGCTGAAAGAGTTGAAAGGAAAATTTTCTAAGGCTTGCAATACATCATTTTTTAAAGTTTTTTTCTTATTTTTTAAAGATAAAAACCCTATCTTCACTTTAGATAAGTTGTAAAACCTTGAAAATATAAATAGATTGAAATAAATTCACCAATAATGTTACTATCTGAAGGAAAACTTTTTCCATAAACATATTCATTTATATTTATATAGTTGACATCATTAAAATTATAACTCAATTTCCTATTATCAATTTCTATTTATATCAAATATATTAATGTCTGAATATTTTTGAGAAATTTCAAAAGAGGCTATATGATATTTTATCATCGGCGTACACCGTTACTTTTACCATTTTACTATTATTGGGCAATCATGTTCTTTCTACTTTTTTGCATGATAAATAATATTGTAATAACCTTGCAATTACATCTATGTTGAAAATCAAAGAATTATTAGTCATAGGATATAAATATTTTTAAAATATTTTCTACAAAATGCCAAATGTTTTTCTAAAGCTTTGATCAATTTACATTGTTCCAACAGTGTAGGTAAATGCCCAGCATTAAATTGTGTAGCTTAATTTTTGACAATTTGACTAACTTGTCAACTTGCTTTGTTTTACATTCTCTTGATTACTAATGATTTTGTTTTCAATTTTACTAAGAAATATTTGGTTCTTTTTCCATGTATATTTTAAACATAGTTTTCCTTCTTATGTCCCTAATTTTTGCACTATCTCAAATCACTCATCCCTTACTGTGTGCTTAGGTCAGTGGGTTTTTAGCCTTATGCACTGGAGAAAACTTCTTGAGACAAGTTCTTAAATCATAATTAGCCATGTGTTCATCAATATTCTTTTCTACTGGGTGGAAAATAATTTTTCAGGTTTTCCCAAGAACTAATGTTGCCAACTTCTGTGATGCTAGAGAGAGTGACAGCTCACTATAATAAAGCCTTATATGTTAAAAGGTTGATTTAATTCAATTCCATTTCCTCTTCCTCATAATTGCTGGAAATCCCACTCTTCCCTGGTTAAGTTGCTAAGAAAAAAGTAAATGTAATTACCTACATGCTATTTTACTTTATTTTATGTATTTAGGAGCCATATAAAAACAGGGTCACGTTTTATATACTCTTCTGGGATTGTTTACTTAATATACTTCTATGTTTATCTATGTAGATGCATATATCCATAGCTTATTCATTTTCATTGATATACAGTATTTCAATGTATAACAATACGATTTATTGGGCCAGGTGCAGTGGCTCACGCCTGTAATGCCAGCACTTTGGGAGATCAAGACAGGTAAATCACTTGAGGTCAGGAATTCCAGACCAGCCTGACCAACATGGTGAAACCCCATCTCTACTAAAAACACAAAATTAGCCTGGTGTGGTGGTGGATGCCTGTAATCCCAGCTACTTGGGAGGCTGAGGCAGGAGAAACACTTGAATCTGGGAGACGGAGGTTGCAGTGAGCCGAGATTATGTCACTGCATTCCAGCCTGGGCAATAAGAATGAAACTCCACCTCAAAAAAAAAAAAAAAAAAAAAAAAAATTATGGATTCTTCTAAACATGACTATTTGAGCAGTTTTCAGTTCTTTGTCACTAACTCTAATGCTATGGGCATTTTGTGCCTATTTCCTGGTGGACATTTGCAAAAACTTTCCCAGAATAAATAAATATAATTATTGGATATAGGTTGTCCTCTTGGGAAGAGGCATAATAAAATCTTTTTATTTTAAAAAAGTATAAAATACTTTTATACTTTTAAAAAAGTATAAAATACTTTTATACTTTTAAAAAAGTATAAAATAATTATATACTTAATCATAAATGAGGTGCTCACAATTTTCTTGGTTGCTATTATTAAGGCAAGATAAGAAATTAGTTTCAAAAGACTTGTTTATTTTTTAAAAAATAAGAGAAACAACAAATAAAAAACAGAGCCATCTCCAAGTTTAACCCAGTTCATATTTCCTTTGAATTTGGTTCCAAAATTATATATTATGCCATCAGAGCCTAGTGGTGATGTGTGCATTCTGGACAATGGCCTTCAAATATATCCCAGGATGCCATCTTAGCACAGCAGTAGTATAAATGGCCTAGGAAAGACACACTATACAGTACCAGTCTATGGACTTTCTAAAGCAGGAAGAGTTGTGAGCATTCATTATTGATTACATTTATTTAATACTCCCATGGTGTCAAAATTTGGATTCAGGAAGCAATAAAGTGGATGAAACTGGAAAGCCTAAGCTTGAAAATCCAAGTAGATCCACAAGGCGAGGCAAAAGCCAGGTGTCAGAATGTGGAATAAGGAAAGGAGTGAACTATTTCAGATAGGAGTGCTCAAAGTGACCAAATGAGGGTCAGAGGACAGGCAAGAGTACTCAGATGACATATGCAGAATGACCACGAGTCAGCAGACAAAACACACAGAGATCTAAAGCAACTGTCTGCTCCAGCAAGGCAACCAAAGGAAGCCCAACTGAAGGCAAGCTGTAGAGCTCCTAGAAGTCACGTGTGTATTAGAAAAGCCTAGAAACAGTTCTCACAATTGTGATCAGCTGGAGAAAATATTATTTATAAAACTGCCCCTTAGGGAGAATGCTATATTTTCTGGAAAGGCAAGCAGTGACCAGTGTTTTTGGGAAAAAAAAAAAAAAAAAAAAAAACTCAAATATTAAAGACACCAATAGTGATCAAAGTTTTAGAGGAAGGAATGAATCCAATTCTACCCCAGGAACATAAAAGGAATGATTTTCTCCTGAGAAGGAGAGAAAATAGAAATAGTTTGAAGAAAGGAGAGTTAGGGAAGGAGGAGAAACAATATGCAGGACTCAATTAAAAGCCTTTTCATAGACATGGAGTCAACCCAAATGTCCATCAATGATAGACTGGATAAAGAAAATGTGGTACATATACATCATGGAATACTAGACAGCCATAAAAAGGAATCACATCACGTCCTTTACAGGGACATGGATGAAGCTGGAAACCATTATCCTCAGCAAACTAACACAGGAACAGAAAATCAAACACCACATGTTCTCACTCATTAGTGGGAGCTGGACAATTAGAATACATGGACACAGGGAGGGGAACAACACACACTGGGGCCTGTCAGGGGGTAGGATTGAGGGAGGAAGAGCATTAGGAAAAGCAGCTAATGCATGCTGGGCTTAATAACTAGGTGATGAGTTGACGGGTGCAGCAAACCACCATGACACACGTTCATCTATGTAACAAATCTGCACATCCTGCACATGTACCCTGGAACTTTAAATAAAATAAAATAAAATCCTTTCCAAAACTGCTTCTGTAAACCTTCAACAACATTCTTCTCATGAAGTTTATATGTGAGTACATTTTTTTAAAAAAAATCAAATCCTGTTAAAGAGATGAGTTTCAAATCTGTGTGGAGCTAGAGTGAGATCAAGACAGTGTGCAAAGAATTAGGGGTTAAAAATGGAGGTACCAAGGGGAGATGAGTACTAGGGAATCTTTCAACCATCACAGTGAAAACTTTTAGTCTGTTGCAAGCTACAGTCTGATGAGCAGTCTAAATTCTAATGTACTGCCAGGTTAGACACAAAAATTGTTCCAGGGCCAGAAGTCGGTTTGAGCCCATAAGGGCAGAGTGGAATGGTTTGATATGTTAGGATTAAAATAATTCAGACAAGGGGTCAAATTCACGGCACACATGAGTCAAAATGGGCATGTGGAATCATGTAAATGCCAAATACTGCCTTTAAAGATAAACAAGGATGAAGTTAATAATAATGTGTACAAATATATAATATGGGTTATTTTTAAAGTTAGCCTGATTAAGATTTTTGAAACAATTTTCTTTTTGTTACATTTGTTTTATGCTAAAGACTTTCCACATAATCTAGCGAAGGCATTAAAGAGAAATTGTGAAGGAGTGCATGATGGAAAAATTGAAAACCGGCAACACAAAACAAACTCTGAAAAGACAGGCAGAGAGAGAGAGAGTTAGGAGGTAATGGGGAGAGACCAGATGACAAAAGGTGAGCCAAGCAAACTGCAGCATCCAACACATCCAGCCAGATTAGTCTTCTCACAGATTTAATTTTGCCACATTTCCATGTTTGCATGCTTTTAATAAGTGCTATAAATGACGTTTAATATAGTTAGGTTGAAAAATAGGGAGGAAATGAAAGGTAGGATTTAACTTAAAGTGATATTTTATTGGAAAATTTTGTAATCACCAGACACCTTTCCTGTATTGTAAAAAGCAAACAAGCAAACAAAGATCAGGACCATCTTCCTAGTCCTCTGTGTAGCATTTGTCATGACCAATCAGCTACTTCTTTACACTTTTCTTTCTTTGCACTGTGATCTGCTGGTTGTCTCACTTTTTGTCCTGACTCTCGAGTCTGTGTGTTTTCCAGCCCAATTTGAACATGGGTATTCCTAAAAGTTCTCCCCATGGGCTTGTCTCTTTTCAAACTATACTTTCTATTGAGAACAGCACAGTTTCAAGACTAAAAATATATAGTTTGAAGATAGCCTGTCTGGATTTGAATCCTAACTGTACAACACACATAGAAAATACTCTGTCTGGGCCTCTCTTTCCCGATTTATAAGATGGTAACAATAACAGCACCTTCCTCTCAAGGCTACTGTGAAGGTAAATAATTTAAAGTATGACAAATGCTTAGGACAATGTCTGGCACACGATACAATTAATACTTTGTCATTGTTATGATGATGCTTATAAAAAGATTACATCCATTCCTTATCTTCAAATTCTGGCCATCCTGAGAATAATTTTTGATTTTTTTTTCCCTCCTATTCTTCACCTGTAACTGCACTCCCACACTGATAAATTCCTGTCGGGTATTGCCACCTGATCATTCTGCTAGCACCTCCACTGAACGTAACCAAATCTGAAGTCAGTCCTCAGTTTTGTTTAGTTTTCTTCCTCTGGGTATTTTTCTGACACTATTCTCTTTTTGCTTTTTTGTTTTTAATGATATGACAGTCTTTCCATTAATCGACGCTTAACATTTCTTGGTCAACTTAAATAGCTCATTCTTCAACTTCCACATCTCATCTGACTTTAAGTTCTAGCTTCCTTTTGGAAATGCTCCTCATATGCATTCATTTTTCCTCTTTCCTCTTCACTGCCTGAATCCAGACACTCATCACTATTTATCTGAATTAGTACACATTATCTGTGAACTGATATCCCCACTTCTATCATCTCTTCGATGCATCTGCATGAGCAGCACATCATGTTAAAACTGCGCTAATCATTCCTTGCTCAAATTACATTGAAAAGTTGCCATATTTAAGAGCACTTTAAAATTCATTAGTTTGATTTTTATATGACTTTTCCTTCTTTTTCTTTTTAGAAATTGTATGTATTTATCATCTACCCACAAGGTATGTCTCCATATTTGTCTTCCATGACAATTAAAGCCTTCTCTGCTCCAATCATGTCCACAGCTCAGAGATCCCCAATCATACCTGTTTCTCACCACCATGTTTTGCTAACTACAATATATTTCTCCCTTATTTCAGCTTATCAGAATTTTTCCCAACATTTGAAACCCAGTCCAAATTCCTTTCCTGCATGAAGCTTTTCTGTTCCCTTGGTACAATAGATTCAGTATTTATTTCCTTTTTCCTATCCTAGCACTTATTTCAAACTGATAAAAAGTTGCCATGCTATGTACCAGAAAGCACAAAGGATATACTTTAAAAAGGGTTGGATATCATAGGACTGTCAAATGTAGGTAAGCATATTTTGCATGTTCAATTAATATTTGCAAAAATTGAAGATGAAAGGTTAAACAAGTTTCCCAATTACATTCCTAGAAATAGCCAGAAACAAGAAACCATACTAAATATGTGTGTCTCTTAAATCTGTGCTCATTGGCATTAATTTTGGTATTTTTTAAAAGATCACCTACATCAGAGCCATCTTGAGGTGCTTACTAAAATGTAAATTCCTACGTACAGGGCTACTGGGGAAGTGATCAGAATCTGCATCTTTAATAATTTATCCAGGTGATTCTCATGTACTGTACAATTTGCAAAGTAGTTCACTGAACCTTTTTTATTATCTATTATTGTATATGTTAAATTCAGTGAAGGATTAGTTTCTTGTGGGCAAAAATCATGTCTTATTTCAAATATATATCTATCACTGTTCATAGCACAATGCCTGATACATAATATATACTCAATAAATTTTGGTTGAATTATTGCCAAATTCTATGTTTCACCATAACAAAAGCTATTATAAACCCATCAGCAGTCAGTAATATATTTGTCTTATGTGGCAAGCTGTAAGAAATACATTCAAAGATTTAACATATACACAGAAATACACTCACATATGCATATTAACTGCAGAATATTTGGAAGAATACAGAAAAACAGAAGAATGAAGATCACCTAAGGACAAAGCCTTTTGTCATATTTATGTATTTCTTTAAGAATTCCCTCTATATTATGTATAGGTCATATTTATATATATTTAGATTGTATATATATATAAACACTTGCTTACAAAATAGTAAAACGGTAATGCTTCTGTCAATTTTTACTTGATATAAAATCTGGGGCTACTCTTATTTAAGTGCAACTGTCTCTATATTGACCTTTTCTTTTCAATGTTGTTTCCAGATTCTAGTGGGGCTTCCAAAATAATATAAAAGTCTCCTCACCCTCTTTCAAGAAGAATCACAGAAGCTTAGAGGTGAAGTAGACAATGATTTAACTTTCAGTGGGTTCTTATCATTGTGTTGACTTTATCTGGTGAGGACATGAGGTTCAGCACAACCTGTATTAGAAGGGTCTCTCTCATATTAACAAAATGTGATTCACCACCCAGGTTAACAGAAACAAAACTTCAAAAGGGTTTCAGAAGAGGAAGAAACTGTAACTCTGTCACCTGAGGCTCTGCATACCCTTGAGCATCTCTTACTTTTTCCCAGCGGATAAAAATAATGGTAATTCCAAGGTGGGAAGTAAAATTATCCATCTTCGAAACTTTGACTCAATAATAGAAACTATTTTATCTGATTCTCTCCTCACATCTAAGAGGAACTCACACTTTCAAAACTTTTCACTTGCTAATGGTGAAAAAGGCACATTATCCTAGTAGGAATAGGGGAGTTTAAAGTAAAAGATGGCAGATTCAGTAACTCGTTACCTACTCCTTCTCCCAAAAGTCCCTTACAAGGACAGTAAAAAGATTAACACATGAAATCAAAAGAACAAAAATAATAGAAAAGGAGATCATAGCAAAAGCTTTTTGGAAATGGATAGAGCAGAAAGATGAATGACAATTCATTAGCAGATGCAAATAGCCAAGTCCCAGGATGGCATTTAGAAAAAATTAAGAGGCAGCAGAAATTGTGCTGAGGGTCCCAAAATGTTCATAGAATGTTTATTTCAAGTCTTTCTAGAAGTACAATAAAAAGTAGAGTTGAACACAAGTGGATTTGTTAAACTCTAATATAGGTCCTTAAATTTCTTTCAGCAGCCCACAAAGCTGAAAATGGCTCATTCAAAACCTTCACATAAGACCAGAGGAACATGCTATCGAAGTACTAATACAAATGGAACCCCTGCCTCACACTGTATACAGAAATTAAACCTGTATCTGTTGAACATCAGTGCTCTCACTTACCATTATACTATGCTGTTGGTTACTTTTTTCATATACTTCTATTGCCAATAATAATAACAAGGAAGAACATATTTGGATACATTTTCACATGGGATATTACTACAAGCAAGTTCTTTTCTCTTGACATTTTGGAGATAGTTTTATGTTTGTACCTCAGTCTTTATAACAGCTGCATCCCTATTCCTATAATAAATGTGTCATATTTTGTTATTTTCTCACTCTCTTATTTTGTCATGTAGCCTGTTCCCGTTTTCATATTACCATAATTATTACAATGAACATATTTGTGCATTTTTTCCTATTTTGCACTTGCACTGTAAATTCCCTAAGACATATTTCTAGAGGTAGAATTGCTGGTTCTAAGGGTATGTGTATTTTAAATTTTGAGATATACTGCCACATTGTCCTCCAAAAGAGGTTTTTAATACTTTATACTAATACTATTTCTTGAATATCACCCATCACTTAAAACTGTATCAACATTGTAAGTTTTGGTCAATCTTATATGTGAATAGATCTAATTTTAAAAGTTAAATTTCTGGTATTAGAGAAGCTGAACATCATCTCCTCTGCTAATGGCCACTTGTGTTCTTCTATGAATTCTATTGCACCCAAATGTTTCTCCCTTGCACGCTATTACTTTGGGCAGGCCCTCTGTGCCATGCCTAAAACCTACCGTTTGACTGGCATTAGGTGCCATCCTTCATCTACATGGGGCCCCAGCAGTACTCTTGCTTCATTTCCTAAGTCATTTTTCTCTCTTTGATGAATTATTTCAGTCAGCATATAAACATGCCATAATTTATCCAAAAGAATTTTTTTTTGTGATCCTCAACTTCCATTCACCTACTAACCCATGATGTTGTACCCCTTTCAGCCAAACCCCTTTCTCATTGTTTCCAAATCCTCTCCTTCAGTTCTCTCTTATACCTATTCCAATCAGGCGTTATTCCTTACTGTTCTTTCAAAATAGCTCTTGTCTATGACATCCATCACTTTCATGCTGCTAAATTCAATGTCTTACTCTCAGTCCTCATCTTTCTGTACCTTTCTGCACCATTTGACACAGTTGCTTATTCCCTCCCTCCTAAAACTCTGTGATCGCTTCATGTCCAGGAACTCACTTTCTAGGTTCTTCTAATGTGTTACTTGCGGGCTCCACCTTCATCACTTTCACTGAGGCTCTGCTTTTTGGACTACAAGTGAGCTGTTTCTTGAACCTCTTCCTCATTCCTCTCACAGGTTCCCCCATCTCAGCAAATGGCAGTCATATTCTTCCAGTTACTCCAATCAAAATCCTTGCTGTTATTTTACCCATTTTATCTCAGATTTAAGATTCAATCCATCAGCATTTCACATTAGATCTCCCTAAATAATATGTCCAAAATCTAACCATCTATCTTCTCCATCACATCTACCCCTACAGCTCAAGGTAGATTATCTCTTCCCTGGCTTATTGCAATAGCTTCTCATCTTGCCTCATTTCTACCCGGTATGTCTCCCTGCAGTATATCTTCTATGAAGAAATCAGAGGAAAGCTTTAAACATGTAAGCCAGACCAGGTAATTCCTATGTTCAAAATCTGCAGTTGATTTCCGTATCACTCAGAATAAAAACCAACAGCCTTACAAGGATCCACAAAACATTACGTCATCTCATCTTCTACTGCTGCATGCCTTGCTGAATTTACTGTAGACACACCATCTTTTTGAAAGTCCCTCAGATATGTCTAGTATATTTCACTTTTTGAGTCTTTACTCTTGTCTCCTTGCTTCTTTTGGATATTGTCTTAAATTTCATCTCATCAGAGAGACCTTCACTGATGTATTCTATATTTTAAAATATATTTTTTTAATTTACATGATTTACACATATAAAAAATTCAAGCACTTAAATGTGCAATGAAGGAAAATATTACCCCAAACCCTAACATTTATTTAAAAATATTAAGTAATCAGCTTCCTGCTGTTGCAAATGAAGACATATGTGTTTAGAGCAACTAGAATATTTCTGTTAAAAAGTATTACATTTTTTAAAAATGAGAAAGTGAAGTAAAACTAAACCAATTTTTAAACATGCAATAAATATTTCTTTACTATAATATCTAGTATTTTTCAAAGTACCACAAAAGATTAAAAAGTGATTATGAAAATCACTAAGATGGTAAATAATTTACCTGTGGCCACACTGCTGGCAAATGATAGAATTGACATTTAAATGGACACCTGTATCCCCAGTCCTTTTCTGATATACATTTCAAAAACCTCAAGATTTAGCTTTCAATATAGTTCTTGTTATGATATAATCAGCATTCTTATTTTGCCTTATCATCCAATTTTTACATTACAAATTTGATTTTATATTATTAGACTAATATTTAGATTTCATTGTACAGCTATAGTTTTTATGGCCCTTTAGTTTTAATTCAATGTTTAAATAAATAGATTTATATAGATTTGAAAACAGATGTCAGCTTTATCTGGCTTCTTCATGCTTAAATTTTTTCATTTTTATTAATCTTTTAATGGGCTGAATTTTCTCTTCTTCTTGATATTTTGCAAGAATATAGCATGGGTGTTTTATTTCCTGAGTTAGTTTATATTTGGGGCTGTTTCTTGGTTGAATTTGTATTTGAATATCTTTTTTGAGTATAGTCTTTTTGGATCATATTTTATTTTCCATAAACTAAATAGATGTTTCTCTGGTATATTTTGCCACTGAATGCTGTGGCGAATTTACCTGGAACCAACTTATTCCCCTGCTTGCTTGTTTATACATATGTTTTACCCAGAAGACTGAGAGATTCATTCATAATAACATTCATTCATAATAACAGGAATATACACTGATCTAATGGGGAAGTTGGGATTCTGTGATTGGAAGAATCAATTGTGTTGTATCAATTTCCTTAATTAAACCATATACTTTCAACATTAAATTCTCAAATTTTTCACTTTAGGGAAATCTCATATTTTCAAGTACTGTTTTTTTTTTTTTTTTTTTTTCCCTATCCACTGAATTTTCTACTCCAGAGACACAAGCTATCTTCCTGTCGGATTTTTCCTGCTGTCTTTCTTATCTATTGTATTTGGTCTAATTTATATCTTTGCATTCTTTGTGATTACCACAAATCTTTATAGACTATTAATGTTATTTCAGCCCTATCTATTCTATTACTTGGTTTATTTATTAGTTTGACTTTTCAATTCGCTTTCTTAGCTCTGCAGTTTCCTTTGTAATTTCATTCTGAAGTGAATTTCTAATTTTAGCAAGTTAATATTTTTACTGACTTGTTCAACAGCATAGAACACTTATCGTGTAATAGCTTGCATGTCTTGGATGTGTTTCACATTGTCTTCTTTTCCTAGATTATTTTTACTATGATTTTTTTTTCCTTTCTTCCATTTCAGAAACACACAGCTACTCCTAACATCCATTCTTCCCTTCTACAGAGTAATAGGGGCCTAATTTTGTGTGCATGGCTACCTGAATTAAAATGCTCTTTTTCAGCTTCCTTTGGAGGTAGGTATGGTTAGGAGGTTAAGGTTATGTTCTTGCCATTTGATGTAATTATAGATGTCTTTAATATCTTAATCCTTTAAGAGGTGCAGTATGCCCTTTTTTCTCCTTTTCCTGCTGCCTGAAATATGAATACAAGGCTGGAACTTAAATGGTCATTTTACAGCTGTCACTACATGTTGAAATCTGGATCTCTGATTATATTGGTAGCAGCCTCGAAAATCTGAACATTTTTCTACAGACACTTTTAACATGAAAGATTAATAATTATGTTGTTTAAATTGCCATTTTCAGAGTTTCTTTTGATTGTAGCTAAAACTAATCCGGCTAGTCTTTCTCCATTCCCTTTTCCCTGCCTGTCTCATTTTTCTTTCTTTTCTGGTTACTTCTTTGCATAATTTCAGGCCATTTTTCTTTTTTCATTTTGCTCACGCTTGGCAGCTCTGTTGAGGCTTTTTGGCTGTCATGTTCTGTGGGAGATTTCTCTGTTATTCCCTTCTGAGACGTCTTTGGGCTCCTCTCTGAGTTACAGTCTGTGAGCAGCGTTTTGTGCTGTGTGCATTCCTCTGTAGCACGAGAGCTGACGCACGTGTGTAGAAGTGGGGCCTTCTGAGGCAGTGTGCCCCTTGGAGATGGGGATACAGGTGTGCATTTAAATGCCAACTCTATCATTTGCCAG
The DNA here is from genome assembly GCF_009764315.1 of Trachypithecus francoisi. Lineage (NCBI taxonomy): Eukaryota > Metazoa > Chordata > Mammalia > Primates > Cercopithecidae > Trachypithecus > Trachypithecus francoisi. The sequence continues at coordinate 57,823,775 of NW_022681462.1, read as the reverse complement.
CAGTGTGGCCACAGGTAAATTATTTAACTGTGCTGAATCCCAACTTCCCCATTAGTAAAGGGACATAAAATATAAAATTATTTCCTGCTTCACAGTGTTCTGAGGACCAAATAAGACAATAAACTAAAGGTTTAGAATTCACTGGTGGATTTAGTCTGTGTCAGAGCATAGTTACCATTATCATCATCATTACCAGTTCTGCTGCTGCTTCTTAGTTGTTGTTAAATGTTGTACATTGAGTATGCTCTACCTAGTCAAGTGTGCATCATTTTACCAGGATAGGTACCCTCGACCTTTGAGGCTTTCTGCCAATCTAGTGTGGGATTCTGGAGCATTCCTGTTCCTCAGACATGCATATATGTGTGCTTCCTTTCTAGTTGCTCCAGTTCTTCACAAGACATTTCCATTCCTTTCAAATCTGGAAAGAGAAATACTAATAGCACCCACTTACATCACTTCTCTAAAGACTTGGGGATGTTAGTGAGAGTGTTTGAGCTTCTGTCAACTCAAAAATATAACATCATAAAAGTGAAAACAGGATTAGGATTCATTTCTGTAGGACGCAAGTCATCTGTTTCATTCTTTGGTCATGCTGAAGTTTACAAACTTTGGTTGTGATCTTCATTGTTTATCGTTCTTTTTGTTTTGGCATGTTTTGTTCCTGCTTGTAGAAGATTTACATTTTAAATTTTTATTTAATTCAGTTTATCTTTTATTTTTTGGTTATGTCTTGTACAGAAGGCTTTCTTTCATTCTAGGATGAAAATATATTGTTTTATATATCATTTTAATATTTTGATAATGTTCAGTCCTTAAATTATCTGGATTTGTTTTGTTGAGGACAGTTAAAGACATACAGTTGCCCTTGAATAAAACAGGTTTGAACTACGTAGGCCCAAATATAGGCAGATTTTTTTTTTTCAACCAAATTCAGATCAAAATATAGTACTCAAGGAATACAAAATCTGTGTTGAAGGAGGGACAACTTTCCACGTAAGTGGTTTCCACGGGGCTGACTATGGGACTCAAATATGCTCAGATTTGGCTATGGGGGGGTGGCTGAGTTTTGGAACTAGTCTCCCACATATACTGCAAGATGACTGTAATTTGTTAATTTTTTCTAAATGAATAACTAATTTTATTAATACTATTCACTGAGTGGGCTAACCTTTCACTTGCCAGACTAGAAAGACTCCTTCATGTTAAACTTTTTCTATTTATGTGAATCTGTTTCTGGATTATATTTTTTTCCATTTATCTATTTGTCTAAAATAGGCACATTGATATATGTCTAAATGATCATAGATTTGCCATATAAGAAAACCATTATCATGTATGATTGTCATATATTGTGAAAATAAGTTATGAATATCACATGAAGTATCATATATTGTGTGAAATAAATTCTCTTATTTTCATAATTTTTTCATTTTTGTGTGTATGTATGTGGTCTTTCAAATGAAGTCAGATTTCCTGTTGAGGTTTTTACAGGGCTTTCTTTGTAATTTAAAATTATTTCTTATTCCTTTAGTACATGACATTCTATTTCCTTAGGCCATTACATTCTTCAGTACAGTTTATGGTTATATTCACATAGGTCTTACCCATCACTTATTTATATGGGACAGGGGAAGGGAAGTGGTGGATAGAGAATAGCAGGGTCCCTCGCAAGGGCTCCACCCTGAGGCCTGTGGCCAAAGACATAAGTGAGAAAAGGCACTCCTGTTTTCAAGCCCAAATGTTGCATTTTCCAAGACCAGTCTGGCCCACCACACCTCCCTGTCCTATCCCCATATAAGCCCGAGACCTTAGCTGGCACACACATAAGTGGCTGGGTGTCAAGAGGAGCAGAACACACCAGCAGACATTGGTAGACCAGTGATGGTAGAACAACGTGGATGCCAGGGCAATTCAGCTGAGGGCCATCAGAGGAATCTGGCCTCTGGGCAGCCTGACTCCAGGGGAAGACCACCTTCCCACTCCATCCCCCTTCTTGCTCCCCATCCCTCTAGCTGAGAGCCACCTCAACCACTCAGTAAAAACTTGCACTCATTCTCTACGCCCACATGTGATCCGATGTTTTAGGTACACTAGGGTAAGAACCCAGGATACAGAAAGCCTTTGTCCTTGCAATAAGGCAGAGGGTCTAATTGAGCTTATTAACACAAGCCACCTGCAGACAGCAAAGCTGAAAGAGTGCACTGTAACACATGCCAAATTTGGGCTTTGGGAATTGTAAACACTCACCCCCAGACGGTACCCTGGGGTCAGAGCCCAAAAGTATTCCCCAGGACCATCTGCCTGTCTGGTCTGCATGCTCCCCTAGGGGTTTGAGCAGTAGGGCACTGAAAAAGCAAGCCACACCCCTGTTGCACTCCCTGCCAAGGGAGATAAGGGAACTCTCCCATTTCATTATGAGATTACTTCAAAGGTTCTTAATAGTTTTATTTGCTATTACGAAGTAGATCCTTTTGAACTTTTCTCTACCTTGTTATCAGTGTATATATAGTAAAGCTATTGATTTTCTAAGTTATATTTGGATCAATCACCATACTAAATTTTGGTAGTTTCTTGTTATAGCTTTCCTGTGAATTCTCTGAGTTTTGTAGTTAAAAATTTTGTCATCTAGTCTTCTCCTTGCCAATATTTATACTGCTTCTTCCTATTACTTTTATTATTGCCTGACTAGAACTATATTGAATAGTAGCTATCTTATTACATAATCCTTTTTTGTATCCAGTTTTAATGAGAATTCTAATAATATTTCAACAGTAAATGTGAGTTTTGCTTTAGTTTTTACAGGTTTTCTATTTTTTCTTTATGGATATATTATCTTTTCTATTAGACTTCCTTAGACTTTTCTTTCTCTCTCCCCATATATATATGTGGGGAGGGGAATATATATATGTATAATCACACAACCACATATGTATATATAAATAGTAGCCACATATTTAACTTAGATTACTTTTTGTTTCTTGTTTTATTTTTTATTTCATGTCCTTTTGTTGCTGCTATTAATATTATACATCTATATAAGATGAACTAATATTTTTGAGGTGTTTTCTATATGCCAAGAACAGTTTCAAGTACATTATAAGTTTTAAGTCCATTAATCTTCACAAAGAAAACTAAAAAGAGATACCATTATTTTGAGAAATAGATACTGAAAGCCAAATATTTGCCAGGTGCCTAATATTTACTAGGCACCTAGGATGCAATAGTGTACAAAACAAACAAAAATCTGTTTTTATTGAACTTATACTCTTTTAACTTATTTATTTAGATATGAGAAACTGAGTGATTTAACCAAGGTAGAACAATTACCAAAAAGAAGTGAAATGGACTTAAAAGTTAATAAATTCATTTTCAGAACTTAAAACTTTAAACCATGACTCTTTACAAATAATTGTTCACCTGACTCTATTAGGTATTTTGCTTGCAGTAGCCTGGCAGTGTGGAGGAAGGCAGGCCATGATCCTGGAGTTGTATACCGGCAAAGAAGAATAAAGCCAGGTACTAATTAAAGAGGTCAGAACAGGTTTTATTCAGTACCTATTGCAGACAGGGAAAGAGTCCAGTGTGAACTAAACCTAAACCCTGGAAACAAAAGGCTAGATGCTTTTTAAAGGCTGGAATATGCTAAGAGCAAAGCATTGAGGGATGTTAAGGGAACCTCTCTTAACCATGGTACTACCTAGATTTGTTAATCAGTGCTCATTGGAAGAAGAAAGAAACTTCTACTTTCATGACAGAAGGCAGTGGGGCAAGTTGGAGCAAGGTGCCCACTGAAAGTAGGTCCTATGCCCCCATGGGACTAGGAGTAGGAACAAGAGTTATCTTCCCTGAATGTTCACATTTCAAAAATACAACTCTGAAATCCTTAAGAAAACCATTTGGGGTTGTAGACTTTTAGCTTTAAAAGCAGAGAAAGGATTCATAATTGCAAGCTTTCTAAAGTAACTGCTCTATAGGGGTTCAGAGGCCTATCTGCATATCAACAAATTTTGGCTGAAACAAACCATAAACTCACGTGCCAGCAGGGAGCTGAGGCAGGCATTTTAAAAGTGGAGGTTGGAGAGGTAGGGTCATCCTAAGGACACAGTCTTAAGCTGCCAGAAGTCATGCTAGAGTTTGTCAAGTCTCTCAGTGCAGAGGTTTGGATGGAGTTGTTATGTGCCAAGGGTCCTACAGTTCTTAACACCCATAGCTGTGGTCTGGTTGTGGAGGTTATCTGCCGCTCCTGGGGACTGTAACTACTTGGGCAACTGAAGGTATGCTTGATGCTTTGCTCCGGGGAAGCTTATCCTTGCTGTTTGTTATCAAGCCCAAGTCAGAGAAAGAGGGCTTAATTACTCTATATAGATTAAAGATTCCTAATTGTTCCTTCTTATTGCTGTACTTCACTTGTGCTACTTCCAAACTATTTCTGTCTTTACGGCAGTCCACTTGTGGGTGGTTTAGCAGGTTGTTCTGGTTTCATCTGTATGTCTGCATCATCCAATTTGTTTCCTACTTTTGGGTGATACCAACTATTCTTCTGCAGATGACAGTATATCATCTTTTCCTACATTGCTATGGATTAATCCTCTAACTTTCTCTTTATTCTCTAGATCTTTATTTCCATCTCTATCTAGGTATCATCTATTTATAGTTTATGTAATCACATGGGATTTGGACCAAACTCAGTACTTGATTCTACTATCTTGATCTAGTCAGTCTTTCTTTTCAAAGTAGAATTGTGAACTTTGAAAAAAAAAAAAAACAAAAAACAAACCTATGAGCTTTATACCCTTAACAGAATATAGATTATGTTTTATTGAGTTGCATTTGTATCATATTTGCTTATCTCATAGGCACTGAAATCTTTCCAGTCTTTTTTGGTATAGGTTCTTCTTGTGAATACCCTTAAAAAGTAGAAGCTAGTCCTATTAGCCCTCAGTCTCAACAGTAGCATAAATTTTGTAATTATGTCATTAACTGTGAATATTACATTATCGTTGAGGTTCGTGTCTTCTATTTTAATAACATTCTGCAAACTCTTTATCACAGAGCTATAATCCTGGCTTGTTTTTATATCTTCTATCATAAGTCTCAAAGAGCTTCTTTAAACTCTTGCTACATCTCAAGGCTATTAATCTCATTTGGACACTAAGGACTTGAGAGTTGCAGGTTAAAAGCAGTGTGTGAGCAGGAGGAACTGAGTCCACACATCCTAATTCCTGTCCAGAGTCCCATTCACTGCTTCATCTTTCACAGGTCCTCTCTGAGGCATGCCGCTTTTGTCTCACAGCTTGAGAGACAAAAACAGTATAACACATAGAGACACAAAATAACGATCCAAAATTCTAGTCACAAATTATAATATTTAATTATTTGCTTTTCAATATGTCCCTTAATTAATTGAATCTAATATTCCTTTTTGACAAGCAAGCTCTTCTCATTACTTTTTTAAAAATAACTACTAAATAACACTCTTGGTCGAAGAACAATTGGCATAGATTTGAAAGTACCCTTGCACTGAATTATTTTCAAATTGTAGATGGATTCTCTTTGCACTGTCTTTCTCTTTACCTGACCCAGAAAATATAAACTCTGGTTTCTTATATATTAAGCTGTCAGCTTTGACCCCATTTTCAATTTGGTGGGGGGTTGTTTTGTTGTCATGGTTCCTCCACTCATTTTTGAACTGAGAAATAAGATCATTTTTAAAAATTGGATACTTATGAAAATTCATCAAATAACATCTGCCTTAAAATTTAGTATATGAAAGAATTGATGTTACCTTTCACCTAGTGTGATAAATACTGGGAAGATTAGGAGAATGTGACCTAAGTGTACCATTTTATCTCTTCCATTAATTCCATTCAACTACATACACAGAGAGGTGGCAGATGACAGGTAAAGCTGGTAGCAGAGAGAATGTGCCATGCCTTCACAGGTTACACTGTGCTATGTGAGTGAGAACAATGGAAAGAAGAAATAATGGGAATATCTGGACTTCCAGAATTCTGAATAGAACAATTAGTCTATGTTATGCCATTCCAAAAGAAAAAAAAAAAAACAGGGGAGGGTGGTGTATATTATGCACCAACTATGTGCCAAGGTTTTGAAAACTTTAAAAATGATTTTCCTGATTTTCTTCTCTTTGTAGAAATAAAGAATCCTGTAGTCTTAAAAAGAAAGCAGCACTGGGAACAGCCACTGTTTTTTTCAAAACTTTGTCATTGAAATAAGCACTAAGAAAAATGAGACACAGGAAAATGCCATTACAGAGAACAGCAGAGTTAAGTATGGCTATGATCATACTTGAGAAATTCAGTTATATCAAACTGAAAACACATTAGCTGTGTTGATTAGATACAGAGGACATGAAGTAGGTCTAATACAGTCCTAGATTCTTTTATTCAAAATTTTAGCAGGTATTGGTAACAAGGTGTTTTTCCCTGTTTGAATTGTTTTCCCTTACAATTAAGTAGGTTATATCTTAATTGTAAACATGACTCTTTTCCAAATTTCTGTCAATAGTTTCTAGCATCTCATGTCCAGAACTGGACCTCGTGATTATTTTTAAATTATTCTGAATAAGAGGATAGAGTTTTGTTTCTTTTGTTTTTGTCTTCTAAGCATATTTGAGTTTATAATATTTAAATTTTAAACTTTCTATAATTTTGACTTCCTCAATATTTTTAATTTGTCATACTTCACCATTTTTATGATTGTCTAAAATATAATTTTCTATAAATAATAAAATTATCAGTATTTTCAAGGTTGAGTAAATCGGCTAATTATATATCTTAATATTTGTTCTGCTAAGGTCTGTTTTTATTGCTCATCAAAATTCAATATTAAGAGATAGATGACACTCAGGAAAAAAAGATCAAAATAAGAACAAAATAGTAATTATTGATGACTTTAAATTGTGTTCAACTATGTGTGTTCTATTTAGGTAAATAGCAATTATTGATATAATACCACATCCACTTAGTAATTAATATTTTTTCTTTTGGTTTTGGCCACATAGGAAATTTTACAAACCATGGAAACAGAACTCTCAAGTTTGCACTTAAAGTAATTAATCTGCAACTCATATCCATATTAAAATGAGTCTGATATTATCAACCCACTTCCTCTGAGCCAGCTTTCCCCTTTATCTTGTTCAGTCTGGCTTCCTCCCTAAATACAATACTTAAACCACAGTTTCTAAGGTCTTTAAATATCTTTCATAATTTCTCTAAAAATCTATCCCTGTGTCATGCACATATTCCAGTGATTTACATTCTACTGTTGCCTAAGTCCTGCCATTTTAATAAGTTAATCCCTAGAATACAGAACATATACACAACCATTCACACACATTATGCATTTTTATATTTTCTGGGTTATGAGGTCATAATATTGAGGATATTTCAGCTGCCAGTAAGAAAAGTCTAGCTTAAACAATGATGTAATTAATTAGCTCATATAATAAAGTACAAGTGTAGGGTAGTTCTCTAGGTTAGTTGACTGAGAAACTCAATAATTTCCTCAAGTGTCCAGCCTCTTGTTATTACTTATCTCTGCAAACCACAGCCACATTTTCAATGTAAGACTCGTTCTCTTAATGGTCTCAAAGTATCTCTGAGGAGGAAGAAAGTTTACATTGCTCCTTCTTCCTATTCAAAAGGATAGAAGGACATGCTCCCCAGCAGTTCTCTCTTAATTGTAAATATGACTCTTTTCCAAATTTCTGCCAATGTTTTCTAGCATCTCATGGCCAGAATTGGACATTATTATTTCTGAATCATTCCAAAGAGAATAGAGTTTTGTTCCTTTTGCTTTTTGTCTTCTAAGTATATTTGAGTTTACAATTTTTAAATTTTGAATATTCTGTAATTTTGACTTCTTCAATTTTTTAAAAAAGTCATATTTCACCATTTTTAATTGTCTAATAGATAATTTTCTGCAAATAATACGATAAGTAATGAAAGGGCTGATTTATAGGGGTGGTTCATTGTTTTAGAAGTAAATGAGAAAAATGAATGATTGAAAAAAACTAAGTTCAGGGATGGTAAATGCAGAAGTTAAAGTACCTGCTTATAGAAACTGGTGATACTTTAAAGTTTTATTGTGGAACGAGAAATGGATATTTTATTGAAGAATAAGAGATTAGATAATTAGCCAATTTAATAATACTGTAACTAAGGGGAGTCCCTTGATACTTGAAAGATCTATTTAAAGACAAATAAAGGATGTTCCCCCTTAAAGTTCTGACAGATCATACCAGTAAAAATGTTATTGGTGCCTAAGATGACATAGCAATGTACTAAGAATCATAGAGAATGCCAGACATATAAGATGGTCTCTTACCATAAAAAATCTTACATATAGGAGGTTTAAAAAATAATGTGAAAAACTGAACAGCAATAATGAAATAATTAAGCAATACGTGAAGACAGCCACTGTAGATGTTTTATATTTAAATATATCATAATTTGCCAACTGAATTACTCTGATAATAATTTCAACCAGAGGTCACACAGAAAAATCATTAAATGAACATACAAAATTCATTAATTAGAAAGTTACTACAAATCAAAACATAAGTTTTGTATTTATTGGTAATACCACCAAACATTTGAGGAAGAAGTAATAAAAATCTTGCACAAACTGTAAGTATAAGAGGAGGGAATACTACATTATGAAGTTGGCATATCCTTGATACCAAAAACTGAACAAAGATATTATAAGAAAATTACAAATATTCCTCTAGAATGTAGATGCAAGTATCTTAAAACAATATTCACAAGTATATTTGTATGTTTTATATATTCAAATAAACTTAAAAGCAAAGCCAAAAAGTCCCCCAAAATATGTAAAAAGACATTTTGACCAAGTGGAGTTCGTTTTAGGCAGACACGGCTGTTTTAATATTTTAAAGTCCAGCAGTATAATTTACTACATTAACAGAATAAAGGAGAAAAATCACAATACAGAAAAGGTATTTGACCACATTCATACATATCCATGTTTAAAAAAAATTCAGTGAACTAGTAGTTCTTAGAAGGAAATGTTCTCAACCTGAAATATAGGGTATCTATGAAAATCACACAACTAACATCTTGCTGAATGGTAAAATTTTGAATATTTTCCTCCTTAGATCAGAAATAAGGCAAAGATGTATTCTTACAACTTCTATTTAACTTTGCATTGGCAGTTTCAGAGAATACAGTAAGACAGAGAGAAAAAGCAAAAGGATTGTAGGCAAGCAATTAAGAAGTAAAAGTCCCTTTATTTGGAGACAACATGATTTAAACAATCATCAAGTGTATGTTTTGATATATAGTAACTTTCTAATAAAGAATTTCTTATGTTCATTTAATGATTTTTTCCCTATGACCTCTAATAGAAAGTATTATCTGGGTAATTCAGTTGGCAAATTATAATGTATTTAATTATAAGCCATCTAGAGTGGCTGTCTTCAACTATTGCTTAATGATGTAGAAAATCCTAAGGAATCTATTTTAAAACTGTAGAATTTATAAGGGAACTTAGCAAGATCACAGAAGACAAGGTCAATATACAAAATTCAATTGTATTGCTATTCTTAGCAGCAGTCAATTGGAAAATGAGATAATACCATTTATATTAGTGCAAAAAACCATAATATACTCACAAATAACTTTCAAATAAGCAGTGCAAGATATCTGCACTATAAACAACAAATCACTTAGACAACTTTTTTAAAACCTTAAAAACTGGAGAAACATACAATATTCATTATTTTGAAAACAATATTATTTTCAATTTCCCCCATTTGATGTATGTATTTCATGCAATTCAATCAAAATCTCATTTATACTTTTGTAGAAATTTATAAGTTAAATATAGAATATAAATGAAAATGGGACCTGGAATAGCCTAAACATAGTGAAAACAATGAGCAAATTTAGAGGACTTACAAGCCTAGTTTCAACACTTGTTATAAAGGTACATTAATCAAGACAGTGTGGTATTGAAATAACAGCAAATTTACAGATCAATGGAGCAAAATAGGAAATCCAAAAATAGATTAACACATATATGGTTAACTGATTTTCAACAAAGAGATCAATGCACCTCAATGGGGAAAAGATCATTTCAGAAAATGATGCTGGTTAAAAGTGTGGGGGAAGAAACTGAACCTCAACCCAACCTCACACCACACACAATAATTTGAGATGATTCATAAACTTACACATAAAATCTAACATATAAAGCTTCTGAAGAGAGTCATGAAAGAGTAACTTTATGTTCTGAAGTATGCAAAAAAATTCCTGGGCACAAAAGCATGAATTCAAAAAAGAAAAAATAAAGGAAGGGTTAAATAGGCTTTATCAAAATTAAGAACTTCTGCTTATTGAAAACTGCAGTTAATAAAGTCAAATCACTGGATTAGAGAATATACTTTTAAGACACAAATTTTACAACAGACATAGTCAGAATATATAATGAATTCCTATGAATCAACAATATAAAGAAGACAACCAAATTTTTTAAATGACTGTGAGACAAATTTTTCAAAAAAGAAAAGTATCCAATAAGCATATGAAAAATGCTTCACGTCTTCAGTCGCAAGGAAAATGCAAATAGAAACTTTAGTGAGATCCTTTCTTCATACTCACCAAAATAACCCAAATTTTAAAAACTGATAATGTTGGGAGGATATGTAACACCTGGTACTCATACATTGCTGGTGGGAGTATAAAATGGAGCCAGTTTAGAAAGCTATTTGACAGTTTCTTACAAAATTAAACATACACATTTACTATAACCTAGCAATTGCATTTTAAAATATTGTCCCAAGATAAATGAAAACATGTTCATAAAAAGACATACAAAAATGTTCCTATCGGCTTTATTCATAAAAATAAATAACTGAAAAAAACCAATGTACATTATCAAAAGAGTGGATAAATAAATCATAGCATATTAAAGAATAGAAAACAACTCCACAATAAAAAATAAGTTACTGATATATGCAATGCTATTTGATGAATCTCAAAAAATATTATGTTGAGCAGAAGAAGCTAGACACAAAAAAATGCCATATACTGCATTTTATGAAGTTCTAGAATAAGCAAAACTAGTCTATAGTGAGGCAAAGCAGAATTGGTTACCTCCAGTAGAGTTGTAGGGTGGGAGGAGAACAGGAAGAGATGATAGAAATATTCTGCACTACTATGTGGTTACCTGGGTGTATACACTTGTCAAAACTCATCAGATTATATACTTAAGATATGTGCATTTCATTGCATGTGAATTACATCTCTTTAGTTTACAAAATATAACTTAATGGAAAATCCATATACAGGCATGTGATACTTAATGACAGGGATATATTCTGAGAAAAGTGTCTTTAAGAGGTTTTGTCACACAAATATGATAGAGTGTACTTACACAAACCTATATGGTATGGCCTACTATACCCTCATGCTAGGTGGAATAGCCTATTGTTCCTAGGGTGCAAACCTGTACAGTATGTTACTGTACTGAATACTGTAGGCGGTTTTGCCACAATGTAAGAATTTGTATATATAAACACATCTACACATAGAAAAGGTACAGTTAAAATACGGTAGGTATTACAATATCTTAGAACTACCATCATATTTGTGGTCTGTCAGTAACAGAAACATTACGCAGCACATGACTATATTTCAAGGAAAAGTTACATGGGGCAACCATCAGGATTTCTTACAGAACGTGACACCTTGTCAATAATAAAATGAAAGTGAATCTAGGGTAATTGAGCTAGGCTAGGCAAAAAGGTTAAAGGTGAAAGTAAACATACATGGCTATGCATGTAGGTACCACTAGCTGGTCATGACCTAGGCAAGGAGGCGAGTCTTTTGCTTTTTCTAAATTTCATTTTTTTCGTCTGTAAAATTAACTTGATTGAATGTCAGTGCATTATGCTCTTTAGAATTTTTTGTTGTTGGTCTTTAAAAAAGCAAACACAAAGAAATAAGAAATGCAGTGGTATAGGGCTTCAGATCACCGCTCATTTAGGTCTCCTTGTCTTGATGCAGTGGCTTCTAGAGCCACTGTGTGTAATCATAGGATTCTGAGGGAGACAACTCAAAGCTGTGGATGTACCAATCAGCCTAAAGTTAAATAACCTACACTTATACTTAATGTATGTTACATGTTGACATATTATTCTGATGTTTAATGGATCTGGATTATTTTCATGATTTTATAACAAATTGAAAGTTTCAATGATACAATAAAATAAAATAAAGACTTCTGGCCCAGGGCATTATTCATTGTTTTGTGTTTTTTGTTTGTTTGTTTCTTTCTTTCTTTCTTTTTTTTGGTGGGGAGGGATGGGACAGGGCAAGTATGCATCTAAACTAGATTTTTTTGTTTTTTAAAAATACAGAAAAACCCTATTTTTTTTAAATTTGACTTTCTTCAAAAATATTGAGCAAAGAAAGCAAACATTTCACAAGGCTATAAGGATCCTTAAAATCCTCTTGAATGGTGATTTTTATTAATAGACAATGCTATGATGCAAAATAAACTATATAAACAAAAAGAACTAAATGCTGTTATCTGGAATTAGAAGCACATACTTAAAGTAAAACACGAAATATATACACTGCATTCTGGAAATAGGTTTACTGTCAAACAGGCAATTAAAAACTAAAGTATAGTAAGCCACAGACACATTCATTTTCTAACACTGGATGAATAACAAGTGGGCTTTTTTCCCTTTCTTTTTTCTTTCTTACAAGGAACACAAGAATAGAATGTATTTCACATAGAGTGGAGTACATATTTTCAGACAATGCTGACACATCTTTATTGTTCAATCTGTTTCTAGGAAAATTAAATCTCTTTTTTCGGTTTGTGGACAGTTAGCTTGGCTGCACATGTTAATAGAGACCTTCTACCTGAGTTAATTTATCATTTAGAACTATCTGAGTGTGAAAGTAATCCTCATGGTAAATAACATGTACTCCATGGTAAACACGGTATCATCCCCAAGCCCAATGATGGAGTCAACTCAATAAATAGAAGTCCTGGCAGTAATTCCTTCCTTTTACAATTAAAAGCTAATTATTGGTTGAAAATAAACAATGTGGTAACGTCATTCATTACATGCAACAAACAAAGCCCTACAAAACTCACATGTTTGAGAATTTGTTGTATTTTGGTTATTGAATGAACATTAAAATACATATATATATATATATATATATATATATACACACACACATATATACACACATATATTTTTTACCGTATTTCTTGACCATTTCACAATGACAATTATAGCACAGGCAAAAGAATATTGTTGTTAAAAAATGCAGTTGACTAAAATGTGTACCGCAGAAGACAATCATTTGTCCAATAAAGACTCTAAGACATCAATGACACAATTAGTAAAGGAACATAAGTTTTCTATTGCCAAGACATTCGCTGCAAATATAACCTTCAATCTCTTTTATTAAATCAAAACTGAAGATACCAGTAATGTGGTTAGCTAGAAAATGCTCTATTAATGGCTAATATTTATTAATATATAGTAAATAGCTATTATACATAATTTACATATATCCTTTAATTCTCACAACAATCATGAGACGTACCTTATATTCATTGTTCATTTTAAATATATTAGATTCATTTTATGCATTAATTCATGAAAAATGTATAAGATTTTAAATATATTAGATTCATTTTATGCATTTAATTCATGAAAAATGTGTAAGATTGGTTTGGAAGCTGAGTGGAGATGCTTCCATCAAATCAAGACTACAATAGATACTAAAAGATACTAGAATATTTATATACATTTACACAATAATCCACTACTGGAAACTTAACCTGATAAATAATCATAAAACTACTTGCATAAGTCACAGGAGAAAAAATATGAATCAAGGCAAAGTAAAAAATAAAGGTACAGTGGTAAAGAAATATGCTATAAATTTACTACAAAGATGTTGTATTATATTTAATACAAAAAAGTATTGTGCATAATTGTTAGAGTTGGGTTACAAACTCAACTCTGATCAAAGCAGAGAGACAAGTCAATCATAAGATTTTGATACGGTTTGACTCTGTGTCCCCACCCAAATCGCATCTCAAATTGTGATTCCTACCTGTATGAGGCCATTTTCACATTGCTGATAAAGACATACCTGAAACTGGGAACATAAAGAGGTTTAATTGGATTTACAGTTCCACATGGCTGCAGATGCCTCAGAATCATTGTGGGAGATGAAAAGCAGTTTTTACACGTCAGCAACAAGAGGAAAATGAGGAAGATGCAAAAGCGGAAACCCCTGATAAACCCATCAGATCTTGTGAGACTTATTCACTATCACGAGAATAGCACGGGAAAGACTGGGCCCCATGGTTTATTTACCTCCCCCTGGGTCCCTTCCACAACACACGGGGATTCTGGGAGATAAAACTCAAGCGGAGATTTGGGTGGGACACAGTCAAACCATATCACCACCTGTCAAGGGAGAAACATATAATCCCCATGTGTGGAGGGAGGGAGGTGATTGAGCAATGGGGGCAATTTCTCCCACAGTGTTCTCGTTAAAGTGAGTTCTCATGAGATCTGATGGTTTTATAAGGGGCTCTTCCCCCTTCACTTTCTCTTCCCTCTCTGACTGCCTTGTGAAAAACATGCCTGCTTCCCCTTCTGCCATGACTGCAAGTTTCCTGAGGCCTCCCCAGCCATATGGAACTGTGAGTCAGTTAAACCTCTTTCCTTTATAATTACCAAGTCTCGGGGAAGTTCTTTATAGCAGTGTGAAAACAGACTAATATAGATTTATTGTCCCTAATATAAAATGCCAATGGACAGAATAAAGCCCATTTCCCCTCTCTGGCCTCCCTACTAAATATTAAAGTATAAGAAAAATTCTTCCATGGAGCCTCATAAAAATGACTCTTTAATTAACTTGAAAAGCTCTTCAACGGCATGCTTACCACATGTACTTAAGTGCACATCAAAAGTCCTAAAGTATAGCTTACTGAACAATTCTACTATGGGACTAAATAATGGTAAAAATACAGAGGTCTCCTATGGTCTTGTATAAATAACAAACATATTTACAGTATATAGTGGAATGAATTATAAAGTGTTTAGGCTTGTGGTTTTTAAAATTGTTACACAGAACTCATGGTCTCTGTTATAGACACCAGAGAAAGAGTGAGAGAGGTGGTAGGTGTGGTGGAGCTCTGGGATCTCACTCCTGTTTTACCCAGAACAACTCCTTGCTTATTACTTCTATATTAGGTTTTCTTATTATTTGAAGAGAGGTTCCAATGAAAAGGAAAAATGGGTTTATTGTGGCATTAACCATCACAGTGAAAATATTACAGCACAAAATCACAAAAATATTGTAATGGCTCCAAATTTCGTAATAATAATTATAAAAGTAGGATTGGGTACAATTATTACAGTTGAGTCACAAATTCAACTCTGACAGTAAAGGAAATGAAAGGAAAGGGAGAAATCAACTATAAGGTTCAGTGCCAATATGAGTCAATATATTGCTGCCCTTATAGGTGATGATTATGTAGAGTAAAAAGAATTAAGGAAGAGTTTTATAAGATGCTAACAGATTACAAAATAGTATACATGGGATGTTTATAACTGTAAAAATGAGTACATGTAAATGATAAATGGAAATACACAAAGATGAAATTTTGTTGTGATTTCAAGGTTTTTTGTCTTTAAATATCCCTTTAAAAAGATCAATGATTTTGACTACATAAAGTTTTAAGACAAAAGGCAAATCACTATATGATAGAAAAATTTGCCACAAATGCAATTGTAAAAGGTTTAATACCCTTATTACTAAAATTGGAAATTATTAAATGATAGGAAAAAATACTCTAAATTTTCTAATTTCAATAATTTGGAGTTTGACTAGATAAAAATAACAGCAAAAACATTACATAATAATTACCATATTCCAGGAACCTTTTAAAATACCTTACATAAATTAGGCAATTGAATCCTCATAACAATCCTTGCAAATTAGGTACCATTTTTAGAGATGAAGAACCTGAGTCACAGGAATATGAAATAAATTGCCCAAATCACACGGCTAGGAAATAGTGCCTCCAAAATTCAAACCCAAGCAGTCTAGCTTCAGAGTTCATGCTCTCAAACAACACACTAACTGCCTGCCAAAGCATTTGTTCTCCAGCTCTACCCTATTCCAAAATATTCATACCATATCATGCAACAATAACACAATCACCTCCTATCTGCATGCTATTCTATAATTTTCATAACGTTGTCATATGCATTATCTGATCCTCAGAACACTTCTGATAGCAAGAACTCTATGCTCGTACTGTCCCTGTATCACTGATTCTAATATTGCTATTGCACGATGTTTGTTTGACATTTGCAACCATTTTGTAGTCTTGACCTCTTGTTCCCTCACCTCCTGGTCCCCTATGGACATTCTAGCCCATAGGGTTTGATTATGTGCATTTCAGAAAGAATCCCAGGGAGTTGTTAAATTCCATAAACTATAGGCTGTTATAGAAAGAAACAGAACAAACACATCTACTATAACATCCTCATTTGTCAGATCATTTAAATATTGAAGACATGCTGGGCACAGTGGCTCATGTCTATAATCTCAACATTTTGGGAGGATGAGGTAGGAAGATTGCTGAAGACCAGGAGTTTGAGACCAGCCTAGGTAACATAGCAAGACCTGTCTCTACTAAAAATAAAAAAGAATTTAGCTGGATGTAGTGATGCATGCCTGTGGTCTCAGCTACTCGAGAGGCTGAGGTGAGAGCGTCACTCAAGCCTGGGAGTTTGAGGTAAGCTATAATTGCACGATTGCAATCCAGCCTGGGCAACAGAGCAAGACTCTGTCAAATTAATTATTTATTTATTAATTTATTTATTTACTTGTGTGTGTGTAGACAACCAAACTTACAAAGTTAATTTCTCATGGTATATAAATGTAGAAGTGGACAATGATAATATTAGCCAGAAAAATATCCTAACATTAGCTCTAATGTGGATAATAAAGTTATAAATGCTCTAACTATAATTTTAACTATCATTTTCTCACTGAGAAAAATTACATGTACATTATATAGCTCCTAACAGGAGGCCAGATACCCAGGCTTCTAAGAAAGACTGTGATATACTACTGGACAATGGGATTCACATTTGAGAAGAATACAAGAAGCATCAAAAGCCTTTGTGTCCAGTCAACACTTTAGGGTTTTCCTGTAAATAGAAACAAATGTCTTTGTACCTACATTTTTTAAAACTCACTATTGTTAGTCTATTTTACTATTGAGACCTCGGGAATTGAACAGCCAGAAAGTGATAGGTCATAGTGACAGATTCCAACTTCAGTGCTGTTTCTACCTAGCAAAAAGCCAAAACCCAACCAATATTCCACTGAATATTTGTTCTAATAATAACTAAAAATAGTTTTCTTTAAAAGGTGACTTAAAGATTACAGGACAAAGGAATTTATGGACAGAAGAAATGTAAAGAGAATATGATGCATGTGATTTAGCTAAAAGTATGGAATAAAGTCAATTACCATCTTTTCTTAAAATTCAAATCAGGAACTAATTTTGCAGTTGTCAATTTTCTAATAACATGAAATCTGATCTGTAAAGTATTATTATAATATATTAAAATAATTGATATTAAACATGGCCTCCACCTCATTTGGGATTAAAATCAGTAAAATCATCTCAGCTCCCTTAGTGAGAGAATTATCAAGACTATGGGAAAATAATTTTGTTTTGCTTTTGCTTTCAAATGAGAAAATGCTCCTTTTAGGAAAAAAAATACAGATAATTGAAGAAAAGATATAAAATTAAAGAGATGTATTTAATAATAATCTCACCACCAACAGCTAGCAAATGTAATTACAATAATACTTTGCAATAATGCAATGCAATAAAACACTGGATATGTGTGTTTTAGTCTATTAGTGTTGCTATAAAGGAAATTACAAAGAAAAGTTTATATGGCTCATGGTTCTGCAGACTCTATAAGAAGCACAGTGCCATCATCTGCTACTGATGAAGGCGTCAGACTGCTTTCACTCATGGTAGAAGCTGAAGGGGAACCAGCATATAAAGATAATGTTGTGTGAAAGAGAGAGAAAGACAGTGGGGGAGAGAAGTGCCAGGCTCTTTTTAACAATAAATTATCACAAAACTAATTAGAATGAGAACTTATTACTGTGAGGAGAGCACCAAGCTCTTCTTGACAAATATGTCTCCATGACCCAAATACTTCCCACTAGTCTCCACTTCCAACACTGGGGAGCAAATTTCAACATGAGATTTGAAGGGAACAAATATCTAAACTATATCAATGTGCTATTACTGAAGTTTTTTTATGTATTGACTTATTTAATCCTTATTACAAACTTAAGAGGCATGGACTCAAATTTTACAGCCTCCATTTCACAGAAGAGAAACTAATTCACAGAAAGGATAGTGTGACTTGCTTTTTCAAATCACATAGCTACAAAGTGATGGTGAGGCTTCAGTCTCCAACATCTTGGCCTTAGATCAGTGATTGTTATCACTATTGTCTATTGCTGGCAACTGGTTTTTATAACACATATACCATGGACATTAAGGAAGCAAATAGTCCACATCCACTGCATATGCATTCATGTGTCAAGTATTATAAGCTATATTAGTCCATTCATGCTACTGATAAAGACACACATGAGACTGGGCAATTTACAAAAGAGGTTTAATGGACTTACAGATCCACGTGGCTGGGAACCCTACAATCATGGTAGAAGGCAAGGAGGATCAAGTCACATCTTACATGGATGGCAGCAGGCAAAGAGAGAGGACTTGTGTAAGGAAACTCCCATTTTAAAAACCATCAGATCTCATGAGACTTATTCACTATCATGAGAACAGCATGAGAAAAACCTGCCCCCATGATTCAGTTACCTCCCACCAGGTCCCTCCCATGACATGTAGCAATTATGGGAGTTACAATTCAAGATGAGATCTAGGTGGCAACACAGCCAAACCATATCATTCTGCCCGTGGCCGCTCCCAAATCTCATGTCCTTACACTTCAAATCCAATCATGCCTTTCCAACAGTCCCCCAATGTCTTAACTCATTTCTGCATTAACTCAAAAGTCCACAGACCAAAGTCTCATTTGAGACAAGGCAATTAAGTCCCTTCTGGCTATAAGCTCATCAAATCAAAAGCAAGTTAGTTACTTCCTAGATACAATGGGGGTACAGGCTTTGGGTAAATACAGCCATTCCAAATAGCACAAATTGGCCAAAACAAAGATTACACACCCCATGCAAGTCTGAAATTCAGCAGGTAGTCAAATCTCAAAGCTCCAAAATGACCTCCTTTGACTTTATGTCTCATATCCAGGTCACCCTGCTGCAAGAGGTAGATTCCCATGATCTTGAGCAGTTCTGCCCTTGTGACTTTGCAGGGTATAGCCTCCCTCCTCGATGCCTTCACAGGCTGGCATTGAGTATCTGTGGCTTTTCCAGGCATACAGTGCAAGCTGTCAGTGGATGTACCATTTTGAGATCTGGAGGACAGTGGCCCTCTTCTCACAGCTCTACTAAGTGGTGCCCCAGTAGGAACTCTGTGTGGGGGCTCCGACTCCACATTTCCATTCTGTACTGCCCTCGCAGAGGTTCTCCATGAAGGCCCCACCCCTGTAGCAAACTTCTGCCTGGGCATTCAGGTCTTTCTATATATCCTCTAAAATCTAGGCAGAGGTTCCCAAACCTCTATTCTTGACTTCTGTGCAACCGCAGGCTCAACACCATGTGTAAGCTGACAAGGGTTGGGGTTTCCACCCTCCGAAGCAGCAGTCCAAGTTGTACCTTGGCTGCCTTTAGTCACAGCTGGAACAGCTGGGACACAGGGCACCAAGTCCCTAGACTGCACACAGCAGAAGGACTCTGGGCATGGCTCATAAAACCAGTTTATCCTCCCAAATCTTCAGACCTGTGATGGGAGGGGCTGCCACAAAGGCCTCTGACATGCTCTGCAGATCTTTTCCCCATTTTCTTGCTGATTAACTTTTGACTCGTCGTTACTTACTCAAATTTCTGCAGCTAGCTTGAATTTCTCCCCAGAAAATTGAATTTGCTTTTCTGTCATCTTTTCAGGCTGTTGATTCTTCAAACTTTTAGGCTCTGTTTCCCTTTTAAAACTGAATACCTTTAACAGCACTGAAGTAACCTCTTGAATGCTTTGTTGCTTAGAAATTTCTTCCACTAGATACCCTAAATCATCTCTCTCAAGTTCAAAGTTCCACAAATCTCTATGGCAGGGACAAAATCCCACCAGTCTCTTTGCTAAAATGTAACAAGAGTCACCTTTGCTCCATTTCCCAACAAGTTCCTCATCTCCATCTGAGACCACTTCACCCTGGATTTCACTGTCTATACCATTATTAGTATTTTGGACAAAGCTATTCAACAAGTCTCTAGGGAGTTCCAAACTTTCCCACATTTCCTGTCTTCTTCTGAGCCCTCCAAACTGTTCCAACCTCTGCCTGTTACCCAGTTCCAAAATTGCTTCCACATTTTCAGGTATTTTTTCAGCAGCACTCCACTCCTGGTACCAATGTACTGTGTTAGTCTGTTTTCATGCTGCTGATAAAGACATACCTGAGACTGGGCAATTTACAAAGAAATCACCATCATGGTGGATGGCAGGGAGGAGCAAGTCATGTTTTTTGTTTTGTTTTGTTTTGTTTTTTTCTTTTTGAGACAGAGTCTCACTCTGTCACCCAGGCTGGAGTGCAGTGGCACAATATCAGCTCACTGCAACCTCTGCCACCTGGGTTCAAGTGATTCTTCTGCCTCAGCCTCCCAAGTAGCTGGGATTACAAGCACACATCACTATGTCTGGCTAATTTTTGTATTTTTAGTAGAGATGGGGTTTCATCACATTGGTCAGGCTGGTCAGGAACTCCTGACCTTGTAATCTTCCTGCCTCAGCCCCCCAAAGTGCTGGGATTACAGGTGTGAGACACCATGCCTAGCCCAGCACATCATGTCTTACACAAATGTCAGCAGGCAAAGAGAGAAAGCTTGTACAGGGAAACTCTCATTTTTAAAATCATCAGATCTCATGAGATATATTCACTATCACAAGAACAGCACAGGAAAGACCTACTCCCGTGATTCTATTACCTCCCACCAGGTCCCTCCCACGACATGTGGGAATTGTGAGAGTAACAATTCAAGATGAAATTTGGGTGGGGACACAACCAAACCATATCATAGATGCTATACAAGTGACAAATTTCAGAGAAACTTATAATCTGAAAACACCTAACATTTTAATATCTTGATACTGTCTACCAAATTAACCAATTAGCAGAAAAAAATGCAAAATGAATTTGTTAATGTGAGAAAAATTATGTCCTGAAAATGAGTTCAGTAGAAAACATAATGGTACTATTACAGTTAGATTTCATATTCAATTGTGTTACTTCCATCAATTCAATACTTTCCCACACAAAATACTTTCAAATAATGGCATGATCAATATTGATTGAAATTCAGGTTGAAGAAAATAGGATTTTTATGTAATTTATTAAGTACTCTCTCATATGTCTCATGAAAAAATCATCAGAGATCTAGCTACAAAATTAACAAGTTCACTTTTGAAGTTGATGCATGGGAACTTTATCTCAATGAGTAGTGGCTTCATTTTGTTCCATTTCTTCAAACTGCCGTTTTAGTAGAGCTACCTGTGTATCTTTTATAAAAATACAGATAATGTCAATTCAATCATTCTCACCAAGTGATTCAAGTAGAAAATACTACATTTAAATATCGAAGCTAAAAGTGCAATTTGAATAGTCCTTGATTCTCATATTGCAATACAACATTTCAATGTTTAATAGAATCTACTAGTAGGTTTATGAGGAATACATATACAGTTATTCTACAAAGACATAAAGACAACAATTTCTAAAATGTCTATGCAAGAATATAGTAAGTCTACACTATAGAAGTTAGATTACTTATGATCATGCAATTTCTCCACCCAAATACATATTTGGTTTAGTATTTGTATTATTAGGGGACAGAAAAGTACAGGTTCATAATTATATTTTTATAGTATATTACATCAAGAAATAATCTTAGAAATTATCTAGTTGTGGCAGAAAAATCTCTTTTAATACTTGTCGCAGAACTAAGAATTATCTAGTTGCTGTTTACATAACCCAATTTTATTTCCTCTTGGGTACACAGTTAAGCTACATATCACAAGCTTCCTTGTGGTCCTTGCATGTGACTGAATTCTAATGAGTAGATTGCAGGTGAACATTATGTGTTCTATTTCCTGGCCTGGCCCACATAAATATCTTCCATGCCTAACAGTCTATGCCTTCTTCCTGTTAGGGACAGCTGATGGGAATGAAGAAGACACTCTGTCAGTGACACGCTGGGGATGGATCCCACCAACACACAAGAGCCTATTATTAAGTATTTGGGGATGCTGTGAGCCAGTTGTTAAAATGTTGATAGCTTGAAATTGACCCTGATGTTGGTACTGATCTGGTGAAATCAGCAATGCTATCATTAGGGCTTTTTTTCCATTTCTTTTTTGGGTGTATTTTTTTTTTTTTGGAGAGATTTACTAGATTTACTAGGTTTACTAGAATACCATTGTCACTAGAATGGTTTCCTAATTCACCTACGGAAGGTGACAGAGCCAAAATCTGGGAGAAATTTTTGTCTGATTCATTACTTGAAAAAAAAAAAAAAAGAATTAGCTGACCAGTAACAACTACTTTCAACCGCTGTGTAGGGAGATAAAGGGTGCCCAGGTTTGCCCAGGATGGTCTTTGTGCCCATTTTCCCAAATTAATATATTCCCTTTCACTTGAAAAAATGTCTTAGTTTGAATGATGGTCGCTCCAGCAAGATAAAAACATAAAACATGTCTTGTATTAACCCACTCAGGCTGGAGGTTTATCAGTCACATTCTCTGTAGTATCCTTGCTAATATGTTAATTTATCCCTTAATTTTTTAATAAGGAAACTGATATTTGATCTTCATAACAATTTTTTTAAGAAAAGCAGTTAGCTCATATGTAAACTGTGTCACATGTGTGTAAAGTAAGGCATAGGGAGTAAAGCCATTTGCCAAATTGATAGTGACAGAGAATTTAAGGCTGCTATTTCTAAGTTTCCAATTATCTATTGAACACAGTATGTGACTTAGGTACCATGGTACCTTTTTGTTTAGGAAAATACATATTTCAGTTTGCATTTTCTCAGCACATACCAATTGGAGAAAGGATAAAATTGTCCATATGTGTCCTGAATGGCCATACAAAATTGACATAGTCCTTGTGTCTCCTGGAGGCATTTTCTCAGTCTAAACTGCAGTTGCTGCTTCAAAATTTTAACAAATTAAGGCCACTTGGCTTCACATCAAATCCAATATCCCAAAGTTTTTGTTTTGTTTGTTTTTTTGCCACTAGCAAGTATAGTATAGGAGACTTATGACTGGGATAAATAGTGCTTTATCTAAAATCAATCAGAATTATATTGACTCTGATCGTGCAAACTCATGCCTCCATGCACACACACACAACCCATACCATGCCACTTCATAAAAGCCTCTGGATCAGGGAGGCTGGTTGACACTGGTTAAACAACAGAGTTTCTACTGTCCATATCTTTTTATTTTAAATCCGTGGGTATACGTGCAGGTTTGTTACATAAGTAAACATGTGTTATGGGGGTTTGTTGCACAGATTATTTCAGCACCCAGTTATCAAGCCTAGTACCCATTAGTTACTTTTCCTGATCCTCTTTCTCTTCCCACTGCTCACCCTCTGAAAGGCCCCATTGTGTGTTGTTCCCCTCTATGTGTCCATGTGTTCTCATCATTTAGCTCCCACTTAAGTAATAACATGTGGTATTTGGTTTTCTGTTCCTGTGTTGCTTTGTTAAGGATAATGGCCTCCAGCTCCATCCATGTCCTTGAAAAAGACATGATCTCATTTTTTATGGCTGCATAGTATTCCATAGTGTATATATACTATATTTTATTCATCCAGTCTGATATGATTTGACTGTGTCCCCAACCAAATCTCATCTTGAACCACAGCTCCCATAATCTCCACATATGTCATGGGAGGGAGCCGGTGGGAGGTAACCGAATCATGGGGGTGGATTTTTCCCATGCTGTTCTCATGACAGTGAATAAGTCTCATGAGATCTGATGGTTTTATAAAGGGCAGTTCCCCTGCACATGATCTCTTGCCTGTCTCCATGTAAGATGTGCCCTTGCTCCTGCTTCACCTTCTGGCATGATCATGAGGCCTTCCCAGCCATGGAGAACAGTGAGTCAATTAAACATCTTTCCTTTATAAATTACCTGGTCTTGGGTATGTCTTTATTAGCAGTTTGAGGATGGAGTAATACACAGTCTATCATTGATGGGCATTTAGGTTGATTCCATGTCTTTGCTATTGTGAATAGTGCTGCAATGAATATATATGTGTGCGTGCATTTTTATAATAGAATAATTTAATTCATTTGGGTATATCCATCTTAATTTCTGGATTACTTCTACTAGCTGTTTATGTCCAGGTTCCTCTTGTCTTAATGTCATTATCCCACAGCCATTCAGTCAAAATCCTCAGCAATCTGTTTCCTTTCTACATATTTTAATTTTGGTTAACATTTATGAGTAATGTATACTTTTCATGTTATATAATTTTGTCCTCACAGAAAACATATAAAGCAGGTGTGACTACTATTCTCATAAATGAAGAAACTAAGGTTTAGAGAGGTTTAGTAAAATATCTAAATTCCCATAGCTAGTAAGAGGCACAATTCAGATTTAAATGTACATTGATAAGATTATAAAGCTCACTTTCTTGGTTGCTAATATCTCTCCAGATACTCTTTCCTAGTCTCCCATAGTTCCTCAATAGTTATCTTTTGCTTTTATCCAATTATAACCTACTCTGTGGATCTTTCTGGTATCACATCTTTGCTCATACTCATCTTTACCTCCATAATGTTTCCTTTGCCTGTCTACTTGAGTCTTAATCTTCAATACTCAATTCTAGTTCCACAGTGCCCTCAAGCTTCCTTCTTATTTCAATAGTCCCTTATTTGCCTCAAATCTGAAAACATGACAGCCAGAGAGAATTTGAATTAGTAGTGCTGCGTCACAAATGCAAAGCAGCAAACCATTATTGCCCAGGCGAAAGCGTCCTGTTGACAAGTCTTATTTGGTCTGCATAGTCATTTTGCTTTTGTTTCCATTTTTAATTTAAAATTGTTTCCAAAACTTAAAAATTTTCAACTTAATAGAAAAATACAGGCCAGGCACAGTGGCTCATGCCTGTAATCCTAGCACTTTGGGAGGCTGAGGAAGGCGGATTGCCTGAGCTCAGGAGTTCAAGTCCAGCCTGGACAACATGGTCAAACCCCATCTCTACTAAAGATTTAAAAAATTATCCGGACATGGTGGCACATGCTTGTATTCCAAGCTAGTCTAGAGACAGAGGCAGGGGAATTGCTTGAGTCCGGGAGTTGGTGGTTGCAGTGAGCTGAGATTGAGCCACTATAGTTTTAGCTGGGGCAAGAGAGCGAGGTTCTGTTTCAAAAAAAAAAAAAAAAAGGTACAGAATTTTTTTTTTTTTTTCCCGATGAGAAAACAAAGGCATGGAGAGATTTCAGTTTTGCTTACGAGAACACAGTTGACTTAGTGGAAGGGAGACCCAGATTTCCACACTCTGAATCTGGTGTTCCGTCAATTCTACTTATACATTGCTCTGCTATTTAAGCTATATCTAAGACAAGTATGTCATAATTAGGTTTTATAATTACTGACAGATCTTTTTAAGTGTCATACTTTTTGTATTTACACAGCAATTAATGTAGTACTTGATAAATATCGATTGATTTCCTAATTGACTTTTGCTGAAGCAAAGTCAGAACCAATTCTTCCTGCTGACAAAGAGAAAGAGAGACAAATTAGTTTTACCCAGCAGTTGATAGTCACAATATGTTGTCTGCTCCTGGAAAGTGCTGTATTAATACTATCCTGAGGCTCTGTCCTCCCATACGGCCCAGGTCAGCCATCCTGGCGTCCCAGGTAACCGGATGGGACAAAGGAAAAACAGAAGCTCTGTGAAGTTAGATCACTTTAAGTAAAGGTCCCCAAATTAAAATGTATTCAAGGAAGATAGAGCCAATTTAATCTGATTTTCTCTGGTACAGGCCCAATATTAAGAAGAAAATAATTCATCAGACAAATAAATGACTCATTAAAGAAGTGTTTAAGACAGGGAAAGAAGAACCAAAAATAGAAAAAAGACAGTTCTGAAGTTCTAGCTCCTCAATTTATTCATCGTTTTCTTTCTCTATACATAGAACAAAGAGAAATGGGCCTGCAATAATCTATTAAGCATGTAAAAGATGTTCCAATTTGCTTGTCCACTAATCAACATTGGTGGTCTGAGTTAGTCCAACGTGTTGCTGTAAATACTTGAGGCTGGATAATTTATAAATAAATGTGCTTATTTTGGTTCACAGTTCTGCAGGCTGTACAGAAAATATGGTGCTGGCATCTATTTCTGGTATAGGCCTCAGGAAGCTTACCATCATGGCAAAAGGCAAAAGCAGAGCAGATGTATGACATGGTTAGTACAGGAGCAAGAGGGAAAGGGAGGAGGTACCACACTCTTCTAAACAATCAGATCTCATGTGAACTCACAGAGTGAGAACTCACTCAAAATAATAAGAGCTATTTATGGCAAACCCACAGCCAATATCATACTGAATGGGCAAAAACTGGAAGCTTTCCCTTTGAAAACTGGCACAAGACAGGGATGCCCTCTCTTACCACTCCTATTCAACATAGTATTGGAAGTTCTGGCTAGGGCAATCAGGCAAGAGAAAGAAATCAAGGGTATTCTGTTAGGAAAAGAAGAAGTCAAATTGTCCCTGTTTGCAGATGGCATGATTGTATATTTAGAAAACCCCATCGTCTCAGCCCAAAATCTCCTTAAGCTGATAAGCAACTTCAGCAAAGTCTCAGGATACAAAATCAATGTGCAAAAATCACAAGCATTCTTATACACCAGTAACAGACAAACAGAGGGCCAAATCATGAGGGAACTCCCATTCACAATAGCTTCAAAGAGAATAAAATACCTAGGAATCCAACTTACAAGGGATGTAAAGGACCTCTTCGAGGAGAACTACAAACCACTGTTCAGTGAAATAAAAGAGGACATTAACAAATGGAAGAACATACCATGCTCATGGATAGGAAGACTCAATATCATGAAAATGGACATACTGCCCAAGGTAATTTATAGATTCAATGCCATCCCCATTAAGCTACCAATGACTTTCTCCACAGAATTGGGAAAAAACTACTTTAAAGTTCATATGGAACCAAAAATGAGCCCACATTGCCAAGACAATCCTAAGCCAAAAGAACAAAGCTGGAGGCATCATGCTACCTGACTTCAAATTATACTACAAGGCTACAGTAACCAAAACAGCATGGTACTGGTACCAAAACAGAGATAAAGACCAATGGAACAGAACAGAGTCCTCAGAAATAATACCACACATCTACAGCCATCTGATCTTTGACAAACCTGACAAAAGCAAGAAATGGGGAAAGGAGTCCCTATTTAATAAATGATGCTGGGAAAATTGGCTGGCCATCAGTAGAAAGCTGAAACTGGATCCTATCCTTACTCCTTATACGAAAATTAATTCAAGATGGATTAGATTAGATGGATTAAATGTTAGACTTAATACCATAAAAACCCTAGAAGAAAATCTAGGTAATACTATTCAGGACATAGGCATGGGCAAGGACTTCATGTCTAAAACACCAAAAGCAATGGCAACAAAAGCCAAAATTGACAAATGGGATCTAATTAAACTAAAGAGCTTCTGCACAGCAAAAGAAACTACCATCAGAGTGAACAGGCAACCTACAGAATGGGAGAAAATTTTTGCAATCTATCCATCTGATAAAGGGCTAATATCCAGAACCTATAAAGAACTCAATCAAATTTACAAGAAAAAAACAAACAACCCCAACAAAAAGTGGGCAAAGGATATGAACAGACATTCTCAAAAGAAGACATCCATACAGCCAACAGACACATGAAAAAATACTCATCATCATTGCCATCAGAAAAATGCAAATCAAAACCACAATGAGATACCATCTCACACCAGTTAGAAGGACAATCATTAAAAAATCAGGAAACAACAGGTCCTGGAGAGGATATGGAGAAATAAGAACACTTTTACACTGTTGGTGGGACCGTAAACTAGTTCAATCATTGTGGAAGACAGTGTGGCGATTCCTCAAGGATCTAGAACTACAAATACCATTTGACCCAGCCATCCCATTACTGGGGATATACCCAAAGGATTATAAGTCACGCTGCTAAAAAGACACATGCACACATATGTTTACTGCGACACTATTCACAATAGCAAAGATTTGGAATCAACTCAAATGTCCATCAGTGACAGACTGGATTAAGAAAATGTGGCACATATACACCATGGAATACTATGCAGCCATAAAAAAAGGATGAGTTTGTGTCCTTTGTAGGGACATGGATGCAGCTGGAAACCATCATTCTCAGCAAACTATCACAAGAACAGAAAACCAAATACCGCATGTTCTCACTCATAGGTGAGAATTGAACAATGAGATCACTTGGACACAGGAAGGGGAACATCACACACCGGGTCCTATTGTGGGGAGAGGTTAGGGGGGAGGGATAGCCTTAGGAGATATACCTAATGTAAATGACGAGTTAATGGGTGCAGCACACCAACATGGCACATGTATACATATGTAACAAACCTACATGTTGTGCACATGTGCCCTAGAACTTAAAATATAATAAAAAAGTAAAATAAAATAAAAAAATAAACACCACGCACCACACACACATACACACATGCACACACGATAGAACAGAACAAAAAAAGTATATTAAAGTGGTTACACTAACAAAAACTAAAATAAAAACGCTGGTTTCAGAAAGAAAAACTGAAATCACAACCAAAAATATAAGTTGATCTATGAGGGCCCACATGCAGGAGTCAGCAAATGTGACTGGAGCTTGATAACCAAAGGAAGGACATGATCCGTGGCCTCAGTACCATGAGGGAACTGGTATTAAGCCTTCTGCATAAAAAGTAGGCACTTGGAGAACTCCAACTTTTGGGAAAAGTGAGTAAATATGTATACCCATTGACTGACAGACACAGCAAATTGTTCTCATTCTATTTGGTGTTTCAGGTATAGAAAGATATTACCACCAAAAATTAAAAGCTTAGACCTTTCTCACCCACTGATAAGAGGCCCTGAGAGATGCAGTATCCCAAGTTGGCAAATTAATCTAAATATTTATACAAGAATATCTTTGAGGTTCTGGCAGAAGTCAATGTGCAATTGGCGATTAAAGACATGTTAGCCATACAGGGCTTACAAAAGAACTCCATGAGAACTGTGTGTGTATGTGTGTGTGTGTGTGTGTGTGTATATTGAACTCACCTTTAATGAAGTGCTTACACAAAGAAACAATAGGACCCCCAAGCCATGGTCCTCCTTACTCTCTCGAGGTATTTTTTAACCTGCTCATGTGGCTGCCTTTCTGTCTCCAGGGCCTCATTCCATAACTAACATATTAAATATCTTTTCCTTTTGGCACACATGCAGTATTCTCTATTTCAACATCGGAACCAAAACTTAGATGGCATATTGGTCTTCTCTTCCATGGAGCAAATACAAGAAACTCTTCAGATATTCCTCACCAAATATAAGAAAATGTGTTTATACAGTCACATTCCTTGAGGATAACACAATAAAATTAGAAATGAATAAGTATCTTCCTCCAAATATTACATACAAGAAATAAAAATATATTTCTAAGTAACTATTGATGCAAAGAAAATTTTATAATCAAATATATAAAGTACTTATCACTGAGTGATGAAAAATACACAGTTCAAACTTGTGAGACGCAATTAAACAGTTCTTCAGAAGTTTAGTCTTATTAGCTCTTAGGTATCATATTAAAAGAACTTATGAATAAACGGTTAAAGCCTTATATCTACGTATTTTAAAAAGAAAAAACCCTCAATTCATAACCTAAGCATTAAAGTCAAGATGCTAGAAAAAGAATAACAAGTATATTTTAAAATATAGGTTGAGGAAAAATAGCAAAGATAATATTAGAAATAAATATCACTGATGAATATAGACACAAAATTTGTAAATAAAATATTAGCTCTTCAAATCTAGCAATGTCTCATATACATAGTAAGGATTATTTCAAAATTATAAGAACTTAATTTCAGAAAATTTAATTATATAATCCACTGTTGCAACACATTAATGAGGGTAAAATTTTCTGATTATCTTGATACTTTCAAAAAACAATTTGATTAAAAATTTATAAATTGTTGCAAAAACGTTATTATGAACCAAATAAACAAAAAAGCCAACACATAACAAATAATTCTTAGCAAACCAGAAATTGAAAGGGACTTTAATAAGAAATGCTAACCCCAAACCTATAGCAGATAAACTACTATATGATATGCACAAAATTATTTTTAAAAGTCAGAAAAGTGTCAGAGTATTTGGATAAATCACAATTCTCAAATGATGACAGTAAAATTACTTTGAAAAATAGTTCTTTGACTTCTAATAGACTTGAAGACATACATATACTACTATTCAGCAATTTCAATTCTAGATGTGTGATAGAAAATTCATTATATGGGACCAGGAATATAAAGAATATATACAAGATCTGTAATGAAGAATAGTAAGGAAATTTAAATGTTAATCCACAGGCGGTAGAAATACACATTATGGTATATTCTTATAAAGTATTACTATTTGATAAGTTAGATTATATGTACCCAGAAGAAGATATCTCTACTATATACATTTCAGTGAAAAAACGAAGTTTCATCGCTCTAAAAAGCAAGCTACTAAAGGATATTAACAGTGTAATAAAAATTACGTTGCCAGGCGTGGTGGCTCAGGCCTGTAATCCTAGCACTGTGGGAGGCTAAGGCGGGATGATCGCTTGAATCCAGGAGTTTGACACCAACCTGGACAATAAAGTGAGACCCTATCTCTACAAAATGAATGAATAAATGAATGAATGAATAAACAAACAAACAAACAAAAGTAACCAGGCGTGGTGGGTGCACATCTGTAGTTTCAACTACTTGGTAGGCTGAGGAGGGAGGATTTGAGCCAGTGAGTTTGAGGTTGCAGGGAGCTGTAACTGCATCACTGCTATTCAGCCTGGGTGACAGAGCACAACCCTGTTTAAAATAAACCAAAAGGTTATGTAAACTATAAAAATATACGATACAATAATGTAGACAGACCAAAATGTAGTCAAAATATTTAAAGCTAAACCAGAAATATATAAACCAACTTAAATATAGTAACTCCCTGTGTAGAAAGAAGATGGGAAGGAATGATTGGAGGCTCTATCTGTGAGGTTTTATATTCTTTTTAAAAATCAGAAATGAATATATCAAAACATCAATATTTACTAATTCTTGATGGAGCATTTATGCATCACAAAATACATTTGTATTATGAGCGACCACATGGATAAGCTGTCTCTTTTTCAGATATGGAGATGAAAATTGAGACAGTGTATGGACTGCAAGACAAGAGACAAATGGTAACAGAACTAGGAAAACAAATTCATTTTCTCCTATCTCCAAGTTCAGTATTTTTTTCCATGAAATTATGCTGACTTTAATCAGCTAGGTTTTATGTGTTATTTTAATGACATTCAATAGAAATATTATACCCCCATTCAGATTTTCTTTTGATGAGTTCCCCAGCATCTTTCTTACTTGTTTCATTCTGCCCTGTAATAATAAGAGTTATTTACATGTCTATCTTTCCTACTCTATGAGTCCCTGGATTTCAGGGATCATGCTTTAATCATCTTTGTATCTCCATTCATCACAGTATCTTATGCAAAAAAGACATTCAATATGTGTTTGATGAATCAAATATATTGGTTTATTAATCCAACAGGTTGAACAAACATGTTTTGAACATTCATTACAGCTCATGTACTATGCCATGCACTGCGCTAATTGTCACATGTAAAATGAGTGAAGGTTTAAGCTATAAAGAGTTATTTAGATGCTTTGCAGCTAGCATTCCTCTTGGAGTTTATGTTACCATCACTAACTTATTTCTGTAGAAATAATTCCAAACACATAAGGATAGCATATAGTGCTGGGCTTCTCAGATTGATGAGCTAAATCTAAAGAATCTAAAGGGAAGGCAAATGTTGGTATGATTGCCCCTCAAATAATCAGTGTGTTTTTGCTAATTTTACAGCGTGAAAGATTTTATGTACTAGAGTAAAGCTAATCAACACCAAAATAAAAATCTCCATGTCTTTCCTCCATTTTCATCCTTTAAAATTTTTAATGATGTAAAAATAAGATACTAACAACATTGATACACTTAAAAAAAATTTAGGGTTTCGCATGGTGGTTTATTTCTGGGTGAGAAAGAGTGAGCCCATTCTATCCTGTCTCTTTCACTAAATACAGCTATGCAAACTGAACAGAATGCATGAAGTAGCTATTTAAGGAATAGAGAGTAAATAATATCTGCTAGATTTGGATGACTGGAATTGAAAGTACCACCAAACTATTTATGAGTTTATCTTTCTGGCTTTTTTACCCCCCCTCTAGTGTTCACAATCTCAACTCAACACAATCCAAAACTAACAGAGGCAGCTCCAGGTAAAGGTCTCTAGTTCTGGCTCAAACAGAGAAAAAGGGTCTCCCAATAGTCAGAAAAAAATGAATGAGATTCATTTTCATTTATGTGTGAAAATTACCTCAGTGCACGGCATAGTACATGACCTCTGTTCAAAACATGTTTGTTCAATATGTTGGATGAATAAACTAATATATTTGAGTCATCAAACATATTGAATGCCTTTTGTGCATATGACACTGTGATGGAGATAAAAAAGATGATGAAATTCCTCCATTTTTCTTATTTTTTCTTCTATTTTTTCTCACCTCAGCCCTGAAGCAATCACCAACAGTGGTGGCACCAACAACGGCAGAGACAGGAGCCGACAAGAGCCTAATTTTCTTATAGAGAGTAATCTTTCTTATAAGAAAAGCTGTGATTTCAAATGGATAAATCAAATCTTCATTGCTTTTTATTTCTGTGTATCCTGATATCACATAGTGCAAGATGCAGGCACAATCATGTGAAATGTATGATACACTAGGGCAAATGAAATCCCAGGTTTCTGGCAAGGGCAAAGAAAAAGAAAGGATTGCAGAACTATAAAGCAGAAGAAGGATAAAAGAGGAAAACATTCATGAAAGTGACCCCATAAGTTGTCTTTGAAATTTCAGCCTCACCCTCAAGCTGTGTATACATGGATCTGATCTTAGCAGCATCCCATAGACTTTGAGAAGTAAACAATAGAATAGACTACACTCAGGTCCCCAAATGGCCACTGAGTAGTATAACCATGGAACAGATAAGCAAAACATTGCAAAAAGTTTGAAAATGAAACTGACATTGAAACCATAATCACAGAAGGCTAGTCAAAACTTGTGGCCTGAATCTAACCACACCAAGGGCCTGCTCAAAATTTAAAAGTAATAATAAATTAAAATTTCCCATAGGACTTCAAGAAGACTTCGGACTTTTTCTTTTTTGAGACAGGGTCTTGATCTGTCACCAAGGCTGAAATGTAGTGATGTGATCAGAGCTCACCACAGTCTTGAACTCCTGGCTTAAGGAATTCTCCCATCTCAGCCTCCTGAGTAACTAGGACAGCAGGCACAGACCACCAGGCCTGGCTAATTTTTTAAAAACTTTGTGGAGATAGGGTCTTGCTATATTGCCCAGACTAGGCTCCAGTGATCCTCCCATCTTGGCCTCCCAAATAGCTGAGGTAATAAATGTGAACAACCATGCCTAGGCAGACCTTTTTCAGGAGACAATCTAAAATTACTTAGTAAGCTAAGAACCAGAAAAAGACAATGACAGATGTCAATGCCGAGATGACACAGATATCAGAACTATACCATAAAGGACTTTAAAACAGCTATGCTTTAATGTTTTATAGTGAACACTTTTGAAACAAAGCAAGAAAATTTCAAAGAGATGATATTAAGAATAAATAACCAAATAGAATTTTAAGAGCGAAAAAAAAGTTTTAGTAGTCTAGTTCAGTAGACAACTGGAGATAATAAAAGTAAGAGCCAAACAACTTGCACATAGGTCAATAAAAAGTATCATTCATGGATACTCCTCAGCCATAAAAAAAGAAAGAAATAGTCTTTTTCAGCAACATGAATGAAATTAGAGGCCATTATTCTAAGTGAAGTAACTCAGGAATCAACAAAATACCTCATATTCTCAGTTATAAGTGAGAGCAAAGCTATGGGTACACAAAGGCATTCAGAGTGGTATAATGGACATCAAAGACCCAGAAAGGAGAAAGGGTAGGAGGGGGCTGAGGGAGGAAAAAGATACCTGTTGGGTACAATGTACACTACTCAAGTGATAGGTGCACTAAAATCCCAGACTTCACCACTATACAATTTATCCATGTAACCAAAAACCACTTATACCCCTGAAGCTACTGAAATTAAAATAAATAAAAATAAAAATAATTACCACTGTCAAAAAAGCATTCATTCAGAACTGAGAGAAAAAAAAATTCTAAAATGAGCATGTGAGACAATAACGAAGTATAAATATTCACATTATTATAGTCTAAGGAGGGACAAATAAAAGCTGCAATATAGAAAAAAATGTTTGAGGAAATAGCGAAGGAAAACTTCACAAATTTGGTGAAAGACATGAACCTATCAATTTAAACTGAGCGAGCACCAAACTTCTAAACTCATAATAATTTATGCACAAACACATTATAATCAAACTGCAGACAAGCTAAAGACATATATCTTGAAGGCAATCAAAGAAAAATAACATATTACCTAGAGGGGAACAATGATTCAAATGTCTTTGGATTTCTCGTCAGAAACCATGGAGCCATATATGCAAAAGGGTTGTAAGCAAATGAGAACTAAGTAAAAAATTACCATGTTGCTATTTATTCTTAAAAGCATTGATGAAATAACATGTTTACTAAAGTAGCATTGGTTGTGAAAATTACACAAAATTTCTGACGTGCATATGCAACCTAAAATATGAAATCCGGAATACAGTTTGTTCAATTTTTATGGAAAGTAACATTCAACAGAGTAAAGCAAGAATATTTTATTCCTTGATTTTTGTGTGCTTCATCAGTCTTTACTTAGTTCTCATCATTACTGTAATAGGTACTCAAAAGTTCAATTGTTAAGCCAAAGATTGTGTTTATGAATTCTGTAATTTAGCACTGTATTTCGCTTTGAAGTCTGAATATTAAAACTTCATGTGAAATTCCTTGTCAAATAGTTATAATTTCTTTGAAATGCCGATTTACTAATGTAACTTGGGCACCCAGTTTTGCAAAGTGGGCTATATCTGGATTGCAATGAGTTTATACTAATTGTTTAGAATATAGAACACAATTTAGTTTCCTTATCTGCAATCTGTCTACCCTCTTTAGAGAAATGTTTTGAAGTCTTTTACTGATTTTTTAAAGATGAGTTTTGAGAGTTATGTTAATACAATTTCTTCATTAGATATATCATATTCAGATGTCTTCTCCCAGTCCTTAGCTTAATATTTATTCTTTTCTGAGGAACTACGGAGAGCAAAAGTTTTAAATTTTGATGAGGTCCTGTTTATTGTGGTTTTTTATTTCTATTATGTATTATGTTTTTGCTGTAATGCCTCAGAACTCCTTGACTAACCTAGGTCACAATGATTTTTCTCCTTTATATTCTTCTAAAAGTTTAATAATGTTATGGTTTAAATTTAGATCTATGACTATTCTAGTCAATTTTTGTACAAGCTATAAAATGTAGGTCATTGTTCTTTTCCTTCCATATGGATATTCAATTTTTTCAACACTACTTGTTAAAAAGATTACTCTCTCTCCACTGCACTGCTTTTGTGCCTTCGTCAAACATTAGTTGACCATGTTTCTAAAT
The DNA here is from genome assembly GCF_009764315.1 of Trachypithecus francoisi. Classification (NCBI taxonomy): domain Eukaryota; kingdom Metazoa; phylum Chordata; class Mammalia; order Primates; family Cercopithecidae; genus Trachypithecus; species Trachypithecus francoisi. The sequence goes on along the minus strand of NW_022681462.1, from coordinate 57,787,593 downwards.
CAATCTGTGATCGCTTTATTTTGTTCAATGATCTAGGTATTCATTGGTTTATCATTATCTTATCATTTGAATTATTATAGGTTTATAGTCAGTCTTAAAGCCAGATGTGATTCCTCCAACTTTATTCCTCCTTTTCAGTGTTGTCTTGGCTAGACTATTTTGTCTTTCCATATAAATTGTGAAATCTGCTGTTCATATTTAAAAACAAAGTCTTAGATACTGATTGCAACTGCATTAAATCTATATATTATTCTGAGGAGAATCGACTATGTTCAGTCTTCTGATCTATAAGCACTATGTTTCTACATTTATTTAATCTTCTTCAATTTATTGGAATTTTTAAAAATTTAGAGCATACAGATCCCACACAAGTTTTGTTATATTTATATCAATTATTTAATTTTTGGAAATATTTTAAATGGTTTATTTTACAATTATTAACTGCTCATCTATAGTAACACAGGTAATTTTGGTTGTTCTTGCATACTTCAGCCATATTAAACCCATTTATTTGTTCCAAAAATATTTTTTGCAGATTTCTTGAGATTTTATATGTAGAAAGTCATGCCATATGTGAGTAAGAACAGTTTTATTTCTTCTATTTCAATCTGCATGCTTTTTCTGCACTTCTCTGGCTTTACTGCACTGTTTAGAATTCCACAGGCCAATGCTGAATAGCGTATCATGAACATCTTTTCCTTGCTCCCTCAGGCTGTGGCCAGCTCTCCAAAACATGACGTAAATGCTGGCTATTGGAAGATAAGCAGAAATGCACAGGAATGGTCATGTTGTCCAAAGGAACATGGATGGAACCTTACAGCATCTGTTATAGAAACTACAAGAAATGCATCTTTACTCAGAACACAAAGTAGTCAAAAGCAGAAGGTTGGAAAAAAAAAAACATATCTTGGGCAAATTCTAAAGGAAAGGAAGGTAGTGTAAGATATATAGCCACATTAACATTAGATAAAGTAGAATTTAAGGCAAGGAGAACTACCAGAAAAAATAAGAATATTTCATAATGATAAAAGTTTTAGTCTACTAGAAAATGTAACAATTTTAAATTTGTATGCTTCCATCCCATAATCTCCGAATATATTAAGTAAATTAGATATAACTTCAGAGGAAAGAGAAAAATCATAAGGGTTTTAACACATCTCTTTTAGTAACTGATAGAACAGATAAAGTCATAGAAGACCTAAACAATCCATTTAACAAATACCAAATAACTTCAAAGTACAAAGTCATTTCAAATAGACCTGCAGCATATTAAAAAAAATGTTTCATTGATCAGCCTTAAAGTCTCGGAAAATGTTAAAGGCTTTAATCATGTATAACAAGAGAGACTTAACTTAGAAACTAATAAAAATAACTAGAAAACATCTAATGTTTGGAATATATGACCTTTTTAAAAATAGATAGATCAAAGAAATAATCACAATGGAAATTATAAAATAGTTTGAGTATGACCATGAAAATATGGCATATAAAAACCTGTGATATACAGTTAAACTTCCCTATAGGGGAGTAGGTTATCGCCTTAAAAGCATGTATTAAAAGTTTACAAATGCAAAAAATCCATGATTGAAAAAGCCATAACAAGAACATGGAAAAGGAAAACAAATGAAACCTAAAATATACAGAAGGAAGGAAATAAAGATCTAAGACGAATGAGATAAGAAAAAAGTACAGCCAAGAAGACCAGCAAAGGCATTTCCAAAGGTCCACTTGATGTTAGTCATTATAAATTTAAAGTAATACCTGCCAGCGTAATGTGTACACGTGTGTTTCCATTAAATTCAGCTTCCCAAATGTAGTCAATGAAAAAATGGACTGTTGCCTTTACTAATGCTAGTGTTTTTCCAAAAGACAAGAACTGAAAATAAAGAGGGACAGGACAGAGGGAGATGGGCATAAAAGGAAGTTTTGATAATGAAACTGTTACAGCTAAAACAGATAAGGAAGAATGTAAAGAAATGGGGTGTGATTGACAAATGATGTAACATCAATGGACTGAATAGGGCAGTGTAAGAGTGGAGGGCCTGAAACTGAATCATGAAAGGAATGGCATAGTTTTCAGTAATGATATATTTTGTGTCATGACCTCTGGGAATACATACATTGAGTTACAATGAAAGAGATTGTCGGATAAGAATGGAGATGTGAGGTTTAGTCCAAGGTACAGAATATTTAGAATTACGAGGAGGTAAGTATTCATAAAGAAATTCCTTCATAAGCACTATAACTTCATGTAATGAATCATACAGGTTAGAAATCTCAGTATAGGTATCTCTAGTATTTACTCCCTTAAACAATTATTGTAATCTCTCTATATATTCTAAAGATTTTATAGAACAATCTATGGCTTCTTCAAATGTATATTATCAGTGCCATTTTCAAATAGACTTTCTGAAATTTTCTAACTTAGGACTGCAATGTCCCTTCTTCCTCTAAACAGCCACTCAATGTCTCATTTTCTATGCGTAGAAGTCCAAGACTATGGTTTACTTTCATTTTAAAGACAACTTACTAAGATTTCAATATCACTGTTATTTATTCTCACCATAAGAATGGTAGAAATGTTTTTTTATTAAACAATTGCTGTTTATTTTGCATGCTGCCAAATAATATTCCTGGATTTATTCATTCATACATGCCATGCCTGCAATATTTATTGAGCTCTTTTTTACATACCTGGTATTTTTCTAGATGATAAGCAATGGTAGTGAATAAAACAGACCAAGTTCTTACCCTTATGAATCTTATATTTTAATTGGAGGAGACCAATGGTAAAAATAAATAAAAGCCAGTGAATTTGAATGCTATAAAGTAAAAGCAAGATAAAAGGATACTTGGAATAACGGTGGTCTTCTTTTATATAAGGTGGTCAGAAAAGACCTCACAGAAGAGTAACAGAGACCAAAATAAAGTGAGATATTAAGTTATAGGGATAAGGGAGAATTCACGGAGTCAGAGAACTGCTCCTACTAAATGCAAAGGCCTGAGACAGGAACATACCTTGTTGTTTGAGGAATGGGAAGCAAGGTAGTATGGGCGGTGCCGTGAGCTCATGGGTGAATGTTAGCAGTAAGGTATGAGAGGAGAAAGTGGAGTATGGATAAATAAATCACATATGGCCATAAGGTTAGGTTAACAATTTGCATTTTATTTTGAGTGAGCTGGGGAACGTTTTGGAAAATTTTGAGCTTAGGAAGTTATTCTATTGGAATTGCATTTTTTAAAGAAACACTGGCTTCTTTAGAGAGAATAGATTGTAGGGAGATAAAAGCAAATGGATGGAGACTAGTTAGTAAGCTGTTGTAATAGTTCAATAGTATCTTTGTATCAAGGAAGATATGAAAAGTAATTAGATCCTGATTGATTTTAAAGAGAGAACACACACATTTTGTCACTAAATTGGATTGGAATTGAGAGGGGATTGTGAGAGAAGGAGAGGAATCAAGGATGATTCTACGTTTTTTTGGCCTTAAGCTACTATGTGAATGCAATTTCCATTTACTAAAATGGAAATCTGAAAAAAGGAGAGTGAAAATCAAGACTTCACTTTTGGTAGATTGAATCTGAGATGCCTTTTATACATCCAAGTGCAGAGACTGAACATGAGTCTGAATTTCACGAGAAAGATCAGGGCTGAAGTTGGTATTTAAAACAATTGAATTAGATGAGTACATAGGGTGAAAGTAGATAGAAAAGAAAAAATTCTGAGAATTGAGCATTGAGGATCTGTGATATTGAGAGGCTGTGAAGATGAGAATGATTCACCAAAAGAGATGGTAAAGAACAATCAGAGCATAGGAGAAGGAAAAAAGGTAATATTGTCCTGGAGGCTAAATGAAGAAAGTATTTCCAGATGAAGTCAAGTATGCATTTTACCATTATCAAATAAAACAGGAGAAAGATAAGCCAATGGACTCGGCAAGGTGAAGTTTACTTGGTGACAATAACGACAGATCTGATGAATTTATGGAAACAAATCCTGATTGGAGCAGAGTCAAAAGAGAGATAAAGAAAAATAGAGACAGCGAATAGAGACAATATTTTAGGACATTTTCTCTAAAGGAGGGCAGAAAAGTGGGATGGTATCTGGATAAAGATATCGGGATAAGATAATTTTTTAAAATAGAAGACATTGCAAGTGAATTAACACAGGAAGAGAAAAACAAATACCACATGTTCTCACTTATAATTGGGAGTTAAACATTGGATACTCATAGCCATAAAGATGGCAACAATAGACACTGGGGACTACTAAAGAGGGGAGAGGGGGAAAGAAGGGCTGAAAAACTAACCATTGAATACTATGCTCAGTACCTGGGTAATGGGATCAATTGTACCCAAAACCTCAGCATCACGCAATACACCCATGTAACAAACCTGTACATGTATCCCATGAATCTAAAATAAAAGTTGAATTAAAAAAAAGACACTGCAGAATTTTTACATAGAGATTCAAACAATTAAGTAGGGAGGAGGAAATTAATTCTCTAAGACGGAAAAGGATCAAGTACGGGAGCAATATTTGTAAGTGAGTCAGAGGAAATGTCCTTTGCTGCACGTAGGGAAAGATGGACCTTAAATAGAAGCATGGAGAGTCATCTGTTCCAGCAGGGATAAGACAAGGTATATGGGTTTAGATAAAAGTAGGTAGTTTTAATGCTAGAACTACATAGACATTACCTTCTTATTGTATCTCTTTTTATAGTAAAATATGGAGCAAGGTTATTAGCTGAGAATAGAGGAAGACTGTTAACAATTTGAGAAATAAGAAGATATAAAATAGTTGTCTCAGAAAATGAGAGAGTGAATTGACTTGGGAAATCTGAGAGGATTTCCAGTTAACCCAGTGGCCAACTAAAGGTTTGTGGTCATGATTTTAAAGTGAGTTCAGCTAAGAGTAGTCGCTCATGCCTGTAATCCCAGCACTTTGAGAGGCTGAGATGAGAGAAATGCTTGAGGCCAGAAGTTTGAGACCAGCCTGGGAAACAACATAGTGAGACCCTGTCTTTACAAAAAATTTTAAAAATAGAAAATCAGTTGAATGTCATGGTGCACACATGTGGTCCCAGCTACACAGGAGACTACTGAGGTGGAAGCACTGCTCAAGCCCGGGAGTTCAGGGCTACAGGGAGCTGTGATTATGTCACTTCACTCTAGTATGGACGACAGTGACTCTGTTACTAAAAAAAAATACAAATAAAAATATTAAGCGAGTTCAGTCAACCTGGATATTTTTCTCCAGTTAAATTGTAGGTACTAAGAAGGTGGGTCAGTCAGTGTGGAGGTACTGTCAAGTTGGTATGACTGAAGGAAGAAGGGGAAAACAAAGATGAGTGAGATATCTGTGATGGGTCTATTGAAGCAAAGCCTTATAAGGAAGAATGTGAGGAAATGAATCAAGCAGAGCGCTAATGTGGTGTGTCAATGGATTTGAGGGTCTGGTGGAAGAACAAAAATAAAGGGAGGCCCTGTAAAAGGGAAGTCTGCCTGTGGAACATTGAAAATGGAGATTATAAAACAAATGCTGTTATTGCAAATGGCAATAGCTTTGGTCTAATCATAGAAATGGGTTAACTGATGTCATTAGAAGACAAGATAATTGGAGGTGAGGAGACCCAGGATATGGGAAGGATCATTTTGTGGATATTGAAGTCATCAATTATAATGACAGGAGTGGTGGTGAACGAGGATTAAGCAGATACTAAAATCTTCAATAGAAGGAGTGGGAGCAATTACCAGAAGGAGAGCAGATGACTGCAGCAAGGAAGGTTAATGGGGTTTTGTTTAATCATACGCATTCCAATGGAGTTGGCATAGGAAAGAAGTAGGAGAAATCGTCTTGGAGCAGTGAAGAGCCAAAACTATATCTACTCAATCTCTAAGTCCAGTGCCACATGAGGTGAGAGAGAAAATACAACCACCATTTGAGAGTTCTGCAGGGCAAGCAGAGACCTCAAAGGAGAGCTGAATTTTAATTAGAGTCTTATGATAAGAGGTTGAGGATACAAAGGGCTTTATTGATTACAGACCGTGAGTTATGGAGAAAAAAACTAGAATGTCATGTTTGGATGTGAGATTGAGTCAGAGCAGAGGCTGCACAAAGCTATATGGAGTGCAGGTAATGAATGAAAGATGACCCATGAATTGTGCCTTTCAGGGTTGAGGGGGTTAAACAGACAGGCATATAATGGGTTACTCCTGATTATATCTTGGAGGCAGGTGGATCATCTGTTTAATTGCATGCTACTAAAATGTGTGACTGGTTTTAAGCACTTTGATGTAGAGAAAACTCAGTGAGTTACACAGGACAGAGCTGTTGTCTTGCCAGGACGGTGCGGCAGAGAAGAGATGATTTTAAAGACAGTCCTCTCCCTTAATGTATCCTTCATATAACTGTATTCCCATAACAGTATTACCTCATCTCATTAAATTTAAAAATATATATCCTAAACAGAAGTGTTCTTCTAAACAAAATGACCATGACCATACAGCATACTGAATGCTTTCCAAGTTCCAAATTAAAGAAAAACTTTATTCTTCTGTTATGTTTCTAATTTTAGTTCAGTCAAAGGAGCGAGACATGTGTTCAACATGTTTTCTCTATTTTCCTTTGGTTCTCTAAGATGATGACAATTTCTAAGGAAGCTACTTGAAGTAATTTGGCCTCAAAATAAGAGTGAAAGTCATTTGAAATTTCTGAAACACCCTAGAAGGTTTTCATTCATGTTTTACCTATGTCTTCCTTCTTAACTTTCATTTTTTCTCTTCGAAGAAGACAATGATTTTGAGATTCTCTGACTAGTAAAACTTTATCCTAAGACCTTACTCTGGTATTATTTTGACTTTTAATTTTAGTGCTAGAAATTTAAATTAAGCATCCCGATTAATTAAAAGTTCTAATCCCAGCAGGAAAAAATATTATTCTCCCCCAAAATCATTAAAAGCTAAAGAACTAAAAACCCAGAAACTGATGAATAAAAATACTTCAAACAATTAGGACTTTCAGTTAATTTTGGAGAAGCACTCATGGGCTTAAAGCACCTCCAATCATTTTTAATCTTGATATCCTCCAGGGATTGAGTGCTCACTGCAAAGCAGTGTATCTGCAAACTTTTAGTTTAGATACACTGTTAAGTATATAGATTTTCATTCGGTTATTTTTTAAGGTAAAAGGTAATACTTCTCAAAATTTAATAAGAGCTTTTTGTTGTTCCTTCTGTTTTGGGCATAAAATATATTTGCCCTCATAATGGTTTTGGTCTTTAATTAAAGTCGTGCTGTGTCTAAAAGAGAGTGGTTCAGGTATGCTCTTCCCCATATTCCTCCCTCTGTATGACTACAGTAATACGTGAATTTTTCATTAAATGTAGAACACAGAGAAAAGTTAGATAAGTACATACTGGCCAGGTGCAGTGGCTCATGCTTGCAATCTCAGCATTTTGGAAGGCCAAGGCAGGAGGATCACTTGAGCCCAAGAATTCAAGACCAGTCGGGGCAACATAGTAAGACTCCATCTCTACAAACAAACCAGCCAGGTGTGGTGGTAGCTGCCTGTAGTACAAGCTACGGGGAAGGCTGAGGTGAGAGGATGGCTTGAGCCTGGGAGGTTAAGGGTTTAGTGAGCCCTGACAGGCCTACTGTACTCTAGCCTGACTGACAGAGCAAGAGGAAGGAAAGAAGGAAGGAAGGAAGAAAGGGAGGGAGGGGAGGGAGGGAGGGGAAGGCCAGATTTGCCATTACTCCACAAACTTCTGCTGAGTTTTCTCTGTGATGATATCAGGACAGCTCTTACCTGGAGGACTGTGAACCTGACTCCCACCTCAGCCTCCCATGTAGCTTGTACTACGAGCAGGAACACTCACTACACCTGGCTTTTGTTTGTAACTTATTTCATAGTCACTTGGTAATCCCTTATTTTTGAAGACTTGTGTATATTCAATGTCTCCTTATTCCTAACATAATACGTTATACAAAATTATCTTAATGATTAATTTATTACATGGTATTGATTGAAGGCTGGGTAAGGTCCCAATAGAAAAGCTATGTCTTCATTAGCTTTTCCATTTCATTATACCATTTTCCCTTCTACTATTCCAAATCCTGTTTCTATCTTAGGAGATTTTACCCTTCAGTGTATTTATCTTCAATTTGTATATGCTTATTTGTATAAATGTGTGTACATGAATAAGATATGGCATTGATTTATGTATGTTTTAAATTTCATATATACTTGTGATATATCATTCTATTTCTCACTTTCTTGCATGAAATAAAATGCACGTAACAATGTTTTGAAGACCTCACCCATATTGCATAAGTATATCTAGTTAATTTTGTTCTCACTTCTGTATAGTATTCTATCTTAGGTATCTGTCACATTTTACTTATTTTCTTCCCTGGAATGACTAACATGTTGGCTTCCAATCTTAGCAATAAGTGTTCTGTTTCTTTGTGCTTCTACGTGACAGTTTCTCTGAAGCGTGAATACCTAGGAGTGGAATTTCAGGGTTCTGGGGAATACACATAATTAGTTTCACTAAGTACTGCCAAGTATTCTCCAAAATGTCTATACTAATTATATTCACATCAGCTTTGACAGCATGTTAATATTAGTAATTACCTATTTATAATAGCATTGCAATTGCTCATTATTTTTATTATTTTAATGGAGAAACTTTAATTTTGATATCAAAGCTCTGGAAATTTTTAATATGATTGTAGATGTAGATACGGGAGGAGTTTTTGGTTTTATTTTCCTCATTCACTGTCTGCAGACCACACTTTCTTTGCTCAACTCCATGTGTAAGAGTTAAGTTCAAACTCCTGTTAACATCTGCTTTTCCATTTATAAATTTGCTTTTCTTTTAGTTGAATGTTCTTTCAGGCTAGGGTTTCTATATTGATTGTGATCATTAGCATTTGAAATGTATAAGCTGTGCTAAATTCCTCAGTGTTGAGTAACATTTAGAGAAATACAGAAACCTATAAGTTGCTTGATGACTTTAATTATGGTACAAGCCTTTCTTACAGAAACAAAGAATTCATCTTTGCAAATTATAAATAAATATAAGCAAATAACATAAAGAATTCTAACTTTCCCCTCTTCGGAAATTAACAGAAGTTTAGCTAAAAGTCTGAGATTTCTTGTTTGTTAAAGTGTCATTTATTTTTAGTATCTGTGTTCTCTGGGCAATGGCTTTTATTCTTTTAGGTACAGGTACGTCAAAATTCCTCCCCACCCCCCGAATGCTTATACACTACTGGTAGAAATATAAATTAGTTCAGTCACTGTGGTGATATCTCTAAGAACTCAGAACTACCATTCAACCCCACAATCCCATTACTAGGTATATATTCAAAAGAAGATAAATCCTTCTACCAAAAAGACACATACTTATGTGTTTATCATAGCACTGTGCACAGTAGCAAAGACATGGAATCAGCCCAGGAGCAGCCCATTAACAGTGGATTGGAGGCTGGGCATGGTGGCTCACCCCTATAATCCCACACTTTGGGAGGCTGAGGTGGGTGGATCACCTGAGGTCAGGAGTTCGAAACCAGCCTGGCCAACATGGTGAAACCTTGTCTCTACTAAAAACACAAAAATTAGTCAGGCATGATGGCTCCTGCCTGTAATCTCAGCTCCTTGGGAGGCTGAGGCACAGGAATTACTTGAACCCGGGAGGCAGAGGTTGCAGTGAGCTGAGATCACGCCACTGCACTCCAGCCTGGGCAACAGCGTGAGACTCTGTCTGGAACAAAATAAAACAAAACAAACAGTGGATTGGATAAAGAATATGTGGTACATATACACTATGGAATACTACACAACCACAATAAAAGATTGATATCATGTCCTTTGCAGCAACATTGTTGCAGCTGGAGACCATTAGCCTCAGTTAATTAACACAGGAATAGAAGAACAAATACTGCATATTCTCACTCGCCATAAGTGGAAAGCAAACATTGTGTATTTATGGACATAAAGATGGCAACACTGTGGAAAACTAGATGGGGGAGAGAGGGAGGAGGTTGAGTAACTATTGGGTACTACCCTAAGTACTGGGGTGGTGGGCTCAATCTAACCCCAAACCTCAGCATCATTCTATATATCCATGTGACAAAGCTGCCCATGCACTCCCTCAATCTAAAATAAAGGTTGAAATTATGAAACGAAACAGAAATTCCCCTCCTATCTGTTAACATTTTCTTACATTTAAGATTCCTTTAAAAAAATAAAAAGGTATTTGCCAGGACAACATTAAAGATAAAGATTGCGCCTTTAATTTTGATTAATCATTTGGAGTTAAGATTCTATAATCCACAATTCGAGTACTGATGAGAGACTGTAAAAAAAAAAAAAAAAAAAAAAAAAAAAAGGACCAAATTAAAAATATATACTGGTTACTCAGAAACACTGCCGAGTTGTTCTTTTTAAGGTAACTTTTGCTCCCAAATTGCTTACACTTCTTGAAAAATATAAGTCTATTTAAGAATTATTACAAGCCAGGTCATTTTGTTTATTCATGATATGGTTCTCGAAATTAGCACAAATTATAATAATCAAAATAAAATGATCCCTAAATTTCTGAGTCAATCTCAAAAGATATTTAAATTTTAGGTATCTGATAGCCCTTATACTACCATTACATTCATTGGGGGGTTCATCATAGAGGAAAGTAATAGAAGAATTTAGTGACTTATACAAAATAGGTGAGAGAGAGAGAGGCTGCATATATCCCATTTAAGTACGGGGTTGGGGGGGGATCTTACTTATTCTGGAACACGGTTATGGCTCACAAATGTATTCATGCCATTTCAATGATAGAAGATGAGGTTTTAAGGATAGGAGCTTTGGCTTTGTTTATCCTTTGCAAGTAGCACTTTCAGGGTCCAAGGGATCCACCCACTAGGAAAAGTTTGCAACAAGGTATTTTTAGCTTCTTTGAAACTAGATTTTGTTTGAAGTCTCTAATAATAATTTTTTAAAAAATAGATAACACGTTGGGAAAATGTATCATTTCAATTTGTACCAACCTCTTGGTGTCAAAATGCAAAGCCAAGAAACAAATATAGAAAATATACACACAAATGCACATGAGAGGCCAGTCTCACATTCCAAGCCACATGAGATTCCATCAGAAAAATGTCTGGATATAAAAATAAATTTGAACTCAAACATTACAAGGCATAAAGAGAAGCAGCTGATCAAAAAAGAAGAAAACATAAAAGAGGAGAATTAATATACTAATATATTTCAATGAGAGCAATTGATTTTAAAATAAATATATTTTAAATGATTTGCTGCTCTAAAAAAGTAGTCTAAATGTAAGACAAATGTGAACATTAAAGGAAACTTGGAGAAATAAATAAGTAAGGTTTAAAATTCATTAGAGGAATTAAGCAGCAGATTAATAATGAAGAGCTCATTTTTGAACCAAACCTAGATCAAAAAGAAAAACAAAATAGAACATATAAAGAGATTTTATAACATTTAAAGAAATATTAACAGTTGTGGAAGTTGAGACATAGAAGATAGAATGAGGAGAGGTATCAGTCAAACAGGAATCCCAGAAGTAAAGAAAAACAGAAAATCGGAGAAAGGTACTATTCGACTAACTAAATGAAGTAATTTTGGCCAGGCGCGGTTGCTCACGCCTGTAATCCCAGCACTTTGGGAGGCCTAGGCGGGCAGATCACGAGGTCAGGAGATTGAGACCATCCTGGCTAACACGGTGAAACTCCATTTCTACTAAAAAAACACAAAAAATTAGCTGATGTGGTGGCATGCGCCTGTAGTCCCAGCTACTTGGGAGACCAAGGCAGGAAAATCACTTGAACCCAGGAGGTGGAGGTTGCAGTGAGCCGAGATCATGCCACTGCACTCCAGCATGGGCAACAAAGTGAGACTCAGTCTCAAAAAAAAAAAAAAAAAAAAAAAAAGAACTAACTTTAACAAGTGCCTCTTACTAGAAGTATTCAAAAAATGCTAATTCCCTGCTCCTCTTTCCCACTATTTCTTGCTTTCTAATTAAAATTTGAGATTGTTTTGATACCTTCTCCTACAGGCTTGTTTCACAGTTTATGCCCCGGACTTTACATATGCTATTTGTTCATCCTAGTAAGAATGCTACAGTATTGCTTTATTACTTCCATTCATCAGAAGAAGAAACTGAAATTCAGAAAGGATAATAACTTGCATGAAATCACACTGCTGGGATTAAAACCTCATATACTTCACTCCAAAGTGTTGTGTTTTACCTCTCTGTTATGATGCTTTCATCTATAATTTTCTAATATTAATTATATTAAATAGCAAGAAGATCACTTCATCAAAAGACATTCATGGGATAAAGACTTTTCATAAAACAGAGCAAAGCTCTTTATTGAAAGTAGAAATATGGAATAGAAAGCATAGACATATACATCAAATGTTGAATTTATACATTTTTTTAAATTACCATACAGTTAATTGGAAAAATTCATCTCTTTTCCAGATAATATCTTATAAGAAATAATTCAGCCTTAAGCAATTTTTTCCTCTTCTTTATGGAAGATAAGCTGAGTTTCCAATGGATTTGCTGGCAGCCTTGTAAGTCACTCAGCAAATGCTAGAATAGACAATTTGTATTCTGACTTGCTGTAATCACCTCAAAATTTCTGTTGTGTTTGCTCAGTGAGGGGATGTTTGCTTTCCAGTTGAACTCAAAACAAAAGGCTTGCACACAACCTTATATATGCTTAGCCTCCCATTTCTTTTGTGATGTGTATCTGTGTACACATTCCACTTATTCATTTTTTTTTCAATATTGTGCAACTACTGTGTGCTAAGTGTTGTGTTTATTCCTGAGGATTAATTACAGTGAATGTAATAGAGTTTTTGACCTCATGGAGCTTACCATCTAATGGAATGGCAGAAGAAATTAAACAACATAACTATACATTTTGATTAAATGCTATAAAAGATACAAACTTAAGGTGTTGACCTATTTTTGATAAGATGATTAAAGGATGACTTTTTCTACGTACTGATTCTAAGGACATGAGGCCCATATTTTCCAAAACCTTTTTTACATCAGTGGATGTTGCTCTGCCAGCCCTGATGATAATAGCTTAATAGTCACATTATAGGAATGGGGCAGCTTCATCACATAGCCACTAAATACCTCTAGGCAGGCTGGTATGTTAAATACGGGACAATCAGAATCGAGCATTCAATAGTAAGCAACATATCTAGCTTTGATTTTCTCCTTCCTTGCCCCATTTACCTTCCTCACCGTATTTTACTCCCACCCCAAATATTATCTTTACTATGTTCTGCTCCTTCATCCACTGTCAGTCCTAGGACCCACCTCACCACCGTGCATGTATGAATAGCCTGCAAGTGCTTCTTCCTGTCTCCAAGTCTTTGCTCATGCTTCCCCTTCTCAAGGCTCTTCTCCATTTAGCCCAGTCCAATTTTCCTTCAAAGGCAAATTTGCTGTGCAGTTCACTCAACAAAACATGGAAGGCAAAACTTAAAATTTATTCATTCTTTCATTCCTTTATTCAACACACTCCTTTTAACACTAGGAAATGTGCTAGATTCTGAGAAAATACGAAGAAAGTGAAAAAATATATACCATGAACATCATTTGTAAGAGATTATGAGAAATGCTAAAATAGGCGTTGAATGAATTCCGAGTATGAAGAACAAATTTTGCATAACTTAAGCAACTTGTCACAGGAAAGAATTAGGATTATTTACAATCACTTGTGAAACCTTACACACATTACAAGAAAATGGTAACATTTTAATAAATCATAATAAAAATATATACATAGAAACTGCCATATTTACTTTTCCATGTACAGGAACATATTTATCTCCTTTTTTAGTCACTGAATTAATACTCACTGGTGGGTTGTGAAATATATGTACTGGGTTGCAACCAACATTATTTAAAAAATAAAATGGAAAAATACAGAAGGTATTTAATCATATTGTATGTGCTAAGTGTGAATTTTTCATGGATATTTTGTTCCAATAATATGCATGTGTGGTACCTGGTTGTTACAGAAATTTATTTTTTTAGTGTGCATCACAGTCAATACAGCTTTAAAGCCTCATGATTAGGCTGCTTATGAAGTTCTCCTAACTGGAGGTTAAACTTTATGCAGCAATAACTGAAGGATCAGCCATTCAACCCTTTTGTTTATCAACTTTTCAGTCTATAAAAGAAGGACTGCAGACCCTATTCTCTGACAAACAGTTACTACTAACACAAATTAACTGAAAGAAAAATGTGAGTTGGCTAGGTTAGAAGTTTTCCTTTATGAATAGTTTTTTTGTTGTTGGTAGTGGTGTGTTAAGGCTGATTCTACAAAATGACTATCATCAATTGGCAACTTTGTGCTCACCATCTTATTGATTAGCTAAAGCAAATTTTAGTTTTTCCACAAGGACACGGCCTTGTCTTTCTTCTATAATCATAATGCCTACTGTAGTGCCTGCCATTTGTTAAGTAAATAATTGTTGAATGAAAGCCTCATTCAATCGGTCCATTAACTATAAACAGTGCTTTTTACAATGCTAGCAAAATTCTAAACTACTTATTTTTTTAATAATCTATTTTATATGTCATTTCTATTTCAGTTCAAAATTAGTATGGGAGAGTCTAAGCTAATGAGGTTGCAATGTACGTTGTACATCAAATAAGTAGAGACAATGTGCAATACAAAAATTATGTGACTGCCTAATATAAAGTTCCAGATAATATATAGGACACAGCAGGCAACTGATACACGCCTGTTGATTTGATTTTTGATTTGACAGGTGAGTTGGAGAGCAAAGGCACTTAAGCATTCTAATCTGAGTTTTCTATTTACATCATTCCCACTAGGGAGAACATGTCTCTGGTCTCACTATGCATCTAAATCTGTGGGCTTATATATCTGTATATGTTTGAAATTTTTACCTGGTTTAATGACCAAAGTTATGTGCAACTATACCTAATAACTATTACAAACATTACCTTAAAATTCAAAACAAAAATAGTATATCATCAAGATGCTCAACCTGGTTCCTAAATAAGCCCCTTGATCATGGTTATTTTGTTTAAGCCTGATAATTAACTCTCTCTAGTCACCCAGAGAAAATAAGTACAAGTAGCGAATTCTACCTTCCGTGCCTTCCAGTGGGCAAGAAATTATTTTCTCTGCCACTTTATCTGAAGTTCAAAGCAATGCTTCAAAAAACCCTGACCCCAACTGGAGATGAATATGACTGACCTAGTTTATGCAAAAGCTGCTTTACCTTGTGGCTTTAGTGCAGAATGGAAGAAACATAGTATTAAACAGTAATAATGAGCAATATTTGATGTTAAGGATAACGGCTGAAATTTATTTGCTAACAGAAAAAAAAAACATGCAAAAAGGCCATTTTCTGACATAAAATACGTTCTTCAGGCAAAAATATATGTGTTGCTTTCTAATTGTTGCTGGTATTCTTAAGCATTGAAAAAAGCAATTTTAAATAGCATGGTTTTATGTGAATTTTTTAAATGACAGGAATTTGCTGAAAGGAAATTAAAAGGATTGAAAGGTATGTGTTAATGTCTCGAGAAACATACGAGCTGGTCAATAAGACCAAAGTTTACATTTACAGCTGTATATAAAATCTCACTGCTAAAGACTGAATATTTTTTATGTCCCCCTCAAAATTTTCATGTTGAAACCCTAACCCTCAATGTGATGCTATTAGAGATGGGACCTTTGGGTGGAGAGTAATTAGATTATGGGAGTGGAGCCCTCATGAATAGGATTTGCACTCTTAGAAAGAAGATCTCAGAGAGCTGCCTTCCCCATTTTACCATGTGAAGACAGAGGGAAAAGTCACCCTATATGAACTAGGAAGCAGGCCCTCACGATGCCTTCATCTTGGATTTCCCAGACATCAGAACTGTGAGAAATATACTTCTGTTGTTTATAAGCCACTTGGTCTATCGTATTCTGTTATAGCCACTCAAATAGAGTAAGACACTCACCAACCCAAATATTTGTATTGGGTTCATATACCAGACTTGTGCAGTAGAAGATAATGAGAAAGAAAGGTGTCATATAAAGACAGACCTCTCTCCCTAATCTTGTTCTATTTGGACAAACATGTTCATGTTGGGCTCTGCTCCCTATCCAATCAATCCCCTGACATCCAGAAAAGAGAAATACTGAGAATGAAGGCAAGGAAAGGCCAAACTCAATGACATTGTTAGAGTAAACGTCACCATCACTATATTTAGGGTTTCTCTGTCTTTTAGACACATACCTTTCTGGCTAACATGAGGAGGATAAGAAGGAAAGTGTTTAATCATATTTAGAAGGATGGCCATAGAAAATCTTGGATCTTCTGGCTTCTGTGAGTTCCTTTCAGGGTTTAAGAAGGAGCAAGTTTCTTTCCTTCACATGGTTTCTCTTAGACCTGGTTTTGGGTTATGAAATAAATCTTAGCATCCCGAATCCAAGAAACTCACACAGGGTTTGGAATATGATCATATTGGCAAGAAAGAGCAGAGACTTTTTGTTGGTCTATCCTTTGGCTCTGCCTATTGCTGTAAGTAGCTTTCAGAGATGACTGCGAGAGGACAGGATGTGTGCACTTAGGCTCTGCGTTCTCGGCCAGATATTATCTCCATCCAAGCAGAGATCCAGCCATTCACTCTGTACTTTTCCTACAATACTGCTAAATACTGCTGGCAGTTTCAATAATCTCCTTTCCCCTGAGACTACACTCTAAACTTTATGCCCAGAACGAAAACAATTTACAGTATTGTCATGTGGGGGCTGGTAACTACATGTAAACTGCCTTAAATAATAGCATATGTTCTTTAAAGTGTGTGTCTCCGAATGAGACCAGTTGTTTTGAAATATGACTTCATTATTTTAAACCCCTTATAAATGGTAAAAGTCAAGAAATGTATTTGGGAAATATTTAATCTTAAAACCTTGCTTCAAATAATTTAATTGTTCCTTTAACATAAGTACTTATTTTTGCAAGTTTTCTATAACTTTTATCCTATAGCCTTCATGAAGGAGAAAAGCCATAGAAAGTATATTAAAATAGATGTTTCCTCAGTGACCAATGTACAAAAATATCTCTGAATAGTTATTTGTTTGTTTGTATGACTTGTCTACCCAGTTTTCTTAACTACATACACACACACACATACACACAGTTTAAACAAATCAGATATATATGTGTGGATGTATGTATATCAAATAAGCAAGCAAAGAGGAAGTTTACCATTCAGAATATTCTAGTTTATATTTTGATACATTAGAGGAAAATATTTTTGGAAAATCTAAAAATATCATATTGTTTTGTAAGGAAAAATTATTCTTATAGTAAGCTAGATTGTCTCAGATCCAATGTTTTGGTATAAAGAACACAATATAGAAATCTGCTAATTATTAACACGTGAGTCCTTTCTAAGTGTCAGCTAGTGTGCCAAATGGTTCGTGTACATTGTTTTCTTTAAATCTTCCAACAGCTCCCCGAGATAGGTAACATAATTATTTCCATTTAGAGTTAAGGAAATGAGGCTTAGAGGGAATAACTTGCTCTAGGACACACTGGTAGTAAGTAGTGGGGCCAAGGATGGGTGTAGAGTCGCTAACACATGGATTTTAACCCAGAATGCTCTGCTTAGCAACCATTTGACCTTCAAGAAGTCACTGTTTTTACTGAATCTCACATTTCTTTCTCAGAAAATATCATGAGACTCTATTAAGAGATATAGAAAAGCATTGCAAATTTCTCAGCTACATCGTTGGAAACTAAAATATCTAAGCTGCTTCTATTTCCACACTATAATATCATGATCTATTTTTTTTCTGAATATTATCCTTTTTGAGTTTCTCATGGCTGCCTTTTCTAAAAATTCAAATTTATTGTATGCCTTCCAATGTCAGCAAACAGACAAATTACATAGAGCATAGGTTTTTGACTAGTGTACATGGCTGGCCTATTTGTTTCCCATATGCAAGGATGGGATGGGGAGGGGAAGAAAGCATTGGGTAGTGGGGAATGGCTCTAGCTGTACTTTAGATACCCTCACACATTCTACTCCAATACCATTTCCCCTCCACTTTCAATGACACCCATTTACACTGAGTTAAGACTACTCTGGGATTCTACCAGGCAGGTAGATTCAGTTATTCTGGATACAACTTTATTTAATCTGGTAACAGACTGCATATTTTCTTTCTGCAAATGATATACTAAAATATATTTTCCTTTTATAGTGCCTTCTCTATTATGTTTGTTCCTATAGACTTATATGTTCTCATTTTATTGGGGTCTTATGAGGGAGGTGGGCTCTAGTCACCACTTGAAATAGAAGCTCCTTACTTATTTTTAGAAGCAGGAATATATTGATTTTGGAATACAGAATACTGATAGGATCAACCAAATTTTGTGGCATACCAGTGTTCTGTTGTACATGGTTTGGAAATACACGCCTTGCTAGAGCTCTGTTTTTTGTAGGCACATCGTCTTGTCAACATGTACAACTCTTAATGTCAGGTAACATGTCTTTTATTTTTCATTTGGCCCTCAAAAATGTATACATTGAAAGATTTAAATCTTTTGGTTAAAAGGATGAAACTAAAAGAGTAACAGATTTTGTAAATCATAGAGAAACTTAGCATCTTCCCATTGTACTTCTGCAAGTACCCATCATTTATTTCCTCAGCTGTGACCTTTTCTGTGATGCAAAATAGAAAGATTAAGAACTTTCAAATATTATGTAACTTGTTACCTTTAAGAAAGAATATTTGGGGTGTGTGTCTACAGTAATTAACACCTTGCTTGTGTGTTTTATAAACATTTCTAAGTATTGAAATATACATATTCTTCAATCCAAACTCAAAACCTCAAGAAGTAGGACAAGTATTTTTAACTGCAACTCATAAATGAAAAGGTTGGTGACTCTGCCAAGATTTTCAGTTTGTGGTAAATCTGAAATTGAAATGAAGTATTTTAACTCCTGGGAGATAGGTTTTTACATTAATCTACATTTTTGTTCAACAATTAAACTTTATCTGTATCTCATAGGTAATTTTTCTAGACTTTAGGACAGGTAGGAGTATGCATATGGAAATAGAAGGACAGCAAACGTGAAGTATGGAAAAATATTCAAATGATAAATCATAGAGGAAGTTAGAGGAAAAACAATCCAAGTTACTAGCTGCAGGGAAATATCAGGCTTAGCTGGTCCTTTCATAATCAGGGAGAGGAAGTCATGCTCATAACTATAAGATATACCACTGTCCAACTTCAGGCCAACACACAAAAGGATGAGATTTCTCTCTTCAACCTAAAAGTGGCCCATGTATTCAGGCCAGCTCCTCTGCCTATCCTGCATATCATCCTCCTCTGTTTTCTCATAATAAGAACTCCGGGGAAAGCTTTCAGATCAACCATGTGGTGAATCCCTACTTCTTTTTTCTTATGCCTATCCCAGCTGTTACATGACAAATTAACTGAAAAAGAACAAACACAGATGTCCCTGTCTCTTCAGTGGGGAGTCAGACAGGCATATAAACTGAGCACTGATCAGCACAAAAACTATTATGCAATTGCCCAGACTTTAATCATTATAGAATTATGAGATTTTGGAGTTGGCCTAAAGATAGTAAGGACAGGAGAAAACAGAAAAGTATTTCAGTAGTTGATGTATCTAAAAAGAGATGTTTTTAGAGAAAAGATCATCTTTCTCTTGCCCTTTACTAGTAAGACAGAAAGAGGCGGAAGAGAGAGAAAGCACAACTTTCATGTCTTTAAGAAGTTTTCTATATTTTAGTAGACAAGAAAACTGAAAATGATAAAGAAGACAATCTATGGTTTCTAGATTAATTTGGGACCCAAAGAAAAGATACTTTGTATTATTTCAAGAACTGTAACAGAGAAGTGAGAAAGTGGACAAGGTATTGGCCAGGCGCGGTGGCTCACGCCTGTAATCCCAGCTCTCAGGGAGGCAGAGGCGGGAGGATAGCTTGAGCCCAGGAGTTCGAGACCTGCCTGGGCAATACAGCGAGACCCCGTTCTCCACAAAAAGGAAAAAAAAAAAAAAAAAGACAAAAAAGAAAGTGGACAAATACTTTTTTTAAAAAAAAACCTTTTATACACATAAGGAGTCATGCTTCCATATGTGATGTTGGTATATTCATTATATTCAGTAGAGATAAAGAATTATCCTCCCAGTAATTAATAGAAAATGCCAGAGGAGTTTTCTGGGGGTGGTAATGTTCTAGCCAGTACATTTATTTATATCACAGTTTAATAAAACATTTCAACTTTAAGTTTAACAAACCAATTTTAGAAATGAAAATATGAATCATATAATTTCTGTTAGTGGAATAACTTTTGCACTGGACATTATGTGCCTAGTTAGTTGTCAGATATATGATAGGATTAGAAGATAGAGGAGGAAACAAAATTATTGATACCTAATATGTATACATCTATATTATTAAACACTTTGTTATTGCCTTTAGAAGAGAAGAAATAAAGATCTCTGTAGTCTTGGTGAGGAACCTAGAGACACTGCCAAATGAATACTGAATATATGAAGAAACATACACTTTCTAACTAGGGTAGTCTTCCCGCATTCTCCGTCTATATCTTATCCACGTTTTAAGATCAAACTCAAATTCTATCTGCTTTGTAAAACATCTCTTCTTATCCAGTCTCAACTGCTCTCTGCCCTTCATCATCCAAATGGGTCTAGTTAGTGTTTGTCTGGATCCTTCATTTGACAATCAGTCATATCCTACATTATGATGCAACTTGCTTTTTCTTGAAAATGTTTTAAACCTCTCCTTTCCAGGGAGACCATAGCTTTTTAAGAGCAGAAATAATTTCTCCTATTATTTTTTGTTCAATAAACACTCATTGATCTTTTATTTGGGGAAAAAAGAAAATGAAACCTAGCATATTGACAATGTAGTCAATTATTCACTGAGAGCTCAGAGAGGAGAAAAATCAGTATAGACAGAAGCATTCGGGAAATCTTCAAGGAACAGACAGAACTTGATCTGGGCCCTGAAAGGTAGAATAACTTGGGGAGAAAGTACATGTTACCTGGGGCATTTGAAGTAAACTACCTACCATGCAATTTCAACGTAGCAGGGACTTACATGCTACTGCCTCAACAAAGAGTCTGCCTCCCAAGGTGAACCTATGAATTACTGATAGATGGTTCAATATGACTTTAAAGATTAGATTTTGGGGCTGCAATGAGTTGCTAGTGAGGTCACGAGTATTATCATGAGCACTAAGTCTAAGATATAGAATTAATAAAATGTAATAAGTTCCACTCTCCCGTTTCCTCATTTTTTTTTTTTTTTTTTTTTGGCCTTTCTGGAGACTTGTAATTGTGGTTGAAATAAAACCACGTTTTGCTCCGAGAAAACACTTGTGTTTATCGTGTTCTATAAAAAAAGAAGTAAAAATACAAAGAGAGAGAAACAGAAACAGTGAAGCTAAATTGAATGAAGACTGGTCAGAGTGCTAAACACCAACACCATGTTTTTTTGTTGTTGTTTGTTTGTTTGTTGGTGAGATGGAGTCTTGCTCTGTCACCAGGCTGGAGTGTGCAGTGATGCAGGGGTGCAATCTCGGCTCACTGCAACCTCTGCCTCCTGGGTTCAAGCGATTCTTCTGCCTCAGCCTCCTGAGTGGTTGGAACTACAGGCCCGCCCCACCATGCCCAGCTAATTATTTTGGTATTTTTAGTAGAGGCGTGGTGTCACCATATTAGCCAGGATGGTCTCGATCTCTTGACCTCGTGATCGACCCACCTCGACCTCCCAAAGTGCTGGGACAACAGGTGTAAGCCACCGCACCCGGCCTAAACACCATGTTTAATTCACAGTGCAGGGTTGTACTACATTGAAGATTTGGGGTTTTTGATTGAAAATATATGTATCTTTAATCATAACTGATTAATAATGAAATATGATTTTAAAAGAATCCTATGTTAAATTGCAGCAAGATCCTAGCAAGAAATGTATGGCACCCTCAGCTGGGATTTTTGAGACACTCTGAATACATTCCTTTTCCTACCATCTTTGCCCTAAAGTACACCTCCCTCCCTTTGGCCAATGCCTGATATTAGCAGGTAAAAAAGATACCATAGTCTAACAGGCCTAGTCAATTCTCTAAACTGCCTAAGCTCAGGACCCTTTTAGGCAAGAAAATGTGTTTAGCTTTGTCAGGAGTTTATAATATCCCCAGCACATCCCATTTATGAGAGAATTGAAATCTAGGCCTATACTATAAAAGTTCCCACAGGTTATTTTTCCTTTATTCAAGAAGTATTTTCTGGGGGAATTGAATAAACCTATTATATGGATATTATTTTTAATTGACAAATTATAATAGGCTGTATTTTTCATGAAAGTACCATCCGGAGGTGAGACAAATGTTAATAGGTAAGATTAAGGGAACCAAAAAGCAATGTAGAAGATCTAGGGACTAGCAACAGTGGAAAGCTATTACATCTCTATAAAGAGTCTGGCTTTCTAGGACAGTCTTTTCCCTTATTCAATCCCCATTTCATTCAGTCCCATCTTCCTCCACAGTGCCTGAAACTCAGGTCAGTGTATAGCAGGTATTGAGATGTGGCCTTTTTATCCCCATTTATAATTCCTCATCTCTAGCTCTTAGTTGATGCATCTTTTTTCAAACTAGTTTGAGTCCCCCAATAATAAGGTTCAACAGAATTCTCTACCTCTCATATTGCAAAATTACTGCATTATACTATTGACTGTTATCACACCCAGATGGTAGTATTAATCTATACTTATAACAGGAAGAAGAGGTATACAGAAATTGCTCAAGGGCACCCAGCTAATATATAGTAGAACAGGTGCTCAATGACTACCTTTTGTCTATAAAGGAAAGCCCTAACTATTTTCATTAAAAAGGCCTTCACAACCCATCCCATCCCCTATCATGTTTCCCCTTGACCTCTAGACACTTTCTTTATAAATTGCTATAGACTGAATTGTGTTCCCCAAAATTCATATGTTGAAGCCCTAAGCCCCAGTGTAATGGTATTTGGACATGGGGCCTTTGAAAGGTAATGAGGGTTAGATGAGGCCAGGAGGGTGGGGCCCTCATGATGGTGTCACAGGATCCTTGAGATGTCACATTTCCAGCTGGAAACCTCTGTGGCCAGAGGTGCCTTTGCTCGAGTTATGGTCAGCCTGCTGGATTTGTTCCATCCACTTAGCCCAGCAGGCTGTGCTCAGTTCACACTACTGGCTCAAATCCCATGCCTGCCAAGGGTGAAACAGGCACAGAGAAGCGAGCGGTATGTAAGCAAGCACATGGTCTGGCCACTGTGCACAGCCAGGTATGCCGGCTGCAGCAGGGTGGGCTGCTCCAGGCACAAACTCCATGGAAGGCTGCGGCTGGAACAGGGATGCTGCAAGCAGCTTCAACTGCAAGCACCAGGGAACACGATGGTGCCCAGAAGCCTGGAAACACCAGGAAACACAGAGCCCCAAAGAGGGCATAAGGGCCCTGGCTCAGGGAGCGCCTAAGTCTGGACTCCCCAAAGGGCCACAGTTCACTCCTTATAGCCCACAATGTGGCAAGCAGGGGACATGTTTCAGCACTGTTTGTGTTACAGCTCTTTCAATATCGCCATTCAGTGGGTTTGGGTTCTTGTCTCACATCCGGGAAGAATGAGGTACATGGACAACTGGAGGGTAGCAAGGTGGAGAGGAGCTTTGTTGACAGCTCTCAGGAGACCTAAAGTGGGTAGCTCCTTTCCATAGGTACGTTGTCCCATTAAGCATCCAGCACTCAACAGAGAGGAGACCTGTGGCAGGTAGCTCCTTTCTGCTGGCAGGTCATCCCAATGATTTGAGGAGACCCTATGTGGGTGGCTCCTTACCATAGCTGGTAGCCCTGATATCTGTGTAAGTCTGGCTGAGTCCAGGGGTTTTGTTTGTTTGTTTGTTTTGAGATGGAGTCTCACTCTGTCACCCAAACTGGAGCACTGTGGCACATTCTTGGCTCACTGCAACTTCTGCCTCCTGGGTTCAAGCAATTCTCCCTCCTCAGTCTCCCAAGTAGCTGGGATTACAGGCACCCAGCACTGCACCTGCCTAATTTTTGTATTTTTACTAGAGACGGTGTTTTGCCTTGTTGGCCAGGCTAATCTCAAACTCCAGACCTCAGGTGATCTGCCCACCTTGACCTCCCAAAGCGCTGAGATTACAGGCATGAGCCACCACACAGGCCTGAGTTCAGGGATTTTATGGGCTCAGAAAGGAAGAAGTGCATGCTGATTGATTCACGGGCAGCCACGGGCAGGCCTGGAAAAAGCATCATCCAATAGGCTGAATGGTCATCAATGAAATCCTCACTGAACTAGAATGTCAAGGAGGAATGGCACCCAGGCCCCCAGGCCTGAAGCCTGACCAAAGTGGAGTTTGAACAGGGACTGTACCTTCCCTTCTTGTCTGCCTCCCACCATTGAGGGTTGCCTGCAGGCCCATGCCAAGCCTCCCTCAGTACCTCCCTCCCACACAATCACCCGCCTCCCACCCTGAGTGCATGCACACCCAGCCAAGTTTTGACAGCACCCAGGGTCAGCTGAAAGTTTGCTCTGCACCAGAGAGGATGCAAGGTGTTGGGAAGAGGCCTGGGAACAGGAGCAAGCACTTCCGAATTTTAGGTGGGAGTGGGGGGTGCTTCCCACCCAGACAGTACACAGAGATGCGTGGGTCTGGAGCCTCAGTTGGGCAGCTGCAGCTGTGCCCACAAGTACAGGCCTCCTGCCCCACCAACTCCCTAGGGGGCATGGCTCCCATCTGTGCCCAACCCTGCAAACTCCAGGGAGCCTGCTACCCCAGCAGGGCCTCCCCTGCTGAAGCTAGCATCCCTGCGGGCTGCTCCAGATGGGCCGCTAAAGCCATCACTGGGATTAATGACTTTACAAAAGGAAGAAGAGAGAGATTGCTAGCTCCAACATGCAAGGACACTGCAAGCCAGGAAGACCCTTACCAAAAGGGGAATCATCTGGCACATGGATCTTTGACTTCCCAACCTCCATAAAATAAATTTTTGTTGCTCATGTTCTCAGCATATGGTGTTTTGTTATAACAACGTGACCTAAGACCAAGTGGTATGCTTTGCTAAAAAAAAAAACAAAAAAACTATCGACCTTTCTCTGAATGTGAAAGTGATTAAAATCCATACCTTTGCTTAGTTTTCCTCTGCTTTGAGTGTTCTCTAACCACCTGCACTTCATCCGTGCAACCTCGCCACATTCAGCCTGAACAAGCAGGCACACCTTTTATGCCTGGTAATACTTGAATCACTTTTCAAACCTCAGCTCTCTACTCCCTATAAGCCCTTCCTCAAACCTTTTAGGTAGAAGAAATCCTTTCCTTAGCACTATTCAAGGAGTTCTATTAGGGAGATAGATACTGCATTTCTCCAGGGATTTAGACTGATTCATCTTGGCTTATCAGCATCTAGCATGTTTTCTTGCAATCTAGAAAGTTTCCAACATGTTACATTAATGAGATAATGAATAAAAGAAGGAAAGAATGTAAATGTTTAAGTTAACCAGAAACTGAACAAAGAAACTTGTATTTCTAGAGTATACTATTTGAAATAGTCAAACTTTGATGAATACATTTCTGTTTAAGACTGAAACTGGACCTTATATTCCATTTGTGTTAGCCTGCTACTATTTCATGGCACTGTGTATATATCAGATTTTTAAAACAATGAAATATTTCAAAATAATTCCCAACTTTTACTTTTGTGTGCATTACAATGTGTTTATTTTTCTAAGAATGCTTTCAGAAATGCAGTATCTCAAGAAACAATGAAACTCTTCTGCAATAACATGTCCACAAAATGAAGAATTTCACTGTCACACCTGATCCGTACTTCACAAATGAGGACTTTCTACATTAGAATCTCTTGTGATTACTAATAAAATTTAGATAACTGGAATTCACCCCAGACCTCCTACATCAGATCTGTGGGGAATAAGTCCAGAAATTTTCACTTTAATATGATCGTCAGTGAATTTCCAAAAACATTTATGTTTTCTTGGATGTCAGCATAGATTGCTTTCTTAATTCCTTTAGGTTTTTACTGACATCAAAAACATCTCAAAGATATCTTCTCTGACCACTCTGTTTGAAACTGTAACCTCCCTATCTCAATATTTTGTTTTTTATCCCCCTTCATTACCTTATTTTTGTCCTTAAAATTGATCACTGTCTGAAACTCTCTGTATATTGCTCATTTATTGGTTTGTCTGCCCTCTTCCAACCCACTTCTTGGCAACTAGAATATAAACTATGAGAACAGGTATTTTTAAAGAATATGTTTTGATCACTGTTGTATGTCCATTACCTAGTAAAGTCCTTGACCATTATAGTGTTCAATAACTATTGTTAAATAAATGAATCACTCCATCAAGTGTTTTTGAGTTCACATATTTACAATATTAACGTTCGTTTACCTCCTTTCTCCCATCAACGAGAGATCTCAACTCTCTCTCTCCCAAAAAAAAATAAAAAACAGCAGTGTATAATTTGAATCTGTAGATGAACGTTTCCTTGAAATATCTCTTGTGTTCTTCACACTACAACCTAGCAGAAAGCTTTTACTCTTGCTCTTCATCATCACCATCTTTGTGGATTTCTTTGATGTCAAACTGTGAGGTCAAAGATGGGGTGAAGATGAAATTAAAAGAGAAAAATCAAGAAGTGTCAACCTTAATGGTTGCAATAAATAATGTTTTGCTAAACGCTGCCTAAGAATAGATGACACAGTCTGTGTAGGAGTATGTAAATGATATGCAAATCAGAAACTAATTTTAATGCAAATGCATATGTGGTCCTCCTAACTGTTTCATGCACCTGGATAGAACCCCTAGGAAAATTCTAGTGGAAAGAAATGTGCTCTCAGCAATGTTTTAATGACTGGGAGAGCAGAGGGTACCACACCTGGCATGCATTAGAAGACCTGCTAGTTAGCTGCTAAAAACAAGTTCTTATATATGTAATACTGCTTTGCAGCATGGTTGAGCTACCAACTTGAATTGCACACACCTTAGCTTACCTGTGCTATAAATGGGTATGACATTGCTTTGCCTCAGCCTAGTAGTCAGTGTTTATCAGCTAACACATTGTTTAAAGCAGGCATGTAGAGAAATAGTAGTCAGCCTAGTAGTCAGTATTTATCAGCTAACACATTGTTTAAAGCAGGCATGTAGAGAAATTTTTGGAGCAAAGGTACTGCTAAATGTAAATTATCTCAACTCAGTGCTATGGTCATATTTCATTATGAAATATTACATTATGTCTCACTGGGTAATTTGCATCCTACGAGTAATATGAATTTTATAAAATGGAGAAAAACTGTTGTAAAAATAACATTTAAGGCAAAATAAGTTTGCACTGTTGTTTTGAGAGCTTAAATATCATCAAAATTGACAGGAGAAGAAAAAAAGGCCAAAAGGAAATGTCTCAGTTCAAAGACCGTATATGCGAAACAAAGAGACCAAGTATTATTTTGTCTTATGACAGCACTGCGTAATTTGTTCATTATGGAGAATGAAAGAGAATTTTATTAGGGCATTTTTTTTTTTTGAGACAAAGTTTCGCTCTTTCTCCTCTGCCATCTGCGTTCAAGTGATTCTCCTGCCTCAGCCTCCCAAGTAGGTGGGACTATAGGCTTCCACCACCACACCTGGCTCATTTTTGTATTTTTAGTAGAGTCGCAGTTTCACCATGTTGGCCAGGCTGGTCTTGAACTCCCAATCTCAGGCAATCCACCTGTCTCAGCCTCCTGAAGTGTTAGGATTACAGGCGTGAGCCACTGCACTCAGCCTTATTAGGCCATTCTTAAATTACTTTAAAGAAATACCTGAGACTGGGTGATTTGTTTATTTTTTTTAAAGAGTTTTAACTGGCTCACAGGTCTACAGGTCATACAAGAAACAGGAAGCTTCTAATCATGGTGGAAGGCAAAAGGGAAGCAGGCTTATCACATGGTGAAAGCAGGAGCAAGAAGTGGGTGGGGGAAGTGCTGCACACTTTTAAACAACCAGGTCTTGAGAGAACTCACTATAGTGAGGACAGCATCACAGGGATGGTGCTAAATCATTCATGAAGGATCCACCCTCATGGTTCAATCACCCCTCACCTGGTTCCACCTCCAACAGTGAGAATTACACTTCAACATGAGATTTGGGTGGGGCAAATATCCAAACTGTATCAATAATCATGAAAAAAAAATCACTGTATATTTCTGCAGCCTTTTATGGTTATCAGTGCTCTTCAGACTCTATTATCTCCACTGATTGTTGTGACAACAACTAGATATGGCTCCCTTATGACCCCTATTTTATTTTTTAAAGTATTTTAAAAGTAAACCAAACTTTTGTTTCTGGCATCATGACTGACAGGGTGCTCTAAAGGGCCTTCCTGCATCAAGACACTATGTATTGTATAGAATACATGTTTTATGGTATCACTTCTAGCAGAAGCAACTCTTAACATCTCTTATTTTCATATGGGAGACGCAGGATTTTTCTGAGAGCCAACCACAATACCACTGGTGTGATCAGAGTAATGAGCTGTGAGCTAATTGTGTGGTAGGACAGTTACCTGTACGGTTTCAGGTCAAGGGAGGTGGTTAATTGGAGCCAGTTTCTAGGTAGAATCTTCTGGCTTCTAGCAGACACAGAAGCTGAAGCAAATGTAACTTCATGCTACTCAAAGTGTGGTCTGAGGACCAAGAGCATAGGCATCATCTGTGAGCAGGTTAGAAACCCAGACTCTTAGGTCCCAACCCAGATCTACTGAATTATAATCTATATTTCAGTAAATTCTTCAGGTGGTTCTTATGGATATTATAGTTGGAAAAGAATTGTTATAAAGAGAAATATTTCTTAATATAGGCCCAACAGATAGCAAATGTAAAGCCATGAGCTCAGAATTATAAACTATAAAACACTCAAAATAAGAAATATATAATTCTATTTTTTAATTTATGAACCTCCATACTGTTTGCCATAATGGCAGAACCAACCTACACTCCCATCAACATTGTATAAGTTCCTTTTCTCCATACCCTCACCAATATTTGTCATCTCTCGACTTTTTGATAATAGCCATCTTAATGAGTGTAAGGTTATATCTTAAAGTCATTTTGATTTGCATTTCCTTCGTGATTAATGATGTTGAGCATCTTCTCATAAAACTGTTGACCATTTTTATTTCTTCTTTGGAGAAATGCCTATCCAGGTCCTTTGCCCATTTTTAAATCAGGTTATTTGCTTTTCTACTATTGAATTATATAAGTTCTTTGTGTATTTTGGATATAAATCCCTTATCAGTTATATGATTTGCAAACTTTTTTTTTACCAATCTGTAAACTGCCATTTCATTTTGATAATTGTTTCTTTAGCCGTGCAGCAGCATTTTTAGTTTGAGGTAGTCTCATTGGTTTCTGCTTTTGTAGTCTGAGCTTTTCTTGTGATATCCAAAAATCATTACCAAGGCCAATGCCAAGGGTCTTTCCCCCTATGTTTTCTCCTAGGGACTTTTGTGTCCTACGAATCCCTCTTCTGGGCATAAACCTAATGGAAATAAGATTACCGTCTCATAAAGGTATCTTCACTTCCACATTCACTGTATCACTATTCATAGCTGCCAAGGCATGGAAACAAAGTGTCCATCAACAGATGAATGAGTATGTGTGTGTACACACATACACACACACATATATACATATATATATGAATATTATTCAGCCATAAAAAGGGAGAGCCTGCCATTTGCCACAACTTGATAAACCTAGAAAACATTATGCTAACTGAGATAAACCAGACACAAAGGAAAATATTTCATTATCTCGATTATAGGTGCTTTAAAAAAAAAAAAAAAAGAGCCAAATACTCAAAAACAGAAAACAGTGGTTACCAGGGTTGGAGTGGGGAGATATAACTTAGAGGTTATAAAGTAGCAGATACATAGGCTGAATAAGTCTAGAGATCTAATGTACAACATGAAGACTATAGTTGACAAAATTGTACTGTATTTGGGATTCCTGCCAAAGAAGTAGACTTTAGCTGCTTGCTTAAAAAGAAAAATCAAAATAACTATGCGATATCATAGATATGTTAATCTGCTTCACTATGGTAACCATTTTACTATCTATATGTAGTAACATCATACTGTATACTTTAAATATACACAATAAAGTTTCTTTTCAAAATAAAAATATAATTGTTGAAATAAAAAGAGAAATCACAGCAGATTAGACATAGCTAAATATAAAATAAATGAGCTGGAATACATATGTGAATAAATTATCCAGAATGTAGCACTAAGGAAAAGATAATAAATTCAAAAATGACCCTAAGCGATATATAAGACAGGTTGAACCTATTAGCTCATATACTTGGAATGCTGGAAGGAGATGTTAGAAGTAATATTTTTAAAAAGTAATGGCATAAGTTATATAGCACCAGTCAAAAGTAATAAATTCACTTGTCTTCATAAAACCTGCCTATATATTGAAATTAAATGTCAGAAGGCCCTAAAGATAAAAATATCTCCTTAAAAAGTCAGAGAAAAAAGAGATCATCTAAGAAAGAAAAACAAATAGAATGACAGCAGAGTTCCCAACAGTAAAAGTGAAAGAAAAGTAATTGAATAATATTGACCACCTTAGATTGTGAAATCAGCAAAACTACTTTCAAAAGAAAGGACAAAATGTAAATGCTTACAGAAAAAATTAAACTTAGAGTGTTCAGTGGACTGGAAAACAAACTGTCACTATGCTTCTACAGATGCAATGGGTGCTTTCATCTCTAACCATGTTCCTTGTTTTTTTTGTTTTGTTTTGTTTTTGTTTTTTAACTTTTATTGTCGGTTCAGGGGTATATGTGCAGGTTTGTCACATAGGTAAACGTGTGTCATGGGTGTTTGTGGTACAGATTATTTCATCACCCAGGTAGGTGTGAAGCTCAGTATCCATTCGTTATTTTTGGCCTGTATACCTAAACTTAATTTCTTTATAGAGGGGTGAGAGGGTCATTTCCTGTCAATCAAATTTCTTATTGATCTTATTCCTCATTACAAGAAGTGTATTCCTGAGTCAGTGCATACTTTCAAGATCCAGTCATCTGCCCTAACCATATGATTTTTGTGTGACCCAAACCATTGACTGCTTACATCCAAATACGCCTAACTCCCAATGTGTATTTGACTGAAGAATTTCCATCCTATGGCCCCAGTAACACGTGTACATGTTTTTTTTTGTTTTGTTTTGTTTTTTTTCTTTTTTCTATAGGAATGAGAGCTGGCTATATTTTGGGCATTTCATAGCCCTTCCATTGACTTTCTTAATTTAATGAATACTGTGTATGCTGAACAGAACACCAGGATGTCATTGCCAGAGGAGACTGTTCTAGTGTTCATTTCAAATTTCTAGGCCAGAGATTTAAATAATTTAGTCTCTAATTCTCAAATGCTTTTGCTTCCCACTCTCATCTTGACTCTGCTCCCATCTGAATTCTAATAGATCAGTTTTTTGCCTCATTCCTATTTTAATCTGCATTACTTCTGCTGTGTCCCATCAATGAACATTGACCTGTCACATTTAAAGCACTATCCGGAGCCAGGTGCAGTGGTTCACACCTATAATCCCAGCACTTTGGGAGGTTGAGGTGGATGGATCACTTGAGCCCAGGAGTTTGAGACCAGCCTGGCCCACATAGTGAAACCCCTTCTCTATTAATAATACAAAAGTAGCTGGGTGTGGTGGTGCACACCTATAATCCCAGCTACTTGGGAGGCTGAAGTAGGAGAATCCCTTGAGCCTGGAAGGTGGAGGCTGCAGTGAGCCAAGATGGCATCCCTGCATTTCAGCCTGGTGACAGAGTGAGACTCTATCACACACACACACAAAAACACTACATAGTGATATATATATATATTTATTTATTATTATTTATATATCTGATATTATATATGATATATATGATCAGATATATCTCTGATATTTTTAGGATTATATATGATATATATATATATGAAAAAAATGATGCTGCAGAGAAGGGTACGTGGGACCCCACGGGCAAAAGTGCCTTCCCAGCAGCCCTTGTGCAGGGCCCTGGGGATCCTGGCATCACTGGTTCGCACCCACGGTGTATGTAGCATCCAAGGGGATCTATCTATCTATCTATCTATCTATCTATCTATCTATCTATCTATCCATTCATCCATCCATCCATCCATCCATCCATCTCACTATCAAATACCAAGGTTTTGAGGCCAGACCAATTATTTAGAAGTCTGAAATGTTCTAGCAATCTCATTCCCAAATATTTCTCTCTCAGATTCTAGGGTTGCCAGAAATGATTGGGATTTTCAAACCTGTTGTATGCAGCCCCACAGCAATTCTGCTCTGTTAGACAACACTCTCATCACCTGGGATTTTGTTTCTAATAGGTTTCTGTTTATTTCACCACCAGGGCTTTTGATCTTCTGCTGTTAAATTTTTAGTTCTCTTCTCCCTTGTAGAGGGCAAACACCTTGCACTACCGATCACCAGTTCTGTCAGGGGAGCTCAGAAAGTGAGCTTTGGTCCCTGAATGCAGAGACTTTTCCCTGAGATGGAAGCCCGCACCTTACAAGCAAGTATGGCACTCTGCAGGTGGAAAAGGAGGAGTTAGTCTGATGTGTTTCACACTATATTTGAAACCATTGTTTTGACAGCTAGTTGCTGCTGCCAAAATGCTGGCCCATTTCTCTGGATTCCTTAACTCACAGTAATTTTTTTTAAGAGGCTTAAGTTTTTCCTTCAGTTCAATCTCCTTAGGGAAAACAAGTTTTCCAATTGGATTTGTACATGTTTAAGTGCCAGGGACAAATTCAAGTTATTTCCCACTATGCTCTGTGTTTCATGAATATTAAGTTATGAGGACTGAACCTCTGTTTCCAACTCCTAGAATGGTCCACAGTAAGTAAGAAGCTCTCAGATGCTTGACCATTGGAGGCTGGTTTGCTAAAAGCACAGATAACTTTACCAGGATATGAATAGCTCCCTGATTTTGACTTGAATTATCTCATTATCATTTGTCCCCTGTGATTTCCAACTCCTTCTCAAAGACAGGGAGAGTCCCTGATAATTGAAACATTCCATTTGCCCCTCCCCATGTAGGCTATAAATCATTTTCTATCTTTTCAGTGGGCAATTCGCCAGGTCATATGATTACAATGCCCTCGATCTGGTTTAGCTCTGTAGTAAATTTTCTCTGAAGAGCTATTTCCTTTTTATTCCTTGGTAAAATAATGTTCTCTCTTCTTATTTTAATAGGGCATATGGTTTACGAGAATAAGAATACATTTCTCAGAGCCATTTTTTTGCTGATATGGTCATATGACTATGTTCTGGCCAGTGGGAGGTAAGGCGAACTGCTTTGCGGCATTTTCAGACTCTTTCTTAAGAATTATTGTATGTTTTCCTTGTTTTCATGTTTTCCACTGCTGGAAACAGAGGTAGCATAACACCAAGTAGGACACAAAGAGAAAAATTATTGGCCCCAAACACTATATTATGTTATTTAAGCCTTGATGTGCCAACCCAGACTCTTACGTGAAACAGAAATATACTTCTAACCTGTTTTGGCCACTGTTATTTGGGAGGTTTCTTTCCCTCACATACAACCAAATCCTAATCTCTGTGTAGAAATGCCCTGCTTGATGCTTGAAGCCCAATTTGCCTGATCTTACTAGTTCCACTCCTCGCTTGTCTTCCCATTTTCTCAATCTTTTATGTACAGAGAGAGCTTTACTAGGATATCGATGACTCCTTGATTTTGACTTCACTTCTCTCACTCACGTCAAATTATCTCATTTAAAATGGTAAACTTTAAAAAGAGAGAGAGATTCTGAGAATCGTTCATTTATGTTCTTGCTTCTTCCCTTCAGTTTGAGAGGTGAGCCAGTTTCCCCAGGTCTCTGATTTCATGCACTGCTCTGCTATAGCTTTCAATTTTATTCTCCTCAGTTCATTGATTACACAAATACTTCTCTAGATACTATCTGACCCCACTCAGTTCTGGGTCTTCTGGAGCCATGAGACACCCTCTGGGGCACAACTGGACACACCAAGCTATTCAAGACAAAGGGTTTGTGTTCTCCAGCTTGTCCCTTAGTTTTCCTTGTAGAAGTCTTTGTAAAACTCACTTCACTTCACCATTTTACCTAGGACAGATGAAGGAACACAGAAAGAAAACTTATTTATATAGAAAGAATATATTGAAAGCACTCAAATGAATAATACAGGAAAGTGGCAAACTTTTTATCTGTTAAAACATCTTCCCCAACTCACAGGCCAGCCAAACGCTTTTGAGTGGTCGGATGTTGTTTCTTTTACCATGCTGAATTGACCTTCTCCGGCCACCTTCCCTGAGATTCTCCTAATTTTCCCCCTACAAATGTCTCTATTATTTTCAGTGGCATAAATAGACAATAAAAAGGCACACCCTTCCCTCAGTCCTAGAATAGAATGTCCATTATCATTAATGATGATCATAACCTGAGAAAGCAGTCAATTGGTCTCTTAACATATGCCTGCATGCTACATAATCAGACTTCCTGGGGATTTGGTCTGTATTTGATAGGACAGGATTAATTCAGCATAAAAATATTCTCTGGCCTATTTGAACTTTAAGTAGAATACAAAATGACCTACTTAGACAATATATTTAACTTTTCTCACAGTACTATTTTTTTCCAACTCCTTGTTCATTATCTTGCCAAAGTGTTTATGTGAACAGATTCTTAAACTCTTGCAGCTACACCTATACTAGAATGTTAATACTTTTTTTTTTTTTTTTAACACCACCATATAGTCAAGAAAAGCCATGGCAGGAAGTAAGCAGGAACTTAGTATTAGCAAGAGATGAAAAGTGAATCTGAAATGAAGACTTGGAGAAGTAAATCTTCACAAACTCCAGTTGGCAGGGATTTCTGATCTGATAGTATGCCAGTACACTTAATGAAGAAAAAGGCAGTCCAAGGAGAAAAAAATACATATAAAATGGAGGATCAGTGCTTCAAAAAGAATCAACTTAAACTTTCATAAAAGAAGCATAGTTACTTTGTTAGGTAATCTAAAATGAAGATTTCACCAATTGTGTTTACTCCTGAAGCCTCCAAATCAGAAATATTTTAAATAATCTATGAAAAGGAAAACATCAAACATTGAAAATTGTACTGGTATTGCTATAGTTCAATTTTGGTGAGTCATCATCATGTGCTTAAATAGTCTTTCACCTTAAAGATGGTTGATCCTATGAAAACCCAAAACTGGTCTTTGGTTCATGTACCTTTATTTTCTGTTTTTAACGAAATTATCAACCTTGAAAGAGAAGTTATCTGTATTTCTCTTGTACCGCATATTAAATATAGAGCAGTGCTAGACCCATATTTGGTCCTCAATGAATTGTGAATTAGTTAAATATTTAGGATTAGATGGGATAGTAATGTTTTTAATGTGAGGGTCTAGGTCTTGAACTAATATCACAGATCAATCAATCACAAACAGAGCTCTTATCTATACAACATTAAAATAGTTAGGTGTATTAAGGGGAAGTTATTATAACTAATTACTTATCATTAGTGACAAAATTAACAGTGGGTTGAAGGTTGAATTTTTAAATAATTTTTAAAAATTTTAAGTGTAAGGCTGTGTTTATTCACAACTCTTGATGTCCTTACTCCTTCCAAAACTTCTTTTTGGACAAAATGACAAGAAAAATTATGATACCAGTCAACAATCAAAGATGCATAGAAACTTTGAAAAGCATAATTCAGATAATTACAAGGTAAATTAACTTTAGATATTTTCAGTGACACAAAGTTGAAAGCCTGTGCCTTAAATGAAACCTATCATGATGTAAGCAAACTGGGTTTCATTCACTTACTTTGGCAAGAGAGAACATAAGGAATCAACTCTAAATTGGCATCTCATTATAGGAAGTGCATATACAATTTTTATTTCTTATGGATTAAACTCAGAAAATAGATTGGGATAAAAGTAGAGTAAATCTTTGAATTGGTCGATTTCTTAAGGACTTATGAAACTAGGTGAGATTCTGAGCAAAGAAGAAAGTGTTATGAAATTCATAAGATCACACAAGTGACAATAGGAGGTGGTCTTTCTAGTTCTGGTCTCAACAGCTTTTGGTCATCTTTTCACCAGGCCAAAGGGTTGGCCACAAAAGCAGTATCATTCCAAATTTACAGCACTGTCATGAACCCTGATATTATCATCTATTTTTTTTTTCAAGTTTAGAGCCAAATCAGTGTCCACTATTTTGCATATTTTGTTAAGGGATGAGTTTTTGGATCATCTGATGTGACAGTGGCTGCATAGAAGCATGGAAGATTGAAGAGGCACACAAAGTAGAAGAGTGATGACTGAACTTTGCAGAATGCCTCCAAGCCATATACAGAAATTACTGAACCCAGGACAAGAAAATATATCTAGAATCTAGGAGGATATTCCTTGGAGAGTCAAGTGACTGACCCCCTTAGTTTAGAAGAGCATTGTACTTGGCTAATAGTATTTATTCAAGTGTAACACAGATTGCCAGTAATGGCACAGGTACCATCATGACTGGCTATTAGAAAGTCTAAAGCTACAAGATTTTCTATTTCACATGAATCAAATAGTTGAGACTCAACATTCAGCTTTGAGAACTGTGAAAGTATTCTTTAAAACTTTGGACAAGATTAACAATAAATTTCTGGTCACCTATTCCAATTATATAACCCTCATTGTAGAAACCATTACCCAGATGGTGTGCATAAAAAGTCAATCAATATTTCCTCTGGCTAATTGTCCTAAATAGTCTATTGTGGCTTCATTTTATGTGTTCCTAGGGACATGCCTCAATGAGACATTGTCCAAAAAGGGCCCCAGGATCTTGGATTTCTGAAGTCTCTGACAACTAACCTGCAGGCACAAGGTAAGTTAAAGTGAGGGAAACAGGTGAAGGCTTGACTTCCTTGTAAAAATAACACACCACTGCAGTGTAGGTGTCATTTGTCTTAAGATTAGTGTGCCAATTATCTCTTCCTTGAGAAAGGCAAATGGCCTGGGTGTAGCCAAATAACTCCTAAAGCTCTTGTGCTGAACCTCTATTAACCTCAATAGGGAAGTTACTAGGTTCAAGAGGACAATGAAGAGACTTGGAGCCAGCAAATGAGACATGTGGTTTTATAAGGGGCTCACATAGAGGCGAGGGAGTCCAGTGGTGGTAGGTTACATAGAAAAACCACCTAATATATAGTCCAATGGCACAGTCTGGACAAGATAACAGTCAGTCCAGTGAACATTCCAGTGACAGTTGCTGGACATCATAACCACCTTAACTAGTCCAGTGGCAACAGGCTGGACAGAATATCTGCCTTACCTATAGTCCAGTGGCAGTGGGCTGGGCAAAATAACCATGTTACCTACAATCCAGTGGTGGCAGACTGGACAAGATATCTATCTTACATACACTCTAGTGGTGGTGGGCTGGATGAGCCAACCACCCTACTTATAGTCCAGTGGTGACAGGCTGTAGTGAAGGACTGAACAAGATATCTGTTTTACATGTAGTTTGTTGGTGGTGAACACTACAAGATTATTGCATGGCCCCGTGGTGGTGGGCTGGTCAGGAAAGCCACAATGGCTTGCAAAGAGCATTTTCATTTATCACCCTCTACTTATGAACCTCCTCATCATAGCCATCTTTTAACCCAAACTCAAGAGTCTCAATCCCCTGCACAGCTCGTATTCCACTGGGTGGGCCAGGTACTCAGATGTTCCTCATACCTAATGAATGAAATTTTAGGTTGGTCATTCCTAACTTCCATACCTTGGAACACACATTCAGGTGTGTCTGCCATACTCTCATTCTAAGGGTTTGCTTAACTTATTACTCTCAGGTACGTTTATCATATGGCTCTTAACAAAAGATTTTAGTCATTCTCTTGATTTTAATCTCATGTTTTGCTGTCAGCATCCTGGATTTAATTTTTGTCTCACCATATATTTCTTTCTTTTCTTTTTATTTGTTTATTTTATTTTATTTTATTTTTTTTGTGAGACAGACTCTCACTGTTGCCCAGGCTGGAGGGCAGTGGCATGCTCTTGACTGACTGCAACCTCTGCTGCCCAAGTTCAAATGATTCTCTTGCCTCAGCCTCATGAGGAGCTGGGATTACAGGCATGAGCTGCCATGCCTGGCTAATCGTTGTACTTTTTGTGGAGAATGAGTTTTGCCATGTTGGCCAGGCTGATTTCAAACTGTTGACCTCAGGTGATCTGCCTGTCTTGGCCTCCCAAAGAGCTGGGAGCCACTGTGCCCGGCCTCACCATATATTTTATACTTTAAGTTCTAGGGTACATGTGCATAACGTGCAGGTTTGTTACATAGGTATACTTGTGCCATGTTGGTGTGCTGCACCCGTCAACTCGTCAGCACCCATCAATTCATCATTTACATCAGGTATAACTCCTAATGCAATCCCTCCCCCCCTCCTCCCCATGATAGGCCCTGGTGTGAGATGTTCCCCTTCCCGAGTCCACGTGATCTCATTGTTCAGTTCCCACCTATGAGTGAGAACATGCGGTGTTTGGTTTTCTATTCTTGCGATAGTTTGCTGAGAATGATGGTTTTCAGCTGCATCCATGTCCCTACAAAGGACACAAACTCATCCTTTTTTATGGCTGCATAGTATTCCACCTCACCATATATTCTTAATTTTAACATCTACCATCTGGAATAAGCTGAGAATAAAAAAAAAAAAAAGCAAAACAAAAAAAACCCACCACAAGCCCTGGCTGTCTTTAACTAGCTGAAGACACCAATTTCTTGCCACCTGGGCCTCTCAATAGGGCAGCTCATAACATGAGCTCTTATATTCTTTCCCTCGATTTTTGTACCTCCCTTCCCTTTTTATTAGAAACAGCAAGAAGAAACCAGGCAGTATCTTCAACACTTTGCTTGGAAGTCTAGCTAGATCACCTAGTTTATAAGTCACATTTTCTACTTTTCATGTTACTACAGGCAGTAAATAGTATTGTCAAGATCCCTACTGCTTTATAATAAGGAGCACCCTCCCCTCAACCTTTCTCTAGTTTTCAATAACTCATTTCTTTTTTGAGACCTGGTGTATCTTCAATGTCCATATTTTTAACAGTGAATTCAAAGCAGTTTGTTTTCACAGACACCCTCTTCAAAGCCCAATATCCAGCCCCAACACCATCCCACATTTTATATTTTTACATAGCAGCACTCCACTTTCAGGTACTAAAATACGTATTATTTATCTACTTATATTAACAAATTAACCCCCCAAATCAGCAACTTAAAACAATAAACAGTACCTTCCAGATTTTGTGGTTGAGAAATCTGGGTGCGGCTTAGTGGAGCGCCTGTGACTCAGGTTGCAATGGCGTTGTCCCCTGAGGCTGCAGTCTCCTCGAAGCTCAAGCGGGGAAGGATCCACTTTCAGGCTCACTCATGTGGTGTTGCCAGGCCCCAGTCCCTCCCGGATTTGCTAGCTGGAGACACCAATTCCTTGCCACCTGGGCCTCTCAATAGGGCACTCATAACATGGCAGCTGTCCTCACTTAAAGTTGAGTGAGAAAGAATCCTCTCTCTCTCTAAGAAATGTCATAATCTTTTTGTAACTTAACCTGGGAAGTGATATCTTATCACTTTGCTTTATTCTGTTAATTAGAGTCAAGCCACCCTGTCCAGCCCACAGTCAATGGGACAGGACTCCACAAGGGCATGAAGACCAGGAGAAGGGATCATTTAGGACAATTTCAGACCAGCCTATCTCAAAGGCAAGTCTGTTTAAAGTAACAAGGACTGTAACGCGTGAAATCAAATTTTCCCAGAAAAACATACACTCTGCTGTGGAACATCAACAAAATCAGAGCTCAGACAGAACATGCAGCTCACCTGTCCACTGAATTCCGGAAAACTTGAGGTGAACAGGTGCAAGTGTCCTTGAAAGATAAGTGCATAAGTGTGAGGGTCTCAGCTGAGTCTTGTTGAATCTTCAAATTGTGGAAAGCTCCTTTCATAAATAAAGAAACGTGTTATGGTATAAGTAGATTAAGCTGTATTGACTTACTTCAGCAAGGAAAACCCACCACAAAGACAATTCTGAAACTGAGTCATAGTAGTGGAAGTAAATGCATGGTTTTTGTTGCTTATAGCTTAGAGGTCATTAGGAGGGGGCTATTTGAAGTAGGATGGAGTCTTTGGATTGATTGATGTGAGGCAAGGCTTTGAGCAAATGAGTATTGGGCAAGTCATAAAACATTCTGCAATTGCAATTGTATAAGTATGAGGGTGGTTGTTCCAGTTTTTAGTGGCCACCACTTAATTTAAGACACGTTAATCATATCATTGCCTAATGTAATATACAGGCATACTTTGGAGATATTTCAGGTTGAGTTCCAGACCACTGAAATAAAGTAAATATGACAATAAAGTGAGCCACACACATTTTTTGGTTTCTCAATGCATATAAAAGTTATGGTTACACTATAGTGTAGTCTATTAAGTGTGCAATAATATTCTAAAAGAACAATGTACCTTAACTAATAAAACACTTTGTAGTTAAAAATGCTAGCAACAGCTACTTTTTTATTGTATTATTTTATTTTATTTATTTATTTTGAGAAAGGACTTGCTCTGTTACCCATACTGGAGTGCAGTGGCACAATCATGGCTCACTGCAACCTCAACTTCCTGGACTCAAGCAATCCTCCCACCTCAGCCTCCCAAAGTGTTGGAAATACAGGCATGAGCCACTGCCCAGATTTTTCTAATGGGGTTTTGAAGGATCCAGCTTTTAAAATTAGGGTAATAAATATTCAACATGAATCTCTATAAATTCTGCCTCAGATGCCCAACAGATGTGCTGGTGTTGAATCTCTGGAGCTCTGCTTCAGAAAGTCAGGGTGGCAGTGCATTCAGCAAACCCTTTTTTTTTTTTTTTTGAGATGGATTCTAGCTCTGTCACCCAGGTTGGAGGGCAGTGGCATGATCTTGGCTTACTGCAACCTCTCTGCCTCCCAGGTTCAAGCAATTCTCCTATCTTAGCCTCCTGAGTAGCTGGGACTACAAGTGTAGTCTTTCAGCTTTCATAGAACTGAAGAAAGCCTTGCTCTGGCTTAGGCTTTGGCTTAAGAAAATGTTGTGACTGATTTGATATTCTATTCAGATCAATAAAACTTTTGCTATGTCAGCACTAAAATTGTTCTACTTTCTTATTATTTGTGTATTCACTGAAGTAGCTCTTTTAATTTCCTTCAAGAACTTTTCATTTGCATTCACAACTTGGGTAACTGTTTGGTGCAAGAGACCTGGCTTTTGGCCTGTTTTGGCTTTCAGCATGCCTTTCTCACAAGTTTAATCACTTTCTAGCCTCTGATTTGAAGAAAAGGAAGTGCACACTTTCTTTCACTTGAACACTTAGAGGCCATTGTAGGGTTATTAACTGGCCTAACTTCAATAATGTTGTGCCTTGGAGAATAGGGAGGCCTGAGAAGTGGGAGATGAAGATGGAATGGCAGTGGGAGCACACACCTTACATGGGTGCAGTTTGTGGTGCTCCAAAACAATCACCATTGTAACCTCCAAAATCACTGATCACAGATCACCATAACAGATATAATTATAATAATAATAATAACAATAATAACATTTGAAATGGTGTGAGAATTACAAAAATGTGAAACAGAGGCATGAAGTGAATGCATGTTCTGGAAAAAGATGGTGCCGATAGGCGCCCAATGCAGAGTTACTGCAAACCTTCAAATTCTGGAAAAAAAAAAATGAAAACAAACAAAAAATGCAGTATCTGCAAAATGCAATAGAGCAAAGCACAATAAGACAAGCTATGCCTGTATTGCACATTTAGTCCAAATATGTTATCTTTATTCTGTGAAATAAAAATGGAAATGTGACCAGAGAGCTCATTGCCTAATATATAAATTCAGATATTGAAATGGCCAGTAGTATATTTTAAGATTTTTTTAGACTATGGAGCCAGAAGCCAGCGTTTAAATCTAGCTCTGTCCCTCCGAAATATGTGAAATTGATTCAGTTGCATTAACCTCTCTATGCCTCAGTTGTATATTTTAAGTAAGAGACAAAAGTAGCAAATATACCATAGAGTGGTTTGAGGATTAAATGAATTGAGACATATAAATCACTCAGAAGAGCACCCAGCACATAGTTAACACCTAAATAAACGATAGCTACCATGATTCTTATAGTAATGATAATGTCTTATTGTTCATATCAAAAAGTCCTATTCACCTATGTCTTTTTCAGCTCACCCCCACAGATGGTCTAAATTAACCAAACTAACAACAAAATATATACCAACAGAAAATAACATCCCTGTACTTATTATCCATAGGATGTTGGATGGGGAATTTCACTCTAGCATTGGGTATGCCTGGTATAGGATAAATTCATCTTTGGCTTGTCTGGGTTGCTAGTCCTGGTTTTTCTTGGATGAAGTTTCCCAGCACTCAGGGTTAAAATCTATAATACAGCACACCCAATAGCTGTGTCTGCCTCTTTAAGGTTTCATCTTTCTCTTAGCTTGGGAGCTTGGGGGCTTTAGTGTATTTTAGAAAGTCTTTACTTATTAACAGATGACTTCTATTAATTTGTGGAGAAAATTAGATATTATGACAGCTAATGCCCAAACCTTATAAGCTATACCTCCAGAAGCCTGATAAAAAAATCTCACTTCTTTGCCTGTCCTTTCCAATTTTTCATCCTGTAATGCTGTTTCTAGTGCGATATCATAGTCAGTAAATTTTTCACTTCAGGTCTTGGCGAGAAGCCAGGTGGTTTTAAAGTCACTTGCTCAGGCGAAAGAAGAATGGTACATTTGGAATTGAAGTATCCTGGAGGGCATTGTTGCAATTAGATAGATGTATGACCATGGGTTTTAATTAGAACACTAGGTATACACTCCATATCATTATTCTAAGAAACTGCACTGACAGAGTGAGGTAGCGTAACACTACTGAGTCAATATCCCACAGATCTGTAAGCACAATTTGTAGGTAGGAGCCCTCTTAATTCTATTTATTTATACCTTTATTATTTTTAATAGACAAAATCACTCTTGATTAACCCTATAGTACAGCTCTATAATCAAATTAATTTAAAGTCAGTCAGAGGAAGGAAAAGAATGAGCTTTATAAAGATCAATATTAATGTTTCTTTTTTATGTCCTACACCTGGTAATAATGCTATTACCTTGTTCTTCCTAACAGAGAACCTATGCTCTTAAAAAAAAAAGGAAACTGTAACAGCTTTCTGCAGACTTCCCTCACATGACATGTTTATAAAATTGAGACAAATGTTATTTCTCCTCTTTATTTAAAGATTTTAAACCAAACCTTGAAGCAATTAAGTTAAAAACTACAAAGACTTATGGGTAAAATGTAATTATAACAAATAACATTAACATAAAATTTTTCCATCGGAAAACAACTCCTATGTCTTCATTCATTCGTTCATATCAATTTTTCAACAGCTACCTTTATACCGAATGCCTAGATGGCACTACAAAAGATTCTAGAAATATAAGGGGATATGTAATACGATCTTAATATTTAATAGGTAACTTTTAAAGAAAGAAAATATGGACATTTAAAGGATTAATAACAATAGAGTAAAACAAATTTTGTCCATCAAACTCGGCTTCTTGGAGAAGTAGTGAAGCAATGTTCCTTTTTATGTTCTGTCCCTGTATTTAAAAAGATTTGCGGCCGGGCGCGGTGGCTCACGCCTGTAATCCCAGCACTTTGGGAGGCCGAGGCGGGCGAATCACAAGGTCAGGAGATCGAGACCACGGTGAAACCCCGTCTCTACTAAAAATACAAAAAATTAGCCGGGCGCGGTGGCGGGCGCCTGTAGTCCCAGCTACTCGGGAGGCTGAGGCAGGAGAATGGCGTGAACCCAGGAGGCGGAGCTTGCAGTGAGCCGAGATCGCGCCACTGTACTCCAGCCTGGTGGACAGAGTGAGACTCCATCTCAAACAAACAAAAAAAAAAGGTTTGCTCAGCCGGGCACGGTGGCTTACGTCTGTAATCCCAACACTTTGGGAGGCTGAGGCAGGTGGATCACTTCAGGTCAGGATTTTGAGAGTAGCCTGGCCAACATGGTGAAAGCCCTGTCTCTACAAAAACTACAAATATTAGCCAGGGGTGGTGGCACACACTTGTAGTCCCAGCTACTCAGGAGGCTAAGACAGGAGAATTGCTTGAACCCGGGAGGCAGAGAGGTTGCAGTAAGCCAAGATCATGCCACTGCCCTCCAGCCTGGGTGACAGAGCTAGAATCCATCTCAAAAAAAAAAAAAAGGGGGTTTGCTGAATGCACTGCCACCCTGACTTTCTGAA
This sequence comes from Trachypithecus francoisi, assembly GCF_009764315.1. Lineage (NCBI taxonomy): Eukaryota > Metazoa > Chordata > Mammalia > Primates > Cercopithecidae > Trachypithecus > Trachypithecus francoisi. The sequence continues at coordinate 57,743,031 of NW_022681462.1, read as the reverse complement.
GCAGAGCTCCAGAGATTCAACACCAGCACATCTGTTGGGCATCTGAGGCAGAATTTATAGAAATTCATGTTGAATATTTATTACCCTAATTTTAAAAGCTGGATCCTTCAAAACCCCATTAGAAAAATCTTCTGGGATCTTCTGCCAATTTTGACCCCAAACAACTTTAAACACCCATTCCTCTTCCATAACCTAACCACTTCCAGCATTCAGGGTTAAAAACTATAATACAGCACACCCAATAACTGTGTCTGCCTCTTTAAGGTTTCCTCTTTCTCTTAGCTTGGGAGCTCGGGGGCTTTAGTGTATTTTAGAAAGTCTTTACCTTAGAAATATTCTTGCCATAAGAAATTTTCTGAAATTTAGTTAAATCCTGAAAACATTGCTTTCCTTTGCAACTATTTGGAATGAAAACCACTGTTTATTAATAATAATAGTGGTGATTTATTGAAAACCTTTTTTAAAAGCCTTGCTGTCTTAGGCAATACAGGCAGGTATAACAAAATCCTACAGGCCTGCTGACTTACAAACAACAGAAATGTATTTTTCACCATTCTGGAGGCTGGTAAGTCCAAGATTAATCCACCAGCAGATTCAGCATCTGGTAAGAGCCAGCTCCCTCATAGATACCTATCTTCTCACTGTAACTCACATGGTAGAAAGGACAGGGGGTTTTCTGCGGGTATTTTCTGTAAGGGCACTATAAGGAAAAGCTAACTGTTTTATCCTACTGTCAACTCTAGTACTCACACTCAATACACTTCTGATCACAAGAGGAGAATTTCTTCCCCATCAATCAATTCTCCAGCTGGGCATTTTATAATTCAATTCAATTTTGACACTAACTAGAGTTGGAACAGAACATACAGATTAAAGACTCAGTTTCACAAGACTGCCTCCAGCTTCAAATACTAGGTTACCTGTGCTTCTGACCAAGGGGCTGTTTGTTGGAGGTTCCTACAACCTTCTTCTCAGCTTCAATCATTTGCTAGAGCGGTTCACATAACTCAGAAAGGCACTTATCTTACATTTACTGGTTTATCATAAAGCATATTACAAAAGACACAGATGAACAGGTAGATAGAAGAGGTGAATAGGGCAAGGTATGTAGGTATTGTGTATGCAGGATTAATTAAATCATTGGGCATTGATAACCAACTTTACCTTCAGCCACTCCTCCCCTCTTCAAAGGTCACAGAGTGGAACTAGAAGCTCTAATCCTCTAATCATTTATGTAGTTACTCTAGGGCTAGTTACTCTAGCATTCTCTGCCATCAGTAATCTCATTAGCATAAAAAAAGACATTTATCACTTCCAGACTCCAAGGATTTTAGGAGCTGTGTGCCAGAAAATAGGGCAGTGATGAGATATATATTTCTTATTTATGTCACAAGCACTAATGTCATTCATGAGGGTTCTATCCTTATGATAAAAATCCTCCCAAAGGCCTAACCTCCTTTTGGAGCTAAGAGTTACTATCCCCTTGGGGGTTAGTTTTTAAACATATGAATTTGAAGATGATGCTTGAAGGTAAAATACGAATATTATATCTTTTTACTTTAGTTAATCCTCACAATAACCTATAAGGTAGACACTATTATTTCAAATCATAGCCAAATGAAAATAAAACAAGAGGTTAAATATTTTGCATCAAATCATAAAGCTACAAAGTGGCAGAGCTAGGATTCAGTCAAGACTGTCTACAAAACCTTACTCTTTAACTTTTTAAAATAATTTAAGATTACATCAAAGTTGACAAAATTATATAATTAATTTTTAGATACCCTTCAACCAAATTACCCACGTTAATGTTACTAAAATGCCAGGGGTTCAGTCTAGGTCCTCTAGCTCACTGCACAAAAAGCCAATCACTGAGACAATGAGTATTGCCAGGGAAGAAGGCTTTAATCAGGTGCTGCAGCTGAGGAGAGTGGGAGATCAGTCTCACATCCGTGTCCCTGATTAACTAAAATTGGGGGATTTATACAGCAGGGAGGAAATATAAAACAGAAGTTAGGGAGGGGTAAAGAAGAAATCATGATGAATGTGGGTGTCATTGTCTGGATACAGTAATCTGTTGAGTTTTAATTCCTTTCCTGAAGGTTAGTTTTTGAGGAAGGAACTAAGGTAAGACCAATGTAATTTTCAAGTTTTTGTTGTTGTTGTTTTGTGAGTTTTTTTTTTTTTTTGGTCTTTTTTGTTTTGTTTTGTTTTGTTTTTTGAGATGCAGTCTTGCTCTGTCGCCCAGCCTGGAGTGCAGTTATGCAACCTTGGCTCACTGCAACCTCCGCTTCCCAGGTTCAAGTGATTCTCCTGCCTCAGCCTCCCAACTAGCTGGGATTACAAGTGTGCACCACCATGTCCGGCTAATTTTTTGTATTTTTAGTAGAGGCGAGGTTAAACTATGTTGACCAGGCTGGTCTTGAATTCCTGACCTCCAGTGATCCACTTGCCTTGGCCTCCCAAAGTGCTGGGATTACAGGCGTGAGCTACCATACCTAGTCTTAAGTTTCAAGTTGTAAGTCTAGGAAAACTTGTGTATTCAAATAACAAAAACAAAAAAAAGCCTGTAAACATTCGTTCTATAGGATATTTTGGTCATTTTCATTAACATTTTATTACAATTGCTTTATCACTTTTTCTGTCTCCTTCTCCATCTCCCTCTCTTTTTTTTTTTTTTTTTTTTTTTTTTGAGACGGAGTCTCGCTCTGTCGCCCGGGCTGGAGTGCAGTGGCCGGATCTCAGCTCACTGCAAGCTCCACCTCCCGGGTTCACGCCATTCTCCTGCCTCAGCCTCCTGAGTAGCTGGGACTACAGGCGCCCGCCACCTCGCCTGGCTAGTTTTTTGTATTTTTAGTAGAGACGGGGTTTCACCGTGTTAGCCAGTATGGTCTCGATCTCCTGACCTCGTGATCCACCCGTCTCGGCCTCCCAAAGTGCTGGGATTACAGGCTTGAGCCACCGCGCCCGGCCTGAGCCACCGCGCCCGGCCATCCCTCTCTTATTTGAATTATTTGAGAGTAAGTTTTAGGTGTGATGCTCTTTTAATCTTACATACATTCTTGTTTATTTCCTTAAAATAAAGACTATTCTTTTTCATCCACAATAATATCCTTTACAATAGGAGGAAAGTCAGAATTACTTGTTGCATTCAATGTCTTGTCTGTTTATTCTCCTTAATCTGGAACTATTTCTGAGTCTTTTTTTGTATTTCATGATATTGACACTTTCAATATCATTGAAACATTCCCTGAAGATTCCAAGGAAGTTTTGGGTTTAATTTTTTTCTTGGTAGAGAGATAGTCTCGCTCTGTCGGCCAGGCTGGAGTGCAATGGCATGATCTTGGCTCACTGCAACTTCCATCTCTCGGGTTCAAGCAATTCTCCTGCCTCAGCCTCCCAAGTAGCTGGGATTATAGGCATGTGCCACCACGCCTGGCTAATTTTTGTATTTTTAGTAGAGACGGGGTTTCACCATATTGACCAGACTGGTCTCAAACTCCTGACATCAGGTAAACCACCTGCCTCAGGTAAACCATCTGGCCTAATTGTTTAGAATGGACCTCCATTTGGGTTTCATACTGCAATATTTTACTTACTAACTGCAATATCTGCTATACACTCACTCCATCATCTTACATAATACAGCTGTTTTTCCAACTGCAATATCTGCTATACACTCACTCCATCATCTTACATAATACAGCTGTTTTTCCAAAGGCTAACAGTCACACATTAGTAGAATAAGTATTAACTTTTTGCATCATTTTTTTAAAGAGGGTTCCAAAAGTATGTTAGGTGCAGTTTCCACAAACTTAGATCTGCCCCTGCTCCAAATATTTCATGTTCACATGTTCAATTGGAATATACTAACTTACTCCTAACTGCAATATCTGCTATACACTCACTCCATCATCTTACATAATACAGCTGTTTTTCCAAAGGCTAACAGTCACACATTAGTAGAATAAGTATTAACTTTTTGCATTATTTTTTTAAAGAGGGTTCCAAAAGTATATTAGGTGCAGTTTCCACAAACTTAGATCTGCCCCTGCTCCACATATTTCATGTTCACGTGTTCAGTTGGAATATACTAACTTTCCTCATCACAAAAGGTAAGTCAATCGTGCCAACATTCACTGCCACCCTAGGTGTCTCTCGTATACAATTGGCAACTAAATCTTATCCATATTACTTATAAGAGTTTCTAGAATGTCTCACTTGCTTTGTCTCTAATATTGCTGTAGTATCCTAGTCTCTCATTCCTGTCCTTTAGCAAGTCTACCTTGTCTTTCACCTTCCAATTTTGTCACCTCCATCATCCATTTTCATTCCTCTCTTCTTTTTCCATTACACTGACTTGTATTGCATAACTAGACTGCTTAAAACGAGTCGTTGCCTGAAATATACCCGTTAGGGTAAAGACTACACTTTTTTTTGTTTGTTTGTTTGTTTGAGACAAAGTCTCACTCTTGTTGCCCAGGCTGGTGTGTAATGGCACGATCTCAGCTCATTGCAACCTCCACCTCCTGGGTTCAAACGATTCTCTTGCCTCAGCCTCCTGAGTAGCTGGGCATGTACCACCATGCCCGGCTAACTTTTGTATTTTTAGTAGAGATGGATTTTCATCACATTGTCCAGGCTGATCTCGAACTCCTGACCTCAGGTGATCTGCCCGCCTCGGCCTCCCAACGTGCTAGGATTACAGGCATGAGCCACTGCACCTGGCCAAGATTACACTTTCTAGAGCATCACACAAAGCCTCTGTGATCTAGTCCCTGCCAGCCTCTCCATAGTCATTTCCTACTCCTTCAACATTATTTACCATGCCCCGATCCAATGTTCTCTGCCTGTATCTTAGTTATTCAAAACCATCAATTTTCCAAATATCCTATCATTCCAAAATATTCATGAAATGTACCAGGCAATGTTGTAACCCTGAGTCTCTGTATATGCTGTTTATTTTCTTGGGCTAGAAAGCTTTATCCCACTATCTCCATCTGATGAATTTCTATCCATCCTTTGAAAATCTCAGGTTAGCTCTTTTGTGAGACATTCACCAGAATCTCTTTGTGGAATGGTTAATTCCCAAACTTTATTTTTCTACAACTTTATTTATTTTTACCTTGATTTTCAGAAATTTTTATGATTTTGGAACTTATATATTTACCTTTGTAAATATTACCTCTGTCACTTCCACTGGACTGTGAACACTTTGAGAGCACGGACTGTGTCTTAATTTTTAATATTACTGTTGCTTGAACAGTAGCACATAGCAAATGAGTCACAGACTTCTTCTGAATTAATGTATTAATAAATCTTGTTCTATGGATCTCAGATCTTTCCCCAATATAATGGAATCAGCTTTGCCTAATAGGAAGGATTTGAAAGATGTGTCAGTCCAGGTCCACAGCAGGAAAAAAAAAATTACCACAGTGGTTTAAGGGAGAGAACTTATCAAAGGAACCACCTACAGATGTGTGGAGAGGGTTCAGGGGACCAATAAGAGATGTTATATCACTCAGTCTCTAGCAACAAAAGGAGGAAATAATGTTACCAGAACCCAAAGAGAGTTGGAGGCATAGAGAAGGGATTAGCAACAAAGCAATAGATAAGAAGAGACCAACCCACTACCAGAAGCTCATCAGGAAAGCAGACAGAGCAGGAACCTAATACCCTGTCTTCTGTTCTTTCGTGCTCCTATCTACTGCTGGAATCTCTCAGTGGCTGAACTCACTGAAAAGCCAGTCATCAGTGGAGTCTGGATGATACTTTCTCTGGAGTCAGCCTTCTGGGGCAAGGAGCAGGGCATTAGAAAAGCTAAAATGTCAAGCAGGATGTGGTTAGAGACTAAGAATAAGAAATAGGCTGGGTGTGGTGGCTCACACCTGTAATCCCAGCACTTTGGAAGTCTGAGGCAGGAAGATCACTTGAGCCCAGGAATTTAAGGCTGCAATGAGCCATGATCATGCCACTGTACTTCTGCCTGAATAACAGAGGGAGACCCTGTCTCAAATAAATAAAATTAGAAAACTACAATATTTTTATGAAAGCTAACAAAAAAAATTAAAGAAAAATATTTTAAGGTTGAAATAGACCGGAGTAGGGTAATAAAGAATAATCCGCAGGACAGATAAGAAAAACCCATGCAGAAGTGGGTGTTAATATTTGTTGTGGTCTATATTATCCAGACACCCAACTAAGCACTTTACATCATCTCTTTTAATCCTCCTCACAATCCTGTCTTGTAGGCCTACTATTATGTATTCCCCCCAATAAAAAGAAACTTATAGAAATTAAAATAAGTGATCTCAGACCACCCATAGCTGATAATGCACCTACTAGGCCCACCATTGGCTCTCTGTCAGAAGTCAAGTTACATTTTATGCATGGGCTAGATTACTTTCTCAAAAGCCCTCCTCTCTGGATAGGAATTCTAAGATGGGTCTCAAGTAGGGAAGGGTGATGTATAACCACACTGCCTTATGATTTCCTTACAATGAATTTTAGCCTAATTCTTATGTTCATTGTAGTCATTGCCTTGCAAATAGAAAAATAAAGAAGAGTTGGTATCGTTAGGGTTTCCATGGCTCACTATTACCATGGCTACTTCTCTTTACTTCCAAATCTTCCACACCGGAACAAAGCAATATCCCATTATCTTCTATATTTAGTAAAGAAATTTTACCCTATTAGATTTTAAGCACTTATTTTCAATGACTAATGCTTAATTGTTTGAGTTGCAAGCTATTCCACCTCAATTCCTGGGGTCTAAAAATATAATTAATAGAATATTCATTTCAGTAATATCTTTCCCAAAAGACTCAGAGAGGTTGTTTATAAAGAATTTTACATGTGTGTATCTAAGGCTTTTTACACAATTACTGAAGATTTTTACTTAATAATTTGAAAGAAAGACTACTACAGTTCAGATAAGGGGCTCAAGCACAGCTAAAAGACAGTAAATTAAGACCCAGGGGGAAAGTTTGAAGGAATTGCCATGATGTAGCCTATAAAAGAAAAGTAGCTGAACAAAGTTGAAATAAAGGTTTCTAAAAATGTGAAATACAGCTAAAGATAGGTGATAGATTCAGCTTAGCCCATCCACCTGTGTGTACAACCCAGTTCTGGGCACTCTGGAAGATACAAAAGTGGACCAGCTATCACTCCTGCTTAATTGAGATTGGATGATATCTTCATAGACAAATACCCAAAAATACAAGGTTTAATAGATGCTTTGTGTGAAGGACGTTGATTCCACCATGGAGTTATTTCATTATTACCTCTTTCCTAGATAACTGTGATAACCTTCTACTCTTGGCCCCCCACTAGATAGCATACACAGCAGCTAGAATGATCCTTTAGGACGTAAGTCAGCTCATGTCACTTCTCTGCTCAAAATTCTCCAGTTGGCCCCAACACAGTTTCTTACCGTAGTTTACAAGGCCCTCAGTGGTTTGGCCCTTCATTGCTTTTCCTGCACTACCTCCTTCATTCTCTTCCTCACTCACTGCATTCCAGCCTTCCTTGTCTTCATGCATTTCCTCCTGTTCACCATGAACACTTGGCCTCATGGCATCTGCAGTCACTATGCTTGTTGAGTAAATGAATTCCCAGTTTTCGCTGTAAAGGAATGGGGCATTATTTGTTGTTTAACTATTTTTCAAAGGGCAGAACTGTTTAAACCATGTCTTAGAAAATCAGTAAGATTTTGGATAGAAATGAGAGAGGAAAATAGAAAAAAGTATCTCAGTATTAAATAGTACTGGTTGAAGGAAAGTATGACTTTAAGAATAATGATAAATTGAGATTGACAGAAGCACACGATGTCTAAAGAACAGCAGTGGAGGTAAAATTAGGACAGCAAGGTGTAATTGGATTATGGACGACTTTAAATGTCATGTTAGGACACTATCAGTAAAAACTGACTGAATCGTAGCTATTTTTTAGAAAATTTAATTTTTCCAACAGCATGCAGAAAATATTGGAGGAAAGGGAGATGAGATAGAGAGCCATGGCAACAGTTTAGACAAAAGAAAGTAAAGTTCAAAAATAGGGAGTTGTAGTAAGAACAAAATGAGATTAGGGAATAAAGGAGGATTATAAGGCAAGGGGTAAGAAAGATAATGCTTTCCGCAAAGGATTTGAAAGAAAGATCTGATGGGATAATCCAACAAAAATAAACAGCAAATCCTTTTCTGAAGTGGTAGCTCGAGTCTATAGCCTGAATTGAAATTTTTAAAGAAAAAATGTATAGAACAATCTAGACACAGACCAATAACTGAAAATTCAGAAAAGCCCATACTGCTGGAACATATTGGAGAAAATAGGGCGGTGCATGAGATTTGTAACACACAGTCAGAGGGGAGGCAAATGGAGGGTATCCATGGCTGTAGAACCTAAGAGAGGAGGCTTTCAGCATAAAACAATCAATAGAGGTCAGGTGCGGTGACTGATACCTGTAATCCCAGCACTTTGGGAGGCTGAGGTGGGTGGATCACCTGAGGTCAGGAGTTTGAGACCAGCCTGTCCAACGTGGTGAAACCCCATCTCTACTGAAAATACAAAAATTAGCCAGGCATGGTGGCAGACGCCTATAGTCCGAGCTACTAGGGAGGCTGAGGCAGGAGAATCACTTGAACCCAGAGGGGGTGGAGGTTGCAGTGAGCCTAGATGGCGCCATTGCACTCCAGCCTGGGCAACAAGAGCGAAACTCCATCTCAAAAAAACTAAAATAAAAATGATCGATAGAGTCAAATGATGTAGAAGAGTCGTTGGAATAATACTAAGAAGTCCCAGGATTTGGCAAGTAGGTTTTCACTGATAAACATTCATGGAGTAGTTTATGTAAAGTGGTGAGGTAATGGTAAAAAGAGCCAGCATTGGAGAAGGTATGAGATGGAAGTTCGTATTAACGGAATTGCAAAATAAGAGGCAAGAACATTTTAAATAATAGAACACAGTATCTGACACATAATAAGTAGATGTTCAATAAATATTTGTTGAATAAATAACCACTTATTTAATAGGGAGACACTGAAGGTAAAATAGAATCATTTGTAAAATTTAGTACAATGAAAATACAGCAATATTTTGCTTAGAATAAATCCAAATTCTTTAATGGCCTATCAAGACCTTTTACAATTTGCCTTGTCTCTCCATCCACACTCTTTCTTTCTCCTCTACTCTCTCCCTGCTCCAGCCTTGCTAGCTTTCTTTCAGTTCTTCAAACACACAAACTCTTTCCCTATTTGCATTTTCCCTAACTTTTTCCTCTACCTCCAATGCTTATTCCCAGCACTTCCTGATGGCCAGCAATTTCCCACAATTTAGATCTCAGCTCAAATGTAGTGCTCTTAGAGAAGCTTCCTCTAACCTCCTTCTGTGAGGGAGTCTCCACCTGGGTCACTCTTTAGCACATCTTATCTTTCTGTGTGCGTGGGGGGGGGGGATTGTTTTGTTTTGTTTTGTTTTGTTTTGACATTGTCTCACTCTGTTGCCTAGGCTGGAGTGCAGTGGCGTGATCTCAGCTCACTGCAATCTCAGCCTCTCAGGTTCAAGCGATTCTCCCACCTCAGTCTCCTGAGTAGCTGGGATTACAGGCGTGTGCCACTACCCCCGTCTAATTTTTTTGTATTTTAGTGGAGATGGGGGTTTCACTATGTTGGTCAGGCTGGTCTCGAACTCCTGACCTAGTGATCTGCCCGCCTTGGCCTCCCAATGTGCTGAGATTACAGGTGTGAGCCACTGCGCCTGGCCTTCTGTTTTTACTTTTATAGGGCACAAGACACACTTTGAATCATCTTTCTCAGTATTTATTTGTTTTTTGTTTGCCTCCTCCATTCTCCATGAGAACAGCTTCCTCATCTTACTCATTTACTGATTATTCTCCAGACACCTGGAATCATCTCTAGCGCATTATAAATAAATAAATAAATAAATACCTGAAAACAAATGAATAAATCTTGATGCTGAAAGGAGAAAACGTAGGAGAGTACACATGTATAACTTTAGGCATTACTGTACATTAAGTTATGAAGCACTTTTTCAAATGAGTCAATTTCATTGATTGCACTCTTGGTTCCACCTTGCTCAGGCCCCTGGCAATTCTGATTTAACCCACTGCAATGCCCCTGCCCTGGATCTTGTCCCACTCCAATGTATTTTTCCTATTGAAGCCAAAGTGACCTTCCTAAAGGACATATTCAATTATTTTGCTATCCCACCTAAAATATAGATAAACACATAAGATAGTTGAAGCAGAAATAACTTTATTAAAAAGAATTAAACAATAGACAATACATTAGGACAGAAGGCTAGAGAATCAGGCTCAGAGGCTTTATCAACAGGAGGAAAATAAATTTCTGAATTTACCACGCAACTGCTCTTGCAGAGACTCTATCTCTGCTATGCTAGTCACAGCAAAGATTACCAGCCCTGGACACTACAAGCAGCCATGCTGGTCCCTCAGTCTTCTGTCACTTTTTTTTGTTTTTTGTTTTTGTTTCCCTCCCCAAAACGGAGTCTTGCTCTGTCACCTGGGCTGGAGTAGAGTGGGGCGATCTCAGCCCATTGCAACTTCCGCCTCCAGGGTTCAAGCTTCAACAAGCTTCAAGCAATTCCAATGCTGTCTGCTTCTTTCCCACCCTTGCCTGGTTAAATTCCATTCCGTCATTCCTTTTTTTTTTTTTTTAGACAGAGTCTCGCTCTGCTATTGCCAGGCTGGAGTGCAGTGGCGCCATCTCGGCTCACTGCAACCTCCGCCTCGCAGGTTCACGTGATTCTCCTAACTCAGCCTCCAGAGTACTTGGGACTACAGGCCACCGCCACCACGCCCAGCTAATTTTTATTGTTGTTGTTGTTGTTGTATTTTTAGTAGAGACGGGGTTTCACCATGTTGGCCAGGATGGTCTCCACCTCCTGGCCTCGTGATCTGCCCGCCTCGGCCTCCCAAAATGTTGGGATTACAGGCATAAGCCACCGCGCCCGGCCTCTGACTAATCTCTTCTGAATTGATACGGTGGTAGATATGCCAGGTGAACCTCGCACAGTCATAAACTCTGGACTTCTGGGAGGCAAGAAAAGAACTTTTCTAGCTTAACTTGAAAAATCAACGCTTGAGACGAGATGAGATGTGATGAAGGTCTACCACATACTTGTATGCTATCACTGCCATAATCACAACGTATCTTAGTTGCTTGATTTTTGATCTGTCCTATTCATTAACTCCATGAAGTCAGGGTCCATGCCTGTGTCATTCACTATTTATTTCCTAACAGCTAGCAGAACACCTGGTGCATAGTAAATGCTAAAAATATTATTTATTGAATGAATGAAAGGCTTGTAATTGGGGCTTGAAGATAGTTTCCAACAGCTGTTACAATTATAATGTGGGAATTATAATTGGGAGTCAATTAGAGAAGACTAAAAGAATTGCTGAGTTGCGTTTTATATCCTGCCAAGTTAGGGAGAGTGCTTTTGTTCTGGAACTAATCACCACTGTTTAGTGAGTTTCTCAAGCAAGGCTAAAAAGCCTGGAAGGAAAAACTTAGGAATCTAAGCCAGTCTGTGGTTGGAAAAGGATTTGTGAGTAGAAGACTAAAGACAGTCTGAGAGCACACCAAATGAAATATGCATACATAAAATGACTGACCACAGAATTTAGATTGTTTAAGAAATAAACCAGAAAAAGTATGGACAGTCAGTGAATATGCAGAAAAATGAAATGACTAAAGATGATAATAAAGGCAAAGATACAGTTTAGCATAACAGACTGGAAGATATTTTACTCCACCTTCCACCAAATTATTGTTGTACCTGCCATTCTCAGTCCTCTTCACTTTTATGCATCCACCTTGGCTAAAGTATTCATGGGCCATGAGCCCCAAAGTACCTTCTCCCTGATCCAGAGTTGCTGAGAATTAAATTGTCCACTGAGCCACTAGAAACAACCTGGCCCTGGCCCTGGCCCCGTTGTGTTTTTTCTCTTTGCCAATCAGAATTCAATGTTCATAGAATTAGTTATGGTTGCCTATTCGCTTTCTAGTTTTTCCCTTATCGTTCTCCACATGTGTTTGCAGATGCTTGTCTCCCACTGCCACACCTCATCGGTTCAATCTTTAGGACTGGTTGTCTGGTTTAGACCCTGTCTCTTATTTCTAAACAGATTGTCCCTGAAGTGCTGGAATGTGCTCGAATGCTGTGACATATTGCAAGATCCTGCTATCTTGCTCTGGATATGCCTCTCTTCAGACCAGAACCTTCTCCCAGTTATTAGACTGGCAGTGGAATCCTGTACTGATCCCATACATGACAACTGCCCATCCTCCTGTCTCTTTAGTCTTGGCCACCCTCTGGATGACCTCACATTGGGCTATCACCAGAACTCATGTTGGTTGTACCTGAGTTAAGATTGAGCTGCATTTGTCTCTTGGACTCTGCACCTAGCTCACTTGTTTGTTCCTTTAGCGGGAGGTCAGTCTCCACTGCAAGGTCCTCTCCAACATATAATCCTGAAAAATTATTAATATTGAGATTTATGCCCATTACTTAGACTATGACTAAATACAAAGTTAAGAGTATACTAAATGAAAGGTTGGTGTAGGCTAAGCTGTAGTAGCAAATGTCTCTGAAATCTCAGTGACTTAAAGCAGAGTCAGAAACTTTTTCTGCAAAAGGGTAGTAGGTAAATATTTTAAGCTTTGTGAGTCACATGATGTCTGTTGCAACTACTCATTATAGCGTGAATGCAGCCAGCCAGTGAATACATAAACAAATGAGTGTGGCTGTATTTCAGTAAAACTTTACTTACAAAAACAAACAAATAGGGTTTTAGTTTACTGTCCACTGATTTATTTCATGCTCACAGCTTATTACAGATTAGGTAGATGATACGTTCCACATTGTCACTACTGGTACTCTGGAACCCAACCCAATGAAAGAGCCACAACTGGGAACATTACTTTTAATTGTAGCAAAGAGAAAAGTTGCAAGATATTCACTTGTTCTTAAAGCTTTTGTCCAGAAGTGGCATATGTCATTTTAACTCAAATTTCATCAACTAGGGCATATTGTGTGTTCTTGCCTGAGTTTAACAGAGCAAAGAAGCGTTAATCTCCTACAGATGAAGAGAACTAAGAATTGGTGAGCAGTAATACAGCGTGCAACACGGATTTGTGGTAAGAAAAGGGAATTCCAAGCTTAAAAACCTTGATGATGCAGTTTTAGATAATAAAAGTTCAAATTAGTGTGCTTTAAGATAGCTGAAGAGAAAATGGCACTGCAGGCCAGGCATGGTGGCTCACGCCTGTAATCCCAGCACTTTGGGAGGCCGAGGCAGGCAGATCATGAGGTCAGGAGATCGAGACCATCCTGGCTAACACTGTAAAACCCCATCTCTACTAAAAACACAATAAATTAGCCGGGCATGGTGGCGGGTGCCTGTAGTCCCAGCTACTTGGGAGGCTGAGGCAGGAGAATGGCGTGAACCCGGGAGGCAGAGCTTGCAGTGAGCTGAGATTGCGCCACTGCACTCCAGCCTGGCCGACAGAGCAAGACTCCGTCTCAAAAAAAAAAAAAAAGAAGAAGAAGAAAAAAAGAAAAATGGCATTGGATATGATTGGAGTTGAGAGAGTTGAGTAACTATGAACCCTGCATATGTCAAAGTTCATTAGTATTCACATGGAAGTGAATACTAGCTGTCCTTTATATCTGTAAAAAAAAAAAAAAAAAAAAAAAAAAAAAAACAAGAAAAATAATAACATGTCCTAGCCCAGTAGTGGAGACAGGCATGTAAAAAATAATGTAAACACCACAATTTATTCCTAATACACACCGGAATACATCAGAAGTATCAACTGTTGGACCTAATTATTTATTTTATGATTCCCTCTCTCTCCATACATATGTATCCTAAATATCCTAAATATAAAATTTATATTCAAAATATGAAAATATCTTGAAATAACCACCTATGCAGTAAATCAATTACATATTATCATACATATTTGAAAAAATGAGAAACCAATGGTGTACATTTGATGACTGTTTTAGCACTTTATTGTTGCATTGGAAAAGAGCATTAGCTACTTTTTTGGCATGGTGGACCAAGTTAGAAAAGATGAAGAAAGGGAAGGTGTAAGCATATATCATCATGGTTGCTTTCACCATTTCTTCTCCATAATGCACAGAAGAAATAAAATTCTAATAATCAAAATTCCTGAACCAGTAGCTGTTATTTCACTGCTCTGCATGCATAAAATCACATAGAAATACAAGAGGTGGATAGAAAAAGTGTTTAGTGATAACTCTGAACCCACTCTACTCTTACGCGTTTTAAACAAAACATAGTGTTTGCTTTTGTTTGCTTTGTTAACTAGTATTGGTAATAAGCTACTTGCAACAGCTCTCAGAAGTGACGGGTCCATGCCAATGTCATTAGACCCAGACACAGAACAGCTGAATTAGAATATGTTACCAGAGCACTCAATCTAGAACAGTCATGATCTTGTTAATTATTGTACTCATCATTTGATCCACAGTCTGACTAGTAGATCAAATGTTAAGTACAATAGTTTATTGGTTTAATCAGTTAAGGGCAACTCTCAGGAGAGGTTTGCCTTGTCCTCTGCCCTTTGTCAGTTTTTAATGGGGTTGTTTGGTTTTTGCTGCTGTTATTGTTGAGTTGTTTGAATTCCTTGTAGATTCTAGTTATTAGTCCTTTGTCAGAGGCATAACTTGCAAATGTTTTCTTCCATTCAGTAGGTTGTCTCTTGATTACTTATTTTTCTGCGCAGAGGCTTTTTAGTTTAAGTCCCATTTGCCCATTTTTGCTTTTGTTATATTTACTTTTGGGATCTTTATCATAAATTCTTTGCTTAATCCTATGTCCAGAAGAGTTTTTCCTAGGTTTTCTTCTTGGATTTGTATAGTTTGAGGTTTCACATTTAAGTCTTTAACTCATCTTGAGTTCATTTTTGTATATGGTGAGAGACAGGGATACAGTTTCATTTTTCTGCATATGGGTAGTCAATTCTCCCAGAACCCTTTAATGAAGAGGGTGTCCTTTCCTCATTCCTTATTTTTGTCGACTTTGCAAAGATCGGTTGGTTGTAGGTATGTAGCTTTATTTCTGGGCTCTTTATTCTATTCCTTTGATCTTGAAAAATGCTCAACATCAGCAATCATCAGGGAAATGCAAATTAAAACCACACTGAGATATCATCTTACATCAGTCACAATGACTAACATTAAAAAGCCAAAAAACAACAGATGTTGGTGTGGATGTGTGGAAAAGGAAATCATACACTGCTGGTGAGAATGTAAATTAGTTCAACCTGTATGGAAAGCAGTATGGAGATTTCTCAAAGAACCAAAAATAGAACTCCCATTCGACCTTACAATCTCACTACTGGAAATCTACCCAAAAGAAAAAAAGAAATCATTGTATAAAAAGGACACATACACGCTATGTTTATTGCAGCACTATTCACAATAGCAAAGTCAGGAAACCAGCCTAAGTGTCCATCAATGATTGATTGGATGAAAAAAATGTGAAATATATCTATATATCTATATATACCATGTACACACACACACACACACGAAATCCTATGCTACCATAAAAAAAGAATGAAATCATCCTCTTTGCAGCAATATGGATGCAGTTGGAGGCCATTATCCTAAGTGAACTAACTCAGAAACAGAAAATCAAGTACTACATGTTTTCACTTATAAGTGGGAATGAAACACTGGTTACATATGGACATAAAGATAGAAATAATAGAACTTGGGGACTCTAAAAGCAGGGAGAGGTGGAGGGGGTGAGAGTTGAAAAATTACCTGTTGGGCACAATGCTCGCTATTGGGTGATGGGTACACTAGAATTTCAATCCTCACCTTTACACAATATACCCAGGTAACAATCAAGTGCATGTACCCTCTGAATCTAAAATAAAATTTTTTAAAATGTGTAACTTGGTGTGGAGACATCAGCTTGTGGATCTGGAGTAAAACAAAAATAGTGTCAGTCCTTCATTCAAAGGAGCATGGCTTTTATGTTGTGAATTATTATATGTTTTGTTGTCTTAGTTTTCTTTTTATTTATTTGTGAGAAAATGCATACAGGATGAGGGATTAGGTATTATATTTTATTATATCACGATATAATAAAAAATTTTGAGAAACAAAAATAATCACCACACAAAAATATGATCTTCAATTTTCTAACATTATACTTATCTTGCATTGGAATAAAGACAATAGAGGAGATTATGGAAAGTTTATCATCTCTGTTTACCATTTGACTGAATTTTCCATTTTGAATTTTGAGGTATATTACCTCTAATCTAATTGCAAATACTAATTTGTTCCATGATTTAAAATAAATATTGTTACCATACTTGTAGAACGCTTCTGCATGTTCCTTACTACCTTTGCATCTTATTGATTGCATTGCTAGTTTCTATGGGAACAGAGTGGAGAAGTTAATTAAGATCAGGAGGTTAGAATTGAAGAAAAATAGAATTTTCAACACAGTTCATTTATCATGTACATTTAAATTAGTTACCTTAATAAAATATCTATTGGAGTAGAATGGTGATGGCTGAATTACCTTAATAAAAACAAATGATACATGTTAAAAGTTTAACTTCACTTATTTGTACTCAATTCATCCCATTAAGAAGCATTTTGGCTTTGGTAATCAAATTAACAAAAGTCATTAATAAAGGTTTCTGCATCTTAATTCTGTTATTCTAAGACTTTTAGTATTGAGTAATATGTATTATGCATTATTCTTATTATTTATTAAGAATAAGCCTGAGGTTTCTATTAAGTTATTATCTTCTGTTTTCAAATATACCCTTTCATATCCCGCTTCATGATGCTCTGGCTGTGACTACGTAAACTATTTCTGATTTTCCAGTTGCTTTCTAGATTCTGTCTGTAGGGGGCAACAGGGAAAGATTAGGAGGCAGGAGGGTGGAAGAAAAGACTTATTTTCTCTTGACTTACCATTTCTATCAGGATCTATTCAACAATGATCATTCACCAAGGAGAACTAATGGGTTCCAGCCTCTGACACTCAACACCTGTGACTAATTTGTTATATAATTTTCCATCTCGACATTACATTTTACATTAGAAATATCTAATGTATTTCTGCTTTTCTAGCTGATACAAGGCCATGATTGGTTTCACACATAAAAGGTAGAGTGTTAGGTACCTTAAAAAAGAATAAGGTCTATTTTTCTATTATAAAAAGATCAAGATATAAAGAAATGTAGGAGAAAAGATTATTCCTCAGACCCAACACCCACATACTACTTATGCTAACACTTTGCTTCTTTTCTGTACAGTATTTTTTGTGCATAGGTACACAATTTGTTTTTTCAGAAACATGCACTATCCTATTCTGCATCTGCTTTTATCTCCTTTACTTTTTTTTTTTTGCCTTAAATCAGTACGATGTTTTGTGTTTACACACTCCTCATAAACATCATTTGCATAGCTATGTAACATTCTGCAGGGTATTTTACTACTACTCAATATTTAGATATTTGGGTTGCTTTCAAATGGTTTGTAATTGTAGATGCTATTATAAACATCTTTGTGCTGCAAGGTATTTTTAAAATATATTCAGGCTTTTTTTTTCCCCTTAGGATTTAAACCTTTGTTTTTACATTGTGCCAGTCTCTTAATGTGAAACCACAGCCCTCTTCAAAGTCTGCACACCCACAGATCTTTCTGGAATTTCTCAGAGGTTGTCTTTCACAGAACTCACACAGCATTCTTCCATTTCCCTGTGCTTCTTTGTGTGTGTCTGTGTGTATCCATATGTCTGGGAGATGATTTCCTGTATTGGGTAGAGGGCACTGGTATTTCTTTAAATAGAATTTCCTATCTGCCTTTTTTCCCCACCATCTCATCACCCCATATGTGTATTTTCCCTTATTCATTGTCCCTATATTAATATTATAGTTGAGGGTATATATATATAAACTATTTTAGACTGTATTAGGAGAATTATCACACCACTCTGGCTTTTCTAAAATAAAATTCATATTTAACATATACTTAGCATTTAATTACATATATTAGTATATATAAATACTGTTATGATACACAGTATTACTCTCCTTGCAGTAGGAGAAATAAAAGGTAATCATAATGTTGTATTTTTAGTTATAAGACTATTTGGGTTATAAACTAAATAGTGATATTGAAATGGTCAATATGAACCAATCAGATGTTCAATATAAACCAGAATAAATGAATTAATGTCTTGGTTTTCATTTTTTTCACATGTATAATGGTATTATACTTGTAATCACACTTACTTCAAAAGACTTTAGAAAAGTCAAATTGTTTCTCTACGTCAATGTCTGTCTATGTCCATATTTATGTCTATATGTAAGTACATTGTATATCATGAAGCAAATGAAAATATAAAGCAGTCATTGCTATTTTTCTAAGCAATATAAAAGTTAAAACCCATAACCCTGTGTTTAAAAGAAACAGAAACTTAATCCTATATGCTCAAAGAAGGTCTGGAGCAATCAGTTTTGGATTTCTATAAACATCTCACGTGCTGCGTTTGTCTCAACTTAAGGGGCAAAGTTGTCTTCTGTTCCCATTTCCTCATTCTTCTTCCCTCAGTTTCTTGGCACTTCAAATGGACCCTTTAACTTTAAACAAATGCTAGCTAGTTTATAATGTGACGTATTAACCTCCAGTCTAAAAGGCTGCTCTTGGTTACATTTGTGGTTTTCTGGAGGCCACAATATATTTGTTCAACTGTAATAAAAGCAGGAGGGAAGAACTTATTGTTTGAAACGAGAACGTTTTCTTTTTGAAAGACAACTTCTAAAGTCATATAAGTAGCCTAATGCCCTTTGTAATTCAATTTCCTTCCAATAAAAAAATAATAATTTAGCACTTGCAATATGCTAGGCACTATGTTTTGAGCTTTGTGTGATCTCATTTGCACCACACAACAACAATATAAGGTATTTATTAATCTTGTTTTACAAAAGAGGAAACTGGGGATCAGAAAAGTTACAGAGCATTTCCAAGTTCATGCAAGGTGACAGAATCTGGATTTAAATGTCAGTTAGCCTGACCCAATAACCCATTTTCTTTCATGGGGATAATTATTATATTTTAAATAGCAGTCAGTAAGGATAAAGGCTCTTTTATGTGCCTGTCACTGCCTAGGCACTGAGTTTCAATGCAATAATTCTTGTAGAGCATATTTTAGAAATGTACTCAAAATATAATTATAATTAAGTTGGACAATTTGATTACAAGCATGCACTTACCATAATTATGATTTTTTTATGGTTACGAATTTCTTAGGTCTTAATACTCTAAAGAAAAATTAACCTTGCTCCTAGCCTCCTAAAACCAGAATTCCTCAATTCTTACATTGTTGTCCTTTATCATTTTTATCAGTTCAATCAATATTGAAAGGTTATACCTTGAAAAAAGCTTTCGATACATTGTCCATCATGTGTTGGAAATATATCAAAATATTTTAAATTTATATATACTATAGCCCTATGTTTATATAGATTCTTTGTCTAAATACACACACATACTATATATATGTAATATATAAAAACTATATATATAAAATATATAAAAACTATATATATATATACACAAAACTATATATATATAGATTTTGATTAAACACAGTGGCCAAATATTTTGGGTTCAGTTGTTTCCAGTGATACTTCAACTCTTTAAATGTTGGTCAGTGTTCCTTAGTTTCTCTACTATTAAATACATCTGCCCTTTCATCATGAAAGTACCTTAAATATTTAAATAATAGCGAACATAGATGTTGACAAGAATCTATAAATTAAGAAATGCTAAAGTGTAAATACATGTGATACAATTTCACTAGAGTATTGGGGTGCGTCTTCTTATTCATTTACACTGACTGACTTAGTAATACATGTTCCATCAAGAGTTTTGGAAGAACCTTTAGGAAGTTTAGGCTGTTAAGTAGCCCTCCATATTCATCCTTTATTTTTATTTTTATTTTTATTTATTTTTTTGGAGACGTAGTTTCACTCTTTGGCCCAGGCTGGAGGGGACTGGTGCCATCTCGGTTCACTGATAACTCTGCCCCCCCAGGTTCAAGCGATTCTCCTGCCTCAGCCTCTCAAGTAGCTGGGATTATAGGCGCATGCCCAGCTAATTTTTGCACTTTTAGTAGAGACGAGATTTTGCCATGTTGGCCAGGCTGGTCTCAAACTCTCCTGACCTCAGGTGATCCACCCGCTTCAGCCTCCCAAAGTGCTGGGATTACAGGCGTAAGCCACAGCGCCCGGCCCATACTCATCTTTTTAGAAAAGTCGGAATTTGATTGGATTTGATATCTTTTCTAAATAATAAATTTTGTGCATCCAATTTTGTGCTCAATTTAGCCAATCATGCAGCTGATAATTGTCTACAAATAACATGACTATATTTGTCGCTGAGCTGACCAAGTATTATGAACATAATGCTGACAGGTCTGAAAATGTTTCACTCAACCAATGTGGAACTAGGGTGAATTATTACAAATACTCTCACTTAGAATTGACAGTGTATAACCAGCTATTAAATCTAAATATGTAGCACATTTGTATATTAAACAATCAGATTTAATTATACGGTTACATCTCTTGAAACAACAGCCTGCCATCCAGGATTAAAGCTATAAACTACCTGGAAAATGAAAAGCACAGTTTATCCCACCAATTCCAGAGTGGAAATCAAAAAAAGTAAAATACCAGGAGAAAGCTTGTAAATTTCTTATATTCTGTTGCTTTATATCCACAAGAAAATCTGGACTGTTCACTTCCTAAAAATGAATTATGTTTTGGGTCACATTCTGGGTTCATTAGAATTATACAAGTTAGAATTAAGGTCTCATGTGATACTGAATGTTCATGCTTTTAACCTGACAGTGACACGTTCAAAGGTATATTTGGTTATATTATGGACACATGTATGTTTACCAAACTTGATTCTAGTACCTTTTAAAAGAATTCCCTTGAAAACAACTTTCTATGATCCTGTTAGCTTTCAATTTTTGTGGATCTTAAGATACATGCCACCTAATATAAAAGTTACTATAAAATGCACAGTCTCCCTAACACTTTTATTCTACTTCTTTCTTCTATTAAAAGCAAGGGATTATAGCAGGTATGTAAAAAAAACTTGGAGTGAGTAGGCTTGAAAGGCAAATAATGGCAATTTTGTGTCAATGGTAGAGGAGGGTAGGAAATGTAGAAAAACTAGCACTTTCTTTAGTTGGTTTCCTCTTCAAATATGGCTACATATATGTGCATTTCAGGAGCATGCATTGAGAAAGCACACTAAAGTTTTGATCATTCTTGCAGTGAAAGCCTTTACCTTAGCTAATTTTATGTTAACATTTTTATTAGATAATTTTGCACCTTCAATTAATTAGTGTTTTTTTTTGTTTGTTTTGCCTGCATTTTTTTTTCCTGCAGTTCCTTTCAAAACCAAAGAGCAAGGATTCTCCCAGATGTCCTCCAAGTCTTGACCTTCTTATGTGCTATAGGAATTTCCTTTTTGAGTGACTGAGGCTTGATAGTAATATAACAATGGCTCTGCTGGCCCTGTCAGACATCTGCAAGGATATCAGCCTTTTACATTTATTCTAGTCTGGGAGATGATTTCCTGTATTGGGTAGACGGCACTGGTATTTCTTTAAATAGAATTTCCTATCTGCCTTTTTTCCCCACCATCTCATCACTCTTAAAGTGACTGCCAAAATTGTTCCTGCTCTATTTTAAGTCAACACCATTTGACCCTTTGCTTTACTGGAAGTGCTTTCTAACTCGTGAGCTGTAAGGATTGTACTATTTGCTGTTTGCCTATTTTAAACTTTCTGGTAGTATAGTCTGTTTAGGTAAACTCTGAAATCCTGGTCATTTTCTTGACAACGTTTTAATTGTCTCAGTGCATTCTCATTCCAAATATTGTATCAAACACTAAAATATTATTTATGAATAATTGAATGGAATTGCAGTTTGAGTTCCTTAGAAACTCTTCACAGAGTAAATCTTAACCTGTTTGAAGGGATGGAGACAGTTTTCATACAAACTTTTTTGGGTAACATTTCTTAATTAACTCATTTCTGCTCAACTCTTCTCCCTTGGGGAAAATGTGTTTTTATGTAGAGGTGGCAAGTCGTGTCAAGCACATCAGTGGCTGCAAGAGTGCTTGATTTCTCCCTACAACTGGGAATCACTAGAAACTTTCTATGTTTGCACCTCCAGACCCAAACTTTTTGTCCCCAGAAACCATTAGATCCAAGGGTAGACCCAAGACTATCCCACAAATTCCACAGTTGGCATGGAACATTTTGAAAAACGTGGGTACTTGGGTTTGAGTTATGCTATGAGCAAGTTTCCCAAACTCTACTGCTGGGGCTCTTAAGGTTCCCTGATTTCTGCCCGGCCCAATCAAATTTTACTTTGATTTTCTTATGTACCCTGGAATCTTCCCACTGCATTCCTCTTTTCATGTGTTTGTTTAAGTGCTCAAATCAGCCAGAGTCGGTTTCTTTTGCTTGAAACTAAATGAACTAACACAGAAGGATTGAGAGAGAAAAAATATTGAATCAAAAGATCAGGAGGACAAACAGAATTAGAAAACATTGGCACTTTCGTTGGAGATAAGAATGGGAGTAGGGGAGAAATAAGTATAGTCCTCTATAAAGGAATCTGAGATGCTGAAGGAACTCCTCAAGACAGGTGAAAAGAGATAGAAGGATGGTCCTCAGAAAGCATGCTTATTATAAATAACTGGTAAGTGGAAGATTTTGGATGAGAAGTTGGGATAGATGGACTCTGGCCATGGGCTAAAATGAATTTTGAACTGTCATCTGAAATATGTGCCTTGTCTTTCCCACACCTACCTAAAGGGCCTAGCTAAATAGAAAAAAAAAAAAAAAAAAAGCCTGAAAATGAAGGAAATTCAGTTTGCCTCTAAAGCTGTCCCTGAAAATGTTATCTCTTGGTCTGGGTGGTAATTTATCAAGTTACATACATGTATAAAAAATAAGTGAGCTATAAATAAGATTTAGGCTATTTACCTATATTAAAGAAAGAGGAGGATAAAGAGGGGAAGAAGAAGGAGGAGGAGAAAGAAAAGCAGAAAAGAGGGAGGATCTTATTTGCTCCTAACCTGGCCTGCTCTGAATTTTCCAGAAGTACAGACGACAACTAGAATGCCCCCCACTTCCACCCCACCTATTTAGTAACCTAAATAACAGTACAAGGGAAAGTAGACATCAACGCAACAGAGATGTCATGTAGGTAAGGATGGTTTAGGGCAGCTAGAACCATGCTGAAAGCTGCCCAGCATCATTCAACAAATATCACATTTGATGTGCTCGATTTCTACCTTCTTTGTAGAATTATGCTTCCTATTTCATATATGGAAAATGCGTTGATTTTTAAGACACGTAATTACTTTATATACCACTTAGAAAGAAAAACAACACTGTCAATTATCAATTTAACACATACTTTTAAAATAATTACTTGAGTCTTTTAGATTTATTTTGAGATCTTTTCCAGTGCATCACTCGCTTTTATGCATATCTAGAACAGAAAACAATGTTATACTTATTATAAATTTATCACGAATATATAATAAATGGTTAAGGTGTTACAAAAATGTGGAATAAGATGTGACAGGTAATCCTTTTAGATATACAAAATATAACACAACTTCTTGTACTTATATGAGTCTTCTTTGAGTAGTCTTAGCACTTCCATTGGGTTCCATGGACTGACAGCATGGACAACATTTGGAAGCTTGTGAGAAATTTATAATCTCAGGACCCAACCCAGACTTAGTGAATCAGAGTCTGCATTTTAAGGAGGTTCCCAGGTGATGCTTAAGCGAGCTAAATTTGGAAAAGCATCGTTGCAAAGCATTTGATTGTTGCTTTGCAAAAAAAAAAATAGAATAATGCTCATTCCTCTAATAACAAGGAATTTGTTTGCTTAGTATAAAATTTACAAAATGTCATTTTCTTTATGTGCATTTCTGTGAACATAGTAAAATTTTTTAATGCCAACTCACAGAACAAGAATTCTGGAAGATATTTTATAGAGCGACTAAACTAAATATATATAATAGAAACAGTGAAGCAAATTCCATTGTAATAATGACAACCTGCAGAAAATGTCCAAATTTACAAATGCATAGACCATGGCAGTTAATGTCGTTTGCCTGCAGTAATTGCAATGTACTATCTATTGTATAATGCACTCTGATGTTAGGAATGCCCAGATATTTTTAAATTCATGCCTTAGAATGAAATTTAGATATTTTTAACAGTCCCAAGTGTGAAAAAGCATCCTGTTAGCAAGAAGAATCTGTTGACCTTGGCTTCAGTCCTGGGAGATTTTCCTTTGTTAGAAAGTGGTGATAAAGTAAGGAAAGAGTTGCAGCTCCTTTGTCCAAATTACATCAGTTTTTCTGGGAAAACTAGAAGAGTGAGGAAAAGATATTTTTAAAAATATTAGAATAGAGATTGAAACAGAAATGGAGCATAATCTACATTTAACTGTACCAGTGTTATTCAGAGTGTGATACGCATTCCACATGCTTCAATCATCATCTCGAAGCCTCTTTTCAAAATGAATATTCCTGGGTTATACCCTAGAACAATAACAAAATTTCTGGGATGGTGTCTAGTCACCTGCACTTGTACCAAGTGCCTCAGATGACTCACATGTACACTAAAATTTATTATGCAAAAGATCAGTCTTCAGTTTGCATTTTCATTATTTCTCTGCACACAGAATGGGAGGTCATTTACAAATGGTATATATGAACCAAAAGAGCAATCAGGTCAAAGTTCGCTCTATAAATATATATGCTTTTTCTACTTACAGAACAGTTTCTTCTTGGAGAATAACCAGGGACGTTTTGTTTTTGTTTTCGTTTTTGTTTTGAGCCAGGGTCTGGCTCTGTCACCCAGGCTGGAGTGCAGTGGTACGATCTTGGAACCTCTGCTTCCCAGGCTCAAGCAATCTTTCCACCTCAGCCTCCTGAGTAGCTGAGATTACAGGTGTGCACCACCACACCCAGCTAGTTTTTGTATGTTTTTGTGGAGACAGGGTTTTGCCATGTTGCCCAGGCTGGTCTCGAACTGCTGGAGTTGAGTAGTCGGCCCACTTAGCCTCCCAAAATTCTGGGATTACAGGCATCAACCTCTGTGCCTGGCCTGGAACCTCTGTTAATAGAACTCATGTGTTACGAAAAACAACAGCAGCAGCTTCAAATTGCATTAAAGTGTACCAAAGCACTATCCTTCCTTAAGTGCTTCCCTCATTTCCATGAACAGTGAGGTTGTTTGTCTTTATGAAGTCCCTGACCTTATTTGAGTCCCCAAAATATTGCTTGGTCTGCAACACTTTTAAGGTTATGTGTTTGAATTTGAAAATTTTGATGCAGTTCACATCATTCCCAAACATAACTTAGGCTTAATTTGTTTATGCTTGCTCTTTTATCACAACTAATTGTGAATAAGTACACTAATTAGCAGATTTTTACATTTTATTTGATACATTTTAATGAATATGTTGCCAGTGTGATGGTTAATTTTATGTCTCCACTTGGCAGGCCATGGTACCCATGTTACCCAGTTTTTGGTCAAACATCAGTCTAAATGTTACTGTAAAGATACTTTTAGATGTGATTAACATTTGAATCAGTAGAATTTAGGTAAAACAGATAATCTCCCATAATGTTGGTGAGTTTCATCCAATTAGCTGAAGGCCTTAACAGGAAACAGACTGAGGTCCCCTAAGACAGAAAGAATTCTGTCCCCAGACTATCTTTAGATGCCAGCTGCAACATCAACTCTTCCTTGGGTCTCCAGTCTGCCTGCCTTCCCTGCAAAATGTGGACTTGCTAGTCTCCACAATTATGAGAGACAATTTCTTAAAATCAATATCTTTCCCTCTTTGTATACACATCCTTCTGGTTAAATGTCTACGGAGACTAATTCATCCAACTAAAGTAAACAGAATAACGTGACTTCACTCTGAAAGAATTACACCTTCTGGAAACATTAAAATAATCCTTTACATTTATCATTATTTTATCCAGGAATAAAGCTACATTTAAAAGTAAAATTATTTTCTCATCAACTCTTATGGCAGTCCATTTTTGCATTGTTATAAAGGAATGCATGAGGCTGGGTAATTTATGCACAAAAAACAGCCTTCATTTTGGCTCACAGTTATGCAGGTTGTACAGGAAGCATGATGTTGGCATTTGATTCTGGTGAAGGCCTCAGAAAGCTTCCAATCATGGTGGAAGGCAAAAGAAGAGCAGGCATGTCACATGGCAAGAGTGGGAGCAAGAGAGAGAAGGAGGAGTTCCCTTATCTGATCACAAGTTGTTAGAAGCGGTCAGGCTACATCCTGAATGCTTTGCTGCTTAGAAATTTCTTCTTCTGTATACCCCAAATCATCACTCTTATGTTGAAACTTCCATAGATCCCTACGGAATGACCACAATGCAGCAAAGTTCTTTGTTAAGGCATAACATGGGTGGCTTTTATTCCAGTTCCCAGTAAATTCCTCATTTCCTCTGAGACTTCATTAGCCTGGCCTTCACTGTCCATATTTTTATCAACATTTTGGTCACAATCATTTAACCAGTCTCTAAGAAGTTACAGACTTTCCCTTATCTTCCTGTCTTATTCTGAGCCCCCCAAACTCATCCAACCTCTGCCTATTACCCAGTTTCAACAGGTGCTTTCACATTTTCAGGTATCGTTATAGTGATGCCCCACTTCTCAGTTCCAATTTTCTGTATTATTCCATTTGCATTATTATACCTGATGTGTGTGTGTGTGTGTGTGTAAAAGAATACCTGAGGCTAGGTAATTTATAAAGAGTAAAGGTTTCATTTTGGCTCACGGTTCTGCAGGCTGTACAGGAAGTGTAGTGCCAGCATCCACTTCTGGTGAGGGCTTCAAGAAAATTCCAATCATGGTAGAAGGTGAAGGGGAAAGCAGGCACAGGATATCACTGGAGTGGGAGCAAAAGAGAGAAAGGGTTGGGGGTCCCAGACTCTTTTAAATAAGCAGATATCACGTGAACTGTGAGAACTCAATTATCATCAAGGGGATGGTACTAAACCATTCATGAGGGAACTACCCCCATGAGCTAATCACCTCTCACCAAGTCCCACCTTCAACACTGGAAATCACATTTCAACATGAGATTTGGAGGAGACAAACATCAAACCATATCATTTGGCTTACTGAGTCCATGACTAATTAACCTG
The DNA here is from genome assembly GCF_009764315.1 of Trachypithecus francoisi. Classification (NCBI taxonomy): domain Eukaryota; kingdom Metazoa; phylum Chordata; class Mammalia; order Primates; family Cercopithecidae; genus Trachypithecus; species Trachypithecus francoisi. Next base: position 57,715,689 of record NW_022681462.1, on the reverse strand, counting down.
TAAATGTATATATCATATAATAACTTACTACTCACTTTTTATTTTACTCTTCACTCTTTATCTTCTTACTACTCACTCTTTACTCTTCATTTGTCATAGCAAATCTGTCCTTCAGTTCTTTAGAACTAGTATAGTACATGTTTTCAAATCACTTAATTTTAGAAGGATTTCCTCTTTTGCTTCAGATTGCTGAATTATGTTCTCTATCAATTCTATTAAATCACTATTATAAATTTACAGTAATATTCTCTCTAAAATCTTTCAATTATAATTTAGGAAAATGATTCTAAATGTGAGTGCAAGACAATCTACTTTCCAAAGCCTATAAATTTGTAATCATTTTTTTAGCCATGGTATTATAGAAATTTAACACATATATGACTGAGCTTTTTTCAATTTTCTACAAGAAGCATGTATTTTTCTTTCTCTAAAACATGAGGGTAACTGTGTTCTCATTACAAGAATTTGCAAATTAGGCACCGAACAATTAGATAAATGAATATGCTTAGCCTATATAAGAATTTAGTGGGTAATAGTAGTGGTTAAATGGTAAAACTCAAGAAATAGTAGATCAAGAATTAATGTGTGAACTTTGGAAAAATCATAAACGTATCTACTTCATGGAGCTTTTATGAGTATTAAATGAGATAATCCATGTAAACTGCTAAGCATGGTTTCTAGCTCATAAGTGTTGTTATTACGTGTATACATATAACAACATACAAAGGAAAATGCCTTGCCTACTGTGGTTATCTTTGAATGTTAGACTATGATTGACTTCGGTTTGCTTATTTATGCCTTATACTTTTTGTGTCTTCAGTGTGTGTCTTCAAATGTTGTGCAGTCTAACGGGTAACTCTCATAGAACGAAAGCTATTTTTAAGAATAATAAAAGGTTTTCTATCCACACACCAGGGCCTATAGTGGGGTAGTGGGAGGCGGGAGGGATAGCATTAGGAGATATACCTAGTGTAAATGACAAGTTAATGGTGCAGCACACCAACATGGCACATATATACATACGTAACAAACCTGCATGCATGTTGTGCACATGTATCGTAGAACTTAAAGTATAATTTAAAAAGAATAATAAAAAGAAAAGCATTGATGATGGAATAAGCACAACTTATATTGGTGGAGATAAGGTTTAGGGAAGGAGGAAGGGCAAGGGAGGAAAAACAAAACTGAGAAGACACAGCAACCTGGACAATGGATATGTATAGAATAAAAGCAGGCAATAAAGAGTAATAAGATGATTGTAAGGCTGAGGAGTGAAATGAAAGCACTGATATGAGCAGATTAGCTTGGAAGTTGTATTTTGGACGAATAGAGCAAATAGAGCATTAGAGACTGTAAAACCAACTAGGCAACAGTTGCAATAATATAGTTAGGAGACGAAGATGGCATAGGTGTATAAGTACAAGCAAAATCAAAGATTTAAGAAGATAAAGAAGTGGTTAATCTGGGAGGTGCTTAGAAGAAAAAGAAGCAGTCAGACTTTGCAATAATTAAGTGATGGTAAAAGAAGACTCAAAAATGACTTAAAAAAAAAATAGAACAAATCACCCAACTAAAAAATGAGCAAAAACCTACATAGACATTTCTTACGAGAAGACATACAAATGACCAACAAGTATATGAAAAAATGGTCAATATCACTAATCATCAGGGAAGTGCAAACCAAAACCATGATGAGATATCACTTCACTCCTGTTAAAATGGCTACTAAAATACAACAAAACAAAACAAGTGTTGTCAAGGATGTGGAGAAAAAGGAACCATACAGAGTATTGGTGACAGTGTAAATTACTACAGCCATTATAAACAGCAGTATGAAGCATACAAAAAAAATTGAAAGTAGAACTACCATTACATGTAGTAATCTCACTATACATCTAAAGGAAATAGAATCAGTATGTCAAAGAGATATCTGCACTCCCATGTTATTGCAGCATTCTTCACAATATCCAAAATAAGAAATTGACTTAAATGTCCATCAACAAATAAATGACTAAAGACAATATGGTATATATACATGCTGGGCTACTATTCAGTCATTAAAAAAGGAAATTCTGTAATTTGTGATATGAATAAACCTTGATGACACTATATTAAGTGAAATAACCTGGCACAGAAAAACAAATACCACATGACTACATTCATATGTGGAATCTAAAAAAGTTGATTTCACAGAAGAGAGAAGAATGGTAGTTACCAGGAGCTGAGCAGGTTTGGAGAGGGGATATTTAGGGATATGTTGGTCAAAGGATACAAAATTTTTGTTAGATAGGGGGAATAAGTTCAAGAGACCTATTGTACAACATGATGACAATAGTTAACAATTGTGTTGTGTACAACTTCACTCATGTTGTGTACAACTTCACTCATGTTGTATACAACTTTAAAACATCATGCTGTACACAACAAGTACACACAATTGTATGTCACTTTACAAAAATAAAAGAAAAAAATGACTGAAAATTTTTAATTTTGGAAAGCTGGAAGCCTACAACAAAAATTGCATAGTTTTAAAGAGACAGTTTCATGGGGAAGGTATACATGTTTGGGGAAAGGATAGTTTGAAATGGCAGTAAAATAGCTAGGTGGGATTAAATTCAGACAGTTGGAAAATATTATCAATAAAACATCAGAACTGAGAGAAATCTTGCAGGTGACCTAATTCACATGCCTCATTCAGGTTTATGTAATAAAAGGGATATACTTTTGTGTTACAGCCGGTTGACTGCAGGACCATGGCGAGGTCCTATTAACACCCAAACTGGGGGCTGTTCCTCCCTATCTGCCGAACTAACTTGTACAAAATCCTAACTTCAAAGATGCATAAAATCTTGATTTTTTGTGGACCAATGAGTGCAATATTTTAAGATGGTATTTTTAAAATCTAAGAGCGTATAACATGATACATATTATATAGTATAACCAATTCTAAGGCTAGAAGTGACATAATTCATATCATAGCAGATGAGTTTTTTTGAAACAAGGTCTGGTTCTATCACCCAGACTGGAGTTCAGTGGCACAATCTTAGCTTACTGCAACCTCTGCCTCCTGGTCTCAAGTCCTCAGCCTCTTGAGTAACTGGGAGTACAGGAGCGCACCACCACACCTGGCTAATTTTCGTATTTTTTGTAGAGACAGGGTTTTGCCATGTTACCCAGGCTTTTCTTTAACTTGTGAGCTCAAGCTATCCACCCACCTTAGCCTCCCAAAGTGCTACAATTATAGGCATGAGCCACTGTGCCCGGTCGAATTTTATAATTTTAGGGGAAACATTTCATTATAGGGACATTAGGTAATTTTCACTGTTTTTATTCAAATGTCAAGATAGCCTGTTTTTATACATGTGCCATTGCTTCTTTCCTTTGATTTCTTCTTCTTCTTCTTCTTCTTTTTTTTTTTTTTTTTTTTTTTTTTTTTTTTTTTGGCCATGTCTTCCTTTTGGGGCACTACATTTGTCTGTATCACTTGGAGATGGAGGTGTTCTTTCACAATTTCTCTTAAGCAGAAAATAATAGATGTTTCCTAAAATTTTTTTGTCACTTTAGCCACAAAGTCTTGTCATTTTTTTGGACATTAAACAGACAGACAATTTAGTCACCAAGAAGGTTTTGTTAATTAGGGGTGTTGAAAATATTCAACCAGTGGGTCCATCTGATCAGGGCTAATATTAGCTTAAAACTTAGATTTTATTTTTGAAACCAAGTTATCTTTTTTAGCTTAGACTGTTCTCTACCAAGGCCATGTCACTGTCAACTACTGAACATTTCCAAAATTAGAACATTTTAAAACCTCCCAGGAGCAGAAACATTTTACCAAGTATCCATGAATTCATATTTAAACTCCTAAGTGACATTTCTTTCTTTTCTAGAAAATTAAAAAAAAAAAACAGCTCAATATATATTAATTCATTCAAAAACTGCCAAGCATAGTGGCTCATGCCTGTTATCTCAGTGCTTTGGGAGGCCAAGGTGGGAGGACTGCTTGAGGCCATGGGTTTGACACTAACTGGGGCAACATAATGAGACTGCATCTCTACAAAATATAAGATAAGAAATTAGCCCAGCGTGGTGGTACACACCTATAGTTCTAACTACTCTGCCTCTGGAGGCTAAGGCAGGAGGATCTCTTAAGACCAGGAGTTTGGCCGGGCGCAGTGGCTCAAGCCTGTAATCCCAGCACTTTGGGAGGCCGAGACGGGCGGATCACGAGGTCGGGAGATCGAGACCATCCTGGCTAACACGGTGAAACCCCGTCTCTACTAAAAATACAAAAAACTAGCCGGGCGAGGTGGCGGGCGCCTGTAGTCCCAGCTACTCCGGAGGCTGAGGCAGGAGAATGGCGTAAAACCCGGGAGGCGGAGCTTGCAGTGAGCTGAGATCCGGCCACTGCACTCCAGCCCGGACGAAAGAGCAAGACTCCGTCTCAAAAAAAAAAAAAAAAAAAAAAAAGACCAGGAGTTTGAGGTTAGAGTGAGCTGTGATAACACCAAACAGTCCCAGTCTGAGTGACAGAGCAGGAACTTGCCTTTTAATGTATACACAGTGTATTGTGATGTATACACAGTGTTATTAATGAATAAAACAAAGTCAAGTAAAACAAAAATGCTACCTTCAAGGTAAGAGATGAAGTCAAGGAGGTGGTGGGTGTTAGGTAAGACTTGCAGGCTATAGTAAGAATTTAGAATTCTGCTCGGAGATGTGAAATCATTGTAAAGTTTTGAACTATGTGATATTATATCTCTTCCCTTTAGAATCTTCTATTTTTTAAATTGTTTGATCTGTAGATGTAAAATAAAGGTGGTATTTACAGGATTTATTAATAGCTTCAATGCAGGTTCTGAGACAAAGAACGTCTCAAAGTGCCAAGAATAATACCGAGGTCTCAGCTTAAGTATCAGCAACAGTGGAGTTATCATTTGCTGAGGTTGGTGAGACTAGGGAAATAGCTGGTGTAGGGAGAAAAATCCGGAAACCATTTTTGTTCCTACTAAATGTTTTTAAATATACAAATGTAGGTATTAGGCAGGCATTTGTCCAATAAGTTTGGATTTCAGGAGATAAGTAAGGCCTATAGATGAAAATTTGGAATTTTCAGCATGAGATGATATTTAAAGCACTGTGATTGGAAGATATATCCACTAGGCACTGAGTACAGATAGGACTGAAAGACTTCTGGGAATATTTAGTATTTTGGAAAATGAGGAGAAACCAGCAAAGTAGACCAAAAGGGAGAGTGCTAAGAAGTAGGGGAGAACAAAGTAACAGTGGGTTTCTGAATTTCAAAGGGTACAAAGCAGGCTTCAGAAATAATATGCAAGGCATTGTCTACTGATACCCAACACCATCCCATCCTCCTAATCTTTTCCCTATAATAAAACTGAAAACCTGAAAGGAGCATTTTGCAGAATCCTTTACCAGCAGAAATCTAGTTTAATTTACATCTCTGAAAAACATTCACTCATTCATCAAAGATGAAATAGAAAGAATAGCTATTAGATTCCAAGAGTAGTGGCCACTTGAATGTACAACAGTGGTCCCCAGCCTTTTTGGCCTCAGGGACCAGTTTAGTGGAAGACAATTTTTCCATGGATGAAGGTGGTGGGGGAGTGGATTAGATTCTCATAAGGAGCATCCAACCTGGATCCCTTGCAGGTTCAGTTCACACTAGGGCTGCTGCTCCTGTGAGAATCTAATGTCACTGCTGATCTGACAGGAGGTGGAGCTCAGGCGGTAATACTCACTGGCCAGCCACTCACCTCCTGCTGTGTGGTTTTGTTCCTAACAGCCCACAGACCAGTATGTGTGTGTCTGGGGCGGGGTAGGGGTCACAGTTGAGGAACCCTGGTGTACAATAATGAGCTTTGCAGTGATTTCAACATGAAGTCCTATGAACTATTTTTCTTGTTTCTAAAATTATCACAAAACTGAGAGGAAGCTGAGTTAATTGTTGAAGGTTTCAGGGAATTCTGGACTTTTCTGATTTCTTCGAGGCCAACTGCAGTTCTCTCAATCCTGCCAATGGTTTCATAGACACATATTTATTTCTTTTATATCCCTTCCTGCTGAAAAACTGACAATAGTTTCTGTTTTCCTGCTTAAACCCAAAATGATATAAACGCAGAATAATCAACTCTGTCAATTGCCATTACTAAATCGGTAAGATAAAGACTGAGTATACACCATCAAATTTACAATGTTGATGCCATTGATGATCTGGTTGTGACCATTTTCATTGGAGTAGTATGGAGAAAACATACTTGGCACAACTTCTATGGAAATGGGAGGATAAAAACCAATTTTGACGAGGTTTTTATAAAGCAGGGGTCCCCAAGCTGTGGGTCATGAACTGGCACGGCTCTGTGGCCTGTTAGGAACCAGGCTGCACAGCAGGAGATGAGTGGCTGGTGAGTGAGCATTACCACCTGAGCTCTTCCCCCTGTCAGATCAGTAGTGGCATTAGATTCTCATAGAAGCTCAAATCCTACTGTGAGCTGTGCATGCAAGGGACCTAGGTTGCATGCTTTTTATGAGACTCTAACTAATGTCTGATGATCTAAGGTGGAACATTTTCCTCCCAAAACCATCCCCCCAACCACCCTGCCCCTTGTCCATGGAAAAATTGTCATCCACAGAACAGTCCCTGGTGCCAAAAACAGTGGGAACTGCTGCTGTACCGGGAGGAATATAATGCTAATTGGAAGATAACGTGGAGTTAGAAGAACATTTTTTGTAGTGGTTATTGTTATTTAAAAGAAATATTAGAGCATGTACATAATAAGCTAATGTATATGATCCAATAGAGTGGAGAAACTTACTGATGTCAGAAGGAGAGGGACAGTTGCAAGAAAATACTTTAACAGGAGGGAGGAGATGAGACTGTATGAACGAATGAAGAAGACAGTTCATGGACAAATGAAGATTGAGGTCCAAGAACAGTGCATTCGACTCACAGGAAGACAGGTATAGTACATGAGCACCAACACAGGGTGTTTGGTAGATTTGGTAGTGGGGGCATGTTGAAACTCTCTTCTGATTGTTTCTGTTGTGTTAATGAAATGAGAAATAACTTCATCAGCTGAAGATGAGAAGGAAAAAATGGTGTTTAAGGCTTGAGAAAGAAGGAGGACGTGTAAAATAATCATCTTGGAGAATGGTAGAGTGAATGGACATAAGAAATGTATCTGGATTGAAGAGTGATGCTAAGGCTCAATTCAGGATAGGAGTCATGAATTAAAGAGAAACACGTTGACATGTTTGTGTGTTTTTCTCCCAAAATTTCAGTTGCTCTAATACAGAGTTAAAATAGACAGAGAAATGAACTTAACTTAACTGAGGATACCTTTACCAGCTGAGTTTAACAAAGGAGAAAAGGGGCAAGGGATTAATGTGTTGGAAAAAAGAGGTGGTAGTAATGGTTTATGGAACATAAGCTACACAACAAAGAGAGTGAGGATGTCAGGGGAGGAAGGGACTAGTGAAAGATGGATTTCCATGGAAATTTGTGATATGGCAAAATCATTTATTAGAATTGGAATAATGACAGAAAACACAGTGACTGTTGACTAGAGATGTACTGCTATATACGGAAACTGTGAAAAAGTGGCAGTTATTGGAAATAGCAAGAGCATTTTTATGGTAGTGAGTATCTATGGTGGTGAGTACTACACAGTTATTGAAGACATGTTACGTTTTGATAAGTATTGAAGACATGTATGTTTTGAATTGATAAGCCAGAATATTGGATAGATCACTTTTGTGAATGTAGAAATCGCTAAGGATCAGTAGTGATGTTAGTAGTATGAAGTGCAACAGAATGATCTGGCACGGAAATGATCAATAAATCAGATAATGATTATGAGGAAGCAGATGACTGCCATTTGGAAGTATAGTGTGACATTAGTGTGATAATTGTTTCAACATAATTGGAATATTTTGCAAGTCTCTAATTCCTATTCCCTCCACTTTCTCAGCTCTTCAGTCAACAGTTGAGCAAGTATTTTTAGCCCCAAAATGCAACTTTCCAAGCCTTACCACCATCTCTCACAGAAGGCAAGAAGAAAAACAGGATTCCTTAACATTTTTTTTCCATCTTCCAAAATACTACCTGACCCCTAGTCCATTTGGGTTGGAAGAGGTGTTTGTTTGTTTGTTTGTTTTCAGATATTTACATTGTGGTGACTGTATTAGTCCATCTTCATGCTGCTGATAAAGACATACCCAAGACTGGGTAATTTATAAAGAAAAAGAGGTTTAATGGACTCAGTTCCACATGGCTGGGGAGGCCTCACAATCATGGTGGAAGGAGAAAGACACATCTTACATCTTACATGGCAGCAGACAAGAGAGAAAGAGAGCCAAAAGAAAGGGGAAACCCCTTATAAAATCATCAGATCTTGTTAGACTTATTCACTACAATGAGAACAGTATGTGGGAAACTGCCCCCATGATTCAATTATTTCCCGCAGGTCCCTCCCACAACATGTGGGAATTATTGGAGCTACAATTCAAGATGAGATTTTGGTAGGGATACAGCCAAAGCAGATCAGTGACCTTGATGTGTTCCCTGTGTAAGAAGTTGCCTTAGCCATAATTTTCTAGAAAATAGCATTCAGAGCAAAGTCCATATACTAATGCTCTATTGGGAGGAGAAATCCCAATACAAGAGTGAGGTAAGGGGAACATGACACAAGAAAGGAGCACAAGCAACACTACATGTTGCATTAATGAGCTGCTACAATTTATAAGGAAACCCACATTATTACTCATGTTAGAGACCATATAATGCCACTGCTTCTTGGTAGCATCTACCCAAGGAGAGAAAGAGAAAACATTTTCAACTGATAGCTTCTTTCTGTATTCTGTTCTTCTTTGGTCAAGGGTCAGCCTATAAGCCCTTAATTTTTCTGTACTTCTGGGAATTCTATGTGGCCCCTCCAGGTAATTGCTGGGAAATGATAATCAGTAGATCCAGTCAGGCTGAAATTGGACACTTGAGATTCTAAATCCTATATGGCTCCAAATAAAGCTAACTCATGAAGATGTATCCAGGCTCAGTCAGCTCTTGCCTCGGGAACAAACCAAATCAACTGGTAGTATTTCAAGATGAGGCAACAACAGTAAAGGCCAGGGTGTTAAGACTTTAAGAGCATGTTGAGCACGCTCCATTTGAGAAACAGGACAAATGACTAAGGGTTACAGGACAAATTATATTGATTGTACCTGAGGAGATGCATAGCTTGGATCTGGCAGAGTTCATTTCTTGCACCACCCAGATCTGCTTACACCCTCTCTTGTGTAAGCACACAATGCATTCACTTCTATCTATCCTAAGAGAGGAGATACAAGTCCAGTTCTTCAAAGCATAACTGATTGCAGTATTCCAGAAAGACTTGAAAAAAACTATAAGAAAAAAAGAAAAAAAACTGTAAGAAAATTATAAAAGACTATAAGAAAAAGCCACTATATCCCCGGTCATTGCTGCTGATATTTATCATCTCCCTATTCTATTGCCAATTTGAGATTTTTCTTGACCAAGACTTTAACTAGTCTTGGTTGGTTGCCTAATGGGGTCCCCCAGCCTTTTATCCACAAGGAGTTTAAGATCTCAGTTGCCCTACCATTTAGGGGATGGTGGCTGCTACAATTGTCCAATCACAGTTATCACCTGATGAGGTAATACAAAGAGACCCCCCAGAAAGTCCCTGGTGGGAGATACATTCTTCTTTCCTCAACTGTATGATATCAGCCTCAGCTCGTTATAGAAATTATGTATCAATCCACTGAGAAAACTAGCTTCTTTCATTTCTTACTGGCTTGCTGATGGTAGCCAGATGGTAATAAGAGCTTCTGGAAAAACATTTTCCATTTTGGGAACCAGTTAACTAACTTGGCATTTTGGAAACCAAGTTAACTAACTTGGCAGAGACTAATTTTGCAGAGTTAGACAACAAAACTTCTGCAAGAGAGTTACCAAGAGTGATGGTAAGAAGGCTCCAGTCTTTGTTTTTTTTTTAATTATTCTTGGACTTTCAGTTACTGAGAACACAGCTCCATGTGTCACTCATTTATTCAATGAATATACTAGATTCTGTAGAACAGCTTTCCAGCTCACACAACGTTGTCCCTGAACTAACAGATTAACTGAGCCTTCAGGATGCCTTTCCACCAATGACTACTTCTAGATGATGCAAAGCCAGTGAACTCCATATTTGTACCTCCATTTTCAAAGCCCTTTGCAATAAAATAGGTTCCTATCAGACAATATTACATAGGACACTAGGTTGATAGCTCAGGCATTCTATAACCACTTGGGTGACTTTCAGAAGAAGAGATGAATCCAGATCAATGTATATATTGATTTTGGTTAGGAATAATTTCTACCCCCTCCAAGGTCCAAGGCAATCAACCAATCACTGGGAGGTTGTCTTTTTTTTTTTTTTTTTTTTTCTTTAATTTGGGGAAATGTGCAGAACGTGAAGGTTTGTTGCGTAGGTATACATGTGCCATGGTGTTTTGCTGAACCTACTGACCCATCCTCTAAGTTCCCTCCCCTCACTCCCAATCCCCCAACACGCCCTGGCATATGTTTTTCTGCTCCCTGTGTGGAGCAGACATATGTGTGTAGGTGTCTTTATAATACAGTGATTTATATTCCTTTGAGTATATACCTAGTATGACCCAGGATTGCTGGGTCAAATGATATTTCTGGTTCTAGATCCTTGAGGAATCACCATACTGTCTTCCACAATGGTTGAACTAATTTACATTCCCACCAACATGTAAAAGCATTCCCATTACTCCACTGCTTCACCAGCATCTGTTTTTTCTTGACTTTTTAATAATTGCCATCTGATTGGCATGAGATGGTATCTCATTGTGGTTTTGATTTGCATTTGTCTAATGATCAGTGCTATGCTGAGCCTTTTTTCATGTTTGTTGGCTGCATAAATATCTTCTTTTGAGAAGTGTCTGTTCATATCCTTTGCCCACTGTTTAATGGGGTTGTTTGCTTTTGTTCTTGTTAATTTGTAAAGTTCCTAGTAAATTCTGGTTATTAGACCTTTGTCAGGTGAGTAGATTGCAAAAATTTTCTCCCATTCTGTAGGTTGCCTGTTTATTCTGATGATAGTTTCTTTTGCTGTGCAGAAGCCCTTTAGTTTACTTAGATCCCATTTGTCAATTTTGGCTTCTGTTGCAATTGCTTTTGGCATTTTCATTATGAAGTCTTTGCCCAGCCTATATCCTGAATGGTATTGCCTAGGTTTTCTTCTAGGGTTTTTATGGTTTTGGATTTTACATTTAAGCCTTGAATCCATCTTGAGTTGATTTTTGTATAAGGTGTAAGAAAGGGGTCCAGTTTCAGTTTTCCACATATGGCTAGCCAGTTTTCCCAGCACCATGTATTGAATAGAAAAATCCTTTCCCCATTGCTTATTTTTGTCAGGTTTGTCAAAGATCAGATGGTTGTAAATGTGTGGTGTTATTTCTGAGGTCTCTGTTCTATTCCGTTGGTCTATGTGCCTGTTTTGGTACCAGCACCATGCTGTTTGGGTTACTGTAGCATTGTAGCGTAGTTTTAAGTCAGGTAGTATGATGCCTCCAGCTTTGTTCTTTTTGCTTAGGATTGCCTTGGCTATGTGGAATCTTCCTTGATTCCATACAAAATGTAAATTAGTTTTTTCTAATTCTGTGAAGAATGTCAATGGTATTTTGATGGGAGTAGCATTGAATCTATAAATTACTTTGGGCAGTATGGCCATTTTCATGGTATTGATTCTTCCTGTCCATAAACATGGAATATTTTTCTGTTTGTTTGTGTCCTCTCTTATTTCCTTGAGCTGTGGTTTGTAGTTCTCCTTGAAGAAGTCCTTCATATATCTTATTAGCTGTATTCCTAGGTATTTTATTCTCTTTGTAGCAATTGTGAATGGAGGTTCATTCATGATTTGAATCTTTGCTTGTTTACTGTTGGCGTAAAGGAATACATGTAATTTTTGCACATTTATTTTGTATCCTGAGACTTTGCTGAAGTTGCTTATCAGCTTAAGGAGTTTTGGGGCTGAGATGATGGGGTTTTCTGAATATAGAATCATGTCATTTGCAAACAGAGACAATCTGACTTCGACTCTTCCTATTCGAATACACTTTATTTCTTTCTCTTGCCTGATTGCCTTAGCCAGAACTTCTAATACTATGTTGAATAGGAGTGGTGAGAGAGGGCATTTTTGTCTTGTAGTGGTTTTCAAAGGGAATGCTTCCAGCTTTTGCCCATTCAATGTGATATTGGCTGTGAATATTTCATAAGTAGCTTATTATTTTGAAATATGTTCCATCAATACCTAGTTTTTGGAGAGTTAACATGAAGGCATGTTGAATCTTATCAAAGGCCTTTTCTTCATCTATTGAGATTAGCATGTGGTTTTTGTCTTTGGTTCTGTTTATGTGATGAATTATGTTTATTGATTTGCGTATGTTAAACCAGCCTTGCATCCAAGGGATGAAGCCGACTTGATTGTGGTAGATATGCTTTTTGATGTGCTGCTGGATTCAGTTTGCCAGTATTTTATTAAGGATTTTTGTATCAATGTTATTCAGGGATATTGGCCTGGAGTTTTTCTTTTTTGTGGTCTCTGCCAGCTTTTGGTATCATGATGATGCTGGCTTCATAAGATGAGTTAGGGAGGAACTCTCTTTCAATTATTTGAAATAGTTTCAGAAGGAATGATATCAGCTCCTCTTTGTACCTCTGGTAGAATTTGGCTGTGAGTCCATCTGGTCCTGGGCTTTTTTTGATTGGTAGGCTATTAACACTGTCTCAATTTCAGAACTTGTTATTTGTCTATTCAGAGATTCCACTTCTTCCTGGCTTAATCTTTGGAGGGTGTATGTGTCTAGGAATGTGTCCATTTCTTCTAGATTTTCTAGTTTATTGCATAGAGATGTTTATAGTATTCTCTAATGGTAGTTTGTATTTCTGTAGGGTCAGCGGTGATATCCCCTTTATCATTTTTATTGTGTCTATTTGATTCTTCTCTCTTTTCTTCATTACTCTAGCTAGCATTTTATTTTGTTACTTTTTTCAAAAAACCATCTCCTAGATGCGTTGATTTTTTGGAGGGTTTTTCGTGTCTTTGTCTCCTTCAGTTCTGCTCTGATCTTAGTTGATTTTGTCTTCTGCTAGCTTTTGGATTAGTTTTCTCTTGCTTCTATAGCTCTTTTAATTGTGATGTTAGGGTGTCAATTTGGGATATTTCTAGCTTTATGTTGTGAACATTTAGTGCTATAAATTTCCCTCTTAACACTGTTTTAGCTGTGTCCCAGAGATTCTAGTATGTTGTCTCTGTTTTCATTGGTTTCAAATAACTTCCTGATTTCTGCCTTAATTTCATTATTTACCCAGGAGTCATTCAGGAGGAGGTTGTTAAATTTCTAAGTAATTTTGTGGTTTTGAGTGAGTTTCGTAATCTTGAGTTGTAATTTGATTGCACTGAAGTTGGAGAGACTGTTATGATTTCAGTTCTTTTGCACTTGCTGAGGCATGTTTTACTTCCAATTACGTGGTCGATTTTAGAATGAATGCCACATGGCACTGAGAAGAATGTAAATTGTGTTGATTTGGTGTGGAGATTCTGTAGATGTCTATTAGGTCCACTTGATGAAGAGCTGAGTTCAAGTCCTAAATATCCTCATTAATTTTCTGCCTCATCGATCTGCCTAATATTGACAGTAGGGTGTTAAAGTCTCCCACGATTATTGTGTGGGAGTCTAAGTCTGTTTATAGGTCTCTAAGAACTTGTTTTATGAATCTGAGTGCTCCTGTATTGGGTGCATATTTATTTAGGATAGTTAGCTTTTCTTGTTGAAGTGATCCCTTTATCATTATGTAATACCCTTCTTTGCCTTTTTTGATCTTTGTTGGTTTAAAGTCTGTTTTGTCAGAGACTAGGACTGCAACCCCTGCTTTCTTTTACTTTCCATTTGCTTTGCTAAATTTTCCTCCATCCCTTTATTTTGAGCTTGTGTGTGTGTTTGCACATTAGATGGGTCCCCTGAATACAGAACACCAATGGGTCTTGATTCTTTATCCAATTTGCCAGTTTGTGTCTTTTAATTAGGGCATTTAACCCATTTACATTTAAGGTAGCTTTGTTATGTGTAAATATGATTCTATCATCATCATGCTAGCTGGTTATTTTGCACACTAGTTGATGCAGTTCCTTCATAGAGTCATTGGTCTTTATATTTTGGTGTATTTTTGCAGCGGCTGGAACCAGTTTTTCCTTTCCATATTTCCTTCAGGAGCTCTTGCAAGGCAGTCCTGGTGGTGACAAAATCCCTCAGCATTTCCTTGTCTTAAAAAAATATGTTTATCCTTTACTTGTGAAGCTGGATTATGAAGTTTGGCTGGATATGAAATTCTGGGTTGAAAATTCTTTTCTTTAAGAATGCTGAATATTGGCTCCAATCTCTTCTGGCTTGTAGGGTTTCTGCTGAAAGTTCCGCTGTTGGTCTGATGGACTTCCCTTTGTAGGTGACCTGGACTTTCTCTCTCCCTGCCCTTAACATTTTTTCCTTCATTTTGACCTTGGAGAGTCTGATGGTTATGTGTCTTGGGGTTGATCTTCCTGTGGAGCAAGAAGCAAGGTGGCCTTCAAACTATGATATTTCCCCTTGGTTGATTTAGCTATTGATACTTGTATATGCTGCACAAAATTCTCCTGCTGTGATTTTTAGCTCCATCAGGTCATTTATGTTCCCCTGTAAACTGGTTGTTCTAGTTAGCAACTCCTCTAATCTTTTATCAATGTTCTTGGTTTATTTGCATTGGATTAGAACATGCTCCTCAGCCTCTGGCTGGAGTTACTGGAGTTCCTGCAGGGAGACCCTGCCCAGTAAGGAAGGATGAATCAAGGTCAGACCTGAGGAGATGCTCTGGCCACAGCCAGTGTGTTGGGCTATGGGGGAACACCTCTTGGAACCAAGACATCCACTCTCCCTGACTCAAGCAGGGAAAAAGTGTGGCCTGGAGCTATAGAGATGGATGCTGCCCTTCCACTGCCCAGCGAGCTTAGCATGTTAGGCACTTTTGAGTCGCAGTGCTGGCTGCTGCACCTCTCACAAGGAGCTCAAAGGGCTTACACAGCAGGCAGCCACAGCTGTGGTGTTTGTTGCCCCTCTCCCTGGGAATTCAGCAGGCTTAAGCAGATTCTAGTTGAGAGGCTGTTTAGAGACTGCGTGGCTCTGAGATTGGGACCCTATCCCCTGGTGGCATGGGTTTGCAAGTGGGATATTCCGATCCATGGGTTGCACAGTTCTGTGGAAAAAGCATGGTTTCCCCAGCTGGGTGGCACACTCACTCACTGCCTCCCTTGGCTGGGGGTGAGGGCTCCTGTGCCACGTGTGGCTCACAAGTGGGCCACCACACCACCCCGCTCTTCCTTCTTTGTGGATCACGCCAGCTGTCTAGTCAGTTCTGATGAGAGAACCTGGATACCTTGGCTGACAGTGCAGGATTCACAAGCAGTGGGAGCTTCTGATCACATCTGCTTCTAGTTGGCCATCTTGGCACCACTCCCCTAAAAGTGTTTTTTGAATGAGGTTGTCTTGTATCATTGAGGCTGGTGACATTTTGAGGGCTCAGAGTGGGACCCCAACAAAATGAAAGGTTAAATATTTAGTAGTGTTGATAGCTTTATCAGCCTTGGTGAGATAAAATCCATGTTACTGAATCTATGCATAGCCTGTGATAATAGTTCTCTGTTCATGAACATACAGCACAAGCACTGTTATGTTTAAAGAAGACTGGCTGACAACCATAGATAATTTATGCTGACACCTGATTGTTGACAATCTTACCTGTAATGAATGTTTTCTGGTGAACAAACACCTAAATACAAAGATCTGCATACTTTTAGCCTTCGCCCATTCACTTAATATTGCTTTAGAACTTCTTGTGCCCTATCTTCATTCCAGGTGCACAACCAATCAGTTAAGCCATTCATTCTACTTTCCTGGAGTCAATATATATCCATACATCACCTTTCCCTCCACAAAAAGTTGTCCATCAAATGCATTGGTTGCCTCACTCAATCATTTCCCTCCCCATCATCCCTCAGGGTCTCTCCTGAGTGGGATGTAATGAAACAGTCAATTTAAATATGAGTAAGTTCTCAGTATTGACCTTCTTCCACAGTTGGATGTAAGAAACCCGTAGAACATCCTCCTATGAAGACATAAGTGTGAGTTGAAGAAGTATCAGTACAACAGAGATATATGACAGGTAACTTACTTATTCATGTAATTCACATGTGCCTTCTGAACTTGCCTCAGTTAGTCCTGAACATATCATCTCCATCCTACAATGAAGCTAATGCTCTAATAACTCTCAGTTTATAATGGGTAGCTCAGGCTGCATATTTTCTCAGTGCCACATGACCTACTGCTTAATCTTTATTAGGGTTCATATGTAACATTCAGACAGCTGTTATTCCAATGAATAGTACTTCACTGCAGATGTCCTGCTTCAGTGCCCTAATGGTCTGTATTACCTCTTTCTCAGTTGTAGGAACCGTGAGATGCAACAAGTTCCCCTTTTCCTTACAGGGGATATCCCAACCTGTCTCAGGTCACTGGATCCCTAAAAAATGATCTGTACTCTCCCAAATCATCATAGGATTTATCTCCTGCCTTCTGGAACACATCCCTTGCTAGGGCTTTTAAGGTTGTTGCCACTTTCTTCTCCCCAAGTCTAATTAGCATGGTGTTGTCAATACAGTAGACCACCATGATATTCTATGGCATTTCAAAATAATAAAAATGCCTGCACACTGTGTTATGAGGGGGCAGGAGCTTCAAACTAATCTTGAAGAAAGACAGTAAAAGGGTATTACTGCTGCCCTCACCACTTAAAAATAAATTCCTCATACCAAATACCAGAGGTTGTAATTGAGCTGCTCTAGTAAAAGGCACCACATCTCATAGCAACTGCAATTGGATTTGCCACCTGTATAAGTTCATGATAATTCATCAACATCCACCATCCCCAACTAGGTAGTAGCAGAAATCAAATAGGTGAATTAAATGGGGCTATTATTGGAACTATCAGCCTTCCTTCTTTTAAGTGTTTGATATTGGCAATGACCTCTACCATTCCTTTCTAGCTGTAGAATTTCTTCCAATTTTTTGTTTAATGGGATGGAGGGGCAGTTTTAGGAACTTCTGCTTTCCCTTTCTACCATAATAGCACTTACTCTACAGGTCAGAGAACCAATGTGAAAGATTTTGACATTTTAATAAAAAACTGCTGACTTCCCAATTAACTATTTGAGGTTCAGGAATATTGTTTTGTGATGAACTCAAACACCCACTGAACCAACTATAAAAGCATTTGGCCTAAACTTCATTTATTATCTGGCCCTTACAAATTCCCACTCTACTCAGAGACTCATAATGGCATTTTTAGTTCCCTGGGTGTCAGTATCATGTCAGATATATGTCTTAGAAAGTCTGGAAAGCTCTCACAGAAAGCACAGTTACCCTAGAAATTGTCCAAAAGTCTGTCTTGGGGAATATTATAGAAATATTTACCGTATAAACTTACAATTTTTTTTTTTTGAGAGTCTTCCTTTCAATCAAGAGCTGTTTCAATTAATTGGCAGATGAGGAACCAGGGTGAGGAACTATGATTTTCCCTCCTAAAAGCTGGTGTCAGCTTGTCCACTAGTCAGATTTGTTTTGTTTTTATTATTATACAAATTAAACACCCTGGCTTAATTGTGCAGGCTATCTGTCCATCTGTGTTTCCCTGATAGCCATTACTCTAGATCTGTACGAATTGAGGCATCCTTATTGCTACTCTGGCTTTGCTGTCCATTTCAGCAACTGCATGCACCTTGTCAGTGCTCGTTACATGTTGCCATCTGGCCCATGCCATTTCAAACTGCTCCTTCTCATTGAAATCTGGAATCCCAACTCCATGGTGACATCTTCCTGCAGTGAGAACTACTAAAGTGCTTCTCAAAATGCATTCTTTATTACCACACTGAAGGCAGTGTCTTCGGGTCCTCCCTGGGAACATAAATGGGTGATAATTTCCCAGTTGTATTTACTATGTAAATCCATTCAAACATTACCAATTCTCTCTGACATCTAACTTCTTCAATATTACGTTGAATATTCTGAAATCTCTACCTCATTTCTCATAAATAATTATTATATCTAATGTTTAAGGAGTCATTAGAGCAAACTAGTATAAGGAGCTTCAACTATGCTTGCCAGGATGTTGAACCATTACTGGTGGTAAGTGTCCTATGAGTTCTTCCCATCTAAACTTATATTTCATCTCTTTGAATAAACATGCTCAAATCTACTTCTGTACATATGTCCTCAGTTCACGACAATAATATGTACCAGATCCTACCACTCCTTTGATGGGTACACTCTTTGTTCCCAGAACAGTGTTTCTTACTGACTTGGAAGTGAGAAGAGTAAACTGGGATAAGTCTTAAGGAAAACAAACATAAACTTGCCTCAGATATGGGCATTTCCGGGTATTCAGATATAGGGAAACTGTTCTCCTTTAGCAGGGGGAAGCTGTGTTTTTCTACCAGCCAGAGGGCTCAGTGGAATGTGGAGATTCAAGAATCTCATGTTGATAAACTAATGAACCCATTTCATATTTCAGGTTTCCACTCTCTCCAATCAGAGGCTATGCATTCAAGCTCCTTTTGCTGCTCTCCCACCATTATGATCAAATCCTAAGCCTCGTTTTTAGTGTAGAATATCTTGTGCATTAAGGGATAAGAAACTTATTAAGAGATGCATCTGAGAACTTTGGCTTTGAAAGCATGCTTTAATTTGGCATCCAGTGCTGTCAGAACTAGCCGTTCAAATGACAGTCATGTAAATTATTTCTCCTACTCATCATTGATAAAGTCTATTAACAATTTGATTTCTTAATGCTCTGTCTTCCACCAGCACCTCAATTCAATTGATGATAGGTGAAACTTGTAATAATCATGTACATCATAGTTTTTTGTTTTTTTTAACCAGTCTGCTTTTCACCAGCAATGAGGCCCTATTGCCTTCAGTTAGGCAAGCAATCTAATCTCAAATCGCCATCCTAAAGGTCCATTTAACAGACATAGGTACCAAATGCATTAGCCCAGGTTTACTAGAAAATAGAGTCTGAAATAAAGTTTGCATGTGAATGCTTTCTTGGAGGAACATAATCCCAGGGGATTGAGAATATCACGGAAGAAAGAAAAGCAAACACAAGGGAATGTGTTACCATATCAATTTGGCCACAGCTTTAACTGTAAACAAATGTGGTTACTCAGGCCTTAATTTGTCTGCCAGCTGCCCCTGAAATCCTCTCTCTCTTTTACCCACAGAAAATTAACTCTCCTAAAGTTTTAGGTTGTTTTACCTATACTCTCCAGGCAGCTGCTGAGACACCCACGGCATCTGTGGGCACCATCTGGACTCCTCCTGCAGAGGGTGTTTTGGAGGCTGTATTACTCCATTTTCACACTGCTATAAAGATACTACTTGAGCGGGCGCCTTTAGTCCCAGCTACTCGGGAGGCTGAGGCAGGAGAATGGCGTGAACCTGGGAGGCGGAGCTTGCAGTGAGCTGAGATCCGGCCACTGCACTCCAGCCTGGGCGACAGAGTGAGACTCCGTCTCAAAAAAAAAAAAAAAAAAGATACTACTTGAGACTGGGTAATTTATAAACAAAAGAGGTTTAATTGACTCACAGTTCTGCAAGACCGGGGAGCCCTCAGAAAACTTATAATCATGGCAGAAGGGAAAGCCTTGCTCACATTGACATTCACATTGCAGTCACTGGAGACACTCAGTTTGGAATGCAGGAGACATGGCCAAGGCCAGAGAGGTTGATGGGGCCACACGAATCTGCACAAGTACACAAACTCCAGTTGCATCAAAGAGCCATCATTTGGTAAATCTCTCTAAGGCAGCATCTTAGTGACTTCAAAAACGGGCTCTTTGGAGAGGCATGATGACTTAATAATGCTAGAGTTCCAGGACCTAATATATAATAAAGAAAGTAATTCACCAAAGACCTGAAGTAGCAAAATAACAGGGAACAATATTAAATAAATGGAAAAGTAATAGAAATCTGCCCAAATTGAAAGTTAGGCCATTATTAAAAAGTCTTTGACACATCTACTTCATATGAAGAAAGCAAAAGGCACAAGTAGGATGAAATGATAGTTTTCCAGACGCATACTGGAAACATGAGAAGTTTATTGACAAATTACAAGGTTATTTTTTATTTTTTGAAAATAGTCTCTTTTTTGTCTTTTGAGGTTCTGGGTCTTTACAAGAAAGTAATTTCTTTTGTTGCATTGCCCTTTCCTAGGAACAAATATCTATCTTATCCCTCAAAAAATATTTTCTTTTACTATGATCTCATCCCTGATAGCAATAACTTACTGTTCAGACTCTCTTCTGAAATAAATTTGGCAAGAAAGAAACATCAGTTTCCTTAGCCAAAAAGAGAAAAAGTAACAACATATCTAGTTTGTCAATCACCTTATATACTATGGAGTACACAGAAATAGTATATTAAATATCAGCTTGCTTTGATAGACATTTCAGCACTTACTACATGTTTAGTGAAGCAGGATGTAAAATTCTTGGGTATATCATGAGCAGAGCAAGGGGAGTAAACAGGAGTAGACTTGGGTATAGAATAAAAGAAGAAAATGAAGCAGATTGTCAGCTTTAAGGGATAAATGGTGAACATACTGTTACTTTAGATATTTTAGTCAAACAACTAGTCCAATTAGTTTTTTCCTCTACTGTTTTTCTTTCCTGAATATATGCCTACTTTTTATTAAAGTAATGCATTCTCATGATTTATACTAAAATAGCACCAAGGAGCTTAAAATAAAAAGCAGCAAGCCCCTGTCTGCCACTCCCATCTGCAAACCTACTTGTAAAAACAACTACTTTTATTTTTTCTGGTGAATGTCTTCTTGTCTCTAACTAGTATGCCTCATAAGACATTTATGCAAGTTCATTAATTTTGACAGTATCCACTGCTGCTATGATAGATGTTTTAGTGCGTGTGCACTAAAACCACCTCCACCTACATACCCACTTTCTAAGTTTCATAGTTATTTCAGTATTTTTAGTTTGTCTGTTAATTATTTATGTAACTTAAAATAATATACCCAATGTTTCTTGTTCCACCGATGTTTGATCATTTCTCTCAACTGCCATTTTGTGATTGCTACAGTCCCTCTACCCCAACTCTCTGCCTCACCTACACATCCTAACTTCTCTTTTCTATACCTTTATGTTTACATTGTCAAAGCATCCTGGTAGGGTTCCTCCAGATAATCCTTGCTTATGGAATTTAGGGCCCTACAAAGAAAAATAAGCAACTTTACTAGAAGTCTTTTTCTTTTTTTGTTCACCAAAGTTCAGAAGACTTAAAGTAGATTATGTTACTTAATATAGCATAATCTTAATTCAGATGCCAGTACATGAAATGTAAGCATGGGAATGGCTTTTGGCTACATGCTTTAGAAATGCCAATCAGTTTTTAGCTGTAGGATAACCAATTGTAAGCCTAACCCCTCTTCGACTACTGGTGGCTGGTTAGCATATAAACACATGGCTGTCTTCAATTACTTTAGGCTGCTTACACAAACCAATTAAGAAGAGCCCTCTCTTCAGGACAGCTCGATGTAACAAGACAAGTATTTGACCTATTCTGCCGGTGACTGGAACCTCTGATGAGATTCCTCCAAAGCTGTGAAATGGGACTCAACTATTTAATAACTTATGAGTCTCTGGAAAAGGCTCATTTCCTCCCTGCCATCAGTTTAAGCATTCCTCTACCAGTAATGGTAAGAAACTACAAAGCTTAATGCCCCTCTTTGTTTGGGGATCTTCATTTTCTCTTCTCCATTATGACTTGCAAGTTAAGAGAGATAAAATTAAAGCTTGTTTTAGCTCTTGTCCTACTCAGTGAGTCTGAGTCTCTGTAAAAATTCACATTCCAAGTTCCACCTTTGGTGCTAGTAAATTAATCTGTATTTAAGCTAAGATAGTAATATTTACATTCTGTTCTATAATATCAGTGAAATCATCTGAGGGTTGTCTAAATGTTGATTATAAAAGTTGAAAGACCAAATACAGTATTTCTGTTAATATGAGTATATAAATACTGTTCATCACAGATCCAACTAGAAGCCTATGATTTCCACTCCTTCTCTATGTGCTCAATGTATAAACCCATCACAACTCAAACAAAAGTACTTTTAGCATTGAATTAAATAGAATCTCCTTTACTGTATTGCCTCAATTGCTCAAGTCATGCCACTTTTTTCTTCTTTTTTTTCTTTTTTTGAGATGGAGTCTCGCTCTTGTTGCCCAGGCTGCTCTTGGCTCACTGCTCCTCTGCCTCCTAGATTCAAACGATTCTCGTGCTTCAGCCTCCTGAGTAGCTGGGATTACAGGCATGCTCCACCATACCCAGCTAATTTTTTTGTATTTTTAGTAAAGCAGGGGTTTCACCGTGTTGGTCAGGCTGGCCTGGAACTCCTGACTTCAGGTGATCCACCCATCTCGACCTCCTAAATTGCTGTGATTACAGGTGTGAGCCACTGCGCCCAGCCCACGCCACTCTTTAATTTGCTTTTTGGGGGGACAATTACTTTCTTGTACACTTTGTTTGGTATTTACTAAAATATTTCATAGTCTTTTATTGTTTCTTTGTTATGAAGAAATATAAGCCACTCATACTATACCTATAATATTTTTCAGCTTTGTATTCAGCCTATCTTCTAGTATTCTTTCAGAAGATATTCCTCTTAGCAACCACTGATTTCCTTCTCTATGTAGAGTTGGTGTTATTATTGGGATCCTTAGTTATCCTAACCATTTCTTGTATACCCTGTCTTCCTATTTTTTTCATCTGCATTTTCTGGAATTCATGTACAAGAAATAGCTCCAGAAAAGGTTGTTTGTGGCCAGGCACCATGGCTCCCATCTATAATCCCTGCACATTGGGAGGCCAAGGTGGACAGATCACTTGAGGCCAGGATTTTGAGACCAGCTTGGGCAACATGGTGAGACCCCCGTCTCTACTAAAAATACAAAGAATTATCTGGGCATGGTGGCACATGGCTATGGTCCTAGGTAATTGGGAGGCTGAGGTGGGAGGATTGCTTGAGTCTCGGGGGGAGAGGTTGCAGTGAGCAGAGATTGCGCCACTGCACTCTAGCCTGGGTGACAAAGTGAATGAGCTCCTGTCACAAAAAAAAAAAAAAAAAAAAAAAGGGTGTAAACCGGAAGGCCAACTGGGAGCTCTGTGTGCTGCATCAAGAGCACACAGAGCACGATCCTTTCCCCTACTTCACTCCCAACGTTGAAATGACAAAGCATTATTATTGAGCGCTGACATCCACCTAGATGGAATAGGCATGCTCAAATACTTCCTTTACTTTTTCTAGAGAAGAACAGTTCATTATTCCTGTGAAAGTAAATGCATTCCTGACTGCTTCTCTTCCGAAAACAGAGACAATTACAAAGTAGTAAATTTGGAAGGAGGGGTGATGTAAATCTTTTTCCTACCAACCTTCGGTTGATACCTCCTTTTTCAATTCCACTTCTTACTGTGGGTCTCTGTTATATGTGCTATCTCTGAATTCAGGATTCTGAGGTTTGGAGCCTGAGGGGAGATTAACTTCTATATCTACTCACCCCCTCCATGCATAATCTAGGGTATTTATTATATTATTTTGTTTCCTAATTCTACCAATTTTTATTCCACTTACATATTTGAGATATTTGATAAAATCTCTTATTACTGATGTTTATTGTTTTGTTATCATTTTTACTGTTTTCATTGTTTTTGGTGATACTTTATTTATGGATTTATTATTACTTTGGTTCTCAAGAGGGAGAAAGGCCAACAAGTGCTCAGCTGTCTTAAGTCTGAATTCCAGCTATCCTACTAAAGCAACACAATCAGTTTAGTTGTGAATTTTATTAGCTACTAGCTAAACTGATTGGTTCATCAGTCAATAATTGTCCCATAAAGAATGAAGAGACAGAAAACACATTATTAAAATGAATAGGGAGAAATAAAGGTTTTTTTCTAGTTAACAGAATATTTTAGTTAATATCTAGTCAACATAGCCTCTCTGAATTTTCTAGATTATTTCATTTAAAAATCTTTTGGGGAGGAATTTCTTCAGGTATATTTGTTCCTACCTGCTGTGGGCTCAATACCCAGCACTTCCAATCTGATCATAAGTTGTATGAGGTTTTTTAAATACCTCTTATAGTTAAGAACTAATTTTATCACTTTGATTCTCTAATAAAATTCTATGATTTCTCATTAATGTCAAAATATGTCCTTTTACACCTCAGGAAATATCACTAATTTTAGGGGAAATTGATATACAGTTACAGGACAGTAAAAAGATATTATGTTATCTTGTGGGTTGGCTTGCATGTACAATTTCAATCACACTGGCTTCTGAGAGGCCAATCATCTGTAATTTAGAAGAGATTGTAGTGTTGGAGCCTTTTGCAGGCTCCATTTCTCTTACTTTTGAGAGTGCTTGTCTACTTGATAAAAAAATATGAAGAGAAAGAAAAGAAAAATATATTTTCTGTTGTGTTTCTTAAATTCAAATGAGCAGATAATGCTGTTTGATTTTTTTTTTTCTTCTTTGGTGTTGGAAGTCAGTCAAGGGTCTGGAAAAAGAATGTATCTAAGAGAAAGTAGATTTTACTATTAAAGAGCCCAGGACATAAGCTGTATTTTCCAAGCATCCAGCCAATGCAATCATAAGCAAATCTCCCTGGGACTGCCAATTTAATACTATCTTATGTCTGGTGGCAATATAGTATGTTCAAAGACAAATGTGTCCCTGAAATTGGTCTGCAGTTTGGGTAGACATAAGACTGGCAGATAACTTTCTGTTTCTATTTCTTCTTCCTTTCCTTTCCTTCCTTCCTTCCTTCCTTCTTTTCTTCCTTCCTCCCTTCCTTTCTTTCTCTATTCTTCCTTTCTTGTTTCCTTTTTTCTTTTATCAATGACAGGAAAATCATTTTGGACAAAACCCAGATGTGGCCTGTATTTGATGCTGTGCTCAAGTTATGGGGGTTTGGTCACAAACTCTTTATCCCCTTATCATGCTCCCTGACTTATCTACCTCTGCCATCATTCGAAGTCACTACTATCTTAACTAATTGGGCTGGAGCTCTCTCCCTGCATCATTCCAGAGAAGAGAATTGGAGAAAAGAAAAATAGAAGTAGATAAGATTGGTTACAAGTTCTTAGAGTCAGTAGAACTGAATCTATTATTTGAGGTCCTCAAAAACAAAACAACAACAATAACAACAGAAAAAAATACTTAGGAGATTTCAGCTTTTTGTTTTCTCCCTCTTCTCATAAAATTAAACCACAGAAGATTATAGTCATCAATAAAGAGTTTCCCTCAAAACCTTTTTGGAAAATGAGATTGGGGGAAAAAAATACTTTAAAATAGGAGGACAGGGGAAGTTAGGAGAGAAGAAAATGTAGAGAATAAGCATTATGGGGATTATCCTGGATTATCCTCACTGCCACTACTTTATCTTTATCATTACCATTTTACCTCCTAGCCCAGATCAGAAGTGCTACAGAGGTATCTTTATAGATGTAGATTATAAAATTTATATTGTAATATATTATATTAATCAGTATATGTATAATATATATTATTATATATAATGTTTTTCTCTGTAACTAATAGGGTGGTAGATAAGGTGTTAGTTTAAACTGCTAAGCATGTATAAAGACTATGAAAATGCAGAAAATAAAAAAGCTACTATTAATATTAAATAAGAACTACATATGAAGACAAGAAACCCAGAAAAGAAAAGACTGGTAAAAAGGAGAGAGAGAGAAATGAAACCCTCATAATAGAAAAAGAGTTTGTAAGCTGAGACCTGTAGGCTCTTGGGATTCTATTTTCCATTACAGTTATCTTGAACGGCACGGTTTTATAAACCATTTTCACCTCTGAATTTTGAGGAGTTCCCCTACCAAATAATCTACTCAACTCAGTAAAATTCTTAAATGTAACCTGCCTTTTTTATAGCTTCCTGTCATAATTTGTATATTTCTTATTATCTTGCAGATTAACACTAAGGTTTCTCTTGTCTCCTTTTTGTTTGAAATCAGACTAATTACCAGGCTCTGAAAACAAGCAGGAAAAATGGGTAGCATCTCAGCCAAACTGCAAGTAAGAAACTGGAATGATACAATTAACAATGAGCTCATTTTTCTGTTTCTGAGCTCATTGTTAGGGTTAAGGTAGGTTTAGGGTTAGGGTAACAAACTGGAATGAAACAATTAACAATGAATTCATTATTCTGTTTCCAAGCTCATTGTTAATTGTATCATTCCAGTCTCTTGGAGTTTGCCTGAGTTGTTACACATTTTTCCTGCTTGTCTTCAGAGTCTGGTAATTAGTCTGACTTCAAACAAAAGAGGGACAGGAGAAACCTTAGTGTTAATCTGCAAGACAATAAGAAATATACAAATTATGACTGGAAGCTATAAACAAAGGCAGATTAAAAAGTTTCTAATAAGATACCTGTGGCAAAGATTCTGGATATCCAATATCCATTGTCTTCCTTTTTCTTTCAAGGAAGACTGATTTTGTATGTGGCAATGTATCACTTAAAAAAAAAAAAGTAGAAATTTAAATTAAATAAATAAATAAATAAAACCCTTCACTGTCCTGATATCTCATGTAGCTACAGATGCCCATGCAACACAGCTCTGACTAATTAGATACAAGTAGATGTTCTCTGGATCAAGCATCTAGCAAAGATTGTCAGAGCAGAGAGACTCAGCCCTCCCTTTGACTCTTTGCCCTTCTTCTTCCTGCCAAGAGCAAAGATTCAAAGCCTAGAGATTCATCAACCGTTTTGTGATTATGAAGATGAAATCCACAAACTAAGGAAGCCAGAACAGAAGGAGCTGCTACACCAACTCTGGGATGCTTGTCTTTGGATTTGTTACAGGAAAATAACTAGAGCCCTTATTTATTTAAGCCACTGAATGTAGTATTTTCTATCATTTACAACACATTTCTTACTGTAGGAAACAGAATAATTATCAGCATTTCAAATGACATAACAAAAATCCTGCCTGAGTTTGTTTCAATGAGGGAGACATTTAATTTTTTTTTTTTTTTCCTGAAGAACTTTAGCAACCAGAAACAAGTCAGGTTTGCTGTTGTATAAGGCATCCAGCTTTCTTTGGAACACACAGTTCCCTGAGTTGAAACAACATTTCTGAACCTGTCAAAGCAATCTTTCTTTACCTTCAAGGCATTCAGTCTACCTAGTATAGTAGATAATTAAAACACATTTTTATCCAGACTTACACGGTGGACAAGCTCACCTTTTAGCTTTTTATGCCTCTCTGTAGAGCCCTCTGATGTGGCAATCATATATCTGAATAGCCTTCTGGATAAGGCAGAGGAGCTCCTGGGAAAATGTCAAACCTTCTCAAAAGAATTCTTATTTTATTTTTAAATACAAATAACGGGTGCTTTAAATGTCTGTAATTTCTTATTTCCAATTAATAGATAATTACAGGGGCCATTTCTCTAAAATCTGACGGATTTCTTCTTCTTTAAACAATAATAGCTGTTTCCTAATTTTTCTTCACTGGGAGAGAGGTTTTCTCCCACCAATCCCGCTCCAACAAAAGAAATTCTAGTTCATTCACATGTTATCACTCTGAGCACATTACTGTACCAAACGTTTCAGACTATCTTTGTTATTTGTGTTAACTGCCATGAGATAACTAAAATCTTCTGTCATCCTGTTGGTACAAAAGTAAATCTCTTTCAAATTTCTATGAAATTTCAACAACATACCTGTGTTCTCTATAATGGTTTTACACTTTTTCTTTTTCTTTTTTTTTTTTTTTTTGCTAGAAGTTGAGGCTCTAAAAGTAACCTTACTTTTTATAAAAAAGATGAACCCAGCCTCCATCTCACTAAGAATAACCTGTTTCACTCATATAAAATACAATCTTTAATAGGAAGTATGTCTTCGTGATCATCTTACCTAGATAAGTCTCTCTAGAGTTTAAACCAGGAGCTACTTTGAGAAGTTGACTGAGCTCCTGGATACTCTAAAAACAGTAGTTTTAGCAGACGTTGCCCTTGGGGATAATTCAGATCTTGTTTGTATTATACATTTTAAAAGTAAAAAGCTTACCAATAATTGAATGCCATAATAGGATGTGAAGTAGAACTTGACTAAAGTTTACCTTTAATTCATTAGCATTTCTTTACAGTGAAGGTGAGTTGTTTAAATAAAATTAAGGGGTTGTATGAAAATAAGACATTTTCAAATACTCTAATGCATTAGAAAGTAGCTACGTGCGATTAGCATGCTATTTACAAAACATGTCTTACCTAGTCACTAAAACAAGTTCTGTGCGGACCTGGTCAGGTAAGGATTTGTTTCATTTAATCTATATCATTGAAACGAATGCATGTCATTCTATGTCACTTTTTTATTTACACTATTTATAAGAGTAATCTCCTACATCTCCTCCACTCTAGTTACCCAGTTAATAGGGTTTACTAGTTTTACTAAACTACTTACAGTTTGGGATCATTAAATGAAACATTAGGTGGAAGCCTACATTTATTTATTTACTTTTACCTGATACCTTTGGGTTTGACTATTCATTCTTCCCTTTGCTGGATTGTCACATTTGTCCCTGCTATTCCTACTCTTGTCTTGTTCCTCTAGCACCTCCATTCTAATTTCCTCTGTGCTCTGTTGCCTTCTTAGAACCATGTTTCTAACATTCTTTAAACCTACTAAAAATATTGCCCATATCTCAGGATCTATAGAATACATTTCTGACTCCTTTGGTTAGAAATCTTGACCCTTCCCCATTTGATTCCAACCTACATTTACACTTCTGGTTTTCTGCATGGAATTTTTTTTTTTTTTTTTTCATTCTGCTCCAATTCTTTATTCACAATTTCTCTCTCTTCTCAGCTCTCAAAATCCATGTTTTCTTTTTTATATAAGAACATTTAGGACATCTTCCAATTAATTGCCCTGTACCTTCCTCCTCTTTGGAATCTTCTCTGCTCTCTTTGGATCAGAATTATAGCTCTCACTTTTGAACTTCTATAACACTCTTTGGGAAAAAATCACTATTAGGAGTAGAAGTTTTACGATGAGACAGACTCAAGTCCTATCATCATTTAATGTGACCCTGGAAAATTTTTTTCTTCTCTAAAATGGGAATAATTAAAACAACAACAACAATAATACAGCATGCATCGAGACTGGAGAGTTCCCTTGACCCTTTCATGAGGGAGAACTGGAGTGCGCCAGCTCTGAGTCTAGCCAGCCAGTTTGATGCTGGCAGGGATGAACTTCACTCACTTACACCCCCTGAGCTCAACCCCTTATGGAAGGGAGCATGCAGGTGAGTGGGTACTGGGGCTGGGACCAGCACTTTTGGGCTGTGGCCCCATGGCAGCATCTAGTGGTATGTTACAATTAGTGCTCTTTTAGCTTTGCCATCCATGGATGGCTAAGTGTTAATAGGTCAGTGGAGGGTCAGGTGACAGCCTTCTGCACCTGCCCCTTTGACACCTGAGTTCTTGTTCGACCTCCAGGAAGAACAGGGTCCCATGAACAATTTGAAAGGTGATTAATGTGGAGGATTTTATTAAGCAGTGGAAGTGGCTGTCAGTGGAAGGGTAGCTGTAAAGAGGATGGTGTGGGAAGAAGATCATCTTTCCCTAAAGCCCAGCTTTCTGTGGCGGGGCTCCTCTCTGAAATCATGCCAACTAAAGTTAAGCCACATCTATCTGTAGTCTCTGACACTCAGTTGTGTCTTCTCCTCTTGACATTCAGCTGCTTGTCTATTTGCCAGTTGAGGTCTGGGGTTTCTATGGGCACACAATAAGGAGGCAAGGTGGCCAAAAAGGCAACCTTTCAGCGGGAAAACAAGGATAACTGTTCTAATTGAGGGCCATGGTTTCCAATCTTGAGGGTGGGCTCTTTGTCAGGGAGCCTCCCTCTTTCACTCAGTATTTCCCTGCCTCCTGCCCATATCAACACCATGTTCTTAGAACAATGTGTGACATAAGGTAAACAATAGGCTGGGTGCAGTGGTTCATATCTATAATCCCAGCACTTTGGAAAGCCAAGGAGGGGTGGATCACCTGAGGTCAGGAGTTCGGGACCAGCCTGGCCAAAATGGTGAAACCCCCATCTGTAATAGAAATATAGAAAATTAGCCAGGCTTGATGGTGGGTGCCTGTAATCCCAGCTACTCGGGAGGCTGAGGCAGGAGAATCGCTTGAACCCAGGAGGCAGAGGTTGCAGTGAGCTGAGATGGTGCCACTGCACTCCAGCCTGGGCAACAAGAGCAAAACTCTGTCTCGAGAAAAAAAAAAAAAATTGACAATCAATGTTTGCTATTATTATTTGCGGTTATTATTTTTACTTCTCTCTCGTGATTAAGTCATATTTATCTGTGGAGAGCTCATCTCTCCAACTAGATGTTTCATTAACTGAGGTCAATTCCTTTTTCTTAAAATTTTTTGTGATCCCAGTAGCACCTAGGATGTACTTTGCTTACAGGTGTTCAATAGGTGTTGGCTGATGGACTGAGATTATATGTATAGTGCCAAGAGTCATCACCAAAAGGTACCACATCAGAGCTGGTAAGCAATGTTTTCATAAGTTTCTAATGAAGTGAAATTTTCTGGTTCTCACTACAAAAGTCTCTGCAAAATGTAAGGCATCCATCCAAGGCAAAAAGAAATGGTATTTTTCAACCAAATGCTCCAAGCTAAAGTTGAGTAGTTTAAAACAGTCAATGAAATAGGAAAGTATATTTAGAACGCATTTTATTTTACTATCTCATCTTGTCTATCAAAAGTATGTTTACCAAAAGCTACTTAATAAGCAGATCTTGTATAATAAGATCCACACCCTATTGTTGGATATATAAAACAGGCAAATAGCAATACTCTAAAATGGGCCATAAAAAAGGAATACTAATAAATCAGAGCATTTCAAATTGTAATTTCATTATGCATGTAGTAAGTATCATCTTGGGTCCACAGGTCAGAATAAATAGTAATATCTTACGGTGAATAAATTAGGAAGAAATAAGAAACTCTTTGGACAAGAAATGTTGCTATGGAAACCTTAATGTTCACAAGCTGCTTTTGAAGGATCTGCTGCTTTGCCAGACTTTTTGAGTTTAACTTTCTTTCAAGCTTTTTATTTAAGAAAAATAAAAAAGTCCTTTTACTACTGAGACTTAAAATATGACAATGACAATATACTCTGTAGCCCTCTAAGATCCATGTTAATAACTTGTCCTATGAATTACTTCATAGCATAAATACAACTAAATTAGGGTTGAAAAGAGGGTGGAAGTGAATCAGTGCGTTCAGGCTTGATTTGAATTTCCTTTCACAGTGAAGTTATGGGGGCGGGGACTGCAGCCGGAACTCACTTTACTAATGCAATTTTAGTGCCAGGTCACAGAGCTGACAAAGATGGTTTTTTTAAACACAAGTTAAAAGCCATTTTAAAAGTTTCATTTTTATTGACACAGAGCTGTCTGAAACCCCAAAGTCAGCGTTGCTGGAGACAGAAAAGAAGGTGTATTTGTGGAATTCACAAATAAATCAGAAGTGTCAGAATTTAGACTAGAAACTTTTGGCTCTGAACTTTGTAAATTTTATTTACTTTATTCCCCAAGCAACTTAAATGTAAAGCAGCCACCTACGTGTCTGGTAAGCTGAGACTTAATGAGGCTTAATCGACTTCTGCATTGCGAGTCTTATCTGCTTCGTTCAGTTTGTGCCTTTGCTCCTCTCACTCTCTGCCCACCACACTCAGTGGCAATTATCTGTTAGGAATGATTTTTCTCTCATTTGGTCACCATAGTTGAGCTTCAAGATAGACAGCTTGGCCAGATTCAGAGGAATTAGTCACTGTTTGAACAGGATTCCTTGATGAACAACCTGCCAGATTGTAGATGAGACCTTTGACTTGTTTGTATCTGGTGCTTGCCATGGTCTCCTAGAATTATTGTTTAAGCCACCATGCTCCCTGCTTATCCTTCTCCAGTGGCTGAGAACTAGAACCCTAGTGAATATATATGGGCAAAAACAACTACAGGGACTTTCAACTGAAACAATTTTTCTTTAGAATGAATCATTTCCTATTTATAACAATTTGTAAATACAAAGGGCTTTGTATTCATTGAGATGTTGTTATTATCTGTGAGTATATTACATAAGGGTATAAGGGGGCTCCCATGCCATTTTTGGTAATGGATCCCAAATTTGAATGTAACAAAGAGCAATAGCTTGATGCCTCGCTACACTTACCAAGAGGAAACAAAATGAAAATGAGAACATAAAAGCCTGCATCTTTTTATTGGGTTCTTAGCCATAACTGACTCTAAAGTCTTACTTCAAATCTTCTAAAACATGTCTCTTAAAAACTCCCCTGAGAAAATGCTCTGACTTTCTTTACGCTAATGAACAGCTCATCTGTTTCTATGAAACAAAATAGGTGTTATCCAATAAATTAAATTTAATCCAACTGTAGTGATTGATTACCATATTGCCAAGTTTTATGGATTATCATTCACTTTAAAGAACTGCACTTGAATATTGCTGCACATAATGGTTCCTTTCATCCCTAAGAAGTTTCACATCATTTTTTTGCCTGACATTGTACCTTAGTTGGTATTTCTCTTAGAAATTGAATGCATCATTTAGATCTACCACGCTTTTTCTAAAAATCTAATTGCCTCTAAATGTAAACTCACTTGTATTGTATAGAATGAAGGGACAGTTCATAATATTCTAGCAGAACTGCCTCAAGGAAAGGCTAAGTTTACAGAATTAATTACCTGAGGAATTTTTAGTTCTTACCCGTTCATATGCCTTCAAGTTAGTTAGCATCGACCATAGGTAAAGAATGATGTATACTTTTAGACATAGAATTGTAATTTGGGGACAAATGATGGAAACCACTTAAATAGATGACACTAGTCCACATTTTTATATTGAGCATAACAATCAGCTGTTGCCTATTTTTTCTTACTAAATGTGTAAAACAGATTCTATTGATGGTTTATCTTACTTTCTTCTTTCTAGATCACCTCAAGATATGTTCATGGTTTCTCCTTCTGTTTTCTCAGTTTGCATTCAGTTGTTATTTAAATGCTAGGTGTTAACACCTTACACCTCTCCGCCACTTAATTTCCGTGAGAAAGATTTTATCTGAATCTGTTTCTACTATGTGAATTTACCCACTGTCACTCCTAATTCACTAGAAATCATTTAAGTGATTATTTCTTAAAGGAGTATTCTGAAACTATAGACAAAATAGGGCAAACCCAAATTTAAACAGAAGTTTGTGTACTAGCTGAAAGTTGGGATTTATTTTAAAATACATAGACAGATGTGATATTCTTAAGACTTAGGTTTATTTTTGATCCTGGATCAACTCAATCAACTGACCCTCAATCATAGAATAAGTACACTGAATCAGATCAGATGTAGTATATACAATGTACCTTCTATAGCAAATGTGCTCAGAATAAAGAAAAAGTGCAGCAATCAATTAACAATGCTATGGGCCCTGCATGCAAATATAAAGGTATGAAACCCATGTATTTCTCATCTCTGGATTGCATGTGTTCTAAAGATTGTTTCAGCCACATCACTCTAGTTACCAAGCTGTTTAATAAGAGTATCATGTCTAAATCTTGGTTTTCAAAAGAAAAATTTTGAATAGTCTATACTGCCTATTAAGGAAAGATAGGCAGTGTGTGTTATAAAGCTTTGCAGCAACCAATGACGGTAAAAATAAAATTATCTCATCATCATTCAACTATTAATTTATAACATTTTGGTTTATCAATTCTTTAGAAATATATGAATTACAGACTGTTTGATGGAGTAATTCAGGGATTATAAATAATTCAGTATTATAAATAAAATAATAATTTATTATTATAAAAAATAAATAATATGCTTTCTTGCCCTTGTTTAAGAAACTCTTTACTTTTCATAACAACTCTGTGGGCCTTTAAACATTATTAATACAATTTTATAAATAAAGAATCTGAAAATCAAGGGATATTGAGTGAACGATCTACCCAAGTAGCAGAGTCTAAACTTGATCATGCGTCTGTCAACTCCAATAAACTGAATAATCAGGGACCTAACTTTTCCAAATAACAATGAATATTTTTTCTATTTTATTTTATTTTAAGTTCCAGGATACATGTGCAGGATGTGCAGGTTTGTTACACAGGTAAACGTGTGCCATGGTGGTTTGCTGCACCTATGAACTCATCACCTAGGTATTAAGCCCAGCATGCATTAGCTATTTATCCTGATGCTCTCCTTCCCCCTGCCCCTCCAACAGGCCCTACTCTGTGTTGTTCCTCTCCTTGTGTTCATATTTTTTCATTGTTTAGCTACCACTTACAAGTGAGAACATAAGGTATTTGGTTTTCTGTTCCTGCATTAGTTTGCTGAGGATGATGGCTCCCAGCTCCATCCACGTCCCTGAAAAGGACATGATCTCATTCCTTTTTATGGTGCTTAGCATTCCATGTTGTATATGTACTGCATTTTCTTAAACCAATCTATCATTGATGGGCATTTGGGTTGGTTCCACGTCTTTGCTATTATAAAAAGTGCTGCAATAAACATATGTGTGCATGTGTCTTTATAGTGGAATGATTTATATTCCTTTGGGCATATACCCAGTAATGGGACTGCTGGGTTGAACGGTATTTCTGGTTCTAGGTCTTTAAGGAATCGCCACACTGTCTTCTACAATGAACAATCCAAATTTTAAAAATCTCACTTTTCTCCTAATTATACATATTCCCCTACTCTAAGAAAAACCAGTCATATTTATTGTCTTCTACAATGAACAATCCAAATTTTAAAAATCTCACTTTTCTCCTAATTATACATATTCCCCTACTCTAAGAAAAACCAGTCATATTTATTGCATATACTTAATAAGATAATAAATGTGAGATATTTTAAAAATTGCAATATACTATAAAATACCAATTGTTCTAAGACT
The DNA here is from genome assembly GCF_009764315.1 of Trachypithecus francoisi. Lineage (NCBI taxonomy): Eukaryota > Metazoa > Chordata > Mammalia > Primates > Cercopithecidae > Trachypithecus > Trachypithecus francoisi. Next base: position 57,680,497 of record NW_022681462.1, on the reverse strand, counting down.
GCTTCTTAAAATGTGTCCATCTTTTATATTACTGAGCATTATTAGTTTTCTGCTAAAACAAAAATAATTATAAGGATTTAATGTTTTCAAGTATATATTTTCTCTAAAAATGAAAGAAAGGTGATAGAGCTTCTCAAACACAATCATGTATTCACAATTTATATATTTTGCTTAACAACAGAGATGGGTTCTGAGGAATGCAATGTTAGGCAATTTTATTGTTGTGCAGACACCATAGAGTGTATTTAAATGAACCTAAATGGTATAGCCTATTATACACTTAGGCTACATAGTATAGCCTATTGTTATTAGGCTACAAACCTGTACAGCATGTTACTTTACTGAATACTACAGGCAATTGTAACACAATTACAAGTATTTGTGTATTAAAACAGAAAAGTTTTGGTATACAGTATTAAAATCTTATGAGACCATCATTATATATGTGGTGTGTCATTGACTAAAACATTTTTAGGTGGCACATGCATGTATATGAATTCTAATAGGGTGACAGTTCAGGAAAATACATTAGCTTGACGGTAAAACACGTTAGGCCAACATGACAATATTTAACGACAGTTTGTTTAACCAGTGGCACCTAGGTGAATTACATTTCAACCAGAAACTCATATCTTGGAGTATAGCCTCATTAACGCTTTGTAAGAAAATTCTTGAAATTGCACTTGATAGGCAATCTAGGGAGCTCCCATAAGGTAGTAAACTGCTGTAACACTTTACAAATAGGCAAGAGTGGTTTGACCCTGGTGCTATTATGTGACTACTTTATGTCAACAAGCTTGGGAAATAAGAAAAAGGATAGATTTGACACATACTCTCTCCTATATATGGTTTCATTCAACCTACATGACATCAACTTCTGTATCTTCTGGAAAATCCCAGGGATGTACTGAATTTAATAAAAATTAAAGTATAGAATTTAATGAAAGCAATCTTAAAGATACAGCCACATATTAGTCCTCAAGGAAATAAACAGGACCATGTAAAATTACTTTCTTTGCTTTTCAGAAGCTTTTGGTCTGGCTAAAGGGTCTAATTCCTTGCTGCTTTTATGCCATATTTGAGTTCATTTGTTTTTAATCTTCCACATTCCCCACGGCCCCAATTGAATTGCCACTATTTAAATTCCCTCTCAATGGGCTATTTAATATTTTTTGCTGAATTGGAGCAAATAATATTTTGGTTTATTTTATTCCAGAGGAAGGAAACTTTGATCCCATAAGCAATTCTCTAAATTTCTTACTTTGGTCTGCAACACTTTGGTGGTCGTTGTATTATGAGGTCTTTAATTATTATTTGAGACTATAAACATGAGTCTGGGCAACATTCTGTGAGTTACAATCTTTATTGTGTCTTCTTTTTCCAGAGGAAGAAAATTTGATCCCGTAAGTAATTCTCTAAATTCCTTACTTTAGGAATTACTACACTTTGGTAGTAGTTGTATTATGAGGTCTGTGATTATTATTTGAGACTATAAACATGAGTCTGGGCAACATTCTGTGAGTTACAAGTTTATTGTGTCTCTTCCTAAGTTGATGTGATTAAGCGAGTCATTCAGTTTCTATCAAATAGCTTTCATTTAGTCACACACACATAAGAAAACTGAAGGAGTGAGCAAAATGATAATAATACTAATGAAGATAAGATGATAATTTTGAAGAACAGGCAGGGCAATGGCTCTTCTACCAAAAGGAAATGGGGGTCTGAAAAGAATCAGGAAGGAAGTAAACGAGGACAGATAGGTCCAAGAAGCAGAAAGTAAGTTTAGGAACATGGTCATATGATAAGCTACTTGAAGCATATTGAGAAATAAATTAAACCATTTTTTAAAATTTCTATCACACTTAGATGCACATAGTTTAAAATTTAAATGGAATGAATTTGGCTGTTAAGGCAACAAAAGCAAAAAATGTTTTTAGAAAACCTCTATAGTTCTGATCCAACCTTCTAAAATCTTTGGAGCAAGCCATTTTCAAGTCATGTAGATTATTTTTTCTAAATGGTATTTTTTCCATTCTTATAAACATCAATGCTTTTGGTTTTGTTTCTTCATTTATAAATTTTAGATTCTATCTATTGATATCTTCTGGTAGGAGATGATTTAATTTTCTTGAATTACCTTCTCTTTCCCTACTTCATTATACTTAAAGAAATAACCTTTGGTTAGAGTGATAGAATTTTCGTTATCCAAACTATGTAAATACATTGTCACCAACTAATTTATTATGATTATACTTTTGTGTTTCATATAATTTTTATTTTGCTCTTTTAAAGTTAACGGGTGGATCACGAGGTCAGGAGATCGAGACCATCCTGGCTAACACGGTGAAACCCTGTCTCTACTAAAAATACAAAAAACTAGCCGGGCGAGGTGGCGGCCGCCTGTAGTCCCAGCTACTTCGGAGGCTGAGGCAGGAGAACGGCGTAAACCTGGGAGGCGGAGCTTGCAGTGAGCTGAGATCCGGCCACTCAATCCAGCCCGGGAGACAGAGCAAGATTCCGTCTCAAAAAAAAAATAATAATAATAACATATTGTACTTTCTTTATAATCTCAAAAAAAAGTGAGAAAAATCAAATATCCATCATTTGGTAAATGGATACTCATACTGTGATAAATCCATGAATTAGAATATTACTTAGCAATAAAAGGAAACAAAGGGAAAAAATGGAACAAACTACCAGTATATGTAACAACATAGATTAATCACAAATGCCTTACTGGCTTAGCCAGACCCGAAAAGCTGCATACTACATAATTTCATTTATATTACACTGGGGAAAAGGCAAAACTATGGAGCCAGCACAGATCAGTGGTTGTTAGGGACTGAGAGTGAGAGGGGGAGTGGCTATCAGGATAAAGAGAAAATTCAAGATTATAGATCCTGTGATTGTTATATGATCGTATGTATTTTTAACACAGGCAGTTCTGAATACTAAAATAATTAAATTTTAATGAATATAAATTATACCTTAATTGAAAATGAAAAAAGCTTAAAAATAATATATTCATTTGTTGCATAATTTTCCATGTGCTTAATGTTTTTTCCTAACACCGTGATATATCTGTCAAAGAGCAAGCCTGGGCAACATAGCAAGACTTCATTTCTTTTCCCCAACACTCAATACGTTCGATAATCTACCATTACTTTTATTCCTGGAGTTCTCCCTCACCCTGCCCTCAATCTTGCTACTCTTTTATGGACTGATTGCTCCTCATTCCTAATACATAATTGTTGTTGTGGGAATTCTGTCCACCAATATCCTGGGTGGATACCTTATTTTGGGTTCTGCTGTCTTCTTCTTCAATGAGGACTGCTTCTTTTTACCAAAGCACAGTTGCTTACTAAACAAGGATACAACTCCCATTATCTTTGATATAAAATGTATATACATTTACATATATATGTAAAACTCTAATGTTGGATAAATCAGATAGATTTGAATAGGAGACCCAGAACCTGAGGCCACAAAATAATTGGCCACAGCAGTTACCCCAGCGACTCACAAAGGGTTTTCCGATGTTTCTCCGAGAGCATCATGTTCTTCAAGAGGAATGAAGAGGCAGGCTGGTGAAAGGGGCTTATTCTCATAACCCACGACTGAATCAAATCATGAAAAATTGTCAAAGATCTATAGGGAAATAAGTCAGATCCTGCAAAATGATTTATCTGTTCCTATGCCTTTGGCCTCTAGTGGAGAGCCTTGTTCTGCTTTATGAGAACTACACTTAAGTCCCTCAGGCCCTTGACTTTCGTATTCCTTTCCTCAGCTTACAGTGCCTTGCCCTGCACTCCTTTCTTCTCTACCTTCTGGAAAGTTTTCTCTTCCTTAAGGTCCCGTTCATTATTTCCTGTCATTCTCATACAAAATCAATTCCTGGTTTCCCTCTCTTCTCATGTCACCTTGTTTATAACTGTGTAGCCAGCACATATTTTAAAACACAATCTAGATGTAGAGACATTTAATTTTCTGTATCAAATAAAATATTTAATTTTCTTTCCCTTTGGTGACAGGGAAAAACAAACAAACAAAAACAAAATCAAAACCTTACTCTCACCCTTTTGAAATAACTGAGTCGCTTTCTTTTCGAAACTTAATTTCTTGGCTAAATGCAGTGGTTCACAGCTGTAATCCAACAATTTGGGAGGCTGAAGCAGGATGATTGCTTGATGCCAGGAGTTTGAGACCAGCATGGGAAACACAGCGAAACCACATTTATTAAAAAAAAAATACAAAACTAGCTAGATGTGGTGCTGTGCACCCGATGTCCCAGCTACTCCGGTGACTGACATGGGAGGATCACTTGAGCCTAGGAGGTCAAGACTACAGTGAACTACGATTGTGCCACTATACTCCAGCCTGGGCAATAGAGTGAGACCCTGTGTCAAAGAAATGAGAAAAAAGAAAAAGAAAAAGAAAAACCTTTACTTTTCTGCATTTAACTCACTGTCATTTAGATATGCCCTCAGTATTTCATGGTTTTTGTCTCCTCCCAACACCCCTCTCCCTGCCACGTGTGGGAAGCTCAGGTTCTACTCTCTACCATTCTCTGTGTGACATTCAACTGACTTCCCTACTTCTGTGGGCCTCAATATTAGACTCTATACTATGAGGAAGTTAACTAAAAGATTTTGAAAGCATATTCATGAATGAAAAATATAAGCTTCTGAGCAAACATAATGACTGTAATATTGACTATACACTGGAGAAATCAACACTTAACTTCCTTAATTATACAGACTAAAACAATTTTAGACAACCCATGAGCCTTCTTAAACTTCCTTGGGCTGATATGCAATGGAATTTCCATCCATTTTCAAAGGACTCCATATAACTTCTCAAACAGGCTTTCAAATCCACCACTATGTTTCTTTGTCTTCCTCCACTAACCTTGGAAGTGACTCCAATCTCCTCTAGGACCTTACAGTAAAGTTCATATCTCTATCTATGGATAAAATGTTCTCATTAATTAGGTCTCTAACTTCATCTCCAAACTGCCAGATGCTACATACATGTCATCTCCATGCTCCAGTCACAATTGCCTCTTTCTCACACTTGTACTCACTTCAAGGATGTGTCTCTCCTGCCTTTTAACTTTCCTTTTCATTCTCTTCATCTTAGATTACAGATGAACTCCTTAGAGAGGCCTCCCCTAACCACACTATCTAAAATATATTATCTGGGGGCAGGCCTGGTTCGCACCTACAATCCCAGCACTCTGTGAGGCCAAGGCAGGAGGATCGCTTGAGCAAAGGAGTTTGAGACCAGCCTAGGAAACATATTGAGACCCCATCTCTACAAAGAATCTTAAAAATTAGCCAGGTTTGCTGACACATTCCTGCCGTCCCAGCTACTCAGGAAGCTAAGTGGGGAGAATCACTTCAGCCCATGAGGTCAAGGCTGCAATGGGCTGTGATTGCGCTGCTGCATTCCAGCCTCAGTGGCAGAGTGAGACTCCAAAAATAAATAAATAAGTAGGCTGGGCGGGGTGGCTCACGCCTGTAATCCCAGCACTTTGGGCAGCCGAGGCGGGTGGATCAGAGGTCAGGAGATCGAGACCATCCTGGCTAACCCGGTGAAACCCCATCTCTACTAAAAACATAAAAAATTAGTTGGGTGTGGTGGTGGGAACCTGTAGTCCCAGCTACTTGGGAGGCTGAGGCAGGAGAATGGCGTGAACCCAGGAGGCAGAAGTTGCAAGTGAGCCAAGATCGTGCCACAGTACTCCAGGCTGGGCAACAGAGTGAGACTCCATCTCAAATAAATAATATAATATAATATAATATAATATAATATAATATAATATAATATATCATCTCTGGTGTTCTCTTTAACTGCACTTGTTTTATTTGTTTCATAAGACTTTAAATAATCTCTCATTTTCTCTAGAATACCAGTTTCATAAGGGCAGGGATCTGAACCCTAGTTTATTGCCTGGCAAATATTTATTGAATAAGCAAATGAATGAGCCTCAAAATACATATTTTTAAAATAAAGAAATATACAGTTATAGGAATTTTTCTCTATACTTATCTTGGTTTCAGTAGAAACAAATATCTGGAAAATTGTGAAACTGATACTAGCATCGATAACACCTGTCAGAAATACAACCAAGATTTCTTACGGTGGGAGTGAGTTTTAGGAATCCCATCCTTGAGGATATAAAGAGAGTAGATTTGTCAAGACTTTAAGGAAAATAATGGAAAGGAGAGAGCAGTGCATGAAAAGATAAGTCACATGTTTTCCTGGAAAGAATGCTGTTATTCTTGGGGCTGAGTCACCTGTGGAGTAAATGGCTCTAGTATTTTACTTTGTGACCTTTATTTTCTATTTAGAATTATTATTATCCTATTGGAAACTGCATTGATCACTTGGTTTATTTTTGCATTTATTCTTTTTTTGTATATTTAATAAATATATAGCTAGCTTTTATGTGGAATATACAGCAGATTGGATTAACTACTATTTAAATTCTTTTTAGTGTAATTTCCTACACTTCTGAGGCTAGAAATAAAAAACATAAAATGTTTAGGCTTGCTTTGATTTAGGTTCTGCTGAAAACATACTCATGAAAGATTTGGAAGAGCAGAATAACTAATCAGAGACAGTAGCTCTGAGCAAGAAAATCAGATACTCTGTCAAACACACTAACTGAAGCATTTGGTTATTCTATGACATCTGTGGTAGTGGGTCTACAATCCAACTCCCAGCATCATCAGTGCCAAGTACCTGGAAGAATCAATAGTTTAGGAATTTCTCAGTATTCCATAGTTCTAGGTAGGCTCTTAGACATCTAAGGCATGATGTGAGAATTAAAAATGAACTTGCAGATATTTTGGAGGTTTCCCATAGCTCAGATTGCTCCAAACTCCTAAGCTTCTTTTTTTTTTTTTTCACAAAAGAACAGGCTTTTATTATACTTTAAGTTCTAGGGTACATGTGCACAACATGCAGGTTTGTTACATATGTATAGATGTGCCATGTTGGTGTGCTGCACCCATTAATTCATCATTTACATTAGGTATATCTCCTAATGCTATCCCTCCCCGTTCCCCCATCCCACAACTCCTAAGCTTCTTAAACATCCCATCAGCAAACATAGTCTCTTCTTAGTTTTTTAAACATGATTGGATTTGTTTGATTGCAGACCCCATATTCTCAACTGAAAATAATTACTGTGCAAGGGCATATCAATTTCCTTCATTTCCCAGCTATATCCTTTTTTTTTTTTTTTTTTTTTTGAGGCAGAGTCTCGCTCTGTTGCCCAGACTGGAGTACAGTGGTATGATCTCAGCTCACTGCAACCTCCGCCTCCTGGGTTCATGCCATTCTCCTGCCTCAGCCTCCTGAGTAGCTGGGATTACAGGTGCGTGCCACCACCTGTATATAATTTTTGTATATTTAGTAGAGACGGGGTTTCACCATGTTGGTTAGGCTGGTCTCAAACTCCTGACCTCGTGATCCACCACTTCGGCTTTCAAAAGTGCTGGGATTACAGCCGTGAACCACCGCTCCTGCCCATTCTCTTTATTGTCATCATATTTATAATTATATATATAACTAGCATATCTTAGGGAGATTTAATCATAATGTCAAACTCTGGAGAAGCCTGACACACCAAAAGAATTGCAGGTTTTGACAATTCATATTGCCAGTAACTTAGGTAACCCGAGTGAGAATAGACTCTGAGGCAACATAAATTTAAGTCAGACTGGGTATACTGATATGAGTGTTACTTTGCAGGGATTGTGGATTCATGTGGTAGTTTTAATATCTAGGGATGGTTCAATTTGCTTGGTTCAATGGAGGCAATCTTGCAGCAACTGTGGCCTATTACAACACTGAGATGATAGAAATTCCTTTCTATAAAATAAAGAGATCTAAAAATTCTGTTAAAAATATTGAAGTAGATTTATCATATATAGTTCAATTGCCTAACCTCTATATCCCTAATAAGACATAGAGGCCTCTCCCTTAATGAACCACAGGAACTGTGTAGTAAATTTATGAGGCAAGTGCCACCATTTTTGTAGAGTTGTATGGTTTTCCTCTATAAGCCCAGATGAAGGGAGGGTTTTGCAATTGAGATGGGATTCCTGATTTCAGTGAGAACAAATGGTTGCAGAGTGATAGAGGTCAAGCAACAACACGTAATTTCTAGAGGTGGTATAAGTAGTTACCACAGGCCAGGAGTGGGCCATGCCTGTAATTGCAGCACTTTGGGAGGCTGAGACCAGAAGAATTGCTTGAGGCCAGGAGTTCGAGACCAGCCTGAGCAACAAAGTGAGGCCCTGTCTCTACCAAAAACAACAACAACAACAACAACAACAACAACAACAAAAATTAGTCTGGCATTGTGGTGCATGCCTGTGTTCCCAGCTAAATGGGAGGCTGAGGCAGGAGGATTTCTTGATTCCAGGAGGTCTAGGCTGCAATGAGCCATGTTTATACCACTGCACTCCAGCCTGGGTAACAGTGTGAGAGCCTGTCTGGAAAAAAAAAAAATCAAAAAGTGGTTACCATAGAAAGCGACAAGCAAGTGTGAAAACTGTTTTAATAGACTAGGAATCTTTGGTAACAATTATGCAGTTCCAAAAACAAAAATAACCATTTAACTCCTACTTAATCTGTGAATATAATAATAATAATCCAAGATCTAATGAACAGAGCCTTACTTTAGCCACTGCAATGGAAACTCATGGTGGATCACTACTGTTCAGGACTGAGTCAGTCAATGTACAGGCCTAGAGACTAGGGCCATTTAATAAAGGTCAGAAGCAATTGAGAAATATTTGTACAAAATCTATTATAAACATATACTGTAAATCTTCCTTGACTTCCTCCAAATTAACTGTTATCCTTTACCAGGTTAAATGTGAACTAGGACAATGGAATTATCCATCTTTGGGAGTAGGGATGGGCTGACTGATCACTGGTTCTGACCTAACACTAAGCCCAGAAAACACAGATTTACCCTGTGTGTGGTCCATTAGTCATGGTGGGGAATTAGATGGGAAATAGATTTTTAACCTAATCATCAGGTCCATGAACCCAGCCTGTGACTATTGTACCATTTCTGGATATTTAATTGGAATAGAAATGTTTGGCTAGTATTCCAGTATTGTCTTCCAGACCCAGAGAGCTGAAAGCCATTATGATACAAAAAGCAAACAGAAGCCTTTGGAGCTGTTTTTTCATATCAAAAATTTTAACCATAAGTGGTAGCTTATTCCTGGTAAGCTTCAGAGATTAGTGCTACCATCAAATACTTGAAAGATGCAGCATGATTATCTTTAAAGCATCTCCGTTTTAATTTGACTCTTTGGCCTATATAGAAAACAGGTGATTCTTGGGGAATGACAGTACATGGCTGCATGGCTGTTCATGTGGTGATTCTGACTGCAGCTGCTTTTCCAGATTGGGTCTTAGTGCTGAAAAAAATCAACTCATTCCCCTGCACCTGGTATTCAGCTACTGATCCAGTAAATCCTAAGTCCTCTCTTTCAGTATGCAAAGAACATCAGAAGTAATTTACTTTCAACTAGCTGAATCAGAAGATTACCTTTACTATCTTGCCTCAGGTCTATGTCAATATTTAGCTTTGAATCTTAATTTAGCCACCAGGGATCTTGTTCATCTCATCATTCTCCAAGACATCAGTCTTGTCCACTACATTGATTACATCATGCTGGTGGCAGCTAGGAAGCATATTAGCAGCTATCGAGAGACCTTGGTAGAAAATATGCATACCAGGCCGGGCGCGGTGGCTCAAGCCTGTAATCCCAGCACTTTGGGAGGCCGAGACGGGCGGATCACGAGGTCAGGAGATCGAGACCATCCTGGCTAATATGGTGAAACCCCGTCTCTACTAAAAAATACAAAAAACTAGCCGGGCGACGAGGCGGGCACCTGTAGTCCCAGCTACTCGGGAGGCTGAGACAGGAGAATGGCGTGAACCCGGGAGGCGGAGCTTGCAGTGAGCTGAGAGCCGGCCACTGCACTCCAGCCTGGGCGGCAGAGCAAGACTCCGTCTCAAAAAAAAAAAAAAAAGAAAGAAAATATGCATACCAGAAAGTTGGGGGATAAAACCTCCCCACATTCAGAGATCTGTCACTTCAGGAAAGCTTTGGGAAAACTACTGACTAGGAGCATGTAGGGATAGCCTCTCTGAAGCGAAAGACAAGTTGCCATAATTTTTCTCCTCATCACTAAAAAGGGACCCAGCACTTAGGGGTTTCTTTAGACTTTAGAGACAATATATTCCACAGGTTTGGGGTGCTATTCTAAACAACTTGCCCGAGAACCTAAGGTTCATGTCTTTCAATAGGGCCCAGTTTCTAAAGAAAGAAGGTCTGCCACTTGGTTCGTAAGGCTCACAGGATTTGTAGAAGATCCAGATGCTATATGAAATGTTTGGTAAACTCAGGCAGAAAAATCATGAAGCTTTTAGAGTTCTGGAGAAAAGCCATGCTCCTTAAGCTAATAACATTTCTGCTTTTGATTAATAGTCCCTATCTTGCCCCTAGATTTTGAAAAGGACTAGTTATCTGACCATTCCAAAATAAAGAAACTGAAACCTGAATTTCCCCTCATGGCCTAGATGTTATCTGACTCATCATCATTTGAAGGGAGGCATGCCTGATGGGAGTCTATCATTTTGTGAAGGTATAAATGAGATTTGGAATGAGCAGGTCCTGGGGAGACAAGAAACATCATGTTAGCTGATGGCTAACATCCCTAGTGCATCTACTTTTCACCCTCAATTCACACCCAAGAGATTTGACATCTAATGTCAAATCTCAAAAATGAAGGAAGTGTGTATAGATTTTTCAGTTAATTGGGATGGCTAACAGGTTTTAAAATAAGAGTGGTGCTAAGGAAGTTGAATGTGGCAGGATTGGAGAGAATGGGAGGCAAATAGTGAAGAATGAAAAGTTAGCAGACATTAGAATATAAAGCAGCTTATCACACATGATAAAAAAATGCTGTCATTATTTAGAAGGAATGGTAAGGCAGTGGAAGACTTTTTAATCTGTGGGTGAGCAGCATGTTATAAACTCACTTCCCTTTTTTATAAAAGATCATTCTTGCTGCAGTTTGGGGACTGGATTAGAGGGGGCAAGTTATACCTGTGTTGAAACTGTTTTAGTAACCCGGTGGAGAGATGAGAAGGCCCTGGGTACTCACTGTTGCATTGGAATAGAGAAAAGTGGATTTCTTCTAAAAATATTTAGGGGAAAGGATTAGTCAGACTTGAGGATTGAGTGGATGATAGAAATGATAGGGAGAAACAGTAGGTAGGTCTGACTTCTGATGTGGGTAAAATCTTTGGAGGGTGATAACATTCTATGATATAGAGATAACAGTTAGAGAAGCAGAATTTTGCTTGAGAATATGGAAAAGTGGGACAAGTTGAGAGAAATAATGTGTCCAGTCTTGTATATTGTGACAAGGTATCAATATAAAGTTAAAGTCAAGATATTTAGTAATCAGCAGGAGACACTGAGGCCTGCCAGGCTTAGGCTGAAGAGATGTATTGAAGTCAATGACACACATAAACTCATAAAACCATGAAAATGAATGAGGTAGTACAGTAAGAGTGAGAGTAAACTAAGAAGACCTGGAAGAGAACTTTAATCAGTTACAGAGCCTGTTATGTTTATGTTTCTAAACCACTCATTGAGACACATTACTACCAAAAGCAGATCTGACAGCTGTCTTTTACTAAAGATTTCTAAAATGTCTAAAATTTGAAAAGGCTAAATAAAATATGCATACTTCATGTAATGTGCCAATACCATTGAAACCTCTCTTTTGCTACCTACCCAATGCAATGAGAAGGGAACATTTGCTTTATTGAATGCAGTTTTAAAAATTAGTTTAAAAGGTGCTGCACAAGAGATTTTCTAACTAGACTGAGCAGGTTAAAACCAATCAAAAAAGATAAAAGAAATAATGGAATGTTTTGTACTTAGAATGCATAGCTGCAGAATCAGGTTGGCAGTATTTCCTCATAAACAACTGCTTTACCTCACTATTCTGGGCATTTTTATCTCATTCTCTGGAGGATGATCTTGCATGCATATCAACCTGAAAATTTCACAGAAGTTGCAGGCAACTCTTTCTGAGTGTAATAATGCCAATACATAGTATTCGTATGAAGTCTCCTGCAATATCTACCTGACTGTGCCTTGTCAAAACGGCAGAAGGAAAGGTGTTAGCTGTGCTATTTTTCTGTTACCACAAAATCAAAATTAGTAGCTCATGTAAGAACACACAAAAAAAGGACTGTGGCTATGAATATGTGACTCTTGCTTAAGCTATATTCAGCTTGAATTTGGCATTGGTCTCTTCTACTGAAAATGGCTTTTTGTCATCCTGGTGTCTATCTTCCAAATTTTTATTAAGTTTGAATGTCTATGTTTTTAAATGAACAACTTACCATATTTCAGAAATACCATTAGATTGTTTAGATTTTTCTACCATTCTTTTTTTCAGAACTAAATAATTACAGTTATTTGTTTAATTCAAAAAGTACCTCAATAAAAACAAGATTATATCACATATTCTCTAAAATAGGGCCTAACCAATACCATTCAGGATATAGGCATGCGAAAGGACTTCATATCTAAAACACCAAAAGCAATGGCAACAAAAGCCAAAATTGACAAATGGGATCTAATTAAACTAAAGAGCTTCTGCACAGCAAAAGAAACTACCATCAGAGCGAATAGGCAACCTACAGAATGGGAGAAAATTTTTGCAATCTACTCATCTGACAAAGGGCTAATATCCAAAACCCACAAAGAACTCAAAAAATATACAAGAAAAAAACAAACAAACCTATCAAAAAGTGGGCAAAGGATATGAACAGACACTTCTCAAAAGAAGACATTTATGCAGCCAACAGACACAGAAAAAATGCTCATCATCACTAGCCATCAGAAAAATGCAAATCAAAACCACAATGAGATACCATCTCACACCAGTTAGAATGGCAATCATTAAAAAGTCAGGAAACAACAGGTGCTGGAGAGGATGTGGAGAAATAGGAACACTTTTACACTGTTGGTGGGACTGTAAACTAGTTCAACCATTGTGGAAGACAGTGTGGCAATTCCTCAAGGATCTAGAACTAGAAATACCATTTGACCCAGTCATCCCATTACTGGGTATTTACCCAAGGGATTATAAATCATGCTGCTATAAAGACACATGCACACGTATGTTTATTGTGGCACTATTCACAATAACAAAGACTTGGAACCAACCCAAATGTCCATCAGTGACAGACTGGATGAAGAAATTGTGGCACATATACACCATGGAGTACTATGCAGCCATAAAAAGGGATGAGTTCATGTCCTTTGTAGGAACATGGATGCAGCTGGAAACCACCATTCTCAGCAAACTATTGCAAGAACAGAAAACCAAACACTGTATGTTCTCACTCATAGGTGGGAATTGAACAATGAGAACACTTGGACACAGGACGGGGAACATCACACACTGGGGCCTATTGTGGAGTGAGGGGAGGGGGGAGGGATAGCATTAGGAGATATACCTAATGTAAATGATGAGTTAATGGGTGCAGCACACCAACATGGCACATCTATACATATGCAACAAACCTGCACGTTGTGCGCATGTACCCTAGAACACAAAGTATTATTAAAAAAATAAAAAAATAAAATAGGGCCTAACATATGATAAATATCAAATAAATAATTGTTCATAAAGCATCTGATGAGTTCACTACAAAAGTATAGCTCCTCATTTCTCACCTATTGTATCAGGAAAATTCCAACATACCCTGTGATGAAGTTATGTAAAAATAGACACTCTCATATGTAGCTGGTGAAAATGATCAATGGTACAGCCCTTCTGGATGAGAAATGGCAGGTGAGTGTTTTAAGAAGGAAAAACTGACAGCCATTGGCAGGTTAAATTGTAGCAGAAGAACATTCTCAGGAGGAAGGCCAGAGAAAGGGCTACTACAGCAGTCTATGTAGGCACAAGAAAGTGAAAATGTTGTTTTTTAGCGACCATTTAAAAAAAAAAAGATAAGAAGTTGAATTTTGGAATAAAGAGAATGTAGATCAAGGCATAACAGAAGGAGAAATTTGATGTCTCAGATACCTGGGTCTGAATGAGTTCTGCCATTTACTAGTTGCTTTTTTATGAACAAGTTAACAGCTGTAAACCTCAGTTTGCTACTTTATTAAGCGAGGATGCTATGAACTATTTGAAAATAGTTTTGTAAGACATCATGCCTAATGTAGAATGTAACTATGAGCAACTTTTCTTGCCTTTTGATGACTGTTTTCCAAATGAGACAAAGGAGGAAAGAGCCAAGAGGAGAGGGAGGAGAAGAAATTGACCCTAGAGAATCCAGCCCAAGACGTAGGATTCCATTTACTGAAGCATGATGGGCACTTCTAGAAGCTTAATATGTGACATTCTTAGTACATCTGTGAGACTCTGGCCTTTTCAAATCAAATCAAAGCGTCCTTTCAGTATTCTTGAAAATACAATTATTCTTCCATTCAGAAAGCTACCATGTACCATGTCAGCACAAAATATACAGAGTCACAGCAAGCTTTCCTCTGAGATTTCAGCATGGTGGAATGGCTTTTTATTTTTATGCATAAAAGTATGAAATAGTCTCTGTAAAAGTCACTGCTGTAACTGACTGCACTACTGGAAGGCAAGCTACCTTTGAAATGGTTTTACTTGGACAGATTCCCAGTGATGTTCCTCAAAATGTACCATTGAGAAATCCACACCTAATAAGGCCTTACTATGATGAAAAAGAACACGGACAGCTGGAAATCACTTTATTCTGAGTTGCTTAGCTCAGAGCACAGTGCTTTTGAAACAAGGTACATGCTTCTAATCACAGACTGCCAAGGGATTTTGACTCAGGTCAGTGCTTGCTTTCCCCTTCACTTTATTAAGGAAAAAAGAAACAGAATTTGGAGGTTGCCATTTGTTAGCCACTAGGTTATTGGGCATCTTGCTGAGGGAAAAACACTTGTGACTCTGCAACAATTATTCATTTGCCAAGGTTGCTGTAATTCCATGGGCTATTTCAGTTTCCCATAAATTTTCTATTTCTGAATGACTTTTTCCTCTAGAATGTATATTATTATGGCCACCACTCTCA
The DNA here is from genome assembly GCF_009764315.1 of Trachypithecus francoisi. Lineage (NCBI taxonomy): Eukaryota > Metazoa > Chordata > Mammalia > Primates > Cercopithecidae > Trachypithecus > Trachypithecus francoisi. The sequence goes on along the minus strand of NW_022681462.1, from coordinate 57,665,313 downwards.
CTCTTAAATATGCACAAGGTACCGCTGTAGATGTATGTTCTTCAGTGAAAGCTGAAAATGGTCTATCCCTTAAAGTCTGTCTTTCTTTTCTCTCTTTCTTCCTTTCCTTTCCTTTCCTTTCCATTCCTTTCCATTCCCTTTCTTCTTTCTTTTCTTTTCTTTCTTTCTTTTTCTCCTTTCTTTACTTTCTTTCTTTCTCTTTCTTTCTTTGTTTATTTCTTTCTTTTTTTCTTTATTCCTTTCCTTCTTTCTTTCTCCCTTCCTTCCTTCCTTCCTTTTTGCCTTCCTGCCTTCTTGCCTTCCTTTCTTTTTTAAGAGACAAAGTCTTGCTCTGTTGCCAAGGCTGGTCTCAAACCCCTAGGATCCTCCCACCTCAGCCTTTAGAGCAGTGGGACTACAGGTGCACACCACAGTGTCTAGCTTCTTATTAATGTGTATTACCATGCTGTGTGACTGTGGTCTGTGTTCTCATCTTCTAATGAGGTATACAGTCCAATTCCACATTTCTGAAACATGATGGGAGGGACATCTGTATCAGAACCATCAGAGCACTTCTAAAAATGGAAAATCATAGACCTCACCCTAACAATTTGCATTATAACCCCATTTCCACAAGATAAAACCATGCATCCAATGCTTGAAGAGACTTCCTCTTTAAATTAGGTGAAATTCCTTCTGAGCAAAGTCAACAATCTGTCTAAGTGAACCTCCAGAGGGCTGGAAGGATTTACCAGGGGTAATTAGAAATGCTGTCTCAGTAACTGCTGACATTAAATGTGTATGTACATGTAGGCTTATATATTATTCAAGCCAGTCTGATCACTAGAAACATCCTTAACACTGATCCAGAATGCTACTTTGACTTATGTTGAAAATCTCATGGATACAAAAGGAATAACGTTCATGCTAAAGCCAATTTTCCTTTGGTTTTTAGCACTGATTGTGCTGATATGGTAAAAGGGACCAAGTATTCCACAAAAAGCAAATACATCAGATTCTAATTATAGCTCTTCTTGATAGACAGATTATACATAGATTTTCTTGGCCATTCATGTGTAACAATCAGGAATGAATAAATCTTCACTGCCTTGCTTACCCTTAATTCCTATTAAAGACTGACACTGGTGATTCTCTAGCAAATTAAGAGTTAAGCACTGCAGCTTTTTCATCTACTTTCTCAATCAGTAAGTGAGGTAGACTGCTTAGTAAGGTAGGGGCAGTGGCTGCAATTTTAGGTTTCTCACAAATATTTCAGACCTGTGTTGCCTAAAATGGTAGACACTAAGCACATATGGCTATTTACCTTTAAAGTAATTAAACTCAAACAAGATAAAAATAATTCAGTTCCTCAGTAGCATAGACATATTTTAAGTGATCAGTGGCTACATGTGGATAGTGGCTACTGTATTGGATAGCACAGATAAAACGTCTCCATCATTGCAGAAAGTCGTTTTAGACAGCTCTGTGCTTGCATGATTCTGTAAATCAATATGAGTATTCTTCAGGAAAATAATTGGAAGGTACAATAGGGAAAGAATTTATTTACCGTTTGTTTAATGAATTGTCTCTAACAGGATAAGAGCGTGTGTCTTAAGCTAGTGTATTAAGAGTTGGTCATCCCTAGAAGAGAGTAGGGCAGGAGAGGGTAGTACTTCATTCTAAAGAGCTCGGTATCAGATATGTAAACAGAGCATCAAGAAGAATCACAAGGATCTCTTCTTATCCTTTTCTTTTGTGTAAAGATGTCAGAGTACACAACTAAGAATAGACGATAGATATTAAATATTTATGCAACTTTGGGTCTCAGAATATAATAGAGCAAAGATGGATTTTTCAATTTTCAATCACTTTTGCTTCACAATCTTTTCTTCTATTATTCCCATGTGAAATTTCCACTCTCAGTTCTCCCAACCCACATCACTGTTTTCCTGTTTCTTAGCTTTTACTTGAGCTCTTTTCCTCTGTTAACATTCATATTTTTAAGATTCACTATCTCTTTCAATTATTTCCTTAAAAGTTCAACCCATAAAGATCTATGCTCTTAGATATTTATAAATTAATTAATTTACTTGTTCAATGAACATTTACTTAAAACCTACTAAGTTTCATGACCTTATAAATGACAATGCTTTCTGTCAAGAAGCCCATTTACTGTTTTCTAATAGTGGTGGGAACAGAGAAGTAAACAGCCTATTTGAATACTCTATTGTGTTTTACAATATATGATCAAAGACTATTATGAGTAAATAGAAGCTGGGGAAGCCAGAGCAGCTGCACTGTCTAAGTGATATTTGAGTTGCGTTTCAAAGGAAGGAATTAGAGGGAGAGAAATTGTCATGTACAAGTGCACCAAGGGCATGCAGGAGCATGGCAAACTTACAGGTATCCAGGCAGAGTGGATGGGCGTGAAGTTGGAGCAAAGAACAACCACAACATAAAGGGCTAATGAATTTAGCTAAAGAATATGAGTTCAAATGAGAACACATGGACACAAGGAGGGGAACAACACTCACCGGGTCCTATCGGGGGGTGGGGAGCAAGAGGAGGGAGAGCATTAGGACAAATACCTAATGCATGCGGGGCTGAAAACTTAGATGATAGATTGATAGGTGCAGCAAACCACCATAATACATGTATATCTAGGTAACAATCCTGCACATTCTGCACATGTATCCCAGAACTTAAAGTGAAAAAAAAAAAGTGTGAGTTCCAAGAACAGAAAACCAAACACCGCATGTTCTCACTCATAGGTGGGAACTGAACAATGACATCACTTGGACTCGGGAAGGGGAACATCTCACACCGGGGCATATCATGGGGAGGGGGGAGGGGGGAGGGATTGCATTGGGAGTTATACCTGATGTAAATGATGAATTGATGGGTGCTGACGAGTTGATGGGTGCAGCACACCAACATGGCACAAGTATACATATGTAACAAACCTGCACGTTATGCACATGTACCCTAGAACTTAAAGTATAATAATAAAAATAAATAAATAAAATAAAATTTAAATACCTCCCCCCCCAAAAAAAGTGTGAGTTCAAAACTATGTTACATAATATATGACACATACTGTAGTGCCATCTCAACTTAAAGTCATAAATTCAGAAAATCCTGAAATCTGGATAGTCTGCACTCAAAGTTTATCAGGAATCTATTTCCCATTATTTTAAATGTGAAAATCAACAAATTGTTAAACATTAACCTCACACCTCACACCCCATTCCCTAAAACACATACATATTTTACATAGCTATACACTAGCAATTTTCATGCCTGTATAAATAGCATTTTATGATTTAAGATGTTTTCAATTTCTTTTTCTAATTACCAAGCAACAAATAAGATCTCAAACAAACAATATTTTTCAAAAAGTTTATGTGACTGTGACATTCTACTAGTTGTGTTGGAATGAAATTCAAGACCTTTTCCACAGTTAGTTTTACAAAAATGCTGTCTTGAGTTTTAGAAACAGAATGATAAATACTTTCTATATAAATACAGGCATTAAACATTGTTTTAAAGATACACATGTTCTATGAAGTCTAGATTTTAAAAACCAAGAGAATTTCTTTCTGAGATACAATGTCCCAGGAGATGTTCGATGGAGTGAATCTGAATATACAAATGAATACATACTCTTTAAAGGAATAATGATGAAATTAACATCAGTATAACCATCATCCAGCCCTCTTCCATTTCCCTTTCCCTCTTCACCCTGAAGTAACCACTATGCTGATAATTTGCAGTTTAACTAAATACTTATGCATCCCTAAATAATATGTTGTTTACTTTTATATTTCTTGAACATTATAGAATGAAAGCCTACTGTATGAATTACTATGCAGCAGTAGACTTTGATGTTGAGGTGTGCAGTTGGGATACATTAATTTTTCACAATTATGCAAAACTATGCATTATATGTATATTTCAAAAGGTACATTTTCTGTTTTTCTTTTGTTTTTGCTTTGTTTGTTCCTCCAAATTATATTGCTATTAACACTATTATCCATTCTCCTGGTGCACGTATGTGAAATTTTATTTTGCAATTATGACTAGAAGTAGAATGGTTAGATCCTAACATATTTGTAAAACTGACTTTACTAGATCATAATACATATTTTGTGTGTGAATGCAGTAGCTAATGCTCTCAAAAGCTGTGTATAGGAATTACTGTTACATCATATACTCACTAACTTGGGTTTTGACCAATATTTTAACTTTTGTCAAATCTGTATTGCATACGGAATATGATTGAGATTTTTGTTTGTAAGTCCATGACTATTAATGAGGTTGAATAACTTTTCATGTTTACTAACTATTTATGACTCTTAAGAGCTATTCTTCTACATGTTGTTTGCATATTTTTTCTATTTTTTGGTGCAATTTTTAGGGCTTTTTGTTAAATACATTTATTTTTTTAGGAATTTGAGGCTGTAAATGTCTAATTACTTTACTTATATCCCACAAATTTCAATATGTAGTATTTTTAACATTTACTTCTAAATATGTTATAATATCCAATACATTGTCTTCTTTGACCTAGGTGTTCTTTTAAGGGTATGTGTGTGTGTGTGTGATTGTATTTGATTTTTTTATATTTTTACATGAATTGTATGTATCTCTAAACAATATATTTTTCAATGTTGCACTTACTTTTGGTGAGGGTTACGATTATTTATAAAAGGCAATGTATTTTCTAAGCAGTCAACGTGGTTTGAACCCCAGTTCCATCACCAGTGTGACTTTAGGCAAGTTATTTCATTTCTAACATTCAGTTTCTTCAGTTTAAATTGGGAATAATAGTAGTTTAGGCCTACCGCAGAGATACTGCAGGTTCAGCCCCAGAGCATTAAAAGAAAGCAAATACTGCAAGAAAGTGACTCATATAAATTTTTTGGTTTCCCAGTGCATAAAAGTTATATTTCTACAATACTGTGGTCTATTTAGTGTGTAGTAGCAGTATGTCTGAAAAAATATGTACAATGTGCATATCTTAATTTACAAATAAGTTATTGCTAAACAAATCCTAACAATCATTTGATGCTTCAGCAAGTTGTAATCATTTTTGCTGGTGAAGGGTCTTGCTTCAATGTTAATGGCTGCTGACTGATCAGGGTGTTGGTTGCTGAAGGTGGAGGTGGCTGTGGCAATTTCTTAAAATAAGACAACAATAAAGTTTGCTGCATTGATCGAATCTTCCTTGCAGGAAAGATTTTTTCTGTAGCATGCAATGCTGTTTGACAGCATTTTGCCCATAGCAGAACTTCTTTCAAAATTGGAGTCAATCTTCTCAAACCCTGCTGTTGCTTTATCAACCAAATTTATGTAATATTCTAAATCCATTGATGTCATTTGAACAAACAGCATAGCATCTTCACCAGGAATAGATTCCATTTCAAGAAACCACTTTCTTTGCTCATCCATAAGAATCAACTCCTCATCTGTTCAAGTTTTGTCATGAGATTGCTGCAATTCAATCACATCCTTGGGCTCCACTCCTAATTCTAGTTCTCTTGCTATCTCCACCACATTTGCAGTTACTTCCTCCACTGAAGTCTTCAAGCCCTCAAAGTCATCCATGAGGGTTGGAATCATCTTCTTTCAAACTCCTGTTAATGTTTTTTTGTTTGTTTGTTTGTTTGTTGGAGACGGAGTCTGGCTCTGTCACCCAGGCTGGAGTGCAGTGGTGCAATCTCGGCTCACTGCAAGCTCCGCCTCCCGGGTTCACGCCATTCTCCTGCCTCAGCCTCCCGAGTAGCTGGGACTACAGGCGCCCACCACCATGCCTGGCTAATTTCTTTTTGTATTTTTTGTAGAGACAGGGTTTCCCCGTGTTAGTCAGGATGGTCTCGATCTCCTGACCTCGTGATCCACCCGCCTCGGCCTCCCAAACTGCTGGGATTACAGGCATGAGCCCCCGTGCCTGGCCCCTGTTAATGTTTATACTTTGACTTCCTCCCATGAATCACGAATGTTTTTAATGGCACCTAGAATGATGAGTCCTTTCCAGAAGATTTTTGGTTTACTCTGCCCACATCCATCAGAGCAATCATTATGTATGGCAGCTACAGCCTTATGAAATGTACTTTTCAAAAATAGTAAGACTTGGCCGGGCGCGGTGGCTCAAGCCTGTAATCCCAGCACTTTGGGAGGCCGAGATGGGCGGATCACAAGGTCAGGAGATAGAGACCATCCTGGCTAACCCGGTGAAACCCCGTCTCTACTAAAAAATACAAAATACTAGCCAGGCGAGGTGGCAGGTGCCTGTAGTCCCAGCTACTCTGGAGGCTGAGGCAGGAGAATGGCCTAAACCCAGGAGGTGGAGCTTGCAGTGAGCTGAGATCTGGCCACTGCACTCCAGCCTGGGCGACAGAGCGAGACTCCGTCTCAAAAAAAAAAAAAAATAGTAAGACTTGAAAGTCAAAATTACTCATTAATCCATGGGCTGCAGAATGGATGTTGTGTTAGCAGACAAGAAAACAACATTAATATCCTTGTACATCTATATCAGAGCATTGAGCAATAATATTTTAAAAGGTATCTTTTTTTTGAGCAGTAGGTCTCAACAGTGGGCTTAAAATAGTCAATAAACCATTCTGTAAACAGGGCTGTCATTCAGGCTTTTATAGTTCCATTTATATAGCACAGGCAGAGTCTATATGGCACAACTCTTAAGGACTCTAGAGTTTTGGAACGGTAAATGAGCATTGGCTTCAACTTAAAATCACCAGCGACATTAGCCCCTAACGACAGAGTCAGACTGTTCTTTGATGCTTTGAGGCCATGCATTGACATTTTCTAACTATGAAAGTCTCTGAAAGCATGTTCATCCAACAGAGGCTGTTTGTCTACATTTAAAATCTATTGTTCAGTGCAGCCATTTTCATCAATTATTTTAAGTGTATCTTCTGGATTACTTGCCGCAGCTTCTGTATCTGCACTTGCTGCTGCTTCACTTTGTATTTTTATGTTATCGAGGTGGCTTCTTTCCTTAAACCTCATGAACCAACCTCTGCTAGCTTCAAACTTTTCTTTTGCAACTCCCTTACCTCTCTCACCTTTCATAGCATTGAAGAGAGTTAAGACGTTGCTCTAACTCGGGCTTTGGCTTAAACCCATTTATGCCTGAGGTTGCAATTTTTTTTAAATTTTTGCAATCAGACCTTGTTAATGACCTTGAGCAGTAGGATATAAATAACTCCCTCATGCTTAGCATTCCAATAATGGAGCACTAGGCATAAATGGCTAAGAGAATACTGTGGCTGATTTGATCTTGTATCTAGACTGCTAAAACTTTCTCCCTATCAGCAATAAGGCTGTTTCACTTTCTTATCATTTGCTCATTGGAACAGCACTTTTAATTTCCTTGAATAACTTTTCCTTTGCATTCACAACCTGGCTGTTTGGCTCAAGAGGCCTAGCTTTTGGCCTTTCTAAGCTGTTGACATGTCTTCCTTAATAAGCTTAATCATGTCTAGCTTTTGATTTAAAGTGAGAGATGTGCGACTGTTCCTTTTACTTGATCATTTAGAAACCAAGGTAAAGTTATTAATTGGCCTGATTTCAATATTTTTTTGTCTCAGGGAAGAGGGAGGCTGAAGGATATGGAAAGAGATGGAAGAAGTGCCCATCAGTGGGGCAGTCAGAACACACAAAACATTTATTGATTAAGTTTGCCATCTTATGAGGGCACAATTTGTGGTGCTCCAAAACAATTACAAATGTAACATCAGAGATCACTGATCATGGATCACTGTAACAGATACAACAATAACAAAATTTTGAAACGTTGTGAGAGTTACCAAAATGTGACAGTCACAAAGTGAATGCATGCTGTTGGAAAAATGGCACCAATAGGCTTGGTCAATGCAGAATTGCCACAAAACTTCAATTTGTAAAGAACAGTATCTGCAAAATTCAAGAAAATGGCTTATGCCTGTACCTATCTCTTAGAGAGGCTGGGAGGAGTAAATGAGATATGGGTAAAGAGGCCTTAGAACTCTGCCTGGACAGCACAAGCAATGGATGAAAGCTGGCTGTTGCGTTGTTGATGATGCTTATGTGAGAAAAACCACCCTTGAGGCTTCTGATAGCCTTTTGTTTATAATGTTTTCTGATTAACAGAAGTTCTACATTTGAATATTGTTTAATTTATTAGTCTTTTCTTTGGCATATGAACTTCTGAGTCCTGTTAAATTCCCTACTAAGAGGTCATTAAGGTATTTTCCTAATTGTTTTTATCTAAAAGGTTTCATATTGCCTTTTACATTTAAGTTTCATCTGAAATTCATTTCATGTATCGTGCAGCAAAGCAATCCAGTTTCTTTCCTCTTCAATAGATAACCTGTTGTTTCAGCATCATTTATTGAATTTGAATATTTCTCTCCTCTGAAAGGTGAGTTTGTTCCTTGTCATATATCAAATCTTTAGATATAAGATATAAGTATGTCTGTTTCTGGGTTCTCTATCCTGACCCATTGGGCTATTTATGGATCTCTGCCAATACCACTTTACAACTTGCTATTTTACTTTGTGTGTTTGTTTGTGTATTATACCAGAAAACAAACTTTAATAGTTAGTTTACCCATCTTTTTTTTTATTCAATAGTGTCTTCACTAGTTTCAGTAATATTTTAAATATTTAACATCTTTAAGTACTATTTTATATAATATCCTATTACAATATTATTTAGTATTGTAATAAAATGTATTTTATATGTTCTAGAATTCTCTCTCAAATTCTATGAGATTTTGATACAAATTGTGTTGAATTAATGTTTGAAGTTTAATTTCTTTTAAATCTTTAAGCAACTGCACCTCCACTTAAGTCATCTTTCCTCTTTTGCTTTTAGTCTTTTGATTAAATTTTATTATTTTCTCCACAAAGATTATAATTATATTTTGTAGCATATTTTCTTAGGAACAAAATAAATATATTATTGTAAGTAAAATTATCATCAAATTATATTTCAAATGCTTTCTTACTAATAAACCGAAATGCAATTAAGTTTTGATTATGCATCTCCTGTCCAGCAACATTGTTACATCTTTTATTATGCTAACTCCCATATGGAGTTTCTGAAATTTTCTATGTGGACTATTACTAAATAAGTTTCTTTCCAGTCCTTATGTATTATTCATTTATTTGTTTTACTATTATTATTATTATTCTGAGATGCAGATTTGCCCTTGTCTAGAGACTGGGGTCCAATGGCGCGATCTCAGCTCATGCACCTCTGTCTCCTGGGTTCAAGCGATTCTCCTGCCTCAGCCTCCTGTGTAGCTGAGATTACAGGTGCACGCCAGCACACCCGGCTCATTTTTGTATTTCTAGTGAGATGGGGTTTCACCATGTTGATCAGGCTTGTCTCAAACTGCTGACCTCAGGTGATCCACCCACCTTGGCCTCCCTAAGTGTTGGGATTACAGGCGTGAGCCATGGCACCTGGCTTATTTATCTTTATTGCCTTTTTAGCTTTGTTTTTCTGAGTACAATTTTTAGTACACTATTAGACATGGGGACACTAAGCAATTTTATTATACCTAATATTTAAAAACATTTCATATGTATTTGTTATGCATTTTTAAAATTGTTTACCATGAATACAACGCTTACTCTACATATGTTGAAATTACTTCTTATCAAGATAACAATTTTTATTCATAAAATGATTTGATTTTTAATTGATTATATTTCTCTGTGCATCCAGAAAATCAATTTTTCTCTTTAATATATCCACATATTCATATAATCAATAGATTGTCTAATATTAAACTAAAGAAATTCCTGGAATAAGCATATCTTGTTATATTATGATTTTCCTGCATGGTCTGAATTATCTTATAACTTTTTTTAGGACTTTTTTGTATTCTCTTTCTCTCCTTATCAATGTTTGCACTTTCACTAGCACAAAGCTATTCATAATGTCCTCTTAATATACTGTTTTTCCAAAAATCTCTTTAGCATATGTAGTTCTGTTACCATTTTTACTTTAATATTCTTTGTTTTTGTCCCCTCTCCCTCTTTTTTTATTTTCCCTATTTATATTTTTAATCAATTTCAAATAGCCCTATCAAAGAAACAACTTTTGGTTGAAGTTACGCTCTGTATTATAATTTTGTTTTTTGTTTTAATTATGTCTGCTCTTTATTTTTATTTTTACTTATGCTATGTGGTGATTTTTTTCTTTCTCTAACTTCTTAAGAAGAACACTAAGTTGACTCAAAAGTTACTTAGAAATATATATATTTTAATTTCCAAGTATTTGAATTCATTTTATTCTATGATTTATTTTTTAAATAGTTTTTGTTTAATTTTATGACTATTTGTCAATAGGAATTTTAAGTCTTTCATCTATGGATATGACATAGTTCTCCATTTATTTACATCTTCTTTGATCTTTTAGCAATATTCTGTCATTTTTCTGAATACAAGTCTTGTACATTTTTATATTATTTCTAAATATTTTGTATATTTTTGTTCTTTGGGATTTTTTTTTACAAAACAATCATTTTGTATATAATTATATTGCTGTCAAGCAATATATTTCTCTTTTTTTCAATTTGTATACATTTTATTTCTTATTATTGACTTACTACATTGGCTCAGATTTCCAATAAAATATTGAATGGGATTCGTGAGAATGAACAATCTTACCTTGTTCTGAATTTTAGCATGACATTAGCTGTAAGTTTTTAATAGGTTCCCTTTATTGATTCTATTTCTAGTTTCCTAAGTTTCATCATGAATGCATGTTGAATTTCTTCAAATGCTTTTTCTGAATCTATTGAAAAGACCATAGATTTTTTTTCTTTAGTTTCTCACTATGGTGAATTACAAATGATTAATTTTTGAAAGTTGAACCACTATTGCATCTCTGGGAAGAAAACACTTGGTGAGGATGCATTAGCCCTTTCGTATAATGCTAAATTTTATTTGTTAAAGTTTTAAGAAATTTTTCATCTGTGTTAATGAGGAATGTTGGTCGTTTTAATGATGTATTTATGTATTTGTCTAGTTTTTATATCAGTCACTGCTGCCTCCTGTAGTAAAATCAGAAGTTATTTATATTCTTTTTAATTTCTTTTTCTTTTTTCTTTTTTCTTTTTTTTAAATGGAGTTTCCTTGTCTCCTTCTGTCATCCAGGCTGGAGTACAGTGGCGTGATCTCAGCTTACTACAACCTCTGCCTCTGGGGTGAAGCGATTTCCCTGCCTCACCCTCCTGAGTAGCTGGGACTACAGGCATGCACCACCACACCTGGCTAATTTTTGCATTTTTAGTAGAGAGGGGTTTCTTCATGTTGGCCAGGCTGGTCTCAAACCCCAGACCTCAGGTGATCCACCCACCTCAACCTCCCAAAGTGCTGAGATTACAGGCGTGAGCCACTGCACCCACTCACTTTTTTTCTTTTTTAGTGGTAGTTTGCATAGAACTGGTATCATTTTTCTTTAAATGTTCAGTAGAATTTACCAGTGAAGTCATCTAGGAGTAGGGTTTTCTTTGTGGGAAGGTTTTAACTACAAATTAAATTGCTTTAATAGATATAGAGCCATTCATTTATCTATTCTGATTGTGTTAACTTTCATTTTGCTGAGAATTTACATATTTAATCTAAATAGTCAAAATTATTGATACAAATTTGTTCACTGTAGTCTCTCTTTATCTTTTTAATGCCTATAAGAGCTGTAATTGTGGCTCTTCTTTCTTTCCTGATATTGGTATATGTGAATTGTTTATATTTTGCCAGATCAGTTTGATTAAAGTTTTAGCAATTCTATTGTTGTTTCAAAGAACCAGGTTCTGGAATCTGTGGTAGGCTGAATTATAGCTTCTCCAAGATATTCACATCCTAATCCCTGGAATTTGTGAATATGTTATTTTACTTTACATGGCAAAGAGGAATTTGTTGATGTGATCAAGTTAAGGAATTGAGATGACAGGATTATCTTGAGTTATTTGGGCAGGTTCAATGTAACCACGAGAGTCCTTACAAGAAAGAGTCAGGAGGATAAGAATCAAGGAAGGAGATGGGATGAAAGAAGCAGAGATTAGAGAGTTGAGAAGATGCTATGCTACTAGGTTTGAATGTAGAAATTAGGAGTCATTGGCCAAGGAATGTAGGGCACTATAAGAAGATGGAAAAGGTCATGATTCTCCCTTAGAGCTTTAAGAAACAATGCAGCTCTGTTAACACCTCGGTTTTCAGACTAGAAGGAATTCAGAGCTCCAAAAATGTAAGATAATAAATTTCTGTTGCTTTAAACTACTAAGGTTGTGGTAATTTGTTATAGCAGTAATAGGAAATTAATACAATAGATTTATTTTTTCTGTATTTTTGCTTGTTTTCTATTTCATTGACTTCTGTTATTTAACATTTTCCCCTCATGCCTATAATCCCAGCACTTTTGGAGGCCGAGGCTGGCGGTCAGGAGTTCAAGAACAGCCTGGCTAACATGGTGAAACCTCATCTCTACTAATAATACAAAAAAAATTAGCTGGGCATGGTGATGGGTGCCTGTAATCCCAGCTACTCGGGAGGCTGAGGCAGGAGAATCACATGAACCCAGGAGGTAGAGGTTGCAGTGAGCCGAGATTCCACCACTGCACTCCAGCCTGGGCAACAAGAGTGAAACTCAGTCTCAAAATGAATGAATGAATTAATTAATTAAAATTTTTCCTTCTTATGTTTAGTATGAGTTTAATTTTCTCTCTTTTTTTCTAGTTTTTTTTTCTTTTAGAATAGAAGCAGTGAATTCTATAATTTTCTCTCAGCACTACATTAGTCACACCACATAAATTTTGATATGTTAGTTTCATTTTTATTCAATTCAAAACAATTTCTAACTTTTCATTCTTTCATTCAAGGGTCATTTAGAATTGTGATTTTTAAATTCCAAATACATTTTTCAGTTGTCCTAATGGGATTTCTATTTTAATTTTATTGTTTAAGAGAATGTACATTACATGATTTTAACATTTTTAAATATATTAAAACTGTAACCACCCAATGAGTTCTCCTTGCCCACGACCCAGATAGAGCTGATTTTACAAGACAGAGGAATTGCAATAGAGAGAGTTTAATTCATGCAAAGCTGGCTGAACTGGAAACCAGAGTTTTATCATTAAAATCAGCCTGGAGTTTCTTAAGGATAATTTGGTGGGCAAGGGGCCAGAGAGTTGGGAGTGTTGATTGGATGGGTCAGAGATTAAATCATAGGAGGTCAAATAGGGTTCATCTCACTGTCTTTTGTTCCTGGGTGGGATCGCAGAGCTGGCTGAGCCAGATTACTGGTCTGGGGAGTGCCAGCCGGTACATCAGAATACAGGGTCTAAAAGTCCCAGGAGCCCCAGGTTATCTTGGGAGGTCAAGAGGAGAGGAATTTACCAAACTCACAGGTATTTGAGGGTACAAACCCATGGCTGGACCCAGCTTTAAAAAAGTCTTATCTGAGATTTCTTATGGAAAAGAGTTTCATCAAAGCCAATTTTAAAAGCCTATGTAAGAAATAATTATTCTTGTTGTACTTTATGCAGATAATCAGGCCAAGTATAATAAGACTAAAGTTTATTTTGCAAACAAATCAATCCTATCATGATTTGTTTTTAATAAAAATGGTGACTGGAGAGAGAAAAATTATGCTAAAAAAAAAAAAAAAGAAACTATAGTACACCTGTTGGGACAGCTAACAGTTTGGACTAAATCCTAAATTCTTTGTGGGCTACAAGTCCCCAAACCAATGCTTTCAAATCTTTACTTTTCAAACTGGGAATTGCACTCCTTACCCTAGTACTCATTATTTACCTTGTAGTACACTGTTCCCTTAAATGCGGTACTATAACTTTAGATGATAATACTAACTTCTTTGCCATGCAAGCCTTGGAACCCCAGCCAGGCCTGCATGAGTACGTTGACAGTTGCAAAGCAGTTCCATTCCTCTCATCTTAGGGTTAACATCTACCCCTACTATACCCCTGGTCGGCAGGAAAAAGAGCTGTCTTTGCCCTTTCTCCATCTTCATTAGCCAACACCTTAGGTTTAAGGTGTTATAAAACCCAGAGTGAGGAATTGAAATCACCATTGCAAAATTGTAACTGAGACAGTCAAAGAGATCTGACCTAACCAACTCCATCTTACTTCTAACCTCCTCTTCCAGGTGTCATTGTTCACTCCGAACATAGGCTGAACTAACTTTGGAAGGAATTTATTTTATAGTTTATAGTTTAAAACACAGATGAAAACAGCCCTTTCCTGAAACAAACTCCCTTCCTTCTTGGGTACTAGACTGCCTTTGTAGGACTAAAAACTTAGCCACAAGAGGTTGTGCACAGTGGCTCACACCTGCAATCTCAGCACTTTGGGAGGTCGAGGCAGGCAGATCACCTGAGGTCAGGAGTTTGAGACAAGCCTGACCAACATGGAGAAACCCCAATCTCTACTAAAAATAGAAAATTAGCTGGGTGTGGTGGCGCATGCCTGTAGTCCCAGCTACTCAGAGGGCTGAGGCAGGAGAATCGCTTGAACTCAGGAGGCGGAGGTTGCAGTGAGCCAAGATCGTACCATTGCACTCCAGCCTGGGCAACAAGAGCGAAATTCTGTCTCCAAAAAAAAAAAAGAAAAAAAAATTGGCTGCAATATTAGAAATTATGGTTTAGGAGTCATGCATCTGGGGAATACAAGGCTCTGACCCTCCCCAAATTGCTCCCGGGGATAAAATCACTATTGTAAAACTTCAGACCAGTGCTTGAGATATTTTGCAGACCCTGCATTTAATGGATCAGCCGGCACCACCCACATCAATAAACTGGTTCATCTGGTCTTGTGGCCTCCCCCCAGGAATTGACACAATACAAGAAGACAACTTCAACTCCATATGGTTTCATCGCCGACCTGACTAATCAGCACTCCCAGCTCACTGACTTCCGTCCACCCACCAAGTTGTCCTTAAAAACTTTGATATCCACTCTTTTTCTGGCTGGAACAATGGAGGGTGCAGAAGAGGAGAAGAAGAAGGTTCCTGCCATGCCAGAAACCCTTAAGAAAAGGTGAAGGAATTTCACAGAACTGAAGATCAAGCACCTGAGAAAGAAGTTTGTCGAAAAGATGCTTCAAAACGCAAGGAGGAAGCTTATCTATGAAAAAGCAAAGCACTTGTACACTTTAGGCAGATGTACAGAACTGAAATTTGAATGGCGAGGATGCCAAGAAAAGCTGGCAACCTCTGTGTACCTTCAGAACCCAAACTGCCGTTTGTCTTCAGGATCAGAGGTATCAATGGTGTGAGCCCAAAAGTCCGAAAGTTGTTGCAGCTTCTTTGCCTTCATTAGATCTTCAGTGCAATCTTTGTGAAGCTCAACAAGGCTTCAATTAACATGCTGAGGATTGTAGAGCCCTACACTGCATGGGGGTACCCAAATCTGAGGTCAGTAAATGAACTAATTTACAAGCATGGTTATGGCAAAATCAATAAGAAGTAAATGCTTTGACAGATAACGCTTTGATTGCTCGATCTCTTGGTAAATATGACATCATCTGCATGGGGGATCAGATTCATGAGATCTATACTGTTGGAAAACACTTCAAAGAAGCAAATAACTTCCCGTGGCCCTTCAAATTATCTTCTTCACGAGGTGGAATAAAGAAAAAGACCATCCATTTTGTAGAAGGTGGAGATGCTGGCAACAGGGAGGACCAGATCAACAGGCTTATTAGAATAATGAACTAAGGTGTTTGCCATGATTATTTTTCTAAGCTGGTTGGTTAATAAGCAGTACCTGCTCTCAAACTGAAACAAACAAACCAACCAACAAACAAAAAAAAACTCTGATTTCCAAATGTTCGGGGAGACTGACTTGAGTAATAATAAAGCTATGGTCTCCCACAAAACAAACAAACAAACAAAAACCAAGGTCTGAAAAATATCTTGAACATCAATTTTAGGTTTTATAATAGTGGTGTTATCCTTAGAAGCAATCGGGGAGGGAGATTGGGAATCTTCTGGCCTCTGGCTGAATGACTCCTAAACTATGATTTCTAATCTTGTGGCAAATTTGTTAGTCTTAAAGGGCAGTCTGTTACACAGGCAAGACAGATGTTTGTTTTGGTAAAGAGTTGTGATCACCTTTGTTTCAAAGTTAAACTGTATATTAAATTCCTTCCAAAGTTAGTTCAGCCTATGCCCAGGAAAGAACAAGGGCAGCTTGAAGGTTTAGAAACAAGATGGAGTTGGTTAGGTCAAATCTCTTTCACTGTCATAATTTTCTCACTGTTATAATTTTTGCAAAGCCAGTTTCAAAACTCATTTTTTTCTCAAAATATAGGTTATCTTGATGATTGTTCCATATGCACTTTTAAAAGTGAATATTTTTTAATGTTTTATTTTAGGGTAAACTGTTCCATAGATTTTACTGAGCTCAAGTTGAAACCACCTTTGCAAAAATTATGACAATGAAAGAGAACTGACCTAACATACCCTATCTTGCCTTTAACGTCCAAGCTGCCCTTGTGCACTTCTGGGCATACACCAAGCTAAGCATAGAAGGAATTTAGTTTAAAGTTTAACTTTGAAACAAAGATGGTAACAGCCCTTTCCCAAAACAAAGCCCCTCTTTGCCTGGGGACCAGACAGCCTTTGTAAAACTAACAAATTAGCTACAAGATTAGAAATTATGACTCAAGAGTCATGCAGCCAGAGACCACAAGACTCCTAACTTCCTCAGTTGCTCCTCTGGATAACATCACTATTGTAAAACCTAACACTGGTGTTCAAGATATTTTTCAGATCCTGCATTCCTCATGTACCAGTTGGTGCCACCCAAACTGGTAATCTGGTTTAACTAGTTCTGCTCTCCCACCCAGGAACAGAAAATAGCAAGAAGAACCCACGTCAACACCCTATGATTTTATCCCCAACCTGACCAGTCTGTGTTTCCCACTCTCTAGCCTCCTGCCTGATAAATTATCCTTAAAAAACCTTAGTCTCTGAATTTTTAGGGAGACTGATTTGAGTAATAATACTTGGACGATATAGCCAGCTCTGTATGTATTACACTATTTTTCTATTCCAATTCCCCTATCTCAGTAAATTGGCTCTATCTGGGCAGCAGGCAAGAAGATTCTGTCAGGCAGTTACAAAATTAATTGAAGGGGATGTTTATGTATTTTATAAATTTACTGACTTTTTGTCTATTTTTGTATCAATTATCGAGAAATGATTGTTGAAACCTCCAATTATTATTATTATTATTTTTTTGACAGCAGCATCTGTTTATTGACAATTCCAGGTCATTCCCAACACGCCACAGCAGGGCTGTGTACAGTCCAGCCGGGTGGGGAGGAGGGAGGGAAGGCGGGCACATGGAGACACAGGTACGTCGGGAAGTGCACACAAACCATCGTCTTTCCTTTCTGGTTAAAGAAGAAAAACTTTATAATCAATATCCCGCTCATAAGTACAAGTGGAAAAGAAAAAACTTGATTGCTTTAATCTGGCCTTCTGGCATCTCCTTTCCCATTTCATATGCACAGTTTATTTGGGTAATGCTACCGTCACCAGCAGAACACCTGTAAGTAAAAACAAATGTCAGGAAGGAAAAAGTATGAACAGGAAGCTCCAGAGGCGGCTCCAGGCGGGCGCTGGGCTCAGTAGAAGCAGACGGTGTGCAGAAAGGTGCGGCCGCTCTTCTCCTCGAACTCCTGCAGCAGCTCGTCAATCTCGTTCTCCATGTCTTCTGTGTGCTGGATACAATGGCAGAGCTCACAGATGAGAAACGCCCCCAGGGTGGCCTCCTCCTGGTTGTCCTGGATGTCCACATTGACCACGTGCACGGGCTGGCAGGTCTCCTGTTCTCTGGAATTCAGATCTTCCACCACCTGGTCATACACTCTCTCTTCGCAAGTGAGGATCAGATCAAACAGGTCTTTGCAGTTCTGGAACTTTTCTGGTCCGGGCTTGATTCTCTTATTTCTGTCCAGCATATGTAAAATCCCATTCTGTGTATAGAGTTCTTTGTCTTTCCTAAGAAGATCATTGTACATCTGGTCATATGTGGTTTTGAAATCATAAACATTGGGCTTGTCGGGAGCTGGTCCTGGAAGCTTCACGTGAGTCCCTGTTCCAAAGGATCGGACGCTGAATCCCCGTTTGCTGAGGATGTTGTGCGCCTCCATGCTCCGGTTCTGGTTGCTTGAGCACACCACCGCCACCCGCAGCGGGGACGACGGCATGGCTGCGGCCCCACAGCCCGCGGCTCTCCCGCTTGGGTTCCCACCCCGCCGCAGAGCTTCCGCGCGAGCAAAATGGCGGCCGCCGCGGCCGGAAGCCGGCGACGCGAAAGCGGCGGCCTCCCGGCCCACCCCGGGGGCCGGGCCGCGGACAGAGCGCAAGCACTGGCCTTCGGGCGCGCAGCACTCGGCGAGGCCGGGGGCGGCCAACGCCGCGCCGGCCCCCTGCGTCCGCAGCAGATACCCGCACTCCACAAGGACCGTCTGAAACCTCCAATTATAATTGTGGTTGTTTCTATACGTTCTTAAGTTTATCAGATTTGTTTAATGTACTTTGAAATTATGATATTATGTCTGTGTATGTATGTATATATATAAATTTTCAGATTCTTTTATCTACTTGATGATGGATGATCCACTTGATGGATGATGGTTTTATCCACTGGATCAACTTTATTTGCTATAAAATTTCCTTCTATATTCACGCTAATATGCCTTATTCTAAAATCTACCTTGTTTGATATTAATATACTGACTCCAGTTTTCCTTTGTATTTACATAGTATATTTTTTACACTTTAACAATTAATGTATCTGTGTACTGATATTTAAAGTGGTTTTCTTCTAGCCAATAGAGAATTGGATCTTCATTTTTTTAAAATCCAGTTTTACATTCTCTTTTAATTGGTGTGTTAGGGTATTTACATAAAATTTTATTATTCATATAGATAGGTTTACTTCTATTATGGTTTTGTGGTTTTTTCCTTCCCTATGAGTTAAATTACTATTTATAAAGATTTCATTGAGCTCTTAAAGATTCCAAATTCCTTGGATGCTCAAGTTACTGTTATAAAATGGCTACTGCAGTATTTACATATAACGTATGCACACCCTCCTGTATACATTAAATCATTTCTAGATTATTTATAACACCTAATGCAATGTAAATGCTATATAAATAGTTGTTATCCGTAATCATGTAAGATATAATGACAAAATTTAAAAGCCTGTACGTGTTCAGTACAGACGCAATTATTTTTCAAATATTTTTGATCCATGGTTGATTGAATTCACAATTGCAGAAACCATGAATACAAAGAGCTGACTATACCTATTTTTCCTGTTCTTTCAGTGATATTTTAAAGCTTCCAAGACACCCTTTTAAATTATCATGGTTTAATGACAATTAATCAATACTTTATAAATACAAAAATTCTGGGTTGCCGGCAAGATGGCTGAATAGAAAGAGCTCAGGTTTGCAGCTCCCAGCGAGATCAACGCAAAACGTAGGCGATTTCTGCATTTCCAACTGAGGTACCCGATTCATCTCACTGGACTGGTTGGACAGTGGGTGCAGCCCATGGAGGGTGAGCTGAAGCAGGGTGGAGCATCGCCTCACCTGGGAAGTGCACGATGTCAGGGAATTTTCTCCTCTACCCAAGTGAAACCTTGAGGGACTGAGACTGAGGAACTCCAGCACAGATACTGCACTTGTCCCATGGTCTCCGCAACCCACAAACCAGGAGATTCCCTCCAGTGCCTACCCACCAGGGCCCTGGGTTTCAAGCATAAAACTCTGTGGCCATTTGGGTAGACACCGAACTAGCTGCAGGAGTTCTTTTTTTCCACACCCCAGTGGTGCCTGGAATACCAGGGATACAGAACCGTTCACTCCCCTGGAAAGGGGTGCTGAAGCCAGGGAGCCAAGTGGTCTGGCTTGGCGGGTCCCACCCCAACTGAGCCCAGCAAACTGAGATCCACTGGCTTCAAATTCTCGCTGCCAGCACAGCAGCAGTCTGAGATCAACCTGAGATGCTCAAGCTTGGTGGGGGGAGGGGCATCCGCCATTGCTGAGGCTTCAGTAGGTGGTTTTATGCTCATAGTGTAAACAAAGCCAGTGGGAAGTTCAAACTGGGTGGAGCCCACTGCAGCTCAGCAAGGCTGCTGTGGTCAGACTGCCAGATTTCTCTTCTTTGAGCAGGGCATCTCTGAAAAAAAGGTGGCAGCCCCAGTCAGGGACTTACAGATAAAACCCCCATCTCTCTGGGACAGAGCAGCTAGGGAAAGGGACAGCTATGGGCGCAGCTTCAGTGGACTTAAATATCCCTGCCTGATGACTCTGAAGAGAGCAGCAGACCTCCCAGCACAGCCTTCAAGCTCTGCTAAGGGTCAGACTGCCTCCTCAAGTGGGTCTCTGACTCCCGTGTATCCTGATTGGGAGACATCTCCCAGTAGCGGCCAACAGACACCTCATACAGGGGAGTTCTCACTGGCATCTAGCACGTGCTCCTCTGGGATGAAGCTTCCAGAGGAAAGATCAGGCACAAATCTTTGCTATTCTGCAGCCTCCACTGCTGATACCCAAACAGGGTCCAGAGTGGACCTCCAGCAAACTCCAGCAGACCAACAGCAGGGGGGCCTGACTGTCAGAAGGAAAACTAACAAACAGAAAGGAATAACATGTCCACTCAAAGACCCCATCCGAACGTCACCAACATCAAAGACCAAAGGTAGGTAAATCCACAAAGATTGGGGGAAAACAGCACAAAAAGCCTGAAAATTCCTAAAACCAGAATGCTCCTTCTCCTCCAAAGGATCACAACTCCTCGCCAGCAAGGGAACAAAACTGGATGAAGAATGAGTTTGATGAATTGACAGAAGTAGGCTTCAGAAGGTAGGTAATAACAAACTCCTCCCAGCAAAAAGAGCATGTTCTAACCCAATGCAAGGAAGCTAAGAACCTTGAAAAAAGGTTAGAAAAATTGCTAACTGGAATAACCAGGGTAGAGAAGAACATAAATGACCTGATGGAGCAAAAAACACAGCACGAGAACTTCATGAAGCATACACAAGTGTCAATAGCTGAATCATTCAAGCAGAAGAAAGGATATCAGTGATTGAAGATCAACTTAATGAAATAAAGAGAGAAGATAAGATTAGAGAAAAAAGAATGAAAAGGAATGAACAAAGCCTCCAAGAAATATGGGACTATGCAAAAAGAACAAATCTACCTTTGATTGGTGTACCTGAAAATGATGAGGGCCAGGCGCAGTGGCTCATATCTATAATCCCAGCACTTTGGGAAGCCAAGACGGGCGGATCACGAGGTCAGGAGTTCAAGACCAGCCTGGCCCAAGTGGGGAAACCCTGCTTCTACTAAAAATAAAAAAATTAGCCAGTTGTGGTGGCAGGTACCTGTAATCCTAGCTACTCAGGAGGATGAGGCAGGAGAATTGCTTGAACTCAGGAGACAGAAGGTGCAGTGAGCCAAGATTGTGCCACTGCACTCCAGCCTGGGTGACAGAGCAAGACTCTGTCTCATGAAAAAAAAAAAAAAGAAAGAAAATGATGAAGAGAATGGAACCAAGTTGGAAAACACTCTTCAGGATATCCAGGAGAACTTCCCCAACCTAGCAAGGCAGGCCAACACTCAAATTCAGGAAATACAGGGAACACCACAAAGATATTCCTCGAGAAGAGCAACCCCAAGAAACATAATCATTAAATTCACCAAGGTTGAAATGAAGGAAAAAATGTTAAGGGCAGCCAGAGAGAAAGGTCAGGTTACCCACAAAAGGAAGCCCATCAGACTAACAGTGGATCTCTCAAAAGAAACCCTACAAGCCGGAAGAGACTGGGGGCCAATATTCAACACTCTTAAGGAAAAGAATTTTCAACCCAGAATTTCATATCCAGCCAAACTAAGCTTCATAAGCAAAGGAGGAATACAATCCTTTATAGACAAGCAAATGCTGAGAGATTTTGTTACCTGCAGGCCTACCTCACAAGAGCTCCTGGAGGAAGGACTAAACATGGAAAGGAATAAGCAGTACCAGCCACTGCAAAAACATACCAAATTGTAAAGAACAACAATACTATGAAGAAACTACATCAACTAATGAGCAAAACAACCAGCTAGCATAATAATGACAGGATCAAATTCACACATAACAATATTAACCTTAAATGTAAATGGAATAAATGCCTTAATTACAAGACAGAGACTGAGACTGGCAAATTGGATAAAGAGTCAAGACCCATTAGTGTACTGTATTCAGGAGACCCATCTTACATGCAAAGACACACATAGGCTCAAAATAAAGGGATGGAGGAATATTTACCAAGCAAATGGAAAGCAAAAACAACAACAAAAAAAAGCAGGAGTTGCAATACTAATCTCTGATAAAACAGACTTTAAACCAACAAAGATCAAAAGAGACAAAGAAGGTCATTACATAATGGTAAAGGGATCAATGCAGCAAGAAGAGCTAACTATCATAAATATATATGCACCCAATACAGGAGCACCCAGATTCATAAAGCAAGTTCTTATGAATATATATATGTCTCCACAAAGACTTAGACTCCCAAACAATAATAGTGGGAGACTTTAACACCCCACACTCAATATTAGACAGACCAACGAGACAGAAAATTAACAAGGATATTGAGGAATTGAACTCAGCTATGGACCAAGCAGACCTAATAGACATCTACAGAACTCTCCACCCCAAATCTACAGAATATAATTTTTTGTCAGCACCTCATCGCACTTATTCTAAAATTGACCACATAATTGGAATTAAAACACTCCTCAGCAAATGCAAAAGAACAGAAATCATAACAAACAGTCTCTCAGACCACAGTCCAATTAATTTAGAACTCAGGATTAAGAAACTCACTCAAAACTGCACAACTACACGGAAACTGAACAACCTGCTCCTGAATGACTACTGCGTAAATAACGAAATGAAGGTTGAAATACAGATGTTCTTTGAAACCAATGAGAATGAAGATACAACATTCCAGAATCTCTGGGATACATTTAAAGCAGTGTTTAGAGGGAAATTTATAGCACTCAGTTCCCACAAGAGAAAGCAGGAATGATCTAAAATGGATACCCTAACATCAAAATTACAAGAACTAGAGAAGCAACAGCAAACAAATTCAAAAACTAGCAGAAGACAAGAAATAACTAAGATCAGAATAGAACTGAAGGAGATAGAGACACAAAAAAATCCTTCAAAAAGACAGTGAATCCAGGAGGTGGTTTTTTGAAAAGATCAACAAAATAGATAGACTGCTAGCCAGACTAATAAAGAAGAAAAGAGAGAACAATCAAAGAGATGCAATAAAAAAATGATACAGGGGATATCACCACAGATCCCACAGAAATACAAACTACCATCAGAAAATACTATAAACACCTCTTTGCAAATAAACTAGAAAATCAAAAAGAAATGGGCAAATTCCTGGACACATACACCCTCCCAAGTCTAAACCAGGAAGAATTTCTGGTTTAGAAACTTAATAAACCAGTAACAAGTTCTGAAATTGAGGCAGTAATTAATAGCTTAGCAACCAAAAAAAGTCCAGGACGGATGGATTCACAATCAAATTCTACCAGAGGTACAAAGAGGAGCTGTTACCATTCCTTCTGAAACTATTCCAAACAATTGAAAAAGAGGGAATCCTCCCTAACTCATTTTATGAAGCCAACATCATCCTGATAACAAAACCTGGCAGAGACACAACAAAAAAAGAACATTTCAGGCCAATATCCCTGATGAAATTGGTGTGAAAATCCTCAATAAAATACTAGCAAACCAAATCCAGCAGCACATCAAAAAAATATATCCACCACGATCAAGTCAGTTTCACACCTGGGATGCAAGGCTGGTTCAACATACACAAATCAACAAACATAATCCATCACATAAAGAGAACCAATGACAAAAACCACATGATTATCTCAATAGATGCAGAAAAGGCCTTTGACAAAATTCAACACCCCTTCATGCTAAAAACTCTCAATAAACTGGGTATTGATGGAACATATATCAAAATAATAAGAGCTATTTATGACAAACCCACAGCCAATATCATACTGAATTGGCCGAAACTGGAAGCATTCCCTTTGAAAACCAGCACAAGACAAGAATGCCCTCTTTCACCACTCCTACTCAACACAGAATTGGAAGTTCTGACCAGGGAAATCAGATAAGAGAAAGAAATAAAACATATTCAAAAGGGAAGAGAGGAAGTCAAATTGTCTCTATTTGCAGATGACATGATTGTTTATTTAGAAAACCCCATAGTCTCAGCCCCAAAATCTCCTTAAGCTGACAAGCAACTTCAGCAAAGTCTCAGGATACAAAATGAAAGTACAAAAATCACAAGAACTCCTATACACCAATAACAGACAAAGAGCCAAATAATGAGTGAACTCCCATTCACAATTGCTACTAAGAGAATAAATACCTGGAAATACAACTTACACAGGATGTGAAGGACCTCTTCAAAGAGAACTACAAACCACCGCTTAAGGAAATGAGAGAGGACACAAACAAATGGAAAAACATTGCACACTCATGGATAGAAAGAAGCAATGTTGTGAAAAAAGGCCATACTGCCCAAAGTAATTTATAGATTCAATGCTATCCCCATCAAGCTACCACTGACTTTCTTCACAGAATTGGAAAAAACTACTTTAAACTTCATATGGAACCAAAAAGAGCCCATATAGCTAAGACAATCCTGGGCAAGAAGAACAAAGCTGGAGGCATTTGAAGTCACTACCTGACTTCAAGCTATACTACAAGGCTACAGTAACCAAAACAGCATGGTACTGGTACCAAAACAGATATATAGACCTATGGAACAGAACAGAGGCCTCAGAAATAACACCAGAAATCTACAACCATCTGATCTTTGACAAACCTGACATAAGCAATGGAAGGCATTCCCTATTTAATAAATTGTGTTGGGAAAATTGGCTAGCCATTTGCCAAAAACTGAAACTGGACCCCTTCCTTATACCTTATACAAAAATCAACTCAAGATGGATCAAAGACTTAAACATAAGACCTAGCACCATAAAAATCCTAGAAGAAAACCTAGGCAATACCATTCAGGGCATAGGCATGGGCAAAAACTTTGTGACTAAATCACCAAAAGCAATGACAACAGAAGCCAAAATTGACAAATAGGATCTAATTAAACTAAAGAGCTTCTGCACAGTGAAAGAAACTATCATCAGAGTGAACAAGCAACCTAACCTACAGAATGGGAGAAAATTTTTGCAATCTATCCATCTGACAAAGGGCTAATATCCAGAATCTACAAAGAACTTAAACAGATTTACAAGAGAAAAGGAACCCCATCGAAAAGTGGACAAAGGATATGAACAGACACTTCTCAAAAGAAGTCATTTATGTAGCCAAAAGACATATGAATAAATGTGCATCATCATTGGTCATTAGACAAATGCAAAAAAAAAAAAAAAAAAACACAACAAGATACCATCTCACACCATTTAGAATGGTGATCATTAAAAAGTCAGGAAACAACAGATGCTGGAGAGGATGTGGACAAATAGGAACACTTTTACACTGTTAGTGGGAGTGTAAATTAGTTCAATCATTGTGGAAGACAGTGTAGTGATTCCTCAAGGATCTAGAACTAGAATTACCATTTGACCCAGCAATCTCGTTACTGGGTATATACCCCAAGGATTATAAAACATTTTACTATAAAGACACATGCACACATATGTTTATTGTGGCACTTTTTGCAATAGCGAAGACTTGGAACCCACCCAAATGTCCATCAATAATAGAATGGAAAAAGAAACTGACGCACATATACACCATGGAATACTATGCAGCCATAAAAAAGGATGAGTTCATGTCCTTTGCAGGGACATGGATGAAGCTGGAAACCATCATTCTCAGCAATCTATCACAAGAACAGAAAACCAAACACCACATGTTCTCACTCATAAGTGGGAGCTGAAAAATGAGAACACAGGACATAGGGAGGGGAATATCACACACTGGGGCCTGTCAGGGAATGGGGGGCTAGGGGAGGGATAACATTAGGAGAAATACCTAATGTAGGTAATGGGTTGATGTGTGTAGCAAACCACCATGCCACGTGTATACCTATGTAACAAAACTGAACGTTCTGCGCATGTACTCCAGAACTTTAAGCATAATTTTAAAAAATTCTACAATTTCTCTTCCTGTCTTCTGTGCAATTTTTGTCCTGTATTTTTCTTCTACATTGTATAAATTCCAGAATACATTGTTATTATTTCTGCTTCATATATTTAATTATTTTAATATAATTTTTAAAAATCAAAATTAGTTCTATATGTATTCACATATTGGCCATTTCTTTATTTCTTTATTCCTTTGTGTAAATCTAAATTTCCATCTAGCCTCATTTTATTTTCTGCTGAAATAATTTTATTTAACATGCTTTTTGTATGGATTTGCTGGTGATAAATGTTCTCAGTTTTGTTTGTCTGCAAATGTCTTTAACTGTCTTTTGAAAGGTACTTTTTGTTATATATAGAATTCTAAATTGACAGGTGGTTCACTCTGCCCTCACAATATTTAAAGATATTATTCATTGTTTTCTGACTTGCTTGACCTCCAATGAGAAATATGCTGTCATTCCAGTCTCTATTCCTCTGAATATAGTGTGTCTTTTTCTCTGGCTGCCTTTTTTTAAACCCCAGAATTTCTCACAAAACAGTCAAATATACCTCTTTAAAGACAGAAGGCAAAATAGCGCTAGTTTTCTTTTCTTATGCAAATCCAGAAACTGCTACCAGTAGACAGAAAGGAGCGCAGTAAGAAGACTCTGACTGCTGTAATGTTTTTCTTTACTACTGGTATTCTTCAAATTGAATATGAGGTGTCCTGGTTTGGTTTTCTAAATATTTATTCTGTTGGAGATTATTTAAATTCTTCACTTTGTAGTTCACCAAATTAGAAAGTGTTCTTCGTTATGTATGTCTGCCCCCCACCTCAAACTTCCTTTCCTTCTGAAATTCCAATTATCTGTATGTTAGCTCACTCAATGTTGCTTTATATTATAGATATCCTGCTCATTTTTTCAATGGTGTTTCCCTCTATATTTCATTTCCCATAGTTTCTATTCTTATGTAATTAATATTTTCTTTTGTGTTTTCCAATCCACTATTAATCTCATTCAGCTTATTTCTTATTTAGACTTTTTGACTTATGGAAATCTGTTTTTAATATTAAAAAAAAATTTCACATTTTTCATTGTCATGTTGTGCTTTTCCTTACATTCTCAAACATAGAGAACACATTTCTAATACTGCTTTTAAAGTCCTTATCTGCTCATTTTATCATCTATGCCACTTCATGTTCTGTTTTTTCCAGTTTGTATCATATTTTTCTGCTTCTTTGCATCTCTAGTAGTTTTTTATTGAGTGCTAAATTCCTTGAATTACTTTAGATATTTATTTTTAGTTTTCTGGAATATAATTTAGTTTGCATTATTTTTTGAGACTTGCTTTTAAGTTTTCATAGGTGGGTTCAGGGCAGTCTTTAAAGCAAATTTAACCCCATCATTAAATGGACATAATTTTGGCAAATTCTATCCAATGTCTCATTTTTACTAGATCTTCACACACTGGCTGGTAGAAATATGGGCAGAAATATTTCCAGGACCTATATGATAACTGTGCATTGTTCTACCTGCTTCTTTCTAATGTTCTTTCTCTGGTATGAGATTGTTCCCTTATGTGAATATGCCCTCATTATGTGGTCATGAATTTGGTGGAATCCCTCTGCAAATCGACAGATCTTTTCACTCTGTCTGTAATTACCTTCCTCTCTATTCATTTCTTCAGAAATTCAAATTAATTTGACTTCCGTGAACTGTCTCCTCAATTCTGAGACTGCTCACTTTATTTGAGCCTCTTCTCCTTGACTGTGGCCTAGAAACTCTTTTCAGACAGTAGATTGGGACAATTAGAGAACTCACTTTGTTATTTTTTTTTTTTTTCTTTTCAATAGACTTTATCTTTTAGATTAGTTTTAGGTTCACAACAAAATGGTGCAGAAAGTACAGAGAATTGCCATATATCCTTGTCTTCCACATGTCCACAGCTTCCTCCAACTCCTTTTTTTTTTTTTTTTTTTTTTTGAGATGGAGTCTTGCTCTGTCACCCAGGCTGGAGTGCAGTGGCGCAATCTCGGCTCACCGCAAGCTCTGCCTCCTGGGTTCACGCCATTCTCCTGCCTCAGCCTCCCGAGTAGCTGGGACTACAGGTGCCTGCCACCGCGCCCGGCTAATTTTTTATATTTTTAGTAGAGACAGAGTTTCACCATGTTAGCCAGGATGGTCTCGATCTCCTGATCTCGTGATCTGCCTGCCTCGGCCTTCCAAAGTGCTGGGACTACAGGCGTGAGCCACTGTGCCCGGCCAGCTTCCTCCAACTCTTAACATCTTACCAGGGTTGTACATTTATTAGAACTAATGAATCTGCACTGTCACTCCACTATCAGCCAAAGTTCACAGTTAACAAAAGAGTTTACATTTGATGTTGTATATTCCATGGGTCCAGACAAAGACACATGTATAATGACATGTACACTATCGACCAAAGTTCACAGTTAACAAAAGGGTTTATATTTGATGTTGTATATTCCATGGGTCTGGGCAAAGACACGTGTATAATGACATGAACCCATAATAGCATGCAGAGTATTTTCACTGTTCTAAAAATCTTCTGTGCTCTGCCTATTCATTTGTCCACCCATCTCCAACTCAACCACCTCAACACTCGCAACACTGAGATCCTCTGATACTTTTACATTTCCCATAGTTTTGCTGTTTCCAGAATTTCATATAGTTGGAATCATATAATATGTATCCTTCTCAGATTTGGCTTCTTTCACTTAGTAATATGCACTTAAATTTTATCCATGGCTTTTCATGGCTTGATAGCTTATTTATTTTCAGTGCTGAATAATACTTCATTGTCTGGATTTATCACAATTTACTTATCTAATCACCTGTTGAAGAAGAACATCTTGGTTGCCTCCAAGTTTTAGCAATTATGTGTGAAGCTGCTATAAACATGTGTGCAAGTTTTTGTGTAGACATACATTTTCAACTCCTTTGGGTAAATACCAAGGAGCGTAACTGCTGGATCATATGGTAAGTGTATGTTTAGTTATGTAAGAAACTGCCAAATTCTCTTCCACAGTGGCTGTAAAATTTTGCATCCCCATCAGCAACAAATGAGATTTTTCTATTGCTCCATATTATTGAGTTGTGAATATTTTGAATTTGGGACATTCCAATAGGCCTAAGTGATACCTTATTGTTTTAATGTGCCTTTTCCTAAAGACATGTAATGTGTAGCATCTTTTCACATGATTATTTGCCCTCTGTTTATTTTTTGGTGAGATTGTTAAGATCTTTGGCCCATTTTTAATTAGGTTACTCATTTTCTTATTGTTGAATTTTAAGGGTTTTTGGTATATTTTGGATAAGAGTCCTTTTTCTGAAGTAGTTTTGGCAATTTTTTTTTCTAGTTTTTTTTGTTCTCTTGACAGTGACTTTTGCAGAGCAGAAGTGTTTTTACTGCTGTTGTTTTTAACTGTTATTTTAGGTTCAGGGTACATGTGCAGGTTTGTTACATAGGTTAACTAATGTCACAGGGGTTTGTTGTGATTTATTAAGTATTCATCTTATGAATTGTGCCTTTAGTGCTATGTCTAAAAAGCCATTGCCACGATCAAGGCTATCTATATTTTCTTCTATGCTATCTTCTAGACGTTTTATATTTTTACATTTTACATTTAGTTTAAAATATATTTTCAATTAATTTTTTCAAAGAGCATGAGAAGTGTATCTAAATATACTTTTTTTGCATGTGGATAACCAATTGTTTCAGAATCACTTGTTTAAAAGACTATGCTCTATTGTATTGCCTTTTCTCCTTTGTCACAGACTACTTAATCATATTTGTGTGACTTTGTTTCTGGGCTCCCTATTCTGTTTCTTTGATCTAATTGTCTGTTTTTATACCAATATCACACTGTCTTGATTGCTGTGACTTTGTAAAGAGTCTTGAAGTCATATAATAGTCTACCTAATTTATCATTCTCCTTCAATGTTATGTAGCTTATTATGGGTATTTGACACTCTATAAAAACTTCAGAATCAGTTTTCAATATCCACTTGCTGATATTTTTATTGGGATCACATTGAAGCCATAGATCAAAGTGGGAAGAAACTGACATCTGGAAAGAACTGATGTCTTGACAATATTGGGTCTCTCAATCCATGAACGTGGAATATTCATTTATTTAGCTCACTGATTTCATTTATCAGAGTGTTGTATTTCCCTCATATTGACTCACATATTTTTTGTTAGATTTATACATAATTATTTCATTGGGGGGGTGCTAGTGTAAACAATAATGTGTTTTTAATTTCAAGTTTCACTTGTTCATTGTTAATATTTAAGAGAAAAATTAGCCAGGCGTGTTGGCTCATGCCTGTAGTCCCAGCACTTTGGGAGGCTGAGGCTGGCGGATCACGAGGTCAGGAGATCGAGACCATCTGGGCTAACACAGTGAAACCCTGTCTCTACTAAAAATACAAAAAAGTAGCCAGGCTTGGTGGCAGGGGCCTGTAGTCGCAGCTACTCGGGAGGCTGAGGCAGGAGAACGGCGTGAACCCGGGAGGCGGAGCTTGCAGTGAGCGGAGATGGCGCACTGCACTCCAGCCTGGGCGACAGAGCGAGACTCCATCTCAAAAAAAAAAAAAGAAAAAAAAGAGAGAGCTATATTAATTTTTGTATATTAATCTTATATCCTGCAGCCTTGCTATATTTTCAAGAATTATTTTGCTGATTATTTCTTAAATTTTCTTCATACTTAACTAGGTGATCTGTAAATAAAGACATTTTATTTTTCCTTTCCCAATCTTAATATCTTCTATCTTTTTTTTTTTTTTTTGTCTGTGTTATTGCATTAGCTAGGATTTCCAGTACAATGTTGAAAGAAAGTAATGATAGGGTATGTTTTTGCCTTGCTCCTGAACTTAACAGGAAAGTTGCTAATTTCTCATCATTAGGTATGATTCTATCTGTAGGTTGTCAGTGTTCATTATTCAGTTGATAAAGTTCCATCTTATTCCTAGCTTTCTGAGAGTTTTAATAATGAATGGGTATTGAATTTTGTCAAATGCTTTTTCTGCACCTACTGTGTGACTTTTAATTTAGCCTGTGGGTTAGATTGATTACATTAGTTGATTTTTTAATGTTGAACTGACCAAATATACTTGGTATAAATCTGACTTGACTGTGGCATATAATTCTTTTCATATATTGTTGGATTCAATTTGCTGATATTTTGTTGAAGATTTTTACATCTATCATCATGAGAAATGTTGATCCGTAGTATTCTTCTCTTATAATGTCCATGTATAGTTTTGGTATTGGGAAAATGCTGGCCTCATAGAATGAGTTAGAAAGTACTCTTTGCGCTTCTATCTTCTGTAGGAGATTATAGATTATTGGTATGATTTATTACTTAATGTTGTAGAATTCACCATTAAGCCCACCTGGGTTTGTTGCTTTTCCTTTTGGAAGGTAATTAATTTTTGTTTCAATTTCTTAAGAGATAAAGGTATATTCAGATAAACTATTTCCTGTTATGTGAATTTTTACAGTTTGTGTTTTTCAAGGAATTCATCCATTTCATTTAGGTTATCAAATCTGTGGGTCTAGAGTTGTTCATACTATTCCTTTGTTATTCTTTTAATGTCCTGAGGATCTGTAGTAACGACCCCTCTTCCTTTTTTCCTTTCGGGAATCACTGTACAAAACTGCCCATTTTTCAACATCTGAAGGTTATCATATTAATATTTGGTAGAGTTTTCTAGGTTCTGTAAAGACGAAGGTTAAATCTACTTCCTGTTATACCAGGATAGACACAGAATTCATCTGTGTTCAAATCTTTTGGAAATTCTGCAATTAAGTTAGGTTGATACCTCTCAGAATTTCTTCTTAAATCCTAAGTTTAAAATGGGAAAAGCCTCCACTATTCACTTGAGAATCTGTTATAATTTGATTATCACTTCTTGGTGTTTTCACATTAGCTATTACAAATATTTTCTCTACATTTCAGTGTTTTATGGTTTTTGCTTTGATTTATCTTGGAATTCATTCAGATTCCTCTATGTGAATATTGGTGTGTTTCAAAACTTCTGTAAAATTATCAGACTTTATCTCTTTGAATATTGCATATTCATGTTCTTTCTAGTGTATATTTCTGGAGCTCCAATTAGACAAGCATTTCTAATTATTTTTATTTTTGCAATTGATTCCTTTGGAAGTCTGGCAAGGACTAAGGACAACTTCACATACTAATATTTTTAAGTGCTTAGTAAAAAAAAAAAAAAGTGGGATGGCAAAAGAAAGCAAATAAATTTGTGATATATTAATATATTTACATCTTCAGTAAAACAATAAAACAAATCTCTGACTAATTTGTAAGTGTGGTCCAATAACTACCATAGTTTCTGAATAATGATTAGTATAAACAATATCTTGAGATCCCTACAACTGTAATGTGATATAAAAATAGTCATGTTTTATGGTGAAAGATACTGGCAATAATCATGAATAATTGAAATAAATGTTGAATTTCATTTGGATCTTAGTCAAAATAAATTTCATTTCCCCATGCTTGTCACAGATTCCCTGATTTCTATCCATAAACACTCAAATGGTTGTGTTATCTCATGATAAGAACCTCTAAAACTAACATTACTTATACCTTCTTGCTCTTTTTACCCAGTCTTTTAAGTTCTATGTTGTACTTTTCTTTTCTTTTTCTTTACTATATACTGGATAATTTCTTCATATTTACTTTGCAGTTCACTAACTCTCATTTAAACTGGTTGTTATTCCATGCATTAATTTTTTTATTTCGAATCTTATTTTTCATATCCAAAAGTTCTAGTTCTCTTCTTCTATCTAGTTCTTTTTAATAACATCCTTCAAGTTTTTCATTTTTCCCCCTAAACATTTTTTCCACATTTTTTGTCTGATATTTTTATAAAAATTTGAGAATTTACAGTCTTTATATATCTGAGTTTAACTGATTGCTTTGTTTTTTATTTATTGCACACTGTTTTCTCCTATTATTTACAACTTTATTTTTTCTCTAACTTTATGTAACTTATTTGAGAACTGAGTTTTTAATGTACACTACTGATCTGAGATCACTATAAATTAAATTTGGGGGATATGTTGGCCTACATAGGTTTTGTGAATAATATTCCATATCCTTGTTAGAGTAGTTTTTTTGCTTTGAGACAGAGTCTTGCTCTGTCACCAGACTGGAGTGCAGTGGTACAATCTCGGCTCACTGCAACCTCCACCTCCTGGGTTCAAGCTATTCTCATGCCTCAGCCAACCAAGTAGCTGGGATTACAGGCATGCACCACCACATCTGGCTAATTTTTGTATTTTTAGTAGAGATGTGGTTTCACCATGTTGGCCAGGCTGGTCTCAAACTCCTGACATCAGGTGATCGAACTGCCTCGGCCTCCCAAAGTGCTGGGATTACCGATGTGAGCCAATGCACCTGGCCTAGTTTCTGATTACAAATTCATAGGGAAGATTTTGTTTTCAAATATAGCCAAGGCAATGATAAGCATTTTTGGAAACCACATCTCATTGTGGTATGAGTTATTTTGTTTGTTTGTTTTTCTAGTCTTCCCTTTTTTAGTGTATTTTCTTAAATTGACAGATAAAATTGTATGTATTTATCATATGCAACATTTTGATATATATATGCACTGTAGAATGACTAAATCTTGCTAAATAACATATGCATTACCTCCCATAGTTATCATTTTCGTGGTAAGAATATCTTACACATTTTTCAAGAATATGATATGTTGTTAACTATAGTTACCATGTCATACAATAGATCTCTTAAACTCATGCATTCTATGTAATTGAAATTTCCACTACCACTGTTCCCTTAGTAGGTTAGGTGAGGTCACAGCTTTATGTGGAATACTTTGATCAACTGTCTTGCCTTCTTCAAGCCCTAGATTGAATCTCCTATTCCCTGTACAGACTCTTAATCTGACAGCCTAAAGATTTAGGTAACCAAAGATTGGATGATGACCCCAGGCAACTGCCTGCTTCTGTGCTTTCTTATATGTCTAGGTACATGTTTTCTCATTGATTTGATCATGGGAGAATTTTGTGTTAATCTTCCTCTCATCTATGTATGTAAAAGAGTATTAAGTACTTTATCTAACATTTTTGTTTCTGTTTTTAATCAGATGGGTATTCAAGAGTTCTAATACGCCATGTTGTTGGAAACAAATGATTTTTAAGCAAGGGTAGACATATACAATAAGATGTTCACTTTAGAGAAATTATGAAGGTAGAATTAGGAAATATGGTATAAAGGGTGAGAGTATGATGGTAGATGGGATCATTTCTTAGGAGACTCTTATAGGATTCAATCAGAACATAAAAAGACACTAAACTGATGCAATAATGTTGGGTGGGAGAATGGAAGAGTTGCATGCTAGAGATACATTGGGGCTACCCCAATGTATCTTTGCAACTTTGTGATTGCAAGAAAGTATAAGCTATCTTGAATGGTTACAACTTTTCAGCCATGTGTCTTGTACATTGCAGTTATTGATAGTGACTTTTATTAAGATAGACCATTTTGGGAATGTCTATGAAAACTCTTCCCCTGGTGCACCACATACATATTAAATATCCATGGACTTGTTAGAATTAGAACAGAAATTCATATATTCTACTATTCTTTCATTACTAACTTGAGAGAGAGAGAGAAATCCATTCACATTTCCACATGCTATCTCAAGAAGCTTGGGTTACTATCTTCAAAGATTGAACGAAGGGTGAAAGACTAAGCTAAAGATGATGGAGAAGACTGCATGCAGGCTATAAAATATGTATGCACAGATATGCTTACCGAAAAATTATTCGTAATTTGATGTCTTCATTACTCTTTTTCTGTTAATATCTTCCATTCCGCCTAAGAATGAATAAACCCAAATCAGTGAATGCTAATAAAAGTACACTTGAGATTTATCTGATAATGGTGTAGTAATCATTATCTGAAGGGTCAACTATCTCCTAGCTGAATAAAAGTGAGAAACAAATTAGAGAAGAAAATTTCTAGGTTGATTTTCAGTTTTATGCCATTGTAATTTAGCTCAAGTTTTTTCTTTTTTTTTCTCTCCATGAAACCTTTATAATTAAGAAACAATTTTCAGTCCTCTTTTTTTTCTACTCAGTTCTATTGGATAATTTAAAAATCTGCTTGTTGTTGCTTCAGAAAGTAAAAATTTCAGACGCTTTGTGTGCTGATTAACATCCAAGAAATCTATAAAGTTTAATTAGGAAAAAAATGAACAATAAAGTTTTATTCACCCTGCTAAATTTTAGTGGCTAATGTACTGCTTTATTTTCCATAGCTTTACTTCTTTGCAATCCTAAAAAGGCTTGAAAATTCTCATTAGGGAAACATGTTTTTACTTTGCATATGTTGAGTGGTACAAAGTACAATAAAGCATTAGATTCACTGGTTTTGTTTCTTTTTTAATGGTTAGAATTTAGGCAATTGTTCTTAATATCCATTTTCAGTATTTTATTACATCCAACCTAATATCTTATTTTGTCCTGTGTTTAGGTGTAATCTCCTGAACTAAAGTAGAAGATCATGATGGACAGAATCTAATTTAATTTAAGTGTCTTCACTAGTTTTTAGGTGGGCATGTATAAGCAGAATGATGTGAAAAGTGAGAAATTAATAAATTGGAGAGTAACTGAAATTCCTCTTCCATTAACCACTGTGTAGGGGACTCCCAACACAGAAATTTCTTGATGGTGAGCTTTAATACATCTTTATATTTGACTCTCATTTTATAATTTAACATATGTGTTCCTTTCTTTTCTTATGTAACACTATCTTCTAAATTATTAAAATCTCTAATAAGTTACAAAGACAAGTATCCCTCCCTCCATTTGATGGATGAAGACGTTAAGATTTAAAGTAATGAAGTATATCAGTCACAGTTCTCCTGAGAAATTGAACCCATAGAATGGAATTGGCTTCCATGATTATGAAGTCTGAGAAGTCCCACTCTCTGCCTTCTGCAATCTGGAGACCCAGGAAAGCTGGTGGTATAGTTCACTTTGAATTCAAAGGCCTGAGATCTAGGTGAGCCAAGGGTGTAAATCCAGTCCAAGGAGCACAGAATATGATGTAAGATGTCCCAAGCAGATAGGCAGGAAGCAAAAAGGGGCAAATTTCTCCTTCTTCTACCTTTTGTTCTATTCCGGCCCTCAATGGATTAGATAATGCCTACCCATATTGGAGAGGGCAATCCATTTTAATGATTACGTGGAATCAAATGATAATCTCACCGGGAAGTACCCTCAGGGACACACCCAGAAATAACATTTAATCACAGCACCCTATGGCCAGTCAGGTTGACGTGTAAAATTAATCACACAAAGTCATCTACTTCCCTAGAAAATAAGCACAAAATTGGAAATAAGAACACAGGATTCCTGGTTTCAAAACGGTAATTCAGGCATTA
This sequence comes from Trachypithecus francoisi, assembly GCF_009764315.1. Taxonomy (NCBI): domain Eukaryota; kingdom Metazoa; phylum Chordata; class Mammalia; order Primates; family Cercopithecidae; genus Trachypithecus; species Trachypithecus francoisi. The sequence goes on along the minus strand of NW_022681462.1, from coordinate 57,628,639 downwards.
TAACACAGATTTCAAAACATGTTTTAGGAACTGGCTGAAATACAGAAGCATATTACATCTCCTAGATGACTGAGAAAAGGTTTGATTTTATAGTAGTTGTATTTCAAATTGCCTCAAGATTAAATATAATGTAATATATCTTTTTAAGTGAGTATGTCTAAGTATCTTATGAGTTTCAAAAGACTGACAGTACTAGACCTTATTGATAAAACAGTGGTAACAATTAAAACAGGGTGATCTCATCAAAGAGGAATTGTACAATGGAAGAGTGCATTCACACTACCAACTTAAAAATGCATTATGAACTATGATATGAGATAGCATTAAAAGCTTTATATATTTAGTACTCAATGATAACAAAGTCATTGTGAGAGAGTCCATTCATTTACTGTTTGTGAAATTATAAATTGATATAATTTTTTAAACATAATGATAAACATTAAATAACATTGAGGATTTTCATCTTTAGCATTTCTACTCTTACACATTAATCTTAAGTAAATAATTTAGTAAACAATAAATGTCAGAAATGATTGAACGGCAATCTGTAATGGTATAAAAATATTAGGGAAAGTCTAAATGTATGACAAAAATTATTTTAAAAATCATTGTGTATCAATACAAATAAAATGCTATTTAGTCAACAATGATTATCATAAAGTACATGAGACTATGTACTTTATTAGTACATAGTACGTATTAGTCTGTTCTTAAAGAACTGCTATAAAGAACTACCTGAGACTGGGTAATATATGAAGAAAAGAGGCTTGACTCACAGTTCTGCATGGCTGAGGAGGCTACAGGAAACTTACAATCATGGCAGAAGGCGAAGGGGAACCAAGGTACATCTTACATGATGGCAGGAGAGAGAACAACAGACGGAGGAAGTGCTGTACTTTTAAACCGTCAGATCTCCTAAGACTCACTCACTATCACAAGAACAGTAATAGAGAAGTCCGGTCCCATGATCAAATCACCCCCAACCAGGTCCCTCCCTTTACACACAGGGATTACAGTTTGACATGAGATTTGAGTGGGGACACAAAGCCAGACCATATCATGCACCTGTTTGCAATTTGTAACAGGACTATGAAATGGCACTGGAGTTTGGAATAAGTGTATGATCACTCTTAAGATCGAACCCAGTGGTTTACATTTCTAAGAAGTACCATTCACTAAATCTTCCAGCCATGTTTAGGGTGGGGCATTTTTCAATCCTGCTGTGTTCTTTCCTCCTTCCTGTCAGGTACCACTATGTTACATCCTGTTGGTGAACACACGAGTCTCTTGTTTTCGTGTATGCAACCTCTAACAGTAATAAACACAACAAACATTTATACAAGTATGTGATGTTCTCTGCTTGAAGTTAGGGCACCACTTCTTTCCATAAATGGCCTGCTTGCCCATGAGAAAATGTTGTCACCTAGCAGAGAAAGGCAAACCCTGGATGCTTCATGTTACTCCAATATACTGTAGTGGAGCGTATGAACCCTGACCATAGCATTACCCTTCCAAACAGATTCTGTGTATTTGCTGCTGCTTGGTTAGCTCAGAACATTGCTATGACCACACTGCATGACTATCTCAGCAGCCCTGCTGATGTCTTGGCTCCTTGCCCGACTTCACAGCCTGCAGAAGGGCAGGGCCAAGCATGACGATCTGGTTGTGAGGTCAGAGCAGTAATTACTTAAGAATCGCTAGCACGTGAAGATGTAAGTTGTTTTGAAGCTTCCATTTTCCCTTCTCTTCAAAATCACTCAAGTTGATCACAACTAGCACAGGATGCCAGAGGCCTGTGTTGATGCTAGGTGTTACCCCCAGGTGCATAGTATTGCCATCAGAGATTTTCTTCAATCACTAAAAGGAGAAATATCGAACCAGGGATGAATTCTCAGCATTCAACAAGTCAATCAGGAAACCCCATGGAGAAAAGGGTTTTTTTCCTCTGGTGGAAAGTAGATAATGCCCTGAATTTCTCTCCAGGAAAAAATGAAAAAGGAAGAACAGATTATAAAGGAAAAGGCTTCTGAAAGGAAACATAATCTTCAAATATGGAGGGGGACGGGGAGAGAGGGAAGAAATTTATCCTGCAGCCACCTCTCTGCAGGGCTTCGGCAGGAAGTACAGCTCAAAGCTCGTCAGAATCCTTCCTTGCAGAGCTTGGCTTATTTTCTTAACCTCATTCTAACTTTGACCCATTCCTCTTGTTGAGTCAAAAGGAACCAGTAGGAACCAAGAATAATTTAGAAGTTTTTTGCTTTCTAGAATGAAAGTTTCTTGAGAAAAGGAAATGAATCTGTCGTGTTCACCTCCACGTGCCAGGTGCTTAAAAAGAGTCTGACACGTCAGAGGGTCTTGTTATTTATTGAATGAAATGAATGCATCCACCCACAATTCTGTTTGAACCATTTTGCCTTACAATACATCAGTCAAGGTTTGAAGCAGGAGTGAAAAAGAGCTCGAAACCCTGTACTACCCTTCAGCCACTTAGAGTGAAGTGAGGTGAGGGACTGAAATAAAAAGAGCACAAGAGAAATTGGTAAATAGAGGAGAGAAATCGAAGGAGATGAGAACACAAAGAAAATACGTCCCCTCCTTAGGTTATAGAAGTAAATCCTTAAGACATGAACTATATATTGGATACTTTCCTCCTCATTCTTTTTTTTCTTTTTTTGAGACGGAGTCTCGCTCTGTCCCCCAGGCCGGACTGCAGTGGTGCGATCTCGGCTCACTGCAAGCTGCGCCCCCCGGGTTCACGCCATTCTCTTGCCTCAGCCTCCCAAGTAGCTGGGACTACAGGCGCCGCCACCACGCCTGGCTAATTTTTTGTATTTTTAGTAGAGATGGGGTTTCACCATGTTAGCGAGGATGACCTCGTGATCTGCCCACCTCGGCCTCCCAAAGTGCTGGGATTACAGGCATGAGCCACCGCGCCTGACCCTCCTCATTCCTAAAGATTATATTCAGGAAAAAACAACTGGCCAGGCTAATGGAGAGAGAGAAGAGAGAGAGGAGAGAGGACAGAGAGAGAGAGGGGAGAGAGAGGAAAGAGAGAGAAAATTTTCCCCATGGAAACACTGCGGTTACCCTTTCTATACTTACAGGTGACACTCTGAAACTCTCACCAGGATGTGGATAACCTAATCCACACTTCTTGTGTTGCTATTTGTGGTGATTAGGTTTATAAGGTTGTAAAGAAACCCATTTCCCCTTTACCAAGGTCTTAAAGTAAAGTAGGTTCTGGTGGTGGTAGTGAAATGATTTGGACATGGCTTCCTATATTGAACCTATATTGAAATACAAGATAAAAATGTTCTCTCTTTGCAGGCATTTTCTAAGAGAGGTTTTCTCTTTTATCTGATTTTTTCCTCATCCCTGTGCCAGATTGAATTAAATTATTGTATCAACATTTTGTATTCTTGCCAAGAATCCCTAAGTCCAGTGGCAACATTTTTAATAAATCAAAAGGATTCAATCAAATAAATAAATGATTTGGGTGACAAAGGGTAAAAAGAGTTACAGATAAAACTCTGAAAGGCTTTTGGCTCAGCTCAAATTGAAAACTGCGTAATCAGCAGATTTCTGGAGGTTTTCAGGTTATGAGACAAGGTTTTTACATTGCACTAATTATGGCTGGAGTTAAAGAAACATAAAACAGAATAAAGGAAATGCAAAAAATAGTGATGGGAAAGTTGGCCACAGCTATCACTCTCAAAAGCCTCATTTCTCATGACAAAATGCTTGAAAAGTAGCTCTTTGTGGCGGTTTGTAAGAATGAGGAATTTAGAAGGCTGTGTCTCTATTCCTTTCTTTTTTTTTTTTTTTTAAACCATAGTCATCCTTTTTGTCTTCAGGGGGTAGAAAGTGGGTTTCATTTTTTCTGTTTTCGTGGGCAAACGTGGCTTGATGCCTTTTTAATTCTTCTAAGTGCCCTGGTGTGCCCTTGAGCCATTTCTTAAAGTGTTCTTAGTTTAGTACCAGCAACACACACACACACATATTGTTTAGCGACTACAAACACTCATTTCCAACATTTTTACTTTGTGAATTTGTTAACCATTCAGCATGGATTAGCTTCTACAAGCATAAAGCAACTACAGCAGCACTGTTCCATTTATTGCTTCTCAAGTATTGCCTGGTTTAAAAAAGTTTTACCATCTGTTCTGACTTAAGCCGGAACTGAATTAAGAGGATAAGCTTTCACTGTTGCTTCTGTTACTGTTGCGGTATTATTATATTTTACAAATGGGAAGGAGGTGAGAAGGCAAAATAAATCTATATAAAGTCGCTAAGAGAATAGAAAATGAAAATTCTCTTTTGCCAACTAGTGATATTATTTTTGTACTTAGCCATAAAGGGTACCTCATTACTCCTCAGTAAGTCTCATTAAAAAGAAGTTGAAATAGCCTCATGAAAATACCAGTAAATCAATGAGTCAAATATTTTTCACATTTCTTCTGACTTTCAATATTGAATTTAGGAATAAAATCACATCCTTTGCCTCAATTTGAAGCTGGAAATCGTAATCGTAAGAGAACTAGCACAGGAACAGACAAATACCACATAACCTCACTTATAAGTGGGAGCTAAACATTGAGAACATGTGAACACAGGAACAACAGACACTGCAAACTACTAGAGGGGAGAAGAAAGGAGAGGGCTGTACTTTGAAAAACTATCTGTTGGCTACTGTCCTATTTGGGTGCAATATGCAGATGAAACAAACCTGCACGTGTAGTCCTTCTATCTGAAATAAAAGTTGAAAATGTTTAAAAAGTTGATTGTTGTCCTCAAGGAACTCACATTGTAATTGTAGCTGGGGTGCTGAGCTATACCTATATGAAATGAATTAAAAAGACTGTCCAAATTAGAAGCAAAGGCATCTGGACACAATAACTATCGCTGGAGCTATGAAATAGAAAAAGTAAGGTTTTGATACTGGCAACCGTTTACTGCTTATGACTGATACTATTAACTGTAGGCTGGGCGCGGTGGCTCAAGCCTGTAATCCCAGCACTTTGGGAGGCCGAGATGGGCGGATCACGAGGTCAGGAGATCGAGACCATCCTGGCTAACACGGTGAAACCCCGTTTCTACTAAAAAATACAAAAAAAAAAAAAACTAGCCGGGCGTGGTGGTGGGCGCCTGTAGTCCCAGCTACTCGGGAGGCTGAGGCAGGAGAATGGCGTGAACCCGGGAGGCGGAGCTTGCAGTGAGCTGAGATCCGGCCACTGCACTCCAGCCCGGGCCACAGAGCAAGACTTCGTCTCAAAAAAAAAAAAAAAACTGTATGCATTATATCTTAACTAATATGATTTTAAATTGTTTGGAGATACATACATAACATGGTACTGGATTCCTCTAATTAACCAGGAAAAACCAAAGAGGAATTCTATGTGTGTAGCCTAGGGGCATATGGACTCGCTACTTCATGGAAGCAAGGATTTGAATGGGTACATTTTTGTGATCTGTCTCAACCCTTGGTGCCCGTTAAAACCACCTGGATAGCTTTTATAAATTAATACATGTACACATTATTAATTAATTAGTAAATTACCTAATTAGAAAATTAACATTCCTGGGCCCTACCCAAGACCCAGGGATGAGGCCTGAGCAGTAGTAGTCGTTAGAGTTCACCAGGTGCTTTTAATGAGCTGCTAGGGTTGAGACTCTCTGCATTAGGTAATTAGATCCAGACCTTATTTGAATAATTCCTTTTGGTCTTAAACTTGTGAATTTATTGTCTTTAATTCAACTCTTTCAACTCTGACTTTTGAAGATTATTGCTTAAAAAAAAAATTATCTAGAATTTTTTTTTAAAGAAAAATACTCTTACCATTTACTTAGTTGCCAAATGCCCAGAAGTCATCTTTTGTTTATTCTTTTTCTCGCCACTTTTTACATCAAATCCATTGAGTAGTTATCTACATTTTACTTCTAATACATATATTTAATCCATTCGTTTCTTCCCATCTTCACTCCATCTCCTTGTTTTAGCAAACCTCTTAAGGTTATTTACTAATTTTACTTTGTTAAATTTAGAATAAAATCTTAACCACTTAATATGGCCTGCAATGCTTTGCATAATCTGGCACCCCATGGCCTTTTCAACCACATTTCTTATCATTCCTCACTAGTCCCTATTTGTTTCTCTCCAGGATTCCACTTACAACTTGCCATCCTGCTTGTGATTTTAGAAACTTTGTGTGTTTCTCCAGGCTGGATTACCAACACATAGCACAGCAGAATGTGACCATTTAGTATGCTAAGTAAGACACTCTCTCTTGCACGTTCTCTCCCTATTGATGTTTGTAAAGCAGACAGGGGAGATGGTAATACTTGTAATGTGTTCATTTATAACCAAATACATTTTCTTGTTCGTACCAGCTATCTAGGTTTTTTTTTTAATGATTATTCAATCTTTGTTGCATTCTTCTATGTCAACTTCCCCACTTCTGGTTTCTTTGTTTCTTTCCTCTCAAACACACATTAACCTCAATATAGAGTATATATACATGGGCTTTGAATTGTTGGGTTGTTAAAGAGTATATAGCTTCACATTTGCTAAATAAATGCTAAATTGTTTTTGAAGTGTTAGTTCCAAATTACTTTCTCACTGGAGGTGGCTAAAAGTTTAGTTACCCCTGTATTACCCATCTGTCCTCATCAATCCCTGATACTATCAAATTTTTCACATTTTGTATTCTGCATTTTGTACAATTTCATACATACGAAATTGTATTTTAACATAGTCTTAGCTCTATTTCCCTGATTACTAATGAGCTTAAGTAATGTTCCTGTGTGCTTACTGGGAATTTATATTCTCTTTTTTGTGAAGTACCTTCACATGTAAGCTTTTTATATAATTGACTTAGAAGTTTTAATATTTTATGTATGTCTATTATTTATCAATCCCATGTATTACAAGTTTCTTTCTCTAATCTATGGTATATCCATTCACATTTTAATGTTTTGTTAAATTTTATGATCAGAAGGTATTATAATTTAATAAACTTATCAATCTTTTTATTTGTAATTTGTGATGTTGAATCACTTTTTAAAAGAAAGACTCAATTATCAATTATATTATCTTCTAAATGTTTCATCCTTTTGGCTTCACATTTAAATCTTTAGTGCACATGGAATTGATTTTTATATCTGTCAGGAAGTTAAGTTTAGTTGCATAATTTTTCCATGTAAATAATCAGTTGTGCAAGAACAAATTATTTTCTTTTGCCTCTGATCTCAATTGCCAGTTATCATAAATCTTGTTTCAAACTGTATGGATTTGATGGTTTCATTTCATTGCTCTACTTATCGAAGGCTGCACCAATTCTATGCATCTCAAATATGGCTGCTTTATAACTGGTAGTCATGTCACCTACTTTGTTTGTTTTTTTTCAGGAGTCTCTAGGCTATATTTGACCCTCTGCTCTTCCATATTAATTTTAGAATCAGTTTATCAAGATCAGTAGCAACAGCCAACTACTTAGGATTTTGATTGAAATTGCTCTCAATTTGTAGATCAATTGGGAAGAATTGTTTTATCATATGGAATTGTGATATTGGGTTCCAGTCCATTAACATCGTATGACTGTCATTTTGTTTATAGTTCCATTATAATGTTCTTTAAATGTTTTATAATTTTTTCTACAAAAGTCCTGCAAAAGCCTAATAGAAATCTAACTTTTGTTGGATCTATTCTATTTTACACTGTGAAGCTATTTAAACAGTGTTTTGATTTAATTTTATGTCTTTACTGTTGTATGGAAATGCAATTGAATTCTATTTGTTGATCTTACATTCAGAATCTTAGTAAACTATTACCAGTTATAACAAATTATCATTATGTGCAAATAATGACAATTTGCTTCCTCTTTGTCAATCCTTATATAGTGTGTGTGTGTGTGTGTGTGTGTGTGTGTTTTGGTTTTTTTTTTTTTTTTTTTTTACCTTATCATGATGGCTAGATAGACAGAAATCATGATGGAAAGTGCCCTTGTTTTGTTCCAGATTTTAAAATAAACATTTTCAACATTTCACTATCAAGTATTTGGGCCAGGTATTTTTCTTTGGGAAATGTTCTACCTATTTATCCAACAATTTTAGTCTTTATTAATGCAATTCAGATTTCTTCTTGAGTCAGTTTTGGTAAGCTATGTTTCTCTAGAGACGTTTATTAATAAAATTTGAAACTTAGTTGAAATCACAAAGCTATTAACTAACATCTTCATAACACCTTCTTTTAAATCTTTGTAGTATTTGTAATTTTGTATTCTTTTATACAAATTCCTGACTTTTAAAACATCTTCTTGGCCTAGTGGCTTATGCCTGTAATTCCAGCACTTTGGGAGTGTGAGGAAGGAGGATCACTTGAGTCCAGGATTTCAAGACCAGCCTGGGCAACACAGGGAGGGCCAGTGTCTACCAAAACTGTCTTACAAAACTAGCCAGGTGTGGTGGCACACATCTGTAGTCCAAGCTACTTGGAAGGCAGAAGTGGGAGGATCTACTTGAGCCTGGAATGTCAAGGCTACAGTGAGCCATGATCACACCATTGTACACCAGCCTGGGTGACACAGAGAGACCCTGTCTCAAAAAACAACAACAAAAATCCTAGACAGCAACAACAAAAACCTTCTTTTACTTTGACCATTCCTGCCGCAAGTTTTCTTTTAATATTTTATGAATGTTATTTTATTCGTAATAAAGTATCTTATGAATATTTTATGAATATTCCTCCAAAACCAATATTTGACTTTATTGATCCCCTGTATTATTTATGTTTGTTTTCAGCATAGAAGAATGTCCCATCCATATCTTCTTGGGCCTTATCATTATAATGCCATTGTTAGTATGAACCATACAATTTCAACCATACTGGGGATACTTTTTATTATTTGTGCCGAACTAGAAGGGTATCACCTAAAATGGTCTTTGGCTATTTATTCATTGTCCAGTTTGAGCGAGATTTTCCCCAGTGGCTAGTGGTAATCATCAAGAGACTGAAAATTTATATTGGGTACCAGTTATTGCCCTCTCTGCATTTACTGGCATCACATGCATCCTCAAGAATGTCCAGGGAAAAATATGTTTCTATTCTCTGTCTCTCACTGAATTATTTCTCTAATATTTTCACGTGGAATATGAATATTTCACTTGTTACAATAGCCTTTTAAAAGTCAGAAAGAATTAGTCATCCCAGATATTCATAATGACAAATATCAAGTTTTTGGCTGTGTGTGTTCCCGTGTATGTCTGTATTCTTTGGTTAAGATTTTAATGTAGTTCTTCTTGGTTACTACAAAGGTCATTGCTGGTCACTTACAAAAGACTAGTAATATATATAGAATGAGGATATTTCCTACAAACATAATTTCAGCTAGGGGTGCTGATTTTTCAAAAAAATAGAATGAGACAAAAATGTAAATAATGTGGATGATTCAGCTCTCTGTTCCACTCAGCGATCGGAAGGTCTAGAAGGAACATGAGGTGGACATTAGAAATGTGATTTTTCCTCAGTCTTAATTTTCACGTATCTGTTTTACATTCAGAGAAAAATAAAGATACAAGTTTTTCATATAACACAGTCCTTAAACACAAACATTTGATGCTCAAGGAAAGGTGATCTCTTCTGTTACAGAATTAAAATTAGTTATATGAGATTTAATGAGGAACAATACTATATTGTATGACTAACTGTGTTTTGGCATAATTTTGCTCTATCTAATATTTTTACCTTAAATATTGACTTTCGATCTTAATTCCAAAGAGAGTCAATTCTTTCCTGTCATGATAGACCTTTAGGATAGGAGAAAATATTGTCAAGTATTAAGTAAAGTCAGCTCTGCCAGTGGTATAAAACGTGAGTTCTAACCAGATCACCTCTAACAAAACCATACCTAGGCAAATGATAGAAAGGGATCTGTGTTGGGGAATGGTGAGAATTCTTAGAAGGACCGGCTTATCATTGCTTTAGGTTTTCTACTATGTGAATCATTTTGTTTCCTCAGTAAGATAGTTTAAGTAGCACTTTTTGTTGCCTGCAGATAAAATTATCCAGCCCCTTTTTAATACTCCAGCTCCTTTTGCAAATTGTTCCTTCCCATCCTGGCTCCCCTGCTAACTGTTCTCCATCCTCAGTGATCTTCACCTGGTTGCTCGCAGGTACCAGGCTTCTCTTGATCCAGAGCTTCAGCTTACAGTGCTCCTCCCACTGCTTTCACCTAGTTAGTTTCATCTTCAGAGTTAACTGAACTGCTCAGTTAACTAATCTTACTTCAGAGTAACTTCTTTTATCCTATAGTCATATTTATTTTGTTACACAAGTAATGTTTGTAACACAAATAATGATTGTAACGCATGATTTATGCCTGTGGTTCTTTGATTACTGTTTGTTTCTCCTATGAAATGTAAACTCCATGTGGGCTCACAACTACATATTGAATGCCTAGCTCAGGGCATAGCACATCACAGATGTCTCAGAAAGATTTGAATAAATGAATTTTTTTAAAAGCAGTGTTCTTATCTACCATGGGTGTGAATACAAAATTATTCATAATTAATTATATTATGAATAATTACTATATAAAAGTTGCTCTAAATGCAATTCAAGGGATAGAAACAGTGTGTCACACCAATACACAGGAGAAAAAAGTGACTGTAATTTCTGCAATTATAAGTTTTTTCTGTTGGAGTTGAGATTTGAGCTTACAACTAATTGAGAAAATATATCAACACCTAAGTATCAGCTGAAGCCGATTAAAATAAAATAAATGATAACCAGAAGCCTGAGCAAACATCTATGTGAAAGAAGGAGTAATTAATTATAACTGGGTTGATCAGAGAAAGCTTAACTGAAGATAGTAAAGTGGGCCTTAAGGGAGGACAGTAAGTTCTATTGGTAGAAAAATTGGTTAACAAACTGTCACTTTTAGGAAGAGTAGCAAAATTAGGAAAGTTTCAGAGACAGGCAAGTGCATGGAAAATTGGTTCAGTTTGAGAGGAGGAGAGGTAGCAAGCTCCAATGTAGAATGTGGAGCCATTGAACTCCTTGGAACCGGAGGGTACTGTAATCAGAAGTGTGAAGGGTAGATCAGAAAAAATGATCAATGTGGAGGAGAGATAGTGGTTTTAAGGCTATTACAAAAGTCTAGACAAAAATAATAACATTCTGAACTAACCAAGGATATTGCACAGGTAGAAAACTAGACTTATTTGAGGTAGTAAACCTAGAAAAGAAATTTTTTAAAAAAATAAATTTTATATCGAAAAGAGAATTTTTTAGAATCCCATATGGAAAAGAGATTTTAGAAAAATTCCTTAAGATGTCATGTGTAATTTAAAATATGTTTCTTTGATTTTCATTCTGTGTTCTTAGGAGGATATTAATGCTATATTTACCTATGATTTTTAAACTGCAGATAATGAAGTCCATTTGTTGTGATTGAGATACTTAAGGAATTAGATGTCTAACGCAATTGTCAATGTATGCAGCTCAAGGCAATGTGAAATGCTTAGAATTAGGATAGATAGTGGAAACAGAGGATGGATGAGCTTACCATAGAGCTGCAGATTGGCTTTTTACTATAGCAGTCCCTAAAATGGGTGAATAGAAGTGTTCTTGGAATGGCTTTAGGAACACTATTAACTACAGTTTGAGTTTTTGTGTAGGCAACGGGACAATATATATGAGACATTAACATAATGATAGAATAGGATACAAAGACAGCCCAACATATTATAATTGAGGCAAACAAGGTTAGCTGGAGTGATGCATGGAAAAGAGGAACAATTAGGATACACACTTGACCCTTGAAAAATACATGGGCTAGGTGCACAAACCCCCTGAGAAGTGGAAAATCCAAATAGAATTTCAACTTCTCCAAACCTAACTATTAATTAGCTTGCTCTTGACCAGAAGCCTTACTGATAAGATAAACAGCTGAATAACATGTATTTTACATTATGTGTATTATATACTGTATTCTTACAACAAAATAAGAGAAAATGACATGTTATTAAGAAAGTCATAAGAAAAAGAAAATGTATTTACTAAATGCATGCTCTTCATCATAAAGGTCTTCAGCCTTGTCATCTTCATATTGAGCAATCTAAAGAGGAAGAAGAGGGGTTAGTCTTGCTGTCTCAGGGGTAACAGAAGTGGAAGAGGTAGAAGAGGAGGTAAGGGGAGGCAGGAGAGGGCAGTACATTTCATGTAACTTTTATTGAAAAAAATCTGCATGTAAGTGGACCCATGCAGCTCAATCCCATGTTGTTCAAGGGTCAAGTGTATAGTCGTTAGTGGAGATCTCAGAATTTTGATTTTAAAAATAATGCATTTCTGTTTAAAATTTTTTGGATATGTATGAATTATTACTTAGTAATTGAGACTGAACTTAGATGGAGCTCCTTGGGATGTAACAAGATGAGGAATTCTGAAGCCAGGCTGTCGAGGGGATTACTAACAGAAATATTGAAATTCACAGAGATGGTGGCAAGGCTTAAAAGAATGTTCTAGGCTAGGTGTTAAAGCAAAAATAGAAGGCGAAGGAATTATTTAGTAAAAGAAAATGTTGTGTAAATGTGTGGTGTAAAAATAAAAAGTATTGAGAAAAGTGCTGCCTCTTTCTCCAGGCCTATAAGATAAAGGCAGTAGAAGGCAAATTTCATAGTTGAGATAACAGATCAGAAAATACTGTCAGCAAAATATAAATCCTTTGCTTATCTTTTCCCATTGACTTTTGAATCATCTGTTGCTCAACTACATCAGAGAAATAAGATGTGAATATTATTAGTTAAAATGCCAATGCCAAGCCAATTGTATTGATTCACTCATTCCAAAAAAATCTATTGACTAGCCACTCTGTGCTAAACATTGTACCTTTGCCACTAACTTTAAAGTAATAATTTTATCTGATAAACCCACAGGTCAGCTGCAAGATTTACATCAGAGAGGTGGAAAGAAATCAAGTTTGGGCAAGGAATGATGGCTTTTTTATTTTCTGGTGGCAGGGTTTATATTTCTTGGCTATGAAGACAGGATGTTGGAACTGGAGTCAGGGGCACCAGGCTTTAGTCCTAGTTTTGCTGCTAACAGGCAGAGTAATTTAAAGTACATTTCTTAAAGTTAAGCCCCAATTTCCTTATCTACAAAATAAGAAGTTTTAAAAGTATTTTTCATATCTTCTAATCTATGATACTAAATTTAGTTCCCCTAGTTTCAGGAGAGACCTGACCTAATATATAAAATATTGATTTATTGCTAGCAGTCACTTTACATTTGGTTTCTTAACCTTTCTGGCTCTCACTGTTATCACTTACAGAATGGAGATATAAATCTGTTGTATCTACCTCACAGGAACATTGTAAAAATAAAATAGGAAAATAAATTGGAAAGTGCTAGTAACAGGAAATATCATTACAGTCAACACATTCCTCAAATGCATAACTACGTTTGGATTATTTTGCTTCATCCTTCTCTCCTTAATATCTTTTGTATTAGCTGAGATACATATGCATGTTACTTACTCGTTACTAAGTATTTTTTTCTTTTGTTTATTAGTAGCCTTTAAAGAAATAAAAGTTGTGCTATTTGCCAGTTGCTCCAATAAGTGATTTGTAATATGATAAAGGTAGAAATACCTTGTTGAATTATTATAGATTTCTGTTAACAACAACGTTTTTCATATCCTCATAACCACAGAAGAAAAATAATTGAGAACTTGCTAGTTAATTTGGCTAGTTTTTTTTTTTTTTTTTTTTTTTGGTAATACTTTCTAAGTTACTTAAAGATTTCTAAAACCATTGTGTTCCTAAATTTTTAATATACAGTTATGTGTTGTATAGAGATGTTTTGGTCCATGGCATATATATATGTGTGTGTGTATATATATATATATATATATGATGGCGGTATCATAAGATTTTTGCTGTACCTTTTCTGTTTAGATAGTTTAAATTATACTTAACATTATGTTACAATTGCCTATGGTATTCAGTACAGTAACATTCTGTACAGGTTTGTCACCTAGTAGCACTAGTAGCAATAGGCTATGCCATATAGCCAAGATGTGTAGTAGGTTATACTATCTAGGTTGCGTAAATACACTCTATGATGTTCACAGAATGATGAAATCTCCTAATGACACATTTCTCAAAACATATCCCTGTTGTTAAGCAATGCATGACTCTGTGTGTGCATGTATATGTGTGTGTGTGTGTGTGTGTGTGTGTGTGTGTGTGTGTGTGTAATATCAGGACGTTGAATGCCTGAATTTATTTGGTAATATCATATACAGAGGGTTGTGGTTAAAATCGAATGAAATGCTATTTGTGCCATTACTTTGTAAGCGATAAAGTATTCCAAAAACGTTTGTAATCATTAACTATTAAGCCACGTAGAAAATTTTAACTACATGCTTCAGTATTCACGAAAAATAATTATAGTCAGTCTTATTCACAAATGTAAACTGAGTATTACATTTTAAAATCACATATTATCAGAAGTAGAGTGTCTCTCCATGTAAAATATTTGTTCAGTAACATTACCATTTAAGTATGATGAGATTTGATGATAATTAAAGCATAGAGAAGAAAAAATGACATTATGCACAGTAATGGATAAGATTTTACAGAATGGGTAATAAAACAGGAATAGAACTAAGATGTCAAAATTCCAGCTACTTACATTTTATTTTAATAAAAGTAGACCATTTGCATAAGTCTTGAAAGGCAACAAATTCAAATGATAGACCTAATTCTCACTAACAAGAAATAATGAAGTGCTGTGGTAATGATGCAAGGGACAGAAAATCTCGTGGGATTTATAACAGAGAAGGAAGGGAACTTCTGGGACAAGTAATATGTATGTTATAAGCTTTGGGAGAAAAACTTCGTAAAAATATGAAGAAAATATGTATTATCCAATAGCCAGGTGCTCTGGAGGTAAATATGGCTAAAGACAAATGAGAAATACTAAAAATAGAGTAGAAACTCTAAAAAATATAAATTTAGAGATAAGATTCCAGAGGAAATCAATGAAAAGACATCAAAGGTAACTGTGGTGGCTGAGTTCAGAGCTCTCTGATAGCTCCCATTTTAAATTTGCACCTACGAGCATGGCTACCTTATCTCTGCCTTCTGCAGGCAGGAATGAGAGGCAGCGGAACAAGGAGGAGGTGAGAGAATATGGCTCCTACTAAAGTAGTGGAGGTGTCTTTATAACATGAGTCAAGCTCAGTAAGAAAATAGTAACTCTTTTGCATAATTTGGTCTAAAATTAAGCAAACACTTCAGGTTTCCTGTAAGGACTGCTGACAGAAGAACAACATGCACAGTGTGATGTTGGATTTTTTTTTTTAATATATAAAGAGAATTAAAAAAAGAGAAAAATAAAACTGTATTCATAGTACAAGAGCCCATGGATGTCTCCACTCTCTTTCTCCATTTTCAGTTTTTATAAACTTCTCATGCAGAAAGTCACAACGGCTTTGCTTTAAAGCCCACACCAGGGATCAAGATTTCCAAGTCACAGGAGAAGCAAAAACAGTAAGGTTAAAAGAATTAGTTGAAGGAGAAACAGGAAGGGTGTAAAGAGTTAAGACGCTATCTTTCTGGACTACTCTCCACCATCCAATGGAAAGCCACACAAACACAGGCCAAGTGTCTGTCAGAGAGACCCAGACCATATGTAGTGTACCTGAGTAAGCTAAGCGATGCCAAAGGCACAGCCTCTTCCACCTCATCTCCTGACTATAAAATTCAAACTTACCACTGGGAACATGGAGTAAAGAAATGCTTAAACTTCTTACAGGCTCATTCTCAGTTTTTTCCACAGACATGAAAGAAATGGATTCCACCCCCATTCCCTCCTAGCTAATGGCAGGCATCTGAGACAACTTCACAGTGGACAGCAGAACATAAAGTGAGTTATTTTGAATAATCAAAACAGCTGAATCTGATTTCCATGACTACATTTTTCCCATCCACAGAGGAGGGCTAGGACACATCCAGGGGTGCCAGGTTATATTTAGAGAGAATATTATCCAGGATTTGAACTTCAGCTGCTACATGTGACACACACTGGGATAAACTATCCCATTAAAACTGAGAAAAGGATACAAGTTCATAGACTATTGCAATCATTGTGCCGTAAATGATTGCAAGATGAATAGAATCTAGCCCTAGTGGCTTTAAGGAAATCATAATAGGGCCACAGAGGAGAGAGAGAGACTTCTCTGAGGATGGAATCACGTTACTTTGGAGAATGCATTAAACCAATTTTACTAGACAGAGAACTGAATGTATTTAGTGTAAGTACAAAGACACACACACACACACACACACACAAACTGTAACAATGTTGCAGGTGGCTCACCCACATACTCTAGCATGCATCATTCTGGAGCAAAATAACCCAGGGGCTTCCAGCTGGAAACACTTGCAGCTTTTTACTTGAGGGCCTTCAACCACAAAGCTTACCCAGTCAGTAGGAAATGCCACACAAAGTACTTTAAAGTTAATTATCATCCTTACCTTCTTGCCCTCCTAATAGCCCTTTACCTAAGACTGATAGAAATCTATGGATACATAGTTCCATTCCTTGGCTTTCAGGTGAAATAATTCTGAAGCATGCTTTATGCTGTCTCCTAGAATTCCCAAGTAGTATTCCTCATGGCAGTAACCTATTATATAATCAATGTTAATTGGCTTTTTAAATTTCCCCAACTCATTTCCTCACTCCCATCTAGTGCTCCCCCACAATCACTTCTCTGAAGAGCATTCTGATATTGAGAAACCTTATTGCATAATGGAAGTAAAAGTCAATTATCAGGGCCCTCTGAAAATGGTACAAAATAACAGAGATTCTGGAATGGGCTAAGCAGCCAGAAATCACACGCTGATACCTAAGCCCCTTGAAATTAGATCCCCAAGACTAGGGTACCAGCGAGAACTGATGTTCAAGGCAGGCAAAGAATAAATGATTTCTAAATTCCTTCTTCAAAAGTTTATCTGTCCATGTCAAGGTCAATTGCATTCCAAACAACCTGAATGTGAACTAGTCGTTTTGACATTTTTTAGGAAGATGTGATACTACTAGAAGAATGAAGGAAGCAACTTTTGCCCTGATTTCAATTGTAATACTCAAAAGATGTATTTAATTCTACAGTGATGAGCTTGAAATTAAAGTAAGAGGTTTTTTTGTTTGTTTGTTTGTTTTTTGTGACAGAGTCTCACTCTGTCGCCCAGGCTGGAGTGCGGTGGCGCGATCTCGGCTCACTGCAAGCTCTGCCTCCCGGGTTCACGCCATTCTCCTGCCTCAGCCTCCTGAGTAGCTGGGAGTACAGGTGCCCACCAACACGCCCAGCTAATTTTTTTGTATTTTTTAGTAGCGAGGCGGTTTCACCGTGTTAGCCAGGATGGTCTCCATTTCCTGACCTCATGATCCGCCCGCCTTGGCCTCCCAAAGTGCTGGGATTACAGGTGTGAGCCACCGCGCCTGGCCCAAAATAAGAGTTATTTAAAAAAATATATACTTTCTGGCCACTTTTTAAAAGAAGTGGTAATAATTAATAAACAGCATTACAAATTAAGCTATTTCCTTTTCGAATAGATTCACTAACAAATTAGGAGGAAATCATTTTGTATCCTCATTGCAAGGCAACTGAGTTTCTTATGTTTTTCTTGGTAGATGGAAAATTCCCACTCAAAGATTATTAGCAACTTGACATATTATCCTCACCAGTGGATATGTGTTATGCCTATCAAACTTGGCACTACTGGCATTTGGACAGGACAGTTGTCTGCCGGGGTGAAGGGAGGGCTATTCTGTGCACTTTGGGTTGTTTAGTAGCATACCTAATCTCTACCCTGTGGACACAAATAGTTCTCTCCACCCAAAACATGACAACCAAAACTGGGTTCTGACATTACCAAATGTCTCCTGGGCAAAGTGCCTCTGTTTGAAAAGCACCGTTTGCAGGGAGGTCTTTTTGAGGCCTCCCTCAGAACTCTTTCCCTAATGAACTTATTTTCATGTAAATGTATGCAAAATTTGCCAATGATGAATAGTAGGACATCACATAAGAAAATCAAGATATAAATTTATCTGAACTGATCAGTCTTCAATACAATGAAATTTCTCATGGTTAAATGTAAAATACTACATTTACATTCGAGTAATAAGTGTCTAGGTACAAGTTAAAGGAGACTTTACCTGGAAAAAATCTGATAATTTTGTTGATCATAAATTCAATGTAATTCAAACAAGCAATATATGCTTTTGAAAAATCATGAAATCTTAAGTGTCATTGTCAGGGAGAAAAAGTTCAAATCAAGGAAGGTGAAAAAGCCATTGTATTTTGGCTGATCACCAAATGCTGTGGTTGTTTGGTGTCAGATTTTGTGAACAGAGGTTCAGGAAAAGGTTACTAAGATTATAAGATGCTTAGAATCTATATAATTTGAATACTGGCCATGGTAAACCAGAATATTAAGATTGGAGAAGAGAAAATCCAGACAGTGTTTAGGGGAGGGTGATGGTATTGGAAAGGCTGTCATGGGGAAAAAGGGTATATTCTATTTTGCACAAAGAGAATTAGAATCAATAAGTGAAAGTTACAGAAAACTAGATATAAGGAACCAAAATTATCCTATCATGAAATCGATTGCCTTGCAAAGGAGCTACCCTTCCTCTAGCCATGGCTATGCAATGCTTTGTCTGGGACATTGTAAAAGTGTCTCCTATGTTGGGAAAAATATTAACATAAACACCTACAATAGTCTTAATTTTAAATCCAGGAATTTATGGTAATTCTACTCTCTTAGTAGCTACCTAGCACACTTTAATTTTACCTTATTACACAGGTGAACTTTAACTTTTATCTTTTAGTAAAATATTGAACTTTATGCAAAGCATTTAAGTGCATTATGTTTTTTATTCCTCACAATCCTATAGGTTGTCTCCTTATCATTCTCTTTTATGGCTGAATAAACTTAGTATGATTGAGTGATTGCACGAAGTCCCACAGCTAGTAATTTTCAAATCTAGTATTTAGACCCACTTTGCTTGAACTGCTGGTGCTTGTGACAGATCATTATTAAGACTATTTTACTTAACTGAAAGCACACTGTTCTAATCAGTAATCATCTGAATTTCACAGACCAGAAGCATTCAATATTTCTTTTATTGATTGTTATTTTTACTGAATGAATGCTATGGTTCCATATTCTATGTTTCTCAAGAAGTTATTTTCTCCTTTTTATTTAAAGGTGACCACATATTTAGGGTCAGTAAGGTATTTTTCATAGTCTAGCTGCCACTCTCAAATACTGATGACCTCTACATGCTTAAAGATGGATGCATTGTTGGGTAAGACTTTGCTGCATATTAGATATTCACTGACTATCTTCAAGGTGTTAATCAAAGATTCCAATTCTTGGAGAAGTTTGCCCTTAAGTTAATACTAAGTTGTTCAGAAGAGTAGAGATATGTAGGATGAATGGGGTGATTTTCATATACTAGACCTCCATAAATAATTGAAGACTGAACTTGTAAAAATGAAGCAAGATTAATTTCAATAAAAATTGTATAACTGGACATTTAGTTATAGAGAAGGATACTGTAATGGTTAAAGTTAGTTCATGCCATCTCCTTGATGATTTCTTTTTTGAGATGGAGTCTCGCTCTGTCACCCAGGCTGGAGTGCAGTGGTGCAATCTTGGCTTACTGCAACTTCCACTTCTCAGGTTCAAGCAATTCTCCTGTCTCAGTCTACTGAGTAGCTGGGAACACAGATGCCCACCACCACTCCTGACTAATTTTTGTATTTCTTGACCTTCTTAATACTCGCTGAACCATTCATCTTCAGTATTATTTCTAAAAAAGTTTTGTTTATATCTAATGTCTGTTTTAGTGATTCTCAATCTTTTGGGGGAGTTTTGAAACCGTTTGAGGATTTGATGAACCTAATGATTACTTTTACTGGGAAAATGCTCATTCACATATACCTGCCAAGTTATTCTATGTATAAATATATAATATATAATTATTTTATGTTAAATACTTAATACTTATATTAAAATATTCATATTCAATATATTTATATATTTACATGTAATAGCAATTATATATGTTTATATCCATTATATATACATATATATTTTATATATATCTCTATTATTACATATATATAAGTTAGCAACCCTTGAGGCCTAATCACTATGGGGGCCCTGGACATCTATGCCCTCTATAGGTTAAGACCCAAAATACTTGGTCTGATTACTAATAATAGGTTTTATATAGCAACTGCCTTTGAAGTGCTTACATATTTTTAAGGGAAACTAAATTATATATCCTTTAATTTAGACATTAATAAAATGTGGATTGTTTCTGTTACATTTTTACAATCATGAATAGTAATAAATAACAAATATATCTAGACACTGCAGGTTCAAAATGAATTAAGCATTCATGTTCAGACTTTTTACTGTTGAAGAAAAAAAGACTAAACTTATGCATTTTCATCAGAAAATCATTTTCAAGTGCCAGGGTTTTAAAGCAGTTACCAACTGTGGAACTAAAACTTACTCTGATGAATCATCTGATTTCTAAAAAGCCAATTTATTTTGTGAGAAATAAATATAGTTCTATGGAAACAAACACTATGTTCTTTTATACATTTATTTTTTTTTCAAATAACACGTGAGAGTCAAAGAAATTAGGCAAATAGTAACTAGTATGTGATAGTGCTGGAATTTAACCACAGGTTTACTTAACTTGGATTCCATTGTTTTTTATAGAGAAAAAGCATATTTATGAAATTAGTATTTTAATGTTGTTTTCAATTAATACTGTATCAGTTTATGGTTTCTGGCATATCAAGATGAACAAATGTATACAAAAGTACATTGAGTCGCTCTACCTTTAATTGTATGAATATAGAGGTGTTTAATGACTAGTAAAATTCAGACAAAAGAGAGTCAACATTCTTCCTCTGTAATATAAGGATGGGTATTCCCTTCAGATGCAGTCTTCCTTACTGTTCCACTTTCCCACTTTCACCACATCATGAAATGGTGCCGCATATACTTTTTAAAATCAGTAAATCCACAGTTGTATTAAGAAATATTTTATTAACAAAACAGTAAATTCCACTTGCTTAGCATTTCCAATAATGGATAAATTGGCCTTGCAACAGAAAAACAAACAAACAAATAAAAAAAGAAGAAGAAAACCCCTTAGATACCCAATCACACAAAGCACTAGAAGGGTAGGGTTTTGTGGCCTTTCTTTGATGTCTTAGGGATTGACCACTTCACACATTATTGTAGTATTTGTTGTTTTAAAAAAGGCAGCACATTACATGGATAAAAAAGAAGCATAATCAATCAGAAAAGTTACAGTCTAGAGATGTAATCAAATTTATGCCAAGTAGTGTGAAATCCTCAATCAACTGCAAACTATGCATGGAACCCTGATATGTTTGGTATGAAGATAGTTGGGATTCAAGTCATTTTCTCCTTCTAACTCTGTTCCCCTCTTTTCTTTTTCCATTCAAGAAAAAATAAGTTTTGCTAGAGTGAGTTTGTGTAAGCCAATAATATTAGAAATAATCTTACTGATAATAAACTATATCATTGCATGTAACTTTAAATTTTATGCTGGGGAGAAACATTGAAATCAATCCCAAACAACACATTTCATAGATATACTGCTTAAAATTACCATTATTCAATTTATTTTCTATTATATTTTAGAATCTATCCAGATGGAAACTGGTTCAAGCTTAATAGATAAAATAGAAAAGCAACCTTAAAATTAAAAAAAAAAAAAACCCTTCAAGCTGTAAATCAGTAGTTTTACACTTCCCTTCTTATTTTACTGGCTTTCCCTGAGTAAGACTGAATGAGACGGGGGAAAAGAAAAGACTCATGAATTCTTTTAACGCGGCAAATTAAAAAAAAATGAAAATCTACAAAAGAGGTAATGGATATTAAATTTTCATTGTATACCTTCTACTTTCTGGGTCATAAAAAGCCATTAAGATTCTTTCACAACAATTACTTGGCAACCATAGATAGTGATTTGCTATGAATTATACATATTTCTAAGGTGCTGTACGTCTGAAATCCAGGTCACTTCTTGTTTTTTTTTCCATCAACTAAAGTATCACAAAAGATGTTTTGCATTTTTTGCCTTTGCTGATTAAAGCTAATTGTAAAGATATTCTTCTCTTCTACAAAATTTATTATCGTTCTTTTAGAAGGTATTCAAGTAATGCAACCAACTTTTACTGAAGCATCAACTTGCGATCTAATAATGCATTTCTTTCGCACTACCTTCTCATATTAATAATTTATTGCTGTGAACATCATTGAATAATATGCAAAAACAAGTGTATAATCTATACTTTTCTACTACTTAATGTGTTAAACTAAAACTATATTTAATGATATATACGTAAAACCAGAAAAGTTAAAACATAGTCAATAATTAACAGAGAATGATTTTCTTAAATGGGTAACACAGAATAAAAAATTACTGAAAAATACTTTCTTAGTTGAGAAGATGTTTACTTTCCAGAAATGCTCATCATGCACATCAGATTCAGAGAATATATATATTACTTTATTAGAAAGAAAGTTTTCAATTGCAGCAGCCAGAGTTAAGGTGTAGATTAATCAATTCTGCTTCCAAAAACCTGCCCACATAATGGTTCTTATTCATGCAGCAGTATATCAGTGATATTCTATTTGATAAGGAAAGGTTCATTTCATTAGGGACTAAAATCTTCTTGGGGTTACCTGGGAGCAAGATCTCAATGAAGCAAATCACCCCATTTGTCATCAAAACCTTGGCACAACCCTCTTCCTTCCTGCTTTTCACTATGTCAATAAATATTTGCTATTGTATGCACGTTTGGCTCTTCCAGTACATCTGATGGATTGCCGTGGATTCGTGTGTGTGTGTGTGTGTGTGAAAACAGTGAATGTATGTGGGAATGTATTTCAGGGAGAAAAGATTATAAGATACATATGTATATATTTGACTTTCTAATTCACACCTTTCATACAAGTACTAAAACTCAATTGCAACAGAATGAAGGCTGTACATATAAGAAAAAAAGTAGCTGTCTTTTTATATACATTCATACATATCTTCCTTAGAATAAACACTACACTGTAATTTCTTTAAAAAATAAAAGTAAGTAATTGTGGCAATTTATAATGGTGGCAAAAAAAAAAAACAAATGAAATAATTGTTGCTCTGATGTCATAAAACTGCCTATACTTAGCAACACTTATAACATTGAATTTACCAAAAATGGCTGAAGAGCAGAGATATATTTTGCATTTTCTATACAACAGGCTATAAAACGTCACTTATCACAGTCCAGAAAGCACACAGAGATGGATTTTATATAAACATATGTAATAACATAATAAGCGTGCATGAAAATTTCCCAATGATTGCATCTATGCCCTCTTTTTGTTTTGAAATTTTGTGTGAAAATGTGCCTTATATTTCACATTTTTGAAAATAAGGCCTCCATACTTTTTTTCCTCTCTCACAACCAGAAAGGGGCTTTTTGAATGTGTTCCTACACAAGTCTTCAAAAAAGCCAGCACTTTGTTTCAAATGCAAGTTCCAACCACTGCTCCAGTTGCACCAGGCGGCAAACTCTTAAAGGTTTGCAGGTTGAGTCACTCAAAAGGACAGTCTTCTCTGGCAATTGGACTAACTGACTTCTCAGGAAAGCGCTAGCACTTTGGCTAAATCCAGGATCATAGGTAGCTTCTTTTTTGTGTTATGTTTTGTGTTGGTTTTTGTGTTGTGCCTTGATGCTGTAATACTCCTTTGCTTTATGAATGCGTGCGGTCATCACTGTCTTTTAGAAATGTTCCAGCAACATAAAGACAAGCAGAGTAAATGAAAACACTGTGGATGTTAGGGAATTTATTGGCCCCTGTTTTTTGTTTTTTGTTTTTCTTTTTTGAGAAACAAGAGCATGAGATACTTGTTTTTATTTTTTAAAAAGTCTTTCTTTCCTGATTGCATTCCCTGTCTTCTTTTGTATGTGCTTCATAAAAAGGAAAGTAAATAAGTTTATATTATGTCTCAGATAAAATGAAGACTATTTCTATACAAGTGTCCATTTAAGATCTTGGGATCAGACATAATACTCTTTATCCTTGTTTTTCTTATTTTTGTTGGCGCTTTTCGCACTGCTGGGTTGTTTCTCCTTTACGACAGCCCCATTGGACTGTGCTGAGTTACTGATGTAGTTTCGACTCTCGTCCACATGGTATGAGCCTTCATCCCGGTTTCTGTACTTGTACATGGCATAGAGGAGGATAAGGATGCACAGGGCGGCGGCAGCTACTATCCCAACGACCATACCCGTGGTGCTGCTGGACTCCCGGATCACTTCTGCTGAGCCTGGGTACGGCTCTCTGCCGCCTGCTCGGGTTGGGTTGGCTATAGAAAAGAGGATGAGAACAAACACAAGGTGATCATTGAGTTCACTGAATACGAGAGAGCTATATTCACATTCATTATCTATTTCTAACAGCACCTATGCGTTAGGAAAGGTATCCTGTTGACAAATGTAGCCATCCCTCTGCCTCATGGGTACTAAAAACTAGGGACTATGATTCAAAGTTCTCTGGGAGAGATTTGTTGCTATGTCTTCTTTTTCACAAATCAATTTTGTTTACAGAGTTGTGTAAGCATTGCCCTAAATAAACCCCAATTAGCTCTAAAGGGCCATTTTGTTGGTTAAGTGGAAAAACCACAAACCCAACATAAAGAAAACCAGAATAGCCCTACCCTATAATACTAGAGGGAATCATAAGAATCAAATTGGTGTTGCTCTGGAACATGGGTCTAACTAGACTGAATCAGGACAACTAAATTTAGGATTACTTTTAGAAATCATATTCCCTTGTATTTTAAAGAATACAGTATTGAACAATAAGATAATTCACACATTTTAACTGTCTGCTTTTAAAACTTTAGTTACATTTTTATAAATGAAAATAGACTAATTTCCATTTTGTTGGAGATTTACTTGTTTACATAAGTATGTGTGTATTTTATTCATTGATTGGGGAGCTCCCAAGCTAAACTTTGGAGGAGAAGGTAATAAAATATTCTTTCTCAGTTTTAAATACAGTCAAGATTGATTTTTTTAGTCAAAACTCAGAACTACCTAATAATAAAAGAAGACTGGCTAGTTTTATTCAACTGACAAAAACCCTTCTTCAGTCTTCCCAAAGTATAAGTAAGGCTCTTTCTTGGATGAGAGCAATGGATTTTGGGGTGCCTATATCTTCTTGAAGGCTTGGTCAGACACTGAAATTGATTGATGGGGAAGAATGGACCTGAGATTTAATTGGTAGATAGGAGGAGAAGGAGCAGCTCTTTTCCTCTATACATAATAAACTTTTTTGATATTAAAGGATAGAAACTGTAGAGAGAGAAGAAGATTCTATCCTACTCTGACTGTAGGTCATTTTTTCCTTGTGAATTGTGTTTTCTGCTTTTCCCTGAATCTCTATCCTCTCACTTGTCCTATATAAAAATATTACTTTTCATATGTAATGTATTAAAAATGCTGCAACTTTCAAAACACTATTATTTGCCAATTATGTATAATGAACTTAAATAATCTCGATTGCATATATACTAGATAGGATGTATGTGTATGAGTGTGTGTTTGTGTGTATGTAAGAACTGAAAACTTAAGAAGACTAAAATTGTGCTTTTATTTCACTACTACTAAACATCATTTAGTAATTAAATATTTCTGCAAAAGTTCTTGTTAATTACTGGGAATCATTTTGCCAAACATATGGCTCTATAACTGCTCTGTAATTCCATTTTCAAATATCACCAAGATTTCTTTTGCCTAAGTGTGTGTGTGTGTGTGTATGTGTTTCTGTGATTTTCCTTTCCTTCTCCAAATATAGCCATTTCCAAGGTAGTAGCTCTCAGTCTCAAAGTAGCAATATGCTATGTTCTGGTGCTACAAAATGTAGCAGGT
Source organism: Trachypithecus francoisi (assembly GCF_009764315.1). NCBI lineage: Eukaryota > Metazoa > Chordata > Mammalia > Primates > Cercopithecidae > Trachypithecus > Trachypithecus francoisi. Next base: position 57,602,591 of record NW_022681462.1, on the reverse strand, counting down.
GAAATTATTTATGCTGAATATGTCCTTGCTTGTTTTACAAAAGCCCATGGAGTGTGGCTTAATAAAAAGCTTTGGAGTTGCTTCTTGGCCAAGGTGGAAGGAGACAAAGACTGTAATCCATAGTATTTGATTACAGGAATTAATTTTCTCTCATGAAGAACAGAATCTCCTGCAGTAACTCTGTCACTGCCTGACAAACCAAAGGCAGCACTTTCTCTTTTAAATACAGTCATCTTTGCCAAAGTGTGCCAATTAGCTCAGCTGCTTTCACTAAATGAAAACTTTCATTTTACAGAGCATTCTTTTACTATGGTGTCTCGAGAGCTAAAAAGGGAATTTTATTTAAATGTTACCTAAATCATTTTTGCCAACCTGATGGAATGCTTTCATTTTAAACACATTTTTACAATTACCTCATTTTTACTTTGTCTGCCAGAAGGGAATAGGGAGAATGGAGATAACATTTGAATCATTTAGCTTATGACAGTAAAATTGGAGAATTTTAATGGAATGGAGGGTTTATATTTCATATACTAAGAATAGACATGTATTTTTTGATAAGGAATTGGTATCATAAATGGACTATCTTATCAAAAAATATTTATTTTATTTTTATCTGCTAAAATATTTCTGAGAGGTTTTCAAAACCACTATGCACATAACCTAATAACAACTTTGTGTTAAAATAAGAATGAGGTCACAAAGACCACAACAAAGCCTGAAATCCTTCAACTGTGCCATATGCATTTGAAAACATCTCCTGTTTGAAGAAAATATTTTCTTTTTTGCAACACTAGCCAAATTGTTGCTTAAGTCATATGAGGCCTAAAAATATCTCTATACAAAACCCAGATGTAAAAATTCTACATATCATGTTTCTTAAAAATACAACCTACAAAAGCTCTACCAAAATTAAATAAACTCAATAAACATGTTATCTTTCTTTTCCCCGATTCACATTAAAATTTTAATAACCATCACAGCAGATATTATTATAGATATGTTTGGAATAGTTACTCCCATGTCTGTCTGATTAATATTCTTTTTCTATTTATGCTTCAAATCTGAAGGCTAAGTGAAATTTTTCTTGACTTTTCTTCTAAGACTAGAATATTTATGTGTTGGTCGGGCAGGGTGACTCACGACTATATTCCCAGCACTTTGGGAGGCCGAGGCAAGTGGATCACAAGGTCAAGAGATGGAGACCATCCTGGCCAACATACTGAAACTCTGTCTCATACAAAAATTTGCTGGGTGTGGTGGTGCGCACCTATAGTCCCAGTTACTTGGGAGGCTGAGGCAGGAGAATTGCTTGAACCCGGGAGGCGGAAGTTGCAGTGAGCTGCGATCACACCACTGCACTCCAGCCTGGCAACAGAGTGAGATTCCGTCTAAAAATATATATATATATATATTTTATATATATATAAAAAAGTGTATTTTTTATGTGTTAATATAAATATATATATATATTTATGTGTTGATGGGACATCTCTCCCAGATATGCAATAAAAGGCTGAAGACATTTCAATATATTCATGAATTATAAACGTGGCTTCTCTTATTTTCGCTAATGATTTATTTTGATGATCACTGAAAAATCTCTGAAGAAAATTTATATTAATGTAAATGTAGAGAATAGTATCAATCACTAATATGATTAAGTGTCTTTTTATATAATTTGTTTGAAATTTATATAAAAGGGAAATGCTGTCATCTCAGCCATTTACAAAAATGTGAAAAAAATAAGATAAACTTATAATTAATTTCATGGATTTAAGAATTTTGCATTCCCTCTAAACTATATAATAAACTAAAATAAGACATTTTAAAACAATTAAAGCCATCTGCTACATGTTTTGTTCTTAGTCGTGCTGAAATGTGAATAATGTAATTAACTAAAATTTACTTTCACCCCTTCTTTCTTTGTTCCAGCATGTGACAAAGAAACAAGTGAAAGAGAATAACTTGTTAAAAAAGATTTAACTTGTTAAAAAAAAAAGCAAGTGAAAGACAATAAAGGAGGAGGAGCGAAAATAATAGAATACAAACAAATAAGCTTAAGCCTTTAAGTCCTGAATCTTCAAAGATTAACTCTGATGTGTAGGTAAAATTAAGCCTATGTAGCCACTTCATTATATTGGGCCCAGGGATATAAGGAACTTGGGTCAATGGAAAACTTCAGTAGGATTGACAGTGATCCACTACATGTGAGGAGAGCGAGAATGCACACCTTCATCACAATACAAAGGCTTTTGACTTGTGCTGGCATTTTTAACCTAAATGATTTGGAAGCTACTGATTATTCTAGCAAGGAAACAGAGCAGTACAATAATTATGACCCATTTCATATTTGTATTCACTTCTTTCCTACTCATTTCTGAGATTCATTTAGCCAAACGGCTATAGAAAAATTCCTGGGACTCTTGCACTGATAAAGCATGTTACCTTAAAGAATCACTGAAAAGTAGCTGTTAATCCTTCCTCTTTCTCCTAGCATTTGGTAAGATATGGTGGTCTCTAGAAGTTTTCCACATGGTCTGCTTTGTCCCTGTAGATTTATCAAGAATCCTATGAATTTTCTTGTTTTTTGTTGTCTAATTAATATTGTGGTAACTTAGGTAAACATAGGCTGTCAAGTATTTGGACAGTTAGTAACGTATTTCTGCATTATGGTCTAAATCAGTTTGTTCATATCCAGTGATAATTCAGATGATAATTCATTATGGAAAATGAATAGCTAATGCTAAAGGCATATTTTAGTGCCTTGTCACATAGAAAAAATAAATGCAACTGTTGCTCTGAATTAAAAATTAAAAAAATAAATCTTTCAGATTTTAATTTGTCTTTTGCTGAGATAGTTATTTTAAACTACAACAACAGGAAAGGAAATCACCCTATGTTTTATTTCTTTATTTTTGATAGTCTTTGATACTGTATCTGTGAAAGAACACCATTTCCTCAAATTAGAACAAATTTAGATCCAATTAAGAAACACATGGGGAAAATATGTTTGAGACACATTAGACTTCAGTACAGAGCAGAGAGGGATGTCAGTGCAGGCTTCATCTCTTACCAGCTTCTTGCACCCTCTGTTGCTTCCTCCATGCTCCTCTCTATTTCTCCTCCTACTTACCCCTCTTTATCACCTCTGTGCCTTGGTCTTCCAGCTCCTGAATTATCCTTGTGGGAGCCCTCCCCACCCCCAGGTAAACGAAGGTCAGGCCAGCAGGGGTCAGGACTTTTTGCCTCTTGGGTTGGTGTATTACTCAGGAAGGTGTTCAATAAACCACAAAATTTATTGTCAATTTCCTAATTTAAAAACACAGTGTAAAATAATTCTTACTGGCACACGTGTCTAAGTGTGATTATTTCAGCAGAACAGGTTTTGTGTTTCATATTGGCATGATTACTTTAAAATGTAACTTTCTAAATTTGTTTGCAGATAAAATTGTATGCTTTGTCAAAACAAATAATATTTGATCACTAATTTAAAAAACTTTTGTGATACATATGATGATATGATGGGGGCATATTAAGCCATTAAACTTTGCATTGTATTTATCAGTTTGCATTGTTTGATTATATCTAATCATACCTTAGCGTATGCAAATAGAAGTTAAAGATTGCAATTACTGAGGACAATGATTCACAACTGAAGTGCTACAATACTAAGCAATTTGAAAGGTACATTTTTGAATATTAATAAATTTTTCCAAGAAGATTTCACTTTGCAGTGGTAAGTGACATCCTTCACTTTTCTTTCTGAAATTGGAAACACAGCAATCAATTATTGTCATTAAAGAAAACTGCTCTTGATCTATGTTTTTGCAACTCTGCATGATAAATGGTGTTTATAATCCTAATTCCTGATAAAGAATGGGGTTTGGTGGGTGGTGAGACCTTGTCTTTCTATTGACGAGTTCACCAAGGCATTAGCATGCCATCAGATGCTCTTTTTATCACTCAAATTGTCACTTTGATGAAATTATTTTGTATACTTGAATGAGCTTTTCTTCCACTGTAATCATATATATATATATATATATATATATATGTATTCCAAAGTTAACTTTCAAGGTTAGATTATAGTTTCTAGGCAATTTTTGGGGCTGGTTTTATTTCTTCAGTATAGACTGTTAATGTATGTGTATGTCATCAACTATGAACCTGGCACACCAAGGATAAAGTAAGAGTATCATTATAACCTGATGACAATGAAAATTCAGCTTTTGAGCTTTGAGAAAAAGATTATAAGAAACTACTAGTCTTAGGAAATAAAAAAGAATAAAACATGCTAGTGGTTAAAAAACAAACAAACATAGGTTACATATTTAAGATCAAGAGGGGATCATAAAGGATCATTAAACTCCATAATGCCCAGCATATGTCATTGTGCTAACCAGAATTGTTAGATATCCTGTCTTGTAATGATCCTTTTAAAAAAAAAAACTCTTGGTAAGAAGCATTTACTGAATTTCTTCTCACTAAGAGTTCTGATCAGTCTTTCTGGTTTTCTCATAAATTAAGCTTAAAGTAATAGATTTTAAATTTCTGTCTCCAACCCACCTAGGAAAAAGAGTTGCCTAAAATGATCTCATTAGGCCAGAGTTCTATACTGTGTCTAATAGATGTAGAAGTTATTATAATTCTAGGCTAGCCTTGAAAATGATTTTGGATTTATAGGGGAAGATTTGACTTTTCCAGTACTCAGTTTCATTAATACTGTGAAAAGAAAATTGGAATTGTAGCCTCCTGGGGTGTTTGTGAATTGAGATTAGCAGTTTTTCTCTTTCCCATTTGGAAAAAAAACAACTCAAAGTTTATTACTTTTTCCCATTTGTTTGCTTCCATACAATGTAGGCCAGAAGAAACAATTACGATGCAATCATTCACAAGTCATGTTTAAATGCTACATTTGTAGGAAAGCAGGTACACAGTGATTTATATGACATGCATTAATTTCGACTCATGCTGTGGTTTTGTGAGAAGTGAGGGATGCTGGATGTTTCAAATTCCCTCCATTCTTCCTCCCACCAACTCCACCTATGCCTGCACATTCTTAAGTTCACTTATGGAGGTCAGACAAGTCTTGAGAGAAGACATGTCTGACACATCTTAGCCCTTCCCCAATACATTGGAGATTTAGAAAGAATTTGGAAATCAATAACCTTTGCTACCTGCCTGGCTGCTGTCTCTGACATTTTCCTCTGCTTCTTTCAAAACCACCAAAGCATACGTTTGAAGGGCAGTTAAGGGGCCACCACTCTGATATTGAGAGGTTCATTATCTTCTCCAGAGATCTAGGTATTGAATGGGAAGGGATGCTATACACGGGAAAACTCATCACGTGCCTGCACAATAGAGAAACCCAACTAGGACAGGCTGCTACCTCAAATGGTACCACATGGAACAGAAGAGACAATGGATGTCCACACTCTGTATGACCTTGGTGACACTGAAAACGAATAAGCAGAGAACATGCACAATCTCCCTCATCTCCAGGGGGAGCCATAGGATCATGCTGTTTACAAATCTTATTCTTCAATTATTCAGTATGTTGTAAACTATATGTCTACAGCTTAGTCATCTATAAGCTTCATAGACTTTTTACATAGTCATTGTATCCTTGTGGTTTGCATCCACTGTGGTGCTTACTCAAGCACCATTGTTCTTACTATTCTCATGGCCATTCATAGTCTGTTCACAGCTACCTACTCCAATTTGTCTTCCGTATTTGTCAAAGGAAGTTACAGTCATATATTATTGCTGTCCCCAAGTCCCCACATACCCAAAACAGTTCAACTTTTATGCCTTGCTCATATAACCTTTTATCTCCTCCCTGTTTAAATCATACTTATTTTCTCAAACTTGGCTCAAATGTCCCATCTTTTATGATTTTTTTCTCTAATACCCTCCTTCTATCAACAAATATATAATGAGCTATAATTAACATTCCAGGGACTATATGGGGTCCTGAGGGTATAGCAGATAACCAAACAAACTTGATGTATATGTCTTCATGTACCTTAAAATATAGTGAGGCAGAGAGGCATACAAGAAGGAATCACACAGTTAAAGTAACAGCTGGGATATGCATGACGAAGGAAAACTGTAGGTACCATGCAGGAGTAGGACAAAGGTTTCTGATTGCAACTGCAGAATCAGAAAGATCTTTCTGAATTTGTGACACTTATGATAAAAATGAGTAGAGAGTAGTCAAGTGAAAGTGGGCAGTGGTGTCTACAAATAACATGTCGAATGACCTTGAGGAAACAGAGTTTACTTTTCAGGAATTAAACAATAGTCAGAGTGGCTGTAGCACAGTGAGATTAAAGGGAGAATGAGAAGAAATTGCAAGGTGGACATGAAATTTATCATAGAGACTGTAGACTATGAAATAAAGCCATAATAAAAAGATGAGCGTATTTGACCCCATAAATAACAATTTTATGTGGCAAAAGCCATAGTATCATTAACAAAATCAAAATGACAAAGGAGGGGGGAAATATCTGCAGTACATATGATGGACCAAGAGTAAATACCTCTAAAATACAGAGTGTGTGTCAACTGATAGGAAAAAAGACAAACAACCTACCAGAAGTATGGAGAAAAATACACACAAGCAAGTGAAGAAGAGATCTCAATGCTGGTGAGAATATTCTTAATAATTGTTTGATTGTTATTAGAAAGGAATCCAATAACATCTATTAAGTTTTTTTAAATAAATAAATTCTCTCAACCATATATCACATCACTAATTTTAACGTTAATTCTATACTATTGTAAAATCTCACTTAAATGTTTCATTCAATTGTTTTGTCTTTTTTCAACTATATTGTTGGTCCTTTGACAGTTTCCTGTGACTCTGTTTCTCTTTCTTATTAGTTCTCTCACCTTCCAAACTCTAATGAAGATTGAACACACTGGCTGAAAACTGTATGTTTTATGTATAATTAGAAGAAAAAATTTGTAAGTTGATAAATTTTCAAGGGCAAACTAGGTTGAATATAATCATTAAGAAAGTGTGAAAGCCAAGAACTGTGGCTTACACCTGTAATTGCAGCACTTTGAGAGGCTGAGATGGGGGATTGCTTGAAGCCGGGTGTTCAAGACCAGCCTGGGAAAGAGAGCAAGACACTGTCTCTAGAAAAAATTAAAACAAACATTAGTTGGGCATAGTGGTGCACACCTGTAGTCCTAGCTACTCAAGAGTCTGAGGTGGGAGGGTCACTTGAGTACAGGAGTTTAAGAATACAATGAGCCACGATCATGTCACTGCCCTCCAGCCTGGGAGACAGAGCAAGAAAGTGAGAAACCCTCGATTTTAAAGTTTTGAGTAAAAGTCTAAGCAAGGGGGCTGAACACTGACATTAACATCGCATATTTCTTTATAAAATATTTTAACTCACTATTTCTCTAACCTTAAACTTTTGTAATATCTTCAGTATAAAGGATAAATGTAATATTTATTTCATTAAATCAGAAATCACTTCTTCTGTGCTTGGGAGAATTGGGATCAATGTACAATAATTAAAATATTGTATCTGCTTTCCCTATGCTTCAAGGTAATATGTCACTTAATCCCAATGACTAAAGTCACTAAGCTATTTAAAGTTAACTGAGTCATCAGTCTGCAGTTTGATTCATTTGGATGCCTTATTTACATCACCATCATCTGACACCCACAGTATTGCAAATAGTTGACAGCTAACTTGGGGCTCTTTTTTTAATTCAGAGTACTTGTAGAAATTTCTAGGGTGCTTTTCAGTCCTGTTGCTATTGGAATTGAAAAGGGTCTCATTACTCAGGCACAACTTTCCATAATTGTCAAGCAGAAGAAAGCCAGATAGGCAATAAATGAGAAAATCAGTTTCAAAACTAGGGAGCCCAGAGAGTCTGTATATGTTTTTCATCAAAATGTATTACATTCCAGAAAAATGCAAGAAGAGTTATATTTTGAAATGTAGATGATATTCCTTATTAACTGATTTCTACTCAACTAAGCTTCTTGATACCAAAATAGCTTCTCTTCCTGGGAGCTCACTGACTACAACACCCAAAAATATATACATCCAGAAATCACTTTTCTTAAGATCAATTTCCTTTTATATATCTAGAAATTTGAATAATCTATCTTTACAGAAAATGAGTTTTATTCCACAAAATCCTTAAGGCTTGAAACTAGAAATTTTTTGAAAACCTGGTTTATAGTAAGACAAAAATGGCAACATTATAGCTAGAGTAATGAGGAGTATAAGTGTGAATGTGTGTGCATGTGTGTGCATGTATGTACATGTGAATATTGCAGCATTCCTTCCAATTGTCTCTCAGAAGTTGCTGAGGTTGCTGGGCATGGTAATTCATGCCTGTAATCCCAGTGCTTTGGGAGGCTGAGTCGGGGATTAATGCTTGAGGCCAAGAGTTCCAGACCAGCCTGGGCAACAAAGGGAGGAGACTCTGTCTCTACAAAAAAATGTAAAAAATCAGCCCCGCATGATGGTGCATGCCTGTAGTCTCAGCTACTGGGGAGGCTGAGGTGGGACGATCACTTGAGCCCAGCAGTTTGGGGTGCAGTGACCCATAATTTCGGCACTACACTCCTGCTGGGCAATAGAGAACCTAATTAAAGAAAATGCTGAAGTCATTCTTCCCTTCTCTTCCTTTTTACTTTCCTTTCCTTTCCTTTTTCCTTCCCTTTCCTTTCTCTTTTCCTTTCCTTTCCTTCCTCCCTTCCTCCTTTCCAAATTAATAGGTTAAGCCAAGCTATTAAATAGTTCTAGGAAAACTTTAGCAATAACTTGGGTATGAACTTACTTAACTAAGTATCAAAACCCTCATCAAAACCTTCTTTCTTACTTTCTTCCATTTATTTTAACATTACTCAATCATCAACTGATGCTTAACACAGCTACGACTTCCCTGCAACACCTATATTTTGTTTATTTTATTTAGTTAACAACTACTACTTTTACTATTATTCTATGGTAGTTGCTGTGCTGTACACTTTACATATAAATTTTATCTAATTTATTCCTTATAACACTCTGTGGTGTAGGTATTATCATTACAAGAAAGAAAACTAAGTCTCAAAGAGATTTGGCTATTTAGACTTTATAAATGGCACAGCCAAAATTCAAACTCAGGTCGGTCTATGGCTACTAACATTTTATATACTCAGTGTATATGCATTTACCACTGTGGATCAATTTGTTATTGTTTCTGATTTTATTCCTGTGTTAAGAGTAAAAACAGTTAGCGCTTTAGGTGTATTTTCTAAGCAGTTGCCCAGTTCTACCCTTTCCAGCCACATTCCTCTTCACCTGCTGCCAACTCTCTGTCCTTTGCTGTGGGAGTTAACATTCCCAAAGAATCTTAGAAAAGCAGTGAACAGTGGTAAAAAGAATATCAAATTGTATATTAGGTTCTAGTCTAGGTCCTGTACCTAACTTTTTGAGTGACAGTTCGCAGTTCATTATCCTCTGCTAACATTCTTTTATCAGAAACATGATAATGACACATAAATTATTTATATCCCAGGGTTACTATGGGCATCAGATCAGGTAGGGCATTCAATATGAAAGTATCTGAGGAGGATGAGGACTTTGTAAAAACAGTGATCATCTGATTGTTTTCTCTACATCTTCCACACAAAAAGTACTGAATCAGCAGCTGTCCCAACAATTACACAGTTCTGCAATATGTACCACACACAGTGTCTCAATCAGCTGCGGCGGTGACCATCAAGGACATTATCTCCCTAGGAGTAGTTGTATTTGAGGACTTCCCTTCATGAATGGAAGCCTTGTGAATTCAGGTGGCAAAAATGGTCATTTGCATTGTAGGGCATGTTGTTTCAGGCCATTCATTGTGGTGCTGCATGTGGAGCTTGTTTCTATTTTTCTGTGAGACATTCTATCTTTAATGGATCAGTGCTCTCTGGCTCCTGCGGTTGGAGTGAATTACATTTCTCTCTCTTTCAAAATTTTATTATGGTATTTTATGTTTTAGGTGTCATAAAATCAATCATCTAAGACTATTCTTTGGTAATAAATAGCTGACAGCAAGGCTTATTATATTGGTAAAAACTCCTTTGATTAGGTTTCATTGTTTCTTTCTAAAATTGTTAAGTCAATTTTTCCCCACTTCCTTCCCTGCTCTGGAATTGCACAGTGTACTCTGGATGAAATCCAAAGTAGACTTTCCACTGCAGAGTTGCATGCTGGGTCCTAGGTGCACCCCTCCTCCACCAGGGTGCCCGCTCAGCATCTACATAAACCCGAGTCATTCTGTGTAATGGGGCAGTGTACAATTTTCCTGATTTAGAACTGGGTCTGTTCGCTTTGGGTGATCATCTTTATATTCCTGTCACGAAGCTACTGCCGTCTCAATTTTCTTTTGTTGGGAAAAGATCATATTCTTTTTGGTGAAAGTACAATAGCTAAGGTGAAAGATTAGACAACTTCCCCTCTGAGCCCATTAGAGAGAAGTGTGTCAAGTCTAGCATTAGGAAATATGAAAGACAAGGCATCCATCATGGTGGGGAGGCTGGGTGGGTAGGTGTGCCTGGTAAGTCACGCTGCTGGGAGTATTTCTGAGTGTCCTAGGAAGGAAGCAGGAAAGTTAATCATTTCTTCTCTCAAAAGCACTCTCCCTTTCTCTCTCTCTTTTTATTTCGTATAAAAAGCCTAATTTTTTTCCTCCACAAATAAAATAAGAGCAGAGGATATGTGCTCTCCTCCTACCACAGGAACCTAAATTTATCCAGCTAAAGCATTGCTCCTGTCTTAGTAGTTACTGAGAAAAGTTTTATGCTGATATAATTTAGAAATACTTTGAAAAACTTGCTAGATGCTAAAGTATCCATCAGTAACATTCCCTTTTCTTGTTTGGGGATATTTCCATTTATGATAAGGTTTACTATTTAGTTAATTTGCTGGTACTACTAATAAAAGCTAATTTATATTATCAAAGCTTAGACTATGTTAAGTGCTTTAGATGCATTGTCTCATTTTTATCAGTACACCAACGTCATGAGTATTGAACACTATTCCTTTCATTTTGCAGATGTAAAAAGTTGAGTACACAGAGATTCAGTGATTTGCCTCTAATTACACAGTAGGTGGCTGAATTGAGATTTGAACACAGGCATTGGGATTTCTCAAGTTTACTCAATGAAACAAAATATTTTAGGGTGTCCTTAGATGTGAGAACATCAGTATTTTTCTTTCTCCTATTTTTTTTTTTTTTTTTTTTTTTTAGTGTAATTAATGGCCTCTGGCTGTACTGGCATCTTTAATACACCATTTTTAACCTGGAAAATTAATAAAGTATTCTGGTCTTTGCTATTATATTGTCAGTGCCAGGCTTCTTATAACATTTGGTTTATGAGTAAGGAGCAACTCATGATAAGAGTGATCTAATCGACAAGTTACTGTGTTGAGATGAGAGCTGAAGGCTAAAGCCAAATGTAGCATTTGCTGCTCCGTGGAGCATATGCGCCAACAATGGAAGCATATTGGCTCCTCATGGAGGCAGCATGTCCTGTAGATTGGAATTCAGAATATGCTGGCTTACCTCTGATGTCATCTGAGCAAATGTAATTAATGAGGTACCAAGAAAACGCCACAGGAAGCCAATTTCATTATCAAAACAGGTGTTTGAAACAAATTACAAGAAAACCTGACTTTATCCTTCCTGGATTTCATGTTTTTGTAAGAGATAAACTTACCTTATATTTTTTCTAAACCTGTGCTACATTCCTCCCTTCAAGGTGGTTAAATATTTCAGAGCACGGATGTGCACCTTGTTGTCTTCTTCCAAAGCTCAACAGGACATGTGCCATACTGTTAAAAGGCTCTTACATTTTAGCCATCTTCCAATAAGAAATTGCGATGTGAAACTGGTTATTAATGCTCTAAGGCTGGATACATACAGGCTGCCTAAAAACTTATGCTGTACTCATTACTGAACAGACTTTTCTGTTTCTTATTGTAGTAGGTTTCTGTATTAGCAGCCATCTATTTTTTACAGACTTCAGGTAAATGCTTAATCTCCCTTAGCAAACTCACTTATATGCTAAGTAATTATTTTAAGTGGCCAATCATATGTTAGTTAAGACATTTTAATAGAGCCCATTCTCTCTAATGCCTAGAGACTGTGCTGCTGATTTTTTACTTTGATCAAATGCTCAATGCCTTATGAATGACCTCACTATAAGGCAGAATACTGCCTCCATTGGCACACAACCAATGCTAGTAGCAGTAGGTCCTTCACCTATCATTGGATGTGTCATAATTATTTGTTAAACCCTTACTATGTGGTATGTGCCAGACACTCTGCCAAGCATTATGTATGAATCCTCTTTTTCCAATCTCCTAATTAACCCTATTTTCCCCCATTTTACAGACAAGGAAACTGAGCATCAAAACTACTAAGTAACTTTCCCAAGATCAGGAAAGGGCTGCATCTCAAACTAGTTCTATATAATTACAAAGTCCTGGCCATAAGTAATATTCATTTCTGGTGGCATGTCACAATTCTTTTAACATGTTGTTAAGAGCTTTTCTAAAGTGTGACAACCATTGTTTAAAAAAAAAAAAAAGTCCAAACCTCACAAAAGGGTAAAAATAGTTCAATTAAATAAAATTGCTATATTCTAAAAAACAAAACAAAACAAAAAGACACATGCATATGCACACACATACACACACACACACACACACACAAAATACCTTTTGCTCGTGATTTTGTTTCTTGCTGGACTCCTGGTAGAAACTAATTTTGTTTAATAAAAACTGGTTGCTGGGAAAGTTGATCTCAACTTAACCAAACAAAGATAGGCTTCTTCCTGCCTCTGGTCCCCTGGCCTTCCATTTCTTAGGGCATTTGTAATTTCAAATACTTTATCTGTCCCTTTGATGTGTAAATATGCAGGACTTGGGAGCCATCTCTTTGTAATATAAACATCAAAGAAGATAGCACCCCTATCTCCTAATTTCTGTGGGAAGGGTAGAAGCCTAACTTCAGTGGGCTCCTTGCTCCAAATTGTTAAACTACCCCCTGTCATGAAAACATGAGATACTTTGTTTACATTTCCTTTGGGTGAAGCCCATTTGCAAGCACACTTGGTCCCAAATCCATCCATCCTAGCAATCAAATATTCTCCATCCTTCTTGTTTGTTTGTTTTCAGTGAGTTGCGCTCAGGCTGAACTCTGGCCCACCTCCCCTATTGCGATAGCCTTGACTAAATCTTCCTTGCCTGTTTAACTTTGTTCAATGTAATTTTTAATCTGACATTACTGCCTTTAGAAAAGCAGGGGGAAAGTGAGTAAAAATGACATGTGATAACTCTCTTCTACTTTAACCATGTACCATTTATTTTTACTCCAGTGTTCTGAAGAATTAACTATATATGGAAAAAAACATTTCCTACACCAGCATGTTGCACCCTGAAACCCAGCTAGCACATCGGTTTCCAACTCCACCTGCCCCATCCTGCACCTAAATGATGAGTTGGGCCCTCAGCACTAACTCTGGCCTGGTACTCAGAAGATGCTCTAGATGTTCCCTCAAATGGAACACTCATTGCCACTATCTTTCTGGCTGCAGCTCAAAATCCTCCATTTTGATAGCAACGTGTTGCCTATTATGGGCTAATTAAAGTCACTTTTGAATAATTACATAATAAATAACACACATTTAAACGCAAAACAAAATTATTTTCTAATCAAGCTCTGAAAATCTGATCTAGCAGGATAGTCCTTTACATGATCGTGATACTTACTTAATGAAAAGATGCACCTTGTTCAATATACATATCTTTATTCCTAATGTGGTTAATGATATCAATTCAATAGAAATCCCTTGATCTTTTCTCAAAACAGCACACTGAAAAACCACTCAGATTGCATGGTAATTGCAACAAATTTAGCTTAATGAATAGTAATACATGTAAAGAATATGACATGAAATTATTTAAATGAACTCTTGAAAAATCGATTCTATATTTGTGAGGTGCCTGAATTTTAGAGGAAAAACCTTCTGCATTCCAAGAAATTATAAGCCCACCTCTTCTTAACTAGAGAATACACCTGCTCTCTCATACTGCATGACATGACTTAATCTCTCTGAATCTCTTTAGCTATGAAAATGCTTCATAGTTTCATAAAATAATGACATGGAATAATGTTTGTAAAGGACTAAGAACACAGAATAAATCTTCACCAAATACTAGTTATTATTGCTATTCATCATTGCTTATATAATCTGAACCTTGATCGACATGATTCCTCTGATAGGCAATCAACAGTTGTCTTTTGAGTGGTTGTACTGATGACCTCACCTCTTGTGTTCCAGCTAAAGAGATGACACAAAAATGGGCGATGCTTTTCTTTTTCCCTATGATTAATGAGATATTTTATTATTCAATGGAGTTTTTCTTTTCCTAGTTTGACAAAAGTGTAATTGATTTGAAAGTGGCTAATATCCCATTAGCTACCCATCCCTTAACCACTCATAGAGAATTGACATATTATTCTTAGCACTGTAAATCTAACAGGAAATTGTCCTTCCTAAACAGGGCTCCCAGAAAACAGGAAGCAGGTCCAGTTCCCTTTGCAACAAATGATAAATTAGAGTAATTTATTAGGGACCTCCTACAGCAAAGAGGGTCATTATCTTCATTTAGGATTCTGAATATCAACACAAAACTCACCTTTTACAAACTTCTTCAGGAGTTTTGAGAAAGGGTTCTATTTAGAAGAGGGCCCCCACACTAAGAGATACTGACATGATTAAAGACCTTCTTGGAACTTAAGTGGTTTTGCAGTGTTGCCATTTTGTCAATTTACTAAGTGGATCTAAAATGTAAAAATCAAAGACATGTTTTACAAAAACTTTGATTCATGTGAAAAACGAAGTCTTGGAAAATATGTGTTTGTGTGTGTGTGTGTGTGTAAAAATAATAATAGTAATAACAGCAAACACTCATATAACACTTATTTTGAGCAAAACATTTTTCTATAACACACTTTTCATATATTAACTCCAGCAATCATATATCTAGGCTGAGAAAAAAAATCACAGCTGTAAATGTTTTGTGAGAAAAATTATGAAAAAAATGTTATCTCTCATGTGTCTAGGCTTCTTAAACTGGGCAGTTTAGGACAATAGTGACCTGTGACCTTGTTACCAATAGCTGGTTCAGATTTCTACCTGTTCACTAAGAGCTGGGGTTCAGTTAGCCCTCCTTAATCACATTGCCAATATTTCATATTCTGAAGCCATCCTTTTGTATTCTGAAACTAATTATATCAATGTGAAGTTATCATCCTATGCTAACTGTGCAGGACAGTGTGGCTGAAATCAAGTATAATTGAGTTCCATGTGTTCCCACCCAGGAGGTTGACCCTAATCTAGTTTTAACACGTACAGTTCCCATCAGGAGGCCTGAGTGGTTTCATCAGTGGCCCACCAATTTTCAGCCAGGAAAAGTAACAACAATATATAAAGGGGAAAATAGCTTGGAATTTCTTTTGTATAACTGAATTGGGGGAAAAAGCCACCATTTATGTTCTACTTCATGTCAGACATTGCAATAAATGCCTTCAATATATTAATTAATACAGAACTGAAGGCATAAACTCTCTATTTTTGCTCCCAGAGCTTAGCAGAGCAGTGGGTATATAGTGACACTCAATAATTGATCAATGATGAAGCTGACAACCCACCAAATATATAACTTCCCTGTTCATTAAGAGTTCTGCGTGGAACCACAGGTAATTCCAATTTATCAAATATTTGATAAAAGGAACAATTTACTAGTACTCAAGATGATGCTAGATTTTTCCTATTTCTTCTACTAACAGCTTTAGGAAGGTACCTAAATAAGGAACATAGCACATTTTCAGAGAAAAAGCCATTTTTTGAAGGTGGGGGAGGGTCAGAGTGATTAGAAAACTCATGAGTAAATACTTAGGGAGAGTGAGGTACCCAGAAGATTTGGGCAACACACCTATAAAGGTAACGGTGCATCTCCTTACAAAGATTTGCTTTCACTTGCCCAAGGACTAGCAAATGTGCATAGAAGATATGTCTGTTTCAGAATATTTACCTCAATATGTTAGTTTTATAAAAAGCCACTATCCCAAAATACAGCCCAATATGCAAAATAATTTTTATTAAGATATTTCTAACATCTAATAGCAGTTACAATTATCCAATGTCTAATAACAGCAGCAGCTATAATTATTGTCTATTATTTTACATTTGCATTCAAGATGAATCGCAAGCAGGAAAAAGAGATTTAAGAAAACCAGTACATTAGGAAACAATGACCTGCAGGAGTGGCAGCCTATGATGAAACATTATTCAGATTTAGTATTCAAAACAAAAACAAACAGAAAAATGTAACCCCTATTCCAAGAAAAAAGTTGGAAAAATAGAAAAACATCATATAAACTAAGAATTTCATTAGAAGCTATCACATAAATAGAACCAATTTCTGCCAAAAGAGTCACCTCCATATGAAGCATGAAAAACAGACTTGAAAAAAAAGTAATAGGGAGTTGGACAGAAAAAGCTAATGTAGAAAGAGATTTAACATCAGAAATTGAAAGAGACATGATTCATGGCATACATTATCAAGACCAGGGGAGATAAGATCACAGGACAGGTTTACAGTGTATGATCCCATTATCACAGAATAATCTGAAGTTCTTGCTTTAACAGGAACTGATGAATTGAAAACTGAAGAGTGAGGAGGGACACGGAGGGACATGTGGAAAGAGAAGAAAAAGTTAAAACAAAGGCAGAAAGATTCCCTGGAGTATGACAATTAATAAGCTGCTACTCACTTTCCATTGTGTTATGATATTTAACAAAGCAGACAAAATTCAGGTGAACAAGGAGAAGATGATGGCAAAAGGGTTACCCCATCCCCCTTTTCTCTCCTCTCCTCTATCTTCTTCCTCCACTGTCTTGTTCTTAGGTCTAGTGTCACCAGAGCAAAAGTCAGTAAACCAGTCTATAAGGAATGGTTAATCAGACCTATAAGCAGTGGCTCAAAGAACTGGATCATTCAGCTGAGCTCAAGAAGAAAAAGTGACAATTGTAAGTGCAATTAGTTACTGTGATTCACTAGGTACTCAAGGTAAGGATTCTGCAAGAAGGGTATGATAGCCTATACTTAGACAGTAAAAGAGGAATTCAGCAAGACCTGTAATTAGTAAGAACTTCAACAGTTTTCATCACTGTATTAATACTGTGTAAAATACTGAAAAAATGGACTAACCTCAAGAAAACAGTAATTGGGAAAACAAAATCAACTATACATAACACACACCCCAATATACAAAGACCAGACTTTGTTACATGGACAAATCATGTTAGAGGATCTCAGAGAAGAGCTAGAAAAAACAATGTCCTCGTATGAAAGATTAACACCAGGAAGGTTGGACATGTGAGCACAGAAAAAATGGGGAAGGGAAATTTGAGGGTGGGAAAAGGCAGAGAGATGGGACTGATATAATCACAGAAAAGTAATAGCAATGATTTTCTTTTGTTGTTGTTGTTGCTAACTAACAGAGAGATTAAGCATACCAATGAAAACAAAGGCAAGATTGTAGTAAAGGGGCCTGGGATAGTGCCATGATGTGACTGTATCTGTCACGACAACCAAGAGGGAATGACTGCAGAGGTCAATGAGCTGGGAGAATGGAATGGATGATCATGAGAGAGCTGATCATTGTGAATGACAGATGTTTCTGGGGGCTGAGAATCCTGACTGGCACTGTGCAGCCTGGAGGAAAGAGGACCAGAGCATACCCAGCCTGGTCTCCCATGCCCTCTCCTGTTGCAAGGTGACTGCAGAGCTCCTCCCCCTCCCTGGCACTCAGCAGCTGCTCTCTAAGCGCTGGAGTCAGTAGTTACAATCAGCGGGGGAAGTGATCTTCAAATATTCAAAACGAGATGCACGATACATATCCCGATTTACTCTAAAGAGCAGATTTACTCTAAAAATTTACTCTAAAATGTATTCTTCACAAGAATGCAAATTCATTGCTTTCTTGTGACATGAAATTCTCCTGGGATTCCAGGTGACGTCAATAGACACCACTAGCAGACAGTGGCTAGTCCATATCCACCTCACTGATTTTGTTAATGCAAACATTATTATTATTATTATTATTACTGTTTTGAGACAAAGTCTCACTCTGTCACCCAGACTGAAGTGCAGTGGCGTGATCTTGGCTGACTGCAACCTCTGCCTCCAAAATTCAAGTGATTCTCATGCCTCAGCCTCCCGAGTAGCTGGGATTACAGGTGCACACCACTACCCCTGGCTAATTTTTGTATTTTTGGCAGGGATGGGGTTTCGGTATGTTGGTCAGGCTGGTCTCGAACTCCTGACCTCAAGTGATCTGCCTGACAGGTTCGCAAAGCACTGGGTTTACAGGTGTGAGCCACTGTGGCCAGCAAAGAATATTATTGGATTTAAATACTGCTTTACAAAAGCAAAACAAAACAAAACAAAACTAATGGAAATGAGCCTAACACTTGAGATTACGAATATCTGGAGTCAAATCTAGGCTCTGCTTCATTTATTTTTCAGGGTCTACAGCCACCACTTAATGGTATAAGGGCTGTATGGTAATATTATTTATGTGTTAGTCACATCAGAAGATGCAAACATATCATAAAGAAGTAAAATGCTTCAGCTTGAATTTTAGGGAAACATGGCAAGACTCAAATATTTCTCTATTAAATATATCAAGGACTCTACCTGCTGTTTGTTTTACTACTGCCATAATACTCTCACTTCCAAAATTGAGAAATATATCACTTAAGGTAATTTGCTGGCAGAGTGAGTGGTGGGGACTTTTTGTCAGCAGAAAGGTCAGATAATTTTGCACAATGTGCTGCAAATTTTTAGCTTTATAATTTTGCTATGAGTGACCCAAGGGAAAGCTCATTATACTGTTCCACACAAAAATTATGTTGTGAGCTAATGGAAAGTGAACAGTAAGGTAGCACCCTTGTGTGCTATACCCACTGCTTTTTCTGAAATACATAATCTTGGTGTGTTTTGTTTTTAATTTTTTTCAATAAATGTAGAAAAATTTATGTAAAAAGTAAGAGTCCTCATCTTACAATCAACCATTGTAAGGTTGATTACCTAGGAGAGTAGCCTTCTAGACACGAATGTAAGGCCCTTCTAAGGAATATAACATGCAACAAAGATTCACAGTAAAGCCAAGGAAGTAAGAAAAAAAGTCGACTAACCTAACCCACCTGAGCTCGGCTCACAGGGGTCAATGTCCTCATCATCGCTGGGACACTCTGCTGAGGCCACAAGGATGTCATCTGTGGTCTGCAAAAGAAACACATTCAGTGGATTAATTTAAAGAGTCCTAACAGACTCTCTCATCTTTGTCTCATTAACAAGTGAAACACACCTTGTTTATCAAGAAACCAAATTCACCATTTCCCTTTCTAAAGACACAGAGTTTAAATTTTAGATCCTTCATAGAAGTAACTGCCTATTTGTGAAAACTTGATTACACCTTAGTTTACATGAGGACGTAGAAATGGTGACAGCCAACTTGTTGATAGCCATCCACTCAAATGCAGACAGAAGCTGCATACAGTATCATACAGAGGTTTAAAACAATCTGGCAGAAACAGATGATTTGAAATGTATTACAGCCTGGAGAGCCACAACGTATGCATCAGTGGGCTTTATGTAGTACTTGTGCTTGGCTTCCTAAAAGCAGAATAGCCATAACCTTTTACATTCATGACTACGTAGAGTTTGATGAATCTTTGAGATATAGTTTGTTATTGTAGGAAGCACAGATTAAGTAGAGAATTAGATAGCTCTTTCATTGGTGCACAAAGGCAAGGAAATACAATCCATTTAAGACACTTTTACATTTGCATTATGATTTCACACTTGAAGCTCATTTTTGTAATGTTTAGATAGCAGGTATTTCTTCCCCATCATCCCTTTCATCATTATGGTTTCATAATAAATGAAAAGTGTATTCAAAGTGGGGGAGGGGAAGAGGTGACAGTTTTCTCTGTGACATTCTAGCTGCTTCACTGCGCTTATAGCAAAAAAGATAACTATCACTGTAATAAAAAGCAGAGTGTGTAAATCCTAGCAGTTAGTCACATAATCAACACATTGATAAGCACGAAAGGTTGTTCTTTATTGCTGCTTACTAGCTGCAGTAAATTCAGCATACATACTGCATGGAATTTGTAAAGGCTTATATCAGAGTTGGCTGTGCTAAGGTAAAACAGAGATTCCAATGTATACAAATAAATAAAAATATCTCATTACATCTACTAAGGACTAAAGAGATCAGAATTGTTCGAACAAGACTCAGAACTGCAACATTGATACAGTTCTCATTTAAAGGTGGAATTAAAATAATATAGAAAACAATAAAGGTCTTCAAAGAAAAAGCAAAAATACGATATGAGCACCTAATATTAAAGGAGCACCTAATATTGTCACAGATTAAAGTATAACTGAATAATTTTTAAGAAAGTTGTGGCATTTTGAAAAATGGAGACAAGGGGTGATGCACTTTTATAGAAAGTATTAGGCTTAAAAATCTTTCAGGTGCAGGGTCTTTAAGAACAAAGAGTTTGTTCAGATGCAAATGTTTTACAATATAACTTTAAATAAACAGAAACCTTTAAATAGCATTTTAGATGGTTTCATGTTACTCTGCTCTTAATTCTTCTGAGACAATTGGGAGAGTTTCTGGATTTATGCATTTTGCTGCTGCTATTTTAGAAAGGGAAGTTAAAAATACTGGTTTGTCCGGGAAGTGTAAGTCTTTTTTTTTTTTTTTTATTGTTGAATTTATTGACAAAGTTATTCATAATACTCTAACTTTTTATTCTTCAATGTTTGTGGCATTTGCAGTGCTAACTCCCCTTTCATTCCTGATATTTGATAGTTTGTGGGCTTTCTCTCTCTCTCTCTCTCTCTTTTTTTTTTTTTTATTATACTTTAAGTTCTGGGATACATGTGCAGAATATGCAGGTTTGTTATATAGGTATACACGTGCCATGGTGGTTTGCTGCACCCATCAACCCGTCATCTACATTAGGTATTTCTCCTAATGCTATACCTCCCCTAGACCCCCACCCTCTGACAGGCCCCAGTATGTGATGTTCCCCTCCCTGTGTCCATGTGTTCTCATTGTTCAACTCCCACTTATGAGTGAGAACATGGAGTGTTTGGTTTTCTGTTCCTGTGTTAGTTTGCTGAGAATGATGGTTTCCAGCTTTATCCATGTCCCTGCAAGGGGCATGAACCCATCCTTTTTATGGCTGCATAGTATTCCATGGTGTATATGTGCCACATTTTCTATATCCAGTCTGTCACTGATGGGCATTTGAGTTTGTTCCAAGTCTTTGCTATTGTGAATAGTGCTGCAATAAATATGCATGTACATGTATCTTTATAGTAGAATGATTTATAATCCTTTGGGTATATACCCAGTAATGGGATTGCTGGGTCAAATGGTATTTCTGGTTCTAGATCCTTGAGGAATCACCACACTGTCTTCCACAATGGTTGAACTAATTTACACTCCCATCAACAGTGTAAAAGTATTCCTATTTCTACACAACCTCCAGCATCTGTTGCTTCCGGATTTTTCAATGATCGCCATTTTAAACGGCATGAAATGGTATCTCATTGTCATTTTGATTTGCATTTCTCTAATGACCAGTGATGATGAGTTTTTTTTTTCATATGTTTGTTGGTCGCATAAATGTCTTCTTTTGAGAAGTGTCTGTTTATATCCTTCACCCACTTTTTGATGGGGTTGGTTATTTCTTGTAAATTTGTTTAAGTTCCTTGTAGATTCTGGATATTAGCCTTTTGTCAGATGGATGGATTGCAACAATTTCCTCCCATTCTGTAGGTTGCCTGTTCACTCAGATGATAGTTTCTTTTGCTGTGCAGAATCTCTTTAATTAGATCCCATTTGTCAATTTTGGCTTTTGTTGTCATTGCTTTTTGTGTTTTAGTCATCAAGTCTTTGCCCATGCCTGTGTCCTAAATGGTATTGCCTAGGTTTTCTTCTAGGGTTTTTTATGGTTTTAGGTCTTATGTTTAAGTCTTTAATCCATCTTGAGTAAATTTTTTGATAAGGTGTAAGGAAGGGGTTCAGTTTCAGTTTTCTACATATGGCTAGCCAGTTTTCCCAACACCATTTATTAAATAGGGAATCCTTTCTCCATTGCTTGTTTTTGTCAGGTTTGCCAAAGATGAGCTGGTCTTCAAAGAATTAGGAAAAAACCATTTGAAATTTCATATGGAACCAAGGAAGAGTTCATATAGCCAAGCCAATCCTAAGCAAAAAGAACAAGGCTGGAGGCATCATGCTACCTGACTTCAAACTATACTACAAGGCTACAGTAACCAAAACAGCATGGCACTGATACCAAAACAGATATATAAACCAATGGAATACAACAGAGGCCTCAATGTAACTCTTAATGTCAGTGAAGATCGTTAGCAATTGGCATGATAATCACGTAGGTATCTTTTTAAAGAGAAAGCTTTAAAAGCAAAGACCCATTCTCCTTTTGGCACAACTAAATCTTGCTGGGTAATATAAAAACAGACTTGATAATGACAAGTTATTGAATTATGTAGTCTTGCCAGTCAGTTGCTCCAATTCACTCCAGAGGAGACAATCAGCTTTTTTTTTTTTTTTTTTCCTGGGACCAACATCTAGTGGAAAGCTACTTTTATTCTCAATTTCAAATTAATTTCAAGGCTACAGAAAATTTCTCATTTTCTTTGAGGAATGTTAAATATATTGATGAAATCAATATTGTGTTGTGTTCCTATTGGTGTTTTATTCTCATTAGAGGTAGGAGGATGTAAATAAATTGTTTAAGCCAATGGCTCTCACATTAGCAGTGATATTGCCACCTTTTCCTTCCTCCACCTGGAGGGACATTTGGTAATGTGTGGAAATATTTCAGGTTGTCACAGTTGGAATCGTGAAGTCTACTACTGTCGTTTCCTATTTTTGACTGCTAAGTATTATTTTCTCTCCTCCTTTTCCCCCTCCTCCTCCTTTTTTTCTCCTCCTCTTCCTCCTCCTCTTCTTACTCCTCCTCCTCTTCCTCCTCTTTCTCTTCCTCTTCCCCTTCCCCTTCTTCTTCCTCTTCTTCTTCTTCAAGCAAGGTCTCAACTCAGTCTCACTGTGTTGCCCAGGCATATCTAGAACGCTTAGCCTCAAACAATACTCCTACCTCAGCCTTCAGGAGTGCTGGGATTACAGGAATGAGCTACCACACAATGCGTAAATATTATGAAATACACATGACAGTTTGAAGACAACAAAGAATGATCTAACCTGAAATGTCAATAATGCCAAAGTTGAGAACCCCTGCTCAAAACATTTAAAAACTGTTCTGTGTCTTATTTTTCTCCTAAAAAGTGGACAGCATAATAGTATCTATTGTTACAAGGATTAAATTAGTACATGAAAAGTACGTAGAAGGAGACAGCACTGTCAATGTTTATTAAAACTTTCAATATTATTATCAACATTTTCTTCAATATTTCATGAATGTAACACCAATTTAATGTTTTTGCACTATATTTATAAATAATATAATTATAGATATTAAACTGAAACTTGTACCTATGAATTATTCTTAACTTGAGGTCTCACGTTAAAATTTGTATCAAAATACAGTAGCTATATTAGTATTTTGTTGAACTAAGTACCATCTTTTACTGTCTAGGTTCAAACTCTGACCTTTTAGAGGGCAAACATCAAATAAAAACTTAAAAAAAATGCTTCTTAAAAAAATTCATGGGCTACAACTGTGTGACTCAGTGGGTAGTGTTTCACGCAGACTAAATTATTTAGGCAATACAAGTTAAGCTTTGTTTTAAAAGTTGACTTATTTTCTTTTGGAACAATTCTACACTAACCAGATAGTGTGAGAATGTTCTCAGTGTTACCTTCTGCAAAACATAATTCCTAAAATAACAAAAGATGTCATACAGTGGTACTTCCTGCAGCCCTCTTATAGTAGAAAAAAATAACTACAAATGTGACTTTTTTGTAAAACTGTATTTTACTTTTTAATATAATTTCCCTGGTATAATGAAATGCATTCTTGATTTTCATATATGTTTTTCCTCCAGAAATTAAAAAACCAGCAACAATGTTGAGAATAAAAGACCTCAAATCAATAGATGGCTTGGCAAAAATCATCATCACAGTATGAAAAATCAGGAAGTGGCTCAAGTGTAGGCGAAAAAATCAAATTTCACTTTAGAAGCTAAATTACCTGCACAATTTTCTAGCCAAAGCTGTGTAATTTAAATTTAATTCACTGTGTTTGGAGCTGCCTCTCTATGACTTGCTGTTGAGAGAGTGGTAGAAAGAAACTCAAATATGTCACATTAATCAATTCTATTCTTTAGTATTTTTCCTGATGTTTATAACCTTTCTGAGAAAAGAGACAACCTGCTGAAAAAGATAGAAGCATGATCAAGCGGAAGCATTAGCTTTACATAACAGTCCATTTAGATGAGTGTCTCTAACTGTGCATTTAACCACCCACAGGTGAAAGTGCTATGCTGATCTTCCTTAATTCAGACTGGTCTGTACATGCACATGGTAAGCATCTCTTCTTGTTTAAAATGTGCGCTAAAATTTAGGCCTCTATACTTTTAAGAAGAAAATGATTTGAACAGAATTCAAGAAATAAAGGCTCTAAAACTTAATCCATCCTTTTTTATATTTGAACACAAATATTTTATCGGGTTTGAGAAATATGTCATCAGGATGGGGGCAAAATAATGTTCTTAATGCTTGGTAAGAAGGTAGACCAATTGATTTAATACTCAGGGATATAAAAAAAAGAGGGAGCATTTGGTTGGCTGGAATTTAGAGAAACACAGATGGAGTTTTGTTATTTTTTCCTCACTTACAGGAAGCCTTTTATTTTTCAACATCATTAATGGTGGAATTTTCTGTATATGCATTTGCTGTCACTTTTAAAAGTACGGCCTAATGGAATATCTGTGTGGTAAAAATATACAAGGAAAGCATGAATAAATCCAGTATGTAATATTATATCCCTGCTAAGAATAGCATTCCAAGACTTTATTCCTTATGATAAACTGCTTTCCTGAAGACTAATATATTCCAATGAAGACATTTAGAGAAAACTATACTACAAACCTGTTTTGTAAGGAAAAGAGCAATTTCCAATTGTAAAATAGGATATTCATTGTCAGTATATGATGCCCACAAATGAACCCTTGATTTATTCTAAAATTTTAATTGAAACTTTATTTCTAAACAGCAATAATGTATCCTGCTATATATCTAAATATAAAGCCAAAAAGATTGCCTCAAACAATGACGTAAGCATTGTATAACATTATTTAGCCTAATATTTAACTGTTGTGACTGATATTTAGACTGAATTGATTAATGGGTCAAGGACAGTGCTAGCTGAAATATGATATCTTTGGTTAACTGATGGGCACTTGTTCTTGCTGATACTTTTCTATATGTAAAGCTGCTTTGGAAAAGAGAGAGCTCTCAAGTGTGGTTTTCATGACTGAATTTAACAGTTTCTCCAGAAAATATTTATCACTAGGTGAGGTTCCTTGAAAAAAAAAAATTAACAGGATTCAGGATTAGTATCACAAATTCCCAAGTAAGGTCCAACCCATTGTACTGATAGCCTATGGAGCAAGAATTTTCTAGAAGGTAAGGGAAGTCATAATTCTCACCAGAAGGAAAACCTGCAGAAAATAAACCACTTGTAATGTGTATATAGGTATGATTCCCAAATTGTAGTCTATTTGATTAAATCAAATCAGTAAAGAAATACATCAAATTGGCAATTTCAGTTAATCAACAATCCTATTAAGGTACAAGAGGAATTTAGAGGCTGCCTAGATCTTATTCTTGTCTCCACTGTCTCAATGAAGTTGCCTCGATTGACATCATAAAGATTTCAATTTCATGGCACACTATTTAATAAACATAAAAATAATAAACTGAGATCCAATATGTGGAGGATGAATTTTACCTCCAGCACATGAATAACAAAGATAGTGAGGCCCAATTACTCAACAATGAATACAAAGCACCTCATCTATGCATAGCATTTTCTGATAGGCATAAAATATGCCCAGTACATATCAAGGTATAAATTATGGTTCCGACATGCAAATAATTTATTGTTTCCTCTCTGTTCTGAGGCAAATGAACAGATAACTCTTTAATACAAATAACAACTAAGTAAATTCAAATAGCTTATTTTCCTCCGAACGTAACAATGTTCCCATATCCATTACTTCATTTACAATTCACCAATAGCATCTTTATCTGGAATGTAGATGGAGGTACTATCATTCAGAGTGTTGTGTCTGCTAAAAAAGTACTCATCTGTACACTCATCTACCCAATTTGAATGTGTGAACATTGGCTTTCATGAATATGTAAAGCAAAGCTCAAATATCCCTGAAAACAGCCACTTTCACATTTCTTTAATGTTCTTTCCCAATTGATGCCCTAGGCTATTACAAAAAGTGACCATAAATCAGCTGTCTGCTTGGGAAAAAGGCAGACTTGAAAGCCATTCAATTTTCTTCAATTTTTTTTCAGCTGTTTAAAATGTATGCAATGGTTCCAGAACCATTAAAGTGGGTTTGAGTATAAGAACTCTGCCACGGTAAAGAAATCACGTCTTACTCAATCTAACATTCATTTTTATGTACACTTGATACTGGTTCTCCCAACAGGCAAAACTCAAAGGAAAATATAGGAATGTGGAAATAATGTCATAGAAATATACTTTAATTAAATTATGGGCAAAATAATAAGACTGAATTTTTTAGTAATCAAAAAATAACATCATTTTAGCAATCTTATTAAAAATAGAAAACCTACAAATAAGAAACCTGCCATTAGGGACTTGAAATTAAATTTATGTTTAAAAATACGCTTTTTACTATTTCTTTATGCTACTGATGACTTCTATGCTCATATTGCATTTCCATTTTTAGCCAAGGCAATGTAGGAGGACTGGTAAAATCAATAAATATGAAGTTTAAACTTTCAGGAAGCCATGGAACAGTCTGTTTTTCTGAATTCTCACTAATTAGAATTTGGGAATGTGCGACCTCCGAAGACTGCTGGTAATGGAGTAGAGGTACTGAGTGAGTGATCGACTGTGTTTTTCATCTCTTTGTTTCGCTTTCGGACAAAGCACCTTCTGAAATAATTTTGGCCATTTCCAAATTAAGTAAATACTGAAAGATGTTTACAAATGTAAATTTAGACTTCTAGCTGTATCAATATGAATATCTAGTCCTATGATGGATTAGTCACACAGGTTGAAAAGTAGGGTTCTAGCTGTATCAACATGAATATCCAGTCCTATTAATGGATTGATGGACTAATTAATAGATTAATTAGTCACACAAGTTGAAATCAAAATCCTTTTTGGTAAAAGGCCAAAATAAAAACAGACTTCATGATTGTAAAATGCCCATGATGGATAATTTCAACTAGCATGACTCCAAATCCAAGCTTTCATTGTTGCCATGTTAGGGAATGAAAACATGTTTTAGTTAAGCAGTCATATATCTTCTTGTACTGAGTCAGATCTTAAAGACCATTAATCTAAGCTCTTCATTTTACATGTTGGAAAACCAAAGCTAGAAAATTTTAATTGGCCACAGTTATACTGCTAGTTAACAGCAAATCTATGAAATTATCTGACCCCCAGTAGATTGTTTTTCTGTTATCCCAGATGACTTCTACCTATCCATTCATCCATCCATCCATCCATCCATCCTTCCATCCATCCATCCAAAACCATCTTGCTCTTTAATGAATTTGATGTGATTTACAAAGGTACGTGATAAAATATATTTAAAATAAGTGAAAAGGTTGCAAAGGTAGAGTACTGGATTTTAGATAAGTAACCATTAAAATCATCCTGAAGAAACACACACAGACAGGAGGTGCATATTCACAGCTTCTGCACCATTTGATACGGCAGCACATCACATAACACTAAAAGGGGTGCACAATTAATGCTAGAGTTCAAATTTTAAAAATCCAATTACAGAAATTCAAATATTGACATAATTACAGTTATTTTGAAATGGAGTTAACCCAGAAAGTTTTTTATTTATTTGTGAAAATCTTTTCTTAAATTATTGTTTTAAAGCCCTTAAATACCATGCCCTCAGTCTCTGTACCTAAATGCATAACTAATTTTTTGGTGACAAAAAGAAAATGCAAATTATTGAATCTTTTTCTGTCTTTTTATCCCTTTGACTTAGAACACCGCAGGCTATGCTGGCTACAAAATTAACTCAGTGAACTCCCTGCTCTCTTCTTATTAAGCCACTGATGAAAATCCTTCCAACTTCCAAGGTCTCTCTCTTATTAACTACTGTCTTCACAACATAAGTGCTAATGAGATATTCATCTTTGTTTCTCTCACACAACAATCATTAGAGTTCTCTCAGATTACTTCTTATTACATCTTGGGAATAAATACATGGAAGTGATCATTTATTAGCCATTTTGGTAGTTTCTCCAGAAACAATCTAAACATGTATTGATCAAGTCAGTCTTTTTGACACAATGACCTTAGAAGTAAAGGTTCAAGATCAAAGATGTAGAAGGAGCCACATTTACCTTTGGAAAAGCAGCCCGTTATAAAAAAACATTTCTCTGCTACTGGGTAGTACTATGACCAATGTCACCTTGATAAGCTTTAACTTGGGGATATATGAGAACTTCCATCCCACACAATGCTTGGAGTATAGAACAGCAAGAATTATGGATATGGCTGGAAATAATGATGATGCAGTTAACAGAAAGTGTATTTTCTGATTTTGATTTGATTCATGAGTTGAATACATGCAAGGATCAGGACTGCATGCCCCCAAATAAGCCAATATCTGAGTAGCATCTCTATGTGTGTATCTATCCAGTGGTGACTGAGAATAAACATTATCTGGCTGAGACATCACAATGTTATCTTGTTCCTGCACTAAGAGGATCCATTGTTTTCTAGTTCTAGTTCAACTGGAACTACAAGCTTCTATACTTGACTACTTCATTCCTTATGGTGCACATTGGCTCATTAATACATATTTAAGATGTTGTCCTACTGAAACACCTTAGTTTAATTTATACTACGGTGACCAATAATGAAAAATAAATACTACTCCAGAATTCGAGTCTCAGTTCTAGTTTTCATGAGCAGTACATATCATCTTGGACTGGTTTCTGTGTTCTAAACATGATATATGAATATATATATATATATATATATATAGATACACACACAATTAAATACATATATTTATATATGTAATTATTTGCGTCTCACAGGATGTTAAGGGAGTCAAATTTGATATGTGTGAAGACATTTTGGAAAGTATAAAAGTGCCCACAATGCAGTGTTTATATACATTACTATTATAGAAAATACACTGACACAGGGAGGGGAACATCACACAACAAGACCTGTCAGGGTGTTGGGGACTAGGGGAGGGAGATCATTAGGACAAATACCTAATTCATGCGAGGTTTAAAACCTAGATGACAGAATGATAGGTGCAGCAAATCACCATGGCACATCTATACCTATGTAACAAGCCTGCATATTCTGCATATGCATCCCAGAACTTAAGGTAAAATAAAAAAAATTATAACTAATAATTTTTGGCCCTCACATGCTGCTGCAAAGGAGAGCTCTGGATAGTGCTTGAAGAGTGCAACCAAATGTCCATTTACCTTAATACATTTTATTTTAATTTCCTGAAATCCTCTTGTCCCTCAGTTGAATAGGATCTGTATCTCTCACTTACACTAGCCCCTCTCATAGATGCTGTTCTTGGGCTGCTTCCTATTATGCCAGTATTTAATTAATTTTGGCATTCCTTATTTAGGGCATATGTGTGGATCTCACTGGTAACCTACAAGGTAGGCAGCACCAATCTATGTGGGGCACTATGATTACCTTTTCTCCGACCCAGATCTCCTGGAGAGCTTAGTGCACAGACTCAGGAATACTTGAGCTCTCTCTAAATTCCAAGTTCTACTCATTAGATTGTGAGAACCTGATTTATTTTATCACTGCATCCAGAATTTACCACTCTATTATATCTACAGAATATAAATGAACAGATAAACAGGAAAAAACAGACCACTTAGCAAACAATGCTAATTAAAGGAGAGAAAGAGAGAGCGAGAGAGAGAGAGAGAAAAAGGGAGAGGGAGAGAGAAAGACTGATTTTCTAAGTGTAATTCATGCATGACAATGCTCCTTACAATAGGAGTGGTTGTATTTGTAGTTATAATATGACATTGCCTATGGTTTGTACTCTATATGGATTAATAATACGCCTATCAACTCCTGTTAAGACAACGAGCAGCCTTTTCTTAGTGCATTAGAATAGTGGGAGTAATTGCCTTTCAAAATCATCTTGAAATCTAAAAGTATGAAGACTGCTTAGTAATATGTATTATTTTGTTTCATATGCTCCTTTTGGGTAGAGTTTATGTTTTATGCCCCCAGGGCATCTATACAGGAATTCAGTAGAGTTGATTTAAAATGACATAATCACTAAAAAACCTGGCTTATATTCTTAAAGTATCTGCATGAATAAAAGGATTTTTTCAAAATAATTATGACTTGAAAAATAATCATTATGAAAATACAATTTAGTTAAAAGTGAGGGATTCATCTTGACTTTAAAAATAGAAGAAATATTATACAGAACACTTGAATTTACTAGAATCATCACATTTTAAATAATCTTATTCTTTATGGTCATCCCCTGTAAGCTGGCTACATTTTTTGTTATGAAAAAGGTATGATTTTCACAATTGCTCATTCATACCAACTAATTAAATCTCAATATAAAAGTGAGTAAGTATAGATTATTTTCTAGGAATACAATTCCTAAGAGTGGGAGATAAGAATTGTGGCAAAATAACACTTTTTCAAAGATTTTATCTGCCTTATAACATCTCTAGAAGTGACAATGAAACTTTCTAACTGGCTTCCACATTTTTTGCCCCATGGCTGGAAATGTATGGTAGAGAAATAGCAAAAAGTGACATTATCTTTAACTGAAAGAGAATGACTGAAGGTTAGAAGGAAGGCAAAGCTAAAAATGTCTTGCAATAAGTTGGTCTTCCTGCTTTTATGAAGCATTCCTGTCCTTCGAGAAAGCAGTAAGATAAAGCCTACTCTGTGGAAGAGACTGAGAAAAACATAGTTAACTATCTTTTTTTAATTTTTTTTTTTTACCTATATAATATTCCTCAACTATCTCTATCTCTTACAAACTCTATTGCAATAGTCTTACATTATAAATGTTTTTACTTAGTGGCAAAAAAAAAAAACAAAAAACAACAAAAAGTTTCCTTTGTAATGTTTTCCTTCAAAATCTAACTACAGGATGAAAGCTTTATCTTTTTCCTGAAAGAGGCCAGCCATCAGATTCACACCAAGAAATAGTGCAAGACAGAATGCACTAACCAAATGTATATCTACTGATTCTTCCATTCATTCATTCATTCATCCATTTGTACTCATTTGTTGAATATTTTCATTTGATAAGAGTTACACAGGGAAGGAATAAAAATACAGTATTCTGTCTCAGAACATTTAGAATATTGTGGTGGAGCACGCAATCCAATTTCTTTTGGGTTTGGAGAGGGAATCTATCATTTTATGAATTAATCTTTTACACATGTATTAAGTGTTCACACTGTATATTCAAGGTTGTATCCCCAGGGCCTGCCACAGTACCTAGCATATAAGAGACAAATATCTGGCCAATGAGTCAGAAATGATTCCAGCTAGTATAATCAGAAAAATAGAAGTGATTTGATAGGAAAAATAAGTCCAACACTATAAATCACCTCATCTTACTAGACAAAACAAAAGTACATTAGACTTTTACAAAAACTTTTCCAAATGCAAGAGATTGACAGAACCAAAGATGCTCTATGTTCTCTGATATCGAGCTATCAGATGACTAGAAAAGGTATCAATTTGAAAAGCAAGAAGAAGCATTGTCATGTTAACTTTTTCAGAAAATGTGACTGCTACCACCATTCATTGTAAGGCAATTGGTGTTCCTTCATTTTTACAACTAATAAATGGTGCCAGTGTTTACTTTTCTCCTTTTCCCTTTGATTTCATTTTTTTCATCTCTTCCTATTTCATTTGTGGTGTCCCAACTCCCAGAGGAGCTACCTCAGGAAATAAGATCTCACATAGCAAGAAAAGTCCAAGGAGCAAATGCTGTTTGACTCTAACCAACACACCGTAGCACCTTAGGTCCATGTGTAAATTTAGGGAAGAGAATTACATGCTCTCTTCCAGTTATTATTATATGATTCCATAAGTCAAAGAAATCTGGAAATGTTTCCATGAGTAGAAATTTGTGATAAAGGAGATAGTCTTTTTTACTCTGCCAAAATACTTTTTGGTACAAGGAATGTGCCCTGTATATAACTGTTGATTTAATTTGAGATATCATGAGCCCTGACACTTGAGTTCTAGTTCTCCAATTTAAGTTACTAAGCTGCCTACATTCTATCAGGATAATTTGCCAGATAATCATGAATGGGTGGGGAAAATTGGCAGCTTTTAATAGTTCTCAAAGGTAGTTCCTAAGAGAGTTGAGTTGGAACCGATGAAATTGAGATAGATGCTAAGTGACCAGGCATCCCTGCTTTGAATTTTAAATGGAAATTCAATGTGTAACAAATGCAGGCTCTCTATGAGCAGCAAGTTGATTTTTCCACTATTGAGCATGGAAGAAGCATGAATGTTGTAGCTGAACGGACTGGACTTAAATCCCACCTCTGCCACTTACTAGCTGTGAAACCCTGGGCGAGTTCCCCAACTTCTCTGTATTTCTTTCTATGTAAAAATGAAGTTATTTACACCTATTTTGCATGAGTATTATATGTATTACATTATCTAGACCTAGATAGGCATACTGTATAGCACAGTAGCTGGTATATGGAAGATATTATCATGAGTATTTTTATTACATAGATACAACCAGCTTTCAAAATGAATGGCTCTTGTAGATATTTTCACATTATTCTCACTGCAATATGGAAATTAAACTTTATTCCTAGCACTGGACTCCCTAATCTTTAGAGACAAACACTCCCTTCACAAAGAAAGTATACGTTTCTCACCTAAACTCACACATCACTGTTTAAATATTCTATAAACAGAGATTATATATTTGACAGGACAGTGCTTGTAAAAGCGCCTCAGAAAAATCACAACATTTTCAGTGTATTGAAGATATAAGGATCGTCTCTTCTCTCTAGCTACATGATGTAATCAAGCATTTGTCAAATCATATTGGAGGCTCTTTGAATTATGTACTCCAGTTCCCTTTTAGGTAAAGAGAAGGAAACCCTAAACTGCCATGGTCAGGCATGGGTCAGATGTACAGTGTCAAATTACTGTACTGCACTGTTCAGGAGGGACTTAGGAGTCCATCCCAGTCTCCTGGCTCTCCATCCAGTTGGCATCTTACTCCTACTGCTCCTAGTTTCATGTTTGGGTATGAGACAGACAAAAATAACAGCGGGAATAATTTACTACTTTTCCCAAGTTTCTCGTATGTGACTTGACTTTTTAAATTCTGCCCTATGTCTTACTGAAATTTTAAGGAAGGCCTTTGAAAAATACTAGGGTGGCCGGGCGCGGTGGCTCAAGCCTGTAATCCCAGCACTTTGGGAGGCCGAGACGGGCGGATCACGAGGTCAGGAGATCGAGACCATCCTGGCTAATACGGTGAAACCCCGTCTCTACTACAAAAAAAAAAAAAAAAATACAAAAAACTAGCCGGGCGAGGTGGCGGGCGCCTGTAGTCCCAGCTACTCGGGAGGCTGAGGCAGGAGAATGGCGTGAAACCGGGAGGCGGAGCTTGCAGTGAGCTGAGATCTGGCCACTGCACTCCAGCCTGGGCGGCAGAGCGAGACTCCGTCTCAAAAAAAAAAAAAAAAAGAAAAGAAAAAAAAAAAAAAGAAAAATACTAGGGAATGGTGCCATCACTCACAGCTGCCAGACTAGAGAGCACTCAGTGGCTGGTGCAAAGCCCAGTAAAATCCAACTGAAGAACACAAGTGCGGAAACAGGACAAGAATTTTGCTAATTGTCTTGAGAACTAGGAGCTTCATTAGAGAACTTGCCTTTGTGCATGTATTTCATGAGATGGGATCTGCTGCTGAACTCTTCCTGCAGGTATTTCAGTGTTTTATTTAGTTATGATATTGCCTAATGACCTCTTTTTTTGGGTCCACTATTCAGACTTTTTTTGGTCATTTAAAAAGTTGTTATAAATAAACATCACTTAAATAACATTTAGATTTCTAAATGATTAAACATATCCTCTCTTGGATAGCTTTCCTCTCGCCAGCCTTGCATTTACAGTCTGTCTCACTCAATGCTGACATGTTTCATTGCAGTTGTTATCATGCCTCTGCCATCTGGGTTTGTCCTCTTCCTTCCCGCACACCTCTGCAATCCCCACCTGCCCTCTTCCCTTCATTATCATTGCTTAGATGCCTACTAATTAAGGACAAGAAAGAAGGCTATTCAACATAAACATACCTTTTATCATCATGAGAACTTATATAGGTGTAGCTCTTTAAACAGATAGTTCAGAAGACAAACTTTTCTTGATGATTTGGAGTCATTTTTATGAGCACGAGGCTGGAAACACAGTAGTGATCTCAAAGAGTATCGCTGACTATTCCCCATAGGTGCCCCAAGGTGCTTGTTTACTTTTTAGTCTATGAAAGCTCAATCTAGTTTTTGTCTTTTGTCAGCCTTTATAGACCTCTTTCTTTCTTTCAGTTTGCCCCTTCAGATCAGCTTTGAGCTGGAAATCCAGATAATCAAGGTTCTCTATCTTGAGAAATGAGAAATTGGCTATAAGGCAAAGGATGTCAGAGAGGTTCTCAAATGAGAAAGCCCAGGTGCATGAGAGCACTCAGTCAAGGCTGATGGCTTCAAATACACAGGATCTGTTAGTTTCTTCCAAACGCAAAGTTCTTCATGAAGGTAGTACATTTATTTGTAAGCGACTCTCCCAGTAATATTTTCACTACAATAATTTTCAAATAGGCTTTTCTTATTTTATTGAATCCAAGAATCCTTATTGAAAGAAGGTTCCACATTCCTAAATTTCTATTTTCCAAGATCTATTCAAACAGAAGCCAAGCCTCCTTTTGTGTTCCATTGAGTTGGCTGGGAGGGAAACGAAGATGAAGTAATATAATAAGGAAGGTGGCTGTCTTACTGTCATTGACTACTTTGCTACCTGAAAAACTTGAAGGTACACTGGTTTCTATTTTTTGGTAGAACCTGATGCAGCCATACAGGCATCCAGCTATATCTATCCAGAGTGGGTGATTCACTTGGTGTACCCTGAAGAGACGGAGAGATGCTCTCCATGGTAGCATCTTTTTGGTTTCCTAGGACCAGTTGTTTGCTTGACGAATTGAGAAGTCCTGGTACAGGTTATGGGATCTTATAACACTGCTTCCCAGTGATCTGCTGCATAGGCAGTGGAGTCAGACATACCCAAGTTTAAATCTGGACTCTACTATTTCGAGCTGGTAGAACTTTGGTGACTTATTTAACCTCTCATTTGTAAATGGGAGGGATGCACTGCCAATCTCCGCAGTAGTTATAGGAATTAAGAAAATCATGACAGATGATATACTTAAGACTGTTCCTGGTATGGGATAAATTCAAAATAAATACTGGCTATTATCACCTTCATTATTATTTTATAAGACATGCATATGTTACCTCCAGGATGCTGAAAATAACATGTTTCTTAATAAAGTGGGTAAAATCCCAGTATCCTAGCATTCACAAGAGGTAGACAATCCACTTTTGTCCTTGTCTAGCATATTGTGAAGTGGAAGGGGAAAGAGCCAAACAGTACATGAAGAATGCAAATGTATTTTTTTCCTGAATGTTCTATTTTGCTTTTTGACTTTTAATCTCCACTTTATTTCAAAACACAGTTCCAACCATTCCAAAGCATTTTTGAATTGGAAAGCCTTCTTTTTTTCGTTTCATAATAAGCTAACTGCAGGTGCAAACTCAAGGGAGATAGACCTTGGAAATTTTAAGTATGTTGCCATGGCAATGGTTTGCAAGAATGTGTATGATTTTCATCTTAGCTCTCAAGCATTCAACTGAGTTCATATGTGGAGGTTCAAATCACGAGGCACACAATGTTTGCCACTCATTGTGTCTTGAAAGGTTTGGAAATAACTGTCTGTGTTGCTTATAGCAACTAGAAACCACAAAATTCTATTTATTTATTTATGCAAATGTAGAGATCCAGTCAGTCATACCTGCTCTTAGGTGGCCTATCTCACCAGTTTGGCTGCTCTAAGAGAAGCAGTACACATAAATTCAACAATAATCATTTTCACCATTGTTGCAAACACAGTTGTACTCCCAATATGGAATAGCTATAAAAATGTTCTACTGAATATCACATTAATTTCCTCATCCAAATTTGACAGATCCTCCAAGAAGCACGATAATTATTCAAAGATTTGCATTAAAGCAAAATTTCAGTCTAATGAATTGTGGAAGATCTCCTTAAAAGTGTCCCATCTTATAGTGTAGGAAAGAAAGTGAAAGCATACAAGTCCAGTCATTAAATCAACACCACCCTCCCCAGAAAAAGCACCAGCACCAACACTGCCAACAAGAAGACATGCAAAAAACATCATTTTATCACATATCACTACCTCAGTGGTTCTTAAATAGTTCAGTTAATGCTTCTAAATTCCAAAACCTACACCATGAACTCATGCTTCATTGACAAAAGAGGCAATGATTCTTGATAAAAGCATTCTTTTCTCCATAAATGGAATCCATAGCATACTATGCTTGGGAAAGTTTTAAAGCTACCTATTGGGTACAGGAGACAATTATTAACAAATTCTCTTTTAATTATGAGGCTTTTTTCCCCATGTAAAATGAGTACTAAACAAATAATATCATTTTTTAAATTAAATAAATGATTAATTAAAATCCAGCAAGAAAAAGCTGGATTTATAGGGGTGTATGTTCTTCAGGTTTCCTAGCAAAAGCTTGCTGCAAATGATTCATCATGATACAGAATGCCCTACATAAAAACAAGGCCACAGGGGACCCCAGTATCTCCTGCATTTTGTTACTGGCAAAACCCTTCACAAAGGCATTATTAGCTACCAAACCCTGGCAGTTATTTAAAATTCACTTTGTTGCTTTAACATTGACCCATCTTCCAAAGCGCGCGCGCGCACACACACACACACACACCACACACACACACAATCGATCTTTCAATCTCCCATACTCCTTGCTGTAACATCTTGTTGATGTACTTGAAGACTGCAGTAGAGCTTCCCTCCCCCACCCTCCATTCTAAGAAGCTTACAGCAATGCTGGAATTAAACAAATGAGAACACAGTAATTAGTTATGCAAACTGTCAACTAGATCTAAAAAGAAAAACAACCCAGAAAACATAACAATCAGCAGTTTCAAGTCCTAACAAGAATCTGCATTGAATTCTCATTTACTTTAAACAAAAATAGATTAGGCCTTTTGAAAAATAGTCAGTGAAATTTCTGTGGAAATAGGACAAATTAGCCTATGGGTCTTTACATCTCATTTCTGTGATGCTGATACAGTAGAAAAGTCCAACACTCTTTCCAAATAAATGCTC
Source organism: Trachypithecus francoisi (assembly GCF_009764315.1). Classification (NCBI taxonomy): domain Eukaryota; kingdom Metazoa; phylum Chordata; class Mammalia; order Primates; family Cercopithecidae; genus Trachypithecus; species Trachypithecus francoisi. The sequence continues at coordinate 57,564,752 of NW_022681462.1, read as the reverse complement.
TTCTACACTTTAATAGCCAGACTTACTTCCAAAGGTGAGTAGCACCAAAAGTATTTCCAAAGTGGATATGAAACAGGTTAGTGGATCAACTTATGTGGTGTGACACCCCAGTTCCCAATTCTCTCCCTACAACCTCATCCTAATCATTTTATCAATGATAACTAACATATAAAGGGAAACTGTAAGGGAAAACTAATTCTTGAAATATCTGATGTGGCTGGGTGTGGTGGTACACACCTCTAGTCCCAGTCACCTTGAGGAGGCTGAGGCAGGAGGGTCACTTGAGTCCAGCCTGGGCAACACAGTGAGACCCTAATACTAAAAAAAAGAAAAAAGAAAAATATTTGTGTGTTTGTGGTATACAAAGAGGAGGGAATAGGTCTGAAATTCCTTGGGTGGAGAGTATTGATTATATAATTTGTAGCTAAATATCTGAGTTTCTTCACAGATATCAACCAACTGCCTCCTCACCCTTCAGGAACCATCCTGAGTTCCGCTGAAGCAACATGGATTATCTCTATGATACAGACACTTTGTCTGAATACTAATCTAATGCTTCAATTGACTGTTAAATGTTCTCTTAACCCATTTGCATCCCATAATAGAGATCTGGATTTTTTTAAAATTAAGAATTGTAATGACTCTGTAAAAGTTTTGTTGCTTCAAGTCTTTTATCTTTAAACTTGCTGAATAACTGCCTACTTTATAAATTGACAATGTAAAGTATAATGCCTGAAACTAGTGTAGGACAAGAAATAATAATCTAAGATTTGATAAGAGTTCTATCAGCATTCTAACCCACTGACCTGGGATAAATCACTCATCCTAATATAAGTAGGTTAGAGTAGATGACTTTTCACATCTCCCATGCAATGATGGAGAGTAACACCAGGGAGTCCTGTGGTAATGGTAGAGGTTAATATCCTGATTGAGGTGGTGGTTATAAGAAGCTACACATGTGATAAAACTGCATAGAAGCCGGGCATGGTGGCTCACGAGGTCAGGAGATCAAGACCATCCTGGCTAATACGGTGAAATCCCGTTTTTACTAAAAATACAAAAATTAGCCAGGCGTGGTGGCAGGTGCCTGTAGTCCCAGCTACTCAGGAGGCTGAGGCAGGAGAATTGCTTGAACCTGGGAGGCAGAGGTTGCAGTGAGCTGAGATCATGCCACTGCACTCCAGCTTGAGTGACAGAGCGAGATTCCATCTCAAAAAAACAAAACAAAACAAAACAAACAAAAACCTGCATAGAGCTACACATGCATATATACAAACATTAACATGCAAATGAGTGCATGCATCACTGACAAAATCTGAATAAGCTCTATGATTTGTACCCATATCAACATTCTGGTTTTGATATTGGACTACCGGTAAGAAAGATGTTAACATGGCAACGAGATTGGTGGAGGAGTAGAGGGATCTCCCTGTATCTTCCTGTGCAACATTCTATGAATCTATAATTATTTCAAAGTAGGATGTTTTAGAAATAAATAAATAAATACATAATACATACATACATAAGTAATCTTCTCTTTCATGAAACGGCTTATTGACAGAGATAAAATGACAACATACAGTTGTCAGCCTGTCATACATACAGTCATACATACAGCCTGATGTTTTATCAATGGAGCAAAATTAATTGGTTACATACAATTTACTTTTCTGCTAAAAACTATAGTTGTTACCTGAAATAACTATTGCTTTTAATGTAGTTACAATATTGACTATTTCACCATTACTCAAGGTAAAGATACTGTCACACGTTATCACTAGTGACACCATTTTTGTCTACTTTTTTTGTCACTTATCTCTGAATATTAAATCCTGAAATTAAGACATGAAATAACTACAAATTTCACCACCAAAAAATTATGCACTTGATTTAAAAGAGAAAATGGTCAGGCACGTTGGATCATCCCTGTAGTACTGGCATTTTGGGAGGCGGAGGCAGGAGGATCACTTGAGCTCAGGAGTTCCAGATCAGCCTGGGCAACATAGCAAGACCTCACATCTACTAAAAAGGAAAAAAAAAAAAAAAAAAATAACGAAGCTTGGTGGCTTGTGCCTGTAGTCCCAGTGTACTCAGGAGGCTCAGGCAGGAGGAGCCCTTGAGCCCAGGATATGGAGACAGAAGTGAGCTATGATCATGCAACTGCACTCAGCCTGGGCAACAAAGTGAGAGCCCATCTCTAAATAAATAAATAAGAACATATAATAAAAAAAGAAAATGAAAACAAAATACAAATAAAATGAAACTGACAAAAGAGGAAATACCAGGGATTCACTAAAAATTAATTTTCCATTATTTATATCCTGAGGATGCTGCCATTTCTGCCCAATTAGCTACCCCTACAATGTGTAATCTTATTTTTCAGTCCTCAAATCCTGCAGAATCCTTATTTATCTGAGAATTCATTTGTGCTCAATATGCTTTCTTTTAATGTCACAGAATTCAGTGAATTTTCCTGACTTCCATGTGGTCTAAAAATAATGGCTAGTGACTTAGAAGTTTTATTGCTATGTATTGGCTTCAAAATTTGTCTTTCAAGTGACAGGAATGGGGCAGAAAAAAGACAATAGATGCCACTAGCAGAGTTCTGGTGTAGGCAAAATAGAAGAAAAGAGGCAAAGCAAATGGGAAATAAGAAGGAGAATGAGCAGAAGGAAGGAGAAAAGCTAAGAAAAGAGTTCCTCCACCTATGTTTGGGTGGTGGCAGAGTGTCTCTGTCCATTTTACAAGTGACATCTATGATACAGCTATTTCATATTTAGGAAAGTAGAATGAATCTCTCACGCAATGAGATGTGAAATAAGTCTTGATTACAGTATTCTAGAAAGTGGCTTAAGAGAAAAGAAGCCAAAGACTTTACTCCTCATAAACACCAAACCTTCAGATACAGAACAGAAATGTGCGATTAGAAGATCCCTCCCACCCCCATCCTTGAACATCTTTCACCAAACAAAATAGGGTAAAACAAACTCAGGCAGTTTCTCAATTACCTTCATTAAAATGTCTAAGCATGGTGAATTAAATGACGAATCCCTTTCAGAACCCATTAATATTTTTGCCAGAGCTAATACTATCAGTAAATTTTAAATAGTGGGAGGAATTATTAGAAAAGAATAAAATATCTAACAGATGCTGAATCGGTCATGTGTTCCAGAGCTGCTGTAACATACCCAGGCCTCTAGTTTATGTGTCCATAATGAAAAGATCTGGCTGAGAAGTTATGAGGCCACAGCTCACAACACCTCACCCTGCTCTCTCCCTAGTCCCACAGAGGCACAATACTTCTAAAGCTTTGAAGTCTGAAGTTCAGGGAATGCTTTAAAGATGAAGTGTTTAAGCTATTTTCTGGAAGCCAAATCTATCATTATAAGATTACACTAAAAGCTACACTTCTACTGTACATATCAATTTATGCTCCAAACTGCTGGTTTCCCAGAACATCCATTGAATCCTGGTGGGAGGTAAATAGTTTCTGTTTAGATTTTGACAGAAAATTAAAATTTAAAATGTAATCACTGCATGCATCTTCCATATATTAAGAAGTCTTCGGTGGCTCACACCTGTAATCCCAGCACTTTGGGAGGATGAGGCAGATGGATTACCTAGGTCAGGAGTTCGAGACCAGCCTGGCCAATATGGTGAAACCCCGTCTCTACTAAAACTACAAAAAATTAGCCAGGTGTGGTGGCATGCACCTGTAATGCCAGCTACTCGTAAGGCTGAGGTGGGAGAATTGCTTGAACTAGGGAGGTGGAGGTTGCAGTGAGCCGAGATCATGCCATCGTACTCCAGCAAAAAAGCCAGGCATGGTGGCTCACATCTGCAATCCCAGCACTTTGGGAGGCTGAGGCAGGTGAACTGCCTGAGGCCAGGAGTTTGAGACCAGCCTGGCCAACATGGTGAAACCACATCTCTACTAAAAATAAAAAAAATTAGCTGGACGTGGTGGTGGGTTCCTGTAATCCCAGCTACTAGGGAGGTGAGGCAGGAGAATCACTTGAACCTGGGAGGTGGAGGTTGCAGTGAGCCAAGATTGTGCCATTGCACTCCAGCCTGGGCAACAAAAGCGAAAGTCCATCTCAAAAAATAAATAAATAAAATAAAATAAATTTTAAAAGTCTTGAAATAATAAATGTCCAAGTTCTTTATTTTACTTTATTTTTTGAGATGAGGGTCTCACTCTGTCACCCAGTCTGGAGAGCAGTGGTGCAATATCAGATCACTGCCACCTCTGTCTCCTGGGCTCAAGTGATTCTCCCACTTCAGCCCCCTGACAGGTGCACACCACCGCGCCTGGCTATTTTTTCTATTTTTGGTAGAGACAGGGTTTCACCATGTTTCCCAGGCTGGTCTCAAACTCCTGAGCTCAAACCTGCCTTGGCCTCCCAAAGTGCTGGGATTAAAGGCGTGAGTCACTATGTTCGGTTTCAAAGTTCTAATTATGTTTCCTTGTGTCTAGGAACAACTTTTTTCTGCCTAAGGTTTCTAATTATTATAGATGCAAGCAAGCTATATAATCTTTTTTCTTTTTTTCTTTTTTCCTTTTTTTTTTTTTCTTTTTGAGACAGAGTGTGCCTCTGTCTTCCAGGCTGGAGTGCAATGGTGCCATCTCGGCCCACTGCAACCTCCGCCGCCTCCCAGGTTCAAACAATTCTCCTGCCTCAGCCTCCCAAGTAGCTGGGTTTACAGGCACCCACCACCACACACAGCTAATTTTTTGTAGTTTTAGTAGAGATGGGGTTTCACACTGTTGGCCAGGCTGGTCTCTAACTCCTGACCTCGGGCGATCCACTCGCCTTGGCCTCCCAAGTGCTGGGATTAAAGGCGTGAGTCACTATGTTCGGTTTCAAAGTTCTAATTATGTTTCCTTGTGTCTAGGAACAACTTTTTTCTGCCTAAGGTTTCTAATTATTATAGATGCAAGCAAGCTATATAATCTTTTTTCTTTTTTTCTTTTTTCCTTTTTTTTTTTTCTTTTTGAGACAGAGTGTGCCTCTGTCTTCCAGGCTGGAGTGCAATGGTGCCATCTCGGCCCACTGCAACCTCCGCCGCCTCCCAGGTTCAAACAATTCTCCTGCCTCAGCCTCCCAAGTAGCTGGGTTTACAGGCACCCACCACCACACACAGCTAATTTTTTGTAGTTTTAGTAGAGATGGGGTTTCACACTGTTGGCCAGGCTGGTCTCTAACTCCTGACCTCGGGCGATCCACTCGCCTTGGCCTCCCAAAGTGCTGGGATTACAGGTGTGCGCGACCATGCCTGGCCTAAGTTTTTATATACAAATTGTGAACAGCCATAAAAATAATTTGTCCTACACAACTAACCTTTTGTTCCTAATATAGACTTCCTCTTTCACATTTATAGAAAAATGCTTACAACACCTTGTTCTCAGAGGATCTCATTTGGCAGTTTTGAAATTTATTTTTCCACAAATCTTTATCAGTGGTAAGAATGTTTCTCAGGCTGTGTTGTCAATTGCTTATGTCACCACTTTCCTTCCCACTTCATTAGGAACCACACTGTACTTTATTTCTTAAAGGAGAATCTGAAACTGATTTGGGGAAGAAGGATTTTTAGTATAGAGCATGCAGCACTCTATCAAATATTTATTGATATAAAGACTAAAAATACACACAGTAGGTACAGCATTCACATGGGCAGTTATTTAGCAGATTCAGCTGGTGTGATTTTACACCACAGCGGTATTCTTCTTGTGAATACCAGAGAGAATCAAAGTTTCTTGACATATGGTAATAAATATTTTCACTTACAGTGAATAAGTTTGCTCTTTTGGCATCCATTGTATAAAAAATAGTTTGAAATCATTCCAAATCAGCAAAGCTGGAAGTTTGGGAACACAAGGGGAATGATCAATAAAGGCCCCCATACCTTCGTTTTCACTGAAGTGTGATTACTTTTGAGATACAACACCGAGAAAATTTTCCTCATTTTCAAGATGAAGAGATGTTATTTCTTCCTATTGTGTTTCTAGGATTTGAAATGAGCATCTGTATTCTTCATTATGGAAATGGAAAATCAGTTTGCCCTATAATTAATGCTAGATGTGACAATTTTTCTGCCACTACCTTCAAAATAAAAATTTTCAAGATGAAAATCTCATAAGAAAATCTCAGATGCAGATTCATCTCAAAATCCAGGTGAGATAATTCAACAAAATGAAAAATAGCCTGTTTATAAGACCAATGTTCTTTAAAACATTTCTTTTTTTTTTTTTTCAAAGGAAACACATTTATTCACACTCCAAAATCATAAAATGTTAGAGCTGCGAACTCCTCACCTTACAAACAAGAAAATCAAGTGTCAGAAGATTAAGCCATTAAGTCTTCACCAGTAGATGTAGAACTTTCTCCAGTATAATGTCTTCACATAGATCAATTAAAAGAAAATGCTCTAAAATTAGATAAGCTCCAAAACGTAATCTGTTCAGATTAGGACATGTTGAAATTGAAGTGAACTGATAGCAGTTGTAAGGGTAGATTTGAAGTTGAGAAGAGAATTCTGGGCTGGAGATCTTATAGATTTCCCAACGAAACCAAAAGAGAAAAGGAGATTCTGAGACCAACTTCAGAAAAATCCAACATTTAAAAGGTTAGAAAGAAAAAACAGGTACAAACAAAGAATTGCTTTCCTGTTAATTGTTTTTACTCCTAAAATATGTGATTGAATGTTTCCAAGTGGAAATCTGAGGAATCCAGTGAAGAGGATTCTCTTAGGCAATTGGTGGATTCTCTTAGGCAATTTATCGAACCCAGTGATAAATTTCCCAAAGTAGTCTTATGACACTCAGTGGCATCTATGAGACAAGAATTGTAAAAGTAAATCACTTTTCAAAAGTAATTCACCTTAAAAAAGTGATTAAAATTAACCAGATGTTAATTTCTTAGTATTGACAAACGTACAATGGGTTATAGGACATATTCACATTAGGGAAAAATGAACAAAAAGAGAATTATCTAAAATACGTTTATGACATTTCTAGATCTCAAATTATTCTGAATTAAAATATTTATTTTAAAATAAAAAAGTGTGCTGGTCTGATTAATTGCCATATATTACATATAAGATGACAAAACTGTGGTATTTATAAATACATTCTTTTTTTAAAAAATGATACAGATACATTCAACAAAGAAAAAGAAATACAACCACAACCAAAACAAGCAACCTACAAATTCCTCCCCCACTTTTGTTATGTTTATAGACATAAAACATCTATTATCCTTGTTTGAATGACATTTGAAAATGTCCTCCCATTTTAGAGTTTCAAATAAAACAAGCATATACTTTTCTACTTAATCTTATCAATTTAAACCTTCATATCTCTTCCTAAAGTACTGAAAAGAGTAGATACATCATTTAGGGAATTGCTAGGTAGAGTGAAATAGGCTGGAGTCAGTATTTATTTTGTTATTGCAGGAGAAGCCTTCTGTTTGAAATGACACCTTCTCTTGCAATTGAAATCTTACTATGTGGAAACCTAGAAAGTCAGGAATCTAGAAAACACTTGTTGCAGTGGATGTCTTTAAGAAGTGACCTTAGCTTCCTTTTCTCTAGCTTGAAGTTTTGTAAAGCAATCAAGAGCTATTCAGTTTAATGTTTTATATCTAGGTATCATTTCAGTCCGTTTTAATGAATGGTTCACAAAATATCCCATAATTATTCACCATATTTTAAGCTACTTACAGAGAAAATAATAGTATTGATGACCATTCCAGTATCAAGAGTAGATAGTTTACATCATTATTATTACTTATTCAAAATTATTTCACCTAAGGCCAGATCCTCATTTACTGCCCAGACCTACTCACACTCACCCACCGACTCCATCCCACCAAAAAGAAAAGAAAATTAAGAGCTACCGAAGGAAGTAGAATCAGGCAAAGAATTATTGCTAGAGCAATTTGTAAAACGCTCAATTATACCCTAAGGGTCTGAGACAGTTATGCAGTTATCCCAAAGGGTCCAATTGACTTTTTCTAAAGAAAGACACTTAGCAACAATGGCTAATTTTAATGAATAAAGAGAATGAATACAAACTAACTATGCAGATGACTTTTCAACCAAAAGTTGCATCCATTTTGCATTACTTTTATATTTCATAAAGCATGAAAACTGGCTTTTCAGAAATCAGTATGTTGTCCTGAGAACATGTAGAACAACAGGAAACAACCCTCTTGACTAATTTTGAGACAAGCTACTTGGGTCCTCTCTTAATATTCTAGTACCCTCAGTGTCCGTAATGCCATTTTAGAGGCGGGTATTGATATTAAGGGATGTGTAGCCTACCTGATTTGACCTGATTTTGTGTTACCTTTTATTTTGTAACTGGATAACTAATGCTGCTCAAACACAGGAAACATATAGCAAAATAACATTAATGTATCTCCTTGAACTCTCCTTTCTCCAAGCTACCTTGAAATACATAGAATACAATGAGCAAATATATTGACAAGACAATGAGCAAATATATATTAAGTAATGCTACAGGGTAAAATAGTTAGGCCTTCAGTGCTCCTCTACTTTTCTGTGTATTTGTCCTGACTCTTCAACTGAACTTTTAAGGCAGCAAGTGTCTCATTTTCTTTGCGTAACCCACGACATCTAGGAGTGTTCTGGCATAGATGCAATCATCCAGTAGATATTTTAACAGATCTTAACTAACAATGTACAAAAGCACTGAGGGGGTGCTTAATAATTGCTTACATATTTTAATTTTCAACATTCTGGAAAGAGATAGTAAAATTCCTAAAGGCTAAGAAACCTCTTGCCAAATCTAAGAGTAGCTATTCCCTATCAAATTTTTGGCTTGCTATATGTACTTTTAAGCCTATTATTTAATATCTACATATTTAGCAATGTTTTATATAGACACACATTTTATACAAATGTTGTAGTCCCGCTACAAATCTAAAGAGTAGATGATCCACTCAAATCTAGCTGTGGTAATGGAGAGATGCATGGTATATAATTAAAACAATGATTTTGAAGCCAATGGAAGGTAACTGGTCCAAAAAGCACATCTAATCATGCAAACTAATCCAATATGTAGACAGTTCATACATGGAAAATTGAGAATTGACTCCTGAGGCTATACATATGCAACTTCAAAATAAAGTACTTTAAAAAAATCAAAATTATATGTAAAAGGTTTGATTTGACAATAAAATGGTTTTGAAGTCATAATGGCAGCCTTAGTTTTATATATGTAATTATACCTTATTATACATACATTTCATTTTATATAATCTATATATTTGCATAGAAAGTATTTTTTTCATTATAGGTAAATTCATTTCACTGGATGACTGATTAGGAAAGACTTTTGTCTTTGATACACTCTCCCATCTGAGTACTAACCAGGGCCAATCCTGCTTAGCTTCTGAGATCAGATGGGATTGGGTGCATTCAGTGTGGTATGGCCATAGACTGATATATTCCTGTAGAGTTTTCAACTTGAACGATGTTAAGTCAGCCAGGTAATGGCATTTCTTTATACTGTTAAGCCTTCACTTTACCCATGACTTTACTATTAAATTTACACTGTGAACTTATGTAATCATATTTTTCATAAAAAATCTGAAATAGTCTTAGAGGCAAGATGGTGGAGTCCTACAAGACTCATTACATTTTAATTAAAAAGCAGGGGAAACAAACATGAGAGCATAGAGACTGCAAAACTGATTTCTTTTGAGAACTGACTTATTTTGGCTCCTCAAAATAATATTCAAGTCATTCCCACCATAATATATAGTTTTTGTCTTTCAAAGTAATGAATACTTAAAGTAATGGAGACTTTAAACAAAAGACTATACATTACAGTTGTGGGAAAATAGTAAAACAAATATTTGAATATTTTTTATTCCCATGAAAATGAATTGTGGCTTAACCCACAGATCAAAAAACATATACCACAACCTCATGTATCTTTGGGTTTTGGGAAATAATTCTGAGGTAGTTACTTATAGTTAATCAAATGAATTAAAATAAAGGTGAAAATTTGAGAAGCAAATGGAAATGGGCAGTGATAATACATATAGTTTATGATGCAAAAATATAAACTATCTCTCATATATTTCTGCTTTTTAATAGTTGTTACTCAGTTTGAACTCATATTGTCTTTAATGTGCCAAAAGACCCTAGAGATATCCATGAATGTATAATTGTCTGTGACTCTCTCCAATTATTCTGTATACTGGAAATTGCCTACCTACTCCACAATATTGTCCTTAGCTCCATTCTCTATGCTAGAGTGATGAGGGAAGGCAGCCTTCAGGAGATTCAAATATCAGCTGTCAAGTACATGTAAATAAGATAGCAGAAGGTAAAATCAGTCTTTTGGGGTCAATACTGGTAACTGTAGTGTAAATTTTAAAAATTTAAATGCTAAAGAAAGTATAAATCTAAATTTGGTGTCATTATACTATCTTGAATTTGCACAAAGATTATTGTTTATGTTTAATAATCTCAAGTTCTGAAGCAAATGGATGCCATTTTTTTTTTTCTATCTATTGGTGTTTGAGTCCATAAACCACAGGAAAAGCAGCGGAGGAATAAAACACTGGGAACTAGGAAAATGGGAGGTAAAAGAGAAGACTAAATAATAAAAGGCACCACTTGATCTAAGTATGATTAAACATTCATTAACACTGTTCAGTTGTGGATTTTGGTAGTGCTCATAATACTAGAATTAAGAGCACTAATTTTGATAGGGTGAAATCTCATTTAAATGTCATTTTCTAAATGGGCAGAGTATAAGCTGAGTTCTTGAAATATTTAAACTTAGTATAGACAAAGGCCTAAAATATTTGGCTACATGCTTTTTTCCCATTTGAAAACTAAAAGGTGTCAGCTAAGAGGGCTTTTCCTATCAATTAGCATTCTGGTTACTTCATCCATCATATAGTTAATTGATTGTCCTCGTACTTTATTTATTTATTTTTTTTTGAGACGGAGTCTCGCTCTGTTGCCCAGGCTGGAGTGCAGTGGCCGGATCTCAGCTCACTGCAAGCTCCGCCTCCCAGGTTCACGCCATTCTCCTGCCTCAGCCTCCCGAGTAGCTGGGACTACAGGCGCCCGCCACCTCGCCCGGCTAGTTTTTTGTATTTTTTTAGTAGAGACGGGGTTTCACCGTGTTAGCCAGGATGGTCTCGATCTCCTGACCTCGTGATCCGCCCATCTCGGCCTCCCAAAGTGCTGGGATTACAGGCTTGAGCCACCGCGCCCGGCCTGTCCTCGTACTTTATAAATGCACCCAGATGCTGTGGTATAAACACATTTCATAAATTAAAGAAGCATATGGAAGTGACACAGACAGTAGCATTTCATCATAACTACCCAGAACATCTTTAATATGCAATGTTACATCACTAATTATTTTGTAAAGATGTAAGCATTTCCCTAGTTAATTGTGTTGGTGAGAAATTTGCTTGGCACGTGAGCCCAAATGCTATTGTAACCAGACATTTAATAACAGTTCAGGGCTCTTCTAGTTTCATTCCATTCTGCTCATAAGAAGAACGTGTCTCTTAGCCTACTAGGCAACCTTGATTGTGAAAAGTCAATGAAAATATTTATCCTTTATTACTGGGTAATTTTGCTCAATGAACAGCAGTCTACTCTCCACAACATAAATATCTGTCCAAAGATCGGTCTGGAGACTCTTTCTAAAAATGTTACAGGGAATTTGCCAAGTAAGAAGCATATTGCTGCTTAATGAATTTTTTCCATTAATTTCTAAGGATAGAACATGAAGGAAACGACAGCAGAAATAAGTTGGCTTTATTCTTGAACTTTGGGAAAACTAGTATAATGATGTGAGTATATTATCCTGAATTTACCTTAAGGTACCAAAAGGAAAATTTTTTTTCTTCTTGTCTAAGTCATTATTTCTTGTCAAGCCAAGGTTCAAAAGTTAAGTCAAAAGAACTTTTTTGAGAATGGAAACTTTCTTTGGAGAATGGAAATTCTCTACATATATTAATACAAAATCCACCAGATAACTGACAAGTGAGCTGTGGGTAACCCAAATGATTGCATTTAAACATTTTAAATTTGTGCTTCATTGTTACATTTTAGAAGCATGATTTTTGTCAGATTAATCTGCACTTAGGACTGAAAATTTTATCTGGGTTCAACTAGAATTTTGTAAGAGTCATAAAATCAGACGATTCAGAAGTAAGTTGATTTTCATCCTCCTTCAGTCCTATGACTTTTCTGGGTAAAAGCTGTGTCAAGTTCTCTGGGAGCTGGGGTGACAGAAGGCTTGATGGAGGCTGCTGAAAGATTAATTTCATTTTAGAATTTGAACTGGGTATTGGTCAGGCTCCATGCTGCATGATAAAATCAGCACATATTTAAATAAAACATTCCAAAGTTAGTCTGTAAATGGCCATCTATTAAAAAGCCAGAAGTCACATAATAGTAGATTACTTAGCATGGCTCTAAACATTTTCAGAATTGAAAACTTCTTTAGGGAAAAATATAGTAAACCCTATAGATGCTTGAATCATCCAAAGTCTGATAAATAAGTTTAGTATGAATTGCCACATTTATATTTAGATGCTACTAACTAAAATAATACAAAAGCCTAATGTTAATTTCACTTATGCTTTTCCTGAACTTGGCAAACAGAAAAATGTGACAAACACCACAAATAGACAACACACCATTTGTAATCTGGTAAAGCAACTTCCATTCATGGAATTTCTTTCCTTCATGAAGCAAGGACTATCTAGTTTAATGAAAATAGTTGTCACCACAGACATGACATTCTATCTCCTAATTAAATGAAGATGCAATCAGAAGTTCCCCTGAAAAGAGAGGCCAGGCTTCCTTCACTATTAAGCACACTCTTCCCTAAGGGCACCCTCCTACCCTTTTTCTGATATGCAATCCCTTCTGTCCTCCATCTGCTCCACCCCCACCTATTGTCTCCACTCACTCCGAGCATGCCAATCCCATCTGTCTATACTTTTGCTTCTGCTAGCTCTAATTCCCCACAGGCCTAGGCAATGTTTGAATGCCAAGGCATTTTTGCTTTTCTCGAGAATAAGGACTAGCTAGGAGGGTATCAAACAATTCCCCAAGAATTCACACACACGAACGTGAACATAGTCTGTCACATACAAACAGCAGTTTAGAATCCTCTTCTAGGATATAATTTCTTAAAAAATGTTTTTAATTATTTCATCTGGGAGGCATTTTAGAAAATCAAAATCTTACTACTGTTGAAGTAATCAAAATTAATATTTCAGAAATATAAACACTTTCATTATCCCAGACATGCTTTTTTTCAGTAAGCAGAATAAATGTAAGTAAATGTTACTAATATCTTATCATGAATTATTTACATTAATCAGGTTTAATCATTGATCACTAATACATTTTCTGTTTTACCAAACATGCATTTAATTCAGACATTCCATCTTTACAAATGCTCATGAAAATCCCACTCTGCCACAAAAGCATGCATGGTCAGAATCTAAGCATATTTAAGCAAAATTTTCACCAAGTCATTAACAATAATAAAGCAGTCTGGCAAGTATTGAAAGCAGCTTTTATTCATGCTTTCACTTGAACTAAGTTAATACATATATACATACATATGCACACACACACACACACACAAGTTTTGGTCGTTTTTGCCACAAGCATGCTGATAAACCCCTGAAGCTCACAAAAAGCAGCAGCAGACAAAACTAGAAGCAACCATGCTCAGGGTTTAAGGACATTTTAAAATTTAAAACAACCTTTCTACATTTCACATACAGCGTGCATAAATTTGACATGCAATCTTCAAGAAGAAATATTTTAACATAAATCTTAAAATTAGTTTATCCAAATGAGTTTATTCTTATTTTCATTATTAATGTTTTTAGGCTTCTGGTATCTTAAACCCTGCATGCTGCAGATCTAAGCTGTGCTCAGCAGCGGCTGTGACAGAAGAAGCTACCTGCGAGTTTTCACAGTGCCATCTCATATCCATGTCTGTCTGGCTACCCTGCGTGCTTAGAGCTTTTTTCTTAATTCTTAATGGAAATCCTAGGAAATTTAGTCCATCCTCTGAAATCAATACTGGTGACAGGAGAGCTCCCTGACTCAGTGGGAGATCAAGATGATAAATTGCCTGCGCATCAGCCCGGCCTATCACTGCCCTGCACACAGATGGGCGAGAAAAGACACAGAAAAGGCTCTATCAGTCACGTGTCACTGAGGAGCCAATGGCTGACGCGCTACGGCAGGAAGGGATGCTGCAGTTCCGTCTGCAGTTGACGAGGCTGTTGGTACACAGCCCAGCCCGGCACCGCTCAAAAAGTCTAAGAAGTCATTGCTTTTGAATTTGCTCCCCTAACGAGACCGCATAGGGAAACAGACCTCCTTCTAAACCCCTGACCCAAAGAAAGGCTTATTTTCATGCACGAACATTTTCTGTGTATTACATTCTAATCCAGTGTGATTGCTAAGCAGAACGGAAACTTTTTTTCCCCTAGCCCTTAAACTGTTACGTGTTTTTCTTGAGATAATTATCATCTTTTTTGCCTAATATTAAATTAGAAGACTTAAACTGTGCAATTAGCATGCAACCTTCCTAGCAGAATCTCCTTGAAGCCTTATAATTGTAATTTTAATTTTATTTGTAAGTTAATGAATGACATTTTTTGAATGCCATGTTTATAATGAGTATTTTTATGGGATGAGTTTGTAAAGACAATTATGCAGCATTAAGAAATACATTCTTAGGCTTTTTTTTTTTTTTTTTTTGCCAATTACAACTGTTCCTCTTTAAAGAAAATTTAAGTCCCAATAAATATGTCATTTTATCAATCATTAAAAATAAAAACAAGCATCAAAAGATACACATCCTGTTTCCCAAAGCCTGATGAAGGAATTATTATTCATGATGAAAATATGTACTTATTTGCTGCCTTTTCTCTGAAATTTACAATAACTATTTGGTAAGCAAGGACTACATATCTGGAATACCATATGGAACTATATCCCCAAATACATCTGTTTCCAGTGATCATGCTGTAATAACAGATAAGTTTACACACTTCTTCAATGTAACTGGGATGATTATATATACAGTCTGACAGGGTAGGCTGTAAGTGATGAGACCAGTGTGTGTTTCAAATGACAGTATCATGGAAATTTTTTTTTAAAGCTCAAAAGTAGCATAAAACAATCTTCAGGAATAAAATTTCTAGAAGAAAAAGTACCCTAGCCACCCTGGCACTTTTATTGCTTTTCATTGCCCAGTTTTCATGCTAGTCATGCATTTGAAAGAATTAATTCTAACATCTTTTAGAGTCAAGCAACACTATTTAGAAAAAAAAGTGTATCAGAATTAACATTGATAGGTGTGCCTCATAAGTAAAGCTTACAAGTTGTAGAATGCTGAAATTCCAAAGCTCAATTTGTCTTGGCAACTGTTTTTTAAACTAAACACATTCCTGAAAGATTTAACCCTGTCGAGTTTTTTTGCAAATTTCTTTCATTCAGTATTGGCTATCAGGCAATAATCAAGCATTTTTCAAGATTTTTAAAATAGATGTTGTCATGTGTTTTTTCTATTTATTCAGACTATTCAATAATAACATAATTCTCAACAAACTTTATTCTTAAATAATATTATGACTCAGAGCACCTGTCATCAAAAAGAAAATAAGAATAAAACATCAACACTAAACCTATTCATTACAGCTCTGTAATAGCCCCAAACTAGAAACCACCTTAATCACTGATAGTAAATTGATTAAACTATGATATAGCCTTACAGGTGAAATACTCGTCATCTGTAAAATACAATGTGGTAAATCATATGTCCTTATATGAAGAGATTTGTCAGATACATTTGAATGAAAATTAAAGCCATAAAATTTAAATTGTGCATAGGCTATACTTACTTACACAACCCATGCATGTACACACACACAAATGGCTGCATATGCAGAATAATTTTTTTTTTTTTTTTGAGATGGAGTCTTGCTCTCTCAACCAGGCTGGAGTGCAGTGGTGGGATCTGGGCTCACTGCAACCTCTGCCTCCCAGATTCAAGAGATTCTTCTGCCTCAGCCTTCTGAGTAGCTGGGATTACAGGTGAGTGCCACCACACCCAGATAGGTTTTTTTTTGTTTGTATTTTTAGTAGAAATGGGGTTTCACCATGTTGGCCTGGTGGATCTCAAACTCCTGATCTCAAGTGATCCGCCCACTTTGGCCTCCCAAAGTACTAGGATTATAGGCATGAGCCACTCTGCCCGACCTACAGGAAATTTCTGTAAGGACATAAATTATCAGTTAATAGTGGCCAAATAGTGGCTACATCTGAGGAGAGAGACTGAGTTCAAAGGTAGGACTGAGACATAGTTTTATTAGGTATCATTTTATACATTTTGTTCAAGTCTATGGTTTACTTTTCTAATTTAAAATTAACTAATTAAAATAATGTTACTGATGCTCATTTAGGTTTAGAATAACATGGCTGGTAGATGTTGTCAGGGAAAATCTTGAGGGAAAGGAGGGACGATAGAGGGAAGGGTATGTGCCTGCTTTTTTTCATGTAAAGAAAACAGTGTAGGTGTGGGCAAGAAGGGAATTGTAAAATAAAGGTTCTGGAAATCTTAGCTGAAGACCTTCACATCTCACGTCAACCTGAAGTTCTTTTATCTGTGAATACAAATAATAATATAGACATGGATTAAGAGATTTACAATTTAGAGTGACGATTCACCCAAATTTTGTCTGATTCTTCCAGGCATGAACGTAAAGGGCTGAGAAGTAAATGATTTGTATATTTACCCAGACTTGGGCAAATTAACCTCTCCAAGCCTTAGTTTTCTCAGCTGGATGCAATTAGCAAAAAGTGGCCGAGCTAAACTTGAATTTCAATTTAGGGTATTGTTCATTGCTGCTTCAAAGGCAAAATAACATCCATATTTTTACCAGTAAGGGTGTAGGGCTAAAGACAACACAAATTTTCACGTTTCCTCCCCAGAAACAGCTTATGTTGTCCAAAACTCAAAACTTGGCTGACAGATTGTATTGCTGGCTCTTGTTATTCAGATTCTTGTAACTTTAAAGATACAAACCAAAAAAAAAAAAAAAAAAAAAAAAAATGAATTGGCCAAATTAAGTCAAAGCTTATAATTTGAATAATTTAAGGATTTTGGGGTTTTACATAACACTGCTATAAATCAGTGGTTTGGAATGGTGATTTTGCTCCATCCCACCCCCCAGGGAACATTTGACAATATTTGGTGACATTTCTGGTTGTCAAAACTGGAGGGTGCTAGCAGCATCTAGTGGATAGTGGCCAAGGATGCTGCTAATCATTCTATAATGTACAGGACAGTCCCTATCACAAATAATTATTTGGACCCAAACGTCAACAGCGCTGAGATAGAGAAACCATGTTCTAAATGCTAAACTTTTCTACCTTATTTCCAAAAGATTTAAAAAAATATATTCTGTATTGTGAAGCATATATTTGTAAAGTGGCAATATTTAGATGGAGAAGAGAGGGGGACCAAGGACCAAGCCCTGGGTTTCTCCAATTTTAATAAGTTACGGAAAAGAGGAAAAAACAGCAAATGAGGATGAAGCGATGGGAGGACAACTCAAAGGATGGTGATGTGGAAGTGAGTGGTAAAAGTATGTTAGTAAAAAGATTAGGGTCAATTTGTTCAAATACTGTGATAGGAAAAGTTATCTGTTCTTTATAGGTTTTTAAAAATAATTAAACAAAGTGAGAAATTAACCTAATTGAAATTAACAATACAAATACTTGAAGTCTTTATTGCTCTGCATGATATCTGTATTTTTAAACGTATGGCCAGAAAATGTAGTGGGGCGGTGGCTCACCTGTAATACTAGCACTTTGGGAGGCTGGGTCGAGCCGATCACGAGGTCAGGAGATCGACACCATCCTGGCCAATATGGTGAAACCCCATCTCTACTAAAAATATGAAAATTAGCTGGGTGTGGTGGCTGGCACCTGTAATCCCAGCTACTTGGGAGGCTGAGCCAGGAGAATCGCTTGAACCAGGGAGTCAGAGGTTGCAGTGAGCTAAGATTGTGTCACTGCACTCCAGCCTGGTGACAGAGTGAGACTCCATCCCCACAAAAAAAGAAAATGTAGTAATTACAGGTATCACAGGAGGACTAGCTAAGGAAACATATAAAGGAGAGGAAACTTCTGTAACCCTCAAATTATAACTCTTAGGCTATTTTCTCTACAAAGGTGAGCTTGTAAGCAAGAAAGTGAACAAATCCTATCTTGGACCATCCCACACCACAGCTTGCATGGGAGGCAGAGTGCCACCCTCCCCCCTTAGAAACTACGTCTGCAGTTCTTGTCCTCAGCCTCTCACTAAGTCTCTCTATCCATAGATAAGGTTTCTGAAAACAGAGTTCTCACGACTAACTTCAGGTGCTTTTCCTTCTGTGACTCCTCTAATGCTAATCCTTACACCATCAGGCCTGTGGTGTTCAGGGTTAGTGCAGCAAGGATCAAAGACAGCCAGTTGAAGCACTAGGACACTGGAGCAGCTTTAAGCAAAACGAATGCCTTTGTTGCAAAGGAAATGTTGGAAATGTCACAGAAAAATAGCTGGGGGAGGGAGGGCAGAAGAGAGGGAGAAAGAGAGAGAGAGAGAGAGAGAGGGAGAAAGAGAGAGAGAGAGAGAGAGAGAGAGACAGAGAGAGAGAGAGAGAGAGAGAGAGAGAGAGAGAGAGAGAGAGAGAGAGAGAGCCATAAAAAGAAAAGTGAGGTCATGATCATAAAAGATGGCCACAAACCCATGGATATTATTACAAACTCTGTGGTGTGGGAGAACACTACATGTCACAATTCTCTTAAAACTAGATAGATTTTTACAACTTGAATAGTCCAACTCCATTTTAGAGATAGTGGATTTTAATGTAGAGAGGTTAAATAATTTGTTTTAAATTTTAAGCGAAAGTGACATTCTTTATCATTCAAAGCAATCAGTGAACCTAATATTGGCAAATTTCAAGGTGCTTTCAAAAATCATCATAGATATCAACCAGGATAAGACTTAGGGAAAGGGGGTCGAGTGCAGTGGCTCATGCTTGTAATCTCAGCTCTTTGGGAGGCCAAGGAAGGTGGATCACAAGGTCAGGAGTTCGAGAGCAGCCTGGCCAACATGGTGAAACCCTGTCTCTACTAAAAATTCCAAACTTAGCCAGACGTGTTGGCATGTGCCTGTAATCTCAGCTACTTGAGAGGCTGAGGCAGGATAATTTTTTGAACTCAGGAGGTGGAGGTTGCAGTAAGTCAAGATCATGCTACCAAAATCCAGCCTGGTGACAGACCAAGATTCAAACAAACAAACAAAGAAACAAAAACTTAGGGGGAGGGAAAAAGTTGATGTTCAATAAGAGATAGCAAAAATCTCCAAAGTCTTCTCTTTCCCATGTTGATGCTGTGTTAAGGCATGGAAAACCTTTGCTATCAGGGAGAGGAAGTATTATCCTCCAAAATATTCCAGTGAATATTTATAGGTTATGAAATACAAAAGAAGAAGCCTTGAATATTCTCCTTTCAGAAGAATTTAAGTGGCTGCTGAAGTTTTTTTTGTTTTTGTTTTTAAATACAAATTCTCATCTCTATTTGCACTACAGTCGGGATGAATAGGATGCACGGATGACTGTCAAAAGACATATGTCAGAAAGTAAACTCCAGGTGAGAGAAGCCATAGCATAGGGAAATATTTTGGACTGTTTTCAGTTTTTAAGAGACGGGAAAAATAGAAGTGGAAAATCCAAGCAGATTGTCCTAGGTTTTTATTGTTTTTCCTTTTTCTCCTTATAATGGAAGCACTACTTTGAGACCATGGAGTACCATTAAACTTCTATTAACTATTAATTTAATATTTGCAAGTATGGATTAGAGATAGGAAGGAAATTAATGTCCAAGTGAGTAAAATTCCACATAGTCCTATATTTTTTCTTTTGCTACTGTATTCTTGTAGGTTTTGTTTTTCTTACACTGGTTGTTTATCCAGGTACATATGCCTTTTTTTTTTTTTTTTTTTTTTGGAGACGGAGTCTCGCTCTGTCGCCCGGGCTGGAGTGCAGTGGCCGGATCTCAGCTCACTGCAAGCTCCGCCTCCGGGGTTTACGCCATTCTCCTGCCTCAGCCTCCCGAGCAGCTGGGACTACAGGCGCCCGCCACCTCGCCCGGCTAGTTTTTTGTATTTTTTAGTAGAGACGGGGTTTCACAGTGTTAGCCAGGATGGTCTGGATCTCCTGACCTCGTGATCCGCCCGTCTCGGCCTCCCAAAGTGCTGGGATTACAGGCTTGAGCCACCGCACCCGGCCACATATGCTTTTTAAAAAGCAAAAAGAAACAAAACACCTATGGCCCCAGGCAATCTTTTCATTAACATCATAGCCTGAAAATTATTATGCTAATGTTAAAACTAAATAAATTGGGACTCAGAGGGATTAAATAACATATATATCCATGAAGCTAGCAACTGAAAGTCTATGACTACATTTTGAATGTTCTCTCCAAATCAGAACGAGCGCTCTAGAATAGTTGTTCTTAAAGTTTATTAAGCACAAGAACCAAAAAGGAACATGTGAAACATCCAGATTTCTGGGCTCTTCCCTGGAGACCGATTCCCACTCCAACTTACATGTATTACAAGAGTCTGCATTGTTCACAAACATTCCGTCTTCCATATTTTAAGAACCTTGGGACCATATTGGAGTTTCAGCTTTGGAATTCTTCTTTAGGAAAAGCCATATCAACAAGATTTCTAATGAATAGAAATGGGATGCTTAAAAATAAATAAATAAAAAGGTAAGTTTTTTGTAGTAGTTGTTTACCAAGAGAGAAATTGGAACAGATAATAGCTTCAGAGCAGAGAGGAAAAAATGCAGATGACTTAGAGCCATCCATAAAGGGATAGTTTCCCATATTGAATTTTATAAAGTATGAAATATTTTAATTGAAAATATTTTTGAGCAAGAAAGAGTAATGTGTATAGAAGGAATGTACAAATCATAGCATTTACAATAGGATGACCCTTTTGAACCTACAAATAGGGCACTTGGCTGAATTGGTTCCTACCTCACTGCTGCAATTAGAAACCACGAATGTGCAGATCTACAGGCAGTGTAATTTTGTATATGCTTGAAAATAATTTATTTTGAGAGGGGTTTTCATAGGATGGGTTTCTAGACCTCTAAAGAGAGGTAAAGTTTCCTTTATAAGATGAGAACCTACTGAAGTCAGATCAAAACCTTCCCAATTGCTTGACAATAAATCTACCCAGAGAAAAGTCATCGGCCATTTCATGTGAAATGATGACTCATGAAAATGAAATAGTACACTGTACAGAAATCTTCCAATTGTAGTTTTTCTCCTAGCTGACTTCTAGGTTGGAAAGCTTAAGGTCAAAGATTAATGGTGCCAAAACATGCTCATTTTAGGCTAATCTCTAGATTTCCTACTGCCAGTCTGTAACCAGTTTTTAAATTTTCTGAGCTTTTTGGCATGCTATGTATTTCTTTCACTTTGACAGAAGGATGACATATTGTTCACTTGGATCCAACCTCAAGACCCAAAGGATAAGGTTAATAAGGAACTGAGTCTTTCAGGACAATGCATTTTACCAAACATTAGTCAGTGGCTAAATACTTTTAGTAACTGATTGATGAAAGCATTAATCAAAAACCATAGTCCATGGAGAAGTCCATTAGAAGAAACTAAGGAAAATTAGAGAAAAGGAAAAATGAAGAGTAGGGAGGGAAGAGAGAAAAGAATAAAAGGAAAAATGAACATAAAAACATGTAGTTGAGGCACAACAATGGACTATACGAGAAACTTTGGTTAGTCGTAAATATAGCTTGTCAGGCGTTATCAAGTGTAAATCCTCTTCCTCCCCACTTTCCCCACTCTTGATAATTAGCCAAGCAATAATATTTTATGCAACAAGAATGACTTAAATAAGACACCTATGCAGAAGACCACAGATGACTTCATAACCCTATGTATGAACATAAGCATATGTACATACAGAGTCCACATGGAGTGAATGTTGCCTATTAAAAATACTGTGAAATCTGAGTTAGAAACAAAGCTCAGCTTGGACTGAATATAATATATTTAAAAATCAGTGAACAGAAGATATTTTCAAATGTACACTTACATAAATACAGCATTCTAAGGGAAAAATTCCAGTATCAGATGCACGTATTTAATGAAGACTCAATATTTTATAGCAATGGTTTTCCAAAGTTAGGTTGCTTAAGATCTAGGGTGCTTATTACAAATGCAAAGTGTCTGGATCCACGCTGATCTATGGAATTATAATTTTCAGGGATGAGAGTGAAAATCTGTATGCATAACATGTACTCCAGGTGATCCTTAGTTTGTTTTAGACCTTATTTGAGATACACATTCTCCAATGTACATAAAGTCAAGAACCAGATTCTTCTCCTACCATCCCCTGCAGATAATCACACCAGACTTGGACATGCCGGGTCATCCAATTCAATTATTAAACACAATGTCTTTCATTTGGACAGACAGAAGATTGATACATCTAGAAAAAGATTATGAATGATGAGACGAATAGATTATCAATAGATTTCATGGAACAGGTTGCATTCACTTTGGGCCTTGAATGATGCTAGAGTTCATTATTTTAGCAAAGGCATTGACGTATAAAGTGCTTTTCTTTAAAATTGTTAGTATTTATTATTAAAATGATAAACATTTATCTTTTCAGCTGGAGGATTTAGCAATGCTTCCAGCACATATGAAATCATCAATAACTATTAGTTGAATTAGTCAATTATATCACAACAAAAAAGTAAATTTATTTAAAAAAAATCACTCAAAATCCCACCACCTTGACAAAACTTTACATGAGTTTTGTTGATGATGCTGTTGTTTTGATTTTTATTTCAAAGTCTTCATTTCTTATTTGTATAGATAATTTTAAATAGTTATAGTAATAAAGATATAATTTTCTTTGGTTGTACAAGTTATATAATGGCACCTACATTTTCCATCTTGACTTACAATATTCATAATTATTCTAGTAGCAAAAGAATAATAAATCAAATGGATGTATTGTAATGTACATACCTATTTTGTGTTTTTAAGATAATGGACGCATTTCTATTCTCCATTTCTGCTTTGTAAATAACACTTTTCTTCCTTTGTATTTTTTTCATAACATAAATGACCATAAATGAGATTACTGGACTAAAGACATAGTGTTTTTAGAGATCTTGAAACAACCTGTCAAACTACTTTTCAAAAGACTTGTTCTAATTTTCACATTGTCTCAAGTATGCTATGTTCTGTAACATCTTTATTGGCATGAACATGCTGTCTTTTCTATCTGGGGATGCCCTTTTCCCATTTAAATAAAAAATTTTGGTAAACTCCTACACATTGTTTTGTACCAAGCTCAAATGCTATTCTTTCTTGCAGCCTTTCCAAATCCTCTAGGAAGAGTTAGTCATTATTTCCATTGTGTTTCCATAGTACTTTGTAATAATGCTATTTGGGGCACTTATTCAAATAGCTCTGTGTTTGTTACAGTTTGTATATTTCTTTTCTTTTCTTTTTTCTAGATTATTACCAACTCAAGGGATGAGCTGCGGTCCACTTCATGTTTGGAACGTCAGCTTCTAGCACAGGGGCTGGTTATATTAGACATTCAATAAATGCTTGTTAAGTAAATGAGGAATAAATGGATAAATGTCAAAGTGATACTCAAGTCAAAACCTGTGGCTGTATGTTGGGTAAAAACGCTTTCTTTCCTTAAGTCTTTTATAGGTTACTTAGTACTAGGAACATTTATATTTTTATACATCTTTTAAATTATATTTTTATATTTTTTACATGTATATATTTTGTAGGTCTACATTTTTAATACCTTTGCTGATGACTTTCAGGCTTAGATAGCACAATTCTGTGATATGCTGTGAATCAGATCTTTGAGTCCTTTAGATAATGACTTTTAGGTATTCTGGAATCAGAAAATGTCTCTTTCTAGTTCATACAGAAACAACTTTTATTAATTAAGTGTTAGTACTAGTAAATAAGATTAGAATTCACCTGTGGAGAACACAGCATGTACATGGTCCCACTGTAGATGGAATAAATGTTTTAAAATAACTGCTGATAAATTATTTAACAAAATAAAATCAATAATTATTCTAACATATATCACTGTGCATTTTGTTGCATTTTTACATATATTCTCTCATTTTATCTTTACCAAAACTGGTAAGAAATACAAAGACTGGACACTGTGGCTCCTTCCTGTATTTTGGGAGGCTGAGGCAGGAGGATTACTTGAGGCCAAGAGTTTGAGACCAGCCTGGGCAACATAGTGAGATCTCATTTCCACAAATTTTTTGTTTTTAAATTATCTAGGTGTGATAGCGCAGCACCTGTAGTCCCAGCTACTCAGGAAGCTGAAGTGGGAAGATCACTTGAGCCTAAGAGGCCAAGGCTGCAGTGAGCCATGATCATGGCACTGCACTACAGTCTGGTCAATAGAGTGAGACTTGGTTTGAAAAAAATTAAGAAAAAAAATCAGAAACAGCAAATACAGACAAAGCAAGTATACCATAAATGTAATTTGAAAGATAAGTAATCTAACACATAGAAATGTGGCTAGCAAGTGGAAAAATCAGAACTAGAATTCATGTATTTTGAACCACATTTTAGCCTTCATTCTAGTAAAATCACTAGACCCAACTGAATTTTGCTAATTTCAAACTGAGAAAATGAGATCTGATGTCGTATAAACTAAACCAGTGTTTTAAAAACAAACTTCTCTAGCAATAAAAACACTTTTTCCAAAATAATACTTATGAATAATTCCATATAAAAAAAAAAATCAGAGGACTCATATTGAGGTGAGTGGCCGGTGAAGGGGAGCTGCTTTCTCTCTTCTTTTATGGCTCTTGGTAGTTCCTAGAGCTTACACTCAGGAAAGCACTGTGTTGGGCCATTTCTTTACTTAGTCATTCAGTCACTAATACATCTTACAGCTTAACTAGGTACAAAGAATTGTGGAAAAGATAAATATAAGACAAAGTCCTTTGAGAACACACACACACACACACACACACACACACACACACACGTGTGTATGATAAATGCCACAGAAGTTATATTGCATAGTAGTAAGCGTTCTCAAAGTTCTGAGAAGAATGATGTCTAGTCCCATACCCCGGATTGAGTTCCACATGTCCACCTAAGGACACACGGATTTTGTTTCTTATTTGGTGACTTGGTACAAACCATTTAATCTGCCTGTTTGGGCGTCCTTTCCTGAGAAATGAAAGTGATCAATGTTGCCAATCCAATGCATGTAATAAGTGACTATAGGGAGAGAATAACTTAGTGGAGAGAATGGGGCAGTGAAATCTGACAGATCTGGTTTTTCAGCCTTGGCACTTAGATTTAGCTAGTTAGTTCAACTTCTCTAAGTCACAGCCATTTCACCCATAAAATGAGAGTAACAGCAATATATACCTTTCAAATATTTCCATAAGGTATAAATAAAATATAACACTTAGCAGAGAAACTAGCACAGATTTGATGGTCAATAAATAGGAGAAATCCTTATTAACTATTAACATGAAGAAGTTTTATCTAGGATTTGCATAGACTATTTCAATTCTATGATTCAATAAATTTTATTTTTGACATAACTCGTTCACCATGGAAGAAATTAGTGTTCTATATTTAATGAAGACCTAAGGCTTTGGCTTGGTAAATACTATTCTTAGAATTTCCTCCTTTTCAAACTGTATAGATTCATGTGAATCCTGGGAAAGATGCTTTTATTTTGCAGTGCACTAGGTTTTGCTTGCACTCTTTAGAAAATGTTAGGCTTTATTTCAGTCATCATTTTTGTATAAACTCCAGTCAGATCAAGCAAAAACAATGAAGTCATTAGTGTGCATTGACTTTAGTCACTTCTTTAAATGCTACATTAATTGCTTTAGATTCTCTACTTCCACTGTGACAAGCAAGACAAATGGAGTTTACCTGCAGGACACACCACCAGGCACCTTCCCAGCAAGCTGGCTACAACCTCATCTGCTCCTTTCACTTCAGAAGGCATACTGTCATGCAAATGAGTGAGAATGATAACATAGACAAAATCTCTAATCTACATTGCTTGATATTTAAAAACAAAAAAAAAATATTCACTCACTTTGGAAGTTAAACCATTATTAGTAATACTGACAACACATTTCACATTCAATTAGGCCATACGAATATGTAACAATTTTATGGTACAGAATCACTTCATGGTATGACCGAAGGAAATGTACTTCATTTGTGGAATAATTAAAAGCCCATCCTTTCTGTGAAGAAAATGCTTTATACTCTAAAGACCACTACCATGAATTAATAAAAAAATCCAGTATCACAAATTGTAGGCAACCTAAAAGAATGTTAACTTAATGTTACTTCGATCTAAATGAAGTGATAAATTGGCCAGAAACTCAGATGCCACAGGACACATGTGCTACATAAATAATCACATAAATAATCTAGCATTTCTCTGAAGCAGTGATTCTCAATTTTGGCATTAGATCTTATTTTCACTGTTAAAAACAATTGAAGACTCCAGAGACATATATATTATTTAGGTAGATTACGTATGTGGATATTTACTTTATTCGAAATTAAAGGTGATACAAGTTAAATAATTTAACTCATTTAAAAATAACAATAAACCCATTAATATTAACATAAATTTAAAAAGTAACTACATTTTTAAAACATACATTTTTTGAAGAAAATAATACTGTTTTACATTTTTGCAAATCTTTTCAATATCTCTTAAAATAGAAGACTGGGGCTCATATTTGCTTCTGTATTCAATCTATTGCAGCATTTCATATCACGTAGTCTCTGAAAAATTCCACTGTATCCTTATGAAACAATGAGAATGAAAAGGGTACATAAAGTATTTTCTTTTTTTGTTGACATATAATAACTACATATTTATGAGACACAGAATGATATTTTGATACATGCATACAACGTGTAGTAATCAAATCAGTGTAATTAGCATATCCATAATCTCAAAGATTTATCATATCTTTGTTTTGGGAACATTCAAAGTTCTTTCTTCTAGCTTTTTGAAAATATACATTAGGTTGGGCATGGTCGCTCACAACTATAATTTCAGCACTTTGGGAGGCCAAGGTAAGTGGCTTGCTTGAGCCCAGGAGTTTGAGACCAGCCTGGGCAACATGGCAAAACCCCATTTCCACAAAAAATACAAAAATTAGCCAGGTAGGGTGGTGCACACCTGTAGTTCCCCAGTTACTTGGGAGGCTAAAGTAGGAGGACCACCTGAGCTGGGGAGGTTGAGGCTACACTGAGCCACTGCATTCCAGCTTGGGTGACAGAGTGAGAAAAAAAAAAAAAAAGACAATATACATTAAATTATTATTAACCATATTTACCATAATACTAGCACTTTGGGAGGCCGAGGTGGGCAGATCACGAGGTCAGGAGATCAAGACCATCCTGGCTAACATGGTGAAACCCTGTCTCTACTAAAAATACAAAAAATTAGCTGGGCGTGGTGGCACGCACCTGTAATCCCAGCTACTCGAGAGGCTGAGGCAGGAGAATCACTTGAACCCTGGAGGCAGAGGTTGGAGGTGGAGGTTGCAGTGAGCTGAGATCGCGCCACTGCACTCCAGCCTGGGTGACTGACTGAGACTCCATTTCAAAACAAAAAACAAAAAACAAAACAAAACAAAACATATTTACACTACAGTACTATAGAACACTATCACTTATTCCTCTTTATCTAACTGTGATTTTGTATCTGTTAGCCAACTTCTCCCTATTCTCACTTCCCCCTTTACCTTTCCCAGCCTACAATTCTGCTATTTCAATGAGCTAAATTTTCTTAGCTCCCACATATGAGAATATGCAGTAAAATTTTAGTATTATTTTGAAAATAATTTTGACCTCACTGAAAAGGTCTTACAACATTCCTTTCCCCTCCTCATCCTTGGCCCAGAAGACTTCTAGACCATATTCTGAGAAACACTGCTCTAATGTTTTTATAATATTTAGAGCATACACTGTTTATTATTTTTTGTGTCTAATTTACATATATGTCATATTTTTGTTTCCCTGTTTGAAATTTTCCTGATGGAGAACATCATCACAAACCTTAGGTATCACTTTACAGCATGAGGTAAGCCTGCCTGGAACCATAGTATACATCAACATGTAACACAGATTAACTTACTCATTGATAGATTGAAGCCCATAGTGTCTTATGGTCCCTTGAAAGACCTTTAAAGTATGTGATATAGTAGTATTTGCACAGTTTGTCAAATTTTGAGCCCATTATGTCAACATTCTACCTAAATAGAAGGATGAGTTAATCATACCTAAATTTATTCTAGATGAAATAAAGTTTTTTTTTTTGTTTTTTTTTTTTTGTTTGTTTGTTTTTTGTTTTTGTTTTTTGTTTTTTGTTTTTTTGAGGCGGTGTCTCGCTCTGTCGCCCGGACTGGAGTGCAGTGGCCGGATCTCAGCTCACTGCAAGCTCCGCCTCCCGGGTTCACGCCATTCTCCTGCCTCAGCCTCCCAAGCAGCTGGGACTACAGGCGCCCGCCACCTCGCCCAGCTAGTTTTTTGTATTTTTAGTAGAGACGGGGTTTCACCGTGTTAGCCAGGATGGTCTCGATCTCCTGACCTCGTGATCCGCCCGTCTCGGCCTCCCAAAGTGTTGGGCAGCAGATGTGACTTTTAGAAGATAAACTAGAATTCTAGAGAACTTATTATTACACATTTTTTTCCTATAAAATTTATCCTAATATATTAGGCAGTATTTTAAGGTCTAATCAATTTATATATTTAGTTATAATTTCACAATTACAAAACAATTGAAAGCAAAATATGAGAATAAATATCAGTATGAATTGATTAGAAGCTATAGTTTCATATGTCTGTGAGTGGAACAAAAAAAGTAACAAATACAATTTTTTTTGACATTTCTATGCCTTTATTTTTATTTATTTTTTTGTGCTTATTTCTTTTTTTTATTATTATTATACTTTAAGTTCTAGGGTACATGTGCATAACATGCAGGTTTGTTACATATGTATACTTGTGCCATGTTGGTGTGCTGCACCCATCAACTCGTCAGCACACAAATACTATTTTTATGTGGTCTACTGCCAAATCAGATCCTTTGAAATATACCCACTTAGTAACTTGGAAATGAAACATTTATACATTCATCCCTGCTGAATTGCTGCAAAATGTGATGGTTGGGAAAATATATATTAAAAAGTGAAACAGTCCTCCTAAATTAAAGGTTTTATTACATAATAAATAAATTCTTTGACTCTTTGAAAATGGTCCTATTATCTCCTAATCTAGGAAACCCACTGAGAAAATCTTACCATTACCTTGGTAATCAGATAACTAGTTTGACTATTCTATCAGAAAAAAAAAAAAAAAAAAAAAAAACAACTGTATATACTGAAAAGAGGGCTCTTTTCTGCTAAAATCTGGGTAAACAAATTAGCTGCTAGACTGGGAAACAAAAAGAGGGTTCACAGATCTGAGCTGACTCTTCCTTTGTCATGAGTCATAGGACAGCAGATATACTAGTTGTCTTTGGCTTTCAAAAGAGGTTTACATTATCTAAACTCATGGCTGAATCACAAAGTACATGGCCAGAAAACTTAATGACTTAGTAACAGAGTTCTCTTAGACATTTTACCCTCCTTAAACTAATTTTGGTCTTGACACAGTAAGCTATTAAAAAAAAAAAAAAAAAAAAAGCCCTGAAGCCTGCCTATTTACCTGTGAGCACTGAGAATGAATTGAATTATCACCGTACAAATAAATTTGGGAGGCAAGATAACGGGAGGGAAAAGAGATGATTAATATTTGAACTGTAAAGCGTGTATGTCTGAAATTTAATTATGAACAAATGTGCATTGATGCAATTATGTGCAATTACATAGCAGAGTTAAGTAAGAAATCTAAATTAACTAAATTGCAAATGCTATAAGTAAACTGACAACAAATTATTTTAAAAATTAAAACTCTCATCAATTGAAAACTACATCCAACAGAAATCAGGTAGAAATTTCTACCACCTGTTCATATGCATGCACAGTGGGAATCTGAAGCATTGCCCAGAACAATGTGGCAGCCAGACTCTAGATTATTCCATTTGAGTTCTGAGTAACTGTAATAGTATGCTATTTTAAGCTTATGAATGCCAAGATTGTTTAATTCTTAATAAGCTGATAGGTAACCCTTAACTGCATGATGAAAATCCAAGTCCAGTGGCTTTTGTGCCACTTAATTATAAAAACGCAAATAAAGGACCCACATTTCCCGTTCAGGTTGCAATACACCAAGTGAAACCTTGGGGTCTTTAGGCTAAGGATCTTTACTTGAAAATCGCTGTTATATACCTTATTAAATATCCATGTCACAAAGATCAAAGAAGTCATTCAACAAACATGTATTGGGTCTACTAAGTGGCAGGTCTGTTTAAGACTCTGTAGATGCAGTAGTAGCAAATGTGACAACAAGGTTCTAAGTGGGTCCATCTTCTATTTGAAGAAAGTCAGAAAACAGTGAACCAACAAACCAGTCAATGTCCTCCAGGGAAAGACCATGAGGAGCATACCTTTACTTGAACAAGTGAGTTTATTGATTGTTGTAGCAACGAAGAACACACACCACAGGGAGCCATGAAGTATCTTATTAAGATACTAAGTAAGGGCATTAGTAAAAGCTTATTAAAAATAATTTGGGCTTATTAAGTGATTCTGGGGAGGGTTTAAGGAAACAGGACTTTGTTCTGGATTGGATGCTGCCAAAAAGTGGAAGCAATTCTAGTATTGGACAGTTCAATGAATCTTATCTATAGCAAGAGCAGACTAGAGTGAGAATAAAGTTACAATTGCTAGGAAAGTAGTATTCATTTAATTTAATCAAAAGATGGTTCGACATTTTGTGGGTTATATAGTGACACCAATTTTTATCTGTTTTTAAATGAAATAATGATGTAGCATTATTTTCACTCACTTTATTATGGTCTTAGAGTGACTGTGTTTCATGCTGGTACTCTATGAAGTTATTTCTGTTTAACAGGTGAACAATATGGTCTACCTGTGGGCTCCAGGCCGGCTTCTAACAATGCTGAGGCCTCACTGTATGGATTAGATCAGTTCCCAGACATCGGGGCCACTTTTCCCTTTCAACCATGCAACCAGCCAAGCAATAAATTAAAAACAAACAAACAAACAAACAAAAAAAAACAACTATCAAAGAGTGGTAGGACATAGCAACAGGGCCCTTTATATTGGGTGTGCAGGGAAAGGTTCTTAGATTTGAACAATCAGAAGGAGCCAGCAACTGACTACCGGGGGAAAAACATTTCTGTCCCAGTGAATAACTACTGCTAAGGCCCTAAGATAAGAAAGAGTTTGAGCATCAAAAGAAAGATAACGTGATCTAAGAATGATCTAAGAGTACAGTGAGGAAAGACAAAAGGAAGGAGGAAGAGCCAGGTGGCCAGATGGAAGCCGTGTGGGGTAGGTAGGGTATTGTGACTTTATTCTATATATAATAGGAAATCACTGAAGGTTGTAAGAGCAGAATAATGACACAATTTTATTTATATATTTAAAAGATCATCCTGTATGTTCCATGGAGAAGCAGAGATGTGAGTCAGGAGGTTTTACAGTTTAGGCAAGAGATGACAGTGGCTTGCCAGAGGTGTTGGTGGTGGAGAAGGCAGAGCTGACTGTTCTGAAGTCAGTGTTCGTGAGACTTACTGATATGTTAATTTGGGGAGTTAAGAGCAGGAAGAAATGAGTGAAGGATGATCTTAATAGTTACTTGGTTCTTAATATCTGTGATAATCATATTCATCATGTTATTCCTAATACGTGATTCACAGAGGGCACCACATATTGAATGAAAGAATACCTTTTGTAGCTAATGCTGGCACTATTAGCAAGCTTCAAAAGTATCTATATTTATTAACCTTCAGTTGGGGTTTGGTTCTTAATTTCTTCTCTTGATTTGCAGGTAACTCAGTGGTGGTAGCAAGGTACAAAATACCCCAGGACTACACAGAACAACACAATCAAGGTAGAATTGTCACAAATAACTCCTAAGTAAATGTTTCCTATATCCTGAGTAAATACTTGATTTACTAAACATGCTTAAAATAAATAAATTTGGAAAAAATTAAAATAAACAGAAAACTTCTTCAACTTGATAAATAATATTTTTAAAACTTATTACTAACATCATACTTAATAGTGAGAAACTTGATGCTTCTCCACTAAGATTAGAAACAAGACAAAGATATCCCCCTTTCACCAATTGTTTCAACATCCTACTGGAATACCTAGCTAATGCAATAAGACAAGAACAGTAATAGTAGGAATACAGATTCAGAAGGAAGAAATAAAATGATCTTTGCTTGCAGGTGACACGACTGTGTATGAAGAACATCTGAAAGAATCAGAAAAAAACTTCTGGAACTAGTAAATGATTATTGCAAGGTCACAAGATACAAGTCTAATATATAGAAGCTACTCTCTTTCATATACACCAACAATGAACAAGTAAAATTCAAAATAAAAAACATAATATCATTTACATTAGCACCCCCCAAAATGAAATACATAGATGTGAATCAAATAAAATATCTAAAAAATAAGTAGTTTTCTTCTATATAAGGAGAACTACAAACAATGAAGAATTAAATCAAATAAGTAAATAATGGGTAGAACTAAATAAATGTTATTCCATGTTCATGAGTCAAAAGACTTAATTCTGTCAAAATGTCACTTCTTCCCAACTTGATTTATAGCTTCAATGTAATCCCAATGAAAATTCTGGCAAGTTATTTTGTGGATGTTCACAAACTGATTCTAAAGTTTACATGGAGAGGTAAAAGACCTGGAATGGCTAATAAAATATTGAAGGAGAAGAACGAAGTTGAAGGACTGACATCACCCAACATCAAGCCTTACTATGAAACTACAATATTGAAGACAGTGTAGTATTAATGCAGGAATAGACAAATAGATTAATGGAATAGAAGAGCCCAGAAATAATCCTACATAAATGTAATCAATTGATCTTTTATATAGAGCAAAGGTTATATAATAAAGCAGAGATAGTTCAACAAACAGTGCTAGAACAACTAGACATCCATATACAAAAATAATTTAGAGACAGACAATTCACAAACATTAACTCAAAATGGGTCAAACCCTTACGTGTAAAATGAAAAACCATAAAACTCTTAGAAGACAACACAGGAGAAAAACCTAGATGACCTTGGGTACGGCATTGACTTTTTAAATACAAAACCAAAGGGTTGATCCATGAGAGAAATAATTAATAAACTGTATTTTCTTAAAAAAAAAAAAAAAAAACTTCTGGACCAGGACCAGGCACAGTGTCTCACACCTGTAATTCCAGCACTTTGGGAGGCCAAGGCGGGTGGATCACAAGGTCTGGAAATGGAAACCATCCTGGCCAACATGGTCAAACTCTGTCTCTACTAAAATACAAAACAAAATCCAAAAACAAAACAAAACAAAACAAAAAAACAAT
This sequence comes from Trachypithecus francoisi, assembly GCF_009764315.1. Taxonomy (NCBI): domain Eukaryota; kingdom Metazoa; phylum Chordata; class Mammalia; order Primates; family Cercopithecidae; genus Trachypithecus; species Trachypithecus francoisi. The sequence goes on along the minus strand of NW_022681462.1, from coordinate 57,531,053 downwards.
TAGCCAAGCACGGTGGTGCGTGCCTGTATTCCAAGCTAGTCGGGAGGCTGAATCTGGCAAATTGCTTGAATTTGGGAGGTGGAGATTGCAGTGAGCCAAGAGCGTGCCAGTGCACTCCAGCCTAGCAACAGAGCGAGACTCCGTCTCAAAAAACAAAAAACAAACAAACAACAAATAAACAACAACAACAACACTTCTGTTATGTGAAAAACTCTATTAAGAAAATGAGAAGACAAGCCACAGACTAGGAGAAAATACTTGCAAAAGACCTATCTGATAAAAGACTGTGATCCAAAATATACAAAGAACTCTTAAAATTCAACAATGACAAAACCAAAAAAAGGGGGGGGGTGCAAAATCTTAATAGACAGTTGACCAAAAAAAGATATAGATGGCAATTAAGCACATGAAAAGATGCAACACATTATACACTATCAGGGAAACGAAAATTAAAACAACAATAAGATACCATTACATGCCTATTAGAATCTCCGAAATTGGGAACGCTGACAACACCAAACACTGGCAAGAATGTCAAGCAACAGGAATGCTCATTCATTGCTGGTAGAAATGCAGAATTTCATGCCATTTTGGAAGACAGTTTGGTAGTTTCTAACAAAACTAAACATACTTTTACCATACAATACAGCAATCATTCTGCTCGGTATTTACCCCCAAAAGTTGAAAGCTTATGTTCACACAAAAACCTGCACAGAAATGTTTATAGTGGCTTTATATATAATTGCCAAAACTTGGAACCAACCAAGATGTTCTTCAGCAAGTAAATGGGTAAATCAACTGTGGTGCACCCAGATAATGGGAATATTTTTCATCATTTTTTAAAAATGAGCTATTGAACCATAAAAAGACATGGAAGAATCTTAAATGCAGATTACTAAGTGAAAGAAGCCAAAATAAAGAGGCAATAATATGATGTAATTCCAACCCTATGACATTCTAGAAGAAGCAAAACTACAGAGACAGGACAAAGTTCACTGGATGCTAGGGTTTTATGGATAGGATGCATAGGCAGCGCACAGAGGACTTTTAGGGCAGTGAAAACACTCTGTATGACACTATAATAAGAGATCCATGCCATGATATATTTGTCCAAATTCACAGAATGTACAACATTCCTGTAAACGACAGCCTTTGGTTGATAATGATGTGTCAGTGCAGGCTCACCAATGATAACAAATATACCACTCTAGTGGAGGGTGTTGATAATGAGGGAGGCTATCCACGTGTGGGGGCAGGGAGTATAAAGAAGATCTCTACCTTCCTCTGAATTTTGCTGTGAACCTAAAAGTGCCCTAAAAATTGTCTTTTAAGAAATTAAAGTACATTTAGAAATCATGGAGAAAATAGAAAAAGATTAGGCAATTGCTCATCATAGCAGATAAAAATTCCAAAGGTTCTGAATTTTGTCCCCAAACACCCTCAATAGGGTGTCCACCTTTACCTCATTAACTTATTTGAGTGGTACATTTGTATATCTTGAAGAACTCCTAGAAGAACTGGCTGTGGTGATGTTTTCTGTCTTTTGTCAACCTTTCAAAGTCACATGCCCCATCAGATGGCATTCTCTAATTTCCTGCCCTGTACCCCAAGAGAACTGTCCTCAGGAACAATACAGCAACTAAATAATTAAGTATAGTCAATAAACCACTGCTTCAGAATCACACTGGGGATCCTCTGTTTTCCCTTACAAGTGGAGTCTCTCAGGAAGCAGTAATGAAGCGTAGTATGGGGGCACACCTCCTTAATGCCTATGAAGACTCATAACTGGAACCCACATTTGCTCTTCAATGTGTTGATGACTCTGCAGACAAACCTGGGGCTTCTCTGGTGTGCTTTCTTATTGTAGAACTCAACAGGTCAAAATACTAAGTGTAGGCAGAAATAGGTATAGAATACAAGCAGGATGCCTCTTTCTTTCTCTATTGGTATGTTTGAAGCAATATGACTAATAGACAAATCCAGTCTATTTAAAAGGTTTAGTTTGGGAAAGTCCTTGTAAGACATTAAAGGAGTAATTTTAATCCACAGATAATATGACACTCAGATACAATGCCAGAATATCCAAAATAATGTATTGCATTCTACACAAGTAGATTCTTGAAGATTAGAGTATATTTAAACTACACTGGTAAGAGTTGTTGGGAAAAATACAAGTATCTCAGAGATCACATGGTCATAACTTACCTATAATGAGCTCAAGTCATGTAAAAACATCATAGCTGAGGGAACTACCTCAAGGAAACAAAGACAGAACATGGTCATCCTAAACCCCAGAGACAAACTTACAGCCATTAAATAGATTCCTTTGGCCAGTCATGCTCATTCATTGTCATTCAAAGTAACTATTTGATGATACAGTCAGTCCAGAAAGTATTCTGCTTTTTGTAAGGCAAAAGGTGAGAGTGAAATTCTAGAACTTAATAAACAGGTTAGCAGTTTTCTTTCACTTTGCTCATAACATCATGGAAAAATCACTGAAGTGTGAGAAACAGGATTCTGTCACACCAATGCCTCACATCCAATGCTGCAAGAGAATGAAATATCGACAATTTAGGTGTAGTTCTCATAATTTCACCCAACTCAAAGGAATGACTGAAACACTCCTTGGTAACAAGAAAACACCTGAGGAAGGGAGAGAAAATAATCATTCTCTCCAATCTTCTTTGCACCTTTCGATTTCATATAGCTAAGGACACACATTTCTCACAGTGATTGAAGAGGGTGGCAACATCTGTCAAATCTGTAGAGTCAAGACATGAAACTCAATTTTAAATTCTCAGTAGAGGAGAAAAGTGAGAGAAAGGTAACTTGTAATTTCTTCCAATTAGATATACAGGAATAACTCACTGAAATGAATGTTTTATAAAACACCTTCTTTACTTTTTAAAAACTGAATTTCTACATTTTAACAACATTGTCATGTGTAATTATAGGGGTGTTGAAATTTTGTTTCCTCTTTTCTGAGCCCTAAGTTTGCCTTCTGAGAGAAAATCTTTAAAGTGTAATCATATTTTAAAAAATGGCAACGCCTATTGCTGTTCATATCATTTTCAACAATCAGTATACCTTAAAGATAGGAAAAGAAATAAAATAGCCTGTATTTCAAGTATGGAAAGCACCATGCTGGATAGTAAAAAAAGATTTAGAGAGCCTGAGTGTATGCCCCTTGGGTCTCATGACTCTGCAAAAATGACAGGGTGATTTCCAGAAAGTCATTAATCCTTTCAATGAATATTTACTGAGCATCCACAGTGAGCAGTGATCTGCACAGGAAGCTGGGAGTGGGGTGAGGTGAGTATGATGTACAATGATAAATGAGACACAAAAAATGCCTTTGAGGACCTTTGGTCTAGAAGGGGAGAACACATACTTTTTTCTACCTTGTATTAAAATTATTTGTGTGTGAGAGTCATGAGAAGTAGGATAAGGTATCATGAAAGTTCAGAGAGGTAAAAAATTACTTCGCACAGGGAGGAACTGCAGAAGTTCTACCGACTTTGCCTGGAAGGATGAAAAATGTCAGGACATGTAGAGAAGGTAGAAGAACATTTTCTTTGAAAGAGGTGGCATAAGCAAAGACACTAAAAAGATAGCACGGTGGACCCACAAATCATTCAGTTCACCTGAATCAAGAGGAGGACAGGAATGGAAAGGCAGATTGGGGATTTACATAATATGGTAGGCTAAACCCATCTGCTTTCTAATCTTTGGAATTTTTAAATAAGTTAACTGACATGGCAAAGTCTTTGTAGGTATAATTAAGACTCTTGAGTTGGGGATATTATCCTGGATTGTCTGGTGGGCCCAATGTAATCACAAGGGTCACAAAGAATAAGGCAAAAGAACCAGAGTCAGAGACAGAGCTATACTAAGGGAAGCAGGGATCAGAGTGACGCAAAGAAGAGGCCATCAAATGAGGAATACAGGTGGCTTCTAGAAAATGGAAAAGACAAGGTAACATATTCTCCCCTAAAGCCTCCAGAAGGAATGCAGCTGTCCTGCCCATCTATGCTAGACTTCCAACCTCCGTAGAACTGTAAGCAAATTTATTTGTGCTGTTTTAAGCCCCACTATATTTTTGGTAATTTGTTACAGCAACAGGACACAGATAAAGAGCGGAATGTTTTGAATATACTACATTTTAGTCCCAATAATTATTTATCCATTCTCTCTTGGTGTACCACAACTTTTACTTATTATTTCATTACAACACTTATGTTGCATTTTTTACGTTTAAAAATATATTTGCTTGTCTGCTTCCTTTGCGTTTTAAAGAAGGTGGTGCTACTAACAAAATACAGAAAATCCACATAGAGAAAAAGAGTTAAAAGCAAGATGCTGAAATCTTTTTGGAACACAGTACATTTGAAATGCCAATGGCTCAACATGGTGGGTGGACAGTTGGAGGCCGAAATTCATACCTCCTACTTGATGATAAAAGCACATATCTCTCAGAAGCAATTACAACAATTTATTGTAGCTCATAAAAGAGAATCACTGAAGGGTGACTACTGACCATTGAGAAAATTTAAATGGTATGTATTCATGAGAAGGGAATTATTTAATCAGGATATTTTGACATAGGTTGCTGGAAGAAGTGATTTTATATTAAGTATTATTAGCTAAAATATTATCATTTTAACTAGCTTGTGATTACCTATAAGCAAGGCATAAGACAATCTACTAAAGATGAATTCATGAATGGAGAAAAAGACCTTTTGAAGAAAAGGATATCATCTACAAGTTCCTTGGTTTTTGAAATATCTCTAGCAGGACATTAATCCCTCAACTTTGCAAATATTTTCTGAGTATCTGCTAGTGCCAGGCAAGGTCCTTTATTCATTTTTATCCTAACATAGCCTTTGGCTTTGAGAAGCTTATTGTCTCCTTCCCATGTAAAGCTGTATACTTCCTCAAAATATTAGATACTTAGAATTTTCCTAAATTATGTTTTTCCCCAAGGGTATATAAGTTTTAAGCCTCAAAAGCATAAATGGCCATCTATCTTACAGCCTGTTCCTAGAGTTCGTCTCTGTAGAGTAGGATGAGTCTGAGGGCACTCAGCCTGGGGACTTGAGGAAGCTGGGCTGCTGGGGTGCGAGGGAGACTTCACACAGAGAAAGGAGGCAAGGAAGGCTTAAAGCAAGGGCAATATAACCTTTACCCATTTCAAGTCTTGGGTTGGCCCAGACTACCACCACTTCAGGGATTTTTATAAAATGCTGCTGCATTGCTTTTGCTAAAAGAGAGCCAGGTCAGCAGAGTGGGATGACCTTTCCCAACAGAAATGCCATGATGTTTAGCCATCAAGCAGAAATTGCAGGGACAATAAGATACTGCAGTCTGCATGCTTTTATCCCAAGGTGAAAACCACAGAGGTCAAAAATATGAGTTAAGGGAGGAAAGAATTAAAACCTTTATCTGCTCTAAAGTCTGAAAAGATGATGGTGTGTTCATCCCTGAACCTTGTCTCAACACAACTTCAGAGAACTATAAATGATGCCTCCTGATTTTAACAGAATACTATATGACCCGTGACTCCTGAAGTAGTGCAATAAGAAGGATAACCTTCACCACTTGCAACTCTTAATGCCTATGTATATACACGTGCATATATTTTAATTGTAAAATGTGTGTAACAAATTCCCTTCAAGATAGGGAGGATATAATTTCCCATAATATGTACTTGGTTGCTTTTTATATTTTTTAGAAACATCAAACTTTTTTCAAAAACTTTTTTCGGAAATACCCAGTATTTTTTGCTACCTAAAACACATGTGAAATGGAGCATACTTCTTTATGCAAAATTAAAATGTAAAATGAACCAATTTTTTGCTGAAAAACCAACCTGAAATGCAATATTCACTTCCCTACCTTCTTAATCAAAGGACTATGAACATAATTCAACCTTTTTTTTTAAAAAAAATGACATGGGTTTCATTATTATGAATGATAATTATTCTACGTTGCTGCGATACACAGAGACCCTTAGGGATTGCTCTGGTATATGGAGCTTCTTGACCACATGAAGTAGTCTAGCTGCTTTTTGTTTTTTTTTTTTTTTTCATTTTTAGCCAGCTGTTCATAAATTTTTCTCTGTCTTTTCTCACTGGCATGCTGTAGGTGGGTTGTCTTTTTTACTAGTCTTTTTGTAGTCAGTCTTCCTGCTTCCATCAACTCCTAGCCAAACAAAGCAAGACATTCCCAATGTGCCAAAGCTCAGGCAAATTACCTTGCACTAGCATTTTAGGCCAATACTTCTTATACTTTAGTGTACTACAATTAACCTTGGGATCTTCTTAAAATTCAGATACTGTTGATTCTGCTTTGGTAGCTCTGGAATGGGAACTAAAAATTCGTGTTTCTATCAGCACCCAGGTGATGCCTTTGCTGCTGCTCTTTGCAACACACTTTGAATAGCAAGATATTAGATATCATGAGTTTTTAGAATTGTGTCTAGATTAAAAGAAAATTTGTCTTGAGGGAGTGATTGGCTACTCTCCTATAAATAAGATCTAAACATTTACAATATGAATTTTAAATTTGCTATCTCCAAAATGACTTTCCTTATCAATATATCCAACCCCTGACCCCACCACATAAACATATTTCCCTTCTCTACACTAACATAGCATTTAATTTATTCCTCTCTTATGGAATTTATATATTTATAGCTTATTATTATTTCGATATAAGTGAAGTACTGAACATGAAGAGGAACCAAGTGTTACATACCTGTATTTTTTGAAACTATGCCTTGGTCAAAAATGGTTGTTGAATAACTGTAGCAATTGAAAGCTATAAGGTTCTTTCCATATAATTTCATATTCTTTGTTGCATAAATTTTCAAATAAATAATCACAAAGTAAGACAATAGTATAATAAAATAAATCAATGTAAATTTCAAATCAACTGTTAAGAAAGTAAATGTGTTTTCAGAGTTTCTGCCTCTTTGTGTTATATGTATTTCTTCAATTTCCATCCTCCTACCACACCTCATAGAACACACATACAGATATACGAGCACATACAATTTAAACATACATCATCTTTATATTCTTTAATTTCCAAAACCTTATTTCAGGAAAGGACCTGGAATTAACTTATACTAAGATGTTAATGACTAACTGCAGCATAAAGTATGTTTCCTTCCTTCACTCCAAGAAGGGCTTAAATGTTTTAATAGAAATCAAAGCCTACACATAGTGGAATGAAGCTGCGGAAGACTTGTGGGTTTTTAATCATAAAGCAAAAGGTATATTAAATAGAACCTCTCCTAATTCTCTTACATTGGGTGATGTTAGCACTGAACTTCTCCTAACTGAGAATTGCTCATCCACAGTTTTCCTGAACCTGTGCTGTAAAGTTGCTACATAGTGATAAACTGCTTGTATCCTGATATAATGAACTAATCTGCACAGAAAATCTTCACTAAAAGTGCAAGCTATAGAAACAGTCAAGGCTAAAGAAGGGCAAACACAAAAATCAACTTGGCAGCTCATCTGAATCTACATTGTGCTTCTTTCCAATGGCAGACAGAATTTATCATCTACTGGCAAAGAATAAAACAAAGCCCCAATTTCCATTAAACATTTGTGTAATAAAAAGAAATGGAAATTATCTAACTAGAGATAGTTCAAATATGTAACTAAAATTATCAGTGGAAGCAGACATCATCATAGCTTTTGAGTTAATATTATACGACATCCTTTTTACTAATTTAATCCAGCACACAAATTTGCTACTTATCTCACACCTTCAATTAAATCAGTGGCCACCTACATGAAATTTAGAATGTACTCGATAACAGGTGCTTAGAAGGAAAAGGTGAGGCATAAAATAAGACAGTCAATGGAATTTAGAGAGATCTATATAAAGTTACTCTGTATCAACATATTCCTAAACAATAGAGATTAAGAAGAATATGACTCTAGATGATAGTCCACAGAGTCTAGAGTCATTTTTCTTGATAACAGGATATCAATGTGGTGAAAAGTGCACAAAGTGTGTCTGGATCTGCCTTTCCTGAATCTATAGATTGTTCGCTGTGAAAATGGCTAGAAATCAGCTCAGAAATCTGACCATAAAACTGGTGAGCAAGGCAGGCTGGAGGCACAGATGAGCTCTGGCTGGGATGCAGTGCAGACACTTACAAAATGAAGTTGCTACATTTGCTTTCTTGGTCATCCAGGGGTTGTTCAATTGTGAAAGTCAGACAACACGGCCTCGATTTCAGATAAGATAAAAGTCATAAAATTGTTATTTTCTTCCCACAACAAAACAAACCCAACAAGTCAGCACATTTTGCTGAAAAGGAAAGAAGAATAGGTACTAGCTTGGCAGTGCCTTACAAATCTCAGACCACAGTAATCAGCAGCTTTAGCATCAAAGGGATCTGGGTTTGAAGCCACAGCCCAAGAAAGCATGGCTGAGTTATTTACCATCTCTAATTTCAGTGTCCTTAACATAAAATGTGGATGGTAATCTCTACCTCACAGAGAGGTTATAGGATAAATAAAATAACATTTATGGATTGTTTAGCAAAATGACTGCTCAATAAATAGTATTTATAACTACTTACATCGAAGACAATCATACTGAAGTATACATTTTATGATCCCTTTCAGTTTCTCTGAAAATTAAGGAGATGAATTGAATGCATATGAAAATTCTTTAATCACCAGGGGCTTAAATATTAAAGTATGTAAAGCACTTACGGGGTACTATAAAAGAGTAAGCTATTATTACAGAGAGACAGAGAATGTATTAAGAAGATAGACTCTGGGGCCAGATTATCTGCATTCACATACCTATTCTGCTGCTGCCCAGCTATGTGCTTTGGATGAGGAACTTAAATGCTCTCTGCCTCAGTTTCCTCATATGTAAAATGAGAATAATAAAAATAACATTTAAATTTTGAATAAGATAAAAACAAAATGGGTTAATAAATGTAAATAAGAGACTGGCACATACCAACTTCTATGTATTTACACATATATGTTTTAGAGCACACACAAACTGTTGTAAACAGACCTTAGACTGATAAGTGATTTCTGCCTCCTATATCTACATGTTTTTGGAATCTTCTCCCTTTAAGTGTGGACATGACCTGTGACTGGCTTCTGGCCAATATAAAATGGCAAATGTTAGGCTATGTTATAAAGACTCCATCTTAGGAGAAAGGAGTGACAGACTCTACTGCTGGCCTTCAAGAAGCAAGCTTCTTGATGCAAGCTGCTAATGGAAAGGGTCCCATGGCAGGCAGCCTCTAAGAGCTGAGGGCCTCAGTCCTCCAACCACAAAGAATTAAGTTTTACCAACAACCATGCAAGCTTGGAAGAGGGCCCTGAGCTCTAGAAAGGCACACAGCCCTGACAACTCTGTGGTTGTAGTCTAGTGAGAGCTGAGCAGAGGACCCAGTTAACCTGTGCCCCGACTTCAGACCACATGAACTGTGAGATAACAAATGTGTTGTTTAGAGCTTGTAAGTTTGTTGTCATTCATTACACAGCGTAGGAAACCAATACGCATACCTCCATATAGAATTCAGAGAGAAAAGAAAGGGAAGACACGAAAAAGCTTATTTTCTCAGTGCTCTATGTTAGTTTCAGGCTGAGCAGCCTTGACCTGGCCAGTCATTGCTGAGTCCATCATTGTAAAGTATGCTTATCCCAGAAAGATCTTACTTTGGTCAAGATTTCTCCTCTAGGCCCTATTTTAGCTTCTGGCCTTCATGAATGGCAAGAATATTAGGATGTCAGTGATAGCTGTTTTTCCAGCTTTAGATTCCAGTTCAGGAATTTTAGCAAAACAATATGAACTAAAAATCCTTTTTGAGAGTGGGAATGGGAGATCAAAATATTTGTCTTTTAATGTAAAAGTTTACTAGGTTTTGCTGACAAAACTAATCTTATATATTACTGGCTTTCTGATGAACTTCCGTCATCCTTCCCTCATTTTTCTGCCCTACTCTATCCATCATTCCAGAGAAATAGACTAGGTGTCCAGGGATCTGCGTACCAGTTTAAGCTTGGCTTATAGTTAGTTGTATGACTAAAGAGTAAGATAAGTCAGTTCAATTCTCTCTTCTGTTGACCTCAAGGTGTTGGGGTGGAGGAAATAGATGAATAATAAATGAAAATAACATTCTTGAGAAAAGTTACAAGGACGGAACAAATACATGACAGTTATGTTACAAAACAGTCTAGAAACCTCAGAGGAATCTAGGCAACTCTTAAAAAGCCTCAAGCCCTTTCCAAAGTATGAACCTGTTTATGATTTAGAGTTTGAGCCAAGAGATTTATAGGATTTGAGAAATGAGATTTTCTCTCTTAGACAACTCCTATATAAAAACAGTGGTTTTTGAGAGAGTTGAGTAATGTTCTAAGGCTTGGTGGATGAGAATAGCCTGATTAATCATGCATCAATATGGAATAGGGTCCATATATACCACTTCTGTCATTAGTCCCTTCTGTACCTACAACAGGTACAGAGATGAGAGATCAGAGGCTTGGGGAAGAAAAATAGCTTGTTAAGATTATAGAGCTAGTTGCTTTCAGCTGTGGAACATAATTACAAAGGCAATTTGTACATTTGGTTATTCTTGTTAAGTATCTCTATTTGTAATGCCAAACACAAATTTTTGCTACTTCAAAAGCTGTTTTATTTCTTAAATTTGTGATGTCTCTATTATATTTTGCTGATGTGAGGAAATGAGTGTCTAATCTTGTCAGTGTAATATTTATTCTCAATTCCTGCTATATTTATTCCTAATTTGAAAGTTGATAAAATCTGTTGGCAACCTCCTTGAAGTTGCAAAGCAGTTACTCAAAACAATTTCCAGAATGTTCAGTATAAATGGGCACATTAAACATTCTTGAAAACTGATGTACCTTTTTGCTTCATATGTTTAACTCAATTTTCCTAAAGTCAGTTATAAATTTTAAAATTATTTATTTCAATTTTTCACATCCTGTTTTAAAATTTCCAAACCATAATAGTGTTCTTTCAGGATCACATGTGAAATAGATAATATTTCCAACATTTCATGAGTAGCTATGGGGAAGAAATGACGAGCAATTCCATAAGGCACTGATAGACTATACAATAGATTATGTACGCTCATGTCATCCCAGATAGAAATATCAAAGATGGAACATTTTCCTTCCCCTTGACATGACAGATGCCCACTCTCATTTAGAACTGTTTCCTGACAATGAAATCTAGTTGGAGAGATACAAATTAATAAATCAAACACATTGAAATAAGTATTGCGTTGAGGTAAAAAAGCCACAGGGTATGAAAAGGCATGGCATATTTGGTGAAATGGAGGTGAGGTATTGCTTGACTAAAAACTTTATATTGGTGGGGTGGCAGAGAGATCAAAGAAGATAGAGATAGAAATAGGCAGGGGTTAGATCATAGTGAAAGTCTTGTAGTTATTTTAGGGAACCCAGGAATCTTAAATCTATCAATCAGGATAGAGACAGGGTCAGAGAGATATTTTAGAGACACTCTTGTAAGGAAAGATTTGTGTCTTTTGGCTCATTTATAATAAAACTTTTTTTTTTTTTTTTTTGAGACAGAGTCTCGCTCTGTCGCCCAGGCTGGAGTGCAGTGGCCGGATCTCAGCTCACTGCAAGCTCCGCCTCCCGGGTTTACGCCATTCTCCTGCCTCAGCCTCCGGAGTAGCTGGGACTACAGGCGCCCGCCACCTCGCCCGGCTAGTTTTTGTATTTTTTAGTAGAGACGGGGTTTCGCCGTGTTAGCCAGGATGGTCTCGATCTCCTGACCTCGTGATCCACCCGTCTCGGCCTCCCAAAGTGCTGGGATTACAGGCTTGAGCCACCGCGCCCGGCCTATAATAAAACATTTGTTATAGTCCATATGATTTGGTCATGCTGCAATACATTTATCAATGTCTCAAAACTCACAAGAACATATAAGTAAAAGTTAAGATATATGTAGAGAGAGTGGAAGAATCTTTAGTACTCTCTGGTGTCAATTTGTAGGTGATTTATAAAAATTGTTTTTGGAAGCATTTTCTTTTCTGTTTAGTGGCCGTTGTAGTTTTCTTGAGTCTTTTCCCTACTGCTAATTTAGGCTATTTGGCATATTCAGCCTCATGGTTGCAAAAATGGGGTTTTAATATTAAAGCTTCTATTGTTCATTTAGATTTTTCCTTCTGAAAATTTGTAGAGTTATTCAAGACAATCTTTTATCTACTCTTTCTACCTTCCTTTGCCTCCTAAATCAACAACCTGAAGACAGGATGAATTAATACACACTAGTTGTGGTAATAATGTAGTTAAGTTGACACTATGAGTTGTAGTCTAGGCAGAGAATGTTATATGCAGAGCTACCATTGTCTTCTTTCTCCCAAACACAATGGTAGGTTATTCACATTCATTCTTTGCTATATGCATCTAGTTAAAATAACAGACTTTTTCAGGAAAGACAAAGAGAGGCCAAAAGTTATTGCTCATATCATTGCTAAAACTCTGGAAACATTTTCTGAATTCCACAGATCCATAGTTTGAGAAGGTGATTGATTAAATGTGGCATCGTGAGAGCACAACAGTTTAGATAACAGTGGGACAGGCTGTTGTCCTGCAGCCAGGTGATAATCCACAGTAACCAAAATAATAACAAATACACATGAAACCACTGTCTTTTTCAGCTCATTATTGAATATTTGCACTTTATTTATTCTTTCTGCTGCAAAGAAAGTAAGAAATTACCAACCAATAGATCATGTTCTTATCAAGTGCCAGACAAAAATAATTCTTATAACTGCCCACTAGGAAAAGAGTAGGAAACTGGGAGGAAGGAACCATGTTATACAACAAAATACTATGCATGACAAGGATACAGTATACTATAGAAAGCAGATTATTTTTAAAGAAGCGATATCAACTTTTCTGAAAATGTTAAAAATTGATTCTTATTACTTGAGAGGATGAGAACTTGCTCCAATTCTAAAATGGCTTTAAATCATTTTCTCTTTTAACCAGTCAACTGATTTCCTGCAGGTCACTAATAGCATTACCAACCCTGATAACCATGAGAGTCTCCTTACTCACAGTTGTCCAAAGCCTTTAGGCTTCATACTATGGAACGTGTCATCTACTTTTTACCAGCATTATCTTCCAAAACCTAGAGCAAATAACTTCTCATTACTACTAAAAACAAAACAAAGCCACAATCAAAAACAAAAACACACTCTTCCAGAGCTTCCCATTACCTAGAGAATTAGTCTAACCTCTTTTATAGAGTTTTTAATATCCACTACACATCTGCTCAAAATTATTCACGTCCCTGTATTCTAATTACCTTCTGCACCAAATTCTACAGTTCTCAAACACACTGTGCATCTTCACAACCTTTGCTCACGCTGAAGCCTCTGCCTACGATGCATTTCTGCTAATTCTCCATCTGACGATAACTTACTGCCCTTTTAATGTTAGCATTTTTTGTCACAGTTAGGTCTGTTAGTTTTACTGGAATCTATTTTGCCCTATAGAGAGCTTTTTGAAAGTATAACTTGCCACCAGTGTCCATGCTATTAAACACACACACACCACACACACACACACACAGAATACATGTTGAGTAAAGGTAGAATCATACCTTGGTTGTCTAACTCATCAGTGACTAGCATTGCTCTTATATAACATAAATCAATCCTCAGTAAGTACTTGTGGACATGGAACTTTCTCAGCTTGTTCCCTTTCTCTTTAGTGTCTCTTCTCTCCATCCCCAACCCTCATAATCAATGACCAACTCTTCTTGTTTCAGCAATGTTCCCCATATTCCCACTTCCATTACCCTAGTTCTAATTTTCATTACCTCCTTCCTGAACTACTGCAATTGCTTCCTTAGCTATTGCTCAGCTTCTAGTCTCTCCCTGCTTAGACCATTTCATAGTCAGCTGGGGAAGTCATTTTCCCAAAGCACAGCTCTAATAATTCTATTCCCTGGCTTAAAAAACATCAATCGCTTTCTAATGCCTGCAGACCAAGTCCAAACCCCTTAGCAGGTTTTCTATCATCTGCCCACCATCTGCCTTTGCAAACTTCTGTTATACATTCCCGTTATACTCATTCTGCATGCCAGTCATTTCCTGAGGCATTCTGTGGATTCTCTCCCATTCCCTGACCTGATGTATGAATTCTCTCCTTTGATCTCTTAGGTTACTCTTTTCCTCAACATTGCCTGTTGATATACCCACCTTTAAAGAAACAAATTAAATGTCTCTTCCACAATGATGTATGTCAAGTATGTAATTTCAGAATTTTTTGCTCCTAGAGTATATTCATTGATTGCTAAAAATGTATTACTCTATTTTACTACTATTGCATGCAAAACTGTGCTTGTGATTCAAAACTCTCTGCAGGGATAAATCATATTTTGTTTACTTTTGTTCTTGGGGTTGGGCCTTATACAGTGCAAACACAAAGCACAACTTCTTGATCATCAGAACGATTTAACAATGAAACAGGCTATCTTAAAGATGAAAAATATTTGAAGAGAGGCAAGACGCTCATCTATGAAGACTGCTGAAGGAAATGCATGCACTAGGCAGACAGTGAGACTGAACGATCCTTTCAGTCCCTTACAATTGTAAGTTTCTGTGCTATCAGGGGAACAGACCAGGTACAGTGGCTCACACTTGCAATCCTGATACCTTGGGAGGCCAAGGCGGGAGAATCACTTGAGGCCAGGAGTTTAAGATCAGCCTGGATAACAAAGCGAGACCTCCTCTCTACAGAAAATAAAATAATAATTAGCCAGACATGGTAGTGCATGCCTGCAGTACCATCTTCTAGGGAGGCTGAGGCAGGAGGATCATTTGAGCCCGGGAGTTTGAAGCTGCAGTAAGCTTTGATCCCACCACTGCACTCCAGCCTGGGTGACAGAGTGAGACCCTATCTCTGACAAAAGGTGGGGGGAAGGGAGGGGCAAAACTGAGTAATTTACTCTAAATGTGAAATAAAAGTGAAAAAATATAGAAAAATAACAGAGAACCATTTAGCATATTTCTTTCTACTTTCAAAAAGCTGGGACTCAAACTAGGTCAGCCTTCATGAAGGGCAGACATAATAAGGAAGAAAACAAAATCACCTTTAAATGCTTTTTTTTTTTTTTTTTTTTTTTTTGAGACGGAGTCTCGCTCTGTCGCCCAGGCTGGAGTGCAGTGGCCGGATCTCAGCTCACTGCACGCTCCGCCTCCCGGGTTCACGCCATTCTCCTGCCTCAGCCTCCCAAGTAGCTGGGACTACAGGCGCCTGCCACCTCGCCCGGCTAGTTTTTTGTATATTTCAGTAGAGACGGGGTTTCACCGTGTTAGCCAGGATGGTCTCGATCTCCTGACCTCGTGATCCGCCCGTCTCGGCCTCTCAAAGTGCTGGGATTACAGGCTTGAGCCACCGCGCCCGGCCCCTTTAAATGCATTTCATATACCTTTATTTTATTAGGAAAAAGCATTGTGAAATATTATCTGATTTTAATGAAATGAGCACAATTTTGGAATATAAAAGGAAAATGAAACCATTCATTATTCCAATTTTAAAGCCTTGGAATCATCCAGTATGTGCAAGTTTTTACATTTTTTATGGATTTGGTTTAACCCAGCAGCTCCTTTAGAATTGGAAACAAGGCACTCTGTTCTTGAGGTTCTAGTAACACTGATGAGTAGTGGATCCCATTCAGAAAGCCCAAGCTGTATTTTCTTTAGAAAGACAAACTTATGCTGCCTGATGCCAGATCTCTATACTCTTTAAAACCAGAAGTGTATTTTTCATTAAAAAGTATATTTTTGAGAAATTTAAAACATATGTAATAGAATTAAAAAGGCAAATAAATACTAAGTACTATGGAATAAATTCCAAAATAGAATTTACACACTCTTGTTTTTCTGAAACTGGATTACCTTTCTAATTTAGTACAATATTCAAATTCTTTCTCTCCATGATTGTATGTCTTATGTTTTAGGCATGGATAGGCAAAGTATAATACCTAGGTTGAGCTATGTCGGCTAGTTCATGTTTATTCTGTGGCTGATTGAAAACTTTAAGAGCCATCCAAGAAAGGAAGTGGATCCTTAGATCTCAAACTTTGGAAAGATGCAATGCTTTTTCGCTGTGATATTATAATACATTATTCAAGTCAGGAGAACTTTCCAAGTGGCACTGTTAACAATCACCGTGGACAAAAGGTGTAAAATGTCAGTCCCTCAGGCAACCTAGTACATATGGATTCCCTAAAATATCTCAGTATGGTAAGTGTTATTCTTTATTATTATTATTTTATTATACTTTAAGTTCTGGGATACATGTGCAGAACAGGTAGGTTTGTTACATAGGTCTACACGTGCCTTGGTGCTTTGCTGCACCCATCAACCGTCATCTAAATTAGGTATTTCTCCTAATGCTATACCTCCCCTAACCACCCCACTCCCTGACAGGCCCTGGTGTGAGATGTTCCCCTCCCTGTGTCTATGTATTCTTATTGTTCAACTCCCACTTATGAGTGAGAACATGCAGTGTTTGGTTTTTGGTTCCTGTGTTAGTTTGCGGAGAATGATGGTTTCCAGCTTCATCCATGTCCTTGCAAAGGACATGAACTCATCCTTTTTTTATGGCTGCATAGTATCCCATGGTGTATATGTGTCACATTTTCTTTATCCAGTCTATCATCAACGGACATTTGGGTTGGTTCCAAGTCTTTGCTATTGTGAATAGTGCTGCAATAAACATACGTGTGCATGTGTCTTTATCGTAGAATGATTTATAATCCTTTGGGTAAATGCCCAGTAATGGGATTGCTGGGTCAAATGGTATTTCTAGTTCTAGATCCTTGAGGAATCACCACACTGTCTTCCACAATGGTTGAACTAATTTACACTCCCACCAACAGTGTAAAAGTGTTCCTATTTCTCCATATCCTCTCCAGCATCTGTGGTTTCCTGACTTTTTAATGATAAGTGATTTTAACTCCCAATGCTGTCAACCTAATGTGAAAGTTCACCATTCTAAGTAACCAATCCTGGCTTTGTTATGAAATTTGGATGCTGAATCCAAGAGATCTATTAACAGTATGACGAAAAAATTTACTTATTTTCTTTAAATCTACATAACTATCAACAAAAGACAAGATTATTTATACATCAAGATCCTTGCCTTATTAATTATGTCTCCCCAAGTATCTACACATCCCCAAAATAGGAGGTTCAGTGTTTTAAATAGCATTGACAAAAGGTTTTCTAAATGACTTGGGAGTATGATGACATCTCCTAAGCAAGAGTGATTAGATCCACGATGAATTTAGCTCCTAATGAACAGGACACTAGAGAACTGAGTTCGGATCTAACTTTTGGTTCTTCTCCATTTCCTCTTGGAGGTAATTAGCTTCCTTTACTGTTTAGATGTGGAAAGGGCCTTGTTTGCTAAGTTTGGGGAAATACAGAAAGCTTAGCAGTCAGGAACTAAGCGGGATTCCAATGGACTGAAAACTCCTTTAGAGAGGGATGGCATCTTATGTTTCTTTTTGATTCCTTCCTCTTTTCGAAAGTCCAGAATATGACTCTGAACACTATGTAAGATATGCACACAGTAATGAAAATTAATTGACAAAATTTTCTGTGGAATCTGAATTGCCTTGCAAGAAATAATACAAGTACAGATAGAGTTTTTAAAACCCTGCATAGGAAGGAGAATAAAATGAACATTCTGCTTCAGGATTGGAGCTTGCTTTCTGATCTGCTAATTCTACAAAGTATATAAGATTACTCAACATGTTTTCAATGGAAAGAAACAAGCTTACTCTACATCATAGCAGCCATAATGTCTCTAGGGGGTGTATATTTGGTTGTGAAATGGTGTTATCAATGTTAATTGCAAAGTTTTTAAGAGTTGATAAATTTCTTCATAAAACATTAATGACATAAAATATCTCTTCAAGGTAACAAATCTTGAGTCAAAAAGCTCAGGATGGTCTCAATCAATAACTTTACAATTACCAACCATTTGTTTTCCAAAATTATTAATTAACAACTAAGAATTTGCTGAAAGCCTCCTTGGAGTGTTTTTATAATCTTTGTATAGAAATAAATAGTATTTATGATAGTATCGATATATTTGGACTAGACTGTACCATGGCTATGGGACCTGCTATAGTTCTTGATCATCCCTTGTCATCAATGGAACTTTGGTAGCTATTGTCACAATCTCTGCAGTCATTAAGCATAGGAAGTCCTCACTAAATGCACTAACATAGAAAGTCCTTACTAAATGCACCAAGCATAGAAAATTCTCACTAAATGTACAAGATTCAAATAAGATGGAATTTTCCAATTCCTTCATTCAGTCAAGTATATGAGGGCTAAAGCCATGGTAACATAGTCTCAAGTAACTTAAAAAATAACATGTTTGAAATTTGCTTGCTGGAAAGGGGCACCCCACCTTGATTTTAATGAATTTCACAGCAAATACAAGCTGTCCTCAGTGGCTTTCATATGAGTTCCCTGCACAGTATTCTTCCTTTAGAAATGCAAAAACTATTTCAAGATTTTTATGCCTGCATGGAGAAAATTGCTATTGTGTACAATTAGCATATTTAGTAAGGTTTGTCATTACTTTTGGTAATTAAAATAGTACAAAAAGAGAGACATATCCAATTCAAGAAAATTACACAGTACTGTAATATACAATCATAATGGTCGCCTGACAATTATTAAAATACACCAAGTTCTCCCTTACAGTAAAAGTATTCACCAGAGTAGCTTCTGAATAAGATCATTGCAGTGCTTTCTATTTAAATATGTTTTTCTGCACAGAAAATTATAATTACATTTGCATAACTACTGTAATCAATCTAGAATTATGGCTGAAATTTTTATTCTTCAAATCACTGTTCTTTCTAAGATAGTAGGAGCTCTGAGGCATAATCTAGGTTTGTGGGCTATTATTCTAATTTGTAATAGGATTAAATATATTTTTGCACTCTCTTTACAACAATCAATCACTCTAGAGACGTAGCAGACAATACAACTACATCACACAATTCGTTTTCTTCTGTCTTGAAAAAAACAAACAAACCAGGCTTTAATTTACCAAATCCATTTTGTCCAAAACACAAAACAAAATGAACCCAAATAAAAAAAAAATGTCTAATTTATAAAAAGAGAACACCAAATAGTATTTCATGAAACAGACTCATTAGGAAGTCAAGCATTCATCTCTACATTTAGATGCTCTGTACTTACTGAGATTAGCTGGGATGGCCGAGATAATTTCTGTCCCATCTTGGAAATACTGGCTACCATAAACCAAATATTTCTTTTGAATGTTCTCCTTTACTCCTGCTGTATTCAACAGGCTTCCTTGGGGCCTGATGTTATTGTTATATCTTTTTAAAATATCCAAGTCAGATCTGATGAAAACGATAAGCAGACCTAAAGACATTAATCTGCGACCAGTTTCTGATAGAGCTAGCCTTTTGCAAGGATATCTCTAAGAAAATGTCCTGCTAGCCCCTTCTTCTGACCAATGAGCTGACAATGTAAGACCCTCACAGACACCATCTGCATGCATTCTCTCTCAGGAGTGCAGAGACGGAGGCACTGTAGCAGGCCAGAGAATGAGGTGTTCTAAAATTGTCTGTCTCTGGTCCTGCTGCAACCTGTTTTTGGTTACACAGCCCAGCTTCTCAAGAGAATGACATCTCCAGGGATCAGGCCATAACAAAAGAAATTCTCAATAGCACAAACAATATATATTTACTGAGAAGCACAACATAAAGTCACTACAGAAAGCTACCCTGAAGCATTTCTCTAACATGTGGTTTCAAAATCATTTCCATGTTATCATTGCTAATTATAAAGTTTTTAAGAGTTGATAAATTTCTACATGAAACATTAATGGCATAAAATATCTCTGCAAGGTAGCTCAGAGTCAAAAAGCTGAGAGACACTGAGAGTCAAAAAGCTCACAATGGTCTCAATCAATAACTTTACAACTACCAACTATTTGTTTTTCCAAAATTATTAATTTACAACTAAGAATTTGCTGAAAGCCTCCTTGGAAAGTTTTTACAACCTTTGTACAGAAGAAGTAAATAGTATTTATGATACTACCCGGATATGTTTGGACTAGGCTTTACCTTGGCTATGAGACCTGCTATCGTTCTTGATGATCCCTTGTCATGAATGGAACTTTGGTAGCTATTGTCACAATCTCTGCAGTCACTAAGCACAGAAAGTCCACACTAAATGCAATGTCTTTTTAACAAAGATGTTAAACCAAACTCAATATTTTCATAATTTTTTACTTTGGAAGATTTGGAGCTGTGCTCGAAATTGCACAAGGAACTGTTTTAATGATTAATTAATTCAGATTGGAAGACACATAGAAATAAACATGTTCAGAGAACAACAGCAAGGGCTACATAGACAACCAGAGATTATGATTGACTTTTGGTGAGAAATTGAGATAAGCTGAGGACAAACATTGAATCAGCAGTAGAATCATAACCTTACATACCTGTGTACTCAAGTATTTGTTTATAAGCATTGATAATACCTACCTAAGAAAAATGGAGCCCAAGCAGGCAGCTAGATTTATATTTACATAATTTTATAAAACAGGTTCTTGCCTCACCATCTAGAGGCTGGTCAAGTTGCCAGCCTCTAGAAAACATTAAGAGCTCTAGGTATACATACATCCTTATTTAGAAGGTGTATGAAGCCAAAATAAAGACAATTCCAAAATTCCTTTTATTTAAATAAGGCGAAGAGCCTTAAAGATAGAGAAAAATAGTCAAAGAAGCAGGCAAAAAATCATAGAAAATTGGAGGTAGGTGGATATTAAGCACATTTTTTTAAATTTTCATTTTATATACATAAAAATTGAGGCTCAAACAAATGAAAATTCTTCGTCATGATTACACAGTCAGCAGATGCGTTGATGAATATAGAGCTAAGTCACTTTCCATTACACAACACTGAATTTGAAGAAATAAGCTCACATTATGGATGTCAGGCAAACAGTTCAGGGTCAATATGGCAGAGAAATAAAAGTTGGCATTTTTCTATCTTAAAAGTATTCTGGATTTTTTCCTCCTACCTTCATAAGGTTGGCAACAGCAATAATGGTTAATGGACAACCTAGAATATTTCATATTTAAAGTAGAGTCTTTTCTCATGGAAAACAAACCATCCATGTCGTGATCAAAACAGGGGCATGAATTACTAGAAGAATAAGAGCAAAGAAGAAATAGGTATAAAATGTTTTCCAAGGATAGTCTTGAGATAATACTATTATATCTGCATTTACAACTTGTATGTCTTTTTAAATCTGATATTTGTAGTAGTGTATAGATTAGCATACTTACGGAACAAATGTGTTTCTCCTTGTTTAAGACAAATAAGCTATAATTCATAGAAAATATTAGTCAAGGTGTCATCTCTTCACCATTTCTATTGTCATGTATAGGTCACAAGCTATTTCTGGCTTTCATTTTTCTTTAAAAAAGAAAGGGGAGCTTGAATAGATACAGCATTTTGAAGATTTTGTCATGAAAGATTTTTCCACCTCCATTCGTCCTACAGATCTGATAAATTTTCACCAGGGAAACAGTCTTTGTCCTGGACTCTCATATGCCTCTTGCCATAACAGTATATCCAAAAATTCATTCATTCATTTACTCATTGAATAAATGAAACTCTACAAGGCACCACATTCTGTGCCATGTCTACGTATACTGATACAAACAAGAAAACGAAGCAGTTGGCCTCTTAGCATTTACACTACAATGAATGGGGAAAGTCCATTTCTTTTACAATGTAGTTTTCATTTGGGTATTGTTTTGTATTATTAATAGTTAACCCATGGAATGGAATGGATTGCACTCCTAAAGTATTACTTCTGTGGGATCTTCAATGCTTGTGGCTGTGTCCTTCTTTGCTGTGGCATATGCTCTGTTAGTGGAACGAGTTTGCAAAGCCCTTTGGTAGGGAAGAAACCCTACCTGCTTGGGATCTGATCTGAAAACAAATCCTACATTTGTTCATCACCACGACTTCCTCTCTAAAGCCCTTAAATAGCCTTCCACTAACAGTCACTCAAGATCATGACTTAATCACTTCATGTCCAATAAAGTAATGATTTCATTTTCATTGGTTTTCTTTTATGTGATTATTTAGCCATTTTAGGCATCATATCTTCAAGAAAGAGGAGATTTGTAAATACTACAGAGGGGGTTTTGTTTTGTGTTTCTGAGATATTACTATTTTGAAATATTACTATTAAATTTTTTCTTTTGGATACAACTATGTAAAATAACCAAGATCTATTTCTCATTAGAGTGTGTGGGTTCAGCATTCTGCACAAATGATTTCACTGGCTTCCTCAACACCCAAGTTAAAGAATCTCTGTAGGAAGAATCTTATTTGACCTCTTGAATTGTTGGGCTGGTACCCAGAGTAAAATAATTGGGTTTTAATAAGGATTACTTTTGTCGTGGTTTATTATGCTTTAGCACCACATGCTAAGTTGATGCAATTGCAGGAAAGAAGATAAGATATGCCATGGTTTGGTTAAAAGCTTCAATACATTTATTTATAAAGAGTCTTACGGATGAAAGAATTTACAATATCCATTACGTATATTGAAATGTGTGCTACTGCTTCCATTTCATATAATCTGCGGAACCCAGGTCTGAAACCACTTGGTGGAAACGTTTTTAAATTTTATTTTGGTACCAAGCGGCAATAACAAAAGTTCAATGACTGGCTGAGTAGCAATTTGGACTGATTTCTAAATGTGGGCACAGCATTAATGAAAGACATTTCTTATTTTTGAGATAAAGCAAACCTACATGAAAGAGAAATTACACCATTTGGGTAGTTTCAGTGAATGCCTGACAATGGGGGAGTTGGAAGAGTGGTGTAATGTCAGAATGCTAAAGCTAGGTGAATTAGGAAGGGTTATTTGGAGATAAGCCTGGAGTAGGACTTTAAAGAAGGGAAGCAGTGTGGACAAACTAGCAGGAGGGTTATCCAGAAGTTAAATATTAAAAGTATAGCACTAGAGATAGCAACAACCATGTGTCTAAAGAGCTTTCTTTAAAAAAAAAAAAAAAAAAGAAAGAAAGAAAGAAATGAATATGGGTGGAGAGAGGGGATTATAGCAGAGTGAACAGTGTTGAAGTCTTGGTGGGGACATTCTGATTTAATAAGTAAGTATAGTTTCTTTATCAAGAGTAACAATTTGAAAATGCTATTTGAGTATTAGTTACCAACGCAACTAAACTTCACAATGAATGATGATCATGGTTAGCATTCACTAAGTACTGACTATGTGTTATATACTACTTTAAAAACTTTATGTATGTCCTTGTGTTTAACCCAGGATTTTGTAACCATGATGTAATTGACATTTAGGATTAGGTTATTCTTAGTTGTGGGGTACTGACCTGTGCCCTGTGCACTGTACGATGGTTAGCAGCATCCTTGACCTCTATTCACTTGATGCCAGTAACCACACCAAAATATCCCGACACAACCACAAGTTGTGACAATCAAAAGTGTCTCCAGACATTGCCAAATACTCCTTGAGGGCAGTATCTCCCTAGTTGAGAACCACTGATTTGTTCTTAACACCACATATCAGTTAAATTTCATTAATTCTTTTTTTACTGCCTCTTTTTGTAGTTGAGGACATGGATGCTTGCCCAATGTTATTACTTGCCCAATGTCACATGGTTAATAAACAAATTAAAAAGCCTCCCTGTGAACCCCAGTGACTTAATTCTAGGGCCTGGATTCTTAACCACTATTGTCTATTACTTCCCCATAATCTTTCTAGGCAGGAATCTAGCATAAACAAAATAAGAAATAGCCCAGTGTAATAAGTCTCATTTGAACTGATATATTAAAAAATGGCAGACATTTAAATTTTAGGTAATGCTAGAGCTGGTGTAGTCAAGACTTCTGTCTTTTGTTTTGCAATTTATCAAAAGGCTGACTTTCTTATCTAATCCTATTTCAGTTGTATGATCTACATAATTTTTAAGATATGTTGTATATCTGACCTTAAATCAATATCACAGCAGTTTTATGATTTTTTAGTTCCTCTCTCATCATTTCTTCTAGGTTTTCGCTGGATAAGGGGAATAAAAGCCCCGTGTTTTTCCACAACTATAAGAAACACAATTATTAGAGCATATCTTGTACTTTCCAAGTATCCCTAGATTGTACAATATGCCTGTCCTAACACAAGGGGACACTTTCTGCACACTTTATGATTAGAGCTGCTCCATGTTCCCTTAATGATATGTGGAAAGCAAGGAAAATAGTGCTAGGAGGGAAAAAGGTCTCTCCTTTCTTTGATGTGGAAGTTTTGCAAACCATGTACTGAGATCTCCTAAGAGTTCATCTCACTCTAGGCACACAGGAGACTGTGGCTGGAGTAAGGAGGAAGAAATGAGAATAACATAGAAATGATTACAAATGGTCACAGCCTGTCTTTGGCTAGAAAAATAAACAGGTATTTCTGCTAATAACAATAAAAAAATAAAGCCCCGGGCTTGTGAGGAGGGAGCCTGGCCCTCTGTGTGTGGCCTCTATTTACCCTTCTGTATAATATTATGACAGGTCTTTTTTAATGATAATGTTCCATGCATCAGAAATAAGGAATGAAAAAGAAGAAAGTATTTGCAGGGTTTGCCTATTACCTTAAACCATTGAACCTCATAGAGAAGGCAGCAGGTGTGACAGACAAAAAGAGAATCACAGATTAATATAGCTGAAAGCACATGACAGTCAAAAGCATGTTTTTTTTTCCATCCCAGAAAGTTCTACCTGTGAAACCTGAGACTCTGCTTTCTCATCTATAAAATGGGATAAAACTATCTTGCAGGATTTTGTGAGGCTTAGACAAAAGTCTCCAAGCAGATGAAATTTCCAACAGTATCCATCATAATATAGGCACTCAGTAAACTTACTATTGGTTAAATAGATAAGTAGTTTTCAAGTGAAAATGTAATTGTGAAGTGCAGTTTAGTTCTCTTTGCCTTCCTGGGGTTTTGTAGAACATGAAAAAAAGTAAGGGTTTTAAAAAATTTTTATTTTAACAAGACCCATGAACTAAAAGTAAAGAGTAATGCCATTTAAAGGACCGTTGCAACTAGGTAGGTAAAACTCAGAAAGCCTAGAAACCAGTAACAAGAAACAAGATAAAACGTATGAGCCTCAGGATAAGCCCAAGGGTTTCAACATTTCTCACAGAAGGCAAGATGCCATTTTCTACAACCTTAGGGGTCTTTCTGTGAGTTTTAGTCAACTAAACTTGAAGTGAGAGAAAGAACTCAGATAGGAGAATTGGCTAACCTTTCTTTGCCAGTGATCGGGGAGAAGTGAAAGCAGTGGGGCTAGGTATTATTCTGTTCTCACCCTGCTAAAAAGAACTGTCTGAGACTGGGCAATTTATAAAGGAAAGAGGTTTAATTTACTCACAGTTCTGCAGGGCTAGGGAGGCCTCAGGAAACTTACAATCATCGTGGAAAGGGAAGAAAACACATCCTTCTTAACATGGCAGCAGGAGAGAGAAATTAGTGCCCGCAGGGGAAATGCCAGATGCTTATAAAACCATCTGCTCTTGTGAGAACTCACTATCACGAGAACAGCACGGTGAAAACCACCCCCGTGATTCAATTACCTCCACCTGGTCCCACTCTTGACATGTGGTGATTATTACAATTCAAGGTGATATCTGAGTGCGGACACAGAGCCAAACCATATCAGGCTATATGGAAAAAAATAAATCAAAGAAGTTTGTCCTGAGACACAGAAGCAAAATTTCACTGTTCCAAGACATTCTACAATGAAGTGAGAAGCCTGGCACTTCCTTCCCCTACTTGGAGACTTAATAATTGGTAGAACAATAATGTCTGTAACAAAGACAGCCTGGAATGGATGAGTCTGACAAAGCCTATCCATCCTTCCACCTCACAAACTATCTATATTTGTTCTTTTTCCTCCAGCGTTGGAGAGAGAGGATACATTCCGGCTTACATACTCTTAGGAATAATACTGGAAATTGATATCTAATCAGCATTTTATGCACTATAATTGTGTAAACTTTTAGGCCTGCTGTACAATAATCCTTCCCTGCTGTGTGGTGAGCACTTTGGGCCCCTCTGGATGACAGATGTGATATGAATGGGAAGCATTATTATTATTTATGCTTTATAATATGTCAACTCTATGTCCTCTGCCACAACAGACACTTACTTCAAATGTGCAGTAACAGCCCCCAAGTGATGTATTGTCAAAATATTTCTGAAACAAAAAAGCAAAATTAACCATAAACTGCCCCCTTGTCTCCAGGAAAATGGCATTGTAACACTACCAAGGAAAATCAATGTTAAATAATAAAAGCTACAACAAAATAAAAGTCTAAAAATCTTGGAAGAGCTCTGTGTTTGGAAGAAGTATGCTTTGGTAAATCCCGACAATGATAATTCTGCTTTCCAATTAAAGTATAATAGTGAAAGAGCAAACCGTCACCCCAGGGTATCCTCAAGAACAGCTCAATGAATTTTGGCTTACTTAAAAAGAAGTTTTCAGTGGAGCTGTTTATCTTGGAAAAGATTTTAGAAACAAAAATAGCCTTTTTTTTTTTTTTTTGATTTACATTACTCAAACCCTGATACTATCAGATATCATCTGATGACTCATCAATTCATACATACCTTTAAGGTTGACAAGCACATATTTAAATATATCATAGAGAGCAAGTAACAAATGATAGGAACTAGATTTTAGTGGGTAAAATCCTTCTGCACCATCAAAGACTTTCTAAGAGCTATGGGTTTACTACTCAGGTGATTCGGTTTCTATTTTGGGACAGGTCATATTAATTTTCAGAATCTTTTCCCAGAATGTTATTTAATTAGTGTGACTGAATATCTGAATCAGGATGCTATGGTATTTTTAAAATGGAAGATGTTGATTTAAATGTGATAGATACTTAACTGCATAGTCTGATAAACTTTTAACAGATTGTAACCTTGATGCTTTCCCTGGGGTAGGGAGGCATCCAAGGTACCCTTGTGAACTGAAAAAGTTAATGCACTTCTCCAAACATTTTGAGTCTGTCAGAATCTGAAACTATAAAATAACATTTCTTCATTAACATACTAGTCACAATGCTATTCCCATAAAGCGCCTCTAGCATATAAGGCTGGACTTTTTCCAGACCATCATTTATAGGGCTGGTTTATTTTTCTTTGTCTTGACATTAATGAGCTATGTATTCAGGGAAATAGAAGATTTCAATGCCTGTCAAATTACCTTTCCAATTACCAAAGCTTACTTTTCTCCTACTCAAAGAGAAAGCAGTGACTTCTTTTAGAATGGGGGACCAGGGGAATATTCAGTAAAAAGGGTCACGAAAATGAATGTGAAGGCAGTAATGGACCCATTCCAACCATGACTTCGTGACAAAATGCTATGACTTCAGCATTTCATTACTTGCCATGTTGTCATCCTTTGTATTATTATCACACCTCCCCTCTCCCCCACGTTATTACATCTTTTGGGGAAAAGAAGATACAAATACACGTGAAATTATGGCACCTTGTTCTAAAATTTAGACTGCTGATTTGATATGAAATACATAATGTTTTTATAGATCAAGACTGCCAGTTATTTGTAACCATTCTGGAGAAACAATATCTTTCCTGAGCAATCTTGGTATATCATCTTCTACCACATCCTTAGCAATTAACTGAAGCTAACTGTTTCACTAACATTTCCTTTTCCATTTATGTGACATGGGCTGAATGTGTTAATGCAATATAACAAGAGAAATGGGCACAGAAAAATCCACTTTCATATTGATCTCAGCATCCTGTCTGTGTCTTATCTGGGATGAACAGAAAAAATAATCAAGAAAAAAATGTGTTGGCAGGGTAACGAAAACAAAGGAAATATTACTGAAAAACATTTAATAGGTAAATATAGATGAGGGAATAGGCACAAGGTTAGGTAACAAGCACATTGAATTTCAAATTTCCTAATTACTCTCCCTGTTTTGCAAATCCTTCCAAAACATTACCTCATCTGTGCTTTCATCATCCCTAGAGTATAGAATTCGATTACTCATCCTATCCCTTTGCACAATGCAGAAATTTACATGTATTTAGCCCTAGCTGTCCTTATAGTCAATTCTCTCAGTTTAGTACTTACTAGTGTTCTTATTTTGGTTTTGTCCTGTCCTCGATAAGTTTGAAAGCTGTGTGAGGACAGGGATATGTTTATTCTGTACTTTTCTGGTATCCTACCTTGGAAACTTAGTACTTAAGAGCTAGGTCGGGCTGGGCATGGTGGCTCACGCCTGTAATCCCAGCACTTTGGGAGGCCAAGGCAGGTGGACTACAAGGTCAGGAGTTCAAGATCAGCCTGGCCAAGATGGTGAAAGCCTGTCTCTACTAAAAATACAAAAATTAGCCAGGCATGGTGGCGGGCGCCTGTGGTCCCAGTTACTCGGGAGCCTTAGGCAGAGAATTGCTTGAACTGGTGAGGCTGAGGTTGCAGCGAGCCGAGATGATGCCATTGCATCATCTCTCCAGCTGGAGAGAAAGAGCAAGACTCTGTCTCAAAAAAATAAATAAATAAAAATAAAATAAAATAAAATAAAAATGCTAGGGAGCTAGGTCTTCATTAACTAATATAAGGTGGTTTCAGAGCATGTAGTGCATTATTGAAGCTCAGGTTTATCATTATAGGTGTATTTGTATACATTCATTAAGTATACTGTAGAATGGGCACGCCCCATTTTACACTTCAAACTCAAGTAGCTGTAGCACTAAATTACTTATAATTTTGATTTATAAACAGCAGAAGAAAAATGGGTAATCACCTTAAAAATGATTGTGTATCATCTCTTAAAGCATTTTAAATACGTGTTTATCTTGTTCTTAAATGGTTTTACTCTTTGTTATGTTCATTCTAATTAAATTGTTTTAGTGCAAAACTGCTAAAGCAATTTCTGTAGTTTCATTTTTTATTCTAAAATTCTTAACTGTATAATGAAAGTGAACTTATGAAACATTCTTGATATGAAAACTCACAAGTTTTCAAACATAATTCTTTATCTTTAAACATAATACCTACCTGAAATTTTGCCGGACAGGCTTATCCTCAGGGTATGTGTTAGTAGGTTAATACTCAAAAGAATTAAATATAATTCATATATTAACTACTGGTAGAAATCCAAATGCAATCATATTGTTTACTTGATAATTCTATATACATCTTTAAAATCAAAACGCTCTGTTTCACTTCTCAGGAGCAGTTCTGACAGATTCTATACTTTTTGCAGATTCAGGATTAGCCAGGTGCAGACAGCCTGTGTAGGCTTCCCAATTAAAAATCAATAAATTTTAAACATAAATAAACAGAAATTCTCTATTTAAAAGAAGAATTCGGATTTATATATATATATGTGTGTGTATGTGTGTATAATTACAGTAGTAAAAATTTTATTAAATCTCTACCAAAATCCCTCCTGACACATTCCTTTCTCTTTCTACTTTTGAGTAACTGTAATAATCCTTCTCAATTTTTCTAGAAAAATAAACATGCATTCAAACTGATCTCAGAATAGAATTTTTCTAATGCCAAGTCAGACAAGTTAGCAATGGTAAAATATATTTCATTAAATTTTTAATCTAGTCACTAGGTAGGGAAGATTAAATAACTTAAGCATTTTCTTAACTACTAATAGATAATGATGTCACCTCTAGCCTAGCAGCTTCAACAAGCTTTTGCAAAGTGTTGAATTCCAATAAGCACTTTCAGAAGGGGTAAGATGTCTATATGATCATCTACTTAGGTCATAGTACTGCACAAACAGTGCTAATGTGAAATATCTGCTGGGATTTTTAGTACAGGTTGTTCTTATAGTTTAAGGATCAACTTGCTTAGACAGTGTCTACTTCTCTAAGACATATGGAAAATATCTATGAAACTTTACTATGTGAATGTGTACTATGTAGGCACACTATATATAGCTGGTACAGAGGGATGGAAACTTTTTTGGTTGGAAAATGTGTAGACACAAATGACAAAATCAAGTATAAGCAAAGACAGTAAGCATACTGGAAATTATCTTGGACAAAGAGAATTTTCATTTCTTTTGAATATCTCCTATGGAATATATCATATAGTTACTAAATGTTTCCAGTTTAGAAATAGTGAAGAAGTATTTTTCTAAGAAATAAATTATTAGAGACTCAAACATTAATCCTTATTAGCCATACTTAAAAGAGACAAGGATGTTAGTTAAAGCCAGGAGAATTATTTAGTGCTGTCTTTCTAGACATTAGAATTCCTCAAATGTATTCAGTAATTAAAAACATTTTGAAAAACTTTAAAAAATATGATATGCAATCATTTTAACACATATTTTGCTAACTCATCTCTCCAGAAGTCTTCTAGTTTCTTTATGACCCTATACAAATGATAATTCAAAACCATGGCTACAAAATATATGTCAGCAGGCAATATTTATTTATTTATTTATTTAGAGATGGAGTCTAGTTCTGTAACCCAGGCTGGAGTGCAGAGGCATGATCTCGCTCATTGCAACCTCCATTTCCCAGGTTCAAGAGATACTCCTGTCTCAGACTCCTGAGTAGCTGGTACTACAGGCAGCTAATTTTTGTATTTTTAGTAGAGACAGGGTTTCATCGTGTTAGCCAGGATGATCTCAATCTCCTGACCTCATGATCTGCCCGCTTCAGCCTCCCAAAGTGCTGGGATTACAGGCATGAGCCACCGCGCCTGGCTACAGGCAATTTTTGCAAACTTGATAAATATTTATTCCTCTAATATCCAGGTCCAGTCCTGGATATTAACTTTTAGAATTTAAAACAGGTGATACCTCAGTACTTTCTGGTTTAAAAATTTTATTAGCTCTTATACTTAAGGATTAGATACATAGAATGACAGATCTTCTAATACAATTAACTCTGTAAATCAAGAATTTTTTCTTCCCCAAAATAATATAAAATATATAAATAATTTACAAAAGCAGGGGATCACATTTAGCACCAATTCAAAGTTCTTGTGAAAACAAAGAATGTGTGCAAAATTTCAAAACTGGGATACAAATCTGAAATTTTATAGAATCATTGTCAAACAATAGCAGATGCAAGAATAGTATGTTTGATTTATTTCTTCATAATTTGGAACAGAATCAAGTTTGTATAAAAAATCAAATTCTCAATTTTTACAAAAAGAGATGTTCTGTATTTAGTTGTACTCCATAATTCCCTTTCACTCTTTCTCTGAAATCTGTGACGAGTAGTCACTGAAATATCAAGACATAAAAATGTTAGACTTTTATTCAGTGGCCTGTAAATTTACTGGCTGCCAGAATATCTTATATAGTAGGTAAAACTAAAGTTTCTAGGAAGACTGAATTCTATCCTTTGTTAATGCTGAGGTTCAGTCTCTACATATATTCCCAATTGTTGCTGAAATTAAGTAGTACTACATCATTCTGTTGTCTGCCAAGGGAGTATGTGTCCTTCCTTCCTCACTGATATCCAGGGAAGAAGCAAGAATGCACTGAAGATAGTGATTTGCAGCAGGTGCTGAGGCTCCCTTGATACATGTAGACATACATGTCTAACTCCATAATATACTGGAACCCATAAGAAAAGCAAAAATTACTACCAAGTGTTTCTCTCATTCTTCCTGGGAAGAAAGTCCTACTACTTTACCTTGCTTAGTAAATCTGGGTGCTGCTCTTGCCTAAATGAAATTTTGATTAAGAATTATTACATCTGAAACTCCTTTAACCTCCATCACTTCTCTTTTTCAATGCCATTTGCAAATATGTGCTGTAAGATACAAAGAAATGCTGATAAGATTACAGTTCCCCTGGTACTGTCCAACTAAAAAGGAACCCAAGAACATTTAACAGCCTGGTGTCATTTTTTTTTTTTCCTGTGAAAATACATCCCAATTTTTTTCCTGTAAATGCTTTCAACCTGGTGACCTATGACAGCTTTGCAGTGAAAATCTTGAACTGGTTTTTACTTACTTTGAATAAAAGGTTAATACAAGGCTTCATGGATATTTAATCAGCACCACATTCAAAAATGAAGGAAGCAAAGGCAAAGCTAATAAATTGACCTTTTAAAGAGCAATTCAATGGGATAATTGCCATAGCACAATTCACTTCAGGGCTGAATATGTGTATATGGCTGGTCTTCCTTGGATCCAATCCAAAGACATTTAAATATGTAAGTACCAAAATCATGGTAGGTTGGATGAAGTGGACAACCATATCACATACAACCTAGTGGGCCTCAAATATATTTTTTATAAAAGTAAAGTTGTACTCTCATACATAATTTTAACCTAATCAACCACTTCACATGTGCCACCTAGAAAAATTAAAACATTACTAACATCATCTAACATCTATGCTAAACACTTTATATTTGTTATTTTGTATAATCTTCATAGTACCCCAGGCATTAGGTGTTATTATTCCTATTTTGCAGATGAAGATGGATGTCTGTCTAGATATATTGCCAGTTCTTGCTGAAATCAAGTAGTTATTCATCCTTCTGTTTTCTTCCAAGGAATTGTGTGTCCTACCTTTCTCACTGACACCTAGGGAAGAAACAAGGTTACACCGAGGACAGTGATTTGTAGTAGGTGCTGAGGCTGGCTTAATATATGTACATATGCATGTCAGAAGGGTTTAAATAATGTGTCTGATAGTCCACAGTGGATGAGATTAGGAACTGAGACTGAACTTTCTAACAAGACTTTAGACCGTAAATACTCACCTACTCTTAACATAAAGGACAGGTTTTTGCCGTGAGCGTTTTTCGAAAACATCTTACATGTAGAAGTACCCCCAAGGTTAAACTCAAGATAATAAAAAAGTTTCCCCTTGGTCTTATGCCCTACTTTTCCTACCTTTATATTTATGAGAAATATTACAATATATGTGCTATCTTATAGGAGAAAGCTAACAGTTTCCTTTAAAAGTGGGAAGATTGAGCTTTTTTCTTTAAATCAATTATGGCTTTAGCTAAAGAATTAAAGTTTGAGTGCAGAGAATCAGGTTTTAGTCCTATTTCTGCAACTAGCTTTGTCAGTAGAGTAATTCCTTATTTTTTTATTTTATTTTATTATTATTATTTTTTTGAGATGGAGTCTCACTCTTTTGCACAGGCTGGAGTGCAATGGTTCGATCTCAGCTCACTGCAACCTCTGATTCCCGGATTCAAGCGATTCTCCTGCCTCAGCCTCCTAACTAAATACAGAACATCTCTTTTTGTAAAAATTGAGAATTTGATTTTTTATACAAACTTGATTCTGTTCCAAATTATGAAGAAATAAATCAAACATACTATTCTTGCATCTGCTATTGTTTGACAATGATTCTATAAAATTTCAGATTTGTATCCCAGTGGTGCGCATCAGCTACTCAGGAGGCTGAGGCTGACCACCATACTTGATTAATTCTCATATTTTTTTTAGTAGAGATGGGGTTTCATCATGTTGGCCAGGCTGGTCTCAAACTCCTGACCTCGTGATCTGCCCACCTTGGCCTCCCAGAATGCTGGGATTACAGGCGTGAGCTACTGCGCCCAGACACTGGAGTAATTTTTTAGGTTACTCACTTATAAGGTGAAGGTTCTGGGCTAGCTGATGAATGAGATTCACAGTAGTTTTCAGATGGTGTGATTTCAGTACTATTCACTCAGCCTATGTATCTACAAACACTGCACTAGATACTGTGAAGAGATACACAATAGCTGACAAGACACAGGTTAAGTTCTGAATAGGTTTACAATTTGGCAAATTGGGGGTCGACAGTTAGTGAGGTAGAGAGTGGAGGTGGAGCAACAAATAATGTTCTTTTACGAAAGATAATCTTTATTGACCCACTACACCTGCGATGTTCCTTTTAACTGCATATTCCTACAATACGTATATATAAGCTCTATCCAACCATGGCTTTACAATCAGTCCCAGGAGATGATTTGTAAACGAGATTTGGGAAACAATAGCAAATCTGAGTAGGTAGAGAAATGAAATTTTAAAGTAAGAAGACTGGCTTGTATGGCGACAAGGAGTTAGAGACGAGGAATCAGAGATGTTGAAATGAATGGAACTTATATTTAGATGGGCACATAAATGACATGTGCAATGTCATATGAAACAAAGCTGCTATAGATCATGGAAGCCACAATCTTCAGGAACATAGTTAAAGAAAATGAGGTGGTGGTGGGAAGAGTCAATGAGGACCAGAGTGTATGTAAGAAAAATATGACAATGTCAAGTAGGAGGAAATTTGAAAATGCTTTGGGGTATCTATCTTTTTAAACATGTTTCTGGAAATAATATTAGTTTCTTAACCATCTATAGTGCCAGGAATGTTGCATCATCTGTCATAATTTTTACAATCATCTTGCAAACTTGGATATAGTTTCCTATTTTATGCATGCTTAAGCAGGTTAAGTGGCTCAATAAAGGTCTCTAGCTAGTAAATGAGAAAGCCAGGAAGAGATCACAAGTGTGCCCTGAAGCTAGTACCATGCCAAGTCTGACTCCCTGACTAATTTTGCAAATATGAAAAGTAATGACTTTAGCCTATGTGGCCCAACTTCAGGCCAGTCCCAACTGGGAACATTTTATAATGCCTTCTTAGAAACTGGTACTGGCTTTTCCTCACTGGGTTAGTAGTGCATATTAATCTCTTTGTTTTCCATATACAGGCATATGACTTGCAGACATGGCATACTGTGTGCATAAAATACTTCCTTAGAAAATACATCAGCCAAGAAGCAGGAATTGCTCATTAGTTTATTATTGCAGCAAACTCATGTTTCCATCATCCGAAGTTCAGATTCTATCTACAGGAGTAGAAAAAATCCACTAGATTTTTAATTCAACATCTATTCAAGTTTTAAGGCACATGCTATCTGAAACACCATAATTTTTTAGTTTGAAACAGAGAATTTTTCTTTAGCAACTTTGGCCCTGAAATGTCCTCCAATTTCAATGTTAGGAGGTTTGCTACTGTGGTCTGGAGAGTGTAGTTTTTCATTAAAAAAGTTCTATTTTTCAACACCAAAAGAATATCTCTTTCCTGCATATTGCTCAAAATAGCTACTTCCTTCACATGGTTATGTTTTATTAGTCATGTCATCAGATCTGGCAATGTGAGATTTATTTAAGGGGGAATATTTCATCAATTACCAAACATAAAGCATGTGCTGTATCTCAACAAGTTTAGTGACACCTTAAATAAGTTCTGAGCTGTTGGGAGAATTACAAAGAACACACTTTTCCTGAAAGTCATTAAAATTGCATACTCATAGAATTTTTCAAAAAGGATGCCTGAAGTTTTAATATTTTAACCCAGGGAAGTGGATTCTTTCACTTCCTTTTTAGATTATGGCCCTGAGAATATATCACCCGATGATGGAGCATGAAAAACAAGACAATTTGAGAACAACTCACAGAAATTAGCTGATTTCATGATATTTATGTGCTACTCACTTGTACTGTTATTCCCTTTCTTATTCTTGTCTCCCTTAAATGTACTTTCCACAAGCACCCAAAGTAATCATCTTAATTTATAAGACAAATCATGGCATTCCTCTGTCTGTTTACCCCCTTTTTTTTTTCTTTGAGACGGAGTCTCCCTCTGTCACCCAGGCTGGAGTGCAGTGGCATGATCTTGATTCACTGAAACCTCCACCTCTCAGGTTCAAGAGATTCTCCTGCTTCAGCCTCTCAAGTAGCTGAGACTACAGGTGTGTGCCACCACACCCAGCTAATTTTTTTGTATTTTTAGTAGAGACGGGTTTTCACTATGTTAGTCAGGATGGTCTCAATCTCCTGACCTCATGATCCACCCAACTTGGCCTCCCAAAGTGTTGGGATTACAGGCGTGAGCCACTGTACCTGGCCATATTTACTTTTTTCATTGACTCTCCCTGCCCTAAGAGTAAAGCTCAAGTTTCTATCCTGTCCTAATTTATTTCCTTCCTTCCTTCCCTCCTTCCTTCCTTCCTTCTTTTCCTTCCTTCCTTCCTTCTTTCCTTCCTTCCTTCTTTTCCTTTTCCTTCCTTCCTCTTTTTCTTTTCCTTCCTTCTTCCTTCCTCTTTTCCTTTTCCTTCCTTCCTCTTTACCTTTTCCTTCCTTCCTTCCTTCTTTCCTTCCTTCCTCTTTCCTTCCTTCCTTCCTTCTTCCCTCCCTCCCTCCCTCCCCATCTCTCCCTCCCTTCCCCCATCTCTCCCTCCCTCCCTGCCTCCCTTCCTCTCTTCTTTCCTTTGCTCCTTCCCTCCTTTTATGAGACAGGGTCTCACTTTTTCTCCCAGGCTGAAGTGCAATGGCACTCTCATGACTCACTGGAGACTTGACCTCCCTGGCTCAAGCAATCCTCCCAACTCAGCTCCTGAGTAGCTGGGACTACAGGTGCATGCCACCATGTCCCCCTAATTTTTATATTTTTTGTAGGGACATGGTTTCCCAGGTTGGCCTTGAACTCCTGGGCTCAAGTGATCCTCCCGCCTTGGTGGGAAGAGCTGGGATTATAGGTGGGAGCCATGGCAACTGCCTGAGCCCTACCCTGTTTCTGCAGGGCCTTGCATATTCTACTTTCTGTCTCCTAAACAGGGGAAACTTCTATCCTAACACCTTTGCTCAAACTATGCTTGCCACCTAGAATATCTTCCCACATGCACAGTTACGGGAAGCCTACTTATACTTTAAGGGCCTTGCTCCAGTGGTAAATAAGCCCTCATTCCTATCATGTTGTGTTAGTCTTCTCTGAGCTAACATTCTGTCTTCAAGATCTTCGTGTTTAGATCCTTTGTATGTTGCAATGTGTCTTGGGCATAAGTACTGAGAGCATAGGGTAAATGCAAAGGTGAGAGAGGCTGTGGAGAAAAAATTTAAAAAAAAATGGACATATTCAGAAGTCACTTTGCTTCTCTTACTGTCAATGCTCTTATTTCTGCCCTAGCCATAACTATAAGAAAATATTTACCAGCTGTTCAAAGATAGTTTGTTCAAAGCAAAACATTAAAATGTTGCTCTTTAAAATTCTTTTTGTGGAGCTTTTATAATTCTATAAATATAGAGAATTGGGCGCACATTTCTTCTTTAAAGACAGGTTTTTACTCACTCTTCCTAAGTATCTAACAAGGAGACATCAAGGCATTTTAAAACAAATGACCCAGATTCTACAATAATAATGTCATCTTTTATACTCAAGATTCCAAACACAATTTGACTGACTTTCAACAGTCTTATAAATAGGCATATCTAGTCTCACTCCCTATAGAGAGAAAATCAACAACATAGTATGTCCTGCTGAATGTTACGTAAGTTGTTGGTATCAGCATTAAAATAAGGGAGACTTACTCCTTGGATGCTGCTCCATGTCGTCTGGATAGGCAACCCCTCAGCACACCACCTAGGCCTTATCTTCTGCACATTGCTCGGGCTAAGGCTGTGCCTGGCAGGTAGTCAGTATGCAACAAATGAGCCATCAAATATAACAATATAATTCAAGCCATTAGGTAGTCTCTAGAAATATCTGTCCTTAATCCTACTTTTTTTTTTTTTCTCACTGTATGTCTAAACATTGCTAGTTTATCCCAGAAACCTAATTGCTTCTTTTCTGAAGCTGAATCTAATCCTCAATCTGATGTTATTAGGAGGTGAAGTCTTTGAGCGGTGATTAGGGGTTGAGGATGGAGCCCCCATGAATGGAATTAGTGCCTGTATAAGAGGCTGAATAAACCAGAGTTATTCCTTTTCACCATGTGACAGACAACACAGCTAAAAGACAGCTATCTGTGAAGCAGGAAGCAGGCCCTCACCAGATACTGAATCAGCTGCCACCTTGATCATAGACTTCTAGCCTCTAGAACTGTGAGAAATAAATGTATGTTGTTTAGAAATCACCCAATTTATAGCATTTTGTTATAGCAGTCCTATTGGACTAACACAGTGAAGCAGCCACTATGGACTGAATTATGTCCCTGCCCAAATCAATGTATCATAGCCCTAACTCCCAATGAGTTTGTATTTGAAGATAGCATCTTTAGGAGGTAATTAAGATTAGATGAGGTCTTAAGCATGGGGATCCTAATCCAACAGGACTGGTGGCCTTACAAGAAGAGGAAGAGGATGCACACACACATGCTCTCCATCCTACGTGCAGGAACTAAGGAAAGGTCATGTGAACACACAGCAAGATAGTGATTTCCTGCAAGTCAAGCAAAGAGGTCTCAGAATGAAACCTACTTTACTGGCATCTTGGTCTTGGACTTCTTAGCCTCTGGAACTGTAAGAATAAATTTTTGTTCTTTAGTGCCCAGTCTGTGGTGGCCTAAGCAGACCAAGACAGTTGCAGGGCACATTGGGCTCTGAATTTAACTTGCATAGGTTTTACCACTTGTTAGTTATTTGACTAGAGGGACTTTCTTAGCCTTATCTTTAATAAGCCAAAAAGTCTTTTGAATGAACCTTATAAAAATATCTATCTACCTCAAAATATTATTGTGACGTTTAAGTGAGAAAAATAAAAAATACCAGCTCCATGCCAAAATATAAAATAAAATAAAGTACCCAGCTCCATGCCAAAAATGCTCAAAGATACAAACACAAGCAGGCATTTAAAATGTCTGGGTAACTGTGGGTCAAGTGAGTGGTAGAGACAAAAAGGACTGTAGAATCTTGGAGGACAAAGAGGGTCCCTTTGGTTGAAGGAATCAAAGAACATTTAAGACAGCCTTAATATTTATCTCAGCTTGACTAAATGTTAGACGGGTTGCTTCCTGACTATAGGCCCATGACGTTCTTTTCCTTAGAGCCTTTACTTTAGAAAACTTGCTATTATAAATTCCTTCTCTGCCCCTTTTGAAATGTTTCTAAACCTCCTTAAAAGCCTCTTGCTAGCTCTATGATCTAGGGAGTATCTCTCTCAAAGACCTGGGTGCTATATTTTTAGATGTGACTATCAAGAAAGATAGTGCCCCCATCTTCCAGTCTCTGTGGATGGATAGGAACCTATCATAGGTGAATAATTATAAACTACAAAACTAGTTTATGTCATGCATAAGTGAGAAAGTTTACTTTCTCCTCCTGTAAGGATAATCAGCAAACACAGGTGGCCTATGATCCTCCTACATCTGCTCTTAAAAACTGTCCCACACTTTGTTTCTTCAGAGTTGATATCAGTTTCTCTCCCCTATTGCAATAGTCTTGAATAAACTCTTCCGTGCCCATGAAACTTTGTCTAGTACAGTTTTTTTATTTTTTATTTATTTTTTACTTTGACAGGAAACATTCATAGAGAATATACAACTTGAAATATGTTGTAAAGTATGGCTTAGATATTGCTTTGGCAATGTATAACTTAAAATGAAAAGCTGCATGCATTTTTATGTTAGCAGTAACTAGTTATGGCATGTCTTGATGTGTTACTCAAGAGTTTTCTTGAGTTCTTTTTAACATACATTATTTCAACAGTTACTTACAGGGTACAAAGTAAGTGTCTTTTAAGGTTCAAATTCATGCACTAACATTGTAAGCTCCCTATGGCACTAGAGTCTTGTATATATACTTTCAGATAGCTGAAGACATAGGTAAATCTTTGCAAAGGGGGAGAGACAGGGAGAAAAAAGGGTTCCTGGCTTAATTTTAAAGTACTACCTACAGTGGGACTGTTTTCTAAAGAACTCTTTAGGATGTAGCATATATACTAACATGTAAAGCACACCTTTTGCGCTAATCAAATGCAAAGTTATATAAATTTAATATCCAGTGACTCTTAAGAAAGTGGGATGCCAACACTCATCTTTATGACTAAAGTGTAAAATTTTATGAATCAATGTAAAGAAGCCAGCAAGCTTGGAAGGTATCTTGTGTTCAAACTCAGATTATGTTATTGCACTAGTACTTTTGATGTGTCTTTTAAAAATTTAACATCCTTTTAATCAAGCATGATTAGTTATAAATAGAATCCAAAGAAATATCTCAAATGACTATATCTCTAATTTACCTTGCTTATTACTTATGGGATATTTTTCTTATCCATATCCAGGTAAATTACAATTTCAGAAATCATCTGTACAAATGAATACAATTCAATTCTCTTAGCCGTTGAATTACATTTTCCTGTGTAAAGTACAGTCATTTAGGCATTCACAAAATACAGAATTTAGAAATCTTTTAACATAATGAAATTGAAAAATGTAAACAAATATTGCTTTGCCAATTCTCCACCAGTCAGAAGTTTCTCTATATACTAACTGTGTATTTAGAAAATATCAATGCACAAGGAAGAGAAATGCAATTTGTCTCATCCAAATGCATCATATAAAATGACCAAATGCCGTTAAGTGCTAGAAATGGGTCTCAAAAGACTCTCAATGTCTGTATCATTTTGGGGTTGTTTGGAAGTTCAACCCTTTTAGTGAGAAGTATTGGAAGACAAATCCAGTTCTTAGCCCTTAATTCACCACTTACTGGTGAGGCGTTCTTATTAGAGAACATGTCTTCTGGTCTCAATAGTTGCTAATGAATGTATCTGGCCTTCCCTAGCAATATATAAATTCTGATAAACTGGAAGACATGATTGCCCCCTACCCAATTCTAAAAAGAGTGAATATATCATTCTTTGTAACAGATGAAATGTATTAAAAAGATATCAATATGGGTTTTTTTATTTTTTATTTTTCTTTTTATTTTTTTTCTTTTTCTTTTTCTTTTTTTTATTATACTTTAAGTTCTAGGGTACATGTGCATAACGTGCAGGTTTGTTACATATGTATACTTGTGCCATGTTGGTGTGCTGCACCCATCAACTCGTCAGCACCCATCAATTCATCATTTATATCATGTATAACTCCCAATGCAATCCCTCCCCCCACCCCCTCCCCATGATAGGCCCCAGTGTGTGATGTTCCCCTTCCCGAGTCCAAGTGATCTCATTGTTCAGTTCCCACCTATGAGTGAGAACATGCGGTGTTTGGTTTTCTCCTCTTGTGATAGTTTGCTAAGAATGATGGTTTCCAGCTGCATCCATGTCCCTACAAAGGATGCAAACTCATCCTTTTTTATGGCTGCATAGTATTCCATGGTGTATATGTGCCACATTTTCTTAATCCAGTCTGTCACAGATGGACATTTGGGTTGATTCCAAGTCTTTGCTATTGTGAATAGTGCCGCAATAAACATACGTGTACATGTATCTTTGTAGTAGAATAATTTATAATCCTTTGGGTATATACCCAGTAGTGGGATGGCTGGGTCATATGGTACTGGGTTTTTTTAAAAAAGAAAATATCTACCATTCAATTAGAAAATTATTTTGGAGAATAATAAAAATGATAGATATGCTATTTCACTATGACTAGCCAGCCATAATTGTTAGGAAGAACATGATTTCTAAATATACTGAAAGTCCAGTGACATGTGCAAGACAGGAAAAGCACCTTTATTCATTTGTAATAAATATTTTCTTGTTCATTCCCTACATAAAAAAGAACAATTAATATTTTCTTTGACTTTCCTGAAGAATGAGATATTCGACCTGAAACTTTCTCTGTTGTGATACTACCACATTAAGTGGCAGTATTCAAGACTGATTGGAGACAAGAAGACTAGTTGGGAAATTGTTTTGTCATAGTTCATAGTAGAGAAATAGTGTCATGATGGGAGGAATGGAAAGGAAATTCAATTTCAGAAATTTCACAAAGGAAATATGGTTAGGTCTTTGAAGCTGAATTTGCATAATTTAGTAATATACATCAAGATTACAATTTGAGAGCTAAAATCTGTTTCAAGTTCAGTACTCTATAGACTAAACTGTGTTCCCAGCAAATTCATAGGTAGAAATCCTACTCCCCAATGTGACTCATTTGAAGAGAGGAACTTTAGGAGGTAAAGTTCAATGGAATCATAAAGGTGGGGCCCTAATCCAATAACATTGGTGTCCTTATGAGAATAAAAAGAGACACCGGAGCTCTTTCTCCTTGTACACAGAGGAAAGGCCACACACAGAATGTGGCTGTCTGCAAGACAGGAAGAGAGCTGTCACCAAAAATTGAATGGATGGACACTTTAATTTTGGACTTTCCAGGCTCCAAAAGTGTAGAATAATAAATTTCTGTTGTTTAAGCTACTCAGTCTGCAGTACTTTTTTCTTTTATACACACACATACCCCCATATATATATTATGTATACACACTATATATATATATATTTTGTTATATATATATGTACACACACACACACATATATGTGTACACACATATATATATAATGTTATTAAAATCTTATGTATGTTATATTTGTCTCTATTAACTAAAATTTAGTACCATGAGGGCAGGAATTTTAATCTATTGTGTTCACTGCTGTTTCTACACTGTCTAAAACAGTGCCTTTCCCAATCCGAAGCAAAAAGAACAAAGCTGGAGGCATCATGCTACCTGATTTCAAAGAATACAACAGGACTACAATAACCAAAACACCATGGTACTGGTACAAAAAAAGACACATAGACCAATGGAACAGAATAGAGAGCCCAGAAATAAGGCTGCACACCT
This sequence comes from Trachypithecus francoisi, assembly GCF_009764315.1. Classification (NCBI taxonomy): domain Eukaryota; kingdom Metazoa; phylum Chordata; class Mammalia; order Primates; family Cercopithecidae; genus Trachypithecus; species Trachypithecus francoisi. The sequence continues at coordinate 57,488,365 of NW_022681462.1, read as the reverse complement.
ACAACCATCTGACATTTAATAAAGCTGACAAAAACAAGCAAAAAAGAAAGGATTCCCTATTCAATAAAAGGTGCTGAGATAACTGGCTAGCCATATGGAGAAGACTGAAACTGGACCCCTTCCTCACACCATATACAAAAATTAACTCAGGACAGATTAAAGACTTAAATGTAAAACCCCCAACTACAAAAACCCTGGAAGACAACCTATGCAATACCATTCTGGACATAGGAACGGGAAAATATTTCATGACAAAGACACCAAAAGCAATTGTAACAAATGCAAACTTTGACAAACAGGATCTAATTAAACCAAAGAGCTTCTGCACAGCAAAAGAAATTATCAACAGAGATAGACAACATAAAGAATGGGAGCAAATTTTTTGCAAACTATGCATCTGACAAAGGTATAACGTCCACCATTTATAAGGAATTTAAACACATTTACACACACATACAAAAAAACCCAATTAAAAAGTGGGCAAAAGGGCATGAACAGACAATTTTCAAAAGCAGACATACATGCAGCCAGCAAGCATATTTTAAAAAGCTCAGCATCACTGATTGTTACAGAAATGTAAATCAAAACCACAATGAGATACCATCTCACACTAGCCAGAATGGCTATTATAAAAAAAAAGAAAAGAAAGAAACAAACAAAAAACAGTTGCTGGTGAGGTTGCAAACAAAAGGGAATGCTTATACACTGTTGGGGGGAGTGTAAATCAGTTCAACCATTGTGGAAAAAAAGTGTGGCAATTCCTCAAAGACCTAAAAACATAATTACCATTTTACCCAGCAATCCCTTTACTAAGTACATACCCAAAGGAATATAAATCATTCTATTATAAAGACACATGCACACATATGTTCATTGCAGCACTATACACAATAGTAAAGATATGGAATCAACCTAAGTGCCCATTATTGGTAGACCGGATAACGAAATTGTGGTATATGTACACCATGGAATACTATGCAGCCATAAAAAAGAACGAGATATGTCCTCTGAAGGAACATGGATGGAGCTGGAGGCCATTATCCTTAGCAAACTAACACAGGAACAGAAAAACAAATATCACATGTTCTCACATATAAGTGGGAGACTAAACAATGAGAACAAATGGACATATAGAGGGAAACAGCTGACACTGGGACCTACTGGAGGGTGGAATGTGGGAAGAGGTAGAGAATCAGGAAAAATAACTAACGGGTACTAGGCTTAATATGCGGGACACAAAATAATCTGTATAACCAACCCCCATGACACACGTTTACCTATATAACAAAACTGCACATGTACCTCTGAACTTAAAATAAAAGTTAAGAGAAAGAACAGTGCCTTTTCTATAGCAGGTGTTTTACAATATTTACTTAGTAAATGAATGAAATAATGCCAATATTTGAATGTTGTTTCGTGTATGACTCACACCCATATAGATCTGTATCCTATTTCCATCATATTTCCATTCCTTTCTAAAAATGTATTTTGTATGTTGACTTACCTGAACACTTGGATAATTTATATACAGTTTCATAAATGAGTAGATTTTAGCAGAGGTGATTAGCCCACATTAGAATGTAATTACAAACTTGAATATATTATTTTAGATTGAATATAATAGCTTGGTTCTATTTGTCTTAAATAGAGTTAAAGTCATATATCTTTCTTATATTTCATTATTCCATGTCCTCACACAACAATGAAGGGTACGTAATGCTAAAATGAGCACATTCATTGACTGTACATCTCAGGAAGAAATAAAAGAATATAACCTGATTATTTGAAGTTAGGCTAGATATGGGGATGTCTAATAAAAAGTTTGAATAATTCCAAAACATATCTTTTTAGATTTGTGAGATTTTCTCTGGTATCTGCATTTTAGCATCAGCATTTCTCATGATCTAGGAGTTCATACTACTTGAATTAAGCTATCATGTTTCCTAATTTCCTAATTCCTAAATGAGACCCTTACAGAGTCTCATTTCTCTACCCACTTAATGAAGAGGTAACTTTCCATGTGTGTGTTAAAATGTTTTTAGATTGCAAAACAAACAAAAAACTCTCAAAAACATGCTGTTAACTTCTGCCAGCTGTTTAATTAAGCAGATTTGATAGGAACATGAACAATAAAAAGCAAAATTCTGGAGCTATATTGCAATCCAGATAATATTCTTATCCTCAGAGGAAAAAACAATGACCTTCTCTTAAGTTCTGCTATATTATTGGCTATGATTTGAATGAGAAAGCTTAGTATGACAACTGCAAAACATACACTTGGAGAAAAATAGCCTAAAATATAAAACTGAGGACAATGTAAGAGCATGTGTGTTAATGTATAACAGACCCACAGACACAGTGGGTATGACAAGCCCTTTTAATCAAGAGAGAAGCATGCACATATATATCATGAAGATTAACAAAAACTGTAGAACCCCTCCATGGTTCCAAATTATGTCCTATCTCAAAATACATTCATGTACCTTATGGCAAAGTGATTTTGAATAATGGGATCACTGACTATTACATGTTACTGATGAATACTTCTGAGGAGGAAAGGAGAGAAAGCTAACTATGAGACTTAAACAGCACCTGTTGTCAGCTAAGCAAATTAGCTGCCCTGAAATCACAACCTTTACCTAGAAGACTGTCTTCAGTGGAATAGCACAACTTTTACCTAGGAGACTGTCCTCCGAGGAAAACGGGTAGAATAGAAATAGCAGTATGATATGGCTTGGTTGTGTCCCTAACCAAAATCTCATCTTCAATTATAATCCCTATAATCCTCATAATCCCCATGTGTCAAGGGAGAGACCAGATGGAGGTAATTGAATCATGGGGGAGGTTTGCCCCATCTTGTTCCCGTGATTGTGAGTGAGTTCTCACAAAATTTGATGGGTTTATGTGTGTGGTAGTTTCTCCTGCATTCATTTTCCTTCCTGCTGCCTTGTGAAGAGGGTGCGTTGCTTCCTCTTTGCGTTTCACCATGACTCTAAGTTTCCTGAGGCCTCTCCAGCCATGCTGAGCTGTGGGTCAATTAAACCTCTTTCCTTTATAAATTACCCAGTCTCAAGCAGTGCTTTATAGCACTGTGAAAACTAATACAAGCTTCTAATTTTTATCCCAAACTTTTTCAGCTTTTGACAAATCTGTATACACATTTGTCTTTGACTTTTAGCTGTTTATTTCACTTTTTAGCTTTTTAGCTATTAAATTTTATCATTCAGTCGGCTAGAGCAGAAATGGTAATACAGGTTTTACCTCACTTCTTAAGTTGTGATTAATCACAAACATGGCCACAATTCTTGCAATTCCTCTCCTTGAATGTGGGCTGACCATGTGTCTTGCTTAATCAGTGTGGCAAAAGCAATATAACATGAGTTCTGTACCTGAGCCTCTAAAGGCTTTGCAAAATTCCATTTTCACTTATGGGATTCTGTGATCAAACTGGCCTTCTGGAGGATGGGGCATAAGCTGTTCTAACTAATCCATCTTAGATCAGCCAGTTTCTAGCTAGCATGGCAGCTGATCACCAACATATGAACTAGTCTAGTTGAGATCAGCTAAACCTAGCCCAGATTAGAAAAAAAATAAACTGAAACCCAGCCCAAATGGCAGAACCACAGAATTATGAGCTAAATAAAAGGTCGCCATTTTAAGCAACTACGTTTTGGAGGAGCTTGGAACTCATTAAAAACTAAATGACACAAAAGGTAAACTGAGAAACATTTTTTAAAGATAAAATTTATTTTAATCCAGCTTAAACAGAATATCTTTATTTTGGTTAACTTTAATAGATGAAATAGGTAATGATAATTATATAGGGCTAAAACATTATATGGTTAGGTTTGAGTGTAAAATTGTTATCTCCTTTGTTCTTTTTTTTAAGTCAGTTTCTGGGCTTCTACTTAGCAAAGCAAGCAGCAATCTGGCTCTAGTTACAATCAAAATTTATACAAAAATGTTTTTGAAGTCAAAGCAAAATATCCAGAATATTGGAATATGGCTAATATCCAAAATCTTCCTCTCCTTCTAACACTACTTTAATATCTCACTAATATTTCTGTTTCCTACTCCCTGGAATAAATTGAAATGGGATTAACAAGATAAAATTATACCTGGTTTTTCATTTTGGGTTTTCTTCATTGATGAATAGAGGGTTATGAAGTCAGAAATATAAGGCCATTTTCTCCTGAGATTTCATTAAAGATAAGATATTAGGGAGACTGAAGGCTATTGTGCTGGCTTACCACATCATGTACTTCCAACCATCAGAAGTGAATGACAATGCAATAATGCAAAAGAACTCAGCTCTTATCAACCACAGAAGCATTTAGAATTTCTGTGATTGCTCTTTGAGTACAAACGATTATTACTAAACTTTGACAAATTGAGAAGATTAAAAGATTTTTCAGGGTTGTAGAAGTGCAATACCATAAATACTCAACCAAGTAGAAACTGCTTTAGCAGTTTAAGCTAATGTGGGGAAGACACTAGAAATAGCAGAATTCAGAAACAGTAACTCCAATGCATTGTTTTCTTCATATTTCAGAATCTGCTAAAAGTTGAAAACCAGATTAATTGTGGCCATAGAAAAGACTTCTGATCTGTCATTTGAATGTGAAAATAAATTACTTGAAATGTAGTGGGCATTCTTTTCTAGACCGTGACTAAAGTACTACCAAACAACCAAAATTCCTCCAACCATAGTAGTAATTCCAATGTTCGGTTATAGTTGGAAAAAAGATAGATGCTCTTGCATCTCTCCCTCCTAAGACCCCACAGAACTGAAAGCAAGAAAAACAGCAGGCTGTAAACCCTTAACAGTGTAGGGAAAAAGTATTCATCAGTCAGCAAAATCAAGAGATTTCCATACCTTAGTGGAAGACTAGAAGTGAATGAAAGAGGGTCGATGAGTGAAATAAGCAGAAAAATGAACAGCTTAGAATATGATATGTAGAGATACCTGAGGATAAAGAAACAGTGGGAGCCAATCTGTAGATAGTCTGGGAGGAGATTAGCAGAAAATATACATAAAAATCACATCAGTTGACATCCCTCTACTCTGTGACATTGTAGTGGCCTCCAAGAAGGCCATCAGTGTTCCTCAGTGCCTGGCATTCCTGCCCCTATGTAATGTCCTTCCCTTGCATGTGGGCTAGAATTCCAGCAGCCAGGTGGAAGTGTCACTTCCAAAATTAGGTTATAAAAAGCCTGTGTCTCCTATCCTGGGTTGGTCTCTCTCTCTCTCTGTCAGTCTCTCTCTCTCTCTCTCTCTCTCTCTCATCTGTCCTGGAGGAAAAGTACATTGCCAGCTGTTGTGAGGAACCCCTACATCCACATGTCAGATAATAAGGCATGCTAACAACCATGGAAGTGAGCTTGAAAGTGCATATACCATCCTACACACACAGTGGAACCTTCAAGTGAGACCGCAGGACTGATCACCAGCTTACCTACAGCCTCACAAGAGATATTGAGCCACATGCACCCAGCTAAGCCTTACCAGGATTCCTGACCCATAAAAAGTGTAATAATATGTGTTTCTTATTCACAGCTGTCTAATTTGGAGATAATTTGCTATACAGGAAGAGATAGCTAAATAACCACCTAAAATATAGAAAAGAATAGCTCTCTCCCTCCCTAGCTTCCTCCCTCCCTCGCTTCCTCCCTCCTCCCTTTCTTTTTTGCTGCCAAAAAAGCAAAGCCAACAAACAAACTAAAATCTAGATAGTCTTTCTTTTAAAAGCAAAGAAAGGCCGGGTGCGGTGGATCATGCCTGTAATCCTAGCACTTTGGGAGGCAGAGGCGAGCAGATCACAAGGTCAGGAGTTCGAGACCAGCCTGGCCAATGTGGTGAAACCTCGTCTCTACTAAAAATACAAAATCAGCTGGTGTGGTGGTGGGTGCCTGTAGTCCCAGCTACTTGGGAGCCCGAGGCAGGAGAATTGCTTGATCCTGGGAGGCGGAGGTGGTGGTGAGCTGAGATTGCCTCACTGTACTCCAGCCTGGGCAACAGAGCAAGACTCTGTCCAAAAAAAAAAGAAAGAAAGAAAGCAAAGAAACTTCCGAGCACTTTGAGAGGCCAAGGTGGGCGGATCACCTAAGGTCAGGAGTTCAAGACCAGCCCGCTCAACATGGTGAAATCCCATCTCTACTAAAGATACAAAAATCAGCTGGGCATGGTGGCACATGTATATAATCCCAGCTACTCGGAAGGCTGAAGCAGGAGAATTGCTTGAACCTGGGAGGCGTAGGCTGCAGTGAACCGAGATCTTGCCACTGCACTGCAGGCTGGACTACAGAGTGAGACTTGGTCTCATAAATAAATAAATAAATAAATAAGCAAAGAAACTGTGCAGGGAGAGGTAAGGTTCTTTCTGTGGATGTTCTCTATTTTGGCATTAGTTTGTCTGCTATATGCCTGCTATTTCCAAAGAAAAGCCTGCAGCTCTCCATACTCTTTACTCTCAAGCTGATAACTAGTCCAGACTGGCGCTAAAGAACAGAAGATACACATCGAGATCTCTTTGGAGGTAGGTTGTTGAGGGAAAGAGATAAGGTTTGGCAGAATTAAAAGTGTGACTGGGAATTTAAAACGATGATATAGTAAAGGCAAGAGATGCAATACAAGAAAAAATAAGTAATTTGAGTAGCTCATGGACAAATAAAACTATCGACAACAAATATGATTCAAATATAATGCAAAATAAAAGTCCTGATTTCTGAGCAACTGACAAGTGCAAGGGAATCCACTTGACATTGATCCTAGAGGTGGAAAAATTCTCCTTTGAGTAGTCCAGGTAATATGATATTGAACTCATAAAAAAAGAAAGGTAATCTTAACATATAACTGAGATTAGTATTGGACATTATCTACAGAGTAATGGTAATCTAAATGGTCTTCATTGTTTTCCACTGTAGAATCCTCATAATCCAAATAAAATATGGAAGATTTAGTTGTGGTTGGTTGCCAGACAGAAAGTTAAAGTTAACATCCCTGGAAATATAATGAGATCATGAGATGAGGAAAAGAAGAGGGAAGCTAGAGGAATGGGGAGGGGCATAAATATGTTTATCTTACTAATGTGGATACTTAAGAGATAGATATTCTTCCAAATTAATGGAACAAGAAATCAGATGCAAATATATTACTTAAAGCAACAAAATTTATATATTATTTATATATATAGTTATATATATTATATATATTACATATTATATATAATATATATTATAGTTTTATCAAATATATATCAAGTATTATATATAATATTTTATACATATACACATATATTTCAGAGGAGAGAAAAAATCAAAAGAAAGGATTAAAGCCTGAGCTAATCCTCAATTTTCATACTGAGGATTGTATAAGTATTATATAAAAGGAATAAATAAACAAATGGAACATAAACATATTATTTGGAGATATGGAGCTAATTACCAAAAAGAATTATTTAAAGACATTTTCTCTGGGGAATAAGACTGGGGGTGATGAGGGAATAAATGTAGGATTGCTGCTTTTTATATACCATCTTGTAAACTACATTGATTTGTTTTTATGTGCTTGCATTATTTTAATGAAAATAATATAACAATTATCCCCACTTGCATATGCACAACAAAGCAAAAAAATGAATTTTGGGAGTAACCTGTTATTAGTCTCAGGAATAGTTTTAAAAAGGAAGGTATAACTGATATTTGCAATTTGAGTTACCACCCACTTAAATATATTGTATTTTCAAATACGTCACACAGCAAGAGTAAATTCCTTTGACATTTCCTAGGCTTTATCAAGATTTGCCTGTTGTAAGAAATTCATTCCACTACCCAAACTTCATTTAAGTCTTCACATCCAATTAGTGTTATCCCAACATGTCCCTCTAATCTCTTCTTTTGCTTCTCTAGTTCTTTGTACTTCATTCTTATTTTAATTTGCCTACAAAAAAAATCATAGTTTTTACATGTTTAAACTCTGCAATGAGTGTCTTCTAAAAATGTTATACATTTTCCGTATTTCCATCTGGTTTTCATCCATAGACAATGTCTAAATATCAACCTTATGCAAAGCTTGTCTTGTAGCCCTGTCAAGAGTTACCAGTGCAAAGTGGTTCTGCAATAATTAGGCTTCCTAGAGATTTTGCCTGTTTCTTCCACTCCCCCTAACTGGCTGAAGACATCAAAAAATCAGACAAACTGTTTGAAAATGTGGATTTCTGACTCTTCAAAATGGGCCAGCTACTTGCAAAATTGTGAAGTAAGTATCAGCAATTTTTTGCTGACCACAGACAGCAAGGAAAAGGTCAACTCCTATTAAGACAATAACAGATGATTTCCTGTAGAGAATTGAAAAACAATAATAAAGGTGACTAGAAGTCAGACTGCTTTTTATTATTAGAGCATGTCAACAATTCTAAACAATGTCAGTGATAAAATATTCCTCTTGAGAGGGGACCATTAACACTGTCCCTCCCCCACCTTGGTATGGCACTATAACCCAGAATGATGAGACTCTGGTAAACCTCTGGAACAGGGTTTTACACATGCTAATCTGTAACCTGGTAGGCAAAATTATACTACTTTGTGCTCGTCTCTTTTCCATTTTAGGGACAACTACTGGTGCCTCCTTCCTAGTCTTATGAGAAGAATGTCAGTAGCATAAACTGAAATGGGAATTGTGCTTCCTGTGTATCACATCCACCCCTTTTTCTTAAGTAAGTATGCACATGCTTTTTAAAAAACCAAACAACTGTAATTTTGAAATGTCTTTATACTGCATATAAAGGAAGTTAATTCTTTTATTATCTTGTTATATATACCATCTTTATTCTCTGCAAATATTGATTAATCCAGGAAAATTTAGGACTGATATGGTTTGGCTATGTCCCCACCCAAATCTCATCTTGAACTGTAGCTCCCATAATCCCCATGTGCCATGGGAGGGACTCAGTGGGAGGTAAATGAATCAGGGAGGTGGTTTGTCCCATACTATTTTCATGATGGTAAGTTCCCATGAGATAAGGGTTTCCCCTTCTCTCATTCTTTTCCTTTCTGCCACCTTGTGAAGGATGTGTTTGCTTCCTCTTTTGCCATGATTGTAAGTTTCCTGAGGCCTCCCCAGTCCTGCAGTTTGTGCAGTGTGGACTCACTCCTTCAAAACATACTCAGGGATAGCTGATGCAAAGGTAAGCTTGGAGGTGTAGAAAATATAATATACTGTAAGCCAATTAAACTTCTTTCCTTATAAATTATCCAGTCTTGGGTATGTCCTTATAGCAGCCTGAGAACAGACTAATACAAGGACTGAGCAACATACAATATTTATCTCAGCATCAGATTATGCATTCTGTGTTCATTATTTATTCAAAAACCACTTACTAAGTGTCTTCTTGCACCAAACACTGCATTCGGTGCTGAGCATACACACATTAGTAAGACAAAGGACTTGACTTTAAGATGCTTGTCATAAAGAAAACTTAAGATTATAATCTCTAACAGGTGGATCATTATTTATCTATCTACTTAAATGAATGTCTATTCATCTATCTTTTCCAAAGTGCTATGAAAACAGGAAACAGGTTCTGCTTGGGGTTGTTCAGGAAATCATAAAGTGAAATGCAAAGTTTAAAATCTTCCTGTGCCATTAACACTAACAAAGCTTTAGTATTTTTCAAATGTAGAAGTGTATTATTAACTAGATCACAGGTACAATTGCAAAAGAAGAAAAGGAGAAAATAGGAACACTGCTGGCAGATGAGTCAGTATATCAGAAAGTGGGAAGTTGCATTTTGAGTTTAGGCAATGTGAATAGTTTACTAATAGCATACCAAATACAAATTTCAGACTAGATGCTTTATACATGTGTTTTTTTACTTTTCTGAATCAAATTCCCAAACAATGTAGAATCCAAGACCACACTGACAAAGTTACATAAGATAATTGAGCCATTAAATACACATGGAAAACTCCAGTCACAAAAGAGATTAAGTAATGTCTGAAACTACAGTGAAAATTCTCTTTGGACAGTGGAAAACCCTCAACAGACAGAACAAGTGGGGCACTTAACCTTCCTGTTGTGTCTTATCATCTATCTTGTAATAGGTTGCCATGTAGACCCTGTCTAGAATCATTACCAACTGCTAGCTAATGCTGTGCATGGAAAAGTCAGACTTGGTAATGTCATCAAAGATTTTGAAAAGATATTAATGGGTCCTTTTTATTTCTGAAAAAATAGAGATTAGAACCAGAGAACTTCCCTTCAAGGAGAATTTCTTTTGGAAGAAATTTATATTCCCTTTAGATCCATGAACACAGGTACCTACATCATTTTCTAGCTGTGGACCCACTCTTCCAAAATATACTCAGGGACAGCTGATGCAAAGGTAAGCTTGGATGTGTAGAAAATATAAAAATCAATTTCTCTCAAGTGTGTTCCAGGGCCAAATTTTTACTGCTGAATTTTAAATGCTGGCCGATATTTAAGGAATATCTTATAACAGCTAGCATAGCATGGCAAAATATGTAGAGACTCCTCACTTGGTTCACTCTCCAATATTTTGGGGAATCGATAGTTAAACATATTTGTTACTTGGTCCTGGAATAATGTGGGCCAAATGGAGAACCATTTCTCTTATATGAGATTTGGGTCATCATGTGTGAATCTGTAGTGTCTAGAATAAGGCCTAGCATATGGAAGGAAGAATGAAGAAAAAGGGAGAAAGAAGAGAAGAAAAAAAGACAAAAGCACAGTGGGGATGAGGATAATAAGGAAGCACAAATAGGCACCTGCTATGTGCCAGATGCTATGCCATGAGCTTTGTTAATGCAAGTTTATCTGATACACCTAAAGAATGTGTCAAGACAAACATGATTTTAAAGTTCTCATTGTTATTGCCTCATACTTTACTCCATGTCACAGTTAAACATTGATGCTCAGAATTGTAACAGTCCTGGAAGTTTCTCAATAGCATAGAATTTATTCCATGTAAAGATGAAGATAAAAAAATTTAGCTTCCCCCATATTCCTCTGGGATCCTCTATATATCCTGCTGAAGTAGAAAAGTCCTAGAAGGGAGCTAAGGGGGCCGAGGTAGAAGGGAGCTAAGGGGGCCAAGGCTACGAACTCCTCTATTAAATCTACAGATTTGATGGTAATGCCTATTTTAGAAGAAGCTTTCCACAAATGCAACTTAGAGTTTAAAGACATCAACAAGAGAATGTGGGTAATTCCAGAGTGAGGGTAGTGTCTAGCACATTGCCAACACTTAAGACGTGAAATAGTGTGTTTCTCCAATATGCTTGTTATTAAAAAGAGTCTAAAATATCTTTTCTACTTGAAATTTGTCTCTAGGATTCAATTGTGTTAGTGACGCTGTTAACAATATACTCTAAATCTGTCATGTACAAAAGCTTTGCTATTGTTGATGTAGGGCACTTTATAATTTATGTATAGATTCACTAGTAATCTAAGGTCTGAGAAATGGTTCTTCAAAAAAATCCTGAATTGCTAGGTATTTTATCCCAAGAAGAGCATAATAATATATCTAGCAAAGTGTGCTACATATATTAGTTGTACAGAAGATATTCACAAATTTGTATTTTTAAATAAAAATATTGTGGATTTACAGGCAATATACAGCATGGTAAAAAAATACACACATATATATACTGCCTATTTTGTTTTGTTTTGTTAATTATCATTTAGAATGCTCACTGGATCAACCATTGGTTTACACAAGTGCTATTTGTCTGCTTGAGATTTTATATAAAGAGAATAGTGATAACAAGAATACAGTGAAAGTTGTTTGGTAAATGCTGAATAAAGGCAGATAAATTAGCTGAGCCTTCTCTTGAGGTCTCAGCCTAATGGTGTTAATATTTTTTTTATTGCTGGATAACTTTTCAGTGATACCAACAGATAAAAAAAAAAAAAAGCTAATATAGGCTTTAGATGATAAAACATCTAAGAAATTAACATAGATATTTAAAATTAATATTGACTTAGTTTATTGAACAAGCTTAATGTTTACATACATCATGAAGCAGAAAAGCAAGTATTCTTAACACACATACACTCATATACACACAATTATCTTTTTTGTTTTGAGACGGAGTGTCACTCTCTCACCCAAGTTGGAGGGCAGTAGCATGATCTCAGCTCACTGCAACCTCCGTCTCCCAGGTTAAGCAATTCTACTGCCTCAGCCTCCTGAGTAGCTGGGACTACAGGTGCACACTACCACACCCAGCTGATTTTTGTATTTTTGCTTCCTCCTTCCCCTCACAGAAAATGATTATTACATGTAAGAGATGAATAAATCAACAAATACAACCATAGTATGGACTGAAAATCAGAAGTTCACAAAGTATTATAGAACAAATAATTTGTAGTGCCGATTAAAACTAAGACAATTAAACTAGGTTAGATTCTTGATAGTTAGACATGAACTAATTATTTGATAGAAAGATATTCCTTTGTCCTACAACTGAGACTAGACATTTTAGAGGAAGTGCCAACTTCACCAGTCCTGAGAAAATTCCCACTGAAATCACTGTCATGTATCAATTAGGTACAAAGACTTCATTCAATATCTCCAATGTTGATAAAGAATATATCAAAAGATATATCAAGAATCATAAGCCAAATCTAGTCTAACTCACAGCTGGAAGTACTTGAAGTTTTTCATTCTTAAGTTGAAAAATGAGTATATAATGAATTCTTAAGCTCCTTAATCAAAATATGTTATCCAGGATAGATATGGAAATCATATTTGCAGGATTCAGTACCACACCATGAATTAGCTTCTGTGTGTGAACAACTGGGAAACAGACATAAGAAACTTCTTGAGTGCTCAGTCAACAATAATTTAAAGTTGGTGAGGAAGGAGGGGAGGTTGCATAAAACAGAGCAAGTTACAGGAATTCTCAGACAGCTCTTTGTTGTCCAGGACTGTCCCAGCAATGCAGTGTGTGTAGTGCTCATGGCCCTCATGATAATGCTCCCTTTGTGTCATTACCTGCCCTCCACTGCACCTCACTTCCCATACATATATCCCTTAGGGGAATGGTGTTGCCTTATTCGACAGAGAATTCAGCTTGGTACATGCCACACCAATTGATGTGCTGTTGTAGAAACACGAATTCACAGCTATTCTTCAAGGGCTTGAAAGCCAAGAAAGATGCTTTAATTTACAGTGTGTACCTGAAGAATGCTTCTCAGACATGACTTTCAGATGCATGGTGCTCACCTGTGTCAGGTACTTTTAACATTTCTTTATATTTTAGAATGAACATATGAAATTTCTATTTTTTATAGTTAAAAATTGGTGAAGTGGCCATACTTTCATCTGGTTCTTATACTCTTGACTCATAATCCTCCCAATAAATTTACTAGGTGGGAAACTGAGGTCTAAGTAACTCACAGCTAGTATGTGGTAAACACAATGCTCGGATTTAGGTGGGCATTTTAGGTTCTAGAGTCAATGCCCTTGACCACTATGCATAGTGACCCAACATCCCACACAAGCTTCCAGACCTTAGACTCCCAGAATGCAGCGCCTTATTATCTGACCATGGTAGGTGTCCAGCATGGAACCATATTTAGGCAACACCTACATAGATACTATTAGAAGGAATAATACATGATACAAAACTAAACTTCACTCATGACTCAAACACTTACTGTGTGACCTTGGACAAATGCTTCCCATTTCTGAGGGCTAAACTTTTCAGTCTATCACATAGAATAATTGTATATAGTAGATGCATTAAGGAAGGGAACTATATGATTGTATTTGCATTTTCAAAAGGATAATCTGACAGCTGGGTGGAGATCACAATGGAGGTGGTTAAGACTATGAGAAAGCAGGAAGTGATGAGATTCTGAATAAAGGCAATACATAAGGGCAGAAGATAGATCACCTCAATGTATCCTGAAAAAAAGTGGGCAGCATAGCCTTGGGTAAGTTAGGTTTTCTATGCCTCAATTTTCTCCTTTTTGAAAAGGAATAATAATACCAAGCTGTACTTTTTGAGTTTCCATCTCTTCCTCAGATATACATATATATATATATATATATTCTGCAGGATGTGATTACACTTTTGATTTAATTAGCAAAATATTTATTAGAAGCCAGAAGACCACAGAGGTCAGGTCCTTCTAAAGGTTAGGAGCAGGTAAAGTATATCTTGGTGTTGGTTTTGTTCTTTTCTCTGGCTTCCAGTTTCCTAAGAAAGCTAATGCTGCCAGTGGCACTATCCATGCAGGGTGCAATCCTGCTGGGTCTGAAGAAACATCTGAAGATTAATATACCAAAGTTTAATGTAATTGATACCTACATCTCAAATACTTTATGCACATCTATTCAAAAGAGATTTCCATTGCATGGTTCCCTTCCACACACAGGCATCCCCCTCGTCCTTCCTTTTTTTTTTTTTTCTGCAGCCTTTGACACCCCACGCTATTTGTTTTCTTGTCTATTGCCCATCTTCTCCAACTAGAACATAAGTTCGGTGCAGAAAGGTCTAATTTTGTTCAATGCTGTATTTCTACAGACTAGAAAGGTAGTAGAAAGGTACCTGAGATATAGTAAGTGCTCATCAAACTTGGTTGAGTGAATGAATGAATGGATAGATGAATATGTTTATCTCAGACTAGCTTTGTGGGAAGATGTCTCAAAACCAAGGCTGCATCTACCAATAGAGCATTTTGTCATCTAGTAAAACTTCCAAACCCCCAAAAAAATGCACCATGCAGAACTTAAAAAAAAAAAAAAATCCTTTAAAACGCATTACTGTAGCACTTTTTCTTGCCACGAATGAAAGGAGAAAAACACATTCTGAGTAACTGTTGCTTACACACATTTAAAATTACAATACATTACACTCTTCTCACCAGGCACCATTAAGTTCAGGAGAACGTGCCTTTGTATATATTTTAAAATATACATCAAAGTGTTTTTCTTTCAAATATGCACTAAAATTTGCTGTAAAAGTGTACATTAATTTAAGTAAATTCAGAAGAATGATTGGACTAGGGAAAAAATTATTCATGTCACCAGTATTTTTAAAATGCACAGTGGTTATCAGGAACATATATAATTATAAGTAATGCTATTATTTTTAATAGCAAAGCTACAACTAAGGTTAATTAATATTTTTAATAAAAATAAATTTTTTTCTTTGAAGTTGCAAAATGTATTTTGTTAGTTCTAAATATTTTTCAAGGAAATGTGTATGAACTCTGCTTATATTTTTCAAACAAAAATATTCATTTTTCCTGAGTACCTCTAAAGCCTCCAAGCAAGCAACACAAGTATCCAATATATTCATATTCTTTTCTTGCATGAACATTACCTGAGTTCTTTTTCAGAAAACCCAACTGGGAATCAAATGCCACTGACTTTAATAGGATGTCTCATACGTGAAATGAATGTCTCTGACAATCTACCAATAATATTTCTTGAATTCTCAATAGTTCCTTTCCTTGAGTAGGTTTGCTAACTCCACCCTGATAAAAAATGCCTAACTGAAACCATGGAACTCCTCCAATACATTTAACACATATTTACTGATTCCATCTCACTTTATAATTTAATTTCTTCCCAAGAGTTGCAAACTGTAGTCCCTCCAATTGAAAACCAGAATCTCTCAAAATTTTATCCTCTCTCTTTTCTCAAGACTTTTGAAACAAGATGAAAAGAAAATGAAAAACATTATGGATTCTAAACACCAGGCAAGGATACCAGAAACAAATTTTGCTCCGAATACAAAGAATAGGACATAATATGTATTATTCTTATGCAGTATGATTTTCTTACAAAGGTAAGTTTTGGATATGCTGTAAAAGCAGGGTACAATATCATTTATAAACCAAATAGGATACTTTTGAGAGTCAAAAATATACTACTAATAATTACACTGAACATCAGGCATGCACAGGAACTATCCAGGCCAACTGGGCTGCATGGCCACATGATGGAACACAGAGGTGAAATCTGGGTTTTGGTAAATAACCATGAGAAGACCTAATTAGGAGCATCATCACTAGAATCAAAGAAATTTTAGAGCTGAGTACAACTCAAGAATTTCCTAGTTCAACGTACTTATTTTACAGAGGCAGCAAGGTCAAAGTACAATGATGTGACCCAAGTTGTCCAAGTCACAGGACAAGGTAGGTGGTTGTGCTGAAAGTGGAAACCAGGTCTCCTCATTCACCATGCTCTTTCATTATACTATAATCTCTCTATAGTATGTATGTATTCTCTACCGTATGTATGTAGCTTGTAAAATATTCTCGAAGGAAAGAACAAAAAGATCATAAAATGTGCTATAAAGAACATTCCAGAAGCGATGTCACAAGCTTGATCTCAAAAGAAATAGCACAGCTCAATTTTCCTTTCTATGTGGACAGGCAAAGGAAGGAAATGTTGTCCTCTTCATGTTGGCTTACATGTACTCATCTCATATGACACTGCAAGTTTAATTAGAACAGGGGGAAGATTTAGCAGCCAAAAAACGTGCATGATACTCATGCCGCATGCCAAGAAGCTCTCAGAACCTCCAAGAACTTTATAACACCAGTAGTTTTTGCAAATATTTGCTTTCTGAGATTAGCCTTCTGGAAAGTTTCATAAAATGAGGGGGCCTTATGGAAACATTTAAAAATTAAATATTCCAAGTGAAATGAATTTTATAAATTTTATGTAATCCACATAAAAAGTACTATCAATATTGTTATATTCACATTAAAATGAACCATTTGATCAGAAGTTTTGGTAAATGTTCCTGTTATATCTTGATATAAATCACATCTTTCTAAAGTAAACATTGGGCTGAAAATTGATTGTCATTCAAAGGAAAAGGCCAGGCGCGGTGGCTCAAATCTGTAATCCTAGCACTTTGGGAGGCCAAGACAGGTGGATCACGAGGTCAGGAGATCGAGACCATCCTGTATAACATGGTGAAACCCTGTTTCTACTTAAAAAAAATACAAAAAAACTAGCCGGGCGAGGTGGCGGGCGCCTGCAGTTCCAGCTACTCGGGGGGCTGAGGCAGGAGAATGGCGTGAACCCAGGAGGCGGAGCTTGCAGTGAGCTGAGATCCGGACACGGCCACTGCACTCCAGCCTGGGCGACAGAGCGAGACTCAGTCTTAAAAAAACAAAAACAAAAACAAAAACAAACAAACAAAAAAAAAACTTCTTTTTTTTTTTTTTTTTTTTTTTTTTTTTTACTTTTTAAAGGATATTTACTTGGACTTTATGGAGGATATTTTGATGAACACTCCTATATTCTCTGAGTCTGCGAAAACTGAAATACATTTCTCCCTTATTACTACCCTTGCAGGATGGCTGAACAAACCTCATCTCATGTATCTGAAATGAATCCAATTTAATTCTGCCTGACCAAAAATCTGTTTCCATAGTTTTAAAACATGCAATCACCCCAAGGTACATGGCCATTGTAGCTTAAGTGGCTCAGTGTTATCACCAAGAAAAATGCACTTTGATTGAGAAAACCGTCCAGTGTGGCTTTTGAAAAATGAAATGACCCTTTCTGATACACAATTTAGTAAGATAGTTGATAAAAGCGGGCAGATATGGCCACTATGGATAACATTTAAAGGAAGATGCTTCATCCAACCTGCAAAAATAGGACAAAGGTTACAGTTTTGAAATTAACATTAGAAATTTATCTCATATTTAAATTTCCTAGTTTAAATATTACTGTATTTAGAGGACAATTGAAAAGTCAACTATGAATTATGGAAAATTTTCAACAAATTATTCTGTTACTCAAATATAAATAAATTGCTTTCTTCCTTAATGTTTTTCCCATACATACATGTGTTGTTACCTGTATTCATATATATATATATATCACGACTTAAGAAATTTTAAAAACTATTAGACCAACTTTAAAATACCGTTGCTACAATTGAATACTTGTAACATATCAATTCAAATCCTTTAATTACTGTCATTGGTTTATTACAAAGCTAACAATTTTGAATATCTATTTTTAAATGAACCTAATAATCTCTTATTTAAGTCAATATCTCCTCAAGTGAACCAAGTATTCACTAATTAATTAGATCATTTACATCTATAAACTGCTGCTGTCTTCAAACATGTAATAGCTTATAATAAAAGAGGCTCTTTTCATTGGCAATTAATGAGCAGTTAGCTATTTACCTTTTGCATTAATTAATATGATAAAATGCATAAATCTTTATTTCTGCATTTCTAGGTATTTAGCTTTCAAGTGAAACAGCTATTTTGTACTTAAAAATAATATTTCTTAATATATGTTACTAATTGACAAAACACATAAAACTAATGCTGATAATTTTTTTTCTTCTTTTGGGACACATCTGGTTTATATAGGAGATTTGGCAACTGTAATTTCATTAATGATAAAACAAGACTACTAAGAAAAGTAACTGATTATTTCAAATTATATTCATAAAAGCATTCCTAACTCTGAATGTTCTCTTGTGAATTATTTTAGATAAAGCAAAGTCTATCAATTTATTAGAGTTTCATTTTTACTGTATCAGATTTACTTTAATAACTTGCTTATCAGTAAGTGAACCATAAATCTACAACAGTAACAAATCATTAATGAAATATTAGCAAAGAATGTTAAATGGGGCTATTGGGCAAGCATAAATCTTTCTAAAGTCACAAGTCTTTATCCAGGGAACTAAGTGCTATGATGTTATCGGCAACCTTATAAATCGTAACAAGAGAGAAAATCAACAAAAGGATCACACTGCAGGCAAATATTCCTACTAAAATGTATATTCCTTGAGGGCAGGGATTTTTGTTTGCTGTTACCAATTTATCTTCATGCCTAGAAAAGTATCTGGGACATGTAGAGAGTGATCAATAAATATATATTTGTGAACATCCTATAAGACATCCCATTTTATTTTGTAGCCAAATGCAAATAGGAAAAGAAAAGAGAAAAAAATGAAAATAAGTGCACATGCAGGTGCAATATATCCAACGCTACATTGAATTTGTATTTTTTTGCCCATCCCTCTTCTAGGACATTTTCTCTTCCTGTATTCTGTTCCTCTCACCCTTTTCCATTCAAAGTAAAAATCAGAGTCTGTTTTCTTCATTTTCTGGGAAACATATGTTAATTCATATTTAGGGTGCTGATACAAACAGAATTTGCCTTCTATTATTTTCCTTCCAAATTGGATGCAGGTCTGTTTCAAATGTAAGAAGTAAAAGCAAATTTAAATATAATTATCATTCTTGCTTCTTCAGAATGCACTTTTCTGGAAAAGTAGGGATCGTGTATTTGGAAAAGCTTTAAATGGCACCTACTGAATATACTCACTATCAGTAAAACAGAACAAAATGTAACAATTAATTTTGGACCAAGGATAATACACAATTCTGAAAGAATTAACAACTGGATATGTACAAAGGCTATAAATACCAACAGGAATCTAATGGCATTTGAACAGCATCTAACAGCACTTCAAATAAGGGTATTTTTTTCCTGTGTTCTTCACTAATGGAACAACAATATCCAAATCAGTGCCTGAAATGTAGCAGGCAATCAATAATTACGTCTTGATTGAATTAACATACTTCCAAGTTGTGCAAATGCCACATTTAAAAATTATATTCTTCAAAACTTTTAGGCACAAGATTGAAATAAGCTAATTAAAGTTAATTCTATGTGAGGGCAAATAATCACATATACAAAATATCTTATCCCATATTTTGGGTTTGCGTGCTTAGATAAATCAATAGAATTTTTTTTTTTTTTTAATAAATAGTGAGAGTAGACCCATCATTCACCAAAAAAGCCACATGGCTATCAATTCAAAATGTTAAACTTCAAAATACAATAGAAGTATTGTACTATTGAAATATCTC
This sequence comes from Trachypithecus francoisi, assembly GCF_009764315.1. Classification (NCBI taxonomy): domain Eukaryota; kingdom Metazoa; phylum Chordata; class Mammalia; order Primates; family Cercopithecidae; genus Trachypithecus; species Trachypithecus francoisi. The sequence continues at coordinate 57,468,465 of NW_022681462.1, read as the reverse complement.
TTTTAAGATTACATTTGCTTTGATTTTATTTTGAAGTGCTAAGCTTAAACAGACAAGGTTTTCAAATATTTCGTTAACTTGTTCATTTAAACTAAAAAGTGAAAATCCTATGTAATCAGCAGACAATCCACTCAGCTTGGGCTAGAGGAGGGTTATGGAATCAAAACTATCATTTAGCATCTAACCAATCAAAATAAAATCTTTTGTAAAAGTCCACAAAACTCTAATGAACAACATATACACATTTCATATTCAAACGGAATGCATTATGTTAAGCTAGTCTCAAAGGAAGCTGTAGTGCCTGAGATCAGAAAAATGTTCCAATTTAGAAAAAAACACACATGCAGAAAAGCCCACTATCATAAATAATATAGGATGAAAATAAAGGAATAAAATCCACAGGCTCACCTGGCTAATGGGTTCTTTCGTCGGGGGCTTTCCTCTTCTGGCTGTGCTAGTAGCCAGGGTCGTGGTAGTCTCCATAATTGATGTGGACATCTCTGATTGCATGGCAGTGGCTGTCGACTCAGTTGTCATAGAGGAAGGCACTTCACCAACCAGTCTCACATTTCCCACTATGGCGATGTTGGCATCGTTTTCGGCTGCCATATTCAGAACTTTCAAGCCATTGTAGTAAAGCCCAGAGAGCTGGCCCTGGAAGGGCTGGCCCTGCTCTTTCCCGCCAATTATTATGGTTGCTTGGCTATTGAAGATTGTGAGCTGACGCCCTGTAAAAATAATATTACATACATGCAAAAATGTTGATTGTGAACTCTATATCTACAAAGGATGATTAAACAGATCTTTCATGGGGTGAATAATGAGAGCAATAAACTATAAGAGAGGCATTTGACTCATAATTCATTGCTTGTAAATGAGGTGTCCATGAAATGCATAATTATTGGCAAATACTTGTAAATTCTCAACTTATTATAAATGTAGTGCTTTTGCTAAAAGACCAATCAAAGATATTTATTACAAATCAGTTTTTAGTGGATCCCTTTCTCCTTTTACATCAAGATCTTATATTGTTGGTGTCTTAAGTCTAAATTGTTAAATTTTAAAATTGTAAGATAACATTTCAAGTATTTGTCATTCTGAAATTACCACTGACAGAAACTAATACATAGCAGCTAAAATCTAATTTAAATTTTATGGTAAAAATTTCATAATTCACATAATGTCCACATATATCTATATGTTATTCTTTAGTGCTGTTTATTTTTTGAAGGCAATCATTCATTGTTATTTGAATTATTCTATTTTTCCGGCAATCACACTGAAAAGAAATGCATGGTTTACACTGAGCATGTCAGAGACAAAAAAATTCCAAAAATATTTTTCTGATTGGCTTTCAGCACATCTATCAAAACAAAACAAAATGAAAAAAAAAAATAGCTTCAGATGTAAAAAGCGGCTTCAGGAATGATACACAAACCGATGGAGAAATGATGGCACATTTCCATCAAACAGCAATCCTTAACAACAATCCCATTATCATCAAATTGAGTATCCAGTTTTAGCAGATTGCTCTCTGCTCATAAAAGCATGCACACAACTTTAAGTTCAGTTTTAATTAGGTCTTGTTCCCAAATCCTCTTAGAAGGTTGTAAACGTTAAAGGGACTTCATTATGACCGGCAATTCATATTGCCCACTATTTAAGATTCCTAGAGTTTAAACAAAGAGTTTTTTTTTTTTTTTCAGGACCATAATAAAGATATCAGAACTACATATATTTTAGTTAATAATTTAGAGGCTGGAACATGTAATATAATCTATGAACGATTTATCATTTTGGGTTAATGCTTGCTGTGAGTACCCTCATAGATTGAGTTAGTGGATTATATTTAACAGTCCCTTTAACCTTAAGTTAACTGGGTAAGATTATTAAACAGCTGGTACGTCTAAAAATGTATAGAAATTATTATACAAGGTATGCAAATATTACTATCTACATTTTACTGTTTTAAAGTTGTTTTTAATTTAGTTTTACGGAAAATTTATTTTTTATGTTTATTAGTGTTACAATGAAGTACTACTTGGTTATGTTCAAATTATTTTTTTATTTGAAGTTTTAATCAATGTTTTTTACCTTTGTCGAGTAGCCATTCATCAACTACTCGACCAAGTCGATATGGAATTCGCTGTCTAGCAATCGCCAGGCGCTCGTTATCATTGTTTCCTTTAAAGTTTAAAGAGACATTTCATTGGTTAAAATCTGTAAGGTCAAAGGTTAAAAGTTAATACTTAAAGCTTGAGCTATACAGTTGCCACATGATTTTTTGAAATTTGGAATTTTAAAAAGTTCTACCTAGAACATTTCATGTTTCAGACTTGTCATTCATTCATTTATTTTATTTTAGCAAACAAAATTATTCCTATGTTAATTGAAAATTAGAAATCTGCATTTGAGCTAGGTTATTAAACTTATGTTATAGACAGACCCGAACAACCAATTTAAACAGCATATAATAGCTTTACAAAAAATGACCATTGACCTCAGGGTTTTGTCTTTTTGATGTTTCTTATTAACTAGTTAAACATGTTCAGGTGAAACAGGTTTAAGTTTTCAAAATACATTCAACCTCTTATTCCAGATTAATAATTTATGATCACCAAACTTAATACCATCTTTGGCACACTGAAGCATCTAAAATAGGCCTAGCATACTTTATTTCCTAGTCAGAAAATAGAAATTCTTATTCACCTCATTTAAGAAAACAACAAAGTCCAAATAGTTCTTGTGTATTTCATACAAATTGATTTATCAATCACTTGGACATCACAAGAGAATACATCTTACATCATCCAGATATGTTATTACAGGAAAAGGCTTTGACAAAAGTGATTTTATTTGAGTGTCCTTGAGTTTCATTTAAAGCTTAACATGTTGAAGCAAATAACATTTGAAAAAATAATTATATGTATGTTTTTATATAGTCAAATAACTGTTTTTTATTAAGTTATTCTTTAAAAGCATGACCGCTTAAGGAACAAATACAAGCCACAAACAGTGGCCCCTACTCATAGATCTAACCTAAGTGAGAAGCCCTGCTTCTTTGCATAAAAAATGATCTGCTAGAAACACTGTTTAAATTGACCTTGAATATTGCTTGCAAATAGATGAGTGTTTTCTCCATCTGTAAAGCACTTAGGAAGAATCTGAGATGCCATCTCGGTGCTGAATTCTGTATAATGCAAGAAGAGATTTTCTACTCCATTAGAATTAACTAACATGGAAATCTGAGCTAAGACATTTTGGCATTAGCTCAGATGAGGACTCAGAGGTGAAAGAAATGTTGAACAGTAGTACTATCTACATAAAAAGACTGGAGCATTTTGTTAGAGAAGATAAACAAATAAATTTACATTTTATTTCTCTGATTTAGAATAATTTATAAGTGCTTTCTTTTGCTACTCTTACAATACATTATACTTACCACAATAAACCCAGCATAATACTGATTACACGCTTTTGGAGAAACAGAAAAGAACTATCTTTTAGACCTCATCAGTTTGTCATCTGAATGTCTATATGACTGAATGTATTTCACACATTAATATTTAATTTAAAATGCAAATATCAAAGTCAAGGCAAATATAAAGTTTAATGAAAACATTAATATGTATTTTATATTTATATTACACATATAAAATATGTAAAATAATATTTTATAATGTGAGAATATAGTTTTGTTAAACTAATAATTTTTTAAAAAGGACACGAATGGTACAAAATTCCAACCCTGTCTTCCATTTTTAAAAGTGTACATAATTTGTATTCTCTTTTGTATTTTTGCATATATGCATATTTGGACATTTTTAAAAAAATGTAATACTAGTTACTTCAGGACAGTGTGATTATTGATCAATTACGTGCTTTTGGCTTATATGTGATTTTATATAATAAGCATGTTTGACATGTGTAATTTGAAAAGCAATCACAAAATATTTTTCAAAAATACATACCCTTTGCTCTATAGTCTTCTTTGTCACTCAATACTCATCCCAGCTCACACTAGTATAACACTTCTGACAACATTATGATTAGGTGGTTCCTCATGTTTTTCATGCTTAAGTCTTCCAATCATCAGGAATGACCCACATTCTCTCAGACACCATCCAAATCTAGGTTGCAAATTCCTCTTGCCCAAGTACTACTACAGTCTATTGACAGACCTCTCTGCATCTTCTCTGCAATTAATCACACCCATTTTCCACATCTCAGTCAATATCTAATCATGCCACTTGTCTAGTATAACCCTTCACATTTCTCTTAGGATAAAATCTCAGACCCTTAGTGAAGTTTATAAGTACTTCCACGATCTGGTCCTTTCCTACCTTTCTGTCCCCTCTCACAGCCATCACTGCCTCACTCTGCTCTTTTTATCCTTATGAGACTTCTTTCAATTCTTCCAAAGTTTTACTTTCTTCTCTCTGGGCCTTTGCACATGTAGCTTCCTTTATGGGAAATACTATCCCTTGCTCCCACCTCATCTCCATTTTTCATTAGCTAACCATTACTAATTAATGGAATCTTCTTGGCAGGAACATTTTTCCCCAGAAGGTATTCCCTGATGTCATCAGGTTAGATTAGGACACTTGACTATGTGTTTTGTAGCTCCTGAAACATGACCTTTAGAAAGAAGCATTGAGTCTATAATGGCAAACTTGATAGTTTGCCTTCAATCTCTGAATATCCCTCCATGAGGTCAAGTACTATGCTACTATGTGCAGTATTTATTATTTCTTCAGTGCTTACTTGCACAATACCTATCACATACACTCCTATGAAATATCTGTAGAATGAAGTAGTCAAGAAAATATCGTTTTTAGTTCTGGTGGCTTCTGTTGTATTATTAACACATTCTTACAACCCAACAACATTATAAAGAAAAAGAAAGTAAATACTAGTGTCCAGAGAATAAACCATTTGTAGCTAAGCCTCTCTTTGCACTTTTCAAAGGAAACACCATATCCTTCACTTATAATTTTATTTTTCAATGAATTGTCACTGATTTGAACATCTCTACAATCAGTTCATCATTTGTTTAACAATAAATTCCCCATGTCACAAAATTGGTAAACATAGTTATTATTAGTAAGGAAAGGTTGGGGAAAAAAGTTCTAAATAAGACAGGTGGAGAAAAACCAAAGTTTTATAGATTATTTTAATGACTTTAAAAAAGATCACATAAACACACAAATACATTCACACATACATACATACAATTTGTCCTCAGACATTTGACTAGTATTAATAGAATAATTGTGTGATTGATACAGTATGACAGTACGATGTAAGTCAACAGAAGCTTTTGAAGATCCTTGCTGAGACTCAGCTAAAGCAAGAACATAAACACTGAATTCACAATGATTAACAGAGGTCACCTAACAACAACAATAAAACAATGTAGAAAATACAGTAGGCGGTAGACACAAGTATGAAAATATATGATAACATATAAGAAAGGTAGCCACACAAGGGGATCATATCTTCCTACTATCCCAGATTATCAAATGCCTGCTAATTCAGTGAGCACTGTTTTAAACTGAAGAACTTTTTAATTACAGGACAGACTTTATTCTTGTATGGATAATGAATGGAAAATCAGATGGTGCTTATTCAATTCAATATAGGCCTACTTTATTCTCTAAATTCTTTGTTCTCCTACTAGAATAAAAAACTAGTGACTTTTCTGTGGCAAAATTACATGTAGATACATTGTGACATGGTTTGGCTGTGTCTCCACCCAAATCTCATCTTGGATTGTTGCTCCCATAATCCCTACATGTGGGAGGAGGGACCCAGTGGAACATAATTGAATTATGGGGGTGGGTTTTTCCAATGCTGTTCTCATGAGAGTAAATAAGTCTCATGAGACCTGATGGTTTTATAAAAGGCAGCTCCCCTGCAGATGTTCTCTTGCCTGCCACCATGTAAGACATGCCTTTGCTCCTCCTTCACCTTCCACCACGATTGTGAGGCCTCCCAGCCATGTGGAATTGTGAGTCCATTGAACCTGCTTTTCTCTATAAATTACCCAGTCTTGGGTATTTCTTCACAGCAGTATGAAAATAGACTAATACAGTAAATTAGTACTGGTATAGTGGAGTACTGCTATTAAGATACCTAAAAATGTGGGAGTGAATTTGGAACTGGGTAACAGGCAGAAAATGTAACACTTTGGAGGGCTCAGATGAAGACAGGAACATGTGGGATAATTTGGAGCTTCCTAGAGACTTGTTGAATGATTTTGACCAAAAAGTCTAGCCTGAGGTGGTCTCAGATGGAGATGAGGAACTTATTGGGATCTGGAGCAAAGGAAACTATTGCTACTTTTGAGCAAAGAGACTGCCAGCATTTTGTCCCTGCTCTAGATATCTGTGGAACTTTGAACTTGAGAGAGATGATTTAGAGTATCTGGTGAAAGAAACTTCTAAGCAGCAAAGTGTTCAAGATTTGACTTGTGTGCTCTTAAAAGCATTTAGTTTTACTCATTTATAAAGATATGGTTTGGAATTGGAACTTAAGTTTAAAATGGAAGCAGAGCATAAAATTTCAGAAAATTTTCAGCCTGATGATGCAATAGAAAAGAAAAACCCTTGTCTGAGGAGAAACTCAAGCCAGCTGAAGAAATTTGCATAGGTAATGAGGACCCAAAGGTTAATTGCCAAGACAATGAGCAAAATGTCTCCACAGCATGTCAGAGATCTTTACAACAGCACTTCCCATCACAAGTCTGGAGGCCTAGGAGGAAAAAATGTTTTTGTGGGCTGAGCCCAGGGCCTTGCTGTTTGTTCTCAGGATTCAGTGTCTTGCATCCTAGTGGTGGCTAAAAGGGCCAATGTACAGCTCAGGTCGTTGCTTCAGAGGGTGCAAGCCCCAAGCCTTGGTGGCTTATGTGTAATGTTGAGCCTGTGGGTGCACAGAAGTCAAGTATTGAGGTTTGGAAACCTCTACTTAGATTTCAGAGGATGTATGAAAACACCCGAATGTCCAGGCAGAAGTGTGCTGCAGGGAGAGAGCCCTCATAGAGAACTTCTGCTAGGGCAGTGCAGAAAGAAAATGTGGGTGGGAGCCCCCACACAGAGTCTCCACTGGGGCACTACCTAGTGGATCTGTGAGAAGAGGACCACTGTCCTCCAGATCCCAGAATGATAAATCCACTGACAGTTTGCACCATGCACCTGGTAAAGCCACAGACACTTAACATCAGCCCATGAAAACAGCCAGGAGGGGGGCTGTACCCTGCAAAGCCACAGAGACAGAGCAGCCCGAGACCATGGGAACCTACCTATTGCATCAGCTTGACTTGAATGTAAAACATGGAGTCAAAGGAGATCATTTTGGAACTTTAAGATTTGTCTGCCTCACTGGATTTCAGATTTGCATGGGGCCTGCAGACCCTTCATTTTGGCCAAGTTCTCCCATTTGGAACAGGTATATTTACCCAATGCCTGTACCCCCACAGAATCTAGGAAGTAACCAGCTTGCTTTTCATTTTATAGGCTCATAGGCAGAAAGAACTTGCCTTGTCGCAGATGAGACTTTGGACTGTGGATTTTTGAGTTAATGCTGAAATGAGTTAAAACTTTGGGGAAGTGCTGGGAAGGCATAATTGATTTTAAAATGTGAGGGCATGAGATTTGGGAGGGGCTGGGTGGGGGGAATTATATGGTTTGGCTGTGTCCCTACCCAAGTCTCATCTTGAATTCTAGATCCCATAATGCCCATGTGTCATGGGAGACACTCAGTGGGAGGTAATTGAATCATGGGGCAAGGTTTTTCTCATGTTATTCTCATGATAGTGAATAAGTCTCTTGAGACCTGATGGTTTTATAAAAGCAGTTCCCCTGCAGATGCTTTCTTGCCTGCCACCATGTACGATGTGCCTTTTCTCCTCCTTTGTCTTTCTGACATGAATGTGAGGCCTCCTTGGCCATGTGTAACTGTGAATCCATCAAACCTCTTTTTCTTTATAAATCACCCAGTCTCCGGTATTTCTTCATAGCAGTATGAAAATGGAAACATTGTTTACCAAATGAAGACACATCTAAATAAAGTACAGTGACAATGTCTTTTTAATAGATGACTCCCCAAATCCTTCCACTATTAGGTATAAAATAGTTCAGAATGTTTAGATTCTCCAGGACTAGGCCTATATTTTTCCTTTACCTCATGATTTTCATAAAAATGTTGCATACTAAAAGTGGTAATGGAAGTATATTATTTTAAATAATTTCTCAAGATGTATTTCTTTACAAATTCATGGTATTTACTTGTAAAATACCATTCAGTAGCTTTGCATGATTTTGTTGATTATATCTAATACTGTCCACAGTTCAATATACATCTAGAGCTTACATGCAATATAAAGGATATAAACCATTTGATGAGGAAAGGTCAAAGGCAAAAATAATTTCCAATGACCTTTTCTTTTCTTTGGAAAGCTTCAGAATCTACTATCAAATATGCTGAGATGTAGAAGCATTACATAGAGAGTTTGTGAATGGTCAATATAAGTGGGCTTCAGCTGATAGGTGAGATGAAAAACAAGTGGAATGTCCCTGAAAATTCAAACCAAAACAAAGTTGAATCTTTTGAAGAAGACATTTTACCTTCAAGTATTCTAAAACAGAGGTAAGGATAAAGCAATAATGACCCACTTTTCAAAGATCTATACATTCTGTGTTATAAAAAGGGTCCAAAAGGAATTTCACCTTTTTCTAAAAGCATAAAACTCTACTATAGCAATATGCTGGGCAAATAGGCTTGATTTATAAAAGCAGAGCTTCTCATTGAATAGTTAAAAGATAACAATTTAGTCTCACACTTTTCCCATGATAAAAGCAGGAGAGGATTTTTTCCTTTGATTTCTTTCCTTTTTCCTCCAGTCAATTTTGTGTGGTTTGATCTGTTGCTACCTCCACTGAAAATGTCAGTGACAACATACATGCCTCTGCCGAAGCAATTTTTAAGCAATGAAACTGCATGTAAAATTTGGTTTTATTTTCTTTTCAATTTAAGAAAGAATTAACTATTTTTGACAGGAGGAAAGACTCCCTTCCCCCCAATCCCTGTAGTAATGCCATTGCAACAAGGTACAATCTCTAATTGGAGTGACCACTTTGTAAGGAACTAAATGTCATTAATACTTCAAACAAGTTTCCTGGGGTGAAGAATTCAAAGGAAAATCTGATGGCTTAATTGGAATGTGAACCCTCATTTGATTAAATCCCAGATAATTTTATTTGCCTATCTGTCTAGACCAAATATTTGTATCTTCCAAAATTGATCTATCGAAAACTAATTCCAAATATGATAGTATCAGGAGGTGAAGCCTTTGGGAACTGATTTGGTCACGAGGACAGAGCTCTCATGAATAGGATTAGTGCCCTTATAAATGAGGCTCCAGAAAACTCCCTTCCCTCATTCTGTGATATGAGGATACAATGAAAAGATGGTCACCTGTGAACAATGAAGCAAGCCGTCACTAGAAATGGAATCTTGTACTTACTAGCCTTCCCAATAGAAAGAAATAAACTTTTATTGTTTTTAAGCCACTCAGTTAATAATATTTTATTATAATTGCCCAAAAGGACAAAAACACCATGTAACAATATTTGGTCACATTTTAGTCCATTTATTCTATATGAACAAGCAGACTTTCAGGAAATGAGAGTAATTTCAAATAATCAAGGTAAGCAGCACAAAGCAATAAAACTCAAATCCTTGACTTGGAGTTAAATTTCATGGTGTGACTCAGAGAACAAAGATAAATAAAATTTTAATCATATTTTTATAACTATTGGTCAGTAGAGACAAGGTATATGAACATCACTGATGTATAGTTTTTCTCCTTTCATTTTAGATCTTCACCCTTGTTGTGTAATTTCTCCTCAGAAATAAAAGTGTCAGTGTTTGATATGACATATTACTATCTTAGGGGAAAAAATAAAGAAAAACAATGTTATGAACCAAACATTTGTGCAAAATAATATGAAAATAAAAATAACAAGAACAAAAAGATACTTGCTTCTTTGGAAGGCTTCTTATTTCTTGAGTTTTTAACATTGGGAAGGGAAACACAAAAGAATTCTGAAAGTCATCTATACCTCAAGAGAAGATTAGTAACCTGTGTATAGAATGATTTTTAAATGAGAACATGACATTTGGATATATCTAGGCCCAGAAGGCAAAGTAATAGTTTTGTAAACATACTCTGATTTTAAGTGCAGCATAATCACATAATTTTCAACTAAATGCAATGTGTATTGTTGTCATATAGACCATACAGATACCATAATGCCTAACTTAGCTGATAATGTTCCAAATAAATAGATTTTGAACATCATTGGCACCTTTTGAGAAACAAACTTTTGAAAAATATAGCTACTCTAATAAAACATTTATCTTATATATTACTTGATTTCCTATGTCATTAAAATATGTACATAACAAATACACATATCTAATTGGCTCCAGTCTATTCCAGTTTCATCTCGAACCACTTATCTCTGACTCTTTAAATTAGTCACTTTGTAATTTTTTCAATTCCTTTAGCTAAGCCAATCCACTTCAAGCCCGACATTCTCCTTTGCATTGCAAATTTCTTACATCCCTGTGTACTCAACATCTCTGCCCACCTCAACACACACACACACACACACATACACACATACACACACACACACACACATCTGAGGCTGGCTAAATTTTTTTCTTTTTTAACTATCAGCTTATAGATTTCTCAAGGAAGCATTCCCTGTGTCTCCTACTGCTCCACCAAATTATTCTAATTAATGAATTCTTCCACTATGCATTCTTACAATACTTGCTAGCAATATCTATAATGATGATAAAATAAGTTCATGTAATTGATTCTAGATTCTAGATTCCTTGTGAGCAGGAGCCATGTCTGTCTTGTTCAATGCTGTATGCGTTATCAATAACACAATAGTGAGCCCATGGTAATTCCTTGATAAGTAATTTCTAAATGAAAACTGAACCCAAACAGTTATGCAAAAAGTATCACTTGAGGTAATTTTTTGCATGATGATATAGTGGTATTTCTTGTTCAAGATTCATAAGGCAGTAAGATTGCTAGTATCCACATATATATATATATATATTCACAAACACTATTGGGTTGTGAGAGAAATCGAATTTTGCAAAATATTATAGTAAATTTTGCTTGGACATCAAATTTCCTTTTTTCTTCTTGCCCATTTAGTGTCCACTAATTATATATGTGTGTGTGTCTATTTAGTTTATTCAGTTTACTAGACACTAAACTACATAGAGATAAAATATGTGTCTCCCTGTATACAATATATATAGTTACTGACTCATTATATATAAAAAATGAATCAGTAATTCTGCTTATCTTTCATCAATTTTGAATTTGCCATTGTAGTACACAATAGGACAAATCTTTTAAATCTTGTTTTTATGCGTAACTACAAGTCAATGATTTATAGTCTGAGGTGAGCTCTACTGTGGTGCATACACATTAGGAGAAAAATTAATACCACGTGGGATCTTTTTTTTTTTTTCCTAATTGTGTAGAGACCTGATCATGCATCTTTGATTTGGTCAGGGGGAAATTTCTGCAAGGGCTTCAATTCTCTAATGACTGTGTATAAGAAACACAGTCTTGGACTTGATGAACCTTCAAAATATGTATCATCTCCAAGACTATATTTTCTAGATTAATTTTAGTGGTGAATTCTTTCAAATAAATTGAAATGTTGATACTCTGGTTTCTCTTCACATCATATTAATATTTTAGTAAATTGAATCTTTTACTAAATTGAAATGTTAACCCTCCAAGGAGCATTCACTTCCAAAGCTCATCAATAAATGCATCAATGTCTTGTAAAGAGAGCAGCTTTCATTTAACCAAGGCAAAAATGATACAAAGTTGAAGCTTATAAAATCAGGTAGTAGAAGTTATGGATCTTCTAGCCTTTGTAACATGAGGGCAGAGGGCTTCTAGAGTTTGCCTGATTCGTGGCTGATAAGGAGCAGTGAGGGGCTTGGATTGTCTTCTGGACTTTTAAGACCTCACTGAATGATGAACACACACTACCAGAATCTAAGGATGGTTTTTGTCAGACAACAGGACCAGACCAGCCAGTAAGGCTACGATTAAGTTTCATGCATGCTGGGAAATCCAGTTTTTCAGTATGAAAGTGGTCTGTAGATAAAGAAACTAAAGAAAACAAAGGACCACCAGAAAATAGGAAAATAATGTATTGAGGAGCTTTATGTTTTATGCATTGTGTTACTTGCTTATCTAGGTTATCTTATTTGATCCTGGTATTGATCCCAGACCATAAGTACCTCTTATTTTACTGATGGAAAAACTGAGGCTCAAAGAGATGACATAAAACTAATGCTGCATCATACATCATAGAAAGAGGAACCATTTGAACCCAGATATAGCTGACTTGAAAGCTGTTTCATGGAATAGTTATAAAGTAATATCTCTTAATACCCTGAGTCATAAGGGACAACATCTTCTCTTTAATCCTTACAACCCTCTTTTGTATAATGGAAGATGTCATTAAGGCTTGTCTACAAAGTTTCTGTCTTCTAGAGTCTGGGGTGAGATTGCCCTTATGGACACATGAAATCAGTAATCTTCCCCAAATTCTCAAGGATTTATCAGGAGGATAATTTTATCATCTCCATTTTATAGATTAAGACAGTGAAACAGAGGTAAGTAAAGTGATCAAAGACCTATAACAGTGGAGATACCAGTGAGAAGCAGTATTTTGGTTTTTGTTTTCCTTTTATAATGATGCCCTGTATGCACAGCCATTGGAGACATAAAATATTCCAGACATTCCTTGTCTTTACCCCTAACCTATAAGAAAAGCCACAAGCATAATCATCCACCAACTTCAGTGCTTTTTGGATGTTGAACCTCTCCAGAAACACGTTGGAAATGGAGAGAGGATCCTAGTTGTGACACCAAAGACCACTGTACTTCATTGACTTGTAAGACAAAAAGAATATTGCAAAATGTTACAGTAAATTTTACTTGGACATCACATTTCCTCTTTTCCTTCTTGCCTATTTCTTATCTCTGCATTTCCTTTTACACATCTCCAGAAACCCAGTGCTTTCACGCCACCTGTCAATAACTCAAGGTGTATATTTACATCTGCGGTTCCTACATATATCTCATGTTCCAAAAATACTTCACCTTCATTCTTCTCTAGTGCCAATAATTAAACCCCGGTTTCTTTAGTATAGCTTGGCTAGATGTTAGAAAAGCAATCGTAAAGTCAATACATAAGCACTGACCATGTACTCTGAAATTATTGTGCTCTGAAAGGCATTCATCAATACCTCACATGGATTCTGTTGTCGGAGAGCTTACACTTTGTCTAAGGAGTCAAGGGGCCAAATGAGGAAAGTTAAAAAATAAAAGATTTAAGTAAAAGTTCAAGATAATAGATAATGAGCCATAAGTATGCAATTAACCACCATGTGAAATGTTTTAGTTCCCATAGAAGTTCAGAGAGAACAATGGATTAGAGCAAAGAAGGTGTGATGGAACACACGATTGCACGTAGATCACAATCAAAATTTCATTGAAATAATAATGAGGTAAAAATTTGTCATAATGTGAATATTAATCCTCAGAAGGTTGACAATTGATCATTATCTTAAACTTCATAATGCTATTCACCCCACATCTATTTTTAAATAAATAGACTCTCCAATAAAACATATTTAGTCTCAAAATATAATTACAAGTATGACCAATAATGGTAAAATATTTATGTCATGAGACATGAAAAAAAAGAAAAAACTCTGATAAAACTACTAAGTAAAATGCACTGAAAATCGGCAAGAATTTGAAGGCAATGTGTAAAAGTGAAATATTTGTGTTAGGATGGAGAAATTAATGGTGATCTTTTTTCAAACTTCAATTTTATATTATTGATACTACATTTATGCACATTTCAACTTTGTTCCCACTGCTTCCTTAAACACATATACACACACTCATTTTCTCTAAATTAAATGCAATATATTAATGTAATGCTACAAGAAGAGGGGGTGGTGCAACTCAAGAGTTCTGTCAGTCATTCTCACAGCTAGAGAGAGCACGCACAGCTCAAGTAGGGTGATGCGCTGTTCGCGACTAATGCTTCAGATGACATCCCAGCTCCTTATGTGAAACAGCAGGCTTTTATATCCAGTTAAACAATATCTTCACGTGAGACTGCTGTGATGTTGGGCGTAGAAGGCCGCAGGCTGTCTACTACAGAGTTCAATGGTGCTTTGGGGAAGAAATTAGAAGCTTAGTGCATGTCTAACTAGCTTAAGTAATGTCTCCCTTTACATCCCTCTCTTATGTGGATTTACATTAAGATATCTAGTGTTTCTTTATACAAAGGTTTGTAGAAGCACTTGTTCCCACTAGCTACTTACATTCAAAATTTTTGGTTTGGATATTGTTTCATCAGATTAGTTTGAAATAAAGGTACCCTTGTGAATTTTGGATCTCATTGCCTGTGTGGATTGAACAGTGATTTAAATTTTCTTCCCTACACCTTTAAATGCTGTTTGTTTCCCACTGCAAAGGGACTGGAGTATCATATCAAAAACAAGCAGCAAGAAATGAAAAGCAGCAGGGACAAGCAGATAACAAAATACAGAACCTACTCTGATAAATTAAAGGTCATGCTCTGTTATCATGCATACTAAAGAGTTCTTTTGTGCTAGTTGTGTAGCATTTAAGACAGAAGAATGGTTTAACAGCTACAAAAACAGGCAGAGCCATTGATAGATCTCACTAAACACTGAGAATAAGAAAAATGAAATGTAAGAGCAGCCCCACATTACCTTACAAATGGTATTTTGCCATTTTCCCAGATAGAAGAATCTTGAGTACTTTCTAAATCATAATGTCATAACATTTAAGCCTATCCACTGTAATAAAAACCTAAATATATATCTTTTTCTAAAGTGTATTTTCCCAGTTCTTGTTTTTTGAAAATTGGAAAATTATGTGGTTCAGCTGAAATTTCTACCACTCCATATCAATCTTGACTTTTAATCTAGTCTTCTTAATATTCAAATTGGTCCACGGAAAAAAAATAAGTGAATGTCTCATACACAGTCTGATGTGGCCTATAAATGGAACTGACAAAGTTCCCTATTCTCAAGTGGAAAAAAAAAAGTCTGATTATTATGACATTCTAATCTTATTTGCAATGTACTTCAATCTCTCTCTTCCAGTTTTAACTGGAATGCAAGATTTTTTTTTTTCAATTAGAAAGATGAGGTTTGCCCATTGGATGCAAATAATTTAAGATTAAATGGTCTGGAATTGCAAAGGACTAAGAGTTGGATAAAGGTGCTGGATAATTGCTAGCTCCCTTCAATTTTATAAAATGTAAAACCACTGAAGTAAAATAACCATTTTTTTTTCTTTTTGTAGATAAATTGAATACTGTGGATATGAATTTAAATTCCTAAAATAACTTTCCCCTAATACAAGTTAATTTTCTCTACCAGCAATTATTTCTTAAAAGTAATTATCCAGTGGTCAGAATCACTGAGGAAAGAGAACCTTGATGGTGAAGATAATGGGCTCTAATTCCTGGGTTCAAATCTTGGCTTCACTATTGACTAGCTGGATCAGTAGCATAACATCTTTTAACCTCAGTTTTCTCATCTGTGAAACAGGTATTTGTAAGATTAGTACCCATAATATATGCTATATTAGCACAATGCCTGGCACATGGTAAGCACTCAGTAAATACTAGCCCTTATATTGCAGTCATGTCATTGTTTATTCTCTAGTATGACGTGCCTTATACAATATATCTAAGAATGTGTACATCACAAAAAATATTTTTTTACCCATCTGATCAAAGAAAGTTGAAGTAAATGTGCAGAAGAGTAGGAAATAAATCTATTTATCTTTCCTAGAATGAGTAATGGCCAAAGAGTGAGCCTTATTAAATGAGTGATGTCCGGAACGTAGGTGCTTTATCAAAATTACTGCACTTTCTCCCAAGCAATGTCATGTTTATTCTCAGAGGTTTATGAATGTTACTTTTAAGTCAATGGGAACAACTGAAAAGAGGTCATTAGCTGGAAGAAACCACACAAAAAGAAAAAGCAAACAGCCCCTGCCCTGAGGGAAAACAGAATTCAGGGTACTACCATCTGTTCTGTGCCAGTAGTACGGTGACAAAAGCTGTTCCCAGAATAAGAATGCTTTGGATAGCAATGAAGTCTTAAAATGAAATTTGAATCCATATATTAATGCTTCAAAGGGATCCACTGCAACAGGAATGCCTAAAACTCTTCTTTTTGCCCCATAATGCCCCTGGCAAAGAAGGGCCACAGAAACCATGAACAGGAGTGGATGCTGCTTGATCCATTTTCTGCAAAATGAGGTTTGGGAACTGGATGACCTCTAAGCTGACCCTCAATGCTAATGGCCCATGGTCCCAGGCATCAGATGCTGTTGTTGTAAAGACAAGCATTAGGCCACCTTGTTAAAACACGGTGTCTGTGGATTTGCATGAGGAAATTAATTTTAGAACCATTAAAAACAGAATACCATAAATGTTTTTTAACTCAGCAAATATCTTTTAAAAAGCAGTGAAATATTTAGCTTCGCATGTTCTTTTCTTCGTCTCTCTTTCTTTTTAAAACTAACTTATGGTGCCTTGACAATTTTATGAAGAATTTCAGTTGGCATCTATGGAGACCTTTATAATTAAGCCATTACATTTTTCTGAAATGTTTGATGTTTTAAGCTTATCTTCTTTCTTCTTTCTGCTATACAGACACACACACCTCTTATCACTGAGACATTTCTCTGCGTTCTTTCCACCCATTTACCACAGCATGTCATGGTTTTGACAGCTATTTTAAGAGGAGGAAGGCAGACATAGGTTAGATTTCAGGGTTTTTTTTTTTTTTTTTTGAGATGGAGTCTCGCTCTGTCACCCAGGCTGGAGTGCAGTGGCACAATCTTGGCTCACTTCAAGCTCTGCCTCCCGGGTTCACGTCATTCTCCTGCCTCAGCCTTCCAAGTAGCTGGGACTACAGGTGCCCGCCACCATGCCCAGCTAATTTTTTGTATTTTTAGTAGAGATGGGGGTTTCACCGTGTTAGCCAGGATGATTTCTATCTCCTGACCTTGTGATCCACCCGCCTCGGCCTCCTAAAGTGCTGGGATTACAAACTTGAGCCACCGCGCCAGGCCGAATTTCAGTTTTACACATAGTAGTTAAGACAATGAAGGACAAGGCATTATGATGCTAGGAAATAGAGAAATTTGTCTCCTCTTCATTTGAAATTTTCAGCACTAAAGAGATTAGAGCAGAAAATTTTAAGAGGAAATCTGAGGACTTCAAGTCAATGGCTGCTCTTTGCAAGCCCTTTTTGTCCAAAGTGTATCAAAATAAACCTCTTCTTGGATTGCTCAAACACCTGTGGTCATGGGATCAGTACTTTTGGAGCTACTTCTGGTTCAAGAGACATTCTCATGAGAGTTTCCTTCCAATCAAATCTATCAGGGGCTGACTTAAAAACCTGTAAGTGGCTCAATGTAACTCAGACTAAGTAGAGATCACCAACTAAAACCCAGGCATCCTAAATAATGCAGTAGGTACAGAGGAGAAATAGTTAATTGCATAAAATATATCAGAATAAAACTAGGAATTTCTCTACTTCCTTCAGTATTTCCTCTTAAACTTAAGCCACCTGTTATTTCTAGTGGATCTCTAAATGCAGAACAGAATGAAGAGAAGATAAAAGCTACAAAGATATCCTACCAAATTTGAGCTGATGTTCCATTACTAAGGACAATTGGAACTGACGCACATACATGCTCTTCTCCATCTTTCTTATAGCCCAACAGATCTATAGTTAGGCAGTGTCATATCCAAGAAGAAGGCTGAACTAACTAGGCCATATAACTCCGGTCCGATTAACACTTCCTCTAACACTTTCTCTGAAGTCTTTTAAATCTAAGTCTTGTTTTGACTTCATTGAAAACAAGCAGTTTGTTGGCATACTCCACACAAGAACCCTACACATACTTAAAGACTGTTATGAACTCAATTGTTTATCCCCAAGTTCATATGGTGAAGCCTTAACCCCTAAGACCTCAGAATGTGATGGTTTCTGGAAATAGAGACTTTAAGGAGGTGATTAAGTTAAAATGAAACTGTTAGGGTGGATCCTAATGTAATCTGACAGGTGCTCTTATACGAGGAACACTGGACACACAAAGAGACACAAGGGATACACAGACATAGAGGAAGGACTGTGTGAAAACCCAGCAAGAAGGTGGATATCTGCAAGCCAAGGAAACAGGCCTCAGAAGGAATCATACCTTCTGACAACTTGATTTTGAACTTCCAACCTCCAGAACTGTGAGAGAATAAATTTCTCTCATTTAAGCTACCACTCTGTGGTATTTTGCTATGGCAGTCCTAGCAAACGAATACAGAGATAATTTAAAGTAGTTTGAAATAATATATTGTTAGTTTATTCACAGATCTTTGATATTAAGATGTGATAGTATTTTGGTGCCAGTTGCTAAAATAGTCTAAAAGTGAGTACTCATGGATTTGCACACAGAATAAAGTTCTATGTTAATGTCAAAATCATGTCCATTTTAATTATTAATTTTAGTTAAAATGTATTTTGTCCTGTTCTTGCTTTGCTGCAAATCATAATATTCTACATTGCAGTTCTGGTAATTAGTAAAGTTACCAAATAAACTCTACCAATGTACATTTTTACATGACTAAAACTATAAAATAATATTATTTTCATCATGAAATATACATGATTATATATTATATGTAGTTCCATTAATGTATATAGAACAACTTTTCCAAAAGGAAGTACTTAACCTTTCATATCATTAAATGAAATTTCTTGAACAAAACAAAACATTTTCTATTACCATTTTCTTCACTTTGTGGTAACTTCACTCCCTGTAACATCTGCTATGCAGATGACTGCAGCACTATTAAAAATTTACTGTCAGTGTTAACTTTCCAATTTATGTAAAAAGTCTCAGTGCAAAACAAATAATAAAAGCGACTCTGCATAAGACAAATCGTTACTTATGTTAATGATTACATCAGGAGACACTGTCTTATTTAAATATGCTTATATTTTCTTCAGTTTGGAAACTACTGTGAGATCTCAAAAGATACATTGTGTCCACTTCAAAAACTCTAAAATTCTAAGTACCAAAGGACAAATATATATTTATTCACACTAATTTTTATCCTCAGGAACTGCCTAAGGAATTAAAAAAAAAAGAAAAAGTGATTTTGAGAGATTATAATTAATTTTGTGGGGCTTGCTAAATAGTCATGGCAAAAAAAAAAAAAAAAACAGTAACTTTCACTGTTAATGTGGAATGTTTCTCTTCTACTCCAAACTGAATGAATGTCTTACACTGTTGTGCTTTTCCTTTGGTGCTTATCACTGAAGAAGAATGTCAATTTCTTTTTTTTTTTTTTTTTTTTTTTGAGACGGAGTCTTGCTCTGTCGCCGGGGCTGGAGTGCAGTGGCCGGATCTCAGCTCACTGCAAGCTCCGCCTCCCGGGTTCATGCCAAGGAATGCCAATTTCAAGCTCAATGTTGACATATACCTCAGTAACGCTGCCCTGCAGCGGGGCTGACTGCCTCCACTGAGAATGCCCAGGCACAGTGAAGGCCCGGTAAGTGGATGACTGCATCAGCTGGTCCTAAAACAAAAAGACTTGCCTACTATATGGATGTAATGACCTCAAGATCCCCTATATTTCCTAAGAAATTAGACATAGCTTCACCATTTCCACCTACAAAAACAAACTTCAAAATATTTTTGGCCTGCTATCTATATGAAAAAATGCTTATGAAAAGGGAGTGGACAAACTTTGTCTATGTCTTTGTCTTCTGCTCTCTTTTGATGTTCCTGGAGCCTACACCCTTAGGAAGAACTTGATCTTGAATTCCAATATCAGTGTCCTTCAAACTCCACTTTCCGTGTTATAGTAAGCAATGCCTGGACTGTCGTGTCACCTAGCTTAGCTCCAGACATTTACAGACATTTATTCTGGTCCCTTTAGACTATTCCCTGCACTTTAGCCAGAAAATTTATATGAAATCATGTGTTATCTCTAATAGACTATGTGTTCCAAGGGACCGGTGACCATTCCTGCGCTCCATGATGTATCCCTAGCATAGTAAGTCCAGACACATAGCAGGTCTTAAATAAATATTCTAAATAAATTACTGAATTCATTGGGATTACATTTCCTCAGTCTCTTGTGTCTTCCACTATCCTTTGCTCTAACATGGCTTATCAATCATAATGAACCTCTGGAATACTTATCAGGCCTAACTCATGCTTCCAGTTTCTTTTTCATGATCCAGACTTACTGTATTTGCCTTCTATTCCTTCCAAATTCTGATTTTGCTGGCAAAAATAGATGGTCACAGTAGTGCTCACTTTTTTTAATGCAGTAAAAAAGAGAAGCAATTTGACATTAATATTTAGATACGGAGTCAACTTCCTTCTTGAAACCTGACATAATGACTCTCTGCTAACTATTTGTAGAGATAGTCAACAATTCTAGTTTAGGAATTGAGAATAAAAAAAGGCATAGGCCTGTTAATCTCTTTTTAGGAAGAGTTTGAGCATTCTGATTAGAAACAGATCTCATGTAAGCTCTTACACATAAATGAGTGCACTATTAGTTTAATATTTTATCAAGAAAGAAACAACATGAAGAAAAACAGGCATATTTTATAGCAACTTGGTACTTAATACAGTTTATGCCAAAGGAGATCAGTGCAATGCATTTTCTTTTCTAGTTTTTGTTTGCACATTTTTTAAGGCCTGGAAAATATGAGGGTATGAGTAGGATCCCAGCTGTGCCATTAATGACATGTATAACCATCAATGCTTTATTTGGCTAGTCTTTAAAATAAACAAAAAAAATTATAGGTTGCCAGATTTTTTGAGGAAGAAATTTTATTTGATTACTGAGCTAAGGGACCCCAACATAGTATATTATCAAGAGTAGATCCAGTGGCTCACGCCTGTAATCCCAGCACTTTGGGAGGCTGAGGCGGGCGGATCACGAGGTCAGGAAATCGAGACCATCCTGGCTAACACGGTGAAACCCCGTCTCTACTAAAAATACAAAAAAAAAAAAAAAAAAAAAATCAGCCGGCTGTGGTTGCAGGCACCTGTAGTCCCAGCTACTCTTCTGAGGCAGGAGAATGGCGGGAACTCAGGAGGCAGAGCTTGCAGTGAGCCGAGATTGCGCCACTGCACTCCAGCCAAGGCGACAGAGCAAGACTCCGTCTCAAAAAAAAAAAAAAAAAAAAGAGTAGATCATTTTTAAAACATTTTATATTATCACTATAATTTAGGTAAAATTATAGTATACGTAGCACTAGATGATATATTCTTCATCAAAAATGAAAAGTTCCCTTTTAATAGCCATAGAAGGAAGAGTTCCCAATTTAAATCTCATGAAATGTTGATTTCTTAAATATGTAAAATAAAACACACAATTAAGATTGATGGAAAAAGGTAGTCAAGTCTATTTGATTTTTATGGAGGCTAGAACATTCCAGATTCCAATATCATGAATGAACTCATAAACAAGTAGTATATCTTTCCAAGTTTTATCACATTCGTAAAATGGGAATAATTTATGAGGTTACTTTTAAGAATAATATGTAATATCTGTAAAGCTGCTGGGGACAGTTTCTGGCACATATATATGATGACTACTATTGTTTTTATAGATTACATAGAATCACAGATCCTTAGAAATAAAAACAACTTGAGCTACAATCTGGTGTAATTCCCATCCAATGCAGGATGATTTGATAACCTTGACAAAATTGGTCTCTTGAGCTGTATAGAATTAGAACGGAGTCTAAAAGTTACCATAGCTCAGTAAGAGTTGAAGTACATTATCTTATAAAACTACTCTTGTTCATGCTATTTCCTTTCTAAAGTAAATGTAAAAAGTTTGGAAACAGCATTGTCACAAATTGTGAATACAATGGATCTTCTCATTTTGATTTGTTTTGGTTTGGCTATACATTGAAATACCCTAATTCCATTCAGTCATTATGCTTACTTTATCAAGTTAGTGGCCTTCTGGTATATTTAATACACACAACATTAAGTTCAAAGTGTGAAACCGAAATGACAATACAATGAAAACACAAACAGATCCAATCCTAGATTTCCTATTGCAAGGACAAGAAATTGAGAACATAACAGTCTGGAAAATGTATATCAGGAAAATGAGATTTACAAACAATTTATATGTATAGAAACAAAACAATTAAAATCTGAAACAGACTCCAAAATGTAAAATATCTGACCTCACAGAAGGACTTTGAACCCTATTATACATCTTTCTTCATCCATGCAAATTCTATTTGTTCTATAGTCTACTTTGGCGAGTCACTGAAGAATTGAGGGGCAGGAAAATATATGATGAAAGCAATTTAAAAAAGATAAACCTCTTGGCTGCACACCAGATGGATTAAAATAATGGAGACTGGGGAGGAATATTTGTTGTTTATAGCTGATAACAGGAAAAGAGGCCTAATTGTGTAAAAAGCCTTAGATCATTAGAATAATGTCAGCCCAAGAATAAATGCCTCAACAGGAACAAACTCAACACCTTATCATAATCACTAACTTAGACTGAGTCTAGTTTCTCTAGGTAAAATGCAGGCAGTAGTCTCAGTTCTACTAGTAGGCACTGTGTATTACAGGAGGTGACAAATGTTCCAGATTGTCTCAAATATCTTGGTTTGTTCCTACTATATAGGAGTAACTATGAATAGTGTTTCTTTTTTTTTTTTTATCAGAATTGTGTCTGTTTGAATGATAATTTTTATGATCTCCTAATTATTGAATGCCACCGTGGAAATTTAAAAAAGAAAACTTCCATGGATTGTTATCGCTTAAGCAAAAGTCTTGGGCAATCCCAACATGCTTGGTGACAAAGAAAAAAAAAAAACAGCTCTACTTTCAGGAAATCTGGCTGTGGAAATGCACATGACTTGGAGACCCAAGCACAGACTATATTTCAGCCTCTACTCATCTCCTCCGCTGGGACTCTGGGGCAGCATCCGCGTTCTCTAACTATACACAGTACCCTGTCCACCAGCTAGCATGGTTTCTCTAATGCGCATTTATTAAATTTCAAATGAATTCCTTAGCACTCAGCCCACATTTTACTCTTCTGTGAAATCAGCCTTGACTACCAAACACCACTCTGTTTTCTAAAGTTGTACAGAACACGTATTTTGTGCCACTCATTTGAACTGTGTTTTTCTTAGTAATGTCTTCATAGTGTTCTGCTTGGAGTGGGTTTGGGGACAGAGGCAGTACTAGTAGCACTTACATGTCTGCCAGGGTCAGGAGGAACAATCTTAAGTTTTTGGAAAGGTTTGTCTCCATGTATGTGAACCGCAGTCTGACAGCCAAGAGAAAATAAATTTGTTCCCAGAAAGAAATACAAACTAATACGGGGAAGTTAGTGACTATTGCAATTGCAGGATTGCAAAACTAAACTGTTTTGACTAATAATAGTGGAATTAACTTTTACTCAGCACTTACTACTTACCAGGTTTTTAACAAATTTTAACTGTTTTGAAATTAATAACTCAATGAAACGTTAAACGACCTTACGAGGTAAGTACTGTCATTGGCCCCACTTTTTAGATTAGGAAAATGTGGTTAAAGAACTTGGCAAAAAATTTCACATCTCATCAGTGTTTAAACTAGGATTTGAACCCATGCAGTCTGGCTTTTGAATCTTCCCTCTTAAACTTCATGCTAACCTGCACACTTAACTTGCATCAAGTTTGTAGCATATGTTTGGTTTGATCATTTGATGTGTGGTATATAATCCTATAGCAATTTTAGTCATTAAGAGGAGTATTCAACTTAGACTTCGCAGTCACTTCTGCATCTAGATAAAGAATAATGAGCAGAGAGGAAGAACACTATTATGAGAATGCTTCTAATCACAAAGGACCCCCAAATAGCTCTTACAGATCTGAATAGAAGTAATAACCACTGGTATCAGAATCTCTGCACAACAAAGATCTGAGTGTCATCTGATCTGGTGGGGACCAATAATAATATTTTGTGGATTATTTCTTAGGAGAATTAAGAATTATTTCTTAGGCAGCATTGCATAATCCTACAGAGCACTGGAGCAGGCTTTAGAATGTATGGTGTCGGCAAGTAAATGAATCTCCCTGTGTTTGCTCATTTATCACTAGGAGATACTGTTAGCTGTCTTACAAAGATTTTGTGAGTGTTAATGCAATAATGTTTATAAATAATGTATGTAAAATAATTAGCATAGTGCCCCACATAGAGTGCCCACTATAGACTGCATGTCTAAGTTATTGTTTCTGATACTAGCTCTTACAAATAGGCAGAAATTTCAAAAGATTCTATGAATGTCTGGAATTTTGGATGAGTTCTGTTACCTCTTCACCCCAATGCTAGCGCAACATGAATTTCCTTTATTGAATCAATTTGACAGATGTAACATTCTATTTGAACTCCATTTCCATAAAGCACAGCCCTCATCTAATTATCCCCAGGTCTGCCTTCTACTGTGATTGTGCCCATTCTGCCTCTCTTTTTTACCAAAGCAAATCTTTTCATTTAGAAAAGCTTCCTTTGGTTTGTTTCACCTGTAACCACAAAACGCACTCTCGTCCAAGTCCTCTGCCAACCTGAGCAATAAAAATAATAAATGAGAGAACTGAAGACTCTACTCGGACCTTTAAAATGCTCCAGCAAAGGTGACCCTGAAAAATTATTATGGCATGTTATCAATTAGGTGACACTATCTAGAAAAATGAAAGTGAAATATTCCTTTATTCTGTCCGATTTTATATCTCACAAATCCTGCTAAAATACTCCATTGGAAATGCATATGGTAATATCTAGACAGGCTTATGTTAGATACATTCTTTTTGGATTCTCAGTGGACATTTTACATACTAGGGCCACCAATACACATAATATGCCCAAGATGACAAATTACTTCAATAATACTTAACATGAGGAAAGTCTGTCTCAACTTTGTGGGGAGGGGTAAAGTCAGCTGCTTTGTAACACAGCTAAATTCACAAAGCTAAAAACAAAACAGAATTTAAAATGTTTAAGATAAAAGTCTGTCTTTGAGAAATATTCTACCCATGAGACTACATTTGACACAAAATATTCATCATCATAATTTAAATTTTAATATATGGCCTATTTAAAGGCTTCATACTTCAAAAGGTTTTTACATTTATTTTGTCATTCTGTCTTAATTAAGAACCAACTCTAGGATTAGATGAAGTTACACCTTTGGATTGTTAGAAAAATTAGGTTGATATTCTTCTGGAATAAATCTGCTTTTCTGATAACCACATGAACAAGCCAAAATACATTTTTTCACAACAAATGCATCTGACTTATAGTTACGCAAAGGCATTACGTTTCATTAAGTTATTTTTTCTGAAATGTTACATAGAATTGAGTAAAAGGTATGTTTAGGTGGAAATCATTTCTAAACTCTTATTTTGAAAAAAAAAAAAATATAGAATGAGAGTTCCAAATACCTTTCATTCAGTTTTCCTCCTGTTAGTAATTAACTAACCATTAGGTAGTTCTCAAAACCAGGAAGTAACACTGATAATAAACAGTTGACTAAAGTATAGACTTTATTTGGTTTAACCAGTTTTTAACTACGTCCTTTTTCTATTGCAGGATCTAACCTAAATCCCACATTGCATTAAACTGCCATGTTTCCTTTGTCCCTTCAGACCTGTCTTTTTTTGTAATTCACATAGTTGACACTTTTGAAGAATACTGGCCATTTTGTAAAATGTTCCTCAATTTGGATTTGTCATAATTAGATGGAAATTATGGATTTTTGTTGAGAACATGAATACCAAAGAAGTGAAGAGCCTTTTTTAGCATGAAGGTTCATGAAGTCAATATTTTTTATTACTGGTGACATTTAACTTGATCACTTAACATGATCTGCTGAGTTTTCTGAAGAAAGTTACTACTTCTACTTGGAAGAAATATTTTTAGACTACATAAAGTACTAATCTCTACTCAAAAGTTTTTCGCACTTATTTTGGCATCTATTAGGGAATCCCAACTTCAAAAATTTTTACATTGGGATTCTAATGATGATTTCCTATTTCCATCACCCTTCTACATTATTAATTTTAATTTTTCTGTATGGGTGAGCTGTCCCTGCTTCCTTATTTATCTCTCTGTCTGTATATCTATCTTTCTGTCTGTTCAGTTACTTGTTTATATCAATATGGGTTCATCGATGTTTATTTTACTCTTTTGGTTATAATCCAATGACATGTCTATTAGTTTTATTGCTCAATTTGATCAAGTTCTGGCCATTGGAAGTTTTTTCAGATTGGTTCTTATGCTCCTTTGTCATGCTTCTCTCTCAGGGGTCAATGAAGTATGCCCTACAGGTCAAATGTATCTACTACTATCCAATATTGCAAATAAAGATTTATTGGAACACAGCCACACCCATTCATTTTCCTATTAGCTATTGTTGCTTTTGAGCTACAATGGCAGAATTGAGTAATTGTGACAGAGATCATGTGGTTCTCAAAGCCAAAGATATTTAATATTAGGCCTTCTATGATGAAAATTTGTTGATCTTTGCTCTAGATGAATTTTCTTTTTTTAATTATGAACTTTGAATAGTGGCCAAAATGTATTTAATTGTTACATGTGAGGTACTTTAGAATTCAGAATCTTGAATGTTTATTTTTCCTATATTCTCCTAACTTCATTAGTTGTAATAATTTTGATGCTAGACATTTATTATTTTGTTGGAAGAAAACAAAATGGATTATCAGTATTCTATTGAGTTTAAAATACAAAATCACACAGAGTAAGAAAATAATGGTGAGACAAAGGTGAAAAATTATCTAGTAAGAGGCGCAAAAAAGAAAAATTGTCCTCTTGCATGATATGTTTTAAGTTTCCTAAATACATGCAAAGGGCTTTATTAACTTCTTCTCATAATAATGAACGGTAATATGGTAGTTTCCTCTTATTCCACAGTTTCAGTTACCCACAGTCAAATGCAGTCTGAAAATATTAAACAGAAAATTTCAGAAATAAACAATTCATGCCATTTCAGTAAATGGCATGCAATTTAAATAATAAAGTCTTAAATTGCATGCCATTCTGAGTAGCATGATAAAATCTCTGGCCATCCCACTCCATCCCTCATGAGACATGAATCATCCCTTTTTCCAGTGTATCCACATTATATAGTCTGTTAGTCACTTATAAGTAGCCATCTGGGTTATCAGATCAACAGATCACAAGAAGAAGGGTGAGTACAGTACAATAAGAAATTTTGGGACAGGGAGAGAGAGAGGAAGAGGCCACATTCACAGAACTTTTATTATGGCATATTGTTATGACTGTTCTATTTTATTACTAGTTATTGTCACTAATCTCTTACTGCGTCTAATTTATACATTAACTTTTATCATAGGGATATATGTATAGGGAAACACATAGTATATACAGGTTTTGGTACTATCTATGTTTTCTGGCATCCAATGAGAGTCTTGGAATGTATTCCTCAATGGACACAGGGGGATTCTTGTACTTTCCAGAGATGTTATACTGATAGCAATTTTTATCTTTATGATATTGGACACAGTTATTTCACCATCACACTTCACAATCATGACATGATTTACCAAGAGACCTTTCCAAATGAAACTCTTAAAACATGTATTTTGGTTTTAAGGATATTTATTATGTAATGCCCCAGTGTTATAATTATATCAAGCATAGTATTAGTGCTTAAAATAAATTTATTACAAGGATAATGTCATTCTTATGATCCTATTTTGGAGAACAATTGTTTAAAACTGGAAGTACAAAAGTTGGGCTCATTCTGTGAAAGAAGAAAATTATCTGAGCTAGTAAAGGCTCCACCCAGAGGGCTATGTCAGTGGTTAGAAGGTTATTAGAAGAAGGTTAGTAAAGGGCAGCCACATTTCACTGGAAGCATGTTTATTTAGGGGAGGAGGAGGTTCCTCCTCATATGTTCATTACACAGACTATATTTTTTCCTCCAAAATCTCAATATCCTCAAAGATCACCTAGAGCAGAGGTTCTGAATTCTAAGTAAAAGGGCCTAAGGATGTTAAACTGCAACCCTTAAACATCACATACATTATTTTGTATACAAATGCAGATGTGTATTTTTCTAAAGATAGAATGGTCTACTTTATTGGATTCTTATGGAGGCAGAGATTCAAAGGAAGTTAAGAAAAACTGATTTAGATTAATGTCTAAAACTAAATACAGTTCCAAAGCTTTGTACTCTCCATAGGGGCCTTGACACTAGTGCAGGATAGTTTGTCCTTTTTGATACTCTGCCTCCTCTTGACGGCACTTCCATTTGTTTATTAGAAGTTAAGTGACATTAAAACCAACTTACTCCTGGCCAGGCACGGTGGCTCATTCCTATAATCCCAGCACTTTGGGAGGCTGAGGTGGGTGGATCACGAGGTCAAGAGATCAAGACCATCCTGGCCAACATGGTGAAACCCTATCTCTACTAAAATACAAAAACTTGCTGGGCATGGCGGTGCACACCTGTAGTCCCAGCTACTCAGGAGGCTGAGGCAGGCGAATTGCTTGAACCCAGGAAGTGGAGGTTGCAGTGAGCCAAATTCGGGTCACTGCACTCCAGCCTGGTGATGGAGTGAGACTCCGTCTCAAAAAACAAAACAAAACAAGTTATTCTTGAGCTTACAAGATACGCAAAGTGGGTAGACAGTGGACAAATATAAATAGCATGACAGTCATGAGACTTATACATAGTTGACGTTCAACTAATGACATTAAAGCTGAGAAGGAACAAATCACATAGTACAGTTTTAAAAATTGTTCATCATACACCAAAATACTAGCTATTACTTGCTATCATTATAAAAATATATAAATAAATATGCCTGTGCTATTTAATAAAAGCTCCTGAAGATATAAGAAGTCAGAGTGTTTGAGAAAGTATTAAGAGAAAGGCTTGTCATTGAGTTGGGAATGTGACTTGTTCTTCCATTGAAGTCAGCTAATTATAAACAATATGATAAAAACGAAGATACTTTTAGATAATAGTCAAATTATGAAAGCCACTGTTACAAAATACAAATATTAAAATCAACCAAATACTTGTAAATACCATCTGAAGTTTCCTAAAAACCTAATACTCTTTAAAATGTCATTTATCTGGCTTTCAATGTTTAACTATTCTTATAACTTGTTTCCACCTCATTTTCAAAAAGCTAAATTTTTGCATTATAGTGACAATTAATTTTTTATATCTGACATGATTAATTCATTGTCTGTAACCAGTAGATAGATTCACTAACCTGATTACCCATATCTTTGGTAAAAAGCCCTTCAAGACAATCTCAGCCAATATCTTTAGCCACACTTATTTAAAATCATGATAACGCTATTCTCTGTTTAACGTGACTACTTTTCAGGAGTGAGGCCAGTATATCCCTTCATGATGATAAGAACTTAAATTACTAAACAAATTGTATGTTGGAAACAATAATGGCAGACAAGAAGTTAAAGGGGGAAATTTCATGAAATAGTTTAGAAGGGCTTCTATTTGTATATTATAACATAAGATATACTTGGCAAAAGTTCTAGCCTACTTGATATAATATCCTTTACTTTTGTTTTACCATGACTCTTAGAAAACATCTGCATTATCTCTGTTTGCCAGCCTGTGTAGTTTAAATGATGCCAAAACCCATCAAACCATCACAATCTTGCTTTCTCTTTTAACAGAAAATTTAAAAATGCTAACATGGTTGCCTTACAGTAACTGTAAAAATTCTGATATTTAAAAAATCCAAGTCATTGTTAAAGTAAGAACAAGTGAGAAGTCTGATAATATATCATTTCTTTCCATCTCCTTGGACACAATTTCTCAGAAGCTAAGCTTAGAATTTTGGGAAGATATATTCAATATACTACTTAATAAAAAAGTTCATTATGTTTCGTCATTTGGAATAATCTCAAATTCCCAGCAAAAATGAACACTGTTTAAAAAGATAATTAAACAGGAAAAATCAGAGTTTCAGACACTTGTTTAATCTAACATAGCTACTGTATTTGTGGCTTCAGATTTCTCAGAGTAAGATTTATTATAGAAAATTAGTGTTAGTAAACATTTAACTATTTCCAGTGGAAACCAAACATTTATATATTGAAATAAATATTCACCTATGCATGTAAGTATATTTTGGCTAAAAACTACTAGCAAAAAAATGCTTTGACCTAGAAGTTTAATGAGGGATGTAGATTTATTCAACAACTATTTATTAAGCACCTTCTGTGTGTCACACCCTGATTATTATGTCTTTTGTTGGACTCTAGTCAAAATTTGTTATTAATTTAAATAATAATTCAAATATTCCATATGGTTTATCAGTTTCCACAATACTTATATTTTCATTATTTACTTTTAGAGAAAGGAAAAAAATTAGTCAAAGATTCCCCATATCTATACATTTAATGAGAACATGGGCAAGTCTTCTTTTAACAAACTTTTTCTTCCAAATGATTCTTAAGTATTCTAATGTTCTAATGGTCCATAATGATTTACTTAATTTGCTAATAGTTTCTCCAGTAAAGTTAGAAAATAATTAGTGCTTACTAATGAGTATTTTTGATTCAAAACTTTAGTGAAAACCAAACAACTATGGTTATTATAAGAAAATCTTTTTTATGTGTTACTATGCTTAAATACTCATAAGAGAGTCTTGTATGTGTTATGTGTTTGTGTGGGTCAGCAGCAATAGCAGACTGTGACATCGACTGATACAGTTAGGACCAATCATGCAAGTAATAACATTTAGTTATGAAGAACAGGCTATGCTATGTTTAAAAATGCATCTAATGATCTTTGTATATTTTAATTTATGTTTCCCACACTTCATAAAGGAAGGTGCATAGTTTGTAGACAGGAGTCCCCAAATGTAGTTTTCACTCTGCCACTAACGAGCATTGTGATCTTGAGCAAACTAGTTGGTCTCTTCAAGGTTCCAGTTTGCTGTTTGATAAATGAAGGAGCTGGAATAGAAGAACATTGAAGTTCCTTCCCTCCTTCAAATGTAATGATCATGTAAGGTAGATTTCCTTAATTACATCATACTTTGAAAAATTAAATTAAACAAATATAAAACAATAATTAAATTAACCAACACTTCAGTAACAACCCTGCAATCTCTAAATATTAGAGTGACTTAAATAAATAATAAATTATTGATGACTTGAATTAAAAATAAGCTAATCGATTAAGCTAAAGGTTTGGAATTTGGGGTAATAATCAGTATGACTTCCTGAACCCTGAAATATTTTACCAGCTTTCATGGATGAAAATGGAGTTAAGGTTTAGATCTAATACCCATAAGCTCTTCCAGACAAATTGCATGATCATGAAAAAAGATTTACACCATCTCTATGGAGTCTTAGAGCATTTCTCTCTTTCTCTCAGATCTCCTTATCCCTAAATGATCTCTTTATCTTACCACTCCAGACCACCATTTTCTATTTTCCTTAAACTTAATAGCAATCAAACTCGGCATTCTGAAAGTTAATACATTTTATTTGACATGTTTAGGTTTTCTGGATCCTCCTGATCTCCCATTCAGACCAATTTCTTGGCAAACAGGAATAATAATGTCTTTGACTTCTTTGTTTCTTCCTACAACTGGTTTCCATTTCATTGGTATCTAGTGCCGTCTGGTGATACACAGCAGCACTAGAACATTGAATAATTGTTGGTTAAAAGGCGGTGGGGGGAGGCAGAGAAGAAGGGGAGAGAGAGAGAGAGAGAGACTAAAATGCAGGAATGTCTCTCCTTCTATTAAGCTGTTCATTAGGTTTTACAGTGTATTCTGCATTCATCCTGTTTATTTTCTCACATTCTACTTTAGTACTTTATCTTTTGATACACAGATTGTTTAGTAGTTTCCTAAATAGTTTGTCTGTCTCTATCACTTCCTGTTAATCCTTCGTAAATGAATGCATGCTTGAAGAGACCTAAACCTAATGTACTATTGATTTCACAGTCTTACTACACCACTCACTTCAAAATGGTCTCTTCTTCCTTGGAACAAGTTTTCCTTTTATATCTTATTCAGAAATTAGCCAAATATGATATCATAACTCTAGCACTTTCTCACATTTTATATTTTTAATCTTGAACTTTTTTTTGCCTATCTCTGTAACCAGACTGTAAATTTAGTATGTTCCTTTTATGTAGTATATATCCTTTAAATATTTGTTGATTTAATATGTTAACTCAAGTATAAAATGAACATTTGACCTTGTGTAGAGTGCAAAAGAAATTTTTTGACACACTGTGGTAGGAAAACAAATTCAAAGGTTTATTATCAAAGATAACAGTGATTTATCTGCAGCAATCTTTAGTCTGGGTAAGCAAGATGATGTTAGGCTTTGTGAATTAATGTTACGAGAAAAAGTCTATTTTTGTTGAGAGAGAAAATTTTGCTGCATAACTGTAATTAGGGACAAATCAGAGATTAATGATGCATTATATTCTAGAGCTTTAACTGATAAGCACCAAGAAATGGCTTTCTCAACTTTAAATGGTTTGTAAAATATTATCTCTGTACTTTGCTCTATATACAGAAAATAATGGATACTAGGTCTGCTATTCAGAAAATTCAATACTTATTCTAAAATATAAATTGTTGAGTTATAGGAAGATTTCATATACTCAAAAAGAGCATAAAATCTACCTCTACTAATTAGCTTCTCTATGAAAGCCTTCCAGGCAATTACAGGGTAGTACCATTGGTCAATGCTTTGGTTGCTTTTCATTAAAGGTATAGTGTTGCTACCAGATGAATTGCTTCATATAAAAGCACTTACCACAAAGACCCATAATGGAGGGTTAAGTGCTATACTAATTACTAATTTCAATCCTTATTACCTATATTTTGCAGTACAGGCACTTTAAAGGAACCAAATATAGGCTGCTGGTTCCCGCTTCTCTGATTATAGGATTTGGTGGTAAAAGCTTGAATTTAGCTGCTCCTTTAATAAAAATAACTCCCAAAATTAATAAAAAGAGCCATACCACAAACTGACATGAAATACATATACTAGACTTTTGCTATTGAACTTGTATTTACAATCACTTTGTCACAAACACTTTAATCGAGTTGACACACACACACTTCAAAATTTGTATTCAGCCATTATGGCACCATTGCAGATGAATCTCCAAGAGAAAAAGGTATTTGAAATTTTCATGGCTTATTTCCTACCTCAGCATCACACTGAAATGAACACAGAGCAGATGATTAATAAAACATCTGATGACAATGGTGACTCCCCTGAGTTCTTTATATATTGATCATTAACTTTTTATATGTATATATTAAAATTCTTCATATGTGCTTTAATTTTCTTGAGGGCAGACTCTGTGTTTTTCCTTGCGTATATCCTTCAGAATAATTGCAACTTTGCCCACTGTCGGTTTATTTATATTTTCTAAAAGTTGAAAGTTGTATCTGAAATAACTATATGTAAGGATTTGCTTCTTATTACTATACTGCTCATTTCTATTTTTAAACATCTTTTACATTGTGTTTCTTATTCTGAACAATTGTTTAATTGGCAAATAAGGTACTATATGCATTAAACAAATATTAATCTAGAAAAGCATGTAGAAATATTTTCTCAAATAATTAATAAGTACTGCCTCAATCTCAGCTACCAGATTCAAATTGGACATTAGTCTGCTACAAGAACACAGGAACCATATATTTTTTGAACTATATTCTGTACATGGTATCTGGTATGTGTTCAATCAAATAAAATACAGTAAAATTGGGGGATACAGAAATTTTTGAAAACATAAAATATTTACTAAAATGCAATGATGTTTGGCTAATATATCCTATATTTCTTTTCTATCATCTATGCTTGGGTAATGCATTCTGTATTTCTCTTATAGAGATACATTATGCATATTAATAAAGGCCAAGTATAGATATTTTAACTTAGCTTAACCCAGAATTTCCCAAACTAATTTGAGCATGGGAGCTTAACCCAGACTTTTCCAAACTAATTTCCCAAAGTAATGGGACTTTCCATTTCTCACCATAAGTAGTAATAACCTCTAGGTAAAGATACCAGTTTGGAAATTGCTGATAAGTGCTAAAAGTTACTAAATAAAGATAATTTTAAAGAATTAACTATGAACACGAAACTATGCCTCAAGAGGCAAACGCCACACTGCAATAGTAACAGGATTGATTATTTTGCATGTTCAGGTCCACTGTTCACAGCTGACAACATCCCATGAGCAAAGCCTAGACCTTACCCTACTATGTATTTTCATGGCATCCAGTGTGATGACTTTCTTTCAGCAAATAGGCAGTGATTAATCCATATTTTAGGAAAATTACCAATACATCTTTCTGGATTTTTATTAAGGTTTTAGCTATCACTTTTAAAAGCAAATTTTTAGGCTGGGCATGGTGGCCCATGACTGTAATTCCCGCACTTTGGGAGGCTGAGGCAGGAGGATCACTTAAGGTCAGGTGTTGAAGATGAGCCAGAGCAATATAGTGAGACCCCCATCTCTACAAAAACCTTTTAAAAATTAGCCAGGCACGGTGGTGTGCACCTGTAGTCCTAGCTACTAGAGAGGCCGAGGATGGATAATTCTGTGAGCCCGGGAGTTTGAAGTTACAGTGAGCTATGACTTTGCCACTACACTCCAGTCTGGGCAGAAGAGTGAGATCTTGTTTCAAAAAATAAAAAAAAAAGTCAAATTGATAAAATAAAGAATAAAAATTGAAATTGCACATTTACACCAGGATTTCAGATGATGCAATAATCTGGGATTAGTAGGGGCTATGTAACATTGCATGCATATTTAAGTTACTTGGCTTTCAAATCTTCTATTACTTCACCTTGTTGTATACAGTTCACATAACTGTAGTGTAAAATTGTGATAATTCCCAAGACATCGATTCAGCAAATATTTATTGAGTGCCTAATATTTGCCAGTATTATAACAGGCACTGGACATATTAATTTCCTTGCTCCCTAATTTTGTCATAGAGTAGTTTTTTAAATTACATTTAATTCAGCAAATATTTGCAGAGTACTAGGCTTATGGAATAGGTTTGAACTAGGGCTTGAAGATTTAGAATTCTATAAACCAGAAAAGGTCCAGAAGGGTATTACAGACATTTCATTCCACAATCGTGAGTCAGTACTTGGGATATTTGATATCAATTGAATACATTGGTTATGTCATTAAATTGCTTCTTTCAAGAACCAAATAAGTCTGATAGAGGAATTTAATATATATTTTGATTATTATTTTTATTGGATAAAACACAAATGCATTTTTATACTTTTTCCTTATACTGTGTTATAAATTGTGTGCTTTGCAAAAAACATAGTTATATCTAAAGGGGAAAGAGATAAATGAGACAGATATTTTTGGTAACCTATTTTATACTAAAATATACAGATGATAATGATTACAGTAAAATACCTTTATACTTTTAATTTATATTTTACTTCAAAACATATTTGTTTTAAAATTGAGGATACATACAACCACAAGTAACACTGTTTAAAATTTCTAATCTACCACCTTTGTTTCAATAACATAATATTGATAAAACTCATTCACAATAAACAAGATAATTTTTATTTCATCAATAATGGCTTGACATTTATTTTATAGACTTAAAATGAGTAGCGCTAGTGTCAAAGAATCCTCATGAAACTCCATGGTTATATGAAAGAGAAAACAAACTTCCTTTATGTACATGTTCTTATAACTGTTGATTTATGCTACTATTGTTTTCTCACTATTTCTCTATCTCATGGGATTCCTACACTTTAATGAGTTTCAGCTGTGCACCACCATCTGAGGAACGGTTAGGTTTCATTTTCTCTCAGAAAAGAAAAATAAATAAAGTGTTATAATATTCTTTCCCTTAGTTTTAAATTTTAACTTTGTTACTTTTGACAAAGCCTTTCCTTTGTTTAAATGCAAGGATCCAGTAAAAAGAGCTTTGATATGTTGTGCTTTTTATGTGTGCATTTTTCTGATTTCATTGATGTCCTGAATTTTGAAAATGATAATGTACACCTTCACGTTCTCCTATAAAATGGCATTTGTACACTGTAGCAAGAACAGTTTAGGACAGCATTACATTCACATGACTCTAAAGTCCAATAAATAGTTGATGGTTTCTCAGAAAACCACAATTTGGTGAAACGGACACAAAACAGTGCTTTTTCTTCCAGTTTGATTTTCATAAAATCTTCCCCCGATACATATTCACTTGCTTACCTGCAGGATAGCGCTCGATCACTGGCCAGCTGTCCACCTGTAATGTGGCATTGCCACCACTCCTCGTGAAACGAACTACATGGTATTTCCCATCATTAATGATTGCATTGGACTCTTCAATGGCGATGTCATCTGTCCCAACATTAAACTTAACTCCAATTTTTCCCTGGTGCTGTAAGAGAGGAGGGGAAAAAAGAGTTGTATTACGTTGACTAGTCACCATTTGATAAAGATCACATACAAGGTATTGTTTAAAATGGTGCTTTGGACAACAGCTGTTTTCCTCCAGTTTTACTTCTGAAACAATACATGTAGTAGAAGCAAGATTCTTGACATTTGGGTAAATTTAAGACATCTCTTTCATGGATAATTGATATTCCAAAAGGCACACTTTCAAGGGAATTGAGCTGCATTCTTCCCAGAGGTTGTCACAGAGAAGGTGCACGGCTGCCCGCACAAAGGACATACTTTCATGTCCTTTAACACAGCCCCTTTAATCCACTCTCCCCATTTCACAAGAAAAATAGGGCTCCAAATTCTCCCTTTTAATAACTGGTGAAATCAGAGCAATGATGTCTGTTTAGAGCCCACTGACATATGATCACAATATAGGAAATAATTCTAAAGGGTATGGGGCATAGAGGCATTTAATGAGTGCAGTCCTTTAGTCAGTATTCACAAACCATCAAATACTAAGAGCTTGAAAGTTATTCAATGTTTTTATTTTATTGATGATGAAACATCAACACTTTATTGATGATAACACAGGAAGGTACAAGACTTGTTCAAGGACACATAACTTAATAGAGACGTACTAGAACTAAAATTCAGTTCCTTTATTCTTAGATTATACCTAAGCTAAGTTAAAGCAAAGATATCATTATCCAAAATTAACCCCCTCTTCAAATTATGCAAAGCCGCACTATGAATCATTCTAACTATAAAGTTATTGCTGTTAACTTTAGAATTTCATAATAAAAAGTGGCAAAGAGAAACATGTGCTATGTCCTCTGCCTCTGAGAAGCATTCTCTAACAGGACTGTCAACTCTACCATGAATTCTGCAGATTTTTAAAGCATGTGGATTTGCCCTTAATCAGTCGCACAGAATACCTGCGCTGTAGGCCCTTGTCAGAACACATAACCTCAAACTGTCTGTGGTTCACCCTTCATCAAACCTCAGTTGAGAGAAATGACATGGAGGAAGAAGGGTTTAAAGTACACACAGTCCATCCTTTCCTGTAGAAGTTTTAAATCAGAATGTTAGAAACCTGAAGATGTGGACCACATTCTCTTGACTCTTTGTGGGGTTCTCATCATTATTTGAACTAGACAGCAGGAGTATGGTATCAGCTTACACTGAGAATCCTTATGGAAAATCTTTTACAAAATTGCATTAATCAAAGGAAAATCGTTGAGGATGTTATTTTGCAGTATTGTTCATTATCTCCTTCATGTAGAGATCCTAAAGGTTTCTGTTGGGTTTTTCCCCTGGGTTCTTATTGTACATAAATATCTCTTATAAGTTAGCATGCTTACATTTTTTTTGTTTTGATTTGCTTTAGGCTTGATGGACGATTTAACTTTTTAAAAAATCACATTTTAACACTACATACATGTTTGTTAAATAAAGACAACTTATTATGTCTCTTAAATGTGATTCTTTAAAATTTTCCTGTAGAGTTATATCACATGTGTTAAAAACGTATGTAATAAATTCAATAAATTACTGAAAATGAGCAAAAAGAAATTCTACTACAATGAGAAAATAATGCAGGCTTACAAAAAGATCGGAGCTAAAATAGGTCTTTGAATAAAGTTTGCATTTTCATTGGACTTTTGCTGTTTGTTTATTAGCTGAATCAGTCTACACAATACTAAAATGTCTTACAATGCCATGTATTTAAAAGTAAGGGTCATGAGAAATACGGTGGAAATAATAAGTCCAGGGGAAAATATATACTAAAGTCTCTGCAGCTATTAAAATTACCCAGCCAGAAGTGGTGGCACACATGTATAATCCCAGCACTTTGGGAGGCCAAGCTGAAGAGGACTGCTCAAGCCCAGGAGTTGGAGACCAGCCTGGGAAACATAGCAAGATCTCATCTTTACCATAAAAAAAAATGTTGGGCATGGTGGCACACACCTGTATTCCCAACTACTTAGGAGGCTGAGGTGGGAAGATCACTTGAGCCCAAGAGGTTGAGGCTGCAGTGAGCTATGACTGTGCACTGAACTCCTGCCTGGTTGACAGAGTAAGACCCTGTCTCAAAATAAATAAACAAATATTTAAAAAAATTACCCTATCTACATGGACCCTGAGTTTCCTAACGACAAACACATACATAGGGCTCTACTCATTTTATAAATAGTAACTCTGGTATTCTTCATAACAGTTCCATGAAGGAGACGCTATTTTATCTCCATTTTACAGATGAGAAAATTAAGGCACAGGGTGATTAAGCAATTTGGCTAAAGTCACACAGCTGGAAAGAGAAAAGCTGTGGCTCAGATCCACACAGTCAGGCTCCAGAATCTGGTCCTTAGTCATTACACTAGGCTGAGTTTAGGACTGTTGTGCCATCCTATAGCTGTAGCTAGCAGATTTGGTAAATCTAGCTGTTTTTACTACCTGTTTTATCTCTCCTGCTACA
This sequence comes from Trachypithecus francoisi, assembly GCF_009764315.1. Lineage (NCBI taxonomy): Eukaryota > Metazoa > Chordata > Mammalia > Primates > Cercopithecidae > Trachypithecus > Trachypithecus francoisi. Next base: position 57,429,315 of record NW_022681462.1, on the reverse strand, counting down.
GTAGCATCACTAAGGGGCCTTGTATTATGCTTTGAAGTTAGTAGATATGTATCAATCAATGTATGCTTAAAATAATTTTGGAATAAATTGCAAGCAACTGATATGAGGATATAATCGAATATTTAAATGCTTCTTTTTGTTTCAATTTCAGCTGAGATGTGAAGATGATAAGATAATAAGTCAAAAACAGATTACTGTTTCCATCTTACAAAATGAAGTTGAAAATTACTTAAGCCAGACTTGCAAAGGAGAACACTGAGAACTGCTTTTGGGTTCTGAATTAATTACCTACTTCAATCCATCAAAATACAGAATAAGGAATGAGGAGATTGAGAATTAGAAGAGGATTTTTGGAGAGTTGAGATTTGATGTGATTTCCACACACCTGCAAGGTGGAAGCTTAATTTTCCCTATCTCATGTGTAGGAGAAAGGGACATTAGTGGAACATCTCAGAAAATTTGACATGTGTCTTCTGGAACTTGGTGGGTGGCAGTGGTCAAGGTAGTGAGCAAACTAGCATTTGACTATGCCTGAGAAATCTTCAAGGGAAGAGACTGTGGCTGACTGATGCCCAGTGGCCAAGGAAAGAGATATTGATGTACCAGGAGCCACCTGTACATACATTAGGGTTTGTTACGACAAAGGACACTTGTGGACCCTAGGTTAGTGTCCATGTAGAATTGTGTTGTACCCTGTTTAGCAGGGTTACTGAAGGAATTGGGCTGAGTAGTTTAGAAAACTCAGACAAGAAGAAAAAAGAAAAAAAAAAAGAAAAAAGAACTTGGAGTTACAGTGATACATGACCAGAGGCTGAAGTGGGAATCCTAAATGACCATCTGAAGGAAGTGCATTTACTACCTTAATGGAATTGCAGGTAAAGAATTCTAATGATATGGTTAAGGTCTCTAAAGAACCAAATGCTTCCAAAAAGTGCCTCCTTAAGAATTTTAAGTAAAGGCTAAGCTCAACTAGATGGCTACAATAATATTAGCCAAGTAAGGTCATTTACGCCCTTCATGTTTTCTTTCTTTTCCTGCTTCATCCCTGGAGGATAAGAGAGGGAGAGGAAAAGCGAAAGTTGTGGAAACAATCGTGTTCCTCCCAGTGCAAGTGGGGGCTCCACTGTGGCTGAAGCAGGGATAATGAAGAGGCTTTAACTGACTTCTATTATTACAGAGGAGTAAGCTGATATTACATTTTATGTCTAAAAGTGAATGGATGACCCTTTTACTATCCAAGAGGGAGCAAGCACTGTTGAGACTTTCTGTGGACTTCCTTGGCGGTTTGAAAGAAATATTTTTACATAAGTTTGAATTCTTGTTACACGGTAGGAGGTAGCCCTTTCAACACAAGTAGAGGAAGATATTTGTTACTCTAGAGTTGCCCATTGTTTTAGAGTCTCATCTATTATAGATCTGGTTCTTATCAAGGATAGACTGGAAAAAGTTCTTGAAGTTTCCTACTTGTTATTATAGGTAGGCCATAAGCACCTATTTTCATCAGAGTATTAATTGTTGAGAAGGTCTAGATTCAGGGAATAGAAGCATTGTATTGCTAAAGGTGAAAAATGCACTGAACTCTAAAATAAGTCCCTTTAACTTATCCTTAAAACTTTCTGCAATATGAAATGCCAAATACTCATTTTCTAGGTGCAGAAATCTCCAGATTTCATAGGATTTGATTTTTTGCAACACAATAAAATAAACAATGTAGAAACAAGGAGCGTCTGTGATGCTTGCAGAACATTTGATTTTTAAATGATGCCCATCTCTTCTTGGATATGATCAGTTTTTGCCTCAACTTCAAATGTCTTTGACATCCCATGGATTTAAAATCGAGAGTTAGCTAGAGTGGAACTGAAAACTATCAAAGTAAAGGATCAAAGAGGCCCGAACCTAATTCAGACATTATCTACTTCACCCCAAGTTGCATCAGGCTTTGAAAAACAATTTATTTATAAATGATCACCAAAGAGTTTTCCCTGAAAACAATAAATTTAAAATACACATAAAGTACAAAATACTAATATCAAGCATATTTATAGGACTGGTATTTGCTATTTCTTTCAGAAACTATAGATATCCTTACAACACAACCTTTTCATGCTTATAGGATAGCAAGTCACTTAAATTATATACACAATAAAACTTGCTAAACTTTCTTGCCAATAGATAATTACTATTTAAAAGAATTCATTTCAAACTCTTATTCTCTGGGATTAAATATGATTGTCTTGTCAAATTCTCATGAATATTATATTAGCAAAACCAGAAGTCATTTCACTGGACATGTACTGATCTCCCTGTACTGCATCTTCCTTGAAATAGATAACTGGCTCAAATCATAATTTCAAAAATCTATTATGAGAATATCAGTAATGAGGTATTTATAATTTAATGAAGCCTTTCCATGGATTCATTAAATAAACAGTGACAAAGGTAATTATTGATTTTTTTTTACAAAAGCTCATTTCTGAATAAAGATTATATTATTAAACCAAGTTAAAAGGAAACCTCATGAAATATGACACTGGGAAGGTCCTTGACGGTTCTAGCAAGTGGCACCATAGTTTAATGCATAGTCTAATTCCATATGAAATAACATATGCACTTGATGTTTTTATGTTTTAACTAAGATTAACATTTAATGGTGTAATCAATATCTTGGGCATACTTCAAGCAAGATGTTTGCATGTTACAGATGCAGATATAATATGTGCATATGAAATAGATAAAGCAGAATACACATAAGTAAAGATTTCAGTCTACATGTGACATACAGACGTGTTACATAAGATTTTAGTGCACTGTTTCCCCACACCCCATTCGTGAACTGTTATATAGAAATGTTTGGCTCAACTATGCTCAGGAACAGAGACCAGTAACAAACAAAAATGTCTTTCTCTGTGTCTGTTTACTATACTCTTAGAGAGGAGGACCAAACATTGTGAACAAGTGTGCAACTCAGGAGGGCATGTAGATTAGTAGGAGCCCTGTTTATGTTCTGTAAACTTCTGTCATGCACCATAGTACAGTCCAGTACTCCAGGGCCCCACTTTGGACAGAACTCAACAATGTCTTCAAATGCTCTGCATGCTTGTACTCATTTCAGAATACAGAAAGACTCCCATGGTCCAAATCTACATTGTTGATTGAAACCAGAGTTGGGTGAATGGAATATTTTGCTTCTCCAGAGACTAATCCTCACCAGAGCGCGAAGGTTTTAAGGCATGAAGGGGATTCTGAAGCCTATAGTCACAGTTGTTGGAGTATGCAACACTGCAGACAGTATCAGAGAGCCATCTGTTATCTCACCTAAAAACAAAAACACTCAGATAATTGCTAATTTAGCCCAAATACTTTTTTTTTTTGAGATGGAGTTTCACTCTTGTTGCCCAGGCTGGAGTGCAATGGTGCGATCTCGGCTCTCTGTAACCTTTGCTTCCTGGGTTCAAGTGATTCTCCCACCTCAGCCTCCAAAGTAGCTGGGATTACAGGTGCATGCCACCATGCCCAGCTAATACTGTATTTTTAGTACAGGCAGGTTCTTCATGTTGGTCAGGCTGGTCTTGAACTCCTGACCTCAGGTGATCCGCCCACCTTGGCCTCTTAAAGTGCTGGGACTACAGGCGTGAGCCACTGCCCCCGGCCACCCAAATACATTTCTAAGTGAATTACTTAGAGGCCCTCTTGGCTGGTAGAGACTCTCTTTACCAATCTAGATGGCCTATAATGGTAAGAAGTGATTTTAATCCAGTTGTTTTAACCTAGCACTGAGGTATACATGCCATCCTCTGACCCCCAAAAAGCAATACCACCACATCAAAAATAAGAAGCTCCTGCTGCCCTGTCTCCTATTTTCTCCATTATATAGTGTCTTTTTAAAATTCATTCAGGTAACTGATAAAAAGTATATAACATGCACCCAGCATTTTGCTCCTACTGGGAGGAGAATAAAAACAGATAAAGTCTGTTTTCTGCTCCTGGGGAAACTTTCAATCAAATTGGGAAGGTAAATCGTGCATGCAAATACTCATACCCACAAAAGAGTTGAGGGAGTGGCGGGGAGAAGCACAAGTACATTGGGGGAAGCATCTGAAGGATATCAGGAAGCCTCAAACTGCCATGGGAGCAAACTAGCATTTGGACAGTCCTAACACTACCAGCAGGTTTCAATGCAACACCCAGGGATATAGAAGTTACGTTCTCTCTATCTTCTATCTCTCCTTTCAGGCCCCACATACCAGACTACTCATGATGTGCCAGGCATTGAGCTCTATACATTTATCTCCTCTAAAACTCCCAGCAGACCTGAAAGGTAAGTGCCATTGTCCCTATCTTCTTGGAAACTTTAATCTTGCTGAAATCACACAGCTAGTAAGTATGGGTACTGAAATCTGACCAAGCTGGTGGGACATTCTAAAACTGAATAATGTCAGTTGTGTCAGTGTTCCAGGAAAATGTCTTGAAACTAAGGCATCCTTAGAGGACTGAGTCAAGAGGAGGGTTACTACAGGGTGCATGGTTTTGTTTGTTTGTTTTTTGGTTTTAGTTTTTTGTGGTGTTGTTGCTGTTGTTGTTGGCTAGTTGCATTTCGTAGCACTACACAATAAGGAACCAGAACTGGGCAAGATATATGGGCAATACCACCTCAGAAACATCTCATTTAAGAGTAATATATGTTTTAAAAAAACAGTCTTTTCATTTCCCCATCAAATCTTCATTAAGGATAGTGTATCTTTTCTAAAATGTCTCCATCCTACAGGATGCTGTAGCTCCCTCAATGAGACTATATCCTGGCAGTGATATTAACTTCCTGGAGGCATAAATTCATCTCTTGGTCCTAAGAATGTCTAATAAAATTTTGTAAGCCTGTGCCAGTCCTCCTCCACACACTGCTTTGGGTGTTAGTTTTTATGTGCCCATTTCAACTTCTCAAACATATTTAAAAGAACTTTAGGGTAGGAAAAAAGACTGGTGTATAACTCGTTGTATCCTTCACAGCACTTCCCAGAATATCTTTACTTTTGCAAATTCCCAATATTCTTTCACATCTGATTTTTTAAAATTGAGATATAATTCAGATATCATAACATTTGCCCTTTTAAAGTATATGGTTCAGTGGTTTTAGTATATATTCACAAGGTTGTGCAACCATCACCATTATTTAATTTCAGAACATCTGCATCATGTTCCAATTTTCTTTTGATGAGATAACGCATACAAAGTTCTTAGCACACGTAATGGTTACACAGTTCCTGTGAGCTATTAGCATCACTATTATTAATACAATTGTTATCATTATCCTCTCCTTTGAAAAACAATGTTTAGCTTCACCGTAGTTTGATGGAAGTTAATTAAAATATTGCTTGAATTATATAGACATTTCAGTTTTGCCAGAAGATAAATTTTTAATCTTTACAACTTGTGAAGCAGGGTATTTATTTTGTAAATGGGGAAGCAAAAGCTCAGAAAGGCTGAGACTTGACCAAAGTCAGAGCATCTATCTATGACTTGGATCAAGAGAAGATATTCTAAAATCTAGCTGTGCTCAACTCTAAGATAAGTGGTTCTCCCATTGATTATGCTGAGGCAGAGTATCCTTGATTAGACAACATCTATGTCCCCTCCCATCTCAATATTATGGTTCTAGGGAAATCCTAAATGTAAGGTAAAGCAGTTCTCACAGAAAAAACTTGAAAGATATTACTAGTTGAGTTTTTTTGAAACACATTGAAGGTGCCTACATTTGAATTTGAGTCTCTCTTAGATTTCCTCCAAAATTAAAAAAATAAACTCTAAGATTTTATTACGTTTTTAAATCAGAGATTCTCCAAATTAGGAAGAGAAAGAGGACTTTGCATTAGGCTGAAGTATCAGTAATCTGTGAAGCCTTTTGTGAACTATGTATGTTCCTTCCCAAGAAAGTATAACCTCTGATGGAAGGGCTTGTCATTGTTGGGAAGAGCCCTTGCCTTATCAGGTATGTAGGATTTCGTGGTGGTAAAGTGAGAAAAAGGATGGACAGATCTTGAGCTCCAGTGATAACAACAAAATACTTCAGTGCTTCTATTTCCTCATTGTCTTTCCTTAGACGAAACCAAATCAAAAATCAAAACAATGTCAAGATGAATTTAGTTCACTAAGTGACGGGCTGCTGGATCTTTGAATGGGGTAATAACCTTGATATTGGTATTTTAAGATATTCTCCATTTTGTTTCACGAAATGAGCCAATACTGGATTATTCTTTACATAGTATTTGAGAAGACATTCTCAAACCATTATGAAGTCCTCCAGTGTGACTATGGGTACAGACATATCAGCAAGCCTTTTCGTGGTACTTCCCCTGGTTCCAAATAGCATATGTTTGCATGATATCACAATACCTGTAGAATAAAACAAAGCTACCTTAGCCTCTTGTGAATCAGAGGCATCTCATTGAGATAATTAATTCTATATCTCCATCCACTGAGACAACAACTACTATGAAGTGAAATAGTTGCCTTTAAATGTGTCCTTATGTGTAAAGAATGTCTTGTATTATTTTTCTCCCTGAATAATCAATGAGCAGAAATCAAAGAGAACAAGAAATAGGCATAGACTTGGTGGCCTATGCAACCTTCTTAATTTTTCACAGGTAATACTTTCCATTTAGATAGTTAGCCTAGTGGTCTGGCATCATAACAAATTATTTAGGTTGCAGCATGAAAATCTCAACACCACACTGGCTTAAGTTAAGCCTTTTCCAAAGTGCAGCGAGCTGATCAGATGCAGATTACTTGTTTTTGTTCATTTTTTTATATTTAAAAATTATTGTTGCTTTAAAGACCCTTGTTGGAGTGTTAAATTACTTTTTCTTGTACAGTCACATTGTATAGTAATTCAGGAAACTATGTGCAATAAATATTGTGTTTCAGGTGCTGATTAAAACCATAATCTTTGTTTTTTCTGCATCTGCCTGAATCCTTGTCTTTGGGCCATTGCACTCTTTGATATTACCTCCACCAGGAACTGAACCAGGAAGGGACATTCAATCAATTTTGCTAATTGTTGACATTTTTTATGTAAAAAGGTTTTCCTATAAAAGAGCTTTGGGATTATTTGTGGATTTCATTTACTTGTTATATCCTAGGATCATCATTTTCCAGGAGAGCTGACTATATAATTACAATCTAACTCTAATGCTCCAAATTTCCATAGCACAAAGCCCAACATTTTTCAGACAAATAGACAGAACATCCTTGGATTGTAATTTTAGTCCTCTGCATGGCAAATGTAACCTTAGTAACTCGATTATAGGTAAAACAAAGTGAACCTTTGTATTTAAAACAGTCCTTAAAAGACGTGAAAACATATCAAGAGATTAATGTAAGTTTTTTTCAGTGCTTCCATTGGTATAAGCTATAAGCTACATACAGTAAACTGGGAATGGAAAGATCAGTTTGGAAGGGATATTATTTTTTTAAATTATGTTTGTGAATCACGACTTGCAACCTAAAAATAAGAGTGAGGAAATGTTTTCAAGTATGTTTGATGGACTGACTTTCTAATGATGCTATGTTAGTTTTCATAAGCCTCAAGTAGACCCCTACCTTGAAATGCATCCCAAAAGAAAAGCTGACAGTGCTAACTTTTTCCTTTTCCTTTTCTCTTTCTTATTGACTTCTAGTCCAGGACTAGCTGTTTGACATCCTTAGGAAAAAAATGTGTGCATATGGGCATAGAAATGCATTTACCAATGAATATTTTCTAAAGAATCAGCAAGGCTCTATTATCCCTGAAGTGATAAGTAATAATTCCTGTAGCCATCAAAAATAAATCTATGTTCATGTGTGTGATTTAGTCACAACAGAGGAGAATACGGAATTTCTAAGGCTGAAATTCCTGATGATTATGACTTTTTCATCTTCACAAAACAGTAATACCACCACAAAAATGAAGTAATGCAGAAAAATATTTATCAAGTATCTTTTAGCTGCAATGAATTTTGTAAAACACCATATCACTCATCCCATGACTCAAAACTGATAAAATGTATGTTGTTGGTTGTATTTATATACATTTATTTCCCTCAATTGCATGGTTTTCTGGCATAAATGACACTAAAATTTTGGAACTACCATAACACATGAAGTTTAGTATTCACCAATATTTATGTACTTATTCAAAAACCACAGACTTTTTACTATACTCCTGGCACTCTGTTAAGTTCTGGATAAATATGGTTAACAAACCAGATGGTGCTACTGTCATTATGAAGCTTAAGTCTCACATTATTTGTTATACATTAAAACTTACTGTAGCATATACAGCATGCTAATTTTCAAGAAGGCAAAGAGTAAGGATATCATGAGAGGAACTGAATAATTAAGCAAAGCCTCCTTGAGAAGCTGAAGATGAAAGAAATCAATAATGAACATTTAGTATTTTCCAGGCAGAGAAAACAGCATGTGCACATGGCCCAGGAAGGGATTTTACAAAGACAGATCCTTTTATGAACAAATGCAGATACAGATATAAATACATGGACTCTTTATAGATATCAACATGGGCAAATTATATATGAACATGTACATATATTATTCAAAATATCTGTGTATGATATAAAACTAGGTTATGGAATAATGCATAACAAAAGTAAAATATATTATTTGCACAAATAGAGCAATTGAAAAATAGATGGTGAAGCACATTTTAAAAATTTTCCAATCAGAGAACAGAAAATTGTTGAATATATGTAGAACCTAACAGTATGCAACTTGACATTCATCTAATTGTTTATTCCTAAGTGTCATTCATCAATGTGCTTTATGAAATGCAATATATAAAAAACTTCCTGAATCAACAGGGACTCACATGTTTCAAAAGTCACTTACTTCTACAATGTCAAAAAAGATTCATCATTCTGTGCTTATATTTCTAAATTAATGTAACATGTTTAGTTTCTTTGTGTGGTGGAATGTCTTGTTAACTTATTTCTCCAGAGAGCCCTTTTATCTCAAGATGTAGTAAGGAGTTACCCATAAAATTTCTGCCTTAAAAGTGCTGTTCAAAATCACTTGACTAGTTTTTCAAGAACCCTCCTCAAATTAGTAGAAGAATACAAAGTTTTCACCCTTGACCTTTTCACCTTCCTGTTCACTCAGAAGAGCAGATGAACAGGGTTCAATGCCTGTGTCCCAAAATGCAGTCTTCCAGGCAGTCAACCCATCACTTCAAATGAGAGGAAGGATTCTTTATCCAATTCTACTTTCAGAAAAATATTAAATAAATGAAGTTAGAAGAGCATTTCCGGCCGGGCGCGGTGGCTGAAGCCTGTAATCCCAGCACTTTGGGAGGCCGAGACGGGCGGATCACGAGGTCAGGAGATCGAGACCATCCTGGCTAATACGGTGAAACCCCGTCTCTACTAAAAATACAAAAAAACTAGCTGGGCGAGGTGGCGGGCGCCTGTAGTCCCAGCTACTTGGGAGGCTGAGGCAGGAGAATGGCGTAAACCCGGGAGGTGGAGCTTGCAGTGAGCTGAGATCCGGCCACTGCACTTCAGCCCGGGAGACAGAGCAAGACTCCGTCTCAAAAAAAAAAAAAAAAAAGCATTTCCCCGGAAATTTGGCCAAGAATTTTGAAGCCAAAAACACACAAAGTGCTCAAATTCAAATAACTCATGGACATTTTGAACTTGAGATAAAAGTTCATTTGTAACTTCTCCAGAGCAGTAACCACTGGAGGCTCTTTGAGGTCATTCCTTCCCATTGTTCACCTGGAAGAGCAAGAGAATATTTTGAAGAGAGTTGTGGATGTTTAGCTCAGTAAATACAGTATAAGGAATAAATACCTGGAGCAATGTCAACTTAGCAGCCATTGACTGAACAAACAAACAAACAAACACACTTTCTCTCGCTCAATCATACTGGCTTTTCATTTCCATAAATGTCTCATGTTTTGACCCATCTCAGGCCCATTGCAGTTCCTTCTGCCTGGTTAGCTGTTTCCTTGCTTTCCCCATCCCAAAATAATTGATATCCTATATTGTTTGGAGATAATAACTTTGAGAACTTAAGGATAGGTTTGGGCATTGAATCTCCTGAATAAGAGACAGCGTTTGTGAAATATCATTTCGTGAAGCAAAAACTCATTAGTGGTCATCTACTGGAGTACAAAAGACATCTACTTAAAAGTCTGGGCTGACAATAGTCAAAAAGCAAGAGACATACCGGGAGGCCATGTCTCTTCTGATTAGCAGAATTATTTGGTGGACTCTGATTATTTCTGATAAATCTTTAAGTATTAAATATCACAGCAAGATTAATATACTGTTGTGATCTTGCATTCAATTGATACACTTCCCCTGCCAAACATGTCCACTCTTTTAAAATAAACATGTACTAAACCTAATAGAGCAGGTAAAAATTCACTGAGAGATTAATCACAAACATCATTCTAAGGCCAAGTGAAAACCATACCTAACTTATTCAGTGTTTGGTAATACAGTGTCAGAGCTCTGAAATGAGCATGGATATTCCAGAAGGGCAGGATTTGGCAGCAGATACGTGATGAGGATAATGACAATGATCTTGCCATGTGTCAAGCACTCCTTCTAAGCACTTTACAGGCAATAATACATATGAATATATATGATTATTTTCATTTAAATCATGAGGAAGCTGAGCCTCAAAAGCTTGTCCTAAATCACATGGCTAATAAGTATCAGAGCTGTGATTTTTCAAACAGTCCAATTCCGGATTTTGTGTGCTAAACTATACCATTGCTCCTCTGAGGAAGTCCAACATGCTTACAAGAGGTTGCAGTTTGTTTAAGCTGTGAGCTTAGTAAGCCTCTTTGAAAAAGAGAGATACTAACATCTTCACTATTGTATATACCAAGTAAAATATCAAGTACTTTTCAGATCTCCACTCCTTTAATTCTCACAAAAACTCAGTTTGCCAGCCGAACAATCTTCATGTTGAGGATGTTTAAAACTCAAAGCAAGTAGGTACTTTTCTGAAGTCACATAGCTAAAACATCAATCTAGTTACATTCAATCTAGGTCTATCTGGTTCCAAACTAAGAGCTTTCAACCACATCATGCTACTCCTTCTGTAGAGTCGTCAAGATCCCTTGGAAGCAGTAGGGGCCAGATGAGAGTACCCTGGGGCTCTAGACACTTACCATTTTAGGAGGTTTGTATAATGACAAGTTTTCCAAGATGTGGGTGGACAGACACAGCAATTCCTCTTTCACAGGCATTAAATTAGTACAGTTGTTTAGAACTGCTAGTAAGTGAAATACTAATCTCCATTAGGGCCAGAGCAGACTTTGTTATACTTCAAGAGCCAGAAATGGAAGTACTATCTTTTAGGTGTGATTGAGATTCTGGAGTGTCAGCCTATTTTCAGAGTCTGTAAGAGAGGAACACTCAGAGAAATAGCCAGTGTCTTTCCTCTACCCCACCCCCTCCCACCTTGTTTACATCCCGTTTTTCTCTAGTATGTTTTTTGTTTATAGCTAACAGGTTCATTTAAATCATATTTAGCAATGCTTGCTGTTTTGAAAGATGTGCCTCAAGCTTCCAATCAAATCCAAAAGAATACATAATCATCAAAACAAGGTTAGTCATGGAGTTTTCTACTAAATAACATTTGTGACCAAAATAGGCAAGGAAATGAGAGATTCAGTTGTAGTTTCCCAAAGGTAATAAATCTAATATTTAGAAAGAAATAGTAATAACTTACCAACAGCTCTGGTGTTCCATGTGTCACGATCAATAAAACATCAATCTAGTTACAATCTAGTAATTATGGATCTGAATTTTGTAGCTACTTTGGTTGTATCAAAAAAACCATTGCATAGTACTATTACATACATCTTTTATATGGTTTAGAAGAACCATACAAACTATCATTAACTATTCCTTTTATCATAATAATAAAAATAATAGAGTTCCTGATATATAAAATATAAATTAATCCATTCGAAGTAATTTTCCATTATAATTTTTCAACTTTCTTAGTCAATTTCAGATTATGATTAGAAATATTAATGTTAATCTTGTTTCTCTCCCATTTAACCCCTCTTAAAAATATAATGACAACTTCTTAGACTCTTTTCTACTCTCCTTCCATGTATATTTCAAGTTTTCTACTTATAATTTGTAATTATTTAAATTGTTTTATTTTTATCTTAGTTATTTCAAATCAACCTATACAGTATTACCATCTTTTCTTTCTCCCTAAACTTATAAGCATTGGTCTAGCATTTAATGATAACTTTTAATTTGTGATGATTCTACACAAGATGCTGCCCCAGAATGACAGTTTTATGAATGCTTAATGCAAGGAATCATAAAGCTTATTTATATCAGTGCTACCCTGAACAATTAACCAAAAAAACCCCAAAACTCTTTCTCCTTAATCAAAGAACACGCTTTGATGTGAACAAAAGAGAGAAGAACATTTAATACCAGCTTTGGTTGCACTGCAATTAGCAATTAACAAGTAATAACCTATGATTAGTTCACAAAATCCAACACTTACACTTAATGACAGGTGACTAAGAGATGTGGGAAACATTTAAGTTAGGGTCAAGATGAACAAATGTGAACCTAGCACAATTTGGTTTGGTAACATTAAGCTTTTGATAAGCTTTCCTAGTCAAAATTAAATTATTCCATATTCCTTTGGAGTAATTATAATACAATTTTCTACTTTAATTAATTCTATCAGCTGCCTAAAACTTTGCGATTACAATTTATTTTATGCAAAAAAACCCTAGAAGAAGTTATGAATTTTCAAGAAAGATGTACAAACTTAATCTTTCAATGTATCTCATAAATTTAAATGCGTGCTTAGCATTTTTAATGAATTGTTCACTCATCATTTAGCTTAAACATCATAATGTTTCCAATCTGTTACAAGAGCTAAGCCATTTCAATGCTTTTTGACAAGCTACTCTGTTGACATTGGTACAGACCACCAAAATGCACTGATTATGGAAGATATATGGTTAATGCATACAATATCTGAGCATTGATAGAGCATCAAGGCAAAAGCATTCAATACTCAAGTTCTCCAAATAAATACACAAAAAAAAGAACCTGATGACCACTTAAAATAAACTTTCAACATGGAAAGGTGAGCCTTGCACCATTCCACATTCAGATTAGCTGAGCATTTCAAAGGTATTGTTGAATTTATCTATTTCTGAGCATATCTTACTTTTAACCCAACTTGTTCTTTGAAAGGACATGTATTACTTTTGATACCGTAAAAAAAAAGACCCTTTTCATGCTCTTGCTTGCTAAAACTCTCCTAGAACTTTCAGTGACATCATATTGCCTCTCAGACTATTCAACTGGAAATTGTATCAGGTAAACTCTCATTCATTATTGCACTAGCCATCTTTTAAATTTTTAAAGAGATTATTAGGGACGGACTGTTTAAAATTATTACTACTCTTCCACTTCTTACTATTTTTAGATTTACTGTCCTATCACAACTATTGTCACATGCTACATTCCAGACTCTGTGTGTGTGTGTCTATGTGTGTATATATATATACACACACATATATTTTAACCCAAGTACTACAATAGAAATGTGATGCACCAGTTTTGTAAGAAAAAACAAAAAAACTACAAAGCTATGTAGCTGGTTATATTCACACATTGTTACAGAGCTGAAACTGATTAACTAGGCAGTTAATAAAACTATTATAACAATAATTGCAGAAATTACTAATGTAAAATGTCTTGGCCTAGATAGTTTATGTCCCACTTAATAATAATGTTGATAGTAACACTAATTAGTTCTAATTATCAATGACCATTTCCTATGTTCCCAGGTAAGTCTTTTAAATACACCTCTGAACAGTATTTGGCTCATAATGGTCACAAAACAAGCATTTTCTAAATCTTGACTAAATTCTCATATTAACTCTGTGTGAGGCAGATGCTATTATTACCTTCACTTAATAGGTAAGGAAACTGAGTTATAAAAATGTCACTTGCCCATAGTCACTCCACTAGCATTTGAAGGATCAAGATTTGAATCCAGATCTGTCTATCTCCAAAGTATGTGTTCTTAACCACTACTGTTTAATGTTGCCTTTGGAAAAATATCCAAGAAATAGATAATTACCAGTAATGAAATTGGTTTCAGAATATAGAAAAGTATAACTCCACTCTAACTTCATAAAACTAAAACAAAATTACAATACCTCCTAAATGTATAAAATTAGAACTTCCTTATACAAAAGTCAATTAAATGTAGCACACACACAGAAATCCATCGACCAATGTATATTTTAATCATAACTCACTATAATAAAGGTGGCTGCTGCATACATTGCCATTTACCATGAGTCAGTCCTTTTATGGTGCTTATATAATAACCGATTTTAGCTTTACAACTCTGAGATAACCATTATTAAGATCATTTTACGGCCGCGCGTGGTGGCTCATGCCTGTAATCCCAGCACTTTGGGAGGCCCAGGCGGGCAGATCACGACGTCAGGAGATGGAGACCACGGTGAAACTCTGTCTCTACCAAAAAATACAAAAAATCAGCCAGGTGCGGTGGCGGGCGCCTGTAGTCCCAGCTACTCCTCGAGAGGCTGAGACAGGAGAATGGTGTGAACCTGGGAGGCGGAGCTTGCAGTGAGCCGAGATAGCACCACTGCACTACAGCCTGGGCGACAGAGCAAGACTCCGCTTCAAAAAAAAAAAAAAAAAAAAAATTACCTTTTTACAGAGAAAAAGTGGCACAAATTTGCACAGTCACTGTGTTAACCTAAGGACTCAAACTTGGTCCTTTTTTACTTCAGATGCCACATAAAGCCAGATAAGGCATATCTCAAAAACTCTGAGATGTTTCAAAATTGAGAAATCTATTAACATGCATCATTAGGACAAATGAGAAAAAAGCAAAATACAATATATTAAGATAGATTCTATAAAGGTATTTGTTAAGTTCACTATGCATTCTTGAGATCTTTAAAAAAATCACTTAGTAAACTATAACAATCCCTCCCATGATAAACCTGTTTCTACCTCAAGTCAATTGCCAACATCATGCTTAACACTAAAAGCATTCCCAATAAAGTAAGAAAGTTTTACATTGTCACCAATATGTCTTAGCATTGATTTCAACATGTCAATCAATGCAATATAACAGGAAATAAAAATAACAGTTTAAATTATTGACAGAGAAGAAAACAAAAACACACTACTTGCTGTAAACTGAAACCACACTGTTGGATGCAAAAATAGCCATTTAAAATAAACTTAAGGAGCTAGCCTTCAGAAAACCATTCTACAAATGAGGTAAAGATAAATGCATACATTCTCATAAAGAGTAGCAAAGATATTGAGCAAAATGTTTTGGAATAAAGAATTAAAATATGAGTTTAATGAAACCATATACTTTCTTGGCAAGTGTTTCTAAATATAGACTCTGTGTGATGGATACATTAAGAATTATTATGTTATTTTCTTCGTGTTAGAAAATGTCCATATTGGAAAGAATGAACAATTGTAGTCTGAGAAACAAGGGTACTGCAATATTTGTCTCTAACTATATTTGTAATCTTGAACAAATTATAACTCCTCTGTCTTGCTTTAGTTTCCTCATTTAGTTCGTCTTTTTCTAGATCACCCTTTCTGGTTCTGTAATTCTATTTTATTTTCAGTTGCCTTCTCAATTTTCTATATTTTAATATATTTTAATTCATAATGGTTCAATTTGTGATCATCACTGCTGAGCCACAAATTTAAAAGTTAGTCAAAAAAAAAGCACAAAAATGGCACTGCTAGGACTTTAAAATAGCATACTCTTCCTGTCTTTTTTGAGATCTAAAATTGTTTCTTTATCTAGTTTCTGGGGTTCTCTCGGGTTTATTGTACTATTAGACACTGACATGTTTTAAAGGAAACTTAAAAAAAAAAAAGAAACAAATGAAAAGAAAAAGAAAACAACAAAATCTGGCTTGTTCTGGGATGCTGAGATGTCTTGACAGCAATTACTGCAGTAGAGACTGGTGAATACTCTATTTTCACAGCTGATGTTTTCCTTCAAAATTGTAGCTACCTTCACTTTGGTTGAGGCCAGGGGACTATATTTAGATAGTATAAATGTATCCAGAGAGCAATCTTTCATGTTTATTTGTAGAGTGGGTTTATTTTTATTTATTGATGTCACACAAAATGTTTCTTCGGTTTCTGCTGTATATAATGTATCAAAAAATAAAGACGGTCTAGAACGCAAAGTAGGAATATATTCTTTGTGATTATATTGACAATGGTTTCGATGTATATGCAGTTATACTTCCATAATGTTGAAATTGCTAACACAGGTCTATGTTTACTATGTAAGAGAAAACTTTATTACGCATAATGGCAATGGCATGGGAATAAGAGAGTGTCTTATCCTTCCTGTCAACCTAAGGCCAATGTGTAATGCAAGACACAAGTAGGACAAAGCAATGGTCATCACCAAGAGAGCAGCAGCTGTCCCTCACTCCTCACCTAGAAATAAAGAACACTGAGCAGCTGTCCCTCACTCCTCACCTAGAAATAAAGAACACTGAGCAGCTGTCCCTCACTCCTCACCTAGAAATAAAGAACACTGAGCAGCTGTCCCTCACTCCTCACCTAGAAATAAAGAATGCTGAGCAGCTATCCCTCACTCCTCACCTAGAAATAAAGAATGCTGAGCAGCTATCCCTCACTCCTCACCTAGAAATAAAGAATACTGAGCAGCTATCCCTCACTCCTCACCTAGAAATAAAGAATGCTGAGCAGCTATCCCTCACTCCTCACCTAGAATAAAGAATGCTGAGCAGCTATCCCTCACTCCTCACCTAGAAATAAAGAATACTGAGCAGCTATCCCTCACTCCTCACCTAGAAATAAAGAATACTGAGCAGCTATCCCTCACTCCTCACCTAGAAATAAAGAATACTGAGCAGCTATCCCTCACTCCTCACCTAGAAATAAAGAATACTGAGCAGCTATCCCTCACTCCTCACCTAGAAATAAAGATACTGAGCAGCTATCCCTCACTCCTCACCTAGAAATAAAGAATACTGAGCAGCTATCCCTCACTCCTCACCTAGAAATAAAGAATACTGAGCAGCTATCCCTCACTCCTCACCTAGAAATAAAGAATGCTGAGCAGCTATCCCTCACTCCTCACCTAGAAATAAAGAATGCTGAGCAGCTATCCCTCACTCCTCACCTAGAAATAAAGAATGCTGAGCAGCTATCCCTCACTCCTCACCTAGAAATAAAGATACTGAGCAGCTATCCCTCACTCCTCACTAGAAATAAAGAATGCTGAGCAGCTATCCCTCACTCCTCACCTAGAAATAAAGAATACTGAGCAGCTACCCCTCACTCCTCACCTAGAAATAAGAATACTGAGCAGCTACCCCTCACTCCTCACCTAGAAATAAAGAATACTGAGCAGCTACCCCTCACTCCTCACCTAGAAATAAAGAATACTGAGCAGCTACCCCTCACTCCTCACCTAGAAATAAAGAATACTGAGCAGCTACCCCTCACTCCTCACCTAGAATAAAGAATACTGAGCAGCTACCCCTCACTCCTCACCTAGAAATAAAGAATACTGAGCAGCTACCCCTCACTCCTCACCTAGAAATAAAGAATACTGAGCAGCTATCCCTCACTCCTCACCTAGAAATAAAGAATACTGAGCAGCTATCCCTCACTCCTCACCTAGAAATAAAGAATACTGAGCAGCTATCCCTCACTCCTCACCTAGATAAAGAATACTGAGCAGCTATCCCTCACTCCTCACCTAGAAATAAAGAATACTGAGCAGCTATCCCTCACTCCTCACCTAGAAATAAAGAATACTGAGCAGCTATCCCTCACTCCTCACCTAGAAATAAAGAATACTGAGCAGCTATCCCTCACTCCTCACCTAGAAATAAAGAATACTGAGCAGCTATCCCTCACTCCTCACCTAGAAATAAAGAATACTGAGCAGCTATCCCTCACTCCTCACCTAGAAATAAAGAATGCTGAGCAGCTATCCCTCACTCCTCACCTAGAAATAAAGAATGCTGAGCAGCTATCCCTCACTCCTCACCTAGAAATAAAGAATGCTGAGCAGCTATCCCTCACTCCTCACCTAGAAATAAAGAATGCTGAGCAGCTATCCCTCACTCCTCACCTAGAAATAAAGAATGCTGAGCAGCTATCCCTCACTCCTCACCTAGAAATAAAGAATGCTGAGCAGCTATCCCTCACTCCTCACCTAGAAATAAAGAATACTGAGCAGCTATCCCTCACTCCTCACCTAGAAATAAAGAATACTGAGCAGCTATCCCTCACTCCTCACCTAGAAATAAAGAATACTGAGCAGCTATCCCTCACTCCTCACCTAGAAATAAAGAATACTGAGCAGCTATCCCTCACTCCTCACCTAGAAATAAAGAATACTGAGCAGCTATCCCTCACTCCTCACCTAGAAATAAAGAATACTGAGCAGCTATCCTCACTCCTCACCTAGAAATAAAGAATACTGAGCAGCTATCCCTCACTCCTCACCTAGAAATAAAGAATACTGAGCAGCTATCCCTCACTCCTCACCTAGAAATAAAGAATACTGAGCAGCTATCCCTCACTCCTCACCTAGAAATAAAGAATATTGAGAAAGCAAAGCATTCGTTCATACAACCTTCAACATAAAAAATAATTTCAAGTCAAATTCTTTTTCCAACTTTATATGTGAGGCGCGTGTGTGTATGTGTGTGCAGATTAATAAGTCCTAGACAATAAAAAATTGATAGCACATAAATAGAGGGGCCAATTCTAGCACTTCTTTTTGTCTTTTTTCTCCATTATTGGATAATAGTGGTTACCAAATATAATTCAACAACAGAGCTGAGTATTTTCCCCCAGGTTTTAATTTAGACTACACAACATGTATTTCAGTCCTTCATATTAGTAGTTATCAAATTTTTCTATTGTTCCCCTATTGAAAGTTTGAGAATGCCCATAAACTGAGTTTCCTTTTAGAAAAATCAGATAATGTCAACATCCTTTGCATCTCATTTCTTTTCCCTCAGATTTATGACTTAATCCTCATTAGTTATAATACTTTATTTTCATCTTTTTGATTTGATTACTTAAAACTTTAAGTTGCAAATGGGTTCATTTTGGACATGATAAACAGGAAATTTTAAGATTTCTTTTGGCCCATTATTTTAGATTGTCCCATGATACACTGGGGGCAACTAGTGAAAGAAATGATAATTTGCCAATGACTCTTGAAATACTGAATAGTAAAAAAACAAAAATCTTAGAATTGGGAAGTGATCTTAGGCCCAAACTCTCACGTGATACAGAAGCCCTTCTAAAAATATCTCTGATAAAGGGTAACTTAAGTTCAACTTGAAACATGCCAGTGATGTTACTAGTGCTCAAAGCAGCCTACTCATTATTAAAATCCTTTTGAATTGAAAGTTACTCTCCTGGGGCATGGTGGGTCACTCCTGTAATCCCAGTACTTTTGGAGGTTGAGGCAGGCAGACCGCTCGAGATCAGGAGTTTGAGACTGCCTGGCCAACATGGTGAAACCCCTTCTCTACCAGAAATACAAAAATTAGCAGGGCCTGGTGGTATGCACCTGTAATTCCAGCTACTCGGGGGACTGAGGCAGGAGAATAGCTTTAGCTTGTGAGGCAGAGGTTGCAGTGAGCCAAGAAAGGCCCAGTGAATTCCAGCCTGGGTGACAGAGAGAGACTCTGTCTCAAAAAAAAAAAAAAAAGTTACTCTCCTCAGTCTGCACTATGGATCATCTTAGTGTAATCTGCCCCCTTTTCCCAAATGACAGCACTTTGAATATTTAAAAACAGTTATCGGGCTACATTTCGTTTTTATAACCATTCACCTTTCAGCTCTCTAGTTTGTTAATAAGCTTAGATGCTAATGGACCTTAGCACAATACACTAACTTCAATGCGACATGTAAGATGGGTACCAAACGCTAAGATATAAAATGAGTACTAAACAGTGTAATATGTTTCTTAATTAGGGCACCATTTCTCTATCAAAATTGTCTGAGGTTTGTTTTTTCTTCTTTTTCTCCTTTAATAGCTGCCTTCACTAGTTGCTGATCTCAGCTTTTAGCAAACTAAAATTCTCAGACCTTTACACATTGTGCGTTAGCTAGATATCTCCCTCTACTTATTCTTGTGGATTTGAAAATGCAATTATAGGACTTTAACCACCCCCTCCAGTTCTCCCATCTGTGTTGCCTTTGCTTAAACCTTTTTCTTCATCCAAAATACTCCTATCTCTGCTGTGGAAACACTTTCTTTATCTTGGACTTCAACTTCCTTGGGTCCATATTACCCCTGCTACTGTATCACTATGCTTAATGGAGAAGATGAAATTTACATAAGAGGCAAACAATCCAGATTTCTCTTTTCATCTATCATTACACCATCTTACTGAAGCTGGTCCCTTCCTTGTTCAGCCTTCTCCAGTAGCCAGAAACAAACCCGTGTTACACAAGACTGCTTGTTCCGACTTTAGTCTTGATGAGTTCACATTTATTGGCTCAGAGCATTCTCGCTCGCTCTCACTCAAATTATTTTTGGTTTTGCAGGCATCCTTTGAAATATGCTTTAAAAATATTTTGAGTTGTGAACTGTTAGATGGAGATAGGATTCTGTGAGGGTGCAAGGGCTGTGTCATGGCTTTGGTATGCAGTATAAGACTCAGAGTAAAACGTGTCTGGGGGTGTGTCCCAGGCCCATGTGGGACAAGCCACTGTTTCCTTTACTAAAATTCAGCATAAAATTCATACCTGCCTCAGAGGTCAAGCAAGAATTACATAAGATTTTAAAAAATAAAATGTTTAAAATAGTATCTTTATCAAATTAAGTATTCAATAAATATAATCTATTAATATATCAATTATACTATTTTAGATATAAAATGATCATCAAAAGAAATCAGAAAATGACAAACTCTTTGTTTTTTGGAATACGAGACTTCTGGTGCCTATGTCATTTCTGTTGCCAGTATTTGGAATGTGCCTCCCCTCTCATTGCTCATTATCTCCAAATATCCAAATCCTACCTTCCCTTTGACGCCAAGTCCAAATGTGATCTCTTCTTCTGAAGCCCTCATTATCCTTAGAATTGACTCCTGCCTGTTCAGTGAGGATCTTGAAAGCATGGCATTTTTGCAACACATCCTTCAATCCCCATCATCTAGCATAAACCTGGATCACAGTAGACACTTAATAAATGTCTATTATATGAATCAATGACTTCCTTTCCCCAGCCATCATTAATTTCTTCTTCTCCTGATTTTATATATCTTTATTGCACATAAATATTTACCACACATAATAATTATTTGTGCATATGTCTCTTCTGCCTTGCAGGACTATAAAGCTTTTAGAGCACATCTATGTCAAATTGACCTCTGGCTACCCTACAATTCCTTAACACACACTAGACATTAAAAAATAGTTTTGAATGAATTAATATCTGCTTTTCTCTATTGCTACAGTATTTTTTGTCCACAGAAGTTTTGTTATCTGTACCAGGGAAGTGATTAAACATAACTTGCTTTTGTAGGAAAAGGATTAACCATAAACTGGCTTTTTCTGAGACATCTGTTCTATAATCTAATGACCAACACTATTTATACAGTTGATCTACCTATAACCCCCTCAACTGTGAAAAGCCTATGGAAAATGTATGCCCAATTCCAGAGAAGGAATATTTTGGCTATCCTTTTGTGACTCCCTTTATCCTTGATGCTCACATATAATCCACCTTAAAAGGCTACAGAGTGAGGCAGAAGGAGGATCACATAATTTACATGAGATCTTGCCTGACACCACTAGATTTGGGCCCTCCTATGGAACTCCTAAGTTTCAGATATTATTATATTGAAATGACTTCTGTTGAACACTAATCATTCAATGGTCAGTTAATTTTTACTGAGTATCTCTATGTACACAGGAGACTATGTGGGATGCTATACAAGATACAAAACAAACTAAGGATCTGTTCCCTGCTTGGAAGGTAAGATTTATAAACACAAGTATATACACACCAGTGAAAAGTAATATACAAACCGAACCCTAAAATTACAGATGTTAAAAAATATATACCACAGACTGGGAGAAAATACTCGCAAAAGATATATCTGATAAAGGGGCTGTGATCCAGAATAGTTGTGAGATCCACACAAAGAACTCTTGAAACTCAACAAAAAGAAAACAAAATAGATTTAAAAATGGGCAAAATATCTGAAATTACCAAAAGGAGGTATCCAAATGGCAAATACATATATGAAAGACACATAGCATCACATATCATTAAGGAATTGCAAGTTAGAATTACAGTGATACACCACTATAAACCTATTAGAATGGCCAAAACCTGGGATACTAACAACAGCAAAGGCTGGTGAGAATGTAGAGCAACAGGAACTCATTCATTGTCAGTGGAAATGCAAAGTGATATAGCTACTTTGGAAGACATTTTAGTAGTTTCTTACTAAATCAAACGTGCTCTTACTACTAATTGATTCAGCAATTGAACTCCTTGGTATTTACCCAGAAGAGCTGAGAATTTATGTCCACACAATAATCTGTACATGGATGTTTATAGCAGCTTTATTCAAAATTGCCAAAACCTGTAGGCAACCAAGACGTCCTTCAGTAGGTGAATGGATAAATAAACTGTGGTACATCCAAGCAATGGAATATTATTCAGTGCTAAAACAAAATGGGCTATCAAGCCATGAAAAGACATGGGGAGGTCTTAAATGCATATTATTATACTAAGCTAAAGGAACTAATCTGAGAAGCCTACACACTGTATGATTTCAACTGTGTGACATTCTGGAAAAGGAAAAACTATAGAGATATAAAAGGATAAGTGGTTGCCAGGATCTAGTTGGGAGGGAGGGATGAATAGGTAGAGCATAGAGGATTTTTAGGGCAATGAATGTACTCCGTGTGATATTATAATTGTTAGTACAAGTCATTATACATTTGCCAAAATCCACGTAACGAACAACACCAGGAGTGAACCCTAATGTAAATTTTGGACTTTGTGTGATAATGATGTGCCAATGTAGGTTCATCGATTATAACAAATTACCACTCGAGTGTAGGATGTTGGTGGTGGGAAGACTGTGCATGTGTAGGAGCAGAGAGTATTTGGAAAATCTTCGTAATTTTGCTCAGTTTTTTTTGTGAACCTAAAAGACTGCTCTAAAGAATAAAACTTACTAAAAAACAAACATATCTGTTATGTATATATATTATATATACTATATAATAATATATATTTTCTACACCAAAGAAAGCTGATTAAAACTTTGTTTAGAAGTACAGTAGGGCCACAGAAGAAACACATTTCTGAGAGTACTCAGGAGTTTACCCGAGATTAGGTAATACCAACAGGAATCAATGTTTCTTCAGCACAAACTGATCTTGCAATGATCTGAACAATGTATATGTACTTTCTCATTTAATAGCCACAACAAACTAATAAAGGAAATATTATTATTATCTCTATTTCGTAAATGGCTTGAAACCTGTAATGGTGAATAACTTCCTCAAAGTCACAGAGCTACTGAGGGTATAAGTGAGATATAAATCCAGGCCTGTCCAACTATGCAGCTGAGGTTAACCAATATCCTATACTTCCTGTCGTGGGAAAATTAAAAAAATAAACATTCAGTTGGACAAAAGCAACAGAAAGAGAATTCCAGGTGGGAGATTCTGATTAACTTCTGGAAACTTTGCAACCTATGACGGTTTTAGTCTTTACTTACTTTTATTTAGTATTTCTTCAACACTGCTAGTCTATCTCCAATGTGTACAGAGGCAACAGTCTTTCTGTTACATAAGAATTACATACATCTGTATGTTTATATTCAATTTATAAGCAGTTTGTCGTTTTAAGAAGACTTATTAACGAGAAATAGTCTTTCATAGGATCAGTCTAGGGGCTAAGCAATTATATCTGCTATCTTTCAATACTAGTAGTAGTGTTTCTTGTCTAATTGATTATTGAACCTTTCTAAACATGTCTGAAGACAGAGATTGAAATTCTCCGAAGGCTCAACCTCTTTTTATTAATTGTGAATAACAATTTTTAATACAAGGCAAACACATGACAGGCTGAAGGAATAATTTCTTGCACCTATAGCCGGAATTTTTTTAAAGAGCTACACAATTTTTGTTGGTCTTCCACTGGCTTGTCTACAGCAATTGAAGTTTATCAGAAAGATTTATGACATGGTACTACAGGCCCTAATAAATGACTTTGGGAAGCTGGCAAAGCTCACTAAAGTTAAAGTTATTATCTGAACCTCATAGGGCTAATTAGAGATACAACCTGAAGTGTTAAGTCAGCAGTAAGAAACACAACACGTTATCAATTAAAGTCTCTGTCTAGGCTTGGAGAAGAGATGGGGAAAAGAAAAGATTTGCATTGAAAATAAATCATACGTTTAAACACCAGAGCCAAAAATTAGTCCTCAAAAGCATTTCCTCAACTCTCTGGAAACGTCGATGGGGTCAGTTATCTGGTTAAAGGGGACTCTACTAAAGGATTCTCCAAGTAAGGTATCAAAGTTGCTTTGCATATCTATAACAGGAACATCTGAACATCTGAACAGATCTGGGGGTTCCAAAAAGCAAGAAAAACTCTACCTCTTCCCCACATCTCCTCTTCTGAGGAATAGGCAAAATCTTCCTTCCCCAAGCCAGCTCTTTGACACTGTCATTTTAAGATATTTTCAGGCAAATCCAGTTAACATTTAAAAAACAAAGAAACAAACAAAAACCTTGCAGTATGAATGAGGTAACCTCTTCTCAAATACTGGACTTTAATGCCATTGAAAACAGGGTGTTTCTTCTTAAATATTTCTGGCTTGATGCTTCTCTTTTCCTTAGATGCAACCAACTAAAAATGACTTAAAAATCCCCGCACCTTCCTGGTATTAATGGAAAGAGGTAGTGAGGTGTTACAGGGAGTTAACTTTTTTCATGGTTTTCTTAACTGAGTTACAAAAATAACAGAAAATTGCCTCTGTGCACATGTATCTGTGCATGAAAAGCCTTGGGGATAAAGGGAGAAGTAGATATTTTCAGAATGTTTGATTATGATTGTTTTTATCAGAATCTGTTTAGACAAGAAAATCAGAACTGAAAGTAGACATATGCTAAAACATTTTCAGCCCATATCCTGCTGCTTTCATGTTGAAAATTGAGGGCCATAAAACAATAAACATGTATTAGATTTATTGAGTTCCTTTTAGTCAGCTAGATCCCCAAAGTGCTGTGCAAAATAACAGCAACTTTTGAATTAGAAAATTGTTACAGGTTCCCATGAAGATTATTTAACCCAGAGATAAGGAGCATGGGTAATAAAGAGACCTGAGAGGGATTTTCCACACCCTTCTCCTCAATCCATAATTTAAATACAGTCATAAACTGTGAATAAGCAATATAAGCATTTGTGTGCAGCATATATTTGAGCCTGAAAGGTAGAAGGCAGTGTTTAAAAATATGTTTTTAATAAAGCCTATAATACAGAATAGACAAACACCAAGGTAAAGATGGATTTCAAGAGCAAGTATTAAATGAATACACCTTCTTGCAAAAATCATTTCTTGTTATGTGCCTCAAAAAAGAACAATCTGCTTTAGACAGTATTTTAAACAACTGACTAGTGTGTATGTCTTTACACAGCCACAGAAGAGTTTCAATGAGTACTTCTCACAGATTCAGTGAGCCAAATCATAAAGCCTCAGGCTGTCAGAAAAAAAAAAAATCAACTGTAAATTTTGACAAGAATGTGACAAAAATATGTAAGATAGATTCACCAGCATTTCTAGAGTAAAAAATTACTAGAATTGGCCCACGGCCTCTATTGCTGAAAAATTTAATGCAATTACTTTTTTATGGTATTGTCTAGACTCTCCAGCATTGGCAGAAGTT
This sequence comes from Trachypithecus francoisi, assembly GCF_009764315.1. Taxonomy (NCBI): domain Eukaryota; kingdom Metazoa; phylum Chordata; class Mammalia; order Primates; family Cercopithecidae; genus Trachypithecus; species Trachypithecus francoisi. Next base: position 57,403,309 of record NW_022681462.1, on the reverse strand, counting down.
TTGTTCTAAGACTATGCTGGAAATAAATAAAGACTTAGGTTTTCTTCCTTCTATTGTAAGAACTATGTCCTCTTCCAGAAGAATGTGATTACTGTTTAGCAAATGACTGTGAAGGTAAAGGCATTTAGGAGAAAATACGAAAGTAAGATCTTAATGTTGTACTTAACAGAATGTGTCCCTTAGTACGAATACTAAAAAGCAGGATTGTAAGGAGGAAATTCTCCAACGTAAATCAGCTTGCATGTCTTCTGGGAATCTTGTAAAAACATAGAATCTGATTCAGTAGATCTGGAGTGGGCCTAAGAGTCTGCATTCCTCACAAGCTCCCAGGTGATGCTGATATTGCCAGTCTGCAGGTAACACCTTAAGTAGCAAGGTTATAATGTATGGGGAAGATTCCTGGATAGGATCAGTCTTTTAAAAATCTTTAAATAATCTGAATGTAAATTACACGACATTTCCCTGTCTCCTGGTTCCTAAAATCATTGGCTGGCCATGATGAGTGTTTATTTTTTTTCTTTAGAAAAAACTGGAATAGCAATTTGACTATGACATTCTAATTGGTGTGTGTTTCGACTACAGGAAGATTATAACAAAAGAGTATTTCTCCAAAATAAAGTTTTCCTTTACTTTGCTTTTGTAAGTAGCTCAACAAAAAAGAGAGTGTGGCTCTGTGTTTGATTTTACTTCCTTTAAATTCAAAAGCAGGGACTATAAATAGCTTAAAAAACTACAGTAATGAACTACTGAGGCACTAGGCTCAAGAAATCTGGGGAGTTCTTATGGACTCAGTGGCTATTGAGGCAGTCAGACTTTCAGATTTAGCTTCCATCAGCTGTGGATTGGACAGTGACATAATCTAGGACAGATATCAGTTTTAGCCTTCTAACATAAGTCTGGAATACATTTTAATTCACCAGCAGGAAGGATTTTGTTGCATGTAAGTTAGAGTTAAAAGACAGGTTTGTATTTGGGAAAAATTCTGTGCATCTCAAAAGGCACAATACCTGTTTTAGACATGAAGTCCTTGCCCATGCCTATGTCCTGAATGGTACTACCTAGGTTTTCTTCTAGGGTTTTTATGGTATTAGGTCTAACATTTAAGTCTCTAATCCATCTTGAATTAATTTTCGTATAAGGAGTAAGGAAAGGATCCAGTTTCAGCTTTCTACTTATGGCTAGCCAATTTTCCCAGCACCATTTATTAAATAGGGAGTCCTTTCCCCATTTCTTGTTTCTCTCAGGTTTGTCAAAGATCAGATGGCTGTAGATGTGTGGTATTATTTCTGAGGACTCTGTTCTGTTCCATTGGTCTATATCTCTGTTGTGGTACCAGTACCATGCTGTTTTGGTTACTGTAGCCTTGTAGTATAGTTTGAAGTCAGGTAGCGTGATGCCTCCAGCTTTGTTCTTTTGACTTAGGATTGTCTTGGCAATGCGGCCTCTTTTTTGGTTCCATATGAACTTTAAAGCAGTTTTTTCCAATTCTGTGAAGAAACTCATTGGTAGCTTGATGGGGATGGCATTGAATCTATAAATAACCTTGGGCAGTATGGCCATTTTCACCATATTGATTCTTCCTATCCATGAGCATGGTATGTTCTTCCCTTTGTTAGTGTCCTCTTTGATTTCACTGAGCAGTGGTTTGTAGTTCTCCTTGAAGAGGTCCTTTACATCCCTTGTAAGTTGGATTCCTAGGTATTTTATTCTCTTTGAAGCAATTGTGAATGGACGTTCATTCATGATTTGGCTCTCTGTTTGTCTGTTACTGGTGTATAAGAATGCTTGTGATTTTTGCACACTGATTTACATTTCCTGCTAAATGTTCACCACTAAGTAAACACCTTAGGGTTTTTTTTATTTGGAAAATGTAAGGAGGTATGTAAGTGTGCATATAGATTCTTCCAAAAAGTCCTAAAGGAAATAAAATTGCAAGTTTTCCCTTGTCTTCCACCAGAGCTTTCTTTGTCATGTCTAAAGCCCCGCAGCGGGGATTAGGGAGACGCAAAACGTTACTGTGAACAGGGAAGGGTTGAAAGAAAAGGTTCATTAAATAAGAAAAAAAAACCAAAACTATCATTTGAATGTAATATGTAAAAAGTGTTTCTTCCAGGTTGAGTGAAAAATATAGTAAAAAAGTGTAATCCTAGCTCAAGAGACATTGTTTTAAAATCCTAATTCTGCTAACAAGGAAAAAGGAACTTAAAGGTACGGATGTATATAAAGGCTCATGGTTCACCCATCAGTCGTTGAAACTGCCACACCTAAACTATCTGCTTTAGTGTCATTCTCCTATCTTTACTCCAGTCATTTTTATATTTCAGTTTTACTCTTAATATTTTTTTCCAGTACTATTCAAGAAGAAGGATACCAAAAAAAGCATTCCCATAAGTATTGTAAACAGGCTCTCTCGTGGGTTTGTTTTTATAAAAATGTTCAGCCATGTTTTTGGTTCAGTGGAAGAAGGAGTTTGTGATAGTTTTAACATGTGCACCCAATTAGTTGTTCTGGACTTCAGCAAATGTTCTGCTTGGAGCAGCTGTTAACAGATTCTTGCTCTATTGTTAATCAAAAAGCCAATAATACAGACGCAAATTAAAAGGCAATTTAATATTATACTTGTAATTATTCACTTTGTTTCTCATATAAGTGCAATCTCAGTTCAATGCAATGCTTTCAAAGAAAATATATATATGGTAGAGGAAAATATCAACATAAAATTAAAATTTTAAAAAATGGTACTATGTACACCTTTATAAAATATGACTAGGGAACTCCAAAAAATGTTCAAGGACTAAGGTCAAAATACATATGTGTGTACACACACTAACATGCACGCATGCATACACACATAAATGAATGTATATATTCTCAGGCAAAAGGTAGACCTTAGGCTCAGAAACCAGATATTTGCAAAGTATTGCTCAGAATACTATTTACAGTTTATTTTTAGGGATAAACACATTAATGTAATTTCATCTTCAAAATTTTTTTAAATAATTACTTTTCAAAATAGGCACTGTGCTGTGTAATGGAGATGCATGTTATCCACAACATGAAACGAAAGTACAAACATCCATTCCCACGGTCTTAGACTGTTGTTTAAATATAGATGTATATTTCATTAAAATATAAAAATTAAGTCATTGACCTTTACTGATTTGATAATAGTACTTAGTCTCTATTTATTAAATATTGTCATCTTTCTGGAATGTACTATAATAGATACAGGTTAAGTTATGAAAAATTAATCTTTTCACATATTATTAAACAAAACCTCTCACTTACTCTGTCCTTACTGTGGCAACCACTGATGCCACAGAAGTTGTATTTCCACTAAAGCATTTTAAGGGAATTTTGAGTAAGTTACTGATCATTTGATGAGATCCATTGACTAAATGTGGCTTTAATTGCTGATACTTGAACTTAGAGTGTGATACTAATGGGATTTACTATTGAGTATTCAGTAAGCACTGACAATATGCCAGACAATGTTTTAAGCACTTTAGTTATCTCGCTTCTTTCTGTTTGTTTGTTTTGAGACCCAGTCTTACTCTGTCACCCAGGCTGGAGTGCAGTGGTACAATGTCAGCTCGCTGCTACCTCTACCTCCAGGTTCAAGCGATTCTCTTGCCTCAGCTCCCAAGTAGCTGGGATTACAGGTGTGTCATCAAGCCTGGCTAATTTTTTGTATTTTTAGTGGAGATTGGGTTTCACCATGTTGGCCAGGCTGGTCTCGAACTCCTGACCTCAAGTGATCCGCCTGCCTCGGCCTTCCAAAGTGCTGGGATTATAGGTGTGAGCCACTGTGCCCAGCCTTATCTCACCTCATTTAATCCTTATAATTACCTTTAAAAGTAAGTAGCATAATAAGCTCCATCTTACATGTGATGAAACTAAGGCACAAAGAACAAAGATCGCACAGCTAGTCAGTGGTAGAACTCCGTAATCTGTGGGTTCCACATCTGCTGGAGGATGTATGTAAGTGATGTACAAACACTACTCCATTTTATGTAAGGGACTCAAACATCAATATTATGGATTTTGTTATGTATCTGTGTGTGGGGGAATGTTTCTGGAACCAATCCTTGGAGGAACAACTATAACTGTACCTTATACACTACATCAACGGCTCACAATAAAAGTCTTTTAACCAGGAGAACAGAGTCAGACACAAAACTGTGGGATATAGACTATAATTCTTTTGATTAGTATGGAAGAAAACATCCCAGTATTTTGTTCTTGGAAGAAAACATCCTAGTACTTTGCTATTAAGGTTTAGCAAGATTGAATCATTGATGTACTTAAAGCAAATCTAAAGTAAACCATACAAAATAGAACTTTCCTCAAGATTACTAGAGGTCAATAAAGCTATGGGTTATTTACAGTGTAATATGAAACAGCATACAACTGGAAGGGAGAAGGACATACTAAATAAACACAACCTGCAAAGGCAATTTTCTTCAGAGACTCTCCTCATGTACAAAAATATATTTCAAGAGGAAGTAGTATAGTTGCTGCGTTTTCATAAAAAGTCCGTTTGGTGATAAAATATGCTGAACACAACTAAAGGCAGTCCTTCAAGTCTAGGCAGTCAAGCCTACATACACTTGCTGTTTAAATACCCCTTCAAAAAAAAAATCATGTTTGTTTACCAAAATCTATTCACACTTGTTGAAAAGCATCTTTCTTCACTTATCTGAATGTGACAATGACTCAAAAGTACCTTCTCTTCTGTTACCAGAGGTGATAATGGAGAAACTGAGATCCTCACCGGAGGCTGAAAGATGTCTTTTCAGTGCTCTTGAAAGCAAAGGCTAATTTTTCCAAACAAAAATTTCTCCCTGGGGAGTTGTATTAATGAGGTCCAAAGTAATGCTTAACACTTGACTACTCTAATTAACTCAAGTTGACTGGCCAGAAGCCCTCTTTCCCATGGCCTATATGGGAGAGATCATGCAAAGTGCATGGTAATCCCATCCCCACTTGCTGTTTTCACAAAACATGGGGATTTGTTCTTTGTTTGGTGGTTGTGAAGACATTTCAATCTCATCTGACATCACCTCCTCAAATGGAAGAAGTGTGCATAGAAACACCTAGCAGCAGACTGCTTGTCTCCGTGTGTCCCGTAACCCTTGCTAGGACAAAGAGTCATTTCCAGCTCCCAGAGGTAGCCGTTAACACATGTTCCTTGAGAAATCTGACTTTTTGTTTCAAAAATGGGAACAAGTTTATTCTTGGTATACTTTTTTCCAAATGCTCCAAATACACAATAAATTATCAAGTAATCAGGCCTAATTATGTGATTCCTAGCTTTCAATGCAGGTATATTAGAGGAATTCACTTATTCACTCATTTGTCTAGCAAATCTATTGAAAACCTTCTACATGGTAGATACGAGGCTAATTTGTTTTCATTGAATCTTTCCTAAGCAACTGAGCCCAGAAAAATTTGTCTTCTCTCTGTTTACTAGAGTGACAGATACTAAAGTATCTATAATACTCAATTTATTAGTAGTAAATTTAAAATGTAATTACATTTATTTCAACTTATATTTACTGATGAGCGCCTTCAATATGCCAGGCACTTTTCTAAATGCCAGGGATACAGTAGTTCAACAAACAGACAAAAACCTCTGCTCTCCTGTAGCTTTAATTCTACAATGGAGGAACAGAAAATAACTTCAATAAGTGAATGAAATATATAATGTGAGAAAGAGGTAAAAGAAGTGAGCAGGTGGCAATGAAAGAGTGGCCAGAGAAAGCCTCACTAGAAAGGTGAACTTGTTGGCCGGGCGCGGTGGCTCAAGCCTGTAATCCCAGCACTTTGGGAGGCCAAGGTGGGTGGATCACGAGGTCAGAAGATCGAGACCATCCTGGCTAACACGGTGAAACCCCATCTCTACTAAAAGAAATACAAAAAATTAGCCAGGTGTGGTGGCGGGTGCCTGTAGTCCCAGCTACTTGGGAGGCTGAGGCAGGAGAGTGGCGTGAACCCGGGAGGCGGAGCTTGCAGTGAGCGCAGATCGCACCACTGCACTCCAACCTGGGCGACAGAGCGAAACTCCGCCTCAAAAAAAAAAAAAGAAAGGTGAACTTGTAAAGACGAAGGGAGGTAAGGAACCATGTTAATGTCTGGGAAAAAAGCATTCAGGGCAAGGAAAGACTACATAGAAAGGCTTGGAGGTGAAAGCAAACACGGTATTTGGTTGGAGGAAACAGGTCATGTGGTTGGAGGAAAGTAAATAAGGGTTAAAGTGTGCAAGGGGTGCAGTCAATGGAAAACTTTTGGATTTTACTCTGGGCAATATAGGTACTCACTAGAAGGTTTTGAACAGATAATTGACACAGTCTGATTTAGGGTTTTAAAAAGCTCATTCTCAGAGTCTTTGAGAGTAGGTTGAAAAGAGTCTAAAATACAAGTTCAGAGAACAATTAGTAGACTATTGAAATACTAAGAAGTGGTTAAACTTTATTGAATTTTAATTATAATCAAGTCACATTAAGGTAGAGGCAATGAGATTTACTGATAGATTGGATGTGAGGTGCAGGATAAAGGAACTGCACCTTGAACTCAAGATGCTTTCAAGGTTTTTGGAAAAGGCAACAGGCAATATGAATTGTTATTCCTTCAGATGGATATTGTGGAAGGAGTAAATTTTGAAAGGAATATCAGATTAATTGTTGACAACCAAAATTTGTATTAAAATCGGTAATAAAAAGGGGATATGAGTTTAGAATATAAAAGTAAAATTTGGACATATCACATACAGATGGTATTAAAAGCCATGAGAGAGAATGGGATCTCCAGGGGAGTGGATATAAATAGAAAAAAGAAGAGGCCCAGACCTGAGCTCTCGGGGTGTTGAGGAAGAACCAGAAAAGGAAACCAAGGAGAAACAACAGGAAAAACAGAAGAAAGCTCAAGAAAGTGTAAGGCTCTAGAAATCAAGTGAGCAGGTGTTTTGCTGAGGAGGGAATGATCAATGACGTAAAATGCTGCTTGTAGTCCATGAATATGAGGACTGAGAATTGACATTGATGGTAACTGTTCACCTTAGTAAGAATATTGAATACATTATTTATCTAACTAAATTCTAGACTCCTGGTAGTCAGGGCTTGTCTTAAGCAGGGAATTGAAATTGAGTCAAATTCAAAAGTTATTTTATACTTAAGTTGTCTAGAGCTCTGAACATCATTTTTCATACCACATATAATATTTCAATATAGATTCTAGTGGCTTCTCAAGAAAGCCTACTTCTTCCCACTGTTAATACACAGAACCAGACCAAAATAATAGAACCATAAAATGTTAAAGCATCCAGTTTGGTGATTATTACAATGCATACAGTTGTGTCCACCATAGCAGCAAGATATAAAATATTTCCATCACCCCAAAAACTTCCATTGTGCCCTGTTGTGCTCAGTTCCTTTCCTCCACTCCAACCCAATCATTCATCAGACTTACCTCCCTGCAATTTTGGCTTTTCTAGAATGCCTTAGAAGTAAAAATCATTTAAGAATTTAACTTTTACACTATTATTTAAAAATAATTTCATCAGTAAATATATACCAACCAGAACTTAAATGTTTAAAATATATCTTTCCTTCTTACTACCACATCTTTAGTCTTAAAATAGTCCTCAGAGATTCCAGTTCCTCCTGCTATGACCTCAGCATCTAGAAGTTCTTTAGCCCCTTTGAGTTTATAAATCAATTGATCTATAACTCATCATACATTTATTAATAATGTATTATTTCAAGGAATAGTCAGAACTAATTTGCATATGTATAAAAACATAGATACGTATATAATATGTATACATATATATGTACACACATGAGTAACAACAGCACATGAGTTCTGACTACTCCTTGAAATAATAAATTATTAATTTATTATTTTGAAACTGTCTCTAATCCTTTATATTCTGAACACTGAGCACAATATCAGTAACTGTAATGGTCCCATAATCATTTATTGATCTGTAGAAAATGTGGCAGCTATATGACTTATGAAATCACAATGTTAGTTCTCAGTAGTCCTAAACTGCAGAAGCAGCATTCAAATATAAAACTTAGCACATTTGAATACAATCTACATAATCTTTGTCGTTGTTGTTGTTGTTGTTTTAAATTCAAAGTCTCTTAGTAACATAGAAGTGTATTTCCAGGGTTTTCCCTCTTATGTGCCTTTAAGCATATGAGATTACACATCTGGCTTTATACCAAAAACAGGGCCCAACAGGATGTAAAATCCTGGGGATAACAGCAATCTAGCTATTTCTTTTTCAAAATTTTTTTTTCAAACTGAGCCAGAAACTGAAAAGACAGATGAAACTGGGACAACCCGGTGACAAGACAGCAAAGACAAATCATGTCTCCTTCCATTAAAACATTAAGATCTTGGCTTTAATATTAATATTTTTGGTTACAGTTAAGCCTTAAAGTTAATGAAATTCTCATTTGTATGCTGGTCTTGGGACATGAATACCAAGTTATAGATGGGATAGAAATTAGCAATAAACTAAATTAAGGAAAGAAAAGGAAAAATTCCCATAGAGTTTAACATGCAGACACATATACCCACGCTCATATGTGGGTAATATGAGAGAACCTGGATATTTTTTGGAGGTTGCCCTTTGCAGGAGTTGAAACTATTCATCATTTTGCTGCACTTTCCTGTGGTATAACCTAAACTAAGATTTTTGAGTAAAAGGTAGTTTTGGTTTTTGGAAAATTATGAGTAACTTACATGTGACCTGTTTACTCCATTAGGAAATATGCTGTTTTATTCAATGGATCATAGGAATAGAACGAAGCAGAACAATAGCAGGAAAGAAAAAATTACAGTCTTAGAAATAAAAACATGTTTCATCCATTTTGGCACCAAGACTGAATTAAACTGCTGCCACTAGGCAGGATTTTAAACATATGCCCTTTTCGGCATACAATTTTAATACAGAAATTGACATATTAGGCATATGGCACGTATTAGAACATTGCTGTTTCTGCTGCAGGTGTGTTTGACTGACCCTGAATAAATGTCAAGAAAAATACCTTTCCTATCTTTTTTTCTGGCTATAATTCACCTTCTCTTAATATTTAACTATTGCTCCATCATTATAACAGGCACTCTGTTTAAGTGGTGGGTACAGGTAAAATTCAGCAGATAAAAAATAATCATATTGGACTATACTAAATGTCATGGAGATTTTTGGTTGAGAAAAATAATTGGTACTGCTAATATAACTGATGTAGTCATCATATTTCCTGTAGATTTACATAAAAAGCAATTTTAAAAAGCAAGTAAGATATAATAGAAGTAAAAATAGGAGGCGAATAATTTTCTGTCTTTGGAATCAGTGTACTTTATTATTAGACATTCATTCTAACCCTTCATCAGAAAATACTTGAAGCAAATAAATAGAGAACAGTTTTCTTTTCTTTTTTCGTTCCTTTTCTTCAAGAGAACATCTCATTAATAGAAACTGTGCCCAGAAAAAGCCATTAACATTAATGGAAACTATACATAGGAAAACCCCTAGATTGGTTTTTGGTCTTCTAAGGAGCTTATGTATTGCTGCCTGTCCCAAAAAGACAGGATGGGAAGATAGTAATCACATTTTTGCCCCATCTCTTTAAATTATATATTTCATTAAATTATATTTAATAAATCCTGAGTTGGAAACAGCACAAGGAAACTCAAGCTGCAATAATATTTACTCTCCCAATAAACCTGGAGCTTTCACAAACCATGTGTCTTACTGAAAGTCACTGAACAAGTTATATGACCATGATTCTCATGAGCATCCTCTTTGTGCTTGCAATTAGGCTGCCTGCCAGGAGTTGAAATGATTAGCAGTAAATATAAATGTAATAGCTCTGCTTTGCACTTCCCCAGTCACTCTTGGTGCCTCCATTCACTAGGGAGATAATGTGAATCAGACCCTATCAACTAAGCATATGACAATAGTTGAATCTGAATTAAATATGAGGGAATCTTAAAAGGGCAAGGTAAAATAAAAAAGAAAAATTAAAATATCTTCTCTAACAGCAACTTTACATTTATACCAAAACACTGTGCTATTTTTATAAATATGAGCCAAATTCAAAGTATTAGTGCATAAATTATATATAATCTAAAATTTTGGAAAACCTGATAAAAATAATGCTTGAAAAAGTATAGGTTTTCTTTTTTGTCACTTGAAATAGAATTGTGAAAAACATTTACATTTCAAATATCATTTTGCTTAGCTGTTAGAGTTCCTTAGAGTTGGGTTTTCTGAAATTTACCAATACTTTCTCATCCTCTTTCACATTGTCATCAGGGCTCGCCAGGAAACTGGCAATAGGTATCAATTTAATGTGCCTTCTTTATTTGGTGTCTTGCAATATGTCTTATCACTTATCTCTCAATATAGGAGACACAAAACTAGAAGATGGCAATGACCAGGAAGTCTTGTGGCTATGCTGTAGAATGACGGCCAAATATATAAAATATGGAAAGTCTTTATGCTTTGTTTTTGTTCTCATCAGAAATAGGCCCTAAGTTTTAAACTGTAATAAAATACTCCTTCATATTTTCTTTCAGATACAATAAAGGTCAGATAAGGTAAGAAGCAAAAGAAAAAGAGTCAGGGAAGAGAAGAACAGTTCTCAGCTTAGCCTGATGGCAAAGGGCTTTTAAACACTTCTCAAGGAACATCGAGCAAAAATGAGCCTTGCCAAAACTACTTTCCTTGATTTTACTCCCCAGTTACTTTCATTCTTCTCTGTAACTTCCCTTATCCTTTCATCACAGATGTCTTCCTTCATCACTATTCAATATCTAAAACAGTTGAAAGATTGGTTACTGGGTAAGAAAAAAAGATACGATAGCTACCAGGTTGAGCAGAGATATCTTTGAGCTCCACCATGATAGCTGAGATGTTTGTCCTGCTCAACATTGCCTGGCACATGGTAGGAGCTATAGATGAAAAGATATCTCTGAGAAGATATGAGTTTGTTGGTACCAGGGCAAAGTGTGGAGGAAAAAAGAAAAAAGAGATGGAGAAAGACCATGAGTCATAATGACATCTTTCATCCCTTTGAACCAACTTTTCTTGAGTCCATAATATTATATGCTCTGATGCTTTGGCCAATTAAATTAAAATTCATTCTTATGCATTTTAAAGTATTCTAACTAAAACAATATCATCAGGAAACATGTGACTAAAAGAAGGGTCACCTCATTACCTTCTGGCAAAAAAAGGCAGAGTTCAAATTATAAATATTTACAGAAATATATACACTAATAGATTTCCAAGAAAATGTGAATGACATGCTGCTTAGGAAAATAAAACAGATATCATGGTATAAAATTAATCTCACTGGAATTGCTGAATACATATCTGACGCTCAAAAAGAATACTCCAAGAAAATATAAATTGTTTAAATATAAACAGTCTTAATAAGCAGGATGTTAAAACTTAAATAAAGTGACAGGGGACGTGATGGCTCAAGCCTGCAATCCCAGCACTTTCGGAGGCTGAGGCGGGCAGATCGCCTGAGGTCAGGAGTTTGAGACCAGCCTGGCCAACATGGCGAAACCACGTCCCTACTAAAAGTACAAAGATTAACCAGGCATGGTGGCGGGTGCCTGTAATCCCAGCTACTCAGGGGGCTGAGGCAGAAGAATCACTTGAACCCAGAGGTGGAGGTTGCAGGGAGCCGAGATCACACCACTGCACTCCAGCATGAGCAAGAAGAGTGAGACTCCATCTCAATAAATAAATAAAGTTATGATGAACAACAAATCAAACCGAAGCAAACTGATTCTCAAGGTGGCAAAACTCAAGAAAAAAACCTATGATTTTGCTGATCTGTTAGCTGATGCCACAGAAAGCCAAACACAAACAGAGAAATCATCCTATCTGAACACGTCCATTTTATGATATTTATGTAAATAATAACGCATTTTTTTTGAAGTACAACTGATGTAAAACTGGAGGAAAGCAAAGTCAGCTTTCTTTGATCAAAGCTCCTATAACTTCTGCTTAAAATAATAATTGGATATAGTTCAGACTACTCCACATATACGCTCTCACTAAAATTGGACATAATTTAGTGAGGCAAGATGCTGAGAAGTCTACTGCCTTGGCAGATTTCCACTAAAATATGTTTAAAAGCATAGTTTTTCTCCCACGTGGGAAATAAATTGTAGAAAATTAAATGTGAGTTTATATAGGATTCCTTTTTTTAATAAAATAATTATCAGATTATCCAAAAAGGGGGGAGAGTTAGCAAGTTAAAGAAAATATTATTTTGCTTGAACAATAACTAAGTTTCATAAACCATGCTCCATGTGTCCTAATATAAAAATAAAATTATTAATTTTAATGTACAGGGCTATGAAATGGAATTTGGAAATTATGTTGCTAGACCAATTTGGTTGCTTTAAAAAAGGCAATCTTTATAGAGGCCTAGCAAAAAGAAAGGAGGGACTACTTAGGGCCGTGTTATAATCATGTACTGCCTAAGTATTAAGGAAGCCACGTTGGTCACTCCATAAAACAACAATAAAATTATTTACTTTAATGCAAGGCAGAAAGTCTCCATGTTAAATTTTTGAATTTTTACTTGAATTGACTCCAAAACAAATCAAATTGAATTACAGTTGACAGTTAAGTGAAGCTGAATATAATTTATATTTTCTATATCCTATTCCAAAACATATATTTTCTATGTGATACTCCAAACTATAAATGCCAGACACTATGATCAGCACATAGGTTATCTCATCTTTTCTTCTGTAACTAATATATGAGCAGGTTATTATTCCCATTTTACAGATAAGAAAACTTAGATTTAGAGACCGTAATTAAGTTTTCAAAGGCCTCACACAGTTTTGTCCCTTCTTTCCACTGATGTCCTCCCCAGTCTTGTTCTGACGTGTGCAGGAGTAAAGATTTCTATTTTTCCATCTGGAGGAATTTCTTAGCAGCACACTCCCTTTAATCTGTGTAGAGAGCTCAAAATTTCCCTCAATTCTCTTGATGCACCCCAAAATAAGGATGTTCTGAAGATGGTCACAGACAAACAAGCAGGGAGCAGCTTTTGGTAGAAGGAGCAATAATGTTCCTCTTAGGCATCCTCTTCTCAGAAGGAATCAACATGCAGTCCATAAAAAACAGAACCCCCATCTCCATGGCGCTTCCTAGAGCTCAGAGAACCAATCCACCTCCTCAAGTACAAGAGCAGCAAAAGAATTGGGGCTAAAATCTTAACTGGAAATTAAGGAGGTATCCTCTACTTAAGTAGATTTCAAACCGTGCTCCAAGGAATGCTGTTACATAACATATTCTATATTCTGCCTCTACTGGAAAGAAAAACATGCAAACAAACAACATTTCAAGTAACCAAAACAAAAACAAAGTACTCTGCATGTGAGCAAGTTTGGAAATTCTAAATTAAATAAAGTTCAGCTTTTATACTGTTTTCATTATTAACCATTTATATTTTAATCAGCATTATGATCTCCAAAAAGGCTTTAAGTTCATTTATCATCTGCTGAAGTCGTTCGGAAATCTTGCTTCACATATCCTCCAGGTGAAGACTTGAAAAGAGTAACTGCAGCCCAAGGCATTTGGTTGAGGATTCAGGGACTTGGAAGGCCAATTCTTTTCCAAATATAAAGACTAATAATATTTAATATACAATTTTGACCAAAAATATTTTTGCATGAACATGGCTCAATGTATTTTACTGAAGTGTATCTTTATTGGTACCATATTCAGAAAAGCTTATTCCTTCTGGAAACCACGTTTAGGCATCAGTTGAGCACCTCTGAAACTCATTTTAATTTTGCAGGACTCTCAGATTATTAGAAAGCAAATATTCAATGGGGATAACTTATACAAGATTTCCAAAAATGTGTTCCTCAGCTTGGGTTGAAAGCTGTAAACATGTTCATTATTAATCTTCTAGAGAATGTTTATGCAGCCCTTTTCCACTTAATTAATCATTAATACCTTTGTCCCAGAGCATCCTAAAAGGCTATTGTTTCAAGGACTATCCATCTGTTTGAATACCACTGACAAAACCTTACTGTTAAGTTTATTCAATTATCATGAATAATGAATTAGAGTTTTCTTTGGTCAGTTTATCTCTTCAAGATATCACCATGCTCAGTCTTGTAATCTCTAACCAAGTCCAGTTTTGAACTAGTTACAATTTAGGAGGTTTAGCTGTCATTAAGATGGGAATGACTCTTCTAGAGGACATGGACCTTGTCTTGTACACCTCTGTGATCTCTAAAGAGCTGTGCACATAATTGACACTAAGTTCAATAAATGTTTCTTCAATATACAAAGAAATGCTCTGTTGCCACTTACATGCAGAGCAGTTTTCATCTTCAAAGCACTTTATTCACATTAATTCAGCTATTTACATTTTGCTGATGGGTAAATGGCTAGAGAGGCTAAATGGGCTGTTTTAAAGGCCAGAGAGAAAATCCCCCCTGTCAGGAATAAAAATTTGCAATTACTGATTACTAGTCATATGTCCCTGGATTTTTCCAGGAAAAAAACAGGGGAACAAACAAAGGCCACCTAGATAGTGGTTATTCTACTGTCAGGACAAGTCAATAGTAGGTAAAGAAACAAGTATACTAGATGGTCCCAACAGCTCTATTGAACAAGTATGGGGAAAAAAAAGTTATTTTTTGTTTTGTGATTTTAAGTGAGTGTGTGCGTGTGTATGTGTGTGTGAGCAGTGATGCAGAATTACCTTTTTCCATTTGCAATTCTAAAACAACTTCCAGCTGCCATGTGCTGTTTACAAAGGAATTGAAATACATTTGACCTCAAGCGTATTTTGCTCTAGCAAAGTGTGCTAATTGTATACATCTAAAGGCAGCAGCAAGATCATAATTTCAAAATAGACATTAAGACAAAAACCCCACGTAATTCTACTGCAAAGTAAAGTTCTCATGAAGACTGTGAGGTGTGTACACAGCTGCTACTTCATTTGTTTCTTTATGAGATAGTTTATGTCCCAAAACGCTTATCTTTTTTTTTTTTTTTTTTTTTTTTGATATGGAGTCTCACTCTGTCACCCAGGCTGGAGTACAGTGGCGTGATCTCAGCTCACTGCAACCTCCGCCTCCTGGGTTCAAACCATTCTCCTGCCTCAGTTTCCCGAGTAGCTGGGACTACAGGGACCTGCCACCACACCTGGCTGATTTTTTTATATTTTTAGTAGAGATGAGGTTTCAGCGTGTTAGCCAGTATGGTCTCGATCTCTTGACTTCGTGATCCGCCCGCCTTGGCCTCCCAAAGTGCTGGGATTACAGGCATGAGCCACCATGCCCGGCCCAACTCTTATCTTTTTAAAATGTCTTTTCTGATGTGAACTGGGGGAGGACAGAGATAAGACTTCTTGGCCATGTATTGCTTCAGTTTTTAGTTGTGTTTCTCTCTATTCTTTGGAAACTTTGACTTTCTCCTAGTAGCTTCCTAGAAAGAAAATTTGAGGAAAGGTCTAATGTGCATAGATACTGTGTGTACAGAGAATAGTCCAGTTAGTAAAGTACTCTATGTAAGTTCTAAAGGTCTGGATTTAGGGTTTTTTTGTTTGTTTGTTTATTTTTCCTTTGACATCTACTTCTCTCCACCCTGCTAAAATCTTAGTAATTAAGTCATAAAAGATATCTTCATTTTATACCCCAAAAAACACTTGATGAGATAGAAAGGAGCTGTGTAACACTTTACTTTGCTTGGGCGTATCTTAGGAAGAGATCCTCTTCCCTTAGGAAGTGCAAGGGAAGTGGTGAGGACATAGGCAATCAGGACCAAAAGTGTAGGTGTTGTTCTACAAGCAGTCATTTAGTAGTCAGGTGTCAGATGAAGACAGTAAAGAATGCTGTTTTGCGTAATTGGAGATGGCAAATCCCCATGTAGCTGGCTTAGGCTTGGAGTGGCAGGTACCTGACATTCAATGCTTGAAGATATAGGGAAAGTGACTGAGGCAGAGGGCCGGGTAAGGGCAGGACTGAGGCCCCCAGGGAGTCTTTGTTCCTAGATTAAACAGGTTGGTTGGAAATGGGCCTAAGTACAGCTTCAGTGTGGAGGTTGTTGACAACTCAGCAAACTGGTTTCACAGGAGGTCTGAAGAAAAGTTAATGCATTATAGTTCGTTAGATCAGAACAACCACTGAAAATTCTCCAGAGAAAATAATTGTGCTTATAACATAGGTGGAGTAGATATGTCACACCCATATGACACCCAAATCTTCATCAGCCTGGATAGTACCAGACAGACTCTTCTTTAGGCCCACAGGGATTTTTTTAAATTCCTGACAATTTCTAGATTCTGATCCTAGGTGACAACTCAAGAAAAAAGTAGTAAACTAGTTGTGTTCTGGAAAAGAAAAGTAAATTAAAGCTACAGACAAGGGAGAAGAAAAACTTCTATGCTTGGCCAGGTAAAGACAAGCTTTCTCTAGGAAGTACTTATAGTCACATAAATACTCAAGAAATCATAGACTTCTGGAGCAAGAAGGGTCTTAGTTATTGCCTGGACTAATAGTTGCTATTAACAGATTAAAAAAACGAAAGCCATGAGGAATTATTTTATGAAATCATACATCTAACTGACAAAATGAAGACTAGGATACATTTATTTGCTTGCATCTAAAACTCTTTAATTTGGAAACCTCCAATGAAGCAGAACACCTAATAAAAGTTAATTACGAACAGGTACTGCTGAGACCTTCTCTAAACCCCAGGAGCAGATGCATCTCTTTCACTTGCCTGGTTACTTGAATGTAACTAAACATGCCATCTGATTTGAACAAACAAACCTATTTGTGGATTTCCTGGGAAGATGAGCCCCTGGATATGAAAACCTCACACTTTTAAGGCAAAGGACTTCAAAGTAGTCCAAGGGTAAGTCAATCAGTAAAGGAATATAACCATAGCAAGCACTGTGTGATCTGGTGTTCATCTAGAACTATGATTTTTTTTTGAAAAGCAACAAAAAGTGTTTTAAGGTATAGCTGCCAAAACCAATTAGAAGTAACCAGACCAAAAAAAAAAAAAAAAAGAGAGAACACTAAGCAAAGATAACATGTCTTCCCTCACTGTATTTCTGACAGAAATGCATGGCCATCATTAAGGATATTCTGCAGCACCTATTCAAGAAAGACTGAAGGTGGTGGACAATCAAATAAAATTTCCTTATACAGTCAATGTCTTGGCATGGAATGGGTCACAAGGCATAAATGCAAATCATTAACAAAACTTTATTAAGAAAGCCTTCACCATGCTTTGGGAAGATGTCTGACACAATTCCTGTTAAGTGTTGATCAATAACCTGGAAATCAAAAGAACAGATCACAGAAGCAAAAAACAGTAGATTTAGGCAGATTCCCAGCCCCATCCCAAATGTCAGATACTGACACCAAGCATAAGAAATCATTGCTTTTGGCCGGGCGCGGTGGCTCAAGCCTGTAATCCCAGCACTTTGGGAGGCCGAGACGGGCGGATCACGAGGTCAGGAGATCGAGACCATCCTGGCTAATACGGTGAAACCCTGTCTCTACTTAAAAATACAAAAAACTAGCCGGGCGACGAGGCGGGCGCCTATAGTCCCAGCTACTCGGGAGGCTGAGGCAGGAGAATGGCGTAAACCCGGGAGGCGGAGCTTGCAGTGAGCTGAGATCCGGCCACTGCACTCCAGCCTGGGTGGCAGAGCAAGACTCCGTCTCAAAAAAAAAAAAAAAAAAAAAGAAATCATTGCTTTTTTTCTCCCTTCCTTTCCCCATCACACATACCAATGCTTTTCCCTCTTAAGTCTCCTAGCTGCAAATATTTCTCAGTGAAGTCTATTTTACCCCTTTTACACCCACAAACTGAGTCGCAGGTTGTACATTTTGTGATATCATCATTGATGAAAGCCTCTAATGGCATTAGAAAACCCTGAAATAGCACAGCTGATATATACCTGGCAGGTAATTGCTTAAAACACCAGCAGAGATGGATGTCTAATCTATTCTTAAAAATATGAGCAGACAGATAGCAGTTCACCCCTCCACTGCCTCTTTCCCTTTCTCCCCTAACAATTCTGCTAGTTCATTTGAGTGTTTCAGACAAGAAAACAAGAATATTACGCACCAGAATATAATGTGGCCTTTCTTGCACAGCTTCTCTTTGCTACCCTAAAGCTGCCATTTGCAGCTTCAAGGTAACAGAAAAGCATGCTTACAGTTACTTAAGATTAGAGTAAATATTGACTCATGTTTTGAATACATATTTATTGAGGCACTCTACTAGATGCTGGGCAAAGTGATAACCAGAAATAGCTAGCCAGAAACACTTTCCAGAAGTCATTACAAGAGCTTTAAGCCACAGTAACAAGGTGGATGAGAACAGACAAAAGGTTTTAGGGGGACCCATACTCAAACTCTCCCTCAGAAAAACAATTATTATGTCTTTTCTTACAAACTGTAGAGTAAAAGAAGCTGCCCAATCGCGGTGGCTCATGCCTGTAATCCCAGCACTTTGGGAGGCTGAGGTGGGTAGATCACGAGGTTAGGAGATCGAGACCATCCTGGCTAACACAGTGAAACCCCATCTCTACTGAAAATACAAAAAATTAGCCAGGCGTGGTGGTGGATGCCTGTAGACCCAGCTGCTAGGGAGGGTGAGGTAGGAGAATGGCGTGAACCTGGAAGGCAGAGCTTGCAGTGAGCTGTGATTGCACCACTGCACTCCAGCCTGGGTGAAAAAGCCAAACTCCAACTCAAAAAACAAAAGAAAGAAAAACAAAACAAAACAAAGCAGCACAACAACAAAAAAAGAAGTTGCCCAATAACGCCTGAACAAATTGGAGGCCATGATTATTTTGGTTGTAGTGTTTTAAACTTTCATGTAGGAGAGAAGGATATTTATGGATTCACTAATTGGTTTTCAGTCAACTAATTCTACTGAGGAAAAAGAAGTATTCCTGGAAGAAAATTGAGACATAACATGGATAATGTAAAGCCTATATTTAATCTTGGTCAATTCCATTGTCTTATTTTTGCATAGATGTCAAACATACCAGCAAGGAGAAAATGGTTCAAAAATGCAACCCAGGGAGTTGCCCTACTTTTCCTACTTGCCCAGTCTTCAATACAATAGATCTTTATTCTGTTCTCATTTTTGCTAACAAAATCTCCTTGTTCGGAAGAGTCAAAGCAATGAATGGTTGGAAGGTTAATATCCTAATTAATTACTCCCTTCATAAAATAATGTATTTAATTGTGGAAATTATTATGCAGCTATATAGAGACAACATATTCATTTTTTTCAGAAAGAAGTTCAGCAAGGCTGAGTTACGTCAAGAGAGAAAATAAAAATTCCTGAGAAAAATAACAAATAGTTCAAAATGAGCTGGGTGAAGTATCCAAATCAAGGAACAAGTTGATTTAAACGATTACTCATGAAATCTTGATGGTGATCTAAATTCAAAGTTGCTTTTGTTTTTCTAGGAGGCCTGGCTTACAGGAAGAACATGATAGGTTCCTAGGATATATCTTAATTTTGTACTTCACTTAATATTGTTAAAATAATTTTGTCTCTAATATCACAGCTTGTAATATCTCAAACGACACTGATTACTGATTGGTAATGCACCGTACTCTAACAGATATTTAATCTCTATCCTCTCCTTCCTAGAAAAGGGTTCATGGACCCCGGGATGTATTATACATTGCTTATAGCATTTTGCTGCAACTTTAAGGCAAAAGAAAAAAAAAGTCTGTGTTCTAATCAGGCATATCAGCCATGTAATCAGTGCAAACTGAATATCAAACCAATAATATTTTTACTAACCAAAATCCATTATTTAAAAGTTTGAACAAATGAAAAATAATTTATTCATTTGTTATGGTCCCAACTAATAAAATGAGAAACTTAACAGAATAAACATAGTACTACCCATTTGTACACATCTAGGAATGGAAAAATGACCCACTTTAAGTATAAGAAAAAATGAGAATAATCTGTAAAAACTAAAGAATTAGTGTCTTTAACTTTGCTTATTGGAATTACAAATATCAAAGCATTTCTAATTTGGGTTAAGTCAAACATACACCAAAGAATCTACAGACAGTACTTACAACAGTGTCAGTTGAGTATTTGGCTTTGATATAGCTTTCAAAGGTAAAAGACAAACGAAGTAAATTTTTTTTACTTGGGAAAGAATGTGAGAATGTGTTAAGTAGCTCAATGTCATCATTCCATAATGTACACATATACCAAAACATCACATTTTACCCCATAAATATATAATATACAAAAATATTATTTGTCCATTAAAAAAAGAATATGTCAATTAAACTCAGCTGAACCCTGATATATACAAACTAGTGATGCAAATGGTGTTCACCAAACACACACTCTTAGTTGGTGAGCATCTGTAGACATGCTCGTTCTCAGCCTACAGCTACTACCGTTTGGATATCACGGTCAGTAATGATGACCAGTCTCGGGAAAGTTCATGGATAGATTAAGTCATTGGGCTATTATGGATTTGCATTGAAATTCCAAGCAAAGCCTCTTTCATTTAGTCAAAATCTTGTTCTACTTGACTGCGACTAGATTTCCCAATAGAGTCTGTCAATCAAAATTAAAAAGAAGAAATGTAATAACTTTAATTTCTTTCTAAATCTAGAGTCAGGACAAAACTTCTAAGTCATTATTAACTGGTACTCTACCAAGAATATAGCTCTCAATTATTCAATTCAGTTCTTCTTAATTATTCCCTGTTTCAAAATATAGCCTGCCTGCCACTCATAAAGTCATTAGCTGGAGAGAAAAGTGGGTTCAATTTTGATTGGAAGTAAAAGATGTGGTGAGATGTTTGTGAAATAATGCTTTTGAAAAGTTAACTTTTTTAAAAGAAAAAAATATAAACTTTGTTTTGTTGTACTTCTTGTTTATAGTTTTCATCTAAAACAAACTATGGTTGTTTCGAGATGGAGCCTCACGTTCTTAGATTTGGTACGTACAAATAATTTCTCCTTTGAGGGAAAAAGACTCATTTTACTTTGTCAGTTACTTTGGTTTACTTGACTGGACTTGTATAATTTTAATGCAAGCTAAACCAATTGTTTTCTAACAAAAGCTATCATAAAAAAATTTATGCAGCCTTGGAAATGTAAATGTAAAAAACAAATGTAAAAAAGTAAAACTTATTCATCATTTTCCTGCAAATTAAGGCTAATTACACTAAGAATTACTTGCCCTTCTACATATTTCATTTACAACCCATAAGATCTTCTCAGTCTCATGCTTAAGTTAATAAATTCAGTTGGAATTTTTAAACACGTTTACAAGTATGTATATATTGAAAATAGCACCACATGTAAGGCATCTCTGAATTTTGATGAGTTGGGGCTTAGGTGGGGTCATTACTCAATTATTCTGGTTTCTAAGATAAAAAAATCTTCCTACAATGAAAATAATGCAAACTGAAGAGAGAGAGATTCTCTACCGGGCTTGAAGAAAACTTTGGGCCTTGGGGCTGAGAAGGAAATGTAACTCAATGAGCCATTCGTAACACATTAACACTAATTCTTATGTGCTGTTTGTGGTTAAAAAGAGATGAAACAGACAAATAACCTGGAAAAATCCGTGACAATAGAATTCAAATGTAAATTATCACGTATCACTGTCTCCTGTTAGCTATCTAAAGGCAAAACTCCATTATTTCATTCCCCTTCTCACATCTATTACTTATTCTCCTTTCTCAATTAGTGTCAATTAATTGTTTCTTAAAGTGTACTTACATATTTAACAACAGTAACTGTGGGCTGTGCTGCCCTCTGATGATGAGGCTTGAAGCCATCTTATGCTATTGTTCCATTCCTCACACTCAAAAGGTCCCCAAAGAACAAACTTCTGAAGTTAGGACCAATGGTCCCCTTAGTTTGTCACAAAACTAAAGTGATACATGTGTTTAATAACACAGAATGTGTGCCATAAAACCCTGATTTGAATAATTCTTGGAAACGCAGGCCAGAGACATCAGATAAAACGAGCCAAGTTGAGAGGTGCAGATAAAAGGTAAAGGGTTTATTTCGTAAATGTGTAATATTTTCATAGTCACTGGAGAAGAAATAATGTTACCGCATGGGGCCGGGCAAGGTGGCTCATGCCTGTAATGCCAGCACTTTGAAATGCCGAGGTGGGCGAATCACCTGAGGTCAGGCATTTGAGACTAGCCTAACCAACACGGTGAAACCCCGTCTCTAGTAAAAATACAAAAATTAGCCGGGTGTGGTGGCGTGCGCTAGTAATCCCAGCTACTTGGGAGGCTGAGACAGGAGAATTGCTTGATCCCAGGAGGCAGAAGTTGCAGTGAGCCGAGATTGTGCCACTGCACTCCAGTCAGGGCAACAGAGCGAGACTCCATATTTAAAAAAAAAAAAAAAAAGTTACCGCCTGGGCCATCATGTGAACCTGAACTAATGTTATTCCATCATGTAGGATGATGGCAGTCACATCATTAATCTAAAATATTCACTCGTTTCTTGCAAGGACATTAAGTAGACAGATTCAACAATTACTTTTGCTAGATAAAGTTAGGGCAAAAGTATGACGCACAGCTAAAAAGTTCCATTCTTTTCAATGTCCAAGCAGATAAATTAGTAGCTTACCAGTAACATCAAGCATTTTAAAAAGAGAGGGGGAAAATAAAAAAACCACCACCATTAATGACCCAGTGAATATTATTAAACCTCATGTATTTGACTTGGGGTAAATACCAAGTGGTGCTGATCAGTGTAATTACAGATGTAATTGGAAATGTTAAATTTTCTTCTTACTTGACTAGTCACATAGACTACTCTATCTATACTAAGGAAAGATTTATAAGATTTTTTTGCAAATCAACAGAAAAGCGTCATCAAGGAAAAAGTGTGATATTTTCTAAGTGTGTCTGTTTTAATGAGAAATAATATATGTGGGAGCTGAAAATGTTAAAATATATCAAAATATTTAATCAAAGCAAAAATTGGGTTTTTTAAAGGCTGATACATTTTTTCACCTCCATTTCAATATATATATTAACTCTCCTAAAGCAAATTCGTTAATACACGGAGCATTTTTTAAATGAATTATAAGGATAGCCATTCAAGAATTGTTTATCCTGGAAAATTATCAGTCACAAATTAAATGCAAAATAGTGACCATATGGATTAAAATATATATCACATGAAAGGTTGCTCTGTCTCTTAGAACTTTACACTTTAAAATGATTATTATTAATATTGAAATGATTTATATCAGTGAAGGCAGACATACACCTGACTTTAGGGACCAATCCAAATAGTGGGCATTTTTGAAAAATATAGATTCTCTAGACCTGCTGATTTAAACCTCAGCTTGTGACCAAGAATTTTCATTTTTCAGAACCCGACCATGTCACTCTTCTTATCCCTGAAATCTGATAACCACTGCAGTACCAAGTTCGGGATGTTACTGGATACCTTTAGATATGTTAAAGGAATCCTAAGATGGATAAGGACACTTCACATTTATCCAAGCCTTTAGAACAACAGTCACAAAGTCCAGTGCCTACAGAGGCCAGACAGTAATTTAAAAAGGAATACGGAGAAATAAATATTGCCCACAGGAGAGAGCCTTCCCTGTTTCAAGGTAGTAGCAACGATTCACTTCCACTTGATACTCTCCTACAGAAATGTAGACCACTTTGTTCGATATTCTGAGCTTTTCTTTCATTTTTTTAATAGTAGAGATGTTGATGCTTATGTGAAACATTCTGATTTTCAAATGTTGGCAACCAGTTTCAAATATTTTCAATGCGCAACCAAGCACTATGCTTCCAAATAAAACACAGGTATGGGAAGGCTCTGACTGAAGGACAATTAATTTACAATATCTGATTTTGGTAAACCATCTGAAAGATACAGAATATTATGTTCTGCATATATATATGTGTGTGTGTGTGTGTGTGTGTGTGTATATAAAACAACTACAAAAAATTATATTCATATGTATATGTGTATAATTTTCTTCTTTCTATGTTTACATATATAAAGCACAGATTGACAAGCTGGCTTATTAATGCTAGGTGTAGATGTTTTGAAAGAGATAAACATATAGTATTAAACCTACCTAAACAGACAGCCAAATCAACAGGTTGAATGGAAACAAGTAAGACTTACACTCTATGACAGTGACTAAATTAACCAAGAGTTATAGAGAAGAGAGTGATTAGCATGGGATAAGAATATTATAGAGGACTACCTAGAGAAGGTAAGATTTAAATTGCGCCATGTGCTGGGAAACCTGGATATCTATATACAGAATTAAACTAGATCCCTCTCTCTCATCATATACAAAAATCAACTCTAAATATAATAAAGATTTAACGGCAAGACTTGAAAGTATGAAACTACTAGAAAAAAACACAGGGAAAACACTCTATGACATTGGTCTAGGCAAAGATTTTATGGCTAAGACCTCAGAAACACAGGGAACAAAAACAAAAAGAGATAACTGAGACTATATTAAACTAAAAGCTTCTGTATAGCAAAGGAAAAAGTCAACAGAGTGAAAAGACAACCTGCTGAATGGAAGAAAATATTTGCAAACTATTCCTCCAAGGGAATAATATCCAGAATAAACAAGGAACTCAAACAACTCAATAGCAAAAAGCCAAATAAACATGTTAAAGAGTGGACAAAGAATCTGAAAAGACATTTATTTAAAGAAGACATACAAACAGCCAACAGGTACATGAAAAAGTGTTCAATATGACTAATAGTCAGGGAAATATGCAAATCAAAACCCCCATGAGATATCATCTTACCCCAGTTAGAATGGCTACCATCTAAAAGACAAAAAAACAGATGCTGGTGAGGATGTGGAGAAAAGGCAATTCTTATACATTGTTGGTGGGCATGTAAATTAGTACAGCCATTATGGAAAACAATATGTAGATTTCTTAAACACTAAAGAGAACTACTACATGATTCAGCAATCCTAGTACTGAGTATTTACCCAAAGGAAAGGAAATCAGTTCAAAGGAATACCTGTCCCCCTACCACCATGTTTATTGCACTAATATTCACAATAGCAAAGACCTGGAATCAATCAAAGTACCCATCAACAGATGAATGGATAAAGAAATGGGGGTATATATATACAATGGAATACTCTTTGGTCATAAAAAAGAATGAAAACCCGTCTTTGGCAGCAACATGAATGAAACTGGAGGGCATTATGCTAGGTGAAATAAGTCAGGCACAGATAGACAAATATCACATGTTCTCACACATATGTGTGAGTGAAAAAAGTTGATCTCATGGAGGTGGAGGGTATAATGATAGATACAGAGGCTGAGAAGGGTGTTCATGTGTAGAAAGGGGGTGAAGAGAGGTAGGATGGGGGTATAAATATACAGTTAGATGGGAGAAATATGTTCTAATGTTTGACAGCACAGTAGGGTGACTATAGTTAACAAAACTGCATTTTATATTTCAAAATAGCTAGAAGAGAGGATTTGAAATATTCCCAACACATAAAAATGATAAAAACTCAAGGTGATGAATATCCTAAATCCCTCTGACTTGTTCATTACACATTCTATGCACATAACAAAATATCACATGTACCCAGTAAATATGTATAAAAATGTATATCAATGAAAAAAAATCAAACCATGAAAGCTAATTAAGTTTTTAAAATGATTTCATATAACTTTAGTGAGAAATACTTTAAAATTCCTTAATGCCAAAAATTTTATCAGACCAGTTAATATATAAATTTTAGTTATATAAGCATTTAAAAATTTAGAAACATTAAAAACTGGAAATAATTAAAAATTCAGGATAGATTGTACTTAAGAGGTGTGGCTTTAAGGGAGATCAGGTATAATAGACTGAGCAAAAGCAAGAAGGTGAGAATAAAGTGAAACCCCAGCATAGAACCTATAAAGAATACAGTAACAAGTCACCAGAAATGTCAAGCAGACTGTTTGCCACTCTGAACTACCATCCTATCTCCGCAACAGAATCCCATGAAAAATTAAGAAAAAATAATATGACAAAATATATTTTTATTTTCTTCTTTATAAGCCTGGTTGGTTAACATTTTATACCATGCAATGTTAGGCTGAGAACTAAACCAAGAAATATGAACACAGGAATGGAAAATAGAAAGAAGGAAAGAGAGAGAAGGAAAGAAGGAAAGGAGAGGAAGAGAAAGGAAGGAAGGAAGGAAGGAATGAAGAAAGAAAAAGAAAGGAGAGAAAGGGAATGAGAGAGTAAAAAAGAAAAATGTAATGCACCAGGGAAAGGAGATGTATATATAAATATGCAAAGGGGCATGCAGAAAAGAAATACTGACCAATTAATCTCATTAATGGGTACAGCTCAAAAACTAATGTGCTTAAGCACAGAGGGAAGAATTTAGGATAAATAATATGAAAGAACTTTACAGTTATATAAGAATACTCAGGAAATGGATCATGCTATCAAGGGAATTTAGAGACACTCTTGGCTGGAAGACACTAATTTATTATGGGCTGATTTAAGTATAATTAAAATCAACCTAGATACTAAACAAGGGAAAAAGATATGTAACTTCTAGAAATTAATTTATTATCTAAGGACAGAGAGAGCAGCAAGTGTGCAAATGTTCTACAGCCACATTAATCTTCCTTTAAAAAGCTCCCATTCATAATATCACTCCCTTTTGAAAATGCTTTAATTGACTCTACACAATCCATCCAAATTCATAAGTGGAGTATTCAATATCCATAGTCTAGCTTTACTCTACTGTTTCAATCATACTTCCCACTTCTTCTAGATTCAGGCGGTCTACACTTACTAGGTTGATCTACTACCCATACTTTAGGGTGCACAATGTTTGCCCAGAGTACATGCTTAGTGATTTTTTAATGGATTTACTGATTAACTTTCAAAGGCATTTCCAACACCACAGAATGTATGCTAATTCTAATGTTACCCATACAGAATACTACAAAAAATATTTTAACATTCTCCAAAACTATGGCTGTATTTTTCTCCTCTTCCACTTTCATCCCTAGGATGGTTTTCCAAAGTAAAACACTGGCCTCTGAAAGCTACTGACATAATCTTGGTTTCTTCAGTAAGAAATAAATTATTCACTATCATCCCCATTCTAATGCAATCATAGCAGAATTATCTTTCAAATTATAGCCACATGGTTTCTGAGGACTGATGAAGAGGCTCAGCCCAGGAGACAGTTTTGGGATACAAAAAATACCTCTCAGTTTCTGCTCTTTCTAATTTGGACAGTAGCAATGAGGCCACACTGATTCAATTGCTAAGCTTCCTTCATGTTTTTCATTGTTGTTTTTTCCCTTAGTTTCAAGCCCTACCTGAGCCTTGCCCACCGTACCCCCACTCTGTCTGAAACTTTGCTCCTTTATTTCATACAGGTAGATAGATACTCGTAGCCCCTGAGTTTTCCTGACTGTCTAAGACAACAGTCTAAAAGCAAAACCAGAAAGCTGGGGGGGTAGAAATAGTGTCACACAAAAACTCTGGCAGATACTGCCACCTACAGGGATTATAAGGTCATCCCCAACTCAATCTCCTGAAAAATCACTCATTTATAATACAGGGGGAAACTGGGCATATTTGAACTACATGGATAAAGAAGAAGCCAATTTCATCAAATGATAACCTTTGACTTAGAGTATGGAATAATTACATATGTGTGTATGTATATGCATGTATATGCATATGCAAATCAATCATTAAACAGGGCCAATATAAATAGGGCTGTAAGAAAGAAAATTAAGGGAGAAATATCAGGTTGTACCAACTGATAATTTCTGCTATTAGACAAATAATTTTTAAAAATCATACTGGAAGAGTTGTATACCTATTTTTTATTCTATATGCTCTTGAAAAGTTTATGTAACACTGTATACAACATGATAGAATATTTACCTATAACCAAGGTGTCCAGGGGTTGATATTTTTATCCTATAATATTTGAAACTTAAAATTCTATTTTAGTTATCCACAAAGAATTCATTAAAGTTCATAAACTAAATGATAAACTATGTCATTCCTGAAATACATAATATAAACATAGCTATTTAAAATATGAGATGCTGGCTATTTTTGTGATGATTTAATGCCATGTTAACAAATATATGCTATCAGGTTAGAGAAGAAAATAGTATAAAAGCATATTTTTAGTATTTACTGTTTAGAAACCCTTTAAATCTATGATTTTTAAAAACTACATTTGAAAATAATTACAAACATATAGAAAAGGTGCAAAAAAGCACAAAACATCCCTTTACCCAAGTTCACCTATTACTAAAATTTAACATTAAGATTTTTCTCAATTTATTTATTTATTTTTCTCTCTACACACACACACACACACACACACAAACACACACAGAGAAATTGTGTTTTTTTCTGCACCATTTGATGGTGACCTGCATACATCATGGTGCTTTGCCTCTTAAATATTGTGTATTTCCTAATAATAATATTCTCTTATACAATCATAATGTTACCAACAAAATAACCTAATCTAAAAAGTAGATTATTTGATCTAATCTACCATCTATATCCCCATTTCCTGTCAACTGATTCAGAAATATCTTCATACAATTCTCCCCCTCCAGAACAAGACACAGTCTAGCAAAGCTATAATCTTTGAATCAGCTTTTTTAGGGGAGAAGAAGGAAGAGATTCCTCATGCTTTAGCTGCGTAGGCTATTGCGCAGTATACCACCACATTATGTCAATTTCCTTAAGGGAAACATTTCCAATGAGATTTGTTTTTTTTCTATGTTCATCCAATACTTGTGCAGTCCAATGCAAAGTGGTTACTGAGTGGATTCAACAGTGCCATAGGATCAAATCAGAAAGCCTATGTAAGAACAATTAAAAAAAATTCAGTTGGCTAGAACCCAAATGTCCAAAACTTCTGTTAGTTGATTTTTTTTTCTAATCTGTAATTTTTTTAAAGAAAACAAACACAAATTTCAGCTGCAATATACTACAATTTATTTATATATTAAGTACACTACATTCTGTCTATTTAGAGGTCAACATCTATCCAATAGCTATCGGTGACAGAATGGAATTCTAAAGTGTCCTAAATTAACAAAAGCAGTGCCAAAATATTTGATAGGATAATAAGTACAAAAATTATGTAATTATATATAATATTTTCCGACCATGCAAGTATTTTAAGAGATGTTGCTTAACCATTAATTAAATAACATAGTATCTATCAGAGCATTTTGATTAAATTACATTCTAGTGTATCTACTAATCTTTTCAATACTATTTCCTAACGGCAAATTTCAAATGGGAGTATACCCTTGAGGTGAAACAAATCCTGGATTATCACAAGAGGAAAACATGTTCTAGGACATATTGACAGAGAGAAAAAAAAGGTATTTCCCTGAGCAAATAAATTGGACTGCTTATCTGCTAATGTAAGTTAAGCCAGCATGAGTTTTTTTTTTTTTTTTTTTTTTTGAGATGGAGTCTCGCTTGGTTCCCCTGGCTGGAGTGCAGTGGCGCGATCTCGGCTCACTGCAAGCTCCGCCTCCCGGGTTCCCTCAGCCTCCCAGATAGCTGGGACTATAGGCGACCGCCACCACGTCTGGCTAATTTTTTGTATTTTTAGTACAGACAGGTTTCACCGTGTTGGCCAGGCTAAGCCAGCATGATTTTTAATGAGATTTCTCAGTGTTGTATATGGGAAACCCATTCCTACTTTCCGCAAGTGCGCTTGACTTTTCCCAAGCTCATTTGATCACAGAACACTTGTTCTTGAAGAGCAGATTATATTTTCCCAAGCTAGCAGTTTTTGAATGATGAACGATCAGGTTAGAGAAAAGTGATCTAACCTAAGGGTGGATTGCGCTTTTCCTTCAAATCACCTAATACACTAATAATACCTGGAGCCCAACTTTTTACAAGGCCATTACTAATGTTATTCACAGAATCTAGTAAGTAATCACAAATGAGATACTCCAAAGATATATTAGAAAAGATATGTACCAAGATGAGATTCGTTGAATCTTACCATGTCAGCATTCTTCCACATTATTCTAATTTTTTGATCTGTATATCAAAACTTTGTTTAAGTTAAATATGGAAACAAAAATGATGCCTATAACTAAAATTTCTTTACCTAATAGTTAATTTTCATGCTAAACAGATAACCAGCCTGCAAAATATACAGGGGATGAGATATAAACTGAATAAAGCCCTTGGAATGGAAAAATCATCATATATATGTAGCTATGATTATTAATTAGATATTAAATGTATAAAGTATCAATGATACAAATAATATTCTTATATAATTATGTAATAATATTATACTAATATATTAATATAAAATAAACGTATAATGTATAAAATAATATAAATACATAATATAGTTTGTTATATGATCACAGCTTTGAGTTTGACAGCTTCTCTAATAGAGTCAGCCCTATAGAAGCTTTTAGCAAGACTTCACTGACCTCCTACACTATAATATGTTTCCCACACGTGCCTATGAAACTTAATATTTTCTTTACTTCTCTTTTGGAGATCATGCTTAAAATGCAAATACCGAAAAGAAAGAGGTACAATGTCATAAACTCATACTAGGTTTAAAAAAAAGACTAGTTAGATTTTTTTTTTTGAATCTGGTCTTATTCATCCATCCACCAAAAAGGGTGCAGCAGATTATAAAAACATAATTTCAAGGAATTTTCTTTTAGAGACAGGGTCTCACTACGTTGCACAGACTGGAATGCAATGGCTATTCACAGGTGCTATCGAAGTGTACTGCAGGCTCAAACTCTTCAAGCGATCCTCCTACCTCAGCCTCCAGAGTAACTGGCAGGATAACTTGAGTAACTAGGGTAACTCCAGAGCACATGTCACCACACCCACTCGAAACATTTTTTGATTGCATAATTTTGATGACAGCCTGCCATGTCTATTGAGTAACCTACACTATAAGGTAATTAATCTTACCTTATATTCGAGTAAACATTTGGGAAGGGGGTGACCATGCATTTTTGCATATTGATAAGCTTCCAGTAACAAAACTAATTATATATAGATGATTTTATATATTATATAATTCTCTCTCTCTCTCTCTCTATATATATAGTAATTTCCCATTGAAATGGGTGGATGAAGTAGATACTGTGTTCCAGAAGAATGAAAGTATAAAAGGTGTCAATCATTTGGTAGATCGGCGTAGATTTGAGAAATAAAACCAAAGAGGAAAAACGTCCTCCTCTTTACTATAACAAATTTAAAATACAGGGATGGCTCTGGTCCCATTGAAAGTATAACAATACCCCTTTTAAAATATCTTTCCTCTGACAACTTTCAATTTAATGTTACAAGTTGGAAATCTGATTTTAAATGAAGGTACTTTCAATTTACTAGTGGTTCAGATTTCAAATTCTGTAACAGCATTATGTCCTGATGTCCACTTTGCAAGAAAGAAATGGTTGCCTGTTTAGGGAAGCAAAGATATGCAGCAGGAGGACAAGATATATGGAAACAAAATAAAATAAATGGGTTTAAACTATAAAGTTAACACAGGAATTATTTTCTTTTAAAACAAAAATAATAATCTGGAAGAATTACATTTGTTAGATTATATACAGTATGCTAAATACTTAAATCAGCAAATCATCTGTTCCATTATAGTTTTTTAAATGATTATTTTGCTGTTACCCAAGGATGCTATAAAAATAAATGAGAAGATATTCTATCAACAAACAATGAGGCTTTCAATTAAAACTTAAAGTTTTGAGCAGATTAATCCCACTTGTGAGAGCGAAGCATTATTCCTTTTCTGACTGGCATTGTAAGAAAGCTTCCTGGTTCCTCATTCTCTACTGCACATCTTTTTAATCATTAGTTGTTTTACTCATATGTGGTTTGCTTTATTCCATTTCTTTGTATCATAAAATCCTTAGAATAGATTTTTCTGTCATCCTTATAGTTATTCCTTTCCTTGATTTACTTTCCTTCCACTGATATCTCGTCCAATACTCTGTTATGAGTCTTTCATTTTTTTGCCAATACCTTATCATGAGGATCTTTCCAAAAATGTCATCATCTCCAAAAATACAATTTTATTTTCTCTGAGTTGTAAAGAAGCTCAGACATATTAAAATTAAATATAGAAATGTTTCCTTCTAAAATTACACTTTAGAATTACTTAGCATATCTGATTTAGACAAAGTAATTTTGTTTCGATGTGCCATGAGATATTTGGTAGAGTGACACATCTTTAACTTAAATTAGTGGTCAAAGGCAAATTTATCTGTAATATGTCTTGGTAAACATTTGTGCGTAAAGAAAAATTTGCAATATACTGAAAAAATACATGAATATGCTGAATCGAAGTTTAAGAAGACCTGTGCAAACTTTAAAGATTTAATGGCCTGAACTGGAGGGAGAATAGGTCTAAGAACTAAAAAAATGTCCATTTGTACAACCAGTTTATAAACCCACTCACCAGAACCATGTAACTTTCTCATTGATTTATAAGTGAACCACATCTAGAATGCTTATGTCAGTTATTTTACCCTTCAGGGCTTTCCTTAATGTCAAGCACATAGCACAGGGCCTGACACAGTATTGAATAAATTAATGCAATATGGAATGAAGGAATGTGAGAAAGAAATCTAATTTTCCTATTTGTAGGAACCCAAATACTAACACCAACATATTATGAAGTAAAAACAAACAACAAAAAAAAGCTGATTATATCTTACTGTTAAAATATATTGCAATTATACTTAGGCTAAAAAACCAGTTTACATTAACAAAGCTGTTATATTAGGCTAAAAACCAATATACACAGGCCAAGTTTTCTTTGAATAATCTTCTTTTGTTAATGAATGTTCCAAATCTTTACCTCATCTAAAATTCCTTTCTTTGTGTTTTTTACCCATTGAAATTCTACATCCTCATACGTCAGTCTTCTGGGCAGTCTTTTCTGAAAATTTCAATTTATTCCTCTTTAGAATTTATTTTGCATTTATGCATTCTAACACTCATTTTCACATAACCACTTCATGTTGTAAATTTTTCAAGTAATTTTAGAGCCTACATAAATAATTCCCTAAGATTAATTTTGTTAGTTCTATCCTATTTTGTTTCCTGTGTAACACTCAGTACAAATGCTCTCTGTTTGGTGGGTCCTCTATAATACTTGGCTATTTCAGATGAATGGTAAAAGACCCCTCTCACATCTGGGATCTTCAGGAGGTCAGAGTTTCAGCAAGCATTGCAGTTATGCACATTTCTATTTGTTATGATTACAATAATTGCTAGCAGCCAGAAGAAGCTAGAGTAATGATGTATTCTTTCAAATAAGTGCCTTAGAAGATTCCTAGGGAAAACTAATTGCAAACACCTAGGAGAGAAGGCATATACCTTATTTTTATCTGCATAGCCAGAGTCCTACTAATTACAGAGTGGCAAAGAAGCAGCATCCAAATAACTTGTCTTAGGTATTTGTGAATAACTAAAAATTTAGATAATTGCATTTGAAAATGCTATATTTTAGTGCATTCTATATGTGGAGTCCACCTCTGAACACTTGCATCCCTAGAGTAAAAGAGAGCTAGAAAGGACAAATGGACAACAGATAGCATATTTGCAGACGAGGTGATTCTTTGAGCTGTTATTAAAATGAGTGCTGTTCAACTACATGATTGACTGTAATATGAAGTCACATGTGGAAAAAACAAAATTCTACCCTATGTTATAAACACTATTCTAGGCCTAAGACATCCTCTTACCCACTTGTAAAATTAAGACAAAAACCACTTAGTTAGCTTTGGCTTAACCATAGTTAAAACAAGTTTCTAACATGAAGTAAACCTTAACCACAGGCTTCTTCTTTCAGAAAAGCAAATACAAAACAGTTTTAGCTAGAAATCCCACGGTGTCTTTTAAAGTATTGAAAGTTTTCAGACTATATTGCTGAAGCCTGTTGCATGTAACCTATGTATGTAGCTGCTTGTCTCCTGTAGAAATCCTAACTTACAAGGTCTAGATGTGAAATAGATCCTGGGTTGAAGTGGGGCATCCATGAGTTAAAAATATTTCCAAATATGTAGAGTTCTACAGGTTCTGCAGTCTTATGATTGGGAGAATGGTGCTTGCTGACTGTCAGATTCTTCTATTCTTACATCCATCTTAATAATATATTCACACAAGCATATGCCTGTTAAATAAACAAAAGCAGTACTGATGATAATCTGGTATCTGTGAGTATGAAACTAATATTTTTTTAAAGTTGTAAGTCATTTGCAACCTAGACACTTACAGAGATTATTGGGGTAATAATAGTATGGGCTCTAGAAGAAACAGCTCCACCATTTATCGACTACATGACTAGCAAGTTACTTAACCTCTGTTTATGTCAGTTTCCTCATTTATAAATCCAAAGCTAATATCAGCTTCTACTTCATGAAGTCTCTATAAGGAGTATGCTTTTTATTTAAGCAGAGCACTTGCTACATTGCTCAATCAATATTAGCTTGTCTTAATACTATTATACAAATACATGAAGGGCAAGAAAAACAGAGTCTAATTCCTCCAATAAACGAATTGCTCATGTCATCATTCTAATCAGCATTTGATCGAGTTTAGTTGTTTTTCTTTTCCTGAACACAAGTCCATTGCTAGACATGCACTTGCTTATCGAGAGGGCCAATCAGATTTCTGAATAAGTTCCAAGTTTTGGCATATTCCTCTCTTTCTCTTTGACTGTCTCACGATTCAGAAATGCAATCACAAAGTGCCCCTGATGCTACTGTTCACACTGTCGGAAGACAGAAACACACAAAGTTTAATCAGATTCTCAGTAGCAATATGACGTCAATTGGGATGATTAAATACCAGTCAATCTAAGCCTGCTTGCAATTGTCTGAGAATCCACCTGAGTCCTAAGGAATGTTATAATCCTAGGTCTGCAGAGTGTACTGACCCAGAGAAAGACCACTGACAACATCTATCTTTCTTTTGGTATGGGGGTGCCAGCGAGGGTTAAATTTACAGTGTGTATAACCATTTCTGGGTTGAAAGGCTATTTTCCAGGTTCATATTAACAGTATGTTTTCTCTAAGAGCATAGCATAAAGTAGTGAAAACAGAAGTCTTTCAACAATGCACGGCTTTTGCCTACAGCAGCAGAGAGGGAAGGTGGGAAGCCATTGCTATAAAAGAGGCTATTTGTTGTTTGTAAAGCATAATTTTTAAAGAGAAATTGTTGGAAACATCGATGCCATGAACATAAATAGACACTGTTCACTTTATGGAATCCATTTTATATCCACTTGAGCTGCCTGCTTATGAAAGGAATAAAGGGAGCATTTCAGAAATGGCTAAGCAAAAAAGACAAAGGGTGGCCATTTTGTTAAAGTTTTACCATCCAAGAAAGTGCTGGCAAAGAAGTGGAGATATATCCACATCAACTTGTCACCACCACTGATAAATAACTCAAAGAACTGATCTATATAGGTGGCAAATCAAAATGGATATTTGCATACAAAGAGAAGCAAATGATATGGAATACCATAGCATATCCTCATGACCTAGCTTCAAAGCGACTATGACAGAAGCCATAAGTGACACCCTCAGCAAAATCATGCTAATTCATTCTAGTGCTCCTGAGCTCCCACAGCACTTTGTATATACCTCTTTGATAAAACTTACTAGGTTTTACACTTCTCCTTACCCAGCTCGCTTTTACATTACACTGCAAGCTATTTGGGAATAGAGATTTTACTTTCCCTATCTTTATATATACATAGTTTTAGCTCAGTGCCAAGCACATAATAAACATCAAAAATGTTGATTATTGATTGGATTCTGTGCTTTCATCTTTGGTGACTTGTTTAACTGAAAAAACAAAACAAAAAACCAGTAGTTCTGACTCAAGAGAAGACTTGAGCCCCCCAAAATAGGCTTTTTTTTTCATTATTATCTGTAAGTATTCCAGTATATTAACCATGCTGTTTAACTCACTGCCTGTATATAGCCATATGAATATCAGCTGAACTACTGATGCCAAATGAAAGTGGGATCTATAATTCAAACCACCCCTTGGGTTTAAATTTGGTCCAAGACTTGCACTCTTTATATTTCTTACTTTTTTCCTTTCTATTAGTGAATTTCTCCATTACTCCTGGGGAAATAGATAATTCTCCTTTAAGTAGATTCAATTACTATAAAGAAATCACGCTTGATCACTTTGAGGAGATCTGAGCTTTGCTCAAACTACAATTTGATGAGCTGACCTAGAGTTAATCACCTTTTACTCGTTCATTTATCAAAGAGACAAGTACAATAATGCATGGATTCTGGAATGGAATCTTCACGCATGCACCATATTTATTAATTAATTTCTATTAAGGAGGTTTTAACAGCACTTGCAATGAACACTAACATTTATAAAGACAGCACAGTCCACATTCTTGCTGTTCTGTCAGCACTTAGACATCAGAACTAGCAAAGGATGTATTAAGTCTACTTTTTCCTACATAAAATAAAGCTTATTACTTTGTGCAAAGCACTTACGTGCTGATAAGTCCATATTCTGCTAGTTTCAATGTTCTCCTAAAGGAGCAAAAATATATTCCTGCTAAATGTTCCTATAAGGACTAATTTACAGTAAAGTTTATGTGTCATTTTGTACATCTTTACATTTCTGAACTGCAGAAAGATAACAGGTTTTGTAGAATAAAGAATAATCATTTAGGAATTAGGTGTTAGATACCTATCTACATTGTTTTGTTTCTACTCAGTATCACATTTATCTTCTGGGATTTGTAAAACTACACCTCCATGGGGAACATGATGCTCCCCATACCACATCCAAATGCAGCCCGTAAGGGACTGCTATGTTCTTACATGACCATACCCCCCGACCAGAGTTGATAGATTGAGGAGTAGGCTCAAACTGGGCCAAACACAGTACCTTACCTCCCTGAACACATTTGATTGGTCCAGGAGTGGGGTACTTCACTTAGCCCACTGCATCTAGAGCCAAGTGTCTATCCCCATCTTTATCCTGGGATATTTGGATTTTAGATGATATCCTCAAAAAACTCTGATTTGTTTCCAACAGGGGCTAAAGATTTAGGCAACAAAACTTGAGAGTTCTCAGAAACTAAGTTTTCCACCACAAGGAAAAGCCTAGTCTGCAGTGAAACCAAATGAAGCTGACAAGCCGAGAGAGGCAAAGAGGAAAACCAGATTGATTTCTAACAGTGCCTGAATCCCGAGGGCTGGACTTTAACACTCTCCTTTCCTCAGCTTTGTTATTTAAGGTTTCTTTCCATTCTAGGAGCCAATAAATCTCCCCCTTTGCCTAAATACTTCAGGCTGCCTTTCTGACAGTTACAAACCAAACAATTCTAATCATATTCATTAATAGTGCACACTAAAACACACTGTCAAAGAGACAGTTACATTTCAGACTCTTAAAAAAAAATCAATGAGAATGACAGAAGTTTAAAATAGGATATCAGTATATACCAGTATAGCTTTCTTATTTCCCCATGTTTCTTCTCTAATCACGACACTCTATTTTCTTTTTCTTTTTCTTTTTTTTTTTTTTTTGAGATGGAGTCTCGCTCTGCCGCCCGGCCTGGAGTGCAGTGGCCGGATCTCAGCTCACTTCAGCTCACTGCAAGCTCTGCCTCCCGGTTTCCCGCCATTCTCCTGCCTCGGCCTCCCGAGTAGCTGGGACTACAGGCGCCTGCCACCACGCCCGGCTAGTTTTTTGTATTTTTTAGTAGAGACGGGGTTTCACCGTGTTAGCCAGGATAGTCTCGATCTCCTGACCTCGTGATCCACCCGTCTCGGCCTCCCAAAGTGCTGGGATTACAGGCTTGAGCCACCGCGCCCGGCCCACACTCTATTTTCACAGAGTATTTAATATGAGCGAAACAGGGAAGGTTAGGCCTCAGGCTTCTAGTTTCTAATGTACTTATAGTGAAAGAAACAATTGTAAACTAGTACAGAAAGCTCCAAAACTTTAAAATAAGCAAATAAAATCAATAAATAATATGGGATAGAAACATAAAGTAGATTAGTGGCTCCTTGGGACTGGCTGTGGGAACTAAGAATGACTGAAAATGGGTATGAGGTTTCTTTTTGCCTAATGGATACATTCTAAAGTTGGATTGTGGCAATGGTTGAAATTAGTAAGTTTACTAAAAATTAGATAACCGTATACTTTAAAAATTAGTGAGTTTTATGGTATGAAAACTGTTCTTCAATACAGCTGTAAAATAGGCAAATAAAGCAAACAAAAATACAAACAAAAAGTGTGGGCAATTCCATAGATTTTAGGCAGTGAGAGAAAATGATTACAAATATTACAAATAATAATCATTAGGAATTAAAATTAACACCAAAAGAAGCAGCAGGCTGTAAATGTAAATATAGTTGAATATTTCATTTTTAATTTTTTTCATTGTGGTATAATGTTCACAATATAATATATACTGTCTTAACCATTTTAAGTATACAGTTCAGTGGCACTAAGTGCTTATATTGTTGTACAACCAACACCACCATGCATCTCAATAACTCTTTTTATCTGGCAAAACTCCTACTCCCACTAAACAATAACTACCCGTTTCCCCGTTTCCTCTCTCTGCAGCCTCTGGCAATCATCATTCTACTTTCTGTTTCTATAATTTTGACTACTCTGGGTACCTTATATAAGTGGAATCATACAGTATTTGTCTTTTCATGAATAGATTACTTTACTTATGATAATATTCTGAAGGTTCATCCATGAACCCTGCATATGTCAGAATTTCTTTCCTTTTAAAGACTGAATAATGTTCCATTGTATGTATAACCACAGGGGATATGTTTCAAGACCCCCAGTGGATACCTGAAATAAGGCATAGTAACAAACCCTATTTATACTATGTTTGTTCCTATACATACATAGTGTACAATGTGGACATTCTGAACAGAGGGATGATTCACATCCCAGGTGACATAAAGCAGGACAGTGAGAGATTCTGTCACACTACTCAGAATGGTGCACAATTTAAAATGAATGAATTATTTATTTCTTGAATCTTCCATTTAGTACTTTTGGATTCTGGTTGACTGTGGGTAAAAGAAAAATCAAAAAGCAAAACCATAGATAAGGAAGAACTGATAATATATACACATTTTGCTTTAGGACAAGCCTAGTGGTAAAAACTCCCTCAGCTTTTATTTATCTGGGAATATCTTAATTTCTTCTTTGCTTTCAAAGAACAGTTTTGCCAGATATAGGATTCTTAGTTCACAGTTTTGTTTCGCTTTATTTTTTTTATTTTGGCACTTTGAATATATCAGCCCATTGCCTTCTGGCCTTCAAAGTTTCTGGTGAGAAATCTCAGCTAATCTTATTAA
Source organism: Trachypithecus francoisi (assembly GCF_009764315.1). Taxonomy (NCBI): domain Eukaryota; kingdom Metazoa; phylum Chordata; class Mammalia; order Primates; family Cercopithecidae; genus Trachypithecus; species Trachypithecus francoisi. The sequence goes on along the minus strand of NW_022681462.1, from coordinate 57,363,827 downwards.
GGATGACATGTATGAATGAGTTACTTCTCTCAGACCTCTTTTAAGATCCTCTCTTTGTCTTTTAACAGTTTGATACTAATGTGACTCAGTGGTATACCTCTGAATTCATCCTACCTGAAGTTTTTTGAGCTTCTTGGAGTTTTATATTTATGTTTTCACTGAACTTGGGAAATTTTCAGGTATTATTTTTTTCAAATAATCTCTGTACCTTTCTCCTTCTCTTCTCCTCTGAGACTCCCACAATGTGTGTGTTCATTTGTTTGATGGTGTCCTATAGGTTCTTTAGACACTATTTACTTTTTTCCAATCATTTTTTACTTTCTGTTTCTCAGACTCAATAATTTCAGTAGGTCAAAAGCTTGACCTATCTTCAAGCTCAGTAGTTCTTCCTCCTGTCTGCTCACTTCTGTATTTTATTCTCTCTAGTAAATTTTTCATGTTAGTTATTTTATTTTTCAGCTCTATAATTTGTGTGTAATTAAGATTTTCTATGTCTTTATTGCTATTTCCATTTTGTTCATTCATAGTTTTATTCTTAATTTCTTCCTTTATTCTTAGAGCATTTTTAAGACAATTGTTTTAAAGTCTTTGTCTAGTAGGTTTGTCATCTGGTTTTTCTCTGGGACAGTTTCTTTCTATTTTTTTTTTTTCTTTAAATGAGTCATACTTTTCCCTAATTCTTTATATGTACTTTTTCGCTGTTGAAAAATGGACATTTGAATTTAATGATATGGCAACTCTGGAAATCAGATTACCTCCCTTCCTAAGGTTTGCTGTTTTTAGGTTTGGCTTTTCATTTTTGTTCTTTTGGGTTTTTCTGATTGTTGTAGGCTGTCTTTGAGACAAGGATCAGCCTGAGCTATACATTTGAGGTCTTCTCACGTCTATTTTGGGCTGATGCCTTTCCCTGAGCATGCACAGGGACTGTCTAATTTCCTCTGCATATGCAGTTGCTTTTGAATGTCTAAATCTTTATTTTCCAGCTCCAAAAAGAAAAGAAGAAAAATAAAGTGGGTGTGGGAAGGGTACCAGGGCTTTAAATCCTCCTCTTAGCTGGAGGGAAAAAGGGTTTGCAACAATGAGGAGAGGGTGAAATGATGAGTCCCCACCTCTGTATTTGCATCTACATGGTCAGACAGTAGTCAGAAATCAAAACACAGGTCCCTAGTATTTGACAAGCAGAGTCTTATTTGTCCATCATGGCTTCTACAAGCTGCATGCAAGCATAACACAGGATGGGGTGTAGTTGCTGCTAAATTAAAACTAACTAAAGTTAACCATAATTCACCATCCAAGTCTTCCCTTAGAAGTTACACACTTTCAATAGACTCCAGAGATTGAAAATAGTTACTTCAGACAGATTATATCAGTGCAATTATTGTCTATATAAAAAGACAGATTCCTGGTTCTTCCTATTTTTAGATCTTTCCATACTCCTCTTTGAAGATTATTTTTTATCCTAATCTACATACAGTTTCTTCAGATAAAGATCTGAATTTTAAAAAAAAGACTACACATTGGGTACAATGTACACTGCTCGGGTGATAAGTGAACCAAAATCTCAGAAATCACCACTAAATCACTACTAAAGAACTACTCATGTAACCAAACACCACCTATTCCCTAAAAACCTATTGAAATTAAAAAAAAAAAAAAAAAACAGTGTGGAAAAAATTAAGAAGCATGGGAATTGTAAATAATCAAGGATGTATAATATCTATGAATTTTATAAGGTACAATGAGATAAATAGAAAACCTTAGACAGCTTTCTATACTGTGAAAACAAATGGAATCGACCATCTATTTTGAAAAAAAGGACAGTTCTAAAGATGAGAGGTCAATTTTGAGTGACGTGAGAATATAATTAGTCACTGAATATTACAGTACTTCAATAAGGAAAGACTCCTATAGTTAAAAACATATAAGCCAGACAAAAGAAGAACAATAAATCTATGACCTATAAAGAATAAATAAAGCAGAACAAAAAGGTATTCTGCAGATATAATTTGCCTGGATGTTTTGTAAAAACTTTTATGAAGAACTTTTCAAAAGAAAGTCATAGAAAATAATGACCAAGGAGGATTTTGAATATAAATTAAAATTTCACTGTTTGAAATCAAAGAGTATACTTCTAATAAGCATTGAGAAAAAATAAGCATTTAATGTAAGCATTTTAATGTATTAAAAGTATTAAGATCACTGTTGTCCAATAGATTATATTAAACAACCTTACCTTAGAATGAAGAAATTGAACAAAAGTATAAAATCATTCAGAATTATATCTAGAGTGAAATTTCATCAAAGCTGTAAAATAACTCAAATTACCAAAATTATATCTATTTTTAAACCTGTTTTCCTATTTAAGTTGATTATTCCGTGAGGTAATTTTTACTGCTTCAGGAATGTGATTTAAATTTTTTACATCTTTCCACGGATTCCTTTTTTATGGAAAAAGACAATAAAATACAATCCAGTTGAAAATGCAATTCCTTTCTTAATATATCCCAGATGGTTTTTGTTAGTAAGTGAAGTATTCAGGAAAAATATCTCTAGCATCCCAAGTCTATAGAGTAGTGTGCATAATGACCAATAAGGTATTATTTTGGGGTGCATTCATTTATTGTTTTGCTTACGGCTCTCAGGCACACATATACACTTCACTATCCCTAAAATACAAAATCTGCTACCCAAGAACAATTAAGAAAAAAAAAGGAAGAAAGAAGGGATGAATTCTGATAATGTAATTCCAATGCTGACAAATGTATACATGAAGTTCAAAGGTTATTCTCACATGCTCCTTCTAAGAGTTCAAATTATTACATAATTTGGTAAGATCCTTCTCTAGAATAAAAAACAATATATGTTTAAAGCTTTAAGACTGCATAGTCTTTCGGATCCTGTTTTTTTCCACCCTGACATTTATTTTCATAAATACATGACGCATATGTAGAATATTTTATCTAAAAAGATGTTAGCCACCTTTTTTCTTGTAACAGTGAAAAACAGAAACCTCTGCCTATAAGTAAGAGATGCATAAAATAAGTATGGTATATTCATATAAACTATATGTAGCTAATAAAAATGATGGCCAAAGTTTTCACAGTAGACAGAGCAAAAAATTATGAGACAGTACACATATTTCTACTGTTTTTTAAAAAAAGTAGACATTTGTAAATTTGTATTAAAAGCACAATTTTCTTTAAATAGTAGAAATTTATTTGCATATTTAAGTTGACAAATTTGTTAACTTAAAAAACTAAGTTAAATCACATGCAAATAAATACATCTAGAATTATACATATATCAATATGTTTTTAGCATTTATCTCTCTCTGGATGGTGCAATTATAGATTACTTTTACCTTGTTCTTTGTTTCTCTTTGTATTCTATAAAGTTCCTACAATAAATACATATTACTTTTGGAATAAAAAAGGAATAAAGGTTATTTCTAAAGTTAAACTAAAAAAATTAAAAGTTGTATAATGTAAATTGAACGTAAAGATACCCTGAAAATACAGAGTAAGGGATCTCTCTCTAAGTAGTAAAACCAAGGGCTAAATCTTTCTAGAGGCCCTGTTAAATAAGCAGGATGGCAAGTAATACAGTGTATGAAAAAGAGCAAAAGACTTAGCACTAGAGTGCCTCTGTTTTAGCTGAGGTGTTACCATTTAGTGGTTAGAGACTTTGGGTAATCATTGATTTGACTTTTCTTATTTTATTTATTGTTCACCTATAAAAAATTATATAAATGGTTCCTTGCCTTTTATCTTATGGGTTACCTCCATGTTCAAACATGTGCATGAACGTGGACACATTTTATAACTATAAAGCAATAATACAAGTTCATTAAAAAGTTGTTAAAATAACAATAAGGAGAAAAGCAGACAACCAAATAACAGCATAATTCAGTGAAAAAAGAAAAAATAAACCAATACAATGTAAAGTTTCACAGGCCATGTTTTAATCCTTTTCTAGTTCCTTCTTTGAAAGTAAATTATATGAGTATGTAAGATAACTATCAAATCCTACCCCTTTCCTAAAACATCCCCTTTCAAGCCAGTTGGAAGTAAACTCTTACAATACTGCTATTGGTTTGAATTCCCTGCAACATGTAAAGCATATATGCAATTCACAAGCCTCTAGAGTGCTATAAGAAAATGTCCTTTTTGTTGTCTCTTATGTACCACACAAATGCTAAGAGAACAATAACAATAAAATATTATGAAAATAATATTTTCATTGAAAGTCTATTATGTCCCTGGTGCTGTACTAATTAATTACTTTGTGTGTATTATCTTATTTAAAACATTTAACCATCTTGTGAAGTAGGTATTATTAAGTAGCCAATTGAAAGGCACATAGAGGTACACGGGTGGGGCAGGCATTAAAGCCTATGTGTCTAACCACTACAAAAAATGCTTTCTGTTTTGCAATATGAATGGATATTGTGGTGAATAAGATATGGTCTCTGTCTCTAAGGCTACTGACATTTAAGAGTGGAGGTAAGATATGCGTGCATTCCTAAACAAAATTCAAGTTGAGATCATTTTCATATGGACTTCTCTCTAAGAAGAGTTGGCATTGTATCTGTGTCTTAAATTTAAGCTTTTTCACCAGTCATTCAGGCACAGAAAGTTACATGTGTAAAAACAGAATATAAAAAAGGTAAGCATAGGTGTTTATAATATTTACATATGAATTATGTAATATACACATTATATATTATTTCAGGAATACATATTTTATTTTATTTTATTTTATTTTTTTTTTGAGGCGGAGTCTCGCTCTGTCGCCCGGACTGGAGTGCAGTGGCCGGATCTCAGCTCACTGCAAGCTCCGCCTCCCGGGTTTTTACGCCATTCTCCTGCCTCAGCCTCCCGAGTAGCTGGGACTACAGGCGCCGCCACCTCGCCCGGCTAGTTTTTGTATTTTTAGTAGAGACGGGGTTTCACCGTGTTAGCCAGGATGGTCTCGATCTCCTGACCTCGTGATCCGCCCGTCTCGGCCTCCCAAAGTGCTGGGATTACAGGCTTGAGCCACCGCGCCCGGCCACATATTTTATTAATGAGCCAACATTATGCTACTTGAGGGCAGAATGTGACCAATTTTTATTATAAGACTTTCACATAATATAGGACTTACACACTCAGAGACAGATGCTGAATAAATGCTCTAAGCTGTGTTTTTAAGAATATTTGTTTCAAGGTACGAACATGACAGATTTGGCCATAGGGAAAGTGAAGCAGGGGAAAGGCTAGTAGGATAGACAGAATGTTGTCCAGCAGCAGAAATGAAGGCAGTAAGAATGGAGAGGAAGAAACAATGTAAATAAAGTCTACCAGCCTTGGGCAGTCTGTAGTGAGGAAAGTTTAAAGATCTCTTTTAAAGTGGCATCCTGAATTTCCAAGAAAAACACTCTATTGTCAAGTAAAGTGAATGTGTTGCTTGGTAGGATGGTCTTCTGAACACATTGAATTTGAGGTGTTGAGGGGCCATTTCACGACTGGGATTAGAGCTGGGGATATAGATTTAGGAGTAATCCCCTGAGAGTGGATATAGATGAAACCTTGGGAGTAGCTAGGAGGGGAGAGAAACAAGAAGGGCCATTACAAAAAAAAAGAAATGAAGCTACTGAAGAAAGATCCTTCAGGAATATTTATAAGAAGCTGTGTGTGTGTGTGTGTGTGTGTGTGTGTGTGCGCACGGGGAATCAAATTGGAAGGAAGGAATTAAAGGGTCACAAGAATCTATCCATTTTCTACCATATCTGATCCATAATTTCTAAAATCTGAAATAGAATCCACATCATTGATACTTCTGTCTTTCTGTAAGTCTGTGGAGCGTTCATTAGAGACCACAGGATGCAAAAGTAATACAAAATGCCCATCTAAATATTCTCCAGCTTTAATCCATTTAGGTGTAACATATACCTTAGTTAAGACAATCATCACTATTTGCTGACATTCATAGACAGTACATTTTCTTACAAGCATTTACTTTGTAAAACACCAAATTAAATTATGTTGGAACAGACTGATGTCTAACACAACCAGAAGAGGAAAAAAAGGGTTCTCGATCTTGTTATCCCACCGTTAATGTCCTAATCCTGATTTTTCTTACAAAGCAAATGGTTTTCTTTGACGTGTCTAATTGATGAATATAATTACAAACTAAAGTTCTTTGTGAAGGAGAAAAAAATCATTATCTTCGGAAACCAGGAAGCTGAGTGCTAAGCCATTGCTTTGTTTCAGATGTAGCTGTATCTTGTTGCATGACAGCATTTATGGCATCACCAGTGGAATACTGTTTTTAATAAGTGCAAAACTGATTGGTGAAGACACTGATCTCCTTTAGAAAGAAAAAGTTAATAATTTCTTCTCCACCACATATTGACCACCCTGTTTATTAAAAGATAGACATTTTTGACATTTGGAAAGAAATAATCGATTCTACAATATTATTAGGAGTCCATATAGATAGTGAACCTTTCCTGTCAGGATAAGACAAAAACCACCTAAGATAGGGACATCCAAGGATCACCTACCATTCATCACATGCAAGGTAACTGCTTTCCCCTAAGTTCACTCAAGCAGAAAATGAACAGCTGCCAATGGTGATCAGAGAGATAGAAAATGCTGCTTCCAGGAATGAAAATCTCTTTGTTGTTGTTGTTGTTGTTTTTTAAAGTTAAACCAATATTCTATATACTTTTGCTGAAATAGCAAGAGGGCCAGATATGATAAGATCACAGTCCTGGAACTGATCAGTTGCTCCTTGATGTGTTTACAGAATTTTACAATCATATAACCAACAGATGCTCAAAAGTAGCCTCAAAACCAACAAAGACAAACATTCTGTTTTCAATCTTTGTTGAATTATTTTGAAGTTTCAAAGCATATTGCTCAGCATGGAATTTTACAAAGATAATCTTTAGATCTTAGTTATTTGGAGGATTCTAAACTATACCAATTTACTGTTCTATCACTGGAAGAGCTGAAAGTATTTTTTGCTCCCCACAAAACTAAATCTCCTCTGAAAATAGAAACCTATTTCAATAACTCAATTTGTATTGATTGCCTCTCATTAATCAATGGGTGCAATAAAAAGTACAGCTAATTCTTAGAAATAAGCATGCCTATGTCATTAAGGCTCAAACTGCTAGCATAAGAAGCTCCAGTGAAATGAATAAAGTGTATTCTTATAATAAGCAGCTCAAAGTCATTGGTAGTTGAAGACACTATTCAAAATGCAACCCTGTCTTTCACTGGTGTTCTTTGCCTGCATGGAAAGGGCCACATAAGGGGAGATGTAAAAGAGGCAAAGAAGTAGGAAAAATGTCTTGGGAGAAGGAAGGATGTTCCAATGATATGAAATAAAAAAAAAAATGTTGACTTGGGACTGGTTATTATTTAATAATACTGGAGATAATTCCAAATATATTTTGAATCACATAATTATGCTGTGGAAGAAAAAAAAATCTTCAATGTCCAAGACTTTGTGTTTGGGAAAAAACCTGTCCTCTTTATTTTATAGCCCATATATTCTAAATGTTTACAAAGATAAAAAGGATTGTTTTCATGACTATTAAAATCTGATACGTGAGGAAGTATGCAGGACTTGGGACTTGAAGATTCTGCGTCAAATTCAGAATAAATAACCTGTGATTTAGCTACAATTCTGGCCACACCTTCATGGCTTTTAGATATCAAGGACTAATACGTAGTGAGGGATCAAAAGATGCAAAATTGAGTGTGATCAAGGATATATTATTTTTCTTCTATCAGGTAAGGTACAACTGCTAGTATTGATGAAATGTCAACTTATAAAAAGGTTTTCTGGGCCAGATGCGGTGTCTCACGTCTGTAATCCCAGCACTTTGGGAGGCCGAGGTGGGTGGATCACCTGAGATCAGGAGTTCAAAACCAGCCTGACCAACATGGTGAAACCCTGCCGCTACTAAAAATACAAAAATTAGCTGGGTGTAGTGGTGCATGCCTATAATCCAAGCTACTCAGGAGGCTGAGGCAGAAGAACTGCTTGAACCTGGGAGATGGAAGTTGCAGTGAGCTGACATCATGCCATTGCACTCAAGTGTGGGCAACAAGAGGGAAATTCCATCTCAAAAAAAAAAAAAAAAAGGCTTTCTGTTACAAAAATGACAGGTCAGTAATCTGTTACAGAAAAATTTATAATAAGAAAATGTGAGTAGGTAAACACACACTAAATATATCTTAAAGATTGTTCAAAAGTGACGCAAGTGGATTAAGAACTTCCCAAAGTATTCTTAGTGTGCTTATCAAATAATACCCAGAGAGCCCTCACTCAGGTTTGTAATCTTTTCCATAGTGTTCATTTGTTGCAATAAAATAAGTCAGCAGTTTTAGCAAAGAAACTAATTCTATAGTGTTTACTGTTTAATACTAAACACAACAGTGTGAGATTTTTTCCTGGGCTTTTAAAAATTATACATATCATTTTTTAAAAAAGCCTTTACAAGTAATAGTGGAATATTATGAAAAGTTGGCTTAATATTTAATTACATATGGTGTGTATGATTATCTCTATAATTTGGGACATTAGGCTATTGGTCAGAAATGTGATCTCCACTGTAACAGCATTTTAGGGGAACAATTAGATTTGATATTTCTCATTTCAATTTATAGTGTCTATTCTAGAAATGTAATCTGCTATAATCTTTCAAAACTCCCAAGACTGTTTGTGGTACTTCAGTGGTACTTTACAGCTAATATCCCTACCACCCACCGCCCATCTGCACAATACATTTAACTTTACAATGAATACTTGCATCTATTATATTACTTCATTTTCAAAATGGTCTTATAAAGCAGGTAGAGCAGGGATTTGAACTGAATTTCTATTATGAGAAAAATAAGGTAACAACCCATTCCTGGCAAAATCTGGATTAGAATTCAAATCATTTGGCTCCAAACTAACACATGCTTCTCCAAACAGCAGTCCAGTATTTCCAGTGACTTAATTCAATGAACAGATTCAAGTCATGGGTTAAAAATGTTGAAGGTGTCAGGCTGACTGTCACTGAGTGGACTTATTGGGTAAGGTGCATCCTTACTCCTGATAATATGATCTTAAATTAACAGCAGAAGCAGACTGGGAGAATTTTGATAGGAAAACTACTATTCTTTTCAGACACAGATAGTTTTCTTTTGGTGAAACTTGATGCAATATGCTACAAAGTGTTACCGCATCTGGAAAATCCATAATAATTTTGATTTATCTGCACTGACAGTCAGCAGTATGTTATATTCACTATTGTATAATATTATTATCTGTTGATCTTCCCAGTAGATAATACGTTCCTCAAAGGAAGAACCTTACTTATTTTTTAACTCTGTTTAGTGCCAGCCATGTTAAAGATGCTCAGTAAAAGTTGTGGGAGGAATGAAGGCAGGAAGGCAGGAAGGCAGGAAGGCAGGAAGGCAGGAAGGCAGGAAGGCAGGAAGGAAGGAAGGAGGAAGGAAGGAAGGAAGGAAGGAGAGGAAAGAAGGGAGGGGAGGATGAACTTTTGCAACTTCCTTTTGCAAACCACTCTGCTAATTGAATTTATGACACGAAAGAGTTCAGGGATAACAACAAAAGTGTTTGAAGTTATTGTAGCCAAACAGTATCTCCAAAACAAGTAAGAGAATGACTTAATCCAACTACTTGATATGAAAATTACCAGTAATTAGCCTGTGTTAAAGATACCAACTTTTTTACACAACTCAGCAGCAAATTGTTTAACTCAACCTAAGTTATGCCCAAACTGCTTCTCACCTAGTCAAACTGATTTCTATGTTTTGGTTTCATGAAACTGATCTATCATTGAGGACAATAAACTAAACAAGAACTAGGTGTTTTATATAGTGTTAAGGAAAAAAACATCATTACTGGCACTAGTATCAAATAATATTTCTTTCTTTGGCAAGCTAACTCAAATTAGGAAAATGAATTTATTAAAACTCTTCACGGACCTTATATTAAATCTGCAGTCTCCTAAATGTAAAACTCTGCCGATAAACATTGTCAGGGTAAAATTTTGTCTTAAAACAGAGTAATTGATTCTATTTCCTGTGATGTTTACACAGCAACGCCTTCAGAATTACTCTTAAAACGAAATAGAAAAGAAAATCAATAGAAACATTGCACTGTGAAATAACCTTTGTGGCAGAAATGGAACCAGAAGATTAAGACAAAACCATAAAAGTATGAAATAATAAAAAGGGCACCAAATTCAACTCCATAAAAAAGATTTAAAATGATTTCAAATGTATATTACACATACATACAATGGAATATAGACATTTTGTATTTCACAAGAATATTTTTATAAAAAATGATTTGCAAAAATTAATTCAGTAGCAATTTATACTATTCTGCCTAACCTCATGGTATCAACAAGCCTTAATCAGATGTTACTTTTAAAAATATACTTTACAGCATTATTACAAATATTTCATTTGCCAAATAAATTATTTTTGAAATGGTATTTTTACTTTGTATAAAATTTTAAAATTCAAAAATCATATATTCTCTCTTGTTAAAAATGTCAGCTGCTAATTACACAACTTATTACAACTGCTTTCACTATTTGTATGCAACATTCTTCTTCATTATTTGTGTTCTATTTTGTTTGTTTTCCGAAGGCTCTGGAGATATTCTTGTAGGACAAATTTAAAACATTTATCAATTTTTATCTTAAATATTAATTTGAGGTGAAAATTTGACATGTTTACCTTAAATACTGAGCAAAAATAATTTCAACAATATATAACAATATGTATTGATATAGATATATCAATACTATATATATATATATAACAATACTAAATGTAGCATCTTAAGTAATTTTGAAACTGACATAAATTTCCATATGCTTCTTTAGCCTAGCAGACCTCTAATGCTATATGGTTGAAGGTAACTGCTTCAATGGCAATCAATCATTAACCATCTAGTCCACTCAAGACTAGAATCAAACTTTCTTCTATTAAATTACCTGCACGAAACAACTGAGTTTTCTCATCCAAACCATTGGACTCTGCAATTTGTAAGATAAGGGGGAAAACAGACAGATCTACTTGATAATCAGTTTAAAGGTTATCAAGGCTCTCTTTACTTTTGCTAACACATTTTATTTTTTGAGCCTTCTTGGCCAATGTACTTCTGCCTAAGTGTCACAATCTGTTTTCGGTCTTAGCTAAGAAAATGCCCGGTATGGTTTTTACAGTTAAGAATTGACAGCTACCTGTTGCTTTGGTTGGTAAGCATTCCTCTAAAGTTCTCTTGCCTGATCAAACCTCATAAAAATAGAAATTGGTCATTATTCTGAATGTTTAAAAGTCCAGTAAGCATTTACTTTTCTTTGATGTGTGTTTACATATACACATGTTTTGATCTACTCTTCAAGTTATTAATTTAGGAAAGTGAATTACCAACACTGTACAAACACATGATGCAATATGGATTTTCAGGGCTGAACCAAGTTCATAAGCAAGACAGCAATGAGGAGACATCTATACTTTATCTTATTGCAACTACCACTTCGAGCTAAGTACACAGAGCTTGAAGGAGAAATCATTACTTGCTTCTTTTGAAACCAAATCCATTCTCTCAAACCTTATGGTTTTTTTTAAGTACACAGAGCTTGAAGGAGAAATCATTACTTGCTTCTTTTGAAACCAAATCCATTCTCTCAGACCTTATGGTTTTCCCTTCCCTTTGTTAGGCCATACTGATTTACATTGTATTTCAGTTTTGAAATTCACATCAGACCAATTTCACATTGTTTAGTAACTTGTGATTTATATACTATTAAGATTAATTCCATTATGACCAATATCCTGTCATATCATTTAATTACACTGACATTTATTACATCTAATAAATTAGACACATTTAAATACATTCCAGCTAAGAATTTAAACAAATGAGAGCCACCTGGCACAATGAGAGAAACTGTTCAGTATAGAAATGGCAAAGACACTCTCTACTCTCCAAGTTAAAATGATTTACTTTGACACAACCTGGAGGAATTTATTCCGTGATCAGGATGTTTTCTCTTTTGCATAAGATACACAAAGTTGAGATGGAATTTGGTGGTAATAAGAAGGCAGAGAAGACCATAAGAAATATGGGAGGTCATGCTTTTCTCTTTTCATTAAAGAGTTATCTAAAATGACAGTATAATCCTTGATAGTCATTTTAATTTGGCAATTATTGAGTACATACAATGCAGCCAGAATTGAACTGAAGTGTCACATTGTCAAATGGGACTTTTCCTGTTGCATTCGCTTTGGCAGCTTGAACATAACTATTAGGACCAAGAAGAAATAAATACTTCACATTCTAAAGAATATGGGGCCAGATCCTCTTTCCAGAGCTATGATCAATAGCAACCCCTACCGCCTAATCCTCCCTTCCCTAACACACTTTCTAATCTACGTAATATGATCTGAGGATCAGGAAACAGAAAGAGACAATGCATTCTTAATGGAGATTAGAGTTTGTGTTCTCCGTTCTCCACCAAAACACCCAAGTTAAGTGCAACTGCACTCGAAAATAAATAAAGACAGGGACACTGGCATGTCACTTACAGGGCTCTGTACTTACTGTCATTGGAGTGAAGCAAAGAATTTTGAACTCAATTTAATACATGATCCCTGTGGCTTGAGGCTATACATGAGGAGAGAGAGGTGTCTACTCCTCACCTGGAGGTTTCTGAAAGCAAGACTCTCCAGTCTATCCTATGGGTGGAAGAACCTAAAAAGCCAAAGAGAAAAGACCTCTCTGATCCTCACAACCCCCTGAGGTTGCTGAAGAAGATCTCAGTGGGTAACTGACCTCAGTGGGTAACTGAGCTTCATGTGGAGAAGTATGAAGTAGAAGGTGGAAGAAGAACTACAAGGTGGTCTAGATAACAGTCAAATTAGGGATCCTCGTGGAAGAGAGAGGGCTATTAGCTGCTTATAGCTGCTACAGTACCAGGAGTAACGGCGTGTTGTGTTTACACATTTTGACATCATATATTTCTTGGTGAAGCCTCAGCACTATTTTTTTTTCTTTTTTTTAAGACACAATCTCACTCTGTCACACAGGCTGGAGTGCAGTAGCACAATCTCAGCTCACCACAACCTCTGCCTCCCAGGTTCAAGCTATTCTCCTGCCTCAACTTCCCAAGTAGCTAGGATTACAGGTATGCACCACCACGTCTGGCTACTTTTTGTATTTTTAGTACAAACGAGGTTTCATCATGTTGGCTAGGCTGGTCTTGAACTCTTGACCTCAGGTGATAACACCCCTTTCTCAGCCTCCCAAAGTGCTGGGATTACAGGCGTGAGCCAACCACCGTGCCCAGCCAGCACTATCTGTCAATTTATTTAAGGTCTCTGAGCCTTACTTTTCTCCTCTCCAAAACAGAACAATGGGCTCTACCTCACAGGGCTTTTATGAAGAATGAATTGGACAATGCTTTTAGAAATTATGTCAAATGATTATACTATGCAAACATTGATATTATTACTTAACCTACATATTACATTCACCTTCACTGCTTGTCCATATTATCTTACCATATTATATGTATTCTTGAGACAGCTAGAGTCTTGTACTACTTTACGTCTTATGTATTCTCCAGGTGTGCTATATTTAGCAGAATCTAAGACTGATTTGCAATGACCCTTACCTTTGTACAATTATCTTCCCTTTGAGTGTGTGTGTAACCTGTAAATATGACAATATATCTCACCAGTGATACAGGTTGAGCAAGCCAAATCTAAAAATCTGAAATCCCAACTGCTCCAAAATGTGAAACTTTGCAGCCAACATGATACTCAAAAGAAATGCTCATTGAAACATTTTGAATTTTGGATTTTCAGATTTGGGATGTTCAACTTGGTAAGTGCAATGCAAACATTTCAAAATCTGAAGAAAATCCAAAACCTGAAACATTTCTGGTCGCAGGCATTTTGGATAGGAGTACTCAATCTGTGTGTGTGTGTGTGTGTGGGTGTGTGTGTGCGCGCGCATGCGTGCCTGTATGTTCAAGAATGGAAAAGCCACTAAGAATGCCCTCCAGCTGACAACCAGCAAGAAACCAGAACCTCAGTTCTACAGCCTCAGAGAACTGAATAGTGATAACATTCTGAAGAAGCTTGGAAGCAGTTTCATCTCCAAATCTTCAAGATAGAGTCCAGTCAACTGGTTCCTTAATATTAGCTTTCTTGAGACCCTAAGCAGAGAAGCAAATTGAGCTCACCCAGACATCTGATCTACAGAAATGTGAGCTAAAAAAATAGATGTTGTTTTGAGCTACTAACTTTGTAGTAATCTATTATTCAGTAATTGAAAACTGATACAGATGGTAAAACATATTTATTAAATGAATATTATTTATTAAATGAAAGTCATTGATTGAATGTTCATGAAGCAATTAATATATAATATCTGGGAATATTTCATGTGAGGTCTTGTCTGAAAATTCTTCTGAAGAATTTTGAATCCTTATTAGAATCTGAAAAAAAAACTCTTAGAGACTAATTACAACTAGGATTAATTGGAAGACACGAATAAGCACCCCTGGTGATGTTTAAAATGTTTGTTGAGGGTAGACTGGTAAAGTTTAGCAAAACCTGTAGTCAAGTAGGATGGAGTCTCGGCACCAATATAATTCGGCCATAAACTTCCATGGTTTACTCATAGGCTGATTGCATGTAGATTACATACAATGAAATGATAATCTTTGTGTTAAGGAGTGAATTCTCAAACTATTTGTAAAAATGGGCAGTTTGGCATGGCTTTATGGAAAAGTGGGGCTCATGTTAAGTTTCAACACTGAGTACTAATGACAAAAGTAAAAGAACACTGATGACAAACTAAAAGAAAACTACAGAGATAATCAAATCTGCTCCCCTGCCTCACCCCCTATGCATTATAATATGTCATCATTCCCTGCCAAAAATAGCATTCCTTTTATTTTAGTATATGTCTAGGGAATAAGATCGAAGAACACTCTCCCAGGAATTTAATTATCCTTTGTTGGAGGAAATCCTCTCCCTCAACATGAAGGCAAAAAGTAAAGGCCATTTCATCTTGTCCTGCCTCCACCACTGCCTGTTAATTTTACAACACATGTTTAGATACTAGAATATTTTAAGAAAACAGCTACCATACTGGCATCTGGTGCTACTGGCAACCAGTGTAAGGAAAGCTCCAGTGAGAATTAAAAATGCCTTTTCCTAGGGAGAAATTGTTAAAAAAAAAATCCGATTTTCAATTGTTCCCCAATTCATGAGGAAAAAGAACAAATATTATCAAAGAGTTAACTTATAAATACCTGGATTTAGAACTCTTTTCCAGTAAGTATTTCCAAAATAATTGTTCTCAAACTTGACTGTACACTGGAGTTAACTAGGGACCTTTAACGAATTTTGATGCCTAGTTTCTGTGCCCTAAAAAACTCTGAACTAATTGGTCTAGAGTTCAGTTTGGTTATTGTGATAATTTCAAGAGCTCCCAGGTAATTATAATATATGACCTCTTAGCTATGGTCCAGGATTACATGTATAATTCACTTCTGAAGAAAGACAACTATGAGTTCAGTTTATTTCTTCACTAGAAGGACTGGATTCTAGAGATTTCTGAAATAAAATATCCATGTATATTTGCTCTGAAATAAAAATGTTACAGAACAATGTTTTTATTTCAAGGTTCGCATTTTTCCAGTTTTTTTTTTTAATTCCTCTCATTGCAATGCAGCAATGTCTTGTTTGAATGCAAATTAAATCCTCCTCTTAATAAGAAGGATATGTCTCTGCCTCAGGACCATGTACAAACAGTCTGGTAATGGCAGGCAGTGACCCAGGGATGCTCATGATGGACTGAGAGAGACATGGCAAACATTACAAGCATGCATTGCAAATGCTAGACTGTGGGAAATTAATAGTTTTAACCCTTAAACCAACTTCACATGGCACAATAGCATATCTTAGCAATAATTTATTCACCTTCTACACTAGCTTGGGGGAATTATAGACACAAAGTTGGAAATAAACCATACTGAAGGTAGCATTGTACTTCACCTTGGCTGAAACTTGGGAAGCAACATAATTTGGCCTTTATATTAAAAAATCATGGTTCATCTGAGGTCACATCAATGTAGAGAGAAGAGTGGAAATTTGAGTGAGAAAAGCTATTAAGAAGTACATTTACTAGAGAAGGAAGAGAATTAATAGAACTTAGTTTTTTCATCTTACATTTTCTTTTGTTGATAATGAATCAATTGGAATATTTTTGAGGTTGCCAAAATCTTCTGATTCTGGAGCCTAAATAAGGTTTTTTACTGGCAGGTTGACTGAATAATAGAAATTTTATGGCCAGAGGCCAAACCAACATTTTACAAAAGGCCTCTGGACCAGGTGGTTGACAAGTCCAGGACTTACATGAATGCAACCCCAAAAGAAAAATTTGCAAGCGCCTTTTCAATAGCCATCCAAGACTCTTGCTTGAATTTCAAGGCAACTGCTGGTGATTTCTTCCTACATTTACAACTTCTTTATTCTTATAAAAAGAATGCTGTACCCTTTTCTTTCCTCCCCAACACCAACAGTTCACTCGTTCAGAAACTCTAAGGCATTCAGATAAAAGTAGATGAAAATATTGTTTGCCAGAAACATCTTCAAACAGAATACGAGTTTTCACACACAGAATGCTCATTAGAAGCAGAAGCCAACATATCACTGTAACATAATAATAGCTCATATTGAGCAAGTACTCTGGGCTGTGTGCCTAACATACAATAGCTCATTTAATTAACCATTATGTTGGGTGGAAGCTATTATTTTCATTTCACAAATTAGGAATCTCAGACACATAGAACTTAAATCACTTGCTGAAAGTCATACAGAAGGCAGTAAAAGATCCAATATTCAAAAACAGGCAATTTGGCCAAAGGTGCTCACTCTTAATTATATCACAACACTGTAGTTGTTGTGTAAAGTGGCCCATGAGAACAAGCAATGGGTACCTTCCCCCACTGGAAAAAGATAAATTCAGGGAAGTTTCTTGGGTAAGTTTATTTCTGTGCTAAGTGAAAATGTTAAATAAAAATTATATCGATGAGGTGGGCCGGGCCTGGTGGCTCACGCTAGTAACCCCAGCACTTTGGGAGGCTGAGGCAGGTGGATCACGCGGTCAGGAGTTCGAGACCGGCCTGGTCAACACAGTGAAACCTCATCTCTACTAAAAATATGAAAATTAGCTGGGCATGGTAGTGGGCACCTGTAATCCCAGATACTTGGAAGGCTGAGGCAGGAGAATTGCTTGATAGATAGATAGATAAGGTAGATGGAGGAAGGGGGATGAAATTCCTGGCAGAGAGAATAGCATAACTGAAACAAAAAAGGTTGAAACAAAGCAAAACAAAAAAACAACCTTACATTGTGTGTTGGGCAGTTTGGTACAGTAAAGAGATAATATAAAAATCAAGGAGATGCCATTGGAGAGGTGAACTAGGAGAAGATCATGGCAGTCTTAGTATCACACAAGAACTTCGACTGTGTTCTACAGGTCAGAAAATCTCAGATATTTCTGATCATGACCCACAGAAAAAAATATATTTTACATGGTGACAAGTACATTTTTAAGCATATATTTTACTTCTATATAATAAATGTTTATATATCTTTATTATACTTGTTATTTATAATACATCATATTATAGATAATATCACACACACACACACAAACATACACGTACACTCAAACTGGGTGAGTACCCTAAATCCAAAAATCTAAAACTTGAAATACTCCAAAATCCAAAATTTTTTGAACACCAGAATGATGCTCAAGGAAATACTCATTAGAACATTTTGTTTTGGTTTGGCTTTTTTGAGAAAGTCTTGCTCTGTTGCCCAGTATGGAGTGCAGTGGCACATTCTCAGCTCACAGCAACCTCCGCCTCCTGGATTCAAGCAATTCTCCTACCTCAGCCTCCTGAGTAGCTGGAATTACAGACGTGAGCCACCACATACAGCTAATTTTTTGTATTTTTACTAGAGACAGGGTTTCACCATGTTGACCATGCTGGTCTCATACTCCTGTCCTCAAGTGATTCGCCCACTTTGCCCTCCCGAAGTTCTGGGATTACAGGTGTAAGTCACCATGCACAGTCATCATTAGAGCTGGGCTCTAATCATCATTCATATTTCATATTTTCATATTTAGGATGCTCAAATAGTGCAAATATTCCACAAACAAAAAAACTCTGAAATCTGAAACACTTCCCGTTCCAAGCATTTTAGATAAGGGACATTCAAGCTCGCTCTCTCTCTCTCTCTGTCTGTCTCGTGTGTGTATGTGTGTCTACGCATCTGTATAGTTGACCCTTGAACAATATGGGGATTGGGGTACACATACAGCCTTAGTTGAAAATCTGTGCATAACTTTTGGCACCCCCAAATCTTAACAACCAGTAGCCTACTGTTGACCAGAAGCCTTACTAATAACAATAAGCAGTTGATATAACACACATATTTTGTGTATTATAGGTAATATATACTGCATTCTTACAATAAAGTAAGCTAGATAAAAGAAAATGTTACTTAGAAAATCATAAAGAAAATATATTGACTATTCATTAAATGAAAATTAATTATCACAACATTTTCATCCTTAACTTCACGTTCAGTAGGCTGAGGAAGAGCAGGAAGAGGAGGGGTTGATCTTGCTGTCTCATGCGTGGCAGAGGCAGAAGAAAATCTATTTATAAGTGGAGCTGTACAGTCCAATCCTGTATTGTTCAAGGGTCAAATGTGTGTGTATCTGTGTGTGTGTGTGTGTGTGTGTGTGTAAGAGAGAGTATTTATATATATATATTATATATATAAATATATATATTTTGCAATTGAATGAAAATTTTCAAGAAAAATAATGAATCTTACTATTCAAATATTCATATTTTCTATTCTATTTCATATAAACTCTAGACTATTTAGGAAATGAGTAGACCTCTCAATTCATTTTTAAGCCCTGTTAATGAGCTATAATACTGTTTAAATAACACTGTTATGGGTGTTGAAAATATATGGGCTATCATCAAAGGATTCTGATTACAGGAGACATAGTTTAGAATGTTACTTCAACTGGGTCACTCTGATAGCAGTCATTAGCTGTCTGAAGGTGATTTTGAACCATTTGCCAAGCTCAGGCAAAAGAGAACAGGGGAGACAAAATCAAGTCTACTTAGAAGCCACAAAAAATAAATTGAATAACTTATAGTCTCCACTAAAATGATAATTCTTTATTAGAAGAATGTTGAAGAAATGATCCGAGGACCACCATTCTTGAACATCCTTAAAAGTACAATACAAAGCCAGTTAGCTTAGCAGGGTTACTGATATAGCTGCCTGAAGGAAAGGAAACAAACAGATGACCACTGGTGCCCTCCAGCTCTAGATTTATTTCCCTGG
Source organism: Trachypithecus francoisi (assembly GCF_009764315.1). Lineage (NCBI taxonomy): Eukaryota > Metazoa > Chordata > Mammalia > Primates > Cercopithecidae > Trachypithecus > Trachypithecus francoisi. Next base: position 57,344,346 of record NW_022681462.1, on the reverse strand, counting down.
TCACTGACCATCTGAAAACTAATTTTGCTTGCCTGAGAATGAAAAGTCAAATGTACATGAGATTGCTCTGAAGAAGAGTCTACAGAAATGTATTAGAAACAGATGAATAGTCACGACCTTCTTTACTCAATCCACTCTTACACAAACGTCTATGTAACTACAGAAGATAATTCAGTATCTATTTATCAATAAAAGAATACGAGAATGTTTCTTCAGGCTCCTAAGAAATCCTTTCCTATGAACAGAAGATAATGGGGTTATTATAGACAAGGCAATAGTGCCTTCTGAAATATTGCAAACTAATTAAGAACAATTATTAATAATGTTTTTGGTGGTAGTATCTTATTATGTTTGAATAATTTTTAAATATTCTGGTATATTTGAAGTTTCACTATTTTAGCCTGTACCTTATTTTTTAGCACAGATTTTAATTAGAAAAATATAAGTAATAACAAGTGAAGTCACATGTTAACTAATGAACCGAGCCTAACAACAAAAAAGACACAGGGAGGCCCCTGAAGGATTCTCTAGCTTGACGTTCTTCTTGGAATCTACGGCAGGGCAAAAGTCCTAACATCACTCTATGGACGACAGAGACTAACCACATTTATCTGTTTCCCTGTGTGCACCACCATCCCACAACTCAAAAAAAAAAAATATATATATATATTTTATATACACATATATATATATAAATATATATTATATATACATATAATATAATATTATATAAAAATATATATTATATATACGTATAATATATATTATATAAAAATATATATTATATATACATATAATATATATATATTATATATACATATAATATATATATATTATATATACATATTATATATATTATATATGTGTGTATATATATATATAAATATAAACACAGCCACTAAAACTGGCAATTCTAGAGAAACTGGGTGGCCTGTTAACATCTGGCTTTCCCAAAACTCACTTTTTCTGTAACTTAATCATTTTTTAGCCTTTGATTTTGAAGAAATTACTTGCCTCCTGGCCAGGTGTAATGGCTCATCCCTGTAATCCCAGCACTTTGGGAGGCCAAGGTGGGCAGATAACCTGAGGTCAGGAGTTCAAGATCAGCCTGACAAATATGGTGAAACCCTATCTATACTAAAAATAAAAAAAATTAGCCAGGCGTGGTGGCAGGTGCCTGTCGTCCCAGCCACTTGGGAAGCTAAGACAGGAGAACTCTGTGAACTTGGGAGGCGGAGGTTGCAGTAAGCTGGGATCACACCACTACGCTCCAGCCTGGGCAACACAGCGAGACTCCATCTCAAAACAAAATAAATTAATAAAAATAAAATAAAATAAAAACAAAATTACTTGCCTCCTTCTGGGCTTGCTGTACATAAATAAACATATACACACAATCTACATTTCTCCATGACACTGCAATCACTTCCTTGTCACTAGAATTGTTGTCTTCTAGCCCAAGAGATAACTAATCAGAACTGTCAGGACAAACTCTTGGGAATGTAAATGTGCTATCTGGAGCATAACTATCCTAAGAACACTGATTATAAAATCCAGAAGCAAAAACTCATCAGAAAAGATTTGAAACTCATTTCAGACAAGATGCAGAGTATAAACAAATAAATACACAATATGAAAACAACTTTCACTAAGTCTCATGGTGGAAAGATTCTGATCCAATTGATTATTATCGTTCTTAGTTCAAAATATTTTAGGCCTTATCAATGGCAATGCATAACTGGAATGACTAAGGTTAGCTTTTCAGTGAATCATCAGAGCAGTGATTAAACTAATGATATACAAGATTCCTAAATGGATTTTGAAGATTGAATACAATAGCCAAAACTAGCACTGGAACAAGACAATAACCTTCATTCAGCCCACAAAAAGCCCAGTTTAAAACTCTGAAGTGATGACACAATGACTATATTTGTGATAATTATTTGCCATGCCAATTGTATTAAATCATTAGGAGGTAGTACACATCTACATGCATAACAAGCCCATTTTTATGTTAGCATATCTCAGAGGACTTTCCTGCTGTGTGTTTTATACTGCTACTGCCTTATATTTTATGTTAGCATTAATGTTTTAATTTTCATATACATGTCCTTAGGCCATTTTATGAAGGGCATGGCTTTAAAAATTCAAGTTGATATATTAAATTAATGTTTAAAAAAAGGTCATGTGACAAGTAGTTCTAAATCAGTTCTTTGTGTTCCTCCGTACATTCAAACCTTCTAATATGATTTATTATGGGTAATACAGAAGTAAGATCTGGGCTCTAAACTCTGTCCATCTGTCAGGTTAACATGCATATGCACTAAGCATCTTTCTTCAGATGATAGATCCTACCACAAGTCCTCCCTAAAACAATACATCCATCCCCTTCCCCACAAAAATAAAAAAAAAAATTATATCAAAATGAGTACATAAAATAGAACTTCTCTCTAAACTGGCCTTCTGGTTAGAATACTACTTCATCCGCTTAGAAAACCTGTCTAATATTATACAGGTAGAAGAATTTACCACAGTGTAAATACTTTTTTAAAAAATACACAAAAGAGACAAAATAGTGTAGTGATTAGGAATAAAAGTTCTAGAACCAGATGATCTCTATCAGAACCAGTTCGGTCATTGACTGTCTTGTGAGTCTGGTCCAGTTATTTCACCTTTTAGAGCTTTAGTTTTCTCAATTCAAATAAGAGTACTTACCACAAGGTTTATTTTAAAAAATAAAAGATCCATGCAAAGCATTTGTATCTTATTCAACATATTTATTAATATTACTATTGTTACTAATACACAAATGACTTCAAAAGCTGCTATTAAAAACCAAGTAAGGATGTGGGTGGCGTGCTGTATTTCAGATTCAGATTCAACAGCCACTATACTAGTTACATTCATATGACATTCACATCCCATTAATGTCACAGCACAGCACAGCAATTATAAGGGTCTGGTTTTAAATCTTAGTTCTACCACTTATTAGCTGTATTTAATTCAGTAATCTTCTTAATAGTTCTATAAAATAGATAATAGTATTACCTACCTTATAATGTTGTTGGGAGGATTAAATAAATTACTATACTATATGTCAAGCTCTTAGAAAGAAGAATTGCTGCTGTAATTATTGATTTTATTTCAGAAGGGAAAATGTCCAAATATTTAAAAAGCCAGAAGAACAACAGAACCAGTCTTGTAGTCATTGAAGTAATGATACTTTAAAAAATCATAATAATAACCATTAAAACAGTAATATGCCATACTTAGCTCAGGCATAGCATGCTATCATTTGCCTACAATTTCACTATATTACTCACATGACCTCTCAACAAGCCTGTAATGTGAGTAAGCTATAGACTATTGCCTTCAAATTATACTTCATGAACTTGAGGCTCAGAAATCAGTGACTCGCTAAGCCACATAAGAGTGGGTGTTCGAGCCAGTGCTAGCATCTAGGTGTGGGCCTCATGATCGAATGCCCTTTCCACTTCATTCCTTCACAATGGCCAAAGAACCAAATTCAAAGCAAGGCCATCCAACAGGCCATCCTGATAAGAACCCCTCCTGAAATAAGACAACATGGTCACACAAATCAAGTGCACATGCTTCTAACTCAAAAGTTATAGAGAAGTTTAGGTAACAACTGATAAATCTGCGCAAATCATAAGGCCATTAACACAAAGATGCATTTTAAAGCTAACCAGTTCCAGCAGATTATATTCATGTAAAGAGAATTTGGTTTCCCTTTCCTTCTGGCACTTCATTTTCCCTTTGTCTCCCGAATCTGTTAACAACTATTTTTAGCTGGATGGAGCATTTCATGAATGGGTCACTCTTAAAAATCTCATTTGGTTTCCACTTTTTCTTCAAGCGTTAAGACTTGCCACTTTTAGGTTTTTTGGTCATTATACACAAAATAATATATGTGTATAGAATATACACACACTTATGCAAGTATATATATAGCATGCATATATATGCACACACATGTCTAGCCATCTATACATATACATTTACAACAAAGAAAAACTGCTTAATTTATGTATAAGAGATTCAGACAACTGGACCAGGTAACACTCAACTCAGAATTTACACATTATTAAGGATAAAGAAAAAACAAAAAAGAAATCAATAAACACACAAATCTTCCCATTGACAAGGTTCCCTTTCTGAGCTTCCTTGCACTTTATTTCTGATTTTCTTCTCATACTATGGGCTTCAGATAATTCTGCACATTTTCTTCTCCTGAAGAAAGGCCATCTCCAGAAGAAAAAGATAAGAGGTCTTGTTAGAGAGAAGCAATTGACAAATACTGTTAGGCAGGGAGGCAGTCAACAAGCATTTATTGAATTCCTAGCCCCCTAAGTGCTGTACTAGATGCTTAGAACTGAGTCCCTCCTGCTGTTCAGTTAGAAGGAGGGAAAAGCTATGACTTCTAGTATCAGCACTGACCTAGTTAAGCTATGAATAAAGAATAGAAATCTTCCATAACACAAGAAAACAAAACCAGAAACCTTGATATATGTTTTTCAGCCCAATGCATATGATTTTATATATGTTTCAGCTCTTATTGAAATTTTATAGCTCCATTTCTTTTGGTCTAGAAAGTTCAAAAATGTTCAAGTCAACAACTTAGTAGGAAATTTAGAAAGTTTCCAAACAAGTCAGTTTCAGAAACTTTTTAGTTCAGCATTTCCCAAACTCCTCGCTATTGACATTTTAGGCTAGAAAATTCTTTGTTGGAAGGAGTAGGGGACGTTCCTGTGAATTTTGGAGTGTTTAATGGCATGCCTGTCCTCAACTCATTAGAAGCCTGTTATCACTTCTCCGACCGAGTGGTGACAACCAAAAATATCTTCAGACATTGTCAAATATACCCTGGGAGCAACATAATTCCTGATTGAAAACTATCTAGGCCAAAACTTCACCTAAAACATAACTGTATTAGATGGATAGCATGAAAGGATGGCATATATATAATGGCCTGGAAACAGAATGACATTAAACTTAAAATAATAAGCCTTTTTCCAAAAGGTATTTTTATTCACCTTGTACATAACATTGAGAAAACACCACCTGTCCAATATCAAAAATTGGGGACCTTAAAGCAATATGCCCCTGATCTTTCCAAATCACTGCTCTGGCTTGCTTTAGTCTGTAACAGTAAGGCTCTGTTTCCCAGAAAGTCCAGAACTAAGATATACAGGTTGCTATCAGTTCTTCAGAGGCAAGGAAACTAAGAAAAGTGGTCATCATAAGAACACCACACATAAAAAGAAAGGAAAGAGTAAACCGAGTTTCTGTTCTTAAAAGAAACAGTGGAAAAAAGAGAACACATACATTATCATTTCAAAGCAATTTATGTTAACAATAATTGGGCAAAACAGATTGTTTTTAGTCGTGTTCTTGCAGAAGTAATGTCAAATTTACTTGAAAGTCAGATTTTTAGAAAATTTTAGATTCAGAGAGTACATGTGCTTGTTAGTGGATATTACTTGTGTAATGGTGGGGATTAGGTTTCTGTGCACCCATCACCCAAATGTTGAACATTATACCCAATAGGTAATTTTTCAACTCTCATTCCCCTCCCACCACCCTCCCTTTTGGAGTTTCCAGTGTCTGTTATCTCCAGAAAATCAGATAACTTAAAAGGTTTCATGCACGTTAAATAGTAAAAAGTTGTATTATTATACCAAAGGAAAAATGAAAAACTGTTTTTTCCAAAACAGCATAAATGCTTATTTTCTGCATGATTTACTTTGCTGTTCCATTTATATAATATAGAACAGTATATTATTTGAATAGCTAAATATATTTATGATAGATTAGATTTACATAAATATAGTTAAATATATCTTTTGCTTTGGGATGTAAACAGAGCTAAAATATTATATACTCAACAGTCTCAAAATAGTCCTTAAAAATCATGGAATTAATGTGGTTATTTAATCTTGTTCAGCAATTTGATGCAAACACCTAAATACAAAAAGTTGTTTAGTAGGTACTACACAGGAAGGAAGAAAGAGGGAAAAGGCTTAATACTCTATAATGCTTCCTGAAAATCAGAAAACGAGTAGCATTCAATTGTAGCTAAATTCTCTCTCTCTCTCTCTCTCTCTCTCTCTCCCTCCCTGTCTCTCCCCCTCCCTCCCTCCCTCCCTGTCTGTCACACACGAAAACACACACACACCACAACACTGAATAAATACCTGCTGGAAGAAAGGAAGGAAGCATATGAGGCAGCATTGAACAGAGAAAGAGAGTGACAACCTCAAGAGACATAATTGACTTGAGCTCTAGTCCTATACTGGATTTCAGAAAGTTGTCATAATCTCTTTAAGCCTCAGTTTCTCCTATGTAAAATTTGAGGGTTTACTAGAAAATACACATATTCTCTTCAATTTAAACAATCCCTGCTTCACAGTGTGTTTCAGATGAGGGTAGTAGGAGGAATATTCTGATTTTCAGATTCTAAGCAAAATTAAATGATTTAAGTTACATTCTAAAATCGATATGAGCTGCAATTCTGAGAACAATTTGGCCAGCTAGCCTGAATATTTTTGGCAATGCCAGCAACAGATTGGCTGGATGGCACTGCACAAGAGAATCTTTTTAACGCAGTCTGCTCAATCTGGCCTATCTGATGTTCTGCTTGGGATAACTTTAAATTTGGGTTGACTTAGAACTTGTCCTTGGTATCTCACAGGCTGTTAAGAGGACAGTCCATGATAAATGTCATCTTCATTAAAAGTTAATTCTTGCCAACTTTTTCATGCTACTTTTGTTCTACAATACCACATATAATTTGAGACATACTGCCCAGAAAACAGAACCTACAGAAGGCTGGAAAGAATATTCTATTCTCTCTTTCAGAAACATGTAACATTAAACAGGGTTCAAAGAGAATGCATTAGAAGTGTACAGAGGAATTTGGATTACAAATGGTTCACAGGAACAGTAAGTACTTTTTTTTGGCTTACTAGCTAGAAGTGGGACATAAGGTAACAAGCTATGAGTAGATTTCTAGAGAGGTAAAACACTTCATGTTATATATCACCACACCCCTGCTGTGTAATACATACCATAAAGTATTATTACAAGATTTAAATATTATTTACATCAAGGTTTGCCAACGAAAAGAGCTTTGAGAACCATGTTAGCCTGAAGCTGCCAAAGACACAAGTAACAGCAGTAGTTGGAATCAGGTAGTAGTCTGGGGAAAACGGGGGATCCAAGAACAACGCCATGTATGAATTTCTCCCTGGCTTCCATTTCAGAAAAACTGCTCTTAGTAAAGAGAAATACCTAATAATGATTGAGAACATTTTATATTTATAATTGTAATAAAAGAGAAAATACGGAAGACTGTATTTTTAGGTGTCTTCGTTCAAAGGAGCAAAACACATTGTCATCCTAGTCAGAAAAGACATTTAAGATAACAACTGGAGAAAAGTACCTTTAGAAATAAGTAGGAAACACATCATAAGATATTTTAATAATGTCAAGCAGCTATTTGCACAAAAAGATGGAGCTGCTCCACATTTCAGTACATCTTTCAGGGAGAAGGCAGTAGATATGAGTAGGTAAACATCCCTAACCTGTCTAGTCACATCAGCCTACTAGCCACAGAGAAACAAGATACACAAATTCTGGGACCACCTAAAGTGATTTGTTTATCAACTCTGTGAATAATTACTGCTTTTGTTTCATTACTTTTAATTACCTGTTTTTCTTTTGTCCTTATGCCCTGAGGTGAGTTTTTCATCAGTAATGGGCATGATTTTATGAATATCACATGCAAACAAGCAAATTAGACCCACTGAACGTGGGAGACCAATTTTTCCTCTTCCCTTCTCTAAAGGTTAGCTGCTATTTTCTGAAAATGATATTGATTCTATGGTAACATGCACAAAGGCACTAATCAGGAGAACAGGAGCTTTTGTGAATTCCGTAAAGCTTATAAAGTACCTCATTATAACACGCTACCAATCTATGACCCCAGTAATAGAAGTCCTGAAATTATAAATAAATTAGATGTTTAAATTGTTACCCTTTTTTTATACGACATAGTGGAGCACTCATTATAATTTCCAGAGAGCTGTTAAAGAAAAAAAATGTGGAGAATGAAAATTGAAAAGCAGCAGCTGCTTAGGGGTGCTTAACCTAGAGCTAGACACCCAGGCAGATCCAAACTGCCTGCTGCTCCTCCTTCCCTTTTCCTATACTGCCTACAAATAATCAGTATGATTTTTCATACCATTATTTTTAATTAAGCACTGTGTATCATTATTTCTGGATAATAAACAGTTTTTATTATTTTCAGTTTAAAGCAATTGTTGCCAAAAGGAATTTTTAATTTTAATATTTATTTATTTAGAGACAGGTTCTCACTCTGTTGTCCAGGCGGGCTGGAGTGCAGTGGCTCAATCAGACCTTACTGTAGCCTTGAACTCCTGGGCTCAAACAATCCTCCTGCCTCACCTCCTGAGCAGCTAAGAATACAGGTGTGTGCCCCCACATCTGGCTAATTAAAAAAAATTGTAAAGACACGGTCTTGCTGTGCTGCCCAGGCTGGTCTTGAACTCCTGGCTTCAAGGAATTATCCTGCCTCAGCCTCCCAAAGCTCTCAGATTACAGGGGTGACCACTGTGCCAGGCTCAATTTTTGTTTTTAATGATAACAGCTAATTCTGGTGAGAATCCTTGAAACAAAACTCTCACACCTTGCTAGTGTTCCTGTGTGTATAATCCCCTGTTACAGCCTGAATGTGTCCCCCAGAATATATGTGTTGGAAACTTAATCCCCAGTGTAACAGTGTTGGGAGATGGTGCCTAATGGGAGGTGTTTAGGTAATGAGGGCTCTACCCTCAAAAATGGATTAACCCTGCTATATAAAGAGCTTTGGGGAGAAGGGTTCTGCCCCTTTGCTCTTCTGCCTTATGAGGAAAAGGATTCCTTCCCTCTGGGGGATACAGCACTTGAGGCACCATCCTAAAGCAGAGACCAAGCCCTTACCACCAGACACCAGATGCTGGAGCTTTGGTCTTGGACTTTCCAGCCTCTAGAACCATGAGTAAAATAATTTTGTTCTTTATAAACTACCCAGTTTTAGGTATTCTGTTATATTCTGGTCCAAAAATGGACTAGAGATATCTCCTTTTAAAAGTCTTGCATGCACTGATAATTGTTGATGTGGTAACTTGAATTCAATAAAAGACACTAAAATGATAGTCTTACATTTTTTAAAAAAAAGTTTTCCATTGACAGGTGTTCAAAACAGCATTATTTTTTACTTTTGGGTTTGTGTAGTAAATTAATTAGGGGTTTTCTTTTATATTTGTGTTTTCCAATTTTTCTTTAAGGGGGATTTAGTATTTTATAATTACAACACTTTTTAAAAAAAATTCTCATTTAACAATGAAAAGAGTTTTAAGATATTCACAATAATGTATTAGAGCTCAGTAGCTTTAACACATTTCTTTCTACATGTACATGACATAAGTGCATGAGGATATTTACTAAAGGATAGAAAGAGAAGCCTTAACTATCTTGAAAACATGAAGCAACTTAATGGTGAATTGAAAAAAAAAAAAACCCTCTGTATTGCAATTAACTGACATAAAATATCAAGACATAGGCTTTAAGTTCCTCTGAGGCAAAACAAACAAACAAAAAAACCTTATTTATTTATTTTTTTGTCCCCTGCTCCCTGCTGTTGCAGAATATATGAATATGTTCTTTTAATAGATTCAGAACCATGGATAGCACATCTGTGCTTTTAGGTAGATGGGGCATTATATTAATAGGCAAAGTATCTGCTCATCCTCAGTCTGCTTTGTAGTGGCCTCGTTATGAGGGCAAATCAGTTATCTTCTCTGGGCCTCCTTTGCCTCACTGGTAAAGCAATTCATTGCCTTGCATTTCCAATAGGGGAAAACTAGATTAGATAAATTTGGCCATTTACAGCTTAGGACTAGACATTTTTTAAAAATCATTCAGATACACAAATAAATATGCTCTGACATTATACCACTGATGAGTTTTACTTTTCTTGTTTACTTGAATGAGAATAATGGATAAGAAAAACTTTCTCAGTAAGGTTAATTTATCAATATATCTACTTCCCTATTGTCTTCAGTCCATAGTTCTAGTAATGAGCACACCACAAAATTGATAATTCCATCAGATTATCATGGAAAAGGAACATTGTTGTATGAACTGTTTTTGTGACTACTGCAAAGGTCAAGAACAGGTCTGCTTTAAAAACTTCAGATAAAGATAGTTTTTAAGAAGTTCCTTCATGCATAATCCTAGGAGTATGCTATTAATTTTTCAACTTAAAAAACTAAGGTTTCCATATCTTTTTTGGTAGCTTCAAGGGAAAGGAAAAAAAAATGCCTTCCTATTCCTAATTATTTTGAAATATTTTTCATGAGTTACTACTTCTTAAAAATTCATTATCCCTTTTTTGGTTTACTTTTAGATTTTATCAAAACCATATAGCTATTTCCTCTCTGATTGACAAATAAAGCCACTAGGGATTGACACAAAATCTACAGTATGGTAGACTCTCAATAAATGTTAGATCCTCTTTTTCCTCTCTCCTAATCGTTCCTATTTCTATAAGATGCATTTCATAAGATTTTAAATGTGGCATTCATCTTCTAGATCAAAAAGTATATCATTTAGTGAAAGGAATAAAGTTTAAAATTGTAGATTAGTGTCTGTGGGTGTTGGTAAAGCTGAATGGCTCTCACGTTTTGGATAATCTGATTGAATTTTTCTTCTCATATTTCTTCTTGAATTTGCCACTTTCTTTCTTTCAAAAGCCATTGCTCTCAGTATGTTCAGATTTTCTCTTAAGTTTTACTGCCTATTCGATGGAGCCATGAATCCAAATTTGTCCAGATGAATTTGACCTCCTAATGCTACACATTGTTATTGAAATTCTGTTGTTGCTCTTTTAAGTGGCCCTGGTTGTCTTAAAACCTGCTCATTCCTTCTTCGAGCTGTCACCATCCTCTGTACATGCTGGAAATTCACAATCATGAATATTATACAGGGAGATACAATAAAAAATCTATGCCTTTATAATAGAGTCAACAGGTATAAAAAGAAAGTTATTTCAAATAAGAACTTCAATATTCTACATTTCATAGTTATTGGGAAACTTTCAGAGTCAATTCCAGGAATGCTCTTATCACATTATTCATTGTGGAGAAAAAGTTCAGTAAAGTAAATATAGTAATTAGAGCTCATGCAAGACCATCAGATGATAATATGTAAATGATCTCACTATAAGTTTGTTTATAGCAAGAGAAACAAAAATATGGTTCTAACAATGTATACATACCATAGAGAGAATGATATTGAGTCTAAACCTCCAATTAAGTGTAGGCATTAAAGATTCACATGATTAGAAATATGCTGTGACTTTTGTTTCAAACAATTTTAGAAGGAAGTCAGAGCTAAGAATTTCTTGAAAGGTGATTTTAGATGTGAATGAAGAGGAAAAGACAGGAAATAAAGCTATCATTTATTTTTTGTCTTAGGACAACACTGAAAATTTGTCAGAAGCATCTGCTCCTTAAATAACACAACTGAATAAAAATTGGCATCTGAGGTTTGAAAGTTAATTTCAAAGGTTTATGATACCACAGGGTTCATATTTAGCAGCTGTCAATTTGTTACCGACAACTGTAATATAATTCAGCAAAACTTGAAATCTTCCCTTGCCAGAGAGACAGCTGTTTCTGAATGTTGGAGATTTGGGGAGCTTTTTATAAACCAACCTCCATTTGAAAAAGACATTACTTTTATTTATCAAAAAAGTCATTTGATGATAAAATATTGATGTTTGTAAAAAATATACTTTTAAATGTGGGATTTTGTTGTTCTTGTTGTTTCAATATTTGTAGACAGTGTTTCACCGTGGGTAATGTGGACCCTCCATGGGATATCTGGCAATATCTAAAAGCGCTTCTGTTTGTCATAACTAGATACTATTGGCATCTAGTGTGCAAAGACCAGGGATGCCGCTAAACATTCAATAAAATGCAGGACAGCCCCCACAACCAAGGATTATTTGGCTCAACATGTAAATTGTGACAACCTTGAGAAAATTTGTTTTAAGGAAACTGATACAATGGACTTATATTAAAGATGCATTTGCATTTACAGACTTTCCAAACCATGGTTTTCATCTGGTGGGAAGCTGCAGGCAGGCACTGGCTGTGCTTTAAGTAAGTGTTATTTGAACAACAGAATAACATTCCTTAGCTTGAAATTATAGCAAGTACATTTGCACTGATGTAATTAAGTTTGTGTCAGTTACACTGAATATATTTCTATGTACAGCATTTTGTAACTGTGCTATAAAAATAAATCTGTAAAAAATTGGACAGGAAGTTTCTTTAGGTAGCAATTATTTTCTACACATGCATTAGCTAATATTCTACACAGATTCCAGAATTCATATTAAACAAAAAAATTGAATATTGTTTTACTCCTACCTTTTACCCAATTATTTTCTCAACTTGACAATACTTATAAGCAAATCCATATTATCCAACAATATCTCTAGATCACTCATTCCTTAAATAATTATTTTAAGTATGCTACATAACCAAAACAGATACTTTCAGGGCAGAAATAAGGACCAGGGATCCACATTTTGTTGAATGTCTACTCTCTTTCAGTTATTGAGAAAAGTACTTTTTATTTAATATCAATTTACTTCAATAAAAATGTCACCTAACATGTAAAAATACTTAAAGAGAGAGTACAATTTAACCCATAAAAAATAAAAGAACAGAGTAAGACAGCTGCAAAATCAAATGTATTTAGGTGTTTTAGCTAAAGTATACATTATTCCAATAAAAATTACCTTTTGCAAATAATGTTACTTAGAAGAAATGTAAAGAAAACATACTCCACTATCAATGGTGATTTTCATTTAAATTAGGAACACATTACAAAATTCATGACCTTGGAAACTCTCTTATTTCATTTGGGCCTCCAGAGTAGTGTGTCTGTCTCTCTCTGTCTCTGTCTCTCCTTCTCTCTCTCTCTTCCCCCATCTCTCTCTTTTAATTTAACAAATATTTATATAGCATTTACAATATGCTTGATAACTGTAGAAATATTTTACAAGTATTAACTCCTGATGACCCTATAATGTAGGCACACATAGTATCGACATTTTACTAACAGTGGAGCTGAGTCATGCAGGAATTAAGTAATTGGCCAAGGTCCCATAGCGAGTAAGTGACAGAGGTAGGATTTGAATTAAGGAAGTCCGGTTCCAAAAGTCTTCCTCTTTAGCTCTATGTAGTTGGTCTCCCCTCTTCATTACATAGTATTACACCTTTTATTTATCTTGAGCCTGCCCAGGTAGTGTGACCTTGGATGAGACATATGTGAAAGGTTTCAAGTCAAGTCAAAGCCTGTGGGAAAGTGATGGGGAGAATGAGAGAAACTGAATGATCTCACCAGCTAATCCACCTGTGGAAGTGCTTTGTTTAGAAATCTCTTAGAATTAGAAGTACAAACATAGTTAGATCTGAGTTGAATGCATCTGATCTATAACTTCCATTTGTTTATAGCACACATTTTATATCACTGACAATTTCTTTTTTCTCTACAAGGAGAGGCAGTATAGAATGGTGTATAAGAGCACAAACTCAGGAGTTAAACCTCCTGGGTTCTGTTTCCAGATTTAAATCGTTATTACTATATTTCTATTGTATTTCTTGAATGGTGCACAGAGAAAATACAATGTAGTCATGAAGTTCTCTCCTTCCTGAGCACACTGTCATATCATACTTCCCCTTTCTTCCTAAGTGGGGCCATGTCACTAGTTCTCACCAATAATGTAAGAGTAGAAATGATGCATGATACCTGAAACCTAAGATGCATTAAACCTAAGATGCAAAGCCAATGTACTTTGTCTTTGCTCTTGTTCCTGCCTTGTCTAGCATCTGGATGCAGAAGATCTGGGTGTAGGAAAGGACTCTAAGGCCTAAATGATGGTGGAAACACAATATGGGAGGAGTCTGCATCCTTGAATCATCACAGGGATTAAAGTCTCCACCCCGATACTGAACTATATTTGATGGTACAATAAACATTTATACTAACTCACTGAAATTTTGAGTTATTTCTTATAACAACTAACTTTTATTATACTATTATGAATGTGTATCATTCATGTGACCAAAATGGTCACTCTTTTAAACTTCAAATTACTTTGGTTTAAAATAGTTTTACTCAATGTGTGTTCCTCTCCAAAAGAACTTTGACAAGCCTCATTACCTATAAATATTTTTCTGTATAGTTCCAAATGTTAAAATAACTTAGTAGAGATGCAGATATTTATAGCAGTTAAATGCTGATTTGTGAAACCACACAACACTAGCACAATTGATGGAAAAACTCATAAACTAAGTAAAATATATTGAAACTATCTGCCAGAAAACCTGCATTTTCCATGATTTAATTGGGCCACTTTAATGAACAGAACAAATAAAATGACTTTTGTGGCCATAACTCTTACAAATAAAATTATTTCTGATAATAATACAATCCTTTTCTGTAAATATATACTACTTTCAACTAACAAAGGAATGTTTACTTTGCTATATCATTACCAAATTGGTAAATAAATCTAAGTTTTCAAGTCAACATTTCAAGAAGGGCTCCCTAAAGCTTGTAAATTGTCAAAGATATCAGATTTTAAAGGATATGAACCTCTTAAAAAGTACTTGGATGAAATGTTATGTTCAGAATCTCAAATATGAATTCATTGTGTTCTTGTTAGAAGTTACATCATCAGGGTCCTGAGCTGGTGCTGTTTCAGTCCCAAGGAAAAGACGAAACTTGTGTATTACTCAGCCCTGGCAGATGAGTAGATTCTTCTATAACCTTTTCATCACCAAATGTCTCAAAGAATTTAAAAACTAAAGATTATTTCTTGATTTGGCCAGGTTCCTTGTAATCTTGTCAGTAAGAAGCTCAGAAAAATTTCCTTTGCTGTCCATCATGTATGCTTTACTCAAAGGCTGAAAAGACATAGAATGCTTCTTCTGAACTTTCATTTAACCAGTGGAGTTTATAAAGTTTTTTTATATGTTTTATTCATATGTTTTATTGAGAAAATATAAGCAATATGACTTAAACATGTATTTTTTAATTGACTATTAAAATACACAATCTTTGAAAAATTTCAGAATGACTCAGTCCAAATTATTTAGAATATGATTTATTACAAAACATTTTAAAAATTCCTTCCTTCCACAATTGTTTATTTTGTCTACCCAGTTTTTGTAAATAAATGCTATATATACAAAGATGGTTCCTGACATTAAAAAACATCTACAAAACAGTGAGCAAGAACGAGATATTTCTAGAGGTAAGTAAGGTCCATTAAAACAACATAAAATCATAGTTAATAACATCATAAAGTCAATGGCTGATTCTTCGTTTTAAAATTAGACAAATAAACCAATAAAGATCACACCTAAAACACGAGGATCATGATTATTACACATCCTGTGAAACAGCAACTGTCATAGTCTTGACCACATGTTCACGAACTCAAGCTGGATAAAAGGAAAAGCTAAATTAGTCTTGGCACACCAAGGTCAAAAGGTGGATATATATTTAATTAACATTTAAAACAAATTTTCCCATTTCTCCATGAAGAGCTCATTTTTTAAATCTTAAGGTTTAGTGAAGAAGAAATTTCAAGCCCACTGCAAAACTAATAACATTTTTTATTATGCTGTTGATCTTCAAATATGCAAACACCTTTTTCTTAAAAAAAAAATGGTGGTAGTTTGAAGTCAGGTAGTTTTGTTCTTTTTGCTTAGGATTGTCTTGGCTATAGGGTCTCCTTTTTGGATCTAAATGAAATTTAAAGCAGTTTTTTTCTAATTCTGTGAAGAAAGTCAATGGTAGATTGATGCAGATAGCATTGAATCTGTGCATTACTTTGGGCAATATGGCCATTTCACAATATTGATTCTTCCTATCCATGAGCATAGAATGTTTTTCCGTTTGTTTGGGTCCTCTCTTACTTCCTTGAGCAGTGGTTTGTAGCTCTCCTTGAAGAGGTCCTTCACATCCCATGTAAGTTGTATTCCTAGATATTTTCTTCTTTGTGGCAGTCGTGAATGGGAGTTCATTCATGATTTGGCACTCTGTTTGTCTATTACTGGTGTGTTAGAATGCTTGTGATTTTTGCACATTGGTTTTGTATCCTGAGACTTTGATGAAGTTGCTTATCAACTTAAGGAGATCCTGAGCTGAGACGATGCGGTTTTCTAAATATACTAACATGTCATCTGCAAACAGAGACAATTTGACTTCCTCTCTTCCTATTTGAATACCCTGTATTTCTTTTTTTTTTTGCCTAACTGCCCTGGCCAGAACTTCCAATACTATGTTGAATAGAAGTACAAGGCTACAGTAACCAAAACAGCATGGTACTGATACCAAAACAGATATATAGACAAATGGGACAGAACAGAGGCCTCAGAAATAACACCACACGTCTAACACCATTTGATCTTTGACAAACCTGACAAAAACAAACAACAGGAAGGTTCCCCTATTTTGTCAGGTTTGACAAACCTGACAAAAACAAGCAACAGGGAAGGATTCCCTATTTAGTAAATGGTGTTGGGAAAATTGGCTAGACATATGCAGAAAACTGAAACTGGGCCCCTTCCTTACACCTTATATAAAAATTAACTCAAGATGGATTGAAGACTTTAATGTAAGACCTAAAACCATAAAAGCCCTACAAGAAAACCTAGGCAATACCATTCAGCACATAAGTATGGGCAAAGACTTTGTAACTAAAACACCAAAAGCAATGGCAACAAATGCCAAAGTTGACAAATGAGATCTAATTAAACTAAAGAGCTTCTGCATAGCAAAATAAACTATCATTACAGTGAACAGGAAACCTACAGAATGGGATAAAAGTTTTGCAACCTATCCAGCTGACAAAGGGCTAATATCCAGAATCTACAAGGAACTTAAACAAATTTACAAGAAAAAAAAAATCAAAAAGTGGACAAAGAATATGAACAGACACTTCTCGAAAGAAGGCATGTATGTGGCCAACAAACATATTTTAAAAAGCTCATCATCACTGGTCATTAGAAAAATGCAAATCAACACCACAATGAGCTACCATCTCAAGCCAGTTAGAACGGTGATCACTGAAAAGTCAGGAAACAACAGATGCTGGAGAGTATGTGGAGAAATAGGATCTCTCTTACACTGTTGTTGGGAGTCTAAATTAGTTCAACCATTGTGGAAGACAGTGTGGCTATTCCTCAAGGATCTACAGCCAGAAATACTATTTGAGCCAGCAATCCCATCACTGGGTATATATCCAAAGGGTTATAAATCATTCTACTATAAAGACATGTACATGTATGTTTATTGCAGCACTGTTCACAAAAGCAAAGACTTGGAACCAACCCAAATGCTCATCAATGATAGACTGGATAAAGAAAATGTGGCACATATATACTATGGAATACTATGCAGCCATAAAAAGAATTAGTTCATGCCCTTTCCAGGGACATGGATGAAGCTGGAAACCATCATTCTCAGCAAACTAACACAGGGACAGAAAACCAAACACCGCATTTCTCACTGGAGTGGGAGCTGAACAATGAGAACACATGGACACAGGGAGGGGAACATCACACACCTGGGCCTGCCTGGGGCTGGGGGGCTAGGGGAGGGATAGCCTTAGGAGAAATACCTAATGTACATGATGGGTTAATGGTACAGCAAACCACCATGGCATGTGTATACCTATGTAACAAACCTGCATGTTCTACACATGTATCCCAGAACTTAAAGTATAATAATAAAAAAGTGGTAAAATAAAATTAAAATTAAAGTATTTCTTAGGTAGATAATTTCATATTATGTGTAAGGATATAGCAAAATATATCAGTATATCTTGGTGGCAAATGATCAATTGACAAAGCCTTCTAGAATGAGTCATCTCAAAACTGGTAAGAGGATACTCAGTATAAGCAGGAAAGGAATATGGATTTGACAGAGTATTCAAACTACACTGAAGCTTAAACACCACTTTACTGTTCATTTTATATACAACAAATCTGAACTCTAAGAGGCCTGCAATCATTTAAAGTTATTGAATTAGTTTATCAATAGATTGTAAGCAATAATTTGGTTGAGTCTCATTCTGAACTCCTTCATGCTATACAGTTTGCACATGGATGATACCCAGATGAAGTGTTCTGACTGACTTTTCTACATTTCAGAAATCAAAGTCAAACAACATACAATCATCTTGAGTGAAGTGGTATGAGATTAGTAGGAAAAGGCTGAAAGAATCAGAAATGAGTTCTCATACTATATCATCGATAAACTGGACCTTTTAACTTCAGGATACTAACTTTGAAAACGGAGAGACTACATTCTGTTCGACTAATGGGACCATAAATAAACTAGAGTAAGATCATGAAAATGGTAAATACTGTAAGTTATTATCTCAAATTATCACAGGAAAGTTTGCAATTAAATACCATTTTCCTTAAAAGAGAGTAAGAATATATTTCAACTACGAAAAGTTTTTTCTATATATATATATATATATATATATTTTTTTTTTTTTTTCTTAAAGTGGAGGTACAATTACACTACATAAATTGGTTGAGACTGCCACACCAATATTGTATATGTTTTTCCCAGGGACGCATAAAAGTTTCTTCAAAGAGGATTTTGTCTGAAATATATATGACACTTTTAAATTTCAAGCATATAGGCAATCATCATAAAAAAGTTAGTTTCTAATATTAATTAAGGCTTTGATAGCTTAATGGTATCTTTAAAATACAAACAAAACAATGTCATTTTCTGTGGATTTAGCCTGTCTTCTTTGAAAGTCTCCAAGCCCCATTATTATGCCTCCTAACTTTTTTTTTTTTTTTTTTTTTTGAGACGGAGTCTCACTCTTGTTGCCCAGGTTGGAGTGCAATGGCGTGATCTCTGCTCACGACAACCTCCGCCTCCCAGGTTAGAGCCATTCTCCTGCCTCAGCCTTCCGAGTAGCTGGGATTACAGGCATACGCCACCACGCCTGGCTAATTTTTTATTTTTAGTAGAGACGGGGTTTCGCCATCTTGGTCAGGTTAGTCTCAAACTCCCGACCTCAGGTGATCCACCCGCCTCGGCCTCCCAAAGTGTTGGGATTACAAAGGTAATCCACCGCGCCCGGCCTACACCTCCTAACATTTTAAAGTGTTAAGACAATTCTTTTATTTACAAACCTTTTATTTTGAAATATAGTAGCACAGAAAATCGTGAAAATGTACCAGAAATTCTTGTGTGTCCTTCACTCAGTTTCTTTCTCTGAGACGGAGTCTCACTCTGTGGCCACCCACGCTGGAGTTCAGTGACGCAGTCTCAGCTCACAGTAACCTCCGCCTCCCTGGTTCAAGCTTTTCTGCTGCCTCAGCCTCCTAAGTAGCTGGGATTACAGGCACGTGCCACGACGCTCAGCTAATTGTTGTTTTATTTTAGTAGAGACGGGGTTTCACTATGTTGGCCAGGCTGACCTCTAACGCCTGACGTCAAATGATCCACCCTCCTCAGCCTCCCAAAGTTTTGGGATCACAGGTGTGAGCCACCATGACCAGCCAAGTTCTTACAATGATAATATCCTGTCTAGCTATGGTATAATATTTAAATTAGGAAATGGACTTTGGTCCAGGGATTATTCCAACTTCACTGGTTTTACATGTACTCATTTGTGTGTTTGTATAGTTATAGGTAGTTTTATCATATGTGTAGATATATGTGGCCACCACCACAGTTAAAATGCAGAACTGGTTCCATCATCATAAAGATCCCTCTTGCTACTTCTCTTTGGCTTATACAACCCCTCTCCCCACTCCATCCTTGAGGCTTGTCAAATCAATAATCTATTCTTCATCTCTATAATTTTGCCATTTCAAGAATGCCTTGTAACTGGAGTCATAGTTAGGTAACTTTTTCTGTTGGACTTTTTCATTCAGCATAGTTCCCCAGAGATCCATCTAAGTTATTGTGTGTATCAATACTTTATTCCTTTTTATTGTTCCATAGTATTCCGTGGCATACCATGGAATACTTAATACAGTGTATAATATTTTTTAATACATGTATTAACCTAATGCACTGTTATTAACTCCTGAAACAAATTTTTGTTTGTGTTTTTTCAAACATACAACTTCAAAAACTGAAAATACTGGCTAGAAAGACATATCTAAATTATAAAGAACCAATTCTTCACATGCTGTATAAAGATGTTTGGAATAAGAGAGCATACTTTTATAAAGTTTTTTTTTAAGTCCTAAAAAGAGGATTTTATACAAAATAGTTTCTAAGTTCTAAAAATACTATATATCCTATTGAGTGGCTCAATTTGTAGCTGGAAGAATTGTGCCTGTATCCCAGAAGGTCTTATAAATAATTTATTCAATTTCAGTATTTAATTTAATTCATTTACAAATGAGATGAGGTTAGATTATTCAATGTAATAAGAAATCTGTTAGAGAAAATAATATTTTTCATAGTTGATTATTATAGTATCATTTTCTTTAAAGCATGAAATGCATCTTTTAAAATATTGATTATAGACTATAATGTAACTTTGTTGTAATTACAATACTTGTCTTTCAGATACATCCTGAAAATAGTTTGATTAAACAAATTAGTGAACATCCATTCAATAAAATACTATGTAACAATTTAGAATGATGATAAAGATATACAATTTAATGACATGGGGATATATTCCTTAGCTGTTAGTAATTTGTATAGCAGGTTACAAAATAGTTTACATAATATAATTCTATTTTTGTAAAATGACACCTATATATCCACATAGGCATACAAATCGGAAGAATATTTACTTTTTTTTGTGGCGGGGGGAGGGGACAGAGTCCTGCCCTGTCACCCAGGCTATAATGTAGTGGTACAATCTCTGCTTACTGCAACCTCCTCCTCCCAGGTTCAAATGATTCTCGTAACTCAGCCTCCTCAGTAGCTGGGATTACAAACATGCACCACCACTCCCAGCTAATTTTTTTGTATTTTTAGTAGAGACAGCATTTCACCATGTTGGCCAGACTGGTGTCAAACTCTTGGCCTCAAGTGATCGCTCCCATTGGCAGGCTGGGATTACAGGTGCTGGGATTACAGGCATGAGCCACCCACCCAACAGGAAGAATACATACTAATTGTGTAGTAAAACACATATTTTTAAAGGGGCATTCCGAGCTATTGTTGTATATATTACTCTTTAAATCCTTTAAAATAGTCGTAAACTCAATCTGCCAAGATTACTGTTCTCATATAAGAACAGTATTTTCCTTTTACTACAGGGTCAGTATTCTTGCACAATAATATTACGTTCCTTTACTTATTCAGTTGTACTTAGTTTAATTAGTTAACATGTTCACTTTACTTATTTTCATAAAAATAATTCTATTTTTGATGCTCCTTCCATATCGTCATCATCAATAAAAGCAGCAGTCATATAGCACTGATTAAACAAATTACTTCAAAATTAAAACCACAAAAATAAAAGGCTTCAATACCATAGTTTCTCTAAATGTATCAAATTCAGCTGTTAAATATATTTAGAGCCTATGAGTGTTCTGGTATTGTCCCACTCACATCTTGTGATTTCTTTTTCCTTTACTTTTTACCAAACAAAGCTGCTGTGCTGTCATTTAGGCATTTATAATTTATTCCTGCTTCTTATTTTACAACAACTTTCAGTGATATTTATAAACTGTGGCATATTACTGATTGATATTATGTATAACCTTGGGTAGACTTCCCGCAGGGCCTGTCTTCTGTTCCCTCTACTGCCACTACTGGCAGCATATACAAATTGTTAAATTGCCCTGAGTAAAGCTTTATTGTGCCACTAATATCTAATTCTCTTTTGAATTAAAAACTACCTTTCATATATTAAGCATCAGGATTAGTACTTCAAAGGTATCCATTATAAAATTTCTCAATTAATAAGATATTCATAGAAAAATGGGGTCAATTACTGGCATAATTATATTAATATTTTATATCCATTACCATTCTGTGGCCACAAATCTATCTCAAGGACATATTCTCTTTTAATTTGGAAAAAAAAAAAAAAAGTTGAGCAATTTGAAAGTGGTTGTATGAACTACTTACAGAAAACAAATGTGAATCCTACACTGTTGATAATGACTATTACACTACTATTACTCCTTATAGTAACAGCTAATGCTTGTGTAGTAGCAATTACCATCTACCTGTTATGTAATTTAACTCCTTTTGTCTTAATTACAACCCTATGAATTAAGTGACTTGCCCACCAATTTACTGGCTTGCCCTTAGGTCAGCAGATAGGGAAACTACAACTCAAACCCCGGTGGTCTGGCTCTGATTACATAATGGTAAAATGGTTATTACAGAAATTTATCTGAATATGGACTGCTTTGTGACTAATATTCACTTGAATTTTGTGTCCCCAATGCTTCCCTCATATTCAGTCTTACCTGTGCCTATACCAATCATCAACAGTTTAGCTTGAGAGCTGCAGTAGTTGACTAGTTTTCCAGCAGCTAAACAGAAGATTCTAGCTATTTATATGAGCATTCTCTTATTATGTATCACTTTACTATATTATGAACTGACCCTAAGGGCTAAATCTTATTGACAAATCAAAGAATACAAATTCATAAATTCTAGCTATCTTTATGCCAAGGTGGACTATGAATTTGCTTTGAATTCTATTAAAAGTTCAAAAACTTTAAAGTTCTTTGCCCCTCCCATTCCCCAACTTCAAAATGTATTAGCTGTTACAATTCATACATGGACTAGCATTCCAAAGATGTGACATTTCCCTTTGAAAGATAATGTTTGGAAGTCTCAAGACTTGAATTCCAGTGTCATCTTTGCTCTATGATGCTGGATAAATTACTTAAACTCTCTAGGTTTTATTTAATTCCTTTGGAAATTTAAACATAATTTCTATGAGAATGGGCTTTTCTAAGATATTTTTACAAGAATCTAAGATAAATTAGAGGTTCATTTAATGAGGACTGTCTGAAGGAACATGCATGAACTGATCTAATTTAAAGACATTGAGTGATCTGTCATTTTTGTCTCCTCTTTGTTCAAATTAAAGAACAACAACAGATAACTTTAAGTATTTTTATACTTCCTAAAAACAACTTTAACTGACAGAATGAAAGGTATAAAACTTTACCCTGTAATCAATTTGAGGCCATCTTTAGACAGAACAAAAATGTCATCAAATTAATACGGCCCTGTAGATGAGAGATTTACACAGATTCATTTTCTGTGCCCATTGGCAGAGCAACTGGATAATCTGTGGTAGTCTTTTACACTTCAGCAGTTACAATCTCAGATATATCCTGGACTGAAGATTGGTCAGCAGTTCTTTTCTGGTCCATGCATAATTAAAATAATTCTTATTCTGCATTCTATAAAGATGCAGAGCATGCAAGATGAGAACCATACACATTCCCCTGGAGAAGCTGCTTGGGTCCAGCCAAACCTCATCAGCGATCACTTCAAAGATCAATTCTTCATGTTCACAGCATCATGTTTAAATCATTGTATATGACCCAGCAGCTCCTTGTTTCCTTGTTGCTTCATGCATTATATTTTCTCATGTTCTAACAAACTGCAGTGCTTCAATAGTAATTCTGCATTTGTGCTAAATTTTGGCATCGACTGCCATTTTATAGGCTAATAGGCTATTATTATAAGCATATTTATTATATCACCTTTTTCTTTTCCTATCAATAGTAGTGCTTTGCTTAGATAATGAGAAGTAATAATCTCTTTAAAATATTTACAAGTCTATTCATCATAGGAAAAAAATAATCTTACAAAGACTGTCTTCTCCACTGGCATTGCTTTTGATTGTCA
The DNA here is from genome assembly GCF_009764315.1 of Trachypithecus francoisi. Taxonomy (NCBI): domain Eukaryota; kingdom Metazoa; phylum Chordata; class Mammalia; order Primates; family Cercopithecidae; genus Trachypithecus; species Trachypithecus francoisi. The sequence goes on along the minus strand of NW_022681462.1, from coordinate 57,320,355 downwards.
CTCTCCTCCCTCTTCCCAAGCCAGGCATTTCTGTAGTTTCACCTTATCTGGTTGTATAGACTGAGAAACTGGCAATAACTATGCCTGGGCAAATGCTTTTTGAGGAAACACACAAATACTACCTGATAATGTGATTATATGTAATGATCTAACTTGCTCTTACTGTTAGGACTATTAATAATATTAATGATTTTAAAATATATTATCATAGTTTCTTATTCTGATTGTAGAGTGAGAAGAAAGAAATGTAAAGGCCGAATATAATACTCGTAATATTGTCTATACTTAATCCCTTGGATGGCCTTTCTTTTTTTTTTTTTTTTTTATTTTTAATTTTATTTTAAGTTCTGGGGGTACATGTACAGGATGTGCAGGTTTGTTACATATGTAAACATGTGCCATGGTAGTTTGCTGCACCTATCAACCCATCACCTAGGTATTAGGCCCAGCATGCATTAACTATTTTTCCTGATGGTCTCCCTGCCCCTGGCCACCCCCACAGGTCTCAGTGTGTGTTGTTCCCCTCCCTATGTACATGTGCTCTCATTGTTCAGCTCCCACTTACAAGTGCATGTTCTTAGATATCCTCTCTTACTAACCTGTGTAGGATAGATTCACTCCCTGAAGTCACTCATGGGGTTCTAATTTCTATAGCTAAGAAATGCCTTTAGATACCCTTGTTCTATAATGCAAAAACATTGTTACTTATTAGAATTCCAGAAAAGTTTCCTAAACACTATCAAAAACAGTATGGCAAAGAACATATTTGTACCTCGTCAAATTTTATGTATGTTTTGATTATCTAATGTGCTAGTCATGTTTGTGACTCTCTACATCAAATAAGTTTCCATGTTTTGTTTCTACCATGCACCATCCTTTTCATTAAGGAACACAAATACATTTAATATCAATGCAATCAGTGTAAAAGTGAGGCAATATGACACACAGTATAATACAGGCAGATATACAGTTATATATTTATCAACATGTTCCCATAGATAACATATACCAATATTCCTTCAACTAACAAGAGTTGTTTAATATTGTCATTTATTATCCCACATTTTCTATTTTAAAATGTTCTGCAGCCATGGAAACAAATGAGATCATGTCTTTTGCAGGAACATGGATGGAGCTGGTGGCCATTATTCTCATCAAACTAATGCAGGAACAGAAAACCAAATACTGCATATTCTCACTTCTAAGTGGGAGCTAAATGATGAGAACTTATGAACACAAAGAAGGAAACAACAGACACTGAGGTCTACTTGAGGGTGGAGGGTGGGAGGAAGGAGAAGAGCAGAAAAGATAACTGTCGAGTACTGGGCTTAATACCTTGGTGATGAAATGATCTGTACAAGAAACCCCCATGGCATGAGTTTGCCTATGTAACAAACCTTCACATGTACCCCCAAGTCTAAAATAAAAGTTAAAAGATACATCAAATGTTGGGATAATATGTACAGAGTCTCCTAGCAAACTCTTTTTCAGAAAATTGTAGTCCACTGTTTGATGAAGACGATTTCAAAGGAAACTATGCTTGAGTTCAAGTGCCAAATCTTTGTTTTCTTAGAGGCATAACAGTTAGAATACCGTTCCATCTTATTTTGTCACCTGGGAAAGAGGTCAAAAGCATGGTGGGACAGTTGATGGGGAACCTGAGAGTCTGTCTAAGACTCATTCTTACTTGCCATGAGCATATCAACTGATCATGAACATTCAAATTAGGTAGTTTTAGGAACTTAGTCTCCTTTTCCTAAAATGAAGACTTTGGATTAGTCTCTGAAGCAACTTTCAGCTCAAAATGTTGATGAATCAGAATCATCTTTTCATTCACTTGAAATGTAATGATGTTTTTGATGCCTACATTAGAGATTGAAGTAATGCATCTTTCCCCTTTTTACACTATTATTTTTTGTGATGTTTTGCTTTAAAAAGTTTTATTTTTTTCATTAATCTCCAAATTTCATATTTTTATCCTTGATAACTTCCTTCTGAAAATAAGCCCAGTGAGAAGCAGTATCTTAATTCTCTTCTGTAAGTTTTGTTTTCCTTTTGTGTGTGTTCTCCCATCCAGTACAGATATCAATTTAGCTATTTCTTTATTCCAGACACAATTCTCCTCTGAGATTTTCATCAGTAAATAAAGAGACATGCTAATATCACAGCTGCTTGACACCTACCAAACTCCTCATTTACTAGTGGACTACAACATAAGACAATGAACATATTTTTAAAATGCCTTATTGCAAGTCAAGTCACAAAGTTAATACTTCCACATGTATTTGCCACTCTTTTCCTTCAACAGAAAAGGAAATTCCAGTTGGTTGTAAAGTCAAACCTCTTGTCTTTTCAGAGTTTAACCAGCTGCACTGTAACCAAACCTCTAACCCTTCAGATCATCTGTGGGGTATTGCCATCACCAAATAGGAATTTAAATGCTGAGCTTTAGGTTTCCTGGGGATTTTATAAAGCCTCAAAAGAATAAAGAATCTAGCAGTTGGCACACTCACTTGTATGCATATTTAGATTGTTGGGAAAAGAGAAGACCATTTAGATAATTAACTAGGATCATTTAATAGTTCACTCATTTCATAGGATGAGTGAGGCACCAGGGGAAAAGTGAATTGTTCAAGGTAACACAGCTAGCCATATCCCATGTAGGAGAATAAGACTGCTCTAATATTTCACTCTAGCATTATCCCTATTACATCATACAACTTCTCAAAATTTCCTTCATATTTTCCCATGATCAATTATACCTTCTTATTTTTCCCCAACCTCTTGAATGCCCATGATGTAACTGAAGAAATACAGTTCCTTAAAAGTAGCTATGGTTTCTAAAGGCAACTCAATGATTTTTTTTAATATAATACAAATTGTTTTTTAACTGTTTGTTTTGCTTCCCAGCTTCAAGCAGAACCATCGACGTGACAGCTGAAGACACCACAGAAGCAGTCCTTTATTATTCAAGACGTCATTAAAGTGCAGTGATCCTAAAACCCCATTCTAGATTATCCCTTAGTATGGATCAGGCTAAAATATTTGCTTCACGTGAGGCCCTAGGTCTTGAATATTGCCTGGTTTCTTGTACTCTGGAAATTGCTTCTGAAGAACCCCCTTGGTTGAGTGACTCTTGTCAGTGTTTATATTAATGAAGTTTTGGAGCACAGGTATATTTCCAAAGAGGAAAGGCCTAACTTTGTCCCCAGAGCTACAGAGGTGTACAGGATGGCTAACACTCCCCTGTAGCCGCCCAAGGATAGCATGGTGGCAGATGCATTATCAGAACAAAAAGCCAAGAATGCCCAGAGTTGAGAACCTGATCAAGTGAAAGAATCACTCCTTTCTGTGCTACTTTGGAAATGGTTCATAGAATTTTCAATTAGCACCTGTCATCTGGATACACCAATTCTCATAGAAATATTTTGAAAGGACAATTTTATTTCACATTAGCTGGATGAAAATAAAACCAAATTCCTTCTAGTCAGAAATATGTTTGGAAAAATTGAATCCAAAGGTTCACATATCCATCATTGGCTCCAGATTTCATTATAATGACTACAGGTCAAGGATTCCTACAAAGACTTTTTAAAAAAAACTAGTATTTTAGAAATCATATTTTAAAATGAGGCTTGCTTCTGTTTAGTTAACTCCCAGAGAAATATACTCTTTTGAAACTCCCACCCCACCCCACCAAAATATAATTTGCATTTAAGAATGTAAAAGGATTATGCTTTACACAAGAAACTACAACAAATATAAGAAGAAAGTGCATGTATGGTAAAGTAATCACTCTCTCTCTTACTCATTCTCTCTCTCTTGTACACACACACACACACTCTCTCTCTCTCTCTCTCTCTCTCTCTGACATTAATACGCCAGTAATGAGTATATTAGTGTCTCTATTTAAGCTTCCTGGTGGAAACCAAACTCTTAATGCTATTTTAATGAAGGATTTGTCAATGAATTGTTTCCAAAAGTGGCAAGGGAACATGCAATCACATTTTCATAATGTATGACATTATTTCGGGGTATAGGAACAAGCAGATTAACTAAACGAATGATACAAAATGGTCCACTCCTCTTTTCTTAAAAAGACACATTGCTCCCTGCGAGACTGCATGAAATACAATATATTCTTTTTGGACAATTTCATAAAACAAAGGTGGAAAATTCATACTAGAAAATCAGATATATAGAATATTATAATTTTATTACTATTTCTGGACAAATTTTCCTAACATCCTTGCAGCTTTCTATTATGATTCACAATGTCTGTAATGACAGAGTAGATGAGAGAGTAACCCATTAAGAAACAGTTACTATACTGCTGGATGCAGCCAATAATTCCTTTATTTTTCATTTTTATTACTTTATAGTTTATGGATGACAATCTACTCATTACCTATTATAAATATTTTGATTCAGCAATGGAAATATACATCAATAAACAAAACCTACTGGAAGCTTTCTGTAATACGTACCCGCCCATAAATGTATATCATAGCACTTGCTGCCTACTAGACTTATTTTCTGAGAATCTAGATGAACTGTTAATCTTAGCTGTAATAACTGCCTGCAAACTTAGTATCATCTCTGCTGCTTTCACCGTTTTATCTACTGTCTGGAGTAATAATTATTTGGCCTCATTACTGTTTCTACTATGAAATACAGTCTTCTAAGATATTAATATTTTATCAGAGATACTAGTCTTGACCTAAAACAGAGAAGAATAAAAACGTAATTGTGAGCTGGAACTTTTTTAACAATAACATAAAATAATCGATGTTTTTGCAAGAATGATGACAAGGCTGCAGATAGCAACACATGGCTCACTGAGTGTAAATGGAGAGAGCTAAACAGGCTCTCATTGGTGTAACTCTTCTAAAACTCTCTAGCTAACATTCATGTCAAAACATCCAATATATCAAAGGCTTTGTAGCAGTCTGGAACACTATCATTTGGTTTCCTCTAGACCATTTCAGCAAGAAGTAAATATAACCCAGATACAATGAATGAAATGAAATTTTAGTGCACTGAGCTACGGTTTTCAAAAGTAAGAGCAACTTTAGAACACTACATTTAAAATCATTCCTAAGAACTTTCTGGAACCCATGAAAATTGCATTACGTTGCCTCACCTCCTCTCTTCTTCCTATTTTTTTCATTTTTCTTGTTCTGTTTATCAGTCAATACTAAATAAGAATGTGCTGACCAAAAAGTGAAGGTATAAATCTACTTCTGAAAAGCCTCCGTTTTTCTCCATGGTCCTCTGTTTCATTAGGTCTTCTTTTATTTTACTTCTGTTTCTCACTGTTTAATTTCTGAGGCCAGTATTTCAATATCCTTTCAAGTACTGTTTTGAGACATATTGTGTAGCAGATCAGTAAACAAATAGTTATTTGCTTCTTACTCTATCCAAGGCACTGTACTAAATGCTATGCAGAGGCAAAAAGTATGCTTACTGCTATGCAATAAATTACAATCTAATGAGGGGCATAAAAACAATAATAATAAAATAATTCAAGTGATTTTCAACCTTGGTTGAATGACAGAGTCACACATAGAGTTCTAAAAAGCCTTGACACTAGGACCTTACCTCAAACCCATTAAACTTGAATCTACTGTGGTCAATGTCTCAAAAATGAATGATAGAGACAATAGTAGGGTTAGGGTCCAGTGGAAGATGTTCTAAATGAGTACTCATTGTAAATAGCACATCAACTGTCCCTCAAGAGCAAGGATCCAGTGGAGCTTTAAATCTACATAACATGAGGGAAAGTAATGCATTAGTACTGCTCTAAAGTTATTCATGGAATTTTCTCTTCTGATAGATTATTATCTTCTGAGTTCACAGTAGATATTCCATATCTCAGTGAACTTGTTTTATTAGGAAAAGAAGGTGTACTCATTAGCTATTGCTCAACTATGAGTTACCATAAAACTAAATGGCTTTAAAAAATGATACACACACATTATCCTCTCTATTTTTAAGAGTCAATAATTCAGGGGTGCTTAACTAAGCAGTTCAAGTTCAGGGTCTCATTTGATTGCTGCCAAGTTTCTGACCGTGGCTATAGACAGCCAAAGGCCTGAGTAGGGCTGGAATATTAGCTTCCAAGGTAGTGCGCTTACAGAGCTAGCATCACACTGTTCTTAGTCCATTGGTTTTGTATTTCTCCTTTTCCTTACCTATATTTAAAAGTTTTCCTTAAGTTCTATTTTCCCCACTGTGATACCTAGGACTATCAAGTCTACTTTTACTCAATACATAGTTACCGACTATCTCTCCTGATCAAGACATTATGCCTTCTATCTTTCCAAGCTTGAATACATCACAAGTTAAAGGGGAAAATACATTTCTTCATATGCAGCTACTATGCCTACTGTACTGTTTTCAGGTACCATAATGGACACCACAAACAAAGGGCTACAGTAAACAAAAGGAGGAATGGTTAGTTACACAGGAGTGGTGTATAGAAAGAATTTAAAAAGTAAGTTGGGGCCGGGCGCGGTGGCTCACGCCTGTAATCCCACCACTTTTGGAGGCAGAGGCTAGAGGATCACAAGGTCTGGAGATAGAGGCCATCCTGGCTAAAACAGTGAAACCCCGTCTCTACTAACCATACAAAAAATTAGCCAGGTGTGGTGGTGGGCACCTGTAGTCTCAGCTACTTGGGAGACTGAGGCAGGAAAATTGCTTGAACACAGGAGGAGGAGGTTGCAGTGAGTGGAGATCACGCCACTGCACTCCAGCCTTGGCAACAGAGTGAGGCTCGGTCTCAAAAAAAAAAAGGAGGCAATGGACTCGAGCAGTAATGATAAATGTGAGTTTTGAGAGGTAAGAAAAAGAACTACTGACTTAAGCCTCTTTTCTGGGACCACTGGTACCTTTGTTATCCTGTCTCACACTTATAGCAAAATTAATATATGTCTAGGCTAAATAAACATTAAGGAGGAGATGATATATGAATATAAAGTCTATTAGGGGAGGCAGACCAAATAGCTTCAACATTTATAGTAAAACAAAATACAGCATCATTGGTAGCAAAGAGAGGAGGGTTTGAAAATTCTTAAGATGTGAAAATGCATGAATTTATTTGGAACTGATCCTCATTTTTTGTTTAGACTTTTAAAATAGCTCTATAGCAACATTCAATAACTTGGGACTGTACTTGAAAAAGGAAGCAGTGAAAGGGACATACGCCAGAAAATTAAAAATGGCTAGATGTCAATGGGAGAAGAAATTGAAGGTCCCAGAGAGGGCAGCCTGGAAAATGGTAAGAAAGATCTCCTGAAGCCTGAGAGGGAATAATGAATGGCAAAACTGTGAAGAGCCTGGAGAATCAAGGTCGTAGTGCAGGTGAAGAGCTAGCAAACCTATTGCCAGGTCTTCTGATAACTGAATTAAAGTCATAATTGAGTTCTTGGGGTCAAAGATTGAAAACTCAGGATCCTTAGCCTGAAGTCAAAGAGGAATAGCTATTTTCCTCAAATTTTACAAAGCTAACAACAGCAAGTTACATTGGTCTAACTTTTTCTTAACCACCTAGTGTAGAAAATAAACTGAAAAACCAACAATCAAATCAGCTCTACAGTTTGTGACACGGGTCTTTACATTCTTGAATGTGTTTCTGTTATTGCTGAACCTTATTTTTGTACAAGTGTCCGTGTTTGAAGCATCTGAAAAATTTGAAATGTTGAAATTCCATTTTTTTTAACTGACTTTTTTATATACTGAGTTTTCTAGGTGTTACTTTGGACAACAGGTTAATACTTGGCTTGCTCTCTTTGGATGCTGTCTATTCCACATAGGTGTAATCATACATACATTTCTATCTACACATCAGGAAGATTCCACTTCTGATTCACAAGAGCTATCACAATGTTGTAAAACTCCATACTCTTAGGATAAAAAGGTTAACTCTGTGCACCTCAGCTTCGTGGACAGAAGAAAAGAGAAGACATAGGCCCTATTATTTGTAGTATATTACATGCATTATATTTTCAAAATGGCATTTCAAAGAAATAGTTACAAAATCAATAGTTCTTTTCTTCTTTATTTTTTTCTTAGAGCCGAAAACTGTTAAACAACTTCATCATATTAAATTAGGCTTTCTTAATCTTAAGCAGTGATTGGGTGAGTTTTCCTGGGGAAAAACAATTCTGAATTCCACAGTGTTTAGGAAATAATACAATCCAAATCTAAGAGAACATTTGAAGCGAATACTGTGTGAAATATTTCACAAAATATTTGTTCTCAAATATTCAACTTTCTACATATATGTTATATAGCTTTTGACCCAAAGATCACTAAAATGAACCTAAAATAAACCTACCATGGAATGGTAACTTCCAACAATCAGTCTTTCACCTTAAGTAAACAAGGATCACAATAACATAAAATGCTGAGGCTATAAAGTAAAAAGCAGCACTCAAATTGTAGAGCTGGGATAATAAAACTATGTGAAGTTAAAATTTGAAAGAAAATAAATAGGTTGGTTTTGAGTGATGGTACCACCCATGATTTTTTCCTTTTAATTTTTTGTCACCATTAATAAAAACTAAAGTTATTTAAATAAAAATATAAGAAATGCCATGTGTGTGTTTGTGTGCGTATGTTTGTATGTAAGACATAGAGGAAAAGAGATAAAGATACAAAATGCTACCTTCCAATTCAAGTGTAGCTATTGGCTCTGTCAGTTTTAGCTTTCCAAGCTGTTTATTTCCATGAGCTCAGACAAATTATACCACTGACTCATGTGCTGCTCCCCGGGTGCAGTGAGAATGTTAACCTTTAGAAGGGGCCTTAAAAATGAGAAGCGTTATATGAATTGATATTTTAGCTGTGTGTGTGTATAAACTTCTCTGGATATGGCTTGCCATTTGGTTGGGTGCTTATTTTTGGCCGCTAAATGTGCATACCAATGTGTGTGACTTCATATATGTGAATAAATGTTGGCATTTGGATTATTTTTCACCAAAGAGTGGGTGAGAAATTAGACACACTCAGGGACCAAAAATAACCAAATGGCAAGCCAATTACATAAATTTTGTCTGGCATACCAAAAAAAAAAAAAAAAAACTGGATTAGTTACCATGAAACCAGATTTTTAGTTCCAGTTATTATTACTATTACTACTACTGTTACTTTTGCTGTTATTCCTACTAAAGCCACTAATCTCTATTAGACACTTACACTTGTTAAATTTACAAAGTTTAACATGAATCATTCCATCTACATCAAATACTAATCCTATATATGAAGTGAATATCAGTACTATAAATACATGGATATCAGTCCCACACAAAGACAAGAAAAGTTATGCTTAGAAAGGTTAAATATCTTAGTAGAGTCGCACACAAATAACTGACAGAGTTGATGAGAACCCAGATATACTGAACTTAAGAATCAGACAATTCAACTGCATGGAAATTCTGCTATTATCATGTGACCTGGAGCACTCATGAGCAACTTTGTATTTTAGTTCTATTATCTGCAAAATGAAAATGAGCATATGTGCTCTAGAACATAAGTGAAAGTGCTATAAAAGTAGAAACGGATGGAATGTGTAGAGTGGATGATTACTAAAGTATTTTCCCTTTCCTATAAACCTAACAGATAATTTATTCTTAAATCTAAGAAAATATACTAATGATCAACAGAAGACTACATGAAAACAGTAACTCAATATTTTCAGAGTATTCTTTAACGTTTGAATATACATTATAGTTCATTTGAATACTTTCAAGGATGCCAAGAAAAAAGACCTTCAAAGTGCAACGTACAGAATATATGTTATAAAATTCTATATTGTACAAGTTATACAGATGTGGAGAAGGGAAGAAAGCCAGACATCAAGTAGTCAAGCACTTTCCACACAAAATCTTGCACATGATTGCTTATGATAGCATTATTCATGATTACCAAAAAGTGGAAATAACCCAAATGTCCATGAACTGATGAATGGATAAATAATTGTAGTATACTCATATATGGAATATTATTCAGTATTTAAAATAAATGCAATACCGATACATGCTACAACATGGATTAACCTTGAAAACATTATACAAATGAAAAAAGCCTAGTCATAAAAGATCACATATTATATTATTCTATTTATATGACATGTCCAGAATTAGCAAAGGGATATGGAGGAAAAGTAGTAGTTGTTTAGGGCTTGGAAGAAGGAGAGAGAAGGGGTGTCTTTTAGGTGGCTCCAAATTTGATTATGGTGATGGTTGCACAACTCTGTGAATACACGAAAAATCATTAAATTGCACACATGGAGTAAATTACATCATATACGAATTATATCTCCATAAAACAAGTGAAAAGTTTACCACCACCTCACAAAGAAATATTAGAAAACTTATTTATTTGCAAAATTATCAACTGCAAAAATTATATGTGTGAATTCATTAAACACTTATATAGTACAATAAGTTACACATGCATGCGCACACACACACACTCACACACATCAATTTTTTTCCTAACTAGACCTTTTGAAAACCAGTTTTAGGATGGGTTTTTGTAAACAAAAGTATTCACGAGGTGGTCAGACGAATTTAAAATTATCCAATTGGTATTTTCACCTCGTCTCACTCGAGTGTATGTCAGAAGATAATAAGATCTCAGAGGACATTTTTTTCTTTCTAGTCAGCTGCATCTACCCAGGCATAATTTCAATCTATTACTCCTTATTATATCCCTTTGGACAGCCTAATTCCATTTCCCACTTGGTGGCCATACCCTCTGTCTAAACCTGAGCATCAGTATAACACATCCTCTGCAGTAATCATACCTCGGGATAGCATGTTAAAAATTACCTGGATCTCCCAAGGAGCTGACATTATGAAACCTCAGGTTGACAATCTGAAACAATGTCTGGAAGGTTTTGTTTTGTTTTGTTTTCAGGTTTGTTCTACTATTGAAATAATGTTTAAAAATGTCATTTGTTAAACTGTTAACAAAGCAAAGTTATATATAATAACTATAACATATACAGTATATATTTAAATTACATATGCATATGTAATATACATTTATTATGAATTACATAAACAATGTGTGTGTGTGTATATATATATACACACACAGAGAAATAGGCAGTACACACACACACACACACATATACACACACATACACACCCAGTGAATCTAAATCTGAGTACTGCCCATTTTAATATTATGTCATAATATTTAAATTAATATACTAAGTGTACATTAGGTTAAAAACAGCTTCTCTTCTAGCACTCTTCTTCAAGAAAAAAATACATAGAAGAAATTCAGAAAAGTATGCTAGATGCCAAAATCTAAAAATCAGCGGGGACTTAACTGATGAGGTATAAACAAGATGAATCAATACAATGTGCTAGATTTCAGGAGAGGTAAGACACGTTCACCAAACTATCTTCACCTTTTATCTACCTGATATAAAATACAAAATCTTTCCAGGTTAGAACAGGTGTATGAATTTACTAAGAGTATAAGTGGAAACTGCTATTAAATTGCTGTTGAAATACTTTTCATATTTACCTACCTTGTCACAAAATGAATTTTTTAAAAGAATATCTCTGTAACTCACCTCTTGAATAATCCCTTGTGGTCACAGTGGGAAAAAATAAAACCCTGATACTTACTGACACATGTTATGCCTTATTACAGTATCTTAATATATATAGTTAAGAAATACATATTTATATATCTTTCCCTTAATCTTCTTAAAGGAATTTGGTATTATTAATCTACTTTTATCAATAAGGAAACAGAAGGTTGCAGATGTTAGATAATTGCTTATGATTCCATAGCTACTGTATGATGAAACTTGACTTTGAATGAAGTGTTATACTTCAAAGGCCATCTATGTTCTTTCAAGCATAGCAGTTGTCTCCACAAAAGCATTCTGATCATTGAAGAGTCTAAACTCAAGAAACAAAATATGATTGGCTTTAGTTTTTCTAATAATTGTTCTAATCCATACTATTCTGAATCAGTTTTCATTTAGCAAAGTTCTCTTAATATCTTGGCCCAAAGTTCACAGCATTTTGGCTATTTCAATTCTCTTCCCTGCTATTCGGCTACCACAAGTTAGGGCCTTTGTTGTTTCCACGTAAGGTAGGAGGGACACAAGCCTAGGTTGGGATATGGTTTGAAGACCTGCTTTTCCCCTTTCTTCTAGACTCAGCCTCTTCTTAGCCCTTGGGTAAGGAAGAGGAGGAAAAGGCAAATCTTCCCTTCCTGGACTTGGTCAGCTGCAGTGCTCCACTAGTTAGTTGTGGCTGGCTTACAGCCTGCAACGGCTGGCAGGAGAACCCACTGTCTGGTGTCCAAATGATGGTGTTCTGAAATGCACTGCTCATTTCCCTCCAGGGGAAGACCAAATTTCCACTCAACCACTTTCGCACCTTCTCAGACAGTAACTCACACTACCGGGGTGCCCTCATCCAGTGGGCAGACCTCTCATGCACTAGCACAATGAACTCACGCCCAGCAACTTTCTGAGATGTCCAATGTATCAATGACAGATATAGACATCTTCATCTCACAAACAGTGCGTGTACAGGTCACTCCACAGCTGCTACCCTTTTGTCAGCCCTTTACTGACCAAGCAGACATCAAATGAAGGAAATACAGTTTTGGTCTCCCTCCTCTGACCGTTCTTGCAAATCTATAAATCTTTCTCACAGGGTATCCCTTTCCAGTTTTCAGAAGGGGATATAGCTTTTCTTCCAGCACATGATATTCACTCAAATGCTATCTGTTCCATTTCTCAGATTATTTTGATTTAGAGAGGAGGTGGTGGTGGAGGGTCTTGGCTCCTGTCCATGAGCCTGCAGGGGCTGTACTCCACCCTGCTTCCCAGAAGCTCTTAGAAAATACAGGTGCCGAATATCCACTGTCCTCAGTTTGGGGTCTGAGCTAACATTCAGGGACAACAAGCAAAAGCTCATCCCACATTTAATTACACCTGAAAATAACATGAGTCCTTTAAGTTGTAGCCCAATTTTTTTTAAAAAATCAAGCTATCTTTCAAAACGTGCTAACATTCTTGTGTTAACACATTTGATGTTAAAACATTTGGGTCTTGTTAATTGTCTCTTTGAATAAGCTTTAACAGACTTCTCACACAAACTACATATAATATAGAGACTATATAATTTCAATTTCAAATTTGCAGCAAATGTGACATTTTCCTTTATTGCACACCTCTAATTTCTTCATTATCAACTCTTTGAACGCTGAAAGCCCAAGCCTTAAGTCAAAAAAGTATGAGAATCCATGTCCACACTTTAAAAAGGACTAAGAATACAAGGTTGTGAACTACTCTAAACACTGAAAGAACAATCTATTTCTATAGCCTTCACCCCTGGAGTACTCCATTTCTTTCACAAAGCGACTATTATTGCAAAAAGTCTAGTGAAGTTCATGAGTTTCACTTATCTCAGGTTGAGAGAATGAGTTAATTTGGACCTTAGCGTTCACTATAAACACTAGAGATTTAATATACGGGCAAATGCCAGAGAGTCTAATTTAAGGCATTAACGTAAAATAATAACAGTTACCATTTATGCAAAACCTGTGGTGCACTAGCACTATGCTAGGCCCTTCACAGGCCTTGTTTCAGGATTACAGTCTAACTCCATGAGGTGGGTACTATTGGAGCCTTCATTTTACAAACAAGAAGACTGAGGTTGAGGAATTAAGTAAACTGTAAAGGTGGAAATAATTGGGGCCAAAATTTAAATTTATCAGTTAAAAATAGTTTTTGACCATCTACCATATCCATGGCATAGGTACTTAAGTAAAACAAACAAAATTATATCCTTTTAGAATTTCTATTTGGTTCTGTCACAACACAGTGCCTACATTCTTACCACTGAAGTATGTATGCAAATAAGACATGTTTCAATAAAAACATGGAAAATGTTTAACAGATATTTGATTTATTTTCATTAAACAAATAATAGATATGACTTGGTGTTTTCAAATTACTTACATTTGTTGCAATAAAAAATAAATAAATGAGAAATGTCATAGATTTAAATCTTAGTTGTACTTAAAGCCTCTGCAATAATTCACTTTGTAACCATTCTATATATTTATTAATGAAGTATTAAAAAATAATTACACTATATTATATATGTACTGCTCTATGTATTAATGATAATGCTGTATTAGTGACATTACTAATGCTGTTTATCTTTCAGCTCTCTAATAGTATATTTTCCATTCAAAACCAAAATTATAATTACTTGGGTAAATATTATCATTTATAGGCAAATAATAAGAATTTGAAGAAAATCAAAACAGAATTGATCCAGTCAAGCCCAGGCAATGATACCTAATCACAGATTTGTGCATAAACTTTTGCCTGAAGAATAGCCTTGTTTTGTTTTCTCCTTGTATCCAATCTTAAAATTGTTTTAATGAAGATTTGAATGTTAAAAATTCATTATAAAAATAACATCTCATCACACTGTGTTTGGTTTATTCAAAAAATTATAAAGTTATTAACTTCAGCTTCCTAATTAGAATAATCCAATTTTAATCTACTGGCATTTTTGGAGATGAAGGGATTGGTGGTGCATTATTCTAAAAGTTAAATCTCATTAATATTTAATTGCATCCAAATCACAGGTATTAATTAGAAGTGTTTTATGAGTCTTAGCTATTATTAGAAAATCAGGTACGATTTTATAATTAGCATAAAATGAACTGTAATTTTGAATAATCACTGATAGTGATCATTGAGTAGACCTTGTGAGATTATTAAACTTGTTGATCCATACAATAATTTATATGTAGACTGCATATCAACACTATAGTGATACTTTTGAGACAATTAAAAATAACATTCCTTTCCCAGGTACGAACATGTGTGTCATTGTTGTTTTGACTATGAAAAAAAAATCTTTTCTGCTGAATATATTTTTAAAGCAGTAGTAGAAAATAATGTACTAGTTATGAAACTGAATAAAGCACATCAAAATTATGATTTTATTGACATTTATATATTTGTATATGCTTATATCAAGATCTTTCAAATAAAAGATATATTTAGCTTTTAAAAACTAAAATTACTTTCAGATACGTAAGACTTGCACTTTGCTTAAATACATACTAAGTGGTTTATCAAGTCTAAATAATGGATAGTTACTAGAAATTCCCAAACAACAAAATTGACACAGTGATATATAAGTTCTACTAAAGAGAAAGCTTTTGAATAATCTCTATCCATTTTTCTGGCTTTCATAATAAAATTTGGACATACCAAAGTGATTTGAAAAAAAATTTAAAAATGGCCACTAGATTCAAGGGAAACTATTTTAGGAGAAAATTTGCTGAGGGAGGTTCCTCTTATACCTTATGTAAGAAAACCCAATATCTGAATTAACCATAAGAACTGCTGAAAAACCTCCCCATAAATGGGTAGATGGGTTCAGTGAAAAACAAACATGCACACACACACACGTGCATACATACATGCACACACACGTTATATTTATATGATTTTAATATCATGCTTAGAGTATCTGTATCCTAAATTTAATAGAATATTGAAAATAAGAATCCAAAATAGTATTTAATAATCAACTATTTGTTCTTAAGATGCAAATATTCATAGTCCCTAAAAGATGATTAAATGTCTATATCAACAGACTATTAATTTGAATTACGAACTTTGTAATTTTCATATTAGATGATAATAAGACAAATATAATATGCCTGTGATTTCCATTACGACAGAAAAAGAAATGTGATGATTCAATAATCATAAATATGTTCATATATATTGGAGTCTATATAAAGTATTTTATATTTGTAAACTTGAATAAAACCTACTATTATGTACTAAATGTAAGCTAATATCATCATAATGAAGGTTAAAGTTTAGAGATAACTAAAAACAACAGTATAGTATATTCTGTAGGCAAATGTCTAATGTATCAATTATACATATTACATTTACCACTCTTGGTTATAAATACTAAATATCTCTTAGTCAACCAGACTCCATTTGATGTGTAATACTTTTGCTTCAAGAAGAAGAAAGGAACAGGTAATATGTGTTCTTCATTCATTTAATACATATAATTGACAATTTCAGGAATATGCTGTAATGTACTCTATATAAATCTTGCATTTCCTTTGGCTCATTCATGGGAGCAAATCAATATGTATTCCTAATACATCTTAAGAGTACATTAGACAGAAAATTTTTGCTTATTGGCAAACTAAATCCACTACATATTCGCTATTAACGTTTCCTGTCCTTAAAACTGTCCCCTCAGGATTTAATTTAAAAGCCTGGGATTCACTGAATATGAAGTATATTTTTCCAAATTTATAATTAAAAAATAAAGTTTTGAGTCATTTGTCTTTTTTCAGTTTAAAATTCTAGTAGCTTCTTTATGAATGTCACAGAAACTCTCAGAAGTAGGAAATCAACAAGATAAGCAGTTTCATGGTAGTGGAAAAAGTATGCTTTGAATTTACAAAAAAAAAAAAAAATGGGTTTGCCTAGAGAAGATATCAACACTTTAATTCCACAGATTACTTCACCCATTAAGTTAGCATTCCCTCTTCACCTATATGGCTAATATTAAAGGCCTGTGTGTGACCCTACAACTTAAGTCTTGTGAGAGCATCGATTTGTGTCTTTTCTTTCTCTCTCTCTCTTCTATACACAGGCTCCAAGAAAGTGCCGAAACTTAGAAGTTTCTGATAAATAACTGTTAAGGGAATAAATGGCAAACTTTGTCATTTATATGTTTATTTAAATCTCTAGTCTCAAAATTAGTAAAAGAAGTTGAAGGTGGTGTAGGACATTATAGTTCCTTTATTTAAGTGAAGGAGGCAAAGGAGGAGTATTCTTAGGAAACAAATAAATCAAAAATATTACTTGAAAGAAAAAGCAAGGGAAAGGAATAAGATGCCTTTGTCAATCACACACAGACATTTTAACCTTTCACAGTTTGCTTGCATTATATGAATCTTCAAGGTTAAACGCAAGACAAATGTGAACCGATATTTCTGCAAGGGTCAGGTAGGTACCAGTTGTAAGTTGTTATGATTGCAAAGTGGTTCTTCAACATGAGAATTTCCAAACTGCAAGAATATGCCTGCAGGCTTTAGTTTGGGAAACACTGATTAAAGGAGTAATAAAAATATCGCCTTTGAAATTGTTTCCCAGTTTCTAATCCCCCTAAGATAAGTTTTGTCTTTATAATTGCTCATAGAAATTAACACTGGTACAATGGCAGACAGGAGCTGCTTGTTGTCTTTTTGCCATTAGGAGGGTGCTGCACATGCTGGAGATCCCAAGAACTTTAATTTGAGAAACAGTGGTCAAGTGAACCAGGTGGGATATCTTTATTCATTCAACAAACGTAAAATGAACATTTACAATAAGCTAGGCATGGTTTTTGGTGCTGGATATACAGAAGTGAACCAAATGGACATAAGAAGTTCATCTCTTATACAGTTTGCATTCGAACGGTACTTTAAATATTGCATTTGCTCAATATGTCTTATAGAATGAATGAATAAAAGCTATATGACTAAGAATATAAGAAAAGACAGGAAAGAAAAAATTAGGATGAATATATTGTTTGTAAAAACACAATGGCACTATGGATTGTATGTGAATTTCAGCTTGTGAATTTCTGTGATAATTGATTTTCCTATTCAATATAATAGAATGATAAGACCATGTAATGGAGCTGGAAGTTTCATTAGTCCAGGCAGCCATCAAATGCTTAATCTTTCCAGACTCCACACAAAGGAACTTGTAGTACTCACGACCTCTTGAGGTAGCCCATTGCATTTCTAATCCATTGAAATTTTTAGGTATTTCAAGTCAATTCATTATAATGCCTCCTGGAGTCATTATCTACTGGTTCAAAGAATCTTGTTCAGACTCCTAACCAGGAATCCTAACCACGTTTAATTTCTTTGATGACTGTATAATTTAACTTGGTTTCAACTTTTTTCATCATCTTCTTGTTTAACTCTGAAGGTATTCCATTTACAAAGTGTGACAAGCACAGCACTCCACAAACCCCAGCAGAGTCATCAGTACAGCTAAGAGGAATTCACCACATCCATCTTTCTAAATATTAATGCATCCTAAAATTGATTAGTTTTACTTGGCAACCTCGTAAAACTATTGACTTACATTAAGCTTATGCTGATTACTAAATTATAACAGTTTATTTAGTTGTTATTTTGTGTTACTTAAATGTGTCCATCAGTTTTAGAGTTGTCAATCTTATGTTCTTGGATTGGATACTTCATTCTAGCTTGGGATACTCATATTAGTTATGACTTCAATTTTCAGCTTATCTACAAACTGAGTAACAATATCTTCTTTTATTTTAATTCAAGATATTGGATAATTTTCATTAGGCTAGGGCAAGGATAAAGCCCTGTAAGAAGAACTAGCAGTCTCACGCTAAGATCACAATTCTTGAACACAGCCAGTTATTGTCCCAAAAAGGGAAAATCTTTAGCATAGCTCTTTATCTTTTTCAAGTAGATTGCATAAAATATATATCAGCAAATCTCTAATGCTAAATATTTTCAGTTCTTTCTAATCCAATCAGCAACTCTATATTCCATATTTTCAGTATTTAATGAGTAAGTTACCAAATAATTTGGGTCATTTTTGTCTAGGTAGAGATTGATGTCGACATTACTATGACTAATGTAAGCAACAGCAACAATATTAATTCCAGCAGGGACAGAAAAAAATCCACTGCCTAGTTATAAGACAGAATTTTAAGATAATTCAAATATAGTCTGTATTCTAGGTACTTTCAACTCTTAAATAGAGAGCTTAACTTTTCTGATTTTTCTAAGGAGTTTACTGAGAATCTCTCTCTAGATTTCATGCAAAAGTCATAGCATATCCTACATTTTATTTTGTAAGTGACTATAAGGTAATGGAACTGCTTTCTTGTATGATTTTTGGAAATTGCATAGCTCTGTACTGCACCACGATGATTTCAATGTTTCAAAGTGCATTCACATGCTGTTTAATTTGATCTTCAGAATAATTCTATAAGGTGGATAGGAAAGTATTATTATCTTAATTTTATAAACTGATGCAGGGTAAAATAAAATATGTAGCATCTCTAGGACTCAGCTCACTTTAATATAGCTAGGTCCCTAATTTGCAGCCAGATTATTACCTGAATTGTACATATCACAGAAATGAGACAGATGGTGGCAACCCTCACAAAATTCATTTTAGATAATATTTTATTTATCTAATTACCTTCCCATTCCCCTGAGAGGTGAATTATTTTATCTGACACAGACTTCCTTTATGTTTTCATATAATGGTATTACTGTCCCTTTACATGCCACCTCCATCCTAATCCTACTTCCATTCTCCTGATTAATATGCTCTTCTCTTTCTTGTCTTGCATTAAAAGAAAAAGGTTATTATAAGAATCTGAAGGTAAAGAATGTTACATCCTTGTTATACCCCTGGGGCATATTTTAAAATAAAGGCCTATTATAAATAAATATTACATGTTACATGTCAGTGTGATTCTTCAAGCTCAACAAATGAATCCAATTCATATTAACATGACCTGCTACCAAGTATAAATATTACAGCTTCCTGTGTCTAATACTGTCTCAATCAAATGTTACTGGGTGAAAACATTTAATTTATAAATACAAATATAGCAAAAAAGTAATGAGATTGGGATCAGAAAACCTAAATTCTGATCATTGTATATCCTTTTATTAGTCATGCCATTTATCCACAGGCCTTAATTTTCTTATTCATTAAATATGCACAGTAAAAATATTTTCTGTACCTTTTGAAGTGTTTTAAAAAGACTATGTGTATAATGCTATTAACTATACAATATGTAAAATAAGACATCATCATATGCATAATAATATTAAAAAATCAGAACAATCTAAATTAAGGAATTATTGTTAAATAGTCAAACTTCTGCAGACCAGGCAATTACTTTTATCCATTTTTCAGCTCAACAACCTATATCTTATGCTTTGCCCAACCACATAGCCTCATGCAAAGTGAATTCTCCAAAGAAAATTTTAGCAAGCACAGAATTGGCATATTTCTTCTTGTTCTCCAGTTAATATTCAGGTGGTTTAAATGCTAAAGGCAAATGAAACAAACAATCCCACTTTGGAAATAAGAGTTATAGAAGTAGGGTAGCTGATTTCACAACTGAATGTGGCTAAACCTCACATTCCGTTGGTGAAATTGGTTAAATATTTTAAGGAACTAAATATGCTTATAAGCAGATAAAGAATGGAGGGAGTGAAGCAAATAAAAGATGGTATCTGAAAAGTTATTTTTAAAATACTTTAGGCCTGGTACAGTTGCTCATGTCTGTAATTCTAACACTTCAGGAAGCTGAGGCAAAAAGAATGCTGGATGCCAGGAGTTTGAGGCTGCAGTGAGCTATGATCCCACCACTGCACCCCAACCTGGGTGACAGAGCAAAACTCCATCTCAAAAATAAGTAATTAAATTAAATTAAATACTTCAGTGTCAAATGAGTTAATTATCTCTAATGTTTATAAACATCTTCATGTTTATAATTTTAAGATACTTGTTATTGTTTTTTCAAACTTGATGTTCTATTTTGAAATAGCAGCACAGTATGGGAAGAAAGGTTCAATTTAAGAAATTTGATTTTGAAGTTGAATGAGGATACTCAATTTAAAGGCATTAAGCCATACCTCTGAAGTATTTACAAATCAGAGTTTGAAAACAGAATTATTACTTCCTTTGAATCACTTTTAATTTTCATTATACCAAATAAAGAGATTCTACAAGATCTACACTTTCAAATAATGGAAGTGAGCAGAGACTTAGACATGCCAACAGATAGAGTTTTTTCTTTTTTAGTTTTCTGTTTTCAAGTCATCATTCAAAAAAAACCATAATCAGAGTGCTTTATTGAGCTTAGAAAGACACAGGCTCAGGGAACAAAAGAACCACACTAATTTTCTGCATATGTTGGTTGGGTGGAAAGTTCAACTCAAGTTTTAATGATCAATGATACCATGTTAACACACTTTCAAAAAGCGGAGTTCAGATTCGGGTGTGATTCCAAACATGCACCTGCCATCCTCAAAGTAGAGAATTCAGGTCCAGAATAATCACAAGTTCTAAATTACACACAGTGTGTTGTGAAGTATCATTATTATTTTTAGAAAGTGAAAAAATATCTATGACAGAACCTATTTAATGTGTTGTCAGCCTCCACAAGATGTGGCTAAAAACAGTCTCCCAGTAATATTTTGAAGGGTCAAAAGCAATGACCTTGTCATGTTTCTGTGATCCTGGTAAAACACTTGGGTCAGGTACTAGTGAAGATTAATAAGGTAATTATAAAGGAATCAGAAATGTTATTGTAGCAAAGCAGATATAGCAAAAACAGCACCTCCTAATACTGTTGGTATTGTCCTCATTTTTTTCCCCAATCCTTGATTATGAGGACCACAATAAATACATTTTACAGAATAAAATTTGCTATTATTAAGAATAGCAGAGACTATTTAAAAAGCAGTAGACTTATTCTCAATCACATCTTTGAAAATCACCTTTGAACAGGATGTTCAATGTGCACATGAGAGCTGTGGGAGAATATAAAGTATGACCCAATATAGCATTGTTATTGTTGTACCTGTGTCCATTGACAGTTGAGAAACTAAGTGATTAGAAAAGAAAAAGCCTAGAAAAATATAAACTCATTGGACCTTCCTTTATCTGGCTGGATCTATAATTACATGCTTTGAAACTCTCTAGGTACGCAATTTTTTAAAACCCTTTAAGTAGGGGTTCAACTTTCAATTTAGATCATGTTTCAGAAATGCCTAAAGAGATGGATGGACCGAATTATAACAGGGGACCCAAAGAAGCAGTCCTAGGAAAGCATCTGCATTCTGTGGGTCTGTGCAGCAAGTTTGTCAACAGAATGCCTGGCTGAAGGTCATCTTTCCAACCCAGAGTCCTATGCAGAAAGAAACTTAACAGCAAAGCTTTAGACTCTTACTTGAAGTCTGTCTGCAGTATGACATCACTTGCATACTTATTAAAATAGTTTTGCCACTTCTCTTTTTATCTAACTTATTGTTATTGAAAAACTAGGTAAGATATTTCCCATTTAGTCATTCATCCAGAAAACATTTACTGATGCCTACTAAGGGCTATGTTAAAGGGCACATAATTAGTCAGACATACCATGTTGCATCTCAATTTAGCTCATTATTTCTGATGGCCTCCTTTGTTTTTTTCCATTTGGCAGGCTCTTCTCCCATACATGCCTGAACTACCTCCTCTGCAAAGGTACTCCTGAGACACCAAGGCAAAATTCACTCTTCTTTCTTATATGCTACTATTATAAATTTCAGTGCTTCTATTATTGTCTTTACATCATTTTATTAAAATTATTTCTTTAAAAGTCTTAATGGAGAGTTTTCACTGTTCAAGTTTATTGAAGCATATGCAGTATCTCATCCACATTTCTATCCCAAGAAGCTAACAAGGTTCTGTTCACTTTAAAGCCCTCAAGAAATGATTCATGAATGAATGAAAGACTTTCCATCTTCAGTGGGAATTGGGTGACAGCTAGCTCCCAGACACACTTTTGAAGAGATCTACCAGCTCTTAGTATGAACACCATCATTTCTGACAAGTGGTGATGATTCTCTCAAAATGGAAGAATATCTCTCGCATTCTACTGGAGATTTGAATGTGTTCTCCTTAAAGTTAGCGCCTTCTTTGTTTTGTTTTGTTTTTTTTTTCTCAGAACCAAAAGGTCTTTGGTAAATTTCATATTTAGCCACAGCGATTATAGCCCCCTCCCTGCCACATACTCACAGTTTTGGAGAAAAATAAGTTTGTTTATCTTGGAGTCTAAGACAGAATCTAAACTTTCAGCAAGGCCATAGCTTATGTAACAGCATTACTCATTTTTTTTTTTAAATTAGAGTATCTTTAGTCTTTGATTAGGGGTTGGAATACAAGTGAGCCTCTAAAGGAACTAACTTCCTTTCCAGGTCCCGAAACTTCTCTGGGATAGAAAAACTTCAACTTTGTACGCAGTGACATTTTAGTTAAAAATAATTTAAGATTCTATAGATTCCTGTTATATATATGCAAAACAAAGTAAAGGTGTCCTTTCCAAAAATATTCACTTTTATTCCATATTGTTTCAATAGTTGTCAAGAGAGATATTCCAATAGCCTTTATTTTTTTTTTTTCTCTATTGCAAATGAATTTAAATATTTGCTTCATTGTGGCATTCCAAATACACAAAACTCCAGTGGCTATGGGTTTTATACCTTTCAGTGAATAGTTATCACACTTCAAAGACTGCTTTGGATTTTAAGTTAGGGTGACCTGTTTTCATTATATTCAAACAGGCTTTGATCCATTTCTCCATCAGGCATAGCAGATGACAAACAGCTATGTCTAGCTGTCCTGCTGTCTAAATTACCCTAGAATTCTTTGAAGATGATAATTTGTTCTGTGAGTACACTATGTCTACATGTTATCCACACAAATTTCATTATTTCAAGTATTGTCTTCTTATGTATCTTTTTTGTGGGGAGACTAATATTCCAATATAAAACTGTCTCCAGTTTTGGGGGCGGGGGGAAAGAACTCTTACACAGTCAACATGAAAATTTTACCAAAAATAATTGTCCTCAAGTCTAATTGATAAAAAGGCCCTATGATGTTAGATTTATACAACTTTATTGGCAATGACCAAATCTAGTATAAAACATATAGGCCGGGCGCGGTGGCTCAAGCCTGTAATCCCAGCACTTTGGGAGGCCGAGACGGGCGGATCACGAGGTCAGGAGATCGAGACCATCCTGGCTAATACGGTGAAACCCCGTCTCTACTAAAAATTACAAAAAACTAGCCGGGCGACGAGGCGGGCGCCTGTAGTCCCAGCTACTCGGGAGGCTGAGACAGGAGAATGGCGTG
Source organism: Trachypithecus francoisi (assembly GCF_009764315.1). Classification (NCBI taxonomy): domain Eukaryota; kingdom Metazoa; phylum Chordata; class Mammalia; order Primates; family Cercopithecidae; genus Trachypithecus; species Trachypithecus francoisi. The sequence goes on along the minus strand of NW_022681462.1, from coordinate 57,296,348 downwards.
AACCCGGGAGGCGGAGCTTGCAGTGAGCTGAGAGCTGGCCACTGCACTCCAGCCTGGGCGGCAGAGCCAGACTCCGTCTCAAAAAAATAAAAAAATAAAAAAAAATAAAACATATAATTATTGAGTTACTTTCATTTTTAGTGTAAACTGGAATAACAAGCTCATATCGACTTTACAAACCTCTCATACTAGTGTCTGACTTCCAAGATATTCATAGGTCAAATACAGTGGCTCACTCCTGTAGTCACAACATTTTGGGAGGCCAAGGTGGGAGGATCACTTGAGCCCAGGAGTTGGAGACCAACCTGGGCAACATGGTGAGACCCCATCTCTACAGAAAGTTTTAAAAATTAGTTGGGCATGGTGGCACACACCTGTGGTCCCAGCGACTTGAGAGGCTGAGGCAAGAAGATTGCTTGAGCCTCGGGAGTGTCGAGGTTTCATTGAGCTATAACCACACTACTGTACTCTAATAAGACCCTGTGACTACATGACTATATGTATGACTATACACATATGTGTGTGACTATATATGGGACTCTTGCTCTCTCTCTCTCTCTCTCTCTCTATGTATATATAGGAATATTTATTTAGGAATATTTTCTTCAACGCAGACTGAGAATGAATTATGAGTCACACTAACACAAAGCATAATCAGCCTAACTCCCCGATCAAACACCCTGAGGTTCACATTACCAAAGAGAGAGGTTTGAACGTGAGGGAAACATACTATTCTCACTATACTGTGATGGAAAGAAATTAATTCTGGTTGTGCAAACCTAGAGGATTTCTCTGAATTCTCTGAATTAGTGTGGATTGTTTAGGCCAGGACAGATTGTGCATAATAACCTTGATGCTGGGAAAAGACTATGCTGTAAGTCTTTAAACAGATCCTAGTTGATGATTATGCCAACCCTGGTGAAGAAATTCTGAAAAGATGCAGAATGCCTTGAAATACAAATGCTTTTTCTGGCCCAGATATTTGATATTGCATGAGAACATTCCATGGGATCTGAACCCACCTCTTTCACACTTTAGATTTCAGGCTAGTATAATTCCCTCACCACACAAGGCAGAACTGAAATCCCTGAAGTTCAACAGGATGTATCCAATTTCAACAACTTTACAATTTTCAATATCTGTACAGGATTTCTGCAAAAACCCATTTCAAATATCTCATTATCAATACCACGCATCTTTGTGAATACCAAAATATATTAGCTAGACAGTCATTTTATTTTAGCTTTAGAATGTACATCAGATTTTTTTTCCAGACACAAGCAATTAAAGGATTGGAAAATAGCTCATGGAAAGCTCCAAAGAAATGATCCTCAGAGAGCAAATCTTGTAACACCAAACAACCCCAATTCCCCTTGGCCACTCTGCTGGCAAAAGTTATTGTTAGTTATGCAAGGCAACTAGAAGAAATGTACACAAATAATTAAAATTAAATATCCTGCCCACCGTATAACTGATACTTGCTGAGAAGACAGTTGGCAGAATTTTCTTACTAATCTGGTGTTATCAATGTCCATACTGCAGAGCATCCTTGAAGGTGCTCCTCTATTCATTTTCTATTGGATACATCTATTTGTATTGCTGTACAGTTATCTGTGCTGTGTGTCTTACCCAGTCTCTTCCAGTTATTTTACTTTAGAATCTCATGGGCTTTGTACCCTGAAGTCAAACAACCTGTTGCAAATAAACAACAAAGAACTGAATCCCTCTTATCTGTTTGCTGCCTAACAAATCAAAACACACTGAAATCTGGGATTATAAGAGAAGTTTTGGGGATATAGAAATAAAATAAAAACCAACTTGTCAAATGGGGCTGCCTGCTGCTCAGTACCATGTATTATCATAGCAAGCTGCATCTGTTCAGCTATTAAATCTGTTAGTGAATATAATATAGACAGCCATGGCATTAACAAATATTCTCAGTGCCTATTAAACTCTATAGCTACATATTTTAATTTTTACACTGTATTAGTAAAACTATAGCACCTTAAGAAAAATTTAAAAGTTCAATGAAAAACTAAAATTTTGGTTATATCTCACATGCTTAAATTATATTTATGCAGCATTTTAAAAATCAGCAATTAAAAAAATGCTCTTTAATTTTTAAATGTGGTTCTGACTTCTAACTGTGGTTTAGCTCACAACAGACGCAATAGGACTGAAGTAAATAATCACATGTAGAATTTGAAAAACTCAAGTAGGTACATCTTTTTACTGCTACTGAACATCTCATTTCCTTTCAATTTAATATTGGCTATTATCAAATGCCACAGAACATATGAGTTAGTCCCTTGATATAATCCACCCTCTGAGCTCAGGCTCAGGAATTTTGTCATTTAAATTGGCTATCAAGAGCTAGGACATGTATGCCTTACTAAACACTTAATAGCAGAGTACATCTGTTGTTACTCTGTTTGTTATATTAAGATTAAGTACAATGATGTTGACAGTATTGATACATTTAAAAGCCTGTCACGTTCCATGGCTGTTCACGAGTCCTGGGGACTGCATGATTGAAATAAGAAGTGACTAGAGGCAAAATTAAGAATTATGGAATGTGTAGAAAGTGAAGAACACAGAGGTAGACTCTGAAATGAGTACTGCTACCCAGGAGGATACTAACCTCTTGCCTGCCTGGCTTTTCCCATAATATTGTGAAGCCACATTTTACTGAAAAGAGGCATATGATTCATGAAATAGTTATCCAACCTCCTTGGCCTACTGCCAGAATAGGAGAAAGTTTGTGACTGAAGTTAAAGGGGGATTGGTTTCACCTCTACACAGTGTAATTATTAAAGTGTGAACACACTCAATTTAAATACACCAGAAAGAAAATCATTCTATGGAGCTCAGTTTCTTAAGAAATAATGAGACCAATTTGCTTTTATATGAAAACACTCCAGTTTGTGACGTCTTCGCATACCGCTGGTGGGAGTGTTCCATAGTACAATGTTCTTAGAGGACAACTCAGCAATATATACATTGGTTCAGCTTGTAGGAATTTGAACATAAAAATATGCTTTTACACATGTGAAACAATATTTTTACAAGATTTTAAAATGTTATCCATTTGTAATACTTAAAATGCTGAAACAATTAAAATACCCATCATTAGGGTCAATAAACTGTAGCAGATGCATGTTATGAAGTAAATATGAGATCATATGCTCTAAAATCAAAAGATGTGCAAAATATACTAAATAAAAATAATCAACTTGCATAATAGTATGTACCACATGATAACATTTCATCTTTTTAAGGAATGTTCAGGTGTGTTAGCGTATACACAAATATTTATACATATACTATATACAAAAAAGAAATTGAATGTATATGCTTAAGATTAAAGATTAGAGTTTTAGATACCACAGTAAAAAAGTGGGTATATTATATGCAGTTTTTACTTTTTACTCCCATCATTGCTGTACTACTTAAATTTTTCGATACAGATTTTTATGATTTAAAAATTACATTTATTTAAAATATGGGCTTTTCTGAAAAGTAAATACTTTCATCCATAGGCAACAAATAAAATTCAATTCCTTCTGAACAGCCTGTCATAAAATATTATCGGCCTTGCAGACCCTACAGTATGCCTCACTAGTCTATTGAATCTAGTTTATGTCTGTCTGGTTAGAAGGATACCAAAAAAGTTAGTAAATTAAAAACAACAACAACAACAACAAAAAAAAAACAGTTAAATAATAGAAATACAGTCTACTGAGAAGGACAAAGTTCAGGAAAAACTAGTTACATATGGAGTTGATGGTTATAGTATGTTCCTCACATAACAATTAACAATATCTACATAGCACTTTCAAATTCCAGAAACATCCCCAGCCACTGCATTTATCCAACACCCTTCACAATGACCAGTTACAAATAATCAAATAACCATCAGTCTTGATTTAGGCATTTGGAGGAGGAGCTAGAATTTACAACTTTTTCTTTCTACCTCATGAAATATCTTTGCAATGCCTGTTTTTTAAAGATCAAATGAACACAGTTCTGGAGCCTACATGAGTAGCTGTTTGACCTTACTCTGCATATTAGGGCTGAAATTTCAACACTATTTCTCTGCTGATGCCCTATGGGATTTGGAGCCCCCACAGCCTGATTTTATTCCTAACTAACAATAATGAACAGATGACATAGTTTTCCTTTGAACACCTCTATCGGGAAAATGTTCAATCAGCAAGAGCTACAAGCAATAGACAAATTCTCTTTCTCTCACCTCATTTACATACTTAAGTACACAGAGACTCTCCCTGCCTTTAGTTTGGGGGTGTGGTGGGGAGACAAGTAGGTCAAGTCATTGAGGCTTTATGTGTCAGCTTTAGAATGTGGTGAAGGCTGAAACTCGTGGCTCCAACGAGAGTTTCCAGAGCAATGTGGGTTACTTTCATATTCATCACACACAAGGCCAATACCCTCCTAGCAGTATTAGTTTAGTTCTACATTTAAGCAAAACTCACAAAATTGCAAAGATACCTATAATTGTACTCATTAAGAGACTTAAATAGAAAATATTATGTGCTATGTCATGACACTTTGTTGTTATTTAGTGCATTCACATTGAGGGTCACGGAATCTCTGGAATTCCATGTTTAAGGAATATCATGAAACAATACACTACAAAGACTCATTGGTTTCACATTGATAGTTGGGATTTTATAATCATTTGCAAAAGTTGCTGGGCCAGCCTGAAATTTTCCTTTGTACTAAAGAAAAATGAAGCTTTGAAGTCATATACAACTGGTTCATATACAGGCAGTTATTTACTATTTGTGAGACTTTGGTCAATTTATTTATAATGCAGTTTGCTCATTGGTAAAACTGAGATAAAATTCATATCTCAATGAATTATGGTGAATATTTAATAATATAATTTTATGCTAAATGTTTAGATCAGTGTGTGTTCCATAGTAAGCACTCAGTGCATGCTAAATAGTATTGTTTAGTTACTGTTCTTCTGACTAAGCCAAATAATAGGGTAAGCATGATTTCAGAGGAGGAATTTAACTCTACTTCAGATGATTCACTGATAGTACTTCCAAGCATTTAATATATATTAACTAAAATAATTTTTAAAAACTCAATAAATGGAGAACCAATTTTACCTCCATCAGTTAAGCCAAGTGTTAGAGGTTGGCACAGCAGGAGATGAGAGAGAGAGAGAGACAGAGAGAGAGAGAGAGAGAGAGAATGGTTAAACTGCCAGGGTAGTGGAGATTGATCATCTCTACATTCCTCATCAATTAGGGAGGATTACTACAGGACAGTTTTGTTTGTTTTCATTCTCCTAGTGGATTCATCTCCTCTCATCAAGTCAGGATGCAGGGAAATAAATTACATATACTTTTATATAGATATTAGAAATAAAAATGATACAGACAGCAGACAAGAAGCATAACTAGACTCAGAGAAATGATCACCTGTGTGTAGTATTTGAACCTGAAGGTGGAGCTAGCCATTAACAAAAGAAAAGTCTTCCTTTCGTAAGAAAATAGCACAGGAAAAATGAATCCATTTCATGACAGGCCTCAGCCCTCAGGCCTCTGACTTTTATTTGCCTCAGGAGGTTGTAAATGAGAAGTCCCAGTAGAACATCACATGCTTTCACCATTATCCTTTGGGACTGTACTTCATGCTAAGCTCCAAGGAGAGCAGTTCTGGAGTGAGCGCCTGCATGACAATGGAAAACTACCAGCAGGAGGGAAAGAGAGGCCACAGCCAAAAGTAAAGCAGCAGGAGTTCACTTATTTCTCCATTCACTCAGGTGTGCATTCCTTCCTCTGTAAACCATTACCACGCATCTAGTAAGCACCATGCTAGAGTCTGAAAATACAGACATGTAAAGGTACATAGTATTATACCTTGTCAGTGACCTTGAAGAGTTTACAATTTAATGGGCTCTAAGGACATATAAAGACATAGTTATAACTACAGTAAGTAACACAACAGGATTAAGAACAAAGTACTACAATAGTACCAAGAAGGGCATAATTAGTCTTGCCCTAGGGGACAAAGGAAGGTTTCACAAATATACAAAATATATAATCCAGGCCTCAAAGATGAATAAAAAAGCCCAGATTAGGAAAAAGAGAAGGACAGGTAGCAATAAGAGGAAGTAGGAGTACTTCAAAGAAAGGAACAGATATGAACAGAGGCACTCTGGAGGTCTCTTTTTGCTGACTCTCATTATTTGTACATTTTTTAAAACTGTGTTTCTCGGCCTTTAAAATTATTTATGCCCCAAACGTACAAATTAAACTAGTTGCAAACACTAGCTAGCTAACTACAAAATCCCTGGGGTAACTGGTCAGTCAGATAACTTCCCGTATTTATTTAACTAGAGAAAATGGTTTACACAGCAGATATCCAAAATGCTCCATAATTTATGCGATATGTGGCATAATAAAGGGTAGGGTTGTTTAACTTCATAAAACTTCATTACACAGACAAAAAGGCCGAATTATCCGGTTCAGCCTGATGAGGGATTGTCTCCTGAACTCTCACCTGCAGCACAGAAGGCACACTGGTTAAGCACAGGGATTTAGGAGTCAGATTGACTCAGTTCAGTACTGGTTTTGCAGCTCACTAGCTGTTTGACCTTCATCTCTTCATTAACTTCATGAGTATATTTTTTTCTTTTGAAGTTTTAATGCATATTAGATGGACTTACAGATGTAAACTTACAACAGTTGTGAGATTGTTGGTTGCTTTTATAAAAGCCATGCTTGTACACAGCTTCATAGTTTAAAGACTTTTAAGTGTGCTTTTACACTGTGAGGATTTGAAATATCAGCCTATTTTCTGCGGCTAATGTGCCAGTAGAATAAAGATTATGTATTAAATTATACGGTACTTGAGGTCAGAAGCCATGCCACATCTGACTCTGTATTTCTAGTGCCTTGAAAAGTGCTTAGCACTTAGAAGAAGTAAAGGAGGTAGAAGAGAAAGGAGGAGGAGGAGGAAAAGGAGGAGGAGGAGGAGGAGGAGGAGGAGGTTTTGTTAAAAACATGTATTAAAGAGTGAATATGTGTGAGGTAGAGTGTGGATAGCTGAAGATGAGGCTGGAAAATAAGCCTAGATTGTGCATACATTAGAGGAAGTTGGCCTTTGAAGTATTTACTGTAGGCCACCGGTTCACTATCAGAACTAGACTCTTGCCTCAAGATACCAATCTATAAATAGGTAACACATACATTGGAAACATGCTGATAGTTAGCTCATATGTGTACCTCTAACCTACCAAAAACACATTTAATATAAACTGGCTTCTGATATTACCCTTAACCTGAACAGCACCGATCTATTGCCATTGAACGTTTTCAGAATACACATAGACAGTTTAAGTTGGTAGAACTTCTAGAATCCAAAGATTATTTCAACAAATACTGATTGCTCACTTGCTAAATTCTAGGCTCATGCTGGGCTCTAGGAATACTAAAGTGCACGAAATAGATAAAATTCCCTGCTTTCATAACACTTGCTACTAGGCATTATGCTGTTCAGTATGGATGAGCATTTGCCATCAAAGTTTAAATACTTTAACCTAATTCCAAATTCTGTCTGCTTCATAAAATTGCCAACAAAAAATGGAAGAGTGCACAAAGACTGCCAAAAAAAAAAAAAAAAAGGAAGTTTGTTGTTGTTGTTGTTGTCATTTTGCCAATTTTTTCCAGATATTTGACTTCGCTTTGTCCTGGAGAAGTAAATTACTAAGTGTCTGTGTCTAAATTTTAATAAATAAAAATTAGTTTCTCTTCATATGCTATTAAATAAGCATTGGGAAAAATGCTTAAAGAATGCTATGAACGGGCTTCAAATTGACAGCCTGAACAGGGAGCCCATGCCCATTTCTGACCAGCCTCGCTACCAGGTGAGAGGTGAAACACACCCTTACAGAGCCGTGGGAGAAAATGGGTGAAAGGACTGATAGAGTACCAGGATTTGTACTTTTTTTTTCCCACTAATGAGCAGCCCATAAGTGAGCAAAAGTACTGCTGAAAGTGGGTGAATATTATCAGCCAGGTATGTCTTGAACTAAAAGAGGTTGAGAGCCACTGTAACTAAACATTTGAAGTCAGAGGTTGAAATACCATAATTTTATTTTATAACAATCATTCTGGTAGCAGTGCAGAGGATGGATTAGAAAGGGAAGATGCTGGAGGCAGAGAGATTAGTTAGAAGGCTATTGCAACAGTTCAAGAAGAGGTCATTAAACTAAGGCAATAATAGTGGAATAAAAAGCAAGTAGATACATTCTAAAACTGCTGTTCAATAGAAAAGCCAGTAGCCATATGCTGAGCATTTGAAATATGGCTAATGTGACCAAGGAACTGAATTTTAAAATGTATTTAATTTTAATCAAGTTTGATGTAAGTTTAAAAGATACTCAAACTTTTAAGTATGTTTAAAATAACTTGAGTATGTGAATCTACTTTTACAACTGCTAGATATAATAAAATATAAAATGCTTCTGATGGAAAATTTAGATTCTGAAATGAGAGGTGTTGTTAAGTGTAAAACACACATTGGATTTCAAAAGCTGATTATGAAAAGACAATAGAAAACATTAATAATTTATATCATTTATATATTAAAATAATATTCTGTGCATATTGAGTTAAAATATATTCTCAAAGTTAATTGCATTTAGTAAAATTAATTTCATCTTTTTTTCCTTTTATATGAGTAGTAGAAAATTTAAAATTACAAACACAGCTCATATATTTCTGTTGGCTGGTATGGGTTGAGAGACATGTTAGTAATTTGATGACAAACTGATTAGATTGTAAAGGCAAGCACGGAGTAAAAGACGTCAAGGATTTAGCCGTGATTGTGTAGATGAGGGTATGGTTAGGAGACGATGAGTTCAGCTGTTAATGTGGTTAAGTTTCAGATGCCTATGAGACACCCAGGTAGAGATGCTGAGTAAGCAGGTGGAAATATTAGTATGGTAGTGAGAGAAGACTGGGATGGAGATGTGTCTTTGGGAGTGAGCTGTTGGCACTTGATAGCTAAAAGTCAGAGTACAATTTTAAGTATGTGAAGATAGCCTTTTTCACAGGCCAAAAGCCTTACTAATCAATTAAGTTTGATCTTTCACCAAACTTTTTTTTGCCTGTCAATCATAAATTTCCATTCTTTATTGGGCACGAAGGATTTAAGAGATAAAATTCCAGGAGAAAGTACTTTTTCCTCACAGGAAGAGGCCACCATTAAAGCATTTCCTTAGAAGCCTAGTTACAGTGTGATCTTCCATGGCAGTTGAGCGTCCCCCATTCAGGGCTATGCTTTATTGGCAAAAAGGTTAGACAGTTATCCAGTTTGTTTTGATGAGGGGAGAGGCCTCCTCTGTGCTGTCGATATAATAATCCCTAGTTCGAGTCTAGCACACCATCTCCTAGAGTAACTCCTAGAGACATCACAAATTGTTTTCATCAAAAGAATTTTCTCAGACCCCATAAAAGTTATGTCTAGTCCTCTGATTCTAATTTACAATTTGGATTATTTATGTCTACTATTGACTTGAGTACCCCCTATCTATGCACCTAGATTATTTTATTCCATTGTTTAAATAAACTTGCCCATGTCTAGAGTGGGCCAGCATCAGCATTAATAGGATTCTAATGCCACAGAGTCACCATCATCTTGTTTTCTGGTGTTTGGCTGACATATTTGCCATGCTGTTTCTATTTTTTAATCACTGCTGCCATGCATTTTGCTTATGGCTTACAGTGGGGTTTTTTTGTGTGTAATAAAAGTAATTTTCCTGATAATTGTGGCAAATGACCCACATTCAGTATGTATTCCCCAAACTAGTTCTTAACCCTCAACAATGTCTGTTTCGTTTTTTCTTTCATCAATCTATATTGTGTTTAGAGTTCTGCAAAGCCTCCTTAATAATGTGCTTGCATATAGTTTAAATTGTTGCTTATCATTTCTTCCCGAGACACATAGACTCTGTCTGGATCATAAGAGTGAACACATTGGATATGTTCTAAGTACAGGAGTTCTTCACCATTACTTCTCTTGAAAATTCCATAATAACCTAACTAAGATGCTCCTGGATTCCTAAGCCCGTATAAGATTATAAATGTTTGCCCTTTTAAGCTTCTAAATTATGGAGAAATTGGTTACACAGCAACTAATCACATACATTATAAATTGCATTATAGGTGATCAATAATAATGTGTTTATTTTGCCTAAAATGTTTCTTGAAGGTATGCTTTTGAAAAATAGTTAGTAGCTATAGAAGAAATTGAGGTATAGTCAGTAGTCAGAAAGAATTCAACAAGAAGTTCCTTGTTTTGACAGCTTGGCATCAGAAACAGGGTTTGCTAAAGCCGCTCATCACTGGCTAACTTAGAATAGATTTGAAGCCATTCTGTAAAATAGCCTGGGGCCCACCACAAAGCAGTGGGTCCAAAGGAGTAGTGATCACAGGATGGAGCAGAATCAACGGACATGATTTTCTCCAGCTAGGTAATGCCCTAGGAATTGTTTCTGCAACTCTTCCAAAGAGATTCCCGAGACCTAACTTCTTTCTGCTAGCTTAGGAGGTGAAAAGATCCATGACCAACCCTGAAAACACTCACGATTTGGAAAAAAAAAAAAAAAAAAAACTGTTCAATGACTGAGTCGAACCTGTATAGTGAGAGAGAATGGGAAGAAATCTTTTGAACAGGAATTAGAAATAGAGAGATGACAAGAAGCTCATTTTTCAAAAAAGTTAATATGTTTCACTGGAGTTGAAAGATAAGTAGAAAAATGTGAAAAATGGACATGAAAAGGGAAAGAGATTAAAATGCTGAGGACATTAAATTTTAGGTACAGAATTTGCCTTTACCTATATATAATTGTGGAGGCATCAATGTGTTTTAACAAAGGAATAACATGATCAAAGAACCAGATTAGCAAATTAACCTGCCATAAGTATATAAAACGGATAGAAAAGTACTCAGAATGGAGACAGAAGGATAGCTGAGAAGGTGAGGCAGCAGTACAAGCCTCTAAGTGGTAAGTATATGAACTGAGAAGAAGCTAGAAATAGCTGTTTTGTTCTCATTTCTTAAATTTCCCAGCAATAGAATTACAGATGAGGAAATAACTCTAGAATTCTAGAAACCAAAAACATAGAGACTAAATGGCACACTAAAGTTGATGATCAGTAATTAGAAGTTGAGAAATTGAATTAACTTTCAGGGGAAAAGGATGAAGGCAGGAATCTGTATTGATTCATTTGCCTCTCCTACACCACACATAATAAACTATTTAGCACTTAAGCCAATAGAAATGTGACCATCATTTCTCACATTTTCCCCAAAAATGACTTTTACACCTCAGAAGTTTGGACAGTAATTTTACAACACATGGTGAAAAGGCATTATTTAATCCATCTTTGGAAATTCTAGTCAAATGGCCACATGTTCTCTAATTCATATAAGAATTAGGAAAGCTATCTCATGATATGGGAATAGAAAAAAAAATAAATGAATGTAAAAGAACTAGGAAAGTAAAACCAAGCAATATATATACTCCATACAATTTACAGAATTGAATCTGAATACTATAAGGCAAAGTGAAACTTCTATAAAATCAGTGAATCTGTTGGTTAGAAACAGCATTTCAGATGGAACATAATTTCAATTCAAGAAAAGCCTGAGGTGAAATAATTAGGTTTACTTTGTTGATATAGGTGTGCATCTACATAAAATTACTGACTTTAAAAATACATTTCTGAATCAAATCTTAATAGAGCAGTAAGGTAAATAATGTATAATAGAGAGAAGCAGAGAAAGATGAGAAAGACTTGACACGTCACCAATATTGGTGTTATTTTGAGACATGTAATATTTACTATAAATACACTGTTTCTAGTCTACACTAAAACCAATGATCAAAAGGCATATTTCCAAATCAAAATCAATTAAGAGCTTGGTTTCAAAATAAGGCTTCCGGCCCAGCAAAGTACAAAGAAGCAACACTTAAGGCAAATATGTGCAACAACTCACTCATCAAATTTGCAATGCTCTTTTATGCTCCCAAGATGAAAGGATTTCAAAAAACACTCTTCACTCATCCTCTCCTCTACCCTCAATGACATATCCTCTGGTCAGAACCAATACACATGTTAATATTTGTGGTAGTGAATGCATCCACATTTATAGTAACTTTTTTTTGTCAGAGAGGCATTAAATAATTTCCAATTGACATCACTAAACTGATATATGAAGGGGTTTCTCTAGAAGTGACAACATTGGTAAAATTTATAGATACATCTCATAAAATATAAAAACTTGAGCTCAATTTTTGCTTATTGCTTCTAAGAAATTATTTAAGTCATTATCAGTTAAATAATCCTCACACATCAGTAACTTAAACATGTCTTGTGTAACACTTCACAGTTTGCAAGTTATTTCTTTATATGCTTTATCTTAACAATCTATTATTTGTTAACTGTCCATACAAATACTATACAAATAAGAAAGTTAAAACTGTAAGGAAAACAGATGAAAAACTACCAAGACAGAAAAATGCCAAGAAATACCAGTCACTTGGGGACCAAATGTTTACTATAAATCATCTAAGTGAACTGAAACTCAGCTAGCTTGTTCATTCATTCATCCAACTAATATTTACTGAGGTAGTTACTAAATAGCCAGTTCATTTATTTTTGTATCCACAGAGCCTAACATAGGTCTGGGTCATATTAGGTGCTAAAGAAATATTTCTGGAGAGGCTTCTAGCATGTACTGAAGTAAAAGATGAAAAGTCACATTCCTGTATTATTTTTCTTTTCTTTTCTCTTTTTCATTTCATTTCTTTTTTTTTTTTTTTTTTGAGACAGAGTGTCGCTCTGTCGCCAGGTTGGAGTGCAGGGGCATGATCTCGGCTTACTGCAATCTCCACCTCCCGGGTTGAAGCGATTCTCCTGCCCCAGCATCCCAAGTAGCTGGGAATACAGGCGTGCACCACCATGCCCAGCTAATTTTTGTATTTTTGGTAGAGATGGGATTTCATCATGTTGGCCAGGATGGTCTCCACCTCTTGACCTTGTGAGCCACCATCCTCAGTCTCCCAAAGTGCTGGGATTATAGGCGTGAGCTACTATGCCCAGCTATTTTTCTTATTAATCATCACCATTATTATAAATCATGTTCTCTGCCATCAGAAAATGTATTTCTATTTGTAAATAATGGACAAATATAAAATAATTAGAGAATAATTCATGATAAAAGTGAACTACAATAAGGCAATTATTAACAAAAAATAATCATTCATCCAACTAAAATTTCACCATAGACTTTCTTTAAACCACCAATCTCCATAATAAATTCTTAGTTGAAGATTTCCGAAAACATCCTTTAAGATTTGAAGCTTCTCAATAATATGGCTGCTTATATCAAGTTCTATAATTTTTCTGTATTGTAATCAGGAAGCTGGAGGACTTTCTCAGAGTTATATAGAAATTAAAATGTCTGTCACTTTACTTGACCTGTTAAATAATTGAAGATCTACACTCATCCTAAGCCACAGTATTTTCAATGTATAATTCATTAAAACTATTAAATTCTTTCAGAAAATATGTATTGAGCACTCATATTCTAGGTACTATACTAATTAATTGCTCTTCACTTCATGTCTTATCTTCCCCTCACCCCTTCATAAAACCTTAACAATTTCAATAGTAATATTATATGACTTTGAGGTTAACAGTGGTAGCATTAATATTAATATGACAAAAAAATCCATCTGTCAAACTGGGCCACCTAATTCAAAAATCATTTTATTCCAAGTTGTTATGTTTTTAAGAGTACAGTAAATCAAAATTTCTAAAAATCTAACATTTTTATTATGAAAAATTGGATGACAAACCATGTCAAATATTCAAACCTTCATTAGAATTATATGCCAATCAGATTTTTAAAATTATCTAATTGAAATAGCATTATATATTTCAGCAATGATGGAGCATGTCTTAATGAATGCAATCAACTTTCTGATTTATTGGCTCACTCTATCAAATAAGGATGAAAATAAGACTTTTCAATCTAATCAGTACATAGTTTATACTTCGCTGACTTTGAAGGCTTACACACAAATTTTCCTTGCAGTTTAAGAGATAATGAATAGGTCTAACTTTTACAGATAAAAATGTATCATCGATAGTATAGCACCAATTAGTTTTATTTCTAAGTCAGTTATATTCACAAACCTAAATCATACAGCAATAATCTAGAATTTATAAATCTTATCTTTCCTTTTAAATTTCAATCATGAAAGAAGTAGAACAATTTATTTGGGAAAACCAAAATGGACTCAAAGATACCTAAATAATTTGATAAAATAGCCTTTGAATATTCTCAAATCTAAATATTAAAAACAGTTCTGTTTCTATCGCCCACAGGCATTATCTTGTGTCCCTTTGCACTTTCTTTGGTCCTTTCTTCCCTCCCTTTATTTCGTACTTTCTTCTTTCTTTCCTTCCTTCCTTCTTGCCTTCCTGTCTGGTTTTCCTTTTTTCTTTTAATTTCTATTTTCTCTTTCTTTTATTATTCCATGTGCCCAACATTTTGGGAAAGAGCTGGAGGTAAACTTAGGTAGTAAAAAGAAAACCACTGGTCTTGTGTTCATTTTGATTATATGTTTAAAACATGGAAAAAGGCCAGGCATGGTGGCTTATGCCTGTAATCCCAGCACTTTGGGAGGCAGAGGCGGGTGGATCACCTGAGGTCAGAAGTTCAAGACTAGCCTGGTCAACATGGTGAAACCCCGTCTCTACTACATAAACAAAAATTAGCTGGGCATGGTGGTGGGCACCTGTAATCTCAGATGTTCCTGGCTGAGGCAGGAGAATAGCTTGAACCCGGGAGGCGGAGGTTGCAGTGAGCTGAGATTGTGCCATTGCACTCCAGCTTGGGCAACAAGAGCAAAACTTCATCTCAACAACAACAACAACAACAATATGGAAAGAAGTGACTTATCTCTACATAAAAGATTTGTTGAGTCTCTAATGTCTAATCACCTCTTCTAGGCAATGGGAGAAAGAAAATTTTATTTGACCAGATTTAAACTAAGATTGAGTCCCATTAGTTGATAAGGAGTGGGTAGGGCTGACACACAACAGTATTTGGGAAGCCCAGGAGGACATGGTTTACCAGCAAGGGAGATTTTGAAGATATCAAGTCCAAGAGAAAGGGTGTGTAGAGACATGCACTGAATCCAAAGAGAATGACCAGGCAAGACCAAGAGAGGAGATTAAGAAAGAAGAAGGCCTTCACAGTGCAGCTATCAGAAATCCATGGTTGGTAAAGGAGATATGGAGGGTATTGTGCTAGAATGGATGCTGAGAAAGTCAATTATTTACTTATGACAGGACCCTGAGACCACATTTGACCAGCACTGGAAAGAAATACCTATTTTTGTAGTCTAAAACTTTTTGACCATAGAATAAACAACAGTGGTTTGAGTAATTCAATAACATAGCCCCTTGTGACTTGAGAGTGATCATTGTAGAACCTTTTCTCAGAGTAAAAGTGTAATTGGTTATGGATCAATAAGTAATTTCTTTTAGAAGGAAAAGACTCTTGTTTTCATTTTTATTTATTTATTTATTGAAGTAGCAAAGCTCTTAAATCAGAACTGAGCACATACATTTTGAAAGTTGAGATTGCTCTAAACAGCAAGATTCCTTACTGTACTAGTAAAATGTATCTTAACTGATCATTTATTTATGATGCCATAAAAATCCAGATGCTCTTAATTTTGATTGTTATAAATTTGCTAGAAGGCATCTGAAATTACCTTTCCAGGGTTCCCCTTTTGACAACTACATTTTAAATTGAAATTTTACTATGGTTCAATAATGGCTGTGCTGAGGAGTTTTGTTGTGTTTTTCAAGCTTACCAATGAATTCAGCCCTTGTGGTCAGTGTAAACTCCCACACACCTTATTGGAAATTCCAGAATTCTAAGACAAAATTAATATTAAGAAAACAGGTTAATAAAAACAGAGAATTAACAACTTGTAAAAGTTTGTGCTAATGTACTTTGGTGTTTCATGTTTTTCTTAATTATTTTAGAACTAGTACCCAATGGCCACATTCTAACAGGAAAGAACATGATGACCTAGTCAAATGTCCTTTGGAGCGTGAGTACTGATAGAAGGAGAACTTATAGGGATAGACAGAACAAAATAGAACAAACTTCCATGGTTGCTTAATGCATGGGAAATAAACTGAATCTCAAGGATGAAAAAGAGGATGGGGAGACTTACATGCTTCTTCTGAAATCTTCTAAAAGATATATTTTAGACCAAGAACTATGATAATAAGAACCCTTTAGAAAAGTTTTTGAATGTGTGACACACTATGATTTTTTGGATATATCAATAAAATATTAATACCTCTTAACAGTAAAAGACACTGTGCTTCTTTACAAATAATGTGAGAAAATGAAGATTTAAAGAGTTGCAACCATACTCATTAATAACTTTTAAAATGCAGAGAAAGAAGAGAGGTCCCTGAACCCTAAAGTTAATTATGGCAACTTTCAAAGGAAAATGAAGCTTTTCATTTATGACTACTCTTTGCCATCTATTATATGCTGAGTAAATTACTGTGGGAGGCTTACAATTTAGAGAAAAGAGAATGGGCCCAGGATGTAAGTGGTAATTATGAATCAAAATATATTTTCCTGACACTTATGTATCAAAATAAGCACAAAATGGCACAGAAACAATCTTTTTGCCATCTTCTTTCACATCCCCAAATATCCTTAAAGTATCCTTTCCTTCCTTTTATTTCATGTAGCTTCAGATAAGTACTTTTCTCCAGTGAGCAAAGAAATAAAGACAGAATCCAGATCTTTGCATGTCACCAGTATTACAACCTCCTGCTTCCAGCCAGATGGTATGGCATCTCCTCCTAGGCAATAACTTATTTTATTCATTTGGCAAGTCTGCCTAAAGACACTAAAATCACTCCAAAAATTTTTTAAAAATTATTTTGAACACAGAATTAATGGAATTCACACTCCAAAAAAAAAAAAAAAAAGTTTGCATTGCAAAGAACGTGATTAACAACAGCAATAGGTAGGTGGTCTTATTTCCTCTAGATTGTATTCATATTTTCTATAACAAAGTACTGGTTTCTGGGGGAAGGAAGCATCCAAGAGGCAAAATTATAAATTCTTTACAAAAAGTTAACAGTAAAAAGTAAAAGCTGAATCTTATTCAAAAAGTACTTACTATATGCAGTTCTAGGTAGTCACCCAAGCCTGAAGAACTGTCCACTCGCACCAATACAGCTTCTTTCTGAACAGTGCTAAACCCTATGGCCAGTCTGTCTGCTCGTGTACTGGGTCGGTCATTAGGAGGCCACTTATACGTGATTTGTCCACCACCTTTGCTAAAGATATATGTTGTCCCAGCTGGAAAACAAAAACCAAAACAAATTAGTACAAATACATCAAGTCTGCACATTAGCAAGGCATGTTATACTGATATATCAGTACAGTATCGACTCTACACACAAAACTATGGCAAAGCAAATTATAGATTTCAATCAAATGTGCTCAGGAAAGTGGACTGAGTTGTTTTAAAAGAAATAGAGGGGTAGCTCAGTTTTTAATACACTGATTAAATTTACCAGCAGGTGTTTCAGAACAAATAGTAGGTTACTGTGTTTTCCATGGAGTTGGACAAGAATGGAATGGAATGAGGCTTTATTTCTTCCCGCCAGTTTTTAAGAAATAGTTTAGTAGAAAACATTGACCGGATGCTTCCAAAAAGCAACAGCAGCATATATCAACTTGGTATTGAAACAGGAGCTGCATGCAGATGTGACAGGGTCATACAGCACCGTGGAGAAAGTCGCAACAACTGTGCTAGGAATATAACTTTTATGGAAAAAGGATCTACTTACATGTGACAAATAACTAATGGATGAACAGCCACAGCCCCAGTAGCCATGTCAAGAAAATACAGCTAATAGATCTCATCCCTAGAAGTCAAGTTTTATTTAACAAGCAACATCTAGTAGCTGTCAAACTATTCAGAATCATAAAAAGACCCTCATCCTCTGCCACTCCAAGGTGAATACAAGCCTTATAGCACTGAGAATGATGTCACGGACCCATTCTGTGAGTGTTCAAGTTTTACCTTATGGTCGTCTTGTCAGTAAATTATCCAGCTTACTTGAAAAGAGTTGTTTTCCACCAATTTATTCAGCATTTGATATGGTTTGGCTCTATGTCCCCATTTAAATCTCATCTGAAATTGAGATAATTTCAGATCCTCATGTGTTGAGGGTGGGGCCTGGTGGAAGGTGATGGGATCATGGAAGCGGCTTTGCCCATGCTGTTCTCATGATAGTGAGTTCTAACAAGATCTGATGGTTTTATAATTCCTTGACATTTCCTCCTACACATAATTCTGTCTCTCCTGCTGCCTTGTGACAAAGGCGCCTGCTTCCCCTTCTACCATGATTGTTAAGTTTCCTGAGGCCTCCTCAGCCTTGCAGAACTATGAGTCAATTAAACCTCTTTTCTTTATCAATTACCCAGTCTCAGGGAAGTTCTTTATAGCAGTGTGAAAACGGACTAATAGAGCATTTGATGCACTAAAGTCTTACCTCAATGCATCATTCAATGGCCATCCATTTTGTTTCTATTCTTTTGAGGGCCTGGATAGAACCAAAAGGTGAAAAAAGAATGGATTTTCCCTCTTTCTTGTCCTGACTGCTTAAAATGGGACATTGTTCTTTCCCTGCCTTTGCAGCTTCTTGTTCTCATGCCTTCAAACCTGGACTGAAATCTACATCATTGTTTCTCCAGTTCTCAGTCTTATGATCTACACCCATAGTTTTTCTGGTTCTCCAACTTGCAGACAGCAGATCATATATGACTTGATCATATATACATGATCATACATAATAAGAGAGAATATTAAAACTTAGGCCACAAAACACCTTGTATTTATAGAAAAATATCTGGTACCAAGAGTAACATTTATGTGCAAAAGTTGTGTGTACAGCAGTATGTTTTCAAGATACCTATACATTGAATTGCTATGATTACCAAGTTTACCAGTTAAATGGAGATGACCTACTATCACATTTGTGTACATTTAATTAAACAGCTGACAATATTGATTTTGTGGCCATTTTTGGAGGCAACTCTTCTTTGTTTTCAGTTACAGACATTTCCATAGGCCTTTGAGAAACTCCAAAGACCTCTGCCATATGCATAGTGCACCTGATGCTTAAAGAGGCCTTGGTATATAGACCTCTTCCAGAAAACATGTTAGGAGAAAATTGAATGCAAAAGTGATAAACAAGAATACTGTTAAAATGCAAAGGTATAGAGGCTGTGCCCTTTTCTATTAATTTTTGTGGGTACCAATGCATGAAAATAGTTTATCTCTTTCAAGTGAGAAAAGGTAAACCATATTTCAAAGGCACCAGTCAGTGCACAAAGAAAATTCAGAATATACAGAGTGTTTATCAGAAATGCTCGGGCTTTCCTGAGCCACTTATGTTCTACATCATCAGAAGCTTGTTCATCATCATCTTTCTAGGCAAGCACTATTTGAGAAATATTTTTCTGCCTGGTAACTTTTGCAAATGATTAAGTATTAACTTTTCTAGTGAAGCCTATTGTTGATAAAAATAGGACAAGAACATATAAAAGTGGAGACGGCTTTAAAAGGAGGATGTAGTGGTTACCTCTCAGTGCTGATACTTAATAATTAATTTATTTTCCTTTCTTAAATTAACTTTGTTCTCTAATGACTATATATATTATGTGAAATAAGAAAAATATTCAAAACTAGAGATCCTATTTAATGATATAAAACAACACAAATCTAGGAATTCCTATGTTTTCAGAATTATAAGTGTGAGGTAAGCATTATAAAACAACGTTGCATAGTGATTTTTAACTTTAAAAATAACATTCACAATTTAAAAAATATCTTATCTCCTTATATATGGAACATAGGGCAGACATTACTTCCATGCTATAGCTGAGGAAATTTAGTCATAAGGATTAATGTGCGATCTAAAGTTGCAAACTTGATTAATTGGCAGAGTTGGTATAAAACCCATATCCTCACCCCTATTCCAGTATATATATATATATATATTTATGACAGAAATATTTCTGTTATCATAACCAGGCAGTCAAGAAAAAGTTAATTGGATGTCAGTCTGAATTTATCAAGGCCAACTGTTTTCATATTCTAATGTCTTATATCCATAAAGTGACATTTGCTCTTCATTATCATATACTTTCTTTTCACCTCACAATACTTTTAAAAAGAGAAAAATAACATGTAAATGTAAAATGACAGAACATTTAATATATGTAGATTAACATTTAGTTGGGGTGCACTTCCCAAACCTATGAAATTACAAAAGTTTCCAGCTCAGTTACAGAACTTGTGGGTAATAATTTGAAGGTTTATATTCTCAGTAAGATAAGTGTCACAATATAAATACAATTACTCAAGATTTGATTTCATCTCAGATTTTAACTTTTTTCAGTGAATGTAAAACTTGATGACTACAAAGAGATTAGCTAACCTGTCGTGTTTAGAATGACTTTACAGTTGTTTAGGTTTCACCAAAACAAAGCAAAAAAAAATTGCAACTACTGTGTGTCAAACATTGTCATTATATCTAGTTTCCTTTTTTCCCACCAGATATATCCAGAAAGCAGTCTTTCTTAATTTTTCTTCTGTATGCATGGTAGTGCATTGTATTGTACTAATCGGCACAATTTTATAATAAGCGAGAAAATTAGATATCCAGTCCTTCCTCAGCTCTCTTCTATATACTTTTATAAGCACTCTGGCTTTTTTTTTTTTTAATTAACTTTGCATCAAACTTTACAAAATATCCTATATTCTTAAAGCCCTCTTTTCATTGAGCTAGAAAATTACTCTCACAACCAAATATAGTAGGTTAGATTGTTTAAAGTTTCAAAATCTACCTCCTTTAACACACATCTTTCTGAACCAAGGACATGTTGTACTTACTGAAGCAGAATAACTTAGAGATTAGAATGTAAACTCTAGACTCAGAGAGATCTGGGTTCAAATTCCAACTGTGTCATTTGCTAGCTACGTGAACTTGGTAGCCATTTATTCTGTAATGGGATTCCTCTTTGAAAAAGATAGGGATAGCAATACTATCTTACAGAGCTCTATGAGAATTAAATGAGATATTACAAAGTAACATTTAGTCCATTTCCTGGTATGTGATAAATGCCTAATAAATTTTAGAGAGAATAGGTGTCATGTTGTGTGTGTGTGTGTGTTGTAAAAATATAAAATAATGAACACTGTAACATTGTTTTATTTTAATATGTAAGCCTTTAAAAAAGTTGGACATATTTCAAAGTTGTGTCCAAATCAAATGACTTTCAAAAATGACATTTCTACCTTGTAATTTTTATTAATCTTTTTAATATTTCATAGCATGGATTAGAACTTTTATGTAAACTCATTATATTATTATTTATGTTCAGTAATAGTTGACAATGGAAGGGATATTAAATTGTATCACATGGGAGCTTTCATGAGAAAAAGAATATTAGTTCATCACCATAAAACATCCAGCGTAGCAAGATTTATAGCATAATGCAAAAAAAAAATCACGGCCGGGCGCGGTGGCTCAAGCCTGTAATCCCAGCACTTTGGGAGGCCGAGACGGGCGGATCACGAGGTCAGGAGATCGAGACCATCCTGGCTAACACGGTGAAACCCCGTCTCTACTAAAAAATACAAAAAAAAAAAAAAAAAAAAAAACTAGCCGGGCGAGGTGGTGGGCGCCTGTAGTCCCAGCTACTCGGGAGGCTGAGGCAGGAGAATGGCGTGAACCCGGGAGGCGGAGCTTGCAGTGAGCTGAGATCCGGCCACTGCACTCCAGCCTGGGTGACAGAGCGAGACTCCGTCTCAAAAAAAAAAAAAAAAAAAAAAAAAAAAAAATCACCTGACCATTAAATAAAGACCAAACTTACAAAAAAAAGAAAAAAAGAAAAAACCTGCTAGCTAGCTTTTTAAAAGTTTTATCTTTAAAGAAACATGTTTTATTTTACTATATCAGTGAGTTAAATATGCAGTGCTAGTTACATCTTAATCACAGTTCCAATATAGAGAGGAACTTAGAGGAATGTGTCACCTTTATTATTTATGCATGTTTCTATATGGCAAACACTACCACATCAGTACCATGTCTACTAATGGATTTACTGCAAATTAACCTTGACATCCATCAGATCACTGAATGTATGAATGACTGAAATTTAAAGTGGTTTTCAGCCATCTCCACATTTAAGCTGTGCAGCAAGCCTCTATTACTCTAAATTCATTCACCAAGTTGGCTCTATCAGACACGAATTTAGCAATGTCAACATACTTTAGACTCCAACAAATGTTTGTAAAAAATATACATGGGCTCCCATATCTCTTGCTTAAACTACCTGTGATGTTATAATAAAGGAATATTTTTAGATCTTATTGAACATGCTATTTACATATAGGGCTCTCTCCCCTCCCGTTCTTTCTTGCCAACTGTCCCTTGCCTATACGTGACCACTTCAGCCTCACGTCAATTCTGCAAAGGCTAACATTTTCCCTTACATAGACTGAATATTTCTGAAAAGGAAAACCAATCAGCATGTACAGGTACGCTCAATTATTGGTTGCTCTGGATCCTTGCTACATGAACAATAATATAATTAACTTCGGAGTAGATTAGCTTCTAACTCATAACATAAGTATATGAATAAAAGGTTACATTTTGAAAGCGTATAATTCTTCAAATGTCATCTTGTAGCCAACACGAAACATTCAGGCAATTATGTTTCTATTAATAAATGTAACAGGGATATAACACTTCCTTCAGTGAAAGTTTACAGTAAAAGCCAGGTAGTCAGATGAATATTAAAAATAAAGCATTTATAAGTAAGGGGAACCTTTATCCTTCCTACAACCTTTTCCAGATGCTGTTGTTAATTTGAAATTTTCTGGACAATTTCTACCTATATGGAGGAATTCTTTGGCTTAAAGTTCATAAAAAGCAAAAGCACTGAGACCACATTGTATGCAAAAAGAGTTTTAGATCAGGGCAACATTTCTAAGCTGATGAAACAGAATCTTAACAACCACTAAAACAATAACAAGTAAATACACTTTATTTTCTTTCTGAATTATTGTAAGTTCTTTGTAGAATCATAAGGAATTATTTCATGAAACTGAGCACTATAGGTTCCTAATTCCTAAAAATTTCATATAGGCATACGAAAAATTCAGAAAAAGTGGCCGGGTGCGGTGGCTCAAGCCTGTAATCCCAGCACTTTGGGAGGCTGAAACAGGCGGATCACGAGGTCAGGAGATTGAGACCATCCTGGCTAACACAGTGAAACCCCGTCTCTACTAAAAAATACAAAAAACTAGCCGGGCGAGGTGGCGGGCGCCTGTAGTCCCAGCTACTCGGGAGGCTGAGGCAGGAGAATGGCGTAAACCCGGGAGGCGAAGCTTGCAGTGAGCCGAGATCCAGCCACTGCACTGCACTCCAGCCTGGGCGACAGAATGAGACTCCATCTCAAAAAAAAAAAAAAAAAGAAAAATTCAGAAAAAGTGAACATTATCTTAGGAGAAATTAATGGAATCATGGAATCAAGTAATGAGTTTCTACCTATAATATGTAACCACTTCTAGATTTAAAAATTAATTACTATAATTACTAATATTGAGAAGTAAGACACAGCCCTCAATGTTACATATGCACGTAAGGGTGCAAAGACAAAGATGCTAGGAAAAGAAAAAGAAAATATGGACTATATATCATAAAGTAAGACTTCTGGTGGGAGGGGCAGACAACAGAATTGGCAAATGTGTTATAACTAGCTAAAGAGACTGGAGAATTAGACAAATTTTTAATCATACATATTTGAGAAAGAGAATGGGTATGTTCTTTGTAAATGAAAGAAGGCAAGAAATATGGCATGTCACAGAAATGGCTTAGACACAGGTCCCATATTCTCAATCAGGTTGAAACAAAAAATGTCCAGAAGAATTTAGATAATTCCCAAATAATGAAAGCTTTTTGGAAACAGGTAAGGACGATATTCAAGACAGCAACATAGGTCAACAGATAAAAAGTTACAATTAGATAGGAAGAATCAGTTCTGGTGTTTTGTTGCACAGTAGGGTGGCTATGGCTAATGTTATTATATTGTAAATTTCAAAATAGCTAGGAAGAGGATTTGAATGTTCTAACTACAAAGAAGGGATAAATATATGAGATGATGAAAGTGATAAACATACTGATTCAATTTTTACACAACATATACATATATTATAACATCACTATAAGTATGTACAATTATAACATGTCAACAAAAACAAAACACAATAAATAAACTTCAAAAAAGAGAACAATGGGAAGTTTGTCATATATAGGAAGTTGTATATTCTGTCAAAACTCTAGACTAAAGCATTTTTTAACTATAAATTTTGTATTAAATAAAATTAAATTATTAAATTTTAAAAAATAGGTTGTTGACTACTTAAGTCAAATGAAAACTGAGCAAGACAGGGAGACTCAAACTTGTGAGCACACTACTTTCTTTCATTGGAATTTTACGAAAGTGATACTGTCTAGGATCACTGTCCACACACTATTCCACCAAATATCAATTACAAATTTGGTTCAAGTTAATCCAAAAGATTCTTGAACTCTTGCAAATCAGACACTGTCATATCTTCAGTATCCATGAGGACTCATTAGGTGTTAACAATTCATGTTTTCTAAATTTTTAAGGGTATCAAAGGAGGGTGAACCAGCTAGAATCCACAGTAGACGTGGGAAGTCTGAAAGCAGAAGAGTATTCCTCTTCAATGAGCCAGCCCCTATGAGATTAGGCTCTAACCCAGCCAAGATACCATTTAAGAAAACAATTGTGTGTGTTTACTCAACAAGAAAATTTAATCAAAATAAAGCAATTGAGAAAACGCAGTAACTAAAAGTTATTGTGATTCCTATGAGGTCAAGAATCATTTCTCTCAAATATAATTTCAATAGTAATTATACATTTCATTAAAAAATGAATTTGCCTCTACCTATTGGCCCAAAACTTTTCTCTAATAAAAATGTGTGATGTTTATAATAAGAGTAAGCTACATGAAAATAAAGTATCCATTCTTCTAAAAACAAGTGTACACCACTCTAATAAGTGAAATAATTATTTAAAATGTAAATAGATTCATGGCTCACCTATCTTGTCAATATCTTAGACATTTATTCAGAAACACCACCAATAGCAGCAAAGACTGCACACCGGAAAATCAAATAGACACTATTCACATAGAATGAGATGTTAACGACGTTCATTGGTGTAGCATAAAACTATGACTCCACATAATCGCTGATCAATGATTGATAGAGATTGTGCTGATTTGAATAAGTTATTCTCTCTTTTTTCTGACATTATAAGGGCATTAACTAAAATAGAAAACATTTCTAAGCCTTCCTATCTCTTGGTTTGCTGATAAGTGCCAACTCTGTGAAAGGAGCTATGAATATAAATTCAAAAACAGCCTTTTCTCTTCAGCAGATAGGATCTGTGCATTAAAGGTAAATAAATATCAGGGCAAAATAGTTTGTGTGAGATGCCAGAAAAATGGTGGTGTTTTGTTGCACAGTAGGGTAACTATGATTAATATTATTGTATTGTAAATTTCAAAATGGCTAGAAGAGAGCATTTGAATGTCCTAACCATGAAGAAATGACAAATATATGAGTATTTGTCAACTATTTGACAAATATATGGTATTCAACCATGTCATCATCTGTTTTGTATTTTTCAACTGTCTTTTAAGAAAGTGATAATATTAAAAGCACTGATTAATGAAAACCTTAAAATTATCTGAAAAAAAGATAAGAAAAATCTATGTGTGTGTGTATATATATAGAGATATATTTTTTTTCAGGTCAAAGTCATGTAAGTAGTTGAATAGTTTGAAATAATGTTCAATCCAATGAACACCATTTTTAAAAATGTATGCAATAAGTGGTCCACTTAGTGGTATCTTTGCAATCTATTTTCTTTTAAAATCTACTTATTATTTTCCTGGCAAATGTGTCATTTAGAAGTATCCCCTCCAGGAACAGTTGAGTTCAATAGTTTGAGCTGCCCAGTGAGACAAACTTGTTTTGAGATCAAATTCAAAGTCCTGGGAACCACTTAAAAGGCTCTTGGTCCAGGTTACCTGGCTGAGTAGAAAAACAAGTAAATAATAGGCCTTTTGCCAATCAGATTAGAAAAAAATTCCATAAAGACAGCAAAGTGATCTAGAGTTAAAAATAAAACTAAGCAAAGTAATCCCACAACCAATAATCCTAAGAACATCAAATGCTTATGTCTTCCCTTCTGAAACTAGGCTATCTCCAGCAGTAGGTGAACTTTATTAAAAAGTCTATGGCAAGTAACTCAGTAATCAATTTGTATTAAAGCTATAGGCAGCAGGGATAGGAAGAAAAAGAATCACATCATCAGGAACTTTAAGAAAAATCTTATTTTAAGGCCAGGCGCGGTGGCTCAAGCCTGTAATCCCAGCACTTTGGGAGGCCGAGGCGGGCGGATCACGAGGTCAGGAGATTGAGACCATCCTGGCTAACACGGTGAAACCCCATCTCTACTAAAAAATACAAAAAACTAGCCGGGCAAGGTGGCGGGCACCTGTAGTCCCAGCTACTCGGGAGGCTGAGGCAGGAGAATGGCGTAAACCCGGGAGGCGGAGCTTGCAGTAAGCCGAGATCGCGCCACTGCACTCCAGTTTGGGCGACAGAGTGAGACTCCGTCTCAAAAAAAAAAAAATCTTATTTTGAAGAGCGTAACCTAAGTGTGTATGTTCCTAGTAAATCTTAACATTATTAGCTGGTCGGTAGAAGTTGTAGTTGCCTAGTGATGTCCTTCAACTTACTTATTTCAAAGGTTAATTGTGAAAATGGTTTTCATCAGGATTCAGGAGTCGACAATTTTCTTTACTAAAATTATGGTCTAAAAAATGTCCAGGTTAAAAAAAAATTGATATAGACATAGACTTACTGCTCAAATACTCTTGGAGAAAAGTAAGTAAACTTTTCCACTTACAAATAACAAAGCTGAGGCACAGAGAAACCAAGTGTCTTCTCAATGTCAAACAGATGGGTGCAGGCTTGTACTTACTCTATTCTTAGTGATTTTTTTTTTTTTTTCTATACAACAAAAAGCTAAGCTCGAATGACTAATTCTTATTTAGAAAAATAAATTTTAATTCACAAATCAAGGTCTCATTTCAATCATTTTAGAGTTGTTCTAATGATGCTTCCCTAGTCTGATTTGGGGAAAGTTTCTATAATGACACTTAACAGAAATGATTCACTCACATTCTGACATTTTTAGAGTCTATCCTGAATCTTTAAAAGGTGTGAGGTATCTGCAAGGTTTTATTGTAACCATCCTCTCTAAGTAGCCATCCCGGCCTTTGGCTTATTCTGAAGCTTCTACATTGTGGACCAAAGATGCAGAAGACAGATTTTCCTTATTATTACTATAGTCACTTTTATTCTACACCAGAAAGGCTTTATGCCTTTTTGGCAGTGACACTTCTTTTTGTCCTTAGCAATGGAATTAAATCCTCAATACAAAAGAATAGATATTTATTTTGAATTATTTGCATTGCATATTTAAATAGAAGGGACCACGCGAACAATAAAATTTGTAATAATTTTAGGCTAAAACCAGAAACTTAACTTTTGTTTATTTTCTGATCTTAGTTCCACTCATTTACCTTCTTCCTGCCTATCTGCTATACTTAAGTCATTCTTTACCTTACTAGGCCCTCATTAAAACCATTTACTAGTTATTTTCGACTGGAACTAAAGGAAATATTAGTTTTTGACTCAGAAATTATCTCAGACTAAGCTCTAACTTTACTACCTAGGCATTCACAAATGCAATACACATTCTCCTCTCAAAGTCACTTTTACTTCTGCTGGTTTAGGCTTTTCTGCCGCACCTTGATTTCTTTTGTCATGCTTCCCACATTCATTCCAGCCAAGGTTAATTCTCTCCTTTCAACATCCACAAACGTATTTCTAATTTCTGAACTATTATAATACAGGAGAATTGTCTTTTATTGAAATTTCCATTTTAAAAAGTATGCATCCTGAAGAAAGGGATCTTGCTTTAATTCTTGGTATCCTTATCAAAAATATGTGCTTTTATTCACTTACTAATTATTAATAATGACCTAATATACTCCTCAAGCTACATCAGGAGCACTGATTCAATGATGAATACCATAAGACTCCAGCTTCTGAAACAAGTATAGCAAGGATTTATTTATGTGATCCATCCCATGCCTACATCCATCAGCAAGATGGAATGATTTCACCTAATACAACAATCTCAGATAAGGTCACAGATTGCCTAAATTATCCTGATAAGAAAAATCATTGTCGACTTAGTTATACTTGGGTAAGAAACAAGTATTATGAAGAGTCATGGGACTCCTCAACCTGGCAATGGTGATCACATGCAAAGGAGCACCAGATCTCACAGTTGGCTTGAATAACATAGCCCAAAATTCTGCATATTTTACAGAGAAAAGCTGGATATACCTTGCTAGTCCTCAGGCTTTAATGATTTATTAATACTCAGAGAAATCTGGCAGACAGCACCTTAACCAGGTGATCAAAGCTAGCATCACCAGTAATGAGACATATCAAATTCAGGTTCTCCAAATATGGCACACTGAGAAGGACACAGCAACATTCTGTGCTATTTTTGGGAAAAATTCATAGTCTCAGTTTTAGTTTTCCAAAAATGCATAGTCTCAATTTAATCATAAAAAAGTATCTAACAAACCCAAATTGAAGGACATTCTGGAAAATAATTGGCAGCACTCATCAAAAGTCGAGGACAGGAAACAGAGAAAGACTGAGGAACTGTCCTAGATTAGAGAAAACTAAGAAGATATGACAACTTGATGAAATGCAAGATCCTGGCTTTGATAGTGGACCACAGAAAAGGGCATTAGCGGGACAACTGGCAAGGTTTGATTAAGCTCTGACTCTTAGTTAATAATACTACATCAATGTTAATTTCCTGGTTTTAATCATTGTATCATTGTACTCTGGTTATATGAGATGTTAACATTTGTGGGTGCTAACTGAAGACACAAGAAGACTCTTCTAATTTTTTATAACTTTTTTGTAAATCTAAAATTTCAAAATAATTTTTAAAGATAAATATATTAATCATGAAAAACAATTTAGAATCTCTCTCTCTCTTTTGTTTTTATTGAGACAGAGTCTCACTCTGTCACCTAGGCTGGAGTTCAGTGGCTGAAACATAGCTGATTTTCAGCCTCAAACACCTGGGCTCAAACAATCCTCCCATCTTAGCCTCCTGAGTAGCTGGGGCTTCAGGCACATGGCCACCAGGCTTGGCAAATTTTTAAATATTTTCTTAGAGATAAGGTCTCACTATGTTTCCCAGGTTGGTTTCAAACTTCTGACCTCAATAGATCTTTCTGCCTTGGCCTCCTGAAGTGTTGGGATTGTGAGTGTGAGCTATAGTGTACAATTCAGAATCTTGAATAAGATGCTTGCCCATGGGAATCTATGCAAGAGAGGTAGCTTGAGAAACACCTAGCTCTTGAAATGAAGTAGAGTTTGAGATTTTGTTTGGCTATAAAAACAGGAGAGAATTTAGAGGTAGGCAGAAGACATTTAACTTTTCTTCTACCTAATAAATTTGCTTAATGCAAAGCTCTTTGTAAATAAATCACTATTAAGTCTTTAAATTGAACATATTCTAAAAACGCAAGTTAAAATAGAAATTGCCTAAGTAGAGTAGTCAAATCTGGGATCAGTTCACCCAATAAGACACATAACTGATTCATTCATTTAATTCTTTTACCAGAATATGTCATTGTAAATATCATTGAAATTCTTATTAAATGTTTTCCAGTCTTAAAACCATGTAGATACATAGTCTTAAGTTAGAATACATTTTTCCTGTCTTGTAATTAGAACTTCTTCACATTAGTGTGAGCTAATTCCTTCCATAAGTTTGGAATCTAAGAGGGAAACGAGTGTAAACAAATACTTGTATGTGTAGAAATTGGCATACATTTTGGGCTGGGTATAGTGGCTCACACCTGTAATCCCAGCACTTTGGGAGGCCAAGGCAGAAGGATTCCTTGAGGCCAGAAGTTTGAGACTAGCCTGGGCAACATAGCAAGATCCTGTCTCTACAAACTTTTTTTTTTTTTTTTTTAGCTGGGTGTGGTAGCACACGTCTGTAGTCCTAGATACTTGGGATGCTGAAGTTGGAGGATCACTTGAGCCCAGGAGTTTAAGGCTGCAGTAAGTTGTGATCATATCACAGTATTCCACCCTGGGCAACAAAGTGAGACCCTGTCTTAAAAAAAAAAAAAAAAAAGAAAGAAAGAAAAGAAATATTATGGTTATGATGAAAAAGATCATTCAGAAGGCAGGAAAAGGTGGTAATTATGGAGGAAGGACTCATATCTCTTCTAATAAAACAAGACAAAAAATCCTATGATAAATCATTTTTAGAAGTTTCTTGAAAGTTTAAAAGCCAGATAGCTTAGAGAGGTGGCAAGGAAAAACTCTAACTCAAATTAATGGTGGGGAATTTTGACACAAACAAATCAACAAAAAACAATGCAGAGACAACAGTAGAAATATATTGCTGGAGAAAGAATACAAAGGCAATAAAATAGTATATTTTAAGAATAAAAACATCTGTATACTCAATAAATACTAATTAAGTATTTACTATGTATGAAGCACCATGCTAGATCCTGGTGATGATAAAAAAAGTGTGACATAGCTATGAAATCCAGCGTTTTCCCAACTATCATGACCCATCCAAACACGTCATTTCTTTCCTTTTTTTTTTTTTTTTTTTTTGAGATGGCCTCGCACTCTGTTGTCAAGGCTGGAGGGCAACGGCGTGATCTCAGCTCACTGCAACCTCTGCCTCCCGGGTTCAAGCAATTCTCCTGCCTCAGCCTCTCAAGTAGCTGGGATCACAGACACGCACAACCATGGCTGTCTAATTTTTATATTTTTAGTAGAGATGGGGTTTCACTATGTTGGCGAGGCTTGTCTCAAACTCCTGAACTCAGGTGATCCATCTTCCTCGACCTCCCAAAGTGCTGGGATTACATGCGTGAGCCACCGCGCCTGGCCCAGATTTCATTTCTTGAATTTCTCTTTCATATTTCCATTCTTATGACCATTCTCATCAAATTAAAAATAAATAAATAAGTTTTCTAATAAATACTTTACTGACTGACTTGCTTTACTGACCTGCTACCTTCTCACCTCTTAATTTAAATCTATTTTACAAACTAACATTAGTTTATTTTTTGAAATATTATTGCTAGTTGCTTCTCTATTCAAAGACCTTCAATGATTAAGTGACTGTCTCCCAAATTAAGAATTTATGGTAACTTGGACTATCTCATATACAAACCAACCCTGTACTTCAAGCAAACTGGAGAATTCACTTGTCTCCCAAACACTCCCAAATTATTTTCATAGAAGATAAAATTTAACACGGTTCTGAAAAGATAAGAGCAAATTTTGTTGGCAGGATTTTGATGAGGAAAGTCAAAAAGGCACAAATGGTTTTCAGGAGCAGTGTGTAGATCCGCTTATAGAAATGGAAAGTCACTTATATATATATATTATATATATATGTTATATATATATTTTTTTTAGCAGAAGCTGATGCATTTTTAAGGACCACTATTTCTTATCTCTTTGTCCCTTGAATTAAATCCCCAGATTAATACAGAGCACAAATCATATAGTACAACTTAGAACTATTCAAGATCAGTATTAAAAAGAGATTAGATAAGTTATAGTATCTTAGTCTATTAAAAATTCTATGAAATGCCAATTTCCTTTAACAAGGAGTCACATAAATTCATGAATGTAGAAAAATGTAATATTAATGGCATAAGAAAGACTGTACTTAATAAGTGACTTGGTGATATTTTGCTATTTATCATAAATTGTGTCATTCTATCTTTATCAGAAATAAAACCATTTCTCATTTTTTTTAAGTTAAATTTATTTTACGTTCCAGGATACATGTGCAGTACGTGCAGGTTTGTTACATAGGTAAACGTGTGCCAGGGTGGTTTGCTGCACCTATCAGCCCATCATCTAGGTATTCAGCCCCATATGCAGTAGCATTTATCCTGATGCTCTCTCTCCCCCTGGTCCCCTGACAGGCACCAGTGTGGTGAGTTCCCCTTCCTGTGTCCATGTGTTCTCATTGTTCAGCTCCCAGTTATAAGTGAGAACGGGCAGTGCTTGGTTTTCTGTTACTGCATTAGTTTGCTGAGGATAATGGTTTCCAGCTTCATCCATGTCCCTGCAAAGGACACGATCTCCTTCCTTTTTATGGCTACATAGTATTCCATAGTGTAACGTACCACATTTTCTTTATCCAGTCTATCATTGATGGGCATTTGGGGTGGTTCCATGTCTTTGCTGTTGTGAATAGTGCTGCAATGAACACAAGTGTACACGTATCTTTATAATAGAATGATTTATCGTTCTTTGGTATATACCCAGTAGTAGGATTGCTGGGTCAAATGATATTTCTGGTTCTAGGTCTTTGAGGAATTGCCACACTGTCTTCCACATTGGTTGAACTAATTTACATTCCCACTAACAGTGTAAAAGCATTCTTCTTTCTCCACAGCCTGGTCAGCATCTGCTGTTTCTTGACTCTTTAATAATTACCAATCTGACTGCTGTGAGATAGTATATAATTGTGGTTTTGATTAACATTTCTCTAATGATCAGTGATGTTGAACTTTTTTTCATATGTTTGTTGGCCGCATAAATGTCTTCTTTTGACAAATGTATGTTCATGTCCTTTGCCCACTTTTGAATGTTGTTTTGTTTGTTTGTTTGTGTGTTTGTTTTGTAAATTTGTCTAGGTTCCTTGTAGATTCTGGATATCAGACCTTTGTCAGATGGATAGATTGCAAAAGCTTTAGCCTATTCTGCAGGTTGTTCACTCTGATGATAGTTTCTTTTGCTGTGCAGAAGTTCCTTAGTTTAATTAGATCCCATTTGTCAATGTTTGCTATTGTCATTTCTTTTTATGTTTTTGTCATGAAATCTTTACCTATGCCAATGTCCTGAATGATATTGCTTAGATTTTCTTCTAGGGTTTTTACAGTTTTGGGTTTTACATTTAAGTCTTTTTTTTTTTAACTTTTTTTAAAGTTTATATTTTCATATTTTAAATACACTTTGTCTTTTTTTTTTTTTTTTTTTTGAGACAGAGTCTCCCTCTGTCGCTCAGACTGCAGTGCAGTGGTATGATCCTGGCTCACTGCAACCTCTGTCTCCTGGGTTCAAGTGATTCTCCTGCCTCAGCATCCCGAGAAACTGGGGCTACAGGCGTGTGCCACCAAACCCAGCTAATTTTTGTATTTTTAGTAGAGACCAGGTTTTGCCGTGTTAGCCAGGCTGGTCTCAAATTCCTGACTTCTGGTGATCCACCCACCTCTGCCTCCCAAAGTGCTGAGATTATAGGTGTGAGCCACCGCATCCAGCCCATTTAAATCTTCAATCCATCTTGAGTTAATTTTTGTATAAGGTGTAAGGAAGGGGTCCAGTTTCGATTTTCTGTATATGATTAGCCAGTTTTCCCAACACCATTTATTAATTAGGGAATCCTTTCCCCATTGATTCTTTTTTTCAGGTTTGTCAAAGACCAGATCGTTGTAGATATGCAGTCTTATTTCTGAGATCTCTATACTGTTCCATTAGTCTGTGTGTCTGTTTTTGTACCAGTACCATGCTGTTTTGGTTACTGTAGCCTTGTAGTATAGTTTAAAGTCAAGTAATGTAATGCCTCCAGTTTTATTCTTTTCGTTTAGAATTGTCTTAGCTATACAGATTCTTTTTTGGTTCCATGTGAATTTTAAAATAGTTTTTTCTAATTCTGTAAAGAATGTCAATGGTAGTTTAATGGGAATAGTATTTAATCTATAAATTGCTTTGGGCAGTATGGCCATTATGATGATATTGATTCTTCCTATCCATGAGCATGGAATGCTTTTTCATTTGTTTGTGTCCTTTCTTGTTTCTTAGAGCAATGGTTTGTAGTTTCCCTTGAAGAGGTCCTTCACTTCCCTTGTTAGCTGTATTCCTAGGTATTTCACTGTTTTTGTAGTAATTGTGAATGGGAGTTCACTCATGATTTGGCTCTCTCCTTGTCTATTGGTGGTGTATAGGAACGCTTGTGATTTTTGCACATTGATTTTGTATCTTGAGATTTTGCTGAAGTTGTTTATCAGCTTAAGAAGATTTTGGGCCGAGACAAGGGGGTTTTCTAAATATAGGTTCATGTCATCTGAAAACAGAGAGAGTTTGACTTCCTTTCTTCCTATTTGAATACCCCTTATTTCTTTCTCTTACTTGATTGCACTGGCCAGAAACTCCAATACAATGTTGGATAGAAGTGTTGAGAGAGGGCATCTTTGTCTTGTGCCAGTTTTCAAGGAGAATGCTTCCAGCTTTTGCCTATTTTGTATAAGATTGGCTGTGCATTTATCATAAATGGCTCTTATGATTTTGAGATATGTTCCATTTAACACCTAGTTTATTTAGAGTTTTTAACGTAAAGGGATGCTGAATTTTATCAAAAGCTTTTCCTGCGTCTATTGAGATAATCATCTGGTTTCCGTCTTTAGTTCTTTTTATGTGATGAATTACATTTATTGATTTGTGTATGTTGATTTCACCTTGCATCCCAGGGATGAAGCCGACTTGATCCTGGTAGATAAGCTTTTTGATGTGCTGCTGGCTTTGGTTTTTCAGTATTTTATTGAGGATTTTTGCATCAATGCTCATCCGGGATATGGGCCTGAAGCTTTCTTTTTTGTTGTTGTTGTATCTCTGGTAGGTTTTGATATCAGGATAATGCTGGCCCCATAAAATAAGTTAGGGAGAAGTTCCTCCTTTTCAATTGTTTGGAATCATTTCAGAAGAAATGGTACCAGCTCCTCTTTGTACCTCTGGGAGAATTCAGCTGTAAATCCATCTGGTCCTGGGTTTCTTTTGGTTGGTAGGCTATTTATTACTGCCTCAATTTCAGAACCTGTTTTTGGTCTATTTGGGGATTCAACTTCTTCCTGGTTTAGTCTTGGGAGGGTGTATGTGTCCAGGAATTTATCCATTTTCTCTAGATTTGCTAGTTTATTTGTATAGAGGTGTTTATAGTATACTCTGATGGTTGTTTGTATTTCTGTGGGGTCAGTGATGATATCCCCTTTATCATTTTTTATTGCATCAGTTTGATTCTTCTCTCTTTTCTTTATTAGTCTAGCTATCAGTCTATCTGTCTTATTGTTTTTTTCAAAAGACCAGCTCCTGGATTCATTGATTTTTTAAAGAGATTTTCGTGTCCTTAACTCCTTCAGTTCTGCTCTGATCTTGGTTATTTCTTGTCTTCTGCTAGCTTTTGGGTTTGCTGGCTCTTGGTTCTTTAGCTCTTTTAGTTGTGATATTAGGGTGTCGATTTGAGATCTTCCTAGCATTTTGATATGGGTATTTAGTGCTCTAAATTTCCCTCTTAACAATGCTTTAGCTGCATCCCAAAGATTCTGGTACATTGTCTCTTTGTTCATTTCTCAATTTTTTAAGTGGTGGTTTATGTTTAGTAGAAACAGTAACAGCAAAAGAAAAAAATACATAACATTGGTTTGTTTGTTTACTCATTCCTTATCTCAAGCCTTCTCCAACAGCCTATGAAGATGGCAGTAAGAGTAAAGTTCAGTCATTTCTGTGATTTATCTATCCACTTTTTTTTGAGACAGTGTCATGCTCTGTTGCTCTGTTACCCATGCTTGAAATCAGTGGTGTTATCATGGCTCACTGCAGCCTCAACGTCCTGAACTCAAGAGATCCTCCCACCTCAGCCTCCCAGATAGCTGGTACTACAGGCACACACTACCACACTTAGCTAATTTTTGTATTTTTTTGGTTGAGATGTGGTTTTGCCATGTTTCCTAGGCTAGTCTTGATTCCTGGGTTCAAGTGACCCACCCACCTTGGCCTATGAAAGTGCTGGGATTATAGGCATAAGTCACCATTCCTGGCTTATCCACATATGTTTATAATAACAGTTATAAAAAAACAAACAAAAATACTGGAAAGTTAGGCCACTTACAATGACAAGCAATTGTGGGTATCTGCAAGATACTCAATGATAAAAGTTTTTTAACCCATGAACTTCTTTGGCCAAATAAATTTCACAAAGGAAATGGATTTTCAAGTGAAAAAGAAGAGAAAGAGGTTCTCTATGGAGATCTTTACATTTTATTACCCATGTGAAGATTATAACTATGTATGAGAGTCATTTTTGAAGTTGAAATGATTGAAACATTAGAGCATGGATTAAAGTACCAAATCAGACCTGGGGCAGATAAATGTCAAATCATTTTTCTTTTGTATTTCGTTCACAAAAATTCTATCTTCCTAGACTAAAACTACAAGGTGGTTCCAATTTGCACATCAGATCCTTGAACACTCAGGTCCTCAATCTCAAAACAACCTCACATTTGAAACATACGTCCTTAAGCTCTGAAGTGAAAATGGTGAAGGGAAACCTATAAAACAGAAAGGATAGAGCACTCAGGGGTGTAGTAGGCTTCCCACTTAAAAATCCCCAGATCTGGGGTCATTTTAAAAACTTTAATTCATTTTAAATGGGTTATTGTATTCAAATAAAGTTTGCATGCCATCTGTTTTCAAAGTCATTTAAATTAAGTTTTATGACTCATGAGAAAGAGAGGCGATTTTTAACACATTATAGTCTGCTTATTACTATCAGTCACTAATTAAAATTAATTATTAACAGTGATTCCTTTTGATGTCAAATCTTCTAGATCATTTATCAAAGAATGACATGACTTTCTCTTCCTTCCTTGGAATACTGAAGTCATAGTCATATGACTTTTGGGTAGACGCTACTGAAATGATGATTTTAGTCAGATGTGTAACAGTAATGCTGTCTCAAAGCTACATTTAACCAAGAGAGCAGTATTTTTGAAACAGCAGGCAGTATAAAAGTGCTTTGTGAATATTAACATATTCTAGCAAATTAGTTTGCACTCATTATCATAAGCAATTGCTTACTGTTTAGATGCAGCTCGTATTAAATTGGCAAGCAATTTGCAAGTATTAAAACATAACATGGAGAGCTTTCTGAAAACTCAGCAATATCTTGGGAGAAATGATGCTACTAGGTTCATAGACCATGTACCAAACATTTTCACCCATTAAATATATTTAGCATTAGAATAATAGTTGGTTGGCTACATAGGTTTTTAATGCAAGATCATTTTGTAACCACTGTTTGGACACCATCAATAGAATTTTATATATCAGACATTTAAAGACTTTGTTTTAAAAAGCCTGAGGAGAAGGTAGGAAGGCTTTGTTTTCTAAAAATGAACTAGCTATCAATTTGACTAAATTTTGGTACTTCAATAACCAATTGCATTGTCTTCAGTGACTTTGTGCTACCCAATTTGTCCCTTTCACAAAGTTTCTGTTGTCTTGATCATTCTTTCCATTTATTTCTGGGGTGGATTCTGCTGATGTTTACCCCTATCCACTTTACTTTCTTTAATAACAGAACTCTTGAGTGTCAGCTGAGCAGATAGATATCTGTGTACAGCCTACATTTCCCATTCTCTTTTACAGCTTGAAGGGGCGATTGACTAAGTCCTGGCCAATGACAGATGAGCAAAAATGATGTGTGTTTATTTTAGTTCAGATTCTGAAATGTGTCTGCCTTCTCCTGTCCATTTCCCTCTTTCTTGCCTAGTGATGACAAAATTGAACCAGCTGCTTTAGACTTAGAGATGGAAGCCAAAGGTTGAGAACTGTACAATCCTATCCTAGGACCACTGAACTGTGAATATTATGTGAGAAAAAAGAATCTTACATCGTGTTGAGGGATGAGTATTTCTGGGTCTCATATTGAGGGCAAAGGGTTTTTATACAGCCTTTGAAAAAAAATGACCTAATATTTCCATGTATTCTTTCATCCTCATGAGGTAAGTAAATTTGATAGAGAAACTATTATTATCTCCATTTTATGAATTTAAAAGAGATTAATATTCAAAGAGCTAAAATTATTTGTCCATGATCACAAAGTAATGTAAAACTTTTTCTATCAAAACCTTCCATAGAAGGCCACTGATAATCTATTATCTTATTAATAGTAAACTGATGTTACGTACCCTGGGTAATTCTATGGGAGGTCACATGTTTTTATGGATTTCTCCATTCTGCAATTCTTTGCTCCTTATAAAAACAAAAATTTGCAAAACACAGTAAAGGATACTGCCTGTGATATGAAACAAAGTGAAAATAACTGATCCACACAAGCCCCTCAGCTTGAATAGACAGCATTTACTTTAGAAAACTTTTAAATACCTTCTCCACCTTTTGAGATTTAAATCTTCTCCCAGCTTCTTGCCAGATTTATGACTTGAAAATGTCTTTCTCAAGGGCCTAGGAGTCATCTATTTGAAATGTAATCATCAAGGAAGACAGTGCTCTGTCTGCCAGTATCTGGAAGGGTAAGAGCCTAACCTCTGGAAGTGCCAATTAGCAATTTTTTTCTGTACTATACATATATTAAAGGACTAATTAATGGGAAGTTGGATAAAAAAGAAAAGTACAATGTATTAAAACCTGTACATCAGCAACTTTTCTCAGTGTCTTCAAAAGAAAGATAATTTAAAGAGTATCATTAAAGTGCTAGAGTACTGAGAAAACAGACTACCCGCAAACAAATCTAGTAGCTAGTTCTATAGTTTTTCAACTGATAAATTTAAAATATAAAACAAAAAATTGAAAATTTTTTGATAAAGTATTTGCACAATTTTTTTTTTTTTTGGTTTCCCAGTTCATATAAAGGTTGTTTGTACTATACTGTAGTCTATTTAAGTATGCAACAGCATTACGTCTGAAAAAAACAATGTATATATCTTAATTAAAAAATACGTTATTGCTAAATAATCTGAGCCTTTAGCAA
Source organism: Trachypithecus francoisi (assembly GCF_009764315.1). Lineage (NCBI taxonomy): Eukaryota > Metazoa > Chordata > Mammalia > Primates > Cercopithecidae > Trachypithecus > Trachypithecus francoisi. The sequence goes on along the minus strand of NW_022681462.1, from coordinate 57,257,150 downwards.
GCTATAATATTTTTGATGGTGGAGGGCCGTGCTTCAACGCTGATGAGTGCTTATTCATTAGGGTGGTGGCTGCTGAAGGTTGAGGTGGCTGTGGCAATTTCTTAAAATAAGACAACAATGAAGTTTGCTGCATTAAATGGCTTGACACAAGTTTTCTCCATAGCATGCAATGCTGTTTGATAGCATTTTAACCACAATAGACATCTTTCAAAATTTGAGTCAATCCTCTCAAACCCTGCCACTGCTTTTTCAGCTAAGATTACGTAATATTCTAAATCCATTGTTGTCATTTCAACAATGTTCACAGCATCTTCATCAGGAGTACATTTCATCTCATGAAACCACTTTTTTTCATTCATCCATAAGAAACAACTTCTCATTTGTTCAAGTTTTATCATGAGATTGCAGCAATTCAGTCACATCTCCAGGCTCCCCTCCTAGTTCTAGTTCTCTTGCTATTTCTACCACATCTGTAGTTACTTCCTCCACTGAAGCCTTGAGCCTGTCAAAGTCATCTATAATGGTTGAAATCAATTTCTTCCAAATTCCTATCGGCACTGATATTTTTACCATCTTCTCTGAGTCACAGATGTTCTTAATGGCATCCAGAACGGTAAGTCCTTTCCAGAATGTGTTCAATGTACTTTGTCTAGATCCATCATAGGAATCACTATCTATGGCAGTTATAACTTTATAAAATGTATTTCTTAAATAAGGCTTGAAAGTTGAAATTACTTCTTCCTTGGGTTATAGAATAGAAGTGTTATCAAGGATAAAATCATGTTCATCTCCATGTATATCTCCATCATTGGGTGACAGGTGCATTGTCCATGAGCAGTAATAATTTGAAAAGAATCTCTATTTCTAAGCAGTAGGTCTCAATATTGGGCTCAAAATGTTCAGTAAATCATGCTGTAAACAGCATGTCATCTACTCTTTGCTGTTTCATGTATAGAGCATGGGCAGAGTACATTTAGCACGATTATTAAGGACACTAGGATTTTTAGAATGGTTAATGAGCATTGACTTCAACTTAAATTCACCAGCTGCATTAGCCCTAAAAGAGAGTCAGTCTGTCTTTTGCACCTCTGAAGACAGACCTTGACTTTTCTCCTCATTAGCTGTGAAAGTCCTACCTACATGGCATCTTCTTCAAAAACTATATAACGCTGTTTTGTCTACACTGAAAATCTATTTAGTATAGTTGACTTTATCAAATTTTAGCTAAATTTTGTTTGATAACTTGCTGCAGCTTCTACATAAGCAATAATACATCTACCATATATTATTAACCATAATATATGGTTAATCCAAGGTGCATAGGTGAGCAATAGGATCAAGCGTAATGCAGGCTTAGGTTCAAATCCCTGTTAATCCAAGGTGTATGAAGAACTAAACCACAGCGGCTTTAGCCATATATTTGAAGCACAGATTTCAGCAAGACAAAACTGTGACTTGAAAAATGAGACACTCAAAATCCTCAGGAGATCAGTCTCTTCTCCTGTTCCTCTATGGCTCCTCCAAAGTACAGATTCAATTCTGAGGCAGGTTAAATTGGGAGCCGAGGTGGGAATATATGGTTAATGAATATATAGTTAATGAAGTGGGAACATATGGTTGCTTCACCTGACCTGGAAGGGGAGTAGAAGATGTGCCATTCACTCAGATAGGAAACATCAGAGAAGAAACATGATGCTTAAGTAACATAAGGAGTTTGTTATGTTAGAATTTAGCGACTTTCCTCCATGTTAGAATACCACATCATCTCTACATTCCTACTAAGCATACTGAAGTATACATGGGAGACATTTATTTTAGTATCCTACTAATTAATCAAGTATATAATTAAGAAGAGATCTTTAACTGAAAACTCTGTCTGCCCTTTCATAGATTTTTGCCAAACTCAAAGTCATAAACACAATTAACTCCTCATCTCATTTAAAATATTCTCCAAATGTAATATTTAGCTTTTAACAATACCTTTCCATGAAACACACATGAATTGGCTTTGTTTATCTGAATATTTGCAGTGTTCCCCTTTTCCCAAAAATGTTATGAAATCATTTGATGAAACAGATTTCACTATACTATATTGTCCCAGGATGTCTTTTGCATGTTGCTATTTGGTTTTCTAAATAAATTTATTGGTACAAGTTATTGTACTTATTTGATCTGCTTCCTCTACTCATCAAGGTGTTATCATTTGTGGTGCATAGGTGAGCAATAGGATCAAGTGAAATGCGGGCTTAGGTTCATTTCCCTGCATGTATAGATGAAATTGGGTTATCTGTACTTCCTGTACCTTTCAATAGTGGGAGGAGAGAAGGAAATCCATCACTACTGGAAAGTATGCTCTGTATTCTGTCAACTCTGTTGACCCTCAGCATAAAACATTTTAAAGCATTTCCCTAACAAGTCTAGTTAGACAATCTGTATCATAACCATTACTTTTATCTATGAGACGCCTCTGTCTCTTAGAACATAGTGGTCATGGGTACTGGTAACCCATATGATGTCTTCAGGAAAATAGGAAAAAAAAAAAACAAATCTCCAAAACCCTCTACTTCTGCCCACGGAAATTTTTCATGATTTTTGTCAGAACAAGACATTTGCTTGATGTCTCCCAGAAAACTGTCATATTAAATATGCAACTCCATTGTGAAAACAGTATAAATGGTTCCACCTTAACAAGTGTAGAACTTGCACAAACATCCATGGCATCCCTTTAGTAAGATGTAGGAAATAACTACATTTTAGTTTAAGACAGAGATTCAACACATTTGGACTCTATTGTTCTACTGGAATACAACCATACTCCTCAGTGGGAAAAAAAATGCAAGAGACACACAAAAGAACTCTAATTCCTATTCAATCACTTTCTTTTTTACAAAGCAAATACCAATGACAAAAGAAGTTCAAGCTTTTTTTCTTTTCTTTTCCTTTCTTTTTTTTTTTGAAAGCAGCCATGTTACAGAGTTGAAATAAGATTAGTCACAGACCTAACCTGTAGAAATGAAATTTATGAAAAGAAAGACAATATCAGAGCAGTGTTAACCCAAGACGTATGAAGAACTAAACCATAGCATCTTTAGCCATATATTTGAAACACAGATTTCAGCAAGACAAAACTGTGACTTGAAAAATGAGACACTTAAAATCCTCAGGAGATCAGTCTCTTCTCCTACTCCTCTATGGCTCCTCCAAAGTACAGATTCAATTTTGAGGCAGGTTAAATTGGGGGCTGAAGTGGGAATATATGGTTAATGAATTTTGTACAATCTTCCTTCTTTTCAATTGAAAAAGAAAAGAGAAAAAATCCCTTAAATAGATTTCATGGGTTTTACTGAGTCTTTCCAACATTTCCCCCCAGATTGATTTCAGATCATGTAGAGACAACTGGACTGCTAATTAAACTATTAACTCTTTCTTCTAAATTGCAAATCTTTGAGCATTTATACTGCAGAAGCCACCTTCCTGACTCTGAAGTCCCGAGGAATATAGACTTTCCATAGAATGGGAGGGAAGTAACATACACATTACCCTAGGCCAAATTTGACCCTGCAAATGAAGTCATATGCACTAACTCTCAAAATACTTAATGGTTTTTCCCAGACTTTGCTTAACAAGTGTATATAACAAGGAAAGTCTCTAAGGTAAGCTCAGAGAGATTCATTTTCTCCTGGAGTTAAATTGAAAGGTGACACAATGAAAGCTCCGTTACGATTCTTTTGAAAGCAGCAAGATTATGTTCTCAGCCAATGTAATGTGTAGTTGACGCAGGATAAAGTGCTGGCCAAAACAGAGGAAAGGTGCTGAAGTCCAAAGCCTCCATAGACTTAAGTCACAAGACATAAATATACTTATGGAACTCTAATGCCCTAGGTTTTTGTATAAAAGAGATGTGTGTGTTAAATTTTTAAATAAACCAACCAAAACAATGTAGCAAATTCAGCTCCAAAATAGATTCCTTTAATTCTGAAAGATATGTTAATGATATAGAAATATGTAAAAATACTATTTCTTTGACATAAAATGAATTATTTACCTCTTCCATCAGAGCAATGTCTATACTCTAAATTCATTAATAAATTCTCCTTGTCCTATGTGAAAATGAGTAAAAAATAAGATTGCAAATGAATATAGTTTAAATGCCATATCATTCAGTATGGAAGTTCTCAACCTTGAATCAGGAAACTATAGATCTAGTCCTAATTCCTTGCTTTGTGACTTTGCCAAAACTATTGAACCTATACAATAATCCTCATTTTCTTCTTCTGAAAATAAAGGGGATTTTCCAGGTAATTGATATGGGCATTTCCGCTCTATTCTGAGTTTAAAATGTCACTCCACTGAAGTTGGCATTAACTTTAAACTTGATTCCAGAGTACACTGAGCATGAAGTAGAAAGTTAAATTTACCAGTGAGGCAATGCAGCAGACAACATGCAATGACTTCTTTGGTTTATATTTATTTCATTTTTATTTGACTTTCAACAAAATTGCACAGAATGTTTTCTGTATTTTGTGGCTGTGAAACAACACTATAGAGGACATTTTATTTTGCTTAGCAATTCTTTCTATGATTATAAAAAATTAAGACATAAATACAGAAGAATTGAATAGTGTATTGGATAAGCATTGCTAGCAGTTAACTTTTTAATTTTCTGAAATCATATACCCTACATCACTGTTCTAGCAACTCCGCCCAAAATCAATACAATGCAAAATTCATAGAAATAGCAGTCTAAAATCAGCTCCAGGTTTATTAAAACCTAGTTATGTAATTCCTGAGGTCTTCTCTTTTAAAAGCTATAATTACTACTGTTATACTAAAAAGGTTGGGTTAAATGTTAAGCAAAACCACCCTGGCTGATTTGTTTTGTGAATACATGTTAAGATAATTCCTACTTAGAAGAACAGAATCATTCCAAGCTGAAATTCTTATCAGCCTTAGTAGGTTCTATTGTCACAAATATGACTCAGATCCAGAAAGGTATTCATTACCCTATTCTAGCAGTCAATTTAAGTTGTGAAAATATAAAGAAAAGCCAAAGCATATTCTCTACAGATGTAGCTGCAGTGGCGTCATTTTCCTCCATGCTTCTGGTTGAGAAAAACCAGGCATCATCTCAATGGTCCACAGATTTTTAATTCCCATTGTAAGATAATCCTGCCCATGTTCATCAAAATTATAACCATTTCTTCTTTTGCATGTGTTCTTATGTGTTGGGAGTTTTTGGCAAAGAATTTAAAATCCTTCATAGATACCCAGTTAAATAATCATACTATTCATTCCCTGTTAATATAGGCCTTTCACATCATGAGTAGAAAATCATGTTTTCTTTTGAGTGACATGACCGTACTCTACACACTGGCTGAATTTCGTCTCTCGTCTCACTTTTTCTTTAAAGCACTGGTTGGAGACTACCTGGCAAGCTGATAATCATTTTTACCAAGAAAAAAACATATACACACAAACAGCAAATGACCTGTTCAAAGTCATAAAGTTGATGAGCAGGAGGAACACTTAGGTGTCCCTTCTGTTATTTATTCCTCAGATTTGAAAGTTCTGCCGTTTATGTAACTGTCCCATATTAAAGCAGTAGAACCAGTGCACTTACTGTAAGGTGGCACTGTGTGTATGCTCAACAAATGTTAATTAAATGGACTTAGGGCAATCTCCCCTCTCACCTATTTGAGAGTTCCAAATGACACAAATTATGATTTTTATTTTTATTTTATTTTATTTTATTTTTGAGACAAGAGTCTTGTTCTGTCGCCCAGGCTGGAGTGCAGTGGCCTGATCTCAGCTCACTGCAAGCTCCGCCTCCCGGGTTTACGCCATTCTCCTGCCTCAGCCTCCCGAGTAGCTGGGACTATAGGCGCCCGCCACCACGCCTGGCTAGTTTTTTTGTTTGTTTGTTTGTTTTTTTGTATTTTTTAGTAGAGACGGGGTTTCACCGTGTTAGCCAGGATGGTCTCAATCTCCTGACCTCGTGATCTGCCCGTCTCGGCCTCCCAAAGTGCTAGGATTACAGGCTTGAGCCACCGTGCCCAGCCAAATTATTATTTTTATATAGGTAACTATTAGGTCTTCAAACACATATAAACAATTCTGATTGGGATCATTCATATGTTATATATAACAAATGGGCTTAATTACAGTTGGTCATTAAATAATATTTGTCTGTTGCAGAAACTGTGGAAAGCACAAAATTAAAAACATAGGGACTTAAAACAGGTGAGAAAATTTTTAAGTGATTTGGCCACTGAAGGTGAAGGAAAGGACATAAAGAGAAGAATAAAACCAATAAGAACAGTAACATTGGACCAAGAAATCAGAGTCTGCATCCTATTAGGGGTCTCCAAGCTGTCTGTCCTTCCCATCTTAACACCTAGTTCAATAACGTGCCTGTTTAGAAGGTGGCAGCTACATTCAAAGGAGTCAACATAACTTTGTATAACTGTATTGATTGGCTATTTGGCTTGGGACCAGCACAGACCAGAATTGGTCTAGAGGTTATTCTCTTAGTTTGGAGATCATTTAGCAAGTGATATCGTGTGAGATCAATGGCCTGTTACTGCTTTCATCGTTCTCAAGTTCACTATCATAAGGGTCCTTAAGATTTAATGAACCTAGTCTGCTGAGTGAAGCTTTCAATCTGCTATATTTCTTCTAACATACCAAAATGGCTTGTATGGGAAATGATTACTACCTTACGCAGTAGGACTGTCCAAACTAAGACTTATCAATTAAGGATAATATGGCAGTAAGATATACATTTAAATTAGTTTTCCGTAAGATGTGTATTTATATATTTTCCTGAAAGTAAAACAGTGAAACCGCTCTTTAGTGACTGAAAAAAAAAAAAAAAGAAAGAAACAAAGAAAATCAGTCACAATTGAACGCACACATGCACACATAGAAACAGAATAGATAACATTGTTGAACAGTCGCTAGGTCTCTGGAGATTCATTAACATTTCATATCCAAGGAAACTAGCCATTCATTCCTTCCAAAACAGAAAGCATTTTCAAAGCAATATCCATGTACAGGTAAATGACAAGACAATCATTTTGAAAGAAGGTAAATTACAGTCAGATGGGTAGAGAAACAAGGAGGAAATATCAGACATTCTCATCAGCAGAAAGAGGCAACAAACAGCAAAATATATATCATATGTATGTTAAATATATGTATTATATATCTATGTATAATAAATCAATGCCAGAGGTGAATGAGAAGTAGGCTGTCATGTTCTCCAGCACAAGGACGATTTCCCTAAGTGGTACAATGAAATGAAGAAACTCCCCCAGAACATTACAATACAGTTATATGTCAATTTTCTTAACAGATTTTTGAGTGTTCTGTACACACGGCAGGAAGAACATTGTGGAAACATTTCAGTAAAGAGTTATAATCTAGGCCTCTGTCTTTTGGAGACAAGAAGTGGGAACAAGAACATGAGTTAGTCTCATATCAAGACCACACATCCATTTTCTTTGGAATAATGATATCACTAGGACTAGCAGAAGCTCGTCTAATGACATGTGAAATTAAATCAGGGGTTCTAGATTTTTTCAAGAAAACAACAATAACAAAATAGGAGTTTAAAATAATTGATGGGTATGTATGTCCAAAGCATTAATTATATGTAGAAAGGCTTTTTTAAGAAAACCTTTAAAATTTCCAGATGACTGAAAAAATTCTTTTTTCCAAAAACATTTGACATGGGAGTTTACTATAATCATATGAAGAAGTATAGAAACTTCTCCATTTCTGGGGGACTTTTCATAGAGATAGGCCAACTCACCAATTCTAGGTTTCCTCATGGTGGGGATATATTTGCTTATCGGTTAAAAAGTCTTGGGCAAGGACAACAAACACTGAAAAAAAAAAAATGTGTTCTCTGATCTGACCTTGATCTTGAATTCCCAGAAACAAGCAACTTCCTGCTAATTAATCCTAGCAAGGCCAGAGAATCAGGAAAGGGCAGCTATTTTCTATGTGGGATTAAACCTCTCTCTGCATATATTACAGGTGCACCATCAGAAGAGACTAGTCTAAGGGCTTATAATAAAGAGGGGAGAGTGACTGCACTGCCAATCTCTCCAACAAAAGTGCTACTGTGATTATATCAGGACACTATAAAGATCTGGATAAGTGTTACTGTATTACCATACGAGTTACTAGTTCCTGGACAGAATGCCCAAGACTCTGTTTCTGATTCATTTTTGTGAAACTACTTCCAATAGCAATGAATAAGGAAGAAAAATACAGAAACCAAAAGCAAGGCATAGCACAATTCTTCAGGTACCAATTCACTTAATCAAGTTTTCACCTTATAAAAACAGAGGTGATATTTGGACACAAGACCAGAAAAGGTCATCTTCCCAGCATATGTCTTCCTCACCACACTCATTCACACTTAAGCAAATATATTTCACCCAGGGTTCTTGGAAGCCAGCATTCCACATTTAGAAATAATTTCTTTGGCTTAAAGACTGGCTCCTCTTACTTCTTCAAATGCAAGAGTTAAAGCTAGAAAAATGGTCACAAAAAGATAGATGTTTGAGGACCAATTCTTTATTTTATTTATTTATTTGTTGTTATTGTTGTTGTTGTTGTTGTTGTTATTATTATTATTATTATTATTATTTGAGATAGAGCCTCACTCTGTTGCCAAGGCTGGAGTGCAGTGGCACGATCTTGGCTCACTGCAACCTCTGCTTCCCGGGTTCAAGCAATTCACCTGCCTCAGCCTCCCGAGTAGCTGGGATTACAGGCATGTGACACCATGCCTGGGTAATTTTTGTAGTTTTAGTAGAGACAGGGTTTCACCATGTTGACTGGGCTGGTCTTGAACTCCTGACCTTAGGTGATCCAACTGCCTCGGCCTCCCAAAGTGCTGGGATTACAGGTGTCAGCCACCACTCCTGACTAAGGATCAATTTTGAGATCACTGACTTCAGCATTTCCAAGAACCACCCTGAAATGGACAGTGTTAATTCAACATAACTAAATATATATTATATATCTATAAATGTATATAAAATGTATGTAAATTTTTATATGTGCATTATATTTTATTATAATTATATATTATGATGTAACTATATAATATATAATTGTTATATATTTAGTCACATACAAAAATATATATGCATATTAATATATACACACATACATACAAACACATACATATATATTTTATTTCTAGAAAAATTGAGGTAAAGTTGGATTTGAAAATGGTAATAAGGGTGTGTGGCCAGAAAGAAGGAAGCAGCAAGTTAGTTGTCAACAACACTGGTCAAGGTGAACTCTGACCCTGTCTACTTTCCAGCCTTTTGTTTTTCCTCAGCACTGCTTTGCCTAACAGACTCTTCCCTGGCATTAATGACTTCGCTGTGAAGAAGGACAGTTTCTAGTTTAGAGACACAAAGAGGTATGTTTGGTATTTAACAAAGAAGAAATGGAGCATAACTTCATTCACCTACGTCAAAATTATTTGGATAAATAAGTATAGAAAACATTAGTTATTCTTCTTTATTATAGAAAATGGATAAAACTAAAACTCAACTTAATCTCTGTGTACAGATAGCATAGCTACCTAGGGAATTAATTATTTGATTTGTGCACACCTTATGATCATGCCTCTGAAAAGAACTCCCAGAGCAATCCTTTGTACAGGTTACTGTGATTCTGTTTTTCAGAGGCTAATGTGCTCTGTGAGGTTGTCAGAAAAGAAATAATAATCAGTTATTTGTTTAACTGGAGAAGCAGATGAATAAAGCATGTAAGAAAGGTACAAGGAAAAACAGCTTAAATATAAACACAAGCCTATCTCTGACTTTGTGTCTACCTTTGACCAATGGCAAATGAATTTCCTTGTCTCTGTTTCTGTACTTCGAAGAAAGTAAACTGTATTCATATTTTTTCTCAGAAATACTATTTAAATGTATTAGTATATGTCCTTGATAAACAAAATGTAAAACTCAGAAGAAGAATAATGTTTATGGTACATATATTTCTTCAAAGTAAGAAAGAACTACTTATTTCAATAATGCCACAATTGAAAATTGAGTCATAACCATCCTGAAGGGCCCCAAAGTTGAAAATAAAAATGAATAAGACTACCAACTTTTTAACTTTTTCAGAAGAATGAAGCTGCTTGCGCTCTTTGGGGAGCAAATGTTAGGCTTTTTTCCTTTTTAAATTACCACAACATGGTCATAATCTGACATTCGATTTATAACAACTAATCAAGAAATATTTATCTAACACCCATAGCATATGAAATATTATAGGGAACAAAAAGCTTACACACTGGATATTTAAGACCCCTATTGAGGGTAAGCCAAATTAGAAGTAACTTTTTGTATAAATAATGCTCACATTTTAAAAGCACTTTATGATTTTCAAAATATGTTTCACATTGGTCACTTCATTTAACAGACACTAACTTATTTGAATTCTAAGAAGAGAGAGATCCAGAGGTGGAAGTGATTTAAAAAAAAAAAAAAAAAAAAAAAGATTCTGTGAATTTAAGGCCGGGCACAGTGGCTCACACCTGTAATCCTAGCACTCTGGGAGGCTGAGGCAGGTGGATTGCCTGAGCTCAGGAGTTTGAGACCAGCCTGAGTAATGTGGCAAAACCTCGTCTCTACCAAAATACAAAAAAATCAGCTGGGTGTGGTAATGTGCACTTCTAAACCCAGCTACTTGGGAGGCTGAGGCATGAGATATGCTTGAACCTGGGAGGCAGAGGTTGCAGTGAGCAGAGATGGTGCCACAGCCTGGGCGAGAGTGAGACTCTGTCTCAAAAAAATAAAATAAAAATCAAACAAAATTCTGTGAATTGAAACCTGAGCTGGCATTTGAAACATGAGTTGGGCTTGAATAAGAAAGAGAAGAAGCCAATTATGACTGAAAATTGCTTTGTTCTTTAATTTTCATAAATACATAATTCACTAGTTCCTTAAGTACACAAATATACGCTTTCTTATTATCCTCCTTAGGCTTAGTACTCCACCTAACAGTGACTTGGAGAGCCCATACTGAATTAACCAGTAAGGAGGATTTGTCCTTCTGTATCTATTTTCATCATTAACAGGACACTTTACAAAGTAGCTGGGGAGTTCAGGGTATAGCTCATGGCTATGGAATATAATTGAGCTCACAGACTCAGGGAGTCAATCCCTTCACTTAGGGTTCATTAGCCTGGGTTCCAAGGATCCCAGGGGGTGATTTCTTCCTTTTCTGAATCCGCATAGCACACATCACCCAGACAATGTCTGTAGGACAACTTCAGCACTTCAAATGAAATACTGTCTGTGAGATCTTTGCTTTTCAATTGTTTCGTGTTATCTTTGTCTTACTTCCCAATTAATCTCCAGAATTCCTTGCAGATAGGAACTATGTCATCCAGATTCTTTATCTAGGCCACATAGCTTCTAGCCAATTACTTGACAAAGCATAGGTGCACAACCAATGTCTTCTTGGTGCCTCTGAGTTGCAAATGCAGTTGTATATCTATGTTAATGAAATGATGCTTCATGCCTGTATTTTAAAAACTGATGCCTACTCAGGTAAATAATGCCAAGCAGACTATGCAAGCTCTTATCGTTTCCTATTATCAGATAAAAGTTGCTTAATTTGGTAATTGTGACATTCTAGATATGGAAAATACAGTAAAAGCCAACTAGTGCAGAACCCTCATTTTTTACATGGGGAAACAGACTTAGAGAGGGAAAGTGCCTTGCCTAAGATCACAGCTAATATTGTGCAAGAATTTGTTGTGGGCTCAGCATATGGTAGGTAATTATTTCAATGAATAAAGAAGTACCAGATGTGGGTCACATGGTCCCCTGGCACTCCAGCTGAGAAGGCAACTTGGTGTTATTTCTATGAGTCTTTGCAGGTGTGGAATACTGTATACTCTTTTCCTTTTGCTGCATGTTTTTCTGCCAAAATAACTGTATTTTATATTTGTATTTCTACTGAAATTAAACATAAAAGCAGCTAAAAGATAGCATGTACTGTATCTCTCAACTTTGTATTTAAGTACATGATTATGTCTATGTATTTACATAGATTCCTTTTCAAAATACTTACAAGGCATGCACTAAAATAATAACAGATTATACCTGGCCAATGGAATTCTTGGTAACTTTAATCTGACTTTTTAAACATGTCAACATATCTCCAATATTGTCATGAATATATAAACAAACATTAATTTTATAGCTAGAAGATAAGTTCAGTAAAAATATATTTTTAAAAAGAAAGACACTCCTTCTACACTGGCCAAAAGCCTGCCGTTTTGCAAACTAGTCAAGTTTTCTAAGGATATATAAATTAGCACAATTTTGAAAATGTAAATATCAATTATTGTGTTACAAAAAAACAACTTTTAGGATGTGAGAAGCAGAGGTTCTGCTAACATAGAGTTTAACATTGAGCCTTAAAGAGTGGGAAAGGTCCAATTTGGGAAAAGTCTTGTTCTTTAAATTTTACTGTAGTTTTTCTTTCTATTTCCCTCCATAAAGAATTTATAACTCAGAATTTAAATTCCATTATTTTGACTTACAAAAAGAAAATTCTGTTAAAATAAAATAAAATAAAATAAAATAGCTCTATCTGCATGATAAGAATCCCCTCGGTTTCTGACTAAAGTCTCACCGAATTTCCCCCATTACGTGTTGAAGGAAATTTGTATTTCAAGGTACAAATGAGAATGACTTCAAAACCATGTAGGAGAATCCTAGATGCATTATACATATTAAGTGGGTGTGGTGATAAAAAAGATTAGGGGTTAAATAAAACGGTTGGTGGTCACCATGAGCCTCTTATTTTGTATGACTAAAATTCAACCTACCATTATGTGTAACATGAGTGTGGGGAAAGTAAATTGTGAATTGCAGACTATTCCGTAAACATATGAAACTTTAATAATTATAGATTCACTAGCTAGACTGAAAAACACTAAGTAGTTCTAGAAAATATTGAGTGTTGTGAGAATTTGTTTACCTTAAGTAGTATTACTATTTGTATTTGGAGTCTTCTTAACTATGCAAAAGGATTTAAAATTGGAGATCTATACTAATTAAATTGTTTATTTATTCTTTCTCCAGCAAAATAAAAGGCATTTCTCACCTTATTATATTTCAGAGCTATCAGAATTCTGAATTCTAAAATAGAGTTTTCCCATTATACATACAGTTTATCAACACCGTGAAAGTATAACGCACAAGCAAATTACATATTTATATATAAAATGTATATAGATTTTTTTTTTTTTTTTGAAACAGAGTCTCACTTTGTTGCCCAGTCTGGAGTGCAGTGGTGCGATCTCAGCTCACTGCAACCTCCATCTTCCGGGTTCAAGCAATTCTCCTGCCTCAGCCTCCCAAGTAGCTGTGGCTACACCACACCTGGTTACTTCTTGTGTTTTTAGTAGAGACAGGTTTTCACCATGTTGGCCAGGCTGGTGGCAAACTCTGAACCTCAAATGATCCACCTGCCTTGGCCTCCCAAAGTGCTGGGATTACAGGCTTGAGCCACTATGCCTGGCCATATATTGATATAGATTTTTGAATCATTGTCTTTCAAACACTCAGGCCATTTATGTGTATGTATGCAATTATATGTACAACTACATACTTACAATGATATAACATATATGAAAACAATTCAGGGCCGGGCGCGGTGGCTCAAGCCTGTAATCCCAGCACTTTGGGAGGCCGAGACAGGCGGATCACGAGGTCAGGAGATCGAGACCATCCTGGCTAACACAGTGAAACCCCGTCTCTACTAAAAATACAAAAACTAGCCGGGCGAGGTGGCGGGCGCCTGTAGTCCCAGCTACTCGGGAGGCTGAGGCAGGAGAATGGCGAAAGCCCGGGAGGCGGAGCTTGCAGTGAGCTGAGATCCGGCCACTGCACTCCAGTCCAGGCGACAGAGCGAGACTCCGCCTCAAAAAAAAAAAAAAAAAAAAAAGAAAACAATTCAGAATACTAAAAAGTCTTATTCATAAGTAATATAATAAAGTAGTGTGAAAACTACTGGACAATATTGATACAAAACACAAAAATGCAGTATTTCACAGTACCTTTTAGGCTACCTAATTGAAATGACCTTTTAAAACTCTTGTGGAGTCTGATAATTGTACTTAGCTACCAATAATGGAAAGTATCATGATTTAAAGAGGACAGAATGTTGTACTTTGTCTATAAGAAAAAAATTATTTTCTGTCTACAGAGGAGTATAATTAAGATTTAGTAGAGGAAAAACTGGTGATAATTGTCATATTCCTCTCTTTCACTCTCAACATCCAAATGATCACTGAAAATGGTCATTTTTAAAAATTGTGCAGTGCAGCTAAAAGCTATTTTAGGAGTGGTTATTTCCATAAAATTCTATTACATTTTCTTCAGTCTTACTGAAAATGGTTCTTTCTGTCTAAACTATCAAGGTGTTAAAACATATTAGGACAAGTTGAAACCCAATGAGAGCAAGTGACACATTTTAACAAGGTTTTTAGGTCACTGTCTTGCAAAAACGTAACTCAAAGTACATTTATTGGCATACAGGAAAATTTTAACAACTGAGAAACCTATTCATAAATATTGTAGTTACTTTAAATTAATTTATTAGATTATATACATGACTGGCATTGCTAAAAAAATGTAAACTTGCCTATTTTGGTAAATAATAGTACAATAATGGTGCTTTCCTTTTCCTTCGTAAACAAAATTTTTTAAAAAGACAAGAGAAAAAAAATCAAATAAAACTAAGAAACAACCAATCTATGAAGAAGTATTTCCTATGTACTGCACTGAAACTTGGACTAGGTAAAGGACAAAGCAGTAGGTCAAAAGCCACCCTAGAGGTAATGGACTATGCAGTCTGAGTTCCTTCAAGATGAGTCAAACAATCCAGGATAGACTTAATATTTATATACAGAATCCAAAATACTTGGAATTGGGAAAATGGGTGTGAGGGCAAATTGCAGGAGGGTCAGTGACCTTGGGGAGCAGTTCTGACTCAGGGAACACATAGGTTGGATGTTTTGCATGAAGCAGATGATTGATTTAGCAATGCGGTAGAGAAAACGGAGAAAACGAGAAGTTCTGTAACTCTTCATTTTGGTCAACCAAAGAGAAGTACATTCTATCACCACAGGTAAGACCTGTGACATCAGTTCACTGTAGACCTGCCATCTGCAGGTGGAGACAGCCACAGGAATAGGTGTTTTTGTAAAGGTGGAGAAAGAGACAGTAGGAGAAATATAGCTGACTGTTTCTTTAGTTTACCACTACTATATTAGCATTCAATAAAACTTGACAATGAAAACAACAGCTCCCATTGAACAATTGGAGGTAGAAAAAAGTAGTAAATCAAAGTGACAAAAGCTGGCAAAGAGAAAACAAACGCCAACAATTTTTCCAAGATTTAGATAGAAAATATGGAGATTCTAGTTTCAATGAAGTCAAAAGAAAACACAGATTCTCTGAAACAAGAGTCTGAAGAAGAGATGAAGGAAGTAAAAACTTTCCTGAAGGAAAGCAGGAAAAAATGGAAGAGTAAATAAAACTATGGCATAAATAAAATCCACTTCAACAGTTAATTCTTCCTCTTTCAATAGAGGCTCAATAGATATAGCATAAAGTGATAATCTCCCCAAAAGGGAACTAAAATACACAAATTACAAGAAATAAAAGGATCATAAATTTTCCAGATTTAGAATAAACTGCAAAAACACATGGACTGCCACATACACACATTCTAAAAATGCATGCTACTTATTAAAAGAGAAATTAAAAAAAGAAAACCTTGATGAAAAAAATGAATTTCTCTAATACATAAAGAATTTTTACAATCAATAAGATAAAACCCAAAAATTCAATTAAAAACTGGGCAAGTCTGCATAGGAAGTTCATGAATTTAAGAAATGGAAGAAATATCTTAGAAAACATATATAAATTTTAAAAGAAGCAGCTCCAAACATACAAAAACATGTCCAACCATCTAGTAAAGAAAGACCAATGAAAACAACATTGAGGTACCATTGGCAAATATCGAAAAGGTTGACAGAGAGTGTTGGGCAACTCCTGACACTGTTCAAAGGAGGAAAAGATTGGATTCAAATACATTGGAGGAAAATTTGGCAATCTATTAAAATGTAAACTGCACAACATTTTCCCCCCAATAATTACATTTTTAGGACTTTATCATACAAATGAACTGAAACCTGTTTATATAAGTAGCCAGTTTAATTAGGCCAAGCCTGCATTAAAGTTAGTTCTCAAATGAGTTAGTTTAAACAGTTTCCATTTTCCACCATCTTTTATTTCTCTATGTCTTAACCTAAAACTCATGCAAAATTTTCCAGCATGATCTCTCCCCAAAATGTGGGTAAGATGAAAGATCTGGATGGTTTGTGTCTTCAAGTGCTATCGGTAAATCAGAAATTTTTTAACTTTAATGTGCAAATCTCATTTTTACAGTCCCTTATCAAATTTAAATTTGGTATAAATTGAAGGAGCTCACTATATTTAACATAATAACAGAATTGAAAACCTGAGATAGGAAGGGCCTGATACATCTTTAAAAAAATACGGTAAAAAATATAGTCAGCCTTAATATTTATATACAGAACCCAAAGTTCATGTTAATGCCACTTGGTATTACCATATAAAAAAGATTATTATTAATGCAGCCAAAAAACACACGAAAAGAAGCTCATCATCACTGCTTATTAAAGGAATGCAAATCAAAACCACAATGAGATACCATCTCATGCCAGTTAGAATGGCAATCATTAAAAAGTCAGGAAACAACAGGTGCAGGAGAGGATGTGGAGAAATAGGAATGCTTTTATACTGTTGGTGGGAGTGTAAATTAGTTCAGCCATTGTGGAAGACAGTGTGGCGATTCCTCAAGGATCTAGAACTAGAAATACCATTTGACCCAGCAATTCCATTACTGGGTATATATCCAAAGTACTATAAATCATTCTACTATGAGGATACATGCGCATGTATGTTTATTGTGGCACCATTTGCAATAGCAAAGACTTGGCACCAACCTAAATGTCCATCAATGATAGACTGGACAAAGAAGATGTGGCACATATACACCATGGAATACTATGCAGCCATAAAAAAAGATGATTTCATGCCCTTTACAGGGACATGGATGAAGTTGGAAACCATCATTCTCAGCTAACTAACACAGGAATAGAAAACCAGACACCACATGTTTTCACTCTTAAGTGGGTGATGAACAATGAGAACACAAGGACACAGGGAGGAGAACATCACCTACCAGGGCCTGCTGGGGGTTGGGGGGCAAGGGGAGGGATAGCATTAGGAGAAGTACCTAATGCATGTGGGGCTTAAAACCTAGATGATGGGTTGATGGGTGCAGGAAACCACCATGGCATGTGTATACCTATGTAACCAACCTGCACATTCTGCACATGTATCCAAGAACTTAAAGTGTAATTTTTAAAAAGAGATTATTGAGGAGACTGAAAAAGAAATAAAAGGAAGAAAAATAAACTAAAACCTGTAAAAATAGACATCACCTTTCAATATAAAATATATTTCAAACTTTCTGAAGATACTGACTCCATTTTTTAACCTCTAAAATGAGCATAGGGTGCCTGCTAAAGTCCACAATGTAAATGTTAACAAATTATAGTCAAGAATGCCTTTCAACTACTTAAACACACACGCACACACAAATGTAGTTAGTAGTCGATGTTGCCTAAATAGAGTCTCGAACCCTACAATCTGTAGGCTGTAGAAGTGAACCAAGTCAAAATTTAAAAACAGGCTTCTGTACAACAGATTTTCTCTGTATACTTAACTCACATTAGAAGTGTGGCATGTGTTACAAAATTGATGTCAGATAGCTTAGAAGACTTCATATGTTTTGAATGACAAGGTCTTCACTATGGCTTCTGCAAAAGAGACTGAGCAACACAAAAACAGATACTTTAAACACCAAGAATATCATCACTCCATTTGTTCTGTTCCTTTAGAGGTCCTGTGTAATTGGAAGTGAAGCTACTGGACTACAATGTTATCTTTTACAATGAACTACCAAATTTAGATGTCAGAGTGACAGTTGAAGAAAATTGCTTGAATGGAAAATAAATGAACAGCCACAGAGTAAACCAAGTCTACTTGTCCAAGCCTTGTGTTATTAACTAGAGGGATGATTACTGCAGCAAGAAGTGATAGCTTATAAAAATTCTATGAAAATCAATAAAGATGTACAGATTATAACTTCAACAAAGATTTGGTTTGTCAAATATTAGTCTAACTTGCTTTATTCAGCACATGCATTTTTAAAATTATTAAAGACAAATATTCACTATTGAAATCTAAATGCAATATTTTTTAGAACTCTTCTTTTTAAATATTTAAAGTTTCAGACAGAAAACAAAAAATATCTATTCATGGTAGTTGTCTTCACTTACTGTAGTCTCAGAACATAATTGTTGCCCCTTGACTTTTATTTGAAGATTTGGGTTCCCCACACAAAATTTGTCTTTGTCTAACACAGTAACACTTTATGATGCCAATTAATAATTATTGATTCATTGAGTCCCTTCTAATTCATTTACATTACCAATCAGTAGCTCATTTTGGTAGAATTCATTCCTTAGGCCGGGCGCGGTGGCTCAAGCCTGTAATCCCAGCACTTTGGGAGGCCGAGACGGGCGGATCACGAGGTCGGGAGATCGAGACCACCCTGGCTAACACAGTGAAACCCCGTCTCTACTAAAAAATGCAAAGACTAGCCGGGCAAGGTGGCGGGCGCCTGTAGTCCCAGCTACTCGGGAGGCTGAGGCAGGAGAATGGCATAAACCCGGGAGGCGGAGCTTGCAGTGAGCTGAGATCTGGCCACTGCACTCCAGTCCGGGCGACAGAGCGAGACTCCGCCTCAAAAAAAAAAAAAAAAAAAAGAATTCATTCCTTAGATTTAGGTAAATGTGGAAATTTTGTTCCAAATATAGCTCCTTCAAATTTAAAAGAAAATTGCCTAATCTTTGTCTCCTGGATTTTTGGCACCTAGTTATCAATAGAACATATTAAACATAGAAATGAATTGCCGTATAACTATAGTGTCAAAAGCCATGTTTATTTAATGTGCCTGCATTCTGCCAAATAAATTAAATTGTTCAATCACTGTTTTTCATGATAATAATGATCATACTATTACCCATTCCTACCTTGCAAAACAAAAAGCACATTCTGCAATTTTGCTGGTTAATTTAAATCAGAAACTAAACTGCAAAATGGAAATATTTAAAGGAAAGTGGCCTTAGTATTCAAGCAGTGCTTACTCAACGATAGAAAGGTGAGAAACTCAAGAACAACAACAACAACAACAACAAAATGTTTCTTGATGCTTCTTTTGATTCTAAGGGGGAGGTTTCTTCAGCTTCATATTTTATATTATTGAAGGGAATCCTTCACCTTATCAAAAACACACAGCAGTTAAAAAATAATAAAAAATAAGAATAAAAAGTCTAACACTCATTGTGCTTGCTGTCTCTTTGGACCAATAAAAAAACAGAAAGTATGAGATGAACATGATACAAGTGTGTTTATATAATGGGAAGAAATATTAAAAGGTAGAGTTTTTGCAAAAATGAAAATACCTCAAACAATTAAGTTTGTTGCTTTAAAGCAAGATTATACTGTAGGGCTTGAGATAGGAATTCAGTAGATATTTAAAATCTAGCAATTCTTAAGTTTGTGCTAGGATCAAGTTTTGCAATAGGAATACTTACCCTTGGATCTCAGAGGAGAAAGAAATACATTCTTTTCCATTAGAGACCTCAGCTATATGATAGTAACTTTTATTTAAAAATTTAAAAAGGAGAGTGACCAAGGTATTATACTTACTGTCAAAGGCACTTTGCTTCCACAGGGAAAACTTGACAATATTGTAATCTTTCTCTAACAGACATGTTGCAAAGCTGCTTGCCATCTTGTAGTGCCATATGATTTCCCTGCATTTTCCAGTTCTTTATTAAATCCCCCGTTTTAATGATCTTTAAGAGGGGAAAAGACCCTTCAATAGAAAACTTCCTATTTATACCAAATTCGAAAAAGTAGCCAAATAAAAATGGGCTATAAATGAGGTTTCTTTGACCATTTAGACCTAATATAGTCTTACTTCTAGCCCCACTGTTGTGACTAGGGCTCTCATTTCATGTAAGCAACATGGATTTGATATTCACCTGCATGACAAACAGTTCTACAGAAGGATAGCCTTCCCCTTTAATTAACACAGTTGCTACACTATGGAATTAGAAATATTTATTCAGAATGTAAGAATGTTTGTAAAATATTATAACTCTCTCTGTATAAATAAATGGAGTTTAAAACAACAACAACAAAAACACCACCACCAACAACAAAAGTCTAATATTTGTATTTAGAAGATATAAATAACTAAGGAGTCACAAAAGAACAGTCGCCTGTTAAGAATTGTGTTAAGAATTCTGATTTTTTTTTTTTTTTTGCTTTAAATAAGTAAATAAATAAATGTTAAAAATGGAGTATAACACTCTACTCTGCTGCTTGCTGGCTTTCCTAACAATATGAACAGTTGATATTGCCTGGCCAAGAGGAGCTCAAAAAGGCCCTTCTTTCTTTCCTTCTTTCCTTCTTCCCTTCTTCCCTTCTTCCTTTCTTCCTCCCTCCCTCCCTCCCTCCCTCCCTCCCTCCTCCCTCCCTCCCTCCTTCCTTCCTTCCTTCCTTCCTTCTTTCTTTCTTTCTCTCCTCTCTCTCTTTCCTTCTTTCTTAGCCAGGAGATTATAAGGAGTCAGTGTCTAGGCCATCTTTGTTTTGATCACCAAGCTCAACAGTCAATCCACAAATGAACTATTTTAGAAAAATATTTTCAGGTCAGTTTGTAGCTGGACTGCTTTGGTAACACACCCAGTAAAGCACAAACTCCTTTAAATTCACAGTGCTTTGTGTTTGTTTATATAATTCCCAAGGCATAAAAATTCCAGGATTCGAACTGAAGGGTGCACACATCTTTATTTTTCTGTTTTTGATGCACCCTTCAAATTGCTTCACACCCTTCCATACAATCTACCATGATCAGAAATATGTATACTATTAGGGGAAAAAAGAAACATATGTTCTGAGTGGCAATTAAGTTACCAGCACTGTTAAGGTCCTGGTTATTTTATGTAATCTACCATATAACTCAAAACATCCAACAATATTGGCCAAAGACATTGACCATAGAAAGTGCTTTTTTTTTCTGAGATGAAGTCTCACTCTGTTACCCAGGCTGGAGGGCAGTGGTGGGATCTTGGCTCACTGCAACCTCCACCTACTAGGTTTAAGTGATCTTCCCACGTCAGCATCCCAAGTAGCTGGGATTACAGATACAACCCGCCAGCACATCTGGCTTTTTTTTTTTTTTTTTTTGGAGAGATGGGGTTTCACCATGTTGGCCAGGCTGGTGAACACCTGACCTCAAGTGCTCCCGCCCCACTTGGCCTGTCAAAGTGCTGAGATTACAGATGTGAGACACTGTGCCTGGCCATTGATCATAGATAATAGTGCCTTTAAAAACGTATCTCCCAGCTACTCGGGAGGCTGAGGCAGGAGAATGGCGTAAACCCGGGAGGAGGAGCTTGCAGTGAGCTGAGATCCGGCCACTGCACTGCAGCCTGGGCGACAGAGCGAGACTCCATCTCCAAAAAAACAAAAAACAAAACACAAACAAAAAAACCGTACCTCAATATACCACTTCTAATCTGAGTGAAACAGTTTAAATTGGGTCCAAAGTTAATCAAGGGCCCCTGTATTTTGTTAATATAAACTCTATAGGGCTTTATATTCACAATTTGTTTTAAGCTGCTTACTAAAGCATGGTGGAACATATTTTACTTGGCTAAAAAATATCCTACAAAAGCATCAAAACTGAAAGATAAAAATTAGGCCTGACTGAGAAAAGAACCCCTTTATGTCCAAAACAGTCCAGGATAGGCTGGGATTCAATTATAGTATGGTAAAACATTGGAAACAGGCTGAGATAAGCAACAGCTCGAAGACTTCTTGGGTTGAATTAGCTGGGCGTGGTGGCGGACGCCTGTGGTCCCAGCTACTCGGGAGGCTGAGGCAGGAGAATGGCATGAACCTGGGAGTCGGAGCTTGCAGTGAGCCAAGATCACGCCACTGCACTCCAGCCTGGGTGACAGAGCAAGACTCTGTCTCAAAAACAAAAATAATAGTAATAATAGTAAAACAATGGTAACATCAAAATTTTGTTCTGTCCTTTTTGTTTGAAACATGAATGTGCTATGGAGAGCCTTAGTGAGTGAACATAACTCTCTGCTTGGATTCAAATTCTACTTTCCATAACTATAATAAAGTTGCTTAACTTTTTTGTGGGATTGTTGAGGATCAAATGAGAAAACACAGAAGAAAATATCTGGTGATTTGATAAACATATAAATATGAGATACTGCTATTAATGATAAAGATGAGTTCCTGGTCCCTGCACTAAGGAAGGAAGTGAGGAGGTCGCCTTTCACAAACCAAGAGCTCAAAGATGATAAACTGTTCCCAATTAATCTACAAATTCAGATAAGTAAGGAACGTAAAAATGAGATCCAGTCATCTCAGATTCATTTGTTGGTGCAAAATCTTTTAGAATCTGAATCTGTACTATGATCTTCAAGTTTCAGTCTCAAGAAAAAGCAAAAGTGGTTTCTATTAGCAGTAGAAAACTTGAACTCCTTCCCAAACATCTTTAAAGACTCATCGTCCTTAAAATAAACATATCAATAAGACAGAGTTTTAAACTCTGTATATTTGGTCTTGAGAAAAAATGTTATTAATATTGAGAAATTCATTCCATTGTTACCATAAAATTAGTCATTTCCCAAAAGCAAAGCCCTACTTCATGCCTGCAGTATGAGGCATTGATACATTTAATCAAAATGTCTTAGAGTTATTACTTTTTAGTTTTATGGTCTTTGCTGTGTGTTATATAATAACAGTTTTGGAGCACTAAGTCAGAAATAGGAAGCAGAAGATGTGGCTGGAAAGATAGGTAGAGCCTGTATCATAAAGAGCTTTATATGACATGCTAAGGATTTTGAAATTTGCCGCTTAAGTGATGAGGATCTAGCAAAAAGTTTTAAGTCAAGAGGAGAAGTAGTTCTATTTAATTTTAGGCAGGTCACTCAGGCAGCAATATAGAGTATTTTTAGGACGTTAATCACAGCCTCAAACTAAGATATAGAGTTGACCCTTGAGCAATACAAGTTGGAATTGTGCAGGTCTACTTAAATACAAATCTTTTTCAACAAAATTCTGATGGAAAATACAATATTCACAGGATGTAAAACCTGTGTATATGGAGGGACCACTTCTCATATATCTGGGTTCCACAGGACCAACAGTGAAACCTGAATATTCACCACTTTGGGTATGATGATGAAGAAAGAGGTCCTAGAACTAAGCCCCCCAAAATACTGAGGGACTGTTATAATTCAGTTTGACATAAATGGTATAGTTTGGGTCATACTGTTGACTTCATGTATTTCTATTTTTATATTATTATACTTCCTTTCATAATGGGAAGTCAGATGAATTCTTTGAAAATATGAGTCAATTCCAAAGAGAATCCAAGTTAAAATTTTTTTCCACACTTTATTGACTAATTAGAACAGTAAACTAATTTTGAGTAGTCGAGGCAAACAGAGATCTATGTGCCTTGAGTGTTGGGAATATGTACCAACTAACAATATTATCAACCCTAATTTCACTTTGAAGTCAAAGAGTAATCAAATTAAAATCTTTGGCACAAGTTAAGTACATAGATCTCTTTTACCATGGATACTTGCTTAAACTCTTTGAGTCATGAATATTTTATCTGTATAATGGGAACAATAAGATACCTCATCTATCTTCTTTTATCTTTGAGACTTATAAGCTCTATGAAGGAAAAGTGTGTGCCTTCCTCATTGTTGACTGTCATCCTCCCATGCCCCCCTGGCACACAGTAGGAGTGAAAAAAAAGAATATAAGAAAGTATTACCAAGTGAAATAAGAATGTGAAATTGTTCTGTAAACCTTAAAAGTATGATACAAGTATCAGTGCTATTGTTTTTGTTGCACCTATTCTATTATTAGCCTCTGATTTATTAAGAAGTACTAAAAAGAAAATGCTCTTTCTTCAACAAAATTAAAAACTACCATCCCTGAAGATGCATTTATGTGTTAAAAGTATTTTTATGCAAATGATTAAGAAATAATGAGGAGTCCTTTAAAAATTGGATCGGCTTCTTTTCTAAATATCTTTCTTGTTTAAAACACAAAATACATATGCCAAAATGAATCAATAACTTCCTTGTCTGGTACAGAATGTCAAGGCTTCAGTTTGAACAAAGAAGCTGAACTTAGCTTTGGATACCTACTATAAAAGATTGAAGAATGCATCCACACAATTGTTAATTAGTATTCATACTACTCCCCAAATGGAATGATACCAGGTCTCCTATATATCAGTGATTATTTCTCTTAGTTTATCCAAGTTTTTCCTTTTCTACTGCACATAACTGCTACATATATGAATCTGTAACCAGGTTTTATGATTTAATATATGCTCTGACTGTGACACCTATATTTTCTGTCTCAGTGCCTTCTGTATTTCAATGGACATCTCCTGTGGTCCCTATTAAAAGTCCCTGTCTCTATATCCATTCTTATCAGAAACAGGCTCATTTATTCTCAAGGCTAGATTTGGAGAACTGTAGGTAAATGCCAAAACAAAACAAAACTTAAAACATCTTTCTCTCTGTCCCTCCCTCATTCTCTTTCCATGCTACACTTTTCCTAGCCAGAATAAAGTTCCTTGGGAGATGTGTTGATTTTCTTCACCTTGTCACACCAGCAAAAGCAAAGTGATGCACCACAAATGGTATTATGGATTCCTATGATGCTGAGTCTTCACTGCACATTCAAGATTGAGACACTGCTTTCTCTTGGAAATTATGGTGATTCTGATATAACGCTGGTACAGTGACCTTTGAGGATTCTCTGTCAATAGTCATTGACGAAAGATAACAATAACATTTCAGTCCCTTAAAAGTGGCATTTCTCTTCATGTCTTAAATCCGAGGCCTATACTGTACCATCTACTTGGAATCTCTTACTCAGCCCTTCTCCTCCCTTTGCCTAACGAACACTGTTCACTCAGCAAATGATGTCCAAATGTTGTTCCCCTATGGAGGCCTTTTGCTGGCCTCCCTCACTAGGTCAGGGTTTCCCATTATGTAACATCACAGCATCCTAAATTCTTCTTCTATGACACTTAGGATGGTTTTAAAATTACAAAACTTTGGAGAATCTTTTAATAGTGGCTGTCTCCCACAATGACATATAATTTTCGTAAGGAAAAAGGCTATATTTTGTTTTCCATCATCCACCTAGGGGAGTGTCTACCATAGAATATATTGCAGTCAGCAAATGCTTTCTCTTCTCTATATCCTTACTCACCAACCCAGTTCTAGCCTCCTCCCACTTTTATCTACTTAATATAGAAAATTCCATGGGGCAAGGCAGGAGATTGCTCTTGATATTTTCTGTTTCTTTTCAAATTTATTTATTTAAAAATTGTCATATAAAATTTATATATTTATCACACATACCACAATGTTATGAAGCATATTCAGTAAGTTCTTGCTTAACCTCTTGGATAAATTTTTGGAAACTGAAAAAGATTTATAACAAAACCAATGTTACCACAGGCTAATTGATAAAAAAAAAAAAAAAAGAGTTAAGTTCCTGGTCACAAAAACATCACCAAACTTCTGCATAAAGACTCAAAACACTTCTAATATTAAACATTGAATTAAATGTGAACTGTATATACATTTAAGAAAGACTAATAAAAACAAGATAATTATTTATCCAATTTTTGGTGAATCAATGAGTGATGGCAGTTGTAGTGGTAGTGGGTTAAATCAAGGAATAAATGTTTGCAATGCAAAAATTCTAACGAGCACCTTTTAAAACAAACAAGAACAAACATGGTGTGCCCATTGAGTGCTTTCATACTGCATTCCTTATTGTTGTGCATTTGAAAGATTATTACATGATTTATGAATTGTTTATTTTATAATAATTTGTATTTATTTATTCATTCATTTCTTTTCCAATCCATTCATTCTAGTTTAGAGTTTGGGGTGGTTCAAGCCTATCTCAGCAGCTCAGGGTGCAAGACTGAAACCAACCCTGGACAGGAGGCCATTCCATAGCAGGGCACAGCCAACCCCCCCCACCCCCCCAAACACATTCACTCAGACTGGGACAGTTTTAGGCACACCAATGAACCTGATGTGCACTTGTTTGGAATGTGGGAAGAAATTGGAATATGCAGAGAAAATCCCTGCAAATACGGGGAAAACATGCAAACTCCACACACTGGTCCTGACCAAAAACCATTTTTTTTCCTCACTAATGTTACAACTAAAAGACTGAGAGAAACATTATTCAAGGACCTGTTGTATAGATTGTAAAATGGTCAGAATGAGAAGTATATATTTTTAGATTTTTACTTAAATAAAAAGACAGCAGGTAGTAATTTAAATGTTTCAGTATGCTTACAATCTTTCAGAAATAACTTTATGAAATTCAACTTTATGAAATGATCTTCAAAATACACATACAGCTCACCTTTCAATAAATGAAGTTTCCTTTGACAGTGTATAAAACAGCTTTTTTGAAAAACAAAAAAACTTGAAAAAATAGCAATGCATGATGGAATAACATATTCTCAACTTTCAACCGTTAAGGAGAATAATAGAAAATTTTAACAAACAGCCACCTAAGAAAAGATATATATCTCAGGCAGATTTTTAAACATTTTAAAAATTAACAGCTAAAATTGTATGTGTTTACCACGTACAACATATTCTTTTGAAGTATATATACATTGCAGAATGACTAAATCTAACTAATTTACATATGTTACCTCACATAGTTATCATTTTTATGATGAAAACAGTTCACATCCACTCTCTTAGCATTTTTCAAGAACTCAATATCTTGTTACCTGTAGTCACCATGTACAATAGATCTCTTGAACTTATTCCTCTTATCTAACTGAAATTTTGTAGCCTTTGACCAATATCTCCCAAACTCTACCAACGCCACCTCACTCCTACCCCCTAGTAGTCACAATTCTACTCTCTACTACTATGAGATCAACTTTTTTCGAATCACCATATGAGTGAGATCATGCAGTATTCATTCTTCTTTTTGTGCATAGCTATTTCAATTCACATAATGTCCCCCAGGTTTTCCACATTGTTGCAATTGACAGAATTTCCTTCTTTATTATGGCTGGATAGTATTCTATTGTGTACCTTTAAAAAAAATTATTCATCCATTGACAGGTAGAAAAATTATGTAAAGCAGTTAACTAGTGTGCTAATAGAGCAGGGAATCAAACCAATGGTAAGGGACATGCTAAGGTATGCCTAATATCTGTGGCACATCTCAGTGTGCATTGAGATGTGCCACAGATATTATTTGAAGAGACAGAATGATAAACCAAACAAACAGCCAATTAATCAAATAAACAAAACTAGAAAAATCTCTGACATCCTATTATTGATGTGAGTACATTAAAAAATTGTGAGAAAAAGTGACTGCTACAAACTTGAAAAAATACTTTATACAACTCATAAATATATAGAAATCCATATTATCTCAGAAGAAGTATTAACATAAAATTAGAATTTGCAATTCAGTGTTCTTTTGATAAATGGGAAATTATTTTTAGCCCCTAAGATACAGTGTGGCTTTTTGTAATAGTATCATGGCTGCTGCTTCTTCCTCTTCTTCCTGTTATCATTATTTTACAATATAGACATGCTGATTTTGACATTTAAATGCAAATTATTGATGAATAGAACTTATATTTTGTTGAAGGTGCTTTGTAATTTTTAATATTGTAAACATCATGATCATCAATAAGTACCGGCTTGCAATTTATTTCCCTACATGACTTCACTGAGCTTAATATTTTTCCAACAAGTATATAAAAAATAAAAATCATCCAGGGAACTACGTAGTTAAAGCTTCTCAAGTTCAGTGCTTACATGTTTTGTGCACCTAGGTCTCACATTTAATATCATTTCCTATAATTTCCTGGATTGAAAATCAATCAGACAGTGTCTTCTCTTTCTACATTCTTCTGAAAATGATATGACAAAAATGTTTAATCCTTATTTATGAATTTTAACGTGCCATTATTGCTGGAAAGCATGAAAAATATTACAGGGGAAGGTAACTACAAATGGATAGGAAACTAAAAATTAATATTGTTGTTTTCCAAATATTCATATAATTTCCATTTTAGATGTTTTAGTTTTTTAGATGTATTTAAAGGTATGTTCTCTTCTTAACACTGCCCAGAGATCACATTGTCTGAATATTGGCAAGTCTTATTTCCCTAAGATGGAAAGTGCAAGAGAGAGAAGATGACTAAAAATAGCATGCCTCTCAAGATGTTTGCTTTCTACCACTTGACGCTAGGATGCAGTCTTCATTAGGGTACAAATGTATTATAATGGAATGGTCTGATTTCTGTTTCCGTATTTTATCATTCTCGTAGTCTACCACATGTCAAATTTAAAAGTGCATTTTAAACAGATGAAAATAAACGTTAGTTGCTTGCTGATAAGAAGACTTAATTTCCCATATGTTGCAGCTTGCTTAATTCATTTAAGAGGTGATATTCAAAAATATTATTTAGTATGTGTTAAATTTTTATCTTTAATAACCTAGGAAGTTTCCTAGCCTATTATTTCCTGATACATGAATTTATAAACCATCTGGTTATTTGAATTTGGAATACAAGGCACCCTACTGTTGAGAAAAGGACCTCGAGGGCATGTACAGACACAACAAAAAGGGAGGTGACCAAAATAAAAGTATATATTATTGATACACAAAGTAAATACATCTTTGTGCCTTTACTTTATCCAGTGGGAAAAAAAAAAAAAAAAAAAACTCAAATAAAGTTTTCTCTTAGATGTTTAAATAGCATGTAATTATGTTGTATCATATGAATAACCTTACATCAAACATTTACTGAACACCAATTTGCTAGGAATTTTATTCAACAATGAAGCTAAAGCAGTGGTTGTCAACTGGAGAAGATTTTACTTCCAGGGACATTTGACGATGTTGAGAGATAGTTTTGATTGCCACAACTAAGAAAGAAGTGCCACTAGCGTCTAGTAGGTAAAGGCCAGGGATGCTGCTAATCATCCTACAGCACACAAGACAGCCTGCGCAACAAGGAATTACCCCCTCCAAAATGTCAATAATGCCACAGTTGAGAAACTCTCAGATAAAGACATAAGGATGACTTAAAGGGAAATAAAAATGAAGAAAGAGTATCTTTTGTATTAGTCTGTTCTCATGCTGCTAATAAAGACATACCCAAGACTGGGTAGTTTATAAAGGAAAGAGGTTTAATAGAATCACAGTTCCACATGTCTGGGGAGGCCTCACAATCATGGCAGAAGGCGAATGAGGAGCAAAATGACATCTTACATGGCAGCAGGCAAGAGAGCATATGCAGGGAACTCCCATTTATAAAACTATCTTATCTCACGAGACTCACTATCACTAAAACAGCACGGGAAGGACATGCCCCCATGATTCAATCACCTCCCACCAGTCCTTCTCACAACACGTGGGAATTATGGGAGGTACACTTTAAGATGAGATTTGGGTGGGGACACAGCCAAAGCATATCTCCTTCTAAAGTGGTGACTGTACTAATCCTAGCTAGAAGAGACAGCTCCATGAATTAAATTATGGTTGAAATGAGAGGAAAAGTCAGATGGAGAGATTGTGGGGAAAGACCATAGACAGGATACAACAATTGAGAGGCTATAAGAGAAGCCTGTAAGAAAGGTGAGGAATCTAGGACAATTCCTGGGTTTCTGCTTTTGATGACCTAGTAGCAACTCACAGCATATTGAGATAGCGGAACGTATAAGGAGAAACAGAACTGGATGGGAAGTTAGTTTGGTTTGGGAAATGACTTAGAGGAGAATGAATAATATTTAAATGGAGCCAGTTGCTAAGAATATAATTATATATGGAAATGTGGAAATCTATAGAGCCCCAAGGTTAATATTAAAAAGACAAGAACTAGCCATCAAATAATTTGAAATTTTAAACCTTAGATATTATTACTGATTAAAAGATGTAGCTGTTAGATGCCCTTCTCACAATGCAAGCAAGGTGTGTGGAGCTGGGTAGCTGTGATTTCCCCCATAATGGTGAAGTTCCCCTCTAAGTCACTTACACAATTTTTAGTAGTAATGCGTCCCCCACCTAATATTATTCTCCACAGAAATATCCACTTATTCACTCCCTTTTCATATGAATGTGTGGTATAAAGCTGGACTGACAGAAAAGATACCTAAATAGAAACCAGAAACTGATATATTTGCTAAAGCTCTATATTATTTGGCTTCTTTCCTGCTACATGAAGTAAATGCCATTTCACTGTATTTCTAAAGGCAATTTACTGTTAGCTATGAATTTTCAGGTAGGCTTAATTAATCAAGGTCTGAAATTAAATTGAAGTATTTATTATAAGTATATGCATTACAAACACATTTATATAATTTATAAATAGATTTGTGTATAATTTACTTGTCTGCAAAACACACAGTACCTTACTGCTATTGATTTCAAGTAGAATCAAGACACTTGAATTCAGTGCACAGGAAGGAAATATGATATTTGTCCATTCCATAATCAGCTAACCTTTAGCAAATTCATTAATTTTTTACAAGGAAAAATGTAATATTCAGAATTCCAAACCTCAAGTGGTGATCATGTTTCCTGAGGCAACCCAGTTATTGTTAGCACTTATGTGCTAAGAAACAATTAGAAATTAACTTTTAAGTGAAATTGGAATCCAATTAAGCAAGACAGTAAGTTATAATAGTGAGAAAATGGCTTTCAGATTTGTTCAGAATAAACAATACCAGATATTTTATCTACTTCACACACATAATGAAAGTACAAACTCTGAAAGTTCACATTTAAAACCAAGAAAGGAAAAATCAACAGGTGAAGCTCATTTGTGCAAAATAATTAATGACAAATGAGTAGTATTTCTTTCCCCTAAAAGAAAAGATTCATGTGGCACTTAATTATTTCATTTACCCAATACCTCATCTGAAATTGAAGATGCTCTTGTTTCACCAGCTGCTAAACAAAAGCAATTTATTCAATTGGGTTTGCTTTGCATGAGTTGTTCTGTATATAATAAGAGAGCAAGAAAATAAAAACGTTTAAGTGCCACACTTCCTTCTAAACATCTTTAGAAGTTATTTGTGGTTCCTTGATACAAGTCAGAGGCATAACACCAGACCTGCCCTTTATTGTAATCATTAAATTTGTGTGGTTTGAACATTCTTTCTGATTAATAAACCAAGAAAATAATGTCTGGAGGAAGAGAAATAAGACAGTGCTAGTTTCCTGCATCCTCTAGCCAACTACGCAAGAAGATCTCCATGAAGGAGGCCAAGGCACTGGTACCGCGCTCCCACTGTACAGCAGAGAGGAACTGGAGGGGGTTGTTCTGTGGGTTCCCAATCATCTATTGCTTTGGAGTTAG
This sequence comes from Trachypithecus francoisi, assembly GCF_009764315.1. Taxonomy (NCBI): domain Eukaryota; kingdom Metazoa; phylum Chordata; class Mammalia; order Primates; family Cercopithecidae; genus Trachypithecus; species Trachypithecus francoisi. The sequence continues at coordinate 57,225,437 of NW_022681462.1, read as the reverse complement.
AATGTTAGTTCAGGCCAAAGCAGAAATTGAATTTGATTTTAAAGAAATTTGATTTTAAAGAAAATAACAGTGGCAAAATGTCCAGATCTCTTCTGGACAAAACGTGGGGCCAAGAAAGGAATGCAGCTGTTCTAGAAAGCACTGCTGCATGTGGCTAACAGTCTGAGTGAATAATGAGAGCTTTCGTCAAATGCGACTGGCGAAGGAACCCCTTCCAGAGATGCATTTTATCCCAGGGCCCATTTGCCTGCAGTTGAGGTGCAGTTACCCGTTGAATGTGGATGTAATGTAGCCACGTGACATCAGCATATTTCTATTTCTAGAAAGATAGCAAAGAAAAATCCCCTAGTGTAGTCATGTTAGCGTATGCTTACTGTCGCAAGGAAAGGGATGTTTTATTTTGCTCCTGGAGCTGAACCACCAAAGTATATTAAAAAAAAAAAAAAAAAAAAGTCTCTGAATTAAGGGGAAAAATCCGATGTTAGGAAACATTGGCTCATGTGCTTCCCCACTTTCAGGAACTGAACAGTTTCAACAAATAATCTGGTTTGCTTTATTTGTTTTCCCAGATGCATGCATCTATTAAAGCATTTCTCTTCCTCCAAGTACCTAAATGAAATATGCATAACTATTTTAAAACGAGGTAAGAGTTTTAGCTGAAGATTTTATCCTTAACTGCTTCCTTGGGCACCCACTCTGTGCTAGATATCAAAGGGCATTTGGGCCAGATTTGTAAGAATACGTTTAACAGGCCATACTTTGCCAGGCAGAGAAATCAAGGTGGCCAGATGTTCAGCAGTGCATTTGCAATCCATGAACCCAGCTCTAGAGAAGCATTCATCCCTGGAACTGAGACTCCCTGAAAAAGTCATCTCCTATGAGTCACAAGGGAACTTCCCCAATACCAGCTAGAAACAACTTAGTGCCAGAGGCCTGCCAAATTTTCAAGAGATGAGTGTCCTGCTCTCTCTGACATACTGTTCTGCTATTTTTTCCATAAGGACAAAGTCCCTAAATAAATCCAAACTGACTTTTATTTGAAAAGAGCAAGTGTAGATTGGTATGTCCAGGAACTTAAGTCACAGGAGGAATAAATTCTAGTGCCCTGTTTCCTCTAAACAAAGGGGCCTGCAAAGGACTACTGGTATTTATGAGGACTGCAGAGGCTTGAGTAAGCATTTTCACAGCAGCCCTGTAAGGTTCTAATGCACAGCAGTACTGCTCCATAGCCAGCTTATTAAACCTTAATGGCACTCTTTTAGTGCTTTACACCAGGACGGTAGATAACTCACCCACAGCGTGGCTCCTGGAAGCTGCTCCAGCACTGCAACCATTCTGCAGGTTACCACCCTTCAACTTGAAATTCCTAGATGCTGGTTTCTTCATCAAAATCAGGAGTCAGCAAACCAAGGTGCTGGGCCAAATCCCACCCACTGCCTCTTTTTGCATTGCTATTAGTAAAGAAGGTTTTTTACATTTTAAAACAGTTGACAAGAAATCAAAAGAGAATAATATTTTGTGACACATGACAACTATATAAAATTGACATTTCAGTGTCCATAAATTAAGCTGTATTGGCAAGCCACCACACCCACTAATTTACATATTGTCTAGGGCTGTTTTTGTACTATAACAGGTAGTTGAGGGGTTATGACAGAGACTGATGACCCCAAATCCTACTTCCTGCCTCTCTGGAGAAAAAGCTTGATCCCTGATTTGAAAGTATTATCAGTCATTTTCATCCTTTAACAGATTCTGAAATGCATTACTATCAACTTAAAGGAAGGCTCCATGTCAGCCTCTTTAACCACTGGTCAAAATTAATCATTTCCCAACAGTCAGATCTGTTGCCTCCACTTAAGAAAAGCATGCAAGAGCTCTGGGTGGGCTAAGCAAGGATCAAGACTAAAATAGTACCTTTAGAAAGCTCTGGACTTGCTCAAGCAACATACAACTGAAAAGTAGTATCACTGATTTTTTTTTTCAAACTAACATAATAGAATTTGTTCCCTTCAAAGGAGTAATTTTGAAATTCATTGCAAAGAATCTGCCAAAGATTCGCGAAGAATCTGTTCAAAACATATTTGGAGTGTACCTTTGATGCTGCCTTTAGAAGCTCTTTTTAAATTATCTTTTTAACAATCTCAATAATGCCAAATCTTGATTCATTATACTTGAGTTTGATTCATATTTTTAATCTTAAGTCATTCAGAACTACCATCAGTGAATAAAAGGGAGAAGTACATTGCCAGGAACAGACGGTGACCTCAATAAATATTAGTGAAATGAATTGAGCTGGCTCGATATAAAGTGACGCTAATGCAACTTAAAGGAATAAACACCAGCTGAAGACGTACGTATCCGTCCATTATCTGTGCCCCTAAATGTACATACCCTAAGTCTTTCTGATTCTACACTTAGTTTTCAAATATTGCTGGCTTTCCAGGAATCTGCATGATTTTATCTGATTCTCCACTGCCTTTCTCCATTCCCAAGCCTGCCTCATTGTCCTACACCTAACTTGTCTCAGCTCCTGCTTGACATCTGACTACTAGCTCTGGACTTCAGTTGTCACATCTCTTTTCCATCTCTCAGACCAGTTCTGATCAACATGCCCATATAGCTATAAAAAGAAGAGAGATATATATATACACACACACCAGTGATAGTTCTCGGCCCAAAGTGCCTTTCATATTCACAGACTTGTCTGAGGGAAGCAGTCATAGGTTTCCACATGCATGATATGGCAAGTCTTACATCATGCTACCCTGTCCATGATACACTGCACAGATGCATATCAAAGGCAGCCCTGTATAGGGAAGACGCAGGGGAGACAGGGATCTATGAAACACTGTGGCAAACGCCTAAAATAACAAAATTCAATACTGCTTTGTAGATCCCTGTTTCCCCTGTGTTTTCCCACAGCAAGGCTACCTTTATATGGAATTCAAGTAGAACTTTTCTTAGAAGACATGATACACTGGTATAAGTAAAGGAGAAAGGAAGGAAGGAGACATAGGAAATGAGCAGTCTGTAGAAATACATACTGTTATTAGAAAGAGTAGTGCACTCTCAGAAATCAGTCAAGACAGAAAGGTAAGCCACAGAATGACGCCTTCCCAGAGGCAGCGGGAGATAGTAGACTTGCGAGTTCAATGAATTTGCTATAATATCCCAAGTAGTATAACCATGTTCTAGTTCTTTAGGATGCCTGGCTGTGTGACTGCAAGGAAGGTTTCCCTGCAAGGAATTTTCTCACATTCCTATTTTTCATGTAATCTAAATGGGTCTCTTCATTGTAACCTGAAAAAATCTGTATTCACAGAAAGGAAACTGATTTCCTGTTCATTTACTAACTTGGCTCTGACTTCAGGAGCAGAGAATTCTAAAATTGCTTTGAGTAGCATCAGTGTCTGTGCACTAAGTGTATATAATCCCAGATGACTTACTAAAAGAACCAAATTCCATTGAAACCCTTGGTAAGGTTTTTCAAAAGGAGCTTCATGACTTTAAAGCTGCTTCTATTGGATGTGTCAATTAATGGAGTAAAATAAAGTAAGGACAAAAAATTAATTTATAATACTTTAGGGAATGATAAGACAGCCTAAATCACCAGGTAGTTATCTGTAGAGCAGTGTACATTGTCTGTAAGTCTTAGTTTTTAGGAATTGCTCAATGTTTCTGTTATGTTTAAACAAAGATAATAAATCATTTATTTACAATATCTGAAAACAGTAACAACAGAGACATTTATAGATTTATGATACTTTGTATTCTGTTATAAAAATAAAATCAGAAATAGCAAATAGTAATTTATTCATTTATGTGTTCATTAAATAAGCATTTACTATATGCTAAGAACTGACGAGAGGTTGGATAAAATGACTTCTCTGTTCTGGTGAAGTTCATTGTGAAGGAGAATGACACCTAAATCAGTGATACAACAAAGCATCAAGGGGGGACACCTGATCCAGTCTGGGGTGGGGAGGAGGTAGAGTTTAGGAAAGGTTTTCTGGAGAAGGAATGGTATTTGAGCTAACCCTGAAGGATGAGGTACATTCTGCCTTGTTGGAACAGGCTGATCCTTGTTGTTTGATGAGTAAAATATCAGAACTTGCTGGCCAAAGAAGCATCATTGCTGATCACTGAAGACACTGGAATAGTGAATCTGTGTTATTTCCAGAGTTATTTTATTAAAATACTAAACTCTCCTGGGAAGGTTTAAATTACAAGTCTGTCCAGGTAAAACCTTATCCTTATCAGTCGATGGCAGAACAAACAAGACAGAATAAAGAGGGAAGAGGAATGGTTTCTTAGAATTACTGTTTGGTCCAGCTCTGGCTGTGGACATGTAAGAATTTAATTTGGGCAAACTATATTAACTATTGGAAATACTCTGTCTGCATATTATATGCCTAGAAAGGATGAATCATACATATTTCCTATGTTCCATTTTCTGACTCTGTTCTTTTTCCTGTTTCTGTTTTCTATGCCCTGGTCTTCTCCCTACCCTCCATTGAGGGTACCATAGCATGTGGTATCAATTAATGTTAAGTTTTGAAACTTAAGTTTCAGTAAACTTTGGGTCAACACTATAAAGCGTATCTTTATATGTACATCTCTTAAATTCATCCTTTGATTATAAGGAACCAAGAGAGTTTGGATAGGTCAATGAAAATCTATCCCAAGTCCTACAAATGTGACTCAAGGTAAATTTTTTATATGAAAGATCATTAGACAATATTGTTCATGTTTTCTATTTTTCTTCTACTCAATATTAAATGGGAATATCACAAAATAAGGAGGAAGAGTAAATAATTGTTTAATATTACCATCTTTAGCAAAAAAAAATCATTTACTACTGTAATCTCTCTGAATAGAAGGAATATGAGCAATAAAATAAATCAGAATTTACACTCCAATATTGTTGAATTCAATCTTGTTCAATCTTGTTCTATAAAACACTTTTCACAAATGTGGGCTCTGAATTTTATTTTATCCTGTCATTGCTTAATTTACTAGATTCTGAACCACTCTTCTGGGACATTTGCAGACTGACTGATTTCTAAAGCAATCTGACAAAAATAACTTGAAATTTCAATGGGGATGAAGAATTGCTCTTTAAAGAATGAGCAAGTCAGTAGGCATAAGGGAATTTCTCACAAAACCGCAATGCAGACCACTTCAAAAATAACTGGGAAAATTCTAAATTTTTACTGCACTGAAAGACAATTGAGAGAGAGGACAAACCACTACTTACCTGTAAAAGTTTCACCAGTTTATTATAGTAATTTCCCTGGAATTCACCCTAAAGTTTTTTGAATAGAGCAGCACCTTTAAATTTGTCTTAATTACTGGCATATGCAAAATATAGAATGATTGCTTTACAAAAGTCATTACTCCTGATGCGCAGACTAGGTGAATTTCCTCAGAGGGCACAGCATTTCTAGGCAGACCATGTTAATACTCACTTCGACTGTATAAAGACGAATGGAATGCTTAGGTTTCATGCCTACTTGATATGCAATCATTTTAGATAAATTATAGATTGATTACATTTAATCACAGAAATACAATACTCATACAGTATTCTAAGCCTTTGTCAGTCATCCATCTGACTCCCTACACAAAGGAATCGCTGAAAGGATAAGTGAGAGAAGCAAATGCTTCAAAAGCTACAGATTTCATGCAATTGCCACAAGAGTTGTGATCAACATCTTTTTTGTTCTTTCTTTCTTTTTTAAAATACAGATCATCAGGATACAAGTGCAGATTTGTTAAATGAATATATTGTGTAATGCTTGGGCTTCTAGCATGTCCATCACCTGAACAGTTCCCAGTGTCTGTCATCTCCCTCTGCATATCCATGTGTACCCACTGCTTAGCTCCTATTATTATTATTATTACTTGAACTCCTGGGTTCACAAATCTTCCCACCTCAGTTTCCTGAGTAATTGGAACAACAGGTATGCACTACTGGCTGGCTATTTTTAAAATACATTTGTAGAAACAGAATCTCACTATGTTGCCCAGGCTGATCTTGAACCCCTGGTCTCAAATGATCCTCCCACCTCAGACTCCCAAAGTGCTGGGATTACAGGTATGAGCCACGCTGCCCAGCCAGCTGCCACTTATAGGTGAGAACATGCAGTATGAATTTTCTGTTTCTGGGTTATTTCACTTGGAATATTGGCCTGCACTTCCATCCATGTTGCTGCAAAAGACACAGTTTCTTTTTTTCTTTGTTTCTTTTTTTTGAGATGGAATCTCACTCTGTCACCCAGACTGGAATGCAGTGGCACAATCTTGGCTCATTGCAACCTGCAATCTCCACATCCCAGGTTCAAGCAATTCTCCTACCTCAGGCTCCCAAGTAGCTGGGACTACAGGTGTGTGCCACAATGCCAATTTTTTGTATTTTTATTTTTTAGTAGAGATGGGGTTTCACCATGCTGGTCAGGCTGGTCTCAAACTCCTGACCTTGTGAACCACCCGCCTCAGCCTCCCAAAGTGCTGGGATTACAGGCGTGAGCCACCGCACCCACCTGGTTTGATTCTTTTTAATGGCTGTATAGTATGCTGTGGTGTACATGTACCATATATTTTTATTCAATCATCTGTTGATGGACACTTAGGTTGATTATGTGGTTAACATCTTTGATGATGAAGAACCAGGGAGTTGGCAATTTGGCTATGAATACAAATAAGAAGTAGTGCTCGTCAGGTAACTATAGTTTGCTTTTTTAATTCACAGAACTACCTTTAAATGTGTTTTATTGTCGGTACTTTACAGGCATCAGAACTAAAGCTCATCAAGATTATAAGTAACTTGTACAAAGCTAACATGTAGATAATCCAAGTTCAAAAAAAGCTTCACTACTACTATGGAATTCACCCTAAAGTTGTTTCAAGTCTGCCTTATTTCAACGTTTGCATTCTCGTTCCACTCTGCCATAATATTTCACAACAGAAGTCTCAACTGTAAAGAATCAAGAGAAACACCAGGTGGTAATTTAATCAAGACAAAGTTCCTGGGATAACAGTTTATATTAAAATAATTGAAACTCTAAAACTCTGAAGTGTAATGACCATACAGGTGATATAAAATGTGCAGCTAGGTAGACAAGAGAGAGGGATTTTTTTTCTTACAGTGTTGAGGAAGTCTTTCCAAAGAGATAATTTTAAAATAGGTTTTAAAGGATGCATAGGAGTTCAGCCATGTATAAGGGCAACTTAGGTGACCTGAATGAAGGATTAGATAAAACAAAATCCAGGCACTTGACATGCTCAGGGATCAAATAGTCCAATGTGACTCAGAGTTTGTATCCTCCTTACATTCCTCTTTTTGTGATCAGCACATCTCAATATTTTGCTTTTCCTAATAAGCTTAATTTTAATATTAATATTGAGTAATAAAAAGATATAATTTTGAAATGACATCAAATTCAATGATGAAGTTGTCATAAGTGCTAAAGCGTCAAAGAACTAAAATAGACAGTTACATCTCTTCTTGGCTCCCTTTCTTCAGGGTCCCAATATCTTTACCAATGAAAATTATTTTTTTAAGGCACAGATTTTTCAGGGAGGAAAGGAATAAAATTAACACAAATTGAATAGAAATATAAGTAGTTCAAAATTAGATGTTTACTCTCCTTTAGACTTTCTAATTACAAGCAACACTATCCGACAGGTTATGATGCCTCAGTTTGATGCCGGATTTTTTCTTGAACACTTGCCAGGATGAAGAATCCCAGGGAAATTTTCATGAAAGACCCCTAAAAATTATGTGAAAATTCAGGCAAGTATTTGAGGCCCCTGCTAGACTTTTTCAGTACATCTGTAAACTTACAGATTTCTTTTTTATAGAACAAGCAAAATCACCAACTTAAAATAACCATGAACCTGAACAAGATCTTTTATCCACCACCTCCTTCCTTCTAAGAGGGAGATTCTCCCTAATCTCAGTAAACAAATATTTTCCTATTATATAGTTCCTCAGATCTGGCTTTTGAAATTTCTGCTAAGTACACAGTTTTAATCATGTATTACATAATCTATTTCTAATGTCTTCTTCTACACATAATGTTTGTGAAATGCATGTAGCTTAGTTGTCTTTGGATATAATACTTGCCTGTTGCAAGATTCTTAAAACAGATTTTTATGATTAACAGGTGTCTCTCTTGCTAATCCCAAGTCACTCAAACTCTCCTTTTGCAATGAACATTTATTTCAGATAATACATGCTCTCTACGGGTAGCCTGTCCACTTTTCAAATGTAATGTCCTGTCTTCCGTAGATATGAAATTTTCAAAAGATATTGGCATAATGCAGGAGAAAATGCCATCCTTTTATTATGTTCAAAATTGATCTGACCCCTGAGCTAGCACTTTGGAGAATTGGGCTACATAATCATGTAGACCCTTTCAGGAAATGGCTTATTTATGGATTTATTTTTTATATACAGAAGATTTCACACTTCTGGCTTTATACAATTGCATCCTCTCTTCCTTTCCAATATGTTTCCAAAGTAGGAAAGCTATATATGGCAGGAGAACTGAATTTCTACATCAGCTAGAAATCTGTCATCTGCTATATATTGGCTCTAATGATAATGCTTTAAGAATACATTTATCCCATATCTGCATCCAGTCCTCTCCAGAAGAATTTTTGCAGTTCTCATTTACTGAATAAAGTAATGCTAAAGATAGAGTCCTATATCCTGGTCATCGCCCATATCCTGGTCATTGCCCAATGTTTTTTTTTTTTTTTTAAACTGACATCTACATTTATTTTTTAAATGTCTTTTTTCCCCCTGAAGAATTGATGTATTTTATACTCTTAGATAATAAAAGTTTAGTAAGTCTGCATGTGTTTTCAGTGCTTAGTTTACATTTAGTAGGTCATCTTTACTGTATCAAAATTTAAGTAAATAAATCATATTAAGTACATATTAAAAACATAGTATAAATATTATCAAGCCCTTGTTTTGTCTGAACTTTTTATTATTCAAATTGTTCTCTATTTTTAAAAGTTGAAGGGAGAGATGTAGTTAATCTGTATATCCACATAAAGCAATATAAGTAGTCCAACTAAACCTGCTGATTTTGGTTCCAGTCCTTTTGAAATGGTTATGTTTTAAATAAAATCTATTTCCTTAGGCTAACTAACAGTCTATAATCCATTAAGCCTTTATGAACAAATCCAAGGCTTTTGAAATTAGTGCTTGGGGAAGAAAGAGTCAAGTAATGAATTTCAAAGAATTATGAAGGTGATTAAAGAGGAACAAAGGATAAAACTCCCATCACCATGATTCCTAGAACAGAGCCTATCAAATGGGCATTTGGGAATTTTATTTATCATCTAATTCTGGATATGAAATTGAAGGCAGCGGGGAAGAAGGCAAGAAACTGTGTTAATTTAGAAGGGAGGTGGGATAGAGAAATAGAAAAAAGAATATGAGAGCAATTTTTCTTAAGAAGAATGGATGCTTTAATGGACATTTGTAAGCTAAAGAGCAACCAGGAAAAGGTAATAATATTGACCAAAAAAGCCGTTGGTTTTGAAGTTCCAAAATGTCATTTTAACTTTTTAAGTTGGACTGAGTACATTGGATAAGACCATCCTGATCCTAGTGATGCCAGAGATATCTTAGTCACAAACAATCGTTTGTGTTGGGAGCAAGCCCCCCAAAATCTGGCCACAAACTAAATCTCTGCAGCACTGTAATATGTTCATACTGGTCCTAACGCTCAAGCTGGAAGGTTGTGGGTTTACAGGAAGGAGGGCAAGGAACACTTGGCCCACCCAGGGCGGAAAACCGCTTAAAGGCATTCTTAAGCCACAAACAAAAGCATGCTGATCTGTGTCTTAAGAGCATGTTCCTGCTGCAATTAATTCGGCCCATCCCTTTGTTTCCCATAAGGGATACTTTTAGTTATTTTAATATCTATAGAAACAATGCTAATGACTGGTTTGCTGTTAATAAATATGTGGGTAAATCTCTGTTCAGGGCTTTCAGCTCTGAAGACTGTGAGACCCCTGATTTCCCACTTCACATCTCTATATTTCTGTGTGTGTGTTTGTGTGTCTTTAATCCCTCTAGCACTGCTGGGTTACGACCGAGCTGGTTTTGGCAAGTGGTCCCAACACAAAAGGTTTGAGGTACACTTATTGTCATACAACTGAAAATTGCCAAACTACTTTTTTCTTATGTACTCATGTGTACTATGGAAAAACGGAGATACTACAAAGCCACCAACTCCGGAGGGAAAGTCATCTCTGTGCTGACTCCGGGAGAGTTTATTTGTGGCAAAGACTTATAATTTTTCCATTAATAAGCTTTCTCATCGGCTTCCCTGTCCACGTAGAATTCTGAGCTGAGCACATGGCCATACAATATAAACAAGGAATTTTTCAGTCTCCCTTGCAGCTAAATGTGACCATGTGACTAACTCTGGCCAATAGGATGTGAGCAGATGTGATGAGGTCCACTTCTAAGTCATACCCTTAAACGGGAATGTGGTCTTTCTCTATGGGAGTGGCCATCTTGTTGTTGTTTTTGTTTTGAGACAGAGTCTTGATCTGTCACCCAGGCTGGAGTGCAATGGCATGATCTTGGCTCACTGCAATCTCCGCCTCCCAGGTTCAGTGATTCTCCTGCCTCAGCATCCTAAGTAGCTGGTATTACAGGCACCTGGCACCATGCCCACCTAATTTTTGTGTTTGTAGTAGAGACGGGTTTTCACCATATCGGCCAGGCTGGTCTTGAACTCCTGACCTCAGGTGAACTGCCCACCTTGGCTTCCCAAAGTGTTGGGATTACAAGCATGAGCCACCACGCCCAGCTGAGTAGCCATCTTGGACCAAGCAGATAAGGATGCCTCATAGGGTTAGTGAACAAAAATATAAAAAGAGCCAGAACTCCTAAAAATTCTCCAGAAAAGAGCCCATCTCACCTGTTCAGATCTTGTTATTCAGACTCTACATGAGAAGTTAGAGGTAAACTTCATTTTGCTTAAATCATTTAAATTTCAACCTCTTTTCCTGCATTAAAACTTTTACAATAATAGCAAACATACTATAGCCCTTACCATGTGCCAGGCAGTGTCCTGAGTGCTTTTACTATATTAACTCATTACATAAGAAAATAATTTAAAACATAACATTATTATTTGTGTTTAGAGACACAGAATTCAAGCACTGAGAGGTCACATGGTTGATCCATGGTCTAAATCCAGAAAATCTGACTCCAGAGTCTACATACTTGGTCATACCATTTAGCATAACATCGTACATTTAACAAATATTAAGGGAACATTTGTTTAAAAAGTTAACAGAAAATCTGTTTGTTTAAAATTGCGTAACTGTGTTTAGAAGTCTCAACATGAACAGATTTGTTGACGTGATCTCTGATTTTCTTCTTCAACAAAGGAAAAATGATGAATTTAGATGGTAAGCTATGTCCTATAGGGTACTCCGTACCCTGCAGTCTTTTATGTAGCCAGTTTCTAGCATTTCTGAGAATACCCTGGCATGTCAGCTACTGCTGAGCAAAGATGTGTTCTGACAATACAGGACCACAAGAGAATTGAAAAGGAGCACAGATGAACAGTATGAAGAATCAAGGTGAGGCCCATTGCCTATTTGTTTTCTGTTCTATTAGCATTGTGCCTACTAAGTGCCAGGGACCAAATGTTTGGTGATAGTGGAAGAGTTATACAAATGAATGAGACATTCTTTCCCTCAAAGAATTAAAATCCAGCTTCCTTTGAGTAGAAATCTTTCCAAAGATCTCTTGTTTTCTTCCCTTAACTAATAGGTCTCTCGAGAATAAGTCGCAGCAAATCATTTTTCAGTGGAATGGAAAAAGGGAAATACTGACAAACATAAAGAAATATATATATATTTTTAAATTATTTTAAGAACCAGAAGTTATTGGGGCAATGAAGATACGTAGAAAAAAAAGTGAGAAAAAATATAATGAAGTTGGTTTCAAAACTAAAAAATGTTTTGTGGCATTTTTGTGACAAAGATTAGGGCCCACTCTTTGAGATTTTTTTTTTTTTCCCCAAGTATCAAGGAATGAATCCTTGAAGATTCTTTTTTTGCAGAGATTTAAGTTTTCAACTTTTCAATAATGAATAGCCACTTTACTTTAGTTAACTTTAATTAAAGTTTTAGAAATGCACCAAGAGCCATAGGGCTTTTTGTATTCTTGAAATAATGAAGAATTTAATTAATTAATACATAATAGGGGCAAATGACTAATTGCAGATTCAAGACACATTTTGTCAATCATCTTTATTGACAGTTATAGATTACAAAGTCCACCATACCAAAAGTCAAGAATGCCTTGATCGACAATTAATTACTAAGACCAATTCCATTATTGTGACTTCTATCCTCCATTTTTCAATTTGGAAAGTGTGTTGCAATTTTGATTTATACACTGGGAAGTTGTATTAATATCAACTTTAGCTCTTATATAAATGTGGCATTTTAAAATAAACATTCTCCCAAATTAATAGTTTGTTTCTGCAAACGTAAGCACCAAGCACATCGCTGAAAACATTTTTCATTATGCCAGTTTCAGGAAAAACACTCCTTTTCACTGAAATTTAATTCTTAAGATGTTTAGGGTATCCCTACACTGTATTTTCAATTGAATTTTAAAGGGCGGATGGAGAAACAACAGTTCAGAATTTGTTGGATATTTATTAATTTGAAAAATAAATATGCATTCATTCATTTGTTATAGTCTACTAGGTCATCCATCCATCCACCCATCCAACTATTCATTTATTCATCCATCAACACATACATACATACTTCATCTTTTAAGAGTCAAAAAAAAGTTTTTGAACTAAAGTCCAAAAGAACCTTCTGAACTCAGTCTGCCTAGAACACCACTCCTGAGTCAAAAATTCTGGAAATGTGTTGCTATAAACTCATCTTCTCATCTGGACCTCACTGGAGTAACAGAACCCACATTTTCTCCTTTTAAGCATATGCAACCCCAGAACACATCCAATTTGTTCACAGCTATCTGCATAATTAATCAGTAGTCTTTAGGTTCACTCCACACTTAAATTTTCACATATCTATGCATGTATTGCATACATACATCACAGGGTATACTTTCTGGACAAAGGAATGTTATTTAGAATGATGAGTGTTGATAAAACTATAGCTATGTTCTCAATATCAAGACAGTTTGGCTGGTATGGAACAGACAAATTAATTGAAACTCATGTAAGTTTTATTTATCACATGTCAGAGTGGCCACATTTTTCTTCTCTGGCTTTATAGTCTTTATAGCCAATTGAAGTCATTATCATGCGTTACTCATGACATGAATATCATGTCTATGTACTTCAACACTTGGTTATCCCTCTGAACAACAGCACTTTGAAATCAGGACCTACACACTCTGTATTATAAATATTCTCTGTAAATCTTTCATGTGTATTTGAGTATAAGTAATGAAATATTTGATAAGCAGAATACACCACAAAAATTTACATCAAGACACAGTTTATTCAAAAGCATCCTGATTTGTGTCATTAAAACTCATAAAACGAGAGCTTAATCACCTCTAGATTGTTTTTATAAAAGTTAGGTAAAAAAATTTCCATTTACATTTTTTCTATTTACTATCCTAAGACCTACATAGTTCAGCATCATTATTAACTGGAAATTTTTGACCTCCTCTCTGTATTTGCAAAATGTAATATTCCCAAGTATACCTTGGCAGAGTCTTCTCTGGCAAAAAATATTCATTGCAAATTATAATCTAGACAGCCTTTGTCTATACAGCTTCAGATAAAATAGAATTTTATAGATCATAATGGTACTGTATACGTTCATAACTTATCCCAATTAGCTAAAAGTCTTGACATATAAGATTACAGCCATAGATCGACGAAGATGTAGCAGAAAAGGTATGGCATACTGAGAAGGGTAGTTACACTCATCATGACTACAGAAACTAAAATATGTATTCTTCTGGTTATCTATTCTGGGCACACCAAAATAAATTGTGAATCAAACCCTATAAAGATAAACCCAAATGTACCCAGAACTGTGAACATTAGGTAAATTTTTTTTAGAATACAACAGGGATTGAGGACAATGCAGTCCTATTAAATAAACTCTTAATAAAAAGTCTGAAAGCGTTGAAAATTTTCTGGGCTATCTGGAGATTTGAACTCTTTGATTAAATGTGAGTTAAAAATATTCCAAAGATCAAAAACAAAAACTTGTAGTGGTAACAACGAACTATAGGTATATGTAGTACTTATTTGTTCTATATCACAATAACTCAAAAGTCCCTAGGAGCCAACTAATCCCTTTTGAGCATTGGTGCTCAGAGACTTCTTCACTCTTTACAGCTGGGTAATACATAAACACAAACGTCCATCCTTTTTACTTGAACCCCAGAGGAAAGCCATTTTATAGAGCTATGGAAGCAGACCTTATTAATTAAAGTCTATTTTTTGTTCCTCTAAATTTCTCTTATTTTATTATCAGTGTGTAGTGTGCTAAGGAATGGATTCTAAGTCTGATTTATGAAATGGGAAGCATCTATCACAGTGTTCAATGCATGCTAAATAAATGTTCAACCTCCAGTGATATAAAGGTACTCACTGAGGCCGAGTGTGGTGGCTCATGCCTGTAATCCCAGCACTTTGAGAGGCCAAGGTGGGCAGATCACAAGGTCAGGAGTTCAAGATCAGCCTGGCCAATATGGTGAATCCCCGTCTCTACTAAAAATACAAAAATCTGCTGAGTGTGGTGGCGGGTGCCTGTAATCCCAGCTACTCGGGAGGCTGAGGCAGCGGAATTGCTTGAATGAGGGAGGCAGAGGTTGTAGGGAGCCAAGATTTTTCCACTGCACTCCAGCCTGGGTGACAGAGCAAGACTGTCTTGGGGGTGGGGTGGGGGGGGGAAGAAAATGTACTCACTTGTTTATTAACTTGGTAACATTAAATTGTATCCACATTACCAGCAGGTAAAACAAGTGAAGACTTTTAAAAAATGATTTTAGAGATTCAAGGGCTGATTCCTTTTCAGAAACAGAAATGAGTTATACAGCTTTCAACTTTTATTTAAATAATATTATCCCCGTAAGATTTAACCAAGAAGATAAATTAAAGTAGGTGTGATTGGCAAATCTCTTAAAACTTGATGTGCAAACGTTTGTTAAATAACCAGGGCCTTAATTGGCCGGACATGGTGGCTCAAGCCTGTAATCCCAGCACATTGGGAGGCCGAGACGGGCGAATCACAAGGTCAGGAGATCGAGACCATCCTGGCTAATACGGTGAAACCCCGTCTCTACTAAAGAATACAAAAAACTAGCCAGGCGAGGTGGCGGGCGCCTGTAGTCCCAGCTACTCGGGAGGCTGAGGCTGGAGAATGGCATAAACCCAGGAGGCGGAGCTTGCAGTGAGCCGAGATCCGGCCATTGCACTCCAGCCCGGGCGACAGAGTGAGACTCCGTCTCAAAAAACAAAACAAAGCAAAACAAAAAATCAAATAGCCATTGAATTTTGTAACCATATTTTTAATATATTCTTGTAATTCCAATGATGATCCAATAACTAGATTTAAAATTTAAAAATTTAATAAACATACTAGAAACAAGAAAAAATCTTATTTGTTAAATTTAAGATTTAAGTCACAATTTCAGGCCAATGGATTCAAAATACTTTAAATCTTAACTTGAGTCATTAACAATTAATACTAAATATCCAATGCCCAAAATCTCCTTTGGTACTAGATTAGCTCATAACAAATGAAAAGTTGATTGCTAATAAGCATAGATCACAACTTAATGAGAAAGTCTACTTGAGGTTTGATATTCTTATATTTATTATCAAAGTCCATGCTTTCCAACATTCACATTGCTTTTTTGTAAGAAACTCAAGACAGAGTCTGCTCTAAATTGGAATTCCCAGTGTTCCTGCCCTTGGGAGTCATAAAGAAGGTAAAAACTTATCCCTTCTTTTCCCTGCCAATTCTCTATCCTTCCATGTGAGAATAGAGTTTCAGAAAATAACATTTTCCTTCTTTCATGATCAATTTAGCCCTACCTTAACTTTTCTTGGCTGAATTGGCCCCCACCTGTTGCCTCATGGTTTTATTTAAAATGAGACAAATCAAAAGCACTGAAAACCTAGAACTTGTGTGATTGTTAAAGAATGACAGGTGCTTTGAAAATCAAACCTAACACCGAACATAAAGAAACTTTTAGACCCCTGTCTTACAAGATAATTAAATTAATCAGTGAAAAACTAGATTAATCTACTGGGGCGTTAAGTAACTGAAAATGGGACACCCTAAAAAATTACTTGGTGCAAAATAAGAAACACACGTCAGTGAATTCATTGAGTAGTCTGGGACTTCTTTTTAAGTCACTATGGCATTGGGCTTTTACTAATAAAATAGATGATGTATTAAAGCAATATTTGCACCGATTAATTCACAATGGCAGCACCTGAGACCCCTAAGAAAACAACCATTCCTTTAAAATCCAGCCTGAAAGTAGTGTTCAGGTGGGCATGCTGAGACTTTTGTCTTTAACTTAGGAAACACTCAGTTCAAAAATAATTTTGTCATTCAGAGGAGAAGCTATTTTATAGATAAAAGATTATGAATTTCACAGCTGACTTGAGCTCTACTCAAGTCAACAACATTGGTTTCTACTTTGCAAGTAGGATTTGTTCTGTCAATGCAGATTTCTCAGTAAGTACTTTCCCCTTTCAAAGAAACATTTACATTTTTTGATATAAATCAAGTCACTGATTACATTAGCTCAGATTCACATTTGATGCATCCTTGTGCCCCTCGTCCTACACTTCAGCTAAAATGGAAACAGACTTTGGTTCTAACTTTTAATACTGACATTTTCAAGTGTAATCAAAATGCCAGAGTGTTGACTTAGATGGAGTTCTAAACTGAAGAAAGGAGTAAGGGCTAAGGTGGCTTTTTTTTGTTTTTGTTGTATGTATATTCCTATTTAATAAATCGTTCTTCAGTTTCCTGTATAACACAAACAATGTGGATGTCGTATATTAGACAATATATGCATTAAAAATGAGGAACTATCTGCCCTAATATGAGCATTTTTTTTTTTTTTTTTTCTGAGATGGAGTCTTGCTTTGTCACCCAGCCTGGAGTGCAGTAGCGTGATCTTGGCTCACTGCAACCTCCGCCTCCTGGGTTCAAGCAATTCTCCTGCCTCAGCCTCCTGAATGGCTGAGACTATAGGTGTGCACCACCACGCCCAGCTAATTTTTGTATTTTTAGTAGAGACGGGGTTTCACCATTTTGGCCAGGCTGGTCTCGAACTCCTGACCTCCTGATTCACCCACCTCAGCCTACCAAAGTGCTGGGATTACAGGCGTGAGCCATTGCAGCCGGCCTCTTCCTTTTATTTAGTTTATGATTTATCCTCATTATATATTTTGAAAGGTTAGTGACATGTCAAATTAGGAAGGATCAAGAAGGAGCTTAACTTTTTGTAGGGGGAGGCTCTGATTCTGAATGCCTCTAAAGCCTGAAGAGCAATTTAATTAGTCACTAAGTGGGAAGGCTCCATTTGATGACAGGCTGTAATTGGTATTACTCTTGGTCATCTACGTAGAATGTAGAAAGGTTGCAAATGAAGTGGTAATAGATTTAATTGCTCATTCTGATAGTCATAAAAATCTGAAATGTTGCTCAAGCCCTGTTTAGACTCTAAACAATTTCATTTTTCCGTATATTAATAATTAGTGATCAGGCCGAATACACTGAAACCTTGTCTATGTAAAAACACCATCAAGTGACTATTTTCATGACTCCTGACTTACAGCTCATCGCGGGCAATGGATCAAAGCTGGTCAGAGAATGACTTTGACGAGATGAGAGAAGAAGGCTTCAGTCCATCAAACTTCTCAGAGCTAAAGGAGGAATTACGTACCCAGCGCAAAGAAACTAAAACTCTTGAAAAAACAGTGGAAGAATTGATAGTTAGAATAATTAATGCAGAGAAGGTCATAAATGAAATGACAGAGATGAAAACCATGACACGAGAAATACGTGACAAATCCACAAGCTTCAGTAACCGACTCGATCACCTGGAAGAAAGAGTATCAGCAATTGAGGATCAAATGAATGAAATGAAGCGAGAAGAGAAAACAAAAGAAAAAAGAAGAAAAAGAAATGAACAAAGCCTGCAAGAAGTATGGGATTATGTAAAAAGACCAAATCTACGTCTGATTGGGGTGCCTGAAAGTGAAGGGGAAAATGGAACCAACTTGGAAAACACTCTTCAGGATATCATCCAGGAGAACTTCCCCAACCTAGTAGGGCAGGCCAACGTTCAAACTTCAGGAAATACAGAGAACACCACAAAGATACTCCTCCAGAAGAGCAACTCCAAGACACATAATTGCCAGATTCACCAAAGTTGAAATGAAGGAAAAAATCTTAAGGGCAGCCAGAGAGAAAGGTCGGGTTACCCACAAAGGGAAGCCCATAAGACTACGCAGACCTCTCGGCAGAAACTCTACAAGCCAGAAGAGAGTGGGGGCCAATATTCAACATTCTTAAAGAAAAGAATTTTAAACCCAGAATTTCATATCCAGCCAAACTAAGTTTCATCAGTGAAGGAGAAATAAAATCCTTTACAGATAAGCAAATGCTTAGAGATTTTGTCACCACCAGGCCTGCCTTACAAGAGACCCTGAAGGAAGCCCTACACATAGAAAGGAACAACCGGTACCAGCCATTGCAAAAACATGCCAAAATGTAAAGACCATCGAGGCTAGGAAGAAACTGCATCAACTAACGAGCAAAATAACCAGTTAATATCATAATGGCAGGATCAAGTTCACACATAACAATATTAACCTTAAATGTAAATGGACTAAATGCTCCAATAAAAAGACACAGACTGGCAAACTGGATAAAGAGTCAAGACCCATCAGTCTGCTGTATTCAGGAGACCCATCTCACATGCAGAGACATACATAGGCTCAAAATAAAGGGATGGAGGAAGATCTACCAAGCAAATGGAGAACAAAAAAAAGCAGGGGTTGCAATCCTAGTCTCTGATAAAATAATCTTTAAACCATCAAAGATCAAAAGAGACAAAGAAGGCCATTACATAATGGTAAAGGGATCAATTCAACAGGAAGAGCTAACTCTCCTAAATATATATGCACCCAATACAGGAACACCCAAATTCATAAAGCAAGTCCGTAGAGACTTACAAAGAGACTTAGACTCCCATACAATAATAATGGGAGACTTCAACACTCCACTGTCAACATTAGACAGATCAACGAGACAGAAAGTTAACAAGGATATCCAGGAATTGAACTCATCTCTGCACCAAGCGGACCTAATAGACATCTATAGAACTCTCCACCCCAAATCAACAGAATAGACATTCTTCTCAGCACCACATCACACTTATTCCAAAATTGACCACATAATTGGAAGTAAAGCACTCCTTAGCAAATGTAAAAGAACAGAAATTATAACAAACTGTCTCTCAGACCACAGTGCAATCAAACTAGAACTCAGGGCTAAGAAACTCAATCAAAACCGCTCAACTACATGGAAACTGAATAACCTGCTCCTGAATGACTACTGGGTACATAACGAAATGAAGGCAGAAATAAAGATGTTCTTTGAAACCAATGAGAACAAAGATACAACATACCAGAATCTCTGGGACACATTTAAAGCAGTGTGTAGAGGGAAATTTATAGCACTAAATGCCCACAAGAGAAAGCAGGAAAGATCTAAAATTGACACTCTAACATCACAATTAAAAGAACTGGAGAAGCAAGAGCAAACACATTCAAAAGCTAGCAGAAGGCAAGAAATAACTAAGATCAGAGCAGAACTGAAGGAGATAGAGACATAAAAAACCCTCCAAAAAATCAATGAATCCAGGAGTTGGTTTTTTGAAAAAATCAACAAAATTGACAGACCGCTAGCAAGACTAATAAAGAAGAAAAGAGAGAAGAATCAAATAGACGCAATAAAAAATGATAAAGGGGATATCACCACGGACCCCATAGAAATACAAACTACCATCAGAGAATACTATAAACAACTCTACGCAAATCAACTAGAAAATCTAGAAGAAATGGATAATTTCCTGGACACTTACACTCTTCCAAGACTAAACCAGGAAGAAGTTGAATCCCTGAATAGACCAATAGCAGGCTCTGAAATTGAGGCAATAATTAATAGCCTACCAACCAAAAAAAGTCCAGGACAAGATGGATTCACAGCTGAATTCTACCAGAGGTACAAGGAGGAGCTGGTACCATTCCTTCTGAAACTATTCCAATCAATTGAAAAAGAGGGAATCCTCCCTAACTCATTTTATGAGGCCAACATCATCCTGATCAAAGCCTGGCAGAGACACAACAAAAAAAGAAAATTTTAGACCAATGTCCCTGATGAACATCGATGCAAAAATCCTCAATAAAATACTGGCAAACCGGATTCAGCAGCACATCAAAAAGCTTATCCACCATGATCAAGTGGGCTTCATCCCTGGGATGCAAGGCTGGTTCAACATTCGCAAATCAATAAACGTAATCCAGCATATAAACAGAACCAAAGACAAGAACCACATGATTATCTCAATAGATGCAGAAAAGGCTTTTGACAAAATTCAACAGCCCTTTATGCTAAAAACGCTCAATAAATTTGGTATTGATGGAACGTACCTCAAAATAATAAGAGCTATTTATGACAAACCCACAGCCAATATCATACTGAATGGGCAAAAACTGGAAAAATTCCCTTTGAAAACTGGCACAAGACAGGGATGCCCTCTCTCACTGCTCCTATTCAACATAGTGTTGGAAGTTCTGGCTAGGGCAATCAGACAAGAGAAAGAAATAAAGGGTTTCCAGTTAGGAAAAGAAGAAGTCAAATTGTCCCTGTTTGCAGATGACATGATTGTATATTTAGAAAACCCCATTGTCTCAGCCCAAAATCTCCTTAAGCTGATAAGCAACTTCAGCAAAGTCTCAGGATACAAATTAATGTGCAAAAATCACAAGCATTCTTATACATCAGTAACAGACAAACAGAGAGCCAAATCAGGAATGAACTTCCATTCACAATTGCTTCAAAGAGAATAAAATACCTAGGAATCCAACTTACAAGGGATGTAAAGGACCTCTTCAAGGAGAACTACAAACCACTGCTCAGTGAAATCAAAGAGGACACTAACAAATGGAAGAACATACCATGCTCATGGATAGGAAGAATCAATATGGTGAAAATGGCCATACTGCCCAAGGTTATTTATAGATTCAATGCCATCCCCATCAAGCTACCAATGAGTTTCTTCACAGAATTGGAAAAAACAGCTTTAAAGTTCATATGGAACCAAAAAAGAGCCCGCATTGCCAAGACAATCCTAAGTCAAAAGAACAAAGCTGGAGGCGTCACGCTACCTGACTCCAAACTAGACTACAAGGCTACAGTAACCAAAACAGCATGGTACTGGTACCAAAACAGAGATATAGACCAATGGAACAGAACAGAGTCCTCAGAAATAATACCACACATCTACAGCCATCTGATTTTTGACAAACCTGAGAGAAACAAGAAATGGAGAAAGGACTCCCTATTTAATAAATGGTGCTGGGAAAATTGGCTATCCATAAGTAGAAAGCTGAAACTGGATCCTTTCCTTACTCCTTATACGAAAATTAATTCAAGATGGATTAGAGACTTAAATGTTAGACCTAATACCATAAAAACCCTAGAAGAAAACCTAGGTAGTACCATTCAAGACATAGGCATGGGCAAGGACTTCATGTCTAAAACACCAAAAGCAATGGCAGCAAAAGCCAAAATTGACAAATGGGATCTAATTAAACTAAAGAGCTTCTGCACAGCAAAAGAAACTACCATCAGAGTGAACAGGCAACCTACAGAATGGGAGAAAATTTTTGCAATCTACTCATCTGACAAAGGGCTAATATCCAGAATCTACAAAGAACTCAAACAAATTTACAAGAAAAAAACAAACAACCCCATCAAAAAGTGGGGAAAGGATATGAACAGACATTTCTCAAAAGAAGACATTCATACAGCCGACAGACACATGAAAAAATGCTCATCATCACTGGCCATCAGAGAAATGCAAATCAAAACCACAATGAGATACCATCTCATACCAGTTAGAATGGCAATCATTAAAAAGTCAGGAAACAACAGGTGCTGGAGAGGATGTGGAGAAATAGGAACACTTTTACACTGTTGGTGGGATTGTAAACTAGTTCAACTATTATGGAAAACAGTATGGCGATTCCTCAAGGATCTAGAACTAGATGTACCATATGACCCAGCCATCCCACTACTGGGTATATACCCAAAGGATTATAAATCATGCTGCTATAAAGACACATGCACATGTATGTTTATTGCGGCACTATTCACAATAGCAAAGACTTGGAATCAACCCAAATGTCCATCTGTGACAGACTGGATTAAGAAAATGTGGCACATATACACCATGGAATACTATGCAGCCATAAAAAAGGATGAGTTTGCGTCCTTTGTAGGGACATGGATGCAGCTGGAAACCATCATTCTTAGCAAACTATCACAAGAACAGAAAACCAAACACCGCATGTTCTCACTCATAGGTGGGAACTGAACAATGAGATCACTTGGACTCGGGAAGGGGAACATCACACATCGGGGCCTATCATGGGGAGGGGGGACGGGGGAGGGATTGCATTGGGAGTTATACCCGATATAAATGACGAGTTGATGGGTGCTGTCGAGTTGATGGGTGCAGCACACCAACATGGCACAAGTATACATATGTAACAAACCTGCACGTTATGCACATGTACCCTAGAACTTAAAAGTATAATAATAATATAAATAAATAAAGGAAGAAAGAAAGAAAGAAAAATATGCAAACATCAGTGTCTTTAAAACTACAGAGTTTTTACTAGGCCACAGTTTTTCCTCTAACTTGATGAAAAACCAGGAGTTCTGTCTTCCACTGATATCTCTGACACTAATTAATTGTGAAGGCCTTGATCTCCTTTGTTGGGATATGAGAGTTTTGACAAAATGTCCTCTTAGTTCCCTTCAATACGTCTGAAAACTAATTCAGAATGTAACCCTAATGCCGTTTGTGAGGAAAATAAAGGAAAGATTATCCCCCTGTATGTCATAAATCCCAACCTGTGACAAGTTCTTCACGTGTGTAAAATTCTGTCCTGGTTTTCTATGGCAGTCCCCATGCTGGAAACTCTTTTAGTTATGCATAAAATCAGGCCAGTTCATCACCCAGAAAAGGAAGAGAGGCGACATGCTTCCAGCCTATATCGTCTAGACTAATTTTCTTGTTCCCTCTGATGCCACTATGGGACCCTTGCCAGCTGCCTCCCAGGAAATAATTATTAATTGCACTTACTCAAATTAGCCTCTTCCTAAGTCCCCTTCAAGATCACACTACATTGATGTCCTGAGAGCCTAGGGGAAGCAGAGAAACTAAAAAAAGAAGTTCACAATCTTTCTCCTTCCAAACAGATTCCTACAAACAGACTCACGAGTAAAATGGACCTCATAACATGTCAGCTTCTTGGAATGGACCCTCCTTCCAAGGCTAGAGGCCTGAGGATTGCTTCTAAAAGAAAGCTTGCTATGTTTTCAGTTCCAGATGGTGTATGTGCGTTAATAGAGAGCAAATTCCAAAATGACATGCCTCTGGCTTCATCCTGTAGTCTCAGAAGCAGAGAAGAAATGCAGTAGAAAAGGAAAGAGAGAATGTCTTGCTCTTGTTTGTGTTGGGATATACCAAGGCAACAATTCAAGCAGCCTGCTCATGGATTATTTTGATCAAAATTGTTATTGCTCACTTCTTTCATTTCTTGGATAACTTAACTGACCACTTGGAACCATTCCCCTTAAAATGGGTAACAGGAAATCCTAGGTCCTCTAACTCTTAGCACATATTCATAGAAAACCAAAATTGCAACACTGTAAAAGGAGCAAAAATAACTAACTGCCATTCAATATATTTCATTCAGAATGAGGCTTTGAAAAAAGCAATGATCCTTTGTGCTCAGGGCTGCTCAATTTGAGTACTGCATCCTGTACTTTCTGAAATGATATTTTGTTTCTATTTTGATTCCAAACTGCTCAAATAGAGTCCTCCTCAGGCAAATGTATAAGAATATAACATATTCTGGCCTCAAATGTCTCTTATTAAAGAATAATAAATCAATTTAAATATTATTACTTCAAAAAAACTGTAACAAATATTAATCAATCTGATACTTCTACAGTTATTGGAGAATATACCCACATTTGATCTGTAAACTACATTATGGATGTCATGGTCCCATTTCTTAAAATATGTCTAGGTATATGTTTATACTGATACACAATTAGGTATGTTTATATCATATATATACTGATTCAACAGAGGAGAAAATATTTGTGAAGATGAGATTAACACAGCAGATAGAAAGCATCACATCTTACCTTATAAGACTGCATTTATAATTACCATGTGGTAGAATAATGGATGGTCTTTTCACATTATTATGTTTCTTAATAATTTTCAAATTAAAATATTTGAAGAAAACAAATGCAATAGCCTGTAATTTGTACAATATAAATTCCAATTTTTCCCTAGATAATGGCAAAGGCTGCATGACTATTAAAACTTTACATAAGTATGTACATATACAGACAAGGTAGCCTTTTTTATTTTAATGTGGGAGAAATAAGCTAAGGGGAGTAATGCCATCTATTCTTCTATTAGATAGGGTATTATATAATACATGCTTACAAAAGGATCATGTTGTCAAGGGCACCTCGTCTTCTCTTTAAAACAAAATTAATCTCAAATGTTGCTTAATCGAATCACAATGAAGTTTCATACTTTTCTCTTTTTTAATGTAATTTTATTTTAAGTTCCAGATACATGTGCAGTACGTGCAGGTTTGTTATATATAACATGTGCCATGGTGGTTTGCTGCACCTACCAATTTAACAAAATATCACAGAAACACATGCATCATAGAAAATCACATCTTCCTAGATAATGAATTATCAAGAGGTAATTTTGGAGAGTCTCTATTTATAAGCTAAGAATGATTATTTGAATATTTAAATATATGCACTGTTGACAAATAGGAGTGTATTTAGGGAGTTTTAGTTCTCTAAGGTCTCTAAATCGCCATGGGCTCAAGAATGAAGAAACCATGCACTGACACTCTGAACCTGGATGGATGAATTCTAGCCAGCAACTTGTGCACTCCCCTCATAGCCACAGAGGTAGGTGGAATTTATTATACTATTCACAGTGTTGCCAGTGAAGAATTATAAATTTGGGCGATAAAAAGACACAGTGGTGAAAAAAGTTAAAGAAGAAAAATGTTTAAAATATACAAAATTTAATTTTAATCTTAAAAAAATACTTTTATTATAAAAAGAAGTACCAAATATATTATAAGAAATTAAAAATGCAAAACATCCATATACATCAATATTAATAATATTGATTATTAATCATAATAATATTAATTATTTTAATATAATTAATATTATATTAATATTAATTAATATAATCTATCATATGAGTCTTCAAATGTCTTCAAATCATCATAATAAACAGGAGTTACTAGAAAAATATTTTCTTCTGCATTTGCAAATACAAAAAAATCTCCTGTGTTATTTGTTCCCATACCTGGAAGTAGTGATCAAGTTTGTTTTTCTCTCTGCCCCAAGATACAAATGGAAACTGTCTTGGAAAAAGAAAGCCACGCCACAAAAGTCAATAGGGAATTCAGAAAGTCTATAAACAACCATCAAACTGATACAGATGTAGATTTACAATGGCAGAAGTAGACAAGATATGGTGGGAATATAAGTTTGTATTGCCACTTTGGTAAATAGTTTGACATCATCTACTACAGTTACAGATATATGTACCCCATGGACCAGCATTTCATATTCCAGTCCTTTTTTTGTAAATTAATGTTATTTTAAGGTCTGAGGTACATGTGCAAGTTTGTTACATAGGTAAACTTGTGTCATGGAGGTTTGTTGTACAGATTATTTCATCACCCAGGTATTAAGCCTAGAACCCACCAGTTATTTTTCTGGATCCTTTCCCTCCTCCCACCCTCCACCCTCTGGTAGGCCCCAGTGTGTGCTGTTCCCCTGTATGTGTCCATGTGTTCTCACCATTTAGCTCCCACTTTTAAGTGAGTACATGCGGTATTTGGTTTTCTCTTCCTGCATTAGTTTGCTCCACCCGTGTTTCTGCAAAGGGCATAATCTTGTTCTTTTTTTATGACTGCATAGTATTCCACAGTGTATATGTTTTATAACCAATAGAAATATATGCAAATGAGTATCATAAGAAATGCACCAGAATAGTCCAGAGTATCATAAGAAATGCACCAGAAGTTCAGAGTAGCCTTATTTATAATAGCCCCAAACTGGACAAAGCATAAATGCCTATTAATAAGAAATTAGATAGATACATTTTGACATACTTAGAAAACAAAATACTATACAGTAACTAAAAAATGAACTACATTTATCCCCCCAAATATGTCTGAATCTCACAAACAAAAAATTGAGTTAAAGAAGATGCAATAATACATATTTTATAATTCATTTATATAAATTTCAAGTCTACGAAAAACTAAACTCATGAAAGAGAAGTGAAAAGAGTGGTTAACTCTGAAGATGAGAGACTAGGAAATGACTGGGATGGGGGATGAGGACAGTTTCTGGGGTACTGGTTTGACCTACGTGGTATTTACACAGGTGTTTTCTTTGTGTATGGCAGATAATTCACTCTGCCATACACTTATGTTCAGCTCACTTTTATGTGTGTCTGGTCACACAATCAAGAAGCTAAATAGAGAGAGCAAAATAGAAAATGTTATAGTAAATGAAATTATTTTATGACTCAAATGAGTTTGTTACCCAACAGCTTGTGGGTGCACTTTACACATAAGAATTCACATTGTCTTGTGGAAATCATCAGCTCAAAAGGACCCTAGAGTTATCTTTATTGCTATCTCCTGATGACCTTTACATAGGTGCAGCCACTGATCTTCACATCTCAAATTATAATAGTCAATAAAGAATCACTTTATATAAGAGGTATTTCACTTATTTCACTTATATGAATTTCAGGGTAGGGAGACTTTGCAGGGATATTTAGCTGAGCTTTCAAACTATCTGTGGTTCCTGTCAAAACATTCAGGAGCATCCTAAATATAAAATGAAATGTCCATAAACCTAAATAAATGTATGTATAAATAATAAATACCTACACAATTGGAGGAAGAGTGTTATATTGAGGAATTAAGTCAAAATGGTTTAATCATGAAAAGCGATGGTAGAAACTGGAGAATGAGAACGAGGAGAATGGAAGGCAAAAATAACAGAATATAGTTAGTCTCCCTCCTGGCTTTGAGTAATATATGCTGATGTAAAAAATTTTTATTGTTAGTGTTAATCACTGTATTTATTCACGAATATGTAAATTTGACACAATAGATCTATTAATGTAATTTAATTTACTTGGCATTTCTTCTCCTGAGCAAGACTCCTAACAGATTTACCCTTTACCAGTTCAACAAAATTCTGAGATTTCTCCCCAATTTCTACCTCACAGGAGGAACCTGGATATTCAGAGATTCAGGATCTTAGTTTTTTACTTTTAATGAAGAATCATGCTATTGCAAGTTGAACAAAGATATGCAGAATAGGAGGACAGTCATAGTATGCAGGGTTTAAAAAAAAAAAAAAATTTGCAGGCACTTGATGTGGGCATGATAGTGGTCCAGCTATGAGATGGCTGTTCTTGGTGGGTTTTATTTTAATATTGGGAAACTTTGCAGTTTTTACACATGTTCATAGAACCATGATCTAGATCACAATATAGCTAGTTTTGACATCACTCTTACATTTCAATGCATTTTATATTTTCCCCTCTGACAATTCAGCTTATTCTATTAAGTGTACATCCAACTTCTCTCTCCCTATGTTCTCATTCTACACACATGCTAAATCTGAGGTATGTTTTGGAAGTAGGGGATCTCAGAGAGTCTGTCTGATTTTTTGTCACATCCTCTCATCTAGTCACTAGAACATGCTTCAATCAGATCTGTGTCATAGGTAAGCCAAACACGTATGTTGCAATTTCAGCTACTTCATTTATCACCAGCTAAAAATAAACAAAAACAAACAACAGTGGTAAGGTTAAACCCCCCTCCATATCCTGATCATATAATTTTAAGTTATGACAGAGGCAGGCAGTGCTTGAGCACTACATAAGCAACTTGTTAGGGCATGCCACAGAATTCTGATGGAGTTCTTGGGGCTTTCTTGAGAGTCACTTCCTTAGAAAGAGAGAACTGAAACATAGATGGCTGTAGACACTAATAATATACATTAAGAAATAAGTTAAATTATATGGTAACATTATATATGGGTAAATGCTACAAAAAATAAATCAAGAAGAGAGTGATATTTCTATGCAAAGATTTAGGTAGGGAATGTTTTTTCTGATGAAGTCGAGTTTGAATAGAGCTCCAAAACTATCGTATATATTCTAATATGTCAACAATTATCTCATCAGTATCGATTGATCAAAGATGGTGAATAACTACAATCTCATTCTTTTTGCCTTCTACTCTGCTCACTCCTACTTCCCTAGTTCCCACCCTAAGCTCTCAGAATTATACTATTACGATTTGATTCTTCAGTGACACCAATATTGCTCCTCTAAGTGCCTAGGATGAGTGTTTATTTAGTTTATTTATGCATTTATGATGTTCTTGTGTATTTCGACAATCAGGAACCACAGAGATGTGAGGAAGGCCAAGCCAAATGCCCTTTAAGCAGTCTCCCTGCCATGAAAGCTGTAAGCCCTGAAGTCATTTGCCTGATAATCTGTTCTGTGGGTGCTAGCAAGCATTAGACCCCTTAGACATGTGGTGATGGGGAGGTTGTAAGCCAAGGAATCTGGGCAGGTATAATAGCAACTGCAGACTTAAGCAGATAGAAAGCTGACAAGGATACCATACCGCTACTTATTTGAGGTCACCAACAGCATTTCAATCCAAGAGTAGCCAGACCCATTAAACGAAAACATAAATGATGGGCATCAGATCCTTTTTTGGAAGACATCAGGAATGCTAGGATATTTAGTGTCTTTAGGGAAGAAAAAGTATGAAGAAAGGCAGCTAAGGACACTGGAGACAAATGTTTCATGTTTTCATGATTTTACTTGTTAACTTTTCACTCTGCAGACAGAATCTGGGCACAGGGACTTTGCCTGCAGCTATCAGGGGGAGCTCTGTTGTAAATAATTTATATATTAGCATATAAGCATTGTATACAAGGAATTTGTTAATCTGACAGCATGTGATGTAGTTTAATCAATATAATTATTAACAAAAATAATTTACACACAATTGCTCTTTCACTTGAGTGCAACTTTGAGGTTCACTGGGAACCTCAAAGAGAAAAAGAAATGGTTTTTCTATGCTGAAGATGAAAGCTTCAGAATAGGTTGATTCTGGTTGTAAAGGAATCTTAATCTTAATAATGAAAGATCTTAACCTTTGATGGTAGAAGCTAGTCTTCCTCTCACTTAAATACTGAGGAATGCTAAGAAATGCTAGTTTCTGCAGATACCTTTCCTGCTTCAAAAAGATAAGCTTCACTTTGATCTATTTCCCATATGGACTCTGTATGATTTCTTTTGGGGGGAAAAATGAACAGGGTCCTGCCACTTTAAAAAACAAAAACAACATGAAACAAACAAAACACCTCTCTCTAAAATCTCTAGAAAACACTCCATCCAGCCTTTCCCTTTCCTCCTCAGCTCAAATCAGAAGCAACTCACTACAACTAAAATAAGCAGTTTCCTTCTCATCTTTTGTCACTCGAAAGGCCAGAAGAGCTCTAATCCCTCAGTCAGAGAAAAAAAAAAATTCGTCCCATGTAAATATGTGTGCATTGACATCGATGATGTTCTGAGTTTATTTTTTAAATGCCATTGTTTTGTAAATGCCATTTCTAAAATGTCATTATTTTTTAATGCCACTAAACCACATTAAGAGTGGTTTAGTAGCATTGAAGTGCAAACGGAAACAAGAATATATTTTCTGTAAATTTAAGAGAGTAAGAATAAAAGGTTCTTAGGACTGTATACTGAATCATGAAGATTAATGCCAAAGACCAGAGAAAACTAACCAGTATTTATATAATGTTCCCTTCTATTGTAGCCTGAGCCTTGGGATGTTTGGAACAATTTTTGAACCCTTCTAAGCCTTATTTTTCTCATTTTTAAAATGAGGGTGTTAAAGGTAGGTGATCTCAACATGTTTTCCCAGCTCACTCAGCTTTGGATTTTTTTTCTGATTATAAAATTATTCTGATTATTTTTACTTAGAAAAAATGTAGATAGGAAAATGTGTATTTCTGATAATTCTACCACTCATAGATAATCAGTTTGGTGTATATTCTTCTAGGTAATGCTTTGGTTCTTTTTTTAAAAAACCATAATGACCACAATAAACACAGTAGAATCTCTTTTCTGTTTTATCTCTCTGAAGAATATGTGCGCTTTGTTTCCCTCCCCCGCCACTCGTTTTAGTATTTAAGTGCTTAACAATCGAGGTTCTGGCAACTAAAACTGCACAGGCAGCAGCTCCATTTTTCTCAGAATCAAGTGAAACTGAACAGGCAATTAAAAGTTACTGAACTGCAAGGTAAAATTACTTCCCTGCTATGCTGCTGGGTGACTAAAGAAGGGAGACAATGGAAATCATATTTAGAATTAAGATAGAAGGATGGAACATAGCAGTCTGCTCTACTAAAATGGAATCTATAAGCATTAGACACAATCAGCAGTACTTCAATCATGCTCTTTGCTCACACTTAGATGGAAGATTACACAAAACAAATGTGCAATATTCAATTCTGTGGCATTGTTGGTTAACAGAAGGCATTTCCCTCCCAGCTCATACGGTGATCCAAATTCCCTCCTGTACACTCAGTGTCCATCTCACAAATGGGCTATGCTCCAAGAATCTATCTGTAAGCTCATTGTTCCATTCTCTGTATTAAGTTTCCCATAGAATTAACATTATAAATGGTGCTCAGATTCCTAGACTAGCATTTATGGGCCAGCTTATTAAAAGGCACATTATCAAAAAATAACATCAAGAAGACTATGGAAATTAACCACCATAGTAATGTTTCTTTTGAAGTTGTATTCAGAGGTCAATTGTGGAGGTACAAGAATAGCTCTCCTCTTCCGAAAATTACTGGTG
This sequence comes from Trachypithecus francoisi, assembly GCF_009764315.1. Classification (NCBI taxonomy): domain Eukaryota; kingdom Metazoa; phylum Chordata; class Mammalia; order Primates; family Cercopithecidae; genus Trachypithecus; species Trachypithecus francoisi. The sequence goes on along the minus strand of NW_022681462.1, from coordinate 57,194,073 downwards.
ACAGTTTCCATCCTTAGAGGCAAATGGTAGGATAGAAGAATAAAGTTTAAAGAATTTCAGGAATTCAATCAGGAGGATTCAGGGCCAGAGATCAAGGAAAAGGATTCACATTGAACAGGGAAAGTAGTAAATGGCATGAGATGAAGGAGTTGGTAGTATGACTGATAATGCTAAAGAAAGGAGAAAATGATGAAAGTATGGAGAAAAAGAGCCTTCTTCTAGGATATCTTCCCACGACTTTGAGCTCCTATCTTAGTTAGAAGGTTGGAGGCTATAATATCTGGATGTCATCTGTTTTCCACACTCAGTAGAAATGTTGGGGAAAGAAGATTTGGTGAATTGGGGTGAAGATAAAAATGATCAGTGGAAGTCTGTGGAAGTAGTAAGACATTTCCATTCTAACTGAAGTCTTACGTCTATCATCTATCTCTCCACTGAGGACTCTGCCTAGTGACTTGTATTGGGGATGGTTATGATGCCTAGAAAATGCAGTAGAACTGGAAATGATAATTTCAAACATTTAATAAGGTAGATCAAACATCAAACAACAATGAAAATAAATAGGAATGTGGAAGTCAAGCAAGGGAAGATCTTGCCACATGCAACCAGTATAGCCATTTGCCCAATAAGAATCACATTAAGTTGGATTAAGCAATCTGTGAGAATCTCCTTAGGATAGCATTTTTACATAACAAGGGAATCAACAAAGCAGATTTCATAACCGATGACATGTAATAAAATATGAAACCCACTCTTAAAGGTTATGATTCCATTGGTACAGCTATGTACAAATATGCTGGAGATAGTAAGGTAGTAAGATTAATAAGTAACAAACATCGGGAGGCTGAGGCAGGAGAATGGCGTGAACCCGGGAGGCGGAGCTTGCAGTGAGCTGAGATCCGGCCACTGCACTCCAGCCTGGGCGACAGAGCGAGACTCCGTCTGAAAAAAAAAAACAAACAAACAAACAAACAAACATATGTCCTGATATAAAGTTCACTTTTGATTTAATGCGAAATATCAGTTTGCTGAAAATATGTCTTCCTTCTTTAGGAGGGGATGGTAGTACTAAAATTTAATAGAATAGAGTAAAAAATATAAATCAGAAATATAAATCAGAAACCTAAGGTGAACTGAAAGCAGTTACTGTGGAGTACAGTATTTACTATGGGATTTCTTTTAGGTAACTTTTTTATGTTGTCCAACCTCAAATATCAATTTTCCTCAAAATTACAATTAGAAAATACCATAAGAAAAAATAATAACTGGTTTCAGGATCTACGAGGACATTTTTAAAGAGTATATTGGAGTTATATTTGCTGCCAATATCATGTACTGAATGTTTAGAGAAATATTTTCTGCTATGCATTTAAAAATGACAAATAACTATGAAAGACATGTTAGTACACATGGAGGAGATAATCAAAAGATCCAAATACATGTAATCACTATTCCAGAAGGAGAGGGGAAAGAGAATGGGGAAAAGACTCATAAGTCTACATAAGTGATTAATTAGACAAATCCTAATATCAGGAAGCCCAGTGAATCCAAAGCAAGAAGAATAAAAAGAAACCCTTATCAAGACAGACACACACATGAGCATAAAATAATTGAAAATTCAAGGAAAGAGATCTTTAAGACAGTCTGGAAGAACGAACGAGTAGTTAGAAATAAATGATAACTAGATTTACAAGTAACTTTTCAACACTTACAATGGAAGCCAGAGAATACTGGGATAATATCTCCAAAATATAAAAGACAACAGCTGTTCTATTACAGTTGCTATAAAAAATTTTTCAAAATGAGGTTAAAATAAAGATATTTCAAACAATTAAAAAAAGAAAGAATTTACTAACAGACTTTCACTAATGCAACTTCTAAATAATGTACATCAAAAAACAAAAAAAGAAAAGAATCACAGAAAAAAATGTCTAAGATGAAAGAAGAAAAGTTAAAACCATAGCGGACATCTCAGTAAGTCTAAAGACAGACTTACTTTGTAAAAATATTAACAGTCTTTAATTTATAGAGTTAATACAACAAAAGTCACCAACAACATGTTATTCCAAAAAGATCATGAATAGAATTGAAACATTCAAAGGTCCTTTTATTGTCTGGGAGGAAAATATTGTTAACATTAGATGTTGTAACCTCAGATATTCATGTTTTATATTTAATGATTGCAAGGTAGAGGTAGAAAAGTATATCTTAAACAAGATACTAAATACAAACTATAAAGGGAAATGCTGATAATTTAACTATATCCAATTATAGAACTCCATTCACCAAAAGATACCATAAAAAGACTGAAAATTCCAGTCACATACTAGAAGAATAAACCTAAAATAATAATGAATTATAAGAAACAATAAAGAAATGATAATCTAATAGGAAAAAAATGGACCAAAAATGTGAACAGATATTTCACAGAAGAGGAAACACAAATAACCCAGAAATATATGAAGACATGTACAATATCATTAGTAACCAGGGAAATTCAAATTAAATCACAATGAAATACCATTGTACAATCACCCCACTGGCAAAAATTTTAAAAGTTTAGATGAGAACACAGAGCAATGGGAAGTCATCATTCCCCAGTGGACAACAGATGAATAGTAAGCAATTTTATTAGGAACGTTATATGTGCATTCTGTATGCATTACATATACTGCAACAATCCTGCTCCTGAATCTATGCCCTAGAGAAATTCTTGTACATGATCCAGAGTCACATGAAACAGGGTTCAAGGAGCATTGTTTGTAAGAGCGAAAACTCAAAACCACCTAAATATCCATGGGCATATAGTGGGTTACAATATTGTGATTTTTTTCACTCAGTAGAATGATATACAGTGGTAAGAATGATTAAATTAAATGCTATAATAAACCGCAAACAAGTTTGAGAGATAAACACAAAAGAATATAACTACTATTATTCCATTTATATAAAATTCAAAACCAGGGAAAAGTAAACAGTATATCATTTAGTGATACATGCATATATGATAAAACTATTTTAAAAACTAAGAAGATTATAAACACAAAATTCAGAAGGTAGCTATCTTAGGATAAACAAGAGAGACATATACAGTGCTTCAGATATTGGTAGTGCTTTATGTATGTCATATGCAGGCCACAAAGGTTTTCAATTTTTAATTACATTTTAGTAGACACATATGAATTATATAACTTTTAAATGTAAATTATTATCACAGTAAAGAAATATATTTAATATTGTTAACTGCAGTTTAATAAACAAAATTAATAAGTTTAAGTTAAGAAGATAAGCTTTGCTTTTAAACTAAATGTTTAAAATTTGGGATTTTTATTTAAAAATCACATTTAAAGAAACATGGCAAAACTGGAGTTTAAATGGGGGTTCTTTCCTGAGTCATACATTTGCATAGTGTCAGTGGAATACTAATGCCTCTTGCTATTCTGACTGAGAGTTGAAAATGTTTGTCTGTTTAATTATTTTAGTTTGTACTTCATTTTTATAGCATTCCCTCATCATTAATTATATATTGCAGTTCCGTTATGCAAAATGACAACAAATAAAATTAGAAATACTATGCTTCATAAAATGTAGCATAAAGTTACAGTGGCTGATACCCACAGTCATTTGTATAGCCATTGCCTTGAAATATACTGATCACAACCTCCTTTATCTCCAAACTGTCTGAATGCTGCTAACATGAGAAAGATACCTGACTGACTTGACGGACCTGCAGCAAAACTATTTGTTTTCATCCAAAAGGAAAGGGGCCTCCTCTGTTACTCACTTTTTTTTTTCCTTTCTGAACTAATTTCTGAGAAAATTACTCCATTAATAGCACTAATTTACAAAACGAATTGTGTAATTTGCCTAGATTCCAGGCATTCATTAGCTCTCATGGAAGCACCTGTGTGAAGAAGACTGTATCAGGACTCTGGAAAGAAGACAGTGGCAGACAGTGGCACCGTAGCACCTCAAATAATGCAACAAAGACCCCTAAGCGAGCTTGCATCCTGTCAAAGAAGCTGTTTTCTGCTCTACTGAAATCCTTGACTTCAAGCACTAACCTCCTCTCATATTCCTTTGTCCCCTAAGCTCCAACTTCACTATACAATCTTTCTCTCTATTCTTGCCTCCTCCAGTTCTAATTCAAGTTGCAGTCTCATTAGAAATGGGACATGGTCACTTTGGCAAGACATGACTCCTCTTTTACCCAGAGGATAAAGCACTATAGCAATAAGAGTTACACAGGTAAAAGACAGTGTTATCGAAACCTAACATTTTCCTAACTACCCCCACCCTCACTCCTCATCAGTGAGCTTCTCCTATAACCTAGATCATTCCAAACACTGATCAATGACTTAATGATTGAGAAGCAAAAAGTTTCTACAGTCTTCTAGTATCATCAATTCAAGTGCCTAACAATTCTAATGAGAAGGGTCTTGAATGATAATACTTAAAGCAATTTTTTCTTATTTTATCAGATGATTGTTTAAAAAGGTATTCATTTATTCTTATACCTGAATCTTAAATATATATATATACACACACACATATATGTGTGTATATAGTGTGTGTGTGTGTATATATATATATATAGTATATGATTAGCATCAGGTTAGTCTGGGAGTAGGAATGGGTTTGATAAAGAAATACAAAATAAGCATAGTATCTTACTATAAAGATGTTAGAAGAGAAAGTATACATTTAGATAGAATTAAAATGGAAATGTTTTCATTTCTATATGTTAATATAACACAGTGCCAAATGATTTGGCAATGGCATTAAGTGACACAGAAGTTCAAAACACAGACAAATATCAATGTGAGCAGGAGTATCTAATAAAGGCTTCCAAGAGGAAGTAGGAAGAGAGCTAGGGTTTACGGAATTGATGAATGGACAGGAGCTAAAAAGGCAGAGGGGAAGGAGGAGGGTATTTCTGGCATTGGAAATAGAATATGAAATTCAGCTCAAGCATGTGGAGATAAGCAGCGGCTATGACCCTGAGGTATGGAGGGGGCTGATCCCAGTATCTGCTCTGACGAGAATATGAAGAAAGGACCACAAACACTTTGATGTCTGGCTGTTTTAGTCATTGAACTATTGGAATGTGCATTGAATGCCATCTGATTCAAACAGCAATGGTTTGTACTCTTCTATCCTCTGATAATTTGCTGGCAGCACACACTTTCTGTCATGCCAAATGACTGCAGTCTGAAAGTTGTGTAAGAAAATCTGTGGTGGCAAATTAAGTCCTCGTCATCCTGAAAAAAATCCAGGCATTGAGGATTGATTATTAACAACTGGAAAGCTGAGGAAGCGAAGAGAAAATCATCAACCTCTACAGCCAAGTCCCAAAGCCAGTAACCACATAAACATTAACATTAGGTAGCCCCACTGAACAAAGGCATCGTTTGCTCTCTAACCACATACAATTCAGAGAGAGAGCACAGTATGCAGAAAAACCAGACTATGTGTCCTGGACTGCATGACTCTGCACCAAAGAGATACACAAAGTATCCAGAGACACCTAGTATGACACTGTCACTGGTCAGTGACCTTGGTTAGAAGACCTTCTCTTCTAACATCTTTATAGTAAGATACTACGCTCATTTTGTATTTCTTTATCAAACCAAAACACTGGTCCTGTATTTAGGAATATATTTTCTGTATTCCTAAATCTAAGAAATCATGGAACTAACAAGGATTATGTTACTGAATGCAGTATGTCATATTAGAACAAGGAGTGAAGTGATATTCAGTCACCGGAAGAAATAAACTGCAGTTCGTGTCTAAGATATAGAAAGATTCACCTTTTCCATCCTATGGACCAGTGACACAATTTATACCTTTGAACTTTAAAAGAGTTTAAACAGTGCATAGCTTTATAACTTTGGAGTGAGGATCAGGGAGACATAAAGTTACAAAATGAACATTGTTTTTCCTAAGTAGCAGTACTTTTCGAGAAATGGAAGTTATTGAATATTCACTACCTTTTAAAAGACAGCAAATGAGAGAGGCAAGGTGCTTTTTGTTTGGTTTTGCTTTAAATTAGGGAAAATGACAAAAAATAGCAGTTATCAACTTTACTTTTCAGTAAATTTAATACTATCTTCCATTCTACAATATTGTATAATATCCCATTCTACATTCCACTCCATTCTAATAATAATAAAATAATAAAACAACTAACTAAAAGTAGCTAACTAGTATCTATGAACATACTTATATGCCAGATATGACATTAAATGATCTAAAATATTATCTCACTTAATTTTTATATTTACTGTAATATTTATTATCTCCCCATTTTGTAGATGAGAATTAGTTATCATTGAAGTTTAGCTTAGCAAAGTGGTCTACCTGTGATCACAGAGGTAAAAAATTACAACATCAAAAAATAACAACAACAACAACAACAACAAAAAACCCGTCTGTCATGTGCACTTCAAGCCAGAACTGGGTTAAATCTAGGGACTAAACACCTACTACCTGGTCAGCTGTTACAAGCAAAGAGGGTTCCTGGAGACAAGGGCTAACTAGAAGGTTAACACAAGGACCATGAAGGCCAATTCCTTTTTATCACCTTAGCTATGTAACTGTAGGAGTTGCCTCAAAACAACCATTTATAAAGGTGAGAACAAACAACAACAACAAAAACCCAGAAACCTCCAAATACTTCGTGATTGGAAGTATGCTGGTGTGGGGTATGAGCAAGCTGGTTGCATTTAATAATCTGACCATCAAGAACCATTCTGTTCACTTCTGTATTATTTATAGTAAAATGTGTGTAATATATCTGATCCCTAGAAGATACCTTTTTAAAGTATGCAAACACATTTTAAACAAGGAAATGACAACAATGATTTCTTAGACAAGGAATTTTTCAGGTGATAACTCTTTTAGAATGATGCTACTCTGTAAGTGTGAAAGTTCTCTAATCTATCACTAGATTTGAAAACTAATTAGGATGAGTAGAGACAGAATGTGAATTTAAATACATATTCATTCCTTGCCTTCACCAAAGATTTATTTGTAAATCAATGCTATTTTATTTTCCCATTAGTTATATTTCAAGTAATTCATTCCAAAATACAGAAAATAATTAATTCTTGAAAAATTAAATTCAAAAGCTACAATTTAAAAATTAAGCTTCATGGAGTTAAATATTAAAAGACATTAGTCCTAAACACAGTCTGTTACTTGACACCAGTGTTTTATCTGTAAGCCATTCTGTATTAATAAGCGACTAATATTCTAACACCTACTCTAAAATGATGATCTCTCTCCTAACTGTGAAATAATTCTAGTATTATTTTTCATTATTAACTATGATTTTGAAAAGTTGAAATGATTTAGTTGTATGACAGTATATATTAGAATTTAGTGGAATGTAAGCACAAAAAACTATTAAACAGCGTTCTTCTAAGATTCAGCTCATAGGTCATATCCTTCATAAAACTTATCAGAAGCTTTCTTCCACCCAATTAACAAATCCCTCAGGGGTTACTGTACCCTATATGGTTGTTCAGAGTCTGTCATTTCTTGAGTAATACATTATAATAGTAGTTCTAAAACTTTAACATACAGCAGAATCTTCTGGAGTGCTGGTTAAACTACAAATTGCAGAGCCTCACCATCAGAGTTCCTGATTTATGAGGTCTGGGTGGAACACAATAATTTTCATTTCTGTACAATCCCAAGGTGATGCTGATGCTGTCAGTCTGGGGACCACATTTGAAGAACCACTGCTTTCACAGTGTTTCACTTTCAAAAAGTCTGTCTCCCACTATGGGACTAGAACCACTAAAGAGCAGATATGGTGCCTAGCATGTTCTAGACACTCAATACATATTTCTGAATGAAAGAATGCAGAGGCCCCTGCAATGTTTGGAGAAGAACCAAAGGAAAAATGAGAAGACAGACAATGGAAGTTTCAGGAAATAAACTATATACATATAACTTAGCAGACTCAAATTTTATTTAAACCACTGACCTTATAAATGGTTCAGTGAAAATCATTATGGTTTAAAGAAAAATGCGGAGAGTTTGAAATTAATACTTGATCTAGGTTCCTCTAAGTCCTTTTCCAAAATATGCCTATGTGCATCTGTTCATTAAGCAAACAGTTACTGAATATATACCATAAGCAAGTAAGCTAGAAAACATGGGAAATGACAAGTTGACAAAAGTATTACTTCATTTTAATAAAAGTGGATCAAACAAGTATTCATCATACAATTCTAGGAATAGGAGGTACCAAGCACCAGAAACAAGAGATGTTCTAGAAACTCGAAGTAGTTCACTAGTGAGGATTTCAAGGTAGGTAGCAGATAGGGAATTACACAAAGAGCTGAAAAACTACATAAACATATAAAACTGGCCCGAGGAAGGGAAGGCTTCAAATGTAAGACTAAGGAATTTGAACTTACTTTTGTAGGGGTGGGAAGAAAGCAATATTTAGCAAAACTAAACTTCAGGCAGGGTATATGCTTGAGTAGAAGGAGACTAGAGGCAGGAGGACTAGTGAGAAAGCTATTGAAATGGTCTGCACAGAGGTCAGAGCGACCTAAAGCAGGTGGTAGCATTAGGAATGAAACACAGAAGGCAAAATCCGCAGTTAGGCAACCAATTAAATGCATAGCAGGAGAGAGAGAAATGAATTAAATGGAAAGGTTTTGAGCCTTAATGGCCCAATAAATGAAGATGACACTCAAAAGCTAAGGAAACCAAAATGATGGAGTCAATAAACTTAATTAATCATAAATTTCAGAGGCACTCACTGGCAGGAACTTCTATCAGAGCTCTGGGTTGGGGGAATCCTAGCAGTGCGTTCACTTTGCCATATACATGTGTAAAGTGTGTAAGTCATTTCTATTTTGCTTCCTTAAGCTTTTCCTTCACTCCTCCAACTTTTCCTTAGTCACACTCACCTCGTACCAGATGGCCCTGGAGAGGCGGTGGCCATTTTTATTTAACTTTTGGCATTCTTTCCTTAATTAGAACACCTTGAATTATATTAGCTTTAAGCCCTGAAAAATCTGAATCTGACCCTGCAAGAATAGTTTCTGGTTGTGAGGAAGCTGTGCTCACTTTTATTCTTGGACTTTGATGCACTACCCAGAAATTCAGGTGGAAAAAGTCTAGCATGGGTTTAAAAATCTACCAGAACATTTGGGACTGGGGAAATAAATGAGGATAGTTGATGGAATTACTCAAGAAGAGAAAGCAGACAGAGGAGAGAAGACCTAATATAAAATTTCTGTACCCTGACATCAAGAACAGGAAGAAACTGAGAAAGAAAAGGAGGATGGAACAATCAGAATGGATGAAAACCACAATAAAACAATGTAGTCCAGTGAAATAAATGCCAAGGGAAGAATGAATCTTAACTAAGTAAAGATGTAGACTGTTCCCTGTGCTGAAAAGACCAGAAAGGATGAGTGCTGATATAAAGCCATTCCTATGGATTGGTGGTCACTGGAAGGGAAGATATGAATAGAGGGAGAAGTTTGTCATGCCCCCCACCAGGTCCCATGGGGGAGCTACAGAAGGACAGTTTTTCTTACCTCCCTTAGAGGGACGGGGACTAAAGCTTGGTGCTGCTCTAGTGACAAGCAGTTTACATATCCATTGGGATATCATAAGATGGTAAGCTAGTATGATTTACATTTTACAAATGAGGAAACGTGTCCAAAGTCACACCACCAACCAGAGCTGGAACTCAAATTCCAGATTTTCCTAACTCCAAGTCCACTGTCTTATTTTCATGGCCAATTTTAAAAGCAATGTACCTGTCTATCTTCACTATTAACAGTATTATTCAAATAATTATCTGGAATTTGGAATCAGAATAGCCTTGATTCTAATTTTAGGACTGTTTTTTGTGGTTCCACTTCAATTAGAAATGCACACATTAGAAAATGCAGGCTATTGCTTCAGTAATATTTTATATGCTTGTAACCCTTTATTTAAAAATTAATGTGATAACATTTGTGAACATGTTAAAAAGCTAAAATGTCAGTACATTACTTTTCCTTCTTCATAGTTTCTAATCTGTAGAGCTTAATGAAAAAAAATGATTAGCATTTCAAAAGAAAATAAGGAAAAACCTGATAGAAATATATTTAGCAGAGAAAGTTTCTAAGTATGATCTGTTGTTTGAATAAATTTTTTTACAAAGAAGTTCAAAGTAATCATTTTACTTCTTGCATCTATAAAGTGTTTATCAGTTTTCATCAATATAAAGAAAATAAGACAGAATTTTGTTTTTTTTCATTTCATGGGCTGACTTTTCATATTTTAAAAATATTTTACGTTTATATTCCAATACTAATATTTAACACATGGATTAATGTATTGTACATGTTGTGCTGAACGATGAATTGAATAAATGCCAGGAATTATTAACAAGCAATTTCAGCTAAAACTATAAAACAATTTCAGCAACAATTACCTTAAATGATAAATTTTCTTTCAATTTAAGAAATAATTTTCTCCCTCAGATGTTTATTGAAATTATTATTTTGTACTTGCTGTATCTGCAGACAGCAAGAGACTTAGCCCATGTAAAAGGAGAACGTACTTTTTCATAAGCATTTTAACTTCTTAAAATAACACTTAGCTATTAAATAAAATTGCAGGCTGGCAGCTGTAGGTTCAGGCATATAATGGAAGAGATAGATGGAAACACCAAAGGAGGGCAGGTAGTCATGAGCAAGGACCTGAAACTTCGATATATCTGAAGTTTTCACCTGCAACCTTATCTTCAGTTTAGTAGTAACACTACTATCTAGTGTTACTTGCTTATAGTTGCTTCTGTCCATTAACTTCCTTTATTACTTTTTGCTATTATATTCTATGTACATAATTATATACTTAGAGTTGATGTTATCATAAACAATGCTTTAAAGGGTATATTTTATAATTCCTAGGCTTTTCTTTGCTAAGGGACTTCAGCTAGACCACATCTATACTGCATTTTATTCTGTTGAAACTAGGTAGAATGTCAACAATAAAATTTGGAACACACCTTAGGTATGGCTAAAAATTTTTAAATTGACAACATTAAGTGTAAACAAAAATATAGAAACACTGTAATTCTCATACATTATCAGTGGACGTTTAAAATCATGCACCCACCTTGAGAAACTATGGGACAAAGTCTAACAAAAGTCAAACAAAATCCTATTTCCCAGACTTTCCACTTTTAATACATGCTCAATAGAAATGACTATTATTTCCCAACTCATTTAAAAATGCTTATAGGTACAATAGCCTCAAACTGGAAACAAACCAAACGTTCCTCCACATGAGAATAAATAATCAAATTGTGGTATATGCATACAATGGAACACGACTCAGAAATAAAAAATACCCAACCAATGATACATACAACAACATGGATAAGTTTAAAAAATATGATGATCCAAAGAAAACAGAAACAAAAGAGAACATTCTTTACAATCCCATTTTTATCAACTTCAGGACAGGGAAAATCACTTATGATGACAGTCATCAGAATAGCAGCGAGGGAGAGGAGAACTGTGACTAAGATGTAGCTTGAGAGTCACTTCCTAGAATTACAGAAATGCCCTGTGTATGGATGTGGGTAGTAAACACATGGGGGGTATATATAGGTTAAAATTATTCCACTGACTTATACACTTAAAAACTTGCACATTGTATTGTATTTAAGTTATATTCTATTGTTAAATAGAAGTCAAAACCAAAGAAAACCTTCATCATGCTTCTTTTTCTTTTCTCTTTTTTTTTTGAGACAGAGGCTCACTCTTTCACCCAGGCTGAAGTGCAGTGGAGCAATCTCGGCTCACTGCAACCTCTGTCTCCCACATTCAAGGGATTCTCCTGCCTCAGCCTCCTGAGTAGCTGGGATTACAGGCATAAGCCACCTTGCCTGGCTAATTTTTGTATTTTTAGTAGAGACAGGGTTTCACCATGTTGGCCAGGCTGGTCGCGAACTCCTGACCTCAAGTAATCTGGAGGTCTTGGCCTCCCAAAGTGCTGGGATTACAGGTGTGAGCCACTGTGCCCAGCCACTTCTTTTTCTTACATGGCCACTTATTTTCTTTTTCTTATATATTTTTTTATATGTATATTCTGATTTTCCTCGTAGGATTTTTTGCTTGTTGAAATGAAGCAGTTAACATGTGATTAATACAACAGAGAGCATCTTGAAAAGAAAGACATCATATAGCAAACCTGTCCAAACTGCAGCCTGCATATGGCCTAGCGTGGCTTTGAATGTGGCCCAACACACATTCATCAACTTTCTTAAAACATGAGTTTTTTTGTAATTTTGTTTTGTTTTGTTTAGTTCACCAGTTATTGTTAGTGCTAGTGTATTTTATGTGTGGTCCAAGACAATTATTCTTCCAGTGTGGCCCAGGGAAGCCAAAATCATGGACACCCCTGAATAGCATGAGTAAACACCTCAGCACCAAGGCTAGTAACAGAAGAGATGAAGGACTTAATAACGTTTAGTTCCCTCACTCTCCCTTCTCCAGGCTGCAGCATTCTTAAGAATTGGAAACTTCGAACGGGTGTGGTGGCTCACATCTATAATCCCAGCATGTTGAGAGGCCAAGGTGGGCGAATCACAAGGTCAGGAGTTCGAGACCAGCCTGGTCAACATGGTGAAAGCCGTGTTTACTAAAAATACAAAAAATTAGCTGGCGTAGTGTTGGGCACCTGTAATCCCAGCTACTAGGCACAATCTTGGCTCACTGCAACCTCCACCTCCCAGGTTCAAATTATTCTCCAGCCTCAGCCTCCTGAGTAGCTGTGCCACCATACCCGGCTAATTTTTTTATTGTTAATAGAGGCAGGGTTTCACTATGTTGGACTGGCTGGTCTTGAACTCCTGACCTCGTGATCCACCCTCCTCAGCCTCCAAAAGTGCTGGGATTACAGGTGTGAACCACCGCACTCGGCCAGTGTTTATAAAATTTTTAATGGAAATACTTTATCTGTCCAATATCAAAAAGACTGGTAAAATGAGTGCAGTCTAGATAATATACCACAGAATCTCTAAATAGTTATACTATAGAAGGAAATTAATATCAACAAAAGATGTTTATGATACATTATTAGTTTTTTTTAAAAGGTTGCAAGACAGTCTGCACAGTAGGTTTCCATTTTTTAAAATGATTAAATATATAAAGGCAAACTACTGAAGGGAATATACCAAAATTTTAATAATGATTTTCTTTAGATATGATTCTGGATACTCTATTTTTGTTCTCAAACTTCTGTTTTCCAAATCCTCTATAGCAATAATTATAATCACTAATAACAAATGTTATAGAAAATGTCTATGATCTCTAAATGCCTAAAGAGTTTGGCAGAAAGAATTTAAAAACATAGGCTCTCCTTTTCCTTCTTTCGTTAGTGATGATGGGCTACTAAAACAAGGCCACGTCCTTTTGCTTTAACCTCACATCCCCAGGGATTTCACATTAGAATGTTCCTTCCAATACCTACTCCTATCCTTCCCCAACCCAGACGTTAGTTTCTTTCCATTAAGAAAAAAAAAAAAAAAAAAAAAAAAAAAAAAAAAAAAAAACTCCACAGTAATATAAATTAAGCAAGGAACCATTTTAAACTGTCAGCTTAATGGTGCACACAGGAAATATGACTGCTCTCAGTTCAAGAAAATTTTAATGAATAAAGTAGCTAAAGAAAAAGATATTTTCAAACTGTAAGTGGAAAACTTGTTCAGTTTCTCAGAGGTTGTTTACTGCCATGGGAATTACCTGATTTAAACTTCTTCACAAAGTATCACTTGGATATGGTTAGGTTATTCTGAGTGTGCTGACTCATTAATAAAGCTGAAGGAAAAGTGGGACAGTGCTAGGAAAGAAACCTAGAGCTGGACATTTAACATTCTTGTGTGTCAGAGTCTACATTTGTAAAATTAGGGGTGGGAAGTAATTACTGGCTAAAATCCCACTTTGTACTCCATTTCTGATTCTAGGGGTGTTTTTGTCATCCACACAAAGTCAAAAAGAATGCAGAATTATAACCCAATAATAATGTCATTGTTTTTAGAAAAGTATAGATGATTTAAGACCAAGAAAGAGGCAGTTCATAAAAGACTTAATGTTGAAAAACCACAAACATAAAAGGAGGCTAAAATTGGAAAAGACACTATAAAATCTAAAACTTTATAAATTCGACATGATAAAATATATGCTGCAAATAACACCTGCATCAAAGCTTTCTTGGTCAAAGGAAAAAGTGTTAACTATTCAGAGATTTTTTTTCCCCTTACAAAATAAAAAGAAACACCTTAGTCTGCATTATAGACTAATCCTTTCAAAGGATATTGAGAATAGAGGACCAAAGAGTGTTTATACGGAAGGACAAAAGGAGAATGCAGACTGAGAATTAAAAGTTGTGTGTGTGCATGCATACAACCCTCAAAAGCATAACTCCACACCAAAAACAAAGAAGCAGCTGTACCTAGGGATGTTCTATTCCATCAAAACTATGTCTATGAGGCTTTAAAGGTAATCTTCTTGCAGTCTACTTCCTATATGAATACTTTCTATGTGTAACAGTTCATTCTAAGAGAAGAGCTATAGATTTAACCACTTGTTAGTATCCTTGTTAGCAGTATATCAACAGCAATTGATCACTAACGTGAAGGTATCAGGTTTTAGGTAACTTCCAACATCATTCTCCTTGTATTCAAGTGATTTTCCTGCATCTTCTGAAAGAGAAACCATCACTGCTAAGAATTGCTCCTTAGACAGTACCTGCTGGAGGCTTGCAAAGATCTGAGGTAAAAGTCGTAACTTGAAGATATTAGTTCATAACAGCATAAGGTCGTGTTCCTCAAACAATCGTGCAAGGACCGTCTACATTATAATCTCTTAAAGTGGATATTTAGAAATGCAAATTCTTGAGCCCTACCCCCAGATTACTCAGTAGAGTCTTTAAAGGTACAACCGAGGCATCTGCAGTTTCAGTAAACTCCTTAGGTGATTCTGAAGAAGTTTAAATTTTAAGAATTAAAATTTCATTATATCTCTTTGTATTACATCTCTTCAACGTACAGCAGATTTTAATAAAAACTATCGAGGTACTAAGAAATGAATTGTAAATGGTGAAATCACAGGTAATGGGAGGAATATTTAGGTTTTGCAGGCAATTTATTATAGCTTAAAAACCATATCATGCTAACTGTAGCTAGCTTTAAAGTAAGTTCTGACTAACAGAATGAACATACTATTGCTTCTGTGTGAGTAGAAGAGGTTATTTAGGAATCTTTCTCCAAACATTTGAGTATCTATGAAAATCTACTTTTGGACACTGAGATATAACAAAAACCATACTTCCTGTCTTCAGGAAATTTAATCCAGGAAAATTAGAGCTCTGTTTTGAAAGCATAGGACCTTTCTTTAAAAAACACGGACTGGATGTATCTTAACATCTCCTAAGCTCACTAATGATACCTGAAAGCATTCATCTTCACCTAGTAGGAGAGATCTCTGCTGCAGGGAAAATGTTGACCATTTTGTCAGCTAGGCATCATTCTTCATACTATAATAAGCAAAAGGCATTTCCAAAGTAAGACTCTCTTTGTACATTTCTTTTCCATTCTTGTGAAGAATCAAATGCTTTAAATTATCAAGCTTTTGACAGAATATCTCAATTTTCCAAGTGCTCTTTAATAATTTCCTGCAAGTAATTGGGCATTTTCATTATATGTAGCTTCTTGTCACTGTTCATCTAAAAAACATCACAGCATTAAACAAAGATGTTCAGTCTGAGTGTTTTCTTGGGTTGTATGCATATTTTTTGAGTTATTTCAACAATGATCAAAAGCCAGTGAGCTCATCCTTCAAACTGGAATCCTCATTTCTTTTCCAAAAGACAAAAACTAATAAGCAACAAAAATATTAAACTGTCACACTAACAAAACATATTAAAAGTCAATCAATAATCCTGGCCATCACACCAACAACTGCTACCTTTATTTTATTTTCCCACAAAGAGCCACCAACCCATTTTTTTTTTTCTACTAGCTTAGCAAGTCCACATAGACTGGACCCTTTCAGTGTTTCTTTCCCAGAATCCCTACAGAATCATTGATCTCCTTGATTTACTCATCTCTTTGATCTTTTGAGGATAGCCTAAAAACAGCCTGTGCTCCCCTACGTGGGTGGCAATAGCAGCCCTGGAATCTTCAAGCCAGCTTATGGGGTTATAGTCCCAGTTCTGCCAGTTACAAACATGCGACTAGGTCAGGCCACTTAAAGTGACCGGGTTGCAACGCTGCCCCACCTGCAAAATGGGGCAAGCATCTTCCATATTTAATTTACAGGCTTGTGTAGATATCATATGATTTAAAACAAAAGTCACTGTGTAAACCTTGAAAGCTCTACAAACGTGAAAATGAAAATGAACCAAACATCTCCCCACTATTAGCAGGATATCTAACAGACTCCTATAGAAATTGGTAATGAAGGAGGATGTGTGCCCACCCAGTCCATGTCGTGGTACAAATGGGGCCTCTGGTGTGTCAGAAAAGCAACTGGAGAATGGAAAAGAGATGGTTCCCATCTTTCCTATGTCTGTTCTAGGATACTGCAAGGCCTCCCGAAGGTGTTTTAAAGAACACAAGGCAGGCAGGTTAAGCGTGAAAGACAAGAGAATGGATTTGACGGCCTCTATTAGGCCTTAGGTCTTTTGGCAGAGAGTGACAGAATGTCCTACTCCAAGCAGAAGGCACTTGATAAGCACTTGATTGATTGGTCTCTGCATTCTTGGCACTCAGTAAAACACTGATTTGCCAGCAGAGTGTGTAAACACCCACATTTTGGTAATAACCTAAATATCTGCATATTGTGAATGAGGCGGCTGACTGAATGAAATTATGTAAAAACAGAAAGTCAACTCCCTGCAAGTCTTGCCTTCACCATTCTCTTTGTAGATGCAGGACTTTTAACAGTGAAGCTATTAGGACATCCACAAGGGAAGGATGGAGCCCTGCCCTGCTCTTTGGGAGCTTTTTTCCTGTATGTGTGTGTCTGGCCCTCATTCAAGAATATGCTCCTCTCTAGCAACTCCCAGCCAATATCTAGGGAGCACAGCACTGTGTTTTCCAACTTAACTAAGAATTAGGTCTCTTTGCTACTGCCTTTCCTTAAGATCAGGACTAGGCATATGTTGTTTAACAGGCCTCACGTATAAGCAAAATACGCACACATATGTACACACACATGCATACAAAGTCACCCATTCAGTAGTAAGCTGCATTTGTCTGGAATTACTAACAAAAATTGAATTTGCAATTATTGCATTGTTGTTTTCTTTTAAAAGCACAAGTTAAAGTAGTGTTTTCTGCTCATGCTCACGTAAGATTGCCTTTCTCTCCATTTACCACATACCTATCTTTCAGTGCTTCTCTAAAAGCCTATATCTTTCATGAAACTTTTACTGATTTCCTTGCTGGAAAATGTTTCTCTGATTTCTAAATACCTACAGTGCCCTAGCACAGATTGCTAAGTCATATTCTTTGGAGGTTCTATTTCCCAAATGGCAGGCACTCCATCACAAGGGTCTCCAAAAGTCTCCAAAACACTAGGGAATGTATGACTATGTGAGGTGGGACCTATATTCATTTTGGTTCCAGAGGAGCCAGTCAATGCTTTATCCAGGGATACTCTTCACTATTATCTGTTATGTAGAAAATCATCTTCATTTTAAGATATTTAGAAGAAAATCCAAATTACATGGTTTCATAGATTAAACTGATTGCTGGCACTTACATACCACTATAAGTTAACCTTGGAGGAGGGGTAATATAGACAACTTCAATCATATCAGCTTCTTGTCTCAACCATATCTTGCTTTGACTGAACTACTCTGATCCTAAGGACTCCTGACTGTTGATACCACAGCTTAAAAGCTTTCTTCAGACTCTGGGGAGAGAAAGTGATGGGACACTCTGTGAAGTGATTCAGTTCCAAAGTATATATATCATCCCAGGTGATCATAAAGCTTAAATAAATTTGCCTCAAACTAGCATGAAATTTTGTCTAATACACAGTCCCCAAAAGAACCTCTTTTTAGAAAGAGGATGAACACATTCAAACATGGATGTTAAGTTCCTATTAAAACACTCATTTATTTTAAGAAATTCGCTAGTTATGCTTTAAAAATAGATAATTAAATTACAATTGCTGAGCATTTTCATTTGACTTGGTATTTTGAAATGCTTGTGTTCTGTCTAAATGCTAGACTCTTAGCATTTGGCTATGGTATACTCATCAAAATGGCCACAGTAAAAGAAGTGACATTAGCAATTCTGGGCTAGGAAGCACTGTTTCTCTTACCGAAATCTCTTGCAGCTGTAATCCAGCCAGGTAAAGATAGCTTTGTGTTTGCTGACATTTTCAGAGTTGATTGGGCAAAAAAGGTGCAATCATTTTCCTAAGTCTTTCCTCATCATCTCTACCCTCTTCCCTCTACCCCCTGCCATTATTTTCAAAAGGCCTATTCTAAATTCTAAAGGAATGTTCTAAGAGAGCAAGGAGAAAAATATTCAACACTAAACTGCAGCAATAGCCTTGACAGTTCAGTTCTACTGCAGGTGTCCTGGTTTAACTCCCACATGGACAAAGGAGATACAAATTGTTGGGTGACTACACAATATCCTCTTGTTAACATCTGTGTTATCCTCTTTTGGAAGAATCAGACCCAGGAAGGGATCTCAATTTCAACCCCTTGTCTTTTACTTAAAGAATCTACCAAATCAGTCCAGAATGATAAGAATGAAATGTGTTTTAAAAAGCTCAGAGGTGTCTGCATTATAACTAAGCTAAGTCCTTTCTAGTTTTTTCCAGAGCAGAAAAGATCCACTGTTGGACAGGAGTTCATCTGTCACTTGAGGGGCAGCAACAATTTATCAGTTCCTGTGCCAGATGTTTACATAGTATCAAGTCTTCACAACAGTCCTACAGAGGCCCTATTTCACTCCAGGGAAAACCAAGGCTCAGAGGTTTAGACACTGCCCAAGGTCAGATAGTTAGTAGATGCAATGAGAATTAAAAGAGTAATCCTTTATGTCACAAGGGAATTCCAGAATTCCTGTAATGTTATTTTAAGTGGAATGTGTGAAATGTCAGTAAATAAACAACAAAAATTCTGGTGTTAAATTGAAGAAACAAAAAAATATTTACTAAAAATGTAGTTAAGAGACTCAAACTTCAAAGCATTTACCATCCTTTCTGAATGTTGCTCCAACTTATAGCCTAATATAAAAACTCATTAAAAATGAGTAGTAGAGATGCTTAAATTCTCTATGTAGTCATACAATACCATCCATATAGAAACAACACAATTTGATTTTTAAAATCTTCAAGGCTTCATAATTAAGAGACCATAATTAAAATTAGAATACTCAAAGAAATGTATTAATCATCAGCCTTTTCTCTATATCCTGCCTTCAGAATTATACAATTTTATTTAACCATTTGCAGGATTCCTTTCATCTCAGGAGAGTATAATCATATAATCAGACTCATCACCACTGTTCCCTTTTAATTGTAAATCATGACTGCACTTGCAAATTAGTCTATTATCACAGCAGATTATCAATTTGGTAGGGAAAGTATTTGCCAACTAGAATGAAAGTAGTTAATAAACATTAATAAACATCTTAAATCAATCACTCCTTTACTCTTGGTGTGGTGACAGATGTCAATTGAGATTAATAAATCAGTCAGAACAAATAAAGTGATGAGGAAGGGAAGCACAGGGAAGCCTCTCGATGCCCTGTGTACTTAAGAATCACAACGCCTAAAAACTAATTGGAAGATAAAGATAAGGCATTAAACCTTCAGAGAAATGACTTGTTGGAAATTAGACAAAGTAAATCCAGATAGTCATTCTCTGTGGGTCTGTTATGAACCACTGGCAATAAAAGCTAGAGGAGAAAACAAAATGCTCAGTCAGAATAAATTATGTTTATTGACAGCATAATGTAGAGGTTAAAAGCATGGACTTTCTTTTTTATTTCTTTTCTTTTTTTTTGAGACAGAGTATTGCTCTTGTTGCCCAGGCTGGACTGCAATGGCTTGATTTTGGCTCACTGCAACCTCACCTCCCAGGTTCAAGTGATTCTTCTGCCTCAGTCTCCTGAGTAGCTGGGATTACAGGCAAAGGCCACCATGCCCAGCTAATTTTGTATTCTTAGTAGAGATGGGGTTTCTCTATGTTGGTCAGGCTGGTCTCAAACTCCCGACCTCAAATGATCTGCCCGCCTTGGCCTCCCAAAGTGCTGGGATTACAGGGGTGAGCCAGTGTGCCTGGCCAAAAGCATGGACTTTCTAATGGGCCTGCTTGGGTTTGAATCCAGGGTCCACAACTTCAGTTTCAGTTTCGGTGACTTAACTATTTCTTTTGCTCTGCCTCAATATCCTTATGAGTAAAATGGGAGAGTAAAGTACCTATCTCATAAAGTTGTTGTGAGGATTAAATGAATTGATATTTTGTTAAGAGTTTAGAAAAGCACTTGGCATATAATAAGCACTGAATGATTGTTCAATAACTAAATGATATAATTGGCCATTTACTACCATTTTATGTAACTCTAGTTCTTTCTCTGCAGAGCCTTTTATGAGGGAGAATTGCGGTTGTGAAGTAATCTCACAATATTTTTAATCACTTCCTCACTATAAGCCAAGATTTGAATTAATTCATTCTGTAAAAAAAAAAATAAAATTTAATTCTATTAGAAAGAAAAAACACAAATTTTACATTTAGAAATAAGATTACTGAGGCAAAATTTTAACAGTACAAATAGACTGTTTTTGTATAGTCTAGTCATTAAAGGCATCCAGATATCAATACCTTGTGTATTAACACAAGACTTTTGTATGAAGATGTTTATCAGAAACCCATAAGGAGTGTTCCACTTTTAGTTGTGGCACAAAAGGTTATCAACCAGCAGCATCAACAACTCTATATCTCGCCTAGAACGAGTCCCAAGAAAGAGAATGAGTGGGGAAACCAAATACATTATTTGCATATTTAACAGCATGTCCAGTTAGCCACTTTGCTGACAGAGGTTAATTTATTATTCATCTTATTCCAGCATATGTTACTACTTTGACATACACATGAAAAACGACTGATACAGCACATTGTGATTTTGAAAACGTTAACTGTGGACTTCAAGAAAATGTAGCTTAGACTGTTGAGGATAGTTTCTCTGCTTCACCTTCAGAAAGATGTAATCTAGAAAATGATCAATTTTTCTACCATGAAGGCATAAATGGGCCAATATGAGATAACTTTCAGAAATGAATATGAAATATAAAAGAAATAAGCTATCAAACAATGGCCTGCAAACCAAATAGAAGGTTCAATCTCTACATACATCTTCTAGGCAAAAATTCTCAGAGGTATTTAAATTAGCCATGCTCCAGTATTATTTCTCTACACTAGATTGTAATATATTTTATAATTGAAAAGGATAACTATACACAAAATGATATACATACATAGATATGAACTAAAGCATTCATTCAATTAACAACTACAGGATCTTGAAAAATTTGAAAGCCAAGTTCCTCAGAAAAACCATATACTTCTTTCAGACATGCTTAGATAGTTTTATATTAGAAAATGAAAAAAAAAAAAGATAAAACAATGTGTTGCTTCATGCCCCCTCAAAACGTGCTAATCGGTTACTGTGAGAGTATTGTGTCACTGGGCTACCACACTTTTCCTGAATGTATTTTTTAGAACAGCATCACAATAAACTCCTAGTGAGCTGCTTTATGCTCTGTTACTATCCACACTTTAGGTTTTTCAGTCTTAACATAAAATTAAAGATTTCAGAATCTCAACTTATCTGTTTTAAGTAGCATTAAAAATAGTACTTCTCTTCAAGCAGCTCTGAAACCTGAAGTCATCTAGAAAAATACGCCATGATGACCAGATTTCATAACCAAGACAGCAACTAATAGCCAAGACAGGCTAAACTACATAAATAATTACATGTACCATTGTTAGTCCAATGGCAACCCAGATAATAATAATAATAATTTTAAAAACATGCAGAAGTGATGTCCAAATAAGTAAATTTCACTGCCTTGTATTTTACCACATATTAAAAAGCACTCCTTTACAATCTGTTTAATTTAATTTATTTCTTTATAGTTGCTGATTTTCAGAGATATATCATAATACTTTTACCAGTTTTAATTATTTGATAAACAAGTCACCAAATGTATATAAGAACATTTAAAATTTCACAACCTTGCTTTAAAAAATATCAGTCACATTATACAATACATTTGAACTGGGGATGTCAGAGCCCAAAAGAATCCTATATTCTGAATTTCACAATAAAAATGGCTACAAGATTTAAAGAAAGTTCAGAGAAAACTTAACATGTGCATAACCACATATCTTGAAAATACACTGGAGAAACCTTTCTACACTGCCTCAGTTAAAATTCACAAATCTCACAGATATTAAGTTCCCACAATTAATGCAGCAGGGTCTTCTTATCTACTTGTATATTTGGTGATTAAAAGGAAGTCTGTACAGGAATCACCATCTTCTAGTGTTAAAGCTTTTTAGTATAATAGTTACTATTTAATTAATAGCATTCCTTATCACTGCCTGAGCATAACCCTTTAAGCCGAATTTGAGAACAGTCCTCATTTATTAATCCATCTCCATCTTCCTACTTATTGACTAGGTATCAAAAGGTAATATTAGATAAAATTCCTTTCACTGAAATGCAGATATAAATTTCACATCTATATTGACTTGAAATTCTTAATAACTATGAGTTAGCTACTCTTTTATGGTTAATTTTATTCTTAATGAGGAACATTTTTTGGGACATGAATTGGAAAGTACCAATGCTGGGACAAATTTCAGGCCTTCTAATTTAAATACAGTGATACACTGGGTTTTGTTTGTTAGTTTTTTTTTTTTTTTTTTTCCCAAAACCCTGCCTTTTATCATATTGTCATTGAAAAGCAAATGTACTGTGGCTACTTATTAATTAAGTGACCCTGACATAATCATCACCTCCTTAAATTTGTTTCCTTGTCAGCAAAATGATGATCATAAGCCCTGCCAGGGTTGTGATGATTATTAAATGAGACACTTTACATGAAGGCACTGTGGAAATATACACTTAAAAGATAGTTGTTTTCACTCGGTTCTGTCAAAAGCTTAAGGGAATGCATTGTTACATGAACAACACTGAAAAATCTTGTATTTGGTGGGAGAATGGAATATTTTAAAAGGCTATTACAAGCTTCTATGCAGAGAGATATTCTATACCCTACATAGACCAGAAAGGGCTGGGCAAAAAGATCAAATGAAAGAAGCAGGTGCTTTTATAAGAGGAAATTCTTGAGATCTCCATTGTGAGACAAGTACTAGGCCAAACGCACCTTCAGCCTGACCACCACACCATGGCTCCTGTGCACCTAAATAAGCCACTCCTGGAATAATGATGAGGACAGTTGGATGGCTTAAGGGACCTGAATTTAATCTTTGCAAAAATATCTCCAGTTGCAATATGTTTAGAAACAACACATCTCCGGGAAAAGGCAACAAGAGCATGAGGATTTTAAGAGATGCTTATGATCAAAGGACACTTAGAACTGGAAATGATCTTAGAGCTCTGTCTGCTAGTCCAATTTAAAAAAAAAAAGAGAGAAAAAGAACAACAAAACAAGAATATGAATGACAAAACAATATTAAAAAGTCATGCTCATTATTGTTAATGATGGGATTGTTAACATCTCAAAATATAAATTGTGTTTTTTTTCTTAAAAGAGGCACACACTATAGTATAAATGAGTCACTGAGGGCTGACTGTGGTGATGGTCAACAGTAGAGGAAAGTTGGTTTTCTATATGAACCAAGTTTGGTTGCTCTATTCTCTTCTTAAAGACCAAGCCTCTAATCCCAGTTAATTGTCTGAAAAGGATTGCTTTTAGTCATACAGTGTACAGGTGAGAGTGTAGATGAATTAGTGCAGGCTCTCCCTTCTATTGGAGCACAGGCTTTACGGAAGAGTATTCCATAGGAGGAGGAAGATGAGTTAGAAGATATGGGTCCCACCACCATCTCTGCTGCTAATTTGCTATGACTCTATGAGTGTAGTTCACTTAAATTATTTACATCTCTGTTGTCACATCTATAAAATGAAAGAGATACAATCCTCAAACTTTACAGCTGAAAGAAAGGATGTTCAAAGTGGTAACTGAATTCCAGAAGTCAATGAGTTAATAACTGGCTGAATTGGGACAGGAACTCAGGTCATCTGATTTCAAGGTCTAGATTTCCCCTACATGTGCTCTGAAGTCTCTTTTAAGTATTTCTTTTTCAAAAAAAAGAAAGAAAAACATTGGGAACCTTTGGGAACCTATTATAGTCTGGGCACTTTTTAAATTCATGGTCTCATTTATTCTTCCCTGATTGTATTTTCATTTTATAAAAGGAGAAAACATTCTTAGTAAAGATAAGCAGCTTAGTACATTTATACAGTGATAGTAAATGGCAATGGCCAAATTTTTACACAGATATATTTCTGAGAAATATCTCACCAGACCAATCTGCATTAATTATTTATAATTAGTGTAAATATAAATCATTGAATGCCTATCTTAACTACATTTACAAAACAAGCCTTATATCTGTTTGAAAAGTAGAAATTGTATGTTTTGTTAGAAAAAATACATGCAGCAACTTGGTGGAAAACAACTGTATAAAGAGCTCTTTCTAGAACATTAATAATGAAGGGCAATAAAAAGTGGTGTAGATAAAATTTACTATTTTGATGTTTTCATCAGATCATTTCATGGTGAGTCCCAGATGATTGCTACATATACATAAACTTTATGTTTTTTGCATTTATGCTTGAAAATTACCTATTTGTAAGGAAAAAACTGAATTTGCCTCTTTAAGGATTAAAACTCTTTCCAACAATAGCTTGGATTTTAAGAACTAAGTTGTAAACTTCTTGATGGTTCTGCCTCAGATATCATGCTTCCTCCAACCTCACCTTGACTCTCACCCTTATTGTTCTCTGGTCCTCCACGGTACATGGTACACAAACACAAACACATGCTCATAGTAGGAATTTATGATATATTTACTGAATGAATGAATGAATGATCTAAGAAATAAATCTATTAAAGTTTTAGGCAACCAAAAATTATTCTAAAGTCCCAGGGTTACTTGGATCATGATTGATTCAAAGATTCTTCCAAAAATATTAGCTGGCCATCTTGTCGAAAACAACATTTAAGCGATGAAAAATGTTGTCCAAGAACCCAAAGTAAGGAAAAGGTGTGGAACAGCAGTGTCTGTTTCAGCAAAATTGTCATAGCCAAAAACATTCTAGGTCACACATATAAATTTGTTACCAGCTAATTAATATTAAACATTAAAGCTAAATATTTCCCCAGTATAGAGAATATTGTCAAAGGTTTTGCTAGCTCTCTTGGTTGCCACACAAAAGAGTAAAGGGATACTATGAAACAGTAACCTCCTGCCTCCTAGAAAAACAGAGAAACAGAAACCTCCCCAGCAGAATCAATGAAGTAATCTGCGGGACTCCAGTGATTTCCCATCAGCTTTCTAACAGTGTGCGTTAGTGTTAAAACATGCTTGAAGCAAAACCCTGGACCATGTATCTTGTAATTATTTCTTAAGAGATCAACCATTAAATGGCATAGAGGACCCCCTTAGTTTGAGTTTAAAACCCTCTGAGCTCACAGAATTGCTCTGGGCTATGGGCCATAGGTCTTGATTCTAATTCCTCTTTGACTCTGAATAGACATCTGGCTCCGTCTTTTGGCCTATTTATGGTATGCCTCAGTATCCCTACAGGGAAATCATATTCAAACTCACTCTGAAACCCTACCCATCCTCTTAGAAGTTTGGTATGTGCACTGAAAGTGTCTCAGAAAAAGAAACATTATAAATTCAAGATATAATTATTATCCTTATATAACACCATTAAGTAACTTCAATTACAAACTACACTTTTAAAATCTGTTAACACTTCCTTCTGGGAAAGCCCTTTTGCCCTTTAATAGTGTAAGCTAATCATGGCAATATAATTTCCGGAGCTCATATTTGTGGGAGGAGAAAGGCTGGCACTGGTGGCTTTCTCCTTCCTTTATCTCCTGAAATTATTGAGAGACTCTAAGCTAATTTTCTAAAGTATGCAGAGGCACTTAGGAAAGCCGGGAGCTGAGATGGGAACCTAAGCATTTAACTGACATCATTCCATGCTCCCCGCATACGGCACATCACATAAGCAGTACTGGCTGAGCACACTGGTCTATTCTGGACTCTTGTTGGCGTTAAGTAGCATTCTTAATTACAAACAGGCTTGCTTTTTATCATTTACAGTCACACCATTCTCCCTTTATTTAACTAGAAAAAAACCCACAATTTTTCTATGGAGGTCGTTTCACCATTTATGTTTTTGAGCAAATGCAAAATATAAAAAGACCCTGCAGTGTTCTCAAAACCTGCTTGTCACAGGCACTTAAAAAAAAAATCCTCATCATAATCTCTGCAACTGGGTCAGCTTGCACAAAGATACTTGGGTAGCCATGAGCGCTCTCTGCACCCTGCAAACCTTGTAAGTGACACCTCATAATAGTGCAAATGAAGCATGGCAAGATGAGAAAATGAAGAAGAATGAACCTGGATAGTCAACCCAGCAGTTTTCAAAACATAGGAGACTCAATTTTATTCCTTAAAATATACCACACATGAATTTTTATTTTACACATTCAAGCATATACATGCATTCCGTATTATGAAAGAAAATGTCTTATGATTCACAGAAATTCTAATACAACCACACAGCCTAGGTCATTTGTTCATCTAGCCATATATATTTGCAATAGTCTCAGATGTTGAGCAAAACCTCATTTTCACCTGTCTTGACTTTCAGCTATGAATTAATCATACTGTCATTTACCTTTGTGCTTTCCCTTCACCCTCATCTACTAGGCTCAAGGGTTCTTTACTTGTGGGTCCTTTGTCCCAACAATTAGCAAAATATTCAGAGAGCTATTGACCCAACAAATTCAACATCACCTCTTTCTTATTAGGTTTATCTTTGAGCCATCACCCTGCCTGCTGTGTTCTCAGTCCCTCTGCACTCACACTTCACCCCAGATCTCCATCCTTCACCCTAAGAGGCTTATTTTTTATCCTAATGTTCCTTGATTGTTCTATATAAAGTTAATTTTATTTTCAAAAGAGGGAAAGGATGAAGTATGAAAAATTCACACCTGGCTTTTATTTGGCAGGGGTTGGTTACTGACAGGTAAGTTTGCGCCTCTGATTGAAAAAACAAAGAATCAGAAGAGGTGTAGCCTCTTCCAAAAGAGTGAATGTGAAGGAGGGTGGGCAGAATTCCCAAAATACACAAACACGACCATACAACAGAACCTTTGAAGGAAACAGAAAGTTCTTTGACCCAAAAGAATAATACCAACCACTATACACACAACAATTTTCTCTACTATCCTATTCTTTCTCTTTTTCGATGACAGGCACCTCTGATTTTTCATTCACACGGAGAGACAATCACTGTATTCTGGAGGGAAAGAAATGTTTGTAAAGGCCAGCAGACGGCGCCTGACTGGGGTAGAAGCTGCAGTGGAGAGGAAAAAGGAGTGCCCCACTCTGCAGCAGGGCCTCTTGGTCTTCTCCTCTCCCACGTTCCCAGCAGCCTCATCCCTCTGGAGAGAAGCCGAGACACAGAAAAGGAGAAGTTGCATATGAGATTATTAGCCAAGTGTTCCCCACTGGCACAATTAGGTGCCCCACCCCCTGCATATCCCCATCTGCCTCACCGCACAAACCCACCCTCGCTCTGTCTGCCCTTCCTGCACCCTGGCTGGCCTCCATCCCTTGGGACTCACATAATTCTGCACAAAGGCAGGGCAGTGGTTGAGAATTGCACTCAGGTAAAAGGAGCAACAAGCTCCTAGAATACTGTGGGCTTGTGGTGAGATCACCAGAAACTCCTTATTCCTTCAGAGGGATCTAATCTCTGTTACTTATAACAAAGAATCCCTGGCTTGGGACATCACTCATGTCTCCATACTAGACACTCTTAACTGGAGAGAATTCCTGGGAGGAACTAGGAGAAGGAGAAAGGAACCAATTCCTAGAACCCACAGGGATGTGTTTCTTTTTTCTATTGTGCTCCCAAAGTGGGCTTGCTAGGACTTGGTCTCTCTTCAGTTAGATTATGCTATAGTTTTTCATATCTAAACAGAATTGTCCCCAGGTAGGAAGCCCCCGCCCACCCCGCATCCATGGAATAAAGAGTCATCCTGGTAGCACCAGCATCTGCTCAGGGCAGAGCGAACTCATAAGGAGTGGGGCAAAAGATTCCCAGCTGAAACAATTCTGAAAGGTGACCGGTCCTGCAAGAAAGAGGTGGAAAACGGATATAAAAAAAACTGCCCACAACTTTCACTCTGCTTTCTAAAAGAGTGAATTTTACACTGGAGGAGAAGAAAAATTGGGAGTGGGGAACGACTCACAAAACCAGATTGATGTTTTATTTTTTGGCAATTCGGGAAATCTGGAATAGACATTTATCTGAAAATTAGAGGAACCCGGCCTCACAGTGCTGGTCACTCTGGAGGAGAAAGCTGCCAGCCAAGGGTTTCCTCTACACTCTAGCTATTTTCAAAGTGACAGGGCATTAGGAGAATAGTTTCCCTTAGCTCTAACTTCTCCTTCTCCAGGCAGACCTCCGGGCTTAGCCCAGCCGGCACTGAATGACTTGCCCTTCTTGAAAAGCATTAAACACTGAAGGAGGAAGTTCAGACCTCCCTCTTTCCAACAGCCTTCAGACATGATCCTCAGGGAGATGGGTATGTGTAGTCAAGCCTCTCTCTGTTCCATTTAGAAAAGAACTCAGCCTAATTACCAAGGAAAAGGCATATATTTATGTGCAGAGTGGATGGAAGGGGAATGGTGTCCAGAGGTCCCCTCCATCCCTGGTAAGGGTTGGCCCGCATTAGAGGGGGTGCCTCGGTTGCCCTCCTACCTTCTCCAATTAAGGGAAGGCGTGGGGGCAAAAGTAATCGGCCTCCTGTTGAGTGAGTCCCAGGACTGCTTTGCTGTCACTGCAGTCTGGGCGTACTTTGGAGGAATGTGCGGGCTGGAATCTCTCCCTCCCCCGGGCCAGAGAAGATGGGCAGGAGGTGGGGCAGCATACACAGCACAGACAAAAGGTTCTGCAGAGCCCTCTTCTCTCCGGCGCTCAGGTCCCTTAGCTAAGCGCGGCGCCCCATCCGGCCACTGAGTGACCTTCTGGCAAGTGACGCCCCCTTCCCACGGGGCCCAGCCGAGCGACCCGGGCTGGTCCTTTAGTAGGTGCCCACATCTCTCTCCCAGCACCTCGACAAGGAACGCCCCTCCCACCCCTCACCACCAACACCCGCGACGCCTTCCCCCATCCCCTTTCTATTGTCTTCAAAGAGATAAGTGTCTCGCACCAAGCACACCCAAATGCACCTCCCTTTTGTCGAGCTCCCATTTCTCTGAGCCTTAGGAGCCCAGGAGCGAGTGCAGGGTAGAAAGGGGGGAGCGAAGGGGGTAACCCGCGAGAACTTGGCATCGCAGACCCACCGTGTCCGCCTCGCAAGGATGCCGGTGACCTGTAGATTGCAATAGGCACTGAATGATGCTTGCTGCTGCCATGGAAATGGTGGATGTGGTGCGCTCCCAAACTGGACGCCCCCCACGCCACTCCTAGGAGGCCGCTGAGGGTGAGCGGGACTATCCAAAGCAGGGCCAGGCGCCCCCCTGCGCCGCCACCGCCGCCTCCGCCGACTCCGGGCGAGCCCAGCTCGGCGCCGCACCGGAGCATCCTCTGGTACATGGCGGGGCGCCCGCCGAGGGGCAGCCGCCGCGGGAGGCAAAGTTTGGGGCGTGGGGAGAGGAGAGGGCGCAGGGTAGCGGGCGGCGCGGGGTGGGCTGAGGGGCCGGCCGCCTCACCGCGCCAGGGCACCCATCCTCTCCCTCCTTCGGACAGTCTTCTCGGGGTCCTGGAGTCCGCCGTGCCTAGCACCCCAAACAATCCGAAACATAGCCGAGGCGAATGCAGCTGGAGAGGGGCTTGTCCGGAAAGGCAGCCCCGGGAACGGCAAGCACGGAGCGGGTGGCTGCTCCCAGATTTCCAGGGCTCCAGGTTCTCGAGAGATACTCCCAAAGAGTTTCGGGCGAGAGTGCGTGCCGGCGGGTGGGGGGCAGAGAAATTGTTTAAAGCTCCTCCCGGAGGGTCCTCACTTCTACATGACAGCCATCCACCGCGAATCCACTAGGTAAATCCATTTAGCTTTGTGTGCGGAGACTAGGGAGGCCACTTCGCCGGCCCAACCTCCTTTCAAGACAGAAGTAGACCCCATGGAATCCAGGCGCCCCTTCCCTCCATTCAGCCCCGGCTGGCTCGCCCGATAGCGCCAGCCTCCCCCGGGCTGCGCGCGGAGCAGCGGCGCGCATCGCCTGCTCCCGAGGCAATCTCCGCGTCCGCCGCCTCCTGACACTTACGCCCGGTGAGGGGTTCAGAGGGAAGAGTGCGCCCTTCTGAAGGAAGTGGGAATCGAACGGGGGAAAGACAGCTGAGAAGAAGATGCGGACGAAGGAGTAAGGGAGAGAAACAGAAAAAGAAAAAGAAAAAAAGAAAAAAGAAAGAAAGAAAAGAAAAACCACACACGCTGGTGAAGCAAGGGGCTCTATGCAAATCTGCAGTCTCCAAACAGCAAATCACTGAAGCTCGGATGCAATGCAGAGGACGAGCCTATGTAACGAGGGAGGCTGGTCTAGCTTCCCACGAAAATCGCCCTGCTTTGCCTCTCCCTTGCATTCTCCACGCATCAAAGGGACACGTGTAAGTCGAAACGGGAACACCTAAAAAGCAACTCTCCCTTCACCAGGTGATCCCTACATCTGAACTACAATGGCAAATGGCACCCTTCCCCTACCCAATGGTTTAGATGTAACCAGTGTCTTTAGAGATCTTAAAAGGGATAGAATTCGGGTCTTTTTATTGGACCAAACTTGTTCTACCAGGTGTTTAAACCCAATCTGCTAAATATGGTTTGATACCTTGTACTCAAGCATCAGTTGCGATGATCTGTTAATCACATACATTATTCATAACCAGGATTCTTCTTCCCACTACCATACTATATCTCATATAAGGCAGTGGAAGTTCTGGGGACCAAAACTCACAAGGAGGGAAAAGGATGCATTAATTTGGCAGCTGCAGAAGAGGCAGAAAGTGGAAGAATGGGAAGAGACGAGAAGGGTCAGGAGAGAAACAGGAAGAAAGCAGAAAAGAAAGAAATGACATGAATAAAATTGCTTGTATTTCAGTCAGTATTTTAGGAATATTTAAGAACTTCTAAGATCTCTCAGAAGCCCCGCTGTGATGATCTTTGCTAAGGGTGGAACTCCTCCTTTCTCTCATCCTGTCTTATAAAGAAAATAGCATCAGGAAATGAAAATTCCTAAATCTAGTGCCCCCAAGGGAAAGAGGACATTTATATGCTGTTGATGAAATACAGCATCTTTAACTGAAAGCTGTGTGTCCTAGATGAAAGACCAGCAAAGCCAGCATACATTTAAGAGTAGAAATCTAGCAATGCAAGTGGACTTGGCTAGGAGGACCACAGGCACTGGAAGCTGGTGATTAAGACTTGGGACTATGATTTAAACATTTCCTTGGTTTCCAAAAGATGATAAAAAACTATGACATGTCCAGTGGCCGGACTTTTTTTGGGGGGGGTGGGTCTTTATTTCTGTTTAAAGCCAAAAGAAAGAAACTTTCAACCATGAGACTCCGAGATTCAACCATGAGACTCTGATGCCCACTATATAAATAGTGTCCAGTGGCCCCCAAATCACACCTGTATCAATCACACATCTCACATTCCTGTCAAAAGTTTATTTTATTATACTAAAAGGTAGTTCTTCAGTAGTATATTGATTGAAACAGTTCAGCTTTGCTAAACACAATGCTTTTACCTATTTAAATATGCCATGTCTCTCAACCTTCTACAGCTGCTCAAAGACCAGCAGAAGCAAAATCTATCATTTTCCACTGTGAACTGTTTCTGCCCTTGTCCCCAGTCATTTCTTATTCTTTTTGTTATTTTGCAACATATGTATTTTAATTCACTAACAAGAGTCGTGATTATTCATTTTAAAAATATCAAGGAGAGCCTCAAAAAGAAAAGGAAAATCATCCACACAGTATGTTTCAAGACCACAGGTCCATATTCTGAATTTGACATTTCATAGTGTTAGCATGGAAAGAGCACTGGATTAGGAGTTAGGAAATCTGTGCTGCATTTTTGATGCCACTATTTACTGGTTACATCACATTAGTTACCGAGTCTTTCCCTGAGGCACTGTGGCTTCCTTTGTAAAATAGTCATGTTTCTGTCTTTCCTAACAATCCCACAGGGTAGAAAGGATATCATGCAATATTTAATGTTGGTGTTCTTTAAAATATATCAAATGCTCCCTGCAATGAAGGCATTATGTCTCTTCTCTCATACAGGTCTAACATACTCAAGCTGATCACCATGTACAATACATTCATTTGCCTTCCATCTAAAAGATATGTAGAGAATTGCATTGTTCTCCAATACCCTCATATATTGTGTTAATCTGTCCTTCCCTCCCAAAATAAATGGTAGATTCCTGAAGGGGACAAAAGTCAAGTCTTCATTCCTACTCCCTCTAGTGTCCAGCATATGTGAAATATATCTAGTCTCTTAGTACTTACAGTTAATTCTCATTATTCACAGTAGTTGTGGCAAATAAAGTCGCTGTGAACACTGAATTAGCAAATACTGAACCATTGCTCCTATGGGGAAATATAGGGCTATGTTTCCTGCAAATCTCTGATCACATTTTTCATCACTGAATCAATCCATTACCTTGTTTCATGTATTTCTGAATGATAATGATATCTTCTTTAATACATAATGTTGATTCATTAACATTGAACTCACGACCAGCAGCAATCTAAGCACTCTAACTCATGTCTGAAAGAAGCATATCTAATATGTATTTTCTCCATAAGGCACATCACATCTTTCTTGCATTTAGGAACATCAGACAGCCCTTTAGCATTATGTTTGAGGGTCATTTTAAACAGCAAAGTCACCAAAGTGAAGCACAGAAGCGTGGTGCTAAAAAGACCTAAAATAGCACATTTGTTTACAATGTGAGAGCTGAAACAAGAAGGAAGCCAATAGTCTTGTTCAACTTCAGCCAGGCACATGTATATTGAGAACACAGATGTTTTGCCATTCTCTGCATGTTTGCTAAGGATCACCAAAGTGCCACAGGCTACAAATAAATAACAAGGATCAACTGTATTTGTTATTCTCTTGATTGCTAGGAATGGATAGGGCTGGGATCTTGGAGAGTGATTTGTATAACGAAAAGCCATAGAAACAGAATAAGGGTAGAAGATTGAGAATAACTTTCCCAAGAACATTCAATTAGGAAGATGCTTCCCCTCCTCCCCTACTCCCTCACCTGTCTTATATTGTCTGGGGCCTTGGGACATAAAGGCAGGGTTAGAGAAAGGATAGGCCAGAAATCTTAGTTTTACGGTAGTCTCAAGAGCTAAAGAGAAAATATTTATGGCTGCCTCAAAAGAAGAAATTGTAGCTGTAGTCTTCCAGGCAGATGTCTAGGGCACCTTTGCAATACTTAGGGGGTTCTAGGGTGGATTCTGTGTTACAGATACAGCAATATTTGTTATAAATGATTGTAATTTTGTGGAACAAGGAGCAATTCTCTGTCTAGATAGTGTAGAAAAAGTATTGTTGGCAAAAGCATGACTAATCTGGATGAAGCAAATAAAGCTTGTGTGTACCCATTAATTTGTGTCTCTTCAGTTAGTCAGTCTTTGTGCTTGCAATTGTGTTATCTAAGGGAAACTGAGGCAGCATCTCACAAATTGTTCTCAGGTGATTAAAGAACTGGTTGGAGGAAACACGGTTTTTGGCTAACTGTAATTTATTCTAAAAACATTCGGCACAGACAGTGTGACATAAATGCTTCTTAACACTGTCTGTACCCCGAGAGTGTCAGTGCCTTTATCAGGAATTTATGCCCCAACATCTCAGTCAGAATTACAGAAGACAGAGGTGGTTTCTAGAAGCCTTGGGCTACTATCATCTCTAATTATGATGTGGCTGTGCTCATTAGTTATAATATCTGTCGAAAATGTTATCACTGGTGAAATTAAGGGCTTGTAAATTTGTCCAATGAAAGTAAGGAAGAAGTTATCCTTGGTGAAATCATTAATAGGCAAGATGAGTGAATTAACTAAATTTTACCTGAACATACCTCACGTCTATATAAATTGAGTATGTGACTCTAAGAGGCCTTTCACCCTTTGCTATGAGGAATTGTTCCATAATAATAATAATAATAAAAACTAACACTTATTTCTAGCACACTACTCTGAGTGATTTAAATGAATTAATTTGCATAATCATTACAAAATGATATGAGGTAGGTACTATTGTTGATCCCTAATAATCCTTAGTCACTTAATTCAGAGAGATGGTGAGGTGGGTGCTACCATTGAAATACTGTCATATTTGCTTCAGGAAAACCATTTTTTGTAAGACATTATTTTCAGGTACCTTAAAGAATGAAGAGCTGGAACTTCACCAAGCTTCTAGAACAGGCTATAAAGTTTTGTGCCTACTCCTTAGTAAATGTCTGTATCTGTAGCAGAATTTGGTCTTGGTCTTGAATTCACTATGAGCTGTACTTGTGTGAACTTTTGGAAACGGGGTCAACACTCACTTGCCACCAACAACCACGGCTACTGAGATCTACCTAACAGAATCTACGGACTGTATGTGCTAAGCTGTCCTAAGCCCATTCACACCTGATGATTTATCATGAACATGAATACAAGTAGCCTAAGTCGAACAACATTTACAAAATGAGAGATGGATTTGAAAGCTGAGAGGAAAAGACAAAAGAAATAGAAAGAGACGGAAGAGGAGAGTGAGTAGAAGAGGGAGATTCTGGAGAAATGGGAAGACAGGCCATTTCAAGTTATTTCTTCATATTGCAAAAATCAACCTTTTTGTGTCAAGAAACAGGATGGTTGTCCGGCAGACACTTTCATCCTTTTCATATTTTCCTTAAGCTTAATTGGAAACCCTTAAAGCTCAGTAGTAAGCTTTTTAAACAGAAAAGTAGACACTGAAAACAGCGGAGGGGAAGTATATTCAAACCCACAGGCAGGACTAATATTTTAAAAATTAAAAATGAGAAGAGTGTCAGTCTTGCATTTTGCATTTCTACCAGTATCAGCATAAAGAAAAGATAAGCAGACCCCACATATCCATGTACCTACTTTTCTGAGTTGGAACTGAGAGTCAGTAAAGAGGGGTAGACTCAGAAGAGGGTTTGTTCTGGAGAGTTGTAAAGATAAACCCCTGATCCTGCTATCCCTCTGGATGATTGCAGGTCCCTAAGAGTAAGATCAGAAAATGAGAGTAAGAGCACTGAGAATGAAAATAATAATGATAATAATAATGCTGGGCTAAAAGCATCTCTGGAGATTTACTACAATCTTTTTATTATTCAGATGATAAACTTGTGTTACAGAAAAGTCAAGTTTATTTATGAAGTGTTTACTTATCTTGAAGAACACTTTCATCTCCAACCACCAACAGTCCAGTCATAGATACAGATTGGTGAATTCAGTCAACTTAGCTATTAGCTAGCTCCTCCCCAACGATACAACAAATCAGAGGGAGTGCTGGGTATCAAGATGAGCCCATATGGTACTCAAGTCACTCAAATTGAATTAAAGCGTAGATGTGCAGTTTGACTTGGAAACACAACTAGATTTATTCAAGTCAAGATTAGTTGTGTTTAGGTCTGAAATATTCTATAATCTCTATCTTGTCTTCCATCTGATTTAATACAAATGTAATTTTTGGTGCCTTGTATAAAACTTGGTGCTGAAGTACCAAGTCAGGGTTATAGAGATCTCACTACAACTGCACATTCAAGTGCTGCAGGCATCACAGGGCACCAAGCAATCAGACGCCATCTTTTAATCACTGTCAGCTTATATAGTTTGTAGAATTGTTTCAACCGATTTCTGTTGGTGACAAACACTTCCTAGGCTCATTCTCTTTCAGTTTGAATGTGTTCATGATGTAGTGTGGCAACATGAGACTGGAGTGCCTGACTATGAGTGTGAATCCAAGCTTCATTGTTTTTATTCATGCGACATTGAGTTTAAGGGTCCCTTGTCCCAGTTTCCTCATCTGGAAAAGTATGATAACGCTATACGTAATGAAATTGGAACTATTTCTAAAATCTATTAAACACATAATAAATATAAGTTATTACTCTTTATCCATGCGTACTTAGTTTAGCTTATTTATTCTTTATTCAGAAGTACTTTATGCCAAAGACATAAAGATAATGAGCTGCGATGTGGTTTTTAATTTGGCCATATTCTAAAGTCTTCCCACTCAGTCTATAGTCAAGCTCAGCCACTTCTTAATGTATTACCACAGCCTCTGTTTCTCTAAATCTGTGTTGCTCAAACTTTAGTGTGCATAGGAGATACACTAGAGGGGCTAGAAGGGCTGTCTGTTAAATCACAGATTGCTTTGCTTTTGATTCCCTTAATCTTTCGAGACCCCTGATAATTTGCATTTCTAACAAGTTTCTAGGTGATACTGAAGCTGCTAGTCCGGGGGAATGCCAAGGTCCTTGTTTCAGGTTTTACTAACTAACACATGGAGAGCTTTCTCATTAAGCTCCTTACCAATGATCTCATCTCCCCTTAGTTGATCCTCTATAACTACAGCCAGATCAGCGTTCCCTAAGCATAGATAATAGTGCTGTTCCCAGTTCTCTTCTTTAAAGCATTCTTTAAAAACTGCAAGATGTCTATTATATAAACCTATTTGTTCTCATCTCACACCATGTAACTATAAATTCTCTTTACTATAATTAGAAAAAACATTCTATTTTCCTTCTCATCTTTTGTATTGGAGCTATTTTATTTGTTGTCTTGCCAGTGGCTATGAGCAGGAACTCAGACACTACACTAGGGTTCAATTCTTGCTTCTACTAACTTGCTAGCTATGTGGCCTTGGGCAGGTTATTTAAACTCAGTTTTCCCATCTGTAAAAAAGGTTAATTGTAGGGTTGTTGTGAGGATTAAATGAGTTGACAAATTTAAAGCATTTAAAATACAACAGTGCCTAGAGTATGTGTGTGTATATATATACACACACACTAGCTTACTGTCTAGAGTGTGTGTATGTGTATATATATGTATAGTGTGTGTATGTGTATATATATACATACACACACACTAGGTTTTTGCTCTTGTTTTCTGAAATGGGTTATTTTTCCCTTTGTTTTATGGTAGGGAGAAAATAAATCAGAATTTATGATAATATTGTTTTCCATATAATACCTAATACTGGTCATCCAAATAGTCACCATAACAAAACTAAACTAAACTAAACAACAACAAAAAGTAAAAAGTCCCTTCCAGGTCTGGGTACGTCAGGCCTCCAGTCCAACCAGCATCAGCTAGAGAAAAGATCAATGCCACAAACTGACAACCTGGTATCTGTCTGCCTGATTTCCAAGATACTGTCTGTCATATACAT
This sequence comes from Trachypithecus francoisi, assembly GCF_009764315.1. Classification (NCBI taxonomy): domain Eukaryota; kingdom Metazoa; phylum Chordata; class Mammalia; order Primates; family Cercopithecidae; genus Trachypithecus; species Trachypithecus francoisi. The sequence goes on along the minus strand of NW_022681462.1, from coordinate 57,156,319 downwards.
CTATCACTGCAGAAAGAAGCATGAGATTGTTGAGAACAACTAGAATTGGAAGGACAATTCTAAGGCAAGTTAGGGTAATATTAAGACTAAAGCATAATTTCCAAATTCTCTAGTAAACACAGATACTCAAACCAGGAACCAGAAATCATGTACCATATGTTTAATTTCTTGAATGTCCAAGCACTCAGAGCATAAACCAATTTGATTTATCTTTGCAAATATATGTTGTGGAGCGTATATTTATTACCATTTGAATGCACTGAAAGGAATTTAATCATGCAGTTCAAATTGAATCTCTACCTGGGATCTATAATCCCAGGTAGAGATTCAAGAATTCACCCAATTCAATAATTCAGGAGATATATATATACATATATACACATGCACATATATATATAAATATATATACACACATATATATAAATATATATACATTTATATATATTTGTTAGGTTACACAGTTTGTCAGAGATATTTTGATGTTAATACTATAGATAAGTTGGTATGACTATTCTACTATCAAGACCTTTTTACCAGGTAAAATTAAAATTCTTTAGCATGTTATATTAAGCCCTTTAAAATGTGCCTCCGTGCCACTTGTTTTACTTTCATCTCAACGTTTGCCACTTTCCCCACAAACACCCCAGGTTTCAGCCACATGAACTTCTCACTCTTCCGTAAAACACACTGCACGCTTTTTGTTGTTGTTTTTACTTTGACATAGCTCATGCTATTCTCTCTGTAAAACTATCTTTTCTACTTCCTTCCTCTCTTAGTATTGCACTAATTGTTCTATCAAATGTTAATACATATTTCTCCATTGGAAAAATTTCTGAACTCTGTCATTTTTTTGCTACCTTCTCAAGTGTAGAATATTACAAATATCTAAAAAATAGTGAGGATATGTAACAGTCTATTCACATTACTGCTGTGCAGAACAAATGATGATCAAAGTAACTGGTTAAGTCTATCACCATGTTTAGTGGTTAAAATCACCAAAGCCAACAGAGAAATGAAACAAATCCTCTTCAATTTATCCTTACAGGTTTATTGGTGAGTTACTTTTATTATCTAAAATATGTAGGAAGTTTAGGCTTAATTTTAATTTGAATGCTAAGTAAGCTGGTTATAAAGAATGATGGAATTCATTGTCATATTTTCCTACTCATGTTATAAACAGATGTCTTTCTTTTCCATACTTCATAAAAAAAAAGAAAGTACCGCCAAGCTAAGATGCTTGCTGCCAAGTTGAATTACAGAACGAACATTTATAGCCAACTTATAAATTCTTAACTATAGGGTTTTATAATGGAAATACTGTCACCGTTTTCACTAAAACCATTCAAATAATATTACTGTAGCAAAACTTATCATCTAATGTATTTTTTTTCTGGAATGGATGAGGGAAGACTAGCTATAAGAGTTGGAAAAACTTTCAATAGCTCAATTCAAACTGCACAATTATTCCAATAGTTCAAGTCTCTTAGAATATTGATTTTAAAATAAGATGTATATGCTACAAAACATTTATTCTTAAAAGATAGGAAATTGTTTGATACCTGTATAAGAAATGTAAGACCTCTGAGGCATTTTGAAAAATTATTAATCAATGTTGCTTTTTAAAAACTGTCTTATTTTTGTTTTGTAAAAGAATTACTTTGCCTCACATTTTCTCTGTTCTATTGCTGCGATGATTCCCCTGGAGAACTGCGTGTTTATCTTGACAGGTGTTAGTAGATCCACAGACCTCTGTGGAATTGTTCTTAGTTGCGTTCAAGTACAGTAGAAATCATTATGCCTGCAAAGTAATGAACTTACCTTATTGCATTCTAAATAAAATAAACCACACAGCAAGTGGAATTAATCTACTAATGTCTTCCTAGTGACGCTTTCATTAGACATATGGTGTGGTCTTCAAAATTTAACACATGACAGGTATTAAAACAAAGCATATCTGATGACTTTTTTAAAGCATACTTGATGATTGCCTCTTATGTTATTTTTAAATGAACTAGTTTACCTTCAGATTGCTTTAGGCACCTAATCAAAGAGATACAAGAAACGATCTAGATTTAAGAATATTTTTAAATCAAATAGAAGAAACAAATGTCTCACTACCAATGCCCTTAAATAATGTAAACTGGGCCAGGTGCTCAGGCCTGAAATCCCAGCACTTTGGAAGGCGGAGGCAGAAGGATCACTGGAGACTACAAGTTTGAGACCAGCTTGAGCAACATAAGGAGACCCTATCTCTACAAAAAATTAAAACATAAGGCAGGCATGGTAGTATATATCTGTGGTGCTAGCTAACACAGGAGGATCACTTTAACCCAGTTCAAGGCAGCAGTGAGTAATGATAAGGCCACGGTGCTCTGGCCTGGGTGACAAAGAGATCCCATCTCTACATAAACAAATAAATAATACATTTATTTATTTATTTATTTTTATTATTACTATTATTTTTGAGGCTAAGTTTCACTCTTGTTGCTCAGGTTGGAGTGCAATGGGGCAATCTCAGCTCACCACAACCTCCGCCTCCAAGGTTCGGACGATTCTCCTGCCTCAGCCTCCCAAGTAGCTGGGATGACAGGCATGCACCACCACACCTGGCTAATTTTGTATTTTTAGTAGAGATAGGTTTCTCCATGTTGGTCAGGCTGGTCTCGAGTGATCCACTCACCTCGGTCTCCTAAAGTGCTGGGATTACAGGCGTGAGCTACTGTACCCGGGCATATTTTTATTTATTTATGTGCTATTCTCATACTGAAGGGAGGGGCACATTTCCAATTTTCTGTGCAGTGTAAAATTTCATGCATTAATAAAATTTATAAGGCAAATATTAAGAATGAAACTGTTTTCACAGTGGTTTGCTTTAAAAGTAGCAAACTGGATTCCTGGGCAAGATGGCCAAATAGGAACAGCTCCAATCTGCAGCTCCTAGCAAGACCAATGCAGAAGGCAGGTGATTTCCACATTTTTACCTGAGGTACCTGGTTCATCTCACTGGGACTGGTTAGACAGTGGGTGCAGCCCACGGAGGGCAAGCCAAAGCAGGGTGGGGCGTCACCTAACCCAGGAAGCACAAGAGGTCAGGCAACTCCCTCTCCTAACAAAGTGAAGCTGGTGAGGGACTGTGCCATGAGGGATGGTACTGTCTGGTCCAGACACTAGGCTTTTCCCATGGTCATCACCACCTACAGACCAGGAGAATTCCTCTGGTGCCTACACCACAAGGGTCCTGGGTTTCAAGCACAAAACTAGGTGGCTATTTGGGCAGACACCAAGGTAGCTGCAGGAGTTATTTTTTGTATGCTAGTGGTGCCTGGAACGCCAGCGAATCAGAACCGTTCACTCCCCTGGAAAGCAGTCTGAAGCCAGGAAGCCAAGTGGCCTTGCTCAGTGAATCACTCCTCTTGGAGCCCACTGACTTGAAATTCTTGCTGTCAGCACAGCAGCTTGAAGTCGACCTGGGATGCCCCAGCTTGGTGGGGGGAGGGACGTCCACCATTACTCAGGCCTGAGTAGGTGGTTTTCCCTTCACAATGTAAACAAAGCTATTGGGAAGCTTGGACTGGGCAGAGCCACCACAGCACCACAAAGCCACTGTAGCCCGACTGCCTCTCTAAATTCCTACCCTCTGGGCAGGGCATCTCTGAAAAAAAAGGCAGCAACCCCAGTCAGGAACTTATAGATAAAACTCCCATCTCCCTGGGTTAGAGCACATAGGGGAAGGGACGGCTGTTGGTGCAGCTTCAGCTAACTTAAACATTCCTGCCTGCCGGCTCTGAAGAGAGCAGCAGATCTCCCAGCACAGTACTTGAGCTCTGCTAAGGGATACACTGCCTCCTCAAATGGGTCCCTGATCCCTGTGCCTCCTGATGGGGAGACACCTCCCAGCATGGGTCGACAGACAACTCATACAGGAGAGCTCCAGCTGGCATCTGGCAGGTGTCCCTCTGGGACGAAGCTTCCAGAAGTGGGCAAGTAGCAATCTTTGCTGTTCTTCAGCCTCCGCTGGTGATACCCAGGCAAGGAGGGTCTGGAGTGGACCCCCAGCAAACTCCAGCGGACCTGCAGGAGACTGTTAGAAGGAAAAGTAACAGAAAGGAAAACTAACAAACAGAAAGCAATAGCATCAACATCAACAAAAAGAACAACCACGCAAAAGCTCCATCCGAAGTTTACCAACAGCAAAGACCAAAGATAGATAAATCCACGAAGATGAGGAAAAACAGTGCAAAAAGGCTGAAAATTTCAAAAACCAGAATGCCGCTTCTCCTTCAAAGGATCACAGTCCCCTGCAAGCAATGGAACAAAACTGGACGGAGAATGAGTTTGATGAATTGATAGAAGTAGGCCTCAGAAGATGGGTAATAACAGACTCCTCTGAGCTAAAGGAGCATGTTCTAACCCAATACAAGGAAGTTAAGAATCTTGAAAAAAGATTAGACAAATTGCTAAGTAGAACAACCAGTTTTGAGAAGAACATAAATGACCTGATGGAGCTGAAAAAACAGAGCACGAGAACTTCGTGAAGCATACACAAGCATCAGTAGTCGAACAGATCAAGAAGAAGAAGGGATATCAGAGATTGACAATCAACTTAACAAAATAAAGCGTGAAGACAAGATTAGAGAAGAAAGAATGAAAAGGAATGAACAAAGCCTCCAAGAAATATGGGACTATGTGAAAAGACCAAATCTACATTCAATTGGTGTACCTGAATGTGAAGGGGAGAATGGAACCAAGTTGGAAAACACACTTCAGGATATTATCCAGGAGAACTTCCCCAACCCGCAGGACAGACCAACATTCAAATTCAGGAAATACAGAGAACATCACAAAGATAGTCCTCAAGAAGAGCAACCCCAAAACACATAATGATCAGATTCACGAAGGTTGAAATGAAGGAAAAAATGTCAAGGGCACCCAGAGAGAAAGGTCGGGCTGCTCACAAATGGAAGCCCATGAGACTAACAGCAGATCTCTTTGCAGAAACCTTACAAGCCAGAAGAGAGAGGGGATCAATATTCAACATTCTTAAAGAAAAGAATTTTCAACCCAGAATTTCATATCCAGCCAAAGTAAGATTCACAAGTGAAGGATAAATAAAATCCTTTACAGACAAGCAAATACTGAGGGATTTTTGTCACCACCAGACGTTCCTTACAGGAGCACTAAATATGAAAAGTGCTATATGTGAAAGTACTAATGAAAAGTACTAATATGAAATACGCCTCCTGAAGGAAGCACTAAATATGAAAAGGAAAAACTGGTACCAGTCACTGTAATGTGAAAGACTAATATGTGTAAAGACCATCGGAACGATGAAGAAACTGCATCAACTAATGGGCAAAGTAACCAGCTAGCATCATAATGACATGATCAATTCAAACATAACAATATTAACCTTAAATGTAAATGGGCTAAATGCCCAAATCAAAAGGTATAGACTGGCAAATTGGATACAGTCAAGACCAATTGGTGTGCTGTATTCAGGAGACTCATCTCACATACAGACACCCAAAGGCTCAAAATAAAAGGATGGAGGAAGATTTACCAAGCAAATGGAAAGCAAAAGAAAGCAGGGGTTACAATCCTAGTCTCTGATAAAACAGACTTTAAACCAACAAACATCAGAAAAGACAAAGAAGAGCATTACATAATGGTAAAGGGATCAATGCAACAAGAAGAGCTAACTATCCTAAATATATATGCACTCAATACAAGAGTACCCAGATTCATAAAGCAAGTTCTTAGACACCTACACAGAGACTTAGACTCCCACACAATAATAATGGGAGAGTTTAACACTCCACTGTCAATATTATACAGATCAATGAGACAGAAAATTAACAAGGATATTCAGGACTTGAACTCAGCTCTGAAACAAGCAGATCTAATAGACATCTCCAGAACGCTCCACCCCAAATCAACAGAATATACATGCTTCTCAGCACCACATTGCACTTATTCTAAAATTTACCACATAATTGGAAGTAAAACACTCCTCAGCAAATGCAAAAGAACAGAAATTGTAACAGTCTATCAGACCATAGTACAATCAAATTAGAACTCAGGATTAAGAAACTCACTCAAAACCGCACAATTACACGAAAACTGAACAACCTGATCCTGAATGACTACTGGGTAAATAATGAAATGAAGGCAGAAATAAAGATGTTCTTTGAAACCAATGAGAACAAAGACACAATGTAACAGTATCTCTAGGACACAACTAAAGCAGTGTTTAGAGGGAAATTTATAGCACATAATGCCCATAGGAGAAAGCAGGAGAGATATAAAATCAACACCCTAACATCACAATAAAAAGAACTAAAGAAGCAAGAGCAAACAAATTCAAAAGCTAGCAGAAGACAAGAAATAACTAAGATCAGAGCAGAGCTGAAGGAGACAGAGACACAAAAAAAAATCAATGAAACCAGGAGCTGTTTTTTTGAAAAGATCAACAAAATAGATCGACCACTAGCCAGACTAATAAAGAAGAAAAGAGAGAAGAATCAAATAGACACAATAAAAAAAGATACAGGGGATATCCCCAAAGATCCTACAGAAATACAAACTTCCATCAGAGAATATTATAAGCACCTCTACGCAAATAAACTAGAAAATCTAGAAGAAATGGATAAATCCCTGAACATATACACCCTCCCAAGACTAAATGAGGAAGAAGTCAAATCCCTGAAGAGACCAATAAGAAGTTCAGAAACACCATGTGATCCAGCAATCCCATTACTGGGTATATACCCAAAGGATTATAAATCATTCCACTATAAAGACACATGCACATATATGCTTATTGCAGCACTATTCACAATAGCAAAGACTTGGAACCAACCCAAATGCCCATCAATATTAGACTGGATAAAGAAAATGTAGCACATATACACCATGGAATACTATGCAGCCATAAAAAAGGATGAGTTCATGTCCTTTGCAGGGACATGGATGCAGCTGGAAACGACCATTCTCAGCAAACTAACACAGGAACAGAACACTAAACACCACATGTTCTCACTCGTAAGTGGGAGTTGAACAATGAGAACACATGGACACAGTGAGGGGAACATAACACCCTGGGGCCTGTTGTGGGGTGGGAAGCAAGGGTAGGGATAGCATTAGGCAAATACCTAATGTAGATGACAGGCTGATGGAGGAAGCAAACCACCATGGCACATGTATACCTATGTAACAAACCTGCATGTTCTGCACATGTATCCCAGAACTTAAAGTACAATTTAAAAAATATTAGCAAACACCAGCTTAAATTGTGGTTAAAGCTATACAGTTTAATGGCCATTGAAAGATCAACTACAAACAAACAAAACCAGTATCTTTTCATAGGCAGCATTTTGATTTAGCATTTGTTGAAAATAAAATTCAAAGCATCTCATAGAAAACCTGCCTCCTTCAGAAAAATCACCAATTTTGGAGTACGTGTGATCCCATTCCAGCTAATATTTACAGTAGCATATAAAACAGCTACAAATAAGTCACATCTTCATTGCTACACTATGCCAAATTCTTAATTTCCCATTTTATGTTCCTTTGTCAATTCTTTCCTGCACCTCTCCTGTATAATCACAGTTGTCCAACTGAGACCTGATGGTCTTATCAGTCATGCACTTTTACTATTATTATTTAAATTTACTCATTTCACCTATTATTTACTGCTAAGCTTTGCAGAGGGAAGAAAACAGACATGGTAACAGAAGAGCAAAGGTGGGTCTTTTCTCTTTTGGCAGTAGCAGCCAGAAATAGTATGAAAGCAATGGATCATGAAGAAAAGCAATTTCCTACTTGAGGGATTAGATAGTACCCTCTTTTGTACTGTTAAATCAAAGTTTTAGGTTTTTTTCCAAGTAACACTGATTTTTTTCAATTTACATAAACAGTCTCTAGAGAAACTGCAAGAGATCCCCAAACACATACCCTCTCAGCCAATCAATAGAAAAGATAAGGAAAATTAAAAAAAAGAAAAGAAAACCCAAACGTCCTTTACGTTGTACTGCTTTGAGCAAGCCTTTACACAGCATGGCAAAAATTAAACTGCTACATAACCAAAAGATAACTAGTTTAACAAGGAAGAATTTGAACTGATACATGAGGCTTTTTTTGCTTTTCTTCAGGAAAAATATAGGTGATTTTTATTTAGAAGCAGTTCACTTTTGCTAGCATTAGAAACTTGAAAACTGTAAATTTCAGCAAATGTATGCTTTACTATTTAGGTTCACATTGGTATTAATCACTGCTATCAGTTGGTACTAAATTCAGATCTGAGAAAATTTGTAGCAGAAAACTGCTCTGAAATGTCATGTGAAAATCCTAATCAATTTTAAATGCATTTACATTCATGGAGGAATAAAACCTACTCTTAAATAATAAAGGAAAATAATAGCTACATGTTTAAAATGTGAGGAAGGGAAATCATGAGTCTATTTTCACAGTTCATTTTTAAAGGTTTATTGCTTATATGAGGTATGTTTAAGAAAGTTACAAATTTTCCATAGTGAATGACTTTTATGCCATATAATTAACAATAAAAAGTCTCCATAGCTAAATAAGAGGTTTTTGACAAAACCTTATAATTTATTTCAGCTTATTCCATAATTGCCCAGTTCTTATTATCTTAAAACCCTTCACATTGTTGACAGATACCTGATATAACAGTAGGTGATTAGTTGACAAAGTTCTAGCTACGATTTTAATTGCCTTTTTTCCTCTTTGTCAAAATACTGATGCTATTAAGTCATTGTTGAACTCATCCTATATAGACAGTAAGAACAAGCAAATAAGTATATTAACATAGCAGACATTTCCTGCTTTATATATAACTGGAGTAATATTTTCTAAATCTGGTGGAACAATCTATTGTACAAATTACAAACTCTTTGCAGAAATGAAATAGAATAAGGAACTATGCAGGGAAACCAAATTAGAAGACTGCAGGACTGTAGCTAAGTGGAATACAATTTGTCCATTACACAATAAAATAATCTTAGAAGTAGGTTGAAGTCATTTAGTATGGCTGAGGTAAGTGAAATTTGGAGGGATGAATGTTACTTTCACCCAACATAAATTCCTTAATTCAATAGTCAATAATAATAATAGGTTAGTTGGGTAAATAAAGTTTGAATCCACTGGGTTTTCTAGGCTGGATATATATATATTTTTTTTAATTTTTACATTCAGAGTTGGATTTGCTGACAGGTTAAATAAGGAAAAGTACGTTGAGATTTCCCAGATTAAAACACAGATAAAAAATGAAATAATTTGTAATGACACTCAGATCCAGGACTAAATAATTCAATAGTCTCCTATGAATTACTAGGTAGTATCTATATAGAAACACCAAGATTCATTTTAAAAATCAGTGACTGTTCAATTGTAATATTTTTGGAGCAGCCCTGTCCTTGGCTCATTAGATCGGGCTATCAACCTAGACAGGCTGCTGTGACAAAGTAGTTCTAGTTTAGTATTCAATATCCATTCTGCCTTCCCCCTAGCAAGTAGAACCATTTGAAAGGATGAGGGGGAAGTGCACAGAGTAGCAATATGTCCCACTAAAACTACTTGCTTTCCAAAACCTTAGAGTTAGAGTGCCCTTGTGACCCAGTTAATCTTGAAAAAATGTAAATTGAATTTACATAATTAGGAAAATATTTTCTTAAAAGTAGATTTTTGTAGACTGTCCCCCCACCCCACCTTTTTTTTTTTTTTTGCCATAAAACCTTATTCCTGTTGCTCTAAATGCAGAGAGAGAATGACCATGAACAATACCAATTCTGAGGTCATAAGGTCAAAACCACACACTAAGGATGGAGAAGAAAGAAGACAGTAGGAGCTTAAATGTTTGATGTCTCCCTGCAGGAGTTACACCAGCCCTATGTCACCGACCTCTGGAGCCCTATGTCACCGACCTCTGGACTTCTTATTCAATGTGAAAAATAGGCCGGGCGCGGTGGCTCAAGCCTGTAATCCCAGCACTTTGGGAGGCCGAGACGGGCGGATCACGAGGTCAGGAGATCGAGACCATCCTGGCTAACACGGTGAAACCCCGTCTCTACTAAAAATACAAAAACTAGCCGGGCGAGGTGGCGGGCGCCTGTAGTCCCAGCTACTCGGGAGGCTGAGGCAGGAGAATGGCGTAAACCCGGGAGGCGGAGCTTGCAGTGAGCTGAGATCTGGCCACTGCACTCCAGTCCGGGCGACAGAGCGAGACTCCGCCTCAAAAAAAAAAAAAAAAAAAAAAAAAAAGAAAAATAAATTATCAGTTTAATCCTACATAAGTCAGATCTTCAGGTTTTGGAAGCTAAATACATCCCTAATGGATATAACTATTTTCTGTATGATTACTTAGATGGGTGAGTAAGCCAGCTGAGGCCTCCAGCCATCTGGGAGAGACATTCACCCTTGAGGAAAGTAGGGAACATATTATTTGCTTTGGGTCTCTCCAGATCCACATGCATTTTAGGAAAGTTAAAGTACTTTCTTTAATATAGGAGCCCATTAGAAATAATAACTCAAGGAGAAAAAGCTATCCACATCTCTTGAACAGAAGAAAATGCCGTTGAAGAAATAATACTATGGAACTAAAGAAATGCACCTAAAATCCACTTCTTAAACATGCTACGAAAGAGGAAAGGAATATTCATTTCCTGTAGAAGAGAATTAGAGCTTACTGAAGACACTCTCAACCAGGAGGTCTCTGATGTGGGCTTACTAGTAAGAAACACATCTTCACAGGTAATATAACTACATGTGAGTAAGTGTGGCCTGCCATACATTGTTTCATCCATTTAACTATCAATGTATCAAATTATTTATTTATCTAGCAAATATTTATTGAGCACTTACTCTGCAGCAGGATCTGTACCAAGCCCTAGGCTCATTCAGAAATAAATGATCGAGGGGTTTGGTTCTAAATTGATGAAACAAGTCTTTGGGCTTACTGTTTCCTCATCCTGAGCTGGGCAGATCCCCATCCTCTCTTAAAGTTCATGAAAGGATATCTACCTTGTGACATGTAGAAATGGCCCTGCAAATGGAATCTAACTGAAGCTGAATGAGTATTCTTGCCTCAGTTAATATATCTTCATACTTAGTTCCAAAGCAACAATGTGCACAACTAAGACACACTTATTGACCATATGCTTACCATCTATTTGGCAAATGCTGTTTACGAAGTTTTTAAGAAACAAGTATTGATCCAAAATTTCCCTCGCATTTAATATTCTGTCATTCTGCAAGGCCACTATTAAGTTTGATGTACATATACAATTACCCATCTATGTAAAGAGTTTCAGTTGCCCTAACTCTTGGGCACCACACTGTGATTAAATGCATACAAGCAACAAGTTCTTGATTTGGGCAGCTGGAAAACCACTGTGGCATAAGATCAATAGTTACATCACTTAGCAAAGAATTTCTTTGTCATTGCTTCCTATAGTCCTCAAAGGTCCTGATAAATACTTAAAACTAGATTTGTTCTTTCTTTTGTGCACATGTTGTTCATACAAATGAAAGCAAAATTTACCTAGGAAGATTCCAGAGGACCCATATAGGACTGAAGATTGTTTACATTCTGGTAGAACTCATGAAACACATTTTCAACTGGTGGGATATCCTCCTCATCAGACTCCCAAACAAGAAACATTAACAAGCATAAATGAAAAAAAAAAAAAGTATGAAGATTTGAGAAAATAATATAAGCACAGGATGCGGAAGACTTAATACTATCGTTGTTAGTGCAAAAAAAAAGGGGGATTTTATTAAACAAAAATGTAATAGGCAAATTTGATGGACATTTTAGCAGAAATGTTTGTATTAACTGAATTCTAGTATCCAGATCATGAGAGTAATAATCATTTTTCTGAACTTGCATAAGAACTTTGTATGTTGGACATGCTATGTGCCCATTTTAAAAGATACTGTGAAAAACAGGTGAGTGACCAGATGGTTATAAGAGCCATATTCAGTCTAAAGTAACAGAGACTAAAGGAGATAGAATAGACATGCTCAAATACTTCAAGGATTTTCATATAGAAGAGAAGTAGGCTTATTTTTTATTGGCCTTGAAACTATAGGAAAGGACAATAGGTAGAAATAGATTAATAAGGAAGCATATATATTGATGACACTCAACATACATGAAGAGGAGGTTCCAGAAAGCAAAGGAGTGGGGGTTTGGAACTAATCTACATTATCACAGGGAATTTTTTATTTATTCCCCTGCCTAAGATCTTACCTCTGAATATTTCTTTGGATAAAGAAATGATAGCATTTGTAAGAAATAACAAGATGGCTTTAGGTCTAACTGTCAGCCAAGAAAACAGAGTAAATTCACATGTAAGAGAGGAAGGGAAGGAGCAAAAAGTCAACATTGTGATACATTTGGGTGTACCCTGACTGGACAAATAACTCATTGCCAAGTACCTTCCCAGGGAGTCAGGTAACCATTAATAAGAAAATAGACTTATGGTCATAATCCTATATATTTTCACATTTTCATTCATATGGCTAGCTCAGAGAAAGAGGTGGATGTTGAGAAAAATCACAGCAACTGCAGAAAAGGGTCTATAAAAGGTACATTTAAAATAAACAACAAAAAAAAAAACCCGAATGAATACATTTACTTACTGTATATTACATATAGCCTATATATTTTCTGTTAAACTCTTCTTTACTTAACACTGTATCTACTGAACTGTCAGTTTCAGATTAAGCTAATTAAGTGTACTCTATTTGATCATAAGAATAAAGAGTTTCATCAGCAATAATTCTTATTCTTCCATGCCAAATCACATGGATTGATCTTACAGGAAGTTAACAAATCCTACATTTCCAAATAAATAGGACCAAATAATTTATAATGTCATGGTGTTACTTGTCTTCTATATTCTGGTGGAACTGACGGACAGCGACTTTATGTGCTTTCAATCTGGAAAAGTAGCCAGTTAGTAATGTTCTTGTTGATTTCTGACTAAAATTTCCCTCCATAATAATTCCTGTTGTCTCAAACACCTACATATCCGAAGCTAACGGGCATCTTTACAGTAAGTGATGCTAAAATAACTTCTGACCTACAGCTCCAGGAAGAGTGGCTAATTGAAGTAATGATCAGTGTCTCTTGTACCCATTTCTGTGAACTCTGATGCTTCCTAAAAGTAAAGAGACTGGTTAAGATGTTAACCTCCCAGTGTAGGGCTGGAGGAGAGTGGTAGAGAACCACTACATCACCATTGCGGGGACACTATAGTGTGAACTAAGCAAATTAGAGAATGTAGAAGAAAGGTCAAAAGGAAAATACAAAATGAATAATGGCCATGGCTAATAGCAAAGGTAAATGTATCTCTCCATAAAAGATACTCTATTTACTGAAAGCTGACCTCAATTTCTACCCCTTTTCACTGAAACTCCATTATCTACCCCTATACTCTCTTCATTTGTTTTCTCTGCCATTTTGTTGGCATGATTTTAGTTTCCATGTATTGTTGTTCTATCTCTGTATATACATATTTCCTCCAACTGTACTGCAAACACATTAGGGCAGGGTACATGTTTCATGTTGTTTTGAGTCTCCATTTTTATTCTTTCCAAAATGCAGCCTGCCGGCCACTTACAACATTTTCCCATAAAGCCGTAGTTTAATATGGTACATCATCCTAGACTTACTGAATTTGTAGGATGTGCTTAGGAATCTGCATTCTTAACAAGAAACTAAGTAACATCAATGCTCACAAATGTTTGCTAGCCTAAGGCCTACCACAGAACAGGTCCTCATAAACGTCTGGTGCTGCTATTAGAATGATGCTTTCTGGCATGTCGGTATGTATTTATAAAAAAAAAAGAGAGAGAGAGATGTTGATTTGCTCATGGTGTCCTCTCTCTGCCATTAGCTAGTAAATACCTTGAGAGTTGATGTCCTTCGCAGACAGTTCTCTGTATCTCCTTTTAAATTTTTTTCTATAGCACTAAGCACTTCCTAGAATGCACCATAAATAATTGTTTCTGTTAGGGAGGAGAAAGGGAAAGGTGGTGGAAGAGGAAAAGCAAAAGAAGGTGAATTTATGGTTGGGAGGCATACAAGGGAGGTATTATTCAGAAAACTCCTTTGCTTTGATGGACATGAATTCAAAAGTGCTAATGAAGTCTCTTCCTAATCTTTTCAACTTAATTCCTTCACTCTGCTCTTGCTAAGACTGAAAATTACCCTCCTATAATGCTTTTGAGATTACTAAAGACAGTCTTGTGTGAACTGAAGACAGGTCACAAACGACTGGCATACAACAAATCTGTCCTTAGTATATGTGATACTAAGGAAGTGCTGATCCCTATTTTTCCTCCTCAAATTCAATCCAAGGAAATCATTTCCATGTCATCATGCACATGAATGATCGTATATGTATGTAAGTATAATTACTTCACATAGATAAACTTAGCAATGATCTTTGTCGATTGAGGGCAGTGCTAATGGGCTGTAAAATGGACTCACCCAGGTGCCCAATTGTCTTTTATTACAAAGGGCATTCCTTATCTTCCACTGAGGTCTAACTCCCACACAAACCTTCTGTGCTTTCATTTTATTATTACCAATAGCCAAAAGCCAAAGTTAGAAATTGAGACTTAAGAACATGTTGCTTATGTCCAAAGCAACAGGGAAATGAGGCTTTATTGCTTCTATTATTTAGGCTTCAATATTATCAATGTTGAGAAAACCCCTGCTATCCATTTCCATTTGATTATACTGAGAATATGCCTTGTACTCAAGAATTCCTTTCTAACAAAAAATCAAATATTTTATTTTTTAGGAACAGAAAGACCTATATACATTAAAGATTGTCTAATCACTACACCTTAATTATGAGGATTATGTGGTCAGTTGAGTTACGTGGTTTATTCAGACTTGCAAAGTTAATTAAATTATAGACCAGATTTTTATCCTGGGATCTACGAATAAGCTTCAAGAGAAGCATGAACCTTCAAAATTTTATGCAAATTGTGTGTGCACATCTGTGCGTTTTTCTCATCTGTGCATTTTTATGGAAAGAGGATCCATAATTTTATCAGACCCTCAAAATGTCCCTCAACATAGCTGGGACAGTTACTGTTGCAACTGTAATTTATATGGTATTTTTATATTTATGAAATATGGTAAAATACTGAAGGTCATGTAATCCAAGCTTACAGCTAATAAATGGATTTCTTAAATAATAACTCTGATGGATAGCATGCAAACTCTACCTTGTATCTTAAGATAATTGATAACCAACCACCTTTCATGTTATCATGGTTCAAAGCTCTAATTAAAAAGGTACTCTTATAGCTGAACCATATTGTTTCCTATACTTTCTCACATTGGTCTAAGTACTACCCTTTGTAGCCATGAAAAACAAAATCACTATTGCTTACTCCGATGTCTTTCACATATTTGAAGTAAATTCCTGTTACATTTCTTCTCTGGTCATAACAGCCAAGATCCCTCAGTATTCTAGTCACCACTATAGACTCAAGCAACTTAGAGCTGAAAGAAAAACATTTCAGTTTGTCAGTATTCTCTAAAATCCACATCACAAAAAACTAAAAA
Organism: Trachypithecus francoisi; assembly: GCF_009764315.1. NCBI lineage: Eukaryota > Metazoa > Chordata > Mammalia > Primates > Cercopithecidae > Trachypithecus > Trachypithecus francoisi. Next base: position 57,140,712 of record NW_022681462.1, on the reverse strand, counting down.
ACAGTGTTCTACTTGTGATCTCACTTGTTCATGACTATCTCTCCTATGACTTGTTCATGACACTCCTGGATGTGTTCTCTCTTTTTGCTGGGGAAATCATGATATTTTATGGTCTAACTGGGAAGATCACAGCCTGATGATTTTTATATAGGTTTTCCACCTGAAATGCAACAAAGTAAAAAATGTGCATCTGGCCATTCAGACCCATCTCTAGATAATCACATTTCAAACTTCAATAGTCATGATGTTCACCTAAATAAAACATTGGCAATTTCCAAAAAAGAAACATTACGCACTTTTATTTAGATGAATAATCCAGTACTTTGACCAGAGGTTGAGTCAGAAACAAAGAATAAAAATCCTCAGATTTATAAAATGAGCAAAGATGACTTAGAGTATAAAGGCTTTCTATTTCAAGTGTCAGAAAAATGCCCACCAGATTTACTTGATAACAAAGTTCCAAAAAATCTTTTTTTTTTTTCTATACTCACACCCAAAACTTTAGTGATTTAGCAACAATCATGCAAATAATTTAAATGCAGTAAATGGACAAGATGAAATATTCAATCCTCATTTCTACGTTGATTATTTACACCAGCACTCCCCAAAGACTGTTAGAAGCAACATTGATCCTACCAAATGCTCAGGAAAGATAAAAGGCCAACAACTAAATACGCTTCAAAAACACCCCTTACCATATCTGCTTCTTGGGATTCCCATTGCAAATTACATATTTTAGGCTCCAAAACCTCCCTTTTTAACAACATCCATTAGCACCCCACAACACCATTGTCCCTTATAACACACATTGAGCATTGCTATATCATACTGATCTAATTAATCAATTTTCTGCAACTGTCTACTTTACTCTGTTTTAACATCTTGACAAGTATGAGTGTAGACTCTTGGGTAATACGATCCCATTCTCCTTTATAAGAGACTCCTCTGCGTATATAATATATATATATATATATATATATTTTGCCTCAGATCTAGGTAGAAGACTCTGAGACTGTGAGATCAGGATAAAAATTGTTGTTGATATTACTCTTCCACTCCTGGCAGGTGGATGGCTAATTGAACTCTTCTGCTCTCTAGCCCCCATACTCTCACTTGCAGGAAGATATAAGAATGAGAGTGATAAAAATTCAGATTTGTAAAGAGACCTCACTTAAACTTCAAGGTCATATCAGGTGCTTTAATTCAATTTTTATAGAAAGCCCAGAATTTGAAAAAGAAAGAAAGAGAGAGAGAGAAAGAAAGAAAGAAGAAAGAAAGAAAGAAAGAAAGAAAAAAGAAAGAAAGAAAGAAAGAAAAAAGAAAGAAAGAAAGAAAGAAAGAAAGAAAGAAAGAAAGAAAGAAAGAAAGAAAACGTGGGAGGGAGGGAAGGAAAGAAGGAAGGAGGGAGGGAAGGAAGAAGGAAGGAAGGAAGGAAGGCAGGCAGGCAAGCTAGTCACATATTCTGTATTGTTTTCTGAGAATCCTGGGGAGTAGGGGTTACTGAGGATGGTATTCAAATCATTTCCAGGTCTTGGCTTTAATATCATCAAATTAGCCCCAAAGTTACCGTGATTATTACTTGTTTTTGAGTTCTTGTATTTTAAACATTCTTATTAAAATATTTGCTGGTGGATAAGGAAAAGCTCTGGATTGCTTCAAAATGATGCAGTTGGAGGGTAGAGATTGAAAGGGTCAGCTTTACATTTAAAACAGTAGTTAGAATTGTATGCTGGAGGCTGGGTGTGGAGCTCACACTTGTAATCTCAGCATTTTGGGATGCCGAGGTGGAGAGGATCACTTCATCTCAAGAGTTCAAGACTAGCCTGGGCAAGACCTCGGCACATTTTCTATTTATTTAAGTGACTGACCTTATTTGATGAAAAAAAAATATATTAAAATCACCATAAAACTATGTAATCACTGATTGCATGGTAACCTTTATGTGATGATTTTTTTTTTTTCTTTTTTTTTTTTGAGATGGAGTCTCACTCTGTCGCCCAGGCTGGTGTGCAGTGGCCGGATCTCAGCTCACTGCAAGCTCCACCTCCTGGGTTCAGGCCATTCTCCTGCCTCAGCCTCCCAAGTAGCTGGGACTACAGGCGCCCACCACCTCGCCCGGCTAGTTTTTTGTATTTTTTGGTAGAGACGGGGTTTCACTGGGTTAGCCAGGATGGTCTCGATCTCCTGACCTTGTGATCCGCCCGTCTAGGCCTCCCAAAGTGCTGGGATTACAGGCCTGAGCCACCGCGCCGGGCCCGAAATCTTTAACAGTTAATATCTAACATAGAATTAAGACTCCTACACAATATTTTAAAGCTATATTATAAAAAAAAACTCGGGTGTAGTGGGGCACACCTGTAGTCCCAGCTACTCGGGAGGTTGAGGCAGAAGGATTGCTTAAGTCTAGAAGTTCAAGGCTGTAGTGAGCATGCTATTGCGCTCCAGCATGGAGGACAGAGTGAGACTCTGTCTCAAATAAAATAAATAAATAAATAAATAAATAAATAAATAAATAAATAAAATGGGTGATAATTTCATTTGGCTTCCCTTTACTTGCCTGTTCCCTTACGTGTATGTGATTGATAAAATCTGGGATTATAACTAAATAATAAAGCACTAAAATGTCACACAGAACTGCCAACCATCATAAATAAACTCATAGATATAAGTGGAAGACTTGGAAAGTTTTTGCCAAGTGGTCAAGATGTTCATTGCTGTAACTAATAGCTTCCACTGAAGCTACTATTATCAACCACAGCACTCATAAACACATAGTACTCTGGGGCACATTTTCTACTTATTTAAGTGACTGACTTCATTTGATCAAAAAGAAAATATTAAAATCACCATAAAACTATGCAATTACTGATTGCATGGTAATCTTTGTGTGATGAAATTTTTAACAGTTAATATCTAATATAGAATTAAGAATGCTACACAATATTTTAAAGCTATATTTTCAAATCCATATTTTGTGGATTTCAAATAATTACAGTTTGAATGTTAGCAAGTGCAACAGGTTTCTGTAAAAGCTTTTGAGTTTCACAGCCTTCCTTTTGACAGATTTCTTAAGTTATGGAATGCAGCCATCAGCAGTCTGTGGAAAAATGAAATGCTGCAAGTCTATTTTTATGCAGTTGGGATCAAGTTGCTAAATGGATCAAAAGAAATAATTTCTTTGAAGAGGTGGCTGTTGACACCAGTGCCCTAAAAATAAGTGCAATTTTGTGGGTACAAAAATTTGTTTATATCTCAGTGAAAGTAACTATAGATATATTTTCCATATATACACTTGCATTCATGATATATTGGATGCCATTCTGAACATCTTTTAATATACCTTAATTTAACATTGCTTTTAAGAAGAAAGTTGCAAACTATCTCTTGAATAATTGACATAGCTAAAGATAACTATTCATACCAGGCTTAGCTTATTGGGTTTATAATAAAAACAATGATAGTAATTTACCTAACTCTCACTTTGTGCCATATACCAGCCAAATACTTCCCAACATTATTTCATTTGATTTTAGAATTACATTTATTTCAATACCTGGCTATTATCACAATTTTATAGATGAAGAAGCTAATTCTTAGAGAGTGTTTTAAGTGAAACTTGCCAAAGATTACACAGCTAGCATGCCTCTGAGTTAAAATTCGAAAGCTAGTCTATTTAATTCTGAAGTTCTTAATCACTAAATTATATACTACCTCTTTAGGTTAGATAGCATATGAACTAATTTGAAAATATAGAAAAAATATTAGGAAACAGAATAATCTTTTAAAATATCTCTGTATGTGAAAGTAAGCTTGCTTACTGAAAATGTAGTCAATTGAAAGACTATACTATTGCAATAGCAATAGTCAAACAGAAGCCTATAGATCTCAAATGCATGAAAGTGCCAAAATAGCCAAATAATAATGTGATGTGATATAATTTATTTATCATAGTAAAAAGCAGAAAACACAATATTCAGAAAGAGTGCTCTACGATACAAGACCAAAGTTTGATCTAGGGGTACAAACTAAAATGTTTTAAATAAAATTTTTGTAAAAAACAATTTTAGGCTCTGAAATAAGAAATAAATACAGCCCCTTCATAGATAACAATAAAGAAATAAGCCAATAAGCACTTAAAATAGAATTATATAGTCAGTTCTAGAGGACAAATATTCTCTAGTTAGACCCTGACTCATTGAGAATTCCTACTGTGCACAGCACAGAAGCTGCAGCAGGGCTGCACTTTCAGAGGCTTGGAGGAAGTACCCAAAGACCAAAGAAAGTTTATTTCAAAGATAATTCAAATAGAATCTTGGGCATCATCTTAGAGTACTAAAATAAGACGCAGAAAGTGAAAACAAACAAAAAAAAGATTCCGTTTTGTAGATTCTAATATATTAGAAAAACTTATACTCTGTAATAATTAAATATATATTATATATATCTTATATATAAATATATGTACAATAGATTTATATATAATATATTTAAATATATACATAATATATTTATATATAATATATTTAAATATATACACAATATATTTATATATTATATATTCAAATATATATTATTAAAATAATATATTAATATATTTAAATATATTATTAAATATATATAATATTATAAATACCATATATTATATATTACATTTATTATATTTATAATATATTATTATATTATTATATTTTAAAATATATGTTATATAATATATAAATATATATATATATATATAACTATATTCCTGAAGGGGAGAGCAAACAAAATGGTGAAAGGATCATCATTTTTATTATTTCATTAATTCCTGAAGAAAATACATATATAAATTGCATTTGAAGCTTCTAAAAGACCTAGAAAACAGTATAAAGGACTTAGACACAGTACAAGTATTTCCAACCATGTAAGTCTGAAAGAGAGAAAATCAATTTTTATGAAAACATAAAACAGTGATTTGGGTTGTGAACAAAATTATTTGTCTCCATTTGTGTTCTATTGGCTTACTGCTCTGCCAAATTTTGAAGCAAAATAGAAAAAAAAAATGAGAGAGAAATTATAGCAAACCTCCCAAAACATATCCCTTAAACTCCCCAATGTATTTAAACTACCCAGGTTCTGTTCATGGATATACTCAAACATTGAGAAAGTGTGGGTGTACTGGGTTTTGATGCTGTAGTTTTTGTAACAACTTGATGTTGGAGTCAAAACATGTGTTTCTTCTTGTGTTGCTCAGAAAGGTATGAGCAAATATATTTTGCTCACAAATTTCAATTAATTAAGAATGATTAAAATGTAGATACTTGCAAGGGAAACATTAATAAAAAGATGAAGTGTAGACATAGAGATAATTTTCTCTGTGGCTGATGACTGATCATGTCATTAGGCAGAACTTTGTTCCCTTAGGCTCTGTAGAGTCAGAGCTAGGATGCAGAATCACAGTTTTAGAGTTGAAGAAACCCTTAACAATGACTTAATGACCATCTCAGTCCCGTTGATTTATAGATAAGGCAGGTAAGTCTTAGAAAGAGGAACCGATTCTTTGTGTGGGTCTCAACAAGTCACATCACCTCTCTGGGATTCTGTTCTCAAATTCTTTCTTTCTCTTTCTTTCTTTCTTTCTTTCTTTCTTTCTTTCTTTCTTTCTTTCTTTCTTTCTTTCTTTCTTTCTTTCTTTCTTTCTTTCTTCTTTTCTTTCCTTCCTTCCTTTTTCTTTCTTTCTTCTTTCTTTCTTTCTTTCTTTCTTTCTTTCTTTCTTTCTTTTCTTTCTCTTTCTTGAGTAAAGGATTTCCTTTATTATTAGTGAGAGTGAATATCTTTTCATATCATATTGACCATTTTTATTTTTCTCTACAAACTGATTATCCAAATCTTTCTCCCATTTTTTTTTTCTTCAAAAAATATTTTAATTTAAGATCCAGGATACAGGTACAGGATATGCAGGTATGTTATGAAGGTAAACATGTGCCATGGTGGCTTGCTGCACCTATCAACCCATCACCTAGGTATTAAGCCTCACATGCATCAGCTATTTATCCTGATGTTCTCCCTCCTTCCAATCCCCCTAACAGGCTCCAGTGTGTGTTGTTCTCCACCCTGTGGCCATGTGTTCTCATTGTTCAGCTTCCACTTATAAGTGAGAACATGTAGTGTTTGGTTTGGTGTTCCTGTGTTAGTGTGCTGAGGATAATGGCTTCCAGCTCCAACCATGTCTCTGCAAAGGGCATGATCTCATCATTCCTTTTAATGGCTGCATAATATTCCATGATTTATATGTACCACACATTCTTTATTTAATCCATCATTGATGGGCATTTGGATTGATTCCATGTCTTTGCTATTGTGTTCTCACATTCTTAAAATGAAAGTTGGGACTATTGATCTCCAAAGTGCCAACACACTAAACACTGAATGGTTGCAAAAGAAAAGTGAGTTAATGGCAGACAATAAGCTGAGATCTCAGTTCCCTACCTTGTTCTCACAAGTCCAGTTTGTGTTCCGCCATTTGCTCATATATTTCACTGTCACTACGTACTCATGAAATTTGTAAGTGAATAAATGGTGAAGAAAAGAAAAACAAGAGAAGTCATCTACGTTTTAGAAGGGCAAATATGTGAGGAAGGAGCTGAGTGGTTGAATCCGAATATTTTCATTCATTCCAAGGAAAGGCAATGGAAAGTGGGAAAGAGGGGAATTGCAGTTCTATAAGCTATCGTTGCTCCATAGGAGAAAGGGGAAGAGCCAGCAGTAACCAGGACTTTTTAAAATAACTGTCCAAGTTCAATGACAATATCATCTAGCTCTCTGACTCTAGGCATCTGCCAAGAAACATTGGAATCTTCATCTCAGTAAACTAAAACCAGGCTAGACAAAGCAGGCACAAAGGAGAAGAGAATCACATTCGATAGGTTAGTCAGTATATAGTAAATTAGATCAGCCATGGAAATATGCATTAGTCAATAAGCTTGATACCTAAATCAGTGGAGACATGGTCTAATAACTGACCTTTCATTTTTTGGGGTGATTTTCATAGGCATACATGTTTACATAGCAACTCCATGAGAATTTACATTAAGTAGATGTTGATATTCATTGATTATCCAGATATTCTTCAACTTAAGGTGGGGTTATCTCCTGACAAACTCATCATAAGTTAAAAATAAGTCGAAAATGCATTCAATGCACCTGATCTACGGAACATAATAGCTTGGCCTAGCTTCAAATGTGCTGAGAACAGTGATACTAGCTTACAGTTGGGCAAAATCACCTAGCAGCACAGGACACTGTAGAATTTCGGTTGCTTACCCTCGTGATTAGGTGGTTTACTGGGAGCTGCAGCTACCTGCTGCTGTCCAGCATTTTGAGAGCCTAAGAACTGCTTTCTACCCACTGTTGCAACTTCGTAAAGTTGAAAAATCCTAAATTGAACTATCTTAAATTGGGGGCTCTTTGTAATCATTTATTACTATTAATAAGTAAACAGTAAGAGGGAGAAATATACAATAATAAATGTAGATGGCTCATTCCTAATTTGAGAAACAAGAAAATGCAGTTTATTCTGAAAAGTAATTGTAAATTTGAAATTTATGGAAGGAATTCAACATCAAACAGTTAACTTTAAGAGGGAAACTCTTCCTGACCTTTAACCAGACTAAGTTATGTTCAGATAAAGCAATCTGACTTCTCACACACATTAGTTGTAGGACTTTTCTCTCACTTACATATTTTTGAACTAACTTGTGGAATCCTTTGTTTAATGTAAGTATTCTTAGATTTTCCAGAGAGATCATGGACCTTGCCTTGCTCATGGGTATAGTCCTAGCCCTTAGAAGAGTATCTGTCATGTAGCAGGCATTCAAAAACATTTGTTTAATGAAGAAAGGTCCATGCTACAATGTGTTTGAAGAGAGGAGAGGGATAGAAAGAAAAAAGAAAGACAATGGAAAAGAAAGAGAGAGAAAGGCATTATTCAGAGGAAGAAGACAAGAGAGATGAACAGAGACTGGGCTATCACCATGACATTCAAAACTGACCAACTGACTCTTTGTTTCACATATTGAGTGACCCAGGTCAAAGTCCTAATCAGTCAGTGTACTCACTCTGTATCCCTGACACACATATATTTTCCTAAGAACGGTTGCAGAGAAGGGCTGGAAAAAAAAGAGGGTGGAAATGAACATTACAGAGACTGACAGGGAATAATATCAGTGAAACAGACAAACTCTATCGCGTACAACTCCACAGTCAAAGATTTTCTACCTCCCTGAGAATCAGTCTAGCTTGCAGGTAGAGTATTGACTGCCAGGCAGAGCACCATGGCTATAAAACAGACCACTGAGCTAGGCAATAAAAGAGAGAGAGAGAGGGAGAGAGAGAATAAGAGATCTAATGTCTTGTTTATGTCCCCTTTATAGCATCTTTGAGAGGCTCTGCAGTCCCACAGCTGGCTTTAGTTCATATGCTTTTCTGATTAAGGCAATACATACCAAAGCAATCTAATATTAATGTGCAATTTAGAAAAAAAAGAGGGGTATAAAAAAGGAGGAAATCTCCACAAACGGTGTAACTAAACAATAACAGAATACAAGACGTGCTTAATTCTTTATTAAATACATGCTTTAATTTAAGTCCCTGAAACACTTGTATCTCATTTTAAACACCCAGTTCTACCATATTGTGTTTAGTGACACTAATCCTTCTTTAGAGCCTAACCCTTTGAGAAATAAGATTATGTTTCCAGTAAATAGTAGTAACAAGTTTTATTATAACAATCCTGATCACAGATTAATGAAAACCTTAAAGAAAAAAATGGAAATATAAATGGCTAGGATAATATCCAATATGAGAAAGATCTTTATTTAAAATGAAGTGTAAAGCTTGGCTGATGAAATGTCTCTAAAAATATTTCCAAAAAATGTATACATTTTTTCACTTTTCATTAAGAACTTGACTACGCTTTTCAATCTCAGACAATGGTTTTATGCTTTGTAACTTTACCATTGTGAAACTCAGAGAGCCTAGAGAAGTTTGGGTACTGTGTGCAAATCTACACAAGTGTTTAGCTTACCACATTGCTGAGAAATGACTACATATGTATTTGTGTGTGTGTGTGTGTGTGGTGTGTGTGTGTGTGTGTGTGTGTGTAGATATTCCCAAGAGAATCTACCTTAACTCTGCTGATTATACTGTATAATATATCATGACTATCTTAACTGTCAAAATGATCCTAAGGTTTTGATGCAACTGTTTCAAATAAACAGTTGTTTTGAATTCTTTCTTTAAATATTTGTATCTGATCTTGAGATTTAGATTGATAATAATAGTAGAGTGGTTAAGTGAAGAAATATAAGAGTCAGAGAGGTTATAATTCTGGCACAGTCACTTACTATCTGACTGAGTCTCTGTTTTCTCATCCATAAAGTGGGAAAAATACCTAGCCACTAGGGATTGTCTGAGGATTGAATAATGTGCCTTGTGCAAAGAAGACAGCAAGTGTCCAATACATAATGTGCACTCAATAAATGATAGCAATTTATAACTACAATAAGTGATTGTTAGTATTAATAATAAAAGCCACCCATTATAGAGCGGTACTGTTACCATCACAAAGACTGACGTCTCTCTCAATTCTAAGAAAGGCTATTTTCTACCTCCTCTTTTCTCTGAATTTCTACTTATGCCATATTATTATCACCAATAAATATTTCTTGTAAGCCTAATAAGCATAAGGTATCACATTAGGCCCTCTAAAGAATACAGCCAGAATCAATCATTCTTTCAGGCGGGCTACTACCAGATCTGTACTTCCTCTATCAAAGCAGCAAGATTCTATATAGTGATGATTTATTTGTCTCCATTTAACCCACTGGATAGTGTGCTTTCATAGATAAGTCTTACTCTATATTCCCAGCATAATATCTAGAACATAATAGATGCCTATCCAATGTTGAATGAATGAATGGAACATGGATAAGCTCGAAGAGTTCAGGTTGAAGAGAGACAATATGGACACTCAAAAGCCTAGAGAATAAGACAAAGTTTAATATACTTAGGAGGAAAAAAATTGCCTTCTCTGTGTCAGTAAAATGCTATTGCTAATTTATAAATGAAGTAGTAGTCTCATCACAACAGTCTCCTGGGTGGTTTCATCCTATATTGTTAATAAAGGAATGGGTGGCAGAAGAGGGAGGAAGAGACTCTTAAAGGATGAACTACCAAAGAGTACCTGGGGAAAGAATGTGATATTTTACTGGGCTCAGGGCATGCCAGTCTTGTTAGTTTTGTGAATAAACTGACAAGTAGAAATTGGAATTTAGTGAGAAGTCTAAAGGGGACTCAGGCTTTTAACCACACACACACACACACACACACACACACACACACAAATCTGCACACACAAATCTGCTTTTAGCACTGTATTGATTGATTTGTATTTAAATAATTATCATGATTTTAATTTGGAAATAAGAATAGTCTTATCATAATATTGGAGTGTTAAGTGACATATAACAAAGCCTGGTTAGATATTGACAATCTCTGACAATCTGTCAAGACTTTTATAGACTTCACTTAGTTTAATTATCATGGGACATCAGAGGGAACATCTACACCAGTGGATACTAGAAAAATGAAAAACACTGCCTTTCTTCAAAAGTATAGGGAAACAAAGAGGAAACCTTTCTCCTGGGCCTCATCACTCATTTTTCTTTGATGTTTATTAAGTACACACAGCTTTCCAGGTCTGAAATAGCCTATGGTCAGGAAGTTTCTCCTCCTGGACTGGCATTATTTCTCCCTAGATAGTGAGTTATAAAAGTCCAACGTGGAAGGAAAAGTTCAGCTGCACAGGTATCATCTGAAGTTCCCCATGGGCAGACCAGTTCTGATTCAAGTCAGGATGCTAAGATATTAGGGAGTGGGAGGACAGACATACTGTGAATGCAGTTGTCTCTGGATCTTGAGTCCAATGAAAAGTCACAGCTTTTACTGGTAATGCCCTGAAGACCAGGCTAACTCAGAGATAATCTTTCCTTAGGAAGCCTTCTTGAGCCGTCTCAGGTTCATCATACTTTTTCTCTGGATCCTTCTGGTATCTACCTCACTCATTTGCATTTTGTTGCTTTTTTTTTTTTTTGAGACGGAGTTTCGCTCTGTCGCCCAGGCTGGAGTGCAGTGGCCGGATCTCAGCTCACTGCAAGCTCCGCCTCCCGGGTTTACGCCATTCTCCTGCCTCAGCCTCCCGAGTAGCTGGGACTACAGTCGCCCGTCACCTCGCCCAGCTAGTTTTTTGTATTTTTCAGTAGAGACGGGGTTTCACAGGGTTAGCCAGGATGGTCTCGATCTCCTGACCTTGTGATCAGCCCGTCTCGGCCTCCCAAAGTGCTGGGATTACAGGCTTGAGCCATCGCACCCGGCCTCTTTTTTTTTTTAGAATTGTTCCCGTCGTCATATATGTTCTTGGTCACAAGCAATCTGATTGTAAACAATATTCATTTTCCTTATTATCTGATTCTTTCAGGGTCAATCAGGTTGTGCAGAATGAATTAATATGAATTCAGATTTTCCTAAAACTTTGAATCCCAAGTTAGGTTTTCCTAGTATACTATTGTGAGGATTTCAGTAGAGTACAACTAGGACAGAATATGGTCTGATCTGATCACTGAGTATTGAATTGTCTTAGGAAATACTCCAGAAGGTACTTGGAACCCAGGTACCATGCTGCCTGTTTCCCATTCAGATTCACCATCATCAGTTAGCCTAGGTGAATAAGTGCAGAGGGAAGAACAAGAAAGGAAACAGCTGCTACCATTAAGAGGAAATCTCAATACAGTCTGAGATCTCCCAGGCTTCAAACACATGAGATAAAAAAAAAAAAAAAAAAAATCGATTAAAGTTGTATTTTTAGTTAATACATAATCATTGTACATACTTATGGGACACAATGTGATGTTTCAGTACATTTATACATTATACGGTGATCAAAATATATTTTAAGGATTCCCTTCAATTGCGCATTGGCCACACCTCCTACAATGGCTTTCTTTTCTTCTCAGAAAGAATAAATCTGACAAAAGAAAACTGGGCTAAGAGTGGGAAGAAAAATGGGTCCTGGTACTCCCTGAAGATAATATACATTTGACAAATCTCTTACATTGCTTCTCTCCATAACTGTAAAATTAAAATTCTTGAGCAGAATGATCCCTTACAGATTTTTTTCAGCCCTAATAGTTTATGCTGCTTCGATTCTAGCTAATCAAATCTACTCCTGACAGTTTCTCACCACTGGGGAAAGTAATACAAAAAGACCAGTTGGGAACTGGCAGCTAATCTTCTATCCTTCTGATAGCTTTGCTGTAAAAGCCAATTCAACTTAGCCCGTTTATATATGTTGTACTTGCCTAGATGCCTGATCTTTGTTAGATTTTGAAGAGAACAAAGTAAAGGAAAGGAGAAACTTCTCTCCATCCAACTTTTACTACACAGGAAGTGGTGGTTCAGCATTAAATGACTTTTTATCTGTTTCCGCCTTGTGTATCAGAGTATGGATTTCCCTAAGTGACATCAAGCTTGAAAAAGAAATTAGCTAGTAAATGTTTCCTACCTATTGACACAAAGTAAAATTATGATGGCTTTAAAAAGTGCATTCTCAGCTGGGCGCGGTGACTTATGCCTGTAATCGCAGCACTTTGGGAGGCTGAGGCTGGTGGATCACGAGGTCAGGAGATCGAGACCATCCTGGCTAACATGGTGAAACCCCATCTCTACTAAAAATACAAAAAATTAGCCAGGCATGGTGGCATGTGCCTGTAGTCCCAGCTACTTGGGAAGCTGAGGCAGGAGAATCACTTGAATTCAAGAGGTGGAGGTTGCAGTGAGCCAGGATCACGCCACTGCACTCCAGCCAGAACGACACAGCAAGATTCTGTTTCAAAAAATAAAAAAAATAAAAAATAAAAAATAAAAAAAATCCTCTCCATAAAGTATTGTTTAGGACCTAGTTTCAGTTGCTGGTTGTCTTCTCCTCTACTGAATTCTTTAGGTCTGTAGGTAATACTCCTTCCCACACACAAATACCCAACTAACTTTCAGACTTGCAAACTCCACTTAACGGGTTGCTTATTGTCCCAGCATTTTCCTTAAGTCTACGGATTTCACACTTATTTCCTTTTTTGTTCAATACTTTAAAAAATATTATTATTACTTTTAGAGCCACATTCAACCCTGTCTTGCAGCTCTTGTGTTTTTCTCCACCTACACACGGGCCTGATTCCTTTGATTCTCCCAGGTCTATCCCAGCTGCTCCTTAGAATCATTCACCCACTCAACTCTTGGCAATTTCTATATCACTGTCCCTTAATCTTGGAACAGCCTTCCAATCAATGTGTTTTGAGCCACCTCCTAACTTTAGAAAGAAAATTCCTCAAACTCCATCTGTTTAGAGACCATCTAGTTTCAATGATCAGTCTCCTCACCATTTTGAGAACTCTCCTAACATGTTAAAATGTAAATACTAACTTTTTTCACATAAAAATTAGCAAGCACTTCAGAGTTTAATCCAGACACCCCCAAGCTACACTTTGAATGAAAATCTTCAATTACCCCCAACTTTCTCATTTTAAACATGGGATTGTTTTATGCTAAAGTTAAGAAATGAATCTCCATTGCAGTCTGTGCATCAATGCATGAGTAAAGGAACATTTGCATTGCTTTGGGCACTGTAGAGCCTAGATACTGTTCATGTACACATGGTTAACAATTTACTTCTCTCTGCAGTATTAAATCTTCTCATGTCAGAGACTAATAAATCAAATATTCTGTAGACCACAGCATAGTTAACTTACTCAAATGACTTCCTTAATTCAGTACGGCCAGAAAGCATTTGAAAGCAGCAAATCTCAGAAGTCTTAGTGACTTCCACATGAAGCTAATGAAACACATGTATTCATGCTACCCAGGAATGTTGGTGGTGTGTGGCTTATACCTCAAGCCAACACTGTCAGTGGGTAAACCAGGAGTGGCAGCGTGCCATTTTCGTATTTCTTTTTCTGAGCCGCATATTACCACCACTTTGATTTCTATCACAGCTGATTCCCTTTCTAGGAAACTTTCCAAGCCTGTTCTCACACACCATAAGAGCTGCCTTTTTTCAACCATCACCATTTAGAATACCAACAATCAACATCATCATGTATTTCCCATACTGGTCAACAATGTTTATCAATGGCTTTGATAAAAGTAACAGAAGCATGCCTCTTATATTTATGAAATGACCTCAAGATAAAAAACATCAACCTTAAGTAAATTTCAGAATTTGCCTAAGAAAAAAATAAAACTATTTATTATTAAATGTATGTAAATAAAACTTTCTTAAAATATGCACTATGAAAAGGTGGAATAAAATATATTAAATTAAAATAGTGATATATTTTATCACTAAAACTAATAACTAAATATACATACATATATTTATAATGTACAAATATCTATGATATACAAATATCTATGTAGATCTCTACATAAAGTTTTTCCATACTTTCCAATTTTAGTCATGTTATAGTACTTTGATAAGAAAAAAATTATTTTAACAAGTCATTCGTTATTGAGATTCATTTTATCAAATATTAAAGACATCAATCATACAGAACTGATCTTTGTAAGCAAACTATCATTTTGCTATATTTTACAGAGATAAATTTAAAAATTGCTGCACTTATGGTTTAAAAGATAAAATCTGTAAATAGAAAATACTGGAGATTTGTCTTAATAGTAATAAAATTGAAAATGATCTTAGATTTTTTTTTTTTCAAATTAAGAGTGATCTCAACATAAGCCAATCATGAGATTTGACTGCCAAAAAAGTAATGGTTCATAGTAATTTCAACTAATGAGTCTTACAGAAGTAGGAATTGAGCTGTTGTCTTTTTTTCAGCAAACCCAGAATGAAAGAGCACAAGTCATAATAAGATTTCAGACTAATAAGATGAATATAAGCAAGTACGCCCAACAAGTAATAGAATCCCCAAATTGAGACCTACAAGCAAATTGTGGGGGCAAATTGGCAGGGAGCTACTGGTGGGATCTTCTGCCCCCTTGCAAATTCAATGATTCATGATACCAAATTGCAATGGAAATGGGAATGACAGCTTATTGCATCCTGTGAAGACAAACATATACTTCCCAAGAATGAAGTGAGATCAGTGTAGTGAGACTACTGGACTAGGCAGGAGAAATACTGGATTGGTGGCCTTGAGCAAGGCACTTAGCTTGCAGTTTCTTAATCTGCTTATATTTAGTGTTATGCTGCCCAGGGGCTGGACAAGAAAGTGGACGGTTTATAAACACAATTATATCTATGCCTTATACAATACTCCATGAGACTTAGCATTATTCTCAATTTATAATTGACAGAACAGGCTGAGTGATCTAGTGGATAGTATCTCAAGTTTTTTTTCTAAAGTTAGCATTCCTTGCTTCATTGCAAAAAGAACAATTAGAGCCACCTCAAGTTTCAAATCTGATCATATAGGGTCTGATTCACCCAACGGTTCCTCGCATTCTTCATGTATTACATGTTTTATCCATGAATATACAGCTTGTCTGATATTGTTCATAAAACAATAGACTTTCAAGAGGAATGAAAAGGAGGTGGTGCAGGAATGGAAAAAGTTTCCTTTATGTAAAGCTAGAGTAATCTGCTTGGCATTCCTCACAAAGTTTAAAATATATCCCATTTGTAACAATTATAATGGACTTCAGGGTGGGTGGGGTAACTTGACAAGAGATAAGAAAACATCTGAAAAGCTAAAATCCATTTCTAGTTAATTGTTATCAATTGAGTTGTTTTACCCTCATTGGGACAGTGTTCCCAGTGCCCTCAGGCTCTAACCACTTAGAGTGAACAGAACTAATAGCAGTCAGTTTCATTATGTCTCCTTAACAACACGGGCACCTGTTGTCCTTTAAAAATAAATATAATTGTTTTAACCTTTACATTTTTTTATGTACTCATACCTAAATAGAGAACTTCTGCTAAGGTAGGAGAAGTGAATACCAAGTTCAGCTCAATTCAGTTAGTTGTGCTAAAGGCTAAAATTATAGGAACAGCAAGAAGAAATAATTGACAGCTGAAGTGCATGGTCCTATGAAGCTTCTCTTCAGGGAATCTGTGACTGCTCTTAATGGCATTTTCAAAAAAATAGGTCCTGTTAATTTTCAAGATATTTTTAAACACTCGATTACTTTTAAAACAATCAGCACCATTATGAACTCCCAGGAGGCTGTGAATTAAGAAATGAATACCTTTATTTTATAACATTTTACAAAACACTCACTGTGGACAATAAATATCAAATCCACTAGGGGCCTGGGTAATGAAAAACAAATCTTGAAAAAGTAAAACTGAAAGATGATTAGATAATTAATCACAATTAAATTTCTCAACTGATTTTGAAGAAGCTAAACACAAGAGAGCGGTCCATAGCTTCATCTTTTACTTGAACCCTTTTGATGCCTCAACCCCTTACAGATTTAAGGTACATGCTGAGTAAACCATTTTGGAGAAGAACTAACTATGCCAGGTAGAAAAACTACACTTTGGGCAATCAGGGGTGGAGAGTACAGGCATGACTCTGAATTATGCCATTCATAATACAGTGAAGTAAAATAGACTGCCATGTACTTGAATTGTCCTTGCAGTTGCACAGGTCTGGTATCAACCAACTCAAACAAAGAATATAATGTACCTATATTTCTAATTGTTTATAATCACCATCAAATATGACCCTAGTTCTAATCTCTTTGACGATCTTCTAGAGGTCATAATTCTGTGGAGGACTTGCCTTGGCTCGAGCAACACTGAGAATCCAGTACATGTGTACTGGCTCTTTCATAGCCACTTGGAACACGTACAAATGCTGTACTTTAACTTTATTGTCCTGTATACAAACCAGGGGTTTGGCTTTCCTATATGCTGACAGTCAAAACATCTTCCAGAAATGATCCTCATCAGGGAGTTGGCAGAAACTCTGAAATTGGGTTTCTGACAGGGCATTCTCTAAGGAGTGCCATTGCTTCCAAATTATAATTATATGCTCCTTTGATTCCATTCAATTTTATTGAAATTCAGGATATTTATTGAAACCAATCCTGATATTCTGGGAATGGTGGGGCATTCTTTTCTTATCATGTTTCAAAGATAACTATCAATCATTCTTTTAGTCTTCCATTTCTTTGACACTCTTTTATTGAACATCTCCCACTCAATAAAGGTTCTCTGATTGATTTTATGCAATAGCAAAGTAAAAAAAAAAAAAAAAAAAAAAAGATTGTTACTTTGAGATGTTTATAGTCTGGTTAATTATGGGGTCACTACATTAAACAAAAGAAAACACATCTTGTGGCTTTAAGAGTATGCCAACAGCCTGGGCAACATGGTGAAACCTGGAGTCTACCAAAAATCTCCAAAATCAGCCAGGGTTGGTGGTGTACACCTGTAGTCCCAGCTACTTGGGAGGCTGAGGCAGGAGGACAGCTTGAGCCTGGGAGGCGGAAGCTGCAGTGAGCTGAGACTGTGCCACTGTACTTGCTAGACATAGAGTGAGACCCTGTCTCAAGAAAACAACAACAAAACACCAAAAATCAAAAAAAGAATATGTGTACAAGCACAACATCAGACCAAGGTGGTGATAAACAGACAGATTCAGGCATATGAATAAGTTGACAGGTCTAACGCATCTACTATCAGTCTTCTTTTTTCCTAAAATATGGAATAAAATAAGAACACCATTTAGTCCAATGATAATTCTTACATAGTTAGAGAAAGAAAGTTAGAAAATAAGTTCTGAGACAATGTCCACCAGAATACAAGCTATTTAACTGGTTAATAGATTTACTGGTTAATAATAATAATAACTGGTATCAATAATATATGAACATATCACTGATATAAGTAAATCTCTTGATTAGACCCAAATGTATGAAATTCTAATACTGATTATTTGTCTTTTCTCTCTTCTCCTGTCTATGTACAGTTAGTTTTTCAAGGCCTCTCAGAGGTTCTTTCTTTCAGTTCCCAAAGTACATTAGGTTTTCCTATAATCTCTCCTTGCTTTGAAGCATCTTCGATAATTTTAAGTTAATAAATTGCTATTTTTTGTCAATGTCCATCTTCCACTTTTCAACTTAATTTCATTTAGCTGACTTGTTTGCCTTCTTTGCCAATATACCTATGACCATAGGAGAGTAATTGGAATGTAGTGGATATACATGTTGTTTAAAAAGCTGTTGAAATAACCCAAACTCCAGGGAAGGCCTCATATTCAAATGGAACTTTAAATATACCATTGCTGGTTATACTTGGTGATGTTATAGCATCAAATTTCTTTTCTTGAAAAGGTTAAATTAACAAGTTAAAATTTCAGATTGGTATGTCAAACTCATCTTAGAATTATTTTTACCAAGTTAGTCAATTAAATGCCTACGTCTTAAAGCTGATATTATATACTTTCTTTTTCTTAAATAGTAGTATTGGACTGTATTGAGTATCAAACTGTAAGTATGCATTCTTTCTTTAAAAATGGTCAAATAAAGACAGATAAAAAGCATGGATTTTCCTGTATGTTTTTATAGAAATTTCATGTAAGTTAATAAGTTATAAGTTTGCCTATTTAAACAGATTTTCACCTGGAGGACAATGGGGTGTATAGGAAATAGGAGAAATTATCATAAGGATGATTATGTTTTCCTAGCTTCTCCTCCTGCCCTTTGTTTAATTCCAAGAATAAAAAGGGAAGGCCCCTTTGTATATTTTTCTTTTAACTTATAAAATCTATTTGAAAACTTATAATTTAAGAGAAGACCCTTTTGTGAATTTAGGAACTTTTCTTATTCCTGAGAGCAACTAATTTACACAGGTTAGCTTGGCTCACACAATGACTTAATTTTTAAAAAATCAATGCTGTGTTACTATACTAGTGCTACAAAAGTTGGTGACAGGAGACCTTGATAAGTGCTATGGTTTGACTGATTCCCTAAGTTCATGTGTTAGAAATTTAATCTCCGATGCAGCAGTATTGAGAGGTGAAACCTTTAAGAGGTGATTAGGCCATACGAATCTTTCCTCATGAATGGATTAATGTCATTAGTGTAGGAGTGGATTTGTTACAAAAGAAAGTTTGGCCCCCTCTTGCTCTCTTGTGCTCCCTTGACCCCCGCCTCCCTTCAATACACACATTTTGCCATGGGATGGTGCTGCAAGAAGGCCCTTGTCAGATGCTGGCCCCTTGATTTTGGACTTCCCAGCCACCAGAACTGTAAAGAATAAATATCTGTTCTTTATAAATTATACAATCTGTGGTATTCTCTTATAGCAACACAAACAGGCTAAGATAATAAATCATATTAGTATTTCACAACCTAGAAGAGTAGGAATTTTAAGAATGAACTTATGCAGCACAGAGTTGATACAATTTATTCTAACACACTCTGGACTGATTTTCCCAGACTTTGGAAATGTTTTACCTTTAACTTCCAGAGCAACTTTCATGAATTTTGGCCTCCCTAGTAGAGCTCACAGAGCTAAAACAGCAAAATTAAAAGGTCTTGGGAGTGAGGGAGGGCAGGTGAAAATGAGAATGTTGTCTCAGATATGTTAGGGACTTTCACAAGTTTGCAGAAAGAAAAAAAGCAAGAAAAGACATCTGAAAGACATAAGTAAATAAGACTGAGATTAAAAAGCCAGAATATAGGAGAAGATCCCTGAGTTGACTGAACATTAATATGGAATGGGAAGGGGAATTGAAAAAAAAAAAAAAAAGCCTATAGAGCAAAATTTTATTTGAATAGTAATATCATAAGTTTATGAGTTTGGTTATAACTAAACCTAATTATAGTGCTTTAAAAATAATCTTCTTGGGAAGCAAATCCATGTGTTTCAAATTTATATTACATTTAAAATACAGTAACGGCAACCCTCTTAAAATATACTTATTAGGGATTTTATCGCTTATTTTGAAAATCTAATACATGATATTGAAGATTTGGAAATACCGGGACAATGTTGGTTTCCGTTAGAATGCAGCTTTATGGCAAGGACTCCTATTCTTGTTTATTTAAGTTCCAAAGTACTAATAAGATAGGCTGGCTTTTAGCAAATGGATCAATGAGTCTTAATTCCAGATCTGAGACTTTCTGTTGGTTGGTAAGCTTCTAATTTACACAGAAGAGTAAAAACTAAAACGGTCAGGCTGCAACAAATGGCTTCGGGATGAATGAGAAACAATTGAAAGTAATTTCCTCAATTATGTCTCTTCTCTTTTTACATGCAGTTTCTGTACATTTCAGAGAGGTACATATAGAGGGACCACTTCATTTAGTAATCTATGTTTCTGACAATAAAAAAACCTTATGAGAAATTGACTTATTTTCATTTGTAAACAGCTCTGCAGATTAATTTTTGCTGCTACTTAATGAGGCAGATTATGAAACTTACTTATCAATTTATCAAAGTTGCCATCCATGATAATCATCGAGGTGTCTCTCTCTTGAATTACTATCTGTTCATCACTGACACAGCCAATCACGCAATTCTAAAATGATGTGATCACAAGGCTTATATGATAACTAGTGATAAATTCATCAAACCTAACTTATGTAATAATACCAGAACTAGCAAAAATATCCTAAAGGAGAAATTAAACTGCAAGTACCTTCTCAGGTAGGCTTTTTATATGATTGTCTTACTGCCTTTCTAATTCCCACAGCGACCTCCTTTGTTATTTTCCTGCTACATAAAGAGTAAGTTTTGACTTACTCTTTATTTGACTGAGTTCAAATTATTTACAGATTATCACCAGAGGATGCATTTTACTATACTAGTGTTTGGATAGCCCTGACTGTAAAACATTGCCAGATGATAGGATCATGGAAGAGGAATAGAAATGTCAATGCATTTAAGTCATGAGAAGGTGCCTTAGACTGCAATAGGTAAGGTGAAAAAGAGATGTCTTTTTAAAAAGATATGCAAATACTATATATAATAAATCAGTTCTAATTTTTGAGCTAAACTCTCAGAACAGAATAATTTGAACTTTAAGGGAAAAGGTGAACTGATATACAGTAATAGAGGGCAAAGAGAAAGCTCAGAGTTGAAGTAATATTCTGTATAATTAGTCATAGTTGGTGCGTGATAAATACACGTTTCATACATGAATAAACATGTGAAACAAAGAAGTAGTAGAGAAAAGGTTTCAAATGGGTATCCTGAAAGCTATATCAGGACTGCTAACTGGATGGTTTGGCCAAGGTAGTGTATTAAAAGCAAAATGAGCTTGGTACAGTGGTGTGCACCTGCAGTTCTAGCTACCAGGGAGGGTAAGGCAGGAAGAGATTGTCTGAGCACAGGAGTCCAAGACCAGCTTGGGCAACATAGCAAGACTCTGTCTAATAATAATTTAAAAAAAGCAAAATGTACAGTTTTTAAAAATCAACAGATTTTACTTTAAATCTTCATTTCTTTAAAATTTGGATGACATGGAAACATTCCTGGGAAAGAAAAAGAAAGGGGAGAACTATAATGGATAAATTGCAGGCAACAAACCCAAGATATTTTCAAATCAACAGGTACCATCTCAAGAGAGAAGTCATTCTGTTGTCCGGATGTTATCAATTTCTAGGTATTGTAATACGAGGGCCCTTTCCATACCAAAAAAATAAACATATGCATACTGGATGTTTTCCTTCTTTGAAACAATTTATTTCTTTAACATCCAAAGCGCTAAACATTACTTCTGTTTTTCTAATCATACTGCCATTTATTCTCAGAACTCAATCACCTCTTTAGAGAAAGTTGCACTTCTCATGATATCTGGTTTCTTTGGTCATTTAATTTATCTGCTTGCTGAACTCTGAGTCTTGTGACACTCCAAGTAGAAGTTCAATGAAATGGCCGGGCGCGGTGGCTCAAGCCTGTAATCCCAGCACTTTGGGAGGCCGAGACGGGCGGATCACGAGGTCAGGAGATCGAGACCATCCTGGCTAACACGGTGAAACCCCGTCTCTACTAAAAAAATATATACAAAAAATTAGCCGGGCGAGATGGCGGGCGCCTGTAGTCCCAGCTACTTGGGAGGCTGAGGCGAGAGAATGGCGTAAACCCGGGAGGCGGAGCTTGCAGTGAGCTGAGATCCGGCCACTGCACTCCAGACTGGGCGACAGAGCGAGACTCCGTCTCAAAAAAAAAAAAAAAAAAAAAAAAAGAAGTTCAATGAAATATTTCAGGGAGAAGGATTAGAGGACAATGCGCTGTTTTCAAAATATACAAAACAGGAAACTGTTAATTTAAGAAGTAAAGATATTTTGGCTGTGGAAAACAGAACGAACTTAAGAAAAATGAGAAAGATACATAAAATTAGGCTGTTCCAAAGTTTGGATTTTTTGAAAATTTGAGATAAAATGTATATTATTCCTCACTTTTATCATAACAACTTCATTTTTACTAGTATTTTTATTCTCTGAAGTTTGTTATATCGAAGTGTTCCTTTAGCAGGAATAGATAGATTTGAAAAATGGCTTAATCTACCATTTCTTCATGACTTCTCTCTACATGAGAGTCTGGCAAAATTACGGCTCACTTGCTGCTGATACATACAATTCCCAGGGATAAAAGAAAATAGGAGGAAGAATTATGCAAGAAAAATCACAGGCAGCAAATAAACCCAAGGCATTTTCAAATCAACAGGTGTCATCTCCAGAGAGAAGTCACTTTGTTGTCTCCATGTTGCCATTTTCTAGGTTTTGTAATTGAAGACTGTTTCTCTACACTATAAATAAAATATTTGACACAGTAGATTATTCTTTTCTGAAACACTTTATTTTTTCAGCTTTCAGGATGTCAAGGGCTAGTTCTATTTTTCCTACCTTGCTGACCATTTATTCTTAGTCTTCTCTGCTAGATTCTGTTATTTTGTGACCTCCAAATATGAGAAGGCTCAGTTTTCATATCTCTTCGCCATCTAAACTCCCTTTCTGGGTAATTTCATCTTGTCCTGTGACTACAATCAATGTACATGTGATGATGCTTATGTTTGCATCTCCAGCCTCAACTCTCCCGGGAAGTTCTGACTCATGTATCCATCTATCTACTTGGATGTCCCCTGGGTATATCAAAACCAAAGTCTAAAAACAACAACAAAACATCCTCTTTTCCACTCCAACCTCCCACAAAGGATAAAGGTCTTGATTTTCCATTCACAACAAGGCTTCTGCTAATAACACTACTATTCTCACAATTAAGTGGGTCAAAATTAAAGAATATATTAAAATTCTGCTTTCCTCCACTCCACACATGTAATCTGTCAGCAAGTGCTATCGGCTCTGCCTCTAAAATGCATGCAGGATTTTACCACTTCTTGGCTTGAACCTCACAACCACCTAAATCTAAGCCACTACTATCTCCTTTGTGGACATCTGCTAGAGCATCCTACTATGGTTTTTTTTTTTTTTTTCTCCCTCTTGTTTCTCTGCAATCTATTGTCTACACTGAAGCCAGAGTTATCTTTTTTAAAAAATAAAAGTCATCCTCATGATCAAATGTTCTCAATGGCTTTCTAACACACAGGGTAAAATTCAGATCCTTTTCAATAACCTGAATGATATGAGAAGGTATCTGGCTACCTTCCTGCTCTTCCTCGCCTCCTACTCTTTTTCCTTCCTGCTCATGCTCCTTCAGTTACCCAGGTCTTCTTATTCTTCAAACATCTTCATTTGCTATTTCCATGCCTTGTGATCCTCTTCACCAAGACAGTTACATGACTACTGTCCTTATTTCATTCTAGTGTATAATAAAATGTCCCCTTTCAAAGAAGCGTCTCGTAATGTTTTCTAATATAATTTCCTATTAATTTCTAGCATGCTTTTTCCCATTTCCCTGCTGTGCTTTTCTTCATAGGTATTATATTATAGTCACATCATATTATTTCTTCCTTCTTTATTATTGATCTTCCACAACAGAAATTATGTTCTAGGCGGATAAGAATTCTATTTTGTTCACACTCGCCCATAAAGCCTGACATATAGTTGGCACTCAACAAAAGGTTGCTGAATAAAAGAATAAATTAAAGACTACTAGATTGAAATACCAGAAAATGATCATAACACTTGTCCTAATTCTTTACCTCACATCAAGAAGTGCTAAAATGAGATGTCTAGGAAACCAACAAAGATTACTTAAAATATTTTATTAAACATACTCTTCTAGAAGCAGAAGAGATTATTAAAATTTTTTTTTCTATACATTAGTTATTTATCTTGCCCACATTTACTCTGACAGAAAAATGGATTCTAATGTATATATCAGCTCTAGGAAAAGTCAAAACAGGACCTTTATATGCTTGCTAGTTTTAAAATACAGTCTGATTTCATCCACTTCAATTGAATATGCAACTACCACTTCCTGATACTCTGCTGAAACCTGTGAAAGATAACAAAATGAATCACAATAACTAATGTTTATAGAACAACTTAACTTATGCCAGGGAATGTGCTAAAAGCTTTACAGGCACTATATCATTTACATTCCGGTGACAACTCCATGAGGTATAAGGATCCCTATTTCGGAGAAGAGAAAACTAAGTGAATCAGGCAACTTGTCCTACACAAGACAGCTGTTAAGTGGAGCTGAAACATGCAGCCTTGCCTTTCTGATGTCTATGTTGGTCATTTTTAGTATAGAACTTACTGCCACTAGCAGGACTCAAGAACACTCCTGGTGACCCTGATGACTCAGTTCATCCAAATATGTAAATCCTCTGCTCTGTCCTTAGGGAATAACAACGTTTTTTTTTTTTTTTTTTTTGAGACGGAGTCTCGCTCTGCCACCCAGGCTGGAGTGCAGTGGCCAGATCTCAGCTCACTGCAAGCTCCACCTCCCGGGTTCACGCCATTCTCCTGCCTCAGCCTCCGGAGTAGCTGGGACTACAGGCGCCCGCCACCTCGCCCGGCTAGTTTTTTGTATTTTTTTAGTAGAGACGGGGTTTCACCGTATTAGCCAGGATGGTCTCGATCTCCTGACCTCGTGATCCGCCCGTCTCGGCCTCCCAAAGTGCTGGGATTACAGGCTTGAGCCACCGCGCCCGGCGGGAATAACAACGCTGAAGGCAATTAACCCATGTCTAGAGTATCCTTACCAGTAGATTATTGAAAAGTTATTGAATTACTAAAATTTAGTTTTCATAAACTAAAATTAGTACTTAATAGAGTTTACTGAGAATTCTAATTCAATATCCTAATGAGAAAGCTGGCTGCTACCCAACATCTGAGAGCAATGTAAATAGCAGCACCCTGTGCAAAGAGCACATGCAAACAGGCAGAACTGCCAAAATCTTGGGCATAGATGAAAGTGTTAGTGCTTTTCAAGTACTATTTCAAGTAACATTATTCTTACTCTAAATAACAAATTCCTGTTTATTTAGACTTCATTATTGTCAATTTAACTTGTGAAAGTTTCTTTACTTAACACTATCACATGTAATGGTGATTCTCAGAACTATTTGTGATAATCTGAATCAGAACTATTTGTGATCTAAAATTGTATTATGGATATATTTTAAGACAGCTACACATAGCAAACAACATGAATCATCCATAGTCCTGCTACAAAGCAAATATATACATATATCACACTCTGCTTGAATTTTCCTAGGTAGTGATTTTTTTTGTTACCAAGAGTTTGGGGATTTTTGCTTTGTTTTTGGAATGAGTTATGAGGAATTATGATTAAAAAAATGAGAACTTCTCTTTGGTGTTAACAGTGTTATGCCTGCTTTGCTCTAGTGCTTCCTAACCTACTGTATGAAGGAGGTATTGCAAGGCAAGACAGTAAGTATAACCATAAAGGGACTCATGCACTCTCAGATGAAGTGCAAAAATACTGACTATGCTGCTCAAACATTAAGGAGGAGTAAGCGTTCAAATTCAGAAATGTAAGATAATTTCTCAAATAAAACAGGAAAAACCTATCATCAATTTTTTAAAATATATCTTTCAGAGCAGTTTTCTCACGATTTTACATAGAAGATGAGTATTTTTGTCTCCTTAAGATTTGGACTTAAGGTCAAAGTTATTGAGGGTTGATTGGCTCTTGTAAGTTTCAGGTGAAACCTAGAGAGGAGAAGGGAAGAAGATAAATCTGGTATCCTAGATCCTTTTTAAGAAGCAGCAGTTCCACTCCTGACTCTTTCCTGAAGATGGTCTCAGGTCTTCAGGAGACCCTATGCAAGGACCCTACTGTGCACTCTATTGAGTGTTCTGGCTCTCTGGTATCAGGTCACTGGGCCTAATCTACTTTCGGTGTCATTCTGATCCTGTGAAGAAACCATGAGGAGAATCTGGTCAATGCATTTTGTAGTTAACACCACAAACGACATAAGAAACTTAACCAGAGAGCTATTAGAGTGGTGATCAGTGACGCTGCTGCTCTACCCAGTCTGTCTCGTGTGCTTTAAGATGGAAACACCTAATGCTGACTTAGCCTTCACCAAAGTGAACAGACCACTCTTCTAAGGTTTCTGGTTGTTGTCAAGAAGTACAAGCAAAGAATGACAAGCAGAACAATGGACATTTGTTAAGTGATTGGCTTGCATACGTTGGCTCCTTCAATACTAACAGCAATGAGTAGGTACTATTATTACAGCCCTGTTACAGATGAACAGTAGGTACTATTATTCAGTCCATGTTACAGGTGAGGGCATGAAGCTTATCAAGGAGTTCACTGGCCATTTCTTGACCAGGACACAAGCTCCTAATGTTTCTCTCTTTTGTAAATCTGAGTTTTCCAATACTTTTTGATTTAAGAATTGATCTGGAAAACCCTTCATTCACAGTTGCTTTCTGGCTACTGTCAGTAAAAAGGATAGGCTCAAAGGAGATCTGTTGTGTTTAGAATGGTAGAGATATAAGAGATCTATTTTTTATCTTTAAAAACTTCATTACTTGTTTTACTGGTGTTAGTTATTGACTCTTTTTCCTTTATAGTAACAGAATTATTTCTGTATGAAAGGTTATTTAAAAAGTCCCATTCTAATGACAATCAAGTAATTTACCAACAAATACAGTAAAATTGCAAAACAAAACCTTGCAATGTTCTTAAAATACAGCTTTTGGACACTCAAAACAAGATAAAATCTTACAGATAACATGAATACATTATTAGTTATTTCACATCAGAAAGGAAGAATGTTGAAAAAAGTCATTATCATATTTGGTTTAAACATTGCTTTCCACACACAGGTTTCAGAGGCTCTGACATTTTTCAGAAACATAGATTATTTGGCTGTTTTTCCCCTCTTAAGTGGGATTGATTTATTGGCTAAGTTTCCACAGTAACTCCCAGCACGTGTAGACCTGTTTAGCAAATCTGCATTATTTTGCATTTCCCCTAAGGTCACCCTTTTCATAGATTCAAACAGCAAGGAATTTTAAAATTTATCCCTCTACTGAAGTTTACCGGCTATTGTACTCATTATCTTAGCATTCTTATTGGTTTCTTTTGAGAAAGTACATCTGGTAAAGTCAGGTAACTAAAAAGGGTATACCATTTAAATGCAATGTTATTCAAGTGTTGGAATATTATTCAAATAAAAAAAAAGAAAACTGAAAATAGAGTGAACAAGATTATTATGTTAGGCAATGAGAAAAAAAAACAGTATTGTGGATATCATAGGTATGTGTACGATACACATGAGACCTCAATCATATGTATCTTTGTGGAAATGTAAATAATTTATTATAGCAGATAAAACTGGGAAGGAGTTTCTGCTAATTAACATACACACACAGTCATCTTCCCTGTATAGAGAAGTCCAAAAACCATTTCCATTTGTAGGCATGTGGTCATTAGACTAATGGACACTGCCTTTGGACAGGATTTACTTATAACCCAGCTGGCTCAAAAAAGTAATCATTCTCTAATTAAGAGGTTTCCTTATGTGTTTTCTATTGTCATTTCTAGAGTTCCAACTATATCTAGCTTGGTAGTGTAAAAGTGGTATGCTATTCAATTATCAGCTAGTAGTAGGGCTGAGGGACACCCTGGGTTTCATCCAGTCATTTGTTTCTATTGATGGTAGAGGATGGGACGGTAGGTATACAAGTACATACATGAAACAAACTTTCTTTTTCCGCTCAGTTGGAATAAATTATAACGTGTCTGGACAAATATGTGCATGACTATTTTCCGGACTGATGGGAGGTCATAATGGATTTTCGAAAGTAAAATTCAAATAGATAATAAGCTTGATTATTCTACTCACCTTCTGTTTTTATGTTTTTCACTTAGATTTTAAAGGGTTGAGTTTTTAAAGGGCTAGGGCTTTAGTAATTTTTTAAGATGCGAATTCAAGAAGAGGGGAAAAGGCCACTCCTAAATACTGCATAAAACCTGGTTGACACCGCATGAGGTCTGCAAGGATGTATTTCCCATTATTAAACCTAGCTGTCCCTCATATGATAATAGGTTACTTGCATCATTTTTTACTTTTCCGTTGTTGATCAATATTTTCAAATGTTTCTAGAAATGTTTTCCAGCAATGTTAGAGTGTAACACATTTTCTCTATTCCTGAGCTCATGAGGAAGGATTTTATTTTTCTCCCCGGCTTTTCCCTATGTCTTTGATTACCACACTTGGGAAAAATAATTTTAGGCATGTTCTATTCCGCTCTATGCTTCTTCCTGCTGGGAGAGCTTTTATAAGGAAGCACAGGGCCCTTTGCTCTTTCAAGGGCTCTAACTCATGGGTGCCCCTTGCTCAGCGCCCATCACGGTGTGCACAGAGTTAGGCTTGCCTAACCCAGGGGTCCAGTAAGCAGGCTCGTGTGGCTCTCACCACTAAGTCATATTGTCCAAATTGGTCTTTGTGCATTCAGGTGTTTTTGAAAAACCTTGTTCAGTATGCTGCAAAAACTTACACTACTCCAAATCTACCCAGCTGTGTAACCAGATAACTGGTAAAAATTAAAAAAAAAAAAAAAAAAAAAATTCTCAGAAAAATATTATCATTGAAAGACATTTAATTTTTAGTAAATAAATATAATAAGAATAGGTCTTTAGTTAAAAATGAAAAGCTGAATGTTGCTTGATAGATGGGAGTCCAGGAAAGAATTGTGGTTAGGAGACATGAATAAAATGCACAAATGTCAGGAAGACAAGTACAATGAACACTTCTCAAACACAGCTTGTGGCATAATGCCCCCCAAGAAAGAAATAGGCTGAACAAACTGAACAAACTGTACTTGGTTCCTTCACAGATTATTCCCTCCACCTATTTGTATACTTTGCATGCAACTACTGTAACTTGCTGGTATAAAACATTAATATACTAGGGAAAAAAATCACAAATGAAGGAAGCAATGTGAGTTTCCTTTATACAGACATATTTCCCATATTCCAATATGTGTAAGATTTTCCATGATACGGAAATGGAAAACAGCAGAACAGGCAAAACCAAGGATGATAATTGTTTACTCATCTATACTTTCCATCTTTTTTAAATACCCAAGTTGTTTAGAACTCCGTAAGGAGTGCTACTAGCGGGTAGGGGTCTTCAGAAATGCCATTGCTCATATAAACATAATAAAGTGGAAACATGATTAAAATACTTAGGTTTCTGATTGTAATGAATATAATAAAGAACGACTAGCTTAAATAAATAAGGCCAGAGGGTATCAGTGGCTGGACACAATAAGAGTTTCATTAGCAAAACCACAAGGACACCAGACCAGAAAGTTTCCAGGTGAAAGGACGTTAAAAAGGTTACAGGCCGGGCGCGGTGGCTCAAGCCTGTAATCTCAGCACTTTGGGAGGCCGAGGTGGGCGGATCACGAGGTCAGGAGATGGAGACCATCCTGGCTAACAAGGTGAAACCACGTCTCTACTAAAAATACCAAAAAAAATTAGCCGGGCGTGGCGGCGGGCGCGTGTAGTCCCAGCTACTCAGGAGGCTGAGGCAGGAGAATGGCTTGAACACGGGAGGTGGAGCTTGCAGTGAGCAGAGATCGCCACTGCACTCCAGCCTGGGCGACAGAGCGAGACTCCATCTCAAAAACAAACAAACAAACAAACAAAAAGGTTCCACTGGACTTATGAAATAGGAACACACTGCCGGGCGCGGTGGCTCATGCCTGTAACCCCAGCACTTTGGGAGGCTGAGGCTGGCGGATCACGAGCTTAGGAGATCGAGACCATCGTGGCTAATATGGTGAAACCCCATCTCTACTAAAAAAAAAAAAAAAAAAAAAAAAATTGCCGGACATAGCAGCAGGCACCTGTAGTAGTCCCAGCTACTCGGGAGACTGAGGCAGGAGAATTGCTTGAACCCAGGAGGCAGAGGCAGAGCTTTCAGTGAGCCGAGATCACGCCACTGCACTCCAACCTGGGCAACAGAGCAAGACTCCATCTCAATAAATAAATAAATAAATAAATAAAAATAAAAGAAATTGGAATACACTAACAACCATGTCACTGTGGACAACTAAGTTTCTCGTCAAAATCTGTAAACTTATCAAGAAAGTATCTGCTAGAATTCTAAATGCTGAAACTGAAAAAAGTGTGCTTTGGGCAAACAAAAAGGAATATTTTGCATTCAAGAAGTTTATGTTTTATAAGATTTGGTAGAAACTGAAGGTATGAGTATGTTTAGGAAATATACAGATAATAGGGCTGCAGGTTGCTTATCACAGGGCATTCTGTGGTGATATTTCACACACCTGGTTTGATGCTCTGCAAGACATCTCTGTTCATGTCACAGTGTTCTGTGACCACCTTAATGCAAAATTCCGGAGCAGCAGCTCTTGTGAACCGCACTAAGTGCCCGCTCTAATAATGAAATATTGTGGACCTTTTCTGATACTCAGAAAAGTGGGTTAACCAATGTCACATCCTAAATTTACATTTTCTTCCATGATTTTTTCAGGTATTTTTGGCCATGTTATCACAATATGCTCATATTAGATACCACCATTTTGTTTAGACTTTCAGGTTCCTCATTTGCACTCAATTTGGGAAGATTACATTAATCTTCCCATAATGCTTACATTAATTTTTGCTTCTAAAATGGAAATATTTTTAAATCTATACCTTAAGATGGGAAGGGCCGCTAGTAAAATTACTTTTAATGTATGTGTGTGAATCAAATACCAATATCGATAATGGTTTGAAAACTCACTGCCCAGGAGTAACAGTAACTGCAGGAGAGTCAGGAGATGCTCCAGTCTCTCCCTGAAAGTAGACATGTGTCCTTTGACAAGTGATGGGATAATTGGGCACTTGGCTTCTTCCCTGGTGACAGCGGGCAGGGAGAGGGCTTAAGTGGCCCATAAAACAAAAATTTTTAAGATTCCTTCTACATTCGATCCCCTTCCAAAGTGTGACTAGGGGTACCCTAAAGGGAGAAGGACACTTTACTAGATGAAGTCAGCTGGGATCCTATGTGCGATGTCTTTAATTGGTTATATTAATAGCTAATGGCAAACAAAATGCAAGGCACAGGAAAGGATGGAGCAATTACTCCATACTGAGATCATTTTGGGGTAGGCAAGTTCCCACAGGAGCCTATGGTTGGAATTTTAGTTTATTGTATTTTTCACGAACAAAACAACTCATTTAAAAGCAACTTAAAACACAACCGGGGTGATTTTCCTAACAGCCCTTCCTGATATTTAATATCTTGCTATATTCAAAGCTGGAGATGATCATGCAAACCAGTCAGCCTTTTGACTTTCTGGAAGCCCTAGTTCAGGTTAGTTTATTCTTAGGGAAGTGACCTGTCTTCTGCTACTGACCTGGGAAGGGGCAGAAAAATTCCAGAAGAGTGAACTGAAGGTTTGATACAAGAATTTGCTCAACTTAGACCTGCCTAGAACAGTAGCCTTTTATTCTAATCGAATCTGTGGAAAATAAGACCCAGAGGAACTCAGACTAGTATAGCTCATCTTCTTTTATCTATTCCTGTGTTTGGAAAATAAAATTAATCTGTAGCAGAAGAAAGTAAGTGTGACAAACATTTGCTCTAGGTACCAAGGGATCAAAGTAACTGAGCTTTCATGTCTTTTTTCCCCCCACTAATTTAATCCATCCAGTAATTTTAAAAGTATGGATACAAGATAAATCATTTTTTGTGTGTGTTTTATGGTAGACTTATTTGCTACATTAGTTTTAATTTTTTCCACATCCCTTTTTTTAACATTAAAAAAAATGTAAAACCCTATGCTTAAATGTAAAGTATTGTGAATTGTTTCCAATGATGAATATCATCTGCCAATCTAATAAATGGGAGTATGGTGAAAACAATAGAAAAAACTGAATAGAATGTGGGGGAGGGAAACAACCCTTGGAACGATAATCAGCAAGCAAAGCTGAATTCCTATGCCATAGTGCCCCCTGCTGGTCGATTATGGAAGTAGTAACTTTCGGAGAGAAAATCAAACCTCTTGGTTAGGCCACATCGTGTTTTGAACAAAAAAGTCACAAAAAAGAAAGGAATGTGTGCATATTGTTTTTTGTCTATTTCTTTTTACATAGTCATCATTGGCAGTGGGAAGAATGGGGAAAGGATTGTTTTATGCGTGAAGAATCCCAGAGTCCATTAGAAGTAGACTTAGCTCAGCCACTTCTCGAGTGATATGTGATCTGGCACTCACAGATCTTTCTTTAAGCCTCAACTCCTCCTCTGTAAATTTCAATTAGTAATAATAATAAATGATAGATTTACTGTAGAGAGCTGTTACAAAAGCATAAGAAGAGGAGGAGGAGGCGGAAATTACACACAGTAAAGTGTACTTAAAATGACATAGCGCTTTGCAAAACAAATATTAATGTAAGGGTGTGGACTGGGGGAGACACTTCCATTAACAATTAAACTAACTTCCCTTATAATCATCAAAAGGTAATCCAGGCTGGGCACCCCAGGCATGGTTACTGAGCTATCAGACTTTCAAATTCCTACAACATCACCTGGTTTCCAAGGACTTACTTGGGTACCTTTGAACAATGTATGTTGCTCAGATTATTTTAATATGACACAGAATTCAGTATATATTTAGAGAGGTCTCTACTGGTTGGTAAACAGAGGTGATGGGGTAAAGGAGATCAAGGTGCTCCTTGTTTACTTGATAACCATTAATGATTGAGTCTCCATCCTCTTGCTAGTTGTCTGACCAGCAGCATCTACATCACCTGGGAGCTTATTAGAACTAAGGAATCTAAGATTTCATCCCAGACCTACTAAATCAGAATCTACATTTAAAAACTATCCCAGGTAATTCTTATATACGTTCAAGTTTAAGAAACTCCACTCTTTCACATTTGTGCTATAAGCTCTCTCTGGCAACACATCAGTTGTTATCTAGTACATATGCTCAGAATAGTATTTTTGACTTGACCTTATTTTAAAACTACTTGGAGAAATGGAATTAGGAAGAAAAACTATGGCTAAGGATAATTAATTTTCATGAGCCTCAAAAGAGACGATAATAAGATGATGTTCCTAAACGTAACTTAGTATTATGCTACTTTAAAATTTTTATAGCTTTGTAATACTGATTTTAAGGTAATCTCATGTATTTGTATTAATATACACATTTTATATTTGCCCTTAGTATCTGTGTTGATAGAATTTTAAAATGTAGATTATTTCATTAGAAGAGATTTTAGAAAATAGACTCAAGTCTAAGTACACACTTGAAAAATCTAAGAGGGCTGTAGCTTCCATTAAAAATACCAGCTACCCAATCTTTTGTCACTTAATGTCCTCTGAACATAAGACAATGTTCTGAGTTGTTGGAAGTGGATTGTTGTACTAGCAACACATATGATCACAGTGTCTCTATAGAAGCAATTTTAAAATAAACTAGATTTGCAAAATGAGTGGATGGGTATTAGAAATAAATTCATTCTTTTTCACTTATTCCCTACCCCCTACCACTTATCCTAAGCTCCACCTCATACCCTCTGTTGTGTCTTCTTCCTTTAGGAATATTTAGTTTAGTATTTTTTGGTTTTGGTTTTGTTTTGTCATAGCTATGCCCTATTTAATAGGTGAAAAGACTTTAATGCCAGTGCTTCACCTAGGATAGTTTCTTTCTAACTAGTTCTTGCTATAAAAGTATCCATTCTCCTCCTATTATTTAGTGTCCTGGCTATAGGTGAAGGAAGTCATCTGATTTAACCAGCGCACACTAAGGTGTGTGAACTCTGAACATTCTTCTTTAACCTCCCTAGTGGAGATCCACTGAGTTTTTGGGAAAGATACTCACACAACTCAGTGAAAAGCTTCTTAGCAGAACTTCATGCAATTTAAGATACAAAGAGTTTTAGGGTTGAAGTGGGAGATATTTCAGGACCCAGGTACCTTTCTGGGTCCATTAAGCCCCTCCAATCTTCTTTAGCCTATTTTCTACCTAAACTATAGGCTCTAGCTAGCTACACAGGTAATATCCTTGTGGAAGAGTAAAAATTGTGAAAAAAAATATGGATTTCAGAGTTTGTCTGATTTCCTTTACCGAACACTCCTTTGAAAGTATTGAAAAGGGTCAGGAGAGGTGACTCACGCCTGTAATCCTAGTACTTTGGGAGGCCGCGGCTGGCGGATCACGAGGTCAGGAGACTGAGACCATCCTGGCTAACACGTGAAACCCCTACTCTACTAAAAATACAAAAAATTAGCCGGGCTAGTGGTGGGTGCCTGTAGTCCCAGCTACTCAGGAGGCTGAGGCAGGAGAATGGCATCAACCCGGGAGGCGGAGCTTGCAGTGAGCCGAGATTGTGCCACTGCACTCCAACCCGGGTGACAGAGCAAGACTCCGTCGTCAACAACAACAACAACAACAACAACAACAAAGGCAAGAAAGAAAGAGAGAGAGAGAAAAGAAAGAGAGAAAGAATTGAAAAGCCATATGTTTCCAGTCACTAAAGTTTGACATTAAGGATCAGGAAAAAGGCCTGAAGGGGGATCTCCAAAGTTTAAGAGTTTTAACTCCCTGCTCTAGTGGTGAGAGACCTTTTAGTCAGACAGAAAGGATCTTGACTTGACAGAGTAAAAGGGTTTCCAATCTGTTGGATTCAGTCTGTTGAAATGAACTCTGTTCATTTCACTGAACAGAGTTCAAAAGAGACTCAAGGGTGCATGTCTCTTACACTGTTTATAGTGACACACTCTTCTCTTGCTTAAAAGCTTGGTTCGCAGAACAAATCAAGAACACACCGTTGACAAACATTCTGGTCCAGAAGAATCACCCCAACTTACTACACCAAAGAAGGGAGCTTCAAAATGACAAGCTGTGTGTGATCGTGTCTATCTCTGCATTCTTCATAAATACTCAAGGTAAATACATCTGGACTGAACTAAGGATATATAATGCTTCTCATAGCTTTCATCTAAAGGAATATCTTGAGGATCTTTCCACTTGCAGATTGATATTCAACACAGAAAAGTTTCCTTGTTGATGTTCAATGGAGTTGCAGGCTCAACACATGAGCCTATCAAACACAGCAAATAAAAATGTGTTCAAGATTGGAATTAAGGGCAAAATAGCAAATAAAATGCTATTGCAAACAACGGTGTCTCTTCAAGTGCTATGTTTGTTACAGAAACCAACAATCTCCGAGCTGTGGAAAGAAAATGAAGATCCCTTAAGGGTAATGCAAACTTCCAGAGACATTAGGATTTGCTTAGCATATAGAAAACAATGAAAACAAAACAAAACAAAACAAAACTTCTTTCTGTTGTGTCACAGTGATCCACCTGTTGGTCGGACCCAATTTGGGGACTGAAACAATTGTGATTTTCAACAGAGCAAATTGTACATTTCCTGTATGCCTCATTTCTTCAGTATATTTCTGACTTTTTCCTTCTACCTCCACATGGTACAGTGGGAAGCAAACAAAATTGGGAATCAGAAGACTTAGTTTGCTCCCATGTTTATGACTCACTCACATGACTCAAACTCAGTGCTGTAATTTCCTGAGGAATTAATTATATTTGTATGAAAGAAGTATTACACTGGATATTAATAATAATTAAAGGAAAAATAATAATAGCTAATTGTTAATGAATATTTCTTATTCTCCAGTCACTTTTCAATTTGTTAACTCATTTAAATTCTCACAAAACTCTGCAATGCTAGGTAATATTACCTTCATTGTTTTATAGATGAGGAAATTGAGGCACAGATTGCTAAATCATTTGTCCAAGATCATGCAGCTGATAAACAGTGAAATCAAAATTAAGTTCAGGCAGTTGAGCTCCAGAGTCTACAGGTTTTCATGTTAATTCTCCTCCTCTGATACAGTTTCAATCCCCTATTTTGATTCCACATCACGCTTTCCCAATGTTTTCTGCTTTCTATAAAAGTTGATACCTCTAGGAATAAGTCTTTAAATAATAGTTTCACATCTATTGGGAGAAGAGATGATGGCAAAACCACCATAAAACAGGATGGAACTTTTAAGAGGAGACACAGTCATAAATCTGATCTACTAAATACAGGAGGAAAAAAGAATAAAAACTTAACCCCTTAAAAAAACATACTTTTAAAGTCTGGATCTTTTGTGAAGAGCAAAGGAAATGATGAATAAAAAAGGATTTTGATTGTCCTTTCCAAACTGTTGTCCCTTACCTCTTGGATATTGGTGACACCACCCACACTCCACCCACCTTTAATGACCTCGACTTTTTAGCGAAAAACTCTATCTTTGCATAAACTTTGTTGTTTTGACTCTGCAATCAGGAAGATCCTTCATGGCTATATTTAGCCAGGTGTAGGTAGGATCTCAGTGGAAAGACAGAAAAGGAAGTTATATTCATTATAATTTAATGACATGCCAGGTATTAGGCATGTCCACATACATAATTAATAACATTGGGTTAAGCATTTCCATTTAATACAGAGAGAGAGAGAGTCTGCACAGTATCTTTCTTTTGGTTCTTATCTGATGACTGATTCTCTTCCATGTACCTTTAAAACCACTAAAATAAATGGTCTACTTGAGAGGTTGTTGATACACTAGCCAAGCTATAGGTCTAAACTTCAAATGCAATTTAATCTATGCAGCATTCCTTTTTCGTAGTGAATCTTTAAAGTTCAATTTTTGCATTGATTGATCATCCTGGGAAACAGAAAAATCTCAACTCACAACTTCAAGAGCTTGAAAAGCCCTAATCCAGTGCCTGTATCCATAACCTCTGAGGACAACAGGAATATGAAAAAGGAAGAAATTTCTTGCAGACTCATGATAAACTTATTGATAGTATTAATGATATACATTTTTAAAAATTATCAAATTGTGTATATTTTAAATTATTAAACTCCCATGGCCTCGATATTCTATTCTACCAAATGACGGAAAAATTTAAATTGTTTCTGCAATTTCCCCCATCTCTATAACATTAAAAGATCTACTTCTTAAAACATATGTAACATTTTCTTTCCTTCCCCAAGATGCTTTTAAAAGTTTTATAAACTACCCTTTTTTGGACATTTTTGTCATCAACTTGCCACTTTTCTGTTCAAAATGAATAATGGCTTCCCATAGGCAATGATACTATTATCCTCTCTGCATATGTGAACTACCTCTCCTTCAAGACATAAAATTCAGTCCCAAATCACTATCTTCAGCCTCATTGATACTGTCCCTCTCTTAAAGACTGCTATGGCTTGAATATGGGTCCACTCCAAAACTAGTGTTGAAATGTGATCCCCAATACGGCAATATTGAGTAGTGGGGCTTTTCAGAGGTGATTGGGTCACGAGGGCTGTCCCCTCATGGATGTGTTAATCCATCTGTGGATGAATGGGTTCATGGATTAATGGGTCATCATGGGACTGGGGGTGGTGGCTGTATAAAAAGAGGAAGATAGACCTGAGCTAGCATACCCAGCCCTCTCATCATGTGATGCCCTGCACCACCTCACCTCAGGACTCTAGAGAGACCACTGCAGCAAAAAGGCCCTCACCAGATATAGTCCCTTGACCTGAATTCTCAGCCTCCATAATGGTAAGAAACACATTCCATTTCTTTATAAATTACCCAGTTTCAAGTATGCTGTTATAAGTAACAGAAAAAGGAATATGGGAAAGACCAGAGCTTTTATTCTCTGTACACGGCTTGGGCTTCACCATCTTCTTACTTGTGTTATTTTAACATTTGTTGTATGTTTGTTTTTCCTATCCAATTAAACTAAGTGTTAAATAATGACAATGCACTCAATAAATACTTATTGTCCTTCCCGTATTTATTCAGTAAATGTTTTCAGTGTATAGTGTCTATATGCCCATCTGGGAAATCTAAGAATAAATGAGATATACTCCCAGCCCTCCAAGATCTTACCATCTGGAATGGTAAGGTCTCACAAGAATGGCAATATAAATTCGGTTAAATATTTCCAAGGGCCACTGTGAAGAATGCAAATCTGAGTCTACAATAGATTAACAAGAGGATTTCCAAGTAGTAATGACAGTCTGGTTAAGGTCATTGCCTGGCACAAGATCACACTCATAAAGAATAGTTATTGAGCACTTACCATGTACACATTTAGTTCTCACCACAACTCTAGGCAGTGTACCACCTGACTCTGTTCCACCACAACTCTAGGCAAAATCTTCATTTTGCCAGTGAGGGAATTTTGGCTTTGGAGACCAGTGTTTTCCTAAGGTTGCATGATGTAGCTGAGTGAGCCAGGGCTTGGCAGAACAGTCTGACTTTCAGTCAGCTGTAACCACTCTGCACTACTTCCTCTTGCTTACTTGGTGCTTTTAAAATATTTGTTGAAAGAATGAGATGATATAGGATGCACCAACAATGAAAAATAGACTCCAAATTCTGAGGTCCCCCTAATTTGGCTCTAACACTGATTGTGTGTGTGTCTGTGTGTGTGTGTGTGTGTGTGTGTGTGTGTGTGTGTGTCTGTTTTAGAAAGAAATTTACATTCTACACCTGACTGCCATTTGCCCCTCTCCCTTTCCTATTGCCACAGTTGAAGAGTAGAAATGCTTTATGGCTCTAACTGGGAGTAGAAATCACTGCAAGTGAAGAGTTAGATGAATCAATCTCAATCTCTCTGTCTCTCTCTTTTATATTTATACACTCTAAATCTGACTGCACCTTTTCAGAACATCATGCATAGTATGAGGGGACTAAATTAAAACATCTGATACAAACATTGAGAGCAGGAAAAAAAACCTGACATGTGGTAGCTTTTTGGAGTGGCATTCTGGTTGATCCTTTTTCAAGGGGAGGGGAGGGTTGTTTATGGATGAGCCCAAGCTTGATGCACGCTGCAGCCAAAAGGCAGCTCTCCCCTTTAATTTTTCCTCTATATAATCTCCATGTGGTCCCCAAATGCTTAACCCTGTCTGCCAAATGCTGTAAAATCTGTTTTTTGATTTCACAGATGGAAAAGACGTATTAGCTCATGAAGCTCACCTCCTCAGGAGAAAAGCAACTCATCAAATACCATTTACCCCACCCTTCGAGTTTGAAGTCTTTATCAGTTTCCTGGCCAAAACTGTTCAACCTCCTTTACTCATATGACATCCTAAGTCTAAAGAAAACAATACAGAAAAAAATCCATGTTTCTGTTTGACTTCTAGTGGTCTTGGGACTTTCTTCCAAAGTGTTTCTCTTGCTGTGTTTTTAGGCAGTACCCTAGGCAAAGAAGTGACCATTTGCATCTCTTGGTTATAACTAGGCTTGTCATTCTCAAAACAACAACAATAAAGGACATAGTTAAGCACCGTCTTTTTCACTGGGACAGCATCACCTGGACCAGTTTAAACCTTTCAAACAGTACATAATTATACTCAAGATGAGGATTTTAAAGAACACTTGACTTGGAAAACCTACTTTTTTAGTTTAGCCCTGTTACCACTAACTCATTTGGTTTTCCAAAGTTTACTTTCCCAGATGATGAAATGCCAAGTTCACTACAATAGTTACATGTATAAGAATGTAAGGTGCTGTGTCAACATAAGCACATGATTAAATTATCTACTAGAATTTAGTGCAACCTGATAGATATGATTAGGCAATTCTTTATAAGTGTATACATCTTTTGTAACTGATTTTATTATATTACTCTTCAGTTAAACAGTAATCTTTGTTCGTTCATTCGTTACAGGACAGAGTCCAAAGCTCTCAGTATTATTTTCAAGTCTTCCCTAAATCTGGGTTTAAATGTCTCTCTGATCTCATGTTGACATTCCCTACGTGAACCCTTTACTCCTGCCACATTGACCTTTTTGTCCTATGTCCTTCCCATCAGTGCCTGATCTGACACGCCCCTTCTCTCTATCCCTCTTGCTCTCTTACATATAAGCAAGGATGCAGAAATACGACAATCCTATTCTCCAATATAACAAACAATTTTTAAGCCCTCCACCGGGATAGAATGAAAAAAAAAAAAAAGAGTATCTCTAAATTTGTCTTTTTTCTTGCCAACACTTAATACAATTTCAAGGTCTGGCTGGAATTTACTTCTCTAAAGCTTACACTGCTCTCAGATCTGTGATGCTCTCCTCTCCTTCTGAATTCCTATTGTTTTTGTTTTCTAAAACACACATGTGATACTTAACATATCCTACCATCTATGATGAGCTACTTTTTGTACCTATCTGCCTCTCAGAAGTATGCAGAATGTCAACTGCACATGTGCGCCTCATGTTCTTATATATATACACTCTTGTTGTATGTTGTATATTCTTAACTAAGCTTCTGGAGCAAGGAACTATTCACACACTCATTCTCCCAAAGACCAGCCCCAGGGATAGTATGTACTAAGTAAAATGAATGAATGAATGAAAGTAAACTAAGGTGAAATTTTAACTGCTGACCTTTGCTAACACTCCCATGCTAACTCACAAATATTTCAGAAAAAAAAAGTATAAAAAGGACAATGATGAGAAAAAGCGTTCTAGGCAGGCCTATTGATCTTGCCAAAAGGAGATGCAGAGTATAGATGGCACAGGCTATGAAGCTGCTGAGATGTGCCTCACCCACTTTGAAGAGAGGCCAGAGAGGACGTTACTTGCATCATCATTCCACTGTTGGTCTCTGAATCAAAAGAGAAGGAGGCAACTTCCTAGCTTAAATAAATTATTTAGAATATTGATTTAACTGCCTGAACTGTGTTAAGTTATATGAGAACTAAAAGACAACCATTTGCATGTTTCCTTTAATAGAATCTGTGAATTCAAACATATATTTGGGTTTTTAAAA
Source organism: Trachypithecus francoisi (assembly GCF_009764315.1). NCBI lineage: Eukaryota > Metazoa > Chordata > Mammalia > Primates > Cercopithecidae > Trachypithecus > Trachypithecus francoisi. Next base: position 57,099,458 of record NW_022681462.1, on the reverse strand, counting down.
AAGAATCTTAAAGAGACATAATTTTTTCTTTCTATTTTAAAATACATATTAATAATATGCATTTTATTAATATTAATATAGGTTTTTAAAATTTTTTAAATTTTATTAATATAGGGTTATATGCCAGGGCAGCTACTGATGATGATTCTGCAAGAACTCTCAGTTTATTGCCATTAGTTTTTAATTTATAAATGAAATAATATAGTTCTTAGGTTAGCTAATAAAATGTTTGCTTTTTTTCACTCTTTAGAAAATTCATGGCCGGGCGCGGTGGCTCAAGCCTGTAATCCCAGCACTTTGGGAGGCCGAGACGGGCGGATCACGAGGTCAGGAGATCGAGACCATCCTGGCTAACACGGTGAAACCCCGTCTCTACTAAAAATACAAAAACTAGCCGGGCGAGGTGGCGGGCGCCTGTAGTCCCAGCTACTCAGGAGGCTGAGGCAGGAGAATGGCGTAAACCCGGGAGGCGGAGCTTGCAGTGAGCTGAGATCCGGCCACTGCACTCCAGCCCTGGCGACAGAGCGAGACTCCGCCTCAAAAAAAAAAAAAAAAGAAAAAAAGAAAATTCATTTTACTTATTTTAGATACATGTCATAAAATCCTCACTTGCACTTGCTTATTTTTGTGGTAAGCTAATAATTTAATCTTACTGAAACAATTATAAATAATTAAAGCAATCATACAATAATAAAAGAACATAATCTGATTTTTCTAAAATAACACTCAGGGTATGCAGATATGTGACAGATATACCTTTTTTCCACACATCCACAATGACCTCATTTTCAAAAAAGGTGCCAAAAACATACACTAGGGAAAAGACAATCTCTTCAAGAAATGGTGCTGGGAATACAGGATCCATATGCAGAAGAATGAAGCTAGACTCCAATCTTTCTCCATAGGTGAAAATCAAATCAAAATGGATTAAAGTCTTAAATCTAAGACCTAAAACTATGAAACCACTACAAGAAAACACTGGGGAAAATCTCCAGGACATTTTTTTGGGCAAAACTTTCTTGAGGAATACCCCACAAGCACAGGCAACCAAAGCAAAAATGGACAAATGGAATCACATCAAAAGCTTCTGCACAGAAAAGGAAACAATCAACAAAGCGAAGAGACCACCTACAGAATGGGAGAAAATATTTGCAAACCTGCTATCTAACAAGGAATTAATAACAAGAATATATAAGGAGATAAAGCAACTTTACAGAAAAACAATCTAATGATCCAATCAAAAAATAGGCAAAAGACTTGAATAGGCATTTCTCAAAAGAAGACATACAAATAGCAAACAGGCATATGAAAAAGTCATCAATATCACAGATAATCAGAGAAATGCCAATCAAAACTACAATGACATATCATCTCACTCCATTTAAAATAGCTCATAACCAAAAGACAGGCAGTAACAAATGCCTGTGAGGATGCGGAGAAAAGGGAACCTTTGTACACTGTTGGTGGGAACGGAAATTAGTACAGCCACTGCAGAGAACAGTTTGGAGATTCCTCAAAAAACTAAACGTTGAGCTACCATAAGATCTAGCAATCCCAATACTGAATATATACCCAAAGAAAGGAAATCAGTATACCAAAGAGACATCTGCACTCCTATGTTTGTTGCAGCACTCTTTACAATAACTAAGATTTGGGAGCAACCTAAGTTTTCATTAACAGATTAATGCATAAAGAAAATGTGTTACATGTTCATAATGGACTACCGTTCAGATATAAAAAAAAGGAGATTCAGTCATTTGTAAAAACACAGATGGAACTGGACATCCTTATGTTAAGTGAAATAGTTATGCACAGAAACACAAACATTACCTGTTCTCACTTATTTGTGGGCTATAAAAATCAAAACAATTGAACTCATGGACATAGAGATTAGAAGAAAGGTTACCAGAGGCTGGGAAGGATAGTGGGGTGTGGGAAGACCGTGTGCAGGGGACATGGGGATGATTAATGGGTACCAAAAATAGAAATAATGAATAAGAACTACTGATTGATATCACAACAGGGTTACTACAGTCAATAATAACTGCATTGCACATTTTAAAATAACTTAAAGAGTGTAACTGGATTGTATGTAGCTCCAAGGATAAATGCTAGAGGGGATGGATACCCCATTCTTTGTGATGTGCGTATTTCACATTGCATATCTGTGCCCCATAAATATATACACCTACTATGTAGTCCATAAATACCCCATAAATATATACCTACTATGTACCCACAAAAAAAATGGAAAAACATACCTTTTTTCTTTTGGGGAATATTTTTTGAAATGTACCCCATAAATAAATACACTCCATAAATATATATATACCAACTATGTACACACAAAAATTTGTATAAACATACCATATTTTCCTTTTTGGGAATATTTTTGAAAGATAATTTTTTTCCAATAAAAAAGCAAACAAGATATAAAGTACATGAAAATCTTTGAGTATTGTCTATCTTTCCTTGGGCAAAAATCTTAAGGTTTTAGACACTACTATCCTTCTTAATTCATACTAAAAATCATAATCACTCCTAAAGTGTAGTAAGTCCCTCATAAAATTATTAAAGGATAAGCTTAAAATAAAAATTTAATGTATACTATTGCCATTTCAAAAGGAGAGTGTTTTGAGGTCGTATAACCTTTAAAAGTATATTTTGAATTTCTATATTATTTTAAAATGCATAAATTATGTCATATGAATGTTTGTAATACCAAATATATCAATAAACTATAAAAATTATGAAGGGAGACTATGTTGAACTTAAGAAAATTTCATATGAAATCTATTAATTTCAGAAACAAATCATATATATATATATATATATAACAGAAATAATTTACAATTAAAAATTTTTACTAAAGCTCTTTCAATAGATATCCTTCATCTCTCCCATTACTCCCTCATCGCTTCGTAACTATGACATGGAGCAGGCACATTAAACATAGTTCTTCATGAAGGAGTAAACACAATGACAAAAACTGTGGAATGACAGATAGCAAGGACTTCACAGAAGCAGGGAGTAGGCAATGAGTTTCAATGTTTTTAAATTTGAAAAAAGAAGATAATCATTACTAACTGAAGGTCTTTGTATAAAATCAAATAACAAGGTAGTTCATATTAAATACATTAAATTACAGTTAAAGTTATTTTTAACTCCACAGATTAATGCACTTTCCCTTTCATAGAACCCATTTTCTATTAACTTTAGCAACCAGACACCAGAGGTTGCAGTGTAAGGTGTATTTTTTTATGGCTCAAATAGAATTTAGTCATTGTATTTTCTCTTCACTTGATTGACAAAGTGCACTATGAACTGGTGGAAATGCGCTGTCTCGTCATGTGATGATTAGAAGCTGTGATAAAGATACCCTTTGCTCCAACATTTCTAACACGCTGCAGAGATTCCGCAAATATTCTGATGAAGCATGGATAATGATTGAATTAACACTTCAGATCCACAGCATGTTAGGCTATGGTCTCACTGGAGGCATGTGAAATATTAGCCACAGAGATGTCTTAACCACTAATTACATTTGTTTTAACATAAAATCAACTAGCGTATAAAAACGCACACGTCTCTCTAACCGTAAATAACTACACATCATCATAAATATTGAATCCAGGACAAATACCTTACCACTCATTATTATATCTTTTTGCATTAATTCAAGAAGATCTTGTGACATAGTCTCTCACAATGTGATACGATAAATTACATTTAAAAAAAGAAAAAAATAGGCAAAATCTGTAGAGGCTTGTTAGTTTCAACACTGTGAATCACTTTCAAATTCTATATTCCTACTTTTATGGCCAACTGTTAGTAGTTACTCAACAATATTAAAATAAAAAGAAAAACTTAGAATGAGTACTATTGATTTGTTCATTCAACAAGAATTTGTTTAGTACCTCCTATATGGTAGCCCTATCCTAGCCACTGGGAATACCATAGTGAGCAATACAGTCAACTATTCCTTCCTTCAAAGAGCTTATACTCTAATGGAGGGAGATGGGCAATAAACAGAATAACTAAGCTATATAATAAGATCAATTGTCTTCTGTACTATGGGGGAAAACAGAGCAATAAAGAGAGAATTTGAAGTGGTGGAAGTGATTGTAAATGTTAATAGGGTAAGAAAGGCCTCACTGAGCAAAAAAAAGTTTACCAAGGAAGGAGACAGGAAGAAGGCAGGGAAGTAAAAGGCTGGGAGAACAAAATGCGAAAAGAAGAGCTGAGAAACACTAATGTGACTGCTGGCCTCGGTATCTACTTTAAGCTTTGCGTTCCCTCTTCTGGTTCCAGGTGACTTCCCCAAATATCCCTTTAGTCGTAGGCCCTATTTCACTCACCATAAAGTTAATGATTTCTATTTTCCTTCTGTTTTAGGAGAAATATGAAAATAATATGTTATACATTTTCACTATTATATTAGTCTGTTCTCACGCTGCTATAAAGAACTGCCCAAGACTGGGTAATTTATAAAGGAAGAGGTTTAATTGACTCTCAGGTCTGCATGGCTGGGAAGGCCTCAGGAAACTTATAATCAGGCAGAAGGGGAAGCAAACATGTCCTTCTTCATATGATGGCTGGAAGGAGAAATGCCAAGCAAAAAGGGAAAAAGCAAAGAGAGAAAAGCCCCTTATAAAACTGTCAGATCTCGTGAGAACTCACTCACTATCTGCAGCACGGGGGTTACCGCCCCTATTATTCAATTACCTCCCACCAGGTCCCTCCCACGACACTTGAGGATTATGGGAACTAGAATTAAAGATGAGATTTGGGTGGGCACACAGCCAAACCATGTAAACTATTGTTTAGGATATGTGTATGCCTTTTTCAGAAAGTTAGACTTTGCATTAGTGCAGTAAATGAAACTGCAATACTTACACAGATTCATTTTGAAATCTTAATTAAAAAAACAGTAATGGTTTCTTTTTAATAGTTACATAAAAAAATCAATAAGGGACCCACTCATTAAACCCACCTTGAATGAGGAAAGAGATTCAGACTGAATTTCATTTCTGCCTCCAGTCATGTTTTATAAAAGGGGTCAAACCATTTTTCCTTACAAGCAGATGTCCAGTTGTAGACAATTCTATCTGTATCTGCCTGCCTCCTAACCCATCCTCCGTAGGACTGAGGAAAGGAAGACAGTGTGCTGTTGATCTGGATACACATTTCAAACCAAAGTTTTATAAAGAGGAAGATGAATTCAATGTGGAAATATCTGAATGCTGTGTACTATCGTATTGGGTACAGAATAAAAAGGGCAGCAGAGTAACTTTTTGACTTCTCACTGCATCTTTGGTTTTCCTAAAACTTCTGCTTCGCTATGAATGAAAAAGACTGTAAAATTTCTCTGAAGAGAAGGAAGTCATCCCTGATTTTTTGACATGTTAAAACCCTGATATTCTGCTTGGTCCTAGGTATTCTGCTGTATCCCTGACATTCTGCTTGGTAGTAGGTATTTGCACTGTGCTTGGTCCAGAAGACAAACTCCAGGCTCACACAGAGTCTGATGGCTTTACAAATAACCTAGCTATCATAATTCTAATAAGTGTGAAAACCCTGCTAAGGCACATAGGAAGGGCACATAACTTGTCTGGTGGGGAGGGAGAAGGCAAGGCTTTCTTGAGGCAGTAACATTTGAATTGAGGCCTGGAAAAAGAGAAAATATTAAAGAAACAGAGAAGAAATGTACTGAAACAGCAACAAAGTCCAAAAGAATGCACATCCAATAAACTGAAAAGTGCAGGATCACAGAGAAAAGTGTAAAATGTAAAGAAGGAATAAGAGATAGGTAGCGCTGCAGAGATAAGAAGGCTAAAATATTACATGTGGGTTAAGAAGGACCACCCTGAAGGCAAGGTGGAGGAACGGAGTACTGAGAAGTTTTAAGTAGAAAAATAAAATGACCAAATGTGCATTTTAGAAAGACTACTAGTTTTTCCAGAGGTCTAACCGAGAGGTCCCCATCATGATGACCTGAACCAGGGTAGAAGCTAGAGGAAAAATAAAATCAAAAGGATTTTATTTCCTATTGTACTTGAGAGTTATTTCGGAGATGAAACAAGTGACCAATGGAATGTAAGGAGGGGTTTCCTTCTTGGATCACTGAGCACATGCCTCTTCTTATATCTCTAAAGCAAGCAGGAATCTCCATTGAGTCCTGAACGGGCTCAAAAAGTTTCACCAAGAATGAATGTGCAACTAGCCCAACAAGTTTCAACAAGTATAAATGTGGTTGAGACTCATTCCTCAGTACACGGTATACCCTTCCCAACACACACAGCTGTTTTATTTCAGAAGCTGCAAATCATAAATGTGTATTACACGTCTATCAACTGTAAAATCTCCAAATACAGTTATTTCTTTGCGTGACTGGAACTGAGACAGGGAGCGGTGCTTTGCATTTGGCAGGTACTTAGATTAGTGACTTTTCAGAAAGCCCAATATATTTTGATTAGCTCAATAATCATTCAATAATTCTTCTTTCTCTGATTTTAAAATTTTCATTAAAAGCAAATTTTAGAAAAGGCATATCCTTGTACAGGAGAACACCCTTGGTGATTGAGCAAATTCATCCAGGGGTCAAAGGAAATAAAAAATATTTTTACACCATTATCAATGTTTATGCTGTAGCAGAGAAATCATTCTCAAACGTAGGCAGAAATGCATGTATTTTTATATACCTTAGATGCTATAATAATAAAAATATTAAAATATATATGGCAAATCCATTAATCTACTGTGAGTACATCTATTAACAGGTTTAAAGGCATAGTTTATCATATTTTTATTACATTTAAGTTACAAAAATCATCTTTTTTTATTTTAAGCTTTTTATCATTTAAACCATATTGTCATTATAGTTAAGTTACAAAAATCTTGACTCTCCTTTGAATATCTTCAAATCAATTCCATAAGTGAAGACAAAATACACAATTAAGGAAGGGGCCATGATTTGCCCCAAAATTGTCATCAAATGAATGAACTCAATGACTTTTGAATCACACTTTTAAATCACATGTTCCCATTTGATCTGTCAGTTTCTCTAGGTTTGATACATAGGTGTAAAATCATCACACTCTTAAGGCAATGAACTCCAGGCTTAAATAAATAGTATATCTGAAAGAGATTCAGGCAATCATATATATCTTTCAGAAGACATACTTGGTAATGAGTTTTGGACTGCAAGTATCATTTCTTAGACACAGCATGTGACAGTTTGGTTGCTTGGTTAAAAGTTTCACAGCGAATAATTCATCTCTGCATTAGCTGGACCCTGATCTGAAATCTCATTAGATTCACTCTAGCTCAATATTAAAAATATTTCATGCTAATAATGCAAATGCCATTATCATCCAAGTAATAACTACTGACTGGTAGTATACTGATGAAATTTTGGGTATTCTTTTACATTTTTGTCAAATTTTCATTATTTCTCTGTGGGAAAGAAAAAGAAAGGAAGGGAGGCAATAAGGAAGAAAATGAGAAGGTAGGAAAAAAGAAACGGAGATAAAGAAAGGCAGGCAGGCGGGTGTATATTACAAATTTGCATGCGTACAATAGTTTGAATAAATTGGAAATATTTAAATTTTATTCTTTGTAATGTACAAACATTAAGACAAAAATTCTCCATCATGAAAATATAAAATATTTATTTGCATCTCCTCCCATTATATGCTCTTATAAGAGATGGTTAGTGAATTTGACGGTTAAACAGATACACTTCTTTTTGAAGCCTCGGTTTTACTTGGTACCAATAGCAGTGAAATAGTCCTCCACTGTATCCTAGTTAGTGCTCCTGCATTCCACCAAATACATCTGAATGCACTGGTGAAACAGAACACGTGATCTGGCCAGCCTTACATGTGTAATGAAAATCTAAATTAAAGAGAATGAGACAGCAGAGATAAAGAGGATTTAGGGAAGGAACAAAAGAGACTAAACACAGCACTGAGAATTCTCCTCTTTTTACAAAAATGATAGACTTAAGAGAGGGCATGGAACAGATTAAGAGAATTAACATGGAGAGGAGAGCAGAGGTACAGAAGGTATCCAAGGAAAGTAAAACACATACAAAGGCAATTGAAATCGAAGTGAGCACTGCCTATATAGAGACAGAATGCGAGTCCTCTACGAAACTATACTTGGCAGAAAGTACTCATTATTATTAACAGAAAGGGAAATCATTTTGATATCTACACCAGGGGTCATTAAATAGGCCCACAGACTACCCCTGGTTTTGCAAATAAAGTGCTATTGTAATATGTACATACATACTTACATACATACATACACACACACACGGTAAAAACTAAGCAAATAAAAATCATGAGTGTCATTTTTTTGCAACTAAAGTTATCATTGATTTTTGCTGCTATTGGTGGAGTGTTTGCATTGTCCTAACACTGGCCAATGGAGAAACAAATGTGGATGAGCCAGCTGTCCCCATGATACTTAACATCATCAATTTTGTGTTTAACATTTGACCATTTGAGGTATTTCACCTAAAAGTACCTTAAGGATGAGGTTCTAGCATTGTGTGATAAAGTACAGCTCATGAAATCCACATAATTTTCTGGTTGTCCGTAATTTCCTTGTTCATGGACTGATGAATCAAGGAAAAGGTCTGGTAAGAATACTCAACCATATAAACTTGGTCTGTGTTTTGCTGTGGTAGTCATATTAGGGTAATCATAATTTACCATCCAGAAAGGGACACATGATAGTGGAAGGTGTTAACATTAATAATTAATACCAGTATGACAAGAATACATTTGGATTCTTCTAAGTAAACAGATCCATCTGGTCCTGGTCACCCTAGTCAAAATAGATATGTGCGTGCATGTGCGTGTGCGTGTGTGTGTGTGTGTGTGTGTTTAACATTGTTCTATCCCTCTGGCCTATCATATTCTTATTCATATATTTTGCAATGGACCCCTGTTATTTGCTAGGTGGGGAAGGAGACATTAATAATGCAGAATTTTTTTTTTCTGGGTATTTTTCATGTCAAAGGACTTTTACACTAACGTCATAATAGGCTGCATTTCTACAAAGTTCAACATTGTGCCTGTTGTAAGAAAAGGAATTAATTGTGGTATTCCACTTTGCATGCTAAAACAGCAATTTTCAATTTCAATACTGTTTTATGCATCAGTAAGGATATAATTTACATCTATTCTCCCTTCCCCCTTCACTTTCTAAATGGAGTGACATTAAAATATAAATTCATGCAATATTAGGTAAGTGGGAAAGTAAGGCCTTTCTTTTGACTATTAAGCAAAGAATACATCTTAGGAACACCATAAATCATGCTTGTCAGGATATTCAAAAGAATCATTCTGTATAGTTACCATTCTATTATTTAGAAAGCACAGACATGAAACAATATAATTCAGTTGGGCTGCATGTATCTGATTTGCATATGGCTGTCTCTTTTTAATCTGAGTTTTCACAAGATGAATAAAATTAGCAAGATTTAATTTATATTTAAAACCACTGAACTATGTTGATTACCTGCAGGATGACATCACCCATATGCACTAGTAGATTTGGACTCCTAAACAGAGCAATTCAATGTATTTTGTAGCTAAACAAAGTGCATACTGCAAGTTAAAAAGTGATAAACTAGTCATCCATGCAAGATGCATAATTCATCATGAAGAGATCAGAACTGTTGTTTTATCCTGTTTTCCTATTTTTTTTCTCCTAATGAAACCACAAATGATTTGGCATAGTCAATTTACAAGTCTGTGACCACTGATCAAAAAAAAATAAATGAACCCTTTAGTGGCAATGGATGGATATATTCTCTGTACTTCTCCCATGTGAGTCCTTCATCCAACTTTCCTTCATATACGCTTTCAGGTTAAGAATTTTCACATAATGAATTATCTCTGACCCACATTCTCAAAGGAGCTTATTTGTGCTAGGATGTTTGACTTGAAATGAACGATAATGAGAAACATCATGTTAAACTTGTCAGCTGTAAAACAAACTGTATAATTTCTAATACAATACATTATTTAGTCATATCCAACTTTTTACAAAATCGTACAAATTCAAATCTGTTTCTGGGATGTTAGAGGCTCTAATTGCACACAATGTAACATGATAATCAACATAATTTTATTTAAACACCAGTTTGTGTCCCCATGAATTCTAACTATAGCCTAGAGTAAAAAAAAGAAAAACATTTTAATAAGGAAAATGTATTACCACTGGGCTGATTATTTTCCCAGAGAAAGACAACCATGAAAATAAATAAAAATAAAATTGTTTGCATTAGAACTGGCATTATTAGATATATATTACTCATTATGGAAAAAAAAATATCTAGACATCCAAGTGGCAAACTCAAGCCAGAAACCTCATAATGAACTGCTTCTCAGCTGAAGTTGCCATTTAGTCTGACTGACAGAATTTTATTTCTAGGGTTGGTTTTATGTTGGTCTAATCTAGATTTTGTATTGAATGCACATAGACATAGGAGAATATTTCACAACTGCTCATCAATCTAGATCAATTACTTATCTAAGTTCAGATGAAGATGTGATTCGTGATGTGCTATTTCTCAGAGAATTGTCTGCTTAACCATAGCAAAACCAGAAACACAAATATAATTGGTAACACAGCAAAAATTGAGAGTTAGGTCAGCTCACAGATGAAATATACAAGGCAGTTACATGGATAAATCTTTAGACATAAAACACATGCAACATTTTTCCAGGCTTCCTGACCACTCTCAGTTTTATATGAAAGTGCACTTCAACTGGTTGACTGATGTCATACTGATTTTCCTCAAATACCACTTTTAACCTACCACATTCCTATGGAAAACGTTTTGCTGGCCAAATAAAACCCAAAGCCTTGAATTCAGATATCATCACAGTCTGGCATTAACTAACATTTTCAGTCTACTAGCTCATAATTTCCTGCTTTGAATCCTTGACAAGTGAGAATTATTTCCTCATTCCCCTGTAAAACATATTCCTTTCCTGTCTACCTTTACTTAAGCCTTCACTCTTACCTGGAATTCTGTCTTCCCTTCTATCATCAAACCCGTCATTCTTTCATCTGATTTATCTAACTCTCATAGCTAGATGTAAGCCCTTAAAAACAGGGATATATCCATATGCTCCAGCATGAAAAACCTATTTGTGAATATATGGTGAGTTCTCAAATACTTAGGATTGATTGGATCCCCTCCTATTCAAACTCATTTTTAGGTTTTACTGTATACACCCTACCTTGGCCTGACTTTTTCCAGCAATACATGCTGGTTTGATCTGCCAGGTTACTCTTCAACGCTGTTTGGATTTGTGTCCTCAATGGCCCATCTTATTCTATCTTTAGCAAACACAAAGAAGTCAGCTTAAGAAGAAAAACAACTAGAAAAGAAAAATGAGAGAGCATCATGCCAGTTCCATTGCCCTAGAAAAGAGATAAGGAAGTGAGATATGGAAATTTTTTTCATAATGAATTAATAAAAAATCTTTACTGAGCCCCTACATATCTACTAGGAGCTGAAGATACAGCAGTGAATAAGGCAGATACCCCACCCAACAAGAGCTTCCATTGCTGTGTTGGAGGTAACAACGGTGATGGAGAGACACGATAAAGACGATAAAGCATCAAATAGTATCATTATTCACTGCTATTCAGGAAAAGAAAGAAATTTACAAGGACGGCCAGATGTCAGGAAAGTGCTTGCTATAGAGATGAAGTTTAAGCAAAGATCTAAATATGAGAGGGAGACAGTCAGACCAGCAGCAGGGTAATTGCTGGTATCTGCCATAGGGAACAGCAGGTCCAACAGCCATGAGGGGTGAGATCTTGTTTGCTCCCTTCCAGAACTGAAAATGTACAGTGGAGAAAGAACAGCATACAGATGGGCTGGAGCCAGATCCTGTGAAGCTGTTGGCCACAATAAGAAGTTCATCAAAATGGGCCACCAGTGGGAGGTTCTGAGCAAAAGCACCATGATTCTTTACCTTCCATCAGAAAGGAGAAGAAGGAGAAGGAGAAGGAGAGGAAGAGGAAGAGGGAGAAGGAGAAGGAGAAGAGTAAGAGGAGGAGGAGGAGGAGAACACGAAGAAGAGGAGGAGGAGGAAGAAGAGGAAGAGGAAGAAGAAGGGGAGGAGGAGGAGAAGGAGGAAGAAGAGGAAGAGGAAGAAGTAGGGGAGGAGGAGGAGGACGGGGGAGGGGGAGGAAGAAAAAGGTGGAGGAGGAGGAAATACATTTTGGGAGATAAACAAGATAGGGATTTAAGAGGGGGAAATGCTTGCAAATCGGAGAGAGGGTGCCTGGACCTAGAACCCCTGATGTTTATGAGGACTGGGAGACATTCTGCTTGTCTCTTGGTAGGCTGGTTGAGTGCAGCGGCTTAGAGAGAGTGTAAATGACAGGGAGAATATAGGTCTATCTAACAATGGCTCTCTAACAATAAACGACAAAGACCTAGGTAAGCTAGCTCTGAAAATCTGTGATACTAAATATGTTTTCTTCATACTTAACAGTATCAAGCACAACTTGATTTAATTAATTATATGACTTCTATTAGCACTTTATAAATATCCTGTTCCAGGCTAAGCTTTGTAAAGAATTCAGGAATTCAGCACCCATATCTAATGAGTGTCAGTCCTGGATTCCTATTTATACTAGAAACCAAAGGCTTCTCCTTCTTTGCTCTGATTCTAATTTTCTGACCTTGTATACACTGGTTACTTACAGATTAATATCAGTAATATCAATTATTTCCTATTGCATAATATATTTCTGTTTAAAAAATAAGCATCCCTTTCTACAAATTCACTGTAGTTCTTCATTCTACATTTAGTAACAATGAGAAACTGTTCATCAAAGTAAAGCTTCTCAACTATTTAGAAACAAGAGACTGGGTCTCAGAATAAGAAAAATTGTGCAGTGAAACAGGTTGTAATTTATACCACCACTTCGGGACATATTGTGCATTTTGCCAGAAAAACAAAAAATACCAAACTTGATGGTGAGCAGGCAATTGACTCCTGAGCTCTTCTGTGATAAAGTATTCTTTCAAGATCTTAAGATGCAACACTAAAACATAATTGCTTGTATTAATTCTCAGCAGTTGCTCATAAAACTAGGAAACTAAGACTTTATACTGGAACAAGCTCCGTTTTGTTGCCTTTCAATCAATGCCTTGCCTAGAACTACAAGCCTCTATTTAACCTACATGTCTGGATATCTGAGAAGTTTCACCTTATGGCTTGTTTAAATTATAAACATCTATTCCAACCAGTAAGCTTCCTGTCTTACAACTACTCTCCAGCTGCTAGATTCATAACCTGCAAGTTATTATCTGTGTTAATAGCATCCTAGTTTTTATTTTTATTGTTGAAAAGTTATGGAGGCAGGTAGAGGCAGAGATGGAAGAGGTGAAACAGCATTTGGTATTAAAGGCCAACATGAGCCCATAATTATGTACATCTTGATCTTTGTAAATTAAGATCAAGTATATAATGTTGAACCCTAAATGCTTTCTATTCTAGGATTTGTTCAGGTTTATTTCCTTTGTTAAACGCTCTGGTTGACTCCACGTTATATATTTAACACCTCTTTCTTCTTGTGAGTTTGATCTAAGGGTTTCCAGAGAAGCATGATGCCTTTGAGATGAAGAGGCATGCCGTCATAGGTTACCCCTGACAGGGCCCCTGTTGCTGCCTGCCACACCTTCTCACCTTTTCAAGAAACTTTATTCTTTCCTACTGGCCCTTGAACATCACTTTACTGGTATTCTTCAAAAACAGAAAATATAGGTTACAAAAGAAGAGGCACACTGGGCATGCCAAATTGCAGGCATCCTTATCATATCCCAACTTCTGTGTGCATCTATCAGTGATACTTGTTACAGAGACATTTTAACATCCTTTCAATAGATAACTACCTGTACCTACAGCTTTTGTGATACCTGAAATCAAATGACATTATTTGAAAGATATGAGTCATATGCTTCAAGGTAAACTGACCTTGCCTTTTTGATCTTCTAAACTATCATGTGGAAACTCCAAATTTCACTTTTCTTAGTAGAGAAGCATAAAAGACCAACGGTAGGATAAAGCTGCAAGCTTTAAAGCTTAAAGAACCATGAATGCCACCAACTGTGTTTCTCAGTTGCTGTAACTACAAGAGATTGTATAGGTGAATGATCTAATTCTCCCAACAAAATCAGTCTGGATGATTTTTATTAATTAAAATAATTCCAATTCTAGTACACCTTCTCAGAGGAGGACAACTTTTTTAAGCTTCATTTAGTCGAGAGACATTCTCCTAAATTTGATGTATTTTATAAACAAATTTTTTAATAGCACATGTACTGCACAAATTCTACAGCAACATGGTGTGTTGTATTTTGTTTTCTACATTCACACCTCCCAGTACATGATGACATGTATTTGAGAGCGGAGAGAAACTTCAGAAGCATATCTGAGTTCTTCCAGGACAATTTCCACATCTAATCTACCAATTCTTTAGAGGTCAGTCTTGCAAAATCGTCTCTTTGATTTTCCCTGAGGGATGCAGTTACTTTTGTTGCATTCAGCCCTGAAAAATTTCACTGCAAATTCAGTCCGTGACCCATGCCAAAGAATAGAATATAGCTACCCAAACCTAAAGATGTTTCTATGGTATGATACATTTCAAATGAGGTCCATTTGCCATGCCACTACTATAACTGACAAAATATACTTTCTCTGCTCCACACAGTACTTCTTTAAATTCACAGTCTTTCTTTCAAGATTTGAACATTTAGAATTGTATTGTACACTGACAATACTTAATATACCTATAAGGGGAATGAAAGAGATATTTGGATATACTTTCAAAATTTGAAGACAATATGTTTACTGCCAAATTTGCTGTGTCTCAGTGTTGCCACTCTTTACTGTAAGAGGAATACTGACATTCCATTGATGTCTCACAAACTAAAAGGGTGGATTCCAAATTACAAGCTATCTTGTTTAAGATACAAAATCACTGACATTGTGTAAATCTACTTTTGTGATGATAATAAAAATACTTTAATGATAATCCATTGCTCTCAGAAAGTTATAGGACAATATCCAAATGAGAAGCCATCAGCTGGTGAATATATAAATAGTTGTGCAAGAATAAGTTAAATTAGTGAATATCTCTTTAGGACAAATTGTCAGCATGTATAATTATACAACAGTTTAATTGGTGAGGAGAAGGTATGCAACATATATTCTGCCAAAAAAAAAAGCCCGTAACATTCTGACAACTAATCCATATCTCTCGCCTTTGCTGTCATATCTGGAAATGGCAGAAATGCTTAACATTTTTGGTTCTGATCACATAGTCAGAGTATGTGTGACCCATTAGGTTGGTTTCTCTAGCAGATTTCTGTAACTGGAAGTGCCATTTAGGGAGATATCCACAAAGTGTGTGGTATTAGTGATGTGACCGCTACTTTCCTCTTTCTCTAACAAGTTTTATTAATGCAGCAAATATCATATGGAAGGGCATACTGTTCTCCAGAAAATTTAGAATGATAAAAATATCTAACCCAAATCAATTGGGCAAAGTTGAGATGCTACCTGCCCTTGCTTCAGGCAGCAATTGAACTTTCCTTTGGTTCTGTTGACACAATAATAAGACCTAAAAGTAACTTCTTTGAATACATTTTTTTTTTAAATTTCATGTCTTATCCATTCCCATTTTCTTTATATTTTGTCTTCTGCCATGTCCTGAGAAAAATGCCTGACTGTAGAGAGAATCCTTAGATTTACAACTTGAAACTTAAAAGATCAAGTCTGAAAAATGGATATAAGCACAAGTAGCCTTTTTGCTAGAGAAGAATTAGAAATAGGTACTCTAAGGTCAGACTCACTTTCGTCTTCCTCTTCTTTATAGGCAATCTTCTGATGCTTGCTTTTCCTGAAAGAACTCAGGCCCCAATTCTTTAGGGGGATTGTCAATCAAGAGAAGCAAGGGTAAGATGAAAAATAACGGCAAGTCCAGGCTCTGTGGCTCACATATGTAATCCCAGCACTTTGGGAGGCTGAGGAGAGAGAATCACTTGTGTTCAGGGGTTCAAGACCAGCCTGAGAAACAAAGAAAGAGCTCCGTCTCTACAAAAAAAATAAAACATTTAGCTGGGCATAGTGGCACACACCTGTTGTCTCAGCTACTCTGGAGGCTGAGGGAAGCCCAGAAGGTCGAAACTGCTGTGAGCCATGATTGTACCACTGTACTCCCGTCTGGGCGACAGCGAAACCCTGTCTCACACACACACACACAAAAGGTAACTTGTAACTAAAAACAAAATATGGTGCACATTTTCATTGAGAGACACATTTAGAACTTGATTTTTAATTTAAGAACTTTTGTAAATACATTTAAATTGTTCAATTCTGTTAACTGCCTTCAGGCATAAGGTAGTTAGATACTCATTTCATTGTATCTTTCCAAAAAGATGTACCTTATGATTAGAGGTGGGATGGGGAAGTGGGAGAGCAAGTAAAGATATTAGCTTTGCTAACTGTCTAGTCTGGATTTGTGTCTTTGAACAACAGTTATTAGAGCTCTAGGCCTTCAGAAAAACAACAGATAATGATAGACCTTGCTTTAGCACATACATCCCTATACTAAGTGGTTTACATTCATTTTCTCATTTAATGTGCACAAAAATCCAATGACAAAGGTACTCTCATGATTAAATACATTTGAATAGAAGAGGAAAAGAGGTTCACCAAAATTAAATAATTTTGCCAACATCACACAGCTTCTAAGTACCATCTTTATATATTTAGGTCTGTGAACACAGTATATTGCTTGTCTGAACAATATGCAATTATGTATAAGTAAATAAACATGCATGCATTAAATAAAACCTAGGTCTTACATTCTTTGACCATTGTTTTTACTCATTTTTGCCATAGACACTTTTTGGAAATAATTTTAAAATTCCTTATTTTATATCACATTTAGAATTAAAAGTAGTCATAATAATGGGAATAATAATGACAGCATTTCACAACTCTCATCGACTCCTAACCTGAGAGGTTGTTAAAGTGTATAGAGTTTCTCTAAAGTACGGAAATCATCTCCTTTTTTAGGAAAAAAGAAAATATAATTCTTTCTTTCTTTTTTTTTTTTTTTTTCTGAGACAGAGTCCCACTCTGTCACCAAGGCAAGTGCAGTGACACGATCTCGGCTCACTGAAACCTCAGCCTCCCAGGTTCAAGCAATTCTTGTTCCTCAGCCTCCTGAGTAGCTGAAATTACAGGCACATGCCACCACGCCTGGCTAATTTTTGTATTTTTAGTAGAGAGGGGGTTTTGCTATGTTGGCCAGGCTGGTCTCGGACTACTGACCTCAAGTGATCCACCCACTTTGGCCTCCCAGAGTGTTGGGATTACAGGCATGAGCCACTGCACCCAGCCAATAATACTCTCAAAATTTTAATTATGAAGAAAATAAAAATAGTTCCAAGAGAAATAGATCAAGAGTAACACACAAAATCTTTCCAGGAAAAATAATATCTTTTCTTACAAAAAATCCTACTGAAGAACAAATTATCCATAATTTTGTATGTATTACCTAATATTTGAGGCAATTGAGCAGCAGCCTTCAAAAAGGAACCACCCCAGTTTCTGAGATCATGAGTTGTGCCCCATCAATAGAACTTCTATTGTGGGCATAATGGAATAAGAAGAGAGAAGCACAGTGATCAGATGAAGGGCTATAGAATTAAAAAGTGATCAAAATACCTGCTGCATTTGCTATCGCTTAAGCACTTTAATTATATATCTATTATGAAAAATTGCATTGATTTACATATTAATATTCTACATTTCAGCATGTGCCCTTTATAGTCACATAAAACAGAATACACTCTGTCGCACACATTTAACCTACCTGACTCAGCCATTAAACTCAAATTTGAGAGTGGGAGAAAAAAGAAACAGAATGAATACAGTGCTCCCATTGTTCTATTCAATGCCTTGGATTTTAAATCCTTAACCGTCACTCAACTGAACTCTATTTTTGTCAGTTTGCCTATCAGTCATGATGGGGAGTTTAACCTAGGGTGAGCGATCAGTTTGTCTCCAAACCATTTTTTAAAATGGTGTCATGTTCTTGGGGTAGGGATCTATGTGCAAATTTTTTATATCAGTCTGTAATTTCACTTTAATCTCAATGACTCCTGGGCAGGTAGAAAAAAACAGCAAGCCAATTTGTGCGGTATGCCAACACTGTCCAGAACTTTCCGTGATGATGGAAATGCTTCTTGTCCGACCAGTCCCATACAATAGTCATTCGCCACATGTGACCAGTGAGTACTTAAAATGTGGCAGGTGCAACTGAGTATCTGGTTTTTAATTTTAATTAATTTAAATTTAAATAGCCACATGGAAGCCACAGTGATGTTTTGGTATAGTTTATGTACTTGCAGCTACATTATTTAATAACAAGTGCAGTCCTGTACCAGGCTCCAAATTTCTAGGTGACTGTGAAAGACAAAATGCTGGAGAAGTAACTGTCTTTCTCTATAGGCATGTGTGTGAATTCCCAGTCTTAGTGAATGTGTTTCTGGGTTTGTTTTAGGAATACTGCTGAGAATATTTCAACATCTGTTAAATTACACCAATGACTACAAGTCGGGGTATCTAATTCCTAATAGGAATACTCACTGCCATTTGGACACCTTGATTCTTCTCATTTGAAACTCTTGCACTGGCCACAGCTGCTGTTCTAAATTGCCTCCACATTCAACATTCTTGCTCCTATTCTTCACCTTCATGCTCAGAAAATACACTAATACCTCATCCGCAAATGAGCCCAAGTTCATATGATACTAATTCTGTGAATACATACATCACTACCACCATGCCTCAATCTCTCTCTATTCTTTCATCTTCTACTCTTCTCGTCAACAAAGATGCCCACACTTTTTAAAATCTCATCCCTATAACTGTGACATCTTATTAAACCCTTTCTGCCTGATCTGGTCTCTTCTTCAATAATTATCTCTTTCCTCTTTTTGTATATCTCCAATCTTTGTCTACCCACTGGCTTCTGCACTTAACATAAACCAGCAATTTTTCCCAGTTCCCTCCACTAATCATACTTAGCACTACTATAATTACCATGGCTTACCTATTCGTTTCCTTTGACATCCTAGGTTCTTCCTAAATGACTTCTTCGACCAGTGACTTGACAATCACCTAATCCAACATACTTTAAAAACTCCCTTGGTTTTTCCTGTAGCTCTTTAATTGCTCATTCTTATTTAGTATTCTCCATCATTCCATTGCCTGAGATTGGGCATTTTTCAAGATGAGAAAATCAATTCACAGCTTACAGGTTAAGCCTGCTAAATTTTTGTATGGCACAAAGGCAAAGAATAGATTTGCTTTTGTTTATTTTTCTTTTTTTTACGTTTAAAAATATTTCACATTAAAAAATCTAAAGAATATTAACATTTGATGTCATGTGAAAGTATTATAAAATGTAAACATAATTGTCCATAAGTGTTATTGTAACATAGCCATAATACTCTTTTACATATTGTCGATGGCGCTTTCACACTACAATCACAGAGTTGAGTAGCTGCAACAGAGACTATATGACCTGCAAAGCTTAAAATATGTATTATCCAGCCCTTTACACAAAAAGTTTGTTGACTTTTGCATAAGATGGTTCTCACTTTATTTTTTTTCTTTTTAAACCTTCTCCCTCACTCATCATTACTGTTCCCATCACTTTTATGTAGTGAGCCAAGAACTAACAATTGTTGAATCCTATAAGAAGTTAGGCACTATGCCAGGTGCTTTATAAGCATCACTGTATGTAACCCTCACCACCAAATAAGGCAGGCAATGCCACTGTACAGATATAAAATCAGGTTAAATAACTTAAATAACTTGCCGAAAATATTGCTTGATGTTAGCTAGCAATTTGTGGAGAAGACTTTCTAGTTCATTTCAGGGAGTGAATACCTATGCTCCATACTCGGGCTCATTTTCTACTCCCTGGAGCTCCACATCATTCACTGCATTCCAACCCTGCCACTTCCTCCCCTAGAAGGGCTTCTTTTCCTTTCAATTTCCCTCGCCATTAGTTTAGTTCAGAAAATAACTACCCCTTGCCTGGATGAGGACATGCTATTCTCTTCTGCCTTTATTCTCTTCCGCCTTCCATTTACCCTACATTTTATTATCAACTAACCCCTCCAAAGAAATACTGGCTAACCTATCTCGCGCACATATTTACATCTCTGCAAGGATCTCGTAAAACGCTTCTTAAGTTGTGATCTTGCCACTCCTCTAGTTAAAGGTCCTCCATGGATGCTAGTTGCCTAAAGAATAACTTCTATACTTCTTTCCTGCTACTTAAGTATATTTATAATCTGGTATATCCTACAACAAATAAAGCCAGTCTAGAGTGCTCTTTGTTCCTCTTCTTTCTGCCACTTGGAATTCCTTTCCCTTCATTTACATCTGAATACTTGAGACAGGTGAGTTTTTATCCTTCTCTCCTTGAACCGCTTTCCTTTCATGTCATTTTTTTCTAACTGCCTTGCAGGAGAATTTTCAGTATGCGTATCTAATCTCTGTAACTCTACTGTAATCTCCTTGAAGGCATGTACTCATCTTACTCTCTTTGTACAAAATTCCTGATAGCATCCAATACAATTCAAGGCAGATTTTTTCAGTTGTTAACCAACAGCTATACTCTCACCTTCCTTTTTGCCAGTAGAGGCTCCATTTTTGTTTATACAGTGAAGGCGTCCCCGATTTCCCATCCCCCACTCCAGTGGCTTGTTCATAATGGACCTAAACCAGTTAAGGCAACTGGCTCATTGACATGGAAATGAGTCCCTCAGAGAAAGAATTTCCTCCTTAATAAAAAGTGATACATAGAAGGAAACATGCTTCGTTGCCAGGAACACCTTCAACCATCTTAAAACAATGGGGAACGGCATAGTTATCACACTCAAGATATGTACAGAAAGATAAAAAGCTCCTTGGTATGTGATGACTTATTTTAGCCACTGAGTTAGTCAATCCCACTGCCGTCTTATTTCTAGACTTTTCATTAAGAAGTAATAGAAATCCATTACTGTTGAAGCTACATTGAATTGTGTCAATTATTATTTGCAGAGTCTTCTGATAAACATGCCAATAAATATTTATTGAAATTTAAATATATAAGTGCACGTTTAAAAATACACACACTTATATTGCATGTATGTTCTGTACTCAGCTATGCCATGTGTTATTATTATTTTGCATTATTACATAAAATACTATTTGGTACTGTTTTTGGAAGATATTCAGTAGAAGAAACCTTTCTTCTATATATTTTATCAGTAAAAAACACATTACAGTTGTCTAACATTGATAGGTAGCTAGCAGGAGGTAAGATTTTTTTTTCTTTTCTTTTCTTTTTTTCTGATTTTTTTCACAGGGTATTATGGGCAGGGAAAATGTAGTAGAAGTATGCATCACTCAGATTATCCAAAAATGAAAGAGAAAAATAAAAGAGAGAAAGGAAAGAAGAAAGGGAGTGAGAAAGGGAAGGATGGAAGGAGTTGGGGAGGGAGGGAAGGTGGGAGGGAGGGAAGGAGGGGAGGAGAAAGGGAGAGGAGAAGGAAAGAAAGGAATATTTTGTATGCAAAGGATAAATAAGTTGCAGAGGTCAGTAGTCTGATACTGAGACAGCTTCAGAAATAAAAGCAGATGGTAGAGCTTTTGCTTTTTTTCCCCCACGGCCACAAAACTCCTGCTAATTGAAGTAGCAACTGAACAAGCTGCTCTTTCACTCCCCTGACAATATATATGTTTCACTTAGGTTCTGACTTTCTGACTTTCATATTAAACACTGCCACACCTCCTGCTTACTCTTGCTTCCAGTATCTAAGCCATTTTTTTCTTTTTCTTTTCTTTTTTTTTTTTTTTTTTTTTGAGACAGCGTCTCGGTCTGTCGTCCAGGCTAGAGTGCAGTGGCGCATCTCCGAACACTGCAAGCTCCGCCTCCCAGGTTCACACCATTTTCCTGCCTCAGCCTCTCCAGTAGCTGGGACTACAGGCGCCCGCCACGGCTAATGTTTTGTAATTTTTTTTTTTTTGGAGAGACGGGGTTTTACCATGTTGGCCAGGAAGGTCTCAATCTCCCGACCTTGTGATCCCCCCCGCCTCAGCCTCCCAAAGAGCTGGGATTACAGGCGTGAGCCACTGTGCCCCGCCATCTTTTGCTTTTTCTATAGGTGGATTCCTCTCTTCACATGACTTCTTCTTGAAGACAAACAAATTAATAAACTACCACAACCTCTCAGACCTCCCAAGAATGAAGAACGTTTCTGGTAAGAAGGACAATGAGCTACTGTAAGTGACACATCAAATCCTGAATTAGAAGTGGCACTTTCCTACAAGCTGGTTGCCAGACTTGAAAGAAACAGCATGAAATGGGAAGGTCATCTTTAAGGGTCTATTCTTATCTGTGAAATATATTTACAGCCAATGAAAACATTTTTTTTTAAATTTCTTTGTTCAGTTTTTGAATCTTTAAACTATGGAGTGGAATTAATGTTACCAGCAGTAATTTGACTGTATATCTTGGACTGCACTGTTCAGAACTTTTTCTCATTGCTGCTCTCATAAGACTATTTTTTTTTCCCTCCTGCAGATCAGACTTTATTTCCAGAAATGGAAACAACATGAAAAGTGCTGAGAAATTTGCCAACCCAGCTTGCCCACATATTTGTATCTGTGTCAGGATATAGTATTGTATTTACCAAGATTAAATTATCTGCTGTCAAAACTCAATGACAATTATGGTATACCAAATTACACGTCAGACATATAAGCACCTATTTTTTTCAAAATGCAAATAACATATTGAACTATGTATATTTACAGGGTTATACTGTACAAAATAGAAACAATATAAAATACTGGGCATTTTAGAGACAGGAAAAAGTACAAAGTTGCTAAGTTTAGGACAGAGAGTTGGATGCTGAATAACCAAGAAGATTCTGCAGACATGGGTTCAAGTTCCACATCTGCCACTCACCATCTGTGTTCTTACACAATCATTTAACAAGTCACCTGCAAATCGGGGATAATTCCTGCTCTCCCTGCTTCATTTATAATGAATAAATGTAAAGATGCATGTGAATCCATTATGCAAACTGTAAAATGTATATAAATAAATGCAAGAAACTTTGAAAGTTGACATATTTGAATTCCTGAAGTATTTCCATGTCTGCTCCAAAACTCAATTCTTCCTTCTAGAATCACAGAATTTTAAAAATGTAAAGAAACTTAAACATTAGGTAGTCTGCATAGTATTCCATGGTATATACGTACTACATTTTCTTTATCTAGTCTACCGTTGATGGGCATTTAGGTTGATTCCACATCTTTGCTATTGTGAATAGTGTGGTTATGTAAATATACACATGCATACATCTTTATGGTAGAACAATTTAGATTCCTTTGAGTATATACCCAACAATGGGATTGCTGGGTTGAATGATAATTCTGCTTTGAGTTATTTGAAAAATCACCAGATTGTTCTCACTATCAAGTGGGAGCTAAACATTGAGAACATGTGGATACAAAGAAGGGAACAACAGACACTGGAGCCTTCTTGAGGGTGGAGGGGAGGAGGAGGGTGAGAACTGAAAAGCTACCTGTTGGGTACTAATTACCTAGGTGGTGGAATAATCTGTACACCAAAACCCCGTGACACACAATTTACCTCTATAGGCAACCTGCACATGTATCCCTGAACCAAAATAAAAGTTATAAAAATAGAAAGTATCATGCAGTCAAACTCCTTTATTTTACATATAACTAACATAAGCCCAGAAATTTTTAATGACTTATCCAAGGTTAAAAAAGAAAAATGTAAAGAAAAAGAAAATTTTGAAAAAGAAGTCTAGATTACAATTTAATCTATCGTTCTTCCTGGTAACCAGCTCCCCTACTATTTAATATAAAAGTGTTTAACACAATTTATTGCTTTAAAAATGATTTTACATCGATATGAAATGTTTTAGTTGTAAGACATGTTTTCTAACTAAAATCCCATTTTATTTTTACTAATCCCAGATAGGTTTCAGGGCAGATACTACTTTCTTTTGAAAGTATGACTTTTCAGAACAGGGAGATGAGTAGCAGAACCAGTCACGGAATCAACATTTTGTACTTCACCTGGTGTGTTCTTTCCACCTTTCAGCAATGCTCATCATATTTTGGCTACAAGGGATTCTGTTTCTTTTAATAGTGCTGAATAGCATATATTTCAAAATGTAGGACAAAGTAAAATTAATTTTGCTGGAGGAGTCTTGCAATACCCTTTGTGATGTCTGGAGATACTCAAGGGTATCTCAAAACTAGGATAAAGAATGCTTATACTAGATTACTCTATCTCCCAAAGTAATTTGTCTCCTAATAACAATCATAATTACCTTCTACAGTATCCAAACTGTAGCCTCTTTACTAGGCAAATTATGTGCTGCAGGTAGGAAACCCATGTAAAAACTGCTCGACAATGTGCTGCTAGAAACAGTCTGTCATTTTCCAAATCCATTCTGGGAAAGCACACAGGCACACCAACTTTCAAGCTTATACATGCATATAAAAGGCTATTTTATTTTCACAAAATGACTTATTACAGGAAAACCTAGTTAAGTGAAGTATTCCTTGCTAAAGATATAAATAAGCAGTAGAAATACACACTAGACCTGCTCAAATCAACACTTAAGCATTCAACATATCCACAAAATCCCAAGTAAACCTTTTGTGCCCACTTGTCCTCTTGGCACCAATATTTTTCTACCCTCTACCTACCTCTACTACAAATAACCTTATAGGAGCCTTTCCCCCATGTTCTCAATCAGGGAAGGATCTCGTGTCATTTATATCTTCCAAATAATTGTTCTAAAGCAAGTCACAGTGTTATTTTCATCTAAAGCTATATCTCTTTTTGTTAGTCAAGAAAATATTTTGCTTTCTGTGAAAATAATTTCAGTGTCAGTGAACGAATTGTTGCAGTATTACAGGCTTCTGTGTTCAGTGTGTTTGTTGATATCATGTGTTGAGGGGGTGAGGCTGTGGGGAGGAGAGAAGGAAGAAAAGGTGGAGGCAAAGTCTTGTCTTTGACTTGAAATTATGCTAGTCAGTTCCTACTAACTACTTCATGATACAGGGAGTTCTGGATGCATTTGTGTGTGTGTGTGTGTGTGTGTGTGTGTGTGTGTGTGTGTGTGAAAAGACAAAAAAGGGAACATTTTCTAAATTACTGACATTTTGGTTACTAATACCACGCTGGTCACCAAGAAGCTGTGGATAATGTCTGGGTGAAATGCTTTGCATCCTCTGAGCCAGAAACTGCCCAAACTTATTAAAATTCATTTGTGAATATCCATTCTATAGCAATCATCAAAACACAACTTGTTCCAATTAACCAGCGGAAAAATCTTTCTCGGGACTGATAGTGCAACCAGGCAAAACGATGCTACAACCTCAGTTATCACTTCACAGCAGACTCACTGTGGCATGTTCTAAGATCTACATCCAGAAACACCAAAAATAAATTTCCTGTTCTTCCACCTGGGGCTCTATTTTCCTACTACCCCAAAATCTGACTTCTAGTAGAATCAAAAAAATGTTCCCAGGTCATGGACAGGAGTTAACTGAGTATAGCAGAGCCTTCTCCTTTCTGACTTCCAGTAGGATCAAAAGCCCTTCCCCAGGCATGGTTAGAAGTTAACTGAGTGTACAAGAACCCTGGGATTTTGTATTTCAATTTGCCTGATTTGCATGTGGATATACAGCCCCAGATGGAGAAAACTAGGAGTGGGATTTATCTTACATGATTCACTATAGACAGCCAAAGCAAAATGTCAACCAGTGAATCTTTGCTTCTAGCCTGTCCAGGAATAGGCCCTGGGAAAACCTTCTGACTGCACTGCAATTGTGGGGAGTGGACCTGTTCTGAGCTGACTCAAAAATGCTGACAGAAAATGGCAGGTTACTGCTTAAGCACAGATGTCACTTTATTGTGTCAACTTGGAAATGATCAGTACAATCTGGCAAGTGCAATTTTTCTCATATTATGAGTGTGTTTGAGCAGGTGCTATGCTTCACTGAGGTCATATATTGTTTCCATATTTTTTAATTTTTGATTCAAATTACAGGATGAAAAAGATTTTCAAATATAGACCTGTCCTAAGTTTTACTGGAGAATAAAAAGGGCGAATAAATGTTTTATTAATAATCAAAAAAGGGTCTAATACTTCCACCCAGGGTCATATTTGGTATATATGCTTTAAACTTCTACTAAATGTTGAAGAAGGAAAAAATAACAGTAAGGAAAAACATAGAAAATATTCTCTAAAATAGATCTTCTGGTGGCTTTTCCTATGACCACGATGCATTCTGTTGTCATTCACATATTGTCTTGTTTGGCAAAAGACTTGCTATTTCTATTGTCACTATGGACAGTTGCCAAAGATACTCAAAGTAAGCTGCCATTGGAGGGCTATGGCTGTACATAAAATAGTACCTCACAATCTGCAGGGGCCACTGTGGGTTCTAATGGCTAGCTTTAAAAAGCCAAAATTGTGTCTGTAGGATTGGTGGCTCTCTTGTCCTGCCAAAAGATTAAGACTGGACATAGTGACTACAATACCTCCATCACTAAGAGTTGCAGCTTGGAAACAAGCAACGCAATCCAGTTGTAGCTAGGTTGCTGGGTAGTATGTGTAGTCGACGTTTTGTCTTTGAATATTTCTGGTTGCCCCTGAAAAGTTGTCACATACAGTAAGCATAAAAGGTAGCCAACAATGTACAAAGTTTTGGAACATAGAGAAATATAATACTTACTCATTGCTTTAAGAAAATCCTTGAGGAAAACTACAGTCAACAAAACTGAAGAATATACAAATATCTGAACACAAAAGTGAACGCTGAAGATAGTGTTATACATGCTGTAGCAGCTCTGACAGAGGCAGAGAGCCTGATACACAAACCAATTGGAAAAATAGATTCCTAGAAAGTTCTAAAAAGGGCCAGGAGCGAGGGCTCAACGCCTGTAATCTCAGCACTCTGGGAGGCCTAGGCAGGTGGATCACGAGGTCAGGAGATCGAGATCATCCTGGCTAACACGGTGAAACCCCGTCTCTACTAAAAATAGTCCCAGGTACTCGGGAGGCTGAGGCAGGAGAATGGCGTGTACTAGGGAGGTGGAGCTTGCAGTGAGACGAGATCGCGCCACTGCGCTCCAGCCTGGGCTACAGAGAGAGACTCCGTCTCAAAATAAATAAATAAATAAAATAAAAAGATTATTACTGAAAGGTCATTATGTGCTAGGCCTTTTCCATAATAGATTTATCATAATGTTACAGATTAAAAGAGTTACCCAAAATATGCAGACTAAAATCTACATTAGGCACTTTATAAAAGGTATAAGAGTTAGTAAATTAGCAGAGCATGGATTTCAATCTCCACCCAAAGAGTCCAAAGCCCACACTGGATCATTTATGACTAGAGGAAAAAGGGAAAGATTTATGGACACTTCAACTCATCCTCAAGAGTTGTCAGGATGTGTTCTGTTGGAAGCAAGGATAGCAGGATATTCCAGAGAGGATTTCAAAATGAACAATGGCAGCAAGGCAGGGACTAGTATGGCATAGACTGGGCATGAGGAGATAGGCTGATTAGACAGGGGGAAGGAAAAAGGCGTCAAGAGAGAATCTGGTTCCAGATGACATAGGGTCCAGAATCTCCAAAGACAGTCTTACAGCTGGACTTAAGTTTGGAGATGGGATGCCAAGAGTATGTACAACCACTTAATGTTTCAAATCTGATGGATCTAGTTTCTGAAACCAAATCTGACTATAGTTTTTTCTTTAAATTATTATTTTTTAGAAGATATAATACTACACCAATCTGATTGCATCTCTGCCCTTATGGAGTGAAAATCAATAATAAATAAGATAAATACTAAAATACATAGTTTGATAGATGTCAAGTTTAAATGAGAAAACAACGCAGGAAAGGAGGACAAGGAGGATAAGATATGAGGTGTATAACTTTATATAAGGTGGCAAGAAAAGGTCTCATTGAAGTAGTAATGTTTGAACAAAGAACTCCTCCTTCCTCAGTTTTCTTATTGCATTGCTGCCTCTCTTTCCCCCAGTGTAGTTTAGGATTATCACCAACAATAATCTTATATTTCCTCTAAGAGTTATTTTTTCCTTTGTGCTGATAGTTTTGATTTATGAAAATGTGTGCACATAACTTTCAAGCTATCATGATCTTGATGTTTACGTTCATACCCTGATTTTCTATCTGATCAAATGAAAATTTTTATTTGCTTTTGATGTAAGAGGTTTAAAGTCCATCCATTGTGACAGAGGAGAAATATGAAACTATAATAGATTTATGCGGCTCCACTTCACTCTGAGTCTTCATCATAGATACTCTCTATAGTTTTTTTGATTAAAAAAAAGACACATTAACACAGATTTTAAACAATTGAAATACAGAGATTAACAAATTTCTAGAACTTCTGATTGTTCTGTATTTGATGCCTTTTCTTCTATAGAATTTTTGAATTTGTTTTTACATCAGAACACCATTGGAGATATCACCTAAGGAATCTAGGAAATTTAAGAAATGTTAATTCCATGATTCAAAGTAGATATTTTATCTTAAATGTAGCCACTTGTCTTAGTGGTCCCCAAATTATAAATTGGCTATATAATTACCTATTTCATGGTAAATGGATTATTAGTTCTTTTTTCCTTCTCTGATTCCACTTCTTCCTCTTTTTAAAATTAATTTATTTAAAAAGAAGGATCTGGGTATGAATAAATAGAGATATATTTCTTATATGTTTTAAAATTTTTAAAAATTATACAACTTTCCAATTACATGGAACATTTAACAAGTTTTATTTTAGTATGATATAAAAATTCACCCTATCATTTTAATTGGGATAAATGGTATTTGTTCTTTCCAGCAGTGGGTGGGAAAGTTAGAAAACAGTTTGTGTTTCCCAAGAGCCTAATAGGAAAAGAATGGGGTTGTGCATTTTGTCCAAGACTCCTACTCCATGGAAACAACAAATTGCCTGTACAACTTGTTCTGGGCTTTTTATTTTAAAAATCAATTATTTTAAGTGTAGTCATAAATGGAAGAAACAGGGAAGATGGTGCCATACAGACATAAAACAGTTTGATATTATTTTGGTCTTAAAATATCAAAACAATAAAAATTTTATTGAAAATTTCTGTAAACTTATGTAAAAAAAGGTCATCCATCAGCATCTGATTTGATGGTTTCCTGCCCATAAGGCAGATACGCCTACTACTCAATTCTGTATTGTCAAAAATCTTGGAAAGAATCTTGGGATGATATGATAAACCATCAGCTCTTTGCAAGCATTGTTACATGTTTACAGAGTTGGATCAGCATCCACTGCTAATTCCTTCTAGTGAAGTCTCCCTATTCAGCCTTCAGTATACTGACTTAACATATGTCCATCACTGTGGCTATACTGCATACTTTCTGTACTGAACAAAATTGTTATGAACAATACCCAAGAACGAGACTTCATGGGCTCAAATCTCAGCTCTGTACTTAATAGCTCTATGATCCTGGGCAAGTTTCTTGACTTTTGTGTGCCTTGGATTTATCATCTGTTAGGATAATATGAGTGCCTATAAAATATTAGTTCCATGCCTAGCACATAGTGGTCCTACATGCTGCCTATGATTATTATTTCTAAGGTCTATATATCTGAAATATTACAAAATACATATTTTAAACACTTGAAATAAAAGAAGAATTAGATGCTACACATATCCTTAAATGTCCTTTGTTGTAACTTTTTAATTAAATGCACACCTGTCCACTTGTTGCTGAAGTTTCAAGTTATTCAGATTATCTAATCAGATAAATTGAGGCACCATTTATTAAAAAGTGAGAAGATGAAGGAGGGAGAAATGTAGAGAGTGAGGAGGGAAGTACCAGGAGTTAAATTTAGAACACATTAAGGTTGAGATGCCTGTGAGATATACAACTGAAAATGTTAAGTACAATTTTGCATGCAAAAATCCGAATATGAGATGTCTGGGCTAATGACAGAAATATCAGAGTTACTGGCATAATGATAGTATTTAAGGGCATGAGAATGAATGACATTAGTTGGATGAGGGATATTAAGTGAGGAGACTTCTGGAATCAAGTCCCATGAAACATCAACATTTAGGAGACAGGTAGAGCACCACAGTCGGTGAAGACACCTTGGAAGAAGCCACAGAGGAAGGAGGACAACCATGTGTGTTTAGTGCCATGTATGGACAATACTTTTTGAAAGAGGGAGTCATCAACATCTAACCCCGATTAGATATTGACTAGGATGATATCTGAAAAATATTTAATGAATTTGACAATGTGAAGATGATTGGTGTTCTTTGTAATGGGAGTTTTGGCTACATGATTTCATGGGAGCCAGATTGGAGTGGGTTGAATAATGAACGTGGGTGACTAATTGACATTAGGTTTTATTCATAATGAAAACTACTAAAGAGTTTGGCTGTGAAGGAAAGCCAAGAAAAAGAGCATGAGGTAGATGCTTAAGGTTAAGAGAAACAATGTTTAGCTTATTTGTTTGTAAGATTAGTAGAATCCATTAAATAATATTGACAATTCAAGGGGGGAAGAGAGAAATCACAGAAAGACTAAGTACTTGATAGATAAGCAGGATAAGACAGTAAACACAATTTCAAAATACAGTATATGAAGAAGAAAGTGGGGATGGTGTGAATATAGGAGAATTTTCTTATTGCTTTTAGCTTTGTCTTCAAGTACGGCCTTGGCCTTCAGTGCTATAGAAAGTGTGAGGCCAGGAATGGGTCATTTGTGAGTTTGTATCAGGACAACTAGCAGCTCATGTTCTATTGTCTGTTTGTTAGTCTGAGGGGTGGAGCACTGGTAACTAAGTGGCACTGGTAACTAAGCGATGTCATGTTACCGAGTAGAAAGGGAACTTCACTGAGAATTAGAATTCAAGGGTCCTAGTTTGCAATCTGCCTCTAAATCAGTATGTGATCTTGGCCTAAACATTTGATAATATCTGAACCTCAGCTTTTGTTTTATAGAAGGAGAGTCTTAGAGATCATTTAGAATGGCCAATGAATGATCCATGTCACTGTCTGGTTCATTACAGAACTTAAAGAAGGTCTTCAAACCTGCAGCTATTCACAGTCAAAATAGTTCCATATATACAACACTTCTTTGTGTTCATGGACCAAACATGTAAAACCTTCTAGGCTTTCAATATACACTTTATAAAATCTGTCCTCAGCTGTCTGTGGGGATTTTTTTCTCTCTTACAGATTGCCATTTGGAAATTTAAAAGTAACTTTATTATTTGACTGTTTAATTACAAAAATGTACCTGGGGCATGAAAGGCAGAATTAAACATAAAATTTGATTTGAAATCTTGGTATTATAGATGGACCGCTTTTGAGGAGAAAACTACTGCTACCCACAACCTGTTCATCAAGGATTTTTCACTTCCTCCTTTACAGCTTTTGTGACTTTAAATTTCCTCCAATGACAACAAAATCAAGGCATGCAAGGATTCTTTTCGTTCTCCTCTGATGAAAATCTTTGGTCTTAGATAGCTGAAAGTGTAGTCAAAGACATTTAATTTTAGCCGTGGGGCATCCATTCTCTGTCACAGGAAAAAATAAATATACCTAAAAGTAATAAGATTTCATAGAAAACAGTGTGGGACAGAGCTGCCTGATTTTAATTTTCTGAAATGCAAGGGGATGCAATTAACTCCCTGGTTGTGATTAGCCTGTTAGAAGCTAAATAACCTCAGTAAATTACAGCACCCACAGAACCCATAATGGCGTCATATACTCAATATTGTTTATTTGTCTTCTGATTTACAGTCCTGCAGATGAGTCATAGGACTTATGGATTAATAATGAATCAAACCAACTTCAAGATGCAGCTCTGTCTCTACTCGAATTGTGTCTGCGTATCAGACCTTCTTAAAGTAGGTATTGGCTGGGACTAGTTTGAGGTACTTGCTCAGGGGCAGTTTTTAAGAGGACACTAAAAACTCAGTGAGTAAGATAAATAACATTTTAAAGCAATATCTTAAAAATCAAAATTAATATTTTAAAAATAAAAAGTTGTTCATGATGAATAGCATATCAAAATTTTAAATAGACAGGATCAATAACAGTGGTGTCCTGAGCAATACTGGAGTCTGAAGCAAGAGGGAAATTCAATAATATTGATGTTGTCTTTATTTAAATTTTTCACATTTTGTTCATTGTGTATTTTCACATTATTCAGATTTTTTCAAATATTGCAGTGAAATATAATTTATCTTGATTATTGAGCTTTTTGGTGCCCCCTTAAATTTAATGCTCAGGCAAGTGGCTGACCCTCATCTCAGCATTTATAATTTAACACCACAATAACTGGCACGCAGGAAGCATTGTGCCTGTAATTTGTTCTTGCTGCCATAATAAAAGCAGACTTTGCTTCTGGAAGCATGCCACATCTTACCCCAATAAGTTCTTTTCCTTTTAGTTTCCATATAAGGGTTTATTAATGTGCTGTCCTAAAAAAGTCCTGCTAGATGGCCCGCAATACCCCACATAACCAAAACAACCACTGCATCAGAAGAGATAAAGAGTATCAGGAAGGAAAATAAATTCCATATATTTTGCTCAAAATCCTGGGACAGTTGTAAGGAAGGCAGTCTCAAAGAAAAGTTTTTCAACTGGAGGAAGTACATGAATCTCTCTGTACATATACCTAACAAATGTAGATAGTCAATAGCTTTTATCCACATAACTCTTGGATCACAAAAGGAATAAATCATTGCAGTCAAAGAAAAACAATTTATAAGGAGGTTGTATCCAATATCAAAAGGCAACTAAATGAAATTCTGAGCTCTGAAAAATCTGAGATCCGCCTTTATTATCCTCTCAATTTGTGAACCACTCGTCTCAGCAAGACTACAAACTCCATGAGGGGAAGAACCAGGACTTCTTGTTTGCTTATCTTTGTATCCTTAGTGTATTAGGATACATGAGAAATTCACTTATCCTTATACTCTGTATGAGGAGGTAATTGCCTCAATGTGGGTGGATGCGTATAATTGTTGTGTGTAATTGTCAACCTTAAGCAATGATATATGAAAGGACTTTCATAGCAAATGAGCAAAGGGTATGATTGAAAAATAGGTTATGTTAGGGCGAGGACACCTGTGGCAATATTTCTACCTAGGGATTGGCAAGAGGAGACTTCCTTAGGAGAAGGGCCCTCAGGAACAGGGACATCCCCTAGTCTTTGTTGACTCCTCCTCTCCATTGCTTTTCTAAAAGATAGGTCCTGAAACATGGTATTGGCATTCTCAATTTCTTTACCTTTTTAAATAGACAGTAAAAAACTTACTAAGTGTAAGGCCTGGTTTAAGTTATCCCTCACTCATAAAGCCTACGATATTTATATTGTATTAATCATATTATTCTTGATTATGCACCATCTTGTATTGCTCACTGAAGCACATACGGTAACTTGGTGTGAACTGGAAAAAAAAGAAAAAAAGAAAAAAAAAAAGGTGTGCCTTCATCAAGACACATAGGTGCAGAAAACCATATAAAATAATGGTGCAACTAGTTGAGGTGGATAGTACCTCTTAAATGTTTGCAACATATAAATTGTACAATCCTATGCAATGACCCTTGGTCACTATGTCATGCTTTTAATTTACATCTACATAGTAAAATTAACTCCTTACATCTTTCCCTCCTTCCCCCATTCCCTTCCTTCCTCCCTCTTTCACTCCTTTCTTCCTTTCCCCCCTCCCTCCCCTGCTCCTTTCCTTCCTTCCTTCCTTTCCTTCCTTCCTTTCCTTCCTTCCTTCCCCTTGTTCCTCCCTTCCTTCTTTCCTTCCTTACTTCCCTCCCTCCCTTCCTTCCTTAGTTTGCTCCCTCCCTCCCTTCCTTACTTTCCTCCCTCCCTCCCTCCTCCCTTCCTTCCTTCCCTTCCTCCTCCCTCCCTTCCTTCCTTACTTTCCTCCCTCCCTTCCTCACTTCCTCCCTCCCTTCCTTCCTTCCTTCCTCCTCCTTCCTTCCTTCCTTCCTTCCTTCCCTCCTTCCTCCCTCCCTCCCTTTTTCCTCTTTTCCTTCCTTCCTTTACTCCTTTTTGTTCTCAATACTCAACATAATCCTAAACCCATAGTAAGTACTGAGTAACACTTTTTGGCTGTTGAATTGAAATCTTCCTTTAAAAGGGGAGACACCTAACTATGGAATCATAGGTGATTTTATTTTGTCTTCTACTTGTTCTATATTTTAATTGTTCTACAAGTATGTATTATTTTTATAATTAGACCAAAATGATTTAAACCTGCCAAAAAATTTAGATGTTAAGTACTTATTCAATGGCCAAGCCTAAGTAATTGTGCCTTGTCTGATTTGAAGGAAAGTGCCCTGCATATTTACAAAAGTGTATTATAATATCAGGCAATTCACGTAATGCAATACATTATCTTCCTGTTAAATAAAATTATCTCTTTACCATATTGCTACATTTTAGATCTCTCTAATAATGACTGCAACTGTCATGTAGTGAGCAGAATGGACAATCCCTCAAATATCCATGCCAATATGATTGCATTCTGATATTCTGACCCCAAACCAATCAAACTAAATAGAAATTTAGACCTTTTTTTTTTTGGCCCTTCCACAAATTTAAAAAGCAATGCTGGCTGGGCATGGTGGCTCATGCCTGTAATCTCAGCACTTTGGGAAGACAAGGTGGGCAGATCACTGGAGGTCAGAATTTTGAGACCAGCCCGGCCAACATGGTGAAACCCCACCCCTACTGTTAATAAAAATACAAAAGTTAGCCAGGTGTGGTGGCACACACCTGTAATTCCAGCTACTTGGGAGGCTGAGGCACAAGAATCGCTTGAACCTGAGAGGCAGAGGTTGCAGTGAGCTCAGATTGTGACAATCCAGCCAGGGTGACAGAGTGAGACTCTGTCTCAAAAAAAAAAAAAAAAAAAAAGGAATTCTGTCCCAGAAAAGGTCGATCTGAAATCAAATTTGAATATATACAAATATATGATATATTTATATACAATAATAAATATATATTAATATATAATATATTTATATATAATAATAAATATGTATTATATATATTTCAAAAGATAGCTCTGTTTACATCCAGGATTTTCTTTGTTTTTATTTTTAGAAATAATCAGAAATCTCACTTGGTTTCTATTAAAAATTCATTTAGCTAATATTCACCTGTGTGAGTGCTGGGAGATTCCTGGATTTTTAAAAATCACATAGTAAGCAGGGGAACATTATACAGATACATATATATATATGTGTGTGTGTGTGTATGTGTGTGTGTGTATATGTGTGTGTGTGTGTGTGTGTGTGTATATATATATAAATTCCCTAAATGTACTACCTATCCTGCTTATGGCTTCTTCAGTTGAAATAAAAATCTCACCACAAATGAAATAGAGAACTTCACTAATTTCCATTCACCAATGATGGTAGAAGCCCCCCATGGGTTATTAAGTCTGAGAGATGTGTGAACAAACATGATAATAAGCAAGTAAAGTGTATCATAAAATATACTGTGTTCATTTATTGTGACAACTGGGGTGTAATTATACTAGGAAATGTACTGCACTTTAGTCAGTGAAAGTAATAAAATCTGAACACCAGGAGACCTTTCTCTACTCTGTGCTATTAAACTACTTTTGAGGGGAAGGTGAACAATCTAAAAATATAGAATGAATGTTCACTTTTATAGATTAGCAAAGCAGGGGTTAGTCAGATTCTCTTATCATCTAATATTAATAAAAACTCTGTTCTTTCCTCATTAGCTGTGGATACACCACCAAAGAACATTTTCCTCAGTTCCTGGGTAATTATAATGCCTAACTTTATGTGGATTGCTTATGCTATTCATCTCACTTTCTCCCTTCAATTAAAGAATAGAACGGCAAAACCAAACCTGACTCTATTGTATTGGAAATGTTCTACAAAGCTACAAGTAGAAAAACAGGAAAAAAAAAAAAAAAAAAAAAAACGTGCAGAAAGATAAGGAAACAAAGGGACCCTGGGAGATGATAATGTTGCACAATGAGGAGTAGGTGTAATGATTAAAGCATTAGTGGTGGTCACTAGGAAACCTGAAAGGAACATGTAATTTCAGACTAGGAAACCCTGAGCTTCCCAGAGTGAACTGCTATTTGGGAAAGTGTGGTTAATTGATTTTTATGACACTTTTTACTAAAATTAAAATGCATATCTTTTACTATCCTAATAGTTTTATTGCTACTGTGAGATTTATGTGCAGTGATACACTAAAAAGCCTATGCAACAATTCACTAAAGAACACTGGAGTGGATTACTACAGTTTCCTTTTGTGCTTTGGCAGCCGACAATCCAGATCATAATTACAGGATTGGAGCCACCTGCCAACTCAGTGAACAGAAGCACGTGGCTCCACATAAAATAGAGCAATTCTAACACAAAATAAAATAAAACAAAATAAAATAAAATAAAAAAAGAAAGAAACTATGTTAAACCAAAGGGGCCTTCAGGAGCAGCCTATGGAAAGCTTGTTATTTTTTCTTTTTTTTTTTTTTTTTTTTTTGAGATGGAGTTTCGCTCTATCGCCCAGGCTGGAGTGCAGTGGCCGGATCTCAGCTCACTGCAAGCTCCGCCTCCCAGGTTTACGCCATTCTCCTGCCTCAGCCTCCCGAGTAGCTGGGACTACAGGCGCCCGCCACCTCGCCCAGCTAGTTTTTTGTATTTTTTTTTTTAGTAGAGACCGGGTTTCACGGTGTTAGCCAGGATGGTCTCGATCTCCTGACCTCCTGATCCACCCGTCTCGGCCTCCCAAAGTGCTGGGATTACAGGCTTGAGCCACCGCGCCCGGCCCTGATATTTATTTTTTCATGAATGCCAAATGACTGACTCTCACACTATTACTTGCCCAGAAAGAAGCATAGTTTGACAAGATCTTCCTGATTAAACTAGATCATCTAATGAAATATCTGCATCCCAAATTGGCTGGTGAATTCAGACCTTTTATGGTCAAATTCACAATAAATCTTTGATTTTAGAGCATACTACTTCTAATGCATATTCGCAGGAATGCAGGAATTGTCTTCACTTGTATAAAATTGTTGCCTTGGCATGCATTTAGCCTGCTAAACCAGTGGAGATTACCAAAAAGTAAATGTAATGTAAAAATGGTGAAGTCAAGAAAGTGAATCTAGACAGAATTTTTCAAATTGGATATTCAGATTTACTAAACAAGTTAATCCAAAAGACGACAATATTTCTTTCTGAATTTTTCTAAATATCACTTTCTAAGAGAAGTCTTCCCTCCTTTCCTTAAGTCGACTTAGTCACTCCTTCCTTTGCCCTTTTTACATGCTTCTATTAGAGCAGTGCTTCTTACACTTCCGTGTGCATATGAATCATCTGGGATCTTGTTAAAAGCAATTCAGAGTCAGTAGGTGTGTGGGGGAGGGAAGGTCTGTGAGTTTGCATCTTTAGTAAGCTTGCAGGTGCTGCTGATGCTCCTGGTTCTCTGACGACATTAAATTTCAACTATTATTTTAAATACGGGAGTGCATGTGCAGGTTTGTTACATGGGTATATGCCACTACATTTTGAAAGGCAAGTTATTAAATTACTTCATAAATTGTCCCATAATGATCCGTACATATCAGGCATTTCCTCTTGTGTATGAGATCCTTGAAAGCAAAGGCAAAGGCAGCATCTCAATAGCTACCAACTGTGTAATTCCTATTAGTTTTGGGGAACAACGAGGATCTTATTATACATCATCTTCAATTCTCAAATCAACCCTTCAAGATCTGTAATTGCGTTTCCATTTTACAGATGAAGAAACTGACTCTCAGATATGTTAATCAACTTGTCTATGGCCACACAGATGCCATGTGGCAGTCAGAATGAAATTCTGGATCTCTTTGACTCCAAAGTCTGTTTTTTCTACGGCACCTGAAGCCTCCTCCATTTACTTCTGTATACAGAGAGTGTAGCAAACCACCTATTGTTACAGAAAGTTCTCAAGGGATGTGTTTTGCTCTGTGAACACTTTATATATAGATTCACCTTTGCTCACACTATCTCCCTTGTGTGGATTGCTCTTCCTGCTTCTGTCTTCCCAATTAAGGTCCATCTCACTTCCATCGCTCATTTCTACTTAGCCAGAACACAATTGTGCCTTTCCTCTCTTTTGAATGCACACAGCAATAATTTGTAGCACACAATGAGCACTTAAATTGTTAGTTATCTTATAAATAGTATATTTACTTCATTCTATAAATATTTACTGAGTATATATTAAGCACCAGGCATGGTTGGAAGCACTTGTGATAGGTCATGGAACAAAACAGAAAATATATATATATATATATATATATATATAGAGAGAGAGAGAGAGAGAGAGAGAGAGAGAGAGAGAGAGAGATTCTGTTTTCTGTATAGATATAGATATAGATATAGATATATCCCTTCTATCCTGGGTCTTGGAAATAATTTCCCCAACGAAAATGAAGACTTACTTGAGGCAGGGACCCAATCACTCCACTTTCTGTATTTCTCATTATGTTTTGTACATAGTAACTGATCAATTAATAATAGTCTCAGTCAGGTAATTTACCATGTAGATATGTTCCTAATATACAGAGCAAAATGACGCACAAGGCCTTTCTCTTTCTCCAAGTTCTCCTTGTAAAGTGAAACGATGCTTTCACGCTGTTTCTCATTTTCCTCCAACAGTGTTTTAGGCCAGAAGCAGAAGTATTAAAGTCACACACAGTGCAGGTATCAGTCAGAGAGAAAGAATTCACTAAAATTTAATCATAGTAGCTTTTAGCACAAAAAAAAATCTTTTCACAAGTATAGAAATTATAGGCAGGAGAGAGAACCTCATGAAAGGTTACTTTCACTAGCAAAGATTCTCTTTTTTCCTTTACACACTGAAACTGTTGACTAGAACCCTGCTAACTAGAAGAAGTAACATGCTTATAATTTCACAATATTTTGTTGTTGTTTGAGACAGGGTCTCCCTCTGTTGAAAGCAGTGGCATGATCAAAACTCCACCTCCTGGGTTCAAGGAATCCTCCTACCTCTGCCTCCTAGGTAGCTGGGACTACAGGTGCGTGCCACCACACCCAGCTAATATTTTTGCATTTTTTGTAGAGACAGGGCTTTGCCATGTTGACCAGGCTGGTCTGGAACTCCCAGGCTCAAGCGATCTGCCCAGTTTGGCCTCCTAAAGTGCTGGAATTACAGGCATGAGGCACCATGCCTGGCCTATTTCACAATATTTTGTTCAACGACATTTTGAATTTATACTTTCTGAAATAAAGAGTATAAATATTTTCCTGGTTATTTGGAATGCTCCATTTTCTATTTCATAAAACCATCATTTTTAAAGTCTGCTTATTCACTGAAGTATACAAAGCTATTCTTTTTGAAGGTATAGCTCTTCTAAAGTTTCATTAGGTTGTTAGTCACATGTACTAACATGTATAGGAGGCAGACCTGCAGATGAGCAATTTAGAAGGGAAAATAGTACTCATCTTGCTCTGCATCAGTTCTTCCTCATTTTTGCAATTTCTTATGTTAAATAAATCAACATATATTAATCTATCTTTTATACATTTTAAAACATTTGAAAGAGAAGAATGCACATGGCTCTTCTCAACCTAGCTATTTTATTCAATACTGAGATATTTCATAACACGATCTGTGGAGGGCAGAAAATGGAATTTGAAATGAGTTCTAATTCTTATTAACACAAGAACACAGGCATACGCCTTAGGTACAGTTTTTGTAAAATCAATGTCACAATTTTTATTATGCAAGAATGTTATGAGGAGAAATATCTTTAATATATAAAATCCTAGTTTATTGCTGATGTTTAGTTAGTAGTAGTATTCCCGTCTTACTACTTACACATATGTAATTATATTACTGTTTTTTAATTATGAAAAAGCATTTATTTACATACCAGTAATAATTACACTTAGCATTTAGCTAAGCAAGTACACAGGCATGATCTCTGCATTGGCAAAATATTTCAACTTAAAGTTGATGTAAATAGATATCTGAAAGAAGTTATAAATAGCTATACAAACATGAAAGAAAAATAATAGTTTAAGTCTTTGCCCTGTGTTGCAGGATTAATTCAAAGTTTCCTTTCCGAAAAGAGGAAGACATCCCATTAATCAGATTTCTTTTTCCAAGTTCTTCCTTTTTATAGGATTTGGCAGGAAAGGTCTTTGGCTAAAGTATAGCTTAAGATTCGTGTACTGTGGCTGAGCTGTAGGCTGCGTCCTAGAAGAGCCTTAAACATGAGTAAAAATAGGTCTGAGGGTTGAGGAAAAAGAAGGGAAAGAATATAGCGACAATGAATCACAGACTCTTAGCTCTACATACCTTAAAGACAAGGCAAACCAAATCCCTTATTTTATAATGAGGAAACTGGGGCCCACACAGCTGAAGTGACTTGCTCAAGGTCACACACTGGGATTACAGACAAAGAATCTTTGCATGTAAACCCTATGTGATCTAAAAAGAAATAAATATGAAGATCTTACTAATACAGGCTGCTAACCAGATGGGAAACTGTGTTTGGAATTGCTGGTAAACTGCGGTCAATTTGTTTAGCAAGTGGTAAGAATATGCAAACATGGGGAATGTTTTAGGCAATGAAAAAGAATGCCATGTGAAGAATATATACCTAATATAAATGGCAATTTTGACAGTGGTTTTGTTGATTCAAGTTTTTTCTACGTTTAAATCTCTTTACAGACAAGAATGAAACTTTAATTCTCCATCTATGTAAATTATCAGGCTGTTATTCCAAAGAACCCAAAAGAATAATAATAGAGAAATGTGCACTTGGATTTGGTCATTCTCATACTGGAGCGAAAATTTTGCCTTGAAATAGCTTTTTCATAGCATGAATAATGTGAACAGGAACTTTTCAAACATTTTCAAGATTGCCAGCCAATGGGGGAGGGTGACAATCAAAATGAAATTTTGTATTCTTTTCAAATCACCATATATTAAATATCCAAGATAGTATAAAAACCCTCTCGTAAATGTAGTCATGATGTTCTATTTACAAAATTTCTTTGGGAACAACTTTTATTCTATTAAAGTCTTTCATTATCTGGAAAGCAAAGAACTAAACAAAGGGCTTTAAAGATAATCAAACAGTCTAATAGTCCTCCAATGTGAGGGTATATTAGAATCACACGGAGGCTCTTAAAACAGATTTGTGAGCTCTACCTCCCAGAGTTCCTGGTTCAGGAGGTCTGGGGTGAGATCTGAGAATATGTATTTCTGATAGATTCACAGGCAATGTTGACAATGCTGACCCAGTAATTCCGTTTGGGAAATATTAATCTAGTCAAACTATCTCTTATTAGTCTAACTACCTTCTTTTTGATTCAGGTAGACAAATTCCAGTATTCCTGGAATTTATTATTTAAACTTTTTTTCTTAACTCCTCCAACAACCAATTTGTTCTGTTTCTGATGTTGTCACTATACTCATCACATATTAAGCTGATTTCAGGTATATTCTCCAAAAATATTGAACCAAAACAATTAGGCAAACTAAGTTTCTTGTTCTTGGTACAGTTGCATATATAAATGCTATCTTTTGCATGTTTAATATGGAAAGAAAAATCACCAAGAATATTTTCAATTCCAACTATACCACATCAAATGGACTTTTGGGTCTCCTGTGGCTTCTGCAAGGGAAACACTTAGACAATTCTTCAAGGACACAGAAGTGATATGCTACTAGAAGAGAAATGGCATTATTATCCCCAGAGAGCTTATGTTATTGGTAGAAAAATACTCCAAGACTGTCAAATCTTAAAGCTTACATAAAAACGATCAAATAAGTATTGTAGCACTTTCACAATGATCTGATGATTCCTGTTGTATCAGCTAAGTAGTGGGAAAAAAGTAAAATGAAGAAAAAATAGTTATCTTGAATGACAACAGATCCCAGCAGTTGTCAAAATTAATATGATAATATACGGGCCAGGTGTGGTGGCTCAAGCCTATAATTCCAGCACTTTGAGAGGCCGAGGCAGGCAGATCACTTGAGATCAGGAGTTCAAAACTAGCCTGGGCAACATGGTGAAACCTCATCTCTCCTAAAAATACAAAAAGTAGCCAGGCATAGTGGCACATGCCTGTAATCCCAGCTCCTTGGGAGGCTGAGGCATGAGAATCGCTTGAACTTGGGAGGCAGATACTGTGGCGAGCCAAAATCATGCCACTGACCTCCAGCCTGGGCGACAGAGTGAGACTCCATCTCAAAAAACAAAATTAACAAAAATAATCAATATGATAATATATAAATCAGGGCTGCTGCCGTGGAATGTGAAGAAAATAGAAAATGTTTGCTAAATCTATCATCTCCCATGGTATGCATACATGCTCATGAACATACACACATACACACACTCACATACAAGCTTTTCCTATATACACACACAGAATCTTTACTCAAAGCATTTTGTTTTCAGTTACATAAGACTCTAATTTCACCGGGTCTTTACTATCAGGAATAAAGATAATGAAAAATGTATTTCATTAATATGATAAAGCATAATAAATCACTCCTGCCAGATGTGATATGACATGTACATATTTTCTTAAAAGAACTGTAGAAATGGGCAAAGGTAAACATACACACACACACACACACACACAGAGTTAATTATTGGAGGCTCCAAGACACCAATCTTCAAATATTACTGAGTATTTAATAAGTGCTATAAGAAATAATATCAAAAATAGAAGAATGAGATAATAAACTACAGATGAGAAATAAAGGCATACACACATAAAAAGACAACTCTAGACAGTAAATATTTGGGTTCAGAAGCAGAAGAACCATCAAGTAATCAAAGACTGCACTACTCTGGATGAACTTGATGTGAGCTGGATCATTTCCATAGGCTGAATTTTCTTACGTACAGTGGAAGGAGGGAAGGAAGAGGACAATCCAAATGAGGGTATCATTTAACAGGGATGAAGGCACAACGAAAATGTATTGACTACACCAGTGTGTCTCTATACATCTCTGAATCAAAGAGTTGATGCCAGAGCACGTGAAGAATAAAGCACGCTGTAGAGTTGTTGCATAAGATTGTGGAGGACCTTAAATGTGGAAACAATGAAAGAATGCCAGAAAAACTGCATGTTAACAAAACCTATTGACAACACTAGAAAAGGAAATATTGAGATAGTGGAGACAGAATTTTCCTGGAGTCCTCAAAACCATAAATTAGAGATAATACTGAAGACCTACTCCATTTACCTTTACATGGCCATAGCTTTCAGGGACTCAGATACCATAGGTACTGAATTTCAAAAGAGAGGTTGCATTCAGAACTCAGGCAGCAGCCTCTCATACTGCACTCCATAGATTAATTTTAGTTTCATGAGATTTAATTTTAAAATCCTTAAGTTTTATCTTTAGCACTTCAACACACTGAAAATGCTTCCAGGTTTTGATTTACAGAATTACTGTCACTGTCAATAAAAGAAATGTGCCTGACACACCAAAATCCAGTTTAATTACTTCTGTGATGTCTCCTGCGGCTGAGAGGAAATGGTATTTCTCTGACACTTTTCTGTTTTTAATTTAGTAAAATGGAGCACTCCCCCTGAATAGGACCTGGGACAGCAGATTCAGAATTGATGTCAACAAAGATGGACCCCACAGTTTCAGCAACACTGCCTTACTCCGACTGTGCAATGACTACACGAATCTGGATCCTCGGTTCTGGATTCCTTGAAGTTGGGCACTCATCAAAGATTTGACGAAAT
Organism: Trachypithecus francoisi; assembly: GCF_009764315.1. Classification (NCBI taxonomy): domain Eukaryota; kingdom Metazoa; phylum Chordata; class Mammalia; order Primates; family Cercopithecidae; genus Trachypithecus; species Trachypithecus francoisi. The sequence continues at coordinate 57,055,453 of NW_022681462.1, read as the reverse complement.
CATGGCAGGGATATTTAGGCATTATGTCATGACCTGGAGGAGCTTTGCAAGCGAATTCAACAGCCTGCTTCTACCTAGAACTCTTCACAGTGTCAGCAGTGCGCTGAACTGCTAGAATCCAGATGAGGCCTTCTTTGAAAGCTTCCAAATAGAACTGCCAAATATCAAAATATACACTGTACCACTGGAATGAAGAAACCAAGAAAAAAATGTGTACTTTATATCTTCTGCTACATATTCCATCTGTTTCTCTCCCTAGAGGGTCATATGTTATATATTTATAAGAAGTGTTCGCACCTACGCGAACAGTTTCCACTGTCTCCTTCAAATACAGCCTCCTCCTTGTTCAAGACCCATTTTTTAAAAAAAATTCTTCCATGGTAGCTGAACCTTTTATGAAACTTGTTCCATTCCGAAATCATTTCAAGTTAAGAAATGCCTTGGTACCTTCCTATCTCACCAAATACTGGGGAGATTAAGCCTCATACTCTATGTGCCTTTTTCTGAGAGATGTGAATTTAGGTCATTAGGGTCATTAAAATAACACAATCTATAATACTCAGAGCTAACAGATCACCCTTGTGCTTTATGCTGCTATAGAATGCTACAAAAGAGGTAAAAAATGTATAACATCACAGAACTATAGAGAAGGCCATAATTCTTCCCCATATAAGAATTCTATACTTTTTAATTGGCACAGTAAATCTCATTAAAGACACAGAATGCTTTGTTCAGGGAAGCAAAAGGGATCCCTGGGCAAGGTGCATTTCCTTCACAGTAATATTTTTTCCCTTATGACTTGAATTATTCCTTAATGCAAGTACAATGTTATTTTTATCTTGACCTTTTTTCTGGACTCTACATGTTTCCCCAGGTTTTTTTTTTCCCTTCCCTACAAAAATGAGGGTCCTGGCCGGGCGCGGTGGCTCAAGCCTGTAATCCCAGCACTTTGGGAGGCCGAGACGGGCGGATCACGAGGTCAGGAGATCGAGACCATCCTGGCTAACACGGTGAAACCCCATCTCTACTAAAAAATACTAAAAAACTAGCCGGGCGAGGGGGCGGGCGCCTGTAGTCCCAGCTACTTGGGAGGCTGAGGCAGGAGAATGTCGTGAACCCGGAAGGCGGAGCTTGCAGTGAGCTGAGATCCGGCCACTGCACTCCAGCCCGGGCTACAGAGCGAGATTCCGTCTCAAAAAAAAAAAAAAAAAAAAAAAAGAGGGTCCCTTGGTCTTTACTATTAATCTTGTATTAACTTTTAATACACTGGGCTTCATACATCCTCTTGTATTTCTCTGTGTATCTACCAAAGACCATCATAGGCCACACTGCTAACCTCTGACTTAGTCTTTTTTTCTTTCTCCCTCAACAACTGTATAAAGAATATACTCAGGTATAATTAACATAATAAATCATTTGGCACATATTCATTGGTCAACACAATTCTGAATCTTTTTTTTTTTTTTGAGGCGGAGTCTCACTCTGTCACCCGGACTGGAGTGCAGTGGCCGGATCTCAGCTCACTGCAAGCTCCGCCTCTCGGGTTTATGCCAATTCTCCTGCCGCAGCCTCCCGAGTAGCTGGGACTACAGGCGCCCACCACCTGGCCCGGCTAGTTTTTTTTTGTATTTTTAGTAGAGATGGGGTTTCACCATGTTAGCCAGGATGGCCTCGATCTCCTGACCTCGTGATCCGCCCGTCTCGGCCTCCCAAAGTGCTGGGATTACAGGCTTGAGCCACCGCGCCCGGCCATACAATTCTGAATCTTAACCGTTGATTTCCCACTGTACACATTGTGAATCTGATTCACACAAAAGTACTTTGGGAAGTGTTTTGTCTGGTTTCATTATCAAATGTTAGATTATTATTTTTGCGAAACTCGGAAAGGCTGTCATGGAAAAATCACAGAAAATTCCCATCTCTCTTTCATAATCAGTACTTTTTAATAACAGAACTGGAAGTTAATGACAATATGCTTTTGACAGCTTACTCTGAACTTTTAACTCATCTTTAGAAGTGCCAACCGAGCAGTTGAGGGGAAGAGCATAAGGTTTAAATTTACATCTAAGAATTAAGAATCAGAAAAGCATGGAAAAATGTTACACAGTGTTAAAGCACACTTATTACTAACTTCTCTAGGGAATTTTGCAGCTGGGAAATTTCAACTGCATTATTATTGAATCTATCCCTCTTTAATAGAGATTGTGGGTGCAAAAAAGAATATGACCTTGAAGACAGATATATTCAAGTTCTGTTTGTGCCAATTACTAACCATTTCACCCCCAAGAAGTTATTTAAAATATTCATGCCTCACAATCAGCAAAGAGAAGAGACAATCTAAAGAATTGGAGAAAATATTTGCAGACCATTAATCCAAATACAAATTAATAACCAGAATACATAAAGAACTCAAACAATTCAATTATAAAATAATTGTAACAAATAATTTAATTTTTAAAATGGGCAAAAGAAGACATTCCTCAAAAGAAGGCATATAAATAGTCAACAGGAATATAAAAAAAGCTTGACATCACTAATCATCAGAGAAATGCAAAAATCACATTGAGACATTAAAATCAAAATCACAATGAGATATCATCTCACTCCAGTTAATATGGCTATTATAAAAAAGACATAAAATAACACATGCTGGCAAAAATGTGGAAAAAGAGGAATGCTTGTACACTGCTGGTGGAAATGTGAATTAATACAACCGTTATGGAGAATAGCTTTGCGGTCCCTCAAAAAATCAAACACATTAACCACCATGTAATCCAGCAATCTCACTGCCGAGTATATATCCAAAAGAAAGGAAATCAGTATATTGAAGAGATAATTGCATTCCCATGTTTACAGCAGCACTATGCACAAATAACCAAGATAAGAAATCAATCTAAGAATCCATGGACAAATGGATAAAGAAAAAAAATGGTATATATATCCCAATATGACTTGAACTGGAGGTCATTATGTTAAGTAAAACAAGCCAGGCCCAGAAAGACAGATATCACATGTTCTCACTCATATGCGCAAGCTAGTAAAATTGATCTTCTGGAAGCAGTGCATAGAGTAGAATAGGTGGTAACCAGAAGCCATAAAGGGTAGAAAGGTGAACAGGATGAAGAGGGGTTGGTTGATGTATAGAAATATACAGATAAGTAGAAGAAATAAGAGCTAGTGTTGGATAGCACAATATGGCAAATATAGTTAACAATATTTTATTGCATATTTCAAAATAGCTAGAAGAGTAGAATTGGAACATTCCCAACAAAAATAAGTGATAAATATTTTAAATGATGGATACCCAATTACCCAGATTTGATCATTACATATTGGGTGCTTATATTAAAATACCACATGTACCCCCTAAATATGTACAACTATCATGTATCCATAATTTTTTTTTTTTTTTTTTTGACACAGGGTTTCGTTCTCCTTGCTCAGGCTGGAGTGCAATGGCGCAATGGCTCACTGCAACCTCCGCCTCTCAGGTTCAGGAGATTCTGCTCCTTCAGCCTCCTGAGTAGCTGGAATTACAGGCATGCACCAGGACGCCTGGCTAATTTTTTTGTATTTTTAGTAGAGACAGTGTTTCACCATATTGGCTAGGGTGGTCTCGAACTCCTGGACTTGTGAACCGCCTGCCTCAGCTTCCCAAAGTGCTGGGATTACAGGCATGAGCCACCACGCCCGGCATAATTTTTTTAAAAATCTATTTATGCTTCAGTATTCTTCTTTTTACATTTAAAGTAATCAGATATTTTTGGAGAAAAATAAGGTAAAGCTTATAAAATATAAATGGCATGCATATAATACATATTAATTATTATATTAGCATTGAAATATGTTGATGTAATCTACATAAATTTTTTGTAGTTCTTTTTATGCACTAGTTAGGCATATCCACAGCAACAAAGTATAGAAACAACCTAGGCCTGATCTAACACTTCTTTCCAAATCCAATCATAACTATATTATTTTAAAATAAAAGATTTCATAAATTATAAGCTAATTATGTTTAATCCTATACTTTAAAAATACTCATGATAATTTGATTTCATAAAGTGGGAGAAGTATTGAACAGTTTACTCTCTTTAAATATCTTCCTGATTAATAAAATGATACTTCTTTTTTTTTTTTTTAACTTTTAATTTAGGTCTAGAGGTACATGTGAAAGTTTGTTATATAGGTAAACTTGCATCACATGAGTTTGTTGTACAGATTATTTCATCACCCAGGTATTAAGCCTAGTAGCTAATAATTATTTTTTCTGCTTCTCTCCTTCTTCCCACTCCACCCTCAAGTTGACTGCAGCGTCTGCTGCCCCCTTCCTTGCGTCCATGACTTCACATAGTTTAGCTCCCACTTACAAGTGAGAACATGTTGTATTCGGTTTTCTGTTCCTACATTCATTTGCTAGGGATAATAGCCTCCAGCTCCATACATTATCCCACAAAAGACATGATCTCATTTCTTTTTATGTTTGCATAGTACTCTATGGTGTATATGTATCACATTTTCTTTATTCAATCTGTCATACTAAGTTATTTAGTATTTGTACTTATTTGGTATTTTGCATGGTTCTGATAATTCACTGTGATTTATCTTCAGTTTGTTCACACAGGCTTTTGGTACATCATTTTTACAGAAGTAAAATCTATATAAAAAGTAAAATTAAACTTAATGGCTTCAAGTTTCAAAAGTTAGCACCTCTGATTAAAGCAGTATCCCCACCCTGCCTTGATTCTGTACCTGTTGTGTTGCTATAGATGGAAGTAACATGATAAACATGGATATAATACATTTACATGGAAAAAAAAATTCAGATAAGACTATGGTCATAGATCTATTTGAATAGCATCTAGTGATAACTAAAACCATTGTCTTTCCTTGAGAATGGTTAGTCAAGGTGACTAGCAAAACCTCCTCTGAATGCAGCTCTAGTTAGCTGGGCTCTGGTGAGATAGCATAGTGTTACCACAGTAAGGCCAACACTGAAAACCACCTCCATATTTACCTATAAGATCGATGATGAGCAGTGCTAACATTTGAGCCAAATTAAGGTCTACACAGACAGAGTTTTAATGAAGCCAGAAAAATTAGAGCATACTGGTAGGAAAATCCATAAGTAAAGAAAACATTCTGACTGGGTCTGCTTCCTTTTTGATTTCTAGGGGCCAAGGTGGCAGAATTCACAGACTAAAAGGTTGCTGAGAGTTGAATCATCAAGGTGCTGAACAGTGCAAGGGACTAACATGGATAATTCAAATACAGCATTACTCCACTCCCTTTTTTGGTGTGTTTCTCCCCACCCAACTTTTCTCATATAGATACAGAGTGAAACTATTATTCAGCTGCCCAACAACAATATAAAAAGACCAATGCTTCCATTTATGCATCTACTTTTATGATGTCAATTACAAGAACAACAAAGATAAGTTTACATAAAATAGTAGCAGATAGCATTTCTACGATGTATTACATTTCTCTGTCATACATTATGCTTTATTTTCTGTCCTTTATTACATTTTCTTAGTATGAACAATATTTTAATCCTTTATCATTTACCTGAAGCAGGTATGACCCTGTTTCCACATAGATAGTTTTTTTAAAGGTGTTTTCAGTAAATATTGCTTATGAATGGCTTTAAACAGCTTAAGGACTTCCATTTAGAAAAAAATCAAGGTTAATAAGATTCATCACACTCACAAAGAGTATCTGGTTGTGGATATAGCTAATTGCTAAATTTTATTCAGCCCTAAGTGACACCAGAGCAAATCACCTCATGGCTTAATACTACTGGAAGCTCTAAATGAGAGAGAAATAATCTTACTCAGATTCAGGTTTTTTAAAATATATGTTATGATTCACTTCCTTTAGTTCAGATATTGATGCTCAGACACTGGATATTGGATTCTCTTTCAAACAACAAAAGGAGCTGAGAAACAAAGCTGAAGATTTTTTTTTTTTTTTTTTTGAGACGGAGTCTCACTCTGTCACCCAGGCTGGAGTGCAGTGGCCAGATCTCAGCTCACTGCAAGCTCCGCCTCCTGGGTTTACGCCATTCTCCTGCCTCAGCCTCCCGAGTAGCTGGGACTACAGGCGCCCGCCACCTCGCCCGGCTAGTTTTTTGTATTTTTTTTTTTTTTAATAGAGACGGGGTTTCACAGTATTAGCCAGGATGGTCGCGATCTCCTGACCTCGTGATCCGCCCGTCTCGGCCTCCCAAAGTGCTGGGATTACAGGCTTGAGCCACCGCGCCCGGCCAGCTGAAGATATTTTTAAGTGTCATGGTAAAAAGTCACAGTGAAGTGTATTTTATCCTTGTTTCAGTGAATGTTTCTAACTCTCACATGAAAGATACAATAAATTCCTATCAGAAAGATTTTCTCTTGGCAAAGTTTAGAATTCTGAAAATAGCCTTTTAATAAAACAGAACCCACACCCTCCTAAGCTGTAGCACCAAAATAACAGCACTATGATATATTCTTCCCTTATGGTAACAGACACTGTTGAAGCTGAACTGTAATTTGGCATACAACATTTCTATACTAATGTAATGTGTCAATGTTATTATGTTCGCTATTTTCCATGTGGTCATAGCCATATTCATCTTCTCCAACCTGACATTAAGTTAGCTTAATATGGTTACATTCTATTCTGGATCACCAGGTGAAAGCAGAAAAGGATTATTGTGTAGCACACTGGTGTGATGATGGTGGAGGAATGTGTAAGTATTAATAGGTGATACATAAAATTTATAATGAATGTAAACTTTTAGCACAGAACTGGCACATAGTAAGTGCTCAGCAAATGGTTACATCCAAGAGAAATTTCATAAATAGCTATACCATACAATGTAGTGCAGCACACTGTTCCCTATAATTTCAGAAGACAGAAAAATAATGTCAAGCTCAGAAAACAAAGGAAGTTTCCATGGGACAAAAGAGTTTTAGTAGAGATTGAAAAGGAAATTATATTTCTTCAAGCAGACATAGTGAAAGAATGTATTCCAGGTGGAATGAACGCATTTTCCAGGTGGAGAAATTGTCATAAGCAATGGTGAGGAAATTGGAAAGTGTAATGTTCAGAAAACTGTGAATAAGTAAATTGGCAGTAATATGCCATATGGACAAGGTTCTGCAATAGATAAGTATGAACATGAAGGCTAGGGTCAGACCATTGAGGTCCATGAATTCCACATTGACTAACTTGGAGAGTAGTATTGGACACTGAGGATATACTTGAAATTATTCTGCAAGATTCATGTATCTAGCACGCTTTGATTTAGTGAGTTATTACAATTACATGCAGCACGCTATAAAAAACACTGGGCTTATAAACCAAGAACACAAGAAGAATATTATTCCTAGTAGAAGTCTACAGTCTTATAGGGAGATAAGACTAAACATAAGTAACTATAAGGAAAAAATGATGGCCAAATAGCATAAACAAAATTCTATAGGAAGCCAGAGGAGAAAAAAATATTGCCTCTGGATAGGAGAATCAGAAGAGACTGATGACATTTAATCTAGGAGGAATAGGAAGAAAGAACAAAACTGGCAGAGAGGCACAGAATGGATCAGCGGAAAGAGGAATAAGAAACGGGAGATAGCTAAGAAATTACATTATATATCAGAAAAATTACACAGAGGATCTAAAATTTGGTATTGGTATGGAAGAAAACTTGAGGATGTGAGTATACGACATTACCCTACACACACACATGCAAATACACATACACACACGCACATCTGCATACACACATGCACAGAACAATTGTTTTGTCAATGAGTAGGTCACTTAGATGGCAATTTTCCAGGGAAGAAAGGGTTTCACAAACACATTTCTTTAAAAATAGCCTTTGGCATAATTTTGAATAGAACTTCTTTTTGAAAGATTCCTTTCAGTTCAATTAATTAGTGTGATTTATCCAAGATTACATTTACAAGCTATAAAGTATTCCCATCTTCCCATTGTTAATTATATCTCCAGGCTAATATAAATAAATTTTCTAGTTACCCTAATTCACTCTATGAAACTTATCAGCCAGATGACATTTAGAAATTCTATTTTTGAGGAGGGAAGGTCTCATTTGTAATGTGGAATGTTCGTTCCCCCATTAAAAAGTTTTGTTTCTATTTTCTTTTTTGTTTTCTATGTAATTGGAGGCTGCAGTCACAGAATTTATGAATAAATAACTAACCTAGAGATGAAAATTTCATTAAGAAATGAAATGTTTTAAATGGCTTTTTTTTTTTTTTAAATCACCTTCTATACAGTAAAGGAGTTTGTTAAAATCCCAGGAATCACACTAATTTTATTTGTGCATCTTATAGAAAAACAGTGAGATGTAGAGACAAGATTTATTTTGATCAATTTAAAAAGTGAGGAAATGGCCGGGCGCGGTGGCTCAAGCCTGTAATCCCAGCACTTTGGGAGGCCGAGACGGGCGGATCACGAGGTCAGGAGATCGAGACCATCCTGGCCTACACGGTGAAACCCCCGTCTCTACTAAAAAATACAAAAAACTAGCCAGGCGAGATGGCAGGCGCCTGTAGTCCCAGCTACTCGGGAGGCTGAGGCAGGAGAATGGCGTAAACCCGGGGGGCGGAGCTTGCAGTGAGCCGAGATTGCGCCACTGCACTCTAGCCTGGGCGACAGAGCGATACTCCATCTCAAAAAAAAAAAAAAAAAGTGAGGAAAGTGTTGCATGCTATTTCTACTGCTTATTAATTCCACATCTTCAAAGTAACAATTGCTACTATATCTTCTACCAATTATAATTGATACAAAATAAGATTTGCTTTAAAATATTGATTTGTATCTATGTATTCTCACCACTGAAATTCCAATGTATAAGCCAAGGAATCATTTCACATTTTCAGAAAACCCACTAAGAGGTAATGATTTAATCAAAATGCATGTATTCTGAGAGCTCTCTAAAGTAATTTTAATGCTGATTTGTGCAAGAGGCATATCAGGAGACACATTTATTGAATGACATTTACCTATTTACAAGAAAATAACAAATAGCCTTATCATTGTCATCACCAGTACTATCACCCAAGAGCAGCATTAAAATAGTTCTCTGTAAAAATGATTCGAAGACAGCATGATACTTAAGGTTGTATCCTGATGTTTCTTTAGGAAAAGTCTAACAAATACATACATAAAATTATATTCTTTATATTTAACTGGTATATGAGGATACACAGTCTGCCACAACCAAATGGCAACTGTTTTGTAAAACATGGAAACTAGATTAAGCATAGTTTGGCAGAAAAAGTTCTTTAGCAACATGAAAAATATTTTCACACCAAAAAAATCCCTCTCAACTACCACATGTAGTCATACATCTGTCAGGATCGTATTCAGGATGAAAAATTTGCAATAATAAAATCTTAACAAATATTCAGTCTTCTGATTGTCCTTGAAAATAAATTTACGCCATTTTCTGTGAAGCAGGAACAAATGCAGGAAGTAATTTGTCTATAGACATATATACATATCCTTATGAAAAGCACATGTAAGGTTGCTTTATGTATATATATTTATTCAAACTTTATGTAAAGTTTTTTATATAACCCAAAATGGCATTGTGTTTTAAGTGCGATTTGGCTTGCAGAAATACAGTGTTCACAAATGTATGATGGTTTGAATACATGTTTATTGCTTCAGGTTTACTGTAATTCTATGGGAGATGAAACTAGTAAAATGAAGAACAAATATTTCTCCATCTACAGTGGCATGGTTGTTAAAGGCCTCTTCTACATATGTTTTTACTCCGTATTGGTTGTGTGTTTTTCCTATAGTCAATATTTTGGAAAGGAAATCTGAAGACAGCAGGTAAATGGTACTTTACTGCTAGGCTGCAACAACTCAGTTCAGTGGATTACTGGAGGTTGATCCTATCTTCTACATTGTGATGCACATATCTGTTGACATGAATACAATCTCAAATAGACAAAGGTCAAAATGAACAAGCTCTACTCTTTCTTTAAATCCACATTCAAATTCAGCCTCTGCTGCAAAATCCAAACCTTCAATCATTACATCTTCTATTCCATCATCCTGGAGCTTTAGCTTAAATGTTGTAGCATTGACAACATATAGCACGTATTCTATTTTACAACCAGGTGAATTTGTCAGGAATATTCTCTTAATATAGCAGAATGCGATGTTTTGTATGAAATTCTTTTATCATTTTGATGATGTGCTATAAATCAGGACCTATTTGAACATTAAGATACAGAACTTCATCTTATAGATCAGTTAACTCCATCTTCAAACCCTCACTGCTGTGATATAAATTAGGCACTAGCAGATATGCCATGACATAATGTGAATGTTGTGTTTTATTTTCATGCTTATATTGCAATACTCATTTAAAGGATTTTTAAGCAGAAAACCATAAGCTGCTAAGATACAAGGGAGAATGCCTGAAGGATAATGTTTGGACGTAGTTTTTTAAAAGTAAAAGGCAGCAATGGGCTTAAAGAGATGTACACAGAGAGAAAAATTAGACCTGTAACTGTTCACTAAAATTACAGCCCTCGAGACCTAATCATATGAAATTAAGTATTATTTAATATAAAACAATATGAAGATTCTTTCAAAAACTAAGGGAGAGTTGTCATATATTGGAAATGAAAAACATTATTTTGAACAAGGTGATCATTAGTAATTAAAAAATAAATAAATAAACCCATAAACCAAAGAATCACCATCATCACAGGATTTAGCCACTTTAACAATTATTTCAAAACTGTTCTTTCTGTAGAAACAACTGCTTCTATGGGTTATGACAGTTTGACTGACTCAGAGTTAATATAAAGACTTTCAATGTTAGACTTTAGATATCAAATGGTAACTGGAAGCAACGATGAGTATCAGTCCATAATCAGAGAGGTACTTACGGTCATTGCAGAGTGGTCCACTGAAGGAAGTCATACTACAGTCACAGCTGAAGCCATCCCATTGTTGCAAGCACACACCTTGATTGGAACATGAGTCCTCTTGGCAGGTTGTGCTGGGGCCTGCAAAACAATCCAAAGGAAACTTGGGTTCTTAAAGAAAATCCAAAAGTGTTTTATACATGAGCTAGATCACATATAGTAGTTGCCAACACCTCAGATGATATGTCCAAACTCGTTTTGAAAGTTCTAGTTCACACACCTGAATTAGGAACTGAGAGGCTGTAATATGAAGGTTTTCTTAAGTTTCAAGTATAGGATAAAATACATTATAATCATAAACTAAACCAACAAATAGCAAAAGCAAGCACATAGCTTCTAGTATGATTATCGTAGCAGGTAATCTCATTCCAACTTCAATAATTCTTTATTACCATTTGGATTTTAGAAAATGAATGGATCTCCTTAACATTCTGACCAATGAATAGAGACATAATGAGAAATGGAGATTATAACTTCATGAAATTGAGATAAGATTGGCAAAATAACTGAAGAGAGTTATGCAAAAATGCCCTAGAGGTTTCAGAAGGATAAAGTTATGATTGCTGGGTGTTTTGAATAGGTATGTTGGCAAGTATCAATTCACATGCTTTAACAATTTCATGCAATAAAACATAAAATTAAAAACTCCATATAAATGACATGCCCCCATTTAACATACAAGTAAAAAGAATGCTAGTCTATTTCTAAAGAATCATAACTAGAACACTGAAAAACAAAGAACTGAAAAAAGCATGATCAAAGCACTAAAGGCAATCACTATACAAACATATTCAAGACTGAAAGCCTTTATACAAACTATACTACAAAGGCTTCTTGCACAATGTTCAAGAAAGGAAAAAAATGAAATCCAAACCCAAATAACAGCTACTGCAAAAATGTAAAATATGTTATTTTAGGGTTTCCACTGTGTATTATGGGGTTTCAGTCTTGTTTTATACACACAGGGCTATCTACCTTGCAAGTCAGCTTTCATCAATGCAACTTTGTCAGCAAAATTAAAAAAAAGCAAAATATATTAAATGTTAGTAAGCAATACTGAAATGGGGCAAACACAGAAGAACGTTCAGATTCAAAAGGCATGCTGCTGTACAGGGGGAGAAAAATGCTATGTAGAGCAAACAAATTAATACTAACAGCCATAAATCTTAAGAGAAGCCAAAAATGAGAAAGCGGTAATTTATTAGAATTTAATTGTACATATGTATACATATATAATGGTTAATTGAGCCAATGACATGTAATGAAGGAAAATTAAAAGGGCCTTTGTATGTTTCCTCTCTTGGATAGATATGAATGCATTACCAAAGTGACGTTTTGCTTATTTGGAACATGCAGCACCATTCATCATGTGCAGATACAGTGTAGACTATGATCATTAGCAGAGCAATTATCCCTTTCTATGTTTTTCCCTCTAGATCTTTTATCTTGCTGTTGTAATTAAGGCTTCAAACTGTAATGCCAGCCATTCACTGACAACAGCTGGACTTTAGAGTGACACCAACCAAATACTGCATAAATGATACTGTATATCATTTAGAGTGGATGAAAGAAGAAGGAAGGATGGAAGAAACAAACTGCAATATAATCCCTCATAAAGGAATTTTCCTAATAAAATTTCCATATGCAGCGTTTATCCTTGAACTTACCAGATTGGGTATATGCCACTTACGAATTTCAGAGTTACGTCTGTATTTTCTACACTTTCACAATTGTCTTCAACTCTTATAAACTTCCCTGTTAATAACTGTTACAGTAAAACCTCACCAATAGGAACTATCTTAGAGAAGGGTGAAAAGGGAATACAGTCTACCTAAATAGCTTTAGAGTATAAACTAAATATATTTCCTAGTAAATAAACATACAGATTTTATAAAGATAGAAAAACAGACATCAGCTAATTAGATGCTATTAATATAAAAGAGACAGCCTCTGAGGTACCTGCTTTAGTGAATAAATGAGAATTTTCTGTAATTTTACTTTATATAAACAGATGATTTTGAAATGGCTTCTAAACATGTACATGCACCTTATCATCACATTTCTATTACAAATTTTTCAGTAAAGGCATTCTTTACTGAATGTTATTGAATTTAGCCTAGCATATGAGAATTCACAAATTCAGAAACCATAATACTGTATATCTTAATTCTATAATAATAATAACAGCAATAGGTATAACAATAATAAAAACAAAAATAGTATTTTATATAAGTCGTAATAATAATAAGACCTCCCAAGTCCAGGAAACCTGAAGAGATGTAACAATTTTTTTTTCAATTTAGTTCTTTTTTTTTTTTTTTTTGCTACGCAGTCTTGCTCTGTCGCCCAGGCTGGAATGCAGTGGCCTCGGCTCACTGCAAGCTCCGCCTCCCGGGTTCAAGCCATTCTCCTGCCTCAGCCTCCTACGTAGCTGGGACTACAAGCGCCCGCCAACACGCCCAACTAATTTTTTTTGCATTTTTTTGTAGAGAAGGGGTTTCACCGTGTTAGCCAGGATGGTCTCGATCTCCTGACCTCGTGATCCACCCGCCTGGGCCTCCCAGAATGCTGGGATTACAGCGTGAGCCACCGCGCCCGGCCAGTTCTTTGTAACAAAGTTCTTTGTAAGAAAGAACTAAGAACCACTAAACTCAACTTAGTTCTTTGTAGCAAAGAAATAAGAACCACTTAACTGCTCAGTATTAATTTTTGTTCCAAACTGTGAGAGGTAAGTGGTCTACTGATCTTTATCCTATGGCATTAGAGATAAAAAATAGTTAGCATATTTAAAAAAAAAATCTCAAAGCAATATTCCTTAGCATAGTTCTTCCAGTGTTAAGCAAATAAACAGGGAGTAACACAAGCCCAGTTTGGGGAGACGCCATTTTATCCGATAGCTGTTTGGTCTCTGACCTGCACAGCAGAAGAAAAGATCAGAAGCCAGAACTAATGAAGATCCAGATTTTGGTTGTTGTTTTTTCAAAAATATCAGAAATACAATTGAGAAACAACGCTAAACTGCTAAACTCTAAAAATAGTAAAACTACAATCTTAGAAAAATAATCTGCCCGTATTGTAGAGCAGCAACTCAGAGTACCTGCCAAGCTTTTATGTAAGCATACAGACGTGCTTTATTTTATTTTCATTATCACAATAGTCTTTTTATATTCAGGAATTACAAGACAATGCATGCGTGTGCCTGACAAGACACATTTTTCAAAGTACTCACCTTCCAGAACAATATTTAAACATTAATAGGCATTACACAAAACAGAGCCTTAAATTTATTTTTCTTTTTAGTTATGTAATATTCTTTTTATTTTATCACTGAATAAAATTGGGAAAAAGCAACAAGGACATTTGTATTAAGTTATTTAAATTAATAATATGTCTAAAAGGGAAATAAAAATGAAAGTAAAACTACAATTTCCAGAAACCAAAGAATATAGACAAAAGAGGTTAGGTGTCTCTGCTTTCAAGTAAGGTAAACTCGGGTTTGAAACTTGTATCATCCACTTATTAGGTGTGTGAACTTAAGAATGTTACCTTACTTTTCTGAGGCTCAATCTACTCATTCAAAAAAAGGCAATGATACCTAATTTAGAGAGATTTGATGATTAAATGAGATAGTATAGGTAAACATATTCCCACCAGTGTTTAACCAATGATAGCTGTCATAATTAAACAGAAAATTATTCCTATAGATATAATGGAGCCTAGAGCTGAATGTCACAGTTGTATAAAAAGAGCATCTGTTAAAATTTCGCTGATTTTATGTAGAGATGTTATCTTGACTTTCGTGGGCCTGCTTATTGGTTGATTACCAGTATCCATTTTCTGTTACATCCACAGAAAGAAAGCATCCAAAGTATAGTCTCCAGTATAACAGCATCAGCATCACTTGGGAATTTATTAGAAATGGAAATTCTAGGACTCGGTCTCAGATCTACTGAATTAGAAACCCAGGGGGTTGTAATCTAGTGATTTGGGTTTTAATGATTCTGTAAGTGATTCTGATATAGGCTAACATTCAGGAAACAATAATCTAAATAGACTTTGACAAGTTAAAATCCGTACTCTAGCTGAGGTGCATTTTATAAATAAAATGAATTATTATTCATTGAAATATGTTAGAAATAAAAGGCAACAAATGATTATTAAGGGAAGATCAAAAACTTTTTGTATGCAAGAGGCTTAGAGATGTGTGGGTGTATTGGGTAGGAACAATGGAAAATCCTCACAAGATATTATTAGGTTATACCAAACATATGCTAAGTAGTCCCATCAATATGGATATGGAAGTTAAGTGATTCCAATGTGCTTTAGACTCAAATTCCATGAGATAACAATCTTTAGAAAGAGAATTTATTAGGTAGCTACAGTTAAATCACTAATCTTAAAAAATGTGTGAATAGCATCAACTGTACCTATAACAGTTAAATCTAAGATTATTCCTAGAAACTATACAGGTCAGAAATAATAGTAAATTAAAAGTTGTTCACCTTGATGTTGGAATGAAAGAATCAGGACAGAAAGTAAAAATCTAAGAGTAAAGAAAAAATGGGGTGTCAGGGGCTGAAAATTATAAAAGCTCAGATGCATAAAGCATTCTAGATAAAGAACCAATGCCATTAGTGACTGAGTTCAGATGTTCAAATAAGAGTTTAATGTGTAATTAATCATCTTAACCAAATTTCTTACTAGACTATATGGGTAAACAACACCAAACATCATTACTGCAAATGCCCTTTGTTAGTAGATCTTGCTCGTATTACTCTACTTGCTTCCGCCCACTCACTCACATTATATACCAGTGGTGGGGTCCTGTGTGTTTGCCTCTTGTTTTCTATCTCATTGGGTATATCTGTCTGCTCTCACCATTTCTTGTAGGTGAGAAGTCACTTACCAAGCAACTTGTAGAAAGGCCTATTTTTAACAAATATTTTCCATAAGGGATTTGTAATACCTTTCTTTAAAAAATAAAACAAAATAAATGTACACATTCTCACGAATGAGACCACCTCCAAGAATTATGTTGTCCCACATTCTTGTGTTCATCCACTAAAGGGAATTGATCTCCTTAACAATTTTGTTTCTCTTAATTAAAATTAACTGAAAGGAAAAAAACATAGCTTCCTTATGTTTTACAGATGCATTATGCCAAAATATCAAATAAAGAAATATACTAATAACATTAAAAATGAACTCAACAACACTTTCCATTAATAACCTTATCCTCTGGTATTATTGAAATACAGTCTGAATTTCACCTAACATTTCATGGAAACATATGTGGCACAGAGGAAACAAATGTATTTTCAAATATAAAATTCCATGTACTTTAGTAATTGCTAAATATAATGGCATTATTTTGGCTGAGAATAAATGATTCATAATCAGCTGGGGGACAGGAATTCAAATTTCTTTCTTCTTCTCTGATATAAAATCTCCTCATAAATCTAAAATTTTCAAAATGGCCCAAACTGTGTTCAGTATTACAGAATAAGCAGCAACACATCCAGAGCCACAAAATTCATGATAATGTGATTAAATTACATTTATGGAGGAAGAATTTGCTCAAATAATCTGAGGTGTTGAAGTGAAAATTATCTAAAATGAAAGTAGCAATCAAAAAGTACTCCTACAGATCTTGGTCTGATAGCACAAAAGAAAAGAAGACACTTTGGTGCATTTCTGATGTATGAATATTAGCCTGGAGTAATACGAGAAACCTGTTTTTGCTAAAATAAACTGAAAATATACAGGATACACTGTTTCTGCCAGGTACACACCAGTTGAATAGTTATTCAAGAATGGGGTATCTGAACTTTATTCTCTTATTATTTGCTATTGGATATAGATTTTATTTATTTTTATTTTAAAATATTTATTAATTTCAGTAGCTTTAGATGTACAAGTGGTTTTCAGTTACATGGATGAACTGTATAGTCGTGAAGTCTAACACTTCAGTGAACCTGTCACTCAAGTCTTGTACATTGTACCCAATAGGTAGTTTTTCATCATTCAATCCCCTTCCCACCATTCCAGCTTCTGAGTCTCCAACGTCCCTCATACCATGCTGTATGCTTTTGTGTACCCACAGTGCATCTCCCACTTACAAGTGAGTAACATGAAGCATTTGGTTTTCTATTCCTGAGTCACTTCACTTAGAATATTGGCCTCCAGTTCCATCCAAGTTGCTACAAAAAACATTATTTTGTTCTTTTTATAGCTGAGTAGTATTCCATGGTATATACATACCACATTTTCTTTATCCACTCATTGGCTTATGGGCACTTAGGTAGATTCCATATATCTGTAATTGTGCATTGTGCAGTGATAGATATATGTTTGCAGATGTCTTTCTGACATAGTGACTTCTCATTATCGTTAGCAAACTAATGCAGGAACAGAAAACCAAATACTGCCTGTTCTCACCTATAAGTGAGAGCTAAATGATGAGAACACATGAACACATAGAGGGGATCAACAGATACTGGGGCCTACTGGAGGGTGGAGAGTGACAGGATGGACAGGATCAGGAAAAATATCTCATGGGTACCAGGTTTAATATTTAAATGGCAAAATCATCTGTACAACAAACCCCCATGACACAAGTTTACCTACATAACAAACCTGCACATATAACCCCTGGACTTAAAATTAAAACAAAAAAGAATGTAGATTTTAAAAATGGGCACAAGTTGATTAATACTTGCTGGAGTAGTATTTGTTTAATGCTATAAAGCAAGGATCGTAGAACTGATTAACAAACTAATCAAATGTACTACATAATTCAAAAAAGCAAAAAAAAACAAAAACAAAAACAAAAATAAAAAACAAACAAGCAAAAAAAAACAAGATCCATAGGTATAGCTCCCATTTTACATTGGGCATTAATTAATGTAGGCTTGCAAACCGTACAGAAAATTTAAGGTTTATGAGATAAAAAATTGAAAACATGAATAAGGATGTCTAAGCCCAAATTGGGTATTTGACCAGTTATGAGAATTTTACTGGACAGTGAGATTCGTTCTCAGTTAAACAGGTGGAATTAGAATTATTTAGGGCACGATGACAAAAATCTAATACCTTCACATCCTCTCTCGATCTGTCCATTGCAGAAAAGAGCATCTGAGATGAGGTCCGGAAGCCGTCCATTTAAATCAACTGATGCCAGGCAGCCTTGAAAGCCTTCTTTGGCATGTACAAGTTTTGGTAAGGATTTGTATGTTTCTTTAGCTACTCCTCCTATATATAAGTCACCTGCAAGAAGATCAAAGTCTTTGTTACAGAAGTACCATGTCATTGACTTTAAACACACAGTAGGATGGAGAAAAAACAGGGAGGTTTTTCATTAAGTTAATAAAAATGTAAATTTATGACTAGCTGTTTCCCCCGAAGTGTTAAACAATAGAGGTGTTTGAATAATATACTGGCACTAGGAGACATTTCTAAAAACTATTTCTATAGAGAACTAAAGTAATTCCATATTATGTGGCCAAATGGAAGGAATGTGGGCTAGCTATAGAGACGCATACCCCTGCGTTGAAATCCAGGCCTGGTTACTTGCAAGCCCTACATCCTTGAATATATATATACATACATATTAGTTTCTCTAATTATTAGTATCATTGTTTCTAAAATAGGAACAATAAAAACCTTCACCAGAGGATTTCATGATGATTAAATGAGATGAAATATATACAGCATCCACCAGAGCAAAAGTATGTAGTGGACACACAGTCAACAGGCATTATTATTAAATTCACCTTCTGCTTAGAAGATCTCTGCGTCTTTCATTTCATCAGAAGTCCAACAAATTTCTTCTTGTATCTAAAGTCACCTTCTATACTGGGCTGAAGCCCACTATCCTTGCTTGCACCTCTCTTATTCAATAATTCACATAATAGTCTGTATATAAGTGAAAGTTACATCCTTCTTCAGGTGTTTCTGTTTTTAGGTAAAATTATACTACTTTGAATTCTTAGGCTGCTCTGAAATCTGTTAACAAGTTTTTAACTTATTTTTCTAATTTTATTGCAGTTTCTAATGGAACACATTGCTTAGCTTTGCCAACTTTTTGTCTCTAAGTTTGAGATTCCCCAACTTTATGAACTGTTACCAAAAAAAAAAAAAAAGAGAGAGAGAGATTTAAATCTATGTTGGATTCTGTTTCTTTTTCTATTTCAGATTATTCACCATATCTGGATAATATTCAATAAATGTAATTAACTGACTTTAGTAAACATTTAATCAATGTGGAACATAAGGAAGCTGAGCTCAAAATTCAGTAATATGTTGCTACAGCTCCAGTCTACAAGTTATGTAACATAATCTTTGTAGCCACTTCTTTAACTTTCATTTTCTTTTGAACTTTCTTTCTCATATTAACCATTCTATTCAACTTCATGTCACTTGGCACATTTTCCCCAGTATAACACAAAAATCCTGCAATCTTACTGTTCACCTGTGTCCTTCTGTGTTGTCTTCATGAGACTTGGGAACAAGGAGAATTGATACACAGACTATTTGTTGAGCTGTAAGTAACAAATTCCTTGGTCTCGCACCCAGAAATATCCTGTCTTCTGCAGGCACCCATTAAACAGCAATAAGCTAACCTATTAGTTTGTAAGTAGGGTAAAATCAAACCACAGATATAACACTCTTGAACTGTACTGATGAATAATTGAAATAGAGGGATCATGTGGCATACTCAAAGTCATTTAATGTTTAAAAACTGAGAACTTCAGTCCTTGACCTACTAACTAAAACTTAAGTTTTATAACTATATAATTTGCACTGAAAGTACTGGATGTATTTACTTCCCCTCCTTTTACATAAAGCAAAATCTACTGACTATTAACCATCATCCTTAATATTAAAAGACAGCACGGTTTTGGTCGGAGAGGGGATACTATTTTTGAAGTATTATTTGATTTTCCTTCCATATTTCCATCTGTCCTTTGTTTTTGTTCTCACTTAAATTTCAAGCCATTGTGTTTTAGTTGCCTCAGAGAAAGGATATGAATCAGAAATCAAAGATACAAAATTAGCTTTCTGTATTTAAGTCTAAAAAACCTAGACTCTTCGAGGAATGGAAGAGAATACATTGGAGTTTGCATAAGAAAAGTAAAGTTTTCCTACTCCTCATTCAGGCAAGCAGGAGATGAAGTTGGAAGAACCTACTTGTGCAAGCATAGCCATTGGCAAATGCCAAAGAGGGTGCTGATTTCTAATTTAAGGACTGAGCTCTGGTGAATCTCAAAACCTCTGGTAAGTTTCAAAGAGTAATGCAAACCTCTGTGCATCCTCAGGAGAACTAAGAGGGAGCAGTGAGATCTCTGAAAAGAAATGGCTACATGGTGGACTTAGATAACCTGAGAGCTTAGACAGTCTCACAGAACGTTCCGTACTCCTCTGTGCCATGGGAGATATAGAACAATTTCCAGACTGGCACAGAAATAGCAAAACAAAAGAAAGAAAGAAAAAAAAAAAAGTAAAACAACCTAAAGAGGTTGGGTCATGCACACAAGAATGAAGACGCTGGGTAGCAGCTCAGTGAGCACCGGAGTTGTGACTCTAGAGTATTTGAAACAAGCTTCCATGCCACCTCTCTTTACCCAACCCCCGCCCCAACAAAAAAAAAGAGTACGGTGGAACTCCCCCTACTGAGTTATTTAGATATGACACCAGAAAAAGAAACGAACTAAGATTGCCTGAGATTGTACCTTCACTAACTCAAAGAATCAAAGCTCAAAATAGAAACCAAGGTGAGTTATAGAAAAATAGAAAAGTTACATTTCTTGTACATCAGAGACTGTGGGCTGAGATTTATAATTTGACATGATGAATAGCAATGAAAGGAAATACTACCTACTCCTTTCATTTGTTGAACAAAATTTGTTAGGAAATTTCTGCTCTCCTCCAGGCCTAATGAATGTAGTAGAGTGGGGAATTGAATGAAGAGTTCTTGGCACAGCTTTAGGCTTTTCAGATGTAGAACTCAGTAATAAAAATTATGTATGGAACACTATATATTTATTAATCAATCTTTCTCTGTCTGATTGTAAACTCCTGAAGGAGAGAGACTGTGTTTCCCACAGTGCCTAGTACTGGGCTCTAAGCATGGATGGCCCTCAATGAATATTGTCAGCCACCTTATGGATTGAGGCCACAGTAGAAAAAGAATAAAAAAAAGAGGAACAGTAAGGCAACACATGAGGAAAGTGCTAATTCTAAAATGCACTAACTTACTTCCTTTTCCCACTTGCTACCACAATTCCTGTGTTTTTCTATTAGCAAACTTATTTGCCTGACAACATTGTAAAGCTTATTGAAGAGAACTAGTAATCTTTCCCTTGAGTTACTAAAGAGCAGAAAATATCAAATCAAGCACTGTGGGATACAAGCTTCAAACACACCAAGGTAGATGAGGTTGGCTTTATAAGTAGGGGACTCATTCTTATTTTCATTACTGAAGCTGTACTTAGCACCACCGCTTAGTACTGTTTATAAACTCTTTGATATAGCAAATAGTGGTCTAAAGTCCCTTGGTGGGTTGCCACATGAAGTGAACAAAGAAACTCCTTTAGTGGTCTGAGCCCTATATACCATTATCACTTTATCAAAGATGCAGGTTCTCTTTTTGATCCTTGAAGTAATGGGTGAAAAAAAAAAAAAAAATGACCCATTAGCACT
The DNA here is from genome assembly GCF_009764315.1 of Trachypithecus francoisi. Classification (NCBI taxonomy): domain Eukaryota; kingdom Metazoa; phylum Chordata; class Mammalia; order Primates; family Cercopithecidae; genus Trachypithecus; species Trachypithecus francoisi. The sequence continues at coordinate 57,033,794 of NW_022681462.1, read as the reverse complement.
AATGGGTCCTGCAGGTGAATCCCTATGCATGTGAAAGACGATATATTTAATGGCCCTGTTTATGAACAAGAGCCTGGATGGGCAACCATTAAAAGCCAAGTTTCCTGTAGATATGAATCTAGCCTGTTACCTCTTCTTCAAAATGAGTGGTTGATTTTTAATTCATATGCTTTAAGGACCATGTAGGCAATTGATAAGGCAAAGGTTGAATTGGGACACTTTCAGCAAAAGATGTAGAGAACATGTGTAATACCAAAAACTCAAATGCTGAGGGGGTGATTTTCTAAAAATAATCTCAATAATACACTTATTTTTAGTACTGTATATACACAGGCACTATGTTCCTCTCAAGAGTGTTATCTGTGAATGAACTGGGGTGATATCATGACTATCCATTCCCCAGTAGTTGAGCAGTATTGACTAGGGAACACTGCACAGGCATTTTGGTTTCCTCTGTCTACAAACCATGGCTCTGCCACCTACTGGCTCTCTCAATGTAGGCAAGTTAAGTTACATAACTTCTTTGAGAGTCACATTCTTTATCTATGAAATGGGGTTGATAATGCCTACCTTACAAGGCCATAGGATTACAAAATATGTACATGAAGCATCTAGTATACAGCACGGACTTAGCCCATGATTGATACTGGTATGGCTATGTCAGTATATCTGTAAGGCTACACATCTATGATGTACCTCAATCTATGCTTATTGCACTGAGAAATGCAGAAGGAGAAGTATAGTTTGTTTCCTGTTTCTAGTACAATTGGAGTGACAAGATGTCAATTTTATAAATTTTCCATACTATTTTTTTCTATTGGATTTAGTTGACAGTCATTTGTGTGCTGGAAGTGTGCCTTACACTATTCTAAAAGCAGCTCACAGAGCTCCTTTGAGTTAATTTGAAATTTGGTGGCACTGAATCTGGTAATATGGAAAGTTGCTTGACAAATATCTTCTAATTTGACACAAAGCAATTGAGAGGACAAAAAAAAAAAAAAAAAACTCTATGAAGTCCAAGGGCCAGGTGGTCAGGTACAGACTAAACATGCCTTAGAAAATCAGAGAAATAACAGGTTTTTGTGGACTTTGGTTGCAAGGTGGGGCAGCATAGAAAAGTTGAGACAAGAAAGTATGGGAGACATTACTACTGTAATGATAAAAATGTGGATGCCAGACACAGGGAACAGCACAAATGTACCATGGAGATAAAATTTATATGGCATTTGGGAAAGAGAATAAAAGGCTTGACTGGAAGAAAGGAGTTTTAAGTTATTTATTCAGTTATGTAAATAATATTGCATAAGTAAAGCCAAAGGAAAGGCCACTATAGAACTTATGACTGCTGGCTGAAAAAAATAAATAAAGACAATGAGAAGTCCAAGGATCAAAGCAAAGCAGGCTAGGAAACTAGGGAATTTGAAGCAGTAATAATCCGGAGGAGAAAAAAAATTGCATTTAACATTGCATATATGGAATTTGAGTAGGAACATCCTAGAGGAATCAAGCGATACTAACCTGGGGCTTAGGGAACAGAGGTTGGAGCTTGGAGGCCTTCCTTGGGAGCCACCAACCAAAAGCAGACAAACGAAGTGGTAGAGATTTTCTCTTCGCTTAAAACAGGAAGCATAAGGCAATTAGAGTAAAGACCAAGCTCTGCCTTACAGTAGCAGAATGCAAGTGTCAAGGTATAATTAGTTCTTTGACTCAGCTTTCCTGTTTATTCACATGTACTTTTTTGAACCTCTTAAATATCTCACTTTCATTTTAATTTTTTAAAAAAGCATACAGGAAAAGGACAATTGCCTTATAGATCTGAATAGCTAAAACTCTAAGAAATATTAAGGAAGCTCTCACAAACTTTTATAACTAGCATTTGGGGAAAAAGAAAAAGTGAAGCCACACACATTAGCTTACTTTCCTATAGCTGGACTAGAAAAAGGACAATTCTAGACACTTCGTTTTAAGAAGACTGGACCTTGGAGAGAAAATTTGGGTGCAACGCTTTCTCCCAATTCTTATTGTGATTGGATGGTAAAAGTAGTGCAATCAAGCTAGGGTAGTTTCTGAGAACATTCTATGGGAAGGGTGCCTTTAGGGGAACAATCGACCTCTGTCCCCAAATTTGTATCATTATCTTTAATTTTAATATTGTATTCCACACACATAAAGGAATATCTGAAGGTCAGACCTTATCTAGATACACTGAGAGAGCTTGTCTTTAGGAGACAAATCCAAACCTCTAAAACAGGTGCTCGCTGTTAGATAAAAGAAAATGACCTATAATATCTGAGAAACAAACATTAGTTTGATTTCTTAGTAGAAAGCCTAAGTGTGACTGCTTAAATAAATAATATTAAACTACTAAAAGAAAAAGCATGGGAAGTTAATACTGCTCTAACCTACTTGAGCTTACAAGTAGACAAATAGAAACTTTTATAACAAACCACACAGAAATGAACAATGAAAACTATACAAGATCATTTCTAAGTTCAAGGCTTATAAAATATTCAAAATGGAAATCAAAGTGGAAATTCAAGTAGATGTTTTGCTCTGAGACACAAGATCTGTGTCTTTAATAAATTTTTTTTTTAAGATTAATTTTAGAAACTCTTTGCTGAAGAGATGCTCAGTGGTCACCAGTTTGATTTATTGATCGTCTTTTAACTTCTATACAGCTTAGTCTCCCTTGGTACATAAAAGGTTTAGTCTTACAACAATCTATTTTTACTTCTGTAGGAAATAACCATAAATTATTATCTGTAGACTTGTCCTAAATTTCTAGGTCCAGCCTAAAATCAAACCTTCATCATCTCCCCTGCTATAAAATTACTTTTTCTAGACTTTCATGTTGTGTAACAGCCACATTTCTAGTCTACCTGCTCTCCAGATTGGAAATGAAAAATCATTTTGAACTTTATTTTATATCTCACACCTTAGAATCAAACTACTATCAAGGGCTGAATGACTCAACTTTGCCAATACTTCTGACATTTGTCGTTTCGATTTCATTCCCATTTCCAGTTTTTATCTACTTTTCTCCTTGTACACACCTTTTAGACACTAACCTGTTACCTGGCGTCACTCTCCATTCAGCCTCCTCATCAACACTGTCTCAGTCACTCCACCGTGTTCTGATATCTTCAATACCTTTCTGTATCATCTAAATTAAGTCTAAGGCTCAGCAGTGATCAGGATTCTGAATTACTTCTCTTCAAAACTTTTGCTAAACTTTGAACTATCTTTCCAAAGTCACTTTTGCCAGCTAGAAGATTGAAATAATATCTGTCTTCTCCCCACACTCCGATCTTTAGTCAAACTACGTTGGCAGCCTTTCTCCAACCCTGCCTTTTCCCGCTGCTCCATCGTAGTTTATGGTATACAATATTTCCAGCATGAATGCCTTTCCTCTTCTGATGTTGTTCTTCAAAATCCTACCGAACTTGGGGGACTCAACTCAAAATCCACCTTGGAAATGTGTACCTGTTTCCTTAGCCACAGATAAATATCTTGGAATCCTCATAAAAAAATTGAACTCCTTTTTGAAAATGATTTTATCTTTTACAGTTCTTTGTATGTGGAAGCCTTATGTATCCATTAGTTTATAAATTACTTGAAGGAATAATCCTAAACACTTTTATATTCTCATTTTCACTTAGTAAGCATTTGATAATTATTTGTTGACTCATTGAATGAATGGATGAATTAGTAGTTCACATTCAAGAAATAATCATTGAAACAATAAGGACATAGGGAAGGTTTTAGGGCAGCACTCATATTTGTCCCTGGCTCCTTTCACCTGAGCAATAACGAATTAATTTAATTGTGGAAAATCTTTCATCTACTGATCCATTTCTTTTTTTTTTTTTTCTTTTTTTCTTTTTTGAGATGGAGTCTTGCTCTGTTGCCCATGCTGGAGTGCAGTGGCACAATCTTGGCTGATTGCAACCTCTGCCTCCCAGGTTCAAGCAATTCTCCTGCCTCAGCCTCCAGAGTAGCTGGCATTACAAGTCCATGTCATCACACCCGGCTAACTTTAGTATTTTTAGTAGAGATTGGGTTTCACCATGTTGGCCAGGCTGGTCTCAAACTCCTGACCTCAGATATCCACCCGCCTTGGCCTCCCAAAGTCCTGGGATGATAGGCATGAGCCACCATGCCCGGCCTGACCTTTCTTAAACACAAAGGTGAGGCCATTCAGGTCATTACAAAAATTTAGGGAATTCAGTGGCATATTTTTCCCTTTCTGATAGAGTAACTTGATAGAGTAATTCATGACCAGTTTTAACTGACAAACACTGAATTTATTTGTAGAAGGAGACACAGAGGTGAAGATAGAGGTGTAGAAACAGTTTGGAGTATTAATGTGTGTGTTAATGAGAACCCATGCATGAATCGTCTTTTCCAATTAAAACAAGTATAAAAACCTTTGGGGGAAATTAAATTTGAGCCTATCCTGGCCTTCTGTTTCATTCTGGCTCTGTGCTGCTCCATATACAAATACGACCTGATTCATGCATCCTCCATAGGCATACGGACACCATGAATACTTCACACTGTCGCTCCAGACTCATCTCCTCTGTTATTATCACAAAGAAAGGCATACATTTATTTGCTCTCTGTGTCGTAGAACACAGAGAAGTTAACTGTGTGGACCCCTAGTGCTCTGCTCCAGTGAGTTTGTTCATCCCCATCTGTACTTCCTTTGGGTTTGCAGATGTTTCACTACATCTAGCCTTTGGGCCACCACTCAAGGACGCCTAGGGTTACAGTCCTTCTAGTTGAAGTTTCTATTTCTTGGCTCCTTGCCAGCCACAGGTGTTCTTGATCCTACAGCAGGCTTACACATCTAGCAGTATATTGCTGTAGCTAAAATGACTTTGAGTTCCACAAAAATCACTGAGACAAATGAACTGAAATGTACAGAGTGCTGTCTGAGTGAGAGAGATCCTCCTTATTGCCTTGAATCTTTGGTAATCAGTGTCAGGCATTACCATGGTGAAAACCAGAAAAAAAACCAGCTCTGACTTTATCATTATAATAATAACTGACATTAGTGAAGTATCCTAAACTTGACCAAGCATTTGTACATATATTGTTCTACCTGGTTGTTGCCTGTTGAGCTACAAGAAGAGTAAAGGTTATCAGGGATACATGCCACAGATGAAGAAACTACAGCTTAGGGCTACAGTACCAGAAAAGGGTAGGGTCTTATTGCAAATCCAGGTCTTCTGAAACGTTGTTAATTGTCAGTTAATCCAGACTGACATGCACTCTGTACACTTAAAGTGGCAAGTGGCCAATATATACAGCTCCACAACGACAACATACAGGAAATTTTGGAGAGTTGTGGCTAGTTGAGAAAAGTAATGGTAATAAATGGTAGCAAAAATCCAAGCAAGTTAACAAATTCCTGGGACAACTTGTGCAATAAGAGACTCATCTGCATAATAACAGAGTAATCACATAAAGAGAAAGTCAATTTGCTTCCATAATAACAAATATTAGGTATTCAAATTCTGATACAGAAGTAGAATTCTTATGTTCAAAACTTTTTATATTAAATTTTATCAAAATGTTTTTATCAAAAATCAACATCTGATTTTTAGATATAGCAGTTACTTTTCAATTGTCCCCCACAAAGAGATAAATCAGACACTTGTATGTATCCAGGGCCCAATCTAATACAAACCAGCACTTATGTGGGACAAGTTGGGGAACAGCAATCCCAATAAGGTAAGAGTTTAGACCTTAAAGTTTTCCTGTAGTGAGTGTTGGGGAGTTAATATTGTTATTATCCGTATGAACAGAACAGATAATTCTTTCGATATTTTGGATTTTTTTTTTTTTTTTTTTTTTAAGACGGAGTCTTGCACTGTTGCCCAGGATGGAATGCAGTGGTACAATCTCTGCTCACTGCAAGCTCCGCCTCTCAGGTTCACACCATTCTTCTGCCTCAGTCTCCCGAGTACAGGCGCCCACCACCACGCCTAGCTAATTTTTTGTGTTTTCGGTAGAGACAGGGTTTCACCGTGTTAGCCAGGATGGTCTCGATCTCTTGACCTCGTGATCCGCCCAGCTCAGCCTCCCAAAGTGCTGGGATTACAGGCGTGATGAACTTTTGTTTCTTTTTTAAATTATGAAACAAAACTGCCCCCAAAAAGTTTTTTTTTTTAAAGTATGATTCTGCAGCTTACAACAGGAAGACATTTTGTTTGTATGTTTGGCCACAGACTGTGAGGAAACCTGGTAGGCATGCTAAATGGGAAATAATAAAGTGAAATTGCTATGGGAGTGTGTGTAGTAATCCATCTTCTTTTAAACCCACTCTATGCCAGTAATACTGTGGCAGATGGGGTGCGAGTTCAGGGATATAAATCCAAGCCAAGCTAACTCCATCTAATGGCTTTAAATATTTAAATTTACCTTTAGGTAAAAAGTGGGTACAAATAGTTTCAGTTTTTTTCCTTTTGCCTCATCCAAATGACAGCCAGTTTAAATACCTGTGACATTCCTTACAGCAGACAATTCTGTCACCATTACAGGCTTCATTTTTTTTATTCACTGTGTAATGCTTTCTGGGACTGAATATGGATTTGCAGGGGTTTTCAACTGCACATAAACTGCTATACCTTACACATGCATAAACAGTGCAGTTTGAAAGGTGCTTTTTTTCAGAAGTTTTTGAACCAGAGTGACTCCATCTTGAATAGGGGCTGTGTAAAATAAGGCTGAGACCTATTGGGCTGAGCTGCATTCCCAAAAGATTATGTGTTCTTAGTAACATATGAGATAGGAGATCCACACAAGATACAGGTCACAAAGACCTTGCTGATAAAACAGGATGCGATAAAGAATCTGGCTAACGGGCGCAGGGGCTCAGTTCTGTAATCCTAGCGCTTTGGGAGACCGAGGCGGGCAGACCACGAGGTCAGGAGATCGAGACCATCCTGGCTAACATGGTAAAACCCCATCTCTATTAAAAATACAAAAATTAGCTGTGCATGGTGGCAATGCACCTGTAGTCCCAGCTACTTGGGAAGCTGAGGCAAGAGAATCGCTTCAACCCAGGAGGTAGAAGTTGCAGTGAGCCGAGATTGTGCCACTGCACTCCAGCCTGGGTGACAGGGCGAGACTCCGTCTCAAAATACATAAATAAATAAAATAAAATAAATAAGTTAAAAAAATAAAAAATAAAAAAAAAGAATCTGGCCACCAAAACCAAGAAGGCAATGAAAGTGACCTCTGGTCATGCTCACTGCTCATTATATGCTAATTATAATTTATTAGCATGCTAAAAGACACTCCCCACCAGCGCCATGACAGTTTACAAATGCCATGGCAATGTCAGGGTCAGAAAGTTACCCTATATGGTTTAAAAAGGGGAGGAACCCTCAGTTCTAGGAATTGCCCACCCATTTTCTGGAAAACTCATGAATAGCCCACTCCTTGTTTAGCATATAATCAAGAAATAACTATAAGTATACTCAGTTCATCAGTCCATGATGCTGCTCTGCCTTTAAAGCAGGCATTTGTTTATTTCTTTACTTCTCTAATAAACTTGCCTTCACTTTACTCTATGGACTTGCCCCAAGTTCTTTCTTGCACAAGGTTCAGGAACCCTCTCTTGGGTTCCAGCTCAGGGCCCCTTTCTCATAACACTGTCACATCTCTTATTCCATTTGATCCTTGTTGCAACCATTCACAATAGGTAGGAAGGTTATTATTATCCCTACCTGACAGATGAACAAACTACCCTTCTGAAAAGTTTAGTTACCTGCCCAGGGTAATACAAGCAATACAAGAATAGTAATGCCAGTACTTAAGCGTTTGACTCCCAGGCTACTTCTATTTCTGATGCACCACACTCTCCTACTTTTACTAAAACCTTCTCAATGACAGTAGTAGAATAGATAGAGGAGTTTAGAAATGATTGTTCTGGAAATTAAAAGAGACTTATAAATAGGGAACAAGTAGCAGAACTTATGCAAACCTGTTATTTTTCTCAAATAGTGTATAGAACAATTAGACTTTCTTTCCCAAAATAACTTTTCTTATTTGAAAGACAGTTTTTTTTTTTCTTATTTCAAAACAAATGAACATTTATTTTGGGTGGGGCAGACCCAGTGGTATAAAGGGTAAATATAAAAGAACAGCTCTTTCCTATAATAGGTCTTTTTAATGTACATGAAAAATTGGCACCGGCTCTCAACTTAGATATAAACAGCATAAAAAAAAGGTTATGACTACCAGTGGTTTTCTGTGTAGCTTGAAAGGACAAAGTAGTATAAAGCATACACAAAAAAATTTACAGACATTGCCAAAGAGCTTTTAAAATATTACGAGCTTCCTGGAGTCAAATCACACTCTTATTTTTCTTTAAGTATCTGAACATTTCTGTATTTTTTTTCCTAAAAAAGAATTCCTTTTGTGGTCCAAAGATGGAATATTATTAATACCAATAAGGTCACCACATCCAGTTGCTATAGTGTAATTCCCTAACTTAGGTCTCCAAACACTTTGTTCTTGCAACATAAACTATTCTTAAGGAGAAATGCAGATACTTAAAAGTAGGGATCCCTCCTCCAGGTCAGGGAAGTGTAAGGAACTCTTCCTAAAGGCTAAGAAAATTACCGGCTTTGACAGCTGAATGAGCCTGCAAGTAGCCTGTTTGCACCAGCCAGTGATTGATTGATAGGCCAACCCCCCATCACCCAACCAAGTACTAGATTTGCCAGAGCCTGTTCTACATACCTATAAATGCAAATGTTCTGCAGAATACATATAAAGGACACAAAGCAATTAAAGTTGTTGGTTGTATTGTTTGAGGAGGACTTCAGGGGCTAAGAAGATAGAACCAATATATAGATGCTATGCAAGGCATAGGGGAGAAGAGAACATATAGAAAGTAAAGCAGAAATATCCAGTTCCTTTGCAACTACCAGAAGTGGAATTTTCAATGTTATACAATGTAGTAGAAAAGTAGAAGTTTGATTAAGATTTTTTACAGAAGAGAAAGTGTTTTATTTTATGATATTTCACCCCAAGATTAAAATAAATGTTAGATTTTCTCTCTAGATATTCAGAAGTAATTCTTTCAAATATTTTGGCAAATACAGATGGCAGCATTTAAATACTGCCATAGACCTGGGTTCAAATTCTTGTTTCTATCGCTTGGTGCTATGTGAGAATGAATAACTCACTTAAACCTTCCAAGTCTCCATTATCTCATCTGTAAAATGGGGGCACTAATAGTTCATTGATCTAATTGTTGTGAGGATTAAGAGACCGAATGTGTAAAACAGAATACTAAAATTGAATTTCTGACTGAAGTGCCAACACGGTCAATATCAGACAATGTGAGAATGAGACAGATACCCAGATTCAACATTTATAAAGGACCAGGTGAAATACTGGTTCTAAGGCCCTTGAACCCCTCAGCTACATCAAGGAAATAATAATAATAAAATGGGTCAGAAATGGGAAGGAAAGATGTCTGGGAATATTTGTTGAGGCAGCTCTTACTAGGCAGTGAGTTTGTGCTCCTACATTCTAGCTCCAAGCCTAGCAAGGCAAGTCTCAGAGCAGGGTCTCCTGGAACACTTGCTTTGTGTTTCCGACTGTTGGGGGATGCAGAACTGGCACCTGACATGCTGAGAAAACTTTAAAGAGCTTGAGATGGAATGGGATGGAAATGAGAGCATTGGGAATGGGGTGCACTTCCAAGGTTGGGGGGACAAACGATCCATGGAATCTCCTCATGGGCCACGGTGGGCCCCATGTGCATGACAGCAAGACAGGCAGGGCTGCCCAGACACAGGGCAGCCCCATGTGGTAAGAGTCTGTGAAGAGGGAGCAGAAGCATCCCCCTACACAGGGATTCAGGTTGGAAGGTCCAACAGAAAAGCCTTGGATGAAACCAAGAATGCACTAGGAGAGGAGGAATTCAAGGGATCTGCCAGATCCAGAGCCCTAGCATCAGTTGATGTGCCGTGTCAAAAAGCTGTAGAAAGATAACTGCAGGAAAAGGCAGTAGCTGAACTTGCCGTTTCCCCCACTGCCAGTGACTGACCAAAGCAGAGTGGAGCCTCAATTTTGAGCTTTGATTAGTAACTCAGATTGGTAGTTTGTAATTTTAATGAATGCTATATTTCGTAGTATAAAATTATTATATAATTATCTTAAAAGTGAACCCAAACATTTACTCTAAATCAGTACATGGTACAAATGCCTTAACACAATACATTTTAAAGTGATGGGTTGAGGTAAAAAAAAAAAAAAAAAAAAAAAAAAGATATTATAGCTTGACCATATTAGGACATCATGCTTATTTAATGTAATCCTTGCACATATAAGCCCTTAACATGATGCATGACATACACGCATGCATAAATGACATAATTGATAATAATGAGGATGACAGTGACAGTAATGAAGGTAATTTATTATATCTTTGGATACAGAATAAAGACAGAACCAAGCTATGAGATAGTTTTTCTCATGAAAACACTCAGTTTTCTACAATACCACTCTAGTGATGTGTGTGATTCACACATGTCACAGCCAAAAGACATTTAATGTCATTTTGGACATCATTTTGGGAAACTTAGTTCATCGGGTTTCACAAAAAATACAGGGAACTACACATGTTAAATTTTTAACTGTCAAAGGGCTGTTGTGTTATAGAAATAATGGTACATTAGTACAGGCCCTTATAGTGTTTGAATTCTTTTTACATTTCCAGGACTCTAAGGGGAAGCCAGCGGTGAGAAGCCTAAGGAGTGTGTGTATTGTGGGTAGTGGAGTGTGAGTGGGGCGTGAGGTGGGGAGAGGGAGGAGAAAACTTCCCACAGACAGGTTAGGAATATTGATAACTAACATCATACTAGTCAACCTCTGATAAACTTGAGATGGCAAATGGGCTCTGCTGTACTAGGGTAGTTATGGGAAATTGGTCCAAATATTTCCGACACCTGTCAGATCCAAATGAGTCTTACAAGCCCTCCTAGTCCTTTTTATAAACCCGTGAGCATCAAAGAATACACTGACAAACCCTGTGTATTTTTCTGGGAATTAACTGAGATGAGATACCATGTGCAAATATTTATAATAGTACATGAGATATGACAAGCCCTTAGAAATGATTAAAATAATTTCTATTTAGTATGACTATCATTATTGTTCTGGTGAGATGCTTAACCTCCCTAAGCCTTATGTTAGTTTCATCACCTGTTACATGGAGATACGTATAGCAACTTCACCAGTTTTCCACACAAATTAAAGAGAAAATATATGTAGCTCTCTTACCTGATGCCTAGTAAAGGTAGATTAGGATGATTATGATGATAATGGTGATAGTGATATACCCTGCCTAAGGAAATACACAAAAGAAATGGTAGAGATGCTATTTCACCCAGGTCTTTCTGACCTCAAAGACTGTGTTATTAATTATAATGCTATATGCTTTTTGTATTGTCCTTAAGAACAACCAAAATAATTAATTTCAAAGGTCAAACAGGGGCCACTTTTAAGAATGGACACAGAAAACCATGTTCATGTGATGTCAATGGGGAACACTGGTTGACCTACTGTGGTTCCCGAGGAGCACAGGAAGTGCCCTCTAGTGCATGAAAATAAAGAGCCACAACAGCACGATGCCATTAAAAATGCACTTTCCTGTTGGGGTAAAGATGGCAGATTTAGCTTTTGAGCTTCTCTACCGTGGGGGCAGCAACTTTGTTTTAAGCCCACCCAACTTTCAAGTCGACTTCCATGTTGACCCATGGCTCAAGAGGAATTGGATGGTATCTGGGATGGAAGCTGGTTTTCTTCTGGGTCTTGCTGAAACAGGGCAGGGGCTGCATTATTACTGAAATCCAACTAGATGAGACAACTGCCCGAAAATAACAGTGACATTCCCTTTTAGGATCTATAGTAAACAATTGTAACGTTGCCCAGATGTCAGCCTGGGCCCCTATGTCCATTATAGATCTAGATGAGTCTGGTTAGGACCCTTGCAATTGGACAGAAGGTAAAAATCTAGAGTCCTCCTTCTCCTGGCGTTTCCTCTGAATTCCTGGGAACCTCTGACTGTTGCTTGGCTTTGCTATCGCATGTACTTCCTATGCATAAACAAAGTCTCTGTCTCCACCCAAAAACAAATGCTGCTCACTCGAGTATTTATGAGTTTCATCATCTAAATATTTGGGTATCACCTAGCAACTAGTATTCTACCACCTTGAAGAATTTAAGCCCTATCCTCATCCCCTACTCCAGAGCAAGGCAAACCCGATCCCTTAATTCTTGCACAGCAGGTTAAAAATCACACTTTTTGAGCTTTTCATACCTTCATTTATAACCCAAGTAGCCTATCCCAATATTTCTTTAAACAAATCCAGTAAATTCATATTTGTATAATGTGACTCTGTCTCTTATTTCCTCATCCTGGCACAGGGAGGACATCTGTCTCGATCAAATGTCCTCTTCCAAGAATTTGGCACTAGAACTGCTAAACTTAAATGAGTCTTTCTTGGGTATTTGAGTTGATCAGGGGTGAAAAGCCAGGTCTGAGAAGGTCATGTTTACCAATGTTTACGAAAGCAGAGAAAACTAGTGTGCAGAGAGGGAGAGCAACAAGGGAATGCTCCTTGGGCAGCCGATCGGAGGCAGCTCACAGCCCCAGTGGAGACCAAGTGAGGCTGCAACTCTGACTTATCGCTAAGAGCTTTCCTGAATATGCCTTTTATGAAGCCCAGCGCTGATCTTTCTCTGTTCTTATCCGTGGTTTCCTTGACTGCTATACCCTGTCCCTTTCCCCATCACTTGTCAGTCTGAATGGTTTTATGCTACCTGAACTCCAAAGACTTTTGTATAAGTCTCCCTTCAGCAAAAAGAGGGAGGTCTCAGAGTCACGAAAACTCTGATTTAAATCCTACTTGCATGAGAGAGATATTGTCAGATATCTGCCTTCTCAGATGGCTGACAAAGAGCTCTTGACCAAGAAGCTCGAATTCTAAGAAGACAACACAGCACCACTCTTGGCATTCCCTAAAGAGGGACCTGCAGCAAAGGCTCATCTCTGGATGAGGCTGAGGTCTTGTGAGCCATCACCTGACCCTTGAGAACTCAGCTCTCAGCACTTACAGGTACTTGCTTCTCCATGGCACAAATGTCACCACCTCGAGGAGCTCAAGCCATCTAATCACCACCGTGCTGGTGGTGAGACATGGTAAACTGTCAGCTTGTCGTGAAAGGCATCTGGGCATAGGATTGAACTTTCCAGTAGCCCACACTTGGCTGTGGGAAAAGCTGAAGAAAGCTATTTCTGCCTGTGTACAACCTCCTTGTGGCTGTTCTAAGCATGGAAGCCAAGGCCTGTGGCTGTCAGAGTTCAGCCAGTGCACTGGGTGAGAAGAAACCAGCCTCAGGGCTTTATGTATCTGCAAATGGGATGGGTTGGCACCTTTAAAGTTTCACCAAAAGCAGAGTCAACAGGTGGCCCTCTCACTACCAGTCTCCATCTCGGGTCTCTGACTGATCACACCAATCATCTTCAACAATGAATCCACGTAAAGGTGCAGATTTCTTTTCAGTGTGTTGCTGCTAGGTTGTCACTAGCAGTCAGTTGAGATTGATATGAGCAACACAACTTGTGTCTTCTGAGCTATGGTAAAGAAGTGTGAAACTGGGATAGCTGTGCAGGCCAACGTCTCTGGAGCATATTTCTCTCATATGTAAAAGGAATTGGTCAGAGCAGACAATCCCCAAGATCACTTATAGTTCCTCAGTTTGTATGATTCTAATGGTGGGAAGAGAAATTTCAAATAATATAGTTGGAGGGAGTTGATAAAAGTAAATATAGACAACCCGTGGTTAATGTCAGAGAAATTCAGAAACAAGTAAAATGGGTGAAGGATTTTTTAAAAACATGATTTTAGTAGAGAATAAACAATTTAAACTCTGCTGAAATACTGTGAACTGGGCCAAGAACCACAGGGAAGCAGAGGGAAGAACTTCCAAACCAACTGTTGGATGGCAAGTCCCAGATATCTGCATAGGAAGGGAATAACTCCATGGGAAGGGAATGTATCAATCCTACTCTCAACTTTCCACTCCCTTAAGGTAGGATTAAAACACACTGACAAAGGCTTTACAGTAAAGAGAATAGATTGAGATGAATTCTCCAAAACCCGGGAATTCAATGGATGTGGCAGAAGAGAAACAGTAGTTTCCCATCTCTATCTGTCTTTCAAGTAACTGCTCTGTAATTCTCGTGTAAGGAAAGGAGTAACAATGTCAAGTCTCATTCCTAAATACTGGGAACCTTATTGTCTTTGTTCTATACGATGGCAATTGCCTCCAAAGTAGTGTCTTTTTCCTGAGCCTCGGCTCATCCATCCCACTGAAGCCAAAGGAATAATTCTAACGAGCATTGTGAACTCTCCTCTGTTGCTCAAAACCTTTTAATTTCACCTTTCCTATCTTCGGCATGGCATTCAGGGCCCTTCAAAATGAGAAAATTACCCTGCTCCTTTCTCGGCAGTTACAGATGGCCTTCCAGCACACAGTCTCCTTCTCTTCCCTTTCAAGTTCAAAAAGCTACCTCTGTGTTCACGGCTAATTGGACTAAAGAAGTGAGCTTGGCCAGTAGCAGCAGGGCAAAAGCTTACGAAGTTATAGCCTAGACCCAGGTCCACACATGGTATTAAATCCTGTATTGGGGGGAATTGGAAAGTGAGATGAAGCGGTGAGTGGACAGAAGTGGAAACATACACAGGAACAAAAGCCATAGGTGGAAGCCATGAGACAGAAGAAGCCAAGAGTGGAAAAAGCCAGAAGGCAGAGAGAAGCCATCTCACAGCAGTGCCAGCAAACAGAACAGAGTGAGGGTGGCCACACTGCTGTCCTGGTGGGGCAATGGATTAGGGAGCAGTGAGCATGTGTATCCAAGGGAACAACCAAGAGGATGGCTCTTGAGATCCCAGTATGACTCCAAGAACAAAGTTCTTGTGTGGCCTCGTTGTTCAACAGCGGAAAGGGTTTCTTGTCTCTCTTACTTCCTACAGGATTCTTAAATGAATCTCCTACAAATGGAAATAATGTGAATAAATCTCTTTCCCTTATAAACTAAACACACACACACACACACACACACACATACGCACACAAAACTGATAACCCCCAAACAACAACAACAAAAACTAATAAAGGTGGACTAACCACAGGACAGCAGAACCGCAGAACCTTCCCTCCATTTCCGGTGCTGTATCCTGCTCTAAGGCTAAGCCCAACATCACCCTTCCATGAATATTTTCTATTGAAACAAAGTATCTGGCCAAGACAGGTGGGCTGTCAGGTGTCATGTGTGGTGACTCTACAAAGCCTGGGCATGTTTAAACGTGATTATGACTTTGAACAGAATCTGGTTTACTGAATGACTGCAGTAAAGATTTGTCAAGTAGCAACATGAAACGGTATAAAATGGAGGGGATATGTGTTATATTCAGGATTGGAGAAGGCAGGGAGCGGAGTAATAGCGACTGGTCAGAGATCAAGAAGAAAAGAGCAAGAATACTATTTATCTTCAAATTTTGCTTAGAGATTGAGTATATTTGAAAAGAAAGTCCCTGTTGAGTTGTTTCTGATTCGGGGACATTTAAGTGGCTTGATATCAGGATGAACAATGGCAGACAGTTCTCTTCAGGGTGAGATTTAAGGAGGAATACGAGGAATGTTGAGGAGATAAATGGGTGGTGATCGTGGTAAGAAGGAAAAGGGGCAAGATCAGAAGACAATGCCAGAGCTCAAAACCCCTGAAGGAATTTTGGGTTTGAGAGAGAGAATAGAGAAGGAAGAAAGGACAAAGTGCCGTCTGGGCTGACCTAGATGTGGCCCATAAATAAATCACTGTACTCAGTTTTACGTAGTTTTGCTAGGTGGCCACCTGAGGGCGCTCTATGCTACACAGCTGGGAATCTTTAATTTTCCCCCATCAAGTAAACTATATATCCTCAATTTGCTGAAGGATAAATTTAGGTAATGCCTTAAATAAGGGTACTCATTGAAGGTGGGGGCCAAAAGCAATTCTTCCTCCCTATTTCTCTCTTCAACTAGACTAATGAATGAGCAAGACTGACCTCAATTTAAATCCCTGGGTAATTGCAAGGATTAAATACAATAACCTCAGTTAAATCTATTTAGCATTTAGCAGGTATTTAATAAATATTAGCTCCCTTCCATATATATGCACATCCTGACATACAAATTTGCCAAATACAAGAACAAGAGAAGGAACAGAAAGAGGAATCGCACCAACCCTTTATCTCTCCAAAGGAGGCAGGGCTCAGAAATCCTGAAATGAATACAAAGTTAAGCTAGGAAATCATTCCAGAGAGCAAATTTCTGCTGCTCCTTTCATTGCATGTTACTGCTTGTACATAATAACCAGAGGGAATAGAACACAAACAGCTGGGAAATAAAGATGAAAGCAAAACTGGATCAGCAGGGAGAGACACACAACCCCCTGAGAATCGAGCGGTGTCAGGAAAGATAAGCTGAACAAGGTCAGCTGCGTGGTATTTATCTTCTGAGAGAAAGATCATTAGACTCCTGCCCATTTCTGATCGTCTCTATTGGGGTCAAGGTGGAGAATGAAATACATGGGCCCCAGTTTTCAAAGTTCTACACTAAAAGTCCTGTTCCTATAATGAAACAGAGCTATGGACAAAAACATGCATCACTATAAAAGCCAACTGTGGAATTTCAGATGTCTGAAAACAAAAGAAATTCTACTTCCCCTTGCAAAAGGAGCAGGTTGAGGTTTCCCCAACTCCCGGGTCCTCTGCAGTATGTTTTGTGGCCTTCTGCTGCCCTCTAGTGTCTTTTTAAGGTATAGTAAAACATAAGGAGGATAAGAAAAAATTCTCCCAATAATCCTAACCAGCCAATAATGTGACTTCAGTCCAGGGCTGGCAAAACAAAAAACAGTAAAATTCTGAAATAAAAGCAAAACCAGTATTTATACAAAAATTTTAAAATGAGTTAAATTTGGATCAACACAGATCTTGCATTATTTCGGTACTCTGTATAGCACATGGCATCTCTATCAGTCAATGCACTTTGAAAAAACAGAAGCCTGTTGTTTTCTGCACATCTCTCTCAAATGATTATTGCCTTTGTTGATGTGAGATAGGATCCAGAAATCTGCACTTCACAAACATCACTACATGATTCTCATGTAGTTAAAATTGGCTGACCTTCCTTTGAGAAGCACCAAAGACAGCTGCAGTGAGTTTCAGCAGGGTGGAGAGTAAATCTGATGTTTTCTTTAATTCTTTAAGAATACAATCTATTGACCAAAATAAGCCAACTTTCATTTTTCCTGCAGCTCAATGCTAAGTGATTAGTATGCAAAGGAAACGCTGCTGTCCATGTCTGCGCAAAGAGTTCATGTAGAAGTTCTCCTTTATGAATAAATCCCTCTAAACTCCAGTAGCCATCCAGGTGGAAAAAAGAAACAATGCCTCATTGCTCTTACTCACCCTTCAAATATCCCTCAAACATTACTGCCACAAAAAAAGCCTTCCAGGTGATCCTAGCTTCGTTTCAATGCCCCACTACAGCTCCACAGCATCCTGTCCTTCTCTGTCCTACAAGTGCTCCCTCAATGCCAGTGTTCTCCTAGAGATGGAGAGTTTTCCATTGCAGAAACCCTGCTGTCCTCTTTCCAAAGTCAATGCTCCATAAATACTCATGCTCTGGCCAACGCCCACAGCCACACTTACCCAAAGTGGTGATGATGGGAGACAAGAGACGTCAGGCCCCACAGCAGGCTGTCCTCAAACTCCCTCTAGCTGATGGTGCACATGATAAGAGGCAACATGCAATGACTGTTGCCATCGGATCACACACCTAATTTATCAGCCCAAACTTGGACTCATTTTAGAAACTTGCTCTTACTTTTCTGCAATGCAGAAGGTATTCTATACTAATGATTAGCCCCTTCACATGGGAAATTCACAATTTTAATTGTGCTTTTTTAAAAACACAAGTACAGTGAGTTCATGACTATATATCTTAATATTAGGTAATATGCCATTTTTAAATTAATACTTAAAGTGTTTTTTTTCTTTATTATGGGCAAAGCCTGTTTTATCTTCAGAGTTATGCATCACTTAATGCTTTAATAAAAATTAACTCTGAAGTACTTAGATGTGTCAAGTACCCCCACCAGAAGGAATCCTGGACTACAATCTCCTATTACCTTCACTTCCATTTGTTAATGAACAATAAGCGGATATTTACTTCTCAGGAGACAGTGTCCTAACTATCTGAAGAAATACAATCCATTGTCTGGCATTGCTTCTCTGAACCCTCAATGTGTATGTGCATGGCACATACTTCAACCAATTATGAACTGCTTTTATTTTAGCCATTTTAATCTCCAACAGAGTATTCCTAATTTCCCGAGAAGTTCACTTATACTTACTAATGTCTCACCTACACAAACAGGACACTTTTTTCTTTAGCTTTGGTGGCGTGGTCAACACACTGAATTTTACAATCTCTCCCTTTCTTTTGACAATTACCACCTGAGCCCACTGTGCTAAACAGGGGCACATGAAAAATACAGAAGAAAAAGCACTTCAACCAGAGAGAATAAAGCGAAAGGTTTGGCCTGTAAGAAGCACTTCTTTGAATTTCATTTTATTTTTTGAGCCAAGCTATTAGATTTGTGGGTACAAATAAGATCTCTTTGAAGTTAACAAGAAGCCCACTGTGAAAGAAGGGAGATGGCCATTCCTACATATTTTATGTGTTGAACAAATAAAGTCCCAGGATTCAAAATATATTCTGCAATTACAGAAAGTGAAACACTTTTCTTTCTCCTTTCACCTTATTTAGAAAGAGCATTTTTCTCTAGAAAGAGTTCTGTTGAGGCTGGGTGCAGTGGCTCACACCTGTAATCCTAGCATTTTGGGAGGCCGAGACGGGCAGATCACCTGAGGTCAGGAGTTCGAGAGCAGCCTGACCAACATGGCAAAAACCCGTTTCTACTAAAAAATACAAAATTAGCCAGGTGTGGTGGCGGGCACCTGTAATCCCAGCTACTTCAGAGGCTGAGGCAGGAGAATTGCTTGAACCCGGGAGGCAGAGGTTGAAGTGGGCTGAGATTGTGCCACTGCACTCCAGCCTGGGTGACAGAGCAAGACTCTGTCTCAAAAAAAAAAAAAAAAAAAAAGTTAAATTTTATCTTTCCAGTTTCCTAACTCCACTCCCCAATGTATCTACCTTTTGAATCAAAGGGAAAGATCCTATCAATAAAATGAGCAGCTCTTTCCAAGAAAAATTATGCCTGCAATTATATCTGTGGGGCTTTGTGATGCATCAGGATAGAGCAAAGAATCCATGGGGTTGGGGGAGGGTGTTGGTGTTGTTTTACCCCTGGGCAAGTCATTCAAACCTCAGATTTTCTACATTGAGAATAACATTCTAATCACACCTTTTGGAATGCTTGCTGTCGTGTTAAAGGAGATGGGATACACATATATATTCTTAGTGAATCACAAAGTGTGATTCACATAAAAATTTCAGTCATTTCTCTCCTATTATTGACATGTTTTCTCAGCATTTTGTCACGTACATTTGAGAAATGAAGTATCAATAAGGAAGAGAAACGTATGTTAAGACTTTCTTAGCAGCTGGTGAAAGAAGCATTCCTGTGTGTGTGTGTGTGTGTGTGTGTGTGTGTGTGTTGGGATGGGGATAGAATTCACTGTTGTAGACAAAGGGTGTCTAAGCCAGGCTCAACTCCTGTTGGTCAGGGAGTCTGACAGTATCTAGGAAACCTTACCAAGGAAAGAAAATTAATAAGCTCTAGAATAAGCTCCTATATATGTGGTTCCCTGACTCCAAATCAGTTGAAAACTGTTGGGACTTAAGTAACTTACAAATGCCTGTTTAATAGCCAGACTAGTATTATATTTTTCTAACTTTTTACATTTTAATCATGCATGCTTTCTTAGGAGCTGCATTTTTTGAGCTGTTATTAAAAATACATAGGTTCCTACCACATTAAAGGGGAGCAGAGACTTGTGTGTTGTATTATTAATTATGTGCTGAAAATGAAATTCTGGTCAGTCTTTGCAGAAGGTACAAACACACACCTAAGCAAAGGATTTCCCATGTGAAGGGAGACCGTGAGGTGCAAGGCTGGCTACTCGGACTTAACATGCACTTACTCTTGAGGTCTAAGTTCCTGGCTCCGGCGGTGATTTGCGTTGTGATTTTTGTGTCAATCTTTACAGTGTGGAGGTTGCTGGTGTCCCTTGATATCATCACATTGTGCCACTGATTGTCATTGAGAGGTTTATTTGAGCTTCCTTTGATGAGGTTAGCACCATTTCCCAAATCGAACACGTAATGTAAGTACCTGGGAAAAAAATGAAAGGGAAAAGTGCCATCACTTTTTAAATTTTGATGAAGCTAAAGTAGATATTACAAATGGAGATTTTTTTTTTTTTAAGGTGGTTCCATCCTTACTAGATGTCATGACAATGAATTACATAGAAACTCAGCTATCAGGAAGGGAACAAACATTATTCTGTTTCAGCAAGGAGGATTATTCAGTGTCTTCACTAAAGGAAATGGTGAAAATTATTTTTAAAATCATGGCCTACATTTAACTTTATGAATTTGGAAAGTAATATCCTTCACCACACATTCCCTATTTCCATAATTCCCTCCATCCTTTTCTAACCACTGAAATGGCCATTCTTCTCATTCTTGTACCTGCTTTTCTCCTCTATCTCGATTCCCTGTTTGAGTATAGGGAATGTGCACTCATCCTTCAACAACCAGATCAAACAGCCACTCCCTGCTCCATACGTTTTTCTAATTTCCCTGAAGAGTCTCCTGAGTCTTTGCATGTGATCATCTCAAGAAACATGTCACAGTGCTTTTTTTTCTATTTATGTGTTCATCTACAAACCCTAGGATTGTGTGTTGGTGTGTGTGGGTATGACTCGGGGTGGTAGAAATCTGAGATGTACATAAGGGTGGCAGAAGTATATATATTTATATCCGTGCATGGCACATGATGTAGCATATTGTAAATATGCAATAATATTTGCAGAATGAGTAAATAAATGCTCAAATCAATTAAAATACATCAAATTTTCCTCACAGTTTTAAGGAAAGTTTACATAAATCTTCCTTTCTAAATTCTCTGAGGAACTCTGACATAGAATGAAGTTTGAGTTAAAAGGATTTTTGAAATTTAAATAATCTGCATATTGAATTAGCTATTTAATTTAGCTTAGACTATCCTACAAACTTGTAGCAATGCTTTTGTGGAATTACACTGTGCGTAGTCAGAAAATGCCCACTTGAATTATAAGATTCATGAAATGCCTACCATAAATTAGAGCCTGATGTACTTTGTATCTCATATGTGAAAATGTAGGTGCAAAAAACTGTCCTGAATCCATATTAATTTAAGATACCTAAGAGATGATTTAAACAAATGCATTCTTATTTGTCCTCCACCTACTCCGCCCACCACCTTATGAGCCAGTATGTTCTTCTTAGTGTATATTTTTGGAAACTGATGTCCGTTTTTCCAAAGTTTTATTTATTTGTTATTGAACAGGCATGTACTCACCCTTTAACTAATTCAACCACAATAAAGTCATTTCCATCCCCACTGTTATATAGAATTAGTCCATCTAGGGATGTTGTCTTGAACTGGAAAAAAAGATGCATAGAAGTGTAGGCTTGCAAGGTAGCTAAGGCAACATAGCTCGATTTGGTCTTGAAGGTGACAGGATCTGCTATGATGTTCCTGAAGCCAAATCTGGCATTGAGCTCACAGTAATCTATGTCGCCATTTTTACACAGATCAATGTATGCCATTCCATTAAATGTCAGGCTCTGCAGGTGTCCAATGAAGTTGGAGGGGACAGAAGAAAGATACCGTCGTTCTGTGATGATGCCAGTCTCTATGTTATGGAACTCCAGCCTAGTATGATCACCTGCCATTTGACCTAAAAGAGAAGACAATGTACGATTATTTTCCGTATCTGAAAGGCACTTTCAACTTTAGGCTTTCATAGCAATATCACATTGTAAAATACAAGGAGCCAAATACCTCCTTGGTACTCAGTTGTATATAGTAGGAACACTTAAATGATGCTAAAAGGTAAGCCTGGATTATGTAATAAAACATTCTTAGGACAGGTATTAATCTGTCCAAATTTTAGTCTTAACAAAAAAATCCTCATTAACAAAAGTAATGGTATTTTTTATTTTTATTTTTATTTTATTTTATTTATTTATTTTATATATTTTTTGAGATGGAGTCTCGCTCTGTCGCCCAGGCTGGAGTGCGGTGGCACGATCTGGGCTCACTGCAAGCTCCGCCTCCCAGGTTCACGCCATTCTCCTGCCTCAGCCTCCAGAGTAGCTGGGACTACAGGCGCCTGCCACCATGCCCAGCTAATTTTTTGTATTTTTAGTAGAGATGGGGTTTCACTGTGTTAGCCAGGATGGTCTCAATCTCTGGACCTCGTGATCCAGCTGTCTCAGCCTCCCAAAATGCTGGGATTACAGCCGTGAGCCACCACGCACGGCCAAGTAATGGTACTTTTTAAAGCTGAAAAATAAACAAATTAGCAAGAGAGTGAGGAAACAGTAAAAGAAAGAGGGAGGAAAAAGGGAAAGATGGGGGGGTGCACAGAGAGATGCATTGGGGCAGTGATTATTCTCAGGCATCCCACTAGAAAATGATACATCTCAGCTTCATGGTTAGGTGATGTTATTCCTTATAAATGTTCTTTCAGGGGGAAAAAAAAAAAGACTATATAGTTCCTTATACCCAATAGAAAGAGTGGAGAGTTGCAGCCCTTTCTTCCAGTAATGAAACATGAAAGTGTGTTTAAAGTTAAATATATACTATTCACTTTCCCTCTTCATGCTCAATAATGGCCATAGTTTTTGGTTCACGTTAGTCTTCCAAACACATTAGAAATTGTGTTGATTTCTGGACCTATGCCATTTTTTTTTGTCCTTAAGTTTTGTATAACTAAATTGAGCAAAATACACTAATTGAAAGCCTGCCCAATTTTGATAATACCAGTAAAATTAGCCCACCATGCTCCATACCACAAGGCAAAAATCTTTAAACATCCTAGAGTGAAGCTTGGATGCAAATTTATTCAGCAATTGACTATTCCACTCAGTCCTCATTTCTTTCTATCCCTCCATATTTCTCTGTCAAACCCATTAATAGCAAACTTAGTTCTGTCTTTATCTCCAGAGTGATCATTTTACCTGTTTGCAAGGTTGAAGGTAAGATAAATAAGCAAAGATGTGAACTTGTTTTCTAAATATTATAACACAACATAAATATAAAGTACTTGTATCAGTACTAGTGGTTCACACCCAACATGTTGCTCTTGTCTAAATAAACTGTCAGTCACTCTCTTCTGCAACTAAAAATGTTCACTTATTTTGTAATCAAGTTCTTCCAGGTGCTAGCTTCCCCACCCGATTTGCCATAATTGGAAAATGTATCAAGTTACCCCATTCCATCATCCATATTAATGAAAATATTAATTAGAGCTAATCCTAGAATCAGCCCCTGACAAAATGCATTAAACCTTTTCTCCAGGGGTAATGAAGACTGAACAACCACCTATGTGTGTCCCCTTCAGCCAATCTGACAAATTTCCATTTCTTAAGTCAAGACAGTAAAATATTAGATAGCATTTTAAGGAAATATCTGTAAGTAAAATTTCGATGGCATGCTTTTTGTTGTGCAAGAAAAATTGTTTACATATTTGGTTAATTGTCTTTGATGATTATACATGTATTTGTGCACAAAACTCCCCTGAACTGTACTTAACCCTATTTCATTTTCAAACACTCTTTATTAGTTTTAATCCTGGAAACAACATTCTACTCATCCTTGGCATGTTCTCTTTTCAGTCATTGGCTTGTTCTGATTCCCTTTCTGCAAACATTTTTAAAACAAAAATGTCACCATAAATAGTTGTTTCCTCTCTCTCTACCCTCACCACCATATCTCCTGATTGTCTACCCGATGCAAAAGTACCATTATATCCTTGTCAATTCTGGTTTCTCCTGTGACATCATTTCTATCTTCTCCCTCAGTTCTTCCTGTTCAATTACCTCAATATTGTTCTATGGGGATCTACTTCTTTGTTAACAAATAACATTAATCTTTAATTATTTCCAAATATAAAGCTCTAAAGACACCAGCAACACTGAATTAAGAAGCTAAGTACAATGAAGAACATGAGAAGCTTAAAAATCGGCCAGGCACAGTGGCTCACGCCTGTAATCCCAGCACTTTGGGAGGCCTAGGCGGGCGGATCACCTGAGGTCAGGAGTTTGAGACCAGCCTGGCCAACGTGGTGAAATCTGTCTTTACTAAAAATACAAAAATTAGCCAGGCGTGGTGGTGGGTTCCTGTAATGTCAGCTACTCGGGAGGCTGAGGCAGGAGAATCGCTTGAACCTGGGAGGCGGAGGTTGCAGTGAGCCGAGATCGCGCCATTGCTCTCCAGCCTGGGCGAGGGCGCAAGACTCCATCTTAAAAAAAAAAAAAAGAAAAAGAAAGAAAGAAAAGAAAAAAAGAAAAAAACAAGTCATGTGGGCTTTGATATCCCGTTGTCTTGATTTGTATTCGATGCTACATTAAAATATGAGCCTTAACTCAGTGAACCCTATCCTGATCCTGAAACTGCCATGTTTCATCTTAAAGGCTCTATTAATGAAACAACCAAGAGTAACAAAACAATTCTGAAAAAAATATTTCTAACACTTGAAATTAAATATTACCCCCAGTTGTCAAGTTCTTAGCAGCTCTAAAAAAAGGAAACACCAGTTAATTCCAGACTAAGGAGTTCAGTAACAAAAATAAGACAGTACCCATTTTCCTTTCTCAAAGGAATAGGATATGCACACAGAGCACAAATAATAAAAAGGTAGTAAAACAGCATGAAGCAACTATGGCCCAGTTACACACAAAAAAATTATAATTGCAGTAATGACAGATATATTTGTTCATTGGGGAGAATTACCCCCCGAAACCCATTATCTGTTGACTAAGAAAATATTAACTGATTGTTGCCTTCTTTAAAAAATTATTTTTTCTCAGGATTTTACTCCAATGTTTAATCCTCATCAGTAATATAGCCACTTCTACTACTGTAGATATTTGTTTTTTAAATAAGAAAAAAATTATAAGACTTTGACGGGGAAAGATTTTAATGTTCTCATCATTTAAAAATGCACTACCCAAGGAGAATTTGGAATTAGCAAAATGCCTCTGATCAAAATACCTAAGGTACAGCAGATTGACAACAATCTCCAATAAGACAACAACCAAAACATGTTTCCTAGATGTTGTGCTTGTATAGAAATCTCAATATTTCCAAGTCAAATATTTTTAACAAAATAGATAGCAAGGCTAATGTGTGTTCTGTGTTAGGTTATATTTCTCATGTCCAGCAAAATATCCCCCCCTTATGTTCACTTGTTAATTCACTTAAAATTACTGATTGTGTGGTATATGTGTCAGGTGCTAGCCTTGGTATTGGAGAACCAGTGTTGAGAGGAGGAGAAAGGGTCCATTTTCTCTAAACTCAGGGTCTATTGGAGAAAGGCAGACAGAAGAGGTAAGGATGTAATTAAATATATAATAACAAAACTCAGAGAAATGCTATGAATTTCATGAATGGGGTATTGTGTTGCTTAACGTGAAATGGAAGAAGATGCCTAATTTGATATTTGAGGTAGATTTGAAGAATTAAAAAGAGAAAGCTGTGCTAAGAATTGGAGAAAGGGAATCAAGGGTGGATTCCAGGAAGGGGAGACGAATGAAGGAAGGCTTCTGGATGAGAAACAGCTAGAGAGCATGGATGGAGAACTGGGAGCAAGTAGGTTGGTGACACATGGAATTGAAAGGAGTGGGAGTGCCAGGGTCCAGATTTCTCACAGTGCTTCTTACATTCAGAGCTAAGGAGGATTTGAAGCAGGGGTTAACCATGACTCGTGTGTGTGTGTGTGTGTGTGTGTGTGGTGTGTCTGTTTATTCCCTTTATGAGTACAAGAGATTGGATAGTGAACTATGGCAGCTATAGTAGAAATGAAAATCATCAACAAAAAGATAATTTTACAGATATAATTTCCAGGGTTTACTAATGATGTACAGAATGACAGAAAGGAAGGGAATGGTGATGCCTGGCTTCCAGGCTTGGGTAACTGGATATATGGTGAACGTTGTTCCATAAAGGACATACACACAGAGATACAAAAAACACAATTCTAGATTTTTTTAGACAGACTAGATGATGAGTTGAAGCCCAGTGACTTTCCACTTAGGGATTCCACATAATTCGTACAACCCCTTGTCATCTACGACCTAGGAAATCTCCTTCCTTGGGCTTCTCTGCTGGCAACTACTATCCTCATGACCCTAGGTGAGGTGCAAACATTCCCAAGAACAACCGGAATATGTACGGTCCTGTGTTCCACAGATACCTGACTTAATAGAATTACTATAAAACTTAAAGATATGGGAAAATGTAGGACTTTGCATGAAGAGTCTCTAGTACTTTCCTTTTTAAAATTCTTCTCATTCGGTGATTTCTGACTTGCTGTAAAATTTAATAAGAAACTCCCATTGCTTCTCTGATTTATGGGTGACTTCAAGTGGCCAGTAGGATATTTGAAAGAAATCTCAATGTAAAGCTTTCATTGCCACATTTGGAAACCTTTTATGTACTATGTAAATCAAGGCTGAATCACTCTTATGAATTGTTGGCTTTCATGAGATCTCTGACAAAAAGGAAGGAAGAAAGGAAGGAAGGAAGGAAGGAAGGAAGGAAGGAAGGAAAGAAGGAAAAAATAAACAATGTACCCAAGCTATTTAAAAAATAACTCAGCATTTGATATTAAGTCTTAGGAAGAAATGAGACAAATAGTCATAAACTAATCCTGACTTGTTAGTTGGTTTATTGACTGTAGTAGTATGGGCAAAGCAATTTTGAAACTATTTTAGATGCATTATTGGATTAAGCAAATGAATAAATGACATTACTGGGAGCCAGGATTCTCATCTCAGATGAAAACACATGTAAGTATGGAATGGGAAAAATAAAGAAACAATGCTGTAGGTATGAAGGTAACAGTGTAAACTCACACTTTATAAAATGTGTGTATGTGTATATTTATATGTACATATAATGTATATGTCTGTGTGTACATACATTTACATGTATGTTTGGGTGTCAGTATATATACTTGAATACATTTCCTATCTGTCTGCTGAAGGAGTTAAGTAGCAAAGATACCCCAGTAGCATTGAGAACACCTACCACCCACATCTTGATCTGTATTATTCCTCACTAAATGGTAAATAAATGGCTAATTTTAGGGGTGAAGTATAGTAGATAAAAGTTGTAACTGGAACATCCTGTTATTCCAAGAAGTAAGAAAAGGGCCAGGCATGGTGGCTCATGCCTGTAATCCCAGCACTTTGGGAGGCCGATATGGGCGGATCACCTGAGGTCAAGAATTCAAGACCAGTCTGGCCAACATGGTGAAACCTCATCTCTACAAAAATTAGCTGGGCATGGTAGCACACGCCTGTAATCCCAGCTATTTGGGAGGCTGAGACAGCAGAATCACTTGAATGTGGGAGGCAGAGGCTGCAGTGAGCTGAGATCACTCCACTGTACTCCAGCCTGGGCAACAGAACGAGACTCCATATCAAAAGAAAAGAAAAAAGAAAAAGAAAGGAAAAGAAAAAGAAAAAGAAAAAAAATAAGAAAGTACTAAAAAAAAAAAGAAGGCATGTCATGAGATCACAGAGGCCAACTTAATGAAATTCACACTGGTAAAAACTGAAAAACATTTGGGCACCAAAATCATAAGATAGAGTAATTATGAAGTATTATAAAAACATAGCAATGGTGAGTCTACAACAATAAGAAAAAAAGGAAAGGAGGAAGCAAGAGAAAAAGAGAAATGAAAAGAAAGAACAACTGAAAAAAAATAAAGAAAGAAGGGAGAGAGAAGGAAGAGTCCTTGCTTGCAGCAGAATGCTAAGCATTGACTGTAAATGTGGAAGGAGTGCTGGAGTTTGAAAATAATCAATTTTTGTAACTCTCAGTGCAAAGACTGAATCAAGTAAAACTCTTCAATGGATACTAAATCTAGGGCAAAATTGTCATGAGGTACAGGATATTTGCATGGTCTTAATATCTCCCCATAGACAGTTTACTAGTTGAAAGGGAGAAAACATGGTAATTATAAAATGGAGAAAATGGACAACAGGTTGATGGAGTGGTCAAATTAAATCACCAAAGACATGGGCAGCATGTGCTCCAGATGGGATACTGTACAGAGGACATAACAACAGCAATGCAGTATTTCATCCAATAATGTAAAATACACATTCAATCATGAGGAGACATCAGATAAACATAAACTGAGTGACTTTATATTAATACAAAGCAGGAAGAGATTATATACTTCAACAATGTTAATGTAATGAAAAACAAAGAAAGTTCATGGAAATGTTCTGGATTAAAGGAGACTAAAGAAACCTGACAACTTAAAAAAAAAAAAAAATAGCTGGCCCTACACTGCACACTGCGCTGGAGGGGAAAAATGCTTATAGCATATTAATAACATTGAATCAACTGACAAAGCTGGAATATAGATGACAGATCAGAAAAATAAATTGTATCTATGCAAAGTTTACTGAAGTCAGTGGCTTTTATTTTTTAAATAAGGGGATATTCCCATTTAAAAGAAAAAAAAATATATGCTGAAGTATTTCGGGTTAAAGGGACATTGTGTATGTAACTTACCCTCAACTGGCTAAGAGAAAAGTAAGAAAGAGAGAGAGAAGAGACAGTGAAAGAGCACAAATGTCAAAACAAGTTCGCTTAAATGTTCACAATAGTAAAGCTATAAGGGTATTCTTTGTATTATTTTTGGAACTTTTTGTAAATTTGAAATTATTTTGAAATAACTTTCTAAAATACATTTCTTAAAAAAATATTTTTCACCATTCTTCGGTTTTCATCCCTGGTACATCCACTGCAGTACAGGACTTATTACTTTACATCCTGGACCATCTAAAACACTACCACATAATTTCGCTCAAAACATATTTTCTCCACTTACTCTTCAGTTTAAATGCAGTGACTTCCAATTTCCTGGAAGTCTATGAAATATGAACTCCTTCGTCTAGACCATCAACTCATTGGCCTCAAAAGGCCATTCCAGCCATGCCCACTGCCATATGCTTGCAAGAAGCAAAATAAAGCTTCTTAGTTCCCTGAACATTACTCTAGCCCCATCAGCATCATTCTTTCTTGTGTGGAATTCTCTCCTGCATTATCCTTTCTTTAAAGCCTAGATCAAGTATTATCAATTGCTTTAACAATACCTGAAACCAAGTTCCTCAACTTCTCTTCTGAACTCCAAGACCATAAAGTACTCACGTCAACCATTCAGTAGTTCATCCATTACTCTATGTAACATATTATACTCTATAATAATCTGTGTTTTATATGTATGTGTGTATTTTCCTTATAATAACATGCATTGTCTAAGAAAATACTTTCTACAGAGCCATACACTTACTAGGATATTGACGAATATAAAGCAATGGACTGTAAGTCAAAAACCAACCAACCAAAAAACACAAAACAAAAAACAAACATAGGTTCTCTCCTCAGATCTCGTAACACACTCCAATAAAACATAATTCACTTATCCTCTTCAAGTACCACTTACCTCATCTACAGAATGGGAATATGTGTGCCCTATCTACTTCATAAGACTCTGTAATATTTGGGAGGCACTCAGAGACTTTAAAATGTTCTGTTGTAGTTCTGGCATGATTTTGCTGTTGGCAGTTGCCTCTTCCCAACTCTTACTTGTGACCTTAGATCCTAATGCTCATTTCCATGTCTTTTGAGAAAACCCGGTTGTCCAAACTATGGATGCTGATCTAAAAAACAATCCATTCCTCTTCAAAGAACTGTCCTAGACCAAAACTAATCAAACTTCAGCTGATACTCTTCTGCCTTGTACAATTTTTTACCTTCCTTCCCTAAGGAATGATTCTTTCAAAAGTTGAAAATCCTATAGGTCATATCTCCACACTGATACAGTTGACTGTTCTCTGGGCATGGGGACCTCATTCAAATTGAATGAACAGACATATATCCACTGTACAAGGACCATTTTGTGCTTTTTACTAGAATAATTAACAGGGCTATCTTCTCTGAAAAAAGAAAAAGAAGCTAATATCCCAGTGGGTCATGTGCTTGGAGTTGTTTTCAAAGTAAATAAAGGCACAAGGATTTGTCTTCCTTGTGGCTTTCCTGTGTTTCTAGGGTGGATCTGCATACAGCTCACCTCAGGAATCTAAAAATGGGGGTTGAACTTGAAATCCTCAATATTAGAATTTAACTAACTGAGATAAATGGCCAAAAATAATCTATCATAGCTTAAAATGAAAAAGCATTTCATCTGACAGTATGCCAGTGTATCTGTCAACTTACCTAGAAGTTAAAAGATAAAACTTGCAGTTGTTCTTGACCAAAACATATACAAAAAAAAAAAAAAAAACAACACAAAAAAACAACAGAAATTGGCATCTAAACATGACTGCAATATTTGATGAGGCACTAAGATATTTATCAGGCCACAAAAATAAAATATATTATAAATTCTTCTTGCACTATTAAAGGGCCAATAATATGACATATAACGTGTCGTTTTTGAGGAAAAAACACTTAACAGAGTGCTTATTTAATAAAATTGTTACTAGAACAAATCAAATAAAAATGGATTGTGTGTATAAGCTTCAAGTTGTGTACCAGCCTTGGTGTGCAAAGTCACCTGCAAGAAATGAGAGTCAAAAGTGTTAGCATAGGAAAAGGCAATGGAGACAGGGGTGCTTACCTGTCATGGCCTGTTGGTCATCCACCGTTAACTTTAAACTTTTTCCACGCCGAACTACACGCACTGTGTGCCACTCGTTATCATTGAGGTTATAGCCGGCAAATAGAGTCTCGGGACCTTTGCCTGTAGAATATGCCAAACAGTCATTATGGACACTCAGAATCAGTCAAGCAAATGAACCTCACAGAGAGTGAGAGAAAGAGACAAAGAAGCGGGGAAGGTGAGGGACAGGGTAGAGAGAGAGAAGAGAGGAAGAAAGAGAGAGAGGAGGGAGAGAAAGGAGGGAGAGAAGAGAGGTGGGCTGGACCAATTTTCAAGCCCATTAGAGTCATAGCAAGCAAGGAAAGTGACAAGTTTACAAACATTCAGGTGTGACCATTTAAGAATCTTTAACCCTACGCATTGATCTATAACAAGTAAATTAACCTGCTGTCATAAATAGGCACAGTCAATATAGAACTGGGAACCCACCCAAATTTAAACATAGATTTTAAAAACAAATTCTCTGATTTTTAGTTACCATTTTCCTGCTAACAAAGTGTCTAGCCATCACGTAACCTCTGAGTTCTAGAAGATATCTGACTGCAGCTCATAAGCTAATCATTTTCAGTGAGATAAGTCTTCCAGTAGACTCTGGGAGAAGGTACTATCTTGTGTGATAGCTGCTATTCTGCTCTTATACCTGGTACCTACAGTACAGTGCTCAACAAGTTCTTAGGTTCTTTAGCCTCCTAAATGTATGGAACATTGAGTCTAAAAAATACATAGAAATAAACCTTACAACTAATTGACCTGTATGTCACAAATCTCTCTGTGTGTGGTGGAGGCACTTCTGGCAAGTGTAGGTATACGTATTGACTCACAATACGTGGACTGAAAGAAAGGAAAGAAAAAAAAATAGGCACAGTCAATAATGGGCCAACTGTTGAGCATGAAGAAAAAGTAGTGATGACGTTAACCAGCAGTAGAGGACAAGGGATTACCAGTGGGCAGTGAGTGGGCAAGAAGTATAACTGGGAAAGTAACTGCTAGTGAATCTATATAAACCTATGCAAATGAAATTTAAATGGACTCAGCGGAGACATATTACTTCAGAAAGCTGTTTGGTAGAAATTATTGAAATGATTAAGTTAGACTATATCCCTCACCTCAAAAAAAAAAAAAAAAAAAGCAAAGGAAAATGCTTCTAATATAACAGGATACCTTTATTTAAAAAATAAGTATTTCTACTAATCTGACATTATGAGTCATTGAGAAAAAATAACATTAAAGATACATTGTTTGGTAATGATTTTTTTCCCTGGTGTTTTTTTTTTTTAATGTTTATTTTTTTTTAAGTATGGAAACATGGTGGTACATTAAAATAATGAAGGGAATTATATCATTGAGTTTCATGGATTTCAATGGATTGAGAATCAGGATTGGAGTTCACAATTTGTTTAATCAAATTCTGCCAGCAAAACCAATTAATGCCCAAGGATCACAGGAGGATCTATGAGAAAGTAAAGATACAGGCCAAGGAGAAGAAGAAAAGTAAAAGGAGAGCGAGAGAGATCGAGTAAGAGAGAGAGAACTGAGTAGAAGAAATCCTGAGTTTTCCATCCATATGAGATCATTGTTTGCTTTCAGAACTACAGTTATCCACCAGCCTATTGATTTCTCTCTTATGGTGCTACTAATAATTCAAGTGTTGTATCCTTGGCTGGTATATCTCGGGTTAGAAATGAGCCAGTGATATGAGGTAAATTTTACAGGATGAACTGCCTCAGTTATTTATATCTTTTTGTTTCTTTAGAGAAATTAAATTACAAATCCAGACACATGAATTTAAAACTGTTCTAGATATAACAGTTTTAAGAGATTGATGGCTAAATAACTAGAGAAAGTCTGCTAGTCCAGCAACTGCAAAATACTTTGAGATCAAATGTTGAAAGCAAGTTCCAGGATGGGAAAAAAAAAAAAAAAAAAAAACCTCTTTCTAAATTCAATAGTGAAGAAAGAAGTGTTTAATAACTCTGCAGTATCTTAGCATCCTGCTGGCAGTAAGGGTCATCTTTCATTTTGATCCTTGAAAAGAGAACATATCATTTTATAGCTATTTTTATAGGGGATTTTTTTTTGTTAGAAATATGTGCTTTTGAAGCAGCTTCACTTCTATTCTTTTCATTTTTAAATATATTTTGTCAAGGAAAGGAAGCATACATAAGGGTGATATCATCGTTATACCACATCCTGGGCTTGATCTTGCAGTAAAGTCATAATGCTTAATCTATGCAACAACTATTTCCATAACAACAGGCACAAAATCCAATTAAAAATAACCCTTTGGTTCATAAAATTCTCTGTGGGCCAAATTCTAGCTCTTTTCATGAATTATTAAAATTGTGAACAGATTGATTTTGGAAGATAAGGTTTTTAAAAAGGCACTTAATAGTCTCACTTCAAAACAATGTTACCCATGCAACATGAAGTGTAACGGAAAGTGCACTAGACTAGGGAGTTAAGAATTGCGGTTGCTAGATCATGATTTGCTACTAAAAAAGAAGTTGGGGGTTGGGTAGTGCTTAATATGTAGCAGGCACTTTGTCTGTTGTCTGGTTTCACCTTTACATTATTAATCTACAGATATGAAACTGAAGGCCTATAAAGCTAAAACTACTTGTCCCCAGGTCACACAGCTAAAAAGTGGTAGAACCAAGTTTCATCCTTGGCCTGACCTCCTCAAAGCCTGCATGCTTTTCCCTGCATCGTTCAGCCTCTTAGTTATGAGACTCTTTGGCTAACAACTTAACTTCTCACTTTCCCCATATCGGAACAAAGGAGGTGGGAAAGATGCTCTTTGTGGTGACTCCCAGCTCGTCCTACAGAATGATCACACTGCTAGCAAATCCTACACATCCTCTGGATAAGTCCTGGTGGAAGCAAATCTCTAAGTAATACAGTGTCTACCTAGGGATGCTGAAATGACTGCTCCTAAAGATATGAAACAGAAGAAGGAACATCATTTTAGGACCTGTCTCCACCCATAATCAGCAATTTGCTAACACACTCAACTTCTGGTGCTCTCAGCATTCCCATCCATAAAGTGAGGAGAGTTTCCAGCTGATCTTTACAGTTCTTTTAGAATTTCACTTTCTCACAGAATTCAACATACACAAACTTGTTAAAGAAAAATGGTTTAACTGCTGAAATTTTGAATTTGAGAGTTTATCCTCTTGCCATATTTTTAATGGCAAAATTATAGTGACTTCAAGCTGTTAATGACTTTTCAGGATTTCCTTTTCTTCAGAGGATATCAAACCATGTATCAATTGTGCCAACGTCTTTCTCCCTGCATGAATGCACTATAGACTGAATGTGTGTGTCCTTCAAAATTCACTATGTTGAATTTCTAACCTCCAATGTGACAGTATGAGAAGGTGGGGCCTTTGAGATATAATTAGGTTTAGATAAGGGTGGAGCCCCATGATGGAATTAGGGCCCTCATAAGAAGAGGAAGAAACACCAGAGCTTTCCCTCTGCCATGTGAGGGTACAAAGAGAAGGCGGCTGCCTACCAGCCAGAAAGAAGGCCCTCGCCAAGAGCCAAATCTGCTGACACTTTGAACTTTGACTCCCAAGTCTTCAAAAAACTGAAGTGGAAAAAAAAATTATGTTGTTTAAGCCATCCAATCTATGGTATCCTGTTATAACAGCCCAAGTCGACTAACACTGTGGACGATATTTTAAAGACTTTTAAGAAAGTCTATAGCTGGCCAGGTGCGGTGGCTTATGCCTGTAATCCCAGCATTTTGGGAAGTCAAGACGGGAGCATCACGAGGTCAGGAGTTTGAGACCAGCCTGGCCAACAGGGTGAAACCCTATCTCTACTAAAAAAAAAAAAAAAAAAAAAAAAAGGAGCTGGGTGCAGTGACATGCACCTGTAATCCCAGTTACTCAGGAGGCTGAGGCAGGAGAATCGCTTCAACCCAGGAGGCGGAGGTTGCAGTGAGCCAAGATCTCGCCACTGCACTCCAGCCTGGGTGACAGTGAGACTCCATCCCCCTCCCCCCACCAAAAAAAAAGGAAAGAAAAGAAAAAAAGAAAGCCCATAGCCTTATTTCTATTAAAAGACATCATTCCATATGTTTTGTGGGGAGTTTTGATTTGTTTGTAATTATAAACTTGAGTTTTACTATAACATATTATTTAAGTCATAGAGGTATTAGGTTTTCATTTATAGTTAAAGAAGCAGATTTAAAGGGGTTGAGCGAATTATTAAGTCTCAAAGACAGTAAGAAGTAGAGAGAAAACTGAGATTTTGATTTTCTATTTTCATTAAAATGTGTTTTCCACAGAAAATGATCTGCAAGTCGTGTAAGAGGTACAATGGGGCTGAATGCCCACAGTTAATATTTCACCAGACCAGGTCAGAATTCAGCTTTACAGGCTAATGTTATATTAAAGAATTTTAGAACTAGGAGGGACAAGAGAAGTGTAGAATTTCAATCATCATTTACAAAGAAGAAACATGAAGTGCAAAGACATTAGATGATGTCTCCATCGTCACAGCTGCTAAATTAAGAAGCCTAGGTCTCTAGACTCTCAGTCTAACAAACTTTTTTTTTTTTATTTTTAAGACAGAGTTTCACTCTGTTGCTCAGGCTAGAGTGCAGTGGTGCAATCTTGGCTCACTGCAACCTCTGCCTCCACGGTTCAAGTGATTCTCCTGCCTCAGCCTCCCAGGCAGCTGGGATTACAGGCACCCACTACTGTGCCCAGCTAATTTTTGTATTTTAATAGAGATGGAGTTTCAAGGCCAGTCTGGTCTCAAACTCCTGACCTCAAGCAGTCTGCCAGCCTTGGCCTCCCAAAGTGCTGGAATAACAGGCATGGACTACTGTGCGCCCAGCCCTAACAAACTTTTAAAACATTATTCTGTTCATTAGACAGTGCTGATCTAGAATGAATTTCTCAAGTCACACCAAAATCTGAGTCTGAGTTTAATAAGTCTGTCAGTGCTTTTCAACAGAGTTTGACCTAATCTATGGTCTAACTGTTTTGTGCCTGGTGATTTTCACTGGGTCTGCTGATGACCCTGTAGCTAAAACTTATTGATAACAGATGGAAGTAGAAGCAATAAACATTTCAGTTTTCCCTGATTCAGTGTAAGTTGAGTGTTCTTCCACAACCTACCCATCCATAAATTCAAGGTGTCTCTAAGATTAACTCCTAAGAAGGGTTGGAGTTAACCCTAACTTGAGGCATGGTATAGACAGAGGAAAGTGTGCGTTAGCATGTGTATGTGTGTATGTGGGAGTGTGTGTGTGAGAGGGATAGAGAGAGAGAGATACACTTAAAAGATGGTAGATTTTTGGCCATGTTAGTAACCACATTTGCTAATGACTTTTACTTCCATTTTCGCATCAACATGATTCTTAGGTTTCTTTAAATATTAGTCTCAGAATAAAGGAAATTTCATGTTATAATTTGTAGTTATGGGAGTTAGTGGTAAAGAAAACTGGATTTTGTCCCTAGTCTGTCATCAACTAATTATGTCACCTTGAAGATGGCATTTATTCTCTCAGTTTCTTTTTATCTGTAAAATGATAAACCCATATAAAAGCATATTAAAAAAAAAAAAACTTTCCTACAGCCAACTTCAAACTATTGTCATTCTTAGAAGGACCAAAACCACCTTGCAGCTACATGAAAGACTGCAATGTTATAGTGACTATCCTATGTGTGTAAGCTTTTTGTTTTTACTATTACTAACTTCATCACTTTTGGTTTGGCATAGTAGGCAGAGGGCAGACAGCGCCTTAAAGAGGCTCTTCTACCCAAGAATTACTAAACTCAAGTTGAATCCAGAGGACAATATTGATACATGGTAGAAAATGTGTTTATTATTTTATATAGTCAAATTTTAATGGTGATAACTGTGTGTTTTCTTTTTTATTTTGACAACATTCACAGAATACAGCACCAAACAATCAACAAACTATCAAGCAGGAGCAGGGACATTCTGCTCTGTGTACCAGGATATCCCCCTGCTTTATGGACAAGTTCAGTATGAACACTAAATCATAGACCAGAAACTTATGTGGGGAAATAATGAAGTGATCTTTAAAGCACATTTTATTTTACTTAAGGCATATTATTCTTTCACCTGCTCAAAGAATCAGACCAGGGAAGGGCAATGTGAGAGAATCTGACTCGGTATTTCCCGAAGCTTGCCTTATGCAGGCCAAGTATGGTTGTGCAATGTGAAAATCCAGGAGCTCAACTGGGGCAAAAGTTTCATTATTATTTTTAAATCAGTGGAGTTACTTCTTGCCCACAAATAATCTTGCATGAAAGAATACAGAAACCATATAAAGGAGGAGTTGCCCTGCTAAGAGATAGAGGCAGGATAACTTGGCCCCTGAGGTGTCACCTGGAACCCCTGGACTCTGCAGTCCTTGTTTGAAAGTCAGTCTCAAACAAATAAATCCCCTCAACTAGGGGGTTTATTTCTCCCTTTAAAAAAAGAATAACTTTTTCATAAAACTCCAGCCAATGCTTGTTAAAAGTATTTTCAAATAACCCCTTGTTTTAAAAATTACATTTAACTTGCAAAAAAGGATTTTTGTGGCCTATGAATTAAAAGCTCTTTCTGCAGAACATCATGTATTATGCATATCAAAGCCTACCAGTTTCAGTCTGTCCACATTAACATCCCTCTAACATGAATTCCCTATACTCCCTTAATTACGAAGCTTAAATTCATAGATCCTCTTCTAAAGATTTAGTAGATCTTTTCTTCTTCTTTTTTTTTTTTGAGACTGAGTCTTGCTGGGTTGCCTAGGCTGGGGTCCAGTGGCGACATCTTGGGTGACTGCAAGCTCTGCCTCCTGGGTTCACTGTTCACTCCATTTTCCTATCTCAGCCTCCTGAGTAGCTGGGACTACAGGCACCTGCCACCACGCCTGGCTAATTTTTTTATTTTTTCTTTTAGTAGAGATGGGGTTTCACTATGTTAGCCAGGATGGTCTCCATCTCCTGACCTCTGATCCGCCCACCTTGGCCTCCCAAAGTGCTGAGACTACAGGCGTGAGCCGCCGCACCCAGCCAGATCTTTTCTTCTTATGTCATATGAGTTATGCAACAGATTGGCTTTCCTTATTTTCCATCCTTAGGGAGCCAAGATTCAGGAATTTTATTGCATTTCAGCAACTTGAATTTTTTCCCTTTTTAAAAAATTTCATTTGACTTTCTTCCCCAATTATGTTACAATTATTTTTGTTAATCACTATAAATTATATTTGAAAGTACTGAAGCACAGACTACTAAGTGAATGTATTTAAGAAAGAAAGAATAGCATTCAAGGGATGCATGGCTACTTAGTCCAACTCTCCTTTTACAGACATCTCCATGGGAGGTTAGTTGCCTTGCCTCTGTCTTCCTTGTTATTTGCAGGGTGAAACTAATGCCTGGGCCTCGAACTTATTCAGGACCTAACATGCATTACCATCTGACCAAAGTCAGAGAGGGTAAACATTCTTTGACCTTTGCATATCATTCCTTTCTCTATTTATATTTATACATATTCAAAAATATTGTTCTAAATACATTTTAAACAAACCCACCTGCTTTGGGAAGCAGAATCAGTACAATTTACAAACAACCTCACTGCCATACACAGTTTTGGAAGCAGTGATGAAACAGGTGTGTTTTTTCATGTACCTCTTCACATTTGGTTCAAATGTAGATTCTCACATATTTCAAGGGACATCTGCATGCATCATAAGAAAAGCTTGAACTTGGTTGAGAGTTAAATAAACTTGGATTTGAAAGCAGGTTTTGCATTTTCTGGTTGCTTAGGCTTGGGTATATTAGTTTCGTTGAGCTTTCCTTCCATCATCTATAAATGTGAAATAATAATGCCTACCTTATTTCATAGGTTTGTTGTAAGGACTAAGGAATATAACAAATCTAATGTGTTTGGTGCTTTTCACTTTGTGTAATCTCAATGAATATTAATTTACTTTCCCTCCTTTTTATGGAAAATAAGGAAAATAGCAGTGCATGAATTCTGCAAACCACCAAAGGATCTACCATTAAAAAATGATTGACAGCCAAATATATTATACATTATATAAAAACGTATATTGAAAGAAACATCCACAATTTTTATTTGAACAGGCACACTGCATAGTCTAGTATTTTGAAATTAGGACTCCCAAAGTCAAATTCTTTGGAACGGTCGTCATTTTAACCTGAGATTTCACAGTATTTGTGTTTGGTTATTTAATTCCTAAGCATTCACCCTAAATATAAAAATAAATGTAAAATATATTTACAAGGGAACCTGAAATATTTCAATAATGACTTGCTTAATCTCGGAGTTAAAATAAGATGTACATGATACTAAATTTGGATCCTTTTTGCTAGAAAGCCTTGTGTGCAAATATCTTGTGAACAATTTATACTGGTTTATGAATGTGGAGGGAAAAGATAGCGAAGAGCAATAGAGAAGAATGAAACAAAGCTGAGACCCTTTCATTCAATGTAAGCAAAGACCTCTAAGAGACAAAACTGGCAGATGCCTCTGGAACCGAAAGGTGGATGTGGCTGTATAGAAACTTGAAAAAAAAATAGCAGTTATATTTGGATTTTTAAACTCTTAGATGTGTGTGCCACAAGCTTAAACTCACTGCATCTCTACATACCCTTTAGGTAGCTATCTCCCTCTAGTGGTGCACATATTTTAAAGACGTTAACTACATAAATGAACCATCTTTATGAGGTACCCTGCTTATGGTACATATACCCTGGTATGGTTCTGAAGTTCACTTTATTTGTCTTACGTATTCATTGTAATTTCTATTTTAAAATTCTACCTAGTTATTTCAGTGGTAATCTGACTTGCTCAATTAAATCATTTATCAAGCATGAAGATTTTGATGGGTATTTCTGCAAATCCATCACCTAACAAACTGCACAGATGATGGGCAGGCAGGAATTTTTTTAAAAGACTAGAATCACCTTATACGTATAAATTGGTTCTATATTTATACATGACTGTTCAATATATTTAGACCTACAGCACCTGAAAATTGAATTAGGAAGAGAAGTTACAGTACCATAGCATCTGAGAATTATGAAATTTTAAAACTGAATGGTCCATATTGTGTCTGTTGTTTATCCCATTTAGCTACTTATTTATTCTGAGTTCCATGGCACCCATATGCTATTAGTTTTGTTTAAAATTTATTTTGTACCAAGTACCGATCTCAGAATTGGGAATATCCAAGTTACAGTCAAAAGAACCTACATTCTAATAAGTCAGAGGTCAAAACACTTTTTCTGTAAAGGGCCAGAGTGTAAATATATTTGACTTTGCCAACCATGTGTTCACCATTGCAACTCTTCAACTTTACTACTGCAATGTAAAAGCAAGCATAGAATGTATGTAAACAAATGGAGTGGCTGTGTTTCAATAAAGCTTCATTAAAACAGGGAGCTAGCTTGAGAGCTATCGTGTTCAAGACCCTGTAAGATAAACATGTACAGACAATTTAAAATATCCTTTCCCATAAATTTTGTGTTGCATATTAAAGAAATAATAACAGAAACATACTCAAGAATTTAAGTGTGAGGGAACCTGAGTTTTAGATTTGATATTGCCATTAACTCTAACATAACCTTAAAAATGCTAATTATCCTAACTCTTTTACTGCTGTTTGTTTTCTTAAGAAACAACTAAAAGCAATTTTTAAAGGCTTTAAGCCCAGGGTCCCCACCTGCGAGGCCACAGACAGGTACTGTCCATAGCCTGTTAGGTACCAAGCCACACAGCAGGAGGTGGGCAGCAGGCAAGCCAGAAAAGTTTCATCTGTATTTACAGCTGCTCTCCATTGCTCGTATCACCATCTGAGCTGCACCTCATGTCAGATCAGTAGTGGCATCCGATTCTCATAGGAATGCAGACCCTATTGTGAAGTGCACATGTGAGAATCTTGGTTTCATGCTCCTTAGGAGAATCTAATGCTTGATGAGCAGTCACTGTCTCCCATTACCCTCAGATGGCACTCTCCAGTTGCTGGTAAACAACCTCTAGTTGTACTGATTCTACATTATGGTGGGTTGTATACTGATTTCATTATATATTACAATGTAATAGTAATAGAAATAAGGTGCATGATAAATGTGATGCACTTGAATTGTCCTGAAATCACTCCCGTCTGTGGAAAAACTGTCTTTCATGAAACCAGTCCCTCATGCCAAAAAGTTTGGAGATCGC
Organism: Trachypithecus francoisi; assembly: GCF_009764315.1. Taxonomy (NCBI): domain Eukaryota; kingdom Metazoa; phylum Chordata; class Mammalia; order Primates; family Cercopithecidae; genus Trachypithecus; species Trachypithecus francoisi. The sequence goes on along the minus strand of NW_022681462.1, from coordinate 56,992,521 downwards.
TGCTTTAAATGACACAAATCAATTGACACAAATCAATTGCAAAGTCCTACTTATAAAATCTAGGATAAACTAGGTTCCTTTCTGTTTCTGCAAATTTAGAACAGAAACATTCATTAAATGCTTGCTCTGTGTGTGTGTGTGTGTGTGTGTGTGTGTGTGAGAGAGAGAGAGAGAGAGACTGAATGCACCTTTGTTTAAAATTAGGTAATTAGGTTTCTATCTATATCAAGTTTTCCAGGTACTAACAAGTTTTATTTGGCAGTTGACTTTGGGGACAGTAGTCTCTGGAGTGAGACAGGAGCTTGTGAGAAGCTGGAAGCAAGCCTTGTCATTGTGACAATGATGACAAGATAGAAACAGAAGCAGGAGCTACCACTGCTTGATGCCTGAGTCATGGTTGCTGGCAGCAGTACTTCCTACCTACATTTGATGAGAGGATATATTTCCCAGGTTGTAATTATGACACCTTCGGCCTACTATTTGACTTTGCCATTACTTTCTGGTTTTAAAATAATCTTTCCTTCAGTTAAAAAAATTCAAAGGAGATTAACTCCTCATTACAGGTCTCTATTTTATCCTTCTCAATTTTTAGGTACTGAGTTGCAAGTGAAACCTGTTTGTTTTAATTTTTCACAAGAATCAGCTAGAACATTAAATTACAAATTAAATTTCGACATGTAAATGACACTTCTAAATTGTCCTTTTTCTGCCTCTTAACATTACTAGAGGCATGATGAGCCACATAGTTTGAGAGGCCAGTGCAAAAAAAATGTGGAGTCCTTATTCAAAATTAAGAATTTCAAGATGGTAGCAGTGGAGCATTAACCCAAATACAGGGCCCTTCTCAGCATATGGCACTGCATGACTGCATAAGTTGTATGCTGTTGAGGCCAGTCCTTATTAGGAGTGTAAGTTTTGAGTTTATTTATTTTTGATGCTTCCTTTAGTAAATTCTACATTCAGGAATGAGCAGACAAGGCTGGAGGCAAAATTCTTCCCATACCTTTGTGAGAAGCATAGTTGAGTCACCTTCCCCATAGTGTCTGCACTTAGTGACATGGCCTCTGGGGTATCAGAGAAGCTGTCTCAGGCTTGTTTTGCAGGCCAGGCCTGGTGCCAATCACGAAATGGGCTTGGTGATACACCAATAACCCTCAGAACCAGGAAGTAAAACTACCTGCTGAGCCATGTAGCTCCTCTCTCTTTTCTTCTCTATTCCTCCTCAAGTGCTCCTCGATTTAGCCAAGGATATACCCTTGAGAACTACTCAGAGTGTCCTTATAAAGAGATACTTGCCTCCTTTTTTTTTTTAATAAGCAAAGAGATAGAGTCCTAAGGACAGACACATTTCTTTATGCTAAAAATACTAGAAATACTCATCCCCAGTTAAAAAGTACTTTGATTAAATGATATAAAGTCAGACATTAAGCTTGATGTTTGCTTTTCAAAAATGAACACTAACAACAGAAAAAAGACATTTTACAAACTTTAAAAAATCCACTGGAGAAATTAAATAGTCATGTGCTGACTAATTACATTGAATTTATTTCTTGACCCATAGACTGTTGAGCTTTATCCTGGTTCTACAAGTTATTAGCTGTGTGACCTTCAGCAACCTTCTTTCTGCATGCCTCGGTATCCTCATATATATCATAAGCTAATACTACAAACAATGCAAATGGGTTTCGTGCATCTTAATAACTCAAAACTACTTTTAATCAAAGGTTTAATGCATCTTAAAAACTCAAAAAGCTTACCATAATCTCATTTATGGTAAGCTTTCAATTAGGGTACTGATAATAGTAACTATCATCAGTATTATGTTGTCATTATTATCTTCTCCTCAATGAGTTTACAGTTTCAGAGAAAATATGATGTAGTTCAGTGCCTTGAACATAATGGCCACTCACTAAGTATTTGTTGAATGGGTTTATTTGTGTAAACTTTGTCGGGCTTTTTTTTAACAGTAGATGAAACATCCCTTGATATTAAATTAAGCCAAGTTGTTGATGAAAAATAACTCCATCTTTTAATGCCTCCATTCACTATGAAATGTAAATAAAAAGAAAACTCTGTCCTCTTGTTTTAATATTTAGCAGGATGGAATTTTGTAACCCCTACGATTGGAGAACTTGAGTAAATAAGTTATCTGGATAACTATTTGGACAGTCTTTTCGCTCAGTTACACTGAAAATAAACTTAGTGATGCATACAGCCTAGTAGAACAAAATGACCTAAGGTCAGCAGTCAGTAACTTCCAAGTCCAAAGGAAACAGCTGGCTTAGGAATTGGGCGAACTCAAAATTTAATGAGTATTTAATTATAAGAAAACATACACCTTTTCCTCAAGTGGATGTGACCTTGGAGAGTTGTTGGAAGCACTCTCCAGAGACTTTTCTGCCAGTTTCCTAAATGATACCAAATTTATTCTATTATCTACACAATAAATTTCAATATTTCTTGATGCTTCACCTCCTGCTCTATTTCTTCTGTCCAAATATCATTGCGTATGCAAACAAATAAACAAGGTTAAAATCATCTACTAAGAAACATTTAGCCTCTGTAGCTTTGTCATTGATTGTACCCATTTATGACAGACAAGGATAAATATCTCCTATGTAAATATTTTTAATGAGAAAAACATACATTTTAAGAATTATGATTTACTTTTTAAGAATATAATTACATTTACAACACAGTAAAAATGAACACAAATTAAATAAATATATTTCTAGAAAAAAGTTTTAAAACTAGCAATTTTCAAATCTAATCTAGCTCATCTGGCAAGTTGAAGAAGTATAATAAAATAAGCCTAATATAATGAAAGTAACAATTCAGACTGTGATTTTATTTTTTTCAAAAAGTCAATTCCAAAATTCCAAGGGATGCTTATCACATATTAGGACAGCTAGCAGATATAAAATTGAATACTAAATAGTTCAATTTGCTTTTAAATAAGCATTAAAAACTGAAAATATATTCAGTGTTGGTGTAGTGTGAAAGAAAAGGGTTATACTGATTTATAGTGATACTCATTTAATATATTTTATGAAATACATACACAATGCGAAGTTGTCTGAAAAAAATCAAAAAGCATACGGGTCCTGAGCATTTGGATATTTACAGAATGTAAACTGATATTCCATAAACAAAGCCATGGATTATAGTCACAAATGCAATTTTTAAAAATTAAATATATCATTCCATGTCTAAATACACCACTGTAATAGTTATAGCAGTTATTTTTATGAGGTCAAGAAGGATGTACATTTTTTCATAATTCAAAGTCAGTGAATTTACCTTTTACTTTCCATTTCTTCTTAAAATAAGAGTAGCTGAATATTATTAAGTACATGACTGAATTCAAAAAATTTAGTTCATCCGCAGTATTTTTGGGATATTCTAGTATAAACTTTTTCAAAAGCAAGAAGCATATTAGAGAAAAAAAAATCTAAGTTTCTGCCTTTATTAAGTTTATATATTTTCTCTTCCTTTCTTTTCACTGGGAAGTAATTATAATGCTTAGAAATCTATTTCTCAGTATTGTCAACTTTATGAACCTATTTGCTTAAAGAAAACACATTCTAAGAAATGTGACAATTGATGAATGTTAGCATCTCATGTGTCTTGCTTTCTTTTTGTTTCTTTACACAATGATTGTTCAAATGAAGGCTATGGACAAACTGTGCATGATTATTAATGCATTCATCATGTGAAAATTAGAATGCAACATATTTTTTTCTAAGCAATGATATAATTATTATCTTTATTTGAATTTTAAGATTGTAATGATAGTGCTAACTTAATCGTTTTCTTTAATCATCACTTGCTTATTTATGAAGCTAGCTTTTAATCAGTAGCTTGAGTGCTATGATTCTCTTTCACCATTTATTTTAGTAACTGAAAAAATATTGGAATTAATTCTTTGAAGTATCTTTGGAAAAATGTCTTCTGAAATGAATGGCTCACCTTATGCTCCAGGAAATGTTCTAAAATGGCAATTGTCCAATAATAACAATAATTAAATCTTAGGCCAAATTAACTTGGTTTATTTGAAGAGACAGTGTGTGAAGGTTCCTTGGAGCTGGTCAAACCACTGATAGAAACAAGTGTTGAGTTATGTCTCTGTGCCTGTTCCTGGTTGATCTTCTTAAGGTAAGATTATGTTAGATTTTCTATTAGTAGGTTACAGTCAATGACAATAACTTACACTAACACATCTAGAAGCATCTTGTCATGTGTGGCTATTCAAATCTGGTTTATTTCTCATGATCTTGTTCACAGATGTTCACAACAAGTTATCATCTGAAAAATCTGAGATCACTGAAGAATCATGGTATAATTACCTTTGGTACACATATTTTTCCTCCCTATTATATGTTACTTCAATTGGCTCAGTGACCTGGAATTGCTTTATATCACCTTGGCATAAAATCTAAGAGAAGCAATAGATTACATTTAAAAATACTGTATGTTTTAATCAAAGACAGGACATAATGTTACAAGATGTTGCTAAAATAAGAGAACAGGGTGGAAAAACATTCCTATACCATGGCTCTATATTTTTAAAGAAGCACATATTATACATATTATACAATGTGTTACATATTAAGTCATAATGTGCCAAGTATTATGTGCTGTAAGGGCATTTAAAACATTAATAAAACTTTTCTGTGAAAACTGAAATCCTAGGCTAGTTTTATACATTTTCTGTTTCCTTTAGCCTCCAAATATGAATGCTATTTCTAATTAGGAACAAAATGTTGTTTTGAAAGATATTCATTCTATTTTGGTAGTCAAAATTAGTAGGTGATTTAGCCTGTAAATTAATTTAAAATGTACATGACATACTACAAATACATGATCTAGTGTAGCTTTATCCTAAACATTGGTGGACTTGGTTTAAATTATCTTTTACTTTTACCCACTTTTGTTTTTTTAATCAAAAAAGCAAAGAAGAATATTGTAGAAATTATAGATGATGAATAGAAACAAAAAACTAAAACAGCAGATACTATAAACATTTAGAGGGATATACTTCTAGAAACATAATAGAAAAGCAATTTTGTTATGATGGTCCTTTGCCTGTTCCATAATTGATAACTCAAAAAAAAAAAATAGGAGATACTGATTACTCTAATTTTACTTAATTGATTGCATAAAGAATTACTTGATTATTAATATATTATTTTTAGCAGTATAAAATTTCTCAGTTGATATATTAAACAGAATTTATTGTATGGGGTTTCTATGATTTTAATTTATTGTACTCATCATAATGTTCTAACTCCATATTTATCTGCCTATTTCAATACTATTAGGTGAATATGTCTGAATAATAAGAGAACACCTGCATTATTTGATTAAATAATGTATCTTATATCTTCTTTTACTAGAAACTTTTATAATTCATGAAAAATCCGTAAAAACAACTTTAAGTCATGTCATTTTAGTATGTTAGTTCTATAATATTTTGGCTTTAATGTTTACATGCATAAACTATTTCCTTCGCACCTACCAAAACGTAAAACATTTTAGAATTTTTTAGGTTCTATAGAAGTTCATGCTTATTTACATTGGAAACTTCATGATTTCAAAGCTGGTTGATTTATCCATTTATCTGAACATTTAATGGGTGCATTTCACTAGAAACCTACATTCTTCATAAGCAACATTTAAAAAGGGATTTTGTTAACTCATACCTTAAATCGTACATTTCAAAAGCGATTTTAACTATAACAGTTATCTGTAGAAAAAGGCAATTGTCTTTGAAATTTAATTTATTTCAATAGTACTATGCATAAAATATTTCGAGTCTGTATTTAGACTGATCTCCTGGGAAGTGCAATTGGAGAGTGAAGAATTTCCACAATTGTATGAATGATGCATTCGAAGAGCAAGTAATAATAAACAATCCAATTTTAAGTACACTAAAAATAAAGTAATTTAGCCTTTTGGTATTTCTTACTTATCTTCAGGAAAACTGTTTTCATAATGCATTTCTTATCCATCTTCCTTTTTGCTCACATTAATAATAAGTAAAAGAAGTGGATAAGAGTTCTGAGCACACAGAACATTTCAATTTCCAAATTCTTTGATCATCTCATGATTTAAAGAGCCTTGTCCACTTGACTTATGTACCATATGTTAGCCAGTAATATGTTGACAAGATTGTAATTCTCATGGGTATTTTATAACTAAACTGAAAAAAATTTCAGTCAGACAACATATAGAAAAGATACTTGCGTAGAAAGCTTGCTGCTCCTACATCTGCTCTGAGGAGAGTGAATCATGTGGCCTCCACTCTAATGACAGCTATTTGGATCACCAGTGGATCCAACTGGATCCACCAACTGGATCATCTGCCACTAAAATTAAGATCTGGTGAGTAGCTTATGGGGTGACCTGAATTGAAAGATTTGTCCAGCAGGACAAAGGTAAGTAATGGATTCACTAGATTATCTTTCTAGGAAAGTTGAATATACAACATATAGAGAGTATACCATTAGTGAAAGGGATGACAGAAAGAAAGAGAGAGAGAAGAAAGGAAGAAAAGGAGGGAGGAAGGGATGGAAGAGGGCAGGAAAGGAAGGAAGAGAAGAAACTCAAAACAATGGAGGAAGTGGGTATGTTTAGAAACGGCTCTTCATAACAACCCAAAAAATAAAAACATCTGACCAACATGCTGTGATTTCTTAGATTTGGAGATATTTGTATAAAAGAAACTCCCTTTTCAGAGAAACGAATAAGTCAAAGTTTAGAATGTTTCTTCTAACTTTCTTGGATTTCATAATACTTTTTACCTAGGCAATTGTTATAATGCCAACTCTCAACAATTGAAAATAATTTGATCAATCTGGTCAACACTCAAGAATGTTGCATTACTTTGAGAGTCTTTGCAGTATTTATAAGGGAATGCTTAAGGTGAATAAATTAATAACTGTGCTTGGTTCCAACTTGCATTCTTAATCTGCACAAAAGAATAATTTTTAGAACATCATAGCATTTTATATTCGCATATAAGCAACAAATAGATTAATTATTCACTAAAATAGACCAAAGTCATCTACTTTTCAACCACTCACCATATAATTCTGTTGCCTAATCCACATAGTCATCTAAATATGAAATAAAAGCTGTATTATTCTTTATAATTCTCATAAGTTTAAACATGTGGATAATTTAAATGGGCTTCCATGTATTTTTATTCCAATTTATTTATTTATTTTTTTGAGATGGAGTCTTGCTCTCTCGCCCCGGCTGGAGTGCAATGGCATGACCTCAGCTCACCACAACCTCCACCTCCCAGGTCCAAGAGATTCTCCTGCCTCAGCCTCCCAAGTAGCTGGAATTACAGGCACCTGCCGCCATGCCTGGCTAGCTTTTCTGTATTTTTAGTAGAGATGGGGTTTCACCATATTGGTCAGGCTGGTCCTAGAACTCCTGTCCTCAGGTGATCCACCCGCCTCGGCCTCCAAAGTGCTGGCATTACAGGCATGGGCCACAGCACCTGGCCTCAATTTTGATATTTTTCTTAAGACCCATTGCCATGTGCCAATACTCTGCTTGTTTTTAGTTGTTTTCTGTCAGAAATCTAGGTTCATTCTTTACATTTTACATGCAATTTTTTTAGATTTTTGCTGAAAATAATTATTTATAAACTTTTTTCATTTCCTTCACATATACTTTAAGTAAAACAAAACAGAAACAACAACAAAACCAACAAGACTTCTGTTTTGTATATTTCTGCTTTGAACTTTCCTTATTCCTTGAGCAACTTCTATCCTAGACAGGTGGATAGCACCAGTCACTGACAGGCAATGACTGGCAGAATTCCACAAATCAAGTGAGCACTGTATGAAGGCAGAGGCAAAAGACTCCCTTTTACAGTTTTCTGCTCTCAGGCATCGAGTAGCGACTCTGAACTAAATATTGACTTTATGTTAACAAGCTCCAGCTCCCGGAAATTTCCACCTATCTTTTTAAGTAGCTTCCCAAATGGCAGCCTGATCAAAGCAATCTAATATGGCTTAAGTGCCAGTGGTTGACATTTTGCATTTTTTATTGCCTTCCATTTTTATCTACACAAAAATTGGCGATAACTAATATCCAGTTGATCTTTTTATTCTGGTAATAAAATGATAATACAAAGATCTTATTATCTACTCCAGACATCCATCAGAGTGCACTTTTCAATAACATACTATGCGAAGGGTTTCTTCCCTATACCCAAGTCAAAAGCGAGGTTAAGTACTTGTCCTCAGATGTCCCGTTCTCTCAATACTTGGGCACTGGACTGCAAATAGAAATTGAACTTCAGCCCTTGGTGCTTTGTTCACACTAATGTTATATGTAATTTTGTTGTGTCTGCCTCTTAAATGCACCATTTTCTGTGAGAAGCCAAAAGTACTTGGAAGGTCTGCTTAAATATTTTTTTAACCCCAAAGAGTTTTTATTCTTTTAAGAAAACAAGAAAAAAGAAAACAGAAGAAACAATACTGGAAATGGAGCAGTAAGAAGAGTGAATCTTAATAGAAAGAAAGGAAGTGCAAGTGGGTGCGAGAAGAGACAAATGTAATAAGGCATAAAGAAAGCCAAATAATGCAAACAAAACAAGCCCCAGAGATCATGAGTTTATTCAATCTATTTTTATATGGATGCAGAAGTGTCCCTGAGGATGGGTGTGGTGGATCACACCTGTAATCCCAGCACTTTGGGAGGCCAAGACGGGCAGATCACCTGAGGTCAGGAGTTCGAGACAAGCCTGGCCAACATGGCGAAACCCCATCTCTACTAAAAATACAAAAATTAGCCAGGCGTGGTGGTGCACGCCTGTAGTTCCAGCTATTTGGGAGGCTGAGGTAGGAGAATTACTTGAACCTGGGAGGCAGAGGTTGCAGAGAGCTGAGACTGCACCGCTGCACTCCAGCCTGGGTGAGACAGCAAGACTCCATCTCATAATGAGCAACAAGAAACTGAGATGAGTCTGGGATTGTGTGCAGTCACACTCTGTTTGTAATCTGAAAGACCAAAACATACATTTGGCAGTGAAATGGCCATTATTCACAAAAACAGCTTTTTAAAGAAAGTACCCTATCGATATCTGAAAATAAGCTTTTTTATTTTTAAATGAAAAGAGGCTCTCTTCTTCCATTTAAGGATCCTTGACAGCTTTTCTTCCCGGGGGGGAAAATGGTAGCAATAAGGAATCTGACAGAGATGATACTTGGAATTCATATCTGCCCTTTCTCAGAGGAAATTTTAACAAAGGGCTGTGCCCTAGCATGTCCATGGAAGACTCTGTCACTGCATCTAAACTACTGACACAGGAGTGGCGGAAAAAGAAACATATCTGCCATCTCTTACAGTCCTGCAGATTTGAATACAGAAACTAGACCCTCTACCCTCCTCACCTACCACTCATTCTTCACTGGCAAAGACTAGACAGTCTGACACTATGTATATTTTTCATATAAAGTACAAATGCTGTAAACTTGGTGGTGGGGTAGGGAAAGATAAGATGACTATAGGAAACAGCAGCACAATTTTAAGTAAAGGTAGAAAGGTGTTTCTGGGGAAGTTTGCATTCAAGCTTAATAACTTAGAGTTTAATATTAGTTTTTAATGTAAGATAATCTTTTATGTTTTACTTTGTGTATTTCTTGTGATCATTTTCTTAAAAGATATCAATTGAGGTATTTCATATTAATTTCACAATACAGTTGATGTATTAGGTATGGTA